>NC_088686.1:88222500-94072500 GCF_028017835.1 Emys orbicularis | reverse complement strand
ATCGTCTGCTAACTTTGCCACCTCACTGTGAGAAAGAGACTGGGAAAGTCAGAGCAGACTGGAAAAGGGTAGGAGATGAGAGCTGCCAGAGACAGATGGTGATTCCTGGGAGAGGGCTGGTGGCAGGAGTTCAGCAAAGAGGGTCGGGGGGGGAGGGCGGCCGGAGCCCTGGGAGGAGGGCGGCGAGCCCCGGCGGGGGCTCGGCTCTCCCTCCCCCCCCGGCGGCCAGAGCGCCGGGGGCAGGGCGGCGAGCCCCGGCGGGGGCTCGGCTCTCCCCCTGGCGGCTAGAGCGCAGGGCGGCGAGCCCCGGCAGCCGGGGGGAGGGCGCGGGGGGGAGGGCGGCCAGAGCGCCGGGGGGAGGGCGGCGAGCCCGGCTGTGGCCCCGCTCTCCCCGGCGGCCCGAGCGCCACGCCGCCCCCCTCCAGGTGCCACCCCAAGCACCAGCTTGGTTGCCTGGTACGTGGAGCCGGCCCTGGCTGTCCTGGTACAGGGACCAAGGAGGACAAACAAAGAGTCCAGTGTGGCAAAGACACTGGGCTATGTTGAGAAGAAAGCCAGGTTTTAAGGACTACATTCACTGGCAGTGATATGGACTATCTTTTGGGACTTTTGTTATGGACATTTGCATTTGTTTTGTTTAATAAACTATGTTAATGGACTAGAGGATAAGCTGGCATGGAGTTACTGGGAACCCAAGAGAGAAACTGATGTGAAGGGCCACTTGCAGGCAGTGGTGGATTACTGACTCTGGCCAATCTGGTGCCCCTTGAAAAATCTCCCCCGGCTGCGGCCCCGGGGCTGGAGAAGCTCTCGCTCCCTGCCACGGTCCCGGGGCCACAATAGGAGCACAGAGCTTCTCCAGTCTCAGGATGGCAGTGGGGGGTGGTGAAAAGGAGCAAGTGGGGGGTGGGGCCATGAGGGAAGGGGTGGAATGGGGCAGGGTCATGAGCAGAATGGGGCAGAGCCACAGGGAAGGGGTGGAACGGGGCAGGGCCAGGGATGGAATGGGGTGGGGGAAGGGGCAGAATGGGGTGGGGCCGTGGAAAGAGCTGCAGGTGGAAGGGGTGGGGTGGGTCCGTGGTTCCAGCGTTGGGGCGCCCCCACTTGCTCCAGCCCGGGGCTCCAGGAGACCTTAATCCACCTCTGCTTGCAGGACTGTGACGAGGCCCTGAAGTGGTGCTTGGGAGGAGGCCACTTGCTTTACACACTTATAAAATAGCTTCCTATGAGATGGAGGTTTTAATAGATTGCAATGCAGAAGGGACCGTTGTGATTATCTAATCTGACCTCCTGTATAACACAGGCCATAGAATTTACCCAAAATAATTCGTAGAGCATATATTTTAGAAAACATCCAATCTTGATTTAAAAATTGTCAGTGAAGGAGAATTGTTATGGAGAAAAATTGTTCCAGTGATTAATTATCCTCACTGTTAAAAACTTATGCCTTATTTCCACTATAAATTTGACTAGCTTCAGCTTCCGGTCATTGTATTTTGTTATACCTTTCTGTGCTAGATTGAAGAGCCCATAATTAAATATTTATTCCTCAGGTAGATACTTACAGACTGTAATCAAGTCACCCCTTAGGCTCAAAGAGATCAATCACTATAAAACATGTTTACTAATCCTTGAATCATTCTCATGGCTCTTCTTTGAACCCTCTCCAGTTTATCAGCATCCTTCTTGAATGGTTGGCATCAGAACTGGACACAGTATTCCAGCATCAGTTGCACCAGTGCCCAATAGGGAGGTAAAATAACCGCTCCACTCCTATTCAAGATTCCCCAGCTTATGCATCCGAAGAGCTCATTAGGTCTTTTGGCCACAGCATCACACTGTGAGCTCATATTCAGCTGATTATCTACCATGACCCCCAATTTTTTTTCAGAGTCACTGCTTCCCATGATAGAGTCCCTCATCCTGTAAGTATGGCCTACATTTTTTGTTCCTAGATATATACATTTAGCCATATTAAAATGCACATTGTTGCTTCCACTCAATTTAAGAAATGATCAAGGTTGCTCTAAAATCAGGGACCTATCCTCTTAGTTATTTACCTCTCCCCCAATTTTTGTGTCATCTGATTCACTGTGTCTTGATAAGGATCATAGGTGGTCCTGCATTGTCTCTGGGCTAAAATTATTGTGTTGTAGCTTCTTTGCACCAATCAGAAAATGCAAAGGAGCTGTAATCTGATTTTAAACACCTAGCAGAGAATTAACCTGTTAGAGGAGAATCTGCTTGCTGGTGCATCTGTACCACTGGCAGGGCTTTGCCATTGCCTTCCTCCCTCCCAGAATATGGGGAATGTTGGCGATAGGGAGATGCCATGGGCGAGCAGAGCTCAGCTACGCCAATCCTTCGCTGATGGTGGTTCCATTAAAGGCCTGATGCTAGTGGTGCGACTTAGAGCAACCTAAGTACTTCCTCTAAATACTGCTGCATGGGTGCATACTAAGCCTCTGACAGTGTTTTTAAATAAAGTCTGGGTTTTTGTTACTGTTACTTTTAGGAGATTAATTTGCTATTACAATATATATTTCAGTTCTTCAATGGTCATTTTTACCAAATGGGTCTTCTGCTCTCAGAATCTTTTTCTACATTTTACTGGGCAAAAGAAGATACGCTAAAAAGACGTTTGTGCTGATATCAATAAACTGCTTCAACAAACCAGGCCTCAATGTGTTATTCAGCCCATTAATATGAGCTGAATGGCAGAGCTCTATGCCTCCTGACCCTGCCGTCCACCAGTATGGGGGATGGGTTGGAGACAGAAGTGAGCATTGCTGGAGAGTGGTGTACTCTGAAAATCCTGGGTCAGTGCCTAGAGAAGCCTTTCAGCCAACACAAGTTAGAGTAGCTTATGATGAAACTAGCCCTCAGCTGCTACCATGATCATGGAATGGAAAACGACCTTTCTTCCTACCTCCTTACTGAGCAGAACTCAGGCTTAGTTTAGGATCTGGTCCAGTTTTTATATATATTATTTTGATTGTATTTTTCTCTTTTAATTATACAAGACTCTTGTTTTTGTAATCAGAGTTTTACTTATAAACAGTGACATTTGATATTAAGGCTTCTACCAATACAATGTCAAAACTGAGAAAAACAATCTCTCTGTATACTGTAGATAATAAGGTAATCAAGAAATGTATCACAACCATAAATGTTAGTATATTTTAGTATTGTTGTCTCTGAATGCATTTGCTTGTGTCAATATTTGCAAAATAGTTCCCCCGCCCTTGAAAGGTTACACACATTATTGGGTAAATGCACACTATATAGAAGCAGCTTAATACTTTATGTATCTGTATGTATTTAGTTTGTTGAAAGTTACATTTTATATATATTGGTTGGGTATTTGCCAGATTGCTCCAGCTAACTGTTGGCCTTGCATGTACAATGAAAGAAAACAGAAGTAAGGAAACAGAGGTTAACAATGGACAAAGCGTAAATTCATAAGTGGCCTTGTAAATAATATGTAGCTAGTAGATAAAGAAATAGTAAGAAGAGTAATGTGTGACAAGCTTGCAACTGCAGTTTTGCCTACTAGCACACTTCGTAACTCATGGATAACTCATGATCTATACAGGGATTGGTTCATAAAATTAGTAAGCCAATCATAAAGCGTTTGATACAATGTAAAATGTAGTGAGCATGTGTTTGTTTTAGAATATATATATAATCTGATTTATAATTATGTCTTTTGGAGTTCCCTGATCACCTCAGGTGTAGTTTTATGAAATGCCAGTAAAGAAACATCATGGACTTGTTTGGATTCAAACTGAGTTTTTGGATTCCATAGAACTGGACGAGGTGTTCTGGATAAGCTGAGTGGAAAAGGTCTCAGAGGAAATCGCAACACTAACTAGTAACCTTAACCCTAATTCTGAA
Source organism: Emys orbicularis (assembly GCF_028017835.1). Classification (NCBI taxonomy): domain Eukaryota; kingdom Metazoa; phylum Chordata; order Testudines; family Emydidae; genus Emys; species Emys orbicularis. The sequence continues at coordinate 94,068,603 of NC_088686.1, read as the reverse complement.
AATTTTTACATTCCATCCCATATTATAGATAATTAATGCCACATTATCAAACAGGGCTCAGTAGGTGAACTTGGAAATATGTGAAGGCATTTGTACAATCAAATAGTTGCATATCTTGTTCTATATTTGCAAATGCCCATTTGCTGTAAATATGTGGGCTTCTGCAGATGCATCCTTTTTCTCTCCTCTGAAACTATTTGAAGGGATTTGTGGGTCAGTCTTTTTGCTGAAATTAAATGTAATAAGTTCATGCTAATATTAATGATGATTTTTAATAGAAACAAAATGTTTTTTTTTTCCTTTTGGAGTTTTTTATGGTTCAAGGAATTTATTATGATGTTATGAGTAGTATTGTAGGTTTTCAGTAGTTTATAAATTTAACAGATTACTATTCAATCCCAGTATTTTTTGATACATTCATATGGGCTTGGTTTAGTGAAACATCCATCAAGCCTCTGCGCTTCATAGCCCATGCTAGTCCCCCAGTATGGACTTTGTCTGTCTTCCCTGATTCATGAGACAGGTGTTTCTGCTTCCTGTTGAGTTAGGCTCATTATAGCTGAGTTTTTCAGTCTCTTGATGTATCAATATGAGGAATATTTAAACAATTTAAAATTGAAAAAAGCTTAATTTTAAACTTATATTTATAAAAGAGGAATTTGGTTCTGTCAATTTGCAGAAACTTAAGTTTTGAATATAATGCTATTGAGATTCCCGTACAGAACAAAAACACTTACATACAGATTTATAATGTTTATAGTGCACGTAAAAATAGTTATTTTAGAATTAGGAACACTAGTTAATGTCAAAAATCCATTCATAATTTGTGGAGACTTTAGTAGTCACAATGAGCTATGGTGAAATAAGAAAATTGATCTAAATGGTAAATGCTTAGAACAATTTATTGATATGCATAACCTGATTATATTGAATACAGGTGCACCTACTAGATTTAATTCAGTGGATGGATCATTTTCTGTTTTGGATTTGGGATTTGGAACAAATAATAGAGCTAGTAAATGCAGCTGGGAAATTCATAAAGAAGACCGAAATGGGAAGTGATCACTTCTCTACGCTTATTGAGTACCAAGACCAAGGAAATGTCGAAAACACAAGAAGAGTCTCTTGCTGAAATTTTTGAAAAGCTGATTAGGGACATTTTCAAGATTCAATTTGATGAATATTTATGTAGCAACTGTACAAGTGACAACCTAGAAGAATTCTATAACAACATAATAAAAGGAATTATAGTAGCACTTGACCTGGCCATCAACAAAACATCAAATGGCCCCTGCCTTAGAAATCCAGTTTCCTGTTGGAATGAGGATTGCAAATAACAATGAATGAAAGAAATGAGGCATATTAGCAAGCAAGACACACAATTAATAGTAAAGGCTTAATTAATTTTATAAAATATATACTCATTTGTCTGGTGGCACAAAGGATTATCAGAAAGACAAAAAATGAAGTTGGAGAAATTTCTGTAGGAAATTGAACAAATATTCAGAACTTTCAGAAATATATAAGCAAATTCAAGAATTAATGGAATTCGAAGTAAAAGTAAATGTGTACCTGAACATATTGTAAACAATGAAATTGAGGTCTCTAACTTAGGAAAGGCAGACACTTTAGCAAAAGAATTCCAAAAGTCAGTAGTAATATGAATCAAAGCAGTGAGTTATATGAGTCGGGGGGAAAGGAGATTTATTGAGGAAAGCTGTGAACTATGAAATGGCTAGAGAGAATATACTCGTGATGTGTTAAACAAAAATTGTACTGTGCAGGAGCTTATTGCAGCCAATAGAACAAGGAAAAATATAGCACCAGGTAAAGATATCATAAGTAATTAAATGCTTCCACACTTGTCAGAAGGGAGTCTAAAGATTCTATTGTGGTTACATAATGATATATGGGGGTTTGGGGGGTGTAAGAGGACAAGGGGGAAGGGCTGCTGCCAATGGAATAGAAACAAGAATTGGTGATACTAATTAGGAAACCAGGCAAGGTACATACAAGACCTGATGCTTATAGGCCTATTGCTCTCACATCATGTGTGAGGAAAATATGATAAATGTAAGACTAGTGGAATACTTGGAGAAAAATGATATTATAAGTGAGATACAAAGTGGCTTCAGAAAAGGGAGATGTACAGTTGACCATATAGGGACTGGAAACAGAGGTACAAAAAAGCATAAGGACTAAGAACTTTATGATAGTAGTTTTCCTTGACATTGAAAAAGCATATGACATGCTATGGAGGGAAGGCCTCCTATATAAACTAGCTAAAATTGGAATAAAAGGGAGAATGTTTTGGTGGATCAGGGGCTTTTTAAGTGACAGAACTATATAAGTCAAAGTGGGAATAACTTTATTAAAAACCTACAAGCTTGCAAATGGAATTCCACAAGGAAGTATTGTCAGCCCTACTTTGTTTTCCGTTATGATAAATGACCTCTTGGAAAGTGTACAGACAGGAATAGGTATTTCCCCTTTTGCAGACAACTGTGCTATATGGACTAAGCATAAAAGACTTAAAGTAGCTGAGCAAAAGACAAATGAGACACTCCAGAGAATTTCCAAGTGGGAAAATGTTTGGGGATTTAAATGCTCATTTGCAAAAACTAAGGGCATGCTTTTAACCAGGAAGAAAATCAGGGAAGACTGGGACTTGTTTCTTTATGGTGAAAAAATTAAGATAGTTCAAAAATTTATGTTCCTACGATAATAATAAATGAATTGATAATACATTAACTTGGAAAGGTCACATAGATGATATCATAAAAATTGTAAAAGTAGAATTAAATTACTTAACAGTATAGCTGGATACAAATGGGATGCAGATAAGAAGGTATTGATGATATATATTGCATTGTTAAGTCCAGTTTTAGACTACAGATGACAAGCTTTTGGTTCAGCTTCAAAAACAGCTGTTAGAAACTTGGAACTGTTCCAGGCCCAAGCTCTACGATTGACATGTCGTGCAATGAGAACAACATCAATGTGTGCTGCAAATAGCCACTGGAGAAGCACCTATAAACCTAAGGATGGAACTATTAGATCTAGTCTTTTGGGCAAAGGTAAAAGGGAATAATGAAAATAGAAGTATGCAATGGATTTGTGAGGATTGCTGAGAAATTAATAGACAAAATTTGATGGATTGCCACAGACTTCCTCATACTATCAGGGAAAAAATGGGTCAAGGAGATATATATAAATGAAAAATTGAGAGAACTAAAAATTTTTAGTCATGGCAAATCAAATTACAGCTGGACAGTTATTTCTCCCATTTGTGGATTTGGAATAGTATGAAAAAAACCAAGGGAATGAAAATACTACACACTATGACCAATACAATTTCTGAATTAATTTATGAAAAATGGGGCTGGCTTTGTCAAGTCTATGCAAACGGATCAAAAGATGACAGCCCGGGTGGAGTGGGAACAGCCTTCTGTGATCCCAGTCCAGAAATCTAAAAGGCTACTGAATTATGTGACTATTCTAATGGCTGAACTAATAGGGATAATGTTGGTATTAGCCTGAGTATGAGATGTGTGACTAGTTGCAGCTGTAATTTTATTTGATGCCTTGTCAGGCATTATGACAATCAGATCAGGGACTTCAGGAAGAAAAAATGACACAAACAGTGAAATAATATTCCTAACTACGGAAATAATGCAAGCAGGTATCAGTGTAACAATAGTATGAATTATGGCACATATCAGCATACATGGAAATGAGGTGGCTGGCAAAGCAGCAAAACAAGCTCTAAAAAATGAGGAAGTGGATATTAAGATACCCTTAAGTAGACAAGTGTGGTCATGAAGGAGTTTGTGAAGGAATGCCAAGAACTACGGACTAAGGAAACAAAAGGATGAAGATTTTATGATGTATGCTCAAAAATCGAAGATAATACTATTCTACCTAGTCAGATACAAAAAGTAAAGTAGTCATTTTTATAGTGTTAGCAGCTTATTGTGCTTTAAATGATAAATTAAACTTATTAAAATACATAAAGATGGGTTGTGTAATGTGTGCAAAACCAAAGAAACTGTTGATCATGATCTGTGGCATTGTGGGCAATATTCTATGGAAAGAAAGTTATTTTATGGAAAATTGAGTCAGCTTGGATCAAAGATTTTTCCCTAAAGGGACTAGTGAGAATATCAGGAAAATGGAATAGTGCAAAAATTGTTGCATTTCCTTAAGGATACTAGACGAAGTGAAAGGACTTTTAAAAAAAAAATATGGCTAAAAGTGAATGAAGAAAATGGTGGTCATAGTTTCATATGATGTGCCAAAAAACAAATTCAAAGAAAGGATCTTCAAGGGAAGGACTTTGCAGTCAGTCCCTGGGATGAGGGAGGTCAGCAGGGACAAGCACAAAGTCCAGGGGGAGAGCCTGCCCCAGAGTAAGGAGTCTGGCAAGAAGGTAGTAGCGGTGTAGTCACAGGGAGTAAGTAAGCTTCCATGGTAAATCCAGAAACCAGCAAGAGAAAATAGAGAGACTTGGTAGAAAGGAGCCCAGGGAAATAGCAACAGGACCTGGATTGCTGGTTGTAGGGTCCCTGGGCTGGAACCCAGCTTAGCAGGTGGGCCCATGTTGCCCTACCAGCCATTGGTATAATGGCATAGAGCCTCAAATTGGGGCTGAACACTATCTGGAGATGGCATTTGGACAGTTGTCCTTTTGTCCTTCATAACCACGGTAGGGGTGGACTAAAGGGTGACCTAGCTGGAGGGCCAACTTACCAGAAGAAAGACTATAGCAAAGTGAGCAATGAAGAGCAAGGGGGCACCCTATGCAGCGAAAACTACATTCCCAGACCTAGATGCAAGGAGGCTCACTAGTGGTCAGTAAGAACCTCATTACACTATGCTCTTGCAAACACGCACGTGTGAGTAACTGTACTGATCCAAGTACGTGTGCTTACTTGTGGAATGTACTGAATTCAATACGTGTGCTTACTTGTGGAATGTATATCGTTTGTTTGCAGGATTGGGGCCTATGGTCCTGTAAATTATCAGGCTAGAACACTAACATTTTTTGGAAGCTATACTGTTGGAGATCAAGGAATCAAGCTTAACTATTGCAGCTTGAACTACAATAATGCTGCACTTCTAGTTTTTTCCCAAATCTGAATTGAGATGATTTAGTTACTACTCTTTCGTAATCTTTTAATTATTACAAGAAACACAGAATATCATAAAGTTCAAAGCTTACTTATATACTACTATTAAATGACTAAATATAGTTATCTATAGCGCATATGTTGAGTAACTATAGTTATCAAACATAATTGGTTAATTGCTTTAATTATTCATATTCAGATAAAATCAAGTTATTAAATATTTTGTCATCACAATTTCTATTGTCGTTTTCTTCTTTATAAAGTGAAAATAATTATATAAAGAATATTAATAAAGATTTCAGCAGTTCAAGCAAACTTGTAATGTCTTTAACAGAAGTATATTTACAAAAATAAGGTCTTTTCCAGGACAGCCATAATGTAGAATTGTGCAATAGTTATGGTATGGTTTTTCTGCAACAACTAGCAGCTACTTCTCTTTTTCCATACATAAATGGCAGCCAGCAATAGCTAGAAACAAAAGATCCCTCTCCCACTCTCTGAATACAGTGACATTCATTCTCAGAGAAGCAGGGGCAGCTTTTTGAAAGCAGACTTCTTCAGCCCAACAATAACACACAATGAGTTATTGACTTGTTTATATATGGAGCTCTTTTCAGTAACTAACTCTGACTCCCCACAGTCTGGACAAATGATTGATTTCGTTGTTAGAAAAAGAGAGAGCTCTTGCACTAAACTCTGTAGTGCAAACTACTTTTCCCCCATTTGTTCCCCTACTGAATAGGACCTTATTAAAATGCACTTTCCAAAAAATACCTGCAGCTGGCCTTTATAAGCATGTTTTGTATATATAAATAAGTAATTTGTCCCACTCTTTTGTATAGTAATAGGCCATCGGGTAATCTTGTCAATATATATATCTGAAGGCTGATTGCCACAGTTTTTATGTTAAATTGTATTATTTATATTTATCTGCATATAAAACATAATTCAGATTGTTTATTTGAACAGTAGTTATGTGCTAATTGGTTACAATGTTAATATTTTAAAATTACTGGGCATAAGTTTTTCTTATGGTGAGATCTTGAGACTATAAATTGGTTATATGCTCTACATGCAGGTTAATTAGATATTTTATAATATTTGAGCAAACTATGAAAATTTAGTTAAAACTCTTTTGTATTTTGAATATATAATTATTGATCCATTTGTTATCTCATAACTATAATTATAAAATGTCCAGCCATACATTCTGTTATATTCTATCGCTCAAAACACAAACATTTTCCATTAATTCTTTATGTCCATCTGTTGAAAGGAAAATTGATTAATCCACCCTTTTATTATCTTTCAAGGGTTTTTATTTTGTTATCTGTAAAAAAGTTGGCTTTCTTAGGTCCTACTTAATCATTATGACATATTTTAAATGTAAACAAGCATTTGGTATCTTCTTTCTTTAAAATGTTTATATGCAGCACCTAAAAGGTAGGTTTGTACAGCTGCTATGCTGGAGGAACAATTTCTGTGTGATCAGAAAGCATAGCTCACTTTATGCTATACTGAACTCTATGCTTTGCTAGCTGCATACCCTCCATGGGAGGTTAAGAACCCATTCTCCTCAATAATTTGTGGAGAAATTATGTCTGGGATGCATCTTACAAAGAAACAAGGAAAAGATTATAAGAATTTATTAAAAGTGAACATATTTGTAAAATAGTCACAACTAGCCTTTAATTGCACATTAGGCCTGATTCGCCATGGGGTTGCATCTATGTATTCAGTTACACTTGTGCAAAGTGAATGTAAAATATTACCAGATCAGAATGATAGCATTTTAATACAGCATTGCATATACTCTGCAAAGTAGTAAATAATTACACAAGATACAAGGTGGCAGAAAATTATGTCCATTGTATTGTATTTTTAAAGCATTTCCCACATGATTTTAAGAAAGGCTAGATTGCATATTCACCCAGATGCTTAAAGTTTTCAGAAAATTTAGGGAGACTGACCAATGTCCATCAAATTTGCTGATTTTGGTACTTTTACTCTCTGTCTTACTAGTTGCTTTTTACTTTTTTCCTTGTTTTGTATTCGTTCCATCATCTTTGTGCTCTCTTTCCCTGTACTTCTTTTCTTTCATTCTTTCTCCTTCATTTTTTGTCCAAATACATTTTTTCAATTCTTCATACCTTAACTATTTTTTCTCTTAATTTAATTTCTTTTCTTTTCCATCTTCTGGTTCTTTTATTATACTCTTCTTTGCTGTCTCTTCTTTTCTTTTGGTTTTGGCTACTTTCTATTTCTTTCCCTCTCAATTCTGAATTCCTTCTTTTCTTTTCTCTCTTTTCTCACTGTTTTCAGTTTCTCTTTTCTGTCCCTCTCTCTAAGCTTTCTTAAATCCTTTATTAAAAATAACAAACTACCATGCTGTTATTTGTGTAAGAATTCAGATATCATAAAATGAAGAGAGAAAATTAGCACAGGTATATGTACAGAGTTGAGGTCATATAATTTCTCACTGCATGTCACAGATGAATGAAAGAAGAAATCCTATTCCAATGACACAATTATGCGTGGCCCCTGTCTATTCTAGACATCCAGGTTAACACCAATTCACCTCCACCTGGGTTATCAATGCTGGGAGCCTAGTGCAGATGAGACATCGGCAACATGTCACCTAATCCTGATCAGTGTCAGTCTGCCTGTCATAATGCATAAAATGATGACAGCAGCTGGAGATCCATGTACATTAATGCTACCAATCTTGCTGACCTGGGTGGAACTGAACTAAAATTAGTGGACAATGTTTTAAAAGTCCCTAGTGTAAACAGGCTCTTTGAGGCAGGAAGCCCAAAGAAATATAATTCCCCTTCCCCAGTTCAGTGAAAGGTCCTCCACATGAACATTAGTAATCAGTCTCGTATGGGTTGTGAAAGGACATGCCTAAGCAGAAGGAGATGGGCAAGGGAAGAGCCACTTTTGTGCCATCACCCGTCTGTAAGCCCATTAGGAATTTCCTGCAGAAATTAGTGCGTACTCTGTTATCTATAGGGTCTTGCTCTATGCCATCAACCCACTTTGGGTTATGGATCAGGAGACCATGACAGCATGTCTCTTGAGTGAGTTTTGCTGGCAAGGGGGAAGGGCTGGTTCTCTACATGGGTTCCCTGGCACATTTTGGATGCCCCAAGATCCACAGGATTTCCCTGTGAATCTTGCGATATCCACACATATGAAGCGTTGCCTCATTTTTGGATCTGAAAACCATGGGCCACAACCTCGGCTGGAGTAAATTGGTTTAGTTCCATGGAAGTCAATGGATCAATACTGACTTATTCTGGTAGAGCTATGTAGATCCAGCTCTATATCTCTACCTCCGTAGGAACTCTCTGAACTGCAACTTGTAGAGCTTCTTGGTTTTTGTCACTCCCATATTTAGTACATGTATAATACTTGATGATACATGGATTTACTGTGAATGGTGCCCAGGTTTAGCATTGAAGGGGAAACTGTCTTCCTAACTTTTAACTGGCACGCCAACATTTTGAAGTGTTTCTAATCTTTGAAAGACATATGTAGTTAAGTCTCTTGGACAAAATTGTTCTGTTGGACAAATTATATGTCTCTTTAATCTTATTGGAAGGCACCCACCTGTTGTCTGTCTGAAATGATGCCTAATATACAAAACATTTTTCAAACAGCAGGCACTTTGACTCTGTGGTGATGGGCATAATGTAAGAACCTGAACAGAACAGAAAAAGATTTCATGCAGTTTGAACAAGTGAGACCTGTAATGTGTCTTTCATTTAAATTATGCCAAATGCAGAGATGCGCTAGGCATAAATGACAGGAGAATTGCGCCCTAAAAGAAAAAATGGGCATATTATCATTATGTCTGGATACTTGAAGGAGACGCTATTAACGTTGCATAATTTTTCAAAGTGAAAATGCTCTCTCTTGATTCAACTTTTGCTTTACATATTTCTTATTTGATTTCTATTTGTGAACAGTATTGCAAAATGTATTTAAATGTTATATTTATGAACAACACAGCAAGAGTTTGAAAACATTCAAATGTTTGTGTCTTACATTTTCTTAATAATGGCATGGAGCTTTGTCTTACTACGGTACTCATATTCTTTTTGGGTTTCCAAGCATTTACTCTGTTGTATTCAGAAAGCTACAAGGGCGTCTACAATGTGTTTTATCGTGTGAAAGATAGCATTTTGTGTGCAGTTAATTGTGCTGGTGCCCATTGTGGATTGCAAGAATAAAACCTTGGCTTTATGGTGAAAAGCTTTTGGCTGAAATGTCACTATACTTTATCATTAATCAACCTTAACTTGTACAGTTGCCTAAATAGTTACCCACTCACCCTCAGTCCTTTCAGTCTTACTGTCAGCTATGCTCTGTGACGCCAATGGGTGCACTAGTACCCAGTCATCTGACAATGTGGCCTAGCAGTAGCAAGTTCCCAGCATATACTTTTCCTGTGCAGAGACTTGGACTCTGTGTGTGTGGCTGTAAGGCTTATTCCAAGATGTGTAGTCACAATTCCACCCAAAGTGTGGGACAGTGGGTAAAATCCTGGTTCCATTGTAATCAATAGCAAAGCTTCCATTGGTTTCAGTGGGACAGGATTTTACCCAGTAAGTTCTCACAACTGATAACCTGAGAGGGTCAAAAGTAAAGGTGGTGCACTTGCACCATTTGTTTGGAATCTGCTCCTGCAGAGGGGACAGTGGCTCTGTCCAAGCTTTGTGGTCCTCATACAGTGATCCCAGAGTGGGGCAAGGGCTGAGAAATCTCATCAGAAGACTATTTCATCAGGGGAAATGTGGTGTTGGGGCCACTTCTCTCTTAGCATCACCGTGGAGAGGTAACAGCAGACCCCACTCACAGAGCTAGAATTTGTGATTCTATATAGTATAGTGAATGACTATATAGTAGTGAATGACTAATAAGTATTAGGTACCACAACTTATTTTATTATTGTCTATATTAGATATATCTTAAAAACTGTTTGCCAACTTCAAAATAACTATAAGATAAAAATTAAAAATTTCATATATTCAAAGTTAGGTTATTCATTCTAAAGGGTGAGTTTTTTCATATATATATTCTAAATTGAAACTGTCCCTAGAATGTTGATAAAAACTGTATTTTCAAATTGCCATAGAATAAATATTCTGTGAATGAGTTTGTGTATGAATGATTGTATCACAAAGTTCTATTAAAATGTTTTCACTGTTGTAAATATGGGTTGTAAACAAAAGCATTTTATGCATATTTCAAGAAATGATTTTAAATTTTTCAGATGGATTTTGCCATTGATGGTCAGAGAGGGGAAATCACAGAAAAAGGCATTCTTTCAATGACAACAGAGGAATTATATTTAGAGCAAGAAAAGGTAAGTGAATAATATCAGTTAAATATTGTGATAAATCTGGAAAAACATTTCAAAGACAGTGAGAGCTATTATTTATATTTGAATATAAAACTGATTTTAATCCCTGCATATAACTAAAAGAGGAGGGTTTTTTAAAATAATCTGCTACGTATTGATTTAGTAGAAGGCATTTATAATATATACTGATTACCCATGTACACATGGTGAGTTCAGATTTCCTAACCTCAAAATGTACTACTGCGTTTTCCTGTTAAAGCAAGCAGTGTTATGATATCAAAACACAGATGGAATACTCCTGCTTGGCTACATATTGAATAAGAATTAATGTCTTAGGCCTGGTCTACACTAGGCGTTTATGTCGAATTTAGCGCCGTTACATCGAATTAACCCTGCACCCGTCCACACCACGAGGCTATTTAGTTCGACATAGAGGTCTCTTAAATTCGACTTCTGTACTCCTCCCCAACGAGGGGAGTAGCGCTAAATTCGACATGGCCATATCGAATTAGGCTTGGTGTGGATGGAAATCGACGGTAATAGCTCCGGGAGCTATCCCACAGTGCACCACTCTGTTGACGCTCTGGACAGCAGTCCGAGCTCGGATGCTCTGACCAGCCACACAGGAAAAGCCCTGGGAAAATTTGAATTCCTTTTCCTGTCTGGGCAGTTTGAATCTCATTTCCTGTTTGGACATCGTGGCGAGCTCAGCAGCACTGGCAACGATGCAGAGCTCTCCAGCAGAGATGGCCGTGCAATCCCAGAATAGAAAGAGGGCCCCAGCATGGACTGATCGGGAAGTCTTGGATCTGATCGCTGTGTGGGGCGATGAGTCCGTGCTTTCCGAGCTGCGCTCCAAAAGACGGAACGCAAAGATCTATGAGAAGATCTCTAAAGCCATGGCAGAGAGAGGATACAGCCGGGATGCAACGCAGTGCCGCGTGAAAATCAAGGAGCTGAGACAAGGCTACCAGAAGACCAAAGAGGCAAACGGACGCTCCGGATCCCAGCCCCAGACATCCCGTTTCTACGAGGCACTGCATTCCATCCTAGGTGCGGCCGCCACCACTACCCCACCACTGACCGTGGACTCTGAGGATGGGATATTGTCCAAGGCCGGTTCCTCGGACATGTTAGCGGACGGGGAAGATGAGGAAGGAGATGAGGAGGACGAGGCAGTCGACAGCGCTTACCAAGCTGATTTCCCCGACAGCCAGGAGCTCTTCATCACCCTTACAGAGATCCGCTACCTACCCTCCCCAGCATTTAACCCGGACACAGATTCAGGGGAAGGATCAAGCAGTAAGTGTTTTAAACATCTAAACATTTATTTTTAACAAAACTGGAATATTAAGAATAAGAACAATGTGTTCTTCATGATTTCTTTACCCTGGGCGTTTAAGTATTCAGTTCCAACTATTTAAAAAAAATCTAACAGTGTCCGGTTGTGCATGATTCTGCTGCCCAAGCTGCTCCACTCTTTAGTCCCTGCCACTGCAGCTATATTAAAATGCGGTCTATATGTCCGGGGATAGAGCTGAAATCCTCCACGGACATCTCGAGGAAGCTCTCCTGGAGGTAATGGGAAAGCCTGTTCATCAGGTTCCTGGGGAGAGCGGCCTTATTGGGTCCTCCGAAGTAGGAGACGTTCCCGCGCCAGGAGATCCTCAAGTACTCCGGGATCATTGCCTTGCACAGCATGGCGGCATAGGGCCCTGGTCTTTGCAGGCTTTCCCGAAGCATCCTTTCCTTATCGCTGTCCGAGATCCTCATTATTGTTATGTCGCTCATGATGACCTGCTTTAAATTAGGTAGGGGACTGTTAGTATTGGGACTGCTTGCAAGTTCCTTTACAGAACTGTAACCGCCGGTTTACAGCCATGCGGTGGAGGCGGGAGAGGGGCAGCATACAGGGATCTTTCCCTGGGACATCCGCGAGGGGGTGGGACAGGGCCAGAGTTCATGCTTGGCCGATTGCTGGCAGCAGAGACTGGCATTGCTTTCAATGTGAAAGGAGGCCAGTGGTACTACTAAAGTTTTAAGCAGCCACAAGTCTACGGCTTACCATGTCTGCCTGCTACAGAAATTCCGGTGTCCTGCCCCGCTTCCCAGATCGGCAGTGCAAGACCCCAGGCACTGAAGGCGAGGTCCGAAAATTTGACCTTGTCCTGAGTGCGCATGTGATAGGTGCGGTGCATGGGCTTGTTCACAGAGAAAGACTATGTTATTTGTTCACAACTACATTTCTGTTTCGGAGGAATTCACTACCTTTTTCTCATTCCCACAGCCACATCTGCGACTGTCTCCCAACCCAGCCTGGCATCACACTCCCAGAGGCTAGCGCAGATTAGGCGGAGGAAGAAGAAGACGCGAGAGGACATGTTCTCAGAACTAATGGGCTGCTCCCGAGCCCAGGCAGCACAGCAGAACCATTGGAGGGAGAATTTGTCCCAAATGCACCGGACACACATGGAACGTGAGGAGAGGTGGCGGCAGGAAGACCAGCAGGCGACTCAAACGCTGCTTGGACTTCTGAGGGAGCCAACGGACACGCTCCGGCGCCTTGTTGATGTTCTGCAGGAACGGAGGCAGGAGGACAGAGCCCCGCTGCAGTCTATCAGTAACCGCCCTCCCCCGCCACCAAGTCCCATACCCCCCTCGCCCAAAGTCCAAAGAAGGAGGGGCGGCAGAGTCCGTGAAAACTCTCACTCGACCCCTGCAGACTGCTCAAGCACCAGAAGGCTGTCATTCCCCAAAATTTGAAAAGTCCTTTCCTGCCCGCCTCACCCAAGCCCCCGTCCAAGTTTCACCCCCCAGTTTCATTTGTGGTTGTTAATAAAAAATACGTTTCTGTTCATTTCTGTTTCCATCATGTTCTTTTGTGGGAGAGTCTGTCTCAAGGGGGGGAAGGGGCTTGGTAATTGGACAGGACAGTCACCTTTAGCAGGGTACAGAGGCGGGGGCAGGTCCAGAAGCAGGGCACATACACAGTGCAGTGACTAGTTACCCTGGTCAGTCTGGGAGGTGGTTTTCATGTTCTGTGCGTGGGGGGGGGGGGTTGCTCTGTGACTTTGTGGCGGGGGAGGGCAGTTACAGATCTTATGCAGCGGTCCTTGTCCTGGATCACAGAGCCACGCAGCAGGGGATCTGTAACCCTCCTCCCCCTCCCATAAAGTCACATAGCCCCCACATACACGCAGTCCCGCTCAGGAGGGCTGGCAGGCTCTGTTGAAACAACCAGTCCGCCACTGCGAATCCTGTCATTCCTGGAGTTTAGAAGCATCATTTGCATCAGTACACTACACCCGCTCCCCACCACAGTCTGCATCCCAGGTTTAAAACATTCCCGCGAAAACAGTAATAAAGACAACGGTGTTCATTAACAAAATAAAACTGATTTTATTTTTTTGGAAGGAGGTGGAGGGGGTCTGTAACTGGAGAGGATAGTCAACATTAACTGGGTAAAGAAACGGGGGCAGGTTCAGCTTCTCTGTACAGAAACTTAAAAGTCACTGGTTACCCTGCTCACTGTGGAACCTAGCTTTCAAAGCCTCCCGGATGCACAGCGCGTCCCGCTGGGCTCTTCTAATCGCCCGGCTGTCTGGCTGGGCGTAATCAGATGCCAGGCTATTTGCCTCAACCTCCCACCCCGCCATAAAGGTCTCCCCCTTGCTCTCACAGAGATTGTGGAGCACACAGCAAGCTGCTATAACAATGGGGATATTGGTTTCGCTGAGATCACAGCGAGTCAGTAAGCTTCTCCATCTCCCCTTGAGACGGCCAAAAGCACACTCCACCACCATTCTGCACTTGCTCAGCCAGTAGTTGAACAGTTCTTTTTCAGTGTCCAGGGCGCCAGTATAGGGTTTCATGAGCCAGGGCATTAGCGGGTAGGCTGGGTCCCCAAGGATCACTGTAGGCATCTCCACATCCCCAAGACTTATTTTGTGGTCCGGGAAGTAAATACCTTCCTGCAGCCGTCTAAACAGACCAGAGTTCCTGAAGACGCGAGCGTCATGAACCTTGCCCGGCCATCCGACGTTGATGTTTGTAAAACGTCCCCGATGGTCCACCAGTGCTTGCAGCACCATTGAAAAGTAGCCCTTTCTGTTAATGTACTGGCTGGCCTGGTGCTCCGGTCCCAGGATAGGGATGTGAGTTCCATCTATAGCCCCACCGCAGTTTGGGAATCCCATCGCGGCGAAGCCATCTATGATGACCTCCACGTTTCCCAGGGTCACTACCTTTGAGAGCAGTACCTTAACCATTGCGTTGGCTACTTGCATCACAACAACCCCCACGGTAGATTTGCCCACGCCAAAGTGGTTCGCGACAGACCGGTAGCTGTCCGGCGTTGCAAGCTTCCAGAGGGCTATGGCCACTCGCTTCTGGACAGTCAGGGCTGCTCGCATCCGGGTGTCATTGCGCTTCAGGGCAGGGGACAGCAACTCACAAAGTTCCAGGATAGTCCCCTTCCGCATGCGAAAGTTTCGCAGCCACTGGGATTCGTCCCAGACCTGCAGCACTATGCGGTCCCACCAGTCCGTGCTTGTTTCCCGTGCCCAGAATCGCCGTTCCACAACATCCACATGACCCATTGTCACCGTGATGTCCTCGGCGCTGGGTCCCGTGCTTTCTGACAGGCCTGTGCTACTCTCAGACTTCAGGCCCTCACCGCGGTGCCGTAGCCTCCTCGCCTGGTTTATCTGCATCTGCCTCTGGGAAAGGTGGATGATAACCTGCGAGGCGTTGACAACGGCCACAACTGCAGCGATGGTCGCAGCGGGATCCATGCTCGCAGTGCTGTGGCGTCCGCGCTGGCACTGACCGGAAAATTGCGCGAACTGATTTCCCGCCGGCGCTTTCAGGGAGGGAGGGAGGGTGGTAGTGACGGACGGATGACGACAGTTACCCAAATGCACCCTCGACCCTTTATTTTTACCCAGAAGGCATTGGCGGCTCGACCCAGAATTCCAATGGGCAGCGGGGACTGCGGGAACTGTGGGATAGCTGCCCACAGTGCACCGCTTCCAATGTCGACGCTTTCCCCGTTAGTGTGGACTCACAAAGTCGAATTACTGTCCTTAGTGTGGACACACACGTTCGACTTTGCAATATCGATTCTACATTTTCGATTTAAGAGAAATCGAACTACCCTCGTAGTGTAGACATACCCTTAGTCTCCTTTCGGTGGGCTGAGCTCTGCTGTTCTTCAAGTTTCTAAGACAAAATCCCCAATGATGGCAGCATGAATATGATCCTGTTTTATATTTCACCTCCCTCTGTACAAAGACTTAGTTATTTTAGGTTAACTCTCTTATCAGAAATAAATTGATAATGTGGAAACTGGACAGGACAAGGAGTTCTTGAATTAGTTGGGATAAAGCTAGAAGATGGATTAAAACCAAATGAGGCCCTAAATTACACATAGTCTCCAGAAATCATGTTCTTGGCAGTATCTCATATTAATGCATGTACAGGAGCACCTATTCTGGCCTAATCCTTTTGCCACCCTGTAATCTCCATATTGGCTAAAATAGCTGGGTATTGATAAATATGTTAGGCCTATGTCTGTGACTTCTTCCCTTATAAAAGCAACAGCAGTTAGCTATATAAATTGAATTCCTCATGGGATCTGAGTTGGGAATCATTTTAACTATAAACCAAAGGAATTTGGCTGTATTATATTGAATAATCCTCAGCTGATTGATTCAACAGAAAATACTTCTTTCGATTCAGTGAACCACCTCATTTGCATTTAAGGTAGGCACAAAAGAGGATGATAAATATAGGAAATGTTGCAAAGCCCCTGGTTCATTGATGCATATAGTCTGGGTCTGCCCTAAGGTGACATGCGTTTGGAGAGATGTGCGTGACAGAACATATTTTATTTAAATTTGGATGTTCCTTTAACATCTGAAACTTTCAAACAGTACTAGGACTTACATAGCTAAAATTAGACCTTAGAAATCTTTCAAAATTCTGGTTCCCATGGACTGTTTCTGTATGCAAATAGTTTATCTTGGAAAAGTGGAAACCTTGTCCGTCTCCAAAGATTGAAGACTCATGTAATAACTTATTTGAAATGGTAGCCCTTGAAAGACTCATGCACATACGATGGCAGGAACACACAAAACTTCAGGACACAGGAGCTCTTTTGTCTAATCATTTTGACTAATCATTACTTTTCTTTATTCAGCATTGAAAATTTGTAGTTTACTCACCATTTGTACTATTTGCTTTTTTTAATCCATAACCAACCAATTTAATATACTGTGTGCATTGGCCCCAATCCTAAACTCCTTACTTAGGCAAAAGTCCTAGGACTATCTCTGGAGATTGAACCAGTAGCTCCCTCTGGAGTTAAATAAATTTCGGTGGACATACTAATTCTATCTCTGCCTGCTGAAAGGCATGCACTGAATGACAAAACATTTATATCCTCATCCCTTATTAGAAATGATCCTAAGGGACCAACCAATTTCTTAATTCTTAGCACCCAAGACAAACAGAATTTACTGCTCCTTCACAAAAATGCTACCTAGAAGTTTCTCTTACAAGCCTATGGTTTTCTTTGATACGATGGAAGCACATGGCAATAAAAGGAAACACAAAGTTGATATAGATATAGATATTTGTTTAAATCACACATACTTTTTAATTATAGGAGTCTAGCGTATAGGTATATGTTACAGAGTTCATTTACAGACACTACAAATTTACATTCAAACTACACGTGAAAATCAGTTAGTTATAATTTAAGGATGAAAAATAACGTGAAACAATTGATCAGATTCTCTATTCTGCTCCTGTGGGAGGGAGGGCAGGAGGGTGTCTGTGTGTGTTAAACATTTATTTAGGAAGTTTTAACAGGTTTATAAATCCTTGCCATGTAAGAGAGACAAAACAATAATCTCCCCACATGAAGAGTACCTGAGTGATACAGGCCACTAAAGAGGCTCGATACTACCCTTTTCCCTAGCTTCTAGTGTAGGAAAGGAAGTGAGTCCAGTGTGCCCATCTGCTTCAGCTGTATTTGTATTCTGGAACAGTCCCTGGGCACAAACAGAGGTGGCTTAAAGGTGCCTTTTCTCCTGCCCCCCCCCCCCCCAGCAGACTTGCAACAAACACAGCTTCCCCAGACCAGCGAATCTAGGTCAATGTGTTTTGTCTTTTGGGTTTTTTTAAGCAAATCAGTCCTAGATTCTCTCTGTCTTATTCCTCTCTATTCCATGCAGAACACAGGGTCTTCACCATTGCATCCATCTCTGCTGCTTGCCTCCTGCAGTCTTAGCTACTTCCCATATCATTTTGATAACTTTCAGTTCTGCTTCTGTTGTGTGCATCCATGTTATCCTTGCTCGGTGGGTTACAGTGCAATGGCTGTCTTGTTATGTTCTTCTGGTCTTTCCTCCATGTACATGCTAGCCCTCTCCATTTTGGTTCTGTAGTTTCCTGTCCTATCAGTTTCTGTTTTGTCCTCCTTCAGAGTTCTTCATTTGTGGTTTGTTTGTTTTTCTGACAATCTGATACTGAGGATTTGTCTAAGGCAGCTCTTTATGGAAACTTGGAGTCTAGATAGTCCGGTCAATAAGAATCAATCCTAGATTGATGGAATTATCAATATTACATATGATCATAATAGAGTAGCTTTAAAGTTATTTGCTACTAATTTGAATGCCTTATACACCTCTACCCCGATATAACACGACCCGATATAACACAAATTCGGATATAACGCGGTAAAGCAGTGCTCCAGGGGGGCGGGGCTGCGCACTCCGGCGGATCAAAGCAAGTTCGATAAAACACGGTTTCACCTATAACGCGGTAAGATTTTTTGGCTCCCGAGGACAGCGTTATATCGGGGTAGAGGTGTATTCCTTAGGGACTTAATTATAATTCCATATTAATTGATGCATATTTATTTTAAATGTTATCTGTATTTTATAAATAATTGTATTCCACCAATAAAGGTTTCAGCCAAGTTTAATCATAATTAAAATTTTTGTATCACATTTGCAAACATATTAATTCTTATCAGTCATATTATGTAAAAAGTAGATGTGCAGAGCCAGTCAAAAAACAGAGCTATTTTCTGATTATTCATTTACAGTTGAATTGCACTGTTGTGTTAAATAGTGGCCTGATCCTGTCTCTCATACACAAGTAATTTTTATTTACAATAGTAGTGCCATTGAAGTCAATAGTATTATTTGTGTGATTAAGATTTGCAGAATAGGGCCCTATCAGTCTATGATAACATCACTAGATAACATAACTATGGTGCACCATCACAGATTTATCCTCAGAATTTCTCTTTTCCTACGAACCAGTTTAATACGCCATTCTCATTTTGAAACAAAAATATTTTCAATACTATAAATCTTGAATCTCTTTCCTTACTATTGTTGCTTCCCAACATCTTTTTTTTCTAACACCTCTCTTGTGGGGCATGATTCTGGAAGGTGCTGATTATCTAGGGCCAGATTATGAAAGGTATTTATGTGCCTGATGATGCAGATAGGCACCTTTCAGAAGTGATAGCATACTTGACTCCTATCTGTATCTTTAGGTGCCTAAATACCTTTAAAAATTTGGCCTTTATCTCCAACAGATTTTAGTGGGAGCTGAGATGCTGAGAACTTCGAGGTGCTTGGTACTTTGCAGAATTGGATCCTTAGTTTTAAAAAAATAACAATTCCTTTATAATACTTAATGTCACTTTTTAGACCTAGTTTAGAAACACATTAAGGATGCTGGACCCAGACCCTTAGATAATATAGATCCACTGAAGTCGTCAGAGCTTGGCTGATGTACATCAGCTGAAAACTTGGTCTGTTAAATCTAAGCTGATATTGCTATTTTTGTGTGTCTTCTACCCTTTGTGGGGATTTCAATTGACAGGTTTATGTGAAGTAGCTTAGAGCACTTCCTGATAATGTGTGGACTGTGAGTTGTATAGCATTTCAGCTGACATTAGTATTAAGGGGAACAGGAGAAACAGGAGGCAGTATGAATAATAAGATGACTTTTATATACATTTATAGTAAAAATAAAGCTTAGAGTTTTTTTTGTTCTGACTTCACAGGAGCACCTTTAAATGTTAAAGGTATAAAGTATATGATTTAGAGGTATGAATAAAACCTACGTATTCTGTATAAGTATATCCAGTATAGGAGCTTTGCAAAGTATCATGAACATTTATAAACCAAGGCTCAAAAAGCTACACATGCACCCTTCATCATGATGAGTTCAGCTAACAAGCGGGGGTGGGAAATATTTGATTATTGCACCAAAAAAGATTACTCTCCTTCACTGAGTTGAATTTTGCAAGGCTACAGTACCCAGCTCCACTGAAGTCAGTGCAGCTACACTGATTTACACCAACTGAGGACCTGACCCTATATTTTTAATAGGAGAAATAGCTGGTTTCCCTATTTCCATACACTTTTTCTTGAAGCAATCTGCTCACTTACCGTAGACCCACCCAAATCCTGTACTAGTGTCACTTCCTTGTCGAGTTTTCCTGGAGAATGAGGAGTAAAATGTGTAGGCTTTCTGCAGCACAATGAGAGTGTGCATTTTTTCAACTTATGCGTACGTAAGCCTTCTTTTGTGAAGAGGACTCATAGGGTCAGATAATGTTTAAAGGGAAAGGCTTTATGTCTCTCAGGCCTGCATGTTTCCACATGGATGCATCCACACACACACAGATTGAATTATGAACAGACCTATTAATGCTGGGATCACAAAAGGTCAAGTTTTGTCTTCTTTTACCTCTATTCAGAATTGCTTTTGAAAAGGGGGAAAAAGGATTTGCAGAAAAAAGATTCATGATGAAGAATTTTACAGGTCTTTCTCCATTCCCCCTCCCCCCCCACACACACCCCTTTTAGCAACATCTGGGAATTGAAAAAAATTCTTACTATGTAAAATAGTTCAGGGGTATTGTATTACTAGATTTTAATATAACTCTCCTAGGTCACATGTAGGGTTACCTTTTGGGATAGCCTGTTACCTAACAACAAAAGGAACTTCTGTAAAAATTTCCTGGTACTAAAATGTAAATAAAGTTTATCTGAAGAAACATCCTAAAATTTCCAACAAAAGAATTATGGGTATTTTTTTTTCTGATAACAGTGGATGGCCAAATCCTGAAATATTTACACCATCAATACCCCCAAAACTGAGTGATAAAGTTACATTAATAGCTTGAGCATTTTCAGATTATTATTTTAATATGTTATTTTTAAAAATTGCATGTAAAAGTGGATTTCTATATACGGCATATGAAGAGAATCTACTTCATAGGTGAGTCTGAAATGTCAGGCTCTATACACATTAAAGGGTTTTGATGATATCAGGGTAACTGTGAAAATATAGCATTGGAACACATTTATTAGAAAGTGTTCTAACAGTCCTCACCCTAAGTAACATTTACATT
Source organism: Emys orbicularis (assembly GCF_028017835.1). NCBI lineage: Eukaryota > Metazoa > Chordata > Testudines > Emydidae > Emys > Emys orbicularis. The sequence continues at coordinate 94,047,662 of NC_088686.1, read as the reverse complement.
ATATAACGCAATACCATTGCAGTAGGAAAATCAACTAAATAATCTGGCTGAGTTATGTCTTGACTTCCACATCCTGCAGTGAGCTGTGCAGAATCTTAAAATGTGTCTTTAAGATTTAAAACCACCTAAAAAAGTTTTTTGTTTTTCGAAAAATCTTACAAAAAGCTGCCTAAGAAACAGAAAACAAAGAATGGGGGGGAAATGGTCGGTTTTCAACATGGCAAAAGGTTAACAAGTAGAGTGCCTTCAGACTTTGTATTATGTTTGATGTTATTTACTTCATTAATCATCTGGAAAAGATGCAAACAGTAAAGTGGGGAAAATTTCAGATGAAACAAAATCATTTAAGTTAGTTAAGAGTGGAGAGTACAGTAACTTCAGAGAGACCTAACAAAGCTAGGTAAATTGTGACATGATGACAGATGAAATCCATTGTTGTCAAATGTAATATAATGCACATTGGAGGGAACAGTTTGCACTATTCATCCACATTGCTGGGTTCTAAAAATGGCTGTTGCCACTCAGGGAAAAGATCTGGGGATCACTACGGATAGTTCAAGGAAAACCTTTTTGTTGTGCATTGAGAGCCAAAAAAGCAAACAAACTGTTAGGATATATTAAGATGGGATAGAAAATAATACTAAAAATACTGTAATGCTATTCTAATCGCCCTCACTCGAAACATTGTAATTTATTCTGTTCACCTGTATGATAAAAGTTATAACAGAAATACAAGGGATTTAGAGATGGATGACAAAAAAAGATTAGAAGCCTGTAGCAATTTCTGTTTGAAGAGAGATTGAAAAGATTGGGACTGTGTAGTTTAGACAGGAGAAGAATAAGATGGAACATGATAAATGTACAAAAATAACGAACAGTATAGAGAAAGTAGATCAGAAACTTCTATCTACTTTTCCCTAATACTAAAAGAATAAAGGACATTTGGTAAAATTGAAAAGCAACAAACATAAAACTGATCAAAATATGTGCTTTTTTAAAAACTGCACTTAATTAACGTATTCATTAGTACAATATATCAATGAGACCAATAGGTTAGGCTATGTCTACACTACCACTTTATGTCCACAAAACATATGTCGCTCAGGAGTGTGAATATTCCACCCCCCTAAGTGACATAAATTATGCTGGCATAAGTGGTAGTGTGCATAGTGCTATGTTGTTGGGAGAAATCCCCCTCTTACATAGCTACCACCATTCATTAGGGGTGGGTTAATTATGTCAACGGGAGAGCTCTCTCCTTCGGCATAGAGCGACTACATGAGAGATCTTACAGCGGCACAGCTACCTCAGTACAGACAAGCCGCTGTAAGTTCTCTAGTGTAGACATAGCCTCAGTAGGATTTAAAAAGAGAATTAGATATAAATATCAATAATGAGAACATCCACAGTTGTATCATGTTTGATTAAAAAGTATCCTTCATGTCATAAGCCACTAACTGATGAGGGCTAAGAAGAAACTTCTGCTGTAAGCAAGTTATTTTGTACTTGTTCTTTATGGAGCTTCTCCCCTCTTTCATCTGACACAGCTAGTACTGGCTACTTCAGAGACAGAATACTGGATTGGATGAATCAGTGATCTAGTCCCGTATAGCAATGTCCATAGTCTTTTTAAATATGCAGGAATTTAGAAGTCTTATGCCATAGTACTGTGTATCTTGCAAAGTAATAATAGAGGGATATTCTGTATGTGATTTTAATCAAAACTTTTTCTTGTTAATATCTTCAAATCTCTTAAATATAGCACAAAAAAATTCTGACAAAGCTTACACATACATTTCAGAGTTCTAATCTAGTAGCATCAGCCACAGGAACTTTGTTCTTATTTTAAAATTTATAAATGACTTTGTGTATAGCCTTATATAACTCAGTTGCCTGTGTGGTGTTCTCGATCTATCTATACAAAAATTCAATAAAATAGAACAATACGAAAAGTGTCTGAATATGCACTACAAAGCTATAATTCTTTTACTTACCATGCTCACTCCACCCTACTCATCTCTTAAAGATTGACAAAACTAATGATATTCATGATCTGATTTTCATTGTTAGGTGCACAATTGCATATGAAAAATGCAATTATTAAGTATGGTTAGATGCATAACTATGTTCTACCATGTGCAAAAATACCTGTATGGGCATGTAGTGATAGTAATTGCACCCCCAAATGAGTATGAATTGTGTATATGCTCATTTAAAAAATAGCTCCATATTTTGGACCGAAATGTTAAGGATTAATTATGAAACTGTATCTATAAATAGATAAGCCTTGCAGCATGCCATGAATACCCTGAAATGTGGGGTTTCTGGAACCAAAGGGATGGATAATTCCAAAGCTATCATAGTGTAAATATTCTCCTTTCAATTCAAATCTGGGAACTGTCTGCAATAACATCCCTGCTGATTTCAACTCCCCGGATGTTAGAAAGGGGATGTGCTAGATTTAAATTCATGATGCTGGTGGTTACATATTTTATATTGGCAGCTGTTGCTAATAGTTCCCAGGATATGAGTTCTAAACTCTAGTTGTAGCACCAATATTGTGTCTTCCAAATATCATTTTTACCCCTAAATGGGTAAGCCATCTTTGAAACCTCATGGCTAAGTAGAGCATCTCTTTTACTAATTTGTGGAGTCATGAGGAATGTGGTCACTGTTCTCATTAAAATAAAAATATGAGCAGCTCCAATTAAAGTCATGTAAATGTCTTAAAAACGCTGCTATGGAATCTGGAAAAAACATGTAAATAAATATATCCAAGCAGATGTAATTCCAGTAGAACCATTCTTTTTGAATTACAAATTTATTTATATCCATTATGCATCACTGGTGATGTTATGGACTATAACCAATCGGTTTGTGAATGGAAAAGATTTTTAAAAAGGGGGGATTTGAATGACTGATACATTTTCATTCATTAAAGATGATCACGCATATGTACCTACTTATGAACTTTGTGGCCATCCATAACCAGAAAAATATATATATAAAAAAAAAGGTTTGTTTCACCCATCACCTCTGTTGTGTATATTTCTTGTGTGGTCTTTCTCTGTCAGACACAAGCAGTAGGTATACAGAGAGATCAAATACATTCTATACTTCCATTCAAAGTTTGCACTGAAAAGCTGTCTTTTCCCTCAGGTTTGTAATGAAAATTCTCGTAGGTGTGACATCAACAATTGCCTCTTGCTAACAGCTCTTGTAATTTAACCCTTCAGGTGAACAAGCTCATTGAGGAATTGCAAGTGGCCATCAAGAGCTACAAAGGTCACCTCTCAAAACTTGCCCCACAATTACAGGCTGAGCAGGAGCAGTGTGCCTCTTATGTCTACCAACACATTAAAAGGCTTCCAGCAAACATGGTTCTCCCACAAGGCTTGCAGCTAAAGGTGGGTGTAGTTTAATAGCTTTCACAATTTTCCATCTTGATACAAAGAAAAAACCCACTTTGTCTTTAAGACACTGATATCAAATATACCTACTTTGAATTGTGAATTATATTTGTTCTTGAGTATTTGTATTATTCAATATGAGGAATCTGTTTCTTCGTTACTTATAATACAGTTCTTCCAGGACACTGTTCTCTAATAATAAATAATTGAAATTAAAATAAACAACAAAGGAAAGTTTGTAACATTTAGAATTTAGTTGCCAATTATATTCCAGCTGTGAAGGACAGGGATCAAAGCATTGATGCATTTAAATTAACTTTTTTAAAAAAATAGGCTCCATGAAGTTTGAGGGCTCTTTTAAGTTTCCTAGTGATGCCAGTATGGCTGTTACAGATTTCAGCAGTTGCATGAAGATGTCTGGTGTCATGACAATGCATAAACAAATGTGGAAGAGCAGACTTGACAGCGACTAAATATAATTGCTTCAAACCATAGTTAAAACTAATTTCTCCAAAAAAACCCATCCTAATAAAGTCTTACTCTTGGGTCAGTGCTCCCAGCACATGGCCAGATGGGAACTTCCACAGCTCATGACCTTTGTTGCTCAGCATCTCCACTGGGATGCACAGACTGCACCCACGAGCCTTGCTTCAAAGCCCTTTGAAATGAATGGGAGTCTTTCTATTGAATTCTATTGAATTTTTGGATTGGGCCTATGGTCAGCAAAGGACCTATGGTTTGGTATCATTTTCAGTGCTCAAAAGTGATATGTAGCATATGTATATAAATATAACAATTACCCTTAAAAATGTCCCATTTGTCCTCCTAAATAGATATGTGTTCTGATTCCCATTTCATTTACATCAGGTGTACTCCAGTTAAAACTCCTTTATAAAGTTATTCCTGATCTACTTTGGTCTAAGGGAAAAATGAATCAGAACCAGGGTTACCTCAGAATTTACAGTATTACTTCTCTATAATTACTGTAGGCTAGGCCTTGTGTACTCCATTGAAAGTTGAACCTAAATTTTGGACCCTGGATTCTGTGGCACTCTAGTGGAAAATCCTGAATGTTCTGAGGCAGCTTCACATAAATTCGGCCTTGTCTACACACACTGGTTGTACCAATTTAACTAAATCAGTTTAGAACAATTTCAACTGATGTAGATAAATCAGTGCAACTCCCTTGTGCAAACACTTATTTCAGTTTGAGTGCTTTAGATCAATTTAGCTTAAGTCATTTCCGTAACACTTTATATAACATGGGGAATGTTTTTTCCCTTCATCTGATGAGGTCACTTGTATGATTCTAACTCTTGTGATGTCATCCATGCTTCTTCTCCTTTCAGATTGGCTTACAATGCTCTATTCATTGAAAAAAACACATCTAGACAAAAAAATAACACTGGAAGATATAGTGCTATCCTTATAAAAGTGTGGCAGTGTGAGGAGTCCCATGAGGGCTTGCATCTTAAAATAAGTGAAGTCCTGTGGACACTGACTGTGGTCACTGCAACCACTTTAGACACATTAAATTTGTTTATTTTTTAAATTCCTGTTTCATCACTGGTAATGTAAAGCAAAGGATCATGAGTGTGTACTCTTGATTCTGCTAGGACTGGTTGGACTGCAGTTTCAAGGCACTGGATCCCTATGTGCAAATATCATTTTTAAAACTAGAAGAATGCTTTCAAAACTTAAGAAAGGGCTGTGAAGATTTACTCCTCAGATGCACATAGTCCATGTGTCATGTACATATGAGTCCTTATGGTTACAAATGGTAAAAGATTCTGGTTTTCTAGAAAACAAATTATGTTGAGGCTTTTATAAGCAAAAAATAACCTTTTAAAATTCCTAAGGAGTCTGATGGGACTTGCTTTTGGACTTGCTGCAATAAGCAGCAAATGAATTTTGGTGGTTAATTTTGAAATTGTAATTAATTGCCAGTGTGTATGCAGGACTTTGCAAGTGTCACATCAAAACTCATTTGTAAAATAATGCCTTTGAAGTAATAGCACTGTGCAAGTCTATACAGAAAACATGAAAAATGGAACTGCAATTCAATAAATTCTGCAACAGCTTTGTAGGACTAGAAGTACTCTGCGCACACACTACTGACAGGCACGTTGCCAATATGTCAGAGATGCAACATACTTAGCCACGAGATCTTTGTTTATTTGATTATTGTTGTGTCAGTTTTCGATTCATGGTTCAGTCACCTCAAGGTGTACTTTTTGACTTCCACGAAATTCAATATAGGTATTGATATGGTGTATGAGTGTAGTGGGCACAAAAGAAACTCAGGATAAAACGTGTGGCCTAGTCTAAGTGGGTAGGAAAGCCCATCAGGAAACACAAATCTGATGATTCTCTTACCCATCTTAATGTTTCCCCATGGGATGGGAATATGAAATCATTAATACTGGACATCTTATGTTTTTTCTCCATTTCTGTATATTTCAATAGTTGTGGCATCGTTCATCTGCTTAATGAAATTGTTAATAAAAGGATGTTTGATAATTTGTGAGTGTATTACTTGTGGTCACTCTCCCTTGTGTTTTCCTATAGTCTCCAAACCTAATGATATTTCCGATGGTGGTTCTCCCCTGCTAATCCTGATACTGTAGTCCTTTGGGGGCTTGAACCTGTGGCACAATCACTGCCCTAAGATAACATTTGGTGATACTAACCCATCAAGATTATAAAGGCCACACCACGAATAGGCCTGGTTTTGAGAGATACCTGAATGCATTTTTCTAATGTGAAGTACACTCATAAGTCGCTGCTTACATTCAGGAAAATATGACTTTTCCTTTGCTTCTTGCTTTTTAATGTACTGCAGGAGTATTACTGAGTTGATAACATGTATAAGAGCCCTACATCTAGTTTGGAATATTAGATCCCATGCAATGCCTTTTGTAACAAGGCAGGTTTTTTCTCTGTATTCTTTGACAGGTCTGTAGATGTCCTGCGAATTTATTGCTAGGAAGTCAACAAGAAAAGTAGATGATCCAAAAATATAACTAGTATTTTGATATAAATGGGCTGATCTACACTGAGGTTTTTTGCACTGGTGTAGACACTGATGTAACTGTACTGTTGCAAATCCCTAGTTTAGATGTTTCAGTCTCAGGGAGATTGACCTTCTACACAGCAGTTAATTTGCTCTTTACCACTTCGATGTTTCTGAAAATTTTCCTTCTTGCCTGTCCTCACATATAGTACTTTTCATATTAAACTCCGAAAATAAACACAAGCGTTATGCTTGTATTACACATGATTATTTCACAAAACTATAATTTTCCTACCTAAGTTTTAACCAGTGCCCTGAAACAACTTAATTGCTGGCCTAATAGGAGACTAAGGAGTCAATTAATAAAAGTTTCATGCATCATAGGCAGGTTTTCTACAGAGTCTACTCAGAAAAAGTAATGTATCTTCACATTTGTGAATAAGACACTATACACATTCAACCTAAACAGATATTCATACTCTATTATTGTTTTAAAAAGGTTGTTCCTCTATATCCATGCACATTTTCTGTACCGAAGGGTACAAATCTGTGAGGGCTCTAGCTATTTTAGTACATTTCTTTACCCCTTTATAGTTGGCCATTTCTTCATTACAAACTTATGGATACATAGAATAAAAGGTATTGAATCAGCAAAAAGATGTGTTCATCATTAAATAACAAAAATAACCTAAGCTGAGAAAAATATCCAAACTTCAGTATGTTTAACTTGTCTTGGGACCGTTTAGCCTTATGCCTTATGCTCAGGTAGTTACTGAATGGCATACAGTGTTTACATTTTTATAAATTCTTTAAAAAAAACTAACTACACAAGATGCATTGATAACATGTGGGACATTTTCAAAATATTTGTTTTCTGGCTGTCTTCAGTGTATTGTGCTTATATTATTTGGGCTAAACGTGGAGTAAATATTCTTGCAATCATGTTAACATTAACATTAACATTAACAACAATATTAACAATATGCCTTTATGCTGAGAAGTATGTCAGCAAGAATGTTTTTTGTGATTTTCATCTCAGAGCTGCAAATTGAGAGTAGCTGCCAGGGACTTTGTTAATTTCAGTACCCAAAACTTCATTTCCCGCCCATTCCTTCTTAAACTATTATAGCCTACAGCATGCTCAGGGATATTACTTGACACAGTGTTTCAATTGATCATTGAAAATTAAACATTATTATTTATTGTTTAATTACTGTACTCTGGATTTTTTTCATTGTAGTATGTCAGAATAGATAGCAGTCTATATGAGATTATATTTTGCAGTATGTACTCTAGTAGTATGAATTATATTCCACACAAAAAAATCAGGCAGCACATAAACTGCTTTTAGACATAAACCACATTAACTTTTGCCATTGACTTCAATGGGAACAGGAATTGGGCCCAAGGAACATTTTCTTATAGCAGCATGTGTACAGTATTGTACAATAAAAGCTGTATTTTTACAGAAATTTTAATTCTAAAATATCTATTGCAATAAACACTTATGAATTGTAACTACCAATTTTTAATGCCTATATTTCCTGCCCATATTTTTTATATCTGCTTTTAAGGGCTTGATCATGTACTTCAGTAGGAGTTCTCATGTAAGGATTACTCATGTGAGTAAAGGTTTCCAGGGTCAGACCTTTAATTTATAAAATGGGAAAAAATGCGGTTACCTTTGATGAGAAATGTTTTGTTTTATTCTTCTTAACACAACTTTCTTGCCTTTGATGTATAGTTATAAAATGGGTGCATTCCTGTTGCTAACACTAGATTAATCTGAGGGTAAAAAATCTGTTTGATTTTTGGTAACCAGTAAATACTTGCCTATCTATTTCCCAAATGATGACAGGTCTTGCTATACATCTTAAATTGTCATTGAATCAAGCATTGTATGTGTGCAGCCTGAGTTTTAATTAAATCATATATGACCAAATCATATCCTTTTAAGTAAAGGAGCACATTAGAAGAATAGGCTGATGAAATACATTCTTAAAATATTTTTAACAAGCAGAGTTTACTTCTGCTTGTGCTCCTAGGCTAGATTGTTTTAAAGTGCCATTGTTTATTTCTATGGCATGTCAAATTTGTATGTCATGTGTCTATTGGGAGTTGTTGCTTTGTAACTGTTGTTTAGCAGAATGCAGACTTTTAATCCTGAATTGTGTAAATGGCATATTCCTCGGTTTTGTCTGGCATTTAAGGGGTTGATGCAGCTATAGTTGATTTCCCATTCCTTCCCACCCCATTTTAATTTTCAAAAGTGATTTAAGAGCCTATGCCCAGGGCCGGCTCTAACTTTTTTGCTGCCCCAAGCAGCAAAAAAAAGCGCCGCGCCCCCCCCCCCCGCCGAGCGCCCTGCCGCGCCGCCGGAACCCCCCCCGAGCGCCGCGCCCCGCGCCGCTCCTCCCACCGAGCGCCGCGCCACCCCCCCCCCGAGCGCCACGCCCCACGCCGCCCCCACGCCGAGCCCCACGCCGCCGGAGCCCCCCCCCACGCCGAGCACCGCCGGAAACCCCCCCCTGAGCGCCGCGCCCCGCGCCGCCCCCCCCCGCGGAATGCCGCGCTGCGCCGCGCTGCCCCCCACCACCCCAAGATTGGCCGCCCCTTACCAGGCGCCGCCCCAAGCATGTGCTTGGTTGCCTGGTGCCTGGAGCCGGCCCTGCCTATGCCTCATTGAAGGTCAATGAGAATCAAATACCTTGAGTATTTCTTGGCTGGGTCAGTTTAGCCCTTCACTCTTATATAAATATGATGCAGTTTGCTTTATAATATTATTTTGGGTGGACCTTCAAAACCCGTACACTGCCTGCTCCGCATGGACAATAAAATTCTAGAGCATTTTTCATAATGGGATTATTTTATCCCAAAATAAGTGATCTTTGTCAAAAAATTCCCCTCCCTAGCCTTTTCTACAGTGTGTTTTGCATTCGTTGTCTGCCTGCGAGATGTCTTTTCTTCAGAAGTGGCTGAATTTCAGTATTGAAGTTGTGTGCTTATGTGAATGTATGATCTGAAGTATTTGATTTTGATTAGATAGCTTCTCATTGATTGATTTCAGTGGGACTGGTGCTGCTCAAAATGTGTAGGTGAGGTGCTACTCAAAGTGTATAGTGGTGGCAGAATGATGCTCTGTATAATTTATTTTACTTCTTCCATAGACTACTTAGATAAGAACAAATAAATATATGTGTACATCACAGCAACATATTTGAGATGTTGATCAGTGAGTTCTCCATTTTTTTGCTTCTTGCCGTTTGAATCTATTGCAAGTTTCTCTTTGCAAGCTGTTTGACATCCCCGAATATTGCTTTTGCTCTAGCTCTTACAGAGAGAAACTTCCGGGATGATCTGAATAGCTGTTTTGAGCAACGTTGTGTATGGTATGGAAATCTACTGTTTTACTACAGTTAGATTTTTTAACCACACTTAAGGAATTAAAACCTGAATGATGATCTTGAAGTGTCAGTGGCTTTATGTGGCACTTTCCTAGTATTTGAAGCTTCCATGTTGGTTTGCGACATCTAGATGAAATGGCTTCATTTGTGTTTGTTATGGGGCTTTTTTATAACAGCTTCTAAAACTTCAAACTTAATCTGAATCTCAGAGTAGCTGACTAGCTTTTTATAGCTTTCAAGCTTTCTTTGTGATTTATATATAGGCCCCAGTTCAGTAAAATATCCCTATGCAGGAGGGCACTTAAGCATGTGCTTCACTTTAAACATGTGCTGAAGTTCCATTAGAATCAATGGACTAAAGCACATTCTTAATGTTAAACATATGCTTAAATTCTGTTTAGAAAAGAGATGTATTTAAGCATGTGCTGTGATACTTTTCTGAATTGATGTCCTATAGAGGAATAGCTGTCTGTTGAAATGCCTGTTTTCTTTTGCACATATGGATACCAAACAGTGTTGAAAGTAGCTAACACAAACATTACCTGAATAAATTTAAGACCTGAATTAATTACATAAAAAGTGACTGGCTAGAAATGGACTAAGTTTTATCTAATTGACATTCATTCCCAATGCTGTCAGATGAAAGGAAAAATACAGAGATATGGGAAGAAGATGGAGAGCTGTGAGAAGGCAGAAATGTTTGTTTTCTGTGTTGCTAATGGGATCCTCCTATTAGATCAAAATAAAAACTGTTAAGTGAGTGTTCATCATGTGGATTGATGTAGTAGTGAAATATGGTCATATCTGGCTTTAGAATGGGTTGTTTTAAATTTCCTAAATAGCCTTAAGCAGCCAGGATTTTTTTAAAGGAGGTCCTGGTTTTTCTTATACAAAGAGACAGTAAACCACTGGTTCAGCCCTTTCATTTTCATTCCCTCCATCTTTGAGTTATTATATCTCTCTACGCTTCTCTGCACCTTAGTGGGAAATTGTTTTGGCTCTAATATAGAAATAGGTATTGCTCAGTGCCTTAGTGTAACACCTACTGTGAAATTTAACAGAACTTTTAACAGTTTGTTTTGTGGTGGTGGTGGTGGTGGGAACTAATATGGGCCTTGTATGTTGTCCAATAGCATCACTGATTTCTCTCAGGTTGGCAGCTGGCACTAACATCATGCTGTTCTTTAGGGATGCTTTATTCCATGGTGTCTAGCATCTCCAGATATTCTAACAGTGTCAGACAAAGCAACATCTATAGCGTATTCCTCCTATTCCTCAACTTAGCAAAAGCCAGTGATAATGGACTACAGTATATACTGAAGTGGATATGGCCATTAACTTTTTATTTTTTTATTATTTCACTTTTATAGTTGCTTTCATCATTAACTCCATTTTATTTTACTACTTTGTGTGTGACTGAGAACTTTGTTCCAACCTAGGATACAGTATAGTAGTATTAGATTAGTTTGGACGTATGTGACTTTAGTGAAGTATAACATACATATAAGAGAGGAACTGTAGTGACAGGGTGGTAACTATAATTTGTAATGTGATGTAAAATAAAATCGCTCCCACTGTTCTCACAGAGTATAGACATTTGAAATGCTCTATTTACCCTTTTGGCACCTGTGTAAAGAGAGAGAGAAAGAGACAGCATTGCAGCTATAAAGGGCTATCAGTATCATAGAGGAAAATAATCAACATGAAATCAACCAAAAAATCAAATTTATTTTTATCTTTTGAGTTTGTCATTCTTTTTTTCCTTTCTGTTCAGTCTTAGACAGGCCTCTAGCTGCATGGAACCTATAGCAATACATTTTATGAAACACAATAACCCTCACCAAATAACCCTCACTCCTCTGTAATTAGATTACAAAATAATATCCCTGTAAACTAGAGTTATAATATTATTCCAATACAATTGTTTCCACTATTTTCTACCCTTCTTTCTGGGTGTATCAGAGTTAGAGACAAAGTTAAATGACTGCTGTGTTGTCATAGATGTTCTAGGAACATAGAAGGGGTCTTTTGATAAAAGGAAATACCTAATATTATGCATACAGTTTCCTTCTTCTCCTTTTTTTTTCTTGCTCCGAGAATGGAGTGTCCTTTTGTGTATCTCCAGCAGTTAGAAGTTGTATGGCATTCTACTTGAGTGGATCCATCCTGTAGGAATTGTCTGGTTTTTATCTTGTTGAACATAAAACACAATGGCATTTGTTCAGGGACAGGTGTGCATTCCACTGTATACTGTAAAGCTGTATTATATAATTAGCTGCATTTACCTTAGATAGTGAACAAACTTCAACACAGTGAAACAGAATTGTTTGCAACTTACTTACCAGTCTCTCATTTTTCATTCTTAAAATTTATTTGCAAAATAATTTCTGCAAGTAATTGATGGTCTGTAGATTGTGCACAAAACTGTTAGTTTTGACTGGACATGCAGGTAATACAGTATACCATACCCTGATTGGACTTGTGTAAGCAATGGTAAATCACGTTTCTGTTACATGAACTCTGGAATATGATTTCAACATTTCTTAAGGTTCATTTAAAACGTGCTCTCTTTATAAACATTTCTGTCAATAAACTCATTTGCTCAGATATTCATAGAAAATAAGTACAAAGGGGGTGTGAACACAAAAAGCATTTGAATATTTGCAGAATGTTTTTTGCAGTATTCACTTAGCTGTAGTTCTAACACAGCCAAATTATGTACTGTCAGATTGTTAGACATGCATTTTACCTATGTCTGAATCAAATATAAAGTCTTTTCCATACTCAGTTCTTTGCCCAATGTAAATCTGCCTAAAATTCTATACATAACACTTGAAAACATGGGAAGACAGCAGTAGAATGTCAGGTGAATCTCCTCACTGAAAATTTAAATACCTGTCTATATTCAGGGCTTATCTCTCCAGTGCTACCCGAAACCACCCAGAATTGACCCCATTTACAGGAGCACCCTCTCTTAGAAGACAAGCTGAAATGCTTTGGATTTCAATGTTCATAAAATACTTGGTTACACAATTTGTGTAGAAAAAACTCTGAACTTCATACTGTCTGTGTTTTGCATCAGTTTTTATACTAAAGCACCAGCCTGGGAAATTCTTCCTATTAAATATATTTGCTGTGGAGTTTAATATTTGAAAGAGAAAGGGTAAAATTTTCAAAATTACTTATGTGATTTAGGAGCATCAATCCAATTAATTTTCAATAGGACCAAGGCTCCTATTATTTACACACTTTTGAAATTTTTACTCAAAGTTATTAACCAGCCTTCCAACGTTTAGGCAAGAATCACCTATATTTTTTCCCAGGCTCACTGGCCCAAATATTAATACAATACATAGACGTGAACTAAATTTTCAATTGATCGTATCACCTTTTTCAGTCTTTGGTGACAGCCACTGATGTTGTCCCAATCCCTCCTGGCCTTTAATTAAAATGAAGAAGAAGCTTCAAAGAAATGTTGAAAGTTCTCAGTAATGTAACCCAGAGTGTTAGGGACAGAATCAGTGGCTACCAATACCTTGTTGGTTTCTATAGCACAATTAACTTGAATTTAATTACTTATTTTTCAGGTGTATGAAAATGGCAAAGACACAGGGGAGATCCTAGTTTATGTCACCAAAAAAGAGATGGAGAATAACTGTAGGAATCAACCCAGTGTTATGATGGAGAGGGTAAGTTTAGATCACTTTTTATCTTAAAGTATTAAGCAATAAAAATATTAAGATTTCAATTTTTGTTCAGAAAAGTTGGACTCTTGTAGTTTTGGTTGGTGAGTATTGAGAATGCCATAGAGCCCAAGTATCTTCTCCCTATATCTCAGACTCTGAGGTTTAGCAGTATACCCCAGACTATTATGCAGCATAGATTTATACTTTCCCCATGCTTATTTGTAGACATTTCCCTACATTAATGATATACTACTGACTGAACTCAGAATTCTGAGATACAATGATGACATTTACACAAAGGAAGGGCTCTCCGAAGAAGATTGACAACATCCATTCATCTGATCACCTTTACAGGGAAACATGGGTTACTTACTGATGCCTGCTTATACTGGCATTTCTAGCCAGTAGATCATTAGTAGTCCAAACATGCTGGGTTGATCTACTTTTATCAGCAGCCTGATCTTGAGTAGGAACCAGTGGATTTATCCCTTGCAGTATTACCTTTGTTTATTCCTTGTACAAACAAAGTGGTTTCTAGCAGAACCAGTATGTGCAAAATCTCTGTCCTACCTGAAAGGCCATTTAACACTCTGTTGTGTTGTGTGTTCAAGTTCAGAACTTCTGCTTTTAGCTCCATTCCATTTGGCTCCTTTGTGGAATAGTTTGTTCCCTTTTGCAGTTGCTTTCATACAGAGTGTCTATGACCTGTGCTATTATGATCAATAATTTTACAACCCCACCAAGTCTCACTAAGATTTCTAAATGCAATACAACCTGGGCATTTTTTCTGTCTGTCTATCTTGTACATTTATGATTTTTCTCAGCTACAAATGATCACTAAATCTTGTGCTTGTCTATTCTCAATCAGTTGTTTTTTGGTACATACTGTAACTGTCAACATGTGTGATCCCTTATAAAACAAAGTAATAGCAGTATGTTAATAATGTAGAAATAATAGAACTTGTAGCATTCACACAAGCTGCACATATACATTTCTGGTTGCTTGTCATCTCTACCATGCTAAAAAAAGCGTAACAGTTTGTGATCATGCATAATGTCACCTATACATTAATTTATCTGTCTCATAGAGTATGAGGGGATTTAACAATTCTAAGATGGTGTACACTCACATTGTTCCATTGAAGTCAATGGAGCTTTGTTTGGAGCTAAGTATTTGTCCTGTTTGTCCTGTTGTTTGTACAACACTTTGACAATATTAAGCACTCTATGAGTTCTAAGTGATGGTATTATTACCATAAGTTGACCCTGAGACTAGAGTAACAATAGGTTTAGGTATTTTCAATTGTGTTATTTATAAGGGAATGTAGTTCTTGTGAAAGACATTTGCTTGGTAGTTCTGGAGGTGATAATCTAATTGTTCACAAACAGAGAATCATCCAATTTAATAACTGACTGGAGGGTTACCATGTTCACTATTGCTAGAAAAGCAGCCATTGGTAGGCTTCTTGGTGCCCTCCAGGCTTCTCCTACATATACATGGGAATTGAGACCGCTGCTTCTGCTCCCTTTAGATCAGGCTCTCAGAATGAACAACCTAACCTCTCTAATCCACAGACTGGCACTTGGGAAGCACTCCACCTGTTAGGCACCTGGTAGTATCCAGTGCAGCTATAGTACAGTGGGCCTTTCTACATATGAGACCATTACAAGTCCTGATCCTCTTCAAGTGGGATCATAATAGGGACTTTAATCACTAATCTCTGCACCTCATCCCGGTCCAGAGGTCCCTGAGGTGGTGGCAAAAACTAATTTAAGGAAAACCTTTGTTGGATGCAGCTGTGATAAAGATCACCTCCACTTCATTTCTCAGGAATAAGGGAAGCTCATATGTCTGTCAAACTTCTGCCAAGGCAAGTAGTCTCCAACAGAATCCAGGAGAAACATCAATTTTCTGTAACTGAGAGGTGCCAGGAATGCCTTTAGGTGATCATATACTTTGTTTCCTACAACTGGAAAAGCAAGTGCTTCAAAGTGTGAAATATGATCATCTCCAGATGGGTCATTCTAGCAACTTACAAGAAGGTTGGAAAATCTTCTCCTTCAAGTCAGGGCTGGCTTAACAAGCAGGTGCTTGGGGCGGCCAAGGGAGAGGGGCGGCACCTGCGGCAATTCGGGGGCGGCAGGTCCCTCGCTTCCTCTAGGAGCGAAGGACCTGCCGCTGAACTGCCGCTGCCGATCGCGGCTTTTTTTTTCTTTTTTTCCCCCCAATTGCCGCCGCCGATCGCGACCGTGGCTTTATTTATTTATTTATTTATTTATTTTGCTTGGGTGGCAGAAATGCTGGAGCCAGCCCTGCTTCAAGTCTCAGAGTGCACTCAACATGATCTGTATGCACCACTTGGGGGAAAACAAATAGACTATCTTTTGAGGAGATCTGGAGTGCAGCTACTTGGCAACATCTATGTTCTTTCACCAAACACTACAAAGTGGATATGGCTTCTTCTTCAAATGCTGCATTTGATCAATAGGTCCTCAAGATTGCCATTCCTCACTGTTCCTTTATTTCATGCTGCTCTTTACTCCCACTGTTCTTCATGGTTGGACTGCTCACTGTACTCCCCAACTATCAATTCCCAGACTAGAGGATTCCCTCTGTGTGAGAATAGCCAATTTGATCTTACTATAAATGTCTTCTTATAACAGAAGAATCCTCTGACCTTGTTTATTCTGATCCATGTACGTAATTTAATATTTTTCTAATTGATTAGGGTTCTTACAAGTCTTGGAAGTTCCTGATATTCGGCTATGATGTAGTTCCCAGGCTCATATGAGAGGAATATGTGGGGCACTAAGAATTCTACAAATGGATGCTTCTTTGCTATGGGCATGGTAATTGAACAATCATGTCCCAGACAGAGGATTTGTCTGTTATGAGAAGATGTATTTGTAGTAAATTCAAGTTGTGATACTGGCAGTGCCTTGCCACAATTCTTCAGTCCTATTTTGTGGGTGAGAGGTCAATTCACTGCACATACACATATATTCCTTGACCTCTTTGCTAAGGCTGCCAACAGGGGTCTGACTTCACTAGGGAGATTCTTAAAAAATTCCCACTACTGCTAAAACTCGTTCAGCTGTGTCAGTGTTAGCAACGTTGGGAGCCCTAGTGTACACAGTTTGCTGGCTTCCAGCACTGTTTTAAGTAATGAAGTATTGCATCTGTTAGATGGGCTCAGAGCTGTGCTGCATGACACAGTGTTATAATATTGGTGGCAGCCAGTGACCTGGCTACCCTAGGGCTGTGAACGTCGCTAAGACAGACACTGGGCCTTGAGTGTGAAGTTGTGACGGTAGTCTTATCACGAGAATACTCCTTTCATAGCACCTGGACTGAAAGTAGCAACTCATTTAACTGAGATTCATTTCAAGCATCATCACCAGTTGTTAAAAATTCATAGATTTTAAAGACAGAAAGGACCATTATGATAATCCAGTCTGAGCTGCATAACACAAATAATAGAATTTCACCCAGTAATTCTTACTTCAAGCCCATAACTTCTGGTTGAGCTACAGCAGGGGTGGGCAAACTATGGTCCTTGGGCCGGATCTAGCCCGCCAGCTGTTTTAAGCCAGCCCTCGAGCTACCGCTGGGGAGCGGGGTCTGGAGCTTGCCCCACTCTGGCGCTCCAGCCAAGGAGCAAGGTTGGTGGCCGCTTCACGCGGCTCTGGGAAGCTGCGGCATGGCCCCCCTCTGGCGCTCCAGCCAGGGAGCAGAGTCGGGGGCAACTCCATGTGGCTCCCCGAAGCCATAGCATGGCCCCCCTCTGGTGCTCCAGCTGGGGTGCAGGGTCCAGGACTGCTCCACACAGCTCCCGGAAGCTGCAGCATGGCACCCCTCCGGCACTCTAATGGGTTAGGGTGAACTCCAGTGGGTTCCTGTGGACGGGGCAGTGTACAGAGCCATCTGGCTGCGCCTCCTCATAGGAGCCAGAGAAGGGAAATGCTGCTGTTTCCGGGAGCCGCTTGAGGTAAGCGCCGCCCGGAGCCTGCACCCCTGAGTCTCTCCCCATGCCCCAACCTCCTGCCCCATCCCTGATCCCCCTCCCGCCTTCTGAACCCCTTGATCCCAGCCCGGAGCACCCTCCTACACCCCAAACCTCTCAACCTCAACCCCACCCCAGAGCCCGCACCCCCAGCCGGAGCCTGCACTCCCCCCTCCCCGCACCCCAACCCCTTTCCCCAGCCCTGATCCCCCTCCCGCCCTCTGAACCCCTCAATCCCAGCCCAGAGCACCCTCCTACACCCCAAACTCCTCATCTCCAGCCCCACCCCAGAGCCCGCACCCCCAGCCAGAGCCCACACACCCCTCCCGCACCCCATTCCCCTGCCCCAGCTCAGAGCCCCCTCCCACACTCTGAAGTCCTCATTTCTGGCCCCATTCCGGAGCCCGCATCCCAAACCAGAGCCCACACCTCCTCCCGCACCCCAACCCCAATTTTCTGAGCATTTATGGCCTGCCATACATTTTCTATTCCCAGATGTGGCCCTCAAGCCAAAAAGTTTGCCCACCCCTGAGCTACAGCATATCTTTTAGAAAGACATTAATTGATTTAAAGACTTCAAGTGAGAGTATTCATCATATCATTAGCTAAGTTGTTTAACTAGTTAATTACCCACACTATTAAAAAATGTGCCTTATTTCTAGTCTGAATTTGTCTAACTTCAGCTTCCAAACATTGCATCTTGTTGTATGTATGTCTGATAGATTAAAGAACCCTTTAATATCAGAAATCATCTCCACATGTAAGTATTTATAGACGGTGATCAAATCAGCTATTAATCTTCTCTTGGGTAAATTAAATAGAGCTCTTTTAGCCTCTCACTATAAGCAGATTTTCCAAACCCTGAATCATTCTTGTAGCTCTTTTTTTAACCCCTTTTGAAATGTGAATACCAGAACTGGACACAATATTGTCTCACTAGTGCCTTATACATAGATACTATCACCTCTCTATTATTTGATATTCCTGCTTCTGTTTCCAAGGATCACATTAGCTCTGAACCAGATCATCCCATTAGAAGTTCATGTGCAGCTGATTATCCACGATGACTCTTTTTCAGAGTCACTGCTTTATTGAGTACAATCCTCCATCCTGTTACTATGACCTGCATTCTTTGTTCATAGATGTATGCAGGGGTGAAAGTAATATTAAACACTTACCGGTACGGGGGCCCAGCTCTGGGCCCCCGGAAGGGGTGGGGCCTCGGGCGGAAGGGGGGGCCTGGGGGTCAACCTCCTCCAGCCAGCCCATCCACGCTGCCTGGCCTGTGTCGTCCGGGGCGCAGGTGGCCATTTAAAAGGGCCTGGGGTTCTGGCTGCTGCTGTGTTAGCGGCAGCGGTGGCCTGGAGCCCTGGGCCCTTTTAAATCGCTGGCCCTGGGGCAGCTGCCCCTTTTGTCGTCGTCCCCCCCATTGGCGGCTCTGCCAGTAAGGTCCCTACCGGCAGGGCTGCCAATGGGGAGGGGGGGGCAAAAGGGGCAGCGACATTAAAGCACTGCCGCAGCAGTGCTTTAATGTCGGCTGCATGGGGGCTGGTACTGGCTTCTTACCGGTATGCTGTACCGGCCCATACCAGCCTACTTTCACCCCTGGATGTATGTAGTAAAATGCATACTTTTCAAATGAGCTCAGTTTCCCAAATGATCCAGATTGCTTGGTAAACTGACTTGTCACTATCTTTATTTACTGCTCCACCAATTTTTTTGTCATTGGCAAATTTTTATCAGCAATGATTTTTTATTTTCTTCCAAATAATTGCTAAAAATATTGAATAACAATGGGCTAATAATAGATCTCTGCAGGACCCTATTAGAAACACCCTGTAATGGATACAGAGTGATCTGCACCTTAGCCTCCTTTTAGTCCTTCTGGACTGCACCCCTTACAGGACATGCTTAGCTTCCTGCACTTCACACTGGGCAGTATGACATGATCCAATTACTCTGGTTTCCCAACCATATTAATGCCACAGGCCCAGCTTCAGTTGGTACCTGTGCCGAGCAAATTGATTAAAGTGATTGGAAAACAGTGTCTTCAAAACAAAGCATTATTTATTGAATTTTTATTCCTTCCCCTAAAGATACAAAACACGTAGAGTAAAGGGTAAAAAAACAAAAAGGCCTCTACCCCTGGGTCTTTCTTCACCTTCATCTTTCCTTGTTGGCTTTTGTAAATTTCCCTCAGCCCAGCTAACTCCTATCTTTGGCTGGGAAAAACAGACTGTTCGGCATGCATCATAGACTCATAGAATCATAGACTTGGAGACCAGAAGGGACCATCATGATCATCTAGTCTGACCTCCTGCACATTGCAGACCACAGAACCTCGCCCACCCACTCCTGTAATAGACCCATAACCTCTGGCAGAGTTACTGAAGTTCTCAATTCATGATTTAAAGACTTCAGGTTACAGAGAATTCACCATTCACTCTAGTTTAAACCTGCAATTGACCTATGCCCCATGCTGCAAAGGAAGGCAAAAAACCCCACAGGGTCTCTGCCAATCTGATCCATGGGAAAATTCCTTCCTGACCCCAAATATGGTGGTCAGTTGGACCCTGCACATTCTGGCAAGACCCAACAATCAGACACCTAGGAAAGAATTCTCTGTAGTAACTCAGAGCCTTCCCCATCTAGTGTCCCATCACCAGCCATTGGGGATATTTGCTACTAGTAGTTACAGATCAGCTACATGCCACTGTAGGCAGTTTCCCAACTTCTTTCCTTGTTTTTGTTTTTTTATTTATATGGCTATAGAACTTTTTAATATTGGTTTTAATTCCCTTTGCTAGGTCCAACCAGGGGCGGCTCCAGGCACCAGCGCAGCAAGTGCGTGCCTGGGGCAGCAAGCTGCGGGGGGCAGCCTGCTGGTCGCTGTGAGGGCGGCAGTCAGGCGGCCTTCGGCGACGTGCCTGCGGGAAGTCCGCCAGTCAAGCGGTTTCAGCTGCAATTCGGTGGTGGGTACGCCGAAGCCACGGGACCGGCAGATCACCCGCAGAAACGCCGCCGAATCTGCGTGACCGCCGCCAAAGGCCGCCTGACTGCCGTGCTTGGGGGCGGCAAAAAACATAGAGCCGCCCCTGGGTCCAACTCTGCTTGGCTTTTGGCAGTTCTCACTTTCCCCCTACACTTTCCCCCTACCTCCAAGAGGTAGCTTTCCTTCATGATCCATCCCATCTTCTATTCTTCGTAGGATTTCTGCTTTCTCTTAATGACCTTGAGATGCTGGCTCATCCAGCTTGGTCTGCAACCCTTCCCTATGAATTTTTCCCCATGCTTGGGATGCAGACTTCAGATACCACCTGCAAGTTTGAAAAAGTAATTCTAAGCCTCCTACACATTCAGATCCTTGAGTTCTTCAGTCCACTCCACTTCCCTAACTAAAACCTTTAATTTTTTTAAGTTTGCCCTTTTGAAATCAATGACCCTAGTTGAAGATCTATTGTTGTTTATCCTTCCATTTAGTTTAAACTGAATTAGCTCTGATCACTCGAACCAAGGTTGTCCCCTACAAACCAGTTCTTCTATGAGATCTTCACTACTCACCAATACCAAATCTAAGGTGGCATCAACTCTTGTTGGGTCGGTGTCTGTTTGGTGAAGAAATCTGTCAGCTATCACATCCAAGAAAATCTGGGCCCTACTATTAGTAAGCACTTGTACTCCAATCTATATCTGGAAATTTAAAGTTTCTTATAATTGCACAATTCTCAGTAGTATTTATTTTATTTATTTTTGTATTTATTTCATGAGCCCCGGGCCCTATAAATCACCAGCCTGGGGAAGCTGGTCCGGTCCAGCACGGCATACCGGCTCTTGCCAGTACGCTGTACTGGACCGCACCCGCTTATTTTCACCTCATTTCCTCCCCTTCCTGATGGTCTGCAGAGTGTGTATATGTGAGGGGAAAGGTGCCACTTCTTTCTTGTTTCCCTCCACCCTCCCTTAGTCCCACCGCCTTCCCTCTCTGCCACATGGTATCCAGGTAATGGAGACAGTTCTGCCCACTTCTGCTGCCATTGGCCAGTGGGCCATGATGGGTCAGCTGATTGTGTCTTGCCAGGTGGTGGTTCTGTTTGTTGCTGCTGTCGAGAAGCCATTTTGGACTCTGTTCCAGACATATCCTCTTCACCCTTTCCTTATCTTGTGAGCTTGATAACTTATAATGCTGGGAGCTAGGCTGATCACCGAATTTTGTTTGGAATCTGAAAGGGATTTTTCCCATGCAGAATTGGCAAACTGCTATATGGGTTTTTTTTTCACCTTCCATCCTGCATCCCTGAAATTCCAATTTTGGGGGTTAAATAACATTTGTATTAACTTTGGTGGGTTCCAGTGCAGTTGCTGCATTAAAAAGGGTCCAATGTGATGCCCCTATAACACAGTAGTAGTTTAGGCATGTGCCCAGAGCACAACGTTGCATGGCGAGAGGGTATGTTTTCATGTTTCATGCATCATGTGCCTTCCCTCATCTCATTTATCCTACCTCCTGTGAGGAGGAGTCTGTCTTTACTCTTCTTGTGTAAGCAGTGCTTCGCTGTCTACACTGTAATTTATTTCTGTGCTAAGAGGCTTGCTGTGTCTGTACACACAGGCTATGTATCTACACTTACGGCAAAGTGTCCATGCCAATGTCTATGCATTTTGTCATGTTAAATTATCTGTACTCAATGATCATCTCTCCAGCACAACCAGAGACCACTCCAAATTGCTCCTAGATAGAGCAGCATCTTCTCTTAGGCCTGCTCTACACTGGGGGGGTGGGGAGGGAATCGATCCAAGATACGCAACTTCAGCTACGAGAATAGTGTAGCTGAAGTCGACGTATCTTAGATCGACTTAGAATCACTTACTTCGCGTCCTCATGGCACGGGATCGACGGCCGCCGCTCCCCCGTCGACTTTGCTTCCGCCTCTCGCCGAGCTGGAGTTAAGCAGTCGACGGGAGAGCGATCGGGGATCGATTTATCGCGTCCACACTACATGCGATAAATCGATCCCCGATTGATCGATTGCTACCCGCCGATCCGGCGGGTAGTGTAGACGTACCCTTAGAAGAATGGCTTAAATGCTGTAGACTTCAATGCCCCTACTGCACCCAGTTCATGTGTCCTATGAGTTTTTGCAGAGGAGACTGCACTTTCCGTAGTTCTGTGAATAACTTTAAACTTTTACGTTAAAACAGCAGACAGAAGTTAAATATAATAAACTTTACAGACCTTATTCTCATTAACACTAAAAACCCTTTACATTCCTCTGGCAGTGTAGAGAGGCCTTAAATTAAGTGTAAATATAATTTATTCTCACATTAAGACCTCTTTACAATGCCAGAACTGTGTAAAAGGACAGGTTTCAGAGTAGCAGCCGTGTTAGTCTGTATCCGCAAAAATAACAGGAGTACTTGTGGCACCTTAGAGACTAACAAATTTATTAGAGCATAAGCTTTCGTGGGCTACAACCCACTTCTTCGGATGCATATAGCATATAGCATCCGAAGAAGTGGGTTGTAGCCCACGAAAGCTTATGCTCTAATAAATTTGTTAGTCTCTAAGGTGCCACAAGTACTCCTGTTATTTTTGTGTAAAAGGAGTTTCAGTGTAAATAAGAATCAATCTCTGGATGCTTATTTCATCTATGCCTAAGGATAACTGGCAGACAGGTCAATAATTCAGCTACAAGTCACCTACATTTAAAAAACTGTTTTTGTCAAGTATTTAAGTGTTTGTTTTCAAAACAATAATTAAATGTTTTTTAAACTTATGGGATTTCCTTCATCTTTTCAATAAAAATTCTCAGCTACCCTCTATTAAATGTCCCACCTGAACTGCCGGATTTCCTGTTTTAGTAGATGGTGAAACTAGTCAATGTGCAAGTTTGGAAAATATTGACAAAAATCTCCAAGTACATTAACCAGGGTCCACTGTTTGCCAAGTATTTAGTCACCCCCTTATTTGCCACATACTTTTAGTTCTTCCTTCTCCCCAGCCTACTCAAATCAGACAAGTAAAAAAAAGTGCTTAAATGCATAATTTGGTATTAAGAATAAGCAGTTGCTGAGAGCTTTTATCTCATGCTCTGGCTTCCCCTGCCTGCCTCCATAATGAGCATGCATCTTTAGTGTCTCCAATAGGTGCTAAAGGAGCAATTCTATGTTGTGTTTAATGGCAGGAACTGGCAAGGAACACAGAATGTGAATGTCTGTGCAGGGAAAGTGCTTTTCTGTAGGCAGAGTGATAAAAGGGAGGGGGAGTGGAATGAAGTGACTATAATATTCAGGGGAACCATCACTGTGCCATGAAATTGCCAACAGAATTTGCAGTCCAGTAATGTTTGCTGCAGAACTGAGCTTGAAGGTGCAGCAATCTGGAAAGGCCCTGACTACATAGCAGAAATGAAGACCGAAGTGCAGTCATGTAAAATCAAATAAAGTTCAGAAATGGAGATGAGAACCAATTTCTAAAAAAGAAACAATGCAATACATAAAAATCTTATATTCACAGAGGTGCTAATTATGGCTATTCTGGCAGGGGCAAGTTAACAGACACAGTACAGAAATTGTTAAATGAGGCTTGCAATATTATTGTTCAGCTATTGATCACCTATGGTTTGGCAGGAGGGTGGAGAGCAGTCATTGTAAAACTTGAACAAGCTCAGTAAAAACATGAGCAAAATGTAGCTCCAAATGTGGGCAGGAAAAACATAACCTTTATAAAGAGAGCTGTTATAGTATGTAGAAGCTAAATGCTTGTTCTGTACAACTGTCACATCTGCTTTCAGTTTCTGTGCCAAAGGGTCAGAGCTCAATCATAATCCTGTTGCACCCCCTGCCGGTTAAAAGCCTGTGCTCATTTTGTTATTTTACACTGAGATAAACATTGCAGTCATTTCACACTTCTTTTAACATTCTATATGAATTTAATTATCATTTGTTTGGACTTCATTTGTTATGGAGTACAAACAATTTATTACAGAAGTTTACATTTGTAGTTTCTTTATTTGCTTGCTTTGTCCTTGCCAGCTGCTGCATATGATTCACGAAAAACTACAATATTCAGCAGACTTCAAACCAACAGGCCTCAATCTTATTCCTACCCGGCTTTTTGATGAGAAAGGACAAGAAATTAAAAACCCACTTTTACTGAAGAATGAGCAAAAAATTTGGGTTTCTTATGGTAAAGATTACAGGTAAGAGCTAAATGTTTATCTGTGTGACAGTCAGCAATCTTTTCGTTGTCAAACTAATGTAAGAGGAAGTTTGATAACCTCCAGGTAAAACCCCTTTTATTTTTATTTTAAATTCCAAGAAAATTTCAGAGGTCTTGTTTGAGGCAGTATTGTTTGTGGAATATGACATCTCTGTCTCTGACTTTCTGTCTTAATGCCTTGTCATAGTTCTTGATGTCTGCCTGTCAGCACAGCAAGAGGGATTTTTTCATGTCTGAATAGTCACCTTAATGATAGCAGATGGAAACACCACAGGGGGTCCAAGCCCATCACACTGTCATTGTCACAGACTGCCCTGACCTGTTTCCACTCCTCTATTTTTTTGTCCCTTTTTAAAGGAGAAATGGATGGTAATTGAAAAGGATCTTAAGCAAGATTTATGAAGCAGTAGACAACATGATTCCCCACTACCTCTGTCTGTTTTCACAAATAAAGTCTTAACCTCTTAAGCACCAATGATGGTAGAGTGAAAGATAAATTGGTAAAGCTTGTAAAGACTGGCCTACCAAAGTTTTTTAAAAGGGATATACTTTGGTTGTGTTATCTCCTAATAATTTCTGGAGATGTTTGAGGGGTCCTTAAGTTTTTAGATTTGTTAATTCCTAGAAAAAATATCTTATTTCCTGAGGAAAAAGTGGCTGCACTACAAATTTATTCACTGCTGTGCTAGCCTGTTGAGATCTTGTTGAATTATTGTGAAATTATGTGTATTGACAGGACACATCTGGGATCATGTCTAAAACTGGTTGTCAAGGACCTTAAGCTCATTGTTGTACTGTATTAGCAATTGAAGATTACTTTCTCAATTAAGTTAATATAATTTGATGCTTTCTTGTGGTTAAACTATAACCAGGTAGAATTTAGTTTAGGATTTTTGATCATTTTTGTTCAGAAGAACTGAACAATTATTATGGTTGGTAATTGCAAATCAATACAGCAATAAAATGCTGAAAGATAATTTTAAATATATGGTGTTTAGTAAACCAGTTTTGTTCATTAGCTTGTGAAAAATACAAGAGCTAGAGAATTATTTTGATCGTAACTAAGCCCAAGTTGTGAGAGGCTGTGATGTTAATGCAGTAAACTTACTGCAAATTCAGAAGTGTAAAGAATACCTGGAACACTGATTTGAAGATAATGTTCAACATGTTTAACACATTGCAGAAAATCTGTTCCAGGTTTCAACAGACTTTTAAATAAAAAGTACTTAAACATGTTTTAGCCCAAATAATTTACAGAACACTTGCTAAAGATATTGTGAGTTTTATCACTAGCAACCTTGAAGACAATTTAATTACATTGTGACTAGAATAAAGCTGCATACTTGGAATCAGTGATAACTTCCGAAGTGCTAGCAATTACTGAATAGTTTACTAAGTACCTTTTGTAGTTACTTAGACGCAGATTAAAGGTGAATAATTTGATTAAATCTATGGTGACATCATATTTTTTATTTTGAAATGGACAAAGTGATAAAGAAGAAGAAAGAGAAAATTAGAATAATCCAATGAATAACATTAATTGGAATATTGTTTTTAAATGAGAATAAGTCACATAGGGCCATGTTTTTAAAGGTATTTAGGTGCCTAAAGATGCAATTAGGTGCATAACAGGATTATCAGACGTGCTCAGGTGCTAAATTCCATTGAAATCAAGGGGAGTTAGGTGCCTAGGTGCTTTTGAGAGTCCCATTAGATGCTTATCCACATCTTTAAGCATCTAAATATATTTTCAGATCTGGCTCCTAATTCTTAGCTAGTCAAGGCCATGATATTTATCTAGAATCCTACAAAACACAGACTTACTGTTGGCATTTTCTAACTATTTGGGCTAAGTATTTCCTGTATTCAGACTGGTAAAACACTATGAGACACATCCAGGCAAAACTCCCATTGAAGTCAATAATTGAATAAAAAAAATGAGGAATCCTTGTGGCACCTTAGAGACTAACAAATTTATTTGAGTATAAGCTTTCGTGGGCTAGAACCCACTTCATCAGATAGTCATTTATCAATACTTCAGTCTGTTTTACTGTTTTATTATGAGATTTTCTGGGGGCTTATATTTTGAAACTTAATGAGCTATTTCCAGCATTTTAGCATGATTTTACAAGCTTTTAAAACAGTTTACTGTTTCCATTGATTATTGTCAAGGAAGCAGTTGGTTTATCTTCTTCTCTTTGACATCTGTGCTTGAACCGTCACTAGCACAATGAGACTCCTATTCTGACTGGGGTTTTGGGCTCTGCCATAGAATACATTATTAATAGTAATAATAAAACTTGCTGTGCAATCAGAAAACTGTAAAATATACAAGACATAATATAAACTTCATATGTAATGTTTTGCATAGAGCTCATATTTACTTGTACATATTCAGCAGCAGATAAGAATACAGTCTTGTGATGAATACCTATTCAAATTCTCTACTTTTTCCTTTAGCAAACAAAAATCTATTTTTTCTTTTAATACTAATTCTTTACACTTCTACTCTGCTGGGAACAGGGTTATGTCAGATTTATGGCAAGTCTCTGGATGTACAGCGCAATCTGAAAAAGTAATTGAGTAGTTTATTGATGACATTTCACTTTTCCTCTGTATGATGACAGATTAAATTTCTGTACAAATAATTCTTGTATATAACTGTTTCACCCAAAACTGATAACTTGTCACTGGGGTCATTCTTGGAATAAACAGAAAATACAACCATTGTTTTTAGTGAATGTTCCAGAAAATGGCTTCTCTTAGCCATTCTTTTATACATCTTCAAATTGCCAGCTTTAAGTTAATGGAGTAGAGTATTTAATAATTTCAATAACAATGGATAATAAACTAAAACATGATAAATAACAATTGAAATTTATATTGGTCTGATTTTAAAAATAATTTTGCTTTTTCTAATTTCTCAAACTCCTGCTTCCCTCAAAAGCAGAGTAGGAGAATATGCAAATAACATACATTTCATTATACGTGTGTTTTGACACATTTTTAGAATTGTTGTTCAGCGTGTTACTGTTTTCTTTGTTTAAAGTGACATTGACAACTCACAACTGGCTAATTTCACCAAAATGAAATAAAAGCATTTTAGTGAATTTGACCTGCCCCCTGAATACCTCTTACGTTAAAAAAAACCCCATACAAACCACAGACCCTTAGCTAGGATCTCTGATTATCTGAATGTGTTTTTTCCTTTGTTGCTGTGTAAAAGACCCAAATGAACAACAGGAAATTGATTGACTGTACAGTGGAAACAATGAAACTATGAATATACAAAAGTGCTATCAAATGCACAAAGTAAACAAATTAGAAAAGAAAGAGAGAAAATATATTTATCTCTAATTTATTTCAATTTACTTATTCTAGCTCTTACTTGTAAGTAAAAATATTAATATGGAAATAGGATTTTAAAAGTTGACTGTGTGCCTTTAAAAGAAACTTTATTAATAAGAGTATAAATGTGTAAATTATTCATGCTTTATTAGATTTTAATGTAATGTTGCTTACAACTATGAGACCTATAAAGGAATATATCAGTTTAAAGGTTGATCTATTGATCACAGACCTCACTGGATTTCTCCCATCAAGGTTCAGCTAATTAAACAAACTAGTATTTATTATTGTATTTTGACAAAATAATACATAATTTGTCTCTGTTTTATCAAAATATATTTATATTATTTAGTTATTGTTCATGAACATTAATCTACAGTTTTCAGGTTTCAGAGTGGTAGCTGTGTTCTTCAATTATCCTTAGATGATTACCTGGGTGCTGATCATAATACTGATTTCTTTCTCCCCAAATTGTTATTTATTCCAGTAGAAGAGCTAATATTGCAAGACTAATTCAATTTGGTTGCTGTCCATAACCTATAGGTTAATAAAGACAAGAAGATGGCTGGGGAGAGAATTAGTATCTGAGATGAAAGCACCTGAACTAAAAGACTAAAGCCAGAGCATGGCTACTAGCTTACTAATGTTCTTTCCAACATATAAAATGCAGTGGGTTTGAATATTTTCTGTCTTCGTTCTTTCAACAGCATTTCCATTATGTTCACTGCCTTTGTATGTATAATCTCATTATTGTTTTTGAAGCTGTTTGATTTTGTTTCAGAAAGGTCAGCTTTGATTTTATTTCCATTTTTCAGGTCTCCCTTAAACCGTGTTCTAAGTTTGACCTTTGACAAAGTGACTGCAGCTGAAAAGGATGGTATCACAGTTATTTATAAAACTCTTCTGGATCCTAATGTTGATCTGCTGCCTGGATGTGACAAGTATATTAACTTCTGCTTTTTCAAAGTTCTCTGAAACCCTAAATCCAAGATTACAGAGAAAGAAAGGGAGAAATATAGAGGATGATTAAAATGTTGAAAAGCTAGTCTGCAAATCTTCCTATAAATGTGACAATTTATAACATTATTTCAGTGCCCAGTACAACACATCAGTACTTCATCATCAGCTCTTCATGAGGTTTCAATAGTTGTAAAAAAATTAATTTATTATACCTCATCCTTCAAATTTTACAAGATGTGACTAAAATAAGTAGGAGGCTGTTATCCCTGTTTTTTCTGCAACAGTTTAATGGGTAATTTCAATAAAGAAGTGTTGAGTCTAGTGGCGGATGAGCCACTGGGCCAGCAGGCCCTGTGCCATGGGGCCCTGGTCCAGGGCCGGCTCTAACTTTTTTGCCGCCCCAGGCAAAAAAGAAGAGCGCCGCCCGCCGTAACACCCCCCCCAGCGCCGCGCCGCAGACACCCCCCCCCCAGCGCCGCGCCACAGACAACCCCCCCCCCCCAGCGCCGCGCCACCCAAACCCCCGGAGCGCTGGGCGCAGAACCACCCCCCCGAGCATCGCGCCGGGCCACCAACCCCCCCCCCCCAGCGCCACGCCAGGCCGCCGAAACCCCCGCCCCCTCCCCGCGCCTCGCCAGGCCGCCCAAACCCCTGCCCCCCCCGAGCGCCGGGCCGGCCAAACCCCCCGAGCGCCAGGCCGGCCAAACCCCTGCCCCCCCGAGTGCCGCGCCGGGCCGCCCAGACCCCCGAGCGTCACCCCAGGCCGGCCTACCCCCCCCGAGCGCCGCGCCGGCCAACCCCCCCGCCCCCCTCGCCTCGCCGGGCCGGCCAAACCCCCGGAGCGCAGGGCCGGCCAACCCCCCCGAGTGCCGGGCCGCCCAAACCCCCGGAGCGCTGCGCCGGCCAAACCCCCGCCCTCCCGAGCGCCACGCCGGGCCGCCCAACCCCCCCAAGCGCCAGGCCGGCCAAACCCCAGGCCCGCCCTCGAGCGCCGCACCGGGCCGGGGTCTTCACTCTGCTGATTCTGCAGCCTGCCTCCCAATCCCTGCTCCTTAACAATAGCAGCCTATCAAATTAGTTCCTCTTTTATTCTCTGTTTGTACTGCCCACCTTTCTGCCTACTGCAGAATTGTTAAGATTCACCAGAGTAAGTACTGGTGCCTCTCTCTGAGAGGCCCTAGCTACAGCTTCCATTTCACTGTAGCCTCCAGATCCTGCTGTCCTTTATATAACCACTGTTGCTTGGATGAGATACGAGGGACAGGGAAATAGGGAGTCTTGCAGCATATGAGCAACTTTTATGTGTGGGATGTCTAAAGTGTATGAATACATAAGCTTAAACATTTATATAATCATGTAAACTTAAAAAATGTGTAGATCAGGGCAGATTTTATTTCTGATTTTATATCAGTACGGGGTAACATCTCCTTTTCATATAACAAAGGGAAGACCTAAAAAGGAAAATGCGCACAGTTTTGTTGTCCTTTTAATCTACTCCCCATTACACAAAAATTGTGTTTTTTTACAAATATTGGGTGAAATCCTGGTCTCGTTGAAGTCAATGGCAAAACTCCCAACAATCAGGGCAACCAAGGATTCCCCTTCAGGCAATGAGCCAGCAATGTTGGGTCAGTATCACCCTCACTGCCCCCACGGTACAGCTCACAGTGTAGGTGGTGTGTTAGAAATGTGACTAAGAGATAGAATGTGGTTGGAGTGTTGCTGTACTCCAGTGATTCCCGGATGTTGAAATGACCATTACTCCTGCCATCATTAAGAGCAGTCTTGGAACTGCTTTAAGTTGCATGAGGGGTCAAATCAGTCCATGAATGGTCTCTGATCTGGAGAGAGCAAAAGTAGTATAAAACCATCTTTTCTCTACTCCTTTGGGTTCCTTGCACCAAGTACAATTTGGTTGGACCAAACAACTGGGACCAAAGTGTCAAAATGTTGTCCATTGGATTTTAGGTTTAACTTTGATTTAAGCCTGTGTATAATTTATAATATTTAAATTAGCACACCTTATACTAAGCATTGCTTGTACTTTTTTACTGTTTGTAAGTATTAATTATATGCTAACACACATTTAACATATCTGAAAATATGTAAACTTTAAATAAAAAGTCCCAATAAAGAATCTTGTAATGACTTTGTTTATTCTCAGTTGGGAAGCTTGTACAGAATTTCCAGACAACTTCCAGTGCACAAACCACCAGACACTTCAAAACTTGGAAAAGGTGGACATGGATAGCCATTTTATACAGTACAAGGTAAGTTTATTCTTTTTTGTTAGCACAAAACTGTTATATAGATTAAGTATGACTTTTTATATACCTGACTTTCACTTCCTATTTTGTGCAAGTTAACATTTTGAATGTTCTAATTCCATTGATGTAACAAGTGTCCCATAAATGCAAACACTCCAAAGGTTAACATCCTTGCTTTTTACAATAGATTTCAAAATTATTAGTCTAATACAGTAACTATTATTTGGTGCTTATATTTTGGTGGTGTTTGTATAAATTTTGAGTTCAGAATTTTATTTTGATACTGTAATTTTTGTTTGCATTTAAAATACTGTGATACAGAAGGAATAAGCATATAAGCCTCACTTATCAAATCAAGTGTATTTGGTAACTGAAAAAGTAGACCCAGGTCCTAATCTAATATATTCATATGAAACCTCTGAGTAAAGTTATCTTGATTGTTCAAATCATTTAAATTAAGCCAGTTACTGTGACTACTTTAAGTTTACTTAGAAAAGTGAATAGAGTACAACTTTAAAGCGGTCATGCACCTTTTTACATTGAGTCAATTAAAGATTCTTCACACAGATTCTTCACAAACGAAGAGGCAGCTTAGTCCAGAGGGGAAGGAAGTGGCCTGGGACTTAGAAGACATGCATTCTATTCTTTCCTGAACCACTGACTAGCTATGTGATCATGGGAAAATCAGTTTACTTCCCTGAGCCTGTTTCCTCTTCCACATGTTGTCTTTCTTGTCTATTTAAAATGTAAACTCCTTAGAGCAGGGATTGTCTCTCACTTTAGACAGTGCCTCGCACAGCACTGTGATACAAATAATAATACTGAGACGAACCCTGTTCCTGACCCCCAGTGGCAAATAAAGTTCAGTAGACAGCATTTAGGGGAGCAATCTGCACCGATCTGCATTCTGCAGGGCTTCCTCTGTGACAATGCAAAGGGTTGTTTTCTGTGTAGTGGGGCAACAGCATAGTTTACTGTGTTTAAGTTATGGTTATCTAAAGCACCATTTTTATGTTACCTGATATTGTTTATATATTCGCATGTTGTATTGATTATGCTTCTGGTGTCTGGTATAAACATGTTCCAAAGTGACCTTGAGATGCATAAACCTATAGATCAGCAATAGGGAAGAGATAAAACATCTGAATACTACTAATGCCGACCTACAATAAAATATGAGAAACAAACCTTAGGAGATAAAGAATGGGATAGTTAATATAAGCTTAAAAACTACAACTGTACTAACCTATTGAGGCTTATACATTTGGAAACGGGGAGAGCATCCAACAATTACACATCTGGGGGTGAACAGTGTATTGTGAATGATAATTTGATATCCTCAAGAGAGACTCCTTTAAAGCTAAATTCAGGGCAGAGGTGCTGGATACCTACAGTATTTTGTATTTGCGAACCTTGGAGCTCAATGAGGTGCAGAAGACACTAAGAAGATTACACACTAAAAAGGCAAAAGGCTCAGATGTTCTGGTTACATACATTTTTAAATTGACTTCAGGTATAGATATTATTGCTCAACCTCTAGCTGTTACTTGTCAATAGAAGATTAAAAATAAAACATTTCCCGCTGAGTAGAATTTATGACATACAATCCCAATGCGTACATCTGGGGCTACAGATAACCCTGACAATTACAACCTGTTGCTCTTTTGTCACTGGTGAGGAAGATTGGCCTATACATCAGCAAGGTGGGATAGACGACCATCAGTAGATGTCATCCTTGGGCACTTTCTAAGGTCAGGTTATTTGTCCATTCATACTGCTTTTGTGGAATTCATCATATTGTACTTTTAACAAAGGAAGCCTTGGAGAAACTATAATTTTGGACCTTACACACACTTCTATATGCTTGACCTTTTACTGAACATGAAGAGCAATTTAAACTTTAGTGGACAAGTTCCTGAATTGTTTCACTCATATTTGTGACATACTGTAATGGTAAAATTTCAAGGTGCTGTATAGGGCTTTAAGTCCTCAGTTCCCACTAATGTTAAAGGAAGTTGTATATTCTACTCAGTCAATCAACGTTGGATAAAATTCACCCTGTGCAGAGATCCATCTCATGGCCTAAGTACCACTTGAGTCCTGCTTTAACTGTTTAATATTTTAATACAATTATTTTGTCAAATTCAAGTCCTCTAAACATGTCACACAAAGGCTGTCAATATTAAAAAAGAGTACTAAGAAAAAAATCACACTGCACTGGTACATGTTGTTTCACTGGCAAGTAAGACATTGCTACCACCATTTGACAATATTCCCACTTGAAGTTTCTGTATATTGTTTTAAAGAAGATATGGAATCCAAGCATAGCTATCCAAGCAACTCTCCTTCCAGGAACTAAACTATTCATATTCAGGAAATATGAAATCAGCTATAATACATCATCTTCCAAATCTGTCATCACTACTTTTATTTTGATGCTCATTCAAAAAAAGTTACAGCAGTTTCATATTCAGAATATGTATATATATTCCAAATATGAAGCTATATGTATTTGTTGAAGATTATTAATCTTATTATAGTATTGTTATATAATATAGTCTTCAACAATAACATAATTTAGCCAGAAAAGAAATACTGAAGCCTAAATGCCTTCTGATAGAAACTCTGATCAATGATTCAGAAATCTTCTCCGGCATGATGTAGTAATCCTGGCCAAGTACAAAAAGATATGAACCCTCACTATCCCTTATATTTTAGAAAACCTTTGCACTTCCACACTACTTGTATAACTGTCTCTCTGTCAGTAATAGAAATGAGAGTCACAAATTAAATTTCAACTTAAAAAGAAGATGGATGAGCATGGTAGATGACCTATTCTTTAATGGGATTCTAAAATATTTAAGAGTGTGGTGAAGAGGAAGGATTTTCAGAAGCACCTGAGTGGATGTCAGTTTGTGCTCACAACTCACTTCAGGTGCTTTTAAAAGTCTCACCTTGAATTCAGCATCTAATATAAATTCTAAAAATCTTCAGATATTGGTAACTCACAAATATTACAAATTAGCTGTCTTGAGGTTATTTTCTTTATTCTGTGATATGAAGTAGCACTATATTAATAACTCCAATTAATCTTTAAACTATCATTCTTTGAAGCTCTACAATATTAAATTCCAATGCATTTGTACATGTACCAAGAGATACTACTTTTTATCAAAGTCAAGTAATTTCGAATTAAAAGAATCAGTCTTATAGCCCATTAAAGACAGCAGCAATGTGACTTTAGATAATGTTTTTTAAAAAATTGATGCTGACCAATCATCTTTTTGGACATTCTCTATTGCAATGCTTGGGGAAAAAAATTGACATGAAGAGGAAGATAAAATAAGAAAACTTTTTCTCTTGCCACTTTTCCCTATAGTAGTTGCAGAAAGCACTGTTGCCACTGGCCTGTTTCTCCTCTCATTTGCACCAGCTATATACTAGTGCAGGGGTAGGCAACCTATGGCACGCGTGCCAAAGGCGGCACGCAAGCTGATTTTCAGTGGCACTCACACTGCCCGGGTCCTGGCCATCAGTCTGGGGGGCTCTGCATTTTAATTTAATTTTAAATGAAGCTTCTTAAACATTTTAAAAACCTTATTTACTTTACATACAACAATAGTTTAGTTATATATTATAGACTTATAGAAAGAGACCTTCTAAAAACATTAAAATGTATTACTGGCACGCGAAACCTTAAATTAGAGTGAATAAATGAAGACTCGGCACATCACTTCTGAAAGGTTGCCGACCCCTGTACTAGTGTAATTCTACTGATTTCATTGGAATTACTCTTGAATTTCACTGTTATAAGTGAGAGGAGAACCGCATATTTATCAATCTCTTTCTCTTAGTTGGTCATTGGTCATCTCTTGAATGACAATTTAACAAAAGGAAAGAAAGTAATAAAGTAATATTTAATTTAAGTTTAACACAGTCAGCTTGGACTCTGGTTAGAAAGCTGATGTAACTGGGCAGAGGAGAATCACCCTACTAGCAGGGAATAACCTTCAGTGGCATATAACTTCCCTGCTGTTGTCATTAAGAGTGTAGCTAGAGGAGAGGCAAGACTATAGCTCTGAGAAATAGCAACAACGTCCCCTCTACCAAAAGGCCTCTAGAGGGCCAGCCCTCTCCAGAAAGCCAAAAAGGGATGGTGATTGCTGGAGACACGATGCGGCCAGAATGGTTAAACAATGCACGGATTCAGCACATCCTCTGAGCAGCCTCTACCAGTAAGGCTCCTATATTGTCCTGTCCATAGTTAAATCTGTTACCATTACTGCTGGCAGGAAACAGGATTGAGGATAGCTAATATTCTCACCTGTCCTCAGGGTGACTCCTCCACAAGGCCCAAGCTCTCAAAGAGATGTATAATTTGCACCTCCCTACATTGCTTTCAGTCAATTAATCTGACCTTGTAACTTCAGTGCTATCACTCCCTTAGAGAATTCCCCCTCAATATAAAAATGCATCATTCACAATGTGCAGTAATACCTACAGTCAGCTCACTTAAATGCATATTTATAGTGCTGTGTAAATCAGTGGCTCTCAACCTTTCCAGACTACTGTGCCCCTTTCAGGAATCTGATTTGTCTTGTATACCCCAAGTTTCACCTCACTTAAAAACTACTTGCTTACAAAACAGACCTAAAAATACAAGTGTCACAGCAACCTATTACTGAAAAATTGCTTACTTTCACATTTTACCATATAATTATAAAATAAATCAATTGAAATATAAATATTGTACTTACATTTCAATGTATAGAATATAGAGCAGTATAAACAAACCATTGTCTGCCTGAAATTTTAGTGTTTACTGACTTCACTAATGGCTTTTATGTAGCCTGTTGTAAAACTAGGCAAATAACTAGATGAGTTGATGTAACCCCTGGAAGACCTCTATATACCCCCAGGGGTACATAGACCCCTGGTTGAGAACCACTAGCTGTAAATAATAACAGTAAAGTAACAAGTCCCTTTTTACAGACCAAGTCTCAGCTAATGTTAGTGAATGAATTTTTTCAGATGTTGTTCTCTATGATAACTTGGCTTTGCTCATACAA
Organism: Emys orbicularis; assembly: GCF_028017835.1. Lineage (NCBI taxonomy): Eukaryota > Metazoa > Chordata > Testudines > Emydidae > Emys > Emys orbicularis. The sequence goes on along the minus strand of NC_088686.1, from coordinate 94,011,282 downwards.
TTTCCAATATTATTGTTTATGGCTACACCATATGCTTTATCCCTTTGCCTTTTTTCTGAAAGGAAGAATTTTAAAGTAATTTTATTAGAGGGTGGAATGGATGTTTTGCTTGCTTCTATCTGTGGGCTTATGTTTAATAGCATGTATCATAGAAACAAGGTACTCTGTGGTATGTGATAGTATAGCTTAGCATATCACAGCACATGCTATGAATATAATTTTTCAATGCAATTTCTAATGCTTTTTTGAGCACTCTAGCTCACTCAAGTTGCATCTCTCCAGTTCACTGTCATGGGCTGCCAGTTTGGAGCAAAACTATCAAATATAATAAAGAAGGTGAAATCTCAAATAAGAAAGTTAATGGCCATTGTTGCTTCTATGGGGTGCCATTGCCCCAAGCTCTGCAGGTTTTTAACATCATCTGAAGCTGGTGAGAGGAACATGCTGTTGCTTCTTTATCTAGTGTCACTTGGGTACTGTCCAGCTTAATTATCTCCTGATGCACAGCATGGTGTTAGTCCTGGGTGCCAGCCTGTGATGAATACAAAGGGCCATTGCTTCCTCACTGCTGCACCACTAAACCAAATGTTAAAAGATTAAAACCTGTGGTAGTGATAACAAGAATATAGGGACTTGCAGCAGGTGTTATACAAAGAGGCACACAGCATAATGATACTTGTGTCTAATTCCAACCCAAACAATCTTCTACCCAGTTGTAGTGAAACCTCTGATATCTGATAGCAATTTATAATAGTGAGGTTGAGTAAGAGTGCTGTCTTAAGCCTGGAGCCTTTGGAGGAGGATTAGTAGAATATTCGTTGTCATTGTACAATAACTGTGGGGATTCCCTTGTAAGATCAGCCTGCTGCTGGCTAACGGGTAATATGAAATCAAATGTGCTATCTCTGTACCAAATGTTCTGCTTCTGCTGCTTTGCCAGCCTCAATATATGCTCCACTCCATTTGCTTTCAGAAGGGAGTGGATTAGAAGTAAGTCAACAACACATTTTTCCCACATCGCTATTCTTATCTAATATCTCATTTCAGGCTGGGATTTTTGTTTTCCCCCCATCTTTTTGGGTGCTTAGTTTGGGTTCTGAACATCCTTTCTAATTAGGTTTTTCTGTTCATTTGCAATTCAAAAGCCCCACCAACAGTAGCTGATGCATGTGGGCACAAGCTCGTGGCAGATAGTTTCATTCCTACGTCTCTATGGTTTAAAAATGGTTCTGTTGGAGACTCTGTACTTGAAATCAAAGAAGTAATTTATTTCCAGTGAAACTTTAATCACCTCGCCAAGTACCTAGGGCCAATATCATCTGCAATAACTACATTGTCCTTATTGGAATTACTGTTGGCCCATTGAATCACAAGAGATACTGATCATTGTATTTCAGACTTGTTAGAAGTGCATAGCACTTCCAATACAGAAATCCTAGGTTAAATCTCCATTAATCTGTATTTCTTCATTAATGCTGTCTCGTTGTGGTTATACAAAATATTTGGGTCATAAATTTCATGGAAGCAGTCATTGAAAAGTGAGTGTTTTGACTTATACATCAGTAGTCCTTATATTACAGATGAAGCACTGCTAATTTAGACACAGTCTCATTTAAAATAAGTATTATTCCATCCAGGTGGGATTCTGAGGGTGAACAATGAGTCTATTCATTTCCTTTCACTTCCTCTTAACAATAGGAAGCAGAACATTGTTTTTTGTTACTACAGCCTTGTCTTAGAAGCTTATAAAGATGTTGAATAATGTGGTTCATTCAAAAGCTTTTCTTTCCTCAAACATATTAACAAGGGTCATATTGCAAGTGTTAAGACATGACTGCAAGTGTTAAGACATGATGGACCTCCAGTGTTTATTGGAAGCATGATGTGCCTCTGCAGAGAGCATTCTTTGAGGACAAAAGGATCTTGTCAGTCACTGGGTATAGAGACTTTTAAGATTTCACTTCAAGTAATAGATTGTGCCCAATTGTATTCACTTAAAGTGCAGTTTACAATTTATTCTGGCTAAGATATACATTTTTGGTCTCCTAAAAGCATACTAAGCATAATTTATGGGATTTTTTTTAATATTGTCACTATATAGCCAAAAATAACAGAAGATCTTGTCACCTTTTCTTATCACCATCTTCAGTTCTTATAAATATTCAGGGCCAGATCTCCAGCTGCATTAGCTTCAGGGGAGTTATACAGATTTACACCATCTGAGGATCTGGTCCTCAGTTGTTAATCAGAATGAAAACCTATTTTGATGCTATCATGCTCCTTTCCTGTCAGGGTGAAGGGCCTGTTTTCTTTCATCAAAGACTAATGGAACCTGTAAGGATTCAAAGGCTCTGAGGAAGAATACTCTCTTGTGACAGACTGCTCTGCTGATCTATGGGAGACATTATAACGATCTGTTATCCTTAACTATTTATACAGTGACTCCTAAACACTTGCTTCCTTGCATTCATCCTTGGAAATCACTAAGTGACCTACAACTGCTAAAGTGGGAGGAATTCAGAGTGAGGACCTTGTGTTTGTATAGCACAATAGGCCTCTGATCCAAACTGAGGTTTCAGGGTCCTACTGTATTATTAGTTATTATTGAATATTTATAATGCATATAATATGTCCAGAGGGTTTCTATGTTTCCATAGAATCCTCAAAATTTTGAGCAACAGAACTGTTTTGAGTTGGAAACAGTCTACTAGACTGAGACTATTTGCCTTTCATGGTAGAGTCTAACACTGTGAAGCTTTTTCAAATTATTTTGCAGATAAGATTGTGGAGATCTGCACTGAACTGTCTGTCTGTGTGGTAATAGAGTCAATTTTCAGGAGGAGCAATACAGTTTTCTCTGCCTCATTTGCAGCTGGTCATACTCACTTAGGTTCTGAAGGTGCTGGGGAATTGAATATATTATGACCTGTATGATACACGTCTCTTCAGGATGGTGAGAAAAGACTTAATGGGGCCAAGGATCTGGCCCTTGTTTTTCTCATATACAGATTTATACCTCGATCATTCACTGATAATTTCTAGTGAAAACATCAAGTAGTGTTTGTGTTAGCTAGTATATCCCAAGCCTATTGAAGAGAAGTCATAGGACATTCAAATTTTGTTGCAGAATGGTCTTATATCTGTAACTAATGGGACTTGTGTGTGTAAGTCTTTGTGCCTTGATGGGATAAAACTCCATTAATAAAGTGAGAGCCTCTTTCAGATTATTATCTCCATATTCAAGTACTTAGCAAATTATTAGCTGATTGGCAGGGGCAATTCTCACTACTAGAGTAGGAACATGTAACTTCAAAGTTATAATGATTAACTTTCTATATACAAGATTTTTAAGTAATCTTATAGTTTTTATTTTAATTACATTAAAATTAGTTGTAATTGGTTAGTACAATATTAAGTACATTACTTGATTCAATCTATAGCATAGCTAAAATAATGTATCTGTTTCACTGTAACTTCTCCTTCTAATGTGAGGTTTTAACACACAGGTCACATAATCAATACTGTAGGACCTTTTTCTGTCTGTCACTGTAGCTGTGCTGGAAGAAGTATGTTGCACTGCATTTAGACCCAGTGCAGGTTAGTTCCCTCTCAGAGGAAGGGGGAGACTAGGCTGAAGGTCTGCACTTAGGGAAATGCAACAATGCCTGGTGTCTTGTTTGGGACTCAAGGCCAAGACGTACTCAGCCCTTAAAATGATGAAACCATAATATGTTGTAATCCAATTTATTTATTGGGATTAACATAATTCACAAATATTTCTTCATGTATACATACATCTGTTGGCCAAATCATCTTACTCGGAACCTGTAAAGTACAAAATACCATGTCTACAGTAGAATACTAAGGTTGTATAGTACATTAGCAGGCACTTTGTAGTATTTGCTGAACTTTGCTAGTGGTATTAATTTAAAATACCAATTACAGTAATGCTCTTGTTTTTTTAATATGTTTAGGCCGATCCACAGATAGTTTTTCATGTCTCTGTTGCCATGGATAAAATGAGGAAGGCACTTCCCAGAAGAATGGACTATCGGGATCTAAAAGTCCCATCAACACTGTGGCCTCTGGCTAACATGTGGCTAATCACAAAGGTATTGTATTGATCAGATAGGATATCAATTTTAGTGGCAATAAATGAAATTCACTGGCACAAAAGGGAAGAATAATTATAAGAGGCATCACAATTAGGCTTTGCAGTCTGCAGTGTTTTGGGCTACTTCAGAGGTCTCTATTTTGTGGGTTAATAATAACGTCAGTATGCCAGCTTTTTCTTGATAACTTTGATCAGACTCTATGATATTAAAGTTAGATTTTTTTAAATTTAAAATATGAATTCTCCCCTTGGGGTGAATCTTGTCCCCACCCCTCCCCAAGCCTAGTTGGGGTTCTGCTGCATTGGGGGTTCAGGGAAGAATAGGAAGCTGGGAATCTGCACAGGGGCACATATCCTCCATGTGACATGGAGTCTGGCTGTGCAGGGTCTCCTTATACCTTACAACAGGGAAGGTGGAGTGGAAGCAGCCACTGGAGTTTTGGCTACATAGATAGTTTCATCACCCCCAGGTTAGACTATGGAATTAATTTTACATGGAGTCAAGGGTCAATTCCTTATAGGAGCTATAACTCATGCAACATACAGGCAACCCACTTAAAAAATATATACAGGTATTAATAAAAAAAGATAAAGATATTAATGTTTTCTGCTGTTCCTTTTTTGCTAGTGGACTGAATTAAAATCCTGATACTAATCTAGAGAGCACTTAATGGATCAAGTGCTGTTTTTTTTTTTTCAAAGACCACTTGTTCTTCCACAACCTACCAAAACAGCTGTGCTCAGCAGTTAAAATGCAACTGGAGAAGTACAGAATAAGACTTCCAGGTGCCAACAACAGAGCATGCTCATTGGCCAGAGCCCAGCTGTAAAACACTGTTCCAGAGGAGAGCAGACTGAACACAAGCTGATAGTATTTAGATCAAAATGCAGGGGCTACCTTTCTGCTGAAACCTTCGCAAATAATGATATCTTTCTTGTGGCCACCATTTGATGGAGAAGACAAAGGATAGGCTGAAAGTAAGGATAAAAAGAAAGCGGTGTAGTGGGGAGATAAACCAGTGCAAAATTTGGCCCTAATTTGTTATGTGAAGTTGCTGTATTTTGGAGAAAGGAGACATACTGACATTAGCCATTATATTCTGTGTTTTACTTTATGCTTTCAGCTATGGATTAATATCAAGCAACATATATTTGTTACATTATGTAACACCTTGGAAAAGAAAGTAATCTTAAATATTATAAACTTCTTTCTTGTACTGTTCATTGGTGATGGGAATTGGATAAGCTATTACCAGTTGCTATTAAGTTAGTCTGGTATTTGTCCTAGCTAACGAAGACAACATTTTTAAACTTAATTCCTATCATGTTGCTTCCCAGGAAGTGAATTATTACCAATGTATTTGAATAATCCATGTTATAGTACAAAAAACCAACTACAGTAGAATCTCAGAGTTACGAACACCAGAGTTCTGAACTGACCAGTCAACCACATTCCTCATTTGGAGCCAGAAGTACATAGGCAGCAGCAGAGACCAAAAAAAAAAAAAAAAAAAGCACACACAGTACAATACTGTGTTGAATGTAAACTACTAAAAAAAGGGAAAACAGCATCTTTTTTCTGCATAGTAAAATTTCAAAGCTGTATTATGTCAATGTTCAGTTGTAAACTTTTGAAAGAACAACCATAACATTTTGTTCAGGTACGAATATTTCAGAGTAACGCACAACCTCCATTCCCAAGATGTTCATAACTCTGAGGTTCTACTGGAAGTTAGTAAGTAAAATTAGAAAACAACACTGTGAACTTCCCATAGTTCACATAAAAGTATTAAAAAATCAGCGTATACAACATGTTCAACATATTGGACTCTATTTTTTTCTCATTGCATGGCAGATTTAGTCACAAAACTTACATTAATTTTTAGGCTACTTCTACACTAGACACTATTGGCAGCAGCATAATGTGAAGGTACATAGCGCAGTGAAAAGCCTGCGGCGTCCACACTGCAGTGTGTAGCTATGTGTGTTAAAGAAAGGCTCTGGCAGAGAGGAGACAGTGGAGAAGAGCTTCGGCAACTGCCCACTGCTGGAGCCTTTCACTGTAGCAAGGAAAGGCTTTGGTAGGGAAAGACAGCGAGGAAAGGCTGAGCCTCCCCCTTGCCTTTCTCCACTGCCTGAGTCTTTCCTTGTGGTGGGGAAGGGATTCAGCAGCAAGGGGCTGGCAGAGCCTTTCCCCACTGCCTCCTCCCTTCCAGAGCCTTTCCTGCTGGAGGGGGGGAAGGGGGGGAGGAGGTGTCTTTCCCTGCAGAGGGGAAGGGCCCCAGCAGCAGGATACTACATAGCTAAAATAGCAGTGTAGACAACGAGGCATGGCTTGGAGGAGTAGAGAGTGTGTAGGGTATGTACTCACATATATAATCACACCTTTCAAGCATGTGCTCTACTCACCTAAGCTGTGCCTCACTGGCTCCTTTAAGGTATGTCTACACTGCATGCTTCTTTTAGTGGCATGTAGTGTACATTCCAGGGCCGCCCAGAGGATTCAGGGGGCCTGGGGCAAAGCAATTTCGGGGGCCCCTTCCATAAAAAAAGTTGCAATACTATAGAATACTATATTCTTGTGGGGGCCCCTGTGGGGCCCGGGGCCTGGGGCAAATTGCCCCCCCTCTGGGAAGCCCTGGTACATTCCCACATAGCCCTCTACCAAGTGTAAATAGCACTGTAGCTGGTGAAGAGAAGAAGGGGCTGTTAGTGCTGCTGCTGCGCCCCACTCCCCCTATAACCTTGAACCAGGTTGTTAGGACACTGAGCTGGGATGTGGGAGACCCAGATTAGAATCCCCGCTCTGAAACAGACCCACAACTGACTTTTTCGGTTCACCAAAAATTCCAAAACATTTCACATTTGGTTTGAACTGAACCAATTTTTTATTTTTTTTTATTTTTTTCAAAACTGCCACCAGACTGAAAAATCAATTATACCTCTGTTCTCTCAGCTACCAGCAGAGGGAGCATGCTAAGGACAAGAAGAGGCATGCCCAGAGTGGACTGTGCTTTGGCTATACTTGGTTGATGGGCAACTTTAGGGGTTTGTTGAGCCCTACACAGGAACAGGAACTAAATCATGGAAAACTGGACCCCACTGTTTTCTCACTTTTGAATGTGTGTTCCCTCATCCTTGCTGAAAAACACAGCACTAATATGGGGCCAAACTGCTAATCTTTGCAAAGTTGAACTATAGGAGAGCTGAGAGCTTCCATTGCTCAACTGTATTTCAGCCAATACACTATTTCCAAACTTTAAGGAGTTTATAAATGCACTAAATTGTCTGTATTTGTCATATTAAGAGTCACGCAGCTGCAGTTGTCCCAAAAATTACAGATTTCTTTTTTAAAAAATTATTGGCTAATATTATCAATTTTGCAATGTGCTTGATTTATACCATATTACATACCAAAAATTATTGCAGCCTTGCACAGGCCCCATTCACATGCCAGAGAGCCTATTGTAGTTCTGAATTATGGTTGCCAATTTTGGTTGGACGAATTCCTGGAGATTTCATCTCAGGATATAATCTTCAATGAAAGATCGATCTTTAATTCCTGGAGGCTCCAGGACAATTCTGGAGGGTTGGCAACCTTATTCTGAATACTAATTGCTTCCATCAGATCATTTTGTTGTGGAACTTCACCTCCTGATGAATGTAACCAGTCACAGAATGCCAAACCAGCCCTATCGAGTTCAAGTCAAATGATCTGCAACAAGACAGCCATTGCACACTTGTCAAGCAGAAGCATATTGCTAACACTGTGGGCAATTGTACACTACTTGTACTGTACTTATTTTCCTAAAAGGCATAGCAGTAGTGTAAGTGGCACATCACTCAGGGGAGGGGGTACATCCATTTTACTGTTTCAGCCTGGAATAGCAGCATATAAACAGGATTCTTTGGGTGTCTGTTTCTGAGAGGAGATATAGAATGAAGTTAAAAGCAAATATCTCATTCTATAACAGTTTACAGTTTTATATGAGATGTGCGTATGTATATATATCAGGGGTGGCCAAACTTACTGACCCTCCAAGCCGCATACGACAATCTTCAGAAGTTCGAGAGCCAGGACATGCCTGCTGAGGCTCAGGGCTTCAGCCCTGTGGGACAGGGTGTCTCGGGACTTCAGCCCCCTGGGAAGCACCTGCCAGGGCTCAGGGCTTCAGCCCCATGGGAGGCATCTGCTGGGGCTCAGGGCTTCAGCCCTGGGGGGGAGGGAGGGGTCTTGGGGCTTTCGCCCACATCTGCTGAAGCCCTGAGCCTTGGCAGGTGTGCCCCATAGGATTGAAACCCCGAGAACCCCTCCCTGCTGGGCAGAAGAAGCCCTTAGCCCCACCACCCAGCTGCAGTGCAGAAGCCCCGAGCTGCCCCCCCCCCAATCTGGTAGGCAGAGAAGGGGGAGGCACTCCACAAGCTGCACTTTAACTGTAAAAGAGGCGCTTGCGGCTCGCGAGCCATGGTTTGGCCACCCCTGAGATAGATCTAGATATAGATAAATGAGCGATAGTATTTAACTAATAAATATGGCTTGTGAGAAGTGATGCAGGTTTTATTTTTTATTGTTTCACTTAAAGTAGTAAAATTTCCTGGTTCATCCATTTAACATTAAGCATCCAAGGCCCTACTTCTGCAATGAGCTCTATAATGACACATCCCTCTGCCCACTTGGGGTCCCATTGAAGTCAATAGGGCTTCATGTGGGGGGCACGTCTCTGCACATACAGAACTCATGGCAAGATAAAAGTCCAAATATGTAATTATTATTCACACTTTCCCCAATGGACTATGGAACAATGATCCAAAGCAAGTTTGAGACATATGGAAGCAAGAGAGATTGCTCTTTAATAAACAATTCAGATAATTAATTGACAGGCTTTTGAAATGATCTTAGCTGATTTTTTTCCTTTCTTTTTTATTGATGTGGTATGAAAGAAACAAGTGCTGAAGTCCTCTGATTTTTTTTCATTGGGCAGGATAAAATGAACACATTTTAATAGACTCCGTTACTTTATGAGCATTTTTTTAAATAAAAGGTTTCCCTCATCAATGCAATATCTTACATTTATTATATCAGATATATTATACCTAGATATGTGACATGCAATAAAGTGCCTCAGCCCATTATTCAACTATCTGATCTGCTTTATAATATTTGATGTCAGTGTCTGGTTGCTTTTGCATTATAAGAGTACTAATTTGGGGGCGTTTGTGTGATCTAAATGCTTTCTTTGCCCTCCTGCAAGTCTTGGATCCATAATGTTGACTAAACCTTTTTGGTAGTCTCCTTCTCTCATAACTGTTTTATTTAGCTATAAAAAGCAAAATCTATAGCAGCATGTAGCTCCCAAAGATACTTGAACCCCAAAGGTTCAGAGGTTTAATGAAGATATGCATGGAAAAGTTTGAATCCTTTTTTGAATCTGACCCAAATTCCTTCTGTCTGGAAATCTCAAGAAACAGCATTTCTTGTGAGATGTCTAGTGTTTCCTGGCTTTTCAGAAGTACTGCCATTTCAGCTTGTTGCCCTAGATGGCACCACAAAATGCAGTGGCCTTTGAAATTCCAAATAAACTAAGTTACCCAAACGTTATCAAACCTCACAACACGCTTCAGTTGAAGTTTTGGATGAACATTTACTTCTGTGCTCACTTTAGCTGAACCATCCACAGTAACTTCTTGTTATGACATTTTATTATGTAGGTGTAAAGGTTAATTATTGTGCATCTACCTATGACTATTATGGATTAGACAAATCACTAAAACATGTAGTTTGTTTAAAAAAAAACCTTCTTTGTACAGCAAGTGCCATTGAAAAGTAAATATTTATCAATAGTTATTAACCTATAGAATCTATTATCCTGCAGTTATGTTATGTCCTGTATACAGGGAAATACTGCAGTATCTCAGGTACCATGGTACTGGTATGGCAACTACTAGCTTTAAGTACTCTCTTAGCCTGTAGCATCCCAGGAGTCACTGAAATATTTAAGGTAAATAATACGTATTTCTTAATATTTATGTACCCTAGAGATAAAAAAGTCAGCTTTTCAAAATTCTACTTGCCCGCTAATCTGGAGTGCATAACTCCCACCCCCACCACCCCGTCATCATCACCAACATCATCCTGGCATAGAAAGTACGCTTATTAAATTTGCAGATGATACCAAACTGGGAGGGATTGCAACTGCTTTGGAGGATAGGGTCAAAATTCAAAATGATCTGGACAAATTGGAGAAATGGTCTGAGGTAAACAGGATGAAGTTTAATAAAGACAAATGCAAAGTGCTCCACTTAGGAAGGAACAATCAGCTTCACACTACAGAATGGGAAGAGACTGTCTAGGAAGGAGTATGGCAGAAAGGGATATAGGGGTTATAGTGGACCACAAGCTAAATATGAGTCAACAGTGTGATACTGTTGCAAAAAGAGCAAACATGATTCTGGGATGCATTAACAGGTGTGTTGTGAGCAAGACATGAGAAGTCATTCTTCCGCTCTACTCTGCGCTGGTTAGGCCTCAACTGGAGTATTGTGTCCAGTTCTGGGCACCGCATTTCAAGAAAGATGTGGAGAAATTGGAGAGGGTCCAGAGAAGAGCAACAAGAATGATTAAAAGTCTAGAGAATATGACCTATGAAGGAAGGCTGAAAGAATTGGGTTTGTTTAGTTTGGAAAAAAGAAGACTGAGAGGGGACATGATAGCAGTTTTCAGGTATCTCAAAGGGTGTCATAAGGAGGTGAGAGATAACTTGTTCATCTTAGCCTCTAAGGATAGAACAAGCAGCAATGGGCTTAAACTGCAGCAAGGGCGGTTTAGGTTGGACATTAGGAAAAAGTTCCTAACTGTCAGGGTGGTTAAACATTGGAATAAACTGCCTAGGGAGGTTGTGGAATCTCCATCTCTGGAGATATTTAAGAGTAGGTTAGATAAATGTCTATCAGGGATGGTCTAGACAGTATTTGGTCCTGCCATGAGGGCAGGGGACTGGACTCGATGACCTCTCGAGGTCCCTTCCAGTCCTAGAGTCTATGAATCTATGAATCCTGGTAAAGGGTGGGTGAGTAGATTTTGCAGTCGACTAGATAAATTTTCATGACAGTTTTCCAAGACTGATAAAAATTATATCAGGTGATGATTTACATTTTAAACTGTCCTTTAAAACTAACATTTTCATAGTGATAGGTGTGTACCAATAATGGAGAGGAATTATTTATGATTGTAAAAGAGGATATAACTAGAAATAATTGAATGAAAATCAATAACTGTCAGGACAAACTCTTGACTGTGAGATCTATGAGGCTGTGGAATAGGCTCCCAAAAAAAGTTGTGAGACATGCCCCCCCCCCCACTACCATCATTATTTGGGGCTTTTTAAGGAACACTGGACAAAGTGTTAGCAAATATTCTTTGGGGGGGTCAATCCTGCTCTGGCAGGGTGCTAAGCTACTTCGTCCAATAAATCTTTTCCTATTTTCTATTCTATCTCCTTTGTCCTATTTTTCTCTTGCCACAATTGATAATATATTAAAATATTGCAAACAAAATGTTTGGGAAAATCTTGTTAAAATACCTGTTATAATTTTAAATGCAAATTAAAGAAATGTCATAAAATATTGTTAAATGTTTCACTTCTAACAAAGCCTTCAGTCATCTGCTTTGGGAGTAAGTGTGGACATTAGAACAACAACAACAACAAAAAACAGTTCAAACTAGTCTTTAAAGATGTTTAACCAGCACTGTTTCATACTTGGAGTAAAACTTTAAATTGACTCAAAGACTATAGATTTGTTGCAATCTTTGCAGTTCACTGAACTTTTTTTCTGTGCATACATATTTCAAGTAAACTCTGTAGTTATAAGGATAGTAAGTGACACGTTATGGACCCTAAATCGTTGCACTGTGAAATATGCACAGAAAAAGGACAAATGAAGATATCAAGGGTCTGTTCTATTTTGCACTGAACTGTAAAATGCCACCCTTGTTGTACAGAAGATCACTGGTTCTGAGCAGGGCTCATTGACTGCTAAGTTGTGGGTAGTGTTTCACTTTCTGCAACTGTTAATATCCTGGGTTATCCAGGCATAATGACCTCTCTATTTGTGACACATTGTTGAATTTTCTGGTTCTTTTAACTTATTCAAACCCTTTTTTCTCCATTCATTGGAAGGCTGGAATGATTCTGAGTCGAGCTTTGGTACAGAGCTGTCTAGCTATTGGTCATCCAATTAGAGTTGAGACAGATGATGGCACATCTCTGGAAGGATATAAGTTAACAGTACAGAAAAGGTACTGATAATATGTTGCTTGTGCCATATGTAGAATTATATGGGTAATTTGAATGTTATTGAGAAATGCTGCTATACTGTTTTATTTCAGTGTTCCTGAATCATATATGTTAATCAATGTATTATTATAGCTGACCTTTCATCTTCAAATTCCTACTGGAATCAGAATTTCAATTATATAACCAGTCATCTAATTATTAGTCATCTCTCTCTCTCTTTTAAAGATTTTAAATAATCATAAAGGTTTGGACAGTTTAAGAATGTAGCCTCTTTGAAATATATAAGCTAAAAATGGAGTTGACGCTACAATATAGTGTTTGCTTTTCCCAGTCTGAATGCGTTCTGATTTCTGCTAATCCTGCAAGATTATTGGGGCAGATCCTGCAGTCAGTGGAGCTATGACAATTTACAGCAGCTGAGTTCTGTTAGTTGAGCACTGGAATATCGTCCTTCTCCCCTTCTCCTTCCCCACCAAACACAAAAAAGTAAAGTTACTTGTTGTGTTACATGCTAACAGTAACTCTTTCTTATCTTGGCCATCACCATGAGACTTTCGTTTCTTTAGGATCACATAATCTACATGCTTTTTCACTTTGTCCCTTATAACTATAAACCTGATTCAAAGTTCATTGATATCAGTGGAAAAACATACAACAATGGAAGATATTGAATTTTGCTATCTGAAATGGAAACTCCACAACATGAAGAAAAAGGAAGCAAAACTTAACAGTGACATCTAGTTCCTTAGCAAATGCAAGAAACAAAACATCATCCCAGAGGTCTCACTATCTATAATCCTCTGACCACTACATGCAACTCCAGATATGCTGAACAGCTCTGCAGACGGATGTCAGAAACATACAATAATGGAAAAACATTCATTTTAGACTGAATATGTAGGTTGGGTTCACTTAGAGAAGTATAAGCAAAAGGCAGAACTACTTGCAACAGGATTTTTATTTTTATTTTTTTGCTATTCATTACAAACTCTCTCAGGGACTTGTTTGCAATTTTTTTGCTTGAAAATGAACTCCTTTCTAAGGGAATGTCTACACTACAAGGGTAGTTCGATTTCACTTAAATCGAATATGTGGAATCGATATTGCAAAATCGAACGTGTGTGTCCACACTAAGGACAGTAATTCGACTTTGTGAGTCCACACTAACGGGGAAAGCATCGACATTGGAAGCGGTGCACTGTGGGCAGCTATCCCACAGTTCCCGCAGTCCCCGCTGCCCATTGGAATTCTGGGTCGAGCCGCCAATGCCTTCTGGGTAAAAAAAATGTGTCGAGCGTGCTTTTGGGTAATTGTCGTCATCCGTCCGTCACTACCGCCCTCCCTCCCTGAAAGCGCTGGCGGGAAATCAGTTCGCGCACTTTTCCGGTCAGTGCCAGCGCGGACGCCACAGCACTGCGAGCATGGATCCCGCTGCGACCATCGCTGCAGTTGTGGCCGTTGTCAACGCCTCGCAGGTTATCATCCACCTTTCCCAGAGGCAGATGCAGATAAACCAGGCGAGGAGGCTACGGCACCGCGGTGAGGGCCTGAAGTCTGAGAGTAGCACAGGCCTGTCAGAAAGCACGGGACCCAGCGCCGAGGACATCACGGTGACAATGGGTCATGTGGATGTTGTGGAACGGCGATTCTGGGCACGGGAAACAAGCACGGACTGGTGGGACCGCATAGTGCTGCAGGTCTGGGACGAATCCCAGTGGCTGCGAAACTTTCGCATGCGGAAGGGGACTTTCCTGGAACTTTGTGAGTTGCTGTCCCCTGCCCTGAAGCGCAATGACACCCGGATGCGAGCAGCCCTGACTGTCCAGAAGCGAGTGGCCATAGCCCTCTGGAAGCTTGCAACGCCAGACAGCTACCGGTCAGTCGCGAACCACTTTGGCGTGGGCAAATCTACCGTGGGGGTTGTTGTGATGCAAGTAGCCAACGCAATCGTTAAGGTACTGCTCTCAAAGGTAGTGACCCTGGGAAACGTGGAGGTCATCATAGATGGCTTCGCCGCGATGGGATTCCCAAACTGCGGTGGGGCTATAGATGGAACTCACATCCCTATCCTGGGACCGGAGCACCAGGCCAGCCAGTACATCAACCGAAAGGGCTACTTTTCAATGGTGCTGCAAGCACTGGTGTACCACAGGGGACGTTTTACCAACATCAACGTCGGATGGCCGGGCAAGGTTCATGACGCTCGCGTCTTCAGGAACTCTGGTCTGTTTAGACGGCTGCAGGAAGGTATTTACTTCCCGGACCACAAAATAACTCTTGGGGATGTGGAGATGCCTACAGTGATCCTCGGGGACCCAGCCTACCCGCTAATGCCCTGGCTCATGAAGCCCTATACTGGCGCCCTGGACACTGAAAAAGAACTGTTCAACTACCGGCTGAGCAAGTGCAGAATGGTGGTGGAGTGTGCTTTTGGCCGTCTCAAGGGGAGATGGAGAAGCTTACTGACTCGCTGTGATCTCAGCGAAACCAATATCCCCATTGTTATAGCAGCTTGCTGTGTGCTCCACAATCTCTGTGAGAGCAAGGGGGAGACCTTTATGGCGGGGTGGGAGGTTGAGGCAAATAGCCTGGCTTCTGATTAC
Source organism: Emys orbicularis (assembly GCF_028017835.1). Lineage (NCBI taxonomy): Eukaryota > Metazoa > Chordata > Testudines > Emydidae > Emys > Emys orbicularis. The sequence goes on along the minus strand of NC_088686.1, from coordinate 93,996,271 downwards.
GCCCAGCCAGACAGCCGGGCGATTAGAAGAGCCCAGCGGGACGCGCTGTGCATCCGGGAGGCTTTGAAAGCTAGGTTCCAGAGTGAGCACGGTTACCAGTGACTTTTCAGTTTGTGTACAGAGAAGCTGAACCTGCCCCCGTTTCTTTACCCAGTTAATGTTGACTATCCTCTCCAGTTACATACCCCCTTCACCCCCTTCCAAAAAAATAAAATCAGTTTTATTTTGTTAATGAACACCGTTGTCTTTATTACTGTTTTCGCGGGAATGTTTTAAACCTGGGACGCAGACTGTGGTGGGGAGCGGGTGTAGTGTACTGATGCAAATGATGCTTCTAAACTCCAGGAATGACAGGATTCGCAGTGGTGGACTGGTTGTTTCAACGGAGCCTGCCAGCCCTCCTGAGCGGGACTGCGTGTATGTGGGGGCTATGTGACTTTATGGCAGGGGGAGGAGGGTTACAGATCCCCTGCTGCGTGGCTCTGTGATCCAGGAAAAGGACCGCTGCATAAGATCTGTAACTGCCCTCCCCCGCCACAAAGTCACAGAGCAACCCCCCCCCCCACAGAACATGAAAACCACCTCCCAGACTGACCAGGGTAACTAGTCACTGCACTGTGTATGTGCCCTGCTGCTGGACCTGCCCCCGCCTCTGTACCCTGCTAAAGGTGACTGTCCTGTCCAATTACCAAGCCCCTTCCCCCCCTTCAGACAGACTCTCCTCCAAAAGAACATGATGGAAACAGTAATGAACAGAAACGTATTTTTTATTAACAACCACACATGAAACTGGGGGGGTGAAACTTGGACGGGGGCTTGGGTGAGGCGGGAAGGAAAGGAATTTTCAAATTTTGGGAAATGACAGCCTTTTGGTGCTTGAGCAGTCTGCAGGGGTGGAGTGAGAGTTTTCACGGACTCTGCCGCCCCTCCTTCTTTGGACTTTGGGCGAGGGGGGTATGGGACTTGGTGGCGGGGGAGGGCGGTTACTGATAGACTGCAGCGGGGCTCTGTCCTCCTGCCTCCGTTCCTGCAGAACATCAACAAGGCGCCGGAGCGTGTCCGTTTGCTCCCTCAGAAGTCCAAGCAGCGTTTGAGTCGCCTGCTGGTCTTCCTGCCGCCACCTCTCCTCACGTTCCATGTGTGTCCGGTGCATTTGGGACAAATTCTCCCTCCACTGGTTCTGCTGTGCTGCCTGGGCTCGGGAGCAGCCCATTAGTTCTGAGAACATGTCCTCTCGGGTCTCCTTCTTCCTCCACCTAATCTGCGCTAGCCTCTGGGAGTGTGATGCCAGGCTGGGTTGGGAGACAGTCGCAGATGTGGCTGTGGGAATGAGAAAAAGGTAGTGAATTCCTCCGAAAGATAAATGTAGTTGTGAACAAAGAACATAGTCTTTCTCTGTGAACAAGACCATGCACTGCACCTATCACATGCGCACTCCGGACAAGGTCGAATTTTCGGACCTCGCCTTCAGTGCCTGGGGTCTTGCACTGCCGATCTGGGAAGCGGGGCAGGACACCGGAATTTCTGTAGCAGGCAGACATGGTAAGCCGTAGACTTGTGGCTGCTTAAAACTTGAATAGTAGCACTGGCCTCCTTTCACATTGAAAGGAATGCCAGTCTCTGCTGCCAGCAATCGGCCAAGCATGAACTCTGCCCCTGTCCCACCCCCTCGCGGCTGTCCCAGGGAAAGATCCCTGTATGCTGCCCCTCTCCCGCCTCCACCGCGTGGCTGTAAACCGGCGGTTACAGTTCTGTAAAGGAACGGGCAAGCAGTCCCAATACTAACAGTCCCCTACCTAATTCAAAGCAGGTCATCATGAGCGACATAACAATAATGAGGATCTCGGACAGCGATAAGGAAAGGATGCTTCGGGAAAGCCTGCAAAGACCAGGGCCCTATGCCGCCATGCTGTGCAAGGCAATGATCCCGGAGTACTTGAGGATCTCCTGGCGCGGGAACGTCTCCTACTTCGGAGGACCCAATAAGGCCGCTCTCCCCAGGAACCTGATGAACAGGCTTTCCCATTACCTCCAGGAGAGCTTCCTCGAGATGTCCGTGGAGGATTTCAGCTCTATCCCCGGACATATAGACCGCATTTTAATATAGCTGCAGTGGCAGGGACTAAAGAGTGGAGCAGCTTGGGCAGCAGAATCATGCACAACCGGACACTGTTAGATTTTTTTTAAATAGTTGGAACTGAATACTTAAACGCCCAGGGTAAAGAAATCATGAAGAACACATTGTTCTTATTCTTAATATTCCAGTTTTGTTAAAAATAAATGTTTAGATGTTTAAAACACTTACTGCTTGATCCTTCCCCTGAATCTGTGTCCGGGTTAAATGCTGGGGAGGGTAGGTAGCGGATCTCTGTAAGGGTGATGAAGAGCTCCTGGCTGTCGGGGAAATCAGCTTGGTAAGCGCTGTCGACTGCCTCGTCCTCCTCATCTCCTTCCTCATCTTCCCCGTCCGCTAACATGTCCGAGGAACCGGCCTTGGACAATATCCCATCCTCAGAGTCCACGGTCAGTGGTGGGGTAGTGGTGGCGGCCGCACCTAGGATGGAATGCAGTGCCTCGTAGAAACGGGATGTCTGGGGCTGGGATCCGGAGCGTCCGTTTGCCTCTTTGGTCTTCTGGTAGCCTTGTCTCAGCTCCTTGATTTTCACGCGGCACTGCGTTGCATCCCGGCTGTATCCTCTCTCTGCCATGGCTTTAGAGATCTTCTCATAGATCTTTGCGTTCCGTCTTTTGGAGCGCAGCTCGGAAAGCACGGACTCATCGCCCCACACAGCGATCAGATCCAAGACTTCCCGATCAGTCCATGCTGGGGCCCTCTTTCTATTCTGGGATTGCACGGCCATCTCTGCTGGAGAGCTCTGCATCGTTGCCAGTGCTGCTGAGCTCGCCACGATGTCCAAACAGGAAATGAGATTCAAACTGCCCAGACAGGAAAAGGAATTCAAATTTTCCCAGGGCTTTTCCTGTGTGGCTGGTCAGAGCATCCGAGCTCGGACTGCTGTCCAGAGCGTCAACAGAGTGGTGCACTGTGGGATAGCTCCCGGAGCTATTACCGTCGATTTCCATCCACACCAAGCCTAATTCGATATGGCCATGTCGAATTTAGCGCTACTCCCCTCGTTGGGGAGGAGTACAGAAGTCGAATTTAAGAGACCTCTATGTCGAACTAAATAGCCTCGTGGTGTGGACGGGTGCAGGGTTAATTCGATGTAACGGCGCTAAATTCGACATAAACGCCTAGTGTAGACCAGGCCCAAGATACTAAATGCATGTGCCATTCCAGTGTCCTTACTACTACATAATCCATGGTGGAAGCCACAAGAACGGTTTTTAAGTATCAGAGGGGTAGCCGTGTTTTGTCAGGTATAGATTCAAATTCTCATTCAAGAACTCCATAGTATACACAGTAGTGTACACAACTGTGTTTTGGTGTTGGGCATTCACAACAAAAGCTTGTTTTCTTTATCCTCTTTTGATCTCCAATTTTTGTGTGTGTTCTTCATTTTACATACCAGATGTTTTACAAGCTGTATATTAGCATTATTAATTACATGCTTAGGCATGGTTTAAAGAACACATAGTACCCACAGACTTTCCACACTGGAAAACATCAACAGGTATATACAAATGACAAAGGAACCACCTCAGTAACATGGCACAGTTCTAAAAATTCTTACTCAAGAAGTAGTCCTGATTTAAATGAGTATTCCCATTGAAGTCTATTTGTTTGCATAAGGACTACACATGATTTAGCAAGCGGGCCTCAATTCTGAAAATTAAATATTACGAAATATGGAATCTCACTTAGGTACACTGGGTAACATTCACATTTATTTAGAAGTAAACATTTCCAATACTGTTCTAGCAAGCCTAACCCTAGAAAGAAAGATCAAGGGAAAGTTTTTTAGTAGATTATATCTGTTAACCTGCTCAGCATGGGAGAGCTTTTATTAATATTGTATATTCCCAATGGCATAGTTCTCAGGGTCACTATGCCTTTTATGTCTATACTTCCCAGCAAAGGAACAATTGCATAGGATAGGGTGAATGTTTTACTAGACCATTGGGCACATTGATTTTTATATTCATGGATATGTAGATCAAACTGAAATAACCTAAAGGGGGCTGATGTGATGCCCCAGGAGTGTTACAGATGTCAAGATTCCTAGTAACTTTGAGTATGTTTCTACTCTGGGTGCACTCCCTGCAGAAAAATAGCACAGGGTGTCATTGAGATCTGTCACTTGCTGACACTTAGGGGAAAAACTCCTCTACCTACACTAGGTCATTCCCAAGACATGTCCCATATGAATAAGATTGTGCACTGAACCTAGTTTTGATTTATTTACATTTAAAGTAAATGTTACACAAGTCAGACACACATGATCTTTTGCCTGCTGATATATCCTTAAGCAAATGTCCATGTATTGGAATGCTAAGATGTCTTTTTTTTCTTATATAGGACACTACCTCAGAAATGTATTTTTGTAAACACCCTGAAACTAAAGGGCAGGAGCGACCTCTATTTAAAGATCTGATAAAATTGCACTGATTTAAGGAACTTCTTGTTTTGAAGTGTTTATATTGTTTAATATTGAAATGTTAATGATGAAAAAATCGTAAGATGATGTTAAGATTGAGAAAGATATGAAGTCTAGGAAACTAAACCTTAAGGTCCATCCTCCTTCTTCAGCTGTGCTATTGTGAAGCCCTTTCCCCCAGAAATAAGGCATCATGAGTTAAAATCCAGGTGTCAGTTAGAATTTGGGCGTTTGGGGAATTTCTCAGTTAGTATCACAACTTTAACCCTATTTAAGCATTTTTTAAAATCTGATTCCTTATATGGTATGGTCAAAAGAAATGCTGATGGATTATCTAAAACACAATAAGAAAACAGAAAAGGAAATAGGTTTTCAGTGTCACTGGCATTGTGTTTAATTTCTTGTTTTCAGAATAGCTTTTTGGTTTTTTAAAACATGTATCATGACTCATCAGGCAAAAGTGAAACAGGCATCTTTTATTTGGGAAATCTCACTCTGGAAACTAAAAGTGTAAATGCCATTTGCTGTGTTCATTTGTTTTTTTATTATTTAGTAAGAACTAAACAGGTTTAACTCTTTGATTATACCTTTCCATTACAGAGACAAAAGCAGCATCTATCAACAGTGGGGTTTTGGAAATGATGGTTCTATCTATTGTAAGGTGCGTGCTTCGTAAGTATGTTTGAAGGAAGATGAGGGTTTTTTTAAACTGGTTTACCCTCCTTTTCATACTTTCACATGAAACCTATTAATGTAGGAAAGTTATGTGCATGTGGTGAGGAAAGCACCGTCCTGCATTAATAATTTCAATGTTTTTGTTTTAAATTGTCTCCATGTTAATATTAGAACATTCTATAAAAATATTTTTTCAGTTATTGGTGTCTCTTTTAAATTTGCTTTTGTCCTTTAATTTTTTAACGCTTTCCTTCATCATTATTTTACACACATTTATTTTGATTTATAACTAGTTTTATATAAATAAAAATGCAACGTTATTCTTAATGTAATTGATATAAGAGAATTCATTTGGCCAGAAATCAGTATTTGGAAGGAAGGCTAAAGCTAAAAACAATATAAGGTGCTACTGCCATCTGAAATGAGATGCATGTTTCATTGCTTTTATATTCATTTGTTAAGAGAGGCTTAAACACATATGGGGCTGGAACTTGAGCCCCTTAAGCCCAGGTCTTGCTATGCCACTGGCTAACAGAGTTTTTAATGTAAACATTCAAAGAGCTTTAAATGTAAAAGTGATTTTGTACATGGAACAAAACATAGAGACAGCTTTAGCAAACAATGAGATATTCTTTCATTAAAAAGAGATGTAGAAAGGCCTCTCCACATTTTGATTGGGAAAGAAGGGAACGCCTATTTATGGTATTTGTGTATTGTGGGGACTATTTAAAGGACAGTTCTCAAGTTAAGTGATTGTGAGGCAATTGTTTCAGTAAAACTCTGAGTCAGTGACCACATAGCACCTTTAAACAGTGGGGATGGGAGTCAGGGCATTGTTCAGCTTGCCAGGGAAGAGGGAATAGCGCTTTACAGCCAGGAGGGGGAATGAGGCTCAGAAGCGGCTGCAAAAGAGAGTGTGGGTCAGTGTGGCGACACTGATGCTGAATCTCCTCCCCAGGGACCAGAAGGGCTGGGGAGGTCAAATAGGGCAAGCCCAGCGGGAAAAGCCCCTTTTTCCAGGACCAGGCAAAGCAGCACCCACCCTACCTCCCCTTGAGGCAGCAAAATGCCAGGTTTGCTCAGGACCTGCTGTGGGTGTTGTGCTAGCTGCTCCTTTCTAGGGGGCTGGGAAGGAATTTTTCCCTCACCACCAGACTGGTCAAGGTTTTTATTTTTGCTTTCCCCACAATGGGTTCAGGGAGGGCTTTGTTATGGTGCGTAGGGAAGGGAGTTAGGCTATGATGTCACAACTCATTATATAAGTGTGGGGCGGCTGCCCAGTGCAGGGACTCCATAGGGAAGGGCTGCAACGACTGGATAAATGGCTTGGTAAAGGTCTTAAAACACCGTAAAAGAAGTGTTTGTTAAAAGAGTGGAACGGGAAGGGGGGTATTCAGAGCTCCTATGACTGGCACAGCAGGTAGCCAACCCTCCTTTCACCATAACCCTTATTTGATGGGGGAATGGTAAGGGAATCGCCCTGCCTCAGCCTCCCTGCACCAATCAGTGTCTCCTCTGAGAGACCCCTTTCCTGCCTGCATTCCAAGCCTCTCTCTGGGGAGGGCAAGAGGTGGCCAAGCAGGGAAGGTCTGACTTTTGTTTCTGAATTTGCAGATGTGCCATTGAGCTGTGGAAGGCCTTGGGTGAAGGTCTCAGCAATGGGTTGGCTTGGGGCCCTGGGTGGAAAAAGAGGAGGCTGGCAGAAGGACCCTGGTAGTTAATGAATGATCATGGAGTTACCTGCACTATCCACTTTTATCTGCTGGGTAGTCCCAGACATCTAATAATAAAGTTGTGACCTGATTAAAACCATATCAGGTGTCTCCTGTCCTTCTTCCAGTATTGCCGGATAAAGCCCACTTCTTAAAAAATAAAATCAACCAACAAACTAAAACCTACTGCTTCAGGACTAAACTGAAGATGATGACATTAAAAATACCAACCAACTTACACTCGTGATTGCCCTTTTTGTAAATACAATGGACTGCTGGCTGTTGTGCTTACTCTCTAACAGGTAAAGGAAACACCACTCTTCAAATCCATTACTGGTGGAATAGGAATATATTTCTCTGAGTATATTTGCTGTCAAGAAGTTCCTTTTCAGTGACTGCAGTCACATCAAGTCTCTGAATGACAGTGTTAATGTGGGCAACATGAGTGCAACAGCCTTTAGTGCATAGTGTTGACAAAGAGACTCTTTTTATTTTGTATGGGTGAAGATGAGTGTCCTCACGCTGCAGCTTGAATGAATGAATTCTGACATATTTTAGGTCAGTTCATATATGTGAGCATTAGGGATCCATGGACAGTAGTATTTGGTTAACATTCACTCTCTTCTCCCCTCCTTGCCCTTCCAACTCAAATAATCGGCTGTATACCACTAGTGGAGTGATGTCCAGTGCCTTTTGCAAAGATTAATTGAATTGTACTTACCAGGACCTAAAAAGTTTCAGTGGCTCTTGAATGTACAGTGAATTTTCTGAAAATGTGCACTGAAATGTTGGGAACATGTACAGTGTTAAAATCTGCTAACTTACAGAAAATAATAGAATACTCAGTCCAGCAGGAAATCAATAGCAGGCCTGTCACTAGCATTGTCTGCCTGGGACCAGCCTTCTATTTTCCTCCCACTCATATGGACATTCCATCGGAATGATTAGATACTACTGTTCACATAGCACTGATGGACTGACAGAATGGAGCGACAGTAGAAGTGTTCTCTCTCTTTCTTTACCTGCTGAGTACAGCACTTCGTCCTTTTTTGTTATGCATAGTGATTTTTCATGTGCTGGCTTTTTAAAACCCTTTGTGTACTCTCTATATAATATTGACTTCCAAAATTTCTACTACTTAACTGCTGACAACAGAACATTTCTGTTCAATTCTGGCCTGTGCTTGACTCACTGAGAACTGGGTGCTAACAATTAGTAGTTCTAATCCCCAAATGGTGTATTTTTCTATATATTTCCCAGCACATTCACTTTATCTGTAGTGTCATGTTTTAAGTTGCAGCATGTGTCAGCCAACAGGAACTGACACAGTAAAATGACATAATACAATGTAATGATATGTGACACATTCATATTGAAAGGGGAACACGCTTTCTTTGGAATTGATATCTGCTATTCACTGATTAATTATATTTGTAAATAATTTACAATCTATTATTTATACTGCTTAAATATAATTGGCTTCTGTATTATGTAAGCTTTTATAGGCAATACTATAAAATGATCAAATGCTGTACTATAAAGTGCTTATTCCTAATCTGACACTGATATAATCTCTTTCCAGTCTCTTGACAATATCATTGCTGTAAAGTACAGTAAAAGTTAACCTCTCCAACACCTTAGTGTTATGCATTGAGGATAAATTAACTTTTTGGGTTTGTTCCCTAAATATTATCTTCAAAACTGTAATTTTTGCCCTTACTCATAATGGGCCAATTTCTATGCTCTTCACTCCTATTTAAATCAATAGAAGCTTTACCTGAAAAATAACGTCAAGTCTGATCTCATTATAAACAAGGGTAGAAATCAGATTTCAATTACTTCTAGAAATCAATAAATGCTAACTGTGCTCTTTAATAGCCATACTTTGTTATGGATTGTGCATTTATGCCTACCACTGGCATCATCATGAATATTGTGCACTTAAAGCAAATTTAATCCTAAAAGTGAAACATATTAAAGACTATGGGTAAATTTTTCAAAAGTGCCTAAGTACCATTTTTAAAAGTGATTTATACACGTGGGAGCCAATGGGACTTAAGTCACCTAAGTCACTTAAGCATTTTTTAAATGTTTATGGGAGATCTAGTGTAGTGTATCAGATCTGAGTTAAAGACAGTGATAAACTGTGAATAAACAAGTGAGAGTGCTGCATCAAATTCTAGATACACAACTAGCGAGACTCAATATTATTGACGGCAGAAAAACATCTAATCTGTTCCTCAGAAAATGAAAGCCACTTATTGTACTGCTTTTTCTGTTTGAGAAGGTTACTTTAAAATACAGTGAATTCAGAAGAAAAAAGTCCTCACAGATGAAGAAAGGTTGACTGTAAACTAACTGAAAAGAAAGACACTACAACTAAGGCACAAAATATTGAACTTTATCATTAGATGCATCAGCCAAAATTGATAATATTATCAGCAGCTATTGTGATGTTAACATTATCAAGTGATCTCAGAATATGTGGAACAAAAAAGTTCTCTCAGATCTGCATGGCAGCCCTGATATTCTGTTTTCCGTTTGGGCTCAGAAATGTCATTGATATCCGTGGGTAATCTACAGAATTGGCATTGCAGAATATTGTTTAGAAAGGGTGCTAAAATACAATAGCAATAGGTGCTTTATAAATGAAATAGATAGATTAGATGGACTGGACTCAAGAGCTACCCAGTGGAATGTTTGCCCTTGTGCTTATGAAATATACTAATAACAGCAGTCACTAACTTCTAGTGTGTGTTTAGCAGACGATGCCCACAGAAATATTAATGAGAAAGCGAGTATTTTTTTAAAAAAAATTGATATTTCATATTTGCAGTTTTGAAGTATAGTACTTAACTAGTGTTTGAATATTTTTCCATGAAAAAATAGTAAAAGTGATCATAAAGCTGTAAACTACATTTGTGGCTGTCAAAGCCCCACAGGAAATACTATGCCTCTAACCTTTACACAGTGTCTCTGGGAGGCTACATCATCAAAGCTAGGCCCTAGGCTTCCACTTTTTACAAAGGGCTCCACGGCTCTACTACCATGAGACTGAATCACTGTCTTCAGCACTGCTATTTTTCACCCTGGTTCCTTCAGCAGGACCAAAAGAGTATAACCCTCCAGTTGGGAACTTACCCCTCTTGAGAACTATGCAACCAGCAGATCTTTTGCAATGACATAGGACAGCCTTTTCAAAACAAGCCATCTTTCATTAATCAATTGACATTCAGTGTGTAGGGTCCTCAGATTAGAATAAAAAGCAGAATTTATAAACGTGTCCGTACTGGCAGTGTTGCCTGCCTCTTTGGCGAAAAGCATCCAGGATTCCATCTCTCCCACTGCGCTGGGCAACAGCATTCTTACAGTTTTCCCACACATTTGTCATCTACTGCTTTCACATGTTCTGCCTCCAATGGCTGGTAGTCATTAAAAGTTAACGTCTGGTTGTTGGTCTTCCATTGAATTTCCAAGGTAACGCCATTCATGTTGACAGTGCTTGCTAGTTCATTCATACCAACCAAGACTTGTGTATTGTGATCAACATCCATCTCGTATTCTCCTGTCCTAGAGGATAAATTGATTCCATCAGTTCTAATAGGTCATAATACAAAAGTGAGTGGGTAAACTGAGCCATGCATATTTTTCATAAAAATACATAATTTCCCCACATTCTCCATAATGACTGTAAGCAAGAAATACTTTCATTTAGGCATAATCCAGCCTCTTTCACCATGGCCACCTATGACCCTTGAAAGCTACTTAGGCTGAAGTAGCTTCTGAGTAGTGACAATGCAGTCACTTCACAGCCTGGGATAAGGAAATGGGACTGATCATGTTACCCTGATGGAAAATATGGTGATTTTCTTGTTGGTTAAGTGGCTGAGAATGCAGATGTCCCTTCCTGCTAGGAAATAGGATGTTATTGCTAGGATATGATAATTTCACCTGGAGCATTTTAGCTAACTTGATAGGCTAGCAAAGTCAATAGTTGGCAACTGAATTTTATTGTTAGTTTGTTAAAAAATAAAATGCAGTCATTTCACAGCTCATAGCTTTTTTTCCATCTGAGATGGTAAAACATGTTTGAGTTCATGCCTTTTTGCAAAGTGGCATTCTGCTAATATCTTATATTTCAGAGCCTAGCTAAATATGATGCTCATATTTAATTATATATAGTTACTTAAAAATAGGGATACAATATTTGTTTTATCAGAGAGTAAAAAGAAAAACGTTATTCCATTTAAGTGGGTGTTTCAGTCTTAAAAGCCGTCAGTTCATATTCTTAAGTTACTTCTTAGCCTTTGCATAGTGTATTTTTCACTGTAGTACATCTGTAAAAGTCATTATGTAAATCTGAATTAGGAAAGCTTCCTGAAATACAAAGTTATTTATATACAGTAACTTTTGTGACATTGCCTATATCAACCACTCTTCCCATAATTCCTGGTGTGTAGTTTGTTGTAATTCTGCTGATATACCCTAATGTTACTCTTCGTCACTCTTCTGCCTTTGTCCTTTCCTGCAGGCTTACCCTGAGTTTGTCCTGACCTACCTAGAGGAGCTAAATGTAAGAGAGGAGGTGACCCAGATGGAACACCACATCCACCATGGGGCCTGGTCTACAGCTCATCAGGAGATAGAGAGCAGCTCAGCAGAAGAGGTCACTGTACCAAGCCAGAGGCAGGTCAGAGACAGTCTTTTCAAAAATACATTTTGAAAAGAGAGACATTAACCTCTACCATCTGTAGCTGTTTAAATAAATAAACTTATTTGCTTTTGTTAATTTAAAAATGTGAGACAAATACATTTACTAAGGCAAGATTTTAATGAATGCAACTTTTTTTTGTTCCAAACCTTTTACAGTTTGAGCCTCCTTTATTCCATTGAGTGACAAATTGTTGAAATTGCACATTCTGTATATCTGAAAGAAGTTAAAAAATCACTGCTTCCTTAGATTTCTGTTTCTTGATAAATCTTGACATAGCGATTTGGATTTCAACATTTTCTGTTGATCAACAGAAAAGTACTTACTTGAAAAAGTAGCCACATACTATTCTAATTAACAATATATAAATTGCATGGTTGTACTTCATTTTTTAGGTTCTGCAAAAAAATGTCAACAACTCCAATCAGAAACAACTTTCAGGACCTTTGGACGCCCATTTAATGCCTGCAGGTCCCCTAAGGGAGTCTATGCAGCTGACAGTCGCACTGGTGAGGAAACTAGAAGAGAAACATCCTAAGGCCTCAGCTCAAAGGTAAGCCACTGACAGAACTGATATTTATTGTTCAATGACATTAGATGTTTTCCTTCAGTTTCATGTAAGATTGATTTCCTGGATATTATTGAAATATCTCAGAAGCCCTCTGGCTTGTAAGCAAACATGGATTTTTGACAAAAATTAATGAAAAGGGGTGACATTTATGTGCATAAAGATTGATGTGTACACCCAGTTTGATAGTAATTGGGGAATTTACTTTTAAATTCTATGCGTAAACCTCATAGAACGCAAAGTAATATGACTTTTATTGACGTTATGTGACATGGTTTGTGCCACTAGACTTTTAGGGTTACATAATAAATGTTTCATTATAAACCTGAAATTTAGGCTGAGCTGAAGCATGGCATAGCACATTGGCTCCATAGCCTAAGAGTATATTTTGGTTAAAGCTATATCTAAAAAGTAACCTTCTTAGTAATTTGAAATTACAGAGGGAAAGTATAATAGCAGTTTCAAGCTTCTATAATTAACACAAAAATATTTATTTTTCTTACATTTATATTTGATAGATTATCCTCTTTGTGGGCAACCATGTTGAATTATTTTTGAGCAAAATATTAAAAATGATTGGCCTATCATTCAGAAGACCAGCCTAGTAGACATTCATGGTATTTTTTTCAACAAAAATTCAATATTGAATTTTAGCAGCTTTTTTTTTCATATAACACGTGAACCTTGAAGTTATAGTAAGATTTGCAACATCAGATCAATAATATACTTTTAAAAATTACCTTAGTAATAGAAGTTGTCCCAACTAATTAATCATAATAAAATAATGTTAATAAAATCATATAATACAAATAACTCCAAATACTGCGGTGTTCAGATTATTGAAGATACCTTTAAACTTCTTCCTTTCCAGGAAGTATTGCACATAGATGAATTGCCATTGGTTGATGCTTTGATTTTTCTTCCTGAAAGTGCTGTGTTTTATAGCCAGTATTTCTGGGAATAATGTACTATATTAGTTCTAATACAACCTAGTAATTATACAGCTCATCAAAGCACTGAAGAGTTTTAGCAAAATTCATGAATAATAATGTTCTGCCAAGCTTTAAAGTTAACAATTGTTAATGCTATTGTGTTTAAAAGATAAAATGTAAGAGCTCCAAATCAGCTAATACAGGCTACACTGGCTCTTTCAAAAATATTTTGAAATACAAAGTTAAGCCTAGCATAACATCATTTATTTATTCTACAAAGCTTAAAGTATATATTCCTAGGGTCTTAAATTATTGTGTGATGTTACAGTGTTACCATGTATTATGTTACATTGCATGTTATGACATGTTATGATATATGCCACATGACCTAAGCACAATGGGAAAAGTTAAGAATAAAGCGTACTAACTATCAATTTACATGCTTTGGGGTATTTTTACAACTTTACTGTTACTAAAATGATATGATTTGGAGGCTAAAGAGCAGCTCTGACAGAACACAGGCTTTGATTCAGAAAAGTATCCTTGTAATCAAGACAGCGCAGTCTGAACTTTATGAATCTCCTTAATTCCCATGGGATTTATGTCTTATTGAATTGTGGTCTTTTGTAGTAAGAAGTAAAACACATACTAATATCTTTAATTTGTAACAATATTATTTTATAGTCAATAACATTCTGGAGTAAAATGTTTAAGTAGGAACAATACTAGTTCATAAAATGTTTAGGTCACCTTCCTTATCAAACATATCAAACATATCAAATCCTCTATATTCTTTTCCTCTGCTTTTTTTGGTCCCGACCTGTGATATAGTATTGCTGTAGACTATTAAATAGCTGCAACATTCCACCTAGTTATAGTTTGTAAAACATGTTGAGCATCTTTCCAGAAGAAAAATGCTGTATAAGTGTAAGGTATTTTATTTAATAAATATATATTTTGTGATTGTGAAAGCTATAGTATGCGTGTATAGCAGTAAAATAGCCTATTGAGATCTATTTATGTAATGGGGAGAAGGGAAGCCACACAAATGAATGAAGTATGCATAGAATAGTTTTTTGTAGAAACCCTATCTACATATCAGGCCTGGAGTTCTTATTTAGGTAAATTTCTGTGGAAGTTTTTCTTCAGGAATGGACCCAGGAATTTAAGTTAGCACATACTGGGGTTAGTCACTCCCCTTCATAAGCTGTTCAGCTGGTGACCAGCAGGTTTTGGATCCTGCCTATTTAGTGAGCCACCCAGCCCAACCTGAGTTTGGGTTTTATCAGCTATTGGCTTGACCAAAAGGGATAGCTGTGTGTGACTGCAGGAAATAAAAATTCTATTATGTTGGTAAATATTTCCTCTTCACAGTTTTGTACTTTAAGGTGAAAGTACTTTCAGGATGATTGTAGTTCAGAGCTGTCATCACTAAATGATATTTCTCAGGGAGCTGGGAAACAGATTCATTTTCATATGTGTAGGTTCCCACAAAGTGGGCAGTGAGTATAGCCTCATATTGACAGAACAACCGTCATTTGGGTAGCTTTAATTGGGGCAGGCAGAGCTCACCCTTAACATGGGAATCTGCCATGATAATAATTTCATCAGAGAAAAGCATTTGGGGGCATGTTTGGGATTAATAGACACTGTTGTGTAAAATTGACTGGTCCTTTGGTGGTTTACTTTTAAGACAACCTGTAATAAAGTTGTGTCCTTTACCAAGAAAGCTACCATATTATGTCATAACAACAGTGTATGTTGGGATAATGCTATGGTAGTATATGTTGCACATTATTATATTTAGAAAAACATGACAAGACAGGTGATACTACAAACCTTGAGTAGGGAGAATGGCAAGATACAAGGCTGAAAGAAAAGTAAATGTCTGACACCCAGAGTTTTGGGTGGCATCTCACAATCACTGTACTCTGTAATGTTTTATTGTTTACACTGAGCTATAAAATAGGTTCTACTCACTTGGCTTGGAATTTTCCATGACCAATTAGATTCTTATATTAGGCTCTGAGCTGATATAGCACCTAAGCACATGCATAGTTTTAAAGACATAATTAAGTCCTAATGTCTTCATTAGGATTTAAGCACACACTTAAATGCTTTGCTGAATTGGATACTTCATGAGTACAAGTTTTTGTTAATACAAAATACTAAATAGTTAACAGTATGCATTACTCCTCATTTTTAAAAACTGAGTTGAAATTTGAACCATAATTTGCTGGAATCAGTTCTAAATCCCAGTAGTATATTTTAAAAAAAATATTTACAATATGCTAAAGGTATATACCACTCACAATACTTAGCTGTAATGAAAGAATGCTGTATAATTGAAAATCCTGACAAATAATTTTAGATAACTAGTTCTGTAGTGGTTTCTATGTCCTTTCTGATATTGCAAAGTATTGAATAAAATAGGCATTGTCTATAAGAATATTAGCTGTATATTTGAAACCAAATATTCAGAGTTGCTGCCATTCACTTTCTGTGTGTAAGTTCTTGAAAGGTTATAATGATGAATGTTCAGTCCTGCAATGGGAGTTGAAGTCATTCAGCACACTGAAGGACTGGGTCCAAAATGAACAGTTACTGGGATCATGTTAATGCTTCTGTTGAAGTCAATATAGTGCCACTATAAATCTCACTAGGCAAACCCCTTTTTAAGCAAAATCAATGGGAGTCTGTGTACTACATATATTGAAATTTGGTATTTCTAGATGTATAGAAAAATAAGTATGATGTCAATATCTAACTGGAATTAGTGTAATTGTAGCCATGTTGGTCTCAGGATATTAGAGAGACAAGGTGGGTGAGGTAACATCTTTTATTGGACCAACTTCTGTTGGTTAGAGAGCTCGAAAGCACGTCTCTGTCACCAACAGAAGTTGGTCCAATTTAAGATATTACCTCACCCACCTTGTCTCTTGAATTATCCACAGCAGATTCGGTATATATTATTTTGTGTAATATAAAAATTAAGTATTTTACTATTTTCTGTATCTACATTTCAACTTTAACACATAAGAATTTTAGAATGAAAAAACGAAATGCAAAGCTTCTCTTTGAATCTTGTCCAGTCTTCAACGGGAGAATTGCAGTGTCCTTCTCTGAATCATTAGGGGCAGAGATAGATGTGTTAGCTGTCATATAGCATATTAAGCATTTTAGTGTGGGAAATTTCACAAGTAAAATGAGGGGGAGTATTTAAATTAAACAATTTCAGGCTTTTTGTAAGCTCAAAAACATGGTCTACATCAGTGGGTCTCCAATAAACTAGCTCAGAGAATCCCTGATGTCTGTTCATATGGGATACCTGCGAATTGTGTTATGTACATGTTCATAGGGATTTGATTTAATATCAGGTAATGGGAAACTTAAAGTTTATGTCAGGTTTGCACTGAGTTTAGGACTGTTCTCTAGAAGATGTCAAAGTCCAGATAGAAAATTAGGATGGCATCCTCTTTTCTACTGGATTAAGGCTAGGATTCACAGGTTAACGTAACAATGGCTCAAAAACGTCCTTATCTTCATACCAAACTGAACAGAAGCCACCACAAAAACCTGACAGCCATCCTCGAATCGGTGTGCTATAACTTGCCCCATGAGATCATGGTAATATGGCCCTGTGACAGGGGGCCCGGTTGGCCCAGTGTGAGGTTGATACACCCCACCACCTAGTTGTCGGGATTCCCGCTTAGATCAGGTAATTGCAGTACGGGGGGCTCCAGACCCCTGGCAGGGCCAAGCAAACAAACAAACAGTCAGTAGCCCCCTGAGTCTCCGGGCTGGGGCCGACAACAACAGTTGGAGTTCTGGCCCTCTGGGTAGGATGGAACAATGGTCAGCCTGCAGCCCCCGGGCAAGGCTGGGCAAACAATTAGTCTATAGCCCTAAGCCTCCTGGCTGGGGCAGGCAGTAGTAATTGGGGTTCTGGCCATCTGGGTAAGACAGAACAGCAATCAGTCCATAGCTCCTGAGTGGGGCAGGGCAAACAATTAGTCTATAGCCCCTGAGCCTCCTGGCTGGGGCAAGCAGTTGCAACTGGGGTTCTGGCTCTCTGGGCAGAGCAGGCCAAACAAACAGTCTATAACCCCTAAACCTCCTGGCTGGGGCAGACAGTAGCAATTGGGGAATCAGCCTCTGGGGCAGGGCAGAACAGTAATCAGTCTGTAGCCCCTGGGAGGGGCAGAACAAACAAACAGTCTATGGTCCCTGAGCCCCCGGGCTGGGACTGAGAGCAAACAGCAGCCACGCCTAGTGGTCAGAGGGGTGTGGTAGGGGAACACATCTCCTCCTGCTCCACCGGGTTCCGACCCAGCGCCCTATGAAGCTGGGGACTTCCCCACTAAGGGTTTAGGCATTGACTTCTACTACATCCCTTGGGTAACTTCCTATCATAAGTTGCATCCCAGGCATCTCTTTGGCTGGCGGCGGCTTGGCGTCCCCATCAGTCTCTGCAGGCGGCGAGTTGCCTGTAATGTAGTCTGGGTCCATGGGCTCTGCTGCTTGGAGCATCACCGGCCCCTCTGGAGAAACCTGCAGTACCCGTCCTTCCTCCTCTGCAGCCAACCCCGACTGAGTGGGGCAGTTTCCTTTTATCTGGCTCTTCCATCTGGAGCATGTGCAGCAGGGGAAAGGGAACGTGGCCTCCTGGGCCCACAGTGATTTGTCCGTCCCTGTTGGCCCAGTGCAGGGTTGATATACCCTGTCACAGGCCCAAACAGAAAAAAAGAAAGCAGCCGCCTTTATCTCATCAACACTAGCAGATGAAATTCCCCATAGAGGGAGATCAGTTCACTTAAAATCATCATTCCATATTTTTAAAATCTGGAGGTCACATTCTTTGCCTGATACAATAATTCCTTAGTGAGGTTGTGTAACCTTCAGTTGGTATTACAGATGCTATTCTTATCATAATATACCTATATGAAGCCACAATATAGGGGAAAGGAACACAAAGAGTCAGGAAGAATGGATCAGGAGAGAGAGGGAGGCAAGGCAATTTCAATGAACTTTATGCTTAAATCCTAACCCAGCAAAGCACTTAAGCATGTGAATAGTTCTATTGATATTAAATGGGACTAGTCACATGTTTAAAGTTAATCATATGCTTCAATGTTTGCTTGGTCTTACTGAGTCACCCCTCAATCTATAACTACAAAAATGTACATCTGGTCCTGACAGTTTCTGAGCACTCCAGCAAAGCACTTCAGCACTAGCTTAAAGTTAAGCACATGCTGGAGTGCCTTCTTGGATCTCAGCCAGAGTGCTCAGCACTTAGTAGGATCTTGTCCTAAAAGAGAGAGGTCTGCTCAATCAGCCAGCCAGGTCCAGAGATTAGATTTTTTCAAGATTTATTAGCTTAAGAAAAATTACTGAGGAATAGCCCTAAGGCATTATTCTCCCACTCCCATCAATGATACAGCTACAAATTGGTAGAATTGTTTGTAATAGTTAATAAAACATTTGACTTTGATTCTTCAAAAATGGTTCATTCATTGTAAATTCCAAGTGGTCAAAACATAGATAAGAACCACCATCTATCTCTGTTTTGTAGAATATGTTTACTACATGATGACAGATGAAAAGGTTTTAAAGAGATTTTTTTGTTGTTGGTGCAATGGAGATAAACAAAAAATATTTCCACATGCCGTAATTTAAAAACAATCCTAAAATATGTTTTTTTGCATTTTAAAAAGCCTATATTTGTTCATTTTATGGGAAAAACATCTTTTCACTGAAATTCAAGTCAATTATTTATGATATATATGCCATGTAAATGTTCTAAAGGTTAAAGCTTTGAATAGGTGACAAATTAGCTTTCATTACATGCTTTAGTTGCATCCTAACAAAATTCTGGTCTCTGTATCAGCTAGATATCCAAATTCAATTTTCGGTTCATCACTCAGATTAAATGTTACAAATCACATTAAACATGGCACAAAGGTACAATAAATGTTGAAGTCTCATGCTCTCCAAGCATTAGGACATATTTGTTTACATTAGTATATCAACTTGAGCAGCTTACCTTTATTTAAATTGAATAGGGGTTGTGGAGGGAGGACTATAGCAGCCGACAAAGCATGGTGACCCAGCTTGTCACCCAGTGACCTGTGAGAAGGAAATAATGAACTGTGAGTAGCTGTCATCTTAACTGTTCCTGACAGTTTGGCTATGGGCACATCTGTGCTAGTTGCATGGAAAGGCCTTTGTTGTTTTCCCACTAGTGACTTTGCAGACCGCTGTGGGGTTTGCTAGCTGCCCCGCTCCTACACTTCCCCTCCTTTTTTAGTAGGGAGAGCAGCTGCCACTGACAGGGCTGACATTTCTTTTAATGATTTACTTGGCATTTATTCCATTAAAAAACAAAAATCAAATAAAAAATATTAGAACTTTTGGTTATTGTGATTTTATTGCATGTTTTCATGTAGGATCGTGCTGCAAATACATCTTTATAACTATGTTTTGCCTTATCTGCATAATCAACTGCTTTATTTGTGTGCTCAGTATTTACTGGCAATCTTCTTCCCTAATACTTTGTCCTACTTAATGATTTTTAAGTCACTAATGAAGCCTTGTTAGTGTTCAACATTAATATTTTTAGGTGATTCAAAGTATCCTTTGACATGTATTTAGAGATAAAATAGGCTCCTGTTCCTGGTAAATTTTTTTGCTGTGGCTGTTTTTTGTTTAAGCTAATTCAATCTGACAGGAAACAGCTATTTCTGCTTCTGGACTTACCATAGTATCCCAAGCTTTTTTTGGGCAAAACAGTGCCAAAACCGAACAAATCTTAGGTAATTTAGCCCAAAATACTAGCATATTAGCATTTTCAACTAGAAGACAGTTTGTTTTAAATACAATACTGCTTATTTACATAATAGAGTTCTTAACAGTTGATTTGCAAAAGATAATTGTTACCAAAAAAGGTCATTACTTGCGGAAAGGAATGATGCTGACACAGTGACTCATAATACATAAGATATCTACTTTAACATAGGATAAATGTTGTTCCTGTTGAATCTGTTTAACATAGTTGGAGTGGGTAGTTACAAAATGCATTCCAGGAGCTGAATTTTTAAAAGGCTTTATTAATGCTACAAGTGCAGCATGCAGGAGTTGAAATATTCTCTTCTCATTATTGGTGCTAAGTATTTGCATGTTTTGGCATGTTTTGTTGTCTTTTCTTGTTCACTTCCAAATTTTGTTTTTTCCAATTAGTTAATTATTCATCAGCAAAGACTTCACCAAGGTTTTCATCAGACCAATAAGAAAATGTAGGTATGGAAAAAGTACTTGAGATAATGTAATAATTACAATATCAATATATAATACGGTTGAAATTCTCTTCACTCATGTAAACCCTCCAGTAATTGGACTTAATATTGGTCAGATGGTAGGGTGGGGGTGTGGAACTGGGGAAAATCCACATCCCGACCCAGGGCCAGGGCATAGAGTTACAGCTCAGTTTCCTTGAGAGCTGTTACACCAGCCTGCAGTTTGTTCTAGAATAGTGGCCTCTGTCCACTTGTGTGGGGTGTTAGTCATTAGATGTACTACATAATCACAGATCCCATGGCTCTAGTGCCATCCTCTTCTCTGGCCTATACAGAGCTGATGTAGAAACCTATTGTGGGAAACAGGGGATGTGCAGGCCCCTTGCACAGCTGCTGTGCAGTAAGACATGCATAGTGCAGAGTGCTTTTTAGGTGCCTTTGAACCCAAGTGTCAGAGAGTCATATAATTTTAGGCCAGAAAAGACCACCAGATTATCTAGTCTGACTTCCTGTATATCACAGGCCACCAACACCACACAGCACCCGCACACTAAACCCAATACCCCAAATTAGACCAAAGTATTATAGCCAACAGGAGACACGATATGTGCCACAGGAATAGAATAGGAGGAACCAAGCTGCACCAGTGCCCAAGGCCCTCACAATGGCAGGGAAATGATTAAGTGAGATATACCCAGAAAATCCTGGCAAATGATTTCACTCACTTGTGATAAACACATGCAATTTACACAGACACCCACCCACACACATGTAATACAGCACTTTTATTATTATTGTGGTAGTTCATAGGCTCCTACCAAGATTAGCTCCTCATTGTGCTGGGTACTGTATATTCACATAAAGAAGACAGGCACAGAGAGGAGACATGACCTTCCCAACTCATATAGCAGGTCAGGGGCAGAGCCAGGAATGAACCTAGGTGTCCTGACTCTCAGTCCAGTGTCCTTTCCACTAGACCACACTGCCCACCAAGTTAATACAATTCTTGAACCAAATCTTTTTGCTAGAATAGAATAGCCAGGAAATATGTAGATTGTTCAGCAACCAAACTTGCAGCATGTGGCATTTCCCCGATATTGTATGAAGCAGTTAATCAGTTTTGAAGCCCTGTTATGAGCTAAACTACACCCCCCCACACACCCCCACACACCCACCAACCATTCAGCTCAAAAACAGTTTCTGAAGTAAAAGTGAATATATTGAGAAAGAACTGAAATGGTACATTATTTTTGCCCTGATGGCAGTCAGGGCTGCTGTGCAGCAGAGCTATTTTCAGACATCAGTCTACAACGTCTACCAACAACAAATGCTAATAAGAGTATAAAAAGACTTAAATACTGACTGAAATCATGGAGAGGACTGTTTTATGTACAGAAATGTGCATCAAGTAGTAGAACTTTGCTTAGCCTTTGCAAACCATAGTGTTTGATTTATTCCCCATTCAATATATTTCACTGGGTAAATGGAGTGCTTTCAATGTTTTGTAAAAATATTTGTGAAAAATTTGCTCTTTTGCATGCTACAAAGTAGTAGAGAAAGGGGGTAGCTCTAGTACTTTTGAAAAGAAGGATATTACTGCTCCTATATGCCCTATTGATGTTTGGTTTTTTCAAGAAATTACTTTTCTTATGATATTAATAACTCTCTATTTTATTACCATAAGGATTTTAGTAAACTGAAACAATGTACATTCCTGCTTCTCTGGTAGGGTTCTAGATTGGGATTTAGTGGCATTCAAATCTCTGCCTAGCTATGTTTCTGCTGTGGAGGAGAGCCCATCAGTCCCCTGACTGACTGAGTTGTCCCTCCTTCTGAGGAAGATTTAATGTGAGCTGCCAGTCTTTATTTGGGGGCGGGGGAGGGCTGGGAGGACAGGGAACAGGGTGGAGTTTGTTTGATTGGATGGATTGGATTGCCTTTATGGGCGTCAGAGTTTGATTACCATGTTTGTGCTGTGGTAGTAATAGGCTTCTAGGCATGTTCTAGTTCTACCTAATTACAAAATTTGAGTTTGGGAAGGAATTTCTAGAATGTCCAGTAGGTTATGGTGATTTTTTCTTAGCACTTGATTATGTCATTAGTGGTATATCTGTTTAGAGTTTAGTCAGATGGGATTGAGGAATATTTATTGTTTTTGCCACAGTTTGAGTGGCAGGAGTCCTTGGTTGTGATACTTTTTTTCTAAAAATTTATCTGAAAATGGAGCACAGAGCCAGGAGCTGAGTAGGGACTATTAGGATGCATGGAAAAACTTTACTATTTGGCCAAATTGAAGTCACACTTCATGTAGGAGTAAATCTTCTCTCACCGAATGACTTCTGATGGATTTTCATTTGGGGACCACATCCTTTTTTGTTTGTTTCAGGGCTCTCTCATGATTGATTCACATCAAGGCCAGAATGGACCTATAATTAAAACAATAAATGACTGTTTTGCAAGGTTTTCTGATATGGTTTGTTATGGTTTGTAAATCTATGGCACAAAAGTTCTAGTCAATATTGAAAAAAGTTAAAAATGGAGGTTTTATTCACAGGCCAAATGGAGATAGACTCAAAGAACTCTTATTATCACTCTACTAAGCACTTACTGTCTTGAGGAAACAATCCTAATTAACTTTATCCCTGTGTAAAACATTTGAAGATTGGTAGCTTACTTCTAAAGTTAAATTCTCAAAGAAGGTGATAGCAGCCAAATTTTTTACAGCAACTATGACTGTGCACCGTTCAGTAGAGGGATGTAAAATATTAATAAGTCAATTTTAAAGTATTGTACATATTGTTATGAACTCAAAATATGAACATTTTCAAAGATCAGTTCAATAGGGTACACCTTTTTGAAGCAAAATAAGCCTATTTCTAGGTAAATATACCTAGTTTTTCACATAAAATATCAGCTTTCCCTTTTTTCCAAGTGTTTTCAATGCAGATATAGCTATTTTCCTAAATTGTGAACAGAGTGAAATCTGCGGGGCTGTAAAAACCTAAAATGAAACTACAAGGATTCTCGTGCAGTATTCAACATATTAAAATTGTAAATTTTACAAAGCTGAACTCTTACATTTTTCAGGCCAACATTTGTCCTTAGATAAAAGAACATAAGAACAGCCATACTGGGTCAGACCAAAGGTCCATCCAATATCCGGTCTTCTGACAGTGGCCAATGCCAGGTGCCCCAGAGGGAATGAACAGAACAGGTAATCATCAAGTGATCTATCCCCTGTTCCCCATTCCCAGCTTCTGGCAAACAGAGGCTAGGGACACCATCCCTAGCTAATAGCCATTGATGGCCCTATCCTCCATGAATTTATCTAGTTCTTTTTTGAACCCAGTTATACTTTTGGCCTTCACAACATCCTCTGGCAAGGAGTTCCACAGGTTGACTGTGCGTTGTGTGAAAAAATACTTCCTTTTATTTGTTTTAAACCTGCTGCCTGTTAATTTCATTTGGTGGCCCCTAGTTCTTGTGTTATGAGAAGGAGTAAATAATACTTCCTTATTTACTTTCTCCACACCAGCCATGATTTTATAGACCTCTATCATATCCCCCCTTAGTGTCTCTTTTCCAAGTTGAAAAGTCCCATTCTTATTAATCTCTCCTCATACAGCAGCCATTCCATACCCCTAATCATTTTTGTTTCCCTTTTCTGAACCTTTTCCAATTCCAGTATATCTTTTTTGAGATGGGGCGACCACATCTGCATGCGCTATTCAAGATGTGGGCGTATCATGGATTTACATAGAGCCAATTTGATATTTTCTGTTTTATTATCTATCCCTTTCTTAATGATTCCCAACACTCTGTTCGCTTTTTTGACTGCCACTGCACATTGAGTGGATGTTTTCAGAGAACTATCCACAATGACTCCAAGATCTTTTTTCTTCAGTGGTAACACCTAATTTAGACCCCATCATTTTATATGTATAGTTGGGATTATGTTTTCCAATGTGCATTACTTTGCATTTATCAACATTGAATTTCATCTGCCATTTTGTTGCTCAGTCACCCAGTTTTGAGAGATTCTTTTCAAGCTCTTCACAGTCTGCCTGGGACTTAACTATCTTGAGTAGTTTTGTATCATCTTTAAATTTTGCCACCTCACTGTTTGCCCCTTTTTCCAGATTATTTATGAATATGCTAAATAGGACTGGGCCCAGTACAGACTCCTGGGGGACACTACTATTTACCTCTTTCCATTCTGAAAACTGACCATTTATTCCTACCCTTTGTTTCCTATCTTTTAACCAGTTACCAATCCATGAGAGCACCTTCCCTTTGATCCCATGACTGCTTACTTTGCTTAAGAGCCTTTGGTGAGGGACTTTGTCAAAGGCTTTCTGAAAATCTAAATACACTATATCCACTCGATCCCCCTTGTCCACATGCTTGTTGACCCCCTCAAAGAATTCTAGTAGATTGGTGAGGCATGATTTCCCTTTACAAAAACCATGTTGACTGTTCCCCAACAAATTATGTTCATCTATGTGCCTGACAATTTTGTTCTTTACTATAGTTTCAACCAGTTTGCCTGGTACTGAAGTCAGGTTTACCGGCCTATAATTGCCAGTGTCACTTCTGGAGCCCTTTTTAAAAATTGGCATCACATTAGCTATCGTCCAGTCATTTGGTACAGAAGCTGATTTAAATGATAGGTTACAGACTACAGTTAGTAGTCCTGCAATTTCACATTCTCTGCAACGGCCTTATCGTCTTGAGTGCTCCTTTAGCAACTTGATCGTCCAGTGGCCCCACTGGTTGTTTAGCAGGCTTACTGCTTCTGATATACTTAAAATTTTTTTGCTATTACGTTTTGAGTCTTTGTCTAGCTGTTCTTCAAATTCTTTTTTGGCCCTCCTAATTACATTTTTACACTTGATTTGCCGGGGTTTATGCTCCTTTCTATTTTCCTCACTAGGATTTAACTTCCACTTTTTAAAGGATGCCTTTTTGCCTCTCAGTACTTCTTTTAATTTGTTGTTTAGCCATGGTGGCTCTTTTTTTGGTTCTCTTACTTTGGGGGTATACATTTAAGTTGAGCCTCTATTATGGTGTCTTTAAAAAGTTTCCATGAAGCTTGAAGGGATTTTACTTTTGGTGCTGTACCATTTAGTTTCTGTTTAACTAACCTCCTCATTTTTTGTGTAGGTCCCCTTTCTGAAATTAAATGCTACAGTGCTGGGCCACTGTGGTGTTTCCCCTGCCATAGGGATGTGCAAAGCTTCTGTTGATTTAAAGGTTTTGGTCCTATATTTTTAGTCCATCTTTTTTCTATTTTTATCTTCTTGTTAAAGTACCAATCCATTTGTTCATCAGATTCTAGTACTGGGAGTAGAAGGAGGAAATAGAAAGAATCAATTCACATGTAAGATTCACCCCTTTAGAAATCTATAAAATAAACCAAGAATAAAAATCTTCTCATATCTTATTAAAACATTTAATTTCTTTTTTCTAGCATCATAGTACAATTTTGAAAGTCTCAGACCAAGAACAAAGCAAATCTATTGAAGCCATAGACAGGGCTCATAGATGCATACTCAATGGATTCCTAAACACATAAATGCCTTATTTTATGCAAAATATGTTTACTTATGATTTTTCTTGCAAATTAACATAAACAAATACTTAGGAAATGTGAGGCTATTTCAGTCATTCATTTCAGGTACCCAAAAGACATCTATCTTAATCTAATTTCATGTATTTATAAAGTGTTTATCACTGTGGTACCTAAGCATAAGCAATGAACGAGTTAAAAGAATGAGCTTTGAATGAACGCAGCAGGAAATGAGACATAGACAATATAACTGTGGTATAAGCAAAGGTCACAGCTTTTATTTGATGCTGAATACATTAGAACTGGGAAGACAACAAGGATTCTTAATCAACTAAAGCCTGACAATACAAATTGGGCCTATGTGGTAAATCTTATTGACCAGCATAAATCGGGGGAGATGCTGCCAGCCACTTCCAGTCACCATGCCACAGGGCTAAACCCACTGTCAAAATCTTACACTCAACCCTTTTCCTCACAAGTGAGCTTAAGGGCTCACATAAGTGATAGCCCAGTCTGCACTTAACTTATGTGCCAGTCAAACTTCAGGAGCTAAGCTATCTCTTTTCTCAGCATGGTACTTGGGATTAAAATAAATAAATGGATCCTTCAGCTAAAAGTAGCATGCTGGCCACCCATCAAAAGTCATGGGAGTAGTACATCTCCATATTAACAGGAAAGCCAAGCCTATTGAATGGTTTGGGTAAGGTGAAAAACCTCTGTTGCTTGGCCAATCAGCATCAGAGAAATTTCCTTCTGAACCCGTAACAGGCCTAAATAATCCAGAAAACCCAGCAATACCAGAAAATGAACACCTGCAGCCAGCATAAAAAATAAAAGGCATAAATGAGAGGAAGACAGAGTAAAGCTCCAGGCCAAAGGGTAAGATCTCTTGTCTAGAGCTGCTGCTAAGCTGTAAGAAAGAGAGGGCAGCCTTCAGTCAGCTACCTGCACTGTCCAAAACCAGACCAGTGGCAGCGGTGAGATAGTAAGGAGGGTAGAAGGACCTACTCCTACCTGAGGGGCTGATAGGCAACATATAGAGTGGGCAGCAACCAATCAGCCCCTTTGTAGCCCCAAAACTGGTCAATGGCAATGGTAGGGCAGTGATAAGTGGATGCCCATGCCCAGGAAATGAGGGAGTCCTTCCTTTAGCTAGGACTGCAGGGTGTCCATCCCCTTTCATCTTATCTAAATCCGCTATCCCCACCCAAGACAACCAGAGAGTTAGGGAGGAGAACATTCTAAACCACTTACAATTTATTTTGAAAAGCTACAGATAACAGTGGAGATATCAGATGATTAGAGAACAGCAAATGTGGTACTAATTTTTAAACCGAGAGAGGAATGAGCCTGGATAGTAATTGTCAAGAAGTCTAACTTCTTTTTTTAGTAAAATAAAAAAAAAATGTTCAACAAAAGATCACAAAACATGTAGCAGATAATGGGATCATGAGTAACAATCACAATATTTTTATGAAGGACAAATTGTGTCAGGCAAGTTTGACTGCTCTTTTAGATAGAATTTCAAGTGAATGGATAGAGTGAATGGAATGCAGTAAATGTTATATTGTTAGATTTTAGAGTAGCATCTGGCACAGTGTCTCATGAAAGCTTTCTGTCAAACTTAATTTATATTATCTTGGATATGAACACTGTCCCAGGACATGTTAACAAATTCTTTATTTTAAACTACATCAAATGCAGAAAGGAAAAAAATAAAATAAGACAACAGACAATTTCAGGATTTGTTTCAGGCTCTCTTCGAAAGTGATGCAAAGTCATTATATACCCACTCCTTCCAAGGGACACTTCCTGGAGAGTCTGGCTCCTTCTAGGCCTCTATCTGGTCTGAAAGACATATACTATTTATACACACCCATCTTTCCCAACAGGCTTTGCTACACATAAATAGCAATGCATCAAGTTATTGGGATGCCGCTAGTGGAGTACCTCATTACCAGAAATATATTGTGACAAAGTTCCTCCTCTATCTTGGTGGGTCCTGCGCTTATTGGCGGATTTTCTTGCCTCAGAGATTCACCATGTGGGTTGGGGAACAGCCCAGAGACCTTCCCCTCTGGAAGAACCCACAGTCCAGGTCAATTGGGAGGTTTGGGGGGAACCCGGGCCCGCCCTCTACTCCAGGTTCCAGCCCAGGGCCCTGTGGACTGCAGCTGTCTACAGTGCCTCCTGTAACAGCTGCATGACAGCTACAACTCCCTGGGCTACTTCCCCATGGCCTCCTCCAAACACCTTCCTTATTCTCACCACAGGACCTTCCTCCTGGTGTCTGATAACTCTTGTGCTCCTCAGTCCTCCAACAGCACACCCTCACCCTCACCCTCACTCTCAGCTCCTTGCACCTCTTGCTCCCAGCTCCTCACACTCTCACACTACAAACTGAAGTGAGCTCCTTTTAAAACCCAGGTGCCCTGATTAGCCTGCCTTAATTGATTCTAGCAGCTTCTTCTTAATTGGCTCCAGGTGTCCTAATTAGCCTGCCTGCCTTAACTGGTTCTAGCAGGTTCCTGATTACTCTAGTGCAGCCCCTGCTCTGGTCACTCAGGGAACAGAAACCCTGCTTGACCTGGGACTAATAGATCTGTCCCATAGATCGCTCTCTTCTAGCCCTCTGGCTTGGAGGGAGGAAGGTAGGGGCCTGCTCCTCCTGCTACTAGGCCTTGGGCTCTCCCTACAACTGCAGCTACTGTTGCTGCTCCAGCTACTCCCCTGGCTGGGCCAGAACCCCCCCCCCTCCCCTTCTCTGCTACCTACTTGCTGGCTGGCTGCTAGACCCCCCACATCCTTGATTGCTGCTGCTCCAGTTACAGCCCCTTGGGGGGGGCTGCTAGCCCACTCCCCAGAGGAGGGGAGGGAGAAACCCCAGCCATTGCTCCTGCTGCTGTGGAGGACCCATCTCCACCTGAGAGGGGTCCTTCCTGCTGGCCACCGGACTGCTGCCTGGAGCTGCTGTGTTTGCTGCTGGGAGCTGCTGAAGCCCCGAGGAGGAGGAGGAGAAGAAGAAGACCATCTACCAGTGGGGGAGCGCGTAAGAATTCCATAGACCACCGTGGAGGGGGCCCTTACGGACTGAGTAACTTTTGAACTGTGCTCTTGTGGTGGGGGTCTAGACTGTGTTTGTGGGGACACAGAGGGTGTGGCGTGGAGCCTGCCCCCTGGTCCATCTGTGTCGTCCCCCCCCAATCCCCACCACCACCATCATCGTTGCCCCCTCCACCACCCCCACCGGCTACTCACCATCTACCTTGAGCTCCTGCCTCTGGGATTTCAGCTGCTCACCTAGGCTTGCTATGCCCTGTTGCCACCATTGGGCCTGATACAGCAGCCAGCTTCCAAAGACTTTCCATTTGTTACAAGCGCACGTGGGTGCACGTTCCCCCCCCTTTTGAACTGACCCCCTCCCCCCTGCAGCAAGCCCCCAGCTTTGCCCCTGCTGCCTACCCATTTGCCCCTTGCTGCCTTTTGCCCCTCCCCCTTGCCCCAGCCCCTTGGTAGCTCCAGTTTGTTTGCCTGCCCCGCCCTTTCCCTCTGCAGCCTTTGTTTGACCCGCCCCAGCCTCTGAAGCTAGCCCCGTGGTTCCTCTGCCCCATTTCCCGCCTGGTTGCTCCCTTTCCCCTGCGGTCCCCTTGCCCTGATTAGCCCCTCCCCTCGTGCGCCCATGTCCCCTCCCTTGCGCTTGTGCCCCTTCCCGTTTTAGTTTGACCTTGTCTTACTGCACCCCCCAATGCTGTTATATTCCCCATTCCTTGGTGCGACTAGAGGAGCCGGAAACCCTCCCCGAGTCAGTGACTGACCCCTAGCCCTTGATAGTCCCGCTCCCATCCAGCCCACCCCTTTTTGGCGCCCTCCTCCCCTGCCTGCATCCTAGCGGGGAGAAGTGGTCGACCTGCTTCCCCTCTCCCTGCCCCCTCCGGTGTTTGTTCTGCCCCCGTCCTCATTATGGCAGGGGACGAGGCGAGTGGGACCTCTCGGGCAGACCCTGCTGCCCCTCCTCCACCCGCCCCACCATCGTCCCCCCTAGCCTCTACCTCAACCGCCGCTGCCGTGCCACCTGCTAACGCCCCTGCTGGAGCACCGGCAGCGGCAGATACCGAGGTGACCTCCGCTGCTGCCACGTCCCTCGCTCCCTCCGACTCTGGGGGAGCCCCCCCAGCCGGCAGGAAGGGCCAGGGCACAGAGAAAGGTAAAGGCCCCGCTAAGAAGGCCAGGCCCTCCATGGCGGGGGCTGCCCCCACTGCCACGGCCCCGCCATCGGCCGCGGCATCCCTCCCCGCTGTTCCCTCCACCAGCTCTGTAGGTGTCCCTGCCCCGGCCCCCAGGGCATATGCCCAGGTAGCGGCGGCCCCCCCGCCTGCCGCTGCATCATCATCTCAATCAACCACCGCCTCTGCTACCATCTATAGTGGCCGGCGCCCGACTGGTCCTGACTTCTGTCCATCCCTTCCTTCCTAATGCCGCCCTGTTACCTGCCCTCTCTACCCTGGGGAGGCCGATCTCCGTGGTCAGCCCTCTCCCGTTGGGCTGCGAAGACCCCGCCCTCTGTCATGTCCTCTCATTCCGCCGGCAGGTACAGTTACAACTGCCGCCGGTGGCACGTGACGGTGAGGCACTCGAGGGGTCCTTCTTGGTCCCCTACCAGGGGGCCCGCTACCGGGTGCATTATTCAACGGGGGAGGCCCGGTGCTACCTCTGCCGGGCGATGGGGCACGTCCAGAGGGACTGCCCCTTGGCCCGGCACGGAGGGGCATCCGGGACCCCCGAGCCCCGGCAGGGAGCCGGCCCCGTCATCGCCGGCGCCCCTGGCTGCCCGGCGCCCGAAGCCGCCCCTCCTCCTTTCCGGCCCAACAACGCTTCCGCTCGGGCCCAAGGGGTATCTCCCCTAGTGTGCCCAGACGAGCGGGAGGGCCCCGCCTCTGCCGCCTGCAATCTGGCGGGGCCTGTGGAGGAGGCCTACATGCTGCCCCACCATTGCCTCCCCGAGTCCCTGAGCCTTTGTCCTTGCTCCCTGACCCGACCCCTGTTAGCCAACCCCCGGATGATGCCATGGAGGGCTGGTCCTTAGTACAGGGGAAGCTGGGCAAGCGGAAGGCTCGAGCTCCGCTCCTCCCACCTGATGCGGTAGCCCCCCGGAAGACCAGGAAGGGGGGCACCGATGCCGAGCATTCTGCTTTGCCCCCTGCCGATTCCAATTCAATGGTGCCGGCTGGGGATGCCGTGGCAGCACTGGAAGGTAATATCGCCCCTCCTCCGGAGTCCCTTCCTATGGAAGCCCCTGCTGAGGCCCCTCTCGCCCCCTTACAATCTGAAGCCCCTGCAAGCACCAAGGCGAGCATCGCTTTGGGTGCTGGCGGGGAGAACCCTGGGGTGGTGGAAGGTGATCTCCCCTCCATTTATGAGGAGATCGAGGCCCTGGGTCTGACCCCGGTTACCCAGGGGGAGGACGACCCTCTGCCAGTGAGCCTCGATTTGAACGACCTCGCCTTGGCCCCCCTTTCCCCGTGTTCCGTCCCCTTATCCACTGCCTCCGTTCCCGCCTCCGAGGAGCCCCTGGACTCTTCCACCAACCAGGCCGCAGATGGCACCCTGCTAGCAGCCGCTGAGCCTCTTGAGGCGACGGCCAGTGCCATGCAGCCAGGACCCGAGTCGCCAGGGGACTCCCTCGTGGCTGAGGGGCAGCCAACCTCCTTCCCGGGTGGGGGCCCCATCGTTGATTTTCCACCTACAGATGCCGTGGCCTTACCATCTGCCTTGGAGCACGAGCCCGGCATCGCCGAGGGCCCACCTCCCTCCCCGCAAATCCCTGAGCCCATTTGTGGGGTGTTACCCCCCCACCCAGTGGCCTGGCTGCTGGGACCCCCGATCCCAATATCGCCCCTTCCCCTGTCCCTATTCCTGATTCCAGCCCTACCCCTGACACTGACCCCGTCCCTGTCCCCTCCACTTCCCGTGATGCTTTTGCTGCCCCTGGGGCTGTCTCCTTCTATATCCCAGAGGATGACCCCCAAGGAGCGGCCTTTGTTTTTCCCTGTCCCGACCCACCACGGGCTGCTATTTTCCCTCCACCGCCCCCCATTGAGCCAGGATCTGAGGCGGGCCACGTGGCGTCGGCCCATCGGACGCCACGTCGAGGGTCTGCCCCCTGCTTGCCCGTCTCGGTGGGCCACGGGGCTGTGACAGGGGCCCCACTGGGGGAAAGCCATAGATCAGTGACCCCACCCCCCCATACGCTGAGAGAGGAGCTACGGGAGTTCCTTGAGGACGTCCGTGGCTCCCGCAACAAGGTACAGCTTGCACTCCAGCGATGGGGGGATTTTCATCAGATCCTCCGGGCCGCGAGGGCCCTCATGGGGGAGGGTAAGAGGACCGGGAGGCAGGCCGCTGCGGCCTACCAACGGGTCCGCCTCTTCCGTGACTCCTTAATCGCCCACGGGGTAGGTCACGGATTGTTGCGCGGCCCGACGGAGGCCGTGAGCGTCTCTGCTGGTGAGGATCCCCCCCAGCCCTCCTTATGGCACCGATCATCTTTGCAACATTAAACACCCGGGGCTGTAGGATGGGTCTCCGCAGGAGCCAGGTGCTCTCCTTCCTTCGGGAGGGGGGGTACTCTGTGATTTTCCTGCAGGAGACCCATACGGATCCGGCCGCTGAAGCTAGCTGGCGGCTGGAGTGGGGGGACAGGGTCTATTTTAGCCACCTCACAGTTCGTACAGCTGGAGTGGCGACCCTGTTCTCCCCCGACCTACGGCCCGAGGTGCTGGGGGTCGCCGAGGCTGTGCCAGGCCGCCTGCTACACCTCCGGGTCCGCATGGAGGGGCTTGTGGTTAATCTTGTCAACGTTTACGCCCCGACATTGGGCCCGGAGAGGTTGTGTTTTTATCAGCAGGCGTCCGCCTTCCTCGGCACCTTGGATCCTCGCGAGTGCCTGGTCCTGGGCGGGGACTTTAACGCCACCCTTGAGGAACGGGACCGCTCGGGGACCGAGCAGCACCCGGCCGCTGCGGATGTCCTCTGGGAGATCGTCGAACATCACTCCCTGGTGGACGTCTGGCGCGACCACCACCCGGATGACGTTTCGACATTCACTTTTGTCCGGGTGGAGGTCCATCGGTCGTACCACTCCCGGTTGGACCGCATCTATATGTCACGCTTCCATCTTTCCCGGGCCCACTCCTCCAGCGTCCGGCCGGCCCCTTTTTCAGATCACCATCTAGCCACCGTGACAGCCTCTCTCTGTGCGGAGAGGCCGGGGCCGGCCTATTGGCACTTTAATAATAGCTTGTTGGAGGATGTGGGCTTTGTGGCGTCCTTCCAGGAGTTCTGGCTGGCCTGGCGAGGGCAGCGGCGTGCCTTTCCCTCGGCGTGGCGCTGGTGGGACCTGGGGAAGGTGCGCGCCCGGCTCTTCTGCCGTGACTACACCCGGGGCGCCAGCCGACGGAGGGATGCGGCGATAGGGCAGTTGGAACGGGAGGTCTTAGAGCTGGAGAGGCGTCTGGCCGCCAGCCCCGGTGATCCATCCCTCTGCGGAGCGTGCCGGGAGAAGCGGGAAGAGCTCCGGACCCTCGAGGACCATCGGGCCCGAGGTGCCTTTGTTCGATCCCGCATCCGCCTCCTTCGGGAGATGGATGGCGGCTCCCGCTTCTTCTACGCCCTGGAGAAAAAGAGGGGGGCCAAGAAGCACGTCACCTGCCTTCTAGCAGAGGACGGCACCCCCCTCACGGATCCGGCGGAAATGTGCGGGAGGGCCAGGGCCTTCTACGCAGGCCTTTTCTCCCCAGATCCGACCGATCCTAACGCTTGCAGAATGCTCTGGGATGAACTCCCGACAGTCAGCGCGGGCGACCGAGACCGGCTGGAGCTACCTCTCACTCTGGCCGAGTTCTCGGAAGCCCTCCGCCGCATGCCCACCAATAAATCTCCAGGCATGGACGGGCTGACCGTGGAGTTCTACCGCGTGTTTTGGGATGTCCTCGGCCCGGACCTTGTCACCGTCTGGGCCGAATCCTTGCAGGGCGGGGTCCTCCCTCTTTCGTGCAGGCGAGCCGTGCTCGCCTTATTGCCGAAGAAGGGGGACCTCCGCGATTTACGGAATTGGCGTCCCATCTCGCTCCTCAGCACGGACTATAAAATCGTAGCGAAGGCTATCTCGCTGCGGCTAGGGTCCGTGCTGGCGGACGTGATCCACCCAGACCAGACCTACACCGTCCCGGGCCGCACCATCTTCGACAACTTGTATCTGGTCCGGGACCTCTTGGAACTCGGGTGTAGGGATGGTCTGTCGTTCACCCTCCTGTCCCTGGATCAGGAGAAGGCGTTCGACAGGGTGGACCACGGGTATCTCCTGGGCACTCTGCGAGCGTTTGGCTTCGGGCCCCAGTTTGTGGGTTTTCTCCAGGTGCTGTACGCCTCCGCAGAGTGTTTGGTCAGGCTCAACTGGACCCTGACCGAACCGGTCAGCTTCGGGCAAGGAGTACGTCAAGGGTGCCCCCTCTCGGACCAGCTGTATGCTCTGGCGATCGAGCCCTTCCTCTGTCTCCTCCGTAGGAGGTTGGCAGGGTTGGTGCTGCGGGAGCCGGAGCTGCGGCTGGTCCTGTCGGCGTACGCCGACGACGTGCTCCTCGTGGTCCAGGACCCGGGCGACTTGGTGCGGGTGGAGGCTTGCCAGACCATCTATTCGGCGGCCTCCTCCGCCCGGGTCAATTGGGTCAAGAGCTCTGGCCTGGTGGTAGGGGACGGGTCAGGCGAGCTCCCTCCCACCCGCGCTTCAGGCCATCCGGTGGAGCGCAGGTCCGCTGCTCTATCTCGGCGTTTACCTTTCTGCCACACATCTGTCTCCGCCGGAGAACTGGCTAGGTTTAGAGGGCAGGGTGTCGGAGCGGCTCCAGAAATGGACAGGACTGCTCCGGTGTCTCTCCCTTCGAGGGAGAGCACTGGTGCTCAATCAACTAGTCCTGTCCATGCTCTGGTACCGGCTCAACACCCTGGTCCCGGCCCCGGGCTTCCTGACCACCCTCCGGACGTTGATTCTGGAGTTCTTTTGGTCAGGACTGCACTGGGTCTCTGCGGGGGTTCTCTATCTACCCCTGGAGGAGGGAGGGCAGGGCCTGAAGTGTCTGCACGCTCAGGTCCACGTCTTCCGCCTCCAGGCCCTGCAGAGGCTCCTTTATGGTGCAGGTAGTCCGGCATGGAGCGTATTGGCGCACGCCTTCCTGCGCCGCTTCCGAGGGCTCCGATATGACCGGCAGCTCCTTGTCTCCATCTGAGAGGTCTTCCGCGAGGCCTCTCCGAGCTGCCGGTCTTCTACCAGGACCTCCTCCGGACCTGGAAACTATTTTCAGTGACCAGGTCCGTGGCGGCCACCGTGGGGGCAGATCTCCTCGCGGAGCCCCTGCTACACAACCCCCAGCTTCGTGTGCAGGTGGCGGAGTCCCCCATGGTGCGCCAGAGGTTGGTCCTGGCAGAAGTCACCAAAGTCGGAGACCTCCTGGACTACGACCGGGGAGACTGGCTGGATCCCCTGACGCTCGCTCAGCGCATGGGGCTCTCCAGACCTCGTACTCCCCGGCGCGTACTTCAGGAGGTGAGGGCCGCTTTGCCGCCCGCTGCTCGGGACTATCTCGACCGGGTCCTGCGAGAGGGCACGCCCCGCCCACCCTCCACTCCGAGCCCTCCAGACTTTTTCATCGGGCCCCTGCCCCGTGGACCCAACCAGCCCCCTCCCCGTCCATTTGCCATGAGCCGGCTGCACCATCTGCAGCCGGTTCTGTTCCGGACCGCGCCAAGGAAACATCTATACACGCTCGTGCTCCATGTTCTTCATGTCCTCACCCTCGCGTCCCACCCCGATACGAAGTGGCGGGACCTTCTGCCACCTCTGGAGGGTGAGGAGCCCCGGTGGGCCAGCCTTTATTCTGCTCTGATCCCGAAGCCCACCGGGGACATCAGTTGGCGGCTCCTTCACGGAGCCGTGAGCACGGGTGTGTACTTGGCGCGGTTTACCCCTATCCCAGACACCTGCCCCTTTTGCGGCGTGAGGGAGACCCTGGCGCATGTTTACCTGGAGTGCGCCAGGCTGCAGCCCCTATTCCGGCTCCTCATGGATATTTTGTTAAGATTTTGGTTGCACTTTTCTCCTCACCTTTTTATTTATGCACTCCCTATCCGTCGCCCCACAAAGTCGCGGGACCTCCTGGTCAACCTCCTTCTGGCCCTAGCGAAACTGGCCATCTATAAAACCAGAGTGAGGAGGTTGGCCAATGGAGTTTCCTGTGACTGTGGGGCGTATTTCAGGTCCTCCGTTCTTTCACGTATCCGGGCAGAGTTCCTCTGGGCGGCGTCCACTGGCTCCCTTGACGCCTTCGAGGAGCAGTGGGCGCTGTCCGGGGTTCTCTGCTCAGTGTCCCCATCTGGTTCGCTTCGTTTGACCCTTTGACCTCACTCCTGTCCCTGTTCTTTTATTAGTTGTCCCCCGTAATTTTTTGGTCTCCAGGTCCTGTGGACCCCCCCTTAGGCTGGGGGGGATCCTTTAGCAGTGCAGGTTTCGCCTGCCCACTTCCTGGATCCCAATAGGTCTGGTCACTCAGGGAACAGAAAACTACTCATCCAGTGACCAGTATATTTGCCCTCTACCAGACTTCTGTACCCCACTGGTCTGGGTCTGTCACAATATATACAAATCTAGGGAGCTGAAAGAATAGCATGCAAAAAATACTGGGCTGGAAGTGTTGAATTATGAGGAAAGATTGGAAGCACTAAATATGTACAGTGTACAAATAACTAAAGGAAGTAAGAGAATAGTCTACAAACACTTAAGACATGTAAACTTCAAAAAGTAGGAGGACCTATTTACAGTGGTTCAAAGAGGTAGAACTAGGAGTAATGAATAAAATTTAAGAAAGTAAAAATGTAGCCTGAATAACAGGAAAAACTTTCTGACAATGAGATATATTAGACCAAGGATTAGTTACATATTCCCATCTTAAAGGAGTTGCTTCTTTATCCTGCAAATGACTGTGGGCTCTATCAAGTAGTATTTTTGATCAGATATTTTTTCCTACATGATCAGATGCATACATTAGCTGACTGCATATCTCTGGAATGCATAGCACAATAATTTTATGAGAGGTATTTGGCTGACGGTGGTAACCATTGATAGTTCCTTCCATCTCCCTACAATTTTGTGTGCAAATGCAATGGCTAATATAAAGTAACAAACAAACAAACAAAAATCCCCCAAGAATATACCTTTCAGAGACCAGAATATTAGCTTTGTATGGTGTTGGAGAGCAACTCCAGACTCCAGCAACAATACTAGTGGTTAATTTGTAATTGTGTTTTGCCCTCTGCTCCTCTAGCCAGCTGCAGATGATGAAATGGTTGTGAACAGCAAGAAACAGGGAGGGAAACCAATGACAGATTGAGATTTCCATCCTTGCTATGCACGATCTGTTCTCTTCCATTCATATTCATAGTACCATAGAATTAGAGATTAGGTTAGCTAGTCCATCTTCCAGCCATTGCAGAATTGTTTCCTGCACTGTTTTTTCTAGTGCATTGCCTAATGCCGTTTTAAAGGATTCAAGCAATGGAGTTCCTATCACTTCCATTGGGGGAGACTTTTCCATGGTTAAATAATCCTCACTATTAGGAATATTTTTCTAACATTCAGCCAAAAAAAAGACTTTTGCTCAATTTCCTCCCATCACTCCTTTTTGTACCACACTGGAGCACCCTGAATAATTTTCTCTCTCTCTCCTTGGTTTGCACCTTTTAAATATCGTAGACAAATATTTATCCCACTTGAATTAATGCTGAAGTTATACATGTTTCATTCTACTAACTCTTTCCTTTTAGGTCAATCATTTTTCTTGCTTTATTTAGAAATCCTCCCAATTTATTTCCAATACTGAAGGTGCCCTGAATTATATGCAGGAGTTATGCCAGTGATTTACAGAAAAAAACAATAATCTTCCTAGTAAATAATGTGTGCCCCTTACCATCTTATGCACCCAAATCATTGTCATGGGTTAGAATTTTCGAAAGCACCAAAGTTCCATTTTCAAAAATGATTTAAGCACTTAGGAGCCTAAGTCCTA
The DNA here is from genome assembly GCF_028017835.1 of Emys orbicularis. Taxonomy (NCBI): domain Eukaryota; kingdom Metazoa; phylum Chordata; order Testudines; family Emydidae; genus Emys; species Emys orbicularis. The sequence goes on along the minus strand of NC_088686.1, from coordinate 93,958,140 downwards.
TTTACTTTTGATGAGACTAAAGGTATGTCTACACTGCAAAAAAAAACCTGTGGCACAAAGTCTCAGAGCCCTGGTCAGCTGACTTGGGCTCGTGGGGTTCCATCTGCAGGGCTATAAAATTGTAGTGTACACGTTTCAGCTTGGGCTCTGAGACCCACAGGGCATCAGCTGTCTTTCTAGCCCTGCAGCCAGAGCCCCGTGAGCAGGAGTCCGCTGACCTGAGCTCTGAGAGTCAGTGCCACAGGTTTTTTATCGCAGTGTAGACATACCCTTCAGCTCCTAAGTGTCTAAATCAGTTTTGAAAATGGAAGTTAGGCTCACACACCATATAGGCACTTTTGAGAATTTGACCATATATCTCATTGCTTTTAAATGCATTTCTTATTGCTCTTGAATACTGTATCCCCAGTCCCTTTGTAATGCATCTCTCTCATCGCTATTTTTGCAATTCCTTCTAATTTAGTATAATCTATAAATATAATTTGTCATGTTTACTTCTTCTTCCAGACTATCAGATGTGTTAAATAATAATAGGTGTAATATTGATCTCTGAAACACCTCCATTAGATACCTCTGCCCTGCAGAATATCTTGAATCGTTTATTGTTGTCCTTTATTGTTACATTTTGTTTATAGTTTTTATTATTATTATTGTTATTTATATTGCAGTAATATCTAGGAGACCCAATCTGGGATCAGGGACCTATTGTGTTAGGTGCTATGATTTTTACGTCATCAGGAATAATATTCTGTTATTAATCTGCAGTATATGTTTTCAGCACATTCGGGTTTGCTTTCAACATAACTCCAACTAAAGATCACAATGAGGATGTGTTTTAGGTGCAGTGAGTAGAGAACTCTAAGTACTACTTACTGACTGCATCTGACAGTGTACCATGTAATGTTAGTCTTGTAGGAATGAATCACAGTGAATATTACTCATTACATTTTTTCCAACAAAAACTGTTAGAGATAATGTAAAGTTGGCTGACAGGTTTTGGTATGAAGTTTTGATTGTTCATAGAATTTGCCTATTTAAAATGTGTAGTTTAAAGATTCCAGGATTTTCCTTCAACTCACAAGTAAATTTACATTCTTGAAATACTGATTCCATTTAATTTTCAGATTTTGCTATTCTTCTACAGTTCATTCAAAGTTCTGAAAGAAAAATAATTTTGATCTTTTCTTCTCCACTTCATTCCATATATTGCCTTAGAGCAGTGGTTCCCAAACTGGGGTTCGTGAACCCCTCGGGGTTCGCAAAATGTTACAGGGGGTTCTCGGGGAAAAACTCCCTAATGGCGGACAGAGCTGTCCCTAGGGACCCCAGGCAGCACAGGGCCAGCAGCCTGAAGCCCCTGAACGTCCAAGAGCTAAGAAGATCAAAGCAAGCATTTCTATCACACTGAGGAGATTTAAACGTCAAGATTCCTTATAAGAAATGGAAAGAGAGGTGGATATTTTTTGCTGTTTTTAAAATTAAATAGGCAGCTAGTATTGTTTTTAAAATTATTATGAAGAGCCAGTTTAAGCTTTGTTGTAACGTGTGTTGTTTGCCTGGACTGCTCAAGACCTGAATGCTTGTGTAGCTTGTCTTCTTAAATACCTTCATGCTGTTTCACATCTGATACTCCTTGATGAAACATAGGAGCCTTGTCTTATAACAGGCTTATTCAAAGTGATACAAGCTACGAAAGTGAGATCTTGGAAGAGTGTTGCCATTTTCATAATGTAATACAAATTCTGTAATGATAAATAATAATTAATCATTAATAGCGTATAATAAGCATGTCATAAAAACACATTTTATATTTCCAAGATCGCTGCTTTTATAATTTATACTCAGGTAAAGGAGAAAATCCCTGGAAATATTCATTTTTAGGAGGGGGTTCGCGAGACTTGACATTTTATTGAAAGGGGTTCACAAGTTGTTAAAGTTTGGGAACCACTGCCTTAGAGTTTCACTAAGGATGTTGGAGTTTCATGTGGGATGGCAAGATTTCTTTATATTATTGATCCAACTTTTCCAGCTCACAGCTGTTCATAGTATATTCTCTGAGCTCTGGCAAGCTAGGTTAGGTCACGCCTTTTGTTATATTGAATTTTTCTTTATATTATTGTTAGACGATAACACTGAATCTAGAATTTAGCATGTGATAGTTAGCATCCATTTTAAACTATGGGATCCTAACAAAGATTTAGGTTAAAATATGGATACAGGGCCAGACCTACACACTGATGAATGCTGTCATTGGGGGCACTCATCATCTTGCAGGATCCAGCCCTAAAGATGAGCTCACGAGAGTTACTCAGCATCTGACAGGATCAGGCCCTTAAATTGCCGAGACAAAACTAACACATGTATGTTCCATTTTGTTGTCATTTTGAAGCTACAGTATAGATAGCACATTTGCCAAGGCTCATGTCGGAGCTGAGCTACACAAAATGCCTATGTACCTGCAGCCCATCGCATTTGCATGTGTAGGTAAGTGTTTGAGAATACAAATTGTGTAGGTGTAATGCAGTTTTTCAATTTGTGCATTCTGATCCAGGGTTTTATGGGAGCAATAGGTATATGCTTGTTTTACATAACTCTTACCACTTAATATAAATTGACTGAAATGTGTGTCTATTCAAGGCAGCCAGAGGGACATTTTCAAAATGTCACAATGGCACTTGAAGATGAAGTACAAACATCCCATGGAAATATACATAACATCAATTCAAAATTCAAAATATAAAAGTAATTCTACTTTTCATTGTCTCTCTGTGGATAGTTCAAATTGATCCTTACTTTGGCCCCATTTTTGCTGAAATCCATGTTTTCATGACTTCATCATTTCTTGCCTCAGCTATTGCAGTTCCCTCTTTTATGGTCATTCTAACTTTCTCCTCCTCAAATTTCAAGGAATTCACAGCGCTGAAACCATATTACTCTGCATTCCAAAAAGGAGGACTGTGATACCCCTTCTTCTGACACTCTCATTGGGTCATAATCACTGACTCAACTTTATGATTTCTCGCTTGGTTTTCACAAGTCTCCATGAATTTGTACCACTCTATTTCTCTGATTTTATAGTATCTTAACTCCCCCAGGCTAGTCCTCTTCTTTCTCCCTATCGGAAGGGATTGCTCTTTCACTTATGCTTTATCTATTGGGAATTATTGATTGCTCTTTTTCCTCAAATCTCATCTTAAAATCTGCTTATTTGCTTTAGCCTATTTTGATATTAAACACCAGTACTCACAACCCTTTCAGTTTTGCCTATTACTTATTTTCCCTCAACACTTATCAGCAAGAATGCTTACTTCTATGTTTACTATTTGTACATTCTAGCTTTCTTTTTTCCTCCAGGTTTGTATTTCACTTGAGGAGATAGCAACATATTACTAACCTACTCTTTGATACATAGTCAACACAAAAACTCTAAGCGGTTCATTGCATCTAGCATTTTTAGTTTTAATTTATCTTTACTTGGCTTTTTATAAAGTACATTTAAAAAAACCTGGAAAACTGGAGCACCAGCTCCTCAATAACCCATTGCCAGTCCCACCAAAATTGAGGTAGTTAGGATCCAGAAACTTTGTGCTTAAGAGACACGTCTGGCACATTCTTAAAATGACAAAAAAGTATAACACCTTTGTGCTGACTCACACAAACTAAGCTTTTATTGAAGCTTGTCGCATGATTTTTAATAAAACCAAGATTTTATATTCTAAAGCACTGGTAACAACACATGACATTGGTATCGTAAAGTGTTTCTTTTTGATGGACCTCTTTATCACAGAGATAGTAGATTAACATACAATAAGGCATATAGTCATATTTTATGCACTAATAACAAATCCACATTAGATATTTTGTGAATTCTGCCAAGATTATTTTTTAAAAGTACATGTATTTCTCATGAAGAAGCTTTTCTTTTTTCATTGACTTTGCCAGAAGGGACCTCAGTTTAATGCTTCATCCAAAGAAGGCATCTCTGCTGGTATAGCTCCCCTCCCCCTGCTAGTTCTGCACTGCAGAATCAGTACTGAGTTTGAGTGTGAGTCCTTAAGTGGGCCCTCAGACCCATGACCTTCTGGCTCAAAGGCAAGAATGTTGCCAACACAGCCATGCTAACACAGAAATCTCTGAACATGCAAAGATGAAGAAGTGGGTGGAACAAGTCAAATCTAACAATTTTTGCATGTTTTCCTCTTCTAAAAAATAAACAATCCCATTCCCTCCTTTAAGATTTTGGTTTGAAACTTAAATTTGACTTCAGGTAGATTTATTCTATTCACTGACCCAGAAACTAATACCTTGATCCCATTAATACCCTGAATGTCAGCTAATCATACCCCCACAGCCTTTTCAAGTACAGTATGTACACATTTCTAGGAATCAATGGCTAATTTTTGTGAGGGTAGGGGGGGGGTTTGAGAGTGTTTTTAACAAGAAGACTATTGTGATTATTCCAATCCATTTAAAATACTTCACAATAAATCTTGCAGTGAAAACATAATTAATCCATAATAAATACAGTAGAGATTATTCAGAAAAATGCATAAAATATGTGTCTTTGTATATGTTTGTGTGTGTATTATATTATTGAAACAAACCATTTCATTTATCTAGCTATTGGATGTTAGTACAGATTTTTAAAACGAGTCATGATATGTTCTTTGGCAGGTACTCAGTTTGCCAATTCCTAAAAATATATGGGTGTTGTCACATAGCTTTTAATATTTCTGCGGCATGAAAACCGGTAGGGTCTGGACTGGTGGTATAGCAGCAGCCCGGTGTGCTACCATATGAAGCTATCAGTGTTCAGAACATGATTTCATCATTCACTCCTGAACCAGTTGGGAGTAGGAGTTCTGTGGAGGCATCCTAGCCAATGCAGGAAGGAAGCACCTCTCATCTCTGAGCAGGCCGAAGCGATACTGGTTGGCTGCACAAAGACCATATCCAGTCTGGAACCTGTTCAACAGGGACCATTGGCGACGGGCAGGTCAAAACCAGGCAGGCAGATTGTGGGGTCAGCGACGAGGGACTGGTTAGGGATTATAACAGATATCCCATTCCTTTTGCCAAAGTGTTTCCGCTCTAACATCCTGGCATGGCGGATGAGACCATAATGGGCGACGTGACAGCAAACATGCAGCTGGTAGTTTAAAAAGGTCATTGTGCAGCGTCAGGTTGAGTTGGCACGTACTTTCTCCAGTAACTTGCTGTGGCAACCTCTTGACTGATATGAGGAGGAGAAATATTGCTCAGAACTGGAAGCCATGGGAGTGGAGTCGGATGCAGGGTGCTGTAGATGATGCGCATGGTGGCATGTAACTGCATATCCACCAGTTTGGTGTGTGACGATCAACTCCATACTGGTGCGCAGTACTCCGCCACCGAATACAAGGTGTTTGGAGTTGAAGTTGAAACATGGGCACCCCATGACGAACTTGCCAATTTGCTAAGAAGATTGTTACGTGTCTTAACTTTAGCTGCTGTCTTCTTCAGGTGGGCATGGTAATTCAGTGTGCAGTCTAAGGTCACACCTAGATAGACCGGTTCTACCTCATACTTCACCTTCTAACTATTCAGATAAACATTAAATTCTCTGGCTGTGCTAGTGTGATGAAGATGGAACAAACTGGAGACTGTTTTTAATGACGCTTGACTGGAGGTGCCAAGTCTTACAGTAGTCAGCTAACTTTACCATGTCCCAGTTTAAGGTGGCACGAAGCTCATGAAATGTCCGGGCCTGGGTACTGCAACAGTGAATGAGGCAGGGCTCCACAGAAGCCTGTGCCTTATTGAGGAACAAACCCTCTCCTCTCTTTTGTAGGTATGAAGTGTGGTCCTGGTGGGGTCTGATGGGCATAAGGAGGGTAAGATTTGGGAGATAGAGCGGGGGATGTACAAGCTGTGCAGTGCAAAGTTCAACTCTGTAATGGCTCTTGTATACTGGGCAGGGTTGGGGGGGCAGTTGCAAGATTGGAGAGAGTGTAGAGTGACCTGCTGCCATAAGATTACTTTCATTTTTACAGCCCCTGAAAGGGACCACATTAAGACTTTGGGGATACTGCAGTGAGATAGGATGTACTGGCCCTTTAAGGCTGCTAAGGAACTCTCTTGGGACTCCATTATATAAGTATATGTAATTGATTGATGATCCAGTCAGTATAATATTATATTACTTGAAAAATAGTATGTGATTATTTAAGTAAAATGTCTGGGGTAAACTTATCACAGGCATAACTTCATTGAGCCCTTTATTATAATATAAGGTGGAAGAGCTAAGGCTGTGCATGCAACTGACACTAGAATTTCCTAACTTCTGATTGTTTAGTTGTGTAGCCATATTGTTTTCCAGTATCCTTGTTTTTGTTTTGTTTTGATTAAATATATATTATATAATATACATTCCTTTAATCATTAACAGTTAATTTTTAGCTTATAAAGTGGCATGGCTAAATATTATGGGCCTCATTTTGGCCCTTCTATGGCTGCTTTGTGCTGCTCTGGTGTTGTGAAACAGCTACAAAGTTGGTGGATCTGGTCACCCTGAGGCAGGGCTGTCCTTACCCATACGCAAACTACATAGCTGCATAGGGCACCAGGAAATTTGGAGCATCAAATTGCCGCAAATTTCCTGGTGCCCTACGCAGCTGCGTGCTGCTCCAGCGGCCAGCCCAATCCCCTGGCTAGCTGAGCTGGCCAGGAAAGCTGCCTCTACCACGCTTCTTCCCCAAAGCCCCCGCCCCTGCTCTACCCCCACCCCACCTCTTTCCGCCCCTGCTCTGCCCCAGTCCCACCCCCACTCCACCCCTTCCCCAAAGCCCCCACTCCTGCTCTGCCCACACGCCGCCTCTCAGGGGCAGCTCTAGGCACCAGCAAAGCAAGCACGTGCTTGGGGCAGCCCATTTGCAGGGGCGGCAGGGAGCTGAGAACCAACAGGGGGCCCTGGGAGCTGTAGTTCCTTGGTTAGCTCCCTGCCTATAGAGCCAGCCCTGGAGCAGGGAAAGAACTACATTTCCCAGCATTCCCTTGGCCGCTACCAACAGGAAAGAGGGGGAGGGAGTGAGGAAGCTGAGACCTCATGCTGCAGGGGGATTCCATATTTTAACATTCAAAAAATAGGACACTCCACGGGGAGGGAGGGTAGCCCCACCCTGCCCCCATCCACTCCCTCCGACTGCCCCCCACAGAAACCCCAACCCATCCAACACCCCTGCTCCCTGTCCCCTGATCACCCCCTCCCGGGACCCCTGCCCCAACTGCCCCCCCAGGACCCCACCCCCTATCTAAGTCCCACTGGTCCTTGTCCCCAACTGCCCCCTCCTGAGACCCCCCCTAACTTCCCCCCTAGGACCCCACCCCCTACCTGTCCCCTGACAAGCCCCTGGGACTCCCATGCCTATCCAACTACTGCCTGTCCCCTGACTGCCCCCCCGAACCCCCTGACCCATCTAACCCCCCCTTCTCCCTGCCCCTGACTGCCCCCCCGAACCTCCGCCTCATCCAACCCCCCCTGCTTCCTGTCCCTTGACTGCCCCCCCAGAACCCCCTACCCCTTCTCCAACACCCCAGCCCCCTTACCGTGCCACTCAGACCAGTGTGTCTGGCTTCGCGCAGCGCCAGACACGCTGCTGCATACATGCTGCCGTGCTCCCCTGCGGAGCCACAGGCCCCCCGCCGCCCCCCCAGCACCTGCCTTCCAGATTTGAACACCTCAAAATTCAGGAGTGCTCAAGCTCAGTTTGGGCAGCTGTTACATCATTTCTCCCAAATCAAATATACTGATCTACTGTAACTTGCTGTAGAAAAAGTAGGATAAAATTGAGCAAGAAATGCTTCCCAGTGGTTATTAGGACTGGAATTGCTATTTTCAACAGCCATTGCCTTTTTGTTTGTTTGTTTGTTTGTTTAAAAGGAAGACAGTGATATTGCATTGGCAAATTCCCCATAGAAAGAAAGAGTGGAACAAAAGAATAATAAAGGCACCTCAACTTTTCCTCATTTATGTAGGACAGTCTTATAATATGCATCCAGATATCCTCCAATCACACAAGCTGAAAATTGTTCCACTTTACTGCAGTTCTGTAACCATATGGGAACCAATCCTGTCTGTGTTCTGTGCACATCTAAAATTCCTGCTGAATGACCTGCCCTGGGAGCGAGTTACCAGTAACCCAGGGCTGCGGCGGAAGGAGGGTGAAGGTGGGGGGGTGTGAGCCCAGGGCTGGGGCGGCAGGAGGTGTGTGCGGGGGGTCAATGGTGGGGGGGTAGGGGGAACCCAGAGCTGGGGCGGCAGGGTGTGTGTGTGTGTGTGTGGGGGAGAGCCCAGAGCTGGGGCGGCAGGGGGGTGCGGTTGGGGGGGTGAGAGCCCAGGGCTGGGGCGGCAGGGGGGTGCGGGTCGGGGGGGTGAGAGCCCAGAGCTGGGGAGGCAGGGGGGTGCGGATGGTGGGGGAGAGCCCAGGGCTGGGGAGGCAGGGGGGTGCGGCGAGGAGCCCAGGGCTGGGACAGGGGGCAGCCAACATTTTTTTTGCTTGGGGCGGCAAAAAACCTAGAGCCGGCCCTGCCGCCTCTTCCCACCCCTGCTCTGCCCCAGCCTCGCCCCCACTCCACCCCTTCCCCTGAGCTACGTCCCGGGGGACTGCATCAGGGGTCAGGTGCACCCTGCACTCATGGGGCGGCGGGAAGTGGAGTGACCTGGCCCGAGCCCGCTCCGCTCCGCTGGCTCCCAGCCGCGCCGCTGGTGAGTACTGGGGGGAGGTTCCCCCCTGCCCCGAAAGTCCCAAGGTTGGGAGACAGGGGAGCAGAGCGGAGTGGGCTGGGGCCGGCGTCACTCCACTTCCCGCCGCCCCATGAGTGCGAGGTCAGGCCACCCTGCAATCACTGGGCGGCAGGAAGTGGAGTGACCCGGCCTCAACCCGCTCTGCTCCGGCAGCTCGTGCTAGGGGGCGGTTTCCCTCATGCCCCCCACAGATCTTGGGTGCAGTCCCCTCCCGCAGAGGCCTGGGACCAGCCTTCCCCCCCCCCCCACGGGGGGCTGCATAGGGCACCACAATGTCTAGGGACAGCCCTGCCATGAGGATTCTCCTGCTTTTGCGGAATCCTTGCTGCTGTGGGCATTTCGGTGAATGCTGCTCTAATTACATTAAGCATCACCCCAGCTGCCTTTGTTCTGCCTATGTTCTTCTCTTGAGTACAGCTCAGGGCCTAGGTCTTCACAGTGAAATCGACAAGTGAAAAATAAGATGAAGTGGGGTAAGGGCTCTCAAAAGGTTAGATGTCTTTATGTCAAACTAACTGGAGAAAACTTGGGACCAGATCCTGGGTCCCATTCTGCTTCTTTGTGCCACTGTGGTAGCACAAAGCAGGTATAAAGCCAATGGAACCAAACCCTTAAAAATTCTCCATGGTTGGGAAATTCTAGGGTGGCACAGAGCTGCCACAGCAACACCTACATCTTCCTCCTCCCCAGCCCTTGGAACAGAGCAAATTCCTAGGGAAAGGAGACATGGCCAGCACATAACTTGGAGATTCTTGATTACCAAAAAGGCCCCTGGAGCTGTTCTAATATGATGGAGACCAGCACAGTCTGCCATCTGTCCCATGGATTTGGAGATTATAAAGGTGGTTTAAAGCCACTTTCACCTCCCCTTCTCTGATCTTGTGCTAATCATACCTTGGTAAGACTTGAGGATCAGGACCATATTTGGATCCAAGCAGAACCACTCCCAAATATCTCCCCTCTACCCTCCCCCAATTGTGTTTGTGTGTGTGTGTGTGTACATACTGTGAGAGATATTTCAATTGTAACAGCACTTTAGAGGAACACAGTTTTTAGCTTTGTTCTTATAAACTGAAAAATTAAGATAACCTCAATCCTATAACTGAGGTATCTTAGGTAGTATTATGAATATGGAGTTAAATCCATCTCCTATTTCATTATGCGGCAGTGTTGATTAGATATTGAAAGAGCATAATAATAGTTGGAGTAAGCAATTTCCCCCCCACTCTCTTTGATATCCTTAACATATGTCAAGATCAGATCCAAAGATCAGAACAAGGGAGCTGAATAACTAAGCAAGAAAACCAGTTACTTAGGAGAGAGGTATATTCTGTAGTTTTTCAATTTGAATACAAAAATCCTATATAAATGGTGCACATTTTATGATTCCAATATATGCAATCTATATTCAGTACATACATAAATTTAGTTCTGAAAATATTTCTGTTCACATTTTACTTAACTCTAGTGATAAAATAAATCTTCCAGAATCATTGACATTTTCAGATTGATACTATTCATCCCCAATTGAGAAATAGCATAATTTAGTATTTGTAGTATAATGATGTTCAATTACAGGAAAATGCAAACATGAGTGAGCATAGCAAAGAAAAAATAAAACAAGTTTTTGGATGGACTAGAGTCAAGACTGTAATTTTGTATGAATGAGATCTGACTTCTAAAGTCTACATTTGAATAGTGAATTTATAGAGGGCATGGCACATAAGCACATAATTTCTTTGTTAAAGTGCTTTGGTAGGCTGGTGAATAACAATCTCAAATAGAATTTATTTTCTTATAATCATTAGCATATATATAGAACTTGGGTGTGCATATACATAAATGAAACTGTTAAAATTAGATATTTTCCGTATTTGAGATATTAAAAATAAGGTAATCTGCAGCTTCACAAAGTTAATTTTTAGTTAGTGTATTACAGCAATTACAATATTTTGTACTGTGGTACTATCTTTGCTCAATCAGATAATTTGATTGGAAGAGAAATACTACAACACCCTCTATAGATTCTGTGCTGTTAGTTCAAATGAAAATATTGCATATCATATGATCTTACTTAAAATGTTGATGGAAATTGTTTGCTCAACTGTTATGACCTTTATCCTTATGAAATGTATAGTGTCTAAATGATTAATCTGAAGCCACATTCCTTCTGCATGTTTCTTACTGTGCATGATAGTGGTATAAATGCCTAGATAGAGAGATGAACTTTCCTGTGTCTGTCACTGGAGATATTTATAAAATGTACAATACACATTGTAAGATTTGTTTATACATAATGTGTGTGATGGATATAATACCATCCTCTAGGAAAAAACATGTAAAAAACCTGCTAGTTCCTTATTGCATTGTTCTCAAGAACAAGTGCATTCTTTTATTCATCTTTTTTTTTCATTGTACTCAAAATCTGGTTTGAAATAATTATTTTGTGTACATAGAAAATATAGTTAGAGTTAATTTAGCATCTCCCAGACTTAGTATCAAAACTGCATTTCACAGAGTAATTTCCATGTACTACAATTGGTTTTGTTCAGAACAGCAAACATTAACAAACAATTAGAACTGAAGAAATGACTTCTGAAGAGCTGCTATTTTTATAGAGTTGCCCTATTCACTCTTTGATAGAGCTGATTACAGGTATAATTCAGGGTTTAACAGAAGCTTAATAAATATCAATAATATTGCAAGTAAGTTTGATTGTAGCAAAGTCTTTTGTTACATATAGGTTTCTCTTGATTCTGAAACATTTAATAACCAGTTATGATTTGGTGATTGTTACTGCAGTTTCCTAAGTATGGACTTGACCCTGCAAGACTGTGAGCACTGTGGCCCAATTCAGAAAAGCACTTACACTCACATGCTTAAAATTAAGTATTGGTTATGACTTCAGTGGGACAGCATGCGCTTCTGTGCATTGCTGGATCATGCCAGCATGCATCATGCCATGCATCTTGCAGGACCAGCACTTTAATTGGGAATACTGTCGTTTACTTGGCAGCATGTAGATACAAAATTTCTAGCCTCATTAAAGCAGTCTCTGGGCCTGATTCTCCTCTCACTTACACCCATGTATCTCCATTTGCCTAATTTACATTGTGATAACTAAGAGGAGTACCAGACCCCCCATCTACTGACTATAACCAGCACTGTATTGTTAATGTGTTTTTTCATTGTGGGGGTCTAACAGGGCCCTAAATACTAAATATTTCTATTGTGCCTTTCATTTAAGCAAGGTTTTACACATTGAAATCTTGAAGTTTTAACACTTTTATTAATAAATACATACATAATTCTAAGTATCTGATAAAAAGAAAGTGGATTTTGGAGAATTGATTTAAAGTCAGTTATAACTGATTAATTTTATTTTGCCATTACAGTTGAACAGTTTTAATGAATGACAATTATAGAAGCTACTAAAGTGTTTCAGACAATTTTGATTACTATATACAATGGAGCAAAGGAAATATGACAGAATTTTGCAGAAATTATATAGAGTAAATACTCGTTAAGAATGTTTCTAAGGTCTGTGAAGAGCAACAATTAAATATACATTTTTTCTCACTTCTGATTTTAAAATTGTCAAGTTAAGGCATTTAACACAGATGAACAATTATATTTCAAGTAGGTGCTACAGAGAATTAGGAAATTATTGTTGGCTATAGTGGTAGTATATTTGGGTCTAATTCTGAAAACACTTATTCACATAACTTGTGTTGACTTCTCTGAGACTACTCACATGTGAGAACGGATTATATAAGGATTTGGAAGACTGAGTCCTTATGCCTTCCCATTACCTATAATCTGTCTAAAATGGGATAATATATTGGTTTTCTTCTGTTTTTAAAATATGTTTTGAACTTCATGTTTGCCTGCAGTCTATTTATTAGTTGTTAGGATGTTACTAGAGCTTGTCCATTAACTCCTACATGAGGATTATAATAAGTAATCCTTTTATGAAAGAGATCATGTCCTAATATTTTCTTTATTCATAATAGGCTTGTTGAGATATCAAATGAATTTGGAGGTAGGGAGGGGGAAATCACATTTTACACTTTTAATACATTTTTGAGAATAACCCGCTTTGTCACACTGTTATAATTTTGTTTTACTTAAGCTCATAAGAGCCCAGGTAAAAATAACTGCGTTTAGGAGCAGTTTCCTCTGCTTAGCAGACTCAGAGGGGAGAATCTCTAAATTAGTTTTTTTTTTTTTTGCCTCTGGTAAATACACAGCCCTTTATGTTAGTCCCATTAATGTTCAGTAATAAGTTAGTCTACAAATATCAATAAAATGATGTGGGCTAGATGGAAGTTAAATGTCCCTAAATCCTATGAATTGATCTGCAGGAGCTGTTTTCCACATGAGTGGTATCTTCACCCAGGCATACATCCGCAGAACAGTGGAGGTCAGGGTGATGAAGGAGGAGCGGGCTTGGCAGCACACATGCACTCTATTCCTGACAGTGTCTTGCTTCAGCAAAGGGAAGTGAAGCGCGTATACCATGCTCAGTGGCATTTCCAAATGCAGCTCAGCTGGGGGCCTATGCTTATTGCATCAGTGGCACATACTGAGAAAAAAAGTAAATACATAATTTTGTCAAAGTAGTAGATCACAATCTCCCCCTCCTCCTTCAAAATCATCACCACCACACACTAATAGCTCTAATAGATACAGATTTTATGCATATTTCAGTCACAGCAGTATTTCTAATGCATATGTGAAAGGGTTCTTAATTTATGTCTACCAACTGCGTGGTGCCCTTCTTTTGGGTAATGTCATCATCCTAATGGTGTTTCTATTATACTCAAAGGTAGCAAATGAGGCTTATTGCAGGAAGGTAATTGATTTCAACTGAGTGAAAATGTAAATAGCCATAAGAAATCCTATGAAAGACAAGCAGTTCAAAATTGCCAGAAAAATGATTCATATACATTACTTATTGGTCCTAGTATCTGAAAAATATTTCTTTTTTAAACTGAGCCCAACAATTACTGGATTTCACATTATTTTATTTCGAATTGAAGTAAAAATTGGAGAATTTAGATGATTTTGCTTTATCAGTTTGATTGTGTATTTTATGAAATTTATCTTCTCGTTCAGAAAAAGTGCTTCATTTTGTCAGATTTTTCTCAAGTGGAAACTCTGTGAACGAAATTCCTGATGTAGATGTGTAAAGAAAAATGATTCTTCTCTGGGATTTTGGTGGTAAGAGGTAGTCATCTAATAAATCCTCTTTGTGGATTGTCAATATGAGCTTCCCTTGCCTGTGAGGGGTTAATGGGAATGGTAAAGTTTACTCAGACCTCAAGATTCCAGACGAGTATGTGAGTTAAAAAGAAAACATGCCCTTCATGTTCTAGTTACATCACATTTTAAGGAACTGTTTTGGGTCAGTAAAAATAGTCACCTGTGGTCACAACCTTTCCATATGTTTTGCTGATTTTTTCTGCTGTCAGAATGTTGTGTTCCCATTTTTCTTTCTAGCCATCATATACTCCTAGTTACCAGAGTGACACCTGCTACTAAGGGGCAGAGTTAATCAGATGCACATTTATCCCCTATAATATTGCACCAGTAGTTTAACATTCTGTTTTTGTTTTATGATAGAGTGATGGCAATAAATTATTTTTTTCTCATGAATAAATCTAAATCTAACAATAAGTATGCTAAACAATCTGTTCCATCTTATATTTAGCTGTGACGCTCTGAGTAAGTTTCCCACACCTGAAGAAGAGCTTTGTGTAAGCTCTAAAGCTTGTCTCTCTCATCAACAGAACTTGGTACAATAAAAGATATTACCTCATCCACCTTGTCTCAGGAAATCCAGCAAACTTAATACCTGCTCACTACCTCCATTGTCCTGCTATCCTGAAAGAAGGACAGGAGACATTTCATATGGTTTTAATCAAGCCCCAACTTTATTATTAGATGTCTGGGACTACCTGGCAGATAAAAGCATACAGTGGAGGTAACCCCATGTTCATTCAAAAACTTCCCGGGGGGCTTCCACCAGCTCCCCATCTTTTTCCATCCAGGTCCAAACCATTGTTGGAATCTTACCATCCACCCCCCTTGTAGGAGGGTAATGCTGAGCTATAAGAAAGAGGGGGTTGGCTCCATGCCATACCAGTCATAGAAGCCCCAAACCCCCTGCCCCTTCTTCTGTTCCTTTAACCAACACCTCCTTTTTAAGTCTTTACCAAGCCATTTATCCAGTCACTATATACATTCCCTATGGAATACGCACTGGACATCCGTTCCACACTTACATAATGAATTGCGACATATAGCCTAACTCCTTTAATGCTACATGTCAACAAAGCCCTCCCCGAACCCACTCTGGGAAGGCAAAAAAGAACCCAACTCCACCTAAGCCAATCTGATAGTAAAGGAAAAATTCCTTCCCAGGCCCCCTAAAAAAGGGCAGCTAGTGCAGTGCTCACAGCAGGTCTTTACCAAACCTGGTATTTCACCACCTAAAGGGGAGGGAGGGTGGCTGCTACCTCAGCCTGCTCCATGTGAAAGGGGGCTTCACCACACAGGCTGTCCCTTTTATACCCTTCTGCCCATCCGGATCCCAGGGGATGAGTCAGTGTCGCCTAGGGTTGCCAACTTTCTAATGGCACAAAACCGAACACCCTTGTCCCGCCCCCTACCTACCCCTGCCCTGCCTCTTCTCCGAGACCCCACCTCCCACTCACTCTATCCCCCCCTCACTCTGTCGCTCGCTCTCTCTCACTGGCTCATTTTCACCCTGGCTGGGGTAGGGGGTTGGGGTGCGGGCTCTGGCTGGGGGTGAGGGCTCCAGAAGGAAGGAGGGGTGAAGGAGGGGGCTCCAGGCTGGGACAGGGGGTTGGTGTAGGAGAGGGTGCGGGCTCTGGGAGGGGGTTTGGGTGTGGGAGGGGGCTCAAGGCTGGGGCTGGGGTTTGGGGTCTGGGAGGGGGTGAGGGATGCAGGCTCTTGCCGGCGCTTACCTTGGGGGGATCCCCTGAAGCAGCAACATGGCCCTCGACTCCTAGGCAGAGGCATGGCCAGGCAGCTCTTCGTGCTGTCTCCGCCCGCAGGCGCCACTCCCGCAGCAGGTGCCACCCCTGCAGCTCCCATTGACTGCGGTTCCCAGCCAATGGGAGCTACGGAGCCAGCGTTTGGGGCGGGGGCAGCACACAGTGCCTCCTCCTAGGAGCCGAGGGACATGTTGCCACTTCGGGGGAGCTGCATGGAGCCAGGTAGGGAGCCTTCCAGCCCTGCCAACCAGACTTTTAACAGCTCTGACTGGAGCATCCAAGGTCCCCTTTCGACTGGGTGTTCCGTGTAAACCGGACACCTGGCAACCCTAGTGTCACCCCTTGTCCCTTTTTGCAGCAGTTTGACCTCTCTGCCCCCAGGCCATAAAGCACTGTTTCCTTCATTTGGCCAGCGAGACAAATTTCCCCTTCTGTCCCCCCTCCCTGCCGCTTAAAGGTGCGGTGCAGTCATTTTTTCTTACTAAATCTAAGTCTTGTCCCAGCATAATTGTTTGGATATTTTTAACTTTTAATTGTTGATTTTATAACAGAAAAATCACTTTATAAATATTTTGTAATGTTTAGAATCAGAACGCTATTGAATTCCTACCTTACTAATATTTATCCTTCTGCAGTTAACTTGAAATGAAATAAAATACACAGTAGAGATTCCACTTAATAAACTTTAGACTTGAGGATTCTTTAGGATAGTTTTATATTTGGAATGGAAATATCTAGGGTAAATGAGAATTTAACAGATTTCACACTCAGATTGTCTTAGAAAATTACAAATGAAATGGTTATCAGTTCCTTTAGCTTTCACTGGCACCAGGATTTAAAATCCTTTTGTACATCTGTTGTATATTCCTTAACTTATGCAGATAGGGCCAAGCCAAGTTCAGCAATCAGTACAAATGGTGAATAAAACAGCATCTTTTTTATTTTCAATAGTACAGTATGCACAATACAGTCTTTAATAAAAGGAAGGTTCCTGCCCATTCACATAATACTCCAGTCTCATACTGAGCATGGCTGGACTCCTTAGTAGTAGAAACATTTCCTAAAGGTTTCCAAAAAGAAATCTGTTACGGTGAATGACCCCAAACAAATCCATCATGGTCACAAAATTAGTAGTTTTACTTTCTGAAATAAAAAATTCCTCTTGACTTGATTTCAAAAAGTCAATATAGTTATTTATATCAAATTATTTATAAGATACAAAATGCAGTTTATTTTTATAGCATAGATTCAAGGTAATTGCCCCTTAGATTCATTCTGAATATACCATAAATACTGTAAAATGAAGAGGTATACAGGTGATTAAATAAGCAGTGATGTTTAATAGTGGGTTAAAGTATAATGTAAAAGGTGTGCTTCAAATTAGCACGGGTGTTGTTACAAGAATGGTGAGCCTGATGTTTTTTCTGATCATGTATTATGTTTTTACAGTAACCTTGTGTTTGTTCTCCAAAACTTAATCCAAATATTGACTAACATGCTTTCATTTACCTGTGCTTAGTGATCTTTTAATCTTTAGATCTTCATATCAAGAAGTTAAAAATGGAGAACAACCCTGAATTACATTTTCTAGCTCTATGGGTACCAAACTTTCAGTCCTTATTCAGGGAGATCTCCCATTGTGGTCAATGGGAGTTCTGCTTTAATAATCACTGCAGGACAGAGATAATAAAGGAGCTGAAGCAATATGTATCTATCAAAAGGGCACGCTATCCTTGTGTTGCAAAACATTCCACTTTTTCAGAGAATATCCGTAATCATATAATTGGTTTTGCTAGGGTTACCATCTGCAATTTTCACTGGTTTTGGTAATGGAAATTGAACAGACATGCCCAATTTCTTATATAGTGTATAACTTTAATTTTTTTATACTGTTGATATTTGAATCCTGGAAACTTGAATACAGGTGAATTTAGGATATCTGAAACTTGAATCCAAATGCTTTTAAGAAATCATGCCATTTTGTTGTTTGACACTAATTTTCAACCCAGCATGTATAAGCAATGACTGAAATTAGCTCCAAGTGAATTACTGTTAAGCTATTTTATGCCATGTACTAGGAGTTTTTGATGGCAGAAGAGTCTGGGTTTTTTTAACTTAATTCTCTTTGAGAATTTAGAGCTCATAAAAGGTGCTAGATTTGACAGCCGTTGAGACTTAAATCCTTACAGAACTAGTACAATAAGGGCAGCAGCAGTGAAGATTTCCTCAGCAATTTGCCTCAGCTCTGACCTGGAGATACAGGGGCAGATCCTCAGCTGTTCTAAATTTGTCATAGTTCTGTTGACTGCAAAGGGGCCAGTATTTCACTCTTCATAACTGTATAATGGTCTTTCTGCTGCGACTGCCAACAAGGTTGTTGATTAGTACCAGTTTGATGGTGAGTTTTGTGATTTGGATGTTTGTTCCCCAGAAACTGCACAGATATCGTCAATTCATTTCAGATGATATAATGAATGTATCTGTTTATTTAATCCAGTCCAAGCTATGTATTTAAATGACTCCCATTGCAGTAGTAGCTTTGAAGAGAAAACAATAACTATTTATCTGTCAGGCATATGATGGTAACAGCTCTCATCACTACCAAATGGGTAGATTTGAACTAGAGATAATGTGCTCAGTTTTCCATTACTACTAGATTTCTTAGCCTTGCAGTCTCCTCAAGGCTGGAGTTTTTATGAAACTTGAATGTAACAAACACTTTTTCAAAGATTATACTTAATGTGCTGTAAGGTGTGTTGTGAACTAATAATAAGAAGCAAAGAATACAAAAGAGGGCATGAAAGCACTGTCAACTCCTGGTAAACAGAAGTGATTATTGATAAAAATGCTTCTACACTCTGGTATGAAATGAGAATGAAGTTTTGAGTTTTCAGATCACCACCTTTATCAGGCAAATGAGTTTTCAGGTGGAAGATAAAGACAGTATTTGACCTACTTCTCCATTCTCCACCCCTTATAAAGAAGATAAATGATGCTGGGTAGTTAGTTTTCATAACAAGTCATCAAAGTGAGATGATTTCCCTTAGAATAAATATGATTGAATTAGAAATGCACAGTAGTGATACCCTGACCTCAAATAAATGGGTTTCTTTTTTATAAAAATGTGTTCAAATATGCTCAGTGTTCCCCATTACTTCATAACTGCGTGTATATGTTAAGAAAATATGTAATGCAGTTCCAATATTTTTAATTAAAAAGATTTTATATAAGAAGCTAAAAGGAGAGTTACCAAACACACAGAAAACTCAATACAGTACAATGAAATATTGATATTTATTTTAATTTTTAAATAAGAAATGGCTTTTCTCCAGACTGACTGTATTATTTTAAAGAATTTCTTCATTTAAAAAATAATTTGTGTTAAGCTTTGAAAAGACTATGTCTTTAATATTGTATTGTTCTCCAGTTAACATTTCTAAGCTTTACAGCAACTGATAAAGTAGTTGAAGTAAGTAAATAAGTAATAAAAAGCACATCAAAGTAGTTATGATGAGACAGCCAGATGGCAGAGAATTGCAGTTCTTGCTGTAATTTTATCAAAATTACTATTGTCATGGCATGTTAGTTTTCATAAGAATTTGTACAGTCACTGATCTTATACAGACAAATTAATTTCAGGTTCTCTCATGTGTAGTCACATAACAGCTATACTTGAGCATGCACAAAAGAAAATTAAATAATCATAGTCACATAAACTTGAAAAGCAGCACAATTTCTTAAGTTTACTATTCCATAACGTCTTGGGATCAGTGATCATTTCTCTTATGGTAGACTCAATTTGATCTACAGCAGTACTGCGATTATATAGTTTCTGCTGCATTTGATTTTCATTATGAAAAGACAGTGTCATCTAATAGGGTAGAATTATTAGTAATGCACAAGCATTGTAGTAATTCCTAAGCGTTATATCCTTTCAAGGAGTTTTTTTCTCTCCTAAAGCTAGTGGGATGAAAAATAATTGAACCATTTAAATTTGATAAATATATTATCATTACATGTTGTCTTTTTGTAAAGAATACCTCATGTCCTATGAACGCCTGTGAAGGATAAGAAATCAAGAATTACATTCAGTGGGAACATAATCATCTTGATATCTGAGTCCCATATGTATTAATGGCAGATTTAAACCTGCCTTTTTATATTTCTCTATCGGTGTTCAACTCTAAACAGCAGCCCTCTAGTGGATGCAAAGGAATACCTGTCACTGAAGTCAATCCTTTTATGCAGCAGAAACTGTATCTGCTACATCTGCATGGTGTTTGCAGTATGAGCTGTGGTTCATTAAGGGGTGATGAGGAAAACTGATGCAGGAGACATATACAGTACTTAACATAATTTCTTCAAGAAAATAATTTTCAGTTACCCTGACCTCAGTAGACTTCTACAGTCTCATTAATCAAATCAAGGCACCACTGTAACTAAGAAGAGTGCCTATTTCTGTGTGAACTGCTAGCCCCAAGCCTTGGAACTGGCAGTTTCAAAGAAAGGGAGTCTTACACAATATTAGCAGCACAGCCTCCTGATTGAGAGAGGTCAAAAGCCGTCTATTCAAAAAACTACTATTGGACTAATGCTAGAAAATCTTCATGTTGCAGAACGGGGAACAACTCTCCTTGAATCTAAGTCTGAAATCTTTAGGGAGGCAACAACACAACACAGAGATCCTGAGTTCTCAATTACAACATTTTAACACCAGTGCAATTTCATTAACTTTAGTGGAATTACTCTTGAGTCAGGACAAGAGTACCTACTAGAGTGCTCGAGCTGAAGTCACATCCCTACATTGGAACCATTTACTGACCATCTGAATTCTAATCGTCTGTGCTAAAATTGGCTTTTACCTGCCTGATTCTTTTCGTAACCATTTTGTACCAACATTAAAATAACTGAAGAGAAGACATCTGCTTGAGATGGGAAAAATGAATTTTATTATATGTATTTATCAGCAGAAAGAGAATTGGCACACATAGCAAAGATGTTAGACTAAAAATCTGGACTTTGTTCTGTGTTACATTATGTTCTTCACTACAGCTCTACATGTTAATCTGCCTTAGATATCCATTGTTTCATTTCTTTGTATCTGTTTATGGTAACTCTTCTTATTCTGACCAAGTGAAGCAAAACTGATGCAGAAACATTGCTTGGATCTCGAGGTGGTGGTGTTTTCGTGATGTTTAGGTTTAAAGAGGAAAAAAATGAGAATATTTCAATGGGACTCTTAGGGGAAGATGGAAGAAAAGTGAGGTTCCACAAAATGAAAATATATACTGTAATGGGATAAAACCATGCTGATCATAAAATATCTTCAACCATGAAGAGTAACATGTGGTATAGAGTATATTATTGGGAAACAGTGTGCTGTTAGTATAATGGATGTAACCTAAGTGAAAAGATTCAAATTCTGAACAATATGATCTCTGTTTTGTTAAATTATTTTTAATGTATCTGTAACTCCCCAATTATTCATATTTTCTTCTTATATAGTTTGAAATATTATTTTAAATCACATGGGGCCAAATTATATCCCCAGACCTGTGCATCTGGTTCCCATTGAAGTCAAAGATATCCTGGTGACAGGATAATATTTTGCTAACTGAATAAACTCAGTTTTGGACTAATTTAGTTCTGCACAACAAAATCAAAATGAAAATATATTGGAGAACCAGTTCTTTCCCATATAGAAAAACAGTCTGCTGCCAGTTTATGTCTGAAAAGACTATGTTTAGCTTGAAAATTGTGATTTATATAACAAAACATGGAAACTCAGTGTAATTGTAATTTTAGTGAAAAAATGTTTTAATCTAATAAGCACCATCATTTTTGAGGTTGACAAAACCATAGAAGTCCTGTAAGGATACCATCATGATACAGATTAGTATTATATCATTTTTTGTATTATGAAATATAAGCAAGAAGTGCTTGCTCAGATGACTGGGGCCAAATGATCAGCTGCTGTATGGATTCTCCCAGCCTCCCATTGTTTTGGGGCTGAAATGAGCTTTATGAAGTAGTTCCATATGTCCCATGCCTAACTCAGCTTTTGGGTCTGTGGGCTATGTTCTGGAGTTCCTCGTTTATGAAATTCACTTAACATAATATAGCTCTCATCCTGATATCATCTAGCTAAGGACAATAGTTAAGACAGCAAAATTGTCCAACTATTTCCATTTTTGATGCCCACAAGCAAATCTAGAATGACAGTAAATAATATCAGTTGATATCTCACCGGTTGGCACACTTATTCTCGGATATATATTCTAACTATATATTGATTTATGTATGTTTTCCTCACATTGTTACCAGTAGATAGAAAGCTGAAATTATACTGTAAAATGAAGGCATGTTCATCTACACAGTAGTCCCATGTATGTTCATGCAACAACCATCTCCACTAAAAGAAGTGACCATTATCTGATAAAGCTAGTTTAATTTAGAATGGTAATGATAAATAAACAAAATCTACAAACACGATGGAGCAAAACTGTGGTTGAGAATTTTATCCCTGATCAGACTAGCTGAAAACTAACATAGAAACACCTGGAGGGAGGGAAAATCGACAAGAGAAAAGGAAAAATTAAGCAAGTAATAATACGAGCAGCTGGAAACAAAAAGAGAAACAGAATAGCAGCTGATGAGAGGAAGAAAAGAAAAAATGAAGCGTTTAACTGAAAACCTGTTATTACCATGAAACAATTTTTAATATGGCTAAAATAGTATGTTTAACAACAAGAAAGGGCTTAATTCATTATAAAAAATACACAGGAGCCATGCACAGCATTTCTTTTACATGGAAGTTAGGGATTTTCTTAATTCTTTCCACTTTTTTCTTTGTGTTATGTTATATAAAACTGAAATAAATGTTATTTCAAAGACAGGCTTCAATATAGTTGCAGTTCAGAAGGTAGAATGTAATCATGGAAGTTGGCCCAAAAATGAGAGAGCACACAAAATTACCTCTGAAATATTCATGGATTCTAATCCAATAAACCATTGTTTGCTACATTGTTTCTGTATACCTACTAGCACAATGAAACAATAGTCAAGAGAAATAACTTCAAATTGCCAACTCTTGTAATTACCTACCTATAAATCTGTCTATAATAATTTACCTATATAAATCTACCTATAATAATGAACTCATCACAATATCAACAAAATGTAGCTATGGGTGGATTGCTGTGTCTGTCCAATGAAGTCCAAGTGGTTCTGGGTGGGTGCAGCATGCCATTCACATGCTACCCTTACAAGCTTAAATCTTAATGTTTAACATTCTTAAGGATCTTACCACTGATCCCCCCCAGATAAGTAATTTACCTTTCTTTTCTTTAAAAACTATTAATTTTTAAACAGTAAAAGAGGGCACATTTTTACTTAAAAAACAAGTAGTAATGGACAAAATGAAACAAAATAGGCATTAAAATATAGGGAAAATTAAATCATTATAAAAAATTACTTGTATGTTATGGTACAGACAATACTTCTTTATTGCAATAAACCTCCTAATTCTCGGGTTGCTAAACCTCAGATTTTGACAGTTCTCAATATCTGTTGGTCTTTCCCCACTTCTAAATAAGATTTTAATAAGAAAGCTGTAATAAAGTCTAATTTTAGTAAGACTTCATTATTTTAACATATGCTGGAAGGAAGGAAGGAGATCTGTAAAGAAGAAGAAAGACACTGGATTGGGGAAGTGAGAGAGAAAGAAGCTGATGGTGGGCAAATGATGTCCCGTCTTCTATTCCTGTTGAGAATGGCACCCTGTTAGTAAGCCTAGTACATACACCCTTACAGCAGCCACAGAAAAGGATGTGTGCTGTGTTTTTCACTGGGATGCTGTCCCTTGACCCTACTTAGAGGCTGCTCCAACCTTTGCCTCTTTCATATTGGTATATGTCTATAGGTTAGTCTTCTGGCTAGTCATTGTCTGGTAAAATTATTCACATATCCTACTCCAGGTGTCCTCTTCACTGGCTAATCGTTTCCCGAGTCTGAAGGTGGAGAATGGTTGTGCCCATTTTAAACAGTAGGTGGCGATATAGTGCAATTCCACTTTGCATTTGCTTGAAACAACTTTAATAAGAAGGACACAAGTCTGGCATTCTTCATACAGTCCAAGGCAGATACCTGCTACAGTTTTCTGTAGAGCATTGTCTCATGGAGAGTCTATGTCAAGACTTAAAGCATTCTGAGGAAACTACACAGATGGTAATACCACTGGTATGTGCCAAGTGATTCCTGTCATCTATTTTCTTTAGAAAAACCTTTCTCCGAGCTGTCTCATTATGCGCAATTGGATGATGAAGTCTTAAACTTGGTGCAGAGCAAGTGGAAGATGGACTTGCATCATATAATGCCTCTTGTGCAGCACTGCATCCTATTCATTCATGTTGTTGGATTTTTATTTCAAATACAAAGTGTTTTGTTTTCTTCCCTGGGGCAAAAGGAGAATCTAGGATACTACAGGGTGACCAAATTGATAGTGGATGGATTTGTCTCAGAAAACTGCTAGCTTGAGGCAGAAGAGCAGCATGGGGACAGGAGTGGTGGCAAGAACAAGTCTCTGAGTTCTTGTTCTGAACTTAAAACCTGAAAAGTATGGTGTAACAACAGTACTTGTGAACTCTGCAGAAGTAGAGCCAACATGAGGGCATTTTCTTGTCTTCAAGACAGCTTTGTTAGTTCTGGAAATGTTTAACTGCAGGTGTGTTTTCTGGAGAAGTAGGGTTTGTGGCCAGACACACAAATGGCTATGGTATTTGTAAGTTCTTGCCCTTCAGCGTGTACTCGAAGCATAGTTTATGAGCAGCAGGGCAAGTGTCAATGATAGTCAAACTCCCTCAGAATGGGCTACGTGGAGAGGCTGATAGTCATAGAAATGAGCAAGAAGCTGCTGCTAGTGGACTTTGCCCTGAAGAACAACAGCATAGGAGATACCCACAAGATAATGTCAATGACAAGGACCACCAGGAAGCTAAATAATCTTTGGAAGGTATGTATGCTTTGGCACTGGTGCTTTGTTCAGAGAGTACACCACAGCATGTATAGGTAGACTGTTATCTTTCAAGACAATCTATGCTGATGTTTTTGTTTGGTGTTTTACATATATTGCTCTCTTTTCTTAAGTTAATAAATTGGAGGTTACAAAGAGAAAAAATTTAGTTATGTTCCATTTTTGTAATTTGTTTAACTCTACTGCAGCTAGTAGAAAGACCCGGTTGAGAAGAAAAGCCAATTTAAATAACTTTTTATTTCCAAATTGCATCCACTATTGCTGTGTATATATGTGTACACACACAATATTTTCTTTTTATCATAGGATATCTGAATTTTCCCTTTGTGTACCAGAATAAGTTATTCCTAATGTGGAGGTACAAATAGAGGCCAGATACCATGGTGGGCAGTGGCATAGTGAGGTTAAGTCTGACTCCCCTCAGTTGTGGCAGTTGCATTTAAACCTTTTCTTTATCACTGATGTGATTGACCGTGTATACAATGTATAGCTCGTATTAGTTGAACAAATATTTTCAGATATTTTAAATGAAGTAGACTAGTGTTTCTTATTTATTCAAGTACCATAAATGTACATAGCATTTTATAAAATGCATATAGAGGCAAGACCCTTGCCTTTTAGGGCAGCTAAATGCACAGAAGAGTCCCTTAATGATATCGATTGACTGGCAGATAAGCAGAATAGCCAGAAAAAATAACTTTGTTTCATCGACAGCATTAAAGCCAACACATTGTAGTAGTAGTAGTAGTATGTGTGTTAGAGTAGTGCCTGGAGATCCCCAATCAGGGCTCCATTGTGTTAGGTCTTGTACAAACACATAATGCAAGTCTATGGGAGTTTTGACATTGACTTTCATGGAGCTAGGACTTCACCACAGAATACAAGATGGCCCCTGCATATTTTCATCTGTTAGGACAGTATCCTGAGCAAAACATTTATGAAGAGGCATGTACAGACCTTAAACCAAGGTCCTCATGTTCAGTTATATGCTTTACCATATACAATACATTTTAAAAATTTTGTACTGTCATGAGTGCCAGTGCTGATCCAGTTGAGTTGCTTTATAGCTAGTATTACAGCTCACCTCCCAGGCAATCCAGACAAATGTTTATCCTTACTTTACTGACAACAGGTTCCATTTCTTGGGAAGTTCTCAACCACTTGTTTACGCCCTCAGAATCTTAAATTTAGTGTTCCCATCTTTAAAAGTCTCATGTGCTTTGTTGAATAAGCCCAAGGCATATTAACTCCTGAGTGGAGTCCCACCATGATGTGGAGCGTCTTCTGCATGCATGGTCCCAGGGCTGTAGCAAGGCTCCCTTCTGCACATCCCATGATAATATGATTTTGATGACAACCTCTGAGGGGATCCTTACACAGGTGTCCTCTCCTAATCTCTGCCATGACCCTTACTGCACACTATGCATTTTCCCCTGTAAAATAAATGTCAGTGTATCAATAGAAGGAGAGAAGAGTTTCTCAGAGTATAACTGTAACTTAAAAATTCACAAGATCAGTACACAAGACCTCTGGAACAAATTCTCATGATTTTGTATGGTTTTTGCAGTAATCACAGCATTGTGTCCGTAGAGATTTTTAGAGGAAAAGAAAATATAAAAATGGTTGCACACATATTACTTTAAAAAAAAGTGGTGCAAAGGCTCAAGAAAGCAGATCTGACCAGCTGAGACTCCTTCTGATGGGGGAGACTTCTCACCTGGAACTGAGCTGATGTAACTGGCTCCAGCACCACCCAGGGAGTGGCATGTCAGGGTTGTGGCCACAGTACCTTCCACTCTTGCTATCCCCAGGAGGCATACAGCCCCTTCAGGATCATTGTCAGTTGGCATGGTTAGAGCAGCCCTCTTTCTGCACCAAGAATTTGGACTCACAAATTTACACCAGGACTATCTGCCTGTTCACTTCATGATTGGGATTGAGCATCCTTCCTTCAGAAATGTTGACTTGAACTCTTCAAGCCTACCAAATTGAAACTTTTCTCTTTTAACCATATTCCAGTGTTTGCATTGATGCTTAATAAGCTGCATGATCCCTGAAAATGTGCCCCTAGTCTGAAAAGTGATTCAGTAAAAAATTACTTTATTGAGATTTCAAGTTTACTGTGCCTTAGTGACTTCCAAGGCATTAAGTCATATTTTACAAGTAAAAATATGTTTTTTTTTTCTAAACATATACATTGAAAATTCAGCTCAAGATCCAGGAATCAATCTGCGGCTTTTCGTTCTGAAGCATCACACAAGTAATAAAGATTTTACAAGTCAAAAGAGACTCTTAACAACCCATCATTTAAGACGGTACCAGTGCAGAATGAGTGCAAACCCGTATAAAACACTACCAAATCAGAGCTCTCCCTTTGCACTGGTTTAAGCGACTTCACAAGGCGCAGGGCAACAGAGAATCAAGCCCATAATATGGGCGCTGTGGAAGTTTTTAAACAAATTTTAGGATTTGTGCACACACATTGAGAGAGAATCAAAATAAGGTTCTAAGTTATGTTCTTGCTGACCTATCAAATACAGAAAGAATAAAATGATACATTCTAAATTGGGATAATGCACATTTTTAATCATTTTAAAATAATAGGTCATGTACTGATGTTGATCTAACAACTAATAGAAAATAGAGCTAACATGCAAACAATTCAGGCAGAGTTTCTTCATACAATAAGTACCCGAATAAAGAAAACTGCCCGATAAAGCCATAGAAATACATGCTTCTCCTTCACAGAACTGCCTCTTCAGATCCCTAGTTATATACCAGGTCTCACAAATCCTTGAACTATTTTAAAGCAGTTTGCCACTGGGGCTACAGAAATGCATAGTCTGGAGCTGTGAAAGTTCTTTTTAAGATTGTAAAGGACCTGCAAACCCAAGAGAGCCTCATGTACTCTCTTTCTGATATCAATAGTAGGTCACAGAACCATTCTCTGTGTTATTTCTCAGAGCTGTTTCTTCCTCTGCTTAATAGTATTGTTAGGTAGTTATATAGTCTATAGTTTCTCTCTCTCCTCTCTCTGGCTTCTGTCTAGGATCTCAAGATTGCAGATGTGCACTAAAGTTCAAAATTCATGTGTTATTCATCTTTTGATAAAACGCAGGGGGAGAAAGGCATTGTTGCCAGGGTTCTTTGGTTTGCCTAATCTTCACTCCTTGGCCATCAAGTGAACAAGAAAGAAAGCTTCAGTTATCATATTGGAGGAAGCTTTGTCTTGTAGTACTTACATATTGGAGCATTCTGATTTAGTGATTCAGAAGGTGCTAGATCAGAACTGAAGAAGTTGTCTTTGGAGCTGATAATTCTTATAATCGCCAAATACAATCTTTAGTACCTTAGTACCTTCTTCATATAAGAAGCAGTAAGCTCTAGAACTGATGGACTTCTATGAATGGATAAAGCCGGTGTTTGGGTTCTCAGGGGCTGAGATCCAGTGCTTGAGATGGACTCAGTCCCTTGTGTCAGTGAGCAACTTAGGCTACAGCTATACTACAGCTTAAGTCAACATAAATTATGTCACTCAGGTGTGTGAATTAGTCACCCCGCAAGCAACATAACTTATGCTGACTTATGCACTAGTGTGGACAGCGCTATGTCGGCGGGAGAGCTTCTCCCGCCAATATATCTACCGCCACTCGCTGGGGCTGGAGTAATTATGCCAGTGGGAGAGCTCTGTCCTGTCAGCTTAGAGCAGCTACACTAGAGAGTTTACAGCAGCACAGCTGCATTGATGTAGCCCTGCCACTGTAAACCCTAGTGTAGCCAAAATCTTAGATCTGTCATTCTCAGGCTAAATCAGGAAATCATCAGCTGGAACCATTTTTCTGCATGATCTCATAGCAGAACTGTAGCACGTCACTTTCAGCTAATTCTATCATTGTAGAATAGTTGCTGTCATTAATGAAGTCTGTCTTCACTTTTGTCATGGTGTTTAAAGGGCACTTGGAGGACGTTGCCGCTTACCTTTCTCTCCTCTTATTCTCAGTAAAATGTTTTCTGATGGACAAATTGTGAGAGGCTCTTGTTTGACCACCTGCACCTGTAGCCTTTCCTGTCCATATGCTGCTGCACAAGGGCCTTCCACAATAGCAAGCCCTGTGTCTGGAGAGAGCAGGACTGCTCAATCCTTTTCAGTTTGGCAATCAGGATGACAAACAAGGAGAAAGCTTATGGTTGGAGCAGATTTTTCACGCTTCCATTCACATGAAGCAGACACTGAGAGTTTGAGTCACAGAGCTGTGGAATGAAACCTACAGTGTAGCCTTTAATGGTTTGTTAATTATGTACCTACCAGTCTGTAGCTCATGGGATTTAAAGCTGGTATTCACTAGGCTCATGGACCATTCATTAGAACCAATCATGTAGTGCATGTAGTGTTCTTTTCACCATCCTTCTCTGAACACTGTCTTCCTAGGTACATTCACAACGATTAAGAAAGGCTCGTGAAACCCAGGCCCTTTTGCACATCCATCATTTACAGTTTTTTCACAAAGACAAGGTGGTTTTGTCCTCTACCTACATTTTTGCCTGAGATGGAATTGAAATTCCATTGTTATCAGATAGCTTCCAGTCGTCTGCCCAAAGCTTCATTGGATGCCGGGTGAGGCCTGGCTATATTTTCGATTAAAAACAAGAGCTATTATTACTATTTGGGTAGAACCAAGCCCTTTCAGAAGTCATTCCAGTCCAAGGTCAAAGCAATCTTATTTCAGAGGCTATCTAAATGAATTAAACAATGAGCCAGCAGGAGTTCCAGTATCAGCAAGACTTGGTTATTTGATTAGTCCTATAGATGCCTCCATGACTTTTCTCAGTCTTATCTCTAAATCCAGGGGCTGTAAAACTGCTATGTGTTCAAATCACACTTTTCTTCATCACTGTCCTCTTAGGTCTGGAGCTAGTTCAAATGCTTGATTTGGATGAGCAGTCCTTCTGTCTCTCTTTAGTTAAGCACATCATAGCATTCCTCCTTGGGGTTGATATTCTTCTGTAGCGGGGATCTGCAAAGACAATTTTATGAAAGAGAAGGGAAAGCTACTTACAAGTGGCAAGAGTTCTCAGATTGTACTGTTTCTGCAGATAACTCTCTCTTCTTCACACTGGATTTCAGCAAAAAGAGAAGATGATTGGGTCTGGGTCTTTATTAACCTCAGGCAAGACATTCAGATCCACACTTGGTGTGCATGAGTGGCCCCAATGTCCAACTGTTTTAAAATGTTTTAAAACTTGCAAGGCATGACACAATTTACTGGGTGAATCTGCAGAGGCAATACCTTAGGAGAACTTGTGTTAATGGTAAATGGCCCTCTTTACACATAGTGAGGGGACTGAATTTCTTTTTGACAAGAAAAGGAATAAAGAAGTTCAGCCATGCTATAGATTGCTAGAGGTAAAATAAGTTCAATGAGAGAAAGAGAAAGATATACAATTATATTACCTACATTTTTAAGGGCAAATGTTTTACTGTTAGCCAGAAATTTGCTTGTGCCTTTGAATACAATATTTGATTTCCTGTGTAAATGAATTCACTTAAACTGAATATAGGTAAATGCCCAGAGATTGTGATATTTAATATTTTGAACTGTGATTAAACTGTGCATTTTGTCATATGTAATTCTTTTTACAGAAAGAATGTTCTAAACTTTGACCACTGAAGAATATGCTGATACAGTTATTAAATTGTTTGCTTTTATTGAAATCAGAACATAAAATTATGTCTAGGAACTGTTCACATCCTTTATTTTAACAAAGGTCACTATGTCATCTGTGTACAATGTATGGATAAATGAATCTCCATTTATAGCAGAGAAAAAGAAAGGGGTGGGAGGGGAAGGACCATGCTTTAGATTAGGCAAAATCTGGCCATAAAGATTAATTTTACACCGTGATCCAAAGGCTAGCAAACTGAGCCTCTAATAGTGTTACACAATCTCACTCCCCCACCCGTACCCAATAATATCCTTTCTCCAGTGTTTAGGAATACACATATGAGACTGTCACCAAAACTGGCTTAAACGAACTGAGTTATTGTGTTGGTGCACTCTTTAAGGTAGCTTCATCCCAAGCCAAACAGAGTTAGTAGATTAAAATGAGCATGCTGACTAGAATTCAGTGAGAGAGTACAGAGCAGAAGTGTGCTCACACTGACCCATACCAATAAGCAGATGAGCAAATATATTTTGCCCGTATAATTTTCTAGCATAGTCTTAAATGGAGCTCATTGCAAGTCACCTTGTAGATGACGCAGATAGGAATGACTGTAGCAAGATCTACATTAGTAAGCAAAGTCCAGAATCTCTTTATTAAAAACATTTGGCAAAAAAAAAATAATGTACAAATTCCTGCTCTTACTGGGAATTCAAGTGGAAATGGGGCCAAAATTACCACCAGGTTGTAACCCTATTTGACAAAGAGTGAATATTCAATCAATAGGTGGAGTAGTTACAACCTTTGATAATTAATTTAGTTGATTACACGTGCCAGCTAGTATCAGCTCCATCTCATGTGGATTAATCACCAATCTGCTTTTCCCCTATCTACTGAAAAGAGGATTTAGAAATGAAGGTCATGATTATATCATTATTGTTACTATTTATTATTCATATTACCATAGTGCCCAGGAGATGTAATCATTGTGCAAGGTGATGTACAAACAGAACAAAAAGGCAGTCCCTGCACCAAAGAATTTACAATCTAAGTGTAAGACAAGAAATAACAGGTGGATACAGACAGACAGGGGAATGCAACGAAACAATGAGGTAATAATCAGTATCCTGATGGCATCACAAACATACCTCACAATATCCACCTGATCATTTAATGTTGGATGGCACCTTGCCTTCCTAGAAAGAGAGGTATTAACTATCCTTGTCAGTATTGGATCAAAACCCTTACCAACTGGTTTTCACTGGTCATAGGGAGAAAATGCCCAACTTTCAGGTCTTCAGCACAGGTAGAACCTGTGTGAACAAAAATCAGATGTGCTCCACTGAAGACTGTTTCTCCTGTCTTGTTCTGACACTGCTCACAGGGATGCAGCCATTGAATCCTATTTGTAAAATAGATGGAAATCTAGCAGTGAGAAATGCTCAGATCTGTTACACAGTGGAGACAATCTGGATTTATCACGTCACTAAGCAAGCATATCTTTTCCTTTCACCTGGCATTCATATGGATATTGTGATAAAGGAGAGGAAAATCTGCTCCGAAGATTTTACAACCCCAACAGCCAAATTTTGTACTTGGATTCTACTGGTGCATCTGAAGGCAAAATTTCACCTTGTTTATTTCACAATGCCTAACATAACTGGGCCATATCTTAAAGGATATTTTACAAATGTATTTGTGTATGGTGGATTTTATAAAGTCAGACTGCTTCATAAAGTTCCACTTAGTCTTTGAAAGCTTATACCTGGCACCTAATTTTCCATGTTGAACCTGACATTTCACATATATAAACAAGATTCAGGTGTTTAGAAAACTGGGAATCTGTTAGGTTAAAATGGCACAACCTCCTGCAACCAAATAGATAAGCTGTAGTTGTTTCTTTAATACCTCCAAAGGGAAAACAAGCTTATAAGAACTTGCTAACCATTGTGCATTGAGCTGTCACCTTCAATGTACCTTTGAAATACTGGCTTTTTCTTAAAGGGGAAGATGGGAAACAGAAAGTGTATAGTTTCATTCATGCAGACTTTGTCAGAAAGTGCGGCTGTGATATGATTTCTGTCAGAAACAATCTGCTTGAAATTTTTCTGTCTTTACTTTCATACACAGAGTGGCTTGTCTGTTTTCTAACCCTAGGTGATGGGATCTGCTGCCTTGTCAGATAACATTTGAGTTCACTCACTACCTGCTTGTTGACTAGAGCACAGACTCACTGTGGTGGCAGAGAAAGCCTTAAGGCTACTCAGCATCTGTCTCTTCTTGTAATTAGCTACAGCCTTGTGTACAGAGCAAAACAGAGATTTTGTGCTGTGAAAGAATAATGCACACAGACAGGAGTTTCTAAACTGCAGAAGAGTTTGTTAGTGTTTGTCATCTTCCTCTGAAGGAAGGAAGATGAAACACCTTCTTATCTGTAAACGGTTAAGTGTTTCAAGTCCTCCTCAAAAATTACGCTGTGTAGACAGATAGTTTTGGAAAAGCTCTTATTTAACACCTTTATTTGTTACTTTGAATATCAAGTATTTATTAAAATTCTATTCTTACTTTTAGCTACTTCCACTTCTTGGTCCATAGCTGATTATACTTCTTCTGACTCATGTATTGGGAAGAATTTGTTATCCCATGCATGAGCATGCCTGAACAGCTGCCTGAGGAGCTGCATTAATATCATATGCAATGCAACCAAGGCAATACCATGCCCTCTTGGTTGAAGAAGAAGGTCCTGGATGATGGCCATTCACAGAGGTCTTCCTAAAGCAATGCTCTCATGAGGCTTTCTTAGGGATAATGAAGGCAAATTTGAATAGCTGAGTGTCTGTCTCACATCTTTAGAAGAGCGAGGTAGACTCTACAGAGGCAGCAAATTGAATACATATAATTCTTTCTGGGCTCGACCCTGCAGTCCTCATACAGATCATGATTCACTTAATTCATGGTTTGTTTCACAGGTCTGTAACTTGGGGCAGTTTGCTAAAGCAGCAGTTGTTAGATTCTTGATGGTAGGGTTAGAATTATTAGGGAAGGGTATGAGATCATGGTTGAGTCTCCCAACCCTCTCAGAAGTTGGGAGATGGAGTCCCATCTTTTCCTTCAAATGAGGCATCAAACCAGCTTCTATACTGAAAGGTGATGGATTTGCAAGAATGCCTGAACTTTTGTGAGCAGGTTCAAGGTTTCCTTGTGAACTAGCCTGCGTAGTTCTGAAGGCCTTAGGCTGTGGAGCTGAATGGACCTGACAAGATATTTGTGAGGTGGAAGGAGGCTCTTGATGCCTTGAACAGTTAAGTTGCTTTGGATTTTAGCACAGGGCAGTTGTTGTCTTCCCCACTTTCACTGCTGCCAAGTCATGTTGCCTTTAGAGTTATCTTATTTTAAAATTAAAATGAGGTTACAGCCACTTGGCCAAAATCTAATGCTTGTGTCTATCCTACTTGCAATGAATACTTGTAATTCCTACTGGGCTTAGTCCTGAAACCCTCACTCAGCCAAAGTGCCACTCAAATACGAATATTGACTGAGTGAGGACTGCACGATCCATCCCTGCATGTCAAGGGTTCTCAACCTTTTTTGGATCACAGCCCTCCTTAGCATTTTGTTTAACTTGGAATTAACCTCCTCCTCCTCCTCCCCCACACACACTTGTGATAGTGAGAAGGATGCTGCCACCTAGCATAGCTAATTGTTTTGTTCAGGAGATACTGGGCAAATTACTCAAAATACAAGTCAAATGGTACTATAAAAATACACCTTACTGTTTTAGTTCTGCTGATGTCAGTGAGACATTTTGACTTGTTTGGTACTGGAAAACAGATCAATGCAAGGCTCAGTGTTTGAAATGCAGTCATAGGTTATCTTCTACTTGGAGCCAATTTCTGTACTTCGTCTTCAATTCTGCAAGTCTAGAAAACCCAGCTTCACACCAGTATGCCGAAGCAAAAGGTAGGAGCATTTTCATT
Organism: Emys orbicularis; assembly: GCF_028017835.1. NCBI lineage: Eukaryota > Metazoa > Chordata > Testudines > Emydidae > Emys > Emys orbicularis. Next base: position 93,923,667 of record NC_088686.1, on the reverse strand, counting down.
GCAGCAGTAGAGAGCCCTGGGAATTCCTCTACAATTTAAAGCCAGAAGTTTGAGAGGAGAGGTGCCAAAATGTTGCTTCAATCTGCTGTTGAATTTCAGCTCACTTAGCTGCTCTGCCATCTTCCTTGAAAGATTGCTCGAACCTACAGAGGTAACAAATGTATCACGAACCCAGGCAAGTGAGCTTCAGCCTTTTTGGAAGTAGTTGCTTAACAGTTCTTTCAGTCCCTTCACATTTTCAGCAATGGCAGCTTTCAAATCATTATAATCCACAGTGCCACCACCATCCCAGAGGAAATCTGAAAATGTGGGCAATGTCATAATTTCCATTTGCCAGTTGAGAGGCCCAAATGTCTAGTTTCTGCATAAAACCTGTAACTTTGTTAGGAGGAGGAGATTTGCATCCTTCACTTGCATCCATTGAATTAATAGAGTTGAAAACATCAATCAAGTAAGCAAGCAGAGCCGGCCATGGGCAATCACGATCTGACTTTACTCACTTAAGAAGATTTTAACATCTTCACGTACCTCAATAAGGCAAAGAAGCACTCTCCCTTTTGTTAAACACCTTACTTCGGTGTGAAGTAGTAGGTGGTGAAGATCAGATCACATTTCCTGGCACAAGACTCAAAATAAATGTGGATCAAGTGGCCTTGCTTTCATAAAATTGATTATCTGCACTGCTTGCTGTTCATCATGCAGTGTATCCATTTAGCACTGGGGAAACTGTCTGCTGTGGCCCATGCTGTACCTTTTCTGTGAATAAACAGAACACTTCATTTTCTAGTGCTGTGAAATCATTAGCTTTCATGAACACTTAGGTCAATTTTAAAAACTGGGGAAAAAATTAAAATAGCAAAAAACAATTGTAACAGTCTCAATCAGGACAATAGCCTCAATTTTGATAGCACTTGTCTGTCTTTGCTGCAATAAGTCTTAGCGACTTCTTCCGTTGCAGAAGAGGAGTTAGATAGTTTTTCCAATATAGATGTATAATTTTTGGAACAGGAAAAAAATGTGAGCTCTTTCAGGTAATAGCTCACTGAGATTGGAACAGGTATTGTAATCTCTGTCACTCATCGTTTAAGGTTCCTCGGTGTGCATTTAATTTAGATTTATTAAAAGAGTCTTTTTATGTCAATAAAACATTTATTTAATAAAAAAATTCTGTGATGTGGATGTTTTAATCTGTAAGAGATAAACCTTCCATGCTGAGATGGTATTTGAAATGCAACACTTGTCATATTAAATCAAGTTTGGGAACCTTAATATAAACTGTTAGTGAGGAAGAGGATTTAAAATACTCTGCTTTTATCTTCTTTTATACTAAGATATAAATCCTAGGAACAGTGCATGAGGATTTTGACATACAACTCCTAGTAACAAAAATGAGAACAACTCAACTAAGTATCCGGTAGTCCTCATGCTGATTTTTTACCCCTACAAATGTAAGAATTCCTTGTGGCCCAATTCCACATGATAAAGCATTACTTTGAGGACCTAATTTTTTAGCCACAATCCATCTAAAATAATTAATGCTGACTTCTGTTCTGAAAAAATCCAAGTGAAGTGGAAGCAAATCATACATTCTAGTCTTTTTTCAAATAACTTTTCTCCCTTTTCTCAGGTGCATAATTACTTTGGTGTAGCTGACACAGAATGTATTCCCTTGAGTTGAATTAGTTGCCAATGATCTGTCACTTCTCTTGTTTCTTTTTCAAGCTACCAGTTTGTATGAGTTTAGGTTTTGTGTTAGATTTTGGTTAAATAGTTTTGTAATAAAACCTGACAGGAATCTTTATTTTATATCCAAAATAGAGAACAGCATTTTGCAGCTCTTCTTCACCTTCATTAGCATTTACTCTTGTGAGTAATTGTTGGAGGAGGGAGGGTAGGGGCTCACCTGAGTCCCCACCAGACCTTGATTCAAGTAATTTATAATGTCCTTTCCCTGTTTGTAATACACAGAGGTTTCTCCAACCAAAACAAAAAAAAGAAAGGTCCCTTTCTTTCTCTTTCCCTTCAGAGAGAGGGGAGTCAAAGGAAAAGAAAAGAAAGGTAAAGGTGATCTGTCTCTTAGGCAGTCTTTTGGGATCACCCCTTTGGGTCTTGGTTTATCAGTTGGTATACTCGCTTTAATTAGGGTCTACCTCTAGCCCCTCCTCCTGGGGTACCCTATTTTATAGCCAGTCCATGCCGTTTTAGTGACAATGGGACCTATGACTGTCTCTCGGTTGATCTCTCTCTGTGGTCAGCAGTCTCTGAGGTACAGCAGTCTTCTTCCTACTCACCACACCTTCCTGTGGCAGGTTTTCCCTTTTAAGATCACCCCACTCCAGGAAGACCAAGCCTTACAGATGCACCTGGTTAGTGTTGAACGGGACCAGAAGAGCTCATTAGTCTCTGCTCTGCTGGGGGGGAAGGGGTGTGTGCCCCTTCACAGTAATCCATTGTGAGCAAGTTGTGACTCTAAGAACCTCTTGGTGCCAACTGGCAAGGGGGTCAGAAGAGTATCCTGATCCTGGGATGTACATTCTGGTTCACCAAAGAATATCATGTGAGCTCTCGAATGAAAGCCCGGTCACACTGGTCATTAATATCATTGTAATATGTGTATGTACAGATACTATGTAAGGAGTTGTGTGTGTATACTGAAAATGTGTTCCTAAAGTCTATATCAAGACAAAGTTGACAAACAATTTTTTTACCAAAGAGCTGTTTATTCACCTAACTCTCTGTTCACATGTAAATTAAACATTTTAAACCAACACAATGAAAGCCTTATTTACACATGAAGTCAATGGATGGGTATGTGAAGTCAAGGGAGGCAGCATGTACACATACTAGCACTAGTTCTCATCAAGCTAGCATCAGTATAAGTAGAGTAGCTGTGCCAAGTAAGTGCTCATCAGTTTCAGTTTGTACTCAGTACAGCTAAGCTGTGCCTTTGCTGCTGCTTGCCATGCTACTGCGGCTATACTGGTATTAATACTCACGATAGCTGGATGAGAGCTAGCACGAGAATGTGTCTACGAGCAAGGAATCACATAGTGTAGTCATAGCCACAGGGAGGCTTAACTGAGTGTAAAAGAGTCTATGGTAATTTACACATCACCTCTGAAGTTGGTATTCACAGGATCTACATTAGGGTTACTTTTACTTCTCTGGACATTTGGGATCAGCCTGCTGTGCTGGAATTGGGCAGTTCTCAAGACATTCAACAAACCCTTCATTAAGTAATAGATGGAAAGTCATTTAAGTAGGCCTCATGTGAACTTCACAGGTGATGTGTAAATTAGACTGCTGTACACTCATATGGTATGTAAATTAGACTCCTTCAAATTCAGACTCCCTTAGCTCTACTTAAACCATTCTACCAGTATCTAAAGGTGTCTAAGTAAGTGTAACTTAAACATTGATGGGAGAAAGTGTAAGTTTAGGTAAGGGGCCACAATCCTGAAGTGGAAGAAATTTTCTTTGTGTCTCTAACAGGAGCAGAGTTCCACTGACATTCACAATTCCCTTAATTTTGGGCTATTTGTTATCACTCAGACACTCCAGATTATTCTTCACTACTATCAAATGCCAACTGGCTGCAAATCAATTTATGAGCCTTTGGTGAAAGAATCTTTGCACATCCTTACAGAAAAGGATTGTGAAAGGGCTAGGTCATGTCTTTCATCAGCCACCACCTTGGAACTTGGATTTACCCACAAAGCTGATGGAATCACCTTTTTAGCCTATGGGAGAATACTTCTTGTACTATATAAAACTCCATATTCCTGACTGAAGTAGTTCCTGAGTTCCGTCTGAATCAATGCATCCGCTTTCTCGAATTTTTCATAGACTATAAACTAGCCAAGGGGAAGATTAGTTGCATATTATGGATGTGAAAAGCAATCTTAGCTATTATTTAGAACTAAACCTATGAACAGATCTCTTTGCTTGTTTGTGGCATAAGCAGATAAGTCCAGTGGGACTCTGCACAACAATTGTCTAAATGGATTAGATTTTGTATGCAAATCTGTTATGACTTGCAGATGTCCTGATACTTGATGGTTTTAGAACACATACCATCCATCCAAATCAGCATCCACAGCATGACTGAGAAATGCCTCTGTCAATGAAATATATAAGGCTGCTACCTGGAGTTTGATTCTGACCCTTAGCGTTATTTCTTCAATTATTGTTATTATTTGTTCCTCATGTGTGACGTGGCAGCTAGATGTGATTCCCAGTTTAGGAGAATGGGTCTTCAGTCATTAAATTGGTAATCCTCAGACACTGAGAGTTGATATTACTTGCTAATTGCTCAGAAATGGAGATCTGCATTGACCTGAAGGAGAAAGAAACATTGCTTACCAGTATCTGTAGCTCTGTATGTAGATAGTCAGTTTAGGTCCACATTTGCCATATTTCTCTGAAGTCTTTCTTGAGATTCCCGCTAAGTGGAATGTTACTGAGATGTTGCTGGGACTGCTGCTCCTAGCTTGAATATTTGGTTCCATAGTGAAGCATGTGCACAATAGTCCCAATGGTCACTGCTTTCCAGAGGGCTCTAGATGCATACTGATCCAGGCAGTGTGGATCTATAGTGTGAAACTACTCCAAGAGCTACAGTCATTGGTAAATAACCTGTCTTAATTAGTTCTTCATGATGTCTTTGCTGAACCTGTGAGACTCTGTGTGTGTGAACACTGCAAAATTCTGTCTAATGTAGCAATAGTTTTCCCATTTTAAATTTTAAGGATTTTAAACAGTTATCCACATAAGGAATTCAGAAAAATGTGTGACAGAAGAGAGAGAGAGAGTAACAGCTTTTGGTAGATATCCAGTTCAGTTAAAAACTACAGTCTAGAACATTCATGTACTTTTAGTCCAGATTCATATCCAAGTCCCTAACTGATTTGTTCCTTTTTATTTTCTCCAGCAAATTTTCTGCTACCTTAGACTCAGATTCTTCTCCTCATACGCTACCCATAAGTTTTTGCTGTGAATAAACTTTGAGCCTCTGCAGCTTCCACTAAAGTTAGTTTAAGGACATTTAAATCTAATCCTCTGCTTCTGCATCACTGTGCTCATATCCAATAAGGGAAGACTGTTGTCTTCCATACAACATTTCCCTTTGAGCATTCTACTTTTAATACATAGGTCTAATGCCAAAGATTGCTACCTCAACAGCAAAAAATAGAACAACTGACCATGTAACTTTAGGACAAAGGGACATGTCACATGATATCATGTCACAGGCGTGTCTCTTCTCTGTTTGTTTCCTCTCCTTTCTTTTCTCCAGTGTTTCACTCTCTCTCTCTTCATTTCTGCTCGCCTCTGCCCTCTCATGCAATTAAAATGTGTATTTGTCAAGGCTGTCTTGTTCTGCCACTGGTCCTACTGTCTCCAACCATGCTAAATCAGCACTTGTGGGAGCAGCACCTCCTGTCAGTCAGGCGGAGCCAATTAGCTGCTATGAGGGACAGGCTGGTTTCACATTAAAGTGTCAACTATCCTTGACTTTAAACAATAGCTGTACCAGCTGAAATCAGGTCAGCTGACAGTCCTATTGGTGCCTACAGTAAGTCTTTAAATATTTGTTAACAGTTTGTCAATCAACTTCTAGATCTATAAAAGAGGAATTTCATAAATTGTATATATGAAATCAGTGAGACTACTCACATGCTTAAAGTTAATCATGCGCTTAAGTGGTTTGCTGGATTCGGGCAGAGTGCTGAGCACTTTACAGAATTGATCCATGATGCAGTAAAATATGAAATTTATACATCAAGTTGATTTCACACTGCTTTTGTTTCAAGCGGATTAAATTAAATTTCATGATAATCTACCCAAGTAGTTAGTGCTTAATTTGGCTAGCAAATTTTTAGGCTATTTGTAGGAAAAGATATGTGGGCTACCTATGCAAAATGGAAGTATACTGAAAATATTTTTGCTTCAATTACTTTTAGCAATTTTATAACACAAAAAATATATGCTTCACTGTTATAACAGGTTTCAGAGTAGCAGCCGTGTTAGTCTGTATCCGCAAAAATAACAGGAGTACTTGTGGCACCTTAGAGACTAATAAATTTGTTAGTCTCTAAGGTGCCACAAGTACTCCTGTTATTTTTACTGTTATAACAGTGCTCATTTCCATTTGCTGTAACACTGCTTCTACTCACAAGGCCAACTCAGTCCTAGTAAAGATTCTTGTGAGAGAGAAATTGTGCTTAATTTGAATTTCTGAATACATCCACTTCCTGTTCTAAACTGTTGTTTACTGCAATTATGTTCCGTTCTGAGACGCAACTGCATCTCAGTGGCTGGTGAAATAATCCTTTTATGTCCCTTAAATACCTCACAAGAATGCTTAACCATTTAGGATGAAATGGGCCAGGATTTTAGCCTTATTGTTTATATGAGATTTGGAATCCTTGTTTGGAAGCTGCTACATGGTGCTATTTTACCTATTATTTATGATTAAACAAATTTTCCAGAATGCCAGTTCTTTACAATAAGGAACAAAATGCAGAACATTGTGGTTAATACAATTTATAAGAATCTTTTTGAGTGGCATCAGTAGTATGGGGTATATGCAGAATCTTTCATTGGAGTGAAGTTGGGTATGATAGATAAGAATATATAGTATGGTAATACAACTGTAATGATAAATACATTTTGTATAGCATCTTTCATCCAGATACATTTCAAAATTACAGATGGTTGTTAAACAAAGTCATTAAAAATTTCAAAATGTTGAAGTTATTGCCATTTCACAAGATTCTAAATGAACCACTTTTTCTCTTTTTTTTAAATCTTTGCAAACATTTTTCATCAGAATTGTTATCAAAACCATTAAAAAAACAGACAACTAGAATACAGTCATCTCTGCAGTTCACTGTGCATGATATGGTCCACACGGCTCATACCACAGTGTTTTGCAATACTCAGAAAAGACAGAGAAGGAAGCAATAATAAACAAGTTAAAACCAGCGTGCCAGATTCTCCCATCCAACAAGATCTGTTCAGCTCAGGAAGTGCGGGGAGGTTTCTAAGAGCCAGTTTTGGCTCCCTGATTTACAAGCTCCCTCAGTCCTATGAGTCATAGATGAAATCCTGGCTCTCCAGAGGTCCCAGTGACTTCAGTGGGACAAGGATTTCCCCTTTTGTGTCAACTGTGAAATGGTGGAGTGGAGCTGCACTATGCAAGGAAAGGAATGAGGCTATGTAGAAGGGGCCAGGACTGGGCAGAAATTCTGGTGAAGCACATGGACATATCTCTAGTTGGTTGCATGATGTAAATATATACAATATATTATATATGGAATAATGAACGTATTGCTGCACCTTTTAATGCTTTCTAGAGAAACAGTGCCTCATAGAAAATTTATGTTAACAAACCCCCCTTTAAAATTTCAGTTTTAATGTATATACATTGTGAGTGAACATCTAAATCTAAAGGATTGTTTGGCAGATGGGATCCAATCCTGTAAATCCTTGCTGACAAAGATAATCCTTTCTCCGGTGATCAATCCCATTGACTTCAATGGGACCACCGTCATGAGTGTTCACATGTGTAAGGGTTTCTAAGATTAGGCCCACAGCTCTAACAATACATTACAGTTTTCTGAACATACCGTTCAAGGACAACTTCATATATGTGGGGGCATTTGGTGCCTGTATGTTTGTGCCTATATGTGAATTGCAGATGCAGATCAAATAGTTAGAGACACAAGTACTCAGATTTCCACCCACAATTTATTTTGTGCCTGCCAAAAATGTACAATCCCAGTTGATAATACCTATATCTGAACACCATTGAGAAGCATTTTAGGCTTTCCTATAGAGCAGCAAGAAAAATTTGTTTAGAAATTAAAAAATAGGATTTTAAGTTTCATATTTTATGTTCTTCAGCACAGCTGTCAAAAACTAAAATTTGTTCAGCAGTGACATCTGCTAAACTATAATGCTATAAAAACCTGCAGTGTAGAAGACTATTAAATTTCTGCAACTATGTACATACAAACAATCCTGTGTATATATATGCAACAAAAGTAGAGATTATACACACATTAATATTATATCATTTTATATCATACCTTTATTCACCATATTAGTGTATCTAAAAATGTAAATAAACTATGAGTGTTTACTTGTGCAAGCACATAATGACCAATATCCTACCCTATGTAACTTTAGTATCTTGAATAACAATACTTTTTTCTTATTTGAAAGAACTTTTGGGTTGTATATTCTGAAATTGGAATAAATCCCCTCATGCAGCTTTCTTGTAGTTACATATTCACAAGGGCATATAGAATAGAAAACAAAGACAAATTTTAGGATTTTGTTAAGATTCATGTTTATGGCAATGTGGACAAAAATGCAAAAAGAGGCATTTTCTTATCTATTCCTGTTACATTAGAAAAGTTCATGCCCTGCTCTTAGCATTTTCCAACACAGCTGTAGAGTAGTTTAAAGCCTATTTTTTAAATAAGTGATGCTCAATTTGTCTTTGATGATCCGCATGATTCAGGTGAGATGGGAGCACGGTCGGGCCCTTATTTGCATAAAAATTAATCACAGAAAAATGTAAATTGATAAAATTTTGCCTGGCTTTTCCCCCCTATTCAAGAACCCATGGATGGCTCCCAGAAGCAATCATCTCAGTATGGTGCCGCATTGGATGCTGTACAAATGATCACATTTGTGTTGAATACTCACTCATTTAAATGTCAGCACTGATGGGGTGGTACATCACTAGAAAAAATGAAAAATAAATACACAGCAGCTGAAGACTATCAAATCTGTGGGCACTCTTTAGAGATATATGATCTAATGTGAAAAAATTGGTGATTAATTATCCTTTTTCAGAATGGTAATTGTTTTAGTATCACACCAGAAAAAAATCTGCAATTTATTTGGAATCAAACAAAAAACAGTAATGTTAAATAAGTCATTACATCATTGTGTTTATTAGAAGGCTGCAATTAATTCCTAAGGCTTCTGTGGTCTCCAGAACTACATAAAATGAAACAAAAGAATGTTGCTATTAATTTTCAAACACATTCTCATCTTGCAAATCAATTTAACCAACATTAAATGACTCAAAGTAGTAACAATTCAAATATACAAACTGAATTTCTCCATCTGCAGTATATTTTTTGTTTGTTTTATCTGTTTGTCTAGGTACTTTATATGGCCTCACCAGAGTAAATGAGCATCTCACAAACATTAATGAATTTATCTTTATATCATATCTGTGAGATGGGTAAATATTATTATCCCTATTTCTCAGATGTGTAACTGAGGCACAGAGATTAAACAAAAATGTCAAAGGCTCCCGAGGGGTTGCAGCACAGAACCTATCTGTCTCTTTTTAATCTTGTACTGGAATTCTCACAAAATATGTTTCTCCTTCATTATAGCAAATACTTCACCTAGAATAGTAAGTGAGCTGGGAACTGTGCTGTGGCTCCAGTTCTCGGTTCTGGCTGAGCTGAGTTAATCTCAGTAATTGATGGAATGAATACTTTATGGCATCTTGCAGCTCCCAGATTCAGGAAGTGGTCACTAGCATAAATTAGAGCAACCCAAGGAATGCTCTGATTTGCTGTCTGCTGCAATGGCCCAGAATAACCTTGTGCTTTGGATATCATCACCTGGGATCAGAGTGCATTGCTGCAATAGTAAAGCAGAGGGAGTCTGAATTCAAAGGAGGAAGGAAAAAGAAGCCCACCTAAAATGTGTGTATTGTGGTGGAATGAGCAGTAAATGCTCTTCACTATCAGAAATAAAACTTACAGTTATAGAAACTTAATTTATTTTAATGGCAGAAACTGGTAACCCTTACTCAAGTGAATTATCCCTACCGAAGAAGGTAGCCCACTTTACTTCAGCTCACATAACTTACCACCCAAACATCATACTTTCCTAGCTCATTCTCTGACTCCACAACTGCACTTAAAACTCTCACCTCTGACCCTCTGGACCTCATCATCAGGCCCATGCCCTGTGAGCCCCACCCTGGCTGCTTCCTCCGCACAACCCGAGCTGGCTGCACAACCTGCAGCTGGTCTGTTTCTGAACCGTGCTTAGTAAACAGCTGTATGCACTTGTACTCCATACCCTTCAATTCCTCACCCTCGTGTCCTGTCCCAACACCAAGTGGTGGGACCTCCTATCATCTGTGGAAGGTGATGAACTCCGATGGGCCAATCTGTATTCCATCCTGGTCCCCTGGCCCACCAGGAATATCAGTTGGCAGCTCTTTCATGGATCCGTGAGCACGGGAGTGTACCTAGCACGTTTCACCCGCCTCCCCAACACTTGCCCCTTCTGTGGCATGAGGGAGACCCTGGCACACATCTATCTTGAGTGCGCCAGGTTGCAGCTCCTTTTCCAGTTCCTCCAGAGCCTTCTCCTCAGGTTCTGGGTGCATTTTTCTCCACATCTCCTGATATTTGCACACACCATCCGTGGTCCCATGAAATTGCAAAATCCTTGTCAACCTCTTTCTGGCACTGGCCAAGATGGCCATGCATCATACCATGAGGAGGATGCTGGACAGGGAGGTGCTCTGCAATCGTGGGGTATATTTCCGCTCCTTCTCAGGTCATGTATCTGGGCAGGGTTCCTCTGGGTTGTGTCCACGGGCTCCCTGGATGCCTTCGAGGAGCAGTGGGCGCTGTCTGGGGTTCTCTGCTCAGAGTTCCCTTCTGGAGCCCTGCTTTTTGAACCTGTGACCCTGACTCCCATCCCTGTTTTCTTCATTTGTTGTCCCCTGAATTTACGTGAGCCCTGGGCTCAGTGGCTCTTCCCCTTTGGCTGCGGGAGGGGCCGGGAACTTAATAGGTGCACATAAAACTCACTTTCCATTCTAACATAAAACCATTCACAACACATACAAACGTGGAGTATGAAAATATTCTTTGGGGGGGGCTGAGAAACCAGGCTCCCAGCTCTGTGCGGTGCATGGGATGGGCAGATCCCACTCTACATTCCTGTGCATGTGTGGGAGGAGCCTACACTCTCTGGGTTGGTGGCAGGCCCCTCTCTCTGGAGCATATGGGGGGTAGAGGGGTCACTGTGCAGTCTTCATTCTGGCTTGGTGCGGAAGAGGTGTGGGAATGGAGAGCAAGTCTGCTCTGTGCTCATCCCTGGCAGCAGCAGCTCCTGTCCTACAGGTCTGCTCTCCACTTTAGCCTGTTGGGTCTTGCCATAGAAGGCGCTTGCCACAGCATGATACACGTATCTGCATGCAGGTAGGGGACTCCCCCAGTGATGCCTCTCCTTTCCTGGCCCTCGTGCCACAAGGACGAAGGGCTTTGCCTGCTCAGGCAACACAGTTAGTGAGCTGGTAGATTGATTTGGGTGGGGCTGAGCCCCTCTAGCCGTGGTCACTTGCCATCTATGAATACACACATCTAAATCCTCACAACCAAATTCAAATGAAGAACCATAATTCCACATTCAGCCAAAATAGGGCATTTTACCAATAGACATGCCATAAAGTCAGTGGTCTGTAATCCTACCCCATTAAAGTTAGTTGGAGTTTTGCCATTAATTTAATTGGAATCAGGATTTCATCCAGTGTCCATTAGAAAATATAAGGTCAGAGTTGCATTTGCTTGTGATAGCAAGGAACATGTACAGTGAGTCAGCCTATGTGCGAATTGAAAGTGAGTTGATAGTGTAGTTGTGTTGTCTGTGACTATGGCTGAATAATATGAGATTTGAAGTGGTAAGTTATATTAGTTGAGGTTATGTGGATGTGAATGTTGGCGTAACTACCAATTTATGTGGGTTTTGTTGTGATTGCATTGGTGGGAATTACACGCGGGGCAACCTTAAATTGAAGTTACCAAAGTTTTTTGCTTGGGGTAATTTCCCAGGGCTTTTAATAACTATATGTCACTGCTGCTCACTGTTTACATGGATAGTTATCACTGTTGGTATCCTTTTTGTATCCTCACATGCCTCAATCACAGTTGAATCCTCATGTCCCCCATGAGGGGTTCTACTGATCGCCATATTTGGGGTCGGGAAGGAATTTTCCTCCAGGGTAGATTGGCAGAGGCCCTGGAGGTTTTTCGCCTTCCTCCGCAGCATAGGGCAGGGGTCGCAGGCTGGAAGATTCTGTGTGGGTGGGTCAGCTTTTGTGGCCTGCATCATGCGGGAGGTCAGACTAGATGACCATATTGGTCCCTTCTGACCTTAAAGTCTATGAGTCTATGAGACCCACTTCACCCCGCTTCTCCTACTGGTCTTCTGGACATGTGCAGTCCTCTCCTATGTCTACACACAGCAATGTTTCCCCCATCTCCTCCAATAGTCCCACACCTAAACATCATCCCTCCCATACTCTGCTCCCCACAATGCCACATGTTTTCCTACCACATTCAAATCTTAAATGTTGATATGTATCAGCACTGGGTCAGTATGTGGGCATGAGGATAATCTCCAAAGAGGGGGGCTGGGATTATAGAGGGCCTGAAAGGGTAAGTGAGTATGAAGGGGTACCAGCATGGGGAGAAGGGGTCTGTGAAAGGAGCATGGGTTATAATTGGTACTTGGGGTGCAGTGGCTGAGGTTGGCAGAAGTGGAGTGGAAAGCAGATCCACTGTCGTGAGCCATTTATGGTTCATTGGAGAAGATCAGTGTCCCGGAGAACCTCGGGAGGTTAATCACAGTGGATCTCCTCTCCATTCTGCAACTGCCACCCCAAGCCTTCCTATTTGAAGCCTCCACTTTTCCCCATATAACCAGTCACCTTCCTGTGCTCCCTCATATCTCTGCTCATCTCCCCATCCATCCACAAAATTTCCTTAGTGCTGCTTCATGGTGTGTAGAGGATGATCCAGATGTAGGAGTAGCTTGGGGTCAGGGACAGGTTTCCCTTGGGAGGCTCGTGCAGATAACCAGGCTTTGGTGGGATAAATGTTTTAGCAGAGCGACATCAGCTAGAAGGGGCTGTCTGGCCAGAGCTGCTCACATTGAGGCACTTGACTGGGGGAAGTCCTTGATGAGCTGATGGCTCAGTTCAAGGCACTCATCTCTCCTGGCACAGCTTTCTGTGCCTCACAGGAGTCCTTCAAGCATTAAGAAATTAACAATACCTGCCTCCCCTCCTAACTCCACTACACAGAACCCAGTCAGTCCCCTGCTCCCAATGTGCCTGCTTAATACTATTGCCTCACACATCCCTAACAGCACTCCCTCCCACACACACATCACAGACACCTCTGATCACCTTCTAAGGCCCCCTGCACAACCCCACTGCCCTCAACATGCTCCCCTGTTCTCCAGCCCACCTCCGTGCTCACCTGGGATATGTGTAGAGCACAGCTGGTGAAGCAGGCAGGCAACATCAGAAAATGGAAGTTGCTGATGGAAGATACTCCATCAGATACTCTTGGCGTAGCTATAATAAGTTATGGCAAATTAATGGAATAATGTCTGTTAGGTGATATATAGAATGAATGCATGTTTGGTGTTTGTGGGGAGTTTGGCTTTTTTAGCCTGAGAGAGCAAAGTGAGAAAGGTGAGTTTCCCAGGACCAAAATTTCAAAAAGGGAGAATTTGTAACTCTTTCCTCTTTCAAAATCAGTTCATCTTGTACAATATAGAAAATACAATTTTCCTAACAAGAGCTTGAGTATAAAATTTGGAAAGTAAATTCAGTCATTTAAATGTGAAAAAACAGAGAATTTAGTCCTGCTTTAAGTGCAATTCTGAATGAAATCTTAACTGTAGAGTCACCAGAGCTGCCTCTTTAATGTTTCATTTCCAATAGCACATTACCCCTCACCCCATGCTAAGGAATTGATTTAGTTCTAACCCAGAGAGAAGAGTGCCATCTACTTAATCGTCAACACTGCTTCCTATAGCGCCCTGGGTTTTCCTTGGAGGTATTGCATCCAGGTGCCAAAAGTGCCTGACCCGGCTTATAAGAATAGGAGATGTAAGCCAGCCTGAGATATATGGCTGCAGATTTGGTTGATTTTGCATATCCACCATAATTATTTGTTTGAGGATGTATTTTTAAAATCTCATACCTACTTACTATAATTCTGCTTTTGTTTTCTGAATAGAGATTCATTTAGTCCATAATCTTCAAGAACTTCACTCTTGTGACACAGAATAATTGAAAATAGTTTTCATTTGGATGGTGTGGAAGCCTCAGCTCCTATCATTTGTGGTGAGACTATCATAAACATTGAGGACTATCCATTAACAGGATGAATAGGATAATCAGACAGGTGCTTTCCATCCCATAACTTCTGTGCCCTGCAGGAGAGGGCTGTGGGAAAAGTTCCATGAGGAACATCTTGTTGAGCTCCTCCCTTTTCATACTTCAGGGACAGATATAGGGATTCCACCCGATATCCACGCACAGAATATTCCATGTGGCCTGCCATGCAAACTTGGCAGATACTTAGAGATCTGCAGAAGACCAGGACAAAGGTGTGAACATCCTGTACCTCTGCAGCTTGTCTGGCCTGTGCATGCCCCCACATCTCTAGTGTAGTGAGCTCCATTGGATCTGTGCTACATAGAAGCTTCCTTGGCCATGGCAGACTCCAGCTGGAGAAGGGAAGAAGAATATAGAAAAGATAATTCAGCCCCAGTTTTTAGTATCTTTTATAGGGAATTTCCACATGGTCAGAAGGGCAGAAATATGTGTCTTCTCCCATCCACCTACTCCAGTCTGCATAATCTCTGAACTTGGAGACCAGAGACAGGAGACCCTTGTGTGAATCAAGGCCTGTAATTATGTGAGAACATCGGACAAAGAATCAGCGTCCATGGAGTTTTGTGGCTCCTTACTTTGAAGACTTATTCACTTTGCTCACATACAGTAATTTTTAATTCCTTGATAAAGGCAGCTGAGGTAAATGCTTAATCTGTTTCGAGGCAATGTACCCACTTATACCAGTGTACATTGAAATAACTCCATTCAAACCAACAGATTTACACTAAGATAAAACCAGTAGAAGTGAGAAAAGGATCAGGCCCCATTAGAGATCAGAGTCTGTAATATTCCATTGTTTGGCTTGCACAGAGCTTCTTTAAACTATGTGGGCAGCACCTGTCCCCAGAAACTGAAATATCACCTGATGTGCATGACATACACAAGTCTGCATCTTCCTACTAGGAAAACAGAGTGACAGCAAGACAGAGAGAAAATTTCAAATCTGCTGGTAAATTTGCAGTAGGAATCATGCACAGCAGTGCGTAGCATATTTGAGATAATGCCACTAGGCTGGCTACAGACAAGACATTCTCTGTTTATTGTTTCATTTTGTAGATTTAAGAGGAGAGCATGTTCCAGTTAGAGTCAATAACAGGTTAGAAATTAGAAACGCCAAAAATATAAAAAATGGAGCTTTTTAAAAAGAGGCAAATGGCCAAATGAGCAAAATATACATTTTCAGGTTCACCATACTTCTGCTGTTGCCTTCAGAATCACCATTACCTAAGTATAATTACAACTAATTCTGAATTAATATCCTCTGAGATGCCTGTTGAATCTGGTTTCAGTAGTGTCTTTAGGTGACACTCAATCTGGAAGTGGTATGTAAAAAAAAAAAATACTTTTTGTGAGCCCAGATCTTGGTCTGTGTCAGAACTACAATCAGTGCAATTTGGGAGTGAGGGATAGATGGCTTTAAACCACCTTTGAGGATATTTGAACCTGGGGCCACCAGTTTACAATCCCTGTCATAAACTACTATTTACTCAGCTGCCCAGGCCCCAAAAGAGGTCATTTTTGCAGTCAGAAATTGTCAGGACATAGAGGCAACCTGGCCCATGCCCCCTAAACTAAAGATGTAAAGTGAATGGTGAGGAAGTTGCTATGGCAGCCCTGTGTCAGACCTTCTGGGTTTAAGGGTGGCTTGTGTGGGGACTGGTGCAGTTGCTGCATAAGTGGGTCATGGATTGAGGGGGAGTCAGGGGAACACAATTACCCTGACTGAAATAAATGGATTAGTTTAATAAATCTGAGGGGAGAGCTGGATAGGGATTGGGAAGGATTCCCACTGTTAAGATTTTAATAAGTGCACTTTTGGAAAGTCTTTCTCTTGAACAACTCCTGTATCTCTATGGGGCCACACTATTCATGGCCTTGTGGGACATGTGGTGATGTCTCCCTTGTGTGGCTCCTTCTTTGTTGTAGGTGGGAACAAGAAGAGCAGTGACATTATAAAAACATTTTTGTTTAATAGGGAGAAAAGGTGGGCGAGGTAATTTCATTTATTGGACCAACTTCTGTTGATGACAGAGACATCTGTGTAGCTCGAAGGCTTGTCTTTCTCACCAACAGAAGTCGATCCAATAAAAGATATTACTTCACCCACCTAGTATCTCTAATATCCTGAGACTGACACAGCTACAACAACTCTTCATTCAATGATTTTTATGGAAATGCAGTTGAGCATATAGTGGGTGTGAAAGTCTATGCAGTAGGAAAAAAATTTCTGACATCATTTACCAAACAAATGAGAAAAGCAGAATTATTTCACTTACATACGAAGATTCTTCATGTTAATTTTCTGGAAAAACCCCTTGTAAAAGGGGACTGTTCTGTGGTATGGAGGTGAAGAAAAAGTTCCATGAAAATTCTGCATGACCAAATCACATTGATCAGCACAACAGTATCCCAAAGCCAAAAGCACATAAATATCTAGTTTCTCAAACCAGTATATTACCTAGAGAAAGAAAATGGGAAATCTACATGGTATACCCAGTACCTAAAACTGATATTTTAAATAAATATGGAGTAGACACATTTATTTATATAAGAAAATAGAACAGCACATGCTCTGTGTGTGTCTCTCCCCTTTTCTCAAGCAGGAATTGGCATGTTTTAGTAAAATATCTGGAGAGATATTTATGAACAAGGAATGCTTAGCCTTAAAATAAAAAAATAGATTTGATAGAATAGTTTTCAGTTCCTTTAACTTCTATGTATCCAGAAATATTGAGTTTTGGGCTACTGGTGTTACTTTCAAATCTTTTGAATATAGTGTATTGGGATTTACTCTGCAAATTATAAGCAAAGATTAAACCAAAATGTGACTTATGATGGAAAGTGTTTCAGTGTTTTCATCTATTTTCATGAAATGGCTATATTTTAGTTATATTACACATAATACATAGATATGAATAGGCTGGTTATAACTTAGACATGTAAAAACCACAGCCCAAATTTTCCAAACCTAATTTAGGTTCCTCTATTGCTATTTAGGCATTGGAGTAAAAGTAACCTGATTTTCAAAAGCCCTTAGTATCTATAGCGCCTATTGTTTTCAAAGGTGCTCACTTCAGCATTTTAGAAAATCAGATCACTTTTATTTACGTCCATAAATATGGATTTTGGAGCCTAAGTTTAGGCACCAAGGTTTGAAAATGTTGGCTTATATCTAACAAAAGTAAATACAAAAAATGGCCCATGATATGCAAAGACAGAGCATCTGAAGAAAAATCATTTGTCCTTGGCAGTAATAGAATGCTAATCTGTTAATTTTTTCGTACCTGTTTATTAGAGGCATGCTGATTTGGGCTGGTGTTCTCCAAAGTAATTATTACATACAGTATCATGCTCAAATTATATACTGTACTGCATTTTACTTCATTATATTGTTGGAGTCAATGTAATTGTTTCTTGATAGAAGATGGAAAAGTCTTGATTTTAACTTCAAAAACCTTTATTTTCTTAACTCTTTGTTTCCTGTGTGGTATTCAACTCAGTTCACACAGTGCAGTCTAGACAGGCAAAAGGAGAAAAGGCCTATGCTGCCAGGTCCCTGCAACAAAAACATTCTCTCTCAGAAAACAGACCTTCCTTTCAATACTTCAACCAAAGGACACACAGGAGGAATTCATCCACAACCATGAAAGACCATGGAGAAGGAGCAACAAAGGTGGCCAAACAGATACGAGTCAAACAATATCCTCTAGGATCCTTTGATGCCAACTATATTTCCACTTTGGTAGAGCAGTAGACAGCAGCTGTTCAAGGGAGAACCTGACATCTCTCCCAGTTTTTTCAGAAGCTGTCTAGAACAGCTGGTTTTGATTTGGTACCAGGTCACATATCTACACAGGCTGCCATTGAGAGATATATGATCCAGGATCCCCTGTCCTCTTGTGTTGCTGTGTTCTTACACCCTTTTTGGGGGACCAACTGGTGAAAACACTGCAGCACACTCCTCACAGAACTGCCTTTTACTTGAAGGCAATGAAGAAAAAATATATCCCTTGAGGATACTGGCAGCTATATCTCCTGCTCTCACGCAAGAAGAAGCAGTGGATAGAGGGAAGACCAGCCAGTTTTATGTTACTGCATGCCACACTCCTGTGCTTCAACTCAGGATTCCATTCAGATGTGGAGTTAACCAATCCACTGCTGCAACCCTCTGAGTCATGGACTATCATATCATAATTAAAGCCAAGATGAACTCTAGAAGAAAGAAGGCCTTTGCCCAGGTTGAGCCTTTGCCAGGACAAGCACCGGGAGCTCAAAAAGATTTTCAGGTTACACAAAGATGCCCAAAGAAAGACTCAAGAACACATTCAACAGCAGAGAGAATCATTTTGGGGAACAGGTGGAGGTCTGGCTGCAGACAAAGGCCACCTTGCATTCTCTCAGGCCTGTGTCTCATTCCTCAGGCCCCTCCCAGAGGGAGGGAAAGGAAATGCTTCTTTTTAAAGCAGTTATTTTCTTTGATAGCTGGCTTCAGGAGAGCTCGCCCCACCCTCACATACACCATTCATGGTGCTGGAGCTCAAATCACCAGCACAAAACAAAGGCCCTAAGCCTCCTTTTCAGAAGCACCAAAAATTGAAGGGTTTATTAAGGAGTCTGGAGAACATAGCTAGCCTGACACTGTCTACATCCTGCCATGATTTCCCTAAGAACCTTTTATCCCCATTTCCACCTGATCTTCTTGAATTCACATGGCCCATGCATTGTTCAGTGGGGCTTCCTCTTAGCAGAAAGACATGCTCCTGCTTGAAAGAACCATTAAGACTATGTCAGTGGATCTTTTCATTATACTATCATCAAAGCACAGGCACTAAAACTAATCCAAAATTAATGCTGAGCAATGCAAGATCAGTTACCAACAAACAATATACAACCTCATCAGCAATGAAACATCTAATACAGTTTGCATCACAGAGACTGGGTTGAATGACTCCATGAACCTTCTACTAGCTTATCTCATCCCCCAGATTTCATAGTCCACCATAGACCCATATAAAACAAGATGGTAGGTGGCACTGCAATTATCTTCTCTGAAAACATCAAATCCAAAAGAGGTGCCTCAAATAAGGCATTTGAATTCATTCATGTAACAACAGAAACCAGAGGCAAAGTTAACCATAGGACTTGTGCTCATTTACTGACCACCGCAGACTAAAGGACTCATAAAGGATCTTACTGATACTTTGTCAGTGATGGTGGTGAAATATCCCAGATTTATCATCCTCGGAGACTTCAGCATTCATGTTGACAAGGCCATATATGCAAAAACAAACAAACAAACTACCAAACTCATCTCATCACTTTCCTCCCTAGGACTTTCACAGATCATTCCTGGCCTAACCCACACAGCTGGTCTCACCTTGGACTGGTTTTTGGATTAGATGTCAATATCTAGGACATCACAATCCAGCTACTGACTTGGACAGGCCATCACCTCACTAAAGCAGTGGCCAGCACTCCCACTACCCATGCAACAAGAAAAAACTCATGACCCTGATTTGATCATGAAGACACTCAGACTCAAATTTGAAAGTATGCTAAAAGACTGCAGCACTCCTCCCACAGGATGGAATCATTCTGGTGAATCATTATCATTGTACCCTAGTCTCAGTCTTCAACTCACTGGCTCCCATACAGCCTCTTCCACCCCATTGCCCATATAGGTCGCCTGGGTTTTCTGACACCCTACCCCAGATGAAGAGAGAGGGTCAGAAACTCAAACACCGAAGGCAGAAAACAAAGGCTGGAACAGTTTGAAACATAAAAAATTTCTCCAAGCCTAAAGTGAGGCTGTATTATAGGACAAAAGAACCTTCCCATCAGCCTCCATTGAAGCTGCCAGATCCTGCTCTAAGGAGCTACTCAGGGTGGTAAACCACTTAATCAGTCCTGAGTGCCTACAGCCTACTACAGAACCCTGCACAAGTGCTGTGAAGAGCTATCGTCCTACTTCACTGAAAAGATCATGCACATTTTGGAAGGCTTCTCTAGACGGATCCACTCCATCTAAAACTGCCAACAAACATCCCACTGCATTCCTGTAGTTCAGTACACACACTCCTCAGAAAGTACTAGACAGCCTTGTGAAGTCCTGATCCAAGACCTGTGAATCTAACCCACGCCTTTCCTGGCTGATGAAAGAGAATCATGAGCAACTGATGCCACTCATCACTGAAACAGCTAATGCTTCATTCAGGGAAGAAATCTTGCCTTTCTCCTTCATACAAGCAATAGTGAAACTGTCACTGAAGAAACCCACACTGGATACATCGGTACTAGACAACTGCCTCTCAAACTTTCTGCTCCTGAGAAAGCTTATAGAGAAACTAGTCAAAGACCACCTCTACAGGCTTATCTAACTGAAGCAAATATCCTAGACCCATCATAAACTGGATTCAAGCAAGACATGGAACTGAAACCTCTACAGTGGCATTGTGACAGGGCACAGCTCTCTGCTCCTGTCTTCTCAGACAAATAGCTCTAACACCTTCAGTTTGTAAACCCGACGTGTAGTTTATTTGTGCTATCTCAGCCACCACTCCTTTACAGTCCCCCTCAGCAACTCTGTTTACAAACAACATCCCCTTTTGCCAGAGAGAAGAGATCTCTCCACACAGAAATCTCTCTTTACCCTGGCCCTGCTAACCTCTCTGACTTGCTCTCTCTCATAACCCCCTGGCACTTCCTTCCCATGTACCTTTCTATTCTTCCAGTTAATGGATTAACTAGCTTCTTAGGTCCTCCAGCTCAGACTGATCTAATAATTAGCCCCAGCTTCCCTCAGTCAGTCCCTTCTTTGGGGAGACTAATTGGACTAACAGTGACCATAGTGCTGGTTCAGCTGCTGGTTCTCAGCACTCTGTCACAGGCAGTGATGGATCATCTCCTACTGTCAATGGATGGAGGGCAAACATCCATTCTTATCCTCCTGGACCTCTCTGGAACATTTGATACTGTTGACCATGAGATAATGTTCTCCTGAGAGAGGTGGCAGGGAAATGTAGTAAAATGGTTTAAGTCTTTCCTGGAGGAACATACCCAAAGAATAGTGATAAGAAACTGCACATCCAACATTAGACTCTTATTTGTGGAGTTCCACCAGGATTAATTCTCTCTCTGGTTCTATTCAACATCTGCATGCAGCCACTAGGTGAACTGCTAACATGACATGGACTCAAGTGCCAGAAATCTGCAGATGACACACAACATGCTCTATTTATCCTTCATCACATATCTACCACCAAGGTAGCCCAGTGATCTTGGAGGAGATCAGTTCATAGATGAAGAACAGTTTATTGAAGCTGAACTCAAGCAAGACACAGATTATGCTTGGAGGCAGAGGAAAGCATTTTGAATAGTTTACAGTTATTGTGCTGTCTTTTGGTGGCAGGTTCACACCCACAATCAGTCCATTTCAGACCATCGTTTAGGAGTGCTCCTATAATTCTTCACTGATACTAAGTTTTCAAATAATAGGGCTTTCTAACATTCCCAGTTGGCAAGAAGACTCCGTCCCATTTTGGTGGATGATGTCTTGGCCTTGGTTTTAAACACCTTTATCATCTCCATCTGGACTATAGCTGAGTAACACCTGGGCATGAAGCCATCAGTATTTAGCAAACTCCAAGTAGTACGGAAGGCTGCAGCACATCTCCTCAGCAGCACAGGCTACTGCAAACACATCAAACTTGTCTTTGGTTCTTTCCACTTGCTTCCCATAGAAGGGTCAAGTTCCAGGCCCCAGTCCTAAAAAGTTCTCAATGGCTTAGAACCGGCATATCGAAAAGATAACTTAGAGATCCAAGGTGAAGACCACGGTTGACCACTTCACTCCTCGGTATGTTCGAAATTTCTACCACAAGGGTAAACCTCATCTGAGCAAGAACCAGAATTTTCTCAGGGGCGGGTCTGAGACTGTGGAACAAAAATCCAAAGGAGATAAGGGCCATCACAAATCTCACCACTTTCAGCTCCAGTGCAATGTGCAGTTCTTTGACCTTGTCTTCTCTCACATAAGCACAGATAGAAGTGTGTACATTTAAAAAAAAGGTAAATTCCTACCAAAACAACACAGCGTGCACATCTCCTCTTAGAGAGAGTCCGACAGAGAGAATGAACCACACATAACAGAACTTAGTCACATCACTTAATGCACTACTGGTAGGTGCTCAGATACTACAGTATTTATATAGTATATACTACAGTATTTATATAGTATATATTTATATATATAGAAAAATCAGATGTAAGAAGGGAAGAGTTTTATTCCAGACACTTTCTAATAATCAACATGAAAGGAGTTGCAGGCCATCTTGGATTTAGGGGAACTAAATAAATAATCACTGTAGGAGCAGTCATGTAACTGCTAGAAGAAAGCATCTGGCTATGTACTCCACCCACTGTGGACACTTGTAGCCATGTCCTCCCTGCACAAACTGTGTGTGCACATCCCTATCTGACCATCCCAGGGAGATCCTTTTAAGCTATACTAATTGCAGCATCAGCTTCATCAGCTTGATGACAAACAAACGTGATGGGATCAGCTCACATATCACTGTCAGTGGACAAGAGCTGGAGATAGTGAAACAGTTCAAGTATTTGGGGGCAAACATCACTGATGAAGGATCAAAGGCAGAAATTCTGGCAAGAACTGTGCAAACAACAGCAACAGTGACAAAGCTAAAGCCAATTTGGAGGAACAAGAACATCTCCCTGGAATCCAAACTGAAACTGCTGCACATACTGGTCATCTCCATTTTTCTGTATACGTGAGAGACATGGACCGTTACAGAAGAACTTGAATGGAAAATACAGGTAGTAGAGATGAGATACTTCCATAAAATCCTGGGGATCTCCTACTTTGACCACTTCACTAATGAAGAGATCTGCAACATCATTACCCAACGTGCTGGGTCATATGAGGACCTTCTGACAACCATGAAAAAGAGCAAGCTGAAGTGGTACAACCATGTAACAAGATCATCCTCCAAGGGACAGTACAGAGGAAGAGAAGAAGAAGTAGACAGAAGAAGAGATGGATTGACAACATAAAAGAGTGGACAGGAATGGACTTCACGGAGACTCAAGCACTGTTACACAGTCGTCAGGGGTGGAGACAATTGGTTGATTGCTCATCAGTGATGGTGCCCCAATGACCAATGCGGTTGTGGGAGTGATGACGATGATGATGATGAATTTCAGCATACTAGAGCTGAGTTCTAATTGCAGCATACTAGAGCCCTTAGAAAGTTCACTCAACTTTTTGTTTCATTTGACACTAGTTCACTGGGGCAACACAGTTTTTAAGGGGATCAGGTCTAAGTACTGTCTGATTACCTTTCACATTGCTGTGACCTGACTGGCCATGTCAAGAAACATTTATCCAAGGCACAGTGACCTCCAGTACCTGTTGCGTCAATTATGTTTACCTTACAATCATCTGCAAGGCAACTCCTTGGTCCTCTCTTCATATGTTCCAAAGTATTATTGCTTGGATTTGGCTTCTAAGAGGGAATCCCATTTAATCTCTCTAGGATACAAAATCTGTTTCTGAGGCAGGGGGAGCCCAAATCCTCCCTCCAGCTCGAGTTTGTTACTTTGTGATATTCATTATTCGAGTTGGTCAGTTTTATTTCAACCTTTTCTCTTTGCTTGCATCTTTCAGATTACCTATATTATGCCTGCGATTGTTAGAAAGTATTTTACCCCCTTACTGTTTAAATAACTAAATAAATTCTCCTATTTGTGTTTAGCTATGGCATTATTCTTACTGCCTTTTTAGCTTTACTGACACTCTTTTTTTTCTTCTGAGACATCCCTTGAGATCCTTATTCTCCACGAGTGATAGTTATGTGAGAGGGTATCTCTAGAGAAGGGGAAATTACTGACCTGTAATTTTGCAGATATCATTTCATCAGAATTCTCACTCATCCACCCCCCAACATGGAGAGTCTGGGTGGTGTCAATGTTGAAGGGCTGGTCATTTTTACCCCTTTGTTTTGCTATTAACTTTTTGAGACAGTTCTTATATTTCAGTCATTTTTATTGATGCATTTTAGGCCTTGGCTACACTTGCGAGTTACAGCGCTGTAAAGGCTCCCCCAGTGCTGTAACTCACTCCCCGTCCACACTGGCAAGGCATTTGCAGCGCTGTATCTCCGTGGTTGCAGCGCTGCATGTACTCCACCTCTCCGAGAGGAATAGCGAGTATTGCGCTGCCGCTGCAGCGCTGCGGTGCCAGTGTGGCCAACCAATGCGCTGTGAATGGCCTCCAGAATTATTCGGCAGTATCCCACAATGCCTGTTCTAGCCACTCTGGTCATCAGTTCAAACTCTACTGCCCTGGCCTCAGGTAACCAACCATGTGACCAACCCTTTACATTCCCCGGGAATTTTAAAAATCCCCTTCCTGTTTGCTCAGCCTGGCGTGGCGTGGAGTGCTATCAGCGAATCTTTCCAGGTGACCATGCCTTCACGCGCCAAGCGAGCCCCAGCATGGAGCAATGGCGAGTTGCTGGACCTCATCAGTGTTTGGGGGGAGGAAGCTGTACAGTCCCAGCTGCGCTCCAGCCATAGGAATTACGATACCTTCGGGAAGGTATCAAAGGACATGATGGAAAGGGGCCATGACCGGGATGCCCTGCAGTGCAGGATTAAAGTGAAGGAGCTGCGGAGTGCCTACCGCAAAGCCCGCAACGCAAACGGCCGCTCGGGTGCTCCCCCCGCGACCTGCCAATTCTACAAAGAGCTGGATGCGATACTAGGGGTTAACCCCACCTCCACTCCGAGCACCACCATGGACACTTCAGAGCCGGTGGGGGGGGGGGGAGGAAGAGGAGGAGGAGGAGGAGGAAAACGGGAGTGATGGTGGTGGGCCGGATGGAGACACCCCGGAATCCCTGGAGCCATGCAGCCAGGAGCTCTTCTCGAGCCAGGAGGAAGGTAGCCAGTCGCAGCGGCCGGTACTTGGTGGAGGACAAACAGAAGAGCAGGTTCCTGGTAAGCGGTTTTTTTTTCGGGAAGGAATTTTTTCGGTGTGGGCTCTTTGGGAGAGGAGGGTTAGGCATGCATGCCTAGATGCGGAATAGTGCATTGATGTGGTTTATCACATCGCGGTAATCGGCCTCGGTAATCTCCTCGAATGTCTCATCCAGAATGTGTGCAATGCGCTTGCGCAGGTTTATCGGGAGAGCCACCGTGGTCCTTGTCCCAGCCAGGCTAACTTGTCCGCACCACTGTGCCGCGAGTGGTGGGGGGACCATTGCTGCACACAGGCAAGCTGCATATGGGCCAGGGCGGAAGCCGCATTGCAGTAGAAGACCCTCCCTTGCTTCCCAGGTCACCCTCAGCAGCGAGATATCGTCCAGGACGAACTCCTGTGGAAAATTTTCCTGTGGAAAATGTTGGGACATTGTTCAGTGTAGGTGCCCCCTGAAGCTGTTGGCTCTCCCCAGGCACAGAAACCCAGAGGACAGTGCAGCCCTGAAACAATCAGTCCCCCTTACTCACCATTTTGAGGCTCCCGTGGGATATGTGTGCTCTGTTTCGGACGGGAAAATTATGCTATTGTGTAGACCCTGTGTGTTTTCTACTCCTTAAGTGCGGGGGGAATCATTACTCTGTCTGGTATAAACAATGCTGCCTCTGTTAAATGTTGCATTTTGCCTATACAGCTGCATCAACCTTGAGACCTCAGCCGTCCCTCTTATCCCCTGCTCAGAGACTGCAAAGACTCAGGAAGAGACCGCGAAAAAGCAAAGAAGACATGCTGCAAGAAGTGATGCGGCAATCTATTAAAGAGAATGAGAAAGCACAGAACTGGAGGGAGAGAGAAAGCAGGATCCGCCAGGAAAACGCAGCGCACCGGCAGCAAAGCACCGCGCACCGGCAGCAAAGCACTGATAGGCTCATAAGCATCCTGGAGCGCCAAGCAGATGCTATCCAGGAGCTGGTAGCCATGCAGAAAGAGGAGCAGTACCGCAAACGCCATCCCCCCCTACAGCCCTTGTCCCAAAACTCTTTCCGTTGTGCCCCACTGTCACCTGCAACCCACTTTCCCCAACTTCCGTGTTCTTCACGCCACCCGCTGCCTCCAACACCAGTATCTTCACCACCCAGCCCTGAAAACCACGACCCTTACCCTCTGCACTCAACCCCCATCACCATGCAGTATAGCTGTCCTGAAGTGCAGCACTCACTGCACAGCACACCAGACAGGACATACGCGAATCTCTGATTGTACTGTTTCCCACTCCACCCCCTTGTTTCTTTTCAATAAATAATTTTTTTTTCTTTTCAATAAATGGATTTTTTGGCTTTGAAAACATTCTTTATTATTGCATAAAGTAAAAGACTCCTTAGCCCAGGAAATAAACAGGCACTGCAAGTCTGCTTGTCTGCTTAGCAAATGATTCCTAAAGATTGGAACTACTGCACTTCACTCCCGTGCAGGGCACCAGATATCACTGCTGGTTTTCAGCCTCAAATTGCTCCCTCAAGGCATCCCTAATCCTTGCAGCCCCGCGCTGGGCCCCTGTAATAGCCCTGCTCTCTGGCTGTGCAAATTCAGCCTCCAGGTGTTGAACCTCGGAGGTCCATGCCTGAGTGAAGCTTTCACCCTTCCCTTCCCAAATATTATGGAGGGCACAGCACGCGGATATAACCGCGGGGATGCTGTTTTCGGCCAAGTCCAGCTTCCCATACAGAGATCGCCAGCAGCCCTTTAAACGGCCAAAGGCACACTCCACAGTCATTCGGCACCGGCTCAGCCTGTAGTTGAACCGTTCCTTGCTGCTGTCAAGGCTCCCTGTGTAGGGTTTCATGAGCCACGGCATTAACGGGTAAGCGCGATCTCCAAGGATCACAATGGGCATTTCAACTTCCCCTACCGTGATCTTCCGCTCTGGGAAAAAAGTCCCGGCCTGCATCTTCCTGAACAGCCAAGTGTTCCGAAAGATGCGTGCGTCATGCACCTTTCCGGGCCAGCCTGTGTTAATGTCAATGAAACGCCCACGGTGATCCACAAGCACCTGGAGAACCATAGAGAAATACCCCTTCCGATTAACGTACTCGGATCCTAGGTGAGGTGGTGCCAGAATAGGAATGTGCGTCCCATCTATCGCCCCTCCACAGTTAGGGAACCCCATTTGTGTAAAGCCATCCACTATTTCCTGCACGTTACCCAGAGTCACGGTTCTTCTGAGTAGGATGCGATTAATGGCCTTGCAAACTTGCATCAACACGATTCCAACGGTCGACTTTCCCACTTCAAACTGGTTTGCGACCGACCGGTAGCTGTCTGGAGTTGCCAGCTTCCAGATTGCAATAGCCACCCGCTTCTCCACTGGCAGGGCAGCTCTCAATCTCGTGTCCTTGCGCCGCAGGGTGGGGGGCGAGCTCCTCACACAGTCCCATGAAAGTGGCTTTTCTCATCCGAAAGTTCTGCAGCCACTGCTCATCATCCCAGACTTCCATGACGATGTGATCCCACCACTCGGTGCTTGTTTCCCGAGCTCAAAAGCGGCGTTCCATGGTGCTGAGCATGTCCGTGAATGCCACAAGCAATTTCGTGTCGTACGCATTACGCGGCTCGATAGCATCGTCGGACTCCTCACCCTCACTCTCACTGTCACTTTGGATCTTAAGGAATAGTTCGACAGCCAAACGTGACGTGCTGGCGAGACTCGTCAGCATACGCCTCAGCTGTTGGACTGCATTTCCCGCAGACAGATCGCGCTGCACAGAAACCGTTGAAAGATGGCGCCAAAGATGGACGGAAACAAAGGGATTTCTGGGATGCGAAGCGATGCATCACGGGGCATTGGGACAGGACCCAGAATTCCCCGCACCCATGCCCCCTTCCCACAACCCACGGTGCCAGAATGGGAAAAGGTGCTCTGTGGGATAGCTGCCCATAATGCACCGCTCCCAATAGCACTGCAATTGCCGCAAATGTGGCCACGACAGTGCGCTGGGCAGCTGTCAGTGTGGACAGACTGCAGTGCTTTCCCTACTCAGCTGCACGAAGTCAGGTTTAACTCACAGCACTGTACATCTGCAAGTGTAGCCAAGGCCTTATTTATTTCTTTGGAGAGCTGTTTCATCTTGTTAAACCATGAACTCACTGCAAAGTTTCAAGAATAGCAGCCAATCCAGAGTATGATGTGCAATCCCAGGTAGTGGGACTTGCTCACTTGCCATATAACGTGAAGTAGAGAGTTGAATCCCTGGAGTAAGAATGTTGTCAGACTGTGACCTTCAGTGAAGAAGAATTACAGGTCTGCTTATTTGTTCATTTCTTTTCTCTTAGACAAAGGCCTAAATTATCAGAAGTGACTCATTATGTCACTATGCTTGAGTTTTAAGGTATTGCAATGTGGACACTCAGAAAAGAGGTCAGGTTTTCAGATTGTGCTGTACAACTAGTCTCTGCTAACTAGGCTCATATATGGTATCTCAGATAGAGTACTCAAAAACTGTGGCATCCTAAATCACTAGTCACTTTGAAAGTTTAGGCCAAAATGTCTGACAACTTGGCTCTCCCTGTTCGTGTGACCTCTCCTTTACACCTTTTTAGTGATTTTCCACCTTAAATATTATATTGCTTCCTATACATCGTCATTTAAAGAGTTCAAAAGAATTTGTTTTGAGGGGGGAGCAGAGGGACAGGACCTATGATATCAGTCATTACTCATGACTGACAGCATAGAAGACTGGATCTGTTGCCACTTGATGGGACATGGCTCTGTAGTAAGGACAGCCAGACATGCCACCTACAGGCCCAGTCCTGCACATGTTAGCCCTTATTGACTTCACCAGGAGAAAATAAATGAACAGATAAGGCAAATCTGGTTTGGAAAAAAGATTGGGTATAATTTTGCTAGCAAAGTGGTAAAATGTCAGCAACTGTAGATTTAAAAACATAGATCAGGCTGTCTCGTAGCTTCAAATGAAAGTATAAGTGGTGTGCCTTGTCTTCTCTTTTTTTTTTTTTTTTTTGGAATTAATATTCTTAACACATATATCAAGTCTGGGGTTAAACTTCTGATACTTTGTCTTTAAACTTGTTTGAGCTCTGTGTCTGTGCTGGGGGGAGAGAGCGAGCGAGAGATTTGCTAGTTTTTGAGCGCATGAATAGTTTTATTTTACTTTCTGTGAGGCATCTACTGAAAAAATAACCCACACAATTGCATCAGTAATACACTGAATAGGGATATTAAATTATGTTAACTGGAAGTAACCGCAGTGCAGCATCTAGAAAACTGTCTGTCAGGAGGCATTTTGTGAATCACTGCCTCCACCTAGTGGTGTTTTCGGAGAATTATATGACTTTCAAATCCCTCAGTGATAAGTGATACTACAAACATATGAAAGGCTGTAAGGATATAATTTATTTTATGCACATATACAGTCATTACAGTTGCATCCATTAATGCCATTGCAGTTGAGGATCTGTCAGCTTTTCATTTATAAAAACACAATTTTCAGGGGTTTAGAACTTGGCTATAAAAATTCACACTGTGCTGAAATTTGGCAGCCTAATAGCACTTTCTGCAAAGACCTTTTGGTGAATGCTGTGAATGTTCATTAACAATAATACACAAAACCTGGCAGAATCATCATAGACCCACGGATATGCTATTGAATCCTAAAGAGCCTTGGCCTCAAGAGTATGTCAATGGCATGTTTTCTTTCTTCTCTATTTCCAGCATTATTAGGAATAGAGAGAAAATAAAGCCGTAATTTTTTTTAAAAATAAGGATAATTCTTAAACCCACAAAATAAAAATATTAATGGCTTTGTAGTACCTTATAGGCACTGCTGTGTGCCAGGGGAAGCCCCAGTGGCAGTGCACAGGCTAGTCCTAAGAAATAAGTCTGAAATTCCATCCTGTGGAGTTTCTACTGCAAAGGTTTCCAAACAAGAAAATACTTGACATGCAGGATTCTACCAAATTCTCTGATTTCATTTAGCAAATTCTTTGCACTTGAATTCAGGTTTTTTAAAAATGTGCAAATCCAGTCTTGCCCTCAGTTCCTCCCCCACCTAGCTGAAAAACTATTTGAGACAATCCTGGCAGGCCTGTCTAGAAGAAATTTCTCTCAAGATGAAATTTACCCCGGTGCAGAAAGCATGCACAAAGTCCTGTGCATTATTTGTCCCACTTTAGTCCTGTGCTCAAAGCTTAATTGGCATTAGTTTGGCCCCAATCCTATGTGTAGTAGCATGAAGTCAAACTGCTGCCCCTATGCACCACACGTTTCAGGATTAGGTCCTTAAATAGTGTTTAGGGCCAAGGCCACCTAGGAACTCTTCCTAGAAGTGAATTTCAGCCTTGATTCCCTGTACCCTAGGCTGACAATCATCCTCAGTTTCTACCTTGTCCCTCTTTGAGGATTAGTCAGGCATCCTGTGGAGTCTTATTGACTGGTGGACACCCTTGAATGGATTTGTAGTGCATTGAGGTATATCTCCCAGCAGCCTCCATTGTTTTGTCAAACTAAAGTTCTGAAGGGCTTAGAAAGCCTAAACATTGTGTTGTTTTTTGGTGGGCACAATAGTAGTTTTAAGTGTAAAACCATCTTCCTTCCTGGTAGAAAAGATAATAATAATAATGAGGAAAAACCATCAAATCTGTCATTTTCCACAAATCCACTTTCATCTGTGTTGGTAAGTTTACTCACAGATCTTTTCACATAATATTACTCCTGGGGGGATTCTGCGTGACTGCTCACCCGCAGGACCCCCCCCCCCCCCCGCAGAATTCCTGTGCTTCCCTGTAGAAAATGGCAGGTAAGCAAAGGGAAGCTGCACGGGGGGAGAGGTCAGGGGGACGACCACAGGCACATTTTTTTGGGGGGGGGATTGCCCCCTCCAAACAGAGTGAGGCGTGGGGGGGGCACATGGGGTTACGTGCCACTGCGCCCCCCCCCCCCCCATTTCTGCAAGTGTAGAGCTGCCCAGCTGAAGGAGGCTGTGTCTGGGCTCCCCTGACTCTGCAGCTGAACGCCACCTCCTGGGTCCTAGTGCCAGTTGTGTTTCCCTTCTGTGTGCTGGGAGCCTTCCTGTTTTTTGTGCAACAGTGAGTGCCCACGGTGGGGCCGGGTAAGAGGGGAGAATGAGGGAAGGAAGGTGAAGGGGTGGGGGGAAGAGGCAGTGGGGAAGGAAGGGGGTGGAATAGGGCAGGGGAGGGGAATGTGGAAGTGAGGGAGGCAGGGATGGGGAGGGAGAAGAAAAGGGGATAGGGGAATCGCAGGGGGAAGTGGTAGCCCGGCATGCAGCATCTCCTCAGCAGCAGCTGGGGCTCCCCCATTAAGCCGGCCCATCAAACCCTCACGCTGACAAGCCCTACCCCATCATACACCTGGATCCCTCTAATGAGCCCCCCAAACCCAGACCTCCACCCCACTGATGCCCAACCGGCTGCACCTGGACCCCCACCCCATCAAGTCCCCACACCCAGACTCCCCCACCGAGCCCCATCTCCCCACACCCAGACCCCCCTGGCTGAGTCCCAACCACCTTCACCTGAATCCCCTGCAAAGTCCCATTGCCCCTGCACCCAAAAGCCCCCAATGAGCCCCTATGCATCCAGATCTCCCACTGAGCTGCCCATACCCAGATTGCCCCACACGGAAACCTCTTACCCCACTCCTCGATCCCCCCACACTAAGTCCCTCCACACTTGGAGCCTGCCCACCACACCTGGTGCAACTTGTGCAGAGGGGCAGGGCTCTGGGGTGTTTTTGGTGAAGGTGCAGCCCTTGTACTGTGTCAGGGTCAGGGGCAGCCTCACTGCTGAGTCCCTGTACCGGGGGAGGTGGAGGCTTCAGGGTGACCTCCCACCTCAATGCAGCCAGTGGCCTGTACTCCCCACTGCCATGCTGGAGCCACATTTATTTATTGACATATAAAATTTACAGAATTTTGCAGAATTTTAAAATATTGTGTGCATAATTTTTAATTTTTTTGGCACAGAATTCCCCCAGGAGTAACATAATTCTGGGCCAGATTCTGCCAGCCTTACTTACACTGAGTACCACCTTACCCCAAAAATATCCCCATCAATTTAAGTGGGACAGCTTCCAGAACGAGGTACTATTTAGCGTAAACAAGTGTAGCAGAATCTGGCCCTGTACTCTGTGTGTTATAAGAGATAGGTTCAATGGGCCAAGATAAGAAAAATTTATCTTGTAAATGTCCTTATTTTTAAAAGGCATACTTTGAGCATTTTTAGAATACAATTTTTAATGTTTTATTACAGTGGTTCCCAATCTTTTCCCCCGGGGAATTCCTTTGGCATCTTACTAAGTGTCCTGGACCCCTGTCATTTCTGATACTATCAGAACAGCATCCCCACCCTCTGAGCGTAGGAATGCCCCTGCCAGCATGACCTCTCACACATGGTGTGTGTGAGGTAACTGTGTGGAGTCCTCTGTGTGGAGGACTGTTGAGAACAAAATGGCATCCTCCGTCTGGCAAAAGTGCCGGAACCCTATCTGGCACAATCTGGCCCTGGCTCAAGGGATGGACACCTGCATAAACCACACCCCCAAGAGTCCGGGGACCCCACTTTGGGAACCCCTGGTTTATTATATATCATAATATCAAACATATATACTACTTAAAAAGTGTTATCACTATAATACACATGCCTTAGTGTACTGCCTAACTGACACAATTACAGGACTAGCTGCACCTCTTTCCCCTTCTTGTTCCTGTAAATTTTTCCTTACAAACTGCTATTAAACTCTAGGAAGGATTTCTGGAAAAATGCACCATAAAACCAATGATATAGCTGACATACATCAAATGATATTTTCATTCTCTGGACAAATGAACTAAATTCCCTCATAGATTTCTGCCACAACTTCAACAACCACTACCCATCTATCAAACTCTCTGTAGAACGCTCGCACATCAGCATCAACTTCCTTGATACCACGATCAGCTTCAACTATGGAGCAGACAACTATATACAAGAACTCCATGGATCACCACACTTACCTTCACAGATCCAGTAACCACCCTACACACCAAGAAATCTGTTGCCTACAGACAGGCACTCAGATACCACAAAATATGGAAAGTCCAAAATACATATGTTAACACACTTAAAGCCACCTTCACCAAACAAGGACACTCCACCAGAGAAGCAGATCACATCACGGAATGGGCCATCCAAATACCCCAAGAGAACCTGCTGCAATACAGAAAAAAGCCCCCACTGACCGTACCACCCTAGTTGTCACCTACCACCCCACATTGAAACCTGTACAGGATATCGTCAAACAGTTACAACCCATATTTGATGGGGACCACATCCTGAAAAAAATCTTTCCCAAACCCCCTCTTTTGGCTTTCAAACAGTCTCCCAACCTTCCTGAGTCAGAAGCAAGCTCCCCACACACCAACTCAATGTGGCACTAGACTGTGCCAGAACAAGAGATGCACAACCTGCAGACATATCTCCACTGCTACAGTGATCAATAAGCCCCACAACACATCTTTTAAGATCCAGCGCTCTTTCACATGCCTATCACAACATGTGGTGTACCTCATCTAATGCACTAAATGCCCCAACAACAACTATGTGGATATGTAGAGGGGCTTAGCCGGGCTCATCCCTCTGCCAGGGCGGCAGGAGACCACACCGCCTTGTTATGTTCTCACCGTTCCTGGTGTGGCATCAGTCTGGTCGCAGGAGGCTCTCACAGGGGTGACCGAGGAGATGCCACAAAACAGTTATTTGGGCCCAATCGTGGGCGGTGGCTTAGACAGGGCTGAGCAACAGTTCTACAATTACCAAGCCCAGGCCCTGGGTCAGGGCAGGGCGGCAATGAGTCTAAGGCTCAGGCCCTTAGGCAGGGGCTGAGCAGCAGTTTATAAGTAACAGGTCCAGGCCCTGGGTCAGGGCGGGGCAGCAAGGAGTCAGTGGCTTAAGCCCTCAGGCAGGGGCTGAGCTCAAACAGGTTAACAACGAGCCCAGGCTCTTGGCTCCAAAGGGCCTGGGAGAGGGGGAGACTGCCACCCACGAGATGGGTGGCAGGGGGGACGCAGGCCCTCCCACTCCACTGGGTCCCAACCCGGTGCCCTAGCAGTGGCAGAAGGCCTGCTGCTGAGTCAGTGGGGATCCTGGCTGCAATACACTGACATTGGCACTGGCGGTGCCAGACTAGGGTCGGCTGCCCCCAGGCCACTTTCTAACTCCCCCTCTAGAGGTACCTGGGTCAGGACGGTATCCTCAGGGGGGTCAAACACCATGGGGTCCTCAGGGTAACTGGTGAGGGGTAGGCTTGGCAGCTCCTCTGGGTAACTGGCGAGGGGGAGGCTTGACAGCTCCTCTGAGTAACTGGCGAGGGGAAAGTTTGGCAGCTTCTCCGGGTAACTGTCAAGGTGCAGGCTTGGCAGCTCCTCCAGGTAACTGGTGAGGGGTAGGCTTGGCAGCTCCTCTGGGTAACTGGCAAGGGGCAGGCTTGGCAGCTCCTCCGGGCTCTGGTCAGCGTCAGGTGTTGGTCGGGCGGGCCAGTCTTCAGGTCCGCCGCCGATTGCCGGGGTCTCCCAGCCGGGAGCTAGGCCGGAGGCATCTGGCCTCTCCAGCAGCTGCCCCCCGAGTGAGCTCTGGCCCCCTGCTTTTCTACTTCCTGTCCTGCGCCTGACCCTCTGGGAGGCGGGCTTGGAGCTCTCTGGCCCCACTCACTCTGGTGTCTGGAGGGGCTCGCCCTCTCTGGGGCGGAGGATAAAATTACTATGCTCACATAGACAATCACTATGCTCACACAGAAAAGTGATAAAAGACAAAAACACCATGTCACCTGTGGGCAAACACTTTTTACAAAATGATCACTCCTTATTGACCTCTCAGTCTTCATCCTCAAAGGAACCTTTCACAAACATGAGCTTAGGAACTTAAATTCATAACTTTGCTAGACACTGAAGATCATGGACTCAATAGAGGTACAGGTTTTATGTCTCTTTACAACAATCTGTAACCCACTAACCTTCCTTTGTTCTGTGACTACAGAGGTGTTAATGGGCCACTTCTTTTTGAATGGTCCGTTACAAGGTGGTACCTCTTATGCTTAACAATCTTTTCCCAATGTGACACACTGGTTTTCTTTCCTAGACCTGAAGAACTCTATGTAGTTCAAAAGCTTGTCTCTTTCACTAACAGAAGATGGTCCAATAAAAGATATTCCCTCATCCACCTTGTCCCTCTCCTAAACCAATATCTTAATACAGTAGACATCCTAATAACCAGGTTAACATACAGTATTCACAAATTAATACAGAGCCGCTCCACATCCATCACACTAACATCTACAGTATGTTATTTAGTAAATTGTGTACATTTTCTATCCAAAGTCTCTATATATGCACAATACAAGCTTAAATACATATGCTGTATGCTAAAATTTGGTGGGCCTGCTTCTTGGTTGCCCTGCACCTTCTGTAGTCATTAACATCAGTGTCAAGTGGGTATGAAACCCCACTATTATGAGTTGGTGTCATTTTACAACCACTTGACACTGATGTTAATGACTATAAAAGGTGCAAGGCAATGGCGGATCTGACCCTGAATATATTATACCAACTGAATTTTTGCATATGCTATATATACTGTATGCACAATATAAACCCTTCTCCATGGCAGTGACATATATACCTTGAGTGGAGAATCGATTCCAGAGAGTATGTATGGTACTGAACTCGGATCACTTCTCTACTCATTCTTAATTTTTCTTAGAAATAGACAAGTAAGTTCTTAAAGGTTCAGCTTTTGTGTACTTATTAACTGGGGCCCTACACATTTTTGCAGCATCCACTTCTCCTACAGTGGTTTGCAAACAAGTTCACTCTATTCTTGGTTGGTTCTTACAAAACCAAAACCAAACCGATTTCCTGAGTGCATTTTCTGTTATTTCCAGTTGCTCTGACTTACAAGTGATAGCCAAATATGAAAAAAACTGCATTCAGGAATTAAGACATTTCTCAGTTTTGGAAAACCAAAATGGGAATAAACAGAGCATGTCTGCAAATATGCAGTATTTTTTGGAGTGAAACTGTATAAGGGCTTCAGCTGTTTCTATGCAGGGTCTGGTGTCTCCCAGCTCTTCTGTAGCCATAGAACATTTGCTCTGCATTGCCACATTTCAATCTTTGTCATGGAGCTTTGAGAAAATATCAAATATGATGGTTATGTAAGTTTGTGTAACAAGTATACATGATCCTCTTATGTTGTTCTTTGAAATTTACCAGCTGAAATTGCTTTTATTATTTTTCTGTCATTTCATTTGCAAGTAATCCATGGGTACATTTTAATCTCAGTGGCCTTGGTTTTAACCAGCAGTCCCAGTTAAACCCACAGGAGGGCCTGATTCCCATTCTGTTCATTCCGCTAATTCTTTCTAACGGTTCCTTTTGAAATGTAGAGTCTGTGTGCTGGAAACCACAGATAAACGATATTCTGTTTGGAAGATGTGATATTCTGAAATATACAAGAGGGGATTTTAGGAAATCTGCATTACGTTACAAAGAAGAAGAGGAAGACAATGAGGATTCACAACCTGTAAGGACTTGCAGAAATTCATGGAAAGCAAGGAAACTTCTTACTGACCCTGGCAGCTACCTCCGCATACAAAATACAAATTACTAAGAAAAATATATATATACTTAGTTTCTATTCTAAGGATTCTATTCAGGATGAATAATCAAGATTATAAATCAAAATCTTCTGTCATTTTAATAAATCTGGAATGCAAGTAAGCCAAAGAAAGTTTTATGTTAAGATGTCCCATATCTATAGTTGGACAATATATTGGATATTATGGCTGAAATTCAGGAGAGCATCTCTATTCAGAAGAGTTATTTAAGCATGTTCTTAAATTTAAGTTTATGCATAAATCAAATTGATGGGACTTAAGCACATTTGTCGATAAGCATGAGCTTAAGCCCCTTCTATATTGGGGCCTATATTTGTATATTTATAAAGGATTACTCCTTGATTTTTTCTCTTTTTAAATGAGCACCGTAATTACATTACATTCTGATGCTTGTAGATAGTTGATAATGGCATTTTAACCTTGCAACTCATAGCTACTTATCATTTACTTCAATGTGCTATGTAACTAGGCACAATATGAAAACTACTTCAATGGCTAACATGGTGTGCATTCCATCACTCTCAACATTATATATTGTCAAGGAACTATTCAAAGAGAAGGATTAAAATTCACATGAGAATTCCAGGCATTGATCCCGCAACTGAGTGCAACGGCACACAGTCAATTGCAGGATCATGGCCCAGTTTCAACGCTCAAAAACCTATCTCTGACATGGGTCAAATCTGAACATTCTAAGATTTGGGGAAGTTCAGATTGAGAGATGGATTTCAAACCTCCAGGTTCAGGAGT
The DNA here is from genome assembly GCF_028017835.1 of Emys orbicularis. NCBI lineage: Eukaryota > Metazoa > Chordata > Testudines > Emydidae > Emys > Emys orbicularis. Next base: position 93,885,993 of record NC_088686.1, on the reverse strand, counting down.
TAGCTCCAAGGTGTTAGCTCACCGATCTGAAGAGGTTGGATGCTCAAACCATATCCAGGATTTTGCTCTGCACCATCTCTGGAGAGAAAGTTGTAATTTAACTGCTCAAGAATTATTCACATTTGGAAGTGTAATTATAAAAAAAGAGATTCAACTTCATTTTTTTCAGATGGGCTATAAAGCATGAAGGGACAACTAAACCAGACCAGTGGAAACATTCCAAAGTGGAGAATCCGCTATGGAATAAGCTGACATACATGTGGCCTGTCCTTCCAAATGGAGAACTTAATGAGGTAATTTCATGCATTCAAGAAATTACAACACATGCAGTAGTTTGTTTAGTTTGCTAAATATTCACTGAAGCTGAACAGATGTGATATACTCGTCCAAGCATGCCATGCAAATTTTGGAAAAGAATAAATGAAAATAGATGCTGGTGTTAGTGCAAAAATGTCTGTTGTTTTAATGAATTATTGCAAACTGAATGGAACTTCAAGATTTGTTCTACCAGTCTTTAATTCTGAAACACCAATACTTTAATAGAACACAGTATCCATGGCAATGTGCATTCAATGTTTAACTTTCCCTAGAAAAGGTAATATTAACTTTATTTTTTCTTTTGGCTTTTATATTTTCATGGTTGATTGTAGCAATACTCACCTATGAGTCAGTATTTGGCTGGCAGTAAAAGGGACATTGTCTGCACAAGGCTGAATTTTTCTCCTAGAGATTATTCCTTAGGTCATACTTCAAATCTGTAGTACTGTATGTACTTTCAATTTTTTTAAACGTTAGCTGGTTTTATTGGTATTCAGTTATCTTAAATGATAGCAGCGGTTTTTGTTTGTTTGATTGTTTTGAAAAACAAACAAAGGCCCAGTTCTGCCACCTGTAACACGTAAATCAATATGTCTAGTTATGGAGTAAGGTACTACTTAGAATGACTTAGTGTGGCAGAACTGGACTCTAAATGAAACAATATTCAGCCATACTGGACCTGGACATAGCAGATTGTTTTTTATTAATGAAAAATAAACTTCATCAGGAATTAAATTGAAAGTTGTCTGTTCCTCTAAGTGAACATTATCTGTCAGGCTGCACAGTGCTGTTAGCCACCAGTGACTCTCATGAATTTGGTACAAGTGTATTAATATTGACAAAGCAAAAGTTGAAGATTCCATCCCCTCTATTACAAATATATGAAAATCAGGATTTAAATCCTAGACTAGCAAAGGGAACTTTGAAGACAGGGGAAGGTATTTATAGACTAAACTATTCAGAACTTTGTTAGATTTCAAACAGATTTTTAATTTTTTTTTAAAACTACAATATTCACAGTATTTACCAATCAAGAAATTAAAGATGAGGCATCTGTTCTTAATGAAAGGCAATATTTCTACTATATTAAAACAGTTCAATATATATATATATATATTATATAGTGGAACTGGTGGACTATATATAGTACCAATTCCTATTTTAGTAACACCCAGCAGGTTATGGCCTGGGAAGGGATATTTCTTTTCCTTAAAAAAATAAATTAGGTAGGAAATGAAATGCCTAAAAATAGAGAATGCAGCATTGAATTGTGAGATCAAGCACTAAAATCATGGCATTCCAGCAGCTAAGTTTGCTCTAGCAACATTAACTTGATGCACTGTACTTATGTTCCTGTAACGATTGACTCTTTGTTGCTCTCTCATTGTATCATCTCTGAAGTCCTCATTTGGTGGCCCTAATCTCAAATTAATCCAGATAACACTGGCCCTTTGTCAATTCCTGACCAGTGTGGGACCTTCTGGACCTCCTCCTTCTTCCAGTAATTAATTCAACAGCATGATCTCTGGGTCCTGCTGCTGCCTGCCACTGTTGCCCTCTATTATAATCCTGGGGTGATCTCAGATGGGACCCACTAGTTACCCTGAATCTCCTGGGACCCCCAGCCCCGCATAGGAGAGGGCCATGGCCACATGTAACCATGGCAGGCTCCTCTGCCAACTCTTTGCAACTGCTAATGAAGCATGAGAGGGAGGTCAGGTTGGAGGGGCAGGGTTTATATAACCTCCCCACCTCAGCTGCACAAGGATCAATGACTTATTGAACCCCACCAACTCAGCTGATACTGCCAGTCCAGAAAAGGCCTCCCTCTTCCTCCCCACCTTGAGGTGCATGCTGCACTCAAATTGCAGCTTGTGGCCACTGGAGATCTGCAGACATCAGGCAGGTCACATGGTGCTGGTTCCTCTTCCTTGTTTTTTAGCTCTGCTTCTTCAGGTGTCTAGGCTCTTAATTGGGGAAAAAAGAAAGTCTGGATGCCCCAAGAGGTAACTGGAAACAAAGAAGAGAGACAACTTAGCAACCTGCCCTGTGGCCACTACTACATAGAATAAGAGCAGCATCTCTCAAGTATGGCACTCCTGAGCACCAACGATCAGTCAGGAGCTGCCCATCAGAGAGAAATCAGGTGTCAATAATGGAAATTGAAAGGAATATCTAGGGGAAGAGGGAACTAGGTAGCTGGGCAGCATATCCAGGAGATCAAAGGGGAAAAGTAGGAACAAAATAACGTGGGAGGGAGAGAGGAAGTGAAGATCGAAAGGAAACAGTGTGAATAATAAAGGGGAAAAACACTTATTCCTAGACATTTTCCTAATAATACTTTCCCATTGAAGTGATTGTTGTAGTTGTTACAAGGATATTGTGCAATCACATGGAGATTTTCCATGAGATACTATAGGCCCTGATCCTGAAGAGACTTACATGTGTGCTTAATTTAACTATTACAACCTAATGGGACTACTCACAGTGAGAAAGTTAAGCACATTCATACGTGTTTACAAGATCAGGACCATAGTTATTAAGATGTGTTCTATACGGTGGAAAAATAATAAAAACTCCTACTTTAACACAATCCCTCCTTCCCAAACTACAGAGTAGCTTTGGTCATTCATGTCTGAGGTTTATTATATACTGATAAAGGGCATCTGATTCAGACTATTGACAGACTCCAGCATTCTTTCTCCCTTTCTTTGTTCCACTGAGAACTCTGAGGATTTTGTCGTTTTTTCCCTTCCAAGATTGAGAAGCCAGAACTCCATAGTTGCATAAGTGCTTTTGGAAATATTTCATTTTGTCTGTCTTTCCATCTGTCTAGGTTCTTATACCTCAGCCATCACTGTGGTACCTTAACTTTACTAAGGTTAACTTTAAAAACATTTAAATGGTTTGTGTAACAAAATAAAAACCAAAATAACAAAATTCTTGCTGGATTAAACTCAATTAAATGTATTAAACTCAATTAATATTTTGCTATTTTATTTAAAGGATTTTGACTGGCCAATTGAGGGATTGCTGGTTCCAAACAGTCCTTCACTTAAGAAACCAGCTGGCAAGAAGTCAGATTGGTATATACCTGTGAGACTGAGGGCTTTGCACAATGGAGACAGGGACAAAAGCAAGGCTATCACCATCATTGGAACTGATGTTACAAATATGCTAAACAGACAGTAAGGAAATAGCAATTTATTTTAATAATGTCATAAACTAAATAATTTCTTAAGACATATGGTTCACTTTAACTTGCGTATATCTCCAATTAGAATAACTTTACAATGTGTTACTAATAATTTAACCAAGAATTTATGCAAAAGTTACAGTACTGTCTCCCAAAACTTTGAAATAGTAAAGAAAAAATGCACACACTATTTATTAATTAATTCAGACTAATTTATGCTGAGAATTCTTCTTTGGTCATTAATCTATCATGTGTGACCTTAAATTGTCAAAGGCCTGCTTGCTCAAAGTCTGTTGCTGACAGTACATTATGCTGCTGTGCAGGGAGACCCAAGTTTATTAGCAGCTTCTTTTCGTTGAAGCCAGAATGCAAGACTGAGCTTATACATTCCTTATCTGGGAAGGTGCAAGCCACACTGGTGTTTTAGAACTTCCTGCTTTATGACTGGGTAGGTTATGGAAAGCGACACAGCAAGATTCTCCACCTCACACTAATAGATGAGAGCCTCTGCTTCTGTCAATTGGCATAGGTTCATTGATGTCAGAAGAGTTACACTGAGTGACACCAGCTGAAAATCTGGTTCATGTGTTTCTACCCTGACCCAGTAAAACCAGCTCTAGGAATTGTAGAGGCTAGCTCTGGCATGTAACCTATGAAATCTTTGATCTCTCCACCTCAACAGCTACCAGGACACACATTGTCAAAGTATTTTTAGTTTGTTGACATCGATTAGCTTGGAAATTAACTGAAACCTTCAATGCATTTCATGTAGAATAGGCTCCTGAACAACTAGATTTGAAGCAGTAGTCTAGAAATGAAAGGCTGTTTGCCTTTCCCTATCTTCTGGAAAAACAGACAAACCACCTTTGTCTTGCCATCTTGATCAAAGTTAAGACCAAGACCACATGATAGTGGTTCTACAGTGAGAAAAGTGGAGAATGAATGAATAGAGGTCCATACTGAAGGGTTTTCTCTGGATCATCATTTGAAATGAACCCAGAATGGCAGAGGAAATTTGAAAGCATGGGGGAGTATTGATAAAAATGTCGGGGGGGGGGGGGGGAGGGGAGAGTTACCAGTATTTATCATGAGATAGTTACCTTTGTTGACATTTACTTTGTCATGAAACAATTAATTCTCTGACATAGCAAGTGATTTCATAATGACCACATCTTCGTTGGATGTAGTTGTATAAGTCTCGTGTCGTGAAAATCTGCAGTCAGCTATTCAAATGATTGTTTAGCGCTGAAATAGTTATTTAAAAATGCTTTTTAGGAAAATACTGAAAAAATATCTTTGCTTTCTAATATGTATATGAATAAAATGTCTTGAAACAATACAAATTATATTTAGTAAAAAGAACATAATTTTTATTTTCATTTTATATGACAAAAGGATAGTAATTCATAACTCATTTAAAAGCTTTGATATAAAGAATAGGTTAAATAGATTGTTTCTCATATTGTTAGCAAAGATGTTACCTTTTGACCTTTCTTTTTGAGGTTTTTAGAACATTTGATGCTTCTGATAATAGTTTAATATTATTTTCTTCACATTGATTAAATATAGTTCATACATCACTGAACAATGAGTAATATTCAGATAGACTGTCCACTGAGTTGCCTTCAAAAATGATAAAGTAAAAAATTAATTTTCAAAGTAAAGTCAAGCCTGAAATTGAAATCTTTGAGGCATACATTTCATAATTAGTTCATTCTACTATATCTAAAATGTGAGTATAGTGCTCTTAAAATAATTCAGATCTTTTTTACATAGAAAGTTAATGAATAGTCCTAAATTTCTGACTTTTTTATTTTTTACCCTTTCTGAAATCATCTCTGAAGCTCTACTAAAGTGCTTACTTTTTATGAAGTTGTTGAATTAGGTCATTTGAAATAGAAAAACTGGTCATCACAACCACTGAAGTCAATGGGACTACTCACATATTTAGGGTTAAGTATGTGCAAAAACATTTGCATGGTCAGGGGCCTGGTCGCCACACAATATATTGTTGTCATTTTATGCTAATGTCCTATGTGGTCCTTCCTTCACAAGGCAATGATACTAGATAATGTGTCATTCTTATTTTGAACTAGATGCTTTGCCAAACACTAACGTTTAATGTGTTTTGAAATTATGGCAACATTTTGCCCAATGTAAAGTATTAGAACTTTGCTTTAAAATATTTTGAACGTCTTATTTAACTTGTAGAATGCCGAGAAAAAAATTATGCATCCTCAGAGTTCTACTCTAAGGGAGTGGAACTGAGAAGACAGGCTCCAGTCTTTGCCTCATTTCCCTTTATTAGCTCTATGACAAGCACCACAAGACCTTACTTTCCCCAAATAGGCAGAGAGCTTCATGTGTCCCACCCATTTCTATCTGCCATCTCACTTTACTGGCTTCTTCTCCACTTCAGGCCTCACCTCATGATATGGCTCACCTGCCAGCCCCCTACCCCGACCCCCACCTTGAGAGGTGAAGGAGGTACTTTCCAGCAAGGGAAAGAGATCAGAATTAGCTCTTTTTAAGTTTCCTGACTTGTCCTGCCTATCAGCAGCCAGAAACTTCTCTCCTCCTCAGCCTAGTGCTTTCTAGTCAATCCACAAACTACATTAGGAAACTGGAAATCTAAACATCTAGAAATTAATTAATGTCCTCAAAATTTGCCACTAGGTTCATTAACTTATGCTCACATCAATAGATAACTCAGGGTATTTCAGACTGTTAGGTGATCTGACATATGTAAATATTATAAATACTGTGTGTAAACAATGGATGGAAGCAAAGAATGAATCTTTCAGAGCAGGAACCTGCCTTCTTATATTTTGGCAAAGCCACTGTACAACTATGGCAATGTATAAATAATAATATTGCGCTGTATTTCTGCCTCAACTAAATTTCATTGTTTGTGTGCATTTATTCTGAATCAAACTCACTATTAGTTAACCATGGATTCTGTGGTTGAATAAATCTAAATCTAACTATTTTAAGAGTGATCTGTAATATGAGTTGCCCTCCTGCTGAGGAGCCTCCATTTGTTGTAAAATGACCCAAATTACTTTTATTGATTGGCTGATTCTTTATGTGATATGGCTAAGCTTCTAGTATTCATGCACACACCCCTATACAGTGGACTCCATTATTTATTTTACTATTTTGATTGATAGCAAAATAAAAAGCATATCCTGCATAATAGACCTCATCATTTACTGATAGTTACCACACTAGAGATACTGCAGTAATTCCCTATGATTACAATAGGAAATAATAAGGTAATAAGGAAATAATAAAGTAATAATGGCATTATGGTAATTTGGTAAATGTTGATATTTTCATGGTGACTGTTTTACCTAACACATGCTCCATGAGCTAGCAGAAATGCTCACAGATATTCTTCCTGCAGTCTCTGTCTTTTATTGGCAAAAATTGATGTTAAATTCAAATGTGTTGGGACCAATTTAAGTTCAGGTGCAAGCAAGTAAGCATGACTCCATTGAAGTCAATTAAGTTGTGCCTATTTATATTGGACTAAATCTAGTTAATGATTTACAAATTTTCTCACATTAAAATGCTGTCTAAGCCTTTTGGGGTTTGTTGTCATCTCCACTTATAAGATTTAGGGCATAAATCCCCATGAAATGAGAACAGATCAATATTAGACATATTGGGATTTCACACAAGAAAACACTAAGTTAGCAATTCAGTTCAGGGTAGATTTTGATCTCAGATACACCAGTGTTAATTTGTAGTAACTCTGCTGATGTTTAGATTTACATTGTTGTAACAGAGACTGGATTCTGGATCCTAAAGTTAACCTTTGCTTATAAACCACTGATATTGTACTCTGACAAATTCAAATGCTCTCAGATTGTAGTATGCAATAAAGCTTTGCATTTGATTGGCAACCATGTATTAAAATCCAGTTTTCACAAACGTGTGACTAAGTTCATTGTAAAACTTGCCAAATTAGATACATAGGGATGTTTTATTTTTCCATGTAAAGAGTGCTCCTGACCCTGAAAAACGCACAAGTGGATCCTTTCACACTTTTGAGTCTCTTGACCAGACTGCACTTGCGTAACTAAGAGTTTGCACACTGTGCCAATTAAAAGTGTATTCATTTGCTTTAGAAATATTCATCCTGAAAAGAAACAGAAAACAAAGGAGAACCAGAAAATGCATCCTGATGAAGGCCCTGGAATGGAAATATACAAGATAGAATTTCAGCATTTTTTGGACAAGTAAATATTCAAATGCATATATTCTTTTCCATTAATATATTGATATCCCTGTCATACTGGAATTGTCTTTAGAGAAGTTATACTAGAAATAGATTTGGCCTATTGTAAATACATTTTATAAATTAAATGAAAGCCAGATAATTTTCTATGAAATCTATCACCTGGGGCACAATAACTCCTTGTTATCTGTATTTAAAACTTGTTAATGTGCATATTTATACTAAAAATGAAGGCAATACCATGTAGACATTTTTGAGTGTGATATCCATTTCTATTCAGAAGACTGAACATGTCCCAAACCTCATTGTTTATATCTATAGTTTATGTCCCACAACCTACTCAGGAAAAGAGTAGTGTCACTATTGTAGTTCACTTTAAAATCATCTAATACAATTGCTTTATGTGTTTTCATTCATATACTTTTATTTCTAAATAACCCTATAAAAGGTAATGGATACAGTGGTTTTCATTAAAGGTGACAACATGTCATTTTAAAAAACATTAGTAGTAAGCACATAAGCCCCAGTTTAGGAAAGCGCTTAAGTCCATCCCTGTTCAGGACTGCATTTCAGTATGTGCTTAAGTGCTGTCCTAAATCAGGTCCAGAGGACAAGATCCAAAGGCCATTCAAGCCAACAGTAGTATTCCCATTGACTTGAATGGATTTTGAATCATAGCAGTATAAAGGAGAGATGTTAGTTGAAAACATAGAAAATACATTTTATGTTGCGATTTTAATGGGAAAAATTAAAGCAAGACTCATTGGAGTATATTCTTATCTCATAGTTCAATGATTTAATATGATACACCTATTAAAATTAGCAGGAATTTGGTAGCAAGTGTCATCAGGTTGAGTACTTCCCTCATTATCCTGTGGCTAAGTCAGCTAAAAGTACCTACGTTCTAAAAGTGCTAAGTTTATTGTCAGTGCTTAACAATATGCTTAATAACATGTTTTTACATTTGCAAATATTCTTTATAATTGAAAATATTTAAAAGGATGTATACAGAGTGAATGATTACAGTATCTGTACTATAATGTCCCCATATCCAGCATATGTAAAAGGGTATGTCTGTTTTCCATTATTAAAGATGTACTACAATGTTGAATTTACCTACTGCTGCTCGAAGATTATTCACTGAAAAAGGCGTGGAACTCTTTCTTTTGAAAGAGCTTGAGAGAGATCAGCTGGTAAGAAAGATTTTATAAGATGGCAACTCAAGTATTAATATTAATTCAGAATGCTGTGTTCCTGTACAGTGGGGACACTAGCTTACATTAACTCTTTGTGTGTGCTATGGCATACAGTGGGCCCAGTGTAGCAGCATTTGATTCAGTGGCTGACTCTACTCACTTCTTTCTCCCCTTCCCCACTCATTAAGGCATCATCACCACTTGTGGATTAATAAACAACAATTAAACAATGATCTCAGTTTCTAAACAAATTAAAGTAATCCATGCAGTCAAAAATACAGAAACTACAGAAACCCCATTTCCCAAAAACATACCTTTATCTCATACCGTATGAGATAATTGCCATTATGACCAATGTCTGTTCATATTGTCTTTGGACCTGCAAGCCAAAAGAACTGGCTTTTACTTAAGAGTGTTACCGGGCTTTTACCTGAGGACTGAGGGTTTTGTTACCTGGCTTTTACCTTGGAGTGTTTCCATTGTCAAAGCACTTTCTAATGGGAAAACCAAAGTAGAACAGCACCTTGTAGGATGGCATCTTTAGATGCATTGTTACATTGTCAAGATGGTAGCATTCTACCCTATTTGACTATTTGATGCTGGCTTCCTATTGAATTCATGTTTTTTTTAAATTGTGTTTAAAATAATGTTACTGATTTTTCATTATATAATTCTGATAACTTCATTGGATGTAATTATCAGAATCTCCTCCATATTTTAGACTATGTTTTAAAGTATTTCTAGACTAGAGAAATCCTAGGTATAACTCCCTTTGACTTCAGTAGGGCCAGAATTTCATCGTAGATGTTAAACCTGCAAGGGGATCTGAACCCCTGCACCTGTGCAGACTCCTGTAGATGCAAGGTCAATATTAACAGATCCTGATGAAAAATTGGGACCTTAGTTTGCTTAATAAAATGCAGCCCCAGTCAATGAAGTACCATGAAAATGGCAGTTTCCTTTAAAACACCTAACAGACCTAAGCAATGAATGGAGATTCTGAAATAGTGCCAGGGATTTCTGAAAACTGCTTTGAAATTGTGTTTTCTTGGTGTGTGTGTGTGTGTGTGAGAGAGAGAGAGAGAGAGAGAGAGAGAGAGAGAGAGAGAGAGAGAGAGAGTCAATTAGGTGTCTAAGGTAGAATAATTAAGCACTAGTGGTTTCTTGTATGTCCACAGTGCCATATGTCCTTGACTTGAATATAGTCTATAAATTCAGATGTACTGACAAATTTAAAATGTCTTTTAAACTTGAAAGCATAATTTTTGACATCTTGTTTTTAAGACAAATTGTCCTCTCCTTTTTAATGCAACATTTAATGTAAAAGAACTACTTTTCAATTACCTTGATTGTTAAATTTCACTGATATTTTAAAAATATATGTATTATTAATATTATTTCATTTTTACTATGGGAACCAGGTGATAAGTGAGCTATTATTAGTATGTTTTCACAGTCATAATTATATTATGTATTGAACATAGTATTTGATATCGCCTCATGTGAATGTGAAGCTAATAAATAAGTTGTCTTTGTTACAGGTCTATGTGTCATGTGGAGAACCGTGGATTGATCCACACTTGACTATGGCTCAGCACAAAAAACGTCTCCTACTCAATAATTTAGTGTCAGATATATCTGCAATTCATGCCTACTGTATCATGCGTAACCCTGAAAGTAAGCATTTTGTTATTTTAGCTCATTACTGCACTTGGGAATTATTGTCTCAATGTGTCCTCATAATATTTTGGGGGAAATAGCTGCTTTTGTGTGAAAATGTCTGAGTGTTAAAATCAGTATTGCAGGTGTAGATGACAGAAATAATTTGCACTTGTATATATAAGGATCTCAGAGCAATCAACAAACATTAAATAAGAGAGTAGTAGTATGCCCATTTTAGAAATGTGTAAATTGAGGTAGAATGAGGTTATATGGTTTGTGTAAGGTCACACAGCAAGTCAGTGGCACAGCCGAGATTAGAACCCAGTAGTCCTGTATTCCCAGTCCTCAATTCTATATACTGAGGTATATGCTCAGAATAACCATCTATAGAGAAAGACACAGATAATTTTACTTTTATTCATAGGAGTTTATGGACAATAAAGTCCATCATGAAAGAAAAATCAAAGTAATTCACATGCCCATCGAAAATTAGTGTAAGAAAGCCCCCCTACAATTTTGCATATTGGCTAATCCTTTCTGCCCTCTCCAATACTGGAACTATTGATTGGATCACTACCAATAGAGGTAGCCTTTCTCCCACTCCACTTGAAAATATTGAGGTTCTCCCACCCACTTGCCCATCAGTGGTTTAATCTTTCTTTTCTAAGTACCTAGTCATGTAAACCAGTGTTTTCTGCAGTAGTCTCCATACGTGGCACATGTATTTGTACTTTCCGTCTTATTTGATTGCCAGTGTTTATGTAGGATATCCAGTTTGTGTGGCTATTAACTTCCCCTGTAGGCATGATCTGCTTGCATAGTTGTGATTGTCTGAAATGTGTACTTGTTTCCGAATTTGGATACTAGCAAAGCTTTGGAAGTTGTGTATTGCTGCAGGAATTAGATCAGCATTGGTGGGGTTAAATTACAGGAGGGATTTGGGGAGTTTAGACAATATACTCACCATGCCATGCCACTAGGGGTTGGATCCAAAGGAAATCCAATATCTGCACAAAATTTGGAGGTATCCCATGGAGTACCATACATAGGATTACAGGCGTGTTCAGACCAGAACTGGCTGCCCTGTTCGTGACAGGGTCTTTAAGTTCAATGATAAAACTACAGCATCCTTGGCCACTTTAAACACTAAAGGGAAACCATCTTCATTAGTGTCTGCTCTTGGCAATAAATATTTAATATTAATGTAAAGAAAGCCAAATATGAATTAATAAATAAAAAATTAATTATTAATTATTATAATAAGACATCCATATAGGATTAACATCATGTAATAGAAATATATGTACTACATAGTGCATAAAGGTCATATTCTCCAAAGCCTTACCCATGCAAACAGTATGAGCAGTACCAATGATGCCTCATGTGATTAAGAGTTTGCAGGAATAGGTTCTATCTAAACAATAACTATAGTTATAGTTAATAACTATAGATCAGGAACCAACTGGTATCTAATTAATAATCAAGAATTGTCATACCTTATTAAACAGAAAGCTAAGCATACTTTACGTACAGTGTAATAACATCTTAGCAAAAAGTGTACAGAAGTTATTAGCAAATAACATGTCTTTGAAAAAAGTAATTTTAACATATATCTAAAACACCAGTCTATAAGTTAAGCCTTCTGTGTGTATTAACTTTCTCAAGTATTCCCTTTCAGGGTGGTGTGGAACTGATGCAGGTCCCCCTGACTCTGACCAACCTCTTCCCCAAACATAGATCCACCATACTGCAAAGGTGACTGATCCTTCTCTGCTAATTCATAAACCAGCCCAAAGTTCTGACTTTTAAAGATTTAGTTCATTTTTTCAGATAAAAATATTACCCATTTCTCAAGGAACAACCCCTGCATCAGCTCTGAAACACAGAGCCCTATGTTAAATAAAGAGCAATATCCACTTTAGTAGTTTGCTATTGTGTTTACATAAGGCCAACAGGGTCTCAAACCTGCAGAGCTGGTAGGCAGTAGACCACACCATACTACCACCCAGCAGCAACTGTAAGTAGTTTGTGCTCCACTACTCATGACCATCTGAGGACACAGACCATGGGAAGTCCCACTTCAAGAGGTCAAACAGGCAGCAGCCTCATGGCTCCTGGTAGACTCCCTGCCCTATATAAACCTAAGGGGCATTCAGGCAGTGTCCAGGCAACAGTGTGTATTTCCTATAGCTGCCATGACTGGTCCTGGTCCCTGTTCTTGAATGCCTGGCTTTGACCTTGCCTCCTAACCAGACCCTGAAATGTGACTTGGACTCTGATCCTTGGTATATACCTCTGCCTGGAACTTGACTACAGATTCCTCTTCTACTGTTAGCCTCAGGTTTGATCCTCCTCTGACCCAGTCCCAGCTGCCCAAGTCAGGATGCTGACATTTCTGAGCCAAAAATGTTTAGACATTAAGCAAATACATAGTATGTTCCAAATCTTTATTTATTTTTAAATATTGATAAAAATAAGTTGTTAGGCTGAAAGGGGAACTAATAACTCGTGCAATATGTATGATGTATAGATGTTCTACGTGGCATAGTTATATTGCTACCATGGGACTGCAGGAAAATGAGGATCCTTGTACTCTGCCATAATGAATATGCCTTTTTTCCTTTTATAAAAATAACTCTCATCTGTGGGAAAAAATGTTTCACTGTATGAATGAGGGTAAGTCTCTGTTTTACAATATAGAGGAGAAATAGTTACTAAAAAGTAATCTTAATACCTATGAACCATTGAAGTAGTAAACAGAGTGGTGTATTGAGTGCTTAAAGCAAAAGAACTGAAAGCTAAAAGATCAGAATTCTACTCTCAGTTGTGCCACTGTCTTGCAGTGTGAATTTGGACAAGTCACTTAATCTGCCTGTAGCTTGGTTCCCTATCTGTGAAATAAATACTTATTTCCCTCACAGGTATAGTGTGAGACTTAACTGATTAATGTTTCTAAATTATTTGAGATCCTTGGGTGGAAGGTGCTACAGAAGTGCTACGCCCTTGATGCATGTGGAACTCTCATTATCAGTAAAGAAACCAATAGATAGACAATGCTTTACAGAGTTAAGGATACAGTTACAAAGTTATAATGAAAAAGTATAGCAGAGAGAGACAAATTAAGAGACAATGGGATGGGGTCTACAAATCTGCACACAAAATACAAGCAGGAAGTGGTTAAGAATCCTCCCAATCTGCTCACACCAAAACTAGCCACACTCTGGCTCAACTGTGAGAAATGGAAAGAGACACCCCCAGCTGCTGTAGCTAATGAGGGCAAGCCCAAGTATAAAAAGGGAAGAAGCAGAAGCAAGGGGTAGAAGAGGTTTAAGGGAACAATAAAAATCTGCCAGAGGAGCTCACATCAGGCTGCCTCTGTGAGACTTATACAGTAACTCCTCACTTAACGTTGTAGTTATGTTCCTGAAAAATGTGACTTTAAGCGAAACGATGTTAAGCGAATCCAATTTCCCCATAAGAATTAATGTAAATGGGTGTGTATATATATATATATACACACACACACACACACACACACACACACACACAGAGTATAAGTTTTAAACAAACAATTTAATACTGGTACACAGTGATGATGATTGTGAAGCTTGGTTGAGGTGGAGGAGTCAGAGGGTGGGATATTTCCCTTACTGCTAAATGATGAACTAGCAATTGGCTGAGCCCTCAAGGGTTAACTCTCTCACTCTACGAGGCAGCAGGAATGGAGGGAGAGGAGACATCGCAGACAGAGACACACAGGGTATGTGTGAGAGAGCGAGATGCGCATTTCCCTTTTAAGTACATTGCCTTGTTAATTAGATCAGCTTCCTGAGACCGCAGCTGCTGCAAGCTCCCTCCGTCCTGAGCCCTGGTGTGTCCCCTGCTCTATGGAAGATGGGGTAAGCAGGGTGCAGGAGCAGGGTGGAGGGGGACACCCTGACATTAGCCCCCCTCTTCCTTCCCTCCCCCCTGCACAGCAAGCAGGAGTCTCGGGGAGCAGCTCCAAGGAAGAGGGCAGGAGCAGCACATGGCAGTGGGGGGAGGGACAGCCGAACTGCAGGCAGCTGCTGCACAAGGAACTTGTGGGAGCAGGGAGCTGATAAGGGGGCTGCCGGTCCACCCTGGTTCCAAGCCCCCACCAGCTAGCTGCAACGGGCTGCTCTTCCTGCAAGCAGTTGACAAAGCAGATGGCTGCCAAACGACCTTAGAAGGGAGCATTGCACAACTTTAAATGAGCATGTTCCTTAATTGATCAGCAAGGTAACAACGAAACAACATTAACCGGGACGACTTTAAGTGAGGAGTTACTGTAAATCCTTGGAGACCCCAGAAGAATAGGTGGAAATGAAATCCCTGAGAACTAAGGGGTTTTTTTAACTTGTTTATGTTATGTTTATGTTCTTTTGCCTTTTTTTGTTGATTTGATTTAACCCACTGCTACTTGGGCCTATGACAGACCTAGGCAACTCACACTGGGACTTTGCACAAGGTGGTGCCCATCACCATTCACAGCCAGATTCAGGGTTCATTTATACTGGTGTAAATTGGGAGTATTGCATTGATATCAGTGATTGATGCTAGTGTAGGATCAGAATCTGGGCTTCAGAATTTGGCCAAAAGATATGAAAAAGAAAATGTTAGAGGAAATGTATGTCAAACTGGTGAGATAGATCAGCATTCTTAAACCATGGTTGAATTTCATGAGCATTTAAGTATTTTTCCTCAAGTGTTAATACAAACGAAACAAAAAACCCTACACAACATAATCTCCATTCCTTTCAGTTATGCTAACATGCTGGCTCCTTTTTGTGATTAGACTTATATTATAATTAGTGGTGCAAGTGGAATCCATTTCTTCCCGGTACATGGGGGGAGGACGGGACAGCAGCTAACAGGGGGCACATGACCTTCTCACTTGACCCTCCATGTGAATCCTCCCTGCCCTGCCCCCAGCCTGGGGCCCCCACACTCTCCCTGTTCCCTCCCCATGATCCACCCCCTTATCTGGGATGGGGGGGGGGCTCTGTCCTCCTCCCGCTGCGCCAGAGACTTTGGAATTGCAGCGGCGAAAGGAGCAGAACATGGGGCTACTGGGCAGCCCCATGCCCGCAGCTCTCCCTGCGCGGCTCTACCGCCCCCACCCTTCCACGCAGGGTCTCCTCCGTCTGTACAGCAGCCCCGCTGGAGGACAGGGCTGGGGGCAGTACAGCTGTGCCAGAGGAGCTCCAGGCACGTTCTGCTCCTCCTGTGTCTTTCCAGTACGCCGTACCAGCTATAAATATCTTGCTGGTACAGCATACCGGACCGGACCGCCCTACTTGCACTGCTGATTATAATGGTGTAAATATACAATATTTAGCAGCAAATATTATGTAAACTTGCATTTAGTTCTAGTTTTAGGAGTAAGGAGCAATATTGCTGCTGGAGCCAAACTTTTTGTGGATAGATGTCTTGTGGCTTTTGAAGAAGACAAACTAACTGAGGAGCTGCAGGAAAATCAAACAGAAGAAATGTTTCTGAATATAAAAGATGATTCAGATCTGTAAGTAATCCAAAATATCTTCATAACAGCTGTGTTACATAAACATAGGTATAAGCAGAAATAGATGCATAAAATATACCATTGCAAGTGCTTATAAAATCACTACCATTATAATGAATGTGTGTTATTCATATTTGTAAGTGATGGACATACTAGAAGAAAGAACTTTAGTTGAACATCGAGGTTGCAGCAGTTTACATATTTTCAAATTACTTGCTGATCAAAAAAAAAAATACTGAACAGGTGCAAACTGGCAACAATATTGGCATTGTTTGTATCTGTTGTGTGCCTTCTCAGCATGTGAAATTGCTAGTGCCTTTGTTAGACAGATATACTAGAAGCTACAGACAGAAATTGGGAAGAATGAAATAAGCTATGAGTTGTTGCCAGGAGTGGGGAGGGCAGCAGGAGAGCAAGATAAAGAACAAAATAATGTGGTGGTAACTATTTA
The DNA here is from genome assembly GCF_028017835.1 of Emys orbicularis. Lineage (NCBI taxonomy): Eukaryota > Metazoa > Chordata > Testudines > Emydidae > Emys > Emys orbicularis. Next base: position 93,869,385 of record NC_088686.1, on the reverse strand, counting down.
TGCTAAGATGTGCAATGGAAGATAAATAACAGGAACATAGAAGGATAAATACACTGAACAGTGCTGGTGAGAGGATGGAAGAAAACTTGCAATGTAGCCCAGATTTTAGCTTCAGAAATGCTGAAATCTATTTAATTTGGACAATATACTGTCCAGTGAGGTGTCCATATGTATGGATTCAAAGGCAGTATTTCAAACATGGGTGCCTGAGTTCATGTTCTAGGGACTCCATCCTCAACTGCACCGAGCTCACACTTGGGGCAGCTGAGTGGAGTAAGGCAAAGCTGTATCTGCTCCAACCAGCTCCTAGTACAAGTTTGGGCATCCTAAGGCCTGGTTTCACACCACTGGGAATTTCTCTGATAGAAGAAGAACCCCAAACTGTCCCTTCAGGGCAGCATTACGTCCTCTTTGTGCTGGACCACATCTGAGCTGAAAGCTGGGCCCTAAAATCCATGTTTAGGCGCTCAGATAAGTGGCCTAATTTTCAGAGGTGTTGAATATTGGCTTCAATGGGAATTAAGTGCATGAGCACTTTGAATAGCAGACCAGTTGTTTGGGTACCTAAATATTGATTTAGATACCTAACTTTTGGCACACAAGTTTGAAAAATTGTTCCCCCCCAGTTTAAAGAACACATGGTATGATGTATGAACATAAAAAATAATGTAAGGTCTTAGTTGTTTGCATAGTTGATAGAATGTATCTAAACCATTTTGGTCTGGAATTCAGTTTTAAAGTCTCATCAGAACAAGTTCTTGCAAGATTTTAAGGGATTTCTTAGCTGTTGATGGGCATAATACTACTAGGATGTCCTTTTGCATGCTATTTTGCTGTTCTTGCTTCCTGTTTTGGCCAAAATCAAGCAATGCAGAAGTGCACAAACAAACATGAACACTGAAAAATATTAGCACAATTTTCTGAACCTTCAAAAAGATTAGGTTGGGTTTGGGTTGAGCTTCCCAAAGAGTTTGGTTTTTTTTTCAAACTTATTTGGCAAAGCCTAGTAAGAAATAAGAATTAATTTATTGGATTAGTTGTTAGAGAGGGAATGAGTTTACTGATGAGTATTTATAATGCAATGCTTATTTGATGGCTATAAGTAAAAAGCTATGATGCTCTTTATTTCAATATATTAAAGAGATTTAAGTGAAAACATTCCACCTATAACCTATTAACTTTACAAATTTGAATTATACATCTGGGTTTCAACTCAGATATACATCTGATATTGCAAAACTAAAAATTATGTGGTTCATAATTTCAGAAAGCATGGTTTATTATTATTACTACAGGATTATTAAAAGGTAACACAAGTTGGATTTGTAGATGTGTTTTAATACTCAGAGCAGAATATAGATGGGAGAGAAGGGTTTGGTCCTTTTGGTTGTTCCTTAAGATAAAAAGAGTAGATTTTCATGCATTGTATTTTAGTAGTAAAACTGTTATACTCCACAGCCTTTAAAAATTGGGTTTGTACAAGCCAGTTTAGAGATTTTCTTAATCTGGCTTCTACATAGAATTACAAGAAAGTAAAGCATACAGTAGTGCAAAGATTGCCTATAATTCAGATGTCCATTTAAAGTGCATTTTAAAAAATAACGTGCTCTCATTCTGCAGTTCACTCAAATCTTTGTAACGTGTACCTTTCCCAGCATAATTAATGTTACTCCCTTTGAGATGAATGTCGCTGCCTACTGTACAAAGATTTCGCAAAATCTCCACTTCATTACATCTATTTTGTCTAATCCATTTACAGTGTAAGATTCAAAGGCATTTACAGTAGCAATAATTAGGGGAGTGTGAAACTGAAGACTTTTTGTCGCATTTTTCACAAATTCTTTTTGCCCAAACTTCTTGTTTTCATGACATTTTGCAGATCCAATAGTGTGGCTGTGAAGCTTTGGAATGTTGCATATTTTCAGTCAAAATTAAAAATAATCAATTTTTAAGTATAAAAATTTAACAAAAACAGGAATAATTTTAATTGGCAAAAAATAAACCTTCAGTATACAAGGGCAGTCAGCACCTTGCAAGATCAAGCCTATTGGCTGGATCCCACATTCACTGAAGTCAATGGGAGCCTTTCTATTGACTTTAATAATCACTGGATCAGTCTCTGAGATCTGTGGCTCAAAACTGATGAGGTTAGCTATAGTAAGAGAAGAGGAAGCTGGGAGAGCTAATGTTAGACTAAAACAAAATGATTTCCACAGCAATTTTGATTTTAATATTATTGATATTTATATCATTTAAGAAAGTCCACACATTAAACCTCCTATACCTTGTGCAGCTTATTTGAAGAAGGAGGGAGGTCAAGTGAGCTTAGTCTGAGTAATTCAAAGTATCCAAATGAATTTGAAAAAAATATTAATTAAGGAATAGGATCTTGGGTTCTTCCACAACTATCGCAAATAAGATCTCCCAATGAATGCTGAGTAAAGGAAAAAGTATGTTATATAAAGGTGTAAGATAAAACTCTAACAATGTTCCGAGCTGTAGAAATGCAGGTAAAAACCAAGCCCCCAGTAATACAGCACGCTCACCTCTCCAAAATTTCTCCAAATTTGTGAATTTTAAGAAAGTTAATTTACTGTTCCATTAGGTGCTTTCTGCTTCATTGTATTGTCTGTATTTACTTTACCCAGTGCTCAGGTAGACACAGAGTCCATCTTAATCTCTGTAACAAATTTTAAAAAGCTCTTATTCTGATGCATAATCCCACTAGATCCTTAACAAAATTATTTCAAAGTAAAAACATCGGGTCTGATTCAACATTCCAGTATTCCAGTTTAAACTGGTGAAATTCCACTGAAATTAATGTAGTTACATTAGCAAAAAACAGAAAAACTGTTTTTTTTTTCAGACAGTGTAAGAAATGAGTTGTTAAAACAGCGAAGGTATGTGAAAAGCTTGAAGTGTATGCAGTTAATAGTGACACTCTAGAAAGAGGTTGCATTTACTAATTATGGCGATAGATGGCACTGTTTTATTAAAGGTTGGCGAAGAGGCTTCAAATGCTACATGTCAGCAAAGAATCAATTATAAATGTGTATAATATAAAATTATAAATCAGACACTGGCAAGTATTGCTGTCTCATAGGATAATAGTATTGTACAAATTTGTGAAACAACACTGCTCAAAGTAAATGTGAAAGAATACCTGAAGGGGCCACTCTGCTAGAACCTGAGCCAGCTCTCAGTGAAGTCAATGGGATTCTTTCTCTTAACTTCAGTGGGAGCTGGAGTAGTCAATCAGTCTAGGAGAAGTTCATACAAGTCTGTACAAAAGCATGACTTTCTGTTCATTTTAGTGTCAGCAATACACATAACGCTCTGTGTGATTAAGAAATTTCTTATGTGATGAGAACAAAAATCTTGGTTACTTTATGGAAAGTCCCTAGGTACAGTCTAGGGAAGTCAATGGAAGTTTTACCATAGATTCAGGGGATCTAGGATTTCACCCTGTATGTTCATAATAGATTTTCCATACCTGTGGACCTTATTATACAAATTATGGTCCAAATCCTTCAATTATTACTCAGAAAAAAACTCTCATTGATGCAAGAATGCAAGATCTAATTGTTTTACTTCTAGTTACCTTGTAAAGTATCTCCTCAAAACAAAGTAATGTTTTTAAAGAAAAACACTTGGTTTTTTAATGCAAAACTCCAATCTCTGTTAGTTTTCGAAATTCCCATTTTGTGGTTTATGTTTTTCAGTAATTCACATGCAAAATCACATCTTAAAACAGATGCTTGGCATATGAAATCCAAATATTCCTGGCAGGAAAGTTTCTGTGATTTTCATGATGATGACAGTTTTCCGAAGGATGAGGATAAAGAATTCTGTGAAAATGCAGAGATATTTCAGAAGTACAGGTCAGAAATAATTATACTTTTACAATATAATTGATACACATTTGGACAATGTAATACTGAACCTGACAAAAAAAGTCAGAGACCCACACACCATACCAAGCTCTGCTTCCTTGTATTTATTCACCTGATTTCCTTACTCAGGAAGAACTCCTTTTAATAGTAATAGGACTTTACCACTGTAAGAGAATTTAGTCCTCTATGAAGAAACTTTTAGAATTATATATAAGCAGTTAGATCCAAATCTCCCATTAATATCTAATTTCCTATGACATTAACTGAAAAATAATCCTTTCCACCTAATTTTTAAAGGTGCCTCAACCTGGTCTTCTTTTAGTTTTGTGAACAGCTATTTGGGGGCACAAATGAAGACATGTAGACACAGAGGGCCTCATCCAATGTCCATTGGTGTAATTGTGAATCTTTACATTGACTTCAGTGGGCATTATATCAGGTCCCTAGTTGACAAGTGCAGTCTATATGTTTTTATTTGTTTCCCCAGTGAATTGTGCCCAAAGTTATATGCCACACCAAATTGCAGGTACACGACAGGGTTTTAAAAGTCAGACCTTTGATATTCAGGGCATTTAACAGCCATTTGGAAGTATCTCCCAGCCAAAGGAGAGGTAGCACACCACGGACAAGAAATAAGAGGAAAAAAATGTAAGGAGAATGGAATATGGACAGGGGTAGATAATAGAAAGTGAAAACTGAAGAAATGAAAATATGGGTAGGAAAGGAAATCCCTAAATTACATTAAAATGAAAAGCAGTCGAAATGTCATTCAGAAAAATACACTGAGATTAAGTGATATCATTCACTTGAGCTCACTCGAGCACTACTGTTCTGGAATTTGTTGCCACCATAACTTTAGGATGTATTCATTTATTTTCGTGAAGTTCAGAATTGCGTGTTATTTATCTGCATGTTACCTGCATGTAACTAGATTTACTAGAATGACTATTTAAAAGTCAAGGATGTAGAGGCATGCTGGACTACATTTAAATTAGCCCTTATTGTCCATAGCACATTTATTCCAATTTTTACAGAAGGAGATAGAGGCAAACACAACCAAATTAAGGTGATGTTTGCCTCTTTGTGCTTTTTCAGAAAGCCAGTATAGTAGAACTAATGGCAATGAGTGCCAGTATGCTTTTCACCTTTGTCTTGGAAATAGCTTTCCCTATGTTAGCCCTCTCATTCTACTTTTTCCTCTGTCCATCCTCTCTGTTCCTCTCCCTGCCCTCACGCACCCAGTCCTTTGATGTACTCCTGGTCATTTGTTCTATAGTTAAGAACACAGTCAGACAAGTTAACAAAGATTCTGCAAAATCTACTTGTCATAAGTGTTGTGTGTAACTGATGTTAGTTAACAGGACATTTTTCTAACCCTAAATACAATTTTGTTTATTCAGACCTCAACCAAAGCTGAATGCAGAATTGCAGAAGGCTCACCATCAGCAGTTTGAGTATAGAGACAAACAGATTATAAACTGTGCATTCCCAGGGCTTGTTTTGGGGGTACAGGATGCTAATCTGCATGCTGGGACTGAAGTTGTTTTGGTGGAAAAGAAACCTGATGATACCAATCAGCGCTGGATATGGAGAGATCATGACAGGTACAAGCATGTTCGCTGATCTATGAGACTAAATGTTATAAAGGGAAGCTTTCTGTATCATACATTAAAACACAATTCCAGCTCTGCGGACTGTTATCTAGTCATTGAAATGATTTTTAATGTATTGGGTGGGAAAGAATTAGGTTTAGGATTTTTAATAGGGTTTCAATAGTTCTTTTTTGATCATTTTCTTGTCTTACTAACCATTAATTTACAGCAAAGAATCTCATAAATGAATCTCTAGCGTAGAAAGCTGAAGATAGATAGATTTAAAAGACTTATATCAAAGCAACAATCCCTCCAATCAAGGGAAACCCTCACCACCCCCATGAGGGCTCCTTAACTCAACCACAGTGGGGACAGCAGTGTGAAGTGCTCTCTTCCCCACAGTCCACTCAGTCTAAGTCAAAAGGATTAAAATATGGATTCTAGGAGGCAATGTATTGCACTGCTACTAGAGCTCCAGACCAGTGCTAATTTGAGGAATCCAGAAGCACTGTGTCCTTCAAAAACAGAAAAGGAAAACTTCAGCACGCATATGTCATTCGCCTTTGAATGCAATGACATACTGAGCATGCTTAAAATGCCACTAGCTTTATACACTGCTGTACAGTGCACTACTCATCTTTTCTTCTTCACTTCTTTCCCCTGAGAAGTGAAATCCACTGCAGCAGAATGACAAAGGATACATTAAACAAATTGTGGGCTCGTGAAGAGAGAAAAACTGCACTGTTCCATCACTAGCAGTATAAAATAAAAGCAGCAGTCTTGAATAGAGAGAAAAGTGTCTGTCTCCATCTGCTCCATCCCCTTTTAAGCTCCTAATTCAAGGCTCCATATTGGACAAAGCATACAGTACAACAGATTATGCTTGGATCCCAAGAACACAGAATTGTCTTCTTATCTTAGTGAGGTAAATAGAAAGGAGCATAAACACTGCCAAATTAAGTGTAAAAATGTAATAAGAAAAGCCAAAAAGGAGTTTGAAAAACAGCTAGCCAAAAACTCAAAAGGTAATAACAAAATGTTTTTTAAGTACATCAGAAGCAGGAAGCCCGCTAAACAACCAGTTGGGTCCCGGACGATCGAGAAAAAAAGGAGCACTTAAAGATGATAAAGTCATTGTGGAAAAACTAAATGAATTCTTTGCTTCAGTCTTCACAGCTGAGGATGTTAGGGAGATTCCCAAACCTGAGCCGTCCTTTGTAGGTGACAAATCTGAGGAATTGTCACAGTTTGAAGTGTCATTAGAGGAGGTTTTGGAATTAATTGATAAACTTAACAGTAACAAGTCACCGGGACCAGATGGCATTCACCCAAGAGTTCTGAAAGAACTCAAATGTGAAATTGCGGAACTATTAACTATGGTTTGTAACCGTCCTTTAAATCAGCTTATGTACCCAATGACTGGAAGATAGCTAATGTAACGCCAATATTTAAAAAGGGCTCTAGAATTGATCCTGGCAATTACAGACCGGTAAGTCTAATGTCAGTACCGGGCAAATTAGTTGAAACAATAGTAAAGAATAAAATTGTCAGACACATAGAAGAACATAAATTGTTGGGCAAAAGTCAACATGGTTTCTGTAAAGGGAAATCATGTCTTACTAATCTATTAGAGTTCTTTGAAGGGGTCAACAAACATGTGGACAAGGGGGATCCAGTGGACATAGTGTATTTAGATTTCCAGAAAGCCTTTGACAAGGTCCCTCACCAAAGGCTCTTACATAAATTAAGTTTTCATGGGATAAGAGGGAAGATCCTTTCATGGATTGAGAACTGGTTAAAAGACAGGGAGCAAAGGGAAAGAATAAATGGTAAATGTTCAGAATGGAGAGGGGTAACTAGTTGTGTTCCCCAGGGTCAGTCCTAGGACCAATCCTATTCAACTTATTCATAAATGATCTGGAGAAAGGAGTAAACAGTGAGGTGGCAACGTTTGCAGATGATACTAAACTGCTCAAGATAGTTAAGACCAAAGCAGACTGTGAAGAACTTAAAAAAGATCTCACAAAACTAAGTGATTGGGCAACAAAATGGCAACTAAATTTAATGTGGATAAATGTAAAGTAATGCACATTGGAAAAAATAATCTCAACTATACATACAATACGATGGGAGCTAATTTAGCTACAACTAATCAGGAGAGAGATCTTGGAGTCATCATGGATAGTTCTCTGAAGATAATAGGTATATCTCCATATTATATTATTATCTCCTAGAACTGGAAGGGACCCTGAAGGGTCATCAAGTCCATCCCCCTGCCTTCACTAGCAGGACCAATATTGATTTTGCCCCAGATCCCTAAGTGGCCCCCTCAAGGATTGAACTCACAACCCGGGTTTAGTAGGCCAGTGCTCAAACCACTGAGCTATCCCTCCCCCTATCTTAGCCCTCTCTATTCAAGATGTCCACACAGTGTGCAGCGGCAGTCAAAAAAGCAAACAGGATGTTAGGAATCATTAAGAAAGGGATAGAGAATAAGACGGAGAATATCTTATTGCCCTTATGTAAAACCATGGTACGCCCACATCTTGAATACTGCATACAGATGTGGTCTCCTCATCTCAAAAAAGATATATACTGGCATTAGAAAAGGTTTAGAGAAGGGCAACTAAAATGATTAGGGGTTTGGAAAGGGTCCCATATGAGGAGAGATTAAAGAGGCTAGGACTTTTCAGCTTGGAAAAGAGGAGACTAGGGGGGATTTGATAGAGGTATATAAAATCATGAGTGGTGTGGGGAAAGTGAATAAGGAAAAGTTATTTACTTGTTCCCATAATATAAAAACTAGGGGCCACCAAATGAAATTAATGGGCAGCAGATTTAAAACAAATAAAAGGAAGTTCTTCACACAGCGCACAGTCAACCTGTGGAACTCCTTGCCTGAGGAGGTTGTGAAGGCTAGGACTATAACAGAGTTTAAAAGAGAACTAGATAAATTCATGGAGGTTAAGTCCATTCATGGCTATTAGCCAGGATGGGTAAGGAATGGTGTCCCTAGCCTCTGTTTGTCAGAGGGTGGAGATGGATGGCAGGAGAGAGATCACTTGATCATTACCTATTAAGTTCACTCCCTCTGGGGCACCTGGCATTGGCCACTCTTGGCAGACAGTATACTGGGCTGGATGGACCTTTGGTCTGACCCAGTATGGCCATTCTTATGTTCTTTAAAAACCTTCTATTTTGTCTGTGTATTAAAAGGGTTAGTGGCTATCCCCCAAAATCTATTATATCTCAGCTTTTGCAACCGTTTTGCATCAAATCCTAAAGCCAAGGGAAATTGGCCTGAATGCCTATTTTGGTATGAACCCAGAGAAAGCTTCTGGTCCCACATTATCACTCTCCCACCATCAGGACCAGACTCCACTCTTTACTTTTAAAGAAGTAAATAAATTTGTTAGTCTCTAAGGTGCCACAAGTACTCCTGTTATTTTTGCGGATACAGACTAACACGGCTGCTACTCTGAAACCTCTCTTTACTTTTAAGTGTCTTCCTAGTAGAACCAGTGCTCTTTATTCTCCTTCTCACCTCGCTTTCTCCTGTCTTTGGAGGCCCCCACTCCCAAAACTCCAGGAGCCAGGTAGTTGTCCTGCTGTCCCATTTGGAGTCTCTGTGGTTTTAGCAAGGCAAGCTTCTTCCCCTCTATATCCATAACAGATGGGTGGCCAGCCTGACATGCTCGTCTTGCATCTGAGGGACTAGCAGCATGGCACATGGAGGTTCTGTTGTTTTTAGGAAGGGGTATTGGGTATGGCTGGAGAGTTGCCCTTCACATAGCAATGCAGGACTCTGAATGCTATTAAGAATACAGAGCTTTCTCGTGTCTTGGAGTAGGCAGTGATTTATGTACTATTAGCTGGTTGTAAAGTTAAGACTATAAGAACTTGTTTGCGTTAGATAAGCTTTTCTCGTGTTAATGTGGAGAACAGCATTTAATCCTAGTTCAGTTGATGCTACTATACTTTGTTGGCTCTATTTCAGTCTGAACTGCATGCTATCAGGGAAACCCCTAAGCATTCAGGAGAGGGTAGGGAACAGCTGGGAGCCCACTGAAGATGTCAGGATGGGAGTAAAATGCCATTGACGTGTCACCAGGTCAAAGGAGAAGTGTCTCTAGTCATCGTGTATTCAGGGAGGGTGGAGAGATGCATGCACATATCTTCCTGTCTTTGGTCCTGAAGCCTTTTTTTGAGGGTGAGAGGAGGAAAGGGCGGTTCTCCGAAAATGCAGGAGTGAGGCAGATTCTGTTGGAGGAAGGAAGAGGGTGTTCTGTCAGGCAAGGGATAGCGCCAGAGAGTTTGTGAAGAAAGAGAGAAACTCACCAAGTTTGTAATTGGTTTACTCAAACTGTGCTTTGAATGTAGGGTTTGGGGTAAATCTGAAAATCAAAATGAACTAGATCCTTGTGAACCAAACCCACCAAGGGCTATGCCAGCATTTTGGTATGTGCTAATAATCCTTCTGTCAAGGCTTCTTCATAAAAGTGTGCATTACTGTGGCATCACTCATGTTCTCTAGCTGTAAGAGTAGTTTAGGAGAAAGCCTAATGAATTTAGGTAATCTATAAAAATATTTGCATTTTTACATTATAGTGTCACTGTTATTTTTCTGTTCTTAGGACATTTCATTTGATGAGTGATCCAAATCTAGTGCTAGCAGTGTCAATGCCCAGCACGCAGCCTAGATATTCAAAATGTGCACTGGACATGAAAGGGTGTGCTGTTGTTCTGCAGGTAAGAGATTGCATTTAAAAGAGGAGACAAAAATTCTTGCTGTACACCTAGATGTAGGCCCAGGGTCCAGTTGTACTCAAATACCGATTCAACTTTGAATCATATTTTCTTTGAATAGTGCTTTGTATACTATAGATAACACAGGAAGTCCAAGGGCTACAGCTGTTGCAAAGATTTAAAATAATTGTATCCAATAAATTATCAATAAAAACAAGATGAAAGTTACATTCTGGAGTCCAGAAATGCCAAGGTAAAGTTTCATGCATATTAGTTTCAAAATAAGGAACATTTAAAGTCAGCGTGTTGAATTGTGAGTAACTGTGTGTCAGAATCATTCACTAAGTCTTTAATGCAACTGATAAATATGGGCTACAGCTTCGTTCTCTAATACTGAATACAAACAATTGCAGTTATCTCTGTCAATGCCTTTATGACATCAGTCAATGAGATAAAAACTATCACAGTCTGACATTTAGTAGTGCAATCAGTTTCATAGGATATGTACAGTATATTTTCCCCCAAACTAGTTTTTATTGGAAACCAATTTGCTTTTCAAGTATTTTGTGTGTGCTTCCACTCTTTTTATGAAAGCTTTATCTTTTATTTCTTGCAGCAATTAAGGCCAGTTGGTGGAAATTACTCACATAATAATATACATCAAAGGGATTAGTCACATGCATTACAGTTTGCAGAATCAGGCCCTTGGTTTGTGACAAATATTTTAAAGTTTATGCAATATAATAAAAGTGAGAAATGTTAAATTGATTCTGGTGAGCCCTTCCCTAGTCAGCTCAATTAAGTTCTTTGTATATGCCAGTTGTTCTCAGAGATGCTGCCATTCTTGCACTCGCTAAAATCAAAAGGGAAGACTCGCTTATTTTGCCCATTGTTTCAGCTTTTTGCTCAGCAGAGACATTATTAATCATTCCACATCTTGTATAGATACCCTTAATGTCTTCGTATTGGGAATAGCTGAATTTGTTTTGCCTAATTTTGAATGCTCTCTGTCATCCTGTGTTCAGAGGACTATTTCCAAGGAAACAATAGTTCGAAAATGGAACAGAGATGGATGAGTGAAAAACAAATATAGAGGGAGATGGGGGGGAAAAGGGAGCAGATAAAGGTATACACAAATAATTATGGAATTGATATTGCCATGTATCAGGCAGCCACTTGTGTTTTTCAGAGTTTATTATCGCTAATACACAGGCAAAGAAAATGCTAGGAAGTTGTGTTTTTAAAAAATTAAATCACTACAAAGCAATTAGCCAAACCCTGAAGTGAAGTGTAAGGTGGTATAAGCTAAACTTCCTGACACTTTGATTCCCTTACACTGAGTTAGACTTTCTTAGACCTATTACACCTGTGTAAGGATGTGTGAAGGACTTTGTTGTTGTAACTTACACACTAATTGCCAGAAGGGATGAGAAGATGTAAAATAGAGGGTAGCCTGCTTTAACTTACATCTTCCTGTTAGCTGCTAGCTTCAGTAAACTCTTCTGTTCTGGCTCCTTGATATGTGAGTTATACCAGCTGAGCCTCACTTACACTCAGAATCATTGGACCAACTGTAGACGTGATATGGTAAGAGAATGTGGGTCAAAGGGAGACAAGAAGCAGTCTGTTTTCTTGTAACATACATGTTGAAGGCGATACCAGCTACTTCAGTTTAGACTCTTTCAGGACTTACTTATACTCTCCTCTGAATTTACCCCAAGAGTTTTAAATTACAGGAAAAAAGATTCATGAACTCGTGGTTTTTGTGAACTCCAAACAGTAGTCTGAGGGTTTTGCAAAATGTTGAATTCCATATGGCTTCTCATTCATATTTCATGCAGCAAGCTGCCATGCACGACGAAGTTGTTGTTGAAATGGCTTGTTTTCCCTGGGTTTTATATATATATATATATATATATATATATATATATATATATATATATATATATATATATATATATATATTATGAATTAAATCATTTTATATGCCAAAAGTGATTCTAAATATTTAAATGTCTTTACCTGGATAGTATTAAAGAATGCCTGTTAGACCAGCAGAAACTGTCACGCCAACTATAATATAAAATATTGTCTAATCAAATATGCTTTTGGGATTCTGGCATTGACTGAAAAGATTGGGAAAAAATATCGATGTGACATATTTTGAAAAATAGCAATAGGCCTGTAATGAATGACACGTGATATATAATTACATAGGGAACAGCCACAGAAATTAAATAAATTGATTCTATGAATGGACATTTCCTTTTCCTTTAAGTATTGTCAGCAGAGATCCCCACTGTTGGCATACACCTGTGAATTACCCCAAAACCTAGGATCCTCTGGAAAGCTCTGACCATTTGAGGAGGGAGACACATGAACTTTGACTGAAGCTAAGGAATATTTTAGGCAAGGTTACATTAAAAAGCAGAGTCTCCTATGGACACTGAGTTCATTCCAGCTGTAAATTGGAACTTTTTCTAATCCCTCAACTTTCTTAGCTTGTTGACATTTTTTCTGTTTCTCTCCTTAGTCATATATAAGTTTGTCGTAAATAATTAAGATAAAATAAAATAATATAATGTTTGTTTTAATTTGAGGAGTATCTCCAAAGGAAACAGTACCTCAGAGAGTTTCCCAGAACTTCATTTCCAGGAATCAACATTAGCTACCTAATTTATATGGTTCCCATTACTGTAGCATCAGGGTGCCTCACAATCTTTAATGCATTTGTTTTCACAAAACCCTGGTGTGGTCAGGAAATGCTATTATCCCCATTTTATAGGTCTGAAACTGAGACACAGAAGCCTAGCTCCTCAACAGTATTTAGGCACCTAACTCCCATTTAATTAATCTAACCTTTGTGACCTGCCCAAGGTTACATAGGAAGTCCATTATGAAGTAAGGAATTTAACCTGGGTCACCTAAGTTCTAGGCTAACACCCTAACCACTGATCCATCCTTCCTGTCTTCTGTTCTCTTATGACCTCATTGGGTTATTTGGGTCTTCTGCCATGATGGCAGATCCCAGAAAGAAGACCCCAGGTTTAAAGACTGCCCATCTCTGATGGCAAGATGTTGATGGCAGACCACCTATGCTGATTAGTTCACTTTTTCATTTACCTAATATTGTCTATTTTATTAACAGCATTTTATTTTTCTAGCACCCCTTTTATCCCAAAGGATCGCACAGCACTTTAAAACTGCTTCTGTACATACCCCACTTCTGAAATGTAGCCACCTCCATGGCAGAAGATTAGATAATCCACCATACAACACTGAGTGCAGGGGGGAAATTTGTCAAAGGCTATGTCTACACTACAAAATTAGGTCGAATTTATAGAAGCCGGTTTTATAGAAATCGGTTGTATGCAGCCGATTGTGTGTGTCCCCACATAAAATGCTCTAAGTGCATGAAGTCGGCGGACCGCATCCACAGTACCGAGGCTAGCGTCGACTTCCGGCGCATTGCACTATGGGTAGCTATCCCACAGTTCCCGCAGTCTCCGGCGCCCATTGGAATTATGGGTTGAGATCGCAATGCCCGAATGATGCAAAACAGTGCCGCGGGGGGTTCTGGGTACATTGCGTCAGGCCCCTCCCCCTCCGTCACAGCAACGGCAGACAATAGATTCGCGCCTTTTTACCTGGGTTACCTGTGCAGACAACATACCACGGCAAGCATGGAGCCCGCTCAGCTCAGCTCACCGTCACCATATGTCATCCGGGTGCCGGCAGACGTGGGACTGCATTGCTACACAGCAGTAGCAGCTAACTGCCTTTTGGCGGTAGACGGTGCAGCATGACTGGTAGCCTTCATCGGCGATCGGGATGCTGGTAGCTGTGGGGCTGGCAGCCGTAGGGCTGCATTGCACCAGCCCCTTGCCTTTTGCCTTTTGCCTTTTGGCAGTAGATGGTTTATTACGACTGGTAACCGTCCTCGTCGGACAATCATGGCTATCAGTCATAGTATATTATTTTCTGCCAAGTATTGTCTGCTAAGCACCCAGAAGAGGCCGAGGGTGATCTGGGTGCTGGCAGACATGTGGCTGGCACACGTGGGGCTACATTGCTACACAGCAGCAACCCCTTGCCTTTTGGCAGTAAATAGTATATTATGATTGGTATCCGTCATCATCATAAGGGCAAGCGCCCAGTATTTGCTGCCAAGCACCCAGAAAATGCCGAGGGCTATCAGTCATGCTGCACTGTCGTCTTAAGATGTAAAAAATAGATTTGTTCTGTATTCATTTCCTTCCCCCCTCCCTCTGTCAAATCAACGGCCCACTAAACCCAGGCTTAGGAGTTCAATCTCGGGGGGGGGGGTATTCTGTGTGACAGTTGTTTGTATTTCTCCCTGATGCACAGCCACCTTTCTTGATTTTAATTCCCTGTACCTGTACGCCATGTCGTCACTCGCCCCTCCCTCCCTCCCTCCCTCCTTCCCCTGGTCTTTCAGATACTAGTTTCGCGCCTTTTTTCAGACCAGACGCCATAGCTAGCACTGGGATCATGGAGCCCGCTCAGATCACCGCGGCAATTATGAGCACTATGAACACCACGCACATTGTCCTGGAGTATATGCAGAGCCAGGACATGCCAAAGCAAAACCGGGACCAGCCGAGGAGGAGGCGATTGCAGCGCGGCGACGACAGTGATGAGGAAATGGACATGGACCTAGACCTCTCACGAGGCACAGGCCCCAGCAATGTGGAAATCATGGTGTTACTGGGGCAGGTTCATGCCGTGGAACGCCGATTCTGGGCCCGGGAAACAAGCACAGACTGGTGGGACCGCATCGTGTTGCAGGTCTGGGACGATGCCCAGTGGCTGCGAAACTTTCGCATGCGTAAGGGAACTTTCATGGAACTTTGTGACTTGCTTTCCCCTGCCCTGAAGCGCCAGAATACCAGGATGAGAGCAGCCCTCACAGTTGAGAAGCGAGTGGCGATAGCCCTGTGGAAGCTTGCAACGCCAGACAGCTACCGGTCAGTCGGGAATCAATTTGGAGTGGGCAAATCTACTGTGGGGGCTGCTGTGATCCAAGTTGCCAGGGCAATGAGAGACCTGGTGATATCAAGGGTAGTGACTCTGGGAAACGTGCAGGACATAGTGGATGGCTTTGCTGCAATGGGATTCCCAAACTGTGGTGGGGCGATAGACGGAACCCATATCCCTATCTTGGCACCGGCGCACCAAGCCACCGAGTACATAAACCGCAAGGGGTACTTTTCAATGCTGCTGCAAGCCCTGGTGGATCACCAGGGACGTTTCACCGACATCAACGTGGGCTGGCCGGGAAGGGTACATGATGCTCGCGTCTTCAGGCACTCTGTTCTGTTTCGAAAGCTGGAGGAAGGGACTTTCTTCCCGGACCAGAAAATAACCGTTGGGGATGTTGAAATGCCTATCGTGATCCTTAGGGACCCAGCCTACCCCTTAATGCCATGGCTCATGAAGCCGTACACAGGCAGCCTGGACAGGAGTCAGGACCTGTTCAACTACAGGCTGAACAAGTGCCGAATGGTGGTGGAATGTGCATTTGGGCATTTAAAAGCGCGCTGGCGCAGCTTACTGACTCGCTCAGACCTTAGCGAAAAGAATATCCCCATTGTTATTGCTGCTTGCTGTGTGCTCCACAATATCTGTGAGAGTAAGGGGGAGACATTTATGGCGGGGTGGGAGGTAGAGGCAAATCGCCTGGCCGCTGATTACGCGCAGCCAGACACCAGGTCGGTTAGAGCAGCACAGCAGGGCACGGTGCGCATCAGAGAAGCTTTGAAAACTAGTTTTGTGACTGGCCAGGCTACGGTGTGAAACTTCTGTTTGTTTCTCCTTGATGAAATCTCCGCCCCCCCACCCACCCGGTTAACTCTACTTCCCTGTAAACCAACCACCCCACCCTCCCCTACCCTCCCCCCTTCAAGCACCACTTGCAGAGGCAATAAAGTCATTGTTACTTCACATTCATGCATTCTTTATTAATTCAGCACACAACTAGGGGGATAATTGCAAAGGTAGCCCGGGATGGGTGGGGGAGGAGGGAAGGAAAAGGACACACTGCAGTTTAAAACTTTAAAACTTATTGCTCGGGAAATCATCTAGGGTGGAGTGACTGGGTGGCCGGAGGCCCCCCCACCGTGTTCTTGGGCGTCTGGGTGAGGAGGCAATGGGACTTGGGGAGGAGGGCTGTTGGTTACACAGGGGCTGTAGCGGCGGTCTCTGCTCCTGCTGCCTTTCCTGCAGCTCAACCATACGCAGGAGCATATCAGTTTGATGCTCCAGCAGCCGGAGCATCGACTCTTGCTTTCTGTTTACAAGCTGACGCCACTTCTCCTCTTCAGCCCGCGATTCAGCACGCAACCTCTGCTTTTCAGCCCGCGATTCAGCACGCCACCTCTCCTCTCACTCATATTGGGCTTTTCTAAAATCAGTAATTGACTGCCTCCATGCATTCTGCTGTGCTCTGTCAGCGTGGGAGGCAGTCTGTAGTTCAGTAAACATTTCATCACGCGTCCTTCGCTTCCGCTTTCGAATATTCACTAGCCTCTGTGAAGGAGAAACATTTGCAGCTGGTGGAGGAGAAGGGAGAGGTGGTTAAAAAAGATACATTTTAGAGAACAATGGGTACACTCTTTCACGTTAGATTTTGCTGTTCACATCACACAGCACATGTGCTTTCGTTACAAGGTCGCATTTTTCCTCTTATATTGAGAGCCTGCAGGTTTGGTGTGAGAGATCACTCACGCAGTGCCAGGCCACAGATTTCAGGTTGCAGGCAGCCATGGTAAGACACAGTCTTTTGGCTTTTTTAACCTTGTTAACATGTGGGGGTGGTTTAAAACAGTACTGCTCTCATTAACCATACCAAGCACCCGTTGGGTTAGCCATTTAAAATGGGTTTGCAATGTAAAAGGAGGGGCTGCGGTTTCAGGGTTAACATGCAGCACAAACCCAACTAACTCCCCTCCCCCACACACCCAATTCTCTGGGATGGTCACTTCACCCCTCCCCCCCACCGCGTGGTTAACAGCGGGGAATATTTCTGTTCAGCAGAGCAGGAAGGGGCACCTCTGAATGTCCCCTTAATAAAATCGCCCCATTTCAACCAGGTGACCGTGAATGATATCACTCTCCTGAGGATAACAAAGAGCGATAAGGAATGGATGTTGTCTGCATGCCAGCAAACACCGGGACCATACGCTGCCATGCTTTGTTATGCAATGATTCCAGACTACGTGCTACTGGCCTGGCATGGTAAAGTGTCCTACCATGGCGGACGGGATAAGGCAGCCCTCCCCAGAAACCTTTTGCAAAGGCTTTGGGAGTACATGAAGGAGAGCTTTCTGGAGATGTCCCTGGAGGATTTCCGCTCCATCCCCATACACGTTAACAGACTTTTCCAGTAGCTGTACTGGCCGCGATTGCCAGGGCAAATTATTCATTAATCATTAAACACGCTTGCTTTTAAACCATGTGTAATATTTACAAAGGTACACTCACCAGAGGTCCCCTGTGTGCCCTCAGGGTCTTGGGTGAGTTCGGGGGTTACTGGTTCCAGGTCCAGGGTGATAAACATATCCTGGCTGTTGGGGAAACCGGTTTCTCCGCTTCCTTGCTGCTGTGAGCTATCTATATTATCTCCATCCTCATCTTCCTCGTCCCCCGAACCCGCTTCCCTGTGTCTTTCTCCAGTGAGGGACTCATAGCACACGGTTGGGGTAGTGGTGGCTGCACCCCCTAGAATGGCATGCAGCTCCGCGTAGAAGTGGCATGTTTGCGGCTCAGCCCCGGACCTTCCGTTTGCTTCTCTGGCTTTGTGGTAGGCTTGCCTTAGCTCCTTAATTTTCACACGGCACTGCTGTGCGTCCCTGTTATGGCCTCTGTCCTTCATGGCCTTGGAGACCTTTTCTAATATTTTGCCATTTCGTTTACTGCTTCGGAGTTCGGCCAGCACAGATTCATCTCCCCATATGGCGAGCAGATCCCGTACCTCCCGTTCGGTCCAGGCTGGAGCTCTTTTGCGATCCTGAGACTCCATCACGGTTACCTGTGCTGATGAGCTCTGCATGGTCACCTGTGCTCTCCACGCTGAGCAAACAGGAAATGAAATTCAAACGTTCGCGGGGCTTTTCCTGTCTACCTGGCCAGTGCATCTGAGTTGAGAGTGCTGTCCAGAGCGGTCACAATGAAGCACTGTGGGATAGCTCCCGGAGGCCAATAACGTCGAATTCCGTCCACACTAACCCAATTCCGACCCCCTAAGGCCGATTTTATCGCTAATCCCCTCGTCGGAGGTGGTGTAAAGAAACCGGTTTAAAGGGCCCTTTAAGTCGAAAGAAAGGGCTTCATCGTGTAAACGTGTCCAGGCTAAATTCGAATTAACGCGGCTAAAGTCGACCTAAACTCGTAGTGTAGACCAGGCCAAAGATACTGAGGCAAATACCTACTTTTACTTAAAGTGTCATGAGATGTTTACTGTCCACACGGAATAGACAGGACTTGAGAATTTAAAGTCTCATCTGAAAAACACACTTTTAAACAGCACAAGGCATTCATGCCAAATACTGAATAGCAGAATGCTATAGTGTAGGAATAGGATTTATCTTTTTATGTTTTGACAGAAATATAAAGAATACAGCAATGGGGCTGCCAATCAAAAGTGGCATTACATGGAAAATGCAGGAGTATTTAGTGCCTTTTACAGCACAGTACTGGATCAAGAAATCACAGCAGCAAATCATGCTTCTGTTTGCACATTCTCTGTGACCAGTAGAGAAAAAATAAACCAGCCAGTAAGTAATATATTTTTAAGGTATGTAAAGTTGACATAGGGAAGTTTAATCCACTATCAATGCAGACAACAGGCTGAGTAGAAAGTTTATGTGTATACCTATATATTTATATTTATCTGAAATGGACAGATGAAATATTTCACTTTTTCTTCGGGTGCTGTCCCTGTGGGTGCTCCACTTCAGGTGTCAGTGCATAATCTTCTCTTCCTGCTAGCAAAAAAAGTACTTTGTAAAGTAATATATTGAGCAGTCATGTCTGTAGAAGTTTCTGTTTCCTAAGTATGACATCATGGCTGTGAAACAGGTCATGGTTAAATGATGATAAAATCCCCAGTCAAATTTTATGTCACTTTAATACATAGATTTGTAATAAGTAAAAGTATATTGTCAGTTACTCACCTCTGATGTCACAGTTGCTCTGTTCCAACATCAGTTCCATTTTGCAATGTCCAGAGGTGAGGGCTGAAGATCCAAAGCCATTTGTGTCCTTGTCTTATTTCAAATGAACAACAACTATTCATGTATCCTAACTGGCAGCATCAGGAAGGTTAGCAAAGGTGGACTTGTGTTGAGGAAATCCTGAATGCTTATAGGAAGTAATTAGATAACTGTACTGTTGCACATCTGGACACTCTAAAGCATTGAAACCATTGTTTCCCCTTCTTTTTAGGGCTACTATTTTCTTTCACCCAGTGGAAAGCAGAAGTTCATGATATGCTTGGCTTGTGCAAGGGCCATAAGAGGAAAGAAAGAACTGAAAAAATTACCCACAGGTAGCATGTTCTTCTGTGCCTCTGGCTCTGAGGGAGCAAATAATTTCTCCTTGGGGCCTTTTAAGTGTGTTAATGTGATGAAGGTTTGTATTTTTTTAATTTGTCCTATTAGCTGTACTGTAGACTCAGGATTATAAAATAACCTGAAAATGTTCATAGTACATTGTTAGACTACTGCAGAACTTTGCTATCTTCACTTGAACAAATTGTAAACCTTCATATAGTCTTTCAGTTTTACTGTTCACTGATGAACAGACCAGGAAGGTTTTGGAGGTGTCAGTGGGGATGGGGCCAGTGTGGATATTATCATGGTACCCGTGGATTAATAGGGGACTGCCATATCCCCTCTCTTTGGACTCCAGCCCTGGAAAAGGGCTAGGACATTTACAATCAACCACTAGTTTTCTGAGATCAGGTTCTCAATGTTCCAGAGGCTGCACTTTTCAGGCCATTGATTGAATGCAGAGGAACAGTGGCCATGGCTACACTGGGGGAGGGGTTGGGAGTCTTCTGAAAGTCTGACCTGCTTCCTTCCTCTTCAAGTGTTCCTATGGGATACTAAAGGCCTCTGTCGGTATGTTCCCCACACCACTCATTTCAGTTCTGGGTAGTGAGTGAAAATTCTCACCAACACCATTGATCCTATGCTGAGAGGACATGACTGCCCATAATTCCACCTTCTCCAGAAGAAAGTGTGTTGAAGGGGAGTGGAGGGGGTCCTACTCACTCAGCAACATAGATACTCTAAAAGAACCTTGCATGTTACTGCTAATTAATGCATGTGTCATAGGTTGGTTATTGCTGCAGTACGTGGCATGTGACATGTATGCAGCGTCTCCACCACTGTCTCTCATTCTGGGAATGTACTAATTGCTGAGTTTAAAATCTGTATAAAATTATTGTTGTCTTTCTTGTTGAATGGAAGTCAAAAGAGTGGCAGATTTGTTATTAGGGATATAAATGTGGTAAATATTATTTTGTGCTATACCAAATTTTAGAATAGTTTTCCTGTTAGCATTAAAATGTATCTGTTAGGGGGCATATTTGTCTCTTGCCCTGCACATGTGGAACTCCTATAGATATTAGTATTAAGAGTAAATAATTAATGGGAGCTCTGCATTGAAGAAGGGGAGATATCTTTTGAAAGCTGTTTCATCTTTACCTAAACAGTTGTGTGTACAGATATGTTCAATGATCTTTAAAAGAAATACATAAATGTCTCATTAGCTTTCCTACAAAATTTGGTTTTAGCCATCTCTTGTCATCTTTAACAAATCATAGCTACCAGAAATCCCTGGAGATTTAGTGTGATCACCAAAGGTACATGCAGAGTAGATATTAGTATATTCCATATTTCAATAAATGTAGTGTTGACTGAATACATTTTAAATTAAATTGGTGAGCTTCATTAAAAGAAGTTCACTTCAGTATTGATTTAATAAAAGCAGCAGCCTGATTGGATCTGGTTCTTTCCTATCTTAAAGACTGATTTATCCACATTGGAAGCCAAAAATACCTTGAATTATTTAGAAGAAGTTCTAGCATCTTTGCGGACCGAAACCTCCATACAAACAATCTCAGAAAAGATCTCTGCAGCTATGAACCAGAAAGCAGTGAAAATAATTGCATACAGAAATGGAGCTGGCTACCGAAATGGTCAGTTAATCATTGCTAGCACATTCCCTATGGTAAGTATTAGTAACAATCATCCCCAGAGATCATTATAATGTCTAGAGTATTGGCAAAGACAAGCAGCCTTTATCAGTGACCAAGATGAACCCAAACCAGAATCTCAAAGCTAAATCTCCCTTCATCATGAATTGCTGAGGTGTTTGTTTTGAATTCACAAATTTTAGTCCTACCCTATGTGTTTGTTTCCCAGTCTGATCCAGGGCCTGTAGGAACCTATTCTCCAGATTCAGTTTTGATATGACCCAGTATGATAAAACATTTTCATGGCATAAATCTTGCAATAACACTTGAAATTATGATATTTCCACTATTTAGGCTGATAATTGCAGGAGAACATTTTAAGAGATTTTGCCATTGTCAGACATGAATTTAGCATTTGTTCAGCCCCCAACCCAAACTCTTCATCCTAGTTTAAACCTTCTAATCTGGACCCAAACACAGCCTCCTTCTTCTGTTTATAATCAGTGGTGATTCTTCTAAGAGAAATAGCATCTATGGGAATATAGACCTTATATAAAATGTAAACACTTTTTTTTTTTAAGTTTGGTTTAATCTTGTGAGATTTTAAAGTAAGTTTTCTCTATTCAGATGGAAATTTCTAAAGATAAATTATTTGACTTATAACCCAGTTCCAAAATAGAAAATTACTGTAAATTATCTTGTTTATGAGAAGAATGATGACACTGAGCACAAGATGTTCAAGCTTATTTTTAATATTGCTGATAGATTAATATTGTGACTGACTGTTGGAACTCTGGAAATTTTTACAGGATTTTGGGGTCAAACTTTCTGTAAATTGGTGACAGTCTCATTGCAAGACTTTTTCACACAGATAAGACCATGTCAGCTTCTGTGTTTTTGATATTTTGGGAATCAGAGGCTTATAGTCTCTGTGATGTGCAAAAGACCAAATATTTTAAAAATTTCTGGCTTAAGCAGGTCTTTTCCCAAAATTGATGCTAGCTAAGGAATAATTCAAACCTGACTGGACCAAATTGCATGGTGCCAAAGTAGGCCTTACACCTGATTTGACCAAAGGCCTTGGAGCAAGGCACTGGAAGATGGAGTAAGTAAAATTCACAAACTATAAGAATCAAGTGTGTGGCTGAGAAGGGTCAACAAACCACCTAAATGCCATTGAGGATCTGGGGCCTAGTCCTTCTAAAGGCCAGCAAAAGCTCAGTTGAGGGAGAGAACTGCAGAGAGTAGGTAGGCTCCTGCAGGAGTTCCTTGGTCAGGTAGGACCAGGAAGGGCTGAGAGAGGTGAAGGAAAAGCCTCTGGCAACTGTAGCCCATGTTGGACAGAGAAACTACTTTATTTTGTTATTTTGCCCGAGCTTCTGTTTTACCAGTAAATTGTGTCCTCAAGCAAGAGCCTGAAACAGACTTTAATGTGACATCAGTCTTCTGTGGACTGGTGAGAGAACCTATCCATTTAAAGTGTTTTCTGTGACCTGTGTCTACAAGTCCTAAGAGAATTGAAACTGTCACCAGATCAGAGTTGTTGAACTACTGCAGAAGTATTTTGTAAAGTCTATATTATATCTCAGTTGGGGGTGAGGGAAAGAGTTAGCTACCACATAAGAATTGAAATAAGGAAGAAGCTTTATAATTAGCTCAAATTGTGGGCTAGGCACTAGATAATGTAGTTCCAGTATTAAAACATTTACCCAGCTCCAAGTTATAGATACAGTTCTTCAGTTTATAACCAAAAGGACAACCGCCTCCTTAAATCCCTTCCTAGAACTTGTAATGATCAGGGATGGTCTAGACAGTATTTGGTCCTGCCATGAGGGCAGGGGACTGGACTCGATGACCTCTCGAGGTCCCTTCCAGTCCTAGAATCTATGAATCTATGATTGGCTATTTTTGTGTTAATTTGATAATTTAATTCCAATCACTATTGAGATTAATTTGTTGATTTATTGATTTGATTTTGTGTAATAGCTGTATTACTTTCTTAGTTTAGTTTAATATTAACAGCAGTTTAGCTTTGGTGAGATGTCTTCTTGGTTTTAATCTTTTTTGTTTAATAGTTTTAATAAAATTTATAAAAATACATTGAATTACATTTCTTTCAGTAATTAATGTAGGTCAAAAGCAACAGAGAGTCTTGTAGGTCAGGAACCTCTGAGGGACATGAGTGTATATCAGCCAGTCAGTTTAAAAGACTGATCAATTCCTCTAATTAGTCTTTGGTTCCCACTGTCTTTAGGCAAACAGATCTCATCTGACAAGACCATACCTTCCTAATATTCTGAGCTTGAAACGATAGAACATGGCTTCCATTATTTCTGCTAAAGATCAATCAGTAGTTACAATCCACCTATCAAGTTATTTTCTTTACTATAAGCCCTGCCAGTTTCGGCAGAAAGAGACTTCACCTGGAGTTAATATCTCTGCATGTCACTCCTGGGCAAGTAGGGGTTTCTTAGAAGGTGGACTAAGACTTTTTTGGGAAGCTTTATGCAGAAGGATGAATCATTCTGCACTCTAGAGTATGATGACTCCAACTTGGGTCACAGCCATTTGTATTCTAGGAGAAGGTGATTGGAGTACAGCCTACATTGGTGTTATTTTATCATATCTTTGACACCAGAACCCCATGTAAAATGCACTGATGGTGCCACATAAATTGCAACATAATTGTTCTTTTTGAAATTGCTGCATACAAGTGTGCTCCAGAATCTAAACTTTCATATAAGGAAAAATAATTTAAAATTCCAGCCCATATGGTTGTAGAGATAACCTTTAAAGTGTGAACTCATTGTAAACCAATGCAATAATGTCTGTCTGAATATGTAGGAAGCCTGAAACAATACCTCTGAGAAATGTGGATGTCAATATTGTTAACTATTTCAGTGCTGATCATTTTAACAGAAATACCAAGCTTATGTATTTCTCCATGCTTGTTAAATATAGTGGCAGATATTGGGCTGGGTTGGGGAAGAGCAGTGGGACATCTAGTTATCAGGGTTTGAGGTGGGAAATGAGAAAGTTAATTCCCCCTCCTAAATTTAAAGCTGTCTCCATCCTTGCTCAAAAGCCTCATCTGCTTCCTGGTTGCCAAAAAAACCCAAACCACCATTATGCCTTTGCCAAAACCCCAAACTACCCAGCTGTCCAAACCTCCAGCAGGGTCCCTGACAAATCTATAATACAAAATAAAATGATGTAGCACATTGAAAGTGGTAGGGGGCAAGAGGAGGGCAATATGAAATAAATAGTATTGAATCTGAACATAAATTAACAAGGGATTTTATTGTACTGCAGTAGGGTAGGTAATAAGGAGGGTTCAGGGTGGGGAGTGATACAGTTCTGGGGTTCTTGCCACATAATTTAGGGAGCTCTACCACATATTTACATCAAATGTGCTATGTAGGACATGAGACCTTGCTTAACATTTTATGTTATGACTGTAGATAACTTTTATTCTTTTGGCATACTGTGTATCTCAAATACATCTAAGGAAAATGATTAATTAGGGTTCTGTGAGGGCATTACGGAATGCTACAGGACTTGAATTTGGAGCTAGCTATTAAGAAACATGTAGGAGACTGATTTGCCAATATTATCTCATGACATAATATTTTGTTCTGCCAAATTCCATCTAAACTGAAAACATATTCAGCTATATTGGTCATTATATTCTATACATTTTATTATACGTTTCTAAAATTTTAATAGAAGGGCAAATTCAAATAGGTTGCTGGGTTTTTTCTTTAGATCATCCAACTTGGAAGGAAGAATTTCACCTCTGAATGATTAATCATTCCGTTGTTTTATTGTTGCTGGTTTTTTTAAGCTGCTTACCATGTGTACAAGACAACTTGAACTTACCAGGAAAGCCTGCAGACTATATACCAATGACGGAAACCTAATGCTTACCCTACCAGATATAGTCACATGGGCTGTAAATGAGTGTTTCAGACAAAGTGACTCAGAAGAAGACTACAAAGAGAGAACTGCAATCACTGACAATGCTGAAGGTGGGGCTGCACTGGATGTGGAAGGTAAAAGGTCAAAATCAAAAAGTTCTTAGTTAAATTAATATTGAACTACATGCAAGTTCAATATGAATTTGAATGGAGCTAACAGATTTTTTAAAAGCTGTAAAAAAGCCTCTGCTCATATGCTTCCAAGATTATCTGTGGAAATCCTTTACTTTGTTTTCCATTTTCTTAGAGAATAACAAACACTACTAGAGAAAAGATTAATGAGAGTACACTGTAGCTGGACAAATGTGTTATATTTATATTTTGCATGTTAGTTAGGAACTTTAGTCTCTCATTGATTTACTCTTGTGCAAATTAGGTAACACAATAACACAATGTTGGGCTGAACATGAATTACATTGCATGTAAATATTTAATTTTGAAATTATTTGTGAAAAGTTAAAGTACACACTCTTAGAAGGTCAGATTTCCAAACAGTCAGAAGCCTAAAGCAATCATATACCTAATTCGAGAGTTTAATTACTTTGACTGTATGTACAAATCATACTAGCTGCTGCCTAACTTGGCACTTGGGAACATTTTTAATGTATATACACAACTGAAGTAATTGTGCAGGCGAATTAGGTGCTGTTGTTCCATATGACCCTGATTTGAAAATCAGATTTATTGTGTTAATCTTGCATTAAATAAGTGCCAGATTATTGCAAAATCAGTTACTGATGACTGTTTATATGCAGGATGATATAAATTTCATACCAGGTTTTGAGCTATTTTACATAAACTGATGTTAGCTGGCAATCATGGTTTATCTTTGGGTTTGCTGTTATATATAAATGCATAAAGATTGATTTCTTTAATGTTATCAAAATTAAATGAGAATTGAGATTATGGATGCATTTTTAATTTATTATTCTATCAAGTGAGTTAGTAAAGTTTTTTGAACAGATTCATCAAAAGAGTTAAACTGCTTTTTAACAATAAGTGAATTTGCAGTTTGTTAGACAGTGGCTCTATTTTTGAATTGCATTAATTACTAGAGATGGACCTCAGCCATGAAATTCAGGTTCACAATTTTTAACATCCCAAAGTCTGGAGACATTCAGTTCCTGGACTTTTGTTTGGGCGTATTTTCCTATAAATACTAGATGTCTTCACTTATAAAGTCTCCAATTCAGCAAAGAATTTAAGCATGTGCTTAAATTTTTAAGACTTCAGTGAGCATTAAGCATGTGCTTAAGTGCTTACCTGAATAGAGATGGACTTGCTGACTTAAAGTTGAACAAATGCTTAAATACTTTATTAAACTGGGAAAGTATATTACTTATTGAACAATTCAGTATTCATAAATATCAGTTTTCTACACACAAAAATCCAATTATCATTGGAAATATCTAAATTAACATATGCTTATTGCTTTACTATGTGCAATGAATAATAGCCTACTAACCTTATGTATCACACTCTTAGGGCTGGCAAGACATAACCACTTTGCTTTGTTCTGTGACTGGTGATGCTCAAATTACTCATATAACAATACTCTTGATTGGACAAGAATCACTGGCTGGAGAACAGATTGATCTGCAGCACAGAATCATAAAAATGTAGGACTGGAAGGGACCTTGATAGGTCATCTAGTCCTGTTCCCTGCACTGAACCAGGACTAAGTATTATCTAGACCATTCCTGACAGGTGTTTGTCTATGTTGTTATTGAAAATCTCCAGTGATGGAGATTTCACAACCCCTCCCCCCCTAAGTAATTTGTTCCAGTGCTTAACTATTCTTACAGTTATGAAGTTTTTCCTAAAGTCTAACCTAAATCTACCTTGCTGCAATTTAAGCCCATTAATTCTTGTCCTGTCCTCAATGGCTAAGGAGAACAATTTATCATCCTCCTCTTTATAACAACCTTTATGCACATAAAGACTGTTATGTCCCCGCTCAGTCTTCTCTTTTACAGACTAAACAAGGCCAGTTTTTTAGTCTTTCCTCATAGGTCATGTTTTCTAGACCTTTAATCACTTTTGTTGCTGTCCTCTGGACTTTCTCCAATTTGTACACATCTTTCCTGAAGTGCAGTGTCCAGAACTGGGCAGAATATGCTAGATGAGGCCTTATCAGTGCTGAGTAAAGTGGAAGAATTACTTCTTGTGTCTTACTTACAATGCTCCTGCTAATACATCCCAGAATGATGTTCATGCTTTTTACAACAGTATTATGTTACATACTTTACTCAGATTATGTTAAACTGCCTCCTCTGATGGTACCATGTATTCTTAGAGACTCAGATCTGTTTTTTTGTGTCCACTGTCATAGCTTGTCACTCCAAAACTGCAGCCAAGACCTCGTGTTGTCACTTATCTCAAATAGTTCCTGAGGGGTACAGGATGTTGACACGGTGTTCTGCATCAGGCAGTGTTCAAGTGTTTGTCTAGTGTTTCACATTTGGGCTCATTTTTCCAGTTTCCAGTTAGCCATATTGTCACCAGTCTTTGCCACCCCAACTCTCTCTTGATTTGGAATATTGAAGTATTTTCATTCGAGGTCAGCACCTCAGGGTGTTGTTCTGAAGGAATCAGGTTCTTCAGGAACATCGGCATTTCCCGCCATTTTGTCATGAGGTAGTATAGTGATACAGTGGGCGTTGGTTTCAAAGTCCCTGTGATGATCCTACAGGGTTGATTGAGTTCAGTATCTATTTTGTGTGCATAGTGTGAATGACCATAATGGAGCACAGTACTCCACAGTTGAGTAACAGAGTGTCTTTGGGTCAGCTCCCCATTTTGTATTGGCCAGTTTCTGGTATACACAGTTCCTGGAGTTCACTTTTTTTTTCAGTTTCTCGATGTGCTCTTTGAATGTTAGTGTTCAGTCTAATGTGACCCTAAGATACACCAGATATTCAAAATATTCTAGGATAGTACCATCCCCCGGAGTTTTTGCTTAGCCTGATGGTGCTTGGCCAGGTGGAAGTTGTGCACTTGTGTCTTGCTAGAGTTGGCATTCAGAAACCATGTGCAATAGTATTCTCCAGGCACACTCAGAGACCCAGTTAGAGTGTGCTGAATGTTATCAAATCTTTCCAATTGGGTGGTGATGCAAAGATCATCGGCATGAATGAATCTTCAGATGTCGAGGAATTCTGATTGGTCAATTGTGCTGATGATGAATTCTGTTTGATAACAAACCAAAGCAGTGTGGACTGATGCACATTCATTTTCATCATCTGATCCAGATGCCACCAACAGTGTTGATTTTCTTTTCTGGTAGTTTGGGTTCTGTCATTTCTGCATTGGAGTGTTGCTCTTTTAAGACTTCTGACAGCATGTTCCACATCTCATCCCTCTCAGATTTTGGAAGGCACTTTAAATTCTTAAATCTTCGGTCAAGTGCTATAGCTATCTTTAGAAATCTCAGTGGTACCTTCTTTGCATTTTGTCAAAACTGCAGTGAAAGTGTTTTAAATCCAGCAACATATGCTGGGTCATCATCCAAGACTGCCATAACACGAAATATATGGCAGAATACGGGTAAAACCATGGAGTAGGAGACATACAATTCTCTCCAAGGAGTTCAGTCACAAATTTAAATAACACATTATTTTTTAACGAGCATCATCTGCATGGAAGCACGTCCTCTGGAATGATGGTCGAAGCATGAAGGGGCATACAAATGTTTAGCATATCTGGCACATAAATATCATGCAACGCCAACTACAACAGTGCCATGTGAATGCCTGTTCTCACTTTCAGGTGACATTGTATATAAGAATTGGGCAGCATTATCTCCTGTAAATGTAAACAAGCTTGCTTGTCTTAGCGACTGGTTGAACAAGAAGTAGGACTGAGTGGACTTGTAGGCTCTAAAGTTTTGTATTGTTTTGTTTCTGAGTGCAGTTATGTAAAAAAAAATCTACATTTGTAAGTTGCACTTTCATGATAGAGATTGCACTATAGTAACTCCTCGCTTAACGTTGTAGTTATGTTCCTGAAAAATGCTACTTTAAGTAAAACGATGTTAAGCGAATCCAATTTCCCCATAAGAATTAATGTAAATGGGAGGGGGGGAGGGTTAGGTTCCAGGAAAAATTTTTTCGCCAAACAAAAGACTATATTTTATATATATATATATATATATATATACATATATATATATATATATATATACACACACCCTGACATTAGCACCCCTCTTCCCCCGTGCCCCCCTACACAGCAAGCAGTATGCTCCCGGGAGCAGCTTCAAGGCAGTGGGCAGGAGCAGGCAGTGCGGGGAGGGACAGCTGAACTGCCTGGCAATTGATAGCTTGCTGGGCGGCTGCCGCACAGGGAACTTAGGGGAGCTGATAGGGGGGCTGCCGGTCCACCCTGGTTCCAACCCCCCCCCCCATGCTAGCTCCAACGGGCTGTTCTTTCTGCAAGCAGTGGACATAGCAGGCGGCTGCCAAACAACGTTATAAGGGAGCATTGCGCAACTTTAAACGAGCATGTTCTCTAATTGATCAGCAACGTAACAATGAAACAACGTTAACCGGGATGACTTAAGTGAGGAGTTACTGTATAGTACTTGTATGAGGTGAATTGAAAAATACTATTTCTTTTGTTTATCTTTTTACAGTGCAAATGTTTGTAATCAAAAATAAAGTGAGCACTGTATACTTTGTATACTATGTTGTAATTGAAATCAAAATATTTGAAAATGTAGAAAAACATCCAAAAATATTTATAATAAATATAAATTGGTATTCTATTATTAATAGTGCAATTAAAACTGCAATTAATTGCGACTAATTGTTTTAATCTAGTTAATTTGTTTTGCTTGAGTTAACTGCAGTTAATTGACAGCCCTAATTACCATTACTATTTATTATAAGGTATATATTACTTCCAAGGGTAGGAATTTCAAAAGTGCCTAAACGTCTAAGAATCATGAATCCTATAAGAGTTGTGCTCGTAAGTTGCTCAAGCACTTCTGAAAATTCCACCCCAAAAAGCTTAGTAGGCCCTTTCTCAGTTACATAAAAAGGTAGATCCCTGCTCCAAAGAACTGGCCCTGAGTCTGCAATGAACTCTACATGGGCCTAAATAATCAAGGTACAAACAGAAAGAGATGGGGGAGAGGACAACAACTTGAGATTTAAGGAGCAGATTTTTTCAAAGGCACAAAAGGGGGGTAGGCATCCAACTCCTATTGAAGTTCCATGAGAGTTGAGCCACCTAACTTCCCTTTGTACCTTTGAAAATCTCCGCCTACAAGTTAATTATTTAGCTCTGTATGTAACTTCTGCATTATACTTATGTAGTTCCAGGCCTACTTTACTGCTTTCACCCTTTCCTAATTTCTTATTCTTGACCAATAACCTTCCTTTCTGTCTCCATCCCCATGCAAGCCCTCACCTTGCCCAGATGTTGTGACTATAACTTCCCCCTTCACACTTTCCCACAGACAATCAATACCACCCTCCCTTCTCTCTTAAATAAAGCTAAAGTTCAATGAAAGCCGATAATAAAGAGTTGATTATATGCAGTGGTGAAAGTAAGTCAGGACACTTACTGGTACGGGCCGGGGGGGGAGGGGGGGGGAGACTCGGGCAGAAGGGGCCAGCATCCCCCAACCAGCCCTTCCAGGCCCCGTGGCCCGTGTTGCCCAGGACTCCTGTGTTGATTTAAAGGGCCCGGGGCTCCGGATGCTGGCAGCAGCGTCCAGAGCCCCAGGCCCTTTTAAATCGGCCCCAGGGCAACTGCTCCCTTTGCCCCCCTCCACCCGTCGGAGGCTGTGGGGAGGGGACAAAGGGGCAGGGACATTAAAGTGCTGCAGGGTCCTTTGCCTCGCCAGCGCTTTAACGTTGCTGCACCCCCCACCCCCCGCTGACCACGGGAGGAGGCGCAGAAACGTTAAAGCACTGCCGCGGCAAAGGACCGTCCTTAAAGCGCTGCGGTGGCTTTAATGTCCCTGCCCCTTTTGCCTCCCGTGTTGGTGGCTCTGCCGATATGGACCCTACCAGCAAACTTGATAAGAAACTTGATAAGAAATGGAAGTATGCCTAATACAAAGTCAGCTGCTTTTATTGAGAGGCCTCATATGTGCTAGCATGCTGCTTGCAGAATTAATAGATGGGAAAGAAATAGGATGAGCCCCTTTCACAAAGATACTGTGTTCGAATAGCAAATCATACAGCAAAAATAAATACATAAATGAGGGAAAACTAGACAAGGGAAAGCAACACCAAATGCAAATCACTAGATAGAAAACATGAAAAAATATTTGTTTTTAAATTATATACTAATCAAAAATACTCTAGTGAATATAAAGTTACAGTGATCTGCTGTTCAAAATAAATATAAAAATGAGCTAAAAACAGTTCAGTGCTGCACTAAACAAAAGTGACTGTGGGTACAATTTTCAAAAATATTTATGTTAAGAAGTTATGTTCTTCCTGTGGGATAAACAAGCAGTATTGTATTTTCACAACATATTCATTCTTGTTATTGGTGTTGGAAAACTACCACTACCTGTGAATAACAAGGCTGTAAATACATAAAGGGGCTTTTGTTATATCATACAGTAAGACGTATTATGGTGTTGTGGTGTCCTGTAGACTTCCAGATGCAATTGCTTGTGTTGGCCTTAATGGACTGGGACCTGGTCGTGAGAGACACTCTGCCACCTGTGCCTTGTTGCAGCAGCAAAAATATAAGATCATGCTCTCATTTCCTAGGATTCTCACTCTACAGCTGCTAGCAGAGCTTTCTCAGCTGAGTCTTAGGGATTCATTCTCCACAGTAGTCCACCACACCTGGAGTTTGGTGAGCTTCAGGCTTCATCATAAATTTCTTTTTGTTTGTTTTTTTGCCTTGCCTTTGAGCATTATTTTAGTTTAATTGTATTGAGCCATTAATTTGGATCATTATATATTTAGCACTTGGTCTCTGCCACGGGTAAGTCACAGAAGCAGTAGTCTTCGAATCATAGAACCATAGGGTTAGAAGGGACTGTTAAGGTCATCTAGTCTAACCCCCTGCTAAGATGCAGGATTTGTTGTGTCTAAACCATCCAAGACACCAGCCTCCTTTTGAAAACCTCCTGTGTGCTGCAAATGTAGAGCTCAAAAGCTTGTCTCTTTCACCAACAGAAGTTGGTCCAATAAAAGTTATTACCTCACCCGCCTTGTCTTGCTCATATACTGGGATCAGCACGGTGACAACACTGCAAACAACTTTTTAAAATCCATCTGCTATCTCTCGTCTAATACATATATTTGTAAGCTCTTTGGGGCAGGGAGCATCTGTTTTTTTTTGTCTTGTGTTTGTACAGTGCTTAGCACAAAGGCATGCTGGTCCATGATTAGGACTCCTAGGTGCTATGGTAATACAAATAATAAATAGATAATGAATCACATAATTACATAACCCCAGAGAGCCCAGCAGACTCTCACTGCAGTGTATACGCAGTTTGGCCTTTTGTACAGTTTGTAGTTTTTAAGATGAAGGCGCCCAATTAATCATGAGACTGATCATGTGAACTTTTGAGGGCCAATTTTCAATTGATTCAAACTTTGAAACTAAGTAACTGATTTTCTGGAAACTTCTTCAGAAAATTCTAGGTTTTCTCAGATTGCATGCTGAAACTTGGAGCAAAGATACTGTGTTTTTCATCTCAAACTAACAGGCTGAACTACCACTGCAAGTGCAAAACAGAACGCAACCTTAATTACAACATCACAATGGGTCTGCCATAATATTCAAGTAGAGTATATTTAAACTAGTGGTGAACAATTCCTAAGAGTTTTCTAAAGCAATGGGAGAAACCCCAAAGGTTCTTATCTGCTTGTACTTAACCTATCCTTGTGAGACCTTCATTTGCACACTTGCTTTGTCCTCAAATAGCAGTGCTTCAGATTTGATCACTTTTGCTCCCTTTCCTATATATAAAATGCCCTTTATAATCACCACTTTCCCCCATCCTGTTGTTCTTTCTATTATGTGTCACTCTTCTATATTACCACTGTGCCACATTCCTGTGTGCTGCAAATATTATCTATTTAAGCTTTTGTTAGTTGTTATAAGTAATGAACAGTTTATCTTAATATGTTCATAACTCTGAGCAAAATGTTATGGTTGTTCTTTCAAAAGTTTACAGCTGAACATTTGACTTAAACAGCTTTGAAAATTTACTATGCAGAAGAAAAATGCTTCTTTTAACCATCTTAATTTAAATAAAACAAACAAAGTTTCCTTACCTTGTCAAATCTTTTTTTAAACTTTCCATTTTTCTTAGTAGTTTACATTTAACACAATACTGTGCTGTACAATATTTGTTCTGTTTGTCTGTTTTTTGTTTGTTTTTTGTCTCTGCTGCCTGACTGCATACTTACAGTTCAAAATGAGGTGTGTGGTTGACCGGTCAATTCGTAACTCTGGTGTTCATAACTCTGAGGTTCTACTGTAATAAGATGAGAAAAAACTCTTTAGGGTAAAGTGAAATAAAGATAAACTTTGTAATTGTTTCTTTCCAAATACAAAGATAAGTACATGGAGAAAGTGAAGATAAAGTCAGAATTATCCTTGATGACTCCAGACAGTTTGAACATGATAGATGATTCTTTGCTCACCATCATCCTCAGAAATCCTATCGAGATCTGGGTTTCCTGTGGAGAACCTTTTCTACCTTTGGATGGTATGAGTTTACTGGGTTTCTTTCCCCCTTCACACAAGTGAGATACTTAGGGCTTATCCACATTGAGACTTAGTGCATAGCAAGCCAGGATGTAAATCTACAGTGCACTAGCCTGCAGTGCTGTAAGTCACCTCGTGGACCCTACAACTGCACTCTAAAAATTCCATGATGTGCTTTGACCTATTGCTATTTCAAACAACAGCTGTAGGTCAAACCCACTATGGAACTTTAAGAGTGCGTAGCAAGGTCCACAGAGCTAGTTAGTGTGTGGCAAGCTAGGGTTCTGTAGAGTTACATCCTTGTTTGTCATGCACTAAGTCTCCATGTGGGCAAGCCCTTCAAAAGAGAATGAAAATCTCAGAGCAAATTCTAAAACACTTTATTTTAGTGAGGAATAAAAATTAAATATCTTATCTGGGAAAAAAGTTATGCTGCTACAACTACATCACACACACACACACACACATATATATATATTTCATTTGCACTCCTCACTTGAGTAAAGTTAATCACATACATAAGTCTTTGCACAATTGGACACCTAAAAAGAAAGGTATGGCTAGTATATATTACATGTATTATCCAGAAGCTTAAAATCAACCTCCAAATTATACCCATTATGTCAATAAAATTCAAAGTAGATAGTAAGACGTATGGACTGTTGAGCAATGATTCAAGCATAGTGCTAGTTATTTGTTTCACAATGAGGACTAATTGTCTGAACATTGTCATTTGTAAGAATAAAGCTCTTCTATCAGCAGGAGCATGTTTAAAAAAATGTTAAACCAATCTTCTACCGCTATACTAAGCATGCAATACTGGAAAAGTAAATGTAGTACAGTACTGTACATGTTAAATCAATATGTCTTTGTGTCTTGCTCTGCAGAGACATTCCTTAAGCTTCATATGCTTTCAGAGAGGTGGGGTTTTTTTTTGAGGACACTTACATTTTAATTACTTGTCTGTAATTGGATCTGTTTAACTCG
This sequence comes from Emys orbicularis, assembly GCF_028017835.1. Taxonomy (NCBI): domain Eukaryota; kingdom Metazoa; phylum Chordata; order Testudines; family Emydidae; genus Emys; species Emys orbicularis. Next base: position 93,834,278 of record NC_088686.1, on the reverse strand, counting down.
CTAATACTCTCAAGTTCTTTAAAAACTATTTGCTAAAAGAGATCCAATTATACTAATCAGTCAGCCAAAAAAAAACCTATTAATGCAAACCACTACAAAGAAAAATAACCAGTAGAAATATTATATATTTCTTTTATTACAGCTTTGCAAAAGGCAGCAAGGCAAGAGAAACAAAACTGGTTAGAGAAGGACAAAATTTTGGCTGATCTAGATGCTATGAAGCACAAAATGAGACAGCTGCAAGGTTGGTATCAGTATGCATTTAATTTGGAACTGTTGTGATATTTATGATAACTAAACTTTGGTTTCCAAAGTGGCTGACTAAATTGTACAACTTCCAAACTTGCGTGTGCAGACTAAACTTTTGGCACCCAATACCCAATACCCTGCAATAGGATCCATCCCTTGTGCCCACATGAAGCCCCATTGGTTTCATTGGGGCTCCATGCAGGTGCTGGGTTCACCCACTCAGATTTGATCGCAAATGTTAAGCTTCAGTGGGTATTTGGACGTTGAAAGCCTTTTCTATGCAGACAAAATTCATTTTGTTAGAAAATGCATTCACTAACATGTTTTAACTGATAGAATTAAGGGTTTGTGCTAGAAACAGATATTTGGGTAGTGTTCACAGTAGACTATAAATGTGTTAAGTGCCTCAAGTTACTTGGCAATCAATTAACTCAAGGTAAAAAGGTTTAGTGTAGACATATACTGAGTGTGGAGAGGGACAATAATGTTTAAAAACACATTAGCTGGTTGTGGTTAACCCTAGGCACCCTTTGCACTGGAGGCTGAGGGGAGGATGGTATAGCAGTAAATGGCCATACTAGTTCTCTGCCTCCTGTGGACCCTGCCTCAGCAAAACAGTGTGAAGGGGTTAGAGCCAAACAAAGAGTCTGGCCATGTGCTTTACTGCAGCTTCCTGTAGGAAACCAAAAAGGCCCATGGTTGTCATAAGAACATAAGAATAACTATACAGTCAAGCCCAGTATCCTGTTTTCCAGCAGTGGCCAGTGCCAGATGCTTCAGCGGTAATGAACAGAACAGAGCAATTATTGAGTGACCCATCCCCTATTGTCCAGACCCAGCTTTTGGCAGTCAGAAGTTTAGGGATGCCCAGAGCATGCAATTGCATCCCTGACCATTTTGGCCAATAGCCACTGATGAACCTATCCTCTGTGAACTTATTTAATTCTTTTTTTAATCCATTTATATTTTGGCCTTCACATCCCCTGGCAGCGAGTTCCACAGGTTGACTGTGCGTTGGCTGAAGAAGTACTTCCTTGTGTTTGTTTTAAACCTGCTGCATATTAATTTCATTGGGTGATCCATGTTTTTTGTGTTATGTGAAGCGCTAAATAACACTTCCATCTTCACTTTCTCTTTCATGATTTTATAGACCTCTATCATATCCCCCTTAATCATCTCTTATTGAGGGAGAACAAAACATATGTTACAGACTGAAAGAAAATGAAATTGATGCTGCGAGTTAGAAATTTTATCTAATATTTATCTGGATTGTGGTGTTCACATTAGGCTTTTACTTGGTCTGCATAGATATGTCTGTCTCGATCATTGCCTGGCCTTGCTTGCTATGTGTACTGTTTGTTTTTACAAATTATACTTAGTATTTTAGGACTAATAGCTTTAAAAGTTCTGTGACCAGAGGTAAGAAAAAAATAAAATAAACCATCAAAGTAAGAAAACATGGTTTTACAAGAGTTATTTTGAAATTTCTCTGCCTCAGGGCGACGAATAACAGCCTTTAAACCATCCACCTTGGTGCCCACAAAAAGCCCAGTTCAGCCTATAATAGTAGAAGGAGGCTGGACTGAAGAAACCCAAGAAGAGATGAAACTCATGGAAAATATACAACATACTGAGGTATAAAATACAATCTGTATCAATATTCCAAAATTAAAAACAACATTCATGTTGTTGAGGAATTTTATCACAAGGTTAGATTTTACACTAGTCCTATGATAGATTGATCATGTGACTCAGTACAGCCTATATATTTCATTATCTGAAACAGTATTCACAGGCTGCCAAATACACACACAAGGTTTTCAAACAGTATTTGAGATAAAATACAACATGGTTATACAAAAGGTAGATTGTACCAGACCAGCCTGATCTCCTTCTTTGAGAGGAGAACTGATTTTTTAGATTTAGTAGATCTAATCTACATGATTTCAGCAAGACATTTGATATAGTTCCACATGGAAATTATTAGTTAAATTGGAGAATATGGGGATTAATATGAGAATTGAAAGGTGGATAAGGAACTGGTTAAAGGGGAGACTACAGCGAGTCAGACTGAAAGGTGAATTGTCAGGCGGAGGGAGGTTACCAGTGGAGCTCCTGAGGGATCAGTCTTGGGACCAGTCTTATTTAACATTTTCATTCATGGCCTTGGCACAAAACGTGGGAATGTGCTTATAAAATCTGTGGATGACACAAAGTTGGGAAGTATTGCAATATGGAGATGGGCCGGAATATCATAACAGAGGATCTGGAGGACCTTCAAAACTGGAGGAATAGAAATGGGATGAAATTTAATAGCGCAAGATCATGCACTTAGGGACTAACAACAAGAATTTTTGCTATAAACTGGGGACTTATCAGTTGGAAGCAGCAGACCTGGGTGCATTGGTTGATCCCAGGATGACTATGAGCCACCAATGTGATGTGGCCGTGAAAAAGGCTGATGCAATCCTAGGTTGCATCAGGTAAGGTATTTCCAGTAGAGATAGGGAAGTGTTATTGCCAAGATACAGAGCAGTGGTGATATCTTATCTGGAATACTATGTGCAATTCTGGTTTCCCATGTTTAAGAAAGATGAATTCAAACTGGAACAGGTGCAAAAAAGGGTACTAGGATGATCAGAGGAATGGAAAACCTACCTCGTGAGAGAAGACTCAAGGAGCTAGGCTTGTTTAGTCTAATCAAGTGAAGGCTGAGGGGAGATCTGATTGCTCTCTATAAATACATCGGAGGGATAAATACCAGGGGATGAAGAGGAGTTATTCAAATTAAGTGCCAATGTGGACACAAGAACAAATGGATATAAACTGGTCATCAAAAAGTTTAGGCTTGAAATCAGACGAAGGTTTGTAATCATCAGGGGAATGAAGTTCTGGAACAGCTTTCCAAGGGGAGCAGTGGGGGCAAAAATCCTAACTTGTTTCAAGACTGAACTTGATAAGTTTATGAAGGGGATAGTATGATGAGATTGCCTACAATGGCATGTGGCCCAGCTGTGACTGCTAGTAGCAAAAAATCCCCAACGGCCAGAGATGGGGCACTAGATGGGGAGGACTATGAGTTACTACAGAGAATTCGTTCCCAGGTGTCTGGCTGATGGGTCTTTCCAGTATGGGTTTAACTGACTGCCATATTTGGGGTTGGGAAAGAATTTTCTCCCAGGTCAGATTGGCACAGACCATGGAGGGTTTTTGCCTTTTTCTGTAGCATGGGGCATGGATCACTTGCTGATTTAAACTAGAGTAAATGGTGGATTCTCTGTAACTTGAGGACTTCAGAAGCTCACCCAGCAGTTATGGGTCTATTACAGAAGGGGACAGGTAAGATTCTGTGCCGGAGGTCAGACTAGATCAGGGGTCGGCAATGTTTGGCACGCGGCTCGCCAGGGTAAGCACCCTAGCAGGCCGGGCCAGTTTATTTACCTGCTGACGCGGCATGTTCGGCCGATCGCAGCCCCCACTGGCCACGGTTCACCGTCCCGGGCCAATGGGGGTGGCGGGAAGCCGCAGCCAGCACATCCCTCGGCCCGCGCCGCTTCCCGCTGCCCCCATTGGCCCGGGACGGCGAACCGCGGTGAGTGGGGGCCGCGATTGGCTGAACCTGCCGTGTCAGCAGGTAAATAAACTGGCCCGGCCCACTAGGGTGCTTACCCTGGCGAGCCGCGTGCCGAACGTTGCTGACCCCTGTACTAGATGATCACAATGGTCCCTTCTCGCCTTAATGTCTATGAGTTTATGAAACTCAATGGAGCCCAAGAATTATCTTAATAAGGAAGATGAAAAAGGCCCTATAGATATGTGCATGAGCAATTATATCCAGCATAGTAAAATGGGCTTGATAGTTTCAATGCTAATCATTCCTAAGGCTATATCTGAATATGTGACAAGAGCAAAGAGTGAATTACTAATTTCATTAGAGACATCCAGACTCAAAAAAGTAGTTTCCATCCATATGATTAATCAGTCAATATTATAGTATATACCAAAACAGAGGGAAAAAATTAAGATAGGATATATGTGCAAGATCTTGGAAAACTTCCACTCTTTGGTTTGGGAAATATTTTAATCAAAACGGTCTTGAAGGCTCATGGGCCTTGTACAAATTTGTGAAAAGAAACAATACTATGGCATTATAGCATATTGACATGTTTATGATGTAATTAAGAGATAAAGCACAGTTCATCGTAACAAGTCATTTTTCAAAACCAGGTTGGATAAATTATTATTCATAATATGAGTATTTACACTATGTATTATAGATTCATTGTCTTGTATATTTAAGCATGAGAGAGAAGCCGAATTTTATATCACTGAGCGTTATGGCTGAGTATAGGGATACTATATAATCTGATAGCTATTGTCTCTCAATATCAGTCACGTGAGGTCCTGATCATAAAATATACATCTTACAACATACAGTATCTCAATTCCAATTAGGTAATTTTAGGGCCACATAGTCACAATCTGCTCACAGATTTCCACTGAGTTAAGTATCAATCATCATTCAGTGGGATGGATTGAGATCATCATATACCCCTCACTATTTACGATATTATTGTACTAAAAATAGATTATTCTGTTCTTCTCCTACATTTTCTATTTTGCTATACATAAAATACTATAAAGGGATCGGGCACCTATGTTAACTTCACATTCTCCGAAATCTTTTCATTATAGACACACTTCTCAGAGGTTCAAGCATCACAGTTCAAAAGAAGTTCTCTATTTTCATCTAAACTGCTGTCATCCAAACACAGATGTCTGTATGATCAACCATCTGCAAAAAGAGTGTGGGCTTACCGGAATGGTTATAAACCCGAGCAAGGAGTTTATGCCTGGGGAAAAACAATTTCAGAGGTAAAGTACAGCAGAAGGAATCAGTCTTTCAAAAGTGCTGCCTATTGCTAAAAGATGGCTTCAATAAGGATTCAAAATCTGTTAAGGAAAACATGGACTTTAAGGGTTGAATTCTGTGTTGGAATTACATCAGCAGAGAATCTGGCTTTAGGAGTCAGAGTTTATTACGATTTAGCAAGTTTAATATATATTTAATGCAGAAAAAAGGGAAAACACACTTTTCCCATTATGGCAGATTTTCCTTGGATTCATTTGATTCTTCTCTATAGTCTGTAAGATGATGACCCTTAGTAAACCAAAACCAACATGATGTAACTACCAAAAAAAAGCTCTTAAATGGACTTTCTGCAGATACCTTTAATAATATAATGGAAACAATTCAGGCAAAAGAATGTGTGATGTACTGTGACCCAAGGCAGTAGCAATTTATACGATACATCATCAAATTACCAAGGTAAAAAGTCCTCAGCTTTCTGTTCATGCTTACAATGGCAGAATTGTAAAGCTCGTCAGTATATTCTGATTTTTAGATCTAGAATATTTTCTCATAAACAAATGTACAAATGTATTTCTATTTGTTTTCATTATTGTAGGAAATATCATTTGTTAAAGTAAACCTGTGAATAGGATTATCCTAAATTTAAATGATTACATTATTTTAGATCACGAGCCAAATTCAGCCATATGATCCAAGAAGATAGGGCCATGATAAGGGGAAAGTACATGCCAACACAAAGCATCTGCAACTCTCGCTCTGCTTGGGAGGTCGCATCTAGCCAGTACAGCCCCCAAAAGGCCAGAAAGGAAGTGTGATCATGCTGGCTGGGGAATGCACTGATTATTTGCATCACCTCATGCAGTCAGTGCTGGCAGAGCTCTCACCGAGCCCCAACTGAAAGATAAAGCTGCCTCTCTGCTGGTCTCTCAGCAGACCTTCTGTGGGATTGCAATAGGGTAATCAGGTCAAGTGGTGCAATGGAATGCCTTTGGCCCCACCCCTGTGTGCCAGAGGGGGTAACTCAAGTGAATTGTTTACAAAGTAACCTTTTCTTTTCATTTTTTGACAACCACTGGTGTTTGCACCGCCATCTGTCCCACTCTGTTTTAATTGCTTATTTCAAGGACCCTCCAAGGAGATTCCTAGCCTTTCTCTTTATAGTATGAGGGCTTCAGAAACATCACAAAAGCAAAGGTGAAGTGGGTTGTGTAGTGATCAGAACATCAAGATGAAATTGTATCTCCTCCAATATTTGCTGAGTTCTTATTATATATAATACATGTATGTTTGACCCAGGTTATCAGAATCACACATGCCTATCCTGCCCACAGTTTCCCAGCTTCTGTTACTGCTTCCTTCTCCTCTCCAATAACTGCTGTCCTCCCCAAGACCTCCAACTGCAGCCACCTGGTCCTTTGAATTATTACAGCTGCTGTCCATCCACTTCTCCCCCACGCATTGTGTACTGTTGCATAAAGTAGTAGCTCCAAGCCTGGCATTAAAGTAGTTTTTGCCTCCTGCTCTGGCATCAAAGTGACTCAGGGGGACAATCTCCTTCCCATGCCAAGGCTGCTCTCATAGCTTCTCCCTCAGTATTGCAGTGGCTTTCACCCTCTGCCCCAGTGGAGTGTCTCTGGGAGCCAGAGCAGCTCTTGCAGTAGGCTCCGATGAATTCTCTTTCAGATTTGAGAGCAGAGCAGCCATGAATTATTAGATTTTTGTATATTTTCAACTTCTGTTTGTTTGGAAAAATCAGTTTATTATCTTGACTTATTTACTTAATGGTTGAAGTGTGTAATACCTATCTAGAAGAGTTAGAATAATATAGTAAAACAAGTATTCATTTATATACATATAGTCATTTATATAAACTTGTGTATGTATTTAAATGTGTGTATGTAGATTAAGACACACATATTTTAAGGCCTTTTTCTTTGTCTCGTTCTGAAACTATACATTGATCTTAAGACCAAACCACAGATAAAATTCTTGAAATTGCCCAAACACTGAGCTAAAGCATTCCATAAATCCAGAAAGAGCTAAATAGGGGGAGCCAATAGAATTATATTAACCATTCACATGCAGACAAATATATGTAATTTGAAGGTTCATTAATTTTGGTCTTTATTTTTTTGGTGCTTATTTTTAAAATGTCCCAGTATAAAGCGATAGTTCTAATAGAATGTCCCTACTGCTTTCTGTTCATATTCTCTTTACAATGTTGTTTCTGTCTCTGCTGCCTTTCTCTGTATGAACCAAATCCTGACCTCCTTTCTCAGGCAAAATTCTCATGAACATTAATGAAAGGTTTGCCTGAATAAGGATTTCAGGTCTGGGATCCAGAGAAGATTCTACAGCACGAGGTTCTGTAATATCTCTTTCATCATCTGTTTGGTGTTCTTCCACCATGTCTGGCGAACTGTATTTCTGTGTTTATTTTACAGCATAAGTCTGTGCATCTGTATGCAGTGCTCAGTATCAACACAATTTTCTCCATTTCAGCTGCTGGATAACTGCACCACCAGGCTAAATATGCAACAGCCTGCCAAGGCTCTGTATACACCGGATGGTGAGCCACTCCAGTCATGGGATGAAATAGAGAGAGACATGCTTCTGTGTGTTTCTGCTGGAAATCCTTTTCTGAGCAGAAAAGGTAATCAATCACAGATTCAGATTTGTCCTTCGTCAAAGAAGGTGCCAAAACTTGCTATGTGTCCCATTGTTTGTTATTAGAAAGATAGGTTAAATTAAACTGTAACTTAACTGTACATAATGGATCAGATCCTGTCCCTACTGAAGACAATGGCAAAATTCCCATTGACATAAATGGGGCCAGGATTTTACCCAAAGTTTTTAATATGACATTTTACAAACGACAGTAATTTAAAATAACATTAAAACCAACCAAGTATTTTATAATGATTTTCTTTTAACAGACTTATTTTACATTAATACTTTGTTTTAGCCATTGAACTGCTCTTCAAGCTTTTACTTAATTTTCCTATTTTTCCTTCATTCTTGTTCCTGATATTACTGGTGTGATAAAATCCCCAAGTTGCAAACTATCTGTGTTACCTCTCTTATCAATCCAGCAGTAGGTTTCTAAATTCCAGTAATTTAAAGTATTGTATCACCCTCACCTGGATGATAGCTGCAGATTGGAAGGTGCCTCTAGACCAGGGGTCTCAAACTCAAATGACCACGAGGGCCACATGAGGACTAGTACATTGGCCGAGGGCCGCATTACTGACACCTCCCCGTGCCACACGTGGCCCCGCCCCCCTCCACCCCTTCCATGAGGCCCTGCCCCCATTCCAACCCCTTCCCTGAAATCCCCACCCCAACTCTGCCCCCTTCCTGCCCCCCAGGGAGGGCAGGAGGGGTGTGGTGGGGGCTCAGGGCAGGGAGTTGGGGTGTGGGGTGCAGGAGGGGTGTGGGGTACAGCAGGGGGCTGGGCTGCAGGAGGGGTGCGGGGTACAGCAGGGGATTGGGCTGCAGGAGGGGCTCGGGGGGCGGGCTCCGGCCTGACACGCACCAGGGGCAGGGCAGGCCACCTGCCTGCCTGTCCCTGCACCACTCCGGGAAGTGGCCGGAACCTGGGGGAGGAGGGGCACCGGGGTCTGTGTGTTGCTGTTGCTTCAGGCACCACCCCCAGCAGCTCCCAATAGCTGGGAACGGGGAACTGCGGCCAATGGGAGCTGCTGGGGGCGCTGCCTGAAGCAAGAGCAACACACAGAACCCTGTGCCCCCCCTTCCCCACGTTCTGGCCGCTTCCCGGAGCAGTGCGGGGACAGGCAGGCAGGGAGCCTGCCCTTACCCCGGTGCGCGTCGGGCTGGAGCCGCTCTAGGTAAATGCTGGGGGGGGGGCCGCGAGGAGCTCGCGGGCCGCAGAAAACAACCCTGCGGGCCGCATGCAGCCCCCGGGCCGCGTGTTTGAGACCCCTGCTCTAGACACTGCAGGGAGTAAGAAGGCTATTGAGGGCAGGGAGGGGGGAACATCAGCTGAGAAGGTCAAGTTCCAGGCAATATGTACTGGAAATACAGGCCCTCGGAGAGGAAGGCTGGTGCTTAGGTTGGGACTGGGAAAAAATAAATGAATTGTTAGAGAGGACAGACCCTTAGGGAGGAGGGACTGGGCCTAGCTGAAACTGGGATGAAGACTTTGAAGGTTTGAGTTTACTTTTGAAAGACTTCATGCTGGGTATAATAAATGAGATCCCAGAAGGAGACTGTTTGAATATCTGGCCTGTATGAACTCTTTTAAGGGTGCCTCAGTTAAGGAGAAACTGAGGAAGGCCTCAGTAAACCCATACTTGGCCAGAAGGGGCAGCTACAGGGTAGGTGTGCCCATTCAAAGCTGCACAATCTAGCCCTTTGAAATTGAGAAAAAACAACAGAGAGATTTAGTAGTGAGATAAATAACAGTAGCTTTCATGAATATCTTATCCTCCAATAAACTGAAGTATGTTCTGTCCAGCTGAAATGAAAGTGGTGATCAATATTTATATTCTGCATTATCAGAAAGCCACATTTCAAAGGACCACTGTATTGGCATTGCTTAAAAAGAAACATTGAATTGGATGGCTGTATAACAATACATACAAACAGTATTTACCTTCTTTTGTTCATTATTGAACATATTAACCTGAGAAAGCTGATGTAGCTAGTAAATTCTGCCTTATGTATGTCGCTTCATGTTGATGTGGGCTAGAAGTGTCCTCACCTAATTAAATTAAACCCTTGTTTTAAGCTGTGTTTAGTCCAGGTTCTACCATAAGGTTTTACTTTTAGATGATTAGATTAGATACACACACTTCTTGGAATAAACTACTAAATAATTTTGATTTAGTGAGGTGACCAAAAGAGGTCATGCACTGGCAACAAAACATTCTAGATGTAGTCTGTATTTCTGTTGTGCAGTTGCAATTATTTACTACTACTTCTCATAATTGAGAGATGTAGCACTTCTAAATGCCATGAATGTATTGCCTTTTCACATACTGCTCTATTGTGACATGTTGGCTAGAACCGAGTGGGAAAGGAAGTAGGCAGCATGATGGTTATAAACATAATACACCATAATAGATTGTTTGGTGTCCCCTTGAGCTGTGTACAGAATGATTTAGAACATGGTATTAATAAGCAAGAGTCACACGAATAGATTCAAAACTAGTTTTTATTTGGTGCCTTAAATTATAACATTTGATTTCAAAATATTTTAGCCATAAGAAAAGATCATAGTCTTACTTGATATGTGAAATTAAAGAATAATTTCAAAGAAAACCTACATCCAGCACCACTAATCAAAATCTGAGAAGGTATGTTGGCTATTCCAATGATCCCTATGTTCACTGAGGGGATTTTTTTTCCAGCTTGTAGTCCATAATGTGCTCTAACTCAATTTCAGAACCTTCACCCTGTCTGAATTAACTCTGTCAATGTTTATCCTCAGTGGCCATTGTTGTGCTGCTGATGTTTCAGTGAAATGTAGTATGTTCCTGGTACATTACTGTTGTCACTAAAGGAACTGCATTTTGCAGTATATAGTGTATCACTCAGGTGAGTTCCAGTACATCATATTCCCTGATTCTTCCACTTCTGTCTTGAAATATTTAAATCTCCCTTGTGCCACTCTAAATCTGACTACTATCCCAGTATTTTTTGAAATCCAAAAACTAAATTATCCCCTCCATTTCTGCAAGCTGATGAAACAAAGATCCACCAGATTTCTCTTGGCAGGTGTTGAAGGGAAACACAGTATTGTCCTGAGCTCTCTGAGACTCTATGAAAGCTCTGTGGGGTGAGGATTCCACAAGATTTTGGAGACAAGGATGATGGGAGTAAAGCAGGTGACCAGCCAAATTGCATTCCCTGCTGAGGTTTCAGATATTCGATCAGCATTTCTTGTTGTCTTCAACATTAACATCCTCAGTGTCCTTTCTTAGGCTGTTACTTTGTAACTGTGATGAGACTTGACCAATAGCACTATTGCTCTTATAGGAAGGAAGAGGCCCAGCAGAGCTGCAGGGAGGGTCAGGCCTGCATTAAGATGTTTCTGTCTCTGGAACTAGGGCTTCTCTTCCTCAAAGACCTTGGGTATCCTTGGGATTAGAAGGCCACACTCCCTTTTCTCTTCTAGACTCCCAAACACATTTATGCTTGAATGGATGTCTACTTAGAAACGCCACAAGGTCAAGCTGCTGCAGTTTCCAGCTCTTCTGTCTCTACTTTAATGATTCTCTCCACCCCACCCACCAGCCTTCTGCTCTCTGCATGCAGCTTATGTGATATACAAAGTTGGCTAGAACTGTAATGACCAATATGAACTGCGTACCTATCATAAAATCTTGAATCATTTCCTCTAAAGCTCTGTAGTGGGATTTATGGCTGAGAATCCAGGTAATTCACATTAAATGTATTATTGGTATCTTTATTCTCTCATGTAATGATGCCTTTAACATATGTAGTGCTGTATGTGACTGGGCTGGATAGAAGCTTCCAAGTATCATAAGTGTCAATCATAGCTGTTTTTACATCTTGATAATACATTTTTGAAAGTACAGTTTTAATACTTTGTTTTCTAAAATGTTTCTCACAGCCATCAAGCAGCAAGTGGAAGTTAGAGCTATTTATGCCAGAATCCGAAAGCAGCAAGGTCCAGATGCCACTAATATTGTTGTCGCTCCTTCAGAGAAACTTAAAGGACAGGTTGTATTTTTCTACTAAGGCTGTAAATGCTGTACAGTTACAAATACATTCTTTAAAGTAAATATAACTTTACCATTATGGTACATAAGATGTAACCTTATCACTTACTATATCACTTTACTTTTATTTTAAATAGGGATATTTACCTTATCTTTGAACATTCAAATGCCTGAGGAATTCATTGATGAAAGTGTAAATAATAACAGTGAAATTTACTACATTGCAACCACTTTTCATCATAAAATTGACATGCTAGTGTAGGTAATACTGAGAAATCCCTCATCTTATTAAATAAATATTTTTCCACTTTTCCACTTCTTGAAAACTAACAGTTCCCATAAAAATTATTGGGGAGATTGTACGTGAGATGTTACCTTTACAAACATAGTCCTGACCATTTCTTCAAGGGCCTGAAATCAACCCAAACCCCATTTCACTAGATCTTTGCCAAGTAGTCTCTGTGTGACTGAGCTCAATAACCCTGATTCAGCTCTATGAAAATGAAAGAGCCCATTTCAACTGAACGCCACATTAATTCTTCCTATCACCCCGTTCTAAGTACCCATGTATGGCCTTTAGTGGTGAGTTCAGAAGACTGACTGTGCTGAGCATGATTAAGGATTCCCCTGATGTTATTTGTGCTGGGAGAGATCATAAGGACTATTGTTAGCTACTAACTGCTTTTCCAGAACAGCCTTTAATATTTTAATTATAATTGGATACAGGCTGTCAATCAAAGAAGAAAGAACCAAAGAAACAATTTAAAATAAATATTTAGAGGGATATGGCAGCTGAATTCTCAAAACCAGATATGAAACAGCAACTGCATAGGAATTTGCATTTTACTGGACTAATTCTATTTTTTGTAAATGATTTTTTTTACACTGAAGTGTGCAAATACAGAATCCTAATAAATTAGGATTAGTGTTCTGCAGCTAGTCAAAACATCATTAGCAATAGTTCTTCATTCCTCTCCTCTCTTATTTTCTGGTCTCATCTGGAGGTAAATTGCAGCCCAGCTAATTAGGGCCTGGTCCAGCGAACAATCTGCACTTAAAACTCCCATTCACTTTAGTGGGAGTTCAGTATGCAGAATGATGGGTAAACCAAACCATGTATATGTAATAGTTTGGCTGGGTCCATATCTCAGTCTACCACCCTAAGTGCTAAAGAAGGCTGTCAATTGTTCTGTCCCCTCTCCCCTCCCCTCCCCCCAGCCCCCAGCGATCTATTGTAATTGTTACAGTGTGACAGGATACTATCTCCCAATTGTGAATATCAGCTGGGCTGTGGCAAACAACTCTCCTCTTCCGCTAGCCATAATCAGAAAGAAAATCCAGTCTGTGAGAAAACACCAATGTGTTGGTTCACTTCAGATGTTTTTTCTGGTTTCTGAGAGAGGAAAAGTCAGTCTCTGCAGGAAATATAACTCAGTGTACTGGGTGGGGATGGGGGGAGATACAGGGACGGCCCACAACATTTTGGCCGGGGAGCTCATATGACACCCCCATCAGCGGCGGCTCCAGGCACCAGCGCTCCAAGCGCGTGCCTGGGGCGGCAAGCCGCGGGGGGCGGCCTGCCGGTCGCCGTGAGGGCGGCAGTCAGGCAGCCTTCGGCGGCATGCCTGCAGGAGGTCCGCCGGTCCCGCGGATTCGGCGGCAATTCGGCGGCGGGTACACTGAAGCCGCGGGACCGGCGGACCTCCCGCAGGCGTGCCACCGAAGGCAGCCTGCCTGCTGTGCTTGGGGCGGCAAAAAAACTAGAGCCGCTCCTGGCCCCCATGCCACCTCGCTTGGGCCAAAACTTTGAAAGGTCTCAATTTTACCTTCTTCCTGTTCTACTCCTCTCATCGTACTGCTCTGCTACCTACCCCAATAAAGGAGAACTAAGAACTTAAAATGCCTTGTTCAAAAATTTTAAGTAACACTTAACTTTCAAATGCCTGAACAGCAAATGTAACTTTTCTTGTCTGCATAGTAAACACTGGCATTTTTATCTGTTTGAATAATCAAAGTGGTGCTCTCCGTGCCTTCTTGGTTACAAAGATTTGAACTGCTTCCTGCTGAAGGTCCACAGTCTGGGCCAGCTCATGCTCTACTGAGATGGTTGCAAGACTGACCAGCCTTTCCTGTGTTATTGTGGAGCATAGATGTGTTTTTATTAACTTCAGCTTGCTGAAGCTGCGTTCTCCACTGGCAACTGATACAGGAAGAGTTAGAAGTATGCGCAGAGCAACAAAAGCATTTGGAAAGAGGGTGGTCATCTTATTTGTGCACATATATTCCAAGAACAGCCTTTGGAGTTGATCCTGCTGAAATGTATCTTGAAAGGGCTTTCAGTTCATCACCTAAATCACTCGCATCAATATCGCGCATGTCATCATGTGTCAACACTGTCTCTAGTGCCCTGCATTGCTGGTGTAGGTCTTCAAGATATAGTGAAGAGTTTTGAAATATCATACAACATCCCAAATATACTGCTGTGTTCCTTGAGCTGCATGAAATGTTCTTTAACTGACTGTATTGCACAATTTAGCACCTGGTTAAATAATTCAATTTTGAATTGTTGTTTGGGGTCTCTTATGGTTATTCTGTGCCTCATAATCAAAATGTCTTCTTCTTTGGTGACTCTTGTATTCTTGAATGGGTGGGAAAATAGCTTCAGTGTGAAGTTCCTCTGCCAACTTCTGTGCACTCTTCAGAATGTTTTGAAATCCCTCATCTGACTGGTAAGACTGTAGGTATGACTTTGCTTTGTCCAGTTGTTCCATTGCTCCAGATATATCAAGGTCAACACCTTGGAGTCTCTAGCTTACAACATTTATTTCAAACAGTATGTCATGCCACAACACTAAGCCACACAGAAATTTGAAGTCATGTATGTTTCTGGTGATTCCATTTCCCTCTGCCACTGTTCTCCCATGAACAGTTCCTGTCATAGCATTATCCTCCATAATGGCAACTATGGCATCATCTATCTTCCCAATTTGGTGTTTGATAGGCTTTATCGCCTCCACTCGACTTTCCCATTGTGTGGCACTCAGTGATTTCAGTGTCAGAGAGGATGTTCCCAGATGTTGCTTCAAAATTTGCCATCGATGAGTTGATGCAGAGAAAAATACATAGATGCTTTGAATTACATTAAAAAATTCAGCAGCCTCACTAGAAGCTGATGCTGCATCACTGACCTCCAAGTTCAATGAACGAGAACTGCATGGGACAAAAAAAGCTCGAGGGTTTAACTCTCGGATCCGTGTCTGCACTCCTCTGTTCTTTCCTCTCATGTTGGCACCATTATCGTAGCCCTGACCTCTCATGTCAGCTATCGCAATTCCCGTATCTTCCAGCTTTTTAAGAAGCACATTTGTCATACCAACTCCTGTAGTATCATCAATGTCAATAAATTCTAGAAAATGCTCTCTGACAGTCACCATTGCAGGGACATTTTCACTAGGTTCTGTTGTTGTTACAAAACGCACCATTAAAGTCATTTGTTCCAAATGGCTGATGTCAGGTATGCAGTGCAGAATAACAGAGTAATATCTTGCTGACTTCAGATCTGCCACAATCTTCTGTTTGACTTTTGTTGCCAGTAACTGTATGATCTCATTTTGAGTTGTTTTTCCAAGGTAGTGGTGTGTGTACATTTCTTGAGTGGTGACTCTTCTTAGATGCTCCTGGAGTACAGCATCAAACTCAGCCATCAGCTCCACAATTTTAAGGAAGGTTCCATTGTTTGGCACATACAGCTGATCTGAAGTGCCACGCAATGCTAGGTTTTGGGTAGCAAGCATTCTCACCATGGCAATGAGCCTTATCAGAACATTTTGCCAGTAAAGAGACTCTGATGCAATCTTCTCTTGATGCTGATCATCTATGGTGGCCTTTAACCTTAGTCTCATCTCAAGCTCTTTCCACCTATGGAATGCTCTCTGGTGATTTGCTGCCTTCTCATGGCATGCCAGATTTCTAGCCAGATTTTTCCAGTCCTTTGTTCCTGTAGAACTCAATGTGGCTGGAACATTAGACTGGAAGAGTTTGCAACAAAAACAGTATGCAGCATTCTGGGTTTTTGAGTACATAAGCTATGGCCTCTCCACTTTGTCACCATTGGGGATTTCACGCCAGTAATATGTTGGATGGAAACTTCTATTTTCATTGTCTTTGGGGAACATGAAGTTTTTCACTTGCTGTGGCCCATGCAGTACAAGGAAGTCCCTCAGGCTACTGCTCTAGTGGGTCCACAGTCCGGGATCATCTAGACTTAAGGAACTAAACTCAGCAGCAGCTGTTTCTTGTGCCTCCACCACACTCTTCTCTGATCTACACTTTTCTTCAGGAATGTGCATGGTTACATCCATTTGAGATGGAGATATGGATGCTGCAGTAGCTGCCAGATCACCTGCGCTCTGACTAACTGGAAGATCAGGCATCTCCTCACCACTCACATCCTCACTGGGGCCAGAAGGCTCACCGTGAACATTTGTGTCTATGTATCTCAGGAGAGCTCCTTCCTGCTTAGATAGAAAAGCTTCCTTTGCTTTCTTTTTCTGAATGCTGCCCCAGAGGGGCGTTTTCTTCTTTCACTCATGACTGCTGTTCTGTGCCAGCTATAGTGGCTCTCAATACTCAATTGAAGGGGACAAATAAGTAGGCTGGTAGCAGGGCCTGAGTGAGGGAAGATATCAGCGTCTTAAGGGCCTAACTGGCTCATACTACTTCAGTTGACTGCCTGTTCTCCTCAAGTGGGTTCAGGGAAGCAGCAGGAAACAGGAAGCTCCCTGAGAAGCTGGCGTTAATCAGTCCAGGCTCCTGGGGGTGCTAGAGAGGTACATAAGAGGCTCCTGCTCTCTCCCTGCAGCTCCTGCTGCTTTCTGTTATCCCCTCTCACCTTTTCTCCTGCCTGCCTGTTATGTCTCTTGTGCCCTCCTTCCTCCAGCACAGCACTCCACCATCTCTGTGCATCTAGAGCAGAGAGAATAGATATGCACCAGCAGCAGACACAATTTTCTACACTCTGGGTCCTAGTGGCGCCCCTCTCCCCTCAGTCTGGCACCTGAGGCGGCCGCCTCAGTTCGCCTCATGGTAAGGCCAGCCCTTGGGATATACAGTAACTCCTCACTTAATGTTGTAGTTATGTTCCTGAAAAATGCAACTTTAAGTGAAACGATGTTAAACTAATCCAATTTTCCCATAAGATTTAATGTAAATGCGGGTGTTAGGTTCCAAGGAAATTTTTTTGGGGCAGACAAAAGGCATTATATACTGTACAGTACTGGTTGGGAAGTGCCCCTGGCTTACCCCACACAGGCACAGCCCGCTGCAGGCAAGGACGCTAGGAAGCACCTTCACAGCAGCAGCGGCAGCTTCCCCGGAGAAGAACAGGCACCGACTTTGCCAGGAATGCTCCAGGCCCGCCTCTTCCTGTCCCCGCTCCACTCCAGGCCCACCTCTTCCCACCCCCACTCCACCTCCTCTCCGGAGCACACCACATCCCCACTCCTTCCCCCCCTCCCCCCCAAAGTCCTAAGTGCCGCCAAACAGCTGTTTGGTGGTGCTTAGGACTTTCTGGGAGGGAGGGGGAGGATCGGAGATGCGGCGCTTCCCCGCTCATCCCCCTCCCTCCCAGAAAGTCCTAAGCACCGCCAAACAGTTGTTTGGCAGTGCGGGAAGCGCTGGGAGGGAGGGGGAGGAGGCGGAGAAGAGGAACTTGTGCAATGCTCCCTTGTAAAGTCGCTGCTCTTCCACAGAATCTTACAAGCAGTGGACAGAGCAGGCAGCCAAACAACGTTATAAGGGAGCATTGCACAACTTTAAAAGAGCATGTTCCCTAATTGAGCAGCGATGTAACTTTGAAACAATGTTAAGCGGGAGGACGTTAAGTGAGGAGTTACTGTAGCTGGTTTGCTGTGGTAAAACTCTGGTAAAATGTTATCTTGAGTTAAATTTGCAGATGCTTAAAAGAATCATCAATTGATTGTCAATATTCATGAAACAAAAATAGGGAAGTTTTGTACCCAGCTTTACAATGTCCCCAAGATCAATTGGTAAAATTTACTGTTTGTCACTAGTAAACAGACAGCATAATAATGTAATCATAATACAAAATTTAACCAAAAGGATAATAACTTTGAATAACAGACTTTAATAAATGAATAGACTCACCCAAGGTTAGTTATAGTAGATCATAGTCACTGTTGTCAGTGCTTGTCAAGTAAATTCAGTACTTGTTCTTCCAAATGTTTGCTTTTTTAATTATGGAAATATTCAATTTGGTTGAAACTTAGGTGGTCCATCTAGTAGTAATTGGCTCCCATATAGCTGCCTGACTACATGATTATGTCAGATGTATTCTACCACTTCACATTTTTAATAACTGGTAATGTCCGGTTTTTGTTTTTTATCAATTTGAATCAGCTCCACATAGGCCACAAATCAGATTTCAATATTTTTGTATGAACAAGAACCATTTTATTATTAAGCTAGGATGTTATCAACATCCCTGAACCTGACAGCTTTCTCTGAAAAATATATTTCCTGCTGCTACAGAAACATTAAGGTGAACCAAATGTAAATCAGCAGTGACAGACCAGTGACCAGACTGTACACTGTATCCTCAAGAGAACCCTGTTTGCCTGCATATCTCATGCTTTTCTTGTCTAAACAGTTTTCTTATCCATAATTAACATGAGGACTTGATAGCCCCGAAGTGTTTACTTGCAAGATGTTTTCAAGAAAAAGAGAAATACCCTCTTTTGTGACCGCCTGCCCTTCTATGGCCAACCTAAATATTTGAAGCTGAAGGATCTATAAATTTATCTCTAACTTTTTCATGTACTGTATATGTCTGTCTCATTCATTAAAATGTTCTCATTCATAGATATAAAAAATAGAAAAAAAATCGCTAGGACCTGATTCTTCTCTTACTCTTATTTTACATGGCTGTAATTCTGTAATTCCATTGACATCAATGGAGTTACTCCTTATTTACACTACTGTAAATGGGAGCAAAATGTGCCCATAATTTCAAGGGTCATTGTGAAGGTTGGTGTTCAACCTATTTCCCCCCCTTACATCAATTTGTAAAGTCCATGTGATTATTTGTAAGGGGAATTATTCTGTTCCTTGAATACCAAAAGTGCTTCAATGCTCTTTTCTGACTATAACAAATCAGCATATATCTGTACATTGAAGGAATACCCTTTTGTTCTGAAAACATTCCTTTTTTAAGCTGTAAAGGTATATTTTATTTTAAATATTAGTTAATTAATATTTTAGAATTATTTTACATGTTATGAACAATGCCTTGATTGAGAATATGAAAGCATTTAATAATTTCACAACATATTAATGGTGACTATAATTTTCTAATTTAGGCCAAAACTCCCAGTTCACTTCTGGCTCTTACTACCAGTGTTCATTACCACCTCAACAACTAGGTAAGCTAAGATATTTAGACATTTAAGCTGAAGCCAACAAAGGCTACCCACCAGCCTCTGGATAGAGCATTCAATGTAATTAGCCAAGCCACTGATAAATGTTTTATATATTTGTGGCTGAGTATTTGCTACTAGTTGCTATTTTCTGAATTCAGGAAGAGCGTCACATAGGATGCACTGGGAAAAATCTTCCTGCTTTCCCAACACCTGTGGAAAGCCGCAGGGGCAGCAGAATCAGTTAGTTCTGTTTAAGCACTGGGGAGACAGAATTTCCTGAGCTCATGCATAGTCTGCAATGCTGCTGCTGTTTTTAGCATCTTCCACAAAGCAAAGTTTGATGGAGAGGTACAGGGAGAGTAGGAATGAGGCTAGTACAGTAACTCCTCACTTAAAGTCGTCCTGGTTAACGTTGTTTCGTTGTTACGTTGTTGATCAATTAAGGAACATGCTCATTTAAAGTTGTGCAATGCTCCCTTCTTACGTCGTTTGGCAGCCGCCTGCTTTGTCCACTGCTGGCAGGAAGAGCAGCCCGTTGCAGCTAGCTGGTGGGGGCTTGGAACCAGGGTGGACCGGCAGCCCCCCTATTAGGGTGACCAGATGTCCCGATTTTATCGGAACTGTCCCGATATTTGCTTGTTTGTGCCGCGTCCCGACCAATGTTCGGTCGGGACACAGGACAAACAAGCAATTTTGCCCTCCTGGAGGGCAGCAGCCTGGGCAGCCCTTGGGGTTTGCACAGGGGCCAGGGCCGGGAGCGCGGTGCGGAGGCTGCTCCAGCCCTGCAGCCCGCGGGGCAGCGCGGGAGTCTGGGGGCAGCGCGGAGCGGGCAGGGCCCTGGTGGGCAGCGGAGACACGCGTGGGGCGGACACGCTCCTGCCGGGAGGGGCCGGGCCCGGCTGCCTGGTTCGCCCCCTGCCCAGGTCCCTGAGCTCGGCTGGGGGGCGCTCCAGCGGCTTTTCTTTCTTTTTTTTTTCGCTCCGCCACCGGCTTTTTTTTCCTCCGCTCCCCCCTCCCCCCGCGTCCCGATATTTAATCTTTGTCATCTGGTCAGCCTACCCCCTATCAACTCCCCCTATCAGCTCCCTGCTCCCCTAAGTTCCCTGTGGAGCAGCTGCTCAACAGGCTAGCAATTGCAGCTGTCCCTCCCCGCACTGCCATGTGCTGCTCCTGCCCTCTGCCTTGGAGCTGCTCCCCAAGTCTCCTGCTTGCTGTGTGGGGGGAAAGGAGGAAGAGGGGGGCTAATGTCAGGGTGTCCCTCTCCCCCCTGCTCCTGCACCCCACTTACCCCATCTTCCATAGAGCAGGGGGGACACACAACAGGGCTCAGGACAGACACCCTCTGACTCCTCCACCTCAACCAAGCTTCACAATCATCATCACTGTGTACCAGTATTAAATTGTTTGTTTAAAACTTATAGTGTGTGTGTGTGTGTGTGTGTGTGTGTGTATATATATATATAGTGTGTGTGTGTGTGTGTATATATATATATAGTCTTTTGTCTGGTGAAAAAAAATTCCCTCCCCATTTACATTAATTCTTATGGGGAAATTGGATTCACTTAACATCGTTTTGCTTAAAGTCACATTTTTTAGGAACAAACTACAATGTTAAGTGAGGAGTTACTGTAGAACAACTGCCATGTAGATCAACCTCTGCAGCACCTGGTGGAGATAAGGCAAAGCAGCTCCAAAGGCTACTGCAGTCTTAGAGCATAAGTAGCAGCAATGCCACAGGTCTCCTTACACTACATCAGTGCTTGGAGGAGGATTGTTTCAACCCACCCCTGTTGAACTCCCCGGCACCAAGTTCTGGTATTTGGGCTTGGAGAAGTGGGGTGATTTGCCCCATACTAATTAAGGCACGGACCCAGGAAAGCACTTATGCATATTTATATTGAGTCTGTGAGTAGTCCCAGCTAAGATGTGCTTAAGTGCTTTGCCAAATCAAGGTCTAAGTGTATTACCAACAAGTGGCATGAGCTGGTAAAAATATTATGATGAGAGGTGAAATGGCTGCTGTAATGTCTATGTCTATTATGCAGTTAGGAAAAAGGAAAACATCATCACACGTTGACTGAACAAAAGTGGTGACCACTTTACAAACCAGGCCTGTTTGCCTGGGAGCTACTCTCTTGCCGTAGTTTGAATATATCTCAGACATGCTCAAGTTTTTCTTCAGTTTCTGCCAGGGGTGGTCTGTGCTTTTGGGGTGTCAGTCATGAGTTGTATGTCTCTAGTATTGATGGCTGTTGACCAGGATGTCTGTTTGTGTACAACTATGGTATGAATAATTGGTGCAACACCTCAAGCAAAATTGGTGAGCATTGGAAAAGCCAGTAGCATGTTAACATAGCACACAATTAATGTTAATTTCAAATTTCATTAAAAATACAAGAAAAAACCTTTTGCGAAAGGGCAAATTGGTTCCAAGTTATTTGCTGTAAGAAAGAAATAGAACTTGGCACTGTTCCTTTCAGCAATAATCTTGCCCTTATTCATCATTATTAAACTCTGAAATTGGTCAAAATACTATATTAGGTGACTGGAAAAGATTTAAAAGACATATATAGTTTCTTCTTCAAAGATCAAAGAATGAAAAAGCTAGAGTGACCACACCTACAGGAAAAAGGGTATAACACTAAGGAGATGTCAGTTAGAATTTTTACTTATCTTTTCTTTCAAAGACTTGATAAAGATCTTTTGAAAGATGAATGTAGACTTAAATTACTTAAGAAATAATGAATAAGGTTTAACCTCTTGACTGCTGCCAACTGTCCTAGGTACATACAGAAAATGCGGAACATTATACTATGAAATGTCGGTTTAAAGGGACAGCACCACAATTGCAGTGGATTTTAGCAATGAAGTGTCTAAATATGCCTTTTATTTGAACAACTCTTTCTTTTCACATTTCAACCTCCCTTCTCTTTCTGTGATTTATTATTCGCCTTTCCCCACATCTTTACTGTTTTCAAGTATGTTATTTATTTATATAAATTGCTGATAGTCCCACTAGATTACTTGTCTCTTCCTGGGATGAGTAAAGCATTTCTGAGACATCAATTCCCAATAGTAATGACCAGGAGGTATTGCTGCTGGCTATAATTCCAACTCACCAGGGCACGGGACTACTGGACAATTGGAAATGATGGCAGCAGCAACTGCAGTCAGAACGTAGAACAGAACAACAATAAAAGATATGGTAGCAAATTTGCTTTAGCAATGAATACCAGTGTGAATATTAGATATTGGAGCTGATCAAAAAACATGAAAATTTTTGATGAAAATCTTTGAAATGTTCAGTGGGGTATCAAAAATTTGACATTTTAAAAATTTTGACCAGCTCTGTTAAGTATACCCCATGTTTGGCACAGCTGAAACAAACATATTTCAGTCTGTCACTGATGCCGCATACAGTACCATACAATGCAGTCCAAACTCCCAAATTCTATAGGGTGAAATAGAAGTGCCATGTGTTTCCATACTAAATCTTAAAATATCTTATCATTATTACTGAGTTGAAGGAATTGTATTACAATAATTGCTCAGATGAGATAGGAGCTGCATTGTACATATGTAGTCACAGTGACAGAACAGTCCACGTCCCAAAGAGTTTACAATCCAAGGTCTTGGGGGTCTTTCTGGTAATTTCAGTGGGTTTTGGATTAGGCCCTAAATAAATAATATGGAGAAAGAGGGTGTGTGCGGGGGTTGGGGAGGGATTAGTTCAGTCTATGTCAGTTCAATTCATGGAATCTCTGCTAAGGCTAACAAGGGTGCCATTTAGCAATAATTGTGTTGATGGTATTTTTGTATATAGATACTGTCATTTAGTAACTGGAGTAAGACAAACAACTCATTTCATATAAGTCACCACATCCCCATCTGGTGAGATTAATTACTTTGACTTTAGCCAGTTTTGAATCAGACACCTGTTGATGAAGTGCTCTGTATCCCATCACCTACCACCCTTGTCTTTTTTGGATGTATTAAATATACCTTAAACCCTTTGACCAAAACAAGGTAGTGAAGAGGCATATGATTGTTTTTAAAGTTAAAAAAAAAAAGCTGACTTTTTAGAATCTCCAAAAAGTCTACCCTCACTTTGAGCTTTTAGTAAAATTTTGTGTGGATTCTTATTTTATAAGAAAGTGTTTGTTTCTATTCAGGTCCAGTTTGATAAACTTAGTGGAACAGAAATTATTGCTTGTAAATACTGTATAACAACCATTTAGATGGTTCGCTCTCTGTGGGTCTCCTTTCTGGGGTTCATTATTATTAGAACTTCAACTTGAATTTGCATTATATGTAATAATATGGGGAGGGAGATTAATGGGTTTCATGGAAATATGTGTATTTGTCCACCCAAAATGTTAGGCAACTTAAGCCTCTTTCCCTCAAAATGGTTCTGTTTCTTTTCCTTTCCTTTTTTCATTTTATTTTTCCATGTGTCTTTTAAAGCAGTCTTATTCTACTGCCTTCAGTCAAGTTAACATATAAGCAATAAGATACTAAGGAGACTTCTCTGGTCCAGCTCCTAAGCTGCATAAGAGCTTCTGGTTGGTACACCTGAGGAGAGTGGGCAAAGGTAGTCTAAAGCCCCGGTTGTATTTCCCTTATCCCCCGGACTTCCAGGAGCCAGTTCAGCACTGGCACGCTTAACTTGCACTGGCTTGTAAAGGTTCATATGGGCAATAACGCTGGCCAGGGATCACCAGACATACCCATTCCTGCCTATTGCAAATTATATGCCAGAGAAGGAGGAAACAGGAAGGAGTGAATTGGAGCCAGGATTTTTGTGCCTTTAGGGAAGCTTTATAATCACTTTAGTGGTGTAAATATCCTATAGTACGGTGAGGGATCTGGCTCTTCGAACCCCTTATACTCCCCAATACGCACAATAGTATGTGCTTATAAATCAATCTTTTATTGCTCTCCTAAAAGAACTAAATAAATAAAGCTATTTTGTTTTTAAAAAAGAATGTTAGCCACAAGTAATGCTGTATTCTTGAAAGATATAAAATCCTTCCAGTCATGAGATAAGTACCAGGCATTCTTATATTCACAGGTAAGCTGTTGTATGGAAAAATGTTGAAGCAAAGATTTAAAAAAATCTTACTAATGTGAAAGAGATTATGAATTTTAATAAACTAAATATTTCAACTGAATATGCAGGAGAAAGGCAACCTTTCAATGTTACCTTTCAGTCTTCTGCATAAAACTGTGACCAATTTAGGGGAAAGGTAAGCCTAGAATAGAAGGAAATTAAAATCAATAAAAAGGGAGGCACTTCTCTGGCATGCATTTTTGGAGTGACTGAGGGCAGAGCTATTAATGCAGATTAGCACCCACTTTTGCCTAGCCCAACATACCAAACAAATTGCAGTGATGTCCCAAGACAGAGGACTGAATGTTTTATAATAATAAATCAGTCCCTTAGTACACACATTTCCTCTTTCATAAATCAGGGATTAAATTATATGGTCTCACAGTTTTGATTCATTTGACATCTGTCTATAAGCACACCGGACTGCTGCTGTTTTGGCTGGTAATGTCACATATAGGTAAGCCGGGGACACCAATGAAGTTCTTGTCCTCAAAAATCCTAGCTTCATTCCTGCTTACAATAATATTCAAAGAGAACAGTAAGCACCCAATATAACAGTTAAGTGACACAGCGTCAAACTCACAGACAGAGCTGAGCATGCAAACCAAGCTCAGCAGATTTATTGGGCTCTTCATCATTTTGCCAGAAGGATGAAGAAGCAGTTATTCACCTGTGCACTTTTGCAGACTTTTGCCATAGGCAATGGTAGTGTTCTGAATAAAAGAAAGGGAGACTATTGTGTAATTTGGGGGAAAAGACAATCAAATTTGCCAAAATTATTTGAGTTCTCAAAATTAAGCATCTTTTTGCTCAGCAGATTTTTGAGAAACTATTATAATGGAGATGTCCTATCTCCTAGAACTGGAAGGGACCTTGAAAGGTCATCAAGTCCAGCCCCCTGCCTTCACTAGCAGGACCAAATACTGATTTTACCCCAGATCCCTAAGTGGCCCCCTCAAGGATTGAACTCATAACCCTGGGTTTAGCAGGCCAATGCTCAAACCACTGAGCTATCCCTCCCCCCTCAGCATTTTGTTTTTGCTTTTGCTTTCTCCTCCCCACAAATTAAAAAACCAGCTGTCCAACTATACACAACCTGCATTGAACTTGAAGGGAGGAACCCAGGTTTCAGGAGAGAATAGTGTAGAGGAGGCCAGGAGATCAGTCTATGGGTACATGGTTAGAATTCTACCTGCAATTACAGCATCTCTGTAAACAGTTCTTTTAATAAAGAACTAGTTTAGTTTTAGAAACATGGAGTCTCCTCCTGCTATTACCCTGGACCCAGTACAGGAAATACAGTTCATGTCACAGAGCATAGCCTCTATGGCATCCAGGGATTCCCCCAGCATAAGGAAAAAACCCAGATAGCTGATTTTTACTGCCACTTTGCACTGCTGGAAGAAGCCCAGAGTTTTTAAGTTGTCACTTGTTTAAAAACAAAACAACAACAACAAAACTATCTCTAAGTTGTAGCACCATATCATTAAAAATCACTAAAGCTTTTCTTGACTGTTTCTGTCTCTATTTTTTTTTATGTCTGCCTTTTTCTTGCTAACAGTAAAGTCTGATGTTAATGGAAAAGCCATTAAAAAAACCTATTATCCTATGAAGAAAAAGTGAGTGCACTCAAGTGTAAAAGGAAGACTTATCGATCAATTTTCAGCTAAACTTTGCTTGTCTGACACTTTGCAGTAGAGGAATATGTTTTTATTGCATGACCAGGTAGTTCAGATTTCCGGTCATTCTTAGTAAAGACCCTTTTTATAACATTGATAAAATTTTATCGCAGAGCTATGAAAACAAAATTAGATTTCATAACTTACATCAGACCTTAAAGGAACTGCCTCTATAATTTTTTAAAACATTATCATATTTAATATACCTATTCTGAAAAAAAAATCTTTTAATTTGATTGCAAGTTTTACTGAAATTCTCTTTTATTTTTTCCCAGAAGGGAGGAATTGCTTTGGCTGTCAGTAAACAAATGATTCCAGAAGAACAGTGAAAAAATGTCATCAGCAAATTATCTTTATTTGTTTCAAGCTGACTGCAATCTACTGGCGTACTCTTCTGCACAATTAATCTGGTGTGACATAAAATGCATTTCAGAAATGCTGCATTCTGATGGCTGACCTCCTGTATACAATGCACAGATCTTGGGAAATCAGTTACAGTGCTTGTGCATGCATGTGCAGTAACTGCTTTCCAAAAGTGCATGGCAATGTGTGCTCCATATCTAAGGAAATAATTAAGTATTGTGGCTGTGGGCTATGTAAATTCCATAGCTTTCAGAATTAGTCCACAGTGTTGAGGGACTGGATAATTAGAATGAATTTTCAGAACCTATTCTTGCAAAGGCTGTCTGCAGTGATTTTGTGTTTGAAGGGAAAAGTTGCAGGGATCTATTCTAAAATACATATATGTAATTTGGAGAACAATCCTCAGTAGGAAAAATAGCTTTAGCGTATGACTATAGGTGAAGTAATTTACATTGAATTGATTAAGAATCATAATTAAACTTGTTTCTAAAGATACTTGTTTTTGTAATGTTCTGAAGTCCACTTTTTTATCAAGAATTATCTAAAAATAAACTGTGTTCTAAGCTTCTGCACTGGTTCCTTGCAGAAATGAACAGCGGCAGAAAAAAGTGGCAGGCAAAACATTTCACACACCATAATCTTCACAAGTATCCCAAGTTCTTTGAAAGTGCTACTCCATGAGCTATACAATCAGATTTGCTTGTTGTGCTTCTTAAGACAAGTTACCACCATTTTTAATGCATAAAGACTGTCACTATTTTGGAAAGAAAATCTTTATTAGGTAGAAAAGAGCCTAATGTTGAACATACACACACAAAAAGCCTTCATCTGACGCAGACACATAGTACACCAAAAAGAAAATTAATTATTGAGCAAACCATTGGAAAATTGTTCTTCCCAAAAGAAAGAAGCTTAAGAGCCTACTCCAACACTCACTGAAGTCAATGGTAGCCTTTCCATTGACTTCAGTCGGTATTGTGTAAGAGCCTAAGTTAATATTCCTTGCTGTTGTAAAGTCACTTATTGTAGCTTTACACTGTCCCTTTCAGCCAAAGCTAACAACCTACTACTTTGGCCTTTGGGGAGGCGGGGGTCTAGCTATGAGATAGGCGGAGACTAAGACAGATTTGTTGGTCAGAATAAGAGTCACAAGATAGCAGTAACTAAACATAGGCAGACACTTACTGTAGATGTCTAGATCTTGTCCAGTGATGATCATAGGTCAGGCTTGATAAATATGGGTCAGTTTGCTGGGTAGTTCTGTCTGAACAAATGTAATTTCTACTACTTTTGTACTATTTAACAGATGACATTGTTGCTAACATTCACTGAGACAGCTTTATGAGGCTCAATGGTACTCTGTTTGCTCTTATTTAAACACATTATTGTCTTTCTTATACTAATTTAGCCAAAGATTAAATTTAATCAGGGATGTGTGGTAAAGATTTAAGAGTATTCTTGCTTAGTTACAAAATAAAATTCAGTAGTCTTATAAGAAATTATCCATCATCATACATAAAAACCTTTCTAATTACAGATATAAGGGCAGATCTTCACCTGATGTAACTTGTTAAAGCTCCAGTGAAGTCAACTATACTATTACTGTAAACCTTGTCATAAAATCAAATACAAATAAATCAGACTTTTAATCACGTTGGTTGGCTGTTTCCCGGGATTAGGTTTCTCTCTCTCTTCCAAGTATTCAAGGTTCTTTTTCTCAGGTTCCTCTTCAGACTTCTCTGTCTTCTCTCCAGATCATCTCTGCTGGTAAAGCATCTTTTTAAAGGCCAATATTCACATCCTTTGTTTTCTTCCAAAACCCTTCTGCCTCTACTAACCTTCTGCTGATCACAGTAATTTTCTTTCCAGAACTGCAGCTTGTCACATGTCCATGCCAAAGCCACATTTTCAAAACTAGGTGAAGCCTAGAGCTGTAAGTGGGTTAAGTGCATTTCTCTGCCAAAAAAGAGTGGAATTTCACAAGTATTTTTGAGAACAAGATTTAGCCAAGTGTTTGGTGTTCTGACTGGTTATGATGGTGCCAATGGTTTACTATTATAATTTTTGGAAAGTATTCAGGCTATTATGTAAGATATCTGTGTTCACATAGAGAATCATCAAGAGATACACTCTAGGGTTAAACTTCTAACCTACATAGTTCATGTTCTTATTCAAAAGTATGTTTGAAATTTGTTCTCCAACAGATTTAATTATGAGCTAAATTCTGCTTGTTAGGCACAGCCTGTTACAGGCTTCTTCCCAAAATTCCCGATTGCCGTAGCGGAAGTGAATTGTTAGATCCCTTTGAGCTGTGCAGCATATTCTTTCCCTCCTTGTGTGTGGCTGACCAGCAGAGTTAGCTGGCACGTTGTGGGGCAGAGCCATGGTATACCAACTCCCCATCACTAGTTGCTCCAAGCAACATAGATGAACAACTTGAGAACAGCTCGTGATTCTAGATGACCCTTATCCAGGTAATGCAATGTAGGTGAGTCCTTATTCTTTCCCCCACTGCATGCCCATGTAAGCATGACCATGATCCAGCTTCATATTTGAAGGATAGCATATGCAAAGGTAAGAATTAGAATTAGAGTTAGTCCAAAAGTGAAACTTCAAATCCAAATCCCTTCAAAGTCTTGGTGATCAAATTCACCCCTTCATCTTTGATTCCAGTTAGGAGCCTATTTTCCTGTTTAGATTTGATCAGAATCCTGCAAAAATAGCTACATTTTTATTTCTTCCTCAGGCTGATTCTGTGATATTTCCACCACCTAAATCACGAGAGGACAGTGTTCAAGGTTTTGGCATCATTGTAAATCCTAGCCTTGAACCCAAATCTTGAACTATACCATGGGTGAAATCCTGGTTCCACTGAAATCAATGGGACTTTTGTCATTGACAAAGAAGCCAGGATTTTGACCCATATACTTAATCCAGATTCCAACCCAAACACTTCCTGCACGCATCTCTGATTAGGACTATAATTAAACAGTGAGACATGAAATTGTTTCAGGAGTCTAGATGCTGCAGTGGGATAGTGTATTAGCTTTTCATCTCTGGAGGACAGGGTTCAAAATCTATTAAAGGTTGCAGACAAAAATGAATTGGGTTACATAGTTTGGTAAAATTGCATGAGTAGCAGTCTCTACTTAAAAGAACTCTAGGAGTGGAAAAAAGACAAGGTGCTTTGGCAAAGCTGTGTAAAGAAGTTTAAACAATAATTGCCAACCCAATCCTAAATTCTGGTTAATATCAGTAGTCACTTTCATAAGTATTACATTCATTTTTAAAACAAATTCTACTGCATGTTTTCTCCATGAAAACAATAGGGTTTTGATTCTGCCACACGTACACTAAGGCTTGGTCTACACTAACCCCCCAAATCGAACTAAGGTACGCAACTTCAGCTAGGTGAATAACGTAGCTGAAGTTCGAAGTACCTTAGTTCGATCTTACCTCGGTCCACACGCGGCAGGCAGGCTCCCCCGTCGACTCCGCGGTACTCCTCTCGCCGAGCAGGAGTACCGCAGTCGACGGCGAGCACTTCCGGGTTCGACTTATCGCGTCCAGACAAGACGCGATAAGTCGAACCCAGAAGTTCGATTGCCAGCCGCCGAACTAGCGGCTGGGTATAGACGTACCCTGAGTGGCAGAATTGAAACCTACTCACCATCTTGGTTGTTATCAACTGATTTTGAAAACAGACTTGCACTGCAGTAGAGGAAGAATAGCCTCATTACTTCCTTATAAGACATTTTTAGTGCATTCTGGTTGAGTAATTTTTAGGATAGGTCTGATATAGCTTTCCTGAGTATGTAAAAGCTTTGGCTAAAGACTATAGCTCTTCTGATTGTGTTATTTAGTGTGATTTAAACAGGCATAAATCAATAGCTGAGAAATGTCATGTTTTCATTAAAATTGTTTGATCTCATTAGTTTATATTATGGTTAAAATATAGAGGATATACTAGTAAAATCAATCAAAGGGGAGCAAATAAGAAGTGCTTGTAAAGTCACTTGGATTCCTAACATGCTAGATCTCATTATTAGAGGTACTTACAGAGAAATAATTTCCTACAGAAAAATGCTAAACACCATGCCCACGGTGTTCTATGGTGCAGAGAGCAGCAAGTGGACACTAAGCTAGATTCTGACTTTTCTCATACACCAGTGAAACCTCATTAAAGTTCGTGGAGTTATTCTAGTGTAACTGAGCAGAATCTGGCCCAACGTTTTAAATTTGTTTGGTTTTAAACCTTTACTGAAAAAGGATGGTTCCAATACAAAGACTCTCCACAATGAAATATAATCTTGATTACCCGAAGGACTAGTGAATCTGATAGGCAAAATATTTCCTTAAGTGTTTTCCTTTTGCAAAACTTCCAAGCTTAAAATCAGGAAATATATTATCTATAAAGGATGAGCAGGAATATGACTTTGGATTTGGGAAAGGGATATGTTCTCTTTTATTTATATACTCCTCCTTCCCAACATTTTCCCCATTCCTCATTTCAAGACCATACCCACCTAGTAATTTGTATTCATTACAGGCTGATGTACTAAAGATAGTTCTATAGAAGATAGAGGAATTAAAAATGCATTTCAGTATGGCACCTAAATGAGATGTTGGGAAAATATTTAGATCCAAAATCTGCCCTAAAATGTTGGTACAATGAAAACCCATTGAAATCTTTGGGAGTCTCATATGCATAACCAAGGGCATAACTTGACTCTTAATATAAAAATTATTTTCTAATTTATTCACATCATTTAACTGAAAGTAATTAAAGCCCAAATTCAGGACACCATTCCTACAAAGGAAAAAACTTAAGTACATGCTTAAATCGTGTTGAAGTCAAGTTAAGCAGGTGCTTACATGCTGTCCTGAATCAGGGTCTAAATACTCAATTCTTTGTGTTAATTGATCACTTACGTGTTTATACTTTTTATTTTATAAACCATACGCATTGTATGATAAACCATACATACTATTTGCTCCTTGATTAATGAAAGATATTGAAACACATCATTTGACCCTTACTCACACAAATAGTTCTTACTAACATTCTTACTAACATTACAGTTATATCGAAATCCATAAGATATTAGAGGAAAAGGCCCTTCACATGTGAGCAAAATGTTTTGGGGCTGGGTCCAATACTATTAATGAATGAATGACTATTGTATTGGGGTGATATTTTTGATACTTTACAATGTATGTTTTGTGTAGCACTGTAGAATCCCTTCTATATTTATTGTAAAATCTAAAACTAGATCTGTATTTGCGTATTTTTGTTTTTGCAAATATTGTATAGGATAGATTATTTTAATTCAACTTTCAAATGTAATAATTTTGTTACAAAATTGAATTCTGTGGTTTTTTTATATCTTGATTACATGATTATCATCAGTGATTAAATCTGTCGTGAATGTAGCTGTTATTTCAGTGGTGTTGTTGGTAGTTTGTATCCTTTATGTATTTAAACATATCCAATGTTCCTTTTGAGATGGAGTGTTGGAAGGCATAATTAATTGGTAAAACACTTTGAGATCCTCAGATGAGAAAGAGCTGTGTAAGGATCCAATCTGGCTGCCACTGCTTTCAGTGGAAGTTGGATCAGGTCTTAAATACAAAGTATACAATATTTATGAAATGAAAGTAAGGCAAAGTGGCAGAGTGAGCAAAAGCACTAATATCTGGAACCTTAGGCCCATTCAACAGTAAAAAGTTTAGTAATGTCAGCCTAGGGCACGGGTGGGCAAACTATGGCCCGGGGACCGCATCCGGCCCTTCAGACATTTTAATCTGGCCCTCGAGCTCCCGCCGGGGAGCAGGGTCCAGGGCTTGCCCCACTCCAGCACTCCCGCTGGGTAGCAGGGTTGAGGGCTTGCCCCACTCCGCGTGTGCTGTGGCTCTGCACGGCTCCGGAAAGCATGTCCCCCCTCCGGCTCCTACACATAGGGGCAGCCAGGGGACTCCACACGCTACCCCCACCCCAATTACTGCCTCTGCAGCTCCCATTGGCCGGGAACCGCAGCGTGCAGAGCTGCCTGGCCGTACCTCCGTGTAGGAGCTGGAGGGAGGACATGCCGCTGCTTCCGGGAGCTGCTTGAGGTAAGTGCCACCTGGAGCCTGCACCCCTGACCCCCTCCCGTGCCCCAACCTCCTGCCCCAGCCCTGATCCCCCTCCTACCCTCGGAACCCTTCAGTCCCAGCCCGGAGCACCATCCAGCATCCCCAACCCCACATCCCCAGCCCCACCCCGGAGCCCATACCCCCCCCTGCACCCCAACCCCCAGCCCAGAGCCCCCTCCCACACCCTGAACTCCTCATTTCTGTCCCCACCCCAGAGCCCGTTCCCCCAGCTGGAGCCCTCACCCCCTCCCTTACCCCAACCCCCCAATTTCATGAGCATTCATGGCCCACTATACAATTTCCATACCCAGATGTGGCCCTCGGGCCAAAAAGTTTGCCCACCCCTGGCCTAAGGCATGATCATGAAGTCTTTTTGTAACATGAACTATCTCAATTGTCTTCCATGATACAGGCCCTGACGCAGGAAAGCATTCTTTTAGAAGAAAGCATTTAAATATGTGTTTACGTTCCATTGAGCCAATGAGATGTAAGCACATGCTTGAAGTTAAACGTGTGCCTAAGTGCTTTCCTTAATAAGGATGGATTTAATCATGTGTTTGTGCTTTTCTGACCAGGTCCTTGCACCCCAATCCCACAAAGATGTATGTATCTAATTAAATTTACATACAATGGACCTGATCCAATGCCCATTGAAGTCAATGGGTGTCGATCCACTGACTTTAGTAAGCTTTGGATCAAGTCCTATGAGTAGTCTCATTGAAGTCAACTCAGTGTGTAAAGTTAAGCACATGCATAAATATTTGCAGGGCTGAGGCCTTAGTTTCTAAACTGGGTCATGAGTGAAATGAATTTGACAGTCACCCTACTTCCCAACTAATATTTGTGCACATCTCAAAGCACCACATATACACTAATTTGCCATGATTGGCAGCTCCTGCTAGGAAAGCAGAAGTACTAAAATAGAGGGGGCATTGTAGTTCAGAAAAGAGGGTTTTGGCAGAAATATTTGGGGGAATCTCCTACAGCACCTGCTCGCACTGTATGTAGCCTCAGTCCACCCATTTTGTGAGCACTAAAATTCACTCAAAACATTAAATGGAAAAAAGTCCCATTAGAACAAAAAAGAGGGTGGCGGCCTTGGCTTCCTGTGCCTCTTACTTAAAGCATAAAAGCTTCACTCCCCAGGTTCACATATAGCTTGAACCCTCTCTGATAATTCCATCTACTCTGATTTAGTGTCTGATTCTGCAGCTCTGTCTTCCACAAGGAAGTGTGAAATT
Organism: Emys orbicularis; assembly: GCF_028017835.1. Lineage (NCBI taxonomy): Eukaryota > Metazoa > Chordata > Testudines > Emydidae > Emys > Emys orbicularis. The sequence goes on along the minus strand of NC_088686.1, from coordinate 93,800,485 downwards.
CTCAACATAATGGGCCATATTGTTTAATACATCTAAAAGGAACACTTAGCAGTTCTTCATTTTATTCTGTCTGTACAATAGTATTTAATCTTGCGCTGTAGCTGAAAACTTGCTTCAGATCAGAACTGTGACTCAGTTTTTCAGAAGAGAAAAGGAGAGCAAGCTCTTGGTTACAGACCTGACTCCCAGAGGTTGGCAATTTGCACTAATTCCTTGTGAATCCTTTGTTTCTGTAGATGGAGACATTAGTTACAGTGGTGTCTGAACCCAGCTGGAATAGCTTCTTTAAATCACTTTGGATCCAAGCCTGAGAGATGCTGTAGACTGAAAGTTCTCAGCATCTTGCAGGACTGGACCCTGAATAAGGCCAAGATGGAAGAAACTGGTGGGGCATAAACTGCTTTTACTTTTATTATAATACTTTTTAGGTAAGATTCCCTCTTTCTACTGATTTGAGAATTACTGCTGTAATTACAAAGATGGTAAATGTACTGCTACATTCCTTAAATTCATGAAATCAAGGGGGAAGGAAGTAAAACACACACATAGTACATATAAATATTTTAACATGTGGTGTCAGTGAGCAGCCTTTGCTTCTCTAATGTTTTGTTTCTACATCAACACACACACACAATGCCAAGAATACTTAGAGCCCCAGAGTTCAGTTCCGTGACACCAGTCTTTCTTTGAGTCCTTTAGCTACAGAATAATGATCATTATGGATTTTTCCTTTATGCAGAGATCTGAAAGTCACCATGGAAAACACACAAGAATAGCCTATGATGGTGGTACAGAGAAATATGACTTCTAAGTCAAGAAAGAAAGCATTCTTGTGAGACAGTGTGAATCTTATTTCACTGGCATGCAGTGAATATTGAGGCTCAGCCATGCCCTGCCTCAACCCCTCATAAGGCTATTGTGGCATTTAAATGACCCGTCACATTTAATTGTCAATTTTTATTTTTATTTATTATTATTGTAATACCTAAAGGCCCCAGCTGAGATATGAGGGGCCCATTTTGCTGGCCAGTACAATGTATTTCACTGAAAGGCATCAGTGTCTCCAACTATTTGAAATCATAAGAATGGCCATACTGGATCAGACCAATTGTCCATCTAGCCCAGTATCCTGTCTTTTGATAGTGGACAATGCCAGATGCTTCAGAGGGAATAAACAGAACAGGCAACCATTGAGTGATGCATCCCTGTTGTCCACTCCCAGCTTCTGGCTATCAAAGGTTACAGATACCCAGATGATGGAGTTGCATCCCTGATCATCTTGGCTAACTTATCTAATTCTTTTTTTAACCCCATTATAGTTTGGCCTTCACAAAATCCCCTGGCAATGAGTTCCACAGGTTAACTGTGTGTTGCGTGAAGAAGTACTTCCTTCGGTTTGTTTTAAACCTGCTGCCCATTAATTTCATCAGGTGACCCCTGGTCAGGGAATCAAATACATACACTAGTGCTACAAGGTTGTTTATCAAATTATCACTTCTCTCCAACACTTTTTTTTTTAAATCCTCTTACTACTTGTATTTTGAACCATTTGTCTGTTTTAGGACTTGGTCCTGTAAGTGCTGCCATGCAACTCCCATTGAAGTCATTGGGATTTCCACACACACAGGGTTTGCAGGAATAAGTCCTTTATCTGAGTAATGATGTTCTTGAGTATTTTTATAATAATATTTTTATTGTACTATATCTTATTTATATTGATTATCTACAATGTCCTGAGCACTTAAATAAGTGGGTGAGGGGATGTTTATACATGAAATTATGTATTCATTTATTGGATCCCCAACTCCCCAAATTAAAAGTTAGTTGAATTATTTTCCAAACTGATCAGCACAAAATCATTAGCTAGATTTTACAGTAGTAGATATGTGAACCAATCAAAAGTCATTTAATCACTTCTCCCTTTTGTTCAGCCCATTATTCCCAGTTATACCAACTAATGTGTAGGGAGAGTGAAAACCAGAGATTGGAAAAAGAAAGAAGAAATTATAATGAAGATATAAATACAGCACTCTATTGTATATATCCACTACTGCTAACTTAGCTAGTTAGGGTTTATTCTACTCTAATATATAGCACAGACTTCCCTTTAACTCGGAAAACACATTTTGCTTTGTCTAACACAATCCCCTTAAAAACTGGAAGGTTAAATTACAAGGGAAGAAGTTAATTAACTTAAGCTAGTTTTGCAAACCCACAAAGACCATATGAAACATTCAAAAAACCTTGTTCCCCCCTTGTCAAATTCTGGCTACCCCTTTCACACTCTTATAACCCCACATAAGGAAATGTTGCTCAGAATGTATGCAGGGCAGTTCTGGAGCATCTTTCAGTCTGCAGAGTAAAAAATGCAAACTATACATCTTTCCATGTAAGCTTTATTTTTCTTTAAAATTAAAAAAAGAAAAATGGAATAATAAAAAGTTATAGAATTGTTGAACCAAAACATCCTAGAAAATGAAAAGTTATGACTGACAGTCCTTAATTGACACAGGTGGGCTATTATAGCTTACTCCATATAGTGGTTTGAGTTAACAAACTTCACTTTGCTTTCCAATCCTTTGTCTTTCTTGCCAGAAGGATTCAATCATATCCTAAAGTGGCATTGATTTGTTTAAAATGTCAGTCGTACCACTAGGTGGAGTCTTAGTTCATGTATGTTCTATATGTCTCACCAGCTGAATTCTGCTACCTTCAATGATCTTTGAGTTTAGCTCCTAAATGTTATTCGGACCCGGATTCCGATATACTAGAGTAGAGGAGAAAGAGCTGGGACCACTCGAGTTAAAACCGAAGTTGGATGAGATCCTTGGAGCTGAACTTCCCCGCTTTGGGGCACGGGGAAGGGGGATGGGAGTCCAATGTCACAACCACTCAAAACTTTGGGGTTGAGGCAGGAGTAGAGTGTTGGGAACCGCATCCTAAAGGGACCACGTGGAGAGGTCCTTGGGCATAAGGAAGGCAAGGTAGGTTTGTCCCCTGCAAATCCCAGCCTAAGGGGACGTTTCCGGGGAAGTGGAGGGGGCAGGAAGGGAGAACATGCTACTTACGGGTAGTTTAGTCTACACGTAAGCGCTACTGCACACAGTAGTACCGTGTAGCACCCCCGGTTTATCCGCGGTCGGGCCGCGAGGAAGCTGCAGTTGCCATCCCTTGCTGCCGGGGGCCGCTGTGTCCTGGCAAGGGGCTGCTCGCCGAGGTCACAGCTCTCAATGCGGAGCAGGTGGCTGCAAAGAGGAGCCCGGTCCCTTTGCCCCCTGCCAACAGCAGCCCCAGCTCCGCCTCCCGAAGGGAGGTCGGGTATGTGGAGAGCCCCCCCAGAGCTGGGGGTGGGGTCCATGCGAGGACGTGGGGGGGAGGGAGGAGCAGTTGTGGCTGGAAATGGGGAGGGAGGGGTGTGTGGGCAGCTGCAGGTGTTCCCAGCCTTATTGGGGGTGGGAGGGAATTTAACCTACTGGGCGCATGTGGAGGGGGGCTCATGGTGGTGGGAGGAACTGGGCCCCTGTGGCTTTGCTGGCAGAGCTGTTTCACTGGAGCCATCTCTAGTGTAACCCCACCCAAGGCAGGCTCTAGGTCAGGCCACATTTCACTCTGAGTCCATTGAGGGCTGTTGGGAAATTGGCTGTTTCCCCCACTTTATAGGTAGGGCGGTTAGGCCTTTCCCCCCAAAAACCAACTGTGTGTGAAAGGGAAGCTGAGACAACTCCTTCCCTGGCACCATCCTCCCTCTCTCCCAGACCTACAGCGGCGCTCCATATATCCAGGGCCTGTACCTGTCTGGCCCTGAACAGTTTAACTGGCAAAGAGCGAGCCTGGAGCTCTCTGACCTCTCTGCAGAACAGAGCTGGAGTGAAGGCAGGAGCCCCTACGCAGATGGTCCTGGCTTCCTATAGGTCCCTGGGACCTGCAGTGCACGTGGTCTGTTCCAGGGAGGTGAATCCCATTCCCTGATAGAACAATATGGGGAGAAATCCTGCCACGTTTTTTGCTGGATGGGCGATTTGGCTCATGGCCCGGGACTGTGTTTTAGTAGTAGCTGTATTCTAATTTTATTCCAAATGCAGTGCTTTCCATCTCCTTCAGAACTCCCCAGAAAGTGTTCTGCATAATGATCAGTGGTTGCTTATGGCCATTAATATTTTTAAGTAGGTTCTTATTTGTCGCCTGTGGCTAGCTTTATAGGTACTGAGATTAAAATGTATTGTTGGAACAAGGTAGGATAGGGATATAGGATAAAAATCCAATGCAGAGTTGATGTCTGACTTACAGGCAAAGTAATTTATCTTGGGCATCTCATTGCAGAGGTGAGCTTATGCTGCTGGAATCTGGCAAAGCAGTAACTTGATTTTTGGGTAAATTTCCTTTTTTTTTTTTCTTTTTAACCCCTTTCCAAGTTGGTGATTAAACACACACAATCACACTTACACACTGGCATTGTTGATGTGGTTTTCAGCTTTTCCTGATTGAAGAGTTCATGAGCATTACAAGCACCCTAAATTATGTGACTGAGCAGTACATGTTTGTGTAAACCCCTACAAATCTTGCGTTGCTTACTGAGTTTTGCGCTTGTAGGGAAAGTAGAATATTGAAATAGAGATTTAGATGTTGATCCCAGGGAAGAGTTTTGACTTTGCCCTCTCCATATTTAGGCAGACTATTCGGCCTTTAAAGTTGTATGAGTTTTCAGTTTGTATGTCAGTAGACTTTCTAACTTCTAACTTGGTAGTTAAATTTTGAAGTCATGGTCAGATATATATCTTGATTGTCTCAGATGCATAAACATAGCTTCCCTAGTAGTTCATTTGGACACACAGCTAAAATATGTTCCTTAGTCTGTGTCCAGTCCAGAGAAGCATGTAATGTACTTGAGAGTTTAATAAGCACCTCCGTGTTCTGTGAAAGTGCAGAGTGCATAGTATGCATAGCAGGTAAGTAACTACTTCAGTGGGATACTAATAAAGTAAAGATGTTATGGTTTAATACCTATCCTCTTCTGTTTACACCAAACTGACAATATGCTTATTCACATCTCAGTATACGGTTGACGTAACACCTCTGTGACTTAGATTTGTTTTATACAGGAGATTAATTCCTTTGCATACGGTGAAAAATGCAGCAGTTGCATTGTTTAGCGTTTACTCCAAATAATGGCTGTAGGGCACTGATGGATGTGGAGTATAGATTGTGAACATGAGAATTGAGCATGTTAATGTATCAAACACACATTTTAGAAGAAATGACTTCCTTTCAAGTGGCTTGTGCCCTTCCTCCTGATGTTGTTTTAGTACTTAAGAAAATAGAGCAGGGGCATTAGGCTCATGGGAATAACATCGGGGAAGTTGGTGTCTCCTGACATCCTAACATGGGTGAGGTTTCATTATCTTTCACGTGCACCCTCCATGGAGTAGGACAGTGGTCTGGTTTCTGTTTAAAAAATAAGAATTCCTGATGGATAGGGAGGTGGCTTTCTTGTTCTCCATTGCTAGGGTTGCTGGTTAGGGCAGGAGCTTTTTCCAGATCACTGTTTACTCAGCATGAGCGGGAGAAGGATAGTCTTCAGTGTGATGTGACCCTCTCTTTCTCCTTGCCTGTCAAACACAAAGCTATTAACCAGGGATAAGTGATGTCATCACACTGTATGGCTCCTTTAAAAACCATTCAACCAGGGAAGACATTCCTATTAGGACATCAGGTTCATCCCCTGATGTTATTCCAATGAACCTAACTCCCCTGCTTTTGTGTGGGGGAAGAGGTTAAAAGTAATCAACTTAAATAGCATGCAGCATTACATTATCTGAAAGCCTCAGAGGTAACCGAATAAAGTTTCTGGTGTTTCCTTATTTTTATACAACAGAAATACATTTGTTTTTTGCTTATTTCTGATACATATCATGGTTATTCATGTAAATAAAAACCCTGGACCAGATGATGTAAATAAGTATAACTCCACAGACTTTAAAGTAGCTTGTTGATTTATATCAGCTGAGGATGTGGCCCTGTATGCCTGAAACCCATTTATAACATATTCTGAAGTATGAGGAAGGATGGACTTGTGAGAAGACATAGCACTAGGAGTCAGGTCACCTGGGTTCTATTCCCTACTTTGCCAAGATACAGAATGTCTCTCTACTTCATCTGTAAAATGAGAAAAATACTTCCCTACTTTTACATGTGTGGTGTGAGCCATAAATCAGTATTTAAAGTAGACTAATATCACTGGATGGAAGGTGCTCTGCAAGTGCTTATTATAAAAGAAAACCCATTTTAAAACTAATTGCCAGATCCTGAGGTGATGTAAATCAGTGTAGTTTCATTAAAGTCAATGGAGCTATGCAAATTTAGACTGGCTGAGGCTCTGACACACATTTTGTGTGAGGTCTTGTATAGTTCAGCCTATGCAAGAATATTGAGGTTTGCAGATTGCAGAGACTGTGAAGGCTGCAAAGAACCTGCAAATGTTACTTATTAATGGTCTCTATTAATAGAAAGAAAAGAAACCAGTGCTACATTTTTCAAATGGCCAATACATTTAAAGCTGAAGTAAATTTAATTCTGCTGGCTCCACATAAGTGAAATAGGTCACCATTTCCACTTTGGAGGCCTTTTTTCTTTGCTTTGATGGCACTGTTCAAAGCTTGAGAATGTAAATATTGTATACTGCTTCATTTTACATTGTTTTAAATTTACTTTTAAGCAAAAACAACAACCAAAGAAAGAAAAGAATCCCCAATCCGTCTGCAGGCTTCTCAGCACTAGTAAAACAGATTTGAGTTAAATTCAAATGTACTGACTTTGACCATGTCACAACATGTAAAATTATATTTATTTACTCTGCAATGTGCTGGGTGACCCACTTATTTCTGTCCCACAATCATGCTGAGAGAGTTAATATTAAATGGAGAAGGGGATAAACACAGTCTCTGTCCAAAGCTTTCACTGCTCTCCAAGGACTCTTGTCCTTGTCAAAAGTTCTACAGCTTCTGTACCTGGCTGACCTTTTCTTGCTAGACTTGGTTGGGTGGAGGAAATTAGTTTTGGCCCATGCCATGTGTGCCTTCCAAAGAAAAGGCCTTGAGAAGATTTTATTTAATAACCCTCAACCCCCCTCCATAGCTGCTTCAGTACAGCCAGAAGTGGATTTGTGCAGCTGTGAAAGGTATTGTTTGATTTGCAAAAGATAATCCAGCTCAGAGATGGATTAATAATGGTACATCCCTTTAGCCCTAGGAGTGGCAGAGCAGGCGGCAGAGCCAATTCAACACCCCAGATTTGGAACCGTGCCAGTCACACTCTATTGATGTGTTTACAATCCTTTGACTTTAGGCTTCTCACACTTCTACCCACCTCTGGGCAGCTGGTGCTGATTCAAAGCCCTTTTGGTAACACTTTTGCCACAAAGTGCAGATGCCATTCAGTGATGTGTTGAATGTAGCCAGGTGCATAATGCAACATGAGAATTCTCTGATGCAGGATCTCTCCCCACTGCTTTCCTTTGTCCTTTTATAATTGATCAGGGTCTTTTAACCCCTGTGTCCAACAAAGGATGCCTGACAGTGGAGAAATGAAGATCATGTGAGTTACAGAAATTCTGGCTGTTATCAACACAGAGTGCAATGGAGGAAACCTATAAATGTTATAGTAAGAGTGCAATCCTGAAAGATGCAGAGTGTCCTCAAGCCAGTGGAAGATGAAGTCATGCAGCACCCAACACCGTGCAGCAGTGGACATAAACCTGCTGGGGGAAGTGTGCCGCACCTCTACCTTTCTCCAGGAACAGACTGCTCTGAGACCTTGCTTATAAACACCACCGTGTAGTTTATTTACAGTGTTTTAATCCCTCTGCCAATACATATCTGTGTCTCCGTGACATTATATTTGAACTTTCTAACCCCTTCTCCAAGAGGGGGGTGGAGTAAGGTGTGTCCACTCAGAGAACTCCCTTTGTGAGGTGCTCTGAGTCCTCTCTCATCCTCCTCAGCATTCTTTCCTGGGTCCTTTTGTACATGTGCTAGACCCTCAGCACTCTGTCACAGTGACATTACGTGATAAACAACCATAAACAAGGGAATCCAGTAGAAACCAAGATAAATGTTCTCCTGCTCTGAGCAACAAGGCCAAAGAGCATAACCCAAGGTAAATGGTCGTCCAAGAGATTCTATTTTGGCTCCTTTTACATGAGGCAATGATAAGAAATTAGTCTATTTTTTTTCTGCTCCTAGAGTAGGAGTGTACATAAACATGTCCACTTAGCTTGATTCTGAATTTAAGGCTCCTGCAGCCATCCTGGCTATTTTGTACCCCTTTTTGTTGTTCCTAGCCTCTCTCCCAACTTGTTTTGATACTTCATTAAGGCTGTTTTGTCTACTTTTCCACCCTTGCACTGTTTGGGGAAAGTAACAGAAACAGTCTTCCTACCCCACACCTTTGAAGATCTCCCCAAAACTATCTTCACCTTGTAAAGGGATGGGCTTGAGGTAAAGCAAAGCCGTCACTTTGTCTTCATGCATTCCCCTGTTTTGTGTCCCTTTGTTTTGCTAGAACAAACTACCTTTGATTTAGTAAGGTTGGTGTATTAGTGCATAATAGATTATCTGTCACCAAGCCAAATCAATCGTGGTTAACAGTGTATTGACAGAGCATGTAGCTACTATCCTTGACATGAGCTTGAAAATACCTGTTATCAAGATCACCAGCAAAGCAGCATTAAACACCATATTTGTTTCTCTTTGATGGTGATCATCTGCTGCAAGAATGTTCTCAGTCAGCCTTAATGTTTTCCCATACTGGATATCTATTTTCTCTATGAACCAGCTAAATTGAACATTTTTAACACCACTTTGTGTGCACAAAAGAAGTCAGTTTCCTTAATAAGGATAAAATAAAAAATGGAAGGACTATAAACCTCTAACTTTCATTCTAAGCCGGTTATTTCTTAACTTCCCACTTGATTTCTTTAATCTTCATCTGAAGCTTCGAGTACTGACCATTGTTGGAGAGAGGATACTGAAGTAGGTTGACTACTGGTCTGATCAATTATGGCTGTTCATTTTCTGCTTTTGTGCAATTTTTTTTACACAGCTCTAGAAAATTTTAATAGCAATTTGAAAAAAATGGTTACAGAAAAATTTATATAGTGTGGTGACACCTTGTGATGTGATAGCTGCTGCATTCCAACCTGGAAATGGCTGCGTTTCGGTAATGGAGGAAGTGTTCCTTGTATATCCCTTTCTCCTTCATGAGGATGTTTTGGGATTAATGGGATGGATTTTCAAAATTGCCCAACCTTGGCCTAATTTTGCTCCCCTTGAAGACAATGGAAGTTTCCCCATTGACTTCAAGTGGGGAAAAGTTAATACAGAGCTGAGCCCTTTTGAAAATCTCACCCAATGTTTGTAATCTTGGGTAACAGGTACTAGATCTATGCACTGTACTATTATTCGGCCAACTCCTGACATCCTTACTTACTTTTTTACTCTATTCTTACTTGGGCAAAACTGCCATTTCCAGTAAGTGTCCGCCTGAGTAATGGCTAGGTAAAAACTGAGGGTAAATTGTTCCATTGATTTCTAAACAGAACTCCCTTTAATTTCAATGCAGAGAGTTGCTTAAAAATCAATGGCAGCATATAGCTCTGAGAAGGGACTTCAGGTTTCATCTCATTATTGCAATGGAAGGAAACTACCTTTTCTGTTGTACCAGAGTTCTGTTCCGTTAAGAACACAGAGCCTAACACCTAAGGGGCTCAGCACCTAACTTGCCGCCCCAGGAGAGACCCTGGTGTAATTTAGACAGCCCTTTGGGGCCTACGGCAGCCACTGCAAGCTACCCTATGGGCTGCAGTGCTGCCCAGAATCTCAGTGCATCTTTTACACCTTGGTCTCCCTTCTGGGCTTCAATAGGAGTTCTGAGTGTTGAGCACCTTGCAAGAGCTGTCAGCACACTGCAGGATCAGTTTGATCCACCAGTCACATTATAAGGAGCAAAAGCATATGCTCACAAAGATCTTGTCTAGCAAAACAGAAAGGTATATGTCTAACTGTAAACAGATGAATGGTCCCGTTGAATTCAATGGGGCTTCTTATTGTGCCCAAAGTTCAGCATGTGCTTTGTTAGATCGGGGCCTTATTTGGGATTTTGCTTGCACATTTGGAAAGGTGTGAAATATTGATGCTGAATAAGTGAAATAATTATTACCAAGCCAATCTGGGGGGGAATATTATTGATGTACTTTCTATTGCAAGAAAAATGCATTTGACCTCACAAGCAAGCAGTACTTTTTATAGTTCAGCTTGCAGTTTATGAACAGATGAAAATGTATTCTGCGTTCATAATTTGTAGAAAATGATTAGCCAATGTCCACAGCTTTTTTGATCTTACTTACCAAAATATACATTTATGCAAGAGTTAAGCGAATTCTATCAAAAATAATGTCTTTTATTCAGTGTTATCTATTCCATTTGATTCTATACAGGTTCTTTCTTACACTGGCCTTATTGCTAGGGTATCTGAGTGCCTTCCAGTGGTGCATTAAGTGACATGACTAACATCTGTCATGTGTGATTCATTCCCCCAGGGGTAGAGTTGTATCTGAAATGGAGTGATTGTTTCAGTAGGGTTTTGTTTTGGAAATTTTCTTTACATGTACACCCTGCTATGCATTTATGTTAAAAGAAGGCAAGGTCAAAGAAGCGTGTCTTGCACTTGGAGCAGTAGGTGATGAGGTTTGTGATGTTCCTTAGCTCCTGGGGGAGTTGATTCCACAGTCTCAGAGTGGCCCCTGAGTAAGATCTGCCTCCTGTGCAAACAAGCGTTGCCCTGGTCAGCGGTGGCACCAGCGCTCCAAGTGCGTGCCTGGGGCGGCAAGCCGCGGGGGGGCACCCTGCCGGTCCCTGCAAGGGCGGCAGGCAGGCTGCCTTCGGCGGCATGCCTGCAGGAGGTCCACCGGTCCCGCGGATTCGGCGGCAATTCGGCAGCGGGTATGCTGAAGCCGCGGGACCAGCGGACCTCCCGCAGGCATGCTGCCAAAGGCAGCCTGCCTGCCGTGCTTGGGGCGGCAAAAAAGCTAGAGCCGCCCCTGGCTCTGGTGGTAGAAAGTTCTATTGTACCTGAGGAGTGGAGTTGTTTACCATGGTCTTCATCCTGGAGCATTCGGTGATCTTTAGATATGCTGGGCCCAGGCTATTGAGTGCCTTGAAGATAAAGACCAAAACCTTGAACTTGCCTTGATATTTTCGGGAATGAGTTTTGTTCACATGCATATCTGGGGAATGACTGATCTTTGTATGAATCCCTATATTCACATGCAAACAAGGGTGTTCATGTGTGAAGTATTTAAAATGTTCTGCATAACCAATCAGAGTAGAAACAATACCATGTGACTTATGTGACTAACAACAGACCACAAATAGTGAATAATTGAAGTGAACAGTTTTGAACAACCCATGGGCTGAAAATAGATTGTCCAAACTATTCAACAAACACTCAAGAATAATAAATGTATCCTCAGACATTAGGGTCAGCTGTCAAATGAATCACACACAGATAATGGACTACATTTGTTGGATAATTTATTTATAATATTTAATTCAGCCAGCTTTGTGAGGATCCATGACTGCAGATAGCACCCAATAGACTGTCAGGAGAAAGGATCCTGAACAAAATGATGTGTGTGTATTTTGCTGCACATTTGGCTAAGTTCATACTCCGACATCAATCAAGTAGGATCAAATTCTAGAGTCCCCACCACTACGAGTACTCTGATAGGGTTCCAACATGATTCATCCGTGGGGCAAGTAGCTGAAGTGAAGTATCTGTGTACTGAAATTTTTCATTCTGCTCCATTACTGTAGTCCCTGAGTACCAAGTGATGCAGTTGGAAGAAACTTTGATAGAACTCCAGCTTCAAGCAGGAGGAGACATTATACTAGTCCCTCTTTCCTCCAAACTCCTAATGAATGAATGAATGCAAAGCATTCTCTTTCATTTATTGTGCTAAATATTGCTTAGGTAAAGAATAGCTGACCTGAAATTAGAGGCAGGGAATTTGCACTGCACATAAATTGCATGAGATTTTGCTATCATAGGAAGAGTTTGGTGGTACCCAGATCTTTTTTAGGTATACCTGTCCCATCTGCAAATCATGACCAGACAAGCTGAACTGAAAAATAGACTTGACTGCATCTGAGGCTGTGATGGTTTTATAACTGTGACATAGTTTCAGCTCTCTAGGTGCCAGACAAGGGGCCTGCATCTCCATTTCAGAAAAGTGAGTTCACACAGTGTCTGCTGCATGCTTTGTGTACAGCTTCCGCTTGACATCATTGCATTCAACACACATGCTGTGTGTTTCTGTAAGGGCTACCAGTTTACTTGATTCAAGTCTAAGGGAGACCACAGACTGTAAAGTAGTAATTAAAACTTGTGCTAATGCATTAATAATGGTCTAACATCAGAATGTCTGTTATTAATAGTCTTAAACTCCTAAGGTGCTAACAGAAGTAGCCATTTCTGGGGAGGAGCACGGCAGCAGTTGTGTCCCAGCCATACTCCATAATAGATTTTTCAAGTGGAAATGAAATATAACTCTACAGGTGTTTACAGTGAAGTAGATATGTAGTCAGGAGAGAGAACTAATATGGCAAGAAATGACATTGTCTTGGGTTTTATTTCTGAGCCAAATGATAGTGGGCCTGATCCTCTACTGCCTTTACACAGAGTTTGGCATAAAACACCATCAGATCAATATTTTCCACTTACTTATACTGGTGGTATCATTTTATACTCTTTGTACTCACTTTGCACAAGCATTACTACTAGTTGTAAGTCAGTGGAGAAGTAATGGGACAGAGAAGAAGATCAGGAGCCTCTGATCATCATCATTCATAATACAAGAAAGAGAACATTCAATGAAATTCATAGGTGGCAAATTGTAAATTGATAAAACGAAACAATTTTAACATCATATTCAAATAGCTTGTGAAACTCATTGCTGCAAGGTACCATGGAAGCTAAGAGCTTGACTGGATTTGAAAAAGGATTAAATGTTTATGTAGATAATAAGGCTATCTAGAAATATATAGTAGAAAAGAACATACATTTTTAAAAGTTTTGGAAAGGGTGCTCCTCTATTGGAGATTAGGTGGAAACTTCCCTTAGGGACAGGTTATCCCATAACTACTGTAGGGCTTCTTGCATCTGCTCTGAAGCATCTGGTACTGCCCACTTTTGGTGAATGGCTACTGGACTAGATGGACCTCAGATCTGATCCAGGACAGCATTTCCTATATACCAATCTGAGGAGAAGCCGGAGGCTGAAGCAGCCCCCAGCACATGTTAGAACACTTAGGGTATGTCTGCACTGCAACATAAGCCCAGGGTTAGTAGAACTCAAGTTAGCAGATGCTGGGTTTGTTAGCCTACAGCTTGAGAATCTATACTCCTTTGTAACTCCAGGTTAGGAATTGATTCCCAGAGCACGAGTGGGTACACTGCAGTGTAAGCCCAGGGTTCAAACTTAGGTTCAAGCCTAACCCCCTTTCCATCTACAACAAATCGCGCTAGAACACAGGTCTCGGAACCAGAGTCCCAGGATCCCATAGGAGTGGAGGGTCGGAGCCTGAATCAAGCTGGGTCCCAGGATTCATGTCCTGTTGTTTTGCAGTGTAGAAGCAACCCCACTGGACTAATGCTCTTGTATTCCACAATCCCATGAGCAGACTTTGTCCTCTGGACAGTCAAGTTTGGTGGGCTGTTAAGTTTTAATATACTGCATGAACAAAGGGCTGGAGTGGCCATGTTTTGGAAGAGCACTAGGAAGTCTGGGATATGGGTGGTTGGACCTGCATAATACAGTATAGATGCTGGAGTCCCAGTTGAGACCCAGGGTTCAAAAATTCCTAACCTAGGGTTGCAAATGAGGGTAGACGCTCAAGCCCAAGATTAACAAACCCATGCTCTTCTTACTGAAGTTCTACTAACCCTGGGCTTACATTGCAATATAAACATATCCGTACAGGTCTGCTCTAACTTGTGTTGGCTAGAACAGTCCCCTAAGGCTGTGCTGGCTTTGTGCCACCCAGGAATTTCCCCACACAAGCGTTAGGGGCAAGTCTCCATCCCCTTTGTGCTGCAGGAGACTAAAGTGCCATCTATTTCTTTATCTGCATTTCCTCTTCACAAGTTGATGGAACTTGTCCCATTGCTGGCTGCTTTGTTGTTTCATTCAGTAATAACCATGCAAGAGGCTTCAGGAAGAATTCATTGTTTTCTTTTCCTTCTTTCCATCTCTGGCTCTTGACTGTGTTGCAGCATTATTGTGTGTGGCTCACTCCCCTGGCACCTGCTACTTTAGATGTTCAGTGTCTGTCCCTCCTGCTGTTCCTTAGTCTCCTGTGAAATATCAGTGCCCATTTTTTTCTACTTCAGAGTCCAGCATGCTCTTTCTGATACATTGCTACCTCCAATCTCAAAGGAGTGGGGGACTTTGTCTGGACTGGCAAGAAAAAAGGGTAGTGGCTCCTTTAAGGGTCCCCCCTACTTCAGAAATTGGGGAGGAGGGTGGCTGGCAGGGGGGAAGGAATCACCTGAGCTGATGGGCAGAGCGGTGAGGCTCAAATAACCCATTGGCCCCTATGCACATAGGGGAGGATGTATATACCATATACCTCCAGTCTGAGCCCCCTCTCACATCCAGAGTAACAGCTCACACCTTCCCATGTCTAGAATTAGCGTATAGCTGGGTGTTTTGGTCTGCTGTGGGCAAAGGAAATTTTTCCTCATTGCTAGATTGACTGAGCTGTGGCAGGTATTTTGCCTTCCCCCCTGCAGGTCAGGGTACCACTTGGGTAGGTCAGGAGGTTAGGTTCAAGTTGCTGCAATTTGGCAGGTGTCCAGCACAAATACTCATTCTACACAGGGTCCAATTCCCTGATAAATCAGAGTTGCAAGGGGATTTAGCAGAGGGCATCCATTAATGAAGCTGGGGAATGGGGTTGTGGCTCCTGATTTCTTGTTTAGTGAGGAGACAAACCCTCTTCCCCAGCTCCCTAACCCTCATATCAAGGGAGGGTAGTGGGGTGCCAACAACGCAGGAGAATCAGATATGGAGGGATGGGGGGCTGACAGCAGCCCTCCACCAGGTGGAAATGATTAAGGAAGGAATCATGACCTGCACTGTACAAGTTATTGCTGGATAGTTCCCAGATGAATTAAGTTAATAAAGTTGCAGTCTAATTAAACCACATCCATTGCATCTTGTCTTTCTGCTAGTGCATCAGGGACAATCCCCAGGATTTGACCTTAATCTCAGATTCTCATTTCCTCCTCCCTGATGGTGTTTCCATAGGGTTAATTATATATGCATAAAAATTTGCTTCTAGTAATAGAGCAGTAATATTGAAAATGTTTGGTAATGAAACAAATAGCACTTCTAAAGGGAAAAATTTAGAAGGGAGAGGACAGATCTGCCACTGGCATGACCCACGTACCATTAGAAAATTGATTGACCTTATCTGCCTTCTACCTGAAAAGGGTGAATTGGAGTAGATGTTTGGAAAACAAAATAGCTAACAGCTGCTCTGAAGAAGGTGTCTACCACCCACCCTAAAACACACATTACTCCAGCTGATGCTTAAACACCATCACTGGGCTCACAAACTAGCAGCTTGTCACTCAACTTCTCTGTCAGTTTGCTCAGAAATTAATAAAGAATTTTCTCCAACTTCAACTGCTGCCAGAGGGAGGATTTCCAGGTTAGGAAGGAAAAATGAAAATGAAAAACCATTCAGTAGCTTTGTGAAGCACAAGGTTCTTCTAATGCTACTAAAAAAAAAAAAAAAAAAAAGCACGGTTATCGAAGCCAGGAACAAACATTTCTCAGACTTGCACAAAAGATACTAATCCTCCTTCTTAGACTCAACCCAGAGGATAGTAATAGACAGCTGCTCCTTTGTCTCTATGCACTTTTGCTTTAATTTTTGGTTTGGGCTCTGCTGGAACTTCAGGAATAAATAACCAACTAATAACATTTTCCGGATATTCTTTCTGTATTGTTACCTGGAAAGGTTGCGGTTTTACCAGGATTCCAGATTATGGTAGACTTCAGTGTGGGGCTTTGTAGGTTCACTTTGTTTTTGTTTTGTCTCTGGCTGGACCATTTTAAACCCTATTCTGGTTCAGCTGTAATTAAATTGGAGCAAGGTCAAAGCTTGAAAAAACAAACTACAGCTACATACAGTTTTGCTTTGAATCTGTTATGATCCTGCTCTCTGTGTACTTGCATTTTTCCGTGTTTATGCCTTTAATTGTCTTCAAAGTCAGCTGCCTTTGGATGAGGCAGAATGATTACAGTGTGTTACAGGGGAAGGGGGGCAAACTCTGTGTGCATGGAGACTTTTGTTCTGTCTTATTGTTTGCCTTAAACCAAAATTAATAACAATTTAGGCTGAGAATGATTATATTATTGTTCTTTGTGTATGGGGAAATAACATGACAATTCTCATTATGAGGATGGAATAATAAAGACCCAATAAAGAGCTCTGAGAAGGTGAAGAACCAGTGGCAGAGCCTCCTGGTTTTAAAGAAGGAAGGTTGAAGTTGCAAGTATGGGGAGGGGAATGTCAAAATGAGCTATTTTATTTAGATGAAGGTAAACTACAAAACACAATCATTGATCAAAGGAGGGGAGATCCCATGCCCATTTAAATTTCGTTTCCAAGCCCAGGGCAAATCCCCCATACTTGGCTTGCTCAACCAAAGATGATCCATTCCTTTCCATCCCCCCCCTTCACTGATACAGCTGCTACAACATAAGTCCATGCTTACTCAAGGAATTCTTGCTCTTTCTAGCTACCTTTCTACTATGGCTGAATAGTCACCTCAATTAAAATCTACTGTAGCTTCACAGCTGGAACGGGAGTAGAGGGTTCTTAGGGAAGTGATGTGGAGCAAACAACACTGGAAAAGGCATCTGGGCAGGTGGAATTTCCATCATCAGGGACACAAGATAAGGAGTGGGAAGAAGCTCCAGTCTTATAACAAAAATGCTTTTCTATTAAAGGCCCAGGCTTACAGCAACTGCAGTTCGAGCTGGGTCGTTGGGATTCTGAACTATGTACTTCAGTCTAGCTTATGGATTTTAAATCTGTCACACTGTCTTTTATTATAGATGTGGCCCTGCACTTGCAACCTGTTCTCTTGATCTGTTGCCAGGAAGGCTTTTGTGGCAGTGCTTGGAAGATATACTGCAGCAGCTCCCTTTTATAATATCTATCATTAACACCTCTTTTGGCATCTGGGAGAGTTTCTTCTTTGCTGGAGATTGGAGCAGTTGATTAAGCAGCCTTTCGCTGTCCTCAGGCAATTTCACAGATTTCCACCTTATTTCAAATCTACCTTTCTTAGCAAGGTTCTGGGAAAAGGTTGTGGCAGGGCAACTGCAGCCTTTACCTTCATGATGATAACATACTGTTTGAAAAATTTCAATCAGGCCAAAGCACTGAGACAGCTTTAATGAGGATTTGTAGTGACCTTCTGTTTTATAGTAGGTGGATTCTGGCACATTGTCAATTTTAATTCTTACTGATCTTTCTGTGGCTTTTGATACTGTAGATCATAGGTTTCTCTTAAAATACTTGTAGCAGATCCTGAGCCTTGTGGGCACTGTTCTGACATTGCTTCATTAGTATTTGCCTCAGTGGTGCCAGTTTGTCACTATAAATAAGTGATCTTCTGATATTGCTCCTTGAATTATGGAGTTCCCTAGGGCTATGAATTGGGCGTGTCCCCTACTTTTCAGTATGTATATGATAGCTATGGCTTGCATCTCTTGCCATTATAATGTTTATAACTGACAGAGAGAAGGCACTCAAATGTATTTATATTTTCCTAAAATCATCTAGCCTCCCTGTCAATGTAGAATTTTCCTTACTGTAAGCTTTCTAGAATTCTTTGTCCTATCTAATTTAAAATATTAAGGAATAGGGTTTCCAATCTTTCCTATGGGACACTGTTCCTGAGTGATCCTTTTTTTATTTCTCTTCCATTAGCTCAGTTGTGCCCTCTAATAAATTGGTGTTTACACCCCTCAAATATTTGTAAAATGTTATGTTATTATTTATTTAGCTATTAAGGAACACTTTGAAGCCCTCACCAAAATTGGGGCCCTGTTGTGGCACTGAACAAATGCACAGTAAGAGACAGTCTCTGCCCTTCTTCTTATTGGGTGTGGTGCTTGCCAAGCCAATTTGTAGCAGTCTCATCAGCAAAGTGCAGAGTCCTCAGACCACCATTAAATCTGGTCAGAGGGCAG
The DNA here is from genome assembly GCF_028017835.1 of Emys orbicularis. Lineage (NCBI taxonomy): Eukaryota > Metazoa > Chordata > Testudines > Emydidae > Emys > Emys orbicularis. Next base: position 93,782,160 of record NC_088686.1, on the reverse strand, counting down.
TCGTCGGTGATGTGTGACATTGTCTGTCTTTGGCCACACCCACACATGGGATCGTCTCGTTGGCCCCAAGTGTGAAGGTTGGCTGCACATTGACCCTGGCCCATTAGAAATCGGTTCAGAAGGGCCCATGAGTGGCGTAGCAAATCAAAGCTGGGTACATGCATGGTCGGGTCAGTTATAAAAGACTGGTTCTGATGTTAGCTGTAGACCATTCTTCACGCCACATTGAGATCACAGAGAAATCTGGGCAGGGCAAGTGGTCCACAACAGGTGCTTTGACGACAAGCGCATTCTTGAGTGGTCGAAGAGACCTGTGTATAGCGGTTGGATTTGCCCTGATTTTCTCTATCATTCTGGCTGTAGCATCCTCATGACGAATGTGTGGAGGAGCTATGTTGCTTAACACTACTGATGTGGGTCAAATCGTCCCAGTTATGATGAGCATGGTTGAGTGTAGTTGTGTGTCAGCCAACTTGATGTGAGATAAATGGAGCCAGACTGGAGCACAGTATTCTGCTGCAGAGTATCAGAGGGCTAAATAACTGGTTGATTGGAAAGTTTGAGCATTTGTTCACCATGAATTGCTGGCTAATTTGTTTGTGACCTCAGTTTTCCTCAGGTAGTTAAGATATGTGAAAGATCTATCTAGTGTTACTCTGTGGTAGAGGTGGGATTCATGTTTCTAGCAATGTCCATTGAGAAAGATATTCAGTTCTTGGGCTGTTGTGGTGCATTGTAAAGATGGAACACACTCAATACTGTCTTGGGCACACTTGATTGTAAATGCCACTGACTACAGTATTCGGCCATCTTAGTCAAGTCTTCAAATGCTGTTAATGACCCTGCTGGAAAGCCTAAGCAAATGCCATCTGTGTACATGAACTTGTGGGACTGGGTAAGTGGGAGGTTGTTTGTGTACAGATTGAAAAGTGTTAGTGCTAGCAAAGAGGCTTGGGGTAGACTCTTGATTTCTTTTCCATGCACTAACTCTATCTCCCACGTGCACTTGGAAACACAAGTGGAGGAGGAGATCAAGGGCGTTGGCTATGCATGCTGGAAGTGCTCTTAACAATTCGACTAAGAGCCCCATGTGCCAGACTGTGTCATATGCTGCTGTTAGGTCCAGAAATATGACTCCCATCTTTTCTAAAGATTGTTTTTGATTAATGTTATCAAAGTTAGCATTTGATTGTAGATTCTCCAACCTCTCTGAAAGCCTGTTTGCTCAATGCTGAGAATTGACTCCACTTCTGGGAAGATGACCTGGAGAATGAGATACTCCAGCACCTTGAATGGCACAGATAACAGGGATATTGGTCAATGGCTTGCAACATTGTGAGTCCTCCAGTTTCATGGGAGCAATGACGTGTGACATTTGCCATCTCTTTGGAAGTCACTGTTGGTTGACCACTCACAAGAAGAACTGCACAAGCAGTCGGAGGTGCTTCAAAAACTCTGGTGATATGTTGTTATAGCCAGCAGCAATGCCGCTCCTAATATCACTCAGAATTTTGTCTAACTCTGTGGCTGCGGACGGGCTCTATGTGTTGCCAAGTGGCATTTCTCCGATAGAACTGACGCCATTTGTCATGGACTTGTCATCTGACATTCTTCTCCTCTGGGGCACTTGACATGTTCAGCTGACAGCTGGCAGCTTGGTTTGGCATGACAGCTGGTTGGCTTAAGGCTGGTGGTTCCTGAGCTGTGCTGCAATGGCAAATCAAATTCCAGCATTTGTGGCTTCAATGAATGATATCTAGATACTGAGTTGTCATTCCTCTCTGCACTGAAGAGCTTACAATCTAAACAGAAAAGATAGACAAAGGGTTGGAGAGGAAACAGACACATGGTAAGGTAGGCAGCTTACGGTCACGCAGTGCCTCTGTGGCAGGGTTGGAAATAGAACCAATTGTGTCTCAGCTTCCAGTCTATTGCCTAACTCACACTGCCTTTGTTTCCCCTTTGAAGAGAACTATTTCCTTCTTGCCCTGTGACCTGGTGTCACTTTGTATGCATCCCAAAATTGCATTAGTCTTTTTGACTCCAATTTCAATGTGAAATTCATGTCTAACTTTTTCTCTTCTATCATACCTAATTTGCTTTCAAAATTGCTTGTTCCACTTCCTCCATCAGTGATTCAGATTTTCTTGCCACATGTATTAGTTTACATTTTGAAGCTAAATCTCATTTTATACACATGCTTCTAATCTCTCTAGGTCCCTCAGTATTATTTTTCTGTTCCCATGCGTATTTACAGCTCCTCCTTAATCCCTGTCAGCTGTAAATATCACTAGCATGTTCTTTACACTCTCTTCTCCAAATTGTGAAAGAAAATGTTAAATAAGACCAGACCTACCAACCATCCTGACTGGACTCTGCTGGACATTCCCCTAGTTAATACTTTGCCATAGGGACATAAACATTGCCATACCAGAATAGACCCTTAGTCCAGTGTCCTGTCTTCAGTAATGGCCAATAATAGATGCTTTAGAGGAAAGAGGAAGACAATAATGGACAATTATACAGTAGCCTGCCCGAAGGGGAAGTTTCCAGGTAGTTAGGGGTTGCAAGTTATCGTTACCCTTTGTTTATAGTCTTTCAGCCAGTTTTCAATTCACAGGACAGTGGATCCAAGTCGATTTGAATTTACCTTTTCAAGTAAGATTCTGAGAGACCCGGTATCAAATGCTTTACTAAAATCCAAACATATTACATCTAATGCATACTTTCCATCCAGTAGTATTCTATTAAAAATGCAGTGAAGTTTGGTAAGATATCACCTTCATAAACCAACACTGTTTGTCTGTTCAGCTCCTCATGTTTGTGGTGATTTAAAACAAAAAATATTCCATTATTTATTTAGAACTAGAATTTAGACTTACACAGTCGCAATTATCAGGAACACTCTTCTTTCCAATTTTGGAAGTCAGCACTACATTTTCTTTTCTGTAGTCTCTCAGTTATTCTCAGTTGCACAAGACTTTTCACAATCATTGTCAGCGGTGTGGTAAATAGGATCATGAATTCATTTCATATGCTAAAATGCAGACCATCTAGATCAACTGATATTTATATATGTTCCATTTTAACAAGCATCACATTGCTTACCCTCTTCTATAATTATTTTTCAAGGATCTGTGCCATTGTTACCATCAGATAACATTACTGAAGTGCTATGGCTGTATAAAGCTCCATAAAGCTGAGAGGTCAGCATCAAAGCTTATCACCAGAACTAAACATTCCGAGCATAACTCCCAAGGGCTGTGCTGGCTTCTTATTAAACAGTATATTGATTACAAGATTACACTTTTTAGATACAAGGCATTGCATGGTCATGTGTCTGTGGATTTGAATTGCCTTCTTATTCCCTACGTAGAAAATCTTGCCCCTGTCTCTGCAGAGTAACTGGTTGGGGTGGACAGGCCAAATTTGTATGGGGTCTTCATGGGAAGTACATACTCCTGATGAGGAGCTCGGCATCCTGCATGTCAGTGCAAGAGTGTCAGATGGTAGCAGAGAAGGTGGTAAGGCTGCGTCTGGATGACCCACGGCCCCAAAGATTTTCCAGCCCTCTCTCAACACTCCTGTACCTCCACAGACAAGATGTGTTACGGCTACAGGAACTACTTCAGGCTGCAGTTACAAAGCTGCTCCACAGCTGCAAGGTCTCTGTGTGGAAAGATCCTGTCCTCCCGGTGCATTTCCCAAATGCCTACCTCAACTTCAATATTCGGCCGGGTGCTGGACTGAGGCGTTGCCCCTATGTGCATAGTCCTGCCTTATGATCTACTGATGAGGGTCTGGTAGTAGTTCTGGTAGTAATAGTTCTTCAGTAATAAGAGCTATGTGCACTTAGTTTTCGCTCCATGTTGAAAATGACTGGGATGTGGAATGTCCTGCACATGGATCAGCACTAGCACAGGCAATTGTATGAATGTGAATAATTAGCAAAAGGCAGTGGTGAATTTCAGCTATTGCAAGCTAGTCAGTTTAGCAGCTTGGTTTATGGGTGAGTTAGGTATGTTAAATGTAATGCAATATTCTACCCAGCAGGGAATCAGGTTAAAATGTCATCCGTGCTCTCCAGTCCTCCAACCTGCCCACCCCACTTTCCTTGAAATGTTCTAGGGTCCTTTTGTCTGCAACAAGTTATATATTTTAATTTACAAAATGCACTTAATGCAGCCTTGCAAAATTCTATTCCCCCACTCATCCAAGGTGATGAATATATTTTGGGGTGCAGGGTAAATATTTGTGTTAGGGAGTTCCCAACACCAGCACCAATATAAATTTTTGGCCTGGTACATTTTCAGGACCGTTTTGAAAGGCTGGCCTAATAATAAAAACCCAAGATGTTATGTAACTGTCACAGCAGCGAAGATAAACCTGTTGTATACACTTATGTACAGTCCTGGGTTGCTACTGCCAAATGGAGAAGGGCAGAGATATCTCAGAATTCAGTAGCATACACAGTATTCCCTTGATACTTGTAAACTATTCATGTTAGGAATAGTCGTCCAGTCATATACAGGTGATGTGACTTTTAATTTGACAGCCTTCATGCTATGTACCACAAAATGCTTCAAACCCCTCCATTTACTTTAAACAACGTCTGTTCTGATTTGTTGTACCCCACACAAATTGGTTGAAGAAAACCATATCCATTTTGCTCACCATTAAAATCGAAGTATCAAAATATGAGGGCAAATTAGTTTTTTAATGTGATGAGTGGTGTTTCTTAGCTTCTGAAATTCCACAGTGGTGGCCTATGGCAAATAGTTGCCCTTTCCCTTTAAATGAAACACATAGGATCAGGGCTATATATATGTTATTGGTTCGCACATTTGATTTTACTATTATGGAATCAACTCCAGGGATTATCCAAAAACCAGTCATAAGAACATAAGAACATAAGAAAGGCCGTACTGGGTCAGACCAAAGGTCCATCTAGCCCAGTATCTGTCTACCGACAGTGGCCAATGCCAGGTGCCCCAGAGGGAGTGAACCTAACAGGCAATGATCAAGTGATCTCTCTCCTGCCATCCATCTCCATCCTCTGACGAACAGAGGCTAGGGACACCATTCTTACCCATCCTGGCTAATAGCCATTTATGGACTTAGCCACCATGAATTTATCCAGTCCCCTTTTAAACATTGTTATAGTCCTAGCCTTCACAACCTCCTCAGGTAAGGAGTTCCACAAGTTGACTGTGCGCTGCGTGAAGAAGAACTTCCTTTTATTTGTTTTAAATCTGCTGCCTATTAATTTCTTTTGGTGACCCCTAGTTCTTGTATTATGGGAATAAGTAAATAACTTTTCCTTATCCACTTTCTCAACATCACTCATGATTTTATATACCTCTATCATGTCCCCCCTTAGTCTTCTCTTTTCCAAACTGAAGAGTCCTAGCCTCTTTAATCTTTCCTCATATGGGACCCTCTCTAAACCCTCAATCATTTTAGTTGCTCTTTTCTGAACCTTTTCTAGTGCTAGAATATCTTTTTTGAGGTGAGGAGACCACATCTGTACACAGTATTCGAGATGTGGGCGAACCATGGATTTATATAAGGGCAATAATATATTCTCAGTCTTATTCTCTATCCCCTTTTTAATGATTCCTAACATCCTGTTTGCTTTTTTGACCGCCTCTGCACACTGCGTGGACATCTTTAGAGAACTATCCACGATGACGCCAAGATCTTTTTCCTGACTCGTTGTAGCTAAATTAGCCCCCATCATGTTGTATGTATAGTTGGGGTTATTTTTTCCAATGTGCATTACTTTACATTTATCCACATTAAATTTCATTTGCCATTTTGTTGCCCAATCACTTAGTTTTGTGAGATCTTTTTGAAGTTCTTCACAATCTGCTTTGGTCTTAACTATCTTGAGTAGTTTAGTATCATCTGCAAACTTTGCCACCTCACTGTTTACCCCTTTCTCCAGATCATTTATGAATAAATTGAATAGGATAGGTCCTAGGACTGACCCTTGGGGAACACCACTAGTTACCCCTCTCCATTCTGAGAATTTACCATTAATTCCTACCCTTTGTTCCCTGTCCTTTAACCAGTTCTCAATCCATGAAAGGACCTTCCCTTTTATCCCATGACAGCTTAATTTACCTAAGAGCCTTTGGTGAGGGACCTTGTCAAAGGCTTTCTGGAAATCTAAGTACACTATGTCCACCGGATCCCCCTTGTCCACATGTTTGTTGACCCCTTCAAAGAATTCTAATAGATTAGTAAGACACGATTTCCCTTTACAGAAACCATGTTGACTATTGCTCAAGAGTTTATGTTTTTCTATGTGTCTGACAATTTTGTTCTTTACTATTGTTTCAACTAATTTGCCCGGTACCGACGTTAGACTTACCGGTCAGTCAGGTCATTGGTTGCAGAAGGCTGCATTAGGAATTTTCTATTAACAGGTATAGTTATGCAAATGAATACTGGCAGGCAGCTTCCCCTCAGAGAAGTTTTACTAGCTAAGTATAGGATAACTTGAAAACATTAAATTGTTTTCACTGAAGTTTTCTTAGGATGGTAGAAACTTAAAGAAAATGGCACATTGTGGTAAGCCTGTCCACTTCCAGGGTGTCCCCATCTGAAACATAGAAGAGAACATAGAAAGTCTGGAACTAAGGTTGTCTGGTTTTTGGAATATTGCAAAGAGAATTGGTTATGTGTTTCACCCCACAATTGACTTCACTTAAGAATGTCCCCTGTAGAGCAAAATTCTCCCCACTGCACACTGTGGCTCTCCATTGCATAATCTACACTCATTCCATGTGCAGAACTTCCATAGATGCCAAAGGGAATTGCACATACCGAACTGACACACACACTATAAAATAGTAATGGGCATGGTTAAAAAGGAATCTGCATTACAGGCCAGAAAGGAGGGCTTTTCTCATAGTTACAAAATCAGTTCATTAAGCACTTCGGAACCTTTGGAGAAAAGGCTGCAAATAAATGTCAGATGACGGCATCATTAGTCGTATTTATTATAATATATAATATATAGTGTTTATTGATAAGACAATATACTGTCCAGTAGCTGAATCACATAGATCAGACAGATCACCAGTTCCTGTCAGACCAAAAGTAATCTAGACCCATTAAAAACTGCATGGTATTATGAAGCTATAACAGAAGTTAATCATCATATGTAAATAGGCAAACTGTGCACTGGATTATTTGACAGTAGTTTGACAGATATAAGGCCACAAAGTTGAGCACAGTAGAAGAGTTGTTTGCAATATTCAAACCTTTTTGCTCATCAGCTGAAAGATGCTGATCATTTAAATAATCAAGAAGTGATTTTTTCTAGCAAACATAATTATCTAAATACCTATCTATTCAGAATAAGAGTGATATGGATTAGATTTCCCCTGCCCCCCGACACCCCTTTGCATTTTTTTTGTTTTTATTTTGAGGGCTATGAGGGTTGTGTACGTAGAGAGCAAAGATCGTGTTCCAGGGTTATTTACAATCCAGAATTGGTTGGATACTCACAAATGTTTCATCACGTGTTTGCTGCTCTTAACTTAGATTTAACATAATAATTAGTTCTCTCCATTTTATTAGGTCATTCAGACTGATACACATCCTGAACTGTAGTGTGCTAATCTTCTCTGTAATTAGTAATTATGATATACTTAACCCTGATAGAATCTGATATTTCAGTTTCCAGATGTTATTTTAAATTCCTCTCTCTTATCTATATTTGAAAACTGATGTGGTTAAATTTGTAATGATATCTTAATTATTTATGTTTTAGTTTTATCCAGTACCTTGCTGCATGGCAGTATACAGTATTTCAGTATCATCTTTAAACTGTTGGCTGCCATCTGGACTATATTGCTACTAAATAAAATCAGATGGAAACCTTTACCTTTCCACTGTCTCAGATTTATTCCAACCATATATCTGAACTAAGCACAGTCCTGCTAAATCCAATCTATTTTCAAAAGGTTTATGAAATTAGCTTAGATTCTGGAACTTGATATTCATTCTTTGAAGACTGTTTATGAAGAGACTAGTGAATGGATTAGTGGAAGGAGAAGCACTGTGAAATAATCAAACTAGTAAGACTAAGCTGTAAAAAGATTTTTTTTATTCTAGGGAAGGTATTGCAAATCAGTCTTCATCCCATTCCAAAGATTTTGTTCAGCTGAGTCCATTGCAAACCAGTCTATTAGAAGATAGGCTATTTATATCTCGGGAGAGAGCTACAAAGCAATCCAAAGGATTTGGATGCCCAACTCCCATTAGAAACTAATGACAGAGAAAATCCCAGAGAAAAGAGTATAAACTTTAAAAGGAGTCTGAAGTTAGGAGTGTAGCCAAAATAAGTGCACAAGTTCTGGGTGATATTTTCATTTGATGGGCAGGAGTGTTAACTAATAAAAATCTATATTTGTGTTTTAAATAATTAGGGTAGTTATAAGAAGTAAATTTTATGTTAATTTGAAATTGATTGCCTCTTCTCTGGAATAGGATTGGAAACTAATAGAAAGATCTGCTTAAAAAAGGAAGCCACAATATGGCCCACAGTAACAACAAAATTTGTTTCAGAAGTTACAGTGTATACTTGGCATACAGATGATTAATTCAGAAAATTCAGATTGAAATCTATTTAGGCCTGGAACAAAAGCAGAAAGTCTAAATGCAGCCTGGCAAATTTATCTGTCTTTTAGAAATCAAAGTAATAATCAGAATTGGTATCACTTCATCTACTGGAATAAAATGAAAGCAAAGCACCTATGTGCTAAAGAGACCTTTGTTTTTTAAAGTGATTCTAAGGGTATGACAGGTGAATCCATTTAGCAAGACTGGAAAGTGGAATGTTTTCCTAATAGCACGGATGAAACAATTTTTAGTCGTCAGTGCAGTTGGAATGATGTCATACATGGTTATACTTTAATTCTTCCTGCATTTACTAAAGGGGGAGTGGGGTCTAATATCCTGAGACTGAATAAGTGAATGCAAATCCTAAAGCTGGAAATGAAGAGCCTTCCCTTTTCAACATGACTAACGTTAATTTTTTTTCTACAGAAAAAAATTAATATGTCTCTTTAATGGTAAATTGCCATTTATTGTAAATGTGCCACATAAAGGAAGCTATAAGTCATTATTATTGACCTATTACTGCTCGTTCTGTTTTACCTCTAATTAAATAAAAATGTGCACTTTGAGATAATATGCTTTTTGTTTGAATATTCTTTTATTGGACCTATGCCTGGTAGGTTTTCTAACAGTTCAGTGCTTGTGCTGATACTTTTGCAATCCCAGCACATGTACTGTAGTAATCAAAATCTACCCCTCATTTTTTAATTAAGCAGCAGAGATGTTTTCATCTAACTTGTTTTCCCTTGGTTGTGTTATATTTTCATCAGATTTTTTACCTACTTGCTTTCTACTGAGACTTCTAAACCCAATGTCCTACCATTGGATTGCATTACAATTCACTTCCTGCTTGAATTGAGCATGGAACTGAGAGAGGGAGTATATTTCTAGAAAGACATAGTCCTCATGACCTCATTTGGAGAAGGATGTGTTAGTCCTTGAAAGAAGGAATTTAGAGAGAACTTTTAATGGGATAGAGTAATTATAAATCACATTCTGAAATTTTAAATGGCATAAGCAATGTTATAGTCCACCTAAGCAAATAGTTGAATGATTGGGAGGAAAAAAATGTATCTATAGGACAGAATGGTAGAAAAGAGAAAGTGTAAGTATCCAGGCACAAAGTGGAGACTTCAGCTCTTAAAAGATGGCAGCAATGCCGAAGGTACTCTGGGCCTGATTCTCTACTCCACTACACAAATTTTACACCAGTGTAATTCTACTGACTTCAGTGAAGTTGCAGTGACATAAAACCAATATAATGAGGTGGAGAATCTATTCCCGTGTGTTTCTAGATCTTGGGTAGGGACCACTCCTTATTCAAACTAAGAATAACGAGCAAGGCAAATTTTAAAACTATGGGTCTAATCCTACAACACTAATATGTCTGAGTCAGTTTACTCCTGTGAATAGTCCCAGTGAGTTCCATAGACTACTGGTTCAACAGGACAATAACATGATGTAGATTGTAAACCCTGAGAGGCAGGATTTTTCTCTTTTCTGTGTTTGTACAGCAGTCTGCACAATAGGGCCCCAATCCTGATAGGGGCCTTCAGGCAGTACCATAATATAAATATTAACTACTAATAAAATATTTAATCTGGGCAAAATCTTGAAAGATGTGGTGGATCATACTGGGTTGTAGATTAAAAATAAAAATGTCAAAAGGAAAAAGGCAAAACCTTACAGTTCATAAGGACCAACATACAGAATACAACTGAATAGAATAAGGTACTTGAGGGAGATAAATCAAGGGCAGTCAAGAAAAATTACAGTAGATGCAAAAGACTGTGTATGCAAATTACTAATTAATATTTGTAGAAATAAAAATAACCCTTTGTATGATTAAGGATCATGTGGTGATTAGGGAAGCCGAGAGGCTTATAGGACATCTAGAATATCAGAGAGAGAAGCTAATGAAAGCATAACTATAGACAAAGGTTCATGTTTTCAGCTGGTGTAAATCAGCATAACTCCTTTGAACTCAATGGAACTACAACAGTTTACACCTACTGAGGATCTGGTCCCATAATTAGTCGCTATTGCTACTTGAAATAAATGCCCCAAGTAACATCATCAGCTGGGCCCAGAAAACCCGATGGAGAGTCATGAGCTATGATGATTATAGAAATCTGATGATGGCTGCTGCAGGAAAAGGAGGCGACGGAGACAACTTGTTGGGCTGCCTGTCATCATGCGTTCTTCTAACTATCCTCTTCCTGCTATTGAATTTTTCTGGAGTGAGGAAGTGCTTTGTCATGCTGAATTTATAAAATTGTTCTTTTCTTGGTAGTGGTAGCTCCCTTCAGCAGGACATTTTTCCTGTAATCTTTTTTAATGCAGGTGACAGAATTACAATTGTTTGTTTTTTAGGGTGAATCTCTGGCTTGTTTTCCTATGATGCCTGATCAAACTACAGAAGATTCCTTTTGAGATATAAAAGAAAAATAAATTGGAGTAATTCAAGGAAAAAGCCTCCAGCAGAAGTCACCATGGTGTGGTAGGAACCCTAGGAAATGGATCTATATCTAATGTGCTTGAAATGGTCATTTCTGTTAATGTTCGGTCCGTTGAGTCTCAAAATTCTAGATCTCTTGTATCACCTTCAATGACTCCATCATTAAAGTCTATGGCAATGGCCCTTAATAGGATGGAGCAAATTTTAGAAAATATAATTTTGTTTCTTAATGGTCTTCGAATAAGAGCTTCTGATGTAGAAAAATCAATACCTACTGTTCAGAAAAAGCTAATGAAACAAATCAACTCTACAGGTTCAGTTGTCTGCTATTATTTGTGATAACGTTGAATTGCAGAGAGGTGTAGAAGATCTGGAAAATAATTTAAAGTACACAAGTTTACAAAACTTAAATTTACATACATGTCCTCTCATGTTTAATACCTATCTGAAATAAACTTTAGGAACAGATGAGAGCATCATCCTATGTGTGGCAAAAAATGTTTAATATCCATGTGTAAGTATACGTTCTTTGGGTTAATTTAATAGTATCAGCTTATTTCACTGGAGGTGATTTGGCTTCACTTTCTATTCCTAAATCAGATGTTCCTGTTCAAAAATGTTTTCTGCTGGTTAAATTCTCTTTTTTATTATAGTACAGGACTGGATTCTCTAGTTATCTTGTCACTATTCAGATTTTAAGGAATATATAATTCTTATTTTTCCAGATATCTCACTATCCATATTGAGTCAGACCATTTCTTCTTTTTTTAATACAGATTACTCAACAATCTCTCTCATTTCGTGCCTAGTTTCATATCATTAATATTTTTATTATTCTAAATATTATATTAAATGTAATATTTAGATTAACGATAAAAATGTTATTGAAGGTCAAAAAGATAAGAAAAATAATAAAATTGGAGATGGAAATGGATTTATTAATGATTTGAAAGCAAAAATATGGAAGAAAATGATCAAAATACCACCCTTTTCTTTTTCATAGGAATGCCTTTGTCTGTGTGTGATTGTTAGTTTCTTCTTTACCTCTGTTTGTGTTTTGTAGTTTTTATTTTTTCTTTTCTGTTAAACAATAATAGAATACCATTTATTTAAATATTTTTGGTTGTTTTCTACATTTTCAAATATATTGGTTTCAATTACAACACAGAATATAAAGTGTAAAGTGCTCACTTTATATTTATTTTTGATTACAAATATTTGCACTGTAAAAACAAAATTAATAGTATTTTTTCAATTCACCTAATACAAGTACTGTAGTGCAGTCTCTTTATCAGGAAAGTTGAACTTACAAATGTATAATTCTGTACAAAAAGTAATTGCCTTCAAAAATAAAACAATGGAAAATTTTAGAGCCTACAAGTCCATTCAGTCCTACTTCTTGTTCAGCCAATTGCTCAAACAAACAAGTTTGTTTACGTTTGCAGGAGAGAATGCTGCCCGCTTCTTGTTTACAATGTCATCTGAAAGTGAGAACAGGCATTCACATGGCACTGTTGTAGCCGGCGTCGCAAGATATTTACGTGCCAGATGCACTAAAGATTCAGATGTCCCTTCATGCTTCAACCACAATTCCAGGCGACATGCATCCCTGCTGATGAGCAGGTTCTGCTTGATAACTATCAACACATATTCTTTTACATTATCTGAGTCAGATGCCACCAGCAGAAGGTTGATTTTCTTTTTTGGTGGTTCGCATTCTGAAGTTTCTGCATCGCAGTGTTGCTCTTTTAAGACTTCTGAAAGCATGCTCCACACCTCGTCTCTCTCAGATTTTGGAAGGTGATTCAGATTCTTAAACTTTGAGTCGAATGCTGTAGCTATTTTTAGAAATCTCTTTTTGCATTTTGTCAAATCTGCTGTGAAAATGTTCTTAAAATGAGTATGTGCTGGGTCATCATCCGAGACTGCTATAACATGAAATGCGGGTAAAATAGAACAGGAGACATACAATTCTCCCGCAAGGAGTTCAAAAATTTAATTAACGCATTTTTTTTAACGAGCATCATCAGCATGGAAGCATGTCCTCTGGAACGGTGGCCAAAGCATGAAGGGGTGCACTAATGTTTAGCATACCTGGCATGTAAAGTACCTTGCAACACCTGCTACAAAAGTACAATGTACATGCCTGTTTTCACTTTCTGGTGATATTGAAAATAAGAAGCAGGCAGCATTATCTCCCATATATGTAAACAAACTTGTTTGTCTTAGTGATTGGCTGAACAAGAGGTAGGACTGATTGGACTTGTAAGCTCTAAAGTTTTATATTGCTTTGTTTTTGAGTGCAGTTATGAAACAACAAATCTACCGAAGAAGTGGGTTGTAGCCCACGAAAGCTTATGGTCTAATAAATTTGTTAGTCTCTAAGGTGCCACAAGTACTCCTGTTCTTTTTGCGGATACAGACTAACACGGCTGCTACTCTGAAACCTACATTTGTAAGTTATACTTTCACGATAAAGAGATTGCACTACAGTACTTGTACGAGGTGAATTGAAAACTACTATTTCTTTTGTTTATCATGTTTATAGTGAAAATATTTGTAATAAAAATAATATAAAGTGAGCACTGTACACTTAGTATTCTGTATTGTAATAGAAATCAATATATTTGAAATTTATTAAATATTTTTGGATGTTTTTCTACATTTTCAGTTGGTTTAACAGTGCAATTAATCATGATTAATTTTTTTGAGTTAATCACGTGAGTTAACTGCGATTAATTGACAGCCCTAGTAATAATGCTTGTTAAATACTACTATTTAAGGCCAATCCTACAAATACTATCAGGTGTAGAGCTTACAAGTTATAAATAGTTACATTGGGGCTGATTCTCAACTGTTAATCCGGTTTTATGTTGCTGTACCTGTTGATTTCAATGGAGTTACCTTGGCACTAAACTGGAGTAACATCATTGAAGATCAGGCTGTTTAATAGAATGGCATAATAAGCACTGCAGCCAGGAACGCTCTGAGTCAGAAAAGCACTTAAAACACATGCATAACTTCAAGCATGTGAGGTAGTCCTATTGATGTGCGTGGGAATTAGGCACATCCTTAAGAAATTTGCTGAATTGGGGCCTATGTTTTTGCTGGATCAGGCTGTCATGCTCATGAATGCCAACCTCAGGGCAGACTGTGAAAAAGCAGGGCAGAAACTCCAAACTGATTGTATGTTCCATAATTAGATTTCACCAACCCAGTTACAGATGTGAACTCCTAAACCACTACAACAGTCTTACCGTGGAATCACAGACAGTCCATTTGGGCATTCCAGTCTGTCTTGCCACCTGGGCAGGCTGAAGTATGTGATAGATGGTCATTTTACACCAAAAATCACAATAATGTTCAGGTTACTCCCAGTCCCAAATGACCAGTCACTTACCCCAGGTCAATTGTACTCAGATCTCAAACCAAAGACAATGCCTGTAGCCAATCCTGTAATAAACTAACTAAAGATTATTAACTAAGAAAAGAAATGAGTTATTTCCAAGGTTAAAACAGGAAACGTACACACACAAATGAGTTAGTCTTAAATTCAAAAAGTTAATACAAGTTTCTGCAATAAGCATCTCTGTATGTCTTTTAGGGGTGACCCATGCCAAGCAGCATGGGGATCTCTTGCATTTGTTTAGGAATCTTTGTCCCTTAAGATCCAGACAGCATAAAAACCCCAGTTTCTCCTTGTCAGGGATTTTTATCCCCTTCACCCCAGAATCCAGGCTGATGGGATGAGTTAATGTGCAGGCCTCCCATTCCTGGAGGGAGTGAGGAATGGAGTCAACACGTCCACTGTCCTTTGAAGCTACACAATGCCGCCTGTGCCTTCAGTGGGCCATCTTGTGTGCAGGACGAACACTTTACCTGAATTAATGCTTCTTGTCTTATTCCAGGAGTTACACAGTTCTAGAGGTTTACAATGCAAATACTCAATATAACTTTATACCCTGGGATGCAGATATTATAAGTAGGATTAATACATGTTGCATCCTACAAGCATTCCCTAAAGTCTAAACACTGAATGTGTTCTTATAACACTAATATCTATTTTAACTATATTAACCCCCAGGTAAGCCAGACTGGTTTCCAGCTATGCATTTGTTAGTGTTAAGTGAGGCCCTGGGCCTTTGGCATTAGATAGCACCTGGTCTGCAAGCATCACACCGGCCATAATATATCTCTCTTCACAGATATCCAAATACTTTACAAAAGTGAGTAAGCATCATTATCCCCGTTTTACAAATGGAGGAATAATACATAAAATGCAAATCAAACAAAAAGTTCCAATATTTTTTTAAGTATATAAAAATGGATTGAAAGGTGCAGTGATATTGCTGTTGAAAGGTAGGTATGGAAATCAGGCTCCTGAAAGTGATGCTGATGATGATCCGAATGATTTCTCCATCACAGTATTCAGAAGCAGAAAGGAACATCTCGGATACTGTCATTTTCTATTGGGAAGGTAGAAATTATTTTTTTTAAATGCCTACATCTAGTGTGCAAACTCAGATCTCTTACAGCCTTTCCTCTGCTTGGGTTGTGCAAGGAGGGTGGGCAACAGTTAGGCCCTGATTCTTCAAACAGTTTATTCATGGAAGGTAAAGTTGTGCATATATTTAAGTGTTTGTAGGATCAGAGCATTAGTTACTTTTCCATAAAGCCATGTGTCAGTATTCCTCAAATGTCACAATTGTCATAGTTTTGGTCATGAGAAAATTGTGAAGCCACCAATTTTACAGTATTCCACAGCACTACAGATTACAGCAGAGATAATACAGTTGTTTGAGCTATTACTATGGAATGCTAGGATACATTTTATAAGGTTTGAACTTTTGGGGAATCTCTGTGTACTATATATGAATTCCAGTTTGATTTTATGTACTCTCAGTATCCTCCTCCTGTGTTCTCCCTCATGCTTCTTTTGCTAAGGAGACAAGGAGGTGATGTCGATCAATGAATAGGTCAATTGGTAAAGACTATCCACATCTGAATAGACCTTATGTGAGGAGAAGAAGTGACGGCATCCTGACCTCTTTGCAGGGGGCTGGCGTTTGAAGAAGAGGAATTTCCCCAAAAGCAGAACAAAAAGATCAGGTGTTAGTGCTGTAAGCCCAGAGCTTGAGACGTAGAGTAGGGCCTCACATAGACAAAGGAAGCTTGGTCAGGAAAGAGGAGCAGAGGGATATGCATTCATAAACTTCAGGACCAACTGAGAAAGAAGGAAACTGGCTGTGGCGGTGGGGGGGGGGGGCGGGAGAGGAGGCGGTAGACTTCTTGATTGTGCAGGATGGGAGGGATCCTGGACTCAGTGGAGGACTCTGCTCTAAGCTCAAAAAACTCTCAAGTGGTGAAGAAACTGAAGCAGGGAAATGCATACAAGTGTGTTAGTGTTTTGCCTGAACCTGTATATTTCTTGTATCTTCTAAAGTAAAGAGTGATTGGTTTTGGAATCTGTTGCAAAGCTAGTGTGCCTATTTGCATCCACTATCACATCACGTGTTTCTGAAGAGGTTGACTATAAGCTAGAGTACCCACAAAGTGGAACACTGGAAAAGGGAGTGTTTAAGCAACTGGGGTGTCAGTGACAGGGCAGGGGGAGAGGAGGCAGTGCTGGTCATGATGGCCTGGGCCACAAGGTCCTATTTCTGATAGGGGGTAACATGGAGAGTCTGTGCCCAGGAAATGAGCCAGAGAGGTCAATGAAAAAAACAGGGTGGAGCCTGCTCAGACTCAGGAAGCTTGGAACACAAGTTTGGCATGGTCAGACCCAAACAAAGCAGCCTGGAAAGTATCCAGCTGTGTGAGTGTGTAGTGGTGGGAGTTGGGCTTACTGGCTGAGTCCCACATGCTGTGGGATCAAATGCAGCAGCCTAGTGAGTGTCCAGAGGGGGCTTTACCAGATCTGGCAACAGAATTTAGTGCTAATCTATTCAAGTTGGAGCTAGTTACACATTAGAAAAGGTAAGCATCATGCTGGAAATTTTCTGTTCTGTAATGGCTTCCTACAATTTTACCTCCAGTTCTTCTATTTTTTTAAACTATAATAATGGACTATGGGAATTTACAATAGTAGTATTACAGTATTTTGAGTCATTTGTACAATATTCTAGTATTTTTATATGGGTTGGTTGAACAAATTGATGGATATTAAATATATGAGGGGGGAATTATCTGAGGGTATCTCGGGGGTTATTTTAGAGACTAACAAGACAAGACAGTTATTTTGAGCAACAATCAAATAATAATTTTACATGGAATAACTCTTTGAGAGTTGTCTGATTCACTGATAATTAAATTTTAATTGAGTCTTGTTTGGCCTGAGTGATTATGTTCATGCTCCAGTGACCATGCCCTCTAAGTACTAAGGCATGTAATTAGACCTTTCTTTGACCTTTCAATATCATGTTGACCATATCTAGGTTATAACAGATCCATGGCCTAGATAGTTGTTTAGAGCCAGATGGTGTTTTCATGCAAAATTAACACAAGACTTTGCTACAAAGCTCCTAGTACCACGCACAGAACGAGAATGGATTGAGACAGCATGATATCATGAACTACAACTGAACTTACCAAGTTTGAATATTTGCTGTAACAATTTATCCTTTATGACCTGGAATTTCTTATCAAATTGTTACATAATAGATGGGGGCCTTGATTTTAAATTATTACTTTTAATAATACTTCATCTGTTTCCTCAATATATGTCATATGAACTGACATTTTTACATCATTGATATATTTAGCTAGATATAAAAATAGTTTTTTAGAGTCACAGAAGGATGTTTATTACTGTCTCTTCCTGAAGTTTCATTTTGGCTCGGCCCCATTTTAGGAGTTCAAATATTTCTCAATTTTCACAGATATGCAGATAGTTTTACCAGAAATGCAAAATGTAAGTATAGTAGTGAACCTCTGTTAGACAAAGCTGACATAAAAATTTTCTCAAATAAAAAGATTATAGCCAAGATTAAAACTGCTGCAGATTTTAGGTGCATCAGTTTTTGAGTATGCGCCTTGAAACTCCTTAAAGGGGCCTGATATTTTTAGAAAGCGCTGAATATCCCCCAGGGGTGTATACTTTGGCACTCAAAAATCATTAGTCACTTTTGGGAATCTTGGCATATTGCTTAATAAACTTACAACCTTAGACCCGCTATAAATACAAGGACATGAAATAACTGGAAAGAATTTTCATATAAATGGTTTCATCTTTACTGGAGCTGTTTCTTCACATAGCTGTCTATGAATTCAGCATTGAATAATACACAAAATAATCCATACTTCTCTGTGCAATCCTTATGTCTGTGGTTAGGTAGATAGCTGGTATGTGAAACAGATTTTAGTGTGTCTATTGCTTTGATGGAAAAAGTATGATAAGATACTAAACCAAATTCTTCCCTGATGTAACTTCATGGCAGTTTTGCTGATGATGAATTTGGCCTGTTCAGTTCAAAGTCAACTGAGATTGTATCTATAATAATGAGATTTCACTTTGGCCCTTACTGCACTTTGGTAGACGTTGGATATGAAGTCCTGCAGTACATTTTTTTTTTTAGCATTGCCTCAGTTTTGTATATCTTCATTTAAGAGATTTATATTCTTTCTGACCCAGATCCCACTGCTAGTCTGCATTCTGCACCTTCCCTTGTGTTCAGGTAATGGGTCCAAGATGTGTATGGAAATCCAGATAGGGGAATACTGAGTTTACATAGCTTATATGTATGTGTGTGTATGAGGAACATATAAGCCATGAAAAGTGTCTTGTGACTCCTGGATTTCCTTATGTTTTTGTCAGCAAAAGTCTTCAGTTATCAAATTTCAGTTTTCCAGTTGGCTAACACTTAGGTAAAAACTTGGATGTTTCAAAATCTTAGTTGTTAAATAAGCAGTTTCTAATTTTCTTGAAGCTAACAGTCCCAAGGATTTTATAACTACATTCCTCTCTGAAATCATGTTTTCCTTTCTGTCTGAGCAAGGATAGACCCTAACAATTGCCCTATCCTGAAAGAGAACTAGATGTCGAATCAGGTGCTTAATCTTCTATCACTTACTCATGTATAAATCAAGAGTAACTCCACAAACCCAGTTGAGTTACACCAGTATAGAACTGATGTATGTGAGTGTTATCTCAGTGACAGAACAGTTCCATCATAATTTAGTTTGTTTGTTCTAGTCTCCTCTCAATGTGTGCTGGATGGGGGTTAGTTTGGAGGATAAGCAGCATGGGTGAATAGAAACAGAATTTGTCGATGCTGTCAAGTAATTCACAGTAATTAAAAATAAGTGATTTATTTTTATATTTAATTTAAGTACTAAATAAAACTAACATTAAGTAATTTAGTTACTTAAGGCCCGATCCTACAAATACTATTCATTAGAAACTAAGGGCCAGGTTTCACCTCTCTGGGAGTAAGCTGTGTAGGGAAAGGGAAGGGTATCCGTTCCCACTCACTTTGTTCTGTTCTTCATGCCAGATTGTGCTCCCTTGAACTGCATATGCAGGGGCCTTCCAAGTATAGATCTTATACCTTCTTTGTGGAAGGGCTCTCCATAGCACCATTCTTCCTTTTCCCCGTACCCAGTGGATGACCGTCTGATGGGTTGTAATTCACATTGGGAGGAAGAGGATCTGTACGGGCAGGGAGAAGGTTTTCCTGTGTTTGGGGGTGGGGAACATAGGAAGGCACACTGTTCTCCCTCTGGCAATTACCTGTGTTACATTTTCCTTAAGAGAGCTTCCTTCACGGTGGGGAAACTCCTCTTTAAGGAAAGCCCTTGGGGAGAGCAACAGCCACAGGGAGTCCCTGGTAGCCCAAATCCATTGGAACTGTAACTGCCAGGGACCAAGGTATGTGAAACATTTGAACTCAGGCTGGTGGAGGCTCCAAACCTCCATGCAGATCCCTTGGAACTTCAGGAGATGAGTGGGATTTGGAGGCTGGCCCTATGGTTTGTTCTGCAGAAGACAAATCTTGACAGAACAGCTTTGCAAAGTGAGCCTCACAAATTTCCCATTCCCTTATCAGCTTCCATCTTTGTTCCCTCTCATGGTAAAAATCGAGCTTATTTTTCTGTCATGGGGTGGATGGGCAGTTATAGCTTGACCTTTTGCACTTTGGAAGCCCATCTGTGGCAGACAGTAGATTTGATGTAGACGTCATTGAGAGAGACAGAAATGGAAACTTGTGATGACATTTTTAGGGAATCACTTTCCAGAGTTGAACTCTACTCTGTTTACCATATGGTTTGTTTTATTCTGTCAGTCAGACACATCCAGAAAAGCCATAATCAAATCACTGTTACTTGATTTGTAAAACCTACGTAGCCCATTTTGACTGAAAGTAGTGGCTAAAGTAACCAAAAAGGAGCTGCACTCCCATCTTCTAAAAATCACACGGGAGCCTCCTCTCCTCTTCCTAGCTGTGCTCTCCCACAGCTCCCCCTACTCTCGGACTGGTGCACTGAATCCATACTCTCCAGTTTCATTGTATTTTAACTGCTGACTGCAAATTTAAATATGAATGGGTTTAATATGTGCTTATAGTGTAAGGCAGCTTTGGGGACTCATAAAGTACTAGATAACGCAAACAAACATGGGAGATTCAGCCCACACTTACAGTCTGCTTTTGTCTGTTTTACTCTGTACTTCCAAACAATAGGTTGCAGTAAGTATTCAATTTTCTGATGAGGCTTAAAAGAACTTAGGCTCTCTTGCACATCAGCATGGAACTCCTGTTTCTCCATGATAAGAAGGCATTTGCCTTCAGGGAGAAGGAAAATGATTGAATGTGTGTGTTTTACATCACTTGAACCACGATCATGTTACTGAAACAGGCCAAGGCATTAATAGGGTTTGGCCACTGGGGAATTAAGAGTCAGACATGTATCATATATCCTAGACATATGTTGCTTAAAAAAAAAAAAAAGGTGTTGAGGAGAGATGCATTGAGGGTTACAGTTCTATAGATATAGGGGTATGACATATGTAAATAAAATATAATGTATGCTGAATGTTAAAAGTGATCCTAAACTATGAAGAAAAACATAAGGTTAATATTTGGCATGGTGGCCAGAAATGATAAAAAGACTTTCAAATCCACAGGTCTGTGTCATTGGTCATACAGCATTTACAGTATTGAATGCCTTTTATTTTTATGTATCTAATTCTTTTAGCTTTCTCCTGACATCTTGCAACTGTATATTCATAACATCTATCCTTCCTTCCTTCCTTCCAGAATTAAATGGCTAAAGTATTTCATTGTTCCTTGAAAATTTACTTATCATATCCTTACCCTCATCTGATAAGTTGTGTCAAAAGCAGCTATTGTATCTCTGAGCCTTTTAAGATTTTTACATTACTCTATAACCTGGAAGGCAGGGATGTCATTTGGTGTGTGGTTCAGGCTAAAACTCTACATGCTGTAATAATATTGACACTAACTCTGCATAGTTCATTCACTTCCTTTCACATACTAGACATATTGACTATTCCAATTGACTATGAGTGAAACACGCTATGCAGAGACCCTGAACCAGTTGCTGACCATTTTTAAGTAGTGGTGCTCCAGAGCGTGAAAATCTTTGCAGGAATACTTCATATGCTAGATGTTCCCATAGACTAAAAATACACCAAAGAGGAGGAAATGGAAAAGAACATTTTGTGATCTGCCAGGAGCTTATGGGGAGTCATAATTCAAAATGCTTTTCTCTTAATGTTACATTAGCGTTGTCATATTACTGTCTAAAGGTCAAATCCTCAGCCGACCTAAATCTTTGTACTGAAGCTAGTAGAGCTATGCTGATTTCCATCAGCTGAGGATCTGACCCTAAAATCTAGAAGCTTAGGGCCTTGTCCTGCAACTTGTTGCAGGTGGATGGACTGCTTTGCCGGTGCTGAGCACTGTTTAAGTCAGTGGAGATATATGCAAGCTCAGCAGTCCACGTGTACCCAAGAAGTTGCAGGATCCAGGCTTTAGCCAAGTCTAGGGACCACACACATTCTGGCTAAAGGTGTAGGGACTGTGTATTTTTAAAAATAAAATAGCTGCATTCTGCATCTCTGTACACTCCCCAGTCATGTCATGGGCTAGATCCTTAGCTGGTTTATGTCAGTATATCTCTTTAAATACTTTCTTCAGCATATTTTATTTATCCACAATAACAGATCTCGTGATCTTACTCAGATGTGTACAGAGACCTCCATTTGCCTAAGGGTGAACTGTCAAACGTGATTTCCAACCAGGTTTTCTTGTGGGTATAGTTTAGTGATATCTAAGGAGTCTTCCTCTTCAGTCTGCCAACCTCTTCTAGTGGGTACAGTGTAACTTTAGGTCTCATGGAACAGGCAGTGTTAACCTGTGAAATCATGATTTTCACTGTGCAATATAAGCTGTCACCCAGGAAAGCAGTGTACAATGCATCTGTGAAATGTATGAAAAGAAGTCCAGGAATTCAGTTAATTAACCACATCAGTTTCTTAACGTGATCAATTTTAATTAAACTGAATTTTAATAGAGATCTGTGTAGTCTGTAGAGAGCAATTGCTAATTCTACAAAGCATGTGCTGCTTTTCACTTCAGATTTGCTCCCATCTAATTAATATGGATAGGGCATTAAGCCTTTTTGGACTCTGGTGGTTTTCATTTCATGACTATTAATGATTTTAATGAACTGGACTAATTCAGTAGTTTTCATCCTAGTGTTTCAGAGCTTTGTTCATCACAAATTTCAGGTTTATAATTGGTTTCCAGGTCTTAACAGTGGTCATTGATCAGCTTCAGCAGTTTCTTTTACAACCCAGTAGGAACATAAGAAAAGTTTTTAACCCTTTGCTAGCACAAGCCCACTGCAGCAACACCCGAAGTCTGCAGCAGCATCCAAAGGTAGAAGGTTGGACATGTAAGTTTGTTGCGAACACTAAATTGCGACACTGGGCGGAGCAGAAAGTGTTGCTGTTTAGGAAGTGAAGGAATCACAGTGTGTAATACTAATGAGCAAACAAGCAAAGTTAAAGGTAAAATTGTAGAAATCTTAGGCTGTCTACACTGCACACCTTACAATGGCGCAGCTGTGCCGCTGTGGACGCACCGTTGTAAGGTACGCTGTGTGGCTGCTCTTTATCACGGGGAGAGAGCTCTCCTGGAGACAAAATAAAACCACCTCCAATGAGGGGCAGTAGCTTCTTTGGCGGGAGAGCGTCTCCCACAGACGAAGCGCTATCCACACTGGCGCTTTTGTCGTTCAGGGGGTGTTTTTTCACACCCGGAGCAACAAACGTTTTAGAGATGAAAGTGCCAGAGTAGACGTAGCCTTAGTCTATTCATGACGCACAGAATTTTAATTAACAGTATTGATCATCTGATATTTTACTTATTTATGTATCTATTTATTTTGTTACATGGAATGTTGTATTGAAACCTAAGCTTCAATGTAGACTGAGCCTGATTCTCTTCTGCCCTATCTATGTAAGGTGCATGGCAGTGGAGAATCAGGTCTGTTGATTTGTCTGTAAATCAAGGCACTGTATAAATAATAACAAACAGATGGAATCTTTCCTTCCAGTTTTTTCTCTATCTTGGGCATTGTCTAGGATATATTGTAAAGTGTTCAGTGCAGGGACTGTTGCTCACTACATGTTTGTATAGTGCAGGGGTAGGCAATCTATGGCACGTGTGAAGGCGGCACGTGAGCTGATTTTCAGTGGCACTCACACTGCCCGGGTCCTGGCCACCGGTCCGGGGGGCTCTGCATTTTAATTTAATTTTAAATGAAACTTCTTAAACGTTTTAAAAACCTTATTTACTTTACATACAACAATAGTTTAGTTATATATTATAGACTTATAGAAAAAGACCTTCTAAAAATGTTAAAATGTATCACTGGCACGCGAAACCTTAAATTAGAGTGAATAAATGAAGACTCGACACACCACTTCTGAAAGGTTGCCAACCCCTGGTATAGTGCTTAGCACAGAAGGACCCTGATCTTTGCTGAGGCCTTAAAGTGTTACTGTAATACTAGTACTAATAAATGAACCCTTCATGTAGGGCAAACATACCTTTCAGGTTATAGTAAAAATAATAATAAAAAAGTCACTTGAAGACTATATAAAAATTAAACAGTGTATACAGGGGTTGTTAGACAGTATTTAACAGATTATATTGCAAACTGCTTTGATCCCTACATGAAATACTAAAAGCTAAAAACTCTTTGAGCAAAAATACGGCTTTTTTTAAAATTTATTCTTGCTGCTGTCAGAGCCTGTCTTGTTGGTCCTGCAAAACTTCAGGCCTCCTAATTTTGGGGAACAAGTAATCTCAGGTTTCATTTTGCATTTAGGTAGTAGCTCATTCCTGATGAAGATATATTTTTCAAGGCTAAGTGAAAGGCTAAACTGGGCTCCAGAAAAAATAAGCAATGAGATTTTAAGACTCAAAATGCTAGATTATTCATAATCCCTTTCACAGTGTCGCTGCTGCTGTTGACAGCCTGGGGAAAAGCTATCTCCTAGCTAGATATCTGTAGTATGGCATGCTACCTTCTAGCCAGCGTAACCTCTGTTTATTATAATGAAAAGGTAGCATGATCTTCGTCGTGTTTGGTGCTGACTAAGTTGTTGTTTGGTATGTAAGCTTATTAAACTTAAAAGAAAAAAAGTTACCTTTGGATTTGTAATCAATCTTGCAGAGCTTGTGGGGTTGGGAGGAAGAGAGTATTGAATGCATGAGATAATCCTTTTGAAGAATAAAAAGAAAACAAAATTGAGTTCTTCTCTTTGCTACACTTGCTCACAGGGGAAAAGCTTGGGGGATGGATGCTTTTCTCACTTTATTTAAGATGACTTAAAATAGGATTTGCATGTCATTTCCATTTCCATATGTGTTCTAGGTGGGATTTGTTCATTTAATGTAATTAACAATTTGCTCTAGTGATTCTATAAAGTCAAAACACATCCTTTATACAAGGACAGGCAAAGAGCTAAGTTTATAATAGCATGAAATAGATTCTAAAAATGGCTATATCTTTATATTAATTCCCTCTGAATAATGTGAGTAGCAGTTACAAGTTTGAGATACCACTGCTTGTCCCCCGTCCTCAGATTCACCATAAATAAATGTTGACATTGTAACGACAACCACTTTGCATGTGCATTGAGAGGAAAATCTATGCATATAAAGTGTGTGTGTGTGTGTATTAAAGGGATATATGATAGTATTGGGTACAGTGTCATGTAGTCTTACTTGCAAAATTGTTTCAAATTGGTTAGAAATACTATTATATGAGCTGGCTGAAAATCCATAGAAAAGGTAAAGGTAAAGTTGAGTGAAGGTGTTTTTATTTTGGAGGATACTAAATTGGAAGGAGTTGCAAATACTAATGAGGACAGTAAAATGATAATAAAACGCCACAATAACAACCGAGAGAGATTAGAAGAAACAGGGAGAAAATCACAAAAATAAGGTTCAAATCTGAAAAATGTTATATCTAGGGAAACACATGTGCAAGGGAGAGTAACTGGGAAGGAGAATGGTGAAAGCAGTAATGAGAGGGACAGACAAGTCTTCCTCTGTGTTTGATAAGTACTGAGCACAATGGTGCTGTGATTTGGAAAATGGTCACATTTTAAATGGATGGATCCCAATTCTTTCGTCACTGCAGTCAATGTGATCGCACAAATATAAGTCCCATGATGTCATAAGCTTTACAGAAGATAGCTGTGTATTTCTTGAATTATTTATTTTACATAAAACATTTATGAAATGCCTACTGAACAACATGTAAGAGCTATATAATATAATCAATATAAGCATTAAAATCAAAATGAATGTCAGGCACATCATATATCTTGTGGGTTTGCCCTTCAGCTATGCAAAGCATGTGGCTAAGAAACTTTTCCTGCCTTCCTTGATGCCATGGCCTCCCAAGGAAGGTCTAAGTTAGAGGAGCAACAGAGCTGCTATAGCTTACACCAGCTGTAACAGTTCCCTGAGGGCAGGGCTGTCCTTAGGCATATGCAGCATACGCGGCTGCGTAGGGCACCCAAAAATATGGGGCATCACCGGGACAGCAGGTAAGAGCGGGTCGGCTCCTGCACACTCAGTGCACACTGCAGTCTCCTTAGTCAGGGACCGTATTCACAGAGCTGAGTGCGCCAGTGGGGAACTGTGACTCTCCACTGCTGTGAGGTGGACCGGGCGACTCGGTATCCTTTGCTGCCTCATCCCTCTCCCCTGGGCTGCGAGCCCGGGCTGCGTACGAAGCTCGGTGTGTGTCAGCAATGGGAAGGCGGGGGGTTCTTCTGGGGGTCCATGGGCAGGGCGTGGTGGCTGTGCCCCAAGTTGGGCATAGGGGCACCAGTTTAATAATACTGCATAGGGCCCCATAAATCCTAAGAATGGTCCTGCCTGTGGGGACCATTCTCCAGCTGGAAGTCACAGGATTGTTGTCACCCTACCCTCTGCTGGCTCCTCACCATCATTGACTCACCTCCTGTGCCAAAGGTTACTGTGAGAGGGTAGCATAATGCTGGCTAGGCTGTCTTTACGCCACATGGAGATTCTCCTACAAGGGAAATTCTAGCTGCCCCTTTTAATAGAGCTTTAAAATCCCCTTTGCACCA
Source organism: Emys orbicularis (assembly GCF_028017835.1). NCBI lineage: Eukaryota > Metazoa > Chordata > Testudines > Emydidae > Emys > Emys orbicularis. Next base: position 93,755,434 of record NC_088686.1, on the reverse strand, counting down.
GTGGAGCAGCACAAAGGGGATTTAATCTGGGCCAAAGATCTATGCATAACTAACCTTAAAATGTTATTTGAAAGGTTGGAAAAGTCACCCTATTATTAATCTAAGTGCTAAAACGTACAAGGATTCAGAAAATTCTGCATGAGAGGTGTATTTTGTCCCATCTAAGGAACTATTTTTGTAGTTGTCTTGTAGCCTGATCTGTAGATTATGAATAAAAATTCCCAGTTATCACTTTAAGGGTAGACAGGTGCTTGTCCCAAGATCAGGCCCAGTATTAGTAAAATTATTATATAATTGGGAACCTCGATGTGCACAGGTGCAACACTCACACTATAGGAACTCTTTTATATTTACAAATAATTTATTAATACATTTAGCAAAGTCACACACACTCTAACTCAGTAAAGTAGATAGAGATAATACAGAAAAAATAACAGGAGTACTTGTGGCACCTTAGAGACTAACAAATTTATTAGAGCATAAGCTTTCGTGGGCTACAACCCACTTCTTCGGATGAGAAGTGGGTTGTAGCCCACGAAAGCTTATGCTCTAATAAATTTGTTAGTCTCTAAGGTGCCACAAGTACTCCTGTTATTTTTGCGGATACAGACTAACACGTCTGCTACTCTGAAACCTGTCATAATACAGAAAGTACATCTGAACAGCCATACTCACACCATCCCTTGGAGAACAACCTGAAATGTTAGCCATTATCTTCCACATCACCGTCACCTTCCTCATCTTCACTAGTGGCCATCATTCTGGCCCCTCCCAGAGCTAAATCTCTCTCCCTCTCCTACTGCCCTGGGATGCCACTTTTAAAATAAGTTACGCTGACATTACCATGTCTAATGCATATTCGGTAGGGGTTTCTCCCCTCTTCTTTATTTGTGTTTCCTCCCCTTATCAATGTTAAGGTATCCTTTTTTATAGGTTAATATATTTATGAGTTCACCCCATTATCGTATACGTCAATTCATTGTCATGGCACTCTTCCGGCCGTATGTTCCGTCCAAAACATTCCAGAAGCTGGTATTAGTTCATGTTTCTATGGTTGGCTGATGTCATTATGGACAAAATTCCCCCTTGCATTCTACTTCCAGTTCCCCAAAACTTATGGATTACCTAAGTTTATCTATGCCAAAGTTCATAGGCCTCAAACCTCATCCTGACTACTGAAGCCAATGCTTTACAGGATACAAGCCTGTAGCTTCCTTGCATTACTGCTGAATATAAGAAAGCACAATATAATGCAAATCAGAGAATATAATAGAAGTAAGCTAGCCTACTGGGCTACCGTCTGAATACGTAAAGATACACAGACTGCATTCCTATACAATAAATACTTTGCAACGCAAACCTTATATAGTATATAAGCATTCCATAAATGTCACCTCTTTGCTTGATGTACATAATTTATGTGTCTGTATATATTAATACAGTTTTGGCAGCTAAAATTAGATTACATTTCACAAGGAATTGTGCTTTTTCTGGTGTAGATTATATTGTCATATTCCATCATAGAATCTTTTCTTGAAATTATTGAATGCCACTTTTGCCACTAGGTGGTGCTGATGCAGGCAGATGGCTCTTTGAACATGTTGAAGAGTTGCTCCCATCTAGTCCTTAAATATGTGTGCATCTTTTGAACAGGTACACCAATGAGAGAGGCTATGGTGCCACAAATTCCTGGTGTTTTCAGTTTTTATTCTCTTGGTGTGCTGTATTATCTGTCTCCTCCTGAGCGATTGCAGAGGATTTATTGTCCAGCTCAATTTCCTCTCTGGCAATATTGATTTGCGTGCTGGTAAACTGGCAATGGCTTACTCAACAGTAACTAGTCTGATACAGGCTATTCAGTCTGGTTTGTTTGTATATTATTGTTCTCAGTTTCCACAGAATGCCAATCAACAGTTTGTACCCATATTAATGCCCTCTTACACCTACTAATCCTGTTGGAACAAGCGAGAACACTTCTGTTCAGATGCCTGCCTAAGGTGTAGTTTTGGAAGCTATCCTCTGTCTAAATTCAACACAGGTCATGACTCAGTGTTCATGAGTTTGTCTGAAAGACATAGCAGATGCTTTAAAAAAAATATATACACGCAAACAAAAACCGTATGTTTTTAATTGAACAGAAGCTTATTTATTACTTTGTGGATTGGGAGTATCATTGATGTTTGCATGTGAACTCACTACATAATAGGCCTAGTCTGCTAATTTTTCCATGGTCTGTTTTGCTGGCATGATCAAAGCATTCTAGTCTAATGACTGAACTGCCTAAGCATCTAAAAAGCCTTTAGGACATCACAGAAAATCCACCGCAGTGTATGACCCTTACATTCTTTTTATAGACTTACTGAACTGTGTAGCTTTTTATTTTTCCAGCCTTGCTACTGTATTTAATAGCAAATGAAACTTTAGGTCTACTTAAATTAATGACAGTTTGCAACAAGACTGAGCCCTTTGCATGCCAGCTGATTTAACAAACTTTTCTTTTCTTTTCTTTTTGACACTATCACTTTTCACAAAGCATGTTTTCTGTGGTTCTGTTTGTTTTGTATATCTATCATCTATGAGGATTGAGCCAGATGAATTTTGTTTGTAGCTAGTTTTCATCAAGCACTGGCCATAAATCAAGAATTACTAAAATTGAGCACGATCTTGGACTTTTCATACAGAAAATCTCCTATTGGAAGTCCATGGGAGTTTTGCATGAGTGGCAGTAGGCCCATCACCTACAAGGAAATTGTCTTTCACTGATACCTTCAGTTTGAATCCTTGCATTTTGTTTTGCAGATATTCTATTACTTTAAATGGATTTTTTTGGTAATCTGACAAATCAAAGCTAATGAAATGTCTATTTTTGGAATGTGTGGGTTTTTTGTGTTTGAAAAACCCTCATTGCATTGAAGTTGGAAAAATGGTCCTAGCAGTGCAAAGGGGCCTTAGAGTGGGAGCAGATTTTATCTACTGCCTCTTTATATTATTAGACTCGTGTGAAGGGGTTTTGGTGTAAATAAAAATTGGGCCCAAATTAGGACTCTGCTGTTTTGAGACCTTTAAATAAAAAGCACTAAAATACTTCGCAAACACTAAGTCTCAGAATTCTCTGTAAGGTGGGTCAGTTTGATTATTCCCATGCTAGAGGCAGAAATTGAGGCATCAGGATGTTAAGCGACTATCTCAAGTTTGCTCATCAGGTCACAAACAGGAACAGAACTCCTAACTCCCAGGCCCCTGCTGAAACTACTAGAAAATCCTTACTCCTTGCGATCATGATACTTTGTATAAAATAAATTTAAATGTAAAATACTTAATTTTTTTTATCAGCAGGCTCAGTTATTTATGGAACATTCAGGTTGTGTGTGAGAAATACAAGTGTTTGAGACTGTGGGCTCTGCTGTACAATACAGCCTGTAACAGGGTGGTTGGAGGGCCAGGCAGCCTAGTGGTTGGCGCACAAGACTTCTGGTTTCCCTGGCAGAGCTTAAGGAGGTGTGGTAGGGAGACCACGCCCTCCCTCTCTAGTGGCTTGACTGAAGTAGAGTCAAGTCTCTATTGCAGAGATCTGCCATGATCTCCGGTTCCTCTGGGCAGGGCAGTTGTAAGATTGATGGGGCCTACCCCCAGAATGTCTCTCTAGTTCAGTGATTAGACCCATGGCCTGCTTGCGGCCCAATCAGCACACAGCTGTGGTCCATATGACATCCTCGAGGCCATACAGGTAGTATATATATTGTGTGGATGTGGCCCACACAGGAGCGGATTTACATTGAAACAAACCATGTGGTAGCATGGGGCCCCCAACAATAGGGAGACCCCCAAAATGCAGGACAAATATCTGACAACCTGCCTCTGAGTCCCGGCCGGCGGCGCAGCAGGGCTCAGTCAGGCAGGCTGCCTGCATGCTGTGGCTGGTGACCCCACACCACGCCTGGAAGCGACCGGCTTCTGGCACATCTCTGCGCACCCCTGGCGGGAGGGGGAGGCGGCTCCACGTGCTGCCCTCCCCCCCAGGCAGTGCACGGAGACCTGCTGCCCCCCTCTCTCCAAGGGGCACGCAGAGACGTGCCAGCAGCAGGGCTAAGGCTGATCTGCCTCCCTCCCTCTGTGCCGCTTCGCTCCCGGAAGCGGCCTGCATGCGGTCCCTGGGGCGGGGGTGTCTTTGTGCACTGCCCCTGCCCCGAGCGCTGACTCTGCAGCTTCCATTGGCTGGGAACCGCGGCCAATGGGAGCTGCAGGGGCGGCCCCTGCAGGCAGCGGCACAGAGAGACCCCCCTGGCCCCAGCCCCGCTTAGGAGCCGCTGCCGGAGGAGTGTGTGTGCTGGTCGCTTTGGGAGCCGCACTGCCCCCCTGCCCTCTTCCTGCACCCCAACCCCCTGCCCCAGCCCACACCCTGCACCCAAACTTCCTCCTGGAGCCTTCACCCCTCCTCCCACATGCCTGCCCCAGCCCAGAGCCCGCACCCAGCACCCAAACTTCCTCCCAGAACCAGCCCCCACACTCCCTCCTGCACTCCAAGCCCCTGTCCCAATCAAGGTAATTCACTTTATTTTCATTTACTTCCTACTACTTATAATATAGGAGGAGGATAAAGAAAAAAAGAAGAGAGAGAATATTCTGTTTCTTGGCTGGGTCCCAAGGCAGGGGGCAAAAATGAAGCTGCGCATGGGGCCCCACTAACTCTAAATCCATCACTGGGCCCACATAACACAGCATATGCGTCCCACAGTGGTAAGTAGGTTGAGAACTACTGCTCTAGTTCAATCACACAGTTCAGGCAGATATAGAGCTCTCCTCAGTTTGCTCAGGAGTCTCCCTCAGGGCTTGTCTACATTACCCGCTGGATCAGCGGGCAGCGATCGATCCAGCGGGGGTCAATTTATTGTGGCTAGTCTAGACGCGATAAATTGACCACCGAGCGCTCTCCCATCAACTCCAGTACTCCACCAGGGCGAGAGGCGCAGGCGGAGTCGACGGGAGAGCATCAGCTGTCGACTTACCGCAGTGAAGACACTGCGGTAAGTAGATCGAAGTATGTCAACTTCAGCTACGTTATTCTCTTCTCCCTCCCTACCCCCAGTGTAGACCAGGCCTATGTCAGGGATGCAGTGCTGCTTCCCCTGAGGATGTCCTGAGTATCATGCTCTTCTCATGTAGGGAGGCAGCTAGTGCCTGCTTGCCAGTCAGCCCTGAACTGAGCCAGGTTATTTTCTTCTCCTTCCAGGCCTGACATTGGCTGCAAGCATAGTGGGGTGGGGCTAGCTGGGCCCATAGGCACACTCTAACTTTTTTCATGCTAGTGTGAGGTTTCTCAGCTTCATCACACAGCCCATAATATCAAAGACCACATATGCTCAATGCTAATTCATAAACATGCAAAGAATGAACCTTAAAAGTTGTAAAGGTTCAAAGAAATGTAAAAAATGTATATACCTATCCAAACTATAGCCAAATTCGCTGAGCTATTCTGAGCCAGAAATCTGAATATTCACTCATAACAAGATTTATTACAAGATTGAACTACTTACTAGCTTGGCATATGTCAGAAACACTAGGCACATAGTCTTTTTCAAGGTATTTCTATTTATGTGATATTCATGTTGTTGGTATTTCCAGCTCCACCCCAAGTAGTTATGAAAGTTGTCCCGGTAATACATCTAGGGCCGGATTCTCCAGACTACTATGTTCACTTTGCACTGCCTGCATGGTGTACAAAGCACTTAAACCAGCTGGAGCTTCTACTGCAGAAGGGAGAGGAAGGAGAATCTCCTCCAGGCAAAGCTGACAGATACAGTGTAACCATATCCTCAGCATAAATAGAGGGAGGAGAAGGCGGGGAGTAAGGCAGGAGGGGGCATGGTAGAGCTGTGTTCCAGAACACCTTACCCTTCGCTGGCATAAGATCCATTACGACTTTATGCTCAGATCAGGAGGTAGAATAGGCCCCTTGCTGTGTTAACTCATGCTGGAGTTGAGCAGCCAGGAATTGGGGAACTGTAGTGAGCTGCCATCATCCACTGTGTCCAAGCTAAAATCGGACATAGTGGAGAATTGAGGTTCTAAACTTTTGCTGTATGCAGGGATTATTAATCATGTTGCAAACATATAGACAGGTTCAACAGGATTGTGTCCCTTGGTACGAGTTTTCAACTTCCCACCAGTTCTGATAACAGAAGTGGGAGTAGACCTCACTTCTGATTTAACAACAGAACTCTGATCTCAGGGAAATACTAATTTCCTCTTGTAGAATAAGGGCATAACTGTAATATAAGAAATGATGAGAGAGCTCCCAGTACTGGGGAATTACAGAAGGTAACAGTGTTTTTATGTAGCGTTTATTGAAACTGGCGAAGGTACTTTTTTGTGAAATTTTGCCAGAAAATGTTTGCTGCTTCATATAACGTGGTTTGAGTCCTCAAGATCCCAGAGTGTGAAAGTGCAAGAACTCCAACATTCCCAGACGTTTTTGGCAGCCATCTTCACTTAATGAAGCCTCCAGATCCGACCCTTCTGCCTGAGGCCCCGCCCCTTCTGGGGCCCGGAGCCGCCCCCCACCTTGCCCAGGGGCCCGGCAATTCTGTTGGCTGCCCTCCCTATGGATCTCTTTACTGGGCCCTGTTTATTCTACTACAGAACATTGCTCACCCATATGGATACATAGCTTCCACGGATCACTTTTCAAATTTCAACACTGTCACTCGCATCATTACAGGCACAGTAAAATCAACACCACAACTGTGGCTTCCAGTAGTGGCGTACAGAGTTATGTCATACATCAGCATTTGTAAAACTGTCAACATAACATTTTACAATCAAGTGATTAAATAACTGCTACAGTTCTTACTTGGTCACAAACTTCTACAGAATAAAGGGTTCTGGTTTGGGCTGGTTCCTAACCAGCATTATACCTGGAATTTAGAACTATTCATTACAGGATTCTTGAAATATGACATGATCTTTGCAGCAGTTCACATATTGCTTGGCATCAAACACATAACTTAACTAGCCCCAAAAGAGAGGATTTCTCCTAAAAAATAACATGAATGTTAAATGTATTTTTAAAAAATTTAACTTATTTTAAACTTAATCTCTTTAAAAATACAGAGTACCACAGTAATAGTCATTGATGAGTTTGCCGATTTGTCTTAAGTTGTCGGTAATTATCTTCCTTGTTTGGTATATGATGTTTTATGAAACCAGAAATTAATAATAACTAAGGCCCTGACCCTGCAACAAACTCCTTAGGGGGAATGCCCCAAATAAAAGTCAATAGGGCTTTGTTTAGGTGCAGACCTCCATTCTCACAGAGCTCATTGCAGGATCAAAGCCAAAAAAGAGAAGAAGGTAAATGCATTTTGTCACATTTCCCCACCCTCCACCCATTCCACAAAATCAACAATACTTAATAGCCCTCAGTTTTTGCACGAATTATTTTATTACGTGGCACTGCAGTGGAGGGGTAGAATTTAAAAATGAGTTTATCAAAGAAGAGGAAAGTAGACGCCGAATGCTGAAGATTTAATTAAGAGTGGACTTCAAAATACTTTTTACTGATGGGGCAGGGAAAGCTGTGTGCTTACATTGCAAAGAAAAGTGTGGCAGTATTCAAAGAATACAACTTAAACCTGCATTTCAAGACCAAACATGCATCCATATAAGAACATGTCTGCTGAGGAGAAAGTTAGAAAAGCAAATGAGATGGTTGCTCAAATGCAAAAAGAGCAGTTTTTTCACGAAACTATCCGCAGCACAAGACGGAATTACAAGAATGAGCTACATGATTGCACACAAAATGGCCAAAAACAGCAAACCATTCTCCGAGAGAATTTATCAAGGAATGTTTGGTTGACTCTGCTGGGATATTGTGCCAAGACAATAAAAAGCAGTTCGAAAACGTTTCATTGTCAAGGCGAACTGTGGTGAGACATGTAGAAGAAATCTCAGAGAACCTGGACCAACAGTTGAAAACCAAGGTAAATGATTTTTCATACTTGGCACTGGCACTCAATGAAAGTTGTGACGTTACAGACACAGCCCAGTTCTTGATTTTCATTCGAGGCACTACCACAAATTTTGAGCCCACAGAAGAACTGGCATCAATGCAGTCAATGAAATATACGACTACTGGAAAAGATCTACTGGAGGGAGTAAATAACAGCCTCTCAAATTTGGTGATGTTTTGTCAACACTTTGTAATAATAACACTAACGCAATGTAGAAAAATTATTTTCTGCTCTGGGTTTGTTTCTGTCACTTGGTCAAGTATCCTTTTCAACAATCCAACATTTTTGCGTGGCAGATTATGGCTTCTCATTCATAAGAAATGTGCGGCCAGTGATGACTTACCAAAATTCGTGGAGTGGACCCCCTGCGAAAATCATTGCCCACCCCTGGCCTCCTGGCATGTCCACTTGGCGCTCCGTAATGTTTAAGAGCTGCTCCATGGCTTTGTTCTGGCGCACTGTGTTTTCCTTTTGGTCCCTCCTCTTGCTGTTCTGCCACTCCTTCAATTCTTGTTTTTTGGCTGCGGAGTGCATAATGACATCACACAGAAAGTCCTCTTTAGTTCTTCGTGGCTGCTTTCTAATTCTGTGCAGTTGTTCAGCCGGTGATAACAAAGAGGGAGGCTGGGCCCCCCAGGTCATATCTGTGAAGCCAAAATGCAACATTTTACAGAAGCGGTATTGTTTGCAACACACCGACCACTGATTCGGTGATTTAAAACACAGCCGCTATTCACATACCTGTCACTAACTCGCTGACCCCAGGCAAACACACATGAGCCACAAGACCTCCAAAATGGAAAGTAACTGCAGGGGAAATCAGTGTTCCAGGACCATACTGTACACTGGGCATGTGGCTCCTGGGGAGAGCCAGCACTGTAGGGGGGCTCTTATAATCATTACTGTCCCCACATTTTCCACAGGCTGTGTTCATTATGGAAGATATCTCACTGCTGAAGGTGAGCAGGGAATCAAGGGGAGGGTCTTCTCCAAGACTGCGGCTTCTGCCCTGGCCCTTATGCGGCTCGCCTGTGTGCAGCAATGGTCCCCCCACCACCATGATGGCAGAGTGGCGCAGGAAAGTTCTCCTTAATGGGGCAAGAAACAGAGCAGCTCTGCCAAAGAACCTGCGGCAGTGGATTGCCCAATATCTCCATGAGAGTTTCCTGGAGAACTTTGAGGTAGATTCCCGTGAAGTGAGGGAGTCAATCAACGCCCTGTTCCACTGCTCAGACTAAGCATGTGGTGGTACGCGCATCATACAGACACAAGCCTGCTTTCTGCAAACCTCCTGCCCCCAACAACTCGCTTCAGCAATTCCCAAAATCAAAGCCACGTACCAGGGGCCTCCTCTCCAGTTTGCTCTTCGCCAAGCTCCAACCACTGTGCCTGGTTAACCTCCTCCGCGGTAGAGAAGAGCTCCTGGCTGCATGCATCTCTGACCGCCGAGTCATCCTCTGCCTCTGGGTCCCCCTCCCTCTCCACATTCTTGTCCAAGATTTTCTTCTCCTGGCTCAGTCCACTCTCGACTGGCACGCGAGCCATTGAAGTATCCACAGTGGCCTTTGCAGTGGAGACAGGGTCGCCACAGAGTATCGCGCCCAGCTCTTTGTAGAACCGGCAGCTCTTGGACACAAGCACCGGATCGGCGGCTTGCCTCCCGCACCTTGTGGTTGGCGTTCCGCAGCTCCTTCACTTTGACCCTGCACTGCAGTGTGTCCAAGACATGGCCCCTTTCTGTCATGCATCGTAAAATCTGTCCGTAGGTATCATAATTCCTGGACCACCTACTCTCCCCAAATGCTGATGAGGTACAGCAGCTCAGCATTGCTCCACGTGGGTGGAGCAGGATTGGTCACGTGGAAAGATGTGCTGAGACCACTGCATGCATCACCGAGCAAACAGGAAGGGAACTTTCAAAATTCCCAAGGAATTTACGGGGTGGGGCTCATGGTTCGTCACCTGAGGGCAGTAGAGTTCAAACCGATGACCAGAGAGATGAGAACAGGCATTGTGGGACACCTCCCGGAGCCCAATTGCAGCGCTGTAATCGACGAGGGTGTCTACACTGGCACTGCAGCGCTGTAGCCCCGGTGCAGAAAGCTGTATGACTCTCGTCGGGGTGGGTTTTTTTTTTTTTTAATAGCGCTGCAACTGCACAGTTTCTGCGCACTAAGTGGCATGGCAGTGTGTACATCTTGGGAGTTACAACACAGAAAGCTGTTTTACTGCGCAGAAACTTGCCAGTGTAGACAAGGCCTTAGATACTACAATGACAGCATCATAAAAAAGCTCATGAGGAAATTAATTCTGTATTCAGGGGTTTGGATTGTGTGCAGTAAATAAGGCCAGGCAGCCATACATTGAATAATGAGGGTAAATATAAATATTGAATCGCTACTATTCAGTGAGTACTGTCCATCCTGTGAACTGAATGAGGCAGATTCTGTGGGGAAATAGTACAGGATCATGGACGTCGGGGGGGGGGAGGGTCAAATTTAGGTTGCACAGTCAACCTTAATTCTGGCATTTCCTAACTTTTGAGTGCTTGACTTTGTAACCTTAAAATTCTTTGAACATAAAAGTTCTGGATATAATAAATACACACAGTAGCAACAACTGAGCTCTGCTTTCATCTCAAATGTAGCACAAGGCTTGGTACCATAAAAATTCTTTCCCCAGTGCCTCAGTATCTGTGCTGGAGCAGGGAAGTAGATTACGGATCAGGTTTTAGTCAGGAAGGTAGGCCCAGAACAGGTTTTTTGGAAGCTCTGTGTATTGTAAAGGGTGCCCATATTTCTTCTTTTCTCCTAACTTGGTCTCCTTTGGATCATTCCCTTTTCTCCCACTTTGAACATCATGTGGCTGCATGAGAGGAAGAGGAGGAGAAATGCAGGAATAACTCCCATTAATTCTAGGCGAAGTCATGAGCAAATTCTCACATGTTGGATAAAAATAACTTCTAAAGATTGTAGTAGGCGATTAAATTGGGAACAATGCCTTCACAGATTTATTCATGCAGTTCTAAGTGGCACTGTCTCACATAGCAGGGGTGGTCAAATTTACTAACCCTCTGAGCCGCATACGATAGATAATCTTCAGATATTCGAGAGCCAGGAGTGCCTGCCAGGGTTCAGGGCTTCTGCCCTGCAGCGGCGTGGTGGTGAGTCTTGGGGATCAGGGCTTCAGCAGGAGTAGGGCACAAGCCCCGAGACCATCACCCTACCGCATGGCAGAAGCCCAGAGCTCCCCCCCGCCCCCGAATCTGGTAGGTGGAGAATGGCGGTCATGGGGGGCTCTGCGAGCCGCACTTTAACTGTAAAAGAGCCACATGTGGCTCACGAGCTGTGGTTTGGCCACCCGTCATATAGTGTCACCTCATCTAGAGATCATTGTTGTTTGTTGTCTGTGATTAGGGTGACCAGACAGCAAATGTGAAAAATCGGGACGGGGGTGGGGGGTAATAGGAGCCTATATAAGAAAAAGACCCAAAAATCGGGACTGTCCCTATAAATCGGGACATCTGGTCACCCTATCTGATAATGTTTTTCACCCACCCCAGGATGACATGTACATGTGTGTGGTTTCCAATAACTTGCCTCTCTTGGCTGTCGCAGAGTTCCTTCTTGGACAACAGTACACAACTATTTTATCAGTCTAGTAAGAAAGGTAGCCACTATCTCTACACTGCATTGGGGACTCAGTGTTTCCAAGCCTACCCTTGAGCATCCACACTGTATTGTAAACCTGGGTTTACAGTTGCTGGACCTGAGTCTCAAGTTATGCAAATGTCTATACTGCACAATGCAGACCTTCTGAGTCAGGTCTGTGGGTTGAGCTGCATCCACCCTGCTAAATGACAGTCACAGCAGGGTCTTAGGACATGGATCCTGAGTGCTTGCTGTCCTGAGTCAGACAGATTTGTGTGTTAGCAGAAGCAGGGCTTGGGCTCAAACCTGAGTCAGAGCCTGCCTGGGCTTAGTGTGCAGTGTAGCCATATCCTAAAGATGCTGGAACAAGGATCTGCTCTTTACAACCTGATGCTTGCATCTATCATTGAGATAAAGAAACTGCTTTGCCAGATGAATCAGGGTTTCATACATTTTGCAAGAAAGCTGGGTTCAAGTAACCAAGCATCTGTTGGGTGAAAGCTCTTTTGTAAACTAGCATATAACATGCATGGTCACACTAGGGATGTTCCTCCCACCTAAAGTTACTATTTGCTTCACAAGTTGTAGCCCCGCCATCTATAGGATACTCTTAGGTCCCATTTCCAGTGCTAGAGATCACAATGCTTGTTTTTATACTATACTGTATGTTTGTTAGTTTTATGTTTAGTGTTTCAGTTAAGTCCCAAGCAGACTGTGAAGAGCAACAAAAGAATCTCTCAAAACTGGGTGACTGGGCAACAAAATGGCAGATGAAATTCAGTGTTGATAAATGCAAAGTAATGCACACTGGAAAACATAATCGCAACTATACATATAAAATGATGGGGTCTAAATTAGCTGTTACCATTCAAGAAAGAGATCTTGGAATCATTGTGAATAGTTCTCAGAAAACATCCACTCAATGTGCAGCGGCAGTCAAAAAAGCAAACAGAATGTTGGGAATCATTAAGAAAGGGATAGATAACAAGACCGAAAATATCATGTTGCCTCTATATAAATCTATCGTACACCCACATCTTGAATACTGCATGCAGATGTGGTTGCCCCATCTCAAAAAAGACATATTGGAATTAGTAAAGGTTCAGAAAAGGGCAACAAAAATTATTAGGGGTATGGAATGGCTGCCATATGAGGAAAGATTAATAAGACTGGGACTTTTCAGCTTGGAAAAGAGACGGGGGGGGGGGGGCTATGATAGAGGTCTGTAAAATCATGACTGGTGTGGTGAAAGTAAAATGAGAAGGAATAAATAACACTTCCTTAAACACAAGAACTAGGGGTCACCAAATGAAATGAATGGGCAGCATGTTTAAAACAAACAAAAGGAAGTATTTTTTCACACAACTCACAGTCAACCTGTGGAACTCCTTGACAGAGGATGTTCTGAAGGCCAAGACTATAACAGGGTTCAGAAAAGAACTAGATAAGTTCATGGGAGATAGGTCCATCAATGGCTATTAGCCAGGATGGGCAGGGATGGTGTCCTTAGCCTCAGTTTGCCAGAAGCTTGGAATGGGCGACAGGGAATGGATCACTTGATGATTACCTGTTCATTCCCTCTGGGGCACCTGGCATTGGCTACTGTTGGAAGACAGGTTCCTGGGCTAGATGGACCTTTGGTCTGACCCAGTATAGCCATTCTTATGCTCTTATGTATCTGTGATCCAGCAATATCTTACTTCAGAGAATATTTAAGTGTATGTTTATTGGTATAACAAATCTATGGCCAGCTATGACTTCACAGTTGTCATTATTGTATACCACCTGGCAACTCAGCTGATCCAAAGTCCATTGTACTCAATGGATAGACTTTAATAGGCTTTGGATTAGGCCCAATTGCAGCAGGTGGGATCACATTTGTATCTTTCTGATTCCAAAAGCACAGCTCCTACCCCTTCAGCTAAAGGAAAATCTCGTTTAGCTTTTAGTTGTATCGAGCCTATGACTAAATAAATAAGCAATTCTTATTATGTATAAAAGAGAGTAGTGATACAAATACTCCCTAGCCAGTTCACTGTGTAAGATGCTGAACAGCCTTGCCCAGTTCAGCAAAGCACTTAAGCACATGCTTTCATTGAAGTTAACAAGACTACTCACCTGCTTAAAGTTAAGGATGTACTTACGTGATTTGTTGAATTGGTTCAACCCTTTATAGGATCAAGACTGCTGTGTCCTTATACATTACATGTTTGTTTGTTTGTTTTTGTTTTATCTGAATGCTATAGGCAAGATTATCAAACACATTTTGTGCCTTTTTATTTTAAAACAAAGCACAATACATCCCATTATGTGGTATTAACAAGTAAAAAGAGAGATACAAATTGAAATTGTTAAACAGAAAATCATTTGTATCAGTGATACTGCTGGTAACATTTTACATGTACCCAAGAAGCTGCAACTAGCTCTGCAGTAGCTTTATAAGTTGTTTCTCAGAGCTGTATAGTTAAATACTTTGTAAATGCACTACTTAATTTTTCCACACGTTGTAATTCATTGTTGGCCTTTTCCACAGTGAATTGTTGGGATTAACTAATAAATCAGCAGAAAAGACATGCCAATTTCCTCAACAGTTGACAAATTGCAGTGTGGGCAAAGTACTGTATGTTTTATTTATTTTTTAAAATTTACTACTTGGACAAAGCTAAGCTTCAGATGCCTCTAAAATGCTTTGTTGGTTTTTATTTGGCAATATTGCATTTAATTATACTCTACTCTCTCTTTTTCAAGCAGCATATGAAAATATGTTTCACTAACAGTTACTGCCGATATGCAAGTAAGATTTTCCTTGCTTTGCTAATATTTACTTAGAATAAAAACATCATTTGGGGTACAAGATTTCCAGTTACCTGCTCCTTCCTTACATTGCTTCATTTTTGAATAAAATAGATTTGTTCTGAGTTTCTTTATTCACAATAAATGAAACCCAAATTTTATTTTTATATTTTAATTCTGAATTATTTAAATAATTGGGGTCTGATTTTCAAAACCTGAGGAAACAGTGGGCATGTGCCAAGTTACCTGGTCATTTGGATGCATACATATTTGATTTGTGCAAGTGATATACTAAATGCACATGCAAATTATATTAGCAATTGTATGTGGCCTTGGGTTTCTCCCATCTTAAAAATCCTTGCCTGCAACAGTTAAAGCAATTAATTTAATATGGCATTGCTTATAAGGAGTGGGGACTTTATTTTTTATCAGAACAAACCTATTTAAGAAAAGCTTTTGTTAAGTGTTTAGAAAGTGCCAGCTGAGAGTGTGCTCCTGTCCTTGGCCATGTATGACACTTCCTGAAATTATATTAGCTTTATACTGAACAATATGTAAGCAGCCTTTCAATATCTAGGAATCCAGAATACAAAGGTGTTCAAAAACAAAACAAAAATCCCCAACTATTTATGTGATCCATTCAGTATTTAAGGTTAGACCTACCAAAAGGACTGAGATACTCTGCGGTGTAGTGTACCTTACAGTGTAGTTTCTTAGTATGGATCTGATATTGCAGACTTCACCTGGGAGGTTTCTTTCAGTAAGGCTTTCAGGATCAGGCCCGCTGTTAAAATGTGTGAACTGTAGATCATCCCCTGCATGGGAAGTACCCACACAGGGTGCACGAACTTCTGATCTGTTCCTTCTGTGCAGGAGTGGAGCAGGCAGGGGAGGCATCCCTCCATGCTGTTGTGTGTTCCAAGACTCTCAGAATAAATGAAGCTGAAGGTCATCTGCACTGGGAGCCCAGAAGCTCTGCACAGCTCCTTAGGTCACAGTTTTTCCATGACAGCATGGCGCCCAGGCTGCTCCTCCTGGCTACAGTCCCTTTGTATCATGCATCCACTACTTTGTAAAAAGGAGGAAGTGATGTTAAGCTCTATGAAGCTGAAGAGAGTGGTAATGTGAGGAAACGATAAGCTTCTGGATCCCACAGTGCTTCTATAGGAGCAGGGCAAGGTAAAGGAACATGTCTCAGAGCTTCTGTGACCTCCCTGGTACCCCTCACTCTAGATGGAACTGATGTGGCTCCCCTGTTGTGGAGGGAATAATCAGATCTGGTCTCTGCAGAGTATGGTGCTCTGATTTAAAAAAACCCAAACAGCTATGGGCAATTGTCTATTATTTTCAGCAAAGTCAGTCACTGGAATGCTGCACATGCTCTTTTAGTACTCTGGGGGCAAAGGTCAGTGAGTTGCTGCTTCCAAATCAGGATACCTGTGGAATTCATTTAAAAGAGAAGTGGTTCAACTTATCAGCTTCTGTGGAGAAAGCTGTTGAAATTCACTCATGCCCTGCTCCATCATTGAGACCTGCTGTGCCCACTCCTCCGATTAACGAAAACGTTTATGTGAATTTAAATAGGGAAGAACAGTAGACTAAATTCTCTGCTGGTGTAAATAGGTGAAACACCATTAAAATCAATGGAGCTGAGTTCATTTACACCAAATACAATATTATTATTTAAATATTAATATTAAACATTCTCATTATTCTTAATTCTATCTTCCAGTTGTCATAGTCTGCACAAAAATAATATGGAAATGAAATTATTTATTGTACAAAACCAGGACTATTAGAGTAATTAATAGAATTATGAAATATCATTACTTAGATGGAAATGGGAGGAAACGGATAGGCTAGAGTGCAACTAAAGAATGTACAGCTGTGGCTAAGAGCATAGCATGGGCCCTGTGCTAGCTAGTGGAGGACAGTCAAGCAGGAATGGTCAGGCAGGTGGAGCTATTGCTCTCTTTCCCCTCAGAGAGAAAGAGAGCACCCTTAGAAGAGACCACACTAGAAATTACATCACTTGTCATGACTTATACAAAATGTAGGGTCATTTTCTATATTTAGGAAATGCTGAGGGAAAGGGTTGTGCATTAGGGATGTTTTATAAAGATCATAGGAAGTGACCTAGCATTAAAACACAAGATAACTTAAAGGAATAAAGAATAATAATTTATAGCACTGCCAAAAATAATCCCTGTAGGGGAGAGCCAGGACTTGACTGCAATGAAATATAAAGGGGATTCTTCATTGAGACTGCTGGACACAGACAGATCATGTGGTTCGTTCTGACTCTTCATCTCCCAGACTGGCTAACACAGACAGTGCTCCTGGTGTCAGCACAGAGGTCGTCCCTAACCTGGTTTAAACATGGAAAGGATTCTTGGCTACACTATAAATTCCTTTACCCTCTTTATATTTAAAAAATAGCCCTCCCTCTCCTTATGAGATGGTGGGAAAGGACCTGAGAAACTGTTATTAAAATACAAATCAGCAAAAAACCTCCTTGGAAGGAAAATTCTAGCTATGCTGATTTAGACTGAGATTTGGAACAATTTCTGGAAGCATTAAAAATGTCTGAGGGGTATTTGCCATGTCTATTTTTAACCAGAGTCTGTAAATAAATTAAGTTGACTTCTGTTATAGTACTATGTCAGGAAAATAATATGGGGCCATGCAGTATATAAAACATGCCCTTGTTGTTTGCACTATTATGAAAATATGTCTCATTAGTCATAGATGGAGCTTTACCTTTATCAAAGGATCTCTTGTCAAATACTGAGTATGTGATCCAAAGCAAAACTCCCGATCTGGATGTAGGGGATCAGGAGGGATTGGAATCCAAACGCAGTTGCCAGGTTTATAGCCTGCCCACAGCTTTATATTGGGCCAGACCAAACCTTGGATCTGCAAATCTCTGAACTTTGGAGGCTTCAAAAGATGGGTCTGACTTTTATTTAATTTCAGTTATTTATTTTAAATTAATCAATAATTTAATTCACCATTAGTTAAACTACTATTAAAGTATTTGACTTCTTTCTCACTACAGATTGAAACTGAGAAGCTGGGGGAGAGAGAGATTCTTTCCCTGTCCCCTTCCTCCCAACATGCATATGTCAGAGATTAATTACTAACAGGGTAAGACTGTAGGCAGCATTTTTTTTTTTAATCTCTGTCTTGTGATTTGGCAAAAGCAAGTCAGAAGTGACCTTAGAAGGTCAAGAATGTTTCCTCACAAGTGTGCATGTTAGTGAAAGTCAAGTTCATGATATTGATGACCAACTTCAGAAAGTTAGGCTAGGGAAAGCTGTGTGTCCTGTGCCTTGTAGTATCATAGGTGTATACTCCAGATTCGTGGAATGAAAAGGATTCTGGAAATTTTGGGACCAAATTCTCCAGGTGGCCTCAATCCGGTCTCTAAATTTGTGCTAGCAGTTTTGCATAAGCTAAAACCTCACATTTGAATGTACAAATTGCATTTACACATTAGATAATTAACTACTCCATTTAAAGCCCTGATCCAATACCCATGTAATGCAATGGGTGCCTTTCAATTGACTTCAGTGGGCTTTGGAAAGGACTTAAGCACACTGATGTAGATTTTGCATCTACAAAAAATTATACACAAATGTTCAGGTGCAAATTTAGGGCCCAATCCTGCAATACTTACTGATGTGAGTAATTCTAAGAAAGTGACTGGGATTTGAGTAAAGCATTGGAATACTTGTAGGAATAAAAGAGGGAGGATGGGGTTCTTTCCTTTTTTGGTTAATATAGTCCTTATATTTTCCCTCAGGATTTAGTAGAGATTTGATTTGATTTGATTATACATTTTTGATGCAAAGCCAAACTTTCCGTATGTCTGGGATACTCAGTCCATCTCCAATATTTGCCTTTTTCTGCTTTTCATACTCTGTCTGCATAACTCCCTTTTTAAATAAAAAAAAGAAAAGGTTTGTATGAGTACTCATAATTTTATCTGGAGACTAATAATTGCTGTGGAGAGTCATTTAGGAGTAATGATGATTTGAATAATATTAATTAACTAGTCAGGTTGAGAGCACCAGGCTAGGAGGAGAATAGACAGACAAGCCTTTGATTTCCAGAAATGCTCCTATGTTTTTGTTTCATGTATTCAGCTTCTTCTGCCTCTAATTCTATTTTATTTCTAATCAGATTTTCTTGTAGTTCAAATCCACATCTTTTGGGGTTCTGTGGACTTGTTCTCATTATGAAAGAGAGCTCTTCCTTCAGAATCGAGGAAAGGCAATACAGATGAAAAATTAAGAGAATAGAGAATACTATCTGAAATGAAATGACTGTGGCAATTTCAGGATATATCACTGAGGCCAGGGCTCTTGAAAAATGTCCTGAGATTAATATGTTTTGGTGACGTTGTTTATTTTACTTGATGATATTCCAATTCTCCTGAAAATTCTCCTTTGGTGTAATATTCTATTCCTAGTCCAACCTTAATCCCAAGATTCAACATAAGAATCTAATGAGCATACGAGAGTTTCAACTATGTGACATGTTATTGACATTTTCACAACAAAAATATTTTAATGAGAACAGAAAATGTGGTGCAGAGAGGGGAATATAGAAACGAATGCACAATTAGCTTCCCAAAAGTACAAATATTTACTTTGGAGCGTGACAGTAGCGTCCACATCTTCCTTCTGCAAAACAATTTTTAAAGAAACTCCTGAGTGTTATTACAATAGGATGTCATGTTAATCACATTTCACCTGCTTACAAAGGGGAGCGCAGACCAGCAGAATATAATGCAAAGTAAGAACTCTGACTTTAGATACAAGAACTTTTTTTTATTCATGTTATTAGGGAGTGGAGAATGATGCCAGTGGTACCCATATCAATTGTTCTGATAGTGCATTGAAATACTACATTACTGAGAGAAATTGGGTTATAGCATGTTGCAGCACAATATATTTTAATCCATTATCAGATCACAATAATCTGAATTTAAAAACAGATTAAATATCTGTAAGAAATAACATTGACAGGTCCACCATAAATTGATTTGCCTGTGAATCTGGAATGGTAAACTCTCCAAAGGTCTGTGTCCCATATGCACTGGCTCCACTGTAAAATCTGGAATGGATCATTTGGGACAGTCTTTTCTTGAGTTAGAAATCTTAGGAATTTTGAGGGGGGTTTCCTAGGACATTTCATTTGTCATTGTTGAAAGTTAGAGGGAGTATTCAAAAAACAGATTTCATATTCAAGACATACTCTGAGAAATCAAGCACTCAAAAGCCAGGAAAATACAGAGTTAAAGGCATAAAATGTTATCATAAATGTGTGCCCTCCTACATATTCAATATATGTGCTCTCTTGTTATATCATTATAATCTGATATTTCTTATACAACCTTGTGTACACTGTAGCACACAAACTGTACTACCATGTAGTCTTAGAACTTCATGGAAAAACTGTCAGGAAAAGGAGAGTTCTGCCAAGAGACGAGAGCTGGTGTGCTCAAAAGAAAGTTTCAGAGTGGAGAAGCCATCAAGGACTGAGCAAGAAAGACAAAAGAATTGCTTTCCCATAGGGCTGGATGGAATGAGCCTCCAGTCAATGTGGAGTCAAGTAGTAGTAACAATTTAAAGCAAAAATTGGTTAACTGATCAGAACTGGACCAATTGAAGGGTTTCAAGTACTTGAAATAGCAGACTATTACATGGGGATGGCAGGGGAAAGATGTTTATGTTCCCAGCTTGATACAGTGAGATTGAAGGGGCTCAGCTAACCAGGCATCTGCATACACAAACACAATTTGCACATATATCATTGTAATCGTGCAATCAAGCTAAGCACAAGCCTTGAACACCCTGACCCCCTGCTTCTTTGTTCAGATCCATTTCCTTCAACACTGCCTTGCTTCCCCCTTGTCCCAGAGAGATTTACACACCCTTTTTGCTTGTTGGTGACTGGCTCTACAGACAAAAAGCCCACTCCTTAGGATGCCAACCCACAGTACAGTTATCCGCTAGAGCGCTGGTCTGTTCATTCCTGACTCTTTCTTCCCATAGTCTTGTAACAGCAAACAAAAGTAAACACATTTTCTCCCCACCAGCTCTCCACAGTGGGCCTGCTGAAGTCCTGAAACACCTCTTCTCCCCCAGGGCTCCTTATCAGACATCTGGCTCTCACTCAGAATATCCACTGAGTACTGTGGTTGATAAGCTAACAGTAGTTACTGTTCTGTGGGTCCACATGGCAGTTTGCCTTGGAGCCTTTTCATTCTGTGGTCTCCTCAGACTAGAAGAAGAGGTCACTTCCATAAAACCAGCACCAAGCTGCTTCCTCTTCAAGCATGTGCTCTGCTATATGGCAAGTTGAACAGGTTCTCCGGGTGCTACCTCTGACTGGCTCTCTCTGTAAGGAATTAGCCCCTTCCTTGTCTGAACTAGTGTCCTTTTATTCCCTTGGGCACAAGCAGTGTAAAAGTGTGTAGGTTCAAGATGGCAAAGTTGTGGTCTAAGCATCTGTAACACCGATAGACCCCGTTTATTGGCGGGCAGGATCGAACCTGGGATCTCTGGAGCTAAATGCATGAGCCTGTACTGCATGAGCTAAAAGTCATATGGCATTAATCTGTAAGTGGTCTCTGTGCCACTAGAGGGGACAGAGCACCACAACAAGGAGGTGTGTGGGTTACACATCCAAGACATGATGAGCCTAAAGCCTTCTTGCCTTGCATGATTATTATACAACTACGAATGAATCCCTATGTTCTTCCTGTCAAGCACAGTCTATATCTGCATGAGGAATAGACACAGCAAACTAAAAGGAGCAAAGAATGTGAGGGCTCAAAAATCACTGTGGTAGCAGAGAAAGAGCTCGTGTTCTTCTCTCCAAAAGGACGCCTCCCTCCCACTGTTTGACCAAAAAATTCCATCGGCTGTAGTCAGTATAGAGTCCATGATGCACAGTTGAATAGTTCATACTCCATCCAGTAGCAGGAGTGGGACTCAGGTGCTAGCCTCTTCATTACATTACTATGTGCTTAGAACAACTGTTTTTCTATAAGACTGAGGTGATGGCGTTTGTCTTAAAATAAAAAGGGATCAGCATTTGGAATCATAGATATAAAAGGGAAAAGTAAAGAGAAAACAGCTCAATGTGGCTCCTGAACCAGTTTCCTACTATTAGCTGTGTGTGTGCCTTACATTTATTTTAAAAAGTACTCTGGATATTAAATACTTTTGCAGTGTTATCTTGGTCAGTGTCGGTGTGAGAGGAGAGTCAAAGCAGTGTGAACATTCTTCATGTGGGTTGTGTGTGTGTTTAGTAATTCCCTTGAAAAGGAGTCCGAACTTTTGGCAACTGTTACTTTGGTACAGTAATACTGGTCTCATGAAACTCTCACCCAGGCCAACGCAAAGATAATTGAAAAATCATGTAAAATCCTAACATATAACTCGATGCCTGTGTTGAGGGCTTCCTACTTTGTGCTATAGTGATGTGACTTCAAAGAGAGAGAACTTCAAAGCCTAGATACCATATGGATCAGAAAGGGAATTATGTAAATTACTACTCGGCTGAAAACAGTCCTGGATTTAGGGGAAGTCCTTTCTTCATTTGTACTGTACTATACTGTCCCCATCTCTTCATGCAGTCAAACCAGAACCCCAGCTCCAAACCCCTCTCTCTTCCTGAACGTTGGCAATGTTCCAGTCCAGAGCTGAACTTTGTAGCTTGAGCCATTCTTTAGAAGCAATTTTAGAAAGATACATGAGGGTCAGCATTCTTGGGGAGAATGTTTTAGGTCAGTGGTTCTCAAACGTTTGTATTTGTGACCCCTTTCACACAGCAAGCCTGAGTGTGACTCCCCTCCCCTTATAAATTAAAAACACCTTTTTTTTATATTTACCACTATTATAAATGCTGGAGGTGAAGCAGGTTTTGAGGGTGGAGGCTGACTGCGCGCGACTCCCACATAATAACCTTGTGACCCCCTGAGGGGTCACGACCCCCAGTTTGAGAACTCCTGATTTAGGTGAATATACTAATGTATCTTAGGGTCAGATTCTGATATTATTCAACATGAGTAAGAATACTTTTTGCCACAAATTGCCCTATTGACTTCAAAGGGCTGTTGTGGATTAAGGTTCACACTCAACATGAATAAAGGTATCAGAATCTGTCCCTGAGCATGTTGGTCAAGAAAACGAGACTACCGGCTACAGGCAAGAAAATGAGACTAGCACTACTGGTCTCAGGCAGACAGAGTGGCAGGTATTATACAAGCTTCCATACCTTTTCCCCAACAGCGCTGCCAGTTCAACTCAATCTTGGTTGGCAACACCCCAGCTATTTCAGACAGGGGGTCCTCTTGATCATAGACTAGTCCAGTGATACCAAATTACATGTTTTGTACAAATTAGCACTAGAGTGTTTTCCTCCACCCCAAATTCATTTTCACTTGTGCTTCTGGGTGAGTATTTTCAGATGAAACAATGCAAGCAGGGAAAAGTCATCTTACAAATTTCTGATGAGGAAATACATTTTCCAGGTTGCCAAGTGCAGTGGCTTTCAACCTTTCCAGGCTACTGTACCCCTTTTATGAGTCTGATTTGTCTTGCATACCCCCAAGTTTCCTCACTTAAAAACTACTTGCTTACAAAATCAGACATAAAAATATAAAAGTATCACAGCACACTAGTACTGAAAAATGGCTTACTTTCTCATTTTTACCATATAGTTATAAAATAAATCAATTGGAATATAAAAATTGTACTTACATTTCAGTGTATAGTACATAGAGCAGTATAAACAAGTCATTGTATGAAATTTTATTTTGTACTGACCTCGCTAGTGCTTTTTATGTAGCTTTTTGTAGAACTAGGCAAATATCTAGATGAGTTGATGTACCCCCTGGAAGACCTCTGTGTACCCCCAGGGATATGCATACCCCTGGTTGAGAACCATTGGCCTAGTGTAACATAAAGCCCTAGATAAATTTAGCTATAGAGAGGGACGGGGTAGTGGAAAGAAGGATCTCTATTTTCCAGTGTCCTTGCTAATAGTAGTGTTTAGATTACAGTTTTGTTTCTGTTTTTACTCAAAAATGTATTTAAATGAAAATCCATTAGATAGACCAATTTTCATAGCAGAAATAATAACATGTTTTCTTCAGAGTCCATGACCTTGCAAGTTGTGCCACTGGAAGGTTTTGCCTTTTTAAATAAACCAAGTATTGCTGTGCAAAGAGCTAGGTATGAAGGGCTAAAATTCATAACACATAATTGCAGTAGAACAGTTAAAGGTAATTTATCTCTGCATCTTCTTGACAAATAAATACCTGCTTGTATGTAAGTATATGTGATGCAAGGTCAGTGTGCAATGTACAGAGGAAAAAACCATTATTCCAGAGATTGATACGCATCCCTCATAGTGACTGAACTTCATTGGCTACAAACTGAACCTCTGCAACAAGAAACTGGAGGGCAAGGTGTCATGGACAGTGATCAAAAAAGCAAGGACAAAATTAGATGGAGTTTTTTATTGTAAACAGAAGAGTGTGTTAATTGTCAACTGATTTTTTTCTTCTCTCTAAGTATTTGGACAATTTAACTTCAAAACGGGGTTTATGTAGAATTCTTTTGGTGGCTTCCTTGAGCTTGAAATGGAGAAAAGGTAGAATATGAAAATAAGAGTATGGAAGCAGGTCATAGCACTGAATACACAGCATTATCTGATCCTCTTTTTTTTAAAATCTCTAAATATTAAGCTTCACTAAGGGCAGTCAGTTCATCATCACTTTGACATTTAAATTAGCTCCAAGCTTCAGGATTCAGAAGCTATATCTCAGACTATTTACTGGCCAGGAGGCCAGCTGAGAGAACCACCATTCTTTTTAAAAACTCATACCCTGGGCAGTATTGTGTCTCTGGGCATCATTTCACAGCTCTCAGGTAGACTCTGGTTCAGTTTCAGCTATGATTGATAGGTGTTTCTGCATCTTGTCCAATTAAATTATGATATATCTAAATTAAGGCCTTCATAATCAGGAATTTTTAGAGAGAATATTTCCCAGCAACATGACTCAGCTGAGTTTGCATTTGTTGTGTTGCAATAATGATCTGTGATTATTTCCTTCCCAACCGTATTTTATTTGTCTAAATTTTGCGCTTACAACCTTTGGCCCCAAAACAGAATTTTCACTGATTATGATCAAGCAGTAGCTATGTAACTGTCACACGTAAAAAAGCAAGAGCATCAACAATTTCCAATAGTAGAGGGCTTTCATGATAGTGTCGGTGCTCGAAGACGGGGGACAAAAGATGGAGAAATGTCTCTAGTGTTGCCACTCAGCTCTGAATTGGGAACTGCAGAATATTACTGACCTGGACTAGATTCCAGGTAACTGACTTGGGGCTGATCTACACAAAATTTGAGCACCAATTTGGCTTAGAAACCTAATTTAGTTTTATAACCAAATTGAGCAAAATGGATTTAATGTGCTCTTAAACTGACTGAAGAAGAACCGCACCAGGGAGCTGCCTGGGTTTAACTAAATCTGTTTTTAAACCAACCTCACTAAATTGGTATCCAAACTGGGTATAGATCAGCCTGTGGAGGTGAAAGGTTCTGTATTTCATTGCTAGTTTCCTGAGCCATCTAGAACTGGTTAGAGTGGACATTTCATTAACTGTGTGCAGCACTGAACATGTGTCATAATTTTCTTTTTTAAATTAAACTAACACTTGGAAAAATCTGAGGAGGAGCGTCTCCCTGTGCCTTCAGAATGGTGAAAAGACATTGGATGGTAATGAAATTGTATTTTGTGCATTTTCCATAAAATGAAGTAGTCATTCCACTGTGTGAAGTGCTATAATTATAAAGCAATTTGCCACCCCTAATGGGAAGACTTTTATTTCATAAAATATTAACAAAATAGAATATCAGTGCAATAGGTTAGGAATAGTCTTATTTTCTCCATAAAAAGTCAATTTGTAACCACTGCAAAATGTCTTTCTCAAGATGACTATGTCTGGGTAACTGATCCTTTTATATCAGTGTTGAAATATAAGCATTAAAGTAATCACAACTGATCTCTCAACTCTAATGCCTTTCAACTTAGTAGGCAAATACTTTCTGCTATGAACATATTTAGTTTAGATTCTGGTGTCATTTCTGAAAGGCATTGGTCAAGTGAGGAGGTATATGATCAGAGCCTAAATGCCTAATGTCACTGAAAGGAAACTAAATCTAAAGGCAGGGTTTTCTGCTCCACAACTCAGATGTGTCTGATTTGCTAAGGTGGCTAGTTGCACAAGCTGAGAGAGTAAAGAGAACTATTTTATATAATATGGAAAAAAATCAACATTTTTTCCAAAGAGAAACAAGAGAGAGGAAAATGAGCGAGTGTCTGTAATGCGGCAATACAGTTGTGACCTGGGCAGCTGCAGGGCACATATGAGGAAGAAAGGACTAAGCAGAGCAGGTCAAGCCTTATTGGACTCTCAGATTAACTAATCTCACTTTTCTTCTCTCTTTAAATATTTTCCTTACCCTACTACTAGAATTCATCTTTTCAGTCTTCATTAGTCCAATTTCCCATGGTGCAGAACACCCTCAGCTCCCATGGAACTCAGTATTATTTATCACATTTATTATGGTAGCGCCTGGGACCAACCCAGAATGGGGCCCCATTGTGCTAGGCACTGTACAAACATAGAATAAGAGGCAGTCCCTGCTCTGAAGAGCTCACAGTCTAAATAGACAAGACAGGCAAAAAGTGGGGGGAAGGGATAAAACAAACAACAGAGTGAACAATGTGATTGGGGTGGCTCTAGCTATTGGCACACTAGGAAGATGCCTAGGGCAGCAGATTCTGCCTGGAGTGGCTGGGCCAAACCTGAGTGGCTCTGTGACCCCAGTGTCAGGTCACAACACCACTCGTTCAAATTTGGACCGGCCACACAGTCATCAAGATGGAGAGGCATCTGGGCCAAACCTGATTGTGTGGTGCTTGGCCCACCCACTTCTGCCATAACCACTGAACAATCAGAGAGCTTGCTGTGCCCCCCGGAGAAAGTCCAATGTGCTTCCCCCCAACCCCAGTTAAAACATCTGCATTAGATGGCTGGGGGAGGGGGTTGCTTTGTTGTTTATATCTATTCATTGGGGTTACGGTAGGAGGTGATTAGCTAGATGGAAAGACCAAGTAAGGGGAGGAGTTTGAGGGTGCAGGACACAGTAGGTATGTTTACATTGCAATTATGGGTGGATGTACCTAGTTTTAATCTACCTAGCTCAGGTACTAGAACAGTGAAGCTGTGGCAGCATGGGCTTCAGCACAGACTAGTCACCCCAGTAGGTACCCAGGTGAACCTGTATAGCCTCTACTGAAGACCATGCTGTTGCAGCTTCACTGCTGTAGTACCTGAGCTAGGTAGATTAAAGCTAGCTTGGGTATGTCCAGGGCCGGCTCCAGGCACCAGCTTACCAAGCAGGTGCTTGGGGCGGCCACTTCGGAGAGGGGCAGCACGTCCAGCTATTCGGCGGCAATTCAGCGGACGGTCCCTCACTCCCGCTCGGAGCGAAGGACCTCCCGCCGAATTGCCGCCACAGATCGCAATCGCGGCTTTTTTTTTTTTTTTTTGGCTGCTTGGGGCGGCCAAAACCCTGGAGCCGGCCCTGGGTATGTCTACACAAGCTGCAATCAAACCCCGAGATTGTAGTGTAGACATACCCGAGAAGGGAAGGGTAGGAGCAAACAGTCAATCAGCATAAGAGGATAGGAGAAGAATGTGCTCATTGTTTTTGAAAATCATTTGTATATTTTTTTTCTTTTTGTTTGTTTTATTTAAAAATCCTTGTTGCTATAAAAATACCTACCTGGTATTTTGGATTTAGGCTTCCTAGTTTGCCTCACAAATCATCATTCTTTGCACATGCTTAATTAAGGTTCATAGGAGATAAGTTATAGTAGAAATGTAGAGGGTGCAGGGAGCCCTTACCCAATCCCCTGCATTCCTGACATGGATCTCCTTCCTTTTCGCTCTAGCTGGAGAACCCCTGAGGGTCAGCACATTAAACCTTATTACAGGATATACCTGCAGCTGCATTGTGCACCCAGGGGGGAATGAAGGATGAATGCTTCTGGGGACTGCAACAAGATGGTTTGGTTTTTAAAGCCACAGGACCAGTAAATTTGTGTTGCTTCATTGAGTCCAATGGAGCTATGCCAATTGACACCAGCTGAGGAACAGGCTCCTTGTCTTCAGTGGAGTGACACCAAAAGAGAATCTGGCCCTAGATGTTCTGTCTTTGTCCATTCCAAAATTGTGTGCAATTTTGCCCAGTATTTTAGAAAAAGCCATAGGAAACCATGACACTCACAGTGATAAGCTGTAAGGAGCTGGTTTTATCTCCTGATGCTGTGCATCACTGCTCTGAGTATTTTATGAGTAATGAATATATAACAGTGTCATTAGATGCCTTCTGTCTGTAAAGTAACAGAGGAAATCTATAGTTTGTCATTTGCAGATAGCCCAAGGGCTGCATCCACAAGATATAAGCATTCACCACCCTATTTCCCAAATGTACATCTAAACCAGCTTCAGCTGAATCATTTTGCTCACTTTCTCCAAGTGAAATAAAATACCCTTCATCTCAACCAAGCAATTAAAAAAAAACCCTAATCTTTTTTTTATTGGATTTTTATAAATTTCATCCAAACAAAATAAAAACAGCTTAGGGGAACTAGACTTTTTTACATACAGTACACACAATAAGGCAAGGCTCATTAGTATTTTAGCCATTCTAATGCCCAGAGGCCCCATCCTGGTGTCCTTTTATTGAGGCAAAACTCCCATTGACTTTGTGTTAAATTCAGTGGGAGACTAGTTTGAGTTAAGGAGCTTAGGATGGGGCCCCAGCTGGATAGTTAGCCCAAGTGCGTATGAGCTGCATATTTAGCCCCTAAAGAACGCAGTGTAATGCACAGGCTTGATTATTAGCAAATATCATCGAGTGGCAAATTTTAGCTAGGTTTCAGAGTAGCAGCCGTGTTAGTCTGTATCCGCAAAAAGAACAGGAGTACTTGTGGCACCTTAGAGACTAACAAATTTATTAGAGCATAAGCTTTCGTGGGCTACAACCCACTTCTTTTAGCCAAGCTGCCCTAGCTGCTGGTGAAAAATCTGTATCTAGCAGTGTCATTCACTCTGGAAACCCATCCTGCATCTATTATTAACAGAATGGAAGCAATCTTGCTTATGTCTGTGTGTATGTTCACAGCTGTCTGGCAACTGGAGGTGGTGGAAAACACAGAAGAAACATAGCCTAAACTAGTTGCTTGTGGGTTGAAAAGCAGCGTGTTGCTATTTATCCCCGTCAGCTGTAGACCCTATTAACTATTTTTAATGAATCACCACTGCTTTTACTTTTGCCATCAGCCATGACCTTCACCATTTAGAAACACGCGGTCTCTCATAAACGATAGCCCACGACATATAAGCTTGAGAAGGATTCTATCACGGCTCAAACTACAATATCTATCACTAAAACAAACTGCTCTTTCTAGCTGAAGAGACACTCATATATATCACAGAACCAGCCATCCATATTTTGAAATTTACTGCTCTGCATCTATGCTTTTTTTCTTTTTTGCCTTTTTTTTTTTTAAGGAGGCCATGCAACCTTGCTCACTTAATACTTTTGATAAACTTCTACTGACAAGGAGCTTGATTAATGATGGTTAAAAGAATTGAATCAAGTGTAGGAAAGACAGGGCCAAAAAAGCAGACTGCTGGGCTGATGGAAACTAACGTCTCTACAGAAATATATGATGGACCCTCCTTTTTGCCATGCCAAGTAATTACTCGCACAGGCCTGTTGTAATAATTCCTATTACAGCCAAAACGGAAAAGTCAGTAACTCACAGCCCTGGGACAAGGTGAAGGCAAGGCCAGAGTAGTATGGATCAATATTTCATTTACTCACTGAGGTTAGCTTCTATCCCTGTATCAAATTCTTTTACAGAAAGCCATGAAAGAAATGAGGTTTGCTGAAAAACACCAATACAGGGCCCTCATTTCCTTGGGGGTGCTCATAGAGTAAGCGGAGCAACAAAACCTTTCAGCAAAACAATATGCACTCAAGGTCACTCATTACTCGCTACTGTTGGAAAATAAAGTGCCATTAGCCTGATATGAGTAATGTACATCAATCAACTGCAGACCAGCAAAAGTATGTTTTCAACTTGGTATTGCTGCTGAAAATGAATGAGCCATGTTAACACTTTCTGAACAGTTTGGCAACTGTTGTGGAGTTTTTTCTTTGGCATTATCATTTGTTTCAAAGTTTCATTGCAACGCAACTCTTCACAATCAAAGCAGGTCATTTATATTGGTTGCTTTGCTTTAGTAGAACTGAATGTATTTTCATTAAACAAAATTAATTAATGTTGATGATGATGATGCGCACACTATGCTGGATGCTTTCCAAATAGGCAAAAAGGTACTATTCCTGCCTGATGGGGCTCATAGTCTAAGTACAGAGACAGACAGATGCATAATGGGGAAATAATACAACATGTACGTAAAATGGTCAAGGAGATATTTGGTCAGGCTTTAGCAAAATGAAATTAAGGTGCACAAGAATTGCTGTAGGCAGCTGAGTAAAAGTGGGTTTTCAAAAGGGACTTAAGTGTGGAAAGGGTAGGTTCATTGTATGGAGTTTAGGAATGCCATACTATATGTAGGGATACCACCACCTGAGCTCAAGGGCAATATACATATGTATTATATAATAATAAATAAATCTCTAAGATCCTGAAATGGAGATAGCATTCTACAGTACATTTCCCCTCTGTCTTTTTCAAACTGCTTTTTAATATTTTAAATGTTTGTGTTCCCTGTGGATGTGGGGTTTTCTGACGAGCTAGCTGGGACAGGTGGTAACAGTGTGTCTTCTGGAGCACTCACTGCAAAATAGTCATGGTGAAACTGAGACCATTTGAAATGTGCTTGTTTTCCACTTGGTGGGGCATCTGTGAAAACCCAGCTTTTCTTCTGAAACTTTCAGCATTTGCGAAATTTGAGTGGAGATGACAGTGAAGTCTCTTGCACTCTCTGCATCTGTGGGGGTTTTGATGCAGCTCTGACTGCTTTTTTAAAAATAATTTTTGCTTGGGTTAGTTGGGATTGGTCACATGATTGAATTTATATGTTACTGTTTGAGGTTTCCTGATTGGCTTCGCTTCCCCTTGTGGTCAGGAAGTTTGGAAGAAGCCCTTTTGACTCTGTTCTTCTCAAAAGGGGGCTGTAGATAAGTTGCTCATCGCTGTCAGTGCTTGGTTGCTCCCTGACCAGTGAGGGATTAAGGAATAGTTATGGGCTACAGAAGCCTTGCCCCTACGCCCTTGCTAAGCATACTCTGGTTGAAGGTGGGGTTTAAAAGCCAGCGAGACAGCTCTGTCTGGAGCTGGCAAGCCAGGACATAGGACATGCCCAGGGAGCTCACAGGGAGGACCAGAGCTGAGCCAGCATTGAGCCAGTGAGCAGGGAGAGCCATGGCACCCAATGGTGAAGATGTGAGGCAGACACCTGGGAGACAGGGCCCCCCAGAGATAGGCAAAGGCCGGATGGGATATGGACTGGAGTAGGAAGTGGCCCAGGAAAGCTGACTGGAGATTGACATCCTACAAAGGCAGGTGAGCAGCCTAACCAGCTACACAAGGCCCTGGGTTGCAAACCAGTGGAGCACCGTGGGCCTTGGTTCCCCTACTCCGTCTGCGCAGTGACCACTAGGCGGGACGGCTGCCATATCGAACTGTTGCCCCTAGGCAGGAGCCCCTGCACCATCACCTGGATCACAACTGGTGGAGAATAAGGGCCGCATGATCCAGGTCTGTGGGGGGAGAGAGAAAAGAAAGAAGAGCCTCCGAGTATGCAAGGGAGGGAAGAGCTATGGCGATGGACAAGCTGCTGAAATGGCTGGCCGACAGCCAGCAACAACAAGTGACACAACAGCAGCTATGACAACAGCAGTTGTTCCAGCAGATGGCTACCCACAATAACAGGTTGCCCAACAACAGCAACAACAGCAGCAGCAATAGCAGCTCATCTGGGAGTTGACCACGCAATAACACGAACAACAACAACGGTTGGTCCAACAGATGGCCACCTTCTTCCAACTGCAGAGGGCCAACGCCAGCTCGGGAACAGAAACACCTAGCACCATGGCGGTGAGGTTGATGAAGATGGGCCCTGGAGACGACCCGAAGGCGTTCCTACTTATCTTCAAAAGAGTCACAGCAGTAGCAGAATGGCAACCAGAGCATTGGGCCATTTTTCTGGCCCCAGACCTGACAGGCCTGGCCCAGACCATTTATTGGGGCCCAAAGAGGCGCGGGATTAAAGCTGCTATCCTGGATGTGTTTGACAGCACCCCTGAGACCCACCACCAAGAATAATTCCCCAGGGGCACTTGACCCACTCTTGGCAGTGGTTGCAACCAGAGAGACAAACGGGAGGAACAGATGGTCCGGGAATAGTACATCAAGATACTCTCAGCATGAAGTAGGGAGTAGGTTCTGCAACACCGGCTCAGAACATTAGGGAGGTGGTCAACCTGGCCAAAGACTTCTTAGCTGCCAAAGGCTCCCTGGGAGCGATTACCTCCACCAGGGGTCCGAAGATCAAAGGCATCAAGTTCGAGGGGGTCTGAGGCTACCAGGGATGAAGTGTACCTGGGGGACTGGTCTGAGACTCCAACTCATGATCCACCAGTGGCTTGGATCTGGTTGCAGGTGTGGGGGCCCAGACATGTGAAAACTCTAGGCCCCCGTCCAATACAAGAGAGAAGGCCCCCGCCTGACCCCAGATGGCACAAAGTAAGAGCGGGGAGTCCCCTGGCTGGCTCCTGTTTCTCCTGTGGATGGTCAGGCCATTTCTGCCAAGACTACCCCCTTTATGGATTGTTCATATGGACAGGTGAGGACAGTAGATACCCGGGCCAGGAAAAAGGGGACTGCCAAATTGACCATCCCGGTGTGGATAAATGGAGTGTCTGTGACAGCATTAATCGACTCGGGCTGTAGTCAGACCATAGTCCGGAGACAACTCGTGGGAGAGCAAGATAACAGCAATACAGTTAACCTGCAGTGCGTTCATGGGGATGTGTGCCCCATGAGGGCTGTGGAACTCGAGATAAGGGGACGCATCAAGATGGTGCAGGTCAGGGTCTCACCAACTCTCATGTACCCAGTGATTCTGAGACAGGATCTGGAGGAGTTTAGGGAGATTGTAAAGGTTTGGGGCTATGGGCTCGTCCGAGAAGAAGTGGGGGCCCCCAGAGAGAGGATCTGGAACTTGGACAGAATGGGGGCGACAATGACCCTAGAGAAGACCCCCTCCGTCCAAGAGCTGCCAGAAGGGAGGCAACCGGCTCCCAAACCCCAAGATTGGGATGAGCTGATTACAGAGGTGGACTTTATCAGCACCCAGAAGGAGTACCCGATGCTGAGCTGGGCCTATGAACAGCTCGCCAGCATAAATGAGGAGGTAGCAGATACCCATCTGGGGAATTTATGGCCCCATTTTGAACTGTGGGATGAAAGATTGTATTGAGTGGCCCGGGATGTACAGACAGCTGAGACCCGAGCCCAGCTACTGGTCCCCAAGAGTTTCCGATGGGAGATATTGCAGCTGGCCCACATGATACCCTGTAGGGGACACCTCGAGTGTGAGAAGACTCTGGACTGAGTGACGCTTTGTTTCTACGGGCTGGGGGTGCATGCGGAGGTCAAAGGCTACTGTGCCTCCTGCCTTAAGTGTCAGCTGGTGGGGGCCCAGAAATCTCCCCTCCGGTCCCCCTTCCATTAGTCAGGATACCATTTTGAGAGGATCGGGATGGACCTGATGGGGGCCCCTGGAGAAGACAATGATTGTCTACCAATATATCCTGGTGATCTTGGACTATGCCACGTGGTACCCAGAAGCCACACCCCTCCGGTCAGCCATCATCACTCACATAGCGCCGGAGTTGCTGAAGGTGTTCGCGAGGGTAGGGGTGCCTTAAGAAATCCTGACAGACCAAGGAACTAGTATGACATTTAAACTGATGCAAGAACTGCATGTGCCCTGTTTAAAAATCAAAGCACTAAAGACCTCCGTCTACCAGCCCCAAGCCGATGGGTTGGTAGAGGGCTTTAAGAAGACCCTGAAAGAGATGCTACAAAAATTTGTAGCTGGGGACCTGTGACATTGGGACTTCTTTTATTCGCCATTCACGAGATGCTGCAGGCCTTGACGTGATTCTACCCATTTGAGCTCCTGTATAGGCAACAGCCCGGGGGGGTGCTGGACTTTCTCCGCGAGACTTGGGAAGAACAACTCTGCTGAAGTCCAACGTGGTCCAATATGTGAACCATCTGCAGGAGGAATTGGAGAGGCTTGGGGCTTTCACAGGAAAAATGGCAGAAGGCTCAGCAGAAGCAAGAATGGGCCTATAATAAAGGAGCCAAGGGAGTTTGCGCTGGGGACAGGGTGCTGCTACTACTCCCGATTACCAAATCAAAGCTGATGGCGCGATGGCAGGGCCCGTTCAAAATAGTGAGAAAGGTAGGGGCTGTCCATTTGAGATATGCCAGCCCAGGAAGCGGAAGGAAACTCAAGTATACCACATTAACTTGCTCAAAGCCTGGCACGAACAAGAAGGACTCCTGATGACCTCAAAACCAGGGTGGTCCCAGGTTTCCCTGCCCCATCTGCATGACGACCACTAGGGGGGACTGCCACTATCATCAAGTGTTGCCACTAAGCAGGAGCCCCAATCACACTCCCCTTTGTGTTTTTCCCTTGCATATTACCGAAGAGAAGAGGATCCTTTGGCCCCAATGCTGAGTGTGTTACTCATCTCAACAGCTAAATCCTAGAATCTGAAATGCAGCCTCCCGTTTTGAAGTTGTTCAGTCAAATGAACAAAACTTTTTCCCCGAAGATCTCAAAGTACTTTACAAACATCAGTTAATAAAATTTATGCCTTTGAGTTAGGCAAGTAGTAGTAAACCGAGATGGTGAAACCAAAGGAAAAAAAAGAGGTGAAGAGATTGATCATAATTTATACAGTAAGTCAGTGGCAATGAACAGAACAAAAGTGAGGATTCCTGATTCCTCATCCCTGCTAGCTAACACTGCTTTCTGTTCTAGTAAAACCATTGACAAATATGGATTTGAATATATCTGAACTTTTTTTCTTTAAATATGCTCCTGATTTTGACTTTGTAAAATACTAAACCACTAATACTGCAAGACTCCCAGGTTTATCTCTGGTTAGCTTTCACACACCTACGGAATGGGGTGTTTCCTGTCGAGTATGCACATGGCATGAGTGTCCAACAATACTTCCTCTCCCCCCCTCACTTTCATTCTGCTCTGCCTGCCTGTTCCTTTTCATTGTGATAGTACCCAGTATATCAGTCCTAAGGCATTTCACTTCCAGAGGGCTAGCTCTGTGTGTGTGTGTGTGTGTGTGTGCGCGTGCATGCATATGAAGCAAAGCAGTGGTGTTGAATATAAAACTCTGACTAAACAGGGTCAAATACAGTCAATTTACTAAACAGTCTAGTATTAACAGGGGCAGGTAGTTTGCTGTCATAAAAGCTTTAGGCATTGCCTGAGGAGATTGTCAAAGGTACAGAGTGGAGTTATGCACTCCCTTCCCAGTGACTTTCCGGAGGATGTAGGAACCTAACTCCCCATTATAAACCTCCCCTGATGTGGTTTAAATGCATCTCTTACATTACAAAAGCTAGAAAACCAAGATGGCCACAAAGAAAAGTAGACAACCAACATGGCCACCACCATGGGGCCTAGCAGGCCAAAGCAGGGTCATGCAGGCCTCGCCACAGCCGGATGATATCCTGGGGTGTCCTGTGATCCACCATGATGAGTTCCTTGTAAGCACACAAGTCCTCCTGTCCCTCAGCCTCCATGTTGAAGGTCCAGAAACCAGGGTGGTTCTGTGGCACCAGCGCCAGTTCTCTCAGACAGATCCCCAGGTAGATGTTGTCGATGGGGAAGAGGGGCAAGTGGCACGAGGCCTCGTGGAGCCGGGTGGCCACATCCCGTGAGCAAAGGATCCCTCCACCCCCCACATAGGGTGGGTAGGTGCCTTGATAGAAGGACTCAGGGACATAGTACTTGTCTCATTCACTGCAAATAGCAGCCCTTAATCTATCCCTGGTAGTTATACGGTGTCTCTTACCATACTATTTGAGTGCCTCAATATCTTCAGTGGATTTATTCTCCTAACACTCTTTTGAGGTAGGGAAGAGCTATTATCCCTATGTTGGAGATGGGGAACTGAGGCACAGAGAGACTAAGTGATTTGCCTAAGGCTGTAAGGGAATTGAATGTAGGGTCTACTGGGTCTGAAGCTAGCACCCTAACTACTAGGCAGTTCTTCCGCCTCTGTTCATGAAACAATGAATGACTACTTGGTATCACTGAGCACTGAGAATACATACTCTTGCCTAGCTCTGAACAGTGAAGATGGACGTGAGATAGGTAAAGGGACATATCCATCACCCAGAAGTATACAAGTGAGGCAGCCTATGCTGTGCTTATAATAAAGAATAAATGTTTGGTCTGGAGGTCAAGATCCTTGGATCCATAGTGCACTTAGTTAGATCAAGATCTAGTATTAGGTTAGAATCAATATTGCAAATTGCAGCTAAAATGACAAAGGATATGTTTTCATCTGTGTTATGATTTAGGTACAGTAGTTGTAATGCATAAGCAAGTCAATTTCATTAAGAAGTAATTTCTTTAAGGGATAATAACTGATACTGAAACTTGGCTACTGGATGAAATGTGTATCTGAAACAAATGCTAGGGATATACATATTTCTTGAATGTCACTCAGTCGTGTTTCAGGAGAATAAAGCCAGCATATTACAGTGCACTTTGCCGAAACAAAGATCAAAGGAAATGAGGGAAAATTGTATATCTGTGCTGAATATATTGTGCTCCATGAACTGATGCAAACACCACTGTCAAAGCAGCATAATAAAATGGAAACTTATAATTTTATCTGTTACAGGAAACATTTTGCAGTTTAAAACACACAAATATATTATCTAGAACCTGATCCCTCAGGCTGTCTTAACTCAATCAAATCAGGTGTGAGGTGAAACTCCTGTCTTTTAAAAGTTTAGTTTCGGTTTCTGTTGTATGACAAACCTGAGCAGAGTAAGCTTTTAATGACTTAAAAGCTTCTGAATATAAAGATAAAAGAGAAAGTGTCACTTGATAAAACATTCTTTTCCTGTGCTTCAGCTGCTTAATGTGTAATCTTCTATTTCCAAGAAAGGATTAGGATCCCCCAAAATAAGTCTTGTTCTCAAAACCTAGGACAAAAAAAGTGATGTTTTTTATTTGACCATACATAGTAAGTTTTCATTCAAAAACATGTAGTCCAGAAAGGTCCCTGTAATACAGTATGTCACCCAGTTTACACAGTACGGTTCTCTGTCGTCCTCTAGTGGCTGAATTGCTTACAGGTCTATGAGTCATCTACAGCGTTAGAGCTAACCGAGTTGTGTCTTTTAGCTCAGGCAGGTGAGGCTCATGGTTTTAGATCCAAACTTCCTAGGTTCAGTTCCCCATTATGGAGTCAACCAGGAGCATTGCTTTATACGTGCAATATAACCATGCTATCAAAAGCGTAATGAGCCCTGTGCTTCCGTCCATTCGCAATGCAAAAGAGCAGGAAATCCATCTAAAGTTACAGCACTGGGGGTGGTGATTCTGTGGCCTGCTCCTCTCTTCGGTATGAGCCCGAAGGTACTTTTCTTTGCACAACGATCTGCTCTGTGTTTGTGAGGAGGGAGCCTGGGTAGAAAGGAATCAGAAGTGGGGAACAGCTGCTTTGCATGGCCTGCTCCCTTGGCAACCTGGCAGATCTCCAAGTGGAAATCTCAATAGGAGAGTTAATACTGGCTTGAACCAGCATTAACTCCTCTCACAGCTTCAACACTTCTGCCTCTCCTCGCCCTCTGCAATGGAGTGGGGTAGTGCTGAGCTGAAATGGAGGGTGGTGATGGCCGTACAGCTTTTGAGGGTCCATGCTGTCAGTGGGGAGAGTGACCTATGGAGCAGAGCATGGGGGGGCTAGCTCTAATCACAGATGCCCAGTGTAATAAAGGTGTTATACACAGGGGTGCTTGTCAAGCTGGGCTGCAATGACTCTACAGCAGGGATCAGCAGCCTTTGGCACGCGGCCCATCAGGGAAATCTGCTGGTGGGCTGGGACGGTTTGTTTACTTGCCGCGTCCGCAGGTTCGGCCGATTGCAGCTCTCACTGGCCGCGGTTTGCTGTTCCAGGCCAATGGGGGCTGCGGGAAGTGGCGGCCAGCACATCTCTCAGCCCACGCCGCTTCCTACAGCCCCCTGGCCTAGAATGGCAAACCACGGCCAGTGAGAGCTGTGATCGGCCAAACCTGCAGATGAGGCAGGTAAACAAACCGTCCTGGCCCGCCAGCGGATTTCCGTGACAGGTCGCATGCCAAAGGTTGCCAATCCCTGCTCTAGAGCATGAGTGCCAATGTCAAGCCAGACTGTTAGGAAGCAGGGCACAAACCCCTAATTGGTTGTGAGATTTTATCAACCAATCATCACATTTAAACTCCTCAGGCCCTGTAACAGCCTTAACATGGAATCACAGTCCCCTGGGGTATTCTGAATTGTCTCACCACCCCAGTGAGCCTACGTTTGTGATAGATGGTCCCTGATACCAAGAATCACAGGAATATCCAGGTTACACTCAGTCCTAAAGTACCAATCACTTACCCCAGGTAAGTTGCACCTTAGATCTCACACCAAAGACAACGCTTGTAGTTTATTATATAAGTGGCTATCTAAAGATTTATTAAATAGGAAAAGGAAACAAGGAAGTTATTTACAAGGTTTAAGAAGGTAACCATATTTATACAAATGAGTTCCAATCTTAAGTTTCAAAATGTAATAGAAGCTTCTATAAAAAGCAAGCTGTCCTTTAATGCTAACCCAGGCTTAGCAGCTGGGGATCCCTTGTTTATACTTAGAAAACATTGCCCCCCAGAGTCCAAGCAGCATAGAGATACACATCCTTCTTGTTAGGGGTTTTTATTCCCCTCCTCCTACGTGCCCTGAGCTGCAAAATCAGTTGATTGGGGGAAATCTATTTGCATGACTCATCTTCATGGGTGGAGGTAGAGGGGGAGAGCAGAGTAGCAAAGTATTTTCTCCTGTTAGTGTTCCACAATAGTCCATCAGATGTTGATGGGCCTTCCTTGTTGGTTAGGACATAACATCTTCTGATGGAGACCAGCAATTTACACTAATCAATGTCTCTCACCTGTCTGGTGATTTACAGTCACAGAGGCTTACCATACAAATGCTTAAATATTACTTTATAGTATGGGATACAGGTACTATACGTGAGATTAATGCATGCAGCAACTCACAAATATTTAATAAAGACTAAACACATTCTTATAATCCTAATACCTGTTTTAACAATACTAGCACACAGTGGGGCCAGACTGATTCAGTGTTCAGTTGAGACATGGGGATCTTGGTGCGAGCTACCACCTGGGTCTGCCAGAGTCATGGTGCTGGCAAGAGGCTGATCTTTATTTCGTGGCCCCAGTCGTTTGACATCAGCCAGGGTTACGAAAAGTTAACAACCTTGTCGCATGATTGGGTGAGCGTCCAGTGACTCCCTTTACAGCCAGAGTTTTCCATGTGGCCTGAGGATCTTGAGGTTGCCTCCTGCCTGCTTTATGGGTTTGTCATCACTGCAACAGTTAGATTGAGTTAGTACACAAGTTCCTCCACTTGAGCTAACCTAGCTTGATTAGAACCACACAGTGGGCATCTCTCCACTGCAAGAGAAGCTGTAACATAGGGCAAGTAGGCAAACCTGTACTAGTTGTAATCTAGCTACCTGTGGTACAATCACACCCTCGCTTGCAGTGAGACATACTCTGTGAAATGACACTGGAACCACACAGAGTGATCTGGTTAGCAGCACCCAGGGAATGGATTAGCACAGTGATTGGATTAGCAGTTGACGAGTTGTTGTAACAAACAGCTACATCACCACTGCATTACTAACTTGAGCATCAACAGCACTTGAGCTTCAACCATCTCCTCCCCCCACACACACATCTCCCCAAACAGGCCAGCTAACTCCAGTTTAGAGCACCACTTAACTCAGAGGTACAGATTTGTGTGTGTGGATGGGAATTGGGTTAGGGGCCTGTCATGTTCTGGGCTGCAATCCAGACCAGTGATGGGTAATGTGAATATCTGCCCTGAAATCCCTGGGTGCCTTAAATGCTCTGCTGCTGTGGCCCACTGCATGGGCACTGACAGCCAGCAGAGAAGCATGCACTGAGTGTCTGTGTGATAAGCAGCTCCTAACTGGCAATTCTGATTCTAGCAGCCTGCTTTGTTACACCCCAGCCTGGTATACACCAGCTCTGGTTACACCTGGCAAGATGACCCCAGCACCCCCAAGTCCCTGATTTTCCCACGACTGTGTATTCTGCAATGTCCAGTCCTCTTTTGGACCATTCAGTGGACTAATAAAGTTTCTTTGCTGCTCTAAAGAGACAAATTGCACAGTTGATCACTTTAACTGGTATTATCACTTTAATTCAAGCACAGCACTGGGTTCGTTTAGATTAAAAGTAAAAGAAGTTTATTCACAAAAGGAGATAAGATTTTAAGTGAGTTCAGGTATCAAGGATAGAGTTAGAAAAGGTTACAAGCAAATAAAAGTGAAAAATGATTTCTAGTGACTAAGACTTAACACAACAAGCTACAGCCCTTGTTCAAGGTAGTTTCCTTACCAATCTACCTTCCAGCAAGATGGCTGACCACCCATCTGGTCAGGATTTCCCACAGAGTCCAAGGTGCTTAGTTCCTAGGTGAAAGATAACTTGGGGTTCTTTGCCCCTCTCTTGTATAGTCCAGTGAACCTTTGAAATGGATTCTTCTGAAGGTTACCCCCCAAAGTAAAGTTCATTCAAGTTGTGAAGTAGGTGACAGTCTACTGATGAAGGAAATTCCATGCTGGCTTCTTCTCCCACTGGTGTTTGCTAAAATGCAAACTGATCTGTTTCCTGCAATCTTCTTCCCTTGGTGGGTCTGTTTACCTTCTATGTAAATTGCACTGCCATTGTCTTTTAATGTACTTTGGAAGAACCTTCAACTTCAAGGTGGGAGAAGCATATCCCCTTGTCTAGGGTGGGGTAGCTTCAGCCTTCCCTGGCAGACACTCTTTCAGAACATAATTCCCAATATGCTTGTAATTTTGAATTTGACCTTTGTACATGCACCGCACAGTAACAATTTCATCTTCTCTGTATGTGTATATATATCTCCTTACTATATGTTCCATTCTATGCATCCGATGAAGTGGGCTGTAGCCCACGAAAGCTTATGCTCAAATAAATTTGTTAGTCTCTAAGGTGCCACAAGTACTCCTGTTTTTTTAATAATCATGGGATCTTACATGATTCCTTTTAGATACAGGTTATGACCTTAGTGAGTTGGGGGTACACTCACCTGGTTAGGCCAGCTGGAACTCACTACCAGATACCAATGAGCCTCTTGCACTGGGATGCTGTTATGGTCATCTGGCAAAACTCAAGTTATAACTTGAGCGATCACTACAGTCAAGATGTGACTTAAACCCTGCTGAGGGGGGCATTCTTTAGAAGTTCCACCGCATAAGCGGAGTTTGCTGAGCTCTTTTTCAGGATCAGTTAGCCTGCTGTCAGGCACTGTTGAAGTTCTTGTTCTTCATTTAAACCCTCTGGTACATAAACAGTTTTCTGCCTCTTACATATTTATGAACATAGTTTGTATTTTAAGAATTAAATATCATAGTAATTGACAAAAGCTTTTTTAAAATGCTGCCTTTCAATCATGCCATATTCTTCCAGGTCACTTCTGTCATGGTTTTGTATTTTCACTCAAAGCCTAAGGTTCAGATATTACTGACTAATATATTCCAGGATACTGCAATAGGGAAAGAAAAATCAATTGTCTGTATATTCAAGGGGTTCCAGAGTTTGTAAAAGTTAAGAAAGATGCAAATTAGTATCCGTTGACTAAAGCCCTCATGTTTATTTTTCCAAGACATATAAAAAAAGCAGCATTAAATTAAATTGGAGTAATCCATGCTCTGTTAATAGGTACAGCTACTTTGTGCTTACCATTGAGTTTTCGCTCCATGAAGGCAGTAACAGCAGCAGCTCAGACAGTTTCTTAAGGCTTTTCCTGCTCTTCTGTGCCCCCTATTTGATCATCTGCCAAGGCTTGTGAATAGTGCCAAATCAAACAGCACAGCATCTTTATGAGTCTGCTCTTGGGAGCTAAGGAATTCAGCAGTTGGAGTGCAACACAGGATGTAAAAGGTGCAATTATAGTGGACTTCTAGGAGTTTAGATTTAGAGTGTTTTATTTTTAATCATATATCATAGATATTTGGGGCATTGAGCCTCTTATACTGAAGAGGCTCAATGCCTCTTCCCATGTGCTTTGCCTACTGTAGATCTTACACCATGCAAAATTACACTTGCCTAGATTCAAGGGTGACATATTGCTTTCATTCTTTTGAGATATGAGAGGTCCATGTAAAATTTGGAGACTGTATTTTGTGTATGCTATTGTTGATAACTGAAGTGCTGTGTTTATTTGTGAACAAGAAACATGCTCTCAAAGGCAAATAAGCACATACTGGAAATAAACAAGACCATGCTTCTGTGCGCAAGTGTTGCTCTTTTTTTCATAAATCGGTGGGGTCCTCCTTACTTTTTTAGTTTTAGTCTCTTTACTTGACGTCAGAGAAGAATGTACTTGATATGATCAGTCACTATTGGGTTTTTATAATGGTTAAGTTAATCCATCAATAGTGAACGAGGGTGTAGTGAACTGTTTAAAGTGAAATAGGAGGAAATCTCTGAATTCTTCCAGTGAATTGCAGTGTGGACACTATAATTCTGATAATAGGGCAAAATTCACCCTCAGGCAGAGGGCCAGCACATCGGACTTAAAGCATCTCTACCACTTGTGCCAGCGTGCTCCACAGAAGTGAGTTTCACCCAAAGGGTATATCTTCACTACCCGCCGTATCGGTGGGTAGCAATCGATTTATCCGGGATCAATATATCGCGTCTCGTTAAGACGTGATATATCGATCCCCGAACGCGCTCACTGTCGACTCCGGAACTCGACCAGAGCGAGCGGCGGTAGCGCAGTCGACGGGGGAGCCACGGCCATCGATCCCACGCCATCTGGACCCCACGTAATTCGATCCAAGATACTTCGACTTCAGCTACGCTATTCGCGTAGCTGAAGTTGCGTATCTTGGATCGATCCCCCGCCCCCCTAGTGTAGACCAGCCCAAAGTGAAATCCACTCTCTGTTTAGAGGCCATTACTAAATGGGAAGTGTTGCACATTCTCATCAATTGTAGCTGATTCAGCACCTTACACAATTGAGTCCTAGGTGAAAAAAGTCTGAGTAAATGGGCTTTGTTCACTTTAAACTCCACTATAATTAGGCTTGGCAGAATCCATTTGTGTGTGTATTTTTTTTTAATAATTTCAGTGGATAACATTGATGTTTACTTTAAAGCATTTTTTAAATTTATTGATTTAAATTTTAACAGTTGTGCAAAATTATGGGTTGTAAGCCTTTGATTTTTATCCATTTAAAATTCACAGTTATGGGAAATTCTGTGGTGGGGGCATTCAGAGGGTGGGATAGCTCAGACAATAAATATTTAGTGACAGTAGAAATTGAGATCCAAAAGGTGAAAGCTTTATAACTGTTAAAACACAAATTGTCAACATCACATGTCAAAATATACAAAGTAAATATCCTTACATCAAATCCTAATAAGTTCTCAAGCAGAATTTTTCTTTCTTTGCCTATCTGTAAATTTCAGTTATCATCAATGGAAATATTTTTTCATTGGTTTGTGTGGGTACAGCGACCTGAAGAAGAGCTCTGTGTAAGCTTAAAAGCTTGTCTCTCTCACCAACAGAAGTTGGTCCAATAAAAGATGTTACCTCACCTACCTTTTCTGTCTATGGTGAAATGGACATTTTCTGATCATCTAATCCTTCCAATTCTAATTTATAATGCATTGGGGCTGAGGGAAGAAATGTACCACCAGTGTACATTTCGTGACCAGAGCGCACACGTAGTTGGCCATGAGAGGACATATTGGATGCAGTCTTCCCCTCTACATGGGGCTTTGGGTTATGTGGATCAGTGCAGTGTGTGGAACTTTAC
The DNA here is from genome assembly GCF_028017835.1 of Emys orbicularis. Lineage (NCBI taxonomy): Eukaryota > Metazoa > Chordata > Testudines > Emydidae > Emys > Emys orbicularis. Next base: position 93,711,637 of record NC_088686.1, on the reverse strand, counting down.
TGGCCCCTTCCCCATTTGTGATTGGTGTGCCTGCTTCTCTGGCTTCTTATTCTCCTGGGAAGACCCACAAATGACTTGTTCTGACAGCTCAAAACAGGTTGCAGAAATCTCCTCCACGTGCTTGCCCCTCAAGTCTGTTGGTAGCACATTGGGCCTGATTTTCCTTTCACACTGCTGTGTAAATCAGGAGTAACTTCACTGAAATAAATGGCATTACCCTGGGTTGAAATGGGCATAAGAGGAGAATCAAGCTCATATTGACTGCTTCATGTAGGCCTCAGGTGCTCACAAAGGGCATTTCAGCATTTGACCCAAGGAAACAAATGTGACCTCGTCTAAGAGAGTTCCTGTGGTGCTTAGGACCTGATTGAGCTCTATTGAAGTCAATGGTAAAACTGCTTCATGTGATCCACATTAGAGTGCCTAAGGCCTGGTCTACCCGGGGGGGGGGGGAGATCGATGTAAGTTACATGACTTCAGCTACATGAATAATGTAGCTGAAGTCGACATACTTAGCTCTACTTACTGCGGTGTTTTCACTGCGGTACGTCAACTGCTACTGCTCCCCCGTCAACTCTGCCTGCTCCTCTCACCGAGCTGGAGTACAGGAGTCGACGGGAGAGCGCTCGGGGGTCGATTTATCGCGTCTAGACTAGATGCAATAAATCGACTCCCGCTGGATCGATCGCTTCCCGCCGATCCAGCGGGTAGTGTAGACATACCCCAAGTCTTATTTTTAGGCACCACCACAATCCACAAAGCTCTCACTCAGTTGCCGCCTAACCCTGCGGGTGTCTAACGTTGCTTGGCACATATGTTTTTGCAGTAAAAGTTGCCTGAGTGTCTATGTTTCTGCATCTGTGTGTGCACTGCTGCCTCACTCTAGGAGCCTGGATGCCTGTCTCCCCACTAAACCCCAGAACAATCCAAACAGCGGGGGAAAGACAGGCATTCAGCTGCCTAAGTCACATGCAGTGCCCGATCTGGTAGGTGTGCTCAGAAGCCACCTAACTCCACACAAAACAGCCTGGGTGCGGGGAGTGGAGAAGGATTTCCTTCAGCCCACGGGTTAGTGTACTCAGCAGGGATGTGGGAGATCCCCAGTTCAAGTTCCCCTTCTGCCTGAGAAGGAGAAGGGATTTGAACAGGGATCTGCCACGAGAGCTAGAACTTGTATGTGTGCAGGAGAAGGGGAATCACACCCTTAGATCATAGTGTAGACATAGCCTTAGCCTACAAGCAACATTTCTTAAATTGACTGTGTGTTAGAACTCATTACTACCAAGAACAAAATAAAAAAAATCCTTTCTAATCATACTTGTCGTCGTCCCCCCCCGCCACCGATGGTGTTTTAGAATTCAGGCTCAAGTCTTTTCTACAGCAGATCAATACAGAATTTGTTTGCATTTGCAGGGCTAACTTTACAATTGGCTTAGGTGGCTGGATGTATACAGAGGTCAGTTCAGCTGGAAATGCTTGAGAGAAATCAAATCTCTTTTACCTGTTCTGGTTGAATCTAGGACCAAGTTCAATACATAAAGAATTCCTCCTTTTTCCACAGAGTATTAGTTTCTTCTTAATTGTAGCTACCATAGTTCGTTATTTATAGTTTCTATGAGGCTAGTAGGAGCAGTAAGAATCTTAGGTTTAATTTTATTTTTAATCTCACTCAGCAAAAACTCAAACCACCTGTCTGTCTTGCAAACCCTTTTTATGTATGTCCTCCAAACCTTGCAGTCAGATTAATTTTCAAAATATTCATTCAAAAAGATTTTCATAAATCGGTCATTTTGGCTGATGTGTGCTTAATTGTAGCACATGCACTCACTGCACGCTAAAGGAATGCAGGCTCATTGTAAAATATATCACACTTAAGCCCAGAGCAGTTGACTCTCCCTGTTACCTGACTCTTCCTGCGGGTGAGTTTCTAAATTGTACTGACATATGCTGAGGAGAGGGTTACTCCCTCAGTGGAGGATGTAAGCAGGAACTATGACCATTTATCAAGTAGAAGTGGATTCAGATGTATAGAGAGGAGGTAATAGCTGATTGCGGGAATCAAGAGTGCTAAGAAAATGAACTTAGCATCTTTCATCCAAATGATTTCCATAATGACATAACATCTTTCATTTCCTTCTATAAGGACGGTGCTTTTCACCCATATGGATACCAAAGCACTGTACATAATATCATGTACTACAGTACTAACTGACTATACCATTTTGTATGTATAAATTGTGTACCCACCAGCTGAGTACAACCACTTTTGGGATGAAATCCATGAACTGTTTTACAGATCTCAGCAGTATTTTACAGATTATGTCATGAAGAAAGGAGAACTGTATCCATTTGAAACTGTATTTGGAACTTTTAGTGAGACAGGAAGCAATAAAAACGCAAGTTGGAGTTTGGCCAAGGCCCCAGGGCTAATTTAATAACAGTACTCTTGTGAAAAGTACCACTGGACTCTTAATTATCACAGTTGGCCAGAGCCTTGGTTCTCTGGAAAGTCCAAAAGATGGCACCTCTAGCAGCTCAGTAGCCACAGTACCATGCTGGAGCAATGGTTCAATACCAACTTGATGGATGCTGCTCTTTACTAAATCAGTAGTACCACTTTCCTGTAGCATGCTGGGTTTCCTGATATGTTCCTCCTCCAAGTACTGACTGAGCCCAGACCCATTTAGTTTCTGAGATCTGACAGAGTCACAGCTTGTTCATATGGCTGCAGAATTCTTAGTGTACAGCCTTTTAATTTAGGGCATGGTGGAACAAGGAAAATCCCAGGCTCAGGATGGAATGGATGGAAACGTTAAAGTTCCACAGGTGGAAAAAGTTTTTGCTTCACTTATGAATCTTGTGAATTCTTTATTTCACTAATGTGTAAAGTATCCTTAGAAAACATAACCTACAGATACACTTTTATCCATCATAACAGAGGTTCTGAATTTTTTTTCTGAGAGAAGCACAGTAATGCTTTGGGCTTAAATCAGATACACGTGTAAAGGTAAAATAATTCCACTTTCTCATTTCTGAAAGTGGCTGTTTGTAACTCGTAAACCTCAACTCCCACTGACTTCACTGGGAACAAAACTGGGCCCATTGTATCTATTTTGTCTAAGACTGGTTGTGTGAGGTGCTCAACACCATACAGGAAGCTCTCAGCACCTTCCAGGATTGGGCCCTTACTTTTTCTGTTCTGTGACAGGGTGGTCTGCCTCTTAAGGGTAGTGGTGCCTAGGGGGTCAGCCCACCTCCATCATGTGTTGTGGGGCTTTAACATTTTGGAGGTCTGGTATATAAGGACCTAGGAGATTCATAGATTCTAGGGCTGGAAGGGACCTCAAGAGGTCATCGAGTCCAGTCCCCTGCCCTCATGGCAGGACCAAATACTGTCTAGACCATCCCTGATAGACATTTATCTAACCTACTCTTAAATATCTCCAGAGATGGAGATTCCACAACCTCCCTAGGCAGCTTATTACAGTGTTTAACCACCCTGACAGTTAGGAACTTTTTCCTAATGTGCAATCTAAACCTCCCTTGATGCAGTTTAAACCCATTGCTTCTTGTTCTATCCTTAGAGGCTAAGGAGAACAAGTTTTCTCCTTCCTCCTTATGAAACTCTTTTAGATACCTGAAAACTGCTATCATGTCCCCTCTCAGTCTTCTCTTTTCCAAACTAAACAGACCCAATTCTTTCAGCCTTCCTTCATAGGTCATGTTCTCTAGACCTTTAATCATTCTTGTTGCTCTTCTCTGGACCCTCTCCAATTTCTCCACATCTTTCTTGAAATGTGGTGCCCAGAACTGGACACAATACTCCAGTTGAGGCCTAACCAGCGCAGAGTAGAGCAGAAGAATGACTTCTTGTGTCTTGCTCACAACACACCTGTTAATGCAAGGGTAGGCAACCTATGGCACGTGTGCCAAGGGCGGCACGCAAGCTGATTTTCAGTGGCACTCACACTGCCCGGGTCTTGGCCACTGGTCCGGGGCCTCTGCATTTTAATTTAATTTTAAATGAAGCTTCTTAAACATTTTAAAAACCTTATTTACTTTACGTACAACAATAGTTTAGTTATATATTATAGACTTATAGAAAGAGACCTTCTAAAAACGTTAAAATGTATTACTGGCACGCGAAACCTGAAATCAGAGTGACTAAATGAAGACTCGGCACAGCACTTGTGAAAGGTTGCCGACCCCTGTGTTAATGCATCCCAGAATTATGTTTGCTTTTTTTGCAACAGCATCATACTGTTGACTCATATTTAGCTTGTGGTCCACTATAACCACGAGATCCCTTTCTGCCGTACTCCTTCCTAGACAGTCTCTTCCCACTTTGCATTTGTCTTTATTAAACTTCATCCTGTTTACCTCAGACCATTTCTCCAATTTGTCCAGATCATTTTGAATTATGACCCTATCTTCCAAAGCAGTTGCAATCCCTCCCAGTTTGGTATCATCTGCAAACTTAATAAGCGTACTTTCTATGCCAATATCTAAGTCGTTGATGAAGATATTGAACAGAGCCGGTCCCAAAACAGACCCCTGCGGAACCCTACTTTATAGGGTTATACCTTTCCAGCAGGATTTGGAACCATTAATGACTACTCTCTGAGTACAGTTATCCAGCCAATTATGCACCCACCTTATAGTAGCCCCATCTAAGTTGTATTTGCCTAGTTTATTGATAGGAATATCATGCGAGACCATATCAAATGCCTCACTAAAGTCTAGGTATACCACATCCACCGCTTCTCCCTTATCCACAAGACTTGTAATCCTATCAAAGAAAGCTATCAGCTTGGTTTGACATGATTTGTTCTTTATAAATCCATGCTGGCTATTCCCTATCACCTTACCACTTCCAGGTGTTTGCAGATGATTTCCTTAATTACTTGCTCCATTATCTTCCCTGGCACAGAAGTTAAACTAACTGGTCTGTAGTTTCCTGGGTTGTTTTTATTTCCCTTTTTATAGATGGGCACTATATTTGCCCTTTTCCAGTCTTCTGGAATCTCTCCTGTCTCCCATGATTTTTCAAAGATAATAGCTAGAGGCTCAGATACCTCCCCTATTAGCTCCTTGAGTATTCTAGGATGCATTTCATCAGGCCCTGGTGACTTGCAGTGATTTTTAACTTGTTCTTTTTTTTTTATTTTATCTTCCAAACCTTTGTGTCTGGGGTGAAATCTATTGCTGTTTCATTAGGGCCGGCTACCAGGAGCTCTTCAGGGCAGAGCTGCCCTCTCACCCAGCCATATATGCTGCCTTCTCTCTTCTAGCAAGAGACACACCAGCGAGAGCAGGGTATTTGCGGAACCCTCTGGCCAAAGAACTAATTAGGGTGGGGGGAGGGGATGGGGCCAGCTGGCTAAGGCCCTAAAGCTAGCCTAAATTACAACCCAGCTCCAAGGAGGTGAGCTGGAAACTCCTGCCTTGAGAGGATGACTGGAGAAGATGCAAAGGAGAAGTAGGCCTTATTCTTTAATAAAAAGAAAGGGAATAGTCTCAAAATTTCAAAATACGCAAATTATCAGTTTGCTTTTAGAAAATCACAAACTGCACAGGAATTTTTGTTACAGAAACTAACATAAATATTTCAAAAGGGACTTGGACAATAGGTATAAGAAAAAATATGTGATTATCTATTCTTTAGTAATGAAAATACTATGTATAGTCCCTTGGAGGATATTTTGCTGTGTTAGGATGGAGATGGTTAATTCAAAATAAGATTAATTATAGTTCTACATATTGAAAAATCTATCAGTCTTAGTCTGATTTCTGATATATAAAAACGGATGGGTTTTCATTCTGAAGGTGCAATTGGGCTGTTTTACTGTGTGTAGTCAATATATAAATGAGCAACATCCAGAATCTTAGTCGAAGTTGTGTTTATACAATCTGCAGTTCACATTAGAAATCTAAAATAAGTCTGTTAATAGGAAATCTTAATATATCCTTCACCAATCATTTTTCATACAATTTAAATTCATATTAACTCACTTTGAAAACAAAGGAAGAAGCTAATGCAGGGTCTGATCCTGCAGTCACAAATTCTGAGTCAAGGATTGCATGATTGGGCCGGAGATAGGAAAGTTACTATTATAGCATCCTGTGTTCACCTTGAGCAATTATATGGTTTAAAGTTTATGCAGCAAATTATTAGGTTTGGCAATGACTCAGTCATCAAGATTAGTTTTACACCAAATTGCTTTCAGACACCAAATGACAAGCTGTGTAATGAAAGGTTGGAATTATTTCTAATTTCTTCAGTAGTAGTCACTAATCACTGATGCTAATTCTCCCATTTGAGCATGGCTTTTTTTTTAAAGACTATCCCGATGTGTCTGCCTTACCAATGCTTTTATTCAGCTCCTAAAATTGACAAAGAAATCAGGTAAAGTTCTAAACAAGCAGGAGGAATTTTCAGACAAATTACTGTTGAATTATCAGTTTTTGCAGTGCGTTCTTATTACGCCTCTAGCTCCTAGGTAGCATTGTTCATTGTCTATCGTTCATGTTTATTTATGTTTTCTCCTTTGGATTGATTAAAGTGAATTGCAACAGAATGTTTTAACGTGATTTATATCCATAATTTTTACAGTATGATGATATTAATACTGAACCAAATGCTGCAGCCGTTACTCAAGCTAGACTCCCTTTGAGTTCAGTAGGAGTTTTGACTGAATAAAGGCAGCGGGATTTGGCCCGATAATATTGATAATACTACTCTCGTAAGCATTTTACAAATTCTGGGCCTAATCCATACACGCTGAAACAGGAGTGGGCTCTCCTTTTAGGTATGTATCACTTATACTCATTTTTATACAGAGATGGACTAGTTTGCCAAAAATCTTGGTTCCTCCTAATGTGGAGTTTCCAATTACTTTTGAAGAGACTTACAAAGTGATCCTTGTATCCCAAAGAAGTTTTATCCATAGAACACATGAGCTGATTCTTTGCTTCAGGGACCTGGAATCTGAGGAATCTCATTAAACATAGTGAGAGGTTGATTTCAAACTGAATCTCTGTTATGCTTAACCTTGGGCTACATTGGCCACCTCAGTATTAGTAGCACTCTCCTCTGTAGGCCAGAAAGTGAGCCATTGGAATGTCACCCCATGACATGAGCTTGTATCCATTATGGAGAATCCACTATGGTACAAATGTCAGGGGGAAGGTTTTCATATATAAGAGGTGGGATCAAATGAGATATTAAACTGAGATGCCTATTTGCCCATTAGGGTTGTCTGAGTGCATCTTAAAGATCAGATTGTACTTTTCAAGAAGAAATAACTGAGTGTCTATTATGTTTAGTAAGCACTGAAGAGTCAGGTTTGTCAGGAAAGAACACAGAATTCAGACTGACTTTGCTCAGGTTTCTGTAAATAGCTAGTGCACCTTGGGCATGCTCAGAGGCTTAACACATTGCCACTCCCATGTAATCATCTTATCATGGTCACTCTCACTCAAATAACGTGACGACTTATCCTTACGGTGTCCTGGCCAATATTAATTTATTCTCTCTTTCATTAAAAAAAACAAAACCTGCTTCTAATTGCCTAAGCTATGTGTGAGCTATTGTCTACATGGTTACTACTGCTACTACAAGTATTGAACAAATGACTTTGCAATGCCATAAGTATGAAAAATGCCATGTAAAAAGAAGCTCTAGTCTATTTTGTGTCGTGTTTCAACAGCCTAACGTACCTGAAACAATACTATTGTATTGGTCTCCTACTGCCCTTTTCTGATAAGTGCTTTTTATAGAAAGCTTTTGCTCATGGTGCACATATACTGCATCCTACCAGGAATGTGCAGCCCCGTGCTAGCTATTCAAATGCAATGGAATAGTAGAAAGTTTTTGGATGCTATTGTGAGTAAATCTAGAGAAAGTAGGCCCTGCTTTTTGTTAGAAATAGTCTTTTAGGTTTTCTACTGTAATTCCTTTGTTTTTTTTCATGTTAGTATTAGGAAAGAAGTATACTGTGCAAGAGCCAACTCCTAATCTGCCGTAACTAAATGGGACTTTTTATTTAATTAAATATTAATTTCATGTTCATCTGCAGTCTCAGTCCAAGCTGTGTTATCATACTACACCTTTGTATATGGTGTAGGTACAGCTAGTTGGTATTCCTATAGTGGGTCATCTCTAAATTTGTCCAACTATATCACTTACTAAATTTTCCAAATGATCTGGTTATCAAACATTCAACTCAAATCCTGTCTTATTGCAGGAAGCAGCATAACTAATGCAGCTTAACATAATACTGTGTAGAGAAGGCAATACTCCACTTGGGACACTTGAACAAACTCTGGGGTTTTCTACCTGCGTTCCAGAATGAATCTCATTTTTAAAAAATGCTGAAGTGTTTGCATTGAATTTATTCACATGCAATGGGTATTTCCCCAGACCCAGGGGTACAATTGGATAGATATTTGTTGCTGTAGAGAGAACCTCTTCTCTGTTTCTGGCAAGAAACAAAGTGTGAGGAAATGACTGCTAGATTAGCAGACAGGGAAAGGTGTCTCCATATTCCTCATGGAGACCCACTCCTCAACACTTTGGAACAGATTTTCCACTGGTGTAAATTGTCATAGTTTCATTGAAATCAAGCTTACATCATTTGGTTGAAAATTAAGCATGAAGAATAATCCAAAATACATAAAGAAACCAATCTGGCCTCTGTTTTAATGCTTGCAACTTTTTGCACCTGCAAAATTGGTTGTGTGTTTGTGTGTGTGTGAGATGGAGAGAGAGAGACAGAGAGCAAGAGCACTTTGTTTGAACAGGAGCAAATATCAAACTTTAATACACCTTCAAGCATTATTATTAAAATATAATCTGTCAATAAGTGTTGAAATAATTAAAATAGGATTTTATTCCCAACAGTGGTATTTAGAGTATGGTGAAAAAAGAAATTCTGAAAGCTTGAAGATAAAATGTTTTGAGTTTCTTGAGGGGGGGCGGGGAGCGGCACAATGTTCTTATTTCTTAACTAAATGGGGTTCAGAACATACAGAGTCCTGATACAGATACAGGCTGCTAGTCTGGAATTGAGCTCATTCTTAAAGATGTAAATTTTTATCTAAAAAGACAAATCACATTGAAGAAAGTTGATGGGCACAGCTTTTATGTCTGTGTCTCTCTCTTACAGGCTTCGCAGGCTTTTCTGCTTTATCAGTCAAACTCAAGTTAGAGGACCACTGCCTACTGTATGCTGGTGCTACTGAAGAATAGCATGGTGTGGGCTGCTAAACTCAGAAAACCTGTCACTACACTGAAAAATGCCAAAGTAGCACTGACAGCCAGACCATAGCAAAGCTTTATTGAGAGATAACGAGAGCCTGCAGCATGTCTTACACATGGCAGTGTAAGCAAGCCTGCTGACAGTCCAGTGTAACACAATGAATTCCAGGAATTCATCTTAGATCCTGACTCTATATGATGGAAAAATAATACTGTATGCTCACTGGGGAGGGAAGGTAGCAAACCATTATAATCGAGAATATATTTTGGGGAGGCACCAATCTTATTTGTTCAGCATATTTTATTAGTTGTAGAATATGTAGCAGGTTCTTAGTAGCAGTTTTGTGGTGGACAGCCTTGACACTATACAAATAATAAACAAAATGGAATTAAGTACAAAAAGGATAGGAAGGTTACCATCTGCTTGCAAATAGAATATGACTGTCACTATAATCACAGGAGGGACAGTAAAACTAGCTCACAAGGCTAGCATTTCAGTCTCTATGGTATTTGATTCTTAGTACTGCCAGGTGGTTTCCACTCCCCAGGCTGCCTTTACATTGACTATGTTCTTGTCTGACCTAACAAGCAAGTCAGTATTGAACCTATTCCTCATCATGGTTTAGGGAGCACTTTCCTACTGGAGGTGCTGTCTTACAGATGAGACATAAAGCTGAAATGTTAACCATTTGTATTCTGACCAGATTGCATTTTGGGTAATTACATCTGTCTTGTTTCCCTCTGCAGTTTCAAGAGGATGCAGTATTCTTCACTTCCTGTCTCAAATTGTACAACATTTGAGCAGTAGGTGAAGTGGTGCCTGTATATTGTGAAGTTCTGCAAGGCACTTGAGTGCTGCAGATGAAAGGCTCTATATAAGTGTAAGGCAGTATGAATAATTAGCCTCTTAAATCCTGCACTATGAACTAATTAATCTAAAAACTTAAATGATACCTTAATTTCTGTCGTGCATTTCCTTTGTATTAGGGAATCATCTTAGGCAGGAATATACAGGTGGCTGTGTCACAGAGAACAAACCAAATAGCAAGGAAGCTGGCTTTCTCTTTTCGCCTCATCACCTTCTAGCATATGAGTTCCATACACTGTGGTTAATATTTGTCACATGACACAGATCAGTAAATATTGTAAAATGTCCTGCCACAATGTCTTAGTAATGAGAGATCAAGATCCAGCAGAATGAGCCAGCTCAGACAATACAGAAATACCTCCATCATCTTCCTTTCTCATTCTCTGGGAAATTCCACAATATATGAAAACTCTCCATTTTTTTGCAGCTCTGTATAGTCAAAGCTTAGTTATCAATCTACTTTATTTTCAGCTGTCTCCATGCTAGTTTCAAATATATTATTTTCTTTAATAAGTTCAATAATAAGAAGATCATATCCTTCTACTGAGGTATTCATTATTACCAGTGTTCTTTGACGCCAGAAAATCTGGTCTCAGAGGTAACAGATTTATTAAATCCAGAGGTATAACAACTTTCTGAATGGCATCCAATCTCCAATAACAGGTGCTTTTTCACTGGAACAATTTAACTTTTCTAAAGTATTTTGCCAATGTGAGTGAAAAGTTAGGAGGTGATGGGACATCACAAAGGAGGGAGACTACTTCAACGCCCCAGCCCTTACCTTTTGCTATGACTAAATTGCTTTGACTTCCCACTGAAGAAATATTACACACAAACTTGAATTTCCCACCACTCTGAAAAAGTGAATGCCATAAATCAATGTGGGATTTGAGGCTGATATAAAGTTCACCATCCTCTCTACTCTCTCCCTCTTTCTCGCTGAAGTCTATATGACCATTCCTTCGTCATATGGAGTCCATCCCTGCAATGGTTGACACAATTTATTTTTCTGTATTCTGTCATTTGTTGCAGTCTCTTCTTCTTAGTCTATTCCCATGGGCTACTGCCTGGGACTTCCGCTTCATCAAAGTACAACTATGATGACAGGGAGAACTTAATGGCCACAGTACTATTCTCGCAGGGTCCAGAAGACACCAGCAAAAGCACAGTTAGTTTATATTTTTATAGTGCTTTGACTATGTAAACTGCTACAGGCTGTAAATGAAAAATACTGTTATTACTGTTAATTGACAGAGGGATAATTTGCGGACTCTTCCTCCGTTGTTGTTAGATCCACAGCATAAGGCCCCCTTTCAGGAAAGCATCCGTATTCAGGACAGCACTCAAACATATGCTTAAAGTCAATTGGAACTAAAGCATGTGCTTACAAGTAAGCATGTCCTTATGTGTTTTTCTGATTAAGAATGAACTGAAGCACGTGCTTAAGGGCTTTACTTAATCAGGGCCACATTTCTTGAAGAGCTCCATAGACTGAATCCTGAAGTCCTCACTAAGTTCTTAGTCAGTGCTTACTCAGGCAAAACTCCCATTAAAGTGAATAAAGTTTTGCCTCAGAACGGGCTTTAACGTTTGACCTCTTAACTTTCGCAGCAGGTGTGATGCCATAAGGCATTAACATTAGGGTTGAAATCTTGGCCCCACTGAAGTCAATGACAGAACTCCCATTGACTTCAATAGGGTCAGGATTTCACCCTAGGTGCATGCCTGAGCTAATCAACTTCAGCCATGCTGCATAAAAAAAAAGAACACAATATAATAGTGACATCTATAGAAGTCAAAGAAGTTTATAAATAAAAGAGAGAAACATCCTGGATATATAGGAAGGACTCTCAGCTACAAATGTGTAAACTTAGCTTGGTCAATTAGCAATAGCTACTCTTCTATGCTGTCATGAATACTCTCTTTAAAAAACTAAAGTAAGATGATGGGTATATTAAGTTGTCATTAGAAGAGAATGAAAACAAAAGATTCTGAAAATAAATGAGTACTCACATTGTTCTCTGCAGGCTTTCCAGCTTTGGCTGTGTGTGATCCCATAAGATCTCACATGCCAAGCAGTGTTGGGTGGGAAATACGTAAGGAAAACCCAGGATGCTGCTGGCGGTGGTTTTAGAAAGTCAGTAGATGGCCTGCAGACCCTTCCCTCTGAGTGTGTGCTGAACCTGTGCCTCACCATGCTAGGGGATGCAGCACAGCTGAAGATGTGTGATAACACCAAGGGATTGACCTCTTGTGGTCATTAAAGATTCCACAATACTTCTTATGAGTTGGTCATTAGCCTTGTGTCCTGGCCAACTGCCATTTTTATAACTAGATTCTGCCTACCGAATTCCCCCCATAGAGTTTCAAATAGATAACATGGGTCAGATTCTGTGGCCACCTCCAGCCCTTCTGCCCCTCTCTTGCAGTACCAAAGGCCAGAAAACAGCAGATCTCTCCATTTGGAGACTTGCCTGCTGTGGACAGTTCCCCAACTCATGTATTGCATATGGAGTTGGCTTTTACGTCAACCTGTCTGCTGTAGGTGCCAACATGGGGAATTAGGGCTAGAAAAGAGCATGTCTGGAGTGCAATTATGCTTTGGAAATCTCTGGCTGGTGAATAACCCTTTGGGAGGACAATAACTAGCCAGTGTAGATTGGAGCAACCTTGTGGCTGCCCTGATCTACTCTGGGACTGGCATAAAAACTGGTACCAGAATCAGAAAGCTGTAACCAGTTCCTTTGCAGCCCTGCACCAACCCTCTCAGCTGCCCTCACTGGATAATACAAGCAGCTGAGAATCTTATCATATTTTTTCATACTTCCTGTCACAAACTGCTGTGCATTGTAAATATTTGCTGCATTCCACTATCGAAGTGGCTGCATTTTAATGGTGCATGAAACAATTGCTACTTATAAACTGAGGGCAGGTCTACACTAACCCCCAAATTCGAACTAAGGTACGCAACTTCAGCTACGTGAATAACGTAGCTGAAGTTCGAAGTACCTTAGTTCGAACTTACCTCAGTCCAGACGCGGCAGGCAGGCTCCCCCGTCGACTTCGCGTACTCCTCTTGCCGAGCTGGAGTACCGCAGTCGACGGCGAGCACTTCCGGGTTCAACTTATCGCGTCCAGACAAGAAGCGATAAGTCGAACCCAGAAGTTCGATTTGCTTGCCGCTGAACTAACGGGTAAGTGTAGACCTACCCTCAGTAAAGAACCTTGGAGTGAACAGATGCCACACAAATGTAAGATATTTATTATTACATTGAATTGATTAAAAAAATCTGAAGCCATGTTTGTGATGATGGTTGAACAATATTAAGAAACATGCTGTGTAGCTTCAAAAACCACATGGAAATGAGAAAGCACAGAATAGCCTGCATTCTTTTAACCTCTGTCCAGTATGCCTGATGACTTATTTTTAAAGAGGTAGAATATTCATCACGAGAACTGGATCTGCAGTGGGATTTGCAGAATAGAATAAGAATTGGATATTGCCTTCAAAGTAAATCAAACACAGATGGAGTGTTTACCAACATATCTTTGCAAGAGATCTTTAAAATAAGGTACCTATCTACCCGATCTTTTTCTTGTCCTTTCTACTAAATTGCCATGGAGCTTTGACTCCAAATAAGGGAACTATAATGAAATAAAGGAAACATTGTTTAGTTGTCAAAATGAATTTGAAGTTTGACATGTGTGGGAAAGAAGAAACCATACAAGATTGGATATTGGGTCCATGAAATGTACCTATGTGATGTGATGATTATGTTCTGTCTCAAATGAAAGCTAGCCCTTCATGCTTGATAGAATCAACTGTTTTGTTGGTTTTCATGATTTCACAAACAAAGCAGAAAAAGTGAGATGGTTAACAGGAGCTGGGAAAATACTACAAGAATGTTCAGTGAATATCTATTTGAATTATTAAACAAATTTGCCTTGACTGTTTGTGCCTCCATTGCATTTGATTTTTGTGGATTTTACTGGACGGACGTTTGTGGAAACAGTAAATTTTAAGTGAATGTTGCAGAATGTACACAGAAAGTATATTGTTGAATTTGTAAAATGTCAAATCAGGTTTGCAGAGCAGATACGAAGAGTCGCTCTCATCCAGTCAGAAATCAGTAACATATCATGTGATCTTTGAGGCCAATCAATACAGCTACAGTTTCTAATATCAAATGTTTCTGGGATAAGGGATAAATGTCACATACTCCGACTACTGCTCAGTATCCTGTACAAAGGTTTTTACTCAGGGTTTGTGTATAAGGGAGCATGTTTCTCCGTACCTGTGATTGTTGTGTATATTATTATGAGTAAGTTGAAAAAATTATGAATTGACACATTTTAAACCAGAGATGTGAATTTAAGATACTGTGTTTGTCTTGCAACAGCTAAGCAGTTTTAGGTAGCTATGATTGTCAACTTCGCAAGAGACACACAGAATCCCAAACTCAGATCTTGATAGTTACAGAAAATATCTTGTTTTAGAGTGTCCCTTTATAGAAAAATTCTGGAGCATTCTTAATAATGAGGAAGCCAGTAGGGTGCTATAAAAACTTTTCTATAGGTTTTCATAGAATTTTATATCATTGTTCAAAAAACGGGTTATCGTTGTTTTTTTCCAAAAGGGTCATGCAAAAGTATTTGATATTTTGAAGTCTATGCCCGTTTTAAGTTATGGTGTTCGTTGTTGAATAGAGGTATTTATTTTTTTAAATACGAGCATTGCAGCCCACCTTTCTGGGAAGTAAACTGAAAGGTAAAAGAATTAACTTGGGAAATCTGAACTCAGGGCTGAAGAGCAACTACAGTCTCCTCTCTTATTTACTCAATCCTGTGTACTGTACTTTACTCTGAGTACTTTTTTTTTTTTTTTTTTACCATTTCTGCTTGGGGAATTGCACACCAAACTCTAGTTCTGTTAACAAGTTATTCTGCATTATGCTGAAAATATTCCTTAATAAGGTTACATTTTTGTCATGCATTTTCCCCAGATCATACATCACTAGAACTCTGGTTAGAAATCAAGAAAAGCCCAATTATAAGGTAAGCCCTTCTTTCCTTCAGTAAAGTTAAAGCTGAGAAATAAAGGGACATGGTTTTAATATATTATATTAAATAAACATTCTTAGCCATTCTTGCACTACTCAGGCAGCACAAAGTAGCTGGAAAGCTGCCCTAATGGGACAGCTGGGGATTCCCCTAGCTGAGGGGAATCCTGCTGTAAGCTAGTGGCCTGAATGGGCTCTCTCCTGCCATCTTCTGATGAACTGTGGGGAAGATTCATCAAGAGCACACTGTATTTGCATGGACACACCTACTTTGCCTAGGTGATCAGCAGACATACCGGCTTTCCCAAAGTGATCACTTTTGACTGTTTTGGATTTAAAAAGTCTTGGATGTTATCCTTGTTGTATGACTAAAGAGCCACAGAAGTGTACTTAATATACCCTAATTGAGAGGGGTCACCCTTAATGTAATCTCACTCATTAAGTAAGGGGTAGTGAGGCCAAAATCCAAATGAAAGACACAGGGAGTATGGAAAGGTCTTCCTACCAGCTCTTGCTGTTTAAAGGGTCCTGGGTACATTTGATCCTTCTCCTCTTCCAGTGTTTAATCAAGGGATCTAATCAGCTCTGTCTTTAGAGTCCTTGTTTCTTCATAGCGATCACCAAAGCCAAAATCACAGATAGGCTGGTTTGCGGGGGCTGAGCCTTAGATCTGGTTTGGGGACAGTGTTGCGGTGAAAGATGCAGTGGAGGCAGCAGCAGCGAGGTTCCTCACTACCAAGTCAAATCACTAACAGTTTAAATCACTGAGAAGTGGGCTAGGTGGTGCAAACTCAGAATACTGCATCGCAGCTAATGGCAGCAGTGAGCCACAACAGTAGTAAGCAGCAATAGAGGCAGTGGGAGAGGTAAGTACTATCACCTCTGTAGGTGGGAGTTAAATCCACCTGAAATTACCCCGGACTCTGGGACTTCTCTGACCTCTGACAACAAACCATATGTGGGGTGCAGCAGAGGGAAAGCGGAAGTGGCAAGTTAATGGATGAATGTCCCTTTGGACATTTACATCACAAGGTGAGAAGATGAGGCAAAGGACTACTGCCCAAGATTGTGGGAGGTGGGTGTTCACTTATTGTTTGCATACTTTTGAGTCATTGTGGTGTTTTCCCAAATTAATACTGTGTTCCCGCTCCTCTTAATAAAATTTTCATTTTGTTATACACAGACTCAGTGCTTGCAAGAGGAGAAGTATTGTCTCTTAGAGGCACCGAATGGTGGTGTTTAGTTTTCCCAGATTTCTGGGTTGGGACTTGAGCCGTTTCTGTTGTGTGATGTTAAGAAGAACCCCTAGATACTGAACCCAGCCCTTGTTGCGGTTGACACCACCTGGTAGAAAAATTACACCTCGTTGGTGTATAACCATGTAAACAACTCTCCTCCTCCTGCCCCTGCTCTCTTTCATAGTGAGCATGTTGAGGGCAGGTCAAAGATGGGAGGCTATCACAGGTTGTAGGGCAGTCCCTAGGAACCCACTGCTGCTGACATACTATGGAGCAGCTCTCAGGCTATTCTGGAAGACAGGCTGTTCCCCTGCCAGCCCAGGATTTGGGGAGCAGAATGCTGATTTAGAACCACTTGACTCCTGAGATCCCTCACTGAATGCAGCTCAGTTGGAGCTGAGAATCTGGCACATTACATTTAAACGTATGGGTTATTAAGGAAAGTACCTTCCTCCAAAGAATACAATATTTATTCCATTTTTTAAGAAGAGACTTGCTTTTACTAACTGTACAGGAAAGGTTTAACAATGGCAGGCAATCAACATTTCTATCATGTGAGGCTGGATAGCTCAAGTGATTGGTAATAGGCCACTGGTTAGAGTCTGCCATAGGTTGATAGTGACTAAAAGTCATTACTATCTGACAGCTGTTTGTTAGTCAGTGTAAATAAATTGAGTGGATGTCCAGTCAGCTCCAGGCTGACAAGTGTCCCACATTTCAGAAACCACTAGTGTGATTCTCACCAACTGCCATGCTTTTTTTGGCAGTCTCTGCAGGGAGATTCAGGGACTGAATGGGTTATGGGGACATGACTTAAACCCCTTACAACTACAGGTGGGATAGACCTTCCCTCTACAACCCACAGTATTGATATTGATTTATAAAGCCCTATGAGTTTTGTGCCCTAGCTACATAACAGGAGAACCTCCCTCTTTTCTCTCATGCTTTGCTATGTCAGTTGAGGTAACGTGAGGTAATAATCTGTTAATGTAAATGTTGTGGGGCTGGTAACAGGACTTTCTCATGGGGGAGGGGGTACAACTCTGGACTTATTTCTCCTAGTGACCTGACAGAGCCTGAAGTTTGCACATAGTGCAAAGCTCATCTGTTTATATAGGCGTTTCCATAAGAGAGCTTTGTGTATGCATCAAGAGCATTCAACCCTCTACCTTTAGCTTCTTGCGGGATCAAACTCTAAAATAATAACCCCGAAGGGCTCCTTTTCAAAGACCTAAAATGATTCTGACAATTACTCTAGTATTTTATATCCATCTGCCTATCTAGCGTGCATTTTGTTGGCAAGGATAATGTGGTCTGTGATGTTGAAACTAGTGCATAACAGGTGGAATTAAATATATTTGTTCACCAAGTCATGTATACGGATCTGGTCTTTTCATTTTTCTGTCCATGACTGTCTTGAAATGCAGTCCACTAGTGTGTACCTGTGCACCATCTTGTTGAAGTCACTGAGACGCCACATGAGTTCAGGGCTCGGCCCTAGCGGTTCATACTGCAGGAACAACGCCCACAATTTCAAATGAATAAATGATGGGCCAGATGTGTATTTAGGTGCAGCCTGCTGTCTAGAGTGAGGCGCAGCCTGCTGTCAGGAGTGGTGTGCAGTTGCACTACCCCAATGTAGCTCAGGGAATTGCTACTGCTTTCCTGAACCTTACTTGTTCATGGGGAAAAATAATCTCCTACTACTGACCTTTAGAAGTACCAGCTTAATCCCCCCTCCCTCCTGCACCAGCTCTGTTGTTCTGACTGGGGCATTGAGGGCAAAGCCAAGGCTCCACTCATTCCATGTGTATTTACTGTGGGGGAGAGGGAAATTGGGTATGCAGCACCTGCTCTCCGGCTGTACATATAGCTGAAATGAAAAGAGGCTACATCCCTTTATGCCCCAGTGTGGCAATGTAAAACCAGTCCACAATATAGTCTCGAGTTAAATAATTTGGTGAACCAACAAAAAGCAACAAAACTCAGATAAAAATGGCAGTGCATTTGTGCTGAATGTTAGTTGTTCAAATATTTCATCAGCAGCTAAACTGACCTGTGTTTAAACGGTGGTTGAGCCATCCCAGACTTGCAAAACTCACAAATTAAGAATTCAGTAAACAGAGATTCCATCATTTGCAACCTGAATCTCGATGCAGTGTTTGTGCAGACTGTTGAAATGGATTCGGAACAGTGTGTGTTACTAAGGAACGGAGTTTGTTCACCGAGGCTACAGTGGCGATCAGCCCTTGTGTGGGCTCCACAAATGGAGGAGGCTTTTTACACCTCCCTCTCTTTCCTCTCCCCTCCCTCTCCCCCCCCCCCCATTGTGCCTGTGCAAAGTCGGTCACAACCTAGCTCTAAGTGTAAGGAGGTGTTCCTCTACTAGACCTAGGTATGAAGGCAGAGGGCCAGACTCTGATCTTCGTTACACCAATATAAATCTGGAGTAACCCCATTTGCTGTAATGGTGTTACTCCAGATTTCTTGTGGTGTGTCTCAGCTCAGAATCTGGCCCTTAGATAATATTTTGAAGCATGCTTGAGAATGGGTACCTGGGGTAAAAACAGGGAAATGTCTGTTATTAGGGAAGGGTTTTATTCTGTGTTAAATGTTAGATCTTTTTTAGCTTCACTTTCCATGTGTATTTACACTGTACATATAACTGTACATACAGTTTTTTATCATGCTTTAGTAAGATTGAAAGTCCTTATGGTAAATTGCAATTAGGCATTTAAGCTTATTCTGAACAATTTAATGTCTAAATCACTGAAATACGCTCTGACATGTTTAAAAGACTACCAAGCACTGTATTTCAAAAGCTTATATTTATGCTAGTGTCATTATATTTTATTGATAGGAAGTCACGCTACAACAACAAACTCCCAATTTACATACGTAAGATTTTAAAGATGAGGTATTATCCATTCTAAGTACATAATTCAATTTTGATGCTGGTTTTCCACTAAAAAAAACAACAATTTGGCATATTTCTATTATTAGAAGCCATTTTGCCTTGATGGAGGACGTTTTAAGTAGCCAATATTTTGGAACAAAAGTTCTGATTTGTAACTTGTCATATGTATAATGTATAAGAAAATCTTATCTATTCATTTAATTAGAGTGCGAGGAGAAAGAAATATTTCTTTGATCAGTAGTAACCAAACTCTAACAATAAGGGGGGGGGGCGATGTGCAGAAAGGTTCAAAATACAGAACTGCATTGTTTGCAAAAAAAGCCTGCTGTTTCCTTTATGTCTAACTGATCCATGCCAGAAGCCCTCTTGAATTTCTACAAGAATAGAGCTTCAGATCATCTGCATTCAGTGCCAGAGTCATGGCCCTGGAACCGATAATTGCCTCTGACAGGATTTAATTACCTTCTCCAGGACCTTTTCTCTGTTTGATTGGAGACCACCCCCTGCCTCCGATCAAATCAGACAGTAATAACACACTGAAGCACAGCAGCCAATCACGAGTCAAGTCTGAACAGTGACCTTGCTGAGTAGAAGCTGATTGGTGGTGTCAGCCTTGTCAACTGTGTCAGTGAACCATCAGACAAGAAAGAGAGAGAGAGAGAGAAAGAGAGAGAGTGGAAGATAAGAGAACAGCATTAATGCTAATGGAGTCTGTCAGCATGCAGAGCTCGAGGTTGCATTTCAAGCATGGCAATGCACAAAAACAAAAATATTATAAAGCCAATGCAAGTCTGAAATATTCAGAATTGTACCTTTTTCAGGAGGCTAGTTATGGGAACACATCAAAGCTATAATTCACTGACAGCTCAGACACGGTGAAAGATACAGACACATAATGTGACAAAATCACTTTCAGGAAAGATTCTCCCTGCACCCCATCCCTAAAATTTCTCAATTTTAAGCCCACCGCTGTTATATCAGATTGTAGCGGAATATTAGTAGTTGGTATGCGCCAGGCAGCCTGTGTTTTTAATATTAACCTGACACATGCAGTCACTATATTATTTATGGTCATTTTAATGTGGAATCTAAATGTACCTGTGGTTTTAAGAATATGATATTCTTTTAGCAGCTAGCTTTTAAATTCTTATTTCTTTTAAAAAGAAGCAGCTGAAGAAGTTAGAGTGTGGTATTTTTTGCTGAACATTTTCTCAGGATAGCATGGAAAACTTGACAAACTTTCCTTTTCACACCTCCTCCACGTGCCCCCTATTTATAAACCAAATATGCTTATGCTATTGGCTATGAGTACCAAAATCTTGAGAATTGAACTGACTGGGCTTGGAGGGAAATTAGAGTCTTAATATGTTGACAACAGGCAAGGAGAACCAACTGGGGTCTTTTCATTTTTGCTTAAGTTTATATTGCTCTTGGTACAGGTAAAGGGCCTATTTCTGTTTGTCAATGGCAAAACTCCAAGTAAAGTAGGGTGGGGCCCATGCTCTTTTTGCTCTGTATTGGTTACTTTATCTGTTCCACCTCAAAATGAGATGTGAAAACATTTTGGTAAATGAACAGAGAGGTGGTATAGTTTCATGGTGGCTTCTCCAAGCACCCCTAGGTGAAATGCTATCCTTAGATTTACAGCAATGCTTCTTAGTGAATTGTAGCACCTCCTAGTGTTCTGTTGCTGTATTTCCTGTCTCCACCAATAGGAAGACCTATTGTGCTAATGAATGTGCTAAATTGGGGCATTTCCCCTTCTGTCCCGATATCTGTAGATGCCACTCTCAGGGTGTGTTTACAAAAATGAAGTCATAATTGAGCATCCGTGTTGCTCTGGCAGTGTCAGTAATGGTTGAAGCTGTAGTGTAGAAAGGGCTCCTGTATTAGCTAATCAAGATCTGTGCATGAATTCCACATATGAATTTTGCTAATGTAGCTGTACCCTTAGCACCATACCTCACCATCACACCGAGGCCAGAGATATCAGGTAAGCGGCTTATATTGTGGTTGAAAAATATAACAAAGGTTATTTTCCTACTCTCGGAACAGCAATTTACACTGGAGCTGAAACTTCCACATTAGGGCCAAAGAATCCCACTACATGGAGTATGGCTTCGGTGAAAATAAGTGGTTTTACTACCATGAACCAGTGAATCAGATTTTTCTGTCCTTATGCTGGTTTGACTGAAGGACAGTTCTGATTATATTTTGCAGTGTAGTTTGTAGCCATGTTGGTCCCAGGATATGAGTGCGACAAGATGGTGCGGGAATATCTTTTATTGGACTTCTATTAGTGAAAGAAAATAACTTTCTAGCTCTACAGACCTGAAGAAAAGCTCTGTGGCATACGAAAGTTTGTCTTTCACCATCACCAATAAGAGATATTACTTCACCCACCTTGTCTCAGTTCAGATTATAATTATTTTACCTGTTAAGTGGACTCCAGCACATAGCAGTCTCCTTAGATATAGAGCATCTAGAGAGAGAGGGTTGTATGTATGTATTTTTCACTCCATTGCTAGTATAAAGCTAAGAATCAAGAACACGTCTGTGGATTTGGGGCATCCAATGAATGATCCTAACTCCATTACAAATTATTTGGCAGCCTGTTACATACAATCCTGCTTCTTATTTTTCTCAGGGTGAACTGTCAAATAAATATATTAAAATAAGCACCTCCGTCTCAATATAAATCCATTTTGAAATATAGAAAAAAGGACTGCATCATTGTATGAAAGTGCAAACTTCTAGGGCTTACAGAACAAATAAAAATTTTCTTTACACTGTTTTGTGAACTTTCAGCAATGAGAGAGCAGAACAGAATGGAAATTGCCTACCCTAAATGTGGAAGGAGATTTGCATCATTTTTCTTTTGCCACTTGCCAGCCATCTGCCACAACCTTACAACCTATACAAAACTATACAGCCACAAATTTCATAGCAAATGCATAGGGCCTGATGCACCGATTTTCTGCTGAAGTAACTCCACTGATTTCAGAATGGAGAATCAGTTTCATGTTTCACACTTGGAGGGAATAGGAAAAATGAATCTGAATTCTTTCTCCTTTAGATGGCTATACGGTAGTCCGTGCAGATTACATCAACTGCATCCATAATGGCAAAACAGCAGTAAACATACAAGTGAAAGAGGGATGAAGGATTGTCCAGTGGTTAGGCTGCTATTTTGGAGACCCAGGCTTAATTCCCTGGAGCCACAGACTTCTTGTGTTACTTTGGCAAAATCACTTAAGATAAAATGATCAAAAACACTTAAGTGACTTGGGAGACTGAGTCCCAGTAAATGTGAAAGTCACTGGAACTTAGACTCCAAAGAGTCTAATTCACTTTTGAAAATTTTATCCCAGTCTCTCTGTGCCTCAGTTTCCCATTTGTAAAATGGGGATAATAGCATATCCTTAACTTCTTTCTTGATCACTGTGGACAACATCATCTCCTGCCTGTCACTCAGGTCCATAACCTAGGCATGATCTTCAACTCGGACCTCTTTCTGGATCCTCATGTCACACTATATCTAAAACTTGCTGATTCTTTCTGAATAGCCTCTCTAAGATATGGCCTTTCCAGTCCATCCATGCAGCTAAAATTCTTGGCCAGACTCTCTTCGTCTCCCATCTCGGTTACTGCAACATCCTTCTCTCTGGCCTTGACAAATGCAATCTTGCCCCACTCATATCCATTCAGAATGCAGCTGCAAAGATCATTTTACTAGCCCATCACTTTGACCATGTCATCTCTGTCTTTGCACCCCTTCACTGGCTCATAGACTCTAAGGTCAGAAAGGACTAAAGGATGATCATGATCATCTAGTCTGACCTCCTGCACATTCCTGGCCACAGAACCTGGCCTGGCTCCCCCTTGTCTATCACATCAAACATAAGCTGCTTCTCTTCACTTTCAAAGACCTTCGTGGCCAATCCCCACCCTATCTATCATCTTTCATTCACTATCAAACTGTCATTGCTCGCCTCTGATTGGTCCATGATGCCAGCCTCCATTGCCCACTTTTTAAATTTTCAAACAAACACCTTTGTGCTTCCTCCCATGCTGTCCGTCATGCTAGGGAGGAGCTCTCCATAAACATCCATAAAGCTACCTCATTAACTCCTTCTAATCTCTCCTCAATATTCTGCTTTGTCATAAAGCCTACAAAACACTTGATCATGGTTAGTCTGCTGGTGTGCAGAAATCACTGGCTATCATGCTGACCAAAACTGTCTAAAGTTTCCTTGTATTCCCCAGTCTGTCTGCATCCATCTTTTATTTTGTTTTGTACATAGATTTTAAGATGCTTGGGGCAAGGACTGTCATTTAGGGATGCTTGGGGAACTACAGGCCAGTCAGCCTCACCTCAGTCCCTGGAAAAATCATGGAGCAGGTCCTCAAGGAATCAATTATGAAACACTTAGAGGAGAGGAAAGTGATCAGGAACAGTCAGCATGGATTCACCAAGGGGAAGTCGTGCCTGACTAACCTAATTGCCTTCTATGATGAGATAACTGGCTCTGTGGATGAGGGGAAAGCAGTGGATGTGTTATTCCTTGACTTTAGCAAAGCTTTTGATACGGTCTCCCACAGTATTCTTGCTGCCAAGTTAAAGAAGTATGGGCTGGATGAATGGACTGTAAGGTGGATAGAAAGCTGGCTAGATCGTCGGGCTCAACGGGTAGTGATCAATGGCTCCATGTCTAGTTGGCAGCCGGTTTCAAGCGGAGTGCCCCAAGGGTCGGTCCTGGGGCCGGTTTTGTTTAATATCTTTATTAATGATCTGGAGGATGGTGTGGACTGCACTCTCAGCAAGTTTGCCGATGACACTAAACTAGGAGGCGTGGTAGATACACTAGAGGGTAGGGATCGGATACAGAGGGACCTAGACAAATTAGAGGACTGGGCCAAAAGAAACCTGATGAGGTTCAACAAGGACAAGTGCAGAGTCCTGCACTTAGGACGGAAGAATCCCATGCACAGCTACAGACTAGGGACCGAATGGCTAGGTAGCAGTTCTGCAGAAAAGGACCTAGGGGTCACAGTGGACGAGAAGCTGGATATGAGTCAACAGTGTGCTCTTATTGCCAAGAAGGCTAACGGCATTTTGGGCTGTATAAGTAGGGGCATTGCCAGCAGATCGAGGGACGTGATTGTTCCCCTTTATTCGACATTGGTGAGGCCTCATCTGGAGTACTGTGTCCAGTTTTGGGCCCCACACTACAAGAAGGATGTGGAAAAATTGGAAAGAGTCCAGCGGAGGGCAACAAAAATGATTAGGGGTCTGGAGCGCATGACTTATGAGGAGAGGCTGAGGGAACTGGGATTGTTTAGTCTCCAGAAGAGAAGAATGAGGGGGGATTTGATAGCAGCCTTCAACTACCTGAAGGGGGGTTCCAAAGAGGATGGAACTCGGCTGTTCTCAATGGTGGCAGATGACAGAACAAGGAGCAATGGTCTCAAGTTGCAGTGGGGGAGGTCTAGGTTGGATATTAGGAAACACTATTTCACTAGGAGGGTAGTGAAGCACTGGAATGCGTTACCTAGGGAGGTGGTGGAGTCTCCTTCCTTGGAGGTTTTTAAGGCCCGGCTTGACAAAGCCCTGGCTGGGATGATTTAGTTGGGAATTGGTCCTGCTTTGAGCAGGGGGTTGGACTAGATGACCTCCTGAGGTCCCTTCCAACCCTGATATTCTATGATTCTATGATTCTATGATTTAGTTTTGTGTTTTGTACAGCATCTAGCATTATGGGGTCCTGGTCCGTGACTAGGAGTCCTAGATGCTAAAGAAATACAAATAGTAAATATTAATAATCATGGGCATGGTGTGAGGATAAGTACATTCAAGACTGTCAAGTGATCAGATAATTACATGACCCCAGTTACAGTAGTATCTAAAATAGTGCATTTTCTCATTTTCTGGCATCATATGGTCCCTACAGCGACCATAAGATCTGCAAGTGTCTACAAAATTAAACAAACACACTCACTCTAAAAAAAATTATTCACTTTTGAATGAACAGTTGGGCTGTGCTTAGAAAAGAAATGGGTTTTCCAGAATTGTAAATGTTCTGTTGTAACATGTCAGAAGGATTGATCCTGCTCCTATAGAAAACTGGGAGAGTTTTGCCATTGATTTCAATGGGAGCAATACTGGGCCCATAATTTCTGTATATTTTATTTTTTGCTTTGCCAGAACATGCTAAATACATAGACACTATCCTATGTAAGAGCCATGTGAAACAGCATGTAAGAGTTACGCTGTTCATCATTGGTGATCCCTCAATTCGAGCATGATCTCTACCACAGATTTAATATGGGTCCTAAGATCACTCAGGAGTCCGATCGTGGAACCACAGATCCACCTGCAGCAGGTACAGACATATCCTGCAGGCCAGCTGCCTGCTGTGAAAAAAGTTCTTTCTTTTTCCTTCCTTCTCTCTCTCTTTTCAGCTTCAAGGAAGGTGCTTCTCGAAGCGGGCCACTGCCTGATGGAGAATGTTTCCATTTGGGTCGGTTGGTGGCTTGCTCCTCCCAGCTTATGATGTCCACTTCAGTTTTCAAGGTACACTGTTAGCCACAAGTGAACACCAAGGGAGGAGAAACTGCTTCTGTAGTTGGATAGCCATTCACAGTCTTTGTTTAATCCTGATCTGATGGTGTCAAATTTGCAAATGAACTGGAGCTCAGCAGTTTCTCTTTGGAGTCTGGTCCTGAAGTTTTTTTGCTGTAAGATGGCTACCTTTACATCTGCTATTGTGTGTCCAGGGAGGTTGAAGTGTTCTCCTACAGGTTTTTATATATTGCCATTCCTGATATCTGACTTGTGTCCATTTATCCTCTTGCGTAGTGACTGTCCAGTTTGGCCAATGTACATAGCAGAGGGGCATTGCTGGCACATGATGGCATATATAACATTGGTGGACGTGCAGGTGAATGAGCCGGTGATGTTGTAGCTGATCTGGTTAGGTCCTGTGATGGTGTTGCTGGTGTAGATATGTGGGCAGAGTTGGCATCGAGGTTTGTTGCATGGGTTGGTTCCTAAGTTAGAGTTGTTATGGTGCGGTGCGTGGTTGCTGGTGAGAATATGCTTAAGGTTGGCGGGTTGTCTGTGGGCGAGGACTGGCCTGCCTCCCAAGGTCTGTGAAAGTGAGGGATCATTGTCCAGGATGGGTTGTAGATCACTGATGATGCGTTGGAGAGGTTTAAGCTGAGGACTGTAGGTGATGGCCAGTGGAGTTCTGTTGGTTTCTTTTTTGGGCCTGTCTTGTAGCAGGAGGCTTCTGGGTACACGTCTGGCTCTGTTGATTTGTTTCTTTATTTCCTTGTGTGGGTATCGTAGTTTTGAGAATGCTTGGTGAAGATCTTGTAGGCGTTGGTCTCTGTCTGAGGGGTTGGAGCAGATGCGATTGTACCTCAGTGCTTGGCTGTAGACGATGGATCGTGTGGTGTGTCCGGGGTGGAAGCTGGAGGCATGAAGGTAGGCGTAGCGGTCGGTGGGTTTTCGGTATAGGGTGGTGTTAACGTGGCCATCGCTTATTTGTACGGTGGTGTCTAGGAAGCGGACCTCCCGTGTAGATTGGTCCAGGCTGAGGTTGATGGTGGGGTGGAAGCTGTTGAAATCATGGTGGAATTCTTCCAGGGTCTCCTTCCCATGGGTCGAGATGATGAAGATGTCATCAATGTAGCGTAGGTAGAGAAGGGGCGTGAGTGGACGAGAGCTGAGGAAGCGTTGTTCCAGGTCAGCCATAAAAATGTTGGCATATTGTGGGGCCATGCGGGTGCCCATAGCGGTGCCACTGGTCTGGAGGTATATATTGTCACCAAATTTGAAATAATTGTGCGTGAGGATAAAGTCACAGAGCTCAGCAATAAGTTGTGCTGTGTCATCATCAGGGATACTGTTCCTGACAGCTTGTATTCCATCTGTGTGTGGGATGTTTGTGTAGAGAGCCTCTACATCCATGGTGGCTAGGATGGTGTTTTCTGGGAGGTCACCAATGCACTGTAGTTTTCTCAGGAAATCTGTGGTGTCACGGAGATAGCTGGGAGTGCTGGTGGCGTAGGGTCTGAGTAGGGAGTCCACATATCCAGACAGTCCTTCAGTGAGAGTGCCAATGCCCGAGATGATGGGGCGTCCAGGATTTCCAGGTTTGTGGATCTTGGGTAGTAGATAGAATAACCCCGGTCGGGGCTCTAAGGGTATGTTGATTTGTTCCTGTGTTAGTGTAGGGAGTGTCCTGAGTAGATGGTGCAATTTCTTAGGCCAGGTCTACACTACCGCGGTAGTTCGACGGCTGGCAATCGAACTTCCGGGTTCGATTTATCGCGTCTGGTCTGGACGCGATAAATCGATCCCGGAAGTGCTCGCCGTCGACTGCGGTACTCCAGCTCGGCGAGAGGAGTACCGCGGAGTCGACGGGGAGCCTGCCTGCCGCGTGTGGACCGCGTCTGAACCGCGGTAAGTTCGAACTAAGGTATGTCGACTTCAGCTACGTTATTCACGTAGCTGAAGTTGCGTACCTTAGTTTGAATTTGGGGGTTAGTGTAGACCAGGCCTTAGTGTATTCCTCAGTGGGATCTGAGGAAAGTGGCCTGTAGAATTTGGTATTGGAGAGTTGTCTGGCAGCCTCCTTCTGGTAGTCAGACCTGTTCATGATGACAACAGCACCTCCTTTATCAGCCTCTTTGATGATAATGTCAGGGTGGTTTCTGAGGCTGTGGATGGCATTGCGTTCTGCACGACTTAGGTTATGAGGCAAGCGATGTTGTTTTTCCACAATTTCTGCCTGTGCACGTCGGCGGAAGCATTCTATGTATAGGTCCAGACTGTCATTTCGACCCTCAGGCGGAGTCCATGTGGAGTTCTTCCTCTGTTGTTGGTGGGAGGGTATCTGTGTATCAGTGCGGTGTTCAGTGTTATCTTGAAAGTATTCTTTGAGTCGGAGGCGGCGAAAGTAGGCTTCCAGATCACCGCAGAACTGTATCATGTTCGTGGGTGTGCTGGGGCAAAAAGAGAGTCCCCGAGATAGGACAGACTCTTCTGCTGGGTTGAGTGTGTACATCTAAATATATATTTAGTTAGGTGTGTGACTTGTAAATATGTGTATATCACTATACAGGGAGTTGGGTGAAACCTCATTGAAATTGGTGGGCATAACAGCTGGATAAATGTAAGTAGTCCTTTGTAAGTAAGATTTCTGAAACTAGCCACTGCCTAAAACAGGCCACATGCAAGGCCAGTCAGGAGCTGAGTTATGTGGACAGAGAGGTTTCACTGGACATTGTTTGGTGGAGCTGTGAGTGAGAGAAGCAGCCAGAAATACCATAAAAGAAAATAGAGAAGGCACTAGACAGCCAAGAACAGCTAGAGAAGTACTTCTAGCATGGCCCTGAAAGAAAGCCAAGATAGAGGGCTTTTGGGGCAAAGTCCTGGTTGGAAAAAGAGGCTTGGAATATTGAGCAAGCAGTCTGTCTTCTGTTGTTTGATTCCTACGGTGTCCAGCAAAACACTACTTTGTGTACATTCTTTGTAAATAAGATTGCATCAAAGAAATACCTGACCCCAGCATCAATTCCCCCTTCCCAATAGAAACAACCCATTTCGTCCCAAATATTGGTGAACCACTTGGATAAAAAGTGGTAACAATATGTACTACAACATATTTTTATGTTCTACAAGATGTACTACAACTATTTTTACCACTTGTGCTGATATCAACCAACCAACCAACACAACACAGAGCTGTTTTGTATAGTTGTATTATTCATAAATCACTGTATTTCTATGTGGTGTTTTACTGGCATAAAATAAGGTAAGGTACCCACCCCAGGCAATTTACAATCTGTGTAGTGTCCACAGAGTTTGAGATTTGTGCTGATCTTCCAAAGTGAAGATACATTTCCCCTATAAGGAAATGACTAATTCTTAGTTACACTATGCTAAAGCCACATATCAAGTGGACTGGGATCAAAATTCACAAAAGTATATTTGAGATTAAATAGTTAATAGAGGCAAACTGTCTTTGAGACTATTAATCTGGTGCTGTTTGTGATCCTTAGCACAAAACTCCTGTCAGAAACATTGTAAGTGAGAGCAGGACCAGGGGAAATTAATGTAAAAGGAGTTGCTTATAAAATACCAGTGGATGCCTTTGTTTGTGTATGTGTCTGGGGAGAGAGGGTTGTTTTTAAGGTGACCCCATCTGCTTAAGTGCACTGCATATTTATTTTAAAACCGTCATAAAAAAGATAAAATCCTGAATGCAAAAAGGCCTCAAAATTCATCTAAATTGAGAAACTGCAGCCAATTGATTATTCAGCTGGCAAAATGGAAATTTCAAGTTGCATAGACTGCTAATTGTGGCCTGCCTATGGAATGACAGGTCTATAATTTTTAGTTTTGTGCACATTCAAAGCCAGTCACCTTGACACTTAGCAGTCCATTATCTGCTGGCCACCAACCATATGATGATATTCAAAGAATGACAGGTCTCTTCCATTATAGAATGATAAAATGTGCCATGCTTTATTTGGATAAAGCTGTCTTCACAGACAGAACAAACCAGGTGCTTATCTGATCCCTACATGTGACAGTGACTCTGGGGCACCTTGTACTACACAGGGTTAAGATTTTCTTTTGTTCTTCTGGGAAAAGATGAGTGAAATTGGCATCCTCCGCATTGCTTTCTAAACAGACAGGTCACTTGTGATTCACTTCTCTGGATTCTTTCAGTATTGAGCATTTTCACACAAGACAGATTGAGGGAAGCTCTGGGTTCCAGTTCATAGAACTAAATGATTCACAACCTGATGAGAAATGTTTTCTTTTCCTTTTTTTTTTCTTTTTTTTCTTTAAACAATTTTATTGTGTGTTTTGTATGAATAGAGAACAAGGTCATGAAAAGTGTCCCAGGCGACACATTATTAGACAATAAAAATCAACAAACCAGGACAAATCAACAACAAACCAGGTCAGGACCCAGCATTTAACTCAAATTTAAACAAACAGAGCACCAGATTCAGCTTGGGTTTATGTCAGTTTCTGCTGCACACACAAGAGTGCAGTGCCTGGTAAGTCTGTCAGTGGCACCTCGTAACAGAACAAGATGGCTGCAATCTCCCCAGTGCTATAGAGCAGTGGTTTTCAACCTGTGGTCCGTGGACCCCTCGGGGTCCACAGACTTATGTCTAAGATTTCCAAAGGGGTCTGCGCCTCCATTTGAAAATGTTTAGGAGTCCACACATAAAAAAAGGTTGAAATCCACTATTTTTAGAGGACAAGCACAGACTGAAAAGTGGGTGTTGCCTGCTAGTGAGAGGTGTTGCCATTTTGGCTGTGGGATTCTCTGATACAGTAACTCCTCATTTAAAGTCGTCCCGGTTACCGTTGTTTCATTGTTACGTTGCTGATCAATTAGAGAACATGCTCGTTTAAAGTTGCACAATGCTCCCTTCTAACATCGTTTGGCAGCCGCCTGCTTTGTCCACTGCTTGCAGGAAGAGCAGCCCGTTGGAGCTAGCTGGTGGGGGCTTGGAACCAGGGTGGACCAGCAGCCCCCCTATCAGCTCCCCGTTCCCCTAAGTTCCCTGTGCAGCAGCCACCCAGCAGGCTATCAATTGCCAGCAGTTCAGCTGTCCCTCCCCCCACTGCCATGTGCTGCTCCTGCCCTCTGCGTTGGAGCTGCTCCCTGGAGCCTCCTGCTTGCTGTGAAGGGCGGGGAGGAAGAGAGGGGCTAATGTCAGGGTGTCCCCCTCCCCCCTGCTCCTGCACCCTGGTTACCCCATCTTCCATAGAGCAGGGGGGACACACGACAGGGCTCAGGACGGAGGGAGCTTCCTGGCAGCAGCTGCCATCTCAGCTTGCTGATCTACTTAAAAAGGCAGTGTACTTAGAGTGGGGTCAGCGTACTTAAAGGAGCAATGTGCATCTCTCTCTCACACACACGGTGTGTGTCTCTGTCTCTGTCTCCCATGCTGTCTCCCCTCCCTCCATTCGTGCTGCCTTGTAGAGTGTGAGGCTACATTAACAACGAGTTAACCCTTGAGGGCTCAGCCAACTGCTAGTTCATCATTTAGCAGTAAGGCATTACCTGGGAAATATCCCTCTGACTTCACCGCCTCAACCAAGCTTCACAATCATCATTGCTGTGTACCAGTATTAAATTGTTTGTTTAAAACTTATACTGTGTGCAGGGGTGGCTCTATGTTTTTTGCCGCCCCAAGCACGGCAGTCAGGCGGCCTTCGGCGGCGTTTCTACGGGTGATCTGCCAGTCCCGCAACTTCGGTGTACCCGCCGCCGAATTGCCGCCGAAACCGCGGAACCGGCGGACCTCCCGCAGAAACGCCTCCGAATCCGCGTGACCGCGGACGGCACGCCGCTGAAGGCCGCCTGACTGCCGCCCTCACAGCGACCAGCAGGACGCCCTCAACGGCTTGCCACCCCAGGCACGCACTTGCTGCGCTGGTGCCTGGAGTCACCCGGACTCTGTGTGTGTGTGTGTGTGTGTGTAGTTCTGTTCTGGCTCCAAAGGTTTTGTCTCAAGCCTAACTCTAGTTTCAGTAAATAACCAGGCGTAACTCAGTTACTTTACCTGAGGTTTGATTTGAGAATTCTGTACAACCCATTCAACAGGAAAACTATTTTAGAAATATTTTAGGGAGTTTTAGCGAGACACTACTACCATGTTTGTATCTCTCTGCCTATAACTCCAAGGCTGCCTTACTCACTGTAGGCCTGATCCAACACCCACAGAATCAGAATCAGTGGGTCAGGCTGTATAAGCCCAACTGAATGCAGACAGAGAAAAACTATCAATAATATATTTTAGAATTCTCAAAAAATGACCTAAAATGGATTTTCTGTACAAAATAAAATTGCAGATTTAAGGTCCGGTACCTTCTAAGCTGAGCTAGAAACAATAGCCTTATACTTCAGGAAAGGAGGATTCCTGGCTTTGAAAATGATACCCAGCTTCCATTTCAATGTGAGATTTTATACCATAAACTCCTCACTCAGCCAGGACTGAGTACTGAAAGCTAGAGTAATTTGAAGGGAAAAATCCACATTATTCTTGTAAGTTTTTTGTTTTTAAGAAACATTTGTGTATAATATATTGCATACACAAACCCCCCCCTTTTAGATTCTAATGTATAGCTCTTGTACAGTACACTCCACATACCTTAACTCTAGAGAATGGACTAATGGAGAGAGAGTGCTCTAAACCGAACAATCCTGAGATTCTCATCTATTCCTTATATGCTACAATAGCACTAACACACCTTTTACGCCACAGGATGGCTTGCACTCAGGGAATTGTGTTTCATCCAATTTTCTTACAAATAATGAACAAGTTCTATCAGGTTTATTGGCACTATCTTTGTGCACACTTTTTTGGTGTAAATTATTTATTCTATTAATTTAACTGCAAACAGTCATGGACCGTGAGCTTACTGTGGCAATTTCATACACATTGGTTGTAGGTTAATTATTTAAAGATTGAGATATCTGTGGTAATGCCAAATAAGTGCCGATCTTATCAGTGAAAAAAATTGGATGCTTCTAGGTTTTTCCAAACTTCAGATCATGCAGCCATTATATGATGCCTACTAAGTTCTGTGTGTTATCACAAAAGAACACAAATGTGGTTTGAGATAGTGCAGGAGTTAACTCCTTTGGTTCCCATTATTTCCTCGGCTGACAAAGAGCTTTGATCCTTGTAAGTCAGCTGGCCAGAGCATGCAAATCTACAAATAGTGTTGCTGTAGTAAAAGGGATGGTGCATGCTGCTACTGGACATATATGTTATGAGATGTTCCAGTGCTTTAGATGTGTTGGGCATGTTGAAACTTGCATGCCTAAGATTAAGCACCCAAATCCATTTTTAGGCACCCCCCAAAATGGTCTGATTTTCCAGAGGTGCTGAGCCCCCCAAAAAGACAATGGGATGTGTGGGTGCCCAATACTTCTGACAACCAAGCACATTTATTTGGATATCTCAATATGGATTTTGATGTCCAAAAGTTTGAAAAATTTGGGATTTGAGTATAATTAGATATCTTGAACTCCACATAAGATTGATATTCAGTGTTAGTAACACAGAAAAATTGCACAGTATTCCGTTCCTATATAACTGACAAAACATCATTCTCCATCAACATGTGGGTTACTCAGCTCGCAACAGGAAACTTTAACAGTTCACTTGAGGAAGTGCGACTCCGATTAGCATGGGCAGGGAATGAGTCTAAAGAGAGATCACCATCCCCAGCGAGGATAGAACATTGATGTTACAGCAAAGCTGCTCCCTTTCTGTCATCTCTTTTTCTGCAATAATATTACTGCCCTGTGCTGCACTGTACCGTTACACACCTCACACTATTTTCAAACCAGGCCTTCAAAAGGGCTAGAAACGCTACTTTTGATTCTCAGTATATTTTATATCCAGATTTCTGCATCACAACATTTAGAGCGTTTTTTAAAGCTGCAATTACAATTTTTAGAGTTTTATTTATCAGACTATATTTGAGCTTATGCCTAGGCTGTGACCACCTGATTCTGTTATAGCTGTTGTAGTTCCTACGATGGGTGGTCCCAGCTCAAGCCAGCCAGGAAAAACACTGGATTAGTGCATCTCCTAGGAGACTTCACTGACGGAACTCCCATGTAGCACCAGCCCAGACTGTAAGCCTTTCTTTCTTCTCTCCTTCCATAACCTTCAGCAAGATCCTTTCTTGTTTCATAACCTCCAATAGGCCCACTATTCTTACCTCAAGCCTGTGCCTTCTCTGTAACGTCACAGTCATCACCACCACTGCAACCTCAGTGCAACACACTGTTTTTTGTCATCTTAAATGCACACATGTATGACATACCATGTTGAAAACTTCACTGCAGGCAGGGTGTAACGATGCTGCCCTTGGTGGGACACATCTGAGAGTGTCAATTCAGGACAAATTGATTAAAGCAGGGCAGTTACAGCCCAAGGCTGGGGTTCCTGTGCACACCAAGGCAAACCAAACCAGCCAAACAGAGAAGACTTTGGTTTTACCCCACTGGCTAACCATAAGTCACACAAGCAATTCCCTTAGAGACTCCAGTTTCCCGGTATCACCACCAGTGCCACTCATTATGGGGATGAATGGTTATGAAAACCAATACCCCAGTAATAGAAAAAAGATTCTCCCGATCCCAAAGGACCAAGCCCCAGACCCAGGTCAATATACAAGTCAGATCTTACCCACAAATTACGCTGTTGCCAATCCTTTAGAATCTAAAATCTAAAGGTTTATTCATAAAAGGAAAAGGATATAGATGAGAGCTAGAATTGGTTAAATGAATCAATTACATACAGTAATGGCAAAGTTCTTGGTTCAGGCTTGTAGCAGTGATACAATAACCGCAAGTTCAAATCAAGTTTCTGGAGTACATCCACAGCTGGGATGGGTCATTCAGTGCTTTGTTCAGAGCTTCAGTTTGTAGCAAAGTTCCTCCAGAGGCAAGAAGCAGGATTGAAGACAAGATGGAGGAGATGCAGCAGCCTTTTATAGTCTCTTGCTTTCTTTGTTCCAAAGACAAACTATCCAGCACATGGCATGGAAAAACCTTAGAGTTCTGTCCATAGGCATGTCCCTGCATTCCTTGCTGAGTCACAAGGTGTATCTGCCTTCTTTCAATGGGTCAGTTATATAGCTGATGGTCCTTAATGGGCCATCAAGCAGGCTAGGCAGTGCTGATGCCAAATTGTCTGGGGTGTCACCCAGAAGCACAGCACAAGTTTGAAATACAGACAGTATAGAGCCAATATTTATAACTTTAAATACAAAAATGATACATGCATACAGATAGCATAATCATAACCAGCAAACCATAACCTTGTCTTAGACACCTTATTTGACCCCCTTTATATGAGATTTGGTGCCACTACAGGACTTTGGTTGCAACAATGATCTATAATGTCGATATGTCGTTCCTGTCGATAATGTCACACAGGGCCCAGCTGGTTTCTAGTCCCTCTGCTGAGCAGCACATGACATGACCCATTTACATCATGTATGCCCCATTATGCTCCTCCCTTAGAGACATTAAGAGTGATCTGAAGGATTAAACTGAAGGCTGGGAGTCTGGAACGCCTCAATTCTAGTTCCAGATCTGTCACTGATTCACTGTGTAACTGGGCAAGTCAAACCAAGCTTCTGTCAGTTTTCCAATCTGTAAAATGAGGATAATAAATAATACCTACTTAACACACTGAATTTTGCAACCTTTATTTCCAGGGTGGCACATCTGTCTGTTGCCACTGTCCTACGATTTTAGTCCCCTGATTTAGTCTCAGATTTTAATCCCCTAATTGCCTGTTCTGATATACTTTTCTTTAGTATTTTACTCCCTCCCCTGGGAAGTGTAAACACTTCGTACATTTATCCCTCACTCTTAGTGGAATTGATAATATTTCTCTCTCTCTCTAGTAATATCTTTTTCTGTTAATTATTTACCCCAGCCATCTTTCACTGGCCTCTTTCCCTTTTTGCACTTAAACTGACTTATCATGTATCATAACCTATATGTTAATCTTTTCCCAGCTTTGCCTTTTTTAAAATCAGTGTAATGCTGTGAGTGGGAGTGGGCAGATCAGAGGTATCACTTCTAGTCTGACAGTAAGGGTTGGTCTCACTGCAGTCACAGGATGCGATTGCAGCATGTGTATACATACCTGAGTGAGTTTTAATATAGCTAGCTCAGGTACCAGAGCAGTGAAACCGCAGCAGCACACTTCAGTGCAAGTATCAGGAGGTAGCTGTGTTAGTCTGTATCCACAAAAACAACAAGGAGTCCGGTGGCACCTTAAAGACTAACAGATTTATTTGGGCATAAGCTTTCGTGGGTAAAAAACCTCACTTTTTCAGATGCACCCACAAAAGCTTATGCCCAAATAAATCTTTTAGTCTTTAAGGTGCCACCGGACTCCTTGTTGTTTCAGTGCAAGCTGTACAAACTTGTCCGGAATCGTGGGTAATTACTCCTGCAGCTAGCCTGTGTGGAAGCCCATGCTGCCTTGGTTTCATTGCTCCAGTAGCTGACCTAGCTAGATTAAAGCTAGCACAGGTGTGTCAGTGCGAGCTGCAGTCATTCCCCGTAATTACAATGTAGACATTCCCTAAGACATACTGATCTCCTGCTTTGGTGTTTTCTGAGCTCCCCGGTTCCTCTGAGATTTTTGCCCTTACACTTTTGTATTATGATGGCATCCTCTCCCCAAAAAGAGAACTAATAAAACTCAGCACCCCAGCGAGAGGATAGAACTTTGGACAGTACTTTGATAATGGAGTTGCTTTAGCGGTTATCCAATCACGCAAGAGGCTAGAATTTGATGTTGGTCCATGGCCAACTTCTCAATAGGGATCCAAGGGATGGATACTGAGGGCTTTCAAAAACTCACTTGGGTGGGGTAGAGGTAAACTTCCAGTAATGAGCTTAAAGATTTATTCTGTCAACCTACATTTCATGGAGCTCTGGAAAATAAAACTAAAAGTCATGGAAGAAAGGCTGCAATTGTTGGAAGCTTATGAGGAAGATTAGCTAGGACATGAAGGAAAGTATATAGCAGCTGTAATTAATGGAAATACTCCACTTTAAATATCATATGCCATTAGAATGTGTTAAAAAGCAAAAAGCTGCATTATTTAGAGTGTCCAGCAGGTATGGAGGAGGAAGAAGGCCACAAAGCAATTAATCGCAAATTTTCTTTAAATTATTTTAGTTGATCAGACTCCTGATCAACTAATGTACAGAGCCACAGCCAGGGCATGGGCTGTAAGGCCTAGTGGGTGTAACCAGAGTCAGGCCTAGTTGGTAAGGCCAGAGCAAAGGGTCAGAGCCAGAATCAGAAGCCGGGAACCAGACCAAGCCGGGGTCGGAAGCGAGGAACCAGAGCCAAGGGTCAAAGACAGAAACTCAAATAAGGCAAAGGAACAGGGTCTGTCACAGTAGCTGGCAGGGGATCCACGTAGTTACACAGACAACTTCCTGATGCCCCCCCATCTGAAGGAGTGCACCTGGACTAATCAGGGATCCCGGGAGCACTGCCAATCAGCCCCTCTGTGGATGACAACACAGATTGCTACTTTGCCAGAGTTGTCAGGTAGTGATGTGGATGCGGCAGTCTTTCAGGGTCCAGCAGCCACAGATTCTAGTCCTATGGAGCCTCACACAGTCCCTTGGCCTTATCCACAGGTCCATCCTGTTGGCTTGAAGCCCTGAATGTACTTATAGAAATGGAAACACGGACTGAAAAAGTCTTCAGAATTACATTATGATAAAAAATAATAATAATGTGGAGTTGATAGGATTATATGAAAGATTTGGAGCAACTGGGAAATGTGCCCACTATCATTACTCTTTATAGACTTATTTTATTAAAAACTGGCTTTGAAGCCTGTGAACAGTAAAAAGGATTTTTTGTTTCCTCAGAACATAAGAATATACACTTTGCTGACCTAGTAAACTGGGATGAAAGAAGAAAATTTCTTTAAATCTGACTTTCGAGGAGTAGGTAGTAGTACAAGATTAACTTGATTATTTATCCTGCAAAGCTGAGAGCCCTGTGTAAGGCGGGGGCTGGGCGGGGGGGAGGAGCTATGCAAACTAATTATGAGTAAGGTATGATTTAGCAATTTAGCTATTTTACCTGGATAGTGAGTTAGAGCAAGAATTGGAAGAGAACTCTTTAAAAACTGAAAAAATTCTTGAATGAGACAATGCAAATCTTGAATATAGGTCCAACATGAGAAGAAAACATTTATGCCAAGCAATAAAGTGATGCTTCATAGGACACTAAAATCCTCAATGTTCTCAGGATTTTCAAACATAGAAATATTTATTTTACTGACCCTAGTATGGGCATCTTGGCTAGTCCAATGTTTAACTAGGATGTTTTGCTATAAATTCTATGATCTCTCTCTGGCTGTGAAAGAACCTAAGAGCAACTTACAGGCTATGAACTTGCATGTAGCACTAGAATTCCTTCTGTTTTTAAAGTGTTCCATTTCTGCTAAGTAAAATCTATTTATTCATGCCTGAATATTGATAATATACCAGAATTTTCAGAAGATTTCTTGATCCATCGCTAGCTTTGAGTACTCAGCAGCAGACCTCCCAGGGATCAACCACACATCATATATCCATCTCCGCACTGGTCGATCTGCCACCATTCCTGCCATGATAACCTTCTCAAGGTTATTTCCATCTCTACACCTAATGTGACCAAAGCACATAAGTTTATGCATCTTGATTTCTGACAGCAGGGTCTGCTTCTCTCCAGTGATATTTCTAATATAAGTATTTGTCTTGTTTTCTATCCAGGAGGTACACAAAAATCTTCCTTAGCAGCACATCTCAAAGGCTTCAGTTTTATTTTTGTCAGCAGCATTAATTCTTCTTCGAATGCTTGCTTGTGTCCATTCCATGCTAGCTAGGTATGTGCCATGTGCACAGTTGCTGGAGATTTTTCCCTGAGTGATAGCCGTAGGGCCAGCTCTAGCACCCTCTGGAGCCACACACATATGTGCCAGCGCCACTGGCCCCGCATGCTCTCAGTTCCTTCTTACCACCCATAACAATTGCTGGAACAATCCTTCTTGCTGTGGCAAGGTTTCTTCCCCAATGGTTGGACTTTGTCATATTCTGTATAGTTATCATAGTTAGTGTATATAGTTCTTAGTTAGAGTTGGTATATATAGTAGCGTTAATAGTTTTTCCTGTCGTTGGGGGACTTTTTGCCCCTGGGGCTGGGCATGCCCTGGGCTTCAAGCCGTGTGCCTCTTGCTGCAAGCTGATGCCATTTAATGACCCGCACACTAGCTGTCTAAAGTGTCTGGGGGAGTCTTATATCAAAGAGAAGTGCTAGATCTGTAGGACTTCAAACCCCATAACAGAAATGTCCCCAGACAGGGACATTTGGCTGAAATCCATTCTTATGGAGGCGGCCCTCAGACCAGCCTCGGAGCCAAGCCGCTCCAAATTGGATCAGAGTATTTCAGTATCCATGCGGAGTGCTCCTCTGGCACCATGTTCTTCACAGAATTCTCCAGTGCTGAAGAGAGACAAGCGGGGAGGGACTGATGCAGTGAGACCTGCATCAGGCCACTCATCCTCCCCTGAGCCACTGATGGCTTCGCAGACTCTGCCTAGAGTGCTGAGTCCGGTATGGGACCCACCACCGACTCTCAGGAACAGCCAAGGGGCCATACGGTTGTAGGCCCCCTCGACACCAGAGGCCTTTCCCCCTCGACACTGCTGTCCTTCCCGATCCCACCAACCCCTCAAGGAACCCCGCCGGGTAGGGCGACATGGGTCAGAAGGGAACAAGGTCTGGCAAGCTCCATCCTGGTACTGACCACCGTGGCACTGTCCGGAGGCAAGTCCTCCATGGTACCAGTGCATTGGTCACCATCCTGGCACTGGTCTCCAATCTCTCAGCACCGCCTGGTGGCAGAAGCAGGTACTGCACTGCCATGGTCTACAAGGGAAGAATATTCTTCGGAGGGCAAAGAGGAATCCTTCACTCCAAACCTCAAAGACCTACCCATCCTCCAGGCCTCCAGATTTTGGTAATGGTACTTCCATGGCACTTGGCTGCCAGGCCACTGGCCGATGCAGTGGCGGTACTGGAATCCCTGAGGGTTCCCCCCAGTACCAGCACCCAACTTGTGGCTAGCTTAGAGGAGTGCAAGACAGTGGCCAGGACCTCCCTTCAAGCAGCTCTGGATGCAGACAACTTGGCAGCCTGGACTATGGCATTGGCAGTCACCATGAGGTGCTTCTCATGGCTTCAATCGTCTGGCCTTCCTCACAAGGTTCAGCAGTCTGTCCAGGACCTCCCTTTTGAAGGCTCCTCCCTGTTTTCCAATCAGACATACTCGAAGCTCCAGAGCCTCAAAGACTCAAGACCTACATTTATTCCTTAGGCCTTTACATGTTGCTAGCCTCCAGGAAGCATTTCAGGCCCCAGCAGCCTCCCAGGTTCATGGCACCTGCCAGGCAGGAGCCCAACAGAAGAAAGGGGAAAGGTTATAAACAATGACAACCCCACCCTTCTACCTCAGCCTCCCAGTCGGGCTCTCATAGATATTTCAGTGAGGCCAAGCGGGCCTTTTGAAGATACGCCCAAGGGTGTTATACCAGTCTCAACTCCAGATCCGACCCCATTTTTGTTTTTTGGACTACCTGTCACCCTTCAGTCTAGCGTGGTCATAGATAACATTGGACCATTGGGTACTGACTACAGTAACAGTCAGTTAACCCTTCAATTTTCATCCATCCCTCCCTCCCAACCCCTTCCCCCGTTCCTCTTCAGGGACCCTTCTCACAAGCAGCTTCTCATTCAGGAGGTGCAAGTCCTCCTACATGTGGGGGCCATGGAGGCAGTTCCTCAAGACTTGAGAGGGGGAAGGGGTTTTACTCCTGATATTTCCTAATCCTGAAGGCCAAGGTGGTCTACAGCCTATCCTGGACCTGTGTCACCTCAAGAAATATCTCAAGAAACTGAGGTTCTGCATGGTCTCTCTGGCCTCCATCATTCTGCCCCCTCCTTCCCCTCTTCTCCCCACTCCCCCCCAGAGCCAGGAGACTGGTACTCTGCCATCAACTTAAAGGACGCCTATTTTCACATCTCTATTTTCCGCAGTCACCGAAGATTCCTCAGGTTCATAGTTGGGCAATGCCACTACCAATTCACTGCTCTTCCCTTCAGTCTATCAGAAGTCCCACAGGTCTTAATAAAGTATATGACAGTGGTGGCAGCCTTCCTCAGGCATTGAGGCATGCAAGTCTACCTGTATCTCGATGACTGGCTGATCAAAGTTCGGTAGCAGGCTCAGGTGTGGCACAGCATCTGCACAGTATGGGCCACCTTCCAGGTGCTGGGCTGTTGATAAACGAGCAGAAGTCAACCCTGGTCCCAGTTCAGAGAATAAAGTTAGTTGGGATAGCGCTCAATTTGACCCGGGCCAAAGCTTCCCTATCGGAAGCCTGTTTCCAAGCTATGTCGGACCTGATTTCCAAGGTCACAGTCCACCCACTAATGATCACTCAGGTCTGTCTCAAGCTGTTGGGTCACATGGCAGCATGTACCTACCTGCTGCAGCACACAAGACTACACCTCAGACCCCTTCAGATGTGGCTGGCGTCAGTCTACTCCCCGAACAGATACCACCTGGACTCAATAGTCATGATTCCGCCTCCAGTCCTCGCTTCACTGGCCTGGTGGAGAGACCCAAGATCTGTAATGAAGGGGTACCCTTTGTTGCCCCTCATCTGTTGGTAACCTTAGTCTCGGACACATCAGACCTGGGATGGGGAGCCCACCTCGATCCCCCCATGGGACTTAAACCTGGTCCTGTCGAGGCTCACAGGGCCTCCCTTCGAGCCGTTAGTATCATGCCCCATACTGCTTCTCTCTTGGATTGTGTGTGTGTGTCTAACAATGGATTCAGGTAATGTCTCTTTAAACAAAAGCTCACTGTTGTAATGTTTTCTTTCTGATATGTACATGACAAGAATTTGTAAATCTGTTAATGCTTCCTAAATGAATATATATATATATATATATATATATCTAATATGGATATGGATTCAAGAGCAAAACCATCGCCCAGTTTTAAAAAGTTTGGCTTCAGGTGAGTGGAGTGAATTTTAACTACCATGACCACCAGCAAGGATGGTGAGGTGTGTTCAAAAGTGGTGATCAGTGAAAAAAGTAAATCTGTGTTTGAGAACCTTTTTATAGTTAAGTAATTCTCTTCTCTCACTCACTCTACATCTCTTCTTCCAGCATTCTGCTTAGTAGCTGTTTAAGAATATACTAATAAATTAGCCCATCCCATGATACCCACTGTCAAGGAGTTGGTGGCAAATTGTCGATTGGATGCTGAACGTCCCCAGGGTGGAAGTTGCCATCGTACATCTCAATTGAATTCCCAAAATGCACGTACAGTTTTTTCATTTGCCGTAGTTTTGATTGAAACAACCAATTTAAGATGCCTGAAAGAAAAAACATATTAAAATGTTTAAAGTCATCAAATATTGCATAGTAATAATACATGATGCTGATTAAAGTAATGGAATATAGAATAGTATGGTTCCAGTGCTGGTACTGCTTATATATGAATGTCTTATAACTAGAGCTGTCAAGCGATTAATCACTTTGTTAAACAATAATAGAATACCATTTATTTAAATATTTTTGGATGTTTTCTACATTTACAAATATATTGATTTCACTTATAACACAGAATACAAAGTGTACAGTGATCACTTTATACTTATTTTTGATTACAAGTATTTGCACTGTAAAAAACAAAAGAAACTGTATTTTTCAATTCATCTAATACAAGTACTGTAGTGCAATCTCTTTATCATGAAAGTTAAACTTACAAATGTAGACTTATGTACAAAAAAACTGCATTCAAAAATAAAACAATGTAAAATTTAGGAGCCTGCAAATCCACTCAGTCCTACTTCTTGTTCAGCCAATCGCTCAGACAAACAAGTTTGTTTACATTTTGAGGAGATAATGCTGCCCGCTTCTTGTTTACAATGTCACCTGAAAGTGAGAACAGGTGTTCCTATGGCACTGTTGTAGCCAGCGTCGCAAGATGTTTACGTGCCAGATGTGCTAAAGATTCATATGTCCCTTCACACTTCAACCACCAGCACATCGCTCGCCTGCGCCGCTTCTCGCCACCCCCATTGGCCTGGGACGGCGAACCGCAGCCAGTGGGGGCCGCGATCGGCCGAACCTGCCGTGTCAGCAGGTAAATAAAACTGGCCCAGCCCGCCAGGGTGCTTACCCTGGCGAGCCGCGTGCCGAACATTGCTGACCCCTGTTATAACCAAATAGTGGGTCGATCCCTATTTCATTCCTTGTTTCTTGTCTGCTAAGCCTACTGGAGAGAAGCTTGCAATCGATGTGGCATGAAGTCCAACAACCTATTTCTAGGCCCAGGTCTCTCCCTTGCCTGCAGAGAGAACTCCCAAAGCAATTAGAGTTCTGTCAAAGTTTCTACTGTCTCTCAAGAATGGTGAATTTAATTCTCTTTTTTGTGGTGAAGATGGTGTAGTTTTGCAGAAAATTAGTTCTTTACTTTAATTCATGTCTTCTACAAAACCAAACTCACTGAAATCCTGTAATAACTCAACATACCTAATATACTGGTATATATATATACCA
Source organism: Emys orbicularis (assembly GCF_028017835.1). Taxonomy (NCBI): domain Eukaryota; kingdom Metazoa; phylum Chordata; order Testudines; family Emydidae; genus Emys; species Emys orbicularis. The sequence continues at coordinate 93,668,061 of NC_088686.1, read as the reverse complement.
GTATATATATAATTATTCAGTATTTGTTGTTTTGTTTCTACTGAGAATGCCCTACTTACACAGCAGACAAGGATCTGAATAAAGGCACAAAAAATGACTCTGTCTTACTGAGCATTCTAAGAGGCACATCCCCTTGAGCACAATGCAAATCTTGAAACTTACAAGTGGAAGGACTGTACTTTAATACAAAGTCTATAATGGCATCCAACATATTACTGAACTGTTTTTCAGTTTCCTTTTTCATGCTGCTGGTAGCACAAAGCTGAGGCTGTGCTATAGGAAAACTCAGACTTACACTAGTGGTGCTTGAGTTTCAGATCTAAAGCACTCCTTTGTCTGGACTGCCTCCCTTAACTTTGTTCAGAGAGCTCTTAGACCATCCAAATGAAAATGAGGGCACGTGCCTGATTTGGATGGACCCACAGTGATCTGAGAGGTCGGAAATAAAAGGAGTTGACAGATTTGGGGGTTTCCTGTTGGAATCTAACCTTTAAAAGACTCTCTAGAGACTAACACTTTGTCTTTCATTGAACTGAGTCCTCTCATTTTTACCGAAGGACGTGTTATTCTTTAGTTTAAAATGTTAAACTGAGATTCCATCTGCCAGTTTCAGAAGTAGGTCAGTATTTGATAACTGTATGTATTAGAATTAGTTTTTGCTAGAATCCTCTCTTGCTCTCCTTCACGAATGTGCTTACCATCCCTCCCAATTTTCCTAAGCATGCACATTCCATTGCGGAGAAGAATTTTAGTCTCCTCTATTTTATTTTTTTTAAACTGTCCCCCACGATGGAGGTGGAGCTTTGTTATGTGTGTTTGGTTTTTGTTTTGTTTCCGTCTGCTATAACAGCTTCCATCCAGTTGCAGATATGGGGCCAAACTGGCGTAAACAGTGACAATCCCCACTGATTTCAGTGGGAAGTGCACTCACTTATTTCAGGGCTGAATTCTGTGTCTTGCTTCATTGTCATGAAAAGTGCAATCTGTGATCCTGTGGAAATCTCTGCAAATGCTTAGAGTATATTCAGAGAACATTTAAATATATTTGGTTTAATTCTCAAGTCTAACACCCAGCTCATTTTCAATGTGGTCCATCATTCTGGTATGACATTACTGAAAACGTTCTGATTAAAGCCAGCTCTCTTATGCATACTTTACCTCTGTGACCTATGAGTAGCTTGAAACCATTTGAACTCCCTCTAAATTGGATTCCCCTGGTTGTGAGTGTTACTGCCTGTCAGTTCTATGTCAGTTGGATGGAAATCTTGCTGCAGAGGATGAAAGTTCATGGCTCAGTATTAATCTACTGGGCAAACTACATCTATTGCTTTCAGTTTTCTTGAAATATAGTTTCTGATGACCTCTGACAGGTAAAATGCAATAGAGAATGTTCTAATATTCATTTTTAGTGGGGATATTTAAAATGTAGCATGTGTCACACATGTATGCCAAATAAATACTATGAGAGACAATATTAAGAACACCGAGAAATGGCTATTGAAAATGAAGGCCTTATTAATATAACATGTTTGGGACTATTTCTATGTTATTGTCTTTTTCTCCATACAGAAAACAATGAGCTTTTCTTATAAAGGAGGCCCTCTCCTGAGAAGCCAGTCCTGGTTCCCTTGATATCAAGCGAAGCAGGATTGGGCATCCAAATTGGTAAGTGAAAGTGACTCTCAAAAATACCTGGAGCAGCACTACTTCCAAAAGTGGCAGGATAAGTCACGAGGGTGCTTGTGCAGTGTGTCCTCCACACACACATGTGAACATTTAATTTACCATCAACAAATGTTTAAAAAGAGAATTTGTACAGAATATTGCAGCCCAGGTGACACAATAATTAACCCAGAAAGGCCCTGATTGCCCTTGTACAACAATTTGGCAGCGTAAAGGAGCCCTAAACTGGGAGCAAATTACATTTATGCCCCCTTTAAGTCAGTGGAAAGGGACCTAAGTGTAAATGAAAAACCATCCAGGTCCAGCCCAAAGAATAGAATAGGTGTGGGTTTGTAAACCTAAGGCTCAATCCTACATCTATTTAAGTCTATGTTAAAATTCCTGCTGATTTCAGTGGGAGCAAGGTCTGGCCCTTGATTACTATCTTATTCATTGAAATATGGGAAGCAGATCCTGCATTCCTTGCACACTCAAAATTGCATTTGAAGTCAATGGAATCAACAGGATTGATCTCTAACTGCTTATCTTGGCAAAACCAGTGTCACTTAATACAAATGATGCTCCTAAAGTACAAAGCATGGATCAAATTCATCCTTGGCATAACAGGGTTTCAGTCCTATTGAAGTCAACTGGAAGAAGTGACACTTCTGCCAGGGCTGAGTAGAGCCCTGTGTGCATAGAGAACTTCAGATATCAACACCATGTGAACATAGAAAGCTTAAAGCAAAAGACCTATTAATCTAAACACCATTATGTTTAGCTTCTTATACTCTTCACCTCTTTAAAAGGTTTTTCCTTTTAAAAAACATGACAATTCTGACAAACCAGATAGAATACCAATTCTGGCAAACCCTTGCCGTGCTGCCATTTGGTTTCTCTCAGACACTGCCAACAATAAATGAATAAACAATTTTTAAAAAAATGATGGGATATAATGTTGATATAAATAAGGGTGGGTGTAATTCCAGATGTTGACTATGTGATCATTCCTTGTACAGGACAGGAGCATATTTTCCCATGAGTCCTGTGTTTGAATCCAGACTGTACATATGCACTCATTGTGACATTTTTTTCCTGTGAGCCACATGCAAAAGTAAAGTTGTGAACTCATATCAAGTGCAGAAGAATTACAGTCCAAAACACGGGGGAGGGGGTTCTTCTCTATCAATAGCTCTAATGCTGCAGTTTAATCTAAGGCAGTGGAACCCCTCATGGGTGCAGAGGTCCTTCTATGTAGCTCTGATTGACGGGCTGGAGCCTAGTGTGTTAAGTCCTTGGCTCTGAGACCAGAAGGCAAATAAAAATAATGTAAAAATTTTTGTTTTTAAAATTTCATGATTTTTTAAGCCAAGCTCATGATTTTGGGAGGCCTGTTTCATGATTTTTTAATGCTTGGGTTTGGCAATACTGAGCTGATGCAACATTAGTGTTATGAACTGTCAAGCCTAGTGCAAAAAAAAGTGATACAAAAGGGCAGAGGATAGATGCATGTTTTAGAATGTCTTACAGTATGTCTAACATGTATTTGGCCTACTAGGGAGCTTCCCAAATTCTGAATCAAAATTAGCAAAGAGTACATTGGATTGATAGTGGTGATCTTGTCCTTCATTTCTCTTTTGTTCTGATTGTTGACTTGGGATAGAGAAACCCCAAATATGAAGAGATAACCTGCCTTAAGTACTAAATGCTGCATTTTCTGATAATACTGACAAGTTTCAGCTTACAATTTACTTTGTATGTTAATAAATTGGGAATAAGAAAAATTATTTAATTCATACAGGATGGAAAATAGAGTAGTAGGTTTAAATGTATTTGTTGCTTATACAGCACCTGGCTAAGAATAATGTGTGCTTAAGAAAAAGTTCCCAATATACAGTGCAGTACAGACATTTCTATATCTGATAAGTCACAAATAAAAGGTCTGATCAGGGGAAACCCAGAGCATCTACAACTTCCGATGTTATCAGTGACAATTGGCATTTCCTCATTTCCATGAGGAACGCACAGATATTGCTTGCAGACTTAAGTGGGATGAAGGGGACTCCTCTCTCGCTACAATGTAAAATATGGTCGTAGTCAAAGAGACAAAGGTACACATATACTCCAAGATTTTTCCTAATTTGACATTGTTACTTTTTTCTAAAGAGACCAGGTGGGTGAGGTAATATCTTTTATTGGGCCAACTTCTGTTGGTGAGAGAGACAAGCTTTCGAAGGTCAGCAGTTAGTTCATAGTGGTGAAGAGAATGATTTTCAGGCCACTGATATATCCGGCATCTATTTTCCACTCTTACTTCTAGAGATAGGCTCCAGTTGGAGCTGGATACCAATCTCCACCTCAAACTCTGGGACAATTTGGATTTGGCTCCAAACATTGCAGATTTGGCCTGTGTGTAAAGTGGGCCCAAACTAGAATCCAAAATGCAAACACCTCTACACTTGCAGAAAGTTGTGATCTGAATGTGGATCCTATCATTGCTGTTCAGCCCGGCTCTAATTTTTTTTCTTTGCCTCCTTCCTTACCTTTTTCACTCTGTTTTTCCTACTCTCTTTATTTTATTCTCACTCTCCTTTCTTTTTTCCATAGGTGAGAGGCTTTCCAGACTACTGTGATCAGTGACAGACATCTCAATGTGACTACTGGGGTTTTACAAAGAGACAGTGTGGTTCTGCTTCGCTCAGCCACTTGCTTTCAGACTATGGCATGTGCAAGTCTGAAAGCAAAACTGGAATCAACATGAATCCTAGACAAACTAAAAGATACCTTGGTAAAATTCTAAATGATCTTGATTTTTATAGACTGCTTCTGCTTTGGATGGCAGATTTTACAATGAAAGCATTGTTTTGAATTCTCAGTAATAACACTATTAAATACGACCTATGGGGTCAATATGTCTGAAAAACAAAATTATACAGAAAGGTTCCTGAAATTCAGAGTTTGGTCTGAACGGTGAATTGGCAGAGAAAAAAATGACTTTTAATACCTTGGTTTTGAGATTTCCTCCCATGTAAAGATGACATCAAAAGCCCAGAAACTCATGCCTGGATTGCTTTTAGAAGCCTGTATGTATTGCCTGGAAATCCTCTCAAGATTCCACTCATTATTTTTTCTAATAAGCCTCCTATCTTTCCACCCTTTTATAGGAAGAAAACTTCAAGCTGTTTATTAATCCAAGTTGTACTCAAGCCCATTGACAATTATTTTATATAAAACGGTGTGATGAAATTTCTCAAATTGAACTTTAAAACACAGTACAAAACTTGCTTGTGGCATTTTTTGTTTAACCACTTACAAATCTTCTTTAATTCATACTATCTACACCTCACATTGGTGTTGTGGGGAGTAATTAATGTTTATACAGTGCTTTGAAATTGTAATGAAAAGAAAAAAGTGCTAACTATTGTAAATGATTATTTTGATATTAGTATTTTTCTTTCATACATAAATAAAATCTTGATGCAGTTTTAATCAAACTCTTGATATTAATTTTTAACCTATTCTAGCGTTTTCTCCCCCTGCCCCATTACTTCCTGACTATTGTTCAGCTCTGAGAGTATGCTGCTAAATGGCAGTAGGAATAACATACATAGCATGCTGTCTATCATCTGCATTCCCTTTGCATTAGGTGTAACGCTGGCATGAAAATCAGAGCCCCAGCTCCAATTTTTCCAGCTGTCTCTGTCTCCCTGTGATCTTTTGGTATAAATTTTCTGGCATGTCTTTGAATACACAGGCTTACACCCCTTGATTGTACCTAGGCATGTCGCCAGCAGAAACATGGATAAATCTGAACAGAATCATTGACTATTTTGAACATCAGTAATTGTAGTGAGGTTAGTGACATAGTTGAGCCCTAAAAAAAACAAAACAGAAAAACAAACAAAAAATCAGAATGTCTTTTTTTTTTCAAATTTATATATAGTTTAGGTCTGTTTTGATTTCATTCAGATGTAGGAATATCAGGATCTCCTCAGTGTAGTCTTCAAGTTGTCTTTATGAAGTCCCTTAACTCCTTCATGAATTGCTAACTTTTAGGCAATTTGTGCCATCTTACTTCTGAGGTTACATTCTTTCTCTCTTAGTAAATAATTACTTTTAATTCTGTAATATATGTTCTATTTTGGTCTCTTTCTGTTCCCGTGAGGGCTTGAGCTATAGCCAGGATTTACACTGGCCACTGCAAAGTGTTCTGAGTAGGCACATGGCTAGCGTAGACAGGCTACAGCGCCAGGACCAAACATGACATTCCTTGTGAAAAGCCTGTGCCAAGCTGTAGGTCTGAACAGTTTAGGGGAGACATGATGTCACTGTCTACCTAATGTTAATTTGGACAGTATTTTTGTTGTATTTTTATGTGTTGGTTTCAAAAATAACAATAAAAAAATGATCATCTACATTTCCTTAATTTTTTAGTTTACTATGTGGTTGCACAGCTCTTGCCCTGCATTTCTCATGTACTGGTAGTATTTCTGTTTCATTATTTTTCAAGCACTGTTTGATGACACTGATTTAGCAGTTTCTCACAGTTCACTGCTTCAGTTTTCATCAAATTATACTTCTAGTTACACTAGACACTTTCATCATCAATTTCCATATGCCTCAAAGACATGTAGGGTCCAGTTTGCCAACACTGAACTCAAATGCTAGACAATAACTAGAGTAGAATAGTTTCCTCATAGAATGCCTGAGACAAAGGGCTTAGAACTCCACAATTCTTCCTTGTAGCAGGCAGTTTCTGCTTCTAAATGCCCAAAATCTAGACACAGATAACTGCTAGAGAATATTCATTTTAGTGTCAAATCAAAGTGTAAAAATGAGCACTAGCCAGAGATTAATCTTACTATGGTGTAGGAACCTTTCCCAATTCTTCATAGGAACCTACCTTCCATGAAGGTTCACTTCATGTGAATTAAACCTTAGTTCTCTCTCCACAGGATAGAAGCATCATGAGCAGCCTACACCATATTTTCTATATAACAATTGAAATGTTTATTGCATGTATATTATAGTAAGTATGATGTTTCATATTTATAATGATTATGATTTCTGCCTTCAGGATCTAAGCTATTTGAAGCTTCAGATCATTGGTGCTACTGGCAAAATTCAGGAACACTAAGAGCCAAGAATTGTGGGACTATAAAAAATGACCATGGAAAGACTTCTCTTTCTTTTTCTCTTCATTAGAGCTTGTTCATTTTGTTTATGGCTAAAATTAAGACCAATAACTGTATGGAGATCAATTGGGAGATAGTTCCACATTCTGATACTTACTCCCTTAGAAAACTTTTAGTGATATTCACTCTACAATTTCATTTTCTATAAAGGGAGCCCTGCACATGAGCAGAATTTGTCCCATAAACTAGAACTGAATGTAAAAATGCTGGAGACTGTCAGTCATGCATCCATCAAAAACATAAAGTTAATTATGCAAAGCATAAAATGAAGCAATGATGCCCACATATCTGAATGTAACAGAGGTTAATCCTGACTATCTGTTGACAATGATTGTCATCAATAGGTTGTTTTTCAAGTGTAGACTGGACTTAAATCTGAAAGGGAATATCCCTTAAAATAATCTTCAGGACTGTTACAAAACAAAAGCACTGTGAGTGAATCTGTATGGCAGATTTTGCAATTGTTCCATATGTGGAACTCCCACTGATGTCAAGGGAAGTTTCACATATGAAATGAGTGCAATATGTGCAATGGAGAGCCACACCGAGAGGAGAATTTTACTCTAACGGTAGGAATGTTGGTTCAGTAAGTCTTTCTTTTACTTAGTGCACATAGCGTAATATGAACTGTCTTCATCTATGCTTGACTTCTCTTACTAAAATCAGAAAGACATAGCCAGAGTAGGAGCATGAGACAGAAGCTCTCTGAGTTGGTTGTGGCTTCCCAAGACTCTGATCATTTTTGAGTGGAAATGTAATGTGATTAGAGGGTTTTAGTCAGTACAGAATGCCTATCTGCACTGGCTCAGAACCCCTGTTCAGTGCTGCTTCTGGGTTGAATAATCTACATGATGAAGAGGGAGGGGACTGTTGCATAGGTCAAAGGTCAAGCACTATTGATGTTCATGATAATGATCTTTGTTGTATGAGTGTGCACTTGATTTCTGTCAAAACCTAGAGTACTGGAACTTTCCCCTACAGTAGGTATGTATGTTAGCTGTGAGAGTGGCTGGGCTGCAGCCACAAAAATGTGAAATTACTGTTATGATATATTGGCTCTGTTGCCTGTATTGCAGCAAAGTCAACCCTTTTGAGCATCTTTAATCCTCCCACTTTACATCGGCAAATAAGTGGTCATTTGAGAGAACTGATTTAGTGAACAGTGTATGCATCTGTCATCATCTTAACAGATAACTGATACAGAACAAGCAGGAAGTTTGGACACCCAACATTACTTTTAAGCAGGATTCTTTTGCCTTTTGTGTTCAAGACCTGAAAGTGAACTGCCACAGATTGTTGACCAGAAGGCAACCTCCAAACATCTTTCCTCCAGTCATGGTCCGTCTTTCCCACATTTCACTAGGTTTCACTGTCTGTGGACCCTAAGTGCTCCTGATGTAATGTCCGTCCAATAACTACCACGTGTGAATCAACGTTAACATTTTTACAGTACATGTGTATTTATAAAACTGAAGTAACTATATACCCAGTTTACCAAGGAGTTATAAATCACTCTGATTTCCTTTGTATTTTTAAAAATAGTACTCAGCAGCATATTCAGAAGACCAAAAATTCGCTGCAATACTTTCTTATCTGGGTGCATTTACGGGTAGATACACTTCTGAAAATTTCAAATGTAAGTGATTAATCCACAGATTTTTACATTGCTTTATTATTTTTACAGAGAACAAGTGGGAATATTCCAATTAACTAATTTAATTTAATAGGAGCAAGGCAGCAGATGACCATTATCTTGTGACAAAGTTCTGGTCCACTGAATGTAAAAAGAATGCCCAGAGGAAACTGGTGATATTTCCTTTGGTAGCCTTACTCGATGCTCTATCAGCATTACAATGATGTATCCCTCCCTGACTGAGGATGCTGACAGCACATATGAGAGTCACATCCCTATGAGAATTGTCCCCTTCTCAGAGTCCTGGACTGCTTAAATGGGCAGAGAGAAAGATGGACCTTGGGTCCTTTCCTAAGATGCAGTGTTTGCTGGAATGTTCAACAGCTTAGTTTCTGGAGCTTGTTTTTGTGAGAGGGGGGGAAATCAAATAAAACTACAAACCAGAAGAAACGATAGCGGAATGAGATTACAAAACCCTAAACCTTAGACACAAGGTAGCATTCATTTTTTCAGGGTTCAGTTAGCTGCTGTTTCTTCTTGTTCTATTTATTTTCTTAGTTGAAAGCACTTTTAAGAGCTATAAGAAGAGCTTTCTAGCTAGTCTGGATAGCTTGTAGTCTGAACCCTCTGACTTCTGACCTTATTCTGTATGTACTAATTGTATTCATATATCAGAGGGGTAGCCGTGTTAGTCTGAATCTGTAAAAAGCAACAGAGGGTCCTGTGGCACCTTTAAGACTAACAGAAGTATTGGGAGCATAAGCTTTCGTGGGTAAGAACCTCACTTCTTCAGAACTTCTTCTGAAGAAGTGAGGTTCTTACCCACGAAAGCTTATGCTCCCAATACTTCTGTTAGTCTTAAAGGTGCCACAGGACCCTCTGTATTCATATAGTCAACCAAACTGCCGGGGCCGGCTCCAGGCACCAGCGCAGGAAGCAGGTGCTTGGGGCGGCCAATGGGAAGGGGCCGCACGTCCAGGTCTTCGGCGGCAATTTGGCGGCGGGTCCCTCAGTCCCTCTCAGAAGGAAGGACTGGCCGCCGAATTCCCGCCGAAGAATGAAGCGGCGTGGTAGAAGTGCTGCCGATCGTGGGTTTTTTTCTTTTCTTTTCTCTTCGCCGCTTGGGGCAGCAAAAAAGCTGGAGCCAGCCCTGCAAACTGCCTATCCAATATGCACATTTTCAGGCTATAAAATGTGGAAAAAACAAAACCCAGTAGAGATCTTCCTAGATCTAACATTAGATCTTCTCTCTCGGATGTGATGACTGATCCAATGTGTTAGTGTTTGCTTTAATTGTCTCCTCTTCCCCAATTACTTAAAAATATATCCTTTTTACCAGATGTGTGGGCCTGTATCCACTGTAATCCATGGCCAAATCCCACTGACCTCTGTGTGAATGTGATCAGACCATTGGTCTTTGTTGTAGAGTTCTACTTGTAGAGTTCTTACTTGAATATGTTGCTACTAATTAATGATCACTTGGGGACAACCAGATTCCCAGATCAGACCTTTCTTCAAGCAAGAATCCTTAACTCTCTAACCTTAAGATGTCAGAACATTGTAAACACTAAAGCAATACAGAATGTACAGAGTATCTCTTTAGTGTTGCATCCAAACCAGAAGAAACTTTCAGTCACACTGGGTAGCACTTTACTGCAGAAGTAGTCCCATTGAAATAAATGGCGCTGTTCATGGAGTAAGGCACTGAGTAAGGATGGCATAATCTGACCCATAGAGTGTATGCTCTTTGGGGCAGGAATTGTGTAATCGTGTATGTCTATCCAGTACTGCAAACACATACCAGTACTACGATTTAAGTCAGAGTCTAAGAGCTCATTTCTTTCTTTCCTTATGGAAGATGTGCAAAACTTTTCTTTGTTTCGGAAAACCATCCTTAAAGACTTTAAAAATGCTTTTCTTGTACAGTTTCACAGATGATTTGGAGAGACTGTCCAAAGTGACTGATGGAGTTAGGTGCACAAGTCCGTTGACTTTCATTGGGGGTTGTGTCCCTAACTTCCTTGTGCACTTCTGAAAATCCTACCCTCCTTTCTTCTGTTTGCCAGAGATAAAATACAGTGGTATTAAGCAGTGGGACTGCGATGGGATGACAAGGGGAGCTTCTATAGCACCTATTTATTTTACAAAATAATGAAATCTGTAATGAAACTTTTAATAGGCATCAGCCTAGTCCGTGTATTTCTTGTAGTTCATTTTAAATTAATATAAGTGTAAAAAAAAGTGTCTACAGTCTAAAAATATGGTTACGTAGATCTTTTTTCCCATTAGAACTAGGAAGCATTTATGTAAACAAAAGCTGTTTGTTAGAACCTGAAGAACATTTTTAATTTCATCCAACCAGAAAATCAAACCTGTGGCAAACCACTTGTTTACTTTTTCTATTCTCAAATGTATACCCTTAGATAATCTCATCAACATTTGTATTAATAAATCAAAATCCCCAGTCGAAATAAAGACAGATTTACCACAGTTTTTCTATTCTTGCTTATCTTGCATTCTTGTGTTTAATTTTTTCAGGAACTTAACACTTCTTTATCAATTAAGGAAGAAAGGCGGGAAAACAAAATAGGAAGTTATATTCCAAAAACCACTTTAATCAATCTAAGAAGATTTGCTCTGCTGGAACAACCTCAGGACCACATCTATTCCTGTTTCACATCCTTCCAGAGTAGCCACTGATCTCTGGTGCCCTCATTTTTAACCAGTGATCACTTAAGAACATTTTGGCCCCAATTCCTCCCTCCTTCCTTGCACTGTCAACTTGACTAATGATTACTCAAAAATTCTTGCCACTCCTCTGTGCATATAAGAGAATTGCCTAGGAGGCCCAGAATTGTCAGAAATTAATTCGTTTATTAAAAGAATTTGGGGTCCAATGGGTCCCCATTTGACTGGAAATGTTGCATTTCTCAGAAACATTTTCAGAATCGTGATCCGGATGACTGGGTAATGACTTAGCACTTATAGACTGAAATGTGTGGGTGGAAGCAAAGTGATCTGCAAGTTGAGTAAATATATGCCCTCAATTTACAGATGAGGAAACTGAGGAACAAAGAAGTGCCCAAGGTGAGGCAAATCAGTGAGAGAGCCAGGAATAGACAGCACCTGTCTCTTCTGATTCTCAGTCCTGTGCCCTATCCAAATACCTCAGGGCAATATTTTTTCCAGTGGTGGAATATGTTTCTCTGAAGTTCAGTACTTTAAATGCCTTTATTTGGTGAGAAGGAAGACTCACTTGTTTGAGGACCATTTTAGCCAAAACAAATGAAATCTCTTTGGGGCCTTACAATGATCACCCTAAATAAGCCCAGAAGAGCCTTATGACCAGCCTTGAAAAAACTCCTGCGACTTAATATGTTTTAGGCTGCTTAGTGGGATAACTGTTAATTTGTTGCATATGTATGCTGCTGCCTTTGCTCTCAGACTGGATTTCTACCTGATGATAGTCTAGATCGGTGAGGCTGTCTTCAACAAGAAATTTAGGTCTGGTTGCCATGCATATCCTAAGGCTGGCCAAAGTCAGCAGTACTTTTAAATGCATAGGACCCTACTAGGCATCATTCTTCAAGGTCAGATAGAAATAGTTTTATCAGCCTGATTTTCTGGGTTTTCTTTGACATTTCTCTCCCCCCTTTGCCCCTACTTGTATGATTTTAGAAGTCTTTTCTTCCATTTGTTGTCTTCAGAGAAAAAGAACAAACAGTTCCAGTGTTTACTTTGCTTCTGATGTGACTGTTGACACAATTACTATAGGCTTCTTAGGAGGAAAGCGAGGGGGAAAGAAAAATCCCAACAAACTACTAAAAAAAACATGTTTATTATGCTTTCTTCTGGGCACTGAGGTTAATTCTTGCTATAGAACAATTAACACATTTCAACCAGCTATTGTATTTGTACCTCCTGCATTACAGAAAATGTGCTTTTCACAAGGGAAAGCAGAAGTGCAGAAATCTGGGGGAGATGTTGGTTTTTTTTTATGATAAAGTATGCCTACTTTGTTCTCACCTAGCCCCAGCTGAGGGCTTTTCCCCCTTCAGGACTGGGGAGGTGTTACAATGCAGGTTTGTTTGTGTGCTCCCTTATCCGAAAAGTCTCCTGAATTTCCTGCCTTTTATTATTATTTATTTCAAACGCGATGCTCAGTCTGTCCTTCTCCTTTGACCCAACTAACACAGCGCTTCTCCTTTCTTTCTCTTCCAGGCTCCATGGGAGGGGGAATTGCAGCAGTTTGGCAGAAGAGCTCTGCCCCCCTTGCTTGGGGAGTGAAGTCAGAGGCAGCAGGAGGAGCTGGCTGGCTGTGTGTGTATGTGCAGAGCTCCTTGGCCGCCCTGTTTCCTGGTGCTCTGCTCCCTGACCCCAGTGGCAGTCCCTTCTCACTGCACGGCTCTGCTCTCTCCCTTCTTTGCTCTCGCTCGTTCTCCCCTCTGTCTCTCTCGCTTGCTCTCTCTCCCAGATCGAGGCTCTGCTCTCATTCTTTCTCTCTGTCTCTCTCATTTCCACTCTCCAGCCAGCCGGGGGACCCTCAGGGTCGAAGGTTTTGCCCTGCCTGCACCAACCTCCACCTTCCAGCCTTTCTCTTAACCAGCTCTCTCAAATCCCCCATGGATCGGTTCCTCTCCCAGCACAGAAGGCATCCCTAGGACACACAGCAGCAGCCAGAAAAAGAAAGGTAATCAACCCCGATTAGAGAGAAGGGGAGAGAAATCAAATGGAAAAATAACAAAACACAAAGCCTCGGGTTAGAGGTGCCTTGTCATGTACAAGTAGAAGGGGATCAGACAGGGGCTAGCGCAGCAGCGCCTGAGCCAGGCTGCTTTAAACAATAATAAGAATAAAACTGGTTGCTTATTTTGCGTTCACCAGAATGATCATTTAGCTGGATGGTTTGGTTTTCATTTGTTTGGGGGTTATTTTTTGCACAGTGAAAAGCTAATTATTTTGTTGAGCTGTGTGTCTTGTCTCCCTCCCTCCACCCCATGCAAGCCCCCCCTCTATCCCCCACTGCGTTATTTCTTGTCGGGGGGGGGGGGAGGTAGTGGTGGAAGTGATTTGGCAGCAGAGAGAGAGAGAGGGAAATGGGATGAATTTTCCTGGCTGTTTACTAGAAAGTCTCGGGTGATCGGGGTTATAATGTTAGAGCACGACCGGGGGAGGGTAGGCCAGGGAGCATTTTGCTTGCTGGAGAGACCAAGGAAACGGCAGATCAAGCGGGCGAAATGCAAAGTACAGTTACATTCAAACTGAAATGTGGCGTTTGCTCCGATTTTTTGTGCATTTGAAGGGGGCTTTTTCACCTCCCCCCCCCCAAAGCAGGCAACCGGAGGGGCGGAGGGAAGCGAGACTCCAAGAAAAGTACCGATTGCAAACCGGTTTCTTTTATATTCAGAGCTGGAGTTTCTGTGTCTTATTTATATGCGAGAGAACCACATTTTAAAACATGCTTTGAAATCCTGATCCCAGAGGCCATGGGCACTTGGAAACCTTTAGAGAGGAGGGATATTTTTTCGGGGGGGGGGGGAATTGTGGAAATGACACAGCTGCAATAAAAAGCATTTATTCTCTTGTTAGTTGACTATGTCGCTCGTTCCCCCCCCCCAAAATCAGTTTTAGTGCAAATGTGGGCGTGGAAAAATAACGTGCATTAATTTCAGAGAGCAGGGAGGGAAAAGGAGGATGGAAACTTTATGTATTTAAAAAAATGCAGAAATGCCCCCACCCCCCGAAGAAATAATAAACACAAGAGCAAATGCAAAATCAGGAGCTTGCAGGGCGGGTTTGTGCTTCCCGGGGGCTCTGGCTGTGTGGTGTGTGTGTGTGTGTTTGATCTGGGCTATAATGCCAGCTCGCCTAGTGGAAGGGGAAGATCGGATGGGATGAATGACGTTGGGAAAAGCGGGATGTTGTACAAAAGGCAGGATGGTGCGGTGTCAGAGCCATTGGCCACTGATTGCGATCAATCGATCCGAGCCTGGGAAAAAAGGGGGTGAGAGGGAGTGAGCCAAGCACCCAGCGCACTCACAACAGCCAGCACAGAGGGTGCCCAGAGAGTACGAGGCGGCAGCCGGGCATGGACTGACTGATAGAGGAGGTAGCGTGTGCAGACTGGTACCACTTCTGCCTTTTCCGCCTAGTACTGAGTGCTACAGAGCTAACCATTTTGGCAACTGGATCGTTTATACTGAGGGATCGGCTTGCCACGAGGTTTTATTCCACAGACACATGAAGGGAGAGGAAGTCGGTGTGTGTGTGTGTGAGGGGGGGAGGGAGGTGGTATTTATGAATGTACAGCGTTGCGTTTGTTTCTCTATGCGACTCACGGTGTGTGTGCATAGTTTTTTGGATAAGCTTTCTGTGGGCATCACTAGTTTGATTTAACTTTTCATGCCTCCCGCTCTCTCGAAGTCTGCGAGCGCTTATCTAGAAGTATGTGCAGAGTGGGTAATGTGTTGCCTAGAATGAAATTTTAAAACACACGTCTACACTTAGTATATGCGGTGTCACGCTGATATATGCACCACTCTTGATGAATAGGATGAAGTTGGAGTTGCATGAAAAGTATAGTACTGTACAGCATTGTAGGGATTTCGGGCAAATTGTTAAATAATCACTAGCACATCCTGCAATAACCTATAAGAGACCAAATAACTATCTTATTTATTGTGGTGGGCTTGTGTTAATATTTTTTTAATATGTTGTTGCTCTATCAACGTTGATATAACAGATATTGGAAGCCTACTTGAAAAGAAAACGTTAACAGCTAATTTAACCCCTTTTTTCCCTCTTCAGTTTTGACAGACTTCGACATTTTCTCCCACTAAATACCAGTCAGAAGAGAAAAAGCATTGATTGTTCAAACTGAGGACACACAAGTGCTTAAATCTGAGGGGGATTTTTTTTTAATATAGTGCTATGTAAGTCCAAAGAGCTATTATGTATAATGTTTTAATTACAGTTAAAATTAAAATAAAATTGTAAAAGCTGCTCAGTATGAATACTCCTTAGAAAAGTAGGCTGTAGTATAAAATTGTCTGCCTTTTGTTTTTAAAAGTGCCAGCCTTGTACATTTTATAGATGTAAAACTGAACAAACAGACCCATGCACTAAGGTATCTCTTTGTAACATTCTAAATCATAAATACACACTGAAAGATGGCTATTGTCATTCCCAGAATAACCTCTGGCATATCATTAGTAAAACATGATATAATGAAGTGATTGCATATCCTTTTTATAGTTAGATTTCTTGCTTAAAAATTGTCAGGTAAGAAGTGGCAAATATTGCATACTAGGTTGCACTTGACAGCTGTGAAAAAACATGCAACTATTCTTTTGTGCTCATCATCTCAGTGAGTGCTTACTGTCAGGGGGGTGAGAAGAACAATAGTGCTGAAAAATAAGCCTTTTTTTCCTTGGGCCTAATACAAATTTGTTTATGAAAGTTCTGAAATACTCTGCTTCTGTTTGACATTGTCTTCAAAGAACTCCACATTAA
Organism: Emys orbicularis; assembly: GCF_028017835.1. Taxonomy (NCBI): domain Eukaryota; kingdom Metazoa; phylum Chordata; order Testudines; family Emydidae; genus Emys; species Emys orbicularis. Next base: position 93,652,059 of record NC_088686.1, on the reverse strand, counting down.
AGAAGATAATAATCCGACACCTCTGATAGGTGAGCTGTATTGCTATATAAAACATTCAAGAGAAATTAGGAAAATGAAATTAAAATCAGCCTCCCCGTCATATATTTGACTTTTTTCCACGTTGGATATTTGTTGTTACCTTTCAGTTTAATATGTTGCTTTGTTTAACTTAGTCTTATTTAAGCATAAAGGTATATATTTAGGATTAAATATTATGGGAAGTTTTTACTTTAAATATTACAATGAAACAACTTAAAAGTATTTTCTATGACTATCGAATATCCTCTTAGTACTTCTGTTTTATGTTAGTTAGCTGAAATTTATATTTTTGTAATAGTTTTATGAACACTGTAAAATGATGTTTAATATTATCTTCGTGTATAATTCACTCTAATTTTTTCTGAGTTACTTGTAATAGGAAATGTAATGTTCTGACTTTTGCTTATACTATTAATAGAAGTACATAGCCTTCCTAAAAGCCTGAGCAAAAATTTGGTTGTGGTTGCTTTTAATTTCTCTGTTTTGCACAGTAGATTTTGATTGCAAAAAAATAAGATTGGGCATGTAATTTCCACATTATTCCCTAATTTATGTAAACCCTAAAGTTCTTGTATAAAAATGTGTTTTTTTCCCCCCTTCAAGCCTTGATGGCTAACATTCTTTTTAATGACAGTCATTTATCTAACAGGAAGATGTTTTCATTTGTATTTACTTTTGAGTGCAGTGCAATTATGCAGTTTTTACGCTGCACACTCTTAATAGTTTGTATCTCAAAAGAATTACAGTACTTAGAACAGGACTGCAATTTGAAGCAGGTGTTGTGTTTTACTGTTATGCAAAATAACAGTATAATATAATTGTGAGGGAAATTAAGGAAACAGCTGCAAATTTGGTATGGAAACTACCACATTATGATTCGTGAGCAGTTATTACATGTATCTTACATCACACTTAACAGGGCAAAGATTTGATTTAGTAAATCTTACCTTGTTGATTTTTATCCCTCAGACCCTTAGTACTATTCTTACGAGGGCAAATTAGTATAAAGACCAAACAGTTATTTCACTGAAACATACAAAATCACAAGTAGCTCTCTCTCGTGGTGAGAATTTTAAGGTTTAGTTTAATTTTGTCTGCTTTTTACTGATATTGGAAATGGATGAGAGAATCCTATTCCTGGAATGAAGATTGTGGCATTTCTTTGCCCAACTAACATATGGAAGCGGAGGTAGGCCTGAGGTTGTAAAATAATAAAATAAATGGCCTATGGCAGGCCATCTGCCATTTGCTGGGCATTTTTTCAATATTTTATGCCAAACTGGAAACTAGTCTTTTAATCTAAATAATTTTTATTACAAAGAAAAGATTTCAAAATTTTAATGTTGCATGTGGTAAACATACTTCTGTTTGGGAGCTAAGAGTAGTCCAAGAGTATCACTGTAGGAAAAATATTGCATAGTTTGATGCCCGAGGTTCAGATCAGTCTCCTCCCTTCTATTTCGTATGTTCTCATCTCAGCACATGGAGATTTACTCTTGTAACTTACACATAAATACAAGAACCTGCACCTTGCATCTAGTAATTTAAGGCCAGATCCTCCAGCTGAGGATCTGGCCCATAAATAGTACTTATACAGAGATTGAAAGCGCTTTACAGACATTAACTGATCAATTTTTACAATACCCTTGTAAAGTAGGGTCGTCTTGATACCCTCATTTTACAGATGGGAGGGCGGGGGAGAAATGATTTTATGAAGGAGTCAGAACTAAGATGAGAAGTTGGGAGTTCCTGGCTCTTAGGCCTGTGCTCACACTGCTAGACCACCGGGCTGGGCTTCTCCACTCTGAATGCTAATATTCTTTATGATGTGTGTGTGTGTGTGTGTGTGTGTGTGTGTACTAGAAATTGATGAAGTCTGGTGCACCAGAAAAGGTGTTGGTATTTTAGTGACTGGCACACTGTGAGTGACTCAGGCATGTGTGTGTATAGGCAGAGAAGCATGTTTTTCTTTTATCTTGTATATGTATGTAGAATTCTAGTTAATAGAATTATATATGTGCACTGAGAGAAGGCTGGTAATAGTAGCAAATAAATCACAACTATTTGATTACATAAAGTGTGTAGAAAGCTTAGTTTTGTTGCAGGTAGAATGAGTATATCGGTAATGCTGCTCAAATGCCAGTTTTCCTTCTGACAGATATAAATACTTTGAACCAAAGTGGTTTACCTTTTGTTACAGCTTTGTAAGATGGGCTGTCTTATATTCAGCTGACAAAAGATCTGACAAAATGTAACCAACTTTGTAAAGCTAACTGTGCTTCCAAGAGGGTGCAGGCATTTGACAAGAGCCATTTGACCTTCATGAAGTTAGGCCCAGTTATTAACTTTCACAGCTGTAATTAGCACTAGATGTTTATTTAAAATTAAGAGGAATAGTAAATATAGGGCATTTAGCTGGGGCTTTCCACACAGATTATTTTGTAGTGTAAACAAAGTCTTATTTTAAGCAATCCGTACTACAACGGTTCTTAAAACAGTGCAAAGTGAGGAAGCTTTAGAAAAAGATGCAGATATAATTAACCTTTAGTGGCTAGATACTAAAATAAATGGGTACATTAGAAATATATAGATAGAAATTTCCAAAGGATATCAGCATAGGACTAGATTGAAATACAGCCGTAATTTGATCTTTTTGGCATCTCGGGCATCAACACATGTCTCTTGTGTTATTTTTCTTCCTTTTGTAGAAGTCTGTAGTGTTGATGAGGAGATCCTTGGGTTCAGAAGTTGGCTGGAACACAATGCCCACCGCCATTCTTGACTCTGGAAAGTTGTAAATTGCTCATGTCTATAAGGAGGAAGGATGGCTCATGGAATTCCTTCACAAGGCAAAGTTACCGTAACAGTGGATGAATACAGCTCAAATCCAACCCAGGCATTTACACACTACAACATCAACCAGAGCAGGTTCCAGCCTCCACATGTACATATGTAAGTATTATTAACCTTGATTTTTGAAGCTAATTTAAAATGAGGTCTGTCAATTGGACAGTTGGTTGAAAGCTAGAACAAGGGATTTGTCAAATAAACCACTTGATGAAAACTGCCAATATTTGTTACGTAGTATATTTTACAAATAGTGTTCCATCACCTCTAGATGCTACTGACTTTGCCTTCCCAAGAGCATGACACAGACTTAGGCCTGCTCTACACTAGAAAATTAAGTTGGGTTAACAACCTTGCTCAGGCATGTGAAAAATCTGCACCCCTGAGTGGCATAGTTAAGGTGACTTAACTCCCAGTATAGACAGCGCTAGGTCAACAGAAGAATTCTTTTGTCAGTTTAGCTACTGCCTCTTGGGGAGGTGAATTACCTACACCAACAGGAGAATCCCTGCTGTCGGCATAAGTAGCATCTACACTGAAGCACTGCAGCAGCGAAGCTGTGCCACTGTAGCATTTTTACTGTAGACGTAATCTTGGTGAAACTCATCAGAATGTAGTACTGTGTATGAGGTGCCAGGGTCTGAAGTTCACTTGTAACTTTAGTGATCTCACTGTAACTTGCCGGAGGGACCTATTTCTTTAAAATTTTAGCACCCTTCCCCCACCCTTTACACTGAGCTGCAAAATAGGCCTAATTGGGACTAATTGTCCTCTGATCACTGAATCCTTTGTCCTCCTTGTTGTGAGTGGAACGTGTGCCGCATGCTGTATTCCACTCACAACAAGGATTCAGAGATTGTGGAACAATTAGTCCCAAGAAATACAAATACCGAGTTAAAATAATGTTCATGGCCTGAACTTAAACCAACAAAAGCATGGGAAATTCAGATCTAAGGCTCCTTACCTCATGGTGTTATCCCTTAGTATTGTATGATTTGTAAAATCATTCTACAATATAGTATCTAGGCACAATGGGGAGTGCTAAGAACTAAGTGCTAGCTTTAACTCTGAATTTCCTTCCCATTGTTTGGCTAAGTCAGATCCTTATCAGCTATTTCTATTTAAGTTCTTTTTTTCTTAATAGCCTCAAATGTATGTTAAACTATAAAACAAAAGGGACGGCTCTTGACCTCAGAGGGGCCCCCTGTGTTAACCAGGATTTTGCACATTGTCACGCTATTGCATTTGATAGGGCCTTTGCATAGTAAAAGTGCTAAAGTAGCATGCCACTTCATAGCATTTTTGCTATGCAGAATCCTGTCAAGAGGTTGACAATCCAACAGTTGAGCACCTTCTCCTGGGACTTCATGTAGTAACAATATTCATAAAATCATAAACCATCCGTGGAGCTTCTAAAAGGATTAAGTTCAGAAGAGTAGCCACTTCCCAAACTTGGAAATGTTTACCTTAATTAAATTTTGTTGTAGCTGAAAAGATCATATTACTCTGCTTTCAGGGCAAAACTCTCCCCTCTGCTCCACAGTGTGGATCTCTTATCAGCAGTGCAGATCTCCATTGCACATTCTGCACTCCAGGCTGCCCTGCTGACTCCCATCAATATCAATAGAATTTCTATGTACAGAATGAGTTCAGAATAACCCATCAAGATCCAGACTGTAGATTGGAGAGAATTTTTGTTCTTGAAGGGCCTCTTCTAACTCCTATTGAATGCAACAGGAAATTATTGTGGATTTCAGAAGGTCCTGAAAATGGCTGAAAGACTACAAAAAATTTACTTTTCAAAATGCATCTCTGATTGTTCTAGAAATAGGCAATAATAATAATAATAATAATAATGATAATCTCTAATTTTAATATTTTTGTGCATCTCTAAGCCAGAAGTAGTTTGGCAGATATCTTAGTTTCATTGGATTTGAAAAACTCCCTAGTCTGAATTAAAAAACTGAGGTTATAATTTACAACATAATGAAAATGAAAACAGACTCTTAACTACAATGTTGCTGCTTTGATTTCAACATGTAAGCATAAAAGAAGGGTGTGATATGATAAAGGGATGGAGTGATGGGAGAAGGAAATGATTTTTGCACCAAAATCTTGACTAAACTGGAAGAGAGTGAGTGAGGTGAGTTACAAAGTGCAGAAAGCCAAAGATTGCAGAAGTTGTTGAAGCAAATTTTGGCATTAGGAATGGAGAGCAAATGCTGGATTTTAGAGAAGTGATAGAGGAAGAAATGACAGGATGTGGGTGCAGAGGCGAGTGATGAGGTAAATATGTCACCAGAGTTGTGAGTGTGAATAATCAGGACAGAGGAGTTGTCTCTGGTCATGGAGAAGTGACAGAAAAGTGAGAGCTTCAGAAAAGGATGCTCATTTGCCTTTCCAGGGTGCTATAATGGAAGCTGTGTGCATACACAGGAGTCGGGGGATCAGCAGGCAAAAAAATCTGGGGAAGAAAATTGGGAAAGACAAAAATAATCAAAAAACCTTTCTGTAAAAGCACACCTGCTCTTTTTACCCTTCAGTCTCTGTATTAATGCCACACTGCTGCAGCTGCCAATCTTTTATGCAGCTTTGTTTTTCTTATTGCACTATCTTGTTAATGCCTCTTTATAAAGAGTTCGAAGAACTTTTTTCTTCCTGTTAATGGAAAGTTACAATGCAGCCTAATAAAAGAGTGTTGGGAAGTTGATAAACGAACAAAAGAGTATACAAGCATTGAGCATACTAGAGTATACAAGCCCATGCCAATGGACTGGTATATTGCTTTGCTTGTTCTAAACACCATAGTCTAAGGTAGAACTCAGTTTGAAGGCCAAGCTGTCATGTTAGCACCCAGGCTTTCTTCTCAAGGAATTTTCAAAATTATGTGTGTGCAACACATCTCAGTTCCTCCTTTGTGTGTGTTCCTCTGTGTGTGAAGGAAAGGGTTGGGGACAAGGCTTAAAGGACTATTGAATACAATTTAATCTTGATTGGCTGAGCTGCGTACATGTCTCTTGCATTCATAGGGCTTGATTCTGATCTCACACTGGTGTAAATTAAAAATCAGTGGAACCTTATCAGTGTAAAACTGCAGCATGAGATCAGAAACATGATTACTGTTTCCTTAGACTTTGTCCACCTCTTCTTCCTCCCCCTCCATTTGATGTCTCGGTACAGAGACACATGGTGTAATCAGCACAGAACAGAGAAGTACTCCTGTTCTTTTTGCGGATATAGACTAACATGGCTGCTACTCTGAAAACAGTTTCTCTTGTGTTCTAATCCCGGTTCTGACACTTCCTGTGGCTGTGGATGAGGCGCTCTAAAGGGGTACTGTCAGGTGAAAAGTCATTTATTAAATACCCCAACCAACCAAAACCCACATTTGTCTACTCTTGTTACTCATAGCAGCTTTAATTACTAAACTGCAAGAATTGTACAACTCTAATATAATTTTCCCCATTTATGCTTTTGTAATTTTTGCACTGCCTTCACTTTGAGCAGGTGACACAAGGCCTTTTTCACGGTCTGATTGTTCTGTATGTGTGCACAGTGATGCAGTGATTGGTTTGCAGACACCATGAGACCAAAAATACTTCTTTTCATTAATATTTTAAAGAATTTATTAAAATATTTCTATTGCATTTTGTAAAATCCATTCATTTTATGTTTTTGGACTAAACTACCTGGTTGTACCATGCTTAAAGGGAAACTACTAAGGAAAAGTTACAAAGTAGCAGCCGCGTTAGTCTGTATCCGCAAAAAGAACAGGAGTACTTGTGGCACCTTAGAGACTGAAATAAATTTGTTAGTCTCTAAGGTGCCACAAGTACTCCTGTTCTTTTTACTAAGGAAAAAACACCACAAATTACATTTGTGTCCCTTTTTGCTTCTTAAGAATGTATAAAGAAGCTGTGAAAGATCGCTTTCCCCCCAGATTTTTCTATTTCCTCATTTTAAAATGTTAAAAGTATCAAGAATATATTTCCCCCCCTCCTGATTCTGCTGGAGGTCTCATTGGCGGACTCTGAGAAATAGGTTGAAATCTTTCATAGTTCTTAATTGAAACTTTGACAAAGATAACTTTCCTTTCATTTGCTTACTAGGTATTTGAATTAAATAGGTATCAAAAACCCAGCTGGCCAGCCAAGAAAACAAAACAGAACACCAACCGAAAAACAAATACAACACAGATAGCTGTAATCAGACTGAATAAAAATCTCTTTCCTTCTCAAACAAGTTTCACTTCTTTGATAATTGTGATTTCATTACCAGTTCTCCAGTCATCCATAGAATAATTTAGGAAAAACAAGGTACTGAATATTTCTAATGTAATAAAGAAACATGGAAGAAAAAATCTTTAAAAAATAAAATGACCTTCAAGACTTTTAAATACATGCATCATTTATGTAGACTGTAAGCTCTTTGGGGCAGAACTTTTTTTTAACTGAAGGATTATACAACACCCAGCACTTCTGGGCTCTGATTGTGGCTTGTGGCCTCTGTGTGTTGTTGTAACACAAGCAATAATAATAAAGCAAAACAAAAAAGGCCTCCTCTCCCACACCCTCACCCCACTTTTTCTAGGCCACCTTTAATCTCCTTTCCTCAGTTTTATTCACTAGGGGTGGTCTTTTTGATTAACAAATAATAATTGTCCAACTATATGAAAACTTTCACAGAAATACTCATTTTTTAAATTTTTCATTGAAATGAATCAAAAATGTTTCAATTTGAAACAAAAAAATTGTTATTTTAAGTGAACTGAAACTTTTTTAATTTTCTGGGTTCAGACCTCTTTCTCCTCTCCGCTTTTATTTTCATCTTGAAAAGAGAGTAAATGGATGTGAAATTGGAAAGGGGAGGGAAAAACCCAAACTGAAAAATGTTCAATTAGTGCCTAATAAAAATGCATTTTTTTTTGTTTAGTTTTGACAAAAAAATCACAAATTTCCAGGAAAACTTTTTTGGGGAAAAAAAGTCAATTCTTTTATTTTAATTTTTTTCATGGAAAATACTTACCATTTTTTGACCAGCCCCATTATTTACTCCACAGTAGTGTTGAGAGGATTTGTTAATTGAAGGTTCTGCTACTGCAAATTAGTCCATGTAGACAGATCCTCATTTACTTTTTTGGGGCTCTACCCAGATATAAAGGTCCACCCATGCAAAATAGCTTGCAGGAATGGGGTCATTGTTTTTAAGGTGCTTTGAAGATGAATAGTGCTATATAAGATTAAGGATTAGTATGTTAAATGTATGGTATGGTTTAAGGACAGTTCACCACTTGGGAGTAAGGAAGGTGGCGATCTCAGTACAACAGCAATCGATGGAAACTTGCCTAAGGGCTTGTCTACGTGGGAAAATTTACTAGTATAATTATATTGCTATCATTATACTAGTATAACACCTCTTGTGGATACTCTTATTCCTGAATAAGAATACCTTTTTCCAGTTCAGCTTGGAAAAGAGGAGACGGGGGGGGGGGGGGGGAGGAATGATAGAGGTATATAAAATCATGAGTGGTGTGGAGAAAGTGAATTAGGAAAAGTTATTTACTTGTTACCAAAATATAAGAACTAGGGGCCACCAAATGAAATTAATGGGCAGCAGGTTTAAAACAAATAAAAGGAAGTTCTTCTTCACACAGCACACAGTCAACCTGTGGAACTCCTTGCCTGAGGAGGTTGTGAAGGCTAGGACTATAATAGGGTTTAAAAGAGAACTAGATAAATTCATGGAGGTTAAGTCCATTAAAAGCTATTAGCCAGGATGGGTAAGGAATGGTGTCCCTAGCCTCTGTTTGTCAGAGGGTGGAGATGGATGGCAGGAGAGAGATCACCTGATCATTAGCTGTTAGGTTCATTTCCTCTGGGGCACCTGGCATTGGCCACTGTCGGTAGACGGGATACTGGGCTGGATGGACCTTTGGTCTGACCCAGTTGGGCCGTTCTTATGTTCTTATGTTTAGCATATACTCCCACCAAAGTGACACAAGGTAAACTGAAAAAAAGGCACTTTTATTCTGGAATAAGGGTGTCCACATGGGAAGTTATGTCACTATAACAGTGGTAATGTAATTATGCTGGAAAACTTTCCTTTACACTGGGATGCTAAATTGTTAAACCCACAGTCATTATGAGAGAGTTAACCTTGGAAAGTAGGATCTTTTACATTTTTCTTCTTATAGGGAGCTGATCCAACAGTCACTCAGTGCTTGGAGCTCCTATTGAAGTCAATCTGTATGTTGCTTGGATTTACCTTTTAGTATTTACTTTTCAGTATTTATGCTGTTTTTAAAAAACAAACAATACAAAATAATAAAAAAGCAAACACACTACATTTAGGGCTCAATCCTGCAAACACTTAGGGCTTGCCTACACTTACAGCTCTGTGGCTTCTGTTAGCATAGGTTACTCCACCTCCCCGAGAGGCAGTAGACATAATGCTGTCTACACTGGGAGTTAGTTTGGTAAAGTTCAGATTTTCCACATCGCTGAGCAACATAGATATACCAACATAAGTTTGTATTGTAGACCAGGGCTTGCACACCTGAACGTGTTTGCAAAATCAGGGCAGTGAAAACAGGCTAGTCAGTTTTATTTAGTCAGTGTCCGTTTCATTTTCTGGTGCTCATATAGTAGAACAATGGGATTTGAACTGCAAATATGGTCATTTTTACTTGTTTGTAAAAGATCTGTTCCACTGGGTTTTTGTTTTTTTTGTTTTTTTGTTTTTAAGTCATGGAAGCATTACTACTACTCTTAAATTTGTAATCACTTATTTTATAAAATCAAAGTTTGGGACCTGCCAGTATTCCTTTAATTTCATTGTGCCTAAAATTCTTTATCTGTAAAGTGAGAATAACAGTGCTTATCTACCTCACAAGGACATTGTTAGGTTTAATTCATTGTATGTAAAGGACCTCAAGATCCTTAAATGGGATGTGCCAGAGAAGTGAAAAGTATTCATATTATTATCATTTATAGCTCAGAGATTTGAATTTCATTATTAAAGTTCAAATTAGGACCCCAGTCCTGTAAGCACTTATACATGTGGAGAAGTTTAAAAACATCTGTAGTCATTCACACTATTTAGATGCTTAAAGTTAAGCATGGAGATAAGTGTTTGCAGGACTGGCGCCTAAGGGTGAAATCCTGGCGCCGTTGAAATCAGTGGGAATTTTGCCATTGACTTCAGTGGGGCCAGGATTACACCCTTTGTTACATTGAGTATATTGTGCTAAACTCTCTTTAAAAAAGTATTCCCTCTGCTTTCTGTTTGTAAGGCACTTCACATCAATTTTAACATTGCAGCTTTATAAAGAGACTGCCTGTGATGGCATGTGGCGCATCAGCGACTGTCAGTAGCAAAAATCCCCAACGGCTGGAGATGGGACACTAGAAGGGGGAGGGCTCTGAGTTACTACAGAGAATTCTTTCCCAGGTATCTGCCTAGGGGGTCTTGCCCACATGCTCAGCGTCTAACTGTTCACCATATTTGGGATCAGAAAGGAATTTCCCCCCAGGTCAGATTGGCAGAGACCCTGGGGGGTTTTCACCTTTTTCTGCAGCATGGGGCCTGGGTCACTTGCAGGTTTAAACTAGTGTATGAAAGGAACCATGAGTCTGACTCACAGATTTTGCTGATCCACTAAGATTTATAAGAGACAAGAGCAAGCCAAATATGTGCTTTGCACCAGCTGATGTCACCATCCAGATTGTTAGTCGTCCCAACATAGTATGGCCTGGAACAGCTCATTAAAAGGGGTTTGCTATTGTGAAAGGGCTCAATAGAAAAGTAGACTGCCTCATGGGACCAGTATTCTCATCCCCACTGAATGTGGCACTTCCAAGCCCCTCCCCAGCATAGAACCCAGAAATACCAGGAAGGCAGGGATGTTGCTGTGGAGGCAGCAGACCCCTCCCCTCCGTTCATGCATGAAGAGTAGGATCAGGCAGGTACAATCTGACCTTTTGTTATCTGTATGTTTAGAGCTACTGCCTGATTGTTTCCGCAGAGGGGTAGGGAGGAGATGGCAGTCCTTGTGGAACTGACAAGGGAGTTTGACTCCTGCACGCTTTGGATCTCCCAAGTTTGGCAGAGGCTCTGTACTTCAGCAGTGATTCCCGGCCTCTTATTTTATGTGTCTTTGCTTGAATTTCTCCATTAGAAAAGCAAACTAAAATGAGACTAAAGGAGAGCCCTGCAATGAGTGTATGTTTGTAATGTAACTGCACATAGCCTTCATGCTTATTTCTTGCATGACTGTTTCAGAAACATCAAAACATTAGTGCAAGCATCAGTTTCAAATAATATTTTACACAATGACCCTCAAGTTTGGATTTCAAATCTTGAGCTACCAACATTTACAGAGGTTAAAACAAACAACTCACTGCTGAGCCAGCTGTGGAGCAGGAGCTCTGTTGTAGGGTCCTAGAAATTCAGGGCAGCATGTCTTCCCTCTCCTCAAATGGTACCTGAACGTTTTTGCTTATTTCTGAATTCTGTAAAATGTCTTTCTCAGGATATGTTGACCCTAGGTAATAAAGCTTCTCAGACATGATAGAAAAATCATAGGGCAGGGGAATTTCTTGAAAGCATGTACCTTTTCAGAATGCTGCAAAGTTACCTATTCAGAGACATAATAAAATTTGGCCTAGGGGCTACCTGTGTTGTCACAAATGACAAGTGCTAGCTGAAAAAGTCAGCACCAGAGTCAGGCAGAGAATCTCCTGAGTGTCATAAGGTGAATTAATTCACCTGTAAATCTCAGACCAGATTTTTCCAAGTCCCTAGAAAGGATTCCAGTATGTACTAATCCTTGAAATATTGGCATATATAATCTGTGGGCCAAATTCAAATGAGATATAAGAAGGGGAAATCCCATTTATATCAGAGATGTTGTTCCTGCTTTACCATGCCTGATTTTGACACCCCCCTCCCCGATTTTCTTTTGTTTCTCATTTGTTTTGTGCAGAGCTGTACAATATGCATAGACTAAGGATATTTTAAATGTACTTAGCAGCATTCATTCCAAAAGATCCTAAAGTGCTTCACTAACTATATACATATTACACCATGGAAATGCAGCCACCTGTGAGGTGGAGCGCAACAACCAACTGGAACATAACTCACTGTTCAACAGATAAGAGGGTACATTTTGGCTAACGACACTAGGTACCCTATTCTTGCCATAATTTTTTAAATTTTGATGCAGAGCTGACAAGGCCTGAGTTCTTAAGGTTTGTCTGATGCAAATAAACAATATAAAGATAGCCTGCTGTGTTTTTGTTGCTTCTATTTATAGGGCAAAGACATATCCAATACAGTGACCTTATTTATTGTGCAGCATTTTGGAATTTTGTACTAGTCCTCAGGAGAGGTAGTGACCAAAAGGGAAAATATGTATAAGTTAAAAACATTGTAACAGGAAGTGCTGTGTAATAAACACAACTAGATCTTTTATGGTTTTATTTCAATGGACATTGCAAAACAAGATTATAGAATCTAATACAATAGAGGTCCAGCATGCAAAGATGTACTTCCTCAAAGTTTAAAGTAGGACACTGAAAGTCAAGGTTCCTGGGGACCTGAGTTTTCATTGTGTTAAGAGTTCCTTTATGCAGTCCAGCAGAGTAAGGGCCATAAACCAACAGATCCGTCCATGGGTACTATCCTTGCATAGTAGATCTATCTCTCTTGCAGCTGCTAGGGCAGGGGAGCATGTGTTGAGCAAGATGCATGTGGATGTGCTCCGACTATTCTTGGTCGCTGGAATGTTGAGTCACTCTGGGACCGGAGCAGCCTGTAGCTAGCCCCAGAATATAGGTAGCCCTTTTTATGCTTTGTGAAACTCAGCTAGACCTGAGAATCAGGATCTTACCATCTTTTCCTGGTTCTTCCATTGACCTGTTAACACATGGATAGTCTTGTATCAAACAGCCTGTCTGTTCTTCCTATTCCCACGTCTAAAGTTAGAACGATACCACCCTATCTCCCAGGGGTGTCCTTTTGTAAAGGATTTGGAGATCCTTAGATAAAAACATTTCTCAAAGGAAAATTTGAGGAAATATTCTGAAATGGGAGGAGCAAGAAGTTTTCTCCATAGACATGCTTCTTGTGTGTAATTTTAGATTTCATGGAAAAGTCAGCGCTGACATGTTTTGTACTGTTCACTGACAGAAGAAATTTCTGCCCTTCTTTTTTATAATGTGCATATTTTAAACATGTATCATTATGTATACGGATAAAATAAGTAACAACAAGAAAACCAAAACCCTACCTTGTTTTTACCAAGAGATTATTCTTCCCTTTTGAACTATTATACCATGGTATCTTGTAAGATTTATTTTTATCTCCATTTTTGTATTTCTTATTCCAAGCCCTTTCTTCTCTGTATGCTGCTTGACATTAGGGCTACAAAGACCCAAATAGATGTTGACAAGAAGAGATGGTACTGGAGGCTCCTTCACAGCAGAGCCCTGACTTATTGTACTGGGCATTACCTTATATCCAGTACATTGGATTGAAAAGCACACAGTCATTCAGCAGGTTTCAGAGCATCCGAAGAAGTGGGTTGTAGCCCACGAAAGCTTATGCTCTAATAAATTTGTTAGTCTCTAAGGTGCCACAAGTACTCCTGTTATTTTTGAGTCATTCAGCAGTAACTAGTTCTGTCCCTTCCTAGGAGGATAGCTGCTGGGGAGGGGTTGAGAGAATGTGTATGAGAGAGGGACCTTATCTGATGCATTTATAAGCCAGGAACTTGCTAGTTACCACATTTACAGTTTCTGTGGCGTAAGGAATTGAGTGCAGTGACTGAGAGCAGCAGGGTCAGTACATTATTCCTAAATGTTTAGCTAACGTATCAGTTTGCAGGGAGGCAATGGTGCTACTACTGTACATTTTCCCTGATACTCATGTTAGAGGACACAAAGCAAAAACTCACCAGGTTTCAATTATATTAGAATATCCATCTTTTGAATGTCATGTTTGCTTTTGACGAACAGTTGGAAAACAAAGAACCCTTCTGTAAATCCTCAAATGCAGCAAGGCAATAAAGGGTGAGGCTGTGAATTTTGGGAGAAACAGTAGTGTATTTGAAATTCAAATTTCATGTAATTTAGAGTTTGTTGTAACTCAGGGCTCTGTCCTCCTCCCATCCCATTAAAGTCAGTGGTAACACCCTCATTGGTTTCATTGGAGCAGAACCAGCCTCTAAGAGGCTATATAGCAATATTAGTAGTTTAAAGGGACTCATCAACTTATCAGTCACACTTTTTAGTGGAATTCTTTTACTTGTATTGTTAAAAATAAAACCTATGATTTCCATAACTAGCCAATATTTGGGGTGGAATGCAGGGGAGTCCACATTTTCCGTTTGTTTTCTTTGTGCATTTGATGGCAATTGTATAGCGCAGCTGGTCAAAAAATGAAACAATTTTTGCAATTTCTTTTGAGTTCAAAATTTTGCTGAAAACATCAACATTTTGGGATTTTTTTGATCTGCTTTAATGTATGGGAAGTTTCAAACCTGGACTGCACACAGTTTTTGTATCAGTATAACTATGTTGGTTTAGGGTGTGGTTTTTCTTACTGAACAACACCTAGCTAGTATGGACTAAACTATAAGAACATAAAGATGTTATATACTAGTATAGTTTATTCCCTTTCCCATGGGGATTAAACCATACAGATATAAGCATCTTTATACTAATATAACTGCATCCATACAAGGGGGGTGTTCTGCTTTAACTATATATATAACTATATATATAAAACTTGTACAACTTCGGGTGTTGTTTCCTCAATGTAGTCAGCCAGTTTTTGGTTTCCTATGTTGTTGCTATGTGACAAACTTGCACAAAGAGGGGCGAGAATACATTTTAAAAAATTAATGTGACTAAAACCACAAAAATTTGGTGGGAAACCCAGAGATGTGTAAGCTCTGAAACTACTTTTAAACTCATATTAAAAAAAGACTAGATTTCAGATAAATGGTATCCCCTTAGATACTACCTTGATTTTCCTTCCTCTTTTCATATGAAGAAGAGATGTTTGTGGTTTTGAAAAGAATGCCATTTTATATGCAGAACCTATATAGTGATAGGATCGCTATATATAGATAGCTTGAGAAGAAGAACATTTTCACTTGTTGAGGTCTGATCCATATTGCAACCTCTTGGATCTTTTGGAGATTGTTTTACTTGCTTGTGCTAAGTTTCTAGACTATTTTGTCTACTAGGAATGTTATCATTATAATGAGGCAGCACAGATCAAATACAGTAATACAGCAATACAAGTTTGTAGATACCCTGTGAGAATTAAAAAAAAAAAAAAAAAAAAAAAGGAGAGAGAAAATAATAATCCACTAGGGGTATTATTTATAATGTTTTTTCTTTTCTTTTTTTTTTCACTGTGACCTTTGATGGTATTTTTGCCAGACTATTTTGTATTGCCACATCTTGACAGTGCCACAGTATTAATGGAAGGAGGCACAGGCTTTGTTTATTTCGGAATCTAAGACACCATTTTGGCAACAAAACTAAGACCTTTAACTCTTGGAGTTTTCACCATTTGTTGTTAATTATCCGGTATCGTAAATTCAACGCCTTGGAGAAAAGGGTGTGTTTTGAAATGTGTATGTAAGTAGAGCATTCAGTTTCTCAGGGCAAAAAGGAAAAGGGAGTCCTAACGGTATTGCTTTCAAGGAAATTAAATGCTCTGTTTTTTTTTTTTTTTCAATCTGATTCAGCTAGATCCCATTAATACTGAGAGGATTTTACTGTAAAGAACCTTTGCAATTCAGCTATGGTCTAGATTAAAGAGAAATCCCAATTTAAGTGAAAAATGAACTTTGCATTGTGTTGCTTTCCTGATGGTCTGTTCATGCTGTAATTATGTATTGTACGTGCAAGAACCATTGTTTCCAGCCATCTCTTCCTTTCGAAGCTTAAGACAACATGCTATAGAATGGCAAGAGGCTTTAGCTGCCCAGCTTTTATGATGTGTTTATTTTGTCCAATATAGAATTAAAGGGTTTGATCCAATGAAAGTCAATGGAAATTTTTCAAGTGACATAAATGACCTTGCGATCAGGCCCTACATGAACTAGGAGCCATTAGCAGATTTCATGCAAGAAATG
Source organism: Emys orbicularis (assembly GCF_028017835.1). Classification (NCBI taxonomy): domain Eukaryota; kingdom Metazoa; phylum Chordata; order Testudines; family Emydidae; genus Emys; species Emys orbicularis. The sequence continues at coordinate 93,636,023 of NC_088686.1, read as the reverse complement.
ACAATTTGCAGGGAAGATTTTTACCTTGAGTCACACTATAAAGAAATAATGCAGTTTCCTTAGGCACAGTATGAAGGGCCACCACACCTCCTGTCTAATAAAATACAGAAGGAATGCAGGAAAATAGCAAGTGAAAAACACAATGATGTTAGGCAGGGAACAGAATAAATGGAAAATGAAAGATGAGCAAATGATTTGAAATAACCAGCAAGCAACCAGAGGAAAAAAATATTGGAATTAAGTATAGCTCTCTCTCCATGTCCTGCAGCTGTGCTTTGTGTGTCAGGATTTTACTGTCTGCATATGAGTTTGAAGGCATTCCTGAAATATAGTGATTGCATATGGCACACATTATTACTGAAGCTTTAATACCAGAGTCAATCTGAAGTTGTTTGTGTTTTATTATTTCCTTAACAAAAGCTTTTTTCAGCTCTTAAGCCTCTAGTCTTGTGTCTTGTAGTTGCTCACAAGGGAATGTCTCAGTGCTGAACAAGGGCTTGTATGTTCACATACTCATGCAAGGTCATTTAAACCTTTCAGTGCCATGCCCAGAGCCTAACCACTTTAAAGACACACTATTATTATTATTATTATTTTATTCTTTACAGTTTTTCTTCTATTAAGCTTAGTGTGCTTGTGAAAGGTGCCAGGCTGACTGCACTGGGAGAAAAACCCACTCTCTACAGAGCTATTGTAGTTGCCATTAAAGCTTCCTTCATAGTGTCCAACAAATGACCCTCATCTCTTACTTCTTTCAGGATTGAAAGGGTAGATTCGGCTTCAAACCCATTGAGCCCTAGGCATTTCTTCAGAGAAAGCCAAATGTAGTGGTTGCATTTGCAAAGCAGACACTCATCTATGAGGAAGCAGACAGAGGCCACTAACTTGTTTCAGGCAGGCTACCAACAACCCATCTGATTGTAAGGGTTTTTGTTGTTGTTTCTGTTTGTTTGTTTGTTTAAAGTCAGATTAGAAACAGTGATCTAAGTGAACAACCGCATGACCCATTACCAATTCCCTAAGCCGTCTACTTCTGTGCAATATACTCTATATCCCTAGGACATAAGGATGTCTCAACTGGACCAACAGGATGTTTCTAACTAATTTACGGATTTCATCTTTTTATTTTCCAACATGAAACTGAGCCAGTTGAAGAGTTACTATGACTCATATGGTGATTAATTTCCCCTTTTCCCCAAACAAACAAGATCTTCTTGTAGCACTTGTTACATAAAGTGGTCACCTTTAAAAGTTTGCTAGTTTTGCCTTAGATTGATGGATAGGTAGTCTATGTACTGTTCCCTAATTTTCTAAGGGAATACCTAGAATAGTGCAAATACAGTGCTAATATTACTTAGTTAACTGAAGCAGGTGTTTATGGGTGACCACTTTCTCATATGAAAGTTATATCATCATCAGATACGACAGGACACTTTAGGATCTTTAGGGTTGAGCTAGTGTAGTTCAGAGTCCAAGACAAGTACAATGAGTTTAATTCTTTGCACATTTTAAAGCTTACAAGTGCCATTAAAAATTCAACATTTGCCACTCTGTAGTGGTTGTGGGTACCAACCACAGTATCACCTAAGAAGTGAAAGGTGTTGTAGTTACTGCAGGGGTTGTCAAAGGTGAGATTTTTTAAATAGCATTCACTAAATGGTCCTCCCAGCAAGGTCATAATTTTAAGAACCATCACAATGGTGGAAAATTTTTAAAAAGATTATTTACAGTTTACAAAAAATGACTTACTTTTCTACTAGTTTTGTGTTCCTTCTGCTATTATTTGTGTTTGAATGAAAGTTTTCTGCTTCTTTATCCAGCGTCACATCTCCTGGATCCTGTGAGGAAGCCATAATGTTGTGTTTTAGAGATGAATCGCTTGTTAAAGACATAACTGGGATGTCGCAGAGTTAGTATTTAGATATCACAGCAGAATCAAGTTGAAAGTTCATATGGGTTGTAAGAGAGAGAAACTTTATTAACCACCCCAATATATCTTTTGATGATTAGAAGAAGAGGCAGAGGCAATATTAAAAAACACTTGAAAGGTGTAAAGTATGATATATTAGTGAGTATTCCCCCAGTGTGAGAATCCCTTTTTAAAACGGGTTGAAGAGAGAGACACCAATATTCAGGTCCCATTTAAATGAGAGACAAGGTGGGTGAGTTGGTAGCTTTGATTGGACCAACTCCTGTTGGTGAAGAAGACCTTATGTTGGTGAAAGAGACAAGCTTTTGAGTTTATACAGAAGTTGATCCAATAAAAGATATTACCTCACCCACCTTGTCTCTGTAATATCCTGGGACCAACACAGCTACAACAATTCTGCAAACAATTTAAATGAGTCTGTAGTCTACATTATAAATATACACCGGATGCAGCGGAGAAAACCGGCACACTCTCTCAGGATGCTGTTAGGGCCAAGCAGAATCTCATTAGGGACAACTTCAAAGATCAGTTCCTCATGCCCATAAAAACAAGTGTAAATTATCTTGTGTGAGCCTGCTGTTAGCAGTTGCACTGTTACATTATGCATGATTCTAGACTGCACATGGTTTGTACAAACTGCACTATGTTCCATTAGTGTTTTTCATTTTTATGCTAAGCCTTGCAACGTAGCAATTTATTGGTGTTATTTTGGCTAATATATTATTTGACTTATAATTTCCAATACATTTGCTGTTAATAGTGACACAATATCTAGAAAGGACTAACAAGGTTCTACAGAGGTTAAAAGAAATAAGCCATACAGCTCACTGTTTTATTGACAGCTTCACCTGCTTTCTCATTCCACTGCTTCCCCAGTCATGGGTACAGATTTTGAAGGTAGTAACTGCTCTTGAGTGACTGTGTGTTTCAAGTGAATCTAGAAATGCTTCTTGGGATACTGCACTGAGGCAATTGACCTAAATATTTGTGAAAATAAAAAATACATTCAACCCTCATTAACTTGTACTGTAGCCATCCCTCACACCCCATAATACACATAATACCAAAAGGGCAGTCTCTTACCACTAATCAGGAGAGACTTAAATGTAAAACAGCCTCTATATACTATGGAGTTTTGCCATTCGCTTTGGTGGGACCAGGATTTGGCCCCAAGACTTCACTATCCTTTCAAATACACTGCATAATAGTTACTAAGATGCCGTGGTGACAGGTTTCAGAGTGGTAGCCGTGTTAGTCTGTATCAGCAAAAAGAACAAGGAGTACTTGTGGCACCTTAGAGACTAACACATTTATGTGGGCATAAGCTTTCGAAAGCTTATGCCTTAATAAATTTGTTAGTCTCTAAGGTGCCACAAGTACTCCTGTTCTTTAAGATGCTATGGAATATTGTACTACATTTCTAAAAAGAATGAAGTGCATTTTGTGATGTGGTGTCTTAATTTTTTTATACTTTTTGGTCACTTGGGGCTCAATCCAACTCCCAGTGAAGTCAGAGGGATCCTTTCCATTCACTTTCTTTGAGAGCTGGATTGGGCCCTTAACTGGTAATTTCATAACTTCCAGTTGTATGACTATACTAGTGTATAGTTTACAGCTAGCTTTACAGGTATCAAACTAGATGCTCTTGCAAATGATGTCTAGGTTATGGGTTTACGTAGTTTGTGATGGTGATGGGTGGTTCAAAGGGGTCAACATTCAGTGTGCTAGTGAATTGTTTTGTAACATTACAGAACAAGGGGAAAGGATTTCCCACCATTGTCCAAACCTGCAGGAATCAGGACTCTGTCATGCAAGACAATTACCACATCCTTGAAGTCCTGATTCTGCATCTGTTGAGATCAGAGTGGGCATTTTAACACTGACTTCCACGGGAACAGGACAGGTCCCTAAGGCAGAGAGAGATCTGAGCTTCAGACCCTCTGGTTTCTTTGCCAGAGTCAGTGAAATCACAAGCACCTGAGACAAATGTTAAAAAGAAACATCCCATTCTAAATGCCTGTTCTCATTCCTTTTACATGTGGCAGTTGTGGTGTCGCTCATTGTCAGGGAAACCAGGGCACCTACAGCTCTTCTCAGAACCATGAGGCCAAATCATCTGCCTCTGCTCAGGCAAACTCCCATTGATTCCAGTGGACTGGCCATGGAGAAAGGATACATGTCAGGTTTCAAACATTAAGCACTCTGGGGCTGTCTTATCTCTCCATCCTGAGCTCTGCAGACTGTAATACCTTTCCACTGGGCTTCCTCTGAGGTGGGGATCCCCAGGGTCCGTGGCAGACCTGAGCTGCAAGTTGCCAGATCCCTGTCAACATGGTTCCATTGGAGCTGTGCTGGCGGAACATGGTGGGGGAAAGGAGCCTTGAAACACCTGCCCTGACCTCTCTCTCTCTCTCTCTGTTTCCCTTGAGAACCATACGGTGATATCCTCCTGTTTAGCTCTGTCCTCCAGTCTGATCATCCCCTCCCACAGGAAAACTGAAGTAGATCTAGTTTACATGAGGAAAGGTTGGCTGGCATAGCTATACTGGTGTAACCATAGCAGTAAACCTTCCTAGGATAGACGCAGCTTATACCAAAAAATATGTATACTGGTTTGGTGAGTGAAATAAGCTATACCAACAAAGTGCTTTTATGCCTGTATCACTGCATCTATGCTAAAGCCTTTGCTGGTATAAAAATGTGGCCAAAAAAAAAAAAAAAATCACACTCCTCACCAACACTGCTATGCTGTCTGAAGTTTCATAATTACCTCCCTAACAGACAAATCCAGAGTTCTTTATTCAGGCAAACTCCCAATGACTTCAATGGTGTTAAAATATAGTTAGCCTGATCACTCCCTCCTACTTATCCAGGTATAACTGAGCACATAATTTGGTCGGTTGTCTTTATTTCTGTGACTAAAAAGAAGGTTTCAAAAGGTCATTGGGTGTGTTATAGGTAATACTTACCAGTTGCCTGGGGAAGATGGTTACATCCATAAATGCCTTTGTGATTGTTGAAAACCTGCATCTTTATGGCATTTTTTAAGCTGTAACTTTCTTTTTAATTCAGCAGAATCCCAACAATCTCTGCATTATCTGAACCTAGAGTGATCAGTTTCATTCGGAGTTTAGTAAGAACGAGGTGGGAAGAAATGTTCACTTAACATAATAGTTCAAGCCTGAGTTTTATCTGACCATGGCAGATGACCTTTGAACTGGCCATAAGATAAGAAGCAACAGTGATAATCATGCTATAAGGTTACTAGCAAGGCATGAAGTAACATTTGGACATTAAGTATCAGGGGGTAGCCGTGTTAGTCTGTATCCACAAAAACAAGGAGTCCGGTGGCACCTTAAAGGCCAGATTTATTAAGCTTTCGTGGGTAAAAAACCTAACTTCTTCAGATGCAATTTGGACATTGGAGGTCTGATTCATAGGTATGTCCACACTTGGCTGTGTAGTCATGGCACCAGCGCTGGGAGAGAGTTGTAAAAAACCCACCCCCACCCGGGGGGTAGCTAACAGTGCTGGGAGCCGTCCCAGCACTGGTGCACTGTCTACACTGCCACTTTACATCACTGAAACTTGCAGCACTCAGGGAGGTGTTTTTTCACACCCCTGAGTGAGAAAGTTGCAGCGCTGTAAAATGGCAGTGTAGACAAAACCTTAGAAGTTGATTGAAATGTTCCTTTTCCCAGGTTTGGCAGTTCAAGTGGCATTCATGTCACTTTGTCCCTTGGGGGAAAAAAATCAAGGGGTTGTGAGAAAAATCCTGTGAACGAAGGCTGCAAAGCGAACTTGAATTTTCATTTACAATATAGTTGTATACTTCTTTTAAAGTAAAAAAGAAAAAGAGGGGGGAGGGTTGGGTGGTGTAGTAGTCGTGGTCTAGCCTCAAAAAAGGCACAGGATTGGAATAGCCGAGTAGGTAGGGACTGAGAGGCATTGGAGAGATGGTGAGGAAAGTTGCAAAACCTGGTGCCCAAGCACAATAAATAATGCTGGCACAAATCAATGCTGCTATTTACCTCAATCTCACAAGCGCTAAATTTTCTCCTTTTTGCGGGGTGGGACAGCAGCCTGGGGAGGGGAAGAATGAAAGTAAATTATGGGGAAAATATTTTTGAGTCTGTTTGGTTGGGAAGTCTATGAGACTCAAATCTAACTCCATCCTTAACAAAATGGATCTTTGGAGGGTTAAAATCTATGATGCAAGTTCAAACTACCTTTGGGATTAAAAGAGAATTTAGCCTAATGAGCTTGACAAACCAATGTAAACTTTGTGCTTTGTCCTTGTACATAATAGCAAAATAAAAATACCAAGGTTGCACTGGGGAGCTGGGAGTGTCTCAAACTTTTTCATGGTGTGGACCACATCGCAATAGAGAGTTGATCTTGTAAGTACCTCCACTCCCATTCTTGATTACACTGACTACTTCACCTACCATTGGTGGCTGAGTAGCATCTCTGTAGCAACAATGGGCCAATTGCTCACATGGAAGAGTAATAGGGTAATATTTGTTGTATATTTAGCTTCTCTTAATGTGATTTAGCAGCTGGAAACAAGGAGGAGCCAGGACCATGTGACCAGCTGATGCTACATGGACCATCAGCAAGTACTCTGTAACCATTGTTGGTACATGGAATCACAGTTTGGGAACCACTGGGGTAAATCCAGGAAGTAGCAATCAGGTCATCATAAGTCTTCCCTTTGCCCTGCCCATTTGGACTGTTTGTGCAGTAAATAGTGATTTACCGTGGTTAATTTCAAATGCAAAAATGGTACAACTTTGTACTCACCTTACTGCATAACTTTGACATCTGGTTAGCTGGTGAGAGATTGTGCTAAGGCAGAATTTTGTTTGTATCATACTGCAGTTGTCCTCCCAAAGATTGTGCATGTACCCATCACACTTGGATTGGAATTGCATTTTTACCATCAGGTTGGGATCTGAAAATTGAGTGGCACATGCCCCAAGTAGGATGACATGTTAAATTCCAGTGAGGTTGCATGCCATCTAAAGCTTGAATGAGCTGAGTGTGGCTAAACAAACCTAGGTTCACTAAGGTCTGATGATACAAATGGCAGGTCTCCTCAGACTGAGGAATAACTAGATGGCAAGTCTGTGACTCATGCATGCTATGCTATGGTCATGGTTATTTATCAAAGGTCAAGGGCAAAGCAATGAACTGGCTCATATGGTTTTATATAGATTTGTTTATATACCGCTGCCCTCTAGAGGAGCAATTATCGGATCTACTGTCGACTATTATATCACACTTTAGTTAGCTGGTGTACAAACTGGCTGCTACACAGATGCTTATTTAGCTAATTTGTGTTTGGAGTGATCCTTGATGACAACTGTGGAGGGTGTACAGCCATGGAATCATTACAGCAAGGACACAGGTACCTCTAAGAAATTCACTGTGGCCATTGATTGGTGATGATGATTTGGAGTACAAAGAGGCTCTCACATTGCAGAGAAAATCCGAGCAATTCCTCAGAAATAGGAACTGCATGTTAATCACTTCACCAGGAAAGACTGTTGAATGCATGAGATCTGAGAAACTTTGTCACAATGGAAAAAGGGTTTCATGATCCAGGAGAATTTGTAATACCCTCTTCCCCCCCCCCCCCCTTTGTGGAGAATGCATCTGAAAAGTGTAAGGCATTAGATGCACTTCCTTATGTGATTGAAGCAGTTGCTAGAGAGCCAGTTGCAATGTCCCCTCCCCTTTCAATGGGCACCTTTAGACAAATTTCACTTTTGACCAGAAATTTAGTACAATTGCCATATTATGAGGCAGATTTGCTTGGGCCTTCTAACTGTTCCTGGAAGTTTAAGGAGAATGGGCCCAATCCTGCAAGTTGCTCAACATGTCTTTTGAGGAGGTAGGCCCCTTAAACTCGCTGGGAAGTCAGCAGATGTTGAGACTACTTCCCAGCTTGTAGAATAGGGTCTGCTGCAAACAGTGACAATAGAACCTTAGTTTATATTAATGAATGATCAAGTACTGAAGCAATTTCTAGAGCTGGGTGAATTATTCTTTGCAAATAACTTTTCTTGCCAATTTAGCCCTTTTTTCTGAAGGTTGGCTCAGAAACACCCTATCTATGGGTCTATTTGTTATTCGTGTTTGCTTAATAGTTTGTGTGAAAAATGTTAGCCTATTGGTTGTTTTGTGAGCTTGTTTTTCAAGGTGTGTGATTGGTCACTTAAGTTACATGGTTTTGTTTTTGTTCCATGATTAGATGACTGAAATTTTTCAAAGAAGAGAATAATGAATAACAAATAACTTTTAGTACTAATCATTTGACCTAAAATGGTTGAACATTTCTGCTGGTACTTACTGTATGTTCTCATGGATAATGGATAATATAGCACCACCAATAACAGCAAGCCAGCTTTGCTTTTTCTAGACATGAAAATATTTGTGAATCACTGCTTGTGTTTTTTTGACCAGGTCTAGAGACTTCACCTAGCTTTTGTTTAGATGTGAAACTGGTCAGTTTTAACAATAATGAACAGAACTGAAAATTCAACTTCAACTCATTTTTCAATTATTCTTATTCTATTTATTATTTGTATTATTCTAATCAAGGACCAGGACCAAACTATAGACCAAAAAAATTGACCCTACTTCACAGAGGTTACAACAGTTTCAGCTAAACAACTACTGGTGCATTGAGGTGAACAAAATGTTGTCACTTAGGCCCTGATCCTGCACCATTGAAGTCAGTGTGATTGTTGCCATTGACTTCAATTAGCATAGGATCCTGGCCTTAATGATGTGCTAGTAGCAACATTGGTCACGTTGCCAGATTGTAATTGCTTGCGGAAATGTAATGAACACTACAAAAGAATAGAATTCCTGAGAGAAATAGTTCTGTGTTTATAGGAAAGAGTGGTTAAAGGACAGCTGTTCCCAGCTCTTTAACGGACTGGACTTTGTGTCTCCTCAGGCAGGTCACTTAATTTGTGTCTCCTCATCTGCAAAATAATATTGCCTGCCTCTCAGGGGCATTAGGAAGTTTAGTTATTCCATATTTTCAAAATGCTTTATGATCATTTTGCTGGAAGGTCATAGAGAATTTTAAAAAAAGATACTACAGTTTTGCAAAGCTGTTATGAACCTTTACCAGCCCATGCACAAAATGCTTCACTACTCTTGCCACAATGATGATGATGATGATAATGAAAAAAACTGATACCTTATTTGCATGTCAAAAAAACCTAATTACCCTGTATGACTGAGTGGATTGAATTTTGCAAATTTTATTATTAAAAGCAACTCCCCTTCCCAAAAAATTTACTTGTGTTGATACAATCCAATAGGGTTGCAGCCAAATATCACTAATATATATTTGCATATCAGTGTTGCCAACTCTTGTGATTTTATTAAGTGTCTCAGAATAGCTGGTGTTGTCCTTAAAGCCCCAGCTACGAAAGGTAACTGGTTACATGAGAATTTCAGCTTTCATTTGAGAAAAAAAGAAACAAAAATAAGTTCCTAACGTTCTTGGTTGCAAAGAACAGCTTGAAAATGTAACCCAAGTGTCCAGGCTTATCTGCCTGGGGAAATGGACTGGAATGACTATTGCAGAATAACAGGTTTCAGAGTAGCAGCCGTGTTAGTCTGTATCCGCAAAAAGAACAGGAGTACTTGTGGCACCTTAGAGACTAACAAATTTATTAGAGCGTAAGCTATATCTCCTCAATATATGTTTCACTCTATATGCATCCGAAGAAGTGGGTTGTAGCCCACGAAAGCTTATGCTCTAATAAATTTGTTAGTCTCTAAGGTGCCACAAGTACTCCTGTTCTTATTGCAGAATAAACTCTTCTGGAATAGCTATAGTGATTTAAATTCACACCCCACTTTATTCCAGAATAACTTCCCTGTGTTGACAACTGTAGAAAACCAGAAAGCAAATACAAAGAACCAAAACATTCTTCTTAAAGATCTCATGTTTTTAAGCTAATCTTGTGATTTTTGGGGCCTGACACATCATTTTTAAACATTTGGGGTTGGTAATATTTATGTTGGGTAAAATTCACTCCAATGCACCATTTACAACCTGGGTTAAAGGTTTAAGTAGGGTTTAATCTGTTCCTTTCCTGCATTCACTGTAATGGGGTGAAATTCACTCATTGTGGTGCCTATTTGTTGTACTGCAGGTAAGTTGTGTCATGATTTTTACATGTCTGTTGCACTGGTTGCTAAACCAAGCAGATTCAGTCTTTTATTTTAAAGCATAACCAGCGAGATAACATTTGCACTGCTTGTAACTGAATCACATAAGCGAAATTACATTGCTTGCATCTCATTTTGTATCATAAAATGTTATGGGATGCAGCTTGTTTCCCTACCCCCCTAGAGCTTCTTATGGTGGCATTGTTTTTCCGCATTTCAAAGCTAGATTGCATCCGCTTTCTTTGTTAAGCATGGAAATAGCTGTTCTCCAATGTGTGGCAACATCTGCTATGCAAACCAAGATTTCAATTCTGCAAAGTGTTGATTTGGAGAGCATTTGGATTTCCAAGTTTTCAAGGTCTCATGTTCTGCTGCATAACAAGTGATTGCTAATCAGGTTTGCATCATTAGTGATGACTTCTGCTTACTATGTAGTAATGCCTAAAACTATTCACATTCATGGGCATATAAAACTAACATATTGTGGTTTTTCAGCATGTTTGACTACAGAATTAACTTGTGTAGTAGAACTGCAAACATTATCATCCAGCCTGTGGTTTTTCTAATTTTTGTTACAGGCATGAAAATGAAGGTACATGTATTTTCATATTGAGTTTTCTAGAAGTGTTCCTAAGGCAGATCTTTATCTTGACCATAATTCATTTTAGAAAGTATTTGATTTTTTTTTGGTACCTCTTTTTGAAAATAAATTATTTAGTACAGTAAGAATAATTGTCGATGGCAGAAGTCAGAAACATTTGTGATAAATTTGAATGTCCCAGATATTCCCTCTGAGGATTTCTTAATTCATTAATTTTTAAGATGGAAAATAAGATAAGCAAAAGTAAATGTTCTCAGATAACCTATAACATAGTGTGGTTGCCCACAAAACCTCTGCTTATTAACTACATTATTGATAAAACCTCCTAATGCTACATACAGCAGTGCTTCTCATAGTGCTGTTTGCCTAAATGCAATATGTGTTTCAAATAAACTCTATAGACAAGTTAGGATAGTGATGTAACAAAAATATTAATTGGTGTCTGTTTTAAATTAATCCAGAAAATAGTTTTTATGGTGCTATTGGTACGAAAGGGGTTCATGACCTGTTGCATAAAAATAGTCATTGGAGAAAATGCATGACTGCATCAAAGGAAGAAGGAAAGTTTAAATAACAGCAACAAAGGTTAAAATGTCTGGGGTGTGCAGTTTCGAAGTGGGGAGGTCCTGTTACTCTTTCTGGAGTTGCACTATGCAGTGCCTTATTAAAGAGGATGTCAACATTTTGTTTCCTTAGGTAGCTTTGTCAACTTGTTAAACTGAAATAGTGTTTGTTTCTAGTTCGAGTAGTGCCCCCCTTATGGGTGCCCCACTGTAAGTGTATATGCATCCCTGCGCTTCTGATCAGGGATCTTTGGTAGAAGTGTCTGTTTGGCCCGCCCGTGCGCTCTCCCCTCCTTGTGCTCTGCCTCCAGGCTAATTAGTGCTGCACGGACAAACCACCCTCAGCTCCTTCTTAGGCGCCTTCCCTCACCCCAGCTAGAGAGGACGCAGCGATTAGCTGTCCGTTCACGGATACTTCTACTCTTTAGAAATTCATTCTTAGCTAGTTTTAGTGTTTTTCTTCTTAGTCTCATATAATTTCCTTTAGTTTTTTTCTCTTCCTGTTTAAAAAAAAATATATTTTTTCTTTTATCCTTCCCTCCCCCCCAATACTGGGGATTGACTCCCAGTAAGGGGTATGCCCGGTTCGCCTGGTTTTAAGAGTTGCCTCTCTCACAAGGAGTCCATTCTGGTAACGGACGGACATTCCCGCTGTGTCCTTTGCCTCAGAGACAGCTGCATTCCACAGAAGTGTACTATCTGTCAGAAGCTAAAGACCAGACCCACCCCCATCCACCCAAAAAAACAAACAAACCGGGAACTGAAACTACAGCAGCTCCTCATATAGGGAGCTCTTCAGCCTGCGTCTGACCTGCACCCAGAGGTCTCCCAGGCGACGTGAGTCTTCTCTGCAGCCTTCCTCCTCCAAGGCCAGTGAATCCAGGAAGAAATTCTCAGACACCCCACGTAAGACCTCCAAAAAGAAAGCTTTGAGCCCTCTGACTAAGAGGGTGGCAGATGCATTAAAGATACTTCTTGAGGAGATAAGACACTCACCATAAGCTAATGGATATTCTACATACATCCTCCTCCAGGATAGCGCTCCCCATCAATGAGGTGCTTTTGGACCCAGCTAAGCTTATATGGCAAATGCCAGCATTGGCCATACTGATATGCAAATGGGCCGATAAAAAATATTACGTACCTCCCAGGGATACTGAATTTCTTTTTTCCCACCATCCGCCTATTTCCATCGTGATAGGTACAGTGAACTCCCGTAGCCAGCAACATCATTCCAAGCCCACCCCTTATGATAGGGACTGGAAGCACCTTGACCTATTTGGACGAAAGGCCTGTGCTTCTGCTACTCTGCAATTTATAATTGCAAACTACCAGGCCTTAACTGCAAAACGTAATTATATAAACTACACCTCTACCCCGATATAACGCGACCCAATATAATACAAATTTAGATATAACGCGGTAAAGTGCTCTGGGGGGTGGGGGCTGCGCACTCCGGCGGATCAAAGCAAGTTCGATATAACGTGGTTTCACCTATAACGTGGTAAGATTTTTTGGCTCCCAAGGACAGCGTTATGTCTATATATAGAGAGAGGTATATACCAAATTTAACACTTCATTGACCATCTTCCAGAATCACAACCAGAACAATTTTGAGCCATTATCAACAAAGGGCAGTTAGTGGCCAAAATAGCACTCCAGAAGTCACGTGATGCATCTGAAAGAGTGGCCTTCCATCTTAACAGCAGTCATGATGTGGCAAGAGTTGTGGTTGTATCTTTCAGGCTTCCCAAAGGAGGTGCAAGCAACTGTCGATGACCTCTCCTTCGAAGGCTCTTAAGTTGTTTGCTGAGAAGACAGATGCGTCACTCCACACACTCAAGGACTCCAGAGGCACACTTCGGTCACTAGGGATCTATATGCCCAGACAAGAGAGAAAATTTAGTTCTCTGCCTTCTCACAGACTGCATAAACCACAGTTTCCACCACAATGCTACTATGAGCCACAGAGAAAGAAATTCAAATTCCAGAGGTTCAAACCATCAAGCCCATAATCTTTAACATCGCAATCTGAGAGATCAAGGTCCTGAGGGACCACTCCCTTAGACTTAGCTGCAATTTCCCAATCCATTGCATCAGTTTGGATGCCAATTTTCCCCATTCTGCCACAATTGGGAACACATAACATCCGACAGATGGGTTTTGTAGGTTATCGCCAATGAGTATTTTATCCATTTCACTTCGCTTCCTCCCCACCCCCTTCTCCATCATTGTTCAGGGACCCTTGTCACGAGAGATTGTTGCGACAGGAGATAGATTACCTCCTCCATCCCTCTGCATCTCCGTGGCAAAGGTTTTTTACTCTCAATATTTCCTGATCCCCAAGGAAAAGGGAGGTTGGAGACCCATACTGGACCTCAGGGCACTGAACAAATTTGTCAAGGCCCAAAAATTCATGATGGTCACACTAGCAGCGATTATTTCATCTCAGGAACAGGGAGATTGGTTCTCGGCCCTCAACCTCCAACCATCGATCCTACCGTCCCACAGACAAGTCCCCATATTTCCTCTAGATCAGGACATTAGAAGTACAGAGTATTCCCCTTTGGCCTCTTGTCGGCTCCCAGAGTATTCTCCAAGGTCTTTTCCATAGTAGTGGCTCACCTGTGTACCCAGGGGATCATGATCTGCCCATACTTAGACAACTGTCTCCTGAAGGCCTGCTCCTTTGAAGAAGCCCTACCATTCACCCACAGAACTATGCATGTATTCATGAACCTAGACCTGCACCTCAACATCCAAAAATTGAGTTTAAGTCCAGTACAATGTTTGGAGTTTATAGGAGCCAACCTTGACTCACTGCAAGCGAGGGTGCTCCTTCCATAACATAGATTTCACAGCCTATCCACACTTAGAGATAGTTCAAACCAGCCCTCAAACTTCGGCCAGACATTGCCATCAGCTTCTGGGGCACATAGTGGCCGGTATGTTCATCATATCTCATGCCAGGCTACACATGAGGTGTTTGCCGATGTGGTTCATCTTGGTTTACAGGCTAAAGAAAGACAGGTTAGATGAACCTCTCTTGATGCCTTCCAGGGTCAGACACTCCCTGAATTGGTGGAAATACCCTGTAAAATGTGTGTAAGGGGGTCCCGTTCACTCAGCCTCTCCCCCCCAACTTTGCTTCTCAGAAAGGATGCATCCCTCTTGGATTGAGGTACACACCTCAATAATCTCATGACTCAGGGGAAATGGTCATGATATAGTACCTCCATCTGGAATTCACACACGCTCCATGTGGTTGGTTTCCTCCTCTGTCACCTTCCTCAAGAATGTTACCATTTCGCAAATCTGTCGAGCAGCCACCTGGGCGTCTATACATATCTTTGCAGAACACTATGCGATTACTGGGACTCTGCTTCCGACGCTAGCTTCGGCTCCGCAGTATTACCATCCATAACAGACTTGACTCTGAAGCCCCAACCTCCCATTAGGGATACTGCTTGGGAGTCACCTACAGTGCAGCACCCATAGGGATACTACTTGAAGAAGAAGAAGAGGAAATTACTCACCTTGTCCAGTAACGATGGTTCTTCAAGAAGTGTCTCTCCATGGGTGCTCCGCCCTCCTCCCTTCTACTTCTGAATTCTTGATATGGACTCTGAAGTAGAGAAGCAACTCAGGGTGGTTCGCCCACACAGCAATAAATAGCCTCGAAGCAGAGCACGAGGAAGGGAGAGTGCATGTGCAGGCCGAACAGACCCAGCTACCAAAGGTCTCGGATGAGAAGCACAGGGATGCACATATACCTACAGTGGAGTATCCATAGCTCTTGAAGATCCATCATTCTTCTGCACAAGTTGAGTAACCTCCTCTTCTTGAGGGGGCACAGCAATTGTCTTGTAGTTTTTTTGTCATAATCTATTTAAGTTGCATGGAAAGAGAGATGCATCTGATTGTATCTGATAACCTCTTTTTAACTGATAGTTTCCCCTGTTTTTGACATGATCTTTTAGAAATATGGAGATGTTTTTTAAAATGTGAGGAAAATCAAGTTTTAGGATTCTGCTCTGCATATCCAGAGGACATTAGAACACCCCTCAGTTCCAGTCATTGAGCCATTATATTTTCTTGTACTTGGGATCTAATTCTATCCTAGGATGTGCTTCAGTGGTAATCATGTACATCTAAGACCAGGTATGAGCCTTAAGAGGGCCACTACAATAGACCTCTAAAAAGGTAAGGGGGGTAAGGGCAGCATCAAAATTCGGCGTGTTAAAACTTAAAGGCCAAATTCTGCAACTGCATTTATGTGGCCCTACTGAGGTCATTGTGGGGTGGCACAAACAAGAGCAGAATTCGGCTCTAACCTTTTCTTCCTACTTTAAAATATGTTATATGGAACAAATACATATTTTTACTGAAATTATGAGTCTGATTCTGATCTCACACCTGTCTAAATCTAGAATAACTGCATTGGCTATAGTGGAGTTATTCCAAATTTATGCTGGTGTAAATGGCATTAGAAACAGACCCAATAGAATTAGTAGTAGTGTAGAATTAGCGTAAGTAAGTTAGGCCAGTTGTGTTACTGTAGATCATGTAAACGTTTTTATGGTGTCAGCCAACAACTTTAATGATTTCAGCTTGTTTGGTGATCAGGACACTGAATAGAAAGCTTTATTTTAGTGTAGCATGGAAACTAGTAGAAATCAGTATGTGTGGGTGAACAGAGGTGATATTAAGAGAAGAGGACACAGCTGTGAAAAAGGAGCTGGGTTGCTCTGCATAGAACTGTATATTAAACATCTCTCCCTGCAGAAAACTTCTTGTTTACTCATAGGAGTGGGTCAGAAACCATGTGACTGTATCTGAAGTATATGTGAAAAATGAAACCGAGTGGCAAAATTTTAGAAAATGCAAGTTTTTTTAAAAGTGCTTCATTACTTTAAACGTATTTTATTTGGCAGAAGGATAGTGAGATTGCTGGTGCCCAGGGTCAGATCTGAAACATTTTTTACTTGAAAATCTCAGATCAGAATGTAGGTTAGGAGAAACCTTGTATCCCAGTCAAGATAGGTTTCCACTAAATCTGTCCAGGAAGATAAGTTGTGTTTTGAACATGTAGCTTCTTAATGCATTGTGTACTTGTTCTGAGTCACACAAATTGAATCTGTTGATAATGGACAGTTTAAGCCCGTTTAATTCCTTAAAATAATATCACATGCTGTATGAATAATAGGAAATTTTATTTACTCTCCTCTACTCTGTCTGCTCATGGATCCTCCGCTAGCATCAATGGGAATTCTGCATGCACATTGATGGCAATATATGGCCCTTAATAAAAATGGAAATCACTGGGTTTGTCCAGGATAATTCATCCTTGCTTTGAACAGGTTTTTGGCCCCAGCTCAATCCCCCATGGAAGTAGTCTAGGTCATAAAGCATAGCAGCACACATTCACATAATTAGCAGTTACTGGGTATGTCTACACTGCAAAAACAAACAGACAAACAAACCCATGTCAGCGAGTCTCAGAGCCCAGGACAACTGACTTGGGCTCGCACCAAAGGTCTAAAAATGGCAGGGTAGACGTTCCTGCTTGGGCTGGAGCATTAACCACTCTGGGAGTACGTTCATCCCTTGTATAACGCTCAGGCATTCAGCTGAAATAATTGGAGCTACACCAGGGATGAATTTGGCATCCTCCTTCTAAAGGGTTAAAAACATGGCTGTCTCAACTTTCAGTGCCCTTAAATGGGCATCTGAATGATCTGCAAAGATGTGAATTTAGGATTCCAGGACATATGACCAAAATAGATTTAGGGAGGCAGTGTGCCTACTGGTTATAGCAGGGGTCTAAGGACTTGTCTAACCTAGAAAGGGTTTGCTGCTATAGCTATACTGACAAACCCTCCTAGTGGAGACATCGTTTGTACCAGCAGATGTGCTTTTGCTGTGTCACGGGGGGGTTGGCCCTGGTGAAGGAAGTAGGTCCAGTGCCCCTGTGCCAGAACAGGTGTTCCTGTTTGGCCGATTAAGAGGGTGTGGCAGTACCCGGGGGCTATAAGGGACCAGGAAGAATCAGAGACAGGGAGAGAACCCAGTCAGTTCGAGGAGACCCAGTGAGTTGGGAGAGACCTCATGAATCAGAGCTGCCTGAGTGGGAGTTAGGGGCAGATGAAAGCTACCAAAGACTGTATATTTGGTACCTGGGAGAAAGCTGAAGGCAGGGGAACAGCAAGAAGGGTTTGCCGGCTGGCATCCCCAAACCAGAGAGCCAGGGCTGGAGAGAGCGGAAGTCAGGTGCGGCAGAGGGAGAGCTGAGGCCCAGAGAGGTGAAAGTAGGGGAGCAGCAGAGGAGCTTACTTGGAAAGATCTCCAGGACCAGAGAGCTGGACCTAGAAGAATCATGAGAGGGCAAGGAAGAGTAAGGGATACTCTCCTGGTAAAGATTATCTCCCAGTAGACAGGTTGTGGGGGTAGTTGCTGGGAAGAGCAGGGTTACAGTAAGAAGGGTTAGCGTGGCTGTCTGGGTATAAGGACAGAGGAGGACTGCCAAAGAGTCTGGTCATGGTCAGAGATGCCAGTGCGTGATATTTGGGGTGTTGTGGGATGAAGATGTCAGGTGCTATAAATGACTCATAGGGCAGGTCTACACTAACCCCCCAATTCGAACTAAGGTACGCAACTCCACGTAGCTGAAGTTCGAAGTACCTTAGTTCGAACTTACCTCCGTCCAGACGCGGCAGGCAGGCTCCCCCGTCGACTTCGCGTACTCCTCTCGTCGAGCTGGAGTACCGCAGTCGACGGCGAGCACTTCCGGGTTCGACTTATCGCGTCCAGACAAGACGCGATAAGTCGAACCCAGAAGTTCGATTTGCTTGCCGCCGAACTACCGGGTAAGTGTAGACCTACCCATAGACTCATAGACTTTAAGGTCAGAATCTCACCCACCCACTCCTGTAACAAACCCCTAACCTATGCCTGTGTTATTGAAGTCCTCAAATCATGGTTTAAAGACCTCAAGGTGCAGAGAGTCCCTCCAGCAAGTGACCTGTGCCCCACGCTGCAGAGGAAGGCGAAAAACCTCCAGGGCCACTGCCAATCTGCCCTGGAGGAAAATTCCTTCCCGACCCCAAATATGGTGATCAGCTAAACCCTGAGCATGTGGGCAAGACTCACCAGCCAGACACCCAGGAAAGAATTCTCTGTAGTAACTCAGATCCCACCCCATCTAACATCCCATCACAGGCCATTGGGCATATTTACCTCTAATAGTCAAAGATCAATTAATTGCCAAAATTAGGCTATCCCATCATATTATCCCCTCCATAAACTTATCAAGCTTAGTCTTGAAGCCAGATATGTCTTTTGCCCCCACTACTCCCCTTGGAAGGCTGTTCCAGAACTTCACTCCTCTAATGGTTAGAAACCTTCGTCTAATTTCAAGTCTGAACTTCCTAATGTCCAGTTTATATCCATTTGTTCTTGTGTCCACATTGGTACTAAAC
Source organism: Emys orbicularis (assembly GCF_028017835.1). Classification (NCBI taxonomy): domain Eukaryota; kingdom Metazoa; phylum Chordata; order Testudines; family Emydidae; genus Emys; species Emys orbicularis. Next base: position 93,617,252 of record NC_088686.1, on the reverse strand, counting down.
TTAAATAATTCCTCTCCCTCCCTGATATTTATCCCTCTGATATATTTATAAAAAGCAATCATATCTCCCCTCAGCCTTCTTTTGGTTAGGCTAAACAAGCCAAGCTCTTTGAGTCTCCTTTCATAAGACAGGTTTTCCATTCCTCGAATCATCCTAGTAGCCCTTCTCTGTACCTGTACATGGGAGACCAGAACTGCACACAATATTCCAGATGAGGTCTCACCAGTGCCTTGTATAACGGTACTAACACCTCCTTATCTCTACTGGAAATACCTCGCCTGATGCATCCCAAGACAGCATTAGCTTTTTTAACGGCCATATCACTTTGGTGGCTCATCATCATCCTGTGATCAACCAATACTCCGAGGTCCTCCTCCTCCTCTGTTACTTCCAACTGATGTGTCCCCAATTTATAACCAAAATTTTTGTTATTAATCCCTAAATTCATGACCTTGCACTTTTCACTATTAAATTTCATCCTATTACTATTATTCCAGTTTACAAGGTCATCTAGATCTTCCTATATGATATCCCGGTCCTTCTCTGTATTAGCAATACCTCCCAGCTTTGTGTTATCCACAAACTTTTACATGGGGTGAGAACAATAGTATACGTGTTTGGGGCTTATTTTTGAACCATTTGAACAATGTCTTATAATAAACCAGCCCCAAAGATATTATTAAAAGCAGCATGCATCCGACGAAGTGGGTATTCACCCACGAAAGCTCATGTTCCAATACGTCTGCTAGTCTATAAGGTGCCACAGGACTCTTTGCTGCTTTTACAGATCTAGACTAACACGGCTACCCCTCTGATAAAGATATTATTGTGTCAAGAGAGCTTGCATGGAGTTACTGGGGAATCTGAAAAGGGAAACTGAGACTGGCATACCTGTCATGCTGTCGCCTTCCATGGGGGAGGGGTGTATGCGCTCCAGGTAGGGACTGTGGTGTGACATGCTGGTATAGCCCCAAATGAAATAAGCTGTACTGGTAAAAACATGTTTTTTGCCAATATACCTGCGTCTACATTAGGGCTTTTGCAGGTATAAAAATGTAATAAAATCACACCCCTAATCGACATAACTATACTGGCAAATGTTTCTAGTGTAGAACAGGCCTTAGAGCAGTGGTTCCCACTCTTTTTGCTGGCATGACCCCATTTTAATGAATTATTTCCTCCCAGGACTCCGGACAGCATGGAGAATGCTGAGCAAAGTGGTGTCCTCTGCACAGCATGACCTCACATACACAGTATGTGTGAGGTCATGCTGCATGAGGGATGCCATTTGCTCCACAAAATGGCATCCTCCAAACAGCGTGATCTTGTATGTATGGTGCATGTGAGGTCATGCTGTGCGGAGGATGCCATTGTGTAGAACAAAATGGCATCCTCTATGCCAGGGGTCGGCAACGTTCGGCACGTGGCTCGCCAGGGTAAGCACCCTGGCGGGCCGGGCCAGTTTTATTTACCTGCTGACGCGGCAGGTTCGGCCGATCGCGGCAGGTTCGCCGTCCCGGGCCAATGGGGGCGGCGGGAAGCGGCGCGGGCGAGCGATGGCCCCTATTGGCCCGGGACGGCGAACCGCAGCCAGTGGGGGCCGCGATCGGCCGAACCTGCCGCGTCAGCAGGTAAATAAAACTGGCCCGGCCCGCCAGGGTGCTTACCCTGGCGAGCCACGTGCCGAACGTTGCTGACCGCTGCTCTATGCATTGTGACCTCATATGCACTATACATGCAAGGTCGTGTTGTGTGAAGCAAAATGGCATCCTGTGCGCTCTAGAGATCGCTGTGACCCCATCTGCTAATGTCATGACCCCACTTGGGGTTGCGACCCACAGTCTGGGAACCACTGTCTCGGAGTCAAGGCTGTTGGATTCAGTTCTCAGTTCTGCCACTGGCTTCCTGTGAAATCTTAGACAAGTCAGTTAGACCCTGATTTTTAAAGGTATTTAGGCATCTATACATCTGGTTAGGAGTCTAATGGGATTTTCAAAAGCAGATAAACTGGTTAGGTCCTAACTACTTAGGCACCTTTAAAAATCCCATTAGGCATCTATCTGCATCTTTAGGCACCTAAATACCTTTGAACATCTGACTCTTAGCCTCTCTGTGCCTCTATTCCAGTCATAGCTTGAGGGTTAACCAATGCTTGGGTCTTAAATTGTTAATGTTTGTCAAGGATTGGAAGTTGTTACTAAAACTGTTTATAGGACAGCTTTTTTCAAAGTTTATTTTCTTTTACACAAATTGTAACCGTAGATACTAATCAGTCTTCTCCATTTAACCTCACAACTATCCCAGGGAGTAAGCAGCTCCATAAACTGTATTACAGACAGAGGTGCTGAATTTCTAATGTGCCAGGGGGTGCTTGACCACCCCGGGTCTGCCCGAGGCCCCACCCCCACTCCACCTCTTCCCGTCCCCACTCCATCCCTTCTCCCTCCCAAGCCCCCGCCCCACCCTTCCCACCCCCGCTACAATCCTGCCCTGTCTCATCCTGCCCTGTTCCGCCCCTTCCCCCAAGCGTGCCCCACACTCATTCCTCCCTCTACCCCACCAGCGCCGCTTTCATACCACAAAAAAGGCTGATCTGCGGCAGGTAGGAGGCGCTGGGAGGTACGGGGAGGCATTGATTGGTGGGGCTGCTGGCGGAAGGAGAGGAGCTGGCTTCTCAGCACCCACCATTTTTTTCCTGTGGGTGCTCTCTGGAGCACCCATGGAGTTGGTTCCTATGATTACAGGATCCAAAATTTTCCTGCAACGATAATTGTTGGAAACACTGGCATGAGTAGAAATGCGTGCACAGAGTCTTGTTACAGCTTGGTAAAAGCAGTTTTTTCAAAGGCTTTGCACTGAGTCACAAATATCACCTCTCTCAAATACACGTAGGGCTCCATTTTACAGTCCCACAGAAAACTCCTATAGATTTCAATGGAAGTAACAAGTGCATAAAGATTTTGGAATGAAAACTGATGTTTTAAACATTTGGTGATAATCTGTTCTTAGACATATGTGTAAATCTAGTATCTGGTAATAAGAATAAGAAAGGTGTTATTACCCTGGTGTGCTTCTTTTGCTAGACAGGGTGGAAAACAAGTGTCTTTGGGGCTTGTCTACAGTGGGAACTGGCATCATGTTATAACTTCTGTTAATGAACATGATGTTGAATATTTGTTAGTCTGGATCTAGCAGCCTGACTACAAACAGCTAACATGATTTCATACACAACAGTCTTGTGTATAGTGAGTGCTACTAAGTAATATGTCAGTTAACACGTTCTAACATGATGTCATTTTCCAGTGTATATTCTCACTGTCAGTATATTCTCTTGCTGGAGATGTCAAGATATCGGTTGTGATACACTGAGAGTTAGTGCTGTACGAAGTTGCTTACTAACTAGTCTTCCTTTCAGTAATGGATACATTTAGAGAAGTTACCAGACAACCTGCCTGTCCATTTACCAAAGTGCTTGTAGTTCCCATTTCAAGGTTGGGAGCAACAATTATAAATATTGAAAAGTTAATCCATTGTCCAATCTTTTTATTATATTAAGACAATTTTTAAAAAAATTCTGCAGAAGGTTTCTTAGGAAATTCTTATTTAACTTGGTGAAATGACATAATCACTGAGGTCAGTAGAATGAATTCGGGACCCCAAATTCTTACTCAGCAGTATTATTCAGATCATTTTGGAAGTAGGTGTCCTGTATGATAAACGTAAGGTTTCTGGAGCATACTAGTGGATCACAACTCCTTTTTAATAAGAACTAGCTGTTCGTGTTGCTAACCTTTTCTCCCTGTCCACAGATCTGGTAACTGGGAGATTGGAATCTATGTCATTTAAGCTATTTTTCCCTCAGTATTCACAACTGCCAAAAAATGTTCATACCCTTACCCAATTTTTAGTTTTGGAGGGATGTGCCATTTACTGGTGTGTTTTCTCCAGTACACCCCTGTGATACGGTTCTTAGTAACATGTCAATTTACAATTACACTCATTTGAAAAATGATTGTAATATTTTGGATCCAATTTTTAAAGGCAGATGCTGAAGTGTTGCTTCCAGAATAATGTGCATGTGCACCCATTGGAGGTATTTATTCAGAATTTGACCATAATGCAGTATTGCCACCTGAAAGCATTCCAAAATTATAAATCAGGCCTCCCCACATCACAAAATTGGCTTAATTATGAGATTTAAAATAAATAAAAAATGTTGGTATTTTTTATTTGCCTTTTGATTTCCGAGTCTTTAGGGTGCACTCAAGTCATATTTTCATGCATTTCTCTGCACCAGGAGAGCTAGAAACATACTCTTTTTTTTTTTTTACATGAAAGCTGTGAGTCTCACATAATCATGGACTCCAGCATTGGGGCTTTAAGAAAATTAACAAATATAACGATACTCATGATAAAATCACAAGAGTTGGAATCCCTGATGATGTGTAGTCAATATTTTAAGAAGGCGCTTTCACAGAAATGTCCTCCTTTTATTTTTCATAAACCCCATGTATGTGCACGTGTGTGTGCAATCTCATGCCCACAGAGAGAAAGGGGCGATGTTCTGGGAAATCTGTTCTTTTGGTATATCCATTTTAAGTACAAATATGTTTTCTTAAAGCCATAGACGAGGAGGGGGAGGTGTCAGCACTTAGAACCAAACTTGTTTTAAGTGCATTTGCTGGAAATATTTGTATTGCTCCTTCCGAGGGGGGAGGGAGGATTTCTGAGCGTACTGATTTTACTGCAGAGTGTTTAATTTACAAAATTTGAAATAGGGGTAACAGGGGCTCTGTAAGAGGACAGTAAAGTATAAAAACAAACCCAATTCATCACCACTGGTGGTGAAAAGTATGAATGGTGAAAAGTAATTGATTAAAACGTTTAGTTAATATTAATAACACAGCTGTGTTTTAATATATATTTAACTTATTGCCCCTCTAAATGACCCACAGAAACAACATGTGTGAATGTTACTTTTGCGAACGAAGGTGACATTTTTGAATTTTTTAGTTGTCTTTTAACAAATGATTAGCACATATTAACTAACACCATTGTAAATTCTAGTATAGATATTACACAAATGTTTGTACCAGGAGACAAATGTGTGTTGCTGATTGCTAGGCACTATTTTTTGTTGCTGTAGCCTACAGTTAAGATTGACTAGTAACAAATGGTTTTGGTCTACACCAGAATTTACAATTGCATTAATTAACATATATTAATTAATGGGTTTAAAGCATGACTAAAAATTCAGATGTAGACCTACTCCAGTGGAGAAACTCATCTAGAAAAAAAATTGTTTGGTGACAAATAACATATAATAGAGGCATGACCAATATCCATTTCCACAGCTAGCAGATCTGGAAAAGGGTAAAATCCTTTATGGTGGCCCCAAAGTTGATCCCCTGTAGCAAAACCAACAAAGGCAGTTTAAGAACAGTAGACTGTACGCAATAATATTGCTGCTAAAATTTGTGTTAAAAAATGCCTGAGAGGACAAATAAAATTTGTGTGTGTGATGTGTGTAAATGTTTTACCTACCTGCATGATTCCCTGTGCGGGGTATTCCCAGTGAGAGGACTGGAAGTTCTGCCAGGCAGAAGTTGCAGCGTCCCTGGAAATCTTCCATAATTGGTGGGAAGGGGATTTGGGGATTGGCTTCTCCACACACCAAAAGGGGGCGGAGGGGGAGAGACAGCCTTCCTGGTAGTGAAGATACATTTGGTTCTGTTTTCAAAGTTAACTGATGCAGTGCTCTCTGCCCCTCATTCTGCAGAGAGCCTGCAACAGTAGCTCTGAGAAATCTGGACTGCCCCATTCATTTCAGTTAGACGTTGGTCTGAAATCGAGAGATGACTACATGTCAACATTAACTATTTCACTACTGAGTAGAAACATCCAGCTAATGTACTTATCCCACTGTTCAATGTCTCATGCATCCCCATGTGCCAAAGGCTCCAATCGTCTCCCATCTAGCTGCCAAAACCTCTAGCTTTCCCCCTTGATAACTTCTGCATCGCAGTTGTGCATTGTCACTAAAATATTTGTGGCATATCTCAAACTGAAAATGTAGAAACAATGCAAAATAAATGAAATTTAATATGAAAATCATTACACAGGGGATGTTGCGATGATTGCAGTATTTATTTTCATTTTCAGTAACACATTAATTTTTAAAATGTAAATGAAGCCACCGCAGAATTTCTAGTCAGCTGCATTAGTGCTGTGGAAGCTAGTCTCACCTTGCTGCAACGTACGTTGGGGCATGCTGAAGACCCTGTCTCTACACTGACACCTAGCTCTCCTGGCCCCCATGTGGCCTTTTGTCAATATAGTTCCATAAGCTACTGTGCTTTGCTCAGGGCTGCCATATTGGCTTAGTGGAGGTAGCTTTATATAGATGGTGATGGACCCATCCACCCACAGCTCTGCTCATTTCCACACTTCTCAAGCTAATATATTAGTGTAATGAGGAGCCTTTAGACAAGGGGTCTTCTATAGGGCAGGAGGTTAGAGCTGGAAAGCTGATGGTAAAAGCACCTTATTTTAAATTGAGCAGTTGTTTTGGGGGGCAGGGTCTATGCATAATATACATACCCCCTATTGCTTCTGATTCGTAAAATCTGTTGTCATAGAATTTATTTCGCATATGTGTTACCCCAGAGCGTGCAGAATTTACCATTACTCTTCTTAATCTTAGAAAGCATTTGATGGTCAGGTATCTAATGGGATATCATTAATTGGGCATAGAGCACTCTAGAATTCTCAGGAAAAAAATGTGAAAAGCATCTAAGTCACTTAGATTCATGAGACCACTTTTGAAAATGGGGTGTAGGCTCGTATGTCATCTAGGTGCTTTAAAATTTTTACCCTAGTCTCACATTCTGGGATGCAGTCCATACTAGTGAGGGGTTGTGTCACCGCCTGCCCCGCACCTTTGGGTGCCTCTCAATGCTTTGCTGTTGTACCTTCCAACCAGGGCTGCTCACAAGCAGCGTACCAGTATGCAGGTCACACCCTGAGTCTGTGTATAGCTGCAACCCTGGTCCAGCAACTCTGACCTCAGCAGCCTGTCAGCAACACTCCAGTCATAACTCCGGCTTTTATCAGCTTTGCTTACTACTTGCAAAGTGACTCCAATACACTCCTAGTCCCAAATTTTCCCAAAACCTTTTCCTTGCCTTTTCCTGGACAGTTCAGATATTAAAGGACCATTGCCCCAGTAAAGGGTCAATATTCAACAATTTGATACTTTTAACTGGAGTTACCAAACAGTTCATTTTAAACACAGCACTGGATTAGTTTAGATTAAAAATAAAACAAGTTTATTTAATTACAGAGAGAGAGAGATTTTAAGTGAGCACAAATATAAGGTATTATGGTTACAAGAAAAATAAAGATAAAATGCTTCCTAGTAGCTAACGTTTAGCAAGCTAGACTTGGTTCAAGGTAAAATCCTTACCACATGTTCCCAGCAACAAATTCTCAGGTCAGGAGCTGCCCGCAAAGTCAAAGGGCCAGTTCCTTTGTTGTTTTAGGTAGAATTGACGAGAGAGAGAAAGAGAGAGATCCTGGGGTATTTTTGCCTCTCACTTTTATAGTCCACTCACCCTTTTGAAAGGCATTTTCCTGAGGGTTACCACTAGTTAAGTTCATTCCCGCTGTGAGGAAGAAGACATGGAGTCTTGTGGTGAAAGAGGTCCCATATTATTATTCTGAAATGCAGCTCGATCTGTTCCTGCCCCCTCCATTGCCAAAGAATGGCCACTTGACAGGTGATTGCCAGTCAACTTTGATAACAGCTGGTTAGTGGAGTCAGCTGGTCCTTTGTCTTTGAGAAACTGGCTGACCCACTCCACAGGTTGTACTCATAATTTCATCTTATGCTCATAACTCTTAATATGCATTTCATACATACATTACACAAGAATATTGATGATCAATGTGTTAGTTTTCAAATGATACCTCACAAGGCATATTTGTATAAATATTATTACAGTAGTGTGTAGGGTGTGAATACAGTGCTGCTTTTGGTCACACCCAGTGCTTTGTATTACCTGGTTACCATATTAATCAAAACAGATGCACATGTGAAAAAAATAATATGCTTTATTTATTTTTGTTAAAAGAAAGCTATGGCTGCCCAGTAAAATCATGCAGCATCAGGCTATATTTCACAAAGTTGGAAACATGTTTGCCATTCCTTCCCCCCTTCCAGATGTGACAGTGGAATAATCTTCAAGGTGTTTTATTCTGCCAGCTGGGATCTTTTTATTCAAAACCTGGGGATGGGCAGGGACAGGGTGCTGAGTGGTTCAGGGAATTGATAAAGGAAAACAGAGCCTTTCTCCTTTCAGTCCTTGGTTCTAATATGGCTCAGGTTGGTAGTGATTAATTAAGGAATTAAATGCCCCTCTCCCATTGGATTTCAGTGTGAATTGGATACGACTCCCTTGGTTCCTTTAAAAATCCCAGCCTGAAATCTGTTATCCTATGGCCATTGAGGGTATGTCTACACAGGAATAAAAGATCCCTCACCCTCGCAAGTTCTCAGAGCTCAGGATCCAGCCTGAGCCCGAATATCTACACAGCAGTTTTACAGCCCTGGAGCCCAAGCCGTGTAAGCCTGACTCAGCTGACCTGGGCCAGCTACAGGCTTTTTTTTGTCCTAGTGTAGACATGCCCTGAGTGGCTACTGTGAAGTGAATAAGTGGTTTCAATGCAGATCCTAATGAACAAGTATGCACATCAGTGGACAGACCAAGGACTGAATGGATATGGAGTGTGATGAGTTTCTTACTCAAGGAGGTAGTTGAGAGTTTCATTGGCATTGTGATGTAGGGGGAGTTTGCATTGCTGCGGCTTATGCTGTAGCTGTGGATAAATAGAGAACTTCAGCTGCCAGGGCTAGCAATACACCATCTTTCCTAAGCCTCTGTTGGTGGAAGAGGATGTTGAAATATTCAGCTTGTCAGGTGATCTGATGGGCTGGGTATAAGAACCTGCAATGGTTTAGTTTCAGATATTTAGTAAACTAGCATTGCTTAATAACCGAGGAAATTAAGCGCAAATCCAGAGGAAAAGCTATGCAGCAACATCATAGTACTCACAAAGAGAAGAAAGGCTCTTAATGAATTTGGATTTTGTTATGCTCTTTAGGTTAGTTATTGCATGCATAGAAAATAACCATAAGCCAGTCTCCAATAATATGCTTTGATGGGATTGCCTGTAGCAGAGCAGATCTTGAAACAACCAGCATGTTTGGGAATGAGCTGGAGGGAGCAGGGAAAAATGTTTACAAGCAAAAGTGGGTGCCACAAGATCCGATGATGCTATTCATCTCTAATGCAGACATACCCGAACAAAGTATGCTACAGCAATGAAAGCAGACATTCATTTCTTGTATTGTCTGGAGGAAACATTCCTAGAAGAAGAGATGTTGATAAGACCGTAGCTGCAGAGACCCATGTATTTACTTGGTAATATATATCTCAAAGTTTTCAATTTAGCCTCAGTAATGGGAAGGAAGATGCCAAATAAGAAAGCACTATTGCTTATAATCACAGTTCTGCCCACGTTGCCAGTGTGATCTCAGTGGATTAGTGAATTTTCTCTGTGGTAAAAGCGTTATTAATTTCTAACCCTTGTGGCGAAAAACCCATTAATTGTGTGTTGGAGTTAGGATTTCTTTTTGGGTTTCCAATTAAACCCATGGTGATAACCAGTTATATGGGCCATATAATCATACAATCTGCTCATTATTTTATTTTTTGGGAAAACAAATATTTGCAGTACTAAAAAAAAAATACAGGAACAAGTGCAAGTAACATACCAAACAGCTCCTTCCCACCTCACCCAACTTGCAAAATAAAGGCCAAGCAAATAAATTCAACTAAATACAATTGAACCTCACTGATTTGCACCAGTACCTGGGAGGTACTTTATGAATGACTGAATTTTACAAATTAGCAAATCAGTGAACAAATGCAACAAAAACTCGATTCATTTATATGACAAGTGAACTGTGGTTTAGGCCTAGTTATTTATGATTGTGCTTCATAGGATACTAGTATGTAGCAATGTGATCTATCCATTCCTAGCACACCCACCTTTGTAGCACTTGGGCACTATTCAGGAAATGTTTTGTAGTATATGCTATAAAGTAAATAAATTCTTGGTAGTAAAAAAAATACTAGCTAGAGTATTCTTCCATTAAGGCCCTGTCTATACAGCAGTTCGTCTTTTGCACTAATGTATTTACGCTAGTGCAAGCCCCATGTGTAGATAGGCTGCACCAGTGTAAAATTAGGTTTGCGGTACTGAAGTTTATCCCAATAGGTTGTCAGGGTATGTTGCACTAGTACGTGCCCCGTTTTGCACTGGGATGGTTTATTGCCCTTAAGAAAGGAAGGATATGGTCTGTCCAGTGGTTGGGGTAGTACTCCAGGACTTGAAGGACACACGTTCAACCCTTTAATCTGTCACAGACTTCCTGTGTGACTGCGGGCAAGTCACTTAATCGCTGTGCCTGTAAAGTAGGGTAATAGCACTTCCCTAACTCACAGGGTTGTTGTGAGTCTAAATTCACTCAGTGATGGGGACTATTTAAGTATCAAAGATAGGGGTTTACATCAGCATAGTTACACGGCTGCAACTTTCCCTAGTTTACACTGATCTTAGACTTCACTGAGGATGGGGAGGGACAGCTAATGAACACACAAACCCACACTTTACACACACACACACGTCACCTGAGTCTGGATTAGGAAGCAGTAGTGAGAATAAAGATCTAAAAATCTTCAGAGTTCTGTACAAGATCCTTTGGCTCCATATAGTATGTGACTCAGTAGAATGTTCCGTTACATACTTTCTGGATATGATCTTGTGGGATATTGCTCCATGTATCTTGTTTTATATTACACAGTTCTGTTATTTGTCAGCTCTTCTTGTGACATTTTCACTGTGTGGTCCAAATTCTCAGCCTGCATAAACTGGCACCACCTCATAGACTTCAACGATGTTCTGCCAATTTACACCAACAAAGAATTTGGACCTATGCATGGAGGTCGTCACACAGCTCAGGACATAAATAGATATATATGCCTATTTAAAAAAAAATAAAGAGGAACACTACTAGGCTTTATGTTTTCTTATTAATTGTCTTATTTCTCTTACAGATAACACATCACATTACTAAAACTGAAGGCATTTTTTAAAAACAAATCAATTTTATTCTTATGCTGGCTGTTCACTTTTTTCCCTTTCATTCAGTTCCATCCTGCAAGGTGCTGAGCACCAGCAAAGCACGTAAGCGTGTGCTTCTCTGTATGCATGTGGCTGGTCCTACTGAGGTCCATGGAGCTATTCATGTGTTTAACATTAAGCATGTAGCTTAGTACTTAGCTTGACTGAAATCCTGTTGCTCAGTCTCTTGCAGGATCGAGCCTATTAGGAGACTATTCTGGCCCAGCTGGCAGTGATGTTATTTAATGGCCTATGCACTTGGTCATTTAATAAGATATGTGGTAGCATCTATTGCAGGGGTAAGCAACCTATGGCATGCGTGCCAAAGGTGGCACGAGAGCTGATTTTCAGTGGCACTCACACTGCTCGGGTCCTGGCCACCGGTCCGGGGGGCTCTGCATTTTAATTTAATTTTAAATGAAGCTTCTTAAACATTTTAAAAACCTTATTTACTTTACATACAACAATAGTTTAGTTATATATTATAGACTTATAGAAAGAGACCTTCTAAAAACGTTCAAATGTATTACTGGCACGTGAAACCTTAAATCAGAGTGAATAAATGAAGACTCAGCACACCACTTCTGAAAGGTTGCCGACCCCTGCTATTGGTTGAGTGAAAAAGGTCTGACTGGATTATACATCTCTAGAATCCATGTTCTCTGATTTCTTCATTGATGTTAATATCAGGACTTGGTGCTAGGCAGGCCATATCATGTATAATTTTTGACGGTCTTGTTTTCCTGTCAGGAAAGTGTTTACCTTTTGGGTTGTTCATGCTGCTGCATTATGGAGTCCTAGACAACGGGACATTTCTGATCTTCCACAGTTTTCTCCCTAAGCACTTTGTGTCTATAGATTTATGTTCATATTTAAAGTAATGCATGTGAGGGTTGTAACCCATGTAACTGTTATGGGCTCTGTTATGTGTCTGCTTTAGGGTCGACCCTATCCCATATGACACTCCAAAACCAACGGGCCACACGCGATTTGTCTGCGTCTCAGACACACACTCCAGAACAGATGGCATCCAGATGCCTTATGGGGACATCCTTCTCCACACAGGCGATTTCACCGAGCTGGGACTGCCCTCCGAGGTTAAGAAGTTTAATGACTGGTTAGGTAAGGAATTATTGCATTTTGGTGACCCCAATTAACCTTTTCTGTCCAAGTGTCACTCACTGCTTTCTAATTGAATTAAAGCACTTGGAGACCCCACCTCCACAACCCCTGCTTCAGTTGTTCCTATGTGATGTGCTCTGTCTAATATGATCGTGTTAATTAAACATGAATTGAGATATTTTGCTTTATCACTGCATTATCTTGGGGTAGGGACCTCTGTCATTCCAAGGCAAGGGTACAGGAGCTATGCGGCAGCTCTGAGTGTACACTGTAAGGGTGGGACTGGATGTGTGCACACAGTATGTCCCACTGGCAGCTGGCATTTCTGTAACTCTGGGTCTGCAGCCAAAAAAACCCTTTTCCCACCACTGGGAGGGGCAGTTTCAAAGGGGTTGTACTAGGCAGTATGTGGTTGTGGTTACTGAATTGAGTGCACCTTTCAGATAAAGGAGGGCTGCCATTTTAACCCTTTGACTGCTGACTCCTGCTATGCTCTGGAATTTCCCAGATGGAAGCACCTATTGCACTGGTGAATTTGCTAGGTGTGTCCTAGTGATCAGTTGATACTGATGGGTCATTAAGAGAATGACAGCAGCTCCGCAAGAATGGGGCAGGTTGCAGCGAGTAGGTTATACTCAGGAGAATGGATTTTCCCATGTGCCAGGCATCATTGTTACACATGATATCATGGGCCAGTTATGTGTTGCCATGTCACTGTTTGCACTAGGGGTATTAAAGACGCTAGGATGGCCCAACAGAGCAAGCAGGTCTTCCAAAATCTCTTCCTTCTCAAAATAAATCTGCAGCATTATATAAAAGCTTTTAAAACCATGGCTGAGTCATTGCACTGTGCCCCAGTCATTGCACTCTCTTTCAGCTGCTGCTGTGTGATGACCACGTCTCTAAAGGCTGTTAATAGCATCATTAAATCCCATTGGATTCTCTTGGCTTTTAGGGAGATGAGAGAGGACTTTTATTTTGGTTCATAAAAAGGAACAAAAGAGCTTTCCTTCCACATCCTTTGCCTTTCTCACCCTCCTCCTTGCTTTTCCTCTCCCTGTCTTGTGCATTTATACTTTCTTACTCTCTTTCCCCCACTTGCTTTCAATGTCTCATAGTTTCTTGTCTTATTTTAAGAATATTTGCCCCTCCTCTGGCTGTTGTATACTGGTTATAATGGCTTCTAGTATTCCTTACAGCCATCCTGCTGTAATTATGCCTCACCACCCTTATGATTAGAAAGTCCTAGTGTATTCAAATGGTTCAAAACACATCCCTTTCTGCAACAGTGTTAGTACAGGGTCAGAATGTGACAGGAGCTTATGTGGGAGTATAGGAGGAGGAGCATACAAAGAGCCATCACTTTTTGTGCAGCCTCCACAAAGGCCTGTCAAAACTGGAGTCCATATGCACAGACGTGTGCAGGGACTCTTGGGGATACATGGTTTCAAAAGAGATTGAATATGCTCCCCCCCCAAAACGAGCCAGTCCCACTAGGGAAGTAGGGAGCACTATTGTTAAAGACGGTTCAGTCTTCAGACCCCTTGTGTGGCAGGCTGCTCCTGGAAGGATTTGCTGTCCTGAGCCCATAGACCCAAGTACCCACTATGGATGGAGCTCAGTGCAGTGTCTAAATATTGAGTCATTACTCCAAAATACCATAGTAGTATCTTGATAAGGATAGTGCTGAGATACAGCACTTTATTTGAAGATGCCAATCTGCGATGCAGGAAGCCAGCACAAGTAAATTTTTTCATTGTTCCATATTGATACCCCTTTTTTTGACAACCAATTATTATGATTCAATTTCATCACATAAGCCCCTCGTGTATGTGCGTAGTATATGTGTGCAGGAGTTACATGTGTATAGCTTAGTACCTTTATTCATATTGCTCTGTGGTTAACATTAATTACATATGTTATCATTCACTGAATAGATACGTTCCAGCCTCCAATATTTATTTAAGGGATTTCTTAGTGTATATATATATATATATGTGTGTGTGTGTTTGTATATGTGTGTATATGTGTATACACATACACAGAGGGCTGGCAGAGGTTGGTGTGGCGTATATGTCTAATAGGCCAGATTCTCTAGTCTTAGGCAGTGAGAGGACCATATGATTTGCCCTTGCACATCTATATTTCCCTCGCATGTTTAAAGGAGATCTCTATTGTATTTCATTCTGGTTTTGGTAGTCCATAGAGTCCACCTGTAACTTCATACACAAAACAGTACCTGCCACTCTGCTTGCGTATTAGAATGAGGCTGCAAATGATTTTTTCCCCACCATATAATGGTTGCAGTTATTCTTAGCTTTCTTTTAGGTGATCTGTTGTCTTGAGTTCTGTTCAGACCTCACAGTGATGAAATTTCCCTACTCTCCTTGGGACGTGCCTGTACACTCCCCTTTATTTATGCAGTGCATAGAGGAACTGAATGGCCCTGTGGAAGAAGGTGGGGGAAGAGTGACAGGGCAACACATCTCTCCTGCCTAGTGTGTAGCCACCTCTCCCCTCTGTGGCTACTGTGAAAAATGTCATCACCATGAAACCATGGAGAAAGGCCATGCCCTGAGCACTGCCCCACCTGCTGCTCTCCATCTCTATAGCGAGCATCCACGAAGGTGCTTGTATAGGGTGAGGTGGTGGTGGTGGTGGGTATTCCTTATAGGTGGCACTCCTGCATTACATGCCCTGCCAGTGTGGATCTGTTGCTATTTTCTCTTCTCCTCTCCTGGAATTAGAGCAGTGTGACTTTAGGCAAGTCACTTGGGGCCAGAATTTTAAAGGCATTTAAGCACTTAACTACTAATGGCTTCAATGGGAGTTAGGCATCTAACTCCCTTAGTCAGTCTGAGCCTCAGTTCGCCATCTGTAAAATGGGGATAATATCACTGCCCTATCTCATAAAAGTGTTGTAAGGAGAAATATAATAAAAATAGTGAGATGCTCAGATAGTGTAGTAATGGGGGCATAGAAATATCTACATATGTTAGAGGTGAGCAAATCATCTTCTGTTTCCTATTCTTAAGATTTATTCTCACTTCTGCACAATGGTATTCCTTTTGTCTCTCATTCGGTCTTAGCTGTTCATCCCATCCTGTCTGTTAGGGTCTGTTCCCGAAACCTTTCTGCACACAGAATTCCCATCAAAGCCTATGGGTGTATCGCAGAAAAGGGTTTTGTACAGCAGGATTGCTAACGCAGGTTAGTGATTCTGCTGTAAAATCCTGGTGTGAAACCAGCCACCTGTAGTTTTCACTGCAAGGTAGCTAGGTCAGGTCAACAGTATACTCCCACCTGTAGTTGACTTGGTCTAATTTATCTCGTGGTAAAACTACAGGGCCTTGCTCCACTGGGATTTTAGAGGGATTGCTAATATACATTGGTTATCCCATTATAAAAACACACCCTTTTGGCAGAAAAACCAAGGCCAAAGTCAAGAGATTAATATCCTACCCCATTTTTACTTGATTAAGAGTTTTGTATGCAGGACTGAGTCCTTCGTTTTGCCTTATGACTCTTAATTTTTGTGCACCTGAAATGCCTGCTGGACACAGTCGGTGTTTTGGCTACATAAGGTATTTAGGTTTGGGTCCTACCTATCTGCGTCATTAATAAATGCAGTGGTGTTGTAGCTGTGTTGGTCCCAGGATATTAGAGACACAAGTTGGGTGCGGTAATATCTTTTATTTGACCGGTTTGTGTTGGTGAGAGAGAGAGAGAAGCTTTCAAGCCTACACAGAGCTCTTCTTCAGGTTCTCTCACCAACAGAAATTGGTCCAATATAACAGTGTTTCTCAACGACTGGTCCATGGACCAATGCTGGTCCCTGAGATCTCACTGACACAGTTTAGGAAAGCAGCAAGCCAGTCCCTGGTATCAAAAAGGTTGAGAAACACTGCAATAGAAGATATTATCTCTCCCACCTTGTTTCATTAATGTCAGCTCTTCTTCCTGTGCCTGTTGTGTTTTTCAGCCTTGGTCCACCATTCATCAAACTCTGCCTTCCACATCATGTCTTCTGCTCCCTATAGTTATGTAGTCTATAGCATAACTTTTGCTAATTCTTATGCTTTTTTCCCTTGACTGATAAATTTTCATTATTGGTTTTGCATGAAACTCTTCTGGGCTTGTGCACTGAATAGCCTCTGTGGTCACTTAGTGATTACACATGCCAGCTGAGGTAATTTATTCACTTTGTTTTGGTGTGAACATGTCCCACGGGTCTTGTAACTGCTGTAATCACTTGACCTTAGTGGCTGTTTAATGCTTTAAACACAGTTATTTTAAATTTATAATTGTTTTCATTAAAAATCCCTTATAGTAACTTAACTGACCTTGCAGTAAACACAGCATTATATGCTGGAGAAGAATTAAGATATTAGGCTTTGGCTAATATACTTCTTTCCAAATATACTTAGTCTATTATTATATTACAGTGCGCATTTTCCCCTTCCCTTCACATTGAGTCATATATGGAAAATTAAACAGAAGAATATGTAATTATAGCATAGTTGACGATATACAGTATGTCCTTTCCCATGTGCTGGGAAGTGACTGAATAAGTCATGAATGCAAAAGTAAAGAGAAAGCAACGCTGAATTTACATAATATATATCTGTAATGAGTGAAGGTATATTTATCCTGTCAGATAGGGCCTGATCTTGCAAACCCTTGCTCACCCTTGAGTAGTCTGCATCAATTTCAATAGTACCATGACTGAGGTACTGTTTGCAGGATCTGTTTCTACACCAGCTGAAGTTCTTCAACCACTTTTTTTTACAAATAATTGCTACTACTGTTTATTTCCTGAAATACTTGTTCTGTTCTTACTTAGGCAAAACTCCCCCATGGGGTGTGCAGGTTCGATGAGTTGGGCTGAATTATGGTCTGTGGCAACCGTGATTTCAATCTGGAATAACTCCTGTGAAGTTGATGGAGTTACCACAAATATACATCACTATAACTGAAAATTGAAAATTTGACTCACTGAAATGTTTGGGAGGGGCAAAATGATTCTTTTATGCTCTCCTTTCATCTTATATGTTCATTGCCAATAGTGTTCCTCTTAGGGTACATCTACACTGCACATTGCTGGTGGCAGCATGTAGGGTATGTGTAGCTACATGCTGCAATGAAAAGCAACTGCATCCACACTGAGACATGTAGCTACATGCATCAGTGAAAGGATTTGGCAGGAGGGAGGCAGCAGGAAAGGACTTTGGCAGCGGGGAGACAGCAGGACCTTACATAATTGTTTTTAGCAATGTAGATGGGGGAGGCACTGCTTGGGTGTGTAGAGGGCTGTGTAGGGTACATACCCACAGAGATCAGGTGTGTCTTTACTCACCTAAGAAGTGCCTCACCATCTATGCTTCTGTTTATACCCATGCTGTGGGGCGTGCAGCGAGTGTACTCTACACATTGATGTAAGGGGTGTACAGTGTAGACGTACCTTTAGGGTTTTCTCTTAATATTGCTGCTGCATGATATAGGTAAGCTGAGGAAACGTGAATGATGTGACATAGTGAGGCAAGTCTGATTTTTGGATTAGGGTCAAATTCTTCTAGTTACATCAGTGTCATCTTTGTTGACTTCAGTAGAAATGCACTGGTGTAAATGAAAGAAGAATTTTGCCTTTATATGCAGTATATTTAGTTTGTCCAATATGTTAGTGAAAGAAATAAAAGCAGAGGACATGTATATTTAAATTTGGTGATTGGCTGGTTACATTGTGCTTATTTGTGTATTGGTGGTAGTTCTGTTAAGGCTTGTTTTACGCTAAGCAAAAAAGTTACTGTGGGTCATGTTGGTATGTGACATTTGATTAAGTTAATGAAAGTAGCAGCTTCAAATGAAACTGTTGACTGTAATGTAGAGTAGATGATAAAGCTGGAAGAGCTATGATAACGCGGTGTTGCTGTAGGAAGTATGAACAGATGACCTGTTCTAATCCACCCTTAGCTTGTCCACGTGAGCCCTTGTCGATATCTAAAAGTGTATCCCACAGTTGTAGGTTGGGTGTCTGCCATTATAGTCTTTGCTTCTTAAAAACCAAACTTATTCTGAAGCAGACAAATGGAACAAAACAATATAATGAGATTTGGAACATTTTCTTATCACTGTTAAAAAAACCCAACATTCAGGGTTATATTCCTGAATAATTCTTCTGGTCACTTTACTTTTGGGAGAGGGGGGAGAGAGAAGGGCAGGGAGAGCTGGTTCCTTTGCTCTTCTTCCCAACCATCTCTTTATACCTTTTTGGTTAGGTTCCTCCTTCATTCTTTTCTCATTATAGTTGCTCACTTGGATCGTCTCTGAACCTAATCCTCTACTTACTTAGGAATAGTAAATGGGAATTTTTTTCTGAGAAAGGCATGCAGCGCTGAGCATTAATCTCACATATTTAGGTACATTTAAGATAATAAATTCACTGTGATCAAACATTTGACCTTTCAGGACTTCATTTCATTGTATTCCTTCTTAAATATTATCTTTTGTAATAAGAATTCGGTCAGTGTCTGGTATGTAACTAATATAAACATGTTTGATTATTTATGAAAAACAACCCAATAAACTCCAAATTGCCAAAAATTCAGAAGATTATTAATGCAAAATGCTCTGAGATAATGTAAAATCTAAAGGCAGTTTCAAAATATTATAGAGTAAAATTATGGCAACAGAAAACAAATTTTTTATTTTTATAAATTTTGATTTATTTCTTCTTTCTGCTCTTACCATCTGGAACTTGTTTTAAACATGCTCCGTTCATTACATCCAGAATGAATAATTAAGTGACTAACTATAAAATACCATATTGCTGCACTTAGCTCTTCTAACAAATTTTGAATGCATTCAATAGTTGCAATTGAAAGAAAATGTTGTTCTGATTTAAATCCTCTTAAGAGTGTTTGAGTTCTGCACTGCTGCTCTGGGAGGAGAGAAGAAAGCTCCAAAAAAGTTTGTTAGTCTCATTTTAGAAAAAGCTACGTCTTCAGTGACTGACTTCTAATAGTGTAGGACTCTTCCTTTATGCATTGGGACAAGTTCTGCTGTCTTGGGGCCAATGGGAGCAGGAAAAGGCTTTCTGTGATCCCTTTGCTTAAGCGAGGATTTCAGGAACCGGCCAAATTGGCTGATTGCTGCAGCATAGTTCAGAAGTGAGATGGTAAGTAGGGGTCTTGAGGTGCATTGACAGAGCTGTATAGGCAAACTTGCACAGTGTCTGCCTACCAGCACCTGCTGTTAGCTGCTCAGTTTCAGAAGCATGAAATTCATCAGTGCAATTAACAAAATGTAATCCAAATTCATACTTTTTAAAAATCTCTTGGGTATTTATTAAACTTCTTTTAAAAGGATTATCCTGTTTTGCTTCTTGTAAAAATATGTGTATCTTTGTTTGAGAGTCCAATCTCATCTTTAATTGTGTCCTAACTTGTAATGTGTTTAACATCATTTTAAACTGTGGCATAAATTTTTTAAAATCCCCAATTTAATCTATGTTCAGTTTTATTTACACAACTTCTCTGGAATAAAAGTCTTTCTTTCTCAGGAGAATAAAAACAAGTGTGAATGTTGCATCTTGATATGTTTATAAAGTATGGGTAAATATACCAATAAGCATTTGGTATCATAAAATAAGGAACTATATTTCCCCCTTCATCTAGCAATTTATAAAGAAATTCAAAGAACAAATGTAAAATTCTTTCTCCATGCCATATTCATTCCAGTTCTTTCCTGATATTTTATTTTACTACTTTGTGTGTCAGCTGAAATTCTTGCTATATGCTATGTAGAAAACAGTACCCTGAAAGTATAACTTTGTAAATATAGTAGAAGGGACCATTTTCCTGCCATTGATTTGCATGCAAAAATTCCATTGACTTCAGTGGAAATTCTCCATGTGGATAAATGTAAGTGTGTTAAACTTTTATATGTATCTGATCTCCCCCCGCCCCTCCCCACCCCCGGAAACTTAAAAAAAAGTCTCAAGGAACTGCATGTATTTTTTATTGTCTGTTGAAGGAACCTTGGTCCTTTTTGTCTGTCACCTCTGCAATCAGAGTAACGCATTGGAAATATACTGTAATGCCACCTGTACAACTCATATACACCTCTAACTTGATATAACGCTGTCCTCGGGAGCCAAAAAATCTTACCACGTTATAGGTGAAACTGCGTTATATCGAACTTGCTTTGATCTGCCGGAGTGCGCAGCCCTCACCCCTCCCCCCCCTCCCCCCCCGGAAGCACTGCTTTACCGTGTTATATCAGAATTCGTGTTATATCGGGTCGCGTTATATCGGAGTAGAGGTGTACTACCAAGCATTAGTATGGAAATTCATCTTAAAACAAATCAATGTAAATTTTACGATGACATCTGAAAACAGAATACTTGGCTGAGGTTAATCTTATTTTCAGAAAGGACAACATCTCCAGAGAGACTTAATATAAAGAAACCACTTCAATAAGTTAATTTGGTAATTTTCATTGAAAGAAAGGAGCAGGGGAACACTAGAAAATATTCTGCAATTTTTGGTTGTGACTTTTCATCTCAGTAATTCCTCTGTGATTTCTTGGATCTGCCTTACTTAAAGCTGGGATAGTTACTCAAACCACAACCAAAACAAATGCACTAAATACTCACAAGTCACCTCCCCACCCTGCAAAAAAAATCCCTTTTAAAATATAACAAAGTAAGAGCATTGCAGGAAACAGCCATGAGAAAAACCCAAGCCACTCAAACAGAAAGATGAGTTCCACAAACACTGCTGTCAGGTTTTTCTGCTATACTGCTACAAAACTCAGTCTGGAAATGATTTCACTGAAAAGCAGTCCTAAAGCATTTACTCTTTGTATACCATTGATTTATATATAGCTTCCAAATTAAGCATTGCCTCAAAAATAAACAAACTACAAACTACATAGATGTAAACCTCTCTACTGAATCTTTCACTGCATCATATTAACAGTACTTAATTTTTTAAAAAAAGTCTTTCGGTTAGTAGAGCATTACATTCCTGCTTAGTAAAAACAATTGTTTCAGAGGAGGAGGAGTTGCTTGGAACAGAGGGAGGGGTTGGGGCTGTGTGGGAGAAAGCACTGTGTAGATTTTAGTGTGTAGTGTCCAAAGAAATTTTATCTCATCATAAAAATTAGCAGGCTGTGTAATTCAATTTAAAATTGGCCATCAGTGTCCTGTCTATTACAGAGCTCTTTTTTGCCTTTTTTTTTTTTTTTAAATCACCACTCTGTTATTTCCAGCTTAGGTGGCAAAGAGTACAAGGGCTCTTAGGGTTTTTTTTAATTCTCCTCACAGTTCTACTCATTTAGGAAATTGTTGGTGAATACAGGAGATTATTTGTAAGATGAGTAAAGAAAGTGCTTGCTCAATGGAATGCCTCCTTGGCTTTTTTGTTTGTATGAAATGAATTTCTTCTGGTCAAGCAACCAGTGAGAGTGAAGGTCTGTTAAAAGCATTTGTTGGATATAGGGCTTGAGTCCTAAAACTCTAATGTTAGCATTTATTCACAGTATCATGGGCATTACTGTACCATTCAAAAGCAACTTGCAACAACTTATGTTAATGCAAGGCTGGCAGACTCTCATCTTATGGTAATTACCAATACTGGGGGGTTAATTAATGTGCCAAGAATTACTGTCTTTATTTTCTTTATTGCCAGAAAAATGGGCAGCTTTTTGAGCCATGCTTCCTACTGGATATTACCAGCCTATGTGACTTGTTAATTAACCCTCTTGTTCCAGTGGGCCAGAAGCCAGGATCTGAACGCTGACAAATTTTGCATTGCGTTTTTATATCAGGTTCAAAAAAGAAAACCCATGTAATTAATTCTGGGGTTGTGTTGAGAGTGTATAGAAGATTGATGTAGAACAGGGGTAGGCAACCTATGGCACGCATGCCAAAGGTGGCACAAGAGCTGATTTTCAGTGGTACTCACACTGCTCGGATCCTGGCCACCGGTCCGGGGGGCTCTGCATTTTAATTTAATTTTAAATGAAGCTTCTTAAACATTTTAAAAACCTTATTTACTTTACATACAACAATAGTTTAGTTATATATTGTAGACTTATAGAAAGAGACCTTCTAAAAATGTTGAAATGTATTACTAGCACGTGAAACCTTAAATTAGAGTGAATAAATGAAGACTCGGCACACCACTTCTGAAAGGTTGCCAATCCCTGATGTAGAATATTTATTTGAAATTCTTTACTGGGAGATCTAGAAAAGTAAAACCTGATTTCCAGCAGTGTTTCTAGGGAAGGTATAGTAATACCAGCAGTTTGGTCATTTATCCATGGTGCTCATTGTAGTGATAAACAAGATGCCACAGTTTACTTTTTTGAAAGAGGAAATTTGCTTTTTAATATCCTGCAGTGTCCCTCTGAGAACGACGGTGTAAATAATGATAGCTGTTCTGAAAGACTTCTAGATGGGCTGGTCTGGAGTCCCACAGACAGCTTCTGCTCTCAGTTGTATAAATCCGAAATAATACTATTGAAGGTGAAGAAATTAAACTAGTGTGTTTGAGCAGAATTTGGTCCACAGTGACTACTGAACTGCCCTGTGGGCTTCTTAGGTTTGTGAGGAACCTTGGGACTCATGTTCCCCGTGTCCAAAACAATTAAGAACTTGAAGTTTCTCAGGTTGCTCAGTCAGGAGGCTCCATTTTTAGAAACTCAGTTCACTCAAATGCTTTACTCCACCTTCTTATCATGCTGTCCTCAGCTGTGCTGGGCTTTCTGTTCCCACTCTGCATGCTAGCTGTGAGGCAAAGGTTATTAAAACCTCACCACTGGTGGCACATGAAGTAGAGCAGGAACAAAGCAGCACAGCAGGGGATAGTAATGTAAGGAAAGAGGTGAGGTGATGCAAAGACAACACAAAATGATGACAAGAGAACATCAGACTGGGAAAGGGCATGGAGAGAGACTACAAAGAACAGAGAGATACACAAGACAACAGGGGGACTCAAAAATAGTCAGATGGGAGATGTTCCTGCTTTTCCCTGGTCTCACTTTGATCCATCTTAATACAAACATTTGGACTTGGAAACCCTCTGTGCCCCATGAATTGCATATTACTAGTGACAAGTGAACCCTCACTTGTTTTGGATAAGTCTCCAGAAATGTTTGGTTACATTTTTCTAACGCAGCTGAGTTTCCTGAATTTTCCAAACTGGGATGGAAATAGGACTAGAGCAGCCTTTCTCCTGGCATCTTGGCATTTTCTCTTCTGATGCTGTTCATAACTAAGCATGCAAAAATGGAAATTCTAATAGAAAAAACAGCCACCAAAGTTGTCCACATTTTGTCATACCTCTATAACAGGGTCAGCTTGGTTATTTATCTGAGTTGTCTGCTCCCTCCCTATGTATTACATCATGTTCCTGGAGTTTGCTGCCTCTCAGTAAACCTCACTATCCTTGAATACCACATGGTGTTGTAGCTCAAAGGCTTACAGCTGAGGGACAGCAGAAGAGCTACAGGGAAATGATGAAGTTTTGTACATGAAAGTTCCATTGAGTTTTCTCTTGGAATTGTAGTGAAGGAGATTCATTCTTATTCCTCCTCTCCTCTGTCCCCAGTGAAGCTTTCGGTGCTGGTGGGAATAAAGTATATTTGCTTTGGCGATGCTCTTAGCCCTAAAACTAAAGGATTTTTACCAGCCACACATCCCTTAATAACCACAACTCTGTAACTCCTAGAATAGCAGTGCTGTCTACTGTAGAAAAGGCTGTTCACCTGGAAGTATACAGTACCATGGTGATAGCCAGAATCTGAAGAGAAGGAAAAGGCACTGAACAGTGATGGAGTGGGAGATACAATACTGTCCAGTCACCAGGACTGCTCCATTGGGGTAGCATTGGGTCTGAGTGGAAGGAAGAGGCCTTGCTTTCATGACTGGACAATTTGCCTATGGATGTTAAAATGAGTCTGGCATTTGACCAAATGACTTCAGAGGACATGCATAAAGTTATAGTGGAAGCAATAGAGCCATTCATAAACAAGTGCTTCCGTGAGGCCAGCTGTAAAAACAGTGATGGCTACCTTTTAGGTGAAGGGGCGAAAACCTTGGCGGAAAGGAATATAAATAAGAAATAAATATCTTAAATGGGTGGAATAGTGATTATATTAGCTTGCGTTATTAATTGCCAGTTCTGATTAAGTGTACTTGTCTATTCTGTAGTGTTTAAGGTGTGCAAATCACACTTTTCAATAGGGGGTTGATTTTTTTATTTAACAAAACACTAGAATCGAAGGCTGAAAAGGATAAGTGAATAGGGTCAGTTAAGAGTAATTGAAGAAGACACAGTAGGTTAGAAATTCAAAATGCTGCCTGCCCAACACTCTGTTACAAATGGCATTTAGGTGCAGAAGTATATTTTCCAGCAGGGTTTTGAATGTGTAAGAAATCTTCATACAGGACAGAAAAGGGCATTTGCAGCAGAACTCAGCTACTTCAGAACCTCATTAAAATAAACGGTGCTGTGAATTCAGATGCACAGAAATAGTCACAGTACTTAGCATTTTACCACTTCAGTGTTCTGTGTGAACATTAATTAACACAACAGCCCTGTGAGTGAGGTAACTAATATTATCCCCATTTTAATAATGAGGAAGGTGAGACAGAAATGGATGGGTAAGATGGTCTTGCAGTTAAGGCAATAGACTGGAACAGAAGAGATCTAGGTTTTATCTTGACTCTGCCAAAGATTTCCTGGGTAATTCTAGGTCTTGGGCAAACCTCTTAATCTCTCTGTGCCTTGATTAACCACTGTAAAATGGAGATTATAATACTTACTATCTCCCGCCCTTTGTCTGTCTACGCCCCTATCTTGCAGTTAACGCTGTATGGGAAGTGACTTTATTGAGGTGCCATGCAGGCCTAGGACCCTGACCTGAGAGAGTCACTTGCAGCAGGATCAAGTCCTTAGGTTTTAAGCTCTTCAGGACAGGGGCAGTCTATAATCATATGTATGTACAGTGTCTAGCACAGTGGAGCCCTGAGCTCAGTTGGTGCCTCTAGGCACTGCCATAATATAAATAATTGCAATGGCTTGCTCAAGGCCATACACAGAGAGGCAGGAACAAGAACAAAGTTGACAGTGCTAAGATTGGAGCTCAGGAGTCCCTGGCCCCCAGTGCCATGATTATTCCTTTAGACCAGGGATCGGCAACCTTTGGCATGCGGCTCGCCAGGGTAAGCACCCTGGTGGGACGGGCTGGTTTGTTTACCTGCCGCGTCCGCAGGTTCGGCAGATCATGGCTCCAACTGGCTGCGGTTCACCGTCCCAGGCCAGCACGTCCCTCGGCCCACGCCGCTTCCCGCAGCCCTCATTGGCCTGGAGCGGCGAACTGCGGCCAGTGGGAGACGTGATTGGCTGAACCTGCGGACGCGGCAGGTAAACAAACTGGCCCGGCCCGCCAGGGTATTTACCCTGGTGGGCCGCAGGCCAAAGGTTGCAGATCCCTGCTTTAGACCATCCTGCTACAGTCCTCTCTTTGTACAGATCTCCTTGTGGATGTCAAATGAGGAGTTTTGTAGAGGGTTACGGTTACTATATGTCCCTACATTTTCATGGAAAATGTCTGTGGCGGAGGTGTTCCTCTCCACAGGCATCTGTAGATGGCTAGAAAAATAAATAAATAAAAACAAGGATTAAAAAAAAAAAAAACTTGCTTGCCTGAAATAATAAGGAACAGCTGGAATGATTTGGTTGTCTCATGTTAGTAGCTAAAAAACCTCTCAGTGGGTTGGATTATTAAAAGGAATTTCCGTACAAAGCTCAGGAGATTCATGGTATCCAGGTTCATCTCGAGAGACTGTACTGGAATGTTTAGATTTATTTAAAATAATAAATTTAAACCTGGGCAGTAAAAAGAGGCAATAAATGATGGATAACAGTAGCTCACAAGCACCGTGCACCTGAATATATTTTTTAAATTGACTGTAACCGCTGATAGCATCTTCCCTGCAACTAGTCATTTGTTTTCATCCCCTGTAGAAAAATCTGGAAAAGAACCATCAGGTTTATTGTGAGATCAGATACATTAAGCAGGGCTATCAGGGAATGCCGTCAGGTTGGTATTGATCAGCTGCTGGAAGTGGGGTTGGTTCAGTTTTTCGTCTTCTCCTTTTTGGAGAACAAAGAAACAACAAGAAACCGAGCTAAATTCAAGAAAGATTTTAAAAAATATATTATTTTCTTTAACAAATGTACTTATTACACAAATGTTAACAAGTAAACACATGCGTGCACACACAAGATATGGGGTAAAAATTTGTAAAGCACCTAAATGGCTTAGGAGCCTAAGGGCTTGTCTACATGAGGACATTAAGGGCTTATCTGCACTCTTCTGCAGTGTGGGTTGTGGGATTGTGAATTGCAGAGTGCAGAAAGGGTTGCATGCTAAGTGTTCTGTGTGGATGCTGCTAACACAAACTAAAAGGTACCTACCTACTTCATGTTAATATTAGTTGTGTTTGAAAGAGGACTATGTGCACTAGTTACCTTTTACTCCACACAGAGCAGTTAGTGCGCAACACTTTGCTGTGCTCTGCAGGTCACACCCTTGTAGCCCACACTGCGGCGCAGTATAGACGTAGCTTAAGGGAGTTAATCTGAATTAACTTCTAAAGTTGATTAATTAAACTGCATTAAATCCCTGTGTGGATGCTCTTACTCAGAATTAAAGTGGCCTTAATTCAGTTTAGTTTATCTTAATTCACTTTGGAAGTAAATTAAACTGAATTAAATCCACTTTAATTCTCAATAAGGCTACGTCTACACTAGAGACCTTACAACGGCACAGCTGCGCTGCTGTAAGGTCTCCCATGTAGCCGCTGTATGCCGATCAGAGAGAGCTCTCCCCAGTGAGGGGCAGTCGCTATCTCAGTGAGTGTCTCCTGCCAACGTAGCGCTGTCCGCACTGGCACTTTTGTTGGTGAAACTTATGTCAGTCAGGAGTGTGTTTTTTTCACATGCCTGATCGACAAAAGTTTTACTGACAAAAGTACTAGTATAGACATAACCTAAGAGTGTTCACACAGGAGTTTAGTGCTGTCCAACTAAGCCACTTTAAATTCACACCTCTTACTAATTAAGATGAACTTTCCTGACTGTTCCTGTGTAGACAAGCCCCAAGTCCCATTTTCAGAAGTGATTTAGGAGCCAAAGTCCCAGTGAAAGTCAGAGACGTATGCACCTAAGGGCTGGTCTACACTGTGGGGGGGATCGATCCAAGATACGCAACTTCAGCTACGCGAATAGCGTAGCTGAAGTCGAAGTATCTTGGATCGAATTACCTGGGGTCCAGACGGCGTGGGATTGATGGCCGCGGCTCCCCCGTCAACTGCGCTACCGCCGCTCGCTCTGGTGGAGTTCCGGAGTCGACGGTGAGCGCGTTTGGGGATCGATATATCGCGTCTTAACGAGATACGATATATCGATCCCGGATAAATCGATTGCTACCCACCGATATGGCGGGTAGTGAAGACGTACCCTAAGTCACTTAGATGCTTTCGCAAATTTTATCCTGTATCTTTTTCTTCTTATGTTTGTGTTTTTACTTGTATTTATTGTTCCTTAGTATTGTTATGGCTTATTATTGATTCTCATTAGTACTTTATTCAGTTATGTTTAACATTTGTATTGCGGCACTGCCTAGTAGCCAGCCAGGTCCAGGCCCCATTATTCCAGGCAGTTCATAAACAATGACAGTTGCTGTGTCAAAGAACTTATTATTTCTTGAAAAACAAAATTTATTATTTCTAAATATAAATCTGAAAATTTGCAAAAATGATGGCTAGCAACTATTCTTAATAATAAAAATTCCTTACAAGGCTTCTCTGTATGTGTGATTGTAATTATCTTTGTAGGATACAGAACAATCAAGGCAATTTTTTGGATTTGTATAGAGGGATTTTGTTTTTCAAAAAATACTAAATGGACATAATAGTAAGGTGTGATACATATAAATGTGTGTGAACACTGTTGCATATGAACTGTAGACCTTGAAGAATGTGGGTCTCTGGGTTTAGAAATTAGCAACAAAATAAATAGAACAAATTCATGAGGGGGGGGGGGAAGACAAAAGGGAGAGTTTTGGTATTTGGATGCGACTCTCAATAAGAGGTATTCAGGAATAGAGCCAGATCTCA
The DNA here is from genome assembly GCF_028017835.1 of Emys orbicularis. Taxonomy (NCBI): domain Eukaryota; kingdom Metazoa; phylum Chordata; order Testudines; family Emydidae; genus Emys; species Emys orbicularis. The sequence goes on along the minus strand of NC_088686.1, from coordinate 93,588,694 downwards.
CCTTTGTTGACAGCAATGAGAGTCTCTCCATTGATACCAGTGGGAATTGGATCAAATTATTATACAAAACCAGTAAAGATTTTTGGCCCACATCTGGGTGTGGGTCCCGCAGTCTTTATTCAAGAAGAATCTTCCATTGATTTCAGGGCATTGTTTTGTCTGAGTAAGAGGTGAAGTGTCAGGTTCCAGTCGTCTTAGATCTTTCTTTAAAACAAAGATTGTCTTTTGACGTGAAATTCTAAGTAGTAGCATTTGTTGGCCTTTTGAAGTGTGGAAATATATATACAGGAAAATACCAAGGCTGTCCTCCATGATAATGATGATTAGTTTAATTACATTCAGTATAATTGTTTCTCAAGATGACCTCCTTTTCTGATAGCCTTTTTTTTTTCATTAAAAAAAAAAGCTTAATTGGAATTGTAAATTACAGAAACGAAAGAGGATGTTATTAGAAGTATTAGCTATTTGTGTCAGGCACTGATGATTGGTTTTGGTGTTCTTAAGATGCAAAGAGCAAATTATTAAAATTGACACGGTGTCGATGTGCACAAGGGAATATCCACTTCTGATGAATTAGTTCAAAATCTGGAGGTTTTCGTTATAGAGGATTAGGTTATATAGTGAATTGAGACTCCGAAAAGAAAATAGAATTGTGTATTTATGCCTTTAGAAATATTATTTGATGGCAATAAAATGTTCCCTGAAATTCCCTCCTGAGTGGAGAAAATGGAGTTTGTTTGCAGTAATTGCATTTTCTAGCATTTGCTTTCGCACTTTCCAATATGAGTTAAGCCAATTGGAACCTGTGATTTGGTTTTGCTTATTGGCAAAAGTACCATGTAAATTGATCTGTGATGCATTTATAGAGAATGCTTTGAAAGTTTTGAAATTGAGATGGCTTTTTCTTATTAGATTTAGATAGTATTATGATTCATTTCTGTATTTTAGCCTAATGTAATATTAACCAAAAATGTTCTTTTTCAATTTAGTTTTAATCAAGTTCTAGAAGAGTATTTCCATTTCACTTCACTGGCACAATGAAGGCCGAGTTTTTGTTTCCATTGTCTGCTCTGTATCCAAAGTTCAATATCTCAGCCATTTGAAACAACATTCATTGAGTCAAAATTTGTCTGGAATTTGTCAGATCTAATGTGTCATATCTTAATATATTTAGTATTTTATGTCCATGGTTCAAAGGGATAATGTTAAGTTCTTTAGGAACCCCCCTCCCCATTTAAACTATATGGGACTAGACACTGATCTTATTTACACTGGTGTAAATCTGGAATGGTTCTGCCTAAATCAGTGGAGCCACACTCCAATTCACCAGATGAAATGAAGGGTAAATCTGGCCTATAACCCTTATATTATCCCAAGTTAGTGCTATTTCGTTTCAGTGGATCCTTTTAAAAGCAAACATACAGCACTCAACAATCATGTTAGGCCGGCTCTTTGTGCCCTGTATTGTTTATATGACGTCCTAGAGCCATTGGCACATTTACATTTTTTTTTTACAAGGATTGATTTTAAAAATGAATGAAAAAAACAATAAAAGCTATTGCAAGATGTAATGACCATATTGCCCTTCAGACTTCGCTAAATTTAAAGGTAGACTTTAAGGACAGTGTTGCCAACTCTTGCAACTTCATGTGACTTTTATTGATATTTGTTACTTTCCTTAAAGCCCCATCTCCTGGAGTTATTATATGAGAATCTCAGCTTTTTTAAAGTAATTTTCTAGCTCTTCTCATTTTGGAGGAAAGCTTGAAAACATTAACCCTAAAGGCTCACCCACCAGCAGGCAAATAAAAAGAGTTCCAAATGTATTCCTTTTTAAAATCCCATAATTTTTAAGCCAATCTCATGATTTTGGGGGGCTGGCGCATGGCTTTTGGCAAAACTTTGAGCTACAAAATCATGCTGCGGCTTTCAAAGAATGCCTAATTTGTATTCCAGCTTCAGGACAAATAAATATTGTGCACCAGTTGATAAGATCTAGTGAAAGCCTTCTCTTACTAGACTCCACTAGAGAGACAGTTTCAGTTACATTATCCCAACAAACTTCCAAACAAACTCGAGAGGTAAAAAATAACTGATGTCAATGCAGCTGTAAATAGGCTGTGGCATCAGTGGTGAAACAAAAGATTGTATCTTACTGTCATACTAACATTTTTTTTTTCTTTGAACAAAAATAACCCCGGATATAAATCACAAACAGTTACATTAGAATAATGTTACGGTTGAGACATAAATGCATAAAAGCAAGGAATTTCAAGTTACTGTTGTCACTGCATCCTTAAATCAGCCCCTTTGTAACTAGATACCGCAGTGTATATGGCCCTGTTTCAGGGGTCCTACTCCACTTGGTGATGTTACATGTCACTGTCATACAATATATTTTACTTCTGTATGGGCCAGATATCTGGATAGGAATATTTGCTGTTGAGCACCACTGGTTCTGCAGCGTAAGACTGCTGGTCAGGGACCACACAGGTCAAGTAACATCTCCTAGTGCTGTGGACTCTAGTGGAAGGCCTTATGTGCTACAGTGCTTCAGCTGTTGAGGACTGAGTTACCGGTGATGAGACAAAGATTCACTCAGCATTTCCTTGCTTTCGTGGGTTTATGGCTCAACCTTGGCATTATTGTAACGTAGTTTTTTGTGTTTAATGTTTCTTAGACTTGGTTTTCCATTACCAGCATGGAAGAAACCCTAATGCATGAGTTTCAGAGGAGAAGGTAGCAGTCTGAACCTGCTGTGTGGCTCGATCAGCAAGTGTGAGTATTAACGCTAGAGCTGTCAGGCCTTGTGAAAATGAATGAAGCCTGACGGTTACAGAGTGAAAGGTCAGAGGCAGAGCTTGCACTTACATAACATTTCTTTTCTGTGGTGTCTAACAACCTTTTCAACAAAGGGGAGCTTTTATGTACAAGCTTTAGATTTATCACAGGAATCCAGGGATCTCAGCCTTCACTTTTCTCTATACTGCGGTCTGATGTTTTCTTTGCATAAAGCAAAACAGTTAAACTTTTACTCTTTCGCCCACCTTGATATAGTTTCCATGTGTTTTTATCTTTCCCTTCATGCTCTTCCAAAACCAAATGTTGCTTTAAAAAGGCATTTGTGAACTGATGGTTAAAAAAACCTGGTGGAATATTTTGCAGCAGGAAGATTTGCAGAGTTTTGGGACTTGGGCTGTCTTCAGTGGCCTGGAGCTATGCCTGGACCTTGTGTTTCTGTTTTTCATGTGTGTTTTGCTTGAACTATTTTATTGTTGTGAGTTGTTTCGTTCTTTTTATGTCATCAAGATGTGTGTGTGAATGGTTGGAAATGTGTGTTAAGCTGTTAGCTTGTTTGGCCAATATAGTTGTCATTTTCTTTTTTTAATTATTTGATTACAGGATTTTTTATTTTGCAGGGCCGGGGATAGTGGGAGGGATATTTATTCTGAGAGCAGCCAGAGCTTTTTCATTGCTGGTATAATCCAAGGAAAGATGTTTGCTCCTTCTATCCTGCTTTGGATTCTATTTTTTACAGAGGACTATTGTTGTTCCATTCAGCGTGGGGAATCTAGCATGTATTATAAAAACTGGCACAGATACGAGTCCGATCCATCCATTCCATGTGGAAGGAGGGAGCAGAGCTTTTGAGGCATTGTCCCACCTTCTCTCAAAATAGAGAAGGCCCCATTGTGTGGTTGGGGCATCGTGAGTTTGAGAGGTAGGGATGACCACATGCAGGGAAGAGCTAGAGGTGAAGCTGCTGTTCACACTGACTTCCAAAACCAGTGGAGTTTCCACCAGACAATCTACCAGGAATTATGGCTGCAGAACAACATTAAGTTCCACTTTACAGCATTTATTGCCCTCACCTCATTGAGGGGGATTGTGTACAGCTGCAGCCAGGCCAATAATGGCAGCCCTTCTGCTGGGTGAGCTCTGCTGCCAATAGCAAGGAACGGCACAGAGAAACAACTGGCTGTCTATAAGGATGTCTGTGGTCTGCTGATTTCCCTGCTGATCTCTGAGCTTCTTTGTAGTTACAGGAGAATGTTCCTTGCTGCTTCTACATATCTGTAAGCCCTGTTTCATTTAGTAGTAGTTAGAACAGGGAATTGAGAGTCTCAGACTGTGACTCGCTGTATGACCACAGGCAACTCCCTTAACCAGTCTGTGCTGCAGTTTGTCCACCTGTAAAGTGGGCATGATAATACTTATCTACTTGATGGAGGTGTTGGTGGCTTAGTTAATTAATGGTTATAATACATGTTGAGATCCTTAGATGAAAGGCACTGAAGGAGTTGTAAAAATGAGAAGACAGCAGTCAAATATCTGTGACTGAAATACATTTACAATGTTATGTACTACAGCTATAGACCCAGTAAAGCCCCATTTCCATGTAATCAATCAAAAGTAATAACAACAAATAGCAAAGTGTGCCACTACCCCAAATGCCTGAAGCATGAAGTTGAAGGCAATGTGGCTTTTACCACAGTGTGGAGATCTGGAGTCATTGCACTTCTCAACCATGTTATGATTATTGTTATATTTTTGAACAGTTGACTAAGAAGATCTGGCATTTTTGCTTCTAACAAGGACATGCATAGTTAAATCTCATAGCCAATCACATTCTGTCTTTTATAACGCCATATGTAGGGTAAATCTTTACTTTTCTGAGTAGCCCCACTGAAATCAGAAAAGACAGCTTGGGTGAATACGGGCTTCCAGGATCAAGCTGTTATGAAGCAGAAATTTAAAGAGAATTATTTGGTGCGACATTAGGTTGCGGTTTTGGAACCCCTGGCTAAATCACGTAGTAAAAATCTGGCCATTTAAGTATTTAAAGTTAATCTGGCAAAACCAGTTTCTTTGGGAGGGTCATATATCTTCAATGTAATCCTTAATTCCAAAGTCATATTTTAGTGGCAACTGCTGGGTGGAGGAAGTATAAAAAATTATTTGTGAGCCCGAAACTGACTCACTTACTCTTAACGGTGATGTTCTTCTCTGAGCAAGAGTGCCACTGAACTGTCATATTTAGGAAGAGAGAAGCCTTCATAGCTATTACAGTAATTTGCTAGTCATGGATTAAATTCTGCCCTGGGATGTGCACAGCTTCCATTGCATGCAGATATTCAAGGATATAATTGGCCCAAGTAATATATTTTGGCACGTTGACATGGCTGTTTGATTTTGGAAGTTGTAGAGTGACTGATGTTTGAATATCTCCATCATAAACTCCTTACCAGTTGCTCCAGTGGGACAGTGGCTTCCTTTTAATCCTCCTCCTGTTAAGATTTCACATGCATACACTCAGCAGCTGCAGTTGTGGCCTTTGGCCTAATCTGGAAACTGGTTGAATGGTTTAAAATTAGACTTTACTGTCACTTTTTGAGTCTGCGACTAGGGTTTTTGAAGTGCTCACTCCAACAAATGCATCAGGCATCTTCCACAGCTTGGGAATGGATCCCTCCCCACCCAGCAATTTCATGGAATAATTTAGAATAAGTAGTATTACTGTTTTCCTGAACTACTGTATTACATTAGTATGTGTGATATAAAGAAAAAATGGGGAAATGCCCATCAAAGCTTGCACTGTGCTACCCTCCACCAAGCTACCAAACAACTTGAATGTGGATACATAAAGATTAATGTAGGCAAGAGGAAAACTAAAATACCATTGAGTAGGAGACTTGTGTGTGACTGTGCTTATGCTTCCATAGAAAACATAAAAGGTCAGCAGATTATAGACGAAGGGCACCGTTGCCAAAAGAAAACATGCCAGAATATTTCATAAGTTGTATCACAGAGAATGAATGAATGTTTTGCATTATCGGGGCCCTTTCAGGTGGAGATAACCTGAATGAGATGTACAAATACATAATCTGATTGGAGGTAATTTATTACTCTGATTAATACTATATACACTTTCCTAGGGGAAGGGGAAAGCAATGGATGGACCGCCTCTGCTCTTCATGGGCCTGTGCTGGCTTTCGATAGATTTAGTTATATATACGTTGGGGGCAGGAGTTTTTTTTTTTTTAAGAGCAAAATTCCCCCCATCTCCTGAGCCTCCTTCTATGCCCCTACCCATCAGAAAAGGAAAAAGAAATCTGGCAGAATCTAAAGTCAAGAAATTATGGAGCAAAGTCAGGTTTGTGGTACATAATGAAAGTATTTAAGCATTTAAATGTACTTAACACACAGCAAGTACTGTCCCATGAATGATTAAAGATAGAATGAATCACATTCATCCTGATCCATTAAAAAAAAAAAGTGTATGCCATTTAAAGACTGCAAGCATATATAACCGTGCCCATAGCTGATTACTAATCAAGCTAGCATCTTGAGGGTGTGCTATACAATGTACTATGACATGCTTGCTTCACTGTCAGATGCGGATGTACATTTCAGTGTCCATGCTATCACAATACAGTCTTAGTACACTACACTTAGGCATTGGGATGCTCAGTGTCACAATCCAAGACTTTTGAGCACTAGAAAATCACAGGAACAACACTGCAGTCCACAACGCCTAAGTACCCTACACAATATATCGGGAGAAATAGGCACCTTAGAATGTAATCCACAAAGCCAGCACAGTGGGGAGGAGGAGCCAGTGGAGATGCCAGTGAGAAGGATGTGTGCTAAGCCCTGCCCATCTCATGGAGATAGGTGCCTATCTCTGCTAGAGATCCATAAACCCGGGGGAAGACAGGCACTCTGCTGTTTAACTTGTGTGAAGGGCCTAAGCCGGCAGGCTTTCTCAGAGGCAGCTTACCTTCACACAAAACAGACTGGGTGTAAGGAGTATACTGAGGTCAGTCCCCTCAATCTCTCCTCTTGAAGTTGTTCCACTTTAATTCAATAATTGGGCAACAAAGAGTGAGACTCTGTAGCCAAGGAGGTAGGGCACTGACCTGACAGATCCCTGTTCAAATCCCTTCTCATCAGGCAGACCAGGGACTTGAATTACTAGTCTCCCACATCCTGGTTGAGTATCCTAACAACTGGGCTAAAGGGAGCTTCTCCCTCTCCTGTTTTGGCAACCTCTGAAAGTGCCTCCTGGATCAGGCTTCACAGGCAAGTTAAGCAGAGGAATGCCTGCCTTCTCCCAGTTCATGGATTGCACTGGGATTTAGGCAGGAGATAGGTGTCCGGACACCGAGAGTGAAGTAGCAGTGTGCATGCTGTGATGCTTTCTGGGGATACTCAGAGTTGTGACGTACCTCACTTGTACTTGCTCTTAGTGTCAGGAAGCCTTTCTGTGCTTACCGTGGATGAGCTCCCCAACTCCACCAACCTCTGGCAACACAAGCACTCCCCTCTAGGCCACCACAGGCCCCACTCTCTCTTTACAGGTTAACGATAGGGCACACTCCAATCCCCGAGTGCTCCAAGCGTCTCCCAGTTCCTGATCCACTGGATGGTCACAGAATTCCTAGGTCCTCTGTTCACAAAGGAACAGTACATCACAGCTTACCAGTTACAGTACGGAACACAGTTCTGCTTAACACACAGCACTGAGATTTGTTTATAGAGAAAGCAAGTAGAAGTTTATTTAACAAAGAACAGGGATTCAAATGATAGCAAGCAGAAATACTGGCAACGAAGGGTTACATATGAAATGAAATCGTAAAACGTGTACTAGAGCCTAAACTTAACTAATAGGACATTGTTCTGTCATAAGAGCAAAACCTCACCCAAAATCCTTCCAGCCTATTACAGCCAGGGTTGGCTGTGATCTTCCACTCACGAAGCAAGCCCACTGTCAGCTTACTTCCTAAGTGAAAGATATCAGGGTATCTCTCTGCAACCCTAGATACGGCAAAACAGTCCTTTGATCTTTATTCATAAACCAGACACTCTCCTGCTGTGTGTTCCTTCCTATAGCTTTAGCAATCTCTTGTCAATTTCTCAATGTTGATTAGCTGAGGGGCTTAGTATGTAAATAGATATCTACATACTTGTGAGGTATACGATACCCAGTTTGCATATAACCAGACAGATAAGCGTCTTATCGGAAAGGAACATGTTTTTCACCTTCTGGTGCCCTGCTTTAACTTTCATACCTTAAGAACTTATTCTTCAGTATAGGCAAGTACCTTCTTTAATATTATCTTTATATACATGTTGCAGTGGTTATGCCAACCAGTGTGTTACTGGATCTCAGTAGAGATTTCATATGCCTTTGTTGAATTATTATGCATATAACTGACCCGGGGGATCCCTGTAAAACTCTGTGCACACCCATGCCCTCTGCCAGTATCACAAATGCCCAGAGGCAGAAACATAGGTGCCTAGGGAACTTCTACTGCAAAAACGTAGGCGCTGAGTGAGTTTAGGTGCAGAGTTAGGCAGCACCTGAGCAGGAGTTTTGTGGATTGCAGTGGAACCTAAAAATGGGACTTAGGCACCTGAATCTGGGGGGATAGGCACCTACGTACCTTTGTAGATTCAAACCTTAGCCTCTCTGTGGTTCAGTTCCCCATCTGTAAAATGGAGATAATACTACTTCTCTCCCTCACAGGTGTGTTATGAGGATAAATACATTAAAGATTGTGAAGCACTTTGTGATCTACTGATGAAAAGCACAATATAAAAATAGGTATGCAAAATGAAGACTGAGCAGGGATATGATTGCTATCTATAGATACATTGGGGACGGGAGGTGGTAAACACCAGGGAGGGAGAAGTGCCATTTAAACTAAAGGACAGTGTTGGCACAACGGGCATGAACAAATTCATTCTAGAAATTAGAAGAAGGTTCTAACCATCACAGGAGCGAGGTTTTGGAACAATCTCCCAGTAGTCGCTGGGGCAAACAACCTCACTAGATTAAAGTTGGAGCTTGATAAATTTAAGAATGGGATTAAGTCCCAGGCAGACTGCGAAGAGCTACAAAAGGATCTCACAAAACTGGGTGACTGGGCAACAAAATGGCAAATGAAATTTAATGTTGATAAATGCAAAATAATGCACATTGGAAAACATAATTCTAACTATACATATACAATGATGGGGTCTAAATTAGTTGTTACCACTCAAAAAAGAGATCTTGGAGTCATTGTGGATAGTCCTCTGAAATCATCCACTCAATGTGCAGCGGCAGTCAAAAAAGCGAACGGAACGTTGGCAATCATCAAGAAAAGGATAGATAATAAGACAGAAAATATCATATGGCCTCTATATAAATCCATGGTACGCCCACACCTTGAATACTGCATGCAGATGTGGTTGCCCCATCTCAAAAAAGATATATTGGAATTGGAAAAGGTTCAGAATAGGGCAACAAAAATGATTAGGGGTATGGAATGATTTCCGTATGAGGAGAGATTAATAAGACTGGGACTTTTCAGCTTGGAAAAGAGGCGACTAAGGGGAGATATGATAGAGGTCTATAAAATCATGAGTGGTATGGAGAAAGTAAATAAGGAAGTGTTATTTACTCCTTCTCATAATACAATAACAAAGGTCCACCAAATGAAATTAATAGGTAGGAGGTTTAAAACAAACACAAGAAAGTATGTTTTCACGCAGTGCACTGTCAACCTCTGGAATTCCTTGCCAGAGGGTGTTGTGAAGGCCAATACTATAACGGGGTTCAAAAGGGAGCTAGATAGATTCATGGAAGATAGGTCCATCAATGGCTATTAGCCAGGATGGGCAGGAATGGTGTCCCTAGCCCAGTGGCGGATTAATAATTTTGCCGCCCCTAGACCGGGAAATAATTGCTGCCCTGGCCCCGCCCCGACTCCGCCCTTTCCCCGCCCCCATTCCAACCCCCTCCCCAAAGTCCCCGCCCCAAGTCCGCCCCCTCCCTTCCCCTATTGGATCCCTTCCCCAAATCCCCGCCCCCGGCCCCGCCTCTTCCCCCAGCACGTGGCGTTCCCCCTCCTCCCCCCTCCCTCCCTGCCCCGCGAAGCAGCTGTTTCGCGGCGCAAGCGCTGGGAGGGGAGAGAAACAGGACGCCGCGGCAAGCTTGCAGAGGAGGCGGAGGTGAGCTGGAGCAGGGGGGCGGGGCGCGGAGGGGAGCTTCCGCCCCTGAAAATTTGCCGCCCTAGGCCTAGGCCTTGTCGGCCTAGGCAATAATATGGCGCTGCCCTAGCCTCTGTTTGCCAGAAGCTGGGATTGGGTGACGGGGCATGGATCACTTGATGATAACCTTTCTGTTCATTCCCTTTGGGGCACCTGCCATTGGCCACTGTCAGAGGACAGGTTACTGGGCTTGATGGACATTTGGTCTGACCCAGTATGGCCGTTCTTATGTTCTTATATGACGGGGTTACTTGTGACAGCAGGGGTCAGGACTCCATGACCGAACATGTCCCTTCCAGTCATTTGTTTGTGACTTTGCCATTAACTTACAGGATCAAGCCCTTTGTTAGTTTCCCCTCGTCCTTTTGGGCTTATGCACATGTATATCATTCCATTTATAAACTCATACAACAGTGATTGAGTTGCAGTTTGTCTGCTGTGTTCGGCATGACTAAACAGGGAACTCTCCAGCTTGGGATGTTTGTTTGGCTCAAGAAAAATTTGTCTTGAAGTAAAATGTACAGCTTTTCATTAGGCATGAGCTCAGTGGTATGCTAATTTTAAAGTATCTTATTAAACTAAATGGGAAAACGTAAAACCTGGTCATTTATCCAGAATGTGGCTGGAAGTTTTCTCCACTGAAGTTAGCAAATATTGATACTTGGCAGAAACCTGGTTTTAACGTCGCTATCCAGCTTCTCTTGAGAATTTCACAAAATCTAGCTTTGCGGGGATTCATAATTGTGACAAGTGTATCAGATTTCATGCCAGTGGTATCTTTTCTGTTTCCTGAGAGAGAAGAAAATAGCAATTTTACCTTGTGCCCAGGAGTCACAGAGAGCAGGAATTGTAGGTACCTATTATTCCTAGTTTTTAAATAAAATGAATTGCTGAGCAGCATGTGACAGAGATGGGAAAGAGGGAGGCGGGAATGGGGCATAAACTGCAGAGGAGTGACAAATGCCCAATAGCATCTCCCCCAGCTTTTAGTCTAATGCAGCACCACAGAGAGTTATTAATATGTATCATCTGCATTTTGTTAAGACATTAGGAATCTATGAAGATGTCTAGTGTTTGGGAGGGGAAGGGTCCTAGCTTTTTATTTTTCTACCCAGAGTTAACGAATTTTGATCAGGAAATGTTTGCATAAAAATCCTGCCGAACTCCCATTTCCTTGCCATCAATATTGAAAGGGAGAGAATTTTCACTCTGTCCCCATAAGCCTCAGTGGGGTAAAGTTAGTCAGACTATCACAAACATTTCTCTAATTATTTTTTCAAGTAAGCTTTTTGATTTGCAAACCAAATTTTGAAATAGGAAAGTTGTGTGTGTTTATGGGGGATAGTGCTGGCAAGGAAACATAGAGCCCAATCCTGTATTCCTTCAGTGCGAGCTTCAGGAGTACAAAGACTAAAGAATTGGGGCTGTAGTGTCCTTATTAGAATAGTATTCATAAGTATAGAATATTAGTCTTTCCTTCACAGTTTGTACAACCAAATAGGGCCAAGAACAGTAAGAAGCGGTGGCTATCTAATCCATGGTATTTGTAAAGAACCAATCACCTTTGTGAAATCATTCCCTTAGTGATCATTAGGAACACGCACTAAACTAAATGAGTTTCTATAAGAGAAGAAAGATGGCTTGTGGTTAAGGCGCTGCATTTGGACTGGAGATCAGAGGCCAATTCCCAGCTCTAACAGTTTTCTGTGTGATTTTTGGCGAGCCGCTTTGAATCAGATTTTTTTTAAAGAACTCAGCTTTTGTTAGGGCACTGAAATAAATGACCTTATTTTCAACATTTTTTTTTGCTTTGTTTTTTTAAAATCTGGCACCAACTGGGGGTACTGAACCCTTGAAAATCTGTCCCTATGGGCTGGTCCCATTGACTTCAGTGAGCTTTGGATTAAGCCCTTAGGAAATACTATTATCCCCATTTTACAGATAGGCTCTCTGTGCCTCAGTTCCTTTCTCCCACCCTTTATCTGTCTTGTCCATTTAGCTTGTAAGCCCTTCCGGGTAATGACTGTCTCTTACCATATGCTTATAGAGCATCTATCTCAGGGTGGAGCCCTGATCTCAATTAGGCGCTACCATAACACAAATAATAATAATAATAATAATAAAATGAGAGTCCATCATAAGTGGACTGGTACTGTGTAGAACAGGGTAGAGCATGGGAATAAATTGCTTAATGGGTATTTCGGCATCCTTAAACTCTCGTAAAATATACCTTTAATAAGTAATCCTACCTAATATATACACAGTGTAGAGCCTTTCCTTTGAGCACTTTACAAACATTCATTCATTATGTCTCACTGCATACTAGACTGGAACCCAGGACTGCTGACTTCCAGCTAGTCCCATGTACTAACAGGTAGTATGCCAGATGTTCAGAGCTGTTGTATCTCCATTCAAGCCTGTGGAGCTGAGGTGATTTACACCAGCTGAGGATCTGTCTGCATGCCTGCCAGCTTGTTGTGTTTCATTTTGCAGTACATGCCTTTGGTTATGACATTTCTTTGTGTGACATTACTTTACATCTTAACAAAATTTCATTCAGAGAAAAAGCAGCAGCATTAATAACGTTCGCTGCCCATGGAGATACACACGGATCCTGTGTATTTCATTCTGTCAGTGTTAGCTGTCTACTTATTTTGCCGGCTATGCTGGTGTGGGAAGCAAATGTGCTAATTAAGTGCTCTTTTTGTTATTTCAGGAAGCCTGCCATATGAATATAAAATAGTGATTGCTGGGAATCATGAACTGACATTTGATAAGGAATTCATGGCAGACCTTGTTAAACAGGATTACTACCGCTTTCCCTCTGTGTCCAAATTGAAACCAGAGGACTTTGACAATGTTCAGTCACTCCTGACAAACAGTATTTACTTGCAAGATTCAGAGGTAACAGTTAAAGGATTCCGAATATACGGTGCCCCATGGTAAGTCCCCATTTAAACTTTCTGTGCTTATATTTGTTTTTTCAACCACAGCAAGAGTTACTGCCATTGAAAATGCAATGAGTCCCGCTTTGTTGTGCTGCTGTGCAGAACCGTACTGTATCTTTAAGTAAACCTTGCATTGTGAACAGCTATGAAAACACAGACCGTGTTGTTTTAATTGTAGTGGTAAAGATTTTATGCAGCAAGAGAAACATAATTATTTGTTTGTGTGAGTGAGAGAGTGAGCAGAGCAAGAAAAGAAGAGCTGTGATCTATATCCATTCTGCCTGCTGTTTGATTACTGGAAACTCGTGGACAAATTCTGCTCTTCTCTGTATCCATGTAGTTCCCATGAATTCAATGGGCTAGCATAGGTGTCAGCAAGGGCAGAATTCAGTCCCTAAAACCTGAGTCTCCACTGCCTTGTGTGTTGTGTAGTCATTTACACTTCTAAAAACTTAGATCAGTATGGTACCATTTTAAAGTTGGTGCCTTAATCTCTATTTTTTTTTTTATCTTGCTACTGAGGAATACTGAAAATTTGTCTGTTCTTCTTTGTTATCAAAATTTTGATAATTAGACTTTGAGCCTAATTCTGACCTCAGTGACACCACTGTAAGTCCATTGCTATGAGTGTTGCTCTTGACTGACACTAGTGTGAGAGAGATCAGAGTTGAGGCCCTGTGCTGAACAAACTCAGGAAGATGCTGACTATAGCTGTCTACAGTTCTGTACTGAAGATACCTTGAACTGAGTTTTTAAAATGCCACCTCCTTTATCTGACCGCTATTCTTTCAATCTGTTGTCACATCACATTGCCCGGCTATTTAGATGTAGGATCTTGGTACTTCTTGAATTCAGTTAGCACAGTAAGGAAAACTGTTATGCCTATGCCACAAAATTGAGTCTCAGGGATGTTAATAATTGTTAAATATGTAGGAATTATAATAGTAACCTCTATGTCGATTTAGCTGATTAGATATTAGTGTGCATCCTCTAGCATGGACTTAATATAGGTATATCATTAACTCAGTGATACCAGATTCACTTTAAATGAGAGACTAGGGGTTCTTTTGCACCAAAGAATGGGGCTACTTTATGTGCATTTCTGCAGTTGCTTCTTATGCGCATTTGAGAAGATCTCTCCCTTGCTCACCTGGACAGTGCTGCTTAGCAATTTATAGGCAGCACATTTGCTCAGTTACTCTCTGGTGGTGAAGTTCCTAGCAGTGTCCCTTGTACGGTCCACATGCAACAGTGCTGGCTACAGACGACCCAGGTGGGAAGGGAGAACTTTATAGACGTACTCTGTGTCCAATGCCCCTGACATAAACTACTGATTTTTTTTTATTCAAAAGTCATAGTCTTTCACTTCTAGTTTAAATCAACTTGACACTACCTAGTTTTTAAAAAATACTCTTAGATTCACAGTGTCTGCTAATTGATAGAGATGGCCATAATTCAGGTAAAGAACATCTCTTAAAGACATTTCAAAGTCTTTTTTTTCTAAAGTAACCATAGGTAGTTCACTGAAGAAGACAAGAGCACATAAAGGCCTTGGTAATGTAACATGGATTTGAGGCTGTTGCTGGAGGGCTAAAAGCTCTGTGAGCTCTCTGGAACGTTAACTGCAGATTACCATGGTGAACAGCTTCCTCCCTCATGTGTGAGCTCTAGACAGAAAGCTTGCAGTTTGCAGACAACCTCTGATGTTTGCAGACATCCTTTCATATTAGTATAGATGGGTTTTACTTAACCTAGATTAAGATTATTGCCACTGGAGAGACCAGAGAGGAAAATGTGGTCTACAGGCCTTGAGGAATGTCTTCTTGTGGGACATGTGACTTGGTGTTTTACAATAGTGGACTCTATGATACACTTCCAGCACGTGTATAGATGTACTGATTTTTGCCTTTGTTTCCTGAACCCATAATGGTGACCCATGGCCTACTTTTTCCAACTGCATCCAGAAGTCTTAAAATTTTGCATATTGTATGTGTGAAGATAGAAAGTTTATTATGAAATATTAAGGGACAACTGATCAAGGAACAAAGGTTCTCCTAACCAGAGGCTCTGAGTGGTATAGATGACCTTCCCCATGCAGCACAAGCCATTGAACACTTAACTTTATTTCATAATGACCTGACTCCTTAGCCCATTGATCCTGGGATTTCCTTGTGCAAAACGCATGGATGGCAATGGATACTTTGCCAGAAAGGAAAGCTGAGCTCCATCCATCCTAGGACACTTCTCTAATCTCTCTTGAGCAAAGTCTGTAATTTGTGTCAAGTTGTGATGAATTGTGGTAAATATGTGTGTAGGGCAAGTGGGAATGAGAAAATTGAGATGAGACAACTACACCTCTACCTCGATATAACGCTGTCCTCAGGAGCCAAAAAATCTTACCGCGTTATAGGTGAAACCGCGTTATATCGAACTTGCTTTGATCCGCCGGAGTGCGCAGCCCCCCGAGCACTGCTTTACCACGTTATATCAGAATTCGTGTTATATCGGGTCGCGTTATATCGGGGTAGAGATGTAGTTTAAATTCATGTAGCTCTTTAGGTTAATGAGTCTACTTATCTTGGTTTGGAAGATGCTGACTGCTGATGCTGAAATGGCAGCTTTCATCCCTTCCTCTTGTGTCAGCTACTGGGAAAGCATGAAATCCAATTAGATTTCTGCAGTTTGTGTGGCTACTTCAGAGAAGGGAAAAGGTGCATCAGGTGCACGAAGTCAGTTGTTCAAAATTTTACAGAGAGGAGACTGCTCCTTAATGATGGGAAAAGACTTTTTTAGCTTTTGTGCTCTTCTGGTATACTGCATTCTCCCCACCCTCCATACTTACCCTGAGCTACTATCATAAATACAGATTACCCCAAAAGGAGGAAACCTCTGGGGTTTTTTATATGTCTGCTTACCTTAGGGTTTTTATCTACATATATAAAAATACACACACAATTCTGTCTCAGAGGTGGAACACAAGTGCATTAAACCAAAAGACACTCCAACCCTAAATTGAGCTAAGTTGGCAAGATCGATTTATATGCATTTTAGATTATATTTCCAGAGGGAAAAATCCATGTTTGCTGATACAGCTAGTGGTTTTAATTTAAGAAGAGGAACCAAACTAAGAATAACATCTGCAATTCTGAGGGTTTCAGCCTGTCAGAGGTTTCTAAGAAGTAATTGCCATCAGACTGGGAAAACTGGTTATAAGTCATCTATCTATTTAGAAAATGTAAATTGCCAACTCGGTGTAGCTATGGGAAAGGAATGTCAGTCCATATTCATTACATGTTATTACTCATGGTACATCTGAAAGCTTTCTAAAGACCTAAGAGAATTCAAGTAGTGCCTCCTAACTTACAATTTATTAGAATTTGTATGTAGAAAATAACTTACAACACACAGGAGCATTCATGTGTATTTGCAATTGGAGAGTGCAGTGGAGCATATCAACAGTCTTTGAGGTGCAGAAAATTTGAATGTAGCCTGATGGGTCTGGGAGTATTAAATGGTATTAGCTGCAGAGATGTTGAAAGTGGAGCGCCAGCCCCTGAAAAGTGAAAGACTCCTCCTGAGCAAGGGTCGGACATGCTAAAGTTGCTCGTTGAACTCCTACTTTCAGAGACTGGGGATGTAACTGCCGTTTTCACACTCTAACTAGGAGACTGGTTGATGCACCTTGAAGAAATAACATGGGTAAAGATTTTCCATTTAGTCTGTAGATAACAATCTACTTCTACAATCTGCCTCCTTTCACTTCCTACTGTCGTTGCCCTCTGGAACTGGTTTAGTTAGTGGAGAAATATCTGATTGTATAGCTCCTTATGCAGGCAAAACCCCTAACGATTTCAACAGGAATATTACCTGTTTCAGAAGTACGAGTTTAGGTCTTAATAGCTAGCCAGTACAAAATAAATAAATACATTTCTTTGAATTTATAATTGATATTTAATGATTTCACTCTTAAAACTCTTTAATTTCCACAGTCATAGGCCTCAGACATTGAGGTGTCCAGTAAAGAGGGCAGCGTGTAAAACTGTTTTTTTATGGATCTCCAGCATCTGAGCTGGGAAAATCCTTCCTCCTCCCAACAGGAACAGCTGCATTGTTCAGCAATATCCTGCACCTTTGTCAAGTTGTAGCTTGGTCAGGTCTCAAGAACAGAAACACAAAGCTGGCCTCCCAGTTGCTTTTAATGAATGCTAGTGGGTTTTTCCTATGTCCAGGAATTTGATCCATAGGGTGATCCAGAGGTCAGGAACAAACAGCTCACTATAGCTCACCTCTGAGACACAAAGGCTTTCATTTGCTTTTTTTAGTAACTCTGGAGGAAGTGCCTTAATTTTTTTTCGGAAGCAAAATTTTAATTGGCATAGATAATGTGACCTTGAAAAGGCCAAGAGAGGTTGAAAAACAGCACCACACAGTTCAGTCATCTCCTTTAAAATACAATATTTTTCTCCTCTGTGTGTGTGTGTGTGTGTTTAAATCTGGTGTAAAATTGCTGGATTCACACCATCATTTGGCCTAATTTTGCACATATTTCAGTAACAAGAGTTGAAACTAAGCATGTTTATTTCTCCACTGCATTTACAATTATATTTTAGTACAAATAGTTATTGGGTTGTTACAGCTTCCTTGTTCTGATCAGTGCTTTAATACTTTGTGTTTACCCTGTCAGAAAAGCATCAGATTTTTTTTCCAATTATAAATTTTGTAATGCATCGTGGATTTTGCTGACAGTCTTCAAGTTCTTGAAATAGCAAGCAAATTAACAGCAGATATTGAGTGTGAGGATTAGAAAACCAATTGGCAACTCACATGATAGGATTCAGATATACTGATGGGTAGAATGAGTCTCATTTCTTTTATTTTCATAGTCTTACTTGGTAATTAACTTGGGCCTAAAACAAAAAGTGAAAAAGGAACAGAAATTGCCATGCTCAGCAATAAAGTTCCTCCTTGCTATTAGCACTGGGGAATAGAAAGGGAGATTGGAAAATTATATTGGTGCTGCACAGTCTTTCAGGAATTCCAGCATTTATTCAGTAGAAGTCAGCAGTTGAGAACAGTATTGGCAAAGAATACGGTCTTCTGTGTGTGTGTTAAACAAATAGACACACTGCTGTCACCTGGTTGTGTTTAAAGGCACAGGCTCCTATTTCATTTTTCTTGGCATTTGTCCTTCAGCTCTCTCATTATAAGATCGAAGAATGTATTCCCCCAGGTCTAGAATTACAGGAGGGTTGTTTATATTTTTGCCTCTTTGGGAGTGTCACAGATTTCTGTTCAGTTTCCCTGAGATCAAATTCACTTCTAACTTAGCCTCCATTTTTATTTTTAACAACAACAAATTAAAATGCAGATCATTTTAAAACGCATTGTCTCCTAACCGCTTTTAATAAGACTCCAGCCAGCAGCAAACTAGCCATTTTCAAAATGCTCTACCTCTAAACATTTGGCCAAATCCTGTAGTGCTTATTCTGTTTACACTAGGACTTTACTTCAGTGGGAATGTTGCCTGACTAAGGAGTGAGTAAGTACTTGCAGAGAATGCAGTACTAGTGTAATTTACAGACCATGCCTGCTTGCAGATGACATGTTGCTGAAATGAAAAACCATTAACAACATTCCCTACACCTCTGTGTTTGTGTTGGTGTGTGGACAGGATTTGGACTAATTATTAATCTCTTCACTGCTCCATGAGTGTTCAGTGAGTGGTCAACCAAATGACAAAGGTAGCATGCCATACGTCTAAGATTCCTTAAACATTTTCATGAAGCACAGTAGATGCTATACAAGAATTAGTGGAGACAGAATGTGCATCAGCTGCGGTGCTCCAGGGGTTAATAGATTACGGGAGACTGCTGTTCATAAGTGTGTATATGATCTGATCAAGAACAAAGTCATTATAAAATGAAAGTTGCACTTACAAAAACCACAAGCTCTGTGTGTGTGTGTGTGTGTGTGTGTGTGTGTGTGTGTGTGTGTGTGTGTGTGTGTGTGTGTAGATGCTTTTCTTCCAGTTGGCAGCTGTCCAGAAAAAGTTCCTTTTCCTCTTGCTGAGTGTTACAGCAGCACATGGGTCCACGTGGCATTTGTGTACAGTGGTACAAAGCGGTATCTCATTGAGCAGCTCAGAGCATTTGCGCCCAGCAAGACGTTCAAGAGGAGCAGGCACTGCTTAGATTACTACAGATTCTGATTTTTCCACACCACCTCTATAAGGATCTGATTCTGAGAGGAGCTGAGCACCTCTGGAGAATATCAACTTCAGTGACTCAGGCTCAGAGGGGTCAGGCTGTGGGGTTAAAAATAGCAGCTGCAGCCCGAGCCCAAACTGCAGCCCAGGCTGCAGCCCGAGCCCAAACATCTACACTGCCATTTTTAACTCTACAGCCCAAGTCAGCTGACCCATGTTCTAAAACGTGGTGCTGCAGGTTTTTGATCACAGTGTAGCCATACCATGAGAGAGCTAGGGAGCAACTGAGTGCTTGGGGTCACAGTCAGTGTGGAGAAGAGCAACAGAAGCAAGATGAGAGGGAGGAGAACAATGCAGGCTGAGTGAGAAGCGAACTAGCAGGGGAATTGGGACCTAAGGGCTGGAAGAATCTATAAGTGGGGGCGGATCAAGAGTGTGCTGAATGGGGATACCACTACCGGGGGGCTGAGCACTGGAGAAACCAGCCAGCAAGACACTGGGATCATCAAGCCCAAGATGCTTGGGGAGACCCAGCCACTGAGGGCACCTGGGAAGCCAGAGGGACAGAGAGCAGAGCCTTCAGACCCACACAATAGAGAGAATCAGTCAGTCTGGAATCAGAGGCTGGGCCTGACCAGCGGGAACCGAAGCCTTTAGGCCCAAGCAGCGGGTAGGCCGTGACCGTTGAAGGGGAGGAGAACCAGACAAGCATGAAAGCTCTGTCAGAAGTACAGCTGTTGCAGAAGCTGACAAAGTGTGGTACAGTGCGAATGGCGGCAAAAGTTTCAATTAATCTTCTGTTGTGCTTCAGCTCAGCCACAAGAAGAGAAAGTTACTACAAGCCAATTAGGTCAAAAATTGGTCATTTTAAAAAAATGCTCTTTTAGTTAGAGAATACGAGTTAGGCTACCAATCATTTCAGACCCTGTAGAACAGGAAATGATTTTAGAAGTGTGATCTGAAATTAAAGTGATACTCGGGATTGTTTCTGGGAATTTGTGAGAGTCTCTCAAAATCAAGCCAGTTGTATCCATAAGAATGAAGGGTGGCTGCTAGATCACGTACAAAGGTTTACGAGTAGTAAAGGCTCATGCTTTTAGATCCAGAGGTCCTAAGTTGAATCCCTGTAGATGGACCCCTTCAGGAGTCTTCGCTGAGATGGAATTACCTGCTTCAGATCTACTTTCAATGAAAAGATGGCCATTAAAAGGTTCTTCAGACAGATTTAGTGGAGGAAACTGATATGCATGTAGTTTGCCAAGCCTCTTAGGTAGCTAGAAATAGAACTGGTCAATGAATTTTTTTCCCTTCCCACAAAAAAATTCAATCACAATAAAAACATACTCATTTTTGTTGAATTTTCCTCTGGACGTTTTTGGGTTTAAATCTAAAACTCACAAACAAAACTTCTTTGGTTAAGACCTGAACATTTTTGACCAAAACAGAATCTTTTATGAAAATACCTATTTAATCAAAAAGGCATTTTCTGTTAAAAACAAATTTTCCATTTAGTTTTTTTTTTAAATCCGCTCTAGCTGCAAACCATCTGGAGAAAGTATTCATTCGATACCTAATCAGGACGTGATCAGGGCCTGTATAGTAGGAATGTCAGAGAAGAAAAACTTGCGAGCAAAAGCCCCAATCAGCAACACTCTTAAGCAGATGTTTATCCCTGCTACCATTTTGAGGCAATTGTTTGTGGCACTGGGCTGTTCACCTCATCAAATGCAGGATTTATAAGGGGAGGAGGGGGCAGTGTGAGCCTTTCATTCTCCTTTTCCTGGCACAGTTTTTAATACATCTTGTTTCCATACCCAACAAGAGACAACTGGGCACATAAGAAAAAAAGCCACAAGAAAGGAAACGTTTTTTCCTTCTTTCTTGGTATTCCATTTGGGGCTGCTTGGGATGGATCCAGTATTCTGAACTGTAGAAGAATGCAGTAGATGGGCAAAATGCACGTTAACCTGAAAATTCTAGTTCTATGGTTTGCCCCAGTATATGGTAAACCAGAATTATGTGCGCCTGCAGTTATATTTTAGGTTTGTAGCAGTTTTTGTCTCCCTCGGCTGGTTGCTGATATAACTCTATAATTCATTTTAATGCAGTTTATTCTGGAGAACAAATTTTCCCTTTCCCAAGCTAAACACCCTGTTCAACTAGCTATGTCAAGTTTATGAAAGACATTTTCTGGTCCTTTCATATGCCTAACTTTGAAAAGGTTTGAGCTTGTGAAAAGAGTTGGAAAAATGTAGAAATAATGTTAAAACCACATATATAAACCCCCACAATATAATTCACCACAAAATGTTTAATCTTTCTGTAGTTAAATGAATAAAAGAGAAAGGGTAAAATCCTGGCCCTGTTCAAGTCAAATGGAGTTTTGCCATTGATTTCAGTGAAATGAGGTTTTCACACACAGATTTTACACCTCTAATGATGTGTGCAATGTAACATTTTCCTGTGTGCTCCAACTGCCCAGCATCCTAAACCAGCCACAAACTTTCATTTTCCTTTTTAACCTGGACCACTAAATCTCATGTTAAAACAAACAAAAATGCAACAAATGAATTTAAATAAAACAGAACAGAGAAATAAATTTGTTATATAGCCATTACATTTGTATACACATTGTATACAGGCCAAATTTACCTCCTAACTGAAGTTTGGTTTGATTTGTAAATAATGTAACAACGAAACTGACACTGAAAGCCTAAGCTTTTTCCCCAAGCTCAGCTGTATCGTAAGATTTTACCTTTAGAACCGTATCTGTCCCAGGTGCTAGTTCCTTCCCTCCCTCTCTTAGCTCCTCTTGTATCCTGACTGGAGTCAGCAAAATTTACCTCCCAAAATGACACAGTGGTAAATATCTTGCATCTTTATGCAGGGTTCACAAACCTGACGTCAAAATGACTCGACAGAGGATCTTAGCATGTGTCACTATGATACGGTAACATTTTGAGTAATATTCATTCATTCCAAACCACAGCTCAGTGAGAGACACACACACATCCTGCAAACACACATGCACTGTCTGAGCTGTCACATGTGCTCTTCTGTCCATGGTTGTAATGGAAAAAAAAGTTTGGAGCTTGGAAGTGTCTGTTGAAATTAGCAAATGCCAAATGAAATGGAGATATTTCTACAGTAAAACTAGAGTAATTCATCATTCCCTTGAAAGATTTTGTTTCTGTGTTTTTAATCTTGGAGTTAAAGCACAGATTGATCATCCTGAGATATGTAGACTGATCAGCCTATTAGAACCGAGCCTCTTCAGCATGGAATTGTGATTCATGTATACAAGTGAAATACTGAGACTTGGCCCTGAAGATTTGTCTTTGGTTGATAAGTACTAACAATCAAACTACACAGTGTTCACCTTTCCTTATTCATATTCCAGTACTGTAACCTTCCTTATTCTCTTGTGCCTTTGTTCTATTAATCTACCAAACAGGGCTCGACTTGTGATTAGTCCTTAGAGCTTGTTTCTATTAATCAGTCTGCAAAACAAGTCTACTTGAATGATTTGGTGTAAGTGCTTAACGTGCTCTCTTCATCAGTCTATACACAGAGCTGCTAGGGATGGGTTGTGTTAAATGGGACTAAAATCTGTGATTGCTGCAATTTCTTTGTTTTTACAGTTTGATTTTTATTGCTGTGGGATATTAGCAGGGGAAAAAATCATTTGAAAAGTCAGCTGAATTTTGTTTAAGTTGTTTAAGGAATATTTAAGTGGCTACATGCTGGTAGAAAACTTGTGGAAGATTATCAACAACTGGAACAGTGTTCTATCACCACAAATTGATTTGTCAGTCATATCTTGAGTGAAAAGGACCCTCTCACATTCCAAAATGCAAGGCTCAGAATTCAAGTTTTTATAAAATAAAACGGGTAGGTTTTAAAACCTACAAATTTTTTTTTCTTCAAAAAAGCCTAGTGGTTGTTTAAAAATGCAGACATTCTCCTGCATTGGTGGAAAGCCAAATAAGCTAATATCTGAAAATGAGGAAGTCAAATGGATTATAAACAAAAAGTAAAACTCAACAGTAGTAATTTCATTGTTAAAAGTGAGTGAAATGCAAACATAAGAATGGCCATACTACTTCAGATCAATTGTCCATCTAGCCCACTATACTGTCTCTGATAGTGGCCAGTGCCAGATGCTTCAGGGAGAATGAACAGGGGCAGTTTCAAGTGATCCATTGTCCTCTGTCATCCAACTTCTGACAAATGGAGGTTTAGGGACACCCCGAGAATAGGGTTGCATCTCTGACCATTTTGGTAATAGCTATTATACTTTTGGCCTTCATAGTATCCCCTGACAATGAGGTTGACTGTGTGTTTTGTGCAGAAGTTCTTCCTTTTGTTTGTTTTAAACCTGCTGCCTATTAATTTCATTGGGTGACCCTTAGTTCTTGTGTTATGTGAAGGGGTAAATAACACTTCCCTATTCACTCTCCACACCATACACAATTTTATAGACCTCTATCATGTTCTTCCT
This sequence comes from Emys orbicularis, assembly GCF_028017835.1. Classification (NCBI taxonomy): domain Eukaryota; kingdom Metazoa; phylum Chordata; order Testudines; family Emydidae; genus Emys; species Emys orbicularis. The sequence goes on along the minus strand of NC_088686.1, from coordinate 93,565,002 downwards.
TAGTCGTCTCTTTTCTAAGCAGAACAGTCCCAGTCTTTTTAATCTCTCCTCATAAGGAAACTGTTCCATACTCCTAATCATTTTTGTTGCCCTTTTCCAATTCTAATATATCTTTTTTGAGATGGGGCGACTAGACCTGCATGCAATATTCAAGGTCTGGGTGTACCATGAATTTATATAATAGAATATCAGGGTTGGAAGGGTCCTCAGGAGGTCATCTAGTCCAACCCCCTGCTCAAAGCAGGCCCAATCCCCAGATGGCCCCCTCAAGAATTGAACTCACAACCCTGGGTTTAGCAGGCCAATGCTCAAACCACTCAGCTATCCCTCCCCCCCCATATAGTAGCATTATGATATTTTCTGTATGATTATCTATCCCTTTCCTTGTGGTTCTTAACGTTAGCTTTTTTGGACTGCCACTGCAACATTCAGTGAACGTTTTTAGAGAACTATCCACAATGACTACAAGATCTGTTTCTTGAGTGGTAATAGCTAATGGAAACTCCCTCATTTTGTATGTGTAGTTGAGATTATTTTTTCCAAGGTGCATTACTTTGCACTTATCAACATTGAATTTCACCTGTCATGTCACTGTTCACCCCTTTTCCCAATCATGAATATGTTGAACACTATAGGTTCCAGTACATATCCTTGGGGGGCACCACTGATCACCTCTCTCCATTGTGAAAACTGTCTATTTATTCCTACCCTTTGTTTCCTATTTTTTAACCAGCTACTGATCCATGAGAGGACCTTTCCTTCCATGACTGCTTACTTTGCTTAAGAGCCTTTGGTGAGGGACCTTATCAAAGACTTTCTTAAAGTCCAATTATGCTGTACTGACTACATCACCCTTGTCCACAGGCATGTTGACATTCTCAAAGAATTCCAATAGATTGGTGAGGTATGATTTCCCTTCACATGATTTCTTCCCCAACGTATTGTGTGTATCTGTGCACTTGATAATTCTGTTCTTTACTATAGTTTCAACCAATATGCTTGGTACTGAAGTTAGGCTTACTGACCTGTAATTGCCCGGATCACTTCTGAAGCCTGTTTTTAAAAGCGGCATTACATTACCTACCCTCCAGTCATCTGGTACAGAAACTGACTTAAGTGACAGATTACATATCACAGTTAGTAGTTCTGCAACATTTGAGTTCCTTCAGAACTCTTGGGTGAATACCATCTGGTCCTGGTGACTTATTGCTGTTTAGTTTATCAGTTTGTTCCAAAACACCTCTATTAACTCCTCAATCTAGAACAGCTCCTCAGCTTTGTCACCTAAAAAGAATGGTTCCGGTGTGAGGATCTCCCCAATGTTCTCTGCAGGGAAGATTCATTTAGCTTCTCCAAAACGGTCTTGTCTTCCTCGAGTGCTCCTTTAGCCCCCTCAGTCATCCAGTTGCTCCATTGACTGTTTGGCTTCCTGCTTCTGATGTACTTTAAAAACTAACAGCAACAATTTTGTGTGTGTGCGTGTCCTTAGCTAGTTGCTCTTCAAATTCCTTCTTGGCTTACCTTACTACACTTTTGCATTTAACTTGCCAGAGTTTATGCCCCTTTCTCTCTTCCTCATCAGGGTTTGACTTCCAATTTCTAAGAGTCAAAAAGGCATTCTTAACTGTCTCTTACTCTTCTGTTTAGCTGTGGCGGCATTGTTTTAGTTCTCTTACTGTTTGTGGTATATATTTAGTTTGAGTCTCATTATGGTGTTTTTCAATAGTCTTCATACATTTTGCAGCCATTTTGCCCTTGTAATTGTTCCTTTTAATTTACATTCAACTAGCTTCCTCATTTTTTGTAGAGGTTGTGGTAGGTTTCTTTGGCATATTTTCCCCTACAAGGATGTTTAAATTTAATTACATTATGATCACTATTACCAAGCAGTTCAGCTATAGGCATCTCTGGGACTAGATCCTGGGTCCTATTTAGGACTAAATCAAGAATTACCTCCCCCCCCCAAAGGGTTCCGGAAGTAGCTGCTCTCGGAAGCAGCCATTTATGGGGTCTAGAAATTTTAGCTCTGCATCCCTCCCTGAGGTGACAAATACCCAGTCAATATGAGGATAGTTGAAATCCCCCATTATTGCGTTTTGTGCCTTTGTAGCTGCTCTAATCTCTCTGAGCATTTCACAGTCACCGACACCATCCTGGTGAGGTGGTTGGTAGTATATTCCTACTGCTATATTATTATTATTCAAGCATGGAATTTCTTTCCATAGAGATTCTTTATTATAGTTTGATTCATTTAAGATTTTTACTATATTTGACTCTGCTTTCTTTCAAATACAGTGCCACTGACCCACCACAATGACCTACTCATTACTATATATTTTATACCCCTGGTATTACTGTGTCCCATTTATTATTATCGTACCACCTAGGGTATCCAGATGTCCCGATTTTATAGGGACCGTCCCGATATTTGGGGCTTTGTCTTATATAGGCTCCTAATACCGCCCCTACCCCGTCCCGATTTTTTTATACTTGCTGCTAGTCACCCTAGTACCACCAAGTTTCGACAATGCCTATTACATCAATATCCTCATTTAATGCCAAGCCACTCTAGTTCACCCATCTTAGTATTTAGACTTCTACCATTTATTTATAAGCACTTGTATATTTTGTCAGTATTCAGTTGTTTGCCTTCATGTGTTATATTTAAATAGGACTCATTCACAATTGACTGTGCCTCATTAGCTCCTACCTGTACTTGGCCAACTTCTTTCCTATCCTCTTTATTAGGATATAGAGTTCCCCCTTTAGTAAGTTCCAACCCTAAGGGGTATAAATAATAAACCAGCAACATAAATGGTAAAAAATAAATTAGCTATTTAGATTAATTTCAGTATATCAGGTATTATTAACTATACAGAAAAATGTAATAAGTATGATCTGATGTTTATCATGACAGTGTCATTTAAGGATATTTAAAAAAGAACAATTTTTATTTCAGGAAAGGTCTTTCTTAATTTAAACTGAGGAATTATCTGTCCAATTAAATATGGGATTTAATCCATGCAAAATGAAAATATGTTTTAAAATACATATCAGAAAGAGCATGCCAGAACTCCTGTTAATCAGCCATTTGTTGTTGATTTTTAAAGTTTTACCTTTCTGGTTTTATGATGTAGTTGTTTGTTTAATTTAAATTCTGTCATTGAACAAAATTTCTGAGGCTGATATGGCTGGATTGCTGTCTGTAAAGAAAATCAGCAGTGATACAACAGGGTTTGCATCAGCTGAGTTTCTGATCTCTCGCTGTGTATATGGCTAGTTTTTCCTCTATTTTTATGGAATGCAGGCAGAACTCTTGATCCATTTTCATTGGTACACAAGCTTGAATTTTTCACTCCTCACACAAAATGGACCCGATCCTGCTCCCAGTCAAGTCAGTGGCTGAACTCCCATTGGCTGTAACAGGGGGCATGATTGGGCCCATCATCACTTTGCATCATGACTCAACTGCTAATTTGAAAGGCTCTGTGTCTCCTCACCCCCAGATACTAGCTGCTTCATTAGGCTCTGTTTTGTCCAGTTTGACCTTTCATGGCCTACAGAACACAGTTAAATACCAACACCCCTATTTGACACAGTCCAGACATAATTCCTTCAGTGCATATCTTATCAGGATCTGCTACTGAGATGAATAGTTGAGTGGCCTATGTGCACCCAGTAACCTGCTTCGTAGCAATTAAGGGGAATGGGTTCCAAAGTGTATTGTTCTTTAAACACATCTTTCACATTATTTATTTTTTTCCTGTTGGTTAAGGATTTCTCCACTAGTTACATTGTTGGTTTTTCCTGGTGTGAATTAGGCGTATATTAGCAGTACTTAAAATCTGGAAGCCTGGGTAACGTGTTACGGGCTTGCAAAACAATAATAATAATTTAACAAAAAAGAAAATTAATAAACAGAATAATTAATTACTAGAAAGAAAAATACCCAAACCATACTAAGTGTAGCCACCTTCCACTCAAGCTGTTAGGAAGCCGCTGGTGTGCAGATTTTCATTTATTGTACTTATTAGGAATTCAGAAGAAATAAACCCCAAAACATGGGTTTGTATCTTTCTTTTTGGTCATTTCATTTTCACTAGCTTTATCTACAGATTTTATTTGATCATTTCCCCAGCTATCAGAGAAATTGCTCTTCCTGCATTGATTCATTTCGACCCACGTCTGGAAGGCAGAGAGAATCAAATTAACTAATATTTTACTTTTGCATGTGATTAATGCTAATGCTTACAAAGAAGAAAATACTTTTCCATGATTTAATTTCCATTCTCTAGTTGATTCTCAGTGATTTAATTTTGCAGAGGTTTGTCTCTCTGCTTATTGTCTTTGGAGCTCATATCATGGAATCATAGAAATTATAGCTGGAAGAGCCCTATTAAGTCATCCTGCTAGTGTAGGATTGTTCCCTGGACTATTCTTGAGTGCTGTGTCCATTTTAAATAACTCAAGCACTGGGTCTTTAACCATTTCCTCGTGGAGACTGTTCCTCAGTTTATTAGATGTTTACTGATGGGCAATTTTATTTGATATTCAACCTACACTTTTCATTCTTTTACTCCAAGTTTTATACCCACATTGGTCCCCCTAAACAATTCCTTTTCCTTGTGGTGTGTTTACTCTTCAAGTACCTCGTTTATTATACATGTGTAATTCTCAAGAATTAAATATGTATAGACAGGTTATTTATAAGTACTTGAAGAGGGTAAATCCTCCTCCCTTTGTTTCTGTTGCTCCTCTGTATATTCCCTCATTTTTAATAATCTTTTATTGAGAGGCTCAGAACCAAAACACAGTACTCCAGGTGCAATTTTGCCAGTGTAATATATGTTGAGAGAGATCCTTAGCTAGATGGATCACTGTTTGTTCTGGTGTAGCAATGCATATGTTTCAGTACTCCAATAGAGAGGAGCAACCTAGGATCTCACTGCACTCTGCTATGATGCCTCTGCAGCTCCAAATCACTTTCGCTTGTCATAGTGCAAGCTCATACATATTTTGCTATCAACTATTTCACCTCAGTCTTTTTTGGCTTATCTGCTTTCCAGGTTTCTCCCAATAAATACCGATATTTTGGATTGTTTTTCCCTCAGATGTATCAGGTTGTCTTTCGCCATGAATAATCCCATTTTGTTGTTTCCTCCCCATATTTTTAACCTCTAGGTCCTTTTTGCATGATTTCTCTCTGCTTTGTTGTGCTTGTAACACCTCCTAATGTATTACAATCTGTGAATTTAATTAATGTGCTGTTTATCCCTTCTTCCAAATCATTAATAAAGATGTTAAGTAAAACTGATCCTAATACCAGTCCCCACAGCAATCCACTGAGCACCTCCCCCACATCACTTCAATCCCTTTGTTTATGGCCCTAAAGCCACAGTTCAATCCATGTGACAGTCCTCATATCTAAGCCAGTTTGAGTTCATTTTTTGAGAGTACTGAAGTCCACTCTTTATAATTTATTTAAAAAATAAGTTTAGCTGTAATCCATGTGTCTTTTGTAAACCTAGGCTGTTTAACACATATGGTTCTGTTATATTTTAGAATATGATTGCACCTTTTTTTCAGCACTGAATTTAGACCAACTATTTGGTAATTTTCAGATTCATTCCTTAATTTGTATTTGGAGATCAATACTGCATTTGTTTTGGTTTTTTCAGTCCTCTAGGTTCTCCATTTCTCTGATTTCTAAATAACTGCTCTGATTGATACAGTGTATTTGTAACTGATTTATAGAATTTTGAGATGCATATCATCCAAGCCAGAGATATTCACTATCCCCAAGCATTCCCATAGCTGTTTGTTAACATGGCAAGCTTTGTTACTAATTGTACATATCCACTGTCTTTATTTTTCGTTCACCGATTTGGAGGAGCAGCTCCATAATTCAGCCATCTATGTTGATCTTTTACTTCTCATTTAGACTGAGCCAGCAGCACTGGGTCAGTGGGAGTTTTGTATTTTACTTCAATGCAGGTCCTGATAGGGTGGGATTTTCAAAAATACTCTTTCTGCTCCCATTGAAGTCAATGCGAAGATTTCTGTGGATTGTGTGTAGAGTTAGGCAAATGCCGAAGGCACTTCTGACAGTCTCACCTTTACTGTGTAACTTATCATCAAGCAATCTATATGAACCAGTTCCTGGCTAAAATTCTTGTAGTAATTAGGTGATTAAAAGCCAAATTTGCAATGCCAAAAGCTCCCATTGAAGTCACTGAGCACTGCATGCAATTGTGAGTCCCCGATTAGGCAAAGCACTTAACCACCTGCTTAAATCCATTCTTATTAGCAAAACACTTAAGCACATGCCTTAATTTTAAGCACGCCTTTAAATCTCATTGAAATCTCCAGGATTTAAGCACATGCTTAACATTAGCATGGCTTAAGTGCTTTTCTAAACTGGGGCCTGAGGAAATAATTTGGCCTTTAGTGCTTTGAGTTTATATTTCATTCAAATTCATACATTTTAAATTGCAACGACACAAATCTTTTGCTTCGTTCATTATATTGCAAACACCTACAGAGGCCAGAGTTGGATAACCATCTATATTGTCAGCAGATGGATAAAAGATGTCCTGGGAAATTTTATATATTTGCAGTTTGATTTTTACATGGACAATGCAAAAATTTTATTTTATATTATAAAACTGGAGCGTTTATTTGGAAGAGCTAGGTTGGAACGCAGTGCAATGCAGTTCACCGCTGAGTCATTAAAAGAAGGTGTATGGACATACTGCTTGTGGGCCTACTGTAATCTAGACCTTACAATGAGATAAAACTGAAGTAGCCTATCTACCTGCCTGTCTATTTTGATTGGGCCTAAATTAACAGTACCAGATGGCAGTAGTCAGGGAAATGTAATTTTTTTTTGCTGTTGTTTGCAAAACTGCTGCAAATAGTAAAAAAAAAAATCCCACTTACTAGTCATCTGCCATATGTCGCCTGTGCTCCAGTCTAATACTGTTTGGGTGTCTGGAGGACTCAGCACATGGTTGAGAGGTTATGAAGTCATGAGTTCAAATCCCTGGTTCTGATACTGACTTGCAGGCATTGGGGAATAACTTTGCCTCAATTTCCGTATCTGCAAAACAGGCTAACAATACTTACATGCTTATTTCACAGGGGTATTGTGAGGGGTGGATTAACTAGTCAATGCTTGTGGAGTGCTTGGGACAGGTAAAGTGCTAAGTATTACTATTACTTTATTTTCAGTAGGGTGATTTGGATCCCATTTCAACAAAGCATTTAATGTGTGCTTAACTCTGAGCAAGTGAATGGTTCCATTGAAGTTAATGGAACTATTCTTGTTATTGAAGTTACATACCTGCTGAAGTGCTTTGCCTCCATCCTGGCACTGGCGAGCTAAACAGGTGTCTATTTTTACAGAATGAAAAAAATGGCATTTTATAGAGACTGTTGGAGTATTTGTGCTATTTGGAATTGATAATGTAAATCTCCTGAAATCACACAACCCTCTCCAAAACTGAAATATAAATATGAGCCCTATGTTGAGTTGACCTCTTGCAATTGCTGTTTGAGGCAAGAAGCACATTACTTGATAATTAGTTCATTAAAACAATGCTTGCAGGTCAACTTTAATCTATATTGAAATATTAAGGGAGCACTGCTAGTAAAAACATCCCAAATATTTTGATGGAAACATTGTGCCCTCTTGCTGCTATCAAAAGGAAGCAGCAAACTATGTATTTTTATTTCTACTACACCTTAAATACTTCTAGAATATTTGCTTTAAAAAAAGAACAGAACTTAAAATAGCACCCACTCACTGACTCTCTGTGCTGGGAGGAAGGAAGGAAGGAAGGGCAGATTACATTCCCACTGATAGTAAGGTACAAAGTTGCTGGCTACTGAAAAAAGGGAAAAGTTACATTATTTTAAAATGGTTGCTCAGAAAGAAGTCTATACATTGTCTCTTAGTGACTTCCATCATTCCCAGAGAGTTCATCCATGCAATTTAGTTACAAACCGCATACACCCTGGCCGAAAAACAAAAATCATGAACCGTAACTCCAGATCGCAAAGTCCATGGAAGTTTGGATCTAGTTCTAAACTCTTTGGCTGTTCCTTCTCTCTCTGATAAACCTCAGAACTGAACAATTCCAAAACGCTGATGGAATTTAGAGCTGCATTCAAATGCTCAGGTGCATCTAGAGAAAAGACAAACACACCCTGCCTGACCCTCTACAAAATAATGATAATTAAAAAACCAACAACCCGGCACTTTAAAATGAAAGAACAAGAGGTTAAAACAAACTAAATACCCCAGGAGCTTCCATAGTGGTTAGGTTCTTTCCAAAGGTTTCTTTGAGAAAAGAATTCTGCCGTCTAGGCAGTGAAAACCTTACACTCCTTTGCACCTTCTATCAAAAGCTGTGTTGAAATGTAGGGTCTGCTAGTGTATATTTATTCAGGCATCAATCACAATCAAGCCTCTTGCTAGTTCATCTGTAAGGGCATTGTAATCCTATTTTTATCAGTTGCTTCCTGTACAGCAGACAGTTAAAATAGCATGAGTAGGGGTCAGAAATATCTTAATGGATTTGGTTCCCAGAGATATCAGTGACCAGAGGGAGAGTATTGCTGAAATTTCTTCCTGAGCGGATAAGGTAGATAAGCAGCAGCAAGGTGTAGAAAGAGAGCATGCAGTGCAGTCCAGAGCATTGGGTGGTACTATAAATGCATTGTAGAAACCAGAGATTAAGTGGACTGTATCTGGTATGGAAAAGCACTGAGAGCAGAGGGGAAATACACTAATATTTGCAGATTAACACTGTGAAAGTAAAATTGTTTGATTATGGTAACTTTTGCACTTTCTGGTGAAGCCCTGTTTGTGATAAACTTGCTGATGAGTTTGGACAACTAACAAATACACATGCACACAACCTGCCTGTCCATCTGTGTCTCTTGTATCTGCCCCCTTCTCTGAATCCTGTGCTCTGAGCTGCTTAGAGAGTATATAGAGTTCAGTTTAGTTACATCAGAGAAACATGAAAAAGCTTTGTTATGCTAATGGTTGCCTGCAGATCATATGGCCCATATTACACTATGTTTCTTTTTAATTTTAGTTCTTAATTATTTAAAGCTACACATAAACATTCTACCACATTAAAAATTATTTAAAAATAAATGGAATCTCACACACTCACACACAAGTGACCAGCTGGTAAAGCCAGGAATTCTTGTGAGGCTGATAAAGCAGTGAAAGCATCAGCATTTTTCAGTCATGAATAGTGAAATGATAGGAATATACAGAAAACACATGACAGATTAAAAAGGATAATTCCATAGTGAGCTACACCCTGCCTTTCCTTGCTGGAGTTAAGTTGCTGATGGTGTGGCAAGAGAAGTGCTGGCTGGTATGATGCTTTTCAAACCAACCTTAGACAAGAAGGGTTGAGGCTTGTGGGGGCATACACTTTAATAAGCTTATGCCATTTACTGCATAGTAGATCTGGAGTGGGGAGGGTGGTCATGCACTCAGCTGGCAGACTACAATCCTACGTGGCTGTGGAATGCTGGCAAGCACAGTAGCTAGGTCTTGAGAGCTATTTTACCTTGGTACTCTCTGGAAGAAGCTTTACATTCTCCTTCAATGCACCTTCACAAAACAGGGTGGGATTTCACCCACGGACATTATGCTGATTTTTTTTAAAAGGCTGGACGATTTTATGACCTGTAATACTTGTAATCATTCGTATTAAGAGTAACCAAATGTCGTGCTTCAGGGGTCACTTGGATTGCCCCATTGGTCAGGGGCAATGAGTTCAATTGCAATGAATGCTGGTTCCCCCCTCCCCCCCCCCCACCATCTTTTGAAGTATCAAGTATTGATCACCACTGGAGGCATAATACCCAACTCATTAGACCATCGGTCTGATCCTTGATGGCAACAGGTAAATAAAAGTCTGGACATTTAACATTCTTCAGGTTGTGATGAAGTTTAATTGTTCTTTGCTTTTGTCAGTTTCACATCACAGCTTTCAAGTAATACAACATAGCTTTTTTATGTAAATATGGAGGTTGTCCTTTTCTAGATAGTAACATTTCAGGTGAATAGATTTTAATACATTACTGCAAATACTGGCTAGCAAGGGTAATCTCTGTAATTTATAGAGACTGTTGATTCTTGATGTTGCATTCTAGCGTCTGAGTTTTTGAATTAACATGATGATTCTTCAAAACACCAGCCCTTAGGATTGCTGAGAACCTTAGAATTGTCTTTAAATGTGAGCAGTAAATCTAACCTCCTTATTCCACGGCTCCCACTGGATACACTCAGCTCTTCGCTCTTCAGAATTGAAGAGTTGCTGTTTAAACTTGCACAAGTTCATACTTGGTATTTCAAGGACCATGACTTCCCAGCTTGGGATCCCAACATGCAGTGAGTTTGCAGAGCCCAGCTGTATAGGAGGTGGTGTCCCCGTTTCCTGTGGTATTGGGAGTCAAGACTCTCCACAGGAGGACATCAAAATACCAGGAAACCGTTATTTTGTGCTTTCCAGTTGTGTTCATTTTATTGCTAAAACAGCAGATGAGGATTTGATGCTATATACCAGTTCCTGCCCCTTTCAAAACATGTTACTGTAATGCAGGTGGTGTTCAGAAGAGACTTGAATAGATGAGATAGAAATTGTGTTCGAAAGTGATACCAAGACATTTATGTCTGGTAAGAGAAAAAAAGTGTGTGTGTAAGATCCAATCCTACAAATTCCTGTGTATGTACGTAACTGTGTTCATAACATGGACTGAGTGGAGCTACTCATATGAACTAAGTGTTTGCAGGATCCATCCCTTCTTTCTGTTTCTGCTTCTCTGTTATGCATTCTGTATAGATATCTTTTCGTCTCTCATTTTATTATGTTCTACAGTGATAATCAGTTAACATAATTATGGGGGGAGGGTTATGTAATTTTTTTCTGGTTTATAGAAGTTGCTGCTTTACACTCAAGATCTTATACAGGGTTCACTGAAGTTCATGGGAATCTTTTCATTGATTTCAATGGGCATTGGATGTGGCCCTTGTATTGCCTTTTTTAGGAACTCAAAGCATTTTACCAAGGTTAATGAATTAAACCTCACAACAACAAAGAGGCAGGTAGGTGTTATGCCTACTTTACAGATGTATAAACAAAAGCACAAAAATGTGAAGTGCCTTGCCAGTAGTCAGCTAGGGTGAAATCCAATCCCATTTAAATCAACAGCAAAACTCCTATTGACCTCAGTGGGGCCAGGGTTTCATCCCAGTAATTAGTCAGAACTGGGACTAGAAACTGGAAGTCTTGACTCTCAGTACTTTGTGCCCAACATATGACATCACTCCCCACTATTCTGATATGGTGGCCCAGTAAGAGTTATTACAGGTACCCACTTTAAACTATATGCTTAATAGTTCCTAATTAACATAAGATATTGAACTGGAATGAATATTATTTAAGATTTTTAGTTTTTGAAGAATAAATGAAAGCTAGGCCATAAAGAATACAAAAAGCAGATTACATTTACATTATATACAAATATACATGATGAGTCTAATCCAAAACCCATTGAAGTCAGTGGAGAGATTCCCATTGGCTTCAGATGAGGCTCAGTAAGAGTAGTAAGAGGTATCATTTTATGGAAGACAACACATCTCTAGGACCAAACTTCCAGAAGTTGTGAGAATGATTTTTAACCTGCCAGCATCAAAGGAGATCTTCCTGCATGACAGGGGATGGATCACTCAATAAAGTGCCCTGTTCTGTTTCTTTCCTCTGAAGCATCTGGCACTGGCCACTATTGTAAGATAGGATACTGGAGTAGATGGACCACTGGCCTGACTCAGTATAGCCATTCTTATGTTCCATCAGTCAAGAAGAATCTGTGCACTTTTTTTTTTAACCAGATCTTAAAAACACTCTACTTTTTAAAAAAGAATTCTGTCATCAGTCTGCTATAAAGATATTGTGCTAGCATAATACCATATTATCTGTTATCATTATCTGTCATAGTTCCCCTATAGCAACAATTCCTTCATAAATGAATACCACTGAGAGTATCATTTACAATACAAAAGTATTATTGGGTGAGCGAGGTAAGTGAAAGCCTCTTATAATTTGATCCATTCCCCTTTAGGAAGAACAGAATTTCTGTCTATAGTTTTTAAAAGAAATGCTACTGTGGTAATATCATGTAGCAACTCTGGTTTGGAATCACCATTTCCTACAGCTTGAGTTCAGTTCCATCAAAATTAAAACATCCTTGTAATATCAGTGGGGCAGGGTGTGTTCTGTAGTTTATCATGGATGTCTACTGCTAATAAGTAGAGAACTCCCAAATGTTTGAGAGAGAGAGAGGGGAAAAAAGAGCCAAAGCCAGGGTACGGGGTGTCAGACAAAATGAAGGGTGTCTAACAAAATATCAGACCGATATGCTTTGGGGTCAAAAATAGGATTAAGGTAAAGGGGAAACACCTAAAGATGCAGATAGGTGCCTCCTGGGATTTTCAAAAGTGCCTAAGCAGGTTAGAATGCAGTTCTCAAACTGTGGGTCAGGATCCCATTTTAATGGGGTCACCAGGGCAGCGTTAAACATGCTGGGGCCCCAGGACTGAAGCCTTGGGGAGCGTGGCTCAGCATACAGGCTCCCCGCCCATGGCTGAAGCCCTTGGGCTTCGGCTTTGGCCCTGGCCCCCCCACTCAAGGCGGTGGGGCTCTGGTGGGCTCAGGCTTGGGTGACCCCTCCTGGGGTCATGTAGTAATTTTTGTTGCCGGAAGGGGGTCACAGTGCAGTGAAGTTTGAGAACCTCTGAAAATCCCATTTGGCAGCTGGCTGCCTAAGTACTTTTGTATATATGGCCACCCAAGGCCTGATCCAAAGCCCATCGATGTCAATGGGCTCTAGAATTAGTCCCTCAATCGTGAAGATCTTAGTCAGGCAGAACTCTCAAAGAAAACAGGAATAGTTTATTAAGTTACCTGAAGCTCTGCCTGATTAAGGACTGCAGGTTTCGGTCCTGAGATATTTCAGTCAAGTTCAGCCATTTATTTTCTTGACTACAGCTGGAATGTTTTATATAAAAGGTTTAGACCAGTTTCACTATTTAAGGCCCCAATCCTGCTAGTACTTACACCCATGATTAACTTTACACATGCAGATAGTCCCATTGGCTTCAAAGCAATTGCACATGTGAGTAAAGTTATGCATAAGCTTAAGCGTTTGCAGTACTGAAGCCAGTGACAGTGCATCAGTGATTTGTTTTTAAAAATGCTGGTTGCCTTTGCATGGGGAAAATAGGAGTTCAACATCACACGCTGATTGTGGAAAAAATTCCTGAGGTGAAATCCAGACCCCACTGAAGTCAATGACAGTGCTCTCATTAACTACATGGGGCCAGGATTTCACCTTAAAAGTTTTTTTTTGTTTTTGTTTTGTTTGTTTTTTTGCTGAAGACTAAATCCTTCCAAATAGGAATGAAGACCAACAGAGTCTGATCTCAAAAAGACAAACTAAATCAATTATTTACCTTTTTCACTTGTATGCTGTCAATGTAAGAGCAATAGAGACAGCTGCTTGAAATAGTTAACTCAATGAGAAACCCTTCTGAAACAGTTTTCTTAAAAAGTAGCACAACTTTTACTGAAGAATTCTAGTTCTAAATGTCAGAAAACTTGGATCCAGATCTGCATGATGCAGTCTGACCTCATCCCAGTTCAGAATGGTAACTAATATGGTAGATATATATAAAATCTGACACCTAAAACAAAATTATGTATCAATATCAGGAAATTCTTCAGACCTTTCAGATTATTTTCTACTGAACATGTGCAGTGCTTATAAGAAAGCAGCCATTATATTGCTGTTAGGGCCCTTGAGAGGCTTCTCATAAAATATTCAATATTGTTGCTTTCAAGTCCACAAAGTTTAACTTTAAAAGCTTGGGGTCTTCAGTATAGCCCATGCTATAGCCAGGGTACCATAAAGGTTGTGTGTGGGTCACATGAAATCCCCAGCCTTCCTCTCTGCCAGCATATCTCCCATGGACTTCAATGGAAGCAGAATCTAGCCCCAGTGCATTTGTTTCTGAAACAGAAGTTTTGTAGAAGGGGTTTTCTTCTATTTTTCATTCATATCTGATTACCCAAGATTCAGTCTAAGTAATTTACAGTACCTAATAAGGTCACTTATGGATCAATCATTTGAACTCTTACTACTGATGCATTGTTTTTACTGCAGTAATGAGACTACAGGATTGGGCCCCTAGTGTATTCATATTCATGTTTTCTGGTGTTTTCCTAACCAGATTTTTGAATGAAGCCAAGTCCTAATACTTGTCTCAGTTACATTTAAGGTTTGGGGGTGGCCCAAAAGCCAGCATGCAAAATACGTTTTCACATGTGCCAGGCTTGCTTCACTGGGGGAACCAGCGAGATGGTTTTCTAGTCCTTTGCTCATTTATCATTGAGAGAGTATGTAGTGACATTTCAAACTGCTAGCATGGAAGCAAGATAAAAAGTGTTTGGGACAACTGGGAAATTTCATTTAGACAGAATGTCAGAGCGTAGTCTCCAGTGTAAGTACTGTAGCTTCACCATGTCCAGCATTGTGATATTTTATATTAAATTAAATAAGAGGCCAGCTATGAGCAGGAAAGCAATTGAGATGGATAAATAAACTTTAGTTCATAATATAATTATGGCACCCCTGGCCTTCTTCCCTTTCTACAGCAAGTTATAAGGCATTGCAAAGGTGCCCAGTGTTTTGAAAGCGCAGTCCCCACAGAGAAGTCCTTTAATTCCACGCATTACACTGAAGTTTGTAAAGTTTGTTAAAACTCTCTAAAAACCTTACTCTGGCCCTCATTGTTTTCTTGAATCAAGTTCATGCTGGCTAACAGTTATTTTGATTTGCACAGTAACCTAATACTGATATTTCAGGACAAATAGGCACCGGTGTGGCTCCTGAATGGTGGGTGAGTTGCATGTATTCATAAGCTATTCCATTCATTTCTCTGACATGGGGGGAGGGCGGGGGGAGAAGAAGGGTAGGGCTGCTTTCATCCTGCTGCCAACTCTTATCTTAAAAGAATCAAATTTCAGGAAAGCTTCCTGCCTGGGTCAGGATTTCAAAGGCCTCCTGTACTATTTAGAAACTTCAACTTTTTAATTCTCATATTTTTTTGGTGGATGTTCCTTTTCCCACCAAAAAGGGGGGGGGGGAGGATTAGTAACAATGTTTGTGTTCTGTTTTACTTTACTTCCTACTATTCAGGACTGTGCATTGTTAAAACCGATGCAGTGTTTATACACATTGTGGTTATGGCTAAGGCCATGCTATTGTTGAAGGATGTTATACACCCATTTATCACAGTATGTCAGTAAACCCATTGTAAAAATGTCCCACTAGTTAAATGAGGCTTAGATTTAATGAGGCTGTAAGAAAGGAATTTTTTTTCTCATACAGTAAATAAGGTTCCTATAGCAATGTCATTGGGATTAAGGTGAAGATTCCTTTTTCTTTTAAAACAACAATAGTAGCCCTGCAAAGGTAAGCAGGCAATTTGAAGAAAGCATTTTTATGAAGCCTTTGAAGAAACGGTTGATTTGGTCACACTCAGGCTAAACAAATACAGTAAACAAAGTGTGGCACTATAAAAAAACAAGGCAGGAAATGAATATTTTTCAAGGGATGGAACTCTCAGTTACTTTGGTTCATGGCATCTTTAGTCAGGCAAGAGGGCAGCAAAATGGGCAGCCATTATGTACGCCACAATAATTTACATATAATCTTGGACACTCAAGCCTATCGTTTGGGGATAGGAATGTTGGCAAAGACATCCTCTATTCTTTCCCTATAGTGCCATGGGTTCTTTAGTTTGGCTAATCAAAACTAAGGGCATAATTTAACTCTACAGTCACAAAGTGTAGGCTATATACGTGAAGTCTGTACGGAACTACACCGATGTACACCAGTTGAAGCTTTGGCTCAGTATATTCCTAGGGATTTTGTGAGGGCAAAATTTGGCCCATTAGAGTTATAATTTAATAAGAGACTGGTTAGTTCATATTAATTTAATGAAACGACAGAGTGATAAGAACACTAAGCTTTCAAGAACAAGGAAAAAAACTCTTAAGTGCACTCTAAAAGGACACTGTCAGTTAAAATAGTTTCAAATATTTGACCTACTTTACAGTTGTAATAATCTAGTGAATAACATTGTTTGGAGTTAAAATACATGTTTTTTTACCACATTTCTGCCACTGAGCATGTAAAAATGAAACCCACAGCCACTGTTAATGTCTGACCCAGCAATATTTAGGTTAGGTTTTTTTTGTTTTTGTTTTTTACAGCTGCAGAGGTTGCTTGCAAAAGATGCATGTGGTAATTTTCAAAACCCATTCCCAGAACTGCTCTGGCGTCAGCTGTGGTATTCAAGAAAATCAGAGAGTGAAAACGGGAAAGCCAAATTGGCTAGTGTGCCATAAGATAAAGGCGATGAGTTTAATGTATGTTAAAATAAGTAGTATAAAACTGCTAGGGGTATAAGAGGTAAATTTTATTTTAACATTTCCAAAAAGACATGATGAACAGTGGAAGGTCCTTCACATTTATTTATTACTAAAAATGCTGCATTTAAGTATGGCTTAAGACTTTATTTCTAGATCACCAATTCAAATCCAGCCCAGATGAGCCCTGCACAAAAGCTGTTACCGTCTGATTATGGCTTTGGCTTATGTAGAAAAAGTTTTATTGTTTCAATCCACTTAATACTGGACCGGTGTCCACATCACAACAGCCACTATTGGAGTGGGAATTAACTTGTACCCTTGTTCATTGTCAGAACAGAAGTTGTGCTCAGCTGTCTTCAACTTGGTCACATTAGTTAGAGGCTACAGAACTTGATTCTGCAACCTCGGATTACAAATGTTTATGGCTGGCTCCAAAAGGAAGATCCAGACAATAGAGTATTCTCGGGGGGGGGTGGGGGGGGGGGGAAGAGACAATTCAGGATGAAGATAATTGGATCCACACTAGCAGCCATAAACATCAGAGCTTTCCTCCCTCAACACAGAAGTTTCAGTCTACCTCCCTTTCTCAATCTAGTTTTATATCCCAACAATGTCTCATGTTTGCCCTCTGCAGCACATATCCTTTTTCCGGTGCTAGGCATTTGGCTTAACCCTTGCCAAAGGATGTTACTATGGGCAGAATTTTGATTATATTATCCAACACAATTGTGAATCCATGTACCTCTCTGTTGAGAAGGCTATTTAATGCTCTCTCTCTCTCTCCATTTGGAAATAATAGTCTTGTAAAAAAAAATGTTAATTAAAAAGTCTTGAGAAAGTAGTTAATTATAAAAAAAAAACTAGCCTGGCCTGAAGTATAAAATACACTGCGGATTGAGGACTCGCATAGGGGTGCATTACTAAAATAATTAATGTCAAATTTTACATATCACACACAGCAAATGCTGCTGCTGCTAACGAGTCCAGTGCCCTCCTAATATCTGTGAGCATCTTTTGTGCCTCACATCCAGGCACTTTTAGATATGCTAGTATTACTTTTTGATGTGGGCATATGATTTAGTTTAAAAACAACAACACAAATCCGCTTTTTTACATGAGGGCAGTAGAGAAGGGGGGAAATCCTATCTCTCTCCTCTCCCCCCCACCCCCCCCCCGAAGTCAATGAGACCGGTCTTGGGTAGTTTTTTGACTCACTTTCCTTCTATCTGAACATGCATGTGCCCAGGGTAGTTCACAATATGTTTTCGTTTGTCTCCCTCACCAAACCTCGTTTTGTATTTATCAACTATTAATATTGTGAGAGTCTTGCCTCTTGTCAGTCTAATTTCTGATTGCTGCTGGTTCTTGACATCCAGCACTTTATCAAACATAAGCTGCTTGGCTCCCATTACCACTGATCTCAGCATTGCTAATAAACAGCAACACCAAGGCCATATTTTCTAGTTCCTGTCAGACCGCTGCTTTCCTGGGTGAAAGAAAAGTCCTATTAGCATGCTCCTCCTCATTGGCTCTGACAGCTTGATTAATTAGACCCCCTCTTTAGATGACCTCTGCACTGACACAACAAGGAGGTGAATATAAAATGAATAGTTTGCCCATATAATGGGCTACTGTAAGTTTCTGATTTTTATCACATCAGATTGTCTGAAGTTGGGAGCCTGTATTAAAATCTATAGTGTATAGCAATAGGTGACTACAGGTTATGAACTGCAAAGATTTACAACATGGTTCAAGAGTTGAAAACAAAAAACCCCAGCCACCTGACATATCAACTTCTCCTCTAAGAATTATCCTGTCCTTATACTGTCGTGGCCATACAATACAAATCTAACTCCTTCTTAGGTTAGGAAATAAAATGACCTTTTGTTTTCAACAGATTTTTATTACCAGAATATACAGCATGTTAACTTTGTGGTCATTCAGCCTCCCAGAAAACACGAATGTAAAAGTTGTTGTTATAAGCACCACTCTAGTTAAATGTCAGTCTGCCTTTCCATTATAAACTCCTAATTTGGGGATTTAGAATAGAGCCCCGCAGCAGGCCTGGGATCCCACAGAACCCTCTGCCATAATAGTGGGAGCAGGATTTTAAAAGTCCCATGCAGGGCTCTAGTTTATAGCTTGTCTGTAAAAACTTACTCTAAGCTGAAACTTGGCATGGGAGGTCATAAATTTTCTCTTTTATTAAATATAACTGTTAAATACAGCAGTACAAAATGCAGAAGGATAGATATTCTCATTTCATCTTTATTTTGTACTGCTACGGAGCTTCATCTTCCTCCACTGAAGTCAGTGGGACTAGGATCAGTACCTTGATAGGAAAAATTGGGGCCCAATCTTGAAAGTTGTTCTATTTAGAGCTGGCAGTTGAGAAGGAGGAGTGTTACTAACAGTCTTCATTAAAACAAAACGCAAATATTTTAATTAATTGTCAATTTATTTTAAATATTAAAAGATTTTCCCCAGCATTTTAACCCCGGTTCTGAAGTTACATTGTAGAAGCTTTGTTTTTTCACTTTAACTTTCTGCTTTCTCCACTCACCCCAGTTTTACTCTAGGACAGCAGTTCTCAAACTGTGGGTTGTGACTCCATTTCGATGGGGTCAGCAGGGCTGAAGCCCAGAGCTGGAGCCCCTGCCATGAACCCTATGGGGCTGAAGGTAGGAGGTCGCCATTTTTTCTACTGGGGGGAAGTCCAAATGGGATCGCCAGCACAAAACATTTGAGAAACACTGCTCTAGGAGACTAAAATTCCTGTTGAGTTTTATTGCCAGTGTGCCTTGAGTCATGTTGCGTGTGAGGTAGATAATAGTCGTGACTGTAAGTACACTGTGGAAAGTCTGTTCCCTTTTCAGAAGATTTTCTTTAGAGTAACAGCAAATTGAAAAAAGTGCTATTCCCTCTTCATAACCCAGCTATTGTCTCTCTTCCCTGGTCAGCATGCTGGACTTGACTTTGCACCCTGGCTTATACTGTGATGTCACTGAATTTCCTGTCAGCAACGCTGTTCCTTATTTGTTAGTGAGGATCTAATCAGATTTATGTCTGCCTTTGTAGAGTTGACTGTGCTCAGGGGCGTGTGTGTGTGCGCGCGCACGTGTGTGTGTGTGTGTGTGTGTGTGTGTGTGAGAGAGAGACAGAGAGAGAGAGAGCGAGAGCAATGTATTATCTTTTGCATCTGCAGAGATACTGCTGACATTGCAGTCACTTATAGGAAAAAGAATTTGAGAATATTGGCCCTAGACAGCTCTGCAACAGAGTTGGGCATGCCTCAAAAGGTTGAGAGAGAGGTGACAAATCCAGAAATCTGGTGTGGTGCACAGTGCCCCTCAACTTCTGTTAGAAAACACCTCCCCTTGTCAGGGCTCTGATGCTGATCTGATTGGTGACCTCTGTTCATTCCATCTCATAATACAGAAACATTCAATGAACCCAAAAGGTGGCAGATTCAAAATGGACACTGTTTCTAGCCCGTGGAACTCATTGCCACAAGATGTGATTAAAGTCAAGAGCATAGAAGGATTCACAGAAAGACTGGATGTATATATGATAAGAGTATTCAGAATTGTTGTAATACATATTAAAACATGAACAAGAGCTTTGGATGCATGCTCCAGGGCATAAACTAACCTCCAGCTTTCGGAAACTTCACCTACCTCATGCAGAGTTTCTTGTATCTTCCTTTGAAGCAGCTGGTACCACCCACTATCAGAGACAGGATACTGGACTACATGGACGGTTGAGCTGATCCAGTATACCATTTTCTAATTCTTATGAACTATCAGAGCTATCTGAGGCTCCCTCCATAGTCTTTCCATATCTTCAGTATGCCCCCAATTCCCTCTCTCCGTTGCCTTTGGTCCATCAATAGTCCCATTTCTTCACCATGAATATCTTATCATTTTTTTTTAAGTCTTTGCATGTAAGGCACAATGACCAATTTATCTAGGCACCATTACATATAATAAAAGGAACATCAGTGATCCTCAGAGTGAAGAAACCAGCGAACCTCCCTAATATCCCCCCAGTTGTCATCTCCTTTCTCACACAATTATGCAGTGCCTCCAGGGCCCCCCTCTTCCTTCCAATGTCTAGTCTTCCAGTGGGCTACACCAATGGGTGAAATTCATCCCTATGCACAGGAGTGAATTTCACTCAAAGAGTAAATAAGGTCTGGCTGGATCATGAAAGCCCGCCCTCATTCAGCACTTCCATTAAAGTCAGCTGGTGTTACATGTATGGCGGGGCTGAGGGATCAGGCCCTAAATTACTCCTTTGGGAAAATGTTAATCCATCACATTGATGTATTAAATTACATAGGTTAATAGGAATGTGTGTGCATATGTGTATAGTTACGTGTGAAGGAACTGGAGCAGTATATAAAAAATATGCACCTGGCATTCATCTTGTTTGTGACCTTCAGCATTTAATATTGAATAAACAATTCCATTGTTTTCTGGCCAGTTCAGGCTCTCAATAATGCAGGGATAGTAGACACTCAACGTTGCTAAAGAAACGTTTTAAGCAGCATTGAAAAACACACGTTTCTAGAGACTGCTCCTTGGAAACACAGATTTTGGCCAAATTTGTTTTGTAACAAATTGAAATAAAAAGTTAAAAGGTTAGCTGCCTTTTAAATGTATTTTATAAACATTATTGTTTTCTGTTTGTACTATGCTCTTAGAAACTATTAGATATATCTTCTTGCAGATTTTGACCTTTTCATATGTCAAAGATTGATTCTTCTCTTTGCCCACCCCTTTTCCTAGAGTCTTTCTATCTACATAATGAGCTCTATCTTAATTTACTCTAGATTTTTATACTGCACTTCTCACGATGTTATCCGTGCAAACCATTGTATTTTCAGCGGCGCCAAAACAAACATGAAGTTTTTTGTTTACTTCAGTGATGTTATTACAGAGCTAGGAAAAGGTTACAGAGGTGAAACTACTGCTTCAGATCCAGCTGGGGGAGCTCAGACACTTTTTATAAGTCACACACAAAAATGTTTGGTCTTCCATGGATGCTAGAAGGTATGTAGCAACATGCAAAGATCATTCTTGTGCAATCATGTGTTTGGGCAGGTGTGTCTTCCCAACATGGATGTTCATTTTATTTTGCATTCAACCTCTGGGGTAGGGTCCCAGCCCCAATCTTTTAGAAATGGCCACATACAAAAAAATCTGTATTTAAAATGGTAACACTTAGGCCCTCAAATATTGTAGCACTGCTGAACATTGCAATTGTATGCAACAGAGAAAATGTAGAGCTGTAGAATTCCAAATGTGAACATTCTTACTCTTACTAAGTCTACAGTCTTTTTTAAAGTAGAGTAAAATTAGCCCTAGAGTCAAATTTGAAATTATGTTCATAATTTTGGGATATTAAAATACTTCCCAGAGCTCATTATCTAAAGCCCTAAATAAAATTGCAATATAATTAGAGTTTAGGAAACCTCAAAAGGTTTAAAGAGTGTTTTCTTTTCAGATGAGCAATGAAGTTTGCAGATGCTTATTAAAGCTACTCCTCTCTCCTCCCCCATCTCCTTCTCAGTGGTGCCTCCTTATATCCCCATCTCGTTCAGTATTCCCCTCCTACACAATTCCTACCCTCGACAGGCCATATGTTCTTTACTTCCCGCTTTACATTTTTCTTTCCCTCCTGTAATCCCCCAGGATATTGTTGGCATCTTGGTCTCCTGCCTTTCTGGCCCTGTTCCTCAAAGTTTCCCTAATGCAGATACTGCACTATATGTTCCTCCACACAACCTCCTTCCATTCTCTTCTTGCACACTTTTATTCCATACCACTGAAGACCAGTTGTGGTGTCTAGATGCTTGTCTGCTGGCTGCTGGCACCGATAATGTGAAAAAAATGCAAGTTCTGTTACACTGTGGTGGTTCTCCAGTGAGATGCATACCATATATAGTATAGCAGGACAGAGAATTGTAGAGCAAATGCCAATAGTTTGGGGCCCCATCGCAGAGGAAGCATGGCCCTGAAACAGATTTTCAGAAGTGGAAGCAAATGCTCTTTGAAGCATGTTAGTGAAATATGGGACTCCAAGAAGGGAGCAAGTCAGAAGTCTGTTGGGAGATATCAGGGAAGGAGAAGGAACCTGTTTGAGGATGTGTGAGAAGTTCCCCATGAAATAAACCTTTTCCCTTTCATACAAAGGACTGAAAGGTGTATCCATTTCTATGTCTATCCTTAAATACGAGCTCTGTCTCCATAGACAGTCTAGGCCAGATGCTCAGCTACTGTAAATCGGCAAATGGCTTCAATGGAACTATGCCAATTTACAGCAGACGAGAATCTGGCCCTCTCTTTTTCAACTGTGGGGCTGCAAATTCAAGTATAGAGCTCCACCTGAAATCATCCTAACCTGAAACACCCATCTAATAATTCATACTGTTCTGAGGATGGAAGCAAGAACAATTTGAAGCAAGAAGCATACTTCATACTTGGATTAATGGTGGCAAATATAATTGTGTAGTGCACTCATTTGCTAGCTTTTTTTTTTTTTTTTTAAACGCAAGCTCCTCTGTAAGAGAAAGATGCAATCAGTGAGTGACTGTGGTGTTTGAAAGGAAAATGGCCCACAACAGCATCTCTAAGGACTCCACTGACCATACATAGTCTGAGAACCACTGATGTGTAGCAAATCGCTCCATTGGGGGGTCATCTAACACATTGTGATTCCACATGTAAATACACACAAATTATGTACATCCAGTTTTGAAAAATGGAGCATAAAGCAAAGTGTAAAATACTGATGTCAGGTATTGCAGAAAATAGCTACCACATATACACTGTATGCTTTCAAAATTTAAATAAGCCATGTCTTGTTACGGCAATCTAAAAATTGAAAAACTGTGAGAAGCCACTGCCAAACCGTGGCCCATTAAGTCAGCCATGTCTGCCTCTGGCAGTGCAAAGCAGAGTTAGCTGGTTTAGTTGGCCAGCTGAGGATATCCCTGTCATAAGGGAATCCACGGGTGGCATTGGGCCAGTATAGTGACTCCTACACAAATCTCCTCCTCTCCCTGTCCCCGATGAAGGGGCCTGGCTCGAAATAGGCTGCATTATCTGTCTCCAGGACCTAGGACCAGTGCCTGGCTGCCACAGGATCAGGAACTGCAAAGGTGACTTACTGACATCTTTGCTTCCCACCCCTTGTCTAGAATTGCACAGCTCAGCTGGGCCAGAGGATGTGGGCCAAAGCTTTTCTGGAGTTATCAGCATCTCTTCAGAAAAAGATGGTCGACCCCCATCCCCATTTCACCTTGTCCCCCACAAAAACAAAACTAAAGTAACTCAGCTGAACTGCTTTCTGATATTACTTCAATAAGAACAGTTCAACTGGAGGCTGATAGCTTGTGTAGATCCCAGGGCATTTTCACTCTGGCTGAGAGAGCCAGAGAAGAGAGAATTTGGTCGAATTGATTGAAAGACAGTATAACACTGGCTGAACAGGACTGCATGCCAAAGTACCTCTGTATTTTACATACCACCACTCTTTGCCTTAGACTGTGCGGAGATATAGGAAGAAGGGGACACACAGCAGGGCCCAAATGAGACTCTGGGTGATCACTACTTCCCACCACCCAACACAGATGTAATGAGGTTAAGTGGTGTCCATATAAAGAAATGAAAACTACTGATTATTCCTCAAGAAAGACTTTTAATGACTTACGGCTATAAATGCAACACAGAAGACAAGCACAAGTACAAGTAAACTTTTATGACTATTTTTAATACTGCAGCATTAATATAATCTGAGATCAAATTATTCCGACACTATTATTTTTTAATACTATAGTGTTAGTACAACTTGAGATCAAAACAGCTCGAGCAACCCAGACTTCTTTACTCTGTTACCTTATTTTGCATGCAACCAGACTGTTTTACTTTAAAACATTACCCTGCCGAGAATACGTTACCCTTTAGTTGACCGCTCTTTGCATTGGCCAGGTGCAGATAGTCAGTGCAGTTCAGGTTTCCTCGGTTCAGGGGGTGCGGGTCAGACCAATCAAAGAGAATAACTTCTTAGACCAAGACACACACATACACACCCCTGAGGTCCTACACATTTAATCTCATCTGCCCGCCGTGTTTTGAAGCAGGTCAACCAATCAGGTTAGGCCAAATTTAGTGTTGTCGCTTTGGCTGTATAATTCATGCTTACTTATTTTCTTGTAGCCAATTATTGTTTTAATTTTATAAGTTATGCTCAAGGAGATAGCTTATTTCTATATAGCTCACTGTCTCGACTGTGGTTTCCCTTAGTTTTCTAGGTAACTTACCTCTAAATGGGCTATTGGCTTGATTGTGGGTAAGGTTATCTTGATGACCTATGCCTAAAGGCCTAGGTCATCAAACCCACATAGGAATCAGTTTTTTGGCTGCAGCGTCTCTTAACCACAAGTTCCAAAGGTGGTTTCAATAAGCCATACCCGGGGGCATGACCTATTATACCATATAAGAGTCAGCATAAAATGTTGTCTGGTTGTAGGTGTCTTTTGACCACAAGTTGTAGCTTCATTTTGCAAAGCTTGCTTTTTAAAGATAGTTTTGCAAAGTTCATTTTATAAAGCTTCCGGAAGTTTTAGGCCTAACACTGGCAATACTGGTGTTCACCTTAAGCTTGACAACACTCTTGCTCAAATTAATCACAGGCTGCATTATATGTATCTACTCATTCTAGAGGTCTACAAAAGCAACTTGACTAAAATAATCATAATATTGTGCATCCGCATAGTGGTGTCCAGATGAAGTACTCAAAGTGCTTTACAAAGAATATTGCAGTCCTAAAGAATTAAACCTCACAATCTTTGTTGAGTAAGACAGGATTAGCCTCATTGTAGAAACATGAGGCACTGAGAGGTTAAGTGACTCTCCAGGATCACACAGGAGGTCTGTAACAGATCTGGGACTAAAACAAGTCACCTGACTCTCAGACTTGTGCTTATGTCACAAGACTATCCTTATGACAAAAGAGCTGCGAGAAATACACTGTATTTATTCTTTAAGATTTTCACACTGTGACCCTTATTTATTGCCTGCTTCAGTATCTATTATGAAATAATATCCTGATGTTTGCTATTAGAAAGGGCTTAATCAAAATTAGGTTCCATGGAGCTCAGTTCCAGGGTTAAAAGTCTTTAAATTATAGCAGTTCTTATCTTGTAATTCATAGATGGCTTTTAAAAATGCACTTACTTAATCCATTTCACACTATTTTTTTCCACTTATTTTGTTTTTACTTAAACTACATACACACCCCACCCCCCTCTACAACAATTTTCTATCTTCCCACGAAGCGCACTCTGTTGTTTCATTAAATGGAGAAAGTCACATGTGCTTTTCCTCCTTAGCAAACATTTATGAGCTGTATGTTTTTTATTGAAAGGCTCTTCTTTATTGTGCATAAAGGTCATATCTTCCCTTTACAGTTTGTTCAGTTCAGGACACTCTCCGCTATTAAGTCCTAAATGTAAAACTGAAATAGGTACTTTCAGGATGTGTTTATAGGGCAGTTCTGTAATTGAACAATTCTGGGAATGCCTATTTGGTGCTCTGTTCTGTCATTTTTGTTCTACAAATGGAACTACTATCTTCTTCCCTAGCAATCTCACAAGTTTGTGCGTTTGCTCTAAGTGCTGACCAAAATAAAGAGCCCATCATCATCATTATTACTTGTGTGTAACTGTTTCCTTTGGAGATGGATTTTAGGCATTTCCCCCGCTATTGGCCTGTGGAAAGAAAACAGACATAGGCTTGGCCTACACTACACAGTTAGGTCGATGTAAGGCCGCTTACATCAACCTGATTATGTCAGTGTACATACTACAGCCTTGCTTCCGCCAACTATGCCCTACTGACATAATACTGACATAATAACTCCACCACCACAAGAGGTCTTATGGCAGTGTAGTCAGGGTGATTACACTGCATTACTTACATTGGCTGTTGGCTCTCATGGAGCCGTGAAATTGACAAGAAAGCCAGGCTATCACCAGGGTAGGTAGGGGGCTCCAGCAACAGCCCAGCTGTCGCCTGGGCTCCCTGCCCTGCCACAGCCCGGCTGTCCCCTGACTTCCCTCTCACCTGTTGCCTGGAGGCTCCCTCCAGGGAGTGCTGGTACTGCCCAGAGGCTCCCAGCTTCCTGCCCCATAGCCCCCAGGTGGAATCATTTTGGGGAAAGGAAATCTGGTGAGAAACAAATCCTGTGCTGCTTTTCGGCAGCAGAAGGGATTGTTTTCCTTGTTAGGCAGTTTTCACATACACCTGTAAGTCTCATCGTGAAGCTTAAAATTCCCCTCCCTCTTGTGTTTATGTCAAGTTATGTGCATGTCTCTTGCAGTAAAAGGTGTGAAGAGGTTCTGTGGCCTAGTGCAAAGCATCTTTTTAATTGCAGAAAAAGTAGCTTCCAAATTGCCAAGTGGAGAGGAATCTGTGGGGAGAGTGCTGGCCTTCTGCATAGAAGTCAAGCGCTGAGGAGAGAAAAATTGGCCAGGTGTCTGCCTTTCATCTGGATATTCAATGTGACACATCTGGTGCCAGTATAACTGCTATTTCTAAATGATAAGGAAGTTTTGCAGTCATGGGAGGGTTGAGCTGTCAGGTGAGCCAGAGATCAAGAATTATTATGACAGTTTCATGGCATATGAAAGATGCTGTGAAGTGCAGTATGATTCTAGCCAGCGGTGGTTAAATTAGGTTCTCTTGGACTTAGTCTGATGTGCAGGATAAGAGGGACCAATATCATTCCATGCATTGTGTAGGAGGAAGTTAGGGTTTGTTCGGGCCCACCAAACGCAGAGACAAAATCACTTGTAATGTCTGATTACCAATCCCGTGTTTTACTCTGGCTCTGGGCTTCAGGGATGGTACTACTCAGCAGTCTAATTACTTTCTTTTCTTGAAAATGTCATAAAAATCAAGTACACCAGTAATATTTCCAGGAGCCAACTAGTCACTTTCACTTGGTTCCCAATCTTGCAAATTTGTCAAGAGTCTAATCATGTGTACTACTGCCTAAGCAACCTTGAATATCAACTTTGCCCCGTGCTTCAGCATACCAAAGGCTTGTGTAAGGAAAACTGATTGAAATCTCTAAAAAACAAAAACAAAAGCAGTATCTTCCACCCCCAGCTAAGGAAGTTTCTTTTAACAAGTAATCAGCCCAGGAAGTTTCTTTTAACAAGTAATCAGCCCAGGAAACTTGTGCGGCATATTGGTAACTACAAGTACAAGTTAATTTTCTTCTTTGTGAAATAATTTAAAAGTATAACAGTTATGACTAGATCTTGCTGTTTAGGCATGCAAAAAATATAATGCAATAGAAATAAATTGTAACTATTTGCAGTAGGGAATCTAATAGAGGCACTTAATGTTATATTACCCCTAGTCCAGTCTCTCTCTCTTACTCACTATACATGTTTCAGGTTTGTTGGGGGTAAACAGCTATTCATTGGTCCGCTCAAGGGATTCACAGTACATCAACTTCATTTTGGCTGCACCACAACACAGCATAGTACAAAAACGGGATGACCTTTCTTGTGATCTCATCTAAACCTGAATCTGTGTCGGAAACCCATTTTTTATTGACATTGTTCTGAACAAGTTCTCCTGTGTGCGCTTCTAACAAGCTTTGTTCTCTCTAGAAACTTGAGGCGGCATAAAGGGCAAGTGAATAACTCTGCTGAGTGAGGGGCACAATATTCTCATTGAATATGCACAAGCGTTAGTAAACTCAAGCTGAAATAGCTCCACCAGGAATTGCAGTTTAAATCTCTGTCATCCCAGGGGTTCTTTCTGTCACCCCCGTATACAATATTTATTAATTGCTTATGAAAATGTTTAGTGTGTTAAAGAGAATGTTTTACACTTTATACTATGCACACATGGCACTACTGGGAAGGTTTGCGAGAAGTTGTCTTACAAGTTAGTTCCCATGTGGTGTCTGTTAGTCACAGCTAATTATTAAGTCTTTGGTGAATGCAGACGACACTGGAACTCTGATTCCCTTTCTCCTCTCCCCCCACTGCTAACGAACAAAAATTACTGCACATAATCTAGGTTTATTGCATGTATAATTCTCCAAAGAGCTCCAGTAAGATAACAGCTATGGTTTCACATTTCAGGTTTAACTGTAGTATTATTACAGTACTCTTTCCATGAGAAACGGGTAAAGAATCATTAATTGATTGTGACAAATTCAACCCCCCCATTGTGTGTGTGTTTTGTCATAGTAGAATTTGACTATGGTTTGTTATATAGTTGAAAAATTAGCCAAATTATGTTTTAATTTTCAAATGGAACTCTGAAAAATTTAATCATCTGCCTATGGCTAGAAACTAGAGTATTACAATAAAGGAAAGATTGTTAGCTAATTTAGCTGTTTGTTTCAGACACCTGTGAGTAAGAAACTGAACTTAATTGCAGTGGAAAAGAATAGCAAAAACAAAGTTCTGACACGGCAGAGTTCAGGGACACAAACTCCAGTCCAAATTCAGCCTTCACCTACTGAACTCTGCTGAAAGCAATGGGAGTTTTGTCGTTGACCTCAGCAGGTGCAGGATTAAGTCCTAAATGGAACTAGAAGTTTTCTTTCCATATGTAAACTCACAGGCTGCAATCTTGCAAACTTTTACTCAAGCCAGTAATCCTGACGTACATGCATTATTATGTATGGGACTACTTATATGATGAAGGATGGTCTATCTATTGTACACTTTAAATGGTTCCTTTCAATGAATCTGGTATCTGCAAAGGTTCCCATAACTCTTATACCGGAGTCATCTTTATAGGACAAAAGACCCTTCCATTTCACACACAGTAGATTGAACAGGTGTTCAGAATATCAATCCCTGGCTAAATACTGATCTTCCTCAGATCAACTTCTGATAAAAACAAAACATTTGAATTATGAAAACAAAAAGTACATTTATAATCTCAAAGGGAAATTGTTAATTTAATGTAGGTCCCAAATATAGTTATTGTATAATATGAAATGCCGAGGGGGATGGGTGAGGATGCGATTTACACAGTGGAGATACGTAACTCTTGCTGACTTCACTGTAAACTGAAAATTTAAATAAATATTTCCTTGAGGGTGTTTTACATTTTTAATGAAAACAGATTTCATCTATTTAAATGTTCCTTTCCAGAGTAGTGATTCAGAAAGACAACACCTCTGTGGTAGTACATCACTTGAGAGAGAAGGAGCTAAAAATCTAGAGATGGCCCATTGTCTAGACTGCTTTGCTTGCTGCTTGGATCCCAGATTTTAGTCCAAGAGCATCTCTAATAGTATGTAAAACTGACTAGCTTAAGTGCCCAAGCCACATGAAACGCAAAACTGCACAAATGGTGAAAAGCAAGTGAGGATTTTGAAATTCCTTTGCTTGTAATAACCTAAAATGTTGTTGGTAATAGAGGTAAGGATATAATTTTTATCTTGATGGTATGCATTTCACATCTGATAACAGCTTTTATATTTCTACATCAGAACTACTCAATTTTGCTTTCACATTTTATAGCAAAACTTATCAGGAAAAAACATTTTTTCAAATATTATAGTTCCTTTCATCCCCATAAACAGCGTGTGTCTCAATCAGATGGTTTCTATAACAGACTCTCCTAACTGCTATGATGGAGAAAACTGAAGGGCCCCATTTCCCCCCAGAATTAAATATGTATTAAGGTATTTTGAAGTGTAGTATCTTTTTAAGGTTACCACGTATAGTTATGTCGTATTATTTCACAGTGCTCTAATGTTAGAGATAACAAATATGTAACAATGGTGTTAAGGTGTGATGAGTCTATGAGAAATTTACCATGGTACAGCCATGGTATACTATACAGGGCCTGTGACCATTGACACAAAAAAGGTACAACTGTTCTGTGTTCCCATCTTCCATTAGGGCACCCTGCACTGCAGGTGGTTCTCTTTTCCCTGCTCCCAAACCATGTTTTGGGGTTTGATTTTCTTTTGGTCTAAGTCAGGGGTGGGCAAACTTTTTGGCCCGAGGGCCACATCTGGGTATGGAAATTGTATGGCAGGCCATGAATGCTCACAAAATTGGGAGTTGGGGTGTGGGAGGGGGTGAGGGCTCCGGCTGGGGGTGTGGGCTCTGGGGTGGGGCCAGAAATGAGGAGTTCAGGGTGCTCCGGGCTGGGACCGAGGGTTTGGAGGGGGATCAGGGTGTGGGAGGGTGTCAGGGTTGCAGGCTCGAGGCGGCACTTACCTCAAGCAGCGGAGGCGCTGCACTGTCCACAGGCGTCGCCCCTGCAACTCCCATTGGCTGTGGTTCCCAGCCAATGGGAGCTGCGGGGGCAGTGCTTGGGGCAGGGGCAGCGTGTGGAGCCCCCTGGCTGCCGTTACGCGTAGGAGCCGGAGGGGTGACATGCTGCTGCTTCTGGGAGCCACGCGGAGCAGAACAAGCCCCGGACCCCGCTCCCTGGCTGTAGCTCAAGGGCCACATTAAAACATCTGGAGGGCTGGATGCAGCCCCCGGGCTGTAGTTTGCCCATCCCTGGTCTAGGTGCTTACCTTAAAGTAAGGGAAGAGCCCAAGCCCAAATCCTGGAACTGACATCCCCCAAAGATCAAGGTCTGAACACACTGCACTGACTGTCTCCTTTCTTTATGATGGGTAAACCCAAGCCCTGGAGTTGAATACCCTTGAAACTGTAGGAAAGATGGGCTCCTGATCTGGATCCAAATTTACAGCTAGGGCACTTTAAGGTTTTTTTGTTGTTGTTGTTTTTTATTAAAGCCCTTTGTTTTGGGAACAGTCCCTTCCAAAGACGAATGCTCTTTGGTCAGTGAGTGATCTTAAAAAAAGACAGGAGAGATGGCCCAAAACAGTACAGAAAAATTTACAATTTAGAAATTCCAAAGAGAGAAAAGATTGCTGTATCAGACTGAGACAGTTTGTCTTATTTTTCCCCAAAGGACACCATGGTTTAATGGATGGGGCTTTAACCTACCCAGAGGTCAGTCTTTGCTGGACAAGTGGAACCTTATCCCTGAGGGCATTGATATACTAATGACACATGGACCTCCTCTTGGTAAGTGAAGGAAAAGCTGTGTGTGGTTTTGTATGTAGAAGCCTTATGGCTAGGAGAGGTGAAAACATTGCACTTTTAGTGCAAGCAAAACTATTAATACTTTAAGTGACACAATTTTACCCTAACACAAAACTATGAATTAAAAAAAAAAATCAATAAAGAAACCTAGTACGATAATTAAACTTGGCAATTATGTTGGGCTCCTAGGTATTTTTTAAATTAATTTTTTTGATTTAGTGAAGCCAAGGAAAATCGAAGGTGTATGTAGCTGCACAGCCATTTGAGTTAGATCCTTTATTTTAAGAACAGTATTCTATTTGTCTGACAAAGCTTCCAATCACATGGGCCTAGGATTCTCCGGGACGGGCTAAAAACATTTTGAAAGATTGGTCCTCCCTCGCAACCACCACCAGCATTAGAACATAATGTTTATTTAACCTTTTTATTGGGTCAAGATTATATAGTGGTTATCTAATTACTCTTCTTTACCCTTAAAAAGTATTTGCTTCGTGTAGCGGTGCCTTCTCCCAGCCCCACCACAAACTCAGTCGGAAACCGCTCCAAAGTACATGCACCAGTGCTCTTTTACTGTTCGTGCCTATCCCCACCACCTACTATTTACATATCTTACAGACCAACACCCTGGGAAACCGCTAGCTTCTCCTCCCAGCAGGGATCTAGAGCTCCTTGCTCCTTCCTTTCTTGACTCCTCCCTCTGCTTCCTCCCAGCCAGCTTTATATAGCAGGCTGGCCACTCAAGCCCGCAGGTGCATCCCCTCAGGTGATTAGGGCGTGGCCTCCCCAGCCAGTCCTAACTAATCCCCCTTTTAAGCGGAGCTGGGCTAACAGGGGCCTGGCTTGGATCTCCTAGCCAGCACCCTGTTACACTTCGTTAAACAGATTTACCAAAAGTTCACAATTGCGCTTAAATATTAAAAATTGGATTACATTAATGAAGGACCAAAATTCTGTCGCCACCTATTCATTCAAACTACACCCATTTATTTCAATGAGAGTTGAGTACATGTATCTGAGTGCAGAATCTGAGTTTTCATGAATGGCATCTTGAGCCAAATCCTGCTTCCCATACTCACATGAGTACCCCTGTTGATCCACAGAGTTATGCTATGATAAGAGGCATCTATAGGGTTGTCCTCTGATTGCCT
This sequence comes from Emys orbicularis, assembly GCF_028017835.1. NCBI lineage: Eukaryota > Metazoa > Chordata > Testudines > Emydidae > Emys > Emys orbicularis. The sequence continues at coordinate 93,532,213 of NC_088686.1, read as the reverse complement.
CAGAAAGCAGGTAAAAAGGGTATTCAGCACACATGTGATTTTAAATAGAGGGTGGGATTTTCTACAGTACTCAGTTTGGGCCTAACTCTGATCGCATTGAAGGGCAAAATTCCCATTGACTTCAATGGGAGAAGAGTTATGCCAACACTGAGCCTTTCGGAAAATGCTACCATAACACTTCTTCATGCTGTGTTCCACCAAGTCACACATTTCTGGTTCCTGCTCTGTAAGACAGATATAAATCTAGGGTCACATCCTCAGCTAATGTCAATTGTCATAGCTCCATTTAAGTCAGTAGAGCTATGATAACTTACACCAGCTGAGGACCTACCTGTATAAAAATGTTCTGTCAGGGTGAGGAAGATCAGGTGCAAGGACGCATTAATTAGTAGATTGTGTGGTTTTGCCAAGTTTTTAGCCAGATCCTCAGCTTATGTAAATTAGAGAATTTCCACTGACTTCAGCAGAGCTATACGAGTTTGCACCAGCTCAGCATCTGAGCCAATCGTTACAAAATACTATTTTAAACTGTGAATGATATGCTTTAAAAATGGCATTTAAATGCTAGAGCTGAATGGTCCAGCAGGTTTCTTGGTGGATGGAGTGTGAGGAACTTAATGCATGGTAGGGCATCACAGCTAAGGGCTTGGCTACATTATAGCAGCACAGCTATAGCAGTTGCTTGTAACCCCTTGCTTGCTACAGTGACGTAAGGGGCTTTTCCAACACTGAGTTAATCCACGCCCCTCTTCCCCCTCCTCCCCCGAAAGAATTCTTCCATCTAGAGTGGGACTTTAGGTTGTCTTAACTACATCTCTCAGAGGATGAATATTTGACACCCGTGAATGACACAGCTAGGCTGACCTACGTTTTAGATGTAGACCAAGCCTGAGTTAGGAGTCAGCAATCCTAGCAGAGCTGAACGTTGTGGGACTTAAGCAGAACAGAAGAAAATTTTACGCTAATAATATACTCCAGGGATCGGCAAACCTTTGGCCTGCGGCCCGCCAGGGTAAGCACCCTGGCGGGCCGGGCCAGTTTGTTTACCTGCTGCGTCTGCAGGTTCGGCCGATCGCGGCTCCCACTGGCCGCGGTTCGCCGCTGAAGCGGAGGCCGGCACATCCCTCAGCCCGCGCCGCTTCCCGCAGCCCCCATTGGCCTGGAGCGGCGAACCGCGGCCAGTGGGAGCCGCGCACAATCAGCCAAACCTGTGGATGCAGCAGGTAAACGGCCCGGCCCGCCAGGGGCTTTCCCTGGCAGGCCGCGTGCCAAAGGTTGCCTATCCCTGTTATACTCAGTGTTTATCTTTAGCCTGGTTACTAGGGGCATTCAGTATATAATGCTACCAAGGGAATATTGTAAAAATGTGCAGGTCACCTTTAAATCCTCCAGAGCCAATGTGTGTCTTCAACAGAGCTGTGATCTAGCACTCCTTCTCAGTGGAATGCCCTGTACTTTGAAAGCCACCCTTCTGATTGTAGTGATTCATTTATTTACATTTTATCTATTTACTTCTTCCCAAGAAACAAAAAAAAAAAGCCCCAAGCACGTTTATAATTTTTCCTGGTTGCTAGATTTCAATGGGCTGCCAATCCACATATTGTAAATTGGTTTCCCATAGTGTACTTTAGTCTCAGCAACATCACAGTATTTCTTAGTTGAATTTTTTGTAACATCCCTTCTGAAATTGTACTCTATTCCTTCTTTAAAAAAAGCAGAAGCATAGCCTCCATTTTGTGGATATAGTTTACATCAATTTTAATTGTGGGCACAGGTCAGGGCATTAGAGATGCAAACAGAGATACTGGGCCTCAACATGCCGGAAAATATACCTCAAATATTGCCTTTTAAAGTGGCTACATATTAATTTAGGTAGAATTATGTCATTTCCTACCTTGGCTGTTTGACTAGTTTTGAAGAGGATATATAGTCCAGTTTATGTCCCACCATTTTTAATCGGCTTGGGCCAAATTTATCCCTTGTATAACTACTTTGAAGTCAACAGAGTAACATCAAGAGTGAGTTTGCTCCTTCTTTCAGCTAGGATTTATCTTTTGCCTCTCACAATCCTTCACACCCTTTTGAATGTTAGTCTAGGCTGTAATAGTCCAGACAACCCACATTTATACTAATTGATGTCAAATTTTATGGATTTTCCGTATTAACTATAGAACTAAGTGGTTTTTATTTTAAAAGTAGTCAATTAGCACTAGGTTGCTTGTAGCTGTTTCCCTGTCACTCTGTGCTGCCTATTTTCAGTGATCCGGGCTCCACAGTAACCCAACACTCACAGACCCTGGGCCTCTGGAAGTTGTTGAAGATGATATATTTTAAATTTCTGGGGTGGCAGAGGTGCCAGGTGTGAGAACAGAAGATCCTTCCAGTGGCCTGTCTCTGGAATAACTGTGACCAGCACTTTTTACCTGACTAGCTTGGGAAGTAGACTGCTACAACAGCAGACAGGAGCAGAAGGGAGGAAATAAGACAGGGGGTGGGGGCGGGGGAATCAAGAAGGGGAAAAAATTGCAGCACTGCCAGGAATAAGAGTCACAAAGCTTCCACTCATGAAGAAGAGTCTAAAACTCTAGTTTAATAAATCAAATCACATACAGAAAATGTTAATTAGGCAGGAGTGGGGGGGAAGGAAAAAGGAAAAAACCTTAGGAACCTAAGGAAGACAGAGTGAGAAGTTTCTTAAAAGCCCTTGTATGCTTTAATGGAGAGGTTAGGATTACAGATAATGTAATAAACCTTTAGTGAATTATGGCTTCCTGAAAGTCTAAATGAAACCTTACCTGAATAGAGAAAATTAAGAGTATTGATTGCATTTTGCCCTCAGGTTTTCGAGACTGGGTTCCAAAGGAGCTGCAAAGAGTTGGCTGTGTGGAACTGTTGAACACTGTGCAAAGGCGAGTAAGGCCCAAACTCCATGTCTTTGGTGGAATTCATGAAGGTAAGAAATAGTAGGGCTCCCTAGGTCTGTATGAGAATCCTCATGGGGGAAACAAGTAGATCTCTGAGGTACTTTATACCAGATGTGGGCTTTCCATTTATTATGACTAAGGGCTTGTCTACACTACCCGCTGGATCGGCGGGCAACGATCGATCCAGCGGGGGTTGATTTATCGTGTCTAGCTGAGCGCTCTCCCATCGACTCCGGTACTCCACCAGTACGAGAAGCGCAAGTGGAGTCGACAGGAGAGCGTCAGCAGTCAACTTACCGCAGTGAAGACACTTAGACACAAGTAGATCTAAGTATGTCAACTTCATCTACGCTATTCACGTAGCTGAAGTTGCGTATCTTAGATCGACCCCGCGCGGTAGTGTAGACAAGCCCATAGTCAGAAAACAGTCAGATCTGCTGGGTGCTCAGCACTTTGGAAACTCACTTCTTAGTGTCCAAACAAAGACTTAGTAATCCACCTTGAGGAACTCATATTTTAAAATATTGACCACATACAGGATATCCACACCTGCAACTTGCAATAATTGTGCTGCGCCACTGTATTTGCTTTCAAAGCTTCTGTGGGGGGAGTTCCCTCATATGTAGAAGAATAAAAGCAAATTGAAATTTGTCTTACCAAACCACCAGAAAGTCCAGGAGCCAGCAAAGGAGGTAGAAGAGACAGGGTGGTATTCGGAGAAAGCTTGCTCCATCAAGACACCTCAGTCAGTATATGGGGGAGAGTACAGTAGAATGGAGGGCAGCTTGTGCCATAAGTCAGGAGGGAAGAGAGGGTAAGCACCACCGTTCCTTTGACATCCACTTGTGAAGTCATTCTGCAATACATTTCATGAGGTGTAATCTTTCAAGGTCTGTGAACCTCAGAAAAGCTTTTTCAGAAGATATATTTCCCCATTTTTAATCTCACACCTGGCAGGCGGAGTGTGAAACTTCAGAACAATAAACTCATTTTGTGGGGATGGGAGGGAATGAGAGATTACATAAATACATTTGGAGGTTTTTAAATATTTAATACACTTTGTGGCTTTCATGTTCCAATGAGACAAATACTAGGAGTCCAGCCTGGGAGAGATAGTGAGACTTTGTGACCCTAGGACTAAAAATTACACACTAAGTGCTTTATATTTCCCCCCCTGGAGATTTCGCCATTGACTCTAATTAAGCTCTCCATAGGCTCACAGAGTTGGAGAACTTTATAAAAGAACAGACAGCTTACTCGCCTGCTGTTGTTGATTTTCCGAAGCCCTCATGACTTTACACAGTGAATTTTTATGTGTGGGTTATAAAGCCCTGTAAATAAGGAGTTTATAACAGAAACATTGACATGACCTTAACTATAGTGGCATGAATAGCAGTACTCTAATGCAAACCAGGAAAGATTGGATGTTTTCTATAAATATTAATGCTCAGATATTAATGATAAGTGAATACAGGAAGAATTCCAACTAGAACATGCAAATTGCCTATAGCCTTTTGTAGGTGCATGGTAAGCTGAAAGTAATCAAACTTCCAGCAGTAATCATGTTAAGCTGAGGGAAAGCAAAGACTTCTTAGCGCGTAAGATCATTATGAAGAAACACTGTGGAGTCGTGCACCTTACATTTAAACCTTGTAAGTAAGATGGCAACACACACTACAAGCATGAAAGGAATCTTATTTGAGCATTCAAGGGCACTAAAAGATCCAGATCCTGCTCAGTTGACTAATGCCGAAGGCAAAGGAACTACCTACTCACTTTACTGTAGTAAGATTTGGCTTGAATTTTTCTGAGAGTTTAAGAGTTAAGGCACAATTAATTCAGGACCAAATTCTGCTCTCAGACCACATGAACCCATTTTTCATTGAAGGCCGTAGGAGTTGCACACAAGTATTTGGGGCAGAATTTTGCAGAGTCTCAATTTATTTTTTTAAACCAGTATTTTTCCACTGCAAAGTGACCTAACTCAAAATTGCCAACTTAAACAAACAAAACGATACAGGCAGACCACACAGCAATTGTGAAGTGATCAGTCTCGGATGGACATTTTGGTAGCACAAACTCTGTGTTAACTTTCATGCAGCAGTGATCTGTACTATATCGCATTGCAAAAGGAAAAGTATTTCCCCTGAGGTTTGGCCTGCTAATACTAACAGTGGGAAGTTCCTCTCCTCTGAAGGACCAGTCACGAGCAAGACATTTGGTGCCAAGCCCTTCCTACTCTGTCTAGTCTCCTGTCTCTTTTCCTGCCTCTCCATGAGCAAAGCAGCAAGTGTCATCCTGGGGCACCGTCTTTCAGTGCCGTCTGTCTGTCCCATCCAGTCCTTCAACGGGCCACTGTGCCTGAAAAGTCAGCTGCCTCCTAATCCTACCAGTGGGAGTTAGAACTGAACAGGTATCCCAGGAGAGCAGAGAGGAAGAGGTAAAGCAAAGGAGTCCCTTCAGACTCCCCCCACTTCCAAAACACTTTTTGGGGGGGGGGGGTGAGGAGGGAGAGAAGCAAAGACTCTTTTGGGGGCCAACATCTGTTTCAACAGAACTTATCATGCCTCTCTGCTCTCCCCAAAAGAAGCTCCCCGAGCAGGTTGTTCCTCGCAGGTTCTCCTGTCTCCTGCTCTGCCCTCAGTAATCTCTGGGGACTGTTACTAGTTTTCATTCCCCCTCCCCATCACCCTATAAACACTTTTGAGAGAGAAGGAGGAATGTGACTCAGAGCCTGAAGGCCGCGGGCAGATAATGGGCCCCAAGGGTTTATTCTGCCTGCCCACCATTACAGGAGTGCATTACAGGCGTGTACTTGGCGCGGTTTACCCCTATCCCAGACACCTACCCCTTTTGCGGCGTGAGGGAGACCCTGGCGCATGTTTACCTGGAGTGCGCCAGGCTGCAGCCCCTATTCCAGCTCCTCACGGATATTTTGTTAAGATTTTGGTTGCACTTTTCTCCTCACCTTTTTATTTATGCACTCCCTATCCGTCACCCCACAAAGTCATGGGACTTCCTGGTCAACCTCCTCCTGGCCCTAGCGAAACTGGCCATCTATAAAACCAGAGTGATGGTTGGCCGATGGAGTCTCCTGTGACTGTGGGGCCTATTTCAGGTCCTCCGTTCGTTCACGTATCTGGGCAGAGTTCCTCTGGGCGGCGTCCGCTGGCTCCCTTGACGCCTTCGAGGAGCAGTGGGCGCTGTCCGAGGTTCTCTGCTCGGTGTCACCGTCTGGTTCGCTTTGTTTGACCCTTTGACCTCACTCCTGTCCCTGTTCTTTTATTAGTTGTCCCCCGTAAGTTTTTGGTCTCCAGGTCCTGTGGGACCCCCCCCCCTTAGGCTGGGGGGGGATCCTTTAGCAGTGGGCGGGCTTTGCCTGCCCACTTCCTGGATCCCAATAGGATTACAGGAGTGCAAGGCACTGTAGCCATTTCTCCTCATGCCCCTACAGGGGGGCCAGGAACAAGTAGCATAGAGCTGGCTACATAGGCTTTACCTCACCTCCTGTGCAAGGAGAACCCCAAGCCAGCTGTCGAGTTCTTTGTATGGAGTTGAGGATGGAGCAAGGCCGAGAATGTAGCCTTACATTCCTAAAGGCAGTGTCCACTAAAGAAGTAAGGTAGAAGTCCGTGATCACTCCTTGACCAGGTTGAGAGAGCTTGTGGTCTCCAGGCCAGGTGATCATCCCTTTCATTAAGACAACAGCATGCTTCACATTTGTTCCAGATCCCTTATCAGTCCCCTCTCTTCACCTTTTTATCCCACTTCTGCCTTAACCTTAAGGATGGTGGGGAATCCTGTGAGCTTTCCTTGGACATCCATAAGCCTCTGATGTCTTATTGGTTCTATATGTAGCAGATCAGAAAGCCCCTTTCCCTCTTCATTGAGGATCCCCTGCAAGGAGCTCCTCCATCGGGTTCACCTATACCTCAGAGAGCCTCCCCTGCTTGGCCAGCATAAAGCCCATTCTTTCATTACGATAGGCCTCTCTTGGGTCAAGAGAGGGAAGAGGCCAGCCCCTGTGGAGGAGCTCTGCATAGCAGCCACTAGAGCTGCACCCACACTTACACTTCGTACTACCATTCAATCTCTCTATCAGCGTTTGTGATGTTCAGACAGTAGAATTCTCCAAACAATTGTTCAACCACAGCCTTAAGGTTTGTGGGAGCTAGTATCCCATTCTTCCCCTCCCTCTATGCCCAGTCCTCAAGCCACTTCAGCTCATCTAGCTGGCCTTTCATTTTCTGTGCCCTGGGCTGGAATTGCTGGTCAGATCCATTGCCTATGCTGGGAAGCCAAGCTACAGAAAATGCCTATTCTTTCCTGCTAATTGATTTCTGAGGTTTAGCAAACCAGTGTGAACACCCACCCCCACAACCCTTGAGCTGACAAACTAGACAATATGGCCAATGCAGGATAGGCCAGCCAAGTTTGTTTGAACTCATTGAGAGGATGTCTGCAGACCAAGTGCCTAAAAAGAGAGAGGTTTTCAGCTCCTGCTCAGTCCTTCACAACCTGACACTAGAAGCATGCCAAACCATAGGAAACCAATTAGCTCAAAGAAAACAAGGGTTTTTTACCTTGTTCAGTTGCAGTATAGTAAAAGGCCTTTCTGGTCAGAAAACTGCACTTTTAAAACACCCTGTTTTTATTCCAGATACAGTGCATTGCATTTTTTTTTTTTATTTGTAACTTTGTGGTAGCTTTCAAAAGCTTATAACATTTTGACAGGATTCATTGAATTTTATTCCAAAGCCCTGCTTTCATAACAGGTTTTTATGTACCTGCCTATAGGCATTGCATAAGGTCAGCATCGTTTGTTTATTTATATTATAGTGTGTGTGACACATTCTCCCTACAGGTTATGGCATTATGACAGACGGTTACACAACGTACATCAACGCCTCAACATGTACAGTCAGCTTTCAACCAACCAATCCTCCAATTATATTTGACCTTCCAACCCCTCAAGGATCATGAAGCACTACTGCACAGTTAAGTGGGGAAGGTCTATAAACTGCCATTTTCTAATTATAAAACTTACATTCTCTTACATGTTTATTTCCAAAATTATGTGGGGTTTTTTGTAAATTGCTGGTACAAAAAAAAAAAAGAAAAAAAAAGAAAAAGAGGTTGTGCTTTTTGGAAATGCAGCATCCATTTTAAATTGATACAGCCATTGTGAATTTGTAAAATGAACTTTTTTTGTTTTCTCAAACTTGCCATTGTAAAATTGTTATAGTATTCTCAAAAGGACAGCCAAGCTTTCTTTTAACAAGTGAGAGACCTTATTTTAATATTATATTATAAGCTAAAAAGGCAGCATTTAAAAAACACCAAATTTGCACAACTGTTATTGTTTGAAAGTTTTTAAATGTAATTTTTTCCTAGTTAAGATGTCACCTTCCCCTATCTCCCCCTGCAGTTATATTAAACTTTTTTTTAGTAATGTAAACATGATTTAGGAGTCTGTTTGCCCCTTGATGAGTGTGCATGTACTGTAGTTCCCTCCTATTACCAGTAATGTGCAGCAAGGGGAGAACAGACTTCACAGTTGTTTGTCTCTGCCTACTTTAAATATAGATAGCTGCATCCTTTATGTGATTTTCTACCTTTTTATTATTTGGGTGGGTTTTTTTTAAATTATTTTAGCTTTAAAAATATGGGGATGAAAGCTGCAAAGAGCAGGTGTTTCATGCAGTAAAAACATGTAAATGCGGACTTCTTTTAAATATGAATTTATATATATATGTATTTTTTGTGCATTATAACTAGGAATTTAATATTGCAAGTATAGCATCTGAAAAATTATGCTGTACAGCACATCTAAATTATGTAGGATGTGACATTTTCCAAGTGCTCAAGGCCTTCAAGAGCTTGAGTTAAATCTTTGTGCAGTTTCAGGCATGTATAGAATCAAATGGATACAATCAAGCCTAACTAAAATAAGGCTTAGTTGTCCTTTATATTTAAATATTCTTGAATTGTCTTTTTATTTCCTTTTTTCCTTATTTTGCACTGTGTGTAAATGCAATCTTGCTAGCACAAAATATTGTTGCAGATAGTTATTTCTGTTCTACCACTGTAAATGCTATTGAGCTTTGTTCTGTTTTATGTTACCTTGTTAATGGAATTTAGAAAAGCAGTTGTTTCTTTAAATTTATTGTGATATTATATATCTAGCGGCCTTTATATGCAAATAAAATTGCAAGATTTTTAAATACTTGGTGTTAAAGAGTCTTTGAATTAATCCCATAGGCCTTGATTAGAATAAGTAAAAAATTCTCATTTTCCATAAATTTTTATTGCTCACCATTCATAGGATGGCAATTGGGTCGATAAAGCACTCAGTGGACTTTTCCTTCCGTTCCTCTGCCATCCATCTTTCCACAGCTTTTACATGGAGATTTTGTATTCAGGTGTAATTCAGTGTGAACTGAGTTTATGTGCAGTTTAAGGCTCATAGGACAGTATTTCAGACAGTGTATGGAAAAATTGATTATGTAATAACCTTTGTACCTCCTCAGTTATTCATAAGTACTTTAACTGCTCTGGGTGTTTTATGTTGTTCATCCCCCATAGGTTAAAAAATTAATAGTCCTAGTTGAAATATAGTGCATATTTATTTTGTTTTGACCTATTCTGCAACTCTAGCAGAATTTGCAGGAGAACCCACTCCTTGCAGAAGAATTGTGCAAGAGCATGAGTGCCTTAAGGCAGTGACTGTAATTTACTGTATGTTTGTACAAGGCCTAGCACCATGGGGCCCAACCTTGCTTGGTCTCTAGAGCTACCGCAATATAAATGTAAAACAAAAGTATTTTGTAAATTACTTTTAGCTCTTATGAAGATAAATGTCCAAATGGCAATGGATATAGAGCTGTCTTCATGAACCTGCTACAACCTAGAACAATAGCTCAAGAGAGCCATGAACTGCACCCAGTCACCTCAGCAGATTAACCTTTAAACCTACCGATGATTTTGGAAACATCATCATCAGCTGTTTCACTACTGAGCATTTTTAGTAGAAACATGTAGATAACTGGTGCCAAAGTGCTTTTGTTCCTTTTTAAAATCTCCCAAGTCCCATTGATTTTCAGTGTGCTTACTCATGTCTCAAACAGTACCACAGAACTTTCCTGAGCCCAAATTGTCCCATACCCATTCGCAAAATCCCAAACTGTCCCATACCCAGATTCTAACCTCTTCCTCCTGGCTTTCCCTTTCCATTGTATACATCTGACATGCCGAATGCTGAAAAAAGCAGGGGGCATCTTTAAAATGATTTATTTCAATATAAACCAGGATGCTGTGGTGATAGTATTCTGCTTGCGGAGTTAATTCTGTCTATTTCTGAATTTAGCTAAAGCTGACATCAGGTCTCCAGTCTGCTACAGCAGAGTGTTACAGAAACTACGAGGCCTTGACTTTACATAGGTGTATATTGTATGTTAAAGTTTAGGGGAACTTTACACCAAATCCCCTAGACACATTTGAAAATCTCAGCCTCAATATTTTTCCAGCCAGAGGCTTGTGTGGCTTTGATAGTCTGAAGTAGGAACTTCCTTCCCAAAGAATAATCCTGTCTCTTGTTTTGTATCTGACTGTTTGTTTGGTTTCTTTATGGAACAGACATTCAACAAAGTGAGCACAGCTTGGTTGACTTTAGAGAAAAAGCTGCCTGCCAGCTTTGCTTACACCAGGGCTGAGTTTGGTCCCTTAAGTCAACATGTGTCCACTTATATCAAACCCCCTTTTCTGACTTATATTCATAATCCTTCTTATATGGGTTTTCCTTTTAAGAAAGTCTACTTCAGAGATTCAGAATCGTTTTAGGCAACTGCACCAGTTTATTAGACCAACAGCTCAGCTGGACCAGTCAGTGACACTGATCCCTCCCCTCCTTCTGCAACCAGCCCTTCCTACCCTTCATACTTTAGGATCCAATTCCCCAATGAAACCAAAGAGTAAGGTGGTATTCAACAAGTGGCAGAAATGGGCCCCAAGAGTTCAAGCGTGTCTGTAAGACAGCTGTGCATTGGAGATAGTTCTGAACACCACCTCCCCAGGGGAAGCACCTGGAAGCACTCTTCCTTGCATAAGCAGAATCTTTGTTGGCACTCCCAGGCACAAACAGGCAGTGCGCCTCCAGCTACACCCCTCTGTGGTCTGTTCCTGATTTGTGCATGGGTCCACTGCCTTGAATCCTTTGGGGTGCTGTGCCTTTGAGGGAGCAGGCAAAGAAGAGGGACTGCAAGAGTGGCTGGACCTTAAGTGAGCTCTGCAAAATGGAGACAGTTCCTTGTGCCCTCTCGCCCATTGCCAAAGGCTTGGGCACAGTCTGCAACTCTAATTCAGTTGTGTCTCTACGGTAAAGAGTGCACTGCTCCAAATCCCAGAGCAGACCAGGTTGAGGTTTAGGGGAGCTTGAGCCCTACTGTGGGTTAAAGCACAGATCCAGTTGAATAGGAGCCATCACTGATGCTCCAAGTCAAAGCACAGAAGCTGAGCCTTGACTAGGGTAGGCGAGACCAAGTACCAATGTCAAAACCTCAAAGTACTAGAGCCAGCACCAGGAGATTAAGGCACATCATAACTGTTCAGGAGATGAGTACAGTTCCTACAATCATACCATTCTTTCTGCATTGAAAAGCATGAGGACTTGGTCGTGTAGGGCACTGAGAATTCTCTCAACTCCTGTGTAAGCTTGGGTCTTTAGGACCCATCACCACCTATTGATGTAAATGGAAATTGGCTGTATATTACCCTAGTGAATTTTATTTTCCCCAAAATGATCAGGTAGTTTGTATGGTTCTTTCCTTGACAGGCACCACCTTCAGGTTCAGCAATCATCTGCTTTATTGAGCTTGTCTCCTCTCCTCTAGAAACTTTCCTAGTTCTTTTCCTTCTTTTCCAGGAGATTCCAGAAGTCAGTCTTGTTTTTTTTCTCTTCCTTGTGAAAGTCAACCAACTGGCTAATGGAAACTGCATGAGGACAGGGAGCATTAGCAGATACAGCGTTTAGCACCTTTTATTTCTGTGCTGTTCAGAGACTGTGTTTTCTGTCACAGACAGGTAATTTTCCTTTGCTAGATATTAGGCATATTTGACAAGCAATGTGTATCTAGGATAACATCTGTTGAAGAACTATGCTTTCATCTGTGATAAGTGTGCTCCTTTTCAAGGGTGCCTCTCTCTTACAGGGTTCCATATTAGCATATAGAATAAGCCTCTGGTAACAATTCTTCCTCTGGAGCCTGCTCCGAAGTCCACTGACCTCAGCTGGAGTCTTTCCATTGACTTCAAAGGGCTCCGGATCAGGCACCAGGCATCTAACTGGAACAAGTTTCTGTCTATTACTCGCCCTTCAAGCTGGAAGAGAAGTCCCTGGTTAACATGCAAGAACCTTTTGGCAGGAAGAGGGACCTGCCTATTGTAAGTGCTGAATCTTTCCAAGTGATTGATTAACAGCACTGAAGTCGATTAACCTTTCCTCTTTTGAGAGCAGCTTTCATCTAGTCATCTTGATAAGGCTGAAAGCAGTCAAGGCCTTTATCAAGGGAGGGCTGCAGAACAGGATGTTCCCCAGAGGTGACTGGTTCCCAATTCTCTGTGCATAGTGAATAGTGAATTTAGTGAATTCAGCAGACCTTGAGGTCAAGCATTTATTAGGTTAAGAGACTGTCAAATCAATCCGGTCTACTCCAGGCAAATTCTACTAGGAGAATGGATTTTGCCAAGACTGTGTCTAAGGAGGAGATTGATGGACTAACTCCTGTTCTAGCTGCTTGTTTTTCATTTTCTGTTACTCAGACTTTTCCCCCCCTATTGAGAGATATTTTCCCCATAGGAGGCATTTTAATAAGCAGAGCTCCAGTATTCAAAGTGAATGTAACTTAACATCACAGGGAGACCGCCACCAAGCCTTGCAGCCCTTCCAGATTGATGGTAAATAGACCTGAGAACTTTTTCTGGGGCCAGCTTCTGACCATACTTGGCTGATTAGGGTTTTAACATTTCTGCCTTCTCTTCATGACTCTGTCATTCTAGTTGAACAACCGTGCATCTTCCACCAGTGGCACAGGCTGCCACTAGGATGTCTGGCTTACTTTTTACCAAGGTTTGTACCATTTTATGAATGGTCCCTCCCTCCCCATCCCAATATGCTAGGGCCCACTCTCTCCTCTGCTGGGCATTATTGGCTTCTTGCACTGAAAAGAGGAATACATTCCCAATTCTCTGTGTAACAAAGCGTGCAGCAATTTGATTGTGTCTTTACTTGGAGGTACAGATCTCAGCGTTCACACAGCTCCTTCATCTTCAAGAACCCCTCTTTTGTGCACAATCTCTGCTGCTTATTTACGTTCACCTGCTATTCAGTTAAAATCCTATTAAGCATCCCATTATGATTCAATCTCAGTCAACCACTGCAGCCATTAGCCCCTTACACCCTGTGTGTGTGTAGGTTTACGTTTTTTCCTTAGGTTGATGAGACTCAACAGCTGAAAATGTTAGAACACACCTGGAGTCCTCGTTGCACATGATCTACTTGCTGTCTTGCACATTCCCGCAGAGTCCTTTTAATTGAGTTTCTGTTGATTATATTAGTCCTTTTGGTGGCTGTTTTCTCTGCAGGAGAAGTCAGAAAGCGTTCCATTGCACTGCATCTGTGTCTTGTTTTGGATCACCATGCAGATTTACTTTTCTCAAGCTAGGTCTCACTTTCTGAGCATGCATCCCGCTATTGAGCCAACCAGTTTTGGCCCAATGGACCTCTGAAGTGTGCTGCCAACTCATGTACAGTACAGGTATCTGGACTTATTCTGTATGGAAGGGGGTTGTTTGGGGAGTTTTGGATGCCTTTTTCCCTAAATCTTTCTGATTGTGTGGGTTTTTCCATCTTCAAGCTCAGTGTGTTTGCTATTTGTGGATTAGAGGTAGAATGAGAGTCAAGGTCCTGACTCCTTCATAGGGGGAAGTTTCCCTGTGCATATCCTCTCAGTACAGAATGATTTATTCACATATATTTTCATACCTGAAGATTATATTTCTGTTAGATCAAAATCTATGTCTATATCTCATCTTGTGGGTGCATCTCCACAGCACAGTTAGCTTGCGTTAGAACTTGTTACTGCATCTCAACTCCTGTCCACACAAAATAAAATCTCTAACCGGAGTTAAGTGGTGCTTTAAACTCTAAGCTCACCAGTTCGTAAGGCTTGGGGGAAATGGAGTGGGTATGGGTAGAAGTTCAAGCTACTAATGCAGTGGGGATGCAACAGCTACAATAAATTACAACTCATTATGAGCTAATCCAATCACTGTGCTGCTAATCAAGTCACTCTGTCTCACTCCAGCACTGTTTTGAACTGTGGCTCTGATTCAAGCTAACAGTTGTAATGAAGATAAGCCTCACTGCGTGTGTTCTGTATGTGTCTTTCCCTTCTCAGACCTTGTGAGTATCATCTAGGTAAGTGGCATAGTGGTACTAATAAATTCCATTAGCTAACTAGCACGATTGTGGGCAGGGAACTCTTCAAGAGGTACTGAAGGATCTTAGGGAAGACCCTTCAGTAAACTACAAGAATAGTGGTGTTCTTTACAAGCAGTTATAATATACATCATTTCAAAGTTCTCATACAGCTATTGCCAACAGAAAATGCTGCTAATTCAATGTCAAACTTATGTCAGTCAATAGACAAGAGCTCCCATTGATGAAATATGGATGTTTACAATGACAGACTGTAAAAATAAGTCTTCAATTTTGTATCATTCTTTACCATTAGAAAAAGAGGTTCAATTTAAAAAATACTCAAGAGATTTATCATTGTTCCTTGTACAGGTAAATAATCTCATAATTAATATATCAGGAACATACCTGATACCCTCAATGCAGCCAACTGCTCTGCAGTTCTGGTGCACAGACACATTTCTTTACCCCCTTTTTAGTTCACGATTGGTATTACAGAAGTGCCTAAAGTTATTTTGGGCCCCAGAAGTTTGGGAGCTGTATATGCACATAGTAAGAGGAAGACCATACGCTGTAGAGCTGACAATCTAAATACACAAGCCAGAAGAAGAAAGGGAGAAAGAAAATATTGTGCTCCCCATTTTACAGATGGAAAACTGAGGCACAGAGAGGTTAAGTGATTTGCTCAAGATCACCTAGGAAGCCTGTGACAGAGCTAGGAATTGAACCCACATCTCCCAAGCCCCAGTCCAGTGCCTTAACTACAAGACCATATTTTGAGCACTAGGATTGAAAAATGTAGGGCCAAATCCTGCAGTTCTTACTCTGGATAAAATAAAGCCATTGGGAGTGTTGCTTGAATAAGGACTTAAAGATCCAGGGATCTTTTGTTTAGCAGGACATGTTGCCTACTAAATGCACAGGAACATCACCAGTCACCTCAGTGTTCAAATGCATCACACATTTTTCTCCAGCAGGCAAATGTGAGATGATTTAACTTCAGCATCATTGCACACATTCACTTGGGTGGATTCTTTAAAAGGTCAGAAGTGGTTACCAAGCATATTCATAAGATTACTGAATAGGAGCCTGTAGTACGTTTGCGCCAGGGCTCTACCCTCCGGGCCGGAGGGGCGCCACACCGACTCACTACAGCACAGACAGTCAAAGCTCAGGCCCCTTTACGCAGGGGCTGAGCGACCCACAGTTCAGGGAGCTCAGGCCCTCAGGCAGGGCTGAGCAAACACTCAGCTAGCTCAGGCCCTTGGGTGCAGGGGCTGAGTAACAATCAACAGTTTAAAGCAGGCCCAGGCCCTGGATCCGGGCGGGGCACAAACAGTCACAGCTCAGGCCCTTGGATGCAGGGGCTGAGCAAACAATCAGCTAAGGAAGGCCCAGGCTCCTACACCTGAGCGCTGGGTGAGGGGGAAGCCTGCCACCCGTGAGGGGAACGCAGGCCCACCCACTCCACTGCGTTCCAGCCCGGGGCCCTAGCAGCGGTTACTGCCGCTGCTGGTCAGTGGGGTATCCTGACCGAAACACACTGACATCGGCTCACAGGTCTCTGCAGCCTGACCGGGGTCGGCTACCCCCGGGCTACTTCCGTGTTCCCCCTCGTGGCCTACCTCGTTGGCAACGCCGGGTTCGGGCCAGTCCAGCAGCATCGGTTCCTCTGGTACGGGGCTTGGGGGCAGGTCCGGCAGCTCTCCACCAGGGTAGCTGGCACGGGCCAGGCTTGGCTCGTCCTCCTCGGGGTAGCGGGCCCGGGGCAGGCTTGGCCAGTTCTCCTCGGGGTAGCGGGCCCGGGGCAGGCTTGGCCAGTCCTCCTCCTGGTAGCGGGCCCGGGGCAGGCTTGGCCAGTCCTCCTCCTGGTAGCGGGCCCGGGGCAGGCTTGGCCAGTCCTCCTCGGGGTAGCGGGCCCGGGGCAGGCTTGGCCAGTCCTCCTCGGGGTACCTGGCGAGAGGTAGGCTCGACCGGCGCGGTGGGGTGGGGTAGCAGGCAGCTCGCGGCCTGCGGCTGTCTCCCAAGCGGGAGCGCGGCCCGGGACGTCTGCTCTCTCTGCCGGCCTGGGCCCCACTGAGCTCTGCCGGCAGGCTTTTATACTTCCGGGTCGGGGCCGTGACCTCGGAGGGGCGGGCGCCGGATCCGGTGGCTCCGCCCACGTTGGGGTTAGGGGAAGTTCGGCCCTATGCAGGCCGGAGGGGCGCCACACCGACTCACTACAGAGCCAGATAGAGAGTAGTAGCTTCATCACCCTTTTGCAGCAATTCAGTGTCATTACTGGCTTCACATTACTCAGCACACATCACGTATGTTGATTGTAGAACTCCTCCTGGTTGATACCTCCTCTGGGGCTTTCCTATCCTAGAGCACTCAGTGGGTTGTGCTTCAATGAGTTCCACTGCACCAATCAACACATTGGACCTAGGGTTTACCCAGACAAATTTCCAGGTAGGTTGCACTGATTGAGCAGCACTTTACATTCACACTCAGAAGTCTTGATTGTTTGAGGTATCAGTCAACTGAAGGGGAATACTTGATGTAACTTTCTCCAGCATAGAAAGAGCCTTAGAGAGGACCCAAGGACAGTCTGGTTTAAACATTGCATCTCTCACGTAGTAAGACTTCTACCATTTTGCAATATGCCAGGTTTCTAGTTAGGAATGGAGGGCCAGATTTTTAAAGGTATTTAGGCACCTAAGATGATTTTCAAAAGTGCCTAGGCTCCTAACTTCCATGGGCTAGGCATCTAGGCACTTTTGAAAAACCCACCAGGCTTCTGTCTGCATCTTTAGGCACTTAAATACCTTTAAAAATATATCCCTGAGTCCTTGACCTTTCGTGGATTTGTCCTGTGTAGAAAGTCTTCTAGCACTCTCTGCTGCACTGACGTTCTTTTTGGAGCTCCTGTTCAGTAACTCCTGGATTTACTTACAAAATACTGGGGATACTTGCACAATAAAATTTACCTCTAACTTTCCTAGTATAACATTAGGATATCCCAAATGATTATTTGTATCTGTGTTATACAACTATTCTGTCCCACGAAAATTAGAGCTCCCAATTTTATGCATGGAGGAACTGAGGCACAGAGAAGTCAAGTGATGTGCCCATGGTCACAGAAGAAGTCTGTGGCAGAGCCGGGACCTGAACCCTCCTCCCAATCTCTATCTGCTGCTATAACCGTAAGACCGTTCTTCCTCTCCAAATACTACAGTTCCTGATTATTAGTATTGTCTTGAACTCCCCCAACTATTTATTTCTAAGAATCTGAAACTCATATTAGCTGTCTTTCTAATGCTTGTCTCAGACCTGCACATTTTTAATTGTTTTTCTCTCACTCACTCATACAAACACAAAAATCTTAAAAGGGCATTCTAATGGCACTCTTGATTTCTATGCCCAAGTACATACACTGTAACTCCGCTGCAATAATATTTCAAGCACCTCACCCTAAGTTACCAGTTGACATTTAAAACAAAACTAACAAACAAACCACTAACTATGTTCAGGCCCTAATGATGCTGGTAGAGGCAGTTGTTTCTTGTCATTTTTATCTGAGTAACATCCACCTGCATGAGGTAGGGGACGTGTGTTGGTTTGTTGATGGAGTACTAAGGCCTTTGGATGTGTGTGCGCTGAAATACCAGGTGTAGATCGAGTATAAAGAGCTTCACATCTCTAAACATTTTTGCTGACTTCGTAGTCATATTTCTTTGGGATGGAAATGCTTTTGTGTTGAAAGCCCAATCCTAACTTTTAATTTTTCAATCAGTCAATAGAGCTTTGATACACCATGTAATAAATTTCTCTCAAACTATGTTTCGATGGATTTAGTTCCCTGACAAAGACATGCTCGAACACAAAGGACAGGAAAGCAGTAGGGTTGCACTGATGATTTAGGATTTGCTGGCTTTTATATGGAACAAGGGGAAAGCTCGACTGGTGTAAGCAGTCATTACAATCTGTCCGTGATGTGCTTTCCCAACACAGTGGCACTTGACAGACTGTTTTAATAGTAACATAGTTAGAAAGCAGACTTTTCCAGAGGAATGAATTATGTACCTAATGCGTAGTAGCAATATGCAGGCAGCTGTAGGTGTCGATTCAGCAATATTGTGTTTACAAATATGAATATTTATAACAGTGCCGGTTAAGTTGTGGTAGCGTTATTTGCTTGGTTATATTGGAATCTCTGTTTCTGAATGGCTATTTGGCATGCTTTCATAATACTAAGGCAAACTTTATTTTTAAAGTAATATTTACTGAAAATTCCATCCACTGGGCTTCTAGGATTGCATAAACTAGGGATTTCTGACAAACTAGCGAATTACAAAGTCAATCAGACTGCTCACGTGAGTTAGGCTTGTAAGACAGATCCGTGTGATACAAATACCAATGAAATATGGCATTGGTAAATAAATCACAAAGCCTGATGGATTATAAAAGGAGACACTTCTATCTTGACACAAGTATCTTGACACCCAGCAGCTACACTGAGACCAGAGATACTGAAAGTGTCCAAAATTACCTGAATGTTGCTGGAAAATATTTTGAAACATTTACGTTCTCCTCCAACACTACACAACAAGTAAATGATAATTTGGTTGAATGTCTCAGCTGGAGGAGGAAATTGGCCAGATGCAGATAGAGCACTAGTATGGTTTAGAAATGGCAGTAAAACATCATATGCAAGACTATGAAACGTTACATGTGCCAAGTCTGCAGACCAGATTATTTAAACAGCCTCTAGCATTTTCTGACCCCAAGAAATCAGTCAGTGGTTGCATTACTTTTACTAGATGTAATATCTGTACGCTGACACAGTGGTGATAATTTGGTACATCCACAGTAAGTATATAATCTTTCATCTAGGTCAACTGGTTCTTTTTTCCCCGTGACAGAATAGTAGTTCTTCATAGCAAATGAAGCCTCTCTAATCTTCAACCATTGTCCATTTACACATGATCAAATATGTTAACCTGTTCCTATAATGATAGAATAATACTGAAGACTAATACAAAGTGCCTTTAGCAACACCAAGACCAATACATTATATTCCGCTCTGGATAATATCTGCCAATGTAGCAAAGACGAACTACGGTATTTGATAAAAGAACAAATTAAGGGATATGGAAAAAAAAACCCAACAGGATTTCAGCAGAGTCCCAGCCCCCAGTGAGGGAACATGAATTCTCTGGTGAAGATATTCCACAGCTCTGACCTTGTTCATTCAGAAGTTCTGATGCTGATACAAGAAATGGTTAGTGCAAGACCAGGAAAATAGGTGCACCATGAAGAAGTAAACAAAACTGATAGCTCATGACCATTGCTCTTTAACTCAGTGTGCTTTGAAATCAGGTCTTCTCATTTACACGTGAGAAGAATGAGTTTAATTGTATTAGCTTTTAATATGTACAGATCTATTGCAAAGTCAGAGTCCAGATAATTTTATGTCCATTTAGTTAAAATCAGCCTTTAGTGTATGGTCTTTAGCAAAATAATGGCCCAGACCGTTCCATCCTCTGATGGTGTGGCTGGAAAACCTATGGATGCCTATCTTGAGTCAGTGAATTGAGGAACAGCATTTCTGCAGCCTTGTTCTACTCTCACCTAAAGATGCTCGGAGGGGAATGGGAACCCATGCATGGAGGCTGAGGAACAAGTGCTCTCTGCACAACAGTGATCCTCCATCAGTGTTAGTACCGATGGGGGGAGGGATGACTCTCTAGCCCCTAAGGGAGGGTTCTGAGTGAAGGAGCCAGCAGAAGAATGTGTGGCAATATGACTTCCTTCAAGCAGCACTGCCCTGGACCCACAGACACAGTTTGGAGGCATAGAGCCTCTCTATGGACAACCCCAATCCCAGGCACATACTGGGCTCTGCATAGATCTCACCAATTGGGATCTGTAGGTTTTGTGGGCAGAAACTCAAGTCATCTCCACAGGGGGCCGGTCTCCCACAGACAGAATATTCATAGAATCAGACCTTTTTAAGTCCAGAACGGACCATTACGGTAAACTAGTCTGACCCCCTACCTAACACAGGACAGAGAATTTCACCAGCTGCATCACGGGTATAACGTCAGAGGAAATGAGTCTTCTTGCAGATTTTCCTGTCCTCTGTGTAGATTTTCCCCTGCATAAGAGATGGTGTGGGCTAGTGGTCTGCAATAGTAACACATTTCGTAACAAATTCACATGCAGGGGCATTGCAGAAGTGTATTCCCCAAATGGCATGTCTAAAATAAAAGCAGTGGAATACTGCTAACATTACTCAGTCAAGCTGGAGTCATTAATTGAGCTAGGCAGCTTCAAGCTCACCTTTGTCCCTTAAAATCTAGAAAGTTCCTTCAATTTTATAATAATCACTAGATGTTATCCCTTCTATTGGGGCAGTTTGTCCAACACAATTCAGCCAAGTCGTGTGGCTCATACTTGCAATAATAGGTCACCCTATGCCTCACATCTGGTCCTACAGAAAATCTGTATTTAACTAGCTCCTCTTCATATGAAGACAACTATTTTTAGGAGAAATTCTCAAGAGTACCATAGGTAGATCTAGCAGTGCTGATAGGTTAGTAATTTCATTAATCACCATTAAAACCCCATTTTACTACTAGGCATACCTGGTAAATGTGGCTACAAGGGACAATCATACCCTGCGCTGTCTTTAATATTTAGAAACCTGGCCTGGACGCAGTTGTGTGCTGGTTTTTTTTAAAATGGGTCCAATTCATTAGATGGTCAATGGATAAGGCTGAATTCTCCAGGGATGACAGAACAGAGATGTTTTTGATTAAAAAGTAATAGGAGAGCATAAAGTTCAGTGTATTTACATCTCTTGGCCCTTAGCTCTCCCCGATCTGGAGCCAGAGGAAGTGCTGTATTATAGTTTCATATAACATCTAAATAAGCTGCCAAATGAACACTACAGCACTGGCCCCCAGTTTGCAAAATAGTTTTTAACTAATAGGAAAAGAGTTTCTTTTAAAGAATGTAAGGGTGACCCCTCCTCTCTGGAAAACTAGTTCCACACTACTACATTGTGGAAGCCAAGGTTTAAAACCAGAAGAATTTTTATTTTCTGCAGAAATTTAAACGCAAAGTGAATTTAAATACAAATGCTTTGGCACCAAAGTAATATTTCAAAAGAGCTGTACAAATGGCCCTGCTAAAATAAAATATGCCAGGTTGGTTAACTTGGGACCTGGACTGCTCACTGATTGCAGAAACCTAGGTAAAATCCTTCAAATAGCAAGTCAATATCTTGGTCTCCCTTGATTGATGGGGCTGGAAGCATCAGATTCTCTAAAATAGAGTTAGCTCATTGACAAGAGGAGAGTAGGCAATAGGCCCAAGTACATTTTAGATCAGTGGTTCTCAAAGCCGGTCTGCTGCTTGTTCAGGGAAAGCCCCTGGCAGGCCGGGCCAGTTTGTTTACCTGCCACGTCCGCAGGTTTGGCCGATCGCGGCTCCCACTGGCCGCAGTTCGCTGCACCAGGCCAATGGGGGCTGCGGGAAGCAGCGCGGGCTGAGGGACGTGCTGGCTTTGAGAACCACTGTTTTAGCTCATACAATTCATACACTGAGGTAGTTTCCTTGAAGGCTTTGATGCTGAATGGTGTCAAAGTAGGACACTGATAACCACCCATATAGAGTGATCAGAATATAGGCAAAATAAAATGATTTGGGTTTCTCTATATTGCTATTATTCATCATCTCAAAATTCATCCTATGCTTCATTTAACGTACAATGGCAGTGTAACTGTATAATGACAGTTTTTGGCTTGAAGGATTAGATTACATGGAGTTGGTAAAGGACTGCCTCGTATGACAGCATTGAATGAGGTGGGAAAACCTATGACTGAGCTCCGTCTTCTGTGAATAAAGTAAAACACTTAACCCTGCTTTATTCATAGTGAGGTTTCTTTTAACCAAGATTAATGAAGGTCTGGAGGCCCTGGCACCACAGGTTCAAATCCTAACAGCCCTCATCCACTCCATACCATTCACTATATATGGGAATCTTCCAGATGAGATCTTGAAAAATTGAGGTCCTGCTGCTCTGCACGTATCCTATAGCTAGGGCCCTACCAATTTTCACAGCCATGAAAATCATGTCACGGACTGTGAAATAAGCCCTTCTCCGTGAAATCCGATCTCCTAGCTGCTAGTGCGGGCCAGGCTGGGGAGGGACAGGAGTTGCACAGCAACTCTCAGTGGGGAGATCAGACCCACCTCCAGAGGCAGTGCATAAGTGAGGGTGTGCTCCTGCCGGGGCTCAAGGTGCCTGGGCTCAGGGCTTCTGCCCCCGGGGTTCCTGCTGGGGCTTGAGGTTTCCACCCAATGGCTCCTGCCAGGGCGTCTGCCCCTGCAGCTTCTGTTGGGGCTAGGGATGCCCATTTTCCAGGGACCCCCAAATTGGCCAAGGCCCCGGGGCACTGGCTGGGACTATCAGCTAGGAACCCCCTAGCCGGGGAGCTCCCAGCAGCATGGAGGAGATTGGACCCATCTCTGGGAACCAGAGCCATGGAGCTTCCTGCAGCTGGGGGAGGTACCCAGAGTTGGGTCCGATCTCCCCGCTAGAGGGGCCATGCAGGGGAAGAAAAAGTCCTGTGCCTCCCAAGGCAGCCGGGGCTAGCAGCTAGGAGCCCCTGGCTGGGGTGCTTCCAGCAGCACTTCAGGGAGCCTCCTCCAGCTGCAGGAAACTCCACAGCCCAGAAGTGAAGGTGGCGATCCAGCGAGCCCCCTACAACAGCTTTGCGATCTCTCCACAATCCCCTTTTGGGTTGGGACCCCCACAGCTACAACACCCTGAAATTTCAGATGTAAACATCTGAAATCGTGAAATTGACCCATTTTAAAACTCTCTGGCCATGAAATTGACCAAAATGTACTGTGAATTTGGTAGGGTCCTACCTACACAGCACTTTTTGTAAGGGCAGAGGTTTCCCCAATACCCTTGGCCAAAGTTTCCCCCTCTAGTTGCTGTGCAATGAGTGGTTCATTCTTCCACCCCAGATGTGACTGTCCTTTGTAGCGTATGTGAATACACTTTTGGAAACACTGTTATCCTTTTGTGCTCTGTAAATGTGAATTACTATTCATGCATATTAAATTAATTGCTCTCAACCCATAAAGTAGGTTGAATTTGGTCCTCTCACTAGAAAAAAACTGGATTTATTCCACTGACTTCAATGGAGAGATTCTAGATTTACACTAGTGTAAGTGAGAGTGGGTTCTGGCCAAGACACTTTCAAGTTCGGTCCCTTTAAGGGCAACCCACTTTTGGTGGCTGTCTGTCTCCCTGCCAATTTAGAAACTGGCGCACGAGACATTTAAAAACTTTTGGAAAACTCTTTTTTCCAACTGCCCGGGACTGTGTTAATAATCAAGGAACAACGCTGGAGATATACATATAAAGAATATAATGTAGGTCTCCAATGTTAAAATGTATTTAAAGCTTGTGCTTATTTTTAGAGGGTTTCTTGCGGTTATTGTCAAACCTATGCTAAAGCAATTATTGTCTGCGAGGGTCACCAAGAGTTCAGTATTACTGAGAAACATACAGTATTTGGTATTAATGGCATGAACTGCTTTGCAGTCTGGACAGAGTCTTAAAGAGACAGAACAGCATTTCACATGTAAATATTATAATTTTTATTTTTTTTAAGTAGGTTTAATTCATTGTTGTTAATTATGCCAAGTCACACTGCAAGGAAATATTACTAAGATAATAGCACTACTTTGCATTTCTCTTCTGCTTCCCCCCACCCCATGGATCTCAGAGGTATTTATAAATAAATTATAAGCCTCACAGAACCCCTTTGAGGCAGGTAAGTTTTATTATATCAAGCCTAAAGATGGGTAAACTGAGGCAGGGAAAAGTTAAATGACTCATCCAAAGTCATAGCAAGCCTTGGCAAAACCTAGAAATAACTGAGCCCCAATCTTGTGCTGAAACCATTAGACACCTCTTCCACCACTTGACCAGCTGCCAATGTCAAGGAATTCTATTCCTCTCTGACCAAATTAGCAAATCAAGGTATGAAATTAGATTACTTTATTGCACATGCCACTCCTCTGTGAAGTGCAGTTGCATCATTATGAAAGTTTTTACTGTCTGCAGACAGTTTTATTTCTTATATCAGATTTCCCCCAACTGATTTACAAAGTCTTAATTTTAAGAAACTTCATTTTCATTTTTTATTTTAGGCAAGTTAGGAAATTAGTTTCTCTGCCCAGACCTCGGATTGGGCATTACTGAGGGAGTGTAATGCAAGGCAGCTGTTCCTCCATTTTAAGGCAATAATACACAAAGTCTGAAAACTACTACATAGAGAGTAGCCTGCAGCAGGCAACAGGAAGCCTGTCAGCCCTGGCAGAATTTCTCACTGGGCACTTTATATGAAGGAAGGACTGAGAATTAAATTATTGTATGGGCGATGGAGCAATATAGCCTTACATTCTTCTTAAGGAAAACAGCTGTGATGTATTGAAGTCCTCAGCTTGTGGTTTAAAGACTTCAAGGTGCAGAGAATCCTCCAGCAAGTGACCCGTTCCCCACGCTGCAGAGGAAGGCGAAAAACCCCCAGGGCCTCTGCCAATCTGCCCTGGAGGAAAATTCCTTTCCGACCCAAAATGTGGCAATCAGCTAAACCCTGAGCATGTGGGCAAGACTCACTAGCCAGACACCCAGGAAAGAATTCTCTGTAGTAACTCAGATCCCACCCTATCTAGTGTCCCATCACAGGCCATTGTGCATATTTACCGCTAATAGTCAAAGATCAATTAATTGCCAAAATTAGGCTATCCCATCATACCATCCCTTCCATAAACTTATCAAGCTTAGTCTTGAAGCCAGATAGGTTTTTTGCCCCCACTGCTCCCCTTGGAAGGCTGTTCCAGAACTTCACTCCTCTAATGGTTAGAAACCTTTGTCTAATTTCAAGTCTAAACTTCCTGATGGTCAGTTTATATCCATTTGTTCTTGTGTCCACATTGGTACTGAGTTTAAATAATTCCTCTCCCTCCCTGGTATTTATCGCTCTGATATATTTATATAGATAGAGCACCTTTCATCCAAGAATCTCAAACATTTAAGTCAAAGGAGCTACATTGATTTACACCAGCTGAGTCCACTAATTTTAGAAAATTGGAAAACACTAATATTATTTTTCACATTGACACCATGGCACCCGCAGAATTTAAGTCCCCCATGGTTTTAAGAAAGACTCTTCAGCCAAAAGTGAAGCCTTGTTTCACGATATACTACAAAGGAGGATGTTCCACACCAAACCTCCTGAAGGTACAAAGTTTTATTTGTATTTACATGTCTTCCAATAGCAGGATAGTGTTTATTTATAAAACAATGACATAACTAAGACGTTGTGCCAAGGAAATTAAATTAATATGTAATTCTCCATGCACACTTTTAGAACACACTGAAAGGACACAGAGTAGATTACAGATGTTTGGGTACTCTTGGACCTAGAATATAACAATTAAGGTCATGATCCTGCATCCATCTAAGTCAATGGGAGTTTTGCCATTCATTTCTGAAGGAGCAGGAGCAGATTTATAGCTGAGAAAGAAATACTATCAATTCTAGAGAGACAAGATGAGTGGGTAATATCTTCTTATTGGACCAACTTCTGTTTGGTGAGACACAAGGTTTTGAGCTTACACCTCAGAGCTCTGTGTATCTCACCAAACAGAAGTTGGTCCAATAAAAGATATTACCTCACCCACCTTGTCTCTCTAACATCCCTCGAACCAACACGGCTACAACACCACTGCATACTACCAATCCTATTCAGACAGCATTGTTTTATTTGCTGGGGAACAGAATGTTAAACTCTCAAAAAGCTCTGAAATCAAATTTTGGAAAACAGCACAAAATGTATTTGGTCACACGATCACACAAATCTGCACATTTAATTATAAGAAATATTGACAGTGATATAAGGGCATCAGAGTCAAGTCTGTTCTGTAACGGTGATTGGTGCTTTCAGAAAAGGGTCAATCTTTATTGCCTGCGAGGGTGCTGTCAGAGTAAATAATGATCATGAACTTCAACATAAAACAACCAAACTTCATTGAATTGGAGAAGCTCTATTAAAAGCTTGGATTGTTCTTAATTTCTAGTGCAATCGATTCCTTAGGGAAACAGACACTAAAAAAATCAATACGCCATAGCAAAGGAAGCTGAGGTATTTTGGTCATGTCTACCAGAGGAAGTGGAACCGTCTGGAGAAGGGGACTCTATCAGTCCCAGTGAAACAAAATGCTGATAAAGCTAGTTGAAAACAAAACCTTCTAATCAAAAGCTCTGGAACTACTAGGAACAGATGACAAATTTCTAGAGGCAAGTCAGACAAGATTAATCATACTTGAAACAGAGTTTCTTTCTAAGTCCTATTGTGATTTCATTAAGCTCCTGATTTAGGTTTCCTCCTGTTTCTTAATTGTTCTTATCTGGCTAGTTTTTGCATGACGTCGTCTAGTCTGCCATCCTGATACTTTTTCACTTCTCACTGCATGCAACAGCTATGCAGCTGCATAAAAAGCTTGACTAGTGCTACTTTCCAGCTTCAAGTTTAACTTCTTTCATCTTTAGAGTGAGACACAACAAAGGAAGCTTAACCACACCTTCTGCTTATTTTTCTCAGCAAAACTCTAATTTTGCAAGTCAAAATATGCTTTTTCTTGTAAAGAGAAACTCCAATAATACTGAAGATCTAATTTCAAAGGGTGAAATCCTAGTCTTAATGAAGTCAATGGCAAACTCCTGTTGATTTCAGTGGGGCCAGGATTTCACTCAGTGGGTGCATGTGTTTAGCTTTGGGATCATAACAGTGAGATGGAAATGACCTATTTGAATTGACACAGACCCTGGTCCTGTATGAGTAATCCTTATTTGCACAAATAGTCCCACTGATTGACTGATGGAGCTTTCTCTATAAACTTATACTATTGTAGGCACTGAGCATACCAACAGAGTTGGTCAAAAAATGAAAAAATTCACCCCAAAATTAAAAATGTTGATGTTTTTGTTTTACTCTGTTCAAAATGGACCCTTTGTTTATTATAATATTTTCCCCTGACTGGGTTATTGAAATATGTACCCCAAAACCAAGTAAATACATTAAGAATCATTTTGATAACACTTGTGATCAAAACATTGTGAAAATTTTCAATTTTTTAAAAATATTGATAATTTTTCACACCAAAAAGTTCCTTTTGAAAAAAGGCCATTTTTCAGCTAAACTCCTTTTTGTTTGGAAACACCTCCACCAGCTCTAACTACTCACAAGTGTTAGGATCGTTAAACAAGTAAGGCTTACAACATCAGGCCAATATTTTCCCGCATCAGATGTTAACGGCCACCTTTAGCTGAACTGTGCCCAGATAACCACAAGCTAATTTTAAGGTGGAGAAGCAGTAAGTCATGTAGATGGAGGATATATTAAAAGAACAACCAATTATTTCCCTTTTCCTTCACAGTGTTAATATTAGGAGATCAAGAGCATGGTTTCAGAACTGGAGTAACAGGCCTCAACTCTTTCAAGCTGGTGTCACACTACAGAATCCTTATTTTATGAGCTACAGAAAGTTTTTATGCCATTTCAGCCTCTTTCCAAAAGTAAGCTCAGAGAGCACTCTCAAATCCACAGTGTGAATGTTTAAAATAGTCACTATTTTATATGGTAGAAGACATGGCTTTGAGTGACTGACATGGCAGGTGCCACTTGAGCTGAAACAATTCTGTACTTCAACTGACTGTTGATGCTACCAAGCCCTGTTATCGAGATCAATAAAGTTTAAGCTTAAGGGGATTCTGGGTGTTTGTGTTATTTGCCAAAAAGCTCATCTTCTAATAGACCAGCTGCTTTATTCCCGCTCCTTCCCTTTGTATATGGGAGCCACATGTAGAAATGGCAGAGCTTGGCTGCCAGCTGGGGGTATCATATCATCTTTACAGTCAGTCTCCAGCGGGGAACACCACCTCTTCTACCTTGCTCAACAAAGCACATCACATTATTCTCAGGCTTCTGACAAGAACATAGTCCAGTCTCTCTTCACGCCTCCTTTCTGTGGCCTGGGAGCATCACTAATGCTCGGATTGCAACTGCCCGCAATGAATGTCTGTTTTATATTAGAGATGTAACTGCTAATGTGATAAAGTCCTTTCACAGTCTCTTCTCTGACGTATGTCCTTGAAAAGGTATTTAATTTCTGTAGCAGGAAGTACTCAAATGAAACTGCCTACCATTCATCACCATGAGAATTTATGGATCTGTTCTCCTCAGGATGCTCTTAAACCTTGTATTCTCTGATGGCCACCACATTAAGATATTATTGCCACATATCTTAGCATAAACAAGGAACTGGCTAAAACGAAGAGTGTAAGGATATCATCTATTTCCCATCTATGTTTCTATCTATGAAATACCCTAGATTTGTTGTAAGAAATAAGATCAGTTTACATTCTGTGTTCCAGGTAGCAATATAAGGGTACTTTGGGCATATAATACTACTTTGGATTTCCATAACATCTTCAATCCAAGGGTCTGAAAGAGCTCAACAAATAAAGATTAATATGGCCTCAAAACACCTCTGAAGAATCATCATCATCATTTTACAGAAAAAACAACTGAAGCACAGCATTAAGGCCCAAATTTTCCTATAGGGGTCTCAAATCTGGGGGGAGGGAGGGCATAGTTCAGACACTAGGGGCCTGTTTTCCAGAGGTGCTGAGCATTCAACTCCCATTTAAGATGGTGTTCAACAACTCTGGAAGACAGATCCTATGTGCAACTTGGGGGAAAAAATCAACCTCCCTCCTTACCACTTGAAGATCCCCCAAGCAGATGAACCAGTTCAATTTGCTGAGGAAGGGAGGCGACTGAATTCTATTAGCCTTGCACAGGGAGGGTCTTCTCTTGCATGGCAGAAAGCTCAGAGCCTCCATATGCAAGAGCTCGTGCAGACTAGGGGAGGGTTGGGAATGCAAGGGTTGGGTGGACTAGGGGATCCTTGCATTGCCTCCCACACTGCATTTAAGAATTTGCCCCTTAAAAAAACGTGTGCTGCATCTGTTACCTATAGACATTTACAAGAATCCTGGAATCCAGCACTGTGCCTATTCACAAGGCAGAGCAGAGGTATAGCAATGTGCCCAAGCATGAATGAACTAAAACAAAGGTAGGTCTAATTTTAGGCCTGACAACCTTGCCCACATCCTTTTCTAACCATACACGACACTGTGCACCCTACTGAAAAAAAAGAAGAAAACATGATTCCCCTTCTATGTGGGATTTGAATGGACACTTTTCATAGCTTAAGCCCAAGTGGCTTGCTCAAGGTCACATAAAAAACCAATTGAGTCAGAATTCTAGGCCTGAAAGGACCACCAGATCATCTTCTAGTCTCACCTCCTGTATATCACAGGCCGCCAACACTACTCAGCACCTGCACACTAAACCCAACAACTGACATTAGACCATACACCATACAGCCCACAGGAAACAAGATTATTATGTGCCAATGATGGAGAATCGGAAGGACTGAAGTACACCAGTGCTTGAGACCCCTGCAATGAAATGATTGAGTGATATATACCTACATAATCTGGCAACTGACCTGTACTCACGCTGCAGAGAAAGGCAACCCCCCCCCCCCTCCCCAGGTCAATGCCAATCCTAATTTTGGGGGAAATTCCTTCCTGATCCGATATATGGCGTACAGTTAGACCCTGAGAATGTGAACAAGAACCAGCCAACCAAATACTTGAGAACATAGATGCTGATTCCATGGGTGCTCCGGGGATGGAGCACCCATGGAAAAAAAATAGTGGGTGCTCAGCACCCACCAGCAGTCCCACAGATCAGCTCCTTCCCCCCAGCTCTCCCACCCGCCGGCGGGCTCCGCTGATCAGCACTTCCCGCTCCCTCCCAGCACCTCTTGCCTGCCGCAATCAGCTGTTCAGCAGCGTACAGGAGGTGCTGGGGGGGGGGGGGAAGGGGAGGCGGGGTTGGGGACAGAACGGGGTCAGGTGGGGGCAGGAAGAGATGGGGCAGAGCGGGGACCAGAAGTGTGTGGGGGTTGGGGGATGGTGTGGAGTGGGGGGCAGAGCGGGGGTTGAGCACCTCCCCGGGAACTCAGCATCTGTGCTTGAGAGAGAGGGAGAATGCTTGGTGCCATCTCAGAGCCATGACCTTCTCCATCCAGCATCCCATCTACAGCCATGGCCATCCCTAATACTTCAGAGGAATGAGAAAAAAAAACCTCCTAGAGTACATTTGGGGAATTCCCTTTCTGGCCCCTGCAGATGACCAGGTGAAGCCTTGACACATTAATTTTTAGGAACATACGGCAAACTGAAACGAGCCCTGAGTCCTTTCCCCTGGGATCACAAGCTACTCCATCTTACAGTTGAACTCAGATTTGTCCAGCTCCCTTAAAACTAAATTATTTCCCCCCACAACTCCTGTTGGGAGGCTGTCCCAGAACCTCACCCCTCTGATGGTTAGAAACCTTCTTCTGATTGCAGCCTGAATTTGTTCATGGCCAGTCTATATCCATTTGTTCTTGTGCCAACACTGTCCTTTAGCTTAACTAGTTCATCACCCTCCCTTGTATTTACCCTTACCATATCCACTTCCAGCATTCTCTTTGCTAGACTAAACAAGCCATGACCTTCCAATCTTCTCTCATAAGATAGGCCCTCCATTCCCTTGATCATCCTAATATCTTTCTCTGCACCTGTTACACTTAAAATTTATCTTTCTTGAAAATGGGTGTCCAGAATTGTACTCAATATTCCAGATGAGGTCTTGCAAGTGTCTTGTACAATGGCATTAATACTTCTCTCTCTCTACTGGAAATGCTTTGCTTGATACATTGTAGGATCACAGCCAAATTACATGGGTGGCTCATAATTAAGGCTCCGTGTTTGTCACGGATTCTGTGACCTCTGCGACTCCTGCAGCAGCCAGTGCGCCTGGCCCAGGAGCCACCTGAGCAGCTCAGGCAGCTCCCGGATCAGGCGCACTGTCCGCTGCTGGGGCAGTCTCGCCCCCCCTCCCGCCCCATTCCCCAGCAGCAGGAGTTTGGGGGGGGGCTTAGGGCTGGGGTGGGGTGCGGTGCAGTGCTTACCTGGGGGGGGGCGCTCCCCAGAAGGGTGACAGGAACTCCCTGCCTTCAGCTCCTAGCTCCACGTGCTGCCTCCGCCTGCAGGCCCCACCCCCCGCAGCTCCCGTTGGCCATGATTTCCAGCCAATGGGAGCTGCAGAACCAGGGCTTGGGGTGGAGCGGACATAGCACATGGAGCTAGGTGCTGGAGCCGCCACTTCCCAGGAGCCGGGTAGGGAGCCTGTCCCAGCCCCACCAATTCTGCACCCCCTCAGCACTCGCAATGTTCTCCCCAGGCCACACCACCCTCCCCAGCACCTTTGGCACCCCCCTGGGCCGCGCCATCCTCCCCAGCACCCCAGAGCCACCCTCCTGAGCCACCCCCCTCCCAAGTTTTAGTCAGTGGGATAAGTAAAAGTCATGGACAAGTCACGGATCGTGAATTTTTGTTTACTGCCCATGATCTGTCTATAACTTTTACTAAAAATACCCGTGACTAAAATGTAGCCTTACTCATAGTCATCCTGTGATCTACTCACACATGCAGGTCTCTCTCCTCTTCTGTTGTTTCCAACTCATGAGCCCCCATCTTGGGGCAGAAATTCTTATTATTAGACCCTAAGTGCACGAACTTGCAGTTTGTACTATTGAATTTCATCCAATTTCTGTCTCTACAATCTTCAAGGTTGCCAAGATCTTCCTGCATAATATTCAGATTCTTCCCAGTATTGATGATTACTCCCAACTCTGTATCATCTGCAAAGTACATTAGCACACTCCATTATTAGTAGCCTGGGCACAAAAAGTAGATTACTAGTGGAGTTCCTCCAGGATCAATCTCCCTCAAGTCTCAATTCAACTTTCTGCACAACCCGTTGCCTTCTCCACCTTACAGTTCTTGTGGTGATCCCCAATTTAACTACTAATTTCCCATGATGCACCGTGTCAAATGCTTTACCCAAGTCCAAGCATGTTAGATCTACTGCACTTCCCTTATCTCAAAAATCTCAACTATGGCAGAGCTAGGAATGGGACCCAAATTTCATGAGTTCCAGTTCTAAGCCTTCAAGTCATGTTATAACTTGAAAAGTGACTATGCAACAATGACATTGTGAGGACCCATATTTATGGCCTCTCTATGACCCCAGATCAAATCCACTTAATTTACAAGTAAAATTACTAGTTATTTTTTCTAATTGCCAGCCCTCATGAGGGCTGATTTATGAGAGCAGTCAGAAAACTAAGATGTGTACAACTACTTTATTTTGACTGGCCATTTAACATGAAAAGGCTCTTTTTGATTCAGCATGAGTAACCTAAGGAGAAATCCATCAAAATAAACTTGGACATGGTATTTCCTTTTGCTCAGAAGAGAGAAATGTCAGTTGATGAATGTCCATGCAAGACAAACAACTGAGGTCCAGGAGATGACAGCTTCAAGCTGGCAAAATTCACAATACCCTTTTCACTCTGGAGTCTCAAAAACATCTTTAGCAGACACAGAACATCTATTGTCCAGTAGCAGACCACTGCATGAGGATAGATAATAGTCTTCCTATAGAGGCAGTGTGATCCAGCATACTGTGAACCAGATTAGGAGAACAGAGTTCAATCCCGAGCTCCGGCATTGACTTGCTGTGTTGTATAAGGCAATTATCACTGATCCTCTCTCTGGCTCAGTTTCCTCACCTATAACAAAATGGGGATAATAAACCAACCCCCCCCAACCCCCCGCAGAAAACTCTTTAATCTACAGGTGAAAAGCACCATGTAAAGTAATAGGTATTATAGTATTAAGACTTGGATAACTAAAAAAGGCAAGAGTGTCAAAATGAGACCAGTTCTTCTTTAGAAATTCAGCATCAGGAGCACCAAGAACCTCTTAATGCCAGCTGGCCAAAGGGCACAGAGCGGGTGCATAGAAGATACAGGTATCGCTTGATTTTGGCATGTACATCCTGGTTCACCAAAGAATGTCATGCAAGGTATCAAAGGAAAGCCGATGTAACTGGTTATGAATATTGTCGTAAAAATGTACTGCTATTATGTGAATTATGTGTATATATACATATACACACTGAAAATATGTTCTTATAATTTATATTAAGGTGTTAATTGCCAGCAGAGGTTAAAAACTGGTCTCCTGCCAGACCAGAGATATTTATCCATCTTCCTGTTGAAATGTAACTTGAGTACTGTTTTGTTCATAGCCATTAATCTGAGCTAGATGCAGATGAAGGCTTGAGAGATTTAACAGGAAAAGTACAACAGCAGGGAGAAACGGACCTTTTCCCAGTTTCACTTTAAAGTTTTAATAGGGAACGAGGAAAGCACCCTGTTATCCTGCACTTAGCAAGTAAATGGACAGCACATTTACATTCACGAAAAAGGGATCCCAACCAGCCTTGGCTGGAAATGCTGCAAAAGGCTTTGGGTGAGATAAGACTGCTCTAGACCCGAGGTTAGCCTGTCAAGTTAATTTTACTCTCACGAAAGTGTGTACTGATTTTGTTTTGTATGTAATCCTTATGTTCCCATTATCCTTACTCACTCTCTCTTGAATCATGGTCTTTGATAATAAACATGATTGTTTTCACTATAAATATAGCTCAGTGGTGTGGTATTATACAAGGAACTGATCCCCAGTTGAATCAAAATTGGGGTGTATACAGTCCCCCTGGGGATAGCAACCCTGGTATTTCTGAGAGTGTTCAGTGGATAACACTTCAAAGGAGCATAGGGACCAGGGTGCACTTTTGTTAACCTGCAAGGCAAAGGAAGGGCTGGCGTATCCCAGAGGAGAGTACTTGGGTAGCTAACAGGCTAGAGGTATCAGGGAGCTGGCACCCAATTAAGCACAAGCAATTCTCCCTCTTGCTGCAGGCAGGGCGTAACAAGGTGACTCTCAGTCCTGCGCACCCCGAGAACCACCACAGGAGGATCTAACAATTCTCAGCAGAAATTTAGATCAGAGTTATAATTCACACTGCTGTAGACTTCTTTATCGTAAAGCAACAGAACTTAATTTAGCTCTTAATAAAAAGTGTCAGAAGATTAAGACCAAGTTGAAAATTTCTAGTGCTCTCCTGGGATTGAGAGGTTATGCTGAAATCATTAATACAACCACTATTTGTACCCTTTTGATCACCAAGTATTAAATATATCCATAAGTATATAAATCCTAGGAAGCGGGAAAGCAGAGCTATGCATCATAGAGAGCCCTTTTTACTTGCCTCGCTCAGCACTGCCAATGGTTGTAGTGTCCTCCAATTATCTCTTGAACTCAGTGAGGCACCAATATTATTATTGCTCCTCTCTGTGAAATACTGGCTTAAATCTCTTTTTAAGTTCAGTTTTCCTGTTTTGGAACCTTTCATAGAGCATGTGTAGAATTCCTTGCTGGGACACCGTCTGGCTTAGAATTAGATCATCTGGGCCATACACAGTCTTGCTGAAACTCTACTCAAGTGAAAGGAACTACACCAGGGTTGAATTTTACCTGCTTTATAATGAACAGGTATCTCTTGAGTCCATTTGTTTAAATGCCACTGATGATTCAAGATATATTGAGAGGCAAGTTCATCTGCATCCCCCAGCTCTGAGAGTCCTGCAGAAGCAGCAGTTTGCTGAGGAATGAAGGGACCTGAATTCCTGGCAGTCAGGCAGACATGCAAACCCTCTGCATGACACAGAGCTTAGGTTCACAGCAACTCCAAGTGGCACAGTTTGGTTGTATAGTGGGGGAGAGTATAGGGTCAGATCTTCCCATTGCCTCCTCCACCTCACCTAGCATGGCCACATTAGGAATGCACAGGGCTATTTCAGGTGTGGGGCAGAAGTAGCTTCCATGGAGAAGCATTAGATCTGCCCCATGAGCTCGGGAGGAGGATTTCTACACCTCATTCTTACTACAACCAGTTGGGTTGGGTCCTGGGTGGTGGATTTGCTAAGAATGTGTGTGCTGCCTATTGAAATGTACAAGAACCCTGAAATCAAGCCAACACTGCCTTTCCAAAAGGCAGGGCAGATGGAATGGAGGTATGTACATACATCTGTGAACCAAAACAAATGTAGATCTAATTTTATGTCTAACTAACAATCTTGACCGTGCCCCTTTGCAACCACAGAAGATGCCCCACACTTTACAGAAATAGAGACAACTTGGTTTCCCGTTTATATGGTCCTTTATTAAGTCACCTGCTAAGAACAGGACAAACCAAAACTCTGAAAGATTACTATATTTGTTCCTAAAGAGGGCTGTGTTGAGAATGGATCGAATGGCACAGCAATCAAGGCAAATGTAACAAAATAAAAATACCAAACTATGCTTCAAGAAATTTTTGCACTTATATTTGATTGGAACTTGTCTTTTTTTTTTTAAACATATTTCTGAATCAGATCAAGGATAATGCTAATGAGGTGTTTAGCTGAGACTGCCATCCACAAGCTATAGCTCAAGCTCTATACCCATGCTTCCTTCTAATAATGTCTCAGCTCATTAAAATGAAGACCTTTAACAAACATCTTTTGCAGTGAAATGTTTAATTCTTCTTTTAATTATATTTTCTATTCCACTTTAATAAATATTTGTGTAAAGTTCTCTCTCTAGAGTAGGGATTCTCAGGACAAAATTTTTGGTGGCCTCAGAGTGTGGCCACCAACTCTTGCTGGTGGCCACTCTCACACTTTCTCCTAAAATACTTAATTACCTTTAGGAAAAAATAAATATACACATATACACGTCCAAATCATTGTAATTTATTTATTGCTAGCTAATAAGCCTGTTGTGAAAAGTGATACTTGTATGTTTGTTAATATCACTTTTCACAACAAGTATCACTTTTCACATCAGACTTACTAAGCCCCGGCAAGCCTGGGGACAAATTAAGCCCTTGATGGGAGGGAGGAGGGCCGAGGGAGGCAGCAGGGGGCTGCAGCCTGAAGCCCCGCGGCTGGAGGACGTAGCCCAAAGCTGCGCAGCCGGGAGCCCGGGGCTGGAACCCGAAGCCCCGTGGCAGAAGCCTGCCCCCTGCAACCTCAGGGCTGAAGTCGAAGCCTGAGCCCCACTTCTCCTGGGAAGGTGAGGAACTCACTGGCTGCCTGCTTCTCCAGTGTTGTGTCCCAGATGTCTCCAGGGGGAGGGGAGGAGGGCAACCCTGCTGGCGG
This sequence comes from Emys orbicularis, assembly GCF_028017835.1. Lineage (NCBI taxonomy): Eukaryota > Metazoa > Chordata > Testudines > Emydidae > Emys > Emys orbicularis. The sequence goes on along the minus strand of NC_088686.1, from coordinate 93,495,511 downwards.
CCCCAGTAACCAACCCCAGGACGGTGCATCCAGGAGCACCAGGGAGGGGCCACTGCATTGCTTTCCTGTCCCTTCCCCCCGTGACGTTGCATTCCATAATGCTTTATCAAAATATGTTTATAAAAGTATGAATATGATGTAACTGGAATATGCTTTATGCAAAAGGTTTCTTGTAAGGTATCATTACAAAGCTTATAATCTACTGAATGCGTTCATCCTATTTGTATGAATGTATCATTCTTGTATCTGAAACTAGGAATATGTAGCATAACTCTGAGGTCCTATTGTAATTATGCACAGTGTGGGCCATTAATGGTGGTTTAGAATCTTCTCTAGGACAATTGACTGTAGAAGACTCTGTTTACCTGCAAGTCTCCACTACATATCTGCGGGCCAGTTCTGGAGGAATGGAGGGGGGGCTCACAGGACATGTGATCATGTCACCTGAGTGGGAATCCATCTTTAACCTGGTGCTCTTCCATTTAGAAGGAGGGGTGGGAGAGAGACAAAGGATTCCTGCCTTGTGCCAAAGCTATAAAAGTGGGTGGAACAGAACAAAAGAGGCCAGTTATGGAGAAATCCCCTAGCTACCACCTGAGCTGGAACTAACAAGGCTGTACCAGGGGAAAGGATTGGGGTCAGACTAGGAAGGAGTCTAGTCTGTGAAAGAAGCTTATTGGAACATCTCTGAGGGTGAGATTTATCTATATTCAGTTTCTTAATGTATTTAGGATTAGACTTGCGTGTTTTGTTTTATTTTGCTTGGTAACTTACTTTGTTCTGTCTGTTATTACTTGGAATCACTTAAATCCTACTTTTTAATACTTAAACTCACTTTTGTTTATTAATTAACCCAGAGTAAGTGATTAATACCTGTGGGAGCCAGGGCCGGCTCCAGGCACCAGCTCAGCAAGCAGGTGCTTGGGGTGGCCAAAGGAGAGGAGCAGCACGTCTGGCTCTTCGGCGGCGGGTCCGTCACTCCCTCTCGGAGCGAAGGACCTGCCACCGAATTATGAAGCGGCAGTGGTAGAGCTGCCGCCGAAGTGCTGCAGATCGCGAAAGCCGCTTTTTTTTTTTTTTCCCCTGCTTGGGGCGGCAAAAACCCTGGAGCCGGCCCTGGTGGGAGCAAATAACTGTGCATCTCTCTCTATCAGTGTTATAGAGGGCGGACAATTTATGAGTTTACCCTGTATAAGCTTTATACAGAGTAAAACGGATTTATACGGGGTTTAGTCTCCCAGAAAGACTGAATACTGGGTGCTGGGAAAGTACCTGTTAATTGAGAAGTGAATCTTAGTTTCTGTGAACTGCAGGGGGGCATGGCCCAACCTCTTGCTCTGTGCTGGAGCTGACTGGTGTGTCTAGCTCAGCAAGACGGGAGTGGAAGGAAGCCTTTTCTGGCAGGGGGGTTTGTTCTCAGTGGGATCCCAGCACATCTAGTGACAGTCTTGAGGGAGTTTCTGTCACCCAACCTGTCACACACACACCCCTTCCCCAATAACAGTCCAGGAGGCTGTGGCCGCATTTGAGATATGCTGCTCTAGAGGATTTTTCAGTTTCTGTGTTATTTTCCCTCACATCCACTCCACCCAAAAAAATATCAACCTAAAAACCTTTATTTAACTTTGCAGAATTTTTTTTTTTCTGATGCACTGACAGCTCAAGTTATATTAGGAAATCCGTTAGGAGATGAAATGGTCTTAGTAATACTTTTGACTTTCATTACTCAGCCAGATTGTGGAGTCTATCACTTATACCAACATTGACAGTCTGGTGAATTAATTGGTACATTTGACAAGGACAGCTATTACCCTGTGTTGTTCCGACAGCTGGGTTTGATATCAGAAATTTGTCAACCTTCCCCTTCATGTGATCTGCTGAATGAATGGTTGAGTGGATCAGGCTAGGACATTTCAAGATTTCCCCACCTCCCCCACAATCTCAACATCTTATGATAACCTAAACCCTAAATAAAATCATAGACATTCATAATATCAGTAAGCCAACAGCATGCCAGACTTGCACTATAAAACAATCTACTGTCTGGGCTGACAGTATTTGAGGAGTCAGAAAACTAATTTATTACCAGAAAAGTTAGTACCTTTCCATAATGACTTTCCATGTGTCCTTCAAGTACCAGTTAAACTTAATATACTTCAGATATACTGATTTTTGTTGAAGTTTAGTGAATTTGTCTATGTGGTTACAAGTCTGCAAATAAACTTGATCATGCTAAGATCAATAGTATGATTTATTTGGGTTATGATTCAATGTAAATAGTTCTAGGCACAAAGCAGAATAACTAGCAACAATGACTTTTTGAATATCTGTGGTTGCCCCATCTCAAGAGCCTAAATGGTTGACATTTTTTCTATGAAAGTGTTACATGAAGAAGAACCAGGATACTAACTTAATTTCAGTTCTGCAGATGCTCCCAGGAGCATCTCTTAGATCTAGATCATGGAGTTACTATGAGCACTGACTAATGGGCAGCTTATAGCTGTGCTTCCCCAGGAACAGACCAGAGTTTGAACTGACTCAAAGTGACAATTCGGTCCCAACTTCCCTTTTGCTCCAGGAGGAAGAAACCAATGCCAGCCCTATAGCTGGTGCAGAGTATTTCCTGTCTGTGCTAGCTAGTGCATTGTGAGGATGGAACCTTAGCTCTGCCCAATCCCCATCCCTACCTGCCTATCTGTATGGGAAGAGAAGTGCGCTCTCTGCATTCTACAGAGCAACTGTATGGGTAGACTTGCGTCCCCCAGGTGGCTGCATAAGGCAGCTCATGATTGATCCAAAAAGAGGGAATTAGACTCAGCCTTGCAACACCTAACTCTTTACGCACCCTGCTGCCTAGTGGATCTATAGCCCTGAGTTAGGCACTCAGGCTCCCTGTACAATGCATGGGGAGAGTTACATGCCTAAGAATGGGATTCACAAAAGCCAACACACTGAGCAGGGAGCCACCTAAACTAGGCAATAGGAAGTGCTGAGGAGAGGAGTGAGTTTTAAGTCATAAATCCTCTCCTGGAGTTAGGCCTAAACCAGGTCAGGAGGAGGAGCTAGGGCACTCACCCAGGATGTGTGGGACCCCGGTTCAAAACCCCACTCTGCCTAATTTGGAGCAGGGACTTGAACCTAGGTATCCCACCTCCTAAGTAAGTGTCCTCACCACTGGGTTATGAGGTATTCTAGGGTAGGTCTCACTTTCTCTTGTTTAAGTTGTTTCCCTTTGTATGAAATACTGCAATCATCAGAGTGGGGACTGGAACCTGGATCTCCAATGTGAGTGCCCTGAGCACTAAGCTATGGAGTTGGGTTATACATTTACTTTGAGCTTCTATTATAGTATTTTTAAATAGTCTCCCAGCAGTTAGCAAGTATTTCACTCTTGGTACTGTTCCTTTTAATTTCTAGCTAGCTTCCCCATTTTTGTGTGGTTCCTCCCCCCCCCCCTTTTTTTTTTTTTTTTAAGTTAAATGCTACAGTGGTGGGTTTCTTTGGCGTTTGCCCCCTACAAGGATGTTAAATTTAGTTACATTATGGTCGCTATTCAGCTATGTTCATCTCTTGGACCAAATCTTGTGCTCCACTGAGGACTAAATCAAGAATTGCCCCTCCCCTTGGGGGTTTCAGCACAAACTGCTCTAAGAAACCATCATTTAAGATATCTAGAAATTTTATCTCTGCATCCCTCCCTGAGGTGACAAATATCCAGTCAACATGGAGATAGTTGAAATCACCCATTATTATTGCATTTTCTGCCTTCATAACTTCTCTAATCTCCCTGAGCATTTCACCATCACTCACTGTCATCATCCTGGTCAGGTGGTTGGGAGTGTATTCCAACCGCTATAATCTTACTGGTGAAGGACGGAATTTCTATCCATAGAGATTCTTTGGTAGTTTGATTCATTTAAGATTTTTACTTTATTTGACCCTGTGCTTTCTTTCACACATAGTGCCACTCTCCCTCTAACATGAACTACTCTGTCTTCCTATATATTTTGTACCCAGGTAATATAATGTCCCATTGATTATACTCCTTCCACCAAGTTTCTACAATGCCTATCATATCAATATTCTCATTTAATTCCATGCCACTCTAGTTCTAGTATTTGTATATAAGCTCTTGTACATTTTGTCAATTTTCAGTTGCTTGTCTTCATGTGTTATATTTAAAATGGGACTGTAACATTTGACTGTTCTAGAAAAGCTCCTACCTGTAATTTACCAACTTCTTGCCTATACTCAATAGCAGGATATAGAGTTCCCCCTTTAATAAATTCATCCCTGAGGGATGCATCTGCCCCAGCTGTGTGCTCCTCTGTTCCTGTTGGCTTTACCCCAGCTTTTAGTTTAAAAAATCCTCTAGGTTTTTTAATTTTACATGTCAACAATCTGGTTCCATTTTGGTTTAGGTGGAGCCCATTCTTCCTCTATAGCCTCCTCCTTCCTTTCCCAAAAAGTTCCTCAGTTCCTAATAAACCTAAAACCTTCCTCCCTACACTATCGTTTCACCCACACATTGAGACCCTGTAGTTCTGCCTGTCTAACTGCCCCTGCACATGGAACTGTAAGGCTTTTAGAGAATGCTACCATGGAGGTCCTGGGCTTTAATCTCTTACCTATTAGCCTAAATTTGGCCTTGAGGACCTCTGTCCTACTTTTCCCTATGTCACTGGTACCTACATGGACCATGACCACCAGCTCCACCCCAGCACTGCACATAAGTATGTCTAGATGTCTTGTGAGATCCACAACCTTCGCTCACAGCAGGCAATTTACCATGTGGTTCTCCCAGTCATCACAAACCCTGAGAGGATACCATGACATCATCTGGAAGGAAGGTCCCTCCTTGCCAAAGACTTACAGCCTGGGGGCGGGACTGCTTTATTGTGTCCCTAAAAGTCTCCACTATTTACCTCTGTCTCCCTTAGCTCCTCCAGTTCAGCCACTATGGCCTCAAGGACCCATACTGTCTCTCTGAGGGCCATGCGCTGCTTGCACTGTATGACATGTCCCCTGTCCACAAGGCAGGTAATCATACATGCTGCATTCAGTGCAATAAACTGGAAAGCTCCCACTCTGCTACTGGACTTCTGCCTGCTTCATTTCTACTCTTGAAAATTTTTGTTTGTTTTTGGGGGCAGTTATTGGTTTAAGTTTAGAATATGCTTGCTGGGTGCATCTGTCCCTCACACTCCCTCTCTAAACTCCCTCCCTGTTGGCTAGCTCCTCTGGTCACTTGGGAGTCAGTTTTTTAACCTCTTTTCTCCCTGAGTTAGTCCCACCCCCTTGTCAAGCAATCAGGCTAGGGATCAAAGGTCATAAGGTCAAGGGGTTAGAGATCAATGGACAGTAGGCTAGAGCCTCTAAGCTTTCAGCCTAGCTTAGCAGGCCACTTGTCTCAGTACACACATACCCCTAAAACCGACCACACTAATACCATACTATGTGCACTACACATTGTTTTAAAGATACAAGGGGTATGAAACTGACAACACGTAGTGTAGTTCATTCCAGACATTTAAACTAAATACAATAATCACAGAATTAAACAGATGATTTAATCAGGGTGCAGAGAAGGCTGCAAAAACTGAATACAATTTAATGATGGAACATTTCAATTCTGAGGCACCACGTTAAATTACGTAGCTGTATATCAAACTAACTTTTATGTCAAAGTGACCTTTGGTTAAGGTAAATTGGAACTACACAGTCTGATTTTATGAAATATTGTTACACCATAAAAAAATTACATATGTAAAGCACAGATTCTGCAATTTTTAAAAAGATGCCAAACTAAAAAAGGAGTCTTAACTTTAGTCCCCCATTAGGATATAGCATGATTCTCAGAACTACCTACCCCCACACATACAGAGAGAGAAAATCCTAAATTACTTATAATTAAATAGCTTCTTTTTAAGAAAACTACTAGCTATTGGTTAGCATAAAATTAACACAATATAATCAAATTTAATACTTAAAGCATATGTTAAGTTAATTAGCCGAGTCAGAACTGCAGAAATAGATTTCTTTTACAGAGGATGGTGAAGAAGACATATACTTTCAGATTACCTTTAAATATTTTACTGTAGACTTAAAATAGCTACCCAGTTTTTTAAAAAGGAACATAATTTCAAAACCCTCCGCTTATTTTTAATTTATAATCCTTGAAAAAAAAAATAAGTGGATAGCCCAATCATTTATATGCCTGGGCAAAAGCAATACATCTATATAAAAGTACAGTGATATATTTCTGTTGCTAGTTTAATGTGCTGCTCTGTGCCCTGCGTGTTCTGATTCATTGGAGAGCAGCAATCATGTCGACAGGAGCTGTTCTTCAGTTCCCATCAGCGACAACTAAAGGCCAATTCAAGGTTGTGGTGGGGTCATGAATCTAACAGTCACTGATAGAACAATTTCCCTTCCACATGACACTGTCAGTGGGGGACACTAAGAATATACAGTGAGATCTGCTATAGGTATCTCTATCTTCTTGATGTTATTTTATTTTTTGTTTTAAACCATTTTTGGCTATGGTCTGTGGGCACAAAGAGCCACTTGGGAATACAGAGTCAGTCAGTGGAAGATAGGTAGAGGGGAAATTTTCTAACCCTTGAAGAAACTGGAATAATCCTGCTCTCTGTGCAAAAAAAAGCCATCCAACAACAGAAACCCAGATCAAGATCTTAGTGAGACAGTGAGAGAATAGAGATCCACAGCAAAGTCAGAGTTGTATATGGGAAAGACACCAAACCAAATAATGCAGCGAGTTAGGACCTGATCCAGAGGTCCTTACACCTAGGTATAACCCCACTGAAGTCAATGGCATTTCATAGAGTGTAAGATTTTTGCCTTACGGTCCTGTACCATTCCACTGAACTAAGTCCACCTGAGACTTAGTATTGACTTAAATGGGACTTGGATCAGGCCCTGAGTAAGTCACAGACAAAAGGATTAAACTCTACTCTCATGGCTGTTGCATGTGTCTGAGCGAGAGCAGATTTTTGAAGCAGATTCTTTACATTTCATTCCCAAAATAATACCATTGTAAGTGGTTAACAGAATGTGCAGGTCTGTGGTGTTAAAACTTGTAGGACCTGATCCTGCAAACACTTAGTACCAACCATTAATAAGGCTGAATACTGGGAATAATAGCATTGCATCTGATGGCACTACTTATAGTAGCAAGCTCTATGCTTGGTAGGAAGTGTTTGCAGGACTAGGCCTTTGTTGTGTTTATATACAGCACACGTAGTTTACCCAATCTTCTTATTTGCAAAATGCGGGCATGCACATTTATTTTAAATAAAAGCATTTTGTAGTATTAATTCTTATTTGTTTGTAGTTCTTATAACATGCTAGCTGTTGTACAAAAAAAGCTAAAAAACACTAGTTCAAGATGTGGAGAGGCAGCAATTACATTGGAACTAACCCAAGAAAAGGAGCATACTTATACCTGAATGCTATACTCTCCAAGTACAAGAAAGCCATGATGTCAAAGCCTTAGAGGCACATGCTCTGTGGTGGGGTGTACATGGTACCACATAGCAGGGATAGAACCAGTAAGAATTCTGAGCCATTCAGAATTGCTCCTGGTGCTACCAGGGAATGTCACCTGCAGTAGGAGCTCTGCTACCCTTTCAAAATGTGCATCTTGTGCTCCTCTCTGTACCTAGCCAGCTCTGCCAGGCCAAGTCTCTGCTTCCTCCTCCCCTCCTATCCCTGTGACAACTTCAGTCAATTTTTTATGTGGAAAATTATTATTAGGAATGAACGGGAAGCAATTTAGCATGTGGAGAAAAGGAGGCAGGCCACAGAGCCAGCATCACATGATCTGCTTGCTCTTCTCAGAGTGCTGGTGTCCCATACACCACAGTTTGGAAAGTTAATACCAAGACCCTTGGAGCTGGGACCGTCTCTTTTTTATGTTAGTACAGCAGCTAGCACATCTTGACTGAGGCCTTTGGATGCTGCCACAATACAAATTATAAATGCATAATATTCTAATATCTCTTCAGTGGCCTGTGCAAAATAAGTTATTAGGCCACTCCACCAGTGCTGGCATATTCATTACAATCTCAGCAGTGGCCCCTGGGAAGGAGGGCCTCATACAAAGCTCAAACGCAATGGACAGACTCCCTTTGACTTCAACTGGCTTTGGATCAATCCTTATAAAAGCATGAAACTCTGAACAATCTTCTCGCTTCCAGAGATCGTCCTTCTAGGTCTGGGCAGAGGCATATTGGTAGGGCAGAGAAGGGAAGCCTGAACATTTACTGCTAGTTCTGTATCTGTTCTGTGGATAAATACAAGGCTTCAGAACCCAGGGCTGTCAATCTGGTGCCATTTGTGAGCACTAAATGCAGGTGGATTTAAGGGAAAGGTGAGGCAAAATTAATAAAAACTCAGCTCTAAAATATAGGTGTAATTTACAATTGCCTTTCTAATACACTTTTGTTCCCCAAATTTGCTGTACGTGAACATATTTATAGCATAGAAATGGATATTTATAGATTTGTGTTTGTGAACAAAAAGCAACTGCTGGAAATGGAAAACAGCTTGTGTAATAATCATGCTGAACCACAGACTTCCCTACAGTGCCTCACCAATGATATTAACTCTCAGTCAGTAACTCTTCATTCAGGCTCAGATACTGTCAGCTGTACCCAGCTGTGTCAAGGCTCATGATGTATTTTTATTTTTATTTATGCAGTTCAAGCTGATACTAATCAAACTAATTTCAGATAAGATCACAGCCATGCACTTGAACTCAAAGGTGAAAGCACATTTCTTTATCCTCTTACTGAGCAACTTCCCAGTCTCTCACACACATCACAGAGTAAGAAAACTGCGGGTCTAAAATCTACTGTCCTTGGTGTCTCTGGAATTGTTTAGGCCTTTTCTTCAGACACAAAATATTTTGCCATAGGCTTTAACTGTTACGTTAAAAATGCTTCAGTGAAAATGAGATATATACTTAAGTCTCTCATATTGTTTTAGATCTGAGCTGGCTACAGATTTATTATTAAAAATACCACACTTACGAAAAAAAACCATTTCTTATGTTACAAGTTACTAGCACTGAGCCAATTAATCATCATTAATATTTTACCTGATGAGCTTAGTTCTCTTTTTCTGCTTGTGGGATACCTACAAACACATTGGAATTTCCTCAGATTTATTCATTATTTGAAATCAATTAAATTTGTACAAGTTTGGCTAATGTATGGTTTGCACTTTGCCTCAAGTATTCAGTGCTCAGTATTTGAAATTTAAACTGTGCTTAGTTAATTGTGATTGATTAATTAAATCAAATGGTAGTGTTTCTGTCCCATGGCTGGATCAACATGTAAATACTTCCAAGGGAAATACTTGCCCATGTGAATTTAATATCTAGTTTCCACAAACACTGATGTACATGATTTGAACTTTGTGTCTGGGAACATTCATGCTAATAAAACTCAGTTGGCTCAAAAATTTGCACAAAGCAAATGTAGAACATTTTTTTGCAGAAATAATAGTGGCATTCCCATCCTCTAGAACAGTGGTTCCCAAACTTGTTCCGCCACTTGTGCAGGGAAAGCCCCTGGCAGGCCGGGCCGGTTTGTGTACCTGCCGCGTCCGCAGATTCGGCTGATCGCGGCTCCCAGTGTCCGCGGTTCGCTGCTCCAGGCCAATGGGAGCTGCTGGAAGTGGCGCGGGCTGAGGGACGTACAGTAAATCCTCGCTTAACGTTGTAGTTATGTTCCTGCAAAATGCGACTTTAAGCGAAACAATGTTAAGCGAATCCAATTTCCCCATAAGAATTAATGTAAATGAAGGGATTAGGTTCCAGGGAAATTTTTTTCACCAGACAAAAGATTATATTATATATATATGTATATATATATATATACACACAGTATAAGTTTTAAACAAACAATTTAATACTGGTACACAGTGCTGATGATTGTGAAGCTTGGTTGAGGTAGAGGAGTCAGAAGGTGGGATATTTCCCTTACTGCTAAATGATGAACTAGCAATTGGCTGAGCCCTCAAAGGTTAACTCTCTCACTCTGCAAGGCAGCAGGAATGGAGGGAGATATGCGCATTTCCCTTAAGAACACTGCCTTGTTAATTAGATCAGCTTGCTGCGACGCAGCTGCTGCAAGCTCCCTCCGTCCTGAGCCCTGCTCTATGGAAGATGGGGTAAGCGGGGTGCAGGAGCAGGGGGAAGGGGGATACCCTAACATTAGCCCCCCTCTTCCTTCCCTCCTCCCTGGCACAGCAAGCAGGAGTCTCGGGGAGCAGCTCCAAGGCAGAGGGCAGGAGCAGCACATGGCAGTGGGGGGAGGGACAGCTGAACTGCAGGCAGCTGCTGCACAGGGAACTTAGGGGAGCGGGGAGCTGATAGGGGGCTGCCGGTCCACCCTGGTTCCAAGCCCCCACCAGCTAGCTGCAAGGGGCTGCTCTTCCTGCAAGCAGTAGACAAAGCAGGCAGCTGCAAACAACGTTAGAAGGGAGCATTGTACAACTTTAAATGAGCATGTTCCCTAATTGATCAGCAACGAAACAACGTTAACCGGGATGACTTTAAGGGAGGAGTTACTGTACTGGCCGCCGCTTCCAGCAGCTCCCATTGGCCTGGAGCAGCGAACCGCAGCCACTGGGAGCCGTGATCGGTCGAACCTGCGGACGCAGCAGGTACACAAACCGGCCCGGCCCACCAGGGGCTTTCCCTGCACAAGCGGCGGAACAAGTTTGGGAACCACTGCTCTAGAAAGAAATAATTTAGATTAAAATTGTAAAAATATTTAAGATCTACTTTTCTTTTCTCTCTCTCTCTCTCTCTCTCTCATTTTTACACCATTGATAAGTAACTAATTTCACCTTCAGGTTCTTGTATATTGACATAACACTGTGGGTGGCAATTTTTAAAGGTACAAGTGAGAGTTAGGTTCCCCAGTTTCCATTGATTTTGAACGGGAGTTGAGTGCTTAGCTGTCCTTTGCACTTCCAAAAACCTCCATCATAATGCTCGGGTTGAAAATTCTGTTTCCACTATAACTGGAAAAGACATGCCGTGGAAATATTTCTATTGGTCACAGGGTTAATAGAAGCTCATTGCTTCTCAACATAAATGGTGAGCCAAATTTGTTCAGACAGTGTCCCTTTAACTGAGCAGAATAAAACGGAGAGTCAGAATTTCCCCCCTTCAAATGCTGAGTTTGTTTTCCCTCCTCATTCCAACAGTTTAATTAGAATCCATTTGGAACAAAAGGGGGGGGGGAAATCAGTTACCCTACTACTATCTCAGGATACAATACCAGACTCCTGGCCCTGCTACAGTCTCTTTCACCACCTTTGTACCACTCACCTTTCACAGCCCCCAGGGCAGGAATTGTGTAAGAGTGGAGTCAGACAAAAGGGAGCTCTAGCTATTGCCAGCAGCTGAAACAACGTCTGGGCAGGTGAGTGCAATTTAGAGCAGTCCTGATGCTGTTCTAATTGTGCAGTGGACTAAACCAGCCTCTGATCAGCCCCAGGCTCAGGGAGTGCACAGGTGGTGAAAAGCCACCTTTACCCCTCCCCTCAGGCCTGCATTGAACAGAGCTCAGCTGGACCTGAGAATCAGGGCCACAGACTTGACAAGTGTTAAATGTGTAGAACACTTAGCCATTCTCTTAATACAGCTGCAAAAAATAATTAAACTCTCTCACTGTGAATAATCTGGTGAATGGCATTGTCCATTCCTTCAAAAATAAAATCAGTCAAGACCCCTGGCTGGAGCAATGTACTTAGCAACCTTTATTCGTCTGGGATCCTAGACAACCTTTTGCTCAGAGAGCTAAATGCACTGCTGCCCCAGCTAAATCTACTGCTGCTCCAAGATAGCCCCTTATAGGGACATCAGAATTATTGGAATAAATCTTACAGTGCTAGTGCCCCACAGTATATTTAGGAATTTCATAGCTTTCTACTGGACATTCTAGCTGAAAATCTATACCTTCAGTTAAGAAAAAGTACATACAGGGATAGAAGCTTCAGCAGGATACAGCATTACAAGTGGCTACTTAAAATGAGAGCGAGCTCTGTTTTCCATTCCTACATTCTGATAGTATAAATTTCAGCTGTCTAGTACAGCAGTCATCACTTAACATGATCAAACTGTGTAGAAAATTTGCAAACTATTCTGTTAAATATAGGAATTATACATGCACATCACACTGGCAGCTGTCAATCCACTAGATGCACTGTGAGAGCAGTAACAGAAAATACAGTTTCATTGAATAGTAAATGTTATCACTTGTGGAGTTACTATACCAAATATACAGTATCAGTTGGGACCCCTCTAGGGCAAGCCAGAGTCTTGTGCTAGAGACCTCCACTGCCTAAAGCAAATGCTTAGTCAGGTGAGCTAAGGACTAACCCTCCAGATTACCAACTGCAGCAGACTGATTAAACATCTAGTCCAGCCAATAGATAGGGGAAAAGACCCACACAACTCTGGTGTGGTTACCATAAATAATATAATTCTCACTGATTTACTGTATTTATTCAAACAATAAAATCACTGGAAATTAAAGGACTCTGGCAACATGAATACAAATTCTGCCATTACTCTTCACTTTGCTTTTAATTCATTTTAATTATTTGTGTTACAGAAGCACCCAGAGGCCCCAATTAGGATCAGGTTGCCATCCTGCTGGCTGATTTACAAAAGACAGTCCTTGCTTAACAGACTTGGGGAAAACACTGTGCTAATATTAGGTATAATGTTTCCTCCCCTTTCCTGAATCTCAGCTTACTTCTCAGCTGTGCCACAGACAGAGTTTAGCCTTTTCAGGACTTTGACAGCTATTATACAGAGTTAAATCTTTGATAGAAGGAGAATAACACAATTTCTACAGGAAAATAATACACCTAGTACCCCACCCCCAATTTACTTAACTCTTGAAACAATTGTGACTATTGTCAATGACAAATCATTTATAGATAACACTTGAGGAGTGGGAGGTCCCCAAAGTTTTAACACTTATTATCACAAGTTCAAATGCAAAAATATCATTATGCGTGCACACACACACACACCCCTAGTATTCCTCTCTGGACTTACCCTTCTCAGTCTCTGTAGAATGGTGTATAAACTCCCCGTAGGGCACATGCCTGGTCCTAAAAGTTGGAAAACCAATTATAGTCTCACAGTCTCCCTCAAAACTCCCCTTGAGTTTCTGCAACAACAATCTGCAATTTGCACAGGCCACAGCAAATTCTAGTTTCTTCTTCTCCTGTGGGGTAAGAGTGCCTGTAGTATAACCCAACAAACAACAGGCAACCCCCCTGGACACAATCCTCATAGCTGACCCTTCAGAACCTTACACTGCTCCACCAGGGAGTCCTTGGAGCTAGCTCCCACTTCTCCTATTTATAAACTCCTCCCCCTCCTCTTGAACACCCCTTAGTTCCACTCACAGAGAGTGACTCTGGGTATGTCCTGCCAGGCTGCTTGCCCATAATGGAAGTCATCTAAGTAGCTTCAAACAGCTAATGAGCATGCTTGGTACCGAACACAGCCTATTACTGGGTATATCTAGCTCAGCCCAACCTGGAGTTACCACACCCAGCTATGGTAAGACTGCAGCGGCACAGTGCCCCCAAAACAAAAAACTTTGTATGCACCCCCCCCCCCATTCCTTCACTTATCTGCACTGTTAAATGCTGCAATGCAGGCTGGTGGAATACATATGTTTACTGTCTGAATAGAGAAGCCTATGATAAATGGGGGGGGGGATGCATCCTATATGCAGAGTGATCAATAGTAGTTGGCAAATGTCAGTTCCACCTCACTGTCTTTAATATATATGAGGTGAAGTAAGGGGAAATAGCAGGAGAGGGTGGGTAAGAGGGAGCAAGGGAGTAGGTAAAGGAACGAAAGTTTGGGGAAGAGTGGGGAGGACAGGAAAGCTTGTGAGTTGAGGGAGGGATGGGACTAGACCTGGCCGAAACTTTTTTATCATTTGTTTAATTAAAAAAAAATGCTTTTTTGGTGTAATGGAGATTTTTATGGGGGAAAAAAGTCTGTTTTTGCTTAAATGTTTTGGTTTTCATCAAGCAAATAATTTCCCCTCCCAAAAATGCTCATTTTTCATTTGTTGGATATTTTTCAGAATTTTGGAATAAAACTGTCAAAGAAAACATTTCAGTGAAAACAAAAACAGGTGTGGCCTCTACTTCTGGGGAATGGCCCACTGCATTTCTTCTCCAACAGATGTGTCCGGGGAATGGGGAACTGGCCTGGGGCCTGGTGTCCCCAAAGGTGAGAGGTCCTCTACTGGGTCTCAGTCCAGAGGAAGTCTCAGGTGTGCCTCATTCCCTTGTACCCCATGCTGCAGCACAGGTTGGGATGGGACTTTGCTCTTGGGAACTAACTACAACCCCTGGAGCACTGTGCTTCCTTTCCAGCCCATGTGGCTGGGGGGGATCAAATGACATAATCCTCATTTGAAATGCTTGCATAAATCTCCAGAGCAGTGCCTCATGTGGGGAAGTTACTGGCACAGAGTGTGCGTTTTCAATTGGGCAACAACTTCAGTTGAATGGATATTGACATATCGTTCCAGCTGAATAGTTATAGAGATCTGCACACTACTGTTTAATACTAAAGAGCAAATACTTGTAAAATCAAATGCATTTTTCTCTCACCATTGGAATTCATCTCAGGAAAAGCTGAGAACATGATGACAAAAGATAATGGTTTGCATCCAGTTTATATTACACCTCCAATATAATACACTGTAGCTTTCCAATTCAGTCATGGGGCGGGGGAATATCTATCAAAATAAAACACAAAGGTTGCCGCTAGATCAGCTAGTTCAATTCTAACCCTTGTCACTATGCACCAGTGTGTATGGTAGCCTCTCCGAAATGATTGGTGGCATCTCTGATCCAAGACTCCCATTGATTTTAATGGTTTTTGCATGAGGCCCTTAATCCTGTTCCTAGACAATTGTCCCCATCATAAAAACTACAATTAGCACTAATTAACAAATATGTAAGCAGTCTAATCAGAGGCACCAAGGACTGAATTGGTATGGACAATTTGGGTCAGGGTTGAGGCAAATTGGTGGTACAATGCAGGCAAGCCTGTATTTCTAGTGCCTGGGTTTGTACCCATTTCTAAACAAGTAGAGGATTCAGCTCTATACAAGAGTTCAGCCATTCAAGCACTTTTGATGGATACTAAATTAACACAAACATTCTACCAAAAATTGGCAGCTTTACCAAAAAGCTTTTAGAAATGAGTAAATTATTTGCTGATGAAGAACTGAAACACAGAAGCAACCAGAACATTATTCAGAAGCACGTGAAAACACAGCATTTTTGGCACACATTTAGACTTTAAGAGTGTAGTGTGTCTGTGTATTTTACGAGAAGGCAGAATAGATTTAAATGTAGCTGCTTATTGATTTACACTCTTTATACTGGACATGGCTTTTTATTAAAGAAAGCAGATATTCAATAGTGTTAACTAGTAATGGGAATTGACTTTTCACTAATTGCACAGACCCTGGCATTAATACACTTTAACAGAAAATGGGGCCAGATCAATCCTGAAGTTTTTCTGTAGCTCACTATGGTCAAAGGATTCCAACAACAATGAGACTAAATGAGACATTTTAGCTTTCTTGTTTTAAATGTAATTTATCCAATTAGCAGGATAAGGACTTTTTCCAAAGGAAAGAGGAGGGAAGCTCTCCAACACAGTAGCTCTCCTTCCATGTCTTGGTTCCTTGGGGATCATTATTCCCAAATGGAGAGTCTTGTCCTTCCATTTTAAACATGCAGGAACACTATGTGCTTCTCAGCAGTATAAGGGGCCTACCATCAATCAAACATAGGCCTGACCCCTCAGGTCCCACCCACCCTAAGATCCACCCCTGGGGTATTACTTCCGGGATCAAGATGGACACATGACTGGAAGCAAAGGGTGTCATGTGACCCCTCTAAGAACCCCTCCCACCACCCTCTACCAATCAGGATGTGTTTTGCCCCATGTAGGACCACCCCAAGAGGAGATTTGACCAATCAAGGATGTTCTGGGGTGGGGTGACCCGCCCAGAAGTGGGTCATGTGACCCCTCTAAGAACTCCTCCTACTGCCCTCTACTAATCAGGATGGGTTTCAGCCACAGAGGACCTCCCCGAGAGGAGATTTGACCAATTGGGGGGAGTTCCGGGGCAGGGTGACCTGCCCAGAACAGGGTCATGTGAGCACTCTAAGAGCTCCCCCTACTTCCCTCTACCAATCAGAGTGCAGCACCACCCCTGGAAGTCCCAGTGCCATGTGGAAGAGGCCATTTTGTTCCAAGAATGCATGTTTTAGAAATCATGGAAACACTGAAAGGAAACATGGACTCCTTCACCACCCCCATGAGAATTTCAGACTTTGTTTTAGCTCTGAGGACCTTTGACTGTCTGTGGAGAAAGCACTACATCAGCGACAGTTCCAAGGAGGAGGAGAGAGTGGCCAAGGGGAGCCCTTTGGCCCAGCCGCTGATGGATACGCTGGAACCCGACCCTGAAACCCAACCTCTCCTGAGGAAGACCGATGAGCATAACAGCCTCTCGTCGTCCACCCCCCTAGAGGAGGAAGGCAACCGTGGCTCATGGGAGTTAGCGGTGGACTAGGTAAACGGAAAAGACGTCGTTCAGGTATAGTGACGGTCGAGGATGGGGTGTAATGGGGTTAGGAACTGATCCAGGGTTGCATAAATCTAAAAACAAGCAGTGTTTCTGCATTCAGTGCTTCTGCTAGTTGTTTCTTTTCTGAAAATGTCTCGACATTGAAAGACATCAATGATCCCTTTCTAGAGGCCCTGAGAGCGTTACATCAGACAACGAAGACGAACCGGGCCCATCTTGTTTTTGCTCAATGCCAGTACAAATCATTGACGAGGATGCTGAGGATGACGACTATATGGATTTAAGGAAGAGGCTTGGCATGGAATTAACTGAGCCAGTGCCACGTCGTGAGCGTAAAAAAGTCATGTGTTCTATTGTACGTGCTGTTGTTTCTGCTGTCCTTAATCACTGCTTTAGGGAAAGCTTTTGGAAGATTGTGAGGGTTGTGTCATAGACGTGCCAGCCCAATGGCATCATGACGATGTGAGTTGGACTTCGGAGGATATAAACTGCAGGCTCCTGGACCTGTGCGCTGACCTGTCTTTGGAAAGCTTATTAAACACTGTTATTGCCATAGGTTATACTTATGCAATGTCTGTGCCTAACCCAAGAAAATTTAGCAAAAGGCGTGATCTTCGTAAATGCTGTGCAATTCGGTCAAGACCCTGACAGTATTTTAAAGAAAATAATCAAACCGCAAGATTCCTGCTTACAGCATTATATTGACCGTCTGGTCCGCACAAAAAGTTACAGAACCCTGCTTAAGAAAAAGACTATTTGTCAGAAATCTAAAAGGATTAAGTTAGAGAATGGTGAGGGGACAAACATGCGATATAAAACTTGGTAGCTGTAAATAAAAATATCTATTGAAAAGGGCTTTGTGACTATCTGTGTTTCTGTTAGAAGGTCTGTGTGGCCCTTAAGTAAGATAAAAGTTTGGATGGAGCATCTTGGTTTGTTTTCAAGGGGCTGTACGTCTTTTAAATAAAAAAATAGTTTGTGAGAAACTAGCTCTTGTATCTTTGTGTAAAAGAGACCCGTTTACAGCAAAAAGCTGAAATGTGTGTAGTAGAATCTTGAGGAGAAATCCCCTCCCGAAAATGTGTTTAAAATAAAAGCAAAAAATAATGCTTCTATGTAAAACAGGAATGTTTGAGGCACGTGTTTGAATACAATAGAGCTGACGGTTTAACCACACCCCCACTGAATAGCAAGGGTGACTCTATTGAGTCTGTAGGTCTAGATGTGATTACTCACCCTTGTTGCCATCAGGGTTAAACGTATTAGTGATTAGTAATTAAGTTTGATGGGTGTACACCCACTGTAAGGGAGTTGGATGGGTGGGGATGGTGAGCTCTGATTACTACTATTAACTGAAATATAACCCCAGGAGTTGGTAGAACTCTATTGGACAGTTTAAATAAAACCTCAGGAGTTGGTAGAACGCTATGGGCCACCCTTTCTAGCAACTCAAAGTCATTAAAATAATATATTTGCAAAATTAAACAAGGGTCTAACTGCAAACTGAAAGGTTTCAAGGTTTCACAAACCCCCACCATACCTTTATAGAACAAGCATTTGCTGTAAAAACATTTAAAAGATATTTGTAGGGTGTTTACTGTGGTTGTGATACATCCATTTTATTTCAAAATGACCAAAAACTTTAAGCATGAAAGAAACATGTTTAAAAACAAAACAAAACCAAGACATTCATTGATATTGGTAACATTAAGGATTGTTGTGTATGGTGATTTACTGTTTAATACTGTAACAAGGCCCTACAGTGCTCTGTTTTTAGATTGAAACAGAAAAATGTTTTTTAACTAAAAAAATTTTAAAAAGCAGCCCAGTTGAGCAGACAACTTAATTCTCCCACCCCTCAGATCACAAAAGGGAACTTTGGGGAGGGGTGCCTAATTTCCTTAAGTATCTGTTAATTCAGAAAAAAGAACAGGAGTCCTTGTGGCACCTTAGAGACTAACAAATGTATTTGAGAATAAGCTTTCATGGGCTACAGCCCACTTCATCAGACGCATAGAATGGCACATAGAGTAAGAAGATATATACATACAGAGAACATGAAAAAGTGGAAGTTGCCATGTTCTCTGTATGTATATATATATCTTCTTACTCTATGTTCCATTCTATGCATCTGATGAAGTGGGCTGTAGCCCACAAAAGCTTATGCTCAAATACATTTGTTAGTCTCTAAGGCAGGGGTCGGCAACGTTTGGCACGCGGCTCGCCAGGGTAAGCATCCTGGCGGGCCGGGCCAGTTTTATTTACCTGCTGATGCGGCAGGTTCGGCCGATCGCGGCCCCCACTGGCCGCGGTTCGCCGTCCCGGGCGAGCGATGTGCTGGCTGCGGCTTCTCGCCGCCCCCATTGGCCCGGGACGGCGAACTGCGGCCAGTGGGGGCCACGATCAGCCGAACCTGCCGCGTCAGCAGGTAAATAAAACTGGCCCGGCCCGTGCTTACCCTGGCGAGCTGCGTGCCGAACGTTGCCGACCCCTGCTCTAAGGTGTCACAAGGACTCCTGTTCTTTTTTCTGAATTAACAGATACTTAAGGAAATTAGGCACCCCTCCCCAAAGTTCCCTTTTGTGATCTGAGGGGTGGGAGAATTAAGTTGTCTGCTCAACTGGGCTGCTTTTTAAAAATTTTTTAGTTAAAATACATTTTTTTGTTTCATTCTAAAAACAGAGCACTGTAGGGCCTTGTTAGTCTCTAATAAGGTGCCACAAGTACTCCTGCTGTTTTTGCGGATACAGACTAACACGGCTGCTACTCGGAAACCTGTTAATTCAGAGTTGTAAGTGATTGAATCAACCTGCTTACTACAGACTCTGAAACAAAGAGTTAGGATGGTATAAAAACCTCAGGTTTTTGGAGACTCCTCTTTCAACAGAAACTATCTTGAACAGAATAGCTGCGGGACTGAAAGACTAGGTATGCTGCTTATTTTTAACTCTGAAAATATATACTATATAATGTCATTCTTTGTCCACGCTGTCCTTACTAAATAATGGTACCTATCTTTATTGCAGTGTGATCTGTTTAGCATGGAAATACCAACTTCAAGCTGCTTTTCACCAGGGCTAGGTAAAACCCCATTTTTAACTATAGTTGTGGTTAATACTGTTAAATTAAAATGCACCAGGTATAACACAGATTGATTAGGGACTTTAATCTAATTGGGGAATAATTCTAACTAAAAATGTTGCTTGTTCTTTAATCCAAAGGCCCAAATACAAAGGAAAAAGACAGCTGGAAAGGAAAATTCACCAGCATCAATGGCTGATGGATGGATGAAGCCCAGTAAATATATTTTGCTTATTGGTTTGGTTATTTTATGAGGTTTGGTATTTTAAGCAAATACATAGGTGTGGGTGAGAAAGGTGGTAAAGTTAAGTTTTGTAAAATGTTTATTTGATGCTAAATTGGAACATCTCTGTTTTAATTCATCAGGCATGGGCAGCTCTCCTGACAATGCTGTAGTCAGAGCTATAGGGACACCTCCACACACAGTCTGATTTAGAAAATTCCCCAGAAGGCTCTCTAGACAGGTCCCGGTCTACTCCTGATGATCCTCGTGGTGGCCCCTCGTAGTCCGACTCTCAAATAGCATCTGAGGTAGAAGACGCAGATGGTGGTCCCATAGAGGAACCCCCAAGAAACCCTGAAAATGCAGATGCAGGCCCCCCAAACAGACGTGTATATGGAGCGAATGAGAAGCTGGCAATGGGAATTACCTAGATTTGGGGGGGTCGGTGTATTGTGAGGAATTTTTTGTCAATTTTGAGCAAATAAATTCAGCTCAGCAGGTCGTTGAAGCCATACACAGGGGGATACAGTTAGTTCTTGATGACGTTAACAGTAGAGTAGCCCCTGATGATTATGTTCAGTTACGTTTGGAGAGTCTTAATTTAACCAACCCTTTGTTTTTGGTAAGAAGAATTAGGGATGAGCTATCTGCTGAAGACTTCTTAAACCAGACCTCAAAGCTGTTACAGAGTAATAGAGAGATGCATGTGGATGGGACATTGCGCCTCATTGTGACAGTTGTAAAAAACCTGGGCGGGGTGGGGGAGTGGCCATAGAGTTTTAAATTCTATCCTCAATAGTCAAAACATGCATAAAAAGAGACGGAGTTTAGTAGACCTGGACCTGACTGACACCGGTACCAATCTGTGTTTTGCGGGCGGGCTCTTGGCCGTCATGTCTGACTGTAAACCCACAGACGCAGAATTGTTAGACAGGGTGAGAAAGTTGCATGAGAAACTGGGGTGGTCAGATCAAAAAAAGATTATGCTCAGCAATGTAGAAGCATTTGAACAGCATTTAGGAGTCAACATACAGGTGGTACTTTATGCGGCAAAAGGTGGGTGGGATTTTTTTAAAACAGGAGGCCCAGTGTTCCCCAAGACTTTTTTTCATCCTGTTGCATGATGAGCATTATTATGGGGTTCTGGATGTGAAAAAGTTTGGTGTGAAAAATTATTGTGAGTTTTGTCACACGTTGTACAGTCATGACCACCCTTGCAGGTATTGTTGCTGCCTCTGCTTGAGTGCGACGTGCTCAGACAGTGTGGCCATGAAGTCCTAGTTGTAGACTGTATTGTTGCTCCAAAGAGTGTTTAGATAGACACGTCGATTGTGCATTGAAAAAACAAGTTGAATGCCTGTCTAAAACGTTGTGATCAGTGTCAGTCTTACGTGGACAAGGGGCACAGGTGTAAAGGGAGGCATTGTAAGCAGTGTTAGGGTTTGATCACTGGTGACATAGGCAGCCACCTGTGTTTTATGGATAGCATTAGAAAGCCCGAATCATCGGAAAAGTATATTTTTTATGATTTTCAGTGCACGCAGGAGACGAGGTTGCATGTGCCCAATTACATTTTTGCTGTGAGTGTCTTTCTACCTTTGTTAAGACCTTTATTGGCAAAAAGTTCCAGGACTACATGCTCCTCAAGCACAATTCCAAAGGTTACGATGTGTACTTCGTCATTAGACAGTTACTGAAGGAAAAGATGTGCCTAGAACTGATAGCTCAGGGTAGTAAACTTATGTGTGTGGAAGTTAAGGCCCTGGGCATTCGTTTTATAGACTCTTTAAACTTCTTGCCCATGAAACTTAGCAAGCTCCCACAGACGATGGGGTTTGAAGGTTGCAAAGGATATTTCCCACACTTTTTTAACACTTTAGAAAACCAAAATTACGTGGGGCCTATGCCCAGGGTGGAGCACGAGGACATAGATAGCATGATGCCCAGGGAGAAAGCAGAATTTCTTGACTGGTATCGGGACAACAGATATGAGATGTTTGACATGCAGAAAGAACTTGCATATTATTGTCGGCAGGATGTCAAAATTTTGAGACAAGCCTGTATCTTGTACAGAGAAGAGATCATGAAAATGACAGAGATGGGAGATATTGTAGAGAGAGGCTCTGGTAAATTCACAGAGGTAAAATTGTGTATAGATCCTTTTGTGACGTTGTGCAGTCTATATGGTTTTATAAAAACATGATAAGTGAATATAATGTAACTGGGATAGTTTTAGAAAAATATGGTAATAAGCGAATATAACATAACTGGGATATGCTTCATGCAAAAGGTCTCTTGTAAGGTATCATTACAAAGTTTATAATCTACTGAGTATGATCATCCGATTTGTATAAATGTACCAGTCTTGTATCTAAAACTAGAAATATAAAATATAACTCTGAGGGCCTATTGTAATTATGTAAAGTGTGGGCCATTAATGATGGTTTGGAATCTTGATGACTCCCATTAACAAGGACCATTATCCGCAGATGGCTGTGTTTACCTGTGAGTCTTCCTGTATATGTGTGTGCTGGCAAGTGGGCAATGAAGTCTTGCAGTGACATATGATCATGTCACCTGAACTGGAATCCATCTTTAACCTGGTGCTTTTCCAGTGAGGGGGGGTGGAAACCCAGAGGGACAAAGGGTTCCTGCCTTATGCAAAAGATATATTACGAGGTTTCATCTTGTGAGTTTATCAATGATGAAATAGCGTGTGTGTCTTGGAAGCACACAAAAGCCCAGTACTCAGTCTCTGGCAATACCAACATCTTCATAGCCTGTTTCACCACCGCTTATGCCCACTTAGAACTAAACAACCTGCTAAACAGGCTGCAAGAGTGGTGCCAGTACCACAACACTGACTCAGTGATATTTGTGAAAAGGGAGGGTGACTGGAACCCTCCTCTGGGGGATTATTTAGGGGACCTCACAAGTGAGATCCTGCCAGATCAACACATCACCGAGTTTGTGTCAGCTGGCCCGAAAACATACGGATACAAGCTGTTGGGAGGAAAGACCTGAATGAAAGTCAAAGGGATTACCCTGAATGTAGCAAACTGTGAAAAGATCAACGTTGACAGTTTGAAAGATCTTGTCCTGGACTATAGCGTGGCCCTGCGAGAGAACACCCCAAAAAAGATAGAGGTGCAGCAGCCCCCTATTGTAAGGAACAAAAATCAGTGGCAAATAGAGACAAAGACCCTTAAGAAAATGCAGAAAGTCATTTGCAACAAGAGGATCCTCAGAGAATGGTTTAAAACCCTGCCCTACAGCTTTTGAAAATGGATACGAGGTGGAAGCACCCCTTTTCTGTAATTCTCGCAGGGTCTAGCAACTGTGGGAAAAGTTACTTTATAAAAAATATGTTGGATAATGCCAAACGAATGTTGTCTGTTATGCCTGAGAACATTGTGTGGTGTTACAGTTGCTGGCAACCTCTGTATAAAGAACTGCTTGGTAAATATCCCTTTATCAATTTTGTGGAGGGGATGCCTGATGCTTTTGACGATGACTGTTTGTTTCCTACCAATAAAGTAAATATGATTATCATAGACAATCTGATGAACTCTGCTTGTGAAAGCAATGAAATGAGAAAGCCTTTACCAAGTAAGTGCATCACAGGAATCTGAGCATTATGTATATAGTTCAGAACATATTTTGTCAGGGAAAAAAGTGTCACACGATGAACCTAAACACAAAGTACATGGTTCTGTTCAAAAACCCCAGTCAAATCGTTATGCTTGCTCAGCAAATGTACACCGGCAAAGCACAATTCTTTCTAGAAGCTTTTGAGGATGCTTCCAAAAGACCTTATGGCTATCTGGTGGTGGATTTAAATGCTTCCACACCAGAAGCTTATAGACTAAGAACTGGTCTTTTCCCTCCAGACTGGCCGGCGGTTTATACTTTGAAAAGAACAACAGCTGGATATAAAAAGAGATGAATTATCAGCAGGCCCTTTTTAACAGCCAGGGTTGCTGACTGAAAACATGTCTAGCTGCGTGAAGAGAAATCTGGTACTTTTAAAATTACTCAGCAGATTGTCCCCACAGCAAAGGAAGGCTATACTGGGTTCGGCCTCTGACAATTTAGTAGCGGCCATCTCAGAAATAGCACTCAATACCTTAAAAGGAAACGTACCTTTGACAGAATCAAGTGCATGTGCTGAAAAAGAGACGCACGCTGATAAAAACTTTGTGTAATAAAAGGGTTTCACTTAAAAGAAAGAAGCATCTGGTGAAGCAGTCTGGGGGATTTATCGGATCGCTATTAAGTTTTGCTATCCCTCTGATAACGGGGCTTTTGACTAATCAATAATGGAGTATGCAGAAAAAAATGTACCTGGTGCAATTAAGGGCTACCCCTCCGGCGGAGGAAAATATCAAAACGACTGCAACCCGCTTACTGGATGCTGAAATGAAGTCTGTTCTTCAAAGGACTGATTTAGCCGAATACGAAAGGCTAAACTTTACAGCGCCGTGCTTCAAAGGTACCTAACGTACGTGAAGCAGAGTGATGTGGATAAAGGGAAAATAAGTCTGTTTCACACCGGAACAGAGTGTGACTGCCAAACCCCCAGAAACACCAAAGACCTCAGACTCTGTTGCTCAGGAGGTGTTGGATAACGTGAATAAGCGTTATAAGAAAAATGCATTAGTATTGCTAAATAAGCTGGGCCAGGATAAAAATATCTCTTTTTGGAATGATAAAGGGGCTTTTGTATACAAAGGCTCGGTGGTTAATGGTTCTAACATGCTCGACTTAGTCAGGGCCGTCACTCAGACGCGCTCTGTTCCTAGCAGACACGTACCTAAAGGATGGGATGTGTTTGTGAATGCCATAGCGGAACTGAACGGCCCATCTTCCGTCATGGGCAACATGGCCAACAGAGATCTTTTGAAATGCCTGAAGGCCTTGACCACCTACACCAGAGGTGATCAAGAAACACTGATCCTTTTTTTGCCGTCTAAAAAATGAAAATTGGCTAAAAGACCTAAATGGCTCAGTGTGTAATGTTTTTCATGTTCTACAAAAAAAAAAAAAAAAAAAATTAAAACTGGTAAAGTTTTGCTTTAAATAAAACATTTCTATACTTTTCAAAAAAATTAATATCTATGTGTACTTTTTCTGAATTGGTCATTGTTTAAAAAAAAAAAAAAAGAAAAACCCCCACCAAACATCAATTGTCTTTAAACTCCTCACCTGGGGTGCCTTATTGGGTAACATGGCTATGAAAATCGTTGCAAGATACACACGTCTGGGTTTGTTGAAACATGTTTTAAGTGAGGCTAGGCATGCCTGAGAATTTACATTTTATATTTTTTACAAAATTCATCACCATCCAGTCGTTTTGCACTAAGTCGTTAGAATACAATTTTAAAATCTGGTCAAAAGATAAATCCTTGCTATGGTGATGTAACAAAAACATGCAGTGATAGCTGCAGGTGACAGAGCGAGGGTCTTGTAATTATCTAGTATGAAATGCAATGTTGGTGGCATTTTTAAAAAATTCATAATGCTTCTAGGAAACAACACACTATTCGGGGGGATGCCCGTATGAGTAAAAAAACTTTCCATGGTTACGCTCCGCCAGATTCAAGGCGAGCCAGTGTTCACCCGGTTGGTTGTACGCAGGGCCGGTGCTACCATTAAGGCAAACTAGGCGATTGCCTAGGGCGCCAAGATTTGGGGGCGCCAAAAAGCGGTGCCAATTTTTTTTACAGCGTTCCTGGGCTGGGCTGCCGGCGGCGCGCTGACACGTGCGGCTCAGACTCCCTCTCCCAGCGCAGCGGCTGCTCCACTTCTCCCACCTCCTAGGCTTGTGGTGCCAATCAGCTGTTTGGCGCCGCAAGCCTGGGAGGGGAGGAGAATTAGAGCGGGGCGGCGTGCTCGGGGAGGAGGCGGAGCAGAGCTGAGCTGGGGTGGGGATCTGCCGCACAACTCCCCAGGCCGGGGGGGTGGGGAGCTGCCGCAGGGAGGGGGGCGCCTCAGGGCGGGGGGGAGGTAGCTGCCGCAGGAGGGTGCCTCAGGGCGGGGGGGGCAGGGAGCTGCCGCAGGGCTGGGGGGGGGCGCAATGTGGACCTTGCACCGACCCTGGTTGTACGGATGCGTGTTGACCACCAAACCTAGGGTCTCTGAGACAGCTTGCCGCCAGGGAGCCAATCGCAAGGGAACTCATCTAAGAAATTCTCTTTTGTGTAAGGGTCCACTGATAAGGCACGTGAGAGCTGGATGGTGTCCATATTCACATGTAGTCAAACAGAACCTTTCTCCTCTGATTTATCTCTATGATACTGTCAAAAACTTCATACACAATTGTGGAAGCAGAAAAAGAACTGTCAGAAAAGAACTGCAATGCATGACAGTTTGTTAGCAAGAGTCAGGCTAACTGTAGCCCTGATAACGCGAGATTTGTAGAAGCGAGGATTGTGTGAGGCGGGTGAGAAAGTACTGTGTAAGAAGTTATTGTGACCTTGTATAAATAAGGTGTAGAAGACCTTGTGTAAATAAGGTATAGAAAATATTGTATGTTGGCAAAAGTCAAAACAATTAAGAAATAAAATATCAAAATGGCTTATGTATAACAAAATGCAGCTGTCCCTCATTATTGAAAGGTATAAATGCTTGTTGTAATTAGGTATCAGTGAGAGAGACCTGCTTGGCTCTCTCCCTCTGCACAATTGTGAAAGTAAATAAAGCTTCTGACTTGCTGTACCCAAACAAAAAGTGAGAACTCAGTTTTTCTCCGACAATTTGGGGGCTCGTCCGGGATGGCAACGCCCTCAGAGGCACCGGCAGTTACTACGGATCGTTCCCCTTCGAACCCCATGGCGCCACAATAGAGGTAGGAGACCTTTTGAAATCTCTATTGGGGTGTCGGAGGAGGACTGTCCGTGGGGCCGTCTGTCCCTGTTGGGCTCACGCCATCCGAACTTATTGACTGTGCAGCAAGGTCAGATGCTGAGCGGCGTAGGGGAATTGTTTGCCGCCCCCTGTATGCATATGCGAGGTGCATAGGATTGCACCTGTGTTGAGGGGTTGTTACCGCCTCAGCAGGAGGGGTTTTTACTGCCTCATAGTCCGGACAGAGGGGTTGTTTACCGCCTCAAGAGGGGTTTTTACCGCCTCGAGTGATGCATCGAGGTACTTGGGAATAGTACCTGAGGTACTTGGGAATAGTACCTGGAGTAAGGCCTTGGTGTGTGTGTGTGTGTGTGTGTGTGTACACCAGTGTGAATTGAGTGTTACCGGAAGACGCCCAGAGTACTCTGCGAAGTCTTTTGGCTCGTGACCAGAACTACTCTAACGCAAGCCCGGTAACTAAAGGATCTTTTAGGAGATCCGACCCACGGTACGCTAACTCGGCCTGGCATCGTCCGGCGAGGAGGCTGCCTGGGTCTAGGAGTGTGTGAACCCATCTTCCCTCCCCTTTTCCTCTCCGTGTGAGGCACTGACTGTCGGACCATCTCACTGGATGCAACAGAGTAAGCGGCGCCGTCTCTCTGAGATTAGCCGACGCTCTTTGCTGAAGGAAGGTGTAGGAGGTCATGGCTATCCTCGTTAGTCTCTCCTGTGTGAGTACCCTGTAGGGAGAGATCCTTAGTTTATATGCCGCTAGCGCGGACAGGGCATCCTCCTCCCTGTGTGTGTGATTGGAAAATGGGTGGGGGACAGTCTAAGGATTCCCTCTCACCCCCTAAGGGTACCCCAGCTTATTTTATGTACGTACATTATGGTCCATCAACCTGCAGGTATTTAGAGAATTGGAATCATTACACGCGTGAAAATTCATCTAAACAATGCCCACTAAAAGGTACCTTCAATCTAAATAAGATCATACATCTCAGAGGAGTTTTTAATCACCAAAAAAGAAAGCCTCTGACACAC
Organism: Emys orbicularis; assembly: GCF_028017835.1. Taxonomy (NCBI): domain Eukaryota; kingdom Metazoa; phylum Chordata; order Testudines; family Emydidae; genus Emys; species Emys orbicularis. The sequence goes on along the minus strand of NC_088686.1, from coordinate 93,467,626 downwards.
AATGGGAGCAATTTGTCTATTAAGGAAAGGAACGGGTTAATTTGAAATTCAGCTTGGTCCAAAAATAAAGAGAAAGTTAATCTGCGTTCAAGGTCAAGAATCAATGCAGACCAGGCTAAGTACAAAAAAAAACTACTTTCGGCCCCAGCTGGCTGTAAAAAAATATAGACATAGTCAAACCAAAGGCAATACAAGTTACAGTGCTGAAATTACATTTGCAAAGCTTAACTGTCCAGTGAGATCCAACAGTCTGCCTTTGCGACCCTGGAGCCGGCGTGGTTTGGGGACGCTGAAGAAGCCACAGGCAGCCGGCCTGGACTGGAATCACTGAAAAGACGCCCCAAAAGACTTCAGGGTGTAAAAGAACTGCCCTCCCAAGAGAGGAAGCAAGTTGGAGATTGCACAGCACCTTCTCTCAACGTTATACACAGACGTGGCCAGTCTGAACATACGTGTGTAAGTATGAAAGTGTGCCTACTCTCAGCCGCAGTAAGTCTGAAAACCGGAGAGGGATTTAGCATTCCTCTCTCCACCCCGGTTGACCGGGAAGGGTGTCAGGTGGATCTACCCCAGTCGTAGCAGGACTGGGCAATAGAGAAGTTAGAGTAATAGGAAGAGTTGTGTACTTGATAACTAAAATTAAGCAATTAAAAGCATAGATCATGAACCAGGCAGCAACTCAAACCTATGCCCAGGGCAAATTGCAAGCCTTGAAACAAAACTTCCAGGCAAAAAAGGAAGCACTGGCTAAGCAAGTACCGGTCCTTCAGGGACTTGTCAGAATTTAACCATTTGTGTTTGCATATGCTGTAACAGCAGTGTGTTTGCCACAAGAAAAAATTAAATAGTTAAACGCCAATGGGCCCTGCGTTTTGCCCAAGTGGCAAGCCTCACGAGGAAGGACTCGGGTAGCCTTGTGAGTAAAAATGTTTAAAAAAAGAAACCAGGAAGGGTGGGGGCTAGTTGAGAAGCCCACCCTCCTATCTAAATTGGTAGTGAAAAAGCCGGTGCCCATGGAAGGGACGGTTCAGCAAGAAAAGCAGGATTGGGCCCAAGCGGGCAGGCAATAAATAAAAAAATTAAAAAACAGGTTAAAAACTTTAAGGGCATAATAAAAAAAAAAAAGTAAGTAATTATAAGCATGGGGATTTCAAATCCCCAGAATAATAATTGGAATGGTAAAATCTGAGTTGAGTTGGGTGTAGTTTTAAAAAACAAGCAAGTAATTTAAAAAAAAAGAGTAAAAAGTTAACTCTGTAGTTGCTAAAGGGAATCAAGCAGTGAAACTTGGTAAAAATGTCTGTAAGTAATTCAAGCAAAAGGTTATTTAAGTAAAATTATAAGTTAGAAGTATAGCTTCTAACTTGCTATACCCAAACAAAAAGTAAAAACTCAGTTTTTCTCCGACACAATCATATTGATGGTGACCGTCAAAGCCTTCCCAAAACGTATTTCTGCTCTCAGGTTCCTGGTTTTAATCAGGGAATAGTGATCGGCGCATTCCTGGTTGGGAGACAGGTCAAAGGCAAACAAGGTGTAACCCTGTGCAAACTCCTCACAGGTGATTAACAGAGAACGATCTTTCATGTGTTTACCAGCTGTCTGTACCAGACTCCAGTACTCTCTCACGCAGCGTCCGGCCTCAAAGTCTGGTTGCAGAGGCTTGGTTGGTACCTGTTCACCATCCACATACAAGGCCACAAAATTAACAGGAGTACTTGTGGCACCTTAGAGACTAACAAATTTATTAGAGCATAAGCTTTCGTGGGCTACAACCCACTTCTTCCGAAGAAGTGGGTTGTAGCCCACGAAAGCTTATGCTCTAATAAATTTGTTAGTCTCTAAGGTAGCCCACGAAAGCTTATGCTCTAATAAATTTGTTAGTCTCTAAGGTGCCACAAGTACTCCTGTTATTTTTGAGGATACAGACTAACACGGCTGCTACTCTGAAAGGCCACAAAATGAATATCATAATGTTTAAAATGAAAGGGGTTTTTAGCATAACTTCCGTTAAAGGCATCATTATCCACAAACCCTAGGACAAGCATTTTGGATAACTGTCTCAAGAACAGGTTCTCCTGGTTACTGATCCTGCTGCCTGCAAGGATGCTAAACACTTTCATTTCCACACGGTCCACAGAGTATTTAGCATTAGTGGTAAGCAGGGCCTGCACATGCCCAAGACAGATGCCGGGGGCCACCCATACTTTCTTCACAAAGAGGGACGCAGATACAATGCGCAGTTTAAAGCCTTCGGCCACATCGCCCATTAAACAGAAGGCAGCTTTACTGTGTATCAATTTAATTTTCACATCCACTCTGTTCAACAAAAGTTTTTCTTGAAAAAACAGGTTGTTGTGTAGATGACCCAACAACTCTATCATCCTGCTCAGGGCCATCAGCTTTGCCCGCCTCACAAATCCTAGATTCCTGCCATCCAACTCTGTTTCTTCATGTTGTCCAGGAGTGTCTTTGTATAACAGGTCGGTGGAAAATTGTGTGGCGAGGGTGTCATCGCTGTTATTGAGCACTGATTCTATAAAGACCCTGTAAGGGTAACAGTTGTTGCTTTGGCTTATGAGGCAGTCTCCCAGTGTGACATCCAAATGATTGAAAATTGATGCCATGGAGTAACTCACCAGGCCCACTTCGGCATCCCCAGCAAGTTCAATTCCGTCTCCTTTTACAGTCTTGCAACAAAGGTACAGCAGCGTGTTGTTTAAATCCCTATAATCTATGATATTCCCTGCTATAAAAAAGTTGATGGGGACAGCCTCCATAATGGCCAATAGAGGCGGCACCTTGATGTAGATGCTTTTCTCGATGCTTGTCTGCATAGGGGACAAGTCTAGTTTGGATTTGGTGCACTCTTCAGACCCGCAGTGAACAAAAGCCATATTAATTAAAATATATCTCTTTAACCAGGTAGAGAGCATCTCCTCTTTCGTCCAGGCTTCCTCTTGGACTTTCGTTTATGGCTGGCTCTGTGCGTCAAAGCCCTTCTTTTAAAGGGTTTCGGAGGACCAATGCGTCACGGGTATGATGCATCTCTCTTTCTCTTCCTCCTTTTAATGTACATCATCCCAGATCGCTCCTGTGCAGCTGGATTCCTCACCTTCTCCAGAACAGCGCTATGCTATGTTTTGAGTGGCGGTTTTACGTGGGATTTAATAATCTCTAGCCCCCTCCTCAAAAGCGGTATGGTTTTTTGAAAGAGGCTATGGAATATTCCGCCCACACCAACCACGTCCATCATGGGGGCCCCATGATATCCAGGAGGGGCGTATCTAGCCTGGGCTTTGTAATAGTTGCTGTAGACGGTGGGGTTGCCGTAATTTTTTAGGATCACCATAGCGCTTTGCTTTTTAGAAACCTTGCTCTCTCCAGGAACAGAGGTGCAGCTTGACAATCACCTTGCTGAAGCGAAAAGAGATGTGTCTGTTCTGATCTGTCTTTATTTCAGTGGTGATGGTGTCGATGTGGTGTTTACTGACAGGGATGTAATGAGGTTTATCACAGGTGATAGTGACAAACTCATTTTTCCTTCCTAAGATGGGGACACAGCGTAACAGGGGAATGGAAAAGTCCCCCCAAAGCTGATGTTCTACGATAGCCATGTATAGATACAAGGAGTTGAAACCCCCTGCGATGTCTGCCGAGAAGGGGATTTTTTGGATGCCGCGCTTGGGGCCCAAACCCAGAATGTTAGCTAGCTTCCCACCAGTAGAAAAAATATAAGTAAAATCGGCGGATTTAAGTCTAACTTTTCTACCCACAGGGTAGTAGTTCATGACAACCTCAGGCGGTCGGGGATGATGAACCATGGTACTGTTCATATGATCCAGTAATTTGGATATGGATGAGTAATAACCTCGCCGTAGGATGAAACTCCACGCCATATCTCCAAAGGTGATTTAGAAAGGGATGTCTTCGTTGATAGTATTCCAGCTGTGCGGGTATTGTATTTCCACTAACCCAACCTCCCAGGCACCCGGGAGATCCAAGGGCTTAATTAGGCATATTGAAAAGTTCGAGCTGGTGTTTTGGGGAAAAACCCCAGAGCTGGCGTTACTAGGCAAACTGATGTAAAACCCGCTGTTGCTCATCTTTCTCTCTCTCTCTCTCTCTCTCTCTCTCTCTCTTTGCAGGAGGAATTGTTTTTGTTCATATCTAAATGTCACAGTGTTGAGAAGCTTCCATCCAGCTGTTAAACTTCTCGGGCCACCCCAACCATTTCACCAGTAGCTGCTTTTTTCTCCCTTTTCCTTTCTCCACTAGAACTTTTTCAATCCTGTAAATCCTATCTCATTTTTTTTAGGCCTAAGGCCCAGGCATATTTGGATGATGTTCGTCCATCGTTATCGATGAAGACCTCAACAACTCATTTTTTCGATGACCGGGCTCTGTGCGTCCGAAGATGACTGATCAGTCCGATTCGGGCGTGGAACGTCCTGTCACACATCGGGCAGACATGTAATGGCACTGTCGATGATGTACAAGCAGCTCTGGACTTGCGCAGCTCACGCTTTTTTTCAGCCTCAGCAATACGCCTCGCCTCAGAGGTATTATTGCCTGTGTGAATGAGGCTGTGCCATGCTGGACGGTTCAGTGCGAAGGTTTCCCATGTGGCGGTGTTGATCTCGAAGGACTTCAAAGAGGTCTTCAGCGTGTCCTTGAACCGCTTCTTTTGTCCTCCATGGGAGCGCTTTCCCTGAGTGAGTTCTCCGTAGAAGAGCTGTTTAGGAATGCGTTCATCTGACATTCTCACGACATGTCCGGCCCACCTGGTCTGGGCTCTCATCAGCAATGTGTGAACTGACGGCAGACTGCCATCTGATTTTTAGAAGCTTTCGCAGACAGGAAATGTGGAAGTGATTGAGCCTTCGTGCATGACTCCGATAGACAGTCCACGTCTCGCACGCGTACAGCAGAGTTGGAAGCACCACTGCTCGGTAGACCTTCAGCTTCGTTGGTAGGCTGATCCCTCGACGTTCCCAAACGTTGGAGCGCAATCGGCCAAATGCAGAGCTGGCTTTAGCAATTCTGCAGTTTACTTCATCATTGATTGACACTGCTCGGGAAAGGGTACTGCCCCGGTACGTGAAGTGGTCCACTGTCTGAAGTCTCTGTCCATTTACAGTGATGGACGGTTCTGAGTACGGAGCGTGGGGAGCTGGCTGGTGCATAACCTCAGTCTTCTTGATGTTAATGGTGAGACCGAAGTTGTTGCATGCAGTTGAAAACTTGTCCATACTGGCTTGCATTTCTAGCTCTGTACTAGCATTCAGAGCACAGTCATTGGCAAAGAGAAAGTCTCGAAGTACAGTTTCCTTCACCTTGGTGATGGCACGCAGTCACCTCAGATTGAATAGTTTCCCATCAGTTCTATACTTCAGGCCTACTCCTTCAGTGCAGTGTTGAAAGGCATCAGTCAGAGTGGCAGAGAATATCATGCTGAACAAAGTGGGTGCTAAAACACACCCTTGCTTGACGCCGTTGGTGACTGGGAAGGCCTCAGATGTTTCACCGTCATCCAGGACACGAGCCATCATACCGTGATGAAATTGACGTACCATTCGTATAAATCTGTCTGGACAGCCAAATTTCGACATGATCCTCCACAGGCCCTGGCGACTGACAGAGTCAAATGCTTTCGTGAGGTCCACAAAAGTTGTGTAGAGTTCACGATTCTGCTCTTGACATTTCTCCTGTAGCTGACGCACAGCGAAGATCATGTCAATAGTACCACGTCCCTTGCGGAAGCCACACTGTGATTCTGGCAGTAAGCCCTTCTCCAGGTGAGTGATCAATCGGTTCAACTGAACCCGTGCAAGAACTTTCCCCGCTGTAGAAAGCAGCGAGATTCCACGGTGATTGTCGCATACCTGGTGATTGCCCTTCCTCTTATAGAGGTGCAAGATGGACGCATCCCTAAATTCTTGTGGAATGGTTCCCTGCTTCCAGAAAGACTGAAACAGCTCAGTGAGTTTCCGTAGCAGCACGGGTTCACCGACTTTGTACACCTCTGCTGGTATGGCATCTGACCCTGGGGCTTTGCCACTTGACAGCTGATTGATAGCTTTCTTCACTTCGTCCTTTTCTGGTGAAGCATCCATGGAGTCATTGACTGCAACCTGGGGCATCTTGTCAATGGCCTCATCATTGATGACTGAGGGGCGATTGAGAATTGCTTCAAAGTGTTCAGCCCATCTCTGGAGAATCTGCGTCTTCTCTGTAAGGAGCACAGTACCATCAGAGTTCAGGAGGGGAAAGCTCCCAGAAGACTGTGGACCATAGAGTGTGTTGAGGGCTTCATAAAACTGCTTATAGTCGTTCCTGTCCGCATATGCCTGTATTTCATCTGCTTTGGCGCTCAGCCACAAGTCCCGCATTTTGCGCAGTCGGTTCTGTACTGTTCTGCGAGCGTTGATAAAGGCGGTCTTCTTTGCCGCTGAGGATGGATCATTTTGATATGCACGATGCAGGCGGTGCTTCTCAGCAAGTAAGGCCTGGATTTCTGCATCATTTTCGTCAAACCAGTCTTGCCGCCTGCATGTGGAGGGCCCCAATACCTTCGATGCAGCTGTATGGACAGTGTTGCGGAATCGCTCCCAGTCTTTCTCAGCGTCATCCTCAATACAAAGATCAGCAAGCTCATTCTCTAGGTCTTCCGCTAGATTTTCAGTGATGCGGCTGTTCTTCAGCTTCAACACGTTGATCCTTTTGAGAGCCTTACAGCCTTGTGGTCATCTCTTCGGCATGATACAGAGCTTCATTTTGGATACTATGAGCCTATGATCCGTCCAACAGTCAGCGCTACACATAGCTTTTGTAACCCTGACATCTTGTCTGTCCCTTCTCCTGATGATGACATAATCGATCAAATGCCAGTGCTTGGAACGGGGATGCATCCACGAAGTCCTGTTATGGGTAGGAAGGCGGAAGACCGTATTGCTGATCAGAAGGTCATGTGCTGCACAAGTTTTCAGCAGTAACAGGCCATTACTGTTACACTTTCCCACTCCATTTTTCCCGATGACTCCTTCCCAGGCTGCGGCATCGCATCCGACTCTTGCGTTAAAATCGCCAAGCAGAATCAGCTTGTCTGTGCGGTGCACTGACGATAACAGAGTATCTAGTTCTTCGTAGAATTTATCCTTCACATCCTCTGGGTTGGTCATTGTAGGAGCATATGCGCTGATCAAAGTAGCTTGTTTTCCTTTTTGAAGCGGAAGCTGCATTGTCATGAGCCGGTCATTCATACCCTTGGGGGAACTGGCAAGTTTCCGAACAAGTTGATTCTTGATGGCAAAGCCAACTCCAGATTCGCGACGCTCATCACTGCTGCGGCCACTCCAGAAGAATGTATAGCCACCGCCTGACTCGGACAGCTGTCCTTCATTAGCAAGGCGAGTTTTGCTAAGGGCTGCAATGTCAATGTTGTAGCGTGCAAGCTCTCTAGCGACAAGTGCTGTTCTTCTCTCCAGTCTGTCTGCCGTGATGTTGTCCAGTAACGTGTGCACATTCCATGTGCCAATAGTGATTGGCGTCACTCTAAGTTTTGTTTTTGTTCGACCGCTTTTGTGGGATCCCTGCCAGCCGCGGTGTGCTGGCCAGGGTAAGGTGAAGCAGGCAATGTTTAGGGCACCTTTTCTAGCCCCCTCCTCATTCTACGGAGGTGAGCAGTGCAATCCTGAATAGGGCTGCACAGTCGCTCAAGAAGATGCCGAGCTCCACTGCTGCTTCGGTCAGTGAGGAACGATCATTATGCCTGAGCCGCCTATGTGCAGGTCCACGGCTACAGCTCCCAGTGTATCCACACCTGCTGCTTCGTCGCTCGCCCATCGCCACAGGACTTGATATGATATGATGTCGAGACTTGCGCGTGAATTGGATTAAAGTGAGGGAGAGTTGCGTGACGTCAGCCTCACTCTCTCTTCCCAGTTCCTATTTGTATCCAGTGGCAGGACAGAAGTCGAGACGGCTGGAGATAGGGCAGGGCGCAGTGGATGACCAGGACGCCTACGTGTCTTGTCGTGTTCTTAAGCGTTCCACAACGCTTGCTGTCACCGCCTTCCTCACCATTAAGCCAGGTTGAACCAGGTTGCCTCAGTCAGCCGGATCCAGCCTTCGCATGCAATGGGTAGACAGGCCCTAACTCACTGAGAGTCTCATACTCATCGACTACCCTCACCTGGTTTAGCCCGCCAGTCGAGACGGTCTCCGAGGTGTGGCCGCTGTCGCATGCTGACAGCTACTTGGAGCCACAGGTGAGAGCTGGGTGTCAAGTGGGGACCAAAGTGGATGAGCTACTCCTAGGAGTACGACTGCTCCCCCATCAGAGGTACTACCCCTCCCTGACAACCCCATACATATTTGGATAGAACGTCTATCACTATTAAGATGTACTTAAAACCACTGTTGTGTTTGGAGAACCGGTGCATATCAACCAAATCTCCTTGCCATTGCGCATCCACATCTGAAAGGATGGTCTTGGTTCTTTTAAAACATATTCAAGCCGGTTTGTGTAAAGCGTAAGCATCCTGGTCTGAAAGCCAAGCTGTTACCTGTCTTCTATTCAAAGTTTTACTATGCTTTTTCGCCGCTTGAAAATGAGGGTTCACCCTGCCAAAGCTCCCAACTTCCCAAGGGGTGTAATATATTTTCTTTAACAGAGCTGTCTGCGTAGACATGACTGTTACTTGTACCGTCTTTTACTAACACGAGTATGGAGGGGACATATTCATATTGACAAATTTAAACAGGATTTTTAATCGCCTGGTTTATCATGCCCTTTTACAGCCTCCTGTGAAAATGGACGCCATGACCCCTACAATTAGGGAGTCTGAGCTGGTTCATTCTTCCATTTTGTCCTTTTCTGGATTTTCCTCTTGAGATCTGTGTTTCAGACACAAGCAAAAACAGCTGATGCATGATAGATTTACTCTCACAGGGCTACCAACGTGTAAGCTCTCAAAGGTCTCTAGAAAGGCATTGTCAAGCTGTCGAGAAATTTTCAGAAAAGAAACAGTGTAAACCCCCCCGCTGCTTGTTTTTAGATTACGCAACCTCGGGTCGGTTCCTAACCCCATTACACCCCATCCTTGACCGTCACTTCTTAATCGTTCATTTACCTGAGCGATGTCTGTTCCGTTCACCTTGTCCACCGGTGACTCCCATGAGCCATGGTCACCTTCTTCCATGGGATGGACAACGAGAGGCTGTCACGCTCGTCAGGCTGCCTTACAAGCACTTGGGTTTCAGGATCGGGTTCCATCGTATCCATCAAGGGCTGGGCCAAAGGGCTTCCTATGGCCGCTCTCTCCTCCTCCTTGGAACTGTTGCTGATGTAGCACTTCCTCCACAGGTGATCGAAGGCCCTTGGAGGTAAAACGAAGTCTGAAGTTCTCACGGGGGTGGTGAAGGAGTTCATGTTTCCTCTCACTGTTTCTACGATATCTAAAACACACGTTCTTGGAATTAAACATGGTGCTGGGTTTTCTGGGGGTGGTGCTGCACTCTGATTGGTAGAGGGTAGTAGGGGGAGCTCTTATAGGGTTCACGCAACCCTCTTCTGGGTGGGTCATCCCGCCCTGGAACTCCCCCCCCCCCGATTGGTCAAATCCACTCTTGGGGAGGTTCTCTGCAGCTGAAATCCATCCTGATTGGTAGAGAGTGGAGGAAGGAGTTTTCAGAGGAGTCACACAACCCACTTCCAGCTGGATCACCCTGCCTGGAACACCCTATGATTGGTCAAATCTCCTCTCGGGGTGGTTCTATGCAGGGCAAAGCCCATCCTAATTGGTAGAGGGTGGTGGGAGGAGTTCTCAGAGAGGTCACATGATACCCTTTGCTTCCAGTCACGTGTCCATCTTGACCTCGGAAGTAATACCTCCAGGAGGCGGGTCTTAGGGTGACAGGTGGGCAGGGCACCAGGAGGCAGGGCCTATGTTTGATTGATGTTAGGTCCTTTATACTACTATCAGTTGCAGTGAGATGTTATTTTAAAGAAATGGGGGCTGCCTTTGGGTGATGCCCACATTAGTCATTATCCTGTTATACACGTTGACTGTGTGTGTGACTAATACTTGTGTCCTCATATAACTTTGTTTTAAAGCAGCAGAGTCAGGTTAAAAATATCAAAAAAATCTCTACCCATTTTACTAAAAAATCTGATTTACATTTTATAATGCTTTCCTTTTTTAACATTTGGACCACACTTCCTGCCAGCCTCCCATTAGCCCACTATAGATGAAGAGGCAGGAGAAAACTGAATCATGAATTAGACTGTAAGCTCATTGTACTGTATGTTTGTACAGCACCTAGCACAGTGAGGTCCTGATCCCTGAGCGGGGTTTCTAAGGCCTTGTCTACACTACGAGAGTACTTCGATTTTAGTTAATTCGACTATGTGGAATCGATATTACTAAGTCGAACGTGTGTGTCCACACTAAGGACAGTAATTCGACTTTGTGAGACTTTGTGAGTCCACACTAACGGGGCAAGCGTCGACATTGGAAGCGGTGCACTGTGGGCAGCTATCCCACAGTTCCCGCAGTCCCCCCTGCCCATTGGAATTCTGGGTCGAGCCCCAAATGCCTTCTGGGTAAAAAAATGTGTCGAGGGTGCTTTTGGGCGCCTGTCGTCATCCGTCCGTCACTCAAGCCCTCCCTCCCTCCCTCCCTCCCTGAAAGCGCCGGCGGGAAATCAGTTCGCGCGCTTTTCTGATTACTGACAGCGCGGACGCCACAGCAGTGCGAGCATGGATCCCTCTGCGACCATCGCTGCAGTTGTGGCAGTTCTCAACGCCTCGCAGCTTCTCCTCCACCTGTACCAGAGGCAGCTGCAGATCAATCATGAGAGGAGGCTACGGCACTACCGTGACGGCATGAAGTCGGACACTAGCTCCGACCTCTCTGAGAACATGAGACCCAGCGCCCAGGACATCTCGCTGTCACTGGGTCTTGTTGATACTGTTGAACGGCGATTCTGGGCCCGTGAAACCAGCACGGAATGGTGGGACCGCATAGTGCTGCAGGTCTGGGATGAATCCCAGTGGCTGCGCAACTTTCGCATGCGGAAGGGGACTTTCCTCGAACTGTGTGAGTTGCTGTCCCCTTCCCTGAAGCGAAAGGACACCCGGATGCGGGCAGCCCTGACTGTCCAGAAGCGAGTGGCCATAGCCCTCTGGAAGCTCGCAACGCCAGACAGCTACCGGTCCGTCGCTAACCAGTTTGGCGTGGGCAAGTCTACCGTGGGGGTTGCTGTTATGCAAGTAGCCAGGGCAATCGTCAAGCTACTGCTATCTAAGGTAGTGACCTTGGGAAACGTGGAGCTCATCAGAGATGGCTTTGCCGAGATGGGATTCCCAAACTGCGGTGGGGCTATAGATGGGACTCACATCCCTATCCTGGCACCGGACCACCAGGCTAGCCAGTACATCAACCGGAAGGGCTACTTTTCCATGGTGCTGCAAGCACTGGTGGACCATCGGGGACGTTTTACCAATATCTACGCTGGATGGCCTGGCAAGGTTCATGACGCTAGGGTGTTCAGGAACTCTGGTCTGTGTAGACGGCTGCAGGACGGTCTTTACTTCCAGGACCACAAAGTAACTGTTGGGGATGTGGAGATGCCTACAGTCATCCTCGGGGACCCCGCATACCCGCTAATGCCCTGGCTCATGAAGCCCTACACTGGCGCACTGGACTCAGGGAAAGAACTATTCAACTACCGGCTCAGCAAGTGCAGAATGGTGGTGGAGTGTGCTTTTGGCCGTCTCAAGGGGAGATGGAGAAGCCTACTCACTCGCTGTGATCTCAGCGAGACCAATATCCCCATTGTGATAGCTGCTTGCTGTGTGCTCCACAATTTGTGTGAGAGCAAGGGGGAGACCTATATGTCGGGGTGGGAGGTTGAGGCAAATAGCCTGGCTTCTGATTACGTCCAGCCAGACAGCAGGGCGATTAGAAGATCACAGCGGGACGCGCTGTGCATCAGGGAGGCTTTGAAAGCCAGGTTCCTGACTGAACAGGGTCTCCAGTGACTTTTTACTTTGTGGACACAGATGCTGAACCTGCCCCCGTTTCTTTACCCAGTTACTGTTGACTATCCTTCCAAGTTACATACCCCCTTCCCCACCTTCCCAACAAATAAAATCTTTTCTGTTCCGTTAATGCACAAGGTTCTCTTTTTTACTGTTTTCGCGGGAATGTTTTAAACCGGGGACGCAGACTGTGGCGGGGGGCGGGCTTAGTGTTTTGATGCAAATGATGCTTCTAAAGTCCGGGAATGACAGGCTCCGCAGTGCTGGACTGGTTGTTTCAACGCAGCCTGCCAGCAGTCCTGGGCGGGACTGGATGTATGTGTCGGCCAAGTGACTTTCTGGCAGGGGGCGGAGGGTAACAGATCCCCTGCTGCGTGGCTCTGTGATCCAGGATAAGGACCGCGGCATAGGATCTCTAACTGCCCTCCCCCGACACAAAGTCACAGATCAACCCCCTCGCACCCCAGAACAAGAAAACCGCCTCCCAGACTGACCAGGGTAACTGGTGACTGTGCTGTGTATGTGTCCTGATGCTGGACCTGCCCCCGCCTCTGTAGCCTGCTACAGGTGACTGTCCTGTCCAAGTAACAAACCCCTTCCCCCCCTTCAGACAGAATCCCCTCCAAAAGACACTCTCGGAAACAGTACTTAACAGAAACAGATGTTTTATTGTGAACCGCACATGAAAAGGGGGGGGGGGGGTGGAGGAAACTTGGACATGGGCTAGTGTGAGATGGGTAGGAAAGGACTTTTCAAACTTTGGAACGAGAGCCTTCCATTGCTGCAGCAGTGTGCAGTGGCTGACTGACAGTTTTAACGGACCTTGCCGCCCCTCCTTCTTTGTACTTTTGGTGAGGGGGGTGTGGGACTTGGTGGCGGGGGAGGGCGGTTAGAGATAGACAGCAGCAGTGCTCTGTCCTCCTGCCTCCGGTCTTGCAGAACATCCACTAGGCGCCGGAGCGTCTCCGTTTGCTCCCTCATTAGTCCCAGCAGGGTTTGAGTAGCCTGCTGGTCCTCCTGGCGCCACCTCTCCTCCCGTTCCATGACTGCTCTGTGCATTTGTGACAAGTTCTCCCTCCACTGTGTCGTCTGGGCTGCCTGCTCTCGTGAGCACTCCATAAGTTCATAAAACATGTCTTCACGCGTTTTTCTCTTCCTTCTTCTAATCTGCGCTAGCCTCTGGGAGTGTGATGCCAGGCTGGGTTGGGAGACAGTCGCAGATGTGTCTGTGGGAATGGGAAAAAGGGAGTAAATTCCTGAGACAGATACATGAAGTTGCTAACAAAGAGCATAGTCTTTCTCTGTGAACAACACCATGCACTGCACCTTTCACATGCGCACTCAGGACAAGGTCGAATTTTCGGCCCTCGCCTTATGTGTCTGGGGTCCTGCAGTTGCGATCAGAGAAGCGTTGCAGGACACCTCTACTTCTGCTGCAGGAAAACATGGTAAGCCGTAGACTTGTGGCAGCTTAAACATGTAATAGTAGCACTGGGCTCCTTTCGCACTGAATGCAAGGCCACTCTCTGCTGGCAGCAATCAGGGAAGCATGAGCTCTGCCCCTGTCCCACCACCTCGCGGCTGTCCCCGGGAAAGATCCCTGTATGCTGCCCCTCTGCCGCCTCCACAGCGTGGCTGTAAAGCAGTCCCAATACTAACATTCCCCTCCCTACTTTAAAGCAGGGCGTCATGTGTGACATAACACTCATGAGGATCTCGGAGACCGAGAGGGGAAGGATGCTGCGTGAAAGCATGCAGAGGCCTGGGCCGTATGCCGCCATGCTGTGCCGCGCACTGATCCCCGACTACCTGATGGACTCATGGCGTGGGAACGTGTGTTACCACGGGGGACCAAACAAGATCGCCCTGCCATTGAACCTCGTGCGCATGCTGGAGCGGTACCTGCAGGAGAGCTATGCCGAGCTATCCCAGGAGGACTGTCTGTCCATTCCCGGGCACATTGACCGCCTTTTCCTTTAAGTTCAGCATAACGGACTACAGAGTGGAGCGTCCTGTGGTGGACTAATCATGAATATCCGGACAGTACTTGATTTTCTATATATAGTTAGGAGTAAATAGTTCACTAAGCCAACCAAATCATGAACAACAAATTACTAATATAGTTAATATTCCTGTTTTGTTATAAATAAAAGTTTCTATGTTTAAATGAGTGACTGAAAAGCCCATTCTTAACAATATAAATATTCCAGTTATGTTAAAATGAAATGTTTAGATGTTTAAAGCACTCACTGCTTGATCCTTCCCCTGATTCGGTGTCCGGGGTAAGGGCTGTGGACGGTTGGTAGGGGATCTCGGTAAGGGTGATGAAGAGCTCCTGGCTGTCGTTGAAATCAGCGGTGCAAGCGCTGTCGACTGCCTCGTCCTCCTCATCTCCTTCCTCATCTTCCCCGTCACCTAACATTTCCGAGGAGGAACCGGCCGTGGACAATATCCCATCCTCGGAGTCCACGGTCAGTGGTGGGGTAGTGGTGGCGGCCGCACCTAGGATGGAATGCAGTGCCTCGTAGAAACGTGATGTGTGGGGCTGGGATCCGGAGCGTCGGTTTGCCTCTTTGGTTTTTTGGTAGCCTTGTCTCAGCTCCTTGATTTTCACGCGGCACTGCGTTGCATCCCGGCTGTATCCTCTCTCTGCCATGGCTTTCGAGATCTTCTCGTAGATCTTTGCATTCCTTCTTTTGGAGCGCAGCTCTGAAAGCACGGACTCATCGCCCCACACAGCAATGAGATCCAAGACTTCCCGATCAGTCCATGCTGGGGCCCTCTTTCTATTAGATTGCACGGCCAACTCTGCTGGAGAGCTCTGCATCGTTGCCAGTGCTGCTGATCCACGCTGTCCAAACAGAAAATGAGATTCAAACTGGCCAGACAGGAAAAGGAATTCAAATTTTCCCGGGGCTTTTCCTGTGTGGCTGGTCAGAGCATCCGAGCTCGAAGTGCTGTCCAGAGCGTCAACAGAGTGGTGCACTGTGGGATAGCTCCCGGAGCTATTAGCGTCGATTTCCATCCACACCTAGCCTAATTCGATATTGCCATTTCGAATTTAGCACTACTCCTCTCGTTTTCGAGGATTACAGAAGTCGAATTTAAAAGAGCTCTATTTCGAACTAAGTAGCTTCCTGGTGTGGACGGGTGCAGGGTTAATTCGATGTAACGGCGCTAAATTCGATATAAGCTCCTAGTGTAGACCAGGCCTAAGTGCTATCACAATAAAAATAAATAAATAAATAATAATTGTAAGGACTGTTGTTTTATCTTATGAACATCAAAACAACTGATTAGAAAAGGGAGCTCTGAATTTGAGTCTTGCTCCATTCAAGCACTGTTACAGTCTTCTTTATGAACCCAAACCAAAAAGCAGAATTTCAATAACCCCACACTGGGTAAATTCAGATCCAGATCCGCATCTGCACCTATCAGCTTGGGCTCACCCCTAAGTCTAGTGATATTTGCTTAATACACCTGATGGAGAAATTTTAAGAACGACACCATTATGACTTATTTCTCTAACACTCAATCAGTGAATACTTGTGGAGGATTATGGAAGCCATGGTTTCTGCAGAATCTTTCATTAGGAAAAAACACAATTCTACACCCCCTATGCATGTGCAGTTGCACAGGCACCCATGGTGTTTGGGACGTTGCCCTGAGGAGCTCTATCCCTCAGAGGAGGCAGTTTTGCAGAGGGCCATCTGGTCAGAAGAAAAAGCACACTAGAGAGTCCATCCCTGAAGACCACCAGCATCATGGGGCGGACTAGGGCCTATCAGACAAGCAGCCTGGCCACAGGTATATCTGAAGATAGGAGAAGCAGCGAGGGAAGCCGGCTAGTGAGCGAACTAGGGCTAGGCAACAAGACAATGCTAACATGGATTATGGTAGTATTTCTTTAATGATAGTACTCATAACTTTGCCTGAACAGCATCCAAACCCTGCTTAACCTACTTAATGATGGCTATTCATCCCCCGCCCCCAACTCCTCCTATAAGGAAAACCATTTCCAGCTCCTACTGCCTAGGACCCCTCTGGACTGCCTATGCCCTGCCAGTACTGACAAGTGTGCTGAACCCTCTTCCCAGTTGCTCAAACTTCCTGCTTCTAGTGAAAAATGGCCATCTTGACCTCCTATGCTACCAACCTCCTCATGATGCACAGTGCATATCTATGTCACATTGCTCTCCACAAATCCTAAAGCAGCCCTGAGAAAGGCAAACTAAAGCTTTGAAAACTTGACTCATAATGGTGATTCTTATCTAATAGGGCTAGAGGCTGGGGAGAGAAATTCCTCCCTTTCTGAAATCCATTTGTTTCCAGGCTAGATCTAGCCAGATTCTGATCTCAGTCACATAAATGTAAACCTGGAGTAACTCTGACTTCAGTAGAATTATGTGGATTGCCAGTGATGCAGTAGCTGAGATCAGAATCAGGTTGACTGTACATAAGCATGAAATGATGTGCATTTTCCAGTTAGTGACATATTATTCTGTTTTTCAGCCAGGCTGCCATGTTGAGTCACTTTCACAGGTGAGACAACCTCCTTTTAGTACTACTTTTGATTAGACTCTAGTTTAATAATAGCATTTGGCTAAGCATATACAATAAATGGTTGTAGGTAGCTTTGTGGAGTCTATAATAATTGTTTTTTTCTCAGTATTTTGTTGATCATGCCTTATCTGGACACAGGAGATATGAAACTACAGCTCAGACTATAGAAAAACATGTCAGCAATTTAGACTGACTACTATTTCAAAGCTTGTTATGTTACTGGCAATAACATATAACTAATATACTGTTAATTAATATTATGTCCTAAAGCTAATTTATCACATTATTAATCAGAGCAATAAATCTAAGGAAAACTAAGCTCACCTAGTCTTTCATCTTCTCTAAATATGGTCATTTATACACAAATCTGCACTTCTTCTGGCTGTGCCAAACATTTAGTTGCTTCTGGATATGTGTCTTGTATTTGCTAGCACAGTAACTTGCCCCATAGGAATATTTTATTTAGCAAGACAGGACTTAAGTGAAAGGGTAACCATTTCTGATCATAACCTTGGCTTTGCACTTCTAGTAATTATCCTTTAATTGCATTACCCTATTTGAAATAGAGTTGTAATGGGAAAAAAACAATTTGACATTCCCCCATGCTTATTCTGACATGCACTATTTGCTTTTTATTCAAATGTAAATTTTCTCTATAATACTATCAAAGAAAGGGAAAAAATAAAGCAAAATTGAAATGTCAGTAGCAATTTCTGACACATAGGGAGCATCACCAACTGGTGCTGGATGGTAGGCAAGGCTTTCAGTTCAGTTAAAAAAAAAAATCAAACTGTGAAATTAGCATAGTCAGACGAAAGGGAGAGATGCAAGGTAGAAAAGAATTGCAGTTCCATTCCTTAGGGATAAATGTCCATTTCACACTGTGATATCAAAATATCAAACAAGCTACCAGCTGTAATTGTGTGATGAATGAGCCTTTCAGATTACATTGAAGGGGGAAAAAACATAGAAGGATAATTTTCCAACAGCAAAATATCTTGACTTAACAGTTAGCTCTTGAATAATTGTTAGGGTCAGTAAAAGCCAACTAAACATGGGATTCCCGTTTGACGTACCCGACCTTATAGAACATGTACATATGTAGCAAAATATCTGTGCATCTTCTCTATCAATTCCAGGCATCAGGAGAGCCTGCCTCTCAGGAGTATTCAAACAAACCTACTCTAATTATTGCCAACTTGTACCATGTAACTTGTGTCTTGCATTTGGGTGATCCTCAGAAAGCAGGGTCAGACAAGCCTCGTAGGGCCCAGCAGTGTAAACACTTACACATTAGTAACTTTACTAAGATTCATAAGAAACATAAATTACAGGATTGGGGCCAACATCTGAATCCTTCTCTTAAAGTTGGGTATTTTTAATTTAACTTATTAAAAATACAAAGTTAGTGGGCTACATTCATCCTCACTGATGTTGAATAATCTCGCAATAGGCAGCTTTCTTCTGGGGACTAGACAGGAGCCCCACCACTTAGTGGTGCATGAGGAACTTGCTGAATAAATGTATTCCACCATCCTTGGACAGAATCACCCAATCTGGGGGAAGAACAGGGTTTCAAGCCTTTTCCCCCTCCCCCCCCCCCCAAAGGAGAAGAAATAGCAACCATCTCCCACTACCATACTATTACACTTGCTGAATTTTCCATGGTCAGCGACTCTGTTTTACTCCAGCTGAAGCAAGTATAATCTGGAGTGGATCTGGCTCAGTGCTGTACCTTAAAGAATCAGCAGCACAGCATATAAAAGGTAAGAGAGCGGGGTCTATAAACCAGAGGTATCTAGCACGGAGCAGGCAGGATGAGCTGTCTTTTTTTTTTTTTTTTTTTTTTTTTAAATAATTGGAGGCAAAAAAGAAAACAGTAGAGAACAAGAAAGCAAGAAAAAAAAAGGACAGTCGCACCAGGAAAAATCATATGAATGTGTTTGGCTACCTGCTTTCAGATGTCACCTACCAGCTTTCGTTGCTGTGAATGCATTATCAGTGGGTTTCTGCCCAGTTAGTTAGTATGACTGTATCCAACACCAAGGAAATTAAAAATACATTCGTAAGTTTCCATATTTCCAAAGGCTTTTTTGCTTGTTTTATCCCTGCCCATATCCCCTGCACAACTAAAAAATCTTTTAGAACATCTAGTGAAAGGAGCAGCCAAGATAGCTAGTGACCATCACTGCAAAGGTTGGCCAAAAGTTTTACTTTTCTCAGCATGCCAGCACTATGCTCATGTCTGAGTAGCTGCCCACCATGGAAGCTAAGTGGCTTATTGGCCTCAGAATTACTGTTACCCGCAGGCATCATGTCTGCTGATCTGTTAGTGCTAAAACATACATGGCAGCTGTGTCTGTGCTGGCTCTAATGTGGGGATAGCAAGAGAAAGACTTTTGGTCCATTGTCAGCATTAGTTGACACTTTAAACTTGCCTATTGTCCTTTTGTGGGTCTGAACTATCAGCTTCGAACTGTCTGCTCCACAGTATGTAAATGTTGGCCTGTATTCACATGAGTACTTCCACTGAAGTCAGTGGGACTACAGGGATAAGAACTCAGCAGCATGAAAAGAGGTTTGCACAACTGGGCCCATCGTTTTGCCAGGGAAAAACCTAGATAAAACAGGGTTTTTGATTTTTGGTTTCGTCTTTTGGCTAGGGGTTTTCTTTTTCAGCAGGTGAACAAATGGGATAAAGTGACAATGGCATATTCTCAGCTCTCACTTCTTCAGTGACAAAAATGAAGGGTTTCAAGATACAAACCAAAATCCCTAAGAAAACAAATACATATGCAAGACCAGAAGACAAGACTGAAGAGAGTTTTCCCCCTCCCTCCCAGTTTAACATGCAGCAATGTCACAATGTGATCCTTTGGCTATTTTTCCATAAGAATGGGCAGACAGTGCCATCACCTGTAAAGCAGAGATGTGAGTTCATTACAGTCCATCCATCAGTTAGAAAAGTGCTATGTCAAACAGAGCTCCCTCGAACCTTGGAAGAGCAAACAGCAGAATACTCCGTGGAGTCCTCACTATGTAGCTCTCATGTACCTATCCAGCACTTACAATGTATAATGCGGGGCACTATAAAGAACCGTAAGACAGAAAGAGAAGCAGACATACAGATCATATTTATAAACCAGTGACATCAATGTACAGTACAAACAATGGACTGTATTTGGAGCTTTCTGTTTGGGTCTGAGAGGCGTTGTCTCTGCTGCAGCCCTGAGAGGTTGCTGCAGCACCTTCACCTTGCAGTCTGCAGGGAGTCTATGGCAAGTGGCTCTGAAAGTTTTTTTTTTTTTTTTAAAAAGGCCCCTTCAGCTTGCCAGTCAAATATTATGGCTGAGTAAAACACCTCACAAGAGAGGCACTTATACTGGAAAAACTAACATCCTTAACTGTAACAACATACATGGCACCACTACAGTAGTGTGGACATTGACAAGTGTTTTGCTGCGGCAAGGTCTGCAGGACTGAGCCAGACAACATCAGGCAATCTAGAAGAAATATAAGGTAACCTGGTGACTTTGGGCTGGGGGGCGGGAGACAGGAAGAGGCATGACCAAATTAATAAGAGACACTGCAAATCTAGTGTGTTTAAAAGTAGAGCTACATCCATGTTGCCTTGAAAGGCTAAAGGTCCATCAGCAAATTTGAAAAACAGAGACAATAAGTCAAAGTACACAAAGCAAGCATAAAACGTTTTGACTGCTCTATGATTTTAACATTAACCTCATACTTAAAACTGCACCAATCTACAGGGCCTGATCCTGCAACCGTACTCACATCTCAAGCCCATTTCCTGCCTTTGGCTTCAATCCTGAATGGCTCCGCTATTGTGGACCCCTGAAACCACGTGGAGTCTCATTGTACACTGTGCTTGCAAGCATGTACTGTTATGCTAACCCTAGGAATGTAACCATTCAAGTTTGTAGTAAAACGATGCCCTCTGCTGGATTTAAGAGAAGCCCTGCCACTCTATAGTAAAACGTAAGAAGTAGTCCATTTAAAAAGGATATTGGTGAGGTTAAAAACAACTAAAAATAATCAGTGACATGAAGCTTAATTATTATTATAGTGGGTACTTATTTCTATAGCATTCCTACTATAGTTTGCTCATGAAAGGACACTGCAACTTGAAATCTAGCCAGTTTATGAAATGAGTAAAAGTAGTTTCAAGTGCCCCTGGTGTCAGTTCCCCAACAAAGTTTTGTGGTGTTACTATTATATTTTTCGATTTTAAAATTGTTTCTCTCTTCGCCATTGCTGTGTGTGAAACAACTACATCAGTAAGCAGTTAAACTGACTGACTGGCTGAATAGCTCTCTATTGGGAATCAATGTTGTTCACTATGCACAAATTGCCATCAAATACAAGAAGTAAATAAACCTAAATAAGATAAACATTTGTTACTCATTTCTTTTTCTATTACAGTAATTTTAGGTGTCACTTGTAACAATAGAAGGCAAAACACACTCCAACAAATTGTGATTTTTAAATTGACTATCCCATTAATGTTAATACTTAAAAATTATAGATGCTTTTAACCCTTGATCCAATTGTAGGCTTGCGTTGAAATAAAGTTATTCATGTCATCCTAATCAATTTCATTTCTCAACATGATGAGTCAGTTTGGAAGGCGAGTCAAAACTTTTAGAGCATCTCATAAAGAAGAATTATTGGGGGAAGTTACTGACCTAGATTATGGCAAACCTTGGATTAAGTCCCCTCTGAATGCAATAGGAAATTTGCCTGGGTGAGCTTTCTGATGTCTATACTTTAATAAATGCAATTGAGAAAGCAACTGGAAAATACCTTAAACCTGGCAATTATAAAAATATGGAAAATAACCCAGAACCTGGAAAGACTTTTTTTATTTTAAAGGAACTCCAAAATCAGGTGAGAGGAATGAAATGATTGTGTGTGTGCATGCATCTCTCTCTCTCTTGTGCTTTGAGCACAGGATTAAGAGTAGAACTCATGCTTTCTCATTCTGGTTTCATCCATGTGTGGAGGTGTTCAAGTCCCATAGGGGGACAGATTTTTAAAAGGGCATACACAAACAAAATCAAATGTACAATTGCCCACATAATCTGTGTAAATATAACTCTGTACCCAATCCAGGCATACTGTGGTGCCCCTACACTTCTGTTCTTTTGGAACCTGGCCCTTAATCTCTGTGCTTCAGTTCTGTACTGTGAAATATTTATAGGAGTCTATAAACAAAAACCAAAACAACCAAACAAAAAAAAAAGTTAAAAAAAATTCAGGTTTCAAACTGAAGTTTGAAATATTGAAGTTAAGGTTTCCTGCACAACCTTAACTCTTCCCCTAATTATTTTCATCAAAGATTTTTCCTCAGTCAGTGCCCGCTGGAGTCAGTTATTACTGAAGAAAGTACCTCTCAATTTATTCCATGATGGAAGGCATCAGAGGACCTTTCACATCAGGAAACTTGGATTCAAAGTGTGCCCAGGGCATAAGTGAAATAATTTTGATGGCTTCAATCTGCACCTGGGTATTTATCCACATTATTAAATGCCCAAACTTCAGCTCAATGCTAAGTCTATGTTTTTCCAGTCTCAGGATTCTCCTTCCAAAAAGGAGGCTCAAGGTCAGGCTTGAGATACATTTGTAGATCTTTAAAGGTAGAAGCCTGTTCAGCTTGCCCATCTCAAATGCCCAGCTCCAGACAGTGTTATGCAGCCTTATTTCATGAACACGAAAAGTTAATTAATGAAAAAAGCATCCATAATGTTTTAAAATTTGACCAAGACCATATTATGAAGGAAGGGGGAAAGATTATAAAAAAGCTGACAGGTGGCAGTTAATACTGGTTATGTGTAAGAGGAGTTTATACAATCCCTTCATGAAAGAAGAGCACTTATGCAAAGGGAACTTGTTTTTCTTTAGTTGCTGGAGGTATCATTCACTTTCACCCCCAACTCATTTCCCTGAGATATATTCATGCATTATTTATGTTATGCCTTTCAGTAGCATAGGTGTTGGCAGACATTAACAGAATCCCTTCTCTCAATAATTAATTACCTGAATCTGCTATACCCATGGTAGAAGCATTAGCTGCTGAATCAATTAAACAGACAGCATCCCAGGAAATGTTTTATCACTGTGTAAAAACATCAACTCCACCAGGAAAAATAGGGCACATCACATCTCAGCTACCAGGGCCTGATCTAACTTATTTAATTCAATAATATGACACTCCTTGATTTCAGAAGAAGTTAGATCAGTCCTAAAGTGGTATTCACGTCAACAAACTCGGAATATTGTTCAGGTGAGAGATAAAAAAGAAAAGTATGCAACTCATTGTATTCAGAGAAAGTATCATAAAGCAGTACCATCTAACCCTTGCATAGCTCAATTGATGTGTATTGCATGTGTTATTCATACATGAAATGGTTTGCTCTTTCATTGTGATTAATTCCTTGAGTACATCAACTTTGTCTAAATGGCACCTGTGTAAATTTTATATTAATTTTGGTTTTGCAAACTTTTTCTAATGACACATTTTAAACATAATAACGTATGTTTATTTGCTATTATGCCTTATATTTTTTAATGCATGTGGAATTCAAGGTTGTAATACTTGGTTTATAAAAGATTTTGCTTTTCTGTTCTTTATAAGAGTAACAAAAGTGGAGTTTTTTGGACTATGCTATAAAGGACATAATTTTAAGTCATAGCCATATAGGAAATCAGAAAAACTGGGGATTGCACCTTAACAACATACAATTAGTTTCAAGTGAGGATGGGAAGGAATAATCTTTCAATACTATAAATGTATGATGGGGGGAAAAGATTATGTATGCTGTTAGTTGTTTGAGAGATTTACAGACAAAGCAAGACTGAGAAATTCCAAAATATAACCATGT
Source organism: Emys orbicularis (assembly GCF_028017835.1). Classification (NCBI taxonomy): domain Eukaryota; kingdom Metazoa; phylum Chordata; order Testudines; family Emydidae; genus Emys; species Emys orbicularis. The sequence continues at coordinate 93,444,118 of NC_088686.1, read as the reverse complement.
TTTAGTCTAGCAGGATTAGTAATAAAGTTTGACTTGGAACAAAATGAAGAATTTCTGAAATGAGGAAATAAAGCAGATGACTTGGAAGTTTATACAGTCATATTATTCAGTTTAATAATGCAGTACAACTTAGCCAAGTTAAGGAAGTCTGTCTATTTGGTTAAACTTCATCAAATTTAATAAATTGTATTGATTCATTTACAGAATGACAAGGCATAGAGAAACCCACACACCATAAAGATTTACATTTTCAGTTAATTTCACTCACACTGACTGTTTGAATCTAGAGATCTCTTTAAATAATCTTCCCAACCACCATTTATTTGTTTGACCAATGTTGTCAGATTTTTTTAGAAAAAAGCACAAGGAACCAAAATTGCACTGAAATGTCCATGTATCTCACCATTACTTTAAGCATATGGAAAGACTGATATCTCAGACACCAGACTGCGGTAATTTGCCAATGCTGCTTTTTAAGTGGTATTAGGCTGTAGCTACTGTCTGACGTTGGCAGTGAATAAAAATGCGTAGCAGTCTTTTCTAAGTGCTTGCTCTATCAAGACTTCCAATGAAATGCAGGTAAAAGGTTCATCCGCATTGCAATACAGCTGTGGTAGCAAACCCAGCTGTGATATTTCTTAGGGGAATCATCAGATTAACCATTTACAAGTACACAATTTGGTTTATATCCATACAACAGCTAGATATGCCATCACAATGGTGTTTTGCATCAACCACTTATTTTTCTTTTGCTTGTCTGAGTGCATTCTTGGCAGCTATTGCATAGTGCCTCAGAGAGCTGCCACCATCTAGACTAGGGGTTCTTTTTGTAAGGGCTTCTCACCTTTCTCCCTAGGATTATGGAATTTCCACGGCCTCAGTGTTCATACTGACCATTTCCCAGCATGGACACATGCCATCAGTTTAGGCTGTTGTATCCTAAAGCTTCTGGAGTTTGCTGTTCGACAACCTGGATGCATATGAGGGCAGAAATGAAAACAGCATTCAGAGCATTCTGAGATGGTAAAATGAATACAAGATAGAGATAATGAAGAGGTTCGTGTCTAGCAACACCAACAAGTGAACTGCAAGCAGGGCAGATTAGAGCTGGGGCTGGAACATCCGCTGATGGGACAACGTTGCGACTGTCTGGACAGATTCAGTGTTCAAGATACCTACAGAAAACCAAGCCCGCCTTTGACTTTCAATGGGTGGAGCTAAATCATTCATATACGTCTCTGTAGATGCAATTGCACGGTGGAGTGCAAACAGATTATAGCGGGGTGGGCAAACTTTTTGGCCCGAGGGCCACATCTGGGTGGGGAAATTGTATGCAGGGCCATGAATGTAGGGGCAGGGGTGCGGGAGGGAGTGCGGGGTGTGGGAGGGGGTGCAGTGTGCAAGACGGGGCTCAGGGCAAGGGGTTGGGTGCAAGAGGGGTGCGGAGTGCGGGGGGGGCCTCAGGGCAGGGGGTTGGGGTGCAGGAGGGGTGTGGGCTCTGGCCCGGTGCCGCTTACCTTGAGTGGCTCTGGGGTGGCAGCGGCATGCAGCAGGGCTAAGGCAAGCTCCCTGCCTGCCCTGGCCCTGTGGCACTCTCAGAAGTGGCCAGGATGTCCGGCAGTGGCTCCTGGGGGTGGGGTGGGGCAGGCAGCTCCGCCCCTCGCTGCCCTCACCTGTGGGTACCACCATCGAAGCTCCCATTGGCCACGGTTCCCCGTTCCTGGCCAATGGGAGCTGCGGGGGGCGGTACCTGCAGGTGGCGGTACCTGCAGGCAAGGGCAGCGCACAGAGCCCTCTGTCTCCCCTTCCCCCAGGGGCTGCAGGGACGAGGTGCCGTCCGCTTCCGGGAGCGGCGTGGGGCCAGGGCAGGCAGGGAGCCTGCCTTAGCCCCACTGTGCCACGAGGCTGGCAATCCCATAGGCTTGGCAATCCCACAGGCCGGATTGAAAGCCCTATCCGGCCCATGGGCCGTAGTTTGCCCTCCCCTGGATTACAGTCTATGACAGAGCTCTTTAACACAGGAAAGTCCACAATGGAAAACATGTTTTGCACTGTAGTCTTCCCCATGAAAGGTATCAGTTTGGAAGGATAGGTATTAAGGAACCATTCCCATTAGCACTGCATATTGTGGAGGAGATGGGGCTTGAATGCAACAATCGCCTCCTATGCCAACATCTTCCCGGTCATCATATAGTCATGTTTCAAACTGTTGTGTCCATTTCTTCTATTGTCAACACTGCTTCACTCTAGCCTGTTGTCTTTTTCCTAACCTCTTCCTGCACCTTTCCACTATGGCCTGCCGGCAATCACCAAAACGACATTGTGGCCCAAATTATGATTTTGGTCTATTTCCTCTGTCTCAGGTTGATCAGGCTTCAACAAATTTTCTCTTGAAGCAGTCTCCAGTCCCTGTGATGTGCTATACTAACACAATCATCAGGCACAGGAGCTTGGCTTTCATTTTAACAAAAGAACAGCAGCACTGGGAAGCATTCAGCATGAACGTTACCACAATCTAGAGACAGTTGGCTACTTTCTATAGGTGATGTGAGAGCCATTGCTTTCCTACCCTGTACCATGACCATAGCTTTTTTTTATATATATACACACTTTCAGACACTTCTCTTTAGTATGCTGTTCATTCCACTACATGACACCAGTGTCAGGCCAGTTACTTCTCATAGCAGATACTGAAGGCCTCAGGACAATGGTAAATCATCTTTTAAGATTCATAATTGATTGATATCTCTGATTTCAGCTCTAGTAACACAGTATAGGCAGCAGGGAAGAGCTTATTTTACAGGCTGCTCAAGCAAGCAGGCAACTGTTACCTCATGTTATAGAGCTCATCTACTTGCAGGATACTAGGAAACCAAACCATTGTGCTCTAATCATTAAAGAATATAGAATGATAAGTGCAGTTACAAAACAAGCTTATAGAGCCTGGGTACCATATAGAATCTCATTAAAGAAACATGCACTCCTTGTGACCCTGCTGCATAAACTAGAAGAGGAGCAGACTGAAGTTTTTTAAATGATCACTGATAAAGGTAAAAGCTTATAAGATATTCATACAACTGAGCCCACCTGAAAAAAAAAAAAAGTCACAATTAACTATTGCTAATTGCTTCTGACACAGCACAATCAGACTATACGTTTTCCCATTTGCCTTTGCAGAGATAGGAGACTGATGTTGCACGCTACCTTATTTACACTCTCACTGGTCTTCGCTCTTCCCACTACAAGCATGAAAGACTAAAGGAACAAGCAAGGATTCTCATTTTTATAATGCACTATGAAGAGAGGAGGTTGGTACAGAATTAGAGATGAAATTACTTATTAAATGTCTGATTGGAAAGGTTATGACTGATGAAGAAAAGCTCCTGGGCAGATATGCTGTAAGGCAAAAATGGGGGAAGGATGGTTTCTTCCTTTCAGGAAGAAGGAATGTAAATTGTCATCTCAGCAGCATTATTCATCTAAGAGCAGACACCTTTCCTTTGGACTCCACAACTGTGGAGTAGGGCAGACCAAACAGCAAGGGTGGCCCTTTCAGCATTTGCTTACCTGCCTTCTCACTCTGCACTTCATAACACCACAATAGGAAGTCCCTGACAGCATTTCTTCTGCAGGAGCCAGTATGAATGCGCTCATCTCCAACCTCAATCCAAGTAGGTTTACCCTTCAGTTCCAGCAGATCCCCCAAACTTCCAAGGGAAGGGAAGAAAAGAAAAGAAGGAAAGGAAGACAAACCCTAGTCCCGATAGAAGAATTAAATGTGAACTTAAGTGCATCTCATGGAATCCCCAGTCCCAAGAGAACAGCATACAATGGGGATCACAGGGTCCTCACTTCTCTTCCAACTGGTCTGCACATCTTCATGTTGTGGCAAAATGGCAGGTTTTCAGAAATGATACTCACTACCCACTGTGAATCTTTTGAGATCAGCAAATCAATGACTAAGGCTTGCATTTTAAATTATGATTATACTTTGAGCATTTAATCTTTATCCCACAAACAGTGCTGTAACCACACACATTTTCTGATTTATGAAGCTGGAGATATCGGAGAATGCCCCTTCATGATCACATAGTATATAATCTTTAGACTTTAATAAGGATAGAAATGAAACTGAGTAGAGAAACAAAATCCCTTGAGACCACTTCCTTGAAGGAACAGCAAATTTGGTATTTGCACAGAGTTCTAAGCAAAATAAGAGTTCCTCTGCTCTTGTTACAGTGAAACTTGCACTAAGGACAGCCTTCAGTTAGGCACGCCTGTCTAAAGCAAACACTCAAAGTATCCAGTGTTTCCAGTGAATTGTTAGTCTAACAGTAGCCACATTATTTTTACTTGCATGGTAATTGAAGACAATTTTTAACTCTTCATTTAACTTCAAAAATTTATATAACATTACTATTGAAGTAGTAAGTGGAAAGACTAAGTACATTTGACCAAGTTAAAAGTTACTGTCATTTATTTGCATTTGATTATGAAAAATTACAAGACTTCTTATAAAGTTGATAGCGTAAGGAGTAAGATTGTGCTTTAATGTTGTAATGCTCCAGAAAGTTTACCAGAACTTAGAATGTCAAGAGATTTGTTACATTCCATTTCAGTGAATTATTTCATAGTTAGTACTGAATGAATCAAAAATCCAATGATAAAAGAAAAGAACATCCAACATTTTATTAAAAGTAAGCAGATTAAAATTCAGTACGAGTCTGATTTGGAGTTTAGTATTTCATGAGTACCAGCAGATGTCAGCATAACCCCATTAAGTTAGCAACAGTAATTTTACATCCAACCAACCAGAAATCTGAATCTTAGTTCTATAGCTACAAACCTCCGGAGTGTCACATCATTTACTGGAAATGAAAATACCTATATTAAACCAGCGTTTCTCAAATGCGGCCACAGCCTCCTGGACTGATATTGGGGGAGAGGGGAGGCGAGAGAGCAAAGCAGCGGCCCCTCCCTGGTGCTCCTGAATGCACCACCTTGGTGTTGGTTACTGGGGCCACCAGCAGGGTTACCCTCCCCCCCCGGAGACACCTGGGACACAACGCTGGAGAAGCAGGCAGCCAGTGAGCTCCTCACCTTCCCAGGAGAAGTGGGGCTCAGGCTTTGGACTTCAGCCCTGAGGTTGCAGGGGGCAGGCTCCTGCCACAGGGCTTCGGATTCCAGCCCTGGGCTCCCGGCTGCGCAGCTTTGGGCTACATCCTCCGGCCACGGGGCTTTAGGCTGCAGCCCCCTGCTGCCTCCCTTGGCCCTCCTCCCCCCCATCAAGGGCTTAATTTGTCCCCAGGCTTGCCGGGGCTGAGTAAGTCTGCTGTGAAAAGTGATACTTATATGTTTGTTAATATCACTTTCACAACAGGCTTATTAGCTAGTAATAAATAAATTACAATGATTTGGACGTGTATATATGTATATTTATTTTTTCCTAATGGTAATTAAGTATTTTAGGGAAAAGTGTGAGAGTGGCCACCAGCAAGAATTGGTGGCCACACTCTGAGGCCACCAAAAAATTTGTCCTGAGAACCCCTGTACTAAACAGCAAAATTACATGATTACAAAATTTTACCAAGAAAATCCTTCAAAAGGCAATAGTTACATGGCATCCTTGAGCAAAATTTATGCGAAATAGTCCAAAAGTTTGACAAAATAAGTCTGAAGCCACAGTAAGACTGTACAAGATTTTCAACGTTTCTCTTATTCAAAAACGGTGCTATGTTCAACTGTACAGCTGCTAGGTCTTACTTGTTAAGAATTTATTAGCATTTCTACTATAAAATTTAATTTCCAGGAGTTTTGTAAAACTCAGATGTGAAATCTTAATTCTGTCTGAAGCTAGGTATACTAAAGTTACTTTTTGGTTGAAATTATTTAAATTCAAATGGTTTGCACAGCAGTTTGGCTATTTTTAGTCTAAACAACAGAGGAAAGACATTTGGATTATTTTCAGCTGCATGTGTAAACCTTTACCTAAAAAAGCCATTAAAATATGCAGTTCAGTCTACCATGGATTAGCCATGTTGAACTTTTGTTTACTACAGAATTAACTGCAAGTCTAAATGATTTAAATAATGCTATTTAGAACCCAAGGAAGACTTTATAGTAAAGCAGTACATCAAATTATGTCAATGCAGTGACAATTCCAAAGAACACAAAAAAATGTTTGTGTGTAAAACCAGATATTTAATCTGGCAGATGGTTACAGAAATATATCACAAAGAAGTTTCTTTATGCTATGATCCCCTGTAGTAGCTGAAGAGAGAAGCGAAACAGTGAGAAGCCATTCTATCATAGGCTTGTGATAACAAATGTTATGGAAGTCACTACAATCCAGATGCCACACATGCACATGGCCAAACGTAAACTGTATGCCAGATTCAGCTTTTGCTCACCCAGTTCAGTTTAGGAAGTAGGTTGCAAGATGGCTTTGCTCTTGCCCACTGCTGATCCAGTCCCCAGTGTAAGTGAGCAGCATTCAGGTTGTTCTACATTTTGTCAGCTATCCATAGTTTCAAGGGGCAGCGTCAGCTACTGGCCATATCCAGTATCCTGGCTGGGGACAGGGAGTTAGGGGCTGTAAAAGCACTGTATGGGGAGGTCTACACTTACCTCCGGAGTGATCGATCCAGCAGGGGTCGATTTATCGCCTCTAGTGAAGACACGATAAATTGACCGCCGAGAGCTCTCCTGTCGACTCCAGTAATCCACCGGAGCAAGAGGCGCAGGCGGAGTCGACGGGGGAGCGTCAGCAGTCGACTTACCGCAGTGAAGACACTATGGTAAGTAGATCTTAGTATGTCGACTTCAGCTATGTTATTCACATAGCTGAAGTTGCGTAACTTAGACTGATCCCCTCCCCCCCAAGGTGTAGACCAGGCCTATGATTCTAAGCCACTTTAATTCATCTATTTAGCGAGAATCTGCAAGTGACTGTTTAAGCTGGATGCACAGAGTAGCCATAGCAGGAAAGATGATCTAGCCTTCTCAACTGCTATCAAAAATATTCTTAGCAAATGTGCTGTAATATGAAGGTATCTTCAAAAGAAAGGCACCCTTCCCCCACCCCAACAAACAAAACAAACAAAAAAACAAACAAACAGAAGACAAACCACAGCTAAGTTACCTGGGAAAGATCTGTTTAAACAATGTGTTGCTGAGTCCTGCCTCCATAACTGTGCTTCTGTCATTAGGAATCAGTTAGTTACTGAGTTTTATTTCAAAACCGAATAGACACAGTACGTGCCAAGTTTCATTCAGGAAAGATTTTTGTTGTTTTAAAAAACACACATCCCAGTTATCAAGCTCCAAAACAATGGGTTTGTACAAGTAGTGCTGACAGTCTTTATACCTTTGGTGTTAAAGTCAGGATTTTCCCCATCCCTGAAATATTAGTTCTTTTACAATGGTGCAACTAGCAGAAACTATCAAATGCTATCTGTGAGAGAGCACCCCCTAAGTGCTAAATACTGTTAAAATAATTTGGACAGAGCTTCTTTATATTTTAAAAAGTATATTTATAGCAAACCAGTGCAATGAACATGTTGATTTAGTCCCTATACTGTTAGATGTTTAACTATGTTATAACAGTCCCAAGACTCATTTTAGAAAATACAGCATTTACTATTTGTTATACAAATGCTAATACTGGTCATGATTGCCACTGCTTACATTTTAAACTTAAAGAGACTACATTTATTTTTAAAAGATAGTAAAAACAAACATGAACACCAAGTCTTCAAGGGGAGAGGTGAGAAAGGAGAGATGCATGGAGAAAGAACCCTCTCTACAGAGCAGGGCATATGCAGCAGCTAATCCCAAATTTCTTTTAGCACTTAACCAGCCACTCAGTTTCAAACTCTCACTGAACAGTCAAGCACTGCATTGTTCCAGCCTTTTTTGCTGGTTTGTATGGATGAGTACAAGGTGGAATGAAGTGTGACAATACACAATTAGTATGAGTAACAACCTTTCTAAAACCATATCAAACAATGAATTTGTAAGTCTGAACAAACTGTTCATGTGCGTTATGATAGGTTCCACTGATTTTCATCAGACCATCAAATTCTGTATTGGAATGCAAGACAAAAAACTTATAAATTAACCCACATGCTTATTGCGAATAATTTCTCCTCCTTCTATCTCAATTTGTTCATATAACCACTTGCGATCACAGCGGCATTCAGCTCCACATTTGTTGGAACCACACTTGGGACAAGCATAGAAGCATCCCAGGCAATCTTCATCAAGACAGTCACAGAGGTCCATCCCACTATAAAGCAGAAGTCCCTGGCTATCATAGACTTTACTCTTTGCTGGGATTACTTGCCTGTGTAATGAAAAACAGTTGTTACTTCCAGAATTCATAACAGAAGCGCTTCCAGTTTACTTGATTACAAATAGTTAGCAATGGATGAAGAGAGGAATTAAACTTTGTCAGCAATTTTCTTATGCTGAAAGGTTTAACATCAAGCCATTCTAAAAATTACACTGCTTATTGTCAACCACATACATTAAAATCTGACCTCTGAAAACTGGAGCCACAATTTTTGTAGCTCTTTTGAGCAGAGGTTGTTAACAAGAAGGTTCTCAATCTCTTCCTTACCATCATTCCATATTAAGCCACTTGCAATTCAGTTTACGAATACACAATAAAATAATCTTTTCCAACAGGTATAGCTGCATTTCAAGAGACTGTACACAACAATATACGATGTACTTTTGACAGCTGAGGAAATATTCCTTTTACACTTTTACACTTTACTCAGAGTTTATGTCCTAGTTAATTCTAGTCAATCCAAAAAGTGTGGTTTTAAAAAAAGAGAAAACAAAAAAAGCCAAGTGTGCGTATGGGAAAACCACATTAAAAAAAGCTAAAGTTGTGGGGTCTTGCCCAAAATGATGGGTAACCCTTTTCTAACTTGGCAGATTTTTATTTATTTATATATCTCGATTTTTTTATGCTTTAGAAGTGTGACGGGAATTATATTGAATTTAGTACAATGAAAGGTGATTAGTCGCATGAATATTTCCCTCTCATAAGGCCTGCATTATTTGGCTTAGTTTGTTTTGCCTACCATCACACTTTGCATAATAATACATGGAATTAGCTGCTATGTCTAAATTCAGTCAGTCAGCATTGCCATGTTTTAACTAATATTTTATTCTATTCTGGTTTGACAAAAATATCTTATTGTAATATTCTATACATTGAAACAAAATTAATAGGTTACCTCAAAAATGAGATTGGGCTATATAATAAATGCTTAGTTTTGTCATCACTCCTCCAAGCTTTAAAAAAAAAAGGGAGAGAGAGAATCCAAACATCACAAATTTTAAATATGAATGAATAAACAGCCCACCTGTCAGAATTAACTGATGTGCTTTTTGTTTGTAGCCTTCTCTTTTCCCTTTTACTGCTTTCTGGAGCAAATTCAGTCTGTCGTCCTGGATTAGCAAACTGCAAGGACTTCAAAGCTTTAGCTGTTCGCCCCTGAACAAAGATAGAAATTTTCATTTTAAATATTAATACTAAACCAAATCCATAGGAGAGCTGACAATCAAGCTGGGATGTTGTGAAGCCTCAAGTAAATTGTTAAGCACAAATCAGCAGAGGACAATCTGAATCTTAAAAGAAAACAATTACACGAGGTAACCGTACCACCCTTAGTGATGCAAGTTATATGAATAAATAGTAATATAAGCCTTACTTTAATAATTGTAAGGGTTCTTATTTTCTGGTTCTCACTCACTCTGACCTCTATCCCTTTCCTAATAAGGCTCTGATGTGTTGTTAAAATATAGTTTTTGGGAATGCTCTATAGTACATGGGCAGCTGCCTCTAAATTTCAAAGGCTATCTTCTCTTAGACGCACAACCTGCAACCCTTTTAAAGCGGTCAATGTCCCCTCCCGTAGCACCAAACTTAGTTTCTTTTAAATCAAGCTAACATTTAACATGATCAAAATGGTAAATTAACATACTGGTTTTATTCCCATTAAATCCTTTGTTTTCTATTTCTTCTCTTATAACCTCTGAATACATAAGAGAAAAAAGTTTCCATCTCCATTTCCTCACATCACTGGATCAAGAAATAATGCTCTCCAAAAGAGTTAATAAGTATAGGAAAATGGCTTGTAATTTTAAATGTGTTTAATATTTACATCGGCTGATTAAAAGAATTTAAAAAACTTTCCCATGATGCCACTAAACTTTTGATGAGAATTTTAAAATGAAAAGAGATCGGACGTGTTCTGGATAGTGCCTCAGATAATGACAAGTCAAAATGCAGAAATTCCTAAACCGATTATATTGGACATTGAGGATATACAGTAAAACTAATAAAAATAAACTTTGTGCCATATTTCTGAAATAACGTATGTACACAAAGGGAGGATTCATCCCTACCAATGAGTTTGTCTTGTTTACCTTCTAGACAAGTAACACAATAAGTCATTTTGTCAAGTTCAGCAGTACAAATATGCCAAATTTAGTACAGTAACCTTGTGGGACTGAGACCACAACATCACAGACTCAGTCCACCATAAACAATTCCAGCAAATTTTTTGTGGTAAGAATTATTTCTGTACAGTATGCAATACTTCCAAAAAAGTCTGCAATTAATACATCATTTAGGTTTTGTTTGATTAACCAGGGGTTCTCAAACTGTGAGTCAAGACCCCAAAGTGGGTTGTGCCCCCATTTGAATACCTGGTGTTGGCCCTGGGCCCCAGGAAGTCTGAAGCCCAAGCCCAAGCCCCACTGCCCAGGGCTAAGGTTACATGCCTCCCGCCCAGGGAAGAAGCCCTTGGGCTTCAGCTTTGGCCCCGCCCCTACCCAGGGTGGTGGGGCTTGGTCTTTGGTCCCCTCTCCTGGGGTCATGTAGTAATTTTTGTTGTCAGAAGGGGGTCACGGTACAATGAAGTTTGAGAACTGCTGGATTAGACAATACTTTAGAAATGACAAAAAAGCCAGCATTTTTCAGTTTGTAAAATTTTTTTGCACATTTAGCAACACTATGACTTAGGCTATGTCTATAGTACGCAGCTTTTGGTGACACAGCTGTGCTGCTATAGCCATGCCGCTAAAAGGCGCACAGTGTAGCCGCTGTTTGTCGGCTCTACTCCCAACAAAGTGCTGTTCACACTGGCACTTGTTGTCGACAAAACTTTTGTCTTTCAGGAGGGTGTTTTTTTTAACATCTCTGAATGACAAAAGTTGTATCTTTCACTTGCCAGTGTAGACATATCTTAGTCTATACTAGGATTTACAAGCATGTTAGCACAGGTTAGCTAACATGTTCTAAATATCTACTGTAGACAGGCAGTGAACACTTTTTATCACATGCTAAGCTAGTTGCGTTAAAACCCCAGGAAAAGTGTGGTCGTTTAACACATCAAAAGTACATCCAGCCTTGTCTACATTAGATTTTAGTAATGTGTTAGAATATGTTAGCTAGTAGCCCAAGAAAAGACCTTTACACACATCTACAGGGGAGCAGAAAACTCCCTCCCCCCCCCCTAAAATGTCAAGACTGAAGTAGATTTTTTTTAAAAAGTTAGTATAAAAACAAAACAGATTGATGATCTCCCTTTAAAGCACATACCCATTAAAAGAAGGTTTATAAATATTATCTCTTGTACATTAAAAAAATTAACACTTTCACATTTTAAGGAAACAAGCTAAGAGCTTTCTTTATATAGGACTCAAATCAAGCCCCACCCCATTAGCTTGTAGAGTTTAGAGGGGTGAAAAATCGACCCATATACATACGTCTGAATCAAGTTTCCTTCTTTGGCGATCTTCAGTGTCAACATCCACACTTCCATTGATTATCTGTGTACACTTTGGACAAAGCTTCCAACCAGGTACAAACTGTCTTCCAAACTTGGCACTTAGAAAAGCTGCATCATCTAAGTCGATTGCACGTAAGTTTTTCTTTGATACTTTCCTGTGTATGTTAAATGGGTCACAACATGATTTTTGCAGATCTTCAAATCTGTCAATGTAAATTTTTGCATGATGGAAGCAGATTGTATTGTTCTCAGAAAGAGTCATTCCAGTCCTAAGCTGAAGTAGTAGCAGATCGGATGAAGATAGATCTTGCTTAGTCTTGAAGCCAGCGTGACGGGTATAGTATATTTTATGACATTCATTAGCAGTATGGAGCTGAATTCCAACTGAACATGGATCCATCTTACTTGATCAGTATAATCTATTTCACTGTTACTTTGACTAGAATCAATTCTTTGTAGTCTTTAGTAGTTTCTATGAGGATCACCCTGGAGAAAGCATTAAAATCAATCAGGTTTGTGCTGCAAACCTTTATCTGTGAGCTTGAGAGATTAGGTTCAAGTGTTAAAAAAACCCTAAAATTAAGTTTTAAGAAATATTAGTGTTCTATTTCCTTTTATTATACTTGATAAGGCTGAGGATATGTTGGATTTTATTCAGAAATTAAGCTATAGTATATATTTATATTCCTTTCGGGGGCGGGGGGCGGGGAGGCTTGTATTCAAGTCTAGATATTTAAAGTAGGTCAATATTTACCATAGACTAATCTATGGAAAAGTACAAATTCCAAGTGTACTATCTATGATACACACATCGAAGCTAGTTGCAAGCCCAACATTAGCCCTTAAAAGTGTAAAAAAGTTTAATAAAAGCTTTGTGAGATTTTCTAGGGCAACACAACGGTGCAAGTTGCATGTGCTTGAAGCCAAAGGGTTAAGAAGCATTCATATTGCGTTAATTTGCTTTTCAAAATGCCAAGCCCACTCACAAGTAATCTTGAACTACGAACATAAATTTAACTTGGAGATATAAATTCAACCACATGATTTTTTTTAATAAAGGATTAGGCAAATATATAAATTGGGAAACATTAACAAGAATAAAGTGTACATATTTTGCTAAATATGAAGACAGTACTATCAATCTTTTATTTATAGATATATCAAAAGCCAGCTGTACACTGGAAAAAGGTATTTTGGAACTACTTGAGTTATCGCTTCCAACAAAATAAAAGCAAGATACTCAGCACACAAAATGTAATATTCTAGCAACAATAAAAAAATAATATTTAATGAAAAAAAATGTTTCAGACCTAACTAATATAAAAATGATGCTAACAGCTTCTGTAAGTGTCTAAAGCTTAGAAAGGTTTCTTGACACAGGACAATGACTAGATAATATATCTTTTAAAAACACAGACCATGAAAATCAATTGCATGCAGCATTTTTGCAGCAGAAATCCCCTTGATTGTAATGCTTCAGAGTTTTCCTAAACCTAACATCAATGTTACCTATATGTTCAAAATGTATATTCAAAATTTAATTACAGTTAAAATATAAATATGAATAAATGAGGAACACATCAGAATGTTACCATTTATTCACGGCAGACACAGTTCACAGGTGTCTTGCATGAGATAGTTGTTTCTAAAAGTAAAAATCCAAAACCAAATGATTTTCTAGGGCACTATTTTCAGTGAGCATCAAACCAGTTTCCAGTGCACAATTCTATAGCAGTTTGAAGACAGAAGTAAGCAAACTACAGAATAACAGTTTTTACTATATTTATTATTCCTGAACATTTTTGTGCCTTGGTTTGTGTATTATCGCAGGCTTTGCAGTTAAGCAATACTGTTAATTTTCTGAGTTTTAAAAAAATTCCATGAGACATACCAGAACCCTCAGCAATAGCATTCAATGCTATGGCAACAGTAAAAAAAAAAAAAAAAAAAAAAAAATCTTGACATTACTCAAGTGGTTGAGAAATATATGCGGTTTTCATTTTAAGAGCAGCAAGTTTGTTTTTGTTGGCTATATTTGAAATGCATTGGCTATTTGCCTAACTGATTTCAGGCTGCAGCCCTCAATCCTGTATTTAAAGGAATGTATTGACAGTCAAACATAGATTATCTAAACTCTGCTTAACCGAAATTCTTGGTTATCTGAAAAGTCAGGTTAACTCTGTGAGAACTGATTGATGCTCTGGCCCTGAAGAGCTCCTAAGGTCTGCATGACTGAAATGCATGAAGTTACCCTCTGTTTCTACAATTACCTAAAATTTGGAAACCAATGGGGACTTAAGAGCTTTGAAAAATTTTATTCCAAATTCTTATTCAGGTCACTTTCATAGAATTTATAAGATTTATAGTATAACCTGTAAATTCATTTGAAAATGTTTATATAGCTGGAGTAGAAGCATGACACCAGAGACTCCCATTTCTTTACATATTAGCTTACACTTGTCTTCAGCCTTAGTGGCATAGGAAGATTATCTGTATTTTTTCATGACTGCTTCATTCATTATCAAACCAAAATCCAGCCAATTAAAATTAGATCCAGGACCCCGTCAATTTTTGTGGCTTTACCGCATCATCTTCCTAATTATTTTTATTTAACATATTTTTCTCCCCTCCCTTGCTTTTTAGGAGAGCCACAGAAACTGATCAAAATGATTGACTACATTAGGCAAAACAACAAAACTGGCTATAAATGAAGAACTATCAAGTGAACAAAGTAAACAAACTAGATAATACTTCCCCTGCCAATATTTTTTAATTGTTAGAATTTTACTGTTTATTTTGAGCAACAGAAAATGATTTCTTCCCCAGACAGAACTGATCTTTGACAGTATGCCTTTAAAGCTGTAAGTCTTATGTCTAGCATGTAAATTGTTGACTTTTTGTTTTCAGTACTCATCAACTGAGAATATAATAACTCAGATATTTGTCAGGGTTTACTTTGGTACATGCTGCACTGATCATTTTCTTAAGTATGTTAATATTTCCAATCTTTTTTTAGCTTTATTTTGCTAATGACCTCACTTATAAGAATACTTGTCTAGCAATTCTTTTGGATATTTTAATCTTACACTTTACAGATTACATTTTAGAGTGAATCAGAATAACCATAAAATCAAATATTTACATAAAATATAAAACATTTACTTCTATGGCCTTTACCAAAAATGTGTTTTGGGTTAAATGTAATAGACAATGAATGATTCTGGAAGTGGTGTAAGCTGCATACTGGTAGTCTAGGTTTGACTATGTGCTGGAGAAAGAAAAGCTTTTGTTTGTTTTATCCTTCACTATGTGTGTATTTCTGAATGATTCCTGCCCCTGCTACATTAAAAACAGCACATATTACACAGCCAATATATAATTAAACAGGTTCCCAATTTTGCAGATGCATTCAAAAGTTGAATACTTGGAACCTGAATTTGAAATAATAAAGTAGATTAATACTGTAAAAGTATTTGCTGTTCACCTGCAATTATTTTTCTTAAAATGAAACTTCCATCCAGTTTTCAAATTGCTATTCTTGGCAGGCACCCACACTAATGGAGGATTGTGCTACCTGAAGCTCCAACTGTGCTCTGCTTTGAGAAAGCACCTTTTAAATGGGACACAACAGTGCATTCAACAAGAATACTACGTGGCATTCTATGTGTATGCCAACAATTCACATATAAATCAAAGGAATGAGAACTAAATTTATTGTCCTATAAACTTTGCATTCAACAAGAATACAAAGTTTATAGGACAATAAGTTTAGTTCGCATTCCTTTGATTTATATGTGAATTGTTGGCATACACATAGAAACCGATGGATTTCCAAATTGGAAAAAGGAAGAAGTATATACAGTTCTTTTTAATCTAGAATAGCTCTCAGTGCAAAATGGAACAGAACAAAATTTCACACAATAATAGCAGAGATTTTTTTTTTTAAAAATAGCTTGTATTCACATCTCCAGGATTTTCTAATTGGCACTTACTGCTTGAACAGTGCAAACTGAAACAGATCAAAGTGATGTGTGACGAAGATGCTCAAGGCACAATGAAGCACTTGTGTAAGCCAAGCCAAGAACACTTGAACGAGTAGTACAGTGGGAAAGCAGGGAACAAGTGCTGAAAACTGAAGCAAAAGTGGCAAGAAATGAAATAAAACTAGACTGACAGGATTGTGTTATGAGGCGAAAACGGGAAAACAGCCAGAAGTTGCAACTTCAGGTCGCTCCATTCCCAAATCGACAGAGATCAGGCATGTCAAATTGCTGCTTTTTATTTACAGTAGAAGAGCATGTTGCTCATATATATCCAAACAGTGGTACTAGTTATAGCCAGCTTTTTTAGATGTTTGAAGTTTTATGTGCTTTAGTTTTGAGACAGCATCAGCCACTACTTTTGGCAAATGCTACTTAACGGAAAGCTCCAGCCTATCTACCTAAACGTATCACAGTATTGTACTACCAAAGTAGGCTTTATATTGCATTTGACTCTTATTTAATCGCTTGGGTACAGGGTTGGGGAAAATCAGTGATTTTAGAGTAAACCGTATACAGAGACAAAACTTGGAGCAAAGCAAGGTTTATTAGAGACCAACTCACACAAGCACTGCTGGTGACAAAGATGTACATTGTAGGCAATTCCATAATACAAGACCAAGAGATCAAAGTTAATAGCAAGTACATTTAAAAGAAGAGGAAATACCCCTATGCGCAGCCTGCTGCAGAACGGAGCGGTGCAGACACTGAGGCCTGGTCTACCCTGAAAACTCAGATCGACCCAGCTACGGAGCTCAGGGCTATGAAGAAATCTACCTCCCCCCGAGTGCAGCCACTACACCCGGGCTAGGTAGCGACACAGCTAAAGGAGCCACACTGCCCCCCCCGGCTACGACTCCCCCTCCCCCATCCCGTGAGCCTGCCACCAACCCCTCCCCCGCCGCCCCGTACCTTGCCGTAGGCTTTCTTCCGCCCTTGTGCCGCCACCCCGGAACCCGACTCCCGAGTGCCCCCCACCAGAGCCGTGGTACTAGTGGCCGCCATTAAAGCTCGCCGCGCACCACAAAGTACCGAGGCCGCCGGGAAGGCTAGAGAGTCGCTGCCGTTTAGTTCGCGACACACCGCCACCAGAGAGAGGCGAGTGGCGACGCTCACGTGACCAAGCTACTGCGCGAGCGAAACGAGGCTGCGCCTGCGCGTTGCTTGCTTTCCCGGCTAGTCTGGCCGGGCGCGCGGGCGCTGAGGGGGCGGGGCTTGGGCTGCGGCTCTCCGACGGGGAGTCCTGCCCTGTCCCCAGAACCCAGCGCGAGGGGCTCTGCTGGCGAGACCGTTCCGGGGCTCGTGGCTGCCCGGCCGCTGGCCCCAGTTCCCAGGCGGAGGTCGGGGCTGTATTGGCAAAGCAGAACCGGCGGCTTGGAGAAGTTCGGCGAACAGCTGCGGCGCTCGTCTGCCCTCCCTCGGGCTTGTGCCGGCCCGGCCCGCAACCCACACCCGGCCCTGCCCCCAGAGCTATGCCAGGCTTGCACTGAGGGCGTCGGGACTTGCCCAGCGTGGCGCAGGAAGCGGGTGGCAGATCAGGGCATTCAAGCATCCTGAAGCTTTCCTCTGGCATCCCGTGCAGCAGTGTGGACCTACAGCCAGCCTGAAACAATCGTGCCTAGCCCAGCGCTGTGAACTGACCCTCTCTTCTTATTTCTCCAGTGTGAAATGAGAACAAGAGATGTAGAGGTAGCAGATGATAAGGGTGAGGCTCAGAAACCCCAGGGCAGTATCCACCCCACAGACCAATGCTCTAAGAGCTGGTTGAAAGTTGATATTTCTGTTTTACAGGAATTCCACCCTTCTGAAAAAAAATTGGTTCCAAATTTGAAGAGTCCAACATTTATATAAAATTTACCCCAAACTGTATATAAAAATAAAAATGAATAAAATATCAAAAATAAACGTGTAAAGAGGCATTTTGAAATGAAACAAAACATCCCATTCCAATAAGGTCACTCCACAATGTTTCAAAATGGAGCAGCCCCCGGGGACAAAATCATGACCGTATGGTACTGTGATATTTCTTTGTTGTTATCTCACCCACTTTGTGTCTCTGTTTGTCTCCACAACAAAGTATAAGTACATTGTCTGTTTCCCAGACTGTTTTAGCCTTATCAAAATGCTTCATTCAGATTCCCCCTCTCCCCCAATGGCAACACTGAGTCTCAGTCAGTTCCCACTGAGATTTTTTCCAACAGAAAAATGCTCCATTGGAAAGTTTTTGACCCACTCTATAATGAAGCCATACACGTTTCCCTTGCTTCATATTTACAATTTTGCACAGTTCTAGTTGCCAGCTTTTCCTTTTCCCCTTCAGTCATTTTGAGTGTGGGGTGGTTGGCTCCTGGCACAATTACAAAGAGTCATGAAACATTTTGGGGAATCAATGCCATGTGTTCATACACTGTCATGAAATAAACATTATAACACTGGGATGCCATAACTTTGTCTTATGGGAATAGGAAGTTGCAGTAGAGACCATTAGAATCTTTTAAGTAGTTGTTGCTGTTTTGTTGGTGGCTGTTGATTGCATTTGGAGAGGTCTGTGAAAAGGGATCTTTCAAGATAGATTTAGGGTCAAACTCAGCTTTTATTTCTGCACGGTTAAGTCCTGAATGATGTGAAAAGTTAAACAGCTGAGGTGCTGACACCAGACTGTTTAAATTACAATCAGATGGTAGTACTGGGATTGGTCAAAGTATGGGTCTTCCTGTGAAATTTTAAACTTCACCTTCCTGTTTGTGGTGGTAGATTGTATTCAAAAGAAATTTAAAAATGGACTAAACATGCATTTTTAATCAGGAAGCTTATAGTAATTGTGCTCCAGTTTAAGCCAGTTAAGCTCTTGAATCAACAAATTAGGCTAATTTGAAGAGGGTTTATTCCTCATTATGGTTACAACTGTATGCCTGTCTGTGCCTTGTCAAATAAAAATAGAATTAGGTATCCCATACTGGCCTATCAGTAGGAACAAACCACATGGGAGACACAAAAAGCAAAATACTGCCATCCTTACTTGGCAAAATGATTAACTCTATAATTCAAAATGTAAAATAACCTGGCCAATAGTTAACTCTTTATGCAGGTTTTTACTGCATTTTACTCCCATTGATTTCAGTGGGAGTTTTGCCTGAATAATTACCAGATACAAATTATAAAAAGACTTCAGGATTTGTCCTGTTGACTTCTGTGAGAGTTTGCACATGTAAATCTTAACTAAAGTCTGAAGTATCTGGCCCCAAAACACCTAAGCACTCACACTGTCTGGAGTGCCAACCTCAGGGCAGACTGTAAGAAAGCAGGGCAGACACTGCAAACGGGTGCTGTGTTCTATAATTAGATTGCACTAAGCCAATGACAAATGTGAACTCCTGAATCATTATACCAGTCTTACCATGGAGTCATAGACAATCCCCTTTAGACTCTCCAGTCTATCTTGCCACCCAGACAAACTGGACTTTGTGATAAAATGGTCACTTACACCAAAAGTCACATCACATTGGGTTGCTCCCAGTCCCAAGAGACCAGTAACTTACCCAGATCAATTGGTACTCTAGATCTTACACCAAAGACAACGCCGGTAGCCAAGTCTATAGTAAACTAACTAAAATTCTATTATCTAAGAAAGGGAAATGAGAGTTTTTGAGAGGTTAAAGCAGGTAAAATATATGCACAGGTGGGTCACAGCTTGTAATTCCAAATGGTGGCAGTGATATAATAAACTACCAGTTCCCAAAAGTCTTTTCAGGGTACTCAGATTGTCTCTGGGGTTTTCTACTTTGCATCAGTCCAGAGATGCAAGATCTTTCCTTGAATCCATATTTACAGCTTCTTCTCACAGAAAATAAGCTGACAGTGTCATTACCCACATAGGCTTTTCCTTTGATGATGGAAAGTAAGGAATGCATTTTGAGTCTTTGACCTCTAATCATCACACACAATGACCACTTGCTTTGAAATTAGCACTTTTTTCTTAAAGTTCTTCATTTGCATTCCACAAGGCTTCTTTCTTGTTTGATGGGTTATTTAGTTACAGGGTTATGCACAATATAAATGTTTGCTACAACATTATAACGGGATACAGATAAGTGAAAACAATGCAAGTAACATCCCACTAGTTTTCATGAAGTTTAAACACCAAATACACTCTCATATTTAACAATCACTTTGATCTATACTAATACACAAGTGAATTGGCCTAGGGCTCTGGAATGAGCTGACACCTGATCTGCCAGCATTACAATCAGTATGTATTAAAAACTACATGTTTGACAGACATCGGATCTTTTAGGTATAGTGTAGGAGGCATGTCGGTCCCAGGATACTAGAGAGACAAGGTGGGTGAGGTAATACCTTTTATTGGACTAACTTCTGTTGGTGAGGGAGATAGGCTTTCAAGCCACACAAACCTGAAGAAAAAAAAAAAAAAAAAAGAGCTGTGTGTGGCTCAAAAGCGTGTCTTTCTCATTGGATCTTCTAGTCCTTTCTGCAACCAAAGCCATACACAGATTTTTTGTGAAAGCGAAATGGTCAAATGTGATATGAATTCCAATTTCAGGCCTGGTCTACATGTAAAACAGGTTGAGCCACCTGCGTTGCTCAGAAGTGCAAAATCCACACTCCTGAATATGTAGTTAAGATGACCTAAGCACTGGTGTAGACATTGCTTGATCACTGGACCTAGCTACTGCCTCTCGAGGGAATGGATTTACTCCAGCTACAGAAAACCTCCTCCATCTCTGTAGTGTCTACACTACAGCGCTAAAGCAGCATATCTGCTGCTGTGTCACTGTAGTGTAGACATACTCTCAGTTACATATGCTGTACTGCACTGAGGGCACTGGAAGCTCCATGTGTCTATGTGAGGACAGAATTTGGCTCATAGTGCACAGAAATTGGCTAACATTTTAAAATGAAGCCAAATCCCAAAGTGAAACTCAGGACTGGTCTACACTTGGAACATACAGCAGCGTAGCTACGTTTCTCAAAAGTATGAAAAATCCACACCCCTGAGAGATGTCGCTATGCTGATCTAACCTCCAGTGTAGGCAGTGTTAGGTCAACCTAGTTACTGCCACTCAGGATGTGGATTAACTACAGGAAAGTGAGAACCCCGCACATCACTAGTGAGTGTCTATACTGAAGCACTGTAGTGGCACAGCTGCAGTGCCACTGTAGTATTTTAAGTGTAGACATACCCTCAGGCTGTGCAAACCCACAGTAATCATAACTGAAAAATAAAGTTCATGTGCAGGTGAACTGAAACTGCAGAGTTTCTTACAGCTGTGTTTGTCAGCATGTTCAGTTATAGCTACCAACTGTGGGTGCAGTGATGCAATAGAGCCAGAAGAGGGCATGCTAAACTTTTTTTTTGTAGGTTTTTCAGAAATTCGGGTTGCTGTTTTAAAAAAAAATTAACAATGGAGTTGTAGATTCCATATAATTCAAATTATGAAGACTTTCACTGTTATTAGACTAGGACAATTTTAGGCAAGCAGCCTAAATTTGGTCTCTTTTAAATACCTCCTTAATGCACATTTCTTCCCTGAAGGCTAGCAGTAATCCACCATGCATTGAAGTATTACTTATTCTAAAAAACTCGAGAAAATCTGCTGCATCGCTATTTGTGATAAACCACCTCCAGGTCACCCAATGTTTTGTGAGTCTTAATTGTTTCCTGTTCTTTGTCTTTTAAAATTGTAATATCTTTGGGGTAGAGACCATTGGTTTGATCCTGATAGATGCTATGCAATTCCAGCTGTGTTTATGCAGGTGGTGTATTCCTACATGTCTGCAAAGCATCATGCACATCAGTGGTGCTATAATAAAATAATAATAATAGTTAATAAGTAAGTAGAGCATACATGCTTTAATAGATGCTTTGATACATGCTTTGATAGTAGTACCATATACTTAAGCAGAAATTGATAGTTTCCCATTGGTGACATTTCTGTCCAGTCAGAGGCACTGCACTTCTAGCTTTCTAATTAAAGAAGAATAGGACTGGAAGGGACCTTGAGAGGTCATCTAGTCTAGTCCCCTGCACTCAAAGCAGGACTACGTAATAACTAGACCATCCCTGACAGGTGTTTGTCTAACCTGTTCTTAAAATACCTCCAATGACGGAGATTCCATGAACTCCTTAGTCAATTTGTTCCAGTTCTTAATTTCCCTGACAGGTGGAAAGTTTTTCTTAATGTCCAATCTAAACCTATCTTGCCCATTGCTTCTTGTCCTATTCTCAGAGGAGAACGAGAACAATTTTTTGCCCTCTTCCTTGTAATAACCTTTTATGTACTTGAAAACTATGTCCCCCTTCAGTCTTCTCTTCCCCAGACTAAACAAACCCAGTTTTTCAATCTTCCCTCAGAGGTCATGTTTTCTAGACCTTTAATCATTTTTGTTGCTCTCCTCTGGACTTTCTCCAATTTGTTCATATCTTTCCTGAAATGTGGTGCCCAAAACTGGACACAATACTCCAGCTGAGGCCTTATCAACACAGCACTGATTATAATTATATGTGGCATGTGCCCTTGTTCTGTAATGACCTATTCCCCTTAACCTGCTTTGCTATCATGCTGCACAGCGCTATGCATTTTATAAAATCATAGAACTAAGAAATGGAAGAGACTTATACGATCATTTTATTTCCCTGACAATTCAGAATTGTTCCCCACAGTACACAAGAAGCCAATAACAGCATGAACAAAGTAAGACATCTTTGTGATTGTAGAGCCTCCCAGCCCCATTTTGCCCATCATTTAGTAGCTGAATATCTGATATTTTCAGCAGATTCTAAGCAGATGATAATAAAAAGGTAAATTTTAGTCAGAACAAATACAGCAAGCCATAGTGTGAACCTAAAATGTCATTTTAGTGATCCAAAGAAACTAATTTTGGTAACAGGGTAGTGGATAACAGCCTATGACCTATGACCTCAGGCAAAACACAGCTGGTGGATAATATGGTAACAGATGACACCTCATTCACATATAATCATGGTATGAGGACTCAATGTGGACATGAGTTAGAAGAGTATGAAAGAGATTGTGATGGAAGCCTGTCTTGGCTCCTTGTATCATTAGGGACAAGCCAACAATGGGAGCAGAACCAGATAACTAAAACGGTGCTATAAACAGCTTTCATGCATGGTTCTGGCAGAAGCATACCTGACAGCCTGTAGCCGGAGCAGACTACTGGAGCAGAGAGCCCCTTTACAAGTCTGAATGGAGTATTTTGGCCTTTAAGGACACCATACAGTTGATATATATAGCTAGTTTAAAAACAGATTTAAAAGTTAGTTTCAGGTGTTACAATTGAGAACTCCAGCTAATTTGTGTCTTTATATTAATGTTTTCCAATTTTTTTATATTTTTCTCTCCACACAAACAAAAGGAAAAACTATAGCTGACTATACACAAGTGCTGTCAAATGCACAAAGTAAACAAACTGAAAAAAATAGAAGTTTTCCAGCTAATCTGTACTCCTGTTCTTTTTTCTGTAATTTACAGTAACCTTTGGTGTAAACTTATAGTAATAGGTAAAAAAATTCATACAAATGTGATTTTTACATTGTATCCCTTTAATATGTAAGGATTGAGTCATGATGCCCTTTCTTTGAACTCTTTGTCAGAGTGTGGTAGAATGTGTTAAATGGTTAGGGTGACCAGGATGTCCCGTTTTTAAAGGGACAGTCCCGTTTTTTGGGACTTTTTCTTATAAAGGCATCTATTACCCTCCACCCCCTGTCCCGTTTTTTCACAGTTGCTATCTGATCACCCTATATATAATATATTAAAAAAGATGAGAAAGGGAATTTACACTTATGGCAGCAGATATTCAGACAGGATTCTAAAGCACCAAAATACATTGCATAGCTCTTAATGTGTCAGATATTGGATTTAGACTACTACATTTGCCATTTCCCCATCTAACTATTAATAGAAAACCATTCTAAAGTCAATTTATATTGCTTAAGTCATACATTTCCCAAGACTGATAGAGAAACCGTAAAGTGCTATCAGTCAAGAAAGGTGATAGGCAATACCACTCAGTGGAGGAAGGCTTGTGATGAAATGTGTGAAATTAATGAAGGAGAATAATTCATGAGGTGAAATTTTCCTGATACAGGTTGTGACATCAATTTATATTAAATATCAGGGGAGAGTACTCAAGTCTGGGTATTCACCTTTTTTAAAGCTAGTGTCTATCAGTAAGGCTGATACTATTGGGCCAGATCCTGATTTCATCCACACTTCTGTCAATCCAGAGTAAATCCATCTTCAGTGGATCTAGATTGGCTTTACATCTGTGTAAATGAAATCAGAATACGGTCCATAGCGAGGAAGACCCTTCAGTTCTAGAGTAAAAGGGTTATCAAGATTAAAGATGAATGATGCGTAAGGTCCCATTCCAGTTGTCAGAGTACAGCATGGGGACTTAAGTCATCCAATTTGTTTCTCTCCCAATACAGGTTTATTCACAACCATATTTCTTACATATCCAAGCTTTAAAACTGTTGTATTAAAGCAGGTGCTGCAAAGTAATGAGTGGGCTCCTAAAGTATTTTCTAATTGGTCTAGTGATGGGAACATGGGATAGTCAGATTACATGAGTTCAGTTTTGATTAGTTTCTGGTGGCATTGAGCAAATCATTTAACCAGTCTGTACCTCAGTTTCCCCATCTTTAAGATTGGATATAATAAATAAAGCATTTATTCTAGTGACTTTTTTAACTCATGAATTATTCTCCTTCATTAATTCCACACATTTCATCACAGGTCACATCACTCAGTAGAGGAAGGCTTATCACCTTCCTTGCCTTTTTGCAGCTTTCTGTGGCCCTGATCATGGAGTATAAAAGACAATGACAGATTTGCCCTTAAGGAATGCTTGCAAAGCACTGTGAGAGCCTCAAGATGCTATTAATAGTACACCTGTACCCCGATATAACGCTGTCCTCGGGAGCCAAAAAATCTTACCGCGTTATAGGTGAAACCGCGTTATATCGAACTTGCTTTGATTCGCTGGAGTGTGCAGCCCTCCCCCCGGAGCACTGCTTTACCGCGTTATATCCGAATTCGTGTTATATTGGATTGCGTTATATCGGGGTAGAGGTGTATATTTAAAAATAACCAGCCTGGTTTACAGGGAAAGTGAAGGCAGCTTTAAAAAATAAAAATATATACCAAATTGGAAAAAAAGAGGCTAAATTGATAGTAATGACTATATATCATTAGGAATTGTAGAAAATTGATAAGGGAAGCAAAAGGACATAAAGAGAAATCTATGGCCAGCAGAGTTAAGGGCAATAAGAAGGTTTTTAAAAAGTATATTAAGAACAAACAATGATCTTAATAATGGTATTGATCCATTACTAGATGGAAAGGTAGAACTACCTTTCTTCCATTATTCTTTATAGAAGTGTTCAATAAATATTTCTGTTCTATATTTGGAAAAAAACAGCTGATGTCAGTGATGATGAAACACTTCCATTACTACTATAACTCAAGAGTATGTTAAACAATAGCTACTAGATTTAGACATTTTTAAATTAGTGGGTCCAAATCACTTTTATCCAAGAGTTTGAAAATATCTGGCTGAGGAGCTTGTTAATGTTGATTTTCAGGAACCCTTGGAACACTGGGGAAGTTCCAGAAGACTGGGAGAAAGCTAACTGGACCACCAGGCTGTAAGCCTGACATCCATCCGAGGCAAAATAATGGAACGGTTGATATAGGACTCAAGAAATAAACAATTAGAGCAATTAGTTATATAATTAATGCCTATTTTGATGAGATTACAGGTTTTGTTGATAAGGTAATAGCACTGATGTAATATATGTGGACTTCTGTATGGCATTTGACTTAGTACTGGATGACATTTGGATTAAAAAACTAGAACAGAAAATTAGCATTAAATGAATTAAAAACTGGATAAATGAATGGTTTCAAAACGTAAATGGGAAATCAAACAGGTGTGTTTCAGATTATTTTAAAAAATCATTTAAAAAAGTGTTATTTTGGTTTTTTTTTTGGTTCCCTGTTGATATACACAAAGGTCTTTACAACAAGGTTAAACCTGTCTAAGGCCCCAAACTCCTGCAGTAAGGTCCATCAATTTTGTACCCTACACATGCACAGTAGTCTGCACTAGCAGATCCTAATGCGGATATGGGTACTAAAGGACTGATCTCATGATCCTTCAACTCAGTGGAAGAACTCTCATTGATTTCAATGGGCTTTTGAGCCATCCTCATCTGTCAATACAGAGGAGCAGTGAAACTAACTATACATAAGGTACTGTCAAATGCACAAAGTAAATTAACTGAAAAAATAAGAAAGTATCCACCAACTTCTTTCAGTTTTCTAATCCTAGGTACACATTTTCAGAAAGAAATATTTTTCAAGTTGATAGTATCCCTTTAGAATGCAATCTGGGTGGTTACTCATAAATTATAAGTTTTCCTGACCCCATAATAAGAGAGTTACCAGTTTATTTACCAGTTTTTGTTTTGGTATTTCCATAGCTCATTCTCCTTTTGGAAGTTAAAGTTTTTAGGCTATTTTCCTAAAATGTGGAATAATCCACTTTGTTTCTGAACAAGAGTAAAACAGGTGAGATAGAGCATTTGAAAGTTTGTTTTCTATTGTGTGTTCTGAAACTTTTCATAAACATGCCAAGAGCCCTGTAGTATGGATTTATACAATACCTTATTCTATATACTCTGGATTAATGTAATAAACTCAGATTGGCCCAGAGCATGGTACTGTGGTCTATAAGGAAATTAAACAGTGTTCCACTTTGAGTAAATACTTATTGACAAGTACTCACCTACTGTACTTGAACATTAATTAGACTTAGGATCAAAGGCTTCCAGGAAGGGATCCTGAGGTGCACTGGGGAATATTTATCTTTAAGGATGATGAAGAAAAAGCACCATGAAGGAAGCCTCAACATGATGTGCTTAGTTTCTTTAGCATAATCTGCCACCTCATTTTCAGCGCTTTGCATTTGTGATCAGCATCAGAGCTAATCGGAGGATCGGGGAAGGGTGACAGCCCCACCCCAAGGTGCCTTTAGGTGTACGCCTAGTGCCTTTTCACATGGGGCTGGAGAGTGGGAGTGCCCCACATTCACCTGGCAGCAGTGGCTCCTGTGCTGCAGGGCTGGACCTGGTTCCCTGCTCTTGATCTTTTGACATGGCTACAGGGTTGCATGGTGCTCCAAGCCCGGGCGCTGGGTCATAACGTTATTCACTGAAATTTGGGCCGTCCGCCTCTCCGGCAGGCCAAATCTGTGTGGCGCTGTGATTCCAGGCACCAGTTTGCAATGGCCGGAGTGGAGAACTTGGCCCAGCCCCAGGGGACAGGAACCCACTGCTCCTGGGTGAGTGCAGGGTGGGGCTTTGCTTTCCACCGGGGCCTCCCGTTTGCACTGCTCTAGGATTAGGGTTGCGGTGGCGGTGGATGCTGCTGCAGGTGGTTAGTGCTCCCTCGGCCATTGCACCCTCCCAATAGCAAAATCTGGCTCAACCATTGTTGGTGAGAACAAATCATTTCTGGCAGAAGACAAAAAGATGCCACCAGATCTGAGTGGATGGAAAAAGATTTAGGATACAAGTGAAGACTGAAGAATGTCTCTTCTGAGGAGTAAGAGTTGAGGGGGATGGCTGTGCAGCTCCACCTGCCTAGCACACCCTTTTTCTAGCTTCTAGTGAATGGATTTTCCTAGTGAATGGATTTTCAAGAGGCCCTGATTCAGCAAAGCACTTAACTTTAAGTTTAGGAGTAATTTCATCCCTATTCATCAAAGCACTGCAGCACACGATGAAGAGCTGAGCTGAATCAGGACATTGAGAGTAATCCTGTCACCCTTCTTCACAATAAGTAGTACCTTACTCTGCACGTAATCTCACATCAGTGGGGTATATGGAGTCAGGGCCATATTGATTTTGATGGAACTACCCACAGTAAGTACTCATCAACATAAGCAAGGGTGCACAAGTGGGCTCTACAGTACTACTCTATGTGAGGAAAGGTGGCAGAATTGGGTTCCAAAGCACTCATTTGACTGTTACTTTGATCTGATTTGTTTATGCATTCTTCCTAAATCTGTTGCTATTTGCTTAGTTGCCCTATTTGCTTTTATCATCTGTATGGAGCTATGAATGGTTTCATTTGAATGACTCTTAAATAAAATGTACCTTATCACAGATCTGAGCAAATGTTTATTTTTCCCTTCCCCCCTCCCACAAACTCAAACACAAACATTAAACTTCAAACCCAAGTGCAAATACCAAACTCACATAGTTAGTTGATCCCAATTGTCCTGTGAAAAATGTGATGCCAAGAACTTTCTTTTAACTCTGAGCCATGAACTGAAGTTCACCTTTGATACTTGTCACCAGCAGAGCTGTTTATTTCACATTGGATCTTAAAGTTGCCAAAAGTTTGGAGATTGCTGTAGAACTAATGAGTTAAAAACAAAAATCACCCTTAACTAAAGATACCTGGGGACCTTTTCATGCTTATTTTTATTTTAGATCCATATTCCACAAATGGGTATGGATATGGTCTCAAACCAATTGCAGCCCTGCATTTTTAACACCCCAAAGCACATGTGTGGAGTTAGGGGAATATTTTCAAAATGGATTCAGATTTTGAGCCACAAACTCTGCAAGTGTTTAGATCTGAGTTTTGACTCAGACCCATTTCTAGGCTAAATACATAAACATCTATTTGTTCAAAAGTACAGTAACTGTCTTTTTAAAAACCACTGATTCTCTCTGTTGCTATTTCAACAGTTTCAGTGGTAATCATCTGCCTTGCTGGCATCTAACTTTGAGAAGTTGCTATGGGAATAGTCTGCCCTTTCTGGCTTGATTTCTTAATATCCTTTACAAATTTATTGCCTGGAACATGCTGTCTACTCACTGATGTCTTTCTTCTTTCTGCACCGAGCAGGATTTGGCTGCTGCTTCAAATTTGCATGTCTTGTTTGAGAAGCTTCACAGATGATGTGGGAACAGGCACATCGTGCTGGTTCTATACTGTGTTCTTTGCTTCAGGGCTGAAGAGAACGTGCTTTGAAACATGGATGTGTAGAATCTGTGCAGCATCTTCCTCCCTGCTCTGTTTCTCATTCTAGCATAAAACGCTAATAGCATTTTGCTTTGACAACTGCACCTCAGCTTGCACCAATTTTCCACAGACAGTCTGCTCGCTCTTCTGTAAAGTGATCTTGCATATTTCTGACACAGGAATCATGAGAATTCATTTTTATCTTTTTATAATCCTGTTTTGACTCTTTGTAGTCTTCATAGGGTAGAACCAAATAATTTAAGTTCTGATCCTGCATTCCTTGCACAGTCAATAGTTCCAATAATGCTTATTGCCCATTTACTTTAATATGAGTTTGGGGTATGCCAGGAATTTAGGATGGGGACTATAATCATAGAATATCTCAGCTAAATCTGGATTAAGGAAAGCTAGATGGTGCAAAGACCAGCAAAATTTTCTTGTCCCCAAACAAAACCAGGAAAACAAAAAAATATTGTTCTGATTTACATCCAAGTGATCTGCCTATTTTCCTTCTGTTCCTTCCCTCCCATTTCCCTTCCCATGTTGTCTCCCACCTGAGGAAGGGAATATCTGCCCTTAAATGATCAAAAATAGACGGAAGAGCTGAAGCAAGGAGCTCAGCTTCCTGTTCAATGCATCATGCTAGGTGGGTAGCTCTAGATGGTCTGAGATGAGGGTTCTTCTAGCAGATAGGAGCTGGAGATATGTATCTTGTTGGTCCAGGTTGCCCTACAGGTCCTTTACATCAGGTCCGCCAGCATAAGAATGATGTCAGACCATTTAAACCAGTCACCAAAGATCAGGCAACAGCAGAAGAAGTGGGGCACTCAATCTGGGGTTCAGAGTAATGGCCATACTGGTCTTCCCTGATGGTGGCTTCTCTCCCTCTAAAGTATCTCAGTTTGTAGGACAGTACTTTGAAGGTTACTCAATCTTCAAGGAACATGCCTCCTGATAAAACTCATAATATAAGCAAATCCCTTTGGAAACAAAACACAAATGACTGGAATTTTACTTCCTCATTTGCAAGAAAATGCAAGTGTATCACTAAATCAGAGGTGCCACATAATCTGTTTCCTTCACACATTTTCATTTTTACTATTGGGCACAAGAATTATTTGTTCACATTACTTTAATTCAGCTTACACTATCTCTCATACAGGGCCCTGGGCACTCCATGCCAACCTTGATCTAATTTCTGCAGCACACCAGTGCAACAGAGTACAATTCTGTGGTTCTTTCAGCTAAAAACTTATATATTTTTAAAAGCTTTATTGAATTAAATATGAAAATGAGTAATACAGTGGATACAACAATCTTTTTGCAGCTGATCCAAAACGTATTGACTTTGATAGGTCATTGGGGCTTGTCTAGCAAACATTTAGGCCAGTGCTACACTACAGACCTATATCAGTATAACTACGCGGCTCTGGGGTGTGAAAAATCCACACCCTAAGCATCACAGTTATATTGACCTACTCCGCCCCCCAAACACCTGTGTAGACAGTGCTATGTTGATGGAAGAAGCCTCTTGGGGAAGGTGGATTAACTATACCAACGGGAGAAGCTCTCCTGTTGGTGTAGTAGCATCTTCACTCAAGTGCTACAGCAGTGCAGCTATGCCACTGTACGTGAAGACAAGCCCTTAGTTCGCAAGCTGGGGTGTTACTCTACCTTTTACCAACCTGCTGCAGACCAACTGTGTGTGCACACTGCTGTCGAGCATCAACACTTCATTAATGCATTTTGATATAGCTTTCTGAAACAGGAGTAGATCAAAGTGCATTAACAAACTGTTAATGTGCATCAACAATGTGCAAAGGGACAAATCCTCCACTGCAGGCTAGTGTAGGGTAGATTCACACCCCAGCTTGCCATGAATGTTTGTGTAGACACGCCTTTGGTTGCTTCATTTAATATAAATTTCATTAATTTTACACTGCTCCTAGTGGCCCAATTATGCCACCCATACTCAAGGACTTTAATGGAATAAGGTACTACTCTGTGAATAAGGGTGGAAGAATTTGGCCCTATACATTTATGTCTACACTACAGCCTATGTTGGCAAAGCTTATATTGCTCAGAGGGGTGAATATTCTACCCCCTGAGCGACATAAGTTACAGCGACATAAGCGCTCGTGTGCACAGAGTTTCTCCCACTGACATAGTTTATGCCGCTTGCGGAAGTGGGCTTTTTATGCTGACAGGAGAGCTCATCAACATAGAGCATCTTCACCAGAGGCACTGCGTATAGACATGGCGCCAGCTGAGAGAACTGTTCTGGAGATTTTGAAGATGCAGAAGGTAGTTTGAGAATAGCACATTAGCTGGATGTTTCTGCTAATGTGATCAGCAGTGAAACAGTTATCAATCTTGACATTGAAATTGCCAGCATAAGATTTCAGAATTAACAATCCCATTTGTATGAATGGGTCAGTTCACAGCTCTCTGTGCTAAGTTTCGTAGTCTCTGCATATTAACACAGATTTTGCTGAATTGGTTTGCACTTGGTTCACATTTAGGTTTTATTTGTAACCATAAAGGCTAGAAATTTAAATCCACATTCTCTGCTGGAGTAAATAACTCCATTAAACTTCAAGGAAGATGTACAAAGTCACACAATCAGAAAATTTGACCCTTATTTCTTAAAAAATCATTTGAAAGCTTAGATTCTGCAGTGCTGTTCTGCAGTAGGGATTCAGTTCTATCCCAAATTGCACAACTGTGTTATTGCAGGGTACACAGGGCTCTGGCCTTGTAGTCCATGATTGACTGTAGAATAATGGTCCTACCAAACTTACCAGGTTGTGAGAATCACCATGGTAGCTTCAGAATCTTATAGAAACATGAGGCAGTTGTTCCATGAAACCTTTACAATATCAGGTTTTATTTATATGCCTTCTCTTCCACAACATAGAGTGACTTTGTCTTAAATGCAGGAGACAGTTGCATTGTCCAGCAGTTTTACAGTTTTGTGACACATCAGAGTGACCTAACCACACTCCATTTGCCCCTGGATTTCATGCATCATTATGTATCCGGAGAGAGAATAGCACAATTGTTTGTCTATAAATGATAGTGATGTTAGCAGGTACTAGTGTGAATAGTCTTATTTTAAATTTATGTGGTTTTTAACTTTTGAAAGCTAATACGACACTGTTATACATTATACTAGGTAACATTATTTAAAAGCCCTTCAATCTAGAAATCTCAGCTTGAATTTTTACACTCTGCCTTTCTTTGTCCTTTTGAAAGCTAAATAACAATACCTATGATAAATTATGTTTGTAAATGTTAATTTAAGTTCTGCACAAGACCTAAAAAGTGTGGTGTGAAATTTCAGCCTGAGATTGTTTGATTGATTTACTTTAGAATGTCAAAGCCAAACTACTACTTATTATGCTGGCATAAGCCAATTTACAGTAAATCAGTCTAACACAGGAATGTCATACAATACTTTATAAGTGACTGGAATAGCTTTGATTATGGATTTAACTTAATCCAAGTACGTATATGCTTAGAAAAGGACATTTTGGGTGCTATATAAATAAATAATAATAGCATTATGACAAACACACTAACATCTAAGATCATTCATAAATAATTTCATTAAAATGACCTTCAATAAAAAAAATCTTGGACTCATGCCCTTTTATGCTTTATGATGTCATGTGCTGAAAGGTCTTTTGTTCATATTACAAATTCACAGCTATTCTACGCTATTTTTCCCTATATCTCCCTACACTATTTTGGGCCTACAACTTCATGAAGCTGGACTTTTCTCTGCCTTCCTTGACTTTGTTTTATTTCCTGACTTGAGAACAAGAAAGATGACAACATCATAGACACCAGGCAATTAAGTATGATTAATTGAGAGGGGGAGTGAGTATCATTCAGATTCTTTGTTCAAATTCTCATTAGCCCCAGTTTCACTTGAATGCCTACAAACACATCTAAGTGAAAAAGAGGACCCTCCCTGAGTGCAGTTGACCTATTGTCTGCCTAGGGGAAGAGAGGCTTTATGACTTGGGCTCTTGAAGCTCAGGCTAAGGGACTATTTAATTGTGGCGTGGACATTGGGGTTCCTGAGTTCTGGGACCTTCCCACCTTGCAGGGTCCTAGAGCCTGTGCTCCAGCCTGAGCCCAAACGTGTGCACTGAAATTAAACAGCCTCTTAGCCCATGCCCTGTGAGCCCGAGTCAGCTGGCTCAGGCTAGCTGAGGATTTTGAATGTAGGGTAGATGTACCCAAAGTAATTCTCACTCTCTCTATGGCTCAATAAATATATAAACTAAGATGAACAGTTTCACCAGGAGAGACAGAGAGCAACTCACCGTAGAATAGCCCAGTAGTTAGGGCAGTCAGCTGCTAGGAGGTAGGTCTAAGTTCACAGTCCTTGAACCAGAGTGAGGATTCAGATCTGTGGTCTTCAACCCCCCAAGCAAGTCTCTTACTCCAGGGTTACGAGGGACATACCCTCTGTCTTGCACTTTCCGATGACCCAAAATGGATTTTGCTGACAAATTCTGAACCTTTTGGGAACCAAACTATTTTTTCCTGATATTTTGGTTTCCTGGCTGAAAAATAAAAAAATAAAAATAAAAAAACCTAATAGTTCACTGAGCTGTACATATAATATTCCGGATATTTAAAAGGTTAGAAAGCAAGCAGAAACAATGCTTTTTGGGGGAAGAGCCCTAAAATCCTTTCAGGCCTTTTTAAAAATACATCATAGATTGAGATACCTGCAAGGCTGAAAGGTGGCTTTTGAACTTATCCCGTACAAAAGCAAGACAGAGCAGATTGGGGTAGTATTTGGTTACATCTTGTTATAAAGATTATGAAATATGAATGACAGAGTGACTTTAGGGAATGAAATCTGGATCCACAATGAGGAAGATCTATTGTGCTGAGCTGATGCTACAAGTTCCAACTTAAATTATCTCCTCTCTTCACTTGTTCTCCCCCCTCACCCTGCAATCTCTCCCCCCATCCTACTTGATTCTTCCTCTAGCCATAGAAGGCTACCACCAGGGACATTAATTTCCTTACATCTCTAAGCAGAATATTTACTAGTGTGTCATTTTAAGTGTAAGAATGTTCCACTGGAACATTTTATTTGTTTTGATGACCCATAACCAAAACGTTATGTTCCTGTGCTGGGTAGTCTGCTTTTCTTCTTTTACTTAGTTCGGTATAATCTATACATTTAATGTTTGAAAGCATTAGCGCACACAAGTCAGGAAATAAAGCAACAGAAATAAAAGCAAAGAAAAAGTTCAGCCTTATGAAAAAGTAAAGCCAAATTATCCATCACATTACAGTCCCCATACACTGCAGTGTTATAAAGGATTTAGCCACTGGTGAATAGTCTTTAACATGTAAAAGCAGATTTAGCTTGTCTGGGTCAGATGTTAACATGACATTAAAGATTTAAAAACACAATAATGTTTTAAGTTACTTCACATTTTGTAAGTAAGTCTCTAATTAACAAAAATCAAAGTTTGGTTAAATACATTTTGACACTGTCCCTTTAATAGACACTGGAGTGCGCTTGTTCCTTTCCCCCATGCTTCCATAACTCACTGATTTTATTTTTTTAAGACAGACCCTATTCATTATTTGGACCATCAGCATAAAAATATTAACAAGGGGGGAAATCTATAACGTGTGGTTTGCATCAGGAAATCAAACTTGAAATTTAGCTGTTCTTATAGATTACCATATTCTACAAGATTAATTGTCTCTATTATACCATCTGAATCCATCTGAGGCATTTACAAGTGGTTTGTGACTTACTATGGAGTGCTTCAGGCATGTTCTGAGAAACTCAGGCACTGGCTGATGTATCTTTCTAAATGTACCAAATGATTATATGGAGTAAAGTGTCACAAAAGGTAAGTGATAAGCCATGAAAGCACTTCCTGTGGATCCTGTTCACCTCTGACTATGGATAGACTCATCTCATTGTGTTTACAATGAAAAGAAATGCTACCATGTAAACTCTTATCAACCCCAACCCTTCAAAAGTCATGAGTCAGGTCTCAAAACATCTGCAATTGACTTAAAAATAATGATAAAAAAATGTTGGGTTCTTTATTTGCCTTTCGGTTTGAGCCATTAGGGTGAACTTAAGTCACAGGGTATTCTCTGCAACCGTAAGGGCAGAAACTTTTTAAAAAATGAAGGCGAGAGTCTCATGTAACTATCTTACTCCTGTAGCTAAAACTTTAAGAAAAACCACTGAATATTGTGAGACTTGTGATTTGTGTCACAAGAACTGCAACAATGCATATTGAAGAGCTGTTCTGGATGGGACAAGATGTTTCTGCTTTGCATCATGCTCAATGCTTCATTCCAGTAGTGACTTGTTCTTTTCATTTCTTTATAGCAAATAAATCCCAGGGAGAATTCTTAAAGAACTGTTGGTATTTGTTACACAGACATGAATCTTTCTCCCCATAGCCGGACTGCTTTACTTGCTCCAGCGATGCTTCAGTTTCCCTATTGCAGATAGGAAGCTAATTTGTTTAGCCCTCTAGCAAAGCTGTAAACTTCTTCCAGGGCAAGCAACAATTCAAATGAGAAACACAAATTATTCACCTTCCCAGGCCAGAGGCATCATCTTCACTCTGTGTGGAACAATGATCCATCTGTAGGTCTGTGTATGTTACACATCCCCATCTTTTCCAGTCCACAGAAGATATGGGCCTGGGACAACTCTCAGTGGGAGAGTCCCTTTAGCTCAAGCTGTAGCAAGACTCAAGCTTTCAAATCTGGAGGTCCATCATCACACATACAACATTTCCCCCTAGATTCAAAGCAAAGCCGTGGTGGTTTCTTTCCACCCTCTGTGGAACCCCTGTCCTACAATAAACCAGGGCCTACACTAGTCTCAAGATCATACTGCTTCATTTGCTGGGAGGCCTTTCCTTTACCTGCATTAATCAAATTAGTTCAAATTCTTCATACCTCAGAACAGTGCTCACCCTCACCACACTGATTCCAGGATGTACATGTGGATCTTTACCCAAACATATTTTTACCTTTCCCTGGGGTGTTCTTTATCACCTTTCTTGCCTCTAGGTCTTCTCCCTGGACCTTTCCAACAGGCTTCTTTCCATGGATCTCTCAGCCTCCTACCCTGGTGCTCTTTCTGCTGTGAATCCTCCTGCTAGTTTCTCATTCTAACTAGGGCAGCAACCCACATGTGATCTAACCTCTTCCCAGATCTCACAATATTCTGAGAGAAGCCTGCTTCTAATATTCCCTGGCACTCATTCCCAGAATGCCTTGCTGCAGCCCATAGTTCCTAAGATTCTTCCCAGAATTTCCTTGTTTTGTGGCGGAAACTGGGCCTGTAGCCTCCTTCAAAAGATCAGCGCCTTGTTATGTGCACCTTCTTGAAGACAGAGCACTTAGAGTCATGCTTCAAATAGAAAGCTGGTTTAACTTGGAGGTCTGCTATAACATACTAAGTGGTGGAGGCCATATAAAGACCTAGATTGATAGACTCCTGATAGTTTATGTAATAAATATAAACATCAATGCCAGTGAGTGGCAGGGTTTTTTTTAAAAAATAAGCGTTGAAAGAGCAGTTTGGTTTCTTCCATATGAGATCATTATTCACTGAAATGAATGGAACTTTTTAACCCAGAACTTAGTTCATATATATATATGTATATATATATATATATATATATATAAATGTATATATATATAAATGTAAATAACTTTAACTTTAAACATCCATCTTAACAATGAAGCAATTCCCTGGTCTGACTGTGAAACTTGCCTCTTTGAAAGATATTCAATACAGTTGTAAGATCAAAAAGAAATGAATTCCAGGCTAGTCTAGAAAATATATTATTTTGTGCTGCAATAGTATATTAGCAGAGCTAGAAATTCACATCTGTGAGTTACAAGCTTTTTAATAGCTTCATATTTATTTTTAAATGATCTTTTAGATTATAATTTAGGGGCAGAATGTACTGTTCAGGTCTATGAAAGACTAATACCAATGGCTTGAGCCAAGATATAATGTAGGCAAGCTGGTGTACACTCTTCCCCACATAACTTAATAGGTATTTGCAGCATACCTTGCTCTTCTGGTTGCAGGCCTCTCATGAACAGAAACTGGTAATTAAGCTAGATCTTACAGTTTTGTTTTAAAACTGAGTTTAGTTCTGATTAAGAGTGCCAGCCTACATGAGTGCCAGCCTCATGTCCTGCAATTAGCTTTAGAACAATCATAGCACACAGTGACTGCCTCTGTGTTTGAAAGGTCCCCATTCCATCAATACACCTTACCATAGGTGGATTCCTGGATCCACTGACTTCAATGGAGGGCAAGGATTTCACCCTGAACTCTATCCGGGAGGGACAACATCTAATGGTAAAGCCTCCTGCAGGCACAGACTACCGACAAGGGTTCCAATTAGTGCAGACTGGGATAGTGATTTTTGGAATGTGGACACCTACCCATTAGAAACTGGACTGAAACCAATTCACGTCCCATTGACTTTATACAGCCTTCTGATGATTATAATGGCCTCTCTG
This sequence comes from Emys orbicularis, assembly GCF_028017835.1. Lineage (NCBI taxonomy): Eukaryota > Metazoa > Chordata > Testudines > Emydidae > Emys > Emys orbicularis. The sequence continues at coordinate 93,406,624 of NC_088686.1, read as the reverse complement.
TTCCTCCTCAGACATCCTCTATGGCCACCAGTCTTTGATGTTGCCATCTTCTTTTATGATTTTTGCCCCGATACTCATATTTTACCCATCTCTTTAAAAGCAAGCACCTTGAAGAATTATCTAGAGCAACAACAAACATGCCAGAGTCCATTTTCTCCTTCTAGGCTTGTGATTTGTCCACTGTGGAACTAGATTACTGCCCCCTAGAATAATATGGAGCTCCTATCATCACTTGTATCAGAGTTAATTGCTTTTTAACCACCATAAGTGCTGAGATTTAAGTTTATTCCGTAATATTGCGGCCCTCAAAGATATGTTAAAGCCAGTGCTTATGAAAAACAGACTTTCACTTTCTGATAAAGTAAGCTACAGAAATCCTTGTTCCATTGAAGGAAATGGGAATTTTGCCATTTGACTTCAGCAGAGCCAGGATTTTACCCTACATCTTTAGAACTTAATATATGAAATCATAGCTCAACTTTTTGAAGAACTGGAATGCAACACAACATAAATACAAGCTACAGTGATACCAACATTTAGATAGGGTTTGGATATTAAATACCATACCTAATTTCTTTGGGCTTCTGCAAATACATACTATACCAATGTTTGCAAGTGAGTAGGTTTTAAATAACTTGCTCTGATGATAATCCAATAAATAAATTGGAGTGCATATTTCAGTTGAAGGAATTTCTCCCCAGAACCGTTACTAATATTTATATGGAACTTTTAAAATGTAGATTGCTGTAAATAACCTCTGGATCTATTAACATTTATCATCATCATTAATTATTTGTATTACTGTAGTGCCTACAGGCCTTAGTCATTGGGCTAGGCACTGTACAAACAGAACAAAAAGTTAGTCCTTGCCCCAAAGAGTTTACAATCTAAGTATAAAACAAATGACAACAGGTGGATAGACAGGAAGACAGATGGGGGAGTACAAGGAAACAATGAGACAATATTGGTCAGCATGATAGTCAGTGGTATCAGAGACAATTGTAAGCCACACATTTTGTATGTGGATTTGAATCTGGATTTCCTCAAAGGTTTAAGGAGTCTGGATCTGGCACTGAGGTTGAAATACATCTTGAATGACTGGTTTTTCAGTTTAGGAGCCTGCAATGACATCATGCTGCTCTCCCTTGGGAGGGTATCTTCTGATACACACATTTCCACAGATTTATAGCTAAAGATCCCTGGAAACAGCTGCATTTTCATTTGGCAGCCTTGATCTGTGTGCAGAAGCATAAGGCACTGAAATACACAGAAGCCAGTATGTTTTGTTGAGTGTTCCTGTGAAATGCAAGTTACCTCATGGGAACAATGTTTCATTCTTCTGTTTGCTGGAAGCATGGGGGAGGGAGGACATTGTGTGATTTATCCAGCAGTTTACCTGCAACAAAATGTGATCACCATGTAATATATTTTGGATAGGATAAGTATTGAGTGATATGCTAAATAATTAGTTTTGTAGGGATGTCAGACTTTGATCGGTTAGTATTATATTTAACAGTTTGTCTTTGGCTTGGTTCCCCATCTTACACTGACTTTGTGATTACAGAAAGCATCACAAAAGGGTGACAGGAAGGAAAATAGGACTGGGAGCCAGATTTTATATTAGGTGGTAGGAGGGGTGATTTTCACCTTTGAGGAGCTAGGCTTTTGTCTGTCTTTCTATCTAGCCTGGCTCCCAAAGTATTGCCCAGCCTCAGTGAAGAGAGACTACCCTATGTTATAGTCAGTGGCATATAGCACATCACTGCCAACTGCCCTCTGACCAGATCTGATGGTGGTCTGAGGGCTCTGCACTTTGCTGATTGGCCTGGCAACCTCTACATCTGATAAGTAGTAATGGCATAGAAAAGTACAAACTCAGTTGTATAGGCGATGTACTCCATGTATATTATGGCATTCAACTTATCCCTCAGTGATTACGTCCTGTCTAAAAATCTCCTAAGTATCCAATAACCTTTGAATGGATTTTTTTTGGCAGAAGCACACAGATAGGCTGATGCTCTATAAAATAGATATATTAAAACAAATCAGTCCTATAGGAAATCTTTCTGAGCTCTGCAAAGAGCCTCCATAGCTCTGGGGAGCTAGAACAGATGCAGTGCTAGGGGAAAATGTTTGCCAAAAAGGAAGTCAAAGGCATAAGATGCGAAAGAAAAAAAGTCAAGAGAGCTGGGATGGAGGAAGAAGCATTAGGGACAGAATGAGAGCTAAGAGGTCAGGGTGGGTTGAGAGTGCATTGAGAGAAGCCATGGACAGGCTGGGAAAGAAAAATGAGAGGGCTGTAAAGGGCAGAGGAGACAGAAGGGGAGAAAGGCAAGAAGGGAAAAGAAAGAAGCAGTGAAGGAAAAACAATCTAGGTAAAGTACTGCAAATCATTCATGTCTTGGTATAGTCACAATATGGAGCTAAAATGGGAAACACGGGTTCAGAAGCAGTCAATGGACTCTGGCTTCTTAAACTGGGGGAATTGATGTGTAACAAGGAACTTACGTGTTTGAGCTCCGAGAAGCCAGCCAGACACATGAAGTCCAATATGCACCCCAATTCACATTCATCGGCATTCATTTCACAACTGAGACTGGGGACAGCAACCATGCTTTCCTCTATGTTTGGCAGAGCACCGTGCACACTAATAACTAGGAACTTAGCAATTATGATACCATAGTAGACCAGTATTCCATCGAATCATGTATCGTTTTTTGGAGAGTGGACAGTACCTGCTGCTACAGAGGGAGCAAGAAAACAAGTAGCAGGCAGTTTGGGCTAACCTGTCTATGGGGAAAGATTCTTCCTAACCCCCATAATTTGCAGTTTGGCTTATGCACTGAAGCATGAGGGCTTAAATAATACATTAAAAATAACCAAAAATAAAAGAGCATAAGAAAATACCCCTCTGATTAAAGATTGGAGCTGAGTCCATGGACCTTATTCAAGCCTTTTCACAGCCTTCTTGTATGATAAGTGAAAATAAACTATTCCATGCCATGTTAATTTTGAAATACCAAGCACACAAAAAACTAGGAAATTCTAAAAGTTAAGATACATCTAAATTTTCTCCAACCTGCCCCCAAAGAACAGAACAAAGACAAAACCAAGAACAAAACTCCCACAACCTTTCGGTCTTGAGACTTCCAAGAAAAAAGTGGAGGAGGAAATGAAAGGTGTGGGTTCAAATGGAAACTGAAATACACCTGTAACTATATCAGGCACTAGTGACTGTCTGTTGTAATAGCAGCTTTCATTTAGAAGGATTATAAAATGCTTTACAAACCATACTTTATCAATAACACTTCACCCATCAATGACATGTCTCCTCTGGGGTGGAATGGAACAGCTCTTTAACAGCTCACAGCAACCCTATGAAAATGCAATGGGTCTATTACTGATCACATGTAGCGAGGGTCTTGGTTTTATTGGTCTCTTATTCAGCATACATATCTAGCAGCAGAATTCAGTGCAAATTTAGTACAAGGAATGACTTTAAGAGATGCAGTAAATCAAATGTCTGAACAGGGAGCATGAAATTCACCCCTGTGCAGAGAGCTAGCACAAGGGGTCTGCCCCACTCATCAAAGGGCTTAAAGAGAAAACTTGGGCAGTGCATGGGCCTTGGCCCTCTGTGTGAAAAACGTGGGGCAACAAATCTTGATGATGTGAATATGTACAAGTTGGATTTGTAAGCCACAATGCCGGTGACTGCAGCTTTTCCCATTGTAAATTGTCATTTTGTTTACAATACAGCAAACGGAACAGCAGTCTTGGGCTTGGCTGTCTATTGAGGAGTTAAAGCAATTTCCTTCTCTGCCCTAAGAATTAGGCACATCTTTTTTTTTGTCTCAGTTCTTGTCAGTGACATCCTAAAATTCAATGTGTTGCCTCAGAAACCTAAGCATGAGCCATGTATTTGTATAATAGATTTCAGATTTGCTGTGTGATTGACAGAAAATGAACCAGTGGAGCCATATTGCAATGGGAGATGACTGCACACAAGTACTGGTTTGTACTGTAACACTTTGATCAGTATGTCAGGTTCTTGTGGGTTGTGTTTGATGTGACATTAGGAGTTTATAAGTAGGTTTAGGACCGTAAGCTGTTGGTTTCTCTGTATTTTATGTATAATTTGCCCATCTGATTTTCTGCCAAATGGGTCAGTTTTTAGGTCTAATAATCTTGGTAGTATCTATTTAAAATAATCACTGAAGTTGTTAGAGAAGAGTTATAACATGATGAAATATATGTTATCAAGAGATTGAAAATGAGATCTAATGTGCAAATAAATTCAAGATCTCCCCAACCACACTTGACACATGAAAAATGTGTGCGCTCTGGCCCCAGCCAAAACTCCCACAACCACTTCTCCACTATCTTTACATCACCACTTTATATTTTAGGGGTGAAATCCTGCTCTTACTGCAGTCAATGGAAAACCTCCCCTCAGCTTCCAGGGGAGCCAACGTCTGGTGGTAACCAAGCCTTTGCCATATTTAGGCCTCGGATGTGGAGTTTACACCTCCTTGGCATCTGCCTCAGATCTTCTCTTCCTATGTTAAAACATTCACTACGAGGTATAGGATCTGATGGTCTGTGAGCAGGGTTTTTTTTTTTTTTTAATATTATTAGAACTTGGAGTCAGGAATTCCTGAGTTCTTAGCTTGACTCTAATGTTGATTCTTATTTCCTGTATGATCTTGTGCAAGTCCTATACCCTCTCTGCCTTGTTTTCCCCCTTTATAAAAATGTGGATGACGCTTACTAGCCTGCGGTAGCTCAGACAGGTGTTGTGAGGATTAAGGGATTAGTTGTGCAAATTTGTGTGTGTTCATAGGCAGATACTGAGCCTACAATTGGAAAAAAAATCTGTTTATTAGTTTCTAGCTAATCCTGAGCATATTCTAGACAATACATTTCTTGATCTTTACTGCCACCCCTAGTTCTGGTTTTTAGGGTGAAAAGCAGCCAATCTGCACGTCAGCCAAATGTTCATTTAAATTCAGATGACATTTATATTCTGAATCAAATACTTTAAAGTTGAATAAACCTATTATGTTTTACTTTAATCAATTTTGGCTAAATATCTTTGGCAGGAGTTTGGATTTTACAGCATGAACAATTGCTAAAATCATTGGGATTATTACAACTTGTATGTAACAAAAATATTTCAATTGTCTTCATAACAAGAAGGCAAAATAGATATAGTAGATTAAAAAAGAATCAAGTTAATGCTGTAATATAGAAGCCAATTACAGATATGCTGCATTCAGGGCAGCCAAGGCCAAGGGTGGATATCTATTCAACAGGCAAATTAGTTTGGTTCAGATAAAACTGAGATAAATTAGAAAGCAGGAGAAATTGAAAGCAGGACATTAGATAGATTGAATCTGCAGTCCAATGTTTCAGCACTAATTACTAAGCTTGTTGGGTTGGGTTTTCAACCTGAATGCTAGAGCTAAAATACTTTGGAAAATTTACCAGCCTTGCACTGCTAATTATATGTTGTCGTACCTTTATAATTATCCTTCCCATTATGTTCCCCATCACTCATTTTAATGTCAAGTACAGGAGAGAAGTAATATCCTCTCATTTACGTTGTTAAATGGAGAGAAATGTCAGCACATCGTGTAGCCATTCTAGAGTATAATAATGTGGGCCTGATTCTCCCCTCTCTTGCCCCTTGAATAGTCACTTACACCTGTGGAAAATAAATGTAAAGTGGTGTAAAACTCTGTTTTATAGAGCCCAATCCAAATGGCCGCTGAAGCCAGTGGCAAGATTGCCATTGAGGTCAGCAGGTTCTTAGTGAATAAACAGGTTGTATTGGAGTATTATACATCCTTTTTTCACAGGTGTAAATAGGTTCATAAATTGTAAGGTCAGAAGGGGCATTATCATCTAGTCTGACCCACTACATAACAGGCCATAGAATTTCACCTAGTAATTCTTGCACCAAGCCCTTAACTCTTTTAGTTAACATCCAATCTCACTGTAAATGACTACACAGGTGTAAGCAGTGTTGTTGTAATATGTTGGTCCCAGGATATTAGAGAGAAAAGGTGGGTAAAGTAATATCTTTTATTGCAGCAACTTCTGTTCAGATCTGAAGAGCTCTGGGTAAGGTCAAAAGCTTGTTTCTCTCACCAACAGAAGTTGGTCCAATAAAAGATATTACCTCACCCACCTTGTCTCTCTACAGAGGTGTAAAGCAGTGGAGGATCAGGATATAGATCTATCAGATGTGGTCACTTGCATAGTCCAAGTAATGTATTGGTTTCATTTTTGTATCCCTTTTTCTAGTAGAGAGATGTCACATACTCAAAATTACAATAAATATATTATGACTCTTCAGTTTGCATGTTAATCAAGACAAACCTTTACAGCAAAAGAAAGTTTCAAACAGATTTGACTAAAAACTCTAAAGCCTCTAGAAGGTAAGTGGCCTTCATAGGTTTGCCACTATGAAGTTCTGAGTGGCCCTAGCGTGCAGTGTAACAAAATCCCATGAGGGTTTAAGTAGCCACAGATTTACAATATTTTTATTTTAAAGGAAGGAGGTTTCTCCTCCTGTGTAATCATGTATGTTAATTATAAGGCTGGGATGTATATACCAATCATCATTTCTAGAGTAACTGACTGTTAAACACATGGTTACGGGCTCAGTACTGCTCCCACTGCAGTCAATGATGTTATCTTCTGCTTCTTCATACAGGAAACCCTAGTTGGATAGGAGCAAGTATAGGTGGTGGAACTAGTGGTATTGGGGGTGCTGCCGCACCTCCTGGCTTGCAGTGGTTTCCATCATATACAGGGTTTACAGTTTGGTTCAATGGCTCTCAGCACCCCCACTATAAAAATTGTTCCAGCACCCCGGGGAGCAGTGGGGAAAATTCCTTGTGCAAACAGATGTGTAATTTCAAAGGAAACAGGCAACACTGTCCCAATGCACTTCATTTTGTACAGATATTTGCTGTTCCAAGATTGCTGCCGTATGAAAATTTCCCTTTCCGTTTTTTAAAGAGCTGAAAAGTACATTTTGTAAAAACAAAATAAATGAAGAAACCCATGATGTTGTCTTAGTGATTCTAGACATTTACTGTTTACAAGTCAAAAGATAATTTTTGTAATGGTCATATCTGGAAATTCAACCTAGGAGATGAGAATCCAGCTGTGTTCTTTACCTCTGACATCACATATAAAGATTCTGCAATCAGGAAAAAAGCTGGCAGTTTTGTTGATGTGTAAGGCATTGAAGACTCTAACTTACCCTCCCATAGCTTTGTTGACTCTGCATTGTTGAAGCAGTGAAATGGTGTTTTTTGTCAGTTGAACAAGCAGATTTTGTCCAAAGACACACAGATAGGGAAATATAGTGGGAAGATGGCATTTTTACCTAGTCACTTTTCTGATTGTAACGGCACCTTTAAAGGTTATCTTGATGCTAATGATTGTATCTTGGCAGCTTTTTGCTCTAAACCTCAGTCTAAAACTTATTTGGTGCTTTATGATCATCATTCACCGTAAATATTCATGGCTGTTTGTGCTGGTTAATAGAAAGACAAATGCTACACATTAAATACTGAAGATATCCTATGTACCCTGTCACATTTTGACTTTTCTATTCTATGGCATTATCAGTCTTTATAGTTCACGAAGGACTATAGTTCTTATCCCAGTTACACAGGTGAAATTTAGAATAATTTCCACTGACTACAGTGGAAATACTCCAGTCTCATACCTCTGTAATTAAGGTGAGAATCTACCCCTAAGAATTTAGGCCTGATGCAAAGCCCTTTGAACCAATGAGAGTCTTCATGTCAGGCCCTTAATGTACAGAATTCTAAGAAATCCTACACTTCTTCAAAATGTATAGCACACTTCGCTAAGTATTTAATGGAGCTGTGTGGCTCTAAATCATTCTGTGTAGTTCTCATCTTGGGTCTTGTGTTTCACACAACAGGCAAGACCACTTGCAAGGAGATGAACCCAGCCTTATGCATTCATTTTCATTTCATCGTATTTCCATGCTCTTAGAATAGAAGATGATGGTCTATTCAAATTGGAATTAGATGACAGAATGATTAAGCTGGAGTGGGCAACTTCAAACTGCTTAGAGTGTTATTACTAGAAATAGGCCTGTGACTGTGCTCACCCCAGGTCTCAGGACAAACTACTGCTCAGTCCTCAGTCAGGAGTAAAGAAACAAAAGGGATGAAAGCCCAATAAAAACCCCTTTAAGGTAGGGCACCACCTGCCCCTGTAACCACAGACAAGGCACCAATCAACAAAAAACTGTTTCCTGACTCAGGCCTAATTCCCTCATGGAGGCTCAGACTGGCAGCTGTCTCTTTCTGACCCCAGCCAGGCTTCCCACCCCCAGTTAGAACTAGTGTCTGCTCTCCTGCTCAGATGGCTCCCAGCTGAGCAGTCTCTCCCCTCTTAACCCTCCCCCTAAACCTAAAATCTATTGCAGCTGTGGCAAGGTGGGGCTTATTGAGCCCACAGCAACTTGTTAACCCTCTCCTGGCCAGTGTGGAGTGTGCAAACCCACCCACAGTGCCCAAGCTGTAAAATTGGGATACAGATTATTTTTTTTTAAGCCTCCCTTCCATTCCTCCTTGCGCCACTAGTAATTTTCCTGACAGGGATGGGGAGTCCTGCCTTCCCTACAAACCCATCAACTCCCTTCCCACAACCCACCCCATCCAAACTTCTCTAAGCTAGCAAGTTCCCTCTTGATTCCCCTGTGCCTCCCAACCAAAAAGCTCCTCTCCTCCCTCCCCCATGTTCTCTAATGGATAAAGCCGTCCCTCATGTCCCCCATCAGACATCCTGCCTTCTTAGTCCCACCAACCTAGTGATTCTCCCTCTTGCCTCTCCAATTCCCCCCAACCCCAAGAGTCCCCAGAGCCTTGGCATTTTCACAGAATTATCTCAGTACTTTTTTTGGAATGTTGTTGCTTCTATGCAGTGGTGGCCTCAGGCAGGTGAAGACAGCCAAGCACCAACAGATTGAGTCCTCCACCAGATTCAGCAGTGGAATCTGTGACATACTGGTGCCAGTCCAAGAAATTAGGATCTGCCCAAACACCATGGAAATGTTCTGGGATTCTCAAAGACTGCTGAGTTGTGCGAATGCATTTAACCCAAGGGCATGGCCCTGTAATTACATAGCTTCCCTTTAAAATGGTCATGATCATATTTTCTCCTTTGAGGAATGTAAAAGTTGAAACATTCATATGGGATGAGTAGGCAGAGGGCATGTTAATCAACCGAGACTCTTGTTAAGGGGACAAAGGTCTTGCTCACTTGGGGCCTGATCCAAAGCCCATTGACACAAGAAGTAATTCTTCCACTCTACTCCGCTCTGATTAGGCCTCAACTGGAGTATTGTGTCCAGTTCTGGGTGCCACATTTCAGGAAGGATGTGGACAAATTGAGAGAGTCCAGAGAAGAGCAACAAAAATGATTAAAGGTCTAGAGAACATGACCTATGAGGGAAGATTGAAAAAATTGGGTTTGTTTAGTCTGAAAAAGAAAAAACTAAGAAGAGACAGGATAACAGTTTTCAAGTATGTAAAAGGTTGTTACAAGGAGGAGGAAGAAAAATTGTTTTTCTTAACCTCTGAGGATAAGACAAGAAGCAATGGGCTAACATTGCAGCAAGGGAGGTTTAGGCTGGACATTAGGAAAAACTTGCTAACTGTCAGGGTGGTTAAGCATTGGAATAAATTGCCTAGGGAGGTTGTGGAATCTCCATCATTGGAGATTTTTAAGAGCAGGTTAGACAAACACCTGTTAGGGATGGTCTAGATAATTAGTCCTGCCACAAGTGCAGGGGACTGGACCAGATGACCTCTTGAGGTCCCTTCCAGTTCTATGAAGTCAGTAGGAGTCTTTCAATTGATTCCAAAGGGTTTTTGATTAGGCCTAAATGCTTCAAATTAACAATCTTTTCAGTGATAGAGAAGTTCCTGTGGCTATTAATTGCCAATGAGACATCTCCTACATGCTCTTGGGGAAGGAGTTAGATTAGATTAACCAGGATGTTCTGGTGCGGTTTGTTGGACTGCATTAGATTGGGTCCTGGTTTGCCTGCTCTGGCAGTTTAATCCAGGCTGCACAGCTGAATCTGATGCCACACTTTCATACAAGTCACAAAAACAAGGGACAGCTTTGAAATTCCATTGTCTAGTTTCAGCTGTGGGGAAAGTTGATAAATACATGAGCCAGTCTGAACTTGTCTATAGCCTGATGCCTGGTTCCACTTGCCCAGATGACCTGCCACAGCCTCTGTGAAGGCACTGCCCCAATCTCTGGAGCTGCCACAGGCTTCTGAGAGGTCACTGCCTTTGCCTCTGGCTGCATCCTGGATTGCTCTACTGCCAAAGCCTCTGAGAAGTTACTGCTTTGGTCCCTGGGCAGGGCCGGATTAACCTTTTGTGGGCCTGGTGCCAAACATATTTGTGGGCCTCCATGGGGGCAATAGAGCATGGCACAGGGAGATCAGTCCCCGAAGAGAGGGGTTGGCTGGTGGCAATGGGGCATGGCATGGTGGGGGCGGCCCTGCTCCGCCCAGCCCCACACTGTCCCACCCTGCCAACTGGCAGAGACTGGCCAGGCTTCTGCTCCAGCCCCAGGTGGCTCAGGTCCAGGGAGACAGGTGGGGTCCCACAGGTGGTGGGATGCAGAGACTGCCCAGAGCCGGAGATGTGCTGGGGTCCGGCCAGGGGGCAGAGAGGAGCCGGTGGGTGGGGCCAGAGGGTGGAGAGGAGCAATTGGTGGTGGTGGTGGTGGGGGAAGCCAGCGGGCTGGCGGGGTTTTGGGGCACAGTGCAAGTGGAGCAGGCTGTGTCCCCTTCTGAGCATGGGCCTAGCTCCATGGCACCACTGGTGCTATTGTAAACCCGGTACTGCCTGTGCCCTATGGGCTGTTCATTTGCTACAGGCCCCTGAGATCTCCTAGGGCTATGTCTTCATTGCAGAGTTAGCTCAAGTTATTTACACTCAGTTAATTCCTCTGGAGTTAGCCCAACACCAGCATGAGTGGCCACACTGAAAAGCTGCACAGAGTGATTGGATTAGCAGCACTGAAGAGCTGAGTACACACTGCATTACTAGCCTGAGCATCAGTTAGAAGTTTCAGCCCATACCCCCTGATGCACCTGCTACCGGGGGTTTAAAGCACCACTTAACTTGAGCTAGAGATTTGTGTCTAGACAGGAGCTAGGTTAGGGGCAAAACTCAAGTTCTCTCTCACATTAACACTACAATAAAGACTAACCCATAGTCATAGCTAGCCTAAGTCTGCTGATATGCAACTCATTGGCAGCACAGCAGTCTATGAGAACTGCTTTTTCCTCACTCCCACTTCTCTGAAGATTTTCCTCATTGATTTAAAAGAGGAAGTGTAGCTTTTCATTGTAATTGTGTTTCCTGTTCCCTCCATTGTTTTTCATGGTGTTAAATGTTAGTAAGGATTAGCATTAGTATTTTCTGAATCTCAGTTATTTCTGAATGGTTTGCAGTGAATATGGAATACCTTTTTGAATATAAAAACAGTAGGAGCTAGGAATAGTCTAATCCTTAGTGTATTTCCTTTTGGAGGTGGTGTAGTGCCATCTAGTGGAGTTCTTGCTATATTACTGAAGCAAAGAACTTCCATCAATTGTGCATCAGTACTGTCCTTTATTCTCAAAGGAAGAATAATGTACAGGTCTCCCTCTAAGTGCTGGAATAGAACACCAAGCTCTAAAGCCCGGGCTATGATGGGAAACTGGGTAGTTGTCCAGAGCCATTTTCAGCACTAGTGTAGACTGTTTGCAATAGTGTTTCAGAAAGGATCATAGAAAATCTTGGTTGCACCTTGACATCTCATGAGATGCTTTTGCTGCTACTGCCATTTCCTAGGTGATAGGATGAGGAAAACTGAGGTTGAGTCCCCAGGAAGAGTGTAGAATTTCACTAGTGACTATCAGATGCTCTACAGCACTGGTGAATACGGATCATATTAATTACATAGCCATCATAAATGCTAAGCATGCAGGATTATCTGTTTTCCATATACTTTACAGCTTTTATTTAAAACTAATCACTGCAGAGTGTCCACCCAATATTCTCACTTGTATCCTTAGCCAAATGTACCATTGTGGCAGCAAAGGATTGGGGTGTGCTGCAGGGGAAAAAGTTACCCTCATGAATCATAGCCCTGAGATAAGAATAGCCCCTAGGCAACAGTTACTGCCAGAAAGCAAGTACATGTATCACAGATCAAGCAGCAATGCCTAGCTCTCCAACTGCAGTTACATTGTGTACTTAACCATACAGTAACTAGTGTCACTATCACAAGAGGTGAATGTGGGTAAATACGAAACCATTTGCTATGTAAAAAGCAACAGAGGGTCCTGTGGCACCTTTAAGACTAACAGAAGTATTGGGAGCATAAGCTTTCGTGGGTAAGAACCTCACTTCTTCAGATGCAAGAAGTGAAGAAGTGAGGTTCTTACCCACGAAAGCTTATGCTCCCAATACTTCTGTTAGTCTTAAAGGTGCCACAGGACCCTCTGTTGCTTTTTACAGATTCAGACTAACACGGCTACCCCTCTGATACTTGACATTTGCTATGTGTATATGAAATGCACTGTAAAATAGGCAAGAGTGGTTATAGTGTTATCTGATATCCTAGTGCTCTGAGGTACTGCAGAGTGTATCTACTGACCTGCTATTATTTGCAGGGCCGGCTCCAGGCACCAGCGAAGGAAGCAGGTGCCTGGGGCGGGCAATAGAAAGGGGTGGCACTCCGTCCGTTGTTGGGGCGGCACGTCCGGGTCTTCGGCGGCAATTTGGCGGTGGGTCCTTCACTCCCGCTCGTCCTCTTCGGCGGCAGCTCAATCATTTTTTTCCCTCCCCCTTCGCCGCTTGGGGCAGCAAAAAAGCTGGAGCCGGCCCTGATTATTTGATACTATTAAAGATGGGCAAATATAATGAAACAAGTTTCATGGGCATAGGCTGTTTTTTTCCCCCAAGTGAATTTGTTTCAACTGTGCTGACATCACTTTTGTCTTCTCTTCCCGTGGCCACTTGAGTAACTGGATTTTGCTTATGGGAGTTCAAGTAAAGTGAGTTTCCAACTCACATGGGACTGCTCCTGCGCAGTGAGATTTACAGTCATGTGTTTTTTGGTGCTAGAAGTGCTCCCTACAAGAGTTAAGATCCTCCAATCAAAGAAACAATACCACGTAACTCATATGACCAACCACAATTAACCAATACAACTTGAATTTCAAATGCTGTGTCTTGATTACTGGTTGTAAAAATGTTCCCAATCAATCCATGGAGTATAAAAAAGGGGGGGAAAAGTCAAAGTAGTGGGAGTAACTAATCACTACTTGGAAATCACAATCTGCTTGCAAATATTCTGTGGGCAGAGAAAGAAGCTAAATGAGTTGAATAATTTACTAGGAATTTATCTCAGCTCTAGGTTCTTCCCCCATATGTTGATTTTATAGGGTTGTTTTCTGAACAGACCCTGGGGCTTGATCGAAAGCCCACTGATGTAATTGATGAAGACCCATGGTTAGCTAAAGAAAGACATGCTTCACCCAGGAGTCATATGAACTGCCATATTCACACAAATACTTCTCCTGCCAAGATTTAAGTGAGTGGAGGACTCAGAATGGAAGTCCATTGAAGTCAATGGCAACACACCCATTGTCTTTAATGGAGCCAGGATTTCACCCATAGATTTTATGGCCAGGGAAATATTATGATCATCTAGTCTGACCTCTTGGGGATTTCCTGTTTATTCTTTTAAAATCAAATCCTGCCATCCCTACTCAGGCAAAACTCCCATTGAAATCAACGTGAATGCTGCTTGAGTAAGGCAGGCACGATTTGGTGCATAGAAGAGAGGGCAGCTGGCTCTGCAGATTTTGGAATTTCATGGCTATTGAAACTTCTCTTTTCTACTGGTTGCTAAAAGCATTAGTGACTGGCTCTGATGTAAGTTCTCACCTATTCATAAACAAATGCCCTGCAGAAACAGCTGGTCACAGTGCAGAATACAGAGAGTTTTATTTCTCTCCAGAAGGGATTTGGATGTAACCATTTAGCTGGTAGGGCTGGCTGTTCTCGGTCCCTACCCAGCTGGAGTCTATGCTGCCTGAAAGATTAAAAAAATGCCACATCATACAACAGTATGTGATGGGAGATCATGTAGAAAATAAAGCCCTCATGTGTTTATTATTTGTATTATAATAGCACCTAGAAACCCCAACCGAAATTGTAGAAATACTGTACAAACACATACTGAGAGACAGTCCCTACCCCCAAATGCTTACAGTGTAAATAGACCCCCCCCGACAAAAAAAGACAAAGGGTGAGAGGGGAACAAAGACAAATCTGAAGTGACTCCCCTCCAAACCCCCCCCCCCAAAACCAACAAACAAACAACCCTAATCAAGTCAATGGGAGAGCCAGAATCCTGGTCTCCTGACTGCCAGCCCAGTGACCTATCCAACAGAGCACACGCTCTCAAATATTATCACTAGGAACTGAAATCTACAAGCAGCATGCTGTCAGGCTATGTGCATTACCACACCTTTGGATTATGGCACATAATATTGAATGGGAGAGACAAAGCAATTTTGAGATATCGCATGAACAACTGATGTGGCAAAGCAACATTTGGGTATGCTGATGTCCAGGGCCGGCTCCAGGCACCAGCGCAGCAAGCAGGTGCCTGGTACGGCCAATGGAAAGGGGCGGCACGTCCAGATCTTCGGCAGCAATTCGGCGGCAGGTCCCTCAGTCCCTCTCGGAATTGCTGCTGAAGAATGAAGCGGTGGCGGTAGAGCTGCCACCGAAGTACCGCCAATCGCGGCAAAAACGCTGGAGCTGGCCCTGCTGATGTCCTATTCATATTCCTAAATCTGTTAGTGTGACACAATGGCATCACTGCTGACCATTAACACTTATCAATGCACAAGATCAGACTATTAACTAAAACAATACAAACACCTGCCAATTGAGGCTTGAAAGATGTGAAACACTGACTCAGGTGACAGTTCAGAGATGTAACCGAGTTTCTATGATTCTTGCCAGCTATAAAGCTTTAGAACAGTTTCACTTATATATTAAAAACGAAGACTGGGATTTTGAAAGGCACCTAAGGGAGTTAGATGCCCAGCCTGCACTGAGTTTCAGTAAGACCATTACAAATAGAAGGGTGATTGCAAAATTTTTAGTCAGATCCAGCTTCTGAGTTTAAACCCACTCAAAATTCAAGAATGTTCACATCTGATGATTTGATTTTGGGCCCATCTCTGGATCACAACTTCAGTTCTTGAAATGTGGGTTTTGCCTGCTAAAGGAGAAAATATCCATGCTCAGTCTTCCTGCTAAGTTATTCTTGAGCTACTTAAGATGTGTCCAATTTAAGACACTAAAACACAAGGAGTTAAGTAGAAAAGTGCTACCTAAGAGCCTTTTCTCCTGTGTTTCATTTGCCTCTGTTTTCAGCAGTGCCAAGACAACAATTTATTTATCATGAGTGACATGTTTCTTGTGTGTGGCAAGCTAGGACACTAGCGTAGGCAGTTTTAACTTGAGTACTTGAATTTTTTAAAACTCTTTTTTGACTCTTCCTGCTCAGGCTATGCCTACACTACAGCCTATGTCGGCATAGCTTCTGCCGCTCACGGAGGTGTTTTTTTTAATGCAGATGGGAGAACTCTCTCCCGCCAGCATAGAGCATCTTCACCAGACCAGCTGAACGTCTAGACATGCCCTTAGAATCAGGGCCGGCTTCAGGCACCAGCTTACCAAGCAGGTGCTTGGGGCGGCCACTTCGGAGAGGGGCGGCACGTCCAGCTGTTCGGCGGCAATTCGGCGGATGGTCCCTCACTCCTGCTCGGAGCGAAGGACCTCCCGCTGAATTGCCGCCGCAGATCGTGATCGCGGCTTTCTTTTTTAGTTTGTTTGTTTGTTTGGCTGCTTGGGGCGCCCAAAACCCTGGAGTCGGCCCTGCTTAGAATCTGCCTTCTTTGATCTTCTTGGACAGACCCTTCTCTTCCATTTGCCTCCTCCTCTTAAAATCCGGCAGCAGCCTTTGCATAATGGCAGATTCCATGGTAGTATGGAGATTACTCAAGTCACACACAGGGTGAAGTCCCTCAAAATCAAAGCCCTAATTCCCTGAGATGTAGAGATGGGTGGAACATTCAGCTCCAGGGTGACCAGATCTGTAGTTTTGTTTCAGGCCCATCTTCACAAAATACCATACAACCTCTATAGTATTTTGTAGCCTTGTGAATAAAAGTCTGATCCAGAACCCACTGGAGTCAACGGGAAGACTCCAGTTGATATCAGCAAGCATTGCATCAGGCCTTAGGGAAGGATATTTTAATCATTCTTCTAACTGTGTATGAACATAAAAAGGACAGATAGGAAAGATGTGGGCCAAACAAAGATGTAAGCAAAGCACACAATTATAAACCAAAAATACATCATATGTACAATAGTTGTAACAGTGAGTAGTCTCAGATTGCTTCTAACAACAGAGAAGTGATATTCTGGCACAAATATAGGGCCAGATCTCAGCTGGTGTAAACAATAGCTGATCTGGCCCCTAATCAAGTCCAGAGGTTAAATGCAGACCATTTAAGGCAACTAGCAGTGGAAAACAGAGAATCATGTCAATTAATCCTTCTGCTGCTTCCAGGTATAAAATCGACTTGAAATCAGATAAGGACTTTTGTGTGTGTGTGTGTGTGTGATGTGCTTTTGAATATTTTTTTCTGTGATAAACCTTTTGACACAAGGACATTTCCCCTCCTTTTCCACTAGCTCCCTGTTGTGAAAGTGAATGCTGATGACAACCCAGGTAAAATGAAGATCCAGACTGAGTGATGCCACGTGCACTGGTTAAACTGTGACCTTATTGCCCTTTCGTCTGTAGGAATTATTCAGCAAAACCAGGTGTAGGACTAGCTTAGCTGACATGAGCAGGCCCAAGTTAAGATAAGACAAGCCTGAACAAGAAACTGCTGAAACAACTATTGTGAACATGCTTATAGTAAACAAAGTAGACACTGATAAGCTTGCCTTACACAATCTGCAAAGTGATTGGTCCTTACATGGAAGTAGTATAAATGTTAGCAGTTAGGAAAGATGTATACAAACTGTGTCGTATGTGACATGAATTGAAATTGCGGTGTCACCCTGTACTTAAACCCTCTATGTCTGGGCCTTGTTAGCATGGGCATAGAGCTGTTACATGCCTAACAAAGTAAACTGAGTGATGAGCTGAGTCAAACTGAGTTTTTTGGATCCCAGTTGCACAGGGTGTTCTACTCACTGCTAGGATGGTGCCCCTTCCTGGCCATTCTAGGGATTAGCTTCCCACAGTTGCATGTCATCTTTCGGTCCCTCTCTTTCAGTCTGTAGCCCCTCTCTCACTCCAGGAGCTGCTGCTGCCTCTTTGTAACTCGGCCCTCTGGCCAGTTCACTATACTATTCTTCCCACTCACTGCCCCATGGTGCCACATCCTCAGTGTCTGGCAGGCCCACCCTCTACTCCAGGTTCTGGCTCAGGGGCCCTCTAGTCAGCAGCCAAGGTCTGTTCTCGTCTAGACATTACTGCCTTTCCCTGAGCCCTTTCCTTATGAGCTGGCACTTCCCCATCTCCGGGTTTGCCAGCATTCCAACTCCCAGGGAATAACTGTCTGCTACCCATCTCTGCAGTCTCTAAACACTCATCCTTTTCCCACAGTGTGACTGCAGACTTTCCCAGCAGCCCCCTCTACTTCCAATTTCCTGCCTTTATACATCCAGCCAACCTCCTTCTTCCCCAGCTGGGCTCCATTGCTGAGTCAGAGGGTTGCTTAGCCACCTGATTCCTCTCACTTGTGGCAAGTTAGGTTAATTAACCCTTTCACAGCCAGTGTGGAGTGAACAGCCCTTCACACTCAGAGAACAGGATAAAGTGTTCTTCCAGAACTGAGGTGTTCTGGATTAGCTAAGTGGAAAGGTCTTGGAGGGAATTCCAGCAAAAGAGCTTATTATTTTCTGGATCTTTCTTGGAAATTGCACTAAAGACAAACAGTTTCTTCATTTTTTGTGTACACCACTCTACTTTTGTAAAAGTGGAGAGTGTGTTTTGGAAGGGACCTAAGGCTACACATCAGTGAATTGTATACAGGAAGAGAATTTAGGAGCATGTAATATATTTTCAAGTTTGTGTGTGCCATATTCAGTGCTTAATTTGTGCCAGGGCTTGCTAGGGTTGAGCCCCAGCACCTCTAGGCATGGCAGTTCATAGCTCCGGTACCTCTGGGCTTGCTGCATCAGTTATGAATGTAAATAAATTACTTGAGTCCTGGCACCTCTTTATTTACAAATTAAGCACTGGCCATAGTGTGCTCTGTGAAAGAACCAAATCTGTGTGTAGGTGCTTATCCAGAATGATGATTCCTCGTGATATTCAGATGAAGCTATTTTATCTACTTGGGGACAGAGCGTATCTTCATTTGTGTCTCTTACCGTGCCGAGATCTTATACACCACTGACGCTTAACAAAGAAAATAATATCAATCTATTATATTTATAAAGCATCCATCACTGCAGTATCTAGGCACCATAGTAACTGTTCATCCACCCTGGTTGGTGAGATTATGGTACAGCCCAATCAAGTTACAGTGGTTGCAAACAGATATTGCCCTTTGGTCAACTTTTGTCACTGAAACTAGGAACACTGCTTCAAAAGAAGCAGATAGTAATGAAATGCACCATTTCCTCCTGCTGCTTGCCATTTGGTGTTTGGTCAGCAAGCTATCATTTCCTTCCATTGCATATTTATGGTAATAGAAAACACAGATCCAGATCCTTGGCTGGTGTAAGTCAGTGATACAGATGTGTACCAGCTGAGGATCTGGCCAAACATTCTAATCAAACACATATTAGAGCTTGTCAGGAAGTTAGAAAAAAAATCGGACGAAAATGAATATTTTTTAAGTTTTGTTAAATTTTTTGAGTTCACAAAAAAACAAATATTTTTTAGTCTGGAAAAGACAATGGAAGTTTTTTTGACCAGTTTTAGCATGTAAACAAATAAATGCTTTTGCTTTTCCCAGTCACTTTGATAGGATATCCCAGCACACGTTTACTTCCAAAATCACCTAAATGGTTTAAAGAATATTGTAAAAGGGTTTTTGTTTTGTTTTGTTTTAAATTGCCTTCTTCATAGATTTTAAGGCTAGAGGGACCCTTATGATGATTTAGTCGGATTTCCTGAGAATTTTTCCTGTCATCTACACTTGGTGCTGGCCCAACTCCAGGATTTCAGGGGAAGCAGAGTTAGGCAATATTGAGTGCTTTTGAAAATCCCACTTACAGTCTGCATATTATATATGTGGATTTTTTTTTTATAGTCGTAGCTTGTTGCTAACGGGTGGAAAAAACAGTTATTATAGCATTATTTACTGGGCTAGGAGGGGATATAAGGGACTTGATTTTCATAAGTGGATTTGACCCTACATAGATAAGAGGAGCAAAATTCCTTTTGACTCGTCAATTGAGCACATAGGTCATGATGGCAATTTAGGCAGCATGTGCCGCATATTGAGTAGCCCACTAACCCTCTTATCAAACCATTTTTGCTCTTGTACAGATTACCACCGCTGCCCCCCCAAACCAATACAGCTGAATGTTTATGCTCATTGTTTGATATTTACTCTGGTATGAGAATGTCAGTAACTGCTCCCCTCACAAACTCTATGGCATGCTTTGTGATTTCTGGTAAACTAAAGGACATATAATATCCAGAAATACCTTTATTTGGGAGGATAAAACATCCTTAGGAAATAAAAGCTGAGTCACAGGGTTTTAATGTGTTAGCACAGTCTTATTTAAAGATGAGAATGGCAGGCAGTGGAATAACTGGACATTTAACCTCTTACTGAAAATTAAACTGCAGTCACATTATCTGGAAAGCCTTATACTTCAGCTCTGTAGCTGATGGATCATTATCTTTAATGAGGGCTTCAAGCAATTTATTATTATTTATTGAGCTATAGCCTGGCTCCCACTATTGCTCCTTTGTACCAATTCAGTGTTGCCAGCCAGCTGAGGATTCCTTGGTGTGAAGGAATCCCCCAGTGATGGGGATCTACATACACCCATCTCTCATCCTCCAGTGTAGGGGGCATATCAAGGGGGCATAGCCCTGAAGTTGCACTGGGACTAAACAGGCCTCAGGATCTTTGTGGTATAAAGGTACTGAAGAGACACTTTTGCCCTCAATCAATGGGTCTCGATTCAACTGGGGTTTAGCAATACCCAAGGATCAAGCCTCTCTGTATGGATTCACTGGCATGCTTGGTGCTAGGTAGACAAATAAGATAACAAAGGGCTAAACTGATAAGAACACTTAAGTGATTTAGGAGCCTAAGTCCCATTTTCAAAAGTGACTTGGATCCTGATCCTCAGAGATATTTAGGTACCCAACTCCCATTTAAATCAATTATGTCTAAATACCTTAGAGCAGTGGTTCTCAAACTAGCGCCACCGGTTGTTCAGGGAAAGCCCCTGGCGGGCCGGGCCACTTTGTTTACCTGCCACGTCCGCAAGTTCGGCCAATCGCGGCTCCCACTGGCCACGGTTCGCCGCTCCCACTGGCCATGGTTCGCCACTCCAGGCCAATAGGGGCTGCAGAAAGGGCAGCCAGCACGTCCCTTGGCCCACGGCGCTTCCTGCAGCCCCCATTGGCCTGGGACAGCGAACCGCGGCCAATGGGAGCTGCAATCAGCCGAACCTGCGGACACGGCAGGTAAACAAACTGGCCCGGCCCGCCAGGGGCTTTTCCTGAACAAGCAGCGGCCCTAGTTTGAGAACCGCTGCCTTAGAGGATCCTAAGGTCCAGATCCTAATTCCCACTGGAAAAAAAAATCAATAGAATTTAGACACCTATTGTAAATGGGAGTTAGTCACTGATGCTTTTAAGAATTTTACCCAAGTGCCGAATTCATTGTCATTCTCCAGATTTACACCAGTGTATGATTAGACTCAAGGTACCTGACCTGAAGAGTTTATAACGTACATTAGCCAACTTCATCTGTGTAGGAGTGAAAGAAATACTTATTGTGAGTTACACTGCTATTTGTTTTAGACATTCAGCAATGCACCAGGAAAATATGTCCTGCCTTAGTCTCTATTCTCTCTTTCTGAATCATTGCTTCAGTGTCGATACCACCTAAAGGTCATACCCACTCAAGCAAAGCAAAACATTATGCTCAACAAATGACAGAGGCCATTGTAGGCAAGGTGCAGGTGAAAGGGGGAAACCAAGGAATCGATTCTAGGGAGAAGATTATTCTGCACAGAATGCAGAATATATAAGTTACAGTCAACTCCTATGTGTACTTCTTGTTTGTCACAATATGGCGTATTTATTTGGTTCTCTTTTTTTTGTGGTCCTGTGCTTGAGTATATAAAATATACTCAGTAGGGAATAGTGGTTGAAAGCCAGCCAATAAAGGGAATGAGATTTAAGGAAAGATTTGAAAATACCATCTGTGGAATATATCATGACTTTACTGTACCTGTTTCCAATCTGGAGGGACCAAAGAACTTAATCAAAAAAATCTTCTGCTGGCTTCTCCAAAATCAACCCAATGTTTTAAAACCCAAAGCAAGGAAGTTGAGGTTAGTGGGTATTATTGTATTCTAGGTTCTTATGTCATCCTTACCACCATAGTATCTGAGCACCTTCTAGTAGTTCTTTAAGTGACATGTCATGTGTAGTTTGTTCTCTCTCATCCTCTTCCCTGGTGAGAACTATGTTTGCAGTGGAGTATTTTATTTTGATAGGTTTTATTTAAAAAAAAAACACAAAAAACACCATACTGTTAAGTGTTTATGTTAGAGAAGATAAGGTAAAAATAGTGCATCTTCCACTTGGAGCAGGAGGGGGTGAGGTTTATAATGGTTCCCAGTTCCTATTGGCATTGTAAATAATAGTAACGGATTGCTGACGAGTGGATCATTGAAGACCTAACCTTCAGAATTGCATGTGGCATGGTGTATACAAAATTGAGACTGCAATTGCACACCCAGTTTACATTGTGCATGCAAACTGGGCATTTGCACACACAAGTGTTCAACTGGCTGAACAGGCCATTTGTGTGTTCAGACACTTGATCAGAATGCCCAAGCACAGTAATGCTTTTACTAAGTTGGGCATTCAGTTGTACACACAATTTGGAAAATCAGACACTGGGTATCACGGTTTAGGGTGCTGATGATAGAATAGAAGCGGAGATACAGAAATGAAAAAGGAGGTGATCGGGGCTACTCTTCAAGAGGCTTTCATGGCACAGAACTGAATTTTTAACAGCATCATGATTAAAAGTCTCCAGAGACAGCTCTCTTATTTTGTAGCTAGCAGCGGCCAAGATGCAATGCTGGTGGGAAAGGAGGAGAGGGACTGCTGTTTATGAAGCTTTTGAATGACAGTTAACACACCTCTTTTGATTTAAAAGCCTTGTAAACAGAAGCCTTCTACCCCCCACCCCGATGAGGTTGTGTGTGTGTGTGTGTGTATGTATATATATATATATAATTTGCACCATTAATTAAAACAGTGGTGGAGCAGGAAGATCTGACTGGTAGGAAATGCTTGATGGCCTAAATGGGTGCTGGATAGTGTGGCTTCAATCCTTGAATTTAAATTATTAGCTTTGTTTTGTGTAGAGTTAATGGGGAAAATGTAAATCCTTATTGTAATTCTGTATAGAATACAGCAGCAGCATGGGGCTTAAGCATCAGGGTAACCAACTGAATTAGTGTTCAACTTCATGAAAGAGTGTTCCACTCTTGGAATTTTGGCAAATGATTAGACTCTGTTATTTATCTTCCCTTTGAATATTAGGAAACAGCAGATGGATACTTCATGAGTATGGTATTGTGATATTAACGTATCTCCATATCTGTTTGGTCAGAAATCCAGTAACTGGCACAGGAGCTAGTCATTAAAATTCATTGCAGTTGATAATAATGAAAATACTTTTTATGAGGACATGGCCCAGTTCTGCTCTAATGCAACATTTCTATTGTCTCCCTTTTTCTTTCATTTGCTCAGTGGAAGGGGTATGTGGTATGGCCATTACTGCTTAAATTCCCTCCATCTGTACAACTCAAGTAATGTGAAACTCAGAACTAAACTGAGGAATATTCTCGAAGATCCCTTTGACATTTTAGGCTCTCCTAGCACAAAGGGGAGCACAAGTGTCCTATTGCCTGGTGGGCAGAGCTCAAAGAGGGGAAGGTAGAGTGTCCTCCCTCAGCTCCATTGTTTAGTCACCTCTCTTCCCTCTGTGACTGCTACACAGGAGATCTGTCTTGCATGAAGGATTAGGGCTTTGTGGTAGGAGGAGTCTGGAGAACATGTGATTTATGCATCATAGTCCTCTCTTGGCAGCATGAATTAGGTTGCAAAATGCATTGCAGGTTACTGGTGTTCTGAGGAATCATGACACTACGTCTTTCAGGGAGGGGATTTGGGCATAGGTCAGGGACAATATGACCCTTGCACAAGGTATGCTGCCATTGATGGTCACAATGAGAAGCCTGAAGGCAAAGGGGGCACCTCTCTATGGCCTGAGACTTATGTGGTCTTGCTTGTATATTCCCACAGAGGCAGTCATTTGCTCATAGCCTGGAGATGTCTCCTTTTCCTCTACACAGCTGCCAGATCCTAGGGGATGATGCAACAAATGTGTGTCTTCTCAAGCTCTGTGACTTTCAAGAACCATTTTCCTTTTCTTCACATGGTTTTATGTGGTTAGGGGATTCCAGACCTTTATTGACCATCCTATTGCTTGCTGAAATCTCCCCCTGCTTCTGTACAACAGTTTATTCCTTCCACTAACGCTTATGATTTTGGGTTTGTTTTCTTGTCACATTGCTCCTTGATGTTTGGTGGTCTTCTCTTCTGAGCCCTAATAATTGCACTCCTGTATTACCAATGGGGTCTCCAGTACTCTTTGTTTCCTAACCGTCACTGACAAATTTAAGTTCTCAAGCTTTCTTCAGGAGCATGCCCAGGTGCACAGTGGTAATTTCCTCTCACAAACAGACTCAATATTTATCCCTGAATCCCCTTCTGTCATTATTACTCTCAATACATGCAGTGTATTGGTGGCTAGCTGGGGAATTAAAGAGCCAAACTCTCATCCTCTCACTATATTTCTCCTCATTAGTACAATGAAGAAATGTAACTAATTCCCCCAGGATCTTGCCTCAGTCTACTTGGACTGCATTATCCATGACAGGGGACCAGTGTGTGGGTATGCCTCTACCTAATTCGTCTTTCCTCTTCTCACCCTCCCCTGCACTGAACACATAAACAGAACAATAAATCCACTATACTCTTGATCTCTTTTTGTGGAAGGTGTACTGTACCATTGATCCATGGATAACGCTAGATCAGAGCCAAGTTGGGTACATATACTGCAGTTACACCCTGAATGCAGTGTAAGTTACTAAAACATTACTACTGTTTATAAATGTTAGTTCTTCTAGTAGAAACACCAGGCGATTTAAGTGACCAGTCTGATGCTAATGCTTAATTGCTTTTAGGATTGTTCTTCTCATGAAGTTCCTATTCCCCCAATTGTACACAGGCACTTGTTTCTGTGTTGGGAGCATGTAGCTATTTGCATTTGTTTAAATTTAGCACTTCTGGATGACCATATCACAGCAGTATCTTATATTATGACATGCCAAAACTGGAAGGAATGTCCCAGTTCAATTATCCAATTTCAAAAGCTGGCAGGACTGGATTCAGGTCTTGTTACCACTAACAATATATAGTTATGACTTATCACTTTTCATCTGCTCTTCATATTATCAAAGATAATGGTGTCCATTTTTGCCCTCAGACAGGGTAATAGGATGCATTTTTAATAGACCAATGTGCTATATCACCACCAATTAAATAATGGACCAAATTGTGCTCCTATGCAACTCTGTTGAAGTCAGGAGTCAGAGACTCCTGACCTCTAAATTTGGTTCTGCCTCTAATCCATTCTATATCCTTGGACAAGTCATTTAACCTCTGTGCCGATTTCCCAATCTTGGAGTCAACAGGGCTGCATCATTGGTATTGCTGAGAGCAGAGTTGCTTATTTTACTCAGGTTGCATCGCTAACGTGCTAACAAACAGCACACCCTCTCTGTACTATTAATATCCTCCAGCCTGATATGCTGTAAATAACCTGAAATAATGTGACAGAAATTAAGGCAATGGTGACATTAAAAGGAAATTTTCTAATTTGAGATCTAACACCCATTCCGGCCTTCAAAGCATTAGTGAATATTTAATGGATCAGAAATCTGTTGAAAGGACAGAATGAATTATTTAAGGATAGCCCAAACCCTTGAGTATTTAACCCCTTTCCCCCCCCCTGTTGCTCCAGAGATGAGATGGTTGTTTTTCTGCCAAGCTGTTTATTTTCTAGTTTTTGCTAGAGATGTTCAGGTATATTTATTCCTGGTTACCAAAGGGATACCTGTGGATCATCCAAAATACTTGTGCACTTACTGCATTCCTACTTGATATTCTCTGTACCACCTAAAGAAAGATTCTTCTGACAATAATTGATACAGCCCTGAATATGCTGGTTTCTAGTGCTGCCACATCTGTCCCAGAAGTGATGCCTGTGGTAGGTCTTATTGCTCGAAGTTTGGATGTACTGAATCTTTGCCAAAATATTGTATCTTCATCATCTCTAGGCAGTTTATGAGCTGCAGATTGGAACATGACAGGATGGATTCTACACTCTGTTGGAGACATTACAAAGAAAAATAATAAGTGCTTCCCTGCCTACATGTCTTGCACTGAAGGCTGCTCAAACTGCAGCTCACTTAACTGACTGCTGATAATGGATGCAGAAGGCTTGTGCTTTCATGTTTACAAAGTGAGATAAGAAAGATTGATAGAGTCCTGTGATTTTGATGAAATTCTGTACTCACAATTAGTGGACTATGCAAGACAAATTCATCATCATCAAGTACCTGACATGAAGATTTGTGTGTGTGTTTTAACGCACAAACAGAAGACTTTTCTCGACTAGATGGTAGACTTAGATGGGGGCCTGAGGGGTAGATAAAGAATTTTGGAAAGTGTTAAACCAGGGGTTTATTCATTCATTCAATTCCTTAATGGATTGGATAATTAACTTTAATAGTTTAAGTTTCACTGGATCAAGCTCATGTGTTACTATGTATCATGACTGTGAAAGTCTGAGGAAATATTCCAATTCTGTCTGAAATAAGGGACTGATTCTGTCACTCTTACTAAAGTGCCAAAAACATTTTTGTTTTTTCTCATATTATGGGTCTGACTCAAGGCCTACTGAAGTCAATGGAAGTCTATTAACTTGAGTGGGCTTTGGATCCAGCCCTGAGAGATTGTTTTCAAATGCTGTGTGGGTTTTTGGAATCTCTGTGATGAAGTTACTGGCATTTTGCTTTTCACATTGTGAAGACCTCTCTGAAGGATTATTAGTGACTGGAGCAAACTTTGGTTTACTGAAGTGAATGAAACTACTCGCTAGCTAGGCAACTCGACATGCATAATGGTGGCAGAATCAAGCCCCACATAAATAAATGACCACCTCATTCAATATTGATCTGCCTTCTAATGATAACAAATAATTAACTACCAAGGGCTAGTTTGTGGCATTTGGTTATGTGCCTGTGGGAAAGAGTCAAGGAGTCTTTTTCTCTCCTTCTCTTGCATGGCCTTGTGACAGAGACTACACCAGCCCATGCACACTCTTGTGGTTGGGCATGATGTTGCAGGGTCATCCTCTCAGTTACACCCCTCACCCGCATGGCCATTCAGCTGGCAATCCACTTTCTTTTGTGACTTGGCTCTCCAGCCTGGTCACATTTAGTCCCATTCCTTCTAAGGTAAACAAGAGTCCAACTTGACTCATAGCGGGTCTTTGGCCCAAATGCAGGCCTGGTAGTCCTTCTGGCCCTTGTATCAGGGGCCTTCTCAGACCTTAACTACTTGCTCCAGGATTCCTGGGGTGGAACCCAGGATAGAGGGAGGGACTGGGTTCTCTCTTTAGGCTCACTGTCTCATCAGATCTCTTGCTTCTTCCTGAACTACTTCCTATCTTTGGCCTGCCTCTTTTTTTTTTTTTTTTAAAAAGGGGGCTCACATTGTCAGCAGAGGTCAGCCCTGAGCCCAGGCCCCTGCTCCCAGTTCCCCATGTGGAAAAGGAATGCAAACCAAACAAAAACAAAGAGCAGCATCAGACCTTCTGTTCAGCAAGGCAGCCTCCATCCATCCATCCACTGCTCACAGGAGACTTGAGGCCACTTGTCTCTGGACTTTGCACCTCTCTGAGAAAGGAGACAACGTCTAGCTACCTCCCAGGGTTGGCACGCTCTGAGCTGGCCTTTTCCCTTTTAAAGCTCCTCCTCCAAGTCTGGTATGCTTCATGGGTGTGGCAGCGTAGGGTGCCTGAGCCCACAGTTGGTTTTTAACCCCTTCTGGCCTAGTGCTGGGTTTGTAAAGCCCATCACAAGCCCCTTTTAAGGATGCCCCAAATCATAATTAAGGCTATGATTTAGTCACGGGTATTTTAAGTAAGAATCATGGACAGGTCACGGGCAATAAACAAAAATTCACAGCCCGTGACCTGTCCATGACTTTTACTAAAAATACTTGTGTTTAAATCTGAGGTGGGGGGGAGGAAGGGGGACGGACACTGTGTGTGTTTGTGGGGGGGGGCTGCTTTGGGGGGGTCAAGGAGGGGTGCTGTTGGGAGTGGGCAGCTGGGGCCAGCGACTCCAGCTGCTGGGGGCTGTAGACTGCTGCTGCTCGGCCGGCCAGGGACCCCTGCCTGGGGACCGGAGTAGCGGCTGGTGTGGCTGTCCCTGGGGCTGCTCCAGCAGCATCTTGGGGTGTCCATCCCAGGGGCCACCTGAGCATCTGTCCCCAGAGCCAGCTGCTTGGGCGGCCCTGGGGTCAACCACACTGGCCCCTGCAGAAGTCTTGACTTCCGTGACCCCTGTGACAGATGCGGAGCCCTAATCATAATCCCTGGGAATGCAGAGGCTGTTAAAAACTTGCAGGAAACCGACTGACAAGAGGGTGGAAAGTAGGCAGAGCCATGGCTCTCCCATCCCAACACACCATCCAACAGAGCTGGCCAGCCATGTTGGGGGGGGAGTATTGTGTTCCCTTTAAAGGGTTATAGCAAATTACACTCCCTTCCACCCAGTGTAACTGGGGAGCTATTAGAGGCACAAAGCTCCCTCTGTGGTGGTACATACCTGTACTGATCCCTATAATGGAGGTAGCTATGAGCAGGAGAGAAGCTGAGGATCTGGTCCACAATTAATGTAATCTAACAAGCATAATTTTAGAAACAATTTTAATATCTACCTTCATAAGATGGCAATGTTCTATTGTGTTTGTTTAATGAGAACAGATACCTCAGGGAGGCTAGAGTGAGGCTGAACAGGAATGGTTTTAGATTTTGCACTGACCCTGAACTAAACATCATAGTACAAAGCGGTGTCAAGTTCCAGACATCATAATCCAAGTGTATGAACAAACCTAGATACTATGGATCAGGATCTCCTTGTTATAAAGTAGTTTGATATGAACAGACAAGTCAGATATGATAAAACGATGTGCAGGCACATGGATGATGTAAGCAAGTCTCCCTGCTGAAGAGCTGGGTCACAGACATTACACTTTTTAAATATGCTGCTGGGGATTCCCTTTTTACCCTTGGAAGCATTAAGTGCTACCAGATATATTTAGACTATACCTTACATAAAGAAAAATATACGAGAAGAAATGTTATACTTATAGGGCCAGATTCACCAGCCAGGCCAAGCTGTACTTGGCACAAGACTGGGGCCAGGGACAAAAGCAGCTTTAAGCCACCTTTCTGCTCCCTTTACTAGTCCCTGCTATTAGAGCAGCCTGAGGTTGCTTTAATTCTCAGCCAGCTATCCGTGGCCTTAAAGGCCTATTGTGAATATCAGAAATTACCAGGGCATAGGAATGCCCTGGTCCATGACACCTTCCCCTTACTGGGGCCAGAGTCACTCTTATACTCTATAGCACCCTAAGATCTGTCTTTTTTAATATACAACTATATAAAAGGTAGTTACTAGTGATGGAAGGACCCCTACAGGTTGAGAGGATCCATTTGGATAAGCACTCAAGTGTTTGCTACCAAAGTACCAGGCCTCCAGTAGCCAGCTAAGCTGGACTAGAAATGTCATTGGACTCTTGTTTTTTTCCTGCTTGTGGTGGTGTGGGACTGAGCTGGTAAGCTACTGTGTTCTTACTGAGGGGTGGCAAGCTGTGGTAAGGAGGGAGCAGGGCCCAGTCACTTTTCTCTGTGTCCATGCCTGCCAAGTTGCTGATCTGAGACAAATGGAGTCCCAACTACATTGCCAGAGTCTGAAGTCTCTATCCCAGCCCAGTCTGATAGTACCCCCATGTAACTGGGTGCTGGCCAGGAGGGCCTGACCCAGCCCCCTGTTAGCCCAGCTCCAATTAAGAAGCATTAATTGGGGCTGGCTGAATATGGCATGCCTAATTGATAGAAGGGAAGCGCCTGTGGGTCTTATTAGCCAGGGGCCTATATAGGGCTGGCAGGAAGGAAGTTGCGGGGGGGGGGGTGTGGAAGGAGAAAGGAAAGGGAGGAGCCAAAGGCTGTGCGTCCCTGCTTGCCGGAGAAGCTAGCTGTCCCCCAGGTTGCTAGTTTGGAGTAGTCTGTAAATAGAAGGTGGTGAGAACTGACACTGTAAATAAAAGGCACTGGTGATTGCACCCAGAAGTAGTTTCTGGCTGATCTGTGGGCGCAGGGGTCACATAGTGTGAGGGCTAATAGGAAGCCTCATTACACCCCATTAGTCCCATGCCAAATTAATCTTTTATATTGATGAATACTCAGATATACTATAGATGGATGAATATTCAAAAACAGAACGGCTGTATTATCGAAAATGGCTAAACTAATGAAAGCCAAGTTATATACGAAAATTTCCTATAAGGCTGAAAACTAGAATGCCCAGTCTCAGGGCATGTCTACACTTACCGTGGATTAATGCTGTGGCGATCAATCCACCGGGGGTCAGTTTAGCGGGTCTAGTGAAGACCTGCTAAATTGACTGCACATTGCTCTCCTGTCGACTCCGGTACTCCACCAGCACGAGAAGCGTAAGGTAAGTCGACGGGAGAGTTTCTCCCATGGACCCAGCACATTGTAGACACCGCAACAAGTTGACCTAAGCTATGTCAACTCCAGCTACGTTATTCACATAGCTGGAGTTGCATAACTTAGGTCGACTTAACCACGTAGTGTAGACCTACCCTCAGTCTATTTTGAATTAAAATAAAAATATCATGGGGTTCATAATGGGATGTATAAGTGACTCTTAACCACAGTGTGGTGGGGTTACTGGGTGTCACTTTGATATTAGTGTTTTGTCCTTTGCTGCAAGGTGAGATGCAAAGGTTTCCCAGCTTCTCTGTAAAACCCAAGTATGAAATTCAATGTATGCTTTCTACCTAAAAGGAAAGTTACTTATTAAAATGATCTTTTAATCCTAAGGTTATGGCTACTCTACTGTCAGTGCACTTCATGTTCTTATCCTGATGTCTGGAGACCTTCAAATATAACTGGCACAGATACTCATAAGATCAAGGTCAAACTGCTTGAACAATAAATGAAGAGGGAAACATTTCACCCACATATGTAGACTCACAGATGGCTAATCTTTGTGGTTTATCTCTATGTCTGGCTATTTGAAGGACACAATTAATAACAGCACAAAGATTTTTTTTAACTGCTGTAGTGAAAAAGGGCACTCAGGTGTAGTTTTCCAAATAAGAACTGAATAAAAACTGAGCAAGCATCTCAGGAACAAACCCTTTTTCTGTTACTGGGTCAAATCCAACAGGCTTGGGAGGCACAACTTGGCCCTTGATATTTACTTATTCTTTATTTAGGCAAAGCATTCATTGATGTCAATGGAAGTTTAGCTTGAGAAAAGACTAACAACTGAATAAGGACATAGGATTTGGGCCATTACTAATAGTGCAATATATAAATGTTTCCTCACAATAAAAATAATTCACTATTAGGTTGCAAGCACTACATTACGCACTGTATCAGCTAGTTATTTGTTATCTCATCTTAAACATGTAGCAAGGCTTTTTCCTCATTTAGGCCTGATTCTGGAGCCAATATCAGCACAAATGATAACTTTCCTTAGTGTCAACAGGAATTCCATTCCAGAACATCTTCCAAACCAAGGTCCATTACATTTTCATTGAAGCAATTCAATAAAAGACAACAGCAAACATTAATCATATGACAGGTCACTTACAGATACTACGAAGAACAGAGTGCAGGAGTACAGGAGAAAGAAAGGCAAACGGACTAAACAAAGGAAATAAAAAAAGCATAAGAGTGTTCAACAAGGCTAGTGTGTGTCAGTCTGGCTAACCAAGAGTTGGTCAAACTATTCATTGAAATTGTATTTGTTAAATTAACCTCCTTCATTCACAGACTTCCCCCCCTCCCAATTATTCAATGACCAGTTTATGTGAACTAATTTTAGCCTACAGGGTGTTCACAAACTCAGACTGTTCATTTAAGTTCTTCACTAGACATGGTTTGTGACTGGTTACCCAAGTCCAATGCTGTTACTGCTCCCTGATTAGATAAGTCAAACTTTCAAAAGAGGAGAGTAATGAATCGTGACTAGTGAACAGCAAGGATTTGTGCACAGATACTTCTGTTCACCAGTGAAGAGGAGTGTTCATGCTACCACCAGCTCTTCATGGGAACAATAAACAGTTTAAGTGGAGAGTAAATATACAGTCAGTGTTCATGGAGACTGTATAGCACCCAGCACAATGGGGCACTGAATAGTGCACAACAAGCACAGAAGAAGAGACAATCCCTGCCTGATATGTTAAAAATCAACCTACCCAGTTACTGTCTGGTGGCTGCATTCATCCTAGGTGAATGACCCCTGCCTTAATCAAGATACTGATCACAAATGGAGGGGTGTACAAGAGTTTGCCGGGGCTCGACCCTCTCCGGGGCGGCGGGGGGGCCACACCGGCTCACTACACACCGGTGAGCTTGGGAAATTCGTCCGGCTGTGGGGTCTCCCTCAGCAGCTCTTGCTGTAACCGGAAGAACACGGTAAGCCCGTCCCTGCTCAGGGCGGGCAATAATGCGAAGTCCGGAGCTCAGGCCCTCAGTCAGGGCTGAGCAACAATAGTAGGCCTCAAGCCTCAAAAGGCCTGGGAGAGGGGGAGACTGCCACCCACGAGTTGGGTGGCAGGGGGGACACAGGCCCTCCCACTCCACTGCGTCCCAGCCCGGGCCCCTAGCAGTGGCAGAAGACCCGCTGCTTAGTCAGTGGGGATCCTGGCCGCAACACACTGACATAGGCTCTGGCAGTGCTGCAGCCAGACTGGGGTCGGCTGCCCCCGGGCTACTTCCACACTCCCCCTCGGGGCCTACCTGGGTCCTGGTGTCGGCCTCTGGGGGATCCAAGACCATGGGTTCGTCAGGGCAGGGATTGATCGGCAGGCCTGGCAGCTCCTCCGGATAGCGGGCGCAGGGCAGGCCCAGCAGCTCCTCCGGATAGCGGGCGCAGGGCAGGCCCAGCAGCTCCTGGTGGCCGCCCTGGGCCGCGGAGTTTTCCCAGCCACGAGCTAGGCTGGAGACGTCTGGTCTCCAGGGCCGGCTCCAGGCACCAGCTTAACAAGCAGGTGCTTGGGGTGGCCAAAGGAGAGGGGCAGCACGTGCGGCAATTCGGGGGCGGCAGGTCCCTCACTCCCTCTAGGAGCGCAGGACCTGCCGCCGAACTGCCGCCGCCGATCACGGCTTTTCCCCCCCACCCCCCAGTTGCCGCTGCCGGTCGCAATTGCGATTGCGGCTTTTTTTTTTTTTTTTGCTTGGGGCGGCAGAAATGCTGGAGCTGGCCCTGCTGGTCTCTCTGGTGGCTGGCGCCTTACTGAGCTCTGAGGGCGAGCCTTTATACTTCCGGGTCACCGCCTGACCCTCTGGGGGGGTGGGCTCTGAGCTCCCTAGCTCCGCCCACTCCGGCCTCCGGATGGGCTCTCCCCCCTCCGGGGTGGCGGAGAGCCACACCGACTCGCTACACATCCTCCCCGTCAAGTCTGGCTCCCACTCGTCAGGGCCAGGCTCTTCCATCCCCCCGAGGCGGGACAGGAAGTCTGCGTTTGCATGTTCCTTACCAGCCCTATGCTGGATGGTGAACGCGTAAGGTTGCAAGGCCAGATACCACCGCAGTAAGCGGTCGTTGTTATTTTTCATTTTCATCAACCATCGGAGGAGGGCATGGTCCGTGACTAACGTGAAGGGCGCCCCAAGGAGGTAGTACCACAGGGCGTCACAGGCCCATTTTACGGCGAGTGCCTCTTTCTCGACCACGGCGTAGTTCTTTTCACGGGGGAATAATTTTCGGCTCAGGTATAGAACCGGGTGATCTTCTCCATCAATTTCTTGGGACAGGACAGCCCCCAGCCCTACCTCTGAGGCATCCATCTGCAGGATGAACCCCCAGTGGAAGTCTGGGCTGTATAGGACCGGCTCCTGGCAGAGACATGTCTGGAGTGTCTGGAAGGCATCTTCACAGTCTGGGGACCACCATACCTGCTGGGGGCTGTCCTTCGTCAACAGTCCAGTTAAGGGAGCTGCGATGGACGCAAACTGGGGGATGAACCGCCAATAGTACCCGACGAGCCCCAGGAACTGTCGGATTTGTCGTTTCGTGGTGGGTGTCGGGCAGGCTGCCAGGGCTTGTACTTTCCCGATGAGGGGCTTCACTCGTCCTCCCCCATAGTGTACCCCAGGTATGTGGTCTCTTGCCATCCGATGCGGCACTTTTTCGGGTTGGCCGTCAGTCCTGCCCGTCGCAGGGATCTTAGGACCGCCGCTATCTGTTCCAGGTGGTCTTCCCAGTGGCGGCTATAGATCACGACATCATCCAGATAAGCTGCCACATAGTCTCGATGGGGCCGTAGCAGGCGATCCATCAGTCGCTGGAACGTCGCCAGGGCCCCATGGAGGTTGAACGGCATCCGTGTGAACTGGTAAAGTCCCGTAGGAGTGGCAAACGCTCTCTTTTCCTTAGAGGGGTCATCGAGTGGGATCTGCCAATACCCCTTACTGAGGTCGAGGGTGGTGATAAACTGGTCCTCCCCCAGGCGGCCCAGCAACTCATCCACACGGGGCATCGGGTAGGTGTCGAACTGTGAGATGGCATTCACCAGTCGGAAGTCTCATAGACTCATAGACTCATAGACTTTAAGGTCAGAAGGGACCAATATGGTCATCTAGTCTGACCTCCCGCATAATGCAGGCCACAAAAGCTGACCCACCCACAACAGAATATTCCAGCCTGCGACCCCTGCCCTATGCTGCGGAGGAAGGCGAAAAACCTCCAGGGCCTCTGCCAATCTACCCTGGAGGAAAATTCCTTCCCGACCCCAAATATGGCGATCAGTAGAACCCCGAGCATACAGGCAAGATTCTACAGCCGGACCCTCATTTTACCCGCGATGGCACGTTAATGCCTAATTGACTAAAATCACGTTATCCCATCAAACCATTCCCTCCATAAACTTATCAAGCCTAATCTTGAAGCCAGAGAGGTCTTTCGCCCCCACCGTTTCCCTCGGAAGGCTGTTCCAAAATTTCACCCCTCTGACGGTCAGAAACCTTCGTCTAATTTCAAGCCTAAACTTCCCCACGGCCAGTTTATATCCATTCGTTCTCGTGTCCACATTACTACTGAGCTGAAATAATTCCTCTCCCTCCTTGGTATTAATCCCTTTGATATATTTAAAGAGAGCAATCATATCCCCCCTCAGCCTTCTTTTGGTTAGGCTAAACAAACCGAGCTCCTCGAGTCTCCTTTCATAGGAAAGGTTTTCCATTCCTCGGATCATCCTAGTGGCCCTTCTCTGTACCCGTTCCAGTTTGAGTTCATCCTTTTTAAACATAGGAGACCAGAACTGCACACAGTACTCCAAATGAGGTCTCACCAGCGCCTTGTATAACGGAAGCAGCACCTCCCTGTCCCTACTAGAGATACCTCGCCTAACGCATCCCAAGATCGCATTAGCTTTTTTCACAGCCACGTCACATTGCCGACTCATAGTCATCCTGCGATCAACCAGGACTCCGAGGTCCTTCTCCTCCTCCGTCACTTCCAACCTATGCGTCCCTAACTTATAACTAAAATTCTTGTTAGTCATCCCTAAATGCATCACCTTACACTTCTCACTATTAAATCTCATCCTATTATTGTTACTCCAATTTACAAGGTCATCCAAGTCTCCCTGCAGAATATCCCGATCCTTCTCCGAATTGGCAATACCTCCCAACTTTGTGTCATCCGCAAACTTTATCAGCCCACTCCTACATTCGGTTCCGAGGTCAGTAACGAATAATTAAATAAAATCGGACCCAAAACCGAACCTTGAGGAACCCCACTGGTGACCTCCCTCCAACCCGACAGTTCACCTTTCAGTACTACCCGCTGCAGTCTCCCCTTTAACCAGTTCTTTATCCACCTCTGGATTTTCATATCGATCCCCATCTTTTCTAATTTAACCAATAATTCCTCGTGCGGCACAGTATCAAACGCTTTACTAAAATCGAGGTAAATTAGATCCACTGCATTTCCTTTATCTAGAAGGTCTGTTACTTTCTCAAAGAAGGAGATCAAGTTGGTTTGGCATGATCTGCCTTTCGTAAACCCATGTTGTAATTTGTCCCAATTGTCATTCACCTCAAGGTCCTCAACTACTTTCTCCTTCAAAATTTTTTCCAAGACCTTGCATACTACAGAAGTTAAACTAACAGGCCTGTAGTTACCCGGGTCACTTTTTTTCCCCTTCTTGAAAATAGGAACCACATTAGCTATTTTCCAGTCCAACGGTACCACCCCCGAGTTTACAGATTCATTAAAAATTATCGCCAAGGGGCTTGCAATTTCTCGTGCCAGCTCCTTCAATATTCTAGGATGAAGATCATCCGGTCCGCCCGATTTAGTCCCATTTAGCTGGTCAAGTTTGGCTTCCACCTCTGATACTGTAATGTCAATCGCCCCTCCTTTATTCCCCTCTGTCCCGCTCCCTCTATTCCTAAGCCCTTCATTAGCCTTATTAAAGACCGACGCAAAATATTCATTTAGATATTGTGCCATGCCTAGATTATCCTTAATCTCCACTCCATCTACATGCTTCAGCGGTCCCACTTCCTCTTTCTTTGTTTTCTTCCTATTTATATGGCTATAAAACCTCTTACTATTGGATTTAATTCCCCTCGCGAGGTCCAACTCTACACGGCTTTTGGCCTTTCTCACCGCATCCCTGCATGCTCTGACCTCGATAAGGTAGGTTTCCTTGCCGATCTCTCCTCTCTTCCATTGTTTGTACGCTTTCTGTTTTTTCTTAATCGCCCCTTTGAGTCTCCCGCTCATCCAGCTAGGTCTAATTCTCCTGCCTACTAACCGTTTCCCCTTTCTCGGGATACAGGCCTCGGACAGCTCGTGCAACTTCAGCTTGAAATAATCCCAGGCCTCATCTGCCTTTAGCTCTCTAAGTATGTTAGCCCAATCCACTTCCCTAAGTAGTTGCCTTAATTTATTAAAGTTGGCCTTTTTGAAATCGTAAACCTTAGTCACAGTTTTATTTCTGTTAATCCTTCCATTTAGTTTAAACCAAATTAGCTCATGGTCACTCGAGCCAAGGTTGTCCCCTACAACCATTTCCTCAACGAGGTCCTCACTACTCACCAGCACCAAATCTAAAATGGCATCCCCCCTCGTCGGTTCAGCTACTACTTGATGAAGGAATTCATCTGCTAGCACGTCTAGGAACATCTGAGCCCGATTATTGTTACTAGCATTTGTTCCCCAATCTATGTCTGGGAAGTTAAAGTCCCCCATGATTACACAGCTCTTATTAGTTTTTACTTCCTTAAAAACATTGAATAGTTCTCTGTCCGCATCCAGGCTAGATCCCGGCGGTCTATAGCACACCCCAAGCAGTATCTCAGGGGAGGCTCTAGTAGTTCTTTTACCCAGTGTAATTATTGCCCATACAGACTCCGTCTTATCCATTCCATCACTTATTATTTATTTACATTTTAGCTCATTATTGACATACAATGCCACACCCCCACCTTTACCTTTCTTCCGGTCATTCCTAAACAGCACATACCCTTCCATACCTGTACTCCAGTCATGACTACCGTTCCACCACGTTTCGGTTATTCCTACGATATCAGGTTTCATTTCTTGGACCAGGAGCTCCAATTCCTCCATTTTGTTACCTAGGCTTCTCGCATTGGTGTATAAACATCTTACCGTATGCTGTCTATCCTTTCTCCCATTAGTTATGCACTTTGGTACGGACCCCGTAGTGTCCATCCGCCCCCTCCTTCTCATGTCCAATTCCCTACCCCTATCTATATCTGTGCTTATCTCTTCGCCCTCTTTTTCAGTGTTGGAATCTGGCGTGGAGATTAACTGGACATCTCCCAACCGTCTCCCCCAAGTTCCTAGTTTAAAGCCCTTTTGATGAGATGAGCAAGCCTCCCTCCCAGAAGTCTATTTCCTTCCCTACTCAGGTGAAGTCCATCCCGTGAGAACAGCTGTCTGTCCCCGAAAGCCTCCCAGTGGCCATACATCCCAAAGTGCTATAAGGAGGGCCACTCCCTTAGCCAACTATTTATCCTTACAATTCTGTCAGCCCTTTGCTGTCCTTCTCTAGGAACAGGCAGAATCCCACTGAAGATAATCTGAGCCTCGACTTCCTTAAGCGTCTTTTCCAGCCTGGCATAATCTCCCTTGATTCTGTCTAGCGAGAACCTAGCCGTGTCATTCGTACCTACGTGAAGGACGATCAAGGGGTTCTTACCTGCTCCTTTTAGGATCCTTTTCAACCGCAGGTCCACATCCCGTATCTTAGCGCCTGGCAGACAGCAGACCCTTCTGTTTTCTGGGTCTGCCCTGGTCACAGGCCTGTCTAACCTCCTCAGTAAGGAGTCCCCAATCACATAAACCTGCCTTTTCCTGGGGGCAGCGCAATCTACCGATCTATCCCCTGTTCCCTGCGGCCGTAACTCCTGTCTGTCTCTGTTTTCCCTTATAGTCCCCCTATTGCCATCCTGTATCCTCCTGGGGCCGAGTATTGATGCTGTTTCCATCAACTCCTCCCCCCTGTCTATTGGACTAGCCGCCCTTCTTTTCTTCCTCTGCCTCCCACCATCAGTTACCACCTGCTGCGTTCCCTCCTCGTTAGCCAAACACCCAAACCTGTTCCTGAGTTCTATTTCCCCCTCACTAGCCCTCCTTTTCCTTGGCCTGCTTCTCACGGTCACATGCCTCCACTGCTCTTGTTCTCCCCCCGACATTCCCCCCTCACAGACCATAGCCCCCGCTTCCATCTGCACCCCTGAGCATTCCCCTTCAGCCACCCCTTGCCTTTGCTCCATTAGCTGCTCAAACCCCTTTCTTAACTCTACCAGGGTCTCTACCTGCATCTCCAACCCTCGGACCTTTTCCTCTAACAGGGCAATTAGGCGGCATTTCATACAGACATACCTCTGATCAGGCGCACCTGCCAGGACTATATACATACCGCAGCTGCTACATGCTTTCATCTGCATTGCGTCCCCTGCTGCTTGGCTCATGGCTGCTATGATCTCTGCCTGCAGCCTCTGGGGACACAGAGCACACCGACCGCCGCACCCTACTGCCTCCCCTTCCACCTCCCCCTGTAAACTCCCACTTAAACTCCCCTGTTAGCAGCCCTGTTGGGCCGCTGCTCGCTGCTAGGGCCGCTGCTCGGCTGGGAGGCCTCTTATATAGGCCCCCTAATCAGCCAAGCTCCGCCCCCTAATCAGGGCTCAGGGCTCAGCACACTGCCCCTACAGGCCTCTACACATACAAGCACTACAAAGACAGACGCAAGTACAGATACCTTCTCCTCCAATGAGACTCACTCCCACTTAAACTCCCCTGTTAGCATCCCTGTTGGCTGGCTCCTGGGGGCCGCTGCTCGCTGCTAGGGCCGCTGCTCGGCTGGGAGGCCTCTTATATAGGCCCCCTAATCAGCCCAGCTCCGCCCCCTAATCAGGGCTCAGGGCTCGGGGCTCAGCACACTGCCCCTACAGGCCTCTACACATACAAGCACTACAAAGACAGACGCAAGTACAGATACCTTCTCCTCCAATGAGACTCACTCCCACTTAAACTCCCCTGTTAGCAGCCCTGTTGGCCGGCTCCTGGGGGCCGCTGCTCGCTGCAAAAGTCTATACAAAAGCGTTGGGTGCCGTCGGGCTTGGGTACTAAGACCACTGGGCTACGCCACTCACTCTGTGATGGCTCGATGACCCCCAAGGCCAGCATGGCCTGTACTTCTTCCTCCACCTCCTGGTGCATCCGGTACGGCAGTGGCCTCGTCGTTTCTCGGATTACCTTCCCTGGCTCGGTCTGGACAGAGTGATAGACCAGGGTCGTGCACCCGGGTAAGGCCGTGAAGGTTCCCTGGAAAGCCTGCAGGAGACATTTGGCCTGCTTGCACTGCTCCTCCATGAGAGTGTCGCCGAGCGAGGGAGCCGAGGGGTCCTCGGTCCGGTGTGCGCGGGGACCGAACTCAGGCTCTGGCGGGTATGGGTTAATCAGCAGGCCCTCCCGCTCCTGCCACGGTTTCAACAAATTCACATGGTATCGCTGAGTCTTCTTGCGCCGGTTGGGCTGGTGGATCTCGTAGGTGACGGGCCCAACCTTCCGAGCTACCTCGAAGGGTCCCTGCCAACGGGCCAGTAGCTTCGACTCGCTCGAGGGCAGGAGGAGTAGGACCCGATCCCCGGGTTCAAAGTCCCGCACCTGCGCCTCCTGGTTATAAGTTTGTTCCTGCCTGTCCTGTGCAGCTTTTAAGTTTTCACAAGCCAGGGCTCCGGCCTGCGCAAAGTACTCCTGCAACTGGAGGACATATTTCAGGAGGCCCTGGGTTGGAGAGGGGGACTGCTCCCAAGTTTCTTGCATTAAGTCCAACAGGCCCCGTGGACGGCGCCCATACAACAGTTCAAATGGGGAGAACTTGGTGGAGGACTGGGGTATCTCGCGGATGGCTAACAGCAGGGGAGGGAGCAACTGGTCACACCAGCATAGGTCCTCCGGGGGGGGAACTTCCGCAGCATCTCCTTGAGGGTCCGGTTGAATCGTTCCACCAGCCTGTCCGTCTGCGGGTGGTAGACGGAGGTCTGTAATTGTTTGACCCCCAGGAGCTTGCAGACCTGCTGTAACAGTCGGGAGGTGAAATTAGTGCCTTGATCTGTTAGGATTTCTCGGGGCAAGGCCACCTGAGCGAAGACCTTCACCAGTTCCCCGGCGATGGTCCGGGCGGTGGTGCTCCTCAATGGAATGGCCTCTGGGAAACGGGTGGCATAATCCACGATAACCAGGACATACTGGAACCCCGACGCACTTTTTGGGAGGGGGCCCACCAGGTCCATGGCCACTCGTTCAAATGGTGTTTCTATTATAGGCATGGGGACCAGGGGTGCCCTGGGTACTCGTTGAGGAGCGGCTAACTGGCACTCCGGGCAGGAGCTACAATAGTTCCTCACCTTCTGGTGAGCACCGGGCCAGAAGAACCGCGTTAGAATCCGGGCGAGGGTCTTCTCCTGGCCCAGATGCCCAGCAGCCGGGATGTCATGCGCCAGCTTCATCACGGCGCGCCGGTGACACCGCGGTACCAGCAGCTGTGTTTGGGGCTCCTTCGTGCGGGAGTCACGGTCGATCCGGTAAAGACGGTCCTGGCGTAGTTCGAAGTGGGGCCACTGGGTTGCGCGTTGGGGGTCGATGATGGTCCCATTGACTGCCGCTAGCTGTTCATAGGCCCCGCTAAGGGTAGGGTCAGCTCTCTGGTCATGGCAGAAATCGGTATGGAGGAGGGGCTCGACAGTGGGCCCCGGCAGGGGATTGTCGGCTTCTCCGGTTCCTGCCTCGGGTTCTGGGGTCCCGTGCTCCTCTACTGGTAGGGCCCCCTGGGACTCTCCTTCCAAGGCCGGGGTTGACCGGAGGATCTCCTCAAAGGCGGGCCAGTCCCGCCCCAGGATCACCGGGTACACAAGTCGAGGGGCTAAGCCAACAACGATTCGTCGGGTGACACCAACCA
Organism: Emys orbicularis; assembly: GCF_028017835.1. Taxonomy (NCBI): domain Eukaryota; kingdom Metazoa; phylum Chordata; order Testudines; family Emydidae; genus Emys; species Emys orbicularis. Next base: position 93,365,335 of record NC_088686.1, on the reverse strand, counting down.
CTGTTAACCGGACCCAGGCACTAGGGTAAGGCCGGACATCCCCATGGATGCACTGCATGTGAATTGTTTCCAAGTGGGGGTCCGCCTGAGGTCCCAAAGCCTGGCGAACCAGTGTCTGACCGCAGCCGGAGTCGATCAAGGCCTGGGTGGGGTGGTCACCGACAACTACCGGGACCGTGATCATGGGAGCCTGTGGTAGCCGGGCCCTGGTGTCCCCTGCACAGACCTGACTGAAGCTGCAGTCCATTTCCGTGCAGTCCCGCTGCAAGTGTCCCGATTTCCCACAACGGAAGCAGGGCCCAAGTTCAGGGCGACCACTGTGGGAGGGGGCTCCCCTCGGACTCCTAGAGGGACTCTGGGGAACCCTCATGACACTTGGCACGGGGTTGAATGGTCCGGGCCGAGGGGGAGGTCCTGGGCGTCTGAGCCGAGGTCCCGGGCGGGCCTCTTGCCCGCGGCCAAGGTTCCGTGGTCCGGTCGGGGCATCCCCTTTTCTTTCAGTGTTCGGGCGTTCCGGCCCGGGGTTTTGAGCTCGGAGGGCGGGCCCCACTGGCGTTTTGGCCGTGAGGAAGTCTTCCATCAGCGCGATGGCCGCAGCTAATGTCGCCGGCCGGTGGCGGAGCACTCAGGCCCGTCCTCGCGTCAGGAGGATGTGCACAAACTGTTCGAGGATGACTTGTTCCGTAACCTCCTCCGCCGTCCTCGTTTCCGGCTGTAGCCACCGCCTACATGCCTCCTTCAGAGCTTGGGCCACCAGCCTGGGTCTGGTGCCCTTGGGGTACGTCTGGCTTCAGAACCGCTGCCGAAAAGTCTGTGGGCTGACATCTAAGGCATCTAAGATTGCGGCCTTCACCCGGCTATAATTCCTTGCCTCTTCCGTAGCCAGCCCCCTGTATGCCGTCTGGGCAGTCCCTGTTAAGTAGGGGGCCAAAAGGGTGGCCCATTAGTCCTGGGGCCACCCCGCGACCAGCGCCACACGTTCGAACGTTACCAAGAACGCCTCGGGGTCATCGTCGGGACCCATCTTGGTTAATCGCACTGGGATGGCGGTGCGGGGCGACCCAGCCCCGTCCCCTGGCTGCGGGTCTACGGGGTGCGGCAGCGCTGTAACGAGCTGTTGCAGCCGGTCTCCAAGCTGCTGAATGAGCTGCTGCTGGAGTTGAGCGGCATGCTACTGTTGCTGCTGCTGGAGTTGGGCAGCGGCCTGCTGCTGCTGCTGCTGTACATGGGCGGCCTGCTGTCGCTCTTGACTCTCGGCCAGCAGCTTAAGCAGTCGCTCCATCTCCATGGTTCTCTTGGGGAGTCTTTCCCCCTCAGGCCTCTTCTCATAGGGGCCAAGGGATCACTCCCCACTTCTGGTACCACGTGTACAAGAGTTTTCCCGGGCTCGTCCCTCTCTGGTGCGGCAGGGGGCCACACCGGCTCACTACACACCGGTGAGCTTGGGAAATTCGTCCGGCCGTGGGGTTTCCCTCGGCAGCTCTTGCTGTAACCGGAAGAACACGGTAAGCCCGTCCCTGCTCAGGGCGGGCAATAATGCGAAGTCCAGAGCTCAGGCCCTCAGTCAGGGCTGAGCAACAAACAAGTACTAAGTATTAAGCCCGGGCCCTAGGTCGGGGCAACAAACTCTGAGTCAGGAGCTCAGGCCCTCAGTCAGGGCTGAGCAACAATAGTAGGCCCCAAGCCTCAAAAGACCTGGGAGAGGGGGAGACTGCCACCAACGGGTTGGGTGGCAGGGGGACGCAGGCCCTCCCACTCCACTGCATCCCAGCCCGAGGACCTAGCAGCGGCAGAAGACCCGCTGCTTAGTCAGTGGGGATCCTGGCCGCAACACACTGACATAGGATCTGGCAGTGCTGCAGCCAGACTGGGGTCAGCTGCCCCCGGGCTACTTCCACACTCCCCCTCGGGGCCTACCTGGGTCCTGGTGTCGGCCTCTGGGGGATCCAGGACCATGGGTTCATCAGGGCAGGGATTGATAGGCAGGTCCTCCGGATAGCGGGCGCAGGGCAGGTCTGGCGGCTCCTGGTAGCCGCCCTGGGCCGCAGAGTTTTCCCAGCAAAGAGCTAGGCTGGAGACGTCTGGTCTCTCCGGCGGCTGGCACCTTACTGAGCTCTGAGGGAGAGCCTTTATACTTCCGGGTCGCTGCCTGACCCTCTGGGGGGTGGGCTCTGAGCTCCCTAGCTCCGCCCACTCCGGCCTCCGAATGGGCTCTCCCCCCTCCGGGGCGGCGGGGAGCCACACCGACTCGCTACAAGGGGGGACTTCACTAAATGTGCATCCTGCACAATACTACACCTGAGATTCAACTTGGGAACCCCCAGATTGTAGCAAGCAGCAGATCTACCAAGAAAGCTAAAAGGGAACTTCTCTCTAGCTGACTCACTGTGAGCTCAGTAGAGCTTGGGTTGTCTTTGCTGGAAGTTGCTCTTTGAATATCTTACATTGTGCATCTAAGTGTCTCCAAGTGCCTCATTCAGCTTAAGTGACACAACCTCCATGCTACATAAGCACACACGAACTACGGAAGATGATTTCCCAGATCTCCTGCTTGCTGTCTTGTTGAGGCAGAAGACTAACATTTTTTGCTGTTTTGGATCTTATCAGATATTACAGGAGGAAAGACAGCAGCTATTTTCAGTATTTGAGCAATACAATTCATTAGAGCTTGTAATGTTACAAGCTGTGTACTAGCTACTTGCTTCTCAAAAATGTTTGTTTGTCAAACTTAGTGAAGTTGGACACAAAAGGTGACAAGTTGCATAGTCCTTCTGCAGAGCTCACTTTTAAAATGATATTTTTATGAGGGATTCTTACATGCAATCCCTCCTAGAAGGACTCTACTCTGTTAAAGTCAGTGGATCATTGACTTCGATAGGAGCAAAGTTACACCAACATTGAAAGCTTTTGCAAATCCTACTTTTGTTCTACTAGTAACATGTCTCCAAACTTTTATCCCATTTACTGACAATGTTGAGTCTCACCAGTGCTTCAGGTGAGACTTCAACCTATTGAGAAGTGTTGTATCTAGTTACCATAATAGCTAGAGCTGGGCAATTACTTCAAAGATTTGCTCAAATAATAAATTGAAGTAATTTTGGACCTCATAACTTATTGGTGTTCATGCTTGTAGTAGTGCAGCCTCACCTCATAGGCACCCCCTCATCTCTGGTTGAAGCATTACATGGGATCCTTGTCTCTAGTGCCCACTACCATGCTCTCCCACAGCCCTACAATAGCCTTTCCCAACCTTCATCTTCTCCTGACTCTCCTTCTGGGTGTTCTGTGGCTTAGTCCTCCAGCCAAGTCACATGAAAGCCTAAACTCCTTTTAGGGTAATACAAATGAGTCCACATAAAAATCCAAACAAATCTTCAAAATAATTCCCCTTTTACACCACTCACATACCACTGTAGTTCCCTTGTTGGGCCTACCTCAGAGCTTTACCAGCAGGGGATGATACAGCTCCTGTAGAGTTCTTTCTCCATTGTTTCCTGTCTGTTAAACCTTACTCCAGGGCTTCTGCCCAGCTGAACTCCCCCAATCTACTTATAAGGCCTAGGTCCACTGCCTTAGTCCAGGAGGCAATTAATTAATTATCACCCATGTGCCGAGCATAACTAATTGGGATTCTTATCCTTGTTTTGCAGGTGATTGGCGTTCAGCCCCATCACAGTACCCCCATTGAAGTTTACTACCTGCAGACATCTGAGTAACAGATTTGTGGCAAGGATATTCATGTAACAGCCAGTTTTAAACACACTGGACATTATGTGAAAAGCAAATTTTGAATATTCAAACTGAGTGTCCAACAGACCAAACTACTAAGTCTCCATCCTTTGACATCTGGATGACTTTCTGGAAGATATGATTTAGTCAATGCAAGCTATTGGGCTCAATGCAGTGCTGACTGGGTGAAATTCTATGGCCTGTGATATATAGGAGGTCAGACTAAGTGATATAATGCGTACTTCTGGTCTTAAAAACTATGGAGAATAAAAGCTATAGCATGTTACCTGCAGTATGTGTCCAATCAAAACAAGCCAGCAGAAGTGGAACTCTGAAGATCCACTACTGGCAATGACTTGCTGGTGAACAATGTACAGAAGAAGTAGTAATCAAAGAAATGTTTGGGGGGTGACATTCATCCCAGTGTAGAGGGCCAGCTCAAGGCCTATGCACCATTTAGATTCCGTATAAGACCATGATGCAAAACTTGGTGAAGTCAATGGAAAGCCTTAGGAGGGGTAGTGCACAAGCCTTGTGCTGGCCCTCTGCATAGCTGAGACTTTAGCCCTACGTGAACATGCTAATGAACTAATAAGCTGCTCATGGGCAAGTCACAAACAGAAAAAGATGGTAAATTCAACAAATAAATTTATTATGCTTCATTTCCACAGCTCTAGTACTGACAAACATAAGCATTGTTGTGTGGCACTGTGTAAATCTCTACCCTTTTAAAAACATGTTTTACAAGTGCTGTCCCAAAATGTCCTGTAAGAGAGTCTGTTGGATCTCACAACTTAAGAGGAATGTGTGGGGACAGTGCCGCCTGAAATGATGTGGTAATTGAGTGGGAGGTACTCTATCCCCTCAGTCTTTACTAAGCAAAGCCCAGGTATAGGGAACTGCAGATCAGATGTAAAGTGAAGTTGTGACAGCTGGCAGTTATTAACAATCATGGCTTTTTATGTCAGATTTATGATGTTAACCCTAGTGTTGTTTCACCTTGGTAATCTTCATTTTCTGTTTTAAACTTTAAACTTCAAGACTTTCATTATAATCCTGATTTTGAGTCTCTGGCCCACTTAATCAAAATTACATAATGTACCACTGCCCTCTATTGGACAAAATGTATCTGTGTTTTTACGATAGCTTGTGGGATCCCATCTGGCCCAATACTGAGCTGATGCAAACACAGTTTAGATTAGCAAATTTTCTAATGAGATATTGCAACGTCAATTATGAGATCAAGAAAAAAAAAATGATTTGAAGAATACTATGTTGACGGATTGTAACTTTTTCAATAAGACCATTACAAAAGAATAAAATGATGCAAATGCAACAAAATCCTTTTTAATATTCCAAGAGTCATAAACAAGCACAGATAGAATTTACAGAAGCACTTTTGAAGGCACATTTATTTTTTTTCCTCTCTCTCTCTGCAAATAAAGACCTGATCTTGCAATACTTATTCAGTTAAAATTCCCTTGCCTGACTAAGGAGTGGTGGTTTGGGGCCGAATATGAGTAATAACCTTGATTCTGATCTCACACCAATGCAAATCAGGAGTAGCTCTACTGACATCAATGGAGTTATTCTAGTATAAAACTGGTCTAAGCAAAAAGAGAATCAGGTTCAATATACATATTATTGTTCTGTCTCTTATAACTTCAGTAGAGCAATAAAGACCTCTAAAATGACATCTCACAAACAACATTGTGATGAGAACTATTTTTTTCAGTAAAAAAAGTCTTAGAAATTAAATAAATTAAATACTATGGATAAGGGAGATTTCCCTATTAACAGACAATCTCCCCTAGATAATTATATGCATAATAACCTTAAGCATTAATATCCATTGGTACATACAATGGACTAAACATTTTCTCTACTAGTCTGAGGAATATACCATATAGAATAAATACTAAACTAATACCATCACTGCAAAAAAGACAATTGTTGAATATGAAACTGTTGTAAAGATCTAAAAATTTACCATCACATTAACTGTGTGGAACTGTATGAAAGAATAAGGGATCTTGACAACCTCGGTCTCGATCCTCCAAAGACATATATATGTGAATAACTATACACACTGTGTCTAAAGTTAAGCAGTGTGTCTTTGCAGGATTGGGGCCTAGGTTAGAAAGATCCCTCATTCTTGTGTAGAATTCCACAACGAAGGGGAAATATGATGACTGAAAAGATCTGAGGTAAAATTTTCAAAAGCAACTAAGTGACTGAGGAGCTGAAGTCCCATTTTCAGAAGTGACTTAGGAGCCTAATTCCCATTTACTTTCAATTGACTTTCACTTTTTTAGAATGGGACATAGGCTCCTAAGTCACTAAGGGTATGTCTATATTGCAGTTAAACACCTGTGGCTGACCCAAGACAGCTGATGCAGGTTCGCGGGGCTCAGGCTATGGGGCAGTTTAATTGTGGTGTAGACATTTGGGCTTGGGTTGAAGCCCATGTTCTGGGACCCTCCCACCTTGCAGGGTCACAGAACTTGGACTCCAGCCCAAACCTGAACATCTACACAGGAGTTTTACAGCCTTGCAGCCTGAGCCCAAGTCAGCTGACCAGGGCCAGCCGCAGGTGTTTAATTGCGATGTGGACCTACCCCAAGACCCACCTGCAAATATTACTCTTGGTCTTTGTTTCTAGATCCCTATAATGAGCAAGCTATTAATATCTTTACATGTAAATGATGCTTTACAAAACATATTAAAAATGAAGGTCCCTGCCCAGAGAGGCTTATAGTCTAACTTAGGTAATTAAGATATACAGGATAACAGTGAAAAAATAGGTGTGCAGACACTGCTGAGAAGGTGATCAATGATGGAAGGCTTTTAAAAATAAATGTGTTCTAAGGGGGAATGGAATGAGGGAATAAAAGCTGCTTGGTGCATGGTTGGTAGGAAGCTGTTTGAAGCAAAAGGGATGGCATGGAATAAGATGTGAAGCTGAGAGCAGCAGGAGACAAATGGAGCCATGAGGGGAGACAGAATGGAGGCGTGTAGAGAATGGAAGGGAGTGTTGGCTGAGATAAGGGCAAAAATGTCAGAAGGGCCATGAGGTTGATCACAAGGAAACTGACCTTGATTTGTAATGTGAGAGGAAGCCACTGAAGACAAATATAAGATGTAGCTCTCCATTTGATATATTGCTAATATAATTGTTTTAAACTTGGCTGTATGTAAATTTCTTTGTTTGCTGTCCCGCCCTCTTTGTACCATTTTGATACAATACATTTACATATTTAAAACAGAAAACCAAAACTAAACTAACATCTCCAGTACTCCTTATTCTTTGCTTTAGTTTTGGTTGAAGGAGCAGTAGCTTGGTCCTAAGCCTCTCACAGTGCAGTCAGTGTTGTCAGTATCACATGACTCACAATGGCACTCGGTAGCCACTGGGTATGAATAAAATGATTCGGCATGGTCAGCACAGCCAGGGATCTTCACTGTTTCATAAACAAGCTCCTTGAAAGTACAGGTTTGCTGAACTGATGATACCGGGGGGTACTTATACACTGGATCCTGAAAATGACAGGAAGGAAATATTTGATTTGAAATTAGTTTGAGACCTTTGATATTTCTCAGAGTTTGTAAAAACTAGAATCTGCATGTAGGATCTGACCCAAAGCCCAGTGAACTCAGTGGAAAGAATCCCACTGACTTGTTAGGCTTAAAATTACAACCAAGTCTTCTTCCAGTTTTCTCCTTTCAAAGAACTGATGTAGTAAATACATGCAACTATGGTGTAACTCTAAATGATTATTGTTTTTAGAACTCAAAGTAACTTTTATATGAAAGGTACAGAGGTCTATTTGGTGATGATTGGATATGTAAACTCCAGTGCAACCACTAGATTATATCCTTTTCCAACCCTGTATTAAATAGGAATTGGCACAAGGCAGAGCACTAGACTGGACTCAAAATATGGCCAACTTCTCAGGTGTACAAACTTTGTGATTATGTCCCATCTCTGTAATGGATCCAATTGGGACACCAAATGTGAGCATCCTCCAAACTGAGGGGAAGATCCATCTGGAGCTAAACTTTAAGGCTTGGGGTCATATTTAGTATCTATGTTTTTCCATATTTCTGGTTCATGATACATTCAAAACCTATGCCCGTTACACTGAATAACACAAGAAAGATTTGTTAGCGTCTTTACTGTGAGAAAACAAATACATAGTTTATAATCAATCATTTATGCTAATTCTTGGCTCAAAATACTTGTCAAACTTTATACTGGATTGCCTTACAGAATTTACTAAGGTTTACATTTTTGAATTTGTATTTTGTTACCAAATGTGGTAGACTCTCAGTTGCTCTCAGGTATAATCACTAAGGCCAAATTCTGCTGTCAATGACACAGAAGCAATTCCCAGTGACATTGATGGGAGCTATGCCAGAGTAACTGAGAGCAGAATTTGCCTTCACATATCAGCTTGCATCTGAAAGACTCTTTAAGACCCAATCCTGCACAATGCCGAGCACTCCTTTGGGCTGCTGAGTGCCCTGATGTCGTTGGGAGTTAGGAGCACTTAGTATTGTGAAGGAACACTCAGCAGGCCCTGAATATGCATGTCAAAAATCAAAGTCTTTTTAAAATTAAGGGAACTATATAAACCAACATATTCCATGAGATGCACAGTGTTCATGTATGCAGAGAAGGAAGGACAGTTGATAAGTGGCTTTCAAACCAAATTAATTAAAGGGTGATTTTCTTTTTTTACACAATCCAAAGTTAGGAAACCTGTGTATGCAGCTGAATAAATGCTGAACTTAAGGAGACCAAGCACCTTCTCATCTGTCTCTCTGTACTTCAAGACAGCTGTGATAGTCACAGCTCCACTTCATAACACACATTGGTTATTTAAGGCTGTTTCACATTTAACTGGACCCTGCCTGAGTCTACTCATTACAGACTGGAAGACTGGCTTGTTTATATTCATTTTTGGGGAGTATTTAATTCCTGTCCATTATTTTGACAACTTAGATTCTCACCCTTGTGAAGCAGTATCCAGAGCACCAAGTGGCATTCACACTAATGCAGAACCTGCACTCCTCCTTCTCCACTGCTATGGTGATATTGGACAGCTCACAGATATTACCATAAATTGCTTTCCAGCAAAGTAACAGCAAGTAACAATTAATTGTCTTCATCCTGTAGTATAATGCAAACAGTTCAGACATACTGGAAGAACATGTAGAGTTATTTGAAACATAAGATTTCTGTGGAAAAAAACAAAACCTATATCTTCCTATTATCCACAAATGCTAATACAAGAACAATTTTTCAGCAACATTGAGGAACATTGAAAACATACGGCACATTCAGCAAAATACAGTTGTAGGATTATTGTTAAGGGAGACTGGTTTTGTTAAATGGGTAGAACTGTATAGCCAGTAATCTTTGAGAGAAAATGATTGCAGCACACCAAGACATTTTCTATGAATAAATCATATCTTAATTCTTGTTACAAAGAATCCTGGTAACCTTCCTCTTATGAAAAAAAATAGTGTAAATACATTAGAACTAAGGAATAGTAATGGTAAGGAATAATCAATTTTTTAAAAAGCAATTAAACATACATTTGCAATTTCAAAAAAACCACAAATCCAACCAACAAACCTTAATTCAAGAACTGATGAAAACTCACATGTATTCTACTTGTTTTGCTGGTAATAGCTGTAGAGAGAGCAAAGCCCCAAGCTTACCTTTTATACTAAATCATGTGTAACTTACACCTTGAAGATTTGCAGGGTATTAATATAGTTTGGTGCGTGGTGAAAGAGGATTAATTGTTAGCCAGACAGTGAGATCAAATATTGTTTTTTTTAAAAGCAACACTCTAAATTCAGCAGATGATGAGGCATGTTATTGTCACAGAAATAATATGTTAAAAAGGTGCACCAGATTTGATCCATTAGCATGTATTGTAATTATTATTTAAATGGTGGCATCATTAGGAGTCGATGCAGATATATTTTCTGTCAATATTTGTTTGAATTAAAAAACAAAGGGTGAGGTGTTTACACCCTTTTTGTGATGTGTTAATGGAAACATTAAATTATTTGTTATGAATGATTTGCTAAACTCCAACATTCAGTAGGTTTTTCTGGTGTGAAATAAAAGCATAAAGCTGGGATTTAGAAAAGAGAAGTCAAGTGAACCATTATAGTGCTAATCCTCATTCCTCTCCAAATCATCCATTGTGCTGCCAGAAGACCCCATTCCTCCATGTGTGTTTTACTCCCATGTAGGGGAGTAGAAACCTTGTAAATTTAAACTTGTGGCATTTCCTTGGAATTCTTCTGCTGGTTTTTGAGTGGTTCCACCATTGAAGTCATGGGTCTGATACACACATAAGAGGCTTCCATGTGGAGGCCTCTGCTCTTCCTGCTCCTACTCAGTGCCCTTCTTTCCCTGCAGCCCCTGAAGAGCAAAGCTCCGACAGCAGCTGTGCTACTTCACTGGCAGGAACCATTTCACTGACCACCTGCTGCCTCTAAAGACCTGTCAAAGATGGGCTTCTGCACCATGGTGGGGGAAGCTAGGTAAATCATTACACACTCTCTCCAGTAAGGTCCATTGGTTTCCACTATGGGCTTTTAACAGGGGGATCTAGCAGTCTCCAGCTGTACTGTCAGCTGTGGGGGCAGTAGCTTGCAGAGCACCAGCGTTAGGCTTTTGCAGGATTGGAAGAGTTGTAGTGCATGTAGAAGAGGCCGCACTGCCCTCTATGTAGCTTTTCTGCTGTGATCGACAAATGAGAGATCCCTTCTGCTCAGGGCCGGTGCTACCATTTAGGCAAACTAGGCGGTTGCCTAGGGCGCCATGATTTGGGGGCGCCAAAAAGCAGTGCCCCTAATTTTTTTTTACATCGTTCTTATGCCCCCGCCCCGAGCGCGCGGTCGCCGCTCGACTTCTCCTGCCTCCCAGGCTTGCAGCACCAATCAGCTGTTTGGCGCTGCAAGCCTGGGAGGGGAGGAGAATTAGAGCGGGGGCAGCATGCTCGGGGAGGAGCAGAGGTGAGCTGGGGTGGGGAGCTGCCGCACGGCTCCCCAGGTCGGGGGGGTGGGGAGCTGCCGCGGGGGTGCCTCCTGCGGGGGGAGCTGCCGCAGGGCTCCCCACCCCAGCTCACCTCTGCTACGCCCCCTCCCTGAGCGCGCCGTCGCCGCTCCACTTCTCCTGCCTCCCAGGCTTGTGGCGCCAATCAGCTGTTTGGCGCCGGAAGCCTGGGAGGGGAGGAGAATTAGAGCGGGGGCGGTGTGCTTGGGGAGGAGGCGGAGCAGAGGTGAGCTGGGGTGGGGAGCTGCCGCTCGGCTCCCCGGGCCGGGGGGGGGTGGGGAGCTGCCGCGGGGATGCCTCGGGGGGGAGGAGCTGCCGCGGGGGGGGGGTGGCGCCTCAGGGCGAAGGGGGGGCGGGGAGCTGCCGCAGGGCTGGAGGGGGGCGCAAGGTGGAAGTTTTGCCTAGGGTGCGAAACTTCCTTGCACTGGCCCTGCCTCTGCTGTAGAACTGTAGGGAGCATTTTGCCCACAGCATGCTGCCAAAGCAATAGAGATGTAGTCAGAATAATAAATTCTATTTTAACTTTCTGGACACATTAAAAAACAACCAACCAACCAACTCATATCAGTAAATTGGCTTATCCCCCTGAAATGGCTACAAGATTCAAATTTAAAATAATAATAATGATCCACATCAAAAATTGTCTAACTAGCAAGCTACTCCCTGTGAAGATAAGGAGACTATCATGGATTTGAACACCACTGCCCCTACTGGTTGGAATGCTTGCTCTGCTCAAGTGTTCACAGGTTTCTGTTAGTGGAGCTGCTTTTTTTAGCTCTCTTTGGCAGAAATACGATTTTGAGAGGGGCTGAACAGGTTAGCTGAACTTCAGGTACCTCCAACCAAAAGATGTTAAAAGGCCTGTGTGGATTCCTACATTCAAAATGAATATACTGCCAGCTAGGGCATCTTTAGTATAGGTATCCCCTCAGCACTTAAAATTGAGCCCGAATTTCAAAGAGGCCTCATCCTGGCATCCATTTGTCCCCCTTCATGTGCACTATTTTGATGAATATTTTTCACACTAGCACTTGTGTATGCAGGTGTATGCATGTCTATTAGAGTTGGCTGGATGGCATCAATTCTGTTTCATGACAACTTTCAAGGCTTCAAAATTTGTTTTTATTCCACATTGGAATAAAAACAATTTTTTTCAAATGGTTTTGCTAAACGGAATTGTGTCAAAATGTCATTTTCAGTGCAAAAAAGTCAGGTTTTCAATTAATCTCTCTCTCTCTCTCTGGTGTCTCTGAACTTCAGAAACCTTCCCATCAAAATTGATGCTTTTTATATGGCTTTGACAAAGCAGCATATCATTCTGTCCAGCTCTAATGTCTATGCATCAAACCCATTCATATTAAAAGTAGCTCCAGCCAATAGCTGCAATGTGCAGAGGTGGTCAGTGACTTCAGGATGCATCTATGTGTTCTCCCTAGCAATTAGGTTTACTCACTGTGGCTTTGGAACCCTGAGGTATATGAGGGATCTGTGGGCTAGCATCTTTGGTAGCTAATTTCTACAGGGCCTTATATAATGTGGCTTGTTGATTTTTGGGGCCAAAAAGTTTCCGGTGGCTAAAAGCCAACCTCTGATATTACATAAGTAAGTTTTGCACCTGTAAATGGTTGGACACATAACACCCGCATATAGCTAGACATAGAACTAAGTGAGTTAAAGGTCCTTCCCCAGGGACTGCACCTTGCCATGGAGGGAAGGCATGCGTGCCCCAATAGCCCTGAGATCGATGCTGGCAGGAGCATAATTCCTGGAAGGATCACCCATGCCAGGCAGGTTAAAGGGTATGAGCCAGACTAAAGGTAGTCCACCATCCCTCCTGGTAGGAGATTGGGAGTAGGCCAATGACTTGCTCCTGTAAAAAATAAAGTCATTAAGGAAACAAACACTTCTCTCAGTTAGGCAAACTCAATTCAACTCAACCCAATTCTTATAGTCCTAGAAGACAAATGATGATGCAAAGTGGCCAAACCTGCAAGGAAGCTACTCTGCTGATGAATTTGCTCTCTCCTAAATCCATAACTAAAATGGGTACATGGAATGTGAGAACATTATGAGAGCTTGGTAAAACGGTCCAAGCAACAAAAGAAATGGACAGATATAAATTAGATATACGAGGCCTAAGTGAATAATGGGTAACAACAAGACAAATAACTTTGTCAGCTGGACACATTCTACTAAATCCTGGGCTACCAAAACATACACAGAGACTGTGTGGGTCTGATATATCAAGGAGGGCAGCCAAAAGCCTGATAGAATGAGCATCAGTTTCAGAAAGGATAACAGTATAATTTACGTCAAAGTTCCAGAAAGTGTCCATTATTCAATGTTATGCTTCAACAAATCAAGCTAGCCAAGAGGAAAAAAGAGAATGTCTATTAGCAGCTACAGAATATAACAGAAAATGTCCTGAAAAGAGATGTCCTCCTAGTAAATGGAGACACAAATGCTAAAGGAGAGAGCAACCAACACTGGCAGGGAAGTAATTATGGGGAAACAAGTCCTCAGTGAAATGACTGAAAATGGTGTAATGTTTGCAGATTTTTGTGGATTGAATGACTTGGTCCCTGGAGGAACTATCTTTCTTCACCATACTATTCATGAGATAACTTGGAGGTCACCAGATCATAGAACAGGGAACCAAACTGATCACATTACAATTCGGTACAAATAGAGAAGAACTATAGAAGATATACACAGCAGGAACAGAACAGATGTGGGACAGACCACGCACTAGTGGTAGCTAAATTGAGAATAAAAATAAGAACAAAGAAGAGATTGGAACAGCAGAGATGCCCATGTTATAACATCACCAAGCTAAAACAGTATGCACAATTAAACTGAAACTAAATCAAGCAATAAGAACACAGACACAGCAACTCCAGGAAGAATATGCTGTAAAGAACAAACAGGCCAAAAAGTGTCCTAGAACAGACGAATGAGACTTTATAGACAACATAGCAACAGATGCATTGACGGCTGCAGCACAATATGATGTGAAGACCCTGTACAACGTGATAAGACAGTTGTCAGGAAGAAAAACAGATACAAACAGACCAGTTTAAGATAACAAGGGTAACTTAACAACGGAAATGTCAGAACAATTAAATATATGTAGGAAGTACTTTAATCAACTACGAATCATGAGCAGTGGCCAATCTCCCAGCTATATAGGAAGGAGAAGATCCATCTGATGTTGAAATAGGACCTGTCATGAGAGTAGAAGTAGAGAGGGCAATCAATTGGTTAAAAAGTGGAACGGCACCAAGTCCAGATAACATTCCAATGGAGAGTCTTAAGGCAGACTTGAAGCACACAGTTGACATTTTGATAGGCCTCTTACAAAAGATATGGGAAGAAGAAAAAATACCAAATGAGTGGGAAAAGGGTCATATTATGAAGCTGCCAAAGAAAGGGAACCAAAGTCACTGTGAAAACTTGAAGGGCATTTAATTGCTAGACAGAATAAAGAAAGCAGTATATTCAAGGTTATAGCAAGAACAGGCAGGGTTCAGACAGGAGAAATCATGTACAGATCAAATAGTAACCTAATGTATCATCATAGAAGTGTCAATCAAATGGCAGTCACTGCTTTATATGAATTTTATAGATTTCCAAAAGCCTTTGGTAGAGTGGATAGAACAGTTTCATGGAAGTTGCTACACTATGAAATCCCTCAGAAATTTGTGAACATCATTCAGAGCTTCTATGAAAATATGACATGCCAAGTTACACATAACAGCAAACTGACTAAACCATTTGAGGTTACTGCGGGCATCAGACAAGAAAGTCTTATGTCATCCCAACCTTTTTACTGGTAGTAGATTGGGTAATGAGAGACCACAGAACCACCCAGGGATAACAATGTATTTTCACATAGAAGCTAGAGGACTTCAACTTTGTAGATGACATCAGCTTGCTATCCCACACCCATAGAGATATGCAAGCCAAAACAAAGGATCTTCATTCAGCCCTATGTGCCATTACTAGGGCTGAAAATCCACATCAAGAAAAAGAAAACCATGAGAATCAACAAACATGAAAAACCAATAACACATTCTGGGACTGACATAAAAGAGGTCAAATATTTCATCTTTCTTGGAAGCATTGGAATTACACCGGGTGGGAGAGAGAGACATTTAAGACAGAATACTGAAAGCCAGACATGACTTTGTAACTCTAAAGCTAATCTGCAGAAACAGAAATCTTGCCTTCCAAACTAAACTTTGAATATTTAACATCATTGTAAAGTTGGTCAACTACATGGTGCTGAACTTGGAGACTTAAAACCTTATTATCTAAATTCCAAGTTTTCATAAACAGCTGCCTTAGACAAATCCTCAATATCAGATGGCCAGACAAAAAAATCACCAATGAAGAACTTTGGCAAAGGACGAAACAGAATCCGACAGGACAGGAAATTCCGCAACCAAAATGGAGATGACTGGAGAAAAGACGTCAATAAAACAACAAGCCAGGCATTGGACTGCAAACTCCAGGTAAGATGTGACAAGGTAGATTGAGGATAACATGGAAACACACAACAGATGCCGAATTGAAAACTATCAGAATGACATGGGAAGAAGCTAAGACTGTGGCAGAAGACCAGCAAAGACAAAAGGCAGTGGTGAAGGCACTATATTCCACATGGAATAGAGATGCATAAGAAAGAAGAGAGAGTTACAAGTAGTTTTGCTTAGAAAAAGTTAGTGCACATGTGTACTAGCTGTTTTAATTAAAAATGGTGTAAGGAATTTTGGCAGGCAGACTTAATAAGAAGAAATGAATAATACATGGAGTGAAGTTCCAAAATACTTATTGAAATACATCTACTGGAACATTACATTATGGGTCTATCAGCTTTCATTTTAAAAGTCCCTTAACACATAACTTACTGTAAATGCCAGCTCCCATTAACTTCAGTGTATTGGTTGAATATGCATTTTAAAGTAATCCTAATATAACAGATCTTGACACCTAATAAATCTGTTTTCCACTGTTCCTGGTGTGCAAAGCAACCATAAATCTGGCTTACCCAGGTCACAGTGATTCCCCTGCCATAGGACAATCACTGGGAGGAGAGAACTTCCCTGAATTAATGTATCAGATGCATGACCAAGGAAGGGGGTGTGACAGGAGCTGTGCTCCAGTGAACCCCAGCTGTGAAATGGCCCGTCGGGGGTTGTGCTGCTAGGCATAATTTTCAGAAGCTCTGAATCTGTTCTAATTTACACTGGGGGCTGAACAGCTCCTGGTAGCGCTAGGGATTGGGGAAGTGCAGAAGTGTCTAAAAAGCCACCTTTGCCCCCTATCTTCTATGCTTTGCTGAGTAGAGCTTTGGTGCAACTGAGGATGTGGCCCACAACTTTCAATATTATTGCTGAATTATACACACATCTAAAAGTTTACCATGTATTTCTCTATTAGTGTATATTTTAAAAATTAAAACACGTATTGGCAAAAATTGTGTTCTTTTTTTAAAAAGTCCATACATATATTTAATTTGATAATGGCTTCCATTACCATAGCAGCTGCATCCTGCATAATCTTTAATTTATTTCTCCTCATAACAAGCCTGTGAAGTAGGCAAGTGATATTATTCCCATTTTACAGATAGGGAACTGAGGCACAGATGGCTAAGGGCTTGTCTTGAAAATTAACCCAGCATAAAGTAGGATGTGAATTTTAAGTAGATTAAATATTCCTGATTAACTCCATGTGGGTTATGCTCATTTGAAATAAGGCACTCTTATGCTGGAATAAGAGCACCCACTACATGGCACATGGAGTTAATTAGGAATAGTTAAGCCAGAATAACACCTAAGTGTTAGCCAAGCCCTAAATGAGAAGGTCACACAGGAAGTCTGTGCCAGAGCAGGGAACGGAATCCAGATTTCCTGGAAATTTACCACCAGATTTACCACCTTTACCACCGAACCTCCTTTATAAGAAAGCATCAGAATAGTGTGGGATCTTTCATTCCACTGGAGCAGGACTAACAAGGCATAATGAGGTTGTGATGCTAGCAGACAAGGCACCAGCTCTTGCCAAGTCTGCAGGCATCAGCTGAGCACTAACAAATTCATAGCTGGAAATCAGACCAGCTCACCTGTATGTTAATATTGTTCAAGTCAGGTGTTAGACTTATAAAGATGTATTTAGAGTTTAGACTCTATAAAATGCTTATAAGTCATTGCATTATTCTTACTTCTAATGTCTGTATCCCATGCCATACGGTAATATGAAAGTTTTGCTTTATAATTGTAAAAAAATCCTGAGCTTGTGAACCTAGGCAGGAAGAATGATTTCCTCACCCATCAAGAAGGACTATCAAAAGCAAATGGACCATTGTAGGACAAAATCTTTGTTGATTGCCCCATTCACCCATGAAGAAGTTATGTGCCAGAGTGCTTGTCCCATTGGTTTGAACTCTGGGGGTAGGGCATATAAAGATGCTCACAAGAAGAAATGGTTCTCTCCTTGCTGTTTGGACTCTCACAAGGGCTGGAGCTAAGAAACAAAAGCAGAGACTCCTAATATAACAGAAAGGGGAAAGGCATTACAAGCTTGGAAGGAATGTGTGATTTGGTTACTCAGGAACAATTCCTGAATATGTGCAGTGATGATGTAAAACAGTATTTGTGGGACAAAAAGGTAAATGCAGTGGGTGAATTAACTGGGTTTGCAGACTCTTATGAGCAAGCACAAGCTGCAATTAAACATAAACCACTGGCAGAGGGGTACAGGGTTGGGGAAAAGCAAAATCACCATTTTACCCCTGGGAAAAAGGAGGCTGGGCGTTCACCTCCCCATTTCCCTGTTACTTGTCCCAAATCTCCTGTACAAGCAGAGGAGCCCAAGAGGTGATATAATTGTAAGTCCACTGGGCACCTGAGGAATAAGTGTCCCTTGCTGAGTGGAAACAGGCAGCAAGTAACACATGAAGTTGCTGCTTCTCAGAGCCTGGCTGCTGCCTCTTTCCACACAGGATTTGTAAAGTTTGCTTCTACACAACCAAGCAGTGAGCATATGCATGCTGTTAAACTGAGCCCAGAGAGGGAAGTCCAGACAGAAGGGGGGGGGGCAGAGAGTCCGCCCACCTTTTGTAGGGAGGATCTTTCCCAGGAGGAGGGTGAAAAATCTGCATTTAAGATGCCAGATCCCTCTCCTGTGAATCAGGTTTTAAGGGAAGACTGGGGGTCAGATCTCCTGGAGGGGGGAGTCCACCCAGCTAACCTTTTGGGAACAGAAAGTGGGGTGTCCAAAGGGGTCTTACCAATCCAAAACACTCAATTGAAAGATGTTCCTGCTATGCTTGTAAGAGATAAGTTGAGGACTTCAATAGCTCAGACATAGGTCACAGGTTTGTTACAGGAGTGGGTGGGTGAGATTCTGTGGCCTGCGTTGTGCAGGAGATCAGACTAGAAGATCATAATGGTCCCTTCTGACCTTAAAGTCTCTGAGTCTATGAGATAAAACTGTCTCTTCAAGGCAGGAGGAAGAAAAACTTTGCCTTAGGAAAACTTCACAAGTGTGTGGGGTCCAGCCCAAAGAAATTCCAGAGGGAGGGGCAGAGAACAGGCATGGTTGCAGTACACTCTTTCCTTGCCAGAGCCTCAAACACTTGCCTGAATTAAAAGCCTTCTCCAAAGAGGCAGAAGAATCTACATCAGGGCACCTATCATGGTATACAAAGGAATTGGAAAATGTAATAGACACTAAACAAGCTAAATTGTGTGAACAAAGCCTGTCCACCGTAGATTTGCTGTTAATCTTGTGTCTCTTGCTACTTCATCTATGGGTCAAGATAAAGAAGTTAATACTAGTGGTGAACCCTTTAAAGATGTGGGACATACCTGATTTGTGGAACAAACTTTTGTACATGCTAGGGATGGTGACAAGACAGTCCCCCAAACATGTTACTTTTCAGCTTATACCTGTAAACAGGCTGGAAGCTTGATACAGCAGTAAAAGCATAACAGACCCATGCTGCTGTGTGGAAGGGGAAAGTGAGGCACACCGCCTCATGGCATTGGTGGCTAAATGCCAAGACACCTACACTTTAACAGATATTGCTGTCTGCATTCTGTTAGCAATATTACACTCCTGTTTTCAGGCACCCGGGGACCAGGAACCCCAAAACTTGCTAGAACAATTATGAATGACATCATATGGTTTAAAGGTACTGAAAGGGAGTGTGACCAAAGACAGTTATTGTACATGTACTGCCTCCGCCGTGGACAGTGTCTAAGTCTCTGGCCGTAAGTTCAGGAGGAGGGTGTGACGTTGCACCCCATAATGCTTTATGGGAATATGCTTATGAATGTATATATGATATAACTGGAATATGTTTTATGCTACATATGCCATGTAACATATCTATGTAAAGGTTATGATCTACTGAATATATTCATCCCATTTGTATGCATGTGTCATTTTTGTACTCGAAGTTATGAATATTGGCTGTGTACTTGCTTAAATTTAAGTAGCCTTAGTAAAGCATTTGGTCAGCTTCTTGAGAAAGGAATGTGCAAATTAAGTGCCCAATCAAGAAACACTTAACGGACAATGGATCTTGGAAGGCTCCAAGCCACATAAGAAGTCTACTTGAGGACATTCAAGGTAGCATGTGAACCATGGCTGCTACCTGTAAGTTCTGAGTCATCCATGGACATGTGACTTGCCCATGTGACTCCAAAACTCCATCTCGTAGTTGGGATTCTACACAGGGGGAGGGATGGGTGTCCACCCACAAGAGAAAGTCTATTTAAACCCCTGGGAGACCCTTCCATTTTGTCTTCAGCTGGCTCAAGAGATAGCCTCTCCACCCCCAAAGGATACCTGAAAGAAACTGGAACAAAGGACAGTGACCACGGGGGTGTGAGTGATTGCTGGACCCAGACTAGCGGGAGACTAGTCTGTAAAAGGATGCTTACTAGAACACCTCTGAGGATGAGGTTTTATCTGTATTCAGTTTTCTTACTGTATTAGGCATAGACTTGCATGTTCTATTTTATTTTGCTTGGTAATTCACTTTGTTCTATCTGTTACTACTTGGAACCACTTAAATCCTACTTTCTGTATTTAATAAAATCACTTTTTATTTATTATTTAACCCAGAGTATGTATTAATACCTGGGTGGAGGTGGGGGTGGGGCAAACAGCTGTGCATATCTCTCTATCAGTGTAATAGATGGCGAACAATTTATGAGTTTACCCAGTATAAGCTTTATACAGGGTAAAATGGATTTATTTGGGGTTTGGACCCCATTGGGAGTTGGGCATATGAGTGTTAGAGACAGGAACATTTCTTCAGCTGCTTTCAGTTAAGCCTGCAGTTTGTGGGATGTGGTTCAGATGTGGGTCTTTGTTTGTAGCCGGCAAGCATGTCTGGCACAACCAGGCAGGTTTCTGGAGTCCCAAGCTGGCAGGGAAGGCAGGGGCAGAAGTAGTCTTGGCACATCAGTTGGCAGCCCCAAGGGGGTTTCTGTGATCCAACCCGTCACATTCACATTTGTTACTGGGTTGGTGAATGCTAATTATAGAACATACAACCAATTTGGGGTGCTTTTTGACAGTTTGCCCTGAGGTTGGCACTCTCGGTTGTGAACCACTCTAGCCAGCATGACAGAGGTGATCTAAGAAAGGATATTCCTTAACTCTGAATTTTCTGGCTTTGCTTTTTAAGTCAGGCAGTTTTCATTGTAACCATTGTTTGCCTCATAACACACCAGATATATTGGACTAAAAACACCTAGTGCTGTCCCATGTACTAGGATAGTCACTTTTTAGCCCCAGCGTTCCATTGTGGTGGAACACAGCAGTGAGAGGACAAACGCAATCGATGTTTCTGGCTTTTTCAGAATAAAAATTTTCATAGACTTTCTCTGAACTGGGGCCAGGTTACTTTATTCCTGTGCTACATATTTAACTATTACTTGATTTATAATCCAAAGTAGGAAATAGTAAGAGATCTGCTAAGCAATAAGCAACCCACTGCTCTTTCTTTGATTGATTGAGGTACCACTGTGGTTTTTGGCAGCTCAACTTTAGTGATGACCCTAACAGAGCTGCTGATTGTAGTCCCAGTTCTTTGCTGGGCCCCGTTTCATTATTTAGAATGCTAAAAGTTCTCCATGTGACAGTTTTAAAGAGTGGCTTTATGCTGAACATGGCATCATGGGGTTCCAGTTCCGTTGTCTCTCAGTGACTTCAGATTGAGTGTGCTCATTTTACAAATAAAAATATGATAATAATAATAGCTAACGCTTACACAGTGCATTTCATCAGAAAATCTCAAAACACTTTACAAAGGAGGTCAGTATCATTATCCTCATTTTACAGATGGGGAAACTTGGGCACAGAGAAAGGATTTTTCTAAATGCCAGCCCTGCAAACTTGGCTTGGGATCAGAGAGTCTTTCTGGCTTGTACATCGCTGCCAGTGTAATAAAGATCCTCCAGCCTTGATCCACTCCTCCTTGTTCCTTTTCCAACAAGTTTCTTGCTTGTGGCATGTTAAATCTAGGTGTTTCTCTTAACCAGATCAATGACAGAGAAAATAAATTGTTAAAGAGTTTCACATACACCCTGGCTCCAAGGGGAGCAACTTAGTAGCAGCCCCTGCACTTCCCCCAAACAAAGGGACCGCAAATCTTGCCTGCCCTTTCATGGGCTTTAGCATGACTCTTAGGTCAAGTGCACGAGGAGTGGAGCTAGAAAATATTCTCAGCTGCAGAGTCCATTTTAGACTGATCTTTACAGAACTCCATCCACAAAATAATCTAGCAAGGATATTAAGTTAGAAGCATTACGTCATCAACACTAATTCACATTGGTTTGTCAGTGATCCTGAGAGTAGGAGGCTGCTCAGAAGTGGCTTTTACAAATTAACACATTGTCAATGGGGACTGAGCACGTGGTCCAGTTTTTAGCTCTTTTGCAAAGGTTCTTCTTATTAACTTGGTTTGTTATTAAACTTACTACATGTCCGAAGTTAATAGGCAATTAGTGAAATATCCCTGGGCAACTACTATAATTATAATCTTGTTTATATGAAAAAATTGATTAAAAAACACAGGAGCCAAGAGAGCAGACAGATGCCTCTTTCCTAATGATTTAAGATCTGCAATTATTTGGTAATGGTCTTTTGCCTCATTTAGTATTGATCAGTTCTATTGCATTCTTTGGGCCAAATCCTCAGCTGGTGTAAATTGGCGTAGCTGCATAGAAGCCAATCAGGAGACTGATTATACCAGCTGAGGGTCTGACCCAAAGAATGCAACAGAACTGATCAATACTAAACAAGGCAAAAGACCATTACCAAATAATTGCAGATCTTAAATCACTAATTTGTGCAGATTAAATAAAAATGTGTCTCATAACTAGCTTATCAATTTTATTTCTCTCTTGTTTAAGAGTTTCACATATACAGAGACTAGACATTGAAGGGATATCTATTTTTCCCTATTGTGACAGTCTCATTCAGTGTCCATGGGTATTACACATGTGGACTAAGGAAAACACAAACCCTTCTAATAAGAGATTTTACTGTGCCATTGATTTTAATGGAATCAGGATTTGGCCATCCATTACTAGGCTAGCCAACCCTTAGCATACACTGTCTATAGTGTCAAGAAGATCATTCCATAAGTATCAAGGTATACATTTATTTAGTGAAATGTTAGTTAAAAAGGTATACTATTTGGGTCTACTTCTGTTAACAGGCAAGATGCCTGTATTTTAAATGTAATTTTGCTACAGATTTTCTGTTCATGAATCTGGGAAATGTATACATTCTAGCAATTTCCTCCCAGCTCAAAGTTACTCCCCACTATCTAAAGAATAATTTACTTTAGAAGTAAATACAGTGAGTTTCATGAAAAAAATTCTGTTATCTTCATTGCCTGAATTACCTCCTATCTGCATTACTGTTGCTGTGCTGTAATATCATATAGGATTCTGTCTATTGTACATGTGTACCACTATTTAAAACTGATGGTAAACTGGAGGCAGAGTTAGGAATTGAACCTTGAGCTCCCGAGTCCTTGCCCCTAACCACAACATCATCCTTCTTTTATCTACTGACTTTGTTGTTATTTCAAGATAGGAGAGGGAGAGCAGAGGTTGGTCTTTGCCTCTTCTAGGTGATTATTAGCACTGCATTAGTTTGGTGCAGGACTACATAGGGCACCTGGAAATGGGTGTGTGCTATCATTAAGGAGATGAACTATGAGTTTCCTTACCAGGTCTTCACCTATAATGATTCGTAAGTCCAAACTCACTCTATTGCTGCTAATCACTTCCTGTTGGGGCAATTGATTATATATGTGTAGCTCATCCACACTGAGTAATAAAATTAATTCTATCCGAAGAGAAGATGTATTCATTAAACATTCAGGTGAGATAGGCACAATGTCTGATACAAAATAACTGGTCTTATTGGCAAATAATTCAAGCTGTTAGCTAGTTATAACTCTTTATACATTAAAAAATGTGTCCAGGGATTCAGTCTTAGGCCTGAGAGATTCATGGCTGTAGCTTCCCTACATGATTTAGGTCCTGTTAAATAGATATCTTTCTGGTAAATTGAATAGTGTCAGCATGTGGAAGCTGTTTCTCATAGAAAATATGGCTCAGTTAAGTTTCTATGGATTGGAACAAAATGGAAAGCCTTTCCCTTAAGTTTGGTGGTATACATTTCACTTCTGTCTCACATAGAGTGAAATTCACTCCTGGCTGCTTAGGGCCTACGAACTACTTAATTCCCACTTAAGCCCTGTTATGGCACATATAAGTCTACCTCTGCATTTGGGTGAATGTCACCCACAATGTGTACATTGAGCAAAATGTATCACTACTGCCACCCAGTGACTGATTCTCAGTTTCCTTAGAGTACAAGGATCAAGGCCACAAATTTGAAGGGGTCTCTAGACCTGGGATGGTGAAAGTACTGGGCTTCAGGAATCCCCAGTGGGGCTAGCATTCCCCAGCACAGGCCTGCCTGCCAACTGGTCAGAGCTTGGCTCTTTCTGCCTGCTACAGGAAGCAATGTGAGTGCTTTGACTGAATTCTGAACAACTGTGTATTCCTGTGGGTCTCACTCTAATTCCTGTTAAAGTCAAAGGAACAATTGTCATTGACTTCAGTAGTAATTGAATCAGACCCTTGGTCCTCATCATTCAATACAATTATTGCCAGCATTGTTTTATGTTCCCAGTGTCAATGGTATCAAAATTGTTAAATGGACGGTGCCTGCCAAACACATAGCTGGGTAGCTGATACTAATTAGTGAAAGTTAAAGAGGAAAGCTTCAGTGAGAAACTAACATACCCATAAACTCACAGAATACTTCATACCAAGCAGATAAATAAAGGGAAAGCCACAATGTGTTATCATCACTTAGGTCTTTATTAGAATGGATTTTTCAAGCAAATTCTGGTACCTGCCCCCTGGGAGGGATCCCCTGTAGGTCCCTGCACATCCCCTCTTCTCCTGCAGGGTCTCCAAATCTCTCTTGGTCATGAAGTCTTCCCGCTCTTACCCACACAGTGCATAAGCCGGTGCAGCCAAGTTTCTGACGGACTTCCCCCCATGCCGCCATACAGGAACAGACTATTACAGCACTATTTGATTATAGCACTATTTGGCCTGGCCGCCCTTCCACCTGAAGAAATGTGCATCTCTCCAAACAACAGCTGGATGGGCAAGTGTCTCCCTTATTCTTCATAGCTGGATAATAGCACTGGCAAAGTGGGTTCGAATTACAGCTGTGACTAACAACCCCAGGCTTATTTGGATCATACTGACAATGTACGTTCATCTGAGCATGTGATAGCACAGTAAAGTTGATGCAAAATGATGGAGCACACTGGGTAATGGATAAAAAGCTCTTTTCATACTGGTTACTAAATAAAGCCTTAGGTAGGAAATGCCTGACCCACATATTTTTAGGTACAATAATTTGCAGGTCAAATTCCAGGGGAAAAATAGGTCACGTAGAATTCATACAGCTACAACCAATTCATATGGCAGTATTTTCTACATTCTACCTGAACATCTATCTATCCAATTCTAGGATTCTCACCCGTGGAGATTTTTTTAAAGGTTTTGTTCCCAGAAATCCCTCAATACTTTTTGTTCTAGGGCAGGAAATAGCCATTATTGTACAGCAGAGGTGAATGCATTGCTCTGAGAGCCATAGAGTTGTCCATTTAATTGGTTTGCCAGAATTTTCAGCAAGCTTACTGTAAATAAATGTGAAATGATAAGTCTCCACACAAATCTAGTGAATCTGTGCTAAATAGAGCAATCTTTCTGAGCTCTAATGAGGAAATAAATATGGGGCTTTACTGTGGAAAAATCTTTGAAACTATCAGCTCATTGTGTCTCTCTAGTAAGGAAACAAAACTTACAGATTTGCTAGGATGTATTGGAAAAAGAGATAGAATACAAAATTAGGTTAAATTTCTAATAAAAGTTGTATTCTTTTTGCAATTATAAATATTTTTTAAAAGGAGGCAATTATTATTAAATAAGGTATTAATTTATGTTTCCCCCCCCCCTCACGTGGGTGGTAGCTGCTCCATCTCTTGCCATTTCTTAACCTGTGGCATCTCTATTTTTGAGTTTCATTTTACTATCTCTTCTCAGCCACTCTGGAATCTGTGAGTTTTGACCATAACTCAAGTCGACATGTTATGTGCCTTTGGTGGCATATTTTCATTTCATGTTTTCAATGAAATTATTCTGCATTATTTTAAAAATGTGAAATAAACCGGACCAAATTCAGAAGTGATACGAAAGGTGATGTAATTTAGGCCTTTTTGCACTAACTTAGATCCTACTCATCTCTGATTTTGAGAAGCCCTAACCCCCTATTAATATCTTGACCCTTCCAATCAGTCCTTGTAGGAAATCCTTATAGTTCTGAAAGGTGAACCTCCTGAAGAACTTTGGCCCTTTCACAGCCACCTTTTATCACAAAATGGAGTTAATATTGAATGGGTTATTAAGGGCTTTCTTGTAGCCATGATGGTCATCATCATCTGAAGGATGAAGCAATCTACACTGCATCCCTGTTTTACCATGTGGCTTATAGATTGCTGCTGTGCTCTCTCCATGCACATTTTTCTCATACGAGTTGAAGGAGGAGCATATGCAGTGAGGAGGTCTTCTCTAGCCATGTTCTCTCAGAAAATCTAAGATAAGGGCTTGGGATGTGCACAGCTACCACACTTCTGAGTGAAAATTGTCATGTTCTTAGTGAAAATCTCAACATGTTTGAAATCCAAGGAGTAATTCCAACAAAAATCAATTTCCCCACAAAAGCACATTTTAAAAGTTTCATCTGGAAACTGCCATTTCACAAAAAGTGACATTTTGAGGGCTCCAAAATGGCCTAGAACAAATGGTGAATATTTTTCTTACAACATTTTGGGTTGTACAAAAAGGGTACAAAAAGGTATTTGGTTTTTAATTTTTAGTTTTTGCAGAACCCTAGTTATTAGCAATGCATTCCCCCTTGGCTCAAATAGATAAGTCTGTATGATGCATGCTCAATTTTGGGGATATAGAAGAAGGAGACTCCTAGGAATGAAGATGCATTTGCAATCTCTACAGTGCCATCTGTGGAAAACTAGTGTTCCCGCTACAGTCCAATTGTTCTTGATAATTAAACTACCTTTACAGCTTGTTATAGTGCCATCTAGTGGTTACTGAATAAAGCTTTACAAATTGCTGAAAATAATTGTTTTGCTGCGGTAGCGTGATTTGTGGCATTGAATCAAATAACTATAAATAACAGCACTTAGAACTTAACCACCACCTGACATCTTCTAACTATGGGGCAAATTCTTACCGCATTCACTCTGGCCTATAGCTGGGGCATCTTCACAACAAACAATGGGTTGCTCTAGACTCAACGGAGAGGCACAAGAACAATAATAGTACAGCAAACCTCAAATGCTGCGAGATTAATTACTTTTGTCCAGATTTACCTGGCCCTTACGTAGATATGTAAGAGGGATGGGGGACTGGGCCCAAAGAGATACTCTCTCTGTGTACTGCTGGCCACAGTTACATTCATCATGCTCTCCTAGACACAAGGACTTCTTTTAAAATGGGCAGGATAGGGAGAGGTAGGGGCAGTGTAGAGGAGCCTCCAGGACCCTAATGAAATGTGTGTGTGTGTGTGTGTGTGTGAGTGAGAGGCTGGGAGGATTTACATACCAGAATATCCTACAACCTGTTCCTGCCCTTCTTCTAGCTCACCGCCACCTGTCTCTTGCATGCTGTGATAGGGCACTGAGCAGGAACTGCTGAGCCAGCCCTCTATCACTCCAGCTCCAATTCACCTCCCTTAATTGGAGCTGGTTAGACCACCTGGCCCTAATGGGGAAGCAGAGACAGCAGCTGCCTAATTAGGCTGGGGCTGTATAAAAGCCTCAGGGGAAGGCAGCCAGAGGAGGAGTAGGAAGAAAATGAAAAGGCAGGGAGTGGAAGCAGGGAGATAGTGCCTTCCTCCAGCTGGTAAAGGGCTACTTGTATGGTGAAAAGGTGGTGGGAGCACAACCTGTAAATAAACTGCACTGGTGGTTACTGAATGCAGGGTCTCAGAGTGACTTTATTAGCCCAACAGGGGCAGGAGGGCCCTACAGCACCTTGTTACATATGTGAACTGAGTTGAACGTTGCCCAATGCAGGAGATGCACACGCTTTGTGCAATCCCTCTAAATCCTGCCCACTGTCCTGTGAAACCACAAACATCCTTAGGACATCTCTGTCTGCACCTGCTTGGGAGGGGATAGGATTTGCCTGAGTTAAACTCCTGACATTCTAATGCCATAGCTCTTAAGAGGAAGCAGACACTAATGAAAGGGTCATTGCTAGGCTTTGGTTTTGCTTCCTATCTCACAAAACTAGGAATTTTCAAAACAACATCAAACAATTACCATTTATTAGCTCTCTCATATTTTGTTAGTAATGTCTACTGGTTCCTTTTCACGCATTGCTCTTTGTAGATTATGGTTTTATCACTGTTTATTGCATCCTGGAGATTAATGGGCATTTTCAGCAGCTGATTGCCATCTAATCGGTCTCTTAATTTCCTGTTTGAATTCTCTTTCAGATGGAAACTTGAGTTTGTATGCTGCTACTGGAGCTGTCAGCCAAATATCTGTCCTTATGGTGAAGTTTCTGGGGCAAAAGTGAATGTTACAGTCCTACACACTTCAGGCATCTAGCAAGTGTGCATGACTCAACACAACTGTTTACCTAGAGCTATATTGTTCCACATCTAAGCTTTTGTGGATAGCCAGACAAAAATTCCCAGCATACTTGGTCAGGTAGAGCATGAAAGAGGAGAGAAACACTTCTGCAACAATGTCTCTCCTTTCCTAGAGCCATGTGGAAACTCCATGAATTTGGGCTTGGCAAGATCAGAGAGCCTGAGACTAGGGACAAATGAAGGAGAGAAGACAGCTGCTGTCCATGATGTTTTGTGCATTCCAGTCCCTTGGATGTTAGTGGGAAATTTAAGGAATAGTTTTGATACTGTGGTGTGGGCAGAGTTACTAAACTCTTAGGGCCAAATCTGTCACTGACTCAAAACACCTGGAAGTGGATTGAGTAATGGTGTGTACAGAATCTGGGCCTCAGATCTTCATTTTCACTACAGTTAATTTTTAAACCAGTTCAACCAGTAAATTATTACCCATTTTTTAGTCTGAGAAAAATGTTTATTTTGTAGTATGTGACCCTTCCTATGCTATGGACCAATCCCCTACTGGATTAGATTTGTAGATTCCAAGACCAGAAGGGACTACTGTGATTATGTAGCCTAACCTCCTGTATAACACAGGGCATAGAACTTCCCCAGAATAATTCCTAGACCAGATCTTTTAGAAAAACATCCAATCTTGATTCAAAATTTGTCAGTGATGGAGAATCCACTACAAACCTTGGTAAATTGTTCTAATCATTACTCTCAGTGTTAAAAATGTACGTCTTATTTTCAGTCTGAATTTGTCTAGCTTCAACTTCCTGGCACTGGATCATGTCATACATTTCCCTGCTAGACTTAAGAGACAATTATTAAATATTTGTTCCCCATGGAGATACTCAGAGACTGCAATCAAGTCACCCCTTAACCTTCTCTTTTTTTTAAGCTAAATTGATTTATCTCTTTGAGTTTTTCATTATAAGGTAGGTTTTCTAATCCTTTAATCATTCTCGTGACTCTTCTCTGAATCCTCTGCAATTTATGAACATCCTTCATGAATTGTAAGCACCAGAACTGGACACAGTATTCCAGGAGTGGTTGCTCCAGTGCCAAATACAGAGGCAAAATAATATCCCTATTCCCACTTGAGATTCCCCTGTTTATGCATCCAAGGACTACATTAGCCCTTTTGACTGGAGCTCATGTTCAGCTGATTATCCACCACAAATCCTAAATCTTTTTCAGAGTTATTGTTTCCAAGGATAGTCCCCCATTGTGTGAGTATGGCCTACATTCTTTGTTCCTAGATGTATACATTCAGCCATACTAAACCACATATTGTTTGCTTGTGCCCATCTTACCAAGTGATCCAGGTTGCTCTGTATCAGTGACATGTCCTCTTCATTTGCAAACTTTGTCAGTGATGATTTTATGTTTTCTTCCAGGTCATGATAAGTGTGAAATAGCGTAGGCCAAGAACCAATCCCTGTGGGACCCACTAGAAAAACACCCATTTAGTGACGATTCCTGTTTACAATTACACATTGAGACCAGTCAGTCAGCTTTTAATCCATTTAATGTGTGCCATGTTAATTGTATGTCTTTGTAGTTTTCATCAACCAAATTTGTAATCTCATACAAAAATTTATATACCATTTTAGTTTGATAGGATATATTTTCCATAAACCCATATTGATTGGCATTAATTATATTAACCTTGTTTAATTCTCACACGCTCCATTGTCTTGCCTGGGATTGATGTCAAACTGAAAGGCCTATAATTACCCAGGTCATCCTGTTTACCCTTTTTCAATATTGGCACAACGTTAGCTTTCTTCCACCTGGAACTTCCCCAGTGTTCCAAGATTTATTGAAAATCAACACTAATGATCTAGCATGCACCTCAGCCAGCTCTTTTAAATCTTTTGGATGTAAATTATCCAGATTGGCGAATTAAAACTGTATCACTTTAGTAGTTGCTGTTTAGCATTCTCCTGAGATACTTGTGTAATGGAAAGAGTGTTATCATATGATATGACTACATCATTTGTTTTTGCCCAGCTACAGAACAGAAATAATTATTGAACACTGTTTTTTTTCTGCATAATTATCGATATGCATATTCTACCATTGTTATTATTGATAATTGTACCATTTCCATCTAGTAATGCCTAGTTTAGGCTATGTTACCCTTCTTTTATGAGTACTGCACATTTGCAGATACAAACAAACTGTTTCATTACCTTTTCCCACTGCTCCGATGTGTAAGGGGGAAAGTTCTCCTGTGAACCCCTTGATTGTATAAGTTAAGTCATCTTTCAAAAGGAGAATAAAGAACTGGTTACAGCCCCCAGGCAAGTAAAGACAAGTCATCAGAATGTGCAATATTTAAGGGTGTGTAACCTATCTGAATGATTTGAAAAGCAGGTGATTAAAGCTAAGGGACTGTTTTATATTATTTTACATATACCTTACCTTTAAGTATTTCATAGTGTGTTTAAGATTTACCCTAAGGCATCTCACATACTAGAGAGGGTCAAGATTTCGCTGGCCTTTAAGCTCTGCAAAAGATTCAGACATTCTATATTTCTCGTCTTTATTCCTGCCCACTGCTGTCATCACCTGTTTCTGGATACTGGAGATTATTGTAAGACTTGAATGACCTACTTAACTATACAGAGTTTTGACTAATAGCATTTTTTTCCCATCCTCATCTGCTAAATGCCATTTTTCCTTCTTTAGAGACAACTGATAAATTGAAGATGATTATTACAAGCTTTTATAAGACACTTATCATTCTAGTCTCTGGGGAAATGTTACATGTCTTCTATTAAGGCAAATTTATCATGGAATATTATCAGGTTCTGAAAAAGAGAGCCCATGCTTTTAGGTCTTATAGATAATAACTAGATGTCTAAAGGATATTCTGAAGTCCCAGCCCAATATCCCAGGGGGAATAGAAACAAGGCTTAGAAGGAATTTACACATTTATGACAAGCAACAATTTAAGACCCACAATTATGGTGCCAGATTTTCTAAAGCACACGTGCGTTTGTACACATAAGTGACATTGGTTCACGTCCTTCAGTGTGCTCATACAAACCATGGATTTATCATCCACTTAGACATGTGAACATACAACCCCCAACCTTCAAGCATGGGGGGGTGGAAAGGGGGGACTTGCATGCCTGAATCAGGCATATGTTGAAAATTTGAAAACAATTGAAAATTTGGCCCTGTAGAATGTTCACGGATGTTTCTCTCTCTGAAGCTGCTTAATTAAAAAAATGTTGAACCTCCTTCATATAGATTGGCTTTGTCCACACATCTGCAGATTCTGGATCAAGACCTCTGCAGCTCCTGGCTTAATGAGTGATGTTCCCTTGTCCTTGGCTCACCTGCTGGGAATTAAACCAGGAATAAAAACCTGCCACAGCCACCTGGAAAATGTATACACTTTTTATTGGTGAAAAAAATATCTTTTAAACTACTGGATTTTGGACACTGCTCCTACTTCACAAAGTTCATGGATTTCTTTAAGGAATTGATTCTGCCTCTAGAACAAATTACCAACTATATATCACAAGGAAATACAACTTGTGAAGATAAATGGCTGCAAGTTTTAAACATCTTGAAGAAACAGAAAAAAAAATTCATATATCCCTTTCTCTATAACAAACTATGATGAACTACATCTTGTATTGCTCCCAGTGAATGAAATCTGCGTTTGTTTAAATTTCATTTCTTTTAGTTTATTACAGTGTGTGTGTGTAAAAAAAAGTGCCTGTTCTGTTCTCTAGGTGCCTTACCCCTAAATTAAATGCAAGACAAAATCAGTAGCTTTTCTTCAGCCAAATTAAAAAAAAAAGTCACCAGTCAGACAAAATAAAATACATATCAGGCTGAGAGGGGAGTTGAACCTGGATCTTCACAGCCCAGGTGAGTGCTCTAACCACTGGGATAAAAGAGAGGGGTAACATGATGATAGCATTTCGTACTGACTAGCTTAAGTGACTCCCCATTCCATGTGCTGGCTTTTGTAGATATCATTCTCATGTACCTAATGCTCCCCCCTGAATTATAAGGGAGCCAAGGCACCTAACTCAGGGCTGTGGATTCCACTGGGTAGCTAGGTATTTAAAAGTTAGGTACTGCCATGCTAAATGTTGAAATATCTTAGTCCTTTATGGATCTAGCCCTAAATTATGTTCTACTTTGACATCTTCAGTGTGACTTAGGCCCACTCTATCACATTTCTTCTTTAACTCTATTCTGATCCACCACAAGCAGAGGCAGGACTATGTGGGACATGGTTTTAGGTACCTGTTTGTGTAATACCAGCATATGGTGGTTTTTTTTTCTATTGACATAGGATGTTTAGTTCTTGTTACATCATTTTTAGGAGGAACAGGCCTTTTAAGTGTCAGGGGAAGAAAAGGAAATATGTCCTTGAGATCAGAAAGGCTTTCTTCCTGTGGTGGACTTATTAGACTGCTCCATTATAAAGTTGCATTGAAGATATAATTGGCACTGACATAAAACCAGCTGAGGCTCATGCCAATAATGGCAATATGCTTCTCTGTCAAAGTTCTGATGA
Source organism: Emys orbicularis (assembly GCF_028017835.1). Taxonomy (NCBI): domain Eukaryota; kingdom Metazoa; phylum Chordata; order Testudines; family Emydidae; genus Emys; species Emys orbicularis. The sequence continues at coordinate 93,332,693 of NC_088686.1, read as the reverse complement.
ATGACTGACTGCCAATCAGATGTGGGCAGGAGTTAACATGCTAACTTTTATGTACATTGAATGGAAAGGAGAGATGTAGGGGCCAAAATGTTTGTATATTTTAATTATGATAGAGATCTCATGGTCACAACAGGTGTGTCTGGGAGAGAGATTAGCTTTAACTAAATAGGGAGTGAAGAAATAAATTACCTAGGTGATTTTTTTCCTCAGTGAGGAAGAGCAAAAATGGCCATCTTTGATATGGCAGGTTTAACACTAATAGAAATCTTAAATCATTTAAATACTCAAAGAAGGAACAAGAAATGGGATGATAATGGTGAAAGACAAGACAGTTCTTGATGTGCCATACTCAATGAAAAAAAAAATTCTTTCGGTGAACGTCAGTTTTCCTGTCCATCTCAGCCCATGGAATCACTTCAGTAATGCCACTCTGGAACCCTCCTGGAGAAAACACAAGAGAGGGGCAGAGAGTCTGTTCAGAGAACTGAGTTTCTAGCAGTTCCCCCAAAGAAAAGAAAATGTCCAAACCTGAAAGCCTTCTCTGTCATCTCTCTTAAAGGAAGCAAAACAGACATGCTGGAAACTCATTAAAAGGAGGCTAAGTCAGCTTCACTCACTGCTGAGCAGAAGATGACACTAACATCACTGTCGAAACAACTTGCTTCATAGTCTTCCTACCTTTAATAACCTTTGAACTAGCTACATTTTACTCATGACTGGCTGTTCCTTTCAACTTTGTGTATCTTTTCATCTCTTGGCATATACATTAACGCTTTCATTGCTGTGAGGATGTACGTAAGAGCATATATCCACAGAAAGGGCTTTTGTATGTTCTCAAGTATGTTTGTTCTCACAATACCTCTATAAAAGCAGAGGTGAATCTGCAAGAGCTCACTAACCAAGGACTAATGAGATGAGGGTTAAACTGTAAGGGAGATTTGGAGCTGGTAGTATGTTTCCTGTAAGGAAGGCTCCCACCCTTTATCCTGTCAGTAATGTTTTTGAGGGAAGGGCTCTACATCTTTCCTCACTACCCAGAGCATTCTGCAACCTTCTTTTCATAGTTGGTGGTGCTGTTGGGATCACTGTTCCCTCCTCCCAGGTGGATCCTCCAGAATTGACACCTCAGATTGCAACTGTGCACATAGGAAGCTAGATATCATGCAGAAGTTGGACTTCCCAAGAATGCTGGAGTCTTGTTACTGGGAAATTCCCAGGATTAAATAATAACAGTGGGATGAGTTTCTGCCATTGGAGATTAGGGAACAGTGTTTAAGTTTTTCCAGACTTCTGAGAAGGTCTAGTTCATTTCAGAGATGGCTGAAGGTTAGAATTATGGGTAGGGATCCTGGTTTTAAACAAATGTCTTTTTAAAAACGTCCCCAAATACTCCATAAGACCCTGAAAGATAATCAGAATTGGGTTTTTTTGCCTTTTCTTTTTGATCCCCTCAGTTAGTTATGACTCTTTCTGTTAGCAAGACCTGCTGACAGTTATCACAAAAACAAGCAACCAGCACTGAAAGGACACAAGGAGAAGGTGATCTGAGTGAGACAAATTTTGCCCTTATTTACAGCTTTCCATTCTGAGTATAATTAAAGGTTCAATGTAGCCCACTATATTTTCAACATTCCTGATATATTTTGCTAATTTAAGAATTGCACAAGGGCCCATTGTGAAGGAGCCATCTGTTCTCAGTATTCTTAACTGACCCACTTTTTTATTCCTCCTTGTAACAGTGCCAGTGTGGTGGTAACATTTCTAGGTCTGAAACATAATCTATTGCGGAAAAGCACAAGGCTTGTAGATAGATGAGCTGAAGAGCTATTCTATGAGGGCCTGATCCTGTGTCTCCTGAAACAGGAAACAACCAGTGAAGCAAGGCTTGCATTTTCAGAGGCCAAGAATAACTGACCACCTGCTTGGCTGCACTCAGCTATCAAATCAGTGATCTTTGAGAATGGAGCAAGACATATTGAGGAGATACGTTAACTTAAAGGACAGATCTCTGGCCCTGATGAAACTGCTTTGCATACTTCTGGCAGCACAAAGCTGCCTTAAGTGACTAACAGGAAATTCCCTTGACATACTGTGGAATAGGGTGCTTGCCAGTGCCATGGGTGGATTGTTGCCAGAGCATGCTACACAATGGCCCTTTACATCCAGAGGCTGCTCCAACTTATGCCAGAGGCCAAAGTGGCCCCAGGAGCCCTGAGGAGCAGAAGAGTGCAATGGCGGTTTAAAGTCACCTTCACCTGCCATCTCCTCAGCTGCACTAAGCCAGAGACCTGCGCCAAGGCTTGAGCTATGAATTAATGAACAGTGATGCAATGTCATTGTGACACTTTCTCAGGGTGTCCGTGACTATTGGTTGCCTTGTTACCCCCTTGCCTTAGTGAGAGAGTCTTGCTGGTGCTAAACTGTGTGTTAACTGCCCATCACCCCAGTCAGTTAGCCACCCAAACAGTTTACTCAGAAACTCTGCCAGCCTTTACTCTGCCTTGCAGGCAGCCCCGGAACATCCCCAAAGCATATTCCTGTACTGTCCAGCCCCTGTCACTGGACAGTCACAGTAATTACCATGTCCACTGTCTCCAAAGCGACAGTGTACACACAGCCAGAAGGTTACAACTCAGGATCAGGTCCTCTATAACATAGTGCTGTAATCTATTTGGTGTTTACACTGAAGCACTGTAAACACAACAATTATTTGCTTTTGCAAAGTGTGTAACTCCTGCACACATGCCCAATGATAGATTAGGGTTTACCTTTCATGAGGAAAGGTTGAAGATAAAATACTACAAATGCACAGTGAAGCTGAGTTAACTTTTGTGACAGCAACATTAGCTTTTCAAATTTCCTGATGCTTGAGTACAAGCCTTCTGATGTAAATCTATGTAGCTCTACTGAACTCAGGGTAGCTTTGCTGATTAGAGCCAGATCCTCAGCTGGTTTTGCACTTAATTTCCATGTTTTTTAAATGAGGGGGGAAAGAGTTTAAGAATGTCACCACTGGCACCTGCGAGGTCATTACATTCAGCTTGCAGAGTTTGTAAGTTTCTTGATCTGGAGCCATTCAACTTGACGCTTCTTGAACTCTGCCAGAAGTGAGCCCAGTCCTGCCCTTTGCCAAGGCCTCCTCAACAGAGGTGGCCATTCAGCAGCATCCTTAACTCAGTCATATCCTTAACGATGAATTGCAAAGCAAGTTTTTCTCTTCATTGTTTCTGGGTTTTTTTATGATGGTCATTGTATTTTTTAATTAATGTGTAAGCGGGGGAATGGTCCCGCTATTGTGGGGAACTTTCCTGGCTTCTGCACTACCCCGGTGAAGTGGGCTAGCGAAAGGATCTGAGTCCCCGCTCCCACTTCCTTTACCCAGAGGCCTCCCTGCCCTTGAGGGCTCCCCTTACACTCTCCTGTCTGGCAGAGTCCTCGTAACCCCAACAAGGCTGGGCCCAGGATTCCTGGGGGACTCAACCCCCAACCCTGCTGTGGTCACCTAGGACAGGGGCTAGGGTGTCCCCACTCCGGGGTACTCTCTCTGCACTGGGCACCTCCCTGACCCACTGATTATTCCATACAATTTAAAGCGAATACAAGTTGTTTAATTAACAATTAATCTAAAGAAAAGAACAAGGAAAAATGGGAAAGGTTAAAGGAAAACACATCACCCCGCTCTGTGGCAGGGAACATCACAAACAGTGTCTCTGGAACGTCAGGGCAGGTCACAGTCTGCTCCTTGTAGGACCCAGGCCTCCTTCTCAGGCCCTGGCTGTGCTGCAGAGATGCTGCGGGTTGAACACTTGCAATGGTGGTGGCCACACACCTCCGGGCTTTGAGTGGTGGGACCCTTCTTCCCAGCGTCAGCCCCCCGTAGGGTTAAGGTCCCCCTCCCGGTCTGACCTGCAAGGGCCCTTGGCTGGGGGTGTCTTTCTGTGCTGGGCCCTTTGCCCAAGGTCCCCCCTTGGCTGGCCCCACTTGCTCACCACACCTGGCTCTGTGGCTGCAGCTCTGCTCCCAGCACAGGATCTGCTCTCCCTGGGCTGCGTCTCTGGCTCTGTGGCTGCAGCTCTGCTCCCAGCACAGGATCTGCTCTCCCTGGGCTGCGTCTCTGGCTCTGTGGCTGCGCCTCTGGCCCCTCTGGATCTGGCACGGTTCTGCTCTCCAGCTCAGCTTGGGCCCCTGCTTTCTCCTTAGCTCGGCCCCACTCAGTCTGACCCAGGCAATTCCAACTCACACGGAGGACGGGACCCACCCTGGCCTCCTGTCATGCTGATTAGCCTGCCTGCCCTGTCAATCAGGCTGACCTGGAGCATTGGCCTCTCGCCATTATTCCTGGGGACTGTCAGTCTCAGGGTCCTGATTTCCCATCGACCCCTCCCCTTTTAGTGCTGGGAGCTAGCCAACCAAAACACCCCCACTGAATGTTAGTAAGGGGCAACAGTCCCCTTACAAATGCAATCAAAAATAAGTTTTAAGACTCTGCCTGAAAGGAGTGGGAAGTGCTGATTCGTTCCATACACTTGAAGAGCTTTCCTAGTCCCACTTCAACATTTGAACCACAGCAGTACTGGGTGGTGGAAGGGAGGAAGCTGGAAGCATGAATCTTAACCAGGCATGAGTGGATTATGGATGGGGGCCTGGAGACACTGAAACAGCAGCAGGGGAGATGTGTAAAGGAACCTGTCAGACAGACATTCCTTCCCCAAAACTCCCATGGAGATTTTTTCCTCTAAGTGTGTTTCGATCAGACACAACACTGGTTCCTTGGGGGACTAGCATCTCACTGAAATGAGCATGGAATGAAACCCTCTGCTCCTTTTTTATCACCATAAACTCTTCAGCGATGACTTCCCCTGCCATCTGGACTCTTGCATGCCTGCCTCATGCTCCAGTTTATGGAAATGCCTACCTCTACTTCCTGCTTTTGGTGGGCCAGATTCTCAGCATGTCTGCAAGTACTTTCAGTAGTGACAGCTAGAGCTGGGAATCTTTCTGGTAAAATTGGTGAGTGTTACAAAGCCTAGGTGGCGCACAACGTGGAGATAGATGTTCTGAAGGGGTCTCCGATTTATTTTCACAGGGGCCACTAAAATCCCTTCTGATGTTGGTGAGGAATCTGATCTGATGAAAGTAGCATTGCCATAATACTTGTTCCTCTCCCAAAATTCTGGCTTTTGTATCCCACCTCCTAGTGTCTGTGTTACTAACTACAAATGTGCCAGGTTTCCTTTGGCAAATTTTCCCCATTCATTTAATCATTTCATAAAATTTTATTTTTGGTCAACATGCCACATAATCACCTTCTTCTCATTGTGGGGGCATAGTGTTTGATCGTCTGTTTTCATTTAAGCTTTTTCAATTCAAGGGGATAAAAAGATCTTCTAAAACAGAGTGACCAATTAAATCTGTATGCAATTTCATTATAAAATTCCAAACCAAATAAAACTCACCTTGTTTCTGCCTTTGTTACAAACACAAGCCTTATTCCAGGTTAATTGAATAATTTATGGAAATTCTGAGGCTACTTGGGCTCTGTTTTATTGAAGTTGGTCTGATTTATGGCCTTACAAAACCCCCTATAATTTCAGGCATTTTAGATGCAAGATTAGGGGAAATTTGGTGGTTTTGACTTAATAGGTTAATTTAAAACCAAAAGGCAGGGCAAAATTCAGCAGGTGAAAATTTAGATGCAGCAAAATTGAAGAAAAGTTCACTTAGCTTCCTGTGAACTGAAAATACTGTGCTTTTGACTGGTCTTTCCCAATTCTATGGGTAACACAGGCTGAGTGCTGTACTGCACTTAGTATTCCCTTTAGCTGAAGTCTTGACTACATGGTGCACCAACATGCACTAAGATGTGATTTTCCAAATTACATTTGTGTTGCACATTAGTCCATGTAGATCCTGCTGGTGTGCACTAAAGCTTCCCTTGTGCCAGCGCACTAGTAGGAAACGTTTAGTGAGCACCAGCAGGATTTACATGAACCTATTAGTGGGCAACAAGTTAGTGTGCTTTGGAAATCACATCCCTATAGTGCTTATTTACTCACTGTGTAAATAAGCCCCGAGTCTCCCTCTGTTACTCTAATATTGCATCCAGATCTCCTTGGTTCCTTCCCAACCAGCAGCTGAGAGGGAAACTTTGTGTTGATATTCATGTAGGACCAAAGTGTCCCTGGGGCAGATCTTCAGCTGGTGTAGATTATCATAGCTCCATTAGAGTTAATGAGGATCTGTCCTCTGTCTGTCTAACTGCCAACATACTGGGGATCTCAAGAGGAACTGGGGGAGGAGAGGAGAAATCCTTCACCCAGGCATCCCTGTGGCTACAGTAGCACTTATGGGTCTAGAGGATTCTCTTCGAGGGGACCGGACATTGGATCGATGCAGTCATGGATTCATTAGCCTCATACTTGCTCCTCACCTGGCCCATGCTTAGCCTACTCCCCAAACTGTGTTGCACACTGGAACTCCTGGAGAGGAATACAGTCCCCTTGTGCATGGTACCTTCCTTTTCCAAGTAGTAGAAGTACACTAGCCCCCTGATCTGAGACTAAAGAGGGCAGCAGTAGCATTTGCACATGAAGAACAGACTCCAATATCAGCCTGTCAACTGTCTAAAGCAACTTCAATTAATTCATTTTCATTGTAATGGAAAATACAAAGGCAGCCACATGAAAAGTAAATGAAATTATTTAACTATGTAACATGGTTTAAGCTAGAAAGATTTTTTTTTTATTAACAGCATGCGTTTCCTTTGTGTTTTCCTCAAGGCAGTGTTAGAACTAATATTCAGTCCTCAAGTGACCATCAGAAGGCAGGTTGCTTGTGATTAATGTTTGTGACATGGAAATAAGTTCCCAGCCTTGACAAGAGCTATAACAAACTGCCCCTGCTGCCTCTTAATTATTTAATGGTTACCAAATAACCAGGCCTTCAGCACAGCTCTGACACTTTCTAAATCCAGTTCAATTTTACCTGCAGGCTCAGTGATATAAGAGAATGCTTTATATGAAAAAGACAGCAGAGAAATGTTAGAGGAAAAAGGAAAAAATAACCTTGAGAGCCAGCAAACAGGACCAGTAAACAGAGGAAGTTTTGCAATGGAGTTCTTCAGGTGAAGGAGTAGCGGCTACATGACCCTGGGGATGAGTTTGTTGTGTACTTGCTTGCTGTGTGCCTGCTTGATTGAAGTTTATAGTGTGGTTTGTATGCAGCACCTGCAGCCAGCTAGGCAAGGCAGAGAACTTCCTAAGGAGCATCTAGCCTGCCAACCTTTCATCCCTAATCCCTTTAGGCTCCTGTGACGAGAGGGAGAGCATGGGTTTAAAAAGCCGGCTTGTAGCTGACCAGACAAACTGGCAAACAGGGGAGTTTTGCCAGGTAGCCGGAGAGCCAGATACACCCAATAAACATTCTTTAAACTTAGGCCAACATCTCCCCAAAGAAAAAACCCGCAAACAAACAACTCCCCTCACCCCTGCAAGAGTAAAAATACTGCAGGCAGAAGTACAGCAGCAGAGTGGGGGCTATCCAGTTTATTGCACTGAATGCAGCATGTATGATTACCTGCCTTGTAGGCAGGTGGCATGTGTGTGCATTTGGTGCAAACAGCTCATGGCCCTCAGAGACAGAGTACAGGCTCTTGAGATTTGAGTGGCGGAACTGGAGGAGCTAAGGGAGACAGAGGTACATAGACAAGATTTTCGGGGATACAGTAGAGCAGTCCCATCCCCAGTGTAACAGCCTCTGCTATTGAGAAGAATGAAAGTCTTGGGGAAGGAGAACATCAAGTTGGAGCAGAGGGAAATAATCCTGTAGTTGGGATCCTCCTTCCAGATGATGTCATGGTATCCTTTCGGAGGGAACCCCAGTTATTAGGAAGATTACAGTCAGAGAGTAGTGGGGGATTTGATTATTAGAAATATAGATTCTTGGGTTTGTGATTATCAGAACTGCATGGTAAATTGCCTGCCAGGTGCAAAGGTTGAAGGTCTCCTGAGACATCTAGAAAGATATATCTGCAGTGCTCGGAAGGAGCCAGGGTCATGGCACATGTGGTTACCAGTGATATAGGGAAAGATAAGAGAGAGGTCCTGGAGGCCAAATATAGGTTGCCAGGAAAGAGCTTGAAGTCCAGGACCTCCATGGTAACATTCCCTGAAATGCTTCCAGTTCCACACGCAGGGCCAGTTAGACAGGCAGAACTGCAGGGTTTCAATGCATGGATGAGATAATGGTGCATGAAGAAGGGATTTAGGGTTATTAGGAACTGGGGAACATTTTGGGAAAGGAGGAGCCTATACAGGAAGGATGGGCTCAACGTGAATCAAAATGGAACCAGATTGCTGGCATGTAAAATTAAAGAGGTCATAGAGGAGTTTTTAAACTAAGAGCTGAGGGAAAGCTGACAGATGTGGAGGAGCACACCGTTTGGACAAATACACCCCTTAGGGGAGTATTTATTAAAGGGGATACTTTATATTCTAGTAAAGAGGAGAGGATACAAGTTGATAAAACACAGGTAGGAACTGAGGAGAAATGGTCAAACAAAAAGAAAGTCCCATTCAATTACGTCACTTGAAGGCAGACAACTAAATATTGAGAAATTTTACAGGTGCTTGTATACAAATTGAAGAAGTCTCAATACTAAGATGGATGAATTTGAGTGCCTGCTATTGAATAAGGATATTGATATAATAGGTGTCATAGAAAGTTGGTAGAACAATGATAATCAATGGGAATGGTAATATCAGAGTACAAAATATATAGGAATGATAGAGTAGGTTGTGCTGGTGGGAGAGTGGCACGATATGCGAGAGAAAGCAAAGACTCATATAATAAGAATCTTAAAATGAATCAAATTATACCCCAGAATCTCTATGGATAGAAAATCCATGCTTGAATAATAAGAGTATAGCAATAGGAATATACTACCAACCACCTGACCTGGATGGTGATTATGAAATGCTCATGGAGATTAGAGATGCTACAAAAACAATAAAACCCAGTAATAACGGGGGATTTCAACTATCTCCATGTTGACTAGTAACATGTCACCTGAAGACAGGATGCAGAGATAAAATTTCTAGACACTATTAATGACTGCTTCTTGGGGTAGCTAGTCCTGGAACTCAAGGGGAGAAACAATTCCTGATTTAGTCCTAAGTGGTGCACAGAATCTTGCCAAGAAGTGAATATAGCTGAACAACTCAGTAACAGCGACCATAATTAAATTTAACATCCTTATTGGTGGGGAAAATGCCAAAGCAGCCCACCACAGTAGCATTTAAGTACAGAAAGGGGAGCTACACAAAAATGAGGAGGATAGTTAAATTAAAATTTAAAGGAACAGTCACAAGAGTGAAATGCTTGCAAGACAGTAAGAGGACCAAAAAGATGCCACCATGGCTAAACAAAGTGAAGGACGTGGTTAGAGGCAAAAAAACAAAAACAAAAAAACCCATCCTTTGAAAACTGGAAGTCAAATCCTATTGAGGAAAATAGAAAGGAGCATAAACTCTGGCAAGTCAGATGTAAGAGTATAATTAGGCAGGACACAAAAGAATTAGAATAGGAACTTGCAAAAGACACAAAAATTAACAACAAAATGTCAAACAGTCAGTGGGGCCACTGGATGATCAAGGTGCTAAAGGAGCAATCAAGGAAGACAAGGCTATTGCAGAGAAGCTAAATGAATTCTTTGTATTGGTCTACACTCCAGATAATTTGAGGGAGATTTGCACACCAGAGCCATATTTTTTTTATGACATATCTGAGGAACTTTCCGGATTGAGGTGTCAGTAGAGGAGGTTTTGGAAAAAGTTGATTAATTTAACCGTAAATCACCAAGACCAGATGGAATTCATCCAAGAGTTCTGAAGGAACTCATATGAAATTGCAGAACTACTAACTGTGGTATGTAACCTATCACTAAAATCAGCCTCTGTACCAGATGACTGATGGATAGCTAATGTGACACTGATTTTTAAAAAAGGCTCCAGAAGTAATCCTGGCAATTGCAAGTCAGTAAGCCTAACTTCAGTACCAGGCAAATTAGTTGAAACTATAGTAAAGAACAGAATGATCAGATACATAGATGAACAGAATTCAGTGGAGAAGAGTCAACACGTCTTTTGTAAAGGGAAATCATTTGTCATATTAGAATTCTTTGAGGGTGTCAAGAAGCATGTGGACAAAAGTGATCTAGGTGGTATAGTGCACTTGGACTTTCAGAAAGACTTTGACAAGGTCCCTCACCAAATGCTCTTAAAGTAAGGAATCATGGTGTAAGGTGACTGTTGTTCCCTTACTAACATTCAGTGGGGGTGTTTTGGTTGGCTAGCTCCCAGTACTAAAAGAATGGGGAGAGGCCAATGCTCCAGATCAGCCTGATTGACAGGGCAGGCAGGCTAATCAGGGGGTAAGGAGGACAGGGTGGGTCCCATCCTCCCTGTGAGCTGGAATTGCCTGGGTCAGACAGAGTGGGGCCGAGCTAAGGAGAGAGCAGGGGCCCAAGCTGAGCTGGGGAGCAGAGCTGTGGCAGAGCCAGAGGGGCCAGAAAAGCAGTCCAGGAAGCAGGTCAGAGCTGGGAGCAGAGTCACGGAAGCAGCCCATAGAGCAGACCCTGTGCTGGGAGCAGGGCTGCAGCCACAGAGCCAGAGGGGCCAGAGAAGCAGCCCAGGGGGCTGGAGGCAGAGCAGCAGCATCAGTGCTGAGGCAGAGTGGAGCCGGAGCTAGAACAGTGGAGCTGGGGCTGGAGCAGTCTGAAGCCTGGTGTGGTGAGCAACTGGGGCCAGCCAAGGGGAGACCCTGGGCAAAGGACCCAGCGCAGAAAGACACCCCCAGCCAAGGGTCCTTGCAGGCCAGACTGGGAGGAGGATCTTAATCTGACAGGGGGCTGACACTGGGAAGAAGGGTCCCACCACCCAAAGCCCAGAAGTGTGCGGCCACCACCAGAGCAAGTGTCCAACCCGCAGCATCCCTGCAGCACAGCCAGAGCCTGAGAAGAAGGCCTGGGACCTACCAGGAACAGACTGTGAACGCCCCTGACATCCCAGAGACACTTTTTGTGATGTTCCCTGCCACAGAATGGGGTGATGTGTTTTCCTTTAACCTTTCCCATTTTTCCTTATTCTTTTTAAAATTAATTGTTGATTAATTAACTTGTATTCTCTTTAAATTATATGAAATGATCAGTGGGTCAGGGAAGTGTCCAGTGCGGAGAGAGTACCCTGGAGTGGGGACACCCTAGCTCTTGTCCTAGGTGACCACAGCAGAATTGGGGGTCGAGCCCCCCAGGAATCCTGTACCGAGCCTTGTCGGGGTTACGAGGACTCTGCCAGACAGGAGAGTGGAAGGGGAGGCCTCAAGGGCAGGGAGGCCTCTGGGTAAAGGAAGTGGGAGCGAGGACTCAGATCCTTCCGCTAGCCCATTTCACCGAGGTAGTGCAGAAGCCAGGAAAGTTCCCCACAATAACGGGACCATTCCCCTGCTTACAATGGGATAAGAGGGACGGTCCTCTCATGGATCAGTAACTGGTTAAAAGATAGGAAGCAAAGGGTAGGAATAAACTGTCAGTTTTCACAATGGAGAGAGGTAAATAGTGGGGGTGTAAATAGTTGGGGTCCCCCAAGGATCTGTACTGAGACCAGTGCTGTTGAACATATTCATAAGTGATCTGAAAAAGGGGGTGAACAGGGAGGTAGCAAAGTTTGCCAATGATACAAAATTGCTCAAGATAGTTAAGTCCAAAGCAGACTGCAAAGAATTACAAAGGGCTCTCACAAAACAGAGTGACTAGGCAACAAAATGGCAGATGAAATTCAATGTTGATAAATGCAAAGCAATTCACTTTGGAAAACACAATCCCAACTAGACTCCAACATCTTGTATGTATAAATTAGCTGGTAACACTCAAAGATCTTGACATCATTGTGGATAGTTCTCTGAAAAAATCTGCTGAATGTGAAGCAGCAGTCAAAGCTAACAGAAAGTTAGGAACTAGTAGGAAAGAGCTCGGTAAGATGACAAAAATATAATGCTACTATATAAATCCATGTTACACCCACACCTTGAATACTGTGTGCAATTCTGGTTGCCCCATCTCAAAAAATATATTAGAACTGGAAAAAGTGCAGTGAAGGGCAATAAAAGTGATTAGGAGTATGGAACAACTTTCTTTTGAGGAGAGATTAAAATGACTGGGACTATTCATCTTGGAAAAGAGGCGACTAAGGGGGGGATATGATAGAGGTCTATAAAAATCAAGACTGGTGTGGAGAAATTGAATAAGGAAGTGTTATTTACCCCTTCACACAACACAAGAACTCAGGGGTCACCCAATGAAATTAATAGGTAGCAGGTTTAAAACAAACAAAAGAGAAGTACCTCTTCAAACAGTACACAGTCAGCCTTTGGAATGCATTGCCAGGGAATGTTGTGAAGGCCAAAAGTATAACTGGGTTAAAAAAAATTAGATAAGTTAATGGAGGATAGGTCAATCAATGGCTATTAGCCAAGATGGTCAGTGATGCAACCCCATGCTCTGACTGTCCCTAAACTTCTGACTGCTAGAAGCTGGGACTGGATGACAGGGGATGGATCAATTGATAAACTGTCCTGTTCACTGCCTCTGAAGCACTGGGCAGTGGCCACTGTCAGAAGACAGGATATTGGGCTACATGGACCATTGGTCTGACCCGGTATAGTCATTCTTATGTTAAATGACTGAAGAGAAGAAAGCAAGATTGTAATGGATTTACTATCTAAAGGGGGCGGGGGGAACCCAAGAAACAAAGACAGGCCAAACAATACTGCCATTCAACAAACAAAAAACCTGAACCTATTCCCATTGTTCAGAGGTTCTATTGTTCCAGAGTTAATGCTGCTGCTGAGTTTTGCCTTTAATTTAACAGGAGTTAATTATTTAATGGGACTGGGCTCAGACTGGATACTTTGAAATGAAGACTAACCAATTCCTTATAGAAAAGATTTAGAGACGTTCTGTTCAGAAGCATTTCTGCCTATAGCATATATCACTTTCTGTATTTATCTTACTTTGCTTTTAATTATTTGGGATATCACATGATCTTTGTTTCTTCTGAGTTAATCTGTTCCTGTTGCTTTTGCCTCATCTGAAGACATTGTCTCCTGTTTGTGACATCACAACCATCTCCATAGCCACTGTTTGTGATATTACAGGAGATAGTGACTTCAGGTGAGGTAACGTACAATAAGCACAGGTGAATGAAGCTTAAACATTTAGGAATATATTTTGGACCAACTTTTGCCACCCTTACTCTACCTGAGTAATACCTTGCTCCAGCTGAGTAGTCCCTCTGGTTACTTGCAAAAACATGTATCTTCAAGAATTATGCATTCAGAATTGTGCAATCACTTTGTATGTGCAGTTACTACTGATTAATGTACATATCAAACAACAGCATGAGCAAAAGATATGTATGCACCTAGGAGGCTATTTGGGTCTGGAATGTCCTGGATAGTGCACACAACTGCATTGTGTATGCACATGTTAGGCATGCAATTGAAAATAAAGACTTTATGGTAAACATCTTTTCAAACAATACTGTTCCAAGTTCCTAGCAAAGTCTACTAGACCTTTATGAAATCAGAACAACAAAAACAACAAAAAATCACCAGTCTCCTAACATGAGAGAAATAAAATGTGAAGTTTCCCTCTTTATAGGTAGTATAAAATTTCTGTTAACGAGGCTGAGTTTACATAATTTATACCATTATAAGAGAATCACATGATACACTTTAATCACCAGTTTTAGTGGTTGATTTTTGTAATAGTTATACCAAAGGATGAGAAATCATACTGACTGACCAATCCTCAGAATCCTCAGGTTCTGTAAAATAAAATAAGCCACAGCAGGGAAGTGCATTGGAGAAGTTTATTCTTTATTCAGTGGGCCTGATTCTCCTATTAGCTGCGTTGTGTAAAACCAGGTGGTAAAATTCCAGTGAAGATAGTGGATTTATATAGATGTAGACCAGAGTCTCCTCCCCCACTTTTTTGAAAAAATAAAAGATAGCCAGCTTTCTGTGAATGATTTTTCGAGTACATTTTCCATTTTATTGTGGGCAACCAAACATAAAAAAATAACCACATTTCTTTTATTCTCAAAAAATACTTTTTTCAGCTATAGGTACAAGAGAAGATTTTTTATTGACTGGATGATACATTTCTTTGTGATGAATCACCTCTGATTGCTTCAGTTAAGCTGGTTCTATCACATCATGAAACAGTGTGAGATCTTTGAAGCAACTCTACATACTACCTCCTGAAGTGATGCATCAGACATGGAAAAGGGAAGTATTTTCAACAGGAATTTTGAAAAAGCAAGCAATATCAAACAAAACGAGGACCAGACGCCACCTTCAGTGGGTACTGTAAACCAGGGGATTTCCCTCTTAGCAGATCTTTACCCTTTTCTTCCTCTTTAGTAATTCATTTGGAAATAATTGACATAAAATATATTTTTAAGTCAAGAAAATACAGTAAAATTCCTATATTGAGTGGATCTGTGGGGCTCAGGAGCTCACTAACTACCTTGCCTAGGCAATATTCATCTCTTTTTTACATGAGTCTGTTAATTCTTAATAACTCTTTCATAGTTGTGGTATCTGCAGTTGTGCACCCTATGGTAACCATGGTTACAGCAGGGCTGCAAAGCTTGGTTTTGCAGGCAATCCTGAGTACCTGAAAAATCCCCCTACAATCTAAGTATCAGGACGATATGGATACAGATTTTGGGCTTGTTCAAGAGTGGGGTGTGACATTGCACTCCATATGATTTAATGAAAATATGCTAATGAGTGTGAATATAATATAACTGGGATATGCTTCATGCAAAAGGACTCTTGTAAGGTATCATTACAAAGCTTATAATCTACTGAGTGTGGTCATCCAATTTGTATAAATGTATCATTCTTGCATCTGAAACTAGAAATATGAAACATAACTCTGAGGTCCTATTGTAATTATGCAAAGTGTGGACCATTAATGGTGGTTTGGAATCTTGATGGCTCCCATCAAGTAGGACAATTGATGGTAAATGGCTTTGTTTACTTGCAAGCCTTCCTGTGAGTCAGGCCAGGAAGAATGAAGGCTTGGGGTCTCCCAGGACATTTGACCATGTCATCTGGTACTGGAATCCATCTTAAACCTGGTGCTTTTCCATTTAGAAGGAGGGGTGGGGACCCAGAGAGACAAAAGATTCCCACCTTGTGCCAAAACTATATAAGGGGGTGGAACAGAACAAAGGAGTGGCAGTCATGAGAAATCCCCTAGCTACCACCTGAGCTGGAACAAGGACTGTAACAGAGGAAAAGCTTGGGTCCAGACTAGAAAGGAGTCTAGTCTGTGAAAGAAGCTTATTGGAACATCTCTGAGGGTGAGATTTATCTGTAATCAATTTCTTAATGTATTAGGCTTAGACTTGCATGTTTTTGTTTTATTTTGCTTGGTAACTTACTTTGTTCTATCTGTTACTACTTGGAACCACTTAAATCCTACTTTTTATATTTAATAAAATCACTTTTGCTTATTAATTGACCCAGAGTAAGTAATTAATGCCTGGGGAACCAAACAGCTGTGCATATCTCTCTATCAGAGTTATAGAGGGCGGACAATTTATGAGTTTACCCTGTATAAGCTTTATACAGAGTAAAACCGATTCATTTGGGGTTTGGATCCCATTGGGAGCTGGGTGTCTGGGTGCTAGAGACAGGAACACTTCTTAAGCTGTTTTCAGTTAAGTCTGCAGCGTTTGGGGAACGTGGTTCCGTCCTGGGTCTGTGTTTGCAGCAGGCTAGCATGTCTGGCTCAACAAGACAGGGTACTGAAGTCCCAAGCTGTCAGGGAAAATGGGCTCAGAGGTAGTCTCAGCACATCAGATGGCAGTCCCAAGGGGGTTTCTGTGACCCAACCCGTCACATGGGGTTAGCAGCTATAGTAGGGGCTGCTCTTACTAGTAATCAGTTCCAAATTCCTACCTCTTGCCTTGGAATGGAGAACCCTCCTACAGCCTTTGTGGAGGTAAGACTTCACCCAGGAATCACTCAGTCACTTTAATCAGCAAACAAAGCACCCTAGTACTGCTCCAGAGTCTGTCCTCAGTCACCCATCAGGGATCCTCTTTCCCTTTGGGTTCCAGCCATTCCTCACATGCAGTGTGAGCTCACAGAGACCACATGCTCAGACTGCTCCTTGGCCTATTCCCCAGCCCAGAGTGCAGCCTCATATGCCCTCTCTGGCAACCCACACAGTTCCTTCTCCACTTACAGAAGAGCTGGCAACAGGAAGTAGGATTTCCCGCCATCTCTAGCCTGCCAGAGTTCTGTGAGTGGGGGAAGCCAGCTTCTTATGTTTTCTTGTCCTCCTGTCTATCAGGGCCCCAGCTTTCACAGCACTGCTGAAGATCTGCAGAGTGAGGCTCCCAAACCTGCCTTTTGTATGGTTCCCACTGAGACCTGGAGAATTACATGGCTGCCATTCTGAGCTGTCAATGCTACACAGCAGTATTTTAGTGACTGAAACCTATTCATTTGGAACTACAGGGGAAATTTATGTAGACAGGATGAAAACTGAGTGGAATTCCTCTTTTACGAAGTTCTAAGGGGACATCCAAAATCTTCATAAAATTAAGGATTCAGATTATCAGTGTTCTTCTGATTATGCCATAGAAAGCAGGTCAAGCTTCTACAAAGTTAAGTAGCTCACCAGAGGCAGGGAGGAAGGGGCTTCCAGGAGTAGAGCGAGTTGGTTGACTTTCCCAAGGCTGGTTAGCTCAGCAGAGGACGGCTGTAAAGAGGTTCAGGCTGGTGGAGCCTCTAAGCTTCACAAGAGCACAGCTTCAGTCTGGCAGAGTTTAGGTTCTTAAGAGTTGTCAGGCGAGAGCTTAAGTCAATTGAA
Source organism: Emys orbicularis (assembly GCF_028017835.1). Lineage (NCBI taxonomy): Eukaryota > Metazoa > Chordata > Testudines > Emydidae > Emys > Emys orbicularis. The sequence goes on along the minus strand of NC_088686.1, from coordinate 93,315,745 downwards.
TGCCTTGGGATTATTGATTAACTTATTGAGTGATCTTTGAATATCTGGAGTTCAGTTAAATGTGGTTGCACTCTACCTGAGTTGCAATTTGATTCCTGGTCTAGCCTTCCCACTGACATGAGCCTTACACGAAGGAAAATTGGGCAACTGTAACCTTTACATAATATAGTCCATATGCCTAGTTATGGAAAGGAAAATACTTGTGTGGCCCATAAGATCAGGATTTGCTAATTTATATTCCCCACAGTGTATTCATAGAGCCTCTTACAGAGCTCCAGGAATATTAGTGAATAATGAGGTGGTGCTGAGATGCATTTGTATCATTGTATTTGAGGAGTTGCTGTTTATAGCCTGCGGGAATACAGTTAAATAGAAGTGGAAAGTGTGCATGTTCTTGTGTATTTCATAGAAAGGCTCCTCATGTGAGTGAAAGTGTATGTCTGACAAATGATTGCCAAACACAGCATCCACAAATGCATTAATAATCTTTGCTTGTCTTGTTTCACATTTTGCCTTGCTTCATAGCCCACTAGCTGAGCACTATTCCTTACCACTCACTGACATATTTTGTATTACAATTTATACATTGTGAAATGTTTCCTATTTCAGAGTCATACCTGACCCAGATAGTTACCCGGTGCTTAGTGCAGATTATTATCTGGGAATTTGCACAGCCAAGCGAAAGTTTTAATTTATATTCTTGACATTTCAGCTGATGCTTATTTTTTGGACAATAAGATTAAATTTACTTAGCTCCATTTGTTCACAAGCCTCACAGCCACTTGATTCTAATCCTTTTGTAGCCTGTGTACCACCTTGTCACTAATAGAAAGCTATCTGAGATGTGCACCAGCTTTAGGAGAATTAAGCCTGTATGTTTTATACATAACAGTGGCAAATAACTTGCCTTTTATATCTAATTTATGGGATGTAACACGGTACAGTCCAAATCATTTCTTACACTTCTGGACTAAAAACCAAACCAAACACCCCTATGAGCACATCCAGTGCTGGCCACTATCAGAGATAGGACACTGGACTATATGGCTATGCCAATTCCTATATTCTCTTGTTCAGCTCCACTGGGCTATAGCTCAGATATATACATCAGCTAACAGAGAACCACAGATACCCACCTCATTACTAAAACATGCACAGAAAAGAAGGCCATTCCTATTTGCCACATAGGGAACGTTTCTTTCTGACCCCAAATATGACAACCAACCAGTGAATACTCTGTGCAGCCAAGAGGGCACTAAACTAAATGAACACAATTAACTTGTCAACTTGTGCCAGCCAGAAACCTGGTGAATGGCTCATTCCTCCTGCCCTGAGATCAACCTCATTTAACAACATGCAAACTCACCAGATGAAAGGGGGTAGGAAGGAAGGGGGATCTATCCTTGAGGGAGGGAAGCAGATAAGCCCTATTTGCACCTTTTCAATGCCCATCTGTAGAAGGGTTGACTCCCCCTGGTATTCCCCCTCATGGCTGAGCATAGCCAGCAGCTCTCTCCTCTACTGCCCCCTGCCAACAGTTGCTCAGTTTCTGGGGTGTTCTGCCTCTTCTGAGCCCTTTGGCCAAGTCACATTTAGTCTCATCCCATCCAGGGTAAACAAAAAGTACACTAAACTAAACTCAAATGAACAAACTTTTCACCCCTATCCAGACTCTCCTTTCTGCAGCCTCTTCCCAGGCTGTGCAGGTTTGTTCTCCTGCTCTGGTTCAGAGCAACACCTCTCAGGCTTTCTCCCTGGAGGCCTAGCTCCATATTCAATAGTCCTCCCCTTTGTGTCAGGTGTTTCTACACCAATTTTCCCCACAGTCAGTATGGGTATTCAGGCCCCCCCTCTTCTCTGGGCTTAATCCAGGGATGCTGTGGCAAGAAGCTAAGGTCTGCTCCCTTAAACTCCTTGCTACCTCCCTGGATGTCTTCCTACTTTAGCCTTCCTTTAGGCCCTCTCCCAAAGCTCCTCCCTGGACTTACTATACAGCTGCCTTTCTATAGCTTGGTTGGTTGGTTGGTCCATCTGTTCTACCTACCCTCTCACAATCAGCAAAGAGCTGCAGAATTCTTGTTCTCTCTACAGCCTCCTTCTGTTCCAGAATTCCTTTCTTTATACTAATTACCTCGCTCCTTCCCAGCTGATCTTTATCTTTAATTAAACCTGGCCCACCCTCCGACAGTAGCCAGGTAGTATAATTGACCTCTCAAGCCCACATGGATCCTTTCAGTTTCGGGGGGGGGGGGGGGGGGGCTGTAAAGGGGCATACCCTTACACCGACAGAGAGGGGACTAATGAACTCCTCTGGGCTTGTTTTCCACCAACCAGATGCACCTGCAAGGCTTGTTCTGCCTGGAAGGGTGGGACCTTAAAAGGGAAAACCTGCTACAGGAAGGGGGTAATGAGCAGGGGGAAGGCTGTTCTGCCTCCCTCCCTACCTCGGCTGTGGGTGGGTGTGCCTGCGGGTGTGTGTGTGAGAGAGAAAAACAGTGCCAAGACCTGAAGGGGGGGTACATGCATCATCCCTTACAATGGGGCTTTCAAATCAGTCAGTCACAGACTGGCCTGTCATGTGCCACAATTTGTGGAGGGTTTTTTCCCCTTTGGAGCCATCCCAGTAGGTCAGCAACATCTACTCTTTGTTAAGACCTGGATATAGCATTTACTTCAGAATGCATATACTAAAAACTGTTTGCAGTGTTTTTGTAGTCATGTTGTTCCCAGGATCTGAGAGAGGCAAGGTGGGTGAAGTAATATCTTTACAGGACCAACTTCAGCTGATGGAAAAGACATGCTTTTAAGTTTCTCAGAGCTAAGGGGGAGGGATAGCTCAGTGGTTTGAGCATTGGCCTGCTAAACCCAGGATTGTGAGTTCAATCCTTGAGGGGGCCACTTAGGAATCTGGGGCAAAAATCACTACTTGGTCCTGCTAGTGAAGGCAGGGGGCTGGACTCGATGACCTTTCAAGGTCCCTTCCAGTTCTATGAGATAGGTATAGAAAGAAAGACCCAAAGAAGAGCTCTGTGAAGCTCAAAAGCTTGTCCATTCCACCAAAAGAAGTTGGTCCAATAAAAGATACTATCTTACCCACCTTGCCAATCAAATATATGGAGTGTTTATAAGATCTTGTACAAAGTAAAGGCAGGAACAGTATATTTTTCCAAAGGTATTTAAGACTAATTAAGATTATACAAGAAAGAGATTTAATTTTCACACTGCAGAGATCATTATAACAGACATGTGCTGCATTATAAGGGAGAAAGAGCCACTATCCCAATTGTGTGGAAAATAAAATGCTTAAAATAATGAACTTCCTGTGCTTACAGAAGTAAATCACAATAACAAATTAATCCACTGAAAGGAATCTTCTGTGCACTAAAGCCAAACATACTGACATATTAAAAGTTCTGAAAAAATGAGTTGTTGGGCAAAAATTAGTGTGGTGACATGGAACTGAAGTTAGATAAACATGACACTGCATCACACTGACATCCTATACTGCTGTTACTATGACATTTTTTTAACCTCATCATTTTCTTAAAAGAGAGTGTCACTGTTTTCTAATGGCTAGATTATGACTTGGCCTACACATGAGGGGGAGTAAGAATGCCTATGTGTGGACTCCCTTGACCTTGAATCTGGGTATGCAGGCACAGTGTGGTCCATCTAATCGCTGCCTCAAAAGCCGGAGCGCAGGAAGTAGGTGGAGTCTTGTCCAGTTGACTTGATGCAAGAGGTTGCAGGGACAAGCCAGCATCAAATTAATGCTTCCAGGAGCAAGCAGGAGATAGGGAGACAACTGTGCCTCAGAGAGATGCTCTGAGTGACTGTATCTCCTAGAGCTATTTCTGGGGTGGTGTGGCTTGTGCAGCATCTTTAGTCAAGGCCTAGGGTACTTAAAGTAATGTTTTGCCAGATAAAAAAACCTATGTCTATTCCAAAAAAGATGGCAGGTTGGGGCCTAGAAGAGAGATTGATTATGGCACATGCAGTCCAGTCTCTGTTTCATTTCATGTAATTAATGTCCGATGGTCTTGGAAATGTTTTTGCAGCTAGGTCAGAGAGTGAAACAATGAGATTTTATTAGTTTAAATTTGCACAGTTGCAACAAGAAAGAAGTTAAACGGTTAAAGTAAAATATTTTGTTTGATTTTATCAGCTGTTTAACAAAAAAAACGTCTTTTCAGAAAACACAAGTGGATGAAATTGAAACAGTCATGCAGAAACGTTCACGGGATTCAGCCCGTTGAAATTAAGTGAATGTCTGACTAGAACTGCAGCCTTGAAATCCATTTCTTTTTTTTTTAATGATGTTTCTTCTATTCTGTTTCTTCTACTGCACTCTTCACCATACTGTCTGAGCACCTAGAACACTCACCTCTTCACCCCTTTCCTCCCAGCATCTGGATTTCTAGAACGATGGTCTTTTTTGTTAAACTGTTGGAAAAAAATCAATCAAACCATTTTAAATTTAAACTGCATACATCCTTTCTTGTGGTAACTTCAAATCTAAACTGATCAAATCTAATTCCGTGTTTGCCCTTCATTTCTTTCATCATCTGTCCAGAATGGACAGGTGCTAAAAAAGAACAATACACATCAATTTTGTCTTCAGGTCAGCCCCATCTCATCACGTCTGACATGAAACAAAATGATTGTCAAAAACAAACATAAGGCAAATGTTTCAGTAAAAAAGTCACATAAATCCCAAAGGAATCATTCTTTGCTGTGACTTAAAATTCTGGGGCCCAAATCTGCGAACCTGGTGTGCCTTAGTTCCCTATCAGTAAAACCGGGATACAAATACATATTTCCTCCTGCTTGTTGTCTATCTTGTCTATTTAGACTGTAAGCTCTTTGGGGCAGAGATTGTTACTTACTATTTGTATGTTCAGCAGCTAGCACAATGGGGCCCTATACTCAGATGAGGCCTCTAAGTGCTATATAATGAGTACTCCCATTTGACTGCATGAGATGATGAATCATCTAGCAAGGACTACTTGCATGAGTATGCATTTCAGAAAGCACTAAGTAATTTCTATTAACAATTACTGAAATCAAACCAACTGATATTGTGTGGGAGGAGAGAGGAACATTTACAGCTCTGACAGCTCAGTAGTATTAACATTACAGTTGTATTATAAATCAAACTTTTTATGTGAAATATTTTTTCTCTTTTCTATGACGGTTTTGTTTATGTTTTCCTCCTGTCATAAAAAGCAACATTTACCAATGACATCTCTTGTATGTTCCCTTTACAGTATCCAGCAGAACTTGACTGATAAGGGGATAAACAATGGGAATCAAAGCCAGGCACTAAGTAACTGGTTCTAATCTAGCTTTGGTCAATAGTGACAAAAAGTTGTTCCCATCTCATAGAGAATATCAGTGTCAAATGTGTTGGTGGTCTCCATACAATTTCTAGTGGGCACTAGTCTCATTTCACAAAACCCATCACCTTTGCAAACTTTATTTTTAATTGCAGCAGAGAGGCCAAAGACTGAACAGGAATGGAAACTGATCTATCCTGTTACCTCTAGGTATGGTTTCTCAAGGCTAGGATTGAGACAACATTATGGGAGAGATGACATTGCTTCTGCCCTGCATATATCATATTCAGCACCGGCCATGAACACTAAATTCCCTAATTTTTTATATATATACATATAAAAGAAGACACACCCACATATATATATATAACTAATCACTGGCATAGTTTTCTCAGTTAGTTAGAACTAAACTGGAATATTTGAATTAGTTTATACTATATTATTATACTAAGAAATCTCCCCAGCTAGTTAACTTCCTTTCTGGCAGGCATTAACTTATTTTGGAAACCAACCAGAATCAACAACCAATCAAAGTATTGTACAAAATTTTGATAGAAATTGCCAGAATGCTGTATACGTTTTCTGTTTGTTTGTTTTTAGAGACAATGTTGCTGCTTTTATTGTCGCTATTATCATGAGATTCTTGCATTACAGTGTTTATCAGGACATTCTATGTAATGGATTTTTGTCATATAACAAATAACGTATTCATAGTTGATTGTCTAGTGGTAGGACCTGCAATTACTAACAAGAGAACTATAATAATGTTCTGATGAACTTTGAAGTAATAGGAGAAAGCAAAAATAAATGACAGTTTGCCTTCAACTAGCAGTGAGAGGATGTGAAGTGAAGGGACATGGGTGAATTTATTTGACTTAAAATCATATTACGGAATATATCTGCAATAGGAATACTCCTAAAAATGATGAGTTTTTTTGTTAAAGTATGTGTACAATTACCAGCACAGGGTTTCCCCGATCCTTGATAGTCATAACTATCATCATGGAGAAAAGATAGCATATACTTGCTCATTCACTTGCTGCTTGTTGCACCCTGTCCTCTATCTACAGTAAGTCCCATTTTTAAAAGTGACTTTTGAAAAGGAGTCTAAAGATCCAAAAGTCACCAAGGTATTTTTGAAAATGTTCTTCTCGGTCAATTACTTTTCCGTTTCAGTGTTTCCAAAATGAAATATTGCGGAATTTCAGTTGCATGAAAAATTTCAGGTTTGGGGGCTTTTGTCTCAGTTTGGGATGAAACAAATCCAAAGCTCAATATTTTTCACAGAATTGAAATTCTGTTTCCTGGCCAGCTCTAGTTATTTGTATTGGAGTGGCACCTGGGGGGTAGGCACTGAACAAACACATAACAGAAAGGAAGTCCCTGCCTAGAAGAGCTTATAATCAAATGGGAACTACACAGAAAATAGAGCTGGAATGGAAGAAGGTGGATGGAGGAAGCATGGGCTAGATTTACTTGGAAAGCATCCATATGTAAATAATGTAATTAGCTCTGGAAGGTAGTGAGTAGGACTTAGCTGGGTTCACAATAACATGTTCTACATTTACATTAACTGTACTGCAGTTTAGACTTCGATGCTGTTCCAGGGAAACAGCCTGTGAGTATAGAAACTGCTTCCTCTTCTCCACCTTATGCTGAGAACCAGTGACAGCATTTCTTCTCCCACTCAGATTCCCTTCCAAGATATGCCTCCTCCTCCTGCCTAACAAGGTCTTTTGGGCATAGAGCATGAATAGGTCTGCAGGCCTATTTTTAGCGTTGAAGTGAACCCTCTCGTCACCCAATAGATAGATGCAGGCTGGAGAAACTTGGGAGAAAATTTGCTTTGCTCATTGCAGCTTGAAAATGAAGATGACCGTTCGCTCTCTCTTTGTGTTTGTATCAGAGGAGATAATAGGTAGAGGGTAAGGTGAATGGAAAGGACTGGAGTTAGGCAGGGCATGTAACTGTTTTGGAATCTCAGATCCAAATGTCAATGCTTAGGCCTATCTCCAGGTTTTGCACAATCAGAATTTGAAAATATTGCTAGGTTAGTGTTCATAGGGCCTAATTCAAAGCCCTGTGAAGTCAAAAGAAGACTTTGCATTGACTTGGACAGGCTCTAGATCTTGCCCATAATGAGCTAGTAATTCATCACGTGTTACTTTCTTCTTGCAGATACCTAGTTCAAGAACTATTTGGTAATAAGTCAGATCAATATAAAATCTTTTGCTATAGGCATGATTTCAGAGAGAAAACAATAAGAGAAGTGATACTTTGAACTTAACCAGACACTTCAAAACATTGATCTTTAAAAGGATTGTAACACGGATTTCAGTAGTGGAAGCTATTATTTGCTGCAGGTGGAGTAAAACAGTGAAGTCAAAGAAGGCAAGACAGACAGAGATTAACTTGAAAATAATCACTCTGTACACACACTAAGGATTTTGGAATGTTCAAAGATAGCTCAGGAATGTTTTACGCTTTGGATGCCAGTGCATCAGTGAAACCGGTGGGAGTGCAGTGGGGGCTCCGTCCCTGTAAACTCGCACATGTGTGTAATGGGAGGGACGGAGGCAAGAGGAGGACCATGAGAGACTGGAGCAGCTGCTGTGGTGCCCAGAATAGGGCCGGGGAATAGGTAGGAATCTCAGGGCCTCCTTCTGCCGGGTGCCCACTGCTGAGTCTCAGTAGCTTCCCTTGCTCCCCCTCCTATCTCCCTGCCCCCCATTCACAGCGAGTTTCTGCCCCCCACATCAGATGCTACTCGTTATATACACATAACATCTATCTCTAAGATATAGAGTCCCTTATCTTTTAAAACTAGATTTGCCTCTGTGAACTTCTTTGGCACTGGTCCAGCAACTAAAAAAACATATAGGACCAAATTGTGATGGCTTTATTTAGGGAGGATTTAAATGGGACTTAAAAGCAGCATAGACATGTACTAAGTGAATTTCACCATGTTTGAGCTGTGTTGTTTAGCTGTGATTAGTCAAATGTATTAATTTGAAAGTCACTGTGAACATTTGTGCCAAAAAAAACCAAAAAAACCACTCGACCGCACAAATATTTGTAGGAAGCAAACCCCAAAAAGGGCGAAAGCTGGTGCTAAAGCAAATTCATTGGAAATTGAAGTGAATATTCCTGGCTTCTTTTTTTTAAAGCATTTGCCTACAATTTGTTTTGATTGAACTGTCCATTCTTGGAAAGACTCACAGTGCATAGCCAACAAATAGACACATCTGTGGCTCTGCAGATATGCCATACTGACTACAGTTATGCAAATAGCAGTTTTTGGTTCACTGGCCAAATCAAAAAGAAATAAATACAAAAAATTGTTTCAGGTCAGCATGAAACTAACACTTGTTGAATTTTCTGGCTAACTGAAAAGCCAAAAATCAAATTCATTTTGAATCGAACAAAACACTTTTTTAACCTGAAATGAAACATTTCATGTAATTTTTTAAAACTTTTAAAAATAAAATAAAATTTAGGAAATTTTCTAAACAAACAGTCATTTCAAATTGAAAAATTGAGTGATTAAAAAAAACAACAGGTATTCTCTGGGCCTGAAAAAGTGGTTGGCAACTGGGGGACTTATTCCTGAAGGTAGAAATATTGCTAAAATATTGACTGTTATCTTTTTGAGGATGAAATAGAAAAAAAGTGTTACTCATTATGTATACATCTGTATAATGGGGTGATGCATACACTTGTCTGAAGTAAATACTTTTTACTTAAAAAGGGGATTAAACAATATATTTAATGTCTGATTTTCTCCCTTACACAACTTTCTACTGTGATTGGAATTGTGATTCCACTGAATGCATTTAGCCTGACCCACGTTATTCCTGCTACATAAACATATTTTCTTTCTTCCAGATGTTTCATGATTTTGTTCTGTATGTGCAAATAAGTACAGATCTAATGTTTCATCGATGCTTTGGCGATGGGTTTGTCCCACGACAACTAACTCTCCATTTTCAGAATTCAAAGTTGTTGAAATGTACACAAGTTTTGTTTCCAGCACTAGCAAACATCACCACTGCTTACTGTCTTCAATGGGTCACTTTTTTCACTTCTTTCACTTGTGATATAAACACCATCATTGCTGTGTCACTTTTAAAAGGTGGCAGAGTTCTCACATGCTGTATGAAGCCTTCCCAAGTCTATGCAATAAATTTTCTGAAGAAGAAACACTCTCAAAGTCCATGGCACCATCAGGGAGCCATGGCTGTAAATATAAATAAATAGGTTCCATAATACTTGGCCTTGTGGTACCCTGACTAATATGATGTGTAAATCAGATTTTATCTTGATTGAATTACAGGAGACATGTAATGATGATCTTGCCTTCAAAATATGCTAATCTGATATTCCACACATGGAAAAGCCTCACACACCTTGAGTTATCCTCTGACCTTGAGCCTCACACATTTGTTTCCTTTCATATCTTGTAATTGGGCAGTATCCATCACACAGAATATTGTCAAACATCATTCAGAAGGTTATTAATCAATAGATAGTAAACACAACAAAATTAGCATCAAAAGAGTAGACAGATTAAGTCTCCTTCATGATCTGAGGACACATGTAAATACAGAGCCATTGTAAAAATATCACATACCAGAGTCAACATTATTAATAAAAAATTTATGCTGATTACAATTCAGTGCTGCAAAAATGAAATACATAATTGCCAGTTTCACAACAAATGTTATACAGATCTGCTGTGGCTCGACCCACCACTGCTTCAAGTCTCTCCCCAATACGTAGTTATGAGTCCATGAGGCCTTCAAAACCTAGCCCTTGACTCAGAGAAGTGCTGACAAATCACTGACAATTGAAAATAATGTATTAAAAACAATAACAGATACACAGTCCTAACAGATAAATTATTCTGTATTAAATCTCTCATTAAAACCCACCTATTCCATATGCCTAGAAAACTTAATGGTTATGCAGCTGGTATGCTGTGACCATTGCTATTACACCTGTCATAACTGCCTTACAGCCTTGGGCTCCCCTCTCTGTTATATCTGCCTGTTGTCTCATGTCTTACGTTTAGATTGTAAGCTCTCTGGGACAGGGGATGTCTTTTTGTTACAGCGTGTGTTCAATGACTAGCACAGTGCTTCCCTGATCCTTGATAGTCAACACTATCATCATGGAGATAAGATAATATATACCTGCTCATTCACTTGCTGCTTGGTGCACCCTGTCCTCTATGCACAGTAACTCCCGTTTTTAAAAGTGACTTTTGAAAAGGAGACTAACGATCCAAAAGTTACCAAGATGTTTTTGAAAATGTTCTTCTGGGTCAATGGCTTTTCCATTTCAGTGTTTCCAAAATGAAACATTGCAGAATTTCAGTACCATGAAAGATTTCAGGTTTGGGGGGTTTTGTCTCCATTTGGGATGAAACAATTCCAAAGTTCAATATGTTTCACAGAATTGAAATTCTGTTTCCTGGCCAGCTCCAATTATTTGTATTGGAGTGGCACCTGGGGGTAGGCACTGAACAAACACATAACAGAAGGAAAATCCCTGCCTTGAAGAGCTTACAATCAAATCGGAACTATATGGAAAATAGAGCTGGAATGGAACAAGGTGGATAGAGGACACATGGGCTGGATTTGTTTTACTTGGAAAGCATCCATATGTAAATTATGTAATTAGCTCTGGAAGGTAGTGAGTAGGACTTAGCTGGGTTCACAATAACATTTTCACTATACTGCAGTTCAGACTTCGATGCTGTTCCAGGGAAACAGCCTAAGTATAGAAACTGCTTCCTCTTCTCCACCTTATGCTGGGAACCAGTGACAGTATTTCTTCTCCCACTCAGATTCCCTTCCAAGATATGCCTCCTCCTCCTGCCTAACAAGGTCTTTTGGGCATAGAGCATGAATAGGTCTGCAGGCCTATTTTTAGCATTGAAGTGAACCCTCTCGTCACCCAATAGATGCAGGTTTCTTTGTCTGGCCACTGGAGAAACTTGGAAGAAAATGGAACTTGCTTTGCTCATTGCAGCTTGAAAACGAAGACGACTGTTCTGAGCTGCAATGTGAGTTTACTTGTTTTCTGCTGGGGATACACTAGAAAAGGAAATTACATTGCAATGTACCAACATCAAACCATTGTCGGACTTAATGTCACATAGTGAAATGCTGAAAAATAAAAATTCTTCTAAAGGAATTTGGAACTGTGACTGCGTATTAGGTTTGCCTGGCTTAGGGCAATTCCCCCCTTCTCCTTATGTGAGTAGATGGGACCCACAGCTGCTAGGACCTGCCCATCTGGCTCTGTAGCAAACTTCTCCCAGCTCTGGGAATCAGTGGAAGTCCTGTATTACAGGATTCAAAGGCCAGAGAGGAGGAGGGTAGAGGCAGGGGGCTGGTCACTTTCTTCAGGATGTTCGCCTGTTGACCCCCAAAATGTCCAGGGATATCCAGACAAGTTTTAAAGCTGCCAGAAGCAGCATTAAAACCTGAAGAAACCCAATCTTCAAAGCTGATGCTGTACAGCAGCAAAGGGGGGGAACAAATAGCATTACAACTCTTACTGGTGCGGTGCTAATAGGGGAAGGCGCCTGTAAGTCAGTCATGTGGGGAAACAGTGCTTCCACACATGTCCCAGGCTTCTCAGGAACAATGATGGTTAAAGGGGTGATTGGCAATGGTGGAGGAGACAGCTCTTTCTCCAGCAACTGCACAATGGGCAGGAAACTCTGCAGTTAGAATATTGCCCTGAGTCTTACACCATATGTAGGTAACAGAGCAAAATACCATGATCCTAGCCATGGACATCTCTGCAGGACAGTTACCTAGGACACCAAAGTATCAGGGGCAGGTGGAGAGACTATGGCCTATGGATATTTTCCAGCTTGCTAAGAAAGATAAGTCCCTAGACTCAGCAATGCTTTTTTCCCTTGTGGGGGAAGGGGGCATTTTCCCTTTAAAGATAATGCCTGCTAATGTTTATGGGAGTTACATGTGTGCAGCAAGGAGAGATGAGAACTCTTTCCTTTGCTTATGGAAAAATCTAGCATATTTTTATTCCAGTAAAACTCATCTTTCAAATGTCAGAGATTACAAGAGCATATCTTTCTCTTTTGTGGGAGAATAAAGTCCTGGCTAAAGAAGAAAGGCTCCTGTATTTCTTTATTAAGAATGTAGAGAAGATTCGTGCTGCTGTCAGCAGTGCCATCTGGAATTATGCTCTAAAAGTCTGCTGTGCTTTGTTGGTGGGCAAACAGAATGACTTTCTCCCTTCACTTAGAGTCTGGTTTAAGTATTGCACTGACGGATGCTCATATTAGTGCATCACACCTGTACGCTCCTCACACACCCACAGGTGCGTGCACGCCCACAAAGCTTTGTTTCTGTTGTGATTTTCCTCTTGAAAAGAACTAGAACATTAGGCTTGCTTTGAATCTATTGGTCTCCTACAAGGCAACTCAGGGGCTGATCCTGCGGTATCTATCTAGACAAAACTTCCATTGACATTTGTAGGAATTTTCCCTGCCTCAGGATTGCAGGAGCCAGGGGCTCATTGATGATGGGAGCCCACAGCACTAGTTTAAGATGGCAGAGGGGAGAATCAAATCAACAATCTAAAAAAAAAAAGTTTGTAGTTAATCCACTAGCCATCATTAGTGATACTTTTAATGTCAGGTTGACTCTTTTGCATGTGTTTTCTTTGAACTGCTGCCAGACTGATCACTTTTAAACTCAGAAAGCCCAGAAAATGAAACTGTCTCCCAAAGTTCCCACTTAGCTTCCCAGTCAAATACTATCTGCACCACTACGAGCACAACGGTTGGGGAAGTGGAAGAGCATGTTCGTTCATTTGACAAAGCTCTTACGGTAGGAGCCATGCTTTCCACAAGGAGTCTCTGAAGAAGCAATTTGTTAATTTTATTACAAAAGGCTGACTTAGGAAAGAAATCTATTTTTTCTCACATCTTTGTTTTTTAAAGCTATGTCACTTAAAAAACCAAACTAAATCTCCTCCTGGACTGAGGAGATGCACATGTGGGGTGCCAACCTGGCAGGGATTTCTACTGCAAAGCTGTCAACCTCTAAAAACAAGGGTTTGTAATATCTTTACTCTGGCTTGATGTCTTTGGGTGTCCAGGCATGGACCTTGTAATCAGAGAATGCAAATACAAAGACCCCAACTGGGCAAACAGCAGGGTCTGAATCTGGGATCTACAAACATGAGCATTAACTTGAGCCAAAGAAGTAAATCCATTAGCTTGGAGAAGTAGTAGACTCATATTCTCTTAAGTGGACCAGCCACTATTGGGGGACAAGAATCCACTCACACAGGAGCGGCGCCAGGGTTTTTGGAGCCCTCGGTGGGGGTCCTTCCGCGCTCCCAGTCGTCGTCGGCAATTCTGCGGCGGGGGGGTCCTTCCGCGCTCCCGGTCTTCAGGGCACTTCGGCGGCGGGTCCCGGAGTGAGTGAAGGACCCGCCGTAGAATTGCCGCTGAAGACCCGGAATGCGGAAGGACCCCCCGCCGCCGAATTGCTGCCGAGGGCGGCAAAATGCCGCCCCCCCCAAATCCTGGTGCCCTAGGCGACCACCTAGGTCGCCTAAATGGAAGCGCCGGCCCTGCACTCACAGCCAGTGTGGGTTACACATTAATCATCAGGATTCTGGGTGCCTGCTGCTTGCACCATGTCCCTCCTTTGGGCACCCACACAAGAACACACAGGGCCTGGCTTTTAAACTGACTTTAGTTTCAGTTACTCACTGGAAGGAACTGATTGGAATTTGAGTAGGAGGTCACACCGTAAGGGATCAGCACCCCAGATCTCAGATGTGCCCTTTCTAAAGTGAATTCATGTTCAGGCAGTGCAATGATCCTGAGGGAGTCTCTGGCACTGCAGTCTGCACGTTGTTTACTCCAGGCAGTTTCTCTGTGCTTTTTCTGCCCTCATACACACTCTTGCAACTCCAGTGAAATCAGTGTGAGCGCATGGATGTAACTGAAGGCAAATGTCTGCCTGGTGTATTTGCCACAATCCTGGATGTAAAAGAGCTACAGACAGAAATAGTTAGAAACTGCATAGAGAATTGTTCTTCTCCATTACACAATGACACATGGAGATGATTTTCTTCACTATTATTATAATCTATATTGCATTAGCACTTGGAAGGCCCAGTCACAGTCAGAGTCCCATTGAATTTAATAAGAGCAGCCACAGGAGAGGAAGGATGGTCCTATGGTTAGGTTCCTAACCTAGCACTTGGGAAGCCTGGCTTCAAGTTCCTATTCTGCTACCTGTGTGAGCTTGCGCAAGTCACTTAGCCTCTCTTTCACTCTATAAAATAGGGTGAATAGCATTTCCCTCCCTTACAGGGCTGTTATGAGGATAAATATACCAGGAGATGCGTAAACACTACAGTAATGGGAGCCCTATAAACACGTAAGATAGACATCCCCTAAAGAGTTTACCATCTATGGCCTTAGGCAAAAGGGTAAGTGTGCTTGTGTCTGAAGCCAGTCTTCCTCAGTTTCCATGATCAAATCATTTAACCTGTTGCCTCAGTATTTCTGCTTGTAAAAATGGAGCTAATAATATTTTTCTGCCTTCCAAGAGTGTTGGGAGAGTTAAGGACCAACTCCACATTCTGTGAGCAAAGTTAACCATGTGCTTAAGAGTTTCCAGGATTGGGACTTAATTTCAGACCAAAGGCAAGAAGTGGGTGCAACAAGCAAAGAAACAAAGGGTATAGGATTGGGAGGAGGCAAATAAGAGTGATAGGAAGAGGTGGCTATATAGTCTAGCTAAGTGCATGATTAATAATGTACAGTCTTTAGTGACAACTCAAGACAAAACTTCACTATAGTGTTAGCAACATTTTGAAGCCAACTTCCAGCAAAAATAAGTAAAATGAGCCTCTGACCCTAGGTACTCCTGTATCCACACCCTACATAGTACTGCAATAACATCTGTACAAAACATTTGCAAATGTCAAAGCTTCTCAGAATTTGAGGATACCTCCCCCACACACCACCACATTTTGTTATAACAGGCTCAATTTCACCACAATTTTCACCACATTTCACAAAGTTTTTCCAGTGGAGATGGGGTCATTTCTACAAGAAAGGTGACTCTGAAATGCAAAATTTGAATTTTCTTATATGATGGATGGAAAAAGAGCAGAAATGTAAAATTGGAAGGATCTGAAATCACTTGAAATCACTGAATCACAAGTACTTGAAAGAGCAACATTGGTTAAATTTTACTGTAAAAAAATCATCACTAATTTCACACAGCTGTATTGGCAGATTTTTTTTACCCCGAATTGAATATGGAACTGTACCGTATCTGAGTCTGGGAAAAGGTATCTTCTCTGCTTGTGCATTTCCTGGCATTACTTAGTAGTGGAACTGCCAGAATACCTCAAGAAAAAATGATTTTGGGTTCTTGCTCTGCTGGCTCAATCCATGAGGTGGTAGAAATAATATTTAAAATGTTTTATCTTGTGACTTTTGGGCATGATTTTGACCACAAAAAGGTTTTACTTGGATGCTTTTGGTTCAACTTTTGGATACTCAACCAAATCTTTGTAGATTCACTCATCACCATCCTCCAGGATGGGACATGATGACATTTTGGTCTTTGTTAGGGTAACAGACTGGCTGGTCTATTACTGACTAGTTTGTAGAGAATAGTCTGATCAGCTGACTCACCTGCTTCCACACCAAGAACGTCCATAGAATAGCATACACAGTCAACACACCACCACAAGTTACAGGAACTACTTCCTTCTGCTAAATAACACTATACTTGTCTCAAAAACAAAAATCTTCTTGGTTTCTATGGTGTATGCTGTTGCTTGTTTACTTTGTACCACATCCTTAAAGAGAGAAAAGTCCTCTTATCTCTTACAGAGGAACTGCAGTTTTGTATTCAGATGCAGCCTGCTACAGAGGAGATTCTCACACACTGTGATCACTCACGGAGACATTATTTTTGTTCTTTTTTGTTTTGTTGTTCACTAAGAATGTAGTAGAGCAAATAATATGGTTGCACTTTGAATATGGAAAAGGCTAACAGTATCACATCTAGATTTATAACAAAATCCACAGTCTAGATGATCATAAACAAACCTTTAAAAAAAATGGCATAAATGAGTGCATAGCTATAATTGATTTTAATTTTACACAATGTGTGGTAGGTAGCCTGCAGCCTGGTAAATGTTTCTAAAAACTTCTAGAAATATCAAGGACAATACTCATGAAAATCCAGTACACTCTGACTGTCAATAAAAAGCCTGAGAATTACATCCCATCTTTGTATGTTACTCTAGAATATATTACATTCTTTTCTGTATTTTCTTTCCCAGCCTTCAACAAGAGAAACACCAGACTAAAGGTGACGAAAGATGAAATTTCTGATGCAAAATTAGGGAAGTCCCTGAAAATCAGGGATGTTTTAGAAGCAGGCAAATACATTTTCAAAAGACGAGAGAAGGCTCATAATATATTATCTTCAACAGTTAAGCAGGTGGAGGATAACCACTGAAATGATAAACTACTCAGGGGGATTTAATTTTTTCCAATGTAATTTCAACATTTAATTTCTTGACTTGTTTGATGTAACATAATCTTATACAGAACACAGTGCAAAGCATAGGTCATACATTTCATAAATACCAATTCCTCTAGAAAAACAACAAAGGAAGGAAAATAGCTGCTGAACAAGAGGAATTTTCATTGGATTGTAGAAGCAAATTTCGAAAACTGTAAACGTAACATAACAAAACAAAACAACCCAAAAACCAAACTCTCTTCAGCAGTGAATCAAAGTGCAAGATAATATTAGAGTCCATAGACCTAGTGAAGTAAGTAAAGCTTTTTTGTGCAGGAGACAAAGCTTTCTTGGAATTAGTCCAAGACAGAAACAAAATCGTGCTGGATCTAAACCCACCAAAACCTTCCTGAAACCTTCAATTCAAGTGGAAGGTGCACTTTTTTGACCTTGCTTTCACTAATATACAGCATAGTAGATAAAAATACATTTTTAAACAATTAAAATTACATTAAAAACTATCCACATGCAATTTTCCGCTGGGGAGAAAAAAGAAAGAAAGAAGTAAAGAACCACACATAACAGATGTTAGTCACAACACATACACCCCAGTTCAGTAAGGTACTTAAGCTCATGACTAACCCGAAACATGAGATTACTCATGCAGGGACTACTCACATGCTAAAGTCAGGGGTGTGCTTAAGTACCTTGCTGAATCATCGCCTTATTGTACCATTGGAGGGTACTCAAATTCCATGGTGATTCAAATGGTATAAGAATCTGAATAGATTAGATATGGCATGGCATAGGGGTCTGTTAAAGATTAGACTCATCACTTATAAACATAGTCTATTTATGTTATAGATGGGCTTTATAGTTTGTCAGCACTTCGGGTACTGTAGACTGAATTCATTCATGAACTTTGCAATTATCTACATTGCTAATTGTAGTATTTCAAGAAGAAAAGCTGATGTGTGAACAAATTATTGTTTTTGGTCAGTTAGATACGGTGCATTGTTAAGATAAAGAAAGTTCTAGGCAGTGCTTAATTTGTAATGAAAGAAGTGCTAGGGCTGAAACTGGGTGGCAGCTGCTGGCCGGGTGCCCTGCTCTGAAGGTAGCACCGCCGTCAGCAGTAGCAGCACAGAAGTAAGGGTGGCATGGTATATTATTGTCATCCTTACTTCTGTGCTGCTGCTAATGGTGGTGCTGCCTTCAGAGCTGGGTGGCTGGAGAGCGGCGGCTGCTGGCTGGGAGCCTAGAGGTGTCGGGGCTATGAACTGCCAAGTTAGAAGTGCTATATGACAAGCCCCAGCACAAATTAAGCACTGGTTCTAGGACAGTACAACAAGCCAGATCTGTAGGGTGTATACAAAAATGTAAAATTGCATTCACTTAGCCTTGAAGCTTGCTGAATCAAAACTTTATATAGTATTCTCACCCCTTAAAGGTGTTATCAGTTCATTTATCTGTCTTCCCAGCTGAACAAATGTAATGGACTCTTACAGAAGAAGTAAATGCATGAAGTGGGGAAAGGACCTTCTCTTATTTGTGGATAGATGAGGGGTGTGTGTTGACTTTATTCAAAGAAATGTAGAGTAAAATACATATTTATTGAATTGACTGTTTGAAAACATTTTTTTCAAACCCTCAGTTTTTAGAAAGGCTTAATATTCCCCCAGTCATCGGAAGACAGTATAGGGCTGCCTGTCTGTCATTACATGATTCCAGATCCTCACAGATAAGTGTGACACCAAGCATGCATACACACGTATGCATACACACCTGCTTTGCAACATTACCCTATATTTCTTTTAGAAATTCAGAAAAAGAAAAGGGAATAATGGAAATAAAATATCTTCTGGAAACAGGGTGGTTCAGGTGATTAGAAAGCACACACATACTTCTTCAGCTTAACTTTCCCACAATTACTACATACTGTCATAAACAAACAAACAAACAAACAGTTCCCCTTCATCTCGGGGAAGAGCAAAGAAAAGGAGATTGAGATCCCATATGTTTCCTTTAACTTTTTGTAGGGCACTCAGTACTGTGATGACCATGGTACAAAGGCTTAGGTGACAGATTAGATAGATAGATCGTAAGGAGATACATAGCCTTTCATCTCTAAATCATCAGTTGTAAACTTGCTAGTCTGCAAGTCATTGTTTGGAAATGTATGTAAGATGAGTGGTTAGTCTCAATCTTGTTCATGTGGGTTTCCACATCGCTAAAATACTCTCAAGCAAGCAAGCAAACCTACCAGATATTACCACAATAAACACCTATTACAACATCTTCCCAGCAGAAAAGAAAAGGATAGAATGGGCATGGTAGTAACCTTCATGGAACTTGGAGGGAGGAGCACAGATTGCAGGAGTGAAGAGTTTGGAGGAGGAAGTCAGTGTACATGGCTAGAATACTAGTTATAATTGCATATCTTAATAAAGAGCCAGTTTAGTTTTATAAGAATGGAGTCCTTTCATGTTATTACCCAGCATGAGATATATAAAACGGACTTGGTGTATGGCTACACTGCAAAAACAAACAAACGGAAAAAAAAACCACCCAGCAAGTCACACAGCCCAGGTCAACTGACTTGAGCTTGCGAGGCTCATGGTATGGGGCTAAAAAAACCACTTAGGCTGGAGCTTGGGTTTCAAAACTCAAAGAGCCCGAGCAAGAACATCTACACTACTATTTCTAACCTTGTAGTGGAAGCCCGAGTCAGCTGACCTGGCCTCTGAGACTTGCTGTCATTTTTTTTTTTTTTTTTTTTGCAGTTCAGGGTATGTCTACACTACAGGATTAATCCGAATTTATATAATTCGAATTTAGGAAACCGATTTTATAAATTCGAATGTATTCGGCCACACTATGCACCATTAATTCGGTGGTGTGCGTCCAAGCTACCATAGTAGCATCGATTTCCAGAGCGTTGCATTGTGGGTAGCTTTTACATAGCTATCCCATAGTTCCCGCAGTCTCCACCCCCCTTGGAATTCTGGGTTGAGACCCCAGTGCATGATGGGGCAAAAAACATTGTCGCAGGTAGTTCTGGGTACAGCCTCCCCCTCCCTCCCTGAAAGCAACGGCAGACAACCATTTCGCGCCTTTTTTCCTGAGTGAACTCTGCAGACTCCATTCTGCATCAAGCATGGATCCCGTTGTGCTCCAGAACGCAGTCTTGAACATTATAAACACCTCACGCTTTCTCGTGGAGTTTATGCTTACACAGGACCAGAAAAAAGAGGCGAGGAGGAGGAGGCGGCGATTGCAGCGCAGCGACCAGCGTGATGAGGACATGGACACGGACACAGAATTCTCTGAGACCGCGGGCCCCGGTGCTTTGGAGATTATGATGTTAATGGGCCAGGTTATAGGCTTGGAACGCCGATTCTGGGCCCGGGAAACAAGCACAGACTGGTGGGACCGCATAGTGTTGCAGGTGTGGGACGATTCCCAGTGGCTGAGAAACTTTCGCATGCGTAAGGGCACTTTCATGGAACTTTGTGACTTGCTTTCCCCTGCCCTGAAGCGCCAGAATACCAAGATGAGAGCAGCCCTCACAGTTGAGAAGCGAGTGGCGATAGCCCTGTGGAAGCTTGCAACGCCAGACAGCTACCGGTCAGTCGGGAATCAATTTGGAGTGGGCAAATCTACTGTGGGGGCTGCTGTGATGCAAGTAGCCAAAGCAATCACGGAGGTGCTGCTACGAAAGGTAGTGACTCTGGGAAATGTGCAGGTCATAGTGGATGTCTTTGCTGCAATGGGATTCCCTAACTGTGGTGGGGCAATAGATGGAACCCATATTCCTATCTTGGCACCGGAGCACCAGGGTACCCAGTACATAAACCGCAAGGGGTACTTCTCAATGGTGCTGCAAGCACTTGTGGATCACAAGGGACGTTTCACCAACATCCATGTGGGCTGGCCGGGAAGGGTTCATGACGCTCGCGTCTTCAGGAACACCAATCTGTTTAAACGGCTGCAGCAAGGGACTTACTTTCCGGACCAGAAAATAACCGTGGGGGATGTTGAAATGCCAATTGTTATTCTTGGGGACCCAGCCTACCCCTTAATGCCATGGCTCATGAAGCCATACACAGGCAGCCTGGACAGGAGTCAGGAGTTGTTCAACTACAGGCTGAGCAAGTGCAGAATGGTGGTAGAATGTGCATTTGGCCGTTTAAAAGGTCGCTGGCGATCCTTATTGACTCGCTCAGACCTCAGCCAAACCAATATCCCCATTGTTATTACTGCTTGCTGTGTGCTTCACAATCTCTGTGAGAGCAAGGGGGAGACCTTTATGGCAGGGTGGGAGGCTGAGGCAAATCGCCTGGCTGCTGATTACTCGCAGCCAGACACCAGGGCGATTAGAAGAGCACACGATGAAGCGCTGCGCATTAGGGAAGCTTTGAAAACCAGTTTCATGACTGGCCAGGCTACAGTGTGAAATTTCTGTTTGTTTATCCTTCCTGAAAACCCGCCCCCTTTATTGACTCATTCTCTGTAAGGAACCCACCCTCCCCCTTCCCCCAGCTTGCTTTCAAAGGAAATAAAGTCACCATTGTTTAAAAATCATTTATTCTTTATTAATTGATTATAAAAAGAGGGAGAGAACCTGAGTGGGGTTTGGGAGGAGGATCAGCGGGAAGGAAAAGCCCAGTAAAAAAAGGTTAAGAAAATGGCAGCCTTTTGCTTGGGCTGTCCACTGGGGTGGAATGGGAGGGTGTACGGAGCCTCCCCCCCCCCGTGTTCTTACACGTCTGGGTGAGGAGGCTATGGAACATGGTGAGGAGGTAGGGGGGTTATACAGGGGCTGTAGCGGCACAGAACCTGAGTGGGGTTTGGGAGGAGGATCTGCGGGAAGGAAAAGCCCAGTAAAAAAAGGTTAAAAAAATGGCAGCCTTTTGCTTGGGCTGTCCACTGGGGTGGAATGGGAGGGTGTACGGAGCCTCCCCCCCCCGTGTTCTTACACGTCTGGGTGTGGAGGCTATGGAACATGGTGAGGAGGTACGGGGGTTATACAGGGGCTGTAGCGGCACTCTGTTCTCCAGCAGCCGTTCCTGAAGCTCCACCAGACGCCGGAGCATGTCTGTTTGCTCACGCAGCAGCCCCAGCGTTGCTTCCCGACTCCTCTGATCTTCCTGCCGCCACCTCTCATCTCGAGCGTCTCTCCTCTCCTCACGTTGGTCCCTTCTGTCCTCACGTTGGTCCCTCATGTCCTCACGTTGGTCCCTCCTGTCCTCACGGTCACTGGCTTCTTTCCTATACTTGCAAACCGTCTCCTTCCACTCATTCAGATGAGCTCTTTCATTCCTGGTGGATTGCATGATTTCGGAAAACATCTCTTCTCTCGTCTTTTTTTTACGACGCCTTATCTGGGATAGCCTTCGGGAAGGAGGAGGGAGGCTTGAAACATTTGCACCTGCTGGAGGGAGTGAAAAAAGGAGAGAATTTTTTTAAAAGATACATTTTTCAGAACAATGCTTATACTCTTTCACGGTGTATACTATTCACATTACATAGCACATGCGATTTCTGTGCAAGGTCGCATTTTGCCTCTTAATATTGAGTGCCTGTGGCTTTGCTGCTAGAGATCACAGACGCAGGTCCGGGCAACAGAATTCACCTTGCATGCTGCCATGGTAAGCCACTGTCTTTAGGCTTCTGCGCCCTGCTTTCCCACATACCAAGCAAAGCCCGTTGTGCTGCAGTTTTCCTGTTAGCTTGTTTTCTGCTGCTGAAGGTTAACACCCCCCCCCCATCCAATTCTCTGGGATGAGTGCTTTCTCCCTCCCCCCACCGCGTGGCTGGTATCAGGGAAGATCCCTGCAGGAACCAAACTAACAACACCCCCCCCCACCCGCCATGAATTCTCTGGGATGAGTGCTTTCTCCCTCCCCCCACCGCGTGGCTGGTATCAGGGAAGATCCCTGCAGGAACCAAACTAACACCCCCCCCCCCACCCGCCATGAATTCTCTGGGATGAGTGCTTTCTCCCTCCCCCCACCGCGTGGCTGGTATCAGGGAAGATCCCTGCAGGAACCAAACTAACACCCCCCCCCCACCCGCCATGAATTCTCTGGGATGAGTGCTTTCTCCCTCCCCCCACCGCGTGGCTGGTATCAGGGAAGATCCCTGCAGGAACCAAACTAACACCCCCCCCCCCACCCGCCATGAATTCTCTGGGATGAGTGCTTTCTCCCTCCCCCCACCGCGTGGCTGGTATCAGGGAAGATCCCTGCAGGAACCAAACTAACACCCCCCCCCCCACCCGCCATGAATTCTCTGGGATGAGTGCTTTCTCCCTCCCCCCACCGCGTGGCTGGTATCAGGGAAGATCCCTGCTAGCAAAACGCGAAAAGCTCTGGGCCAATCCTCCCCCCCCTTTGCACTTGGCTAAATGCAGGGAAGGATTTCTTTTCAGCCACAGGCAAACAGCCCAGTAGGAACGGCCACCTCTGTCCCCTTAATTAAATTCCCTTATTTCAACCAGGTTACCCTAAGCGATATCACTCTCCTGAGGATTACACAGCAAGATAAAGAACGGATGTTGCTTGAATGCCAGCAAACACCGGGACCATACGCTGCCAGGCTCTGTCAGGCAATGATACCAGATTACTTGCTACTAGCATGGCGTGGTCAAGTGTCCTACCATGGAGGACGGAATAAGGCTGCACTGCCCAGAAACCTTGTGGCAAGGCTTTTGGAGTACCTCCAGGAGAGCTTCATGGAGATGTCCCTGGAGGATTTCCGCTCCATCCCCAGACATGTTAACAGACTTTTCCAGTAGCTGTACTGGCTGCGAATGCATCCCAAGTGCTCAGGGCAAATTAATCATTAAAAATGCTTGCTTTTAAACCATGTTTTATATTTTAAAAGGTAAACTCACCTGAGGTCCCTTCCATGGGGTCATGGTCTTGGGTGCTGGCTTGGGAGGCTTGGGAGGGTACTTCAGTCAGGGTGAGAAACAGATCCTGGCTGTTGGGGAGAACGGAGAGCTGGGTGCTCTCTGCCAGCTCGTCCTCCTCCTCCTCCTCTTCCCCTTCCATGGAATCATCAGGTGTACCTGATGAGATTATCCCCAGCTCGGAATCCACAGTCAGAGGTGGGGTAGTGGTGGCGGCCCCCCCTAGAAATGCATTTAGCTCAGCGTAGAAGCGGCATGTCCGCGGCTCTGACCCGGAGCGACCGTTTGCCTCCTTTGCTTTTTGATAGGCTTGTCTGAGCTCCTTGACTTTCACGCGGCACTGATCTGTGTCCCTATTGTGGCCTCTCTCCATCATGCCCTTGGAAATTTTTTCATAAGTTTTGGCATTTCGTCTTTTCGAACGCAGTTCTGCTAGCACTGAATCCTCTCCCCATATAGAGATCAAATCCAGTACCTCCTGTACGGTCCATGCTGGTGCTCTTTTTCGATTATCAGCCTGCATGGTTACCTGTGCTGATGAGCTCTCTGTGGTCACCTGTGCTCTCCACGCTGTGCAAACAGGAAATGAAATTCAAATGTTCCCGGGGCTTTTCCTGTCCACCTGGCCAGTGCATGCGAGTTCAGATTGCTGGCCAGAGCGGTCACAATGGTGCACTGTGGGATAGCTCCTGGAGGCCAATAACATCGAATTGCGGCCACACTAACCTTAATTCGGATTAACAATACCGATTTTGACGCTACTCCTCTCGTCGAGGAGGAGTACAGAAATCGAATTAAAGGGCCCTTTAATTCGAATTAACTGGCTTCGTTGTGTGGACGGGTCAAGCGTTAATTCGAATTAAGGCAGCTAAATCCGAATTAAAGTCGTAGTGTAGACATACCCTTTCAAATTGAATTCCCCTCTTCCTGGCCAGATCAGGATAGAAGCACAATGGTAGGGGAGTATGAAGAAGTGTGTATTGCGTCTTCCCATGCTGTAACTCTTCTATGGATAGAACGAGAACTTCCGGCTCCAGAGCTGTTAATTTCTAGCACCTTCACCAGCACTAAACTTGCTTCAAAAATATTTGCCCTCCATTTGGGACAAGAGTCCAGAGTAATTCAATACTCATTACTTTCACAAATGAAAGGGAAAAAAAAGATTTTCCTTTCAAATATTTTCCCAGAATATCTGAAAGTGGTTGCTTGGTGTGTGCCTGGCTAGGAAGAGGACAAAACTCTCCTTGTGAATAAGCAAGCTGGATTTTGAAACATTTCTCCTTTTGATTTTGCCTTTTTATTGTTGTTCTGAACATGAGCTTACATCCTATAGGTTTTAAGGTGTTTTTATGAGAAGGGATCTCATTCCTGTTTTTAATCTATTTTGTGTATATACCAACATAGAATTTGCCTACCTTGGAGACCTTAGTCTCAATATGTGGGAAGGACAAAAGGATGACAACAATATATTGGAATAGGGGGAATAGAGAAGTGGCATGAAGGTACAGCGTGAGGGAAAATGGCACTAACAGGAGAGGAAGAAGCACAGTGAGGGAAGTGAGGAAAGCAATAATGGGAGAAATAAGTTATCTGCTGTAATTGATTTAGAAATCGAATAGTTACTAATTGTCTCTTCTCATTTATTACTACATAACAGTCTGTTTAATTAAAACCCATCAGTGCTGTCTGGAATGATGACTAACAGTGCCTATTCCCCTTCAGACTCTAGCCCATTGCCCACCCTCACTAGCCTCCTCATGGCACCGTCAGGGAACAGTGAAAACCATCTCAGCTGCCAGTGACCGTGTACTTAGGCTGTTACCAATTCATGACACAGCCTCTTCAGTGTCTTCCTCTCTGAGGCACCTGTCAATGATTAATTGAACGTAACAGTCAACCAGACATAACTCCATGGATCTTTACAAGGAGGTGCTACTTGCTAAGTATAAAAAGCATGGTTAAAGCATGAAGTAAAAGATGATTAAATGAAATATAAGCTTATCTGGGCACCACTAAAACTAGTAACCAATCAAAGCTTAGTTAGAGAAATTGGCATAGTCATAATTAATTTGTGCAAATCTCAACTGCAACACTCTCCATGCACCAAGTCCTTGCATTACTGCATATCACAAGAAAATGTCTGCCACGGGAGACCCTGTAGGTATGAGAATAAATTTTCTGAAGGGCTAAGAGGCCCACCTTGCTTTTTGTAGAAGCAAATACCTCTTAATGCTGTGCAGCTGTGAGCACTCCCAAACTGTGGAGAACTGTGCTCATATACTGGGACCCACTAAGTTCATGGTTTCCATACAGGTGAATGGTACAGTTGTCCAGGCCCTGTTCAACTTTGGCTGAAGGGAAACTTTTGTCTGATGATGTGCTACAGACACCCAGAACTGTGAGCCACTATATTACCCCTATCCCTCGCCTTGCAGGTAACAGTCAGTGAATCTAGTTTCCGAGTTCCCCAGAGACATCTCTCTGCAGTATCCAGTCCCTCTCA
Source organism: Emys orbicularis (assembly GCF_028017835.1). Classification (NCBI taxonomy): domain Eukaryota; kingdom Metazoa; phylum Chordata; order Testudines; family Emydidae; genus Emys; species Emys orbicularis. The sequence continues at coordinate 93,289,441 of NC_088686.1, read as the reverse complement.
CTGGTCACTCACAGGAATGATTAAGTTCTCTGTCATCAAAGAGACAGAGCACACATCAGCCTGTTAGGTTAGCGGAAGACTCACACTTCACTTTAATACACAGCACTAAGATGTTTTTGTAATAAAACAAGAATAAGTTTATTCACAAAAAACAGATACTAAGTGATACTAAGCAAGAATAAAAGAGACAGGAATGGTTACAAACAAAACAAAACAAAATGCACTTTCTAGTGACTAAAACTTAATTTTATCAAGTAACAGTCTTTGCCTAAGCAGTTTCCTTACTTACATCAAGTTACCAGCATCCCTAGCCCTCCAGACTAGAGGATCCAACTTTCATAGGTTGAAAGGGTGCTGTTCCCTATGGTCCCTCAGTGATGGATAACTGAAAGATCTTTCTGCTCCACTTATATTACCCACATTCCATTATCTCTGCCTCAAGAGTAAGGAAAGCCTCCTGGGGTACAGATTCTGTCCCTCAAGTGATTGTTAAACAGTCTTCTCCCCTACTCATTTAGCCTAATGGCTTTGTTTACCTTATATGTAAATGTACTTTCATTGTCCTGTGCCTGAAACCAAGCTACTCAGATAGATAAATACATATTCCTTTGCGCAGGGCAGGCTGGGTTTATGCACTGTCTCCCAAATACATTTTAGGAACATATTTCCAGCACACATCTATAACTCTTTGTACACATTCACCTCTACCTTTATATAACGCTGTCCTCGGGAGCCAAAAAATCTTACCGCGTTGTAGGTGAAACCGCGTTATATCGAACTTGCTTTGATCCACCGGAGTGCGCAGCCCCGCCCCCCCGGAGCACTGCTTTACCACATTATATCCGAATTCATGTTATATCAGGTCGCATTATATCAGGGCAGAGGTGTACATCATGCAATGATTTTCGGGAGCAGCATGCCACCAGTTTACATATGATACCTTACATGACATCTTTGAGGTACATATTATCACAACAGTGTCTTGGGGAAATGAATTGTCAGGCCTGATGTGAGTTATAGTATAGGGGGGGGCCCTCTGCCAGTTGGCATTGAGGGGCTCCCAGAGTCACAAACTGGTAATGCAAGAAGAAGGTCTTCTGGGGTTATGTACAGAGAATGCCTCTATGGAAATGTTAAGTCATTGACAAAGGACTGATGTAGATGTATTATTGGGGACCACAAGCATTCTCTAATTTGTGGGGCTGGGCAAGAAGTTAACTTTCCAATTGTGTTGGGGTGGGACTGGGTCACTTTAACCAACTTCTAGGGAGTTTTCAGGGATTTCTTGCCTCCCTCTGTCTGCATCCCCAAACCTACAAAGTGACACCAACCCCATCTATCTAATATCTAACTTATTTATATACTGTCTATCTAGGTAATGACATGGCCATCATCATAGTATCTGAATACTTCACAAACATTAATGGAAATCATTCTCATGATAACCCAGGGATGTGCAGGACTCCTTGAAAAGAGACATTTCTATCTCAGGTACTTAATGGCCCATTATTACCATAGTATATCAGCAGCTCACAATCTCATATATCCTCACATCACCTCTCTGAGGTAGGGAAGTGCTGTTATCCCCAGTCTACAAATGGGGAACTGAAGCACAGAAAAACTAAGTGACTTGCCCAAGGTCACACAGGAAGTCTGTGACAGAACAAGGAATAGACCTGGGGTCTCTTGAATCTCAGGCTAGTACCCCAACCACTGGATCATCCTTCCTCACATTTCTTCCCTTCTGGAATTGACACCTTGGCTTTCCGAATGCTTACTTGGCTAATAATAATAGTGGTTTACCAAAGTAAACACTATCATAAATTCTCCCTAGGTTGCTAGCTAGATAAAAATTGGCCCCAGGCATGTTTAATTTATGTTTTAGCCTTCACAGTTTATTTTTCTCCATCCTTGTGTAGTAATAACTGTCTGGCACCCTGACAGGGACTGCTAATTTTGCTTGTATGTTCAAGCTGGGAACATTTATTTTGCTGTTAACTTTGTGGCTTCTACGAAGCTGTACAACAACCTCCCCAATACTAAGAAGTTTAATGAACTTTTGCTTGGACACAGTTTGCACGTAATTTGCTTGGACACCATTTGTTCTATTGTCTTTGCCTACTTGGGCCTATAAAGGTGGCGCATACAACTATTAGGCATCAAGCTCCCATCTGACACTGATCTGAAGCCATTAGGAATCAAGTTGAACATGGACTCTGATTTTTGGCAACATAATTTTCCATTGAAGGAATTGCATACAATTGTTTCTGATGTGTCAGGTTGTCATGACTGATAAAATGCATACATGTGTATGTGTGTGCCGTTGTGTAAATATAACTGTAAGAAAGAGAAAGCTCATAACCATTATCTCGTGCCCCAATCCATGACACAGTTGTGGATAAATTGACACATAAAACTGACACAGTTCTGATACCACACCTCCTATTAATTTACATGTTCTTTCAACTTTTGTGGCAGAATCACAGTTTCTTTTTAAGACACAAGGTCAAATTCTCATTTGTAGGGTGTCAGTAAGAAACTGGCAGAACCCTCCACTACAATGATGGCACAAAATCACTCTCTCTCTTTGCTGGTAGTAGTGGCGGCTGACCAGAATTCATGGATGCATAAAGGTAGAAAGGACACAACTGTGGGTCTTCCCTCTCCCAACAATATATTTAATGTGAAGGGCTCAGAGGCAAAGCAACTTCTCTCTCCTGACCAAGCTCATCTGGTGCTGCCAAGAGCAGAAAACTCCCTCAGTGTACTTCTCTCTCCACCATTAGGTTGGCCATAGCAGATACAGCAGAAACTTTGACATGATGATTTTGGCCCAGAGTCTCCTATGGGAGTTGCACTTTGTTGCCGCAAGGCTAAATTTGGACCAAGATAGTTGTGTCAGAACATGGTTGTGTCAGAACATTCTAAAACATGAATCTCCTAACTCCTGATCTTGTGATTGAACACGAAGACCTGTCCTTCTAGTGTAATATGTGTGTGCTGTATGTACAATATGTTCTAGCATGGGGTCCTTTAACAAAATGTATAGTACCATGGAGATAGTGTTTTACCCAGTTTTTGGCTTGATCTTGCAGTTCCTCCATGCACATAACTTCCATTGATGTCAATGGCAGCTTTCTGGTGTAAGAACATCAAGTTCAGGCCTGTAGAATCTAAAAGTCACGAGCTTATGAAAACATCCTTTCCCACTCAAAAAACTGGACAAATTGGTGTCAACTGGCACCAAAGTACAAGGCACTATCGGATACATTTGATACTGGTAAAAATATCTGCCATTTAGTGAAACATGTCAAAATTCTTTTCTCTACCTCTGTGACAGTTTGGCACAATACCAGGTTGCAATGTGAGACACTTCCAGGTATAGAGCTACTGTACAGTTCTTAAAGCGAGTGCTTTTGAATTCTTTGCCTTGGCCCAAAATTTTGCTCTTTCTAGTTCTCCCCCAAATAGATGTAACCTTAACAGTCCAAAAGCAGTATTAATTGTGAGCCCACAATCTAATCTCTCCCCAGATTATTCCTGACAAAAGCAGGGCTAATCCGCAAGGGACTGATGTCCATAGACCTATAGCTGGGTCAAAGAGTATTTGTGCTAATTTCACAGACCATGCTTCTGACCAAACATTAGAATGGCCTGGTTCTACTTTCAGAAGAATACCTTCAAAGCATCCTCCCCATGAGTTTTTCAAAGAGCCATAACTGAGGTGAAACCTACCACCCCATGTTTTTCCAACCCCCCTAAGCTTCCTCTGGCATGTGGACAGGAGCAAATGCCACCCCCGGTCTAACACCTAATATCTCCTGGGTTTTTGCGTGCCTTTATAATGATTGTATTCCCCATTTGTCCTGTTTGAAAACTGCAAAAACAGAAGAAGGGCATTTGATTCAGTACATTGAGCAAGCAGAGTTTAAAAACAATCACAGAATCACAGAAATATAAGGCTGGAAGCTCAAGAGGTCACCTAGGCCATCTCCCCATGCTGAGGAGGAACCAAGTGTACCTAGCTTAGATGATTCCAGCCAGGTTTTTGACTAATCTCTTCTTAAAAACTTCCAGTGACAGGGATTCCACAATGCAAATAATTTTGTGAGTTTGGTTCATTTTTATTTACAGTAAATCCTAGGGGCTGCAATAAGACTGGGCCCCATTGTGTTGGGCACTGTACAAATACAGAGAAAGGGGCAGTCCCTGCTCCAAAATCTTCCAGTCAAAACAGTCTAGAGAGACAAAATGTGGGAGAAAGGAACTATAATTACCCCCATTTTACAGCTGGGGAATTGAAGCACAGAGAAATGAAGTGATCTGCCCAGTGTGACCCAGAAAGCTTGTGACACAACTAGGGGTGAAGCCAGGTCTCCTGAGTCCCTACCTAGTGCCTTAACCACAGGGCTATCCATCCTCCCACACTGCCCATTCGTCTAATAGTTTAATATTCCTTCTTCTAATATTGTTGTTTTGAAGAATCTCCCTGATCATGAGCCTAAAAAGAACCCAAGAAAAATAAACAGAGAAATCTCCAAGAACAAAAATGAACCACTTGGGCTATTTTTGTTCTAGTCTCCTTTTTCTTCCTTCTGTGCACCCCAGGTCAGGAAAGCACCAAAAACCCAGATTTGGCACGTGGAGCCTGCCAGCTCCATCCAATTTTTGGCCCTCACTCTCCAAGTTCCATGGCCTGTGTCATAGTCCCTGGGGAAGCTGCCCCTTTGGAGATCCTTTTCCAGTCCCCTTCAAGTGACAGGCCCTTGGCTCCCCTTCTTTTTGGGATGGGACCCTGTGTCCAACTGGGATTCTGGGTTATACACTGCTGGTTGCCAACCATAATACCTAGCAGGCCCAATGGACCTGACACCTGCAAGAGTTTCCCTTTGGGAATCCGTGACCAGTAAGTTTGCAGTGACACAGAGGCAGCTTCTTCTAAACAAAGTATGATTAATTTGCCAAAAGGTTCACAGCTCTCAGAGAAGTGTGTATATATAAGAGATGTATATGCATCCTGAGTTACCTATAATTGACAATGCCTCTCAAACTTCTAGGTAGACATGACTTAGCCTTGATGCCCCTCTCCTCATTTTCTTGGGTACCCAGTTACATCTTGCTTGCTGCAGACCCTCACTCTCCATCAGCCTGGGTGTTTCCTTGCCTGATAGTGCTGATCAGGATGCAAGTTGCTTCCTGGTCAATGCTCTCTGACACTCCTTGGTCAGCCTTTCTCAACTCACTCAACCCATCTCCCTTTTCTAGGTTCAGGGCTCTGTCATGGTTTAGTATTCTCCTTTGATCCTAGGCTTAGCCCTGGGAAGAGTAAATTCTGCTAGCCTGGATGGACTCAGTTAAGAGGTATTCTCCAATCAACAGTTTCCCCATTGTTTTCTCCAGGATTCTTTATCTGTGTCATTGTGTTGCCTTTCCTCGTTGGTTTTTTTAACAATCCTTTTTGATCTAACTCCATCGTAAGTAACCCGTCATACACAAACACACAGAGGCATGCACCATATTCATACAAATACTACAGATATTGTTCGGTTCTCCACATCAAGAATAGAGAACAAGTGTAACTGCTCCTACAGCACGAAAAAATACTGGACCCTGACACATCTCATCTATTTTGAAGGCACAATTTGGGGGGTTGGGACTAAGAAATGATAGGGCCCTACAGACTCCAAGTCTGGATCTTTGAATTGAAGTGTTATGGAGGGATGCATTAGGATGTGGAGTTTTGCAGTGGATGTGAAGCAGCCACACTCCTCTATTTAGCTGGTAGGCATTTAGGTTTGGAAGAAAGAAAGAAAGCTGGATTCAGCAGGATCCAGGTGTTGGATTCATGATTTTATGGGGCTGCTGCATCAGTTTGCATTATGGTCTGGATTTTTTAGGTGCACTAGGAGCTTTTATCCCCTTCCCCTCTATTTTGTTTGACTGGGGTTAAATTTGGTTAGATCCAGGTGCCAGTTATGTGTTTTTTCCAAGCTATTGAGCTGGGATGCATTAGGATCCAGATTTTTTTTCCAGTGAAGTAGGAGTGGTTACACTTGTTTTCAAATTAGATTTCACCACCTCCCCCCCCATTCATCAATGCTGAGAAAACGTGGATCTGGTATCTGGCTCCAGCTGGATCTTGGACATATTTGACCCCAAGCCACCAAATTCTACCATGTGTCCGGTTTTGGGTGGGGTAGGAGCAGCTACACTTGTTTCTTATTCATGCTATGGAATTTTTTTTTTGGAGGCAGGTAAGGGCTAAAATTGGATGGATCTGGTAGGATCCATAAGCCAGATCTTGGTTTTGTGGTGCTCATAGGTGATGTACCCCGGTGATGATTTTTCATGCATTAGGAGCAGCCAGACTTATTTCTCTATATAAGCATTAGAATTTGGGGCCGAAGTTTGGCAGGATCCTGGTACCAGATCCAGGGTTTTGCAACGTTCCTACTCCAGGGTGCATTGCGGATTGGATTTCTTTTTTGCTCCAGTAGGAGCAGTAAAACTGGTTCTCTATTATGATGCTGCAGATTGGGAGATCAGAGCCAAAAATCAGCAGGAGACAGTTAGATCCAGCTTTTACCTGATAATGTGTGTGACACTTATTCTCTGATTCATTTTGAAATTCCCAGTGTCTCCTGAGCAGCCGGGATTTTCTTTCTTAAAAAAAATAATAATAAAAAGACAGCCTTGAGCATTGACCTGAAAGCTAAGTTTTATTAGCCAACGTATGTATTATTCAGCTCTGGAATATTTCTTTCAATAATTAATATATTAATACAAAAAGAGACAATGCCAAAGGGGGGTTGCAAATACCTTAATGCGTGCAAGGGGGCCTGTGGCCGCTAGGGGCTGATCGAGGGCTGGAAAGCCCAGGGAATAAATCAGACCAGGCGTTCGTCCTTCAGTGGTACGTAAACACAGTTGAGAATTGGGCAGAAGACTGACAAAGGGGCGTAGAGAGCGGGAGAGAGCAACAGTTCTTGCTCCAGCAACTAACTGATCACAGAGTTCCCTTGATTGCTGCGGGGGGGCTTTAAAACCCGGGAGTGAAAATCTCGCTGTTGGTTTTTACTGTATTTATTTTCATTGCATCACTCCCCTTCTCCCCCCCCTATCGCCCTAGAAATAACATCAGCAACAACAAGTGGATGCTGAGAGCGTGACTGGTAGCTGGACTGCGGGGCGATCAGCTGCAGTGTAAACGGGCGTGAGAGGGAAATTGCCACAAGCAGGACGCATCCTTTTATCAATAGCCAGAGCCGGGCTTGGTACAGGGATTATTTCCCGTTGATTCACAAACCCTACAGCAAGCGCCGGTGTTGGGAAGACTAGTGATCACACACACATACGTGCACTCCCCCCGCGCGCGCGCACACACACAAACACACACACACACACACGAATCCTCTTTTTTTCTGGAGCAAGATTCTTGATTGTTGTTGTTTTGCTAAGATCTGGGCTAAGAAGTGATCGTCGCTGACCAGAATTCTCCAGAGCCGGGCTATCCGTCTGGCTCCCACCAGGAGGTCTGGTTGCATATAAAGGGAAGCGAGAAAAATAAGTCATCAACCTGTAGTTTTGGCGGTCCCTACACCTGCAAACCTAGATTGCTTAGTACAGTCCCCTCCTCGAGAGCTCTTTCTCCAGATCCTTGGACGAGCGAGAACAGCGTTGCTATTTCTCTGCCTAGGAACAGTAAGTATAATAGCATTTTTCTTTCTGTAGTATATTAACAAACAGGTAGCTATAAATGAGGGTGCCGTTTCTTAGGGGTGTGTGTGTGTGTGTGTGTTGTTGCTCCATGGAAGCTACAGTTTGTATTTTTTTGTCATACAAGTATGGATGTTCGTCACTTAATATGCCCAGGTATGTACCTGTTACTAAGTGAAAATTTAGTAAAACATGCAGTATGACTAAAACATAAGTTAGATTTAGAATATACTGTATCATTCTAGCTTCTAATTAAGTTCCAAATATATATCAAAAGCTATTCTGTATATATGTCTCTTTGTGCAACATTTGATATATATGTATGTAAGATTTTATACATATATATTAATATATATATAAAGTCTTGCAACATTTGAATGCCATATACAGTAGTATTTATATGGATTTTGCTCTCTCTCCTAGAGTTTGAAAGAGAAAACAATTATATATTTAAGTGCACTTATATGTATATATGCACACACCCATATCCATACACAAAGTCATATAAAATCTATGGGTGTATGGAGTGTGTGTGTATTTGTGTGTGTGAGATGTATAAATGTGGATAGTGGATGGCTGAACACCTTAATAAATGACACATTTTGCACTTGACCTACACTGTGGCCTCTTAGGAAAATGAACCAACCTTTTCTAAACCTTTTTGTTTTCTTTGTTATTTTTGTGTGTATGTGTGTGTGCATGTGCCTCAGGTTAAGTACTTCTTCTGCATGAGCATAACCAAAGGGTGATCCTCTCCCTTGTCCCCTATGGAGACCTCAGAGCCAGTGTTGCAGCCTTCTCCTCCTCCTTCTCTTGCCACTGCAGCTACTGCCCTGGGTGCTGCTCCAAGGTTTGAGACACTGTTGACAGGCTGAAGAAAGAGGGCTTGCAAAGACCTCCTCACTGTGTAAACAAAATGATGGCTGGAAGTTACTTCAACTCCCTAAATATTATTATTAATCAGTAATCATATTGCTAGGCCACAGCATTGCTTGGAGCAAACGAGAAAAGAGACTATTTGCATTTGGTTACAATGATAAACTAAAGACCTGAAACTTTTCTGTATCAAGAAAACAACAGGACAGTTACCTCCTTGCTTTGTATTAACATTTGCTCCTTGCTGGGTGCAGTTTTGGAGTCTACAACAAAATCATGAATTTGAACAGATGTGTGGATTCTGGATAGGCCACTGGAGTGTAATAAAAATAAAGAGGCTTGGTGGATGAAAGGACAAGACCTAGACTCTTTCTGAGATCAAATCTGAAGGCTGCATCTTTTATTTTTTTGATAGCAAAACACAGTTATTTGTGTCATACATCCTGGATGATAAGAAAATGCAAAACACAAATTCAGTTTTACTAATACCATGATGTGCTGTGCTTCCAAGAAACTGTCCTCCAAATGCAAATGGCTTTGAACTTCCCCTCATAGAAGTCAAGGTGTGACTACAGATATCCCAGACTATTTTGTATTAAACAAATAAACAATTACAAAATGGAGGTTGCAATGGTGAGTGCAGATAGCTCTGGCTGCAACAGCCACATGCCCTATGGATATGCCGTCCAGGCTCGGGCTCGGGAGAGAGAACGACTGGCACACTCGAGGGCAGCGGCAGCTGCGGCTGTGGCAGCGGCAACGGCAGCAGTAGAAGGTGGGGCCTCATTAGGAGGTGGATCCTATCACCACTACCACCAGGTACAGAGTGGGGGGGCTTCCTCTTCTCACAATGGGAATGGATCACACAGCAGTTTGCTTCAGCGTCAGAACAGTAGAAGGAGGAAACGAGGAAGAAAGAGGAGCCACTATCTGGGTAGCAGGGATTGTGGGGCATCCTTCCCGTGTTCTGAGCTGCTGCCTCTCAGTGGCTCTGAAGAGAAGATACTGAAGGACTTGAGTGAGGAGGAAGAGGAGGATGAGGGGGAGGATGAAGAGGATGAGGAGGAAGGAAAGTTCTTCTACAGTGATGAGGATGATGTGGATGAGTTTTCGTATTTGGACCAACCACCTGATGATGGTGGTGGTGGCGGCCCTGGGGGCTACAGCACAGTACGCTACAGCGAGTATGAGTGCTGCGAACGGGTAGTGATCAATGTGTCAGGACTGCGGTTTGAGACTCAGCTGAAGACCTTGGCTCAGTTCCCTGAGACATTGCTGGGTGATCCGGCGAAGCGGGGCAGGTACTTTGACCCACTCAGGAATGAGTACTTCTTCGATAGGAACCGGCCCAGCTTTGATGCCATCCTGTACTACTACCAGTCTGGGGGCCGTCTGAAGAGGCCAGTCAACGTGCCCTTTGATATCTTCACTGAGGAAGTGAAATTCTATCAGCTTGGGGAGGAGGCCATGCTTAAGTTCAGGGAGGATGAAGGGTTCGTCAAAGAGGAAGAGGATAAGGCTTTGCCCGACAACGAGTTCAAGAAGCAGATCTGGCTGCTGTTTGAGTACCCAGAGAGTTCCAGTGCAGCCAGGGGCATTGCCATTGTCTCTGTCTTGGTCATCTTGATCTCCATCGTCATCTTCTGTCTGGAGACTTTGCCAGAATTCAGAGACAACAAGGAGCTCATATTGTCCCTGGGCTTGGGGAAGGGGCTTTTCAATGAGACTCTGCACCTGGATGGTGGGGGGCACACTATCTTCAATGACCCATTTTTCATTGTGGAGACAGTCTGCATCATCTGGTTCTCCTTTGAGTTTACAGTGAGATGGTTTGCCTGCCCCAGCAAAGCGGTCTTCATCAAGAACATCATGAACATCATAGACATTGTCTCCATCTTGCCTTACTTCATCACCCTGGGCACTGAGCTGGCCCAGCAGCAGGGCAGTAATGGTCAACAGGCCATGTCTTTTGCTATCCTGAGGATCATCCGTCTGGTCAGGGTGTTTCGCATCTTCAAGCTCTCCAGACACTCTAAGGGTTTGCAGATCCTAGGTCATACGCTCAGAGCCAGCATGAGGGAGCTGGGGCTCCTCATCTTCTTTCTTTTTATTGGAGTCATTTTGTTTTCCAGTGCTGTTTACTTTGCAGAAGCTGATGAACCTTCCACTCATTTTCAAAGCATCCCAGATGCCTTTTGGTGGGCTGTAGTGACCATGACCACAGTTGGTTATGGGGACATGAAACCCATAACTGTGGGTGGGAAAATAGTCGGGTCCCTGTGTGCCATCGCGGGTGTGTTAACCATTGCTTTACCAGTGCCAGTGATTGTCTCCAATTTTAACTATTTCTATCACAGAGAGACTGAGAATGAAGAACAAACACAGCTGACGCAAAATTCAGTCAGTTGTCCATACCTCCCAACAAATTTACTGAAGAAATTTAGAAGCTCATCATCTTCTTCCACAGAGGGTAAATCAGAGTATTTGGAGATGGAAGAAGGAGTTAAAGAGTCTCTTTGTGTAAAGGAAAAAAAATGTCAGGACACAGGGAATGACAGTGAGACAGAGAAGAAAAACTGTGTAAATTCAAAATCTGTGGAAACTGATGTGTAATATTGAAAGTTTCCAAATATATTTATGCATTAAAGAGTGCAGTGATAAAAATGAAATATGCAAACAAAAGTCTCAAGCATACAATAGTATGCACTTTATTGGTTAAATACAAATAAAAAATAGTGTTGCTAAACTTGTATTACATATCAAGTAAATTATATACCTTGTGGAAGAGGTGGTTTGAGCTGATGTAATTTCAAACTTTATATTTTTATTAGAATGCAAGCGTTTTGCACATGAGGGGAAGAAATCATTAAAACCAAGACAGTTTTAAATAGGGTGTGTGAACTGTTGACATCACTAATAAGATCTCAGTGGTAAAAGTTGGCATTCAAAGGTATTTACTATGTAAGAAACAATGAAGTTCAGCAGTCATTATCCATTTATCAGTGCTTTAATAGCTGTTACCATAAATCATTGGATTTCATAGTTGTGCTCTTCAAAGCAGTAAAAATTATTGTAAAAACCAAAATTTTCCCACAGAACATAGGTCTAAATTTTATCTTGAAATATCTAATGCTTATTTTTAATTGGAAAATAACTTTGAAAAGGCTGCTGACCTCCAGAAATTGTTTATTTTTATAACTCTCTTTGGAGGCATTGCAGCATTTGTTGTCTAATACATGGAAGAAATGAAGTAAGATAATCATTTAACATGGTCTGAATGCAGTGGCAAAGTGACTGGAATGCTTTTTTGCACTACTTTTTATGCTGGAGATATACTGAAAGAGACTTCATACTGTGAATGTTTACTAATGTAGTAGTTCAATGACAATCATTGGAAAAGTGAATTCTGCATCTCATTTTATTGGTTTTTGTGTGTGTGTGATGCTGATGGCTAACCATCTAATGTTACATTAATTCCATATTCTTTTAATTATGAATATCTGTGATCTGGAAAAGGACTGTGAAGTAAAATTTTATAATCTTTTTGTTTTTTTTAAAAAAAACCAGTCTGCTCTACTGATGCCCTCAAGAAATAACAATGTATTTTATATTTTCTTTACTGGTTACTTCAGCATTCAGAATTCGTGATAAATACATGCACTTTGTCAGTATTGATGTAATTCTGAGTAATTGAAGGGACTGTAGCAGTAATAAGATGTTCAACTGCTAGTGATGAGGACTAAGAATTGCTAACTTTTAAATGTGCTATTATTGGAGCTGTGTTTTTTTCCTTAATTACAGCTTTCACCCATGTGCATTTGAAATAACCTTTAAGATCCATAGTAGGCATTCTGGGATTTAGAATAAACACTTCAGGACCCAGGCTGTCCTCAAGAAAGCATTTGTTGATCCATTCTCGCTTATGTTTAAGCCAGTCCTACCTTCCTTGTGCACCCCAAGCTCCCATTAACCTCAGTTGGAGATGTGGGTGTGCAAGGACTGTACTGTCAGGCCCACTGTATATTTCAGGACGTGGAATGAAATAGGGGAGGTATCATCTAACATAAAGTATGCATTCAAAATAGGTATTTTTGGCACTAGAATTATCTGGGAAGGGCATTACTAAAGTGGAACAGTTTTGGAGAAGGCATTGTGGAATCCAGAAAGGTCCAAATTACTACCCTTGAACAATATTGACATGGGCACTTTGGGATCTGGAAAAAGGCATTGTGAGAAATAGAGGGAGTTAAACAACACTAGTAAGTTGGTGTGATTTTTGCAATGGCAATCCAAAACCCAAAAGAGGAATTCTGGGATGATGGATAGGGAATGACAAAGTTCTGGTGCTGAAAAGTGTCATTTTTTTAGTACTCAGAACTAACCTCAATTAATGTAAATTGCACACAGGTATCAAAGTGGCATGGTTAATTTTCAGCAACACCATGTGGCACAGAATGGAGCCTTAGGTTTAGGACTTTCCTGGTTGGTCAATTTTTGCCCTCATGGTTATTGTGTGGGTCATATCAGCCAAGAAGATCCTCTACTTATCCTCCAATGCAAACATCACTAAGTAGAATTGCTTATTAAAAAATACGTTAATATTATCAAGGGTACAGCAGAAAACACTGCATTCTGCCCGGCCACAGATAAGCATTAGATTCCTAGCATAAAATCCTGAACAGATTTTCACCAATTTTTTGAAACGGCATTAAGCAGAGGTCCTATTTAGTGTGCTGACATTAAATTCAGCTAAGTTTTAAAGTGTAATACCCAAATAATTTTTATTCATAGAAATTCACTATAAGTAAGAAACTGTATTTCATTCTTGCTATTCTATGTAAACAATTTAAAAAAAAAAGCCTATAAAGAGGAAATGTTAGTAATAAGGATGGGCATTACTATAAATACCACAAAAATCAACCAAAAGAAAGTGCTTTCTTAACAGGTGTCAGTAACAGCTTAAGAACATATGGATTCCTGTGTATACTGGATTTATAGCAACTATATAAGCCAGGTCCCAGGTGATCTTATTTGAGTCAGTAAAAAGGTAGTGAAAATAAGGAAAGTACAAGCTAAACACAAATTAGTGGAAAATAAGGAGTGCAGATTTGCATGATGATTTGGCTGATAGGGAAAGTGGGAAATTTAGGCTGGATGAGAGACCATGGAATTTTGAATCTTCAGACTGAGAGTACTGTAAAAATAAGGAATAAAGCTCTTTGTTTCAGAGGGAAAGGTATATGTTGCATTACTCTTGGGGACTTGCAGTAGTAAACAGAAGAACATTATGATGTCAGATGAAACTGCTGTGCCTCCCGAAGATGTATATGAGCCTGTGTACATGTAACTGTTAGGTCAGGGGTTGTCAATATATATGAGAATAACTGTAGCTCAAAATTAGGTATTGCTACTAGTTTGGCAGACCATTCTGAAACATACAAAAGGACCCTGCGTTTCCAGAAAGGAAACAAATATCTTTACATGGACCTTTGGATTTGATCGGCCCACTGCTCATCAGTCCAATCTGTTATGACTCAGTCTGAAAAGGCCTCACCCCAAACACACCTTCAGTCCATGAAAAGGCTAAAATCTGTAGGTCATAAATCCTTTCAATAAAATGGAAAGTCTCAATAAAATACAACTTAGGTTGCAACTTTGTGCAAGAGAAATCCCTATTTAAGCACCTACAGTTCCCATTTATTACTACTGCTGCTGCTGTCAAAACTTTCTTAATGTTATTTGATGCTGACAACTACCAGAATAAAATATTGTCATCATTTGGGCACGCTCTGATTCTTAAATTATGGACGAGAAATGCATCTCTGGTATAAGTGTACTGAAGTGCATGGAGTTGCACCAGGGATAAATTTGGCCCTAGTATTGTAGTTCAGACCATGCCACAACAGACATATGCTCCAGCTACAAATAACACAAAATGAAATATTTTGAGATTTTGGGCCTGATTCTCTTGCAATGGTGTAAAATCTAGAGCAATTTCAGTAGAAGTCATTGAGGTACACCAATGCAAAGTGTGATTTCAAATGGAGTTCGCTACTTAATTTTCTAAATTGCTCCTCATGTTCAGGAATAAATATATGATTTTTATAGTAACACTTGGTGCCAAGGCAGGAAAGCAGGTTCTTAAGGAGTGTGCTTTGCTGAGGGAACAGCTGATTTAATGCATGACTTCAGAGACTTATATTTTTTCCTTCCTTACAATCATGCTGTTTTTTGAAATCACATTGATTCATGGAAACCTCAGTGTGGGTCCCCAAACTGGTATGAAACCAATTGTTGTGTTTCTTTATTAAGGAACACAATGTCTAGGCTTTTCAGTGTTTAGCAAAGCCTTCTAAGAATGGTTCTAACATAAAATCCACTGATGGAAAGCACAGTTCTTTGTTTCGGTTTGAAGAAAAATCTCCTATCTTCTTTTTTTGCGTTGAAGAGAGTCCATTTTATTTGTTTCCATGTCATGCAAAGTCATTTTAGGCAGCGCAAGCGCATGGAAAAATTGTTATAGGTATGTCCAAGTCACAACAACCTTGTTCTTGGTATTTTGGGGATGTTAAATATTAATTATGGATTGTTCTTAGTCATAGGAAGCATAATTAGGTTGGGTTTGGGGCCAGCAAAACCTTGTTCTAGCTTGTGATGGAACATGAGAAATCTATTCTGGATGGCTTTGGTGTGTACAAAGTCTGATTTAAATGTCATCAGTCATATCCCTGAACAAAAGAACTGTGTTTAGTGGCCCCAGACCCAAAAAAGTTCATGTCAGGTGTGTTTTGAATTGTGGGAAGTTCATTCTAATTGACCTGGTGTTATGAAAAATCATTTTTTTAGGTGGCTCAAGAGTATGAAAAACTTGCATTTCATGGTTGGGAAAGCATGGGAAGAGCATTTTAGAGGAATAGTGACAGGAAAGGCAGCTCTGAATACCCATCTATACTCGTAATCTAGAAATGCCTATTTTGGGCATGCCTAGTTTTTCCTGCACAGCCTTGATTTATGATGTGTCCTCTTAGTGATCCCAGAGCTTGGGAAGCCAATTTTCATTGCAAACAAAGTATTAAAATAAGGCTTGTGGAAATTTGTTGATAGTCCTCAAATTAACTATGAACTTTACTTGGTATTTTAGCTTTCATTAATGCAATTCCTCAGGACCCATTTCCGACTGGTCCAGCGTTTGTTCTTCTTTCACTGTATCCTGTTATAAATACTGGCCTAAATTATTGAAATTAATTGGTATGAAAAAAGTATTATGTCAAAACATGTATTAGCTTTTTAAAATTGACATAACATCCAGCATAGATACTATAGTTTTTGTTATAATAGGAGTGACCAAAATCCCAATTCATAATATTTGTAGACATGGCTCAGGGTATGCATTTTATTGTTGATGTGTTTGAATGACCAAATATTTTTGGCTTTACAGTGAATGGGTCTTGTTTAATGGTTTATCATATTTGTGCATCTTTGTTTGAAACAAGCAATTGTGGAGAAATCAGTTATTTTTAAATCACTGAGACCGAAATGAACATACCTTCATTTCCACAAAGATCATTTGAGGTGAAAATAACTCTTGACAACTTAATTCCTGGTTAAACACTTAAAAGATTTTACCTGGGAACCAGGTGCAAATATGAAACTTTATATATTACTTCCATGCTTTCTATGTATTCAGAACTCTGATTACATATTAGTTCATAAAGACAAGTCATTAAATCATTTTGTACCGAGCTGTTTGAGTTAATTTTTATTTTAAACTCTATTCTGGAAAATTATAATGTGCCTTGAGGACTTTTTGTGCAACAGGTTCTTTACAAAACAAAACAAAAACAAGAAAAGAAGCGAGATCTTAAGTTACATTTCAAAATCTGGTAAAAGATTCTGACTGGTGGAAAGTAGGTAAGTAAAAATTATGTTTAATTATTCCTTCAATTGCGCAAGCATAGCATTGCCACTGAAACCAAATTAGGGATCAGTTGGTTAAAGGAAGTTTGCAACTACAAATGTCATTACTTTATAAATTATGTCGAATTCAGGTTCTCACATGACCCCCATTATTGTAGTATCTGAGCACCTCATAATCTTTAATGTTTGTATCCTCACAACACCCCTGTATGGTAGGGACATGCTATTATCCCCATTTACACATGGAGAACTAAGGCATAGGGAGACTGTGACTTGCCTAAGGTCACACAGGAAGTCTGTGGTGGAGCAGGGATTTGAACCTACGTCTCAAAAGTCCTAAACAAGCACACTAAGTAATGGATCATGCTTTCTCCTTAGGGTGCTCAAAAATACTACACATAGTCATATTTCTCTTAAACAAAATTGTTAATGCTGCAACGTCAGAAATTTTTTGACTGGGGTATGTGGAAAAAGATGGATACAGCTCTTCTTTATTTCTCTTTTGTGTGCTGCTGGGATTTGTATGTTTAGTTTTGGGGGGTGTATTTGATTTTGTAAGTTACATCAAAAAGAGCTTTGACATAGAAAGAGATAGGTGCCTCTTTATAGTTATCAATAAAAATAAATCTAGTGAATATGAAATTTAGGCTTAGTCCAGAGGTGAAAGTAAGGCGGTCCGGTCCGGTAGTGGTAAGAAAGTGGCCGCTGGTACACAGCCGACCGTACCGGCAGGGCCGCTGATGCGGGGGGCAAAAGGGACAGCTGCCTTATGGCTCGGTGATTTAAAAGGGCCCGGGGCTCCCGGCAGCGGCCGGAGCCCCAGGCCCTTTAAATCGCCACTGGAGCCCCGGGCGGTGCAGGTCGGGCAGCACTGAAGGGCTGGCTGGGGGAGTCTGGCCCCAGCCCTGCCTCTTCTGCCTGAGGCCCTGCCCTTTCCAGGGGCCCAGAGCTGCCCCCGCACCTTGCCCAGGACCCCGGCCGCCCTGTGTACCGGTAAGACCATTAAGTTATTTTCACCCCTGGCTTAGACTTAAAACACTCCATGTGAGAATTTCCCTTTGAAATTGATGGTGGGACTTGCAGGATTGAATTCCCCAAATTATCACATCATGGCTATAAGAAATATTTATTGATGATGGAAATACAACCAAAATTATACAATGGCATTGCTATTCTTTTAATTTAGTTTAGATTAGTTATGCTGTCTTTGAGCCTAATCCTAATCCCACTGAAGTCAATGTTAAAACTGTTGGCTTTAGTGAGTATAAGACTGGGCCCCTTATCAACTATTGAAAATATTATTACATAATTTGCGAATGCAGTTCATATTTGTAGTTTATATTTATACTGATATAACGTGGCCTGATCTTGTTCCCATTAAAGTCAATGAGAGTTTGTCCTTAATGTTGATAGGAGCAGAGTTGAGCCCACTATGTCTGTTCTGGGGTATGTTACATGTACTGTATGAACACTGTTTCATTTCCCTCCATTATTGATTTTATATTGATACAGCTTTATAATGAATTCAGGGAGTCAGTGGCAGTTTCCTCCTGCACAGTGGAGCCCAAGTACAGAAACCTACAAAAGACAATTGATGTGAACTAAAGGTACCTTTTGTTTTCCTGCCTAAATAGAATGATGTACAACACTTCACTCTAATGCAAGTATATGAAAAGGGCATTACATTTCAGAGCAGTGGCAATAAGCACTACCTCTTTAAAGGGCTCATTAAATGGGCATCTTGCAAGGTGCTGAATGCCCACTCCTTGCACTGACTTCAACAGGATTTTAGGATGCTGAGCATCTTGTAGGAAGAGCTCAAGCACCACGAACAATTTGAGCCCGTTTAGCACTCGTTTTTGCAAGGCAGCATGACAAGGCAGAAATTTTGCATATTTTATAGTCTGAGGTTGAAGGAGGCTAAAGAATATTAGCCTTTCAGTTAAAGACTTCTTGCGTTTCTGAAATGCTAGCTACAGATATACACAGTGAGAAAAGTATATGATATAGCTGGGATTGGCCTGGGGTTTTTTGAGAAAAATTTGTTTGCATATTTAAAGAGCATCGTTATATTTTATTGTGTGCCAAATGAGAAGCTTTAGATAAATGTTATTCTGGCATGTATCTTCCTCACTGCAAATAGTACAGTTCAGGTATTATATCGCAATTTGTACTTGAGGATTTACTTCAGCATCCATTTATTTCCATTAGTTATTTATAGGTGCGATGGTGATCCAGGAGATCTTTCACAAGGCGAAAGATAAAAAGTCATAAAAATTGCAGTAGTAGAGAGGCTGATCAAGATCTAAATCTTCTATGAGAATCTTCTAAACCAAACTGTTGGGTTTTTGCCTTTTAATTCATGAGCATCTGCTATAATAAATGGTATTTTTATACAGTATGTTTGAAGGCAAGAAGTGTAATTTATGTTTAGTAAAGTTTTTTTTTATTATTCATAGTCTTACAGAGGATTAGCATTTTTCATAACTTCTAAATGCAATATAGTATGAAGTACACAAAGTAAACAGAGTCAATGCAGTGGAACCTACCAACCAAAAAAATCTCTTTATACTTTATATCTGTTGCTCTGTGACATGAAGGAATTGTTTTGCCTGCAGAAAAAGGAGTGGGAAAAGATTTTCAAAAATGACTAGTGATTTTGGGTGTCTTCATATTTTTGGTGCCCAAACTGAGAGAAGTTGAAGAGGCCTGATTTTCAGTAAGTGCTGAGCACCTGCCTTTTAAGGTGTCTCAAACTGTCACCCAAAAACTGAGATGGCAAAAATCACTACTCAGTCGCTTTTGAAAATCTTGACCTTGATGATTACACTGATTATTTTACTGCTTTGTCAGAAAAGAAAAAGTTATTGTAGCTTTTCAGGACTTCCATGTTTCCTGTTTTTCATTGGATTTGAGCTACCTCTAATAGAGGTGACTGAAGAAACAATTCACAATGTTTGCAGACAGGATCTAGGTTGTTTTATTATATGGAGAAATATATCTGGTTTAAGGAACTTGCTCAGTGGTCAGCCATCTTGGTGTGCATTGTCTGAAAAACATTTTAAATCATTCTGAGGTATATTGCATTGCTGGACACCCATAGCTCCCACTGAAATCAGATTGTAAACCTGGACCTCCCTGAGAAATGAATGGGAGTTTTGTGGTGCTATAAAAGCCAGTATTGGGTATTTATTGGGAACCCTGCTTGTTACATCTTGCTTAGCTCTCCAAGATTTAGTTCCAGCCCTAAGGTTTGTGCCATCCTAGGCAAATTGGAAAATGTGCATTTCTCACATCCTTGAGTACCATGCAGTAAACAATCACTGAACATTTTGCTACTCCTAATATTTGGCTGCCATGGTCACAGTGTGATCTTTTTTTATAGGCCCTGTTTGCTGTCCCTCTAGTACCCAGTTTTCTTTTTGTAAGTGTGCTTTGCTGATTCCTGTGGCATTATCATTCCTCCTGATGTGTGTTGGTACTTGTTTAAAACTAATTGTGTTGATGTGCCAGAATGCCTTCAAAGGCAAAGCTATTTTTCAGCTGCTGAATGATGGGTATCATGATCCTAAAGATGCTATCATTTGTTACTGGGAAGGCTGGGAAATAATTAATGAAATTCCTAAATACTAGAAAGGTGTGATGGAGTCATGAGTAGTGTCTTCAACTCTCCACTGAGTCTATTAGGATTTTTTTCTACATCTTTACTAATAGTCCCTGCTGAGACTACTGGGGACAGTTACATTAGACATGAGGGTAACTTGTTTTGACATACAAATGTTTTCAGGAGTTTTGTCTAGTAATTAATGTGTGATCTATTAATGTGTGTTATAAAGGCACCTATTTGCTCTGTATTTCATTGTGATGATAATGATGTAAACATTTTGAGAAAGTGTTTAAAAATGGACTGAATTCTATATGGAAGTCATGATCCCCTGGGATTTAGTAAAGCAGGACTTTGTGTGAGTTTCATAAAACAGAAAAAAAATCCCCCAGTATATGTCAGAGGCTATACCTAATTTTCAGGTGGTCCAAGAAAGACTAGCAATGCCACATGTAGTATCTTAGACAGGAAGATGCTTAAGGCTGACCTGTTTGTCTGGAGGTGGGAGGGGTCTGTATTGCTTGAAAATTAGATATTGCATGGCAAAATAAACCCAATTGTCTAAAAGGAGGGTTGGGCCCAGAAGATCAGATTTTCAAAGCAGGGCACAGTAGCTGTGCCCCATTCTACCCCCTATATTTATACATGCAGGTGGGTAATTGCACATGGAAGTAGATAGTTAGATGCATAGTTCTCTGATGTCTGTCAGTGAATGCAGTTCTTGCAGGACCATCCAGTATGCTTAAATTCCATGGATCCCTTAAGAGCTTTAGGGTCCCTGTTGGCTCCATAGCTAAGGATGTTTCCATTTATCCTTAGCAGAGGGTTCCCATTTTGAGGAGATCATGAATAATCTGATCAGCTGGCAAGCCCCAGTCCTTTCCAAGAGCTTAAGTTGAAATGGACGTTTCAACCAAGCAGCTCAGACAAAACTCACAAAAGAGCTGTCAGAAGCTGTGGGGATGTGAGGTAAGGGGAGAACTCCCTTCCCCATGATCTGTTCCCCCGCTATGTGGATTTGAAATAAAAGCAGGGAAGCCAAACCCAATCTCAGTCCCCTCTTTCTTCTTTCCCTTCCACACAGACGAGCTTCTCTCAGGTTACTGCAGACATCTGTGACCCAGTAGAAAGAGGGGGAGGGGGAGGCAAAATTTTGCACAGCACTGCTAGCTGGAATAGGTTTCCTCACTTCCCAGCAGCTGAAAAACACTTACTCATGGAACATAGTGCTCTGGAGTGGACCATCTCCATGGTCACTTACCCTGCAGAGCACTTTGTTTATGTGGCTTTCTGGGGGTGAATGAGTCCCAGGAGGCCACATAAACTGAGCCCAGGATTTCACCCAAAGTCAGTATAACTTCCAAAATTCACTGTACTATGCGTAAAACTGAGGATTTGTTTTATTTTGGTAACTATGTCTAAGAATGAGTTATGGTTTATTAGAGAGGCTAACAATTGCCTCCAGATGCTGATTGGTTAGATGCCTTTGCAAGGCAACACGGTTAACCTTCTCATTTCTAATGGGTGACCTTTTATGTTGTAAAGAATTAAAGCTTTTTTTCCCAACTAGACCCAATTTTTCATAGAGAGAGACTAGCTCAAGTCCTGTGACTGCATGTCACTAATGTGGTGCTGAGTGATATGTTTGTGTTCGGTATCACTGGCATGCAGTCCTTAGAGGAATGAAGGGATACAATAAAAGTCCTGTTAAACTTAATTAGAAGGATTGCTTGTTGATATCATTTGCAGATTACTGGTTCAGCTGAAGGAACCGCTCAGCCCAGACACAAAGAATAAGTGCTACTGCATTGCTCGGATCTATGTACCGTCTGTTAGCAGGTTTCATGGGCTGTGTGAAAAGCTGTTGAAAACAACTACGGTTAGATTTCTCCACCTGATGCAGCTCTCCTCAAATAGTGAACTGTCTTATATTACTGATCTGTTTTGCACACTCGGGGAACTTACTTTAAATCCATGGATTAAGGAGGATCTTGCCAGGAATTATTCTTTTCTAAGCTAACCATTGATGTTTCAAATCACAGAGAGGTTCAGTATTGTATTTTTGTGAAGTTCCAACCACCGATTTTCCTAGTAGAATTAAAATGGCTGTTGTTTGAATATAAATAACTTTTGCCTGAAATGACCTAATATAGATCGTATTTCTGTTTTACCATATATTGTTATTCTGAGGAACACTTCTCACAAGAAAATGCTCTGAAGATTCTCTTCTCCTTCCCACCCTTCCCTACTGAAAAATATACAATCTGCATATCCTAATTAGAAATTGGCCCCAAACCAAATACTTAATCGTGCAGGGTGCAGAGGGTAGGGTGACCAGACAGCAAATGTGAAAAATCGGGACGGAGGTGGGGGGTAATAAGAGCCTATATAAGAAAAAGACCCAAAAATCGGGACTGTCCCTATAAAATCAGGACATCTGGTCACCCTAGCAGAGGGCTGCTTGTGAGGACATGTAACCTCTTGCAGGACTGGGCCCCCATGCCCCAGAACTAAACAGATATGGATATGGTTCCAAACTTTGCAGCTGGGCCGCATCTCTCATCATAACACTTTCTTTAGATCTGGCACTATACACTGTACAGAAGTATTGTCTTTGTTTGGGGAAAGGATAAGAGCGCATCAGTGCGCTCGCTAGATGATAAAACAGAACAAAAGAACTATGTGTCTGATGTTCATCTGGTGTAAATTGGCATAGCTCTATTGATTTCACAAGGCTTTTTTTTCCTGGAGTGATTTGTAAAAGAGAAGGTAAAATTAATGGAAAATGTAGAACCATAATTAGAGACTAGGTGTCAGTTTTGTAAAACAACCAAAATCAAGCATAGTTCTGGTGCAGGTTCCTCTTTATTAAAAATCACCAAGTGCAGAGATTATTGGGAGTGTCCAGTTTAAAGACTGCAGTTTGAGTCAGGGCCGCCCAGAGGGGGGGGGGGGGGGAAGTGGGGCAATTTGCCCCTGGCCCCAGAGGGGCCCCCACGAGAATATAGTATTCTATAATATTGCAACTTTTTTTTATGGAAGGGGCCCCTGAAATTGCTTTGCCCCCAGGCCCCCTGAATCCTCTGGGCGGCCCTGGTTTGAGTTCATTTACAGTTAAGATAAATCTTGTAATCTGTTATCCTTAAATTGATTTCAGTGGAGTATAATGAAAATGGTACACGTAACCCAGTAGTCTCATATCAGGACCAGTATTGTAAAAGGAACACAGAAAGGAGAGTATAACACAAGAACTATGGTTTCAGTTGTGTCTGCCACACAAATACTTTTTCATAAGGAGTACGTACAATGCAGCTCATGGGAAGAATTGTTGGTATTGCAAATATAAAATGCCCCTATGTAAGCCTTAGGCTACAGGGTCCGTGTTTTAAGTGTTACATTTATTTGCTTACAGGGATATGTCTGCAAAAACTGAGATTACCTGAGTTTTATGTTTGCTATTGGCAAAAGGAGTTGAGAGAATTTAAATCCTATAACTCATGGGAAATTCTGTGTTTAATTGCATCCTTATGTGGTTACATGATATTGGTGCCACTGTAATTGACATTTTCGGCTGAATTGATTTTATTGATCTCTGGCTACTTTTTGCTCAATGGTAAAATAACACAAACAATCCCATTCTCTTGACATTTGTTCAATTTTGCACATATTGATGCATATTGCATATTAGACTTGATTTTCCTCTCACAGCTTTCTGCAAACAAGGCAGAGCTGTGTAGGCACAAATTCAGTGAGCCAGATTGTATAGGAATTAATAATATTGATCAGTGCATGGTGAATGCTGCACTTAATTGTGTAAACACAGCTTTTGCTCTTTCCAAACCACCTACATTTATTTCCATTCTGAGAGTTTTATGTTCTGTTATTTTATATTTATGGCCTATCGTTTAGAGTGATAAGAAGATACTTGATTAAACAAAGAAGATATTGATTTTTTTAACACGGTGGTTAAATTTGCCAAAGGATTTCTGAGATTCTTGAAATAAATATGGGGCCTGCTCCTGCTCCTATTGAACTTAATAGGGGTGTTGCCACTGACATTCAAACCTGTATTCCTCAGGAGCCAGTGAATAATATAACAACCTTTGCAACCTGTTTTTTTGAGACTTCGATGTCTGACACTACCTCAAGCTGTGTGGTTTTGGCCTAGTTAGAAAACTTCTTGTTAGGCTGAGGCATCATTAATGGAAAATGGTCACTGATATTATGGGCAGAACAGTCAGTGTCTCAGATTGCCCGCTACTACAGTGTAGCCCGAAGGTGGCGAGGTCTGTGGGAAGAAACCTCCAAGAGGTTTCACTCACAGAGTTCCTCCCCTATTACTGTATCATGAGGTTGGGTCAAGAATGGGTCAAGGGGGACCACCTCCAAACTTTGTAGATCCCAGAGGAATCATGGGAGGCTAGGATTATCCACTCCAGTCACAGGTGCCTCTGGCTCCCGACAATGTGGCTCCACTGGTGTTGCACTTCCTGGGATTCTCCATGGCTGCAGCAGCCTTTAATACTGCAAGGGAATCTCTTCAGAGAGGGGCACTGTGAGGGACTGGAGGGGAGATGATATGCATCCTCCCGGCTCTGCCCTCTCCCACTACACAGACTCTGGACCCGTGGGTGTGGGAGGTTCGTGTGTGTGTGTGTGGGGGGGCTCCACAGAGTCCAGAGGAGGAGGAGATGGTGCAATGAAAATGGCTGAGTGTGTGAATCTAAGGTAATGAGCTTGGCTTTAGTTTTTATTCATTCCTTAACAGGCAAACTCCCATTGACTTCTGCAGGAGTTTTGTTTCTTGAAATACCAAATAAAAACTGAGTAAGCATCTCAATATTTGACCCCCAGTTATGATCCTACTGGAGTCAAGGGATTTTTGCCATTGGCTTTGATGGAAGTAGGATTGGCTCAATAGTTTGAAAAGCAAGGGCCATACGTGGTGAGATTTTCTCCCTGACTCAATCTAGTTTAAAAACATATAATTAATTGATCACTGTCTGCTAGGTATTATGAAAATATTTTCAACCTATAATATTAAAAGCATTGATTTCCTTTTGTGCAGCCTGAGTGGTTTGCTAAGCAGAATTAATAGTAGATAGGAATCTGCATTAGAAAGGAATCCTTTATAGGTAATATGCTGATAATCTACCATTACACAATATAATACAATAATTTGAGATACATTAAATAGACTAATTGATGTGTATGCTGAGTTTTAAACTGTTTTCTGCCATGACAGAGATAATATATACCCCTAATTGTGAATCACATTGTGAGAGATGATAGAACTGCCATTTTCTAACAAGATGAAAATATTTGCAAGGACTAGTAGGCAATGTGGCATATTCCAAAATGAGATGCAAATGTAAACAGTATTTTTTCATTCATAAATCTAAAAACATGTCATTTTATTTCAGTCACAGTTTTATAGCCAAATTATTTGCAGTCTTTCAGGATATCTAATTTAGCCTAAATTTAGCCTACAGTCAGATTGTCTCAGCACATTAAATGTATGCTGTCTTTGGGTCAAAGTCACCCCTGCTGTAACTCAACACACTGCAATAGAGTTACACCAGGGTTATTGTTGGTCCTTTCAGTCTAATACTGAATTGTTCATTGTCACAGTGTGGAAGGGGGAAAGACTTAGTGTAAATATTAGCACCTTATACACATAACAGATGCAGAATTGAAATAAACAAATAGGACAGATTTCTGACCAGCTGTAAGAATGCAGATGTTTCCTCCGCATGGCTGCCCTTCTCTCTTGCAGAGGGAGGGAGATTCAACCACCACTTCTGTGCCAAACCCTGCAGAGCTCCCTCTTGGATCCAGGGCTGGAGAGGGACAAGCTAGAAGTGGGGGCGGGGAGAAGTGTATTCTGCCATTTTCCCAACCCCATGGGAAAGTTAGCAAAGGTATTGCAGTCTCAGGACGCGTTAACTCTTCTGTGGGGTCCTTCACAAAGGACACTCCCTATAAAGTTGTGTGAGGAGTGATGGATGGGGGAAGGAATATCAGGAAGGGGTCCTGGAGCTGGCATGGAGGACTCTGCTGTCCTGCTGATCATGGGGGAGCTGTAGAGGGGGAGGAGCAAGTCCCATCTGCCATGCTGAAACAATCCAAAGAAAACTCCTTGAGGCGATTTTTGCGGTGTTTGATGTCTTCCTTTCACAAGAACCCGACCAACAGGTATTTCTACAGGAGTTGTGATTTGGACTTCTATAACTTACAAAAGAGAGAGAGAGAATATTCTGTTGTAACTAAAATGAACTACTGTGGGGTGAACATTGTTCATGGAAAGTACTGTAAATGTCACCCAATACAAAACTCAGTAGCTAACCAGGGAAGAGTAATTTTAGCAGAGGGCAATTTACATTGGGTAAATGGTGTTTCTTTTATACTACACAAGTCAGAATTGCATTACTAATCTTTTTTTGAGGCCTCTTTTACTTAACTACATAGCTGAGGGAGCAGTCAAGGAATATAAATTGACTCAAACAAGATTACAAAATGCTATTTAAACTGAATAACAGAAACTTGATTTGAAAGATGATGTCTATTTAAAAATTAATTCAATGTCTAATTTCCTATTAAAGGGCTACTTTCTCCTTTTTGTTTCTAATCAGCTTCATGCTCTGGGAATCAAGCAGTAGACCTATGCTGCAATGTTTGGATTGGAACCCTGCAAGGGAATGCAACTATCCAAGAAAAATGGTTTTCATTAGAAATTTCAAACAAAAAAAATTGAAAATACTTAGATTCATTTTTGGCTTTACAGTATTTTTATTGTTTTTTCCCCTAAATGTTGGGCCTAAAATACCAGACAAAATCACTCTGAATACAAATAGCCAAAGTGTGCGATCAATTTTAAGGCAGTAATCAGTGTTGCATTCTGCCTAAGAACTGACGACACAGTATGGCCTAGGTATTTAATTCATTACAGTGTGCATAGATTTTTAATGTTGTTTCTTCATAAAACATTTTGTCAAGTGCTGCAAAACATGAAATCTTCTATTTTACATCAATGTTATCTGGTTTTTGAAGCTGATTTTAAAAGAAGTTAAATATAGAAATCAAGTATTTTTAAATAAAAATCCAACAACAATTATCTGTTAAATACTTCAGATTACCCTTATAATATAAGGGAAAAAATCATTCCTTCTTGCCACAGTTAAGGTAACTTTTACTTCTTTTATATTAAAAATACCTCGCTGCACGCCACTCTCATGCTGAGCTAGTCCATTAATCCACTGCAGTATTTAGCAGTCATGATTTAATAACACTGAATTCCAGATGATTTTTGGTAGTGATGAATAGTTTATTATTTTCACTAAAAATGCTACAAGATGTCAATAAGGATCCCAGCCTACTTTTCAGTCTCTCAAAGCCATGGGTTTCCCCTACTTCCCTGTGAAGCACATGGCGCAATCTAGTGAATATAATACTGCTGTATTTGTGCTGGAGAAATGATGAATGTTGTACAGCTAACACTTTTACATTATAGAAAATTAGGATCCAATCCTGACAAGAATTGCTGTTGGGCATACGTGCCTACTATCACGCCATCAATGAAACCAATGTAAATAGTAAGTGTTGAAGGACTGGGCCCTTAATATGTACTCCAGAAAAGATTGTTTTTTTTAATGTGCCCATGTTTTATGGAATTGGATAGTGTTACAAAATTTCAGGGTACAAGAGTTCCCAGTAGTTTGATCACTATTCCCTTATCCACCATCTCTTTTGAAATGACCGGAAAATATAATCAGAATCCATCTCTTTGACTATGTCTCTACTATGAGCAAGGGGTGTGATTCCTTTGCTCGTGTACACATTGTTGCGCTAGCTCTCACTGAACTAGCATGAGCATAAATAGCAGTGTAGCCGTCGTAGCAGGGGTAGCATCAGCGGAGGCATGACTGAGCTGTGCCGAATACATACCTCCCTCGTTTGGACTCAGAATGGCTAAGCCATGCCTTCGCTGCCTCTTCCTGTTCTACTGCAGCTACTCAGCTATTTATAATCAGACTCCTAGCCTTAGTTAATAGATGGAGCTCCTCTGAAAAACTAAAGGCCAGAGATGTCTAATTATAGATCAGCCTCTGTGCTGAGTTCCATTGGTGTAAAACCAGAGCAAGTCAGTTGACTTCATCTTGTCTAAATTGAGAATTTGGACACTTGAAGTCATATAGGAAATTACAGTCCAGGGATCAGAAGGACACAGGTTTAATGTGGAGTGACTCCAGAGTCAAGACATTCAGGCGGTACTATAAACATATTATTAATTATTATTTATATACTACAATGCAAGAAGCACAAACATCATTTTACAATCCATAAATGTACTAAGCTAATTATGCAATCTCTGTTCCAAAATGTTGATGAGCTAAAAAAAGGCTAGACTGGGTAGCATACAGGACAATAGAGTATAGTACGAGTACATGATGGCTGTTAGTCCTAACAACTACGATGCTTCGTGATACAGAAGGTTTTTCAGGAGCTTGTTATAGAATGAAGCAGATTATTAGACAGTCTGTCCTAAGCACAAGGGGTGCACAAGGAATAGAAGGAGGCACAAACTTCTTAAATTAAAACATGGCCACTTTTGGTAATGTGTTTAATTATGTTTAAACAGCACATTTCACATGAAAAACAAATAAGAAATAATATATGACAAACTGCAGTTCAATTATTATATTTATTAAATTTACTTTCTCTTAATATTTCAAATCTAATTTGAGCTCCATCAGCAGCAGCTCATGGAAGAGACTGAATATTGAGACCTCATCAATGTCAGGCTGGACAGTCTCAAGGAACTTAGTGCCACTCAGTCTCTTTCCTTCCTGCCTTCCTTCCTCTCTGTCTTTCTCAAGCTACTGGTTAAATTGTTCTTCCCAAGGACATTGACGATATTAAATTAGAACACTGTGATTAGTACCTACTCCTGTTTGCTAGAGTGCCACAGCTGGCATATTCCAGCCAATGACTGAAATAGTCACTCTGCTTTAGGGCCTCTCTTCTGATTGCAAGGTGATTAGAGAGAGAAGGTGGGTGAGGTGATATCTCTTATTGGAACAACTTCTGTTGGTGAGAGTCAAGCTTTTCAATTTACAGAGCTCTTCTTCAGGTCTTGGGACTGACATGGCTACAACACTGCAATCAGCAAGGTTGTCACTTCCATTAGCAATCAGGCTAATTATGGAATTTAGGGACAATAGTTGCTATCATGTGGGCTACTTCCATTGTTGCCCATAGCACTTTGGGGTTATTTAAAATGAAAATGTATCCTGTCTGGATTTCAGATTTTGGAAATGTCATTCTGTTACCTGCCTTCAGGGCCAGCTCCAGGGTTTTGGCCGCCCCAAGCAGCCAAAAAAAAAAAAAAAAAAAAAAAAAAAAGCCGCGATCGCGATCTGCGGCGGCAATTCGGCGGAAGGTCCTTCGCTCTGAGCGGAAGTGAGGGACCATCCGCCGAATTGCCGTTGAATAGCTGGACCTGCCGCCCCTCTCCGGAGCGGCCGCCCCAAGCACCTGCTTGCCAAGCTGGTGCCTGGAGCCGGCCCTGCCTGCCTTGCAGTGCCAGATAGTCAGGCATTCCTGTGACTGCAACCGGTGTGCTTCAACAATGTGTCACAGTGGATTGTGAGCACTCAGAGTGGTTATGGATCATCACATGCTGTGTTGGACAGTGGAGACAGAGGACATTGTCACACCATACAGCAAGGAGACAGATTGCAATCTGAAAAGTTCCCACTGAGCTGGGTGATGTCAGGCAGAGACAGTTTGCAAGGTGTCTTGTGATTTTAGAAAGCATTTCTCACACACCCACAGGAATTTTTAGACGCTTAAACTGTTAGATTGCAGCACTACGGAGTGGACTTGTTATGACATTTTCAAATGGTACATAACGTGTTCCCATTAAAATGAATGGGAATTTCTCCCATTGACTTCAGCGGGAGTAGGGTTGAGTCTAATCCTGAACTCCAATTGAAGTCAGTATAAAAGCAAATGCTAAATAGTTTCAAAGATTATCATTTGATTTAGGACAAGGGGGAAACTACCCAGTCCCACAGGAAATTCTTGCATGAGGAAACAATGAGGCAGTGGAGTGGATGGATGCAATGCAATGCAAAAGGAGGAATGGGTTTTTTAATTTTATTTTTGCTGAGCTCACTTAACTCATTTAAAATTTATAAACAGAGGTTCCATTAATTGAAAGTAGCTAAGACTAGGGCTGGGATAATGATATGAGAACAGTGTGCAGCTTGGAAGACTGAACAAGGGGACAATGAGAGACAACTGAAAAAGGATTCATACAGAGCAAAGAAGGGAAGGATCATAGTATTGGAGGTCACGATACTGGACAGCTGGAGTAGTCAGATAGCCAGGTGCCAGTCCTACAGGCTGGTTTGGTTTTACTATTTACTTGTTTAAGTCCTTTGAAATTGTTTGTCATCCTGATTTAAAACTCCCTTTTACAATGTGTTTCTCTCTCTTTCCTCTCTAGTTTTCTCCCCTGGCCTTTAGGACCCCACATCTCTTTCCCACTCAGGTAGAATGGAGTTTGGGGAATTGATGATGATTTCTGCACACTCCAGCAAAAAGCTGATCCTGGAAGTTATTAGATGACTTTTGAATTTTCTCCTTTATTTTCCCCACCCTGATTTGGGAACATGTTACCATCAGTAAATACCGCAAAATTAATTGGAAGGCAAATCAATTGCGTTCCCTGGGTGTAACTGAAAACAGATTTTTTCAATCTGTATCACATTTGTTAGGATTTTATAAATACCAGCTTCAGCAGTTATTCCAGATGCTTTGAAATTAGCTGCTATGAATCTTTGAAAAAAAGTCTGTACTCTTTTTCAGAGAATGCTAGTAATTTTAAATCCCATGACTGGAATTGTTGTCAATGTTGCAGCCAGCCAACTGTAAATATTTTTTGGTTTTGGAAGAAGTTGAAGCTTGACATTAAAGCACTCCATAATTGAGAAGTTGTCTCTTGGAAAGTTGCATATTATTTATTAGTGGCTGCCAAGCCCAACATGACTATTGTTCTTGTGCTGTCTGCAGTTCTGGTGCAATATATATATTGGGGTTCTGTAAAAGCGTCTACAAAAATGAGTTGGCACTTCTCGTATAATACTTGTTAAATTTCATTTGTAGCTAGTCAGTGCCAGTTTGTTAGAATGAGTGTGAATATGATGATCTCATACTTATATATATATATATATATATTTTTTTTTTATGAAGTTTCCTCAAGGACAAATTCTTGGCTTGGTGCCTGGGCACTGTATATTTTACCACTTGAAATTTTTCAGCATGAAAACATTATGGTCAGTGATGTGGCATTGAGTTTTATTTCCTCTTATGGGTTTTGGTGTTATCAATTCTTATCATATTTCAAAGAAATATAGCCCTCATGTTTAAAAACAACATTCTGAAAAGGCTAACATTTTATTGACTCTTTGTTGCTCAATAGAGAATTCTGCTGCCAAATAAATAGCACAGAATTTTACTGGTCACGTAAAAATAAATAAATAAAAAAGGAGCATTTCTAAATACTGAAAGTTTGAAGGCCAGATCCTCAGCTTGTGTAAATCAACATAGCTCCATTGGAGTCAGTGGGGCTACTCCAGTTTACACCAGCCTTCTGAGGCTACATGTACACTGTGAGCTGGGTGGGGGGGGTGTGATTCCCAGCTTGTGTAAACAAAGTCTTGCTAGCTCATTAAAAATAGTGTAGTTACAGTAGAATGGGTGGTGGTGAGTGAGTCTAGCCACCTGTGTACAAACCTGCCTGGACTCCGGAGGGTACACATGCAGGGTGGCCAGTCCATTGACACTGCTCACTGCTGCTCCTGCTGCCACAGCTACACTGCTATTTTAGTGCAGCTAGATCACTGAGATCGAGCATGAGTATGTCGATGTGAGTTGGGAGTCATTCCCATCCCTGCAAGTGTAGACGCAGCCTGAGTGTAAAAATCAAGCAGCGACTGGGTCTTTCATTATCCGCCAAAGATCCGCTTTCTAAAGCTGCATTGTGTATTTTAGGCAGTGCTTTTATCATTAGAAAGTACTAATGTAACGACTTGTTTAATGAGCTCCCAATTATTCAGACTTCAGTTTATAAAAATGCAGCTACCAGAATTCTCAGACTTGGTGGGTCAATGCCACATTACACCTCTTCTTAGGACATTACACATGCTACCACGATGATTCTGGATGTGTTGTAAAATATTACTGATTGCATGTCACAGGATTGCTGCTTGCTTTCATACAGACCTTTTACATCCTGTGTTCTATAGCATTTAAACTGCCAGAGTAAGGACATTTAGCAGTAGTGTCAGTTCCCAACAGCTCTTCTCTGGCAGACATTTAGAGCCAGACTGTTCCTTTAAAAGGAAGACCTGCATTTGGGCTCATGCAGAAAGAACACCTCCCAGAGCTCCCCCTCACACAGGAGGAGCATGCCCCCTAAACCATGCATTAGGGGGATGCAGCACCTGCTATCATCCACGGTCAGCTAGCTCTGCAGGCTCGTCCTGCCCTCCTTTCTATCCCCTTTGGCATCTTTGAGGATGCTGGCAAGGTGCAGCCCTTGCAATCAGAAGAGTCAGGAACTGCAATTGTGCCTGGCTTGTGTTTGAGTGCAGGTCAAGGGAAGGTTCCTCATGCCCATCCTGCCTTGGCCTTGCAAATCTACAGACGGTTGAGGCACAATTAGTATTTTTAAAAGGGAAGTTTTATCTGTTCAGAATGTGCTTCTCTGAGAATTCAAGGCTCTGCTGAGAGTAACATTGGATGGTTCCATTATTGCAATGAGCCCTATGTATAATAGGTATGTATCATATTTTAACTCTGTCATAGGTGACAGACAAGGAAAAGTCCTCCCAGCATCTCTCATGATCATTCAGTCCAGAACTTTTTTAAAAGTAAAGACCAGTAAAATAAATCACGTGTGTATTCCCTATGAATGACTGGGAACTAAGGTCCTCTTTTGACCTACAAAACAGGTATAATAGTACAGTTATTGGCAGCGTAGCTTGCAGATGGACATATACAGGAACTACATCTGGGAGAGGGTCATTCAGGCTCCATTCCAATCATTCTCTGCGGAGACCGTCAATAAGGGCTACCAGTTAGAGATGGGTGCCCTGGCAGTTTTTGAAAGTTGACTCTTGCCTTCGAGGATATGGACTTGAATGTCAGATTCATTTCATATATGCCGTTGGAGAGGAATAATTTCCAGTTACAACTGATTTAGGATGGATTCAAACAAGTGATTTGGTGGTGATATATTCTGGGCTCCAGATCCTAAGCACGTGCCAATCAGCCTAACACCATTGGCTTTCCTGGAGCTACTCCAATTAAATATAGTTGAAGACAAATTCCAGCCCTATATCTCATCCCATATCCCAGTCCCTGTAGCCATATCATGACTTAAGGGCTAGACAGTTAGAGCTGTGTGCATGTAGTTCCTTGTGAAAAAAATCCACATGTATGTAAACATCTAATTTACTCATTCAGTAACTCCAGCTGGTGTGCAGTTGTGGGAAGTGCATGTACAAATGGAGTGACTGGTGATTTGCAAGTGCAGTTACTATGATTGTATATGCAGTTGCATGTGTATATTAGTTGCACAAAAGCTAGTGCATTTTTGCATGTACTCTTTTGTGCATGCAGTCAGAAAAAGGCCACATGGAGTTTTACAATATGGCACAGACGCTTTACCATTAATGTTTACTTTATTTTCCCCTTTTTCAGGGGTTGTCAATACCAGCTCTGAGATTTTGATGGCCGTGAAGTGATTACTAGTGGATATTTATACCCTTATACTAATAATGTTCTTCTGTAGAACTGCCAGGAGATAGGCACAACATCTATTACAAGTCTCAAATTTTTCACCCACGTCCTGTGTCATCACTATCTTAGCCTGCGTTTTTGAAGCAGTTGCTGGCAAAAACAAAAACAAACAAATCAACAAAAGCCTTAATGATTATTGTTTTATAAAAATCTAGAAACTGCTTTGTATACAGCACAGCATTAGATGCCAGGCCAAACTGTCAGCAAATAGACAAAGAAAAACAAAACACACATTATACTACTTATTATATCAAATACTGTACTACACATATACTATTGAGGGTGGAAAAAACTAACTAGAATAATGGATAAGTAGAAGATAAATGAAAACAGCTCACAGAAAGACTAAATGAAAAGTCTGATCAGGGTGGGATTGATTTTGGACATAGTAAAATGAAGAGGCACATTGCAGAAGCACATTGTTTCATTTTTCACATTCTATAGTGTCTTTGATATTTTAGTTAAGCAGTTCATATAGGATAATTCTGTGTGAATCAGCCAGCGAAAATTCTACTTGTCCATTTGCCTGGGTTGAGTAATGTCTTTTGACTAACAAGTAAAATAACATTCATTCTTTTCTTTATCATCAAAGTAAAGAATAATTAACAGATTTTGCACCTGGCCTAGTAAATTTTCGTGATTTTGTGTGATGTTAATATGTGGGTCTTTCCTTATATATTCATTTCCATCTGATCATTTTGACAGACCATCTTGTACATGGGATCAGAGAAACTAAGATCAGTGAACAGTGCACAAAATGGTCAGTGATGATCAGAAGTGTCACTGGTGATACGCTGCATGAAGAATTTCTTCACGACACTGGGAATGGACATCAAACTTGATAAGTCATTGGCAGAAGGACAGACATGTTGGATCTGATTCACAATTAAAAAACAAAACAACCTCCTCCCAAAGAGTAATTAACCATCAGAACAACTTGCTAACGGATGTGGTATTGCAGTACCACCGAGGAGCCTTGATTAGGTCAAAGTCCTTTGTCCTAGGGAGTGTACAACGGGGCTCTGACATTGATGAGGTTTCTGGGTGATACCACGTATGTTGGTAAGTTGCTCCGTCATGTCATTTTACAATATGATGAACTCTCCATCAACTGAAATCTTTAAATCAAGACTGGCTGTCTTTCTAAAATACATGATCTAGTTCAACCACAAGTTATTGGGCTTGTTGCAGGATTTCCTGAATGAAATTCTGCAGCCTTTGTTACGCCAGAGGCCACAGAAGGAGATGATAGCAGACCCTTCTGCCGATAATCTATGGGCCTGATTCTTATGTACACCAAGGACCTTTTCCACCACTCTGACATTGTAAAGGGGCCTAATAATGGATATAAATGTAAAGTGGTCTACAGGGGCCTTAATGTAAATGAGACTCAGACCCAGGGCTGCCCAGGGGAGGGGGCAAGTGGGGCAATATGCCCCGGGCCCCGCAGGGGCCCCCACGAGAATATAGTATTCTATAGTATTGCAACTTTTTTTTATGGAAGGGGCCCCCGAAATTGCTTTGCCCCAGGCCCCCTGAATCCTCTGGGCAGCCCTGCTCAGACCTCTATGAATCTATGGTCTCACACTTTTGTAAATCTGGAGTAACTCCACTGATATCTAGGGCAGTATATATGTGGTGTAAAATGGGTGTGAGACCATAGATTCTACTTGTTAGCATATCAGTCTGATGACTTTGTGCAAGAATCCAGCTCTGAAGAGCAGGATTTACTTTACTCAAATAGAAGACTAAATGTAATCCTGTACTCAAACTTTAAACTTGATTGAGTTTCAGGGTTCTTTTTACATGGTGGATCTTTTAAATTTTTGGTTTTGCTGGCAGAAATGAAGAAATTTGTAGAACAGCCATGATTTAAATGGACAAAGATTAACTTAATTTCCTGAAAATGTTTTGTTGTTCAGTTTTCTATACAGAGATGCTTAGAACTTCCATGCCAATAATCAGTTATTGAAACAATAATGAAAATCTTTGTCACAAAAAGAATATTAGTCTTGAATGCAGTTGCTGTGGATTTCCCTCCTGACATTCTGGAAGGATTGAGATAAATGTTTAGAACAGGGGTAGGCAACCTATGGCATGCATGCCGAAGGCGGCACGCGAGCTGATTTTCAGCGGCACTCTCACTGCCCGGGTCCTGGCCACAGGTCCGGGGGGCTCTGCATTTTAATTTAATTTTAAATGAAGCTTCTTAAACGTTTTAAAAACCTTATTTACTTTACATACAACAATAGTTTAGTTATATATTATAGACTTATAGGAAGAGACCCTCTAAAAACGTTAAAATGTATTACTGGCACGCGAAACCTTAAATCAGAGTGAATAAATGAAGACTCGGCACACCACTTCTGAAAGGTTGCTGACCCCTGGTTTAGAAGCATCAGTTAGTTAGTCTTTTCATATGAAGTTGAGGCACTCCCTGTATTTGAACCCTGGCTGTAAAAGTGATGCCTATGCACCCTTGTCATGTAAATAAAAGTCATTTATTTAGCCTGGATATTTATCCCCCCACAGTGTGAAGAGTGTATCCCCATACAGGCCATCTGAGAGCCTTTCAGAGCTGTTTGTCTGCTTGCAGCTTTCCATTTGCCACCTCCTCTGCCATCTTGTGATGCAGTACTCTTCCCACATGCTGTATAAATTCTAGCCATTTACTTCTTCTCATCAGGGAACAGCTGCTTCATTCAGCAAGAGAGGAAGCATGTCTAGTGGTAAAAGTGGAGGATGAAGAGTCAGGAGATCCAGGGTCTGTTCCCCTTTAGTCTATCATTCACCTTACACATGGTATTAAAGGGGGAAAGATTTTTAGGGTTAGTGTAGTAATGAGTGTCAAGTATCAGGGGGTAGCCGTGTTAGTCTGTATCTACAAAAACAACAAGGAGTTACTTCGCAAGTGGAGAACCAGTGTTGACAGGGCCAATTCAATCAGGGTGGATGTAGTCCACTCCCAATAATAGATGAGGAGGTGTCAATTCCAGGAGAGGAAAAGCTGCTTCTGTAATGAGCCAGCCACTCCCAGTCCCTATTCAAGCCCAGATTAATGGTGTTAAATTTGCAAATGAATTTTAGTTCTGCTGTTTCTCTTTGACGTCTGTTTCTGAAGTTTTTTTGTTCAATGATAGTGACTTTTAAATCTGTAATAGAATGACCAGGGAGATTGAAGTGTTCACTTACTGGCTTATGTATGTTACCATTCCTGATGTCCGATTTGTAGCCATTTATTCTTTTGCGGAGGGACTGTCCTGTTTGGCCAATGTACATGGCAGAGAGGCATTGCTGGCACATGATAGCATATATAACATTAGTGGTGAATGAGCCCTTGATGGTGTGGCTGATGTGGTTGGGTCCTCTGATGGTGTCGCCAGAGTAGATATGGGGACAGAGTAGGCAACGAGGTTTGCTACAGGGATTGGTTCCTGGGTTGGTGTTTCTGTGGTGTGGTGTGTAGTTGCTGGTGAGTATTTGCTTCAGGTTGGGGGGTTGTCTGTAAGCGAGGACTGGCCTGCCTCCCAAGGTCTGTGAGAGTGAGGGATCATTTTCCAGGTTAGGTTGTACATGTACATTGGCCAAACCGGACAGTCCCTCCGTAACTCCCTGCGTCAGTATATAATGCCTGCATCTGTAACTTTCACTCTATGCATCCGAAGAAGTGAGGTTTTTACCCACGGAAGCTTATGCCCAAATAAATCTGTTAGTCTTTAAGGTGCCACCAGACTCCTTGTTGTTTTTGTAGTAATGAGGATGCTCAGTATACATTAGGGTTGCTAACACCCTTATTACAAGGGATGTCCCCTATTTCTTCATCTCTGTACAACAAGATCAGGAGTTGCTGAGTATTGCAAAAAGCAGCAAGAAATATCCCTGGTGAAGGTAGGTGAGTGCTGCTTATTATTAATTATTATTAATCATAATAATGATATCAGGAGGAGGGGTGAGGTGGGGGTGCTAAGAAAACAGTCCGATATTTCTGAAATACAATGTTGGCAGCCCTAGTATACATTGCCCATGGACTTTCGAGTCCAATAGGCTTTACAACAAGTATCTCATCATGACCTAAAAATACCTTTTTCTACAAAGCTTAATTATTACTTTATTTTATCTCAATACATTTTAAAATGAACGCTTATATTGCTTTAGGGTGTATTGAAAAGTTTGAAACTCGCACTAAAATTTTAATACAGTTTGAAAAAGAAAATCAATCCAAGAAAAAGGAAATCAGAAAAGCCTTAAAGCACTTTTATTTTAAACAATTAACTTTTTTTAAAAATAGCTTTCTATGTGCTTGCAGAAAATACAGTTAATGCATTTGTTGATTGAAAAATGTCATTGTATGCATGTGCTTTTCACTAGATTGTTTTGCCTCGGACATTATTCTCTGGGTGCGTTATTTATAGATAGCTATATGTGAGCCAAAATTCTTTGACCTCATATGGAATTTAAATGAAAACATGGGTTCAATCCAGGATTCATTCTATATATTTCAGTAGGAGATGTGTAAGCAGCATGACTTAGGAGAGGAAAAAAAGAAAACCTCTTTAGCCCTGATCCTAGAAGTTGTTCCACACAGGCAGAGTCCCACACCCAGGAGAGGAAGGATGGTCTAGTGATTAGGGTACTGACTTAGGCCACCTATGTTCAATTCCTTGCTCCACCACAGACTTCCTGTTTGACCGTGGGCTAGTTACTTAGCTGCTCTGTGCCTTATAGGGTGACCAGACAGCAAATGTGAAAAATCGGGATGGGGGTGGGGGGTAATAGGAGCCTATATAAGAAAAAGACCCAAAAATCAGGATTGTCCCTATAATATCAGGACATCTGGTCACACTAGTGCCTTAGCACATCATCTGTAAAATGGAGATAATAGCACTTCCCAACCTCACAGATGTGTTTGTGAGGAAAATACATTAAAGATTATGAGATGCTCAGAATGTGTGGTGCTGAAGGGAATGCAGATGCAGATCCCCACTGACTAATCAGTCACCGGTGGGGGGGCGGGGAATGACAAAGGAGTCTGCTCACATGGAGCATCTTTGTGTCTTTTAGATATTGGTATCTGCACTGATGGATATTTTATAGCTAATTGATGACGTAGTCAGAGAGACAATTTGACATAAATCAGCATACTTGCTTTAGAAATTAAAACAGCAAATGACTGAAACAGTGGACAACATGTTGCGTCCTCATAAACGGTAAGATTCTGCTCTCAATTTAACCAATGCAGCCCCAAATTTAGCCCAAAGTTCTTTTTATTCTGTACACTGTGATTTTTGTATACACCTAAAAATGGATCTCATTTCCAGTAAAACAGACTATTCTGATTTTTTTTTTTAATAAAAAATACTTGATTTTTAAAAAAATACTCTGGCTTCCATAATATATAAATCTGACATAGGC
The DNA here is from genome assembly GCF_028017835.1 of Emys orbicularis. Lineage (NCBI taxonomy): Eukaryota > Metazoa > Chordata > Testudines > Emydidae > Emys > Emys orbicularis. Next base: position 93,250,047 of record NC_088686.1, on the reverse strand, counting down.
TTTAAATTGCATCATTGTAAAATGACTGAATAGAACTGCTATGCTGATTTAAGTCATTTACATTCTCCTCACAAGTGATCAGATCATACCAAAAATAAATGAAGTGTAGCTTCTGGCCAGCTATCAAATCCAGTTAGGTAACCCATTAGATAAAGTATTATGGCTGTAATTAGCCATAACAATCTAAGCATTTTACACTCATTAGGTCACACACTTGCTTATACTTTCCTAGCTGGGAGCTTGTCCCAGGATCGGCTTGATCATTGGTGATCTACAGCAGAAGTTCCCAAATTATGATGTGTAGAACATTTGCTGGTGGTCCAGAGAGAGCCAGCTGGCCACATGATGCTGATTCTCCTTGCTTTCAGCTGAGAAGAACAGAACAGAGGAGATGGAAAAGAAATGAAGAACACAAGTGAACAAAGTGGTTCAATCCATTCTCTCCTCCTCCCCTCCCACCAAGGACAAAACACATTGCACTTGGATACATAAATTTGTTCTTACTATCACATTTCCATTTGAACAGCAGCTGTAGTTGCCACAAGGATGTTATGCAACTACAGATGACAGGGTCCACAAAATAATCTGTTAAGATGCGGTCCACAGTCTCAACATGTTTGAGAACCCCAATGTGTGGAAGGAATTCCTAAGCTGATTAGGAATCAGATGATTCCCACCCTGAACCCCGTGCTCACAGCTAAACTATTGGCTGCTTTTCACCTTCCTTCCTGCTGCTTCATCCTGGATTTTGCAGCCCACACTCACTTCCAATCTAACCACCTGTGGGGGATGGGGAAATGTCAACTATAACTAACATATCCATTTCTCAGTTCTTTGTCAGAGGGTGGCATTTTAAGGATTCACAGCTTCCAGAAAATACAGTCAAGAAGGGAAGAAAACATCAAATTCACAGGCGACGGGTTATTCTGAGTTCATGGGTGTGTTTCGAAACAAAAGGTAAGTACAATATTATCTAGTTTCATCCAAAGTATTTTATTTACCTAGTGAATTACCTAATCTTTACAGGTGCTGAAGTCAATAGGAGCTGTGGGGTGCTCAGCAGCTCTGAATTCAACCCCTGAATATGGTTGATTGCTCAGTCTCTTTGCATAGTATGCACTGAACTAGATCTTAAAATTGATCTAAGTTACGCAACTTCAGCTATGTGAATAACGTAGCTGAAGTCGACGTACTTAGATTGACTTACCATGGTGTCTTCACTACGGTGAGTCGACTGCTGCCGCTCCCCCGTCAACTCTGCCTGCACCTCTTGTCGACTGGAGAGCGCTCGGGGATCGATTTATCGCGTCTAGACTAGACACGATCAATCAATCCCCGCTGGATCAATCGCTGTCCGCTGATCCGGCCGGTAGTGAAGGCATACCCTTAGGTAGTCTGAAATATTTACATGTTTCTGCCTCTTTCTCCCAATCTTTTAATTTGGGAATGTTATGCAATAAGAAGGTGAATGTCATTCTAGATAAATACAATGGAACAGTTCTACATACATGCATCATATTAAAGGATAATTAGCTCTTTGCTTTTCCATTGCCATTTGGTGTTTCATATACTTATGTTCCCTTTCATCTCTGTAGGAAAATAACAGTGTTTCTTTAGTTTGGCTGCCACTAAAGATCAGTGTTGTTGTGGAAAAATGTGCATTTAAACTGACAGTGTGAATGATTTGCAATGGGCATATGGTTCACAAAGTGAAGACTGTAACATTATTAATTGGAAAACCAATTCTAATTCATCTGAATTCTAACTAAAACTAACAGATTTGCCACTGAATGATCTGCCAGATCCTTGGGAGAATAGTGATTGATGTCCCGTCATTGTTATGAACATGCTGCTCCATGCCCTTATTCCATAAATCTATAGGATGATTCATATGAGTTAGTCAAATGGGTAGATGCAAGTTACATTCTAGAATATGCACATTTTAGCCTAGTAAATAAAGAGGGACTCTTCAGATTTGCATTCCAGATGAGGCCATAGTGTTTTCTAAACTACCCATATGCTACTACACGTCCATTTTTGTTCTCCCCGGTCTATAACCACTCAGTCATTTGTTGGCTGTTGCATCCCAACCACCACCAGTATGTTGTCTATATAGGTTGTCTGTTTAAGTTTGATCCTGATCAGAATCTTCTATTGTAATTCTCTGCTCCCGTTTGAAATCCCATTCAAATCTATAAGACCCCAATCAGGAACTGAAGCTTTAAGGTCTGATACTGTATCTTGAGTATGGATAGACAGCTATGTCCACATGAAATCCCACTGACTTCTGCTCAGAGACAACAATTTGCCTGCATGCAGCAAGCTGCAGGACCCGAGCCTTCATTTGTAAGCACTTCAGATACATTTTTTGTTTCTTTTAAAGATTAATTGTTTTCTTCCTTATTTAGTCTAACAGAAAAATACTTCTCAGATTCCTACAAGTCTGCTATAACTAGGACTATAGGACCATGCTTTTTTGTTGTTAGGATCCTGTAACATGTGTGGATGTACGCTGTGTCAGCCTTATGTGGTATTTAGATGCTGCATGTGATTATTAGAACTGGGAGCACTGGCTGTTGGGAGTCTGAAAGGACAGGAAACAGGAAGGAGGGGGGAGGAGTTGAGGAGGCTGGGAGAGTTACAGGGTGTGTAGCTACAGCTTGGAAAAGAGACTTCCACTGTAAATAAAGTTCTGTTGAAGTTTGTTAATACTTTGCCTGGTGGATACAACATTTTGGCGACGAGGATGGATCTTCTGCCTCTGAACCCACCTGCACCCTTTCTGCAAAGCCCAGGTGAGCCTCCAATTGCTTTTACTGTCTGGATCCTTATGTTTGAGACTTATCTGCTTGCAATCAGTGCTACAGAGATTTCTGAAGTAAGAAAGCGTGCTCTGCTAATCCACTGCCTTGGAGCAGAAGGGCAGCATATATTCTACACTTTTCCCCTTGCAGATGATAAATATGAGACTGCACTCACTGCATTAAAGAACTTTTTTGTGCCAAAAGTGAATGTAGTAGCTAATCGCTACAGATTTCGCCAGCGTGAGCAGAAACCAGGGGAGACTATAATGCAGTATATTGCCTCCCTGAGGAGTCTGATTGCAACTTGTGACTTTGGGAATATGGCAGATGAGATGATTAGAGACCAGCTCATTGAGAAAACAACCATGCTTCATGTAAGAGAACGCTTACTTCTAGAACCACAACTTACACTAGAAAAAGCAATAACCATTGCTACTCAGATTGAGTCAGCTACAGCTGAAGCCAAAATAATGAGCAAGGGTACAGGAGGCCCAGTCCAGACTGTGACTCCTTTGCAGAAAAGTTCACTATCACTGCAGACAAACAATTGCAAAAGGAAAACTAATGAAAAGCCACTGAATCAGCGAATGCAAAATACAGTAAAAGCATGCTTTCGCTGTGGATCCCCACAACATCTTGCAAACTACACAGGATGTCCAGCAAAAGTAGCTCAGTGCAATCATTGCAAAAAGATTGGGCATTTTGCTAAAGTATGTCGCAGTAGCCAGTTCAATCAACAGGTGCATGCAGTTACAATACCAGATGTTACTGTGCTGAGTGTAGACAAAATCACTACTGCACATATTCCAGAACAGATAAAGTGCACTGTAAATGTTTCTGCCATACCCTCAGGCAAATCACACTCTATTCAGCTAATGTTGGACACTGGCTTAGCAGTATCTATACTACCTGATTCCATCTATTTGCATTACTTTAAAGATGTGCCTCTTACTGAACCCAAACTTCACTTGGTATGCTATTTGAAAAACCATATTCCAGTACATGGCTGCCTGCCAGCAATAGTTACTTTTGGTGATCGCTGTGTAACTGCGGAATTCTACATTGTTCACAAAGGCACTCCTATCCTTGGCAGAGATTTATTAGCTGCTTTAAATCTCAGGGTAGTTAATGGACGAATTGATCTTCCTCAGCAAAGCACTCTTGAGGTACACACACCAGTTTCAGCTGAGACCCAACTCCAGGTTGAGGAGAAACTCGGCTGTGCTTATGGGTTTCTGCATAAAGTTAAAATGCGGAATAATGTGTTGCCTGTACGACAGAAATTACAGCGCTTACCATTTTCAGTCAGGGAAGCTGTTTCAGAGGAACTTAGAAAACTTGTTCAAAAGGACATCATTGAAGAGATTAACTCCTCGGAATGGGTTTCACCTATAGTAGTGACGCAGAAGAAGGGTGGAGACATTCGCCTTTGTGTGGACTTAAGGGAGCCAAAGAAAGCTTTTGTGATTGACAGCCATCCTCTTTGTCACATAGAGGAAGTATTTGCAGAACTCCGTGGAGCAAAGATGTTTTCTACTCTTGATTTGCAGAGCGCATACCACCAGGTTATGTTGCATGAAGATAGCAGAGACCTCACAGCATTTATTACACATGAGGGACTATTTCGTTTTAAACGTGTTCCATACGGTCTCGCATCAGCCCCAAGTGCCTTTCAAAAAATGATGTCATTGATTCTGAAGAATCAACATGGAGTTCAGTGCTATTTGGATGATATTATTGTGTTTGGAAATACTACTGAGGAGCATGACAATAACCTGCAGTCTGTACTAAACTGCATCAGCAAAGCAGGCCTCAAGCTCAATAGGTCCAAATGCAAATTTAGACAAACTGAACTCTCCTTTCTGGGGCATACAATTTCACAGGCTGGACTAAAACCTGATCCAGATCATATCCTGGCAATTTCAAATGCTCCTCCTCCAACAGATTTGCAAACCTTACGTTCCTTCTTGGGTCTTACCTCCTGGTACGCAAAAATTCATTCCCAATTATGCTTCTGTCATTGAACCGTTACGAGAATTACTACGGAGAAGTTCAACCTTAGTGTGGACAACGGATGCACAAGTTAGTTTCGAAAGGGTGAAAGACTTGATTGTACATGTCCAGTACTTGCATTATTCAGTCCTGCATTGCCCACAATTGTAACTACTGATGCTTCTGATTATGGACTTGGGGCTGTCCTCACACAACTTCATGAGGACAACACAGAGAGGACTGTTGCATTTGCTTCAAGGACACTAAGTAATGCTGAGAGAAAATATTCTACAGTTGAAAAAGAAGCACTTGCTTGTGTCTGGGCTACTGAAAAATGGAGAACTTACCTGTGGGGCCGCACATTCAAGTTGCGCACAGACCATAGCCCTTTGACAACGTTGCTCACCATGAAAGGACTGGGAAGAGCAGTATATCGTATTGCTAGATGGTCTGCAAGACTACTTTCTTTCAATTATGAACTGGAATATAAGCCTGGAAACAAAAATGTGGTAGCTGATTGCCTTTCTCACCTGCCTTTGCTGTCACCAGATGGTCCACCGGAGGGTGAGGATGTAGTAGTTGCGCTTATTACAAGCGCTCTTACTGCAGTTACAAGAGAACAATTTCAAGCTGCTTGTTCAGCGTGTCCAATTCAACAAAAATTATGGGAATTTCTGACAAAGATGGCCCAGTAACCCTAAAAACCTTGACCCAGTTTTGCTGCCTTGGTAAAGTTCGAGATGAACTTTCTTTGCTCGATGGCTGTGTGCTACGAGGTACATACCGGCTACTTGTGCCAGAAGAATTACAGTCAAAACTCATACACCTGGCACACGATACTCATCAAGGAATTGTCAGAACCAAACAACGACTACGGGATCTGTATTGGTGGCCAGGGATGGACTCTCAAACTGAAGCACTCATAAAATCCTGTGTCACTTGCCAAATGCATGATAGAACAGCAGTGACATGTACCCCTCCATTACAGCCTGTTCCTCTTCCTGAATCTGCATGGGAAAAAATGGCGATTGACATTGTAGGACCCTTTGATACTGCTCCAATTGACTGTCGTTATGCCATCACTTTAATAGACTATTTCAGCAAATGGCCTGAGGTAGCGTTTACATCGCAAATTTCTTCTGCTACAGTAATTAAGTTCCTCTCTTCAGTTTTTAGCTGGGAAGGTAACCCCAAAGAACTGGTTTCAGATAATGGTAGTCAATTTACTTCCCTGGAGTCTGAAACTTTTCTAGCAGAGAGGAACATTTTACACAGGAGGTCATCCCTATATTACCCTCAAGCCAATGGGGAAATCGAACGGTTTAACAGAAGTTTGAAAGAGAGTTTGCAAACAGCTAAATTGGAAGGGCGATTGTGGATACCCTTCACTACTGATTTCTTGCAAGCATACCGGGCTACACAACATGCCACAACGCAAAGATCACCTGCAGAGTTACTTCATGGGAAACAGATGACTACTAAACTGAACATTGCTGGATTGTTAAAGGCACGACCTGATGCCCCAAACAAGGATGATGTGAGAAAGACCGTTGAACAGAACCAAGCAAAGTCTAAGGCTTTCACAGACAAATGGCGGGGTGCTAAGGAACCAAAGTTTGAGTGTGGTTTCTTTGTTAGAATACGAAAACCTGGAATCTTACGCAAAGGGGACCATAAATTCACAGCTCCTCTTAAAATCATAGAGAAGAAGGGACCTTACACCTATCGACTTTCTGATGGGCGGGTTTGGAATGCTTCTTATCTTGCACCTGCCTATGCACCAAGAGGAGATTATGCCAACACCCAGTCTGCATTGGATGACTTCACTGTAGAACCAACACAACAAGACATTGCACTGGAACCGGGGCTTGAGAGACGGCCTGTCAGACTCAGACGACCACCTGCCTGGACTAAAGACTATGTTATGTAGTATATACAGTGTTTTCAGTGTAATATTCCGGCCAACAGTATAGTGTCTTGTTTCATATTTGTTCCTGTGGTTAGAACAACAATGTTTATTTTAATTTGGAAAGTTTCTTAAGAGAGGAGGGAATGTGGTATTTAGATGCTGCATGTGATTATTAGAACTGGGAGCACTGGCTGTTGGGAGTCTGAAAGGACAGGAAACAGGAAGGAGGGGGGAGGAGTTGAGGAGGCTGGGAGAGTTACAGGGTGTGCAGCTACAGCTTGGAAAAGAGACTTCCACTGTAAATAAAGTTCTGTTGAAGTTTGTTAATACTTTGCCTGGTGGATACAACACCTTACTACTGATATCCAGTAATTCTGTCAGAATCTCAATGTCTGGACTCTGGTATGCTCATTAGCCCCAGCTAAGTACACATCATTAGAGTAAACTTGTTTTTTTCTAATATTTCAACTTTTCATAAAACATGTTGTTTTGTTCTCAAGTGCATATTTATTCCATTTGCTCATTCTTGCTCAGTTCAATTAGCCTTAGATACACAGCTAATCTCTCTCTCAATTTACTGGTTTTCTACCTTGTTTCATCAGCTTTTTAAAGATGCCACTTTGTTGTGGCAGTTCTTCTTTCCACAATGAAGTCAATAGGGTTTCTCTAGATTTATATAAGTGTTGCTGGGATCAGAATCTGCCATGGCATCCTTTAAATATCCTCTTTCTTTTCCTTATGTGTGCACAGAGATAGAATTTACATTGCACCGGAGTGTGAGGAATCCATAGTCTCTCTTCTACTCTTGTCCAAGAGACATGGAGTTTACAGTGAACACTGTCTCACGGATCCTGGATTATAGGGAAGCATAATATTTTTGCACCATTGATCCTCAGGAGAATGCATTGACAGATACTGACTTTCTTATTTTAATTAATCTGTTCCTGCTTTGACACTGCATCATGAAAATGAGGACAGGCATTGTTCTAAAGTGATTGAGCCCAATTCTGTCCTAGGTTACACCTGTGCAATCTCTTCAACGATAGTGGGATTACAGAGGAGTAATTGAGAGCAGAATTTGGTCCATAGACCGAAAATGACTGTTTTCAATTTGTATCCTTCCCAAGAGGAGAAATCCTCTCTGATCAACTCATTGATTTATTTAAAATAAAACAAAATTAGTCACCTTTCTTTGCCATTCAACAGTGCTCTGTAATTTTCAGTTTTTTGCCCATTATTTTAGAATTCTTGTCCTTTGGCCTCGATCCATGTCCTGTGCTCTTCAGCTCTTTGCCCAACCTTCCTGGAAAACTGCTATAGAATACAATAAGAATTAAGGCCCAGATTCAGCAGCCCATCCCCATTCATAGGGCATAAATGGGACTAACTGGGAAAATGCCTGTATTATTTTTTAGGAACATTAGGTATGACCCAGTTTCCCTGTTCAGTTTTATATTGCTGCCAGCCTGAATGCATAGAGTCAAATCAAAGGATGCTGTAAAGAGGGGTTATTAATGAACCAAGGAAGCATAAAACAATGAAACAGAGAATACGGCTTCTTAGGTGCCCACTTCAAATGAGTTATGACAACAATGGCTGGGCCATCAGTTGGGGTAAGAACCTGTGTGTCTGGGACTATCCAAATTAGAATCTTTTTCTCTTCCAAAGCTGTGGTTTAGATCAAAAGACCCCCAGGGGTTTAAAAAAAGGTACCCCTGGCAAAAAAAAAAAAAAAAAGGTGTGTGTGTGGGGGGGGGGGGGGGGAAGTGGTCAGCTCAGCTGGAAGCAGACCAACACACAGCGTCAGCATGCAGTGAGGCTGACACACAGACAACCTGACTTGAGAGTCAGGGTCTGGAACCAGTGAGCTGTGATTTGGTACCAAGAGAGAACAGGGGACAGCAAGGCTAAGTCATATCTACCAGGAGCTTGAGGGGTATGTCAAGCTTAGGCAAGACAATATGCCTATAGGTCTCTTAATTTTAAATCGCTTTCTCTAAGCTTTGTGTACCATTTTGGCAAATAAATCGTACTTTGTTCTGGAGAAACTGCTTTTGTGTCACTGCGGAACTTGAGCAGAATCCAAATCCTGTTGGATCTGCTGGGTAAAGGGGTTGATAACCTGGGGTGTATAATCCATAGACACAGTCAGAAAGTGGTTGGATTGCAGGATCCCATCCCAAAGAGAAGTGGAGGCACAGGCCTGCCAAGAAGAGTATACTCAGGGGACTGGAAAAGGGTCTCAGAAGGAGCAGCCTACCCAGGGGTTGAGACAGTAAGCATGCGCTTAAGTCATGTTGACTGCAGTAGGACTAAAGCACATGGTGATGTCCTTTGCTGAATAAGGATGGACTTAACTTGTACTTAAGTTTTGATAACTTGGTATCTAAGCCTATATGGGTACCTTTACACTGTGAAAAAAAATCCGCAACACAGCTGCAACTGGCCTGGATCAGGTGACTTGGGCTTACGGGGCTTGAGCTGCAGTGCTATAAAACTGCAGTGTAGATGGTTGGGCTCGGGTTGGAACCAGGCTCTGAGACTCCCTCACAAACATCTAAACTGCAGTTTTATAGCCCCACCGCCCCTTGAGCCCATGTCAGCCGATCTGGGCCAGGCGACAGTCTTTTTTTGCAGTGTAGATGTACCCTAGGTTTCCATAAAGCTGACCTGAAATAAATATAACATTTAAGATAGATACCTTCTCCATCATGTTTTTAACCATCCCATAGAATTCTATAGTGGGGATATAATTCTCTATTATGTTTTATGGCAAGGGAAAATATACAAAAGTTGTTATTGTCTGTGTGACATGTTTTATAGGCTGTCTGGCAGTTACCTTCCTAAGTCCTTCCCCTTCCTGTTACCAAATCTCAACAAGCCCTGAAACACGCTTACAATAAAAAGACAATGGGCCAAATTCTGTCCTCATTTTATATGGGTCCGATTTCTGCATCATCTATGGATTGTATATGAGAAGTAACTGCAGACAAATGATTGGTTACTTTTCCTGTGTCAGCTGTAGCATTCAACTAATCCTCAGTTAGCAAAAGGTCTTCTTTTAAGAAAAAACATAGTTCTCCTTTGGCCCTCCTCTCCACTAGCTGGCTCTCAGCCCAATCTTAGGTTTTGCTTCATTTAATCCATTTTGAATGAAACCAACCTCTTGCTGTACTCCATCCAAGGTAAACTGCTGCTCTTTTCAATGTGCGAATGTCCTCACCACTCTGACTCCAGCTTACCATGGTGAATGTCAATGAGTTTGCTAGTGTGGAGGTTCTTGCTCGCTGGAGTTGAAATCTCTGCCGAACAGCTTGCTGCACTTCTTTTGTTAACTCCAGTCAAAGCATTTGATAAAGCTATTCTTCAACTAGGGCTGCTGTGCATTGTAAAGCAACATTCACTCTATTGTCAAGTCTCAGACACTGAAAGGAGATTTTCTGGTCTGTAACTTTTGGTTCATTTCTGAATCTTGGTAATTTAATTATCTCCGCCCACTGGCCCCTTTTGGATTATGGGTGGAGGGATAATGGTTCCCTCCCCCTGCAAATTTTCACCTTGTAACAGCTGAAATTTGTCAAGAACTACTAATTGAAAATACCATATAATTGCAATGTGGTCATGTTATTGGCACTCTGAGAACCAGGTTTTTTACATTTCCAATCCAACAAATTTACATGAGCAGTCCCATTGATTCCACTGCCTGAAGTAGGACTACTCATGTCAGGAAAGTTTGTTTGTTTTTTAAGAAAAAAAAAATTCCATCTTGGCTTTAATTGCATCTTATGGAATGAACGGGTGCCGAAGAGAGGGATTCTCATCTCTTGAGATGAATGGTGCAGACTGGGACAGTTTACTAAGGGCAGGTCTACACTACCCGCCTGAATCGGCGGGTAGAAATCGATCTCTCGGGGATCGAATTATCGCGTCTCGTCGGGACGTGACAATCGATCCCCAAATCGACGCTTCTACTCCACCAGCGGAGGTAGGAGTAAGCGCCGTCGACGGGGGAGCCGCGGAAGTTGATTTGCTGCCGTCCTCACAGTGGGGTAAGTCGGCTCCGATACGTCAAATTCAGCTACGCTATTCGCGTAGCTGAATTTGCGTATCTTAAATCGACCCCCCCCCCCCGTAGTGAGGACGTAGCCTAAGCCTTTGCTGCTGTGGTTTGGCTGGAGACAGTCTTTAGCCAGAATGAGAGTGCTACAGCACATCACTTAACAATGGAAAGGACATACCTTTTTAGCTAAGAGGAAGAATAGAAATTTAGGGCTAGATCTGGAGTTGTGCCAGAGCCTGCTTGGTGTAACTAAGGAGAAGAAGTTGTAATGGTGGCTGTAGACTAACTTTGTGCTTCTCTGATCCTCAGGGTTGCTGAGGGCTGGAGGAGGTCCCAGAGGAATTTACAGTAGTCATAGGTCTCTTCTAAACTTTAATGCACTCCAGGGATTGCCAGAGCACAGTATACTCCAGCCATGTCCCTCAATTACCAGCATAACCCCTTGTGCCTGGGAATCCAGGGGAAGTGACTGTGCTAGCTGAAATTTTTTTCCACGTCGAGGAAATTCTCAACTGCCTCATGTCCCCTTTGCTATAGTGATCCAAAAAACCTAGCCCTTACATTTTTAAGTATTTTGCTGTCTTTCAAGTAGCCATTTATAATCTTCATACAAATTGTCCCAACATCAATCTGAAACACTATCTGTGCCTATGAATGCCTCTGCTGTTTTCTCAGGTTCCTAAGGAGGTTCCACTTGGAGACTGGACTTCATTAAGTTACTAAAGCATTAGCAAATGTCTGTTGAGGATTACAGAACCACAAAGGTCAGCTAAAGATTGAAAATATACCAAAAGGACCTAGTCAGTTTTTTGTGTGTGAACCTGTTTCCAATGAAAAATGGCTTTTCAAGCAAATCAAAACAATTAGTGGAAAATGTTCACTTTATTTGAAACTTTCTAGTCTTCAGAAAAAAATCAGAAATCCAAAACTGATCTTTTTCGAGTAAAAATTTTCCAGTTTTTAGCAACAATAACAAAAACAAGGGGGCTTGGGTATTTTTTTAAACCAAAACCTGTTTTCAAAAATCTGGAAAAAAGTTTAATAAAAATGTGGGGGAAAAATTGGGAAATTTTGGAAAAAATTATTTTAAAACAATTCCCAGAAAGACAAATTTCTGACCATCTCTCACCTCAAACTGTGAGATGTTCAGATAGGGTGCTTCTATACAAAGCATGCTTGGGAACAATGCCAAATGACCGAGAAAGGGTCCCATAACTCAAAGATGTCTGAAGGGATTTTTCTTGAACTTTCATATCCACCCCTGGCTTAAAGTAAATATGGAAAGGTCCAGACAAAGGAGAATTTTTATAAAGTTTTCAGAAAGTGAATACAGGGAGTTATAATGGCAGACTGACTTTAACCTTAAATAAAGTACCTGCTATTGCAATATTTCAGTGCAGCAGTTTCAGGTTTCCAGTGGATGAAGATTAAGTAGCTTTAAACTAAATTATAGTATATATTACACTGTGCTAAGGGATGCAGTGAATGAAGGGAATTTCTAGAAAATTGGCCATCATTTTAAAGTAAGCTGATATTGAAACACTTCTGTTTTTTTTAAACTGAATTTAAGGAACAACTTTTCTTTTATTCCCCTTCAAAGCAGAAAGGAGGACAACCTCCCCCACCCTTCTTAAATCCATTTGCACTTTAAAAGCTGCAAAAAAAAAAAAAAGAGTTTTATATTCAAGGAAAAAATACTCGCATATCAGAGAAATATTAAGAAATGGTTTTAAGTGTCTTCTGAATGACTACATTGGATCTGCTATTGGATGAAGGAAAATGATTTATTTAAACCTTATTCAGTGGTGTACAGTACAGATGGGGAAATGTATATGGCATAAGGACCAGATTTTTAAAGGTATTTAAGCACCTAAAGGTAGGCACCGTGAGAGATTTTCTAAAGCCTCTAGGAACCTATTTTAAAAAGCTGGCCCTGAGTCTGATTCTGAAATAAATGATGAGTGATAAGTTCTCAGTGGTGCCCAAGAGCAAAACCTTGATAAGCAGCTGCGTGCCTGGACTGGCAATGCATGCAGTTCTGAATGAAAGAGTGAGGAGAAAGAAGAGTTGCCACGATAAACTGCATTTTTTTGAAACTCAACTTTGGGGTGGAAAAGGAATCCTCAAAAAATAACTGAGAAGCAAAGGCATTAGAAGAAATTGTCATCATGAAAAGACATGTGACACCCTACTCTTTCTTCTTCTCGTTAGTTTTTTTTTTTGTTCTCATTACTCCTTTGCCAGTCTTGCTGCCTAAAATCAGGTGGCTCACCATCTCCTATCCCACCTGCCACTTCCTGACACCTGATTCAAGGGCTTAGATTTTACCCCAAAATGTCTGTCACACTAGCATGATATTAAAAAAAACCAATTACATGCTTACAAATATCTGGCAATTTGACTCAGCAACATCCTGTCATCACTGCTTGGCAATAAGCTGTCAATTACTTTCCTGTTCCAGGAGTGCATACATTTTAGCCACCAAAGGTATTTACCTCAGGCTATTGCCAGCTACTTTTCTTGATCTCGGTCTCTTTGCAGTGGGAGGTTTTTACCCCAACACATCAGCCAATTTTTTAAAACCATATAATTTCACGAATACTTAGAAAATTATTTGAAAGTTGACAATTTTTGTATTATTATTGATGGCGGTTGCTATAGCCACCGAATTTCATGTTCTGTTGCAATTTCTTTGCTTGGGTTTGTAAAATCCTTCAGGTATTGAAAGCACAACCTGGCTAGATAAGCTTCACGGTATTTCCTTCTACGGCATGAATAATTTATGTGATCATGAAATCTGTTCTTTAGTAGTTTTGTACCCTGAGAAGAGCAATTGAAACCTACCAATGTTATACTGAATATTATCAAAGTTTCTTTTACTACAAGGCTGGTTTTTGGACCAAACCAAATGATGAAAAAGTCCCCAAATTAACATATCAGAAATTTTACCCTACACAGAACTGTTTATGAAGGTTAGGGCAGAAGTGGCCACTTTACCTCATAACGGGACAGTGGTGGGGTGAGGGGTAGGGACAGCCATGTTCCAATTAAGTGTTTAGCTGTCTAACCTGATCTTTCTAAGGTGTCTTTCCATAGACTAGTCAGGGAGAAGAGGAACTTAGGTTAGGCAGGGAAGGAGGGATTGGGTGGATGTGCTGTTTAGCCAAGAAAGAGGGGTTCCATGGAGATTTGGAGAGATTGGTCAGTCAGTGCAGAATCTGGGCCATATTACTAAGACCTGATCCAAAACCTGATAAAATCTATGAGTCTTTAAGGATAAAATTCTTTTCTCTGACACCCACTGTAGGTCACTTAGCTGCCCTGGAGATGACTAATTGATTGTTCTTCATGGTGCATATGTAATAGAGATCCCCAATATAGGCAGGAGAGGTGAATCTTACTATTAATTTCAAGGCTTATACTTTTGTAGATAATACTATTGCTGTAAGATATGAAAAATTGGTTTCCATTGAGACTATCTTTTATCCACCCCTGCTGACTTCATCCACTACAGTTTTTATGTTTGGCGTGGAGAATGCCAGTTGGACTCTTGGCTGTGATAATGGGCAGAAAATGGACTGGGAAAGGCCATTTTCAATAAATGTTCTGTAGTGTGTGACCATCAGTTGGCAAATACAAAAAGACCTGACCCTACTATGATTGAAATCAATAGCAAAATTCCTCCTGACCTCAGAGGGAGCAAGATCTGGGCCCAACCTGTATTTTCTCTCTGTGCAATGAGAAACCAAAAAAGACTTCTATTGTAATAAATTGAGTAAACTGTTGTTTCATTTAAATTTTCAATTCAGCTACTTTGCTCAACAATGGAATTAATCACCTTTGTGGTAAAGTGACCCAAAACTTTTCACTGGTTAAAAAAAAAAGTCAAATTAGAAACAGTTTAGCCAACAGGTACACTATCACAGCTGTAAGACAGCCATGTGAAGTTGGGGCTAACCATTTAGAAAAAGGGGAAAGATCTAACTGTTTTGTATAAAACTTGACCCTCCTACCTCGTTCCCATGTGTGGGTTTATGAATCCTAGCAAAAGGATCAACAAATTCTGTATTGACTTATTCCCTGTACAACCCAATTGTGTCAAATTTATCTATAACAGGCCAAAATCTGCACTGCTGTTCACTCCAGGTGCTGGCATGTTCTCTTTTCCCCCCAAGCTTTGGTCTGTCAAAATCATGGGTACCACTCCCTATGAAGTCAATGGGAGAGATGTCATTGAGGATCAGGCTGCAGACTTGATTCTTATTAAGGGCGATGAGCAGTGCCAGATTAGGTGTTCCGGAAGGAGGAACATTTTTACCTAAAATTCATGCTTAGCTTTTGTTGTTACTTACTACAGGATGGTCACAGTGCTGCTGCCACCCAGGTAGGTGAGCAGAGCCATTATCCAGTGAAGTACATATTACCTATCAGTTTACACTGACACCTGAAAAAAACAGTGTGTGTGAGACAAGGGATTGTAGTACTCCAAGGAAAATATTTGTATTTGTATGGTCAACATCTGTTGATATTCTGGTTTTGCTGATTGATGTAGAATTCTGGCACTTTACAGACACTAATAAATTAAGCCTCACAATACACCTGTGAGATAGGTATAATTGACGCCTTTTTACAGGTATGGAAATTAGCTGGGGAACAAATAGGGGATGTGCATAATCCGAGGAGACTTGTAGAGCTGAGAATAGAATCCTGGTCTACTCATTAGAGGTTTGTATTGACTAGCATTGAAAGATGTATTTTTAGGAGATGTTAGCCAATGTATGCTAACTAACATGATATAAAATTCTAGTATAGACCACCAACAGAACACCATCTCCAGGAGAAACTATGACACCAGGACCCATCACATGGACACTACCGACACACTAACATCATCAACCTATCAAGGCTATCCCTAACTGGAACCGAAGTATCATTACTCTTGAAGGGACTGAACTTTACCCCACAACAAAACCTCATACCATACTGAAATGTGGAGAACTAGAAGAATTCTTCCGCTGACTCTGCCTCAGAGTTTTTGCAACAAGGATGACACCATCTCATCTACCCATCCCCACCAACAGTGGACAGAACCACATATGTGATCATTACATCAATTGCTTCCTGAAAAAAAAAAGACTCTGAAATTCCCAACAAACATTTATCCACACAGTGTCTACACCATTGAAAAGACAGCTATACAATCCCTGAAATCCAGCCACCAGATAGTGATCAAAACAGCGCCATCATATTCCTAAATCATGGTGACTATGTTAATGAGGCCAACAGATAACTCACCAACACTACTTACTAAAAAGAACTCAAAGACCACCTCACACTGCAGTTCACCCAGGAATTTAAAGATATCATCAACTCCTTCCCCAAGACTCCAAGAACTCTACAACTTTCTGTCCCATGAACCCATCCCAAGCACTGTCTGCATGCTTCCCAAGATGCACAAACAAGGGAACCCAGGCATATCCATCATATCTGGTCACTGCATTCTTACTGAAGGAGTATCAGGACTCAGAAATAGTCCTCAAACCACTCACCACAAAGGGACAGTTTCCTCCAAGAAACTACTGACTTCCTTCAGAAACTATGCAACATCAACAACCTCCCTCAGAACACCATCCTTGCCACCATGGATGTCACCTCCACACCAGCATCCCTCACTCTGATGGAATTGCTGCCTGTCTCAAATGCCTACAGGATAATGAACAACAATCAAATCTACCCCAAATACATTGCCAAACTCATCCATTTCATCCTCACCCACAGTAACTTTACATTTAACAATAAACAATTTGTCCAAGCTGTGAGAACATCTGTGTCTCCTAGGCTGGACAATATGCCAACCGCTTCATGGGCCACCTTGAGGAAGAATTTCTGGAAAAATGCACCATGACACTAATGGTATTTCATCCTCTGGGCAGATGACCTAAACTCCCTCATAGATTTCCACCACCACAACTGCAACAACCATTTTAAACTCGCTCTAGAACACTCCCACACCAGTATCAACTCTCTGGACACCATGATCAGCTTCAATAACAGAACCCTTCAATTGACTATATACAAAAAATCAACAGATCATAACACTTACCTCCACAGATCCAGCAACCACCTAACACACAGCAGGAAATCTGTTATCTATAGCTAGGCACTCGGATATGACAAAATTTGATTTGAAGAGTAAGTCCTGGATATACCTAAACACTCTTTAAAACTGCCTTCACTAAACAAGGACACTCCACCAGAGGAATAGTTTGCAACATGGAATGGGCCACCCAAATACCCATAAGAAAACTCACTGACCACACACCCCTACTTGTCACCTATTGCCCCATACTAGAACCCATATGGGATATCAAACAGTTACAACCCATATTTGATGGGGACCACATCCTGAAAGAAACTCCCTCTGGCCTTCAAGCATGCCTGTAACAATGTGTTGTACCTCATCCAGTACATCAAATGTTCCAACAACAACTACGAGGGTGAAACAGACAATCACTACACTCGTGAATAAACTCATGCAGAAAAATAATAAAAGACAAAAGCACCCTGTCACACAAAGCTATCACTCCATAGCTGACATCTCAGTCCTCATCCTCAAAAGAAACCTGCACAACACCGTCAAAAGGTGATCCGGGGAACTTAAATTCATAATTTTGTTGTACACGAAAACCATGGACTTAAAAGAAACACTGGTTTTATGGCTCATTATAACATTTTTCAACACACCCTACTGCCTGCTAACCCTTAATTGCCCACTTCATTTTAAGTGGTCTCCTACATGTGTGAAATCCTTATGCTTAACAATCTGTCCCTTGTTGTATTTAGCTCAGAGATTCCCATTACTTTCGCCAGACCTGAAGAAAAGTTCTGTGAAGCTTGAAAGCTTGTCCTTTCCACCAGCAGAAGCTGGTCCAATAAAAGACATGACTTCACCTACCTTGTCTCTCTAGTGTAGACAAGGCAGTTCAGAGGGGAACTTAGACTTCCACTCAATCTGTTAAAGTCTACACTATCTTGGGTACACTACAATAGCACGTTAGCTAATACCTTCTAACAACACACCTTTAAATCCTAGTCAAGACAAGCCCCTAGCGCTTTGTCTTAACCATAAAACAGAGAATCTCTTTCTTAGACTCCAGAAATTATTAAATAAACCACGCTAACACCAAAATGCAGAAATACATACAGAAGCAGTTACTGCTATAAAATGCAGCTTTTCGAGCACTCCTACAACTGCCCAGCAATGACAATGAGATGATAATGTGTTATTATACTTTTACGGAACATGTGCAATCTCTTAGAAGAGATAATGACACACACTCCTACTGTTTCAAATTATGATGAGGAGCCAACCTGGAGAAAAACATCAAAATAAACTTTCTATTTGCTACATCTATAATGTGACTCTGCCAAGGAATCATCTTGCCACAGTAAACCTTTTGAGAGAGTGATTTTCATGAGCAGCACACTCTACAGATTTTTCTGTGAATAATAAAACACTGCACTGGTTTCTTACTCACTTTCAGGTGCAAATCAGGGTGACCGTCTTCAAAACCTTGAATTATTTGAGCCATGAATAGTCTTGTTGTCGTGAGATTTCCTCATACCTTATATCCCATTGTGCTAACTGAGACCGACTGTTTCTCAGTGAAACACTGAGGCTTACAGCCTTACCATCTGAGCGGAAGAATTTGCTTTCATTGGAAACGTGCCAAAGCCCAAATCGGCAATCTTTATTGCCAGATTATCAGGTGATGTAAATCAGTGTCACTCAGGATATGGCTAATATATTTACTTAGCATTTAGATGTCTTTCATTTTGGTTTGTTTATTTAACGACTTGTTAATTTTGCCTAGTTCGGATTGACAGTGGTTTGTTAAAGCATTAAGGGCCAGACCTGTAAGGTGCTAAGTACTTGAGGTCATTGGGAGTTGAGAATGCTCAGCAATTTGCAGGTGAGATCCTTCACAAATAAACAAACAAACAAACAACGTTGTATACTGGGATTATCATTGATTTTTTTGACCTCAACAGAAAGGCATAATGGATCCCAGGGGCACTCCTACAGAGTTAGTGTCATTACCCATAGGCTTGGTTAGAAGGATTAGATTTTTATCAGTAAATGTTGATAAACTTCTATTTCACCTTACATGCACAAACCAATGAAAAAATATTTCCAGTGATGATGATCCAGATAGGCAAAGTAAGAAAATGCTGCTTGAGAACTTCTTAGAATTTGGTCTAAGGATATTTACTTTGTATATTTTGACATGTGATGTTGACAATTTGTGTTTTAATGGTTATAAAGTTTTAACTTTTTGAAATGTCTGTCATTAAATTACTGTCATACTCCCCTACCCCCGAAATGTACTGCAACTGTGAAAGATTAAATCAATAAAAATTGGAAAAAATGCTTAAAAATGCACATTGATATGTCAAAATTATAACAAAATAAAAATTGAATTCTACCAAGCCTAATTATACACTGTCCTTCCTCCCATGGTTGACACATCATCAAATAGACTTTTTAAAGATATTGGCTTTCACAGTGTACATAACCTAAGTGAGCAAGAGGGAGAGATAATATGTGCTGTTTGCATAGTTTTAAACCATGTTTATGTGTTATACTCTGTAACAGGGTAGCTGGCCGCTTAAACAAAACTGGGCCCAGCTCTTTTTTTCCAGTTCAGATGTGTGCTAGTTTGGTGTAATGAGGAGGGCAGTGTTGCCCCTGTGAGTGTTATAAATGGGAGACAGTCCAAGGGCAAGAGGGCAGAACCCAGAATACTGAGAGAGAGCTTAGGAGAGTTCACAACCCAGAGTCCAGAGAGGGAGAGATCAGAAGAGCAGAGCTGGGCTGAGAAATTCCGAGAGAAGATGCCCCTGAAGGAGAGATGAGAATGCCTTAGTGAGCAATGGAGCCAGATCAGGATGGTGAAAGCAGAAGGCAGTCGTGGGGTCACCTTCGGACTTCCCAAGGCCAGAGAGCCACAGTCAGGGAGGTCAGGAGGCTGTGAGCAGCTGAGGGAGATGCCTGCTGGCTCACTGAGCTGGAGAGGTGAAGCTGGAGGGCTGAAGATGGGGGCATGGTGGAGGGGTGAGCCTGCTGACGTCTCCAGGTGAGAGCTAGAGCCAGGTTTGGGACTGAAACAGGATGGAGAAACACCCCAACTAGAGGGGCTGAGGTGAGGTACAGTGAGAGATGCCGGAGCTGTACCGGAGAGCTGGGGCATGGTAAGAGACACCCGAGCTGTATTTGGTGTTAGACTGTTGGAACTTGAAAGAGTGAATGTACTGTTTGGGCTCTGCTGGGGGGTTCTGGTTGGTGGTTGTGGAACTTTAAAAATAAATTAACCCTGCAAATGGCGATTTATACTTGGAAAGCTTGCATGGAGTTACTCGGGACTCCAGAAAAAAGCTGAAACTGAGGCAGGCATAGTGGTCATGCCACAGCCTGCCACAGGAGGGTGCCCCCTTGTCATACACCCTATATGTGTCCCTCTACTTTACAGATCTCTGTGACTTCCATTTGTTACCTTTAGCAGCCACAGTGAAATCAAGCAGAGCTCAAAACCAGATAACAAGAAGTGTGCAAGAAATATATTTGCTATATTGAGAGGTTGACTTTGGAGCAGGCCAGAAGTGAAGTGCTTATAGGTTTGAAAAGTTGGCATTCCTTTTAGATAATTGAGAGCTAATGATAGGCTTCAAACAAACAGACAACCATGCAACAGGTACTGCACAAGCAGCAGCAGAATGAGCTTCCTGCTCCACCAGTCACCTTGATATTCGCTGTCTCTCTTTTACCTCTAGTCTAGAGCATCATCTCACCACACACGCATACAGATGCACATGTGCACTGCAACCAGCTACCTTGTACAAAGAATTCTTCCCCCATACAAATGTCCCATTCCCTCCAAACCCTTTAAGGACATTTTAAAAATATACAGAAATATTTGAAGTGGATTATTGATTGGAAAAAGAGATATGGCCAAATTGAGAGGGACTGTATATAACAATGCAAGTAACCTGTCAGTAAATCAGCTTCAGTCAGTGTAAGCAAGTACGATTTATTTGCCAAAGAAATGGAAGGACAGTGTTGTAGAAGGAAATACAACCAATGGGAAGATGAAAGATAATCAGGACACCCTGACAGCTGTAAATATAAATCTATATAAATGCAGAGAGACCTAGAAAGACAGCTTATCAAAAATCATTGTCCCTATCAGGTCTCTATTAAAGTTGCTGTGACCCTTGGGAAATCTTTTGTATGATAACTGAAGAAACCACTGAGATCATCTGATTTGACTTCCTGCATAAAAGCTATAGAATTTCACCCAGTAACTTCTGTATGAAGCCCACTAACTTGTGGTTGAACTAGAGCATATTGTTTAGAAAAATATCCAATCTCAATATAAAGATTTCAAGTGACGGAGAATCCATCACCTCCTTTGTTAAATTATTCCAGTGGATAATTATGTTTACTATTACAAATTTGCACTTTATTTCCGGTTTGAATCTGCCTAGAATTGACATCCAGTTTTTCTACTTGGTTAGAAATCCATGAGATTACATGGAAAATATAAATTAATGGATTGGTAAAAGGACGGTAACTGTTGTGAGGTTTACAGTCCTGTATTTCCATATGAAAGTCCTTCTCTCTTATTTTTCCTTTTTTTGAAGCACTTGTAGTTCATTGTCATGCTTTCAGTCTTGGAAAACCTTCTCTGAATTAAAAAAGGTTTTGAGATAATTATCTCCTGCCTACATATTCCTTTCCCCTGGCTCATTGAGTGCTTCAGAGTAAATAGTGCCTGGGCCTGTTCTCTCCAATTTAGAATTGCTCAAAATTATGACATCTGTCATGCTGATGTAGAAATTACTTAGTATACTTAAAGTGCATTCTATACTGGAAGGCATTTTCAGTGCTCTCCTTTGGGAAGACATTTAAGACTAAGTATGTAAAATCTAAGCTTTTACCATCCATAGTTACTTAATTTTACTTTCTGTCCAATAATGTTTTGCATTCTTGACTGTTTTTTCTTTTATACTTCATGAAAAGCTCTTAATAGATTATACATGTTAATGCAGTTTGTAAGAACTATCTTCTTATGTACAGAAATATGTAGCTAGCTATATCAATATAGAGATGTTCTGATATCTCTCTGTTATTGCTGGTTACTTACCTATTGGCCTTCAGAGCCCATTGAAGTCTATGGGAGTGTTTCCAGTGAATTCTATGGGCTTTGGAGCAGGCCCTAATCATCTTTGCTTCAACTGACTTTTTTTTTTTTTTTTTTTGGTAGACTGTTGTATTTTAGACATGACATTTGCAGGGCTGTAATCAGTACATTTATTGAAACTACATCTCATAACTTTTCCAGTTAGACTAAGTGTTTTTTCTCATGTTTCTGAATTAATAAAAGTGTGGTTTACAAGTGATCTTAAAATTCTTTACTTGAAACCTGATCCCTTTTTTAAAATTATTTTACAGGTAATTTGTTAGGCTTGTATCTAAACACAAATGACTCTAGCAAGATCCCCCACCCATAATTTAGTTTGTTCTTCATCCTTGTGTTCATTGCACAAAGTTCTGAAACTCATGTTAACTATGATTATTTTTGCTTGTCTCCCTTACCTCATCATGTAACATCTAATTCTTATATTTGTCTTGTCTTCTAAGTTTATAGCATATCATTATTATTATCTTCTCTCAAGTCCTCCTATCCACTGTCTCAGCCCACATTAATTCACAGCATTTATCTTCAGTTGATAATTGTAGCTCTTGACTGTTGAATTTTACTTGATAATATATCAGACTCATAGACTCATAGTCTTTAAGGTCAGAAGGGGCCATTATGATCATCTAGTCTGACCTCCCGCATGATGCAGGCCACAAAATCTGACCCACCCACTCCTGGAATAATTCTCTCCCTTGACTCAGCTGTTGAAGTCCCCAAATCATGATTTAAAGACTTCAAGTTGCAGAGAATCCTCCAGCAAGCGACCCCTGCCCCATGCTGCGGAGGAAGGCGAAAAACCTCCAGGGCCTCTGCCAATCTACCCTGGAGGAAAATTCCTTCCCGGCCCCAAATATGGCGATCAGCAGAACCCCGAGCATGCGGGCAAGATTCTCCAGCCAGACCCACATTGACCATTTATACTAATTACCAGCGATGGCATGTTATTGACTTATTGACTAAAATCACGTTATCCCATCAAACCATCCCCTCCATAAACTTATCAAGCTTAATCTTAAAGCCAGAGAGGTCTTTCACCCCCACCGTTTCCCTCGGAAGGCTATTCCAGAACTTCACCCCTCTGACGGTTAGAAACCGTCGTCTAATTTCAAGCCTAAACTTCCCGATGGCCAGTTTATATCCATTTGTTCTCGTGTCCACATTAGTACTAAGCTGAAATAATTCCTCTCCCTCCCTGGTATTTATCCCTCTGATATATTTAAAGAGAGCAATCATATCCCCCCTCAGCCTCCTTTTGGTTAGGGTAAACAAACCGAGCTCCTCGAGTCTCCTTTCATACGACAGGTTTTCCATTCCTCTGATCATCCTAGTGGCCCTTCTCTGTACCCGTTCCAGTTTGAGTTCATCCTTTTTAAACATGGGAGACCAGAACTGCACACAGTACTCCAAATGAGGTCTCACCAGTGCCTTGTATAACGGAAGCAGAACCTCCTTATCCCTCCTAGAAATACCTTGCCTAATGCGTCCCAAGACCGCATTAGCTTTTTTCACGGCCACGTCACATTGCCGACTCATAGTCATCCTGCAATCAACCAGGACTCCGAGGTCCTTCTCCTCCTCCGTCACTTCCAACCGATGCGTCCCCAGCTTATAACTAAAATTCTTGTTAGTCATCCCTAAATGCATCACCTTACACTTCTCACTATTAAATTTCATCCTATTACTATTACTCCGGTTTACAAGGTCATCCAAGTCTCCTTGCAGGATATCCCGATCCTTCTCCGAATTGGCAATACCTCCCAACTTTGTGTCATCCGCAAACTTTATCAGCCCACTTCTACATTCGGTTCCGAGGTCAGTAATAAATAGATTAAATAAAATCGGACCCAAAACCGAACCTTGAGGAACTCCACTGGTAACCTCCCTCCAACCTGACAGTTCACCTTTCAGTACGACCCGCTGCAGTCTCCCCTTTAACCAGTTCTTTATCCACCTCTGGATTTTCATATCGATCCCCATCTTTTCCAATTTAACCAATAATTCCTCATGCGGTACCGTATCAAACGCTTTACTGAAATCGAGGTGTATTAGATCCACCGCATTTCCTTTATCTAAAAAATCTGTTACTTTCCCAAAGAAGGAGATCAGGTTGGTTTGGCACGATCTGCCTTTCGTAAAACCATGTTGTAATTTGTCCCAATTGCCATTGACCTCAAGGTCCTTAACCACTTTCTCCTTCAAAATTTTTTCCAAGACCTTGCATATTACAGATGTTAAACTAACAGGCCTGTAGTTACCCGGGTCACTTTTTTCCCCCTTCTTGAAAATAGGAACCACATTAGCTATTCTCCAGTCCAATGGTACCACCCCCGAGTTTACAGATTCATTAAAAATTATCGCTAACGGGCTTGCAATTTCTCACACCAGTTCCTTTAATATTCTCGGATGAAGATCATCCAGTCCGCCCGATTTAGTCCTGTTAAGCTGTTCGAGTTTGGCTTCTACCTCGGATACTGTAATGTCAACCCCCCCTCCTTTATTCCCCTCTGTTACGCTGCCTCTATTCCTAAACCCTTCATTAGCCTCATTAAAGACCAATGCAAAATATTCGTTTAGACATTGTGCCATGCCTAGATTATCCTTAATCTCCACTCCATCTACAGTCTTCAGCGGTCCCACTTCTTCTTTCTTTGTTTTCTTCCTATTTATATGGCTATAAAACCTCTTACTATTGGTTTTAATTCCCCTCGCAAGGTCCAACTCTACATGGCTTTTGGCCTTTCTCACTCCATCTCTACATGATCTGACCTCAATAAGCAAAACTTCTGCAGCCATACATGTGTGAGAGTTTTCAACTGTTCTATAGTCTCCAATTTCCAAGAGTTTAAAACTAAACTCACGGCGGAGGCATTATTTACTGACTCTAAAATGACGACATTTCTGATTTAGATGCTGGAACTTTCCAGACTGTCACCCAATTTGATGCTTAAATGGACAAGTGTTCACATACATAGATTACTGCTAATGACTGGATTATTGTGCCTGTGAATTTTGCACACCGCTAAATTGATAAGAAACATGTTTGTCCTATCGTTACTTTATACTCCTTGTCATGGGGTACAGCCCTCACTGCCAGACAGGCGCCTCCTCTTGGTTGTGCTGGGGATTAGCTCAAGACTAACACCCACATCCACGGTCTGCACACCGACACCCTGTCTCTGCTCCTGCCTACGGCTCCTCTCTCAGTTCCCAGAACCGCAACATCCTCTTTGCACCTCAGCCCTCTGACTACGTCGTCATCTGTGTTTCCTGTTCCAGGGAGAGCGGAGTGGGTATCTCTGACCAACAATCCAGCCACTTCCTCAGAGGCTAGTGGAGGGGACCTGGGCCTGCCCACTACTCCAGGCCCCAGTCCAATGACCCTGTAAATAGCAGCCTGCTGTTGCTCTTCTGTAACCTCTGTCAATGCTGCTCTATTTCCCTGGGCCACTTCCCCATGGCCCCAGCGGCTTTTCACCCTTACCTCAGGGCCTCAGCTGCTCAGTCCCAGCAGCCAGCCAGGAGCTCCCTCTTGGTCCCTCAGGTCCCTGCCAGCAGCTGCTCTGTCCAAGGTGCTTAGTTCTCTCAGCCTTCCAGGGATGCAGTCCTTACTCCGTGGGCTCCCAGCAGCAACTGACCAATTCTGCCCTGCAGCTCCCTTTTATCTGAGCCTGCTGGGTCTGTACTGGTTGCTCCCTGCTCCCTGATTGGCTGTGCCTCACGCAGCCTCTCTGGGCTGTTCAGAGGACTCACCTCCATTGTTCCTTCGGGACAAGGCATGCTTAACCCCTTTTATGCCTGTGTGGGGTAGGCACCCCATCACACTTCTGCACCACTGTTTATTCCCCCATCATTTGTTTGTTTCATCCAGCTGTTGCATTTTCTCAAAAACTGTACTATTTTGTGGAAGGGGCCTTTACTCAATGTATGTATGCTGCCTAGCCCAGCTGGGCTTTATATGTGTACATAAACAACGTATACATATGTGCCTATAGTCTCCCAAAGGGTTAGATCAGTTCTCCTTCTTGGAGTGGAGTTATGGTTCTGGCTTCATGGTTATTGCTCATATTCATCCTCAGCATATTAAGGGCAATCGCCCTCTTCACATATTGTTGGGGAGTTAATTTAAAGAGAAATGGCATTCAAGATTCAATGAGGAAGTCTGCTTTGGAGGGCTCTGACAGTATGTGAGAGTTCCTCTGTGATTGCAGGAAGAACAAGCCTCTGAAGAATGACTGGAACACGAGTTGACTGCAGGACATTGTTTCCACTTGAATTTGCATGAGCATGATATGTCGGCACATGAACAAAATATTATTCAAGAAAATTAAAGGGAAAGAAGGAACTGGTAGTCCCCTTCTGTTGTAGCTTTGCTCAGGGAACTGTACATGTTCAAAAATATGCCTTTAAAATGTTTGCTGTTTAAATTCAAATAGCTAGACCAGGAGGTCTAGAGGGGGAAGAATTTGTAACAAGGTGAATGTCAATTACTCTGGAACATTTTCAAGAAGATGATGTTGGGACTGTGCACGAATTGTAATCTGAATTGCATATGGTAAGTAGAGTGCCTTGGGTAGAGAACATTGCAATAGTTCTGTCTAGATGTGGCAAAAGCAAGAGACCACTTCCTATCACGCTGACCAATGTTATCCCATTATTTCCTTGTTCTGCCTCTTCTGTCTGTTTGTATTCAGCTGTTGCCTCTTGTCTTGTACTTAGATTGTAAGTTTATCAATTTATCAAGTTTATCAATAACTTCCTACTCACTCTGTTTCTACCTCCATTGCCTTCCAGTCCAATGCAGTAAAACTCTGCTTTCTGAGAGGCATGCTGAACTATCAGCAATCTCAGTGGAGGTCGAATGTGTGGATCAGCCTTCCCAAGTACTAACCTCAGATCATGCTCCAGTGATCTACAAAGTCAAAATATCCCACACAGTTTAGATCATGTATTTAAAGCAATTCTTCTAGTAAGTCTAAAGTGATCTTATCACTTATTTTGCTAGTTTATTAAGAAGATATTTAAAATGTAACCTTCCTATATATATATACAGGTAACATTAATTGCTCCAGCAAAGGAAGGAAGGTAACATTTTAAATATCTTCTTAATAAACTAGCAAAATAAGTAATAAGATCACTTTAGACTTACTAGAAGGATTATACTAGAAGATTATATATATATATATATATATATATATATATATATATATATATATATATATATATATGTCTATTCCTTGATTGTGCCCATATATTATTACTATCATGAAGCTAAACATCCAAGTAATATTAACTGCACTTGCAAATAATGGTGCTTGGATGTTTGCAGAACGTGAACACACAAGGATTGTCATCATAGCTGAAGCCTTGCTCCTCAGAGTTTGCACAAGACTTGCAAAAATAGCCTACTACTACATGCCCTGTTGTGGCTTATTGCTTCGCTGTGTACAGTTCATTGAATAAAAGAAATGCACCACATTAGCTGCATGAAAGATTAATAAAGTAAAAGCAATAAACTGAAAGCAATACATAACAGCTCATTATGTTATTCATTACTAGAGTAAATGCAAGTCAAATCAGTTATCACTATGGAATGAAAATACAACTCAGAGCTGTATAGAATTGAAAAGCAACTGAGAGACTGGATTGCTCAGGGACTCCTAATAGGACCTTTCACAACTAGGGTTGAAATCCTGGGCCCACTGAAGTGATGGAAGATTTCCCATTGATTTCAGTGGGGTCAGGATTTCATCCTGGGACTTGTGAATCTAGCACACTTGGATCAAAGCTGCACATTTCAGATCTGGATTTGAATTCTGAACATCCCAAATGTAGGGGATATTTGGAGATACTGATGCAGCCGATCTCTAGTGCTCTGGCTAAGTTGAGGATTTCATTCTCCAAGTCATCAATTACCTACCTATTCCACCCAAGAAAGAATTAATGGAGTCACTTAGGAAAATTCTCTGAAAACCTCTGCTCTATGCGCATCAGTGGTCAACAAGACTAACAGTATGTTAAGAACTATTAGGAAAGGGATAGAAAAAAACAGAAGATCACAATGCCACTATATAAATCCATGGTGTGCCCACATCTGGAATACTGTGCAGTTCTGGTTGCCCTAGCTCAAAAAGGATATAGTGGAAATGGAAAGGTTCAGAGAAGGGGATGAAAGATAACAAGGGTACTACAGAATGGCTTCCTTACCAGGAGCCTAAAAAGATTAGGGCTGTTCAGCTTAGAAAAGAGAAGAGTAAAGGGAGATATGATAGAAGTCTATAAAATCATGAATGGTGTGAAAAAAGTGAATAGGGAAGTATTATTTACCCTTTCACACAATGTAAAAACCAGGGGTAATCTGATGAAATTATTAGTCAGTAGATTTAATAAAAACAAGAGGAAGTATTTTTCACACAAAGCACAATTAACGTGTGGAACTCATTGCCATGGGAGGTTATGATGCCCAAAAATATAACGGGGGTCAAAAAGAAGTGGATAAGTTTATGGAGGACAGTTTATCAATGGGTATTAGCCAAGATGGGCAGGGATGTAATTATACGCTTGGGGTGACTCTAAACCTCTGCTTACCAGAAGCCAGGAGTGAAAGACAGGGGTGCAATACTAAATAATTGCCCTGTTCGGTACACTCCCCTTGAACCTCTGATATGGGTCACTGTTGAAGACAGGATCCTGGGTACATTTCCATGTTCTTAATCTAGAACCTCTTGCCAGTACTGAAGAGCTGAGGAAACTGCAAGCTGCTCTGTGCAGGTGAACTCTTGGCCACTGCATGGAACGCCATTAATTAATATTAATGCAATTCTGTGCCCCAAGTAATTCCTTTTGAAGGAGAGGTAAATTTTAAAAATATAAATGATGGGATCTTTGGTGGAGTGAGAACTGCACAACCAAGCCTTCTTTAATCAATTTGATTCCATTCACACTAAGGATTTCAACCAATGTTTTACATTGATTTTGTGACCTCCGCCTTTGTGGAAAAATCCAATCTAGTGAATAAGGATGAAGCCAATAAGGCTTTATAGAAATTTAATAGGGTTCTAGAGCAGTTTTTCTTTTGAAACTATAGAATTTAATAGAGAACAGTTTCCTTTATTTTTCTTTAAATGATCACGTAGTAAAATTCTATAACAGTGATATAATTCCCTATTAAATTCTATAAGATGGTGTTAAAAAAAGCCTCTGGAAAGGTTATCATTTTCTGTTATGGACCTTGGCATTAGGGGCAAATCCTACAGTAGTTTGGATTGAGATGCATGGTGCACTTGTGATCATTTTCTTACAGAACATTGAAAAACTTGGTTTTCTCTGTTGCGCAGAGTAGTACAGTGCAGTAATGCAACATGACAGATATAGCCTAGATTTGTCATAACTTCCATTGTGTCTACCTGGCACAGTGACATAGAGATTATTCTCTTTTGTCTATGGAAAAGGGAAAATCTGGAGCACAACGAAAATAGGTAGCTGGAAAAAAAATGCTCCCTGTTTCACATGCCAGGTATCATTTTAAAGTTGTGTGTCAAAAGACAGAAAAAAATGTATAAAGTAATTTGGTAAAAAGGTACATTCATAGAGAAGTTGTGCAGACTTGATCTTTGAAGGCTAGATTCTGATCGGCCTTTAGATGGGCCGGCGATGTGGGGAGAGAGTAAGGATCTTTCCCTTGTGCATCCCACAATAAGAAACCGCCTTATTGCAGCTGTTGCACTGTGGAGATGCTGCTACTGAAATGCTTTCCATGGGGAGCACATCGGAAAAAAAAATAGGTCAAGGACTAGACAGAACCATGGCTCTCTCCCTTCTAAGCACTGGTCAGTGGAGCAGACAGCCATGCAGGAAGTATATACTATCCCCTCTGAGCAGATATAGCAGTTTATGGGCTCCCCCTCACACCAGGGTGCTCCAAGAGGCATTGTGCCTTCCTAAGGCAAAATCTCTCAGCACAGTTCCACTCTACATCAACATAGGCTGCATCTGGAAGGTCAAATCTAGCCCTAAGTTAGGTGGCTATTTATAAGCTATGCAATACGCTTTTCTTTCTTTTTTTCCATATTCTGTTCCCGTTTCTTCTGGAAAAAAAGTCTCTTCCCTTCCGTGTGCATCACATTATTTCCTTATAACTTTCTGTACTGTACTTCAAAAATCCACAAATCTGACTTCCTGGGCTTTGCGCGATTGAACTACAGGACACCTGATTAATCAAATCTTTGCTCCTGTGTCACTTCTACTCGAGGCTTAAAATATAGGCACCACCCATTGATTTATTTGTTGAGTCAGATTAAGTGATTTCATTTTCAAATCAAAATCCCAAAGGCCCATATTGTGCAATCAGTTTTTAAGCACAACTCCCCACTGACTTCAATAGGTACCTTGACAAAAAGTAATGGCACAATCTAGCCCCAAGTCAACACGACAGCTTTGTGTCATACAATGTGATACAGTGTTTGATGTCATGGTTAGGAACAAACTAGACATTCTCACTACCCATGATGCAGGTCAGGTGGCTGACATGGCTGGGTTTAGAGGGGCACAGGGGACTAGTAGGCGAGGAAAGCTGCTGACTACGTCAGAGCCATCCAATTTATGAGGCAGAAATAGGATTTATCTTTGGTAGATACATGCCTTTTGCCCAGGAGGAAATAATGCTTCAGTTGTACTTGTGTGAACAATCATAGTTCTTACAGCATTTTAATAAAAAGGGAGAGGTAAGTTTTATTAGCCTCATTTTGCAGATAGGGAGCACTGAAAGGCTAAGGCTGACCCTTGCAGTCTGGCCCTATCTATGTGTGCCATAGTTACCACCTTCATGAAATAGGTAAACCACATCTTTAAGGATTTGGGCCATAAAAATAAAGCGTTAGGGAGATAAATACAAATGCTATTGAATAAAACTACTATACAGTGATAAAAAGAATGCCCATAGGCAAACCCGACCAGCCAAACCATTTCTGCCCTCTTGAGAAAGCTACACTACATAAGGGTGGCAGTGACCAGCATTTGGTTGAATAACTTGGTCTTTCTGTCACTGACTGGATACGCTATTGGAATATGGTTAGTTCATGCATGATGACAATACATTCTGGTTATCCATTATTATAGTGGGAATGCCGACTGGCCTGTCAAGTGATATAAGGTCCTGATTTAGCAAGGTATCTAAACACCTTGAAGCTTTGAAATCATATACAATAGATATTATTGTATTTTTCATTAGAATTTGTACCCTTCTCCTTCTGCTCCATCTTTCGGATTTTCTGTATCTGGTTTCTCACTCTGCCTGATCAATTCCATATTTTACCCTCTTTCATTGTTTGTCCCCCTCTGCTGTTTTTACATCGTAAGTCAAACTCTGTGAAGTTGAGGTGAGTCAAACTTTCAAGCGGGTTTGAAATTAGGTTAAAAAATTCTAATACTGATCATATCTCCTTTTCCACAGCCTGATCTTTTGTTCCTTGAATCCCCACGTCACCTCTTCAAACCTAATAGAGACCCTCTCTTTGTAACTCAGTTTTCCTGATTCCAGACATGTCTCGAGCCTTTGATTTCCTTTTACTCCAAACAGAAATCCTCTCTTCCAATTCCTTCTTCTAACTCCAAGGCCCTGATGCCTATGCAAATGGCTCCCAAAGCACTCTCTGTTTAGTGGTGGTAGCACCTAGTGGCTCTTACAGATTTGGCACTCTCTCTGCTGAGCTGAGGTTGGCTGTTCTAATCAAATCTCATATCCATTGGGGTGTCTTTGGTGTCCCGAAAAATCATCCTGCCTGAATCTGTGGATGTCCTACCGAGTGTGTGAGATATCGAGACAACCAAGACTCCAAGCTGAATTTCTGCAAAGGTTGGTCGCCTGGTGGAGAGGAGAGCAATAGGTACTTAATCCAAATGTATTTAATATAAATATAAAATATAGTTCTGGTTTGGTTAAATATTTGAGATCACATTTGAGCTAGTTCTTTTTTCTTTTTTAACTTGTTTTTCCATCCCTACATGAAACCCCTTTGAGTCTAAGGGCCAGATCCTCATCTGATGGAAATCAGCCTAGCTTCTTCTACCTCAGTGGAGCTACAGTGACATACATCAGCTGAATATCTGGCCCTAAACGCTTAGGGCTCATCTATATATACAGCACTGCAGCCATGCATCTGCACCACTGTAGCGCTTCGTGAAGATGCTACCTATGCCAACGGGAGAACCTCTCCCACTGGCATAGGTGCCCCACCTCCCTGAGAGGCAGTAGCTAGGTCATATCGCTGTCCCTACCAGAGCAGTAGAACTACATTGCTCAGGTTGTGAATTTTCCACACCCCCGAGCAATGTAGTTATACTGAGGTAAGTCTGTAGTGTAGACCAAGCCTTATTGAACACTTCTTTCTCATGCTAAGTGGGTTTGATTTCTAAAGCTGGTATTATAGTGAGCTCTAACAGTATCCTGCTCTTTCCAACGTCTTGAATATTCAAGGCTTATTCTAACCTAGATCTTAGCAGCTATAAATATCACATGTCACTGACCTGTTCTTTACAGTTGGGTTCCTTAGTACTTTTTGCACTGAATTTCAAAACCAGGCTGTGTATGTTGCGATATCCAGGCAGTGTCCTAGAGCAGCAAATGAACAAAGGGGCACATGCTGTTAAAAAAAGCTGTCAGCTACACTTTCAGGCAATGTTCGCAAAAAGAAATGAACAAAGAACCGTTGCAGAAATAAGCTTTGTATTGGAAGGGGTGGTGAGGGGGAGGGGCTGTTAAACTTTCTTTTGACAAGGCATCCAAATATTTCATTGTAAGTATTGTTTTTACAACAAAGATTATTTATGATTTTTAAACTCCTGGTGTAGAATCATGAAGGTTAAGCAGCAGAGATGCAAGACGGCTCCCATTGAAAACCATGGCAAAATTCCCATTAATGTCAGTAGTGCAGGATCAGACCCTAGGGCCAGATCTTTAGCTGGTGTAAATTGGCATACTTTAATTGACTTCAGTGGAGTTATGTTGATTTATACCAGCTGAGGATCTGCCCCTAGAGCAGGAGGGTAACTTTTTATTGGAAACCATGTTAGCAAAGTCTATTCAGCATAACACTGAAATAAAAATATCAGAAACCCAACACTTCCCCCATCCCCCATTCCACAATAGAAAGAGATTTGGGGCCAGATTCAGAGTCTACTGAAGTCAATGTAAAGACTCCCATTGACTCAATGAGCTTTGGATCGGACTCTTAGATCTTATGTATCTGTGTCTGCTCCCTCAGCAGTGTTAGAAAACAGATACACTCATTGACTCAAAGGTCAGAAGGGACCATCATGATTATCTAGTCTGATACACATTGCAGGCCACAGAACCTCACCTACTCACTCCTGTAATAGACCCCTAACATCTGGCTGAAATACTGAAGTCCCCAAATCGTAGTTTAAAAACTTCAAGTTACAGAGAACCCACCATTTAGACTAGTTTAAACCTGCAAGTGACCCATGCCCTATGCTACAGAGGAAGGTGAAAAACTCCCAGGGGCTATGCCAATCTGATCCGGGGCAAAATTCCTTCCTGACCCCAAATATGGTAATCATTTGGACCCTGAGCATGTGGGCAAGCCCTACCAGCCAGACACCTGGGAAAGAATTATCTGTAGTAACTTAGAGCCCTCCCCATCTGGTCTCTCATAACCGGCTGTTGAAGATATTTGCTGTTAGCAGTTGCAGATCATCTAAATGCCATTGTAGGCAGTCTCAGCATATCAGGCCTCCATAAACGTATCAAGCTCAGTCTTAAAGACAGTTAGGTTTTTGGCCCCCACTGCTCCCTTTGGAAGGCTGTTCCAGAACTTAACTCCTCTGATGGTTAGAAACCTTTGCCTAATTTCAAGCCTAAACTTGTTGATGGCCAGTTTATATTTGTTCTCGTGTCAATTGAGGTCAAACCAACAGGCCTGTAGTTTCCCGGATCACTTTTTCCCCTTTCTTAAAAATAGTAACTATATTAGCAATTCTCCAGTCATAGAGTACCACACCCCCACATTTACAGATTCATTAAAAATCCTTGCCATTGGGCTTGAAATTTCATGTGTCAGTTCTTTTAATATTCTTGGTTGGAGATTATTTGCAATACAACCAACAAAAGTATAGCACTGAGTAATCC
This sequence comes from Emys orbicularis, assembly GCF_028017835.1. Taxonomy (NCBI): domain Eukaryota; kingdom Metazoa; phylum Chordata; order Testudines; family Emydidae; genus Emys; species Emys orbicularis. Next base: position 93,215,879 of record NC_088686.1, on the reverse strand, counting down.
ACTGTTCTGTCAGAAGATGGAACAGTCAGCATTTGCCTGACGTTCACACTAAGGGTGGGCATACCTTGTGGATTATGTACCTCTCAAACTACTTTTAGCTTCACAGGCTTTGCTATTCACTCTGCTTGCTGGTCCATTTTCATCCTGTTCCTTTACTGGATTGCTTTTCCCTTTCTGCTGCCTTTTCAAACAGCTTTTCCTTAGCAGAAATCAAACTTAATAATGTTCAAACTCAAGCTGACTTGTTGATCCCACAAGCATTTGAAATTAGGTAAAATAAGTCAATCAGTATCAAATTATGATACGCCCAAATGGTGAGATACTGACCTATAGGCTAGATCGGCAAAGACACAAAGGACCAGTGTGCAAGGGACAATATACAATGTTCAAAAGAAAACAAAAGGACAAAAAAGATGGTTTTCCATAATAATTTTCCATTCAAAAAATCAGTTGGTTGTGTATTGTTCACTGGATGCTCTTTGATCATATGGACATTCTGATCAGTGCCTTCTTGTTGCATACACTTGAATTCCTCTTTGTATTATTATGTAATATGATTATTTATTATTTGTGTTATATCAGCTCCTAATGGCCCTCCAGCAGATCAGGGTCCTATTTTGCTAGGGATTGTACAAAACAGCAACAGACAAATCCAAAGATCTTATAATCTAAATAGACCAGACTAAAGGGAGTATTGTTATCAACATCTTACAGATTGGGAACTGAGGCCCATAAAGGGTATGTCTACACTATGGGATTAATCCAAATTTATATAATTTGAATTCTGGAAACAGATTGTATAAAGTCGAATGTATGCAGCCACACTAAGCACATTAATTCGGCGGTGTGCGTCCATGTACCGAGGCTAGCATCGATTTCTGGAGCGTTGCACTGTGGGTAGCTATCCCGTAACTATCCCATAGTTCCCGCAGTCTCCTCCGCCCATTGGAATTCTGGGTTGAGATCCCAATGCCTGATGGGGCCAAAAACATTGTCACGGGTGGTTCTGGGTACATCCTCCCCCCTCTCCAGGGAAGCAATGGTGGACAACTGTTTCGCGCCTTTTTCCTGGGTGAACAGTGCAGACGCCATACCACGGCAAGCATGGAGCCCGCTCAGCTCAAGACAGCAGTCATGAACATTGTAAACACCTCGCGCATTATCGTGCAGTTTATGCTGAACCAGAACCTGCAAAACCAGGCGGCGAGGAGTAGGCTACGGCAGCGCGGCGGCGAGAGTGATGAGGACATGGACATGGAATTCTATCAAACCGTGGGCCCCGGCGCTTTGGAGATCATGCTGTTAATGGGGCAGGTTATAGCCGTGGAACGCCAATTCTGGGCCCGGGAAACAAGCACCGACTGGTGGGACCGCATAGTGTTGCAGGTGTGGGACGATTCCCAGTGGCTGCGAAATTTTCGCATGCGTAACGGCACTTTCATGGAACTTTGTGACTTGCTTTCCCCTGCTCTGAAGCACCAGAATACCAAGATGAAAGCAGCCCTCACAGTTGAGAAGCGAGTGGCGAAGCCCTGTGGAAGCTTGCAACGCCAGACAGCTACTGGTCAGTCAGGAATCAATTTGGAGTGGGCAAATCTACTGTGGGGGCTGCTGTGATGCAAGTAGCCAAAGCAATCACTGAGCTGCTGCTACAAAAGGTAGTGACTCTGGGAAATGTGCAGGTCATAGTGGATGGCTTTGCTGCAATGGGATTCCCTAACTGTGGTGGGGCGATAGATGGAACCCATATCCCTATCTTGGCACCGGAGCACCAGGGTACCCAGTACATAAACCGCAAGGGGTACTTTTCAATGGTGCTGCAAGCACTTGTGGATCACAAGGGACGTTTCACCAACATCAACGTGGGCTGGCCAGGAAGGGTTCATGACGCTCGCGTCTTCAGGAACACTAATCTGTTTAAACGGCTGCAGCAAGGGACTTACTTCCCGGACCAGAAAATAACCGTTGGGGATGTTGAAATGCCTATAGTTATCCTTGGGGACCCAGCCTACCCATTAATGCCCTGGCTCATGAAGCCATACACAGGCAGCCTGGACAGGAGTCAGGAGCTGTTCAACTACAGGCTGAGCAAGTGCAGAATGGTGGTAGAATGTGCATTTGGCCGTTTAAAAGGTTGCTGGCGCTCGTTACTGACTCGCTCAGACCTCAGCCAAACCAATATCCCCATTGTTATTGCTGCTTGCTGTGTGCTCCACAATCTCTGTGAAAGTAAGGGGGAGACCTTTATGGCGGGGTGGGAGGCTGAGGCAAATCGCCTGGCTGCTGATTATGCGCAGCCAGACACCAGGGCGATTAGAAGATCACACCAGGAAGCGCTGCGCATCAGAGAAGCTTTGAAAACCAGTTTAATGACTGGCCAGGCTACCGTGTGAAAGTTCTGTTTGTTGAAAACCCGCCCCCTTGATTGACTCATTCCCTGTAAGCAAACCACCCTCCCCCCTTAAATCACAGCTTGCTTTTAAAGGAAATAAAGTCACTATCGCTTAAAAATCATGTATTCTTTATTAATTGATTATAAACATAGGGAGAGAACCGACAAGGTAACCTGGGTGAGGTTTGGGAGGAGGATAGAAGGGAAGTAAAAGGCCACTGTAAAAATTCAATATACTGACAGTCTTTTGGTTGGGCTGTCCATTGGGGTGGAGTGGGAGGGTGCACTGAGCCTCCCACCCCGCGTTCTTACACATCTGGGTGAGGAGGATATGGAACATGGTGAGGGGGGAGGGAGGTTATACAGTGGCTGCAGCGGCAGTCTGTTATCCTGCTGCCGTTCCTGAAGCTCCACCAGACGCCGGAGCATGTCCGTTTGATCACGCAGCAGCCCCAGTGTTGCAGCCTGCCACCTCTCATCTCGAGCGTCCCTCATGACCTCACGTTCACTGGCATCTTTCCTGTATTCAGATACCGTGTCCTTCCACTCATTCAAATGAGCTCTTTCATTGCGGGTGCATTCCATTATTTCCGAGAACATCTCGTCTCGCGTCCTCTTTCTCCGCCGCCTTATCTGAGATAGCCTTCGGGACGGAGGAGGGAGGCTTGAAAAATTTGCAGCTGCTGGAGGGAGGGTTGAAAAAAAGGAGAGAAGTTTTTAAAATGATACATTTTACAGAACAATGCTTATACTCTTTCATGGTGAACAACACTATTCACATTACATAGCACATGTGATTTCAGTACAAGGTCGCATTTTCCATCTTAATATTGAGTGCCTGTGGCTTTGGTGTTAGAGATCACAGACGCAGGTCCGGGCAACAGAATTCAGCTTGCATGCGGCCATGGTAAGCCATTGTCTTTCAGCTTCTGCACCCTCCTTTCCCACATACCAAGCAAAGCCCGTTGACTGCTGCAGTTTTCCTGTTAACCTTCAGCAGCAGAAAACAAACTAAACCCCGCCCCCCCATCCAATTCTCTGGGATGATCGCTTTATCCCTCCCCCCACCGCGTGGCTGGTATCAGGGAAGATCCCTGCAGAAACCAAACTAACCCCCCGCTCCCCCTCCCGCCATGAATTATCTGGGATGATCGCTGTACCCCTCCCCCCACCGCGTGGCTGGTATCAGGGAAGATCCCTGCTAGCCAAACGTGAAAAGCTCAGGGCCAATTCCGCCTCCCCCTCCCCCCCCCCCGCACTTGGCTAACTGCAGGGAAGGATTTCTTTTCAGCCACAGGCAAATAGCCCAGTAGGAACGGCCACCTCTGTCCCCTTAATTAAATTTCCGTATTTCAACCAGGTTACCATGAGCGATATCACTCTCCTGAGGATTACACAGCGAGATAAAGAACGGATGTTGCTTGAATGCCAGCAAACACTGGGACCATACGCTGCCAGGCTTTGTCATGCAATGATACCAGATTACTTGCTACTAGCATGGCGTGGTCAAGTGTCCTACCATGGAGGACGGAATTAGGCTGCACTGCCCAGAAACCTTGTGGCAAGGCTTTTGGAGTACCTCCAGGAGAGCTTCATGGAGATGTCCCTGGAGGATTTCCGCTCCATCCCCAGACACGTTAACAGACTTTTCCAGTAGCTGTACTGGCCGCGAATGCATCCCAAGTCCTCAGGGCAAAGTAATCATTAAAAAACGCTTGCTTTTAAAACAAGTTTTATATTTTAAAAGATAAACTCACCTGAGGTCCCTTCCATTGGGTCATGGTCTTGGATACTGGCTTGGGAGGGTTGGGAGGGCACTTCAGTCAGGCTGAGAAAAAGATCCTGGCTGTTGGGGAGAATGGAGTGCTGTGTGCTCTCCGCAAGCTCCTCCTCCTCCTCCTCTTCCCCGTCCACAGAATTCTCAGGTGTAGCTGATGAGATTACCCCCGCCTCGGAATCCACGGTCAGAGGTGGAGTAGTGGTGGCGGCCCCCCCTAGAACTGCATGCAGCTTGGCGTAGAAGCAGCATGTCCGCGGCTCTGACCCGGAGCGACTGTTTGCCTCCTTTGTTTTTTGATAGGCTTGTCTGAGCTCCTTGACTTTCACGCGGCACTGATCTGAGTCCCTATTGTGGCCTCTCTCCATCATGCCCTTGGAGATTTTTTCAAAAGTTTTGGCATTTCGTCTTTTCGAACGAAGTTCTGCTAGCACTGAATCCTCTCCCCATATAGCGATCAGATCCAATACCTCCCGTACGGTCCATGCTGGTGCTCTTTTTCGATTATCGGCCTGCATGGTTACCTGTGCTGATGAGCTCTCTATGGTCACCTGTGCTCTCCTGTGCTGGGCAAACAGGAAATGAAATTCAAATGTTCGCGGGGCTTTTCCTGTCTACCTGGCCAGTGCATCCGAGTTCAGATTGCTGTCCAGAGCGGTCACAATGGTGCACTGTGGGATAGCTCCCGGAGGCCAATACCATTGAATTGCGGCCACACTAACCCTAATTCGAAATGACAATATAAATTTTGGCACTACTCCGCTCGTCGGGGTGGAGTACAGAAATCAATTTTAAAAGCCCTTTATTTTGAAATAAATGGCTTCGTTGTGTGGACGGGTGCAGGGTTAATTCGATTTAACGCTGCTAAATCCGAATTAAAGTCATAGTGTAGACCAGGCCAAAGAATTAATGACTTGCCTAAGGTAACTTGTGAAAAAGGCAGGAATTTATTCCAATTCTCCTGAGCTCTTGTTCAATGCCTTAACCACAAGGCCACCCTTCCTCATAAATACCAATCGTATAACAGTCCCATCTGTGTCTACCAAATGAATAATTTCATAGATTTTAAAGTCATCTAGTCTGACCTCCTGCATAGCACAGGCCATAGCATTTCACCAAGTTTTTTCTGCATTACGCCCATAGCTTTTGGTTGAACTAGAAAATATATTTTAGAAAGTTATCCAGTCCTGAATTCAATGCATGTCAAATTCACCATTAGTACTCTACATATTCGACAGGAGTTGGGACAAGGTTTTTAATTCCTGCACATAAATGGAGGAAACTGTCATGGACGTAGGGAGAAAAGTTAACAAAAAACAATTAATCAGTCAAGTCACTCCTGCTAAATATCAAGTAAACAAGAAAACAGAGCAAAATCTCCTTGCTTAAATCAATGTAAATAATGGAGGAGTTTGTAAAAAAGAGAATTAATAGCTACTCTTTTCCAGAAATTGCAAAAACACTAAGTTCTAAGGGCAAATTCTTCCCTGGGAGGTGTGTGCATGGTTTCATTGACTAACATGGGTGACCTATGGATGCATCCAGTGGCATATGTTGTCCTACAGATTGGCAGTGAATGGAAAAAAAGAGTCTGTGTCCTATATCATGATTATGCACATCTGGTGAGAGTGATGACACTAATATATCAATGTGTGTGTCTGTGAAAGGCAAATTAATGTTACTTAAAGGAGCCACCCTCATTCAAGTGAAAGGATATGGTGGTGAGAGAGATTAAAAGAAAGGTAGGTAAATGAAGAGAACAGAATGGGTCAGAAGTAGTGGTTCTTCTCTTTTTGGATACAGTTTAAGGGAAAGCCAGACAACACTGTTATCAGGAATGTATACCTTCTGCAGATAGTGTTTTGAATGTGTGCAATATTTGAATATTTATGCTTGATGTATTAAAAGAACCAGATTAAATTTAAAGTGGCAGCTTTGTGGTGGGTTTAAGATCTTTAAGCACATCATCTCATACATAGCCAGCTCATATAGCATATTCATAAAATTACAAATTAGGGCAACATTTGTGTCCATCAGTTAGTAAAGAATAGGGCAATTCTCCATATTCCTTTGCTGCTTATTTCTATTGTGATGAGGCAGAAATACATTGTAGTGATATAGTGTTTTTGTGAGTGTCTCTTTTGTTCTCTGAGTGGATCTGAGATAAGGGTTAAAATATTCACTTTTTTCTGAATGTGTAATTAAGTATGACTTATCCTGGGATTTAATTGCATAATAACACAAAGCCAGTCACTTTCATGTAAAATATATTATGCTTGTCATATTGGTTTAGACAGTTGTGGGTTGTAGTTAAAGATTGTCACCATGCAAATATCTTTTTAAGTACTTGATTTATATAATACTCTGTTCAGATATTTTCTTGTTAATTTAAGCTGTGTGAGAGGAGATAAAGTCTCTGAATTTACAATATTTTGGTTCTTCAGGGAAATCTAGAGAATGAAAATCAGTCATGTTTTTTTCCTCTTGATTTTATGATCTTATAGTGCAGTTTATATTATAGTAAAAATATAAAAGACCATACTTTTCCTCTTTGATTCATAGAACTTCTTGGCCAGCTATTTAATAACTGGATATAAAACATGAGCAAAATAGTTTTCCATTTTAAAACTTGCATAATAAAATGGGACTCATTTTTGCAGAATGTGCTGAGCAACCACAGTGATGAGTGATGAGTGATCGTTTAAAAACACAGCCAGCTGTTTAGATGGTCTAAATCAACAAAGCTCTATTGAATTTAATGACGCTAAAGATCTCGCCCATAAATATACTCTTGTTTTTATCAACATACTTCATTAGCTGGAGACTCTAGCCAATCTCCCATCAGGTGTAACGTCAATACATCTCTAAAATGGAGATAATGATACTGACCTCCTTTGTAATGTGCTTGGAGATATACTGATGAAGAGTGCTATAGAAGAGCTAGCTATTATTAATTATTATTATTAATTTAAAAAAAGGTTCATATTCAACTTGGTGTTGCAGTTGGTGCAATTCCTATTGACTTCAGTGGGGTTGTACCTGTTTGCCATGAAGCAAAATTTGCCCCACAGTCCTTTTAGTTAAAGTTAATGTTCATCCTTGTCTTTTTTAATGAAAACATAATTGTGTTTATGGCTTCTAACGAGGGCAAAAAACATTACGCAATTAAATATTGCTGTTTTACAGACGAAGAAACTGTGTTAAAGAAGGTTTAAATAACTTTGCCGGAGGCCACACAGAAAGTTAATGACAGAGCTGGGATTAGGACTCAAAAAAAATCTTGTTTCCCATTTCCATCCTTAGTCTACTAGAACACAATGCCTGAGAGGCATCACCTTCTCATCATTAGGAATATGTAGGGCGGGAGTGATGGCATGTAGTTTTTGATACAACTACAAAAATATTACTATCAAATGTAGGGTTTTTCATCTTCAAAGTAATTTAAAAAATAATCTTCCATCACCCCTTGTGCAGTAGAAAAGAAATATTATTGTCTCCATTTACAGAGGAATACTGAAGCAGAGAGGCTGACAAGTCCATGGACACAATGAGGAGTCGGGATGGGAGGGAGCTGAGGTTAGAATGCAGGTGCTCCTGGTTCCCACTGTGTCCCTGTGTGCCCACCATTTGCCACACCTCTCTACTCTAACCCTCTAGTGAGATGCAAAAATGTAGAGTTAGAAAAGTTAGCCTTCTATTCTCAAGGCTAATGAATGATAGAGTCATCTATTGCATCAGTCACACTTGTAGCCTAGTGTCATGAGGTGTATATGCCCCTTGCCTGCTCAGCAACCAAGGGTTAACACAGGTACTGCCAGGCAGCACTGATTGGCAGCCTCACAGCATCTGAGAGAATAAAAAAGCTTGGAAGCAGAGGGCCGGGCAGCTGCCAGAGGAGCAAGTGGGCTGGAGAAGGAAACTCTGGTCAGCAAGCAGCAGAGAAGCTGCGCAGAGACAACACTTTGAGAAGGGATAACTAGATGTATAGGCTGGAAGAACCTACAGAAACCTGGGAAGGTAGGAAGGAACTCTGGGCATGGCAGGACCTGGTGAATCCAAATTCTCCCTGTCTGGCTGAAGGGCTCTGAACTGGAATCCAATGGAATGGGTGGGCCTGGGTTCCCCTATCACCTCCTGAGGGACTTAAGAACTGAGATAGCTCCCAGAGCCCCTGAGCACTAGGACCTGCTGACCCTGCCTAGTATAAGGGGGAAAACCCAAATACCCCAGTGTGACTCAGGCAAGGGGAACTGACTGAGTGCCCTGCCAGATCAGGTGAACTCTGGTGCAATGCTCCACTTGGCCAAAGGGGGTGCTGTTGCATCAACACACCAGACCTTGACACGAACTAAATGTCTCAGGAACTGACAGGTACATAGTTTTCAGAAGAAAATAGTGCTATAATTTTGAAAAAAGGCTCACTCTTTTGAAATTTTGTTTTATTTATTTTTTTTAGGCAATTAACATGTCCCATATGAACATGCCCTCACAATCCAGCAGTAAGTGATCAGGGTTTTCTGAGTAAGCAAAGCATCTCAAAGATGTTGTCAATAATACAGATAGTCAAATGCTGATTTCAAATGTTGAAATGGTTCCATAATAAAGGAATTAGATAATGTGCTGTAAAAGGGCCTGGATTTGCTCACATTCAAGGTAATTGCAAAACTCCTATTCACTTTAATGGTGCAGGACCAGGCAGTAATAGAAGAACCCTAATGTTGTCCTAGGGAATGACCTATCCACATTCATGTTGTCCTCCAATTTCTAATTCTAAACTGAGTTTGAGATAACAGAACAAAAGAAGCAACAAAGAGATAGATGAATGGAAGACATGCACAAAGAGCAGGTAGTTGAGAGATTAGTCAGCCTGTATATAGAATATCAGGGTTGGAAGGGACCTCAGGAGGTCATCTAGTTCAACCCCCTGCTCAAAGCAGAACCAATCCCTAACTATTTTTTTGCCCCAGATCCCTAAATGGCCCCCTCAAGGGTTGAATTCCCAATCCTGGGTTTAGCGGACCAATGCTCAAACCACTGAGCTATCCCTCCCCCCATGATAGTTTATTGCAGAAGTGAGGACAAGGATGTGAGTGAATGAAAGAATATGTGACAAGGAGCAGGAAGTTAGCGTAAGAAAGGTCTCCTTATCTCAGGAGGTGGAGGTAGTTGACCCTGCTCACAGACAAAATAGTATTTAGCACTTACATAGAACCTTCTGTCTGTAGCTCTCAAAGCCTTTTATAGAGGTGGGTAAATATCATTATCCCTATTTTACACTTGTGGAAACTGAGGCAAAGCTCCATGAAGGGACTTTCCCTAGATCAGATGGGGGATCAGTGGCAGAGCATGGAATAGAATCCAGGTCTCCCAGCTACCAGTCCTTATGCCTTACGCTGTGTACCACACTTACTCTGTAGAGCAGTGGTCTCCAAAGTGGGGTGCGCAAGATGATCCATTGGGGGCGCGGCAGGAGGAGCGCCGCCGGAGGGGGGAAAAAAAGGGGGTGCCGGAGGAGAGAGGGAACGAGCGAGCGGGGAAGCTGCCCCCCTGCAGGCAGGGCCACCCGGAACGCAGGGGCTTTAGGGGCTGCAGGCCCCTGGGCTAAGGGGGCCCCGGGGCCCTGGCCTGCAGCTCTAAAGCCCCTTTCGGAATGTGGCCCTGAGTCCTCCGGCCCGTGGAGGAGCAGGGGCAGCCGCACAGCCAGCGGCCGGAAAGAAGCGGCACTTTCCTCTTCAAAGCCGGCTGGAGAGAAGCGGCGCTTTGAAGGGGGGCAGCTCCCAGAATCGTGGCCATGAGGGCGGTGCCACGCTGCGCAGAGCCACCTGCACACCCCCTGCACCAAACAGGAGCTGCCCCAGGTAAGTGCTCTGCACCTCCTGCCTGCCCCAGCCCTGAGCCTCCTCCCTCACCCCCAGCCTGAGCGCCCTCCTGTACCCTAACTCCCTCCCAGACCCTGCACCCCCACTCTGAGCCCCCTCCCGCACCCTAACCCTAATCCAGACCTTCGAATCGCTGTATCGCAAAGTGTTAAACCAAGATTTTCAGAAATAATGAAGCATATTCAATCACATTGCTCTCACTAAAAATATTATTATTAATAATAAAAAAAAATTGTGAGAGCAAAAAGGTTTTTTGTATCATTAATAAATAAAATACAATTAAAAATATTTTTAAAATATTGTTTATTTCATCTTTATCTCATCCTTTTTTAATTTCTATTTTTTTGTATGTTTTATAATGTACATAATATATTAGTATAGTAGTACATGTATATAATTTATACATAAATAAATATACATATATTGGGAGTGCATGCTCAAAAATTTTTTACTGCTAGGGGTGCGCGATCAAAAAAGTTTGGAGACCACTACTGTAGAGGCATGGACATCCAGCTGTGCCAGTGATGGCTTTTGGCTTGATGCTTAATAAAATGGGGATAGGAAGAGAGACTGAGAAGTTGGAGTTACTTGCAAAGTGCAAAACCTGAAAAGGAGGTGCTGAATTGGCCAGTGAACTTATTCTTGCTCAAAGATGGAAGCTGGACCAGGGACATAACGTGAAAGAGATGATTGCTGAGTAGGTAAGGTTATCTGGAACTTGAGGAGGACTTCCAAGCCTAAGTTAGATAGTGTCTGAGCAAACTAATCATCGAAGGTGGAGAGGGACAACACTCATTGATATCTCTCGTGGTAGACATTTGACTCACAATCTGAGAGCTAGAAAAGGCCCAAAAGCAATATGAATGCAATATCAAGCTGGATGAACAGACTAAACTAGATGATGATTAGGCGCAAGAGTAGTTGGGTGGAACTGTGCCTGCTGCCAGCTCCAGTATGGACAACGCTCTGTTCCTTCACTGTCTCCCCCACTGAACTCCCCAGCAGTCACTCAAGGAAAGCACACCTCCCCCTACCTCACTTCCAGGCATGCACATGGGACATGGCGTCTGGAGAGGCAGAGCTGGGTGGCAGCTCTGTAGTTGTTGTCCAGGGAGGCCTGCCCCCTCTGTAGGCCAGTATTGCTCAGAAGGTGCAAAGTCTGGCTGAGTTTCAGAGCTGTAACTGGGCTTTGCGCCTGCTCAATGGGAAGGTCAGGATTTAGTTCTAAAACTTTCACTGATGTTCATTGCTTAGGAACTAGGAAGTTACTTCTACATTTTTTAGTTGCTGCATGCTGGGAAGGTACCTATAGAGGCTGTTTACCATTGCCAATTTCTGTTTGTTGTCACTACAGCTTGTGGTAGCTGCATTGCATTCTTTGGAGGCCACCATTGTGGGCTGCTCTCCATCATCTCCTATTGTGTGCTTACAATTCACTACTTTCATTTCAAAGTTTATCTTTCATAGGGCCAAAGTCTGGATCCTTAACTGGCTTGCAGCCTGCAAGATAGGATGGCATGGGTGTGTCATTAGGTCCTAACTTCAATTGGGGCCTTGTTCCAGAGAGCTGCAACTGATTTTAAAACTATGGGGATGTATTGTAGTTGTGCTTTGCTTTCTAGCAGTACTGTTATTATTGTTTGTTTAGCACTGACAGTGTCCTCAGCACTGCACCAGACACAAAACAGTCCTTTCCCTGAAGAACATACAGCCTTAAGGATGGACACAGAGAAGACTCATTGGGAAAACAGGGGAAGGAGTCACTGCTTAGTAAACTGTGTGCCTGAAATGTTCAGTCAATCTAACCTGTGAATACTTGGATAAAATTCTATAGGAAAGAAGGTCTCCAAATCCACATCAGGAGTCTGACTGTGGATGCCACCTGCAGTGAGCTATGTTTGAAAGTTAAAGTTAATTCACTTGGGGCCAGATTCTGCCTTACTCCACTGTTAGCCCTCCACCATTAGCCCCGCTGAAGTCAATGGGACGTGTTCTATAATGCTAACTAAATAATAATAATAAAAAAAACCCAACCCAGAGTTGATAAGTTTAATTAAACTCTTTACATTTCACTTAATTATTCCAATGCAGTGCATTCTGGAACTAATTATGCTGTTATAGTATGTGCAGCAGGATGTGTCTAATCAAAGCTGTTTCTGGTGATACAGCATTAATTGGAAACTGAACACAGTTCCTAGAGAAGCCTGGGTATTTCACAAGGTGTTGGATTCTTTCCTTCTCATTAAAGGAAGATTTAATTAATGTTCTGTACTGATCTTTCTTTTTTTGGCCCCATTTTGGTACCATTAACTTCAATGAGAGTGAAATCAATTTTTCTTTCTGCACCTTGGATTTTAATGATATTTTGACAACTTAGTGCCCTGCTGTTGTGAGGCGTCTTGTGAGTGCCGCCTGGTGAATTGCTGAGTATCTCCAGCTCACTCTTTCCACTGCCACAGTGAGATTACAAATGAGACAATATAGTTCAGACCTCTTAAAGCAAACAGTATTAATATTCTTCTGCCTTTGGAACCTTACGTCCTGGGAAACTTGCCAGCTATGTGCCTGACCAAGTGCAATTGTCAAAAGCCAGGAAATTCACTTACATTTTAACACTTTGGGCCCATTTCTCCATTTTGGGTCTAGCCTCAGCTACGCCAAAAACTAAATGTCAATCTATTAGACAGATGCACTCCTCTTGAAGAATGCAGACCTCAAAACTCAGTAGGAAGCATGCGAGAACTGCGGACAAAGCATTCTTAAGGGGATCTGGCTGTCTTTATTGTCTTTAGGAAACATTGCAAAGTCTTCTTCTTTGAGAAAGCCTTTTCACCATGGTAACACAATACGAACACCCTTTTATCCTCAAAGCCTTCCTAACCCCCACCCAAAAAGGCCCTCCCTCTAGCAGAGTTCTGACCGTGAAAAGGGAGAAGACCCAGTGACTTCATGAATTCTGCTAGGGATATTGCTGTTGATTGTACATGGAAAGTACTCAGCGTCTACAGTGAGGGGTGGCAGTATAAAACCGTAAGATAACTTTTTAATTATTAAATATCTATCTTAAAATTCACCATTATTCCTAATGCAAACCTTTCTGCACATGACTGGCTAATAGTTTTGATCCCTTGTTAGCTACAATGGTCATTTATAAAAAGTTGCTGTTTTTGCTAGACAATATCAAGTAATACTACCTAAGTATTATTTCAGAATTTGTGAGGATCCTTTAGGGAGTACTAGCTATAGCCTATAATTAATGCAAAAAAATTGGGGAAATAACAAGGGAATTATGCAGCTATCTAAATCAATTGGCAATTTTTTAAGGGTCGTAAGAAATCAGACAATGTTTGATTTCTTTTGGTGAGATCAGAAGAACTGAATGTTTGTTGGAATTTTGGGTGGGATTTTGCATTGCGGGTCTGCTGTGGAGAAACCAATTAGCTTTTATCCAACAGAGTATAAACAAAACTGTCTCCTTTACTATATTGTAAGTTAATTAGCTTAACGGTTCACTTTTTTGTGTTATCAATCATTCTTGGCTTTGACTTTTAACAGGTAAGTGTTAAATAAAAAGTGTATAATAAACCCAAAAGGTAGTAATGTTTGCTACACCTTTTCATGGCCACCTTATATGAAGATGTATAGTCATGTACCATTGTCAGTTTCCTAGTAAATTATAGAGGGAAACACTTCTTGCCTGTCCTACAATTTACATGGAACTGGTGTTCCTCGGCATAGGTTGTTTGTTATGTGACACAAAAACTGTTGGGCACCTGCTGGTGGATTTGCCAGAATGGATCAAAACACTGGCCCATTAGCAGTAGCTACTGCCTGATGTTTCAGAGATAGACAAAAATAAAAATCCTGATCTGTGCCCATGTAGGACACTAGGCAGATGTGGGTGATAGTGGTAGGCATTGGAGGAGGAATCATCTCATTGGCTTAAGTAGCCTCTGGGGGCATTTTCAGGGCCCTCTGTGGGGAGGAAGATGGAAAGATCCATGTAAGAGTTGGTCTTTTGTCCCTGCACCCACACTACCCTATGACCTTGCATTTCCTGCCTCATGCACATTTTTGTGCATGGGAATACCCTTCCTAGATGGCCCCCTGAAATCCTTCCTGATGGGTGTTTGCACCTGTAAAGAAAGGAGCAGGACTGGTGCCATTATAGTTGGAGGGAGTGGTGAAGATGTTTGAGTAAAATGATGAAGAATGCAATGAGAGGGGATTAAGCATCTAAGACTAACATGCAGCTCAGCAAACATTTTTTTAGATAATTGATTTCCATTTGCACATAATGCACTCTCTAAGATCTTTATTTAAAGCATGATTGGTTTTTCTTATTGTAATGTGACCTTTTGAGTGTTGCCATATAGGAAATAATTTATTTGACTGTAAACTCCTTTGGTCAGGGACTATCTTCTTTTATACTAGGCTGGACACACTGTTAGTGCACAATAAGGAATATACAAAAGCATACACTTATCAGTTAAAGACGGACTTGATCCACCTTGATTGCTATTTCATGTACTGCTATTACTGTATGGCATTTACTCTGCCACTTTTAGCATTGAAATCAAGGGCTGTGATTACAACAGGGATGTTAAATAACTGTATGACCCAGATACAAAATTATAGAAAAAATATACCTAACAGCTTGGAAAGCATCTTATTTTGGATTGTGAAATTTCTTTGCTGTTACATGTTGAGGAATTTGTGAATCTTCCAGAAAACACTGCTAGGAGATGGTAGTTTTAAACCAAGTTTATGGCAGCACTTTGCATTGCTGATGTAGATAGGGGCTGGATTAATTAAAACAAACATGCAGATTCCTCATTTCAAAATCCCATATAAGGCCATGAAGTCCTAGAAAAACTTACTTTCCAGGACTTTGGCAGTTTGGTACATGGTGTAGCCACAATATGGAAAATACTGGGCCAAATTCTGAGCTAACTTCCACTGCTTGTAACCCCATTAAAGAAAATTGGGTCATGCGAGTAGCATTTGACTTGCTGGAAACATTGATTACAAAACATCAATACATCTCTTATCTATCAAAGTCTATTACATCCTATAGTATAAGGTGCTTTGTTTTCAGTGTAGATCAGAGCTACACTAAGCAGCTATATTCAGCTTAAACAAAATGGTAACAGGCATGACATTAGATTGAACCTACCTGTGCATAATTCCATGGTGTACTCTTGATGAGAGACTGTAATACTGCTCCTTGAAACACTGTAGAAAGCAACAAGACTAAAGACCGGAAGAGACCTGGCATGACTAAGGCAAATATGCACAACTCTGTGACAATGCTATTGTTTAGCTTATAATGTATGAGTATAGTAATGCAATCACATATATATTTGATATATAATATTCTTTTGAATTTTGCAAAAGCTTGCCAAAATGACAAGTCTTTGTAGAGAGAGAAGTATTTGGATCAGACACCTTGAGAGCAAAATACTGGACCCGGTACAAATTCGCCTCAAGTGAAAGCGGGAGTGACTCCATTGACTTATGGTGAATATGGTCCTGACTGTAACCTACTGTAAATAAAAATGAATTATCTCAAAGCCATTTAAAGGAGATATGATGCTTCACAAAAATCAAGATGAAGCGATTTTACAGAGTGCTGAATGCATTGCCAACTCCAAAGAAGTGGATGCAGGGGAAGAGATGAACAGGAGTTAGCATTTAGCCTTTGGTAACAATGAGCAGCGACCTCCTCTTCTGAAGATACATTCCTCGAGAGATGAGATCTGTATTTAAGGTTACCTCTGAGCTTGACTTTGACATTCTAACATTTATCTTTCTGTTTAGGGTTTTCCACCCAGTGTTAGATCAATGTCTACTGAGTAAATGCTTTGCATGGACATTGATCAAATTGTTCTTTGTTAACAGCTATAAGTCATTGCAGTGTCTCTGAAAAATAAAAAGTTCTGTTTCAAGACTTAAAATGTAATAAACAATTGAATCACCATTTGGGATGATCCTGCAGAGGGCTACACAAAGCTTCTCCTTGCATGCTCACTTATGCATCTTTCTAGCTGCACAAACACATTACTCAGTGGAAGTCCACGTGCTCTTCAATGGGTATATCACTGCCTAATAATACTTACCTACCCACTGGGTATTCCCTATTTCAACCTCTCCCTTTAGCCCCAGTTATTGTACATGCTGCTTAAACTAGACCGTGTGCGTTGCTGCCATTTTTTCTGACCTGAGTCATTCCCCACTCCCCCCAGACCAGGAGTCATTTCCCAGTGACTTCAAAGGGGAGTACCAGGGCAGGGGTATGTAAGTGACTTTTCCAAGGTCACCCAAGATGTCTTTGGCAGATTTGGGAACTAAATTATTGTTATTTAACATTTAATGGTCTCCTGCATCCTTATCCAGTGCTGTAACCATGAGACCATCCTTCCTGTTTAACAGCATGAACCAAACAACATGGAAATCAATGGGAGTGTATGTGTTAACCTACAAGGTCTATGGATCAGGCCCTCAGAGCTCTAATGAAACCTGGGATCAAGCCAGGGCCCTTAGATCTTTAGTTGAATACCCTTTCAACTTAGCAGGTTCAACTGCTTGGTCTATTCCTGTATAGGAAGGTATAAGGAATACTACAAATATTGAGGTCACCTAATCTACTTATTTTAGGATGAAGGCTCAGTGGCTGTCATAGGGTAAGATTCTGGAAATGTGCAGAATCAGGATCAATATGAAGTAACCTTTTTGGGAAAAATATCCCAAGTGAGTTATTTAATTCTGAGACTATTGTGCAAGTCATTTTTCCCACAAAAAGAGTTCATAAGGTTTTTGGCACACAGAGCTAGTGCGAATGCAGTACTTCCATGCCAGCAATGGATTTAATAGCCTTCAGGCTCTATTCAGCAGAAAGTAGGTTTTGTAGCTTCATCCAATGTAACAATCAAACAGTGAAGCAAGGCTGCATCCCTCCATTCTTTCCTGTAGAGTGACACATTCCTGTAGTTCCTCACATTCCAGTAGAAATCCCTAGGCTTTGCATGATTGGTAAGATGGGCCCCTCCCTGCCTGGCTGCCATTCCTTCTTTCCTTTGGGGGAGTGATGAAACCTAGGCCTTGGCTACACTTGTGAGTTACAGCGCAATAAAGCCTCCCAGAGGGCTGTACCACACTCCCTGTCCACACTGGCAAGGCACGTACAGCGCTGTATCTCCATGGCTACAGCACTGCTGGTACCAGGGCCGGCTCTAACTTTTTTGCCGCCCCAGGCAAAAAAAAAAAGAGCGCCGCCCTGCCATAACACCCCCCCCCGAACGCTGCGCCGCCGAAACCCCCGCCCCCCCGAGTGCCGCGCCGCCAAAACCCCTGCCCCCCCGCACCACGCTAGGCTGCCGAAACCCCCGCCCCCGGCCACCAAAACCCTGCCCCCCCAGCACCGTGTTGTGCCGCCGAAACCCCCACCCTCCGAGTGCCGCGCCGCCCAAACCCCCGCCCCCCCGAGCGCCACGCCACGCCACCCAAACCCCCGCTCCCCCCCGAGCGCCACGCCACGCCACCCAAACCCCCGAGCACCGTGCCGCCCAAATCCCGAGCGCCGGGCTGCCCAAACCCCGAGCGCCATGCCGTGCCAGCCCCCGCCCCACCCCAGCGCTGCACCGCTGAAACAAAAAGAAACAAACAAAAAACCTCGAGCCAAGGTGCCGCCCCAAGCACGTGCTTGGTCGTCTGGTGCCTGGAGCCGACCCTGGCTGGTACTCCACCTCCCCGAGAGGAATAACGTTTGCTGTGCCTTGGCTACAACTCCGGGGTGTCAGTGTGAATGAGGAGTTAATTTACTGTGCTGTGATAATCCCCTTATCAAGTGGCCACTCTTCTCATTGTTGTGATCGGCTGCAGGAATGCGGAAGTCCCGTTTCAAAGCTCCGTTTCAGAGAGAAAAAGCAAACATTTTGCTGTTTGCTTTGAGTGAGTGAGTGAGTGAGTGAGTGAGAAGCAGGGGGAGAGGGGAGTCTGAACTTACAAGATAGCGTGCTGACACACTCCAAAAACCCACTCTCTCTCCCCCTACACTCCACCCCACCCTTTGAAAAGGACGTTGCAGCCACTTGAATGCTGGGATAGCTGCCCATAATGCACCACTCCCAATGCAGCTGCAAATGCTGCAAATGTGGCCACGACAGTGCGCTGTCAGCTGTCAGGCTACGTTCTCACTATGGGGGGGGGGTCGATTTAAGATACGCGAATAGCGTAGCTGAATTCGACGTATCGGAGCCGACTCACCCCGCTGTGAGGATGGCGGCAAATCGACCTCCGCGGCTCCCCCGTCGACGGCGCTTACTCGTACCTCTGCTGGTGGAGTAGAAGCATCGATTCAGGGATCGATTGTCGCGTCCCGACGAGACGCAATAATTCGATCCCCGAGAGATCGATTTCTACCCGCCGATTCAGGCGGGTAGTGTAGACCTGCCCTCAGTGTGGACAGACTGCAGCGCTTTCCCTACTCAGCTGTACGAAGGCGGGTTTAACTCACAGCGCTGTACAGCTGCAAGTGTAGCCATACCCCTAGTCTTGGAGTTTAAACTCAGAGTCTTGAGAGCATCATTTCTGCTCCTCCCATGGGTTTTTGTGTGGGAGGGGATGACTTGGCTCTTTTGTTCTTACTGACAATTACAGTAGCCTTTTGTGTTTTTATCTCATGGCCTTTCAAAGTCCTGCAGCACTTCAAATAGTCATTATCCACTTCTGTCATACACTCTGATTAGTTAGGATGCTGAAACCTGTAGTGCACTTTTAAATGGAAACTATACGGACACTTGATTTCATTTTTCAAACAGGTTCATAGTTGAAGGATGCATCTAATCTGCTTAATTTTCCAGAGACTATCCTAGCCAGAATTATAGAGTATCTATAGACCAAGTTCACCCTGATTTCAATAGAGTTACACTGGGAATGTAGTTGGCACTTCATCTAACATCTTTAGATGCATCTTAGATTGTGGTGATAACTATTGGATAGTAGACCAATACTATTACAATTATTAAATGTTATTGGTCCTCCTGGAGTATGAAAGAGATTTTAAAGCTGCCATCCAAAATGATAATTGAGTTAAACTCAGATTAGTGTGCTGAGTGTTTCTACTCACCAGGCTGAAATAAGTTTTACTGATTTTTTAAAAAATATTTTTTCCTCTCGGTGAAATCCTGTGGATAGTTCCTCATTCATTGAAGAAGTCCCCAAATACATCATCTATAGTCCATACCAGAAACCTCATTGAAACCTGAGAGTTAGGGAAACTCTTTGCACATAGAAATTTGTGGTTAACGCAGTCATGAACATCCCCACACATTGGGGGTTGGGATTTGCTTCCCCCCACAGAAAAGGCCATAGGAACTGTCCCAAATAAGGCAGATCTTGGAAAATTTAGAGGGGCATCCCTCAACCCTTCTCTTTGCTCCCTGGCAGTCTATTCCTCTTGGCTTCACACATTACCAGGAACTATCCTGGCCCCATTGATATCCCAGTGTCACTCCATGGAACACTTAGTACAGCTTATGGCTATCATGCTTTTTCTGAGGATTCTCCATAGGGCAGGAATGAGCTGATGTGGGTTCCTCAGCCTCACCCATGACCAGCCCAGTTTCCTCCCGCAACCATCTGGGCACACAGAAAGGCCTCCGCAGGTCTCCGGTGTGCAGGGGTAGGTGATGCTGCGAAAGGAGAGGAGATCAATGTTTGGAGGATCCCCTCTATGGGTGTACTGGGGGATTGTAAACTGATTCTCTGTGCACACATGGCATACATGTATGTGAAAAATGCTTTTTCACCCTAATTTTGAGTTTTCTATAACCTGCCAGAGCAAAAAAACTGAGTTTACAGCTGGGCAGCAGATAGAACCATAGGCTAAAAGAATCAGTCCTAGGTTTCTGCAAAACCAGTAACCACATCTAACACCCATTTTATCACGTCATTTCCCCAGTTGGCTGTTTATGTCCTGAACTCAAACATTTCTATTCTTTCAGCTGGACCTGACTGAGAAAGAACATTATATATTGCAAAGCTGCATACAGTACTGCAAGCAAAAACTGACATAGATTGAAAAAGGAATATGCTAGGGGAGCTCCCTAGCAACGGATTGTATGAAGGCTAAATGTTAAAATTGGTATGAAACTGGTTTGATTTAGCCAGTGTTTAGATTGTACAGTCACATTCCTTTTATTTTGGTTGCTTGTGATATTACAGTATCAGTGCTTCAGGGCATGTGTGTAATACAAAGCTTCTTCTGTAAATTAATTTTGGCTGACAGTGTTCTTAACAAGTGACAGTTCTAAATATAGTCTGATGAGTAAAAAGACATTGCCCTTAGGATGGGCAAATCACATTGCAGTAGCCTTTTTTCGCTTCTGTATTATAAACTCAAAGACCAGAAATAAAAAGAGGGTTTTTTCCCCCCCTCTGAGGGATTTTTCTCTCTTTTATTTTTAAATAGAGAAAAAGAAACCCTATGTGAGAGTGACACAATTTTGATTCAGATTATTTTTGCTCAAGTTGATGTGTGTATTACACTATACATGACTGGAGATGAAAGGTACATTATTGTACAGTTGATCAGAGTAGTGTGTGTGGGGAGGTGGGGGGTGAGGGCGAGATGGGAAAATGCACAGCTGAGTGCAAAAACTACATATAGTCAATAGGAGGTTTCTCTTTTTGTACCATTTTGTTGCAGCTGTAAAGTAGGAACAATACAGTAACACATAAGAGACCTGCGATATCATATACAACACACACAGATATCCAGGAAAAGTGAATGTGTAATACCAGTGTAACATATCATGAGAGAATAATTGGAAATCAACAAAGATCTTTGCAAGGGGTCCTAAGTGAATCTGCCCACAAATAACAGGTGACTACCTGGAAAGGAAGGGGAGTGTAGTTCCAGTAGGTCTCAACTGGAAGAATGTATGCTTCCGGAAAACAGGAGAGCTAATTTCACCACCTCCCCTGAAAGGTAAGCAACGATAGCCAATGAAATGACTGTGAGACAAATCACATCTGCCTCATCCTCAGTAGTGCAGCCTGGCATAGGTTCATGTGTAACTGTACTTCTGCTCATATACCAGCTCCAGGTCCAATTCAGTGTCCCAGCTGCATTACCTTCTCATCACCCACACAGACTCCCAGGCCTGTATCCTTCCCCCTTCAATACTTTCAGTCTATCCTTCCTTCCCAGCAAAAACTGTCCTCCGTTTGGGAGGGATGTTAGGTACCAAGTGCAGCTCCTGTCCATCTACCAGATGCAAGTTCAGATTCTCATTTAAGACCCTTAAAGTCCAGGAGCCTTTGGCTGTAGAGTTTTTTTAGTCAGGTCTATCCAAATATAGGGGATATCTACAAACTTTCAATCTAGTTCCAGGTTCAGATTTTGTACACCCTCCAAACCTGGGAGCTGTTTGTGTTGGGTTTTGATTGTCTTCGGTCTGTTTCCATACAAATGTAAGTTGGCTGCAGCATGAAGAATGAAAAGAATACAGTGAGTGCTCAGGCCCTTTGCTGCACTGCCCCAGGCCCTGACAAACATGCAAATCCCCAGCACTGCTGGAGCATTAGAGCTGTGTGTGTGTTAGGGGGTGAGCCACGAAGACAACAAAATAGAGTGAACACTATCTCCCAACCCCGTTACCTCACCCCCCACATGAGGTAAGCCTTAAAAGCTGCTTGATCTAACTCTTATTGCATGGATTTGTATTTTTCCATGCTGACACCTAACCTTAGAATAATGTGTAGAAATGTAGAGACTCCAGCTGGAGGTTGGGCAGGAATAATGGGTACAATATGTCCTCACACAGTGCTTCATCTTCTACCTTGTTTTAGCATATAATTATATTTCCATTAAAATAAACTGTTTAACAAAGCCAGCCATTGACATTACAGATCTCTCTCATATGCACAGCCCCTCCCAACTACACCTCAAGCAAAATTACTCATGCGGTCTCTAAATACAATGTGCGCATACGTATGCATGTGCATGGAACAGCAGGATTCAACAGGGATGCCTGAAATAATAATAAACTATTTCAAGCCTAATCATCATGGGGGCAGGAATTCTTGGGCTCCCAGAGTCATTTCTCAATTAACTAGATGCATTACCCTACTCAAGCAACACTAGAGGACTAATTGATTTTTACAGGTAAATCCTTGAAATGGCATAGAATGAAGACAGCTGATATGTGGTCATTTCCTCCAGAATCCTTCAGGGAGGGTCTTGATATTCTGCAGACTCTTGAGAAAAACTGGATTACAATATGTACAGGGTATGCAAGGGGCTATTTCCATCAGGGATTAGCTTAGCACATCTCCTATTGGCTTGGCTGGATTTTCTCATTTGACTCACCTAATAAATCCTCTCTTTATGACTTGTGACGATCCCCATTGGAAGTTTGGCTGTGGTAATATGTACCAGATGCATAGAAAACGACCTTAGGCAGCAGATAGGAAATTCCAATAATTAGTTAAACCCACTCTGGTCTGCCATTTGGGACCCCAGTGGATACTAGTTGGAAGAAATAACACCTGCCTCAACACAGATCTATAGGATTGTCATAGGGTTGCCTTCTGGCATGGGGTGACCCTTCAGGCACCCCACCCTTGATTACCTCTTCTCAGGGCTCCTCAAGAATATTTCTCCAACACAGACTGGAATATTTAATAGGTTAATTCATTAATATGGGCACCTGAAATCACTAAATAGGGTTAAATACCATAACTCAAAATTCAGTTCTCTACAGCCTTCTGTGGCTCCAGGCTCTTCATCAGTCTCAGCTGTCCTTCAGGCTGAAGGGCTCTCAGGCTTACCCACCCACGCCGAGTCCCCTACTAGAGTTCAAAAGCTCAGATGAAATAAATACACAAACCCACCCTGGGCTTAGTAGAGGTCTCACGTCCCTCCTGGGTTCTTGTACAGGACAGTGGCTGAAGGGCCACTCCCCGGGCCTTCCATTTGCTCCAGAGTCCCCTTGCAGGGATTGAGAGCCTTACATCTGCTCTCTCTGACCTTTTCCTGCCTGATTGTCAGCCCTCTCTCACCCAGTCTCCTCCCCTCTAGAGCCCAGTGGCTTCTCTGAAGCCCAAACTGACCAATCACGGGTGCACTGGCTAATGCCACCCTTGTTTCATTAGCAAAGAGTGAGGCTGAATGCAGGTTAAGTTGAACAAGTGGAACTTTATTAAACCCTGTGCACTGCTCTGTCCATAGGGCTGAGTTGGTTCCAACCTAACTTCCCACGTTCCCGGTTTCCCTAGTGTCCCATCAATAACACTCCTTCAGGGTACATCAAGGCTGACCTTACCATGAGGTGAACTGAGGTGGCCGCCTCAGGTGCCAGACTGTGGGGGGGCGCCACTAGGACCCAGAATGTAGAAAATTGTGTCTGCTGCTGGTGCATATCTATTCTCTCTGCTCTAGATGCACAGAGATGGTGGAGTGCTGTGCTGGAGGAAGGAGGGCACAAGAGATATAACAGGCAGGAGAAAAGGTAAGAGAGAATAATAGAAAGCAGCAGGAGCTGCAGGGAGAGAGAGGAGGAGGAGCTTCTTATGTACCTCTCTAGCACCCCCAGGAGCCTGGACTGATTAACACCAGCTTCTCAGGGAGCTTCCTGTTTCCTGCTGCTTCCCTGAACCCACTTGAGGAGAACAGGCAGTCAACTGAAGTAGTAGGAGCCAGTTAGGCCCTTAAGATGCTGATATCTTCCCTCACTCAGGCCCTGCTACCAGCCTGCTTATTTGTCCCCTTCAATTGAGAGTTGAGAGCCACTATAGCTGGCACAGAACAGAATTCATGAGTGAAAGAAGAAAATGCCCCTCTGGGGCAGCATTCAGAAAAAGAAAGAAAGCAAAGGAAGCTTTTCTATCTAAGCAGGAAGGAGCTCTCCTGAGATACATAGACACAAATGTTCACGGTGAGCCTTCTGGCCCCAGTGAGGATGTGAGTGGTGTGGAGATGCCTGATCTTCCAGTAAGTCAGAGCGCAGGTGACCTGGAAGCTACTGCAGCATCCATATCTCCATCTCAAATGGATGTAACCATGCACATTCATGAAGAAAAGTGTAGATCAGAGAAGAGTGTGGTGGAGGTGCAAGAAACAGCTGCTGCTGAGTTTAGTTCCTTAAGTCTAGATGATCCAGGACTGTGGACCCACTTGAGCAGTAGCCTGAGGGACTTCCTTGTACTGCATGGGCCACAGCAAGTGAAAAACTTCATGTTCCCCAAAGACAATGAAAATAGAAGTTTCCATCCAACACATTACTGGCGTGAAATCCCCAATGATGACAAAGTGGAGAGGCCATGGCTTATGTACTCAAAACCCCAGAATGCTGCATACTGTTTTTGTTGCAAACTCTTCCGGTCTAATGTTCCAGCCACATTGGGTTCTAGAGGAACAAAGGACTGGAAAAATCTGGCTAGAAATCTGGCATGCCATGAGAAGGCAGCAAGTCACCAGAGAGCATTCCATAGGTGGAAAGAGCTTGAGATGAGACTAAGGTTAAAGGCCACCATAGATGATCAGCATCAAGAGAAGATTGCATCAGAGTCTCTTTTTCTGGCAAAATGTTCTGAAAGGGCTCATTGCCATTGTGAGAATGCTTGCTACCCAAAACCTAGCACTGCGTGGGCACTTCAGATCAGTTTTATGTGCCAAACAATGGAAACTTCCTTAAAATTGTGGAGCTGATGGCTGAGTTTGATGCCGTACTCCAGGAGCATCTAAGAAGAGTCACCACCCAAGAAATGTACACACAACACTACCTGGGGAAAACCATTTAAAATGAGATCATACAGTTACTGGCAACAAATGTCACACAGAAGATTGTGGCAGAGCTGAAGTCAGCAAAATATTACTCTGTTATTCAGGACTGCACACCTGACATCAGCCATACGGAACAAATGACTTTAATGGTGCGTTTTGTAAGAACCTAGTGAAAATGTCCCTGCAATGGTGACTGTCAGAGAGCATTTTCTAGAATTTATTGACATTGATGATACAACAGGAGCTGGTATGACAAATGTGCTTCTTAAAAAGCTGGAAGATACAGGAATTGCGATAGCTGACATGAGAGGTCAGGGCTACGATAATGGTGCCAACATGAGAGGAAAGAACAGAGGAGTGCAGACATGGATCCGAGAGTTAAACCCTCGAGCTTTTTTTGTCCCATGCAGTTCTCATTCATTGAACTTGGTGGTCAGTGATGCAGCATCAGCTTCTAGTGAGGCTGCTGAATTTTTTAATGTAATTCAAAGCATCTATGTATTTTTCTCTGCATCAACTCCTCGGTGGCAAATTTTGAAGCAACATCTGGGAACATCCTCTCTGACACTGAAACCACTGAGTGCCACACGATGGGAAAGTCGAGTGGAGGCAATAAAGCCTATCAAACACGAAATTGGGAAGATAGATGATGCCATAGTTTCCATTATGGAGGATAATGCTATGACAGGAACTGTTCGCGGGAGAACAGTGGCAGAGGGAAATGGAATCACCAGAAACATACATAATTTCAAATTTCCGTGTGGCTTAGTGTTGTGGCATGGCATGCTGTTTGAAAGAAATGTTGTAAGCAAGAGACTCCAAGGTGTTCACCTTGATATATTTGGAGCAATGGAACAACTGGACAAAGCAAAGTCATACCTACAGCCTTACCGGTCAGATGAGGGATTTCAAAACGTTCTGAAGAGTGTACAGAAGTTGGCAGAGGAACTTCACACTGAAACTATTTTCCCACCCATTCAAGAATACAAGAGTCACTGAAGAAGACGACATTTTGATGATGAGGCACGGGATAATCGCATAAGAGACCCCAAACAACAATTCAAAGTTGAATTATTTAACCAGGTGCTAGATTGTGCAATACATTCAGTTGAAGAACATTTCGTGCAGCTCAAGGAACACAGCAGTATATTTGGGATGTTGTATGATATTCCAAAACTCCTCACTATATCTGAAGAAGACGTACATCAGCAATGCAGGGCCCTAGAGACAGTGTTGACACATGATGACATTCACGATATTGATGTGAGTGATTTAGGTGATGAATTGAAAGCCCTTTCAAGATACATTTCAGCAGGATCAACTCCAAAGGCTGTTCTGGAATATATGTGCACAAATAAGATGACCACCCTCTTTCCAAATGCTTTTGTTGCTCTGCGCATCCTTCTAACACTTCCTGTAACAGTTGCCAGTGGAGAACGCAGCTTCTCCAAGCTGAAGTTAATAAAAACACATCTACGCTCCACAATGACACAGGAGAGGCTGGTTGGCCTTGCAACCATCTCAATAGAGCATGAGCTGGCCCAGACTGTGGACCTTCAGGAAGCAGTTCAAATCTTTGCAACCAAGAAGGCACAGAAAGCACCCCTTTGATTATTCAAACAGATAAAAATGCCAGTGTTTACTATGCAGACAAGAAAAGTTACATTTGCTGTTCAGGCGTTTGAAAGTTAAGTATTACTTAAAATTTTTGAACAAGGCATTTAAAGTTGTTAGTTCTCCTTTATTGGGGTAGGTAGCAGAGCAGTACCATGAGAGGAGTAGAACAGGAAGAAGGCAGAATTGAGACCTTTCAAAGTTTTGGCCCAAGCGAGGTGGCATGGGGGCGTCATTTGAGCTCCCTGCCTCAGGTGCCAAAATGTTGTGGGCCGGCCCTGGGGAACATGAGCTCTCCATCTCCAATTCAACTGATCATGATACAACCCTGTGAGGGGGATCAACTCCAGCATAATGGAAAACTGCACTAAGGTATGCCAACTGCCTGTGCAATTCATTTTTTAACTCTTTTCACTGTCACTTCAGTGTGAGTTAGTTTATGCAAATAGTGTTAGCCTGCAGTAAGGGTCAATGCTGAATCTCATCCCCTCCAGATGTTCCAGGCATGTAGTGTTTTATATAGAAAGCAGGCTAAATGGAGTTGTCACAGCCTCTGTGGCAAACATGGGATGCTTAATGGGAAAAAATTGCATGAAGCAACATGAAGGGCTGAGTGGAAAGGATTTAGCTCCACTGAGTTGGGCTGACTTTGGCCCCTTTGTATCATTATGACAATGAGTAACTGTGGGCCAGATTATAGATGATCAGAATCATAGATTATCAGGGTTGGAAGGGACCTCAGGAGGTCATCTAGTCCAACCCCCTGCTCAAAGCAGGACCAATCCCAGACAGATTTTTGCCCTAGAATCCTAAATGGTCCCCTCAAGGATTGAACTCACAACTCTAGGTTTAGCAGACCAGTGCTCAAACCACTGAGCGTCTGCCATTTCTACTCATGTTGGTGAATCAGCAGTTATTTATTTACACACTTACAATATTATTATATTGACTTCAGTGGGACTACTTCTGTGATTAACTGTATACCTATGCAAATAAGGGGGTCACAGTCTATCCAGTGGAGATCAAAGGGACAACTCAAGGAGAAAGGGACTATTGAACATGAGTAAGCAAGGCAGAAACTGGCTCTGTAAAAATATAATTCACACAGCAGAATGTTTCACACAGCAGAATGTTTCACACTGTTTCCCCCCCCCCCCCAAAGTGGTGTTTATAAAACCCACAACGCTTTTCCTCATTGCATTTTCTTTAGAAACTGTAGCTTTATTCATATCACTGCTGACAGGTTACGTTGTGATGTGTCACTTTATGTTGTGTCAGTTGCCTCCAGTTATATAAAGTGCCATGACATGACTAATGCAACCCAACATGAGTCACCTGTCGTGACAGCTTTATGCTTTCAAAAGGAAGTGCTCTTTTCACTGAACAGTCCTTTTCTGTTTCTTAAAGATAAAATTTTACTATCCCTAACATTGCTTTGTTGGCTGATAATTTTACGCAAACAACGAGGGGTAGGTGTATTCTGCATGAAAGTATGTGAGTAATTAACTACTGAGAAAAGATAAGAACAAAAAGCTAATATTCTATTTTACTATGAAAAAAGTCACACCGCAATACAGCACAATGTCCAGTGAAAACACAATAGAAACTACAGGATGCTACAGATGAACATCTAGGAGACTGCTGGGCTTTTAATCAGCATCCAGCGTTGCAGAAAAAAACCTTCATGATATTATTTGGAATTATTTTAGAAATAGTATGTGAGTACGTACTTAAAGACTAGTCTATATTGTAATGCATATGAACAAGGAGGCATACTTAAAGTTGCTCATGCAACCTTAAATTTTGTTTCCTGTCATTTGACGGTTTAATCATGAAACCTTATTAACATAAAAAGCAACAGAGGGTCCTGTGGCACCTTTAAGACTAACAGAAGTATTGGGAGCATAAGCTTTCGTGGGTAAGAACCTCACTTCTTCAGATGCAAGACTTATTAACATAGTTGTTTTCAGTACAAATCTCTCTCCCTCTCTCTCTCTCTCTCTCTCTCTCTCTCTCACACACACACACACACCTACCCTCCAAAATTAGAGTGAGACAAAAGGCAAAAAAAAAAAAAAAGTTTATGAATTTTTTTTTATATTTTGTCAAAATTCAATATTTCAATGGAAGATTTTATTGAAATCTTAAATGAAAGAGTTCTAATAAAAACAGACATATATATACAGCATATGGGCAATGCTTTTAGCACAGTATACAAAGATCTTCCTAAATGTGCCTAGTTGCTGCAATAGTTGAGGTGATAAATTCACTATGAAGGTTGGAATTATAAACCTCCCAAAAGGCAGATAATTCAAAATAAAAGACCTGAATGTGATCTCGCATGTACAGCTTTTACACCAGAAGTACTCTATTGACTTTGGTGACATTGCTCCTGATTTATACTGGTGTGAGATCAGAAAGTGGCCCATGGTTTTCACTTTTAACTCTTTTCCCTGCACATGTATGCACAGGGCCAGCTCTGGCTTTCTGGCCGCCCCAAGCAAAGAAAAAAAAAAAAAAAAAAAAAAACCGCAGCGGCCAGAACAGCAAGGCAAAAAAAAAAAAACCCTGCGGCGCGGCCGGAGCCAGGGTGCAGGGGGACTCCCTGCCCTGCAGATGTGCCCCGGCTAGCGGGGGGAGGGAGCAGGGGGAGAGAGAGAAGGGGGGCGGCCTGGGCTTCAGCGGGGCGCTGCCACGCGGCCCCTCCCGCCGTGCTCCCTGCCGGGAGGGCTCCACACCGCTCCAGTCGGCTGGGAGGGAAAGACGCGGGCTGCCCTGCTGGGCTTGCTGCAGGACGCTCCCGTCCTCCACGCCGCTGCCCCCTACAGGGCGGCCGGAGCGGAACAACAAACAACAACAACAACAAAAGCGGCCGTGCCGCCCTAGGATTGGGCGGAATGCCGCCTCCTACAAGCTGCCGCCCCAAGCACCAGCTTGCTCGGCTGGTGCCTGGAGCCGTCCCTGTGTATGCATTAAAATCCATTACATGAATTAATATAATCTCTGTGTGAGTGTGTGTGTGTGTGTGTGTGTGAGAATACATATATACAAATTACAATCTACATAGTGCCACATTCTGTTCTTGGTTTCTTCCATTGGTTGCATGGATGGTATAAGTGAGAGCAGATTCGTCCCAGTATGTGCTTCTCCGGTTATACAGAAAAAGATGAGGTTCAAAAATAAATCCACTTCACCCATTCAAATTCCAGGAATTAATGCCACAAGCTCAGCACATTGTCTGTTCGGTTCTAGAAAAAAAAAAAAGTCTAAAAATACCATTAGGCCTATTAAAATCAAGCGGAGTTATTACATTGACTTAAGTGGGTGCTGGATGAAGCCCTAAGGTTGTTTGATCTTGTTTACAGTGACTATCCAACACCTTTAAACTACTGAGCACATAAAGCCTGAAAAAGGGAGAAGTGAAGCAATGGTTAAGGAAATTCTACTGTCATTCAGCCTGTTCCTGTGAGCTGCACTGAGTATTTGCCAGAATCCTTTCGAAAAGGAGGTGCAAAATTTGGTGATCAGACATCAGACGTGCCGAATTAGCAGCAATAATTCTACTGACTGCAGAAAAAATTCCAGTACGTGTTGTTTTGGTAGATTGTTATCCTCTTATATGTTTATGAATCTGTGGTCCTCATTGGCTTGTCTAATCATTTGAATAATATGCTGTCACTGTGCCTCATTCTGCTAGAGACCACACTAATGCATCAGCAGAGGGGGAGCTCTTTTTGATTGTGAATAAATGGACAATAATATCCTCAGAAGGAGGAGCTCTTGTGATAACTCTTAAGTATCACAGAGGTAATATTTGGTTATCACAAGATGTAGCCTGTGCTACTGCTGGGCCCTAACATTTTTGTATTATGCTAACACTGGGTTTTGGATACTTGGTTTCCATTGCCAGATACTGTACGAAAGGCTGAGCGTGTAACTGAGCATGCAACTAGAAAGCCGATGCATAGTGATATCGTGTTGTCTGTGTACATTTTGCAACCAAAAAACATCCACTTTTGCAAGCCATACAGATCTCAAATTCACTAAACTGGTGAGCACTTCCATCACAACAGCTGAATATGCAAAATGGCTTTCCTGCAACAGGATGATGCAGTGTAATGTGCTATGTTAAATGACCCATTACATTATGAGGCAATACAAGATGATATCATATTAGCTATCTGGCATGAGGTGTAGCCAAATATGTTGCAAGTGAAGGGGAAAAAATATGTGAAAAAATATGATCCACTATAATTTCTGAACTTCTGGCAGTTACCAGTACTCTTTCAGCACAGTGTGTATATTTTCTAATGAAATTATTCACAGCAGTCTGTCATAATATTTCTGTGCTTTCCATTCAGATAAAGGAAGGCTAATATCACTGCTTTGTGTGACCTGTGGTACAACACAGTGTTGTAATTTGCAATGCCTGGTCTGTATTGCCTACTTTGTATGTTGTGTGTCATCAGCACTGGCATGTACCCAATTCATCCCCCTCTTAGCCAACTGCTATTATCTCGCATAATTCCATGCAAGCTAAAAGGTCTGAAATTTGATTAAATACAAATCATATATAATGATAAACAAGTGCAGAACCCACTTGCAATTGTCCAAAATTATTCTGGTGTCTGTGCCATATGAAGCCCTGATGCACTTCTTACACAGTTCCCACACAGTCAAAACTCCTGTGAAGGATGATGGGAGTTTTGTCTGAGAAATAGCTGAAGAATTGGGTCCTCTGGGTGAAATTCACACCATGTGCAGAGGGCTAGCTGAAGCCCATGCACCACTTAAGTTGTCCTTAAACCCTCCAGGCTTATGGTTTCCATGGAATTTAGCTGGCCCTCTGCACAAGAGCGAATTCCACCTTACCAGAATAGCAACATCCTACTCTTTTGATATCCAATTGTTCCAAACTTGCACTGATTTGCCACTTTCCATTGTGATATAGAAATAGTCATATCCACCTCACACATTTATTCCTTTTTGTTTTTTTCCTATTGGGAAAAAAGCCAATTGTAAATTCCTGTAAAGCGAAAAGCAAAAATTTGCTAAGTCTGGATTTTTTTAAACCTTCCTTCTCTTTTTTGCCTTTGCAGCTAAATAATAGTACCAAGAAGCTGCTAAACTTGTAAGTACCACAAAGAACAATTTTTAAATAATAAGGGCCAAGTTTTCACAAAAGCTTAACAGGCGAACTTGCAAATATATACATTTCTGCACCTCTCATTTGCATGTGTAATGATCTTCTTATCTGCTATCTGCAACTTCAGCACCAAAGAACATGTCTGTCACTTGAGCTAACTAACAGCAGTAGAAGGCTGTTGCCCCCTCTGTGTGGACAAGCCACTAGAGGAGAATGCGCCATCCACTTTTCAAGTACATGCTCACACAATCAGGTCACTGTGTCTAACTGTTTACACATTCAATATATAAAATTACGTGGTTGCCGCTCTTGCTCATGGTCAGCATTCAGCTGGTAGACAGATGCAAAGATTGTGGTAAATTTACATATGCTACTGATAAAAAACGTCACTGACAAAAACAGTTTCTGTTCCTTAGCTCTCCTGAGTGTAACACACATTGTATTCCTACTTGACACAGATAGACTTTTTAGCACAATTACAATCTGTGCAAAAAAGGGTGACTCGTGGATGTGGACTTCACTACAGTCACCAATGCCTTTGTCACCTTGCAATTACACTACTCTGATGCTTTCTACATGGAGATACACCTTACAAACATTCACACACTTATGTTAGTGCAGTATGTAGCTGTCAGCTTATTAAAATGTGCTTCACATAGACAGTACATTACGCTGGTGCTTTGGGATCTGCATTTGTGTCCAAGAGGAACAAGGAGGTATTGCTTTTGATCTGTGGAGGCTGAAATGGTTTGTGACCCACCCATCTGAAAATCCACTTCTCTTCCCTTGTGAAAGAATTGCAGTATGTTTGGAGAAGGAGACTGAGCTCTTACCCTTGGTAGTGATAGTATCATAGTCTATGAGGTTCAACTGAGGCATAATTATTTGGAGTAAATGTTTATAATTATTATGGTAGCACCCAAAAAGGATGAGGATTGGTGGGAGGTCATTTTCTATGAGGAAATTTTGACCTTGGTTTAACAGAACCTACATTTCTTCAGCTTCAAAGCATGCTACAAGGCTTTGCCATTTAATGGTTGCCACCCCTAGTCCCAGGGGTCTTCAGCAGAGTTTAACCCTGAGAGCTACAGACCTATTAGCTGGCCAGTGAGAAAAAGTTCTTATCCTTTTATATGGACCAGCTCCTAGAGGAGGCCAACACACATGGAACCATTGGGTCCTCATCTGTTTTCCTAGGCTATGACTGTGGGAAGATTGAGGGATATGTGGTGGTCCAATGTGGGTAGTTATTTTGTTGATCAATTTTTGATTTGTGAGATGGGGTTGATTGACATTGGTGGGTAATTTCTTTTGGATTGTTATGTTTATTGTTGTAAATTTAAAACCTTTTCACAAGCACCTAGACCTTAGAGGCACTGGAAACAGACCAAATATTAGAAGTCATATATAGTATGGATTGCCTTTACCATGAGATCCAAGAGCTATTCAAATTACTGCGGATTATGTAATGCTATCGAACGTACTGTGTCTTTATTAGTCATGCATAAAACCTGGAATAACAAATGCAAAGATTGTGCAATTACCAATAGTGCTTTGGTAAATGAGATTTTTTTTCAGAGCCACTTAATTCTTGACATTTGTAAAACAAACCTATAGTTCCACCTGCTTGTAACTCCGAAAGCAGATTTGTATTACTCCCAACCCAAAAAGAGATCTATACAAGGCAACTGAAGTTCATAGGTCCCTCAAGTGGTGGCTTAAGGCCAACATACATTGATATATCTCAAAATAGAATAAAAACCCATTAACAGATCTGAAGGAATTCCAGAGGAGAGTTCATTGACACACATGTGAAGTTTCCTGGAATGTTACATGAAATTATCATAACATGATAGTATGCTTGATACAATGGGGTTCTGTCACACATTGGCAATGTCTCTCAGCCAACCATCTCCATGTGATTCCTCACAGAGGTGTGACTATTTGTATTATTGCACAGCCATGATTCAGGTCTGGCGGCTGCGGTTAAAAACACGGGACCTTTCCTTGTAAGTAGAAGTGAGTTATGAGGGAGCAGGACTGGATTCACATGCTGCCAATCCAAATTTTTAGGAGCACCCTGCACAGATTTTTGGACATGTATAATCTGTCTGAATACACAGATAGAGAATGTGGTTACTGTGCATTGTAGAGGACTCTTCCCCGCCCATAAGAAAATCCTGCACAATAGAGTATAAGAAAATACTTAGAAATATCTACCATTGAGAAATGCACAGAACTCCCTTCAGGTGTGCGGGCTCAGAAGCAGGTTTTGATATATACACGTAGCTCCCATTATATGCATGTACTGAAGGGAGAATAGACTTCTAAGTTTTTATGTTTCTTTTATCATAGAGCTGGTGACACAGATATGAAATGCCATGTTTTATGTGCAAAAATATCACTGGCTTTTTTCTAACTCAATTTTAGAAGCAATAGGACTCATGATTCCTTATCACAATCTATAAAGTCCATGCAACAGATGAAGTTCTGTTACTGCAAAAAGGACCAATTATATGTAACAAAACAGAGCACAACAAAATATATAGTCAAAAACATGAACTTTTAATGTGTCTAAAATACAGTTCTTGGCTTTCCAGTCATAAAAGAAACATACTACTTTTTCCAAACACAGAGAGAGTTTGTCATTGAATTCAATGGGGAACCCATTATGTTAAAAAAACCCAAACCCTTGCATATGTGACATTTTAAAATATGGATGCAAGAGGCGCTTTGGCAATACTCTGTCGGGAATGCAAGCAGGATAATTGCACATCTTCAGTGGCCACCCTTAAAATTCAACATTTGCCAACTCTCCGGGTGCCAACCTGAAGCAGAGAAACTCTCTGTGGGAGCCTTACAGAACTGCTTCTTTAAGAGCAACTGCAGCAGGCAGTATCCCCTGCCATGCCTTTCAGCAAAAAGAAAAAGGGAACCTCGTTGCTGCCCATTATCATCTTGTAAAAGAAAGAGTGCAGTTCTAGTGCCGCAAAGCAATGTCTGTTCTGAAGAGCTGGACAGAAATAAGAGCATCAACGGACAGCAGTGAGGGCAGACTGCAGCGGTTATTAAAAGGCAGCATTGTCTTTCACACAGAAATATCACCAAGGTTAAGTTTCACAAAGAATCATTGCATTAAAGGTGCTGCAGGCTGTGTAACATCAGGCACTGCTTGTAGGTGCCTGAAATATTTATAGCACAATAGGGGTGAGTTACCAGAAAATGCACTGAAGGGAAAATAATTGCCATGGCACTAGAGATGGACTAAATGACCAAAGAGAACTTTTCAGGGGCTGATTTCGAATGGTGTGCTGGGATCCTGACCGCTGAATTCCTTTGTTTTTGTCAGATGACATCAGAATATTTGCATACTTTGAATATATAACGAAGATTCATGTTTAACAAGAATGACAGTTACAAGGAGGAACACAAAATCCGGCTGTGAAGTCAATGCTCAGAACCTCTCAGGATCAGGCTCTTGAAGTTGTTTTTTGTAAAAAAAAAAAAAAAAAAAAAAGACTATTAATTAGCAATGCAAAAATATTTTTGAATATCCCATTCTAATAGAATAATCAAAGGTTTTACTCTCAGCTGCTCTCCTGAATTGTAGCAAACATCAATCCCAGAACATATATAGGGTAAGTATAGTTCCAATCTTTTACCTGGAAGTGGCTGTAACCTGATGTTTTGGGTGCTCTTCCTTTTTCATGAAACCATCTCACTCATACTGTGATGGAGGAAAGGACTAGGAAGGCATATAAATACGTTGTCTTTTTATTATATATAAACTTGCCAAAAACAGTGGGAAGGAGTGAGAAAAGTTGCCATGACAACCTGCAACGTTGTACCTCTGAAGACTCACTTAACACATTTGAAATACTTGTATTTTTCTCTTCCAATGGTGATTAGGATGTAGCTTAGCTCTTTTTCTTAGTTAAATGCTGTTTCTTTTTCTTAAAAGCCTCTATAAATGATGCTTCTTCATTGTAAAGGGGTTTTTTGGCGCTACCGCCATACAAATATAAGATTTTAATGAACATAGGCCAAATTCTGACCTCATTTACATTGACTGACTTCAGTGGTGTTGCTCTGGATTTTCACCAACATAACTGAAAGCAAAAGTTAGCCCTGCAAGTCTTATACCTATTTTATGGTGGTAGGTATCACAGTGAATTTCACCTTTTATTCTCCG
Organism: Emys orbicularis; assembly: GCF_028017835.1. Lineage (NCBI taxonomy): Eukaryota > Metazoa > Chordata > Testudines > Emydidae > Emys > Emys orbicularis. The sequence continues at coordinate 93,180,091 of NC_088686.1, read as the reverse complement.
GGTTAAAAAGATATGCTTTATTTAGCAGTGAAATGTGCTTGGCTGTCTGAACAGAACTTCAACTGATCGTTTCTTCTGATCATAAAGGAGAAGCCTGCTCTACACAATCTCAGTGTTGCAGAGGAGGTCCAGTTGTTGTAGTATGTTTGGTTAATTTTTGGCAATGGATACACCACAGCTGACAGCACCTAACACTATGCAGGAAGCCAAATTTCAGGGGATTCTTCTGATCCCAGTCTGCTTCAGGAACTTCTGTAACAGGATTCTAAACTGCAGAGAGGGAAAACAGTATTATTATTACTGACGCTGTCATGAATAACCTTGGCTGCTGCAAGCTGCAGGTGTAGAGGGGTGTTTAGAATGTAGCAGAACTGAGCAAGGCTCTGTTTGGCCTCTCCCTCATGTCCTGCCACTTCTCCATCCCCTCCAATAGCATGGAGCTCGATCCCTGCAAAAATCCGACAGTGTTTTTCATAGGATATGAAGAAGGGTAAGAATTACTGCAAAGACAACACTCCTCACTCCCATTTCCAGTTCTAGGAGTGAGAGAACAGAGAGGAAGCATGGGAGCCTCCATTTTGTTCCTAATTTTCATTCTCTCTCAATTTCTCCTCTTATATAATGTTGGGGCGGTGGGACAAGTTAGTTGATTGAGGTTAGGTGGTGTTTTGGGGACTTGCAAAAGAAATGAAAATGTAGGAGGAATTTGGAGGAGAGGGTATGAACCTGGCATGCTGGGAGTGGATGGTTAGCCAGGGTATTGAGGGGCAGCACAGAGGAAGGCATGAAAAAGGGAGTGGGAGAAGGAGACTATGAAGTGGTGAGATTGGCATCACTAAGCAAGTAAAGGGGATGGAGGGAAAGGAGATCTGAGAAGTAGGCCACAAAGTTTTGTAGAACAACGAAGGGCAATAGGAGAATTTTAAACTTGATACAGGTGCCAAAGAGGGGACCCAGTGAAGGGATTTAGGAGTGGGGTAACATGGCCTTCTGCAGGCAGAAATATTTCCTATGTTTATATTTCTCATTCTTCATTGCAAACACGATGAATCCCTTCAGGTTTTCACAGGCCAGAGCAAGCCTACAGGACAGGCAGCAGAAGTGTACTTAAGAGCATAGAGGGAGACTGGTTCTCAGTGTCTGAAACTCCAGAGCAGGGTTTCTCAACCTGTGGGTCAGGATCCAAAAGTGGGTCACCAGAATGTTTCAAAGGATGGCATGGCAGCTCCTGTCCCACAAGGCTGGCTGGGCTCGCCTCCCTGCCCTAGGCACTGCAACCTCTGGGGTCCTAGCACCACTTAGGTTTAGCCAGATGTCATGATGATGGGAGTCCAGGTAGGCCAAATTTCAGTGAGTGGCACTGCAACCCCATCACTGTGCAGCTCCACCCCATGACACGGAATCAGCGATGAGGCTGCACCCAACCGTGACACAGCACAAGGACAGGGCACCCCAGGGCCCTGCCCTCTGTGCCAGGTGCACCAGGTGTGGGCAAGCAGGCAGGCTCAGCAAGGCAGGATCCAAGTGTGGAGGGTCTTAGTGTGGGGGTGGGGACCCAGGTGTGGATTGAGAGGGGGTCTGTGTGGGGCAATCTGGGTGTGGGTGTGTCATAACTATAAAGGGAAGGGTAACAGCTCTCCTGTGTAAAGTACTATAAAATCCCTCCTGGCCAGAGACTCCAAAATCCTTTTACCTGTAAAGGGTTAAGAAGCTCGGGTAACCTGGCTGACACCTGACCCAAAGGACCAATAAGGGGACAAGATACTTTCAAATCTTGGGGGGGGGAAGGCTTTTGTTTTGTGCTCTTTGTTTAAGGGGTTGTTCACTCTTGGGACTGAGAGGGACCAGACATCAATCCAGGTTCTCCCCATCTTTCTAAACAAGTCTCTCCTATTTCAAACTTGTAAGTAAAAAGCCAGGCAAGGCGTCTTAGTTTTACTTTGTTTTCTCAACTTGTAAATGTACCTTTTACTAGAGTGTTTATCTTTGTTTGCTATACTTTGAACCTGGGCTAGAGGGGGGTCCTCTGAGCTCTTTAAGTTTGATTACCCTGTAAAGTTATTTTCCATACTGATTTTACAGAGATGATTTTTACCTTTTTCTTTAATTAAAAGCCTTCTTTTTAAGAACCTGATTGATTTTTCCTTGTTTTTAGATCCAAGGGAGTTGGATCTGTATTCACCAGGAGTTGGTGAAAGGAAGGAGGGGGGAAGGGTCAATTTCTCCTTGTTTTAAGATCCAAGGGGTTTGGATCTGTATTCACCAGGGAATTGGTGAAAGATTTCTCAAAGCTTCCCAGGGAAGGGAATGGTGGCAGCGGACCAGAACTAAGCTGGTAGTTAAGCTTAGAAGTCCTCATGCAGGCCCCCACACTTGTACCCTAAAGTTCAAAGTGGGGATACAGCCTTGACATGGTGGCATAGTGGTGGAGATCATTTTAAACCCAAAAGCCAGTAAGATTTTTTTTTCCTTCTAGCTGCTTGGAAAGCAGAGCTGAAGGTAGATGCATATCTTATCTCTCCTTGCCTGAAGGCAGAGGTGTTAAGTTTTTTTAACAAGGGCCTTTGTTAAGAGAAGGGTTCAATCAATGAGCAAACTTTGACTGGTAAAAGGAATTTACAAGCTGAATTGTTTTTTTTCTTTTTACATCCTCGGGAGTAGCTAGTTAGAAAGTCTCTGTTAACTCAGCAGCAGCCTGAGCTAAGTGCATCCCAGTTTCAGTCAACTGCAGAGGAGTGTGACCCAGCACAAGAAAACAGGAAAATGACTACAAAAGAAGAAAAAGCCAAAGAGGAGGCCCACAAGAGAGCTATGGAGCTGAGAGAAAGAGAAGAGAAAGCCAAAGAGGAGGCCCACAAGAGAACTATGGAGCTAGAGAAAGCCAAAGAGGAGGCCCACAAGAGAGAGATGGAGCTGAAAGAAAAAGAGATAGAGCTGAGAGACAGAGAAGAGAAAGCCAAAGAGGGGGCGCACAAGAGAGAGATGGAGCTGGAAAAAGCCAAAGAGGAGGCGAGAGAAAAAGAAAGGAAGCATGAACTGGAAGTAGCAAGGGCTAGGCAGGATGCACCAGCCCATCCTAGCAACTCCTCTCCAGGTACCACTTCCCATCCCAGAAAATTCCCCACCTACAAGGCAGGCGAGGATACTGAGGCCTTCTTAGAAAATTTTGAAAGGGCCTGCCTTGGATACAGCATCACTCCAAACCAGTACATGGTAGAGCTGAGGCCGCAGCTCAGTGGACCCTTAGCAGAGGTGGCGGCTGAAATGCCTAAGGAACACATGAACAGTTATGAACTTTTTAAAAACAAGGCCAGACTCAGAATGGGGCTAACACCCGAGCATGCCCGTCGACGGTTCAGAGCCCTAAGGTGGAAACCCGATGTGTCATTTACCCGACATGCCTACCACATTGAGAAAAATTGGGATGCCTGGATATCAGGAGCAAATGTTAAATCTACGGAAGAGTTGCCCTTCCTAATGCAAATGGAGCAGTTTTTAGAGGGTGTTCCTGAGGAAATAGAAAGGTACATCCTAGATGGGAAGCCCAAAACTGTAACTGAGGCGGGGGAGATTGGAGCCAAATGGGTGGAGGTGGCAGAAAAGAAAAAAACTAGTAGCAGTTGGAGCGAATATCAGAAGGGGCAAGCCGAAACAAAACCTTATCACCGGGGACAACCCAAGGCCCCACCCACATCCCAAGGGAAACCCCAGATGCCTTCTCAACCCACCACACCAGTCTCCATCAACCAACATCGCCCCGGTGATACCTTAGCAGGGCGATGTTTTAAATGTAATGAACTGGGGCATATAAAGGCTCACTGCCCCAAGAACCCCAACCGATTACAGTTCATTACACCCCAATCACACCAAAGATCCCCAGACCCAGATGCCTCTCTCATACCCTCGGAGCGAAGGGAAACCTTGAGAGTGGGCGGAAAGAAGGTTATCGCTTGGAGGGACACTGGGGCACAAGTGTCAACTATCCACCAATCCCTAGTGGACCCCAAACTCATCAACCCGGAGCATCCAGTGACCATTCAACCCTTCGTGTCACAGTCTGTAACCTTGCCTACAGCCAAGTTGCATGTCCAGTACAAGGGCTGGTCAGGAATGTGGACTTTTGCAGTCTATGACAATTATCCCATTCCCATGCTGCTGGGGGAAGACTTGGCCAACCATGTGAAGCTAGCCAAGAGGGTGGGAATAGTCACCCGCAGCCAGGCTAAGCAAGCTTTCACCCCCATCCCTGTTCCTGAGCCGTCCACCAGGGCCCCGTCTGTGTTACCAGAGACCCAAACAAAGGTGGTGGAACCGGATCCCCTGCCAACGACTGCAACAGCCGTAGTGGATCCAATCCCAGAGACCCAGCCAAAGCCAGTCCCAGAACCGGAACTGGCAACGCAATCAGCACCAGAACCATTGCCAGCACTGAGTCCAGCGCTTGCAAACCCGTCTACAACTCCAATGCCAGAGGGCACCAGCGAGCCTGAACTGGCGGAAGCAGCAGATAACCCTACCCAAGAGGCTCAGCCAGAGCCTGAGATACCACATAGTGCACCAGCGGACAGCGGTTCACAGTCAATGGAAACAGCCCCAGCACCTGCATCGCTTCCAGAGGGACCAAGCCCCAGTCCACAGTCCAAGGAGGAACTGATGTCTCCAGCATCAAGGGAACAGTTCCAGGCCGAGCAGGAAGCAGATGACAGCCTTCAGAAAGCTTGGGCGGCGGCACGGAGCACCCCACCGCCTCTCAGCTCTTCTAACCGATCCCGGTTTGTTGTAGAACAAGGACTTTTATACAAGGAGACTCTTTCTGGTGGGCACCAGGAAGACTGGCATCCTCAAAGACAGTGGGTAGTTCCCACTAAGTATCGGGTAAAGCTCTTGAGCTTAGCCCATGATCATCCCAGTGGCCATTCTGGGGTGAACAGAACCAAAGACCGGGTGGGGAAGTCCTTCCACTGGGAGGGAATGGGCAAGGACGTTGCTAATTATGTCCGGTCTTGTGAGGTGTGCCAACGAGTGGGAAAGCCCCAAGACCAGGTTAAAGCCCCTCTCCAGCCACTACCCATAATTGAGGTCCCATTTCAGCAAGTAGCTGTGGGTATTCTGGGTCCTTTCCCAAAGAAGACACCCAGAGGAAAGCAGTACGTACTGACTTTCATGGATTTTGCTAACCGATGGCCGGAAGCTGTACCCTTAAGCAACACCAGGGCTAAAAGTGTGTGCCAGGCATTAGCAGACATTTTTGCCAGGGTAGGGTGGCCCTCCGACATCCTTACAGATTCGGGAACTAATTTCCTGGCAGGGACCATGAAAACCCTGTGGGAAGCTCATGGGGTGAATCACTTGGTTGCCACCCCTCATCACCATCAAACCAATGGTCTGGTGGAGAGGTTTAATGGAACTTTGGGGGCCATGATACGTAAATTCATAAATGAACACTCCAATGATTGGGACCTAGTGTTGCAGCAGTTGCTTTTTGCCTACAGGGCTGTACCACATCCCAGTTTAGGGTTTTCACCATTTGAACTTGTGTATGGCCGCGAGGTTAAGGGGCCATTACAGTTGGTGAAGCAGCAATGGGAGGGGTTTACGCCTTCTCCAGGAACTAACATTCTAGACTTTGTAAGCAACCTACAAAGCACCCTCCGACACTCTTTAGCCCTTGCTAAAGAAAACCTAAAGGATGCTCAGGAAGAGCAAAAGGCCTGGTATGATAAACATTCCAGAGAACGGTCCTTCAAAGTAGAAGACCAAGTCATGGTCTTAAAGGCGCTCCAGGCCCATAAAATGGAAGCGTGGGAAGGACCATTCACGGTCCAGGAGCGCCTAGGAGCTGTTAACTATCTCATAGCCTCCCCCACCTCCAACATAAAGCCTAAGGTATACCATGTTAATTCTCTTAAGCCCTTTTATTCCAGAGAATTAAACGTTTGCCAGTTTACAGCCCAGGAAACAGATGACGCGGAGTGGCCTGAAGGTGTCTACTACGAAGGAAAAAAGGATGGTGGCGTGGAAGAGGTGAACCTCTCCACGACCCTTGGACGTCTGCAGCGACAGCAGATCAAGGAGCTGTGCACAAGCTTTGCACCAATTTTCTCAGCCACTCCAGGACGGACCGAACGGGCATACCACTCCATTGACACAGGTAATGCTCACCCAATTAGAACCCCACCCTACCGGGAGTCACCTCATGCCCAAACTGCTATACAAAGGGAGATCCAGGACATGCTACAGATGGGTATAATCCGCCCCTCTAATAGTGCATGGGCATCTCCAGTGGTTCTAGTTCCCAAACCAGATGGGGAAATACGCTTTTGCGTGGACTACCGTAAGCTAAATGCTGTAACTCGTCCTGACAACTATCCAATGCCACGCACAGATGAGCTATTGGAGAAATTGGGACATGCCCAATTCATCTCTACTTTAGACTTAACCAAAGGGTACTGGCAAGTACCACTAGATGAACCCGCTAAGGAAAGGTCAGCCTTCGTCACCCAGGCAGGGGTGTATGAATTCAATGTACTCCCTTTTGGGTTGCGAAATGCACCCGCCACCTTCCAAAGACTTGTAGATGGTCTCCTAGCGGGATTGGGAGAATCTGCAGTTGCCTACCTCGATGATGTGGCCATTTTTTCTGATTCATGGACAGAACACCTGGAGCACCTGGAAAAAGTCTTCGAGCGCATCCGGCAGGCAGGACTAACTGTTAAGGCTAAAAAGTGTCAAATAGGCCAAAACAGAGTGACTTACCTGGGGCACCAGGTGGGTCAAGGAACTATAAATCCCCTACAGGCCAAAGTGGATGCTATCCAAAAGTGGCCGGTTCCAAAGTCAAAGAAACAGGTCCAATCCTTCTTAGGCTTGGCCGGATATTATAGGCGATTTGTACCCCACTACAGCCAAATCGCCGCCCCGCTGACAGACCTAACCAGAAAGAAACAGCCAAATGCAGTTCAGTGGACTGATGAGTGTCAAAAGGCCTTTAACCAGCTTAAGGCAACACTCATGTCTGACCCTGTGCTAAGGGCCCCAGACTTTGACAAACCGTTCCTAGTAACCACAGATGCGTCCGAGCAAGGCGTGGGAGCAGTTTTAATGCAGGAAGGACCGGATCAAGAATTCCATCCTGTCGTGTTTCTCAGCAAGAAACTGTCTGAGAGGGAAAGCCACTGGTCAATCAGCGAAAAGGAATGCTACGCCATTGTGTACGCGCTGGAAAAGCTACGCCCATATGTTTGGGGACGGCGCTTCCAACTACAAACAGACCATGCTGCACTACAGTGGCTTCATACCGCCAAGGGAAATAACAAAAAACTTCTTCGGTGGAGTTTAGCTCTCCAAGATTTTGATTTTGAAATACAACACATTTCGGGAGCTTCTAACAAAGTGGCTGATGCACTCTCCCGGGAAAGTTTCCCAGAGTTAACTGGTTAACAATTGTTCTTGGAATGAAACATATTGTTAGTTTTTATATAATCAGTAGTATGTCTAAGGGTACATGTGTCTTATTAACTCTGTTTTCTCCTAGAACTCCAGGAAGAAATCACAGCCAGTGTGGAACCGAACGTCCAACACTATCTGTGATTTGGGGGGCGTGTCATAACTACAAAGGGAAGGGTAACAGCTCTCCTGTGTACAGGACTATAAAATCCCTCCTGGCCAGAGACTCCAAAATCCTTTTACCTATAAAGGGTTAAGAAGCTCGGGTAACCTGGCTGACACCTGACCCAAAGGACCAATAAGGGGACAAGATACTTTCAAATCTTGGGGGGGGGGAAGGCTTTTGTTTTGTGCTCTTTGTTTAAGGGGTTGTTCGCTCTTGGGACTGAGAGGGACCAGACATCAATCCAGGTTCTCCCCATCTTTCTAAACAAGTCTCTCCTATTTCAAACTTGTAAGTAAAAAGCCAGGCAAGGCGTCTTAGTTTTACTTTGTTTTCTCAACTTGTAAATGTACCTTTTACTAGAGTGTTTATCTTTGTTTGCTATACTTTGAACCTGGGCTAGAGGGGGGTCCTCTGAGCTCTTTAAGTTTGATTACCCTGTAAAGTTATTTTCCATACTGATTTTACAGAGATGATTTTTACCTTTTTCTTTAATTAAAAGCCTTCTTTTTAAGAACCTGATTGATTTTTCCTTGTTTTTAGATCCAAGGGAGTTGGATCTGTATTCACCAGGAGTTGGTGAAAGGAAGGAGGGGGGAAGGGTCAATTTCTCCTTGTTTTAAGATCCAAGGGGTTTGGATCTGTATTCACCAGGGAATTGGTGAAAGATTTCTCAAAGCTTCCCAGGGAAGGGAATGGTGGCAGCGGACCAGAACTAAGCTGGTAGTTAAGCTTAGAAGTCCTCATGCAGGCCCCCACACTTGTACCCTAAAGTTCAAAGTGGGGATACAGCCTTGACAGGGTGACTCAGTGGGGGATCCAGTGCAGGGGGGATCTGGATGCACAGGGGCTTGTTGGTGGGTTCTGGGTGCAATGGTAATGGGACTCTGCAGGGGGGTCCAGACAAAGGTGCTTGGGGCTCAGCAGGGAGGTCTGGAGATGGGGGGGAAAAGAGCTCAGCAGGGGACATGGGGGCTCAGTAGGGGGGTTCCAGATGCTGGGGTATTGGGGCTCAGTGGGGTGGGGATCCAGGTGCAGCTGGTTGGGGCTTGGTAGGGTGGGGATCCAGATGCGGGTGGTGCAGGGGCAGTGGGGCTCATGGGAGGTGGGGGGGTCTGGGTCCAGGGAGGTGAGGCTTGGCGGGAGGGTCTGGGTATGAGGGGGTCTGGATGCATGGGGGTTGGGTGGATGGTAGGAGCCCAGCGCACGGTAGGAGCCACCAATTGGGCTTTCCTCAGTCCTACCCCCTGCCCCACAGTGATTTACCTTTCTGCTGGCTGCCCTGGGCACCCAAAATATACTGCTGGGGAGGGTCTCATGACCTCTCTTGTGGCTTCCCTTTGCTTCCCCATCAGAAAGTCATTCTTCTGCAGAGAAGCAAAGAAATCTGCGGGGGACATAATTTCTGTGCATGCGCAGTGGCACAGAATTTCCCCAGAAGTAAACTCCACTCTCATAAACTTGGTCCAGTCGGTGGGGCAGGGCCAAACCTGAGCCGCGCTGCAACCCAGGAGATTGCAACTTTCGGAACGGAGAGCCTAGCCCAGCCAGCCCCACAGCACAGGAGCTACTGAAGCAGCCTCTGTGGGGTAAGTGCTGTGGAGGACTCAATCCACCCTCGGGAGGGGCAGGATCTGACCCAAACCACCCCTGGGCCTCAACCCTCAGGATATTTACTGGGTCGCAACAGGCCATAAACATTTACAAATGAGTCCTGAGCCCAAAAAATTTGAGAATCCTGCTCCAGCATATAGTTCCCTGAAGCTCCACACCTCTGACATGGTCAATTAGGCTACTAGAGCATGGTATTGTCGTAATGAAATCACTGCAAATTAATTTTGGCCCAGTTATTTTCCAGCAGCTACATGCATGCAAACCTTTGGAAAGTAATTGCCCCTAGTCTGAATTATGATTCAGCTTCTTGTTATTTTATATGCTAGGTCAGGGATCGGCAACCTTTGGCATGCGGCTCGTCAGGGTAAGCAGGCCAGGCTGGTTTGTTTACCTGCCGCGTCTGCAGATTCGGCCAATCATGGCTCCCACCGGCCGTGGTTCGCCGCTCCAGGCCAATGGGGGTGGCAGGAAGCTGCGCGGGCCGAGGGATGTGCTGGCCGCCACTTCCCGCAGCCCCCATTGGCCGGAGCGGCGAAGTGGAAACTGCGATTGGCTGAACCTGCGGACGCGGCAGGTAAACAAACCGTCCCAGCCCACCAGGGTGCTTACCCTGGCAAACCGCGTGCCAAAGGTTTCTGATCCCTGTGCTAGGTATATTTTAGAACAACAAAGTCTGTGGGCCAGATCCACAGCTGAAGCCAATTGAACTATGCTAACTTACACCAACTGAGGATCTGGTCCTATCTTTCGTGTTTGGCTTAACATATAAATAATTTGATGCATCATTTTATTAGCAATTTTCTGGCTTGTTGCTGAAAATAAAAATGACTTGCATGCTCTAGATTCCTTTTTCTTTCTTTTAGAAAGATTGGAGTATTAATTATTTACAATCTTACTTATACCATGTTGAAATTACTTAAGGTATTATCCTAAAATAAATAAATCAAAGCTTTGTTAGATTTCTCACTCTACTATCTAACACAGATACGTGCTATTCTTATAATCTTCTGTGATTATTTCAATGCTTTGTTGAGCTTTGCTGAGATATTCAATACCAACTAAAGTGTTTATTCTATTAATTAAACCTACAGCACACAAACAAACTCAGATGGACTGTAGTCACTTGGATTACTACATAATATATCTTTAAGCCATTTACCTCTTCTCACTGCTGATCTATATCTATCATATTGTTGCCCTTTTAGTCTGAGCTGTTAGCCAAAATGTGGGGCCTTGTGAGGTTGTTTCCACTAGGATGAGAAATTGATGGGGTGTATTTGTGGAATAATCTTGTTTGTTTGAAAAAAAGGTACTCAAAGTCCTGTTTCCCTGATCACAGTAGAAAAAAAAAACAGCAGGCAGTTTCCCTGCCCAGAAATCCCCCAGTGTGTCACTCTAGTTAGCTCTAGGACCAAGAAGCTCCATCTCTCTGCTTCCTTTCAGGGTCATGCTCACAGCAACTTGTCCTGGCTTTCTGCTGCCTCCAGCACATACAGCTTGCATGTTTTATCTTAGCACCTGCATTTGTAACCTGGGGGTTAGCTCTGACCTGCCATGAGGCCTCATGCCTTGGGTGGTAGCCCCATAGTCCACAGCTGTTTTTACTACATAAAGAGACTTGGTTGCTTCTTCTGTTGAAACCGAGAGTGCTTGGTACACCTCTTGCCTTAATGAAGTCTCTGATTGTCTTTGGAGCCAAGAGTCATCTGAAGGCAGCCATTAGCATCTTTCAGTATAACAATACAAAATAATTGTATTTTCATTATAACAATACAAAATAAATGCATGATCCCTCAAAACTTTGCTCATGTGACACTCTTTATGGATTAAGTTTTTGATCCTGAACCCATGACGTAAATGGGAAGATTGCCCTTAACTTTAACAGATGCAGGAGCAAGACTTTGAGTAAATATTTGGAGGCTCAGGCCCTATCTTACCTGCTGCAAAAGAACTAAATGATGCATATATAACCCTCAGATGTAATAGGAAAGTGTTAGTCTTTCTCCTCATCTAGTCTTTATCCTCATCCTTTATCATCCTCTAGCTAATGGAGATACTCCTTTATCTCAAGTCAGATAGTCTCTGATTTTAGCACTGAAGGACCCAGGTTCCAGCTCTGCTACCAAACCAGGCTGGGAAATCATTGTAGAAGTGGTGCACCAACACGTGTCCTGCACTCCAATAGACCTTACACATTCAGGCTGAGCTTCCCTAGGTAGAGAAGGTTTGTAACTCCCCTCCCTTGGAAAGCAAGTTCAGCTTCTACCTAGTAGAGTTACTCCTTTATCCAAATGGTAGAGGCTCTTCTCACTATAAAGCCAAGAGCTAAGGATTTTTCTGACTATAGTTGTGAGAAACATTTCATGCACATTTCCTGAAAGGCAAAGGCATCAACCTTTACATTATTTTTATTATTAGGGTCACTGCAGAATCACCACTTTTGCTTTTTCTAAAAAGTTCCATGCCTATACATCATTGTTCTTTGCTTATAAAAACCATAATATGAGTCAGAGCAGAGATTTCTCTGAAGGACAAAGATGAAATATATGGATGTTGCTGTTAAAAACATTTATTTGTACAGAGGTAACATTATTTAGTTATCTGAGACAACTGAAACGTTTTTACGATCAACTCCTCTAGCTTGGTGAGTCACTTGGTCTCTATGTAACATTTTTTTCCTAAGTGAAACTTGCAACACTTTGGAATTGGTAATGAGACAACCTCTTATCTAACTCTCTTGGATCTGTAGAATTGGGCTCGAAATATCATGAAAAATGGTTTATTTGGGTGAGACTCTTCAAGTACTTCTTACTTCCAGGTAATTTGGAAATATCATAAGAATTCAATGGGACTATTTGTCTCAGTAAGTACTACCCAATGCGAGTAAGGGTTTCAGAATCCATTTGATAGGAAACAGTTTTTAAGCTGACATTGGTTATGCCTTGTACCTGAAAGTTACTACATTTGCTATTTGAAAATTTGGAAAAAGACATCTAAAATGCACTTTCATGTAATTGGGTGGCCTTTATTTTTCCTGCATGTAGGCCTTCATGTTTATTAATTGTTGTCACAATTATACCATTTAATGTGTTTCCCCCAATATATACCTTTAAAAGTTAATCTGTCTCCATTTTTTTGGCAAACAGGTTCTTCAGCATTTTTAGGAGACATGGTAATTGTTGGTGTCTGGGAGGGCTGTTGATTGAACAGACTGAATTTGTTTAGTAAAATAAGCCCTTGAGAAAAGATACATAAAATGAAATTAAATGCAAGAGACAATGGTATATTTGTAACATACAATAAGCCTCTTTTAAAAGTTCACTATAGTGCCATATAAAGTTTTGCCACTATATAAATGTTTATTAATAATGTTAATAGTGGTATGGTACAGTATTATAATAGAATAATATTAAAAGTATTAACAACAACAGTGATAACAAATATACATACTGAAAACGGAGTTCTGTATTTTCTAACCCAAACACCAACTATGGCAAAAGTTTAAGGTAGCTTTCATTTCATGAAATTGTCTGCATAATTTAGGAAATTGTGCACATCAGCTAGGTAAAGCAATTGATAATACTAGTGTGATCTCAGTAGCAACCTGATACTAGTAGGATTGATACTACTAGAATTGGTAGTACTGTAATATTAGCGGAATGAACTCCCATGGCACACAAGAACCATTACAAACCTCACCACCGTCTGCTCCAAGCACAAGGCACACTTTCTCAACCTGTGTTCTTGAGCAGGAATACATAGCAGTGTGTACACTGCCCCTGCCCTCCACAACCAAACACTACACTGCACATACAATTGTCCCCCTGCTGAGAGAATGAGAGAGAGAGAATGAATCACATGTGACAGATGTTTAGTCATTTAATGCCCTACTGGAAGCCATCTGATACTATGGTGATGAGTGCAGTATAAGAATATATGTAGATTACAATGCAGAGTATTGTATTACAGTGAATCATGCACTAAGAACTATTTGAATAGACTACCCTATTCTGATGAATCATTTTGAAATTTCCATAATGTTTCCAGTACAGGTTTGCTTGACCTTAGTTAAAGACCACCTCATTTATGTGACCATCTTGGTCTCTCAGGTGGTTGCTGAAGACTGGTATTAAAGTGTTTTATATTACACTTGTGGTATTCTAAGATGCTCTGTTTTCCAACCTGAAATGTAAGATGAATTCATCAATACTGGATTGCAGCATTTAATGTCTGCTGGTGTGTACTTTAAGTCAACAGAACAAGAAAATCAGATTAGGATTTGCTGTTAAACATTTTAAGAAAGTAGCTGATTCAGCATATTGAAAAAAAAGATTAAACAGCTTCTGGGCTGTTGAGGCAAACAGAAACTCAAAACGTTTTTTTTCCAGGCCTTTGGTTGCCATGAAAGCCTACAGAAATGATTTTTCTCAGTCAGAACTAAAATCTGCTCTAGTGTCATGTAGGAACCTTTCCTTACCTTAATTTGCTCCTTCACTTAGAATAATTAACACTATTCCCACTTGAAGAAAAGCCTACCTTTGACTTCCTTCACCTTTATGCCTCTCTCCCAATGCAATGTAATACTTTTTCTATGTAACTATATTTCCATTGTGGTGTACAGTAGCATATATGTATGATCTCCTATACTGTGAATGAATTTAATTTATACTGTGGGATTTACATCCAAGGCTTGCCCTTTTAAACTGTAATTAGAATTGGACAAATCCTGTGAAAACTATTCACAAATATATGTTCATATAAAAATTGTGAATTTCCCTCAATGGTATTTGTGACCTCATTTATTCTTTACCCACAAACATTCATAAGAGCAAATTTTTGTTTGCAACAATAGTCATGGAAGTAGAAAGTGTCATGAATATTCATATGAATAAATACCTGTATATGTATTCATAATGGAAGTGTTCATGCAGCCATCTTGAAAACCCTTTTCAGGCTTGGGAGCAGAAACAATGCCATGGGACTTACACGACCAATCATACCATTCCGATAATGAACTATGAATAGGGACTGCTTCGAACAGCAATCATGACCAATCGTTTGTGAGAAAGCCATATTTAAATATGTTCTTAGAGATCTTTAATTAAGTTAGGTCAAATAACACAGTAGGTTAAAAAAAAAATCTGTGGGTAATTCGTGAGCATCGAAAAGAGCTCCACTTATTGAATGAATTGTTTGCTGTGAAGTGCTCAGCTCTAGTGACAGTATAGCAAGGCCCCGTTTTCTCATGAGAGATGATATAAAAATGTAGCTCCATTGAAGTTTTGCCTTTTTAAAATGTTCAGTGACTTAGCATTCAGCTTTGTTTTCTTAGGTATTCAGCAAAGTCTCAATAAGAAAAAAGGTGTTAATGGAACACACTAGAAATAGATAATGTGATCAGAAGTGATGCTGATTGATGGCCCATAGCAGGCTGCCAAAAATAATAATAGAACAAGGCTAGCATCTTCTTCCCACAGTCCAGAGAAGGTCTAGTTGACAGCATTCTGTTCCTAATTTATAAAAAGGCTTGTTTTACCCCACAATGTTTAATAAAGGTGGCTAATAGCTTGCCCTTTCTAAAGGGCTTCACAAATTGATCATTTAGGATCCACTGAAAATAGAGAGATTCTGGGGTTATATAATTGGATATAGATTATAACAAGCTAGATTAAGGGGAATCACAAAAGAGCTTTCCGCCCTCAATTTCTCCTGTGTGGAAAGACACATTTTATAAGCGTAAATAAATACAAACTCCACATGCTCTTCCTTGTTCTCTTCCCACTCCCTTGTGGAAGGATAATGCTCTGAAACTCATTTTACTAAACACATTGCTTCAGAACACATATGGCACACTCAGCACAATTATATAAGACATTTAAATTGCTGTGGTTTCCCATTATATTATTTTTCATTAGATTATGTTTCACTACCAATCCATTATAGTAACTGGAAGAAGAAAATCTTAACAGGGGGGACCTGATCCCTATGTGCTCCTGCATTCTAAGTCACAACTAAGACTATCTAGCCATGCAGCACAAAATTCCCAGCCAGAATTTCTTTTTGTATTTGATATCTGTAAAGAAGCACATCAATATGTGCATGTAGTTTGATATGTCAGTGTTAATTTTTTACAGAGACAGTAAACAAAAGTGGCATAAAGGTTACAATGAGAACTATTTAAATACATTTCTATTTGAAGGTTGTCTTTTAGAAGCAAGTGTTGGTATAAATATAGCTGTTTGTGATTATGGATGTATGTTTCTATAAGTCTCCAGGGACTGTTTTGGGACCAAAACAAGGACTAAATAGCAAGTTAAGCTAGAAGAGGATGAGTGCAGCCTATAAATTAGAACTACCAATTGTAAATTTTAACTTCATAGATTTGCTGGGTAGGGTGGGGGGGACTTTATAGCAAGTATCATCTACAAGGTTCTACTTCAGTCTATTCCTATCCCCTATGGAATTGTTGTCCAAACCATTTCATTAATGCACACACCACTGCCCATGTATATAACCATGGAACTGGACTCTAGGGGAGGGTGGGGGTTACACCAAACTAAGGCACATAAGCTGCTCCCCTGCACAAACATATGCAGAGGAATAAATCAAATCCAAGATACCCTGCAGATACAGAGACTGCATTGTTGAACCACAGGACCCACTGGGGTGTAGACCAGCTACAGGACGGAACTTAAGAACAAAGCAGAGACATGGGCTTTGCCAGGGGTGGGTTCTGAAATCAGTGGCTTTAGCTACCCATTCAAGGGTCTCTCCCTATGTTCTTCCTAATGACCCTCACACCAGCTGAGGCAGCAGCTACATTGTAATTATCTACATGGCCCATGGTTGTGCTTTCTCACCCCTACTGAGGGAGAGAAAAGTCATTCAGCAGCCAAGAAGAGTTAATGCTGCTTCAAGTAACATTAACTTTCCATACTTTAAAAAAAGAAAAAGAAAAAAAAAAAAACCTACACCATGCCTCTCTGAGTGATGAAAAGAAGTGAAAGAGAGACGATAACAGTCTGTGAAAATAGCTTCTGTTTTAAAAAAACAGAACAAGATACCCTTTTTTCTTCTATTAGAAAAGAGAAATCCCACAGATATTGCTTGGGAAGTATGAATTAATTATAACAGTAACCCTTTTACCATTGCTTTCCTTTGTCATACAGCACTGTTCTTTTACCCAGTTGAGTTACTGAGCAAGCAAACTACATTATAATTTTGAGATTACCTTCTCAAGAAAGAGGTAAGAGTAAGAAAAAAAACCTCAAGAAGCACTCAGACTTTGAGATAAACAAACAACAAAAACTCTGTGTAAAGTACAATGCCACTAAATAAGCTCAAAGCTTAAAAATAGCCAACAACCAGCCAAAAAATAATCACCACCTTTCACTAAGCACAGAGTTGGATTTATAGAGCTAAAATCCTTCCTAGTTCTAAAAGCCCAAGCCCTGCATTTTATACAGGTGAAGCGCCTCAGCTCCTGTTTTATAGCACTTCATAGCTACCCTTTCACCCTGCAGGTTACCTGCTTTGAATCATATGACTGTTTTCCCCAATCTCTCTCTCTCTTTTATTTCTTCACTATTACAGTCTAACCTTGCACAAATAAGCACCATACTTGCTCCAGTCATATTTTTAAAACCAATTAAGGGTTTTAGGAAAGGGTCAGGTGACCATGATTGCCCTCCCCCACACCCTGCCAGGCTGATTTGACACTATAAAAGCAATGGCTTTGACAATTACTCTCTTTTCTAAGGAACTTGTTGGTTCTTATATGCAGTGTGCTAGCCCCATTTCTTACACAATGTTTTATTCTCTAAGATTATGATTTTCAAGATATTTGGTTATGTTCCTAGAAGGCACCTATTGAATTTTGGCTATAAACATAGAATTCAAATATAGCTGGCATAGAGAGGGGTGAATATTAGATATGCAAATCCAGTGGTTAGGCTCCCTGTCCTGGGAAAGGGGCAGCTGGTGACTCTGACGGGGGAATACCATACTCCACTTTGATACCTAGTCCAAAGCCCTTTGAAGTCAACAGGAATCTTTCATAGGAATTGCCAGACTGGATCAGATCCAACGTCTATCTAGTCTAGTACCCTTTCTCTTAGAGTGGCCATTACTAAATGCTTCAGAGTGAGCTGTAAGAGCCCCAAAGAAAAAAGATGTGGGGTAGATTGGCTTGTACCCTGAAGCATGAGGTTTAATTTCCTAACAAAAATTGTTATTCATTATGATAAGTCTTGTTATTCCTGACAACGCTGGCTATTCCCACTGACTTTAGTGGTCTTTGGATCAGAACTTTAACTCCCCACAGAAAGCTTGGTCTTACAGGATTTTTGCAGAGAGTGCTGTATTTTATTATTAGAAGAAACATAGTTATAGATTTATAAAGGAATCAATAAAAAGTATATGCACATACAATGGCTAGGCTGGTTCCAAACAAAAAGAGAGGAAAATGCTTTATTTCCAAACCTCAAAGCCATTCAGGTCTCATAAAGAGAAACCAGTGAATAAACCTGTTGTAGGCAGGACTGAATTAGTCAAATACTACTAAAGAGTTTTAACTCAGTTCAGGTGGCCAGACTGGCACCTCCTTACTTTTTCACAGTCCAATGGTTTTCACAATGGGCAACCCACTTGGCTGTCCAGCAAAGAACTGCTGCTATATCCCAGAAATGTTTGGGCATGCTTGAGGTATATGGAGAGCTAAATTGAAACGTTTGTGCTTCATACTTTCTATACACTTTCACTGGCTGCTATTCAAACATTGTGACCACATCAAAACCCCTTTAGCTATCTCATTTATTGTCATCTAAGCTTCTCTATTGTTTAGTTCCCTCTCTGCAAGTGCTCTGGTCAATCTTCAAGAGGGAAGACAAGCCAGAGGAGCCAGAAGTTGCAGTCTCTTTTGCTAGATAGCTTTCGGTACATACTGTAAGCTAACTGCTTGCTATTCATGTGAACATGTTCTCCCTGGCCTTGCACCTCATACAACATCCCTCAGCCTCTTCAAATTCCCCCTCAAAATCCACCTTCTTCCATAATTTCTCTAACTTTGACATTATATATCTCTTTAAAAGGCCTAATATGATGTAGACCATGAAAACAAGCAGCTCCTTACCTGACTTTGTATATCCTTCTCTCCCTCTTTTTTCCCCCTTGCCTGGTGTGATCTTTCCAGTCATCATGTCTTGTCAAATCTAACCTAGATGTAAGGGACAATGTAAAGCACACCACTGGTGATATATACTGAGATAAAAAAAAAGTATATATGAATGCTGTTAGCTTGTTATCAATCAACTTTAATATAGTGGTTTCCTATTCTCACAGGAAAAAATGGGCATGAACCTGGACCCAAACCCCACTGAAAGCGGGTGAAGAGCTTTTCTGGATTCAAATCCTGACCTAGATCAAAACTTTTCAGCTTGGACCTATCTTTATTAGAAATTGGGAAAACGTTGATATTTCACAGCTCCACATCCTTTTAAGGGTGATCCTCTAACACAGATCGTCAACAGCTGTAACAATGGACCGTTTACTTTCTAGTCCTTGCATTGGTCCTCCTTCATATTTCATATTTAAACTACAGTCAGCTGCCTTTGTATAGTTAACTTCAGCTCTGCTGTTTCAATTGATTTCACATCTCCCATTCCTTTTCTTTCTCTAACCTCCATCAGTCTTGACTTGGTTGCATTGTACTGAGGCTCTGGCCACCTTTCCGAGAACATTAATCATGCTCTGCATTTTGTGAAGGATTTTTGGGAGAAGAGCAATGCCATCTGCTAAGGAGAGATTGGTTGAGAGCTCTGTTTCATTGCAATGCTTTGTAAAGTTCTTACCATCTGTTCGGTTTATTCAGGACCACACCTATCGGTGGGAATAACGGGACATAGTTGCTTATTTACAGTAGCTGAGGAGTTAAGGTCCAACACCCCTTAACCCCCAGAGGGATAACTATCAAAGCAGATGGCCATTCTTTATCACATCATACATGTACTATCTTAATATTCAAGTACTTTACTGATAAAGTTAAAGAAAACTAGCAGTCACACAGGCTATTTGTGAGGGGAAAAACATCACAGATGGGGGAAAGGCTGCCAAAATCAATGAAATTTGTCTAAAGTTTCTAGCATATCTAGTATAACTTAATATTAAACAGTCAAAATCTGGTTTCTCCGAGAGACTTGTGTAGATAGAAATTATAAATCTCTAAGAGCCAGATCCAACACCTCATTGCAGTTAATGGAAAGCGGGAGCGCCGCCAGCTTTTCTGCCGCCCTAGGTGGCGGAAGGTCCCGCCCCAAAATGCCGCCCCCCCCACAGAGGCGGCAGAAGGTCCCGCCACCGAAATACCGCCAGAGTCGCCGCCCCCCCAAATTGTAGCGCCCTAGGCGACCGCCTAGGTCACCTAATGGGTTGCGCCGGCCCTGATGGAAAGATTCCTATTTGCTTAACTGAGAGTTGGTTCAGGCCCTAAATGATCAAGCTGGTTGCTGTTTGTGTTATAGCTGTGAAACTGTAAGGTGCTATTATAGATGACAATTTCCTAATTCAACAAGTGTTGTATCCAACATGGGGGAATTCTATATTAGACCTCATCTTGACAGAAAAAGAAGAATTGATTAAAAAAATAATAATGGTGGTAGCACGTAGGGTTGGCCACTTTGTATTTAAAATGAGGGACTGTTTTCTTAGCACCCCCACCTCACCCTCCTCCCAATATTATTAATTATTATTAATAATATTAATAATAATAAACAGAACTCACCTACATTCACCAGGGGTATTTCTTGCTGCTTTTTGCAGCAGTCAACAACTCCTGATCTTGTTGTACAGAGATGAAAAAATAAGGGGCATCCCTTGTAATAAGGGATTGTTGGCAACCCTACAAGTGATCCTGACTTGATCACATTTGTTATGTACACACTGAATAAAGTCCAAACCAGTAAAATAAATATTTGGTGCTTTTAAAGGGCCATTTTCTCAAAACTAATAAAAATTATAAGCCAAATCAGCTGGAAGAAAGGATTTAAACAGAAAAACGTGAATGAGAATTGGGAACTGATTAAGAACACTTTACTAGATGCCCAATTGAGAAAGAAAGCCATACTGGTTATAAAAGAGCCTGGCTTAGAGGGGAGGTAAAGGCAAATATAAAAATGTAAAATAAAAAATGTTAAAGGGAAAATTGATAATAATTAATATAAATGAGAAACTAGCAGAGTTAAGGACAATAAGGACTTTTTAAAGAGTATTAGGAACAAAAAGAATCCTAAATGGTATTGGTTCATTACTGCATGGAATAAAATTGTCAATAATAATACAGAAAAAGCAGACATGTTCCATAAACATTTCTGTTCTGTGTTTGGGAAAAATCAGATGATGTCCTATGATATGATATCAATCTAGTTAGCCGAACAGAGAGAAGGTTAAGGGGGGGGGGGTTCACTTGATCATAGCCTATAGTATCTTAAAGGGGAACAAATGTTTGATAATGGGCTCTTCAGTCTAGCAGACAAAGGTATAACAAGATTCAATGGCTGGAAGTTAAAGCTAGATAAATTCAGACTGGAAATAAGGTGCAAATTTTTAACAGTGAGGGTAATTTACTACTGGAACAATTTACCAAGGGTTCTGGTGGATTCTCCATCACTGGCAATGTTTATATCAGACTGGATGTTTTTCTAAAAGATCTGCTCTTGTTCAAATAGGAATTATTTTGGGGAAGTTCTAGGGCCTGTGTTATATAGGAAGTCACATTAGAGATCACAGCGATCCCTTCTGGCCTTAGAATCTATGAATATATATGATGCAAAAACAGTTACTGAAAATCTTGCTATGGAGATGATCACTAATATTAGGAATGTTTGGTATGACTGCATGAGGATTTCTTATAAGAGTTCATGTTTGGCTGTATCAACCCTGCCCTGTGTCTTTCTCTCCCCTCCCCCCAATTTATAAAAATCACAAATGTCCAAAGTTCTTACCTTTTAAATAGTCCTACAAAATGTCCCACTTCATCCTTTCCAATTTAACTTATTTAAAAAATGTATTTAATTATTTTCTTTACATACAAAAGAGTAAATTCTAAGCATATTAATATAAATGCATTAAATGGAACATTCTTTAATTGCAATAAACACCAATTACAAAAATTGAGTCCTATTTTTAATATCTGTCTGATTACAGAAGTAGGATAGCTACAGATTTTTTATTATTATAGGACTTTATTCACAGGCACTTGATTAGTTTGCCATTTATTTATTTAAATTTCTAAAATGACAAGCTGCACCAATTTTCAGCACCCCCCACAATTATTTAAAAATACAATAAAACAAGGTAAGCACTCCCAGCACATTTAAGAAAACAAATGTTACCTGTTTTTCACCCCAAGTATTGCCAGTTCTCTTTTTATATCAGTGTTTTCCCCCCTAGGCTTCACAGAAATGAATGCTTGTTGAAACATTCATTTAGCTCACCCTATATTAAGCAGATTGCTTTACTCTACCTCTCCTTCCATTGTCTGGGTACACTGCAAGAAGGACAGGAGATACTTGTTATGGCTTTTAATCAGGCCGCAACTTTATTATGTAGATGTCTGGGACTACCCGGCAGATAAAGTGTACAGTGCAGGCAAATCCATGCTTATTCAAATCAATTCTCCTGGGCTTCCACCAGCCCCCCTTTGTTTCCACCCAGGTCCACCAGCCGACCCATGGCTTGGACCTTACCATCCACCAGCCTCGCAAGAGGGTTAAGTTGGGCTATGAGAACGGGGAGGGTTGGCTCCCTGCCGTACCAATCAGAGGAGTCCCCAACCCCCATTCTGTTCCTTTATCCAGTACCTCCTTTTAAGTCCTTTATCAGGCCATTTATCTGGTCATTGGCTGCCTTCCCTATGGAGTACCTGCACTGGATATCCACCACAAGGAGGCGCCAGCAATTTGCTTGGCTGCCTCCCCCCCAACCCAGCCGGGTTCCCAGACATCTCCAAATGGCCTCTTGCCTAGCAGCCCTACTGGGGCAAAAGAACCCATTGTCCCATGTGTGATAGTCAAGCGGCACCAGCAGCTGCATTGTCCTTTACCCAGTACTCAACAACTGCCCTCCACGTAGGGCCGTATAGGTGACCCACTCTCTGGATCCTTGAATTGACAAAACTCCTTAAAAGAAAACAAAATAAACAACCTGTAAGCTGGAGCCAAAAATCTCCATTCCACCGACCACCTCATATTCTGAGGTTCCAGAGAGCCAGTGGCATCTGCTCGGGTTCACTGCTAGCCCCTGGTGCAAGCTCATGAAATCTGTCAAACTGGAAATGAGACAAGGCATCTGCTATGCCATTATCCATGCCTGGCACGTGCTTGGAAGAAAAACAGATGTTGAAGATTAAACATTGTAGAACAAATGCCCTTACCAACTTCATAACCCCGTGTGATCTGGAAGTTTGGCGATTGATAACCTGTACCCACTGCCATGTTGTCACACCAGAAGCACACCCTTTTTATTAGTCAGCGCCAATCTCCAAATCACCACCTCAACTAAAATGGGGAAAAATTCAAAGAAGGTCATGTCACGCACAACCCCGTTTTGTGTCCAGGTGGTGGGCCGTTTTTGTGCACACCATTTGCCTTGATAAAACACCCCAAAACCTGTGCCCCCTGCCGCAGCTGAGTGGATTTTTAACCCCCCTTGTAGTAACGATTCCACCCTCCACAATGATACCCCATTAAATCAACTCAGAAAACTCTCCCACACCCTCAAGTCTTCCTTCATCTCTCTAGTGACTCGTTTATAATGGTGTGGCCTGGCTATGCCGGCTGTTGCCGCTGCCAGCTAGGCACAAAACACCCACCCCGGGGCAACAAACTTGTAAGCAAAGTTCAGGTACACCAGAATAGATTGCAGTTCCCGCAGCATGAGTTTTTTAGTCCTACTGTTCTCTGGAGCAACCCCAATAGCTCCTGAAGCTTATCCTGAGGGAGCCGAGATACACCCTCCCTGGTGTCCAGATCAATCCCAGGTAGGTCAATGTAGTGGAAGGGCCTTCTGTTTTCTCCTCCGCTACGGGGTACCCCCAAATTTTTAGCCAGGGCCTGAAATATGTCCAACAGGTGAACACACTCATTTGACCTGGCTCGCCCTGCAAACAAAAAATCATCCAAATAATACACTACTTGCTTTAGTCCCGCTGACTGCGCCACTGCCTAGTGCAACATTGTACTGAATTTCTCAAAAGCTGCACAAGATACCGAACAGCCCATGGGCATAGCCTTGTCAAAATAAAATTGCCCCTCAAAACAGAAACCCAACAGGTCAAAGTCCAATGGGTGCACCGGCAGTAGTCGGAAAGCAGACTTGATATCACATTTAGCCATTAGTACCCCAGGGCCACATGCCCCAACGATACAAATCAATGGAGGAATAATCCATGGAGGAATAGTGTACGGCACATAGTGCCGGGTCTATTCTATCATTAACAGAGCCACCTTGCGGGTATGACAGGTGATGAATTAATTGGTATGTCCCTGGGGTCTTCTTGGGGACCAACCCTGGAGGGAAACTCTCCAATGCGCTATAGGTAATTGAGTAAATGGCCCCGCTATCCTGCCCTCCTTTAACTCTTGTGTAATCTTTTTTTGAACAATATGTCCCATCCCAGCTACTGACTTTAATTTTTTTGACATCAAATGAGTCCTATTTCCCACAAAAGGGATCCAAAATCCTGCTGTAACCCCCTCCCACAAATATGTCCCATCTGCCCTGTTAGGGTAATCCCATAGGAGAACCCTTAACACATCTGGCCTAACTGGCATTGGATCCCATGCCCATTGCACCACCCCCAACTCGCCCCCCTCCCCAGCTTGTGCTCTGTGTCCCAGACCCTGTTCCACCCACGCCAAACCTGCAGTTGGTGCTTGCGCCACCCCCGTTCCTGTTTCCTCCCTGTGATCTTCCCTTCCCACTCTGGCAACCACGGGCTGAATGGGTCCCAAAACATATCTCGCAAACATGCCTGTATCTATGGGGGCTGAGAAAACAACCACCATCATTAAATGCCCAGCAAATACTATTACAGGCCTCGGGCCCCTCCCGAGCTTGCTGTGGTATGAACAAACCACTATCTATGTGAACTCCTGGCGCCCTTGGTGTCATCCACTCCAACCACAGTGTGCGATGAGGGATGTCCCACCTTATCCCAGTTTGTGTTGCTGCCCTTAATTGAAACTGCTCATCATAATTAAACCAGGACATGCCCTCACACCTATTGTGTGCCTACCTAATTATGTCCATATACTTAACCAAGGCAGGGCTCCTCCCTGTATACACTGGGAGGAGTGTATACAGGGAGGAGCTACCCCATCTATACACCTGTATAGATGAGGAAGGCAGCCTCCCAATTTTCCTATGTTCTAGGCACCCTTGGCCTCCTGGGCAGCTCGCTGTTCTGCTTGCCTTGCCCATGTTTACTGTCTGTCAACACCTCCCTGTGCAATAGGGATAGTATATCCACGTATTCGCCTCTCCGGATTTTATCTTTAGTTGTACTGAGTAGGTGAACTCCCATCAGGTCAGCCACCCTGGCAGAACCGTACTCAGGACTGCATGGAGGGAGTTCCGCAGAGCCCTGCTCCCGCATAGCCCCCCTGGGAGTCTCTACTCTGTCCCATGAGGTTACATACCCTGATGGCCGATGAGTCCCCATGTGCCCAGGGGCTTCATTCCCAACACGGGCCCGCCCCTGTCCTGCTGCCCAAACTTGAGGCTATTCTGTGCCTACCCTGTCACCCTGTGCAGGCCCCTCACATCTAGCTGCCTGAAGCTGCTGCAGTAAATGCAAATTAGCTTGCAGCAGCTATGTAATACCATCAGTCCGCCCAGTGAAGGTACCACCCCTAGGTGGGTCTGCCCAGGCTTTTGGACCTCCCACTCCTGGGCCCAGAGTATTTAATACCCCAGTAGGCTCATTCCTGTCCCCCTCAGGTGAACGCACTGAGTGACTGGTTGAGCACCACCCCTGCACCTCGCTGTGGCCCCTGCAACTGCCACCCTTGCCAGGCTGGGAGGCCGGATACCACCTCTGCCACCCATCCCCCCAACCTCTGTGTGGTTCAGATCACACTCACCCCTGGGATCAGCATTACTCCCATCCCTTGTGTTCAGTGGAGGAGAACATCCTGGTTCTGGGTGACCTTGTGCCCTTTGGAAGCGTTGTAATGCTGTGGAGAAAACCTCAGAAACAATTTCACTGACCACTTGCTGCACAGCTCTGCTGACTACCCCATTAATCCACACAGCCTTCCCACCCGCATGCGTGGACGCTTCCCCTCAGTCATTCCCCTCCCTCAGCACATGAGGCTGCCCCGGGTTATTAAACACACCACGCTGGGCATTAGCAGCCCCCGTACTGGTGAGCACTGAGCACTCCCTGCCCCAGAGACTTGCCCCACCCAGGTCTTGTACCTTTATGCCCTTTGGACCTCACATTCCGGGGGGGGGGGGGGGGGGGGGGAGATGACCGGGATGGGGGTGTTGAGTCATTGCTGCAAAGCTGACCACTGAGTACCCTTTTTACAGCCGTTTCTGACCTCCTTCCTCCCCCCTCCCCCATAAAGCAGAGTGGTCCTTACTGGGTAAGCCCCAGACAAACTCTGCCCCACCTTAGTGGTGGTGCAGTCATTCTAAGCCTTTGGCTGCTTTCTGCCCTTTATTTGTCAACCTCTCCCCATATCCATGTGCACTGGTGTTTTACCTCTTGGCTCTTTTCAGCATATTGCACATCTAATTCAGGTTTGTTTTCTCTTTCAGGGATCACCTTATCATACATAATGTATAACCCTTTCTGTTCAGCAGATTTCCAGTGCTTTTTCACTGATTTGGTCATCATACGATAGCTTTAAGTACTGCCATTTTGCCTGCTGTAAGTGACATCCTGAGCCTCCCAAAGCTTCTCCTGTTGCCTTTCTCAGGAAGACATTTCTTGAGCAGTATCTTATTTCTAACTGGATTTCTTCCTGAAACTCTGTTGCTCTTTAACAGGGGTGCCAGACAAACTGATTCACCATGGAATACAATGCACTAAGATTACTGCACCCCCAAAATAATGTAATAAATGTCTAATTATTTTAGAATTATTAATACTACATATAGGTTAGGTAATGCTTAATAACTCCCTAGAAATGGTTGTGTTCTTTTTCTCAAAAATCTATGAGAACACAAGGGTCTTAATTCTTCACTGAGTCTGTGTGTAGGTGTATGGAAAATTAAGAAGTGCTGACCCTAGCTAAAATATGTATACACAAACTAGGACTACAGTCACTGTGATGAGCTGTCTTTTGAATACAGTAGCTTGGCTAGTTTCATGGTAAAGAACTTCTGCCATCATTTGGCTTTGGTACTCCTGCTGAATGCAGTCATCTAGATGCTTATCATTATTATAATTGCACCTAGATGCCCCAATTGAGATTAGGACCCCATTGTGCTAGACACAGTACAAACATATAGTAAGAAACAGTCCCTGTCCTGAAGAGCTTCCAATCTGTATAGATAAGGAAGACAAGGGAGAAAAAAGGGGTGGGGGAGAAGGGGGAAACAGTGGGACAGAGAAATGACTTGCCCAAGGTCATGTGGCAGATCAGTGGCAGACCCAGGAATAAAACCCGAGTCTCCTAATGCCCAGTCCAGTGCTCTGTCCATTAGACCCCACTGCCTCTTGTGATTTCACTTATAAGTATCTCAATATTTAATAAAATAGATGAAATCTATTGTATTTTAGCTTTTTATGTGTATGATCAATAAACATCATATTTATCTCACAGCGATTCTTTTGGTCTAGACTGGCTGTATGTCTAACCTCATTTAATTTTGAGCGTTCTTACTTTCACAATACAACTTGTTAACCTGGGTTCACTGTTGCACAGTAATAGTTGCTGAATAATTCTGCAGCATATCAACTTTATAATGACTAGCCAAGGGACAAATCCTGAAATCCTTACTCACTTTTCACTCACTTCTTATTTAAAATTCCCATTGGCCCTAAGAAATGGCAAGCTAACACTAAAGATAAAGAAGTTCCTAAACGTTAAAGCTGTAGAATCATCCTCTAATCATCACATCACATTTTGCACCTAAAAACTCCATAGACATGGGTTTATTTTATCTTCAAATACATTTTCCAAGCATGGGGAGTTGAGAGTTTTATTATTGTTAACTACTTCGTACTACTTTAAACATGCAACCCTGCATGGCTAGGTATTCCTACCCTTAACAAATACTCGATATGGCTCTTGTGTATTGTACGTAGGACAATGTAGATGCACAGTGGAAATTTAGCCCAGTGCCCATGTGAATTCTTGAACAAGAAAACAAAAGTCTAGTTTGTTTAGTTAGTTCTCATCATGTGTACAGTATATATGGGGTGTAGTGAAGAGCTAGTGCCATATTTTAGAGTTTAAAAATGGAAATTGTAAAATGTTTGACACTTCATTAATAAACATTTATACAGTGGCATAAATGTACATAGATCTCCACAGACCATAGAAAAGACAGAGTGGGTTAGATTCTCTCCTGTGCCAGAGAACTACTCAGCACAGGAGAGAGGGAGGCATCAAGGAGATGGTTATGGCCTGTCTCTCTCATATCCAACATGGCTACAGCAACACTGCGAACATTAAAGATAAGTGGCACATAGCAGGTATTCAGCCACATTTTCTAACAAAATTATGACCCCTTTGATGTGCTCAGGCAGTCCAAAGGGTCAAGAAACTGACCACAAATGTCTAGAAGATAATTCCCCAGGTGTAGGGAACTGCCTCATGGTGCTTTTGTGCTGGATCCAAGTGCTGTACCTATCTGCCTCCTTTAGCTTAGGGACCATATTGGGGACAGGAAGAGGTGTGTCAGGATAGGAAGGGAAGGGATGGGGGAGTGCCACCCTACACCAGCATCAGACACTTGTTGCTTTAAGTATCTTCATTCCTTTTGTTTTTATAGTTAGGGATGAATAAGCCTCATGGACTTAGAGGTTTAGTGAATCTCTCAAACGATATTTGCTTTGCAAAACTTGTCCAAATACACACAACTTCCCTCCCCGACATTAAACCCTTTATTATCAAGACTGAGTCAATCAAAATAAGATACAAAGAAATATATCTTTTCAAGCTAATGGGAAGCTTGTGCTATATATTAGGGTAGAAGAATACCCCAAACTCTAGGCTGGCAGAAGTTAATGCCCCACACATGGTATATATACTGTAACCTTTCGTTTCCTTAGCGTATTTCTCTCTCTCTCTGCTTCCCTTTGTCACAGCTTCTGTACTTGTTTTACATTCTGCCTTCTCATTATTCCAGCCTATTTTTTTCCATTAGATTCTGCCGATCTTTTTCTGCATGATCTCTCTAAAGCAGGATGAAAAACCAATAATGTCAGAGCTCAGATCAGACCTTTGAAGGGGTTCAGAATGAAGCAAGTATGCGACAATGGGAGAAAGGAAGTGTAAAAAACCCTTTAAGAAGTGCCAGAGGAATGCAGGTGGAATAATACATATGCACATATTGCTAACACTATTTTTGTACCAATTTTTGTGTTTACTCTAGTAGTGTGCTCTTGTTAGCTAGTAACCTATCTGCAATTCCTGTACCAGCCCATGCATTATGTAGGCATAAATGTCTGTTACTAAGCTCCAAGTTGTCAATTGGGGTCCCATTGTGCTAGGTTCTCTTTAAACACAAAAATTAGATGATCCTTACCTTGAGGGCTTACAACCTAAAGACACAAGCAGATGAAAGGCGAAGGATGTGGATATAAATACAAGTAAATGAATATGGTGAACAGCTTTGCTAGATATTTGTATTATACTCCTGTTTTGTTTTCTGTTTTGGTTGAGTTTATAGGTAGAGGAAGAAGAGAATAAGACAAAAGCAGGAAAGGGAAGGGAAATAGTCACAGCTCGTCATCTGCCAATGAATCCAATAAATGCCCTACAAACGCTAAACATTTAGAAGAATAATTATTGGATAAATAATACCATATTAATACCATATTTTCTGGGTGGTGGAGGTGTAAAATGACCTTGTCTTTTTTGTTTTCTTTAGCAACAATATATTTGGCCTATGCTTTTGTGTCTTGACTCCATTCCTACTTTTTAATTTTTTTTTACACCTTCTCTTTAATATTAATTCATATAGGGTGAAATCCTGACCTCACTGGGCCAGTATTTCATCCTTAGGGCCAAATACTGAAAATCTTACTCTGTCCTGAATCAGACAAAACTCCCATTGAGCTCAACAAGAATTTTGGCTAAATAAAACAGTCCATAATTAAGGACCTTGGGATCTGGCTTGTAGTATTAAAAACTATTGTTTCACTGCCGGATAGAAAACTCCTAGGTTGTTGTCTAATGATAGTAATAAAGTTCTCTGATGATACTAAACACATGGGAGATACTAAAGCTGAGTTATTACTGTTAAGTATCTGTGTAGCACCATAAGTGTAAATATTGCTTACAAAAGCATGTAAATAATATATGGTGCATCAGGGATAATAATTGTCTGTCTTTTCCACATCTTTAGGCTTTTAAACTATCTATATCACAGTTTGGCTTTTATATTTCAAGGGCCACATTCTATCATTGAATGAATGGGCATACTTCCCATTGACTAACCCAACCTTCCAAATATCTCAAAGTAGACAGACATATGATCCTTTTAAAGCAGTATATTTTAAAATATAACTAAACCAGTATACTTAGCTCATTTGCAAATTGTTACTTATATTTAAGAAATCACTAATGTCATGCTACAAGCAAAATATAGCTTGTTACCGATCGCTCTAGTGTTATTGAATGTATGTAATTAGCAACCAATTAAAGCTACATCAGAAAAAAACTTTGTGTCCCCAAAGCTTGTGTACTAAAATATGTACAGGGTGTTTGTTCAGTAAAAAAAGAATCCCGTTATATCTCTCTTTTCTCCACTTTAGGTAGTCAGACCGAAATCATGGAATAAACTGTTCCTAAGACTCCTCTGTCACAATGTGGGGAACTGTATACATTATCCTCTCACAGGAGAGTGCTTGGCGACTGTGCAGAGTGTAAGAATCTCTAGGGGATCCTGTCCATAGCACTGCAACTAAGATCTAATCCCAGATGTAAGAGTATTCATACAGAGTCTGTTATGAAAAATCTGTTATTCAGCCAGCTCTAATGGGAAGTTACTTTAATTTAATTTGTCAGGAGATGTTTGTCTGGAAAGAGGCAGAGATAAACCTGACAGGATTTCTTCATACCTGAAGGATGTCACCAGATAAAGTGTTTCAGCAATTATATATATATT
Source organism: Emys orbicularis (assembly GCF_028017835.1). NCBI lineage: Eukaryota > Metazoa > Chordata > Testudines > Emydidae > Emys > Emys orbicularis. The sequence goes on along the minus strand of NC_088686.1, from coordinate 93,149,526 downwards.
TATACAGTGCTAGAAAGGGAATGAAAGTACTACACGCGAGAGAGATGTTAATGAACATTTTGGTGTTTTCTCATCCTTAGTGTATTCATTCATGGAGATAGCAGGTGCCATGAAGCTGAATGTGAAACAGAGAAGGAGATTGCAAATATTGAAGCTGCGAAAACGTGTTCAAGTTAGATGATGTGATTTTTTTTTTGGCCCAGCAATTACGTTATACAGTAGAACCTCTATTTTACGGACACCAATATTAACAAAACCAACTATCTGAACCATTTTTCCCAACAGAAAAAAAAAAATCACATAATGAAAGTGATGTTGATGAAGAACAAGTCAACATCCCTTCACATTCCAATTCCTTCAATGTATTGGAAATCGGTTTGCAGTGATTTGAAGGACAGCAAGAAAGCAGTGCAATGCACCATCCTGCAACTTATGCACCATACCTATTGTAATATTGAGAAGTTCAATTTTATGAACATTTTTATTTTATGAACTCCTCAGTCCCCAATTAGTTTATAAAATAAGGGGTCTACTGCATTTACAAAACCATTTAGGATCAAGATTTCCTTTCTTCAGGTACATACATTATCAACCTTGTTTCCTCTTTCTGATGGAAAATATAAGCCTACACATATTGGATCGAATCCTGCTTTTACACATACTGGGGGAACTCTAAGGATGTAAATAGGAGCAGAGTTCAGACATTTTCTGCATTCAGTGGCGGATACTGAGAAAGATATGGAAGCAGAGATGAGAATATCTCTAAGTATTTGGTATCAGGGGGTAGCCGTGTTAGTCTGTATCTACAAAAACAACAAGGAGTCTGGTGGCACCTTAAAGACTAACAGATTTATTTGGGCATAAGTTTTCGTGGGTAAAAACCCCACTTCTTCAGATGCATCCACAAAAGCTTATGCCCAAATAAATCTGTTAGTCTTTAAGGTGCCACCAGACTCCTTGTTGTTTTTCTAAGTATTTGGTCATAGCAAACCCTCTCTTTATTCTAAAACCAAAACAGGGTGGTGTATTTTAGAACTGGGGTGAAGAAACAAGAGATTAAATGAAGGATTGTTCTATCATTATAATTGATAAACGGGGACACTTTTGCTTTCACAAAACCAAACCAAAGGATCCTTTGGATATGGATTCCACTTGTTCAGAATTGCAAAAGTTTTTGAGAGTATGTGCTTTGGATGAAAGGTTCCAGCCCTTCTCTACCTATAACAATGTAAACAGCAAGCGTTTTTTGGTGGTGAGAGCTAATTTATACTTCTGTATTAATAAATACAAATTAATATATCAACATGTGTTCTGTGGGTTTATTGAACCGATAGAAAGGACAAATGTCATTGTTCTGTTTTATGCGTATACTTATCCTATGGGCTGTCTCTTATACAGAAAGTCTGCTCTTCAGCATTCTTAGGCCAAGTTAGTTTATTTAAATGCTATTGACATTTGATCTCCATAAATACAGTAATTATTTCCCCCATCATTAATACATATACCAACTAGGAAACTGACCTACATCTTCAGTATACTGTTCCTTAATAAGAAATTTTTAATCATATTAAAATCTTTTAAATCATATTACATCAGTTATACCAGTTGTAGTCACGAGATGGGATTATTTTAAATGTAATAAATAAAGCATGTTTAAAAGGTCCAGACAATTTGTAATTCAAAACAAGAACAGTGTGAGCTCTAAAATAGATTTTTGTCAGTTTAATTTTAGACACAACTTTAGCTTGCTTGAATCATAATTCACTAGGAAAATAACTTGTTTTAGAAACTAAAGATGGTGATTAACTAACGCAATAAATTTAGTAAATCATAAATGCACTAACAGTGTTTACTAAGCCTATCTTTTAACTGCTCTGGAACTGTAGAGTGCATTTATTTGTGTTAGTTTGCTTGACTTTCTCTGCTTGAATAGGTTTCATTTCTTATGATTGTAACATAAAACTATCATCAACAAACAATATCCCAACTCCCATTTCACTTCAGCCATGCTGAACTGTTTTTACTGCCAATAAGACTGTGTATCCCACAACAATATCCCATAAGAGTTCAGCACATCTTCTTAGTTTGCCAACTAAAGCTGCCAGATGACAGGTGTAAGAGGTCCACATGGAAATTATGTAACTTGATAACTCAGCTTTACTCTTGTGTTCTAGCCTCTGTTGTAAGAAGATATTATTTAGCTTGTATCACTGTTGCAAATTTACTGGATTCCTGCAGAATTTTGCTGCCCCCTGTGTGATTATATTAACTTTTTAATACCTTGATTTTTTGCCTATTCATGCTAAAATGTCTTGTCAGTGAGCATCATTGTTTCAATTATTGTATGTTTATTCTGTGAAATGAATATTTCATAATGCAGATAAAGATGATTTTCCAGAGTAAAGTATGCAGCTAGGACTCTTATAATACCCATACATAAGTTACTCTTATAATACCCATACATAAACAAACCTAAATGCCTTGCACACTTGTGGGAGTACTAAATAATTAATAAATAACAACCAGACAGATGGTACTACACCTAATTGTTATCTCTTTCTGGTATTCATTTCTCATTAATATATACCTGCATTGTGAAGAGTGTTATGAAAGAGTCAGCAGCAGGTACAATACAGAGATGAGGAGGGGGGAAGCAGAATACACACAGTTCTAAGTGAGCCTCTTCAGTTTTAATGACCCAGAGGTCAGCAAGGTGCGCGCACACACATGCAGTTGTGGCAAATGGTTGTATTGTGCTCGTATGTTGAAGTTCTAAAAAAAAAAAAAATGCTTCGAAGGGTTTGGGATTTCCTTTTTAAAATTCTGCCACTTGTTTTTTCTTTTCCTGACCATGTGACAGTTGGAAATGACAAATAGTCTAAAAAGCACAACAGTTCTTTATTAAGGACTGAATTATTATTACAGGATGACATGATCCAAGATTTCTAAATCTAGTGATAGATGTAAAAACATTAGCCAGGATGTTTGACCTCTTTGGATTGGCACAAGGAGATCACTGCAATGGCAACCAATGTTGTCTCCATGTCACATATAGGTCTGAACCCTGAATGAGGTAAAAAAATGGGAGGAGGAAAGATGCTGCTGGAATTGGTCTGCAGCCACCTTTTCAGTGATGTTCCCCAAGAAGGGAAGGCTAAAAACTGATTAGTATTAGTGAGGTTGCTAATGTCAGGTCATGGGACTTAGTAGCAATCTCGGTCAATAAAGGATCCAGTGAATTGCAGTGGCTGTTTCATCAGCTGTAAGATCCCTAGGCTGAACTTGTAGGTTTTTGTGCAGACTTTTCCTATCAGTTCTAGGACTTCAGACTTATGTGACTGCATGGAATTCATTCAGGGAAGATGGTTAAATAACTCCCCATCCCCAGCCTCTGCTTTCACGATACTAAAGACCACTCTGAATCTGGTAGCACTTATCTGTGAAGTAGACTCCTTCTATCTTATTTCATGATGCCTGTAATGACAGGGATAAAGAAAGTACCAAAATCCCCAGCATTGGAGCTGTTTGTCCTCTGATCCTCCAGATTCCCTGAAAGAGGCATCAATGATCCACCATAAAGATCTTATATGCACAGGAATACAGGTGCTATTCTCAGTCAAGTTATCTTAACAATATATTTAAAAGATATTAACAAGATATTAAAAGAATTTGAAGAACAAGCCAAAGACTCCAAAAGTAATAGCAATTTTTTTAAAAATACATCAGAAGCAGAAAGCCTGCTAAACAACCAGTGGGGCCACTGGACGATCGAGATGCTAAAGGAGCACTCAAAGATGATATGGCCATTGCGGAGAAACTAAATGATTTCTTCACTGTTGAGGATGTGAGGGAGATTCCCAAACCTGAGCCATTCTTTTTGGGTGACAGATCTGAGGAACTGTCCCAAATTAAGGTGTCATTAGAGAAGGTTTTGGAACAAATTGATAAACTAAACAGTAATAAGTCTCCAGGACCTGATGGTATTCTCCCAAGAGTTCTGAAGGAACTCAAATGTGAAATTGCAGGACTACTAACTGTCATCTGTAACCTATCATTTAAATCAGTGTCTGTACCAAATGACTGGAGGATAGCTAATGTGATGCCAATTTTTAAAAAGGGCTCCAGAGGTGACCCTGGCAACTACAGGCAGGTAAGCCTCACTTCAGTACCGGGCAAATTGGTTGAAACTATCGTAAAGAACAATATTGTCAGACAGATAGATGAACGTAATTTGTTGGGAAATAGTCAACATGGTTTTTGTAAAGGGAAATCATGCCTCACCAATCAACTAGAATTCTTTGAGGGGGTCAACAAGCATGGGGACCAAGGAGATCCAGTGGATATAGTGTATTTAGATTTTCAGAAAGCCTTTGACAAGGTCCCTCACCAAAGGCTCTTAAGCAAAATAAGCAGTCATGGGATAAGAGGGAAGGTTCTCTCATGGATTGGTAACTAGTTAAAAGATAGGAAACAAAGGGTAGGAATAAATGGTCAGTTTTTAGATTGGGGAGAGGTAAATAGTGGTGTCCCCCAGGGATCTGTACTGGGTCCAGTCCAATTTAACATATTCATAAACGATTTGGAAAAAGGGGTAAGCAGTGAGGTGGCAAAAATTGCAGATGATACAAAACTACTCAAGGTAGTTAAGTCCCAGGCAGACTGTGAAGAGCTACAGAAGGATCTCACAAAACTGGGTGACTGGGCAACAAAATGGGAGATATTTAATGATGATAAATGCAAAGTAATGAACATTGGAAAACATAATCCTAACTATATATATACAATGATGGGGTTCAAATTAGCTGTTACCACTCAAGAAAGAGACTTTGGAGTGATTGTGGATAGTTCTCTGAAATCATCCACTCAATGTGCAGCAGCAGTCAAAAAAGCGAACAGAATGTTGGGAATCATCAAGAATGGGCTAGATAATAAGACAGAAAATATCATATTGCCTCTATATAAATGCATGGTACGCCCACACCTTGAATACTGCGTGCAGATGTGGTCGCCCCATCTTAAAAAAGATATATTGGAATTGGAAAAGGTTCAGAAAAGGGCAACAAAAATGATTAGGGGTATAGAACGGCTTCCGTATGAGGAGAGATTAATAAGACTGGGACTTTTCAGCTTGGAAAAGAGGCAACTAAGGGCAGATATGATAGAGGTCTATAAAATCATGAGTGGTATAGAGAAAGTAAATAAGTAAGTGGTATTTACTCCTTCTCATAATACAAGAACAAGGGGCCACCCACCAAATGAAATTAATAGGTAGGAGGTTTAAAACACAAGAAAGTATTTTTTCATGCAACGCACTGTCAACCTCTGGAACTCCTTGCCAGACAGTGTTGCGAAGGCCAGTACTATAATGGGGTTCAAAAGGGAGCTAGATAGATTCATGGAAGATAGGTCCATCAATGACTATTAGCCAGGAATGGTGTCCCTAGCCTCTGTTTGCCAGAAGCTGGGATTGGGTGACAGGGCATGGATCACTTGATGATAACCTGTCTGTTCATTCCCTTTGGGGCACCTGCCATTGGCCACTGTCAGAGGACAGGATACTGGGCTTGATGGACCTTTGGTCTGACCCAGTATGGCCGTTCTTATGTTCTAAGCCACCTTAACACCCATGAAGACAATGTTTTAACACCTTTTCAGACGTGTGAGTTGGTTGTATTGTAGTCTGGGAGAAAGCCTGCTCCTTCCCCCACTGACGTCAATGGGAGCTTTACCACTGATTTCAAAGGGAGCAGGAACAAGGCTTCAATGGGATTAAAAAAAATCAGAAGCCACTGAAAGAATATGAAGGAAATATGAAACAGCAGGAGAAGGCAGCAGTTTTAGCAGCTGCACTGTGGGTAACCTGGTTGACAAACAGAGTATATCATAACATTTGATCATATTACCCTCCCCTTATTTGTCTGTAAAGTGCTATGCACATTTACAGCGCTATTTAAATAAAATAAATACAATAATAATAATAATAAATAAAATAATAATGAATATAATCCATGTCAAATCAACCAAACTTCACTCCTGGGATCTTTTTAGATTGCTACACTATATTTCCATAACACTGAATTAGTTCCCTTCTCTATCAAACTCACAGCCAGGGGTGCTGGAACAATTTTTATAGTGGGGGTGCTGAAAGCCATTGAACCAAACTGTAAACCCTGTATATAATGGAAACCACTTCAAGTTCCAGCACCAATGCTCACAGAATATTTTTTTTAATTAAAAGTCTTTTACCCTCAGCTCTGTAGTCAGCTGAGTTACACCAGGCTGATTTCTGAGTAGCTTTCATTCTTTCGTTTAACATTTACTTAACAAATAATGTACACCGTACATTATATTAAAACAAAAGAAACCCACACATTTTGATACCCAGGTGAAAATAAAAAGAATCCTTTCAGATGAGTGTTCTCATACCAAAAGAATAGAGATGCTGCCTATTGCTCACCAATAAATAATTTCATATTAGTCACCAGAACGAGTCAGTGCCCACAGTGAAAGAACAATTAGAGGAAAGCTGAATTTGAGAAGGAATAAAGCCTTGGTAAAGGAATACTTGTTAAACCTACAGCTAGGCAGTTATGTGTAGTTCTTTAAAGCTGCTCAGTCTGCTTCAAGATGCCCCACCTTGCATCTCAGTCAAACAATAATATACGTGCAGCAGAGAAAGCTGACTGAAGCCATGCTGTGGCTCGGAAGTTGGAAAATATTTGCCTGAGGCTGGGAGGTAAAAGGAAGACATAAGATAATAGAGTTAAAGAAGCTTATTCTCTATTGGCACAATCCTGCAAGATGCTGAATGATTGGCTTCTGTAGCAGTAGATGACTCAATGGGAGCTGAAAGCCCTCAGCACCTCTCAGAAGGTACTTGGAGCCCATTGCAGGATCAGCTGTTTACAGGTACTCACTGTAGATTAGTTTCTTGGTATGAGCTGAGGATTCTGTAGGAGCTGGACAGCATCAGCTAGGCCCTATGAATTACTTCTGGCTCCCTTTTGCAAGGCTGCCATATAAATCCCCTTTGTGCAACAAAAATGTCTGGTCAGGGCTCTTGAGACATCATGAAGAGGGACCCAGGCAGTGGATAAAGATGCAAAAAAAATCAGGCAGAAAGAGAAAGGTGTTTGTGATGGAGCTTTCCCTGAGGCACTTTGCCCCTGCTGCTCCAATGGAACTATGTAGGACTGGCATCTTATCCAGCAACTCAGGAAATAGACTCCCCCATGCACACCTTAGGAGCTTCACTAGAGAGGAACAAGGACAGGTTTGGGGAACAAGGGAAGGTGGCACGTCTCCTATGTACCTGGAAATGCTCTGCAGCTGCAGATATGCCTGTCATGTAGAGTTCCTATGCTTTACCAGAGAAGGAGTCTGCTCTGGTGGACCTCTTCTTGGAAGTCTTCCTTTTTTCTCATTGTAAACTCCCTGCTGCCAATCCCTTCTCAAGAAACCTCCATTCCCTACTGGCTCGTGGAAGCAAGGGGAAGGTTTTCTTTGGGTATGTCTACACTACGAGAGTAGTTCGATTTTAGTTAAATCGAATATATGGAATCGATATTACAAAGTCGAACGTGTGTGTCCACACTAAGGACAGTAATTCGACTTTGTGAGACTTTGTGAGTCCACACTAACGGGGCAAGCATCGACATTGGAAGCGGTGCACTGTGGGCAGCTATCCCACAGTTCCCGCAGTCCCCGCTGCCCATTGGAATTCTGGGTCGAGCCCCAAATGCCTTCTGGGTAAAAAAATGTGTCGAGGGTGCTTTTGGGTGCCTGTCGTCATCCGTCCGTCACTCCCGCCCTCCCTCCCTCCCTCCCTGAAAGCGCGGGCGGGAAATCAGTTCGCGCACTTTTCTGATCAGTGACAGCGCGGACGCCACAGCAGTGCGAGCATGGATCCCGCTGCGATCATCACTGCAGTTGTGGCAGTTCTCAACGCCTCGCAGCTTCTCATCCACCTTTACCAGAGGCAGCTGCAGAGAAATCAGGAGAGGAGGCTACGGCACCACCGTGAGGGCATGAAGTCGGAGAGTAGCTCCGAGCTCTCAGAAAACACGAGACCCTGCGCCCAGGACATCTCGGTGTCACTGGGTCTTGTGGATACTGTGGAACGGCGATTCTGGGCCCTGGAAACAAGCACGGACTGGTGGGACCGCATAGTCTTGCAGGTCTGGGATGAATCCCAGTGGCTGCGAAACTTTCGCATGCGGAAGGGGACTTTCCTCGAACTGTGTGAGTTGCTGTCCCCTGCCCTGAAGCGAAAGGACACCCGGATGCGAGCAGCCCTGACTGTCCAGAAGCGAGTGGCCATAGCCCTCTGGAAGCTTGCAACGCCAGACAGCTACCGGTCAGTCGCGAACCACTTTGGTGTGGGCAAGTCTACCGTGGGGGTTGCTGTCATGCAAGTAGCCAAGGCAATCGTCAAGGTACTGCTATCAAAGGTAGTGACCCTGGGAAACGTGGAGCTCATCATAGATGGCTTTGCCGAGATGGGATTCCCAAACTGCGGTGGGGCTATAGATGGGACTCACATCCCTATCCTGGGACCGGACCACCAGGCCAGCCAGTACATAAACAGAAAGGGATACTTTTCAATGGTGCTGCAAGCACTGGTGGACCATCGGGGACGTTTTACAAATATCAACGTTGGATGGCCTGGCAAGGTTCATGACGCTCGTGTTTTCAGGAACTCTGGTCTGTTTAGACGGCTGCAGGAAGGTCTTTACTTCCCGGACCACAAAATAAGTCTTGGGGATGTGGAGATGCCTACAGTGATCCTCGGGGACCCTGCATACCCGCTAATGCCCTGGCTCATGAAGCCCTACACTGGCGCACTGGACTCAGAGAAAGAACTCTTCAACTACCGGCTGAGCAAGTGCAGAATGGTGGTGGAGTGTGCTTTTGGCCGTCTCAAGGGGAGATGGAGAAGCTTACTCACTCGCTGTGATCTCAGCGAAACCAATATCCCCATTGTGATAGCTGCTTGCTGTGGGCTCCACAATCTGTGTGAGAGCAAGGGGGAGACCTTTATGGCGGGGTGGGAGGTTGAGGCAAATAGCCTGGCTGCTGATTACGCCCAGCCAGACAGCCGGGCGATTAGAAGATCCCAGCGGGACGCGCTGTGCATCAGGGAGGCTTTGAAAGCCAGGTTCCTGACTGAGCAGGGTCTCCAGTGACTGTTTAGTTTGTGGACACAGATGCTGAACCTGCCCCCGTTTCTTTACCCAGTTACTGTTGACTATCCTTCCAAGTTACATACCCCCTTCACCACCTTCCCAACAAATAAAATCTGTTCCGTTTTGTTAATGAACAACGTTCTCTTTCTTACTGTTTTCGCAGGAATGTTGTAAACCGGGGACGCAGACTGTGGCGGGGGGCGGGTTTAGTGTTCTGATGCAAATGATGTTTCTAAACTCCGGGAATGACAGGCTCCGCAGTGGTGGATTGGTTGTTTCAATGGAGCCTGCCAGCAGTCCTGGGCGGGACTGCGTGTATGTGTCGGCCAAGTGACTTTCTGGCAGGGGGCGGAGGGTTACAGACCCCCTGCTGCGTGGCTCTGTGATCCAGGATAAGGACCGCGGCATAAGATCTCTAACTGCCCTCCCCCGCCACAAAGTCACAGATCAACCCCCCCGCCCCCCAGAACATGAAAACCACCTCCCAGACTGACCAGGGTAACTGGTGACTGCACTGTGTATATGTCCTGATGCTGGACCTGCCCCCGCCTCTGTAGCCTGCTAAAGGTGACTGTCCTGTCCAATTACCAAACCCCTTCCCCCCCTTCAGACAGAATCTCCTCTAAAAGGCAATCTTGGAAATAGTACTTAACAGAAACAGATGTTTTATTATGAACCGCACATGAAAAGGGGGGGGAGGAAACTTGGACGGGGGCTTGTGTGAGATGGGTAGGAAAGGACTTTTCAAACTTTGTGGAACGAGAGCCTTCTATTGCTACAGCAGTCTGCAGGGGTTGACTGAAAGTTTTAACGGCCCTTGCCGCCCCTCCTTCTTTGGACTTTTGGTGAGGGGGGTGTGGGACTTTGTGGCGGGGGAGGGCGGTTAGAGATAGACTGCAGCGGGGCTCTGTCCTCCTGCCTCCGGTCTTGCAGAACATCCACTAGGCGCCGGAGCGTCTCCGTTTGCTCCCTCATTAGTCCAAGCAGGGTTTGAGTAGCCTGCTGGTCTTCCTGGCGCCACCTCTCCTCCCGTTCCATGACTGCTCGGTGCATTTGTGACAAGTTCTCCCTCCACTGTGTCGTCTGGGCTGCCTGCGCTCGCGAGCAGTCCATAAGTTCATAGAACATGTCCTCACGCGTCTTCTTCTTCCTCCTCCTAATCTGCGCTATCCTCTGGGAGTGTGATGCCAGGCTGGGTTGGGAGACAATCGCAGATGTGTCTGTGGGAATGGGAAAAAGGGAGTGAATTCCTGAGACAGATAAATGAAGTTGCTAACAAAGAACATAGTCTTTCTCTGTGAACAACACCATGCAGTGCACCTTTCACATGCGCACTCAGGACAAGGTCGAATTTTCGGCCCTCGCCTTCAGTGCCTGGGGTCTTGCAGTTGCGATCTGAGAAGCGTGGCAGGACACCTCTACTTTTGTAGCAGGAAAACATGGTAAGCCGTAGACTTGTGGCAGCTTAAAACTTTAATAGTAGCACTGGGCTCCTTTCGCACTGAAAGCAATGCCACTCTCTGCTGGCAGCAATCAGGGAAGCATGAGCTCTGCCCCTGTCCCACCACCTCGCGGCTGTCCCAGGGAAAGATCCCTGTATGCTGCCCCTCTGCCGCCTCCACCGCGTGGCTGTAAAGCAGTCCCAATACTAACATTCCCCTCCCTAATTTAAAGCAGGGCGTCATGTGCGACATCACGCTGATGAGGATCTCGGAGAGCGACAGGGGACGGATGCTTCGGGAGAGCATGCAGAAGCCAGGGCCGTATGCCGCCATGCTCTGCCGTGCTATGATCCCGGACTACTTGATAGAGTCATGGCGTGGGAACGTGTCTTACCACGGTGGACCTAACAAGATCGCCCTGCCACGGAACCTGATGCGCAGGCTTGAGCAGTACCTCCAGGAGAGCTATGCTGAGCTCTCCCAGGAGGACTCTCTGTCAATTCCCGGACATATAGACCGTATTTTGGTGTAACTGTACTGGAAGGGACTACAGAGTGGAGCGTCCTGTGGTTGCCTAATCATGAAAATCCGGACATTATTTGATTTTTTATACATAGTTGGGACTAAATAGTTGCCTAAGGCAAAGAAATCATGAACACCCAATTGCTGATATTATTAATATTCCTGTTGTGTTATAAATAAAAGTTTCTATGTTTAAATGAGTGAATGAAAACCCCATTGTTAACAATATAAATATTCCAGTTATGTTAAAATTAAATGTTTAGATGTTTAAAGCACTCACTGCTTGATCCTTCCCCTGATTCGGTGTCCGGGGTAACGGATGGGGACGGTTGGTAGGGGATCTCGGTAAGGGTGATGAAGAGCTCCTGGCTGTCGGGGAAATCAGCGGTGCAAGCGCTGTCGACTGCCTCGTCCTCCTCATCTCCTTCCTCATCTTCCCCGTCCGCTAACATTTCCGACGAGGAACCGGCCGTGGACAATATCCCATCCTCAGAGTCCACGGTCAGTGGTGGGGTAGTGGTGGCGGCCGCACCTAGGATGGAATGCAGTGCCTCATAGAAACGGGATGTGTGGGGCTGGGATCCGGAGCGTCCGTTTGCCTCTTTGGTTTTTTGGTAGCCTTGTCTCAGCTCCTTGATTTTCACGCGGCACTGCGTTGCATCCCGGCTGTATCCTCTCTCTGCCATGGCTTTAGAGATCTTCTCGTAGATCTTTGCATTCCTTCTTTTGGAGCGCAGCTCTGAAAGCACGGACTCATCGCCCCACACAGCGATGAGATCCAAGACTTCCCGATCAGTCCATGCTGGGGCCCTCTTTCTATTAGATTGCACGGCCATCTCTGCTGGAGGGCTCTGCATCGTTGCAAGTGCTGCTGAGCTCGCCACGCTGTCCAAACAGAAAATGAGATTCAAACTGCCCAGACAGGAAAAGGAATTCAAATTTTCCCGGGGCTTTTCCTGTGTGGCTGGTCAGAGCATCCGAGCTCGAACTGCTGTCCAGAGCGTCAACAGAGTGGTGCACTGTGGGATAACTCCCGGAGCTATTAACGTCGATTTCCATCCACACCTAGCCTAATTCGATATTGCCATTTCGAATTTAGCGCTACTCCTCTCGTTTTCGAGGAGTACAGAAGTCGAATTTAAGAGAGCTCTATGTCGAACTAAATAGCTTCGTGGTGTGGACGGGTGCAGGGTTAATTCGATGTAATGGCGCTAAATTCGACATAAACTCCTAGTGTAGACCAGGCCTTTTAGATTGGGTTAGGACAGTCTGTGAAGAGGGGAGGCAGGCTGACAAGAGGGCCTTCTGGGCCTTGCCCCATCATTCTAGGGGCTTGCTGAATAATATAGGTTTCTTGTGCTGTACAGTACCAGGGCCCTTCGGTACATTTCATTTATGTTCCTGTTTGCCATCCAATAGGCCCATGGCCCCCTTACCATGAATAGACCAATGAGTCCATTGTGGCAATTGTACAATTAACCCTAGCTGTCTCCCTCCTAATACAGGACCTTCTGATAGTCCCAGTTCCCCTCTCTTTGCATGCCTAAAAGAGCCCAGTGTAGGTCCCAGCACCCACAGCAAAATCTCAGCTGGGCTCAGCTGCTGCTGAATTCAAATCTTGCATGCTTTAGGTTGTGCATATGAATTCCTTCCATACATGTGCAAACACAACCAATAAGGCCCTCTCTCTTTCTGACATTAATTTAGGCTGGGTGCTCAGCTGCAGCACACTTACTACCCTGCCTGTTAATATGAGAAAGGAGGAGAGGTTCCCACACCAGCACATTGACTACAATGTGACTTCCTCAAGAACTTGCTTACTAACAATCTAAAAATGAACTCGGCATAGGAACATGCTAATATAGCTGCCAACTGGAAGCTTACTGCTGCGTGTTACATGCATTCTCCCCCAAGGCACGCTTCCCTCATAACTCAAGGGAACCCTGTCAACAAGATTTTTTGTAACCTAATCTTTATTTCTAACTATACTTTAAGCAGCTTTACATCAGCTTGTTAACTCTGCTAGTTTTATCATAATTTGTGTCAGGATCATTTAGCTCTCAGAACCTCTCATACGTTGCTTTTCAGTGAGAGTATTGTGCAATGTTGTCATCAAAGCACTTGCAAGCATGTGATGTGGCTGGTGTTAACCTGCACAATTGTAGGAGTGATTTTATCTCTACTTATTTGCAGCACAAAAGTCTATAATCACAGATTTTAGGGTCAGCAAATTCTTCTTTGTTGTATAGAGTTCCTAACCTTCAGCACAGTTTGCTTTTATATAGCACTTTACAAACACTTATTATGGAGTAATAGCAGTTGCTTCTGGGTACATCATCTCTCTCTATGAAAAGAGCAAAAATATCAAATAGGCAACTTGTTTCTAACCCAAACAGAGCTTTCTGTTCAGTTAATATAGATACAATCCATTTAGACCTTTTGCCTCCTGATTACGTAATCCCAAAGCAGGCTGTTTCACTTATTTGTGAAATTGAGAGTGAAGGACACTTCTAATAGAGTATTTCTATCTTTTTTTCATTTGCATCTGTGTATGGTTGGCATGCTAATTCTTCAGATAATGGTCAGAGTTCTGTAAACCAGGAAACATCCAGGATGGGGGAGGTAAAATGGGGAATTCTCAAAAATGGCATGTCCTTTTATTATATCCTAGCAATAGTAGCTGCAGCTTGCATGCAGGTAGGCATGACACTGAAAGCTCATTGCAGAGCTCTACAGTTCTCTCAAAAGGAAATTATTTACAATAGGTGGCAAGGAAGGTGGGAGGAGAGATGTGATATTATAACCATAGTATACTGAAGTGAGGCTAAATAGAGGAAAACAGACTGCATATCAGTGTAATTTTACTACAGGTATGTAATGAGGTACTCCTGTTAACCCTCACAGCCAGAAACCTCTTCTGGGTGCAATCACCAGTGCCTTTTATTTACAGTCAGCGCCCACCGCCTTCTATTTACAAACCACTCCAAACTAGTAACCTTGGGGACAGCTAGCTTGTCCAGCAAGCAGGGACATGCTCGGCTCGGCTCTTCTCTTTCTCTTCCTCTCCCTCTCCCACCTCCCCATCTTCACTTCCTTCCTACCTGCCTGCTTGCCAGCCCTATATAGCCCCCTGGCTAATAAGGCCCGCAGGTGCTTCCCTTCTATCAATTAGGCGTGGCATACTCAGCCAGCCCCAATTAATGCTTCTTAATTGGAGCTGGGCTAATGGGCTGGCTCAGGACCTCCTGGCTAGCACCCTGTTACAGGGTAAAATCAAGCAGAATAAGGTACAGCCTCCTGTAGGATGGCTTACTTAAAACTGAACAGAGTTATTTAAAACTGGAGCAGAAAATACCCTAGAAATAATACTACAATGAGCAATCTTGCACTAGCCAAGGGATGGACTAAATCATCCAATAAGTCTTTTCCTTCTCTGACTTCTATACTTTTAGCAACCAGAACCTGGCCCCATTAAAGTCAAGGGCAAAACTCCCATTGACTTCTATGGGACCAGGATTTGGCCCTATGATTCAAATTTGGCCTCCTGAGTCACATTTGCCCTGAGAGGCTGCAGAGCCAAGTGCTCCATCCCGATGCTTGCAGTCATGAACCTTATTTAGTACTCCCTTTTCAGATAAGCGGACAGAATAAGAAGTAGGAACTCAAGTCTTTTGTACACAGTTATTCTAATAATCCTCATTATCCTGTATAAACTCAGTTGCTAGTTGTCCTGTCCCTGCACCACTCAAGCCCATTTGCTATTTGTCTTACTGACCTGAATTCTTACTGCAATCATGCTCTTGGACTTTTGATGCTAATCCCCACGCAGTCTTGGGTATTCCATAGATTATATGTGATCATGCCTGTGTCTGACCCAATTTACAACTTGGCTGAGAATAACACAAACCGTTATACTCTACAAGACTGGTTACTTTATGCTTAAGAAACTCACTTTAAACACCACTGTTCTTTCACTAGCTCCTTAGTCAAGTCTAATGCCTAAAATATTCATTGTTTTCCATGGACAAAATAACAGCCATGTGCATATGTTGTCAACACAGTAAAAACTGAATAAGGGTCAGATCCTCAAAAGTCAAAGGAGCTATTCTGATTTACTGTGTTGTTGACCCAGTAAAAACTGAGATCCTCAAAAGCCAAAGGAGCTATTCTGATATACACCTGCTGAGGTTCTGGTTTTATTATCATATCTTTCCATTGCCACCAGTTGGTGAAGGGGAAAGAGAGGCAGCTGAATAAAGATGTATATTTGATTAGTAGCCTGTGCTCATCTCATAGTAAATCACAGTACTGTAATTTGGAGCTGCTGAAGGCTGGAAAAAAACTACAACATCCTGTTAAACAGAAAGATCTGATGATTATATTACTGTACAATGTTTCTCTAAGCACACACTTGCTGTTGTAATTATTATAGCTTTTTCTGTGATATTTACATGGCAATTATTTACAAATATGTTAAAACTTCCTAAAAAATTAGATAAATATAATATATTGTGAAGTTCAAGTTATGAGTTCAAACTTCAGAAGTTTAGGTCAATTGGGGGTGCTGCCTTTTTCTTGTGGCTTGCAGTTCCTGAATGTGTGCTTTTTTGTATTAGTCCATCACTTGGCTGGATGGCTTCTTAAGACTGCTGCAGCAGTTGATTAGGGGCTAACTCGGAGTTTATCACATACCCACCCATGAGTGAAGCAGATGATGAGTTGCTTACAGGTCATAGTGGCAAGAAAGGGCACCAAATTAAAAGCAAAAGCAGACATTTAAAAAATTGCTCTGTGAATTTTAAAGGTCTGCCTAAGGACATGTGGAGTTTGAAAAAGCAGCCATTAAAAAAACTACAACAACTGTATCTGGTGTGAGGAAGAGAATCTATATTATGTATATGGTGGCTTGTGAGACAGGTGTGAGGACACAAACCAAACACATAAAAGTATAACAATGTCTGTGGCCAGCATATATGTGTGTGTGTGTTTGAGGACACTTGCAATTGAAACTAAACTGAAAATAATATTAAAAGAAAATTGCAAGTTTTATTTTTAAACATATGTGGCTGGGTGGAGTATAGGAATGGACTGTGAAGACTGCTACTTGTTCAATAGACTCCAAACATAACTATAGACTCAGTAAGCATTCTCTCCTGGTCCTGGCAAATGGTAATATTTCTATAAAACTGCTTTATTCTTATTATTGTATCAGAATTAAAAATGGGTCATGGCCATGCTTAGCTGTCAGACTGGTGGTGATAGAAGATGATATAGTGATGCAGCTCATACCTCTGAGCTATCCCTCATGAGGAGCGATGTCCTTTCTTTGTATAGCCAGATTTTACCCTTCATAACGTTTCCCACTACTTCATTATTACTGTTACAAATTATTTCCCCATTAAATTGGGGCTAGAGATAATGTTATTATTGATGCTAAAGACATGAACTCCGGCTCATAAAAAGCTTCCTGTGCAAGTAATTTTCCCTCTGTTCCTCATTTCCCTGCACCTCACATTAGATCTTAGCAGGTTGAAATGCCTGATAAGTAAAAGCCATTATGGTTAAAAGGTATAAAAACTCCTTTACACAAAAGAGTTTGAAATGGCTTTTGACAGAATAATCTGAAGATTCCTGGCTGAATCAGAGGTTAAGAAACTATAGTGGCTGTATAAATCCAAAACTCCCCAAGAGAAACAGATTTAAAAAACTCACAAACACAAAATAAGCTTCTATCTTGTTTGTTAAACGCAGGTGTTTAAAGTGCATCTTATCTCAAGCCACTTTCCCACTAAACTTTCTGGCCTGGGGTGAATTGGCTTACTCTCTGTCTGACTACAGTGCATCTATAATCTGATGAATTCTCCCTTGCTGCCCAGAGACACAGCACGGACACACAGAACTGCTCTCCATCACTACAGCCATTGTATACAAACACGGAAACACATGCAGAAACTGGCTGTGTAAGCAAATGTGTATTTTTAGACAGAATTACAGGTGGACAATACTAATACTAATCCCCAGGGGCCTTCAAGAACATATACCCATAGTGTTCTATTTGCAAGGAATAAATGCATGCAGCTGTTATGTACTCAAATTAGGACAGAGCAAGAACACCAACGAGTTAAGATGCCCACATGCCTCCCCCAAGATCTCTAAGGGAGCTGAAAATGTATTGCTTATATTGAGGGCTAAGCAGCACCATATTGTATAAAGACTGAAGAGTATTGCGCGGGACCTGAGCCCTTAGATACTACCGAGACTGTATCCAGTGCTCTGGCCTCCTCCTCACAGCTCCCATGCAAAAGAACAGGTTGAGGCAGATCAGGGAGCAGCACAAATACTAGTAAAAATGGGAAGAGAGTATTGCGAGAGTGGGTTTGAGAGAGGAGGTCATGTGGGAGTTAAAGAGAGGGAAGTATGGAGGTGAGGATTGAATTGGCTTAGGCTACACTACAGAATACTGAATTACCCCTTGTGGGTTTAATCAGGGTTAGCTGACACATTGCTGAAATTTGTCCTGGTCTACGTTGACCACTAAATTGTACTCAGTTAACACCATTGTTGGCAGCCATACTCAGAGACAGTAAAGGGGGCAGCCATAGCGTAGAGTTCAATGTGGATAAAGGGTGAGAGTGTAGGAAGAGGTACTTGGAGGCCAAAAGGCCTGATCCAAAGCACGCTGAAATCACTGGTAAGACTGCTGATTGCACTGTGTTTGGATCTGGGCCAAATTCATGAAAGGGATGAAAGAGGAAAGAGCACAGAAAATGGAGCAGAATAGAAGAATCACAAGGAAGTTAAGGACAAAGTATAGCGACAGAAGAAAAGCAAGGCATGCAGAAAAAGAGAATGAAGATACAGCTGGTGAGGTAGGACTGGAAGAAAACAATAATGGGGACACCTGGGGCTAATACCATTTACTACCACTGTACTTAAATATGTCCTAATGTTTCATTCTAAAGAGGAGGAGAACTTTAGCATCCTTTCCACTCCTCCCACTTAACTGCCCAACCTGTCGCCTGTGTGTTCTCCATTGAGAGATGCTCTAGTTTATCACTTTGAAAATCTGCTTACATTACATACTGCCTCCGCCTACTTTGTTCCAGGAACTTCTAACGAGCAACAGGGAGGCACCCAAGTACAATAGCAATATATAAGTATGCCCTTTATCTATCTGGCTATTTCCCAGTATCACTCACCTCTACCCATGTTCTCCCCCTTCAATGAAATATGTAAGTTCTCTTATCAGAAACAGAATTGCAAGATAACTGCTACATTTATAGGAATTGAAGTAAATGTACAAATGTTACTCCAAAATCAGTTTGGTTCACAGTCTTGCACTTTCTGTTCAATATCCACTAATGGATTAGACAAACACAAAAGGCTAAGGAAAGTGACTAATATTTATTAGAGAATTCCAGAAAATTAATCAAAGAAGAGAAGTTCATAAAATAATCAGTGTTTTAACTTTGATGCTAAAAGGAAATTAACCACACGGGTACTGTACTAAATGTAGAAAAGTGTATCATCCAAAAAGGAGATTTTAATTACTGGTTCTGCAATGTATTGTATTACAATATAGTTTACAAGTTATATTTTACAGAATATGCAAAGCAATTATCAGACATGTTAGACAATGGGTGGAGGGAAATTGGAGGCTGAGGGGATTAGGAATGGAACAAAAAGACTTTCACCATTATGTCATCAATCCCAGGTTAATAAAGACCCTACATTGTTTACCGTCCAACAGCTGTTCAGTGTCTTATGTGAACTGAGTTGGTGGATTCGGTCCAGTTTGTAGTAGACATATGTCCACATCACAAAAGTCACCCCAGGAAATGGCAAAAATTGATCTCTCTGTTAGCAGTGCCAGCAGAGAGCCAACTATTGAATAGACATGGGCACTGCTATTGCCCATGCTGATCCACATAAGTGGATAAAGAACTTCATTAGCTAGTAATCCAATACCTCTAATGGGCTCACTTACAAAAACAAGTAAAGTGTATCTTTTTCCTGTAGGAACCGAGAAAATAGGCAAATGAAAATAATCTCATGAAAAGATGGGAAAAAGGATCTTAAAAAAGTAAAGTGAGTTTTGGTTCTATTTCCAAGACCATAAAAATATTACCAGATTTCATAAGATATATAAACTCATGTAAAAAAGTTCTGTTTTGTTAATTGCAGTAAGGACCCGATTCTATCACTGTTACTCACCTTGAGCTGCAATTATATGAGTAGCCACAATGAAAGCAATGGGTTTACTCACATGAGTATGCTACTCTCAGTGAGTAAAGATGCTAGAATCAGGCCCTAAGGCTATTAACTAATCAGCAACATAGATTTTAATAAATGGATCCCCAAAGTTAAGCTCCTAAATTCAGTTAGAGCTGCCCCATTTGGATTCTTGCTGCAAATGGTAGGCCAGATTGCCCATGACTCAGTTGCTGACAGTTCTGAATTGTACAGAATTCTTACAATTCTGAATTGTAAGACAATTTCCTGCACATCTATGTTTTCCTTGGAGGCCTACGATACAAATAATGACGCATCCCAATCTTGCTTCGTTTGTGAGACATGATAGCATTGCAGCATAATAACAGTATCCGCGGTTATGTCAAATCAAATAAAAACCAGTACTATCATCTACTTATCACATGCTACACTCCTGCTTTGTGGTACACGATGATTACTAGCTGCAGTCTGAAAAAAAATTCCTCCCCCACCATTGTATAATAATGCTCAATTATGGGGAGTTTATGCCATCCTTCAAAGCTTCTGTCACGAGCCGTTTTTGGAAGCAGAATAACAGACTGGGGGCAGGTCTACACTATCACTTAAGTCGATCTAACTTACGTCACTCAGGGGTGTGAAAAGGACATGCCCCGCCCCCTCACCCCCGAGTGACGTGACCTAAACGCTCTCTACACCAGCGCTATGTTGGTGGGAAACACTCTCCCGCCAACATAGCTTCCACTTCTCATGGAGGTGGAGTAATTATGCCAATGGGAGAACACTCTTCCGTCAGCATGGGGTGTCTTCACCAGACGTGCTACAGCTATGCCAATGCAGTGCTTCTAGCATAGACCTGCCCTGGGAGTAGCATTGTCCTGTCCTGATATGGCAATTCTCATGGTCTTATATTTCGTAGGATTTTATTTGTTCAAAGGACATATCAAAATATGATTCTTCTTGTCTAGAATTTGGCTTTCCCTTTATGACTTGTGAGACAATCTTTTGTTGACAGGAAATGGCAAGGAACTGTGGGCAGCTTTCCATGAGAAAAGATGATTGTTATGTTTATCTTGTACCTGCCAATATATTACTGAGCAGCTTTTTGTCCTCTCCAGAAGCTTTCCAGCAAGAAGAGTATCAATGACTTCGATGTTAGCCAATGTTTTATTAATGTCATCCAACGCACTATAACTTAGGCAGTGGATAAAGCAACTGTCAACAGCTTTGGGTATATGCTGCCCACAGCATATTTTTAGAGCTGTGAGAACTTGAAAAAAATTCTATCTGGTAAGTGATTTCTCCAAGCTTGTGATCTAAGAGGCAGCATTTAAAAAAAATCCTACTTGTGCATCTCAAAATGAGGGTATAATCATATGTCTACATTTGTGCACAATTTCTGTGATTGCTCATGAAAGAGATATTGATATATTGATGCATGAAGATACAGTATGTCAACAACCATTAATAAAATATAGAACAAGCCTGGAAGTCTAGTAGTCAGATAATCCACTTAAAGTGAAGCTCAGCATCTACTCTTTAGATGAGTGATTAACAGAAAATATATAATGTAAGACTCTCAAAGTTAGACTCTTGTGGAAATTTGATCTGCTTTTTTCAGACTCTAGGTTTGATTCTATTACCATCGAAATCAATTGCAATAGATTTATAAAATGGCAATAGTATAGACAGGATAAGGCCATGAATATGAAGTGTCTCAGTCAATATAAGTTGCACATGCTTAGTTATTGTTTTATTTACTGCCAACTTGTCCCTTCTCTTCTATATATATATATGTAAAAATATAGCCTTGATCCAAAATCCATTGTAGTTAATGAACAAGTTCTCACTGAAGTCAATAGAACACCCCCACTGCTTTAGATCAGGCCTGATGTACTTTTGCTGTAGTGTTAGTCATGTTCCTTTAAAAAAAAGAAATTATAATTTTTAAAATGCACAGGAGTGTGATAATACTATATTCAGTGGATTTGCTGTGGTTGTGGGAATAAGGAGGGTTATTGGAATCCTCTGACTGAATGTTGTGCACATGTTAGTCATTTTAAACTAGTAATCGGTTTTCATTTAGTTACTGTGCATTGGTTACTGGCATTCAGTTTATTATCCATTTGGTCTTATGGGGAAGACATGGTGCCTAATGCCATCTAGATCAGCACTGAAATGATTAGCCTGGCTTGTGCATTGGTTTGTGAATTACAGTTTATGCTCAATTCGTGGTTAATCCTAAATGCCTAATGTTAGGGTCCTAAATATGTATCTGGGCACCTAAATATCAGCTTACAGTTTAGGGACAAGGAGTGAGGTGCTTTTGAAAATCCAAGTGACTTTCAATGGGACTTAGGCTCTTAAATCACTTGGGTACTTTTGAAAATCCAACCCAAGAATTTAAAATATGGTTACCTAAAGTTAGACTCCTATGACCTGTTTTTTTCAGAACCACTGGGCACCCACAAATCCCACTGAAGTCAATGGGAGAACCAGGTGCTCATCATCTTTGAAAATCAGGGCCACTAAATTCTTATTTAGGTAGTTAAATAAATTGGATTTGTGAGTGCTCAACACTTTTAAAAATCTGAGGTGACTGAGGATGTGAGAACTTTGGAAGATTGTTGTTGTTTTCCATTTGTGATTGATGTTATTGCAGCTGTTCTGCAGTGTGCATCCTCACAGATTGGATTAAACTAGACAGAGCTGGAAACAGCTATCAGTTGCACAGGACGTAAAATGAACCAAAGAACCCAAAATACAATTTTCAGCATGGAAAAGGCGAGCTAATGTAATCAACCATTCTACATGAACTTCAGTGATGATTACCAGGGAGATCTTGACTGTCATGTGCAGAAGATTATTGTAACGCCAGCTACACCATACTTTCCAATCTAATTTATTGGTTTTTGTTCTTTATTTATTTTATAAATTGGCTGTCTGCCATCCAATCTGCAAGTGAAATATTGTCTGGTTCAGGATGAAAGAGAAGCTGTACCACAGAACTGCAGCATTATCTCACACCCATTTAACATCCTCAAAGAGAATGTTACAGGATAGCTCTGATGAATAGAGATCAGAACGGTACCTAAGAGGTCAGTGGTCTCAAGGCTTTGGATAATGATGTTCTTATCTTCAGTGGAAAATGACCTGCAGAATACTCTGTAGACAAAATAATTACAGCTAGCAGCCTTTTATGAGTTCTGATTGTCCCAAAAATAAACCAATGTCATGCCAATTTAAGACATCATGTCCGAGTGACAGATTATTATTCCAGGGGGCATCACCTATAAGGAGGTGTGTTGCTCTAAAGGTCTGAATATTGTGGTATATGAAAATCCCTTTCAGAAGTTCTCAGGAAACTGGTTAGAAGTGGGGATTATGGTATCATTAATAAAGCTCTGTTACGACTGCAGTGTGCTGTAACTATGAAAGGAAGAACATGAAGCAATAGTTTAGCAATCTTGGCATCTTTGAGAGGGTACCAAAGACAACCCCATCTAAAATAAGAAAGTGTGTGTTCAGATCATTATTTGAACTGAATAGTTGATGGAAGGGTTTCATTTCTCCCTTGTCTCTGTTTTGGCTATGATAGAGAAAAGTAACTCACCATTGCCCTCCAGCCTTATGAAAGGTCAGCAGTGATTATTAGGAGAACAAATGCTACTTCCTCTGTGTCTTGAGAGTATAGAGGCCAGGCCACATTATCACTAGAGCTGGGTGAAAATTTTTGTCTGAAACTTTTTTTGGCAAAAAATATTTGCTAACACTGAAACATTGTGTAAAATTGGCACAAATTCACAATCGTTCATTTAAATAACTTAAAAAAGGTGTCTCAATATGAAACAGTCTCATTTTTGGTTTGAAATGACATTTTATTTCAAAATTTCCTTTAATTTATTTTTTTTAATGATTTTTCAAACATTTTCATTTTTGGTCCAACCCAACTTTTATAAATCGCCAATAAACTGAAAAATCTGTCATTCATGTAGCTCTAATTATTACATAGAGGTGACTGACACCACTTTTTTGTTAAAGTCATGGACTCACCCTGATTTTTTGGAATCTATAAGCCTGTGTCCACCTGTAGGAACAAAAGTGCATTCTTAACTCAAGTTAGCTAATTCAAGTTACGAACACACCCTTTTCCCCAGAGAAGACAAGGCCAACATGTCAAGGGCATGGTTCCTTTTCAATAAAAATAGTAAGTTTCTAACCATTTTCCTTATGGATATTGTCTTGAGAATGTAAACTCAGGTGTTAGGATTGAAAATGTGTCAGTGTTTTTCCTAAATATCATGTAGTTATTCACACTCTCGTCCCCCCAATTTCATCCAGGGCTGGACTTTGGGGATCCATGAAACCCACAGCTAAGGGGCTCTGCAGTTTTGGTGAGACCCCAGGTCAATTTGAGAGGGGATGGGCTTGAAACTTGGGCAGCTGCTGATGGTGCTAAGGCTGCCATTAGCCTCTTCACAGTTGCCTGCAGCAGGGCAGTGCCCTTTGCTGAAAACTGTCTCTTGAAAAATATGTTCATCACTAGCACCAGGGCTGAATTTGACTCCAAATTGTACCTACCTTAGGGACTTTGAAGTATTCATTGCCTTCTGGCCAGAATAGATGAAAGAATATGCTGGAAAATCTAAAAGACTTGCTGGAGAGAAGGTGTTTGAAAGCACTTGTATACCATGCTATTGATCCCACGAATGGAAGAAAATGCCCAGTGGTGATGAGAGTTGCATGAATCTTTCATTGTGGTTTTAGGCTTTGTACCAAATTTGAAATTCAGTCCAGGTTTATCAAAAGGTCTGCTAAAATTTCCCACATTGAAGTGAACCTGAGTTGATGAATGGTTTTACTTCAAACTATGTGAAGAACTGATGCTTCAACTGGGTTTCATCAGGTTTTTTTGGTTCTTTATACGTAAAATGGATAATGAACCCTATGGGATAAAAACCCACGTGCATGGATCAAAACTAAAGATGGGCCTAGAAGGGTTGGTTTCAGATTTGGTAAAGTCTAGAAGGCCACTTTCCTTATTGACTGGTAGGTGTGAGGTTTACCAAAGTACAAAGTGTCATTGGTCAGGTTTTCTGTTGACAAAACCAAAACCAAGGGTGGTTTGGATCCAGGTTCCATTTTATTTAAACACCAAAGTTCTAACTGGTCTGAGCTGGAATCAGAACTTCCAGATTTGGCTCATTTTTAAATGAAAAACAGAGAAAGGTTTGCATGAGTCACTGCTAGTTGAAACCACATTGTTGTGTTGTTATCCTGGCCATGAGTAGAAATGCTAAACAAATTTGAAATTGTGCTTTTTAAAAAATAAAATAACTAATATTGACCCTTGGGACTCATAACTCTGAGGACCCTCATTAACCCTGATGATTCTCATTATCTTTTTCCAGGAAAACATAAAGATCATTAATTTAATAAATCCTATTCGGCCAACAAAAAAAGATGCCACACCATAATTCACTCAGGAATTTGATATCAAATCCTTCCCCAAACAACTCAAGAAAAATTCTACAACCTCATACCCCGCAAACCCACCCCAGGGATATTCTACATCTTTCCCAAGATGCACAAATAAGGCCATGGTACTCTTACTGAAGGGATATCAGATCTTATAGAAACCATCCTCAAGGCACTCACTACATAAAAGGCCAGCTTTCTCCAAGACACAATTGATTTCCTCCAGAAACGTCACAACATTAACAACCTACTTCAGCACACCATCCTTGCCACCATGGATGTCACTTCCCTTTATACCAGCATCTATCACAATAGCAGTATTGCTGCCTGCCTCAAATATCTACAAGACAATGGACAACACTCAGATATCCACCCAAACACATTGATAAACTCATCCGTTTCATTCTCACCCATAACAATTTTACATTCAAAATAAACTCTTGTTCCAAACCATGGGAACATCCATGGGTACTAGGATGGCTCTCCAGTATGCCAACCTCTTCATAGGTCACTTTGAGAAAGAATTTCTGGACAAATGCATCACAAAACCAATGGTATACCTGAAATGCATCAATGATATTTTTATTCTCAGGAAAGACAACCTAAACTCCCTCATAGATTTCCACAACTTCAACAACCACCACTAATCTATCAAACTCTCTAGAATACACCCACAGCAGCATTAACTTCCTAGACGCCACAATTAGCTTCACTAATAGATCCCTACAGACAACTACACATAAGAAATCTGTGGATCACTACAAACCTTCACAGATCCAGCAATCATCCCAGACACACCAAGAAATCTGTTATCTACAGCCAGGCCCTGAGATACCACAGCATATGCTCTGAGGAAAAAGTCTGGGATACACAATTAGCACACTTAAAACTATCTTCACAAAATAAGGATACTTCACCAGAGAAGTAGATTGTGTCATGGAATGGGCCACCCAAATATCCCAAGAGAATGTGCTTCAATACAGAAAAAAACCCTGCCCCACCAGCATACCCCTAGTTATCACCTACCATCCCACACTGGAACCTAGACAGGGCATCATTGAATATTTACAACCCATACTTGAGGGGACCACATTCTGAAAGAAATCTTTCCTGTACCCCCTTGTCTGGTCTTAAAACAGCCTTGCCAAGCATCTCATCAGAAACAAGCTCCTCACAGACCAGGATTCACCAACTCAGAGCAGCACCAGACCCTGCTAGAACAACAGATGCAAAACCTGCAGGCATATCTCTACTGCTACAATGATCAGTACCCCCCACAACACACCTTTAAAAGATGTGGTGACTTCAATGGCCTCTTTTGGACAGTAAAAGCCATCTTTTGAAGGTCCACTGGAATTAATGTGGCTATAGTGTTCAGACTAAAAAAAAGAATAACAATATTGATAATTCATTGCAATTATAAAACCCCTTTCATCTGGGGATCCTAAAGCACTTTGCACATTTCAGCAAACCAATGTCTCTGCACACTTGAGATATATGTCCATACCATTTTACAGGGGAAAAGTGAGGAATTAAGAGGTTAAGGGCCATATTGTCATGCCTTTACTAACACTGTGTAGTACCTTACTCCACCAGTGGCCCAAATGACTTCAGTGAGAATTTTTATGCTAAAAGGTGCTATTCAGTATGAGTAAGGATATTACAGTTTGGCTTCTAAGTGACTTCTGCATGCTGAACCATAGGTGGAAGAGTTTGGAATGAAATACTGAACTCTTTATCTTGGTCTCCTGCTTACATCTCTAAACACACACTCTCCTGTGCCCCCCATTTAAAACAGAATCATACAGAGAAGCCACATTTTTCCACTGTAAGCCAAAATAAATCATCTTATCTGCTGGTTATTCACATTATCCCCACAGATCTCATGGGATGATATAGCTCCTAAATCTTTGCAAAAGTAATTTAATTGGTATGAAAACATTTGAAAATATCTGCTCCTGGGATACTCGGAGGTGCACACATTTCTTACAGATCATTCAGCACCTCTCTAGTTCCATGGATTTAAAAAATAGTACATTTTATTTGATCCCAATAGCTTGAATAACAGCAAGTTAAAATGAAGAGGAAAGATAACTGTATTTGGGAAATACCGGTAATTCATTTTCTGCTTGAAGGAACAGAGTGCTTCTGTATCCATGAAAGCTCAACAGCAAGCATGTGGTTGCCAATATTCATCTCAGGACTGGGAAGGAGAAAATACAAAGATAATTAATTTTACTCTTATTGTGTACAGATGAATGTTGTGAAGTGGAAGGAGAAATGTTGTTTGATTTCACCATACATAACTAACAGGAGTTTCATACACTTTCCTTCTGGGACATGGATACAGGGCCGGCTCCAGGCACCAGCTTGCCAAGCAGGTGCTTGGGGCGGCCTCTCTGGAGAGGGGCGGCACGTCCAGCTATTTGGCAGCAATTCAGCGGACGGTCCCTCACTCCCGCTCAGAGCGAAGGACCTCCCACCGAATTGCCGCCGCAGATCGCGACCGCGGCTTTTTTTTTTTTTTTTTTTTTGCCACTTGGGGCGGCAAAAACCCTGCATGGATAGACAGAGAAAAAAAACATGGAAATAAATAAGAGAAGACCTGTGATGGAACTGACAGTACCAACTATTTCTAGCTTCCTGGAATAGGCATTTGCAGGTCAAGTAGGTCAACCCTCTCTTACATGTTACTGAAGTTCTTCACAGTTCAGAACCTTGGTTTTCAAAGGAAACACAGATCTAAGATTGTGGCAAATGAGAGTTTCAAGCTTAATATATCTCAGCCATCTGTTAGGAATAATTTGTGGCTGATTCCAATTTTTTTTTTTTTTTTTGGTAGGCAATACAAATCTGAATTGGCTTTTTTTTTGTTTTTATCCATTGAATTTTCTGAAGAAACTGAAAGCATTTCAAACTCATCTTTATCATTATTCAGATAATGAGTTATCATCTTTGTCCTCACTTGAACTTTCAGGTGCTTATCCTAAAATTAACCTTTTGCGATGCACATGTATCTGAGATATGAATCTTTGGAGATGTCCTTTTTAGTCCTTAACCTTATTCATTTGTAGATATTAGGTGTGATAAAAGAATATTTTGCTCTTCTACACAATAGCACATTTTCATATGAGGGTCCAAAAGCACAAATGAAACCTTAGAATACTTCCGAGGTAAAGACTCAGGAATAGGAATAACGTCAGCCTTGGTACATGGCACAATTGATGCTGAGCTGGGAACAATGAATCATGTAGAGTCAGAGTCATAGACTTTAAGGTCAGAAGGGACCATTATGATCGTCTAGTCTGACCTCCTGCACAACGCAGGCCACAGAATCTCACCCACCCACTCCTGTAATAACCCCCTCCAGCAAGTGACCCGTGCCCCATGCTGCAGAGGAAGGCAACCCACCCCCTCCCCCCCCCGGGCCTATGCCAATCTGCCCTGGAGGAAAATTCTTTCCCGACCCCAAATATGGTGATCAGCTAAACCCTGAGCATGTGGGCAAAACCCACCAGCCAGCATCCAGGAAAGAATTCTCTGTAGGAACTCAGATCCCACACCATCTAACATCCCATCACAGGCCATTGGGCATATTTACCTCTAATAGTCAAAGATCAATTAATTGCCAAAATTAGGCTATCCCATCATACCACCCCCTCCATAAACTTATCAAGCTTAGTCTTGAAGCCAGATATGTCTTTTGCCCCCACTGCTCCCCTTGGAAGGCTATTCCAGAACTTCACTCCTCTGATGGTTAGAAACCTTTGTCTAATTTCAAGTCTAAACTTCCTGATGGCCAGTTTATATCCATTTGTGGTCTTGTGTCCACATTAGTACCCATAGTTTGGTTAAACGCAGATGCCACAACTTTATTAAAATGAATAACTAACCACTCCCCAGATTACCTGGCAGAGTTGTTCTAGTTCAGATTTGAACTGGGCACCAATGACCCTGGCTTCTACAAACCTGTGGGTGGGTATGAGTGCAATGGCTTCTCTACACATTCAAGCCTATTCAGGGATCTTGGTTGGAATCCAGAGTCCCAGCCTGCTTCCCTCCTCCACACAGGAGATAGGAGAAGCCACATGATGCATGTGACATAGAGATGTACCCCTTTGTTGTGCTATGGGCCCATGCCTTAACCACCCTTTGGGTTACAGGGACCTCATATTGGACCCTTTTAACTCACCAGTGGTACTGGAACCCATCAAAATTACAATGAGGTAATTTAAACTCCAAACCTGGAAGTTCTGGGATGCTGGGCAGAAGGTGAAGAAACCCACACGTGAGTTTGCTCACTAGATAAGAGTGAGACTGAAACAGAGCCTAAAATGGCTACTCAGCACCATTAGCAAGCAGAGACAGCTCCTCCATCTCCCCAACATGTTTGGCACTGCGCCAGGGGCTCCTGCTTGAGATCTCTTCCCCCTTCCCCATCCAAGGTGGGGGTTTGTTTGGGTTGCTCCCAGACACATCAAAGACACTCCCAGCCTCTTGCAGTAAGCATTGACTTCAGATGCAGCCACCTCTGGGGCAGAATGTGCCAGTTTAGGACATGATGTGCCCAATCTTGCTGCCGTTGACTTCAGGAAGCAGGAGCAGACCTGCAGAGAAGAATACTGTATCCAAGTGAACCTGCAGAAGGAATTTAGGTAGGCAGAATAGATTTGAGTTTGAATTTGGCAAGGACATCAGGATTAGTGCTCCTGCCCTTACAAAAAGATGCCATGGGTTCCCTGATGCCCACAGATTGTCATGGCATTAGTTTACATCTCAACCAAAGAATGTCAGGCATAATTCTTATTTTCTTTACACCAGTGCTGGGATTTGTTTGAGATAAAAGGTAATTGTTCCTTAAGAAATGATAATAGTGCATAATTTCCTTTAAAAAAAAGAGGAATATTGGAAAGGAAGCTTTGATATCATGAAGCAAACCCATGACACAGTAACTATACAATATGGTGACAAGTGATAATTGGTACACAACATGAAGTTAAATGACAATATCAGAGCAGGAAGTATTACTGTTTCATGGTTGCTTTGAGTAGATATAATTACTATTCCTGATGAAGCCCTAAGGAGGCCAAAACATGGAAGTTTAGTTTTCTGGCTAATAGATTTGTGTAACCTACTTTTTTTTTTTTTTTGGAAAGCTACAAAAATGTTTGTTTGTTTCACTATATTTTTGCCATTGGAAATCAATAATTTTTTTAAAAAGAGTGAGATAGGAGATGCCCAACTTACTATTTATCCTGAAAACAACTAGGTGTGTGGTCTTTTTTAGCCTTCCTTCTAATTAAATGTGGTACACAGAGAGTCATGAACACAGCCAAGTTAAATGGCACAGTATAATGCAAAGTGTCTGACAGGTTTCAATATCACATTTCATTTGAGGTACTGAAAAAAAAAAAACACCCTGATTTTCTAAACGTGTGATAGAAATGTAATTTTACTGAGGGTGAGAGAAATTACTTGATTTTTTTAAAGGGCTGTACAACACTGCTTAGCAAAAAATAGGTCAGATGTCTGCTCTCTGAATTCTGTCTCATAGGTGACAAATCCAGCATTTGTTCATCTGTTTGTTATGAATCTGACAAGCTGGTGTATGACTGTTCCAAGGAGGACAGACAGGGAATGTGAGGAAGATAAATTATTGCTCTTAAAATTGGTCAAGAGAGAATAAGACTTCAGGGTTTTGTCGGTTTTTTAACAATATTCTTGAAATGTTCATTTCCCATTTGTATAACATCACACGAGGTATACGGTAATGCACACTGTATAAAGAGCACAATAAGATTGGCAGATACAACACATAGCTCTCCAAAGCATGCTTTTGAAGGCTTATACCATCATTTTTAATTAATGGACTAGGGTATATATTCAAATACCGCTCTCATTGTCTTCTTGCTTTCTCATTGTAGCTGATATTCTTTCCATTTCTTCAGTCTCTTTCAATTTTTAAAACTGGTTAGGGTTCTTCAAGAAAAGTGATTCACATTGTTTACGCTACTAGAAATGAAACAGCACTAAATGTATTTAACCCCACTTCCCCCGACAAATGGGCTACTGACATTAACTAAAATTGTGACTCAGATGTATATGAAGGTGATTTATGCTTTAGCTGTAGTTCTCCTCAGGGATGGAGATGGGCGGGAGAAACAGCCTCTGTGGAAATAATGAAAATATAAATAAATAATGGATTGCATGTATACTGCCATCCATCTGAAGATCTCAAGGGGCTTTACAAACATTGAATTTACAAGACTTGTGAGGTAAATAAATATTATTAACCACATTTTAACATTTCATATCAAAGTACTATGGAAATTCTTATGCGGTCAAATTCTGACTAAATAAAACAGAGTAGGGGCAGTGCACAGCTTGAGATTCGTGGAGAGAGAGGTCCCTGACTATTGCACAGATTGTATGAAATGGCTGAAAGGCCCCATTCATTCTCCTTCCACACCTGCAGGCCAGTACAAATGTAATCCCTGTTTCTTTTTCTTATTTCTTCAGTCAGCAGTGAGATCTAGTCCAGTGCCTTCAAAGGAAGTTGCTCACACACTCCTGAGGGCTGAATCTGGCCCAGTTTGAACAAATTTGTGACTGACTCTAACATGGCCATACATGGGAGTAAGGAGAAGTAAGAATTCCTTCCATAAACATGTTTCCCTGAATTTTGCATTTTAGGGATGCCTGGAATGGTGTCCATGAGCAGGGGATGTATGCTTGGTACTATTTCCCACCCCAGGTAGGTGAAGAATGGTGGAGAGTGTAGGAATGGGGACCTAGCTCTTTCCTACTCCTACATGCTGGCCAACAGAGGTGAGTCAGGACGAGTGGTGGAGTATGTTATACATAAGGACATAGGACTTGCCATACAGGATTACACTCAAGGTCCATCCAGTCTGAGACAGGAGCCCATTCAAGGGCCTGGTCTACACTAACCCCCCCACTTCGGACTAAGGTACGCAAATTCAGCTACGTTAATAACGTAGCTGAATTCGAAGTACCTTAGTCCGAAGTTACCGCGGTCCAGACATGGCAGGAAGGCTCCCCCGTCGATGCTGCGTACTCCGCTCGCCGAGCTGGAGTACCAGCGATCGATCTGGGGCACTTCCGGGATCGATCCGGGATCGATTTATCGCGTCTTAACCAGACGCGATAAATCGAACTCAGAAAACCGATTGCTTACATCCGGACCCGGATGTAAGTGAAGACGTACCCTAAATGTGTCAGAGGAAGGTGACAGTACAAAGAAACCTTGCAGGTGGCAGATGTGGGAGAATCTGCCTCCTATGAAAGTCTTGTCCTACTTCTAACAGTTGGGGTGTATAGGGGACTAGGCAGGGGTAGTACCTCTGTTGGAGGAACACATTGTGCTCCTTTGGGAGTAGTTCATCTGCTTTGGTCCCCACCTACACCCAGCTCTCACCTGTGGCTCCATATAGTTGTTTGCATGCGACAGTGCACCCCGGAAAACCGCTTCGACGAGCAGGCCAAACCAGGTGAGGGTAGCCGATGGGTCTTTTGCCCTCAGTGAGATAGGGAAACTGCCTTTCTCTAGCATGAGAAAACTGTTCCACTGGGCTGGGTGCAGGAAATCAATTTGTGTTTCAACAGCCATGAAGGTGGGTCAGCAACGTGCTGTGGGGCATGGAGAGCATGACAAGGCACGAAAGACGTACCGGTCACTCACTGCAGTTAAGGAAGTCCCCAGCTGCAACGATTCTTCGTGCCACTGGAATCTCGCTTCCGCAGCCAAGAGAGTGGGACTGCCCCTGTGCAACGGCTTTCTCACTCAAAAATTTCCCACACAGATTTTCTCACAACTCTCGTCCCATTAACATCTTATCAAATCTCATCATCTCTATCATCATCATATCATTAATTCAAGGTCTGCGGTGATGGGGGCATGGCGAAGCGACAGGTGGAGATGACCACTGGCAGTCGTAGCCACAATCCTGCACGTAGGCAGCGTTGGGAGTAATGGCCATTCAGCTCTGTCCCCAGGGCAGCGGAGAAGTTCGGCAGCAGCCTAGGCGACTGAATAGCCCTTTTAAGGATAGCACTGCTCACACTTTCTAGGGGAAAGGTCTAGAAAAGGTGCCCTAAACACTGCCTGCCCCATAACATCTGGGCAGACTACCACGGCTGGCAGATCATCCTACAGCAGTCGAAAAACAATAAAGAAGAAAAGACTCACCCTAGGAGCATGGAATGTCAGCACCCTGATGGATGGAGGCAATGCACGAAGGCCTGAGAGAAGAACAGCTCTTGTCTCCAGAGAACTTGCCCGCTACAATATTGATATTGCAGCACTGAGTGAGACTAGACTGGCCGGAGAAGGTTCCATCAGAGAGCTAGGAGGCAATTACACTTTCTTTTGGAAAGGAAAAGCAGAGGATGAAGACAGGATCCATGGAGTTGGATTTGCCATAAGAACATCACTCCTGAAACAACTTCCTGACCTCCCTGTTGGCCTGAATGAACGGCTCATGAAACTTCGATATCCCCTGAATCCTCTACAGCATGTCACTATTATCAGTGCCTATGCACCTACACTGACCAGCACAGAGGAAAGCAAGGAGCAGTTCTACTCTGACCGGGACTCCATCAGATCAGGGCTGGCTCTAGGTTTTTTGCCGCCCCAAGCAAAAAAAACCCAAACCTCTGAGAGCGCAACTGCCGAAGCAAAACACCCCCCCAAAAACCTCCGAGAGCGCAACTGCCACTCCCGGAGTGCCGCCCCTGCAATTGTGCCACCTCAAGCACGTGCTTAGTTTGCTGGTGCCTAGAGCCAGCCCTGCATCAGATCAACCCCTGCAAGTACTCGCCAGTGGTGACTTTTCTGATGTATTTGAAAACTTGAATGGAGTGAAGTAAGGCTGCATACTTTCTCCAGTGCTGTTCAACTTGCCCTTTGCTTGTGTTCTCAGCCATGCAACAAGGGACTTGGATCAAGGGATATACATCTGCTACCGACTCAATGGATCCCTCTTTGATCTTCAAAAGCTCAATGCTAAGACCAAGACACTGGAGAGGCTTCTCGTCAATGCACTGTTTGCAGATGACTGCGCCTTGATGGCTCATAGACAAGACAACCTTCAGGTCATCGTTGATAGATTTTTCTGAAACATTCCAGCTCTTTAGCCTCACCATCAGTCTCGGGAAGACAGAGGACTTGTTCCAACCAGCACCTCACTCTGATGCCCCAGTGCCAGCCATCTTCATCTAAGGGACACAGCTGGAAAATGTGTATCTGTTCAAGTATTTGGGCAGTACCATCTAAAGGGATGGATCCCTGGATAAGGAAATCTCCTCCAGAATTAGTAAAGCCAGCCAGGCCGTTGACCAACTTCAAACAAATTTCTTAAGCAACACAGCATCCGTCTCTCCACCAAATTGAAGATATACAGTGCAGAGTTTCTAACATCTTTCCTGTTTGGATCTGAGATGTGGACTCTTTATAGAAGTCATGTTAAACAGCTCAAGCAATTTCACATGCGCTCCTTCTGCTCAGTAATGCGCATTCTCTGGCAGGACAGAGTGACCAATATTAAGGTCCTTGAGAGAGAAAACACAACCAGCATTGAGGAAATGTTATTGACAGCACAACTTAGGTGGACCCGGCATGTTATCAGAATGGAAGACCATTGTCTCCCAAAACAGATCTTGTATGGGGAGCTGAGTCAGGGTAAAAGAAAAAAGGGTCATCCGTATAAGCGCTTCAAAGATAATCTGAAGAGAAGTTTCCAGTGGGCTGGCATCAATCCCAAAGAATTTGAGCAAATGGCTCAGAACAGGATTAACTGGCAGTCCCTGACAAGATCAGCATGTGACAAGTTTGAACAAGATCGGCGAAATTATCTCCAGGCTGCACGTGAAAGGCGCCACAGAGCTGCGTCATCAAACATCATAGATATGGACTTCCCATGTCCTCAGTGTGGCCGACTCTGTGCATCGGGATTCGGACTGCGGAGTCATATGCATAGCCATATATGAGAACTGTGACAATATCATCATTATAGTCAGCGATGGACTACCAATAATAATCCTGACAGTTAGAGATTGTTTTAAGACCTCAAGCATGAAGTTTTAGATCTCCTCCAAAACTTTTTTAGCATTAACTATTATAATTCTAGATATTGTTGATATCCATTGTGGCAAACCCAGGACAAATGGCTACAAAAGGGGGGGGGTAGTAATTAGTCCCAGAGGATTAAAAGGCCTCTCCCAAACCACTGAGGAGAGATAACCATGGGGAAATAAGGTTCAGCTGGAAAAGGGGTTACCGGGGAACTAATTAGGTTCAGCTGGCTCCAACTGCTTGAGAACTCTTTAAACCTTCCCCGGCGTGGAAGGGGGGGAGTGAGAGAAGCAGGGAAGCTGCCAGTAAGCTAGGTGCAGCAAGGCTCTGAACCCTTCCAGCAAGGAAGGCTGCACTCTGTCCCCAGAAGAGAAGAAAAACAAGCACAAGGGACTGACTGAGGGAAGGAATAGCCAGACCCTGTGCTACCTATGAGGATTTGCTTTGCCCAAGCCTGTGTCTCCAAGGCTAAAAAGGACTGAGCCTGCTGAGGAGAAGAAGGTACTTTGCCGCACGTGGTGTCAGGAGTGGGATGTTATAGTGAGAGAGGCTCTGTGGCAAGCCATCTCAGGGCAAGGTAAATCACACACACACACACAAAAATGGAGGACGTAGTGAAGGTGTTGATACAGGCCACTGCGGCCCAACAAGAGGCTACCAAAGTACAGATGGCGGCCCAGCAAGAGTCAGTACGTGTCCAACAGGAGACAAACCAATTGCTGATGAACCAGGCGGCCCAAGATTGAGCCACCGTGAATGAAGTAGTGAACCAGTTGAAAGCCCTGACCACGCTGACTCACGGGCCCCAGGGGACCCGGACGCTACGGGCAAGCAACTATTTACAGAAGATGACAACGGATGAAGATATAGAGGCGTATCTCCTTGCATTCGAGAGGACGGCACTGCGAGAGGCCTGGCCCCAAGACCAGTGGGCAGTCATCCTGGCTCCATTTCTGTGTGGGGAGGCCCAGAAGGCCTATTTCGACATGACCACAGAAGTAGCTATGGATTACCCCCAACTGAAGGCGGAAATCCTGGCAAGGTCAGGCGTGACTCTGCCAGTTGTGGACTCAAGTCACTAGGTGTTACTGCCAAATCACAGACTGGAGCCACAAGGGAAATAATAAGCTAGTGCTCTGACCATAGGGGCTATCCCCCATCACAGTATCTCCCAAAGATGCTCTATGGTGAAGACTGATGCAAAGAAATTACGTAACTTCTCAGAAATGTCCTCAGTTGTTGCTTTTAACTCCTAGTGACCCAGCTGACCCACAGACCTCATACAGGCTTTCTGCCCACGATATATATATGAAGAGTTGTTTGTTTCTAGAACATTAGCTATTTGCTCTTAAAATGTCATCTTTTTTCCTTTCTGCTGTAACAATATACTCATACCACTTAGGCACCTTTGTTATTGGCGTCACTAGGGTTAGATTTCCAGATTTTGAAGGATCTCTGATTTAGCTTGAGTAGTCTCTTAAACCTTGCCATTTAGTCATACTTTACCGCTGGCTTTCTAGGCTCTCTTTTTGTTCAGCATATCACAGGCTTTGTGAGACTCTATTATTGTTTCCTTAAGCAGTATTCATGCCAAATCTAAGGATTTTAGTAGAGCTGACTGGAAAAAAATTCAATGGAACCATTTCCCTCTAAAGTATTCAATTCCATCGGCGCTGAAATGCTTTGCAAAATTATGTTGATTCTGCCAAAATTTCATTTGCAAAAAAAAAAAAAAAAAAAAAAATACAGATAATGTTGAAATATCCTATTTTGACATTTCCAGAATGAAATATTTTGACTTTTCATTTTGAAATAGTTTTATATAATATACAATTTAAAGAGTAAAATTAAAATGAGACATTTCAGTTTTGTCAAAACAAAATATTTTGACTTTGTCAATATGAAACATTTTGCTTGATCTGGAAAAAAAGAGGAATTTTCTTTCACAGAGAATTTTGAAAATTTGGGGTTTTGTTCTTGATCAGAATGAAGACAAATGTTGAACTCACTAAATCCTCCACAAAAAGTGAAATTTCCATCCTTTGCACTGCTCTACATTTTAGTTCCTTTATGTTTCAATTTAGTGCCTTTGATTAGTTTCCAAATTTTATTGAAATCTCCTTTTATAGTTTGTAATTTTAGTATGCTGCTATGTTAATTTTTTATACCTTTCTACTCTAAATCTAGTCGTATCAAGAAGCAATCATTTAAAGTATTGAGAAATTGCTTCTCTGAACTTTGTCCTGTAGTATCATTTGGGCAGTTTGTATCCAATTAGCTGAATTCCTTCATTATCGTTTTGTTAGCCTTTTCTGCCTCTTTGATCTCTCCTAACGTGTTTTCAATACCATTTTCTTGATCTGGAGGCTGATAGTAT
Organism: Emys orbicularis; assembly: GCF_028017835.1. NCBI lineage: Eukaryota > Metazoa > Chordata > Testudines > Emydidae > Emys > Emys orbicularis. Next base: position 93,112,200 of record NC_088686.1, on the reverse strand, counting down.
AGCCCTTCTTGTATATTTGTATTCTTATAACTTGGGATTTGTATCCATAAAGATTCAGCTGTGTGGTCCTCTGCACTCAGAATACTTATCTTACTAGATTATACGGAATCATGTAGGAATAGTGCTGATCCCCCACCTTGTTGGCCTCATCAGTCCTACCTTTAGAGACATATACATAGTAAAGGGTTGTAGCAATCCCCACATTCTCTGCCCCTCCCCTCACTAGAAGCAAGATGGAATGGGAGAAGTTGGACTCTGAACAACAATTCCTCCTGGGGCAGTGCACATGCCAACCCATACCCAGAGCACTGAGTAAAGGCTCAACCTAGTTTTTAAAGAAGCTGTTAGTAATTTTGCAGTGTTGACAATCATGTTTTCCCAACTTTTGTGCAATGACCCCTTTCAGCTTATTAGGCAAATTCTTTTTGCTAATCAAAATTGAAGTACTGATAAAGTACACAGGCAAAAAGTGATGCAGCAGGCTGTAATTAGCCCATTTTAATTCTCAAGCCAAACTTCTCACAGTTTTTCTTAGAAAAAGAGCAAGCTGTTGAAAACAATTAGACACCATTAAAACATCTCTGCTTGCCAGAAACACAGCTGTTATGAATATGACGTCCATATGCAAGTGGTAGGATGTGAAAAAATAGAGAAAAACAATCAAAAAATCATATTATAGAACAAGTGAAATGGACTGAGAGTAAACATTTGTAGTAGTTTGTTCTGAGCAAGGCGAGAACCGAAGCCATAATCATGCTTTCACACTTTACTACAATTCGTTGACTTCAATGGACCAGACTCTAAATGCAGAACTTCTCATCAGTAGTTACGGTTACTGTTAAAAGAGATAACATAACTACCAGTATTTTCTATTCTAACTAAGGGAAATACTCTAGTATCTGAGACAATGTAGTAACTCCTGGTAAGTATTGATCTATCAACTAGGATTTTTCATTTAACACTCTTCAACATGCTATAGACCACACACTAATTATTCCACTCTGTACAAGAATTCCAGATGTTGGGCCTTTAAGTATTGTGCTTGGCCTTATACCAGGCAGAAACAATTTTCTTGCAGAGGGCTTGTGCAGAATGTTTCTTTAGTTTGTTGCAGGCTCTCTCTTTATGTCGTGGGTACATAAAGCCCAGCCATAAACTTTTAAATGCCATGTTCCACATCTTCAGCTGGTGCAAATTGAGGCAGCTTCACAGAAGTGAATGGTGTTATACCTGTTTACCCCCACTGGGGATCTGGCCCTATATGTTTTGGGTTTGTTGAGGTGCCTTTTCACCTCGTGGGTGAAAAATGGAAATGGTAATTTACAAGTATTTGTATCATAATTGGAAGCATCGGCAAAACTGACTCAGGAAGAAAAATACCAAACAAACTGAGCAGGCCTGAACTACATCCTTGATATGTGAACACAAGGGCTTTTGCAGGTTTGATTCGCTCAGATAAAAATAGAAGAACAGCTGGTAAAGCTCCTACTAGTCAATGTTTGAAGAAGTATTTTTCAAAGTTAGGTGCTTTCTAGTATAATCTCACTCTAGTCATCACACCCAATCCTTAGAGCCCAAACAATATCCTTAGAATTCCTTTCTTGTATTCTGTCTGTTCCTTAGCTGAGTCACTGCCCTGTTCTCTGCTTTCAGGGTGATCTCAGGCACCCATCTGATGTCTCCCTAATGCAAAATGAGTTTTACAAATGTGGGTACACAGCATGAAAACACCATAGAGCTGAGGATGCATGAGTGTAGGCTAAAAACATCAGATAGAAGCAATGGCTGTGCAGTGCCTTCTATTGGTAATACAAAGCCATCCCCACCATCATTAAAAATCTTGAATTTATTTTTTCTATCCTATCTGCATTTAATTTTTTAACAGGTTTAATTCCAGGACCCTTTTATTAGTTATAGAGGACAGAGAGGAAGACTAGGGTAATACAATATTCACTAGCTGTTCTCACTACTCCCCATGCTAGGTACTTCTAATCCCTGCACTCATGTTTGCCTCCTGCAGTTTATGCTCCTGTAAATCCACACAAATATGATTCTGGCAGTTTGGAGGAACAAGGAGGTGGGGTCCCTATTGGGGCTGGTGCCCTCTCCAATTGCCATCTTGAGATCCCTCCTCCCCTCCCCAAGTGATAATTTCAAATACTGTAGTCATAATGGAAACTAGACAAACTCTTCCTTAGGCAGCCCCAACAATCCCATTGATTCACCTCTCTCCAGGGACGTGGTCTCTATCTGAGGATAAAAAATAAAAAGATTGCCAAAAGGCAAAAACCGCCTTAAAAGTACGTGTCACTCAGAAAGTGATTGCACATGAATTCATCAATAAGGGCAAAGCTTTAGCAATCCTTCTGGATATCTTTATTATAACTCCATCAGAAGGGACAATGACAAAACAGAGGAAAAAAGTCACTACTATTTAAGGTACATGTTAAGTGCATGTGTGTTTGTGGTAATCACAATAGTCTGTGTATGTCTAGCAAATGCTATAGTTAAAGCTATTTTGGATTTCCACCCTGTTTTCATCTGTGAATAACTTTCTAAAGAATTCTCCTTCTTACCAAAAAATGTCCATTGCTTAGTATCAGGGCAAAAGCGAATTATGAGCAAAATACATTCAACCATTTTTGAGTCAGATGATGATGGAATATATATATACATATGTTCTGATGTGAAAAAGATTTTTTAAATTAATTTTTCCAAATACAGGCACTCCTCAGACTTATGACACAGTTTGTTCCTGAAAATTGCATAGTAAGTCGAAATGTCGTAACTTGGAACCACAATATACTCCATTGCGGGACTGAGCATTGTAAAGTCGAAACTAATTGTCATACGTCATATCAGGATGTCAATTCAGAAACATCGTAAGTGCCGTTTGTTGCAAGTCGAACGTCATAAAGTCGAGGACTGCCTGTACAACAAATATACCAAAATGCCAGATTCATCCTAATACACAAAGTAAGTAAAGAGAATTAGGCTAAAGGGAGGGGAAGTGACATATCTATCTTCAGGGTCCTACGTTAATCATAGACCTTTAAAAAGTCAGCCTAAATTGCTTTGAATTTTTCTGACATTCCCCTTCTGAGGAATGCCAATCATTCATTATCTTCAAGGTCAGCCATATTACTGACCTAGGTATCAATGTTTCTTTGGTGGGAATTGACTTTTTTGTTTTTGCAGGATTAATTTTTTAGTGACCAAAATTGCATGTTGGAACCATGCCACTTTGTTACCAGGTAAGCTCTAGATATCAGGAAGATATCCAAGAATGAAACATCTTATACCAGAAATTCTTGATACAGGGGCAGAACAAATGAGTTAGTGTAGGGCCAAGGGAGTTACATTTCCAGCAGTGGTCAGCACTCATGAGGCCCATTACGATTAGCCTATATGGGGACCAATATATTTGAAAAAGTGTGTTTTGGTGAATAAGCTGTAGTGTCATGGCTATAGTTGCTTTTTTAAAACACTAGATACAATTGTATTCCATTGGGTTGGAGATAGTTGTGTATACTAATTTCTATTCTAAGCAACTCTTAAATAAACATTGGCAGTTTTTTGGACCAGAAAATCATAAAAGGATACTGTTGGCTCAGTAAATCCAGGTTTCTTCCAAAATAATAAAAGTTCTGGAGGTTTTGGAGCTCCCAATGCCTCTGGTCCAAATACATTTGTAAGTAAATGCTATAAATGAAGATATTTCCATGCTCTGGAGCAGGGCAAGCCAAATTGTTGCTGAAGATCTACAAATGGTTTAAATTTATCATTGTCAGTTAGCTGTGACAGAGTCATAATTCCTCTCTCCATCTGTGAAAAAGATTAAGATTTTTTGCACACACACAGTGCTAAAAAAATGACAGACCTAAATAAATTGAAGCTTTCCAAATAGCTCATTCCCACTGAGGATGAGTTTTGAGTCTAATTTGCAATAAAAACAATATGGTTTTCATGGTATATGCACAGTGCAAACGTTCCACTACAGTTACAGGGCCAGAACATCAGTAGGTGTAAATATTGAAGCCAATGAAAGTATGCCAATTTATATCATCTAAGGATATGGCCCACTATTTATAGGACTATACTATGATGTCATTGTATAATAATGATGATATTTAGTTATGCAGCAGATGTGATTTGTAGGCTGCTGTTTCACTGTGGAGTTCCATAGTGGCCTAAACTTTTGACTATGCAACTGGAGAAGTATACAGGGAGATAACATTTTTAAAGTGTTATATTAGTGTACATTAAGATTACAAAGTCAAAGTTACATTAAGTTAATTTGTACAAGCCAGGAAATGGAAAAAGTAAGATTTTCATTGGAATTTTAACTTGTCAATATTTTTATATGGACTGCTTTGGATTACTCCTTATAGACCTGATGTTGCAATAATTTCACATGCAGCATTCTGGATTATTGGGTCCTATGCTGTGTAAATTAATATTATAATTACTGTAACATGACCAAACAATACCATGTATGCAATCCTGACAAATTCAGATGATTATAAGAACTATAGGGAAATACTGTCTCCATTGTAGTCAATCGCTAAACTCCCATTGATTTCAGTGAGGCCAGGATTTCACCCCATAAGTTTTTAGTTTACAGTGTGCTGGGAATGGGACTTCGTGCTGGCTCCAAACAATCTTGGCTTTCAAGAAGGGGGGTCTGGGAGAAAACAAGAACCATGGCCTTCACAGCTATTCTGATCCAGCACCAAGCAAAGAGAATGTGGAATAGTATCAGTTGCTATTCTAACTATGGATGCAGTATTCTTAAAGTCCCAGCTCCTGGGATCCTGTGACTACATGAGTGTCTCAGCATTAATTTTTTTAAGAAGTAAGTTTCTAGCCCAAATGGTGTTAGAGAAAAGCTTGAAAATGTGACCAGAATGCATGCTAAAAGCACCAGAGCTAAAAGGCAAATAAAAAGAGCCTACATTTTTTTTTTAAAAATCTCATGATTCTTTGGGGCTTGATTTTTTGAGGGTTTGGGGTTTGCAGTATTGTGGATGGAAGTCAGAGCAGCCAAGCAACTGTGTTACAGCCTTTTGGCCTGCCAGAGAGTTGGGGAGTTAATTCTATCTTGTGGTCACTTCTGCAGTGTCCTATACAAAGACCACTCATTTTGCCTATGAGCACCTGCGATTATTTTCCACTTCACCCTGATATACTAGAGCGATTGTCTCCCCTGAAAGATCCAATTTCCTGGGGCTCCCCCATATGGGGCTGATGTAGGCCCTGTAACATCATCAATGAAGTTAACATGGCTTTTCCTTGGTTTGTCTGAGACAGAGCATTCCTCTCCTTCCCCTCACCATGGTGTTTAGGTTCCTCAGACCCCTTCCTTTATTCTGGTAGGAGAGACCCTATCAGTCAGACAACAATATTTTTTTTAAATCATATGCCAAGGCATTTAACTTCAGTTTGTATTTCTGCTTCAGTTTTACTAGAACCTAAGGGCACGTAACTAATTTTTAAGAGACTTTTATTTTCACCAATTTTTATACTATGTCTATCACAACAGCAAGGTAACTGAAACTAATGCAGGAAAATAAAAACAAATTTTCAATTAAAAATAAAGTGTCAATAAGCAAGGAGAAAACACATAAAATACATAAATTGAGTCACTGCATCATTTTCATAAAACCTCCAGATTTCTGAACTGTTAGCCTTAAATGGGTATTATAAGAGCTGGATGAATAATAATAATAATAAACAAAAACATTCTGTGACTATGCATTTGATTGTTGTTGCACCTCTTGTGTCATTTCCCACTAATATTCTTGCAAACTAGTTTACTGGCAGATATATTTACATAAAGAGCAAATATTTGGCTACTGTTGCAGAATATTCATTGGGAATAAATGTAAAATTTGTAATCACAGTAATTTGCACTGGCAACCTGATTCTAACACATATGATCATCCCATCAGTAAGCAGAACCATTGGACCCATTTTTTCAAGCAAGTAGCTTGATTTTCAGCTATTGAATACTTACCATAAAACTTATGAACATGTTACGAACCAAGAGTTATTCACAGATTGTATTCAGTGAATAATTCTGAATCACAAATATAGCTGAGAAAATCTTGATTGGTTTTGGGACAATTTTCAAACAGAAACAGAGGTGAAATTGTTCAGATATATAATTCATTATGAATTAGTCACTCAGCTCCAAGAAACATGATGCTTGGAGTAAGCAGTGCACATGCATGGTAAAAGGAGTATGTATGCAATGATGAAACTCTGTGGCTAGCTATTGATTCTTATAATTAAGGCAATTTACTGTTTCTGGCACGAAGCTAACAGTATATCCTTGACTCATCCAAGGTCCATGACTGTTTTAACCAACAAACCTTACTGGAAACATTCTCTGTATGCTTTAAACTATATATAGTCAGGATCCCTATTTCATTTAACCCTTTACATTCTGGAAGATGAGGTTTGCTTTCTGATTTGAGCATCACCAAGCCACATATTGTTGCTACTCATGCTGGCTGGATTTTTATATGTGCTCAAACAGTTGATTGCGAGTAACGAATGCCAAAAGCATTTTGTATGATTTCATGTTTCTGCCAATGAAGGCTGACCTTGTTTATTTCTCTGGAAATAGCTGCAGGGTATAATTGAATGTTTGCAGACAGTTGAGTCAGAATGCTGGAAAAACAGCCTAAGGAAACTAAAACATACTGGGAATTAAGGTCTTACAGGGAGAAATACACCATCAATTATATCAACATTTACACTGTCCATTTGATGAGATGCTAAAGTCTATACCTTTTTGCCTATTTAGAGCCCTTTTGAAAAGATTAGTCTCTACTCAGCCATAGGTAATGTCTCACCTTGAACAGCCACTAAAGATAGGGGATATCATCTAGCCATCCTGGCAAGCCATTCGCTCTCTGCAGAAAAGAGATTCTATCATCCTGAGCTATGTGAGAGCTTTAGCTGATCTGTTAATAATGACACTTGCACTACAGCAATCTAACCTACCAGGAAGTGCTTTGGACAAATTTTCTTTTCTCCTTTGTGACCTTAAAGCTGATAAGCAATGAGTATAAATCATATTGAACATATGGCACCAAATTCTACTCTCAGCGATACCTTTGAAACTACTTTGAAGTCAACCATGTTGTTAGGGTGTAATTTAGCAGATTTTGTCCCATTATAATTTATCAGTGTTCAACAAAATATCTATGAGCACACAAAGCTTATAGTATGGAAGGAAAGTGTGATTTCTTAGAAAATTATGAACGACAATAATGATAATAATTAATACCTACCTCTGATATGGTGCTTTTCACCCATAGATATCAAAGCATTTTACAAAGGTGATTTAGTATCATTATCCCCATTTTACAGATAGGGAAATTGAGATGCAGGGAGGGATGTGACCTGCCCAAGGTTACTCCCAGCATATCTGGGAACAGAACCCAAGTGGCATATAATATATTAAAAATATTTCCTGGCCTGGAAAAGGGATTTCACTCTGAGAAAGAAACAATATACAACAAAAAGAACAGGAGTACTTATGGCACCTTAGAGACTAACAAATTTATTAGAGCATAAGCTTTCGTGGGCTACAACCCACTTGTGATGGCATTTAAAGATAATTGAACCGCCAGGATGTCCCAAATCTGGATATCCATGATATCCTGTTTAAAATGATAAATTTAAAAAAAACCCACTTACCATGCAGAGACTGTACAAAATGTGCAAAAAGTCAATTAAACCCTTTTGAATGAATACCAGAGGGAGAAGAGAACAAACATGGTAAAAGAGTACACTTTTAGGGCACTGCAACAGATGGCAAAGGAAACTTAAAAGAGAAACTTAACAAAAACTCCCTTGTGTTAAGGGAGTATTCATGGCCCTGGCAAGGCCTGTGTTAAGGGTTTATTCTACTACCTGCACTCTCATTGAGAAGTACTTATTCTGTGGGGAGTAGGGTTTCCAGGCGTTCGTTTTTCGACCCAGTCGTAAAGGGACGCTGGTGGCTCCGGTCAGCACCACTGACAGGGCTGTTAAAAGTCCGGTCAGTGGCACAGTGGGGCTAAGGCAGGCTCCCTGCCTGCCCTGGCTCTGCGTGACTCCAGGAAGCGGCCAGCACGTCCCTGCGGCCCTAGGTGCAGGGGAGGCCAGGGAGGCTCTGCATGTTGCCCCTGCCCCAAGCGCCTGCTACACAGCTCCCATTGGCCAGAAACCGTGGCCAATGGGAGCTGCGGGGGTGGCTCCTGTGGCCGGGGGGGGGCAGTGCGCAGAGCTGCCTGGCCACCCCTGCGCCCAGGAGCCAGAGGGACATGCTGCCACTTCCGGGAGCCGCCTGAGGTAAGCGCTGCCCAGAGCCTGCAGCCTGCATCCCCTCCCACACCCCAGTCCAGAACCCCCTCCTGCACCCAAGCTCTCTCCCAGAGCCCTCACCCCCCTCCCACACCCCAACCCCAACCCCCTGTCCCAGCCCGGTGAAAATGAGTTAGGGTGGGGGAGAGCAAGCAATGGAGGGGGGGGGGATGGGATGGAATGAGAAGGGGCAAAGCAGGGGTGAGGCAGGGGTGGGCTAAGGGTGTTCGGTTTTCTACAATCAGAAAGTTGGCAACCCTAGTGGGTAGCCCTATAAATGAGGAGTGAGTGCCAGTCAATGGGAGTTAATATGGCAGAATCTGGCTCCAAGTTCACATTTCCTGTGTACTGAATGAAACAGTTCAGCATATACAGACATCATTAAAATGTATTTGCCACATATTCAGCTGGTGTAGATCAACATAGTTCTAGTTGTAGCTCTAATAGAGCTATATCAGTCCAGCTGAAGCTCTGGCCCTTTATTTTTGAGGGAAGAAAAAATCAATGGGTGAGATTTTGACCCACTCAAGTCAATCACAAAACGTCCATTGATTTAGATGGATCCAGTTTTTGTATGTTGTTGTTATTGGCTGAACGTTCAGTACATGGACTCTCAATACATACACAACAAATTTCGGCTAGATTCACAAAAAGCCCTAGGCACCTAACTGCCAATTTAGGTGCCTAAATCCCAGAATCAGGCTCCACTGGAATCACAAAGGGTTTGCTCAGCTGCCCCTGAACTCTGTAGGCACCTAAATTAATGCAGCACCTAATTTTTTTGCACCTTAAGTTCCTTAAGCACCTATGTTTCTGCCTTCGAGCATGCACACTGCAGCCCCACACCAGGCGTCGAAGCCCCAGAATGTTGCAAGAACTGGTGGAACACTGGCGTTTCTCTGCCTAACTTGCCCATGGGACCTGATCTGTGCTGTGGTTCACAACAATGCAAACAACTAGGCTGAGGATTTTCTTGAGTGTTAACAGATAAATTGAATGCCTTCAATATGGCAATGATATCGGAGCTTCATTTTGGAAAATATTCTTTCTGTGGCTGAACTTTAAGAGATTGAAAAGTATAATTCTATATGATGCACCCTTATGTAATGTTACATCTAGGTCATAGCAGCACAAATTCTGACATAATGCACTATAATAGATTAGAAGGCAATATAAAGGCCATGTTTCTTTTTGCAAGAAGCAAAAAGGGAGTATTGGAATTGTGGTGGTAACAGACTGTTCTTGGAAACGCGTTGCTTCCTAGTGGTAGCCAGACACTAGAAAAAAGATGCTAGGGTCAGACTGTGAGGCAATAGGGGTAAAAAGGGGTATTTGGCACAGAAATACATTTTAAAAAAATTCCTTCCACCCTCCTGTGAAACCTTTTGATATTTCCTATTGATCCCTGACTACATTTTCATGTTATAGAACGAAGTCGTAGACCCAGCCTAACTGACCAGTAAGTAACTCAACTGCCTGACAGATAATATTAAACCACTTATGTATGAAGAGTCTGCCAAGGAACAATATGCTACTTCCTTCTGAAGGATGTATGTCTTTTTAACAGTTCAGTACCATCTGGGGATTAATAACCAAGGAAGAGGATAATAGTAAGATAAAATATGCCACATGTTATATGCCAAACTGAATTGAAACCTGCCTCTGTCCATAGGTAGCAGAAAATGATCATATCTAGGTACTAGAGCACTGAGCTGCTGTTGGGGGTGGTGGTACATATCGGGGCATAGCACTAGTGAGAATGCATTGGTCAAAGGAAGGTTGGCTGTTTTTAAAAGCTTGCTCTGTCTTCACTATTTAGCAAAGTATTTAAGCACATGCTTGACTTAAGCATGTGGGAACTGACTAGACACATGCTAAAAGCTGGGGCCAGAGGTCTCAATACCTTTAAGGATCAAGCCCCAAAAGCCCCGTCACTCAAACTAAAGATGTCAACAGTGTTGGACCTATTGCTACAGCTGAGCCGTTCTATTCTCATCTTTAGAGACCATTATTGCATGTTAATCCTACTATAACACTTTTCTAAAACACCTTACAAACTGTACTCAAACTATCTAGCTGGGTACAATGTTGTAAACCCAGGCCAGGAGCCACAAAATTCTGATGCTAGTAATCATTGTTAAAAGAAATGAAACAGATCAAAGATAAAGGATATCATGTGGGAACTAAAGCTGGGAGAAAGTGTCCAATAAATATAGACTATAATAAATAGAAGTTTTATTCTTGTCACAAATATTAAAATGGTTTCTCTGTTAAATATTACTAATGGGGTTCCCACCTTAACATCTTCTTACTCTGATCCAATCACAGCCACCATCATTCCATTTTGTTAGAATACACAGAACTATATAATGGACACAAAGCAGTTATAACTAACTACTAGTTGCTGGCATGCTGGCAATAAATTAAGATTAAATAAATAATAACAAATAAAATAAATTAATACATTAATAAAATAAAGTGGAGGCTTTTCAATGCTGTTATGATGCTATGTGATTCAGTACTGAACGGTTGATCTAATCAATTCTTCCTAGACTTTTGAGCTTCTTTTGCTGCTGTCCATTTATTTACTATTGAAAAGCCAGCTTGCTTATCACCAGGTGGATGTTCTCAAGTTTTCATCACCGTCCTTAGAATCAATCAATGTTGTCTTTCTGTACATTTCTGAATTCTCCGATTCATGTTGCAGAACTGGGAATTGATTTCTCTACCCTTGGGAAAACATGAGGCGAAAATATATTTCACCTGAAGCCATTGAAAGGAAGTGAAGTATCTCTATTCCTCTGGAAGAGAGAACAGGTCCATTTATCACAATAAAATGGTATTGAACCTGACCCAGGTTCACTATAAAACTGGACCTTGTTATGGCTCTAGTGTTTAGAAAGTGTTTTCAAGGCAGGTGGATGAAAACCAGATCCTGCAAATTGTTGAGTGCTCTCAACTCCCACTGAAGTTAATACGAGCTGCAATTGCTCAGCACCAATGAAACTCAACCCCTTTTATGCTGGTTCCTAAACATAGAATTAGGTTGTGATTTTTTAAAGGTGGCTGAGGAAGTTAGGTCTATGGGATTGGGCTGCCTAACTTTCGTAGGCTCCTTTGAAAATCCTAACCTTAGATGCCTAGTTTTAGGGAGTCATGTTAGAAAAATGTGACCATAGCACCTTGCAGGAGCCAGCCATAAGTGAGCTGAATTTAGCAGCATATCCATCTAAGTTTTCAAAAACAGTTTTCAAGTGATAAGCTTGTGATTCATGGTGCTTAATATGCCTCACTGGGCCCAACAGTGATACTACATAAATCACATTTAGGAGAGTGCTTGCCTGTTAACAAAAATTGTACAAAATACAGGATTTTTATTTTTAGTTAAGAAAAATTATGTTAGCTGCCAGGTTGCAGTTCCTAAAGATTTATGGCTATATCAATTTTCTTTTACCATTTAATGTAATGAAACTGCTGCAATGCGTTTTTTTTCACTTTACACTTGCAAGTACAAATTGTGTTTAGAAGCCAAATAAACAGAAGGATTCTTTCAACTTTATGGAACCAAGTGAGTCTAATTTTCTTAACACATTCATCATTTTTCTTTAAGGCAATGAATGGAACTGATCCTTTCTGTGGATGTCGAACAAAAAAAATACCTGACAATGATTTACACTTTCTTAGGAGCCATACAATATATTGATATTTGGAACCAAAACTGTCCCTATCATATGCATCATTAGCTTATTTCTAAAATCAGATAACTAGGGGAGAATGAGCCACCTATACTCAAATATGAATCTAGCTGAAACTTTGCTGTACTTTTGGAAACAAATTCAAGACAAGTTTTGTGAGGATTCAAAAAGTTTTGATGGCTTTTTTACTTCCATGCTTTATCTGGACTTTCTGGTTCATGCTTTGAGAGTCTGTTCTCATAACTGGACGTGAAAAGCACTAGACCTCACAAGACATCCTGTTCTCATGAGATTTCCAGCACGATTTCAATCTTTGTGGGTGTTTCCACAGATCCAAGAGTTTCAGATGAGTATCCTGCTTTGATAGTGCTTTTCTGAATAGAGCTGAGATGCCAGACTTTTCATATTCACCAGTCATTTCAAGCAACAATGGTAATGTTCCTTCCCTAACCTTGGTATTCCTACTTCCAGCCCTAGAAATCAGTATGTGCACCAACATGTAAACATATTTACAAAACTAAACAAACTTTTTTAAAACTCAAAGGTTTAGTTTTTGTTTGAGCTACTATTTCATCTAATGTAATTTGATGAAGAAATTCAATGTTAATATAAAAAGCCATCCTTTGCATTCTATTATGTTTGTCTTGTATTTCCTAGATCTCTTCTGTAGGTGATCAATAGGTGATCTTCTGTATTATATGTGCTTCACCAGGAAGCCTCTTCAAGGGGCGATAATGAAGCATTGTCAGTTTTCACCCTGAAATTTGACCTATTTTTGAGCTATAATAAAACCCTTAAGTTTAAAATGGATGATGCAGTCCTGCTTTTATTCTCTTTATGCTGCAGGAAATGTTGGAGATCTGTAAGAAGATCAGCTCAATCTTCTTATGGAAAGTGTAAGAGAACGCAGAATTTCTTTAGATAGGGGTAGGTAAATTATTCTCCTTTACTATCAGCTTGGAGTACAGATTTTTCTTTTTATTATTGTATATATTTAGTGAAGGGCCTTGATGTATTGGTATGAGCAGGTGCTACTGAGTTGGTTTAAAAGCCTTTCTGGAGGACAAATTTATTTATTATTTAATTTACAGTGTTTTACATGGTTTCCTTGTCATCTGGACCCCTGGAATCAAGATAAATATGACAATAAAGGATTGGTCTCTTCCTAAAGAGTATAATTTTCAAAACACCTAATTTGAAAGTCAATGGAATTTAGGTTCCTAAATACCTAAGTCCCTTTAGAAAATGGGGCTTAAGCTCCTAAGCCACTTAGGCACTTTTGAAAAAAATTACCCCTAAACTAAATAACTGCACAAACTTAGGATGTGCCGTGCTAGTGGAATGTAACTAATTACATGACTGACTGAATTCACAGAGCCTTCAAGTTTGCCGGACTCACAGTTTGGCTGACATAGGTTAGTACCCTTCTTAGCTAAGAATGTCGTGCAGCTAGTTTTAGAGGGTGCTACTCCAGGGGCTTACAGTACCGTCAGATCTTAGCTTCTATTAAGGGGCATAGGCAAAAGGATGGTCTCTTATGTTACTGGGTCCCAGACCATTCACAGCTCTGAAGATTGTAACCAACATCTTGAATTACTTCCTTAAGTGAGTCAATCACTACTACAGAGGGCAGAGCACCTGTATACTATGCTTTTAGGAATTCAGTGCACTGATATTTTGAGCTATTACATATTGCATCAGCTAAAGCTCCCCAATCCTTTTCACCAGTAACTCTAAGCATAGCATATTGCAGTGATTTAGCCTGAAAGTGACCAAAGTGTGAACCAAGACAATGTCCTCATCCAAGAGAAGAGGTTGCAGTTTCCTAGCCAAGGGGTGGTGAAGAAAACCAATATGAGATATCACCATGGCTGGGAAGCCAAGAGCAGTATTAAAGATGCAACCTGGTGTATAGAATCATAGAATATCAGGGTTGGAAGGGACCTCAGGAGGTCATCTAGTCCAACCCTCTGCTCAAAGCAGGACCAATTCCCAACTAAATCATCCCAGCCAGGGCTTTGTCAAGCCGGGCCTTAAAAACCTCCAAGGAAGGAGATTCCACCACCTCCCTAGGTAACGCATTCCAGTGCTTCACCACCCTCCTAGTGAAATAGTGTTTCCTAATATCCAATCTAGACCTCCCCCACTGCAACTTGAGACCATTGCTCCTTGTTCTGTCATCTGCCACCACTGAGAACAGCCAAGCTCCATCCTCTTTGGAACCCCCCCTCAGGTAGTTGAAAGCAGCTATCAAATCCCCCCTCATTCTTCTCTTCTGGAGACAAACAATCCCAGTTCCCTCAGCTTCTCCTCATAAGTCATGTGCTCCAGACCCTAATCATTTTTGTTGCCCTCCGCTGGACTCTTTCCAATTTTTCCACATCCTTCTTGTAGTGTGGGGCCCAAAACTGGACACAGTACTCCAGATGAGGCCTCACCAATGTCGAATAAAGGGGAACGATCACGTTCCTCGATCTGCTGGCAATGCCCCTACTTATACAGCCCAAAATACCGTTAGCCTTCTTGGCAACAAGAGCACACTGTTGACTCATATCCAGATGGTGTAATACACCATCAGTGGAAATGAGGTCCTGTGGTTTATATAGACCAATTTAAATTGAGGTACCAAACTCAGACCAACACTGTCTGACCTTTGTATCAAGATCAGAGGACACTGAATAATCAGTGCATGTGAGAAACAGCAGCTTAGGTTATGCTTGAGTGAGTATCCATGGCCAAACCAAAGAGGTTGTTAATGGGCTGTGGAAAGAGATGCCAGCAGCACTCCTCAGTCAGATGAACTGGTGTAACTTGGGTTTGTGTTTTTTCTGTTCCTTTCCATGCGTTACCTAGCCTGTGAAATTTTGAATAAAACTGATACAAAGGCAGTAACTGAGTTCTGCGCAGCATGCTCACTTATTAAAAATGTACACAAAATATATTGTAGCAGTTGTCTCGTACACCCCTGGTTATGTTACTCTTTCAAGCTGGCCAGAAACATCTGTCTTTTAATGCTTTGTCAGTTTGAATTAATCCTGATCTCTAATTTAAAAGATAGTTATAGCAACATATTCTTGTTGGCACTTTGACAACAAAACGAGGGATCAGTATTTCATTTAGTATGACGTGAATTACTATCGTAGTGCAATAGTAACAGACCAAATGGATGCCCCAAATGAGCTGCATCAGGCGTGAGGTATGTCCGGTTGTTCTATGGCCAGTGTGTTTGATCTGTCACAGGAACAAAGTGTGGCTGCAAATTGCTGGAGACCTAATGTCTGCACTATTTACTTCAGGGTGTTCGCATACTGTTAAAATCCTGTAACAGTTCAGATGGGGTGGTTGCGGTGTTACACAGTTTTTGTTCAAGCTTCTCAAGCAGATCAATACAATTTTATATTCCAACAGTATGATATAACACAATACTAATAGTACTTTGCATTTCTATAGTGTCTCTTTTATTTGCAGCTCTCAAAGTGTTTTATAAATACCGAGCAAAAGCAAATAAACATAACTGGAAAATTAAAGGTGCAAATAAATGAAATATATATATACATTTTAACAAAGAGAGACTGCTATCAATACTAAAAAAATAAAGACCAGATTGAAAGAATCAGAGATCAAAGGTCAAAGTGCATTTATAGTATAAATTATGGACTGGCTGCAGAGCAGCTGGGTTTTTTTCTATCACAACTATAGGCCCTTTGTTATTTATAAATGCTACATTTCACAGCTATGCTGCAGTTTTCCTCTGTTTACAAATGAGGACACATCTCTGATCAGATTATTACAATTCACTCCAAAGCCAGACCAGCAAAGGTGGGGACAATGGTGGGGGCAGTCGGGTTGTTGAATGAGCATTGGAATAAAACCACAAATATATGGCTATATATATCCTTCCCAATGTTATCTTTTGGTGTCATGCCCTAATTTCATTTCAAACCATAATTTATTCACTTTCTTGCCCCATTTCCATTTCTACCCCCATCCTCCTCAAACTTACTTCTGCCACACATGAGCCTGTCTAATGTTCACTCACAGTCTGGTCACTTCAACAGGAACAGTGGTGAGTGGGAAGAAAAGGAAAATCTTCAAGCTCTGGGTTTAATATTCTATGTCTATTGAGCTTACAGAATATTTATGGAACATGTCTATGAATGTCACCTTGAAGTACACCTATAGATGTAACTACTTCAGATCTGAGATTAGCCCTTGGATGATTACTGACCATGTCTAGGGGAGTTTGCATCTCTCCGAAGCCCTTCCATTTCCAGATCCACAACATCAAAATTGTAAGGGTAGGTAGAGGTGGATTCCAAATGAGATCTCTGGCCTGACTGTGATCAAAGAGACAGGCAATTGGAAGATAATTATGTGGATTGCCATGAGAGAAAAGAAGTTGCCCTTAATTTTTCATATGCTACCATCTTGCTGAGGAAAATTTAAGTTTAATTTCAGATACAGAGAACACTGCTGAATTTTGATGGAAAAACGTATACTTCTGAGCTGTTTAAGTGTTTAGCTGTGTGGTCACATGTCTTGGTCTTTTTATAGTCTCCAATCAGCTATTTTCTAAACATAAATATGTTTATGGTTTTGAATGGATTTTTTATGTGTACTCATGAGCTCTGATTGCCTTATAATACCTTGTGCAGTTGTCTCTGAACGCACTGACCTGCTCCATTAATTTGGTAGCATCTATTGTGAAAGAGCTAATCTTGACACTTATTGTCCATTTAATTAACTTTTAACAGACTGCAAGACAACAAATCACAATGGAAATTACTTCCAGAGCTTTTCTAACAAAAATGTGTCAGATGCATTGTATTGCTGTAGCTTCTTTATTTTTTATTTTGCACAGACATGATTAGGATATGAGAAATTGGAATGCGATCTGTATAGACTGGAAGAGGTAATATACATGGGAGGAAATAGATTAAATCGTATGCATACATTAGCTGTGCAACCTCATGTCATTCTGCACGGTTCATTCATAACGTGTGCTCAATGCAGAGTGCACTTCAAAATGTGATTGGTGTGGGGGAACCAGGAAGAAGCTTAGCAGTTGCTCAGGGAAGCTAGAAGAAATGAGAGGCTAGTGGCAGGATCTATGAGGAGGATCAGTAGCACCCATGTGTGTGCATGGAGCAAGAGAGGGGCTTCTATAGAGAAAAGGAGATGGTCTTGTGGTTAATGCACTGAAGTGGGTTGTGCTGGCTCTGGATGCAATTCTTTCCTCTTCCAGAGACTCAGTGGTTGACTTTGTGCATGTCACATAAAGTCCCTGTGCTTCACTTCTCCACCTGTAAAAGGAGGGTGGTAATACTTCCTTGCTTCCATATGTTGTCTTTTATCCCATTAGATTACTCAGCTTTTTGGGACCAGGGCTGTCTTTTACTGTAAGTTTGTCATGTGCTGAGCATATTGAGGCCCCAATGTTGGCAGGGTACTGCCACCAGATGCAAATAAATGATAATTAGGGCTGTTGATTAATCGCAGTTAACTCATGCGATTAACTCAAAAAAAGTAATTGTGATTTAAAAAATTAATCGCGATTAATTTTAATTGCACTGTTTTAATTGCACTGTTAAACAATAGAATACCAGTTGAAATTTATTAAATATTTTGGATGGTTTTTGACATTTTCATATGTATTGTATTCTGTGTTGTAACTGAAATCAAAGTGTATATTATTTTTGTTTCTAAATATTTGCACTGTAAAAATGATAAACAAAAAAAAAGTATTTTTCAGTTCACCTTCATACAAGTATTGAAGTGCAAGATATTTGTCGTGAAAGTGCAACTTACAAATGTAGGGTTTTTTTTGTTACATAACTGCACTCAAAAACAAAACAATGTAAAATTTTAGAGCCTACAAGTCCACTCAGTCCCACACAAGATATTTACGTGCCAGATGCGCTAAAGATTAATATGTCCCTTCATGTTTCAAACACCATTCCAGGGGACATGCATCCATGCTGATGACAAGTTCTGCTCGATAACAGTCCAAAGCAGTGCAGACTGATGCATGTTCATTTTCATCATCTGAGTCAGATGCCACCAGCATAGGTTGATTTTCTTTTTTGGTGGTTCAGTTTCTGTAATTTCTGCATTGGAGTGTTGCTCTTTTAAGACTTCTGAAAGCTTGCTCCACACTTTGTCCTGTTCAGATTTTGGAAGGCACTTCAGATTCTTAAATCTTGGGTGGAGTGCTGTAGCTATCTTTAGAAATCTCACATTGGTACCTCCTTTGCGTTTTGTCAAATCTGCAGTGAAAGTGTTCTTAAAATGAACAACATGTGCTGGGTCATCATCTGGACTGCTATAACATGACATATATGGCAGAATGCGGGTAAAACGGAGCAGGGGACATACAATTCTCCCACAAGGAGTTCAGTCACAAATTTAATTAATGCATTATTTTTTTAACGAGCATCATCAGCATGGAATCATGTCCTCTGGAATGGTGGCTGAAGCATGAAAGGGCATAGGAATATTTGGCATGTAAATACCTTGCGACGCCGGCTACAACAGTGCCATGCGAATACCTGTTCTCACTTTCTGGTGACATTGTAAACAAGATGAGGGCAGCATTATCTCCTGTAAATGTAAACAAACTTGTTTGTCTTAGTGATTGGCTGAACAAGAAGTAGGACTGAGTGGACTTGCAGGTTCTAAAATTTTACATTGTTTTATTTTTGAATGCAGGTTTTTTGTACATAATTCTACATTTGTAAGTTCAACTTTCATTATAAAGGGATTCCACTACAGTACTTGTATTTAGGTGAATCAAAAATACTATTTATTTTGTTTTTTTACCGTGCAAATACTTGTAATAAAAAATAAATATAAAGTGAGCACTGTACACTTTGTATTGTGTTGTAATTGAAATCAATATATTTGAAAATGTAGAAAACATCCAAAAATATTTAAAGAAATGGTATTGTATTATTGTTTAACAGTGTTATTAATCGCGTGATTAATCATGATAATTTTTTTTAATAGTGTGATTAATTGCGATTAATTTTTTAAATCGCTTGACAGCCCTAATGATAATACATGTATATCTGAAAGGGTTACAGTAAATCATATAGAATGGGGCAGTCAGTCTCTCAGAATTTCAAATGAAGGTGTAAATCTGTAGCAGACTGGATCAGTACATATAGTCAATATTTGTCCAATGATGTTAGGAATACTGTGGATTTGTTATGATTAAATATGTTTTGATTGTTTCTATTCTGCCTCTGGGGCTTTGGTTACTTGAACTGTTAATTGTACAGTTACTTAAAGTAAGAGTCAAATTCAGCTCAGTGGTAACTAAATTAAACCATAGGCTCTGGGTAAAGGCTGGATGGAACTGAAAAACTGTATTTAGTCTTAACCCTAAATAAGATGTACAGGGTGATGGATTGGTACTGGTTGTCTTTACCTTCTATTCTTCTTGCTTCCCATTTGGTCAGTTTTGTTATTTTGGCAGGACTAAATAGATGGAACAGTTTGATCTGTATCTTGATTTAGAGTGAAATTCATCCCTGTGCAGTTAGCATGCACACAAGGCCTACTCAGAAGAGAGAATTTCACCTTTAGGACCAGAGTCTGATTGCCTACTCTGACTGAGTAGCACCTCACTGTACAAGTAGGTCCATTGATTTCAGTGGGATTACTCATGGGATAAGGTATTAATTTTAGTAGACTATCTGGGTTTTAGTTTGTCAGACTATGGAGAAAGTAATACAGAAGTCTCAGGTGGAAAAATCAAATGGTTGATTTTAATGCATATTTTTGTTCTAAATCTTGAAGTCAAGAGAATTACTCATGTTTATAAATGGGCTGCAAGATGGGGAGCCTCAGAGCAGTATCTCCAAAATACTCCGAGCCTCACAAAGTTGCTAACTAAACACCATTGTTTTATATGCTGGGCTGAAGAACAGCGAGTCAGTCAAATGTTATATTTGCATGAGCTTTAGTATTTTCAATAGAATAGGAAGATATGCATATGTCTGTATATGAGATGTGAACGTTAGTACAAGGATATTAGCAAATCTTATTGTTAATTTATTTAGTGTTTGATTGTGCACCATAGAAGTCAGTGGGAGCCTTACCATTGACTTCAATGAGCACAGAGGGAAAAAAAAAAAAAAAGGAAAAATCCATTTATAGTACTGACCTAGATATTCCCCTGACTAGGATTCAGACTCAGCTCTTTACTGGAGGATCATTGTTTTATTTCAGCTTCATGACAAAACCCTGAAGAGGCCTGACTGGCTGTTTTATGAATCCCTCCAAGTGATGATCTTGCAGTTAGACTCACCCATTATGAGAGCATGAAATGCTGTCAGTCTGGTTTTATTTTGTGCTACAATACTTGTTTCTGTGAGTTTAAACTTGACTGTTGCTATTTCTGCCATAGGGCTAGAGTTCCCAAAGGGAACACATACAGTACCAAGCACTTTTATTTTTTTAAAAACAAATTAATGTCATTCCTACTCATTAAAATAGGGAAAGAGATCATTTCAATGATAATTACTAAATGTCTGCCTTTACAGAAAACCAACATTTCTAAATATCAGATTGTGTTCTTATCCGTATATACTGAACTACAATAATTTTCAGCAGAACTTTTCAGTACACTTTAAGTGCATATAAGCTTGTGATCTATGAAATAAAACAGAGAAACCAACCCTTTCTTTCTTATTCCCTTTTATGCCTTATAGGGAATCATACTTTAATTAGTTTAATCATTAAAATTAGAAAGAAAGGTTGATTTTCCCCTTTCCTAAAGCACTTTGAGATCAATGGACAGTGCGCAATGCATTTAGTAATTCTGTAACTGCAGAATTTGCTATTGATTCCACCCTCTGTTCATCTCTTGCTGCAAATCTGGGACCCAGAATCTAAGCTTTCTAATATCTAGATCAGTGGTTCTCAAACTTTTGTACTGGTGACCCCCTTCACACAGCAAGCCTCCGAGTGCGACTTTTTAATATACACCTCTACCCCGATATAACGCTGTCCTCGGGAGCCAAAAAATCTTACCGCATTATAGGTGAAACTGCGTTATATCGAACTTGCTTTGATCCACCGGAGTTCGCAGCCCCGCCCTCCCGGAGCGCTGCTTTACCGTGTTATATCTGAATTCGTGTTATATCGGGTCGCGTTATATCGGGGTAGAGGTGTATTTAACACCATTATAAATGCTGGAGGCAAAGCGGGGTTTGGGGTGGAAGCTGACAACTCACAACCACCCACGTAATAACCTCACGATGCCCTGAGGGGTCACAACCCCCAGTTTGAGAACTCCTGATCTAGATAGATGTGACTATAACTAAAGACAGACTGCCCTCTTTATAGTGAAGTTAGCCTTGAACATGTGAACTGATGCAGTGTTGCCTTCCTGAGTCTGCAACCATAGCTCTGAGTGATGTGAACTGCCCTGTTAATTGCAATAATTTCAGAATTCTGAAAGATACACATGACTATTTAAGGCCCCAAACCTGCAGTGAGATCAGCACAGGCTACCCATCCAATCTCAGGATCAGGGACTAAATGTCAGTATTTTTATCTGTTTAATTGCTGATCATTTTAGGAGAAACATCTACTTATCATGCTTATGTCACATCCCAATTTGCCGCCTTCTCCCAAAGTGTCAAAAGATCCAACTGACTTCTGTCTACCAGTCGCCACTTGCAGCTTTTTTCCCTGACAATTTCTACAATGGAGGCATACATTGCCAGTACTGTACAAAAATTGGTAGCACCCTGAAAATGCAGGCACAGCACAAAATATCCTGAATTCAATATCAAATGAAATAACACAAGTGGTACCCAACTGCTTGCATTATTCATTTTACATTTACCGGTAATTCAATAAAACCTATTTGTTGTTTTTTTTTTTTTTTTTTAAAGAAACTTCTGTAGCAATTGCAGCTTCCTGCATGCAGAATCCAAAGAAAGAGCTTGGCATAGAATTTAGGTCCATCTTGCTGCATACAGCGTCTTCTGTATGAATGAGTATGATGGATAAGCGCTTTTACATTTGCATGTATACTGAACTGTAACATTTTGAAAGTTTTGCATTAATGGAAAATAATTGTTGTAGCAAATCCTTCACTCGTTCAATAAAAATTCCTGTTGAACTCAGTGGGAGTTTTGGCTGAGCAAAGACTGTAGAATTTGGCCCATTGTGCATGAGGATTTCATCCCATTTCATCTAAAGAGCTTCCTACAGTGAATTATTTGAGAAGTGCAGTCGCTTCCTTTATTTGTGAAGAAAGGCTTGGAGGCTGTGCTAGAAATCGTTTGTTGTCACCCCAACCTCCTGTCACCTCACCTGCTTGTTTGTTTCTTCCACCTTCTTCATCTTGCATTTTACGCTGTAAGTGCCTTGCAGCAAGGACTGTCATTTACTGTATGTTTGTACTGGGGCTGACACCTTGGGGCGCTCCAACCTAGCTGAGTTCTTTAGATACTGCTGCATTAATAATGATGATGATGACATGTCTCTCTCACTTCGAAAAAAAATTATACCGCATGTGTGATCAGAATGCACCCATCTCCCTGAATGTGAAACATTCTTCCTGTAGCTTCCTCTTGATCCTGGTCTAGTTTATACTGAAATTTCCCACTCCCTTCAAGACTCCATGTTAAATATCTTTTTGTCTCACTCTTCATAAAAATACAAGCAGACACATCCAGTTTTTCCCTGGAGAAGGGAGTGGCTGGAAGTTAGTGCATTTTAAGGGTCCTGTCACTGCAGCTTGTTGGTATATAGGACAGTTCATTTCAGCTCTAGTTCTCTTTACATCCAGGGAGAGGGAGTCAGTAGTGGCTTGCCAGTGTTATGTAGATCTCACAAAAGTCCCTAATGACATAATGATAGCTCCTTACACAAAACAGACGGTGTTTCTATTTTTAGACTTAGAAGCTAACTGTTGTGGGTCAATTCCTATACTTCAGAAAGGATCCAGATGCAATATTCCCTAAAGGCAGCTGAACCTGGCTGTGTTAAATCAACGCTAGCTCCAATGTTCACACTGCTACACTTAGCATTACAGTATGTTTGAGAAAATAAATACATAAAAAAGTCTTGTGTAGATTTTGCAAATGTTTATTTTGTGAAAGCTTAGCACATTGTGTATCATACAGCATGGCACAGTCAGACGACTGTGATTGCTCACAGACTGTCTTATTGGCAGAGCTCTTCCATAAACAATTATCTGTTCAAAGTCAAACTTTTATTTATATAGGGGAGAGAGTAATTATTTTTAACTGGTTTTTGGACACATATATCACTCTTTCTATGCAAGAAGGCAATTGGCTCACGGTATGATGAGTGAGGTGTCCTCACATGGTGTCCAGATTTACTGGCTAGAAAGAACTATGCTTGTTTCAAACTTATAACCTTAGATACTGATAAAAGCTATTGTCTCCAGTACCTACTATTTTTTTGCAGTCCAAAATTAAAATAAATTTGGGCCTGATACAAAGGCTGTGGCCGTTAGTGGAAAATCTCCCATTGACTTCCACGGGTTTTGAATCAGACTCTTTGTTTCTGGATGACACACATTTAACATTATGAAGATATATGAGAATAAATTAACTTGTGTATTCCAAGCATCATGGAAAAGTCAAATGAATTACTTGAGTCATATACTTTACTCATCAGATCTGTGCATCTTCACCTCCACTGCTGCCTGAATGACAAATAATCTATCTCCCAACTGACCTTACCAATAAAGTAATATGACAGATGTTCAGAATGCATCCAATTTTTTTTCTGAATCATTACACTCTCCTCTTGTGATTGTTTCTGTAAAAATGGTTGAGAGGATGTGTGGCTACCTCCCCTCATCAGCACTGAAAAGCTCAGCCAGTGTATCAACCTTTCACAGCAATGGGAGCAAAGCTCTGCCATTGTTGTCTGCAATGAAATTGGTGAGAGATTAACCCCCGCCCCCTGTTATACAAGAGAAGACCTAACATCTGGATGTCAATGTACCCAAGCTGCTAAAGCCTGAAGCTGTGCCAAAAGCAAAATATTCTCATAGTGGCAAGTCACAAAATAATTGTTCCCGTCATGAGATAACATGGAGAATATTTGCCTGCTCCTGTGCTGAATATTATTATGTGTATATACTGCTTGGCAACTCACACAATGGGAGCAACTGATATCCGTGACATCACACTGATTTCTCTTTGTCTTAATAAAAGAGTAGTTAAAGCAGATCATGGAGCAGCTGTTCACCATAATCATGAATATTAATTTGGAAGGAAACTGCAACAGCTAGGAAGGATTCTACAAAGGTTCCTACGTCAACTAATTTCATCTTGCCTTAAACGGTTCTTAAGACTGAGCCATTACTACATAGCTAGGCAAATGGTTGCACTCTGAATACACTTTCTGTCTAAGGCTCAAGCTCGTCTCTTGGGTATATGTGGAGGGCACCTACTGGTGTCAAAGAAAGCCCAAAACATATCTGAGAGCAGAATTTGGCCCAAACTTAGATTTTTTTACCTCAGCCATAATAGCTATTGACTTCAATGGGTTACTCTGGTTTCCACCAGGGTAACTGATATAAAAATCTGGCCCATGTGCACTATGAATAGTTCTTTGCTCTCTCCTATATGATTTTAATTCAACCATTAGCATCATCATCATAGTATGTTTTCAGTAGCTTTATTAAGGAGTTGTATAACCTGGAAGAGAATCTGGTAAGAAATTCCAGATTTGCTACTACCATCCAGGCCCCAGTTTTCTCAGCCCAAGAGTAAATCATTTGTAGTATGCACTGTTCTTGTTCTTTGCTTTGGCAGGTTGGTGGTTTCTGACATATTTGCCATATATTTTGTTTCTAAAGCCAGGGGTCAGTTCAGATACAACGATGATCATTTGGCAGACTTGTTTTTTACTTTTATGCTTCTGAAGTTTCTCTTTCTCTCAGTGGCCTCCACCAGACATGGAGGAAATAATTCGAGCCTGAGAGACTGTCAAATTAGAATTACCACTACTGAGTGCTGAGAATAATTGGGAAATTGAGGAATACAGAAATATCTCTCTTGTGTGGTTTTTCTCTAACTCTTGCTCTCTTGGCTAATTTTTATTCCCAGCCTGTAACCCTCTCAGGCCATGTCTACACTACAAAGTTAAGTTGACTTTATGTAAGTCGACATCGAGCCTCCGATTCAAGCAAGTTGATCTTGCGTGTCCACACTATGCTCATTGTGTCTGCGGAGTGCATCCTCACTAGCAGGGTTTGCATCAATGCATGGAGTGCTGCACTGTGAGTAGCTATACCACAGTGCACATAGCCGAATGGAACGTTGAGTTGGGCTTGCAATGCCTTATGGGACCAAAACATTTGCACGGGTGGCTATAGGAACATGGCATTAGCCTCCTATGATGCACTTACCTCCCTCGTTCCCTCCCTGAAATCAACGGCAAACGAACCAACCCTTTTTCATGTCTTTTTGATAAGCATGGGCTACCCGCGCGGATGCCATAGCACGGCAAGCATGGACCCCGCTCAGCTGTACACTGTTGTTGTGAGCACTACAAACACCTCATGCCTTATCCTGCAGTATTTACACAGCCGATACAGGAGTCGTTGCGCGGAACAATGTGATGCCACACAAGCAGCCCTGCTGGAAGACATAGAGAGAAGCAATTCACAGTTGCTGGCGACAATGGTGCATCACCTTGACATGGTGGAGTGCCACTTCTGGACCTTCCAAAGCACTGACTGGTGGGACAACATAGCTATGTAGCTGTGGGATGACGAGCAGTGGCTGCAGAACTTTCAAATGCATAAGGCCGCTTTCCAGGAACTGTGTGAAGAGCTTTCCCTAGCCCTGATGCGCAGCAATACTAAAATGAGAGCTGCTCTGACAGTGGAGAAGCGAGTGGTGATAGCTGTGTGGAAGCTTGCAATGCCAGACTGCTACCAGTCAGTGGGGCATCAATTTGGAATGGGTAAATCTACCATGTGATCTGTTGTGATCCAAGTTTGCATGGCCATTAACAGACTTCTGCTCAGAAGGGTAGGGACTCTGGGCAACATGCAGGACATAGTGGATGATTTTGCCGCGATGGGGTTCCCTAACTGCAGTGGGGCGATAGATGGAACTCACATCCCTATCTTGGCACCAGACCACCTTGCCAAAGAGTACATAAACTGAAAGGGGTACTTCTCAATGGTATTGCAAGCACTGGTGGATCACAGGGGCCGTTTCACCGACATCTGTGTGGGATGGTCAGGAAAGGTGCATGACATGCTCATCTTTAGGAACACAGGTCTGTTCAGAAAACTGCAAGCAGGGAATTTCCTTCCAGACTGCAAAATAACCGTTGGTGATGTTGAAATGTGAATCATGACCCTGGGAGACCCAGCCTACCCCTTGCTTCCATGGCTCATGAAGCTGTACACTGGCAGCCTGGACAGCAGGAAGGACCAGTTCAACCATAGGCTGAGCAAGTGCAGAATGGTGGTGGAATCTGTCTTTGTATGTTTAAAAGGTCGTTGGCACTGTTTGCTTACTAGGTTAGACCTCAGTGAAAGCAATATCCCCATTGTTATTGCTGCCTGCTGTGTGCTCCATATCTGTGAAACAAAGGGAGAAAAGTTTCTGAGGCAGATCTCCTGGCAGCCAATTTTGAGCAGCCAGACACCAGGGCAATAAGAAGAGCACATTGAGGGGCTCTGTGTCTCTGTGAGGCTTGGAAAACCAGTTTCATCAATGACCCACAGTAATGTGACACTTATGTGTGTGTTGTTCCTTACCAAACTGTCCCCTCCATTGCATTTTCTCCCCTGTAAACTCCACCCCCACCAATCACTGGGTGTTGAATGAGTAAAGAGCCTTTTCTCCTCAATCCATTAAGTTTTATTATGCACACAAATACACAGAGAGAGCAAAGAAAAGTAAGATAACCTGGGGCAAAAGGGTTGATAACACTGTGGGGGCGGGGGGAGAAAAAAGGAAAGCTTTCTTACAGATGCACTGCCATAGCAATCAAAAGTATGGGAATGGGTGCCTTCTGGTCCTTGTACCCTCCCCTGGTGTTGAGTGCAAGAGATACCGAACGCCACCCCGACCTCCCCGCCTCATAGGACATTTATGGGAGGAGGATGTAGAACTGGGCGATGATTGCAGCAGGTTCAGCATAGGCTGCAGAGGGAGTCTGGGTACAGACCTGGTCCTTATGCTGCAATGCTGTGTGCCGCAATGATACCAGCAGAGGCAATACTGGAGTGGCGTGGGAAAGTGTCCTACCATGGTGGACAAAATAAGGCAGCCCTTCCCAGAAACCTTCTGCAAAGGATTCCAGAGTACCTCTGTGAAAGCTTCCTAGAGATCTCCATGGAGGATTCCCAGGCCATCCCCATGCACATAAACAGGTTTTTTTGGAGATCACCCTCTGCATAGCTGGAGTGGCCACCGATACTCACTACACCTATTTTTTTGTTCAGATTAAACATAAAAAATAATAGCATGTAACCCCAACAGTTTAATTGGAAATGTGTACTCACCAGGTGTGCCTTCCCTGGCATCATGCTCCGCCGCCAATTGGTCCTGTGAGGGGATGGGCTCCAGGGTTAAAAACAGTTTTTGGCTGTCTGGGAGAATGGATCCTCCGCTTGCCTGCCTCACATTCTCCTCCTCCTCCTCTTCCTTGTCAACAATGTCCTCCTCGTTGTTGGTGGAGGTCGCCGAGGGCTCCTGGGAGGTATTCACGGAGCGTTTTGGAGTAGTGGTGGGGTCGCCGCCAAGAATTGCATGCAGCGCCTCATAAAAGTGGCATGTCTGTGGGGCAGATCCAGAACGACTGTTCGCCTCCCTTGTCTTCTGGTACGCTTGCCGAAGCTCCTTTATTTTCACGCATGTAGCCTTTCTCTCCCATGCCCTGGCAAACTTGGCATAGATGTCAGCATTTCTTCTGCTGGATTAGAGATCTGCATGCACAGACTCTTCTCCCCACTACCCAGGGCCGTAGCAACAAAGAACGTGGCCCCCTCGGAATGGTGGCCCCCTCCGAACATATGTCCGGGCGGGGCCCCTTACAATGCAGAAACTGGAATGCAGTATTTATTTTGCCACTTTTAGGGGCCCCCTTCCTTGCGGGGCCCCCTCCGATCGGAGGGTACGGAGGGCGCTCGCTACGCCTCTGCCACCACCTCCATGCTGGAGCGCGTGTGGGGCCTTGAGTCTCCAGGATCAGCTGTGCTGGTGAGCTAGCCACACTGATTAAACAGGAAATGAACATTCAAAAGCTCCTGGGGCTTTTACAGGGGAGCAGCTGTTTCCCGTATACCTGGCTGACGTGCAGTGGAGTTGAAAGTGCTTTCCAGAGCAGTCACAACAGACCACTGTGGGACACCTCCAGGAGGCCAATTCATTCGAATTACACAATGCAGTGTCTACACTATCCCCATGTTGACCTGTGGGTGTTGAATCAAGCACTATGTCTATCACGGAGGTGGAGTACAGAAGTTGACTTTACAGGTCACTTAGGTTGGTGGAAGGCAACTCAGTAGTGTAGACACCTACATTATTAGATCGACTTAATGCGGCTTATGTCGACCTAAGTTTGTAGTGTAGACCAGGCCATACTCTCCTCACCGCCATTGTCCTTCATTCCCCTTTTCTACTGAAGTCAGTGCTTTCACTTTCTAAATGATGTCTTAAGAATCAAGCCCTCTAGTATGCCTTCTCCCTCCACTGAGTGACAGTCATGTGGCAAGCTGTGCAAACAGCTCAGCAAGCCTTGGTAGGGTCAGTGTATGAAACAGTTGCATGGCTGAAATGGATTTTTATTTGCTGTTATTTCTGATGGCATCAATGGATGCCTGAGGAGACTAGCTCTGCCTAGTATTTCATGTTCATGCTGGTATTAATATGACAGCTTTTCACTTTGGGGTGACTTTAGCAGTAGATTTTATTAACCTTTTTATTTCTGGCTTTAGGGAATTTTTCTTTTTTTAATATATACACTATTCCATCATCACAGAACCGTATGAATAGCCAAACTGCTGGTTGTTCTACTCTCAAGGCCAATTTTTTTTAAAGGGGCCTCAATTCAGCCTCCCATTTTCCACCCACAGTAATTTACAGCCACCATCAACTACAAACATAAATCATAAGACTTGCAGGCCAACTACTCAGCTGATGTAAATTGCCATAGCTCCATTACCTTCATCTTCTATGTCAGTTTACTCCAGCTGAGGATCTAGCCTTAGAGATCTACTGCAATAAGGTAGGCACTTATGTTAAATTCCTAGCCCCATTGAAGTCAATTTGAGTTTGCCATTGATTTCACTGTGGCCATGATTTCACCTCTAAATTCTACTATTCGCGTTTGAAATTTTACACCTGCAATTGAATATGGATGAAAAATTAGTGGCTGTTTTTCAAATAGTGATCCTTAGTCAGAGCCGACACTAGGCATAACCAGACTAAGCAATTGCTTAGGGCTCCGAGCAGCTCAAGGGAGCCCCCTATTCACTTACTATTATTTGTTGCGTGTGTGGGGCCAAATATTTCTGTTTAGGACCCCAATGGGCTAGCACCGCCTCTGCCCCTAGTACTATGAACTCTTCTAAGGTGGGCTTCCATTTTAGTTGATTCCCCTTAACTTGAATTGTCCCAAAATTCAATAAGTCAAATGTTCTTTTAATGAATTACAATGACTTAGGCCCTGATCCTGCAAACATGCACATGCTTAATTTTAAGCATATGAAAAATCCCATTAACTTCAATGAGATTCATCATGTGAGTAAAGTTAATCATGTGTAAGATTTTGCAGAATTGGGGCCTTACTTGGATCAGAATAACCACAGAAAGAACACTGAAAGTCTTTAAATGAAAAAAAAAAATGGCTTGGTGGTGGTTTTGCAAAATTTTTTAGATAATTGTTCTGGTTTAATTTCTAGTGGATTGCTGGTTTTGATTCATCAGTTTGGTTACATGGTTAGCATTTTTTTTAAAGATTTCTCTGAAAGTTTTCATTTTTGCTGGAAAATGAAGAATGGATCATTTTGAAAAAAAGGAATGAAAAATGCTTTCAAATTTGCCATTTTATTGTGAAATGATTTTTCTCACTTTCAACCAGCCCTACTCCCCATTCATTTAAAAGTCACTTGTATAAATTTTCCACATCTGAAAGGTGCTGTTTCTGCAGCTCTTTTTTATTTATTATTTGTATTTCCATTGGGCCTAGGAGCCCTAGTCATGAACTTGGACCCTATTGTGCTGGGTGATGTAAAAACACAGAACAAAAAAAATGTTCCCTGCCCTAAAGAATTTACAA
Organism: Emys orbicularis; assembly: GCF_028017835.1. Taxonomy (NCBI): domain Eukaryota; kingdom Metazoa; phylum Chordata; order Testudines; family Emydidae; genus Emys; species Emys orbicularis. The sequence goes on along the minus strand of NC_088686.1, from coordinate 93,081,844 downwards.
TTTAAGGTTCATGTATTCTAATAAACTGCCTGTGTGTGTGTGTGTGAATTTTAAGAGTGGTCCAAAATTGGGATTATAATAGAAACTTGGATGTAACCTGAACTATGGATATATATATACACACACACATCCCTATTTGAAAAAAAAAACACTTGTCTCTGTAAATGAAATACCGTGAGATAACAAACTCAGTTTTAGAAAGCCAAACGGCAATTTAAAATATATCTCAAACATTTCAACATGAAATAGATATATGCTTAATGGTTGTTGTTACTTAGGCTTCATTTATATTTTTCAGTGCTTTGAAAACTACAGTAGAAGCCATTATAAAGTCAACATTTGCCTATTATTGCAATACAATTGGCTAAGCAATCTCCTCTTATAAGTACAGTTGAAAAGTGGTCATCTCGACTTTTATAGCAGCAAACACTGTGACTTTTAGATCAATAACTTCTTCCAGTGAGAAAGTTTTACATGTACTTTCAGTTAGGCAACTGCTCTGTGTTTGCTGGAAGACACCTTACAAGTATGTAATGTAGAAAGAAAATCCTTTCAGGATTGAGGTATGGGTCCCCTTTTCTAGAGGACTGTCTCTTTGCTTTTATTGCTCTGCAACTCTACTAGTACATTGATCTCAAATGGAAACACTTGTTTTTCTTTCTCCCTAGTCCTTAAAGAATTTGCCATTGCTGTTGGCACAGCATACGTTGTTACTGTGCACAGCATAGTTGGCATACGTACTGTATTTATATTAATAAATTCACCCACTAAATAAATATATTGCTTGATTTCTTTCTATAGAGAATGTTATTTGTGATACAATCAGGGTATTATTTGACTTCTCATGCAAAACAGAACCTTGCATTTTTGCAGGAATGTATTTGGGGCAAAAATATGTTTGCATAATGGCTAATTCATGGAGTCTATTCATAGACCCATTCATTGTTTTTTTCCCCTGAAAATATAGCTCAATGTTTGTTGATAAAGCAGCTTGATTTCCCACAGATGGTGGAGCTGAAACTACCCAAGAGCAGCTGAGAAATTACACAAATGTAGGTCTGCTTTATTTTAGGGAAAAAAGTACACGAAACATATGCTGAATATTTGTCTATTGCCTCAAATCATGCTTTGTTGGCCTTATAGTAGGAATGGCCATGGTTTAAAAATAGGAATATTGAATTCAATTAAGGAGAGAAAGGATTTCTTCACTGTGAGCTGTTCAGGTCTTTGAATAATTGGACTGAAAAAAAAAAGACCTAAAAATAGAAACTTCTTGCTTGACTTAAATTAAATGTATATGAACAGATAATTGAAATAAAAGCAGTGCAAAAATATACACAAAATAAATTCTGCTGTAGACAAATCACTTGATTCTACTCCTACTTAACCCATTGGCATTTTTGCCACTGATCCCTATTACAGCAGAAATAGGCCATATCATTTAAACAATTGTAAGAACCATCTATTGAAACTGATGGTGCATCGTTTGCCCTTGTCAAATGCAAACGTAGGCCAAGAGCGTTAAAAGTAACTAGTGATACTTGGTGCCTACATTTTTGGGTGCCCCAATTAAGACACCTTAAAGGAGTACGGATTCTCAGCACTGTCTGAAAATTGGGCCCCTTTACGATGTCTTAACTTGAGCATCCAAAATTGAGGTTTCAAATATCATTAGTCACTCTTGGCAACCCTGGCCATAGAGATTGTTATTGAAGAGTTGGATATAAGGCTGTAAATTTAAAGCACAAATACAATAAAATTCAGAGCAAAGGGTAAAACTCCAGAAAGACTGACACCGTTGGTAGAAAGTAGGGAATGGAAGAGTAGCAAAAGCTGCAGTATGAATCCAGAAATTTAGTTGTGCTATCCTTGGCTCTGTCAGATTCTCTGAACTACTTAAACTGAATTCACTGGAGTTTGAATTTCCCTTCTTTTAATAATATATTTTTCAAGAAAAAAATGTGGTGTTTCCCAGTCTGCTTCAGAGGAATCCTCCTCTAGCCAAACCCGTGTCTTCCAGAGTCCCTTTACACCACTCCTGCCCTTTTGTCCAGCATAAAGGCACTGCCGGAGAGTTGGGGTGGGGGAAAGAGGATCTCACCCCTAGGGGATTAAAACTAATTTACATTTAAGCATTAATGGTGGATCTTTCTTTCTTTGCATTTCGGTGTGTTGGAAAATGAAAAAAAGAAATCCGCTTCACTTTTCCTTTAGCTACTTTTACTTACTAGTTCTAGTCTTTAACAAGGTTGCAGGATTTATGTTGCAAACACTTAAGGAAATGTTTAAGTACAAACAAAATAGTCTCTGCTGGAACTAAAAAATAAAAATAAAAGAAATTAAAGACATTTCTATTTATCTCAGCTTTTGTAATACCTTGTTTTTAAAAAGAAAACCTAAACGTTGTTCCTAAATAGATTTGACACAATCCCTTTAAACAAGATTTTGCTTAGAACAATATACAAATCAGAAATACAATATACAAATAGAAAAGGAAATTAGGATGGAAATTATTACATTACAGTACCCGTCCCATGTTTTAATCATAACAAATACTGCTGGTTTTGAAAAAAAACTAATACTGTTCAACTTTAGCACTTCCTGGTAGAATGACATGAATTATGCACAGGACAGTGGAAGCAGTGAGGAGAAATTAATGCACACTGTGGTTCAGTTCAGTGATAAATGCTGGATGTCTCACTTTCAGTATTAAGGGAGGACCAGGAAGATTGCATTCTTAAGGTTGTAATAAAAATGCTTGCAATAGTGTGTCATATTTCCCCCCCCCCTCTCCCCATAGTAATTTTCACAAGAACAGATTCCAGAGAGTGCATTTCTGTTCTTTGTCAGGATAATTTAGGATTGTTAACACTATTTCTCTTAGTCGGTGGCTCCAGACACTGCAATTTTTCTCTCAGGTTTGTGAATACTAAATGTCACCAAATTTAATTTAAAATGATGGAGCACATCACCATTCATTTACAAATGAGAACATCAATAAATACAGGGAAAAATAACTCAGAGAAATAGATGGCGTAATCATCCATGTGCCATTCCTAGCCTGTTCCCTTCAGGCTGTCCATGTGCTTTTCTGCTATATCAGTCAATCAAATGAGAGTACAGTATTGAAACCAAGTAAAAAAATAGTTTCACAGGGTACTAAGTGATTCAATTGTATATTAGGAAACACAATTTTTATGGCACACTTCAGTTTTTACAAGTCCAGAGTGGGTCAGAACCTCAGCTGGTGCCAATAGAGCTGTGGTGATTTACAGCTGCTAAGGAACTGGCCATTATCAAAATATACGCCTGCGATTGACTTGTGACAGCCCGAAGGTGAAGGTCACAATAACTCAGCCCTCCCACATAATAGTGTATTGTGCTATGTATAGTTCCTCAAGCCTCAATTCTTCCCCCTCAACCTCAGCCCTCCTCCAGGACATAAGTTACTCCCACTAAAGTGAATGACAGTCACACTTATCATGTGATTGGAGAACAGGGGGTCACAGATTTTGGATCAGAATCTGGTCTCATTTATACCAATGGAAATCCAAAGTAACTCCCCTGAGGTAAATAGTTACTCTGGATTTGCCCTGGTGTGAGTGCCTTCAGGATCAGGCCCTTTAACTTCAAGCCATATAAGATGAGGTAAGCAACTTATAGTTATCTTGTGACTAGTCAAAAGTCATACTTTTTAGTACTATATTACGGATTCATAGGACAGTGGATCTTTCCAACAACAATATTGTGTTATTGGCCTTTTCCAATAACACAATATTGCTCAACATAATGCTCAGATATGGTGCATTGACTTTGAAAGGCAAGTGGATGAATCTTGCCATATAAGTGACCAGTGTTCTATGCCAGCTCTGCAAAAAGTGACCTTGTGCAATTTCTCAGTGACCTACTCTGTAAAAGGGGGATTAATACATTTGCTAGTGTGAAGCCTTGCTCAATAATAAGAGCTGTGAAGGTCACAGAATTAGCACTAGTCAGTGGAATAGCTGAGACTGAACTCATGATTTCAGCCTGACTCCCAACCCAGTGCACCTTCCCCTAGGCAAAAAAGGTTGGTGTAGGGGGAAATGGCTATTACATCCCCTTGTCTGGGGTCCTAGCTTGGTGCCTACTGCTAGGATGCTCATTGGGAACTCACTGGGAACTTGGTAGCATGTTCTGGTTGGTTGGCATGTAGGGAATCTGTTAGGCTGGAGCATGTTTTGTGATGTTGACATGTTGAGAGTTCAGTGGTGCTGGAACATAGTCAGTGCAGCTGGAATGTGTGGAGATTTTACTAGCAAGCACTACTGAGCATGTGTAAATGACAATTTTCAAAGGCTTAAAACTCAGCCAAATGTTGGTGGAGATTCATGGAGATGGCAAAAGGCACATTTGTGACTTCAACACTCTCCACTTGCCAAATTTCTCTCCAAAGAGAACTTCAAAGGACTGAGTAGAATATTGGTATTAGCCAGTTTTTTACTAGCACCGTTCTTGAAAAAGGCTGAACTGTTTCCACTGCAACTTTTTAATAAAATCAGCCAGAAAGCGAACAAGTGTGGGGAATGTCAGCTCAAATGGTTAAAACTTGGCAAAATGATAAGCAACTAAAATCAGGGCATGTAATGGAAAGTGTCAGGCAACCTTTACTATAGGCATCATTATGAGCTCCATCTATAATGTTGTCCATTCATTTTGTAAGCATTTTTGGACAGGGACAGTGTCTTCTTGGCTGTCTATAGAGCACCTTGCACTACATGGGTGCTACATAAACTAAGGGCTACAGGGTGGGATGATGTGCTGTACAACGGTGTGATTTCTAAAACACACTAACTTACTATATGTTCCATGCTATGCATCCGATGAAGTGGGCTGTAGCCCACAAAAGCTTATGCTCAAATAAATTTGTTAGTCTCTAAGGTGCCACAAATACTCCTGTTCTTTTTGCGGATACAGACTAACACGGCTGCTACTTGGAAAACTAACGTGTTGTACATTATTTGGTTCATGTAGACCATGCTGGTGCCCACTAAAGGTTCCCTAGAGCACTTTAATATAATGCTCTTACTACTTTAAAGCACCAGCAGAGTCTACAAGAACCAATTAATGTGAGACATGTAAGTGTGGTTTAGAAATCACAGCTCCATAGTGTGCATTGCCGCATCGTATAGACAAGCCCAAAGACTCCACATTCAAGCTCCCTGAGCATTGGGCTGTGTGAAATCTGGATCTGAATTTTGCATCTTGAACCCATGCCCATCTCATGCGTGCTGACAGGAAAACTGTGCTCCCTGATTTAATGTGCACAACTTTTTTCTCTGTTCCTTATTCCAAATAGGCAGCACCTGCAGGTTGGACTGCAAACTGCACCCTTTCACCACAGATGACAGCCATATCCTAAAGCAATATGAGTTAAAAATGAATGCTATTCTCCAATCAAAAGGATTTAATGGAGTGGCACCCTTATATTATTTAAAGAAAAACGTTTTAGGGCTCACATGATTTTTTTTTTCTTTTCAAGGCCACTTCTTGAATTTTCAGCTCTGACCAGAATCTGTGTAACTTTTTTTGCTTCTGTGATCACTATGGATGTGGCTAAGACATGTTCCAGACAGAGAGATGTTTTCCTGCAACAGAAAAGTACAAACTATTACAAATGAGAGTGACATTGAAACAGGTAGAAAAATAAGTTGAGGTAGCTTAAAATAGAGAAGGCAACATGTCTCTACAGCCTGTCTCACAAACTTTGACAAGTGATACCAGATGAAATTTAAAAAATATAATACAGTAGCATTTGCGAAGTGATCAAGTAAGCTAACTAACTTTTAAATGTCTGATTGTGGTCAGATGTGTGGTTATGTAATTCCATGCCCTACCCTCCTTAGAAAAACTATTCAGAGCATTCAAACAGAAAAACTGCCATTAAGGCAATATATATGACAGGGGTAGTTAAAGTTGAATGTTGAACCTTAACTCTGCTTCCTCATGCTTAAATGTTAGATAGTCTCTCTTTATATCATGCATTGGTTGTCAAATATTACAACGTATAATACAATAAAAAATAGAACTTTTATACAACCTTACATGCAGTTTCTCTAATCTAATGTCTAAAAGGCAGAGCGGCCTCTCTAATTTTCAGATTCCATTTGGACTAGCTGCTAAGAACACTTGATATGGAAGATACCAGGAGAAACTAAATATATAGGGCCTGATCCTCCTCTGGTGTTAACTGGCAGAGCTCTAAGTCCACCCCATTCTTTAAGTAACTTAATGTCTAACCTCTGCACTGGGAACAACCATTGAATCCTATAATAAGAAATTACTTGGAGGGGTAATGACTATTTAGCAGAGATTGATGAAGGGAATGTACTGGTATGACCCTCGTGAGGAAGTAATAATGAGAATACACTCAGAAACATCCAAGAGCATATAGCTGCGAGGGTTTGTCTGTAAAGCTAGTATTGTTCACAAAGGGATCAAGATGGATGGGGAGCAAGGAGTTTCCATGAAATATTGTCTCATGGTTAACGCACCAGACTGAGACTCGGGAGACCGGGTTCAGTTCCTGGTTCTGCCACATCGTTCCCTGGACAAGTCACTTCATTTCACTACGCTTCAGTTCCCCATCTGTAAATGGGGAATAATGGTATTTCCCTACCTCACAGGGGCGCTATGAGGAGACATTCATTAATGTTTGTCTGGTGCTAGATACAGTGCTACATGAGTACAGTTCTGATGTTGGGCCTACAAATTTACCTTAATTGTGAACTCAACTGTAAAAAGGGAGTGGAAGTTCATAAAGTGTCACAATAGCCTACATCAACAAATGATGGGGAAAAGCACAAAAGTGAGACAGACTGAATTAGTCCCAACAAAAAGGCCTAATGATATCATTCAAGGACTATGTTAAGATCATACTTGGTAAACAAGAGAGTTTGAAACCGAAAATCAATTAACCAAAATTAGTGTGTTGGGAATTAGGCCTACTGGTAGACAAAATAATGAGGGAAGAGGCTTTTCCACTCCCTCCCTTTAGGGGTTCTTAAAGAAAGAGACTTTAGGAGAAAAATTGGCTGCTGGAGAGAGCTTCATCATCATGGCTGCTACCCTCACTGTCTCCTGGAACCTCAGATCTTCTTCATCCTGAGAGAAGTCCTGACCAGACCAGGACAGAGAGAAGGATCCCGGTGACATCATCACCTCTATCCGCTCCAGCTGAATCCCAAGTCTTTGTCTCCCTCCCTCCCCTCTGCAGAGTGTCCTTTTCAATCCCAACCTTATTTCTTCTTTTTCCTATCTCTCTTTTTTCCTCCTATCTTATAAGAGTTTAGTTTAAGCTGGCCAAGGTTGAATATTTTGCTAGATTGTTGTAAGTGTGTGATCAGAGAGAGGCAGGTAAAACAGCTGGATGCAGGTACAAATTTGCCAGGTTGTGGAGTGGCTGATCAGACTGTTTGCTGAGCCTGTATTTTTTTCCACCAGCGAGGTTGCAAGTGAGAATCAGCAACAGAGACACAAACTTAATTCTATCTTTGCTGTTCCTTTCTCTTCCCTCTTGTGTGTGTTGGTCTTGTCTCATCTTCTAGGAAACAGGATCAGACTTTAACAACAGCTACAGCCCATCTCAACTAACTTCTTCTCTTTTCCCCCAAAAGGACAAGTTATTACCACTTTTAATACCATCTAACAGATTGTCAGACAAGGGGTTTTTTCCTTCTAAAAACTCTCTCCAGCTAAAGGGAAAGGGAGCAAGGGATGTTGTTAAAATGAAATCTTACTTAATAGGTTGTTTTTCCTTCTTTTCTGTATCTTTAATAAGAAGTTAAACAGGATTTTTAATGGTGTGTTTGCCATGGTACTAAGCAGGCTGAGGTATCTGTATACCAACCCCCGAATCTTGTTCAAAAATGTTTAATGTTTGACAGTGACTGGGTTACAGCTTTAGCCCATATATTAATCTAAATTAACACAACAGCACCTAGACAGACAGAGAACCAAACCCCAGATCTTATAAAAGCAATTCTGAAAAAGAAGGAGGGCTCGAGATATTGTTATTTCCCATGGGAGCAGGGCAAGGGTGTTACTGCTGCTTACAAACAGTAGGTCTGGGGTGACTGTTAAAGCAGGTGTTTTTTTCATTGTGTGCATATGATGGTAAAGGCATGGTAAATTAATAGTCCTCCGTTATAAATTCTTCTCTGATCAGAAAGATTCTGATTTTGGCTGTCATATACTATAGTTGAAAATACAAAGCCTAAAGCCAGCTATAATTGGATCAATTCAGAACCGCCCCATGAATTAACATGCAACAGTGAAATAATGATATATGGAACAACAGATGGTTTAGGAACTGAAAGGTCTTTTGAAAAAGAACAGTTTTGCTTGTACTGGGAAAATGGTGAGGGAAATCTGAGTTGACACTTACAAGGCTGGGTGTGCAGCAATTGGAGGCAGTTCTCATTCTAGAAAGAGAGTGTTCTGCTTACATCTCAATGCACCCAACAGTATGATTTTGAGTGAAGACAGGCAGCCCCAATTCAAATGCCTCCAGTTATGAGACTTCAGCTAAGATGATAACTGCCTGCCACCTTTTTCAGCAACTGTTGATGGCTGAGCTAGCTCCATGCTATTCACTGAGCAGGTACTGGAAGAAATAGCACAAGAAGGAAACCATTGGTTGGGACGACACTTCCTACAGTACCATATGTTGTGTGATCTTTCTGTGCCTGCACAGAAGCATTTTACTTCCCTGGAGTATGGTAGATAAGAAATATTGCATCTGTGGGGTTAAACAGAAAAAGCCTCCCACAACCCCTAACATTAATTACGTAAACTTATTTATAGATTTCCTAGAATATGCCACATCACATAGCTCAAGGTACATATAAAATGTATTAAACACCATAATTTCTTGTCTAGTTTTCAAGAAGCAAATGAAAAAAAGGATGTTCCCCAAAACCCATCTACCTATCTACTGACTTTCTTAGTGCCCATTGTATCAATAGGCCAGAGTACAATTTATACTAGTAAAGCTGAATGCCCAATTCCCCAAGGATATAGGAAGAAATGACCCATATACTGTGGTTACACACAACCTTTGAGCCTGATTCTCTCCTCACTCTGGTTTTACATCTATGTTACACTGTCAATTTCAGTGGTGTTACTCCTGATTTACACCAGTGTAAGTGAGAAGAGAATCAGTGAAACCAGCAAGGGAAGCAAACTTCAGAATTCGGGCCCTCCAGTGAGAATGCCTGGCTATTGCCCCAGATATTTAAATTTGTTAGTTCAGATGCCTCAGGTAACCTCAGCATCTCAGTGGCATATTCTGTGCCTGAGAAGGGAGGGGGCACCTTACTCCTGCCCACTCCCACATCACGGCCATGTTGAACAAGACCACAATTGTCCATAATTATATTATTTAACACTTGTCCTTGAAGCCCTTGAAACTACCCCGAAAGTAAGGTACTACTCAACACCAGTATGTGGATCAGAATCTGGCCCTTTATAAACATCAACAAAACCCTCACACATTCCCATGAAGTAAGTAAGTATATATTATTGTCCTCATTTTACAGATAATGAAACTAAGGGAAAGAAATTAAGAGATTTGCCCAAGGTTCCAGGAGCCTGGACCACTAGCGTTGAGACACCTTATAACAATCTACCAGGCCTCTAGTACTGAGCACCTAGACTTTCTAAGGCATAGATCTCCATGTGGTTTATGTTCCACAAATACACCCATTATATCAAATCTAGGCAGCTGAATGGGGAGGAAAACACAACTCATCTTCACCTTTATGCCAACAGCTGCACTCATAATGCCATTGACAGAGCAAATGAGAAAGCAAAGCCAAAGTTGAGCAATGATACATGAAGCAGTAAAACTTCTGATAATGGGTCATAGTTAAATAAATGTATTTAATATTGAACTCTGGATATAATAATTCTTACTAGGTAATAAACGATCACTGACAGATAGAGCTATACAACAAAGAAAGATCTTTAAAAAGAAAGGAAAGCCTGCATATTATGACACCTGGTGTTTTGATTTTTTGTTTCAGTGGCTCACACAGAGAGCTTTATATGACTATGAAAAAAAATGTATTTCTAAATACATTATATTTTGTGGAGGCAGTATAGGTAAAGCCCTCAAGAAAACCTGAAGTGTCTGCCGGCTGCCCATTGATTGAATTTGTTGTTACACATGGAGATGTGACAGCAAGTGGACTTTTCCATTTCTGTTGTAACATTTATTGTTTGTTTTTCATTTCCAAGGCTGATGGCATTAAGTTGCCTGTCACAGCTGTCTCTGCCTTTGCGGGACGGATAGCCGTAAGGCTTGTGCCTCTATGTTTCTGTCTATGTCAAGGCTCTTCATTTTTCTCTGAAGGAAAAAGAATTTCTTTAGATTCTGCCTGTAAGATTATATTTTATGTGATTGTTTCTTTCTAGCTTTCCCTTTCAGCTGGTTACTTAGCAAGTACCGACTGAAACATCGTTGTGTCAGGTGTGCTGGGGGTGCAACACTTATATGCTACGATGATGGGCAATATAGAACACCAAAGAGAGATGGCTAATTGCAGAGCCACTTGGAAAACACATTATAAAGTTATGATCTAACAGAATGGGGAGGAAGCCTGGATGGCTAGGGAAATACAGAGCCCTTCATGTTTAGGTCTCTAGAAGAGCTGGCTGGGAATTTTTCAATGAAACTTTTTTTGTTGGAACATGCCAATTTGTCCAAAAGGTTTCCCAGGTTCAGGATGGAATTTCTGGGAAGGGAAAGAAGACAGAGTGATGGATTTACCCCACAATAGCCCAGTGGTGGTCAGCGGGAATGTGGGAGACCCATGTTCTTGTCTCTACTCTAGATTAGGCAGAGCACAGGCTTGACTCTGGCTTTCCCACAGGCTAGATGAGTGCCTAACGATTTGGGGGTGGGATATTTTTTTCAGAAAAATGAGGAAAGGTCTCATTTTTGTTCCAATGCAGAACAAAAACAAACTCCAAAACCTTGAGATTTTTCACTAAAATGGAATTCTTGTTTTCAGGCCAACCCTAGTTGCCAGTTCAAATCTGACCCAAGGTGATAGTTGCTCAGGCTCATTACAATCTGGTGGTTTATGTAGAAATGAATTAGTGACCTCTGTCTTGTCCATACTCCATTGTCATAACTGGCACTGAGCAGGGATCACAAGGCTTGAATAGACATGGAGGCTGAATGACCACCTATCCTTAAAAGTGATCCTTCCAAGATTAAGGTCCATTGGTAGGGTGCGATAGGTAAACTCGGCCTGCCTCTGCTCACACTGCACCCGATTCACTTCTGAATTACTCTGGTTTGATATTAGAATAAGTCCACTAATTTCCAGGGAGTTACAGCAGCATAAAACTGGAGTAAACAGGATTTACACAGCCCATTGTATCTATTTTGTGAGTAAAGAGAGGATTTTAGTCTTTAACACTGTCAGCCTGGCACATTACACAAGCAATAAATTTTCTTTTAAAAAGAAAGAGAGCCTCCAGCACTATTCCAAAGATTTTTTTTCTTTCCCAGCAATCTCCTTAAATTTCTTATTCTTCGTCATGCTATTGCAGTAGTGCTAAATACAGATGAGACAATACTAACTAAGACCTTCAGGAAATAAGTTTTTGAATAATTTTCTTAGGTACTGAATGCTTCCTTTGAACTTCTGGGCTGTGGGTACCCAGGTATGGCAATAACTGTCTCTCCTGAAAGCAGGCAAATCTCAAAACACAGATAATATGACAGTAGCTACTGTATCCCTAGGGCAGGTAAGCTCTATCAATTAACTGGGCTTTCTGTTGAATAAAAAATGTGGCCGTTTTCCTACTGCAGATGGCTTGAATAGCTGCAACATTATTAATATTTATCTGGCATGATCAGGACTTTTTAAAAGCACGTTTTAAATCCTGTCCAAATTAGGACTGCATTGTCCTCTCACATATGCTAGTTTTACAACAATGTAAAACGTTGCGCTATTGACTTCAGTGGAATTGCTCACACTGTCTGACTACATCCAGTGACGTTTTTATTTACACTAGGGGCTAGCTCCACAAAGGGATTTAGATACTAAAGTACCATTTTAGGTGCCTAAGTCCAAATGTAGAACCTCAAACCCTTGCTCAGTTGCTGCCTAACCTTATAGGTGGCTAAGTTTCTGCTGGTGGGCATGTGCAAAGCCACGTAAGGCCTGAGCAGCTTGGCACCTAAGTCCTAGCAGTATTCACAACCTAGATATCCCTCGCCTATCTGTAGGGCTCCATTCAGTAAGCATTCTCAGAGTATGCCTAATCTATAAAAAAAATTGCCAAGGAAGGGATGGTAACTTTCCCCACCTCTTATATCCAATAGCCCAGTGGTTAGGGCACATGCCCAGGATGTGGGAGACATCAATTCAAATCCTCACTCTGCCTGAATTGGAGCAGGGACTTGAACGTAGGTCTCCTAGCTCCCTGAGGAGTGCCCTAACCACTGTAGTGCATAGTATTCTAGGGTGGATACCTGCAATCTCTCCTTTTGAAGCTGTTCCACTTTTTATGAAATACTGAAATAGTCATTGGAGAAGAGACTGGAACCCAGGGCTGCAGGTCTGTGTGCTAACCACTAGGCTGTAGAATCATTCTCACTCTCTCTCTCTGGCATAACTCTTACCATGCTTATAATATAGAAGCCTGGGTGCCTAAGTCAGGGCTGTGAATTCCACTGGGGAGCAGGTGAATAAACTCAGGTGGTGTAACACTAAGCATAAGTCCCTTTTGTGGATCAGGACCTATCTTTTGAACAGTGTACAGTGTAAAATAATATGCAACCAAAAAACAATAAGAGTTTGGGTGTCATTAAATAAGTGCACTTACTTTATAAGTATCCAAACTCTTTCCACTGTATTTATTTTTTCACTTTAGTTCTAGTTTATTGAGAATATTGATTCAACTTGCTGAAAGAGCCAAGGAAGTAAGAGTATTGGTAGTTATTCTAACTATTTAAGCCCTGAAATCTACTTTAGCTTTACCCATCTGCTAAAGGATCAAACTCAGGTTAAAGTAATGAAAGCTATTGGACACCACCCTGGAAAACAAGGGAACACTGTACGGCTTAATTATCAGTTTCCTTTCTCCCCATTCAGATATCTAAGTGTCATGTGTCTTTTTGCCTGCTTAGTGCTGAAATATTGGCTACACTATTGGAGGACAAAAGACTGCTCATTACAAGTGTTGGCATCCTATACGTTCAACATGGGTTCCTGAATTCAAAAATACAATGTTGGAACACAATGTTGGCAGATAGCAAGAAAGATTTTCAACAAAATATAATCGATTCCAATTTTGTAATTGGCTACACTGCATTGCTAGTTATAATTAAAGGAAATAGTTTATTGTTTTAATTGCTGTTTCCCCTTGTTAACTATCCGCAGTCTCTAAACTGTACCTAAGTGAATAATAGTATAAACATCCAAGAAAGAAGGTTACAGTTGAGGCTCAAATTGGTATTGCAATCAAGCAGATCAAAACAGCTAGCTAGCTGTTCCCTTAACATATAGGAATCCCCTAGGTGGCATATAGTCAGCTCTGCCCCTACTGCAGAGGGTGTATTGGGAATTTGATGGGATTGGGCCAGGGAGCACTGCACCCTAGCTGACCCTCAGTGGCATAATGGCCATAGTTAGGGGGCCATTACAATTTAGCATAAGTTAGAGCATCCCTTAGGCTCATATAAATTACACAAGGGGTTAGTTTTGTTCCCCAGCTGACCACTGGGTTGAGGGAGGTGGAAAAGTGGCTCAGAGCCCCCTTCCCACCCCCCATTTGGGCCAAATATGAAGTTAGTAAAGCTGAGGTTCCACCCCAATATCTTCTGTAGAGAATAATTAGGCAGAAGAGGTCAACATTATTCATGGTGTGATGCCACTACGTCAGGGGAGTTGCAGCAGGGTTGAATTTGGCTCAAGCTGGCTACTGATTAATAAGGACCACAATCATCCCCCATGTCTTAACATAACCCCTAAACACCTTAGGAGTGTGGGGGATTTGTAGATGCATAAAGGGAGTTAGGTGTCCAGGTCCCATTGGATTTCAATGGGAATTAGGTGTCCAGATCCCACTGGTTTTAGTGGGAGTTGGGTGTTACGCTGCACTTCGTGCCTTTGAACATCTCCCCTGAATGCATACATAGCACTTCCTCTGCTCACAGCTGAAGTTGTTTTCTGTCTGGTGTTACCTTATCTTGTCCTAATTTCTTTAGTTCATGAGACCCACGGCCTATTTGCTTTTGATGACTGAATCATTTTGGTTGAACAGAAACATGGTTATCTGTGGGTGTTTCTTTCCCTACAGAAGCATGCTTTCATGGTTATGATGTTTATAAGCCTGAAGCTAGTGGCTGGGAAGGCAACACAGCACTTAACTCCAGATGGCCCAGTTTTCAATGCCGCTAACATGATTCATTTACCTTTTGAACAACTATTCCTTCTGATCCACATATACACTTTATTTTCTTACTAAAAATGATTTCCTCCTGATTTTAGTTTCATACATGGATATTATATTCATTTTTCTCCTCTATTCTTTTCACTGGCACTAACTACTTACTTCCATATTTGATCATTTAAATTTATAATCCAGAAATTTACAACAAATCTGCCTTCCAACCTGTAGTATATAGGAATTGGGCAGTATCCCTTTAAATAGTGTGTGAGCCCTCTAGTGGCCCTCACTGTCTTCTGTGTTTCTGTAGCCACCAGAACCCTTTCAAAGCAGCAGTGTATATATGTAGCTAGGCCTTGTATGTTGAATATGTTTAATAAACACTGTTATTTATCACTTATTTTTCTTGTGTGATTCCCACACATGTTATGTAAAAGAGCAAGATACACAATAATTGGTGAGCAGGCTAGGATACTACTTGGTTCCGGTATATCAAACAGAATTTATTTCAATCCCTAGATTTAACATACTGGGCCAGATTCTCTACACAATTACAGTCTCTTTGCACCTTGCAGGTAGTGCAAATGGGCCATAATCTGGCTGTAAATGCCCAGCAGTGGCACTTTCTGCTGGCACAACTGTGCCACACCAGACCATGCACCAGTGGGGGAAGGAGGCGGCAGGGAAGGGGTAATGCAGAGTGGAACTTCGTTACAACTGTCCTCCAGTGATGGAGAATCCAGTAAAAACCCAGCAGCACAATTCAGAGCAGCCTGGGAACTTTCTAAATTGCATCAGGGCTGGGACTGAGGCTTCTTCCTTGCCAAGTGGAGCTCTGGTGCTGGGGAAAATCAAACTCATTATGTTTAGTGACTGGTCCTGATCTTTTAAAATCCCGTCTTTGATTCTCAGCATTTTAAATATTTGAAGATTGAGTTTTTATGATTGTGTTAATTTTTTTCCCTTTTAGGACATGTTTGCTGTATATCTATATAATTATAAAAAATTATAAAATAGCTGAACTGAAGATTTTACTTATTTTGGACATCTATCAATCAATGCTCTTTTCCAATTAATTTGCTAGTTGTAAACTGGAGACTCACCTGATATTGATATGTTTCCTTGTGCAATTTCTTTTAATTGTGCACGTTGTATTGTACATGTCCAAATCTAAGTTGTATCTGCAGTATTTATCATATATTCTACATGTACCAGATCTACTAATACCTGTGTATTAAGATGATAATCTGAGCTGGGAAAAGGAAAAGGTGAGGTTGTATTCTGACCACTTGATCCGTGTCCATAGCAGTAGGTCAAAGTGAGAGAAGATACATGTAGTTCTCTGGGTTTTAATATATTCCTTACATTGTGCATGATGATCATGAACTCAGTGAATTGTAACTTCTGCTAAAAACCATGTTCTTATATTATACTGCTCTATCAAACTTCCTGTCTTTATATTCTGTCATTCAGTATTTTTTCACTCTGCTTTTTCTTCATCCAATTACAGTAAGTTGTAGAACACTATATTCACCTATCCTTCTCATCAAGAGATGGTTTCATCCATGAGGTGCATGATATAGAATAGATTATGTGCAATGGCTCATTTCACTTTAGAGAGGTGTTTATAAACTACTGGTGCTGAACTGTATTAAATCAATATTGTCAGGTGGCAGGGATCTTTATTATTAGTCATCTGAAACAATCAGTCTTTCACTAGATCACAAATACCTTTAAGATATTTGTCATATTGTCTGGAGTGGGTCACAACTGTGAGTGCCTATCTCAGGGTGGACTGTCAGAAAACAAGGGCAGACACTCCAAACTGGAGAGTTGTTCTATTATTAGATTTAATCAAGCCAGTAACAAATATGAACTCGTGGATCACTATACCAGTCTTACCATGGAGTCACAGACAGTCCCCTTACACTCTCCAGACTATCTTGCCACCCAGACAAACTGGACTTTGTGACAAAAGATTACTAAAACCAAAAATCACACCACATCAGGTTACTCCCAGTCCCAGGAGAACAGTCATTTACCCCAGATCAATTGATACTCCATATCTTATACCAAACGTAACACTGGCAGCAAATTCCATGGTAAAGAGACTATAATTTTATTAGTTAAGAAAAAAGAATGAGAGCTATTGAGCGATTAAAGCAGGTAAAATATAATAATAGGTAAGTCAAAGTTTGTAAGTCCACAATGATAGCAGAGATGTAGTAATCTGCCAGTTTCCCCAAAGTCTTTTCAGGGCTACATAGAATAACTCTGGGGATCACTGTTGTCTTGTTCAGTTATTCTGCCCTGTTAGAATCCAAACTATCCAGAGATCAAGGGTCTTTGAATCAGTACTTATTGCTTCTTCTCCATACAACAATCTGATAACTGTTTTTACTCACACAATGGCCAATTGCTTTGAATTAGTATTTCCAGTTACAGGGATATGCATAATGTAAATGCCTGCCATTACATTATAATAGGAACAGATAAGTGAAAGCAATGCAAGTAACATTCCATTAGTTTTCATGAAGTTTTAACACCTGAATACACTTTTACTTTAACACAGACTTTGATCTAGGGTTATTTAATTGCCGCGCATGTATAATGTGAATGTAATGTAACAGTAAACAACAGGATATAGCTAGGCAAAAACAATACAATTAACATTTCCTTTGATCTGCAACACACAAGTAAATTGGCATGAACTATACAAATGCATTTAATTCCTTTGATATTCACACACAAGTGAATTGGCCTATGGCTCTGGCCTGAGCTACTCTGTCAGCATCACAGTAGGTACACTAGGCTAGTTCTATGTCACCCAAGTATTCCACTCATGGAAGAGGAACCCCAGGTAGCTGCCTATGCCAGATTTCTGTCTGCTTTATCACCAAAGTGGCAGAAAGCCTCCAGTTCGTAGAAATAATCAGGGTCACATATTGAAAATAATTAGCTTCTTTTAATATGCATCCAGGAGGTTTTTTTTTTTGTCTAAGTTTGGTAAATTGGATAAACTCACTATGTAATCTATTGATTCCTCATGTAACACATATTTCGCTACACAAGCAACTTCTTCAGTATTAAGCAAAGAATCTATTAATCTGTTACAACATACAATCACCAATTATATGCTTTAACCAATGCAAATCATTCATCAAGGACTCAGAAGGAATATTTACATTTAGAAGTGAAACACTTTCAGTTCAGGAAATTAAGTAATTTACAAGCTTCAAAGAAAGCACAAGTTTGCATCATTTTCCACACGGAGAAAAAGAACAAATAAAAAGCTTTGGGATAAAAGACAATTTTAATACATTTTTCTCCAATATTTTTTTCTTAATATTGTGTTTAAGAATATTGATTTTTTAAAAATTCTTGGAGTGTTGCCTTTAATATGTTGATAGTTTGCAAATTAACTGTAACTTTTCAGGAAAAGACCTCCAGGTATGTCTACACTGCAGCTGGGAATTGTGATTCCCAGCATCGGTATATAGATTCATCCCAGCTCAGCTTGAACTAGCATGCTAAAAAGAGCAGCATGGGCATCGTGGCAGCTTGGAATAGCTACCTGAGTCCAAGACCCTGCGACTCACTGTGTCCAAGCTCAGGTGGCTAGCTCAAGTCACAGCCAGTGACTCAACATCCACACTGCTATTTTTAGTGCCCTAGCTCGAGCTGAGGTAGATTAAGTCTGTCTACCTGCCCTGGGAATCACACCTCCCAGATGCTGCATTGATATACCCTAAGTATCGCTTAGTGAAAATCATCTGCTCAATGCAATGACATGGACCAAAAATTCAAATTATTCAGTGCAGTCAATTTATTATATGAATTTAGAACATTTTTTCTCTTTGCCAATTGCTTATAATCAGATAACAATTTTTACAAAATTGTTTGTTCATCAATATTGTCGATGAATAATTTTTATGAACATATTTGTTGTATGGAGTGTATGTAAAATGTTTTTCATAGAGCAATCGATCATTTTATAGTCCGTACGTTGTCATTTGAATATTGTGTTAGTGAGACAAGGTGACCAAAACCTAACAGATTCAGCCGAAACAGAAAAATCCACAGAAAGGCAGAGAAAATGCTTAGAGGCATGGAAAGGCTTCAGAATGAAGAGAAATAAAAAAATTAGGAATATGTAGCATAGAGAGAAGATAAATAAGAAGTGACACAATAGAGGGATGAAAATAATGAACAGTATATTGAAAATCAAACAGGTGCTATTTCTCATAATAAAAGAGCAAGGGACACCCAATAAAACTAAACAGGAACAAATGTGGCTAAGAAAAGGAAATAATTTTTACACAATGGATAATTAGTCAGTGGAACTCATGGATACAATAAATTATCAAAGGAAATACTTTCATATCCAAAGAGTATTAGTTATGTTGTCCAACATATAGCCATCTAAGTGGAAAAGACCTGATTTTCAGAGGTGTTAAATACCCACAACTCCCTCTGAAGTCAACAGGGGATGCAGATGCTCAGCACCTTCAACAGTCAGGCCAGTTATTTAGGTGACTAAATGTGGATTCTGGGGTCTAACTCAGCCCTCATGCTTCAGCACCTCAGGTAACCACTAATTGCTTGGGTTTGGAAAGAATATTCTCCCATAGGCATAGTAATAGGTATTGTCATTATGAGGATTTAATGCCTGCCTCTGAAGCATATGTAGCCATGGTCAAAGAAGGATACCAGATTAGACAGAGAGCTCTTGTGTTCCACTGTTCCCATTTTGCAATAACTCATTATGTAACTATGAATAGGTATGTAACATGTAACAAATGAAACTATTAACAGGCAAGTTCATCTGATACCATTACTAGGTTCACTACAGTGCTCTGAGATAAGGAGGGACAAATGTATTCATGTAAGCAAATAAAACCACAATATGCTGACAAATATTTTTTATTTTAGTATTTTCAGACACATCACTTTTTTTTACAATCACAAGACAAAAATGCTGAGACTGCTGATAGAAATAGAAATATTGGCCTTCAACCCACACCTGAACAGAAAGCACAAAATGTTACACATTTGTACTTTCCTAATTGAAATACAGGAAAAATAAAGCCAATTTTTCAGCACCCAGCTTTTTCTTTTAAACCAAAATTAATGGCACCTACATTTTTTGCAGTTACTTGTGGGCACAAATGTACTGTGCATATGTATAAGTAATTGATCCGCAGGTACAATGGTGGATTTTCAGCCAAAATGAATTGAATTGCAAGAATAAAATATCATTTGCAAGAAAGGAGAATGGGTCAATATTTCTGTACAAAATCAGGCTCAAGGTGTTCTAGAACTTATGGCAGTTTTTCAATACACAGCATACAAATAATCAAAGCTATTAGAGAGTGACATAGAGAACCAACTTCAAGATGTCACTAGTCATTTAAGAGTGAAATTCACTCTTGCACAGACCTCATGTACAAGGCGTTGGGACTTAAGTGGTAAATAAGCCCTCTGCACTGGGTACATTTTGCTTTTAGATACAAATTACCCACATCTCCACTGAGCAAATCTAATTGAGTTTACCCACCTTTGTGCCTGTACTGAGACAACTAGAGCTTAGCCCTTTGTCTCGTTCATTCCGCAACATTCTTAGGGCTTGCCTATATTCTATATGAGGTTTTTAGCCTCAAGTAAATATATTGCCAGGAGGTAAACACATTTCTAAAGACTAGTGTACACAGTCCATAGACGTTTGTTCCAAGACACAAATGTTTATGGTTTTCTGTAGTCTGAACATAAGGTAAAAAACTCTAGTATAGACATACCCTTAGAAGATATTCTTTATCACTAGATATAGCATATCTACCCTGAAGAATGTAACCAAAGGCTGGGAAGAATACAGTGCCATGTCCTCAGATACTTTGTTTAGAAAAGCAAACTTCCAACAGTTTTTTTTTCAGCACTGAGTTGTAATATGAACATAAGAATGGCCCTACTGGGTCAGACCAAAGGTCCATCTACCCCAGTATCCTGTCTTCTGACAGTGGCCAGTGCCAGGTGCCCCATAGGGAATGAACAGGTAATCATCAAGTGATCCATCCCCTGTCACTCATTCCAAGCTTCTGACAAACAGAGGCTAGGGACACCATCCCTGCCCATCCTGGCTAATAGCCATTGATGGACCTATCTTCCATGAATTTATCTAGTTCTTTTTTTGAACCCTGTTATGGTTTTGGCTTTCACAACATCCTCTGGCAAGGAGATCCACAGGTTGACTGTGCGTTGTGTGAAGAAATACTTCCTTTTATTTGTTTTAAATATGCTGTTGCCCTTGAAACATGGAGCAAGCAGTGTTGTCAACACGCAAAGCCACATTTTCCTTTCAGTTACATTTGTGCCACTCCATTCAGTAGGGTATAGCTAAGAGAAGAATACAGCTCATAATCTGTCATTTTTGTAACATTCTATTGATTCTAGATTGCGAACACAGCTTTGAGACTTTTTTTTTAAAAGCGGAAGAACTGCAGCCGTGTCTTCAGAAGCTTCCTAGACACAGTTTGTTTTCTGCAGCATTAGATACAAGTATTTGATAAATAGCAGCACATTACCACCATTCATTTCATAAGTGGCCATTTCCAAAAAGAAGGTATTGTTCACTAAATTAGTAACCAGACTCCAGTGAGTACAGACCTGAGGACAGCACCTGCCTCTCTTGCTTCCCGCATAACTGTACACACTATTATATTTTAAAACAAATCTAAAATTTTAAACATAATAGAGAATATGAATTTCTTCTGAGCTGAAACCTTCCAAAGGAGATGGAGTTTGGCAAAGTGTTTTCTTTCTAGGATCTTATCATTAATTCACCAGTGCATTTAGAACTTTTTCAGGACTCTCTTATATGTGCCAAACAGTTACAGCAAAGAATGGATATAGTAAATGTGGCAACTTCTGGGAAAGATGCTGTAAGTTAACTAGGACCATTATTAAAGTGTATTTTTCTTCCTCAAAATATGTTCCATGAATAAAACATTAAATGCATTTGATGTGCATCACCCCCTTTTTCCCCATAGGTAAATCACACCAAAAGTGTTCTGTGTAGTTAAAGGTTGAGGTCTCCTTACAGGTAGTCAGAGGTGGTTTAGGTAGTGCAGACTTCCATTTATATTAGGTAAAGGATGTATAACTTCCTCACTGTCCAGGAAAATGTTAAAATGCACATTTGTAAGCATAACTTTTTACATCCACTTAGAATACATCTTCTCCTATTTGGAATGTTCACAATTTGAATCAACAATTTACCCTTGGTGGGCATGTTCTCATGGCTACTTTTGATCTAGCCATATCAATCTTCTTGTCATGTCTTGTCTTTTCTGCAGCTAGATGAGACTTCATTACACCATATTTCAGTGGGTTTGTCCCTTCAAAAGGCAGTCTAATCAATCCGCACGTGCACACACACACAAAGAATATGCAATGTATCATTTTACAAGAGGTTTTCGTCCTAGTTACAATGGGTGACCATATCAAAATTCTTCTTTAAAACCCCATATTGTTTTTCCAGTGTTATCAAAATGTCTTCCCGCTACCCAGATATTATACTTCCAACTGAGTCATGCACACAGGCTGGCATTTAGAGAATTCAACACCTATTAATATTATTTAGGATTACTCCTTGATGTGATGGGAAGACTTGTGTGTTCCATTGATCCCCAGAGCTATGATTGAAGGAGTTTTAAGTCCTAGTTGGGCTACCCAAGCCAGACAGCTCAAAGGACAGGGACCAGATGAAAAGGACGTCACTGGTCCCCAAGGTTGGTAGATAGGCGATAGGCCAATAACCTATCTTCATAAAGTTAAGTTATAGAAACATAACAAGGTAGCTATTTCAGCAAACAGCAGGACAGATGGGATGGAAGAGCCTTGTCTGTGCCCTATTCAGATTCACAATATTATTTAAAGACCCAAAGAGAATTAAATAAAAAATAATCCCTTTGCAAGCCATTCACGGTTCCTCTGGCATCTGAGTTTCTTTTTAATTCCTTATAATATTTTTGAAGCAGCAATTTAGCTATGATAATTTCCTTTCTGTTCAACAACAATGTAATTCGCAGAGGTCAGCACAAGTTGTCAGTTCCACTTCTAGTTGTCTTGTGTCAAGCATCTCTGCTTATTGTAGGCAAGTCCGGCTTAGTGTAGAAAATTCCCACACCCACATTCTGACTAGTGGGAAGCTGGAACCACTCATAGTGCAGTTATTTATTATCATATTTTTTAATGTTTTGATAACACACCAACCAAAATTTGCACTTGAAAGGCTGCTCGTGTCTAATATTGTGACACATACATTACCATTTATTTTTATAGATTCTCCAGCTAAATTTAGGTAGACAGTTTTAGGTCATGAAGTCTAGAGAAACGTGTCAAATGACTAAAGAGGGAAAAAATGTAAAATTAATATGAAGTGGATAAATTTATGTGGATTAAATTTAAAACACGGATAGTTCAATGTGGCTCATCTTGAGAAATTTAATCAAAATAGATTCTTCTATTCTTTATTTCTTTTTATTGGAAAGTCACACATCAATTTCCTTAACATATCCCCAAATTTTCACACATACTTCCATAGCACTGTGGTAAGGTATCTCTAGTTAATGGACAGCAAAGTGCCAGTCAGCTTTATTTTGTTAGTCTGATCAAAATTTCAAGCCTGTAATCAATATTGCATTGTGGCAGATGTCATCCAAAAGAAGTAGCCTCTTTGTCTTTTAGATGATCTTTTTATACTACTACAGAAGTCTTGTCTATTAGATTAAAATGTCATGTGAAAGGGCTGATTCTATTTTTAGTAGAAGTTCAGAAGTGGTGGGGTTGAGGAGTTGGATTCAAGGCCCATCTCTAATTAGATTTTTGCCATGTTACTACTATGTGGTAAAATATGCCAGTGGAGCCACTTGGCATATCCTGACAGCAATATTCAGCTCTCCCTCTTGGTGTCTGTGTGATTTGCCTAAATTTAGGGGGTTTAGAATACTGAAGTCAAGATCTGCTATGACACTAGATATAATTATTTTCCCTCTGGAGAACATATCTATTACACATGTAGCACTCATTCCAAGTGTGCCACATCCATGGTGATCTATGGGAACAAGGAAAATGGGAACAGAATAGAATGAACTGAATCTGAAAGGAATGGACTGAAAATAAAGCCAGTATTAAATTGAACATTGAAATGAAACCACTATGTGCAACAAAGAAGAGCCATATGAAGACAATGAAGCTACGTCAATTTATCCCAGCTAAGGCTCTGGCCCACAAAATCTGTACTGAAGATTGAAGTAGGGATGGTTTCTCCTTTAATTTTAAATGAGATCCGTTTGTTACAAACACTTTCATGAGCAGCTCAATAAAATTTAAGTTAAACACAATTTTTAGCGCAAACCAGGACACTGTAGGTATTCATTTCCCCCCTCTCTTGTTTCATGTTTTCATATTGTTATACTGTTATATTTCATTTTGTCAGCATCCTCCACATATTACAGAATACATATATGTACACACACGTGCATATACATGTAAGATCTGTCTATTTAGATCCAGTAATATGATGGTTTCAATAGTTTTTAATACCAAAATATGACCTGAAAAGGCCTTCATGTCATTTGTAAAAATGTCAAGTACCATAGATGAAAATTTTTGATATGAGCACTTTTTGGAAAGGCATTTGGCTTTTTCAAGGAAAATGCCATTTGTTTTTATATTGTGTAAAGGACTAGGAAAAGGGCAAGGTATTTTATAAAATGAGTTTGTGACAATGGCAGACCGGGTCATGCTAGAGTCTAACAGGTCAATTTACTTGTGTATTAGTATAGATCAAAGTAATGGTTAGCTGTATAACAGTGTATTGGGTGTTTAAACTTCATGAAAATGAATGGGACATTATTTGCATTGTTTTCACTTATCTGTTCCTGTGATAAAGTAATAGCAAACATTTACATTGTGTATACCCCTGTAACTATATAACCCATCAAATAAATCTTGTAAAAAGGTTAATGAAGAACTTTGCAAATTTCAAAGCAAGTGGCCATTATGTATGATGGTTGGAGATCAAAAGACTAAGTACATTCCTCACTCACCATCATCAAAGGAAAAGCCCCCGTGGATACAGACACTGTCAGCTGGCTTTCTGTGTGAAGAAACTATAAATATGAATTCAAGGAAAGATCCTTTATCTCTGAACTGCCTGGATTCTTACAGGGAAGTGTGACAGATGCAAAGCGGAGATCCCAGAGACAATCTGGGAACCCTGAAAAGACTTTGGGGAAACTGGCAGTTTACTACATCACCATTTGGAGTTACAAGCTGTGATTCCCCTGTATATATATTTACCTGCTTTAACCTCTCAATAACTCTGTCTTTTTTCTTAGCTAATATATCTTTAATTAGTTTACTATAGAATTGGCTGCCAGTGTTGTCTTGGTGTAAGATCTGGAGTACCAGTTGATCCGAGGTAAGTGGCTGGTTTCTTGGGACTGGGAGAAATGTGATGTGGTGTGATTTTTGGTTTAAGTGACCATTATCACAAAGTTCAGTTTGTCTGGGTGGCAAGATAGGCTGGAGAGTCTAAGGCGGGGTGGCCAACCTGTGGCTCCGGAGCCACATGCGCCTCTTCAGAAGTTAATATCCGGCTCCTTGTATAGGCACCGACTCCGGGGCTGGAGCTACAGGCGCCAACTTTCCAATGTGCTGGGGGATGCTCATTGCTTAACCCCGGCTCTGCCACAGGCTCTGCTCCCACTCCACCCCTTCCTGCCCCCTCCCCTGAGCCTGCCATGCCCTCGTTCCTCCCTCTCTGAGCCTCCTGCACACCACAAAACAGCTGATTGGGAGGTGCGGGGAGGGAGGGGGAGGCGCTGATCGGCAGGGCTGCCGGTGGGCAGGAGGCGCTGGGAGTGGGGCGGGGGAGCTGCTGAAATATTACTGTGGCTCTTTGGCAATGTACATTGGTAAATTCTGGCTCCTTCTCTGGCTCAGTCTAAGGGGACTGTCTATGACTCCTTGACAAGACTGGTATAGTGATCCAGGAGTTCACATTTGTCACTGGCTTGGTGCAATCTAATGATAGAACATACCACTAGTTTGGGATATTTGTCCTGTATTCTGACAGTCTGCCCTGAGATAGGCCGTCACAGTTGTGGGCCACTCCAGACAGTGTGACAGAGTTAGTAAAAACAAATTATTTTAAATAGATACTCTAGAGATGATATTAAATTAGCTAGTTAAAAAATCATTAGAAAACAGTGGAGGATTGAGGTTTCTCCCAGGTTTGGAGTTACAGGAATCCCTTCTCCCCCAAACTCTAAGCAGAGGCTCTGCTCCTCCCTTCTATCCCCAATTCTCTTCCATATTCATGATAGGTGAGATCAAATCTCTCTCTTTTTTAAGGTGCGACTAACCATATGTTAGGCAGGAGTACTCTTTCATGACAAAGTAATTATGGTGAGACTGAAATATTACAAACTTTTCTCCCTAACACTGACAGATCTTTAGATCCATGATTGCTGGGTTATCTATTTAGAGAGTTCAGTTAAGCCAATGGGTTTTAAAGTTTGTTTCTAAAAATTAGCACAAAGACCCAAAGATTCTGGTGTTGGCATTCCACAAGACATCCTTCCACAGATTCCTGCAACTTCGAGTGCAAGGAAATGTCACACACTCAAATTCGTAGAGTGCCCAAGTTGAGTCATGGAAGGAAAATTGTGTAACGGTATAATGTAAGCAAGGGGTTTCTTATTCTAATAAATTATAGCTCTAATTTACATATATTCCCTCCTGCCTGTCAGTTTATGCACCATAGCTTTCAATTATTTATAGTTTAAATGTGATGGGTTTAAAATTATCAGTTTATATAACCCACTAAACTTTTTAGTCACTCTCACTTATTAGGGATACCTGCTCTTCTAGTTAGAACTGTCTTTTTGTGGCCCTCTGCTGTTCAATTAAGACATTGCTGTTCCCTTTCTTGTGTACTGAGGACTAAAAGCTGTGTGCTTCGGAAAGACCATTTAGCAATCTAGCTTATTTAATGTTGACAGTGTAAGCCTTGTTAAAATTAATGGTACATTTAAAGGGAGAAACAAATCAGAAAGTTTACTGCTTTGGCTTTCTAGCATCTTCCATCTGCACATCTCCAAATATAACACAAACATGAATTAAGCCTCACAACAAACCTGTGAGGCAGATTAGTTGTAGTACACATACTTTCTAGGTGCTAATGGAGGCTAAGTGGCTTGCCAAGGGTTGTGGAGCTGGGAATTAATTGAAGGATTCTTACTGAAAATCCTTGCTGTAATTGCTATATGAGATGCCCCCCAGTTAGAGGAGAGATGGAGAGAACTAAGAGGAAAGCAACAACAAGCAAACATATTTTGCAACCCAGCCTCTACCCCCAGGAGGGCTCTAGAGACAGACACAACTAGGGGATGGTAGGCTCTGCCTCCTGGAACAAGGCAGGGTGCAGAGTGGACAGGAGCGCCGAGGCAATGGCCTCCAATGGATTCCTTGAGATCTGCATGTTCTGTGGGTGGAGCTTCCAATCTCTTTCATGGGAGGGCAAACCCCATACCCTGAAGGGGAAGAACTCTAAGGAAACCATAACTTATTTCAGCTCCACTACATGAATATTCCTACACAAGAGAGCTTGGGGCCTTCTGAGAACAGGCGGAGAAGTGAACTGTCAGTAATATCACCCTCAATTTACAAACTTCATTTCTAAGGGAGTTCAAAAGAGAAGTTAAGATCAAGAACTACAATGTTCATGGGATCCTGGCCACTAGGAAGAAGAAATGACAACTGCAGACTTCCCTCTTGATCCAGGAAAGAATATGGCTCTTGACACAAATTAAAATGAAATGTAAGCTGGCACACAAGGTATGTCTACACTGCAGCTGGGAACACGCCTCCCAGTCTGGGTGGACAGACTCGCACTAATAGGACTCGAGCTAATATGTAAGCAGTGTAGATGTTGCGGCTCAGGTAGTAGTTCAGGCTCTCAAGCCCACCCAACCTCCCTGGGTCTCAGCTTGAGTGGCTAGCCCAAGTCTCTGCCAGAGTCGCAACATCTGGGACACTTCATCATATTGCCATTACTACAGATAATCATTAAAATTTTCGAGTAAATACAGTTGCTTATCTACAACCAAATACTTTCTTTTATATTTGTATTTGAATTCACACTTATTATTGTATGATTCTTTGCAGGTCCTGCTATAATTTGATAGCAGACTCTCCACCTGAGTGTTGGGACAGTTCTAGATAGTGTGATATTTGTCATTGATTTTTAAAGTTCTCTGCTGCTATAATCTATAAATTTACTGTACATATATTCACTTTCTCTGTATTTCTATTTAACGACTTATTTTCCTTACAGCTGTTTACTCTTTTTGAAATGCAGGTTGACTCATAGGTGGAGGGCCTCATTTATTTTCATATGGCAAATACAACATTTTAATTTGATTTACTAGTTTAATGAACACTTACATAGTTTATTGGAATCCTGATCTTTCAAAACTTTGTTTTTTTCCATAAAAAACATGAACAATCTAAGCTTTTGTATGTTTATGTCTCTTGGAAAGATATTTCTAAGGCACCATAGTATATAAGTACTGTATTTGTCCAGATGCACAATGGTGTTTTGGTAAAGTCTTGTTTAACCTAACTTTGGCTTATTTCAATTAATAAATGATTCTTATGTGTCCCAAGTCTGCACATCTGCCAATCGCCAGCTCAGAAACAGTGTCAGACCCTCAGCTGGTACAAATCTGTGTACTTCATTTGATTTCAGTAGAGCTACACTGATTTACACAAACTGAGGAACTGCCTAGCTGCTGAAATCTTCATCATGATTTCATTGCCAATGCTTTCAGTCCTGTCATACCTTCTTTACAGCCTTCCTGAGTCCTTGAGAATGCTGCCACCCACCTTCTCATATGCACAAAGAAGTGCACCCACATTCTTACATAACTCCATTGGTTCCGCATTCATTTCAAAACCATGCTCCTTGTCTAAGACTCTCAGTGGACTTGAAACTCAGAATTTACAGATTTCAGAAAGGCCTTTTAGTTCATCTAGTGCATACCCTGGTAGTTCATGGATTGCTTCATAAAACAGGTTTTCTAATGTGGTATCTACTGATCTGCTATTGCAAGAAGAGTCTGTGAGATTTCAGGGTTACTCAGCTCAAATCCTATTCCTTAAAAAACCTCAAACCCAAACCTTTTACTTAAACCTAATCCAACTGATCTCAACACTGCTGCCTTGGTTGATCTCTAGTTTCTATCTTCATGCAGATGAAGAGTAAATTGATCATTCTCCTGCTTAATACTGCATCATGTTTCTAAAAGGGATTTAGAATTGGGACGAAAGAATTGTAGTTTTATTTACTGCATTTGTGGCCAGGAGCCATTTTTTTGAAAGCAAATGAATTTAGTCTCTTTTCTTCTTTGTAGTTCTTTGTAGAGCAATTAAATGTGGTACCAAGGATAAACCAAATGTGACTTTCATGTGGTTACTAAGCCAATTTAAAAGATTGATGTAATGGTTATGGAAATTGACCACTAGACTTTCATACTGTATTTGTAGAGATTCTTTCTGCATTTGCTCTAGGTATTTTCACTAATGTTTTGGTTAATTGAATGAAATATTTAGAAAGTCTAAATTAACTGTTATTCAATTAGATGTTAAGCCTTCATGTAACTACTGTAATTACTGTTCAATGTGTATTAAAAGGATTTTCCACAGTCATAAACAGTTTCCCACTAGCAATTGCTTTTCTGAATACATTTCAATCTGAAATCGTGAGAAGGTTCCATGTGCCAAAATAGTTCTGCTATAGTGCAGTACTTGTGAGAGACTCAGACTCTGGTAAATAAGAGCTGTGTGCTCAACCCTGTAGTCCTTATTTCTGCCAGTAACAATGGGGTCAGCAGAATGGGGAATGGAACCTATAAAACCTAGATTTTAAGCCCTCATTCTAGCTACTACTAACACTTTCTATAAAGATGTTTTACTTATGGGGAAGGTGTGAGGGCTTGCTGACCTCAGCCCCAGGGTTCCCAAGGCAATGCTCAGACCACAGCTGCCACCCAGCAGCTCACCTGAGTGACTGGAGAAGGGGACCGGTGAAGCTCTAGCTTGCAAAGGGCCCTGCCTCTATGAAGCTTCTGATTGAAGGAGATGTCCAACCCCAGTGATTGGCTGGAAAGGCCTACTTAAACCAGAAAGAGGCATGCTTGGCTGGCTGTGGACATTGCCTACTTGCCTGATTCCTCCCTTCCCACCTGTTCCTGTCCTCCTTATCCCAGACCCCTGTCTGTTCCTAGTTCCTGCTTTCTTGCCTTGCTACAAGTCCCTGCTCCTGTGTCCTACCCCTGACTCCAGTTTTGATCCTTGGCTTGACTCCTGGCTCTCTCTGGCTCTGACCCTTGGCTCTGGCTCCTGACTAACCATTATATATGATGCCCACACCCTGGCTCCTACAAAAGGATGCTTTTATGGCTAAAGCACAAGACTGAGAGTCAGGAGATGTGTTTTTTTCCTCTTGCTTTTCTACAGCCTTGCTGTGTGATCTTACCCAAGTTGCTTAAAATGCTTGACTTCTCCTTCCAGCTGCTTTGTGATGCTCACAAAAAAGTAGTAGAATGCTGCCCTAATGGAATAGCTGGAGATTCCCTTGATGTAATGGAATCTCTAGATGAAGTAAATCCTCAGTGTAGCTCCAGCCTGTCCCAGAGTCAAGGGCACAGAGAAGTGGCTTAGCTCCACTTTCTTTCCCCACCCTTTGTGGTCAAGCAGAGCTCAAGTCAACCCATATTAATAACATGGGGATAATATTTCCTCCTATAGGCTTTGGAATACTTAATCAGCCAAATGTTTTTCAATATTTAGATGGAAGGTGTCATAGAAATGCAAAGTGTTCTGAATATTCCATAAAATGCTTCAGTTAGACATAATGAACAAATAATGATTATTCCAGTAGTGAATTATTTAATAACTGAGTAACCTTGGATAAGTTATGAGTGTTTCAGTAGTGAGCCTTCATTGTAATCCTTACATTCATTCAGACAGGAGTTGAAGTATAATGTTCATTTTAAACAGTCTGGATTGCAGTAAAAGAGTGTGCTTAGATGTTGTACCTTTGGCAAGTCAGAAATGAACAGTTCTCCAGCGTGTGGACAGCTGCTTAGCCCATCTGTGACTAGCCTTTGCTATGTGGATTTTACATAAAACAAACGTTGCTATATTCCCTTCAAAATAGAGATTCAGTAGTTGGATAGAGAAGTTTACAGGATATAGCATGTAATATATTATCCACATAGATACTTTTTTAAGGATTATAAAACCAATAATGAGGAGCCAAAAGATCCTGTAAAACTGAATATTTAATTTAACCATATATGTGTATATGCCTTTTACAAAAGATACATGTGTATTTTAACTTTTAAATGTCAGAATAACCTTCCAGTTAGGAAAGAACAAATGATCGGGCCAAATCTTCAACTGGTGAAAAACAGCATTACTCCATTGACTTCAATGCACCTAAATTGATTCACACACCAGATCTGAGGCTCTGGTCTTTGTTTAAAAAAGTCATCATCAACACAGATGTGAAAATTAACATTAAATGTTCCGAGTAGGAAGGTGTTGTTATTTAAAGACATAAAAATACAGAACGCATGATAATTCTATCAAGAGGATTCTGAGGTACTTTAGGAACAGAGTTATTTAAAAACAAAAATACATTAGAGATTACAAGTATGTTCAAACAGTATAAAGATGTAACAGTTACCAAGGAACTACAATAGAGTAAAAGCAGTCTGTTTACATCCAGTATATTACAGTGAAACCACAGTACTAGCAAACAAGAGGTTTCTAATGTTACACATAAATTAATAAAACAAAGCAGGAACAATATTTTCGTTTGCTTCATGATCCCAGCCCCACTGATCCACATATAGTAAGTGCATGATAGGTGAGCATTTCATTCTTTTACTTTACACTTCTATAGGCTGACAAAACCTCTAAACAATAGTGAATTAAGGGCCAGATGCTCAAAGTTAGGTAAGTGCAATTGCATGCATACATTAGTTCAACTTAAGCACATACACATATTTAATGTGAGGCAGTTTGGTCTAAGTGGACTTAGCACCAGAGAGGTACTCTGGAGGCTTGGGTTCTGTTCCCAGATTGCAACTGGCCTGCTGATCTTGAGAAAGTCACTTCCCTTCCCTGTCCCTCAGTTTCCCCATCTGTAAAATGGATATAGTGATAGTGACCTCCTTTGAAAAGTGCTTTGAGATATACCAGTAAAAAGTTGTATATAAGAGCTGGGTATTTTAGGAATTATTAATCAGTATCCCTGCATGCACATGGCCAGATCAGTGTCTAAAAGGCCTTGTGCTTATGAAACTACCTCATTCACATGCATGCTGCATAACAATACACTCCCCTTCTTCCTGCTCCTTGCTCCAGAGCTCTGTATGTGCATGCCAGATAACACTTCACTGAAGGGCAGGCCAGAGTTCTGTCTTTCCTGGACTTTTCAGAAAGCATTAAACAGATTTGAACCTCAAAGCTTTTATTCATGAAACCAGATAAATGGTGGTTAATAGTTCCCAGTCAATTTCAAAGAGAGTGTAACATACACTTTCATAGTAAACAAGCATTTAATGCATACAAAACACACCGTAAACAGTATAAAACTTGTTCATAGTATTCCAGATACTATTAATACCTTCTAAACAAAATCTATTAGTAAATTTACTGGTGTTTTTTTATACAGACTTCCCCCTTTTGTTTCTGTTACATACAAATATAAGATTTCAACATAACATTTTCTATACTTACACACACACACATCAAAATACATTCCCCTCTGTCTCAGAGATGATTTCTCAGTCTTTATAGCGTAACCCGAGTATGCGATATGGGTCCAGTTGGACTCTTCAGAACTTGAGAAATGGCAGCTTCTCAGTCCTTTCTAACATTTCAGACCCCTGTGTGACGGGTTGAATCACAGAACCCCCCTTGGGAGCTGCCACCTGATGTGCCAAGACTACTTCTGCCCCTGCTTCCCCTGCCAGCTCGGGGCCCCAGCACCCTGTCTTGCTGAGCCAGACACTCCCGTCTGCTCCAACACAGACCCAGGGTCTGAATTACTTGCCCCAAAGCTACAGACTTAACTGAAAGCAGCTAACAGAAGTGTTCTTGTCTTTAACACTCAGATGCCCAACTACCAATGGGGTCTAAACCCAAATAAATCCATTTTACCCTGTATAAAGCTTATAGAGGGCGAACAGTTTATGAGTTTACCCTGTATAGGGTAAACTCATAAATTGTTCACCCTCTATAACACTGATAGAGAGATATGCACAGCTGTTTGCCCCCCCAGGTATTAATACATACTCTGGGTTAATTAATAAATAAAAAGTGATTTTATTAAGTAGGATTTAAGTGGTTCCAAGTAGTAACAGACAGAACAAAGTGAACTACCAAGTAAAATAAAATAGAACATGCAAGTCTATGTCTAATACAGTAAGAAACTGAATACAGATAAGATCCTCACCAGTTCCAGAATGCTTCCTTTTACAGACTAATCTCCTTTTAGTCTGGGTCCAGCAATCACTCACACCCCTTGCAGTCACTGTCCTTTATTCCAGTTTCTTTTAGATATCTTTGGGGGTGGAGAGGCCCTCTCTTTAGCCATCTGAAGACAAAATGGAGGGATCTCCCACGGGCTTAAATAGACTTTCTCTTGTGGGTAGAGACCCCCTCCTCTCTCCTATGCAAAATCCAGTTACAAAATGGAGTTTTGGAGTCACCTGGCTAAGTGACATGTCCATGCATGACTGAGTTCCTTAACAGCCAAGCCACATTCCTGGGAAAGCCCAGATGTGGATTGGTGTCTCCAAGTTCATTGTTGGCTTAAGTGTTTCTTGATCGGGCACTTACTGAGAATAGTCTTTTCTCAGGAAGCTGACCAACTGCTTCACTACAACCTACTTAGACTCAAACAAGTGTGCAGCCAATATTCATAACGTCGAATACAAAAATGATACATGCATACAAATAGGATTAATAGATTCAGTAGATCATAACCTTTACAGACATATGTTACATGGCATATGTAGCATAAAACACATTCTAGTTATGTTATATATATACACATACATAAGCATATTTCCATAAAGCCTTATGGGGGGCACCGACCGTCACACCCTGTCAACAAACAAATAGTCTGGGGATCTTCAATGACAGGATACTGAAGTGTTTGAAAGAACTAAGATGCTGCCATTCTTCTTAAACTCAGAAGGCTCCAGGTGACATACACGACATATTATGACTACACTATACATACTGAGACATTATTCTCTGAAGGAAGATCAGAGGAACCCCAGTACGTGTGCTAAAGCATAGAAATGTAATGTTCTGTTGAAACCTTATATTTGAAGATATTTAACAGCAACGGTGGGGAAATCTATATAAGTAGCACTACAGATTTGCTGCCTAACAGCTTTTTGTTTAAAAGTTAGTCATAGTATTCCAAATACTGTTAACAATGTTTTGTACTATTTATTACATTTTCTGGTGCATTAAATGTTTGCTTCACTAAGAAACTGTGTGATACACTCTCTCTTTGCGGAGGACTGGGAACTATTAACACCTGTTTATCAGGGTTTTACATATGTTAGCCCTGAGGTTTAACTCTGTGTAATGCTCTCTGGAAAGTCCTGAAAAGACAGAACTCTGGCCTATGCTTCAGCAAAGAGTTAATCTAGGATGCAGAAAGAAGGAGAGTGTAATAGTTATGCATTATATTGCCACAGCATGCCCCACCACCAGCATTATATTGTGATGGAATGTCTACCCCCACACAAGCAGAGATAGAGTTAACTGGATAAGGAAGCAATTAGTGCATCCTGTTGCACCTGAAAAGTGAGCCAGGGTCAAATTTAGGGTTAGACCCAGCTGAGGAGGCCCTGGGTGTCTGAATTAAGGAGTGGGATACCTAATTAAAAAAAAATTAAGGACTTCAGGGTAGTAGAAGTGAAGCAGGAGACAGAGGCAGAAAATAGGCGTTGGGATCCTCTCCTGAGAAAGGAGTTCTGGTAAAGGGCTAGACATTGGGAAACCACAATGACAGAATGAGCTCCTATGGTGAGCCTTGACAAAAGGGCAAAACCCCAGGGAGGCAGCCCAGTAATTGGGTTGCCAGAGGAAAGAGACATGGACACAAAGAGAGCCTTGTGGGAGTCAAACCGGAGCCAGACCTCCAGGGAGAATGCCTTGGGAGGTGTGACTTAGAAAGCAGGAAAGAACTCTAAAGAGTCCAGGAAGGGGTGAAGATTCTGTGGAGGAGGGAAAGGAGTTAGAGGCAGGTCAAGGTGGGAATTACTTCAGGGCATCAGCAAGAATCCTAAGGAAGCAGACTTTAGCTACTTGCCACAGGGTTCCTGGACTGAGATCCTGAGTAGAGGGAGGGCCTGGGTTCCCCAAGTGTCCACCGAGGAAGACCGCACAAAAGCCCACTGTAATAAGGAGTGTAAGGATCACTGAGCCCACAGTTGAGGTGAAGATCTACCATATGGAGTATTGTTTTGTGGAACTGTTATATCAGAAGGAGTGGGACTGAACCTGACCTGGCTAGAGGGCTGAGTCATGAGAGGAAGCACACCACCATAAGGCTGGAGCAGCTGTTGGAAGGGGTGCAAGAGAAGAGTCCGATATACCAAGATCAGTCATGAGGGGCTGTGCCAGAGGTAAGCTATGCTTCTAGAGGGGAGAAAGGCAAGTGAAATACACTTGGAAGCACATTAAGTAGAGAAGCTAGCTAGCTATTTTGGTAAAGTAGGTCTCTCTCTCTCATCTGGCTTTAGGAGATCTTGAAGATCTTTTTAAAAGAATATATTCCTTGGCTATTGAGTTTTTGCATTTTATTTCTGATGCTTAAATAGCAAACATCTCATGTCATTATTTTTTAAACACTATTAATAGCATGAAACATTTATGTTCCACATATTTGACCAATTAATAAGAAATTGCAAAAGAAAGCACTAAGGATACACTTTGTTACAGCTACTGAGGGGGAAAGGTCAGTGGGTGTCCTGAAATGCACTTGGTAGAAAGTACAGTCTCCCAAGCTGCTCTGTTCTCTTCCAGTTTTGTAAGATTCAAGATATGAACAGCTTGAAATTTAACTGACCATTTTGTACCTAGGCTTGTTAAAAGTAACAAGATGACAGAAACTGAAAGCAGTTTAGTGGAGGGGGGCCGGAAATCCTCTTCCTTTATCAGTTTAACTTTGTTTATTTGGCAGCACTCTGTATGTAGTCAGTTTCTTCTCACCTCCCTCCCAAAAAATAAGTCAGTTTGGGTGATACAAAAGTAGGTGAAGAGTCCATGCAAACAGATCTTTATATGTGATAAGGACAGCGTCTTTGCTGAAAAGACCCTGATAAACATCAGCAGGGAGGCAACAAAACTCTTATAATTTTTAAAAGGAATTAAAAGTTGGGATATACTATTCAAGTGTGCTATATCAGAAAATAGTAATTCTTGAAATTGGTCATTTAAAAAAAAAATCTAGGTTGATAATGTCTCTCAAACAAGGAATTTGGCCCTAAATCAGTGGGTGTATCATTAGCTCACGTTACTGTAACAACAGTTGTTAAGTTTTCCCAGTGTTAGACATTCAGAGTACAGTAATTTGTACATAAGTTATTTCTGGAAGCACACTCATAAAATGTGTTATTGGCAGTGCTGACTGGTGGTTAGTAGTAAAGAGAAAATACCAGACAATTCATTTCAATTGACTAGAGGTCATTACAATATCTGCCTTCCTTATCTCCCTGCCTTCATGCAGATACAAAGCACTCTGGTATTCCAAGAATCTTTCATGCATATCATATGAGCAGAGTTCTAATAAGCTGGAGCATCATATTTCACCTGATATTATGTTGAATTGCTGTCCCATTGCAGCTTAATCAGAATTTCTCTGAAACTTGTCACAGATATGCCAGTGTTGTTGTTACCATGGAACAAAATGGATAACAAACAAGTGCAAGTCCTCTGTTGGCATTGTTGTTTGATGAGAATATTAGTGCAGAGAGACTCTGGAATAAGCTACATACAGCAATCTTTATCAGTAACACCCCTTGCGTGGCACAGCTCTATTCTTTTGGAGCTGCTAATATCAATACATTATTTTTTTAGGGACACAGTCTGTTGGATGCTTCAGAGGGAACTGTCACAACCTTGCCGCCCTCCTACCCCATAATATACCTAAGTGTGACTAGAGGGCTTTTCCCCTTATATTGCGAAGCATGAAGGTCAACAGGTATTTGGGCAAGCTATCTGATTAATTCAGCCTTTGTTCTGTTTACAAATTATCCACACGCTGGCTTGGATATTTCCAAGTGTGTTCATTATTTGAAACTATGTAGATCTATTTCAGCAAATGTGAAATAGTTGCTACAACTGTCACATTGTGTTCTCACTACTCGCAATTTGCTATGCTGTGGTCGGTCACCCTAAGTCTCATTTTATTATATTTTACTTATTATTAGAGGTAGTAGTTTGCTGTAGAACCCAGAGACCCCCTATTCAAGACCAGGTATTGTACAGGTGCAGTACAAACACTCCAGTAGGCATGATTCTGACCTCAGCACTGATAATACTTTTATGTAACTAGATTGCACAATAGACTGTTTATTGGGGGGCCAAGTACACCTCTACCCCTCTATAACGCTACCCGATATAACACGAATTCGGATATAACGCGGTAAAGCAGCGGCTCCGGGGGGGCGAGGCTGCGCACTCTGGCGGATCAAAGCAAGTTTGATATAACTCGGTTTCACCTATAATGCAGTAAGATTTTTTGGCTCCCGAGGACAGCGTTCTATCGAGGTAGAGGTGTATCGAGGCCAGCCTACAGCAAAACCAGTCTGAGTGCAGCTGGCCCTGATAGAAGTTGTCTGATTGAGCCAGCTGATTGGCTGCAGGAGCAGCAATAAGATACTTAAACTCAGTAGTAGCAGCAGTCCAGCGGCTGCTCACTGTGACCCTACCCCTGCCCCCTCCTGGCTTCTGACTCTGCCCTGGCTTTGCTTCAAGACCCCACTCTGGCTGGATTCAGCTCTAACTGGTAGGATGGACTGTTGCTACAACCATTAGGCCAGACCACCTATGAATCATTCACTGACAGATTTTTACTTCTTTTGTAATGCAAAGATCCTGCTTATGCCCCATGTTCTTTCATGAAGGCATGATGAGTAGAGGATGAGACAAAGTGCAGTGGCTTTTGGAAACCAGAAGTAATGCTGTGAGCAGCCACCGCATGAGTGGGCTATGCTGGAGTAGTGCTGTGCTATCATACAAGAACAACCATTGAAGCGTTCTTTGCCGATGGCTACTATCTGATTACACACTATTTAGAAAAGAAAAATGCACAGTCCTTATTAAGACTCGTGTGCCTATATCTTAGTGGGTCCAAAAAAAAGGGCCTTCCCAATGTGAAAAGGTGAGGGTCAAACTGTGGCAAGTACTGCCCACAGTTGAGAGCATAGCAGAGCCACATTGTTCCAGAGTCATTGTGACTCAAGAAAACACAGCTACCAGAGCTCCACAGCACCCAGGAGGAGTGTGTGCCAGGTGCACCATCCCTTTGGAAATGGCAGCATGAGCTTCCCTCTGTGGTTGGTCAGCTCTGCTGACCGGCATGTCCCTCCTGCCCTGCGCTCCTAGGGACACGAGTAAGAAGCAGTACCTGCACTCAAGGCTGAAATTGTGACTGGACTCTGCACAAGTCAAAAAATAATATAGGGGGAGAAAGGAGTC
Organism: Emys orbicularis; assembly: GCF_028017835.1. Classification (NCBI taxonomy): domain Eukaryota; kingdom Metazoa; phylum Chordata; order Testudines; family Emydidae; genus Emys; species Emys orbicularis. The sequence goes on along the minus strand of NC_088686.1, from coordinate 93,043,534 downwards.
TTATGCCTTCTCCCTTGAACACATGTGCAAAGGCCTCTAAGATCAATGGTCTTAAATATGTAATTACCCAAAGAAAATACTATAAAAAATACACAGCCTCTCATACCGGATGTTACAAGGAGTGACTGACTAGCATGTAGCCAACCATCAGGCCTGTCATCTGTGAAACTTAAGGAAAAGATATAGTCACAATGGGTGACAAATTCATTTAATATATATTGTAAGGTTTCCCAGGGAGATCATATACATGTTTTACAGTAGTTGGGTCACATCTGTACATGGAAACTCCGTTGGAAATAATGACATTTTCATGGTAACTAATGCAATCAATACTGTGGTATCCTGGCAAAGATATGTAAGGACAAAAGTCAAACTTCAAGCTATCTCCATTCTACCGAACATTTAAGACATGAGTTAGGAAACAAAGCACTATTTTGTTACATAGTAAAAGTCAATGGGCCACTTAATTACATTATAGAATGATTCCTTGTTTGATTATATACCTTGGAAAGTTATGAGGTTATTGAATTATATTACAGTGCAAAGGGGACTCATTTCAGTCAGTGTACTTCAGAAGTCAATAGGCATTTGGGGAGAGGGGGATGGATATTAAATTACTCAGCCTGCCCAGATTCCGCCTAAGTACTCCTCCAAAGATCTGATTTATTGTACCAACAGGTAGTCAGTTCTGGGCACTGTGAAGGCTCCCTTTAAAGTGTACATCAATGACACATGGATTGGCAATGAAGTTTAAAAATCTAGTACTGCATGCTGTTATCAATATGCTATTCTAAGGAAAGTGAAAAAAGCTCTCAAATTCTTCTCGGTGTTTGGTGCCCACCTGCTGCTTCTACCCAGAATCTCCAACTGCTTCTTCCATTCTCGAGGTGTTTATTCAGTGGAGAAATCAATACTGCTGACTCACCTCTGCCAGATGAGAGAGAGGCTGAGGCAGAAAGTGGAGTTCAGAATTTCTCTGTTTCATGCCCAGGCTGATGTTGTGTTGTCATGTTTTGAGATGCTTGTCAACCAGAGAAACTGAATGCATTTACCTCTGGTTCCTGGGACTGGCACTCACTCATGTGCAGTGGTCATTGACTCATTTGTGAATTTTAATGAGACCACTATTTGCTCAAGGGCTTTTTCCTTCAATTTTCCCTCTTTTCTCTTAGCACTGTGGCACCCAATAAGAAGACCAGACTAATGCTTGGAAATTTTAGCAGCAGTCAGGTGTGGTAGAAAGGCCATCATACTTCCTTGGCTGGGTCACAGCTGTATTGGAGATATTTGGAGTCTGTGGGAATCCAGGAACCTGGATGGGTTACACCAGAAACCTTCAGAGTCATTCAGTGAAAAGAAAGAAGGGTGCTCGGCTATTTGAGAGATTATGTGGGGTTGCGTTTAGTAGGTATGAAGCATCCAAACTGAACAAGAGCTACATATCTGCTGAGTGGTGTGCTATGGTCATTGTATGTATGCCAAAGCTAGATTAAAAAAACATGAGACTCTTGCTGGAAGATTGCAACACACTTTACCTTAGACCTTAGTCCTTCCCGTGCTTTGCTGCACATAGGCAAGGATGGCAAATGGCAACTGCCCTTCTCTCCAAATCTTCCCATTTCATGTTGAGGTGCTTGATGTCATTCAGAACTGTTCGTTTCCATGTTATTCACAATCTTCCTCTCTTTCTTCTTTCATTTTCTGGCTTCCATTCAAGGGTGGTATTTGGTAAGTGTTCTTTTTCCATTCTCAGTACATGTCCCAGCCACTGATGTCTTCTTTTGTAGATTATTTGTGAGAGGGTGCCTTGTCCAATCATTTTTCTTACTTCTTCATTCATCTTCCTATTGATATATGTTATTCCCAATATTCTTCTCAGACATTTGTGATGAAATGCATCCCGCTTTTGCATATCTTTCTTGGTAAGTTGCCATGTCTCACTGCTATATGTTGTGATGGCAATAACAATTACTTTGTACACATTTAGTTTTGTCCTGAGGGAGATGTTCTTGAGTTGCCAGATGTTTGAGTCTTCCAAATGCAGCGTTTGCCTTCCCAATTCTTCTTCTTTCCTTGGAACTGGTACCATCTTGACTGATGGTACTTCCAAGATATGTATCTTATTTCTTAGAATTCAGAATAATACATAGCAACCCAAAAATAGAGGTGGGGCAGGCTGCTCCCTAAGGCTCCCCCTCTACACTACAAGCGAGGGGTTTGATTCCCAGCTCACGTACACATACTCGCACTAGCACAAGTATTTATAATAGTATAGCATAGGCAGCAATGGCACGGCTTAGCTATGCAGAGTACAAACCCACCTAAACCCTTTGGGTACATATTTGGCATGCCTAAGCCATGCTGCCACTACCTGTCCTACTGCAACTGGGGAATTGCACATCTAGCTCATAGTGTAAATGTTGCCTAAACCAGAGGCACTTCTCACCCCCTTGATTCTGGGCTGTCTGTTGAACTGACTGCTGCTAGGCACTGATCACACACCTCCCTACAGAACCCCCTCACCTAGAAAAGCCACTCAGAATTTAAAGTGACAGCTTTCACTACACCACATTTTCCCTATAAATAGCAGTGGGAAACTTCTGACATGAGAAAACATGAGGATCTTTGTGCCAGTTCCAGTTTAATGAAAGAGGAGACGCCCCCTATTACCACAAGAACACTCCTAAGCAAGTGCTACTACAGATTATAAATCATTAATCATTGCACATAGCATTAAATATTCAATAGCAAGAAAGACTCCAGCTAAGCACGGGAGAGTAAACACTGCTACCTACTACAAACCAATTGTCAGTGATCTCTCTTACTGGCTTTTTTATTTGTATTATTGTTAAGAAAAGAGAAATAAAATACTTTACTTTGCACTTCTATAGAATCTTTGATCTGAGGATTTTAAAGTGACTTATAAATAGGGCCCTATCAAATTCATGGTCCATTTTGGTCAAATTTCATGGTAATAGGATTTTAAAAATAATAAATTTCATGATTTCAGCTATTTAATTCTGAAATTTCACATTGTTGTAATTGTTGGGGATCTGACCCAAAAAGAAGTTGGGAGGGTCACAAGGTTAGTGTAGGAGGGGTTGCGGAACTTCTACCCTTACTTCTGCACTCAGGGCCGTCCTTAGGCACGGATGAATGGGGCAAAAGCACAGGGCACCATTACAAACAGGACACCTCTGGAGCAAAGATGCCTCTCCTCCTGCTGGCATCTGCAGCCCCCCGGCTCCTGCCCCCTGCCTTGGAGCTGTCCCTGGCCAGCTGCTCCTGGGAGCTTCCTGTCTGGTGTAAGGAGGTGGGGAGGAGAGGCTCTGATGTCAGGCTGCCCCCTACCCCTCCCATGTACCCCATCTCCACAGAGCGGGGTGTGTGTGTGGGGACAGGGCTCACCAAGAGAGGGATGGAGCTGCTGGCGGCTGCTGCTGGATCTGAAGGAGCTTTTCTTGAGGCTGGTGAGTGCCACTCTCTTAAAGGGGCAGCGCTCGGTCTCTCACACACGCTGTCTCTTTCACACTCATCACCCCCCAACACATACTTATATTGTTGTTGTTACTTGTTGGTACTTCCTGCAATACGCATACATTCTCTGTAATTTTATTCTTTCAAAGTGCTGTTGTTTTAGTTTTTTGACTGGTCTGTGCATTTCATAATTTTATTTCTCTCTTATGCTTACATTGAATTCTTTGAGTAATGAGTTCTAAAATGCCTAACCTGTCCTGGCTGGAGTAATTATCATTATTATTGTTATTATCATATTGTGCTTTGTAATTCATTATTTAAAGCGGTACAATCAAATAATAGTATCCTCCTAGAATGTAACTTTAGCTTGTACTCACTTTAGTAATGCCAGTTTAAAAAACATTAGCTAAACACATAACTATAGACACTGCAGATGAATGTCGCTTATTTTTAAATTGTATTTTTAGTTATATCTGTAAAATAACTTAAAATTTGCATGAAAATAGATACAGTTCCAGCTATGATAGCAATAGCAATGATGGAGTCAAATGTTAGTGATTACATACATTATTGTGATCGGTAAACATAACTGCCAAAATAATTAGAAAAAAATAATTCCCTTTCTTAATAAAAGAGAAAAATAACTTAATCACATATGTTAAAATTGTTTTAAGTGAAAAACAATTGACTAAAATAGAGGAGATAATGGCAGGAACACAGTGTGTCTGTTAGAGAAAGTAAGCAGATTTTATTCATTTTTAAAAAGCAACAGAGGGTCCTGTGGCACCTTTAAGACTAACAGAAGTATTGGGAGCATAAGCTTTCGTGGGTAAGAACCTCACTGCATCTGAAGAAGTGAGGTTCTTACCCACGAAAGCTTATGCTCCCAATACTTCTGTTAGTCTTAAAGGTGCCACAATACACCATGTGTCATGCCACCCTTACTTCTGCACTGCTGCTGGCCATGGCATTGCCTTCAGAGCTGGGTGCCTGGCCAGCACCCGCCAATATCAAGCCACCCTGCCAGTGCTTAATTTGAGCAAGGGCTGAGCTCTGGAATCTCTTTCAATACAAATTAAACACTGTGGGAGGCAACAGGGCCCAGAGGTCCATGGGGGGAGGGGGGGGAAGGAAGCCCAGGGAGCCTGTGGGGGCCAGGAGTGATGGGGGGGGCGGGCCACCAAAATACAAGTTCACCCAGGATGCCATTTTCCCTAAGGCTGGCCCTGCACTGCTGCTGGTGGCGGCACTTGATATGTGCCTTCAGAGCTGGGCAGCTGGAGAGTGGTGGCTGCTGGCCAGTTCTGAAGGCAGAGCTGCCGCCAGCAGCAGCGCAGAAGGATGGCATGGTATGGTATTGCCACCCTTTACTTCTGCACTGCTGCTGGTGGGGCACTGCCTTCAGAGCTGGTGACCCAGCCAACAGCTGCCGCCACTCTCCAGCTGCCCAGCTCTGAAGTCAGCACAGAATTAAGGGTGGCAATACCGGGACACCCACCCTAAAATAATCTTGTGACCCCCCCCATAACTCCCTTTTGGGTCAGGACCCCCAATTTGAGAAACACCGGACTCCCCTGTGAAATCTGCATCGTATAGACTATAGAGTGAAAGCACACAAAAGACCAGATTTCACAGAGGTTTCATGGTCCATGACACATTTTTCGTGGCCATGAATTTGGTAGAGCCCTACTTATAAACATAGAAATTGCCATACTGATGCAGATTCAAGGCCCATCTATTCCAATATCCTGTCTCTGCTAGTGGTCAATACCAGATGCTTCAGAGGAAGTTCTAAGAACTCTGCAGTAGGCAGTTGTGTGATAATCTGCCCCCTGCATTGCGTCTTCTCCTACTTTTTAACAGGTTGGCATGCGCTGTGAAGTCTTAAACACTAAAGCACTACCCTTCAGGCAGTTAAGAACTAATATATCCATTTTACAAATGGGTAAGCTGGGGGAGGAGGAAGAAAAGTTGAGGAACAGATTGTGTTCCTCTCATTCACACAGTACGTAATGACTGGGACTACTCATGTGAGTTACTGCTCACTAGTGTGAGTAAGCTAGCCTTTGCCCACAGTCACACAAAGCCAGGAGCAGTGTCCAAGTGCTTTGATACTCAAGATCCTCTATTAGGGCTCTTTTAATGGTTGAGAAAAGCATGTTCTGATTGTGGATGCAAGTTGCACCTGTTGAAAATTGGCATCCTCATTTTGGATCTCCAAAGTAAACTGAGGGTGCAAAACTTGCACTTCTAAATACCTAGTTTATACTTGCATTTAGGTAGTTAGTGGCAGAAGTATTCAGAATTGCAGGCGTAGTTTGCAGACACAAAACAGAGGTTGTTTCATACAAGTCAAGGGTTAGCTACAGGAAACATCCCATCTTCCATATCGCTTTGTGTTGGTTAATTTGGGGGGAAGACCTATATTCTTGAGAAATATCAGTATTAACATCCAGCATTACATACTTTTGATGACATTGTTGGATTTCCACTGAGAAAGGTGGCTTAGTCCTCAGCTGTACTCAAGCAAAGCTACCTTTCCACCTCCCTCAACCCAGTGGTTGGCCAGAACATGAACTGCCCCCCTGCACCAATTAGAACAGCCCCTCCAGCCAGCATGTCAGTGAGGGGGGCCGTACCCATCCTCTCAACATGCCTTGTGTGCTGAAGGACTGAGATGTGCTGGCACAGAGCCAGCTTTACGTCCCTTGAGGATCCTTCTATACAAGAGGAATCCTCTGCTGCCTCCTCAGGGCAGTGTTAAGGTCACTTTGCACCTCCTGTGCTGGCACAGGGTGACCTCAATGTAGGGTGTGATGTGGCTCACAAATATAAATGTGTGGCAATTTGTACATAACTCGATGTTGAAAACATTTTGATAGGACTTGAAAATCTTTCCACTTGTTCAGTATGCAGCTGGTGTCTAGTGGCAGGAATGACTGATGTAGTTGCTATTTTGTTCCGCTCTCACCCTATTTAATTTCCACTCAGACTGTCTGGACTAACATAATGCCTGAATAGTTAAGACAAGGTAGTTAATTAGAGCATGTCTTCTTTGGGGAAAAAAATAAAGATAGAAGTGGTTAACAAGACCTGTTCCCGGTCCTTTAATGCTAGCAAAGGTACATTACAATGATTTCTGTACAGTGACTGAATTACCAGGCGTGTACAAAGATCCTTTAGAAATCATGAGATTCAAATATCAAGCTACAGCTAGTGCTGTAGTAAAGTAGGACACCTTTATAAATGGCAAACCATGCTGAACATTATAGAACATTAGCAGTAATTCTGGAATATTAAGGTAAGGGTTAAATTAAAATGTCTGTCAAGTGATGAGACAGAACCAAGATGCATGCTTACACTGTGCATTACATTACACAGCATAAATTAAATTATAAATCTTGGATCTAGGCTTACACAGTGCAAAAGGGAGTGAAGGAAAAATGATTCTTTTAAAAAATACCTTTTTTGTAATTCATCATTGGCTTTAGATTTCTGACCCTGTCTTCTCTGTGCCCACAGAAGGCAGTTCGTTGATAGTTCAGAACTGCTGGTGGCTTACTGTCACGTCTATTCCCATTTTTCAATAGGATCATTATGTGAGCGTAGTCACAGATATTGCTGCAAAACATGTGTGTGTAGGAGATAATCATTTTCCACATCTCATGCACATTTTTCACAGCTCTGGATAGAAGCAGAGTGGTTTCTGCAGACCACACAGATACACAGAGAGTAAATCAGCAATTTTCCTGAAAATCTGAGGCAATTTCATCACATTGCTCTGCACTTTTGCTTCTTTACTGCAATCCTTTCTATAGGAGATTTGTTTCTTCAAAGAAACAAGTCTCTCACTAATTGTGTCAGGTATGAGAATGAATTAATAATATGAACGGTATTCTGCACCTTTTGGGTTTTTCACTTTTGTTAGCTGCTGTTTCAGTTTGTTTTTGGAAGTATTTCCAGTTCACTATTGCTGCTAATTTTATCATGGAGTGTTTGGCTATGCAATAAATTCTTTTACATTTCTTTTCTTCTGGTGAATTAAACAGAAGAATTTGACACTGGATCAAAGCTTTACTGGATTAGAGTATTTGAGTTCTATCTGCAGCATTAAAAGTAGATGAAAAATATTCAGTCATATCTTCTTATTGTAGAAAACACTTTCATGATCCCCTCTGCAGGTGCGTTAGCTCTGCCTTCCTTTTGGGGTCCTTTTGTTTTCAATGAATTAGACATCATTACATTTTCCCACAAGCCTAGACAATCACACACTCTTTATTTATATAGGCTTTTCTATGGCACTGACCTGTGAGATTCACAAGCACTGAGGAATTTATCCACACAACATCGACCGTTTATCCTGTAAGGAATTTATCCACCCTTGCCTGTATGTGTCGTAGGGAAGTAGTATCACCTCACTTTTACACACAGAAACCTGGGGCACAATGATTAATTTACTTGCCCAAAGTCATGTAGTAGGTGGAGCTGGTATTAGAATGCAGCTCTCTTTAGCTCAGTACCTTAATCACTAAAGCACCATTCTCTTATTAACATTTTATTTTCTTTATACCCCCTCCATAGTATTTTAATGGCAACTTTTTATTTTGTACCTGTTTAATACCATTTGATAGCATTGTAATGATGTAACACGTGCAGTGCTTTAAACAATTAATCTTACATATTAAGCCTTACTCCTATTTAGTCAGGTTTTGTTATAACCAGAGATGGGTAAACTGCGGGATAAGGAGGTGAAATGACTTGTCAGAGGCCACAGAGAAAAAGAGTAACAAAATTGAAAATAGAAATCATAGATCCTAACTCTGAGACTCCTGCTGTAATCACTAGGAAGCACTCCCAACAAGACCAGATATTGGGTACCTGACCTATCAACCTATCCAGGGTATCCCAGAAATAACTGGCTGACTGGATAATGGCACTTCTAAGGATAGTAGTTCCCCCAAAATGGCAACCAAGAAATATATTCCAATCAGCATTCTTGGGTCTGATTCTTCTCTAACTCCTATGGAATTACTCATGATTCCATTGTAAGTCAGTGGAGTTACACTGTTGTAAAAGTGGTAGAATCAGAACCAGGCCTTTGGACTTAATTGATGTTTGAGGGCTCAGATTTTAAGACTTTCCCAGCCCCTCCTGCCTAATCACAGATAATAATCATGAATTATAAAACTCCTAGTAGATACATAAGTACCATTATCCTTATTTACTGACTAGGAAATCAGGTAAGTCACTTAAATTCCATTCCAAGACCATACAAAGGCCTGGTCCCCACTAAGCCCCCACTTCGGACTAAGGTACGCAAATTCAGCTACGTTAATAACGTAGCTGAATTCGAAGTACCTTAGTCCGAACTTACCGCGGGTCCAGACGCGGCAGGCAGGCTCCCCCGTCGATGCCGCGTACTCCTCTCGCCGAGCTGGAGCACCGGCGTCGACGGCGAGCACTTCCGGGATCGATCCAGGATCGATTTATCGCGTCTAAACTAGACGCGATAAATCGATCCCAGAACATCGATTGCCTGCCGCCGGACCCTCCGGTAAGTGTAGACGTACCCAAAGAATCCATATCAAAGCTGGGATCAGAACTTTGAGCTTGTCTACATGGGGCATTTAATTCACAGCTTTTTACTGTGGGTCAGGTAATAATGTGCACATGGGACAGTGTGCTCTCTGCCAATGCAGACACATGGCACCACTGCTGTGAACTGAAGGCATGATGTTCTCATAGGTATCCCTTGCTGCTTTGCTTCACTGCTGAGCAGTGTTCATTGTGAGATTTCCCCCACTGTGCATTATGGGATGCTATAGTAGGCTGACCCTTAGTCTGGGCTCTGCCATAGTCTCTTGTCCTTGAGGGCCCCCTACAGAACCCCACTCCTCAACAGTCTCACTGTTCCCAGTAGGAGTTTAATTAGTTTTCTCCCAGGGTCTTTTCAGAGTCCAACTACAGATCATTTGTTGGTAGTTCCCGGAGGTGCTCCTCAGGTCCCACCACAGGTAGCTGGTAGGAAACTGTCCTCCAAATCCCTTGCCTGTATCAAGTTCAGAGCATCAGTCTGCCCCAACCCAAAAATGGGAGGGAAAGAGGAAAGGCTGGGCTCCCCTTGCTATTAGAGCTCACTAGCAGCCTCCATGATCCGGGGCAAACTTCACACCTTCTCCATGGCCAGTATTACCTTTTTAAGCTCCCTTTCTCCAGGCAGAGCATGTTCTGTAGTTGTGCCTAATAGCATTGCCTGAGTGTTGGAATCCTTACTAGCCTATGTCCCATCACAGATACATAGCGGAAGCCAAGTGAGTTCAAAACATCCCATGATTCATTTGTCTCTACCTGGTAACTTCCTTTCTCAGTGGCTAGCAGCATTTTTGAATTGCTGTCAACTGGCATGGGTTCAACAATACTCTGAGCCACTATTCTGACAATCTCGAATATGCAGAGGCTGCTTGGGCTATATTTCAGCACTCAAAGTCTGGTGAATTCTGCTTGGGTCTTTGCCTGCTGCACTGCTAAGATGATGTGGCAGCTGCAGCAGCTCCTACAGCAGCAGGAGGATCTTCAGTGGTGGTGGAACAATGACATGAGCAAGAAGAGGAGTACACTGAGTAACTGATATTAAAGAACTGGTTCTTAGAGCAGCTTCACAGCCTGCAGCACCATTTTAGGGCACAAAACTAGTGCAGATTGGTGGGAAAGGATTGTTTTGCAGATCTGGGCTGACCAGCAATGGTGAGAGAATTTCAGGATGGGGAAGACAACCGTTTTTTAAGATGTGCTGAACTGACCCTGGAGATGCAGCGGCACTGTAACAACATGTGCCTATGGAGAACTGGGTTGCCATTTTCATTTGAAAGCTGGCCACCCCTGAATGCTACTATCTATAGACAACCAATTTGGTGTGAGGAGACAGATTGTTGGGGCCATTGTCATGCGGGTGTGTGATGCCATGGAAAAGGTACTGTTGCACTGGGTTCTAAGGCTCAATAATGCTCAGGAGATTATCAATGGCTTTGCATGAGGAGGGTTCCCAAACTGTACCGGTATGACTGATGAGACCCATGTGCCTATTATTTGCTCCCTTCCCCCCTTCCCCCGCCAGGCTCATAATTCATAAAACAGAAACGGGTATTTCTACATGGTGCTCCAAGGACTTGTTGACCAACATGGAAGGTTTACAGATATAAATGCTGGATGTTCTGGAAGGTTCCACAATGCTAGGATCTTTTGGAACTCATCTTTGCTTTAAATTTATGGAGAAAGTACTGTCTGCCCCTGGAACACCCTGAACATTAATAGTGTGGACATTGCTCTAGTTGTCCTGGGAGACCCAGTTTATCCTCTGCTGTCTTGGTTAATGAAGCCATTCACAGGCCATCTGGACAGAAGAAAGGAACTGCTTAACTACTCAGTAGCTGTGAAGTGGTAAAGGTGTGTGCATTTGGTCATCTGAGAGGGAGCTGGCACAGTTTGTGGACCAAGTTGGAAGCAGCAGAAAAAAAACATCCGAAAGATAATAGCAGCAAGTGCTATTTTGCATCTAATGGGTAGGAGACTGAGGCGCAGAGGCTTGCTCAGCCCTTTTAAGCAGTCAGCAAGGCATCCAATACAAAACGCAAAGAGCCAGGCCAATATTGTCGGTGGTGCCCATTGCTCTTATTTTGAGTTTCCGGTCTGAAATTTGGCAGCTCTACATCCAGGTGCTAATCTGTGGAGGGGAGTGGTGGAAGTTGTTTGTGCAGTTCAGTGTTTATAGATGGTGGATGTGCAATGTGTTGGCAATTCCTATTGAACCTCACATCTTTGCCTACATCTGTTTGTAAAACCTTAGGAATTAATACAGACTTAATGATTTTCTGTGTAAAATGAACTGTTGAGTCCTTAATTAAAAACCTTTATGATTTTATTCTTATTAAACCATCTATTAATTCACAAACATAAGTGAACCTTCACCTGAAACAAAGGCTTCTAATTATTTTTAATATGTTGTTTCATAATCTATTATCTAGCTACAACGGAACCTTTCATTAAACCAGCAGGGAAACAAAACAGCTATGTGCAAGAGTGAAGTGCTAGGCACAATGCAAGCAGTGGGGAGGCTTAAAGTCATAGAGTTTACATCTGTCTCTTCTGGTTTGAGGGGCTTCTGGTGCTGAGGCTCAAAAATACCAAGGGAGATAGAGCTGGATTCGAGGTGCCACTATTCTAAGTGCCCTGAGATGGGGTCAGGGGGAGGGAGAATTGGTCTCGGGGAAGGGCACAGCGGGGAGGATTTGTTGTTCCTAGTAGCCTGTACTGTCCAGGGGCTGCATAACATGGCTGGGTGTTGGTTTACAGTACTGCATTGCCTGCTGCCCCAATAGTAACATGAGCTGCAACAGGGCATTTTGGCTTTGTGTTGCCTCTGCATCTCCCTGTCTTTTTCCATATTATCTTTGGCCATGACAGTGCTTTCCCTGGCAACCGTCATGCTGTCCTTTGCCACTGCAATAATCTCCCAGGAAAGCCCCCTGCCAGATTCCCTCTCAGACTTCAGATACTGCCTCCACCTCACTGCATTTTCATTTTTCTTTGGGACTCTGTAATGATATTTGCAGTCATTCCCTCCTGAGTTTTCATTTTCTCTCCCTTAGGTTTGCCAGCTGCTCAGCTGGTGATAAGGGCCCTGTCCTTGAGGGTCTGCCAGTCCACGTGCCAAAGCTGTGAGTGTATTTAAAAAAATGACAAGCAGTTATTGCTCATAGCATTGTTTTTACATGCATTTCTGGCTTTGCCTCACCAGGATTCTTCCCAGTCTTGGCTGAACCTTGGAGATGGTAAGTGGTGTATGCATTAGGATTTTTGTCTGTGCAGTATATGCTGTTTGCCTTGGCTGTGATGCCTTGGGTGCCAGCAGGGAAGGGTTTAGGATTTTTCCCCCCTGGTCTGTGGATGGTTTGGAAATTATGTTCCCTGTCTGGGTTTGCAGTTGTGCTTTGCCTTGGAAGGGCTTATATGGTGCCAGAGAGGTTAGTGGGGTTAATCAAGGGATGAGCTGGATAGTAATCCCCTGTACATCTCCTTTAGGCTGTCCTGACTCTAGATGAAATTAAACTGAGGTGGGTGATTAGGAGGCAGAGAATGGCCTTATTCAAAAAGGCAAAGGATAGGCCAGTGTGATACACTGTGAAGTTATTCATAAGATGATCCCCTGCCCCCCAGAAATGCTCCAGGATGGGAGTTGCAATCGATACCCAGGGAAATAACCATCCAGCTACCCTTCACAATCTCTGAACAAAAATTGAGCAATTTCTCGGTCTTAGATTTTTGTTTTATCTTACCTGCAGACATGGTAACAATGCAGAGAAAAATAGGGTTCTGCAATGATTGCCTGAAGCATTCGCTGTTCCCAGTCTTCCTCTATGTAAGCCTGTGAAAAGCTGGTAAGAGCTTTGCTATCCCCACAGGAAAGCCATTTTTTTTAAATGGTAAGAATGCATGTTCCAGGGCATTTATACCTCAGCAGAGAGCTATACTCTTTATAGCTTTATGGGCATGCAGTATCCATTTCTACCTCACATATAAAGTGAGAACACCAATCAAACATTTTTTCCTGTAAGCATGTCTCAGTAAATGCTGTATCTTGCACAATAACATGTTTTTGTTATTTGAATCTGCTGTGAGAGGAGGGTTCGATAGAGGTGCCACCTGCCATTTTGAGCTGGCAAACAGGATTTGGGGGTGGGGTGGGGGAAAGGTGTGTTTGCCAGGCAGGGCAGCTGAGGGAAGGCAAAAGGAAAATAGGTATAGGGGCATGTGCCCTCCATGGCATGGGCCTGGAAACGGTCAGTACTTAGTGCTTTAGTACTCTGAGCTTTTACTTGCCAGGAGCAGCAGCCATTTTGGACAGGTGTACAGGGGTGAGTGGGGGAACAGACAGCATGAGGGAGGGAGGCAGGAGCCTCTGTCTCAGAAAGACTTCTAGTTCACATCCGCCTAAAATGGCTGCCGCCATGGGACACCTGGAACAGAAGTGAGCATGGCAGTATAGCATAATAATAAATTAAAACTTTAATAGTATGCTATTAACAAAGCAATAGGATAACTTACATGCTGAGGTTTCCTCCATAGGTTCAGCCTCCTCAGCCCTGGTCTGGGTTGCTGCCTGGGAATTGGGGTTGGCTGCTGCAGGGCAAGAATATGGCATCAGGGTCCTGAGTCCCTAACATATCTTGGCTTTCTGGGGAGATCTATTCACTGGGCTCCTTGGGCTCCTCACCCAGTGAGGCTTGCTGATGATCCCCAGAAGGTGGGGCAGCCAGCAGGCTCCACAACCTGCCTGGGTTGGGTGGTCATGTAGTTATGCAAAATCCTGTCAGGCTCCTCAGAAAATAGACAGGTTATGTGTCCCCTGCTAGATTATTTCCCCCCCCTCTGATCCCTCATTTTAATGTAGGTTCTCCTGGGCTGCTAGATCTTTATCTAGCACTCTTCAGAGTCCTGTTTGTGGCCCCTCGTAGATATCTGTCTAGCTAAAAGGTCTTTATTCTGGTGACTGGTCACAAGAGCTTCTTGCACTGATTCTTCTCCCCAGATGGTAATGAGATCCAAGGTCACGGCATAGCTCCAAGCATGTTGTAGGGCTTCTGGAGTTATTATTGCAGCTATTCTGATAAACTGGAATCCATAAGTGAATGGAGAAAATTTGGCTATGCACCAGTTTAGAAATGGCAATGGAGGGACATCCAGTCAGTCAACTTGGTCCCAGAGCAGGGGACAGAAAAGGTAAACAAAAAGGGAAGTAATGGTCATCTGCAAATCACTGTAGGATAGCCATTGGAAGATTGCCAAAGTAATTTGCAGCAGTATTGTATGTACAAAAACAATAGACTGGACTAACTGCTTCACAGCAAAGTTAATTCACTTGGAAAGAGGACTCCACAACTCGCGATAAATGTGGTGTCAGTGCATTATGAGGGACTGTGGCCTGTGTACACAAGTATTTTCAAACCGGACTAAGAAAAAAAAGCTCTGGATTAATCCCTCACCGCCACCACCCATTGTAGACAAGTCCTTTCCATCTCAGTCTTGAGTGTCTACCATTAAGTCCATGTTTTTCTCAACAGCATAGTAAAATAAATTCATACAGAAATTAAGGCATTTATTTTAAAAGGGCAATTGTGCTGCATTATTGCTGCCCCTTTGTAGACACTTCCCTTTCTGGGTCTGATCACTGACATACCAGTAGGTTACTAAATGTAGACTGCAAATTCTCCCTCCAAAAAAGCAGTTTTTTCCATCTTAGAACCCCCAATGGAAAAGGGAGTGATACAGGAGAGGCAGGGTCCTTGCCTTACAACACCAATCATGACAGTGGATGGCCATGGAGGTGGGAGCATGCTGCACCATTCCCAAGGAAGATAGACCACATTTCCATTGTGGTCTGGGAACGTAAAGAATGATGGTGAGCCAGTGCTGATCAGGCCCAATCTAAGCCTTAAAAGGAAAGTGATGCTGTTATTTTGCCCTGTGTAGTCTTTTCTCTTTCTGACTCTGATTCCTTCAGGTTACTAAGTGGTCTCTCTCTCTCTAGTTCTCTCTCCAAAGAGCTCCAAATGTCAGGAAAGTTAGAGAGATGTTATCCATTTCCTAATCATTGGGAGATTTACAAAGCCTGCTAGCTCACTTATTACAGTTGCACCAAGCAACCCCAACCAAGCTGAGAATCCTATTGTGCCACTGCACATACTGTAAACAGTCCCTTCCCCCAAGAGCCTCTGAAATAGATAAAGGTGGGAGGTGAAGAGGTTTACATGAAGTCACTAGGAGATCTGGGACTAGAACCCAGATCTTCCAACTTTTTAGTCTAGTGCCCTATCCACAGAACCACATTGCCTCACATAGCCCCTTCCTGTCACACTCTATATTTCTAAAGATTGCAAAGTTCCACTTAAGTATATTATTTAGGCATACAGTCTGTGCTACATCTCTCTTTATCTGTGACATAGTCAGGCCACAGTTCAGGCAAACAGGCCATGGAATTAATCCACCACCCATTGCTGTCACAAGAAAGACTTTAATGGACATTGGAATCAGGAATCTTGTTCTGAATGTTACCTTCCATATTTGCAGCTCCAATAACAGTATATCTTATACTTTTTTAATTTCCTAGTGGATCATTCCAGTGGTAAAATTTTCAGTAGATCCCCATCAGGTACAGATTAGATTTTGAGGGTGACATTGACTAATGAGCCTAATGAGTGAACTGCATTGAATATTCAAGCTTACCACAGTTCTGTAATGAAGATAATTTTATAACATTTCCCGGTATGCATTGGATTTAGCATCAATTTTATTACCTATTTTTATGTTAAATAAAATATTTTTGCATTGAACTTCTGACATGTTATTCAAATGTATTACCGGTAATTTCTCATTTATACCAGACAGAAATGTTGCTGCAAACTCACCCACTGAGCTTTTTGGGCCACAGATAGAAAAATGAGGATAAGTGATGCCAACAGTAAGGTTAATGGTCACATTCTCTGGCCTGGCTGACCTGTACTCAGTGCAGGACCTGAGGGATTGCAGCACAGATGGCTTTAATCCACCTTTTTGCCTTCTGAATCCTGATGCCAAGGAGGATGGTCCAGTCCTGGCTGCTCTAATTTAAACCTGGTTGATGGCTCCCAAGGGCCACTCTAGCAGCTGGTGGTCAGCTGGATGGAGTTCCACCCTGACTACACCATTTTCCCCAGCCACAGCCTTGGCATCGAGGACCGGAGGTGAAGTTGTGTTAGAGCCTGGGGGGGGGGGGAGGGGAGGGATACACCAGGGGAAAATTCTCCTAGGCAGAGGGAATCCTCCACTTTCCAAATCTGCCAGGTTTACAGATCTTGGTGCAGCTCTTGGTGCAGGTTAGCACAAAGCAACTGCAGCACAGCTGTGAATCTGGGGCTAATATCTTCATTGGGTGTTGTGCCTCTCATATATAGCATCAGATTTACGTTCTTCACACCTAGAGGCAGTCCTTCCAGTTCAGGGTTTAGGCGTATTAGTGGGGCGGTGCCTGAGGGAAAGCTGCTTCCAATGCTATATTAGTTTTAGTCATAAGTGGAAGACATCAGTCCCCAAGTTTGACATTCCAGTATGTTTCCTGAGCACATAATTCATAAATAAATATTTTAAATCAAATGCAATTTTATATTGAAAGGGTTTTTTTGGGTGTAATTCATAAAAATGTCTAGATTTACAGTGAGTAAAAGAAATAGTGAGAAGAACTATATTACAGTTTTTAAAGAGGCTGAGGATGGCTTCTGGGAACCAAATCAAAGCAGTGGACCAATGTGGGAGGAATACAGATGGTAGGAATACATATTTTTAAACTATCTTTAACTTGCTGAGGATTATTTCTTGCAAGCAAGGTGAATGCTGCCTGCAGCGGTATGTTCACAGCCAACTAAAATAGTAGAATGTGGCACTGATATGTGTCCATTTCTATTGAAATGATCTCATGTACTGTACATCTCTTTGCCAGCTCCTCAGTGATTCATGAAGTAAGGTTTCAGTTCTGAACAGGGGTTCATAAATCTGTCATAAAGAGGAAGTTAGTAAATGTCAGCACTTTATCAGGTGTCTACCTAACTGACTCATTCAAAGCACTATTACATTTACTTTAAAGAGGTGGTTGGAATGTTGCTGTTTTCTCTAGTTACATTTTTCAAAATAAAATATACAAAATTCCATGTATTTTATTAAATTGTATCATTTTCTGTTTTTTGCAAACTGATGAGTAGTCTGTTAGTTTACTGCCGTATTGTCAACTTTCCCACTGTAATAAACTGCCATGAGAAAAATGGTAAGGATATGAAAATAATTCATTGAAATAGAGGCATCCTAAATATGAGCTATTTTTTAATGGGAAGACTCAAAAGTTACTGCAGATATATCCAGTTATGTATTAGAGCTGCTTGGAAATTTTTTGTGGTACCCCTTTTGCCTCCAAAAATGCTGATTCGTCAAAACCAAAATTGTTTTTAGAAAAGTCAGTTGCAACAAATTTCCTGACTTAAAAAAAGTTAATTTTTTTAAAAAACATCCCATTTTGATATTTTTTTTTAAATGAAAAGTTATTTTTTTAATTTTGAAATGACTTATTGTTTAGGAATTTAACTTAATTGATACTAAGAAAAGTGTGTATGTAGGGGGAGGTCAAAATTGAAGTGCAACTTCTTAAAATTACTAACACAAATAATTTTTTTGTTTTGTTTGTTAGTTTGTGGAAATTTTTGAGATTTTAACATTTCATCCCAGCTTGGGTTGGAAATTTTTGAAATCTCAAATTCTCATTGTATGGAAAAACTGTTTTCCAGCCAGACCTACCAAGTACTGAATTGTGTTCCCTGGTGAAAACAATGGGGCAAACATTTTCAAACATGTCCACTAAGTGTGGATGCCTATGTTTTTAAGGCTCTACTTGAATCCCCAACTTTTCAACAGGTACCTTGATTAGGAACAATGGTATAACAGAATAAAAATTGAGATTTGCCATAATGCACTGTGAACAAGAACTCAAGCAACAGGAAATTAGTCAACAGCAAAACACATATAAGTTAGGCTATCTTCCCTGTGTTGCCCATTCTTAAAATGGGGTATTCCTAAGAAAGGGGTAGAAAATGTGGAGTATTTTATTTTGAAAGTCCATGTTTCCTATTTAATTGAAAACAAATAGCTGGCCATTTACCAACCAAGCTGAAACACTAACAGGGAACTATGTCAACTATGTCCTTTACATATTTCTAGTGGGTTAAAGATTTCTTTTAATTTAGTTTATAAATAGTTGAGCAAGACAAGTAATAACTAATATGCCTGGAAGGAGTTATATTCAACAAGCTTACTCACAATCTGTTAGCTACCAGTGGGCTTTCAAGGACAAGCAGCCCTTTCAGGAGAATGGTAGCTTTCCTAGGTACTTTTTCAATGACATGAGGAGACTAGTTGGGTACAAAACAATTAATTCCTGGGGTATGGAACAGATAAAATGGAGCCTCCCAGCAAGGAGACTGTTTTTCCTAATTCCAGGTGAAGATCTTGTTGGCCGCTCAAGGGGCTCGAGGGGACATCAAAGGTCCGTGGCCCGGTGTGCTTAGCACCAATAAAGACACCGAGGGGAGAAAGCAAGCCAAGTTTATTTCAGAGCTCTGAAATGGCACTAGGAGACCAGCATGTCTCAAATCCTCCAGTGCAACAAATACAAATAACTTTTACCTTTTATACCCCAAACTGTTTCTGTGTAAGCCTTTGTCTGGCTATTCCCCCACCCCTCCCTTCCAGACAACTGTTACAATAAGCTTGTGAGAAAACTTTCCCAGTCTCTGTGACCTTGAATTAGACATCTGCAAACTAACTACCCCTCTGTTCCCTCCTCCTTATCTCTATTATTTCTGCTAGTGTGAGTGAAACTGCAGCCATCTGCTAGAAACGCTGACCAATACATTTCTGCTTCAGCCTACTTCAGAGCATGTAAAGCAGTAAACACAGAAGTAGGTGAGAGTTCACAAGATGGAGTTTGGGGGTTCAGATAGGCCCAGAGCAAGAGAGTTTCATTGACACTTTTGGCCTTCCGCTCTCCCGAGTTACCTGGTAGCTATGCCTAGTGGACCCCAACAATCTGAATATTGCAGTTTAGACATCACCCGCTTAAGGTTAAAGAAAGAGTAAATGTTACACTATTAGACATTTAACAAATACAAAGCCCCAAATGATTCAAAAAGATTGAAACAGAGACCTGCTGGTCCTATGTGGTCTATTTTCAGATACTGGATTGTATACGGTATAAATGGCATTGGCTTTCCTACAGTAATGTTATTTCTAGCCTTAAAGCTGAAAATGGGAATGAAAATGTTTTGGTAGGTATGGTCACTAAGTACCAGGCAAGTGCAGGTGTGGGTCTGCAGTCATTCAAAATTGAAAGGATGAGGAGCTTTGTTAATTGCAAGGTTGCTATATACATACTGGTCAGTATTACAGTGATATTACATAGTGACTTTAAGAAGGACCTCAAAGCAGTTTTCAAACATTACGTAAGCCTCATGTTCATCTTGGAAGAGTTTACAAAAAGATGATCTGGGGCACAGAGAGATTAACTGGCTGGCCCAGTGTTACACACACAATATTGACAGAGCTGGGAATAAAATCCAGCCTCTTGCTCAAATAATGAACTTTCATAAATTCTATGAGGAAATATTCATTCAAAAATTCATACCAGGAAGGTAATGTATAATCTTTTTTTGATTATTCTCTAATTTTAAGTTTATATTAGGAACAAAATGAATCCTAACAATGATATTGGTCCATTACTAGATAGAAATGGTAAAATTATCAATAATAATGCAGAAAAGATGTAGTGTTCAATAAATATTTCTACTCTGTATTTAGGGGAAAAAATCAGATGATGTAGTCATTCATATAACACCACCCCTTCTATTCCACTAGTAGCTAAGGGGATATTAACCAATAGTTACTAAAGTGAGAGATTTTTAAATCAGGAGGTCCAGATAACTTGCAAGTTTTAAAAGGCTAAGGAGCTTGTTGGACTGCTAATAAGTCTTGGAACACTTTAGAAGTTTCAGAAGACTTCAAGAAAGCTAATGTCCCAATATTTTAAAAGGGTAAACTGGGGATGACTCAGGTAATTATAGATCTATCAGTCTGATATTGATCTCTGATAAGATAATGGAGCTACTGATACAGTACTGGATTAATAAAGAATTAAAGGAGGGTAATATAATTAATGCCAATCAACATCAATTTATAGGAAATAGTTTGACAGGATCTAACTTAATATCTTTTATTAATGAAATTACAAGTTTGGTTGATAAAGGGTAATGGTGTTGATGTAAGGAATTTAACTTGGTACTGTACATTTTGATTAAAAAACTAAACTGATATAAAATTAACATGCACACATTAAATAAAGTAAAAGCTAGCAACAGATAGGTCTCAAAATGTAACTGTAAATGGGGAATCATCAAGTTAGGTGTGTTTCCAGTGGAAGGTTCTTGGCCCTACACTATTTAACATTTGTATCAATGACCTAGAAGAAAACATAAAATCATCACTGATAAAGTTTGCAGATAACACAGAAATTGTGGGGATAGTTAATAAGGAAGAGGACAGGTCACTGGTTCAAAGCACTCTAGATCACTTGGTAAACCGGGTGCAAGTAATCTATATGCTTTTTAATGCAGCAAAGTGTCAATGTATACAGCCATAAAGAAAGAATGTAGGCCATACTTACAGGATGAGGTACTCTATCCTGGGAAGCAATGTCTCTGAAAAAGATTTGAGGGTCATGGTCGATAATCATCTGAACATGAGCTCCCAGTGGGACACTCTGTGTCAAAGGCTAATGCAACTCTTGGATGCTTAGGTAGGAGTAGAGAGGTTATTTTATCTCCATATTTGGCACTGGGGTGACTACTATTGGAATACTGTTTTTAGGTCTGATGTCCACAATTCGAGAGGAATATGGATAAATTGGAGACAGTTCAGAGAAAAGCCATGAGAATGAATAAAGGATTAGAGTACATGCCTTAAAATGATACACTCAAGGACCTCAATCTATTTAGTTTAAGAGAAGGTTAAGGAGTGACTTGATTATAGTCCACAGGTACCTACAAGGAAAACAAATATTTGATAATGGGCTCTTCAATCTAGCAGAAAAAATATAACACCATGCAACAGCTGGAAGCTGAAGCTACACAAATTCAGTCTGAAAATGAGGCCTATGTTTTAAACCGTGAGGTTAATTAACCATTGGAGCAATTTACTAAGGGTTGTGGTGAATTCTCCATCACTGGCAATTTTTACATCATGATTGGATATTTTTCTAAAAGATCTGCTCTGAGTTATGTTGAGGAATGTGACAGCTCTTGAGGTACTCAGGACTTCTGCAAAAGGAAGACTTGCTGGTGCTTAACTGGGTGTCAGCTCCCTGACATGTCCAGCCTGTTAGCCACCCAAACAATCTCCTCTTGGCTATCCAGCCCTTATTTCGCCTTGCAAGTTAACAGTAGGAGAATTCTAGCCCTTGAGCCCCTTTGAAGTATTCCCCTGTAGTGTCCAGCCCCTTATCCACTGAACACGCACAGTAATACCAGGTCTGCTTTCCCCAGGGAAACGGTGTGCATAACCAGCTGTATGATTCAACTCAGGATCAGCTCATTGTATAATACCACAGCACTGAGATATCTTTATAGTGAAAACAATGGTATATTTATTATCAAAGATGTGAGATTCAAGTGAAAATGTGTAAGGATAATGGAACAAAATCATAACATGATTTCTAAAGACTAAACCTAACAGGCTAACATTCTATCTAAAGAAGCTTATCTTACACAAATGTCCTCTGCAGCATTTCAAACCAGGACAGATTGTGATCCCATTTTCATGAATGTAATTGTACTTCCCAATTATTTCCTAGGTGCACACAAAGAGGGGCAATGTCTCCTGGGCTTTTACTTACATCCCCAAACTTCATTGTCTGTCCTTGGGGACATTAAAATTCCCTATTACTTTGTTTTCCTGTTGATTTCACATCCCTCCCTCCCCCGTTGACTTCATATGTAAATGGGGATTCTGCTGTGTTGGCTTACAATGCTTAATTGACATGCTGATAGAGAGAGACGTGAATAAATGTCTTTTGTCTGGCAGAAAACCAGTTTGTCAACTCTGTCTTGATACAGACTTTCAGTATACACACATAACTCCTTACATAGTATCTGTACATACATTTCACAATAGTAATGACCAGCATGACCCTGGCTTTCGTTTCAGACCTCACATGATATTGTTTGTTTGGTGAACCAGAATGTACGTACCAGGATCAGGCTGTAACTTGTGTGCCAGTTGGCATTGAGGGATTCATGGGTAACAGGAAGTTCTATGGCCTGTGTTATACAGGAGATCAGACTAGATTATTACCATGTTCTTTCTGGCCTTGGAATCTATTAATCTAATTTTTTTAAGTTTGTCATCCAATCATGGAAAAGAAACAATTCCAAGTCACTTAGGTGATCAATCACGCATCCCAGATAATGAATAGGCAAAGAGAGCATCTTGAGATCAATTGTAGGCTGAAAACTCTTCATTCCAGCTATTTGGCAAACACTTATCAATAATGGAGAAATCAGGATCCACTTACAAATGGTTTGTAATAAGAAAAAAAGCCACAGCTAGCAGTGAATTCTGCAACAACTAATTTGACTTGCTGTTAGGGTTGCCAACATTCTGTTTCAAAAATAAGGGACAGTTTTCTTAGTACCCCTGCCCCACCCATTCTCCTGATATTATTATTATTTATTTTATTAATTAATAAGCAGCACTCGCCTACACTTGTGAGCGGTATTTCTTTTAGCTTTTTGTAGCCCTCAGCAACTCCTGATCTTGTTGTACAGAGATGAAAAAATAAGGGATGTTCCTTGTAATAAGGGACTGTGGGCAACCCTACTTGCTGTGCTGGGTATAAACAGTATTCTACTTGGATACAGACAAAAGTAAGGGCTTGATTCTGAATTGTGCTGTGCCCCCTTCACGCTGCTCCACTGGCAAAAAAGGAAAACGAATTAGGCAGATATAGACGGCTGGGAATTCCCTGGCCAAAGGAGAAACTTAAGCTGTTGTAGAGCTGGGGTATTTGTTCTGCACCTCTTCCCATAGTAGCCACAATTGCATGGGACATGGCCAAGGAAAAGGGGGTGTGGTAAGAGAGTCTGTGCTTGATATACTTCAGATTCCTAAGTCTGAGTACCTATGTTTCTTTTCCTTCTTTTTCTCTTCTTAAGAAAATGAGCTCTACAGCATTTTAAAGAGCAAATATAAAAAGAACATCGGGACTTGGAAAACAGAGAAGAAAGAAAAAAAAAAAGAACTCACACTTTGGGACTGTAAAACTTGGCTGGGTACCTTTTTAAGGTGACTGATGTCATCATTTGAACACAGCTGCACAACAGGGTGTGTATTCCACAGAACTGACAAAAACTCTAGTGCCTGCTGTTTGCCATCTATATTTGTGACTGCTTAGTAAGCCAACACCCAGTAAAGAGAGGGTAAGCAATAAAATGTACGGAAACCCACATTTAGCTAATTAAGCAATGGTGAGAACCATTATGCAGGATTCTAGAGCAATTTCACTGGTATTTAGATATCATGATAGCAGCGTACTTTAGGAGACTATGCAGCTCAGCTTATGGACTGAAACACTGTTTTGACACTGCTGCCTCTAAGTGCTTATGAAGTGTTTATACCTATGTTTGTGCTGAATCGGTTTAATTAGCAATGAAAAACTACTGTAAGTCAAGTGTTCGGAAAGTACCAGATGTTCTCAGCCATACACATCCAAATAAAGATAATGGTTTGTATTGACATTTTCTGATAGCACACTGTGGGCCAAATTCAGCCCTGGTGGAAGTGGGTGCAACTTCAATGACTGAACGTCATCCTTTTTTTTTTTTTGTATATTTTATATGAGCTGCTGCCAAAGTGGATTTAATTGGGCTGTAATATTTATACACTGGGTCAGCAACTTTCTCTTTGCTCTCCAATTACTCTTCATTTATTTTTAAACTTTGAAATGAGAAAACTCTAGATTTAGTGTTTGTGAAATGAACTCAGACAGGAAAATGATAAAAGACAAAAAACATCATCTCACCTGTGGTCGAACACTTTTCACAAAGTGATCTTTCTATATGTGACCAATCAGTCCTCATCCTCAAAGGAAACCTGCACAACACTTTCAAAAGACAAGCCTGGGAGCACTTTGCTAGAGACTAAAAATCATGGACTGAATAGAGACACCGGATTTATGGCTTATTACAACAACCTATAACCTACTGACAACCCCCCCCTCCAGCTGCTTTTCTCCCCCTCCCTTCCTTTCCTCCCTCCCTCCCTATCATTGGAGGTGCAGCATGTGCTCTACCTTTCCCCCAATACCAGCCTTGGAATGCCCTCTACGTGGAAGAAGGATATGGTGATAGTAATGCCCCCATCCCAGCCAATCATATCCCTTTTTGGCATGTCTAATGATGCTGGTGAAATTATGACTACCCCACACTTTAGACTCAGTGAAGGAATTTTGTAAAAGCACTTAGGAACCTAACTCTCATTGAACATCAATGGATACTGGGCACCTCATCCCCTTTGTGCCTTTCAAAATCTCCCCCAGAGAGCAAAAAACCAAGATTCTGAATAGCTGCTGTACAAGTGCCCTCCTAAACCCCTGCCCGAAGCAAACAAAATTACAGACCAGTCAACTTAACTTCAGTACCTGGAAAGATAATGGAGCAAATAATTAAGCAATAAATTTGCAGACTCCTAGAAGATAATAAGGTGATAAATAACAATCAGCATGGATTTGTCAAGAATAAATCATGTCAAACCAACTTAATAGATTTCTAGGTAAGGGTAACAGACCTTATGGATAAGGGGAAGTGATAGATGTTGTATAGGTTGACTTTAGTAAGGCTTTTGATAGTGTCCTGCATGACCTTCTTATAAACAGCTAGGGAAATACAACCTAGATGAAGCTACTAAAACTGGAACTGCATAACTGGTTTGAAAACCATTCCCAGAGAGCAGTTATCAGTGGTTCACAGTCAAGCTGGAAGGGCATATCAAATGGGGTCCCTCAGGGATCAGTTCTGGGTCTGATTCTGTTCAGTGTCTTCATCAATTATTTAGATAATGGCATAGAGAGTACACTTATAAAGTTTGTGGATGATACCAAGCTGGGAGGGGTTGCAAGTGCTTTGGAGGATAGGATTAACATTCAGAAAGATCTGGACAAACGGAAGAAATGGTCTGAAGTAAAATAGGATGAAATTCAATATGGACAAATACAAAGTACTCCACTCAGGAAGGAACAATCAGTTGCACACATAGAAAATGGGAAATGACTGCCTAGGAAGGAGTACTGCAGAAAGGGATGTGGGGGTCATAGTGGATCACAAGCTAAATATGAGTCAAGAGTATAACACTGTTGCCAAAAAAGCAAACATTATTCTGGGATGTATTAGCAGGAGTGTTGTAAGCGAGACAGAAGTAATTCTTCCGCTGTATTCTGCACTGATTAGGCCTCAATTGGAGTATTGTGACCAGTTCTGAATGCCACATTTCAGGAAAGATGTGGACAAATTGGAGAAAGTCCAGCGAAGAGCAACAAAAATGATTAAAGGTCTAGAAAACATGAGCTATGAGGGAAGATTGAAAAAACTGAGTTTGGTTTGCAGAAGAGAAGACTGACGCGGGGGACATGCTAATAGTTTACAAATATATAAAAAGTTGCTAGAAGGAGGAGGGAGAAAAATTGTTCTCTTTAACCTCTGAGGATAGGACAAGAAACAATGGGCTTAAATTGCAGCAAGGATGGTTACAGTTGGACATTAGGAAAAACTTCCTGTCGGGGTAGTTGAGCACTGGAATAAATTGCCTATGGAAGTTGTGGAATCTTCGTTATTGAAGATTTTTAAGAGTAGGTTAGACAAACGAATACTATAGATAATACTTAGTCCTGCCTTGAGTGCAGGGGACTGGGCTAGAAGACCTCTTGAGGTCCCTTCCAGTCCTACAATTCTATGAAAAGTTGGACCTAAGAGGGCAAGTGTGGAAATTTTGCAATATGCTATGTGTACATGTAGTGTACTTGGGACATAAAGCTAAATTGGGTATAAGTTAGCAAACAATCCATGTGTATATTGAAAAAAATCACCACTATTATTTTAACTATTTATTGCCAGCACAAGTGTTTAGAATGCACAGCCCAGTATGACCATGTCCTCCTTTCTTCAGCTGACTTGGGCCATTTGCTGTGTGCTCAGAATTTGTTTCCACTATTTAATTTGCTCAGTGAAGCAAATGACAGGAGACAAAATTCTATTTGCCTTATCAAGTGGTTCTGCTCATGAATAATAGTTGTGGATGATAAATGTCAGAAAGCTTCAAGAATCCACAGTGCGATTATATAAAACATGGGGAAATATAATTGTCATGCTGTCTGGAGTGGCTTATGACCATGAATGTCTACCTCGGGGCAGACTGTCAAAAGCAAGGCAGACACCGTAAACTGGTGGTATGTTCTATAATTAGATTTCACCAACTCAGTACCAAATATGCACTCCCAAAGTACTACAATAGTCTTATAATGGAATCAGAAGACAGTCCCCTGGGACACTCCGGTCTATCTTGCCACTCAGGCAAGCTGGGCTATGTGCTAAATGGTCACTTACACCAAAAAATACAAAATATTCAGGTTATATGCAGTCCCAAGAGACCAGTCACTCACCCAGGTCAACGTGCATCCTAGATCTCACACCAAAGACAACACTGGTAGCCAATCCTATAGTAAATTAACTAAAGGTGTATTAGCTAAGAAAAAGAAAGGAGAGTCATTGAGATGTTAAAGCAGGTAATAATATATGTACAGGTCAGTCACAGTTTATAATTTCAAAAGGTAGCAGAGATGTAATAAACCGCCAGTTTCCCAAAAGTCTTTCAGGGCTATGCAGAATAACTCTGGGGATCTTTTTTTGTTCATTTATTCTGCTCTGTTGAAATCAAAACAGTCCAGAGATGAAGAATTTTTCCTTGTGTCCATATTTATAGCTTCTTCTCACAGAAACCCAAGTTGATAGCAACAGTTTCCACGCAGGTCCCTTCTTCACGGAGGGAAAGGGAGTAATGCACTTAACAAAGTCTTTAAACTTTGATCTCACATTCATTGACCATTTCCTTTCCATGCACAGGAATTAGCACTCTCCTGTTAAAGTTCTTCATATGCACTATACAATATTTTTTTCGCATTTGATGGATTACAGGGGTATATACAATACAAATATTTGCTGTTGCATTATAACTGGGTACAGATAAGTGAAAACAATACATGCAACGTCCCATCAGTTTTTCATGAATTTTTAACATTAAATACATTCGTATACATTTTCCAGCTATGCATTTGTAAATGTTGATTGAAGGTTGGGGCCTTGGAAAGAGCTGGCATCTGGTCTGCTGGCATCACAGTGATTATTTGCATTCTACTTAGTTTTATTTCTGTTATTACGGTAATCCATTTTACAATGTTCACAGTGAGCAAACATCTCCCAAGCATTTCTAAAACTAAAGCTATACCCTCATGCACATGGCAAGGTTTGTATGTCAACATGTTTAGCTGGCATGAAAACAAAAAAAACCTTCCTTAAATTCTAACATGAATTTAGTGCCCCTGAATCCTTGAACATATATATGTACAGGTCTGTCTCATCTTACGCGGGGGTTCCGTTCCACAGTTACCGCGTAAAGCGAAAACCGCATATAGCCAAAACCCCATTATGTTCAATGGTGAGCGAAATCGCCCGCACTACGGGTATAGTATTAAAACTGTTGTTTTTCTCTTTTTTTGTTCTTTTTTGCTTTTGCCGACCGCATAAAGTTGAAATTGCGCATGTTAAATGCGCGTAAGATGCAACAGACCTGTATACCCTTTCTTGCATTTCCATAATTTCAGTAATTGAAGGCCAGCTTGCAAAGCAATAGAATGTCAAATATGCAGAGCCAGCTACCCCCCAGTAAAACTGTTTTATTGAATTGACACAGTGAGAAAATGTCCTAAAAACAGGTTTGATAGTTAAAAACCATCATAATCTATTAACTGTGGTGCAACATGCTACAAACCCCACATGTTCCACATTTTGGTAATTTATCAAATGTTGAAGCCTGTGTCATGTATTGGTAGGTTTGAAGGTTGGAGAGGAATGAAGACAGTCCCTGCCCAAAAGAGCTTACAACCTTAGTATATGAGAAGAGACAACAGGTGAAAAAGACAAACAAATGGGATGGAAGTGGGGAGGACAAGGTAACAATGAAGTGATTATGGTTAGTATAATAAGCAGCTGTTGTTTTAGAAGCATCATGACAAAGGTTAAGTTTAAAAAGAAATTTGACGGAGGAAAATGTAGTGGCTTTGCTATTTTCACAGGGAGTTTATCCCATGCATAAGGGAGGAATGGGAGAAAGCAAAATGGTACATGAAATAAACTTGGACTAATAGATGATATCACTGTCAGAACAGAGATGGAAGCCAATGACTCAATTGCATGAGTTGTTATGTAGGACAGAACAAAGGCCCATAAAAGTAAAGTTGGTGTTTGATGTTGGAGCCATTGGAGGGATGCAAAGAGGGTGATGAGATAATAAGAGTGTTGAACCAAGAAGATTATTTTAGTGGTTGAATTTTGAACAGATTCAAAGTGGAGAAAATGGCATCTGTATAGAGAAGGCTGCAGATAGTAGTCAAGGTGCAAGATGATGAAGAGCTGGATTAGAGATTTAGATGTGTGAACTAAGAGGAAAGGCCAGACCTTAGACATATTTATGTGGGAAGAAGCAGTTTGATTTAGGCATGGTGTCAATATGTGGGACTTGAGAGAGCCAAGTGAAAGACGACACCTATATTACAGGCTTGAGTGACTGGTACAATGATGGTGCCCTTTACATTCACCAAGTCACTAAGAAAGCTCAAATTATAGCAACCTATTCCTGCTCTCCTCTTTTTGAACTCTCTAATATAATCTTTTTTATACTAGTGTTTTAAACAGTTGTTTTTAAGAACATTTTCTGATTTGGAAAGCAGAATCTAAAAATCTAAGGCCTATCCCTTGTGCAATAAATTCAGACTGACAAAATGCTAGAAGGAGAGTAAGATAGAAAATTATGTTCCTTGCTGGTAAATGCTTTTCTTTCTCACACCAGTTATTATGAAATGGGCAAATCAGGGTGCTTATATATTGTATGTTTTGCTATAAGGGACACACCTATTATACGGTAAATGAATGGTTTAAAAATGTATGAAATCATCTGACAGCCTATTGCAGTAATGCTGTGAATTTAAGACAATCATCCAGTTTGTACAATTTACATGAAACAACAAGCTATAGATGGTTTTTATAATTAGAATAATCTGAAAGAGAGTAGTTGTGCAGAATATTATCAGGATATTTAGAATTTGTATTTGCTGTGGTAATCCAGGCATTATAGAAGATTGCCAGCATCATTTGAGAACAGTTAATGAAGCAGGACCAATTTCTCTTTCTTTTTGACATGCAGAAGCAAAGGAAGTGTCAAAGAAACATGCATATTGCTGTGTTGGTTACAAACTCTTTTTTAATGATATTGCAGTAGGAAATCTCATCGGCAGTATACATTTTAGCAGCTATTCCCATGGCTAGCCAGCAGACAGTGACAGGAGGGAAAAGTTTGAGAAAGAATAAAAGCTAAGTCACAAATATGTCTAACTTTTTTTTTACTTGGAGAGGAAAGGGCCTTATGTATTTACTCACAATCATTTTTACTCATTTTACTCACAATCATTTCCCTCTATCTCTTTGGAACCATATTTGAACTTTTGGGATTCCCACAAATGTACTTGTTGTTTTCATTAGTTTTGCCTTAAGGCCCCTGCCCTGAGCAAGGAAGTAAGTAAGTAAGGGGACACCCACCTAGGACGAGCCTCAGGAGGCTTTGAGACTCAGTTACACCTCTGTTTTTCTACTGTCCCCTCTTGCTTCTAGGGTAGGTGACTTACTGCAGCACTGGAAAAGGAGAGTTTACTTCCCTCAAGTAGGCCAGATGCTCTGCTTACAAGGAATACTTGCTCACAGAGGACAGTATCTGGAAAGGAATTGTGATTCAAAATCTGAGGAGAGCAAGCATGGAGGTAAGGACTTCCTCTCCTGTGTGACTGAGTAAGACAAGGGCACAATCAACCCTTTAATGATTTTGTGAGTGGTATCTCATTAGTGTCAGAAGTGGGCAGAGCTTAGGCTGTGTATGAAGTTTGGGAGAATACTGCCACTTTTTCCCCCCACTGTGCCCTGTTTCACATATACAGCTAAATCATCTCTCCATATACCTACCAATGAATTGCCCCAATTTATCTGCAGGCTGCCCTCCTTTTATCTAGGAAAATTAACATTTACAAATTATATAGTTTTCCTGAACAGGTAGCTATTTTCCTTCAAAAAGCTATTTTACTTGTATGCCATAACTCTGTACTTTAGCTAATAATTCCTGATGAGGACCGCTCAGAAAAGCTTTTTGAATAGCTAAGTACTATAGATAACATCCATTGCATTTCCCTTGTCTACCGTGATAGTTATCTTGGAATAACTCCAGCAGGTTAGCTGGTACAAGACTTCATTTTCATAAATCCATATTGGCTGTTTCTAAGCAAATCCTGTTTTCTAACATATTCAGTCACCAGATCTCACAAAACTGACTCAAATTATTTTCTTCATCACTGACATTTGCCATTTGCCCCCTGTATTTATTATTTATTTCTAATAATGGCCTTGGGTTAGATCCTCCACCGTAAATCAGCTCAGGTTTACTGAAGTCACTGGAGTGGTACTAATTAACACTGGCTGAGCATTTGGTCCCTCGTATTTTGTTATTTTTTACTTCTCAGGTATCTAAACCGTCAAAAATATATGGATGCAAAATATTCATTGAATCAGTAATTTCAGTACTGATGTCCTCTAACGTCTGTTAATGACATTATCATAACTTACTACTTTAATTCCCTTAAAAGGAAATGGTTTAGTTTTGGGCCCCTGTGTGGGCGTGCAAATGCAAAGAGTTTTGGGCTCCTGGTCAGAATCCTGAAGAGGTGCATAGATGCTCCTCCTTCCAATCCCTCCTTGTGCCTTGCAGGTGCGAGGTATCCAAAGTAGTACTATATTTCTGGAAACCAAATGAGGCAAAAGAGTAATAGGCCAAGTAATAGGCCAAGAGTAAATGGCCATACAACCCTGTCACAAGCTGGATTATCTTTTCAAGTTTTAGCATAGGTCCAGCCCACCACTGTTCTATGTTTTGGCTCATTAAAGATAGTAGTCTCTAGAGGTGATTAATTTTTGAGGGATCATGTGATGCAGGACTATAAAGGAGCTGCCCCCTGAGAATGAGGGTTGCTTATAGCTTTCTCTGTGGCAGACTGTGGGAGAGGCCTGGGAGGGAAGAGAGAAAGGGAGGAGTAGTGACGGCTGCTGGGACTGTCCAGGCTGAGGTCCTTGAAGAGCTTGGAAGAGCCTAGGAGAAGGTTTTAGCAGTTCAGCCAAAAGGCTGGGGAGAATATCCTAAGGAATGGGTTGTGTTTGGACTGCTTATGGCTCTTCGCTAGTGGGCTGTGGGAAAAGCCCAAATAGAAAAGCATGTTTGGGCCCCTGGACTGAAGGGCAATGAGCCCTGCACTGAGAGGAAAATGCTTGTTATCCCTGAGAGGAGCAGGAGAAGGACTGTTTGGCCTGGAATTGGTCTGAGGCCTCATCTGTGCACGTCTCTTCTTTTTCCTAGGCTGGGGCTTCCCTAGAGAGTAGGTAGAAGCCCTATATTTCCTTGAAGCAAAGGGGAAGGACTTAGCCCAAGGAAGGGCAAGAAGCTGTGTTAACCTGGTAATCAAGAAGGACTGATCCTATGAAAAAGAGGGACTGTATGGTTTGGCTTGCCCCCAAAAGAAGGTTCTGTTGTTTTGGGCAGAGGACTAAATCACCTGACCATTCAGCCAAATGGAAGGAGTCTGTGGACCACGAGGGAGCTATAAAGCACGCCTGCAACCTCATGCTGGGATGAAGTAAGCTGAGTTTATTACAACAGCTCCATATAGGTACCTACAGGAAAATTGGTTGGATGGTACCAGTAACTACTCTAGCTTCAAGGAATTGCTTCTCTGTAAACATGACCCTTCTTTAAAACCTCAACTTCAAACGTTTTACAGAACAAAACTCAGTATTTAAACAATTTAAAATATTTTTGAAATATTTCAAGTCTTATTTTCATTTTATTAGCAGTTTGTCTTCCTCATCAGTCATTCACACAGCTCCCTGTGCTTTCCATTCAAACTCAGTCCTAATCACTATCAAAGCCTCTACTGAATCAACTGTTGTTGTCTTCAGCTGATATGTCATTCATCACATACAACAATCATTCATCAGGTGCATTGAGGAGGGGAAAGCCAATGCAGATTAGGTCACAAGGCTGATATTTTCAGAAGGGAGTAATTTAAAAAGAGAAGACTGAAAAATCTCAATCCATCTTTCATGAACTGATCCTTTTTCCACTCCTGCTTCCCATATGGTCTTGTAGCTTTTTGTTAGTTATACAATTGCATTAAGCAAACAGACTGGTTCCATCAGCATTGCTCAAACCTCTGTAAACTCATCTTTATGTGATGAAGGACTTGGAGAACAGCCCATAACTCATATTTCTTGGCAAAAGAAAAGCTGCTTGGATTTAACAATAAGCCTGATCGAAACTAGATATCGCCCAGCAACTGCAGAAATGCAGTCTCTGAGCTAGGAATTTGAAAGACAACTACTAATCATTGTGAAAGGGCTTGGTAGCCTCAGAAGTCCATCTTCTAGAGAAAGCAGTCAGTCTCCAATCCTTATATTGTGTAACTGATTTGGAAAGTGGGGATTGCTGCCTTGGATTAGGGGAGGCGTGTCTGGACATGCAAGTTGATCCTGACACAGGAGCTTGTTAGGCAGGTCCTGGCAGGTAAACTTAAGAGGAGAAGCAAAAGAGCCATGCAGGAGATGAGTTAGCAGTAGTTAGTTAGTTTGTTTGTTTTTTGTGTTGTGTGTGTTTTCCCTCTTTAGTGTCTTGTTAGTGTAGATCACGAAGTGTGTACAGTGCAGAAACATGAACAAAGCCAGTTAAAAGTAAAGTGAAAAAGAACTTTGACCTATCACTTGGGAAGCTCTGGGGTATTTTGATGACCCTACCAGCATCACTTTCCTTGATGATTTATATCATTCTAGTAAATATGCTTTTTAAAGGTGGTGATTTTGTGTTGCCAGAACAGGTGATAAAATCATGAGTCTTGCAATATTCAGTGTTTTGCTTAAAGTCCGAGTTGCTGCAATCGAGAGAGTGCTTGAGAATCTCACATTTTTACAAACAAAAACTAAGTTTCTATCCCTCGTACCGGCAGAGAATAGCTATAAAACATAAAGCAAGTGCAATTTAAAGGCCTAGAATCTGGAAGGTAAATAAAAAGAACCCAATTCAAAAAAGTTTCATGATTTTTAAACCAAATAATCTGAGATTTTTGGGGGGCATGATTCATGATTTTGGAGTGCTTGGGGTTGGCAATACTGGATACTAGTCAAATCATGACATAACTGTCTACTGGACTCCAGTGCCTATGCATTGGGGAATGCAGTGCTAATTCTGGGCAATGGCATGGGATACTGCAGGTGTTTCATTGACGCGTGATTCTATTCTGAGAAACTACTGTTAAAATATTCTATTTCTACTAAGCCAATCTCAACAGGTCTTCTGATACTATGGAGGTGGGTGGAGTATAAGAATTCGGGTAGATAGATGGGTCTGCTTTCCATTCAGAATCTATATCTGCCAACTTCAGTGCCAAATGTGAGAACTCTCTTCCCCTTCCCCCCTTTGCTTCCCCTTTGGGACTGTACAGAAGAGGAAACCTTGGGGAAGTTTCTTCCAAACTCTTATACCAGCCTGGAGGGTTTTAATCCACTTATGTGGGGCCAGATACAGTTTCTTCTGTATCCCTTAACAGTTGTATAGATCTGAAGGGTTACTCGGGATGCAGACAGCCATCCTTGCCAGGGCCCTGCACTTCCTTGTCAGCTCTTTATACCCCTGCTGATATTTCTAAGCTATCAGACTGCCTCTGGAACTGCTCTTAAAGAGCGTTCCCCAACACAAAAAGGAGACTATTAAAAAGTTAATAGAGCCACCATCTATATTACTATTGTAGCAGTTTTATCACCGGGTGCTAGAAGGAGGGGGGGGGGCGCCGAGCACAGCCCCTCTGACTCTGTCTTCAGTACCCATACATGGGGAGAAGAGTCCTGAGGAGGGGATGGTGTCACAAAAGGAACAAATTCTCTCTTCCACATAGGACTGGGGTGGCAGAAAACTCAAGATAAGATTGCTACCCACAAGAGGTCTTGGGATTGAGACTGCACTTCAGAAAGCTTTTAAATGATGATCTGTTTTGACATCATTGTTTACAGTTCCTAAAAGTGCTCAAGGGATTAGCCACCTTGTTTTGCCATATTTATTAGCAGCATTATTTAAAAACCTCTTAAAGAGCAGTTGCTCTCCCCACTTTAGAGACTTCCAAGGACATAAATGGAAAAGTGTCTTTAAAAGGATTTCAAATGGAGTAAGAGTCATGAGTAGTGTACCTTTAAACGTGGTAATACTTGCCAACATTTCGTAACTAGAGAAGGTATTTACTTAAATTAAGACACTGGACTGGGATTTGAGACAACTGGATTAATTTCCTGATTGACACAAGTTTTACCTGAAGAAGAGCTTTGCGTAGCTCGACAGCTTGTCTTTCACCAGAAGTTGGTCCTGTAAAAGATATTACCTCACCCACCTTGTCTCACAGATTTCCTATGGGACTGTGGGCAAGTCACTTAATTTCTTTGTGCCTGAGATCCCTGTGTTTAAAATGGTGATAATGTTACTTCCTTTGTCATCTCTGTTTAGATTGTAAACTCTCTGGGGTGAGGATTCTCTGCTGTGTACATACAGCACCAGTCTCAGATGCAGTCTCTAGGTGCTACCATTATGCAGTAATGGTCACTTCTGGACTATTATATTGATATTACAGCCATTATATAGATAAACTTCCAAGGGAACCTCCTCCAGTCCCAGGGCTTAAATACTTCTATAGTGTGATTCCAGGATCTCGCTTTATCTTGGATTTCTCCTCATCCAGTCAGAATTCCATCTCTGCCTGCTTCTCTGTCATTGTACTGGACATCTCGCTATCAGCTCAGTCTCCAACATATCTAAAACTGAACTCCTCACTTTTCACCCCATTCTCCGTTACTGCCAACAACGGCATTATCCTTCCCACCACACAGCTATGCAGCCTTACTGTAACTTTTTGATTCTCCTTTTACACTTATAGCCTCCATCACTAAATCCTGCCTGTTTCAGCACCACAACATCACACACACACACCAAAAAATCTTCCTGTTTCTCTCCTTGGTCATCTTGCACCTTGGCTGCTGCAGCCTCTAAATTTTCAGGCCTTGGAGAATGTCACCTCACCCTCGACTTCCAATCCATTCAAATCTGTTGCAAATTCATCTACTTTATTTGACACTGACCATGTACAACTTCTTCTACAATCTCCTTCCAGCTTATCTTGCTAGTTTGTTTGTTTCAAATTCCTTGTCCTTTCACTAAAATATCCTCTATACATTAGCTCCCTTCCAGCTCTCTGCTCTCACTTTCTCTTGTTCCCTACAAGCTCTTTTCTTAGTCCAAGCTGCTTTCCTGGAATAGCTCCTTTGGATACATGTACCCAGCCAAAAGCAAAGAGCCACCATGCTAAAAGTAGCTGCGGAGACAGTGATTGTGAATTACACCTGAAGGCTGTAGCTTGGGCTTTAAAGCCCCCTCCTCCTCCCTTCCTCCCCCCACCCCCCATGCTTCAGAACCCAAGCTCCAGCCAGAACCACAACATCTATGCAGCTATTTTTAGTATGGGAGTGCAAGCCCAATTCTGTTGACCTGGGCTCAGAGGCTTGATGCCGCCGGCTGTATAGAGACATCCTTTGTCTCCAGTCGGCCCTTGTGCCTCTTCCTTCCTATGTCCTATGTCTCAGATTGCCCCTCAGGTCCTCTTTGCAATTTTGTCATGTTATCCTGCTTTACATCCCTCTTCACACTCATAGAATCATAAAATTCATAGAATATCAGGGTTGGAAGGGACCTCAGGAGGTCATCTAGTCCAACCCCCTGCTCAAAGCAGGACCAATTCCCAACTAAATCATCCCAGCCAGGGCTTTGTCAAGGCTGACCTTAAAAACCTCTAAGGAAGGAGATTCCACCACCTCCCTAGGTAACCCACTCCAAGCTACATCCAAAATAAAATCAAACCATTAAAATGACTTGAAACAACTTGCTAGTTTTTTAACCCACTCCCATGTGCTCACCTACACTTACTGTCTTCGCCTTATTTGTTACCTTTTCCCCTTCTTGTGGTGGGGTAACTCTTGTTGTTCTTGACTTTTCCCAGACTGCAAGCCATTATGTTAATGAAAACCACATTTTGACTATTCTGTGAAGCACCATATGCCTGTGGAACTACATAAAAGATAAATATGCTAATGCAGTACTTACTTTTGCCACTAAAATGTCATTTCCATACTGGTTTGTTAGTGGCAGAAGCTTCCTTGTTTCTGTATTGCCTTGAAGGATTCTTTGGCAAAGTCAAATGAGAATTTCCAGTTGTATCACATTGTTACTTTTTGACCTTGAGCAACTCATTTACTCTTTGTGTCTCATTTCAATAATACTTGTTCAAGTCATTTCACCTTTTTGTGCCTCAGTTTCCCCATCAGTAAAATGCAGATAATATTGATATCCTTTGTGACACGCTCTGAGATCTACTGCTCAAAAGTGCTATAAAAGACCTAGGCATTAACTTTAATATTAACACTGTTTCCATCCTATTTTAATTTTGTTTACAAATGTGAAAACATTAGTTATCCATGGTGGGTTGGAATGAGGGGTTCCACAGGGAATGGACCAATGGGGAGTTGGCAGAACCAGTAAGTTAATGTGGAGTGGTGTAAGGCAGAGGAGATTGAGGTTAAAAAGAAGAACCTGCTGTACACCCCCATGCACATGACCCTCAGGTAATCAACAAAGGGGACCTTGCTTGCCAGAGACCAGTTCCATACTAGTTTCAAAACATCCAGAACAGAGTACTGGAATTCGCTGATTGTCCAAAGAGTAGCCTTTGAATTCACCATGATATGACTTGCTCAGAGTCACAAAAGTGGTCTGTTACAAGAATAAACCCAAATCTCCTGTATCTGATCAGCAAGACCATACTCCTGTAAGGCACATGGGCATGTATTAGTGTGGCCTTGTGACTCAAAGAATCCCTCAATGCTAGCTGGCAAAGGGATCACTGTTCTGTAGCAGTAACTCTTGACAGGCCTGACAAACTCACTACATCCAGCACGTGGCTTGGAGGTACCATGCTACAAGCTCAAGGTATATGCAGAACAGATAGAATCGTAGTACTGAAAGAGACCGCAAGAGGTCATCTAGTCCAGTCCCCTGCACTCAAGCCAGGACTAGTGTTTGTCTAACCTGCTCTTTAAAATCTCCAAGGATAGAGATTCCACCACCTCCCTAAGCAATTTATTCCACTGCTTAACCACCCTGACAGTTAGGAAGCTTTTCCTAATGTCCAACCTAAACCTCCTTTGCTGCAATTTAAGTCCGTTGCTTCTTGTCCTAGTCTCAGAGGATAAGGAGACTCCTCCTTGTAATAACCTTGTATGCACTTGAAAACTGTTATAATGTCCCCTCTATCATTTCTTCTCCAGACTAAACAAACCCAATTTTTTCAATCTTTCCTCATCAGTCATGTTTTCTAGACCTTTAATCATTTTTGTTGCTCTTCTCTGGACTTTCTCCAGTTTGTTCATTCCTGAAATGTGGCACCCAGCACTGGACACAGTACTCTAGTTGAGACCTAATCAGTGCAGAGTGCAGCAGAAGAATTACTTCTCATATCTTGCTGACAACACTCCTGCTAATACATCCCAGAATGATGTTTGCTTTTTTTTTTTTTGTAACAGTGTTACATTGTTGACTCCTATTTAGCTTGTGATCCACAATGACACCCAGATGCCTTTCTGCAGTACTCCTTCCTAGGCAGATGTACTTCTTGGGCTATCACTAAGGACAGCTGATGCCCTTACTTCTGGGTTAATCCCAAGAAAGAGGAGACCCTGATCATTACAGGCCATGTTTGCCTGACCAGTCAATTGCCTGAGGAAGCCTGCTCTAGAGCATAAAATACTGGCCAAGAGACATCACCTGGCTATTAAACTGCAGTTCCCAACTCTGATGCTCCTAAGACCAAGCAAGCTGAAGATCAGATCCTTTTCTTTAACTTTTCCCTTTTGGGTTTTCTTACTTCTATACAGTTACAGGGATGCTCTCCTCTAATAGTATTTTTCTTTCTAACCCTTTTTAAGGGGTCAGTGTGTGGTGGTGGTGGTGGTGTGTGTGTGTGTGTGTGTGTGTGTGTGTGTAGAGGAGCATATGCATGTAAAACTATTTAAAAGGGCACCAGTAATTAAATACCAACCCATATTCTAAGCAGGTCCTACCCTCAAATCATAGGTTATCACCATGGGTTCTCAAAGGTGTCAGCATTACAATACCCTGCCTGTGAGGGGAATCCTGAGTTGCTTATCACCACGACATTGATACTAGAACGGTTAGGAAAGGGGAGCAAACACAATATGTTGTTCAACCAACAGCACTTTGAAAGAGTGTAATAATAGTTCAAGGGCCGAGAAAAAACTTTGCCTCCTTTAGTGTCTGGGGTTAGTATGTGTAAAGTTCATGTCTTACATTAACCTAATGTGTTGATTTGATGATTTGATCAATTGTTGATCCCACTTCGTGTTCAGGATTTATTGAACCTCAATGGCAGCCTTGATTTAGTCGTTATATTGTGCCATCCTCAATTGATTTAGGGAAATTTTATTAATTTAGCTAGTGATATGTATGTATGCTCTCTTAATAAAATCCATTAAAATGACATGAAATTGGCTTCTTTCAAAACAGCAACAAGGCTAAACAACCTAAAAGGCATAGAGGAGCCACTGGAACCTGTCCCTGTTTTAATATCCTATTACCCCTCCCTCTCCCATTAACATTTTATGAGCTAAAGCAGTTTATTTTTGAAAATAATTATTTCTGTTATGAGTAGTTAATCTGTAAAATCATGAATTTTGGGAAATTTCTAAAGTGAGATGGTGTGTGTGTGTGTGTGTGTGTGTGTGTGTGTGTGTGTGTGTGTGTGTGTGTGTGTGTGTGTGTTTTCTCAACACATTTTTAACTTCCAGAACTGAGGTCTGATTAGTGTACTTTTTCTTTCTGTCCTCTGACTAATCATAACAATAATCCTGGGCCTGTGGTTTTATCCAGCAATCACGGGGAGCCTTATCCTTCATTCATAATAATAGTAGCATTTGTCAATTTAATCTCACCACTGTTTGTTTATACAAGAGATTATTGTTGCAAACAGAAGGATAGCAATTTATTCTATGTCCCCTTTGAATATTCTACAGATTGACTAGAACTCAAAAGGGTGTAAAAAAGACTATTTGATTTTACTGGTTTCTTATTGAGCAAATAGATTTACTTTTAAATTTTGTTCAAGTGTCTGCTACCACTTCATTTGTTCATTCTTCTTCTTTTGTATAGTTTGGGGAGGTAGCAACTATTACAAATTTATATCTGGATTAGATAGCCAGCATGTTGCCACAGGAGTAACCTAGTGAATGTCCTGGAGGCCTCCGGCAAAAGAACGAGGGGGTCACTCAGATATGATGTGCTCCATTGTTTGTGCCAGGTGATCTCAGTCACATACAGGTGTTTGCCTCACTTTCCATTTGAAGAGGGTTTGTCCACATCTTCCATGAGATGTCCTGATGTGATTCAATGTGCACCAGTTTTTCCGACATAAATCATAACCCGGTGGTTCCTTGGCAGGATCAACAATGAGCTGTTTGTTTTGCATGGTTGAAATGCTCCACGTGGCTCTCCATTGAGCCTCAGCATCCAGTTGAGTTTAAGGGTCTTGATTAAATTGAGGGATTTTAATCTTGTCTTTGGCAGGTCATGTGCAATGGGATCCTCATGTTTGCATTGACATGGTTGAGAAAGCGAGATGTCTGGGCAGCTATTCTAAGCTGTGGAGGCTGGATGTGCGATAGGACCAGGAGCCAGTCAACTGGAGTCGATTTGAGCATCCCTGACACTATGTCCATAGTGTTATTGAGTTGAGTATCAAGGAGTTTAGTGTGACTGCTGTGAGACCACACTGGTGCATGGTATTCAGCTGCAGAATGTACCAAGGCAATTGTTGCGGTTTGTAGGGTCCAGGGACTGGAGCCCCATGATGTTCCAGCCAGTTTCCTGATAAGTGTTCATTTATTTCTGTGTGTTGAAGAATGAAAAATGGACCAAACTCCATCTGCAGGAGGTATGTGCTGTCTGTTAAGTCATTGGGGGGCTAATTGTGTAAGTGCCAAGGCAGAATTTATTTTGCATTTATAAATATTGTGAGACAGGTCTGAAAAAGAAAGAAAATGCTAGATATAGAAAAATGAGGCAGAAGGTTAAGATAAAGACAATGAAAAGACCTTAAAAGTGCTAGGCCCCTTTATCCCTGTCAATTAAATCTGGGATGAATTTGGCCCCTCCGTTTTAGCAGGATTGACTAGATCCCTGAACTTCTTGATGTTCAGCCATTATTACTGTCTAAAATTGCTGTAGAGAGTAGAGTGAGGCAAACAGAAGTAGAGCCACTCACCACATCGGCCCTAGAGCACTATCTTTTCCTGAGGCAAAATCCCTTCTCAAGCTCCCACTGGGGTGGTGCATCTCAAAACCCCTCACAAACTCAGTCCTGTGCCTTTAAGTCACAATCTAACCTGCAGGATAAATGCTGAAGTGTGTGTGTGTGTGTGTGTGTGTGTGTGTGTGTGTGTGTGTGTGTGTGTGTATGTAGTGGGAGGGAAACAGAGGGATAGAAGGAGGGGTTAGTTGAATTCTAACGTTGTGCTAATGTTTTTATTCTTTGACAGACTAGAGCTTGTGAGGATCAAGCTGGTTAAGGAGTAGCTTTTTGTATTTTACTAGGGCAGCTGGGTCTTGTAAACTTTTTGATGGAATCTGTAGTTACAGTGAAATGGGCAGAAGAATCTTTCTTTGCCCCTGGTGGGAAGTTTATGATATGTTCCCCAAATCCCATGTAGTTTCCATCAGCAAAAGCCCTTTTAACTAGAGCTTTGTACATTGAACTGTTCTTTATCCTCATACCAACCTCATCTATTTTAGGGGGTTCTCTTACCACAACCTTTAGTGGTTCAGATTTATTGCTGGCCATATGAATGTTAATCTGAGTTTCCTGTGTTTTCATCCTGTTGTCCTTTTCCTAACCCTTTTCCTTGAATGAATTTTCAGGTTGCCTCTGACTGACTCCACTTCAATGCCTTCAAAATCCCCAATTTTTAGATTATGACTAAAAATAAAACATCTTAACAAAGAGAGAGAGATTGGATTCACACTTCAATTGCACTCTTTTTAAAATCAGTATTACGTGTGATTATTCTGTTTGTTTTGAGAATTCTGCAGATTAAATGTAATGCGTAAACCCATGAATAGGTTAAATCGGTCCTGTGTGAGCTGCATGAAATAAAAAATGATTTTCTATTTTAGAACTAGGCTGCCTGGCTGGGATTACCACCTGCCCTATTATAATCTCCACAGCGATAAACACTTTTTTGATCACTAGAAAGAAAGAAACTGTGTTCATGGAGCCCATCAGAAACTCAATGTATGATTTCTATTTAGCTCTCAACCTAGCTATAAACAGTGGAGAATCACTATTATTGCATGTATCGTAGTCTAAGCGTTCATGAATCTCTCTGGCATGTGGACAGGATAAGACTCCTGCCCTAAAGATCTTAAAATCTAAGAAGCAGCTTCTCTGCTCTGCTTCCTTTGTATTGCTCAAGCAGTGAAAAAGGGAGCAGAGATTAGTCGCATCCTCCCAGCTGGGACTACCTACTCCTGTTGTCCTGTACAATGGATCAATAAAAATAGTTGTAAGAAATATATGCAGAATGCGATGGCTACAGTTTGCAATACTACCTGCCTATGGAATCCAAGGCTTTAACTTCAGTGAATAAGAATACATCTCCATTTTTTTTCCATATGAGACATACTCTTACCTATAAGCAAAATCTGTGTTTCCCATGTGTAGTATCAGTATATCAAATTATCTTTTCTTTAAATCACTTTTATAGAATAGATCATAGGTTTACATGGAAATTTTATTTGTGATAGAAATTAATTTGTGTGGGCACTTTGGACAAGGTGTACAGGTGTTTGGGTATTTCCCTTCAGGGAGTTGCATGTCCCCTCTCCCTGCCCCATGATTATACACCAAGAATTGCCAAATTAGACAACAGCCTGGATTTTTTTTTGTTTTGGTTTAACTCCCATCCAGAGTTCAAAGTTGGCTCTGGGAGGCCCTCCCTGCTGGGAGTTAATTAGGGTCACTGAATTTATTTAGTCTCTCTGTACCTTATTTAAGAGGGCTTAAAATGTTACTTTACAGCCTGTCTCAATGGGAATTTCAGGAATTGCAGCACCTCTGACAATTAGTTCACAAATCTGTTTGTGCGTCAGTTTCCCCATCTGTAACTTGAGGATATTTACCCTCACAGGAATGTGGTGAAGAGTTATTCAGTAATGCTCATGAAGTGCATATAGATCCTCAGATGGAAGGTGCTACAGTTTTTGTAATTAAAATGACAAAGGAGGGAGATGCAAATTCTTAACTAAAAATCACTAGCTGATCTTTTCCTTTTTTTACTGTTTTGGCAGCAGGTTTTACTTGGTCTCTTAAAGGTATAAAGTTTAATTCAAAAATTGCCTGGAATTCATTCTGCCAAAGGGTAAACTATAAAGAATTCTTCTCTCATTAGCAATTTGTAGTTTAACTTGTGAAGTATAAGGTCTGTGGTGGCTACATCAAGATTACACATCACAAAAATTCCTCTAAAAGGAAAAATGTGTGCATTTTTAAAGATGATTTTTGTAAATCATAATGCTGGATGAATCATGAAAAGAAAGTAAAGTCTCTTTTAATATGAACTTGAGAATATTATCACATGATTACAAATACTGATTACTCCAGTAAACTATATTTTGTGTGCCAATTAATGTAAAATTTAAATAAAAAAGGCACTGGGGACAAACTATGAAAAATTAAACTTTGCTAATTATGTTCCCCTATTTGCATGAGTTATCTACTCTTTCTAACCTCAGAACTAAGGCTGGTTGAAAATGTTCAGCCTAAATATCTCGCAATACAAAATTGGGTTTTCAACAAAAC
This sequence comes from Emys orbicularis, assembly GCF_028017835.1. Lineage (NCBI taxonomy): Eukaryota > Metazoa > Chordata > Testudines > Emydidae > Emys > Emys orbicularis. The sequence goes on along the minus strand of NC_088686.1, from coordinate 93,000,012 downwards.
TTTTTTGTGAAAAGTTTCTACTTTAGAGGGAAAACTTGTTTTTCATAGAAAAACAGAATGCCCAAAATATTTCAGCCCCCAAACAGTTCTTTTGGTATTTGAGCCCCTACCCCCCCAATCTTTCCATTGAAAACTTAAAAATGGTTTTAATCAAAAAATTTCCCAGGGGGGAATCCCCCTGTGTAAGAACAGAAACATAACTCAGATTTTTCCACTCTCTCCACTAAGTCTTTGTTTCCAGTTTTTGACCAGAGTAGAACCTCACCTGCTTTTGATCTTGCAAAGTGTGCTGGTTCTCTTGGGAATCTTCAATCTTGAATCCTGTCCAAAGTGAATTGGACCCATCTGGTTTTGGATCAGACCAAACCATAGAGATTCAGATGCAGACCTTTTTAATCTGACTACTTGCTCCCTCAAGAAGTACAGTATATGATGATCTGAGGGGAGGGGGAAATTTTGGATTATCTCTTCAAAAAAAAAAAAAAAAAGGAAAAACACGAGGCATATTCCAATGTTGGAAATAAAAAAAAACCCTGTGAAAAAAACCGCTACTGAAGCAACACATGTACCCCCACTCTCTACATGCAACTTAAGGTGTCATATGTACTGATGTGGGGGAGGAGATTTGAAGCAGCCTCAACTACTGACCACACTTTAAGAACTGTCAAATTAGCGTGGGGGAGCTTTACACCTACCTGTGTAGATCTTGCTCAGTCAATAAAACATGAAAGGCAAGAGGGATTAGCTGCTGCAGGGTTTTTCTGAGACTCAAACTGGTAGTGTGTGTTCATCAACAGGAGAAGAGGGGGAGCATTTCTGTGAATCTACTTTTATTAATGATAGCAGATTTTTATCCATCTTATGCAGAGTGTTTTTCTTCCACACTCGCTGAAATCCAGCAGGACCCTCCTCTGTCTTGTAGTTCTGCACTGACACAGAAGGTGGGGAGGGGAAAGGAGGGGAGAAATAATTGTTTCAATTTGGAAGGTTTCCCAAGCAAACTTTAAGGTAGTTGGCACAAAACATACTTAAGAGTGATTCGTTAGCAGATGTGTGTTTATTTTAGGGCTGGTCAAATTTTCTATCAAAGCAGTTTTCTAACTAAACAATTTTTTCTTGAAAAAGTCTTTCCATGGGAAACTTTTAGTTAGTTAGTTAACATACCAAATGCCCAAACACTGAAATAACTGGATTTGGATATGGTGCAGCAGTGCCTCATGGGAGTTGTAGTTTGTGCTCATGCATCACAGCCAGGCACTCCCTTAAGTGGAAACTTTAAATCAACCAGGTTCATTCAAAACTCCTCAGAGATTCACTCAAAAGGTCTCTGAAGCTTTCAGCAAATTTGGCGACATAACCCGACACCAGATGAACTTCAGTTTTCATTATAAAAGACCCGACACCAGATGAACTTCAGTTTTCATTATAAAAGTTTTGCACAACTCTTAGGAATCTGTTGCACTACATCCTGCACTCTAATAATACTTGCTCATAGACAGTAGAGCTGGGCCCAGAAAACTTGAAAAGAGAACTGGGATGGAGCTGTTCCAATATTCAAAATGTAAAGATACAGGATTTTTTTTCTCCCAGTATAGGGAGAGAGGCCAGCTGTAAAGTTCAAATCTGGATCCAAACATGCCAAAAGCTCAGGAATATTAGGGTCTAAGGTTTATGGTTCAGTCCCCATTTATTTTTATTACTGTAGCACGTCGGAGCCCCAATCAGGGACCAGGACTCCATTGTGCGCTATACAAACATCAGGGCCGCCCAGAGGATTCAGGGGGCCTGGGGCAAAGCGGGAGAGCTGCGGTGCTTGTACTCACCCAGCGGCGGTCCGGGTCTTCGGCGGCATTTCGGCGGTGGGGGGCCCTTCGGTTGCTCCGTGTCTTCAGCAGCACTGAAAGGCCCCCCCCCCCCGCTGCCGAAATGCGGCTGAAAACCTGGAGTGACTGAAGGGGCCCCTTGCCGCCGAAATGCCGCCTCAGACCCGGACCACCGCCGGGTCAGGGCTCGCAGGGCATTTCGGCAGCGGGGGGCCTTTCAGTCGCTCCGCGTCTTCAGCAGCACTGAAGGGACCCCCGCCGTCGAAGACCCGGACCGCCGCCGGGCCAGGGCTCGCGGGGCCCCTGCAAGGCCTAGGGCAAATTGCCCCACTTGCCCCCCCTCCGGGCGGCCCTTATAAACATAGAGAAACTATCCACCTGTCAGACCCTCACATGCTAGACCTTCTGAGTGTTTGTTGCTTCCTGTGTCCATGCAGTCATGGGATCAGGAGATGTAAATGTGCCTCATATTTCAGTTTTCATATCCAATTAATTGCTCAGAGATTTGTCTAACCTTTTGAATGAATCTTGGTTATTATTTGTAACATTCTCTTATAGGAGATCAGTGTTCCAAAAACAATTCTTTATTATTACAGTATAAATAAGACGAAAGCCAGCAGAGCTGGGTTTGTGCTATTATGGGCTGTGCTGCTGCAGGTTGCTCTGCAAGTGCCACAGGGGCATTCATTTTACACCAGCTGCCATAGACTTATGATGTGTGGGGAAATAAACCAACAACAACAAGAAGAAAATAAAACAATTTTATGTGGCTTAAAAAAAATCAGCAATTCTACAAAGGTAAACAGTAGATGGGAGATGCTAGCTAGGGCAGGCAGTGCTCTGCAGCATGAATCTGCAAGGCATGGTGGCTTTCTGACAGAGATGAAACAGAACTGGTCTAGTTGAAGTTCTGAAAAGGCCTACATACTGATTTCAGAGAGAAGAAAACCCAGTGAGAAGTCCCCAAATGCTTTTCGCAGTCAGGTCCAGCCAAGGGCAACAACTAGTAAATATTGCTGTTTCGAGTGAGGACTCTTATGAGTTCTAAAGCTCATTCCAAAATCCGAGGATGTTTCTCTTACTTTTCATGTGGCTCACGGATTCCTACATATATATTGTCTCAAAACAAGTGAAGAAACCTAATCAATTAAATATAACATGCTGGCACTTTTGGTGCTCAAGGAGTCTACACTAGAATATTGATAAGCAGAGTAATATGCAATTGTGCAGTTAAATAAAAAAAATAGGATCATAAAACATAATGACTGATGTGAAATAGAATTATACTGAGTAGGGCTTTTGTAGGATCAGGATTTATTCAAATAAGCATAAATATGGGGATCTTGTAAAGGTGGTTTTTGTTTGTTTGGTTTTTTTCGGCCCAGATCCTCCAGTGTGTTAAGGCAGCTTAAAGACAGTTTACCTGGACATAGATTTCCCCTTCTCCTTCAGCATAAACAGAACCTCAGATGGCATAAGGATGCTAGAGTGTATCTCACAACCCTGTTCCCCTCCTTCACCTCCACCCCAAAATACTGTGGCCAGTATAACATGCTGTATTCTAAAGATCCCTAGCTCTAGCATCAGCCCTTTGGGGACAGTGGCAGCTGTTGTAGTTCAGAGCAGCCCTCAGGGTTGCTCTGCTTTGGGAATTAGTGGGCACAGAGCTGCCCCAGGACAGCAGAGGTGTCTTAAAGCCAGCTTTGCATACCAACCCCTGAGCTGCACTCAAGACTGGCCTTACCATGAGGTGAACTGAGGCGGCCGCCTCAGGTGCCAGACTGAGGGGGGGCGCCACTAGGACCCAGAGTGTAGAAAATTGTGTCTGCTACTGGTGCATATGTATTCTCTCTGCTCTAGATGCACAGAGATGTGGAGTGCTGTGCTGGAGGAAGGAGGACACAAGAAACATAACAGGAAGGCAGGAGAAAAGGTGAGAGGGAATAACAGAAAGCAGCAGGAGCTGCAGGGAGAGAGAGGAGGAGGAGCCTCTTTAGCACCCCTAGGAGCCTGGACTGTTTAACACCAGCTTCTCAGGGAGCTTCCTGTTTCCTGCTGCTTCCCTGAACCCACTTGAGGAGAACGGGCAGTGAACTGAAGTAGTAGGAGCCAGTTAGGCTTTTAAGACGCTGATATCTTCCCTCACTCAGGCCCTGCTACCAGCCTGCTTATTTGTCCCCTTCAATTGAGTGTTGAGAGCCACTATAGCTGGCACAGAACAGCAGTCATGCGTGAAGGAAGAAAAACGCCCTTCTGGAAGCTTTTCTATCTAAGCAGGAAGGAGCTCTCCTGAGATACATAGACACAAATGTTCACCGTGAGCCTTCTGGCCCCAGTGAGGATGTGAGTGGTGAGAAGATGCCTGATCTTCCAGTTAGTCAGAGTGCAGGTGACCTGGAAGCTACTGCAGCATCCATATCTCCATCTCAAATGGATGTAACCATGCACATTCCTGAAGAAAAGTGTAGCTCAGAGAAGAGTGTGGTGGAGGCGCAAGAAACAGCTGCTGCTGAGTTTAGTTCCTTAAGTCTAGATGATCCAGGACTGTGGACCCACTTGAGCAGTAGCCTGAGGGACTTCCTTGTACTGCATGTGCCACAGCAAGTGAAAAACTTCATGTTCCCCAAAGACAATGAAAATAGAAGTTTCCATCCAACACATTATTGGCGTGAAATCCCCAATGGTGACAAAGTGGAGAGGCTCTGGCTTATGTACTCAAAACCCCAGAATGCTGCATACTGTTTTTTTGCAAACTCTTCCAGTCTAATGTTCCAGCCACATTGGGTTCTAGAGGAACAAAGGACTGGAAAAATCTGGCTAGAAAACTGGCATGCCATGAGAAGGCAGCAAATCACCAGAAGCATTCCATAGGTGGAAAGAGCTTGAGATGAGACTAAGGTTAAAGGCCACCATAGATGATCAGCAGCAAGAGAAGATTACATCAGCGACTCTGTACTGGCAAAATATTCTGAAAAGGCTCATTGCCATTGTGAGAATGCTTGCTACCCAAAACCTAGGACTGCGTGGGCACTTCAGATCAGCTGTATGTGCCAAACCATGGAAACTTCCTTAAAATTGTGGAGCTGATGGCTGAGTTTGATGCTGTACTCCAGGAACATCTAAGAAGAGTCACCACCCAAGAAATGTACACACACCACTACTTTGGAAAAACAATTCAAAATGAGATCATACAGTTACTGGCAACAAAAGTCAAACAGAAGATTGTGGCAGAGCTGAAGTCAGCAAAATATTACTCTGTTATTCTGGACTGCACACCTGACATCAGCCATATGGAACAAATGACTAACGGTGCATTTTGTAACGTCAACAGAACCTAGTGAAAATGTCCCTGCAAGGGTGACGGTCAGAGAGCATTTTCTAGAATTTATTGACGTTGATGCTACTACAGGAGCTGGTATGACAAATGTGCTTCTTAAAAAGCTGGAAGGTACAGGAATTGCGATAGCTGACATGAGAGGTCAGGGCTACGATAATGGTTCCAACATGAGAGGAAAGAACAGAGGAGTGCAGACATGGATCCGAGAGTTAAACCTACAGTCTTACTGGTCAGATGAGGGATTTCAAAACGTTCTGAAGAGTGCACAGAAGTTGGCAGAGGAACTTCACAGCAGCATTGCAGGGCTCTAGAGACAGTGTTGACACATGATGACATGCGCAATATTGAAGCCAGTGATTTAGGTGATGAACTGAAAGCCCTTTCAAACATTTCAGCAAGATCAACTCCAAAGGCTGTTCTGGAATATATGTGCACAAATAAGATGACCACCCTCTTTCCAAATGCTTTTGTTGCTCTGTGCATACTTCTAATACTTCCTGTAACGGTTGCCAGTGGAGAACGCAGCTTCTCCAAGCTGAAGTTAATACAAACACATCTACGCTCCACAATAACACAGGAGAGGCTGGTCGGCCTTGCAACCATCTCAATAGAGCATGAGCTGGCTCAGACTGTGGACCTTCAGGAAGCAGTTCAAATCTTTGCAACCAAGAAGGCACGGAAAGCACCACTGTGATTATTCAAACAGATAAAAATACCAGTGTGTACTATGCAGACAAGAAAAGTTACATTTGCTGTTCAGGTGTTTGAAAGTTAAGTGTTACTTAAAATTTTTGAACAAGGCATTTTAAGTTGTTAGTTCTCCTTTATTGGGGTAGGTAGCAGAGCAGTACCATGAGAGGAGTAGAACAGGAAGAAGACAGAATTGAGACCTTTCAGAGTTTTGGCCCAAGCGAGGGGGCATGGTGGTGTCATTTGAGCTCCCCGCCTCAGGTGCCAAAATGTTGTGTGCCGGCCCTGGCTGCACTGTGTGCTCCTTGATCATTGCTGAGGATCTGGCCTTAATACTGGGGTAAAAGCAAATCTAAATACAGCAAACAACTGTTTTAGCAAAATGAACACTGGGTGGGGGAGAAACATGCACATGTGTGATGTTTTGGGAGTTTTTTTAGTGCAGAAACAATGGAAAGAGCCTTATCAGCTTTGGGACTTTCTGGAGAGTCATTTATACAGCCAGAATTTCCAGCCTCACATTCCAACAGATCTGTTGCACGTGTTTATAGTTTAGGCTCCACAGATAAGGTAATTCATCAGATGGAATCAGGGTAAATTGCTGATTTTCAAATTGTGGAAATAAATTCTCTAACTTTCATGCTTTAATCCGTTTAGTGTTAAACCATCTGCAAGGTGTCTCCAGGAAGTACACCTACATCCTGTGGCATAATGTAGCTCTATTTTATGTATTATGGGCATAATCCTGCCCTGTGTTGCATTGCTGCTTTAGGTGTGGAAACATGGTGCAGAGGGAGCCTATTATTTCCAGTGCATGAATGTAGCAGGATTTGCTTCTAGCAATACCTTGAGCACCTAAGCCCCCATCCTGCACACTTTAGTTAGATTAAACTCCCATTTGCTTCAGTTGGAGTTTTGCCTTAGCAAAGTGAAGGATTGCTCTCTAGAAGGAAGGCCCAGCCTTCCTGCCTGCCAATGCTCCTTTCCCCCCCCAGCCACAGGTGTCTTCAATCTATTGGGCGTGGCTGGGACTATGGCCCTCCTGTGCGTATGCTGGTGTCGGCAGCAAATGCTAAGTGGGGGTGATGTTGCTCCTTTGAGGACCTGCAGTAAGATATGCTCTATAGCAGGGGAGGGCAAACTATGGCCTGCGGGCCGGATCCAGCCCATCAGGACTTTCAATCTGGCCCACAGGATTGCCAGCCTCATGGTGCAGCGGGGCCTGCACACCGAACCTCTCTTGCACCTTTCAGCCCTGCCCTGAGCCCCCCAACCCCCTGCCTTGAGCCTCCTGCCGCACCCCTCCTGAACCCCAACCCCCTGCCCTGAGCCCCCTCCTGAACTCCGCACTCCCTCGTGCACCCCAATGGCCTGCCCTGAGCCCCCCAACCCCTTGCCCTGAGCCCCCTGCCGCACCCCTCCTGCACCACAACCCCCTGTCTTGAGCCCCCTCCTGCACTCCACACCTCCTGCACCACAACCCCTTGCCCTGAGCCCCTTCCTGCACACTGCACTCCCTCCCTCCCGCACCCCAACCCCCTGCCCCAGCCCTACATTCATGGCCCTGCATACAATTTCCCCACCCAGATGTGGCCTTCGGGCCAAAAAATTTGCCGACCCCTGCTCTATAGCATGTTATCCCTTGGCCTCCTTGAGCTGCCCTGCATTTACTAGATAGCTGCTTGACCCTCTGTTTACTCTATCATCCTTCAATCCCAATGTAGCTCAGCTGAGTAAGAACAGGGCTTCACTTTGCTCAATATGTATTGCAATGGGATGAGTTAAAGGCAGAGCCAAACTGTCCTCAGTTACACCTATGCATCTCCAAGTTAATGGGGTAGTTGAAAATGGAATCTGGTTTAGAGCTGCAATGGACCTGTTTCTGGAGTTTCACACAGTGTAATTCCCTTGACATCAATGAGATTCACACCAAAATGTAACTCTGGTCAGAGTCAGGTGCCATGTCTCCCTCTGTGGTTTGTACAGCACAAAGCATATTGTTAGTAGTTAGTTGATGCTGCTGAGATTATTTGTTAGTACCTCTACTGACAGTCTCCATAGACTGAATAGGCATAAAGACCAAGCCATTATCTCCACCTCAGATGTGGCCAATTCAGCTTCCAAAGCAGCTAATCCAAGACCTCTTATAAGTGTGAAATTCATAGGTGTAATAGGAGGAAGAATTTTAAAACAGAGAGAGAACAAAGTTGCTTCTGACTTCTTAGAACATTTCCTTCTTCCACATTAATTTTGTATTTGACAGCACCGTTAAGGCATTTTTCAATCTCTAAAATAATTAATGAAATCATGAGACACAAAATATAGATATTTTTTCTTTCCAAACTATAAGTAGCAAAAACTTCTCAAAGCTTGTTTTATCTTTCTGATAAGAATTGATGTCTAATACATCCTATTAACACTTATTAATGAATATTAAATGATATTATTTAACATTTCTTGTAGCACCTCTCCTCCTAAAGCATTTTACAAATGTAGGATCTGGTCCTGCGTTGGCATTTGCTAGCACAATACCTTGAACTTCTGTGGACACCTATTGACTTCTATGAGACTTTGCATGTGAGCAAAAGTCTTCTTGAATGGATTCTGATGCAGGAATAGTGCCTAAAATACATGCAGTACTAAGTGAATTGCAGCCATCTTTGGAGGGGGACCAACCAAACGAATCAGAACAAACTATGGAAAGGAGCAAAATGTCAACCAAAGATACAACAGACCTTTTAGTTAATCAAAACTTTGCATGGAATTTCAATTCCTACGTCGAACAGTCTCATGTGAATGGCCCCACATGATACACTGCAGGTTGCTCAGTTATACTACCCATGTGGATCCAAGACTTGTTTTATGTTTCAAAGCGTGAACACCCATCAAACATTTATTAGCCAATAGCTGTTAGGAATGATTGATTAAAATAGCTACCAGGAGAAGATACGCAAAGGTATTTTAATGACTCTGAAATAGTTTTACACTTCTTCAGGCCCATAAAACTTAACCACTGCTCCTCTTTTCTAGCTGCAAAGACTGGTGCTAACCCAATTGCCCTAACAGTGTCAGGTTGTATTAGGTTCCTCAGGGAGAGTGTTCATAAGTCAATTTTACTGTGCTGAGACAGTGTGCTGGCACAAGATGTTGGATTTTTAAAAGCTTATATTCTCCTGGAAAAAAGCAGTAAATATAATGAACTTCTTGTAGTACATTCTTAGTTATTATCTTTAAAAATTCCTTGCTTCTATATTGAGACTTTTCCTTTTTCCTGTGCAATGAAGAATCTGTTCATGATTCTTCTAGGGCACAGTACGTTTAATGGGAAAGGTGCAGTTTATAGGAGGTACAAATAATATGAACTCAAGATCTTTCTACCATACAAATAACCATAATGAATTGGACACCATCTTATGCTAAAATCTAGCCAAGTCTGCCAGTTTCTGTTGCTCACAGTAATTAGCTGGCAAGATAGTCTCTGCAATGGTATGGCCTGCAAATAGTGTATTCATTCATTGTGGCAGTGCTATTATAACAAGCATTTTGCATTTAAATCTTGTCTTTATCCTAGTTTCTTAGTGTGCATGGGATTTTTTTGTTAAACATGTTAAATGCTAGTCCTCCTCTTCAGCTATGGAACAAATACTGCTTTGGGGCAGTGGCAATGCCAACTTCCCACAACATCCCACCCATGTGCCTGTGCCTTAAATGAAGGGAACTTCTCCTGGGGTTGGATATAGCAGTTCTGCTTCTACTGCTAGTTGGCCTCTTTGCTGAGACTGCCTACAGGGGGAGGCCAGTTAGTACCAATGGTGACAGTAGTTTTCATGATGTGAATGCCAGCCCAACAGGAATAAGCCTCAGAGACCAAACAGCTATCTATTTGGGGCAATTTATAGCCAGCATAAGATCTCAGGTGAGATTTAAAATACATAATCTAGAAGCAAAAGGCTTTATGCCCAATGTTATACATCACAATCTAGCCTTTTCTTCCTACTTTTTTAAACTACTATATTTCTTTGTCTGCTTCCCTGCTCTATTTTTCTAGCAACTTGAACAGGCCTTATAGCTGCCAAGGCATTATTGTCAAGGTTGTTTGAATTATTGGCAACCCTTTATTCAAGTACCATCAAATAACATTTTTTATAATGCCTTTCATTTGAGGACTTCAATGTGCTTTGCAAACAAAAAAGTTCACAATACCCCCTATGAATTAGGTATTAGCGTAATGCAGATGGGTAAACTGGGGTGTAAAGAGATTTGTCCAAATTCAAGTATCTGAGCCAGACATAGATTCCTGGAGTTCTGCCTTTTCTCTAACCATCAGACCACACTATGGAATCCATATTTTCCCCATTTCATGACCACCAGAATTATTTGGTTAGAAGTAGAACTTTTTGGTTGAGACATTTGTCATCCTATTTGCAATGTAATGCTGCAATAGAAACTTTGTCAAACATCCCTGTCCTGCTCCTTTTGAAGTTAATGGGAGTCATGCCAGCCTTCAGTAGGAGCCCAAAGCAGGCCACCTTGCTGCAAATATAAAATGAGATATGGCAGACAGTATGCCCTTGTTTTTGGCTGGTAATACTGTATATATAATCTGCCATTCCAGATAATGGTCTCCTTACTGTAGCTGGAAAAACCTTAACGAAGGAACATTGCGAAAACCAGCATTTTTAGATAACAAACTTCCTTCTCAAGGGCATGAACAAAATGTAACCTGCATTTTTGTTTAATCCCTCTTTTTAAGAGTATGTTCTGTGGCAACTATCTCTAATGCATTTGGTTTAACTATCATCCTTTCTATGACCAAGCAGTTGAAACTTGTTAAATTGTCAGTGTACTTTGTACACAGCATGTATGTGTGCACTTACCCAAGGCTGTATTTGTGCCTGCAAACAAGTAACTATGCAGGCATGGAATGGAGGCCTTTAATCATGTAATCGTTGATCTTTTAAGCTATTCGAAGATCTTCCAGCTATATATTTTCTGTATTTGATACCTGTCTGTGAAAGAAAACCCTTCCCTCGCACCCCTAAATGAATTGCTTAGTTTCAGGAACTGCTGAAAAATATTCCTTGCAGTGAGATCTGGCAGGGGGTTTCCAGCAACTGGCCAACACAAAATGGGGAGCTGACCCCCAAAACACTCCAAGCAACTGGTCTTGCCCTGTGTTACTCAACTGTGGAGTACTGTGTCCCAGTATGGTTATGCCTGAGACATGCACACACAATTGTTACTGAACTCAGTCCTTGTAGGATCATCACAGGGACTTTGAAACCAACTTCCATGCTGTTGCTATATGGCCTTGTGGGAATTGCACCACCATTGCCCTCAGTAAAATAGAGACAAAAGTGGGAGCATGATCCAAGATATTTACAATATGGATATGTTCCATCACCCAAGAAGCTGAAGTTCAGAAAAATTTTGCCTTTGAAAAACCCTTACTTCAAAATACCATTGTGGGAAGGTTATGGAGTAACATTTCAGGAAATGCTGATGATCTTCGAAAACCTGGTTCCTTTAGAGCAACTTCCCTCTCTCCCTTAGGTGACCAGACAGCAAATGTGAAAAATCGGGACAGGGGTTGGGGGGTAATAGAAGCCTATATAAGAAAAATACCCCAAAATTGGGACATCTGGTCACCCTACTCTCCCCCCATGCACTGACCTTAAATGAAAACACTGATGTTCTCTAGATCAAGTGAGAGTTGGGGTTGCAAAGGCTGGTGACAATATGACTAAGTTGAAGCTGAGGAATGACCCCAAATGTGAATGCAGAGAGCCTAGAGGAACACTTGAACACTGCCTGCTGTAGTGCCCCTTATCAACATCCTGTACTTCCAAGGGGTTGCTCAAGGTAAGTGATAACACCAGGTCTTGGCTGAAGTTTGGGAGTAACAAGGTATAATGATTTGAGTTAACCCTTTGTATGCAGTCGGATGTGTCATTTGAAATGTTGGTGTTTCATGAGTGCCATAGTTGCACAAGAGTAGTGGCAGCAGCGAGCAGCAAAGGAATTAACATACATTGTTTCCTAATCTTCTTGCAAAATCCTATGGAATCGCAGACAAAACCATCCTGCTCTTTATGCTGCTTTATGAAATGATCACATATTTCTCCCCCATAAGCAATCCCACTCTGATCCTGTCATTCAGTCTTTTTTTCCCCACCCCTTCTTGCAGGGAAAGATGAAAATGAACAAAGTCATTCACAGACCAGGTATTCTGTAGCTGACTGATTATGCTACAATGGACTGCTGTTCCACTGTAGGAATCAATGGTAGAAGTGTTTTTAGAATGGTACTGACAACATGTAAATAGAAATTCACTGCTTATCTGCCCAGTCATCATGACCGAGAAGGCTGATGATGATCCATTGGCTGGTTGTAGATATGCAATGGATGTACCCTCAGACCCTCTGCTGTCACATCAGTGCTGATATTCTTAGCTACTTTGTTGCTTCTGTACATTAAAAGCGCAAAAATGTTTCCTATTTCCCTAGACTTCCTCAGTTTGAGTTGCCTCTGGAATGTCTGGATGGCTGAGCAGAGTAAATGGAATAAATTACTGCAATAGTGATCAAACAAAGAGAGATTGTCTTGGTGGATTATATTTTCTTTTCAACTCTGTTGACAAACTATAGTTCCTAGAGTCTTTAAAGGCCAGATTCTGATCCCCTGAATAGCACCTTATTCCATAAGTAGTCCCAATGAAATCAGTGAGGGTACTACTGAAGTGAGGTGATTCCTATCACTGTTGTCAACTCCTACAGTCTTATCAGAAGTCCCATTATATTTGGTGGTTTTCCTGAAACCTCAGCCTCTGCAATCATGTAATTACATGAAAATCTCAGCTTTTGTTAAAAATAGTAAGTTTTTAACTCTTGTGGATGCAGTGAAGAGCTTGAAAATATAACTCAAGTGCATCCCAAGTTCCCAAACCAGCAGGCAATTAAAAAGAACCCAGTTTTTTAACCTCTCGTGACTTTTAAGCGAGTTTCATAATTTTGGAAGCCTGACTCATGATTTTTGAATGCTTGAGGTTGGCACTACTGCTTTCATTTGAGTAAGGTTATCAGACTCTGACCCAAATGCATCCAAGATACTCCCATTAGATACAAACATTTATTATAGTTGCTGCAGGGTAAGGTTTAGCACAAGCCATGCTGCAGTGTGGTGCCTCAGTCACGCTGACATCAGGCTCCCTCTCAGACAAACTCGTGTGCCTCAGGAGTTTCAAATGACCAGGGCCGGCTCCAGCATTTCTGCCGCCCCAAGCAAAAAAAAAAAAAAAAAAAAGCTGCGATCGCGATCGGCGGCGGCAATTGGGGAAAAAAATAATAAAAGCCGCGATCGGCGGCGGCAGTTCAGCGGCAGGTCCTTCGCTCCTAGAGGGAGTGAGGGACCTGCCACCCCTGAATTGCCGCAGGTGCCGCCCCTCTCCCTTGGCTGCCCCAAGCACCTGCTTGTTATGCTGGTGCCTGGAGCCAGCCCTGGAAATGACCCTGCCTCTTTTGGGGGGCTGGTTTATTAACCAATAATGGAAAAAATATAGTTCCTTTGGCCCTCCTAAGCGATAACCATTCCTCCACTGGTCAGAAGAAAACTTCTTTCACCAGGGACCTTACACTCGAAGAGCCCAATCCTGAAGACTCTTGTAACTGGCATAGCATTTACTAAAGAGTGGTCCCATTTAACTAAGGAGAGTAAGCACTATACCTGGTAGTGTTACAAGCTCAGTAGTGTTTTCAGACATAGGGAGTAGAATTCACACTTCCCAGTATAAGACCCTATTTTCAGTTGTTTATAACTTGCCAAACCCTTTGCACGGAAAATTTCCTCAGGCTGAACTTTTTGGGAAAGCTTCAGCTACAATGATTCATTTTGGAGAATGAGGCTGGGGAAAACCCCGTTTTGTCCATGTTAAAAGTTGAGTCAACTTCTCTCTGCAACACTGTAGTGCAGGTGTGCTTTGGAGCAGGGAATTTGTGTCAGGAATGTGCCTCTTGCCTCATTATGAAAATCTGCCCAAATTTAGCCAAGTGATAAGTCTTTGAAAAATTGCATTTTGCACATGTTCAGTAAAAGTCTTAGATTTACTGTCTGCACTGAGCATGCTCCAGCCTGGGGCTGAACCAGGGGCGGCTCCAGGCACCAGCGCACAAAGCACATGTCTGGGGCAGCAAGCCGCGGGGGACGGCCTGCCAGTCACCGTGAGGGTGGCAGTCAGGCTGCCTTCGGGAGGTCCGCTGGTCCTGCAGCTTTGGCGGCAATTCGGCGGTGGGTATGCCAAAGGCACGGGACTGGCGGACCTCCCGCAGGCATGCCGCCGAATCCGCGTTACCAGCGGACCTCCCGCAGGCGCGCCGCCAAAGGCTGCCTCACTGCTGTGCTTGGGGTGGCAAAATACATAGAGCCGCCCCTGGGCTGAACAGGGCTTTTCCCTGCATTGCAGGTCTGGGCTGCTGCAGGCTGTGGCCAGGCCCTCAAATAAGAGTATGGAGCTTGCACTCTCATTGCCCCTCTGCTGGGCTCAGGCAGCCCAGAGGAAGAAGGTGCCTGATTTGAATGCAAAGGGGACAAGAGCTGGACCTGTGAAGAGCATAGATGGTCACAAGGAGCTTGGTGGTTGGGACTGAAGGCTGCGGGGAGGGGGCGGGGAGAGGACAGGACTTGAACTGGGAGTTGGGGTATGTGGTACAGGCTGGGCAAGGGGACTGTGAGAATGAGCCAGAGGTTGGGAAGAGAGAGGCCTGGGAATAGCACAGGTTGGAGGGGATGGGACAGAAGAGGTCACACTTTTTTGGGAATGGGTAGAAAAGTCTGTGCCCACTAGACATGCTATATTGTAGAGCGTGGAATGGAACCAAAGAATCCCAAATCTCCCATTCCTCTGCTGTCAGCAAATATCTGTCAATGTGATGCCACATGATAAAATATCTGGGGTGGAGGGGCAGGGTGGTGTTTGAGATTGCTTTTTGAAAACCTAGGACACTATACAACACTATACTAAAAACATCAAAGTTGCAAAAATCAAGCATTTGAAAGTTAGGAAATGCCAGAATTAAGGTTGCCTGTGCAACTTTAATTTGGTTCCCTTGTACATATACATTATAATACAGCCTTTGATTACATGATCATGTATTCTTTTTGCACAGGAGCCCTGCCTTACTGAATTCTTGGGCTGGACCATCTCTGGGGATGAATCAGTTATGTAGTTATCCTGTTGTCTATAGGATCCTCTAGATGAGTTTCTGCTATTTATTGGAATGCTGCAATAAAAGTACTCTGTGACAACAAACCAATATAGTTGTAGGGTTAAAATTAAATGCATCTGTGGGAATTGGGTGGTCATTAAAGTGCTCAACTTTCTTCTTTATGAATGAATGAATGCAGAATAACTGTTTCTTGAAATTTCTTATGAAATATCTAGATTTAACCTAGAGTTTTCACCCTGCTATCTCATATGTTTGTTTATCCTTATTCCATTCTTCAGCCAATGATTCTCTTGGTGGAATACAGCTTTGGGACAACTATATAAGTTGCTTAAAGTGTGTGGACCTGATCTCACCCTAGTTAAGCTTAGGAAATGCTGTGGGTGGCCTTAACCTTCACTCTACTTCCTAGAAATGTTTTATGCTTTTGTGCTGCTTCTGCTTCAGATCTTAGGGAAGCGAGAGAAAGAACTCCCATAAACTCATGGGAGTGCCAATCCCAGGACATACAAAGAAAAAGCAAATACCAAACCCCTCGTGGGGAAAAATTGCCTCAAATATTCGTGAGATCTGTTATTTCCCTTATTGGGCAGGCTCCAACAGCTAGGAGAAAACACACCTTGAGCCAGCTTTGCTCTCACCCTGGTGTAAATAAATCCGCATACCTCCAGTTGAAGTCCAGGGAGCTGAACCAGTGTGGGATCGGATTCAGGGTGATTGTTTTTGTGCCTTTCCCTTCACCATAGCAATGTGTATTGAAATCATTTCTAACCCAGCAAAAATCTGAGAGTATTGATTGATTAATCCATGGGAGGGAAATGGCTGTACAAAGATAGAAAGCAACTTCCTTATTAACATACTTGAAAGCAGAAAAGCCCAAGTGACTAGAGTCCCACCTAAAAATGTAACTTGTAAGTCTTGGCTCTGTCAACAAATGTATATGGTCAAGATTGCGTACAAAAATTGATGCAAACTTTTGGGTGGATTTAACTTTCCAGGCAGGGGATACATGCAGTCAGCACAGTTATTCATTCAATGGTGTTGTGAGTATTTAGGAAGGAGCAAATACCAAGATCCCCTCAAAGAGAGATGAAGTGGAAAAGAGGCATGGCCAGAGAATCTCAGGCCCTAGCAGCATATTTAAAACTATTTTTGCTCCTGGTGTACTGCGAAAGTATAAAGTAACAGATTATTTGCACTAGTGTGTGTCTCATGCACTGTGCCTCTGAGAATAGATTCTCTTTAATAGATTTACTCAGTCTATTACCAAGACATATATAGATAAAGTGAGACGTCTGTAACCAGATGTCCCGAGAGAGTACATACATTTTGCTTAGTGATAGCAGACAGTTTGTAGTAAAATGGTTACCTCTAATGTCCACCGCTACCAAATGAAAGTATTGATGGCTTTTGCATGACAGATGCTAGATAGATCAATATGTGGATTCACATAAGGCAGAGGGGTCAGCTGCACTTCTCTTGCCTCTCCTCCCTGTAGCATCATGGCTGTCTGGAACTGCATCAGCTCAAACCTTTCCACAGGCAACCTTACCCCTGTGGTTTTCTCGGGAACCTGTGGAACAAAGTCTGCATTATCTTCCCTGACACACAACCTGTAGGCTTGCAGTATCCTACAGAGAAGTGGCTTTCATCCCATTATCAATCTGCATAACTTTCTTGGGCTGCCTTTACAGGAGTGAATCCCTGACCTCTTATTCCTCAGGATCAGAAGGGAGGGAGGCTGCATGCTGCAGAGCCTTTCCCATACATCTCTATCCCCAGCTGGTTTTCTTTTTGTCCCCATCACATCATCAGATGACAGCATTTCTGGACTAGCACTCCCTTTCAAATATTCTTAATAAGCCATTTCATTGCATGTGTACAATACAGTATACATAATTTTTCATCAGTTACAGAATATTACATAAAACTATTTCATTCTTCAGTGATAGTCTTGAAAATGAGCCCAAAGTACATGGAAATCATTGGCATTCTTTGTCAGAGATCCAAGTGAGTGCTGATCTCATTGGACATATTTTGCTAATGTATATTAATGGTGGCTGTATATTAAAGAAAACATATATTTTATTTGTCTATTGACTATGCTAGTAATATTGGTATGTATTAGGGATATATTTGTATCCATATAAAGTTTTTTGTGAGTTCTCTGTCTGCACCATGGAAGGAGTATAAAGCAGGTCATTTCTGTGATTAAACAAGGTGTGGGGGAATATCTGGAAAAAATTCTATTTGCTCAATTAAAAAATGACTTTTCCTTATTTGCCAGTTTTGTGTATTCTTTCTGCTGATATTTTAGCAGTGAATTTACTTGCAGGAATGTTCTCAGAAACACGTCATGTTAAGTGAATATTTGGGAAAAGTAGATTTCTGGTGAGTAGTTGCACCAGAAACCTAATTCTAAAATATATTCATGCAATCAGGGGGCAGAAACAATATCACTGTGACTTAAGTGTCTAAACCAACATGTTCCAAATTTCAGATTTTGGGGTATGACTTGCTTATGAGCCACGTACAGACTGAAAGGTAGTCACAGAAATGACTTTAATGGGGTTCATTGGCACCAGATCCTGCAACTGGAGCGATCTCACATAGGATAGATACAACAGGAGGTGTTAGCAAGCAGTAGGGAGAGAGCAGGGGTCCTGATTTGAAATCCCCTGAAGTAAATGGAAAGAGATTGATTCCAGTGGCCTTTGGATCAAACTCTGATGAGGAGGAAAATGCTAAGCTGCCTGTAGACAGTTTATCAACAAATAATAATTTGCCCAGCTTCAGATAAAAGGAATATTCCTCATGCCTTAATTTTTTTTAAAGCGATCTTGTGATCTGGAGAAAATAATAGTTCATTGTCAAGCTTATCCTGTTTTCATAATTGTTAATAAAAGTAATTTTATGCTATTGTACATAGTCTATTTAGGAAAGAAATTTCTCTGAGTAGGCCTTTGTGGCATTATAGTCACATATGAACAAATAGCATGTTGAATTAGCATTCATCTTAAAGTAGAACGGCATGCTAGGTAATCCCTTAGAAACCTTATTTCCCAGGGCAAGGACTATGTACACTAATGCTGAGCTTTATTTAAGTGGAAATGCTATTAGTTTTACTACATGGATGGTAGCAACTGTTCATATTAATTTTGCTACTAGGAAGGATCATAGTGAGTCGGAAATGCTTGCAGTTGGGGATGTATAATCTGTTCAACAAATGCAGTGTTCTATAATCTGTTTATTTTGCAGATAATAGACACACACTAAATTTATGAATGATATACATTGGAAGAGGGGTGGGGGTTAGCTACCATTCTTGCAATGTTTAAAATAAGCAATTTCAAAAATATAGTCTTTGGAAAAAATAACACATTTCATAAAGGATAAACACACTTGTTTAACTTTTTACTGATCTTTCTAAAACAATAGTTGGCCATACAACAGATACTATTGTGCTCAAGAATGTAATTATAGGATCTACAATAGGTATATTAATCTCATTTAAACAGCGCTAGCGGTAGGAGGTACATGATTAATAATGCTTAACTAAGTAGTAAAATATTAACAGGATCATGAAAAATTAGTTAAGGGCTGTACAGTCGTTTTAGCCAGGCTGAGGTTGGAGGGATGTCAGAGGTTCATTGTGCCAGTGACCATTCTTGAAAGCATTCTGCCTGAGTAGCATCTTTGCATGACTCCGGCAGTGACTTTTTAATGGTGTAACAAAGCTCCTATGTCCACCAGCAGTTGCAGAAGTGGGGCTGGGCCATTGCCTTGCCCTCTTTGGAGTGTTTTGTATGGATGGGGGTGCTAGTCCCTATTAAATCCTTTGTGCTTGGATCAAAAGTCCACAACTATAGCTGCACCCTGCATAGGTATGTAAGTGTGGGGAGGGCTCCTTGCACCCTGTGCCCCTCATCTTGCACACATATTCAAGGGCAGGCACAATCTGGTTTTAAATAAGGAAAGAAGGTAGTGGGTCACCTGCATTGCTGTCCGTGATGATCTCGTCCTGTGATGCGTTTGGAAACATGGAAAACTCATCCAAGACAGTTGTCCAGAATCAGATCAGGTCATTCTAAACTGATTTGCAAATCTAGTTTCCCAGCAATGTCATCTTTGTACAAGTGTTTCTATTTGGGGGCGTAATGAACTGTTGATCTGAAAATGAAGTTGCCCAGCTGTCAGGAACTGTTTCATCCATCTGCATGCACAAACACAATTATGTAGAATGGATTATGATATGAAGGACTTACTATGTTTTGTTTGTGGAAGAGCTGAAGAATGTTATTATTTTTGTTTGTCCTAAAGTACTAGTAGCCCCCAGGGAACCCTCTCCCAGAACAAATTGTTGGTGTTCAGTGTAGGAAGGCTTAGAAGAAAGCTGTACTTTGTGACGCCCATTCTATTTACAACATGGAAAGTAGTTCTCATGAATATGCAGTGTGAATGATGATTTGGATGGATAATTTCAATTACATACAAATTGCATTACATTTATTCATACCAGGCCAAATCCTGGAAATCTGTTTAGAGCCTGAACAGCTGTGCTGTATTCAAAGGTAGTTTCCACAACTTCTGCACCCTAATTCAGTGTGTATAATTGCACTGCCTCTAACTCCACCTAGTGTGATTGTGCAAAATGGACCTCTGTGCTCCATGCTCTGTCTGTGTTGTGAATGGAATATACATCCCCTACAGGGATTCTCAAATTCTGTTTACTTGTTCTGCAACTGGGTGGGGTGGGGTAGGCATGAAGCAGGATTTGCCCCATAATTTCTATGCATTCCAAAACATTTTTAGGTTCACCAATAAAACCAATATTAATATATACCAGTGTTTTCAGTGGATATTTACTTAGGTGCTTATGCTTTGTTCAGGAGTTAAACATACATGTATGCACAATGAGCTCCAAGGGATTATTAATAACCTCTGATTCTTTATCAGGTTTCTGATAATCCCATAGATTCATAGAATTTAAAACCGGAAGATGAACCATTATATCCTCTAGTCTGACCTTCTGTGTATCATAGACTATTCAATTTCATTCAGTTAGAAGAGGGTGTATAGCATATTGGTTAAAAATAGGAGAGACAAAAATAAAACAGGTCTCCTCTATTTAATTCTAACCCTCAACAAGCAAGAAATTGATTTGATATACTTACTTATTTAGAGATACAAGTAGCAATGGATTTTTAAAATAATATTTATCAACTTATTTTATAAATTGACCCAAATTTCATTTATTTCAACTAAAATATAGGAAAAAGGAAAATCATACACAAAGATTAAAGCTTAAGAATAATCCTAGAATTGTAGGACTAGGAGGGAACTCAAGAGGTCATCTAGTCCAGTCACCTGCCCTCAGGCAGGACTAAATATTATAATGTTAATGTCTGCCTAAAACTGGCAAGCACCTGTGGGTAGGTGTGGTTTGTTCTCTTTAAAGCCAAGTATTAACAGCCCATCCTAAGTTATCCTGTTGTAACTTTAAATATTGCAGCCTATGGCCCTATAAGAAATGAAGGTCTCGGAAAAATATGGGCAATTATACTTTGTTTTGCCAACGTGAGTTAAAGCACAATCAACCCTTAGCTCAGCCCCTAGAAGTTATTTTAACATAACATGTTGTGTGTGAATTAGGTTTTTATTTCTTTTTGGATACAATAACATTTCAGTTAAACTAAACTACAGTGGTATTGTAGCCGAGCTGAGATTCTTTGATCTGTCAACATAGTACTGTAGTAAATATATAGAAATGCATAAAAACAATGATCAGCTTTACAAAGCTATAGTTCGGTAAAGGAAAATGATCATGTGACAGGCGGGGTAAAACAAATGGCTATGACTTCATGTTGTAAGGTCTGGCAGATCAAAAGCTTCCCCTAGAACTTTACCCCTAAGCTGGCTATGTAGGGGTAACGTGTTTAACTGATGAAATATAAGATGTAAATAGAAGCCCCTTAGAACAAACTCTCACTGACTGATCAATGGTCAGGAAGGCAGGACTCCATTAAATGTAATGATGATTGTAGGGCTACGTTATGGTAAAAATCCCCATTTTATAGATAATGACACTGGCTACTTTTGTAAAGTGCTGAAAAGCTCTGAATAAAGTATTATTACTATTTCTTCTTCTTCTATTGTATGGCGTGGGTAGGTAGCAACAACTACAAATTTATATCCAAGTTTGATAGCCAGCACATTGCTGCAGCAGTGAGTTGGTGACTGTCCTTCAGGCCCCTGGCAAAAGAATGAAGGGGCCATTCAGATATGATGTACTCTGTCGTTTGTGACTGGTGACCACAGTCGCATATAGGTGTTTGCCTCATTTTCCATTTAAAGAGGGTTTGTCTGAATCTCCCATGAGATGTCCTGATGCGATTCAATCTGCACAGTCTTTCCGACATAAATCAAAACCCAGTAGTTCCTCAACAGGATCAATGACAAGCTGTTTGTTCTGAGCGGTCGAAGTGCTCCATGTGACTCTCCATTGAGCCTCAGCATCAAAGTTTGGTGTAAGGATCTTGATATGGTTCCATAGAGATTGCAGGATTTTAATCTCGTCTTTGGCGGGTTCTGCAGGTCATGGTGCAGTGGGATCCTCGTATTTGCATTGACATGATTAAGAAAGTGAGATGTCTAAGCAGCTCTTCTAATCTGTGGAGGCTGCACTAGAATAATTTATTAAGGTCTAACCCAGGGGTAGGCAACCTATGGCACGCGTGCCGAAGGCGGCACACAAGCTGATTTTCAGTGGCACTCACACTGCCCAGGTCCTGGCCACCGGTCTGGGGGGCTCTGCATTTTAATTTAATTTTAAATGAAGCTTCTTAAACATTTTAAAAACCTTATTCACTTTACATACAAGAATAGTTTATGGGTATTCACCCACAAAAGCTTATGCTTCAATACGTCTGTTAGTCTATAAGGTTCCATAGGACTCTTTGTCGCCTTTTAACAATAGTTTAGTTATATATTATAGACTTGTAGAAAGAGACCTTCTAAAAACATAAAAATGTATTACTGGCACGTGAAACCTTAAATTAGAGTGATTAAATGAAGACTCGGCACACCATTTCTGAAAGGTTGCCGACACCTGGTCTAACCATTATCATTCCCTCTCTTTCTTCTTAAATGGTTGTCTAATTCCTCATTCCTTCTACTTCCCCTCTTTGCTCCCTTGATTTTCCTGTATCTCTCTTCTTTCCCCAGCTTTCTTTTTCTCTAGCATCCTTTGTTCCCTCTGCTTTTTCTTTATTGCAGCAACTTCTAATTCCTGTGAACTTCACCCTGTCTTCATTTTGTCCGCTAAAATAACCAGCAATGAAATAGCTAATGCTGACATTCAAAGTGTCATTGTAAGGTATTAGAGTTGACGGGAAAATGAGATTCATGTGGGGACATGGGAGTTCACCCCTCTTAGTCACTGTTTCAGGCTGTCAGCAGACTAGCGTTATTACAAAGAAAATAGAAGAACCAGCACCAAAATTTCAAACTTGGGTGACTCAAGCCAGACCATTACATCCATATTTAGGCATCTAAATAAAGTGGTCTGACTTTCCCCCCCCCAGAAGTGTAGAGCAGCCACAGTTCCCTACTGAAGTCAATGAGAATTACGCATTCTCAGCACTTCCAAAAATCAGAATCCTTGTTAAGGTACCTAAATATGGATTCAAATCCCAACAGATTGTCCATTGATTTATTTATCACTCTGTCAGGGCTCTAATGTGCTAGTCAATGCACAAACAAAAGAATGAAAATTGCCATTTTCATTAACAGGGCTGACTGAAGCATATTGATGAGCCACATAGACAGCATCAGCAATCTTTATGAAAATATTCACTGAGCCTCTTTTAATGCTATCTTACATATCTGTTTTTGTATCAAACCCAGTAACATAAGTGAGTGCTGTTAAGCTATTAAGTGTGGTGTTGTAACTGTTCAGCATAGTATAACATGAGCCTCTGTATAACACTTCAAACTACATCGTGCTAGGGCTTTTTAAATGTACAACTCCCCAAGCTGACTTCCAAGATGCTCAACCAGCTGTAAGCTTTGTTCGCAGGTGGGCCCAGAGCTAGAAATGCAATACCTTTGCAGCTTCGTTAAATTCATCCTGGTTTCAATTATATTAGCAGTGAAAACATTATTTCAACAGGGACTTTTCCTAATATGCTTTTCCTCAAATCAGTCAGTCTGGGACTTCCTCTGGGCTCTAAAGCAACTTTTGTCTGGGGACTCAAAACAGTTTGCTGTAGTCACCTTTTTGGATGATGGTCCATTCAGAGTTTATTCAAGATATGACTGTTCAGCTTTCTTTTTTTCTCCCTATGTTTCAGAGCTTTTCAAAGACACCATAATGAAAAGAAATGCTTAAGTCTCTTTCACACACACACACACACACACACACACACACACACACACACACACACACACACACACACACACACACACACATAGTTCATAATACAATTCCTTAAACCTCTGTACTGAAAACTGATTACAAATGCAACCTGAATAAAATATTTAAAATACTCAACTATTTCCTGTAGAATTCTTTAACAATCTCTTAGTATGAAACCTTCAGTTGTTTTTGGATTAGTCCCTTATCATCCAGATTAAATTTAAGGACATGTACGTCAGCCAGAATGCATTTAATGATTGCTGAATCAACTAAAAAACCAAATTTTATATCCATAATGGGCCTATAAAAGCGCAAAGGATGGGAAGATAGCACATTTTTCCCGCAACTTAAACAATATACTGGGGACGTAATTCTTCAGTTGTCTGGCACCTTGCACAGTCATTTCCTTCAGTGCAAAGTGTATCTAAAATGCAGTCATATAAGCATAGTTGCATTTTACACTCACTTGTAAGATTTGGGAAACAGAACGCTCAGGAGTGAGTTTTTGATTAAGGGAGGGTGGTGGGGGAAGGGAGTGCATAATCCACTTAAAAGCACAGGGATATGCCTTTTTATGTAGGAGGCTACATGTACAGTAAAACTGAAGGTGTCTGTGTAGGCAGGGCCGGCTCCAGGGTTTTGGCCGCCCCAAGCAGCCAAACAAAACAAAACAAAACAAAAAGCCGCGATCACGATCTGCGGCGGCAATTCAGTGGGAGGTCCTTCGCTCCGAGCAGGAGTGAGGGACCGTCCGCCGAATTGCCGCCGAATAGCTGGACCTGCCGCCCCTCTCCGAAGTGGCCGCCCCAAGCACCTGCTTGGTAAGCTGGTGCCTGGAGCCGGCCCTGTGTGTAGGTGCTGAAAGGTATGTCCACAAAGATTTTGTTTCCCCAAAACATGGGGGTATCCTCTGACTTGCGACTGGAATAGGCATATGGATTACTGCCTGGATTACTTACCTGCAAAGGAGCATTGTATCTCTGTTGGTGCTGATCAACAGATTGGAAACAAAGATATACTTGGGCACAACACTTCTAGAATAGTGGCTGATTCTTAGCTGGTATATCTCGCTAAGGGCCAGATGGTGTCACTTTTGATTTTATTGGAGTTATGCCAATTTACAGCTGAGGATCTGGCCCAGTTAATATGTGCAGGGAACCAATAGGTAAAATGGAGCCCAATATAGGGTGAGGGGATCCTATGCTTATGTATCAGGCAACGCCTTCACTGAAGTTATTAAATGAGAGTTTTCTCTGAATTGGAGATTCATTATTGGGGTCCCATGAAGGGTTAATCCATAGAAATATAGGGCTGGAAGGGACTTTGAATGGCCATCTAATCCAACCCTCTGCACTGAGGCAGGACCAAGTATACCTAGACCATCCCTGACAGGTGTTTGTCTAACCTGTTCTTAAAAACCTCCAGTGATGGAGATTCCACAGCTTTCCTTGGAAGCCTATTCCAGAGCGTAACTACTGTTATAGTTAGAAATCTCACTTGCTGCAGATTAAGCCCTGGAGCACCCATGGAGTTGGCACCTATGAAGACAGGTGCTACATTTGCCCTTATCCACTTCTCTGGGACCTTACCAATTTCCCAAGAGTTCTTGAAGATAATGGCTAATGGTTTTGAGAATGTTTCACCTAGTTCCTGAAATACCCTGGACTGAGTGCATGTCATCAGGCCCTGTCTACTTGAAAACGTCTAATTTATTTAAATATTCTTTAACCTCTTCTTTTCCTATTTTGGCTTGTGTTCCTTCCCCTTTGTTGTTAATATTAATTGTGTTATGTATCTCATCACAATTAAGCTTTTTAGTGAAGGCTGAAGACAAATAGGCAATGGGTAGTTTATAAGCAACATTATACTACAGTATTTGATTCTGAAAAAAGTTAATGTGTTAATGTTCCTTTTGTAGGTCCAGGGCCGGCTCTACTGTTTTTGCCGCCCCAAGCAGCGCGCCGAATTGCCGCCGCAAACAGTGGGGGCAGTCCATATGCCGTTAGGGCAGCACGCGTGTTTCCACGGCGGCGGCAATTCGGCGGCAGCTTCTGTCTTAGCCGCCGAATTGCTGCCACGGGCAACTGAACATAGAAGCTGCTGCCGAATTGCCGTCACCGCGAAAACGCGCGTGCCGCCCTAACGGCACACAGACTGCCCCCGCCGTCCGCGGCAGCAATTTGGCGCGCTGCTTGGGGCAGCAAAAACACACGGACTGCCGCCCCTTGCAGATTGCTTGGAATGCTGGTGCCTGGATGCCGGCCCTGTGTAGGTCCATAACAAATCTAAAACATGGGGGGGAAATCCTGCCATCCCTGAAGTCTATAGCAAAACTCCCATTGACTTCAAAGGGTGCCAGAACTTCACCCTTTGTCTTCTGGTGTGGAAGCCAAAACCTCTACCTTTTAGAGCTGTGAGAAGCCAAGATGTCACATAAATAAGGCCCCTCTCTGCATACATTGGGAAATGCCATGTTTGTGATAGGAAAGGGGGAAAATGGGCCAAAATAAAACTATTTTTATGTATGTAAAAATATACATTGAAACACTCTAATCCTACACAGAGCCAGAAAGTATTTAGAGTGAGGCACTGAGCAAGTTTTAACTTTGCTCTATCCATAGAGTACAACTTGTTTGGGAGGCGATTTCGCATAACTTCATATATTTGGCTTACAATTCATCCAAATTACCAGTGTCTTCCTGTGCTAGTTTCTCTTACAGTTTACTGGAAAATAGAGACCACTGTTTCTAACATACACACTGCAGAATTATGTTTGAAAGAGGCTCATTCTTTCAGTGTGAGAACATTTTGCAGAGCACCTATGAATTTCAAGTGACCTCTCACAGGAATTTTGAATTTCCTTTAAATAGCACTGAAGCACTGTAGCTTGCATAGTCCATGGAAGACTTCCGCACTAGCTAGAGTCACAGTGGTGCTTTGTGAAGCCACCATGTGCAGAGTACTTCCTGCATGCCGAAGGAGGGCTTCATGCCTGCTTTGATCAGGCTAGCATGGAAGAGGTTGTTGGGCATCTCTTTCTAGAGGCTTGATGCAGTTGCTGGAACCTGATGTAAATGGGTTGCTGCAGGTGTTTGAATTAGTGGCCATTGAGGACTATGCTCTTTTTTTCTTTCTTTCTTTTTTTGATAGGGAAGGATGATGTCAAGGTTACAACACGGGACTGAGACTCAGTAGATCTGGGTTCAATTCCTAGAGCTACTTCTTGTATGATCTTGGCCAAGTCAATTAGTCTCTGTCTCAGTTCTGATTCTATAAATTGTGACAATTCTGCTTCATTTTGCCTACCATGTGTATTGTCTATTTAGATTGTAAACTTTTTAGGGAATGGATTGTGTCTGTCTGTGCTTGTACAACACCTAGTACAATGTGACTGTGATCTCAGTTGGGGGTCTCTAGGTGTTGCCTAGTAATAATAAATCATAATTTCCTATGTAGTAGAGGGAGTGGTGGGTTTCATCCCCTCTATCTGCTACTGAGCTCCCATGTATTCAGGGTTTGTGCACAGAGGTGTGAATTGTACATGAAATGAAATTCACAATGTCCTTTGTAGAAATTCCTGTACATACTGAGTATTTGTCTGGAATACAGATGCGGGGAAGGAATTCAATGCACTGCCACCTCATATGAAATGGATCCCCTTGACCATCACAGCTCTTTGAAATAGCTCACTGAATGCTAAATTGAGGTAGATTTCTGGTGTTCACTTGGAGAAAAGTTTACAGTACGTTGGGATTTTTCACAAACTCTTTTATGAAACATGGCAGATATTAATTTTCACTCAAATGTAATACAATACTGTACAATTTTATTTTGTATAATCCTTTGCATCAGAATGGTACTCAGTTAAATAATACCAATGGAAAGTGTAAATGACTGAAAGCACAAATGAAGAATAACCAGGAGACACATGAATTATCACCTTGCCTCCATATGATGACTTACTATAAAACACGAAACAAAACAAAAGGTTTAAACTCCAGCCAACAGCTGATCTTTTGCTAACAGTGAGCCAGAGGAGCTGTGACTGGTGTTCAGCTTTGTTCTTTCCCTTGGAGTGCAATTTGCATCCTCTGGATTCCCAAAGCATAATTTAGAGCAGTCTCAGAGTTATTCTGGCCACAACGGCCCCTGAGTGACTTTTGTGAAGGCCAAGAATTATGAGAGTGCCAGGGGCTTTGCCTAATATATCCCTACAGCAAGTAATCCCTAGCTGCCCTATTAGGGCATCTTGCTGGCCTCTTTGCTGACAAATCACAGCCTCTGGTGTTTAATTCTGGTGATTTATTTCTGTAGATTTCTGGTGATAACTTGGTAAAAAGTTTTCAGTGGGTTGGGATTTTTCATAAAACGGATTTATGAACCATGTGGATTCTACCTATTTATTCATTGTTGTATGTTTACTGTTGTTAAAAAACAGAATCCTCTCCCCGTTTCAGAGAGCGAATGAACAGTCCTCTGAAAATATAAATGCTGGCAGATATGTAAACCCTTATTACTTTCACCACATTTACAGCGTAATGACACAAACTTGATTACATGTAACACTCCTTCTCCCAGCTGAAGATTAAAGTAGCAGCACATTTATTTTCATCTTGTAAAACCTCTGCCAGTTCATGCAGAACGTTCAGCTGCTAACAATAACAACAACAACAGAAAATCAAATGGCATGTGGCAAATGATCGGGGTTTAGCAATGTTTGGGGAGTTTCTGATTTCCTTCTGCTGAATGTAAATCACACATGAATGTGAGCAGCAATATTTCTTCTCTTAAACAAAGGGTAGTAATGGTGTGCCTGGTTCATGCTGCATGGTATTGTCTGGGGGAACCAATGTGTGTAGAAACATTATTTATTTATATATTATAGCTTTTTGATCTGGTTCTATTGGAGGAAAAAGCATGTTCCAATAAGCAGATGGAAGACTGGTTTTAGTGCTTGTTTTTCAGTGTTGGGCCAGATCCTCAACTGATGTAACCTAGCGTAGCTCCACTGACTTTATCTGAACTACTCCAGTTTACACCAGCTAAGGATTTAGCCCTACATTCTTTAGGATCCCCTTATTAGACTGCAATTTTGTGACAACTGCCTACCACCAATATTGTCTCATTGTTTCCTTGTGTTCCCTCCATCAGTCTGTCTGTCTATCCATTTGTTGTTTCTTGTCTTCTATTTAACTTGTAAGCTTTTTGGGCAGGCACCATCTTCTTGTTCTGTGTTTGTACAGCACCTAGCACAAGGCGGTTTCTAGGCACTACGACAGTACAGTAATACTACCTGTCATTTATTTTAATTCTTTGATGAAAACTAAGTGTGTGTTCTAGAAGGATGGTAGGTGCAAGCGATAGCTGGAGTGTGTCTGATTATGGGAATTCTCCTTTGTGGATATAAGTGTTTTGATTCTGTTACCTTACTGAGTGCTGATCTGTTCAGTGTTGTTAGTCCTCCATAGGAATTGGCTACTAGCAGTTCCCTCTCATGTGGATTTTCCACAATCTCTTTTTTGGATACATTCCAAAGCCATTAGCTGAAACAACAGACTTTCAAACATTGAAACCTCATTTCCAGGAGCAAACTATCCTCCAGAGGCAGCACTTCCGTGAATAAGGGTGGAACATACTGAGGGGACAAATGGTGGGAGGCCTTATTCATGTTGCTAAGCAGTACTGAAGGCTTCAATGGGATACTCACAGGTAGACGTAAGGGATAGATTGCACAACTGAGCTCCCAATGGGCAGATATTAAGCATAAGTTCACAGGAAGAGGAAACTCTGCAGGGGCTACTTGTGAAATCATGTTTGTTTCTGTGAGATGATATTTCTTAGAATGAAGTTAATGCAAAAGAGACACTTATCTGTTATTACTAAAATGTAATTCCTAGAAGTACTATTTTCTGGAATGGGTGGAAAAGACTCTCCCCTTCTTCCTCCCAGTAGATGCTGGTATAAGGTATTGATTATTAACAGCACATCCTAAGTCTTTAGTATTTTTTATTAGCCACTCCTGGCTGTTGCATAGAGGACAGTACTATGAACTTTCCAGATGAGGGAAACCGCATGTCTCCCTTTGAGAACATAGGCTTGGAAAACTGATTTCACTTTTTTCCTTTTAAATTCTTCATTCTTCTGATGCTAGCTGCACACTACTGTCAGTGGATCCAATTTTAATTGGGAACTATGAATGTTGGTAGGTGTTGGTAGGTGCAGCAAATGTGGCATCCTTAACACAAAATGAGCATGGAGTCTAGTCAGAACTGTAGAACACCCAGGCTGTCCTGCTAGCTTTCTATAAAGGAGCCTCCAATAGTGAAGACATTTGATGGGATGGCACCGTACATAAAATGACACCATTATCTGCTTCAGAGTTACTGATACATCTGGCGGACAGGATCTGGAAACTTTATGAATCAAGGGACTAGCTAACAAGACTGGGTACTGGTTGTGGTTTGCTATTGCTATTGGTATTGCTATCACCAAATCAGATGATGGAACAGGATGAGCCACTCCCTAAACATTTATCTATATACAGTGGTTCTCAAATTTATTTGTTCGGACCCCCCTTCTTTGTGTCTGTAATAGTTTATGTACCCCAAGTACATATACTGGCAGCCAGCTCTGAAGGCAGAGTGGAGAGCAGCGGCTGCTGGCTGGGTGCCCAGCTCTGTAGGCAGCACCATGCCAGCAGTGGTACAGAAGTAAGACTATCAATGTGAAAAGTAATATTCATCAATATCACTTTTCACAGCAGACTTAGTGCCCCATTGCCACCTTTATTTCTGCACTGCTGCTGCCACCCCAGGGCTGACAGCCGGAGCCCTACTGCCTCCACGTGAAGGATTGGAGGGGTGGGAAGGAGAGCCCGAGCAACAGGGCTCCAGCTGTCTCTTTTATCCCTGCCCCTTGGGTGTGCACAGCCCTTCTGAATAAGCCCCAGCCACCCGGGACTGACAGCCAGAGCGCTTTTTTTTTTTTTTTTTTTAAGTAAAGGTACTCAGCTTGTGCCTCTCTTGACGCCTTCCCATGACTCCCTTGGGAGGCCTGCCCCATAGTTTGAGAACCGCTGATTTATAATGCAACAAAATAAAAACCATTATCACAGCAGATTTCAGAGTTGGTGACATGTTGGATGTCTCATGCTGCCATTGGTAAAACATCCTGGCCTTTCTAATAATTATAGAAAACTTTCTAACACAAAGAATCACTACCACTTGAGGGGTAACTCTATATCAGACCTCATCCTGATGTGGAAAAATATGAATCGATTACCGAACTAAAGAATAGGTGATCGTGATCTAATTTCATTTGCTATGGACAAACAGAATGTAGTCCCAAACTGTGATATATTTACCTGGTGCTTTAAGAAGGCCTATTTCCCAAAGTTGAAAAGAATTAAGAACAGAATTGAGTAGGCAGGAATATTTAATCATAAAAATGTGAATGATTTTGTTTGAGAATGTTTTATTAAATGCCCTCCAAAACCAGAAGTCCAGTAACAAAAAAAAAAAACAAAAACAAAAAGGCTTCTGTGGTTTTTTTTAAAAAGCCTCCTGGTATGAGGGGAGGTAGAAACAACTAAAATGGGGAAGTTTGATAGCAATAAGTACAAATCTGCACTTATAAAATACAGACCACTGATAAGGGAAACTAAAGGTATTGATGGAAAAATCCTATGACTGGTAAGGTTAAGGTCAATCATAAGGAATTCTTTAAATATATCAGGAACAATACTAGGTCCAGTATTAATGAGGATGGTAAAATCATCAATCATGATGCAAATATATTCAATAAATATTTCTGTGCTGTATTTGGAAAGAATGATAATGAAATACTTTCCATTTCTATCAGTAACTAGAGAGGAGGTTAAACTGCAATTATTAAAGTTCAACCGGTCTAAATCTGCAGGAGCAGATAACTTGCACCCCAGGGTCTTAAAAATAATAAGCCACGACATAGTTCCAGAAATCACTTAAATGAGGCTCAAAATTTTATTTTTGGAAACATTGCAATTCATTGTATTAAATTTACAGATGGGCCTGAACCAAAATATGGATCCACACTTTTCATTATGAGCCCACCTTCAAGTTTAATTTCACATAAGGGAATCAAAATCTCTGAGCTTGTTTCTGCTTTGCCTGTTCAGTGGTGGTATTATTTGGCTTGAAGTAACCTTTTGATATTTGTTCCAGTTCAGTTATTTAGGTCTTTGGCATAGTAATCAGCAGGGGAGACAGTGTCAATGACTATTTTTTTCCTGATTTCTTAGAATTTAATATTTCACCTACACATGTGCATTTAAAGCATCTATTACTATAACCTGGAAGTCCACTAATCACAAAGGCCAAGTTTTTTCTTAAAACAATGATCTGATGTTTTAAAATCTTGCAAGCTTTATATGCATAATCATCTCTTCTCTGATTCATCAAGCATAACTCATGAGGATCCCTCAGGGAGTTGTATGCTTGGCCTGTCGTTCTGGTGAATATGAGAAAATACCAGAGGAAAGTTAGCAGAAATGACTGCTCTTGTGCTTGTCATGTTTTTTTCTTAATTTATAATGCTAACAATATAATGAGATTAATTGACAAATTTCAAATGGAGATAAATCTGAATACTATTTTTCCTTTCTAGAGAGATAATCAAGTTTCTTATTTACTTATTTCAGATGGAATTTCATATCCTTTGTTTTCCTTTTTCTTTAAGAAATGCTTTTGGGTATCACCCCATCAGGTTACAGTAATCAGCATAATTTTTGGCAAATGGGAGGTCACATCTGGAGCAGCTTTGCCTCCTTAGAACAGTTTCTGTATTCACGTTTTACAACCTTTTATTTATCTTAACTCTTGGATGACCTTTATCAGCTGTCATTGTCAACTAGGGATCACCGCTCTTGACAACTGCTGTCAGTTCTAAAGAGATGTAAATCCTTGTGTCATAGGCTGTAGCACTGGGAAACCCATCATCTCTGAGCTGTTGAGTGCATCAAGGAATAAAGGAAAAACACAGTAAACATGAATTTCCCCAGAAACTAATTTGCCCTACTTACTATCAAAAACAGAGTGACAAATATTTAATCTGACACATATTTAAAATAGATTAGAATTACTTTTGAATGAGGTATTATAACAATGGGAGACAGGGCCGGCGCAACCCATTAGGCGACCTAGGCGGTCGCCTAGGGCGCTACAATTTGGGGGGCAGCGACCGTGGCGGTATTTCGGTGGCGGGACCTTCTGCCGCCTCTGTGGGGGGCGGCATTTCGGGGTGGGACCTTCCGCCACCTAGGGCGGCAGAAATGCTGGTGGCGCGCCTGATGGGAGAAAAGTCTATATATACTGTCTTGGTTTCAGTTTCTGTATAGTATAATTTGAAACAAAGTTACATTGGGATTATT
This sequence comes from Emys orbicularis, assembly GCF_028017835.1. NCBI lineage: Eukaryota > Metazoa > Chordata > Testudines > Emydidae > Emys > Emys orbicularis. The sequence goes on along the minus strand of NC_088686.1, from coordinate 92,967,122 downwards.
GTTGACCAATATATGGAGATATACCTATCTCAGAACTGGAAGGGACCCCAAAAGGTCATCAAGTCCAGCCCCCTGCCTTCACTAGCAGGACCAAGTACTGAGTTTGCCCCAGTTCCCTAAGGATTGAACTTGTAACCCTGGGTTTAGCAGGCCAATGCTCAAACCACTGAGCTATCCCTCCCCCCAGAAGTCCCTTTTAATAAGGGAGGAATGAATTCCTGTTTAATCTATCAGGTTTCTAAAAACAGGTTAAACAATAGACAGAATTGGCTAATCTGTGCCGGTGCTGTTGTAAGGTTATTTGAATAATTCAGAGAAAGGGAGCACTTTAAAGCAGCAATCTCACATAAAGGAGTGGGCTTAATAAGTAATTTGTTGATTCCCTAGCCCACAATTTCTGGCTTTTACATATGAAAATAGTGGAGAGGGAATAACACTGTTATTACGGGAGATTTTTTTCAGGAAATACCAACTAATAATAAGAGCATTTTATCATGTTATGTAATTATTTAACCCAGTAGTCACTCCAAGTCAGTATAAGTACCTAATCTCTGGGAATTTGTCCAAGAAGCCTATGGTTTGAAGAATCCACACGGATTCTGACTATGTAAATGAGAATGCTAGTAAAATGTTTGCCCGATATAGAAATTCCTGGTCCAACCTGATCTAAGATTACATAATCCTCAGTTTGATTCTGGTGGTTTTAGACCAGAACTGGAGACAAACACAGGATGCTCAGCAACACTTTATGTGTTAAAGGTGGCCTCAATTCAGCACTTGAGCACATGCTGAAATTTAGCATGTGAGTTGTCTGACGGAGTTAAGCACATATGCCAATTTTTTTGGAGTTAAGCATGTATGTCAATTTTTTTGATGAATTGGGGCCAGATTTAACAAATTGTGTTGTCTGGGCTTCCAGTATTTGCCTCCACTTCTGGTCTAAAAACATCAACAACCACATATAGTTGAGGATGATATAGATTCATTAATTAAATACATTAAAGCTAGGCAAATTCTTTAATGCTTTTCTGAACAGGAGCCTCTAGCATGTGTCCTGCCTGTGTGGCAGGGCCTCTTGCTGAGAAGGGAGTGGCTCCCAGGGTAGCACCAACGGGGGCTCAGGGGCTCGGAAGCAGCACACTCACTGATGCAGTTTGCTCCCTACCCTTGCTCAACTAGCCAGTTCAGCATGTGTGTGTGTGAGAGAGAGAGAGGGGGGGTGGACACAGTCATTCCCTTTCCTTCTCCCTCAGTGCCCTATATCTTTGGGGGTATTGTGCAATCTTGAGTGAGTAGGGAGAGGCTGAAATTGTGGCCGCTGGTTATGCTGCTATGTTCATTCTCTCCACCCCCACCCTCTATTCTCTGCTCCCCATGTCTCCTTTTGTGCACTTGCATAAGGGTCAGGAACAATCTGGCTAAACATTCCCTCCTATTCAAAAGCCCATGTAAGGGGGAAGGGGGAAATAAACAAATATTTCTTTAGATTTTAAAGACACAGAAAATGTGAGATGCCATCAGGGAAGGGTTTGTGTGACAACTGATCGACTGTGCTGCAAACATTGCTTGAAGGAAGCAGCAGGAATTTAAGCTTCCAGACGCTCCCAGAAGTAATGTTTGACAGTGGGTGGTACTGCTGGGAATGGTAGTGAGGGGTGTCTTGATATCCCCTCATAGTAGGGAACAGAGCTAACTACTTATCTTTTTCCTTATGTTTGTACCTATAATATTGGATTTTTCAAGTCTCCAGAACTGAATCTATGGTGAAATTTCAGCATTTCTACAATTACATTAAAGAACTGTGTTTGAAGTCTGTTGACATTTTATCAAAGGCAAAATCATGAATTTCCCTAAACAAACATTGTGGTAGGAGAACGTTTCTCTATTTGTATTCATTATTTTCTTGAGTAAACATTGTATTTCAAGACAAAAGGGCAGCTTTTCATCTGTAGAAACTCCTTTTTATTTTCACTGAAACCAACAAAAAGAAAGAAATCCAAACCCACAAAATGTTGCTTTTGCATACATGCACAGTATACTTGACTGGTGATGAGAATATATTGGCAGAGCAAAATACCCACATGACTTGGAGTCAGTAGTTTTACACATCTTCAGAGATGCTTAAACATTTTACGGTATATGCACAACTGAGGTTAAGAAGCTAGCTGTTATGCTTTTAATTAACACTGTTGGACTAGTTTTCTTTGTGTAGCTGAAAGTCCAACAACCTTTGTGCTAGGGCGACTATCAGCTATTTTTGTTCTAGTTTTTCATGATATAATACTTCCCTAAATAGTGAAATAACTGAGGAATTATCAGACTTTTAAGAACAAATCTGTACTAATGAAGACTAAAATTCAAATGAGAATCTGGTTGGAATCACTAAAGGGAGTTTTATTATAGATTTTTCAAGGTTGTCCCTATCAGCCTGTTTCAGGAACTAAAGTCAACTTTTTTAAAGCTGCAATAGACTCACAGCTCTGAATAACAAGGACTCAGTTCCACAATCAGAAACATAATGCTAAAAGCTCTGACCACCCTACTCTCCAGAGTGCAATCAGAGCATACTAAGGGTAATATACTGCCCTAAATCCACAGGTAAATCTCATTGATGTTAATAGACTATCTCTGCACACTCTGTCAGCTGACTCAGACCTCAAAGAGCAGCTACTAAAAGAAACTTCTAATAGTTCATACAAATTAGTCAGACCACAACATTAAATACCTTTTTATGTCAATCTTAAAAATAGACTTTAACCTTAAAATCTAGATATTTTTCAGGAAAGCAGTGTACTGATATTAAAACAGGGCAATAAATATAAATGACTAATATACAAAACACATGGTTGTGATTGTAAAGCAGTGAGGGTTGCTACACACACAGTATACCTGACATGCCGGCAAAAGCAAGGAAATGAAAATACAAACCACGTTAAAGTACGTACCCTCTTCTCTTTTCATCCACAGGCACACTCCTTACCATTATTACAACTACAGTACACCATAGACTACAACCTTAACTCTGTTCCTTTTTTCCCCTTCTGCCCACACCCCGTTAGTAGATTATAAAAATAGTTGTGGATGTTTGGTGCAATTGTTGGCTGTGTGGGAAGAGGTTAGTTTAGTAAAGGGGTATTTGCAGAAGGACAGTTAAAAGGAGTCATGAAAGCTTGGCATTCCTAGGAGGACAGAGGTAATGTGGTGTGTGGCCTGTGGTTGTGGTCGTGGTAAGGCGCACGCTTGTGAGGGAAGGAGAAGAGGATATGTACCGTTGTGTGGCTTATCTTTTCATTTCCTGGCTTTTGTGGAATGTGAGATATGAGGGCTGCCCCCCCCCCCATACATACACACTGGACACTCCCCAATAGCTTCACAACAATTTTTTGTGTTAATTTCCAATGGTATTTATACTTACTTGAGGTAGAGTTTGGATCAGGTGGGGGTTGAGGATCTCTGTGGTAGAAGTGCAACTGCTGACGGGGAACATTTTATCTGTCAGTCACTGCTTTTAAGTCATCACATGTCAGACTTGAGCGTGCTCAGCCTCCATCAATAAAGTTTAGATGAACAACGCATAAATTTTCAGTTATAGTATGAATAACAGCAAAATATAACCAATTCCAATATTTGAAAAACAATAACAATCTAACATTGCTCCAGATTGAGTCAGGATACAGCTCTCTGCCACGTTTTGTGTAGATATCAGTCACCAATGAAGAATAGGAATGCCCATGAAAAATGTCAGCCAGAACCAAACTCAAAAGATATCCCATTACAAATTTGAGTCAAGACTAAACAAAAACTACATAGACAATGTAAATGGTACAAAGATTAACCCTGTGACTACGTTTAGAGAAGAACAAGAATTGATGTCCCATTTTAGAGCGCAACAACAACAACTATGGAGTCACTACCAGGCACCCCCATAAGAAACCATGGATGAGAGAAACTATCAGTGAACCATCGAGATCATTTATGGTAAATCCAGTTGACCTAGGGAAAAGCTCTAAATGTAAAAGCCCCTAAAAGATTCAACAGAGTCTAATCCATTGAGCACTAGGCTGGGTAACAGGAATTTGGTAAATTGTAAAGCCAGCTCTGCACCATTTTCTGTGTGGCCACTTAGATCAAAATTTTCAAACTTGCTTATCCACCGAAATCCATATTTTAGGCACTTTTAGTTCATTTTGGCTTAGTTTTAAGAAGGGCTGACCATAGTAGTGCCTACTGAAATTGACGAGAGGTGCAGGTGCTTGGCACTTCTGAAGGTCAGGCCATCTTCAGATGCTTAAATATGGATTAGAGGGGCGATTTTGTGGTGTGCCTCTGAGGTATGTCCGTCTCCTTGGGTTGGCCTGTGGCTGCAGCACTGCCTCCTCAGCAGTGAGGGCTGGAGCCATGCCTCTCACATGCCTCTGTCCCAGGCTGGCTGGACTTTAAGGGGAGTCAGGCTCAGTATTGTCTGTGACCTAGCAGTTAACCCCCAGCTGGTCCTGATCTGGACTCAATTACAATTAGTGATCCCAGCTGTGGAAGGATCAGGGAGAACTGCATAGAGAAGAAAGAGCATTCAGTAAGAAGGGTGACCTAGGAAAGAAGAGCCAGGGGAGTTCCTGCTCTCTGCTAAGGGCCTGGTGAAGGCAGGCTAGAAAGAACCACAGAGAGCAGGTTAAGAAGGGAGATCCCTGGGAAAAGTTGCCAGAGTCCCCGGTAAGGGGAGGCAGTGCGGAAATCTGCAAGGAAAAAGAGTTCCCAGGGAGAAGGCCCTGAGAGATAGTGCTCAGCCAAACGAGAGACGAAGGAAGTCTGTAGTCCCCGGGAATAAGGGTGAAGAGCAGGGAACTTCAAAGTAGCCCAAGGGAGCAGAAGTATGGTTTGTTTAGATGTTTTGTTTGCCTTAATGAGACTTTCATTACCCTAGAAGGGGAGTAACTGAAACGTGATCTGGCCGGAGAGGTAGGACACAGAAGACGAGATGGAGACAGGACATCACAGGGCCAAAGAAGTGGTCAACAGGGAGTGCTAGAGACAAGGACTTCTGCAACTCCATACTCTGATACCAGAGGGTGCTACAGCAGTGAGTGAAACTGCTTATGACTCCCTATGATAGAGCTTGTGAGGGGATCATCATAGGTGTCTGACTGTGCATTTCTTAGAGAGCAGGAACCACTCTGGCCCTTTTAATTGGTGTAAAGGGGCCAGAGCAGGGGAGAGGCTCTCACTCAAAGTGCCTAACTTTCAGCACCCAAATTTAAAAGTGCTGGCCTTAATCTCTGTGTAACCCTGATCCTGAGTTGGAGTGTAAAATGTGTCGTCCTTCTGCACCTGTATGTGTAAAGCAGGTGTAAATGAGAGAGTTGCAACTCTGCCGCAGCATTACTTCCCCCTAATACATTCTGGAGTGTACCTGGGCCAGGGGTAATGTTCTGGGCATGGGGCAGGAGGCCATATTCCCAGCTTTCTCCTTCTATGCATCACAGGGGATGCATAATTCAAGACCCGGTGGCTCTCAGTGAAAAGGAAAAATAATCATTGGGTGCCTACGTTCAACTAGCAAACACAGAGCTTGTCTACACTACTACTTAAGTCGACATAAGTAATGTTGCTCAGGGGGGTAAACAACTCACCCCCCTGAGCGAAGTAACTTATATGGACTTAGCGCGGTGTCTACACCATGTTATGTCAGTGGGAGATGCTCTCTCGCCAACATAGCTTCCACCCCTCATTGAGGTGGATTAATTACATTGACAGGAGAGCGCTCTCCCGTCAACGTAGCGTGTCTTCACCAGACCCGCTAACTCAACACTGCTCAGTTGCAGCGGCACCGATTTAGCATGGTAGTAAAGACAAGCCCATAGTTAACCATCACAAAAACTCACTTATTATCTCATATTGGATAAAAATCTGTGCCTGATTCTCACCTCAGTCACACCAGTTCTTCCAGTGGAGTTACTCCTGACTTTCACCAGTATAACAACTTGATACTGCTCACACTGATGTCAAAAACAGGATTGTGCCATAAACAAGAAGAGAAATGGGCACTCTGTACACTGTGTCATTTCTAAAATGGGGAAGGCAATATTTACCTTGCTGTGGCACTGTACAAATTAATTGGATAACATTTGTACAGCACATTTGAAAATAGAAAACCCTATCCAAAGTGCCAAGTACTATATTAATAACCATAACCTGCACGGCTAGCAGCTGGAAGTAATTGGTTGCTTTGATCTCCTTGATCTACACAAGCTACTCATATTGTTTGATGCCTAACCACAAAACACAGGTATCACACTAGCTCCCTTCATTTGAAAGTTAGCTAAATAGTGTCTGGGATAACTAGCCCATAATCCCATAAAACCTTGCTCATCTCACTCCGTGCACTTTGTAGCTGTGTTTTGAATCAGTGTAGATAATGGAGTGTGCTATAGAATCATAGGACTGGAAGGGACCTTGAGAGGTCTTCCAGTCCAATTCCCTGCACTCATGGCAGAACTCAGTATAGAATTATAGAATATCAGGGTTGGAAGGGACCTCAGGAGGTCATCTAGTCCAACCCCCTGCTCAAAGCAGGACCAATCCCCAACTAAATCATCCCAGCCAGGGCTTTGTCAAGCCTGACCTTAAAAACCTCTAAGGAAGGAGATTCCACCACCTCCCTACGTAACCCATTCCAGTGTTTCACCACCCTCCTAGTGAAAAAGTTTTTCCTAATATCCAACCTAAACCTCCCCCACTGCAACTTGAGACCATTACTCCTTCTTCTGTCATCTGCTACCACTGAGAACAGTCTAGATTCAACTTCTTTGGAACCCCCTTTCAGGTAGTTGAAAGCAGCTATCAAATCCCCCCTCATTCTTCTCTTCTGCAGACTAAATAATCCCAGTTTCCTCAGCCTCTCCTCATAACTCATTTACTCCAGCCCCCTAATCATTTTTGTTGCTCTCCGCGGGACTCTTTCCAATTTTTCAACATCCTTCTTGTAGTGTGGGGCCCCAAACTGGACACAGTACTCCAGATGAGGCCTCACCAATGTCGAATAGAGGGGAATGATCATATCCCTCAATCTGCTGACAATGCTCCTACTTATACAGCCCAAAATGCCATTAGCCTTCTTGGCAACAAGGGCACACTGTTGACTCATATCCAGCTTCTCATCCACTGTAACTCCTAGGTCCTTTTCTGCAGAACTGCTGCCTAGCCACTCAGCCCCTAGTCTGTAGCAGTGCATGGGATTCTTCCATCCTAAGTGCAGGATTCTGCACTTGTCCTTGTTGAACCTCATCAGATTTCATTTGGCCCAATCCTCTAATTTGTCTAGATCCCTCTGTATCCTATCCCTACCCTCCAGCATATCTGCCACTCCTCCTAGTTTAGTGTAATCTGCAAACTTGATGAGGGTGAAATCCACGCCATCCTCCAGATCATTAATGAAGATATTGAACAAAACCGGCCCCAGGACCAACACTTGGGGCACTCCGCTTGATACCGGCTGCCAACCGGTCTATTATCTTGACCATCCCTGACAGGTGTTTGTTTAACCTGCTTTTAAAAATCTCCAATGACGGAGATTCCACAACCTCCTTAGGCAATTTATTCCAGTGCTTAACCACCCTGACAGTTAGGAAGTTTTACCTAATATCCCAACTAAACTGCATTTGCTACAATGTAAGCCCTTTGCTTCTTGTCCTATCCTCAAAGGTAAAAGAGAACAATTTTTCTCCCTCCTTCTTCTAGCAACTTTTTATGTACTTTAAAACTGTTATCATGTCCCCTCTCTGTCTTCTCTTCTCCAGACTACTATGACCCCTAGATCCCTTTCCGTAGAACTCATTCATAGGTAGTCATTTCCCATTTTCTATGTGTGCAACTGATTGTTCCCTTCTAAGTGTAGTACTTTTCATTTGTCCTATTTACTTCAGACCATTTGTTCAGTTTGTCCAGATCTTGCAACCCCTCCCAGTTTGGTATTGTCTATAAACTTTATCGGCTTGATAATAAATGAGGCAAAGTGTATTGTATCCTCAAAGTACTTATAATGTATATGGTTTGGAAAGATAGTCACTAAAATCAGGGATATTGTATAACCCTAGAGGAACAGTTACCACATACTGACCTTTGAGTAACTAAAATAGCTTATTTTATTTAATCTTCTCATTCATGTGCAATTTGGGTAGAACTTGTCAAAGGATGTCTGGATTCTGCTAGTAAGTCTCCGCCAATGGCCATCTTTCAGAAGCACAAGCTGGAACACACTTGTAAAGTGTTTGCCTGAATACTGATTTTTATTTTATATGTTTACACTCCAGCTTTTGCAACTGTATGTTCTACTCAGATATAGAACAGCTTCAGACTATACAGATGGGACATGGCTTGGGTTGTAAAGCAGATTTCATTCAGTCTTGCATGCCCAGAGACAAGAAAAAAATCAGTTGATGATTTTCTACAGCGGTAGTGACAAATTTCTTTAACTCTGGATAGATCAAAGTGACATTGGAAATGTTTTTGGGATTATTTTAAGGTAGTGATGGGACCAAACTTCAGAATTCAGATCCAGATTCCAAGCCTGCTTCTCCCCAGAATTCAAGGCCTTGGATCTGAGGTAGCTTTAAATTAATCTTTAATTTAAAGTAGCCACTTAAGACTGGGGCAGGTTACCAGAGCTGGTTCCTAATGCATTTTTTAGATGGGGCTTGATCCTCCTTTCATTCATACCACTATAAATCTGAATTATGGCTGTCAATTTAAACACAGTTAACTCATGCGATAATTTTTTTTGAGTCAATTGCAATTAAAAAATTAATCTTGATTAATTGCATTGTTAAAAAATAGAATACCAATTGAAATGTATTAAATATTTTGGATGGTTTTCTACATTTTCAAATATATTGATTTTTATTGCAACACAGAATACAAAGTGTACAGTGTTCACTTTATATTATTATTTTTATTACAAATATTTGCACTGTAAAAATGATGAACAAAAGAAATAGTATTTTTCCATTCACCTCATACAGGTACTGTAGTGCAATCTCTTTATCATGAAAGTTGAATTTACAAATGTAGAATTATGTACAAAAAAATTGCATTAAAAATAAAACAATGTAAAACTTTAGAGCCTACAAGTCCACTCAGTCCTACTTCTTGTTTAGCCAATTGTTCAGACAAATACATTTGGTTACAATTTGCAGGAGATAATGCTGCCTGCTTCTTGTTTACAATGTCACCTGAAAGTGAGAACAGGCATTCTCATGGCACTGTCGTAGCCAGCATCGCAAGATATTTACATGCCAGATGCGTTAAAGATTCATATGTCCCTTCATGTTTCAACCACCATTCCAGAGGACATACGTCCATGTTGATGATGGGTTCTGGTCAATAACGATCCAAAGCAGTGCGGATCGATGCATGTTCATTTTCATCATCTCAGTCAGATGCCACCAGCAGAAGGTTGATTTTCTTTTTTGGTGATTCGGGTTCTGTAGTTTCCACATCAGAGTGTTGCTCTTTTAAGACTTCTAAAAGCAAGCTCCACACCTCATCCCTCTCAGATTTTGGATGGCACTTCAGATTCTTAAACCTTGGGTTGAGTGCTGTAGTATGTTTAGAAATCTCACATTGGTACGTTCTTTGTGTTTTGTCAAATCTACTGTGAAAGTATTCTTGAAATGAACATGTGCTGGTCATCATCCGAGACTGCTATAACATCAAATATATGGCAGAATGTGGGTAAAACAGAACAGGAGACATACAATTCTCCCCCAAGGAGTTCAGTCACAAATTTAATTATTGCATTATTTTTTTAACGATCATCATCAGTGTGGAAGCATGTCCTCTGGAATGGTGGCCAAAGCATGAAGGGGCATATGAATGTTTAGCATATCTGGCACGTAAATACTTTGCAACACTGGCTACAAAAGTGCCATGCAAACACCTGTTCTTACTTTCAGGTGACATTGTAAATAAGAAGCAGGCAGCAGTGTCTCCCGGAAATGTAAGCAAACGTGTTTGTCTTAGCAATTGGCTGAACAAGAAGTAGACTGAGTGGACTTGTAGGCTCTGAAGTTTTACATTGATTTGTTTTTGAGTGCAGTTATATAACAAAAAAAATTATACATTTGTAAGTAGCACTTTCATGATAGAGATTGCACTACAGTACTTGTATGAGGTGAATTGAAAAATACTATTTCTTTTGTTTTTTACAGTGCAAATATTTGTAATAAAAATAAATATAAAGTGAGCACTGTACACTTTGTATTCTGTGTTGTAATTGAAATCAATATATTTGAAAATGTAGAAAACATCCAAAATATTTAAATAAATGGTATTGTATTATTGTTTAACTTGCGATTAATCACGATTAATTTTTTTAATCGCTTGACAGCCCTAATGTGAAGTAATGAAACATTGATGATACCAGCGGGTACCTCTCCTCGTGTATCTACCTCAGCTTACTGTTGAGGGCAGCCCTATTTGATCAATCCACCCACTACAGCTGGTCAGAAAATGAGAAGGTAAAGGTTTCATGAAAAACATTATGGATTTTTTTCTCTTTTTTTGACAAAAGTTTCAAATTATAGAGCTGTCCAGAAAACATTTTGTTATGGATTTTCTTTTCTCTTCTATGTCAATTCTGACTTTTTTGATTTTTTTCTGGCCTGCTTTAGCTGCTCCTCAAACCGAAAGTACTCTAGACAGCCCCCTTCTCCTGGAAGGGGAAAAAAGGTTGAAGTGCTCCTTGTCGCTCGTGACAATCTGACTAAAAAAGAAGAGATGAAGCAGAAAACTTAGAAGACTGAAGCCAAAGTGGCCACCAACAAGAAGTCTGACTTGGGAGCCTTCAGTGCTGAAAAGTGTTTGTATTGTGGAGAAGAAGCCAGAAATGTTGGACAGACGGAAAAGGGCCAGGACCTAAAGTGGGCCAGATTCTGATCTCAGTTACATTCATGTAAGAGTAGAGTAGATCAGACTCTCTCCCTCCTTACTGGTAAGGAGGAAATTAATTCAAATGACTTTATAACAAAAACATTTGCATATGCTCATTATTTTAAAGAAAATCCCCAAAATGTCAACTTGGAGAAACACTCTGATTGAAATAGGAGATACCTTCATAGAGGTTGCTGTGACTAGCATGAAAACAACAGGAGACCCTTTCTGAGCAAATCAGAATCTCTCTGTTCCCTATTTAAGCCTGACTACCCAGAGTCAACATGAGGAACCAACTGAGATTAACCAGGCTTGTATTGTATTATAGTAAATTCGACCTCACCGTGCTCCAGCTCAGTTAAGGGACTCTTGTTTGGGGATGATGAATTTCCCAGAAATCTTTTGGGAAGAATGAAGAGTGACTGATGCATGTAGCAAAGGAATGATCAAATAAGACAAAGGTTAATTATTGCAAATGCAGTGGAGTGCATTGTCTGCAGACACCCAGTCTTCTTTGGCTCCCACATTCTAGTTCAAATGTCCATTATTTTTAAGTTGTAAAACTTCAGCTATACATATTAGTCTGAAATGATCTAATTGAAGGTAAAATCTTCCCTGTATTGCATTATACCACTTACTGTAGCTACTAAATGGTGTAATTATAATTGCTAGCCTCACCTCTCCCATCCCTCCTATGTGAATAAGAATGGCCATACTGGGTCAGACCAAAGGTCCATGTAGCCCAGTATCCTGTCTTCTGACAGTGGCCAATGCCAGGTGCCCCAGAGGGAATGAACAGAACAGGTCATCATCAAGTGATCGATCCCCTGTCACCCATTTCCAGCTTCTGGCAAACAGAGGCTAGGGACACCAGAACAGATGAACCATGAACAGATTAAAGCAATTTCAGTTTTGTATTGCACTTTATTTGATGAGTTCCGTTTTGGCACTGTCAGTCATACAGAATAGAATCTTACTCCCTCAGTGCTCACATTGACTTCATTGAGACTACTTGGGATGTACGGTACTATTGAATACAAATAAGGGTATTGCATTCTGGCCCGTAATGAGTATTACAGAAATGCTTTGTGTAATCTGCAAAAATCCATATTTTTTTGTATTTACTTCCTTGGTCTTTGAGGGGAAATCTGGTAGAAGGACCAAACAGCTAGCTCACATCAGGCCATAACCAGTGATGAATGAAAAGACCTAAACCAGGGGTCAGCAACGTTTGGCAAGAAGCCGCGGCCAGCACATCCCTCGGCCCGCGCCGCTTCTCGCCGCCCCCATTGATCCGGGACGGCGAACCGCGGCCAGTGGGGGCCGCGATCGGCCGAACCTGCCACATCAGCAGGTAAATAAAACTGGCCTGGCCCGCCAGGGTGCTTACCCTGGCGAGCCGCATGCCAAACGTTGCCGACCCCTGACCTAAACCATGGTATACATTACCAGGTAGGTGTAACTGCTAAAGCACCAGCATGACTTGCACTGAGTTAGCATTCATTTGGCTTGTGAAACATGAAGGGTATAACAAGAAAAACAACTAACAAATAATACAGCATGCTGATTTATTTAACTTATACCTTCCCCAGTCTTTCAGTGATCGCCTGGCGAGCTTAGCCATGTTGGGTGTATTTTATTCCACAGTTGAAGAAGATTCAGACTTAAAATGTTTACAAAGATGTAGTCAGTGAAAATACTCAACATTATGTTTGCTCTCTTAGAAACCCTTGCTTAGTAAAATTGTGTGACAGAAGTTTTGCTACTTTACCATAGCTATGTGGGATAGGTTATTAGATTATGTCATCCCCTACCCCCTCCTACAATTTGGTTGCCAAACAGTGCCACAGAGGATAATGGCAATTATTGGACAATTTGTGTGCACACCGCTGTGTGGGATATCAGGGTTCAAAGCTTTCTTCTAGTTTCTTGCTTGAGGGATGTAGAAGGGGTAAGACTAGTAACAAAGCAGAAAAAATAGACTACATCACAAAAATTTCCAAAGTCATGGTGAGCCTGTGAGCTAGGAGTTTCAGACAAGAATCTTTTTTCCAGTGCTCAACGCACACCAGCTCTGCTGGTTAACCCAAGGCAACTGTCATTTGGTTTTCTTAAAGTCAGATGTTTGGTCAAAAGACATGATGACTTGTTTTACCCATCTTTAAATTAATGTCATGAGAGTTGAGCTTTATAAAATGATTCCATAAAGCAAATCACAGCAGATAGAAATGGATACTGCAATGCAGTATCATTTCAGTGAATATTTCATCTCAAACTTTTCCTATTCAGACATATCCAGAGAGGGAACTGATGCTGTAAGAAAATTATTGTGCTCTTTTGTAGGAAGCTAATGAAAATGACCGCAACCTGCAAAGCAGTGCAGTCATTTTACATGACCACATCATTTTGGATGATAATACTACACCAAAATAGGAAAAGAAACTGTCTTGCCAAATGACATTGTATAATTCTAACAGTCAAGCATTGTCAGCATTCCATGCAGCTTATTTTTTTGTCAACTCCACCCTGTATACATCAGGGACTTGTCATAAAAGGGTCATAACCTGTTTCCAACTAAGTCAACCTGTATACCATTCTAGTGAAGTTACTATAAATGCTTTGCACTGCTATATCCCCTCGGTAGGCTTGGGAAGATTAGATTTTTATTGGTAAATGTTGCTAAACATTGATTTCACCATACGCACAAACTCATGGAAAAATATTGCTGTCACTAATACTTTGCATTTCTGTAAATTTAGAGTAAGAAAAATATTGCTTGAAAACTTATTAGTTTGATTTAAAGATATTGACTTTGCATATTTTGATGTGATGTTGACAATTTGTGTTTTAATAGTTTGAATGATTATTCAGATTACCAGAACATAACTGTAATATTGGTTCTGGCCAGAAAAACAGAAGCATTTCACACAAAATAAAATTCTCAGAATTAGGAACATAGAAATTGCCAGGTCAGACCCAGTGGGCCATCTAGTCCAGTATTTTGTCTTTGCTGAAGGGATACTAGCCATTGTCAGACAATTATAGATGCATCGATTCAAACACCAGAAGGGACCTTTGTGATCATCTAATCTGACCTCCTATGTAACACAGGCCACAGAACTTCCCTGAAATAATTCCTAGAGCAGATCTTTTAGAAAAACATCCAATCTTGATTTTAAAACGTACAGTGATGGAGAATCCACCATGACCCTTGGTCAGTTGTTCCAGTAGTAAATTACTCTCACTTAAAAATGTCCACTTCATTTCCAGTCTGAATTTGTCTAGCTTCAACTTCCAGCCATTGGATTGTGCTATATCTTTTTCTGCTAGATTGAAGAGCCCATTACTAAATATTTGTTCCCCATGTAGATACTTATCGTTGGCATCCTTTCATCTGTGAGAAACGGTGGGAATTGCAGCCTATGATGTAGATGGTATGCAATGTCTCATGTGCCTGAATAGTCCAATCTGAGATTTGCATGATCTTTGGCAGTTATTGCAAATGTCTGTATCTTGGTTGGGAGCTGCTTGCTGCCTACAGGCTCTTTTCTCTTCAAGCTGTAGGAGCCAGCTCCTGTCATGGACTTTGATACCCTGATGGAGACGATGGTGCCACTTACGATCACTTGCCAAGACTTCCCATTGGTCAGGATCAATTCCAAATTCCTTCATATCTCGCTTGCATGTGTCTTTATAGCAAAGCTTTGGAATGTCCTGTTGTTCTTGTTCCCTCTGATAGCTCCCCATATAGCATAGACTATAATCAAGTATCTATAATATAGATACTGATAGACTATAATCAAGTCACCCCTTAACCGTCTCTTTGTTAAGTAAATAAACTGATGTCTTTGAGTCTATCACTGTGTAAGGCATGTTTTCTAATATTTTAATCATTGTTGTGGCTCTTCTCCAGGCCCGCTGACAGCAATTTCAGGCCCCAGGGTAGAACAGTCAATGGCCCCCCCTATAAAGGGATGGCTGAGGTTTCTGACACTATTGAGAACACATTAGAACCCACTATGTGTAAGTTATGGCGTTGCTTGATCTAGTTAACTTTTCTTTCCAGGTACAGCACCAGTATTAAACAAATTGTGAGCCTAAATAGAAGATGTAGAATTTGTTATTTTGAATTATATATTTAAATTAAATAAATACATTATGGAATGAAATTAATTAATATATAAAACATTTAAAGAAGCACAGAGTAAGAAAACACCTAAAGTATCAAGTAGGCTAATTAAACACCTAATTGTGATTCATGTGTAATCTAAAGACAAGGAAAAAACTGATATACAAGATGTAACTGAATATGACCAACAGAGTCATATACTTGTGCTGCCAGAGCTGTGGGACATCAACACCCAGAGCAATGAGGAAACAGCAGGCATGGTGCGCCACATCTACCGGGAGATCTCCGAGTAGGCAGCCAGGGGCGAAGGCAGAGGGAAAACCCATGCCTCATTCCCTGACTGAGCAGTGGAGGTGGCCCCTCATCCTGCGCTCATGATAGCAGCTCGTCAGCCAGTGCTAGCGGCAGCAAAGTGTGTGTGGAGGGGCTAGCCCTGGCTCCCTTTCGGCAAATGTAGGGCGGCTCAACTTGGTGGCTGAACTTGCTGGCTTGTGTTTGGAGAGGAGCTGCAGCCCTGGGGGAGAAAGTCTGGTAGCGTAGAGGGAGCTTGTTCCTCTTTGAAGTCTCCCTGTCCTCAGCCCTTCAGCCGAAAAGCCAGGCACAGCGGCTCCTGAGCAGCCAGAGGAGGCAGCAAGCTCCGCGGTTCCCAGGCTGCTGTTGTTGATGCTCTGCCAGACTGTCAGACCAGCAGGGGGTAGCAGTGCTCTGACAAACCGTTACTGTCCCAATGCGGGATGGCGCTCTGTACAGAGCAGCAGCAGGAAAACGGATTTCTTTTTTTAATCTTAATTTTTATTAAAAAAATATGTATCCGGGCCCTTTTAAATAGCTGGTTCTCTGGCCAATTGACCCGTTTTTACACCCTCCTCCATCCCGTCAGTGGGCCTGCTCTTTTCTGAACCTTCTCCAATTTACCTACATCCTTCTTGAATTGTAGGCACCAGAACTTGACACAGTATTCCAGCACTGGTCATACCAATCCCAAATATTGAGGTAAAATAACTTTTCTTTGCTCCTCCTTGAGATTCCCTGCAGCATGTTCATAGCACAATGATCTCACTTGGGCTTCCACCAACCCAACAACCTTATCTGTTCCTGAGTCTCCCCCAAACCATCTTCCCTATAGCCTCCAGTCCCTCTTACTGGACATTCACAGATAACACCACATTTACTGGCCAAAGAGCCAGTACATAAAACAGCTTGTTAGCTCAGCTTGGACTATACAATCAACAGCACTGAGCTGGTTTGCAGTAAAACTAAGAATAAGGTTATTAAAAAAAGAACACAGATTTAAGTGATTTCAAGAAAGACGGAAAGGAAATATTAAAGGGTTACAAATAAAACAAAACATAAACTTTCTTGTGACTAAAACTTAATTTCAACAAGTTACAACACTTGCCTAGGCAGCTTTTTCACTATGTCAGTTTCCAGCTATTCTTGCCTGCCAGATTAAGAGGATCCATTTTTCATGAACTCAAAGGTGCAGCTTCCCTTTGTCCCCTAGGTGATGGATAACTTGAATGTCTTTTTGCCCCCCTTTATATTATCGCAAAGTTCATTGTCTCTGTTTCAAGAGCCAGGAAGGCTTCCCGGGGGTGCACACTCCATCCCCCATCGTGATCATTAAGCAGTCTTCTCCCCTGCTTGTTAGCTTGATGGCTTTGTTTTCCTTAAATGTAAATATATTTGCATTGCCCTCTGCCTGGGATCAAGCTGGTCAGACAAATACATATTCCTTTATCTAGGTAAAAAACCTGTTTAGCTTCCTTTGTCTATTTACCGACTCCAAAACATAATATCGGTGAGTATCCCTAATTGTACATACAGCATTGTTACATATGTGTCACGATGATATTCATGACCAGCATGTTGTTAGTTTTCAATGATATATTACAAGACATCTTTTAAATGAATATCATGACAACAGTGTGTTGGGGCAA
The DNA here is from genome assembly GCF_028017835.1 of Emys orbicularis. NCBI lineage: Eukaryota > Metazoa > Chordata > Testudines > Emydidae > Emys > Emys orbicularis. The sequence goes on along the minus strand of NC_088686.1, from coordinate 92,950,130 downwards.
TGTGTGTGTCAGGCCTGATGCAAGTTACAATATGGTGTGTCCTCTACCAGTTGGTACTGAGGGGCTCCCAAGGTCACATCAGGATTGATGTTAGGCTGACATGCCTATAGTTACCTGAGTCATCCCATTTACACTTTTTAAGAATTGGCTCAATATTATTTTTCTTCCAGTCTTCAGGAACTTCCCCAGTGCTCCAAGACTTAGTGAAAATCAGCATTAATGATCCAGTGAGCTCCTCGGCCAGCTCTTTTCAAACCACTGGATGCAAGTTATTTGGACCTGCTGATTTAAAAAAGTCTAACTTTAGTAGCTTCTGTTTAACATCCTCCAGAGATACTAGTGGAATGGAAAGAGTGTTATCACTATATGATGAGACTAAATATTTCAGTTCTGTATTTGGGAGGAAAAACAGATGATATATTGAACATGTCTGCCTTTTCTGCATTATTACTGATAATTCTACCATCTAATAATCGAGCAATATCATTGTCAGGATTCTTTTTGTTCCTAGTATATTTAAAAACTTCCTTCTTATTGTCCTTCACTCTGTTGGCCATAGATTTCTCCTTGTATCCCTTTGTTTCCCTTATCAATTTTCTACAATTCCTAACTGTTATGGCAGTGGTTTTCAACCTGTGGTCCATGGACCCCATGGGGTCTGCAGACGTTGTCCAGGATTTCCAAAGGGGCCTGCACCTCCATCTGAAATTTTGTATGGGTCTGAAAATGAAAAAAACATTGAAAACCTCTGTGTTGTGGGACAACCTGGCTTGTCTAGGAAGGTAACCTGCCTCTAGGGAAAGTTTCTTCCTACACCTCAGTAGTTGGAGGTCAGGTTGCCATAAAACACAAGGATTTTGATCCCTTCTAAAACTTTTTTAAAAATTTTCTTTATTTTAATATTTAAAAGATTTTATTAGATTTAGTTCCAGAAATTTGTTTTGAGGTTTAGGAACTGGTTCCTTGTTGATAAGTAAAGTTGAGAGAATAATATATATAGTAAATCATTTATCTGATGAATAATTTCTCTGTTTGTGAATGTCCATGAAAGCTTGGAATTTTCTCAGCGTTGTCTGTCATTCATAGTTATTTTTCAAATGTCTAGCAGTTATTTATACACAACACAGGATTCAAATGTGAATTGTGTTGGTCACTTTAGACAGGACACATCCCTAGTTCATTTTGGAGAACATATGTCCCCATACAGACGGGACTGTTCTGTGGATCCTTAAATAAGAATGGATGGTCTTGTAGATAGAGCATTGGGCTGGGACCCAGGAGATCTGTGTACAATACATGATTTAGCCACAGACTTTCTGTGTGATGTTGGGCAAGTGACTTAATCTACCCTGTGCCTCTGTTCCAAATAAATGTTGTCCACTTTATAGGGGTGGTGCAAGGATAAAATCTATTAATGATTGTGAGCACATGAGTAATCCCATTCAATTCAATAAGACTAGTGTGTATAAAGTTAAGAATGTGTATAAATATCTGCAAATACAAGGCCCCAGTTTTTGAAAAAACTCATTATCTAGTTATTTCCCAGAATTGCTCCAAGTATTTGATCTAATCATATGTTCCTACAGGCACAACATATGCTCACAATAGCACAAGCTAGATATGTTTCCTTGCACAATTATGAAAACATTAACTGAACAGTAACATCTAGTCACCTTGTACATAAATATTATTGCATATGACTCATAGCCCATCAAAGAGAAGATCAAAATTTGAATGGTAACCAGGATAAAACTGATTGCACAAATAGCATTTTTAGTTGTGATTAATATATACATATATATAAAAAGAAAAGTGAACAACCCTATCTATCACATACCAACCTTAAATCTGGGCAAAATTTCTAAGAACATTGTCATCATAGTGAATAATGTAAAGTTAAAAAAGTAGTGTTCTTCATAGAGTATGTTGCCCCAAGTAACTAAACAGTGCAAGATGTTTGTTTCAGGTACTTTGCAAGTGATAATCTTTGATATTGAGATTCATGTGCAGGGTGGTAAAAGTGAATGACTATGAAGCTAGTTACATATTTGTTTACGGATAATGGCCCAAATTCTGTTCTCAGCAACACTGTTGTAAATCTGTTGACTTTTAGGGTACGTCTACACTACCCGCTGGATCGGCGGGTAGCGATCCCCGATTGCTCTCCCGTCGACTGCTGAACTCCAGCTCGGTGAGAGGCGGAAGCAAAGTCGACGGGGGAGTGGCGGCCGTCAATCCCACGCCGTGAGGACGTGAAGTAAGTGATTCTAAGTCGATCTAAGATACGTCGACTTCAGCTACGCTATTCTCGTAGCTGAAGTTGCGTATCTTAGGTCGATCCCCCCTCCCCCCCCCCAGTGTAGACCAGGCCTTAGTCTGTTTACTTTATAATAACAAAAGTGAGAGAAGAATTTCGGCAAAAGATTGTGGGCCAGTTTCTGCCCCCTTTACTACCTTGATCTACAAGTAGTATCACTGAAATCAATGGAAAAATTACTCTCTTTTTGAGCAGTATTTTGTTCTGTAACGACAGCAGAATTTGTCTCTTTCAAACTTTCCAGCACCTAACAATATCTTGAAATACTACTGGACTTTGTATTGTTTTCAACAATATGATTAAGAAAACAAAATTCACTACAGAAGCCATCTGAGCTTTGAAATGCCAATATTTATATTACTAAGTTACATTACATGCTGAATAAATTCTTTATGGCGAAGCTTAATGCAATAGTAAATTATTTGGCTATAATTCAGAGCTCTTTAATCAATAGTACTCTCTTTGTTTATAGATATACATGTCCCTTTTGTCTTTGCCAGGGAGTTTTCTGTTTTCACATCTGCCAAGAAAATAAACACTAAATTCATTTTTTCCTATTATTTCTCACTTGGCAACATATAGCTAGAAAAGTGCATAGTGTCCAGACAGAAGAGTTTAAATACTGTTTAGCCTTTTCACTAAAGGAGAAGATCAATGAAGATGATTTCAATTCAATCAAATCCAGTCTGTCTGAAGTGCCAGCTGCAGTATTAGTAAAGAAAAAAAATACCGTGTGTTTTACCATAGACTTGAATCTGAAAACAAGATGGTTCTTTTTCATTTAAAGTGTGTGTGTGTGTGTGTGTGTGTGTGGGTGGGTGGGTGGGTGTTTGCGTGTGCAATTTTAAGCTAGTATGGCTCACAAAAACCACAAGTTTGCTAAAATTGATTAGTTAGAACTTATGTGCAATGCTTTTATTTTCTGTGCCATTCATGAAAATTCTAATTTTATGCTCAGGTTTCTGATGGAAACATGTGCCAGACATTTAAGCTGTCTCTTGTTTTGGACACTGAATCCCCTGCAGGCAACATCAGTTGGAAGGTCATATTTGGCTCCAGATCCTCTATAATTCTCAAGGCAAAATTCCGATAGATCTGTCAAAACTATTTCTTTCAGAAGAGGACATATATGATGTACTTACCATTTAACTCTGTCACTCCTTAAACACTGAGCATATTTCTATATGAAATTATATAGGCAAAAACGGAACCACCCACAGTTGCAGGTAACTAAGCCACAGGTAGAAATAACCTATTTCAGATTTCAGTTTAGACCCACGAACTACCAACTATTACAATTTTTTCACTTAAGAAAATACCTGTATTTCCTCTTTCTGTTTCCCCCACAGTAGCACCTTTTAACTTGGTTAGGAATGTTTGGATTCATATATAATTTTTTTGTTTGTTTTGCCTATGGACTTGCTGATATTTGGAAGTCATAAAACTCTAAATGTATGATTGAAAAAGATAAGTAAGATGAAGCTTGAAGACTGAATAACTAGGCAAATAGATATCTTCTGGTTTTTGCCCTTCCAATATCCACTTCTGTGTAAATGGAAGCAGAATCAGCTATCACCAGCGGATGAGTCAATTTCAGCCACTGGTATTGGTCTTCTTTTTCATTTCTATTTCTGTAGGGATGCACGTTAGACTAGCAAAAATGAAGTGAGTTTTAATAACCTACTTTTTTATAGTCCACCAGTTATACTTGTGCTCCTTCTCAAGAATATTTGCAGTATGTACCAAATTAGGCCCTGATGCTGACATTTGTTCCATGTGGATGAGCCTTTGAACCTACATGGAGTTCCACTGAAGTCAATGAAGACTGGAGTGGGTATAAGGGTTCAACCACATGGATTTGATTGCAGGTTCAGGGACTCAATCAAATTGTATACTAAAAGAACCATGCACTAGCTGGGATATTCACTGATAAACAATTTAAATACTCTGTTTACTTGACTGACAAGTTCAATAATGCACCATGCCCAGCAACTTTATTTAGGATGTATGCCTTGCTAATTGCATTACAAACTATTAATGTGGTGGTTTGGCGTTGGCTCTGGTCTGAAATTCAGCTTTAAATATGTGTTTGGCCAAATTCTAGACCGAATTATGATTTTTCAGTTTCAGGCAAATATTTTTTAAAATATTTGCTCAAAGTTGAATTACTAGGAAGAGGCATCACTTCCTTCCCATAATGCATGTGCTTCCTCTTCTCCTGGCATGTTCCAATGATGCCTCAGCATGGGTCAGGAGGGAAGAGAAGTCAAAAGCTGATTCCTCTCACCTCCTTATTGTAAGTTCAAGTCACATGGCACTATAAACTCTGGATACAGGAATTTGCTGTATTGGTCCCAAGAAGAGCTCTGTGCAAACTTGAAAGCTTGTTTGATGAATCAACAGAAATTGGTCCGCACCCACATGCCCCCATCAGTGCGACAGGTTGATGCGGGAAAGTACATATACACATTTGCATCTGCATGCCTCTGAATTTACGCTCAAAAGTAATTGCATGTGAAAATGAGCTGTCAGTCATGCAGTGTTCTTATCTCTGTGTAGTGAGGTTTGCACAAGCAAATGGAGCGGGGGTGAGGGGTGTGATGGGGCAAGAAGCACATGCACACTTTTGTGAGTGCATTTGTTACCCATTTGCAAATCTGACACATGGGGCCAGATGCACTCAGTAACAGTGGTCTAATCTGGATGAAATAACAGTAAAATTAGGCCTAAAATTTGTGTGGCAGGCGTGGGGGTGTGACATTTATTGTATATACAGTATATTCTTGTAATTCAATCTCTACTGAGAGATTCAGGAAAGCAAACACTTTATAATTTTTTGGTTTGATGCAATATATGCACCACTTAGGTTCTCTTTCTATAGCCATCCTATTTATGTGGCTACTTCTTGTCAGAAACTTCCATCATCCTTAGATAACCCACAAGGCTGAATTTCAATTGACTATAGAACTGCATAATTCATAATGCTTGAGATAATACACTTTTAAAAGATTGCCAACAAATAGAAGTCACTGTACAGTAGTTGTATTCATTGTGTTTTCTGTACAGCATAGACTTAATAGGAGTCAGGCATCCTTCTGCATTTCAGATGTGCTTAATAGTATCTGTATTTCAAATAGTATCTGCATTTCCATGAAAAAATAATCATCAAAGAAGCAAACAAAAAGCAGCAAATGTTGCATAACATATTTTGCTTGCTACCTAATTGTACATCGGATATTTGTTTTGTTGTATTCCAGTAAACAAGGAAAATATCACAAAGAACACAAATTGAAAAAAAAAAGAAATGTAACATAACAATCTACTAGTTATTAATATTAGAGAGTGTAACATTCATTAATTGCATGAAGAAAAAGGTTAGAGCTGTCAAGACTGGTAGGCTGAAAAATATGGTCAACTTGTTGAATTTTGAATTGCAGATGAGTGTATGAATAAGATGCATATTTAATCTTTTTTCTATTGTTCCTGCCTAATCTATTTTTGTATGCAAGTGGCAAAGGGAAACTTATAAGAGTCTTGCTGTTCAAATGCTTCAGAGAGCAGGGTGCTTAGAAATTTCACTTTGCTGTCTGCATACAAAAGCAGAACGGACAGGCAAAGTGATGAAAAGCACATGCATGACTTGAGTGCACTGGCAGCATGATCATACCCGAATGCGATCAGACAGTAAATGAGCACACATACTGGCTTATTTTATGATAGAACATGAGTGCAGTGATGTTTCAGAGGGAGGGCTGGCTTATCTATTTTAGCAAAGCACCATTGCATCCCTTCATTTTTAAAAACTAAAGTGTTATTACCAAGGAAAGTACAGTTCATACTGTTATAAGGACTGCTTTGAATACACATGCCCATGGAATTTTGGGCATATCCACATCTGTGCATGCACCGTTGTGCACTAACACCTGTCTAGAGTGGTGACTGAAATTTCACACACAAAATCTATTTGTCCACATGTGTGTGGTGTGTGAGAATACCAGCATCTAGTGAAGCAAGTATTTGAATCTACTAACCATGTGCAGGTGTTGGCATCCAAAAGTGCATAAATAGGTCCATGAGCGCGCACCATTGTGTAAGCACAAATAGAGGTAAGGTTCACCATTTATCTACCCTGCCTTTCTCATATTTTATCCTATGCTTGTCATTCACCATGGTATCTGAGAACTGTACAAGTTTTTAATTTCTTGAAAACAGGTATTACTTTCTCTCCATGCTTCTCTCCACGTGTTTTAATCCTTGTCAAATAAGTGATTACAATTCCATTGTTCATTGGAGTTACAGCAGGTCAGGAAAAAATTATTTGGCTTTTTTCTTTGCAGTTTTATTGACAAAAACGAAAAAGTTTCCATTCATTGAAAACCCCCAAACTGAAAATGTTATGGTATTCAGCAACTGAAAAATTTCATCTGGTAGGTGGACACTTTTGATAAACTTTAATTTGATTTTTAATCAATCCCTAAGTTTTTTTTGTTGCTAAAAACTGAGGGGAGGAGAGGGGAGAGAATTTTCACGTTTTTGTTTTTTATGGAAACACAAAAAGTTTAACAAAAAGTGACATTTTTGAAAGCAGACAGTTGGCAAAATAGCAATTTTCCATCTAAAAATGTCGATGCATAACTTTTGACCAGCTCATACTGGGTTGTAGCAGATTTGGTATGAAGGTGGTTCCTTGGGTAACCTGAGCCAGTCCAGCTGAAGAGACTGAATGTCAAATACGGGGAGCCAATGCAGAAAGCAGAGATCCAAGGTGATGTTCTCTCAGGCATCAAGGCTGCCAGAACTTGGCTCATTTTGTTTACTTCCATGGAGTCTTACATTTCAGATTATCTCAACCTAAATATCTTTAAGAATTTATATTTTAAATTACAGTCAACCATGAACACATTTTGTTTATTGTGCATTCCAGTGTGCATCAAATAGTTCTTGGGCTGGCATACTGCAGCTTCACTGAACATAACCTTAACATAAAAAAACAACCTCCAAAGAAGTATTGTTTGAGTGTAAGTCAGTCATGAGTTTTATAGGTTTTTATAGGTTTTATAGGTATAAGGAGGAGAAAAATCCTTTAGACTGGATAAATTGAAATTACATGACATTTTTATGCTTGACTTAAAAAAAAAAAAGTCCTCACTGAAATTTAGTATAAAGCCACCCCAGCTTTCCCCCCGCCCCCAAGTCATCAGGGTACTTAAAACTACAATATGGTATTTTTCTAATGTCCTCTTGGAAAGAGGATATCCTGCCCCTCCCAAAAGATATTCCACTCTCTAGTCTATTTACACATGAAAAGTTTCTGTAACTGAGGTAGGTGTATTTCTGATGTTGGGATAGATGTGAAATTCTTATTGTATTTGCATCCTAAACAAAATTGTCAGTGGAGATCAATATCAAATGGGAACAACAAAGGGCATGGTTGGCATGATATGTCAAAATTGGGGATTGGTCCACAAACATAGTCAGCAAATACGACTGTTACTTCAGGTCATGATTTAGGGATGACCTATATGTTGACACTAGACATCATCACTGCGTTAGTTAGCCCGGGAACTAGAAAGACCGGGAGAACAACAGGGTCTGTCTATGGCCAGCAGCCTCAGTCAAGAATCCCCTTTATATTTATTATAGCAACCAGGTCTTTTCCAGTAGGTAAGAGACAATGCAGTTAGTCTAAAGCAGGGGTAGGCAACCTATGGCATGTGTGCCGAAGGCGGCATGTGAGCTGATTTTCAGTGGCACACTGCCTGGGTCCTGGCCACTGGTCTGGAGGGCTCTGCATTTTAATTTAATTTTAAATGAAGCTTCTTAAACATTTTAAAAACCTTATTTACTTTACATACAACAATAGTTTAGTTATATATTATAGACTTATAGAAAGAGACCTTCTTAAAATGTTCAAATGTATTCCTGGCACGCAAAACCTTAAATTAGAGTGAATAAATGAAGACTCAGCCCACCACTCCTGAAAGGTTGCTGACCCCTGGTCTAAAGGAATTTGGTCCGTCTAATTATATTTATGCTAAAAGAATACCGTAATGTTTAACGAACCAGCACTGATTGTCAAATGTGAAAAAATTAATAATTCAGGGTTGGTTTGGATAAATAACACTTTGAATTTTATGCAAACCTTGAGTCTGCAGAAATGTGCTGTACAAATGTGCTGTGAATGGGATCTCTTGTACCATTTTCCACGCTTCTTGTTCCAGCTGGAATCCAGACATACTCTTTCTATCATCTGTCTATCCTCCCCACCTTTTATGTCACATATTGGACTGTAAGCTTTTTAAGACAGGGACTGTGCCTTTGTATGTGTTTGTACAGCACCTAGCACAATGGAGCCCTGATCCTGACTCAGGCACCTCTGTGCTACTGTAATACAAATATATATTTTAAATATATTTTTTTAAAATAAAGCTTGTGAGTAATTCAGAACCTTTAAAGATTCCATTCAAATGTGGCTTCACAAATGGACAAAAATGTAAGTTAAAGAACTTCTTGGCCACAAAACTAGTTCACACTTCTTTGCTGATAAGGAAACAATAATATAATCCTTCGGCAAAATGTTGTTATAATGGTAGAGCATTCTGCAAGATTTATGATGTTAGCCATATGCTAACATATTAAACCACAATTTTTTCTCTCTTTGGAAAATAACATAAAACAATAACTAAGAGCAGAAAAGAGTTCCCCTTTTTAACCTGAATGACTAGAAAAAAATTCAGGCTCTTGCAGGTTGTTCCAGATGGATGAGAAATTGGTGATGGAGTTAGGTGTTTCTTTGATACAATTTTCTTTACTAAAAAGAATGCACAAAGTCCTGTTTCTTTGAATCCAGGAGGAACCAAACAACCAGGAGATGTTTCCTGGCTCACAGCCACAAGCCTCTTGTAGCCAGCAGAAGACTCTCTAGGCTTCTCTCTGGGCCACACACTAACTGTGCTTGTACAGGCTATGTCTGGAGATTCTTTGTGTGTGTCTGTGTGTGTGGGTGTGGGTGTGTGTGGGGGGGGGTGTGGCAGGGCATGCACACCCTCCTAGAGTGACCCGACAGCAAGTGTGAAAAATCGGGATGGGGGGGTAATAGGAGCCAATATAAGAAAGACCCAAAAATCGGGACTGTCCCTATAAAATCGGGACATCTGGTCACCCTACACCCTCCTGAAAACAATCCCTGGGGAAGCCCTCCATCCACATAGTTCAAATTCCTGAGTGGCACCTTTGTTATGTATGATGACTTGTGCCTGTGTGTTGATTTGGAGATCACTATTATTTCATAAAGGAGTTTGACTGTTTTGACTGTCTTAAAGGAAGGTTGGGGTTACATCCATCAGCTTCAATGACATTTTGCCCAAATCACAACAAGTAGCCAACTTATGTATATATTGAATGTATACTCTGCACTTCAAAAAATGCATTGCTAGTTTAAACTACAAGTGCCAATTAAGACCTCCCATCATCCAACCCTTAGTCACAAATAACTTTATTATAGTGGAAGTAATGTGATTGGGCTAGATTCTCAGCTGAAGTAAACTGGCATAATTCTACTGACTGCTTAATACCAGCTGAGGGTCTGGCCCATTGACTACAACCAGATTATTCAGCTGAGTAGGCTCTGTTTGAGTAATGGTTGCAGAGCTGGGTTCTAATGCACATGGTATGAGAATTTAAGATAGGCACTAACTGGCAAACTTGCAGGCAATCTTAACAGGGAGATCAAGGACTGAATGGGCCTGGGAGACCGAGATCTCCTCACCCTTAAAGATGGTCCTTCTAGGTCAAAGTTGAGAAAAATTGACAGGTTGCTGCAAGCAGAAGAGGAAAAGATTTCCTGAAAATATGGGAGAATTGTCACTTTTGATAGTCAATGCAGAGGCTCAGAGAGCAAAGGCAGTTGGTGAGACTCAAGTGCAGCTATAGCGACCTCAGGCTGCTATAAATGAAGACTGAAGGTGGACTACGAAGGGGCAAATCCTCAGTTGCTGTAAATCAGTGACGCTCTAATGACTTCAATGGAGCTACGATGAGTTACAGCCACTGAGGATCTGATGCAAAGTATTCCTGAATTACTTAAAAATACCAATTCTGAGTGATGTACTCTAAAGCACTGTATGCTCTTGTAGGTAGAGTGGATTTTTTTGAAACATCACATTACTGTGTTCTGACAACTGCACGTTATGACATGTCACTTCAACTTTTTAAATCTTGAGTTATCTGTTCCATTTGGCGACAAACATTATCAGTTTGTCACTATTCTATTGAAACACTCAGCCCATCAAATGCCAGTTCTGCAAACAGAGCAGCACAAAGAATTTTGCAAACAATGAATTATGCTTTTTTCTCTCAGTTTTGCACAAGAGATCTTTTTTTGTCCCTTAGTGAACTTGTAGTAACTGCAAAAAAACCCCAACAACCTGGTGTTGATCATGTGAGTTACTTTAGATTTTGCTCAGTGAAACTGAACATGACAGAGCAAGTCACAGAGTAAATTCAGTCTCGTTGCATCACATGGTGCTAGTCAGGGCCGGCTCTAACTTTTTTGCTGCCCCAAGCAGCAAAAAAAAGCGCCGCCCCCCCCCGCCGAGCGCCGCGCCGCCGGAACCCCCCCCCCGAGCGCCGCGCCCCGCGCCGCCCCCCCGCCGAGCGCCACGCCGCCGGAGCCCGCCCCCCCCGCCGAGCGCCGCGCTGCCGGAGCGCCCCCCCCGCAGAATGCCGCGCCGCGCTGCCCCCCGCCACCCCAAGATTGGCCGCCCCTTACCAGGCGCCGCCCCAAGCATGTGCTTGGTTGCCTGGTGCCTGGAGCCGGCCCTGGTGCTAGTCGAACTGTTTCCCATTCAGAGTTGTATCCAGAACGGCACCAGAAGCAGGGATGGGCAAGGTTGAGTCTCAGAAGGTTGTGCGATCAGAATCAGAATCTGAAAAGAGGCAGGAGGGTTAATTATATCCCATATATACTCGATCATAAGCCGCTTCGTTTATAAGCCGACCCCCCCAAGATGGATAAGTAAAAATGGAAAAAATTTTATAACCTGTTCATAAGCTGACTCTATAATTCGGGGATCAGCAAACTTTGGCTCCTGGGCCATAAGGATAAGCCGCTTGTGGGTCGAGATGGTTTGTTTATCTCGAGCGTCCGCAGGCACGGAGGTAAACCTAAGTAAACAAAGTGTCCCGGCGCACCAGCTGCTTACCCTGACGGGCCGGGACAGCAACTGGTGGGGAAATATTTTGGGGGGGAGAAGCTGGGAGTCAGGGGAGTAACCCCTGTGACCATCCCCCACATGACCCCACCCCTAGCCCGGGATCCTCACACTCTCCCCATCCCTTCCCATCTTATCTGGGGAGGGCCGGAGAGGATGTCTCTGGCCTGGCTGGAGCTGCTCCGGCAGGCTGGGCAGCGCGGCCGCAGCCTGCTCCGGCGGGCCAGGCCAGGGGGCGTGGCTGCAGGATGTTCCAGCGGGCTGGGCTGGGCGGCATGGCCGTAGTGTGCTCCGGCAGACCGGGCGGCGTGGCCACAGCCTGCTCTGGGGGGGTGGGGCCGAGCGGCACAGCAGCAGCCTGCCGGCCCCAGAGCTGCAGCTGCTTCGGAGGCTGGGTGGAGAGCAGGGTGGCCAGAAGCGGAGACTCTGGCCCCACCTCTTCCCTTCTGGCTCTGCTGGCTGTGCTGCCCCTCCTTGCTCCCTCTGTTGGGGGGAGGGGCTGTGTCTCACCTCTCCCTCTCTATACCCATTCATAAGCCGACCTCCTTCTCTGGTGCTTCCCTTTTTTACTAAAAAAACTGGCTTATGAACGAGTATATACGGTAATTACTACTCTAAAATAGACACCAAACCAATGAGTTTAATGAATATCCTGCATTTGCACAAACCAAGGCTTTTAGTTCTTATGCTTCACTTATTTTTGCTGGGAAATATGGAGGAGGATAGGAAGAATAAGACCTAAGATGAGATGCCATGGAAAGGACAGCAGTTGCATCTCTTCCCATTACATGGCAGTATTAACCACACTACTGAGGAAGAACTATATAGTCCATTGGTTGTGTCTATGCTCTATACACAAACATTAAGAATATGATAAACATGACATGGACACAGCTAAATAACCACATTTATTAACTACTTACATATATACAAAACCTAGCTATATATAAACATGGCTCTGGCAGGTTCCTGGTGGTCTATCGCAATAGAAGACAGGGATGCCCACTAGAGGACTCCTACGCTATTTAAATGTATACTATCCAATTTGTATAAACTACGTCATTGTTCTCATCAAATAACTTCTCTGAGATTGCCAGAGATTGAGCTCCTGCATGAAAGACCAAGCATCATTACTGTGCACAATACAGAGGACAGAAATGTAAATGAAAGCAAGGAATGGATTCATTTTTCACATTTCCTGAAAGTGCTGTGAGATTAGTTTTAAGTAATCTGTAACAGTTGAGGTGCAACAGCATAAAATGACTAGCTGGGAGGAGTTCAAGGCTCAAGACCTTGATCATTATTGTTATTACAAACTAAAAATTCAGTCAGGGTGGAGGGGTGAACAAGTGTATCGATCATTTTATGACATTATTGGCGAGTCAATGCCTTGTAAATTAGATTGCTTGGTTCCTCCCCCAACCTTTCAATCAGTTTAAAATTTAACACCGAGAATAAGATAAGGAAGGTGGAACTGTGAATTTTTGATTTGGAGGGTAACTTAAACAACGAACTGCAATTGCATTTGAGCCTGAGCTATTCCCTGTTATTAAATGTTAATGTAGTGTGGACTATTCCCTAGGGAACTACTGCTGTGTGCAGTGCTGACATACGCTGCACTAGCTTCCCTTGTACGAGAGAGAAAGCAATTTTCATGGCAGACCCACAGGAGTTGTCAGTTCCGGTAGCCACTGTTTCCATGGAAAGAATGGCTTCCATTTACCGTGAATCTGTATAGCATGGTGTGCAATGATTGTGTGATCTGTCATGTCATGGCAGCTGGAAAGATAATGGTTGTAACCCGTGTAACCTCAGTGCTAGAATGTGCCAGGTCAGTAAAATCAGATTCAGTTGTGGTTCAAGGAAACATTTCAACATTTTCTTCTGAAATAAACTTCTGAATCTAAACGAGCTCCGTGGAACAAGGGGCTTGCCATAGGTCATGTTTGTATTATGGGGACTTCAGCAGCATAGCTCCGGCACCGTAGCTATACCAGCATAACCCAGTGGTATAGATGCAGCCTACAGTGACTGAAGGAGTTTTTCCATTGCTGTAGGAATGCCCCCCTTCAGAACAATGGTAGCTAGGTTGCCAGAAACGGTATTACATCATCTTAGCTGTATCTACACTGGGGGTTAGGTTGGCATAGCTACGGTGCTCAGGTGTTTGGATATTTAATGTCCCTGAATGCCGTAGCCATGTCAACCTAAATTTTAAGTGTAGACCAATCCTTAGACTAATAGCAGGCTAGTGATGTTCACAAGTGTCCCTACCTATTGAAACATGGCCTGTATGTTTCCTTACAGCACAGAAGGTTCTGTGTCCTACAGATTGTCTAGTTACAGCTCAAATATGGTATTCTGGGTTTGGGGTTGTGGTGGGGCGGCTGCCCCACGCCCGGAGAGGGTGGGCTGCGGCAGGCCTGGGCGCCTGCGTAGACGCGCAGCCAATCAGAGGAGGGCTTACTGGGAGCCAATCAGAGGACAGATTGGGGCCAGCCAATCAGGGCCCAGCTCAGCCATATAAAAGGCTGCTCAGCGCGAGAGCAGTCAGTCTGTCCCAGGCCTTCAGAGGGGAAGGTCTGTCTCCAGAGCTGGGAGGCCAGCACCATGGACAGCGCAGTGCAGGCCAGCTCTAGAGAGGGGGAGAAGGCCCTACTCTGTAGCCTGCCAGGCGGCAGGTCTGGAAGGAGAAGGCCTAGCACAGAGAAGGGCCGTTGGGGAAGCGGTCCAGAGGAGTACTCAGAGGAGGGAGGAGAAGGAAGACAGCAAGACTGTCGCCAGAGGGCCTCTGGACCGGGACTCAGAGTAGAGGGCGGGCCTGAGTCCCCCCCCTTTCCCCCTTTTTGTTATATTCGGCCATACACCCAGCCATAGGCCGCAGGGAGCGGCCGGCCGGAACCACGCCAGATCCTTGACAGGAGGGATTGGACTGAAAGGTGTGGGGCTGTTGATCACTCCCCCCCCCCCCGGAAGGGGGTGCGAATAGACAGAAGGACACTGTCGGAGGGCAGTGCTCCAGAAAGGGGGCCCTGTGCGTCGGGAGCACAGTGGGCCCACACGCCAACCCCTGGCAAGACGACAGACGGGACATGACCAAAAGGAGGTGCTCTACTGGATCAGACTGATTCCTCGTGGTGACCAGTAGGAGACGCTGTGGTGGTGAGCCCCAACCCTGTCACAGGGGCCTAAACTTGTCTTTTCTAGCCCAGGCAGCAATAGCCTAGGAGACATGAAAAAGTTTGTTCACTCCCTACAGGCGCTGACTGTATCTTGCCTACCTGACTTGCAACCACCATTGGTCAACCCCAGACCCAATAAAAAGAAGTCCAAGGAATTGCATCAGCCCTGCTTTCATCACAAGTAGAGATGGTCAAAAATGGAATTTCTATCCCACAGGAAATACCAAGTTTTAGACATTTTGTTTTGTCCTAAATAGGGACAAAAGTTGTAATAATTTATTTTTTTTGTGGGGAAAAATATTCTGAAATACTTCATTTAAACTTTATGGAAGCAATTTGTTTTGAATTTATTCAACTTTTATATTTATATTAGTCAAAACTATAGTTGAAACAAAGCATCTCAACAGTCTAAAAATGAAACTTTTGGATAATTTTTTTGGATAATTTATGTTCCTGTGAAGTCAGCATTTTCTGATAGGAAAAATATTCAATTGGAAATTTTACATCCAGCTCTAGTTATAAGGGTAAAGAGGATGAAGGAGTTGTAAGGGCTTCAGAGGACCTAAGACCACAAAAGTTGGCTGTGCCCATTAATTTATTTTGTTAATTTTGGGCCAGACCGTGCAGGGTATAGAGTGGGGTGGAATGCTCAAGGAACCCCTGCTTCCATGCAGCACAGCACAACAAGCTGTCCAGTTGTAGTCCCTGTACTCCCAGACAGCACAGGAACTGAACCGTGATAGGCCCAAGGGGTGCACGCTAACCAAATAGTGCACATTCCTGTTGTAGGCTGGAAAGCTCAGGAAGGGAGCAATGTGTGTCTGTGTTCGGGAGGGAGGGGCACACAGAGTCATGTGGCCTGCCCAGATTTGCTGCTTGACTTGTACTGAGCATGCTCAATAACATCTGCTGAAGCCGCCACCTTCACTCTGTTCCCCCGCTATCAGCAGGTATGGGTTGTCTCTGGAAGGGAGTGTACCTCAATGAAATACGATCTCTTGGAACTCCCATTGGAGTGCAGTTGACCCCAATTTAGTCCTGTGTACAAAGTACACAGTCTGGCCATTGATTTTTTTTTGGTTTGGTTTGGTTTGGTTTAAGTTGCTACCTATTCATCAAAGTCCAGGCATGATTACAATAAAAACAACCCTACACATCAACTAACTAATGAGAGCAAAAAAACCAACATAATCCGGGCCTCACTCCCACAAACAGCCCGTCAGAGTAAGCTTGTGCAAGTACATAGGCTTTACACTAAAGGTCCAGACTCTGTTGGACCAGTGAGGGGAATGAATTTCAGAGGCAAGAGAATGCACTAGTCTCCAACTTAACAAACCGTCTAGGCATTGTCAGCTCAGGCATCCGAACTAATCTCAAATGCCTTGTTAAAACATGAAGTCCCAGGTAGCTAAGATGCTCAAGATCTAAGCCATAAAAGGTTTCATACATCAAAACTGAGACCTTGAATTGCAGTGGTAGCCCATGCCGCCTCTGCAGCTCAGGAATAATGCAATTTGTAGAAGAAACACTGATAATGAAATGGGCCATGCATCTGCAGTAGCTGATATTTTTGAGTGGTGTTTAGCTGTCCCCACAAACACAGCTTGTTACAAGTTATCCATTTTGATAGTGACAGCAGTGCAGATAACTGTGGCAAGTTCCACATCAACAAGAAGTGATTGCATCTGCCTTGACAAATACAGAGATGGGCTCATGGCCCCACTGCCAGCTGGAAACTCAGAAGCAACCGAGGATCCAAAAGAACATGGGCACAATAGAGAACATGCCATTTCCCCCAGTCTTATCAAGATCACATCACTCTTCCTGGGCTTGATCTTCAGCCTGCAAGCTCTCAAAGCCCCAGTCTTGGATAGACACTCTAACACAATAACACCCACCACAACAGAAATGGAAAATGTCCATAGTTAAAAAAGGGAAATTGCCTAAATATAGGGGGCCTTTTCTAAGATGCTTTATTTTTGCATTTTTCTTTTAAGAAATACCTGTGAGGTGTTTATTTCTGCCTTGCTTTGTTATATTTATATACAATTGCTAATCTATTTATTGATTTCATAAATCAAACAGAATTCAAGTTAGTTATGAAAGGCTGTGAAAAGAATTGAAATATATACTGGCAGTAAAATTGGTACATCAGTGAAGATGTAAAGATAAAAAGAAATAAAAATAGAACAAAGGATGCCTTTTCATGAGTGTTAATGCAGTTAAAAAAACTTTGACATAAAACTGCATCATACTGAAAGCAAAAATACATGAAAAAGGATTTAATGCTTTATTATTTGACAAATATTTGACAAAGCATTTCATTTCTTGATGATAGTATTATTACAACATTCCTACCAAGGGATTTTTTTTTTCCTGTTTGTAGATGTTAGACTTTGAAATGTTTCACTATGATATGGGTTCTGATTTCATAAACAAAGATGGGTTTATTCTCCTCAGGACTTTTCCCTTCACTTCAGGGGATAAAATTTTCATAGCACTGACCAGATCATGTTCTATGCACATAGCTACATTCTTGCAGTTCACTCAATAACAATAGGTGCTCTGGAGTGTCATCTTCTGCATTTACTCTCTTGACTGTCACTTGATATGTAATCAAGACCTATTACTGAAAAATAGTTTTACAAAGGCAGATTTAAAAACAACATTAAGGACTTAATTTTGCCATCCTTACTCTCTGAATAGTATCTTATTCTGTGAGCAGTCCCCTTGTTTTCAATGAGCTTACAGAGAGCAAGGTGCTACTCAGTTAAGCCATCTCATTGTCCTCCTTTAAGAACTGCCATTTTAATGTGTGATTTAAACTGTGGGTCGGGACCCCAAAGTGGATCATGACTCCATTTTAATGGGGTCTCCAGGGTTGGCTCAGACTTAGCCCAAGCCCCACTGCCCAGAGCTGAAGCCCTGGGTGGTGGGGCTTGGGTTAGAAGCCTCCCACCTGGGGCTGAAGCCCTTGGGCTCTGGCTTTGCTCCCCCTTCCCCCTCTTCCCCCCCCCCCCCGGAGAAGCAGGACTTGGGTGGGCTTAAGCTTCAATCCCCCCTCCTGGGGTCATGTAGTAATTTTGTTGTCAGAAGGGGGTCGCAGTGCAATGAAGTTTGAGAACCCCTGTGAAACACGCTTCAACTGTGATGCCTAGAAAAAACTTGTTAGGCAGTGGGTGTGCTGAGAACGCTGCTTATCATGCTGACTAGTATTGTGTCCCTTTTTTTTTTTTTTTTTTTTTTTTTTTTTTTTTTTTTGGTGCTCCACCATCTGTATGTCAGTATCCATCTGTTATTTCTTGTCTCATACTTAGATTGTAAGGTCTTTGGGGGTAGGAACCATCTTTTTGATCTGTTTGTACAGGGCCTAGCATGTTGGAGCCCTGGCTTATGACTAGAGAATCAGACCTTGTCTATACAGGAAATTGCAAAATCTTAATTTAAATAATTTATTTTGCAGAGTTTTGCACCAGTTTAACTAAAATCAGTGTGGACACTTATTTTGGCTTCATTTAAACCTGTTCCTAGTTGACTTAAGCCAAAGAAACACAAAAATGTTTAAACACAAATAAAAGTGTCCACATGGAAGTTTACAGTGGCTTCACTAAATTTCGCACAATGGGTGCCACCTTCCCATGTAGATAAGACTTCAGACCCACTGAATTTTTCCCTAGCCATTTACTGAATGTATACAGTAAGGACTCCTGGGTCAATTCCTACAGTTGAATTTAAAAAACAACTACAGTTTTTCAATTTTAAGGTGTCTGATTAAATAACGGAATCTTTACAGGAAATAAATTAATTTAATAAAGACATTAAAGTTATTTTCTTTTTCTTTAAAATCCCAATCCTGCATTATCAAACCATTAAACTAAACTAAAACTAGTGATGTTTGTGATTTTTTTTAAAAAGAAAAATAAAGAGAAAATGAATATTTCCAGGCCTGTGCAAATCTCATGTTACCTGGGAGAAAACATTCCAAAATGAATTTGGCACTTTTGGATTTTGTGAGTATGAGAAAATTATAGAGTACATAAAAATAAAGAGTGGAAAATTCTTTCTTTAAATGTTAATTACACTTCTAGTAATTACTGTTGTATTATATTATTTTTAGCCTAATCTAGGCTCTCTTAGTCATGGGGTTTAGTCACTCCAACTGGAATGACTAATAAAACTGGAAAACAAGGAAGTGTCTTAGAGAAATTTAAAATAATGAAAATAAGTAAGGAGTTTAAAAAAACCCTTCAATATATATATATATATATATATATATATATATATATATATATATATATATATATATATATATATATATATATATATATATATATAATCATAACTTCTGTCACCCCCACCTGCCAAACAAATGTGGAACCAAGAAGGCACATGAGAAATATATCTTGAGCACTTTGCTTGTATATTGTATCCCTTTCCCTCACCCATCTGTAATTTGTATGGTTTTGGTGTTTTTGAAGGGTTGGGGTTGTGTGTTTTTTAGGCTCCTATCCTGCAAACACACATGTGAGTAGCTTTACTCACAGGAGAAATTCCACCAGTCTACTCATCTAAGTAAAGTTATTTACATGCATAAATGTTTATGAGCTTGGGTAGAGACATTGCAAGCTCTTTGGGGAAGGGACTCTATATAGGGCAGATCCTCAGGTGGTATAAAGTATCATCTTTTCAGGGAAGTCAATGAAACTATGTCACAATATACCAGCTGAGGATCGGCCTCCAGATCTTTAAATGTTTATACAGTGCCTAGCACATTTTGGTGGTGGTGTAATAGAAATGGTAGTGCTCATCACATACATTTCAGATGAATTGAAAATTATTTACTTTTTGAAAAATCTTTAATTTAATTTGTTTTAATTTGTCAGTTTGTTTTTCAAATGAAAACTCAATAAGTGATGAGGATTTTTAATGGGAAACTTGTATGAGCCAGTAAAAAGTTCCATATATAGTTTCTTTATGCCTGTCCTCTTCTAAATAGAAATTATGCAAATCCAGATTAATTTTGTTGGGTTGCGTGGACAAGACACTTCTGCTAACAGCCGAGATATGCTTGCAAATTGGTAGTGTTTTTGTATGACTATTTTTGTCGACATTGGAGCTAAAAGAAAGAGGATGTGAGTCTGGCCTTGAGGAATCTAATTTATCTTCCCCTCCTGTGTATGTGCTTCTATTGATGCTGAGGGAAGTTATACCAGTGCACTGAAAGATCTCTCTAAGGCCTTTTCATCCAAGATCTCAAAGTGCATTACAAATATCCATGAGTAGAACTTTCCAACACCTTGTGAGGTGAATAAGGGATTTGTTTATTCTTTCAGAATAATTTCTGAAGTGTCTTAAATGTCCTCTTATACAAACATAGAAACACAATAAAATGCAATGAAACATGTACACTGGTGGTGATTAAAAAGGCAGCATTACCAACAGCAACCACAGAGAGGTGACCAAGATGCTGCATTTGCTCTTTTACTAACACAAAATGATGATGGTAAATTTCCAATTGAAAGAAGTCTTTCAAAACACAAGCAATGACCTTTGGAATGGTAACCAGGCTAGGCAATTATAATTTTTCAAAATGAAAAAAAATAAAATGGAACCACAGCATGGCTACCAATATGCAACAGTGTAGGGAAAGAAGGGGGGAAGATAGAATAATTGCCTGACTTCTTAATTGGCCAGCCCAGAATAACACCCCAACATTCACAGTACCTAGTGATAAACTATTCTAGACAGGTTCTTATATCACACTCATCACCTTGGTATCTAAGCTCCTTCACTGTACTGAGTGCCTTGTGGGTTCTTTAGTGACCACAAGTGGTCAGGACTAGAGCAGGTTTGAAAATTATCAAAGTCATATTGATAAAACGCAGAAGGAAAATCCCTCATCTCCTTCCTCTCCCAATTTTCTGATCAGGAACCCTTTTTGACATGTCATCTAATGGAAAGCCCCACCAACAACACACTGCCCTGTGTTATCAAACAGGAGCATTGATTCAATATTGACATGGAAGGAAGACCGCCCTCTACTAAGTAGTAAACATTTTCTGCAACATTTAGTTGTTCCTTGGATGTCTCCTATACCAAACTGACCCAGCACTACCATGCTTTAACCAATCTGTGACATCTTCAGGCAGAAACAGGGTAAGAGAATCAATACTATCTCTTTAAACATTTGGTTCCTATCAGTGTTTTTTTTTTTTTTAATTAAAGCACTGTGTCCTTTCAAATTTGAGTTCTCAACTATATTTATTATTTGTATAACAGTAGCATGAGGCTCCTCAGTCTCTTTTGAAAATTTTCCCCAGAGAGATTAAGGGACTTGCCCAAGGATGTCTGCATCATAGCTAGAATTTGAACCCAGATTTCCTGAATCCCAGTCATATGCCTTCAACACAAGGCCATCCTTTCTCAGTAATGGTAATGATACTATCCTCCCTTTTTATGGCATTTGAGATCTACTGGTGAAAAGCACCATACAAGTGTTAGAGTTATTAGTAATAATAATACCATCTGATTCCTATATTATTCTGAATATTGGTCAAATAACTGATGCTTCAGAAGAAGAAAAGTCTCCACACATAGTAAATCAAGCCAGTTACTTGACTGTACAGAGGGGGAAATTTTTTCCTCACCCCACAGATGATTTTATGCCCTGAGGGGTGAGACTGGATGACACTCTTAATTTAGCATGCACAAGTGCAGATGTTATTGACGGGAATCAAATTATTTAACCTTTTATCAGTCTAGCTACAGTAAGACTCCCTCACCTTCAGCTGTGCGAATTTCTACATCTTGATCATGTGATGTAAACTAATTTCTCCAATTTGTTTTAAGTTTACTAGCTATTGATTTCATTGGGTGATCCCTTCTCCTCCTACAATGGTTTTCTCTTTTTCCCCTGCAGCAGGTCAATTAACTGATCATTTAAAATATTTTGGTTTTTTTTACAAGGTGAGCTGATAAAACTAAGGGTATTTGTAAATTAAGAAAAAGCAGTATAATATAGTCTTATTGACAGAGTATTTTGTGAGGTAGGCACAGAAACTAGAGAAATGTATGTATCTTCTGCCCCCTTCTGGTACTTTACAGTAGAGCAATGAAATAGAGCTCTCATTCCAATTAGAATGTAACAATGTTATATTTAATGTGCTAAGTCAATGAGTTTTGCTTGTCAGAAAAAATAAAAAGCTAGCAAATTCAGATTTCACTTCATGAAGTAAAATACAATTAGAATGCCTATGCAGAATAAACTGAATTAAGTAAAACCCCTCTCAAAGGATGGGATGAATTTCTGAAAACACCATTAGGTTTGATCCTACCATTTTTTTTCCTTTGAAGACGCATCTGGAGGCATATTAGACTACTTACAGACAATAGTTAAGGGTTATATGATCAGGCCATATAATTGCAAATATTTTGTTTTTGGAGATAATTCACACCTTTTGGTCTTATACATTTCCATAGTTCCCTACCAATATTTGAACTATTCTGAAATCCTATTCAGTGGGTGGTGTGCTCATGAACATTTTATTTTCTCATCATAATGTTTAAGGAGTTATAGGTATGGATTTCCCATGCTTTGAACTAAAAATATATGGCCAATTTTTAACATAGGTTTTGTAAGCCTGTTTGGTAATCACTGAGGCCCTGATCCTGTGATTCACAGTGTTTGTGGTGCTGTAACAGGCTCCAAATAATGCACATTAGAATATTTGTGTTCTTAAGGTGAAAATATGTGATTGTAATCACATATTTTCCTAATTTGAACCTTTCAGCCTTTCCTCACTACTTGTTTCTTTTCCATTATTGTATAAATACGCATTATGGCCAAGTGGGAAACCAAATAGTCACAAAAGAGAAAAGATTAGACTGATTAATAAGGATAGCATTTGCAGTTACTCTAGGTAAGATAACAATTACAAGACTTAGCAGTAATTTTTATGGCATAATCAACACCAGCTTCAGGATCAAGACTTTTTCCTTTCCTCCTCCCTATATCGCTGGTTCTCCCTTCTTCTCCCCTCTTTCCCCAAAGGTATATAATATTGCACAACTGAGCAGATGAATTAGGAGAGGCTTTCCTGAAGGATATGGCAGTGGTTCCTGTTGGACACAGGATACAGGACTGGATGAACCATTGGCCTGCTCTACTGTGGCAATTGCTCTCTTCTTGCACATAATACAGCAGTGAACACATTTTGGAAGGGACCACTGAAGCAGCCTGAAGGTGAACTGCATTTGTTTTTCAAAATGATGAATATTCCAAGAAGTTAAACATGCACAGATGTGGTGTTGAATTTAGTGACCTGCCCTTATATAGGTGCATGCTTGAAGGAGCAAGCAAGGAGATTATCTGTGCAAGTGTCTGTCATAATGGCAGTTCCCGTGGCTGGGGAGTGCAAGGGCTACTCTGCTGGTGCATCCCCACCAAATGCATGTCAGCTCAAAGGGGTGGAATGGAGGCAGAGTCCTTCACTAGCTCACTCAGTGGGTCAGCTGCACCATCCTAAATGGTGCACCCCATGCAGTCTGCCTGCATGACATGCCTATTCAGGGAAGGGCTTTGAACTTCATGACAACAGGGATCAAACTCTGAGTTACAGCTTCAAAGACTTAGGCCTGGTCTACACTACGAGTTTAGGTCGACTTTAGCTGCGTTAAGTCGACTTAAACCTGGACACGTTTACACGACGAAGCCCTTTCTTTCGACTTAAAGTGCCCTTTAAACCGGTTTCTTTACACCACCTCGACGAGGGGATTAGCGATAAAATCGGCCTTAGGGGGGTCGGAATTGGGTTAGTGAGGACGGAATTCGACATTAGTGGCCTCCGGGAGCTATCCCACAGTGCTTCATTGTGACCGCTCTGGACAGCACTCTCATCTCAGATGCACTGGCCAGGTAGACAGGAAAAGCCCCGCGAACGTTTGAATTTCATTTCCTGTTTGCTCAGCGTGGAGAGCACAGGTGACCACGCAGAGCTCATCAGCACAGGTAACCGTGATGGAGTCCCAGTCCCAGTCCCAGGATCGCAAAAGAGCTCCAGCCTGGACCGAACGGGAGGTACGGGATCTGATCGCCATCTGGGGAGATGAAGCAGTGCTGGCCGAACTCCGAAACAGTAAAAGAAATGGCAAAACATTAGAAAAGATCTCCAAGGCCATGAAGGACAGAGGCCATAACAGGGACGCACAGCAGTGCCGCGTGAAAATTAAGGAGCTAAGGCAAGCCTACCACAAAGCCAGAGACGCAAACGGAAGGTCCGGGGCTGAGCCGCAAACATGCCGCTACTACGAGGAGCTGCATGCCATTCTAGGGGGTGCAGCCACCAGTAGCCCAAGCGTGTGCTATCAGTCCCTCTCTGGAGACAGGGAAGCGGGTTCGGCGGACGAGGAAGATGAGGATGGAGAGAACATCATAGATAGCTCACAGCAGCAAGGAAGCGGAGAAACCAGTTTCCCCAACAGCCAGGATATGTTTGTCACCCTGGACCTGGAACCAGTAACCCCCGAACTCACCCAAGACCCTGTGGGCACACAGGGGACCTCTGGTGAGTGTACCTTTGTAAATATTACACATGGTTTAAAAACAAGCGTGTTTAATGATTAATGATTAATTTGCCCTGGCAATCGCGGCCAGTACAGCTACTGGAAAAGTCTGTTAACGTGTATGGGGATGGAGCGGAAATCCTCCAGGGACATCTCCAGAAAGCTCTCCTTCATGTACTCCCAAAGCCTTTGCAAAAGGTTTCTGGGGAGGGCTGCCTTATCCCGTCCGCCATGGTAGGACACTTTACCACGCCAGGCCAGTAGCACGTAGTCTGGAATCATTGCATAACAAAGCATGGCAGCGTATGGTCCCGGTGTTTGCTGGCATGCAGACAACATCCATTCCTTATCGCTCTTTGTTATCCTCAGGAGAGTGATATCATTCACGGTCACCTGATTGAAATGGGGCGATTTTATTAAGGGGACATTCAGAGGTGCCCCTTCCTGCTCTGCTGAACAGAAATATTCCCCGCTGCTAACCACGCGGTGGGGGGGAGGGGTGAAGTGACCATCCCAGAGAATTGGGTGTGTGGGGGAGGGGAGTTAGTTGGGTTTGTGCTGCATGTTAAACCTGAAACCGCAGCCCCTCCTTTTACATTGCAAACCCATTTTAAATGGCCAACCCAACGGGTGCTTGGTATGGTTAATGAGAGCAGTACTGTTTTAAACCATCCCCACTTGTTAACAAGGTTAAAAAAGCCAAAAGACTGTGTCTTACCATGGCTGCCTGCAAGCTGAAATCTGTGGCCTGGAACTGCGTGAGTGATCTCTCACACCAAACAGGCAGGCCCTCAATATAAGAGGAAAAATGCGACCTTGTAACGAAAGCACATGTGCTGTGTGATGCACGGCAAAATCTAAAGTGAAAGAGTGTACCCATTGTTCTCAAAAATGTATCTTTTTTAAACAACTCTCCCTTCTCCTCCACCAGCTGCAAATGTTTCATCTTCACAGAGGCTAGTGAATATTCGAAAACGGAAGCGAAGGACGCGTGACGAAATGTTCACTGAACTACAGACTGCCTCCCACGCTGACAGAGCACAGCAGAATGCGTGGAGGCAGTCAATGACTGATTTTAGAAAAGCCCAATATGAGCGAGAGGAGAGGTGGCGAGCTGAATCGCTGGCTGAAGAGCAGAGGGTGCGTGCTGAAACGCGGGCTGAAGAGGAGAAGTGGCGTCAGCTTGTACTCAGAAAGCAAGAGTTGATGCTCCGGCTGCTGGAGCATCAAACTGATATGCTCCTGCGTATGGTTGAGCTGCAGGAAAGGCAGCAGGAGCAGAGACCGCCGCTACAGCCCCTCTGTAACCAACAGCAGGAGCAGAGACCGCCGCTACAGCCCCTCTGTAACCAACAGCAGGAGCAGAGACCGCCGCTACAGCCCCTCTGTAACCAACAGCAGGAGCAGAGACCGCCGCTACAGCCCCTCTGTAACCACCAGCCCTCCTCCCCAAGTCCCATTGCCTCCTCACCCAGACGCCCAAGAACATGGTGGGGGGGCCTCCGGCCACCCAATCACTCCACCCTAGATGATTTCCACAGCAATAAGTTTTAAAGTGCAGTGTGTCCTTTTCCTTCCCTCCTCCCCCACCCATCCCGGGCTACCTTTGCAATTATCCCCCTAGTTGTGTGCTGCTTCCCTCCTCCCCAACCCATCCCGGGCTACCTTTGCAATTATCCCCCTAGTTGTGTGCTGCTTCCCTCCTCCCCCACCCATCCCGGGCTACCTTTGCAATTATCCCCCTAGTTGTGTGCTCAATTAATAAAGAATGCATGAATGTGAAGTAACAATGACTTTATTGCCTCTGCAAGTGGTGCTTGAAGAGGGGAGGGTAGGGGAGGTTGGGGTGCTTGGTTTACAGGGTAGTAGAGTTAACCGGGTGCGTGGGGGGGGGGCTGCGATTTCATCAAGGAGAAACAAACAGAAGTTTCACACCATATCCTGCCCAGTCACAAAACTAGTTTTCAAAGCCTCTCTGATGCGCACCGCGCCCTGCTGTGCTGCTCTAACCGACCTGGTGTCTGGCTGCGCGTAATCAGCGGCCAGGCGATTTGCCTCTACCTCCCACCCCGCCATAAATGTCTCCCCCTTACTCTCACAGATATTGTGGAGCGCACAGCAAGCAGCAATAACAATGGGGATATTCTTTTCGCTGAGGTCACAGCGAGTCAGTAAGCTGCGCCAGCGCGCTTTTAAACGCCCAAATGCACATTCCACCACCATTCGGCACTTGCTCAGCCTGTAGTTGAACAGGTCCTGACTCCTGTCCAGGCTGCCTGTGTATGGCTTCATGAGCCATGGCATTAAGGGGTAGGCTGGGTCCCCAAGGATCATGATAGGCATTTCAACATCCCCAATGGTTATTTTCTGGTCCGGGAAGAAAGTCCCTTCCTCCAGCTTTCAAAACAGAAGAGAGTGCCTGAAGACGCGAGCATCATGTACCCTTCCCGGCCAGCCCACGTTGATGTCGGTGAAACGTCCCTTGTGATCCACCAGGGCTTGCAGCAGCATTGAAAAGTACCCCTTGCGGTTTATGTACTCGGTGGCTTGGTGCGCCGGTGCCAAGATAGGGATATGGGTTCCGTCTATCGCCCCACCACAGTTTGGGAATCCCATTGCAGCAAAGCCATCCACTATGTCCTGCACGTTTCCCAGAGTCACTACCCTTGATATCACCAGGTCTCTCATTGCCCTGGCAACTTGGATCACAGCAGCCCCCACAGTAGATTTGCCCACTCCAAATTGATTCCCGACTGACCGGTAGCTGTCTGGCGTTGCAAGCTTCCACAGGGCTATCGCCACTCGCTTCTCAACTGTGAGGGCTGCTCTCATCCTGGTATTCTGGCGCTTCAGGGCAGGGGAAAGCAAGTCACAAAGTTCCATGAAAGTGCCCTTACGCATGCGAAAGTTTCGCAGCCACTGGGAATCGTCCCAGACCTGCAACACGATGCGGTCCCACCAGTCTGTGCTTGTTTCCCGGGCCCAGAATCGGCGTTCCATGGCATGAACCTGCCCCAGTAACACCATGATTTCCACATTGCTGGGGCCTGTGCCTTGTGAGAGGTCCATGTCAATTTCCTCATCACTATCGTCGCCGCGCTGCAATCGCCTCCTCCTCCTCAGCTGGTCCTCCTGGTTTTGCTTTGGCATGTCCAGGCTCTGCATATACTCCAGGACAATGCGCGTGGTGTTCATAGTGCTCATAATTGCCGCGGTGATCTGAGCGGGCTCCATGATCCCAGTGCTAGCTATGGCGTCTGGTCTGAAAAAAGGCGCGAAACTAGTATCTAAAGACCAGGGGAAGAAGGGAGGGAGGGAGGGAGGGAGGGGCGGGCGACTGACGACATGGCGTACAGGTACAGGGAATTAAAATCAAGAAAGGTGGCTGTGCATCAGGGAGAAATACAAACAACTGTCACACAGAATGCCCCCCCCCCCGAGATTGAACTCCTAAGCCTGGGTTTAGCGGGCCGTTGATTTGACGGAGGGAGGGGGGAAGGAAATGAATACAGAACAAATCTATTTTTTACATCTTAAGACGACAGTGCAGCATGACTGATAGCCCTCGGCATTTTCTGGGTGCTTGGCAGCAAATACTTGGCAGCAAATAGTATACTACGACTGGTAACCATCATTGTCCAACAAGGACGGTTAAAGGCAAGGGGTTGCTGCTGTGTAGCAATGTAGCCCCACGTGTGCCAGCCACATGTCTGCCAGCACCCAGATCGCCCTCGGCCTTTTCTGGGTGCTTAGCAGACAATACTTGGCAGCAAATAGTATACTACGACTGGTAACCATCATTGTCCAACGAGGACATCTATGAGCATTTCAGGCAACCTGTAAATTTACTTGCTTTCAGACCTGAGGAAAGCTCTTCTTGCAGATCTGCTGAGCACCCAGATCGCCCTCGGCCTCTTCTGGATGCTCAGCAGACAATACTGACAGGACGGTTACCAGTCGTAATAAACCATCTACTGCCAAAAGGCAAGGGGCTGGTGCAATGCAGCCCTACGGCTGCCAGCCCCACAGCTACCAGCATCCCGAGCGCCGATGAAGGCTACTACTCATGCTGCACCGTCTACCGCCAAAAGGCAGTAAGCTGCTGCTGCTGTTTAGCAATGCAGTCCCACGTTTGCCGGCACCCGGAAGACATATGGTGACGGTGAGCTGAGCTGAGCGGGCTCCATGCTTGGCGTGGTATGTTGTCTGCACAGGTAACCCAGGTAAAAAGGCGCGAATCTATTGTCTGCCGTTGCTGTGACGGCGGGGGAGGGGCGTGACGCAATGTACCCAGAACCCCCCGAGGCACTGCTTTGCATCATTCGGGCATTGCGATCTCAACCCATAATTCCAATGGGCGCCGGAGACTCCGGGAACTGTGGGATAGGTACCCATAGGCACCCATAGTGCAATGCGCCGGAAGTCGACGCTAGCCTCGGTACTGTGGACGCGGTCCGCCGACTTCATGCACTTAGAGCATTTTATGTGGGGACACACACAGTCGGCTGCATAAAACCGGTTTCTATAAAACCGGCTTCTATAAATCCGACCTAATTTTGTAGTGTAGACAAGCCCTTCGGCTGCTGTTACATGGACTAATGGAGAATCTCCTTTAGCTGTGCAGGCCTGTGACACATAGTTGAACAGTTCCAACCCCATCCAGCAGAAAGCAGTGATACACATGCACTAGCCTGTTCTACTAACGTTCAATACAACAAAGTAATTGTCAGTGCCCAAAGGGACCTAGACTTTACAGAATTAAACAATTTTGTTCCGTTCTTCCCTATTTACTCCACTTTCATTGCATGGCATGTGCAAATGAGTCAGCTCCCAATGTATTGATCCCTAGATGCTGCACTACTTTTAAATTTAAAAGATCATTTATTCCATCTGCCTCCTCTTATTTGTTACTAGCCTGAGTTAAATGATTTTGTAGATAGTGCGGTGCACAGGAAATGAGATTATTAATAGTGCAGTGTACCTAAAATAGTAGTAGTTCCCTACGTGCCCAAATGCACAGTGTACCCCATAGTGGTGGGTATAATCAGGATCGGCTCTAGGCACCAGCAAAGCAAGCACGTGCTTGGGGCAGCATTCCGGCCATTCTTTTTTTTTTTTTTTTTTTTTGCTTGGGATGGCAAAAAACCTAGAGCCGGCCCTGGATATAATAGACCAGGGGAGGCTAAGCCTCCCCTGCGGTGTAGCTGCTGACCGGCTACCTTTAGAGAGCATGGATGCCTGGGCCATGGTGGCCCCCCCTGTGCTCCGCACCTGAGGTCCCCTCCCGCATTTCCTCCATGGCCCCACCCGCATCCCACTTCTTCCAGTCCCTGCTCCGCCCCTCACCAAGGCCCCCACTGCTCGCTGCTTCTCAGTGAGTTCCTCCGCTCCTCCCCTGAGAGGCCCCTGCCACCCACGGCTTGCTCAGTCCCTCCCCTCCTCCACCCATGGCTCCCCTGCTCGCTGAATCCACCCATGGCTCCCCTGCTCCCCTGAGGTAAGGGGGGGAGTGGGATACTAGGAGGAAGCACAAGCAGGAGAGCACAAGAGGGGAAGACTCCTGCCTCATACTGAGAAAGCAGGAAAATCAGTGAGTTATCTTAAGTACCTATACACAAATGCAAGAAGCCTGGGAAACAAGCAGGGAGAACTGGAAGTCCTGGCACAGTCAAGGAATTATGATGTGATTGGAATAATAGAGACTTGGTAGGATAACTCACATGACTGGAGTACTGTCATGGATGGATATAAACTGTTCAGGAAGGACAGGCAGGGCAGAAAAGGTGGGGGAGTTGCATTGTATGTAAGAGAGCAGTATGACTGTTCAGAGCTACAGTATAAAACTGCAGAAAAACCTGAGAGTCTCTGGATTAAGTTTAGAAGTGTGAGCAACAAGGGTGATGTCGCGGTGGGAGTCTGCTATAGACCACCAGACCAGGGAGATGAGGTGGACGAGGCTTTCTTCCAGTAACTAACAAAAGTTACTTGATCACAGGCCCTGGTTCTCATGGGGGACTTCAATCACCCCAATATCTGCTGGGAGAGCAATACAGCAGTGCACAGACAAACCAGGAAGTTTTTGGAAAGTGTAGGGGACAAGTTCCTGGTGCAAGTGCTGGAGGAACCAACTAGGGGCAGAACTCTTCTTGATCTGCTGCTCACAAACAGGGAAGAATTAGTAGGGGAAGCAAAACTGGATGGGAACCTGGGAGGCAGTGACCATGAGATGGTCGAGTTCAGAATCCTGACACAAGGAAGAAAGAAGAGCAGCAGAATATGAACCCTGGACTTCAGAAAAGAAGACTTTGACTCCCTCCCAGGATCCCCTGGGAGAATAACATGAAGGGGAAAGGGGTCCAGGACAGCTGGCTGTATTTTAAAGAATCCTTATTGAGGTTGCAGGAACAAACCATCCCAATGTGTAGAAAGAATAGTAAATATGGCAGACGACCAGCTTGGTTTAACAGTGAAATCCTTGCTGATCTTAAACACAAAAAAGAAGCTTACAAGAAGTGGAAGATTGGACAAATGACCAGGGAGGAGTATAAAAATATTGCTCAGGTATGCAGGAGTGAAATCAGGAAGGCCAAATCACACTTAGAGTTGCAGCTAGCAAGGGATGTTAAGAATAACAAGAAGTGTTTCTACAGGTATGTTAGCAACAAGAAGAAGGTCAGGGAAAGTGTGGGCCCCTTACTGAATGGGGGAGGCAAACTAGTGACAGAGGATGTGGAAAAAGCTAGTGTACTCAATGCTTTTTTTGCCTCTGTCGTCATGAACAAGGTCAGCTCCCAGACTACTGCGCTGGGCAGCACAGTATGAGATGACCAGCCCTCTGTGAAGAAAGAAGTGGTTCAGGACTATTTAGAAAAGCTGGATGAGCACAAGGCCATGGGGCCAGATGCCTTCATCTGAGGGTGCTAAAGGAGTTTGCGGATGTGCAGAGCCATTGGCCATTATCTTTGAAAACTCATGGTGATCAGGGGAAGTCCCGTATGACTAGAAAAAGGCTAATGTAGTGCCCATCTTTAAAAAAGGGAAGAAGGAGGATCCGGGGAATTATAGACCAGTCAGCCTCACCTCATTCCCTGGAAAAATCATGGAGCAGGTCCTCAAGGAATCAATTCTGAAGCACTTAGAGGAGAGGAAAGTGATCAGGAACAGTCAGCATGGATTCACCAAGGGCAAGTTATGCCTGACTAACCTAATTGCCTTCTATGACGAGATAACTGGCTCTGTGGATGCGGGAAAGCAGTGGACATGTTATTCCTTGACTTTAGCAAAGCTTTTGATACGGTCTCCCACAGTATTCTTGCCAGCAAATTAAAGAAGTATGGGCTGGATGAATGGACTATAAGGTGGATACAAAGCTGGCTAGATCGTCGGGCTTAACGGGTAATGATCAATGGCTCCATGTCTAGTTGGCAACTAGTATCAAGCGGAGTGCTCCAAGAGTTGGTCCTGGGGCCGGTTTTGTTCAATATCTTCATTAATGATCTGGAGGATGGTGTGGACTGCACTCTCAGCAAGTTTGCAGATGACACTAAACTGGGAGGCGTGGTAGATATGTTGGAGGGTAGGGATAGGATACAGAGGGACCTAGACAAATTAGAGGATTGGGCCAAAAGAAATCTGATGAGGTTCAACAAGGACAAGTGCAGAGTCCTGGACTTAGGTCGGAAGAATCCCATGCACTGCAACAGACTAGGGACCGAGTGGCTAGGCAGCAGTTCTGCAGAAAAGGACCTAGGGGTTACAGTGGACGAGAAGCTGGATATGAGTCAACAGTGTGCCCTTGTTGCCAAGAAGGCTAACGGCAGTTTGGGCTGAATAAGTAGGAGCATTGTCAGCAGATCGAGGGAAGTGATCATTCCCCTCTATTCGGCATTGGTGAGGCCTCATCTGGAGTACTTTGTCCAGTTTTGGGCCCCACACTACAAGAAGGATGTGGAAAAATTGGAAAGAGTCCAGCGGAGGGCAACAAAAATTATTAGGGGGCTGGAGCACATGACTTATGAGGAGAAGCTGAGGAAACTGGGATTATTTAGTCTGCAGAAGAGAAAAATGAGGGGGGATTTGATAGCTGCTTTCAACTACCTGAAAGGGAGTTCCAAAGAGGATGGAGCTAGACTGTTCTCAGTGGTAACAAATGGCAGAACAAAGAGTAATGGTCTCAAGTTGCAGTGGGGGAGGTTTAGGTTGGATATTAGGAAAAACGTTTTCACTAGGAGGGTGGTGAAGCACTGGAATGGGTTACCTAGGGAGGTGGTGGAATCTCCTTCCTTAGAGGTTTTTAAGATCAGGCTTGACAAAGCCCTGGCTGGGATGATTTAGTTGGGGATTGGTCCTGCTTTGAGCAGGGGGTTGGACTAGATGACCTCCTGAGGTCCCTTCCAACCCTGATATTCTATGAAAGTGAGAATGATGCTATGAAAGACTCCCGACTCTCTCCTCTCCTCGACCCCCGCCCCAAGTTCCCAACCACCCACAGCTCGCTGAGTCCCTCCACTCTGGCCAGGGCCAGCTTTAGGCCGATTCCCCAATTCCCCTGAATCGGGCCTTGCGCCTAAGAGGGCCCCGCGCCCTGTGGTGAGCTGGAGCCTGTTCCCAAGCTCCGGCAGCTGTCCGCCCTGCCCCAGCTCACCTCCCCCTCCTCTCCTGAATGCTCCTCCCCCCTTCTCCTCCCCCTCCCCTGCTTCCCGCGAATCAGATGTTTGCACGGGAACTGGAAACGAGCAGCAGCAGGTAAGCTGGGGGGGGGGGCGCGAGGAGGGCTCCAGGGAGGCATGGCATGGCCCAGTCCGGCTCCGGCCCGGCTCCGGCCCGGCTCCAGCCAAGCGGCTTCCTCCGGCCCCGGCCGAGTGCCCCGGCCTCGGCTAACTGGCTCCGGCCCTGCAGCGCGGCTCTGGCCCAGCCCCGGCCCCGACTCTGGCCGGGCGGCGCAGCTCCGGCCCGGCCCCGGCTCTGACTCTGGCCAGGCGGCGCAGCTCTGGCCCGGCCCCGGCCCCGACTCTGGCTGGGCGGCGCGGCTCCGGTGCGGCCCGGCCCCAACTCTGGCCGGGCGGTGCAGCTTCGGCTCCGGGTGGCCCGGCTCTGGCTCCTGCCGGGCGGTGCAGCCCTGAGCCCGGGCCCGGGCCCAGCTCTGGCCTGGGCCCCAGTCCTGGTCGGGGTAAGCGGCATGGTAAGAGACCGGGGCTGGGGGGGGGAGGGGGTTGGATAAGGCAGGGGCAGGGAGTCCCGGGGACAGGGAGCGGGGGTGGGGGAGGGATCGGTCAGAGGTTCTGGAGGAGGCGGTCAGGGGATGGGGAGGGGGGAGTTGGGTAGGCATGGGAGTTCCGGGGGTCTGTCGGGGTGGTGGTGGATGGGGTCGGGACAGTCAGGGGACAGGGAGCAGGGCGAGTTGGGTAGCGGTTGGGGTCCTGGGGGGCAGTCAGGGTGGGAGGTCTTGGGAAGGAATGGTCAGGGGACAGGGAGGGGAGGGTTGATGGGTTACAGTTTCTGAGGGGGGCAGTCGGGGGCAGGACATGGGTGGGGGTCGGATGAGGGGGGGATGTACTCACCGGGCAGTTTCCTACCGGGTCTTCGGCGGCGGGTCCTTCAGTGCTGCGGAAGACCCGGAGCGAAGACCCAGAGTGCCACCGGGTGAGTCATCCCTGCCAGGGCCCTGTCGAATCGGGCCTCACACTTCCTAAAGCCGGCCCTGACTCTGGCAGTGGGGCTCCAGTGGTGATTTAAAGGATCAGGGGTTCCGGCTGCTGCCGGGAGCCAAGGGTCCTTTTAAATTGCCAGCCTGGGGAAGCTGCCCCCTGCCGTACGGTTGGCTGTGTACCGGCTCTTGCCAGTACACCAGACTGGATCGTACTGGCTTACTTTCACCTCTGTCTGTCTCCTACATAGACAAGTTTACCTCTTGTGGTAGACAATTGCATTGTGCCAGAGGACCAATGATGTCAACCATTATGTGCCACTTTGTCTGTTCAAATTAAATCATTACATATAGCATTGTAGAACTCAGGACCTCTGATATCAGTACTGTCTTATTTATACTACTGATGAACAGGGCATTAGAGCTATGCCAAATCCACCAGTTTCACTTTATATAATTTTCATAATCCTAAACTGTTAGAGTTTTCAAGGGGCATGCATAAAACCTATCAGGTTCATTTGGAGTTTTGGGATCACATGGACCCCAAACTCCAAGAAACACTTCCTCTACCATATGTCTTTCCCACTCACTCCTCAGCAAGCTGCAGAACACTCTTAGGTTTCTTGGGTGGAGTGATGCTGGTGGTCTCCATTCTTCTTCCTGCTCTAATGTCTTTAGAGTGGAAGCAAATGGCTCCCTATACCCATTTTCAACCAACTCAACCCAGATTTCTGAAAAATTCACCAAGATTTGCAAAATTTTGATTTGAAATTAGATTGCCACTTATTGACAATTACACTGAGATAACCCCTAAAGGCTTCAGCTAGTTTGGGGCCCCATCGTGCTGGACAGTGTTGTTCAGTCTGCCCCAAAGAGCTTATAGTCATAACAGGTTGGTGAGACAAATGAGCCATGTAGGGTGGGAATGAGAAGATGGATAACAAAAATAATGTGATGCTTTAGCACAGACTAGCTGTGTGAGCATTTTGTAGCCAAGCAGTTGCTGTAATCACATTTTCCTACCTGGTCTTGCTGTTACCAGATGGCAGTCTCTGGTGCACTATGAGGTACCAGGAGGAGGATAAGGTTAGTGGTGCTATATATTTTGACTGTGAGTATTTCCCCAGTTTGTTTTCATGTGAAAACAATTCAGAAATTCTCACTTATGACTGAGTTTTGCTATGAGTTTGAATTCAGTTGAACCTGCAATTCAAATCAAAACTCTGGGTTTGAGCCAAATGAAGCTCACCCCTCTAAAGATGTTTTTGCATGTGACCCTGCAAACCAAATCTCATAAGTTCCCACAGGTCCTAGTATGCTTTTGATAAGCCCAGAATTTAGCTGGTTATCAGCAAGTTAAAAAGCACAACATGTGTCTTTATCAAATTTTGTTTGTTACCATCTTGTATATAAATAAAATGAAATGGCAGAAATTTAGCCAGATGAAATCATCACTTGTAATGGTTTTAGTGGCAAAAGCTCCTCTTGATATGCAAGCATTAACCCAACACAGAGCACATTACTCCTGAGGGCATTCTGCACCAAAAAAATAAAAATTCTACGCACAATATTTTAAAATTCTGCAAAATTCTATGAATTTTATTTGTCAATAAATAAATGTAGAGGATCCAGCATGGCAGTGGGGAGCACAGGCCACTGGCTGCATGAAGGTGGGAGATCACCCTGCAGCCTCCCCACCCCCAGGAGACGGACTCAGTGGTGAGACTGCACCTGACCTTGACACAGCACAAGGCCTGGACCTGCCCCAGAAACATCCTTGGGCCCTGCCCCTCTGCTCCAGGCACACCAGGTGTGGGGCAGGCTGGCTCAACCAGGCAGGATCCAAGTGTGGAGGGGCTCAGTGTGGGAGGATCCAGGTGTGGGGTGAGAGGATTCTGTGTGGGACAATCTGAGTGCAGGCAGCTCTGTGGGGGGTCTAGGTGTGGAGGGATCTGGATGCATAGAGGCTTGGTGAGAGTGTCTGGGTATGGGAGGTCCAGATGCACCGGGTTTGGGCGGATGGGGGAGCAGCTCCCCATACAGCGACCCCTCCCCCACAGCTGAGGAGCGATGGGGTCAGGAAGCAGGGGAGAATGCTGAGCTTCCTGCAGCTGGGGGGGGGGGGGGTTTCTAGGGGTGGGTCTGAAACAGCCTCAGCCACTCCTTGCAGGGGAAGAGGAAGTCCTGTCTTCTCCTGCCTCCAGCCCAGCCGGGACAAGCAGTTGATCCTGGCTCAGGTTAGGAGCCACTGGCTGGGGTATCCCCAGCCCTGCGGTGCTTTACCTCTCCACCAGCTGCTCGAGGTGCCTGAAACCATGTACCTGCACAGCCAGGGAGTTGTGCGTGACTACTCTTGCAGCTTCCCTGTCAGAAAGTCATTTTTCTGCAGGGAAACAAAGAAATCTGAGGGGAACATGAATTCTGCGCACACGCAGTGGCGCAGAATTCCCCCAGGAGTACAACATGCTAAGCAGCTACAAGATGCAACCTATGAAACTACAAAATTAGTACCAATATTTTGATTCACTGGGAATCTTGGATACATCTAAACCATGTAATTACTGACTCTATCTGCTTAAGGCATCTTGTGTTTACCTAAGTGTTTTAGAAAGATTGTTGTTGTGGGTTTTTTTTTGGCATTTTTGTGTATTTACATTAGAGAGAGAGAGAGAGAGCGCTGGGTCATCTAAGTGTCTTGTCACTCCCCTCCCCACCAGATCACTCAAGTTATTTTTAAAGCTAATTTGCACTGTTCCTTTTTGTATTCTGCAATTATGAGAATAGTGGCAAAAATATTGTTATACAAATGTTCATATCTTTCATTTGAAGAATTAGCATAAACTACAAAGTATGTGTGTGTGTGTGTGTCTGTATTTTGGAGACAGAGAGAAAGAAAACCACCAGGAAAAGGATTTATAGAAGATTAAATATTGCAAAACCCATAAGAAAATGAAAAAAGTCCATTAGCGATTAACCAGAATAAAACCTAAATTCTAACAGGGATGATCTCTATTATGGATGTGTACACGAGCCACTGATACTTAAATATATTTGCAGATTTTTATCCCAAATTCAGACACCAATGAGAATAATATTAAACAGATGGGTTTCAGTGTCAAGTTGTGCTCTCAAGCCTTGCCTTTCTTTGGCCCGATAATGCTGGCAAGGCCTCTGCAAGCCTGGATTTCACTATGCGAAAACAAGGATAAAACTGTGCAGCCTCATCTTTTCCCTTCTCCAGTCCTAACCTGTGTTCTGAAGCCTTGGAATACTCATATGTAATACTCCATAACATTATTCTGTCTCATAGCTAAAGTGTTCACTCCAGCTTCTGTCCACCTTAATGATATTCTTCAATCACTTTTATTTAAATACTTTCTTAGAGAAAGTCCTTTGATTGTGGTATCTGCCTAAATGAGTGCATAGGAATTATAGTCAGATCTCTCCGAGACAATTGGCTGCCAGACAGACACTGTAAATGCAATACTAGACCAACAGGAATTTTCATAGAGTTTCTGGATGTTAGTTAAGACCCAAGCAGTTGGAGCAGACCCACACAGACACATTGTGGGGGGGGGGGGGAGGAGAGGGGGGCGATAATTAAAGAAAAAAAAATAGGCCTCAGCTTGATACCTTCATATACCCTAATATGCTTTGGACTTTTAGGGTTCAAACCTTGGCTGGTTAAGTTGGCATCGTTCTATTGACTGCATCAATTATCACCAGCTAAGGATTGGACCCTCAGTGTTCTGGTTGGGCAAAAAATATTTCTGCTTCTGTGAGCAGCTGAATAAGATTAGAGAAGCTGCCAGAACCTCCAAAGAGTTGTTCAAGCAAGCTGAGCCGCCAACAGACAGAACATATAGGAACTGTTGAAGGTCAAATGCCTCCACGTTCACCTTAGAGAGAGAAATCTTGACAGCCTAAGGACCAGGAAATCAGACCTTTGAAAATCTAGGGTGGGATCCACAGATGGACTTAAGTGTTGTGAGGCTGAGCATTGTGGAGCCTAGAAAATCACAGGACCAACACTGTGATCCACACAGCCTGAGTTGGGTGCCTAGATTCCCGTAACAAGATAGCTTGCCCTGTGGGCTGGAGATCGTGGGCCTGAACCAGCTTGATTACAGAATCAGCCCCACCTAAGGGGGATCAGGCTCATTGCCCATAAAGAGCAGAAAGTGACTGCAGTAATGGGAATGAGAGCCAGGCATGAGAGGTGATAAAGCCTGGGGGGTGGGGGGCTGTCATTCTGTCTACACTTGTCAGGAGTATAAATAAATCAGGGTGTGAAAGTTGAGCATTCAAAAGTAGAGTGAATTTGGGACAGGCTGGTCTTGCATCCTCATTAAACATTTGCCAAATTCTGCTCTCTTGTTGAGATGCATCTCATATTGACTTTAATGGAAGATGCGCCTCTTTTAGCAGAGCAGAATTCAGCCTCTAGTATCCTTTGATTTATTAAAGCATAAATAAGTTACCTGTGGCCAAATCGTGTCCTCAGTCACCTCTTGAGCAACATGGTGTAACAGAGGGCAGAATACTGAGCTTATGATAAGAAATATGGGTATCCTGACAACAGTACTAATTAAATTTCTAGCATTGCTCATATTTAATTCTGGTACCGCATATTGCGGAGGTAGTGCAAAGCAGTCTAGGGGATTGAGACAGATCTTCCATTAATCTTAATGAAAGATGTGTTTCAGTTCCCTAGACTGCTTTGAAAATATCAACATTGATTCTTTACCTTTTTAAACAAATTCTAACCCTAACCCTGTGGCCCCTGCCATTCCTAACCCCAACCCCTGCTCACTGCGCAGCACATGACCAACCCCTACCCTTACTTCCCCAGCCCCTGTCCTCCCCAGCCTCACCTAACCCCAACCCTAACTAACCCTGGCCCCAGAGCCATGGCCTACCTTAACCCTTGCCCTGCAGTCATTGCCCTCTATAACCCCTAGCCTCACAGCTGACGCTTACCCCAAATAACCCAGCAGGCCACTATCCATCCTGACCCTAACCCTCGCCTGGTGGGCTACTGCCCACTCAGCCCGAATCCTAGCCCGGCAGCCTCTGATATCCACAGCTGTAACCCAAGCTCAGTCCCCTGCCATCCACAACTCTAACCACAGCAGCCCCTGCTCACTCCAACCCTCATCCTTGCCTTAAGCCCCCCCTGCTCACCCAAAGCCTAATCCTAGCTCCAAAGCTCCTGCCCACCCCTTCTCTGTAGTGTATTGTGGTATACAACAGACATCTAAATTGGAAGAATCAGATGAGCAGCAAGCGGTACTTGTACTAGAACAGCAAAAACCAGAAATGACACCAACATCTTCTGAGACACAGATTGATCAGAACAATCAGAAAATAAATTCTCAAGTGCACGTCACTGATGATACCGTAACAAGATGTATATGACAATCTTATACTGGAATTACATGCAGAAGCAGACTGAGCCAATGATAAAGATTGAGCTCTAACAGGTTAAGTTAGGGTGACCAGATGTCCCGATTTTATAGGGACAGTCCCGATATTTGGGGCTTTTTCTTATATAGGCACCTATTGCCCCCCACCACTGTCCCGATTTTTCACACTTGCTATCTGGTCACCCTAGGTTAAGAGTTAACTTCTGATCTGCGCTGCTGAGGAATAAACAGCAAGCAGTCAACAATGCTGTAATAATCTTCTTAAATCTCAGGTCTGGGGCTGAGGACATTGTTTGTTTGGAAAGTTATTTATTGGGAGAGTACATAAAGAAGAAAGGGAGAGGTAGTATTTTTTGGTCCTGTCTCTTTTAAATTAGTCATGTGTAATCACCAGAGGACCTCCCATTGTGATACGCTCTCAGGCTCTGCATGCTCACAGTCTATAGAGTCATCTTGATACAGTAACTCCTCACTTAACGTCATCCAGGTTAACGTTGTTTCCTTGTTACGTCGCTGGTCAATTAGAGAACATGCTCATTTAAAGTTGTGCAATGCTCCCTTATAACGTCCTTTGGCAGCCGCCTGCTTTGTCCACTACTTGCAGAAAGAGCAGCCTGTTGGAGCTAGCTCATGGGGGCTTGGAACCAGGGTGGACCGGCAGCCCCCCTATCAGCTCCCCTAAGTTCCCTGTGCGGCAGCTGCCCAGCAGGCTATCAATTGCCTGGCAGTTCAGCTGTCCCTCCTCCCACTGCCGTGTGCTACTCCTGCCCTCTGCCTTGAAGCTGCTCCACAGAGCCTCCTGCTTGCTGTGCAGGGGAGGGAGGGGGGCTAATGTCAGGGTGTCCCCCTCACTCCTGCCCACCCGCTTATCCCATCTCCATAGAGCGTGGGGCGGGGGAGGAAGGCACGACAGGGCTCAGGATGGAGGAAGTTTGCTGGCAGCAGCTGCTGTCTCAACTTGCTGATCTACTTAAAAAGGCAGTGTACTTGGAGTGGGGTCAGCGTACTTAAAGGGGCAATGCATGTCTCTCTCTCACGCACAGGGTGTGTGTGTGTGTGTGTCTCTCTCTCTGCCATGCTGTGTCTCCTCCCTCCATTCGTGCTGCCTTGTAGAGTGTGAGACTACATTAACAACGTGTTAACCCTTGAGGGCTCAGCCGAGTGCTAGTTCATCATTTAGCAGTAAGGCATTCCCTGGGAAATATCCCACCCTCTTCCACCTTCTGACTCCACCACCTCAACCAAGCTTCACAATCATCATCGCTGTGTACGGTATTAAATTGTTTGTTTAAAACTTATACTGCTCTCAGCTACCTGACCATGCTAGAAAGCATCACAAACCCTAGACCCAGGGCTCCCACCATCCACAACAGTAACTCTAGCCTGGTGGTCTCTGTCATCTACAACCCTAACCCTAGACCCATGGCTTCTGCCATTCTCAACTCTAACCCATGACCTGTGTCTTCAGCCTACACAAGCCTAACCCTAGCCCCACGTTTCCTGCCTACCCCCAACCCTAACCCTTACCTCACAGCTCCTGCCATCTCTAACCCTAGCCTAGAGGGACTTGCTATTCACAAGGCTCTGCCAATCTAATCTTAGCCCTGCAGCCCCTGAAAACTCCAGGCCTAATCCTAACCTGTCCTGCTGTCCAGAACCCTAATCCTGATCTCATGGCCACTTGTTCACAACCCTAACCCTAGCCTGGCGGCCCTCACCCACCCTAACCTAGTTCAGCAGCCCCTGACATCCACATCCCTAACCCTAGCCTGTCAGCCCCAATACTAACCCTGTAGCTCTCATCAACCCCAATCATAACCCTAGACCAAGACTCCCGCCGACTGCAACCCTGACTCTAGCCTTGCAGCCGCTGCCAACTTTAACCCCAACCCAATCTCAAGGTTCCCTGCTGGGCCTGACCCTAACCTAACCTGGAGGCCCTTGCAGGACCCAACCATAACCCTAGCCCTGCAGCCTCTGCTGTCCCCAACCTCAACCCTAGCACAGTGGTCTCTGCTGGCCCCACCCCTAAACCTACCCCTGCCAGTTCAAACCCTAACCCCAGCTCATTGGCAGCTGGGGGCCTCAACCCTCTGTGCCCTGCTCATCCAAGCCCTAATTCTAGTCCTGGGACCCTGCTTGGTTCAACTGCTGCTCTAGCCTGGGGATGTTGCTAGCCCTAACCCTAATCCTAGTCCAGGGATCCCTGCTGGTCCCAAAACTAATCCTATCCCCAAACCCCTGAACGCCCCAATCCTAATCCTCATTTCAGGAAGCCAACCTGGGCTTGCCGTGCATTAAATCTCTTTGTACTCGAGTCCTCATACACACATGTATGCATACATTGTCTGGAGTGCTGAGGTGTCCCACAGAGCTCTTTTTGGTCCACACACAATTTTTAGAAGCAAAAGTCTTTTAGAAATATTTACTTTGCTTTGAAATTCATTAAG
Source organism: Emys orbicularis (assembly GCF_028017835.1). Classification (NCBI taxonomy): domain Eukaryota; kingdom Metazoa; phylum Chordata; order Testudines; family Emydidae; genus Emys; species Emys orbicularis. Next base: position 92,908,336 of record NC_088686.1, on the reverse strand, counting down.
GATAATCTGGGAGTTTTGCCCGGATCCATTAAAAGGCTGTGTGACACCTGGCATTGACTGACTAGTCCTGAATTACCCTCTAGGCTATACCCAGTGAACTTTAGGAAGTGGGACAGGAGTCCTCAAGAAGGCAGAATTGTCTTGTTTGTAAAGCAGGGGACTCTGAGCTAGCTCTCTGGCCCTGCTACTGACACACTGTGACTTGGGAAGTTCACTGAACCTCTCTTTGCTCCAGTTACCACCTCTGTAAAACAGCAATAATAATACATATCCATCTTATGAGGCATTGTGAGAATTAATACTTGCAAAAAGCTTTTGTAATAGAATGGCTTGGTGCATGGGATGCCCTCTAGTGGCTCAGATCTGCAACTTTACAGGCTGCTACAGTACTTTCTCACAGTACAGGAGTCCTGGGTCAACTAAAGCTGTAGAAACTTACAGTTTTGATGCTAAAAGCCCCAGGCTTGATCCCCCTGATGACAGTGTGCTTCCAGCCACAGCTGGCGACACCTTGAAATTCTTATTTGAACAGTATGATACAATGGCAGATTATTATCTAATTCCATTTCTTATGCCGAAATAACCTGTTAAAGCTACATCTGTTTCTCATAACCCCCATATGGTCATTGTTGTGGGCTCCCTTCTGGGTCTTCTGGGTCAAATTCTACCCTGAGTAAAGTCTCAGGCAACCCCATTAATTTAAATGGGGTTGCATGAACTTGAGAGCAAAATGTAGCCCCTTGAATTCACTTGATTTCCTATAAGTAGTAATTTTGCACACCTGACTAATTCTGTGAGTCATAACTTTACAGATGTTAATTTACAAAATTTCATAAACCCCTTGCTTTCCTGGACAGCACATTCAGCCTTACTGTGAGCAAATTCTCTGCTCAGGGTCCAGCCATTAGAAGTAATCCAGCCACACTTCCAGGTCCCAGAGCAGGGGCAGCACAGCAGTTGCTACTGCAGCTCAGAAGCTGTAGTAGTTTCCATGCCCCTAATGCATCCCTTTAGTGTTGCATCTTTAGGACTTGCTGGAATAACCATGAGGAGAAATGGGTGCTGAAACCAGGGACCCAGTCTCAGGGTAGTGGGTCCATGGGATTACCCTTGGTAAACATAGAGTATTGTACTAATGATGTACCCTCCCAGGGAGACTGTATAAAAGTTGGAGGCAATAGCACAGCCTGTGGATCTGTGACACTTTTTTTTTAAAGAGTTGCATCGCTTTTAGGGGCTGATCTATGGATAGAAAGGGAGTCCTTATATTGACTCCAGTGAGCTCTAGATCTGGACTTAGTGATGGAAATTGATATTGTGAAATACTGTATGGGGGAGGTTACCACAATTTTTTATAACTGGAGATTTCCTTTTCATTTAGTTCGCGTGGTGGATTGTTTGCTTCTGGAGCTGTTCACATTATGCAGACAACAACTTTCCCCCTCTATTCTGTAACACATTTCCAAATCCCTTTTCTTCATATCTTATTGCTAATTTGTTTGATTTGCTTTTTCACATGCGTGACAGAGTAGACTGGTAGGTAGCAACTTAAAGAATTGAACTGTTACTTCTGAGAAATAACTAAACATTACTGAACCTTAATGTCTTCTTTGGGGGCATGTCTAATTGGGGCAACTTTCCTAACATGCATCCGAAGAAGTGGGTATTCACCCACGAAAGCTCATGCTCCTATACATCTGTTAGTCTATAAGGTGCCACAGGACTCTTTGCTGCTTTTCCTAACAGGGAGGGTCAGGGCATTGTCTGAGTCTATTAGATGTAAGGGCTATATTAGCAGTTACGTTCTAAACTAATTGAACTGGTCACACATGTTTCTTGGTTTTAACAGGTAAAATAGTAATTCCACAAGATAAAAAATTCTGATGTATTTAAATACAAGGGTGTATCAAGTCTCAAAAGAAGCAAATCTGATGTTAGTTTAAGAGAAAACATACACGGGCCCAGATCCTCAATAGAACTTAGGCAACCAACTGCCATTTTAGGGACCTAAGTCCAACATCCACCATCCCGGGAGGTGCCCATGGCTGTGTCTACACACGACGTGTGGTAGCATGTAGTTTACGTGTAGCTGTGTACCACAGTGAGAAGCCAGTTGTGTCGACACTGTGGTGTGTAGTTACATATCAGTGAAAGGCTCTGGCAGAGGTGAGGAAACAGGGAAAGACTTTAGCAACTCCCCGCTGCATAGCCTTTCAATGCACTGAGAAAAGGCTCTGGTGGAGGGGAGGCAGTGGGGGAACCACTGTCTCCTCCCTGCAAGAGCCTTTCCCTGCTGCCGGAGCCTTTGTGTGCTGTAGCAGGGTAAGGGCTCCAGCAGTAAGGAGTTGCCGGACCCTTTCCCCGTTACATTCTCACTACCTGAGTCTTTCCCTGCTGCCTGAGTCTTTTCCAGGGAAAGGAACCAGCAGCAAGGAGGTAGTGGGATGCTACACTGCTAAAAATAGCAGGGTAGATGGGGAGGCATTTATTTGAGTACATACCCACACATTTCATGTGTGTCGTTACTTGCCTAAGCTGTGACTCACTGCCTACCCCGCTATTTATACCTGTGCTAGGAGAGCTACACAGGTATGTATACTACACGCCACCGAAAGAAGCATGCTGTATAGATGCACCCTAAATTTCCGCCATTAAAGTCCCCTAGATGTCTAAGTTTTGTCACTGGGCATGCACACAGCCACCTCAGTCCTGGCAGCTGGTGTAGGCCTAAACCCGGAGGGATCCTCACGTGAGGGGTTCCCCACCTACTGTGCCTGTGGGGCCCGATCCAGTAGGCATGCTCAGAGGATGGCTAACTCCACACCATCTAAGAAGATGGATTCCCTTATAGTCTTTACCCCGTGGTTCGGGCACTCACCTGTGATATGGGAGACCCTACTTCAATTCCCTCTCTGCCTGATGTGGAAAATAATTTGAATTTGGGTCTTCCGCCTTTCAAGTGAGTTCCTTTACCATGGAGCTACGGGATAGCTTGGAGTGGGTGTCTCTGTGTCTACTGTTGAAGCTTTATATAAATAAATATGCCAGACAGAGAGTAAGAATGAGTCTTACTCCAGTGATTAGGGCACTCTCCTGAGAGATGGAAAACCCAGGTTCAAATCCCTGCTGTGCATCAGGCAGAGGAGGGAATTAAACCTACAATCCAGTGAGTGCCCTAATCATTTGGCTAAATATTATAGGGGAGGCCTCCACACAGTGTGCTGGCCTTTGTGGATCCATTCTTAGGTGCCTGTTTCTCCCCATGCATAGTATGGGGAACTTGCACACCTAATTCAGGGCTCTGGATTTCACAGGGTGTCAAGGAACCTAGACGTTAGGTGCTGCAACACTGGGCATTGCAATGCCTATGTTTTTGTGGATTTAGCCTACAAAAACCAGAATACATTTCCCCATATAGAGTACATTATTATTTTGATCACATAAATAACTAAAGTTTTGTGCTGATCTTAGAAACTCATCCTCATTGTCCATATATACTATCAGAATAGGAAATAATTCTGGTAGATGTGTGATAGCTAAGTATAGGTACAAATTGGTGATCTCAGATACCATGTTGACAGCATGCTGACTTGTCAAGAAGTAACTACTGTGTATAGATGTGCATCTCATCATAAAACTAACATTTGTGTGTATTTATGTATGCACTGGTTACTGATATTATATGATAGGCAATGACATTTTGTCCATTGCACAATAAATCAAGCAAGAGTTCCACTACACAGGCTTAAACTTTTCACAACTTGGACCCCATGATCCTCTTACAGCCTTATAAATTAAGAGTAGCTCCACTGAGTTACATTGACATCTTGGGTTAGATGTCATAGAAGTGAATTTCATGAACTCTGAGAAGTGTATAAGGAGAAGTAAGCAGGATTATGTGATTGTATGCAAAAGGTATAAGGAAGAAAAATATACTCTATTCTTTTACAAATGTTATTGGCCAGTTTCTGCCACATTTATACATGTTAAGTAATAAGTTAGTGGGACTTCTTGTGAATGAGGGTGGCATTAACTAGCCCTATATGATCATGTAATTAAAGATTGGATCATAATGCATATGCAAAAAGAGGCATGCTTAAACTGGCATGTGCTACCTTAACTTTGGTATTTTGATATTTGTGATGCAACCATAACATCATTTTTGATACAATACATATTTCCCCTACATATTCATATTGTGTAGCTAATGGTATGGAAAGTGCCAGCATTATAAGGTATAGATTAATTTCTAGGCACTTTTGAATTAGAATATGTCTATGAAATATTTCAGCCTCTTGGTGATAGCTGCTGTTTATATTAAGTTTTAGAGCTGCACAGGCCTAGTCATAATGCTTTTTAAAGAGACCCTCTTGTCTTGGATTTTTTTTTAAAATTGACTAATTTAAACACTTTTAATTATTTGAACTCTGATTGCACTACTCATAGTTATTTTTTTAAGTCTCATCTGTTCACCAGCTGATGTTTAGAAAGTAGGGTGGCCAGGTGCCCAGTTTTCGACTGGAAAGTCCGGTTGAAAAGGGGACCTGACAGCGTCCAGTCAGATCTACTGACTGGACACCCAAAGTCTGGTTACTGTGAGCAGGAGAGGTGGGAGGGGCTGGATCATCACATGCTCCAGCCCCTACTCAGCTGGGGCTGCCTCCTACCTTTGTCGGGCAGCTGCAGCTCCCAGCCCCAGTTCTGCAGGCAAGTCCCTCCTGACCCAGGCAGGACAGGGTGGGGTGGGGTGAAAGGGGGAAACCAGGGAGCGATGGGGGAGAGGAGGGAAGAGGAGTGGATGGGGGTGAGGCCTCAGGGGAAGAGGTGGGGTGGGGACTCAGGGGGTGGGGGGAATGGGTCGGGCCTTGGGGGGAAGAGGCAGGGCAGGGAAGGTTCCAGTACTCCTGCTGGAGTGTCCGGTTTTTAAATATTACCAAGTTGGCAACCTTATTAGAAAGGTATAGCAGACCCCAGAGCAGCACCGCCAGATATGCCTGGGACTGTCCCTCCTTTCCTCTCCTTTTCTCCTCTCTGCACATGCCTTCTTGTTGGAGTTTAAATAAGTGTTGCTACTGCTTTCATTGGCAAACATGCTTTCGTAGGGCCTGAGGAAGAGGGTGCATGTGAGTTCCCCACCTGCAGTATGGAAGTGAAATCATCATATTAGCACTCAAGATGGGAAGTACACCTGACTGTTAGCAAAATAGTGCAATGCAAAATGCTGCCCAATGCACTAAGTAAGCCCAACCAACTCCCACCCACCATTTATCTCTCATCTCTTTCCATTTTAGTAACCTGAAGTATCATTTGTATCAATAGTAGGGAGAAAGTTTCAAATGGAAATAGGATCTTCAAGTTGACAATGTCCCTGTAAGTTAAGAGCTTGATAAACAGATTTTTCCCTTTGCTCTTTCTCCCCCCACATGATGGCAGTATACGTTAACCTACTGTTAGAGAAAGTTAAAAAATCATGTATCTTCCAACAATAGAGTTTTGTTAGAAAGTTTTATCTAAAACTTGAGGGAGGCCATGAGAAGTGTCTAAAAGAAATTATGACCACTTGTTAATGGAGACAGATGCCAGCACCCCTATTATATAGGCCCACAAAACTTAATAGGCGGTAAAGAACTGCTTCATACAGAAACCACATGTAACTAACCCTGAATCAGTTCAGAATAGTGCTGTGTTTATAAATAGAAATGGTCAATAGAGCTCAGTCAGTCATATTTGGCTTAATCATTTGGCGTCAATAAAGTCATTGAAGTATAATTATGCTCCCTGGCAGCAATTTTACATGGAAATCTAAGGTTGCGTGAGCAGCTCCATGCTAATTGTTTAATCTGCGGTGAGAGTATGGCAGGTCCAAACAGACAGAGCATTGAGATAGCAGCTACAAAACTAAGCTTTCAGAGTGCAGGCTTTACCTCAGAAACACTAGGTTGGGGACGAAGTCTATTGAAACTGTCTGAGCCATCACATATTTGCAAATTGAATCAAGGGACCCAGAGTGGGAAAGAAAAGGAAAGATCTTCAACAATATTTCACCACTATTCACAGATAATGGCTATAATGTTAATGAACGGCTGTAGTACACAGCTTTGGTATGCACACAAACAAGGCCTATTGTTCTATTTTTAATTATAGAGATGAATTCTTGATGCATTCACACTACTTAAAATCTTTTATAATTTTGAAGTTTTAAACAAATTAAAAGAAAGCTTTATTAATTCCATCATGGGGGAAAGGAGTGGGGAGGGAGGCTGCTGATGTGTGTATGTGTGTGTGTGTGGGGGGGGGGAAGGGTTAGAGGTGTTAATGGGTCACTTCACCTTGAATGGTCCCTTGAAATATTTGTTAACTACTTATGCTAAACAATCTGTTCCACCTTGTATTTAGCAGTGACACTCTGTGTACATTCCCCATACCTAAAGAAGAACTCTGTGTAAGCTGGAAAACTTGTCTCTCTCACCAACAGAAGTTGGTCCAATAAAAGATATTACCTCACCCACCTTGTCTCTTTCATATCCTGGGACCGACGGCTACAAAAACAGCGCATACAACTCTGAGAACATGGTGATTTTGATTAAATTCCAATGGAAGCCAGGCAGAGGTCGAAATTTGCCTGCCAGGCAAGCTTTCATCGCAAATCTGCTTGGTTTCCTGCCACCTCCCCGGCCAGATTCCTTGGTAGTCTGCCTGGGGCTCTGAGGAGGAGTCCAGGCTTCTGGAGTCCCCAGCTCCAGGGCAGGCTGCCAGGCTGACTGTCTCATAGCTAGGGTTCCTTGAGCTGCCTAGCTCCCTGCCAGGGCTCTGGGTAGCTCAGGGAGCCTCAGGAATGTTTTGAAAGATAGAAACAAAATGTTGTTTTGGCGCTACTGAAACCAAACTTCAGAATTCCCATTGTGAGGGAAATTTCATCTTTAGTTCCATGTCACAATGAAATGCCTTGAAATTTAAATTGCCCACAGCACAGGAATTCCAGTGTCTGGCCAGGTCTATTAGTTTTCTTTGGAAACAGTAATTAATCTTATGGGGTCTAAATTAGCTGTTACCATTGGAGAAAGAGATCTTGGAGTCATTGTGGATAGTTCTCTAAAAACATCCACTCAATGTGCAGCGGCAGTCAAAAAAGCGAACAGAATGTTGGGAATCATTAGGAAAGGGATAGATAATAAGACAGAAAATATCATATTGCCTCTATATAAATCCATGGTACACCCACCTCTTGAATACTGCATGCAGATCTGGTCCCCCCATCTAAAAAAAAAATATTGGAATTGGAAAAGGTACGGAAAAGGGCAATAAAAATGATTAGGGGTATGGAACAGCTTCCATATGAGAAGAGATTAAAAAGACTTGGACTTTTCATCTTGGAAAAGAGACAACTAAGAGGGGATATGCTAGAGGTCTATAAAATCATGACTGGTATGGTGAAAATAAATAAGGAAGTGTTATTTACTCCTTCTCATAAAACAAGAACGAGGGGTCACCAAATGAAATTAATTGGCAGCAGGTTTAAAGCAAACAAAAGAGAGTACTTCTTCACACAATGCACAGTCAACCTGTGGAACTACTTGCCAGAGGATTTGTGAAGGCCAAGACTATAACAGGGTTCAAAAAAGAACTAGATAAGTTCATGGAGGATAGGTCTATCAATGGCAATTAGCCAGGATAGGCAAGGAGGCAAAACCATGCTCTGAAGTGTCCCTAGCCTCTGTTTGCCAGAAGCTAGGCATGGGCGACAGGGAATGGATCACTTGATGATTACTTGTTCTGTTCATCCCCTCTGAAGCATCTGGCATTGGCCACTGTCGGAAGACAGGATACTGGGCTGGATGGACATTGGTCTGTCCCAGTATGGCCATTCTTATGTTCCTTATGGTTAACAGTCTAAATATCCTCTTCTTTCTTAATCATACTACTCCTTGTGATGGGGTGTTCATCCCACACCAGGCCTGAAAGGGTTAAGATGGTCTAGATAGGGCCAATTTATCTTAGAGGTCTCACCTGGTTGAGCGTCCGGCTTGAATGAAAATGACTAATGGCTGATAGTGAGAGCAAGGTAACTATGGGGGCGGGGGAGGGGCAGACCAGATGAGAGCTGATTCCCCAGACACAGTCATGAGGAGGTGCCCCAGTGGAGAGTGAACGCTGGGACACTCCTAATTAGAACTGTTTGTATCCTGCTAGATAACTCCTCTCCTTTCTTGTTTGCACCCTCCAGATAGATGTAAATTTATCATATCGTGCACTGAGCCTGTGTTTGATACCACTGTTTAGTGGGAATCATAGAAGAGAAAGAGACTAGATATGGTGGGCCATCTAATTCATCTTCTTGCATGTGCAGGAGCATTCCCAACAGTAGGACAAATCCTGCAATTCTTATTCAGGCAAAACTCCCAGTAGCTTCAACTGGAGTACCCCCTGCATAGCTGAAGGATTTGACTACGTTCATCTGAAGTTTTCTTTTTCTCAGTTTCATCTCAGTTATAACACTCCCTTGGATTACCCTTCCACTTTAACTGTAGTAGTTAAAGGATGTAAAAACTAATGATAGTTAATCATACCTCTCCTTAGTTATCACTTAGCAAAACTATATACTCTTTCCTTTTATGATTAATAAAAATGATCTCCCATCTCACTTCTCTGCATGTAAGTTTCTCTGCAAGGTCAGAAGCGGATAAGCTAAACTGTGAGCTAATTCGCCCCACTGAACTTTTCAAGAAGAGGGTTCTCTTGTTAATCTAACTCCCTAGAAGATTGTTAGCAACTAATGACCCAGCAATGAATTATTTGAGTTGTTATATTTAGGCAAAACTAATCCAGCTGAGTAGAGTATCTTAATCATAGAGCTTCAGTCATCCAACTCCCTCCTCTTGCCATGTTTATGTCTCCTGTGCTCAGAGTCCAATGAGGGTATGTTGGACAAGTGACACAGACCTGGATGGTGGTTAAGTCTTACCAGCAAGGAGCTGGTATGTAGGTGGATGCAACAAGTGGCTTAGACCAAGCCACTCCAGCCTTTGGAAGCCTGAGTTATATTGCTGACAGTCTCCCCAGAGACTAGAGGGAATATCCCACATACAATAGTAGGGAAGTAGCACAAAAGTCTAGGGAAAGGTTTTTACAGGTCAGCGATTGCACCAGCTATTGCATAATGATTTGGACAAAGTATAGAAATGGTCTGAAGTAAGTAGGATGAAATTCAATAAGGACAAATGCAAAGGGACAATCAGTTGCACACATACAAAATGGGAAATGACTGCCTAGGAAGGAGTACTGCAGAAAGGCATCTGGGGTCATTGTGGATCACAAGCTAAATAGGAGTCAACAGTGTAACACTGTTGCAAAAAAAGCAAACATCATTCTGGGATGTATTAGCAGGAGTGTTGTAAGCAAGACACGAGAAGTAATTCTTTCGCTCTACTCCACGCTGATTAGGCCTCAACAAGAATATTGTGTCCAGTGCAGGGTGCCACATTTCAGGAAAGACATGGGCAAACTGGAGAAAGTCCAGAGAAGAGCAACAAAAATAATTAAAGGTCTAGAAAACATGACCTATGAGGGAAGATTGAAAAAATTGGGTTTGTTTAGTCTGGAGAAGAGAAGACAGAGAGGGGACATGATAACAGTTTTCAAGTACATAAAAGGTTGTTACAAGGAGGAGGGAGGTAAATTGTTCTCCTTAACCTCTGAGGACAAGATGCAATAGGCTTAAATCGCAGCAAGGGAGGTTTAGGTTGGACATTAGGAAAAACTTTCTAACTGTCAGAGTGGTTAAGCACTGGAATAAATTGCCTAAGGAGGTTGTGGAATCTCCTCATTGGAGATTTTAAAAAGCAGGTTAGACAAACACCAGTCAGGGATGGTCTAGCTAATACTTAGTCCTGCCTTGAGTGCAGGGGACTGGATTAGATGACCTCTTGAGGTGCTTCCAGTTCAATGATTCTATGACATGGTTAAGGGTTATTGGATGGCTCATTCAACTGACAATGGGACATACAGCTTTCTAACTCTGGGCTGCTATTTAAAATCCATTGAAGTCAGTTGTGACCAAACAGTAATCTGACTAACAACTATGGAAGATTAGTTCAGTCTCCTCCCATTTCCCAATAGGTAGATATTTGCCCACTGCCACAATTAGCAGTAAGTGATAATGTAAGGCCCTGTTCTTGGATCCCTTTGGTGTTGCTTTGTACAGATCTTCCCCCAAACTGGCTTAGTGAGATTCCCCCTGCATTGGGAAGGTTTCTAGGGGCACAGAGGTGCCAAAAAGACTCATATATCAACCCTTCTTTGTGTATCTGGTGGAGGAGGCATGCCTGGGGAAAAAAGAGAGTGTAGGTAAGGAATCACTCTGTATGAGTGATCCTTGGCTGCTGGAACAGCCCTGAGTTGGCCACTGGCAATTGGCATAGGTTAGAGAAGGTTTAGGGCTTCTCTAACCTATGCTGGGGACCAGGTCAGAGAAAAATTAGCCCTAGAATCAAAGGGTTCCTTCATGCCCAGAGCTCACTGACCATTTGGTAGTGTCAGCACACAGCTCAAGGACTGATTAGGCTATGGAGAACATACTATCCTCTCACTCCTAGAGTTAATTCTGTTAGGGTGGGGTGAGGCATGTTGAGGAATGTTAAGAAGCTTTTACTTTTACATGAACTGCACCTTTTCTGTGAACACAGTATAAGACGTCAAGCTCCAGGGGCTGTCAGCATCCTGCATTTTCCACACGCACACCCTTAACCTGAAAGCAGTTTTCAGCACTACCTGTTTATCCATGACTTTGTGTGCACAATTACTCACATGCATTTTGTTCCATCTCAGTGCTAATTTCCTCTATCTGTTGGATACTTTCAGAGAATGTCCTATTTACAGTACGTCCTATTCCACAAAGCTGTTATGTACACTGAATTCAGCATGCATCACCAAATATCAATATTGGATCTATAAAGCTTAGTCACCCAATAAAACTCTGGTGCATGTGTCACAAGAAAAAGGTTAATCAGCTCTCAGCTAGGGACTGCTTTAGGACGGTTCAGCCAGAGTTGGTTTTTATGTCATAATGGGCTGAATTCTTAGCTGAGTGGGGGAGGAAGGGTATCTTCAAGCCAACTTTCAATTCCATTCATCCTGGAGGCTGAAATGGCCCTGGCATAACTTAATTATGCCGGATGCAGCACATCTATAGAGAATGCTCCAACTACTGGAGCTGTCTGCTCCCCACCCTGTAATGTTCAGGATGGGGGGAGCAGCTTTGAATACAGCCAAATATGATTGTTTTAGAACGACACACAGAGTGGCATCCCTAACTGCCCCTTTAGGGGCAGCTGCTATCTTGCCAACGTTATTAGAACTTTGATGTTTAGAATTCTTTTGAAAGTTGGTCTGAACTGTAATTCTCTCTTGCTTAATAAGAAGGGCCTGATAGTGCTACCATTACTCTGTTAGTAGTTCCATTTAACTCAAGAGAATAATGCTGTTAAGTTCTAATTATTGAGAGTAAGGGTAGAATCAGGCCCTGAAAAATACTTTGTCCCAAAACAATAGTATCCATGTTGAATATTTTGGAACTGCTGTGTCCCAAAAGCATATTTACTTTAAGACTTGAGGTGAATCTGTCCCCATTGTTATAGTGAGTTGCTGTATACAGCAAGTGTACTACACAAATGAACTATAATTGCCCATAAATTAATTACCCTTTGACTAAAATACTAGTGTCTTTGCCAAACACTTTGAGTCTCTGCCTTCTTGGATCCATTTTCTTTGCTTAATTTAAAAATAACCTGAAGCAGAGTAATTAGCCTTACGCATTTTAGGCTTGAATAAATCCCGGTAAAGCAGAAGTTCTCCAAAAATTTCCTGCGGTAAATCATCCTTTAGGATGGAGACATTCTTGTGGACTACTTGCAAGGCTGACCCCCAATTGCTTACCATCCCTGTAGCAATTATGCTCCTTAGTTATCTAAACATATTAGAAGACAAAAATGAACTTGTTTTAATGTAATGGGTGGAGTTGCTGGGATATGTTTTTCTACTTCTCAACTGTGCTGTTTATTTCCATTCTCAGGAGTGTAGGACTATCTTAACAGGACTGAATCTCCCTTCACTGTTTGCAGACCTGACTGCTTTCTAATTTCTCCAGATCAACATAGTTTAGTTTTCATGTGTGTTTCATTTTAAGTTACATGTCAGGCTTTTATTGCCTCTTAAACTGATGTGAGAAATATATGTAGTATGTGTTAAACAGAAGATGGAAATTGTCTTTGGTAAAGCAGGCAGAATCAGTATTGCTGACTCTTATGACTCCCCCCTCCCCCAAATAATGTGACTTTTGGTCTAGGATTGGAGAGCTCTGGTGGTAATGCAAGGAGCTCCTGCCTTCAACTGCTATGGCTCTTCCATAAAAACCTCCCCGCCCACTTCCCCTCCCCCCTCAGCAGGAAGGGAAACTTGAAGAAAGGAGGGAGTGGAAATGCATGAGACCTGCAGTCATGTTGAGACATACAGATCTAGCACACTTGTGTGTGGGGAGGGAACAACACCCACTCCAGCAAGGAAGACATAAGATGGTGGTGGTGGTGGTGATCGAAAAGTGGACCTTGCTCAGGCCAGCTGCAAGGTTTGGATTTTGATAATTCTATTTACATCAGTGGAGTTATCCCAATTCTTACTGGTGTGAGATGAGATCATAGCAAGCCTCAAAAGGTTCTTCTGTCATAAGCAACCCACGTGTGGTTTACATGCTACACACTTTTCTTTGCCCTTAATCTTTTGCCACCCTAGGCAATTTAGGTAACTAAATGGTGGTAATCGTCTTGACCTCACTTTCTTTTGCCAGTTCACCCTTGACCTAAAGTGCTAACATGACCTGTTATAAACCATTCAGATATGATCAAGAGTAAGTAGGTGTTTACAAAGGCTGGCATTGATTTTGGTGTTTAACTATTGCTCCTGGTGGGTGGAAAATCAATTGTATTAAACACCACTATGTGTTTACAATTTTGTTAAACTGGAAAGACTATAAAAGAGAGGAACCCTTTCGTATCTTGTTAGGCCAAATGTGAAATATATAATATCCAAAACCAATTCCTGAGCTCCAAAGAGAATAAATTGGAGCCATTCAATTAACTAACCATTCTAACAAGCGTATAGCACTATTGAAAAGGCACTATATCATCACGGAAACCAGACGCTTTGTTATAAAGCAGAGGCAGCGTACGTGGCCCTGTGTACAGTAGGGGGAGGGTTCCTAGTATAAAACAGGTTCCTGACCCCCAGTTTACAATCTGCAGGCACAGCAGATGTAATAAATCAAAATTAAAATGAGGCCCAAAGTTTTCTTACTGGTATAAATCTAAAATAACTTTAAAGTCAATGGAGCTATGCTGTTTATACCAGCAGAGGATATGACCCAATAAGGGAACTGCATTGGAATAAAACACCTGTGAGTAATCTGCAACAACTGGCCAAATTCCAGTTACTCATACAAAGTGTGAGTGGTGCCACTGGAGTAAATGGAATTGTGCTCATTATACACCATGTAACCAAGGGGCATGACTTGGGCCACAATATGCACAAACAAGTCTTTTGAACTATAGGAAAACTGGCACTGTGGTGGTGCCCTGGAGCTACAGCAGTTGTTTGCCTACGGGTAGATGAGCATGTAAAAATTTTATTCTTCCTCATCCTTTTATAAGCTAGCACTGCATGAGAAATTGTTCACTGAATATACTTCTAACAGTGTTTTGGTTTCACTGTGAAATACTCCCACACTCGATTTCTGCAGCAATGTCTGTCTTCCAGATAAGCAGAGCAGTAACCAAAGAAGAGTTTTCCTCTCCAATTATTCCTTCTCAATAGGGTAGGAGAGCATAGGTACAGCTGATCTGTAGATGGCACCGCCCTAGAGGCAGTTACTGGTTCTGTAAGGAGACTTGAGCAATGAAAAAATATTAGGTTTTTCCCTACCCCATCATTCAATGAAGATGTTTCTGTAAGTGCCTAAGTTTCAGTATGAAGTGGTTCTGTTGGTGATTTCTCCAATGATAGCTGTCTGACTGAGAGCAGTGAGAGATTTGGTCCTGAGGAAAGGGTCCAGGACTGAAATTCCCAGCTCTGCCAGATTTCCTATTTTATCTCAGGCAAAACACAATCTCTCTCCAGTGAAGGATAATTTGGGCACTGTGTACTGTAATTCTGTGGCTGAGATTAATTTAATCAGAATAGAATTGATTTAAATGGAAGCACTTGTAAATCTGCGGCATCCAATCAGAAAACAGAAACATCATGTGACAGATGACTAGTCAAACAGACATTGATTACTTGAAAGAATACACTGAATAGTTCCTGAGCAATCAGGACGCAAGACATCAAATGATATCAAGTAGTGAATGTTTGTTCCTGGACAACTAGGGTGAAATTCACCCCTGTGCCCAGTCAGCACCGATGCACCATTAAGTCCCTCTCAAGAGCTGGTATGAAGGCTTAAGAGGTCTTGTGCTGGGCCTGTGCTCAGGGGTGAATTTCACCCTTAAGAGCTGAATTTATAGAATAACTTATTCAACCAGCTCTACTTTTATATTAAAATGTACAAAAGTCTTCTGCCCAGGACAGGCTATGGTAGGCATGGGGCCAGATCCTGAGCTTGTATAAATTTACGTAGCTCTATTGATTTCCAGCTCAGGATCTGGCCGTTGGTATTTATTTTGCCTTGGTGATATAATCCCTCATTTTAAATAATTATTTATCATTCAGACACCTCTGTAGTTTATGGGCATGTACAGGCATAGCTATTTTACTAAGTTCTCACTAAGTGAGACCCAGAATTGTGTAAAGGAACCTTAGTGTAAGTGAATCCGTCCCATAGGATTTATTATCTAGCTGCTGAAATGGATGAAGCTAGCTGTCGGGGGTTAGTTGAATCCATATTTTCAAAGCATTATTTCACCACTGAGCTATACCAGCTATCCTAAAATTTGAACTAGTGCTTATTTTTAACTTTTGCCAAGTTTTCTGCTTTTCAATTCTTTGTTTGTTTGCTGAATGGCCACTATGTAGTCTATTATCCTCAAACCACAATGCACTTCTGTGAATTGCTACAGAGTGGAAGCTTGGTTTGTTTGAAAAAACAGAAATCCACCACATTGTATTGCCTTACTTGATATCATTGACTAAGGGTCTGATTCTATGCTCCGTGCAGCCAATGAAAAGCCACCCAACTGACTTCAGTGGAATTTGGATCAGGTGCCAAATAATTTACAGAATAATGGCCTGTTACAGATCAATTTACTACAGTGCACAGGTTTTGAAATGGAGGTGGGGGAAAGAGACAAGTGTATGCAACTTACTGTCATGGAAACTTAACATTCGCCTTCTATAAGTTACCCACAGAAAGCCTGACCAATTAAAATCAGACCTGAATTTTCCTTTGTGGATCTGGTGAAAGATTTTCATAGAGGGCCAAATACTGGCTCAGCTTGCATGGTGGTGCAAGGCACCCTTTTTCTCCCTTGCCTTGGTTACCTGCATCATGGGTAGCAGTAAGGAAGGGGAAGCATGCTCCACAGAGCTGCTATGTACCTCCTGCGCAGGTGGGTGAGGGAAGGTGCAAGTCACTGTTTTCTCTCCAATGTGCTGCCTAGCACTGTTGTGTCAGAATGTATGCTGTACAGGGTAAGGACCAGTGCTGTGTATCCCTTCCCCAGCCCAGTGGTGGAACCAGGAAGTAGTTTGTGACTGTCAGTCACTTCTACATTGGTCCAGGCACAGCACAGCAGTTTACTTCCCCTTGCTCAGAGCAACTCACAATCTAGCCCAAAGGTATTAATAGCACATAAACCTGCTTACTAAGATATATAGCCTGATTCTCCCCTGCCTTGTGGCCAGTGTAGCCATTGACTCTGTGTAGTGTGACTGTAAGATACTGCCAACCAGGCCCTGTGTCTGTGAAACAATAGGTGATTTGTCCCTTGTCTAAACCTTATGTAGGTGGAGTAACACTAATATGGAGGAAAAGCTCTGAGCAAGCTGCACATGTCTGGGACAAAAAGGTTTTATACAAGTTATACTGCCCTGATTCTGGAACCCAGTGAGTGGATAAGATTGCCATAAGCAGCCTGCATAACTAAAGCAACCTTCAGCCACCTCCAAAATCCTGAGCAAATGAAGTGCACACAGTGCTACCCTTCCAAAAAGGAGGGCTTCCTGAACAGATGAAACATGCAGTTTAACTCCCAATGAAATAAAGCATTTAAGTACATGATAAACTATAAACACATGCACAGTCCCAAAGAAGTGCTCTAATTTGGATTGAGATCTATAGAGAAAATATACTTCCAATGTTAAGGACAATATTGTCACATTTTAGTTCCCCCCACCTTTAACCTTGTAAACAATACTTGGTTTAGATAAGATCCCTTCTGTAATAGACTCAAATTTGAAATATTTTACTTTAATATAATATTTGGGATCTGTTAAAAGTATAAATTCAAAAAACCTTGTAGAGTGCATGTGTTGATTTTATTTTTACTACTCTTTAAAAATCTCTCATAGTAAAACATTCCTTAGGCTGTAAACTATTTTTAAATAGCTTTTAAAGTGATAACAGTTGAAAAAATTAATAGCATGTTAATAAAATTAGCTAGGTTTCTACCCAAATGTCTGTCTTAAGACCTGTACAAAGAACAGACTTAATTGGGAGATCTTCCAAACAGTCACCTTCATTAGGGCTGGTCTACATGTACTAATCTAACTAAAGATATGTTTCACTAGACTTGTATACTATAGTGCCCTGCCTCCAAACAAGTTTTGACAAGCTTGTTTGTTTTATTTATTTTACTTTGTAAAAGGGGAAAGGAGAACCCTGGACTTCCCATTCAGTGAGAAAGGGAGAAACAAATTCAAAACTTTTTAACTCTGTCAAATGGAAATAACTTCAATTTTTTGGGAAATGTTTCCATCTTCTTAGGGAGCTCAGTTATGCATTGTATGAAATTGTTTCCTCTTACCTGTTTTGAATTTGCTGCCTTTCAATTTCATTGAATACTCCCTTGCTCCTTTGTTATAAGATAGGGAGAGCACGGGCTCCTGATCCACCTTCTCAGTTCTGTTTGTTTCCTATAATTTTATCCTGTATTTATCTTACTGGGTTTGTTTTCTCTAGAGAGGAAAGGATTATTTTCAGTCTCTTCATATAAGAGCTTTTCCATGCTCTTAGTGATTCTTACTGCTTGTCTCTGCACTGTGCTTGTTGAGAGAGGGTAAACAGTACAAAACAGTGTTCAGATGAGGGCAAGCCATTGGCTAAAGAATGGCATAAGTACTTAGGATGCTTAAGGAAAGGGATGGAGCAGACAAACATTGTTGGTTTGCTTTTGACTGCAGCTGCACTTTGAGCAGAAGTCTTCATAGGTATGTCCACAGTGATGCTCTGGACTTCTTCCTGAGTTGATACAGTAAATTTAAATCTTGATAAAATGGCTAGTTCACTTTTCCCCTCCAGTATGCATTTATCAACATTGAATTGCACCTATCTTGCCCATTCACCTAGATGGTTAGGTCCTTCTGAAGTTCCTCAGTCTCCACTGGACTTGACTAACCTAAATAACTTCATGTTGTCCATAAATTTTGACATCTCACTTCTCAATCTGCAAGACTGGTTAATATATTAACCACCGGTCCTACTACAAATTCTTGTGGCACTTCTGTGCATTGCCATGATGATTTCCCATTTAATCCTATTGTTTTCTGTCCTAACCAGTTTTTGATCCATGACAATACTTTGCCTTTCACCTCAGGACTACTTACTTTCTTTAGTAGTGTCTTGAGAGGGACCTTGTCAAAGGCCTTCTGAAAGTCTAAGTTACACCAGTCAGTTCCCCTTCATTCAGTCCTTTGGTGCATTCTAAGAATTCTAGTAGACTAGTGGTGAGGCATGAGTTTTTCTTTGCAGAAACTATGTTTGTTAGAAAATGTGTTTGTGATCATCTTGTTGATTTATTCTGTTTTTACCAATTTACTTAGAATAAATGTGAGGCCTATTCATTTTAACTCCCTTGATAACCCCTAGAGCCCTTCTAAAATATAGGTATAACATTTGTTATCCTCAAGGAATTTACCCTGCAGTTACAGTTTAGTTTTCAGAGTACATTTTTTCAAGTTATTTTTCAGGATTTTTGTTGCTGTTCTCTTGACAGTCTATAATTACATGGTCAGATACCTTTAACCTTCCACATCTGCTGGGCTAGTGAGCAGATTCAGCCCAAGTTCAAGTGTTTGCCACTTCCATGAACTTAGAATTAAACCTACCTATGCCAGGTCTCCATTTACTTCCACTGATATCAATGAGATGTATTCACAAAGATATAGTCTAACATATAGTTACTAAGGGACTTAAGTGTCCACTGACACTCACAAAACCACTGCTCAGCTGCTGCCTAATCCTGTAAGTGTCCACAGTTCTGCTGGGGTTGGGGTGGGAATGCACAAAGATGCTTAACTCCTGACATCACTCCACTGCTAACAGGCTGCTCAGAGCTCTCACTCATGCTTAAGCCCCAGTGGTATTCTCAGACTAGATGTTCTCCACTTATCTCACCTGAGAGGCCTGATCTGGTAGGTGTGCTCAGAGCATGCCTAACCTGGGGGAAGCGAGTTGGGTCTGTGGCATGTGTGTGCCAAGAACACCCAATTGCGCAGTGGTTAGGGCACTCACCTGGGATATGGGAAACCTTTTTTCAAGTCCCTGCTCCAAATTAGGCTGAGCAGTGATTTGAAAACAGGCCTCCCACATCCCAGGTGAGTTCCCTAACTACTGGGCTATTGGCTATAGTGAGGTGGAGGAGTCTTTCTCTCTGGCATTTTTGCAAGATAGGGTTGATCTAGCTTAGGCATTTGACTCCAAGAGAGGGCTCACAGCTCAGAATCCCAAGTGGAGATAGGTGGCTCCTTCTGGCATATCAGTCAGACACCTAATTCCCAGATCAGTGGAAGCTAGCTGCTTATTTAACTTTGAGGCTCTGGGCCCCATCCCTTTCTCTGCATAGCACTGTTGGCTAGCTTAGGCAGCTCTCTCTGCTCACCCTGATGGCTTCTGTGAATCCCTTTTGTAGGTACCTAATTCTCCTAATACATGGGAAGCCTGGGTGCCAAACTCGAGGCTACAAATTCCACTGGGCAGCTGGGTGCCTAGGAATTGGGTATCAAGCCCTAAACTCTTAGTTATTTGCCCACTGCCCAGTATCTCAGTACTGCATTCAGCACCTCTTAGGAAGGAAAATATGCTCACCTGTAGGACCACGGGTATTTCTGTCCTTTGTGCCTCTTCCTCCCAAATCCTGCTTTGCATCTTTCCTCCTTCTGTGCCTGTCTCCTTTATTATTTCCTGCAGCAACTCCCAATTCCCATCTTCTCGTGGGCTTCACTCCTACACCATTTCTGTCTGCTAGGATGATCAAAAATGAAAGAGTCAACACTGACTTTAATGTATCACCCCCTGTGTCTTAATCTGGCCCTGGCTGTGATCTGAATGTTTGATCTAACATACTACTAATCTGTAATCATTCTGTGATAAGTTTTTAGGGGACAGACATTGTTGGGAAGAAAAATATGGAGCATAATTTCAATCAGATTCACCCTAGCCCTCCCCCCCAAACATCAACCAGAAAAACCCAACATGTTGGTTTCCTTTTTAATTCTCTGAGAAAAGTAACGACTTGGTCAGAAGCTATTTCATTAGCATCAACTGGAGGCATGGGGGATTAAAGAGAATATTTAAGTAGAAATCTTAAATCACAAGGGGGGCTTAGAGTGGAATAGGGAATCCTGATTTTGAAAACTCTTAATTACACGGCAAGAATTTATTAAAAATGTAATTGAAAGAGCTAAATGACAGCTGTAGTAAAGTGAATCCAAAAAGCATATGGTGGGGTAAAAGGATAAGTGGCTGAAGAGAGGACAAGGCGCTTCATGAAATTAAAACAAGTATACACTAAACCCCACTTCAGCTGGAATGTTATATGGGATAATTGGGTAATGAAAGACCAAGAAGGTGAAACATATTTATCTATTAATGGAACATTACATTAATTTCTTATGCCTAGTTAGCCTCACAATTAAGTGTTATAAGCTATTAGGAAACTCTATGTTTATATATATATTTTTTTAAAGAGCAAAGATATTATTTAAGCTACAATATTGCTAACATAAAATGGGCAGAAGCCACAGGGCCTCCTCAGATATGACCCTAGCACTCAGCCAGTTCTACCAAGAGCTACAGGTTCTGCTGGAAGAGACCCTGCTTGTTTTCCTGAGAGAAGGATATGGGTGAACTTTGAGGGAAACTTCAGTTTTCATTCCCTCACCCTAACCTCTGACCCCTTGCTATGGGATGATCTGGCCCTTTCAAATTATGTTCCCAAGACAAATAATGGAACTAGTGTCCAATGATCTTTTTTGTAAGATTTACTGAGTTCCAATGTAGCATCTAGTTTTCAGTGAGTTTTCCTTTCTGAGGTAGAAGGCTGAGTGACAACAGAAGATTCCTGAAGATCATAGAAATCTTGCCATTAAAACTTACGTTTACATGGGAATGCCCAGATGACACTAGGATACGTAGGTAGTATGTCATACTATAGCTCAAATAATGAGCCAAAACCCTGGCTCCCCTGACTCCAAATCCATCACAATAATGACTAGATCATATGGCTTCCTTTGGGATCACGTTTTGCATTTGTTTAGGCCTTAAGCAAGCTAACAAAGGCCATTTAGCTTAGCCTGTATGTCAGAAAGACTAGTTACCTCGTTATCTCCATACTGATTTATACCTGCCTCTGGAGATTTCCATTACTTGCATCTGAAGAAGTGAGGTTCTTACCCACGAAAGCTTATGCTCCCAATACTTCTGTTAGTCTTAAAGGTGCCACAGGACCCTCTGTTGCTTTTTACAGATTCAGACTAACACGGCTACCCCTCTGATAGTTACAACATAGAGGCTTCATTTCAGGAACTGAGTTCTCTGGTGAAAGAAAAGTTCGCCATTGTTATCTTCTGACTGGAATTGGTGGTAGATGATTAGAGTGTAACAGTAATCAATCTGATGTCCTGGAAAAAGCTTGCAGTGTATTTAATTCGGTGACACACCAACAACCGTTGGTGTATAAAACTGCTAAGGCTTATCCAGTCTTTCACGTTCACCTGATACAGAGTTTCACATACTGCCTAACATGCATGCTTTGAATTGATCTCTGAATTCTTGGTTTGAATACAGCTAAAGATAACTAAGTGGTTATCATTCATGGGGAACTTTGCAGAATATTGATCTATTCAGAAAGTCATGAATCTTGAAAATGTAAGCACTGGAGCACATGAAAATAATGTAACCAGTAATAGGTTAAAAAGAGGTAGGCCTGAACAGGAAGAAGGGAGTAAACCTCATGTAGTGAAAGTTTGAACTCCGATCTCATTCTGGTTCCTACCTTCATAATTTGGCCACATATCAGACATACACTTTTTCAGTGATCTGTTGGCTTGGGATTTTCATCCCACTTGTGCATCCTCCATCTGTATTAACTTTATTTGTCTCTAGACCTGAGTAAACACCACAAAAAATAATTCCCATGAGCATTTATTTGAATTTAAAATTTACGTTGCTTTGGCAGAGTTTGGGTAGAATTAACTCCTGTGCAGAGAACTAAGTAAAGGTTTGTGTACTGCTTCCAACCCACTTAACCCTTCAAAATAGGCCTTAGTGGTGCATAAGCCTTGAGCAAGACCTAGGCACAGGGGTGAAATTAATTTTGCAAAAACTCAAGCAATTGAGTTTTATTTGCATGTATGTTCATATAAAGCAAATCTAAGATAGGACACTCAAGTACTGAAGAAAGCATAAATGCCTGACTTGTGGGGATGGAGCTCTACATTTTCCAGTGGTAGCACTGGCCCCTTGAATCTTCCTCATTCCTAGTGCATCTGACAGATACGTTTCTCTGTCCTCTGCTATTATGATTCTCTCCATTGTGTGTGGATGACTAGTCAAGGCAGAGTTAGGTTCTGGGCTGACTTGGGTTTCTCTTTAAGTGTCCTAGTAAGTCATCTCTTACCCGCTAGCTAAAAAAAGGCATAGCCCATTCAAACACCAAGCTCCACATGCTGAGAGCCTTCTGCTTTCTAGAGCAGAGTCTGTCATCATGTGCTTATGCAATACCTAGCACAATGTGGGCCAACCTGGTGTAGCATTTAGATGTTAATGCAATACAAATGTTTAAATAAAACTTAGCCCATCACAGTTTTTTTTTTTTTGGAAAAAATAAAAACATATGCAGAGGAGGTAGTATGGACTTGGACTCAGAAGACCTGGGTTCTATTCTTGGCTCTGCTACTGATCTGCTGGGTGACCTTGTTCTGCTTCAGTTTCCCCATCTGTAAAATGGGGTTAATGATATTGACCTCCTTTGTGAAGCACTTTGAGATCATCTGATGAAAAGTACTGTGTAAGAGTTAGATTGTCTGGACCGAGAGAATGTTCAGAACCCTGTTGATTGGGGGGAGGGAGGGGAAGGATCAGAAAATTGAAAGGTAGAAAATGGAGTCCCTGCCAGTTCTTTAGCAGAGCCATAGCCTCTAGCACCTCTGCAATTGTCTATTTGCAATTGTCAAATTGCAATTGAGTGGTTGGCACTCAAAGCAGCACCAGACCCTTCCAGAATAACAGATGCAAAACCTGCAGACTTATCTCCTGCTATGATGATCAGTCCTCCCCATAACAAACCCTTCAAGATCCATGGGTCCTACACATGTCTTTCATAATATATGGTATACCTCATCCAGTGCATCAAATGCCCCAACAACAACTATGCGCGTGAAACCAGACAATAACCATGCGCTTGAATGGACTCTCGCAGAAAAATAAGACAAAAACACCCTATCGCCTGTGGGTGAAAACTTTTCACAAAACAATCACTCCATACCTGACCTCTCAGTCCCCATTCTCAAAGGAAACTTGTGCAAAGCCTTCAGAAAACAAGCTGGAGAACTTAAATAACTCTGCTAGACCCTAAAAATCAGACACACTGGTTTTGTGGCTCATTATAGCAATTTGTAACACACCCTACTGCCTGCTAACCCTTAATTGCCCACTTCATTTTACAGTATGTTTGAAACCCCTATGCTTAACAACCTGTCCCAACTTGTATTTAGTTTAAACATGCTGGTTACCTTCTCCAGACTTCAAGAAAAACTCTCTGAAGTTCAAATCTTGTCCCTTTCACCAACAGAAGTTGGTCCAATACAAGATATTACCCCACTTACCTTGTCTCTCGTATCCTCCTAATGGTTTAATGTATTTACATAATGAATGATTTCTCTCCCAGACAGAAAGACGAATGGTGGGGGAGAAAGGGGAGTCGAGGGGTGAACACAGCCCCTGAAATGTGAGGGGAGGATGTGGGAAACTGGTATGTGGGAAAGGGGAAGGTGAGAATGGGGTGCACACAACCCCTGGCATATGGGGAGAATAGGGGACCCTGGTATGAAGGGAAGAGGGAATGGGACACACAGAACAGAAGACTGTAGAACACTGGGGGTGAGAATGGGAAAATGGAGGTGTGGGGGGGGAGATGGAGGAATGCAAGGAGGCCCTGGTATGTGCAATGCATTCTGCCTATTCTGCCCCCACCCCGCCCCAGTTAATAATTATGTGACAAATGATGGGAAGTTCATCAGAACCTAGGTCTGCCTCAGTGATAGAACTTAAAGCTGTACTTAAAACTCTGACAGAGGATTGAGTTAAACATGTATGTTAACAACTATTATTAGTGTCAGGTGAGTTTTCTGTAAAGATGGGTGAGAAGGAAAAAAGGGAAGGTAGTAGCTTGTGGAAGATGGACAGCTTCAGTGAATTTAGACCAGCAAAAAACTCTAGATTGGTGTGTCTGTGAGGAAGCAGCTTACCTTTCTGACATCAGGTGCTACTGTGCCTCAATTTCCCTTTGGTTGGTTGGATCTCCCTGCAGTTGTAGGGAGTGTTGCAAGTTTTGGCCCTTTTGCCAAAGCCAACACCCTTCACTTCCAGAGCAAAAAACCAAGAGTCCAAACAAACAGATGAATCCAAATGGAACAAGTCTTTGTCTCTCAGTGGCTTGCACAAGACTCCCTCCTGCTCCAGGCTACTAGTTCCTTTGCCCTTGACACAAGGCTCCCCTTCTGCCCACTGGTTCACTACAGCTTTTTTCCCTTTAGTCATTGTTGCTGTAAAAGTCTGTTGGGTGCATACATTTCTGCCATTGAGCATGTGCTATGCTGCCTCAGTCTAGATGTCGAATTGCTTATGTCGTGCTGAAGCCCCAGTGTGATCTTCACACAAGGTGGAGATAGGCATTGCCCTATCTGTCGCAGCTGCAGGGCCTGATCCAATAGGCATGCTCTGGGCATGCCTAACTCTGCACAAAATGGGCAGGCGTATATGTGCTGGGAGTGGGGATGAAGAGGTCTCCCTGATAACCTTTAGTTCAGCAGTTAGTATACTCACCTGGGTTGGAGACCCCAGTTTCGTTTCCCCAACAAGAAGGTATTTGGATAGGGGTTTACTGTCTCTCAGAAGAGTGTTTAACCACTGGCAATGGGATGTTCTGATGTGGAGTTGATCTCTGGCTCTCCTGTTGAAGTTGTTCCACTTTGTATAAATAATTAAATATGCATTTGGCCAGAGAGAGTGAGAATGACTCAACACTCCAGTGATTAGGGCTCTCTCCTGATAGGTGGGAAACGCTGTTTAAATTTTTTCTCATCAGGTGGAGGGGAAAATATATGTGCTACTACCATTCTTGCAAGAAACAGCTTAGGCACATGACTCCAGGAAAGGTTCCTGGCTGTGAATCCCAAGTAGAGATAGGTACCTCCCTCCAGCCCAGCCCTAGGTGCTAATCTCTGTGAGAGGGGTAGGGCCTAGGACTCACTCCTCTCATTGGCTTCTGTTCTTGTCTAGCTTAGGCAGCTCCCTGCCTAGAGTGTTGGCTTTTGTGGATCCCATTCTCAGGAGCCTGTCTCTCTCCAGGGATTGTGTAGGAAGCATAGGTGCGTAACCCAGGGTTTGCAGATTCCATAGGGTGACTAAGCCCAAAGGTTAGAAGTTGCAATGCTTAGGTCTCTTTGTGGATCTGGGCCAGAGGTATCATTATATCCCCTCTAAGCACCTAGCTGAGGTGTAGGGGAGCCCAGCACTTCACTCTACTCTCAGCTGTAACTCAGGGACCCCAAACAATGAAGCAGCTTTTCTCTTCACTTTTCCCCAGGCCACTTTCATATGCTGCCTGTCTCCTCCTTGATCTTCCTCGGGCCTCTTTAGCCAAGCCCCTGGTAAGTTCCATTTCTAGCTCCCTTTATATGGGCACCATCCAGGCCCCTAATTAATTTCCTTGGCCTGCTGTCCAATTTTAAGACTTCCTCCCGACAGGGAACCAATGCCTGTCTTTACCAGTCACTGGAAAATCTTCCACTTGCTGCTGCTACTGCTTTCAGCAGAGGAACAGGCTCCCTGCCAGTCCTGTCTTTCAGTCACTTGTTCTCAGTCCTTCAATCCCATGACTAGGGTGGAAAACCAGACACAGGTCAGAGCTTGGACTTGAACCCCTTAAAGGCTGATGTTCACCCTGTGGTAGTGTCTCATCTGTGGTAGTGTCCCATCTTTAATGTGACTATAAAACATAGACATATGTGTTGGATAACTTTCCACGTGACAACATGGGAGTGTTAGTGCTGCTGGAAATGTAACTGTTGTCAATGAAACAAAGGCTAAGTAACCATGACTTGTTCACAGGGACAAGCACTGCCAGTGGATTTGATAATGAGAGTTTTAATGAACAACATGAGGAGAAAGTGTAACAAAAATATAACATTTGCTTTATTTTACCCACTCATGCACAGAACATGAATCCAGAGCTCCCAGACTATTCTTTAGAGAAAATGCAGGTATTTGAACTGATACAGCAAGTAACCTGCAAGAATAGAGTTTAGTCCTGCCAGGCGCTGAGCATTTCCTGAAAGAAATGCTGTATGATCATAGTTCCAATAGACTTCAGGGAGAAGTGGAGGGTGCTTACTTAGAATCATAGAATATTAGGATTGGAAGAGACCTCAGGAGGTCATCTAGTCCAATCCCATGTTCAAAGCAGGACTAACACCAACAAAATCATCCCAGGCAAGGCTTTGTCAAGCCGGGCCTTAAAACCCTCTAAGGATGGAGATTCCACCACCTCCCTAGGTAACGCATTCCAGTGCTTCACCCCCCTCCTAGTGAAAAAGTTTTTCCTAATATCCAACCTAGACCTCCCCCACTACAACTTGAGACCATTGCTTCTTGTTCTGTCATCTACCACCACTGAGAACAGCCTAGCTCCATCCTCCTTGGAAACCCGCTTCAGGTAGTTGAAGGCTACTATCAAATCCCCCCCTCACTCTTCTCTTCTGCAGACTAAATAACCTCAGTTCCCTCAGATTCTCCTCATAAGTCATGTGCCCCAGCCCCCTAAACATTTTTGTTGCCCTCTGCTGGACTCTCTCCAATTTGTCCACATCCCTTCTGTAGTGGGGGGACCAAAACTGGACGCAATACTCCAGGTGTGGCCTCACCAGTGCCGAATAGAGGGGAATAATCACTTCCCTCAATCTGCTGGCAATGCTCCTACTAATACAGCCCAATATGCCGTTGGCCTTCTTGGCAACGAGGGCACACTGCTGACTCATATCCAACTTCTCGTCCACTGTAATCCCCAGGTCCTTTTCTGCAGAACTGCTTTTTAGCCAGTCGGTCCCCAGCCTGTAGCGGTGCTTAGGGTTCTTCTTTCCTAAGTGCAGGACTCTGCACTTGTCCTTGTTGAACCTCATCAGATTTCTTTTGGCTCAATCCTCCAATTTGTCTAGGTCACTCTGGACCCTATCCCTACCCTCCATCGTATCTATCTCTCCCCCCAGCTTAGTGTCATCTGAGAACTTGCTAAGGTGCAATTCATCCCATCATCCAGATCATTAATAAAGATGTTGAACAAAACTGATCCCAGGACCGACCCCTGGGGAATTCCACTTGATACTGACTGCCAACTAGACATTGAGCCATTGATCATTACCTGTTGAGCCCGACAATCTAGCCAGCTTTCTATCCACCTTATAGTCCATTCATCCAATCCATACTTTTTTAACTTGCTGGCAAGAATACTGTGGGAGACCGTATCAAAAGCTTTGCTAAAGTCAAGATATATCACATCCACCGCTTTCTCCATATCCAAAGAGCCAGTTATCTCATCATAGAAGGCAATCAGGTTGGTCAGGCATGACTTGCCCTTGGTGAATCCATGTTGATTGTTCCTGATCACCTTCCTCTCTTCCAAGTGCTTCAGAATGGATTCCTTGAGGACCTGCTCCATGATTTTTCCGGGGACTGAAGTGAGACTGACCAGTCTGTAGTTCCCCGGGTTCTCTTCTTGCAGGATTAATCATATAACTCCCACATTTGAATCCTAGAAGTTTTGAACCTGAATGCTTCCCTTTCTGCTTTTGATTAAAACATTGAATTTGCTCTTTTTGCTCTGATCCAAATTTTGTCTAAATACCTCAATAAACTGTTCCACCAGGCTTAATTAGCACCAGGAAAACAAGTGCCATTCATGTCTAATGAAGCCCTCCCAAAAACGTGCAAACAAAACCTTTGTCATTCCACACAATCATGCATATTCTCTCTCCCTCTCACCAATATATGCATCTAGGTGTGCACACACACACACACACACACACACACATACAAGGATCCCCTATTCTCTTGAATCTGAAATGAGTCATTATGAAAGTGGCCTTATGTATTTTATCTCATGATACATATCCTATTTTACTTTCTATTACTCTGGGAACTGAAGTTCAACAACAACAACAAAAAGCGAGGGGCTTGTTTTTTTGTCTGACTGAAATTTATGTATTTTTTAAAGTCCTTTCTTTTTATTTTTTTTCTATGGCAAATGTTTATCCATGTTGCTCTCCTGATATATGGTAATTCAATCAAACTTTTAGTCAATAATGTTTGAATCATTAAACAGAAAAGAGCTGAGACCCAACTTTTTTCAACTGAGAAAGTACCCATTTCATCAAAATGTCAAATACAATTATATTTAGGGTATAAGACAGCTCATTAAATGAAATGGGGCTGTGGGATGTGTGCGTGTGGGGAAGTTCACATGAAAATCCTCCAAATAAAAGTTGGGAATGTTGCACAATTTTGTAAGCTAAGACAGTCACTGAACTATCCAACAAAACAGTTACATTGTCCTTCATCAATTTTTAATGCCGCTTCTGGCTGCAAAACTCTGCCAGCATACAGATGAAGATGTCTGGACGTATCGGAATGCTAAGTCATAAGTTGTCTTTTCCCATTCTGCATCAGTTGGCTAAAGTTAAGGTTCCAGAACAATTTACAGAACCTGAAAATCATGTCAAGTTTGTTTTCTCTCTAGATAATCTTTGGTCTGATCTCCGCCTGCATCTGTTCACTCAAATAATGAGCATAGCTCTGGCTACACTTCCAAAATACTCTTGAGACCTATCTGGTTGGTAGGTTTTTGATCGTTTTAAAACTGTCTTAGGGCCAAATCCTCTGTTGGGTAACTACAACAGCAAAGAATTTGGCCCACAATTAACTTTTTAGGCTTTAGTTTTTGTTGAAAATGATTGAAAAATGAAGGAACGTATGAGAGAAGCTTCTTCATTAATTATAAGAATGTTTTAAAATCCTAGTTAGAAGGATTAGCTGTGTGTCACTACTGTTACCTAGATTGAGGATTTTTAGGCACAATGCCATAACACATTACTTTGAAATCCCTAAAACTGAATTACTTGATGAGAATACAAGAAGATTGGAGTTGCTGAAACTTTGCAAATTTGCAGTAGGCAGTCGAACACAGGCAGTGGTGTTCTTGATACACATGGAGACATGTCAAAGAACCTAATAACATGAATTCCGAGTTCTTCAGAACAACTCTACCAGAGCATAAAATTCTCTTCCATTCTGACAATACCCTTTTAGGGAAATAGCATCAATATAATCACCCTAAACCATTTTAATTTGATTCATTCTAATTAGAGAGGTCTTTATAGATACTACTGATATGTCTTAAAAACATTGATTAAATCAAGCTCTTTTAAAAGTTTGCTCATATTTGAGCTTGATCCAAAACCTATTGAAATAAATGGGCTTTTGATCAGACTCAATAACAAGTACTGTAAATGCTAAACTGAGCACCTTAAACAAACTAGCTTTGCAGATCAGAAGTAAACTCCATGTATCACTTGTATTGGGATACTTTTTAAAATAACCAGGGACTTTAGTTTATACTTTCATAACCAACACATGATTCACAAGGAAGAGGGAAATGCAATGGTCTTCTATGAAACAATTCTTAAAATCCTTGAGATTGTTGGGTTTTTTTGCACGCTTTTATGTATGTATATATGGTCTCCCTTTCTCTGTCTAGCCATGCAACAAAACAGCAGCTGAAATATGAGTGATTTGCCAGGATATATCCATGGACATGGCACTTACTGACTTGAATGAACTTCAGTGGAAGCTGGATTGAGTGCTATGTGTATAGATATGCCCAGTCAATCACGTTTCAGCTGTTAAACTCCCATTGACATCAGTGGGAGTTGGTCTGGGCAATAATGGCCTGACCCAAGTCCATTGAAAGTCAGTAGAAAAACTCCCAGTGATTTCAATAGGCTTTAAATCAGGACCTAAGACAGCAATAGCAGATGATATTTTAGCTTTCCAAACGGACCTTTCTTTGCGGCTCTGCAGATGGACCATGCATCACTATGCTTTTGGAAGGCTAAATTTGACACACATAAGCTGCCTGTTAAATTGGAGCCATCACTTAACAGGTTTTTTGCTTTTTTTCCCCCGGAAGGTGTTACTATCAGCTAGCTGAGTGCCAGTGGCAAGTGTTTATCTGAACTAATAGATCTGAGGAGTAAGATGAATGACAGACTGCATTCAGCATATTGACATTAATGACAAAATATCAAATGGATACGACAGCAGCTTGTGGGACTCTTCACACTTCTGAAATCAGTGGACTAGGTTGCTCATATAGTATTGGGTTGTTGGAAGTCTCCACGTATTGCCCTTTCACTTTCCTCAGAACAGACACCAATGCACAAGGCAGTATTTTGCCAACAGTCATGAGGCTATTTGGAAATTCTTTTTCTTCCCCTAGATGCCTCCTGTCAGGTTGGTAATATGAAACTCAAGAAAACATGTCTCAGAATGTAAATTTAACCCTTTGACCAGTAATCCTCCACTCCGTATGTTTTCTCTAAAGATAACATGGAATCTTCACCCAACAGCCTTTTATGTGCAACTTCTTCTATATCAGTTGCTCACTTTTGGGAGACGAAGGGAAAATAATTTGCTGAAAATGTGATCTTTAAGGAGCTACTTTTATAAACATTGTACACATGATTTGTTTTATAAATATGAAAATAGCCAAGAGCCATACCTACATCTCTTGTGTAAGTTTTTATTCCCCAAATGTGTGACAGAGAAAACACACAGAAATGGGTAATAAAAACAAAAACTAAACCATAAACCGTGACTGAAGAGTAATGACAAATAACCTGACTCATAGATCCTCAAGTACTGTTAAGCTCAGACGTTGCTGTAACTCTAGGGGCAGTCCTGAAGAGCACCAAATTGTATTTCCATTTACAGCCCCGTGTGAAACATTGGTGTTAGCAAGGTCAGAATTTGACCTTTAAACAGACAACAGAAAAATGCTATTGAGTTTGTTATTATTTGTATTACTGTAGTGCCTAGAAGTCCTATTCATAGGCCAGGACCCCATTGTGCTAGGTACTGTACATACACAAAAGAAAAAAATGGTCTCTGCCTCAACGAGCTTACAATTTAAGTATAAAGCAAGAAACAACAGATGGATACGGACACATGGGAGAGTACATTAGACCTCACTTCGCTTGGCCAATAAGCAATATGTATTCACATGTACCACAGAGAGAGAGAGATTTTTGTCATTGGCTCTTTATATAGTAACCAAGTACTGTGTCACTAAAATGGTTTGGTATAGTGAAAGAACCGTGGAGCACAATCAAAAGTGTTGTCCAGCCAACAGAGCTGCAATTCATTAATTGAACTCAGAACTCTTGCTCCCTGTGTCCATGTAACGTAACCATGCAGTATTCTCAAATTTCCAGGAAGCTAATAAATATATGCTCTTGTTTTGATTTCAGCTGGCTGGTTAGGGCACTGCTTCACTGGTGTCTTGAAGGCTCCTGGCATTTCCTTGCTTGTCTAAATACCTTTGTTACTAAAGAAAAGATGAGGATGATGGAAAAGATAGCAGCTAAAGCTAAAGGCAAATGTTAATCCCATACAAATCAATGGCAAAACTCCAATGGGATATGGATTTAGCCCATCATAGTTAAATCCAACTAATTCAGCTGGGTCTTTTTGGTGAAAAAAACCTAAAACTTGAGAAGGTGAAATCATTTAGGGTTTGTTTAACAGAGAAATTTAATGTTCTGCCCTCCTCTCTCTCTCTGGATACCCTGTTTTCTACTTGCCAACTCTTTAAAGCAATTGCTTTAAAGAAAAGTCACAATCGCTAGATATTAGTGGTGACCTGTGTGCCACTTCTAAAAATCCACTAATCTATTTTAAAGCCTGCAGTCCTACCCTACATTTGGCTCTTATATGATTGGCTGACTGGTAATGTTGGTGGGACAGGCCTGATAATATAGTATTACTGTCCATGCTTGTCTGAAAATATTGTGGTTTCAAGGTGTATGATGATTTGTCCTCAAGGAGGTTTTTGCTTTGGAGGGTAATGGGATTTAGTACTCAGTGGAATATTTGAAGAATGCAAACCAGTTGATGTTAAACACATGTCCTTGCTTCCTAACAAAATTAATAATTTCACCAATCTATTCTTCTGACTGGTCAGTTTTCTGTCTTGGTGTAGTAGCTGTTTTGCTTCCTCATATAAATCTACTTTTAATTATAAATTGAGTTGACTAAATTAAGAGAAGGAGAACCTGTTCAGGCAAAATAGCTGGCTTATCATTTTGCCCATTCTTCAAACCAAACTGAACCAGACTCTTTCTACAGGTTTGAATTAGTCTACATAAGACCCCTTCCCTATTCAGTCCAGACCTCCTTCCTTGCAGACACACCCCCTCCCAGCAGCCATAAATCCTAATCCCACTTCTGTGTTTCACCAGACCTTGCTCCCATCCTTGTCAAAGACCTCTTCTCCATTCATTAATAATGAATTCATATTAATACCTAGTGCATATTATACAGTGCTTTTCAGGGGATCTTGAAGTGCTTGAAGGAGGTCAGACTCATTATTCCCATTTTACATATGGGGAAACTGAGGCACAGAGCAGTGAAGTGACTTGCCCGAGGTCACCAAGCAGCCAAGCTGGGAACCAGAGCTGTGTCTCCTGAGTCCTAGTCCAGTGCTCTGTCCACTAAGCCACGCTGCCTCCTTCATGACAATCTCTTTGACATTGGAAATGTTTGTTGTGTTCAGGGAGAAAAGAAGTGGAATCTGCTGGAGGCGGCAATATGATTTATGTCAGTGGGTAGCATTTGGGTAAGCATGAGCTTTTATTTTAAGTTTGAGTTGAATTAAATGTTGCCTATTTTAAATTTGGAAAGGGTAAAACCATAACAGACTCATTGAAAGAAAGCTGGCAAAAGTTGGTAATGTCAGGACTGAATTGGATCTTCTTCTGTACTATTGGCTTTTTAAAAATAGTTAGCCAATGTTTTGAACTAGAATTCTTAAAGAACTGATTTTTATGTTCTAATTGTCCCTGCATTGTTAATGGAGGGTGGGGCAGAGAGATGGGAATAGAGGGGGAGATAAAAATCCAAGATCATTGTGAAGATGTAATGTGAAATTAGTGATTCAGAGCACTATCACACACTGATAAGGGCTTGCTTTATCCCTTAAATCATTTTAGCATGCTGTATGTGCAAATTGCAAACCCCTAAAGAGTTAAAAGTGTTTGTTTCACAGGAAATTGGAAGAAATTTATGTGCGCAAGTGAAACCGAAAGGTCGAATGTGTGACTCATATCTATTGACAGATGGAATGAGCATAACATAAGCAGACAGTGACTAGAAAACAAGCAGGTTGTGTGAAAGTATTTTTAGAGACTAATTTCTACCCAGCTGTGTCATCTATGAATGGAAGAAGTTTGTGAAAGTTACCTAGAAGCTACCTAATTTCTACCAAGTGAAAATTAATGGTGCCTATTTTAGCCAAATCAGTATTTCATACCTTAGTTCCATGTTCACACCAATGTTTTAACAGAGTCCCACCTGAAATAAAAATGTAGGAAAATATAATTTAAAGAGCACAGAAGATCATATAAGTGCTCTTTAATTTCTTCAGAACCCCTGTTATTTCATCTTCTTTTTCCCTGTTGAATCTCACTTAATTTGTCTCCTCGCCTCTCAACCTATCTCTGGCTCAGCTTAAAACATCAGAATGGGTATGATTTGCTTATAAGTATTAGAAAAGTATTTACTTGGGAAATATGAAGATATAGAGATGCTGCTGCCTTATACACCACAGTGCATGTACAAAGTAATTGGTAATAATTACCAATTGCCAATTAAAATTGTCACATGTGCTGTGCTTTATTTGGAAATTATTTACATAGTGTAGTGCCCTGAAACCTGGGGCAAAGTTCTGTCTTCATAGACTCATAGGACTGGAATGGACCTCGAGAGATCATCTAGTCCAGTCCCCTGCATTCACGCCAGAACTAAGTAATAGCTAGACCATACCTGGCAGGTGTTTATCTAACCTGCTCTTAAAAATCTCCAATGATGGAGATTATACAACCTCCCTAGGCAATTTGTTCCAGTGCTTAACCACCCTGACAGTTAGGACGTTTTTCCTAATATCTAACCTAAACTGCCTTTGCTGCAGTTTAAGTCCATTGCTTCTTGTCCTATTCTCAATGCTTAAGGAGAGATGTTTTTCTCCCTCCTCCTTGTAACAACCTTTTACATACTTGAAAACTGTTATCATGTCCCCTCTCAGTCTTCTCTTCCACAGACTAAACAAAACCAATTTTTTCCATCTTCCCTCATAGGTCATGTTTTCTAGACCTTTAATCATCTTCTCTGGACTTTCTCCATTTTGTCCACATCTTTCCTGAAATGTGGCACCCAGAACTGGACACAATATTCCAGTTGAGGCCTAATCATGTGTGCTAGTAAGTTCAATGGGAGTTGTATATGCACATTAGAAGAAAGAACTTAGCTCTTAATGCAACAAAAATCTGTACAGTATCTGTCCCGGTACTCCACTGCACAATGGGACCAAATTCCAAGGCAATGACCCTTAAATTCCCCAACAACGTGAATGAAACTTATTTTATTTTTATGAAATACCCTTAATGCCCATCCCTCTTGCCCCCACACAAGCACACATAACTGTATGGTTTGTATCTGAAAATTCTAACTGATGTACAATTGATATTTATGTTTGACAATGGTTATTTTCAAAGATGGGTTTTTTAGTATGCTCTCCACTCCCCAGGCCTCTGCTCCTAAGATGTTGTCCAGGCAACTGGGCTCTGAATCTCCTCCTTCTCCCCATATATGTCAGTTTCAATGACTCATCTCTCTGGGCCCCGGTTGCTGTGCTGTTCTTCAGGTATCTCCGCTCACCAGGCTACACCATTTGTCCTCCCCAGCAATCTGGCTACAAGCTGGGCTCTGGCTCTGACTCCGAAACTCCCGGTTGTCTGGCTCCATGGAACAGTGCAAGGAGCATGACTGCAATCCAGTTAACTCCCTTGTGGGGAAAGATGACAAGGAAGCAGGGCAGGATGGCAGAAAATAAAACATTGGGTGTTTAGCTGCATCAAAATCCTGATTTTCATGGTATTGTGGAAAAATGCCATATTCAACAGTCATGGAACCACAGGGGCCTGAGTGAGATGTCTGGGGCAATTCATACCTCAGCTATTGTTTCAGATTCTCTGCAGGCTCAAGCAGATGTGACTACGTCGGTGGCACCTCTTTTCCTGTTTTTCCAGTTTGTGTTTTAGAGGTTATCTCCTCAACCAAGAGGGTTATAAACTGAACTTTAAAAAAGAACTTGAGGTTCCAGAGCCTAGTTCTGCTGCAAATGGTGAATTCTGAAGCAAATTAAAGTAGCTGCAGGTGACAGATAACACCCCACCTTGTGCCATTGGGAGCCAGCAGGCATGTTAGATGTACCCCACTTTCCAATGCTCAAGAAAACACTAGGAGAGCATCATTCCCTGCTTCTTCATGGAAGATTTGAGAGGTCTAAGACTATTTATTTATTGGAGCAAATTCTAACACTATATAGTGTCTATTCAAAAGTGTTATGTGCTAGTGAAACACTACCAATATAAAATAAAACATTGGACAGTAAAAATTAAGCTAGAAACTTTAAGGGCTAAATCCACTACTGACTTCAGTGGAATTACAGCAGCGGAAAAATTTGCCCTATACATTAAGATCTACCACAACATTATGTGATATATTCCCGCTAGAACTGTTAAGTCATGCTAACCTGGTGGCACTTAAATGTGCAGACATGTTCTTTGATCACAAGTCATTGTTTCTTGTGGTGTGTATGCACAATAGTGGTTTGTGATTGCAAGAATCACAAAGCTATTGCAAGAATTCTGTTGCAGTCCTGGATTTCAGAATTAAGGCATAACTGATGCAGGTCACTTGTGTGTGTGTGTTAACAAAGTTATATAAGAGCACACACTCAGATGCTCTTTAATTTAAATGCCATGTACATTGCTAAATGGTCCAATGTTACAACAGTTGAGCATAGACCTTTGGAAGAATCCTAAAGTGTTTTGATTTTCTTGTTCAGAGAGTTAGAGCAGACATAAAGTATGTACAATTCAAACTACAGATTATTACCAATCCTCTTGTTCTGAAAAGAGCCTACTAGGTTAATCTAGACTAAGATGTCTTGGCACCACATTCATTAGTAATTGACATGAAACTGCATTTTACTCCCACTCTCTGATTATCAAATCTTGACCATTTTTTTTTTTTTACACCTTCACTGAAAAATGTGCGTTCCTAATGCCAGGCATGGAAGTCTGATTTTAATTATTGCACATGGTGCTATTCCTGGCTTGCAGAATTCATAACCGTGAAGACATTTTGGCCTAAATCTTGCTCTTCTTATTCATGCAAGTAGTCCACTGCCTTCAGTTGGAGAACATGAATGAAGAAGCTGAACAGGCTTTAGCTCTTCATCTCCAAGTGCTCCTCTTCACACCTATCATAGTTACTTATTTTAAATTACTGTCCTTCCTACACTAAAGAAGATTCTCCACCTCTCCACTAGTATTCATACAAAAACAGTGCTTTTTCAGCTTTACTTGGAAAAACTGCTAGAAGGATAAACTTAGACCTTAAAACTGATGTGCAGGTAAGAACTTACTTTTATAGTAACCAACCAGCTTCTCCATTTATTTAATGTGGTAATACTTTTAAAACTCCTATGGTTCCACTCTAGCAGTCTCTACAAAGACAATGTTCCCACTGACTTCAACAGCGGTTTGCTATACTACAACTGCAAATACAGGCACCATGGACCAGGTCTTCAGCTGAAGTAAATCAGTGTATTTCCACTGAAGTCACTGGGTCATTAGTTATCCACAACAACTGAGGATCTTGCCCTATGTTTTTGCAGATTTATCACATTCCATAAGAACATAAGAATGGCCATACTGGGTCAGAACAAAGGTCCATCTAGCCCAGTATCCTATCTTCCGACAGTGGCCAATGCCAGGTGTCCCAGATGGAATGAACAGAACAGGATATTATCAAGTGATCCATCCCCTGTTGCCCATTCCCAGCTTCTGGCAAACAGAGGCTAGGGACACCATCTCCGCCCATCCAGGCTAATAGCCCTTGATGGACCTAGCCTCCATAAACTTATCTAGTTCTTTTTTAACCCTTTTTATAGTCAAACTTCCTGCTTGCTGTACACACACTGCACTGTGCATTTTTCTTGTTATTTTACCTTTGATTTCAATGGGAGTTAAGAGCTTAAATATCTTTGAGGAGCTGGGCCTAAGAATCTTATTATTTTTTGCTCATCATGATGAAGCAGAAAATCCTAAATCTTCATAGTACTTTCACCTTTAAGGATCCCAAAAAAACTAAAATCCTCAGCTGGTGTTAAGTGTTATAGTTCCATTTACATTAGCTGAGGATGTGACCATTGCCTATAACTAAAAATATTTAGACTTAAAAGTGGAGATTTCAGAGGAGTAAAAGGTAGAACACAAGTATAAATTTGGTCAAGTCATTAGGACTAACATTCTAACTTTCACACATGAGTGCCAAGTGATCTTAAATGATGCCAAGAGAGAACTAGCATCTGCTGAATCTACACTATCAGGTGAGGTATTTCTAATGGAGCTAGGGAAGTATTAATGCTGTTGTATAAGGCACTGGCAAGACCTCATCTGGAATACTGCATGCAATTTTGATCACCTGGGTTCAAGAAAGATTCATTCAAATTTGGACAGGTGTAGAGAAAGGATGTTAGCCTACATAAGGGACAAGACAGTGGAGAATTAGGTTCTAGTTTTCCCTTGGAGGTCACCCATTCACCAGTGACCATGCCCCACCCTGCTTGTTTGTGAAATCACAACCTGCGATGGGAGAGCTTCAGGTCATTGTTTATTGGGTCTATTTTACATAGTACTACCACTGTATGAGACACCTTATAGACAAGAACAGAATAGTATTGGGTCTCTAAATATCACTGCATTCAGAAGAACCTTTGGTTTGGTGTGGGGAAGAAATTTATGCCTCTCCACTGAATTGAACCTAAGCCACATTTGAAGTTCAAAAATTCAGTAAATTTCCTGTTTGCTTTAGATTTGATGTCCCTCTTCTCTGAAAAACCTGGCAAATCAATTCCCAACAGGGATATCGATGACATTCAAATCCATACCACAAGCCATTCCCAAACCAGATCCTTAGCTCGTGAAAATCCATGTGGGCCACTGATTGCAATGGAGCTACACCAATTTACACCTGCTGAGGGTTTGTCTGTACCATTTAGGGGCTGATCTTGATCCCATTCAAGTTAAGGGCAAAACCCTTACATACGTGGCCGTAAGACTAGAAGTTCCCATAGATATGCCTGCTGTGCATGAAAATAGATTTGACTTGAAATGAAAATTGATTCCAAAGATTTCTTTCTTCACAATAGTTTGTTGGGTATTGTTGAATATTTCCTACTCTGCTGTAAAACTTTGTAGAGGTATACTGAGTTGCCCCAATTTCCCCCTTTCATTTTTAAAGTGTTTTTCCCCATGAAAACAGAGATTAGAATTTGGGAACCAATTCAATAAGGTTAACTTGGGTTCATGAAGGTGTATGTACAGTGGCTGGTAACATTGGCTAAAGCATGATAACAGTTAGAAAGAACTGTGCATTAAGTAGTTAATAGGGGATTTTTAACTTCACAGCTCAAATCTGGTATTACATGCTGTAAATATACCAAATACCTGCTCTAGCATTGCAAGCTCTATGAAACATCAAGTGGAAGTATCATAGCTGGGTTTTTTTAATAGAATCCCTTCTATTAATTACTCTTGCAATGAATTTTGTCTGTAGTAAACCAAGAGGCATTGAAGACATCACAATGAGAGTATTATTACAAAAGTAACAGATTGCCCCCCGCATTCCTCCGGGAATTGTTAGACTGCTGGGGCACGTCTGAATAGAAAAAACCAAGTTAGCTGAAAGGCTGCACTGATAAATTTATAAAAAGTGGCAGCTAATTAATGGCATGGCTAGAAGTTGCTTAACCAAATTGTAACTCTGCAAACAGTTATGTACATAAATACTGCTGCTAGCTACGTTAAGTTCACAAATGCAGAGTGTCTGTACTGTACATACAAGAGAAGCACTGCCTATAATGCAAGACCCTTCCACTCACTTCACAAAGACCACCGTGCAACTGTAAATAACGAAGTGCACGGGCACATGTCGGCTACACTGAAGCCTTCTCCTTACCTGATTGATTTATTTATATTTTTATTAAGCCTTACCAGCTGTTGGTGTAGGAGTAGCACTGCATGTTCGTCTCATAATAATACTTCCTTTTTAACCGCTGCTGCTGCAGCCTTCAGTGAGAATAAATTGGGTTTCTTGCTTAGCTGTACAGAGAGCAGTACTCCGGGAGAAATTCTCAACCCCCACCCCCACATAAAGTCTGAGTAAATGGGTTTTATGTGGCTCACCTGCGGGAGTTTGGGGGAGACATTGTTCAACCCCACAATGTTGTAGAGACAAGCCAGAAGGTCCATTTTATTTACCTGCTATTGCTATTCCATCATATGGGTTAGAATAAGAGCCACTGGGCCTCAATGCCCCATAGGTGGGGGACAGCCATCCTGGGGATCCATGGAAAGATTGGCCCCTCTTCCAGTACGCTTATCTGGACCAGTATGTTCAGAAAGCTGGCATGGAGCCCACCTTTCTGATATGCAGAGGGTGTGAAGGACCCTGTCCTTCCCCAACCCCTCCTGCATCTCCCCCTCCAACAACCCACATGTGCAGGGTTCAGTGTTGTGGATTTTATTCTGTTCAGGTTCTTAGTCTTTGTCCATCACCATGGTAGCTGAGTCTGAGGCCTTACGGACTTGCATGGGCCCTCCGCCAGCATATGAAGTTAATCCATTTTTGAACATATCAGGAACATTGCGTCCTCTGAATGTAGTTAATACGCCCAAAAAGAAAAATGCCCCTCCCTATGTCTAGTGCTGGCACCTCTGTCATAGAAATGCCAAAGCTGCAACGTGAAAATTGAAAATGCAGGGGCAGAATAAAACAAATTAAAAATAATAGCAAAGTGATCTTTCTGCTAGTTACTCATAGTTCACTCAATAAAAATCTCCATTGGTTTAATTTACCTGAAGCAGTTGGAGAGAATTTCGCCTACCACAATAGTGTGTGACAGAAACCGGGCGCCATGCCATTGGATTTGGGTCCAATTTGCAGCAGATTACACAGGGTTAGTATTGAACATCTATAATAGTTCCATCATTTTAAATATGATTTTTGTCAAAAATGTTGCACAGTATCTCTATAAAGGCCATGTGCCAAATGGAGATAATGGTACATGTTGTATGTATGTATCATATATATATATAAAACATTGGCTAGTCATGAGATGACAGGATGATTATAGTGGAATGCAAAACAGGCTAATGAAATGGGACTACTCAAGTGAGTAAAGGTTGAAAGCATGCCATCTGTACTTTGGTAAAGATCACAGTATTTTTAAGGTTAAAAAAAAAATCAGTTTCAGAGAATGTCCTCTAATGTGCTGGCTAAAAAGTCAATTCTCAATGTTGATCCTGCTTCTATTGGGCTATATTGTTGCATTACAATCTGCCCTGAGTAAGGAGGGCACATAACTGCTGCACCCCAGGATCACATAGAGAACGAATTGTGACTCAGAGTCCATGGGATGGGGGTGGGGAAGTTATTTCACTGGTTTTGGTGGGGCAGATCAGTTCCCAATGTGCACCCAGTCAGCTAATCTGGATGGTGAGTTTGGGAATGGAGCTAAGGGTCTTACACTAACCTCACATGGGTATCTTGATGGTACTTTTTAACATCTGAGCAATTCCAACTGCCTTATAGTGGAGAAAAAAATAATAGGCTATAGTTTAAAGCCTAGATCCAGAGCCGGTATTAATTTTCATAACCAGCTACAGCAGGAAAGAAAATTAGCTAGGCTTAAAATGTCCTGATGGGGGCTACATGAAGGTTCAGCAACTACCTCTCAGAGAGAGAGAGAGAGAGAGAGAGCGGGGTGTATGTAAAACTAAAATGCAGAGAGAAGCTTAACAGTGAGCTCTTCATTTTGCAGTTTAAAATGTGTACGAAACAAACGAGAAGTGACAGCAGAAAATGATTGTAAATGTAAACGTCAATGTGCTTAATGATCCAGCAAAGCAGGTTCAGTTCTGGCTGCTAGTAGGCAAATTGCCCTGCTAGTTGACCTGGTCATAAAAATGAATAATATTAAGTATATTTTTACAGTGCTTTCATTTTCAATGCACTGTACCAACATTCACTAATTAATCCTCCCAGTGCCCCATGAGGAATTGGGTAAGTTATATTAGCTACATTTTACATATTCCAAAAGCTGAGGAACGGAGAGCTTAAGTGACTTCCCAAGGACGTACAGTGAGTTAGTGGCAAAGCCAAGAATTAGAACTCCAAATTCTGTTCCTGGCTTA
The DNA here is from genome assembly GCF_028017835.1 of Emys orbicularis. Taxonomy (NCBI): domain Eukaryota; kingdom Metazoa; phylum Chordata; order Testudines; family Emydidae; genus Emys; species Emys orbicularis. The sequence goes on along the minus strand of NC_088686.1, from coordinate 92,866,987 downwards.
TTCCACTGGACTCTACTAAGCTATCGAGAGACTATGAAAGCCACATTAGTTATATGAGAAACACTCTGTATAAATCCAAAATAATGCAGATATTTTTTGTGGAGACTGGTAATAGTTCATAAGCCAGTTGGGTATTGTAGGGACAAACGGACCCAGCAGTTCTCAGGCAGGCAAGAAAAGTAATTATCCTTGTACAGTTGCTGCTCTAATACTGCTTGTGCTCTGCTTCCTCCTACCACCTAACCACTCTTTGTAGAGTTCTCTCTCTCCCTCCCACAGCATGCACTAGAGCGGTATGGGTGTGTCTACAATGCATTCTAAACCCAGATCTGTGGGACCCAGGCCTGTGGACTCAGTGTTTCCAAGCCTGCTTGAATGTCCACACTCCATTGTAAACCTGGGTTTACAGTTGCTGGATCCAGGTCTCACAACCCTTCTAAAGTCTCTATACTGCACTACATAGACCTGACTTGAGCTTGAGCTGTGTCCACAGTGCAAAATGCAAGGGTTTGGACCAGAGCCACAACAGGATTCAAGCTGTGACCCACTCCACTAGCAGTGTCCTAGGAACTGGATCCTGAGTGCAGGGCCAGCTCTGGCTTTTTGCCCGCCCCAAGCAAAAAAAAAAAAAAACGGGGCGGCCAAAACGGCAAAGCAAAAAAAAAACAAAAAACCTGCGGCGCGGACAGAGTGCGGGTGCAGGGGGACTGGCTGGGGCGGGCGGGGGAGGGAGCGGGCGGGAGAGAGAGAGAAGGGGGCGGCCAGGGCTACAGCAGGGGCGCTGCCACGCAGCCCCTCCTGCTGCGCCGCCTCCTGCTGCCTGCCGCGAGGGCTCCGCTCCGGTCAGCGGGGAGGGAAGGAAGAGGACTGCCCTGCAGGGCGCTCCAGTCCTCCGTGCCGCCACCCCCTACAGGGCGGCCGGAGTGGAACAAAAAAAAAAAAGCGGCCATGCCGCCCTAGGATTGGGCAGAATGCCGCCTCGAACAATCTGCCGCGCCAAGCACCAGCTTGCTCAGCTGGTGCCTGGAGCCAGCCCTGCTGAGTGCTTGCTGACCTGAATCGGACTGATTTGTGTGTGAATGAAAGGGAGGTTTGGGCGTAAAGCTGAGTCAGAGCCTGGGCGTATTGTGCAGTGTAAACATACCGTATGGATATATCTGCACTGCAATTAGACACCTACAGCTGGCCCGTGCCAGCTGACTTAAGCTGTTAATTACTGTGTAGATGTTTGGGCTCACAGGGTCCTAGAGCCCAGTCTGTACCTGAGCCCAAATGTCTATTCCGCAATTAAACAGCCCGCGAGCCTGAATCAGCTGGCATGGGCTCAGCCATTGTTTTTTTACTGCATTGTAGACATAGCCTGTGAGGCCAGGCAGCCATTGTGAAGTGGTGATGTCCTAAAGCTGAGTACTTTGCAAGTGTGTGTGCATGCATTGGGGGGGGGAGGGGAGGAGGGAGGAAGGGGTACGATAGAAGTGATAGAGGCAACCGCACCAATCAGCTAGACCAACTCTCCAACCTAGTTACCCACACAATCCAGCTTCCTTACAAGCCTTTCAACATGATAGCCTTGCCTAGCAGCACAGGACCGACCAGCCCCTACTATTCCAACAGCCCCACCAAGCTCAAGCACCTTCTCCCAGAACTCAGAAAGTACGTGCTGTTTGTTGTCATTATTCTAACCCTAAAATCCTACATGGCCACAAAAACGTATGGATTTTGGTGGGTTGTAGCAAGGAAAAGCAAGTGGGATTTTAAGTATCGTATGGAGAAAGATTGAGAAGCACTGGTTTTGATGTCCATATTATTGGCTCCTACAGTCTGACCAAAAATGCAATTGGACATGCATATATCTTATACCTAACAAGACAGAAATAATAACCCTCAAATTAATAATTTGTGAACTGGACCCTCTCATTATGTTTAAGGAACAACAGGACTAGAAAATAGTTACGTTGGGAAAAAATAACTGTGCATGTTTCCAGGAAGAAAGCAGTTGTCTGTCGTGTCTCATCAAAATGTCCCCTCATTATGCCTATAAACATGCTGCATGCCTATTAAATCTGTGTGCCTGCTATTAGTTTTTTTTATTTTAAGTGAACATGCCAGCTGACTAATGTATATCTACCTGGAAAAATACAAAAGTTGATCATTCTGTTAGAGAAATAATGGCTGTTTGTGTACAAAGTCTGGTGGTGGGAAATTTGAGAACTTTGAAGTATGTTTTATTATCAGTAATCATGGTTGTTTAAGATGTCTAGATCTGACTGGCCCATAAGTGTCAGTTAAAAACAAAGGGAAATAATTTGCTCTGTAGTGAGGCAATGGAATACTATTTAATAGAAAGGGACAATCCACTGAGTCTGAAGCTGACTGGCTTGCAAAAAAGCATACTGTTTACAGTAATAAGGCCAAAGGAATACCAGAGGAAACACTCCTACGGCTTAATCAATGATCAGCACTTGAACATAAGTCAAAGATTGTCTAAAATTGCTCCAAATGAGGAATAACTGACGTCAAGAGCTTGCTTGATTTCTTACTGGCTTCACACTCTAGTTGCCTGCAGTGACAAAGTAATAATGGATTCTGTTCCTTACAAGGTAGAAGGTTTTTATTTGCATTCTCACCTAATTTATATACAGGGGAGGCAAATATGTTCTGTAGCCCAGAACTACAGTACATGGTCAATCTATACATAGTATCATTTAATGACAATAGGGAAGAACAATCCTGCGTTGTTCATGTGAATCTGCACTTGTGGTGCCTGGCATTATATAAGAGACCTGCAGTAAATAATATTGTGGGTTAGTTGATGGGCTAAGGCCGGCCTTGAGAATCAGAGAGTCAAAACTGGATCCCTGATGTGCCACATTATCAATCCATTTCTTCTCTTCCCCTTCTCTCCACCCTCCTCCCTCACATACAAACTGATGCAAGATCTGATGCAGGAAAGAATTTAGTTCATGTAATATTTCCTGGCTATTTCTAGTTCACATGACTCTACACCAACATTTCCAATTGCCTGTTTTAGGTGTTTTTCTATTATTCCATTTAAGGGCTTCCAAAACCAGCCTGAAGTCAATTTCCTAGAAAGAACATGTGATGTGAAGAAGGTCTGAGTTTGTCATTAGGTGAAAATAAATGATATGTTTTTGACTGTTTAAAAAAGTTGCTTATGCAAGATTTATGTAATTTGCCACTGGATCCATTATATGGAGATGGAATGCATTTAGAGAAAGCAATTTGAGAAGAGGAAATTGAAGAGAAGATATGCCACCCAGAAAAGGGCAGAAGCACAGTCAGTACTATGTTCTGAAGATTTTGTGTCAATTTCCATGACCGAGTTTCCCTGGAGCAGCATATGAGCTCCATACAGAACACCCAGTGATTGAATAGCACTGTGCAGGCAAAAGAGCTGAACCATGGCGTCTTATTTTTTGTCCCATATATTACATGAATGTATTCCAAAGTGACAGCTGGTGTCCAGTGGTTGTAGCAGGAGATTGAAAGTTAGAAGACCTGGATTCTGCTTCCCTCCTTCCTTTGACACAGATTCATTGTACATGATCTCACACAAATCACTTAACCTCTCTATGCCTCAATTTTCCAGTCTGGTCCTTCAGCCTCTGTCACATTCACTATGCACTTTCAACTTCTGCACTTAACGAGGGAGGGGTCATACAGATGACAATAACCTCAGTCACTACACAGGTGTGATACAAACCTTGAGAACCATACATGGCAGGAGACCAGTGGAACACAGAGCATGTGCTGATTTGATTAAAACAGTATTATTGTGCTTATCTAAAGGGGGGCAGATTAAGATTGCACGAGCACCCTTAATTCTGGCATTTCCTAAGCTTTGAGTTCTTAACTTTGCCTTAATAACATTATTTCTATTCTTTTAATTTTGTATAGACTTCTTGTAGCCTTAATTTTTTTTTCATTGTGTTAAAATTTCTGAGTTCAAGCTTTAAATGTGTCTGTGCATGAGATGATGTAAAATATATTGGGTCCACCATGGATAATTACTTGATTTCAGTTATTATGAGCCTAACCCAAACCATGATATTTGGATGTATAAAATCAGGAAAATAAAGCAGGAGTGAGGGGGTGATATTACTTTTATATACAGCATTAGTGAGACCATTGTTGGAATATTGGATCTCATTCTGGCATCCACACTGTTAAAACGTTATAAAATTGGAGAGGATTCAGGGAAGAACTACAAGAAATTTTGGACTGGAAAATATACCTTACAAAGACCAAAAGAGTTAAATCTATAAAGTTTATCAAATAGAAGTTTGAAGCACCAGAGGAAACACCCCTGAAGCTTAATCAATTGTCAGTATTTGAACACAAGTCAAAGATTGTTTAAAATTTAACCATGTATCTACACACGGAGAAGATACCTGATATTATAGAGCTCTTAATTCAGGAAAGTTCTATGGCCTGTGTTATGCAAGAAAGCAGACTAGAATCGATTAATATAGCAGACAAAGGTAGAACGAGATTCAGTGCTGGAATCTGAAGACAGCAAAGTTCAAACAGGAAATAAGATGAAATTTTTAGTAGTTAATTAAGCATTTGGAATATATTATCAAGTGGTAAATTCTCTATCACATGGAGTCTGTCACATTGGATGCTAGGTGCAGGAAATACTGGGTACATAAGAACATAAGAATGGCCATATTAGGTCAGACCAAAGGTCCATCCAGCCCAGTATCCTGTCTGCCGACAGTGGCCAATGCCAGGTGCCCCAGAGGGAGTGAACCTAACAGGTAATGATGAAGTGATCTCTCTCCTGCCATCCATCTCCACCCTCTGACAAACAGAGGCTAGGAACACCATTCCTTACCCATCCTGGCTAATAGCCATGAATGGACTTAACCTCCATGAATTTATCTAGTTCTCTTTTAAACCCTGTTATAGTCCTAGCCTTCACAACCTCCTCAGGCAAGGAGTTCCACAGGTTGACTGTGCGCTGTGTGAAGAACAGTTCTGTGAACTGTGTTATGATCAGACTAGATTAACATAATTGTCCCTTTTGGTCTTGAAATCTATAAAAAAATCCAATGAAATCAGTGGAAATGACTGCAATGGACTTGGGATCAGGCCCCATCTAAACACTCTGCACCATACTGGGCATCCAGTCCTGAAGTTGCCTTTCTTGTATTTTGGGATTCGTTAAAAGAATTTCTTAAGTTTTAATCTACCATAGCTTTCCTCTTTTCTCGGCCAATTTTCTACCCATTCAGTACAGAGGACTCACATTGGGTTCAATAGGACTTCCCGTTGGTTTAAATAGAAAGCTACCACAGAAGTGAGCCCTTCCTGATGACCCTGCTCCTGCTATGCTTGTACGTGAAATATATACTGAAGTACTTGCTATGGATGTGACCAAGAAAAAATGTTTTAGGCTCAGGTTAGCAAGGTATTTAAGCTTGTGCATAACTTTAAGTGTAAGAATAGTCCCATTGAAACACATACTTAAAGTCAGGCACATATTTAAGTGCTTTGCTGAACCAGGAACTTAATGAATAGTAAAACTGTATAGTCATCTTCTATGCCGGTTCCACCCCCTGGAACTATATTGAGTTCAGGGCAGAATTTAACTTTTAAACTGTGTTTGGGGGAAAGGGGAAGGAGAATTCATTCTATATATAAATTATATAAAATAAAAGACCACTGTTTTATTTAAGGAGCTTAATTCAACTACAAGACAAAGAAGAGTTGGGAAATTTTGGTTTATTACAGAACTTCACCCACACAAATTCTCTCTCAACTTCATAAAAAATGTCTCCCCTAATGGAATAGAGAGTAGCAACATACTCAACCACTGGAAACACACGATGGAATTATTACAATAATGTCATTCTAAGGCCACTAAGGCCAAGATACTATAACCAACCAATCCCCAAAAGCTGATCAATCCTTTTCTGGGACTAAAGCACTTTCTTAGTAAAATTTTGTGAAAAATATTAGCTAAGGGCTGCATGGATCTTTTATTCTTCTGGCCCTTTATTAGTTTGGATTGGTTTAACTTAAAAATAACATCCATCACATAGTAACACAGTGTTATTGGAGTGCTTGGAAATACCAGAAGTTTAGTCTACAGTACTTCTGCTTTTGTAGTTTAATGTACAGGAAGTGTCTTGTAAAGAAGAAGGTTCCTGATGATTGATCCAAATCATTTATTCTCTCTCCTTACATATAGAAAGTACTGAAATAATATAAGAATGGGCTGAAAGTGTCCAGTATGTATGAAAGAAGGGAGATGTATGAAAAGGTATCATCCCCCTGAAACCTGCACCAGCCCCTCATATGAATTGAAAACTCAACAGTTTAATGAGGGAATGGAATCGGACACAGCCAAATGCCACTTGCACTCTGTGGCATCATCCCATGTAGATGTGTAGGAAGAGAGCATTGAAAGTGGAGAGTTAGCAGCTGCGGGAGTCCACATGACTTGACAGTTCATGTAGCGTCTTTCACAATAGAGTGGCGGTATGATTCAATTGTAGTCAATATGGAACTTTTAATTAAGCTTCAGGACATGGGCAGATCCTGACTCTCTAGTTCACAGACCAGTTAAAAACTGTGGGAGCTAGGGTTGCTACACATGCTCGCCCAAGTCCTAGCCTTGGCTCAGAATTCATGGGAGTTATGCCTTATTGGGGCTTTGACATGCCTGAGGAGAATACCTTTTACCTTTTCTTGCTCCTACAGCTTCATGGATTTGTCACCAACTCCCCATCTCTAAAATGGCTTTTAAGTCTCTTGAGGCCAAGCCCCATGCTCATTGTTCAGGGGGTGAATTCCTTCTCTACCACAGGAATTCTGCAATATGAAACTTCCAGAGTTTCTAGTCCTCTCTATAGTTTTCTTCTATGGCAGAGGTGACTGCTTGTTTCAGTGAGGGGGGAAAGTAGGTCATTTTTAGAGACCTGTCCCTTTTACCATTGTCACCAGTTTTGGGAATATCTGCAGAACTATTCCCAAAAATGCTAAATATAAATAAACATAACCTCCATAATCATAGAATCATAGAACTGGAAGGGACCTTGAGAGGTCATCTAGTCCAGTCCCCGGCACTCAAGGCAGGACTAAGTATTAGCTAGACCATCCCTGACAGGTGTTTGTCCAACCTGCTCTTAAAAATCCCCAACGATGGAGTTTCCACAACCTCCCAGTGGAATTATTCCAGTGCTTAACCACCCTGACAGTTAGGAAGTTTTTCCTAATGTCCAACCTTAACCTCCCTTTCCACAATTTAACCCCATTGCTTCTTGTTCTATCCTCAGAGGTTAAGAAGAACGATTTTCCTCCTTCCTCCTTGTAACAATCTTTTATGTACTTGAAAACTGTTATAACGTTCCCTCTCTGTCTTTTCTTCTCCAGACTAAACAAACCCAAGTTTTTCAATCTTCCCTCATAGGTCATGTTTTCTAGACCTTTAATCATTTTTGTTGCTCTTCTCTGAACTTTCTTCAGTTTGTCCACATCTTTCCTGAAATGTGACGCCCAGAACTGGACACAATACTCCAGTTGAGGCCTAATCAGCGCGGAATACAGCGGAAGAATTACTTCTCATGTCTTGCTTACAACACTCCTGCTAATACATCCCAGAATAATGTTTGCTTTTTTGGCAACAGTGTTATACTCTTGACTCATATTTAGCTTGTGATCCACTATGACCCCCAGATCCCTTTCCGCAGTACTCCTTCCTAGGCAGTCATTTCCCATTTTCTATGTGTGCAACTGATTGTTCCTTTCTAAGTGGAGTACTTTGCATTTATCCTTATTGAATTTCATCCTATTTACTTCAGACTATTTCTCCAGTTTGTCCAGATCATTTTGAATTTTAATCCTTTCTTCCAAAGCACTTGTAACCCCTCCCAGCTTGGTATCGCCCACAGACTTTATAAATGTATTCTCTTTATCTCCCATTATCTAAATCATTGATGAAGATATTGAACAGAACCGGACCCAGAACCGATCCCTGCGGGACCCCACTTGTTATAATGATTTCCTAATTAAAATGTTGGAAATATGGAATGAGTATTTGTTCCAAATCCAGGAACTGGACAGTTTGAGTAGCCTTCTTCTGTCTCTGCATCACTGAGCTGAAATGGAGCATTACTGGAAATTATCAATAGCCTTTGGGCTTTCGGCAACTGCTAAATGAGTAAACACCTGAATGAAAAAGCACATAGAAGATTTACAGTCTGCTTAATTTTCTTCTCTCTATTTTAGTAAACTCTTTCCACTAGGGTCTGTAGCAAGAATTGCAGATGAGAACTGACTAACCACAGCTGCAAACCCTGCTAACTGGAAATTCTCAGCAAATGATCAGTGTTGATGCACTGACATGCACTGACTCAGCTTTGCAAGTTATGGTAGGTTTAACCCGTGTGTCCTTTTTATCTCTGTCAGAATATAGCCTAATCTGTTGCTTAGTTTCTCAAAAGCTTCAAGCTCTTCTAAACTAGCCACCTACCCAGAGCACTGGGATTTATACAGCTTTCCCAGCTTGTGAATTGTAATAATAGACCTGTTAGAGTGCTTAAACGTGATTTTAACGATTATTTGAGAATTGAATATTAATTGTGTGTGTTTCTTGGAAGGTAAAGATTGCAGTGGTCAGTGTTTTCTATTAAAAATGCCCAGCCACAAATAGTAGTTCAGTTGTGTAATTCTACCCTTGGGGATCAGTACGACTAGAGATAATCTGCAGGATTTCAGTAATTAAGTAAGTATATATAGGCATATACTGTAAAATTGTTTTCCTTAAATTATCATCAGAGCCTCAGGTGCTGGGTACCAGGCAACCCCCTTGAAGTCAGTGGGATTTACTGGTGTTCAGCAGTTGTGAATCAATCCCAGCAACTTTACCTCTGGCTCTCCCTACTTTTCCTCAGCCCATGTCTTGGTAGGGTCTAGGGCTGGGGTGGATAGTCCTACAGAGATGTCTGCCTGTGTATGGATGTCAGTGGGACAAAAGGTGCCCTTATTTCCCTCTTCCCCCTTAAGCAATGAGCTATACATTTTAGTAATGCTGTGAAAACAATGGCAAAGGCTCTCCATGTGTTTAATGTCAAACAGCATGATATAGTCATCTTGGGTGGGATTTATAGCAAGGACAGAAAGCCTAATCCTGTTTTTAGTAAAGATGATAGGAACAGGCCTGAGACCATAGTTATAAATTAACCACACAGAAAGTGTGGATAGTTAGAAATGTGACTCTAAAAATGGCATTGTGTGGTTCCATGTATATTGTGTCTCAGTGACTCCAGATAAAATCTGCTCCATTCACTAGTCAGATTTTTTTTTAAAAACAATTTTACACTCCCAGTCAGCCTGGGAGTTGAAACTCAAGTTGTGTTTTCTCTGCCTCTTCTATCATCACATTGACCACGGGTGGATGACTCCATAATTGCCCTGTTCTGTATACTCCCCCTGAAACTCTGGTATGTGCCATTGTTGGAAACAGGATACTTTGTAAGACGGACCATGGTCGGACCCAGTATGGCAGCTCTTATGTTTCATATAAATATCTGTGCAAGTGCCATTTTGTGTGTGTGTGTATGTGAGAGAGAGAGATGGAAAAAAATCCACTTTAATATACATTGAAAGTAGAATAAGCCCTACTTTTTGGGGAGTATCTCCAAAGCAATCTAAACCTCAATCTTAAAAGTTTAATCTATATATCTAGGACACCAACATTCCCAGTATTGAGAGCCATGCATAATATTAAATAATTTATTTTCCATCACAGCTGTGTTACCCATTTTACAGATAGGTAAGTGAGACATGGGGGGGGGGGGGGCAAATTTTGAAAAGTTCTTTGCACCCAGCAGCACTCTTTTTGTCACTTTTAAAGCCAGATTTTCAAAAGCTCTCCCAATGTGCTGAGTTCTTTTGAAAATTTGCCCCTAAGTGACTTGCCTAAGGTCTCACAGCAAGTCTGTGGTAGAACTGGGAACTTAACCCAAGTCTCTAGAGTTCCAGTTCAGTGCCTTAACCACATATCATCCTTCCTTCCTCTCACCTGAGTAAAATATCAAAAGGTCTGTTATGGTTTATAGTCACATCCCTAGTCTCCCATTAGTCACACCCCCGTGGTAGAGGTGGTGAGGGATCACACTGCTCCCTTAGGGGCAATATACCCAAGGGAGTACTCAGGGCTTATAATTATGTCCAGCTCCTCGGGAAGGGTTCTGTGATGGGAGGTTTCTTGGCCCAGATCCTCAAATATATTTAGATGCCTAACAGGAGCCTATATACCTCTGAGGCTCTGGGCCCTTGGGGTATCCTGTCCCTTGCACAGGCACTTAATCATAATATGGCTCAAAGTATTTCAACATGTGTGCTGAAATGAATTATTAGGGGTGAAAAACTGGCCCCATTGAAGTCAATGATAAAACTCCCATTAACTTTGGGGCCAGGATTTCACCTTAAGAGTTGTATACACAGAGATGTAGTTCAAATAGCGAGAAAAACAGCAGATTCAGATCTAAAGGTTTATTTGTCCTGTTTTATTTTGGGTTTTTTGAGGGGAGGGGAGGAAAGGGGATTGTACAAGCAGCCCAAAATAGGAGTCTTCTTCCTTGTGATCAGAGACATTACATCTCAAAACAAACACTGAAGCTTCTGAACTGCTTACATTAGTGACCTCTCTTTAATATTGCAAAATAGAAAAGAAGCTAGGGAGGCTTGGTTTGTGCATTAGCCAAATACTGTAATATACATACACAGCAAAACAGGTTTATTAACAGTCTGTCTCACACTGTATGTTTTAGTTTGTTTGTTTTTAATAGCAAAGATGGTATAATCTTACAAGCTGATTGGGAGAAGTAACAGGATCCCTTCTGAATACACAACATTAGAAATATATTTCTTTTTTTATATATATACTTTTTGTCCTTAGGTAAAGGGATTTAATTTAATCAAAACCTTGGAGATTAAATAATTAAACCTGTAGAAAACCACAATTTTTTATTGCTAATTAGTCATAGTGAGGTGCCATTTTCATAGGACGCACAGTCCCTAAATTTAGCTGTAGAATATTACATTGATCACACAAAAAAGCCTTCATTGATTCTCTGGGGATAGGTTGGACGTCAGTATGTGCGTTTTGGCTCAGACCACCTTTCACCTATTAAAGGGGGTGCTTCTAGATTTTTATCTTTGCTGCACATAGCAACACAATGTGATTTACCATCCTTAACCCTTTGAGCATCTTCAGCATCTTAGCAGAATGATTCACTTGTTCAGTTTCCTTGTGTGCATGTTTTGTATTATTTCTGAAATCTTTGTAATAAAAGTGCTGCATCTGTGATTGCCTCTGTCAGTCTTTTAATATATGGTTCATGTATTTTAATGGTTTCAGAGTATGTTGAATATTTAAACATAATTCTAAAATGTAGCCTATCTCCTATCACTCCAGATGCTTTTCTTTAAATGAATTGCAGCATATGTAAATGAAACTCTAACTCCTGATAAAATGAACAGTAGTGTAACTTGCATATACAGTAGGTTTCTTTGACTATTTAAGTTTGCAAACCTTAGTGAATCAAATCTAAAGCATTATGCAGACCAGTTCTTTTTATTTCCATTTTGCTTTTTGTCGCTATTCAAGATTATATTTGTAAGATTGCTTTGCAGCAAGCACATATTATATAGGTTCAGAACATCCAGAAACCTTTGGATTTTAATTTATCTGCATGTTTTGAATAATCAGTCAATCAAGCACTGTTCAGAATTTAGAAACATTGTGGGACAGATTTTTAAAGATATTAGTTGTACAATGATTGCACATGCAGACCTGATAACTGTGTGCAATGAAAATGGAGAAAATTGGCTATTTATACATGCAATTACCCATTTTGTGCGTGTATTCACAGTAATTGTGTATACACACAATTGCATATTGATCATTTTTCAAAAACAAGCCTGAAATTGTATTTTTAAAAAGCTCCATCTGTACTATTCAGTTGCATGGATTAAACATAAATCTATGAGGCAAGCAGTGAAACAAAAGCTGGTTAAGGTTTTCAACATAGCTGCCATATACTGACCGTAAGTTGGGTGAAAAAATTAGATAAAATAGCAACCTCTCCTGTGCTCCCGTGCTCTTATCTTTCAACTGGCAACAGAAACAAATTCAAACCCAGGCTTTTCTGAGACTCTGTAATGTTCTTTTCACTTGTATTTGCTGATTGGAAAGGAATCACTGGAAGCTGAAGTGCCAGATACCTCATAAACAAGCTTATTTTCATATTTCACTTGTTCTGAGATTTCTAGCATGATTTTCCTGACTCAAGATGAGATTTGGATACGAATCTAAACTTCTAGATGTTTGTCTGAACTGATATCTTGAGGTTTATTACTTCCTAATTTAAACTCACTTGCCCCACTGTTGTCTCAGAAAACATCTACATCAAACAAGTATTATTTACTGACAGAAAAATAGAATCAAGAAAATTATGACTTAAAAGAGAAATATTTATCTTTCCACACATCTGTATTATAAGTACGTCTTTGTGCTTCAGAACAAACATTGAAGACTACCCAATATTCTTGCTGGGTGTTTGTTTTTCTGTACCATGTGACATAGCTGGGCTTGGTTGCTAGTTTCAGTCTCTCCCTCCTTGGGCTTCAGAAGGCTGGAGGGATGCAAACAGCATGCTTCACCACTGAAGGAAGGGAATGTCGTATGCTGTTCAGCAGTAACCACTATGGCTGATCTGGGAAGGGGAAGAGAGAGAGAATGAACCACACATTACAGATGCTAGTTGTATTTCTTAATGTACTGCCAGAAGGCATGCAGATACCACAGTGTTGGGCATAGTATAAGATCCTGAATACTATAACATAGAATCTAGAAGCAGACCATGAAGTCCTGAGTCAGAATGTCAGAATGGAGTCCTGAGCAATTCTCACCTGGAGATATATCCCAGTTGTGGTGTACGTAGAAATTTAAAATTTCATAGAGAAGTAGCTCTCAGAGAAGACCTACACCATGTGCTTGCTCATGGAGACTTGGCTGAGGCTCAGTTTCTCTGAGTGTTTTGCAGTTATGCAATCCTGTCATCAAGTTCTTACAGATTTTTCTACACACAATAACAACAATAGGCTGTTAGTGCTGCTTCTTCATGCACTAGAAAACACTTGACAAAGGAAGGTAAATACCATTATCCCCAATTTTCAGATGAGGAAACTGATGTGCAGAAACAGAGGGGGTGAAGAAAGAGAAGACAGCCTATGATACTTATCTTCTGGAACTTAGAATGTCATTGATTCAATTTGAAGTTTCTTGAACCCCGCTGTCTCTCATTATGGTTCACCCTTTCAAATTACACCAATAAGATTCATTCAATCAGAATGACCTTTATTTTAGATTAAGAGAATAACAAAAATCTAAAGTCTACCTGGGAGAGTGCATGTGGTGTCTGCTCTGACCGTCTGCATTGAGAGAATAAAAATAGTCCCTAAACACTGCACACAGGGAGAGGGCTTAGAAATTAAAAGGTGCAATATGCAGAAAACAAAAGGCATCACAGTCTTATTGTTATACCAATAGAATAAAAACCAGCAGGATCTTATTAAGAGGGATAAGGCAAAGATGCCACGTTTATTGTAAATATAATGATAAAGCAAAAGATAAAAGTAAACAACGTTGTTTGACTACTTATTCCTATCACTACTTATTCCTTATACACACACACATATATATAGATAGATAGATAGGTTCATTCACACAATCATTCATTCAAGTTCTGTATAGGTGTTATAGTTACCAGCCTAGAAGTTGCTCATGCCAAGTTACTGGCCAGGTAGCTTAGTCATGAGGATGGAGCCGAGTCTGTGTCAGATGCATCTGATGCTCCTGGAGGTTGGCAGCAGAACCAGAGAGACTCAAAGTCATCAGTCTTTAGAGTCCATTTTTATAGGAATTAATTCCTATGTTAGTCTATGGGAGCTGTTTCATCCTGCTGTTTCTGACTCAATCAGCAGATGGCACACATTCCTGTCCAAAGTGGCACATTCCTGGTGGCTCCACATTGTCCGAAGTTTGTGTTTCTCATCCTTCCAGGTGATGGGGTGGATCCCAGTTTACCCTCCGGGGGTTTTCTGGTCATCCACTTGACACATTCTTCGGCCGATGGATACTTCCTTTCTAGGCTGGCACCTCCCTAACCATCCATGTATATCAAGCATTCATCAACATACATTCCATACCTTAACCATATTTTAATTTACTGTCTCCACCACTTTCGGGGTGTGTGCTAATTCATTTGAGACTCCCGGCCCTTTAATCACAGAGGGTGGGGGGTCTGTCCTAGGAGCCCTTGAATGAAGTGAAAGTCACTTAACAGCTTACAGTGTTTGTTTACATTGTATCAATTACTTCAAGAACAAAGTCAGTTAACTTGTTTGTAAGTTTTACATAGTAGTAAAGTATCTTTCATAGGATAGATATAATCAATGGTTTCTACAGACAGTAGCTTACAAGTTTTAACAGAAGACCCAAGAGATTTTTGTACTTGGTGAAACTGTTGGATTTTAAAGTGTGGGGGACAAATTATGAGGGGGTCACTGTCTCTTGGGGGAATCACTGTTAGTACATTCTTTAATATCCCTACATTATAGCTACCTACAGTACAACCATGATGGGGAGCCTTCATATGATGAGGAATGCTTCTCCCCAAAAGAGATCTTAATGCACCTTAATGCTGGAATATTTCCCTAACACTGCTTTACCATTCTTTTAATGAACCTAGGCCCAGATATTTACAAGTATTTAGGCACATAAAGATGCAGATAGGCACCTATGAGATTTTCAAAAGCTCCTAGAAGCATAATTCCCATTTTGGGATTTAGGCACCTAGGCATTTTTGAAAATCCAAATAGAGTCGCAGAGACTAAAATAAATCCTATTTTTAAAAGTGACAGATTTGGGAATCTAAATTCCATTGACCTTCAATGAGACTTGGGCTCCTTAGACCCAGATCCTCAAAGGTATTTAGGTGACTAACTCCTGATGATTTCAATGGGAGTTAGTCATCTAAATGCCTTTGAGGATCTGGGCCCAAGTGCCTGAATCACTTTTTAAAATGAGACTTTAGCCATCTATAGTCCTTGCAACACTGAGTAGAGCAAAGGCTAAATACCTTTAAAAATCAGGGTGCTCATTTTCATTTGTGACCTTCCTTTTGGTTTTTTTCAAAATAGGATATGTATGACTATAAATAACACTGCTCTACAGCCAAAATGCTTCTGAAATAAATGTAGTCAAACTTTACTAATTCTGGGTCACTGAGAATGAAAATGATGCTTAAAATTGTTGATTGGCTCTAGTTTTCAAGATATGCTATTGGGTCAGTATATACGACCCTTGACTTGGGAATGGCGGAGGATAAGTGAGTTATAAAGGGAAGGGATCTTAATTTAAACCAGAAATGACTAAAATACATCTTTGACTGGATCTATGAATAAATCTATGACTGGGTTTGGACAGTACTTGCTTTTTAGGCAAAACAATGAATGATGCAATCTGAAGCTGGTATTGCATCATACATGATATGAATTGCATCATGTTATTCCTAGAAGTCATGGATGATGCAATCATAACGAAGCTTACATCACTCTGCTGAACAAATTGCCCTATATCAGCTCTAGAAATCATAGAGTGTCGTGCTCTCTTATTTGTCAGTGTTTGATTTTGCAAAGGGACACATTTCTGTTTAGCCAAAGTGAGCAGAGATGCCTCGTACTTGTGTGAGCAGTGCAGATAACTTCTGCTATGTTTGTGGTGAAGTGACTTTTGCATCACAAAAGCGCAGTATAACCACTCTGGTTAAGAAAGCCTATCACCTTTATTTTGGCTGCAAAATTGGAGATCAGGACAAGAGGTGGGCGCCACACATATGCTGCAACACTTGTGCAACAAATCTTCGCCAGTGGTTGAACAGGAAAAGGAAATCTATGCCTTTTGCAGTGCCAATGATTTGGAGAGAGCCAACAGATCATACCAGCAATTGTTACTTCTGCATGGTGCCTCCAGTTGGGAAAGGTGTGTCAAAGAAGAAAAAGTGGACTGTGCATTATCCAAACATTCCATCAGCTATACGCCCAGTACCCCACGGAGAAGGACTGCCAGTTCCTGATGCACCAGAATCGTTCTCACTTGAGTCAGACGAGGAAGAGGAAGAGGATGAAACTTCTGGTCCTGAACCATCAATGTCACAGGACCCACATTTTCTCCCATCCTCCTCCTCTGAACCACACCTCATAACACAAGGTGAACTGAATGACCTTGTCAGGGATTTGGAACTATCCAAGAGTAAGGCAGAGCTGTTGGGCTCCAGACTACAGCAGTGGAATCTCCTGGCAGGTGACGTTAGGGTTTCCATGTTCCGTGACCGTCAAAAGGATCTTGTCCCATTCTTCTTCATGGAAGGTGATCTTGTAGCCTGCAAAGACATCGATGGTGTGATGGCAGCCCTCAACATCGTTCACAATCCAGATGAGTGGAGACTGTTCATTGATTCATCAAAGACGAGTCTTAAAGCTGTTTTACTGCATAATGGTAATGTTTTGCCATCAATTCCAGTTGGTCATGCAGTCCATATGAAGGAAAACTATGACAACATGAAACAACTTTTGAGGTGCATAAACTATGACCAACATCAGTGGCAGCTTTGTGGCGATTTGAAGGTTGTTGCTCTCTTGCTTGGTCTGCAGACTGGATACACAAAGTACT
Organism: Emys orbicularis; assembly: GCF_028017835.1. Classification (NCBI taxonomy): domain Eukaryota; kingdom Metazoa; phylum Chordata; order Testudines; family Emydidae; genus Emys; species Emys orbicularis. Next base: position 92,850,219 of record NC_088686.1, on the reverse strand, counting down.
GCTGTTTTCTCTGCGAATGGGATAGTCGTGCAAGAGATTCCCACTACATCAAGAAAGATTGGCCACTCCGACAGTCATTGGAGCCTGGGAGGAAAAGTGTTCAGCATCCACCACTTGTTGAATCAAGGAAGATTTTGTTACCACCCTTACACATCAAGCTGGGTCTGATGAAGAACTTTGTCAAGGCCATTGACAAAACACAAGCAGCTTTCAAGTACCTCCGTGGAAAATTTCCAAGGTTAAGTGAAGCTAAGATAAAGGAAGGTGTCTTTGTTGGTCCTCAGATTCGTGAACTTCTTCAAGATGATGCATTTGACCATGCACTGCGTGGCAAGGAAAAGACGGCATGGAAAGCCTTCCAGTTAGTGGCAATAAATTTTCTCGGAAACAACAAGGCAAACAACTACAGGTTGTTGGTGGAAAACCTCCTCAAGGCATACAAAAGCCTTGGTTGCAACATGTCACTAAAGATACATTTTTTGCACTCTCATCTAGATTTTTTTCCACCGAACTGCGGAGCAGTGAGCGACGAGCACGGCGAGTGATTTCACCAGGACATTTCAACAATGGAGAAACGCTATCAGGGCAAATGGAGCCCATCAATGCTTGCAGACTATTGCTGGACAGTGACAAGAGCTGCTCCATTTAATGAATACAAGAGACAAGCCAAGAAGCGCCCAGTAGACACTGAATAGGACTAAACTATGTACAGAATAGTTTTTTGCCTTTTGTTTCATAATAAATTTTATTTATATAACCCTTTTGCTGATTTTTAAAGTGTTACATAAACAGGACAGGTGAAATATTATCTTGTAAAGCAACCATAAACACATGAAAAGACCTAGGTTTACAATTTATGATTAAAACTCTACTATCTACACAATATACATAGACATAGAATGTAAAAACTTAACTATCTTAGAAACAGTAGCCAATCAGTTGTTTTAATTGTCATATTTGAATTCAGCACATCAAAATACATAATAAATAGCACATTTTATCTCTGAAGCAGACGACTTCTCAAAAATTGTAGACCAGTGTTATTAGACGTGGTTTTATGTGGACTAGAGAGCAGCTGTTTGAAGTAAAATTTAGCAAAATGCAGCAGGCAGCGGCGGGTCCAGGCACCAGCGCACCAAGCGCGTGCCTGGGGCGGCAAGCCACGGGGGGCGGCCTGTCAGTCGCTGTGAGGGTGACAGTCAGGCTGCCTTTGGCGGCATGCCTGCGGGAGGTCCGCCGGTCCCGTGGATTCAGCGGCAATTCGGCGGCGGGGACACTGAAGGCGGACCTCCCGCAGGCATGCCGCCGAATCCGCGTGACCAGCGGACCGCCCGCAGGCGCGCCGCCGAAAGCCGCCTGACTGCTGTGCTTGGGGCGGCAAAAAACATAGAGCCGCCCCTGGCAGCAGGGCAGCCTAATAATTTAGTTGCTGGAGTTGTTTTTATTGAAACAATGGATATGTATCCATTAGGCATTACTGCAAAGGCTGACCTGGCTTTTCTAAAGTTTTCAGTTTGTCAGAAATGGTCATGTTGTATACATGCTTAAATTCTTGACAGCAAAATAACACCTCTATTTCTTAATATAGTAGGCTTTTTCACTCTATAGATTGACATATAAAAACAGATGTTTCTATGAGTACAAAGAAATTCTAGCTGTTCCACATTGGGTTGGTTGTTCTGCACTCATATACAGAGACATTTGTCAAGAAGAACTTTGGATGGTGAAGGCTGATAGAGTGCTAACCGTGATAGTGATGGAAGTAGATATGTTAGAGAAGTGTGAGTATGAAACACCCCTCTTCTCATTGGGTATGGCCATGACACCTAGAGAGAAAAGGATGAACATATTTCAAACTCCCCTTTAAAAACAATAAAGCATTCCCTTTCAAAATTTTCAGCAGAGATGGACTGTTCTTGCATGCAGTGTTTCAGCATAATAGGCTTGACTCATCGACGGATGACACATCAAGCATAGGGAATTTGAAAAGGTGCTGCTTAACCTTACTAAAAAACATTATAGGTTTGAGAACAGGAAAGAAGGAAAATTGCTTTCTGATCCTTGACTTCAGTATGCTCATAAAGGATAATAAATGTTTTCATAAAACATATTTCATTGGGTAAAAAGGTCTGGTTAAAACTGACAGTGTTATGCAAAAGGATATCCAGAACTGTCTGAAAATAATTTTATACTACCTGGAAAAAGGATACAAGGGAAAAGATCAGCAGCAGGAAACTATAAATGAAATTTGTCAGAGGAATTTTTTAATTGTTTCTCTTGGAGAAACTTCAAGTCTCAATTCTGACCTGAAGAAGAGCTCTGTGCAAGCTTAAAAACGTTTCTGTCTCTCACCAACAGAAGATGGTTCAATAAAAGATATTTCCTCACCCACCTAGTTTCTCTAATATCCTGGGACCAACATGGCTTCAAAAAACACTGCATACAACTAGCTAATGACTATTACAATGATCACTTGTCCACCCTTAACCAGTGTGGGGAAAAACCCACCTTTTGAGTATTAAAAGATGCAGGCATTGCCAGACTTCTAGACTGCTGCAGTGCTGTCTATCTAGAGCAGGAGTGGCCAACCTGAGCTTGAGAAGGAGCCAGAATTTACCAATGTACATTGCCAAAGAGCCAAAGTAATATGTCAACAGCCCCCCATCAGCTTCCCCCATCGCTCCCAGCACCTCCCGCCTACTGGCAGTCCTGCCAATCAGCGCCTCCCCCTCCCTCCCGCATCTCCCGATCAGCTGTTTCGTGGTGTGCAGGAGGCTCTGGGGTGGGGGAGGAGCGAGGGCATGGCAGGCTCAGGGGAGGGGGCGAGAAGGGGTGGAGTGGGTGCAGGGTCTGTGGCAGAGCCAGGGGTTGAGCAGTGAGCACCCCCGGCACATTGGAAAGTTGGCGCCTGTAGCTCCAGCCCCGGAGTCGGTGCCTATACAAGCAGCCGCATATGGACTTCTGAAGAGCCACATGTGGCTTCGGAGCCACAGGTTGGCCACCCCGATCTAAAGCTTCCTTTAAACAGTCCCCCAGAAGCTTTGGCTGGTACAGAATGCAGCTGCTCTCTTGTGGAGTGTGAGAGAGCACATAATACCTGTGCTCTACACTCCAGATGAAATTCTAGATGCTGGCTACCATCTATAAAACCATAAATGGCCTAGACCCAAGTTACCTAAGAAGCTACTTTTCATTCTCTGACATGCTGCTCCACCTGCATTCATCTAACTATTTCAAGCGTGAAGCTCATGAGACTGGGGGGCAGGACATTCTCAATGGTGAGCTCCTGCATTTGGAATTTGCTCCCAGTGGTAATCTATTATTTATTATTTCAATTAAAGTAGTACCCAGAGGCCTCACTGAAGATCAAGGGCCTAGCTGATCCACCCACATCCCCTGCTATTGTCAGAGTTACTCCAGATTTATGCTTGATTAACTGAGATCAGAATTTGGTCCTTGTTTCTTAATAAAGGAATTCTAGTTTCATGGGAAAGAACTGTTCATTATATGGGGAAAAAAAATTCTATCAGCTGGTATTCATTTTCTAAAAAGCAAGAAAGTTCACAAAGCAATACTATCTGAAAATCATGACTAGATTTTAATACAAAGCAACAAAAGCCAGCAACCCCACACTACATGGTTCCACATGACAAGATGACTTTTTAATCATACTGCAGCTGCAAGGAGGAATCTTGGTCTTAACTTTGAATTTTCTTGCTCTTGTCAAAACATTAATGTTATGTAAAATCTTTCATTATTATTATTTATTATTAATTTGTTTTGAAAATATGTAACTTTCCAGTGTAGTTCATTAGTGACACTGTTTTATCTGCTTCCTAACCAGCTTGTTGTGGTTGTAGCTTCATTTGCTATCTATTGACACCCTGGATTATGTAGGGTTATCTTAAAAAACAAAAACAACTACCACCACTGGCACAGTCTGTGTAAAGTATTGAAAAGACATCAGAAGACAAATTTAACTGCCTTAAGGGAAAGTGCCACAGTGATATCATCAGTATATCGGCACAGCAATATCATCAGTGTATCTCAAAGTGAAAGGAGGTAAGGCATCTTCACTTCACAACTCTGCCTTAATTTTGATTAAGTGCAGAAATTATCAATGAGCTTCACTTCTTTAATAGAAAAGGGGAAAAATCTGACTAAATACTAGTAAGCTGCTATTTAATTGTTAACCCCATTTAACTGGCTTCAGGGCGCTGACACCAGAGATGAATTTGGACCCATGTTTCTTAAATTTCACATCTTTGGGCTATACCATGTTTGAGAAAGAAAACACAATGTTGTTGTGGGTGGCTTGTTTATGACTGTTGTGAGTAAAATGATCCCGTGTTCATGGGGAATGTACATGTAGAAATCTCCTTTCGTGGTGTAGGTGCCCCTCCAGGTTGAACTGATCAGGAACATAATGCTTCACCATGTTCATAGTGGTGCGATAGTTTGATTCATTCATTAACATTGAATAAAAATCAATCACACAGTGGGTTATAGCATACAAGCAGGTGGTTAGTGCTTAAGGTGAAAATGAAATATATGGCCCAATGAGGATGGGTGGCTCAAGGGATTGGGAATGTAGATGAACTAGCAAGATAGAGGTGAAATGCTCTATATCTCAAGAATAAGCAGGTAGTGATCGAAATTAGTTACTATCTGATGTCTGTGAGGTAGCCCTGGTGTAAAAGCTCTGGGAGGACTGATGTTGACATCACAAAAACCACTACTACATTTGGACTAATTGGCATCTTCTTGGCAGTCTCCTCAGCAGATAGGCTTCAAAATAGGGCTTAAGTGGTGCCCAGGCCTTGTACTCACCTCTCCCCATAGGTGAATGTCACCCTTAATGATTACCAATCAGTGGTGTGGGTATCACTGCTAGTACTTCAGGCTTTTCTAACTGGTATTTTGTGCTCCCACTCCCTACCATTGGGCTGAATCCTGAGGTCTTTACTCAGCAAAGCTCTCATTAGCTTCAGTAGAAAATCTGGTTACAAACCACTGAGTGGGGAGCAGTGTAATTGATTGCAGACAGTCTTTGGTTTTCCTGTGGGTTTTGGTTTTTGAAGGGGAAGAGGAAATTCTGGCAGAACTTAATAGCTTTCCTCTGTTCTCTTCCTACCCAAGGAACTGGAACCTAACAGAGATTGTGTAAAGGAGGTTCCACAGCGTATGGGCAAGAGGGTAGCAGTCTGTGAAAGAAGCACTCTCCCCGTTCCCCTAGAAGGCTTCTCAATGCTTGTTGCCTTTTGTGTCAAATTGCGTTCTAAGCTTCCTGGATACAGGGACTGTACCACCTTATAAGTTTGTATAGCACTTATGACAACTGGTCCTGGTCCTGATTGCAGTGTCTGGGTGCTACCATAAAACTAATAATAATAATAGGGGGAGACTGGCTTTTTGACAATAAACTCTTCCTTTGACAGACCGAAGTTTTAATTGTCTTGAAAGCACCATTCCCACACCCCCTTATGGACCTGTAGCAACAGTAGATACAAATCTTATAGAAGTGTTCATGGCTTAATATACCAGTAAAATATTGCTTAAAGCAATGCTTGAAAAAGTAAAGGAAGCAGATCAGTCATTCTCATAGTTGGTTAAATGCTAAGAATATGTGAGTGGCTTCTGATATTTCACCTCAAGAAGAGGTGAAGCAATGCTGCAAATCTGCACATGGCTTTGGGTTAGTTAGTGACAAAATAAAAGATATAGCAGATTGCTGCTACATGTTCAAGGCTCTTGCTACACCTCAAGTACTCACTTTTGGAAATGAAGAGATAGCCTCAGGCTTATTTGTTTGACTACTTCGTGTTAAAATCCTGAAACTGTGTCAGCCAGCATGGTGGATATTGTGCATCAGCTTGATATTGATTTTTCCTTAGGTGACCTACATTTGTTGAAGAGAATAATTCATAGACATCATTAGAACTGGCTGAATTTTTTGTTATGAATAATTTATCTGAGACATTTAGGGCCCCTCCCCCCTTGTTTTCCCCTGTATAAGAATGATCTGTGAGAAGAGCCAGTTGAAAAATAGTGGCACAAATTTTTCAAAAATATTTTGCCATTTTTGGCACAAATTTTTCTCAATTTCAAATTTTCAAAAAAAAATTAGACTGGTTTAATAAGCTGGTCATAAACAGCAAAACATTTTTGCTATACATTTTATTGGAAAATGTACACTTCTTTTTGTTTAAAAAACAAAAGAATGTAAGGCATGTGTTTTGTATCTTGCTGAATTAGGAGACTTAAGATATAAACAAGCTTGTTGTAGCAGTGAAATATGTCCTAGACCTGAAGCAGAGCTCTGTGTAGCTCAAAAGCGTGTCTCTCTCACCAACAGAATTTGGTCCAATAAAAGATATTACCTCACCCATCTTGTCTCTCTAATATGTCTGAAGCCTTTGAGCTTCTTATGGAGTAGGATAAATCCTGCTACATTTTCACCTGCCCCTGTTGAATCAGAAGTTTTCAGCTCTCTGGGGCTGTGTGGTAGTATCAGATGAGTTTCAGTTCTTAATTTTTCCAGATCTGAGCTAAATACAGCATACAAGAGCATCCACTTGGGAGAGGATTTAGTGAAGACTGGCAGCATTAAAAAAGGCTTGGAAGTGTCTGCATTTTCTTCACACCTGCTGAGCAAACTGACAAAACATTAAGCATCACAAGTGTTAACGCTATTTGTTTACGATGAAATACTAGGTTTTGCTGCAAGTGTAGAAAATAGCAATAGAGAAATATCACATGGTGCAGCCAAAAGAGCACATGGGAAATTTACAGAAAAGCTAAACATGACAGAAAACAGCAAGAAGAGGATTTGTCAGCCAGCTACTAATGTCTACATTTACAGCCATCTTTCTCTCCCACCCACCCCAAAAACGTGCAGGATTTTGAATTCTTCTACCAAGATGCAGTGTAGTGATGCTAATGTTTTTATAAAACTCTTGGATGGACAAATCAAGAGCAATCCTCGTGAGAAAGTTTTCTGTAGTTTCTAGTACTGCTTGGTTCCAGATGGGTGGGAAACAAATTAATGACTTGTAAGTAGGCTACTTAATGGAGGAAGAGTATGGAAAAGCAAACACTCCCCTTATTTTGCTCATCACTCATAAGTAATATACAAATAGCAATGGAAGATTTCATGGATGCTTAATATCAAATATGACTTCTCTTTTTTTAAACCCACTTCATTTAATGTGATAGCGCTTATCTTTGTACATATGTGGCCCAATTAATGTCTGAGCAGCTGACAATAACGTATTCTGATAACAAACCCTGTGAGATAAAGCAGTGCTATTATACCCAATTTATAGATGGAGGAACTGAAATACAGGCAGCCCTCAGACTTACGACACAAGTAGTTCCTGAAAATTGTGTCGTAAGTCGAAACATCGTAACTCGGAACCGCAATCCACTCCATTGCGAGACCGAGTGTCATAAAGTCAAAACCAATTGTTGTAAGTTGAATCAGGGTGTCAATTCAGAAACATCGTAAGTGCCGTTCATCGTAAGTCGAACGTCGTAAAGTCGAGGACTGCCTGTACAGAGATAGTAAGGGCCTTGCCCAAGGACACTCAGAAAGTCTGTAACCAAGCAGGGAACTGAACCCAAGCCCCAGCTCCCTAACTACTGGACCATCTTTCCTCTCTTGGAAGCTCTCCATACAAGGATTGAGGCCCCCCTGTGCTAGGCACTGTACATACACATAATGAAAAGACAGTCCCAGTACATGGTCATGGGGTTCCTTGGCTTCATTGGGAGTTGCGGATGCTTAGCAGCTGCGAAAACTAGGCCATATTTAATTAGGTGCCTAAATATGGATTTTGGTGCCTAAACTTAGGCACCAACATTTGAAAATATTGGCCTCTATGTAAAAAATGTAGTAAAAAGAGCATCACCTTTGTCCTGAAACGTGAATTATTCCATGGCTATATCAAGCAATGTCAATAATGACACACTAAGCCTGGGTTTAGTAATATAAATAGACAAGGGTAAACCAGTCAATATAAAATGAAAAATCCCCTCCAACCTTTATTCAAAACCCGAACCAAACTGAACCAGTTTGGAGGTTTGGAAAAGTAGATATCGTTTTTCCACATCCCCATTATTTCTTATTATTTGTGTATATCTTTGTACCCTGATGTTCTTACTAGGAACCAAGTGAAAAGCAGGAGAATGTGAGAGTCTGCTTTTTGTGGTATTTCTGGCCAAACTGGAAGCAACGGATACTGGAAATATTGCAAAAAGAGTTGTTTTTCAAGATTTCTAGTCCTTGTGGGTAGTCCAGAGTTCATGCAGGTGTTTGTGTGCATATCAAAATAGAACTTCCAACCTCTTTTTGTTTTGTGAATTTAGTATCTGTGAAAGATACCAAAGAGAGCTGATTAGAAACATTTGTGTTAAAATGTTCAGTTATTTTCATTCCACAGGTTTAGAAAGAACAAATTTTCATTTATTCAAAATTTTTCCAAAAAAGTGGATTATTTCATTTCCATTTTTTTTTTTTTTTTTTCTGCCCATTCCTTTCTTCTTCATCTTCCCCTCTTCTTCTTCTTCTTCTTTTTTTTGTTCAACTTGCCCCTGCTTTCCCCCTTTTTGCCACTGAAAAATGGAAGGGATGGGGAAGGCAAGGGAGAAGATTGGGAAAAAAGAAACCTAATGAACAAATAACTGAAAAAGACTCAATTTTTCATTTTCCGCTTTGTTGAAAAGCAAACCTTTCTTAAAGACACTTATTTAGTGCTTATTTAGTGGGAACTGGAAACCACCAAATTAATTTCACATAAGCCACAGAACATCTATCAGGTAGTAGCCAGTTTCAATCGGACCCAAGTTGAATTTGAACCTATGACATAAAGTGAAAGGTTCTATATGCTATTACTGCTTTCCTACATTGGTCAGTCTCTCTGCATCTGAATTTATTGATGTTTGCATATTGCTTATGGTGCTTAAGTGTCATGGTCCATCAATATTTTTTGTGGTGTTGTTGTAGCCATTTCAGTCCCAGGATATGAGAGAGACAAGGTAGGTGAGGTAATATCGTTTATTGGACCGACATTTGTTGATGAAAGGTACAAGCTTTTGAGCTACATAGAGCTCAGAAAGAAGACAAGATGAAGAGCTGTGTTTAGCTTGAAAGTTTGTACCTTCCAATATCCAAAGTTGGTCCAATAAAAGATGTTACCTAACCTACCTTGTCTCATGTCTATCAATTTTTTTCCCTTTTTACTCTTTTTGCTGTGTTCAGAAACAAAATTACCACTGAAACCAGGCTTAGTATAGATGGGAATTTAGACACTTGAGAACACCGCTGATTCATATTTAAATGACAGGGTAATTTAACATCCACCCCCAGTGGATGTTGAACTGCAATAAAATGTATGGGATTAACACAGTTCAGCCCTTTAGTTGTAAAAAAGATTTTATAACTCTCATTGGAAAAATAAAGATTGATTTTTGTCCAGCTATTAGGCTGACTTCTGATGAAATACAGAGACACTTGCAAGAAATCCTAAAGAAGAAAAACCTCCACAAAGCAGAATATATTAAGACGCTATGTCACTGAGAAGAGTGTAAAAGGAAAATTTTCTTTTCAGAGATAAGGTAATAATTTTAGCTGTCACAACTATAAAATATTTCTGTGTCTGTGTAGGCACAGGGCTTAAAGTCAGCAAAGAAAGTAAAAAATTTGTACTCTTGTGATAGATGTTTACATTTGTGTTGTTCGGAGAATGTAACTACAGCAGAAAATATATACAGTGCAGTAGTTGGTTTAACACCTACATATTGAATCCACTTCTTTTGTAGACTTTTCCAGATTTGTTGCAAAGTTGCTTATTTTTTAATGAGAAGGGAATCCCATATTTAATTTGCTTCTGTCTACAGATCAATAACTTGATATTCTTTGTGACGCTGAATATGCCTCCCACACTTTCAGTCCTAAATTCCTTGTATTGTAATAAAACAGAAAAATTTGAAAGCATAAGAGTGAATTTTCAAACATGAATGTATGAAAGATATTATTAACCACCTGTTCTGGTAATGTATGGGAACAATAGTAATAAAGGGAAAATTGGACTCATTGGATTTTTTCACATTAGAGAGTTCCGTTTTCTATCCCAAAAGCAAAGTAAGCCACCCACACTCTTCCCATATTTTCATTCTGCTGTACCATCCAACTCTGAAAACTGAGAAAGTTTAAGTAATTTCAAATGTTTACTGCAGAGGTGCAAATTTAATAGGTGCCTTTTGTTCTAAGTTTCTCATGGGAATATTTTAAAGTATTTTGCAATAGTAGGTAAACATTTCAATACAAGAAAACAGAAGCATTTGCTAAGATGAAATAAGTATTATTTGTTTTATTATCTTGAGTTACAGATATACATTACAGGCAGTGAACAGCTCATTATATTGGGTGAAGTCATGCCCCACTGAAGTAATGGGAGTTTTGCCATTGGCTTTAATGGGACCAGGGTTTCACCTATTATGTACGAAGTGACTGGCTTGCTGATTTGTGTGTTGAATGTGTATTTCCAGATCTAAAAACAAATGGAGGATTTGTTTTTTCTGCAAGTATATATTTATCACTCATATCTTAGCTCACTATTTTTAAGTCATCTCCCTTAACTACCATTAGACTTTTTGACTGCAATTATCAATGATTTTTTAAATTCTTATCAAAATTAAGCAGATAAGAAAAAAAAAAGTAACAAATAGTGGATGAGAGATGGTCAGAATTTCAGAAGTGTCCTCCCACCTTTAAGTCATATATTTTAAATATTTCTGTGGTCCGTCTTGTTATGGTGTCTAACACTTCGTAATTTTGTAATGATTTAATCCTCATAGCCCTGCCAAAGTAACACAGAAAGAGCAAGGAACTAAATCCAGGTCTCCTCAGTCCCAGCTAGCACCCTCACTACCAGACCATTTTCCCTCTTGTATGTAAATATGTCACAATTCTGATGCCTCTGTGCTGGGACTAATGTGTTTGTTGGCTATGCTCAAAAGGCAGCTGTTCCATTTCATTGCCTGAGTGAAGAACTACATTTATAGCATATTTTTGTTCCTGGGTGGGCATTTCTTGGAGAATAAAATCTAAGATAAGGAATTATGAGCCATTTTTGTGAGTTGGTTACATCACAAGAATTATTTCTGAAATGGCAGTGGCTGGACATCAGTCCTCAACCCTAGTGGATTTTATTATGGCCATTCCACTTACAATCTATGTATCACCTCATTTACTGCTGTGTCAACATGCACAGGCTGATAATATTTTAAACACAAAGGAAATATGGGAGGCTGAGGATAAGCAGGGAAATGATTATGCCTAACACAGGTAATTGTTTTTTATGTTTATACATGCACTGTAAATGTTTCTTGGATTACTGCCAAGGGCTTTTTTTGTTTTTAAAATGTGTATCTGTCTATCCAAATACATTTAATTCCAGCAGTTACATCTAGAGGGACGTGTTTCATGTGGTCCAATTTAATTTCACAGTGAGCTTTTTCTTTCGAGCTAGTCTTAGACAAACCATTGGAATTATACAGCATGGAATAGTCCTGGACTGGCAGGGCCCTGGCTACATGACATAAAAGGTCTCTTCCATGTAGTTATCTCATTAACGTTCTCTACTATGGCTAATTCACCTGCACTTTATGAGTCAATTATAGATCTTTGGTATTATGGTTTTATATTTCATTTTTCTACTGGACCACACAAGAAGTGGAGCTGTTGTGGTTCCTTGGCACAGGGAGCCTATGCAAGGCAGTCTTCACCTTTCTGCACCACAGTGGAGGGAGCTTAGGGTGTAGGCAGAGGATAGCAGAGTGGGAAAAACGCAAGTGAATCCAGCCCTCATTCACCCCAAACTGCAGGTGAGTGATGCAGCCATGGAGGCTATTGCTAGTCTGGAACTGGGAGAAAGATTCCTTCCTCACAGACACCTGGTGGTTCTCTGCAGGTGACAGCCTGATCAGACTTTGCTTTAAGTACAGGATTTAATCTTGCATATATATTGTAACAAGATAAATTATTATGGTTCTGTGCAAACCACTGATAATCCATCGATTAGAGACTTCTGGTGTCCATTGGCCTGCGTAGAACTGGCTGGTCGTTTCTCTGTATTATTAATTATTATTATTATTATTATATTATTTTATTATTTTATTTATTATTTATATCACTGTAGCATCTATCAGCCCCAATTAAGGTCAGGGCCATACACACAGTGAGAGACAGAAGAGCTTACAATCTAAATAAATGTAACCCACACAAGACAGACAAAGGGATGGAGGTGAAACCAAATCAGAGAGAGGTCAAGTGACTTGCCCAAAGGCACACAGCATGTCAATTGCAAAACTAGGAATACAACCTAGATTTCCTATTTCCTACATCCAGTGCACTATCACTAGGTAACACTGCCTTTCTAGCTGCAAAATTGGAGTAAAGATGACTAAAATCACATTAGGAAAATATGTAAGGAGATTTTCCAGCTAAGCAATTGCTGTGGTTGTCCAGAGATATTTCCCAATCGCCGATGGGAAAAGTGGTGTGTAAGGTGATGAGTTGTGCCTGAACTAGAGCCTGATTAAGCCACATGCATCAATGAGTCATTTCTCTGCTAGGTTCCAGCCAATTTGCAAGCCAGGAGCTGGTCTGGTGACTCTGAGGGCACTCTTTATGACTGTCCCATACTCTTGCTGGATAGTAAGATAGTGAAATGTGTTAAATAGCATGTTAAGTAGAACATTTCACCATCCTACGATCCATGCAATACTTGTATTGCATTAGTGCCCAGATGCCGCAGTTACGATCAGGGCCCCTTTGTACTAGGTGCTATACAAATAGATGAAAAGGCAAGGATCTTAATTTGATGATGTTTAGTTTCAATGCCTAGAACTGTCCCGGACACACTGTGTGACCATGGTCTAGTTACTTAATTTACCTGTGTCCAAGTTCCCCATCTGTAAGGTGGGTATAATAATACTTCCCTACCACACAGGAATATTGGGAAGATAAAGTCATTACTAATGTAATATGGTGCACAGATGCTACAATGATGGAGACCACAAAAGTTGCTAGCTTGAGATATCGGTGTTGGAAATAGAATCTGTCTGTCATTAGGAACCTTGGAATATCAGAATTATTAAATAAAATACAAGTGATGAAACCCGCACATCAACAATTTAAGTCAAATACCAATCCACTCAGCTGCATTTTCTTTATTGGCTTCTAGCACCATAGAGGAAAATTTGAAAAAGCATAGAAACAATTTGCTCAGGAAATGTATTCAGAAGCATTGTTGTAGTGACGCAGTGTGGCCCTGCGTGATCATACATGGTGGTGTTGGCAAATGCATCAGATTGCTCTATTGGTTCCCTGAGCTGTGGAAATGTATAAAAAAGCCATCCTGCCTGGCATTGACCTCTGCTGTGTGGCAAGCAAATATTGAGTCGGGTAAATGAGAGGGACACTGAGAGCTGTCTGAGGACTTGTCTACATAGGGACACTCAGAAAAATTAATCCAAATTAACTCAAGGTAAGAATTTAAAGTGGATTAGTTAAACCACATTAAGCCTGTGTGGATGTTCTTATTCAGAATTAGTGGTCAGTTAATAAAAAATATTTTGTATTTAATCAAAATAATCTTTTTTTTAATATAATACCATGCCTGCCTGTCTTAATCTCAGTCTGTCTCGCTTTCTTTTTCCTCTACCCATCACGTCATTCATTTATTCCTGAAATCATAGTCTCATCCCTCACAATGTACAGAGCTGTATTGTTCAAAGGTAAAAGAAAAGGAAGAGAATGAGGGGAAAAGTGGAAAATGTGGGTGACATAACTCTAACATCCCGGTACTTTCACTCATCAGTGATACAGAGATCCCATCACTCAACAATGAATTGTTCATGGGCAGTAGCAGAGGGATACAGGAGCTACAACTGGTAGCCACCATGGGGCTGGAAGAAAGGGCTACTCGAGTCTTCCTTCTATGTCCCAGCAACAGTGCAATTAAGATTTTTGAGGCAGATGGTTCCAGTCCCAGGGCTTTAGGAGAATCATGTGAACTGGAGACCTTCACAGAATTTCCCAAACATGTGGGACTGGAGGAAGCAGAGTCTGAAAAGGAGAAATTCAGCAGCAGCAGCAGCAGGGGGCGGAAAAGGAGCAGCCAAATCCCCTGTCTCTGATGGCTTTGGTTACACAATACATATTCTACTCTCTCCCTTCTGTAACACAAGGAGTTCTCTTCTTCTACTCCAGTATCCCAAGAGTGGAAGTCCTATTACTTGAGAAATTTATAATTAGATGAAAAAAATACTCAAAAATGTACCATAAGGTACAATCCTGCATTGGCCGGGAGATGGGCTGGAGCTCCTATGAGGTTTTTTTCCAGCTGTAATATTTGATTCTGTTTTAGAGTACAGTATTCTTCTCTTTTAGACCATAACTAAAGAATATGTTCTCTCTGTGGGCTTTTCAAACATTTTAGTTATCCCCAACACAATCAGATAAGGCATGCTCTTTGCATTGGTTTTCATCAAAGCCAGAGGCACATTCTGGGCTGCAGGAGCTGGCAATGTTACATTATATTTTGTAATGGCTTAGTTCACTATTCTTTTCTAATGAACGTATCTGAACACATTGTATAATTGTGTTTTCCACAATACTCCTTCTTTTAGAACTCATAATCCCTCTATTTATAATGTATATTTTATTTACTAGACCTAACCACTTACAAGTTTTTAGCCTCACGATTCACTGAGTTACTTGGGACAAGAACAGCCAGAAATGCTACACTATCTTTCATGTTTTTATGACTCATTTCTCAGTGCTCTGCTTCAGTTGGTATTGAGGCATCAAATTCATTATACATTTTTAGAAGTACATTGGAATGACTGCTGATCTTTTATTTGGGTGTTAGCCCTTTTTCCATAGAAGCATATTAAGTAGAGAGATGCAAAATACATGAGCACCCAAAATGTAACTGGAAAATGTGTGATTTTCAGTGAGTTCCATTTTAATTATGACATTTTCCCTTTGCCACGTGTCTAGTTCTGTGAACATAACAGTTAGGCATGGAAATACAGTTTTACTGGCCTATTTGGGAATCAGACAGGCTCCATTTTACTTCTGTCTGGGGAGCTTTGCACTGTAAACATATCTGTGAATGGTAACTGTGTTCCAAACACAATGAAACCAAGGGGCAGGTGAGATGAAATCATTTCCTTGTCTCTCTTGTAGGTTATAGCAACACTGACTTATGGGATCACTGGATAGGTAGAAGATAAGATCATGAGGAAATGGACAAAGTGGGATGCTGGACAGAAGAGAAAAAGCAAAGAAAAGAATTCTTCTATTGCGTAAGTTCCATGGCGATAAGACACAGAGGTATGGACTCCTATGTTCCATCTTTTGGGGAGACAGGGAAAAAGACTGTTCTGAATGGCTTCCTTGTGTTGTTTTGGTTGGAATTTGGTTGCTGTGATGTGTAAATGTGATAACAGATTAACAGTACAGTACTCATGACAGGATGTTTGGAATTGTGCAGGGTTTTGGAGGATGTAGCTTTGGTGAGACAGGTTCTGGACCTCCATCAGCTGCACATTTAATATTTGGAACTCAGTGATGGTATATGTGTAACCAAACTCTAATATATTAATTTGAGTTTCTCAATTCCGTATATGCAAGCAAACACACACACACGCGGGGGGGGGGGGGGAGGAGGAGAGAAGAGGCATTTTTCTTTTGACTGTTTCCACATTTTCCCCCAAATAAAAAATACTTGTGTTCCATGTTCCCAACAAACTCGAGTGCTTGTAAATAGGGGGAAAACTGTTTGCAAAGGTAACCAGGGAACTTCCCAGAGCCAGAAATAAGAGTACAGCTCAGGGTGAGGGGTCAAGCCTCCAGTTTTATCTAATTTTCAAAAAAAGCCCCCTAGGCACATTGAATCCAGCCCTTGTTGCTTCTGTTGGCACCTGGCAGAAAGGTTACAGAAGGAAAAATTAAACTTCCTTAGGCTCTTCCTTCTTAGGCCATCCCTTACATCCCAACAACCCTTACTCTGTTCTCCTTTCCCCAATCTAGTACAATCAGATCTGGGCTCTGTGGACCTGGGACTTCAGGACTCAGATGAGATAAACTGATCCCAGGCAGACAGATTTAATTCCTCTTCAGATAATTCTGTACAATTAACCTATGATTCACCACTACTCAGCAACTTCAAAATGCATACAGATGCATCCATTACCTGCTACTAGACAGAAGATGGGACTTGTATCCACTGTGAAAGCATCAGACATGGTGGATTTCTCCAGAATATAATTTGGTACCCTTCAACTCATTAGATGGGTTATACATAGATCTGTGCAATACCCATGGAATGGAATGAGTCAGTTTTGCCCCTATCTGAGGCAATTCTAGTTAAGCTGTTCCTTAATATATGTGTGCTATTTATGTGTGTTTTTGTAAAGTTTGATTTTTGGTTTTGTTTATTTCTTGTAGTTGAGCAATTAGAGTCTATCTCCCATCTATATTTTTATATGGCACTAATCACAGTGGTATCTGAATGCCTTTGATAAAAATGTTAGCATTTTAGGGCCCATTCCTCATCCAATTAAGTCCTATATCACCATGATCAAGCTCCCCATACTTCAAAGTGCTTAAGCATGTGCGTGAGTTTAAGCACAAAAGTAGTTCTATTGACTTAATTAGCACTATTCAGCTTCTGAAAGTCATGCATGTGCTTCAGTGCTTACCTAGATTGGTGTCCAAGTCCCTAATAAAAACCACAGAAGCTTGTATAAGGGAGACTTTTTAAAATGAAATAAGTGTCTCTCTTAAAACCTAATGCTACTATACAATTTTTTCAACTAAACTTTATTGTGAGGGTGGGTAGTAATGTGCGGTGAGAAAGTCACAGCAGAATCAAATTCACAGTCCCTGACATGACCACAGCCACAGCTAAGAATCAATTATACTGGCTAGTTACTTATATTTATGCCCACAGTTGGAAGTGTGGGTACAAACTTGCAGGCATAGTTTGTGCTCACAAAAAAAGTAGTTGTTCCTTTAGAAAACTTGGTCCATAAAGTATACTGTATATAATATAGAGACAAAAATGAACCTCTGTGAAAACATACATTTATTTAAATACTCCTCTAATATACATTATGATGGAGACCATGAAAAAAGTGCACCAGACTCATAGCAATCTGTTTTGAAATATGTTTGCACTGTGCTTTATATTCTACAGGGAACTTGTAGTGCCACCTATAGTTAAAGTTGCCTGACACTATTATTGTACCCTGTTTTCTGTTGCTTATAAATGTGATTGAGATGGCAATTTCCTGCAATATCCTGAACAAGCCTTATTGAATTAAGTTTAAGTATCTTAGGAGCTCATTGTATTAAAAATGCAAACGTTTATTTGTTATTGTGGGATTGTACATAGCTTGTCTAGGAGACATGACTAGTATCAGTCTTAGGAAGTGTTTTGAGCTTCACAGGAGTCTTTTAAACAATGGGCTGAGACAAAAATGAATTGTTACTTGAGTACGTTTCCTAGGAAATACTTGGGAGGAAGCGGAAGACAAATGCCGCCTCTGGACCTGATCTTGTGAAGGCTTACCCTGGGAGGGGAACTTTGTCTACAAATTACCTCTTCCCAGCATCAAAAGGTCTAAATAGCATTAAGGAGTAACTCTCAGATTATGAGCGTGCTGGTTCTGAGCCAAGTGGTTATGAACTGGTATCCACCGAAAAACCCACTGGTGGGTTTGAAGGACTGTTCACCAGCCAGAGCCCAAGGTTGGAGTTGAGATAATCTCTGGTGAGCTTATTAGCATGTTCATAGGGTCTTTTATTGTTTTAATATGTTTTATCTGTAAAGCTTTTACCTTAAGAACAAATGTGCTTGCTTAGGAAGAGCTGTGTGGTAAGTCAATAACACTGTTTATCATCTCGGAGGAGAAAAGCAAAGCAGGCTGGCTTAGGCAGTCTGACTTTGTCAGGGAATTCTCAGTGTGGTCAGGGAGCTGTGCAGCCTTGAAATACCCTAGACAGGAGCAAGAGAGACACATGTTTCCATCGAACAGAGGTGATTGTTGGGGAGCCAGAAGCCTAAGAGTGAGTGCCCTTGCTGAACTATAAAGAGGGAAGACAGGTGCAGTTGCCCTGATCTGTGACAATAACTTTGACAGACTTTAATCATTCAATCAATTTTTAAAGATAGGGGTGTGCCTAATATCCAGGGTTTTGCATAATATCCAAGGCGAGGTGGGGAATTTGCATTCACATCCCCCACCCCCGGATATTTCTGAGGACATCCACTTCACATGTATTGTTCCAAAAGTCCATTATTATCTGGCACATTGTTCAATATGTTCTTTGATCATCCAGGCCTTACTTCCCATCTTCCCCTAGAGATACATACAATCCTGGCCCACAATAATACATAAACTTTGCAAAGATATTTAAATTTCCTTCAATAAAGTTTTTCAAGGAAATTGCCATATCAATCACACATTGAAAAATCAGGATGTGATTATCTCATGTTGGAAACCCAAAATTAGTGGACACTTGGACATTTTGGTTTTTATTTCTCCATTCCTCAGTTTTTCAACAGTACAAAGAGAATAACAATATCACTTAACTCAAAGGTTGTGAAGATAAATTCATTAATGTTTGTGAAGCACTCAACTACTAGGATGAGAGTGCCATAGAACTGCTGAGGAGGAAATTAGTAATAGTTGTATTCAGTGCAGGGTTTGAATGATGTAAATAAGACCTAGGGTCACATGCTGAATGAAGAGGATAAAAATGAAATATTGAGCAGCTACACACCATTCACAGGCTGGAGCAGGAGTTCTGTGGGGAAAATGTAGTATATGATCATGTAATTAAAGACTGCATCATACTGTATATGCAGAAAGGGGGCAAATTAAGGTTGCACAAGCAAGCTTAATTCTGGCATTTACTAACTCTTGAGTGGTTAGCTTTGCTATCTTTCTTTTCCTATTAACTTTTTATTTTTTAAAATATATATACCGAGAAAACAAACATAATAAAGCATACATAAAGTTCTCATGATATATTAACAATTTGCTATCTAACCTTAGCTATACTTGAAACATTTAATTCTATATGTAAAATATAAATGGTTAAAATATAAATCAATTATTTGTATTACAAATTTATAAACAGAATTTGTTTATAAAAATCCAAATATTTAAAGAAAAAATATTAAGTTAAGATAAAGAATAGAAGCAAAATTCAGAGGAGGTGGGTAGAAAAGGGGAGGGAAGAAAGTGGATAGAGAGGACAGGGAGGTGAGATGGGGGCCATGCATTTAATAGGATTATTCAGATACATCCAGGAAAGCATCCCATATCTTTGAGACATTTTCTTGGGTATTTCTGTTATGATAAACAATTCTTTCCATTGTGGGCAAGTTTATGATGTCTATGCTCCAGTTTTCAATTGTTGGTCTCTTTTTGGATTTCCATTTTTGTAGTACTAGTCTTTTAGCAGTTATTAGTGCTCTGCTGAGCCAAAACTTTTCAGATTTATTCAGCTTCCACTTAACATCCATTTGGTTTTAAATTACATGTTTAGTTTGTAACACAATGTTACATAGATGAGTAGCTTTGTAACATGAACAAGGGTCTGAGACTGATTCATTTTAATCTTTGCATCTGCTATTGACATGCTGGCAAGCTTTGGGCAAGTGACTTCACTTCTGCCTCAATTCTACTATCTGTAAAATGGGGATAATAACGCTTAGCTACAGTAGCTCAGAGTGGCTGTGAGGGTTAATTAGTTAATGTCATTGAATGTGCTTTAAAGACATAATGTGCCATGTATTTCATTAAATTAGTTCAGTGTTGTAGATCTCTGATGTCACTAATATATAGATGTATACCGGACACTGATATTTATCTGTACTGTGCTTTTTGAAGCATTCTTCATGAAAATGCCACAAATACCATGGTACACTCAGCACATGTCCAATTTTTAATGGCACCCACCATATGTTGCATGACTGACTGGATTTTAGGATTCCTAGAAATTAGAGCTGCAAAAGATCTGTAGTATTAGATTATCCAGTTCGTCCCCCTGCTGGTGGTATATTGACATATATGTATATTTCTGCGCAAAGGTTGTCATTCTGTTTGCTTTCCTTTTAGGATTATGGCATAAAATGTCTTTTGGAAAAGCACAGCCAGCCTGTCTCATTTGTAGATTAGACCAAGAACTGTGCATACTCATGACATTTCTTTTTGTAAAATTTCACGAGATGAGACCTCATAATAAATTAGCACAAAATACCTATATTTCCAGTAGCCACAAAGGAGCATTATGGATGATAAGTGGCTCTGGGAGTAAATGAGGTACAGTCCGGATAACTAAATAGTAGATAAGACTCATACCTTTTAACACCTACTATTTAATTTCTCAAAGTTAGTTTTGGCTACGAGGGGGTCAGTATTCCTCCAATGAGAGATACAGAAAATAATTTGGTACTCACTGGAGTGTCAACAATTGTAATGTAATTTTTCTTACCATAAAGCAGGACAATGAATTGAAAGAGTTGCACGATTCCAGTGGGAAATTAAACACCCACTAGGTGAAGGAAGGTTCTGCTCAAATTCATGAAAGGAAGGGACAAGAGGAGTAAGGCCATTTTCTTAATCTTGACCTTGTGTTGCCTTTTGTACTAAGGTGTGGGAGTGAGGTTTTTTTTTAAAGCCTTTGAAAAGTATGAGCATTTCCGTGCTGACCTGAACAAATGTGTGGAAAAAGGTTGATGCTGAAAGGTATTATGGCAAAGTTTGGTTTGTGAAATGTCAGCGTGGGTGGATGTGAAATGACTGAAAGAAGGTGGCTTATGAATATTTTATTAAGATAAGCTTGCCCCAACTCCTTAACATTTGTGAGAGTCATTTATAAAGGGGATGAATGGTTATCTTTTGAATTGGATTCTGTGTGGTAGAAAGGGGTAATTTTAAATTATTGGACACAAAGTAATTTGTGTTTTAAAAATAACTAAAAATATTTAGTCCAAGAAAATGGTAAGTCAGCTCTTACTAATTGTTTCTCTTACCACCAAATCCGGGGTGTGACTCCCACTGTTTTAGTCACAGAGGTTCTTTTACATACCTTAGGGGACACAATAATTAAGATGATCACAATTATTAATTAGGGCTATTTAATTATTAAAGAGAGGAAAAGAAGATATTGAACAAAACAACACAAAAGATAGAACACAAATGATAAACTGGTTACTTCCATTACGATTTCTTCTGTATGTGTCTCTGTGGAGACTGTTAGCAGAGATTACACCTCTGAAAGTGGACCCGGCTTTGGTGGGCCACTTTCCCTTGGTAAATTGAGACCAAAGTATATTGTTTCCCAAAATTATAGCAAACCCAGACTTAGTATCTTATTAGATACTTAAAATTGGTTATATGTGGGCAAACTAATTTGTTTATGGTGGATCTGTTTTTAGTTATTAATAATAATTTAAACAGTTTATGACTGGGGAAAGTAAACAATCTTAACTAAATTGTATGACATCAAAGAAAATATTTAAATCAGTTAGAAGAAGCCATTTAAGGAGCTATCTGAAAACAGACTAATTATGAATGTTAAGAATTTTAAATCCCAGTATTTCTCCATTTACCAGTGTTGAGCCCCTGTTTTCTCTGCAGGAATACATGGTCTAACCATCTGGGGATTAGCAGGACAACTGGGTTAGTATTTCAAGTTACAGCAGCATTTTCATATTCCAATAAAATCATTACCAGAGTTTAAATCTAATCCCTTGGATAGTGTCTTAGTTAACTTTTTCTCACCAATCTGTTCTGGAGAGATTTTTCTTGGGTTCGTTTCTTATTGAGTTTTCTGTTTTTCTTATCTGTGGCAGATTTCTTGTTGAGATGGACAGGATGAGTCAATGAGTGCTTGCTGTTTTAAGCAGGATAGCAGAAGGGGGATATGTGAGTGAGAGGGTTATTTTTTAAATATTCTTCTCCTTCCTATTTCCATGCAATTATAGGAGGGGAGGGACTGAGCGAGCAGTGGGTGGCAGGGGCCTCTCGGGGAGGAGAGAAGGAACTCAGTGAGAAGTGGCGAGCAGCAGGGGCCTCGGCGGAGGAGAGAAACAGGGACTGGAAGAGGTGGCGTGCGGGTGGGGCCATGGAGGAAAAGTGGTAGGGGGCCTCGGGGCAGAGCGCAGGAGGGGCCACCATGGCCCAGGCGTCCACGCCCTCAAAAGGTAGCAGGTCAGCGCTGCATCCCACAGGGGAGGCTTAGCCTCCCCTGGCCTATTATACCTGCCACCTATGTCTTCCAGGCTTATTTAGATTTAAAGTTGGTTGCTGTCATTCTCTTATTGGCTCCATGACTTTGGGGTTGGCTTAGGTGACATCTTTGGCTCCTGAATATGCAGTCTGCCTAATGAATATGCAACATTTCTTTAATTGCCTTTGTTCTTGTGGTGGGAAAATCCCAGATAACCTTTTAAAGTTAAAATCTAACTTTTTATTCAATTCATTTTCTGAGTTAATCCCTCAATTTTGTCAGAGTTCAACAGGAAATGAAATTCTGTTTCCGAAAGTCCAAACATTTCTGTTGCTGATATAAAAGTTTTTAGTTCTCAAAATAATTCTTAGAAAATCTTTAGCTTAAGTTATAGACTCATAGACTCATAGACTTTAAGGTCAGAAGGGACCATTATGGTCATCTAGTCTGACCTCCCGCATGATGCAGGCCACAAAAGCTGACCCACCCACTTTCCCTTAACTCAGCTGTTGAAGTCTCCAGATCGTGATTTAAAGACTTCAAGTCGCAGAGAATCCTCCAGCTTGCGACCCCTGCCCTATGCTGCGGAGGAAGGCGAAAAACCTCCAGGGCCTCTGCCAATCTACCCTGGAGGAAAATTCCTTCACGACCCCAAATATGGCGATCAGTAGAACCCCGAGCATACAGGCAAGATTCTCCAGCCGGACCCTCATTTTACCAGCGATGGCACGTTATTGCCTAATTGACTAAAATCACGTTATCCCATCAAACCATTCCCTCCATAAACTTATCTAGCCTAATCTTGAAGCCAGAGAGGTCTTTTGCTCCCACCGTTTCCCTCGGAAGGCTGTTCCAAAATTTCACCCCTCTGACGGTTAGAAACCTTCGTCTAATTTCAAGCCTAAACTTCCCCACGGCCAGTTTATATCCATTTGTTCTCGTGTCCACATTAGTACTGAGCTGAAATAATTCCTCTCCCTCCCTGGTATTTATCCCTCTGATATATTTAAAGAGAGCAATCATATCCCCCCTCAGCCTTCTTTTGGTTAGGCTAAACAAACCGAGCTCCTCGAGTCTCCTTTCATAGGAAAGGTTTTCCATTCCTCGGATCATCCTAGTGGCCCTTCTCTGTACCCGTTCCAGTTTGAGTTCATCCTTTTTAAACATAGGAGACCAGAACTGCACACAGTACTCCAAATGAGGTCTCACCAGCGCCTTGTATAACGGAAGCAGCACCTCCTTGTCCCTACTAGAAATACCTCGCCTAATGCATCCCAAGATCGCATTAGCTTTTTTCACAGCCACGTCACATTGCTGACTCATAGTCATCCTGCGATCAACCAGGACTCCGAGGTCCTTCTCCTCCTCCGTCACTTCCAACCGATGCGTCCCCAGCTTATAACTAAAATTCTTGTTAGTCATCCCTAAATGCATCACCTTACACTTCTCACTATTAAATCTCATCCTATTATTATTACTCCAATTTACAAGGTCATCCAAGTCTCCCTGCAGAATATCCCGATCCTTCTCCGAATTGGCAATACCTCCCAACTTTGTGTCATCCGGAAACTTTATCAGCCCACTCCTACATTCAGTTCCGAGGTCAGTAATAAATAGATTAAATAAAATCGGACCCAAAACCGAACCTTGAGGAACCCCACTGGTGACCTCCCTCCAACCTGACAGTTCACCTTTCAGTACTACCCGCTGCAGTCTACCCTTTAACCAGTCTACCCTTTAAAGTTGTTGATTCTACATGACAATTTTTGGAAAGATGATTTTTCTTGTCTTGCTGAATGGGATGAGTGTTGACAGTAAATACTTAATTCCCCATTAATATAAAAATTCTATACTTACATGGCTTCTTACGTTGGTAATTAGTTTAGCAAGATCATTAGATTTCATGTCGGTAAATAAAGCATGTTACCATTTATGGAGCAATAATATTAGGAGCTTTGCATGTAGTTAACATATCTGCAAGTATGTATTTCACAAAGGTCTTTGCCATTTCAACACTTAAGAAATAAACAAAAGTTCAAGCCAGTTCCAACTACACATTTTTTTCCTGGAAAGTTTTAAAAAACACAAACAGAAATTTTGATTTGGGGTCGGGGTTGAGGGCGGAAGTTGTTATAGTGCACTTTACAGCCTAGATTTATTGCTCTGATAACACACACTAAATTCCTGTTTACAATTAGGAGTCTTCCTAAAATATGAATGTTTTACATGGTTTTATGACTAAGGAGGTTATTTTTTTGATGTTTGCTTGTCCCTGGGAGACAGAACAGAAATATTCTGAAATTCCTTAAATAAGGTTGAACATTTTATAATATAACTAATCACATGCAAATACTGTATACCTTTAATCATCCTGGCTACACCATACTTGTAGCTATATCTGAATACTAATTAAAGGCTGAAACAAGTTTGTAATGACCTAATATTTTTTTAAAGTTATAATAAGTTTATTGCCATGTTTGCATCCATACTGAGGTCTGTCCATCACAGGTCTCAGATCTGACCTATTGTTGTAGCTCAACAAACTATCCAAGGAATGAATGTTCCATTTCTCTCAGCAAGGTTGTTATATTGTATTTCTCTATTTAGTTTTCTTATTAGAATCATCTTTGGAATGGCATCTGAACAAGCGCTGTGTAGAGCCTGCAGGTTCAGGCAGGTGTGGTGAGAGGGTAATATTCACCTACTTGTGAACAGGAATTACATTACCAAAGCTGCTGTTACAGGAAATCAAGATATAACAGAACACTAACAATAGTAAAATAAATAAACCAGCATTCTTAGAAACATTTACACCTCTACCCCGATATAACGCTGTCCTCGGGAGCCAAAAAATCTTACCGCATTATAGGTGAAACCGTGTTATATTGAACTTGCTTTGATCCGCTGGAGCGCGCAGCCCCACCCTCTCTGGAGTGCTGCTTTACCGCGTTATATCCAAATTCGTGTTATATCGGGTCGCGTTATATCAGGGTAGAAGTGTATTTAAAAAAACATCTGTAAGAAAAAACACAGAAAAAGCTTCCCAGTAAGTAGATATGGGCATGGTTGAGAACAAAGTGGCTGTCTCTCACTTCAGGCAGGGTGGAAGTGATGCTTCTTGACATGAGGAAACGGCTGGAGGAAGTGGCAGCATTGATAGCTCCATTAGTTATCGTGGCATACACCTGTCCCTCAGCAAAATAGTTTGTAGCTTCTGATCTCCAGTGGATCCACTGCTGATCCTGGATTCACAACTATAATGATTGCCATTAAAAAGTCAACATTTGCTAACAGTTATTGCACAGTAATTTCAGAGCTTCCATTGGTGTTATACAGAAGGTCAGACTAGATTATCCAGTGGTCCTTTCTGGCCTTAAAGTCTGTGAATATGAAACTTCCTCTATAGTTTCAAGGGGAAAAAATGTGTGAAGTGTGGGATATAGGTTGGCAAATACTGGCTTTTTAATGGTGGCCCCTGTGCCTTTCATTATCTGTGGCTAGCCAGGAAGTAGCAACCATTCCTCTTAGATGTGAACATCACAATAGTCTTCTATGCTTTGGTCATCTCCAAGCTAGACTGCCATACTTAGAACTAACCGTGAAGTCTACCTAGAAGATTCAGTTGAAAGAGAACCCAGCTATTCACCCTGTGAATGGCCTGAGGTGTCTTCTCAAGTCTCTTTGCTGGTTTTCTGTTTATTTTTGGGTGTGGTACAACGTATTGAAGGTCTTTAAAGCCCTGAGTGGTCAGGGACTTGACTACCTGAGAGAGTGTCTCTCACCCTGTACCCCGTGAAGGCAGTTAAGATTGTCTGGGAAGCTATTCCTGAGATTGAACTCTCTGGGACTGGCAAGAGGGGAGTCTCCGTTTAAAGAATTCCACCTCTGGAATTCTCCCCTTGCAGACCTTTAGTCTGCACTTTGTTTCATCAGAGTTCACTCTTGGTGATCTTCTAGAAGGCAAGCTACTGATGTGTGCACATAATGGACAGTTCTATCATCCCTCGATAGCCACGGGAAGCAGAAAAGTGTTTGAGTCCCAATCCTAACATCTAAGGGATCCCATTGATTTTAAGTGCAAGGCAAGCCAACAAGTTTTACACTAGTATGGACATCATAAGTGTGAGTGTAAAATTAATGTAGAGTTGAGGCATCTGGAAGAGGTGTCCATGACAGTGACTAACTCTTCAGTTAAAACAGGGAACTAAATATCTTTGCCAGCTCTACATCACTATGTAAATACACCCTTCAGCAGAAACCAAAAATACTTGCTCTTTTAGTGAGTAACACTTTGAAACACAACTTTGATCTCCTTTTTGGCAACTTCCTCCATGATTTTGGCATCTGTTACTTCCGAGGAGATGGATAAAGATGTATGTGTTTTTAAAAATGTCATTCGTCCTCTATATTGCACACTGACATGCCATTTATTTATAATTTATTATATACTGAATCTATTAAAAGTATATGAGTTAAACCTATATTGTTTTTAACTAGCCAAAGGCTTATTTATAAGTGATAAATATTCTGGCGTAAGATTTATATCACTAATGAGTAAATCACGAGTTTACGAATGCATTCTAAAGCAAGACAACCACCGTTTAAAGAAAGAGACATCAGGAGCCAACAGGGCAGATTGTCTTTAGATCTTTTATATTATTTTTAAGTGAATTTAGTGCTAGTGAGAGAGAGAGAGGGCTGACATTGGAAAGTGAAACACTCTGTTTCCAGAAGAAGGATAACAAAGGCAATGGGAATGTAGCAGAGCAAATCTGCTGACTGTACATCTCAACTCTGATCTGGAAGGACCCCGTTACAAAGAGGTGAAAATGGTTTTCTGGAGTGTGCCCAAGGGAAGAATCATTCAAAATCATTTTTAAATATTGGTGATAAAAACAATCTCACATAATGAAGGTGTTGAAGTCTAAGGTTTATGTTTGCAAAGCTGTCTCCCTAGAAGCACAGGTTCATATCACAAAAGGGCTGGCTAAACCCTTTACCTTCTGAAGTTGACAAATTGAGTTTCATAAATTTTACTCTGTGGGGATCTTTTGGTTGAGACCTTAAAAAGGAGGCTGCCTTGTCTGCTCTGCATATATGCTAGAGATCCTACTTTTGTAAAAGTAGTAATTTTTCTGTGGTGTCCTTGGCCACAATGTTTCCCCTCTCCCATGATGGCCAGGCTCCCCGGCTGGTGCAAAGGACTGGGGGGGATCCTTTGGGAGAAAAGACACTATATACATATAAAATATTATTTTAAAGCAATTGTATCTTTTTCTGAACTTGCAGTGTGTTTTATGTTAATGTAAATGGAGCAGTCTGTATATATATATATATATATATACACCCTGGCACCTGGAGTTCATGTGCACCACTTTGCTGATCTCTACATGCACATGAACTGCTCTTGAAATCGGCGTACAATGTACAGTCTCTGTTCCTTTCACTCCTGAAAGTAATAGTATCTAATAAACTTGAACAGCTGCTAGGTATTCAGAGATGTGGATAAATGTGTTTTGTTCTTTCTTTAATATATTATGCCACTGTCTATAAAACTATGATCAAAGGCTATGAAGTAAATTCAGCCTTTGCTTACAAAGGTGAAACCCCCAATGGAATCAGTTTGGATGAGTGCTCGCTTATGCCATTTGACCACGTCATTCAAAAACTCTAGAGTCCATTGTTATAAAATATATCTCTTATTGTGTTTATCTTTGGAGGTTGTAACACCACATTACCTGGCTATGAGCAAATCTCCCAAATGACCCCAGCCCAGATAAAAGCTCCCAAGCAATCCATTGGTCTGAATCAATTCTCCCACTGCTCCTTTAACAGATCCTTCCACACTGGTTAATTCACCCCACTCCAGCTCAACAAACGACCTCACCTTGTCCAAATTCTTTCCCTCAACCACAGCAAATGTCTCTTAGTAGCTCTTTCTATCTGTTTCTATCTTTGGTGGTTCAGCAGATTTTTCTCTTGAAAGGCTGCTCCTATTAGATTACCTACCAAAGCAAGGACTTTCAAAGTTGTAAAAAGTTTAGGGGAAATTATTGATTTATAACTATTTCACTTAATGTAGAAGTGGTAAATTAATAAGAATCATAATTGAACTTACCATACAACAACTATGAACTATCGATTTTCCCATGAACTCAAATGGGGCCTGCAAATCCTTATTGTTACATGACATTCTTACTTCTCCCGCTAGGAAATCTCAGGTTCGCCTCTTCCACTGAGACACCATTGAAGCCGTTGGAGATAGAGGAACATCATTATCGTTTGTATTTCACTGTCACATTAAATGTGCTAGGTGCTGTCTATAGTATTGAAAAGTAGTTCTAAATATTTTTTTAAAATCAGTCTCAGAATAAATATTTATTTATTTACTCTATCACTAAATAAACATACATTTCCCCAGTATGGCCGTAAGGAATTGTGAAATAAAAATGATGATTTTGGGCCAACTCTAGGCCCCATTCAAATGAAGAGCAAAATCTCCATTAATTTCAACTGGACTGGGATTTGATCTCTGAATAGTAATCCTAAGGAATGTCAGGCTAATTAGACATCCTTGAAGATGATAAGGTAAGAGAAACCATAAATTAATATACTAGCAGTGGCTTGGGGGTCTCTGGTGTCACATCATTTTTCTGATCCTAGATTCCCCACTAACTTTATTGTACTACATCACAAACTGAAGTGGCTCCAGTAAACCCCATACCCACATATAAACAATCTGTTTTTTCTGCTTAGAAAGTTTTTATTTGACCAACTTAAGTGCACAGAGTGGGTGTAGTGATGGGGGTGGAATCCTCACCATACTATTAAAAGCCAAATCGTTGATGCAGGGATAACAAAATCTTTAAAACCTTGCAGCTGCAGTGTCAGTGAAATCAGCCAAAACAACCTTCTTCCTAGTTGCAAGGAACTGTCAATGATCAGGTATGACTCAGAGTCAGAGATAGATGGTGGCTAAAGCCCGGGTTAGCTTGTTGAGTATGCTTATTGTACAGTTCTCTTCATGTATGCTAATGGGGAGATACTGCTAAAGTGTGCCTGATTTAATGCTCGTTGACATAGACAAAATCAAACGCTTATGCCCCAGCTACTGTAGATAAAACTAATTGTGCTTGGTAGGTGATCTATCTGGAGTACATACAGTACCACTTATCAATTGTGGTAAGTGGGCAGGTAATAAGCATTTTTATAGAGGGCCTGGTGCTTTACAGAAAAAATAAATGACAAGTCTCCGCTCCAAAGAGTTTACAGTGGAAGGCTCTCATCCTACAGGCTGCTGAACAATGTGAAGGCAATGGGAGACAAGGGAAATAAGAACCTCACAAGATTAGACAAAACACAGAAAGGGACGACAAAGAGGAGGTAGACCAAGAGGTGAAGTGAAGTGAAAAGTGGCTGGAGACTCAGAGAAATGTTCATAACAGTCAATAACTTGGGGGTGTTCGTTTACACCACTCTGCTTAATCTCCCTTTCCTTTAGGCACCCTGGGTTTTATCTCCCTTGGGTCAGTAGTGATGAAAACTGCTGGCACTGGCACCATCATTGGTCCCACCTTGCTTCACTAGTATGGAGCGGATTTGTTCAGGTGTCAAACACCCAGGTAATTGACAGATTACTCGCTTCCCTATGTGTAGTTGAGGGGAAACACTTATTGAATTTTCATTTCTGTTAACCAGGCTATTTTTATTTTTTTAGTTAAATCCTTGGTGTCATATATAAGATTATTCATAGATCAAAACACCGACTAAAATATGTTTTAAATGTCAATATTTTCAAGCATTAATTACTTTGCTAATATCATGCATGAATTTGCATGCTCCTCTGCTGACAGATTCATGAGTAGCCTTTTCAAACCTCACAGGGTTAGCTCATCCTTCATACAAAGACTAGATCATCTCTCCTGTTTGGAGGAAGGAGAAATTGTCTGTGGGTGACAGGACAAGGAAAATGGCAAAAATTAGAGGGGAACAATTACAGAGGGTGGAAGGTCAAGGGCAATTGACCAGGACAAGCACGTAAATGAATGACAGATGCATGGAATAGGTTTAAACAGCAGGCCTCAACTTTATTAATTATACCTTGGGGAGGAGCAAAATACTGCCTGCCCCCTGCTCTCATGTACCAGACAGTAAGTTGGTTCCCGTGCGGGTTACAGAGCTTTATTCATGAACCAAAGAATAACTTGGGGTATAGCCTCCCTGGTCTACCCTATGGACTCAGCTCTCCCCCACATTACACAAAGGGTGGGGGGGAGGAGTGGGGGGGAATGACAGAGGCTACAAGGCTGGGGAGGTGGGGGAAAATTTCAGTGCACAAAGACTTCAGGCTTCTCCCCCACCCCCATGAGCACAAGGTCCAACTGCACAATCCTGGGTTTCATTTACCATCTGGGAGCTGGTCCTTTTAGTCTTTATCAACACTGGACACCAGCCACACATTGCAATCAATCAGTAATTTTAATCTAACCCAACTATACCTCTAGAAGGCTTTAAGGAAGGCAAAAAACCCCACCACACCACATAATTTAGCCCAGTGAGAAAAATTCCTTTCTGATCCCTAAAAGCAGGCAGTTGGTCAGACCTGCAGAATAATAAATGTACAGTTCCTAATCTACAACTACGGGGAGGGAGGCTGGGGCAGTTTACCACAGAGAGAGAGGCTTTTGAAAAGCCCAGGCTTCGCTTAAATTGGCTGCTATGTGCCCGCCTCTGCCTCTCAGCTGGCCCCATCCCCTTTTCCCAACTAATGGCTTAGCAGAGAATCAAAGGAAGGGGGCACTGACAGGACAGAACTCCCCCCCCCCCCCCCGCCCCCATGCATGCTTTTGAGCTTCTCTCTTTCCCAGCTGTCTAGTTAACCATCCTGCCCCACTAACAGCAGTAGAGTAAAAGGGTATTTTAAGGTTGGGGTGGGATATGCAGCATCATTTTGGATTGTGATAATTAATCAAAGTGCTGCCTTACACCATTTGCAGCTATAAAAATTGATCCTTTTACTGCCCTGTGAATATTCACTTTTCATCCCAGGGGTAGATGTGTAAGCTCCCATGACCATACTGAGTTAGTGGGTTGGCTTTTGTATTTTCTTCTTTCTGGGTCCTGAGCAGGCTGGACAGAAGGTGCACATTCTGGGATTAATTGATCCATATATGACTTAAGCACTTCCTGCAACATGGAATTAGAGCTCTATGTAAATGATTTTGGTCCTGAAGATGGGAAGTTTTTCCTCTATCAGACTTCCCACTTATGCAGGCCCTTATCAGTGTTCTATCACACATCTATTTTACATGAAGATAGTGGAAGAAATTTGGTGTTCAAGGAATTAATTCCAAGAATCCTTCTGTTAGTCACAATTCCCTACTAGAAATAATGGTTTGCAGTGAACTGTAACTGGGTTGGTGAAACAGGTTGTGCAGAACCTGAGTAAATGATCTGAGAGTCAGACAATTGTAATCTTTCCAGATATGTCTCCTCACACCATAAGCCTGTCAGTGCAGGTTTTTACTTTACAAAATCTTGGATTTTGAAAGGAGAATTTTCATTATTGCTCCTTTGCACATGCAATGAGAGATTTCAGGATATGACCAATCAGCTTTCTGATTCATTACAGGGAGAGCTGAGTGGATAAGACTTGGATTGTCATGAGCTTCTGCTAAAGCTGATGCTACTAGTTGTTCTGAGGGCAAGCTGAACCAAAGCATGGAAGTTAGAAGATTTAGAATATTTAAAATTTTCCCTTTTGATACAGAGTTGATATTAGCATTACAGTTTATTTTTTAAATCGAGAAGGTGGGTGAGGTAAACATCTTATTGAACCAACTTCTGCTGGTGAACGAGACTAACTTTCAAGCTTACATAGCATCTATTTGCTATTTCCTGAGGAAAATGTTAATATCAATGTGTATTTTGTGTGTGACTGTGAGTGATTGACTACCCACATTAGACCCCTATCCAGAAAATCATAATAGCAAGAATAATTTTGAGTGGTCCCAGTGACTGCAGGGGGGTTGCTCATCAGACTAACAACTACTTTGCATTAGTGGCATTCACCCAATCACTCTGACCAATGTTTTGTGTAGATTTTTTCCCCCTTTAACTGTATGTATATACTAAGTTTATTAACAATGGCCTCTGTGCTATGTTGTTTTTAAAAATGGACAAAGAAAAGGCAAAGTCTGTCCTTAAAATATGTATTACATATAGTTCCAAAAAATCATACCAAAAAATTGATAATATGAGTAGGAATATGTACTGAGGAATTTTCAACTCTGTAAGGATAGCAGCACATATATAGTCAATGGCATACTTAATGATGCAAATACTATATTAATATACAAACCTGATGAGAAATTTTGTAAAAGATAGAAGATACCGCATATTTTATTTATTAACAAGCTCTCAGACAACATGTGTTATTAAAAAGTTCCATAAACAGCTTGGTCACAATGAGCCATGCATGTAATCAGATTAATGAGGAGAGATCTACAATTCAGTGCTGCTCATGAGTCATAACAAAATCCTTCCCTACAGCTTCATGGCAGCCCTTTATGTACCATTCATTAGATACAGACAGGTAATATTATTAAGGGTGCAAGGAACTACAGGCCAGGAAAAATTCACTTGACCAAACAAACTTGTATACTTTAAATTTCATTCACTTCACCTCATACTTTCGCTTCCTTCCTAGCTTTAAAAAGATTTACCGATCTTTTAAAACCATTAAAGTGGTATGTTCAAGTGCCTTTGCTTGGCATGTCATTTTGCATGTTTATTAATGTATGTGGGACTGGCTGCTTACTCTTCATTTCCTATATTCTAAAATGTGCACCCAGGTTTTGAGCACCTCACCTTCTGGCTGGTATTTTCAAAGGAGTCTAAGAAATTTAGGCTTCGGATTCCCACTGAATCCCAATGGGATTTCAGCACCTAAATTTTAGGCATCTTTGAAAATCCCATCCTATATTTCTTCCTGTTATATCAAACTCCTTAACAATAAGCCATCTCAGAGTCTCTCTCCCCTCCTCCCCTCCGCCCCAGTGAAAATAGCTCAAATCCTTTAGGATTTTCCTTTCATGAATATTCTGAAAAATATCAACTAACCACACAATGAAAAGCTAAAATATCCTTCCTATGGAAAGGTGGCATACATTAATGTAAGTATTTCAGAAAAGGATTGACCATTTTTAAAAAATACAATAATAATCACTTTCCTCTTCTCAACTACGTACGCTACATTGATGACATCTTCATCATCTGGACCCATGGGAAGGAGACCCTGGAAGAATTCCACCATGATTTCAACAGCTTCCGCCCCAGCATCAACCTCAGCCTGGACCAATCTACACGGGAGGTCCACTTCCTAGACACCACAGTACAAATAAGCGATGGCCACGTTAACACCACCCTATACCGAAAACCCACTGACCGCTACGCCTACCTTCATGCCTCCGGCTTCCACCCCGGACACACCACACGATCCATCATCTACAGCCAAGCGCTGAGGTAAAACCGCATCTGCTCCAACCCCTCAGACAGAGACCAACACCTACAAGATCTTCACCAAGCATTCTCAGAACTACAATACCCACACAAGGAAATAGAGAAACAAATCAACAGAGCCAGACGTGTACCCAGAAGCCTCCTGCTACAAGACAGGCCCAAAAAAGAAACCAACAGAACTCCACTGGCCATCACCTACAGTCCTCAGCTTAAACCTCTCCAACGCATCATCAGTGATCTACAACCCATCCTGGACAATGATCCCTCACTTTCACAGACCTTGGGAGGCAGGCCAGTCCTCGCCCACAGACAACCCGCCAACCTTAAGCATATTCTCACCAGCAACCACGCACCGCACCATAACAACTCTAACTCAGGAACCAACCCATGCAACAAACCTCGATGCCAACTCTGCCCACATATCTACACCAGCAACACCATCACAAGACCTAACCAGATCAGCTACAACATCACCGGCTCATTCACCTGCACGTCCACCAATGTTATATATGCCATCATGTGCCAGCTATGTACATTGGCCAAACTGGACAGTCACTACGCAAGAGGATAAATGGACACAAGTCAGATATCAAGAATGGCAATATACAAAAACCTGTAGGAGAACACTTCAACCTCCCTGGCCACACAATAGCAGATGTAAAGGTAGCCATCTTATAGCAAAAAAACTTCAGGACCAGACTCCAAAGAGAAACTGCTGAGCTCCAGTTCATTTGCAAATTTGACACCATCAGATCAGGATTAAACAAAGACTGTGAATGGCTATCCAACTACAGAAGCAGTTTCTCCTCCCTTGGTGTTCACACCTCAACTGCTAGCAGAGCACCTCACCCTCCCTGATTGAACTAACCTCATTATCTCCATACTGATTTATACCTGCCTCTGGAAATTTCCATTACTTGCATCTGAAGAAGTGAGGTTCTTACCCACGAAAGCTTATGCTCCCAATACTTCTGTTAGTCTTAAAGGTGCCACAGGACCCTCTGTTTCTTTTTACAGATTCAGACTAACACTGCTACCCCTCTGGTACTTTCCTCTTCTCGTGTAGGGATCTTTAGTTCCTGCATGGAATGTTTGGTATTCCACAGGAATCAACCTCTCTTAAGACATCCCCCCAAGAGACCCTACATTGCAGCCATAATTCTCCCAGATTAACATAGCAGGACAAGAATCCCTTCCATGGCAGCCTGCTTTGCAGTCCCCATCTCCTGTATTCATCTTAGACATCAAGGCTCTGATCCATAGGTCATTAAAGTAAATGGAAAGACTCCCATTGACTTTAAAAATGGGCTTTGGATCAGGCCTTAAGAAACCAAGTCAAATTCAGATCTCTTGCAAGGATAGCAGAAAGCAATATTGCCAGGGTATTTGGGCCACCCAACATTTTTTTCTTTATTTACTGTGTAGATTCCATAATCTTCATGTATTTTCCCTTTGGGGATGCATCCTATGTGTCTTTTTGTTTACTTACTGGGGTTGATGCCTTCAAAAAAAAATTTCTAACTCCCTGATCTGTCTCATTAGAAAATGCATGTTAATCAGTTTGGTTTGTTGTCTCCAGCCACATTGCTCCAAATTACAGTCTCTGTGAACACATGACTGATACATTTATTTGAATGAATTCAACAACAAAAATAAAGGACTTGTGCTATCAGAAAAGTTGAGCCAAGATTCTCCTCAAAGAAGACAACTCCATCATAACCTGCATTGTAAGTAGGTCCCACAGCATCATTATCAATAAGAAAAAACTTCCTCTGGAAGGATACTTGGATTACTGGATGAAAAGCTTTTTTCCAATTTAGAAATGTATTCAATTCCTTTTCTATATCATTGTGCTTTCTTCTACTTTGGTAGTAATTTCATTCCAATCATATTGCTTCTCAGAATATGAATGAAGCTGTACAAAGGGGGCTTCCTCTTTCCAAAGAGAATAATAAATCAGCAGACTGCTATGCCACTTCTTCATACTCATTTGCACAGCTAAAAATGAGATTTCCAAGTGTCAGATACAACCTTTCTCCTTAACAGTGACACTCAGTATGACACATAGAACTGAGTAGAACTCAACCTACTCAGGCCATTGACCAGATCTCACTCAATGCATAATAATCCAATAGCCCCAAATACAGTCTTTCCAGCTGATTTTTAGTTTCATCAACAGGCTTGCAAAGCTTCCTGTTTCCACAGGGGAAACTCTTAATGTCCTTCTTTTTGAATTTCCCACATTATTTTCCAATCTCTGCCAGGGCCTGAAAATGTAAGAGTTGGGAAGGAGGGGAGGAATTAAAAAGCTAATCAAAATTTGTCATGCCTCCAAAGCAGTTTGAGGTTGTGGCTTGGTTTCATTCTAGTACTGGGTTGTATTTTATATAATCCAAACAGCAACCATTCAGCCATTTCTAAATCCAAATGTGGGGTGGAAGAGCCTTCAATTTAGGTGTTGAACATCTTCATATGTGAGATGGGTAGAGTGCTGTTTAGCTCATTAGAATATGAGAAAGTCTTGTGAAAAAATATACAAGTATATAATGTTAGGGCCTGATCCTGAGAAGTGCTGAATCCCAGCAAGATTAATAGGAGCTTTCAGGATCAGGCTCTTTATTATTAACACAGTTTTCAATTAATTTAGTTGTTTTCAGCTATAGTTCTGTATTGGAATTTTTTAAAAATCAAATATGTTTTCTCCAGTATTGTTAGTGGCTGGATTCTGATCTCAGCTACATTGGTGTAAATCCATAGTGTCTCCACTGAAGTAATAGAATGACTCTGGGGGTACAACAGTAACTGAGCTCTGAATCTAGCCCAGATCTAAACAGTTATGAAAGGCGATGTGTCAGAAGCATCTGTTCCAAATGTTTAGTCCATGCATTATATAGTTCTTTCATCTATAGTTCTCATCCCATGTTGTCATCCTGGATTTCTGTTCCACTTCAAAATTAGCAACACATCAGCCAGCAATTTCCTCAAAATCCCCTCCACACTCATGGGTACTTCAACAAGCATGATTTGACATCACTGCTGACACTTGACATACCTCCTCCAAAAGATAGTATTCATAGGAATGGCAATCAGCATTTCCAATGCTAAAACATTCTCGAAAGTGCTGCCTGACTCATCTTCATTCGAAAGAGTCTTCAGCTTCAAGGTAAATTAGAGAATATACTCTATTGTTGGAAAGGACTCAACCCACAGGCCCAGCGTACAAATCAAAATAGGACCGCTTTTGGAGTGTTACAGAAATGGAGGACATTTATTGTAAAGCAGTCTTAAACACATTATATTATGTGGTAAACATAGACCCTTCATTACAAGTCTCAGATGGAACTGAAATACGTCTGCATGTTCTGCAGTATACATTTTGCATGGCGATTTTTTGTAGCTTACGCAACCACAGTATCGTACACTTGTAGAGCTAATATGAAGCCAACAATTTTTTTCTCTCAAAATATTTGCCATGGGGAAAAAAAAACAATTACCCTACAAAAACTGGCAAAATGTTGAGGGGGAAATTGATAGAGTTTCCTGGTAGTATGAAAATGCATTTTAATTCCCCTCTCCATCATGATGTTTGGTCTGTTTTCTATGATCATGCAGATTTATGCAATGATTTGTCAAAGCCAATTTGACCAGTGAAAAGTTTTTCATATTTGAAAGTAGCAGGAGAGACTTTTGTTAATTGCCTTTTTTTTTCCATTATGTGGGTAAGGACTAGAGCCCTGTTTATTGAAGGTAGAGTATTAGCTTAAGAATCTTAGATTCTATTTCCAGCTCTGCTACTGACTTGAAGTGTGTCCTTAACCAAATCTCACTCCTTCTAGACTTCAGCAAAAATTCTGTTACCCTGAACTTAATTTTACTATTAGTAAAATTGAGAATAAGTTAAGAATGATTCCTGTTTATGGGCTAAGTCAAGTCAGAGGCTGAATGCTGATCCATTCATGTATAGTATACCTACATTTGAGGTATTTGTGTTGCTGGAGCTCAGCAGGGTTATAACTGAGTTTAAGAGAGATCCCTTCTATTAGCAGATTATGGGAAGGGCTAAGTGACTGGGTCAGCCATATTTGTGAGCAGAGAGAAGTAAATAGTAAGGGACAAATGTGTGAATATTCATATGAACTGAAAACAAATTTGGATTCAGACATATTTGTGACCCTTTCCATGGATATTTGTGTCCAAAGTTTACTAGCTGAATACTTGCCAAAAGCAAATGTTAAGCTGAAATTCTCAAATATTCATCGAATGCAAGTTTAAGATACAATTGTAAAATTTGCAATGTGCACTCTATTGGTTAGCAACATCAAATTACGTCACATAAATGAATATTAATAATGCCATGTGATTTATATAAGTAACTAACACAACTACAAATATTCACAATTAAAGAATGATCTGCAGATAGGAAAGAAAACTCTCAGAAAATATTTGGTGAATAATTTCCAGTAGCAAATACATTTGAGAAGTTCATGATCTGTTCACAAAGAATTGACAAACAGGTGT
This sequence comes from Emys orbicularis, assembly GCF_028017835.1. Classification (NCBI taxonomy): domain Eukaryota; kingdom Metazoa; phylum Chordata; order Testudines; family Emydidae; genus Emys; species Emys orbicularis. The sequence goes on along the minus strand of NC_088686.1, from coordinate 92,811,863 downwards.
AATTCACCAAATAAATTATTATTTCCATATTACAATCCGAGTGGTGAGCATATTGGAGGTGGAGTTCTGAGGCCAGTAGTTGACAGAGCTGCTCTCTATTAACCAGACCACAGGGATTATTATGCTTTACAGTTATTGAAAAGTAAACATACTGATCCACTGAAATCAGTGGAGCTATGCCAATTTACACTAGCTGAATATCTGGCCCAATATCTGCAGCAAATGCATTCACAGAACTCTTATAGGATGCCAACATACTGAAAACTTACTCCAGACAAAAAATATGACAACCGCCATTACATACAATTAGTCCACATGTGTTTCATTTACACTGATGTAACTCCATTTAAGGAGTTAGTCTAGAGTTAATCTAGATTTACTTTTGGGACAAGTCAAAGTACTATTTGGCCCCAAAACTCTTCTCTCATGCCATAGTCCTATTTATTTCATTTCCGTCAGAATCCAAAAGGTGAGATTGGTAAGTAAAATGAGAGAGCAAAGAACATATTCCACATTTCACAGACCATACCCCTACTGATGTTACTTAATCTCATTGACGTCAATGGTAGTTCCATTCATGGAATGAATATAGAATATGCCCCAAGGTTGTATGTAAATAGATTATTCCTAATTCTGTATTTCAGGCTTTATATATCTTTGTTTTTGACTGTCAGCTTGTGCTTTCTGTGGCAAAAGAGATTACATCTTTTATCTCAGGGGCATTGTTTAGCTTCTGTGTAAACAGAAATCAGGAAATGAACACTTACTTTCTCTTCCCAAATTTTAATAGCAAATTATCTATAATGATCGCAGGTGGACATTGATGGCTGAACTACAAGGGATAGATTTACAATTCAGAGAAAGACATTATTTTGTGGTGAGAAATGACTTTTCTGATGCAATGTAAATAATTCAATCACTCCGTATTTACTGTATAATGTAAGGATTTTTCAGACCTTGATCTCCCTTTTTCTATGGGAAAAGGGGAACAATGCTTTGAAAATTTGATTCATTTCTTTCAAAAATTTCTGAATGAATAAATGATGCATCCTATGGGGTTTGTTTGTTTTGTTTTAACCGTGTAAAATTAAGGATCCTTTTTGTATTTTATTATGACTAATTGTTCACTGAATGGAACTTTGTCTTAATTCAAATGCCACTCTAATAAAGGTTAGCTCCTATGATTGTATATAACTTGTGTGGAAAAGCTTTTATAAATTACCTTATTGTTTCACAGGCCTTGGAGAGTGCTGCTGGGGATGGCAATGAGTGTGACTCATCTGGCTGTATAGCTGGAAATGTAATATTAAAGAAAATAAATAACAGGACTGAAAGGGCATTAAGTGAGGAAATGAGGCATGAATGCATGAGACCGAGGTTAGTCTACTGCATGTAAGTGGATTTTGCCCAATTACTTGGGAACCAGAACTTAGTAAGGGAACTGCAGGATCATGAATGAACTGAGGCATACACTCGAATACTTCTGGCTATTTGAAACTACTAGTTTCCCCTAGATTTCATTTCCAAACAGAAGGCTGCTAGTCTAGTCCGATTCAACATTGTATGGATTGACAATTTGAAAATTAGAATATTTGAAGAAAATACCTTGTGGTTGTTAATATTATTTGTACTACTTACATATGTCACCATGTCGTATTTTGGATTCCCTGACTCAGCAGAGTCAGAGTTGCAAACTTGTTACAAACATTTTGAACTAAAATTTCCTAACCTGTACATTGTGCAGGCTTTTGAAAGATGCAGGCTGGAACCTGAAACTGACTTAGATCCTTGTTATATCAAACTCTGAAGTGTCGATGGAAGCCCAGTTATCTCATTGCTCTTTATTTACTATATGTAAGATTTCTATATTTTACTGTAGTAGAAAAGAGTAAAATCTGCCTGCTTTGTAAAGTTAGGTATGAGCTAATCTGTTTCAATATACAAACTCCATTTATTATTTCAGTTGACTTACTGACCATATCCCTGACTAGTGCAGGAACATACATGTTAAAAATTTCTCTCTCACTATTCAACCACTCCAGGAATTTCAGAGTACTTTATCATGTAAAAATTATTTAATTTTAGGCAAAAAAATCACTTGGCCATGGCAAATTTATTCAAATGTCCCTGACATGGATATATTAGGTATTTGTGTTGCTGAGAGATCAACAAGCCATCAATACATAACGATTGATGACTAATATTAAAGGACTACACTTTTGGGTTACCATTCTTCTAAGAAAGATGGTTGATATAAAAGGCTGATGCCTGTTTAGAACTTTATACTGTGAGGCCTACAGCTTTGGATTCAGATAAGTTTTGCCTCATGAAGCTCTTGGGACTATGTGACAACCTTGCTTTGCCCAAATATTGGGTCTGCTAGGTGACAGGCTGCTCCTCAGCGCAAGGCAGATTTATAGCCTCAGAGAGTCAGCCTGCCTGCCCTCAGGGCCAATTCTGGCATATGGAGATGAGTCAGAGATTGCAGCTCCCTGACTCTGCCCTCTTTTCTCCAGCCACACCTCGGAACTGTCTCATACACATGGGGTCAGCTTCAGCCACCCAGTGATTTACCCTGACAGCAGTAGGGGTGGGATTGTGGTGGGGCGGACCACTTGAGGGTAGGATTGGAGTTGATGCATCCATAATTACATGGATCTCTCAGCCAACCCCCCATTATCCTATGCAGAGGGAGGGAACAAGGGCTGCAGATGATACTGTAAGTGAGGGTTAAGTAGCAGCCTGAGGGAAATAATTTTTGTTTTCCCTAAACCCTGAGAGCCTAAACCGCCTTTTCCCTCTTTAAAGTCAAAAAGTTGATGAGTTTGGCTGAGATTTGGGCACACACAACATGGAGCGAAAGTGTAGAGGCCAGAATCTCAGCTATGCCCAATGAGTTCTCAGTGCATCCGAGTGGGGTGCACAAAAGGACTTGTTTGCAGCCCCTGATTTTAGGGCTAGATCTGTGCTAGCCCAGTCTCAGTGTAGTTCAGAGTAGCCTCCAGGCCAACAGCCCCCAGAAGGGATGGCCAGGTCTCAGGATACCAGCGTCACAGTCCCACCACGCACCTTTCCCCCTACAATGGAGGTCCTCAGAAGGTGGTGTAGGAAATGTTACGATGACTCTATACAAGCTAGGTTTACCCCATGCCCTGGGAATCCTCCACAGTCATGAACTGCCAGCTGTGAATCTGCTTTTCCCTAGGGAGACCAGTTGGAAGACTTCTCAGAACTACGCCCTTATTATATATAAATATCCAAGAACTTTTTTTCTCCTGCTTTTACTGAGGTCAAGCTATGGTATGTTATATAGTTGTGGTGAGAGACAGTAGCGTGCTCAAGTGTAACCCTAGCAACCTTGTTTGACCAATTTAAAAAAGTGGCAGAAACAAATACAAAGCTAAAGAGACAGACCTAGATGAACAAGGCAGAAGTAGCATACAAAACAAAAACAAAATGTTCATAGGTGTTGAGCCAGCAAGTTATTCCACTGGGTGCAGTGAGGCTTAGGTATCTATTTTATAGTATGGAGTTTTGCAGTTTCATAAATACCTGTGCTAAACTAGTTCAGTCCATCTCTAATATTCTATGTTAACATTCACCAATATTCCTTTTTAAACAGCCATGACATGCAGTGAATAGGAGAGGATGCTTAAAACTCATAAAATTTTACTGGAATTAATTTTATATGCTTTATATTCACTTTTTTTGAAAAAGGGGATATTTTTTCCTTGACTCCCAACTCTAATGGAATATTCCACAAGGATGAAAACTAAAACTGTTCAACCAATCAGAATTCCCCTGCATTCTGGCAGCTGCACAAAATGACTCTCTTAGGAAAATGTACGTGCTTTGGAACTTTGAGAGACCCTGGCAGCAGACTGATGCTAGCAAGGAGGTAATTATTTATAATACCTGTATGATGTTATTGAAACTGTTGTCAAATGCAGATTTTTGTAGGAATGCCGCTCCTGCCCTTCTCCCTTGTTTAGATTCCTGTGAGTGTGCATGGCTGGTACTTATTTCAGTCTTAAAATCTTGCAAACAGCTTACAGGTCAAATATGGATGCAATGCTTTTGTCCCAAACCAGAACATTCTTGTACTCATAGATTTTCCTTGAAATGGTTTCATTCATAAAAGCACAGCCCTCCAATTAAAATGTGTATTTGGTAGGTGTGCTTACTGCAATCTATAATTATGTTCTTTTGGATATGCTCTCTCCTTGTTTTGTACATCAAACACCCTCTTGTGCTGTGCAAAAGAACAGTTTAGCCTGTCATCAATTTGGCATATCCTTAATATAAATTAATATACGCATATCTGAACGGATCCTCCAGCATTCTGAAATTTAGTAAGGCAACTTAAAGTTGTAGTTAGTCTATTCCAACAAAAGATGGCAGCGCTCGGTTTATTACAAAACCATAGGGGGCTTGCACTATATTTAACACTTGTAAGGCTGCTCCCTTGACTTTGCCTGGAGTGTGCACATTATGAACAGCATTCCTTATTACCAATTAGCTCTGCTCCTTGGTCAAACAAGTTAGCCTTACATCTTTAGAAAAAAATGTGTTCTTGAAGAAAGTTCCTGTAAATACTGGCCTGAAATTGCTGCATATTTCATGAAATGTAACTGCATTTTTAGTAATACTAGCAACCTGTTAAAGCCCAGCTACAGCTTGTCAAATCATTGCTTTTATGAAAATTGTTCTCCAACAAATAGGAAAAGAAAGAAAAACAGTAGCCAAGGTTGTCTTAAATCTGTCTGTATAGCAGTAATCTATTACACTCTATCAAGGCATGAATTCAAATATTAAAAATACAATATTGACTAAAATGCTTTTTCTTAAAACTTTTGCTCATATTATATCATTATTACCAAACGTGGTACTTGACATGATGGTTTTTTGTTTGTTTGTTTGTTTGTTTTTGGCTACTGCTTTGCTTCAAATCAGAAAGATATTTGCTTTAGAACTCTAACTTTAGGGATCACTTAAGAGTAACCCCCGTAAATATGACAAATACATGAAAAAGTAAAATGATAATACATATTCGACAGGCTCTTTTTTTAAGTGATCTGATAACATTAGATAATTTCCTCAGGGAGGTACCATTCTATAATGTTTTTTTGTAGTAGTACAGTGTTCTAAATTGGGACCTCTCGATCATACCATGATTAAAAATAAATGACAGTAAAAAGTGCAGGTGTGGGGAACCAGTTTGCATAAAAAGGGAAGAAAGAAACCTCAAACTATATTGAACTTCAGATATTGTGTGAAGTTTTGGAAATAAGTAAAACTGTTCAACTCTATTCCTCCTATTTTCAGTGGGGACCTGGAGTATCGAAGTATTGCGATAGAGACTTGGCCTGGATGACACCAGGGAGCACTGGAAATCTCACAGGAGCGCATAATTTTATACATATCCATCCTGTTTTCCAGACCAACCAGATTCAGATAAGTTTGGATAAACACCACAGTTGAAATTGATCTTTTGAGGTTCTTCTATCACTATGTGTGGACAAACTGCCGAAGTTTGAGTTCATGTGTCAGATAAGCACCCAGAAGTTCAGATGTTTCACCTCATTTTCCAATTTGGGGGGGATTTTCAAAATGTGGTTACATATGCCACGAAAAAAGCCTTCCTTGCAATATTTCAGCACTTTCAATTCCACTCCTATCTAGAACAAGGCACTATAGAGACAACACAATAAACTGTTTTTCATTATTTTTTCTTAACTGAACACTTATGAACCTTCCAAAATGTTTGAGCTACCTATGTGCAAAAAATTGTAGTGAGAGTGGGGAGGGTATTAGTCTATCTTACTTACGAAAGACAATTCAGTCGATAGTGAATTCCTGGATAATCTCCCACTTTTGTGATGACCATCGTCTTGGATGAGACCAACTGCTGAAGTAGGGACCTCCAGAGCAAAAAGCATGAATCACTACAGTTTGAGCTAAAGGACCAACTTTTGCATCTGGTAGCTGTAGCCTTGTAAAATGCTAACACACTGACCAGTGGTTAAACCTACAATCACCTTTACTTTCAAAGATTATTCTAGATAAAGTTATGTTGCCCAAATGTATGTCCTGTTTTCCATTCATCTTATCAGATATGAAAGTTTGTTAAGAATAAAGAGAAAAGGTGACATCTTTTAAAGCTTTGTTATTCAAACAGGAAATTGGAAGAGTTATGCTAATGAGATTAAAACAATCCAGATAGTGAAACAATGCAACTCCTGGAAGCAATGCTATGCTTCCTGCATTACAGATGGTCATAAAAGAGATGCCCAGTGCAGAGGTTGGACACTTGTGACTCTTCAGTTCAACCTGATTGTATGTGGTTCACTGGATCAGCCTTCTCAGCAAATGATATGTAGACAAAAAACTGTCATTTTCTCTATTATTTAGAAAGAGCATTTGCATTTTGACAGATCTTGGCACATTTGTACAGCAAGAAATCTCCTTACCTCATTAAAAATGCATGACTGCTTTATCAGTTTAAAAAGAGGATATTCAATTAGATTCGTCGTAAAATTACTGTTCTGAGAGGCTGGGTAACATTTTTGACCAACATTTTCAAGGTAAAAGATGCAGAGTCAGCAACATCAAAACGTTTGTGAATTTGTGTCAGTTTTTCCAAATTCTTCATTCCAAAAACAACTCCAAAAATTCTAAAAAAGTCAAAAACTTGTCTCAACATTCTTGAAAAGAAACTCATTGATTTTCTTGGTTTAGAGTAACTTTTAGGAATTTTAGAATGAATTTTGGAATTTAATTCAATTTTATTAAAATCAAAAGCTTTTAGAAGAGTTTGAAATTGAAATTAAATGTTTAGTTTCAGGTCAAACAAGTTTTTTGGTTTGCTGAAAACATGTAAAATATTGTCAGATCTAAATAGTAGATGGATGTGTCAGAATCATGCTTTCAGAATTATTAAGACGAAATGTTAAAAAACCTTGAGTCAGATTCCAAAAAATCATGGGATTGGCTCAAAAATAGAGATTAAGAAAAAGTTACAGTGCCAGATTTTTGGGGGGAGGAAGGGCGGGTCTGGTTTTGGATTTTTTAATGTCATCTTGCCCATCACAAATATTTGTGGGGCAGAAATACGATATTGCCAACTCTCCTACCTTTATAGATTAAAGTGATTTTGCCCACCACCAGGAGCGCTTGCTAGCTGTCATGTGTAGACAGAGCTTCTACCTTCTCTCCAAACCCCAATAATCTAATTAATTATGGCCCCAACCCCACATCTACCCATTCTCCTGACCAGCAATTAATTATGCACCTGAAACCTCCACATCAACTTTGCTCTCTGCCCCTTGCCCCTCGGTGAACCTCTGCTCCTCCATTTCCAGGGATTCTTTATCCCCTTCACCCAAACTTGTGGGAAGGGAGCAGCTTCTGGGATTCTTCACCCCCTTCCCAGACCTGGTGTTGCAGAGATGGAGAGGGGCAGGGAGCAAAAAGCAAGCTGAGCCATTTTTCCTTAGGAGAAGAGGGAGCTTCCTGAGCTGCTGAAGTCTATCTGCTCCCTTTCCCCTCTCCCCTCCCGTAAGAATGGTGGCAGCTGCTCCCTCTACCCAAAAACTCCTCCCAGAACCTGAGAGATATGTGAAGGGAGAGCGCTGCTTGATGCCTGCAGCAACTCTGATTGGCTGCTCTTTCCCAGGAGGCGGGGAAAATAATCAATCAGAGGATTTTTCCCCATGGGCTAGAAATCAGGTTGGGGCTGGAGCTTTCTCATTGGAAAATTTGCTCCAGCAAGGGCCAAAAGCACATTACATGTGATTTCATCGCAAAATTTACCATTGTTTCATGACTGTGGCAGAAAACAAACAAAAAAATGTTTTAGTGCAAAAAAGGGCCTCTGTCACTACTGTGAATTGGGTGGCTGTTTAATTTATTTTAATTATTTTGTGTGATTTCAGTGATCAGGAAAGATGCTGGATTGACACCTCCAGAAAGTGAAGTTCTCCATTTAGCCAAAGAACAGCATAGTCAAAAGCAGTGTATGCTTCCTGTTGGTGACCTGATAATATGTTTTGACACTGATCTTACAGGACAATTTATAGTAATGTAAGAGTTTATTCTTTGTCTATTCTGCTGAAACTGCAAGTAAAGGTGATGATTAGTATCAAATGTGATGGCTGGATGTATACACCTACAGTGAAATCCTGCACCTATTGAAGTCAGTGGGAGTTTTGCCATTGACTTCAATGGTGCCAGGGTTTCACACCTGTCCTCAAAAGTGCTAGTCTGAGAGTGAAGCATCAAATAATTTCACATAGGTAAAATGGTCATTAATTTCCACTCACCACTGTCCTGGGCTGCATTTGACCTAGACATAAAAGTGTTTATGCCCCAGTGCTCAGCAATTACCCATGTACATTTGATCTTATTTATGAAATCTTGGTAGACTTCAAGGAAGTTTAGATACTTCCACCATGGTTGACATCAACAATAAGATAGAAAGAATATCATTTATATATAGATTTTCCCTTTGGTCTTTTTATATGCTAAAATCAAGATACTAGGCTCGACAGGTTGCAAATTCTCAATCCAACTATTTAACTAATGATAATAATTTTTAATGCATTAATCAGTCAATTGTATTCTCACTTGTATTTCCTGTAAGAAACATTTATTCTTAATGTATGTACAAATACTGCAAATTAGAGTTTTGAGAAGCTACCCAGTTTTGCTTTAGGAATATTCACTAGCCAAACAGGATTTTCCTAAGTACCCAGCATCATTCACACATATGATCAAAGGTAAAATTGAAACCTTTTTACCAGCAAAACCAGGTATCTTCTGCGAATGTAGAAAAATTGTTTCAGAATATTAATTAGTCACTATCCATGCTTCCCAGAAATAGAGGCACATGAAAATGAAATGAAAAAAATAACTTAAAGTTTACCAAACCTTTTCAAACCACAATAAAAGTTCAGTTTGAGTTTTAGAGGAACAGCTTGAGTTGGTCTTTACTTTAGCCAAGTAAGGGGGGAGGGATAGCTCAGTGGTTTGAGCATGGGCCTGCTAAACCTAGGGTTGTAAATTCAATCCTTGAGGGGGCCATTTAGGGATCTGGAGCAAAAATCTGTCTGGGGATTGGTCCTGCTTTGAGCAGGGGGTTGGACTAGATGACCTCCTGAGGTCCCTTCCAACCCTGACATTCTATGATTCTAAGTTAATCATTCTAGATTATTAACATGATATTCTTTGGTGGAAGGAATGCACCTTCTTTTATGCTGGTACAGCATCTAGCTCATTTGTGGATGCTACCAAACAAACAACCCCTACCCACAAAATGTACTGCTGAATATTAATGAGATGGGATCAGGCTTAGAAGAATGAAAGGAGAGAATAACTTGCTTGGGCTGGCTGTAGAGCTCTGATGATACTTTTCAGATGCTTGGCTCCAGTATTGTTTCATTATTAGGTATAGCAGAGTTAACATCAGAGTTTGAACAAAGAGCTGGGTTGTGATGCCACAAAACCTCAGTGGCAAACAAAAGCCTAGGTGATTTGGCTAATATGGAACCTGCTTCTGGAGTTGTGTGGGAAGCCGTTCAGGTTTGAGTCACGTTTTGGCCTAGTTCTAATATATTCATCTGCCATGTATTTCCCATCTTTCTCAGTTGGGAGATTTTTCCATGCACCCTCTTTTCTCTGAGTGGAGTTTTGAGTTTAGAAATGCCCTCTCAGAGAATATCATTTATTGAACCAAATTCTGTTGGTGAGAGACACTAGCTTTCAAGATTACATAGAGCTCTTCCTCAGGTCTGGGAAATGTACTCAGAATGTCACAGCTAGATGAAAGATGAAACACATTGTTTAGCATAAGTAGTTAACACATATTTCAAGGGACCATTCAAGGTGAAGTGGCCTCTCAGGGGACTGGACCCTGGGTCTTCACCTCCCACATGGGTGCCCTAACCACTGGGCTACAGTCAGTCTCTCTGTCAACTCATTCCCTCAAGAAACAGGATTCCCTCAATCCAGTTGTGGATTGCTAAGCAAAGGGAGGTACCTCCCTACAGCCAGGACTTAGGCACCTAGCGCTGAGATAGGGGGAGTAGCTTAGCACATACCCTGCTGGCTAGCTTCTGTGAACTGCATTCTTATACAACAAATAGGGAAAGAGAGGTGTCTAAGCTTTGTGGACAACAGGCTTGTTCCTGTTATTTTCCTGGCACCATTGTGCTCAGAACTGCAAGCCTAAATCTCTTTGTGGATCCCACCCCAGGTGGCTTAGAGGCCTAAGTCCCATTAACCTAAACTCCTAAGTGTCTGAGTCACTTTTAAAGAATGGGACTTGGGTGCTTTTGGAATTTTCATCCTACATCTGTATAGGGCAGGGATCACATTCACCCAACCCATTACTTATTACGCTCTACTCCGCGCTGATTAGGCCTCAACTGGACTATTGTGTCCAGTAATGGGCGCCACATTTCAGGAAAGATGTGGACAAATTGGAGAAAGTTCAGAGAAGAGCAACAAAAATTATTAAACGTCTAGAAAACATGACCTATGAGGGAAGATTGAAAAAATTGGGTTTGTTTAGTCTGGAGAAGAGAAGACAGAGAGGGGACATGATAACAGTTTTCAAGTACATAAAAGGTTGTTACCAGGAGGGAGAAATATTGTTCTTCTTAATCTCTGAGGATAAGACAAGAAGCAATAGGCTTAAATTGCAGCAATAGCAGTTTAGGTTGAACATTAGGAAAAACTTCCTAACTGTCAGAGTGATTAAGCACTGGAATAAATTGCGTAGGGAGGTGGTGGAATCTCCGTCATTGGGGATTTTTAAGAGCAGGTTGGACAAACACCTGTCAGGGATGGTCTAGATAATACTCAGTCCTGCCTTGTGTGCAGGGGAATGGACTAGATGACCTCTTGAGGTCCCTTCCAGTTCTATGATTACTTGATATACACCCCCAATTAATGTATAGGAAACACTTATAGGACATTCCTAAAATAAAGAAGATGGACCAGATCCTCAGCAGTTGATATAGATGGAAATCTATTGCAATTCATACTAACTGAGAATCTGACATGATTGCTTCAACAATTCAAAAAGACTTGGAATGCAGATCATGCAGAAGCTGAATCCCCTAATACTGGGCCCTTTTCTTCACTGTAGGCCCCCACAAGAAATTAAGAATAACATTTTCTAGATAGTCTGGGAGCATGAGTAATTCTGTGGGCAAGTTAATGATAGAAAGGTAAGGCAGGTATCATTTGATGCAGAAAAAACAACAGAATCGTAATTTCAGTGATGTCACCCAAGATGGTGTGGTGGAGGGGACTCACCATCCACCCACCCTGGCTCCAGGTACTCTGGTAGGTGGAAATTTTGATAATACTTTTCATTGGAAATGGTTCGAGTTAGGACTTTCGAATGAAGCCTTTCTCTCATGAACACAATGGTACCAAACATGACAAACCTAGAACTATTCTGTGGATAAATATACAAGAAAATGTTTAAAAATCAAGGTGTTTGTCAAACGTGCAGTCCTCACAGAGTTAAATTGTGACCCTCGACTGACAGTACTGTTATCAGTTAGTACCCAGAACATAAAACCCGATTTTTTTTTATGTTACAGATTACTATAAATGGAAGGAGTGCTTCAAGTTGATTTGCCATCAGTAAAAAAGAAGCAGTTCAGTGGTATTAATGATCAGTTTTGTTTATAATGCCAAAAGTGTTGTAATGAGGCACTGGTTAAGACAACAGCATCCAGCCAGAAATTACTGGAATCCATCCACAAATGTTATGCATATAGTTACATAACACATTACACAACAATTAATTACAATCCCAAATTAATTTGTTACAAATCCTTGTTTTTACTTTGGTCTTGATCAATTTTAGGCATCAATGAGGAGGCAAAGAGTACCAAGTAGTAGCTGAAACATTGGAAATACCACTATGGAGGACCTGGTTAAACACAACACTTGGTGGCATCTTACATGCTATAAGAAGTGCACCCATAAACTGAATTTGACATGAGGAAGTACATTGAACATTAGGAAAAAATTGAAGATGCTGGGACAAGTGTCAGCTGTGGGTGAGACTTGCCTTATATCAGGTTCCATGGCACAAGTTTTAAGCAGAACACCTGTTTTTTCTGCAGTAATCCAGAAGCCCGAAGGCATCCATTAAGACAGGTGAGAAACTGTATGTGAGCAGTCACTGTTAGCGAGAATGTTCCATTGAAAGTAAACTTAATTGGGTGCATTGACCCAAAAGACGTCCACACATATGACATAACACTCAATGTGATATGCCACGCCAATAATGTATGTAACACGTTGCATCAAAAGATAAAAGCACAAATACTGATTTTACTATTGCAAACTGTGTGACTCTGTTGGAGTTATAAATTCCCTCACAGAGGCTCTAATGGATAGGAAAATGGTGGCGATAGCCGATGCAGAGTCTAAGAACAGAGAAATATGCATTTGATTAAGAGCCTTTTTGCTGAGCATCTATTCCTCTTCAAAGCACTCATTGAAGAGGAACTGTGGGATATGGATGTAGTGTTTAGCAATCCTATCTCCAGAAATGAATCTCAGTGCATATCCTTAAGACGTGACTCTATGAAAAGCATAGCCATCATAGATGGTATGGCTGACGTACAAGCTCTAAACAAACGAAGAATTGTTAACACCAGCCAAGATTTGGCTGAACACTTTATTATGAGGCTACCGAGAAAATACTGGACCTATGAAGAAGTCCACCTCGTGTTTCTCATGGATGCAGAGGAATCCATGTAAAATATTACATTTACGGTGCATATTGTATTGCACCTATCCAATTAAAAAATCACTGATTTTACCAACATCTCTCATGTCACAATGAAGAAGCTACTGTCTCATACTAGCCCAAATGACAAGTTAACTGCATACCTTGCAAGAAAAATGCTCCAGTGAAGAATTGCTCAAAGAATTTCATGGTCACGTGGCGTAATGAAGCTGCTCACTTGCAGTGTTCCGTGGAGTTTCTTCATTGTTCCCATGAAGAGGCTGGCACAAATTATCTTGCATACCATCAATGCCACAGAGAAAGGTGCTACTAAACTCTGATTTTGGCACAAGCCAGATATTCTAGTGCTCTCTGTGAGACATTAGACTTCCACTCGATTCTGTTTTTGTGCTCGCCGCTGTAAAATAGAACTGCTGTACTCATCGATGTGTTCCTATCACATAGATAATTAAAAGCTGTTGCACTGCCAGGATTCCACACCCTTTCATGATGTGACACTATTGGAAGGTTAGTTGGAAGTTACCTTTCTAGAAGGCATTTGATTCAGCCTCCAAAGACTCTCTGCTCATTCTGAAGGTGCTCGGAATGACTGAGACAGTCACTGATGAGTTTATACATACACTGGAAGCATTCTTATGCCAAGTTTACCATTGGAAGACCAACATTACAACATTTGCAGATGTTTTCTAAGAAGATGGTCCATGTTTTCTAAGCAGACACATAGGGAAAAATTTCAACCAGCAAGGGGTGCATTTATACCTACTATCAAGAAAGCAAATTATTAAGCCACAGAATGGCTCTGGGATGATTGAGCACATCCAAGACTACTCCCCTATCAGGCATGGATCGGTTTTGGAGGATGGACCAGTCACACCAGTTATGCGTGAAATACAATGTACTTCCAAATCAATCAAAAGATGCTCAGCACCCTGCAAATGTTTGGCCAGCAGCCTGCCTTGTACAGAGATGTGTGAGTACAGCATGGATGAGGATCAGTGTGACAACACATCTGGTAGTTCCCTAGATGGAGAGGATGCTGAAGATGACTTTGAGCTTGGCTAATACTAAGGAAGTCAGCCTTGACATGTAGGACTGAAAACATTTATTTATCAAAGTCTTTTTTATGTAAGCAATGCATCCATGTGTTAAAGTATAATTTAAAAAAATGATTTTTAACATTTTCTTGAATACATATCTGCATAATTGTTCTAGGTTTGTCATGTTTGGTACCATTGGGTATATGGGAGAAAAGACTTTTAAATTATATCCAACTTGACCCATTTCCTACAAAACTATATTATCAAAATTTCCACCAACCAGAGGACCTAAAAATGGGATCCAGGTAGGAAGGGGGCCGCAAGACTCCTGCCATGCCACAGTGGGTGACATCATTGAAAATATATTCCCAAATCAAATGACACCTCCCTTACCTTTCTATCACTAACTTACCCACAAAATGAAATTTTACTACATTATGCTCCCAGACTAAGAAATGTATAGGCTAAACATTCTTTTCAGTGGTCACTGAAAGTGTCATTTAGCCCAAAAAATTTCTACAGAAGAGTTTTGTTATTTTATAAAGATTTACATTTAAATGTTTTATATTGATTCCCTGATGCCTAAAAACAGTTGCACATTTTTAGTTCATCTAAAACAGCAATCTTAATTACATGAGAGTGTATAACTAATGTACTATCGGTAATATTTTTTAAAACTGCTGTGAATAATCAAGAGTATCTAAAAGTTGCAATTTTAATTGTTTCAGCATTTGTCTCCAAACATATTTTAGCACTCCTGCAAGTAGATCAAAAGAACTCATTTTTATTAATAGTATAATTCAGCATTTAGTGATATGAAAAAGCAAATATAATCTTCTTCCATCTGTGTTTGCTTTACAAATTGCAATTAAAGTAATGTAAAATAGAAGTGTAATATTTGGATTACAACATGATCTCATGCAATAGAATTTGTGTTGCTCTTTCTTTTCTAGAGTTTGCACCACTATATTTATGGGTGTTGTAACATTTCCATTAAAAGGGGTTTTCTCCCTTGTATGCAACTTCCATCAAATAGAAGCCTAACTCTACTTGTAGAATAAAGGCAGCTTTAAGAAAGCAGGTTCTGTAGAAAAGGTCCATAATTCTGCCCTCAGTTAGCTCCCCTTGAAGTCAATGAGAACCATGGGCCTAATTCTGATCTCTCAAATTTTACAACATTGTAACTCAACTGACAATGCAGTATTAATCCCTGGACTATATTCTCTAGTGCTTTCTCCATCACTTTCTTTTCAATAGTCTATAAATTTCTCCAGTAGGAAACTTTTAGAGACATCAAACCTATCCTCCTCTAATTTCATCCCATTTCACCTACTGTAGTTTATATGCCCTTAAATTCAGAGGCCTGAAGTTTATCATCTAAAGGTAAGACCTATGGGAGGGACAGAGGATTAAAAAAAAAGTTTCACCTTCTGAAGTCTTCACCAAATTATCCCTGAGCAGGAAGCTTCATGATGGATTGGAAAATAGATTCAAGATGCAGCTTCCAAACCAAAGGATCCAGGGGAAAAAGTCTCCAGCTCCGAAGGGCTTCTCCTGCTTTTGGTAGCATGGTTCACCCAGGAATTGTGTTGCCACCAGCCATCCATGTTCCACTTGATGCACCTCATTCTTCCTTCGTGGTGGCAAATGACACGTGCAGCACATCAGAAGTGGTACTTTTGCACCTTTGATATGGGAACATACTGTGTAAATTGACTGCTAACCCCACTTCAACACTCCCTCCCAGGGCCATGAGTCCTAAACACATGGAGTGGTATGAAATGGACCTACGGACCTTCCTTCGGCTCCTTTTGGGCTTCTCTGCCCCATTTGATACTTGTTTTCTCATCACTGCAAGGGGCAGTGGAAGGGGGGAGCAAAGGCCCAAGAATAGGGATCCAATCCTATGAAGTGCTGAACACCATCAGTGGGAGCAGAATGACAGCAGGATTAGTGTCAGGCTTTTATAAGTCTGTCTCTTGGCCATAGCATTATTTACATGTAGGGCTTTGTAGCTGATTGATTTTAAACAGTCTAATATGTGTCACTGTCATATCCCTCTTGTAAGGTTTAGTAAGCTCTGTAAAATACCTCCTATTCATCCTTTCTTTCTAAAGATTTTCATAATTAAGTTTAACCTCTTCTCTTTGGAGGTCTAGAGATTCCCCTCACTAAGCACTAATGCCTAGTACAGAGACATTTTTATTCTTGCTGTCAAGGGGTCTTATTAGTTTGGATTGATTTGGGATTGCAGTTATTGGTATTGAAGTTTGAAAGCTCAATGTTGTAATAAATAAAAATAAGTTATGTTTGACTCAGTTTTAGGTTGGTCAAATTATGCATTCCAAAAAAATTGTCCAGCACAATTAGCCCTTTTGTCTTTTCATGAACTGGTCTTGATCTCTCAAGGTTTCCACTTCTTGAAAGTATTTGCCAAGTAATCTATGCCAACTAATCTCAGTTGATAAGATATTCAATAACTTTGGAAGTCATCACCTGGTCCTCCTCCTATTCTTGTTCTTAAGGACATGCTGCCCTACCATCTGGTTCTCCCTTCCCCATATACAGGATGTCCAGCTGCCTAGTTCCCCTTTCCAGCTCTTCCCCTGGATATGTTTTCCAACCTCCTCATTCTCTTCTTTCTGCATATCTCTCTTCTGCTGGCAGCTCCTACTGATACAGTCTTGCTGGTGGTTCTAGTACCTGGGACGGGCTTTTGTTTCCTCACTCGCTCTCATATGTAGCAGTATCCCCTAAAGGTAGCAGTTTTGCTAGCTTCTTATTTTGTTTCCAATGTGATTTTCTGTGCATTGAAGATTCTGGACATTTGTAAAAACAGCTGGAAACAATCAGGAAGCCAACCATATGTGACTTCCTGGTTCTGTATACACTAGTAACAAGTGTTCCATGGTGTACTGCTGAACTACAGACCACAGCTTGAGACCCACTCCATAAAAAAAATTCTGAATAATGATAATTTGGAATTGTTTAGAAATGTTGTAATAAATGTCCAAAAAACAATTGCACAATCACAAAAGAGTGCTTCTTTGGGTAAAAATCCTATCCTGGTTAAGAGAGGTGAAAACATCAATTAAAAATAATTTATAAAATAGCATACAAAAAAATAGGGAAGCTGATAGTGAGTGGAAATCAGCACTTAGGAAATGCAGACAATTGATAAAGGAAGCTAAAGCTATTAATGAAAAACAAACAAATAATCTATAGCCAGCAGGATTCAGTAACAACAACAAAAAGGAAAAAAAGAAAAAAAAAAAGCACTATACAAGAAATCACTGTAGCCCAGACTAAATGGATTGGAGATGGGTTAACTGATACAGGACATCAGAGTAGGTCAATGTGCACTAGGGAACTGCTAGTGCATTATAGAAGGGTTCACAGCTAATTAGTGTGTGGCAAACCAGGATGTAAATCTACAGCACACTGTTGTGTCACGCACTATCTGTTCATCTAGACAAACCCACAGATTGACCTGGATTGCTTGGTAAGGTGGGCTCATTTGAACAACATGCATTTTGATAAAGCCAAATGAAGGTCATACATCTAGGAACAAAAAACTTAGGCCAGACAAGATGGGGAGATTGTATCCTGGAATGCAATGACACTGAAAAAGATTTAGGGATAACAGTAGATAACCAGTTGAACACAAG
This sequence comes from Emys orbicularis, assembly GCF_028017835.1. NCBI lineage: Eukaryota > Metazoa > Chordata > Testudines > Emydidae > Emys > Emys orbicularis. The sequence goes on along the minus strand of NC_088686.1, from coordinate 92,794,383 downwards.
CTCTAAATGCAATGCTGTAGCTAAATAGGCATATATGATCCTCTGATATATAAGAACGTTGGAGCAAGGAGGTGGTATTCCCTAGGTATATGGCATTAGTAAGACCACTGCTGGAAAACTGTGCTCAGTTCTAATGTCCACACTTCAAAATGGGTGTTGAAAAATTGGGGTTCAGAAGAGAGCTACAAGAATGATCTGAGATCTGAAAAAATCATGCCTTATAGTGAGGTTTAAGAAGCTCAATCTATTTCGTTCATTCAAAAGAAGACTAAGAGGTGGCTTCATCACAGTCTATGAGTACCCACATCGGGAAGACACTTTTGAGAGTAGATGGGTCTTTAATCTATGAGAAAAAGACATAACAAAATCCAGTGGTTGGAAGCTGAAGCTAGACAAATTCAGAATAGAAAAAGGTGCAACATTTTAAGAGTGAAGGTAATTAATTATTGGAACATTCTACCTAGGAATCTGGTGCATTCTCCATCACATGTCATCTAAGTCAAGACTGTATATCTTTCTAAAAAAGATATGCTATAGCTCAAACAGAAGATATGCATTTGATGCAGTTTATAATCTAATCTGTGATGCGCAGGAAGTCATTATATAATCATAATAGTCTATTCTGGATTTAAAGTCTATTAAATTAAGTGATAAATAGCAACATTCTTGTCATGTATTTCTCACTAGTTTCTTCTTGTAAGTCTTCAAATTATTTCCTTTTTACACATTAAGGACCCAATCCAATTTCCATGAGGTTTTTACTCTTTGTGTCAATGGGAGCTGTAGTAGACCCTAACTCTAGCTATAGCAGTCTCAAACATATATTAATCTTTTCATACTTTCCATATTTATGGAAAGCGTATTGTGTAGTTTTCTTCTAAATTGTCTCATGGTAAATAACAGGTGCTTCTAATTTTATCATTGAGGATTATAGATCACTAAAAAATCTGAGCAGAAGTGAATTTTCTACTTGAGGTGAGACTGGTGAACCCTCCCCATATATAAAATCATACAAAACCAAAATTTGACAGTGGCCACCTTGTTATCTGTTGTTTCTGGGAGAGATTTTAAACTCTTCATATTCCAGAGACTGTCTCCACCTCCTCTTTTCCCCGAGCACAAAGTATAGCTTTTGCAGAAACTGCATAGATTATAGAAAAAGTTAAATTTGTTTCCATATATACAGAGCTGTTCCCATATGTATGACTGTGTTGCAGACAGGCTAACATTTCCTGGTTGAAAAAATATAGAGATAGCAAAAAAATTCTAAATTTCAAAATACTTTCATTCTGCAGGGGTTAATACGGATGATTTTTCAAAGATTTCATGAAATATCTTTTTTAAAAAATTCAATGAACTAAATTTTTTTATATTGTTTTTTTCCTTGTTTCCAACTGAGAAATTGCATCCAGGGCTGCTCACCCTCCTCTTCACTCCCCGCCCCCTTTTGCCAATCTGTAACATTTCAAAAATTGAGAAAGTTTTGAAAAACTACAGTGAGAAAAAAAGAAAAAAATGACTAAGCAGCTCTGAGAAGGACTCCATTCAAGCAAACTCACAAATCTTCTTAAATTGGGATTTTCTAAATCTTAAACTAGTGAATCCTGAGAAGCATTGTCAATTGTTGCACCAGGCTAAACAATTATGTGAAAGGTTAACAACTTTATACCTGGCATCTAATTTACAAGGTTTGGTTAGATAACTACATGTACAATTAAAATGATGAATGAGGGGTCATTAAAGCTGACTTTGGGGAACAGGTTATAATATTTGTGGGTAGATTCAGAAATTGCAAATGTTTCAGAAAAATTGCCAAATTTGTTAAACAGAATAGTAGCTAAGGGCTTCTCAACTGACTGAACACTGGTTTCCTAGCTAAGTCATTCAGCAGAGGGAGCACAGTTTTTAGTCTCACATGGAAAGCTTTAAGATTATTAAAGCATCCAGATACTCTATTGATGGGCACCAAATAAATGTTTGTGATAATGATAAATAATTCATATAGGAGTCGCTATATTTATCCCTAGCTGCACAAGGGATGAACATAGCTCCTCTAGTAAAACTGTGCCATATCATTCAACTATGGTAAGCTATAAAACCCCAAGTTTGTGAATAAGTTTGGGATTTTTTCCCCAGGTTAACAGGGCAAATAATATTACTTTCCTGATCTACAGCTGTACAATAACTGCATGCATGTGAGGACAAGAGGGAAATTTGTCTTGTGATTTGCAATACAAATCACTTTTTATCCTTTACATTTACAGAGTCACAGGAAAATGAGTCCCAATGTTTTCAGTTTTGGGCCCTGATTTTGCAGCTGGGGCCATGCAGGCTGTGTCTTTGTGAGCTCTAGTGAACATTCTGGAGTAAGAGGATGGATAGGCCTGTAATTGAACCTCAGTATATCTGGGTTCAATTTATGCCCCTACCACCAATTTTCTTTGTGCCCTGGGGTAAGTTGCTGCTGTCTGTGATTCAGTTCCCTATCTGTAAAATGGAGAAAATACTGCCTTTCTCCCATCCCGTCTGTCTTGTCTATTCAGATTGTAACTATGCATTTACACAGCACCAAACAAAACTCAGCTCTGATCTTTGTTGGGGGTCTCATGACTTTAATGTGATAATATAATAATTAGAGTCAATGTGGCTCTACAGTGGCCTAGAAATCTTCCTGTTTGGATCCAATTTTAGGATCAGTATCTTGCTTTAGAATTTTCCACATTGAAAACTGCCATTTGGCCCTCTGTGTAATGAATCCTCTCTCCTCCTTATACATTTTTGATTTGTTCTCCAGATATATCATCCATTTGTTTTTAAACAGTATTTTTCTATTCAAGTGAGCTTGATTTTTGTTTTACAAGAAGATTTCTCAACAGGACCACACTGAATAATTCACAGTATTGTCCAGGAAGACTCTGGACTGTTATTCCTCTCTTAAGGGCATCATTTTTATTGGGACTAGCTACTTTTTTCAGACTATAGGCCTGATTTTGCAAGCTGTCTGTATGTGCAGAACTCCCATTAACTGGCTGTTTCACATGTAGGTGAACTGAGGGGTCAGGTCCCCAAAGAGTACACTTTCAGCATGGAAGCCAGCAAAGCACTGATTATTTCCGTCACTGAAATGTAGTTTATTTTCCTTAAATCAGGGATTTTCAAAGGAGCCTAACGGAGCTAGATGGTTAAATCCCACTGAAATTCAATGGGAGTTGAGTGCTTTCTTCCTTTAAAATTCCCAGACTAAAGGTATGTCTACACTTACAGTGGTGCGTAAAGTACAGACACTACACACCCAGTTAACACAGGTATAAACAGCAGTCTGGATGGTGAGGCATGTTTTAGTCAAGTAGCATGGCCTACATGCCAGAACCCTTGGGTACATACCCTACACAGCTCTCTGCATGCCCAAGCAGTGCCTCCCACGTCTACACTGCTATTTTTAGCAGTGTAGTGTCCCACTGCTGCCTCTAAAAAGCATGGCTAGTGCCTGCCCCACCCAATTTCTGGTTGATTCTAGCCTATCCAGCAGAATTAGCCTGCCCAAGTTAGGCAAGTCTGCAGGCACACATAATCCTCCAAACAAAAAACTATGTCTTGGATTCACAAAGGGACTTAGGTGTTGCAACACTAAGCGTCTTAGTGTCTAACTTTTAAGCACCTACAAAATCACAGGACCAACACTACAATCCACAAAGCCTGAGTTAGGTGCCTAGGCCCCTATACAATGAATGGGTAGAGATAAATATCTTAGACTGCAATCCACAAAAGCCAGCATGCTAGGCAGGGAGTTGTGTAAATTAGCCAATGGCAAAGGCTAGAAAGAGGGGTGTATCTTAAATCCCACCCCTCTCTTCGAGCCAGGCACTGAAGTCTAGGCTGCAGGGAGGCACCTACCCCTGTTTAGCAATCCACGAATGGAAGACCCTTTCCTGCAGTCAGGCAGTTTCGGTGCCTAAATAGTTTCTTGCAGCTGCCTCACTCCATACATAAATGACCAGAGGAGGAGCAGGAAAAGGAAGTGGTGCCTGTGCCCACCTTATAAATTTTAGCCCAGTGGTTAGAGCATTTGTCTTGGATGTGGGAGACCTAGCTTCAATTCCCTCCTCTGCCACAGGGGGAGAAAGGATTTGAATAGGGATTCTTGCACCACTCCGGAAAGTGCTTTAACCACTCAGCTATGACATATTCTGATGCAGAGTTCTCTCAGTCTCTCCCATTGAAGCTGTTCCACTGTGGATAAATAATGGAAGTGTGGCTGGAGCTAGGGGAACTGGACCCTGAGTCTCTCACCTCCCAGGTGAGTGCCCTAACCACTGGATGACAGTCTCTCTCTATTATTCAACAGGAGAGATTGAGGGAACCTCACATTAGCATATCCCATAAATCAGTGGTTAGAGCACTCTCCTTTGACATGTTCAAATCCTTTCTCCCGAACTGGCAGAGGGGGGGATTGAATGTCAGTCTTCCACATACCAGGTGAGTGCTCTAACCACTGGGTTAAAAGTTTTAAGATGGGCACCATTGCCTCCTCCTGCTGGATTTTGAATGGCATGTGATCTAGTAGGCAGCCTTTGAGCACACCTACTGGATTGAGCCCTGCATGCAAATTAGGCTGATGAATGCCTGTCCTCCCATGCTTTGAGAATCACACTGGAGTTAGGCAAGAGACGTTTAGAGGCACCAGTGCACACAGCATGAGGCAGAGCATGGTGCTTAGACTTCTCAGTACCTTGTGACTCCTCTCCACCATTCTTTCCATTATTTAGGCAACTAAATGCTACAATGCAAGTATGTGGAATACACTGGCACAGAGATATTAAGGTCAAAATATCCACTAATTTTGTGTGCCCAAATTAAGATATCTAGGGCCTGGTATTTCACACTAAGCATTATAACACTTTACATGTTCCAAGTACAGCTCCCTCTGATTTCAGTTGCAGCTGGGAGGGCTCAGCACTTCTGCAAGACAAACTACAGGGTCTCAAGTCAGGCACCCAGAAAACGAGGGACACACTTTGCAGATCTGGTCAACTTTCCCCTGCTCAATACTCACCAGACCACTGGGAGGAGATTCAAATGCTGTATCTCACATGCTCTAAGCATACAGTCAAGGTGCAAACCTCATTTCTGACACCCCTCTTGGGTGGGCCAGGGACCACACATTCCAATTACCGAGGCCTTGAAACCAGCGCCATCTCCCCTAAGCCTCCCCTGCAGCACTTGCTCATTCCTCAGAATCCCACTGACCCTGGTTTATAAAGTTTACCTTTTCAGGGATGTGTGATAGCAGAAGCAAACATATATAGGCTTAGCAAAAGGTTTCTAAGTCAACAGGAACTCTTTACTTAATCGATAAAGCATAGGAGAATACAGAGCATTTAGAAAACAACACCCTGAATGCAATGTCCCTTATTCTAGCTCACCCTTCACTCAGGATTCTCTTTGGGGACGGAGAGGGAGGGCTGCCTATGTTCAAGTTGGTATGTAGACAGCAAAACAAGGATTCCCTCCACCTTATGGGACTCCTTAGCTTGAGCTGATAAAACAGTGGTGTGCAAAAAAAAGGGGGGGGGTGGATGAGTGGGAAATAGCTTTTCCCCTTTTATAACCTTCCAATCTCCTCTGTCAAATGACCTCTGGATCAAGCTCTACAGGAGATCACAGACCTTATCAGATGATTTTGTTGTCACCCATCCATCTCTCCCCTAAAAACCCAATTCTCCTGGGTAGGAGTTAGCCTATTATTTATAGCAACAAAGAGTCCTGTGGCACCTTATAGACTAACCGATGTATTGGAGCATAAGCTTTTGTGGGAAAAATAGTATATGATCATGTAATTAAAGACTATCATATGCAGACAGGAGCTTACTTAAAGATGCTCAGGAAATCTTAATTCTGGCATTTCCTAACTTTTGAGTACTTGACTTTATACCCTTCATAATATTATTTTAACGTAGTTTAATGTGTGCAATTTACTGAGTTTATTTTAAAAAAGCAATCTGAAAAAAAAAAAGCAGAAATGGCATCATTTTAACATCCACATGGGTCATAATCAGTGTTGGACCCTTTAGATACACCACTGGCACTTGAACTGAGTAGTTAGTTGTCATCTGCTATGTGGACCAGCAGTGAGACACTTTGCCCATGAGGTCTCAAAGATATTTGCTCACAGAAGAGGCATGGTGAAAGTGAGGAATCCTGGGTTCCATTCCAGGCTCTGGAGGGAAATATGGTTCAATGGGCACAGCCTTTTCTCTCTATTCTCCCTAAGTATGGCCCTTCCCTTCAAAACTGTCCTTGGTCCGGTACTTTTCTCCACCCTTGGCTACGCATGCCAGTCCCAGTCTCCTTGTCTACCCAGTCCCAGTCTCCACTCATCAGGCTTCTCATCCCAGTCTCATTCCCTAGCCCAGGGATTGGCAACCTTTGGCACGTGGCCCGCCAGGGTAAGCCTCCTGGCGGGCTGGGCCAGTTTGTTTACCTGCCATGTCCACAGGTTCAGGTGATCATGGCTCCCACTGGCCACAGTTTGCCATTCCAGGCCAATGGGGGCTGCGGGAAGCGGGGCGGGCCGAGGGATGTGCTGGCCGCGGCTTCTCGCAGCCCCCATTGGCCTGGAACAGCAAACCGTGGCCAGTGGGAGCCGCGATCGGGCGAACATGCAGACGCGGCAGGTAAACAAACCGGCCCGGCCCGCCAGGGGGCTTACCCTGGTGAGCCGTGTGCCAAAGGTTGCCGATCCCTGCCCTAGCCAGTCCCAGTTCCCCCCAATGCCAGCTCCTCAAATAATCTGCCTCTCTTCTCCCCCTTGACTTCCAGGTCTCCACCACCACCTTGCCAATGTTCTCTGTCTTCACTGACTCCTCATCTCACTTTCCCTCCATAAGCGCTTCATCCAATTTCAGTTGCCCACCCCCCATTCCTTGTCCCAGGTCTCTTTGCCCAGCCAATCCCAGTTCTCCCCTGCCTTGTGGCTTCTCATCAGATCTGCCTTTCCTTCTACCATCTAACTGACTCCCATAGTCTCCTCCTCCAGATCCTAATCTGATCTCAGTCTCTCCACTACTGTTCTTAGTCTTCCTCCCATTTCTCCCCCTGGCTCCCAGTCTCCTTTTCCAGACAGTCCTAGTTTCCCACCAGATCCCAGATCCAGTCTCCTTTTGCCCAACTAGTCCCAGTACACTCAGCCCCTTCCGGCGCCTAGTCCCAGTCTCCCCCAGCACCCAGTACTAGTCTCCTTGCCCAGCTAATCCTAGTATCCTCAATGCCAAAATTTACTTTCCCCCAGCCTTCTCCAAAGGCTCCTTATCCCAATATACTCCACTCTGCCACCACTCCAGAAGACTGACTCTTGTCCCCTCTGCCTTAAATCAAGCCACTTCCTACTCCACAGTGCCTGGGGAGGCATTCAGAGTAGAGGAGAGAAAGTCTCTCTTCTTTTCAATTCTGGTACCTGGTCCTGGCATGTTCCTCAGCAGTAACTTCAGGTAACGTTGTACTCAGTTCTAGGCTGGAGAACGTTCAGTTTGGATGGACTTGTCATAACTATAAAGGGAAGGGTAACAGCTCTCCTGTGTACAGTACTATAAAATCCCTCCTGGCCAGAGACTCCAAAATCCTTTTACCTGTAAAGGGTTAAGAAGCTCGGGTAACCTGGCTAACACCTGACCCAAAGGATCAATAAGGGGACAAGATACTTTCAAATCTTGGGGGGGGGAAAGGCTTTGGTGTGCTCTTTGTTTAAGGGGTTGTTCGCTCTTGGGACTGAGAAGGACCAGACATCAATCCAGGTTCTCCCCATCCTTCTAAACAAGTCTCTCATATTTCAAACTTGTAAGTAAAAAGCCAGGCAAGGCGTCTTAGTTTTACTTCGTTTTCTCAACTTGTAAATGTACCTTTTACTAGAGTGTTTATCTTTGTTTGCTATACTTTGAACCTGGACTAGAGGGGGGTCCTCTGAGCTCTTTATGTTTGATTACCCTGTAAAGTTATTTTCCATACTGATTTTACAGAGATGATTTTTACCTTTTTCTTTAATTAAAAGCCTTCTTTTTAAGAACCTGATTGATTTTTCCTTGTTTTTAGATCCAAGGAGTTTGGATCTGTATTCACCAGGAGTTGGTGAAAGGAAGGAGGGGGGAAGGGTCAATTTCTCCTTGTTTTAAGATCCAAGGAGTTTGGATCTGTATTCACCAGGGAATTGGTGAAAAGTTTCTCAAAGCTTCCCAGGGAAGGGAATGGTGGCAGCGGACCAGAACTAAGCTGGTAATTAAGCTTAGAAGTCCTCATGCAGGCCCCCACACTTGTACCCTAAAGTTCAAAGTGGGGATACAGCCTTGACTTGGTGGCAGAGTGGTGGAGATCGTTTTAAACCCAAAAGCCAGTAAGATTTTTTTTTTCCTTCTAACTTCTTGGAAAGCAGAGCTGAAGGTAGATGCATATCTTATCTCTCCTTGCCTGAAGGCAGAGGTGTTAAGTTTTTTTAACAAGGGCCTTTGTTAAGAGAAGGGTTCAATTAATGAGCAAACTTTGACTGGTAAAAGGAATTTACAAGTTGAATTGTTTTTTTTTCTTTTTACATCCTCGGAAGTAGCTAGTTAGAAAGTCTCTGTTAACTCAGCAGCCTGAGCTAAGTGCATCCCAGTTTCAGTCAACTGCAGAGGGGTGTGAACCAGCACAAGAAAACAGGAAAATGACTACCAAAGAAGTAGCTAACAAAATAGAACTGGCCAAACTAGAAGCAGAAGAAAATGAAAGAAAACATCAGAGACTGCTTCAAATTAAAAAACTTGAGACAGAGCAGAAAGAAAGAGAAGAGAAAGCCAAAGAGGAGGCCCACAAGAGAGAGATGGAGCTGGAAAAAGCCAAAGAGGAGGCGAGAGAAAAAGAAAGGAAGCATGAACTGGAAGTAGCAAGGGCTAGGCAGGATGCATCAGACCATCCTAGCAACTCCTCTCCAGGTACCACTTCCCATCCCAGGAAATTCCCCACCTACAAGGCAGGCGATGATACTGAGGCCTTCTTAGAAAATTTTGAAAGGGCCTGCCTTGGATACAGCATCACTCCAACCCAGTACATGGTAGAGCTGAGGCCGCAGCTCAGTGGACCCTTAGCAGAGGTGGCGGCTGAAATGCCTAAGGAGCACATGAACAGTTATGAAATTTTTAAAAACAAGGCCAGACTCAGAATGGGGCTAACACCCGAGCATGCCCGTCAGCGGTTCAGAGCCCTAAGGTGGAAACCAGATGTGTCATTTACCCGGCATGCCTACCACATTGACAAAAATTGTGATGCCTGGGTATCAGGAGCAAATGTTAAATCTCTGGAAGATCTGCTTTCCCTAGTAAAAATGGAGCAGTTTTTAGAGGGTGTTCCTGAGGAAATAGAAAGGTACATCCTAGATAGGAAGCCCAAAACTGTAACCGAGGCGGGGGAGATTGGAGCCAAATGGGTGGAGGTGGCAGAAAAGAAAAAAACCAGTAGCAGTTGGAGCGAATACCAGAAGGGGCAAGCCGAAACAAAACCTTACCACCGGGGACAACCCAAGGCCCCACCCACATCCCAAGGGAAACCCCAGATGCCTTCTTACCCCACCCCACCAGTCTCCACCAACCAACATCGCCCCGGTGATACCTTAGCAGGGCGATGTTTTAAATGTAATGAACTGGGACATATAAAGGCTCACTGCCCCAAGAACCCCAACCGATTACAGTTCATTACACCACAATCACACCAAAGATCCCCAGACCCAGATGCCTCTCTCATACCCTCGGAGCGAAGGGAAACCTTGAGAGTGGGCAGAAAGAAGGTTATCGCTTGGAGGGACACTGGGGCACAAGTGTCAACTATCCACCAATCCCTAGTGGACCCCAAACTCATCAACCCGGAGGCTACAGTGACAATTCAACCCTTCGTGTCAGAGTCTGTAACCTTGCCTACAGCCAAGTTGCATGTCCAGTACAAGGGCTGGTCAGGAATGTGGACTTTTGCAGTCTATGACAATTATCCCATTCCCATGCTGCTGGGGGAAGACTTGGCCAACCATGTGAAGCTAGCCAAGAGGGTGGGAATAGTCACCCGCAGCCAGGCTAAGTAAGCTTTCACCCCCATCCCTGTTCCTGAGCCGTCCACCAGGGCCCCGTCTGTGTTACCAGAGACCCAAACAAAGGTGGTGGAACCGGATCCCCTGCCAACGACTGCAACAGCTGTAGTGGATCCAATCCCAGAGGCCCAGCCAAAGCCAGTCCCAGAACCGGAACTGGCAACGCAGCCAGCACCAGAACCATTGCCAGCACTGAGTCCAGCGCTTGCAAACCCGTCTACAACTCCAACGCCAGAGGGCACCAGCGAGCCTGAACTGGCGGAAGCAGCAGATAACCCTACCCAAGAGGCTCAGCCAGAGCCTGAAATACCACATAGTGCACCAGCGGACAGCGGTTCACAGTCAATGGAAACAGCCCCAGCACCTGCATCGCTTCCAGAGGGACCAAGCCCCAGTCCACCGTCCAAGGAGGAACTGATGTCTCCAGCATCAAGGGAGCAGTTCCAGGCCGAGCAGGAAGCAGATGACAGCCTTCAGAAAGCTTGGGCGGCGGCACGGAGCACCCCACCGCCTCTCAGCTCTTCTAACCGATCCCGGTTTGTTGTAGAACAAGGACTTTTATACAAGGAGACTCTTTCTGGTGGGCACCAGGAAGACTGGCATCCTCAAAGACAGTTGGTAGTTCCCACTAAGTATCAGGTAAAGCTCTTGAGCTTAGCCCATGATCATCCCAGTGGCCATTCTGGGGTGAACAGAACCAAAGACCGGTTGGGGAAGTCCTTCCACTGGGAGGGAATGGGCAAGGACATTGCTAATTATGTCCGGTCTTGTGAGGTGTGCCAACGAGTGGGAAAGCCCCAAGACCAGGTTAAAGCCCCTCTCCAGCCACTACCCATAATTGAGGTCCCATTTCAGCGAGTAGCTGTGGATATTCTGGGTCCTTTCCCAAAGAAGACACCCAGCGGAAAGCAGTACGTACTGACTTTCATGGATTTTGCTACCCGATGGCCGGAAGCTGTACCCTTAAGCAACACCAGGGCTAAAAGTGTGTGCCAGGCATTAGCAGACATTTTTGCCAGGGTAGGTTGGCCCTCCGACATCCTTACAGATTCGGGAACTAATTTCCTGGCAGGGACCATGAAAAACCTGTGGGAAGCTCATGGGGTGAATCACTTGGTTGCCACCCCTCATCACCATCAAACCAATGGTCTGGTGGAGAGGTTTAATGGAACTTTGGGGGCCATGATACGTAAATTCGTAAATGAACACTCCAATGATTAGGACCTAGTGTTGCAGCAGTTGCTTTTTGCCTACAGGGCTGTACCACATCCCAGATTAGGGTTTTCACCATTTGAACTTGTGTATGGCCGCGAGGTTAAGGGGCCATTACAGTTGGTGAAACAGCAATGGGAGGGGTTTACGCCTTCTCCAGGAACTAACATTCTAGACTTTGTAAGCAACCTACAAAGCACCCTCCGACACTCTTTAGCCCTTGCTAAAGAAAACCTAAAGGATGCTCAGGAAGACCAAAAGGCCTGGTATGATAAACATTCCAGAGAACGGTCCTTCAAAGTAGGAGACCAAGTCATGGTCTTAAAGGCGCTCCAGGCCCATAAAATGGAAGCGTCGTGGGAAGGACCATTCACGGTTCAGGAGCGCCTAGGAGCTGTTAACTATCTCATAGCCTCCCCCACCTCCAACATAAAGCCTAAGGTATACCATGTTAATTCTCTTAAGCCCTTTTATTCCAGAGAATTAAACGTTTGCCAGTTTACAGCCCAGGAAACAGATGACGTGGAGTGGCCTGAAGGTGTCTACTACGAAGGAAAAAGGAATGGTGGCGTGGAAGAGGTGAACCTCTCCACGACCCTGGGACGTCTGCAGCGACAGCAGATCAAGGAGCTGTGCACAAGCTTTGCACCGATTTTCTCAGCCACTCCAGGACGGACCGAACGGGCATACCACTCCATTGACACAGGTAATGCTCACCCAATTAGAACCCCACCCTACCGGGAGTCACCTCATGCCCAAACTGCTATACAAAGGGAGATCCAGGACATGCTACAGATGGGTATAATCCGCCCCTCTAATAGTGCATGGGCATCTCCAGTGGTTCTAGTTCCCAAACCAGATGGGGAAATACGCTTTTGCGTGGACTACCGTAAGCTAAATGCTGTAACTCGTCCTGACAACTATCCAATGCCACGCACAGATGAGCTATTGGAGAAATTGGGACATGCCCAATTCATCTCTACTTTAGACTTAACCAAGGGGTACTGGCAAGTACCACTAGATGAACCCGCTAAGGAAAGGTCAGCCTTCGTCACCCAGGCAGGGGTGTATGAATTCAATGTACTCCCTTTCGGGTTGCGAAATGCACCCGCCACCTTCCAAAGACTTGTAGATGGTTTCCTAGCGGGATTGGGAGAATCTGCAGTTGCCTACCTCGATGATGTGGCCATTTTTTTCTGATTCATGGACAGAACACCTGGAGCACCTGGAAAAATCTTCGAGCGCATCCGACAGGCAGGACTAACTGTTAAGGCTAAAAAGTGTCAAATAGGCCAAAACAGAGTGACGTACCTGGGGCACCAGGTGGGTCAAGGAACTATAAATCCCTTACAGGCCAAAGTGGATGCTATCCAAAAGTGGCCGGTTCCAAAGTCAAAGAAACAGGTCCAATCCTTCTTAGGCTTGGCCGGATATTATAGGCGATTTGTACCACACTACAGCCAAATCGCCGCCCCGCTGACAGACCTAACCAGAAAGAAACAGCCAAATGCAGTTCAGTGGACTGATGAGTGTCAAAAGGCCTTTAACCAGCTTAAGGCAACACTCATGTCTGACCCTGTGCTAAGGGCCCCAGACTTTGACAAACCGTTCCTAGTAACCACAGATGCATCCGAGCGAGGCGTGGGAGCAGTTTTAATGCAGGAAGGACCGGATCAAGAATTCCATCCTGTCGTGTTTCTCAGCAAGAAACTGTCTGAGAGGGAAAGCCACTGGTCAATCAGCGAAAAGGAATGCTACGCCATTGTGTACGCGCTGGAAAAGCTACACCCATATGTTTGGGGATGGCGTTTCCAACTACAAACAGACCATGCTGCGCTACAGTGGCTTCATACCGCCAAGGGAAATAACAAAAAACTTCTTCGGTGGAGTTTAGCTCTCCAAGATTTTGATTTTGAAATACAACACATTTCGGGAGCTTCTAACAAAGTGGCTGATGCACTCTCCCGGGAAAGTTTCCCAGAGTTAACTGGTTAACAATTGTTCTTGGAATGAAACATATTGTTAGTTTTTTTGTAATCAGTAGTATGTCTAAAGGTACATGTGTCTTATTAACTCTGTTTTCTCCTAGAGCTCCAGGAAAAAATCACAGCCAGTGTGGAACCGGACGTCCAACACTATCTGTGATTTGGGGGGCGTGTCATAACTATAAAGGGAAGGGTAACAGCTCTCCTGTGTACAGTACTATAAAATCCCTCCTGGCCAGAGACTCCAAAATCCTTTTACCTGTAAAGGGTTAAGAAGCTCGGGTAACCTGGCTGACACCTGACCCAAAGGACCAATAAGGGGACAAGATACTTTCAAATCTTGGGGGGGGGGGGGAAGGCTTTGGTGTGCTCTTTGTTTAAGGGGTTGTTCGCTCTTGGGACTGAGAGGGACCAGACATCAATCCAGGTTCTCCCCATCTTTCTAAACTAGTCTCTCATATTTCAAACTTGTAAGTAAAAAGCCAGGCAAGGCGTCTTAGTTTTACTTTGTTTTCTCAACTTGTAAATGTACCTTTTACTAGAGTGTTTATCTTTGTTTGCTATACTTTGAACCTGGGCTAGAGGGGGGTCCTCTGAGCTCTTTAAGTTTGATTACCCTGTAAAGTTATTTTCCATACTGATTTTACAGAGATGATTTTTACCTTTTTCTTTAATTAAAAGCCTTCTTTTTAAGAACCTGATTGATTTCTCCTTGTTTTAAGATCCAAGGGGGTTTGGATCTGTATTCACCAGGAGTTGGTGAAAGGAAGGAGGGGGGAAGGGTCAATTTCTCCTTGTTTAAGATCCAAGGAGTTTGGATCTGTATTCACCAGGGAATTGGTGAAAAGTTTCTCAAAGCTTCCCAGGGAAGGGAATGGTGGCAGCGGACCAGAACTAAGCTGGTAATTAAGCTTAGAAGTCCTCATGCAGGCCCCCACACTTGTACCCTAAAGTTCAAAGTGGGGATACAGCCTTGACAGGACTCTTCAGTGATTTTAGATGCTAAACTCTAGCAAGTCTCTACTGAGCATGTGGGAACCGTGATTTTTTCTTCAGATGTTTATAACTTGGCCAAATTTGGACAGATTTTCACAGCTATGGCAAAAGGCATTCTGACACAAAGGCCCCACCCAGAAAAATGTCAAGTCCATTCTCCAAAGCATGGGCACATTAGAACTTCTCAAAGAAAAGGTCCACAGAAGCTTCTAGCATGGGCAAAGCAATATATTTGTCTCTAACCTTGTTCTCAGAAATGGCTGAACCATTTTAGGCTGAGAATTTCCAAAAATATTTCAGCCTGAGGCAGACACCAAGACCAATGGCTGAAAATGTCAGCTCAAATGGTTAAAGTTTAGCAAAATTATAAGCAACTGAAAACAGGGTTTTATAATGGGAACTGTCAGACAAACAATAATAAATGGTGCTATCAGGCCCACCTCTAATAGTCTGCATTAAGGGCCAGAGCCTGATCATAATTACACATGCGTAACCCCACTGAATTCAAAACACTTGCTTAGATTAACCAAATCCAGAATTTAGCTCCTAATTGTCTTTAATTTGCTCCTGTATTTCTGCCCTTTTAGTGTATATTTATTTTTAATGGAAGGAGACACTTTGCTTGGATTCATCGAGGAGCTGAAGCACGTTTTAAGCCTCAATAAGACTACTCATGCTTGTAAGGACTTGGGACCTTAGGGCCAGAATTGCCTCTGCATTACTCCAGTTTTATGTTGGCATAACTCCATTGGTGGAAACTAGAGTGACACAGAGGTGAATCAGTCCTTAATCTTCATTATAACTTTCTTTAGACCAGTGGTTCTAAACCTGTGACCTGCAGGCTGCTTGTGGCCCAATCAGCACACAGCTGTGGTCCATGTGACATCCTCAGGGCCATACAGGTGATATATATATATATATTGTGTGGATGCGGCCCACATAACAGAGAGCTGCATATCATAGAATCATAGAGTCATAGAAGATAAGGGTTGGAAGAGACCTCGGGAGGTCATGTAGTCCAACCCCCTGCTCAAAGCAGGACCAACCCCAACTAAATCATCCCAGCCACGGCTTTGTCAAGCAAGGCCTTAAAAACCTGCTAGGCAGAGATGGCGTTCACCTTTCGAGGAGGGGAAAGACCCTATTTGGACACAGACTGGCTAACCTAGTGAGGAGGGCTTTAAACTAGGTTCAACGGGGACAGGTGAGCAAAGCCCACAGGTAAGTGGGGAACATGGAGACCTGGGAGATGGGTCGGAAACGAGAGGGAGTGTGGGCTATATTGGCAGAGAGAAAGGAGGTTCAGGACAAAACTGGGAGGAAAGATCAAACCAGTATCTTAGATGCCTATATACAAATGCGAGAAGTATGGGTAATAAGCAGGAAGAACTGGAAGTGCTAATAAATAAATACAACTATGACATTGTTGGCATCACTGAAACTTGGTGGGATAATACACATGATTGGAATGTTGGTGTGGATGGGTACAGCTTGCTCAGGAAGGATAGACGGGAAAAAGGGAGGAGGTGTTGCCTTATATATTAAAAATGTACACACTTCGACTGAGGTAGAGATGGATATAGGAGATGGAAGTGTTGAGAGTCTCTGGGTTAGGCTAAAAGGGGTAAAAAACAAGGGAGATGTCATGCTAGGAGTCTACTACAGGCCACCTAACCAGGTGGAAGAGGTGGATGAGGCTTTTTTAAAGCAACTAACAAAATCATCCAAAGCCCAAGATTTGGTGGTGATGGGGGATTTCAACTATCCGGATATATGTTGGGAAAATAACACAGCGGGGCACAGACTATCCAACAAATTCTTGGACTGCATTGCAGACAACTTTTTATTTCAGAAGGTTGAAAAAGCTACTAGGGGGGAAGCTGTTCTAGACTTGATTTTAACAAATAGGGAGGAACTCGTTGAGAATTTGAAAGTAGAAGGCAGCCTGGGTGAAAGTGATCATGACATCATAGAGTTTGCAATTCTAAGGAAGGGTAGAAGGGAGAACAGCAAAATAGAGACAATGGATTTCAGGAAGGCAGATTTTGGTAAGCTCAGAGAGCTGATAGGTAAGGTCCCATGGGAATCAAGACTGAGGGGAAAAACAACTGAGGAGAGTTGGCAGTTTTTCAAAGGGACACTATTAAGGGCCCAAAAGCAAGCTATTCCGCTGGTTAGGAAAGATAGAAAATGTGGCAAAAGACCACCTTGGCTTAACCACGAGATCTTGCATGATCTAAAAAATAAAAAGGAGTCATATAAAAAATGGAAACTAGGACAGATTACAAAGGATGAATATAGGCAAACAACACAGGAATGCAGGGGCAAGATTAGAAAGGCAAAGACACAAAATGAGCTCAAACTAGCTACAGGAATAAAGGGAAACAAGAAGAGTTTTTATCAATACATTAGAAGCAAGAGGAAGACCAAAGACAGGGTAGGCCCACTGCTTAGTGAAGATGGAGAAACAGTAACAGGAAACTTGAAAATGGCAGAGATGCTTAATGACTTCTTTGTTTCGGTCTTCACCGAGAAGTCTGAAGGAATGCCTAACATAGTGAATGCTAATGGGAAGGGGGTAGGTTTAGCAGATAAAATAAAAAAAGAACAAGTTAAAAATCACTTAGAAAAGTTAGATGCCTGCAAGTCACCAGGGCCTGATGAAATGCATCCTAGAATACTCAAGGAGCTAATAGAGGAGGTATCTGAGCCTCTAGCTATTATCTTTGGAAAATCATGGGAGATGGGAGAGCTTCCTGAAGACTGGAAAAGGGCAAATATAGTGCCCATCTATAAAAAGGGAAATAAAAACAACCCAGGAAACTACAGACCAGTTAGTTTAACTTCTGTGCCAGGGAAGATAATGGAGCAAGTAATTAAGGAAATCATCTGCAAACACTTGGAAGGTGGTAAGGTGATAGGGAACAGCCAGCATGGATCTGTAAAGAACAAATCATGTCAAACCAATCTGATAGCTTTCTTTGATAGGATAACGAGCCTTGTGGATAAGGGTGAAGCTGTGGATGTGGTATACCTAGACTTTAGTAAGGCATTTGATACGGTCTCGCATGATATTCTTATCGACAAACTAGGCAAATACAATTTAGAGGGGGCTACTATAAGGTGGGTGCATAACTGGCTGGATAACCGTACTCAGAGAGTTGTTATTAATGGTTCTCAATCCTGCTGGAAAGGCATAACGAGTGGGGTACCGCAGGGGTCTGTTTTGGGACCGGCTCTGTTCAATATCTTCATCAACGACTTAGCTATTGGCATAGAAAGTATGCTTATTAAGTTTGCGGATGATACCAAACTGGGAGGGATTGCAACTGCTTTGGAGGACAGGGTCATAATTCAAAATGATCTGGACAAATTGGAGAAATGGTCTGAGTTAAACAGGATGAAGTTTAACAAAGACAAATGCAAAGTGCTCCACTTAGGAAGAAAAAATCAGTTTCACACATACAGAATGGGAAGAGACTGTCTAGGAAGGAGTACGGCAGAAAGGGATCTAGGGGTTATAGTGAGTCAAGCTAAATATGAGTCAACAGTGTGATGCTGTTGCAAAAAAAGCAAACATGATTCTGGGATGTATTAACAGGTGTGTTGTGAGCAAGACACGAGAAGTCATTCTTCCGCTCTACTCTGCTCTGGTTAGGCCTCAGCTGGAGTATTGTGTCCAGTTCTGGGCACCGCATTTCAAAAAAGATGTGGAGAAATTGGAAAGGGTCCAGAGAAGAGCAACAAGAATGATTAAAGATCTTGAGAACATGACCTATGAAGGAAGGCTGAAAGAATTGGGTTTGTTTAGTTTGGAAAAGAGAAGACAGAGGGGACATGATAGCAGTTTTCAGGTATTTAAAAGGGTGTCATAAGGAGGAGGGAGAAAACTTGTTCACCTTAGCCTCTAAGGATAGAACAAGAAGCAATGGGTTTAAACTGCAGCCAGGGAGGTCTAGGTTGGACATTAGGAAAAAGTTCCTAACTGTCAGGGTGGTTAAACACTGGAATAAATTGCCTAGGGAGGTTGTGGAATCTCCATCTCTGGAGATATTTAAGAGTAGGTTAGATAAATGTCTATCAGGGATGGTCTAGACAGTATTTGGTCCTGCCATGCGGGCAGGGGACTGGACTCGGTGACCTCTTGAGGTCCCTTCCAGTCCTAGAATCTATGAATCTATGAAACCTCTAAGGATGGAGATTCAACCACCTCCCTAGGTAACCCATTCCAGTGCTTCACCACCCTCCTAGTGAAATAGTGTTTCCTAATATCCAACCTAGACCTGCCCTTGAAACCATTGCTTCTTGTTCTATCATCTGCCACCACTGAGAACAGCCTAGCTCCATCCTCTTTGAAACCCCCCTTCAGGTAGTTGAAGGCTGCTATCAAATCCCCCCTCATTCTTCTCTTCTGCAGACTAAATAAGCCCAGTTCCCCCAGCCTCTCCTCATAAGTCGTGTTCCCCAGCTCCCTAATCATTTTCGTTGCCCTCTGCTGGACTCTCTCCAATTTGTCCACAACCTTTCTGTAGTGGGGGGCCCAAAACTGGACCCAATTCTCCAGATGTGGCCTCACCAGTGCCGAATAGAGGGGAATAATCAGTTCCCTCGATCTACTGGCAACGCTCCTATTAATGCAGCCCAATATGCCGTTAGCATTCTTGGCAACAAGAGCACACTGTTGACTTATATCCAGCTTCTTGTCCACTGTAATCCCCAGGTCCTTTTTTGCAGAACTGCTGTTTAGCCAGTTGATCCCCAGCCTGTAGCAGTGCATGGGATTCTTCTGTCCTAAGCGCAGGACTCTACACTTGTTCTTGCTGAATCTCATCAGATTTCTTTTGGCCCAATCCTGCAATTTGTCTAGGTCACTCTGGACCCCATCCCTACCCTCCAGCATATCTACCTCTCCCCCCAACTTAATGTCATCTGCGAACTTGCTGAGGGTGCAATCCATCCCATCATCCAGATCAAAAATATGCAGCCCATAATGGTAAATCGGTTAAGAACCACTGTGTTACACAGAGACTGCACCAAAATAACAACATTGTGTCTTATTTAATAAAAAAGAATTGGAGAATAGTTGTCAAATATGAGGGCCCAAAAATATAAGATACTCCCTTCCCACCTACAATTCTGCATTCAAGAACAAGAATAGGAGCTGATATGACTGATTGTTTCCAATGGGAAAACTGCTACATTTCCTAATGCCATGCTTCACTGTTTGATACCCTGGTATGTCACCATTCACTGGAACATACATCATAATGATGTAACAGCTCCACAGTAAACAGATTTTCCTTCTGTTTTAAATAATCTGGTAGGTCCCAGCTGATAAACTGTAACAATGAGCCAGTATAACTAAAGATTCGTGATGGGTGAAACTCCTGTTCATGAACCAACTACAAATGTCAATAGTAGGAGTTTAGCCCATCTCAAGATGTTATATGATTCAGCTTTGAAATTATTATTTAAAGTGAAAGAAATCTTTTTTATATAATTATCAAAGAATGGGTTTTAAAACTATTTGCCTATTTTTAGAAATAATCGGTCAAATTCTGATCTCATCTTCAGGGTCCTGTATAAATAATCACACAAATATCCATAATATTTTTATATAAAGTGCTACGTAAAAGCACTACAGTGCCATTTTTCAGCTACCATTCAGCTCTTCAGGCTGCCAGCCTGAAATTTTGACTCTCTCCTCCATGTCTGCCTGCATTTCAATGTTTTCCTTACAAACAGAGATTTCAGTGGGTGCAGTAGCACAGTTACACATCAAAACTACATTATGTGTGTCCATACAGAATTGTGGGTGTAAAACCGCAACCATACAGGGTGGTTAGCATGAAGCGCCAGTCAAAATCAGGCCTTATTCAATTGCAATTGCATAGAGCGGTTAGTGTATAAAATCAAACATGAGATAGAAAGGTCCAGGGACATTTTCAGTTATGGTTAATGGAAGTCAGGGGAGAGGCATAAGAGGCTCTGTTGGGCATCATTTTGGTAGAGACATTGGGAGGAAGTGCAGAAGAAGGCAGAGGCAGTTGTCACCTACTATTGCACTACTACCCAGAAGAATTTCAGCCAACACAGAAACCCTCCCTGGAATGCAAACCTTACTGGACAAGCTGCCAGGAAAGGTGGACATATGTACTTAAATAAAATGCCCACAAGAACAGCTGGAATAATTGTCTTTCTTTAGTTAGTTTTATAGAGAATTGAAAAGCTCAGAAGTTCTTCTTAATACTATGGTAGGAGCTAAGCCAGGTATTGCATATTTTGAAGGAAGAAGGGACAAAGTGATTACTTTGTCAATTGCTGTTTACTATCACTATGAAGAGTAGAAGTTTCATACTATGAAAAGCAGAAACATTTGTAGACTATTAAAATGTGTCATTTCGATGGCTAATTGTGTAGGAAGAGATGTAGCAAAGTGATCAGGAATTAAGGAAGGAATCGATGTACAGAACAGATGATATGGTTTATTGGCTCTCTGATAGGTAGGATTAGGATATTATACATGCATATACATTTTTTTTTTACTGGCATTGCTGTATTGTATTGACACTTTTCAGTTGTTATTTGGTTAGATGCTTACCTCCTATCATACCAGTTTCTGTTTAGCAAAGCATTATCCTTCATCATCACATGTAGAGAGACAGGTATATGGTTCTAAGTGTCACATGAATCACAATCCTTCATTTGACCGCAACGCTTTTAGGCATACTATTAAAAAATGTCAAATGAGGAAACCTTTCATTTGACATTTATCTGAACAGCTATAATGTAGCTGTACATAAATGTCAAATGAGAATATATGAAACTGTATACCTATCTGTATAAATATCAAAGGAAAGGTGTTTTCCTCTGATATTTAAGGTGCTGACTGGGTGATGGTCAAAGGAGGTGCCTACCCCCTCAAAGGTTAATGGAGAAGATGGGTAGAGTGATTGCAGAAATCTGGAGAAATAGACATTGATGGTGTGCAGGCTTTGGTAGCCGATAGCAGCTCTAGTTAGTAGCTTACAGATAGAATCTTCCCAAAGCATCTTTTACCCTCAGCCCACACAACACTATATTCCTCCCCCCACCCCAAATGTTAGCTGTACATGACAGCTGGTGTTTAGTATTTTTGTTTGTTTGGCTTTACCCTAGTTGTGAAGAAATATGCCACTTTTAGCTCTTTAAAAAAATAATTTTCTTTTCTCTCCCACACCCAAATTTGCTCAGAGATCCATCATGAGGAATGATGTAATTTTGCGTGCGCACACACACGCACACTTGTGTTTTTCAGAAGTTCAGTGATTGCTGGTAGAGCTGTGTGGAAAATACTCATTGCTCGTAAAAATTGGGGGTGGAAGGGAAGGGATGTTTTTCTAGGTTCAGACTAAAGAGAAGACAGCCCCAAAGTATAGGCAACTTACATAGTCCCTTTACACACTCAAGAGGGAGTGTGCCCTACTCAAGGCTGTGGCTAAATGCCATAATCTAGCTCTATGATGGATGTGTGCACCTTATTCGCAGTTGCACCAATTATGCCTTACTTTAAAATTTTGTCTCTAGAGGCAGAGTATATTAAGAAACACATTTTATAGCAAGGAAACACAACAGTAGTAGCACTCAATACTTAAGACCATCCCTAATTGTAGTGCATGGTCATTTTCCCAAAGGTCATGGAAGCACAAATTGACAAGGGAAACGTTCAAAAATATATTCAAAAATATTTATACAGTAAAACTCACCATTTCAAGACTAATAGAACAATTGTTCCACATCTGGAACTCCCACAGAAGTCTATGGGCATTTGTAATTCACATCTGTAGCCACTTAGTTACTGTCCCTTATCGCTTTATAGTTCAAACTGGAATTTAGCTATAGAACAAGTAGGGCATAGTGCACAGCTTCTCCGAGTAGCTTGGCATGCAGAGGACTGTACAGGCTTCCCCCTTTATTAGATGCCTTTCATATGTGGTCTTTTATGTTTGCATATGAAATTTTTGTTTAATTGTGAATAATGGTGTATGGACTCAACTAGTATTCTTCCACCAATCTCCACCATATAATATAGTCTAACTCAAATTATACTGGAGATAGGATTTTCAGCTACTTTTTTCTGTTTGATTTAATGGCCAAATGCAGAGTTGGTATTAGCAGGTGCAACTTCAGTGAACTCCATGGAATTGCACCCCCATACAATATGTCTGAATTTAGACCCAATACTTTTGCACAACCTGTTCATAGTGGTAAATCAGTAACAACATTGAAATTACTTTTAAGTGCAGGGGCTTGATGGAAATCAGTTTAGGATTTAGCACAAATCCTTAATAAAATAGATGGTGCATTCCACTGTAACAATAGTGATTTTCATGATTATCATTTAGTATTTGTATTGGAGTAGAAACTTGGAGCCCCCAGGCATGGACCAAGACCCCATTATGCTAGGCATTGTACAAACACAGAACAAAAAGACAGCTCTAGCCTCAAAGAGTTTAGGCCCTAATCCTCAAAAGTTTTTAGGCACCTAACTCCCATTGGGAAATCAATGGGAGTTAGGTGCTTAAATACTTTTGAGAATCTCGGCCTTACAGTCTCAGATATGGGCTGAATTCTCAGTTAGCAGAATCTGCTGCTATGGGCCTGACTCTCAAACACAAATGCCCCTTTTTACATGGCTCTGATAGTGTAAAGACACCACTGGATATGTCTACACTGCTGGGAGTGTGCCTCCCAGCCTCCCAGGCCAGGTATCAGTGGGCATGTTGCAGCATGGGTGGCAGCTCTGGGGGGCTAGACACCTGAACTCAGATGAGGGGGAAAGGATGGCACCATTCAGCAATGTCCATGCTGCTATTTTTAGCGCTTTAGCTCGGACAGAATTAGTCTGTTGACCCAAGCTGGGAGCGTCATTCAGTCATTGCAGTATAGACAAAACCTTAGTGCTAATGAGAATGAGGTCCTATCTATTTAATGCAGAAAGGGCTTACACGACTAGGTTAGTGACTGTTAAGAGGAGAGGGAATACCTAAAATTTGTTTCATCCTGATTTTATTTTTTATGCTTCATAATACATTTGACACTTTTAAAAACTCACACTTAGTGGTCAGTTTCTAATGTTCTGAGTGTTTCATGGTTTTAAGCTATACTGCTAATGTACTGCTTTGCATAATACTCATGTCTAACTGCTCCCTTTGTAACCTGCTCCCATGCTTATCTTAATACCCTCTTGCATGTGACCCCTTTTTGCTTGGAACAGCCTCCTAATCCTGGTGCAACCACCATCTCCTTTCAAAGCCCTCATTAAAGCACACCTCTTCCAGGAAGCTTGTCACCTGTGTTTAATTACCACAAGAAGAAGTGCTATTACTTATTGGTTTTAAAAAAAAAACACCTAGAGAATCACTATGTAATGATTCCATCATCAGCTCTCCTGATGCTTTATGTGTTGCCTATTATTAAAACTAGAACTGTTACCTCCATGTCCTGTACAGCACTGTGTGCAATTAGTCCTCAGTAAATAATCATAAGATTTGTGGGTCAGTGAGATCAGAATTGGGTAGTCAGTTAATAAGTTCATTTTAGTCTTTTCAATAAAACAATGAATGGAGGTAAGGATGACAATGGAAGGGTCTAGCAGAGTGCTATATTATCTTTCTCTCCCACCAGGTGTAGCCAATTCAACTTCTTTTTCGATTCTACTTTGTAGGATGTCTTATACATTCTCTGCAAACATGGTAAGATGTGTGAAATGAACAATGTGTATATAAGTGTGCTGGGAAGAGTGTTGATGTTGAATCTGAAGATAAAGCTAAGGAAGCATATGATGTGTGAAACATATGGCCCTGCATATGTATGAAGTTTGGATGAGAATATGCTTCACAAAATAGTAATGTATTTTTATTTTTTAGTGAAGGGGGTGACGAGGCAAAGAAGGCCAGAAATTCACACTAAAAACAAGAAGTGGAATCTCCTTCCCCTTGTCTGCTTGGCTTTCTCCCTTGAGGGAAAAAGGTACTTAAATATCTTTATAACCTGTATTATTAGAATGTGTGTTCCTTCATGATCTCATTTAGAAGCATGTGTTCTGTTTGGAACAAATACGTGTATATAAATATTTCTATATCCTGAACTGCAGTAGACTCTCATTTTCTGCACTAATGTGGAGAAGAGTGACCCATTGTGGTTCAGTGAGCATTTGCTTTAGTGAGGAACAGGGCAGGTGGCATTATACTCACCACAAGCCAATGGGGAAAACAGCTTGTAACCTCAACTTTGATTCCTAACACAGGGCTAGGAAACAGGCTCTTGGCACACCCTCTGTTTGGATACTTCTCCTCTCGGTGGTGGTGGTACTGAGGTTGTCTCTGCCAAGCTCTCATTGGTCTCACTCTGGCCTCAGCAGAACTGAAAGAAAAGAAAAAAGAGAAAAGGAATGTGTTGGTGGTATTAAGCAGAATGAAATGGCTTTTAAAATGGCTGTCAATCTGGTCTCCTCCTCAGAGTGGTGCTTCTGTGCTCCTCACAACATGAAGGCTAGTCATAGAAAATGAGTGTACTGTGGCCACTGCTGGCTTCTGAGACGAGAGGTGTGTCCCCTCCTCCACTCCGGCATGAACTTCATTGGAAGGGATCTGTTCAATGGGAGCTACTCAAGCCCCACAGAGGTGTGGGGATGTAAGAATACATACCCCAGCAGATCCCCTAGCTCTCCCGCCTTGCTCAACCCATCTATACTCTTTTCCAAACAGAAAATTCCTACAAGCCAGTCTTTTTTTTTACAATATTTATCTTTAAACATTTAATTAGGTTCAAACTTCATAAGGCTCGAAGGTCCACTGTGTAGTTCAGCCTCCTTAGCTAATTTTCTCATGTTTTCACCTTACAGCATCAGTGTTGTAACTGCTTATTCAGACTCAGTAAACAACCAAACAGGTCATGCTACTGCTCCCTGTGCAGCAAGCCTGCATATTTTAAGCTGCTATGGGGTTTGCTTCAGGTTTTCAGGGTACACTTGGATTTGGCCTTCTATTGGATCTCACCTGGTCATCTGAATTACAAGCTTTCAGACCAAAGTGGAATCTAACTTTCAGTGCCTCAACTTGAGAATGCCCACTTTTAGATGCTTACAAAAGTAAGCTCTCGGCTGGTGAAAATTGATGTAATTCCATCCAGTGCAATTGATCTATGCTAATTTTCATCAGCTGAAGATGTGGCCTCAATAAGTACCCCTGTTTGAACATTTTGCCCCTGGGCACCCACAAACTGAGGCACCCATAATTAGAGGTCACTTCTGAAAATTTTCACCTTCATGATTTAGTTCTGTGTATGTGATGGTATCAAGATCAGTGAAACATGAAACTACATACCTGCCTGTTTATACTAAATGAGCCAGATTCTCGACTGTCATAAATTGGCATAGCTCCACTGAAGTCAATGAAACAACACTGATTTATTGTAGCTCAGGATCTGGCCCAATATGTTCTCTAAGGAACAGGCATAGAAACATGGCAACTACATCGTTCCTGAAGAGAATGGCCACTTTCTGTCATTGTTACTCACTGGAAACAAAATGTACAATTAATTAAAGCTGTTCAGCAAATATATATATAAACAGGGTTTGGAAAAGGTTCAAGTGTAAGTGAAAGTGAGGATAGAATATAATCAAGCCACAGAGCAGATATTATTATTTTGTGCTGTTCAGCACAGTAATTTCATTCAGATATTGTGACTAATGGACTGAAGCATACTTGTTAAATTGATCATGGTTGGCATTGCAGTATATTTCATAATTGCTAGGAGTCAATACCGTGGTGGCACAGAGCTCAAATCATTTTGTAGTCTCTTTCTGAGGGCCCTAACTTAGGTTCTTAATCGTCATCTAATTTGTCCAAAAGAAGAAGGTCATGGAATAGGCAAGAAATCTGAATTGTCAGCTCTAAAATTGGCCAATGGATTTATCTGAAATTTGACCAGGATGCAAAATATTTTTGTTTGTTCATTTGTTTTCTCCCCCCCTTCAAATTTTAAACTTCACGCTCTAAATTTAATTTAGAGCTGAATTAACCACTATGGAGGTGTCTCTAAAACCAAAGTCTTGCTTTCACCAACCAAAGCCAATAAGCCCTAAATCTAAAGTTTGAGGCTATGCTACTTGTTTTTAAAATAGATATTGATTTATAGCAGAGATGTGCTCTAGCTGCAAAATAGTCAATAGCTTGGAGTAGTTCAGATGCACCTTTTGCTTTGACCATTTATAAAAACAGGGGCCATTTGCAAATTTCGGATCCAAACCAAAATTTGGGTTTTGAACATTGCCCCATTCAGAGTAGTTCAATCCAGTGATTTAGGATGGATGACAGTAGCCACAGGAGACTCTGGGTACGGATCTCAATCATTGACTGGGTCATGAACCTTTTGTAACCCCAACCCGTGTCAGTTAACAGCACCAGGAAATAGAGACCATTTTCTTACTAGCACTCTTTTGTGTCACACCTTTACTACAGATTGGGTCTCTCTCCATTTACAGCTATGATTAATGCAACAGTTACTATCAAACTGCCTTATAGAGAGCTTCCTCCATCCTTCTAAATTTTCTGAGCATGCATTGGCCCATTTCAGCAACCTACTCAGGCACATGTCTACCACATGAGCATCACAAGCTTGAAGTTAGGTATATGCAAAAGCACTTTGCTAAACTGGGACCTCAGTGCAGTTCACACAACCATATTTGGAATATAGAAACAGAAATATGGTGTATTAGAAGGAAACTGGTAGGGACTGAAACTGTCAAATGGGAATCCTCATGGTCCTTAGGTGAGGGGGAAATAGTATATTTTGCCTTGTAATTTATTTTATGTTGATAACATCTTCCCTGTACTCATCATGCAAAAGTTAGCATATTGCATCTGAGTTTTTGACATACATTTATTCCTCTGGAAAATCTTTGTGAAATTTGTGTTCTATTTAATTTTAAATGTTTTTCTTCTTTTTTGGAACAATTTTTGTAGAAGAAAAACTTAGTAAAAAAGAATTCCAGGTTAATTAAGTGATCTGAGTACTTTATGTCGTGTGTGTGTGTATATATATGTGTTCCTAAGCACTTTCCAACTTCTCATCTAGACTTAAGTTCACAAACATTAAAGGGTTGACATGGTTTAGACTGAAAAGTCATCTCTGACTTGCCCTTCATTCTTGATCCACATATCCAAGCAGTATCTAAATCTTGCCCCTTCTTTCTACTTAACATCTCAAAGACCTGGCCTTTCCTCTATGATTCCACCAAAACAGAGCCTTATTTTGTGTCTTGACTAATACAGACCTTCTTCTCTCTGGCCTTACTTATTGCAACTTTGTCCCCCTAAAGTCCATGAAGAATGTTGCTGGTAAGGTCATCTTCCTGGCTTGCCATTCAAACATTATCACCCATCTCTTTCAGCACCTCCACTGATTCTCCCTGCACTTTCACAGCAAACACAAGCTTCTTGTATTTACCTTTAAGCACTGTCTGCTCTTGTAACTTACTGTGACATCAACCACCCACCATTTGCTTTGCTAACATTCCCACGCAACCATTAGATTCACCTTCAAACAACCCCAAACTTTCTAACACATGGAAGAAACTCCCTAAAATCTATACAGCCACTACCTTGACCTCTTTCAAATCCGATCTGAAGATTCACCTCTGCCATGATGCCTACAAAACCCATCTAACTGTGGTTAGGCAGGTGATGGCAGTGAGCGCCTGCCCCTCTTCCTCTCACTTTTTCTTCCTATTTCCTTACTGTTACTAACTCCCCCATTCCTGCCGTTCCCCAACCCTCTTCCTTTGTCCCCTATTAAAAAACATCACCACCGACAACATGTAATTAACAAAACTATGGCATTCGTTCCCATGGTCATTTGCTTGAGCAGGAGGCACTAGTGTAAAGTAAATAAGTAATAATAATAGCAATAAATATTTTACATGCAAAATAGGTTCATATGCTAAATATTATTTACATTACACACAGAATAGGCAACATAATGATATGAGCTCTCTGCTTTTTCAATGAACTAAATTGCAAATGTGGCTGCTGTCCTAAAGTAAAATGAACTCAATTGGGGCAAATTCTCCTCTCATTTACACTAGTGTAAAAGTAGAGAGATTACATTGTCTTTAGTGGAGTCACTTCAGATTGACACCACTGATAACTTAGACCAGAATGGCTCAGCTACTGTTGGCTAAAACAAAAGGACAATTGGGTGTAAATGCAATGTTCTCTCCAGGCTGTAAAATGCACTCAGTGCAGTTATCCAAACTGTAAATCCCTCTTGTGTTCCTATAATACAGTATGTTCTAATTTTAGAATAACTATTTCCTGCCTTTTTGTAGTGATTAAGATAATTTTGCTGGTATTTTATTGATAAACTCAGTACTAAAAGGTGCTGAACTGCAGAGTCTCGATTTCATGAGAACTTGATTTCAAATAATTTATCACAGTCAACTACAAAAATTAAAGAATTGAAACTGCTTGTGGGGAGATGTGTCACTTTCTGGTCATTTGATTCCAATTATGCTATGCACGTGTACACGCAGAACATTTCTAATAGCAAGCTGTCACTATTACTGCACGTCACTTTTGTCCCAGGAATGTTGGTTTTAGAAACACCATTACACAAAATGAATTGCATCAACCTTTAGTTTGACTTCTTTCTTTCTTTCTTATTTTAAAGACAGCCTATGAAGTTCCTGATAGAGTTGAGGTGGAGCAATAAGTACAGATTTTTCTGAGTCTTCCACAGACACGTAAGTCATCTGGTTCATCCGTGGGTGGTCTTTAACTTATTCTGTTGGCTTTGTTATAGACTCACTAACACATCCAACATGATTAGATAGATTCACAGTATGGTCTTTACAGAATATCATGCAACCATGTCTTTTACAACAAGCAATTATGAACCATCTTCAGGGCACTGATTTATTTCTCATTGCCCTATCAATTTAATGACCTTATGATTTATACTGATTATGGGAGGCTCTCTGTGGCAAGCAAAGTAATTATCCATCAATCTTAAATTCATTAAAGGAAGAAAATGTTTATTTTCTGTCTACATAATAAGCTTTATGTCAT
This sequence comes from Emys orbicularis, assembly GCF_028017835.1. Lineage (NCBI taxonomy): Eukaryota > Metazoa > Chordata > Testudines > Emydidae > Emys > Emys orbicularis. The sequence goes on along the minus strand of NC_088686.1, from coordinate 92,764,978 downwards.
TTTTAATGTCATGACACCCACATACACTAAAGATATATGTAGTGACTCCTAATACCACGGAGAATGCCAGTTGAGAACTCAGTCTGACAACAGACGTCGCTTCTAATGTGTGGACATTTGGAATCATACAATGAAGATGCTTAGCCTTGTCACTGGAGGGTCACACAGTATTCTGCAAAAAGAGTACGGACCAAATTTGTGTCCTGATCCCAGGGTCCTCAGGAAAAAGCACCGACCTGGGTGGGAGATTTGCCTAGGCACTGTAAAGACTTCAGGATTGGGCCCTTGAATGGGAATGGGTTTCATAGTGGCTCTCACTAAGAGACCCGATATTCACCAGATTAAAATGCTGTGCATCATTCTTGTTCTTGAGGAAAGTTTCAGACAGACAATCTATCCATTTGTGGGATTTTCTTTAATTAAAAGGCTCTGCATAAAAATAGGAATATCTTTAAAATTCAAAGACCAAAGCAGGAGTGAAGCACTGAGGAGTAAATCTGACTAACTGCACCATTAATGCATCTGAGCTTCATTCTTGCCTCTCCCAGTTCTGTTTTTCAGAGATCAATAACATACATGTGTCCCAAGCTAAGCACAGTGGTCGAAATGTATCCTGTGTAATGACCTCTGCACCTTAAACTCCACAGCAGAGCAGCCATGTGGCAGAACTCTGTGGCCTCTATGCTTCACTGAAGATGAGTCTCCAGACCAGGCCTACAAAGGTGGCCTGGATGACAGTGATGGAAGAGGCCAGGGCAATGGGATTGATGATTATAATATTCCAATGGCTCTGGCACCCAACCCAAAAGGTACAGATGGGCTGCTGCAACTATATCAACCTATAGTTTGCAGTAGCAGTTGGTGGGTACGATGGGGAGGGGAGATTGTACCCTACCCAAGACCATGAACTGGATTTTGAACCTTGCACTTTACTCACCAAATTTCTTATTAGACTGTCAGCAGGAGAAGTGAATTTCATCAACTTTTTTTTTTTTTTTTGCTTTAAAGTTTACCATCAGGTCTTTCTGAAAAGTAAAATCTTCAGACTATCCTAATACAACTACTTGTCACTTTTCTGGCCTGCTACAAAAATGTTGACGTGTGAATACATTCCCACCACTCTTTACCTTGAAGATGAAAACTACTTTGGTAGAACTTTTCCTCCTTTGAATGTCAATACTTTTTACAATCAGTTGCTTTTATTTAGAAATGAAACTGAATCAATTTTTGTGATCCAATCTCCCCTGAATTTTCAGGGAAGGACTAGGAAATAAAATTTGGCTCTAGATCTACGTTTTAAGGCAGACCCCCAACTCTATAACTGGCAAAACCAAAATCATAGATCTGCACACTTCCAAACGTGGGAGGCCACAAAACCCAGCTCTGAATGTTGTGGCTCAGGCACACATAGGGTCAGGTGATTAGCTGGGGCAAATTTATTTCATTGGAGCCATGACAGCTTGCAACAGCTGAGGCTCCGGCCCATTTACTGGAATATTGTATTTTTTTAGCTATGTGAGAAAAATAATAGAAGAATTCCACTAACTAACAGGTCTGAGTCTCCTTCCCCATACACCAGTTCTACATCAGCACAACATCAGGATTTTGATGGAATTATCTTGTATGTAATAGTAGAGCCATTGAGATTAGAATCAGGCTTGGAATGGCAGATACATTTTATGCTGTGAGAAAAAAGAACTTTTTTCTGCCGTGCCAAATGGAGTCTCTCGCTATTGTATAATTTAAACGGTTGTCAGCCAGATAAATGGAGCTTGTTGTAGTATCCACATAGGCATGCATATATATTACGTAACTTCTGTTTCATGCATATACCATCAGCAAATTACCACATCCCCTGCACCAGCCCATCTGTGTTGGCCTGCACATTGAGGGAACTGCAAAGACACTGCCCATTTCTGACCCTCTTCACCTATCCGCTCCAGGAGCTGAATAAGTGGGAGCCTGGACTCAAGGTTTGGGTAGACCATGGAGTAGTATAGAAGGTTTTTTTGCCTGTACAGGCATGTAGTCTGATCCACAGGCTAACTCTAAGAAAGGATTTTTGTAGAAATAGTAATAGCTTTTCATATAGACCAAGGGGAAATAATGGAATGGCTGGTACAGGACTCAATAAATAAAAGAGTTAAATGATGGCAATAGAATATAGGTGCTGTTAAACAAATATAGTATCATTTTTATGAGCTTACAGTTTGTTATGATGTAATATCCTTAGACTTCTGTTAGGTGTTCGATTTAGTACTAAACAGCTTTCTGATTAAAAAACTAACACTGTGCAAAAATCAACATGACATATTAAATGGATTAAAAACTGGCTGACAGATCTCAAAACACAGGTGTAAATGGGAAACCATTAGTGAATGAGAATATTTCTAGAGGGGGCCAAGGGCTTGGTTCTCAGCACAACACTATTCAATATTTTTTTACCAGTGATCTAAAAGAAAATATAAAGTCACTATTGATAAAGTTTGCAGTTGACACGAAGATTAGTGGAGTGGTAAGTAATGATGGGGACAGAGCACTTAGGTTACATCTACACTATGAGCTGGGGTGTGGTTTACATACACATACAGTACTTCAGTGAGTAGCTGCAGTAGCACAGGCAGTGGAGGCACGGCTTAGATATGCTGCGTACATACCCAGGGGTTTCAAGCAGGTTTGTACTCAGCATGACTAAACTCCATTGCTGTTGCTTGTGGCTTCCAGGGCTACACTATTTATAATAGCACTAGCTATCATCTAGAGCTCACCTTGAGTATGTCTCTGTGAGCTGGGGTATCACACCCTTAGCTGGAAGTATAGACATAGCCTTATACAGAGATATCTGGATTTCTTGGTATGCGAGATCATTCAAACAACATGCATTTTAATATAGCCAAATGTAAGGAACAATGTATGTATTTACAGGATTGGGAACTGTGTCCTTTAAAGCAATGACTCTGAAAAGGATTTTGGGGTCATGATAGATATCCATATGGACATGACTCCCAGTGTGATGCTTGGCTAAGAGATCTAATTCAATCCTTATGTAAGCAGAAGAACATCAAATAGGACTAAAGAGGTGATCATACCTCTGTATACAGTACTGGTGAGACCATTACTACATTACTGTGTTCAGTGCTGGTGTTCACTCTTGAAAAATTATAGAGGATACAGAGAAGAAAAGAGCCAGAAGGATGATTCCAGAACTGGAAAACATGTGTTCCAATCAGAGACTTAAGGAGCTAAATCTGTTTATCTTATTGAAGAGAAAGTTAAGGGGATACTTGATCCTGATTTCTAAGTACCCTCACAGAAAGGTATCATATTAGAGGATTTTTTAATGCAGAATAACATAATCTAATGGTTGGAAGCTGAAGCTAGCCATTCTACCATATTGTGTGGAAATGCAACCAAACAACCTCAACCCTGCTTTGTAGTGACAACATGAAAGGAAAAATTTGAAAACAGAACCTAACGTGTTTTTAAAAATCAATCCAGGACCGCAAACACTAAAATGCCTTAATCATAATTGCATAGCATCACTACAGGACAGAGTTAAGGTGGTTTGGGTCCTTAGTTGTGCCTTTCCCTACCTTACATGTTTGGATGTCTTTGAAGTGTAACCTTAATCCTGAATTTCCTGTGTTCGCAATGTTTGAATTTGGAATAATGACAATATCCTTGTAGTATTTTTGCCCTTAAATTACTGCTATATACGCTCAACCTAACTCTCTTCTAACATAGTTTTTTGTGTAAGAATATATGAAGGCATTGAATTTCACTGCATTTTGGACTGGTATATTTTATATCTAATCTATCCATCTCTATTTTCACCTGTACTTCAAGGGATTTCCAGCCCACAGGATGAATAACAGTCCCTATGTAAAAGTTCCTTCTTAAAGGACAAATTTATATTTATATTTTTAAGGCTACCTGGATTACTCGCTCTCTTTTCCCACATACCTTCCCTGTCTTATTTAGGTATTTCTAGGGAACACATCACTGGAATCTCTCTCTCTCTCTTACACACACAATTTTTCATGCCATAAGGTTTATTATAAAACAAACCTTTGCCCTGAAGTTTTTTCCTAGTGCTATGATTCACTCAGACCTCCTGTACAGTACATAAGCTTATGCTGCTTCTCCCACTCTCTTAATCATATGCCAGTGTACAAGACCTAAAAATGGGTTGTTTTTGTAGGGGTACCACAGAGTTAAAGGAAAACACAAGGAAATATCAAAAATATGCCTGATATCTGCACAGTGAATCACTAGTTATTTTTATAAGAGAAACAAAGTTGATTGGATATGAAGTTAGACACACACACACACATTTCATGATTATATGAACAGTTCATGTTCTTTCCAACATTTATTGGGTGGGAGGCAAAAAATTATATATTTATATATATATATATATATATAATTTTTATTTATTTATTTATTTATTTATTTTTGCCAGGGGGTACTCCATACTCCCTTGCAAAGAATCAGGAAATCAGAACTGAGGAAATGATGGAAAGGAAGGATATCTTTTTTTTCCGTTCAGTTTTGTTATTTTATATCTAGCAGAGTAGTTTATTTTGATCAGAACTGATGCTTCAAAAGTATTTGATCATTAAGAATATAAGAATGTTTGATTGTGTCGAAAATGTCAGGGCCTTTGGGAATAGAACATGGGAAGCAGATGTTTGTTAATTAAGGTTACAATGTAATTAAACCAATGGGACTGATATCACTTATATGTCATTACTTAAGAAACAGCTGTTCCTCCTACCCCCCGCTCCACTGATTGGATCATATATATTTTCCACCCCCATAACACTACCTTCCTGTCAGTATATGTTTTCTCTTTCTGGTAAATTGGATAGCAATGTAGGAGGGTAAACATTATTGTAAATTTAAAGGAAACTACCCCAACATTTGTATGCTTTCAGGTAAATAAAGGTATTTGTGCTCCTGTAAGTTATACTGTATATGCTCAACACTTTGAACCTGGCTGCACTTTAAAGGGATGCTTTGTCTGAATAAATCAAAAGCATAGCACTATTTAAAAAAAAAATAGCCCCATCACAACGTGCATTACAATATTGATAGAATACAATCATTTTAGGTAGGAAACTCACCATGACCAAACCGAGGGGGGTTATTGGGGATTGCCTGTATACCTATCAAGCTGGCCTTAGCACTCTGTTCTCCTGAGCAGGCAGAGTTTGAAATATACAATATTTTTGCCTTCTGCATAAGTCATGGGAGAACAGGTGCTTGTACGTCTCAATCTGCTTGCCTCCTCACAGGCACAAAGCATACTGGATAGCAGGGATATTTGCATGCTTATGGCTGTGAATCTAAACAAAATGTCTATAGTTAATTTTAAGTCTCTGAGTCTTGACAGTGATGCTAAGAAACTGTGTGAATGTGTAAAAAAAAGTAATTATTTTTAATGAAGTTTAATTGCCTGGAAAATCAGGGCGTTTATCAAGACAAACATATTCAAACCAGTGTCCCATCAAATCCATTTTCCTGGCCCTGACAGTGTTCAGTACCAAATGCCATGGAGGATAAGTGCAAGACACTATGTAGTAGGAACAAACTGTGCATAGGGAAAGTTTCTTCCTAATCACTCTATAGTAGAAGTTATTTTAAAGCATGAGGGTTTCTTAATGTTGATTCTTAGATTCCCTACTTCTGGAAATAAAGTAAATAGTCCCAATATTTTCAGTCTCTTTTTATGAGAGATTTCCATACTCCTAACCATTCTCGTTGCTCATTTCTGCACATATTCTATCTCTTCTATATCTTTTATTTACCTCGTGGTGTTCCCACTGGCTCCACACTGCCCACAATATAGGGCTTTAACTTAATGCAGCTAATTAGCTATAATATATTTCCTACATAAATGGGGCCACTGTTGAAATGTGTTCTATTGTTAAACAGCTGGGGTGAAATCCTGTTTCTACTGAAGTTAATGGCAAGCCTCCCATTCACTTCAATGGGGTCAGAATTTCAACCTAGTACTAAGCAAACTCAATATTTTTCAGCCTGCGGATTGTTCAGTAACAAATTTGGTTATAGCTGTGTGAAAAGACACATTTTTCCCATCAGCAAGATAGTTGTCTTCCTATCTATTTACCTGATAAATCCATCTACTGTATTTAGAATCAAATCAGATAATGCAAATTATTAGGTTAAAGTACAGCTGAGTTGAGTTGAAGTGTAGTGACTTTCTGTATATGCAGCATTTACACAAGTCATCCAAATTGAACGATTGTAATAGTTTGCTATTTTATTACAGTGTGAAATTTATTAATATGAAAACTTTGGTATTTAATTTTAATAGCTGGATGATGACATTTCAAGACTGAAGTAAAACCTTTTCATCAGTAAAACCTGTATCATTTTTGATGTATTTTACAAACAAAACTGCTGAAACCTTCCCCATTTTTATGGTTATAGTAATGAAGGCTTTACATTAATTTGCAAAAGGCCCCCAATCTTTGTTGGTATTCATCTGAAGTTTGGAAATTGTTGATCTCAGTTAACCTCTTAGAACCTAATCTCCCACAAAGCACTTTGCTCCCGGTTTTCAAAAATACACATCTATACAGATAGCTAGCCACGTAGGGGAAGATTTTCAAAAGCACAAATGGCATTTTGGCAATTATGCATGCACTACAACCACGAAGCAGAGAGGTATTGGATAAAATTTCCCAAATAACATAGAAGCCTAATTTTTAAAAGTAACTTAGACATTTAGGAGCCTAAATCCTATTGTCTTTCATTGAGATTTTGGGTCCTAAGTCTCTTTTGAAAATGAGATTTAAGGTCCTTAGTCACTTAAATACTTTAGAAAATGTTACCCATTATTTATTTATAATATTTATCTATAATAATGAGGGGCATTGGCTACAATACTCCACTCTGACAGCCCTTTTAAGAGGAGAGTTAAAACAGATGGCCAGCTTAGCGAACGTGAGAGTCACAGTAAATTGCCTTCAGAGATATACTCCAGTTACACCAGCCACAAAAGACTTGTTGGGCCAGAACCCCTTTTTTCTTCACTTCTAACTGGCTCCTAGAACATGGATTCACCCTATCAAGGAAATCTATGACAACAATTAAATATTCTCATTATTTTCTTATAGCCCATGAGCAGAATCACAGAAAATATTTCATTTGTAATATCCTTTATGAGTACAAAGTACACAGTGAATTAAAAAGAAGAGCGTAGCAGCAAATAGCAGAGGTTTAATTGAGCTGTCATTTTTGCCACAGAGGGAAGGGATATTGCAGGCATTAAAGTATGGGCTCTCTCACACATCATACATGTCTCCAGCATGTCCGGGAAGTCTAGATAGGAATTTCAAATCCACCCATTTGTGCTATTCTGATGCTACAATTTCAATTGATTAACCCACTTCTCCTGCACACTCCACATAGCACTATCACTAGTGTTCTCAATTTTGCCCAGGACGTAACATGATATATAACACTTTCTCACCAAAAAGAATCCAACTCAAACAAATAAATACAGTGGGCTGGGTCCCAGATTCCCATTTCCTCCCTCCATCTCCCTGGATGTCTACACTCAATCCATGGTGTGATTGCAACTTGGGTAGCATATCCACACTAGCTTTAATACAGCTAGTGAAACTAAAAATAGTAGTGGAAATGTGGTGGCATGGACTCTGGCATGGGCTTGGAACACAAGTACGTACCCAGGGTTCTGGGCAAGTTTGTACAGCCTGCTCTGAAGCCTGCACCACTGTATCATCACTGCTGTTTTTAGCTCCTTACGGTGCTCTAACTTGTAGCAGCAGATAGTTCAGCTCCCGGTCAGGCACAGGATCAGGGAAGGCAGAAAGGTGGCTTAGACTCATTTGCCTTCAACCCCAGAGCTACATTGAGCTCTGTTCTGCCACAGCTTAGAAATTAGCCCAGTGTTGGTAAATGTAAAGCTATGTACTAAATTCTCAAGGTGAGAGGTAATAGTTGTATCTACACAAGCAGATTTATCAGAGAACTTTTACCCTTAGGTCCAAGCATGAGGTTGTGCAGGTGCGAGAGAGGGCAGAATCTGGCCCTGAGCTGGAGCGCTTATTTTCATGATAACATTTCATGTGTAAATCCTTTGAATTTGCAAGTACAATCTGTACTCGCAGCTCATTAGCTCATACCATACACTCTGCCAAATTGCCAATTATAATGCTAAAAAAAAAAAACCTCAAGCAAAGAGAATAATGACATGCATAACAATATATTAATGCCAAGTAGTTTAGCATCAGTTGTACCCATAAGAGATAAAAGGCAAAATCTAGTTCAGAGAGGCCATGAGTTTGACAGGTTTTTACTATGGGCCAAAATATGTTAAATGGTTACCTTACGCTCTGAGTAGTCCCATTTATTTCAAGGAACTACTCATGGAATAAGGATAGTTCTACTTAGCATGACTAAGGGTGGCAGAAATTGCCCCCAAGAGAAAGGATTTGTGTGCTTATTTCACAGCAGTTAATTGTATGGGAAACATTATGAGACGCTTCAATCAGCCATACTGACTGCTCCTTTAATCAATGTGGAACTGAATCATATTCATTCTGGGGGAGCCTTCACTTTTGGGTGTCCAACTTGAGGCACGTAAGATCTGATTTTCAAAGGTCTTGAGTTCCCTCAGTTCCCTGCATATTCTTCATTGGCCCAAGCTTGCAAGAAGCTGAATGCCCTCACAACCCATTTAAATTAAAGGGAATTGAAAGCATTCAGCAACTTGCAAGACCAAACTCTAAATAAACCACTTAAATATAGTAATCTAGGACGTGCTAATGCTCTCATGAAAGTCAGCTGCAAAATTCCCATTGACTTCAGTGTTCATGATATAGCCCTTAGATCCTAGATTTAGGTTTAGTTAAAAATCAGAGAAGGGGGAAGGTGTGGGAGGCTTCACAGATCCCAATAGGAACAAAAATGTTTGTGTTTCAATGAAAGCAGGCATTTAATGTCCCCTTGAAATATTGGCAACCAAAACACAACAGCAGTTTCCTACTGTAGTTCACGAGAGCCCTTTGCTACACAAATGTACAAAACTCATCTACACAAACAATGGAGATGGCAAGACTGGGAGGCCAGATCCTCAGCTGGTGTACATTTGCGTGGTTCCATTGACATTAATAGAGCTATGCTTATTTAGACCTGCCAATGATCTGCTCTAAGTATTTTTTCTGCTAGGGTCTGATCCAAAGCCAGTTGAAGTCAGTGAAAGACTGGTAGGAACTAGGAAAAAAAAAAGCTATGCAAATATTAAAGACAGAGAGAAGTTTTCCAAATCTTCTCAAACATAATCAAAGGTTTGGGTAGGATTTATTTCAAGTGTTGTGTGAAGAATTGGATCAGTTCTTATTTTATCCAAACCAGTCCACTCTTCTTTAGAGATCCAACTATGGACCCTTAAATCATACAAATAATCTCAAATGTGAGTCACTATCTTTGTTCCAATAACTTCATTCATGGGGGGGGGGGGAGCACGAAGAAAGAAGGTGGGGAAACTAAATGGCCTAATTCTCAGACATATTGAATGGAGTAGGAAGACAGAAAATTTTAACCCATATGAAAGAATTTCAGAGCGCTGTACAAGAGTAACAGTGTAGTATGAAAAGTTTTCCCTGAAATCACTGTAGAAAGCAAAAAAAAAAAAAAGTGTTTGTGTGTTTTTCCCACGGATATTAAGTATCCTAGAGAGTTGCCATGGCAACAATAATTTTTCATTAGCATCAGCATAAATAAGTACATATTTTTAAATGACAGGTTTCAGAGTAGCAGCCGTGTTAGTCTGTATCCGCAAAAATAACAGGAGTACTTGTGGCACCTTAGAGACTAACAAATTTGTTAGTCTCTAAGGTGCCACAAGTACTCCTGTTATATTTTTAAATGAAATACTGTACCTTCTCAGCTCCTAAGATATAATATACATTGGAGAAACTAAAGGATCTTTTTTCTTATTTTTTTTTTGATGATTTCCAAAGCAGAAGAATGTGACTGCTTATTTGTGCCTGGAAATTCAAGCCATGTTATGTATTAAGTGATGTACAGTAATCAGATATTAAAGTGGTGAAGAAAGGAAGAGCTATCTAATGTGAAAACAGACCATGACACCTTTTTGGTTAATTGCTATGCTAGCTGAATGCTTGAATTCTTGTTGTATTTGTCATGAATACAGCCATGTCAAGTGATAGAGGCAGGGAGGTGATAAAAAATTGAAATTGGGTGCTGGTGAAAGTTTGGGAAGGACTCATAGCACTGGTTAGATTCAAGCATATTGTAGTGCAGTGGGGTACTCTGCACATATTTCAACTCTGCCAATGAAACAACACCTTGACTTGCATCCTCATTGCTCTTTGTTGAGACTTCTATTAATCTCACCAAACTGCATGGTGGTTTTGTGATCCAGAGAACTATCTAAACAGAATTAGGATGAGACAGCCAAACCCACTTCTGTTTGTGGTATTAATCGGAATATAGTCTCTGGGATGAGAAGCTTGTGCATTAAACAATAATATTTTGTACTTCTCTAGCACCTTCCATTGATGGAACTCAAATAATTCTGCCCGCATTAGCTAGTTAAGCCATGTAGGTCTCCTGTGAAATGCTAGTATTACCCTCATTTTATAGACAGGGAAACTGAAACTTAGGGTAATGTCTACACTTAAAACGCTACAGTGGCATAGCTGCGCTGATGTAGTGCTTAAGTATAAACACTACCTATGCCAACAGGGGGGGAGTTCTCCCATTGGCATAGGTAATCCATCATCCCAAGAGGTGGTAGCTAGGTCAACAGAAGAATTCTTCTGTCAACCTATCACAGTCTAAAGGGGACATAGGTCGGCTTAACAATGCCACTCAGGGGTGTGGATTTTTCACATTCCTGATGGACATAGTAAAACTGACCTAATTTTCCAGTATAGACCAGACCATAGTCTCAGGAAAGTATACACGTTTTTCATTTTGACTATTAAGCCAAATACCAGATACCATATGTTGGTAAAATGAATGGAACTTTGTGCTTGACATTTTACACATTAGGTTTTCAATTATTTATGTTATGATCAATTTTCCAATTCCTGTAACAGCTGTTTTTGTTTTGTTTTGTAGTTTTTTAAATCTCATGCAAGCTCTATTTCTACTCTTTATCATGAAAAGCATCCTTATGTTTGGACAGCTCTCTGAAGTTCATCACTGACAGAACAGTAGCTAAACCATACAATTGTTGGAATTTCAATATATAGGAAAAGATGAAAGATGGGAAAAGAATAGAGAATAGGTCAGTGAAAAACCAAAGAATTAACAAAAAGGGTCAAATTACATGAAGTTAAAACTGAAAGACATCAAAGAGCGAAAAGCCAATTGATAAAATAAAGGGATGATAGAAGATGATTAGGGAAAGTATTATAACAAGAAGGAGATAATGGTTTGTAACTGGAAAGAGAATTGTAAAGAACTAGAAATAAATGGGTGAAATAGAATTAAATTAACTATAATGAGAACTGAAAACATAATACACAGTGATGCAGTGAAAGATAAACCTATCATATTACCCAAAGGTGCTGTATGAGCCCAGACAAATGACTGGTTATTTTAAGTTTCTGAGTGGATGCTTTGGAACCATTATTTCAAGGTGTGAAGAGAAATTCTGCTGACATGAAAATAAATTGGGAAAGAAACTCTCTGGAATATTAAACTGGGGCAAGGTTATTTTATTATTATGTAAAAGAAATTCCCTGCTTGGTTGCACAGTGTAAAAGCTGGCAGTTGTCTGCAAGGATTTACAAATTGCAGTATTACACAATGTGAGAGGAGACCTGAGAAATCTAAAGAGCTTTTTTTGGATTGTGAAAAGAAAGTCAACAATTCTACTAGGGTTCCCTCTCTTACATTTAGCAGCAGATGGGGAAAAGGAAAATGTAGTTATATGACAGCTGTTAGCTACTGAGCTCCACAATGCAGGCAATCACTATTACTGAATGACGGTACTAGAGATTGTTTCTAAAAAGTAATACAATACGCTGCATATCCACAGGGAGCATTGCATTATTTCTGCAAGCCTCCAGCCCCTGGTGAGCCAAGAGCAAAGGACCAAGCCCAGATTCCGACCTTGGATTCCTATATGGTAGTAAGTTGTACCTACTTCTAATAAATAAATGGAACAGTGCGTCTCTTTTCTAAATGATGAGATCCTTCTCTAAATTTCATAGAACAAACTGCTTGCGATGAATAATTTCATCACTTCTTTTCTTGACTAACTTGTCTTGGTCAGCCTGTTTGGTAGGCATCGTGTATATGTAGAGGAAAGATGATTTAGTGGTTATGCCACTAACCTAGGACTTGAGAAGCCTGGGTTCAAGTTCTTGTTCTATATAGGTTTCTTGTGTGACCTTGGGAAATCATTTGTCGTCTCTGTACCCCATCTGTAGTATGGGGACAATAGTACTTCTCTACCTCACAGATAATAGTACTTCTGCTGCACGGAGAAATAAGTAAAATCTTGTAAGGTGCTCAGATATTATGGTATTGGGATGCCATATACATACCTCAGGTAAAGAAAGATCAATGTGGATGTCCTTAGACATGATCCTGCCAAGCTGTTTGCCCACAGGTCTCTCACTGAGGACTCTGCATGTGGATGGCTTGAAGAACTGGGCCCTCAGCTTGTTTCATGTAATGAGTTTATTACATACATGTCTTACCCACTGGTGGTAGTTCTCTCTCCTGGACAATAGAGTTCAGGAATGGATTTCTTTTCATAGTGAGGTGACCTCTTTTGAAGCGAGCATTCTACATGAGCTGGGAATCACTGCCTTAGCTCCAAGTACAGATGTAGCCTGAGGGATACCCCACATCAGAATATCCAATAATGAAATAGTTAGAGCACTCACCTTTTCCCACTTAGGCAGAGGGGGGACTTGAACTGGGGATCCCTCAAATCACAAGTCAGTTTCCCTAGCCCCAGGACTAAAAGTAATGAAATGATGGCGGCAGCATGCCCAACCCAGTTGCCTTGATCAGAGAGTGTTGGATCGAGGTCTGCGTATGACGTAAGTGGCCAGTCGCCTATATTCCCCTAGTTTGTGAATCACCCTCGGGATTAGGCAGAAGATAGGTGTGAAAATAGAGTGAAACAGCAGTGTGCAAGCCCAGAGGCAGAAACATAGGCACCCAGGGATTTTTTACTGCAAAAACTTAGGTGTCACGTATGTTTAGGTGCCTACAGGGATCAGCGGGAGTTCTGTGCATCACAGTGGTGCTGAAACTGTTTGGAGTTTCCATTAAGCCTAATGGTAGTTACACGACTCATTGAAACAGCATACGCCTTAGTTGATCTTGGTCAGCCTTTAGGAAGAGATACTCTTCATTAAACTGAACAAAGGTTTTATTGCAGTCATTCTTTCAAAGTGGACTTGAACCTCCCCATTGATTTGTCTTCTAATTTAGTTAGAAGAAATGTAACATTATCATACTGTTAAAAAGAGTGCACAGGAATGTTAATACTACTGATGACACAAACTGCGAGCATACAATTATTTATTATTGTGATTACCATAATGCCTACAAGCCCTTATCATGAACCAGGATCCCATTGAGCTAAGTGTTGTACAAACACAGAACAAACAAACAAAAACAGTTCCTGCCCCAAAGAACTTACAATTTAAATATGAGATAACTTCAGACAACATGAACCCCTACATTTCACTGATTCAGTGTCATTGTGCCAGGGTTGCTAATAAAGAAAGGTTTTGCAAAGCACACTGCACTTCTGCGGTTATTTCTTCTCTGATATGTTTTGTATGTGGGTTTAATTGGGCAGCATAATTCACTCAACTAAAAGGAAAAAAGAACTCTGTGGCACATCACAGTGGTACTAAACGGGACTGTTTCTTCTTTCATAATGTTATCAATGGGCACCATGAACATTCTAGTGTGACTCTTAAAATCAGTTTCTGATGCAGAGAAGTGAGCAAACAAAAGAATGTTCTTCTGTTCTTGGAACTAGGTTCACCTTGAACCTCACTCAGAGAAAATGGGTAATGGAATTTCTATGTTTTTAAGTTACCAGGCATCTGGAAAACTACTGCTATAGAGCCAAAGAACGAACCAGTCAATAGAAGGAAAAACACTAGAAAAGTATCTATGGTGCAACAACAAAAGATACACTGGCCAAATTAACTCAACTGTTTTGAATAGAAGATACCTGATTGTCTTATGTCTGATTAGACTAGTCCCCAGTTTTGAAAACTTTACATGATAATAGAGTCCTAGGTGGACAGAGAGAGGATGTTGTCCAAATGCTGTAAGTGGGTGTTAAATAAATTCTAAGGCACTTCATCACCACCAATAACAAGTAAGCAATTTTCTGAAACCTTTGCACATTGGGGATCTATAGGTGAGTAGAAAGCCTATGTTGGCTTTGGCTTCACATGTTCAGTGGAGAAATTCAAAGGATTGTCCTCTGGATAGTATGAGTCTTGTTCATCACTGGTCTATCATTAATCAACATAAGTTTGATTGCCTGCAGCTATTGTGTGTGCTTTATTCTTGTGAGTAGATCACTTTTGTTACTGTGAATGCTCTGGAAGCTTGGTTCTAATGTACAGCTCTCATCATCTCTGGATGGTTCCACTCACTACACCTTTGGTTTAGGTTACAGAACATGTAACCTTTGTGATGTTTGTATTGTGTGATGTTGTGATGTGATGTATAATATTTGTGATAAAATTATATGCACTTATGTTAAACTGTAATGCTTTGGATTTGAATTCTTTATTGAACTCTTTAAAGGTTTGCATAATTTAGAAAACATTTTCTCTGCAATATGAAGGTGAAAGAAGTATAGCATGAGGTGAGAAAGAAGAGTTGAAAGACTTTTCAACAGTTACTCAGAATCATCATCTGATTATTCCTTCATTTACATACAGAATTTATGAAGCAGCCTGATTAATTTATCAATTTAAGAGGGTTCTGAGAAAAGCCATGAGAATGATTAAAGGATTGGAAAAAATGCCTTCATGAAAAATCTGTTTAACTTACCCAAAAAAAGGTTAAGAGGTGACTTGATCATAGTTTTGAAGGCCTACATGACAAAGTTTAATTTGATAATAGAGTACTCTCCACTCTAGCAGACAAAAGAAGGGCAAATTTCAATGGTTGGAAGATGAAACTAGACACAGTCTGACTAGAAATAAAGTGTAATTTTTAACCGTGATGATAATTAACCATTGGAACAGTTTACCAAAGGTTGTGGTGGGTTCTCCATCACTGGAAATTTTAAAATCAAGATTGGATGTTTTTGTACAAGATAAGCTCTAGTTCAAATGGAAATTGATTCAGGGAAGTCCTATGGCCAATGGTATACTGGAGATCATACTAGATGATCCCTTTTGACTTTAGAATATATGAATTGTGAGTTTGGGACTGAGAAGAGCCACAGGATTCAGGAACTGGAAGAATCTAGATACAGACAAGCTAAGTCTATTAAGTTAAGAGTTTCTATAGTTAAGAAGCTGGGAATTGGCACATCAGTGTGTCTGGATTTGACTGTGGTAATTAAAAGTTTAACTTTCTTGAGACTTGGAATGGAATTATTGTTTTCCCTTGTTAGCGCTGGGAGTTTAAAATATCTGCACAAGAGCTGGTTTATGTGTTCAAGATGAAATGTCTTGATCTTTATTTTCAAATTTTCTTCATTAATAGAGTTCAAGTGTAAGGTATAATATTCCTTGTTTTTATTAATACGGGGTACACGTGCACTGACACAATCCTGAAATCAGGAAAAATAGCTCACAAAAAGGAGGCAGTAAGTTAGACTACTTTCATTTATTGTTGTGAGACACTCTTTTCTTAATATTTATATCAATTTTATGTTTAAGGCTTCTGCTAAAATGGTATCAAATATTCTTTTAGTAATTTTACTGGGGATTTTTTAAAGTTTTCTTTTTGGAAATTTACAATGAACTTTTCCGTAACATCTACTTAAAGTACCTGCTGGCTAATATGTCTAGCGTTACGAGGAATACTGTAATTTAATATTATAATGCCGATCTAATGAACCTGGGAAGTGAATAGATACTATGGTGTTGGGTACTATTGAAAACCCTAGCATATGTAGATAACTAGATCATAGAGGACAGTTAGAGTAAGTCATCCAGGGACTAATCCAAAACCCATTGAAGTGAATGGAAAGGCTTCTAATAGAAAGACTTCCATTGACTTCAGTGTGCATTTTATCAGGCCACTCACCCATTCTTCTGCTAATGCAAGATTATTTCCTAAAATGTTTCATATTGAGTACTTTGTTACACCTGGGACATGGAGGCCCCAACTTCTAGTTTCCTTTCTTATGGATTTCTTCCATTCCTTCTTCTCCCTCCCTAAAATGTTGTTGAAACGTGAAAACAACTCCAAGTTAATGGAGGGAAAGCAATGATTTTGAGAAAACTCACCCAAATCTGATTTTTGTAGATTTGGGCGTGAAATCTGTCAGATTCCCAGTGAAACTTGTACAAAACAAACAAATTCAATATTTCACACAGCTTGGCAAAATATATTGTGAATCAATGTAGTGTTGAACCTCATAGGAAAGTGAGTGGAATGCCCTCTGATCATTGTATAATTTATCTGTTACATCTGAAATATCTTTTATAGGACAATATAAACAACAGAAATAGACTAAAAGAACAGGAAACCAAAAGTGTTTTACAGAGGGGACACATACCAGTGTAAGCTCTGATAGAATCTAAGAGGAAGAACTAAAAAAATCCTGGGGAAAAAATTAATGAGATGAGAAATTGACATTAAAACTAAATAATAAAAATGTGAATACAGAGACTAGGATACAGTCTCTGAGCAAAATGTTTTAAGATTTAAATGAGAGACAGAGAAATAATCCCAACAAGAGTAATTTAAAGCACAAAGATGATGGTATTATTAAATATAAGTGTCTGGTCCTTAAAGAACAATTACCCTACAAAGCAATTGCAGAAAGACAGTTTGGGTTGTTACTGACTCTGATACAGTGTAAAAGCCTCTTGCTTATTAGGTTATAAACACTGCATATGTTTATCACTATTGTTCCAAACAAAGAAATGCTGGCTTTTTGAAAATATCATATAGAATTAGTCCTACTTTTTCTATTGGGAAAGCTATTGCCAATTCTTATAGTGGTTTTCTCAGCCTGTAGTAAAATGGATTAGTGCAAAACAGACATTTAAAATGGATGAGGGTTTTCTTTTGATCAAAATCTGAATATTTCCAGGAACAGAACCAGTTCAGTTTGATTCCTGAAGGACTCTGTGTCTCCTCTATTCTTCACCAAGAAAGAAGCAAAGGCATGGGGAAAAAATAGTTTGGAAGTTCCCAACCCACATGGAGAGGGAAGTGGTTGACATTCTTCTCCCTAAGAGCTGGCAAAAACCACTCCATTTCCCTTGGTATCCTGTGGATGTGGAGCAGGGGTGACAGGCAATGGTAGCACAGTTTCCTCCAAGAGCCAGACAGATTAGGAGGGTCACATTATGTTCCCAATAGATTCTAAACCTCATCTTTACCCCAAGTGCCACAAGCCTTTACCCTTGAGAGGGACCTTTCCCTCCACAAAGTAAACCTTGCAACATGCCTTCATACTTTCAAGGGATGAAGCTATGTGGTTCATATTTTCCCCCCCGTTTTGGAGTATAGTTTGTAAGTTTTACAAGCCTGGGTTCTAGCCAGGCAGAATGAAAACCTGAGCAATGATTGCCAATTACACTATATTACACATAAAAGTTTTGTCAGAAGATGCCAATTTATGAAACCAAAAACCTTTAATATGATTTTATTAGGAGGGTCACATTATTTCCACAGGCTAAGCACATGCATGCTCACAAGCATGCTCAGCCTTGAAGTTCAATACAGTGTCAGAGTAGATAGTGGCATGCAAATACAGTTGTGTCTTACGGTGGGGGGAGGGTGGGGGTTGTGATGGGTTCGGTCAAAGAGACCCCCTTGGGACTGTTACCTGATGTGCTGAGATTACCTCTGAGCCTGTTTTCTCTGACAGTTTGAGCCTCCAGAACCCTGCCTTGTTGAGCCAGACACGCAAGCCTGCTACCACACAGACCCAGGGTCTGAACCACACCCCCAAAGCTGCAAACTTAACTGAAAACAGCTTAAGAAGTGCTCCTGTCTCCAGCACCCAGCTCCCAATGGGATCCAAACCACAAATAAATCTGTTTTACTCTGTATAAAGCTTATACAGGGTAAACTCATAAATTGTCCACTCTCTATAACACTGATAGAGAGATATGTACAGCTGTTTGCTCCCCTAGGTATTAGTCACTAACTGTGGGTTCAATAATAAGCAAACATGATTTTATTAAGTATAAAAAGTAGGGTTTAAATGGTTTCAAGTAATAACAGACAGAACAAAGTAAGTTACCAAGCAAAATAAATCAAAATACACAAAGCTAACATAATACACTAAGAAGCTAGTTACAAATACTAACTTCTCACCCTAGATGTTATCTCAGGTAAATTCCTTTTCAGACCCACATTGTAGTTTATGGCCTTGGTCCAGCAATCACTCACACCCCTGTAGTTACAGTCCTTTGTTCAGTTTTTTTCAGGCATCTCTTTGGGGCGGAGAGGCCATCTCTTGAGCCAGCTGAAGACAAAATGGAGAGGCTTACAGGGCCTTTTATATTCTCTCTCTTATGGGCAGAAACCCCTTTGTTCTCCTGTGCAAAATCACAACAACAAGATGGAGTTTGTAGCCACCTGGGTAAGTCACATGTGCATGAATGATTCAGCTTTTTGCAGGCTGACACCATTGTTTACATGTTAGTTTGAACGTTCCCAGGAAAGCTCAGATGTGGATTGGTGTCTCCCAAAGTCCATTGTAGTTAAGTACTCCCAATTACTTGAATAGTCCCTTCACAATATGTTGGCCAAACCTCCCTTATGTGTTTACTACAGCAAACACTTCAAATACAAGCATAGAACCAATGCTCATAACTTCAGATATAAAAACCATACATGCATACAAATAGGATGAATATATTCAGTAATTCATAACCTTTGCAAAGATGTGTCACATGGCATATCTAGCATAAAGCATATTCCAGTTGTTATATTTACACTTATAAGCATATTTCCATAAACATATAGAGTACAGCATCACAGGAGTCATCTCGATACACTTATTTGCAGCAAGGGTGGATTCAAGAGAGGATTGAGTTGGATAACTTCATTGCAAGTTGACTGGTAGGTTAGCAGTACTGCCAGCAAAAGAAACAAAGAGAGCCCCTTAGCTAGGAGAACTGGAGTACCTAAGATTACTTTGCATGAACAACCTGGCCACCTTCAGTTGCAAACCCCAGGAAGTCCCTTGTCAATCTGTGTAGGCCTGGAATCTCCCCGCTGCAGCATTTCAGACCTGTTTGCAATCACCCCTGGGAGAAAACCCTGGATCTGCCCTAAATCTCTCTCTCTGCCCTCTTGATTAAGTCTACCCCCTTACAAAATCTCAAATGGTTTTCACCCAGGTATACAATAATCATTCCTGGCAGCTGCTTCCGGGCTGCCAAAGAATGTAAGAGAGGCATCATCTGGTCCCAAAGCATGCTCTTTTTGCCATGCCAACTCAGAGGCCCAACCCATGCCACCACTGAGGTCCACCTGTGAACCTCCAGATGAACTGGCTGATCAGTGCAAATTTCTGTGCCTGCAGATCCAAACACTGACCCTCATGATGCATTTTTTGCACCTTCGGGCATGTTTCTCCATCTAGGACAACTCAACTCATATCTTAATACACTGCCTCACCACTGAACTTCCATTCCCCTGTAGGCCAGATGAACAATATTCTATTCCAAGATGTGTTGTGGATGTAATCCCTCCAATCCTGCACAAATGGAATCCCACTTCACCAGGGAAACTTCAACAATCTGCATACTTTGACATCACCATAAACTGAAATTTGCATTTCCAAGGTAACTCCTCTTCCTGTGAGGAAAGAGTTGCCCGGCATCAGGACCTCTACGCAAAGCAAGTCTGTACTACTCTGACTAGGCCAATTTCAGTACTACAAGAATGTGTGGAGGCTATGATTCACCTTGCCATCCCTGAATCAATGTTTGGACACTAAGTCAGGGTGTCAGATTCCTCCCTCCATTGCAAATCCCTGAACTCGAAAAGTCTACCTAAATCTCCCTTGTTGATTCTTTTTAGCCCTCAGAGAAACCATCCCTCCGACAGCCTATGTAAAACCCTGGTGCTAGGGAAGGGGCTGTGAACTACCTGAGATGCCGGTGGGATGTGGGAAAGCAACCAAGTTAATTGCTAGTACCTCCCTGTGGCAGGTGATGGGGTACATTTCCCTGATAAACCAGATTTGGAAATGGACTTGGGGAGAAAGACATCCCCTGCAGAAAGACAACCCCATGAATGGGGTTGGAAACCCTAATGTCTGGTACAGTGTGAAGACAACCTCCTTTCCCCACCCTCTCAAACTTTGTACGAGGGCAGGGCAGTGGGATCCCAGCAATCGGCTGGGACCAACTGTGGAGGGGTGGAGATCAGCCTTCCCCCCAGGTGGAAGTGTTTAATAGAGGAATCATGACCTGCATTGCACAAACTATTGCCAGAGAGTTCCGAGGTGAGTTCAGCTAATAAAGTTGTGGCCTCTTGTCTTTCTTCCCATATGTCCAAAACAATGCCACCTGGAGCTCCTGGGAAGTGCTCTCTCTCCACCACCTTTTCTATAGTGGGCAGTAAGCTCCCATCTGCCAGCCTAGCCAACTCTACTAGTCTCTTAGGGGAATGCAAGGAGTGAAATTTCACCTGCCTTCTGTGCCAAGGAGGACGTAAAGACTCCTTGGTCTCGCCCGTTTGTGCATTTGTGCTTGACTCAGTCTTGCCCCTGACAAACTTCCAGGAGCACATGTATATATGAAGTTAATAAATAGACTGCCAGTATTATATGAGCCATTAGATATAAAACATCTAACAGTGTGTATTAAGATATGCACATATCTATCGTCATCAGAGAGCACTTGGGCTTTGCTCTCATGGTTACCATGATATCATCACAGTCCCTCTGAGTGGCTACCGCCGTCTTTCTCACCATGTACATCAATTATTAATGCCTGTTCGAAACACGCATCACCCACAAATTCATTCTCAGTTCTCTCTCCTATATATCTTAGAGAATTTCCAATAGAGATGTGCTGGCAGTAAAAATACCTGTTTGCAGATGTCCAAAGAAAAGTACCTGACTCTCCTGAATTAGCTGGCCCGCTAATTACCACAGCAATTGAATTGGATGTGAATCACTGGAAGAGTGCTTAGCAAGGCAGGTGGGAAATATTTATATAGACTAGACAACTAACTGTTGCTGGTGCCAGAACAAACAGGTGCAGATTTTATTGATGCAACAAACATGAAAACTAAACCAAACAAACACACAGTTTACAGGGTATATTTCTGTACCACAAACACAGCCTTTGCAAAGTAAAATAAAAGATGTTCTGTTTTCATGGAGGAGGAACCCTCATCATTAGTGATGCACGGACTCTTCCTTAAACCTTTGAACTCTAACATTAGCACCTAAACTCATGGGGTTCTTCTCAGCTCATCAAATGCCCTCCCAGAAGGTGTTTTAGCCCTCCTAAATAAATTATTCAAGATATGCTGACAGGTCTTATTCCTTGTTGCCTTTTTCTCCATATAACTCTATCCCACCCCCATCTCACATAGCAGTTATACAGGTTCTACCTACAACATGTAACTGTATGGCCAAAGGAGAGAACCATCTCTGCAGTACCATTCAACACAGCCAGTGGTTGCTATTGCCATCATATTACATTACCAGCTGGGCTACTGCTAAACTAGTTAGAAATAGTTCTTTCAGCCAATCTTGTGGTTCTTTCTCCCTGATCACCTGCAAGACAATTTCCCCCATTCCTTCTCCCAGGTTCATATCAACACAACCTTGAATTTCCAAAGGAGCCTGTAGTCACACCTCTCACCTCCACAGTGTCCCTTAGTGTCCGAATGGGGTGTTGCAGGGGTTCTCTCAATCTAGTGCCCCCTTCAGATGTTCTGGTGTCACACAGTTCCTGGACTCTTCCACTTCTGGTGCTCATAACTTGATCTCTTGATCTGGAGGAGGGCAGCAGAATTCAAGCCCACTCTCCCCTTTGGGTTCTTGCCGGGGGACCCTGTTTTAGGCAGATAAGGACTGTTCCACCACTTTCCTGAGTTGCTCCTACATTCATCCTACTTTTTGACAGCTTCATTAGGTCCCTGCACTTGGCTACCCCCACCGGGATCTGTGGTTTCTCACAGCTTCTCCCTAACTAGCTACAAAGGTGCTTTCTCAAAGCCCACTCTCTCCCAGCCCTTCTCTACAGCAGCTAGGCTGTATTGTGAGCAATCCTTTTTGTCTCACAACTTTAGAATGATGAATATCTCCTTCCTCTAGACAGGAGTTCACCCACAACCCTCTCTCTGGGGCTGGGAGTTGTATCTCAGACCTCTTGCCTTAGGATAGTCTCTCTTCCCCTCCTTCAAACAGGAGCTCCACCTCAGCCTTCTTCCTGTAACTGGGGCTTGGGTCTCAGGCCTCTTGCTTTGGAAGAGCCAGCTACAAAGCTTTTTGCCAGCTCCCTTCAGCTGAACACCTGCTCCAACGAGCCTTCCAAGCTAGAGGGGTCAGCAGGTCATCCTCTCCTATCAGCATCTGCTTGCTGTGAGCGAGAAGGCAGCTTTTGTTAGTCCCCTTCTCCCAACTCCTCCCCCATTGATTGGGTGAGAGGGAAGCCTTACCTTGCCCTCTCTGCAAGGCTGTCAGGATTCCTTCCCCTAGCACCACTCAGTCCATATCTATTGGATCTTTCAAAACCCTTAAAAGGCTATGCCAGGCGATGGGGTGAGCTAACCACTAGGCACTACTACCTTCCATGGCAGACTAGCCCATCACAGAGGTTAAGGGACTTAGAACCCCACCTCCATTGAAATAAGAGTTGGGCACTTAACTGCCATAAGCTCCATTGAGGAACCCCAGCCTTACATCTCACCACCTTTTTGCTGCCAAGTAAATTCTCTTTCAGTTCACTATTTCCGAAGGGCTCAGAGAAAATCTATTTCCCCTTAACCTAACTGTTTGCTCCATGTAGGTCAACATGACACATTTGTTTGTTAATCTTGTTTTCCAAAACAGAAATGTACTATAGCAGAAAGTGACAAAAGCTATATGAATTCTGAAAAGCAAGTAAACGACCAAGAAACAGAGGTTCCAATAAATTCCATGTTTAAATGATATACAAAAAAATTGAATTTTAACTTCAGCTGATTTGTAAAATCAAGTATTTGTTTCATGTGTTTCACCTATGCCATGTGATTTGGTCATGCCAAATAATTTATAATAAAGAACCATCAAATATTAAAACAATATTCTAAGGTTTTTGCCTCCATTTTCCTGCATTCATCTGTCAAAATTAAGACAGGGAGGGAAGGGATGTGAATGAGGTATTTTCCACAATTCGCCTGTTTTAATAAAACGATCTTTCGTTTAGGACGATAACAAAATAAAACAATCCCTGGGTTTTCCTTCACCATTCCCCCTTAAAATGCTCTTCCATAATGTCACACATTACCTTACTTATATATTAGATGTTTCTGTACATTTACAGTAGGAAACACCAGTATTTGAGCAACTTTTATGAAATCTTGATTTTTTTACATTAAAATAATGTTCAAATGTGTCTCTCTGAATGGTGATGTCTTCTAAGAAGAGATGACAAAATAACATTGGAATTATAATAATAGCAGTGTTGCCAGCTCTTGTGATTTTGTCATGTGTCTCACATGATATCTGGTGTTTTTCTTAAAGCTCCAGCCCCCAGATTCCTGTCATTAGTTAAGAATCTCAGCCTTGATTTAAAAAAAAGTAAATTTCTAGCCCTCATAGTTGCAGAGAAAAGCTTAAAAAGTGCACCCTGAAGGGTTAGAAACCAGACAACAAATACAATAAATCCAACATTTATTATTGTGCAACAAGCTCGTGATTTTTGAGGAGTGAGTTATAATTTTTGAGTGTTTGGGTTTGGCAATACTGTAATAGATATTACTGTCAATTTAATTTACTCTGGTAATCATGCTAGTAATCATGAACATAGTTATAGTTCTTGCAGAGATATGTGCAAACCTGAAGTCTAATATTTCCATCTGTCCTATAGCAAAGGATCTCTACTCTACAGAACTCAGTGGTGTTCAGTTAAATTCACACTGCAGGGAATGTGGGGCTTTCAAGCTCAAGGTCTATATTATGTCATTTGTTTTACTTGGAATATCAAAGGTGATATGGGGCAAGCTCTGCAAGGTACTCAGCACCCTCAGCTCCCAGTGAAACTAACGGCACCTTTAGAAAGATCCTCAAGCGCCTTGCAACATCCCGATTGAGCCCAAAGTATTTTCAGAGTAATTATTTCTGTTCCTTCTTATTCTTCCTTACTGCCGCTGCCTCAGTTGTCACTGCCTCCAGAAATATCTGCAAGTTTATCAAAAGACACTCATTTATTTTCAAGGTCATGTGGAGATCTGACCGCAGCAGGAATCTGTTTTATTTAGAGAGTCGCCTTAGTGACAACTTCTTTTTTAAGAGCTCACCTGTCTGAGGTTACTGATGCTATATATATATATATATATATATATATTTTTTTTTTTTACAAGTAGTGTATGAATCTGAATCTCATCCGGCATGCCTGTCATCTTTGGAAACTCATTTCCACCTAAGTTGTACTAACAATAGCCCCTGAACCTCTAGTTGTTGTTTTTTTTCTTTTCCTACTCTTTCCTGTAGACTAAATATTTTACAAAATTAAACCCAACCCCTCTAATCTGTTGATCTCTCAATAGCCCGTTTTAGTTATGTTATGAGAAGCAATATGTTTGGCTTTATTATCCTAAAGATATTACCATCCAGGTTTTGTTGTTTTTGTTTAATCTACCATTTCCTGAACAACAGCATAAAAATCCCCATAAGAAAAATCCACATTACAGAGTAAGCAATCAGCACACATCAGTGGTCTTTTAAAAATCTTAGTCACTCATTAAATATGGAATAAATGTTCTTTCATATCTAGGTGCTTTATTAGGAAGAATATCCCTGTACAAACTCTCTAAATTTTATACATGATACATTCCATTCATACCAGCTCCTGTGTCATATCAAAAATGCAAGTTGGGGAAATGATTTATTATTATGCCTCTAATATCTGTAGGCAAAACAGAGAACCTGTAGCTTTGCATAATACTCCTTCATTTTCTTGTTTGCATAATTAACGCTATGCAAGGGGCTCCTTTGTTTTCCTTCCTCAGCTAGTTACTATGACAATGGCAATTGTTTAGAGAGCAAGAAGCTATTGGCTCGAGTGTTATTCAGTGCAGAATTATTACAGAATAATCTGACTCAAAGTTGCAATGAGTATGAAGAATAGCAATTCTGATACTATCCTAAACAGTATTTTTCTGATGTTAAATCCACAGAAACATTTGGAAAGATGTGAATTAATGTTAAAAATCATCTGGTTTGACTGTTATTAACCTGTCAAGAAGAATCAGGCTGATCTTTCTTTCTGAGTTAACACATAAAATACTTGTTATCTGTATGATGAATGGGAATACATCTTTATACATCAATTACCTGCCATCAGCAGCAGTAGCATTTAGCCAGAACTTTAGGTGAAGGCATTGCAACCCTTTGTAATTGCTTGTTAGATGCTCTTCAAAAGCCCTTTTGGACTTACTCTGTCCTTTTCTTATGGCTGTCAAAGCAATGAAATCTGCATCCTCTAAGTAGAGAACTTTGGTTAAGGTTTTTGAACCATTCCTACATATGAATGCCCTTAAGCATGTGCCTAACTTTAAGCATGTGAGTAATCCCACTTATTTAAATGGGATATGTCCAAAGTTATGCATATGCTTACATACCTTGTTAAATCAGGGACTCAGGGAATATGCTGTTAAATTACCACCTGTGAATGCAGCATATAACCAGATGATTGTGAATTGATTTTCTTTTTTTTCTTGTTGTCAAAGTGGGCCAAGGCCCCAGATGCCTCAAAGGAAGAACCATAACTGGCCATGAAACTCTTCTTAAATTAAAACGTAGGCCAAGATTTTCAAAAGGGAGGGAGCCTACAGTAAGGGTTCCACGTCCATATTTAGGTGCCCATTGTTTTCAGTTGGAGCTGTTAGGAGCTCAGCATGTTTGAACATCAGGCCATTTACTTAGGATTTTATGAGCATAATTTTAGGCAGCTATATTTAACAACCTTGAATGAGTTAGAATAAAAGCCTCTCTTTATTTTGCCTTTTGTAATCACATGATCGCATTTACTTTTCCCTTTCCTCAGGCCTGTCAGTTGGAGGGAGAGTGGAGGCATTTCCCCGCCCCCCAGTGGATTCTGGGAGGGTTTTTTTTATCTCCTTCCCCTGAAGCATCAGCACTGGCCACGGCTGGAAGGGGGACACTGAGCCAGGGCTCTGATGTGACACCAAGCATTCTCTCTCTCTCTCTCATGTACTTGGATGGCTGGTTCTTGCTCACATGATCAGGGTCTAACTGGTCACCATATGTGGTGTCAGAAAGGAATTTGCCCTCTAGTCAGATTGGCAGTGACCTTGGGATTTTTTCCCTTCCTCTGCAGCACATGGGTGCGGGTCACTTGCCAGGATTATCTGGGTATATCTCACTTAATCATTTGCCTGCCATTGCAGGGGCCTTGAGCACTGGTGCACCTTGATCCCTCCTACATTCTGCCTATCTAACACAATAGTCTAGTCTCCTGTGGGCTGTAATTCTTTGGTCTCATTTTGGTTGTTGGGTTTGGGGTGGGTGGTGTTGGTGGCCTATGATATGCAGGAGGTCAAACTAGATAATCTGGTGGTAACTCTATGTCCTATCCTCCAACCATTTGTTATACTTGCTTGCTGTACCTTGCTTTAGTCAGGGAGTAAGCTCTTCAGGACTGTCTTCTCTCTGAGTTTGCTGAGTGCATAGCATCCTGATGACTCTATCCCGATTGGAGCCTTTTGGCACTACTGTAATAAATAATAATGATATGGAATTAAGTGGGAGTCTAAGGGTTCTATTCCCAATATAGCCAGTGACCTGCTGTGTGTGATCCTGTACTAGTCACTTTATCTCTCTACACCTGTTTGTCTCCCAGCCTTTGTCTAGCCTATTTAGTCTTGCTCTTCTTTTCTATTCATGCTCTTGCTCTGTGTCTGTACAGCACCTAGCACAATGGGGTCCCTGTCTCAGTTGGGGCCTCCAGGCATTCCTATAATGTAAATAAGGCTAATGGTTTAAAAGGATAATTTGCTACCTTTGTTTTGCATGTATAGAACATACTGTATACAGCAACCTGTATAATTTGGCATTTTAATAATACAATATTTATATTACATATCAATATATTTGTAAAAAAACTTGATATATAGGTTAGAAAAAGAAAATCCCAAGTGAAAACTTATGTGTATAACATTTGTGACCCTATTTATAGGAGTAAGGATTTCTTCACAATCTTTAGGTGATAAATAACTCATTCTATATATACTACAACATTCAGCAAATCTTTGCTAATTATGCAATATAATTTCTAGAAACAGCATTAAGAAATTCACTGCAGTTTATAAAATATTTAAAATAATTATATGTGATTATGAGATTAGTTCCTAAAGCATAGAGCAAAAGCATAAAGTTACTGCATGAGTCATTCGAACACTAAATCCCGGTTTTCTGTGTCAATTTTTAGTTGTTCACTGATTACATGTTTTTATTAAATTTGGTGAATAAAAATACCATTAGTTTGGAGGCAGACTAATACAGTGTTTTCATCTTCACTTCATTATTAGACCTGGGTTCACTCAGACATTAGCTTTCAGTCTAACAGGAGGCTAGGAATATTGTCCAAGTGATCCATCCAGGATCCAGAAGATTTTGTCTACATCTCTTATAGGGCACCAAATACTCTCTCAAAAGCAGCATTAGTGTACATGCAGTTGTGCTTTCTGTGTCCTACAGGGTCTAAGCACCCCCAGGTTCTAGTGAGCATGATCTTGGAAGGTGATCTGCTGCTTCAACTCCCATTGAAGTGAGCGGCAGTTGGAGATTGCAAAGAGCCTCACTAAAGATGCTCAGCAACTAAAAGGATCATGCTCGCTCAGTTTCTCTTTCCTTCTCTCTGTCAAGGTGCCTCACGGACTCCTGTTGCCAAGCTGCTGTTCACTCCGCTTCAGGAATTCAATGATTCTATCACTTTCACTCTCTATTTTCTTCTTTACCTCCTCATTCATTCTGAATTTTCTCCATTTACTACTGGGTTCTACTTCTCAGAGCCACTCTCTAGCAGACTTGCTTTCCCATCCTGCCCTGTCCTTTTCTTTCCCTTCTAGGCCATATCCCTTTCTGCTGCCAGCCCTTCCTATCTCCAAACTGTCCCTTCCTCCAGGATGCCTTTTCTCTTCTCTCCCACTTCCAGGCTCCCTCTTTTCACCAAGCTACGTCATATCTAGACACCCCCCACCCCCCGCTTACTTTAAGTTCCACTGATAGCCCCAATCCTGTTAATTAACTGTCATGCCATTTGCTCTCTCGGTATTCCCACTGCTGTTTACATATTCCTTATTAAGCCTGCTACTATTACCATTGTCGTTAATGGGAATTTTGCCATAGATATCAAAGGCAGCAAGCCTGGAGACCACAGTTTATGTGGCTGTTCACACGCACATTCATACATAGACTTTAAGGCCAGAGGGACAATTCTGATCATCTAGTCTGGCCACCTGCATGATACACCCCATAGAATGTTACCCAGTAATTAAGCCTATAACTTCTACTTGAGCTAAATTCAGCTACTCCCTTTTATCCAGTTGACATTATGAGCACAGTTTATACAATGAAACTCTAACCACAAAATCTTCACTTTCAGATTTAGACTCGAGGCCTGATTCTTCATTGGCTCCCATCTTATGGGGGGTCAAACCAAACTTTCAATGAAACTCAGAAAAAATTGGTTAACTTTTTCAGGTTTGTGTTTTTCATTTTCAATGCCTCTCCACTTTCAGGTTTGGATGGCAGTAGAAGTAACAAAATATTGCTCTTGCTATAAAGTATTTCCAAGAAGCACTGCGACTCTCATGAGATACCTACCTTGTGTGAGATTTCCTGATAAATAAGATATTGCATATTTATCTGGACTAAATGCCAACCACTCAGTGTTTGGGAGGAGAGTTAGGCCAATGCTGAGTGCTTTGGAAAATTTCACTAAGTCTTCTGATTTTGTTACCCTTGTTTTGGATACATATTTGCAATTAATCTCTTAGTCGGTGCTACTAGTCAATTTATAGTTATAGAACTCAGATCCTGAAACCTTCGTATGCCCGTGCACTTGTATTACTTAATAAAGTAGAGTTGAACCTTAAGTATCTCTTGAGTTTTCAGTACGTGTCTTTTGTACCTTCTGTAAATACATCTCTTTTGCACTGCATACTGCCAATGCTAATGTTGCTGTATGATGACCAGTGAAGCCAAATAAGGACCTGATTTATTCTATGATTCTTTTCTCTGCAGTCTTTAGCCATCTTATGTTTACCTGGTCATTTGCTTGATGCTACAGTGGCAAATAAAATGGTTGAACTCTGAGAAAATGTTTTAATTTTTTTTCTCTTGTAAAACTGCAGACTATTATCCATGACCATTACTACTGAGGCTCCATAACTAGACAACATGGTTATACTGCATGATGATGTGATCACTAGCCTAGCAAAGCTCGACTCCTAGTAAATAATGAACAAATCCTCTTCCCATTAAAATGAATTAACATTGTGCCTCTCTTTTCTAATGGATATGCATGCAGCTGGTCTGAACTGAGCACCCGCAGCTCCACTGTTTCTACCACCATTGACTCATTGGGTGGGTTGGAGGAATATTTAGGATGTAAGTTCCTCCGTCCATCTCCATGACTTTATTTATGTTTGTCTAGTGAACAGCTTCATTAGTCCTTCTTTTATAGTTTTCAATTTCTAGGTATCTTTTATGACTAATTTCTATGGCTTTCCTTTTGCATAGACACAAACAAGAATAATGATCTTGTCTACTTTTGGTGCCGCTCTTCATAGTGGTGCTGATTCATCCCAGAAGGCATTGTGTTGCTTGCATGTGCCTGGGGGGCAAAGCTACACTCACTCTAGCCACTACATTAGATATATTTTCCACAGCCTGCCATTTATTTTAGTCTAAGTGTACAACTGCTGCAGAAAAATGATGTCCTTACTACATTATTTCCCTCAATAAGAAACTGACATTTTCTCCTGTTTAGTATCAGTCCATACAATTGAGTTATTTGTAGTGCTTTAATTAACCTGTGCATTATGTTATTTTACCCCACATAATATAGACACATATGTACATAATATCTATCCCTGACAGATGACCTAGAGGGATACTTCCATTTTCAAATGTGTCTGCAAGGAGCCAGGCAAAGCATCTCCTATAGCTTAGAATAGCATCTAATATTTCAATCACTATTTCTGCTCATTTGGGTGTCTGGGAATGCTCTTTTTTCACATCCAGAATGAGACCTTTTTCCCCCCCGGGTCACATGCCACTATTCTAATCTACCCATGGAATGATTGTTCAATGCTCTCTATAGCCTGATTCAGCAATGTGTGTGGACTGAGGAGCCCCACTGACTTCACATTGCAGCATAGGAGCCTATCTTTTAAAAACAACATGTCTTCTAACTATTATATGTGATTATATCCAGGAGCCTTTTCCTAGGGGCACTATCATTCTCCCAGGGTACGGAGGGGGGGAGGAAAGGGGGAGGGGGGGGCACACTGTCTTTTATTTTGAATTTTCATGTGAATTATATTTGTTGTGTAGGTAAAATCCCCTAAAGTACATTTCCATAAGAAACAGGGTGACACAGCTAGTATGCAGCCAAACTTGGCTCATGTCTCTGTTATTATTACTAAGAATTTTCCTTTTACTGACAAACTACCACCCTGTCTGTACACCTTACTGAGAAACCCCATCATGTTATTGGAGTGCCTGGCTCCCATTCCCTACCTTATTTCAATATTAATCTAACTTGTTGTGCCACTTAGGTTATAACTTTCTGGGACACAGTCTGTGTCCTTGCCATTTTCTGCACACTACCTAATATTCTATTGGGTTTTAAGAAAATAATAAATGATCTCCTGTGTATGTACTCCATATGGCCCTCATCACCTCTCAGACATTAAAGGGTTTTATCCTTACAACTGCACTGTGAGGAGGAAACTTTCATGGACAAATAACCACCCCTGCCAGCTTTACTGTATTCACTCAATACAGTACAAAACAGTAGAGCACCATATCTGTGCTTAAAAACTTGATTTCATTAGCTACAGCAGAGTCCCTAAAACCTTTAGTTTCACGCTTCTAAGGAGTTATTACAACCAATGAGAGAAAAGCCTTTCATGTTGTTTTTAAATCTTTAAGTTGAAACATGGACACAGTCTCAACAGTAGTGCCAGAGGATGTGATTGACTGAGCTTTGCCAGAGTAAGGCCTGAGGGCCTGATCCTACAATGTGGAGAGCACCTTCTGCAAGAAGCTTGGTGTCAATGGGAGTTGAGAATGCTCCACAGTTGAGGCTGGTGAGGTCTAGAAGTCAAACACGTGAATGAGATTGTTCATGTCCAACATGGCTGTTCTAAGTGGAACTTTAAATGTGATAGAATTGCTGACCTAAGAGAAGATTTCTGTGCTACAAATAGAAAAGTCAGGCCTAAGAGCCTATCAACTATGACTAGAGCTAGACATGAACCAAAATCTCAAGTCTAAATGCCCTTGAAATTTGGGGGTCCAAAACTAGATCCAATCTCAAATTCACAGCAGGCCTCTCTCTCTTTACTCTGAAATAAACAAACAAACAAACCCAAACTTTCAGACACCTGAAATCCAAGTCTGAATGTTATGGTTTGAACTCATGTCTAACCTTGCAGAGTATGTGGGCTGGGAGCAAGGCCAGGGGAACACGCACGTCCCCCTAGCACCTAGAAGATATCAGGGAGGACAGTACAGTAGTTTATTCTACAGGAAACCACTTAATATATTCACTCTCCCTATGGGCCTTCTCTGGGGTGCAAAAGCTAAGGGGGCAACACTGATGCAGACACAGGGTTGCCGGTAGATGCCTGAGGTTTAGTTGGGATTTAGGAAATTGGCTAGGTTTGTTGGTCAGATCCCATGTTTTTTCTGTGGAGAACAAACCTTGAGTCCACGGACGGAATAATTCAGAGGAAACTCCATGGGGAAGCATTGTGAAGTTTCCTGGCCACTGCACCAAGTATTTGTAGGTGAATTTTCTCCCTGTGTGCTGCTACAATAGTTGAGGCCAATAAGTCCCTAGATTTAAACATCTGGGGGGTGGAAGGAAGGTTGTTCCTAGTAGAGGGTCTTCTACTTTGAAATCACTTTTCCCATGACCTGCGTCTGTCAGTGCCTATAGTCACTGACAATTAAGGCACAGTGTAGGGCCATCTATTTTCTCAGGCCTTAGGCTCAGGGATGTTGGGAGAGCAGGGGCTATGTATAGTATCATGAACATTATTTTTAGGAGTTAAGAGCACATTTGCAGTGACTTTAGTCTATAGGTTGTTGTAGATTTTAATAGTGCATGTGTGCATAAGGGTAATTTAATACACATTAAACAAATAAATAAATACATAAATAGAACTATTTTAGCAGAAAGAGTTTATTTTATTTGTCACGCTGAGATTGCTTTGTCATCTCTGGACATTGGCCTTGGGCAGCTGTGGGCCTACAGGGAGGGTGATTTCAGAAGAGGCAGAACATACAGTACAAATAAAAAGAGGCTTCAGTCATAGTGAGCTGGATAAAGGGAGAGGGAGACACAGATACACTCACTGATGTGCAGTTACCCTTCAGGCAAGACGGTTCTAGAGTGCTGCCCACTCACTGACTGCACACATCTGTGGGCTAAGACACAGCCTTCGCTTTGGTGTAGCTCAGGAATGTCACATTTCCCTTGGTTAGCCTAATACAAGGGAATTAAAGACCACATGGAACTAGTCCCCTTTTTTCCTTGTTATTTTAATAGACATACTTTTTAAAGTGTTTGTGTTGGAGGGACAAGTACCTGGTTCCACTTGAGCAGTATGCAGTGGACTTAGCCAAATGGAGAATCTAACCTTTATTTTTATACATGGATAATGGTACAGACAATTTCAGCAACAGGTGTAAGGTGCTATTTTAAAATTCAGATTACAGTGGACCAAAGCAAACCCCCAAGTCCTTAGTATGTCAAATTCATTGAGATTTTTACATTAGGAAGAACTATGTAAATCCTGAGGAATAACTTCTGGATTTCAACCCAAAATGAATGAATCCATATGCCAGAAACCCAAATATAATTATGAGTGTTAGGCCCTGCACCCAACAATGCAACTTGGGAAAGTTAAAGGAAAGGCAAAGAGAAGTCAGACAGCTGGAAGAGCCAGAAGTGCTCACCAACCAGCCTGAATTGGTCAAAACAAGAAGACTGGATCCAAGATAAGGGCTATACAGTATGAAAACCAAGATGAGTGCCTGGAACATTTAATCACAGTGCCTGCAGGAACCAATAAAGAATCAGAATCAAAAGGGATAACATGAGGCAGTTGAGATAGGACCAAGAAATCCAATTAGTTTCTCTGATCCACTGGTGAGCTACAGCATAAGAACAAGAATTACTAGGGAGCATTCTCACCCCTCTCATCTCAACTGCAGTTAGTGGAGGCAGTGACAGAAAGGGTTTGAAGGAGAAAAATGGGAGAAGAATGATAGGGGCCAGGAAAGAAATTTCACAGCAGCATGGGGGATGTGAGAGGATTAGACTGGTTTAAGACCTTCATCAGTAAGTCTTCAAGACAGCGCTTGGTCATAACATACTGTATGAAATGCATTGTCTGAGCACAACAGGCTATGCTAAGGACAGAATATGATCACAATCATTTATGAATTCCCACACACACCCCGAAAGAGTCCAGTCTTCTTTAACTACAGAGGGGGGTTCAATGTAAATCAGGAGATTAAAGTACATAGGGTATGATTAAACAAATACACTTTAGTATTGGTATACATAATGTGTACTTACTGATGATGTGACAAAGTACTCACACATTTCAAACCAAAGCTAAGTCAATCCCCATTTCGGGATTTTTTTTAAACCAATAGGAAAACAATAACCTTTATGAAAATGGAACGTATCTAGGGCCTGGGCCATCCTTATTCACTGTGAGTAGTATCTTACCATAGGACTAGTCTCTCTGAAATAAATAGGACAGTGTGCATAGCAAGGTACAATTCACTGTGAATAAGAATGGCACAACTGTGCTCACAATACTTATATCTAGTAAATACTATTACTACAAAATATTCAGCCACTGCCAAACCCAATTTATCCTAATCTACATACCATGTGACTCCTGACTCCCTTTCCTTAGGCCTTCTACAGTCCTCTCTGCTGAGATCCAGTTCTAGAAACAAGTTTTACTGTAGCCCAGTTGAATATACATGAGAACAAAGTGAGACCAAGATATAGTTCCACTTAGCATTTTATTATGTTTGTGATTTGTATCAGTATTGAACATTTATATTGTGCTAATGCTTAGGGGCCTCAACTGAGGCCTGGTCTATACAGTGGGGGGATCGATCTAAGTTACGCAACTTCAGCTACGTGAATAACGATGTACTTAGATCTACTTATCGCAGTGTCTTCACTCTGCCTGCGCCTCCGTCTGCTGGATTGATCGCTCCGGAGGTAAGTGTAGACATACCCTGAGGCTCCACTGTGCTAGGTGTTGTACAGACATAGTAAATGACAGCCCCCTGCCTCAAAGAGCAGGCACTCCAAAAGACTTAACAAATGAGTGAGATAAACTGTGGGGAGGATAGAATAAGAGTAATAACAGGCTGTTTTAGTGTAGCCAAGCTGTGTGAACATTTCATAATTTTAGTAAGATAATTGGTAGCAGCAGTCACAGGAATCATAGCTTGCCACCTTGCCTAGCCACTATACGATGACATCTGAATTATAGACAGATCCCTGATTTTATTTTAGAACATCTATATTTCAACACAAAGCTGTATAGGCACATCTAATGTAAAGGGAAACAAGGTATTAAAAGAGATAGAAACCCTTCGTAATGTTTATTGTAGACTCTGATCAATTAAGTGACTTTCATGTTTTGGTCATTTCTCACAATTACTTTATTTCCCCTGGCAGTCACACACTCAGGTTGCAAGCAGTGCAATCTAGTGATTGGAGCAGGAGTCTGGCCTGGTGGTCAAAGCAGAATCAGAGGCCAGACCCAGTGGCATGATCAAGAGGCAAGCCAAGGGTTGAAGCCAGCAGTCAGGAGCCAGAACAGAACTGAAGGGCAAGCCAGAGTTGTGATCAGGAGACAAGCCAGAAGTTATGTATCAGGAGTTCAGAGATAGGCAGGGACTAGGTTTGGAGTGGAGCAGGGAAGGGATGGAGCAAGCGCTGGCCAGGAAGCAAGTCTGGCTCAGCTGCAGGCATGGAACACATTGAATATCCACTACGCTGCTGTTGTGTCAGAGCTTAAACGGCAACTTCTTGGCTCTTCTAACCAATCAGGGAGCACAGTAACTTAGTAAGGGTTTACTGGGCCAAGTCGAGCTCATTGGGTTGGTAGGCAATCAAGCCCAGATGTAGCTGAGTTCCTGACACAGGCCAGAGCTGCTGCAAGATCAAGCTGTTTGTGCTGGGAAATAACAAATAAGGTCAGGACTGAGACCTGCCCTTATGACACTTCCTAGGGCTATCTGAGTGCACACTGAGTACAGGTGGAGAATGAAGGAAGCCTTTGTAGATCTACTCGCCACCCATCTATGAGGGAGGGGAAGGAGTAGGCAGGTAGTTAGCATGGAGACAGAAGTTGTTTTAGACCAGTAGTAGAAAAACCAAGAGGAAATTGTGACTTTTCCCTCTCTGCTCCCAGGGCAGTGCAACTATCTGCTGCCCTCTGCTCAGCACAAAATAACTATGTTTTTACGGCTAGATTGTAACAATACAAAGTCTCTCCATTTTTTCCTTAGAACCTCTCGAACAGATTTCGCTGATATACTTTTAGTTGCTCTTTTTTCTGCTGTTCTGATTACTTTGGAACGGGAGGAAGTTTATAATAGGCATTTGATAGAGGGATAACATCTGCCTTTTCCATGGTG
The DNA here is from genome assembly GCF_028017835.1 of Emys orbicularis. Lineage (NCBI taxonomy): Eukaryota > Metazoa > Chordata > Testudines > Emydidae > Emys > Emys orbicularis. The sequence continues at coordinate 92,728,653 of NC_088686.1, read as the reverse complement.
GTGCTTAGTGTTTGATAAAGTGGATCTCTGCTTGGAAAGGGCGGCAGTCTACAAGACAACAGTGTAATCTACTTGGGTGTGAGGCTTAGAAAATGTATTGTGCTGTGAACCTAATGAGCAGGGAGTCATTTTAGGAGGACTTGGTGACGTCAGATATGGTCTTTTGAAGGTCAGCAATTGAGACGATCTGCATTTTTAGAAATATAGAGAAGCACTGAAGTCCTTTGATCTGCATAATATGCCCCATAAATTATGTTGACCTTTGCAAATAATTAATTTTAAAACACTATATTGTTTTGGTAACTTACATCAGGGAAACAGAGATCCATGATGCAGCAGTGGGCCACAGCCATATTTTACTGTGTTCTAATTATTTACAAATTAATAGCTACCGTGCAAAGTACATTTATCTAACTAGGGTGTTAAAGTAGGCATATACATTAACTTCCTTAAATCTGGGTTCTCTGATACAGAGTATATAAAAGCAAAGCTTTACTTAAAAAAATGTTTAGAGCTTTGTGGATAAGACATTTCTGTGATTCTCCAAAATGAATTTTTGATGAGAGGGGGATTTCAAAGACAGGTTTTAGCTTTCAAAACTTTATCAAACAGAAACTACTTAGGACATCAGCAGGATTTCATGGATATATTATTATTGCAATAGGGGCATGTGAAATTTTGAAATTCCCAGCACCAGCACTATAACTTACAAGCAAATCTGATCGGGTGCAATGGGGTAAGAAAGGAAACTATATAATGGATTTAAAAATGGTCTTGAAGCGAGTAAGGACTGTGGAGTATGGAAGTAGTATGTCCCCATTTCTGAGCACAAGAAAGCTGAGGAGGAGATACATCAGCTATGGAGAAGATGAGAGAGACTGTCTCTTATATAGTCCCATTCCCTAAAGAGCCTGAGTAAGAGGACGACAGAGTAAAGGGGATAGTGAAGGAAATGAGAAATAAAGGGGGGGATGAGCAGCAGGGATACTTAGAGGAGACAAAGAATAAATATCAGGGGAAGAAGAAGTGGGAGAGCTCAGCTAGTCAGTTGGAGGACTGGGTTTTCTTGGTTCCAAGGAGGATTATGACTTGTTTTTCAGAGGTAATTTTTATAAAAGGAGACACAATGGGTGCAAATGATTCCATTTTTATTTGATGTACACGATGCAGCCTTAACAGATGATCATAATCAGAATTCTTCTTAAGTAAAGGTTATCCTAAAATGCAATGCTGAATCACATCCAGCTTTCACTTAATTATTACGCAAAGAAAACGGTGTGCTGTGGCAGAATTCCAATTCAGACCAGGCAAGAATATCCTGTTAGGGGCAGAAGACACATATTGGTCTATAAACTTCTCTAGTTCACCAGAAGGAAAAGGTTATGTTTTGGTGCTACTATTGATCTTCTCCGCATCTTCTTGGCTGTACCTTCTGTCTGTGACTCATGTGTCACATAGGTCTATATTTAAAAGGAGCTCTACAAAAAATGTTTATAAAATGATCCAGTCTGATTACCTGTTGATGAAGACACAAAGACTATGTGGTGATTGAGGCCCTGATTAAGCAAACTCTTAAGCTCATGCATAGACTTTTCACAAGTGTAAAGTTAATTCACTTCAATGGATTTACTCATGTGCTTGAAATTAAGCATATGCTTAAGTGCTTTCCTGGAGTGAGGCCAAACTCTGTTTGCAAAACAAAGTAACAAGGTACTGGTTCAGATGGATTACAATGTTATGAAGTATCAGTCCCTCAGCTATTGTTATCGTCCTGATCTTTGAAACAACCCACCATGCATTCTGCTGATGACATCACAAATATCGTTCCCTGGTTCTGGAAATTTTGGCAAAAGTTTCTGGCTCATTCTTAAACCAAGTCACCATTCCATAGTCTAGAGAAGAAAGGAGGAAGAATGGCCTATTGGTCTGGAACTCAGGAGATATAGATTCAATTCTCTGCTTTGCCATAGACTTCCTGTGTGATCTTGGGCAAATCACTTATCCCATTTTACTGAGACACAAAGAGGCTAATAGCACTGCTACCACACAGATGTGGTAAGGATAAATACATTAAAGACTGTGAGGTGCTCTGATGCTAGAATGGAGGGGAGGAATAAATAGATACTCTCTTTTGAAAAAGCTTTTTAAAATTTAATTACATCACAGATCTTCTCATGTTAAAAAAGACTTTGTATCCTAAAATAATGTACAAAACTTGGCACCATTTCAGAGAAATAGAATGAGGGAAACTGAGAAAAAGAAGAATGGCATTCCACATACTACAACTTATCATTGACCATAATGGACAGTGATATAGCAGATGGAATATCAATATCATTTTGAATAGATCTTGATGCTACAAACACTTAAACATGTGAGTAATTTTATTCATATGGATCGTCCCATTGAGTTCAATGAGGCAACTTACAAATGTAAAGTTACTCACATGGCATAAGTATTAAAAAAGTAGAGGCAACAATTAAGGCCTAGGGATCAAGGGAAAACAGACAAGACGATGCCAAAGCTTTATTTTATATTACTGCATAAAGATTATTTTATATCAACAGCCAGCTGGAGTGGCATGAAAAATAGGAGAAAATTGATTTTCTAACCTTGTTCTATGTACAGAGATAGATACCCTGCAAGTCTTGGAGGGCTCTCTAGTTATCCCTCTGAAAGGGCTTTAACTGGACTGTGTTTATTGTTGTTTATCATTAAAAAATAATTTATTTATCATGATTTTCTCTATTAAGAGCACTAAAATTCTTCCATAAATCATAGATTTTTAACTAAACAAATATGCATATTATATAGCATAGATTTATACTTATGCAAAATTAAAATTTCTATTATCTAAAAATGAATGTCATTTAAAAAATATAAAATCTGTTCAGTTGTTTTTCTTATCACATAGGGCTTTAGGGTTTAAAATAATTTAATAAAGATTTCAGATGAAGCTGAAATAGTTGGTGACTCATAGGTCAACAGTGGGAGGTAGGTGAGAGAAGGGAAAGCCTAAAGCAGTTAAGGTTTTAATGAGACTCTCAGAGCTAGTTTTCAATTCAGAACATTATTAGTTATTATTTCTCCTGTTATTTTAACCAATAGCCAATGTAAAAATCCAATCTCTTTTCTAGACTTTTGTTCAAATTTATTCTTTTTTTTCCTGAGAATTTCTGAATAGCACACAGGATATATCAAAGTTTTGAAAAACTGGAAAGTTAGAAAATAAGAATAGGTCATTATCCATAAGATTACTCTGAACCTGGAAAGGTTTAAAGGGAAAAAAACAGCTGCATTTATCAATGCTGATTCTTAAAAAGAGTTACAAGTACATGTAAAAATACTACTGAGTGATTGCAAGATTAAAGGTACATGCAGTATAAAGCAAGATATATTTATTTAGAATTTAACTTGTCAAGAGGATCTAGCATTTGACATGTTTACCAAGAGTTTGAACAATTTCCCAAGGACATTCAAGTGAGCACATTAGCTGTTTTTATTTTGAGAATGCCATCTACCTCAGTTTGGCTGACATTATACTGTGCATGAGTGGACATTCAGACACTCATATGGACACAGATGTTCACGAAGGAGGATCGGAATATTATACAGGAAGATCTGGATGACCTTGAAGACTGAAGTGACAGAAATGGGATGAAATTCAATAGTACAAAGTACAAGGTCATGCACTTGGGGTCTAATAATAAGAATTTCTGCTACATGGTGGGGGGGGGGTCATAAATTAGAAGTGACGAAGAAGAGGAGATACCTGGGTGTGTGGGTCGATGAGAGGATGTCTATTAGCAACCAATGTGATGAGGCTGTGAAAAAGGCAAATGTGATCCTAGGATATATTAGGTAAGTCATTCCAGTAGAGATAGAGAAGTATTAATGCCATTGTACAAAGCATTGGTAAGACCTTATCTAGAATTCTGGTCATCCCACGTTCAAGAAAGATTAATTTAAACCGGAACAGGCGCAAAGAAGAGCAATTAGCATGATCAGGGGAATGGAGGGCCTGTCTTATGAGAGGAGACTGGAAGAGTTTGGCTTGTTCAGTCTCACAAAAAGAAGGCTGAGAAGGGATATGATTGCTCTCTATAAACACATTGGGGCGGGTGGCGGGGGGGGGGTAAATAAATTAGGGGAGGGTGAAGAGCTATTTAAGCTAAAAGATAATGCTGGCACAAGAACAAATGGATATAAACTGGCCACGAACAAACTGAGGCTGGAAATCAAAAGAAGGTTTCTATCCACCAGAGGTCTGTGGAACAGCCTGCCAATATGCGTCGTAAGAGACAGCAGGACACATTTATGATTGCAATTGTACAACAGGGTTGCTTGTGGGGAGGAGGGAGGGCAGAACTCTATCCTTTTACCTTCACAGAGTTAAGGGTGGGTGCTAGGGGCATGGAAGGTACTTGGGCCATTAGGGGCAACTCTAATGCTGCTCCCAAGCCTTGAGAGTCAGGTGGATTCCCTCCCACCTTTCCCTTTTGCAGAGAGCTTTGTGGCCTATCTGAAGTACTCAGCTTTGCACTGAGGAAATGGTTTCCCCAACATACACTATCTTCGTATAACTGAAATTTTCTCCAAGTTGCATGCTCTTTACTAAATGGCAGAGAATCATTTATCAATAGAACTGTGCTACCTGTTCCATAAATTACACAGTTTGGGCCATAACTGACAACAGACAATCACCAAACATGTTATTTTATTCTTCCTGATTGATCAGCGATTCCATTGATTTGGGAGGCTTACAATATTAAATGGATAACTTGTTCACTGACTTGTAATGTCTATTGATGCTAGATGAAGCATTTAGGACTTAATCCTGTGAGGTGCTGAGCTGCTCAGCAAGCTCAACTCCTGTTAAAGGGCCGAATCCTGCAAGGTGTTTAACTCTGGGAATTGAGGGCACTCAACACTCTCTAGGAGACACTCAGCTCCCACATGATCACGTCTTAAGTGAACTCAGAAAGGCTTGAATTTCAAAGTAACAGGGCCTAATTCTAATCTCACTAACATCAGTTTTATGATGGTATAATTCCACTGATCTCAATGGAATTGCTCATGTTTTATATTGGTGTGAGATGAAACTCAAGTCCATTTGATTCTGTCTAAACACAATAGTATGGGAAAATCTTAAGCCTTCCTGTGCTGCCCCTTCAATATCTACTGCACCTTATATGCAGACTCTGAATGCAAATGTTAATGAACTTCATATTTTAAAACTGCTAAGGCTGAAAACCATGCTTGGTCAATTAGAGTGACCCAGAGGCTATACCTGCCATTGGCATCAGTTTAATATTCTTTGTGCACAATACTTAATAAAGACCTTAGAGGCAGCAAAAATAATTTTCTAATTCTAGATTTTCTTCTTTTTCAGCAGCGCTTGCACTCATCATTTTAAAGTATGTGCTTCATCTAGGCCTGCTCATTAGCTGAATACACACACTATTGCACAGGAAACACAGTGCATAAAATTCCCCAATTTTCCAGGAAAATTTTCCAGGGACTTAGAATGACCTGGATTTCATGAACCAAATCTACAGCCTGATTTGGTATATACCAAATCTATAATCTATAATCTATAATCACACAATACGGCCTGATAGATTTTTACACCAGATTATCTCCATTTACTTCAATCAAATTACTCCTGATTTACAGCATTACTTGATAATATTCAACTAATTATACGTGGAAGTCCACTATCAAAAGCACAGAGATCCAATGAGGCCCACACTGAAGTCAAAAGCAAAACTCCTGTTGACCTCAGCAAGAGTAGCATTGAAACCTAGGTATGCATCTCATGTCATACCATGCTGTGCCAGGGTGTATAAATATCTATGGCAAATTTTGTGTAGGTATCTCCACCATTTGTTTCATAAATACTTTCAAGCTCTTTTATATCCTGGATTGGTGTCAATAGTACTCATGGCATCTGGATACTAGTATGAGTCAGCAGGACACCTCTGCATCATGCTGGGTCCTAGAACTTGACACAAGAGTGAGTTAACAGTAGATTATAGAATCATAAAAATGTAGGGATGGAGGGAATCTCAAGAGGCTACCCCACACGTACATTTGCCCCATTCCCATCTCCACCGAGGCAGGCTGCATCTCCGTTCAATCTAATACCTGTTAAAGGCACAAAATGGCAGCGAGAAAGAAAATTGAAGCAATTCTACTTACAGCATTTAACTTCTAGACCTAGTTTGACACAGAAGGAGATGGCCAGATAGCATCTTTTGCTCCCTATCAGCATTGGTTATAATTTAAAATGGTGGAAATGGCTACTGACAGAGCAGCAAGAGTGGAATTCTCATTGCTAGATGAAGCAGCAGCACTCCAGGGCATATTAAAAATTATCCAGATCCTGGAGACTAAAATTAACCCTTAAACCGCCCAACAGACTACTCATGATCAGCCCCTAAAACTGTTTTGATGCAAATTGTTAAAAAACATTTGGAAATGAGAAGAATATCAGCCAGTCAATCTCATTCTATATATGGGGAGGTTAGTATTAATCATAAAATATCCTTATTATAAAATTGCCAAACATATCACAGGAGTCCACTTTGGGTTATTAATTTGTATAATACAAAGATGAGATTGTTTGTTCTTTTAATTTGCTAGTGCAAAACACCAGTAGAGTGTGCTGCTAATTTGGGTTTTTGATTTAGCACTTCTGTTGCCTCACTGTATGTAATGTCACCTAACTTAATTTAGAGAAAGAGAATTTCTATATATAAACCAACGTGGCAATTTTAGACATTTTTAATTAGTGATACCTCCCACAACATTGATTACATTTGGCTTTGGCTCATTGATTCCAGAATTTTTTTAATCTGTAAAATTTCCATGAGCTAAAGAGATTATTCATTTAATATCTTGTCCTTCTACTTTTTCTTCTAAAATATTCTTATTTTAATGGAGACCACAACTTCTGTTTTTTGCTTTTCCATTCATTATACCATGGTCTGGCAATTCAAGATTCCTCTCCTCCCTGCCCCCCAAATTGTCCTAAAATGTATAGACATACTCCCTGGAGTCTTTGCTCAGTTTTTAGTCACTCAAGCAGAATTCCCAGATACATCACTGGTAGTTTTGCATTGGAAATTTTGCCTGAGTAAGTACTGAATAAAAACTAGCTACAGCTGGGATTGTCTAAAAAAGCACTCAGAGTTGGCCTAACTCTTCTCCAGTGATGTCAACACTTTGCTCATTACTCTGCAGTTCTGTTTCTCTTCCTTTCCTCCAAGAAAGTTTTATAAATTGAAAAACTGAAGTGCCCAAAAGTTAATTTTTGTAAACCTTAATTCTGCCCCCATGTGCTTCCAAACTGTGCACTGAATGAGACAGAGGTCCTATGACCAGGTAATTAAAGGCTTTATCAAAGTGCACAAAGGGGGCCAAATTAAGGCTGCATGGGCAAAAAACTGGTATTTCCTAATTTTCCTGTGCTGGGAGGTCTGGTGCCTCAGATTTCTCTGGAACGGAAGTGCCCCAAGTCTATCGAAGGTATTTATAAAGCCCCATTATCATATCTGAGCACTTCACAATCTTTAACATATGTTTTGGGAGCCACTGCCCCATCTGGTGCTCCCAATGGTGGAGATGGGGGTGGGGGCAAGATCAGAGGGGTCCATGTAGCAGGCTCAACTCTCTTTCCTGCTGCTGCAGGTGATCTAGGAACTCCCAGCCATTCCCAATACAATGTGTGCTGCTGCTGTTGCTGCTGCTGCTTTCACAGGGGGCATGGCTCCTTTAATCAGCTATATTTCCGGTAACCTGAATGGAATTTCACAGATAGTGTGCCAACCTTGCAGGATTGTCCTGGAGTCTCCAGGAATCAAGACTAATCTTTAATTAAAGATTATGTCATGTGATGAAACCTCCAGGAATACATCCAACCAAAATTGGCAACCCTATTAACAGACAAAGAAAATGCACTTCTCTGCTCCAAGTGCTTTTTCCCTGTAGAATTTCTAAGCTCTGCAGCAAACATTGGAAGCATTCAAGTGTCTCAAACAAACAAACAAAAACAAACCCACACAGAGGTGTCCAGAATCTTTATAATGTAAAGTGTACGGCAATCTAAATATAGAAGTTGCTACCTGCTCCTCCTATAATTAATGTAATGTCAAAACTGATAGTCAAATTATTTGTTGTGAATCATATTCATTGTGAATTTTGACAATATTGTCATTGGCTAACTCTTCATAAATTATTATTTTTACTATCACTCAATTGTTGACTAGAAATATGAAAAAAATATGACTTCCACTTTCAGATGATCAAGGAAAACATCGTATTCCTCCTCCTTATAAAATCAGCTTCTTTCCTTAAAGTTTTCAAATACTGAACATTGCATTGAGTGAAAATCATTCATCCCATTGTAGAAGACGTGACCTGCATAGGGCCTTACGTGCCAGTTAAGTCTTCCACACTAGGGTGAATTTCACCCTAAGCTTGAGCTTCTATCACAAAGAATTAAATCCCCAAAATGAGGAGGATGCAAGTCTATTTGTTTTGAACTCTTGGTTTTCTTCTGGATTCCTATTATAATTTGGGCCCCATTTACTTGACAATTCTATGACTATGTGGAATTTACTTCTTGCTGCAGAATTGTGCTCCATGGTCTTAGCTTTCATTTTAAATAAATGTGTCTAGCTCTTGTTAACTGATGCAGGGACATCTGCCCAAGTCTGCAGAAAGCCTGACACAATAGCTGCAAATGGTGTCAATTGTCCTATCCATCTTAATCAGGGCCCACATAGTCCCTTTCCACAGTCACAGAATTTGGCCATTTCCCAGAAGGCAAAATTCAGCATTTTTGCTGTGGAATTTGCCATTTTGCTACAGCTGGGAGTCCAGCATTTTGTTTTCTTTCTTCCTACCCTGACAGAATCTGCCTGCGGCTGACTCTGGCTGACCACCATTCTCCACAAGAGGGAATTAATTGTATTACAGTACACTATCCTCAGGCTATTCCATGAAACCAGGCAACGAGGAGTTTGGGAACCCAGAAGTTTGGCATCCAGCTTGTAGCCAGGGAAGGAGGAACCCAGAAGTGTGGCTGGTGAACTCAGCTGCCTGGAGACCAGCACAGCAGCTGAGGTCTATAGCGCGAGGGACCTGACCCAGCAAGGTAGGGTACAAGTCCCTCCTTCCCTGATACATGAGGGGAAGAAAGTTCTGTGCCAGGCCACTTGGAGAACACTGGGGGAGGCAAGACCTGGAGAGTGGAGCTGAACACGTTTAGGACACAGTGAGGGGAAAAAAACCAAACCATCCATGAAAATAATCTTCAAAACCCATAGTGATGATTATTTTAAACTAATGCTTTTCTAGTGTGGAGATCTGTTTCTGGTTAGAGTGGAAGGGTATGGGAGTTTGAGTGGGTAGCTGGTGGAGGGGAGGAGCAATGGTTGATAGAATAACTTTAACATTGCTGTAGAATTTAAGAGTTGCTACCACAGAATTTGCCATGGAGCATTCACTGCCATGATTAGCATGATTCAAACCACTGATCAGTAGAGAAAATGCATCTTTGCTAACACACTAACAGAGGGTCAGCACATTGGGTGAATTTCTTGATTCTCTGTTGCTCCTAACTACAGATTGGGTAGAGGAGGGGTCTGGCAGGGAGCAGACTGCAGTTCCCCGAATCTCAGTCACCTGGCCACAGTGTAGGAAAGGAAAGTTTAAACTTACACTACTGGAGGAAAGCTTTCTGCTAGCAAAGAATCAGGTGAAATGGAGCTTTGCTCCAGGACAGCTCCTCCCCTTCTCTTGCCTTCTTGGAATGCCCCCTCCCATGATACACTCCCTTCCTCCTTTTGCACCAGAAGCAGGGGCGTTCCAGGCCAGAAAGTGGCAGAGTTGGGCATTGGAGGCAGACTGAGTCCCAATTCATCTGCAGGCTCCTTCTGGTGTGTTGCAGCTACACAGTGCCCCATACTCAGGCTAGGAGAAAAGACAAACTATATTTTTCTCTCTCTGGATAACCTGAACACTCTAGTTTCTAGGGGTGGGCCTTACACCAGGGGAGACTCTTTAGGATGACCAGATGTCCCGATTTTATAGGGACAGTCCCGATATTTGGGGCTTTTTCTTATATAGGCTCCTATTACCCACCACCCCGTCCCGATTTTTCACACTTGCTATCTGGTCAGCCTAAGACTCTTACAAACTGTGAACAAACAAACACCATCATCTGTCATATTATTATGTTTTCCCATGCTCCACACATGCCTTTTCCTCCATCTTTTAGTTTCTAAACATAGTGGGCCAGATCCAAAGCTGGTGCAAATCAGGATAGCTCCAATGGCTTCCGCAGTAGGGCTGGTCTAACTTACCCCAGCCCATAAAATGTAAATTAGGAGATAGTAATTCTTTTCTTTTCCAAACATTTCAGATGAGGTCTTTCATTTGTACTCTTCAGAGTATCAAGATACAAAGCCTTTTTCCTACATCAGAGTATCTTCACCTGAGGCCATCCACCTACTTCATGGTTGCTGACAATGTCACACCCAATGTGATAGCTGACAGTTTTATTATTTCCTTAGTAGCCTGCACTATTCTGTTTTATTTAGGCCTATGGAGCAGACATCTCCAACAACTCTAGACTTTGATCTTCTCTGCTTTATAAGAAAGGATTATTTCAGTAAGTGGAGGTAAGTAACTGAAGAGGAGCTGTTCCAGTTCATAACATTTGGTTATTTCTCAATACAAGGGTATTTTGATGTGGTCAGATAGGACAACTAGTCAAGACCTATCTGTGAATTGTACTGTAACACTTCATGGAATATCACTTGTCAAAGCAGTGTATTTCACAGAGACCACATAGCATCTGACAATAGGGAATGTCTAATCTGTGAAGACACGTCTAAATCTGTGAAAACTTTATAGGTATTACTTCCAATAGCAATGAGAAAACATGGTAGTGCCTATCAACAAGTGACCCAAGACCAAAGAAGGCAGTATATTTTCAAGTTGATAAAAAACTGGAGGCCTTATTCTATACTCATTTGTAACAATGTCTGTATTAGGAACTGGAGCATAGGCAGTCATACCTAGTGGTCAGAGCTGGAGTCAGGGTCAAAAGTCAAGACAAAGGTCAGAGCCAGAGTCAGCATTGGGACTGGTAGCCAATGGTCAAGAGTAGAGTGGAAATGCAGGAGCCAGAGACAAGACAAGGAGCATGGCAGGAACTGAAGGCAAGGGCAGGACTGAACCCGGAACAGGATGGGAACAGAAGAGGAACTTGATGCAGAAGATAGGCAAGAGCAGGGTCCAATACAGTAATAACATGCAGCACAGATGCTCAAACAACCCATCCACTTCTGTTCCTGGCTTAAGTTGTGGGTGTGAGCCAATCAGATCACCATATGCTTTGGGTGTTCTGATAGTCATGCCTGTGGGGCCCGACCTTCTGGGATTGGTGAGGTACTACTTCATCTATCTCCCTTGGTGGTGACCCTTGTGTGTCAGAGACCCAGCATCCCCACAGCACCATGTTCTAGACCCACCAACACTTTGCCCTTAGATCCTAACAGTCAACCAGGAAAATCCCTAGCGAAGCTGCACTGATGTAATATTGGTGGGAGTGAGTTAAGAATTAGGCCCTAGGAGTTCTTTATGAGAATCTTTTCATTGGTGATTACTTCTGTAAATTCCTTTATGGATCTGGTACCCTGCTCCTTAAGATAGAAAATATACCATCTCTAATGTTTTGCCATAGGATCTGTGTTGGCAATTTTCTTAGTCTGATGCAGAGTTTCACTGCACAGCTTTCAAAACCAAAGATTCCCATTCCTGACTCTTTTACTCTATCTTGACTGTCATTTACTAGTCCTAGACTAGACTTTGATTTGCTGAGTCATCCTACTCTTATTGAATATTGAATTCCTGCTCATTTCTGAGCATCCTTTTCTTCTGACAAGAAGGCTGACTGACTACAGAGCATAGAGGTTTGGAAATCCCTGAACTGCCACTAATTCTATCCTTTAAAAACATTCCATTATTTGATCAATAAACAAGTTATCTGAGCTCCTTGTTTTCCAAGAATCCTGAAGAGAGCCACAATGACTTAAAGCCTAAACTTTAAAGCCTTAGAGTTTCTCCATCGTGTTTGTTAGGTCATCATTTTTTAATGCAGTTATTTTTAATCAACTTAACCAAACCATTGTGTTTCCTACAGGTTTCCTGTTAATCTGGATGACATCCCATCAGTCTTTATAAAAGATCCTGACATACCTGCAGGGGGTGGACTACATATTCTAAAAAATGTCACAGAAACGAACACTGCACCACGTTAAGGTATGAATAAAGAATACCATAGCTCTGAAGACTGCTTTGTTGTTTGAGCAAAGGAAGGGAAAAGACCGATTCACAGGAACATCAGGGCCCCCCAGAGTGCCTAGCTGCAGGCAGGAGAATCTCTCTGCCTCCTGCTGCTGCCTACACTTATCAGAGGCAGCAGCTTAACTTGCTGCAAGAGGAGACTGCAGCCTGCACTCTAACAGAAATGAGGGTATGTCTACATCACAATTTACTGCTCGTCAAGGCAGGGTGTGAATCTACACTGCACCAGCTTGCTGCACAGTGGAAGTCCCAGAGTGAAGCTTAGGCCAATCCTTCATTCTTTACATACCTATAATTCCTCCTGACTTAAGTGAGGATTTTGGCTGTGCAAGAACGTCAGAGTCACTCAGTGTTTGAAATAACAACGCAGTCCATGGAGAATCTGCTTTTGTTTTCTCCCTCCAGAATCATTTTGGTGCAGTATTCTGACAGAGCAAATTACCAAAACAAAGAGATAAAGGTCAGATCTTCAGGTGATATAAATGGACACAGCTCCATTGTCGTCATTATACACCCATTTACACCAGTGAAGGATCTGGACCGCCATGTTTTGATTTAAGTGCTTAACATTTTTCTCTACTGATTTGATTGGAAGATTGTCCCCTGATTATAAGCTGGCAAATTTGAGGGATGTAATTTTATTTTAAAAATAGGAATCTTGTTCACTACCAGGATTTTCCAGTCTTGGTCAGCTAAGTCTAACTATAATACTGTACAAAGCTCCAGATGATACTTACAGTATGATTTAAAGCCAGCTTCCTTCCCTCTCCATGCCTCCTCACTCACTCACTCACACACAGAACACCAAAATAAAATTTAAAAAAAATCCCTAATGCTCTTAAACTTCACTTTCTCCTGACCAACAGAGAAAAGAATCACTGTCTCTACCAGTCATTGGACACTCTGCTGGTCCTATACTACACTAGATTTTATAGTTATTACTATACATTGTGATATATTGGATTTGCCCCATTTCTTAGAATTCTGCAAAATCTTTGCCAGTGATTCTAACTATGGTCAGTCCCTACCATCTCACTTGCAAAAGCTCTAGCATTTACTTGCAACCTTCTCTTCAGCTCCAGATGGATCCTGAACATGCAGCACTGACAAATTATGCTTCTGAGGTGTGGGAGGAATGCTAAGATCAAAAAGTGAGGGAGACAGGGAAAATATCATTATGCTGCTGAAGCGAAGGCATGATGCGCAGAATGACATAGTGACTGCATCATGATCCTTTTTTAAAACCAGAACTGCTCTGAGCACTTTCCCAGAGATTCAAACTCTGGCAAATATACAAATACTGTAATTTCAGTAAAGCTTCCTTACAAATGCAAGCTTACTGGTATCTTAGAAAGCAAATGGTTTGTTCATTGCTTTGGTGTGAAATAAGGTCTAGTGATTTAAACATGGGAAAAAGTAGTTGATCAATCCGAAAGTCTAATCCCAGCTCTGATGCTGACTGTGTACACCTGAGCAAGTCTCTTAAATGGGCTGCCTCCATTTCCCAGTGTGCAAAATGGGAATAATACTTAATTGCCAACTCACAGGACTTTTTGTGGGGGTTGTAAAGCACTTTGAATATGAAGGGTTAGATTGTCAAATGGCCACCCAAACCCAGCTTCCAGAAGTACACCCATAGTTATTTGCATTCACATTTTTTGTAAGCGCAAGTCAGTAGCAAGTGCAAATAGTAAAATTTATGGTTAATCTCTATCTATCTGATTTGTAGAGGTAATACGGTACTTGGATGCCTACCTTGTATTTGCACCCACAAGAGAGTTCACTTGGAAAATCCGGGATGCAGTGTTAGAGATTGTTTTTGAACAGGTGGTTTACAAAGGACTTGACACTGCAGTCCTATTCATGAGTCATCCCATTGACTTCTGCAATTATAGTGGCCACACAGTGATCCACTCCTAAGGCACCACAAGGCTAAAGTAATGCAATGTGTTCTATCTATGGCCACTCATGATGTTGACTCTGAAATTTCAGCTCATGCAGAACACAACTGCCTCAGATATGGTGAAATGGGTTTTCAGTAACCTCTCACTATACTGGACCAATTTGTCTGGATGGGAGCTAAGGGCTGGAATGCCTGAAGGGGACTGTGTTTAGCTTCTTGTTAGCCAGTGTGGTGCTACAGAAGCTCTTTTGATACTAGTTCGGTGAATCTAATTATAGAATAAGCCACCAGGTTTTAGGGATTGTCTGCCCTATTCCTTGCAATCTGCCCTGAGTGTGGCATTCTCACTTTGGTCCATCCCAGGCATCAGAGCTGGCACAAACTGGCAAGAGCATGTTACAGATGCACTATGCACTGGCTGCTACTTCATTTCCAAGTGAAATCCTGGCCCCATTAAAGTCAATGGTAAAACTGCTGTTGACTTTAATGGGGGTCCAGATTTCACATGTTCTGCTTACCATCTTCAAAGCCCTAATTAGCCTAAGTCCCATTTTCCTTATCCTCATTATTGGTTTATATCAGTGCTATCCACAACATGCCAGGTATTGTCCACACATTGAGTTCCCCAGAAACCCTTGGACTGGCTGTCCCATGGATGGAACTCACAAGAACCAGGGGCAGTATCTGTAATAACAATGATAGCTAGGAAATGTTTGCAAAGTGAAGTCTAGAGGTTTCATGCCACTCTATGCCTTCAAGATAGCCAGGGGACATTTAATGACTAGTATGTCACCACAGAGCATGGGTTTATAGCTCTAGCAGTAAAACTATTCTTGGACCTATTGACTTTTTAAAACATGATTGTTTTTTAAAAAATCATTGCGATAAGAGTTTTTTAGCTAACACCATGGCTGGAATGTATAAAATAAAGCTATAAAGCTGCATATAAACAGTAGCTCTGTTCAAAACACTTATCAATTATTCAGCAACAAATGATTCTTATTCACGATAATGATAAGCCAAAGTTAGAAAAGAACAGGAAGGTAACAGAACAGTACTTACTCAGGACTGAACTTAATGAGGAATCAAGAACATTGCTCTGGCAATGCTAAACACTGGACATTTATTCTCTTGGGGTGAAGGTTACCCCGGTGCACAATGCTTATGCTCCAGGTGAATTTCACCCTTTGTGTATTTATATAAACAAGATCACATTCAAAAAGTACTTTAATAGAGCCTCAGTGTATGGAAAAAAACTTAAGTAATGTAAGGAAATTATTTTACTTCAATATATTTCATCATCTAACTTTATTTTAATGACTAAGCTTCAGGGCCACCCCTCCTAGGGGGTCTCTGGTACTCCTGCACTTGGCAGCTTCCAAGTTTCAGTCAGCTCTGCTCCTCTCCTGGAGCAGCAGCCTCTGGGCTGCTTCCCTAAGCCCCTTCCTCCAGGGACCCACCACAGGAACTAACGCCATGCTGCTATGGGTTTCCCTTCCCAGGATGCAGCCTGTCTCTGTCCAACCCCCAACTGCCCATTAGCAGCCCTTTATAGGCCAGGTGCAGCCCAGCACTCTTTAATTGGCTGGATTGGACTCACCTGCTCTTGTCCAGGGGCACTGGGTGTAGTCTATGCTTAGGGACCTGCTACCCTGTGACAAGGGGTTTTAGAAATACGCAAGCAAGTTGGATTTGGCACATGTCAGAGTTGTATTGAATGCAGGAAAGAAAACAGAGTGAATCTGATCAGAGAGCATCGTGTTCACCTGCTTCTATAGCCAGCAGAGCAAGCATGTCCTCCAGCGATTGGTCCTGTGGCATTGTTTGCTTGAGTGAAGAAAAAAAAAATAAGACATACAAGAAACTTCATAAAACTGAAACATTTGAGAGAGCAATCAAACTAAGTGGGGTGGCACTTCAAAGAGGAGATGATGATAGGTTATGCAGAAGCTCTGTGATGACTTGATTGCTAAGGATGCAGTTTATCACTCAACAGGCTTTTCTTCCTACTTGAGTAAAATGAATCAAAGCATCTAGTTACACTGAAACAATACAATGACCTTATGACACTGCATTTTATCAACTTATTGTCTATCTCTTCAATGATCTTATGTACAAGAAGGCTTCTGTCCAAGCTGCTACAAAGATACAAAGCCTTAGTTCCCTCAGATATAGAAACTGCAAGCTATTCCAGGCAGGTCCTAAAAGGATTTGATAAAGCTAATTCTGTAATCAAAGTCTTTGACAGATATGACAACAGTGACTGTGAAAACTGCAGAAAGACAGCACCAGATAGGATCTAGGGTTGTATGCAAGAAACACCAGGTGAATGGTGGACACTCTGTTCTTCCATGAAAAAAAGTTTCTAAACATGGCATCAACAGTCACTTGTAAAATTCCTCTGTGAATGTATGGTTCAAAATGCACCTGAGAGTATAGGAGCAAACCCAACACAAACATTCCTTCCTGAAGTCTTTTCCAATGGTGAATTAGCAAAGTCCACCAGCAGTCAGGGTGTTGAAGAAGTTCAAGACCCATACTGTACTAAAGAAGAAGTGGACAGAATGATGATTCTGCATACTGTATGTGCCAATATGACTTTTAGATATCTCGGTGTCAAAGGACTCATAGTAATTACCTGATACAAATGTTTTGATCCTTGCTGTTCACTTCTTTCCAAAAATAGAACACACACATAACATGTGGATTGAAACAGGCACCGTTATCAGCACAATGTGCACGCAATGTATGATGCACTCACTTCTGACTTCTGCAACATACTTCCTGCTGTACAGTCATTAACGGGATGACCTTGTCATCCCTATTTAGTATTGGGAAAAAATCTATGCTTAATGTTGTCAAAACAAAAGGACCTTACTGCTTCAGAGGTCTTGCCAAATTGGGAGAGTGACAGACAAGCCATACTTTCTGCAGCAAGAAAGTTGGTAGCAGTTTTGTATGACCAGAGCAAGAATGAAAAAGAGACCCACAGAGACCTGAATTGCTTGCTCCTCAATCTAGCCATCAAAAAGGACAAGTCACCAGCCTAACTCACATTATGTGAGGGCAGTTTTGAAAAGCATGTCAAAAAAAACATCTTGGCAAACAAAGACTTGAATGTCTTTGCACATCGGGAAACTAGATCTTGGCTCACCATTGTAACATGGATGGAAAAATGTAGATGATGAACTACTTCCTATATTCTTCCAGGGCCCAATGGCAACTGAGCTTCTACATGATCTTATTTGTGCCTGTACCACTAGGGGTCACTGCACAATCAACTATGTCCGTAGTCAGAACAAACTTCCCTGCACAGAACTGTGTACATGCCAGTGAGGACTGTGGTAACCCAAGCACTCATGACAGAGATCATAATGATGAACAACATGATGATAATGATGTTGACTAGAAATGTCACAAGCGCTGTTACATTTCAATGATACTTGCACCAATTATTAGATTTTGTTTTACCCTTTAGATTGTTGTTTTGATGCTTTGAGGTCCTAAAGAAATCCAATTTTATGTCTTGTAATAATACATAGAGTGATTAAACAAACAGAAAGTAATGCAAATATTTGAAGTGGTCATTTTAACATGTTGATGGTGTCATTCTTTATCCCCGTTTCTATGGTAACAGCACCACTTGACATCATACCTCATCTTAAAGTAGACATAATAAGCGTGTGTGTGTGTGTTTGTGTGTGTGTGTCACATTAAGTCAACCAAATAGGTGGTGTCTGCTGCTCGCCTATTGATGCAGTGGTGAGCTTCAGAGTGGTGCAGATCTTTCTACCTTGTTCCCAAAAAAAGGTAAAATAATAGTTTTACTTTCTGCTGGTGTCATTCTCCTGCACAACCAGGTTGGTGTACAGCTTGAACTCTTCTTTCCAGTGGTCCTTCGCTGGGCTAGATTTGTATCTGCAAAATCTAGGGCTCTGGGAGCTTCCAGCTAGTCCCACCATGTTTCACTCACAAAGACTGAAGTTGAATACAGGTTAAGTTGAACAAGTGGAACTTTATTAAACCTGTTGCACTGCTCTGTCCATGTGGCTGAGTTTCTTCCAGCCTAATTCCACCCATTCTCTGTTCCCCTCATGTCTCATCCATAACTGTCCCTCCAGGGAACATAGGCTCTCTGACTCCAGTTCCACTGAGCATGATCTAGTCAGCTCCCTCTGCACAGGAAGCCACTGCCCATCCTGCCTGTTTAGCTCCCTGGGAGCTTCCTTAGCCCACAGCTGTTCTTTCCTTCACAGAAAGACTCTGCTGCTGGCCCTCCCCAGCTCACTCCCATAGGGAACCGCTACCATCCTTACCACAGTTGCTGGAGCACCTCTGCCAGCTCCTACTGATCTTTCTAGCTCTCCCCCTTACAAATACAGGAGTTGCCCTTTCTCCTGATTCCTTCTTCCTAATAGTCCTTGCTCCTGGCCCACAGTCACATAATCAGGTGGCAAAGTTCAGACCTGGTGCTTTAACACCCCAAAGACCAAGCCTACCCTGCGCCAGGCCCAAAGAGAAATCCTCCTATGCCAATTCAGCACCTGATCTTGTGAGAGCCTGGGTGCCCTCAACTGCCAATAGGCCAGATTGTGTTCTCATTCGAATCAGTGATGTTGTTTCATGGGAGTGGTACCATTTGTTTCTATGGAAATTGGAGGTGCTCATTCACATGTTAGAGCTGGTCCTTAATACTTAATATCTGCTTTGCTGCTTCTGATTTCAAAAATAGTAGATTTAATTTTAGTTAACATTTATTTTCATTAGAACTTTTTAGCTTTTTTCCATTAGCATGATTAAAGGTCAATCAATTCCTATCACTTACCTCAAAATTCCTCTCCACTCCCACCAAAAATCTGATCAAAACCATTTCCTGGTGTCCTGCTATTCGCTTTATATTTGTATTGGGTCAACGCTCAGAGGCAGCAATCAGTATTGGGTACACATTTTTTAGGCTCCCACCCAAGAAGTTTACAGGCTAAGACAGCACACGAGATATAAAGGATGGGGATTGGATTATGATCAAATAAATAAAGTGAAATATATAAAACATCACAAAAACCCAATCATTCAAAAATCATGAGACAGGTCCCTCAAAACCATGAGATTGGACTAACACACATGAGATTTAAATAAACACATTTGGGATTCTTCTGATTTGCCTGTGGGTTTTTTAACCTACCAGGTTCACGTTTTCAGGCTTTTTTCCCTCACCCATTAAAGCTAGAAACTTTTTTTTTTTTAACAAAGCTGAGAGTCTTACATAATCACATGACTCTAGGAGCTGGGGCTTTATGAAAAAACATTAAATATAACAAGAATCAAGATACAACTGCAAGTTTCAGCAGCACTGTGAATGGATAAAAACACTTCACCTCTACTCAATTGCCCTTAATCTATTCTTTCTTGTAGGCATCATGGAACAAATAGGTCTTGTGGAGAGATCTGGAAAATAAGACGACCTTTGCCTTACAGATAAATTCTGCCAATATGTTCCAGATGTTAGGAGCAGTGCACAAAAAAAGATGTGGAAATGGTTGAGGAGAAGCAGATAAATGAATGGCAACTACTACCATCACATGTTAAAGACCCAAAAAGAACAGTTCAGCCATACAGGATAGTGTAACAGCCCCATTAAATGCCTTCATAGCTATGACTGTTTTGAGCAGCCATTAGGGGTCACAGAGCAAGAAGGTAAAAGTCTGTTTAAACAGGAAATAAAAGTCTTGCATTCACCCCAACTATGGTGTGCTGGGTCTCTGCAATCTCTGCAGTAGCCACTCCTGACAGTTTGCTGTGCTCTGAGAAGAGAAGAGGATTCACCTTTGTTGCAAATGAGGAATGGAAAAAAAACAAATGAAAATTTATTTCCATGCCACATCTTTGGAAACAAAAGTGACAAAAATTCCAGCTTGTCACTTAATAGGACATTAATGACTACAAACCAATTAATTAGAAAAAAAAGATTTGGTGAAACTCACCAGCCTTTCAACCCCATATACAGTCCCCTTAAAGGAGTAGGAATGGATTTGAGAGCTGAATCTCCAGCCTAAAGGTAAAGCGAGACTCACTAGCGCAAGTCTGTGGACCCAGGCTGGTAGGCTCACTCCCAGACGCGGCGTGGACATGCCTTCAGGATTTTGGTCATCAGTGGACATGAGAACTGCTGAAGGATGAAGAGCATTCGGTTATTCTTTGAATCAGTTACTTGTTAAGTTATTAAGAGTGGCTTGAAAAACAAAGATTGGTTGTGTTTGTTTCAAACAATCAACAGTCTCTAGGTATTACAACTGGTGGTTGGTAATTCGAGGACAAGCTTTGCCTAGGAAGCATCAGACCTCCAGTCTAATTTTGTGGACAGTGAATAATAGATCTCACACTAGCATGTGGGCTTTGGGGTGGTGTTCTGAACTGAAAACAGATGGTAGACCCACATCACAATCCTTGCTTACTCAGGCAGAACTCATCAAATGGGAATTTTGCCTGAATAGAATGTGTAGTATCATGCCCCCGTGCACAGTGAGTCCATTACTGCTTTCAGATAAAATATTCCATCCAGCAGGTGGGATGCCGTTTAGTAGGAAATACTGTAGCCTTCACAGCATGTTATGTACAGTCCTGAGAGTTAATTACACTTAGGTGTAATATCGTCTCTGTACAAACGTAATTGCACTAAAAAAAGTCAGATTGGCAAAATTAAAAATCGGCATGCTGATAATAGTAAGAAGCTGGAAGCATAAATTTGAACTATACTTCACCCAGTAAATATTTGCACACAATAAATACTGATTTTCATACCTGTAGAAGACAATCAACAACTGTGCATATAAATTTGATTTTTACATAACTCAGAAATTCTATATGCCACTTTCTTCCTTGTTGTACCTTTGTGACAGAGTATTAGTTTTAATGAAGAAGTTTACAATTTACTTTTTAAACTAACATTTCTTTAACAGATACAAATATGGGCATATTTTCGTACTTCAGAATAACATTTAGCCTGGCTACAGCAGTTGTGTGTTTTACACTAAGGGTTTTTAAGGATTACAATTATGGAACTAGAACTATATGTACAGTATGTGTGTATGAGGGAGGAAAGAAATATTTCATAGGATTCTTTAACAAATACCCCTTTTCAGCCACTTAAAATAATTAGCATTCCTTGTCTTCTGGGAAAAGCACTAATTGGACATATCGGCTGTCACTGTGGCGTGTCACAAAGTGGAAAATCCCCAACTAATGGTTGCTGAACTGCCAATCCCAGGTAGGTGGCATTAGATGATTCACAAAAGACAACCATCTCTGCAGATTAATTATTTTTTATTTTGTTCGGACTTTGCTGATTTATTTTGAACTCGTCGTCAGAAAGTTAATAAATGTCATTCACTTCATTAAAAAACAAAGTTCTGATGCTGCTGTAATCAGTAATCCAAGTCCAGTTAGAGCAAAAAGAGATTCCTCCCCAATGGATTCTGCTTAGAGCTATGAAACACTTACAAAATACAGCTAAGTAAAAGAAATGTATTCTGACTACACTGTTCTTCTACTGATGGGGAAATTATACACATTACATACAAAAATACATTAAAAGAGTATTTATGATGCAAAGTCAAGCACTCAAAAGTTAGAAAATGCCAGATTTATGATTATCCATGCAGCCTTAGTTCTGCCCCCATGTGCATCCATCTTGTACCCTGAATGAGAGAAGTAGAAAAATAGCCTGTGATTATATACTTAGAGACTGTTCCATAATGCAGATGCACAAAGGGGCAGAACTAAGGATGAACAGGCAATCATAAAGCTGGCATTTCCTAATTTTTGAGTGCTTGACTTTACAACCTAAACAACCATCATTGGTGGTGGTGGTTGTTGTTTTTTGTATGTTGTTTCCTTGGTTTGTTTGGGGGTTTTGTTGTTGTTTTAAGGAAAGAGATAAAACCAGATTTTATTATGTGAAACTGTAATAACCCCTGGCCCTTATTATGCATTGTCTTAAATACTGCCGCTCTGTATCTTCAGAACCACAATACAGACGAAATACATCAGCTGGCAGAAAGAGAAGGCTGAGGAACCAGAGGAACGATGGACCGCTGTGTCCAGGTGCTGGAGCTCAGGTGTGGAGCTCATCTTGGTTGCTCTCTCTGACTCTCCCACATGGGAGCTGGGGGAAATCTGAAATGTTTGGTATCCCCAGAGAAGGAAATTGTTACTGGGGCCAGGAGTGATTGCGGGGAGCCTGGCCTGTTTCTCTCTTTCTCCCCTGCCTCTCCATCGGGGAGCTGAGAGAGCTCTGGGCTCATATGGTATCCCTGAGGTGGAATGGGCTACTAAGGTGGTTTATGGGGAAGAAGCTTACAGTCCCATCCCCTTGTGCATTGATATACCTTTTAACTGCATGATCACTTACTATTTATACACAGGACCCCAACCTCTTTCAATGTATAGGAAGGACCTGGTCTGAGAATGAATCTGGATTGTATAGTTAACGAGGCTATTCTCTGAAGGACCGCTGCCACATTTATGGTGGAAGTTAAGAACATAAGAATGCCCATAGTGGGTCAGACCAAAGATCCATCTAGCCCAGTATCCTGTCTTCCAACAGTAGCCAGTGCCAGGTGCCCCAGAGGGAATGAACTGAACAGGTAAGCATCAAGTGATCGCTTCCCTCTTATCCCATGGTAGTTTACTTTGCATAAGAGGCTTTGGTGAGGGACTTTGTCAAAGGCTTTCTAAGTACACTATATCCACTGGATTCCCATGGTCCACATGCTTGTTGACCACCTCAAAGTATTCTAGTAGATTGGTGAGGCATGATTTCTCTTTACTAAAACCATGTTGACTCTTCCTCAACAAATTATGTTCATCTATATGTCTGACAATATTGTTCTTTATTATATTTTCAACCAGTTTGCCTGGTACTGAAGTCAGGCCTGCAGGCCAGTAATTGCCGGGATAACCTCTGGAGTCCTTTTTAAAAATTGGTGTCACATTAGCTATCCTCCAATCATCTGGTACAGAAGCTGATTTAAATGATAGTTTACAGACTACAGTTAGTAGTTCTGCAATTTCACATTTGAGTTCCTTCAGAACTCTTGGGTGACTACCATCTGGTCCTGGTGACTTATTGCTGTTTAATTTATCAATTTGTTCCAAAACCTCCTCTAATGATACCTCAATCTGGGACAGTTCCTCAGATCTGTCACCTAAAAAGAATGGCTCAGGTTTGGGAATCTCCCTCACATCCTCAACTGTGAAGACCGATGCAAAGAATTCATTTAGTTTCTCCTCCATGGCCTTATCGTCCTTGAGTGCTCCTTTAGCACCTCGATCATCCAGTGGCCCCACTGGTTGTTTAGCAGGCTTCCTACTCCTGATGTACTTAAACAAAAATTTGCTATTACTTTTTGAGTCTTTGGCTAACTGTTCCTCAAATTATTTTTTGACCTTCCTAATTGTATTTTTATACTTCATTTGCCAGTGTTTATGCTCCTTTCTATTTTCCTCACTAGGATTTAACTTCCACTTTTTAAAGGATGCCTTTTTGCCTCTCACTGCTTCTTTTACTTTGTTGTTTAGCCACAGTGGCTCTTTTTTAGTTCTCTTACTATGTTTTTTAATTTGGGGTATACATTTAAGTTGAGCCTCTATTATGATGTCTTTAAAAAGTTTCCACGCAACTTGCAGAGATTTCACTTTTGGCACTGTACCCTTTAATTTCTGTTTAACTAACCTCCTCATTTTTGTGTAGTTCCCCTTTCTGAAATTAAATGCTACAATGTTGGGCCGCTGTGGTGTTTTTCCTGCCACAGGGATATTAAATTTAATTATATTATGGTCACTATTACCAAGCGGTCCAGCTATATTCACCTCTTGGACTAGATCCTGTGCTCCATTTAAGACTAGATCAAGAATTGTCTTTCCTCTGCTGGGTTCCAGGACCAGCTGCTCCAAGAAGCAGTCATTTAAGGTATCAAGAAACTTTCTCTCTCTATCCCGTCCTGAGGTGACATGTACCCAGTCAATATGGGGATAATAATAATAATAATGGGGGATTTCAATTGAGTTTTTTATTTTAATAGCTTCTCTAATCTTCCTGAGCCTTTCACAGTCACTATCACCATCCTGGTCAGGTTGTCGGTAATATATCCCTACTGCTATATTCTTATTATTAGAGCATGGAATTTCTATCCATAGAGATTCAATGGTATAGTTTGATTCATTTACAATTTTTACTTCATTTGATTCTATGCTTTCTTTCACATATAATGCCACTGCCCCACCAGCACGACCTGTTCTGTCCTTCCAATACATTTTGTACCTTGGTATTACTGTATCCCATTGATTATCCTCATTTCACCAAGTTTCTGTGATGCCTATTATATCAATATCTTCATTTAATACAAGGAACTCTAGTTCACCCATTTTATTATTTAGACTTCTAGCACTGGTATATAAGCACTTTAAAAACTTGTCTCCTTTTAGTTGTCTGCCATTACACGATGTAATTGACTGGGACTCTTTTTTTTTAGTTGACTGTTTCTGATCAGACCATGCCTGTATTTTATCATTTCCATCCTTGCGTCTTCATCCTCACTAGGACATAGAGATTCTGTATTAATAGATCATCCCCTAAGGGATGTCCGAACCATGTGCTCCTCTGTACCTGTTGGCTTTTCCCCAGCCCTTAGTTTAAAAACTGCTCTAAGACCTTTTTAATGTTAGAATGTATGTAGTGAATCAGGCATGAAGGGAAAGGATGGTGTCACCATTAAGGATGCTGAATACCACCTTGAAGAACTGGATTCTATGCCTGCCTGTACCACAGAGTTCTTGGGTGATGCTCGGCAAGTACCTTGAACCAAACTTTTCACAGATGGCCACAAAGTGTGTGTTCCTTATATTCCTGTTGTCCAGCATGAGATATCTGGGTTTTGATTTGCAGAAGTGCTGAATGCTCACAGCTGAGTTCTGTATTCAGTGCAGGGTTGTGGTGGTGTGTAAAGAGAGTTTTTAAAAAGTTAAGTGAGAGCAAGGGGGGGGGGGACAAACATTTGAAACCAAAAATTTTCAGTTGTCATTTTGTTTTGAAAACTGTTTCAAATATTTTTGTGGAAAAAAACAAGAAAATGAAAAATTCTGTACAAAATTATAGGCTGTTTTATTTTGATTTTTTTCATTACACCACTCCCCCAAACACAAGCAAGAGAAGCAGCAGAAACACCACAAAGCACACAGAGAAGGCAGCACAGAAGCCCTGGAGGCTGCCAAATGAGCACCTGTACTCGTAATATGATCCTGAAAAAAAGCTAAGAGGACTTTTGGGTAGAGTGCTGCTAGAAAGAGGCTTGAAACGGAGCAAAGAAACTGTCTCCTGCTGCTTGATTCCTATCCTGCTCAGGAAATAGGATTTCCTGGACATTCTTTGTAAATAAACAAAGAAGACTGCATTTCAGAAATACCTGACTCCATCATCAGTTCCCCCCCCAAGAGGAACAACCCCCAAGACCTTGAATATTGGCAAAGAGCATGGGTTAAAACAATTAAGGGACACAAGCAACATTTAGAAGCATGATCAATTGTACTCCTTTTTTTGTTGCTCAGAAAGGGCAAAGGAAGCAGGAACCACCTGCAATCTCCTGGTTTGGAGAAGTCCACCATGCAATCAGCTTCTATGCCTCTCCCACTTCAGCCCTTGCTGCAGGAGTTGGGGAAAAGAGTGACTGGAGTACTCTGCACTCTGGCTATCCTCAGCTGACATATGATCACTAGAGAACAGGTGCCTGCAGGTGCAAGTTACATCATCCCTCAAGTCTTCTCTAACCTAGACTGGGGAAGAGAATCAAGGAGGCAAAACTGATCATTGGTTCTCAGTGTCTCCTCTGTTTTCTCCCTCTCCTGGGTGGCTCTGTCGGGGTGCGAAGCCTTTGATAGGCTCTTTCTTGGCTCAGGCCCAGCCCCAGCCAGTTAGAAGTTTTTATCTTGCTCCCATATATCTGTGACTCCCACAGCCAAGCAGGTAAGCTGGTTATGGAGCAGCCATAACCACTCTTCCCTTCCTCTCTTGCAATGCAGCAGGCAACTATTAGGTGCCCCTTACTGCTTCCCTGTAACAATGGGACTGATCCAAACAATTCAGCTTAAAAGTTGCAGGGCCCACCCAGCTTAGGAACACATTTCTTTCTTAACAGAGTTGCCCTTGAAGGCCTTAAACCTTGAGGGTTACACATTCCTTTAATTTAGCTAGATCTAATGTAAATAAATTTCCATAATAAATGTGTGGGGGACACAGGTAACTTTGGGACTAAAATTAGGAGCATTTGAGAGGTATGTCTCTCACTTATGCTGGTGAGAATCAGAAGTAATCTGTTTCACTTCAGTGGCATTACACTCATGTGTAAGTGAGTGAGTGCTGCTTGACATTATTGAGACAGAAAAAATATCCTTTCACTTAAATGCAATAGTTCTATCACAGGGTCCACTCTCTGAGTCGCTTTCAGAGATTAGCTCCTTTGAGGTGCTGAATCCTCCTATGGCAGTCTCTCTACCTGTCTCTGCAAATCCAGATGCTCCTTCTTCCCAACTTGGCCCTCTGGCCAGGGCATCATGCATTTTCCCCCCTTCTGGGGTATCAACATCTTTTGGGACAAACTATACCAGGAAGTCCACTCTCCAGTGCCTGGTCTGTGCCACTTCCCCAATAGCTGATAGGGGAATCCAGGCCCACCCTCTACTTTGAGTTCCAGCTCAGGGATTCTCTAATCAGCGCCAAGGTCTGTTCCATTCTAGACTTTACTGCCTTTCCCCTGTGCCTTTCCTAACCTTCTGGCTCTCCAGGTTTACCAGCCCCAAAACTCTCTCTTCACAGGAACTAAATGTAGGCTACTTTGGCTCTCTAGCCCCCAAACACATCTTCTCCCAAAGAGTGACTGCAGACTTCTTCCCTACACCCCCCATGTTTGCCAACTTCCTGTATTTATAAACTCAGCCCACCTCATTCCTCCTCAGCTGGGCTCCCTCATTATTTAGTAAGGGGATTACTTATGTCACCTGATTCCCCTCAGCTGTGGCCAGTCTGGTTAATTGCCCCCCCCTCGCCTACATTAACCCCTTTAGGGCAAGCATGTGGTGAACACCAGATCAAGTTCTTAACTGTGTCCCCCTGTTCCCTATATAACACCTGTCAAAGATTCTTTCTTTTTGGATAAAAAACTTCAGTCTTCTTTCTTGGCAGCATATGCACATGTACAGTTAGAAACATTCTGTTTTGTCAAGAGTGCTTCACATGCATAAAGCGTTTTTAATGGATTTCAAAAATGTAAATATAGAACAATATCAGTAAGAAAAAGAGTTATTAAATATGAATAGGCATGCTTTTACCTCTCTTCTCAAGGGTGCTACTTATACATCCTTAAAGGTCAGTTCTCAAACTTTAAAAATAAACAAGGTAACACTCCCCACAACAGGAAAGACATTGAAGCACATCCACTCATTTGGTAGGCAGTATTTACCATAATCTGAGAGGAGGGAAAAACAGACAATAGCAAGCTTTTAGTGGGGCTGGATTGCCAGTTTGGTAGCAGTAGAATTGTTTCCATGCCTTGGCCTTTTAGATCAATTTTCTATCAATAAGAAAAAAGTATCAGAGCTGTTGTGTGCTATTATAGTGTCGTGGGATTCACATTTAGAAAGTTTCTTATCACTGCTTTGTAGTGGGGGCTCCATAAAGCTGAAGAAGAGCCTAGAGCGCCTAGTCTTTGTGTAGCAAAGTGGATCATGCAGTCCCTACAATGCCTGTTTGAGAAGAAAAATAACAATTTCTTGACCAACTGAAGGTGAAAGATGGTGCTTCTGACCACCTCTGCTATCTGGTGATGAAGAGTGAGGAGGAGTCTAGTAAAACCATGAGATTGTGAACCACTTGGACAATATAGGTGTATCTTCAAGTCAGTAACAGGTATAGTGTCTGCCCATTCCTCAATATGCTTCCCTGCTAACAAACATCACTTCCAATTTATCCAGATTGAGTCTAAGCCATTCCTGGCTTTGGTCCTGGTCCCTAGCTTCACCATACAAGGAGAGAGCAAGGAAGCAGTTTTATCTGGGCCTGAAGAAAATGAGATTCAGGCCTCTTCTACTCGAGGAATTTACTTCGGTATAGCTATGTAGCTACATCTCGCAGGAGTGTGAAAAATCCACACCCCTGAGAGATGCAGCTATACTGACCTAAGCCCCAGTGTAGACTGGGCTGGGTCAACAGAAGAATTCTTCTGTCAATCTAGCTACCACCTCTTTGGGAGATGGATTACTTATGCCAACAAGAGAAGCCCTCCGATAGGCGTAGGGAGTGGCTACACTGCAGTGCTGCAGCTGCACCTCTATAGCTTGAGTGTAGCCACTCTCTACAGCAGCAGGAGGTCTTCTCCCATCCTTGTAGTTAATCCACCTCCCCAAGAGGCAGTATCTAGGTTGATGGAAGAATTCTTCTGTAAACCTAGTGCTGTCTAGACCAGAGGTTCATCTGGTTTAAATGTGTCACTCAGCGGCTGTGGATTTTACGCACCTCTGAGTGATGTAGCTGGGTTGACACAACTTTTTAGTGTAAACCTGGCCTTAGAGTGGAGCATCATCAATATGCTGCTGCTAACACTGTAGTCCATAGCCCTTCACAGGCTATTGAAGGCCCAATGTCTACACATATAGCTTCAACAATAGGAGTTCTGAAACGAGAAATATTTTGTTTTCATGCAATCCTGTGACAGTGCTCAACTTGGGTGGACTTTCATTTGTATATGAAAAATTGTCTCTTACTTCTGAGAAAACTTCTCACCCAAAGGATCCCAAAGCACTATATGCAAAGGAGGCCTCTGGATGGAGTTGCACAGGTGTCAGGGAGTGCACAACAATAAACTAGTGCATAATATAGATTTCCATAGTCAACAAACATTGCTGGGAGAAGTAGGAAGGCAGAATATAATCATAGAAACAGGAACTCCTTAAAAAAGTGAAATGGGATATTTAACAGATCCTACGTGAAGTCATGGAAGTGGTGAGGTCATTCAGGAGTATGATGTATTGAAAACTGTGTTAAAATTGAACATTGTCACTACAAATTTCAGTGACATTCCTGGTCTTGCTTGCAGGCTAGGGGCTCTGTAGGGAAATGTGTAATCTGAGCCTAGCTGTGGTCAGTCTACAGACAGACAGCCTACAATAAGTTGGGCTGAGTTGGGCCTCTCTGTTTTAGGGAGCAGCCTGCTCTCTCTCTCTTCTCCTCCCCCTGAGTCCCCCATGGGGAAGGGGAATTCTTGTATGTTATCATTCGGAATTATAAGAAATAAAGTTGTGTTACACTGCAGCCTTCCGGCAAGAATATTTTATGTTTTTTATGTAACTTCTCTGTTGTATGCAGTGAAACATAACAAGGACAATCTGTGTCTGACCCATTCCTGGACAGTAAAAGGGAATAGAGAAGTCCTGGGATCCCCGCTAAAGGACCTCCTTTGACATGGTGAATCCATCACCCATCCTAAAACGTGCAATGGTGCAGTCAGAATTAAAGAAACCAACACTCAGAACTAAAGACCTTACAAACTACCATCTGGCATCAAACCTCACTTCTCTAAGGAAGCTAGCTGAGAAGCTAGCAAAAACCACTCACCAGTGCTACCTGTCAGCTGTCAATAGCCTACATCCCTCTTAGGTCAGGTTTCAGATCACAGTACAGTACAGAGACAGCACCTCTGGCTCTGGTGGATGACCTCCTTCTGTCCATAGACAAGGGAAGTAGAGCCATACTCATCCCGCTTTGCCACTAAGGATCACTCAGCACAAACATTAAAGGTCCTGCAGGTGTTTTTAACAAATTCAGTCAGAGTTATGAGAAATAAAATGAGGAGATAAATGTAACGGATGCTAGTTTAGCATGAAGTAGTCATGGGGCAAGGTAGAGAGAGACAAAAACAGATTAAGATGACAAAGGCATTTGTTACTTAAATAACAGCAGAGATAGAAAACACATAGGGGTAACATTTCAAAGGTGTGTGTAGATGATATTAGAACAAAATATTTCATCAACAGGATTTCTGAGTGTACCTCTCACACATTGCTCTAAAACTGTACATATGAAGGAAAAGTATACTATTTGGGTGGGTATTTAGAGGCAGGGATGAGGGCAGATTTGCAATATTTTCAGCACTCTATAGCAGGGGTAGGCAACCTATGGCATGCGTGCCAAAGGCGGCATGCAAGCTGATTTTCAGTGGCACTCACACTGCCTGGGTCCTGGCCACCGGTCCGGGGGGCTCTGCATTTTAATTTAATTTTGAATTAAGCTTCTTAAACATTTTAAAAACCTTATTTACTTTACATAGAACAATAGTTTAGTTATATATTATAGACTTATAGAAAGAGACCTTCTAAAAATGTTAAAATGTATTACTGGCATGCAAAACCTTAAATTAGAGTGAATAAATGAAGACTCGGCACACCACTTCTGAAAGGTTGCCGACCCCTGCTCTATATTCGGTCCTGGGGCCGGTTTTGTTTAATATCTTTATTAATGATCTGGAGGATGGTGTGGACTGCACTCTCAGCAAGTTTGCAGATGACACTAAACTGGGAGGCGTGGTAGATACACTAGAGGGTAGGGATCGGATACAGAGGGACCTAGACAAATTAGAGGATTGGGCCAAAAAAAACCTGATGAGGTTCAACAAGGACAAGTGCAGAGTCCTGCACTTAGGACGGAAGAATCCCATGCACTGCTACAGACTAGGGACCAAATGGCTAGGTAGCAGTTCTGCAGAAAAGGACCTAGGGGTCACAGTGGACGAGAAGCTGGATATAAGTCAACAGTGTGCTCTTGTTGCCAAGAAGGCTAACGGCATTTTGGGCTGTATAAGTAGGGGCATTGCCAGCAGATCGAGGAACGTGATCATTCCCCTTTATTCGACATTGGTGAGGCCTCATCTGGAGTACTGTGTCCAGTTTTGGGCCCCACACTACAAGAAGGATGTGGAAAAATTGGAAAGAGTCCAGCGGAGGGCAACAAAAATGATTAGGGGTCTGGAGCACATGACTTATGAGGAGAGGCTGAGGGAACTGGGATTGTTTAGTCTCCAGAAGAGAAGAATGAGGGGGGATTTGATAGCTGCTTTCAACTACCTGAGGGGGGGTTCCAGAGAGGATGGAGCTCGGCTGTTCTCAGTGGTGGCAGATGACAGAACAAGGAGCAATGGTCTCAAGTTGCAGTGGGGGAGGTCTAGGTTGGATATTAGGAAACACTATTTCACTAGGAGGGTGGTGAAGCACTGGAATGCGTTACCTAGGGAGGTGGTGGAGTCTCCTTCCTTGGAGGTTTTTAAGGCCCGGCTTGACAAAGCCCTGGCTGGGATGATTTAGTTGGGAATTGGTCCTGCTTTGAGCAGGGGGTTGGACTAGATGACCTCCTGAGGTCCCTTCCAACCCTGATATTCTATGATTCTATGATTCTATAGGCACCTCATCACTCTCTCTTTTGCTCATTCCTGCCTTTGAAATACCTACAGCTCCTGAGAACTGGCCACTGTTTGGCTTGAAATCGTGTTCCTTGCTTCTATAAACTATCCACAACTATTAATCACAAACCAAATCAGACATGACAGCCATTTCCCTTGGTCTTCATGTTTTTTTCTGCCCCCAGAAAACATTTAACTGTGTATGGAGGCAAGAAAGGAAAATGCATTTTGATACCACCTCTGGGGGTATAACCTCTAGGGCAAAATTAGGGTTAAATATCTAGAAAATAGAATTTCTCAATACCCTGCCTTTATATTTCTCCAGCCCAAGAAGATTTACTGACTGGATTTCGGAAGACAAAGTTAATTTCTTTCCCACTTTTAAGATGACAGCCTGAGGAGGGGAAAAAATTCAAAGGAGTTATAAGAATACCCTTATGAGCATGACTCACATTATAAAGTAAATAGGGGACTGAGCAAAAAATCACTAACATGAACAAAAGGCCTGATCCTGTGGAGTCCTGAGTGCCCTCAACTCCCATGAGCTTCAACAGGCATTGAGGGAGCTCAGCACTTTGCAAGTTTGGCTCCAAGAGGCAATTTCATCAAAAAATCAAGCACTGTGACCAAAACAAACAGATAGCAGAGTAATAATCATTCACTTGCCCTAATGGGCATCCTCATTTTAGGAGAAAGAAGATCTATTGTGCTACTGTAAATGGTAAATGTGTACATTGAAAATTACTGGTATCTGTCAGCCTCTGGGCTTCTCTTGTTATACTGCTGAGAGAAAAGGTCTTCCTGGGATTCTTAGAGATGTTCCAAAAAGGCATGGGGAAAAAATCCAAATTATTTTTTTAAAGTGTAGGGACTGTCCTAGGTGCAAGAGTTGGTAAGGTAATTTCCTACTGAACATTGCTTCCCTGTCATTCACTAATGGGGCAGTTAGGTCAAACTATTATAGTAGTATCATTGTCTTTAGCTCATGTAGATCCTTTGGCCACTCAGAATGTTAGAGCAGTTAAACTTAAATTCCTTTTATTCTGTTATAAACTGGCATGTGTACCATATGTTACACCTGTGATCCTGTATAATAATAATTCATAATTTCAAATGAATGAAGTCTCAGATTTGATCTATGGCATTAGTGTCAAAAGGTATCAGAGATCATCATACAGAAGCAAATTTACTGTCTTTTGTAGACGTATTAAAACAGTCATGTCAGTAGTACTCATTACACAATACAATTTAGCTTTTTTC
Organism: Emys orbicularis; assembly: GCF_028017835.1. NCBI lineage: Eukaryota > Metazoa > Chordata > Testudines > Emydidae > Emys > Emys orbicularis. Next base: position 92,695,617 of record NC_088686.1, on the reverse strand, counting down.
ATATTGAATATGCCCATTTCTTAGAGAAACAGGACTTCATTCTAGAATCTTTTAAACTGGTTGAAATAAGGGCTTGTCTACACAGTGCATTAGTGCACACCAGCTGTGGTGTAAATTCTAATGTGAACCAGCATTAGGGTGACCAGACAGCAAGTGTGAAAAATCGGGATGGGGGTGGGGTGTAATAGGAGCCTATATAAGAAAAAGACCCAAAAATCGGGACTGTCCCTATAAAATTGGGACATCTGGTCACGCTAACCAGCATGTTGTGCACTAGCTGTGTGGACACTGCTGGTGTGTACTAAACTTTCCTTTGTGCGCATTGACTCATTCCCATCAATGCCTTCACTAATGGTAATGGAAGCAGAAAAGTGTTTGCTTTGTTGTGTGCCTGAACTCTTGGTAGTGTGTTTCTGTGATTCTCCCTATGCTGACTCCTTTGCAAATAAACACAGTATGGATTTTGACAGAGGTACTTTAGTTTAGCGATTTAGATATTATTGTGATCATTGTTAGAGCTGAATGCCGACAGTTATTGTGAAAAGGGATAATTTGGGAGAGGATTGATAGTTGAAAAATTGTTTTTATGGAAAAGAAAATAGAAAGCTGTATTACTGAACAATTTCTAGGAGAAAGGCCAATTTTTATTGAAACATCTGTTAGAATCCCATCTTTTGGGTTGAGTTTCAAGTATTGCGGTGGACATTTTTGTTTAAAAAGTGTTACAGTTGGATGTGTTGTTATTTATACCAATAATATTGCAAAAAATAGTGCTGAAGTTAGTTCAGTTTCCTGGGGAGAAGCATATGGGCCGGATCCTCAGCTCCCACAACACAAAGGAATCAGAAAGTTGATGTAACAGAGTAGTTCATGATTAAAGCCTCCACATTTTTATTACATTTGATTTGGGGGGAGGGGGTGTAATTTTATTTGGTTTGGTTATGTATTCATTAGATAAAACTTGGCCTTTCCATTAACTGCATGTCAAGGAATACTGATTTTAAATCACCTGTCAAGATTCAATTGTACTACTTATTATCTGTACTGAAGTAGTATCTAGAAGCTCTAGTGATGGACCGGGATCCTAGTCTGCTAAATGCTGTACAAACACAGAACAAAAAGACAAAAAAACAAGCTTGACACAGGGAAGACACTAACCATAACTGTAAAATCCCAAACCAGCATGTGCCAGTGCACTATTACTTTAGATAAGCAAGAGATTAATCTCCTTGAAACTATTTCCCATTTCATTCACAGAACATGTCAGACGTGGATTGAGTTCCAAAGTGACTACAGCACCCAGGGTTATTTTCGTTTTCCCACATTGTAGAGTGGATGTGAGCCACCAGTGCATTTCCTATTACATGATTTACACAAGAGAGAGCAAAGTAAAAAAAGGCCTATAAAGAACGGATCTAAAACCATGTAATGAGATGTGGCTACAAACAGCAAGGATCAAACTCACATTCTTCTACACCAAAGGCACAAGTCTCTACCACGTGATCTAAAGAATTCCTATTGTTGAAAGAAAGTAGCAAGCGGGTTGTAATAGTTGCTGGAGTTAACTGCTGGAGTAGTCCTGATCACATACACCGTGCCAGTGTATTATTTGCATGCACATTCATCATATTTAGACAATCCAGGATCGATTTTCCTTTGCTTCCATTGATCCTGCTTCCACAGAAACCAGTGGGAGTTTTGACCTCAGTAGTAACAGGAATAGTGTCCTGGATGGGTGGTGGTGGTGTGGGCTAGAAATGAAAGGCCTAATTCCAGAAGGTACTGAATGGCCCCTGAGAGTGGCTGAGCACTGTCAAGTCTCAATCAAGTCCTGACTTCAACAGGAGCTGAAGTCACTCAGCACTGCACCTGGTTGAAAACAGGTTTGTGAAAGTGTCATTGGTTTTTTTGTTTGTTTGTTTTTCACCAAAATGTCACAATTTAGAAAAAATTCAACCAGCACAGCTCAGCATTTCTGAATCATCCTGTCCCTTACAGAATTGGGTCCTACAGCATGGAATTTAAGCATATGTCTACACTGCAGCTGAGTGCAAGCCTCCCAGCCCGAGTAGACAGACTTACACTAGCTCCGCTCAAGCAAGTGTACTAAAAATAGCAGTATGGATGATGTGGCACTGGCAGCGGCTCAGGCTAGCCACCATAGCGCGGACCTACAGGATTGGGTAGGTTTGAGACTGGTTGGCTAACCTGAGCTGCCATCAGCCCTGCATCCCCACGCAGCTATTTTTAGTGTGCTAGCTTGAGCCCTACTAGCACGAGTCTGTCTACCTGGGCTGGGAGGCATGCTGCCAGCTGCAGTGTAGATTTACCCATAGAGGCCAGACCCCTGGATTATTCCACTGGCACTGATTCACATGACCCAATCCTGTTGCAAATGAAAATCAATAGCAAAGTTCCTTTTGACTTCAATGAGAGCAGGGTTTGACATTGTGTGACCCTGTACAAGTCACCGAGGGACTAATTTTATGAGATCCTGAGCATTCTCCACCCCTTTAGAAATCAAAGGGCATTGAGGCTGCTCCACAGCTCAGCAGATTGAGCTCCTACGCTCTCCTCGCCTCAGTTTACCAATTTGTAAATGGTTTTAACACCTTTTGAAATGTTCTAGGACTTAATTAATGTTTGTTCAGTGCATTAAGGGCCTCAGCTTTAAACAGTCAAAGAAATGGAAAATATTATTTAAAAGTGTTTTAGATTTCCTGTGTTCATTGCTCTGTACATTGCTATTTACAAATCTGGTAGAGGACCCATTCCTGTAGTTAATGGAACTGCTTGCATGAATAAGGATTACCCATATGAGTAAAGGTTGCAGAATTGGGCCTTATATACAGACATTTTAATTTAATCTTTCTTCCTTTAACCTTAAGAATAGTTTCTTTTTAATTACCGACGTGCCCTCCTTCAGGCATTTCCAGTGAGAGCAATCTAGCACCTTCATTTTAATTTACTAATTAGTTCTCTTTGAAATTATATATAAACAAAGGCAACTGTAAAAGTGTAGTAGGTTTGTGCAGCTTAGTTCTGAAAGAAACTGAACTCCTTTTTAATGCTTTAAATCCAGTTCAGTCCATCCACAAAAAGTCTGGAGTATTGCAAAACAGACGTAAGGGATTGTATACACTAAGGAACTTTGGGGAGGGGGTGCAGAATCACATTGTGCTCATCAGTTGAATCATATGGACAGTGAGAAAGATGCAGCACATGATGTACTCAGAGATCGCATACAAACTGCTTAAACCACAGCTTATGATCCTCCCACAATGCGATATTTTTACCACTTTTAATGAAGCTGAGGCAGGTGTTTACAGCAATAATGCATGTCCATCTAAAGTTGGAACTTTGGTACAGACAAAAAATAGCTGTGCTTGACGAACTAAACCATGACATACTGTATGTACTGTAATTAAAATACACTACTCCCTGAATATCTTATTGAAGAGGAAACACAAAAAGCTATAAAGATGCATATTGATTTGTGGAAAGCTACAAACTATTCTGAGAAGTGTTAAATTTGCTGAGTGGAATAAAATGGTCTAACATACTTTTTAGCCTTTAAAAGATGCCTCTGGTGCTTCCTTTCTAGGTGCAGTTTTTTGGAGAGAAAAAAGTTATTTTTCATCTCTCTTGGTGTTGGGATTCTAAACATGCTCCTGAATTAATTTGGGTCTTTTAAAAATGTGAAATAAGTTAATATGCTCTAAAGCAATACAGCTTGTCAATCATCAGTGTTTTTCTCAATATCCGCCCACTGACTTCCTCCTCCTACTTGCAGGCTCTCGAGACTTCTTGCTCTAAAACTATGTTTCCCTTAAGAGCTGCAGTGTTCAAATGGTATCATCAACAATCATAAGGACGTGTCTAATAAAACAGACCGGCACAGTGTGAATGGCAATAAAGGACATAATGCTGTTTTTTTCATTTTGTGTCTATGTAGTTTTCTGCTAAAAAGTCTTCCTGAAGTGTGCACATTTTCAGAAACCACAATACTAAATAATAGTACTCTTTTTCTCTTATACAGCACTTATCTAGAGATCCTGATGCATTTTATAAAGGAGGAAAAATATCATTATAAAAATATATAATTTATATAAAATACTCTATTAAAGCAATGAGTGCTTTTTTTAAAATATCTTTGTTGCATGGGCATGCTAAGTCTTTTTAAATCAAGGTTCAGGTTCAGTAGCCTGCAAATTGAAAATTAGCAAAGTGGTCTAGATTCACAAAGGCACTTAAGTGTCTAACTGCCACTCTAGGCCCCTAAATTCAACATTTAGGCACCAGTGGCATTCACAAAACCCCTCTCAGCAGCAGTCTGATCAATTTCAGAATGAAGTGTCATGGATTATCCTTTGTTAACATAAACGGAATGTATTGAGCCTCCACTGTTCCCTATGAATTAAGTTACCCATGTGAAGAGGAAGTGACCCGGAGGAAATAGGCAGTTGGTGTGGGAAGCTCATGGAAGCAACCAACATAAAATGGAAGAACGAAGGGGAAATTATACCAATGGGAATTCCCAGAGAGTCACGGTCCTGTGTGGGAAAACCAATGAGAATCAGCCTCTGGCTTCAGATACTATTGTAAGCCAAATCTAAAACTTTTCTAATCCCATTTATAGTAGGAAATGATGTTTGTTGTAAATGAAATGCAATAATCCAAGTGATAACATTTGATGATGGATACAGAAATTAAATAAAGTACAGCTCTATCTGCTGTCTTTTTCCACAGAGATGAGATTTTCATGTTAGTTTCACTCTAAGCTTAAACAGATGTAAAAATGCCAAATGATGCCATGGCTCTTTGTTAGTATTTTTTAGCTAATTTTTTCCCCCTACATGGCTCACTTCCACCTAAGAGCTTGGAAATTCTGAACATTTGGACTCCCTGGGCTAGATTTGTCATAATGTTCTAGCCTTTTTGTGCCACCTGCATGTTGCAAAGGGGCTGGAAAGCAGCCAAACATGCCCAATGGAAAATTCCTCCAGTGTGGGAGAGCTCTCAGCTAGCAAAAAGCTGGTATATCTTGGCTTTGGTGCAGCAGGCATAGCAGGGTGGGACTACAGTGCACTGTGTTCCAGATGTTCTCAGCTGCCACATAGTCCCTTAGGTACTTTAGCAAGCTGGTGGTAATTAGGACATTTCCCAAACTGCTCTAACCTCTTCCAGGGCTCAGGGTGGCATAGATCCACCCTTAGAATCAGGAAACCACAAGCAGCCCCCTCACAACACTCCTGAAAGGTTGGTGGTACAGATAATCTGGGCCACTATCACTCCCTGGAACCCTTCCAAAAAAAGCAGGCCTTGTCACTTGCACAGATGGACAGAGGCTTCAGACACTAAACCCATAGGCATCTAGGGATCCACAGAGGCCCTGTTTCCCCTCGCTAGGTCCCCGCTTCTCCTGTCTCCCTCCAGCTCTCTTCCAGCACAGATCCTATGGGCACCCTGAAAGTCCTCTTTAAAGAGGTGGTCCACATTTCAAAGGGAGAAGTTTGGTATATTATTGCTGAGAGGATCAGTAATGATTTTCCCACTAACATCCCAGAGGTTTCCAGGTGCTGCCATCTCCCAGCCTCCGAAGTGGAGGTGGCACTCTATGTATCTATGATCCCGAGGATAGACCCCACCAGATGCCTGCCCTCTGCTCATGGACAAAAGGAGATGATATGGTGCTAGGTCATTATATACTCATTGAACATGTATGTTTAGCAATATGATGCAACCTGTCATAGTGCTGTGTTCTATATATTGTTATGCTGGCCTACAGCAGCCCACCGCTACTCCAGCCCTGACCAGCTCCTCAGCCAGTGCTGCACATTTACACAATACCTTCCTAATGCAAACTGTTCTCATTCTGCTTGGGATGTTATTGACATTATAAAACTCATTTGAATTGTGAGTTCAATTAGATTTAAACCCAGGTCAGGAGAGGTGAAAGACTACCTAGCAAATTAAACCTCTGCCCCACTTAACTACCTGTTTGTCCCTCAGCAGAGATATATTTTAAAATTGTTTTTAATTATATTTAAACTCAAATAAATAAAATATATTTTCCTGTAAATGAGTGTAAGTTTTGCCAATTAAACCCAGGTCTATTTTAAAGGGGAAAAGATCTTTAGCTCCCACCAACTGCTTGCTGGTCAATACTGACTCTTTTCCCACTAAAAGCAATTCTAATCATTCATGCTCTTCACTTTCCCCGTATCATTTAGCTGTATGTTCCTCTTGTTAATATTTAAAGCTTTTTTCCCATCTGCGTTTGGACCAAAATACAAAACTTAACTTTTCCATTTAAATAAAACCTTGTAAAAAAATCCTCATGTGCTTTTATTAGGAGGGAACTTTACTAACATCACCGTTCACACTCACACAACCCCAACAAAGCTCTTAAAGCAACATCACACAGGATATTAATTTTTAAAAGGTTTAGCAAGGGAAAAGGTGTCTTTTCATCACCATCCAATTATTTATAGATTTTTGTAGCATTCTGGTTATAGCTCTGTAAGCTATTTGAAGCTTGAGATAAGCAGGATTTGGCCCAGGACACTGAAGTTACTACTTAACAACAGTTACTCTAGTGCACCACTATGAACAAATAAATGATACCTCTAATCCTGCCATCCTTGCACCTGAACAGATCGGACTGCAAGCAGGGCCAGTGCAAGGAAGTTTCGCGCCCTAGGCGAAACTTCCACCTTGCGCTCCGCCCTCCCCCCAGCCCTGCGGCAGCTCCCTGCCCCCCCTCCTCCCTGAGGCGCCCCCCTGCAGCAGCTCCCCCCCTCTGCCCTGAGGCGCCCCCCCCCACGGCAGCTCCCCCCCCGGGGAGCCGTGCGGCAGCTCCCCACCCCAGCTCACCTCTGATCCGCCTCCTCCCCGAGCACGCCGCCCCTGCTCTAATTCTCCTCCCCTTCCAGGCTTGCAGTGCCAAACAGCTGATTGGCGCTGCAAACCTGGGAGGCGGGAGAAGTGGAGCAGCGACCGTGCGCTCGGGGAGGGGGCGTAGGAACGATGTAAAAAAAAAATTGGGGGCACCGCTTTTTGGCGCCCCCAAACCTTGGTGCCCTAGGCAACCACCTAGTTTGCCTAAATGGTAGCACCGGCCCTGACTGCAAGACTGAAGCAATTCAACATGTGTATATAAAGAATACTATGATGGAGTGTGCAATATAAAGGTTTTACCTCTAAGAATTTGGATTGTGAACGTTACCTGTCTGTTGCTTTTCCATATGTGCTGTTTCCTAGTCGTGCAGTAAAATGTCTCCAGCAAGCAGGAGCAAAGGTGTGAACTTTCCTCTCCACTGCAATGTACAATAAGCACTCAGGAGGCCAGCTAGTTAGAGAGGAGTACAGACTGAGTCAGCGAAGACTTCTGGAAACCTCGACTTCACTCTAGGCATGCTCACAGGCTTAACTCAGGTAGTAGCATAGACCACCTCACACTAGCATGACATCATCTCATTAGCATAGCCTCTGTTTCACAAGTCACTTGATACCTACAATTACATACTCTATCCCATTCACTAGAGAGTGTTATGTCTACTCACAAAATTTCATTTACCTCAAGGAAGTAGGATCTTAATGTCCTAGTTGTGACACTTTAAATGCAATTTCTCTCCTTTTCTTTGCTTTATTTAAAATAATAAAAACTCACAAAAATGAAATGCAAAATTACCATTAATGCAAAATTAAGGCTACATAATTAAACACAACAATGTTTGTGAATGCAAAAGTTAAGTTTAATAACATTGACTCACCCATATTGCACAAACTCTACTGGGGGTGGGGAGCTGGTATAATTAAGTTTACAGCAGTCCCTTTCTTATAATGACTTTTATGGCTTCATAATTTCCTGAAACATTTCCTTTCTGGTTGCCATTTTCTGCATTTTTTTTGGTTTGAGTAAAATTTCTTCATCTATTTTTGAGTTATGCATATATGTAAATCACCTCCCTACCAATGCTGGTAGAGCCACCCCATTCTATCCACATGTTTTATTGTTTATAAATTATTGTGAACCTTGAGTGAAGTAAGATAATGGATCATGTCTGAAAATTCATGTGAGGGTGTATGTCAACTCATTCATGTAAAATTATCTATATCAACATAACTATTTACATTAATCCTGAAAAAAATATTAATTCTCACACATAAACAGTCTAATTCGTGCAATTCAGTTCTAGCAAAGTTTGATTCCAGTTGAAATTTTACCTGAGACAAGAGAAAAGGGTTTATTTATGGTTTTCAATTCTCCCAGATTGCTATTACATTAATCCACCTTAATTCACCCACCCCCGAAAAATTCTGAAAATGCTCATACTGACCTAAGTATTTCCTTCACCTTAAATTTCAACAGTAAATTTTATGAAAGGATCTATTGTGTGATGGAACTAAAAATTCATACTGAGAATATATAGCTTGTCAGACTCTCTTTTTGTAGTTGGTTTGTTTGTTTTCAAAAGGCTTTTTTTCCCAGTAACAATACCACCAAATCTGTTCCCTAAATAAATATTTAATGGTATAAAAGTTGAGTACTCTGCTGCAGAACAACAAATTTTAAAATGCCAATCAATTCAGCCAGTTCTAAAAGGTTACTCATCTGCAGTTTTAACATCATTTAAATATTTTCCATCAATGCAAAGAGTCAGCCATAAAAGGTCAACCTAAAAAGTCATTTAGTTACCTATTCTAATGCTTCCTAGATTCCTATAGTTCTTACTGTACAGCTGATACTGATATCTAACTTGAAAGAGTCCCTATTTTCTAGAAAAGCTGCTAAAATTTAATGTATGGGAATCCATAATTTCATTCAATCAGTCAACTCTGTCATTCCCAGCTATGCCAAATTTGGGGTATGATAATCCCATAAATTAATCTAGTAATCACTATTTCAGAAATAAGATCAATAATAGGGACTAACTGCCTCAACAGATTTCTAATGAGAATTAGAACCTTTCACCTTTAGATTGCAGATTCTGATCAGTCCCAGTGCATTATAATGATCATGAGTCATTAGTTTCTGATGACTGGGAGCCATGACTTGAGGTACAATATGATATTTCAATTGATGGATTCAGTCAAATTCCCAGCCGGAGGACAGACATCCTGATTATAAAAGCCACCAGGCCTGTTTCTCCTCTCACTTGCACTGGTTTTACACTGGTGTAACCTCACTGATTTCAATTGAGTTATTCCTATTTCACTCCAGTTGAGAGAAGAATTAGTCTTACCATCTCTGTCGCTAGTAGGTGGTGTGCTTGTTGGAAGACTCAGTATAGTGGTTAAGAATTGAATGAGTTTGAAGTTGACTTTTTCCCCACTTGAGACCGGGTTTGTGGCTAAGCTTCCACTCTCAACCTGTTCTTTTCTGCAGATAGAGACCTTCAATCTCCAGGGATGCCAAACAGGCACTTTAATGAGCAAGAAAATTCGATTTAAAAAGAAAAACAGGTAAGTTCCCTAGCTCCTCAACAAGCTGTTAAATATGCTACGTTTACATTTCCTTTGTTTCAATGACTTTTTGGAGCCCTCTCCAGTAATGGTAAAAGAGCATGTGTGCAGAGGAAAAATGAAGGATATGAAGAGTTAGGGCTTTGAAAGGTCATTTATTGGTGGAATCACAAAAAACAAATGGCCAGACTTCCCATTATATGGTCTAAAATCAGCTCCATGAAGTAAGTTTCCAAGCAAGCTTTCCGGACTCTCGACTTATACCCCATATGATTATTACAGCTTGCCCTTCACATTGTGATGAAAAGTAAAATTAAATGGAAAATTGTTTTATATATCACATATAATCAAATTGCTGAGCCATTAAAACTAATCACACTCCAAGGATAAAGTTATGTGAAGTACTTCAGTTACAAGCAAAGCTGAGGAAAACTTCCATAAAGAAACTTGAAAACAAATAGCTTCAGATTTCACTTTGAGTCCTGAAGAGGATGTAACTGCTCTTCTCATTCTCCACATAACCACCACCATAACAGGCCTTAGACTGCCCCTTAGCTGTAGTCATTTTCTTGTGGTGTCAGAAGAATTCTGTTGTCCTATGCCTTCATCTTCCTATCTCTATGGGAGTAATCATCTGGCCATTTCTCCTTATCTTTGATTGGCTCACAACATAAGCCTGCTTCCCCAACATAGTTAAATAGTCTTTGGTGACGTGACTGCCTTTTCATTCCCTCAACTCCCATTAAGCAGGAGTGGGACTGTATATACTGCTGTTAGTCCTACTGCTGTTGACTACCTTTATCTCATTTTGGGTCCTGATGCACCCTGGAGTATATGTGTGAATAGGAACATCCCAGAGTAATATGTGAGAGATTGATGGGAGTTTTCCTGGAGCTTCCTGCAGTGAGGGGATATTGTGATTGTATGACAATTCACCGATTTCATTGCAGAGGGAATCAGTATCATTGGGTTTGGTGAGAGGCTCACCTGTAGCTTTCAAAGATTGATGAGAACCCAAAAACTCCAAGAAAACCATAGAGCTTGCAAGTCTGGGTGACTTCCACCTGCCTGGTTAGGTTTGGCAGGTCAATGCAAACCAAAAACAGGGGGCTCCACAAGCACAAATCAGAATGTTACCCTCAAAATAAGATCATTGTATCACCTTGTTAGACTTTTAAAAAAATATTGTAGGGTTCTTTTGCTGACTTCTGATACAGAGGCTCACTCATCAAAGAGACAGATGGCCTTATTCTGATCTCACTTACATCAGTGTAAATTAATAATAACTCCACAGATGTCAGTTGAGCTACACAAATGTAAAACTGGTATAAATAAGATCCAAAGAAAAGGAGGAGGAAAATACTGTAATTTGTCACATGCTGAGTATGAACATTGGTCCCTCTAATCCAGTATTTTTTCTCCTGCAACAGACAATAACTGATGCTTCAGAGGAAGTTAAACCCTCTCATTAATACACCTTGTTAATCATGCCATGCTGTATGTAGAGGACCTTTCCTTTCTTGACCCCTGTCATAACCAACTTATACCCTGATGCGTGACATTTGTTTACACTCATCCTCAGCTTCCAAAGCTCTAATTGTCGTTAGTAGTCATAAAATTATCTAGGTCTTTTAAAATCCACCATAGCAGTTGAACCTATGACCTCCTATGACAGTGAATTCTACAGGTTGACTACATGCTATTTGAACTAGTATATCTTTTTATTAGTGCTAAATTTATTGCTCTATAATTTAATTGACCATCTCCTTGTTCTGCTATCAAGGCATATGGTAAAAAAGGTAGGTTTGAGCAGTTTTCATTATGTCCTCCATAATCAAATCCCCTCCAACCCATCTCTTTAATTCCAAGACTAAATATTATAATTCCCACCTCTGTTTTTTATCATATGGAACCAAGTCTTGCCATATTTGATTTAAACATCTTCATTGCACTTTGCTGGAGTTTTTCAATGTCTGCTTCAGGATTATAGAGTAGCCTCTCTTGAGCCAGGGCCCTACCTATACAGAAATACCTCAGTGGACAATTTCTCACTGAAATCACACCTTGCAGCAGAAATGTGCTTTAGAAAAAATTATATTTCTAGTCCTTACGGTTGCAGAGAAAACCTCAAATATATGAACCGAGTGTAACCCAAAGCAATATCCTCTGTCTGTTTCTGCAGGAAGACTGAAACTATAGCTCGGAAAGGTGTGTCCTGCCTTTTCATCTCAGTCAGGGTTCTGAGAGCTCCACACTTCCATTGTTGTGTAATTTGGCATTTTTCCAGGATGCCCCAAAATTCAGTATTTATGCCATGAAAGTCACCATTTTGCTGCAGTCAAGTGCCTGAATTTTTTAGTTTTTGTCTGTCACTCGGCTTAGCTGTGGCATGTTTACAGATGCCTCCTGTTGTGCAGCTTTGCCCATAAGGGAACAAGAGGGAAGCAGGGCTCTCCTGGCAAAGCTCCACACTTCCTCCCACCATTATACACTCTATCCCCAGCAGAGGTCTCTGAACTGCCCATTTTCCCGGGGAAAGTTTGTGACTAGTTTGTTTTGTGTGGTGATATCATCTTAACTCTGCATTTATTTGTTTTCCAACATTTGCTGTTGGTTTGGGGGTGGGGTAGGGAGTCTCTAACCTTCTTGTGAGGGATACACCTCTACCCTGATAGAACGCGACCTGATATAACATGAATTTGGATATAACGCGGTAAAGCAGCGGGGAGCCCCGGGCCCTTTAAAGTGCCACCCGAGCCCCGCTGCTTTACTGTGTTATATCCAAATTCGTGTGGAGCCCTGGGCCCTTTAAATCACCGCCCGAGCCCTGGGGCTCCGGCAGCCGGGCTCGAGTGGTGATTTGAAGGGCCAGAGGCTCTGGCCACTGCGGGGAGCCCCAGGCCCTTTAAATCCCCGCCCGAGCCCCACTGCCAGAGCTCCGGCGGTGATTTAAAGGGCCCGGGGCTCCTCGCAGTGGCTGGAGCACCAGGCCCTTTAAATCACCGCCGGGGAAGCTGGTCCAGTCCAGCATGGTGTAATGGCTCTTGCCGGTACGCCGGACCGGACCGAACCCGATATAACGCGGTCTCACCTATAAGCCAGTGAGATTTTTTGGCTCCCGATGACCGTGTTATATCAGGGTAGAGGTGTATGTAGGGAGACCTTACCTTCCACATTTCCAGCATTGAGATCGTGTGTTTAAATGTTCAAATTCATGAAGTCATGATGACCAAAGGGCAGTACAGTCTGGCTGTAGCCTTGATGAAATTTGTCTGGTGAATGACGTTTTAAGGTGAAGCAACCAAAGTTGGACCCAGTACATCAACTGAGGAAATGCTATTATTTTATAAAAAATACACTATGATGCTTCTGTCCCTTTTTCAGTATAGCTCTACATCCTCTTCACTTTCTTTAAAGGAAAGCAGGAAGCCAGGACTAAGATGACAAAAGCTCACTTTTTAAGAAGCTATCTATTTGTTATAGTTTTTCTTAATTTTTAATAAATTCCTTTTAAACTCATAAGCTTTATTGTTCAGGTGCCTTGTACAGAGTCAGCCTGACTCCCATATAAGTGCCATTCCCAGCTATTTTTTCTTGGTTACTTGTGCCAGTATTGTGCACAAAAGGAGATAACACAGAGTCCCTCATTTGGAAAGAGCATCACATGCATACTCCATATGAAAACAAAGGCAGAACTCTTAGTGACAATAGAATAGAGAGATTTTCTTAATTTTACACCACAAAAACATCAAAAAACCTCAACTTTGAGAACAAGCTTAATGGACTAAGAAAAGCCTAAAAAGTATTTCTGATTTATATAATATTTTTTCTTTCTACTTCCTTGAAGAGAAAAATGAATGGTATTGACCTATCTTCAAATTAGTGGCTGAAAAAAACCACATATATAATAGCTCCAATTAGTGTTTCGCTTGTCTGTCATGGGAGCACCATTATAGTATGTATGGTAAATGGTATTAAACAGCTGAACCAATATGGATACTATTTTCAAGGTAATTATGCTAGCAATTGGTAGATCACATTACTAATGCTCACACTCAACATATTGAGAGTAACGTAAATAAATATGTGCAACAAAAGTTGAGTGTGCAAGGTAATAGGTCTTAAAAAAAAAAGTAACTGCAGACCATTGAGTGGATGTGTTAGCTTGCACACTTTCAAACAAGGAATTTTTGAACAGTTAAGGATACAAGAAAGACAAAACAATAAATAGATTCTATTTTATATACACACAATCAACCTCTATTGACTTATAAATACATTTGCATGGATGGTTGCAAAATTAGTGTCCCTTTGAATGAATGATCTCTTGCTGCCTATCATTAGTTAATTACAATTTCATTTTCCATATTAACACCTATAGATCTGTAGTCTGACTCTGATCTCACGGTGCTATAAACCAGAGGTGACTCTGCTGGAAACAATGGATTCAGTGTAAAACAAATGTGACATCAGCAACTGCCCATGTGATGTAATTAAAAGAGGATTATGCCTCCAATGGGGAGTAAGCAGCAGGAGCTGATGATTTTTGCGACTTTTGCTTACATGCAAATGAGCGAAGAAGAAAAGAGATGTAAATAAATAAATAAAATGTTAGAGAGCCAAATTCCATCCTCTGAGACACCTGTACACTTCCTTTGACTTCAATGAGGCTGTAGGAGTGTAAACAAGAAAAGACTTTGGACCTGCTGCCTAAGCATTTTCTGGTTTCCATTAAAGAGGCAATCCATTCACTAACATTCACTCTTTAATTTTCAACGTGGTTTTCAGATCTGGCAGCTTCTCTGTAAAATTTAAAAGAAACTTCTCCATGACCCAGGGCAACACCATAATGCAAATGAAAGTTATTCTCATTTGGAATGGAAAGAAAATGACATCTACATTTCCCTTTCTGCCATCTTCCGTAGCACTTGATGATTACCTGTTCTGTTCATTCTCTTTGGGGCACCTGGCATTGACCACTGTCAGAAGACAGGATACTGGGCTAGATGGACCTTTGGCCATTCTTATGTTCTTAGTTGTTCGCACTGGAGAGGATTTCTTACTCCCCATTTTTTAAAAATACAAAGCAATAATTGAGGCTAGTTTTGATCTGACCATTGTAAATCAGGTGTAACTCTACTGAAGCCACTATAACAGTGCAAAACCAATTTTAATGAGATCAGAATTAAAACAATTAAGAAACATAATAGGTGAAATTCTAACCCCAATTGAAGTCAATGGCAGTTTTGAAGTTCAATGGGGCCAGGATTTCACCCAATGAACTTGATCAATAAAGATTAAAACACAAAAGTCAACAACTCTAAGGCTGCAAACTTTGCTGAACAGAATAAGATAGGGCTTTTTCTGAATTCAAATTTTATATAATAAAACTGATCTGAGTGAATGCCATTCATCTTTATTCATATTCTCTTAATGTCTTAAAGAATTTCTAAATTGCATCATAATAAAAGTTTTATATGCATAATATTTTATCCCTACTTTGAAATATATCATTGCTATTTCTTTCCATTTCATTGTAAATTTTTATGACAAATATTTATTTTCTTGGAGATTTCCATTCATCTATTAAAATATTTTAACTCCGTGTGAATAATAATAAAAACCTACACGTTGTTTTTCTTTATATCTAACACAGGCGAGAAGTTACTGGCCATACATAATTTGAGTTCAATATTGATGATATAAATACTTTATAGGACAGAGTACTATGATGCAAATTTTGTGCTGGCATAATACTCCAGCATGTTTCTGTAGACCACTAATTAGAATTTATGAAAATGATACAGAATTGAAAAATGTTATCATGTGTAATATTAGGTGTACCACGGTTGCAAGAATAATATATGCTGTAAGAGTGGACGAAGGAGGGACTTCAAAATGCAGTATAATCCAAAAAATATAACAGTATAAATTATTTACAAGGCCTGATTTTCCTGTCACTTATTTTGGTGTAAATAAGGAATAACTCCACTAATGTAAGTGCAGTTGCAGAGAAGTAACAATAGTATAAGAGATCAGAATCTGGTCCACACTGTTCAGTTTTCAAATATAAGCACATCATGCGCCTGGAAATAACAGGTATAACTTTGAGCATTATATGATGAGATGGACTTGAAGAGAAACATCAAATATAACATTTCCTTCAATCTCAGTTGTGTGTCTGGAGAATTTTCAGATTCAGGTCCCAGATCCAAACCTTATGTTATGGCCGTTATTCCAGGATAGATCCAAAATTAGAAGAGGGCTATTTTCTTGATCCAGTTTGGAGATGAAGCAACTTGGAAGAAAGCTCAGTAGAACAGCAAGCACTGTGCGATTTCCATCATTTTAAACCAAAATGTCACAGGAACTGCTCAGGGGATTTTAATTCTGTTTTATCTAACAAGCTACTCAACGTCTGTTTCATCTTTCAACACAAACTTCAAGCCCTCCCCAAAATCTAATCCAGATTCCTATTGGTCTATCTTTAGTTAAGTAATGATGCTCTAAAGAACTCTGGACATCAGGCTTCATATCACTTCAAGAGAGCTAGACATTTTCTTTTCTGCACTTTGGAAAAGAAAAAATGTCATATGCCCCTGAATTTCACTTCATGACAAGTTAAGGGTTATTACAGTGAAAGCACAGTGTTGGATGTGGTTATTAATTGGATGCTTGTCCGTTGGAAGGTGACAAACTTTACATTTTAAAGCTAAGAAACTAAGTCTTTCTGAAGGAAAATGAGTAATTAATCACATTATCTTTCGTCACTTGGACAAGGAAAGAGCAGAGTTCAGAGTAAAGAAGGCTGGAAAATAGTAATGAAGTTCATTCTGAGTTAACGATATACAGCATGTGTAATAACCCAGATTTAGAATATAAATATAATTGTGCTTTAGTTTATTGCCTCTACTGTCTATCAAATTCACATAATTTATTAGGGAGTACATGGTAGGACTCTCTCTCCCTACTAAAAAAAAATTAAGCCAATTACCTAGAGTATACAGAATTCTACTAGCTATACTTTGATAGCACAATTGCAAAGCACAATTTAATATCACGTCACCAGATAAATTACAAGCACCTAGATTCAGGGAAGTAAAGAAATTTCCCTTCTACTATGTTGGTTTATTGGCCCAAATCCTCAGATGTGGCGAAGGAATACACTACACAGGTTAGGATGAGGAATTGCAAAAGTATCTTTAAGCCTCCTTTGAGCTTCCTTAAACTTGGAGGAACTGTGCCATGAGTCCAGGTCTACACTAAAGGTTTGGTCGACCTAGCTACATTGCTCAGGGGTGTGAAAAATCCACCCCCCTGAGCAACGTAATTAAACCAACCTACCTTGCAGTGTAGAAAGTGCTTGGTCAACAAAAGAATTCTTCCATCGTTATAGCTACCACCTCTTAAGCTACCACCACTCCCATTGCTGTAGTGAATGGCTACACTAAAGCGCTATTGTGGCTCAGCTGCAGTACTGAAGTTATCCTGCTGTAGCAGTTTAAGTGTAGACATAGCCTGAGACAATCCATTGTCAAAAATTAGAGCAGCTGCTTTAAATGACACAGGTTGTCAACGGCCCTAAGAGGTCAGTGCAGAAAGCCTTGGCCACAGCACCCTACCTCCATTCCATCCCCAGAGTGACAGTCGTGGCTCTCCTTTTGCTGGGGTGATTCTACCATAGCTAGTTATGAAGGCTTTGTGCCAACAGTGTAGCAGAAGACAACCCCAATGCAGGTAGGAGTCTGGATCATTATCTGTTAAAATTTCTGTGGCAAAGTTAGAAGTTGAAAATTGCTTAGATGACAGTACTGAAGAGCGAGCAGTAATGAAGATCAAGTCCCTCTAGTTGTCTGTTATGTATCACAATAGGTATCATAGTTATATCACCATAGATATTTTATAACACAGGGCACATTGCCATAAAACTCCAGATCACCTGGTCATTGTTCAAGGACCCTACTATGTGTCAAGTTACCACCCAATATCCTTGCTGTCAGTGTGTTTCAAGAGGTTTGAGCATTTGATTCTCCAACGAATCACTCCAGATGTGGATGGTGTCTTGCAGGTTGAGCAGGCAGGGTTCAGGAAAGGATACAGCACCTGTGAACACATAGACCTGGTCTTGACCACCTTTGTCGAAAACCCTTTTCAACAAATCTAAAGACGGGAGCCATCTTCTTGGATTTGACCACCGGCTCTGACACAGTTTGGCACAGAGGCCTTTTGTTTAAACTCTGTTGAGTTGCCCCGCATTGGGTGGTTGAAGTAGGAGAGCTCTCTTTCTCCAAAAGAGGCAGTTTAGAGTATACATGGGCAACTGTTGTAGCTCTTGGAAGTGTCAGATCAACGGCCTTCCTCAAGGCTCAGTTCTTTCACCGATACTGTTCAGTGTGTACATCAACGACTTGCCAGCTACGCTCTCGCACAAGTTTATCTATGCCGACATATGCTGCAGCTACCAAGCTCATTCCTTCTCAGAAATTAACAAGCTCTTGAATGATGATATGAAGCTCATGGCAGACTATTGTAGTCAATGGCACCTGTGGCTGAACTTTTCCAAGACGGTTTCTAGAGTATTTCATCAGCATAATGCAAGTTCAAGCCACGAGTTAAACATTTTGCTCAACAGCCAATGTCCGCAGCATGATGCAAACCCAGTTTACCTCAGTGTAAAATTGGATAGGTCATTAACATACCACAACCATTTGAGGAAGACGGCAGCAAAGTCAGCACTCGAACAACCTGCTCAGAAAATTGGCCTGGGGTGTGAGCGCCCAGACGCTGAGAACATCAGCCCTTGCCCTCTGCTATTCAATGGTGTCACTCGTCTCACACAAAGCTGGTCGATATAGAGCTTAACAAAGCTATGCATATTGTTACTGGAACTTTATTGGCAACTCTGTTGCCATGGCTACCGATACTTAGTAACATAGCACTACCCCATATTCACCGTGAGAAGGCCTCTGTCATGATGCTGGCGAAGATCCATTCAGAGCTGGTGAGAATCCTGCCTTTGTACACAGACCTTTTCAACTACCTGCCAGTTGCCTCTCTTCTATACCCTTTATGGTCATTTATGCCACCACAAGACATGAGGGTGGAGTCTACTTGGCACGAGTGGTCAGTGATGACAGTCGTTAATCACTCTCTCATCATTGATCCAGCCATCTGTCCACCAGGTTTTGATCTACCCAGGCACCTATGGTCATCTCTGAACCAGTTTAAAACAGGACAGCTGTGTGGCCAATCTCTTTAAATGGTGTTTTTCTAATGACCTGCAATGCAGCTGCAGTCAACTTCAGACTATGTCACATTGTAGAGGTAAAAATCCTAAGGCCATCTTGGATCCTCTAAACGACAACTAGGCGTCCATGTTTGTAAGCCTTCTTGTTCCCTCCCCATTCCAGTTTGGCGCCTTTTCCTTGTTTAGGCGGGAAAGTCAGTGGCTGTCAATCATCTAATCTGCCTAGTAACCAAAAGTCTATATAAGGCAACGTTCAGATCAGATCAGGGCTGCCCGTCTGAGTGGCAGAGTGCACAACAGACAATTAAGGGTAGGCCATTCACCCCACAAGGGTTACTTGGGAAGGGATATTACTTACTTACACACACCTGATCCATCTTCTGTAGAGTACGCTTACTGCACCCACGACGACGCAGATATAGGGGGAAGGGGGGAGTTTAACAGTTTACCTGAAAGAACGATCGCCTGATCCTGCCTCAAGTTACCATCTAAGGGATCCAGAAGGTCCTGTGGTGCTGCACCAACCTAAAAAGGAAAAGACAACAGTAAATCAAGCTGCCAAAGATGGTATTGTAATCATTATCTGTTTGTATGTATAGTTTCCTTATTGTTACAGCCTGCCTTGTTTTATTATCTGTCTGACTGTTATCTGTTTTACCTCGTTTTTCTGGGAGTCCTGGCCACCCCCTGTAATAAATTCTGTTGTACCTTTACTCGTTTAAGTTTTTATGTGAAAATCAAGCCCCCGGTGATAGATACGGGTAGGAGATGAACCTGAGACCGAAAGATCTGGGCCACTTCTAATTTTAGCTCCTGTTTCGGTCAACAACATATCCTTCACGAGTACCCACTGACTTATTTTGACTGCGGGCTACTGGCTCTCCACCTGGCTGATGACGATGCTATCAAATGGCTGGGCACATTGAGTATATGCTGATATACTGGCCAGTTCACTGCAATGGGAAGACACTACTTACAAACAACAAACTAAACAAAAATTTGCTGAGTGTGACAATCTGTGATAAGTATCTGTATTAATTGCATATTTTGATCTGCATTTTAGAAGTTATTTATGTGCATAATTTACAAGATTGTAGGATAAACTAACAAAAGCTGCTGAGGGGGTTACCCCCTACTTGATGATATGAAAATCAGGATGAGTTAACCAAATCAGCTTTCAGTTCTTGAACATACTCACCTACTGATTAGACACAGCCATCAGGCCACTGATTACACCCCATTAAGGCCAAATTGGTCTAACCATCCAAACAATGGGATAGCCACCATGAGGGCTTGCTCTTTGATAACCAACCAGGAGAAACCCTGTCTGAAGCACTAGGAGGCTTCACACGTGGGCCCTGAAACAAAGAAAATGACTGAACAATTTGGAAATGGCTTCCTGTTTGAACGTGAAGGTCTCTCCTTTATTTATTAGGACACTTTCACTGACAAGGAGGCAGCGCAGATGTGACCAGGATGGGCCACAGAAGAATATGGGCTTGCTAAGAGCAGGTGGGTTGGTTCAGTCCTTTTTCTGTAATTTAAGAAAAAAGTCCCTTTAACTTAGCTTGTAGTGATGCATAAGATTAAACAAAATGTGTGCAGTCAGTTGGCTGTATTAAAATAATTTTTCTCTAATGCGGTGTTCCAAATCCTAAATAAAAATACTTCATAAGAAGGCTGTTGGTCAAAATAATTGCTCATGGATTCCTGAAGGTGCCCCAACCAGCCAAGATGGGCCTGCACTGTAATAAGCGGTTAGTATAAACAGGGTAGTATAGCCCGGTACCAGTCTAAAAGTAGAAAAATTATGAGATTCCACCCCACAACAGGCAAGGGGAAGAGGCCAGACACCTAAAGGGCACTCAGAGAATAGAAAGGGGACAGAAGAACAGCTAGCCCCATAACCCTGACTCTGACAGAACCCCAGCATTTTAGAAAACAGTCACATCACCTGAGAAGTGCAATGGATTTAGCATCTTATTTTAAATCTGAGTTTAGCAAGGTGAAAGATACCAAGTTGGAAATTGACCTTGGCCATTTATTCACAGGAGATGATAATACACAAGAGTTGTTGTGTGACATGGAGACTTGTGCAACTGAAACAGGACTAAGACCACCAAATCATTTCACTAAGAGACCACATAGTCATCACACAGTAATAATTTTTGGCCACTATTCCAAACTAGGATGGATTTCAAGTGGTGATCTAAAGGTTAAACCCTTCATAGTCCATTGACTTCAAGCCATCCACTCCCCCAGTTTAGCTACTCTTTTAACAGATGTAAAGAGTACTATTTTACTTTTTAACATTTATGGCATATTACATTGAATCACTGTAGTAATTTCTATTTGTTTGGTGGGATGTCTAGAATCCCCTAGAAGGTGAGCACCAAATAAATTTTATTATATCCATAATTTTATGGTATAGCCCAATATAAAACCAAATGTTCTATTAGCTAATGTAACTGAATATTCTCTAAATTTTCACTGAGGAACAGCACACAGCTGTTTTGAAGTGCAAATATTCCTGAAATAGATACATGTTTTGGAAAACTCATAGTGCTACATGGCCTTCACACTCATAATCTCACCTGTGTGAAATTGCTCTTCTATTAGTGCCGAGATAAACACGGAATGTTTGAGACTACTGGATGAGTCACAGCCTGCCAGAGGACTCTTAACCCCCTTGGTGCTTTTTCGTTTCTCTAGTTAGACTTGGTTACTTTGGGCCTGATCCCATTCTCACTTACACTGGTTCTATACCACTTTAATCCCATTGACTGCAGGGGAGTAAGTGAAAAGAGAATCAGATCTGTATTTATTTTTATCATACTAAAATAGGTAAAAAGTTTTATATATGGTTAAGGTAGAGTATATGGAAGCTTTAAGTTTGGCTTTTCTTCTGCCTGAGTAACAAATAGCACTGGCTTTTATGCTACTGACCATGCCTATTTTTCTGATTTTTTACTCATTTTCCAAGGAGCGTGCAACACTTTTGTTCAGCATTCACTGCATGGGCTCTTATCCATGGCTGCTGTTCTGCTCTGGGGTATAACTCTTGGTTGTTGTATTGTTGCATATACTGATCACATTTTTGTTTTCACCGTAATTTCCTTATCAGTTCCCAGGTATGGAGGAACTTTTATGACATTTCTATCACCTGTCATTGGTCTCATTTGACTTTAATTTGCTTGACTGTTGTTGCTTGTACACTGTTTATCTGCACAGTTTTTGGAGCAATATATTTTTGTTGTGCACATTGGCCAAATCAGGCCCCTCTACATTTAAAAAGAGAGAGAGAAATGTGCCTGTCTCCTTCAGAGCAAAAGTAGCATTCTCCCTTAGAAAGCTGGAGAGACAAAAAAGCAAATGTTAAGATTATGAAGAATGCAAGGGAAAAGGTCAGATGTCTTAATCATCAAGGAAAAGGAGTATGTGCACGTGTGTGTAAGAGCCCCATTACCTACAACATACAGAATTCTTAAGGACTGTTCTTAAAGATGAGTCAACCAAATCAGACTTCAGTTCTTCATATGAAGCTTTGCAAGCACTAATTACTTCTATGCACAATTTTTGCTCACTCTTGTGGCAAGTATCACTAAATGGGCCTTCTTCATATGGTCTTATAATTTCTGCTTCCTAGGCTACGTCAATACTATACTACACTGCAGTCTACAGGGTGTGAATTGCAGAATGCACCAAACTGCTGCACACTAGGTACCTTTTAGTTCATGCCAGCAGCATCCACATGAGGCAATTAGCATGCAACACTTTAGTGTGCTCTGCAATTTACACACACCCTGTAATCTGCACAGTGTAGACAAGGCCTTGGTATACGAGCATGATTTTAGTCTTGAAAGAAATGCTTATTTGCTGTTGGCAGTTTTTTTATAGGGCTGTGGCAAACAGCATAATTTTTTTTCTTCTGTCTTAATCTCTCCTGTTAGAGTTAATTCTTGAGGCAGAGATGCTCCCTGGGAACTGACTTTGGTGGTTGAGCTGAGATCCCCTGAAAGTTATGATTGCCTGTATGCTATGCATGAGCATATCAGTTTGAGGACTGATGTGTATATGCAAATAAAACAAGTTGCACCAAACGTCATGTCACTGATTTCTCCATCAGCAGGAAGCAGACCTACAAAAGCTCCAGTGTCTGCTACCACAACAATAAGGCAACATGTACTATCACTTGTGCACAATGATTATCCATTTACCTGCCACAAAGCTATTTTTGCTCAGTTTCTGCAAAATGTATGGATACAAGTGGGATTTGTATGTGCAAAATCAATAATTTATGGATGCAAGTGAGAGTGAATTCAAATAAGCGTCTACATAAGTGGAGGCCCTTTTTGAAGATGAAGCCCCAATTATTATTAAAGAGGACAATGGAGATACCAATAATGTAGAAGAAGGAGAGTAAAAGATAGTGGAATAAAGCTTGGCAATGCTAATATTGTCTATATTAAGAACAGTCAAATCAGTATCTACAAGAAAATTGAAATGTTCTTATAGCACTAGCTATTCTAAGAAACACAAGCAATGCAATTTAAAGCAAATCTATTATCTAATAAACATACAGACATTTTGCCAAGAATAACAAATCCAGAAATATCCAATAAGCTGCTTAACTGTTTATAGATGGTGAAAGCTATTTGAAGGGAGAGGCATAGGCCTGCATCCTCCTCTGCTTTACACTGGTTTATGCTGATGTAACTCCAGTGACTTCAGCAAAATAGTACTCCTAATCTCCACCTGCATGGAGCAGGGCCGCCCAGAGGATTCAGGGGGCCTGGGGCAAAGCAGGGGAGCTTGTACTCACCGGGCGGCGCTCCGAGTCTGCGGCGGCGGCATTTTGGCGGCAGGGGGCCCTTCAGTTACTCCACATCTTCGGCAGCACTGAAGGGCCCCCCACCGCCGAAATGCCGCTGAAGACCTGGAGCAACTGAAGGGCCCCCTGCCGCCGAAATGCCGCCGAAGACCCGGACCGCCGCTGGGTGAGGAAAGGGACTCTTGGCCAGGGCTCGCGGGGCCCCTGCAGGGCCCAGGGCCTGGGGCAAATTGCCCCACTTGCCACCCCCCACACCCCGGGCTGCCCTGGCATGGAGAAGAATCAGGCTTTTAGTTTGAGTTGTTGCTATTGAAGGGCAAAGGGGTCCAGGAGAGCTGGCTGTATTTTAAAGAATCCTTATTGTGGTTGCAGGAACAAACCATCCCGACGTGTAGAAAGAATAGTAAATATGGCAGGCGACCAGCTTGGCTTAACAGTGAAATCCTTGCTGACCTTAAATGCAAAAAAGAAGCTTACAAGAAGTGGAAGATTGGACAAATGACCAGGGAGGAGTATAAAAATATCGCTCAGGCATGCAAGAGTGAAATCAGGAAGGCCAAATCGCACTTGGAGTTGCAGCTAGCAAGAGATGTTAAGAGTAACAAGAAGGGTTTCTTCAGGTATGTTAGCAACAAGAAGAAAGTCAAGGAAAGTGTGGGCCCCTTACTGAATGAGGGAGGCAATCTAGTGACAGAGGATGTGGAAAAAACTAATGTACTCAATGCTTTTTTTGCCTCTGTCTTCACAAACAAGGTCAGCTCCCAGACTGCTGGACTGGGCAGCACAGTATGGGGAGGAGGTGACCAGCCCTCCGTGGAGAAAGAAGTGGTTCAGGACTATTTAGAAAAACTGGATGAGCACAAATCCATGGGGCCGGATGCGCTGCATCCGAGGGTGCTAAAGGAGTTGGCGGATGTGATTGCGGAGCCATTGGCCATCATCTTTGAAAACTCATGGCGATCGGGGGAGGTCCCGGATGACTGGGAAAAGGCTAATGTAGTGCCCATCTTTAAAAAAGGGAAGGAGGAGGATCCGGGGAACTACAGGCCAGTCAGCCTCACCTCAGTCCCTGGAAAAATCTTGGAGTAGGTCCTCAAGGAATCAATTATGAAACACTTAGAGGAGAGGAAAGTGATCAGGAACAGTCAGCATGGATTCACCAAGGGGAAGTCGTGCCTGACTAACCTAATTGCCTTCTATGAGGAGATAACTGGCTCTGTGGATTAGGGGAAAGCAGTGGATGTGTTATTCCTTGACTTTAGCAAAGCTTTTGATACGGTCTCCCACAGTATTCTTGCCGCCAAGTTAAAGAAGTATGGGCTGGATGAATGGACTGTAAGGTGGATAGAAAGCTGGCTAGATCGTCGGGCTCAACGGGTAGTGATCAATGGCTCCATGTCTAGTTGGCAGCCGGTTTCAAGCGGAGTGCCCCAAGGGTCGGTCCTGGGGCCGGTTTTGTTTAATATCTTTATTAATGATCTGGAGGATGGTGTGGACTGCAATCTCAGCAAGTTTGCAGATGACACTAAACTGGGAGGCGTGGTAGATACACTGGAGGGTAGGGATCAGATACTGAGGAACCTAGACAAATTGGAGGATTGGGCCAAAAGAAACCTAATGAGGTTCAACAAGGACAAGTGCAGAGTCCTGCACTTAGGACGGAAGAATCCTATGCACTGCTACAGACTAGGGACCGAATGGCTAGGTAGCAGTTCTGCAGAAAAGGACCTAGGGGTCACAGTGGACGAGAAGCTGGATATGAGTCAACAGTGTGCTCTTGTTGCCAAGAAGGCTAATGGCATTTTGGGCTGTATAAGTAGGGGCATTGCCAGTAGATCGAGGGACGAGATCATTCCCCTTTATGCGACATTGGTAAGGCCTCATCTGGAGTACTGTGTCCAGTTTTGGGCCCCACACTACAAGAAGGATGTAGGAATATTGGAAAGAGTCCAGCGGAGGGCAACAAAAATGATTAGGGGTCTGGAGCACATGACTTATGAGGAGAGGCTGAGGGAACTGGGATTGTTTAGTCTCCAGAAGAGAAGAATGAGGGGGGATTTGATAGCTGCTTTCAACTACCTGAGGGGGGGTTCCAAAGAGGATGGAGCTCGGCTGTTCTCAGTGGTGGCAGATGACAGAACAAGGAGCAATGGTCTCAAGTTGCAGTGGGGGAGGTCTAGGTTGGATATTAGGAAACACTATTTCACTAGGAGGGTGGTGAAGCACTGGAATGCTTTACCTAGGCCTGGTCCACACTAACCCCCCACTTCGGACTAAGGTATGCAAATTCAGCTACGTTAATAACGTAGCTGAATTCAAAGTACCTTAGTCCGAACTTACCGCGGGTCCAGACGCGGCAGGCAGGCTCCCCCGTCGATGCCGCGTACTCCTCTCGCCGAGCTGGAGTACCGGCGTCGACGGCGAGCACTTCCGGGATCGATCCGGGATCGATTTATCGCGTCTAGACAAGACGCGATAAATCGATCCCAGAAGATCGATTGCCTGCCGCCGAACCAGGAAGTAAGTGTAGACGTACCCCTAGGGAGGTGGTGGAATCTCCTTCCTTGGAGGTTTTTAAGGTCCGGCTTGACAAAGCCCTGGCTGGGATGATTTAGTTGGGAATTGGTCCTGCTTTGAGCAGGGGGTTGGACTAGATGACCTCCTGAGGTCCCTTCCAACCCTGATATTCTATGATTCTATGATTCTATTGGTCTGGTTGGTATTGCAGGCATTAATTAATTATTTTTGGTATGTGTATCTAAGATGAAAAATAAGGTCCATTTTAAATAAACCTGAATACCATATATACTCGTTCATAAGCTGAATATTTCTGGTAAAAAGTGACGCATCAAAGAATGGGGGTCGGCTTATAAACGGGTCTACACCAAAATTTGATGATTTTAAACTCTATGGAATCATTGAATTGAATATCTAATACATTGTCGTTTTGTTTACCTGGAGCGTCTGCAGGCATGGAGCCCCTCAGCTCCCTGTGGCCACAGTTCGCCATTCCCAGCCAATGGGAGCTGCGGGAAGTGACACGCCACTTCCTGCAGCTCCCATTGGCTGGGAACGGCAAACTGCGGCCACTGGGAGCAGAGGGGCTCCGTGCCTGTGAACGTTCCAGGTAAACAAAACGGCTAGGCCCGCTAGAGGCTTACCCTAATGGGTCAGGAGCCAAAGTTTGCCAACCCCTGAAATATAGGGTCGGCTTATGAAAGGGTCATACAGTTTTTGCTATTTTTACCTAACCATCTTGGGGGGGTCAGCTTATAAACGAACGGGCTAATGAACGAGTATGTACGGTACATACATAACACCACATTTGTTATGTTCTTGTTTGCTTCACAGCACTGAAGCTGTATCCCTTCCTTTCTCTTCCTTTCATTGATGTTAGGCCTTATAGCATAGTTGCCATCCCATCAGGATTGTCCTGGAGTCTTCAGAAATCCAAGCTTAATCTTTAATGAAAGATTATGTCATGTTATAACACATCCAGGAATACGTCCAACCAAAATTGGCAACCCTGTCTTATAGAGATTATACAGTCAGTAAAATATTTTCTCTTTCCTTTAGGCTGTTATAGATTTCCCTCAAACATCTATGCAGAAACAAAGAAAAGATATGCAAGTGTTTTAAAGATTTAAAAAATGACATTCAAGTTTTAAGCCAAGGTCCTGAGAAAGAAAAAGAAGGTTTCTTATTCAACATCCCATAACTTAAAGGTTATAGATTTATTTTGAACATCAGAGCTAACTAAGAAGTTCCTGGGTTGGTTCTGGAGATGGCTACTGGGATAGGGGAAGAATGGAAGACAGATTGGGGCTGTGAAAACCTTTTCAGGAAGCTCAGTCTAGACATTGCAGACTTTTTGCACCTGTGGGTTGCAGAATATTATAAATATGGAACAAACACAAAGCTGAGCCTGAGTGTGAAGTTGATGCACTTCGTTCAAACAGCTCTACTGAAAGACAGCTGAAAAAATAGCATGTGACACAACTGAATAATCTCTCTGTCATTATAAACTGGCCACAGATCACCTGTGAATTTTCTCTATCTGGATCCAAAGACCCTTCTCTGCACTTCATTCCTTCCCCCACCCCCCCAACTCACACCTCCCCACCAAACCCTTGGCCTTTCCTAACTCTCACAAAAGGCTCTCATTCTGTCCTCCGTTGTCTCTGAAAATCCCATCTCTCCTCTTCTCCCCAACCCTCACTGCCCTTGTTCCCCTTCCTCTCCTACCTGTCCTCAAAACCACACTTCTCTCCCACTGCCCCCAAACACTCTCATTCTGCCTTGTCTTTTCCACACTCCCTCAAAACCTCCTGTGACAGGGCAGTTTTCTCTCCAACCCTGGGGTTCCTCAGGAACAATCTTGGACACCCCTTGCTTGTCAAGACCTCTGTGAATTTTATTAATGTTACCACCACCAAGTCCCCATCACAATCCCCATGCAGCACTTCTAACTACAGCATGCTTCAACCGTCAGCCCTTTCTCCGGGAAGCTAAGGTGCTCTGCTAGCCTCTCCTCCCTTAGCACTGCCTTCCTCTGCTTTTAACTAGTCTCCCTAGCTGGAGGGATAATTAGCACCTTAGCTCCCAGTCTGCTTATGCAATTAAGTACTCTGTCCCTTTCCTGGTGGAGCTAATTAATGCTTAAGTAATAAGAATGCTGGGTCAGTTACTGACTCTCAGCACTCTGTTACACTTCCTTATTCCCCTGTTTCTTCCAGCCTATCTTTCTCCTCTCCCCAAACCTCGTCCACCAAATATCCCCTCCTAAGGTCCCTCAAGGTACATTCTCCTCTTCAGACCTGTACCACTTCTTTCCTTGGGCGGGGGTATAAAAACATCATAAACTGCTTATACTTTCCAAAAATCACTTACTGAGGCCAAGCATAGAAAGTTCCAACTCAATGAGATTTTTTTCTGACAGTTATGCACATGTGAAAACGAGGTAATGCAAGTCCTGATATAACCTTAACTATAGTTTGTTATTGTGCGAACTATAATAAATTAGACCTAAGCCAAGCAAGCACTGCTTTATACACATTTGTGAGCTTTGACAAGAACATGGAATAGCCATTATGTAGATTCCCTTGGGGATTACATTAAGAGGACCTAGGCCTCAGTACATGAGCCCTTTAGTTACGATTTTCTCTTTTTCATAACAGGGCAGACAACTGTGTGTTAAGATCGTTAGAGAACATTATGGTTGAGAAGTCACTGTTAAAAATGAAAAAGATCCTTGCTCTGTGACATAAGGATAGAATGGGATCTCTAAATTTCAATCTATAAGCAACACAGATATTAAAATCCCTTTAGAGAGACGTAGGTGTTGGCAAACAGTTTGGCTCTGAATGCAAACACCCCCGTACCTCATGAATTTGTATTCTGAGCCAAAAAAGCCATCGGAGTATAAATAAGTGTTCAGCTGACTAGTGGGTTTCTCAAACCATTTTGCATGCTTGCTCCAAACACTCTCCTTACTAAAATATTTTGTAGGCATCTTCATTCGAGATAATAAAAACCTGCCTGAGATTTGTTATTCTTTTACATTAGGTACACATTAAACTCTCTAAAAAACAACAAATTCCTTAGGAAAAAATAAAAATTAAATAAGTGACAAAGGCATTTTCTTTCTAACCTGTTCTAAAATTAAGATCATTTACCAGTCCAAATAATTGTCCTTGCTCAGACAGAGAAGTGAATGCAACATATTCAATATCAGGTTCAAATACCCAAGGAAGTTTGCATGTTCACTTTTTTCTTTAATTTATATATATACAGGAGCTGGATACTCCTCTCATCATGGATTAATTCGACTGACCTCAGTAGACTTATTCCTGATTGACACAGTGTAAATGAGAGGAAAATCAGACCCTGGGGTTATACTAGCACAAATCTGAGGTATGAGAGAAGAATGGAGGCCTACTGTCTTCAATTGAGTTAAAACTGATTTACACCAATGTCAGTGAAATCAGAATCAGGCCTATTTTGTTTATTTTCGTGCATGCTGAAATAATGCTCAGAGTACCTCATTCCAACTAGATGAAACTAAAAGAAGATGTAACTAAAACCTCCGGGAGAAAATAATTCCAGATCCTCTGTAATAAACAAAAGCTTGTGTCTGCACCACTAAGCAATTGTTAAACAAGCTTCTTTTTTTAAGACGTCTGCCTACGCAGCTTCCTGGGCAGGTAGTGCTGGTCCAACCCATGCCCTTGGGACATTTCAGCCACTCTAATTGGTTGATGACTCATGTTTTCTTTCCCCACCTCTCCCCATGTTCCTGTAAATACAATAGTTCCAGGAAAAAATATATTTGCTGGGATTCTTGTTGCGAGTGTGTGCGTGTCAATATCCAGGGTGTTAGAAAAGAAGAAGAACAAATAAAAAGGCATTGCATTGAGATCAGATAGTTCAATTATAGGAAAACATTTTGACCTTTTATCATGCTGAAGCCATCTCTCTCTCTTCTTGCTCTGGAACTAGTCTCATTTAGTTAAACAAAATCCATGGAGGAGACTGAGCATCAGGAATAAAATACAAAGGATACCAAAGGAAATTAGAAAAGGGTAAAACATAAGTAATGAGAATAAAATCTGGCCCTTATTTAGTATATCATATACTGTACAACTCTGATGCCAAGAAGAATATTAGTGAAATAAGGTATTACTCTGTGTCCAGAGAAGACAGAATCTGGTCCTGAATGAATTGTGGGTGGTGACTAATGAGTCTATCAACTTTGTGTGTCTATGCAGGGATTCATGGGTGGGGTGGAGTGGGGGGAGGGAGATATCTTTGCTTGCCAACTTTATCCTCCCTTTGTCAGAGCACAGGCAGTGTCCATAAGAATCCCAGAAGGGCCAGCTTCTAATCAGTTACTCTATTGAAGTCAATTTACAACACTGTAAATAAGATTAGAGTCTAGGTCAAAATGGCTCCATTTTAAACCAAATTTTCCATCTATTATAAACAATGAAAGTGAATGACTGAGAAATGTCTCAATTGTGCCACTTTCTACATGTTGCTCATTACCTTACTCCTCAAGTATTCCCATTGAAATCAAGTTACTACTCAACATTAGTGGCAAAATTTGCTCTTTTGTGTCCTCTAACAATAAGTGGTTGTCCAGATGAAATTAATTACATTTTGTCACAATAAAAATAATACTCTACAAAACTAGTTAAAGTGTTTCTTATACTTACTGGGCCAGCTCCTCCGTCATAACTCCACTGACATCAACTGGGCTACAATTTATAAAAGTAGAAGACCTGGGCAATTGTTAACACTATGGGTTTGTTAAACTCCATTTATGTATCTGAGTACTATATAGTATCCTGTTATGTTTGAAAGATTCTGGTGGCAAGTCATCTTAAATTCTTCTCCCTCACTGTGCAATGGTTGCATGCCGGGAAGCAACACATTTTGTGAAACCAGACTTGCTGGTATTACTTCGGGGTTCTTTCAAAGCCAGCTAAATAAAATGGTCAAAAACAAGGGCCGAATCCTTTTCTATTGTGTACTCAGTCACCTCCAGGGCAACTGCATTGATTTCTGCTTCTCCTAAGTAGACAGCAAGCCCAGTGGGCCACACTATGCTCTCACTGACACTGGTGTAAATATGGAGTAACTCCACTAAAGTCACTGGAATCATAGAATCATAGAATATCAGGGTTGGAAGGGACCTCAGGAGGTCATCTAGTCCAACCCCCTCTCAAAGCAGGACCAATCCCCAACTAAATCATCCCAGCCAGGGCTTTGTCAAGCCTGATCTTAAAAACCTCTAAGGAAGGAGATTCCACCACCTCCCTAGGTAACCCATTCCAGTGCTTCACCACCCTCCTAGTGGAAAAGTTTTTCCTAATATCCAACCTAAACCTCCCCCACTGAAACTTAGACCATTACTCCTTGTTCTGTCATCTGCTACCACTGAGAACAGTCTAGATCCATCCTCTTTGGAACCCCCTTTCAAGTAGTTGAAAGCAGCTATCAAATCCTCCCTCATTCTTCTCTTGTGCAGATTAAACATCCCAGTTCCTTCAGCCTCTCTTCATAAGTCATGTGCTCAAAGGCCCCTAATCATTTTTGTTGCCCTCCGCTGGACTCTTTCCAATTTTCCACATCCTTCTTGTAGTGTGGGGCCCAATACTGGACACAGTACTCCAGATGAGGCCTCACCAATGTCAAATAGAGGGGGTCCCTCGATCTGCTGGCAATGCCCCGATTTATACAGCCCAAAATGCCATTAGCCTTTTGGCAACAAGGGCACACTGTTGACTCATATCCAGCTTCTCGTCCACTGTAACCCCTTAGGTCCTTTTCTGCAGAACTACTGCCTAGCCACTCGGTCCCTAGTCTGTAGCAGTGCATGGGATTCTTCCGTCCTAAGTGAAGGACTCTGCACTTGTCCTTGTTGAACCTCATCAGATTTCTTTTGGCCCAATTCTCTAATTTGTCTAGGTCCCTCTGTATCCTATCCCTACCCTCCAGCATATCGACCACTCCTCCCAGTTTAGTATCATCTGCAAACTTGCTGAGGGTGCAGTCCACGCCATCCTCCAGATCATTAATGAAGATATTGAACAAAACCGGCCACAGGACCGACCCTTGGGGAACTTTGCTTGATACCGGCTGCCAACTAGACATGGAGCCATTGATCACTACCTGTTGAGCCTGACGATCTAGCCAGCTTTCTATCCACCTTATAGTCCGTTCATCCAGCCCATATTTCTTTAAATTGCCGGCAAGAATACTGTGGGAGACCGTATCAAAAGCTTTGCTAAAGTCAAGGAATAACACGTCCACTGCTTTCTCCTCATCCACAGAGCCAGTTATCTGATCATAGAAGGCAATTAGGTTAGTCAGGCATGCTTTTCCCTTGGTGAATCCATGCTGACTGTTCCTGGTCACTTTCCTCTCCTCTAAGTGCTTCAGAATTGATTCCTTGAAGACCTGCTCCATGATTTTTCCAGGGACTGAGGTGAGGCTGACTGGCCTGTAGTTCCCCGGATCCTCCTCCTTCCCTTTTTTAAAGATGGGCACTACATTAGCCTTTTCCCAGTCATCCGGGACCTCCCCCGATCGCCATGAGTTTTCAAAGATAATGGCCAATGGCTCTGCAATCACATCGACCAACTCCTTTAGCACCCTTGGATGCAGAGCATCCGGCCCCATGGCCTTTTGCTCGTCCAGCTTTTCTAAATAGTCCTGAACCACTTCTTTCTCCACAGAGTACTGGTCACCTCCTCCCCATGCTGTGCTGCCCAGTGCAGTAGTCTGGGAGCTGAACTTGTTTGTGAAGACAGAGGCAAAAAAAAGCATTGCGTACATTAGCTTTTTCCACATCCTCTGTCACTAGGTTGCCTCCCTCATTCAGTAAGGGGCCCACACTTTCCTTGACTTTCTTCTTGTTGCTAACATACCTGAAGAAACCCTTCTTGTTACTCTTAACATCTCTTGCTAGCTGCAACTCCAAGTGTGATTTTGCCTTCCTGATTTCACTCCTGCATGCCTGAGCAATATTTTTATACTCCTCTCTGGTCATTTGTCCAATCTTCCACTTCTTGTAAGCTTCTTTTTTGTGTTTAAGATCAGCAAGGATTTCACTGTTAAGCCAAGATGGTCGCCTGCCATATTACTATTCTTTCTACACATCGGGATGCTTTGTTCCTGCAACCTCAATAAGGATTCTTTAAAATACAGCCAGCTCTTCTGGACTCCTTTCCCCCTCATGTTATTCTCCCAGGGGATCCTGCCCATCAGTTCCCTGAGGGAGTCAAAGTCTTCTTTTCTGAAGTCCAGGGTCCATATTCTGCTGCTCTCCTTTCTTCCTTGTGTCAGGATCCTGAGTTCGACCATCTCATGGTCACTGCCTCCCAGGTTCCTATCCACTTTTGCTTCCCCTACTAATTCTTCCCTGTTTGTGAACAACAAGTCAAGAAGAGCTCTGGCCCTAGTTGGTTCCTCCAGCACTTGCACCAGGAAATTGTCCCCTACACTTTCCAAAAACTTCCTGGATTGTCTGTGCACCGCTGTATTGCTCTCCCAGCAGATATCAGGGTGATTGAAGTCTCCCATGAGAACCAGGGCCTGTGATCTAGTAACTTCTGTTAGTTGCTGGAAGAAAGCCTCGTCCACCTCATCCCCCTGGTCTGGTGGTCTATAGCAGACTCCCACCATGACATCACCCTTGTTGCTCACATTTCTAAACTTAATCCAGAGACTCTCAGGGTTTTCTGCAGTTTCATACCGGAGCTCTGAGCAGTCATACTGCTCTTTTACATACAATGCAACTCCCCCACCTTTTCTGCCCTGCCTGTCCTTCCTGAACAGTTTATATCCATCCATGACAGTACTCCAGTCATGTGAGTAATCCCACCAAGTCTCTGTTATTCCAATCGCATCATAATTCCTTGACTGTGCCAGGACTTCCAGTTCTCCCTGCTTGTTTCCCAGGCTTCTTGCATTTGTGTATAGGCACTTAAGATAACTCGCTGATTGTCCTGCTTTCTCAGTATGAGGCAGGAGTCCTACCCTTTTGCGCTCTCCTCCTCCCGGTATCCCACTTCCCCACTTACCTCAGGGCTTTGGTCTCCTTCCCCCGGTGAACCTAGTTTAGAGCCCTCCTCACTAGGTTAGCCAGCCTGCTTGCAAAGATGCTCTTCCCTCTCTTCATTAGGTGGAGCCCGTCCCTGCCTAGCACTCCTCCTTTTTGGAACACCATCCCATGGCCAAAGAATCCAAAGCCTTCTCTCTGACACCACCTGCATAGCCATTCGTTGACTTCCACAATTCGACAGTCTCTACCTGGGCCTTTTCCTTCCACAGGGAGAATGGACGAGAACATCACTTGCGCCTCAAACTCCTTTATCCTTCTTCGCAGAGCCACGTAGTCTGCAGTGATCCGCTCAAGGTCATTCTTGGCAGTATCGTGGTGCCCATGTGGAGAAGCAGGAAGGGGTAGTGACCCGAGGACTTGATGAGTCTCGGCAGTCTATCCATTACATCGTGAATCCTAGCTCCTGGCAAGCAGCAGACTTCTCAGTTTTCCCGGTCAGGACGGCAGATAGATGACTCAGTCCTCCTAAGGAGGGAGTCCCCGACCACCACCACCCGTCTCCTTCTCCTTCTATTATGCAGTGAAGATTCATGGACCATCTTGTCTAATAATATTCAGAGAGTCAATGGAATTACACCAGATTAACAATCAAAATTGAGGCAGAGTTTGATTCCCTGGGACTGATTCCTGAACGTTACTCCTTTGAAATCAGTGGAGTTACATCTGTGTAAATAGTACCACTGACAGCAGAATTTGTCTCTGATGCTTTAAGGCACCCACATACAAAACAACATAAGAGTAGGACAGTGAAACCATGCAGTAACACATCAGTTATGCCTAACTAGTATGAGTGGAGGATACAGTGAACATCACACAGTAACCTTGCATTAACAAAATGAAAGCCTGTGACAGCAGAATACATGAGTTCCTCTTTCCCTCTGACTTTGACCTTTCTGTTGAGACAGGTGCTCTGGTGATAATGAAACCCCTTTTTCTCAGTTGACAGAAGAAACATCTACAAATGGCAATTTTCAGTAAATTGTAAATTGGCCTGAAAGCTACTGAGATACCAATTTTGTCAAGTTGAAATCTCTCAACTGCCTTTGGACTATCTATGAAACTTCAACAGCTTCACTTCCACAGATGGGATGTGTACAAATAAGAGATGTTCTGGCATGTGTCTGTGCCAAGCTAATTTGACAGAAAAGGGATTTGTTTAGAAATTTCTTATTGATATATTGATCATGAATATTCAAAATTTGAGCAGTGTTGCTTCATTGCAGCTGGTCAGGGGGGGCATGATATTGCTTCGATTCCCAAATTAGATGAATTTGCTAGCGTTTACAATTCAAAACTTGCTTGTGCTAACTAAACTTTCAACTATGGCAAGCACTTAACATATTTGACTTTGCAATTTACTTTCTGCATGCATTTGTGACAGTACAGTTTGATTGCTTGAATGTTCTCCAAAAGTGAACACGAGACCAAGGGAAACAAGTGTGGCCAATGTTAATTTGTTTAAAAATCCAAACCAATATTTATGGAAAATATTTTGTATGATTTACCTAGCTCCAAATGTGCTGTTACATTTTGGTGGTCAGATTCCCAGTTCAGTGTAGCTATGCCAACTTTCACCAGCCAAGGATCTGGTCCTTGTTGTGTACGTGTTTTTAGAAAGACACATGGTATCTCTGCACTGTGGGGCATACACTAACCTAGACTGCTGGATTTTATAGGTACTATATCAAGGGGGAATCTGGTAAAATCCATCTGTATGTATTGGCAACATGTTCATATACTGCTTTGTTAAGTAAAATTACTGAGTCAAAACTCAGTGGTTTTACTTCACCAGGGGTTGTAAGAAATTTCCATTCATTTCAGTTACTGTAGAGTTGTAATCACAAGTTTTGCTTTGAGTTCAAAATTCCAAAATCTCATGTGAAATTCCATCAAATCTGTCATGTAGCACATGTTTTCACATCACAATCATGGGGGAAATCAAAATTTTAATGGTTTTTGGTGCATAAATTATGACAGGTTTGCTTGAAACTGGGTTCAGTCTAAAGGGCCATTAAATTTGGTGAACTTTTCAGCTGACATAAATTGATATAGCTCCATCAAAGTATATAGAGCTATGTCAATTTATACCAGCTAAGATCTGGTATTTAGTCTGTAACAAAAACTGAGCTTAGACAAGTTTTGTCTAGTTTTAGTATTTGCTGCTAACCGTTTTCACAACTAGATCTGCAAGCAACAAGAACATTATTTAAGGTACACTTGAACTGGTAATATTTATGTGAATATCAAATTAGGAATAATGACCGCTGTAGCAATATACAAGGAAAGCACCTCCATATCCAATAATGAGATAACCCTCTAGAGGGAGACATCTCCGTATGTTTTCTATGCTCATTTACTAGTTTGATTGTGTTTGAAGATCCTTACATTTAGAAGTAAAATAAAAGTCCCAAAGAGGATTAATATTCTGCATGTGTTGCCTAAATGGGGGAGGGAGCATTTTACTGATTTTTTTTTTATATGAAAGAAATATTTACAGACTCAGCCATTTGTTAGGACCTGGAACAAGCCCACTTTACTTAAGTGCAGTTTTGCTATATTGTAAGGCAAAATCCAATATAAAAGTAATTGTATACAGCTGAAAGGAGATGTTGGATGTAGTTATTGAGCCAAAGTCAATAGGGACATAAGCAGGGCTGTAAATTGGTCAGAAAATGTGTAAAAATAAAATGGTAAAGTTGTGCAGGAATACATGCTTGGTGGAGGATAACATGTTGTGATATTGCTACCGCCATCTGCTAGGGACACAGCTTTAAACTGCAAGTGGAGGTTGCCTGGGAGATATACTGAGTCAGAGGATCTGGCTGGTCCTGACCTCATCTTCTCCCTAGCCAGCCCAATATACACTTTGGGCTGTGCCAGCCAGCTCTGTTACCATTTCACTTGGACTTTTGCCAATGTGTGGCTCCCAACAGAGAAAGCCAGTAAGACCTGGGCAGTGAATGTGATCTCATAGGTGTATATCTGAGATGGACTCCTTAGAACCAGGTGTAACTGCAGGTCCCAAAATGCAGCTGGAAGTGTAATGTATAGTTTGCACATCATATATTCAGAAGGAGAGTCTTTAAAAAACCTTTGCTGTGTATTAACACTGTTTGCATCAGCTTATAATTAGAGCTGGTCAAAACAAAAGTTGATGGAACAGGTTTCTGTTGGAAGATGCAGTTTCATTGAAACTGAAACATTTCAGGGGAATGTTGCAATTTTTAGGAAATATTTTTGACGGGAAAAAGTAAAAATGAATTGTTTCAACTTACTCATTTAATTTTCATGTTGTCAAAATGTTTTGGCGAGGTAAAAACGTTTCATTTTGACTAATATTTAGATTTATTTCATTTCTATTTTGATATTACATTATAATATTACATATTATGTTTATGATATATAATGTATAATATTTTAATAAGATATAAGTATAATTGAAATCAATATTATCAAAAAGAAATATGTTGACATTATCTAAACAAAAGATTTTGATAGTCCAAATCAAACAAATGTTGGAACTTGGCTGATTTGGAATGATACTGGTTTTAATTTCTGAATTTCCCTCAGAACAAAAATTCCAGCTTCTGACTCGGTCCAGTTACAGTAGCAGTATCCCCTCTCAGCTAGCACATCACATTCAGCTGGTGTGCAAGACAATTCTAGTTCATGCTGATGCTCTAGCCACACAAACGGAAAACAGGAGGAAAAAGTAATTACAGGCTTGGATAGCAAGAGAATTTATTCCAAGTCCATTTAGATGGAGCCATAATACATTTTTAAAAATTAACTGTTCCAAAGTTTAAGAGTAAGAGAAAGTTTAGCTTGTTCAAATCACTCTGAAGCTGTTGCCTCAGCTTTCTCTGTGGGATTTTCTCCCCAAATGTATTAATTTTATCTCAGCAATAAATGTTTATACAGTAGCATCTTAACGTCTTGACACCTGGAGTCAAGATTTTCTGATATGAAACATGTCTGAAATAATGTACCTGCTTGTATTCAGAAGTTAGAAGCTGGCAGGAAAGTGGAAACAGTATAGCATGGTAGGAGCTGAATGGGGTACACTCTGGCTTGTCAATAGCTGCTCTAGTTACCATATGTGCAATTTCAGAATAAGTTCATTGATTTTTATGGAGCAACTATTGAGTTATA
The DNA here is from genome assembly GCF_028017835.1 of Emys orbicularis. Taxonomy (NCBI): domain Eukaryota; kingdom Metazoa; phylum Chordata; order Testudines; family Emydidae; genus Emys; species Emys orbicularis. The sequence continues at coordinate 92,657,292 of NC_088686.1, read as the reverse complement.
CCCATGTAACTCAGAGGAGAAGTGATCATAAATGTATACCATTCTTTGGGACAGTGACCATCCTTGCTTTCTGTGTTTAGGCAGCACCTGGACTGTGGTAGTACAAATAATCAATAATAGTTTCACACCATCAAATCAGCAATAAAAATCAGGTGAACTTTCTCATAATTTAAATGCTTAAAAGAAAACTATGGAGCTTTTGAATGCATGATCCTAACTTCAAATATATTTGAGGACATGTGTAGGGAATATACTTTCTATTTGAAGGCATTGTGGGGGAGGGCTAGGCAAGGATGTGGGGCAAAATATGAACCAAAAATATCATGGTGACAGATTAAATTCTCAATCCTTGTGAGACTCCCTTTAAGGCGTTGGTAACATAAATCATTTATATCCATCTGAAATTATGAGTCTTATGACTGACATCTGCAGTAACACATAGTAAGGTACATTATAGTATAAGATCCCCTGGCAAGGAGCTTAATGAAAACAAGACAATCCAAACTATATTGCTTATATCTATGAGGCACTCATGTCCCAGATTCCTCCTACATCATGCATGTTCAGTAGCCACCAATTCCTCTCACACCCAACTAGGGGCACCATGGCAATATATTCACATAATCTAATGGCACTAACAATCTGGATGGTATTGCAATCATGAGTATTACCACTGGCAATGATTTATAAAGAATAATTAAATTGCCTGGGACAGTAATACTAATTTATAGATGGAAAGCTGGCTAAAAGAGTAAACAAAATAAATAACAGTCTCAAGTTAGGTGTCTATTGGGTTACTGATGGACTGGTGTTTGGTCCAGTCTTATACAACATCTTTTATTAATGAGCTGACAGTGTAAACATCAAACTAATGAAATTCAGACTACACTAATGGTACATGGCTTTGGTGCTGACATACTGGAGTGACACTACAAATGCCTTAAAATACCATAAGGAGGAAAAACTGGGAGGAATTGCAAATAACAGTGCAGACAGTAAAACAAAGGGGGTAATGACAAGATTAGAAATGTGAACAGAAAATAATGAAGTGATATTCATCTTGTAAAAATGCAAACTAATGTATCTGGGAAATAATGATCCTGAGCACATACATTTTAGGTGAAAACCTGGAAAGCAGTTATGCTCCCAGACTGTGGGTGATAGTGGACAGCAAATGAAATATGAGTTTGCATTTCAGTATGTCAGCAAAAACAGCCAAAGCCATTTTAGGTTGCATTTGCAGAGGAGTCACATCCAAGAGAAAGAAGGTAATAGATATCTCTTTACCCAGCTCTGGACTCTAATTACACAGTCTACAAATATTTGAAGGATGTAAACATGAAGACAGGGAATTATTTAGGAAGGTACAAAGGAGTATAACTGGAAATTAAGAAAGGTAACGTAGGCTGATATCAGGTAAATCTATATGCACGTGGAAGCAATTAGGCTGTGAAATAGTCTCATAAGTGCAGTGGTGGAAGCCAGTTTGGACATTTAAACTAGTTTTGACAAAACGAGAAAATGTACTGTAAGGTGATGGACTGGCTGGCCAAATGGGTCTTTTTCCCCTCTCTGCCTTGCATGAGTCCATGATCCCAGATGCCTAGCCCATCTTCCCTGCCTCTGCGCTGGAAGACTTGTGATTCCTTATCTGCTCTGGTAACTTCTGATGAAGTGGATCCTATCACCTTCAGATAGACTAATTACACATTTTCATTATAGCAACACTTCATACAGTATATGCCATGGTCTGTTAGACACATTGTCATATTACCAACCATCCTAACAAAATATGCTGTATCTCTATAAGGTAATGCCTCTAAGAGCAAGCAAGAATGAGCACCATTATGGCTCAGAGAAAAATACAAGAGAAATCATTATATTTTAAGTATGAAAATGGAAACAAATTGTCTGTCCATGAACTATGTTTAACAGATTCCTTTTTGTAATGCAGATATTGTAGCACTGTGATCTGTTTCACTTCAGCACCATCTCTATAAGAATAAACAAACTAAAACCTCATGAACGCTTTTAATCTCTTATTTTTAGCATCAAAGACTTTGACTGAACATTACCAGAAAAAAAGCTTTAAAACACTTGCCCTTTTTCCCAATGTATTTGCATCTCCAGAGTTGTACTTTATTTAGCCCACCACATTGGTATTAATTTTCTGTGCTGCAAGTTGGAATGTCAGTGTACATTAACACCTGATCTATAAAGGGAATGCTGAGATCTCACTGGAAGTATTAGTCACTGCACCTTGGGAATGTAGTTGTGTGTTTTCATTGTTGGCTCAAATGTCTGAGATGTCCATGCCTTGATTCTTAATGAAACATGTACACCATCAAATTCATTACCGATAACCCTGAAAACACAAAGATCAGAAACTTTTCTTAAGTTATTTAGCAATTCCCAGGCCTCCTTGCTACTTTTATTAGGCTGAGAGGTAGGGAACATTCTACCAAGCAAATATGTAATTCCCTGGAGCATGCACTCATTTCCTCTTGGTGAGTGGGTGGCTGTTCTCTATTTTTACTCATGGTATTTTCAGTATTTAGCAACTGATGAGGTCTTTTACCTATAGTCTTGCATAGGTCCTTAGCTAAGAGTTAAACTCACAACCAGAAATGAGTTGAATTCACAATCCTGTTAGAAGATCCCTTTGATGTGTCCTTTGGGCTGCTTATTTACCAAACCTGCCCAACCAGATCTTTTCTTAGCCCTCATCCATAGTTTCCTGACTACTCCAGTTGGCCCTTTCTAACAATCCACTCCAGATACTCCCTGGTTATTACTTAATAATCTCCCAACTGTTTCTAGCTTTTCCAGTGTTGTGTGATATTGGCCTGGCTCGCCCAGCTGCTCTGTCACATGATCTCACCTGTTGACTACACTGGCCCTCTGTGATGTTAATATAACCCTACAAGCTGCACCCCCAGTTTCTAATAGCTCTCCTAGTCTTTCCCATGTTTCTTTCTCACAGCCAACCCCTTCTCCCCCTGACCCAACTAGGTGCTCTCCAGTCCTGCTCTTTACTATCCTCTGTTTTTCTCTGGGCCATTTTCTCCTAAATTCTTCTCCTTGTTGGCTTATGTTCATCCATAAGAACATAAGAACATAAGAAAGGCCGTACTGGGTCAGACCAAAGGTCCATCTAGTCCAGTATCTGTCTACCGACAGTGGCCAATGCCAGGTGCCCCAGAGGGAGTGAACCTAACAGGCAATGATCAAGTGATCTCTCTCCTGCCATCCATCTCCATCCTCTGACGAACAGAGGCTAGGGACACCATTCTTACCCATCCTGGCTAATAGCCATTTATGGACTTAGCCACCATGAATTTATCCAGTCCCCTTTTAAACATTGTTATAGTCCTAGCCTTCACAACCTCCTCAGGTAAGGAGTTCCACAAGTTGACTGTGCACTGCGTGAAGAAGAACTTCCTTTTATTTGTTTTAAACCTGCTGCCTATTAATTTCATTTGGTGACCCCTAGTTCTTGTATTATGGGAATAAGTAAATAACTTTTCCTTATCCACTTTCTCAACATCACTCATGATTTTATATACCTCTATCATGTCCCCCCTTAATCTTCTCTTTTCCAAACTGAAGAGTCCTAGCCTCTTTAATCTTTCCTCATATGGGACCCTCTCTAAACCCTTAATCATTTTAGTTGCTCTTTTCTGAACCTTTTCTAGTGCTAGAATATCTTTTTTGAGGTGAGGAGACCACATCTGTACACAGTATTCGAGATGTGGGCGTACCATGGATTTATATAAGGGCAATAATATATTCTCAGTCTTATTCTCTATCCCCTTTTTAATGATTCCTAACATCCTGTTTGCTTTTTTGACCGCCTCTGCACACTGCGTGGACATCTTTAGAGAACTATCCAAACAGCTACAAAATAATAGTTCTGTGTTTCCAAAGGTGAAAGTTTTATATAAAGCAAAGCATCTCTTCCTCCTGCACATCCCAATCATTAGCCTGTTGTTATTAAGCACTGATTTTAGCCAGTCAACGTTGAGAGAGTTCCCTGTGAAGATATGAGCAAAGAACTCCTAGATATAGCTAGTGCATGGTGTATTGCTGTACCTGGATGGTATTGTTACATTACACCCCATATTCTTCATAGAAATATTGTTATTATATGAATATGGCATAACTCAGATATGTTTTATGAAGATGGGTCATGTGAGGTATCATTGAAAAGGTTATGATTGACTGAATGTGATGTGATTATCCAATTTGTATGCATGTATCATTTTTGTATCTAAAGTTAGGAATATTGTCTATGTAACAATTACAACTGTGTGGGTATGTGCTTGGAAAACACCCACTAGACAGTAAGCAATCAGCCTTAATGGGCCATTAGGAAAAGACAATGAGTCTTCGAAGATGGGGATCCTTTTCTCATGGTTGCCCTGCCACTGCAATGTCATGTGATAATGTCACCTAGTACAAAATACCACCTTGGACACTACTGGTACTTTTCCACTGGAAACAAAGGCTTCCCACCTTATATACATTCTATTTAAGGCTGGGAAGCAAGGCCATCTGGAATCTCCTCCATTGCCTGCCCAGGAAGGAAGACTGCTAAAAACACCGGAAGGAAAAGGCCTGGTTGAGTCCAGGCTGAGACACGGTCCAGTCTGTAAAGAGAAATAACTGGAAATCTAAGCTACAGAAACTCTACAACTTGCCTAAAATAACATTTAGGGTGAGAAATTACATTTTGTAACCTGTTTCTTGAGTGTATTAAGCTTAGTTTGTGTGTCTTGTTTTATTTGCTCAATCTGCTTTGTTGTTTGCTATTCCTTATAGTCACTTAAAATTTACCTTTTGTAGTTAATAAACTTATTTCTTCTTAATTTCAAAACCCAGTTTGTGCAATTCATATCAGGGGGGTGAGGGAGGAGGGAACTGTGCTTATCTCTCTCCACATTGAGGGAGAGGGCGAATTTTTATGAGCTTCCACTGTGCAGATCTGTCTATACAGTGCAGAGAATTTTATTTTGGGTTTATACCCCAAAGAAGGTGTGCACGTGAGTGCTGGGCAATCCCCAAGCTGATTTCTCCCACACAGAGCTGATCTCAGTGTTCATTTGCAGCTGGGTGTGTACTGGAGAAGAAGGCTTGAGGGCCTGGCACAGCTAGAAGAGGGTGAGGAAATCCAGGCTGGTGGAATGGGCAGAACTAGTGGGACCCCAGCACATCATGTGGCATCCCGGACAGGGGGTATATCCTGTAATATAGCCATAGCAGTTCAGCTCTACCACTAAACCGTTGATTAAAATTGCAATTACCATAAAGATTAGTTACCTCACAGAATGTATACAATTAAAAAAATATGAGGTCAAGAGGTGCAATAGAGTCACATGTGAGTATATAAATAGCAAGGGACAGAGGAGAAAGAAAGAAGCATTAAAGGTGGAAATAAAAAGAGGAAAGAAGAAAGACTGCAACATTAGATACAGTTGCCATGGAAATAAAGGAGCCATAACTATCTTTTATTTTTTGTTTTCAAATGATTTTCTCTATTTTGACACCTTTGGTCAGATCCTCAGCTAGTATAAAGTCAAAGGAACTATGCCAAATTATACCATAGAGTTTAGTTTTAAAATACTTAGAGTTTAAGGCCAGAAGGGACAATTAGATTATCTAGTCTGACCTTCCGTATATCACAGGCCACTAAATTGTACCCAGTTATCTCTGTATTGAGCCCAGTATCTACTAGTTTGTGATTACAGTGAAACCTGTGTTTGACTACAGCGTATCTTCCAGAAAGGTAGCCAGTCTTGATCTGAAGATATCAACAGATGGAGAATCCATCACCTTGTTTGATTGGTCCCTTGGTTAAAATGTGAAGCTTACTTCTCATTAGAAATTATGACTTCAGCTTCCAGCCACTGTTCTTTTTATACCTTTCCTTGCTAGATTGAAGAGCCCTTTAGTACCCTGTATTTTTCCCCACTAAGATACTTATCCATTGTAATCAAGTCACCTCTCAATCTTTTTGATAAGCTAGCTAAACATATTGAGCTCTTTAAGTCTCTCACTGTATGACATTTTCTCCAGCCCTCAAATCATTTTTATGGCTCTTTTCTTTATACCAGCTGAGGATCTGTCCCATTTTGTTATGAAGATTCTGATTTTGTGATCCGTACAATTTAGGATGTTTCCTCAATTAAAATTATCTAATACATACACTTTATAAACCTTGCAATAAAACTAACATTAGTACAATGTAGATGTTAAAAAATTGAACCTTCGAAGTCAGGAAATGCAGATGTAAGGTATACTTGAAATGGTCCTTTATAGCAAAGATAAGCTACTACCAAATAAAAATATATGTAAAGCGGATAACTAACAAGTTGGGAACAATGTACTTTGGACACTAAACTGCTATTATATAACCACTCAGTCCAAATCTAATTTTTGTTTAGCTGATTGTTGTAGTCTAGATGTGTTGCTTTTTGATAGTGCACTTGGTTGGAGTGTAAGGAACCCCCAGATACAGTTATCATAATCACATGATATATGTTTTAGGTTTCATACCGATCTCCACATTCTGTATCCTGGGAATATATCTATCATTTGCAAACATAAAAAACAAAATAAAAAACCTATATCATCTCATTTTAAGTATGCTAAATCAAAACAAATGTATACAGTAGGAAATATACTAAGGTAAGCGGATTTACTGTCTGGAGAATATTTAGCACAGAGCCTGGGGAATCAGCCTTGCAGTTCCTGTTATTGTTTACAGACTTTTGTGTCTAATTCCTCAGACACTATACTAGAAGAACAATTTAAACATGACAAAAAAAAGGTCTTAAGGAGGTCCTAAGTTATCTAATGTTCTTACATTATAAACATTTTACATTTAGTATATTTATTTACAAATTTTACATACTCACACGCACACAATTCTTCTCTCAGAACCTTAGCACTGACTCCTAAAACACTTATGGCTACTAGAATATGGTTGATAACTATCATATGAAAACTATAAAGATCTCTGTTATACTAGGAAAATGAATAAGGGTGGAATACCAGAGTCTTACCTCTCAACCTGACAAGGCCAAATATAGGATTCAATATATTACAGACTCAGAATAAGGGACACCAAAAATGTAATAATGCAGAACACTTTGAAGGCTGTGGGATTCATTCCTTTTAATGTAAATGGCTCTTTCTGTAATCTCAATGTAATGATTTTTTTTAGGTAAACAATTTTCAACAATAAAGTGAAGGAGGCACCAAATTAGTATGGAACATTGGTGACCTTGGGTATAAAACGAGTTAAAGTGAGGGAATTTTAAGAGCTATGTGTGGAATGTGTTATTCAGACTAGCTTTGTAGTAGGAGACAGATCAGATTTTTGGGTTGACAATAGATTTGTGGATAAGACACGTTGTTGATCTTAGACTACAGATAAGGATAAGATATGAGATGTTGGAGTTTTCCATTGTTAATGGGCAGCTTAAGTGGATTTCAGTCTACATTTGTAGTCAGTGAGGCCTTATGTACTACATCTGTATTTACAGCATGTGAATCTGCAGTCTCCACTGGCTAAAATACGTTGAAAATTGGTTTGATGTCATGAGACTAATCTTGGATATTGTTTGTGGACATTTGATTTTTTTTATTTTTTTTTTGGCCAACATTTCAAACACTCATACATTTAAACATGTCTCCAACTCCAAGGCAGCTAGATGGACTTTCTTCAAGCAAGGAACAAACCAAAGAAACTAAAATCTTCCCTGTTCTATTATTATGCAGAATCTGCCTTTCAATTTTCAGACTAAAAGGAGGTTTCTTGCTGATGCTACAGAACACTAAGAATAGGGCTCATAATGGGTCCCTGGCTGCAACTTAAACTATGGAGTCACCACAGGCAGCTTCATAATCTATTTTTATACTGCATCTGCACTGCATTTTGTACAGGAGGTCAGAGTAGAGAAAGCTAGCCAATTGATGGTGATAGCCAGAGGCAGTTACATGAACCACTAACAGCTTTATTGTCTTCAAGAGAAAGAATTGAAGAATGGCTCTTTTATGGCTGTATCGTAAAGAAAAAATGTATTTATCTGTCACTAGCATAAAATAAGGTTGATGTTCCCTAACCTGGCTATCAGCTGTCACAGGCTGGACACAAATCTACCAAGCAAAGAAACAGATAGAGCCACATATATGTATATGTGCATGCATAAAACAGCAAGTTTATAGGTGTTTAGATATATTGCAAACTATTGTCGAAGACCTAGCATTACCATGATACTACACATTTGGATTCCCATGTCACACTCAATCAGGATCCAATTATGCCATCTTTGCTTGTGATAATAGTACCTTACTACACAAATAGTCCCATTGACATCAGTGTTGTATGCTACTTTCAAAATGCCTAGGGTTGTCAATCCCCACCTGCCCCTTCCACCCCCCCACAATATTAATTATGGAAAAACATTTGAAACGTGTTGATTTATTTTAAAGATATACAGATGAACCCCTGCAAATTCTCATGGCTTAAGTTGTTCTAATGGTTATCATTTTTAAACGTTTGTACCATATTTTAGTCTGAATTTGTCTAGCTTCAGCTTCCAGACACTGGAACTTGTTATGCCTTTGACTTCCAAATTAAAGAGCTCTCTATCATCAGAAATCTTCCCATGTAAGTGTAACCCACGCACCTCCTGGGTGTGGTGCTCTGTCCCATGTAGTGGCACTGAAACCACTTAGAGATTAATGAGTTTGCTACAGCCTTAGCTAACAACCATGTGGCTTTTAGTTCATACAGTAAAGGCTCATACACTAAGCTCCCAGAGGTCCCAGGTTTGATCCTGTCCACCGACACCTGGGGTCTATCAGCATTACAAATAGGGGCTCGTCTGGGATATCAACTGGGAAGTCTCTGAAGCTCAAGATGTGCTCCCTCAGGTAGGGGACGTACGTAACCCACACACATCCTGGGTGTGGTGTTCTGTCCCCTCTAGTGGCACTGAGACCACTTAGAGATTAATGAGCTTTTGCTCCCATAGCCCCACTGCATTGCACTGTGAGCCCATATTCAGCTGGTTATCTACCATGATCCCCAAATCCTTTTCTGAATTTTGCTTTCCAAAATACAGTGCCACCTACTGTAAAGATGATCTACTTTTTTAGTTCTTAGACATAGGACCTTGCATTTGGCTATATTAAAATGCATGTTGAACAAGTGAGCCCAGCTTACCATGGTTTGTGGCATGGCAGAATTTAACAGTTTATCCAGCCAATTAGATACTGCATCCATAACTTAGTACATAGCTGTGCTTGCAGATCCATTGCTGCCTTTACAGCTAGAATCAGCCTCCAGTCCCACCTAAAGGTAATGTGTTCCAGTAACAAAATGTAATATGCCTTCATCAGGTGTAAACCATTCAGTCTCTTCTACCTGCTCTAGTACCTTCTTATGCCTCCCATGGTAGCTACTATCAATGAAAGGCTGGCTGCTAGCTGATGTCACAGCAACAGTTTGTGTGGCTAGTAGGAGCCATAAAGGTTTCTGAGATTATAAGACTAGGACCCCTGGGAGGTCCCTTTTGTTCTTGTCTGAATGAGGAACATATCTGTCATCCAAGCTCACTGCAACCTGTGTGTGACCAGGTGAACCAGTCACCTCTAGGATAGTACCTCCTCATGGCCATTCTGAGGAATAGCTCACTAGACCACCGCCCCATCACACTCTCTGGTCAGCAGCCCCTCTCTCATGCCAGGGGCTGCTGCTGCCTCTTCATGACGTAGCCCTCCAGCCAGATCACCAAATGGTTTCCCCTTCCAGGACTGGAAAGACTCTTCCTACAAACAGGCTCAAGCAGTTTTCTTATTCACTGTCTCATAGAACCACTCCCTCAGTGCCTGGCGGGAGAACCCAGGCCCCTCCTCTACTCTGGGTTCCAGCACAGGGACCCTCTAGTCACCAATCATTGTTTGTTCCTCCCCAGACCTTGCTGCATTTTCCTGATCCCTTTCCTAACCTTCTGGCTCACCCCTCCTTCTATGAGTCTACCAGATTCACCACTCCCTCCTACTAGGGAGCAACTTCAGGTTACCTGTCCCTGTAACCCGCAAACTCTTCTCCCAAGGAATAACTACAAACTTTCCCAGCAGCCCCTTTGGCTTCCAATTTCCTGTTTTTATAGTCCCAGACCAGCTAATGACTCCTCATCTGGACTTCCTCATTCAATCAGGTAGGGCTGGCCTTACCATGAGGAGAACTGAGGCGGCCACCTCAGGTGGCAGACTATGGGGGGGGGGGCGCCACTAGGACCCAGAGTGTAGAAAATTGTGTCTGCTACTGGTGCATATGTATTCTCTCTGCTCTAGATGCACAGAGATGGTGGAATGCTGTGCTGGAGGAAGGAGGGCACAAGAGACATAACAGGCAGGCAGGAGAAAAGGTGAGAAGGAATAACAGCAGAATAACAGGAGCTGCAGGGAGAGAGAGGAGGAGGAGTCTCTTATGTACCTCTCTAGCACCACCAGGAGCCTGAACTGATTAACACAGCTTCTCAGGGAGCTTCCTGTTTCCTGCTGCTTCCCTGAACCCACTTGAGGAGAACAGGCAGTCAACTGAAGTAGTAGGAGCCAGTTAGGCCCTTAAGACGCTGATATCTTCCCTCACTCAGGCCCTGCTACCAGCCTGCTTATTTGTCCCCTTCAATTGAGTGTTGAGAGCCACTATAGCTGGCACAGAACAGCAGTCATGCATGAAGGAAGAAAACGCCCCTCTGGGGCAGCATTCAGAAAAAGAAAGAAAGCAAAGGAAGCTTTTCTATCTAAGCAGGAAGGAGCTCTCCTGAGATACATAAACACAAATGTTCACGGTGACCCTTCCGGCCCCAGTGAGGTTGTGAGTGGTGAGGAGATGCCTGATCTTCCAGTAAGTCAGAGCGCAGGTAACCTGGCAGCTACTGCAGTATCCATATCTCCATCTCAAATGGATGTAACCATGCACATTCCTGAAGAAAAGTATAGATCAGAGAAGAGTGTGGTGGAGGCGCAAGAAACAGCTGCTGCTGAGTTTAGTTCCTTAAGTCTAGATGATCCAGGACTGTAGTCCCACTTGAGCAGTAGCCTGAGGGACTTCCTTGTACTGCATCGGCGACAGCAAGTGAAAAACTTCATGTTCCCCAAAGACAATGAAAATAGAAGTTTCCATCCAACACATTACTGGCGTGAAATCCCCATGGTGACAAAGTGGAGAGGCCATGGCTTATGTACTCAAAAACCCAGAATGCTCATACTGTTTTTGTTGCAAACTCTTCCAGTCTAATGTTCCAGTCACATTGGGTTCTACAGGAACAAAGCACTGGAAAAATCTGGCTAGAAATCTGGCATGCCATGAGAAGGCAGCAAATCACCAGAGAGCATTCCATAGTGGAAAGAGCTTGAGATGAGACTAAGGTTAAAGGCCACCATAGATGATCAGCATCAAGAGAAGATTGCATCAGAGTCTCTTTACTGGCAAAATGTTCTGAAAAGGCTCATTGCCATTGTGAGAATGCTTGCTACCCAAAACCTAGCACTGTGTGGCACTTCAGATCAGCTGTATGTGCCAAACAATGGAAACTTCCTTAAAACTGTGGAGCCGATGGCTGAGTTTGATGCTGTACTCCAGGAGCATCTAAGAAGAGACACCACCCAAGAAATGTACACACACCACTACCTTGGAAAAACAATTCAAAATGAGATCATATTGTTACTGGCAACAAAAGTCAAACAGAAGATTGTGGCAGATCTGAAGTCAGCAAGATATTACTCTGTTATTCTGGACTGCACACCTGACATCAGCCATACGGAACAAATTACTTTAATGGTGCGTTTTGTAATAATGATAGAACCTAGTGAAAATGTCCCTGCAATGGTGACTGTCAGAGAGCATTTTCTAGAATTTATTGACATTGATGATACTACAGGAGCTGGTATGACAAATGTGCTTCTTAAAAAGCTGGAAGATACGGGAATTGTGATAGCTGACATGAGAGGTCAGGGCTACGATAATGGTGCCAACATGAGAGGAAAGAACAGAGGAGTGCAGACACAGATCCGAGAGTTAAACCCTCGAGCTTTTTTTGTCCTATGGGAGTTCTCATTCATTGAATTGGTGGTCAGTGATGCAGCATCAGCTTCTAGTGAGGCTGCTGAGTTTTTTAATGTAATTCAATGCATCAGTGTATTTTTCTCTGCATCAACTCATCGATGGCAAATTTTGAAGCAACATCTGGGAACATCCTCTCTGACACTGAAACCACTGAGTGCCACATGATGGGAAAGTCGAGTGGAGGCAATAAAGCCTATCAAACACCAAATTGGGAAGATAGATGATGCCATAGTTGTCATTATGGAGGATAATGCTATGACAGGAACTCTTTGTGGGAGAACAGTGGCAGAGGGAAATGGAATCACCAGAAACATACATAACTTCACATTTCTGTGTGGCTTAGTGTTGTGGCATGACATACTGTTTGAAACAAATGTTGTAAGCAAGAGACTCCAAGGTGTTGACCTTGATATATCTGGAGCAATGGAACAGCTGGACAAAGCAAAGTCAAACCTACAATCTTAGCAGTCAGATGAGGGATTTCAAAACGTTCTGAAGAGTGCACAGAAGTTGGCAGAGGAACTTCACACTGAAACTATTTTCCCACCCATTCAAGAATACAAGAGTCACCGAAGAAGAAGACATTTTGATTACGAGGCATGGGATAATCCCATAAGAGACCTCAAACAACAATTCAAAGTTGAATTCTTTAACCAGGTGCTAGATTGTGCAATACAGTCACTTGAAGAACGTTTCATGCAGCTCAAGGAACACAGCAGAATATTTGGAATGTTGTATGATATTCCAAAACTCCTCACTATACCTGAAGAAGACCTACACCAGCAATGCAGGGCACTAGAGACAGTGTTGACACATGATGACATGCGCGATATTGATGCAAGTGATTTAGATGATGAACTGAAAGCCCTTTCAAGATACATTTCAGCAGGATCAACTCCAAAGGCTGTTCTGGAATATATGTGCACAAATAAGATGACCACCCTCTTTCCAAATGCTTTTGTTGCTCTGCGCATCCTTCTAACACTTCCTGTAACAGTTGCCAGTGGAGAACGCAGCTTCTCCAAGCTGAAGTTAATAAAAACACATCTATGCTCCACAATGACACAAGAGAGGCTGGTTGGCCTTGCAACCATCTCAATAGAGCATGAGCTGGCCCAGACTGTGGACCTTCACAGGAAGCAGTTCAAATCTTTGCAACCAAGAAGACACAGAAAGCACCACTTTGATTATTCAAACAGATAAAAATGCCAGTGTTTACTATGCAGACAAGAAAAGTTACATTTGCTGTTCAGGTGTTTGAAAGTTAAGTGTTACTTAAAATTTTTGAACAAAAGGCATTTTAAGTTGTTAGTTCTCCTTTATTGGGGTAGGTAGCAGAGCAGTACCATGAGAGGAGTAGAACAGGAAGAAGGCAGAATTGAGACCTTTCAAAGTTTTGGCCCAAGCGAGGGGGCATGGAGGCGTCATTTGAGCTCCCAGCCTCAGATGCCAAAATGTTGTGGGCCGGCCCTGCAATCAGGGGATTGCTTAGCTATCTGATTCACTTCAGCTGTGGCCTGTTGGGTTAATTAGCCCCCTTCTCAGTCTGCCCTAACCCTCTCAGGGCAAGTGCAGGGTGAATACCCCATCACACTGTGCATATGGGTAATTTTGTACTTTTCTTGGAGACACAACACAGGAGAAGGGAGGGATTCACGGTTCCTTGTCCTCAGTCATTTTTCATCCCCTGTGTATTTGGTTTGCAATACGTAGGTTGCCTGGAACCCAAATATTTAAGTTGCTAAACTTGTATTATCATCAGGGGCAGCAGGGCTCTCACTTTCTGTGTCCTTACAGCACAGTGCTACCATAACAAGAGGGAAGGGAAATCTACGGGACTAATGTGTGACGAGGAGAAATGTGCCATTTGTTTTCATGGTTAGCTGAATTTATTGTCAGAATGGAATCCCCCTGCTCATATGGAAGAATTTTCCTCTCACTTTCTTCTGCATTTTTCTGCTCTGAAACCCTGAGAAAAGACTATCACTTAAATTCACTGACTGCGGCTTGTGCAACCCTGTCAGAACCAGTTACTAGTTGTACCTTAACTTTATTTTGCACATATACCTGCCTTACTCATCACAGTGTTATTGTCAGTGACATTTGCCTTCCAGTATAATTTCTTTGAAAAAGAACAGAGCCAATGCAGCTCAATCCAACTCAGAAAGATCTTTTCCTTCTTCAGAACTTCCACCAAAACCAAAATATACTAACATGACTCATTCATTTTATAACAGGTATCGAAGATGAACCTCAAGGAGCTTTTGCTGCTACTTCGCACAGAAAACTTTGAACATTGCTGTTTAGAAAGAATTGGTTTCTGGTCATGTAATGTTTTCTATGTGTCTCTCAATTGACTCTTTAGATTAAAGTATATTTGTATGAAAGTGGGAACTTCCTTTAACAGTGGATATCTCTCATAAAAAATCATAATCACTTCCACAGCAAGAAAAAAAATATGCAACATAATTTTACACTTATATAGGGCCAACTCCAGGGACTCAGCCTAAGTAGCAGGTTGTGCACTGAACATCTCTGGAAGAGAGAAAACGATGGAATCTTACCCCCCCAAGCTGGAAGGAGCTCACTCCATTAGGAACACTGTAGGGCAAAATAGAAGAAATAAGTGCAGGAGTGGCTGTTGGATTTTTTGGTTTTTGACGAAAAGCTGTGTGATGTCTGAAATGTTTGTGATTACACTTACGTGTAAGAATGAACACACTCAATGTGTTTTTTGAAAGTTCCAATCGATGGCTGTTGTATACATATTGTCCTGTACTGAAACTGATATAGTAAAGTTCTCTTATTCCTTCTTTTGGGGCACACAATCCAGATTTGAATCTAGCAGGCACAACCAGAGGGACCTCATTTCATTTCATCTGCCTATCAGATGAGATACAGTGATGGATTATTGTTACCAACTATTACAGAAACTCCTAAAGGTCCCAACCAGATCAGACCACCATTGTGCTAGGGGCTGTACAAACACATAATGAGACAGGGCTTGTCTACACTGCCACTTTGCAGCGCTGCAACTTTCTCGCTCGGGGGTGTGAAAAAACATCCCCCCGCCCCCCTGAGCGCAGCAAGTCTCAGCGCTGTAAAGCGCCAGTATAGACAGTGCACCAGCTCTGGGAGCTATGCCCCTCATGGAGGGGGGTTATTTAGAGAGCTGGGAGAGCTCTCACTGCCGCAACTACACAAGCCACGTTAAAGCGCTGCCGCAAGAGCACTTTAACGTTGCCACTGAAGACTAGCCCAGAGTCTGTGGCCCAGATAACTTACAATCTAGCTAGACAAAACAGATAAAAGGTGGTAGGGAAAATGTTATTCCCATTTAGAGATGAGGAACTGAAACACAGTGTGTCTTGGTCAAACAAGACAGCCATTTTTCACTAATGGGAATTCCATCTTCTGAAATTGTCAGGGTTAATTCATAGTGAACTCTTTCTTCCTAGTGAAAACTGTATAAGTCTGTTCATAATAGAAGATGTAAAATATTTCAGAACTGTTCTCCATCCAAATCTACTGACCAGCACAAGAGCATTGGTTAGAAAATAGCAGAACATAATTCTCTTGAAACATGACAAGCAGGTACCATAACAATGTGAAACTGCATTTTTATTACACGTTTTAAGTATTTTTGTTACTGTTTTTCTTCTTTGTTTCTTAAAAAAAACCAGAACAGAATGTAAAATATTGTATTCTTTAAATTTAAAAAGGTAATTTTCGTCTATAAAAAAGCCCAACATTTTTTTTTACTAGTTTACTTAAAAATTCTTCCAGAACATTGACTTTACAGTAAAAATTACATTAACTGGTCAGTGACAAAAAACATTTAATACAGAAAGGTTCATGGTGGAAGAGAAAATGTGGGAACTTGATAGCTTTCATAAAATGATCCAGTACTCCCAGTATGTAATAGAGAATGGGAGCAAAGAGAAAATCTCTTGCATACGAATTAGAATACATGAGAAAAGAAAAGAAACTTATTTTTGGAGATCAGAAATCACTAGGAAAAGCCATTTTGAATAGGCAATTCCATTTTCTGTAATGCAGACATAACCAGTGAAGGATGTAAAGAGGGAACCAAACAGGCTGCAAAACATCAAGGAGGTGAATGAGGTAATTCAATAGAAAAATAAACAACCAGCTTCATATCTGTGTGTTTAGAGTGGTTATCTTGTTGGATGATATGGTGAATGTTGATGAAGAAAATTTCTTTGATGTCTTATGGAAGGACTGTGCTTGCACATTAATATACCAGAGCTCCTGACAGAAGATTCTTCAGTATTTCTCTTCTACTACCTTGCTTTAAAACATCTCCTGGCCTTGGTCATTATCACAACAAAACTTGCAAAGAGCCTTTCCACAGGTACAAATGTTTGTTTGCGACTTTGCTCACCCCTTTCAACCTCTTCCTTCAACCACAGTAACTGCTGAATAAAATAGTATCAGAGGGGTAGCCGTGTTAGTCTGGATCTGTAAAAAGCAACAGAGAGTCCTGTGGCACCTTTAAGACTAACAGATGTATTGGAGCATAAGCTTTCGTGGGTGAATGCCCACTTCGTCGGATGTTTGCTTTTTTTGCAACAGCGTTACACTGTTGACTCATATTTAGCTTGTGATCCACTATGACCCCAGACGCCTTTCCGCAGTACTCCTTCCTAGGCAGTCATTTCCCATTTTGTATGTGTGCAACTGATTGTTAAGGCTGAGTGAAGGGCTTGCTGAAAATATGTCTCACAGTCCATAAAGCCAGATCATCAGCTAATGTAAATCAACTTCAATGGAGCTATGCTGATTTATACCAGTTGAGGACCTGTCCCAAGTGTTCAGAGGGTATGGAATTAATGGATCTTTTGAAAGGGAAAGTAGGATTTTGTGCAGGAAATGTCACATATATTACCACCCATGAAATAAAATTTTGATGCAGCCTCTTTGTTAAAATTTTGCCCGCCCACCACTGCTTTAATATTTGTGGAAAGCAAACATGCATGAGTTACAGACAAAGAGTATGTCGACACTGCAATCATGGGGTATGACCGCAGCTCATGACCGTAGGCAAACCTGCATTCGATTTAATATAGCTAGCTCAGGTATCAGGAGCTGTGAAGCAATAGCAGCATGGGCTTCAGTGCAGGCTGTACAAGCCCGCCTGCAGCCCTGGGCAATTACTTGAGTGGTGAGCTCACAGGAAGCCATTGCTGCTGCACCTTAACTGCTCCAGTACCTTAGATTAAATGTAGATTTATTTAAGTAGATTAAACCTAGTTCAGGTACATCCACACGATCTGCAATCACACCCCATGATTGCACTGTAGACAGATTGATAATCAACAGGTCCATTTTCAGATGACTGTTTGTGGGAAAATGTTTTCCACTATTAGCTCATCTCTATCATTTACATTTTAATTCCTTACAATGAGGTTTGCATTGTGAGACAGTAATTAAATATTGCAACACAAACATCTTTACATATAAACACCAATTCAGGAAAGCATTTAAACATGGGCTTAACTTTAAGCATGTTCATAAGTCTCATTGAAGTCAATAGTTAAAGTTAAGCATGCGTTTACGTGCTTTTCTGAATCAGGGCCATAGTACAAGAGGGCTGGGAAATCTGTTTCAGCTAGTTGCCTATTTCTGTTCTAAAACTAAAAGCTAAAAAGAAACAAACCAACAAGAAGCTAGGAGGTAATACAAGTCCAACAGAACCAACTGTACATAAGCTCTCAATGCAATGCTCTAATATGATACTTGGATATATAAACTGGGGAATATCCAATAGAAGTAGGGAGGTGTTATTATCTATATATATGACATTAGTGAGATTGTTGCTGGAATGTTGCATCCAGCTCTGGTGGCCACACTTCAATAAGACTGTTGAAAAATTGTAAGATTTCTGACAAGAGCTACAGAAATAATTTGACGTCTGGAAAAATGCCTTATATTAAGACACTTAGGAAGCTCAATCTATTTAGTTTATCAAAGAGAAGGCTGAGAGATGATTTGATTGCAGTCTACAGGAACCTGCATGGTGAAGGGATTTCTGATAGTAGACAGCTCTTTAATCTAGAGAAAAAGGTGTAACAGAATCCAAGGTCTGGCAGCTGACACTAACCAGTTTCAGACTAGAAATAAGATGCACGTTTTTAACAGCGATTGCAGCAACCTACCCGGATGTGGTGGATTCACCATCAGTTGAAGTTTTAAATCAAGACTGGTTATCTTTCTAAAAGATAGGCTGTAGCTCAAACAGAAGCTAAGGACTTGATGTAGGAATTACTTGGTGAAATTATCTGGCCTGCATTATGCAGGAGGTCAGATTACATGATTGTCATGGTCTCTTCTGGCTTTAAAAATCTATGACAGTTTGATGAGAAGAGATCCTTTCTGGTTTCCAGGAATAATTTTAAAGCACCTGTTTCCATATTTCTACTTGTATGAGCTCTTCACAGGCAGATGTGGGCTTTGCGCATTAGCTTTGCAATATCTTGGGACTCCTGGCTCCGCTCCAAGGATTTCAAAATAATCCTTTGTCCTTCCAAAGTAGATAAACTAAGTGTTGTGCAGGTTACTGTGTCACTGTCTATTGGATGGGACCTTAAAAACTGAAATCTTATCTGGTATGTATGGGCATTAAAGAACCCATCATATTTTATGTAAAAGTAGGAATTTCCTCCAACTCTAGTGTTGTGCTGGCTAGTTGCAACTCTCCTGTTAGAAGCTGATGCATTTTTTTAGTGTTGTAGATATAGAAATCAAAAAGTGTTATACGACCCTTGAAGATGAAACGTTCGTTATTACAATGAAAAACAATATATGTGCATTTAATACTTTATTCTGAAAAGGATAAAGTAGGTATTACTGTTATTAAAGGAATAAAGTAGCTGGACAATATATATTATATGAGATGATTTGATTGAACAGTGTCCAGTACCTTAAACAAACATATTTAGGCATCATGTTATTCTTTGCATATCATTGGCAAGTATCTCCTGTTCATTAAACTTTTTGTAAACACATTTGCTGCCCAGAAGCATAGATAAAAGTACAAGCAGTTCCATCAGATTTGTTACCATATATGTCTCTTCTTATGTTATAAATGACGTCTTTAAATATCTCTGCCATAGTCCTGTTAGCCTTAATATGTCTGTGCTAGGTATGTGTTACTCTTCTTTTCTGTTTATATAAGGGGTGCTTTTTCATTCACTGTGTTGGCTCCATTAACAAAAAAATAATAATAATTCTAAAAACATTAACAATCTCTTGCATGCTTTCTGCTGCCACAGCTTCATCCTGATACATCCATGTGTCATCTGCAACACACTCTGAAAATAATGGCACAACCAGTCAAAATATTTACATATTTCCTCATGAAATATTTCACACAAAGACTTAACAGGCATCAGTAAGCTATGATGAGTATGTTCATTTATCTTAAGAAAAATACTTTGAGAAAATTTCCTGGCATACAAAAAGTAAGAAATCTAAGTGACATCTCTGCTTATGGAATGCAATAGTGTAACTAGTTGGCCATCCTTTTTTTTCCCTTATAGAGGAAGGTTGGTTCAATATGAAACTATTTTCAATTAAACTCAAATATGGGGCAAGATCCTCAGCAGGTGTAAAAGAGCTTAGCTCCACTGAACTCAACAATAAATTGTCTAGATTTAAAACTGAATTTTTAAAACTGACTATATTTCAAATTGATGGTGCCCTTTCAATTAAGCCTCGCAGTGGGCTTGCTCATCCTCCCACTAGCATGAACAGGAGAAGGAAAGAGTCCAATAGCCCTCTGAGGTAAGTATTTTTGATTAAAACATGGCACAAATAGGTTAATGAAGGTGGCAGGAAACCAGTGGCAGAACTGGGAATGTAACTATGGGTTACTAGCTCTCAGCTTCCCACTGCTCTTATCATCCAATGATTCAGGAAACACACTGCAGTCAAAGGTTTGGTTCATATAACCGTTCAAAGTCCACTGAAGTAAGCAGAGTGACACCAGTGATGCATCAGGATGAATATATGAGCTTTTAGTTAGAAATAAACTGTTTAAAATTTTTGCCTCCAATTTGACCCAGAGGAACTCCGCAGTTAGGAACATCTACTTTCTAAGGGCCCTATCCTGCAAAGTGCTGAACACTCTCATCTGCCATTAACGTTAATGTGAATTAAGGGCATTTAAACACCTTTCAGGATCAGGCCCTGTCCACAGTTTATCGAGGTCATTTAGTGCTATGAAACATAAAGAATACCCGTACCATCAAAGTTGGTGTATAAAGATTAAAGAAAACTAATTACAGTCAAATGAGATGTCTGACGAAAGCAGAAAAGGAAAATGACCAGCCCAGAAAATTAATCAGCATATAAATTAATGTTGTAGTAGGAAGTACTGCCATCAATATGCTGGGATTCTAAAACATTCTGCTAAAAGAATACTAGTATGGTATAACAGAATTTGTGAACTGCAAGGTTAGATCTAGAAATCGTTAGGATGGGAAATCCCAGAACCATTCTGAATTCCTAAATATCTTTTAATTCTTTTTTAGCACATTTCACATTTTTGGAGGAAGAAGTGAGGTGAATCACTGTTATTCAGTATTGAGAAACAGACCTGACCTGTAAAATTCATATCTGGAGGTGGATTTGGAGTGAACTTCTTAGCTAGTGTAAATCGGCGCAGCACTGCTGAATTCAATGAAACTGATTTAGGACAGCTGAGGACCTGGCCCTTTGAATCTTCCAAAGTTCAGTTGTCTGGATCTATAGTTTTCATTTAGCCCACTCAAGAGATAACATCTGTATCTGTATCCTGATTAACTGACCCAGAAGCTCTTTAAATCAGAGTATCAAGACTTGAGATTGAGGTATATACATTTGAACTTTATTGATCATCTCTGCACCAAATAAGTATTCCCCACAACATTACACAGAGAGATCTTGAATGGGGAAAGAGACTTGAATGCAAAGAGAAGGGATATTCTTAATTAAGAATGAATATTCTTAATGTTACCTATACCCAACATTTATACTTGACTAACATTCTAGGAAAGTTCCATATTCTAGGAAAGTTTACTCACACGGCTTAAAACTTCTTAGCTTCACAGTTCATCCATCTTTTTCTCTACCAGTTTACAAGTCACATATTTAAAGCAATCGGTTTTCAGATTCCCTTAGTTGAGCATGACTGTGTTCTTCAGGTATTCAAAAGGACAAACATTTGGAAAATGTATCATGTGAGTTTGCTATTGAAGAATTTATTTTATTACATTACATACAAATGCTCTATTGCTATACCATATAATAAATCTAACAATATTAAGACAGAGGGCATTAGTTTGATTCCCCACTTTGCCATAGGATTGCTATGTGATTGTGGAGAAGTCACTTAGCCCCTCTATGCTTCAGGGGTATTTTTGTGTGGATAAATATATTAAGGATTGTGAGGTATTTGTGGGGTATTAAGGATTGTGAGGTATGGTAAGGGGGCCATATGTACCTAAGACAGATAGGGGAAGAGAGAACCAGAAAGTAAAGTGATTATAAAAGCAACCTGGTTTCTCTTCTAATATTAGTAACTTCAGCACCAACTGCACAGTAAGTATGTACAGGTGGCTGATGTATGTAACCAGACCGGATCCAACACCTGAATTTTCAGAAAGCATTTTCCACTTTGTGGATTTATAATCCACTAAAAGCAAAACAAATATTAGACAGACTCTTTATTATACTGGTTTTCTTGGGGATTTATTAAATTGACCAAACCTGATATCACCCCAGACATGTCTGGATGAAGAGTCCAGTAAACATTACATGTCAGTTGGAAATGTGTGAATAATGCAAACAATTTTCCATGAGCAATCATATACATTTTAAATACATTTATCTCACCTATGTTTGCATCATTTTTGTGTTTGTTTTCCAGAAACATGGAATGATCAAGTTTTATTGGCAAAAATGTCCATGGAAAGTAAATATCAAAGTCTCATGCACAGAAATTGAGTTTAAATCACAAGAAGTGCTTGCCACTCATCGATCAGAAACAATGCCATGCAACTTATCTGTCCAATCACAGCTAACCAAGAGAGCTCAAATTTCAAAATGCACAATCCATAGAGTAAAAAGTGTGAAAATAAAGTCATCCAATAAATTCAAATAATGAATAAACGGGAGGTTTCACTGTTTTTTTGCAGATATTCCATGTGCAGAAATGGAGGCTCAATTTACAGAATACATTGTTTGTTCAAATAACACTGGTCTACAATTTTTGAGAAGTCGTCTGCTTCAGAGATAAAATGTGCTATTTATTATGTATTTTGATGTGCTGAATTCAAATATGACAATTAAAACAAGTGATTGGCTACTGTTTCTAAGATAGTTAAGTTTTTACATTTTATGTCTATGTATATTGTGTAGATAGTAGAGTTTTAATCATAAATTGTAAACCTAGGTCTTTTCATGTGTTTATGGTTGCTTTACATGATAATATTTCACCTGTCCTGTTTATGTAACACTTTAAAAATCAGCAAAAGGGTTATATAAATAAAATTTATTATGAAACAAAAGGCAAAAAACTATTATGTACGTAGTTTAGTCCTATTCAGTGTCTAATCGGCGCTTCTTGGCTTGTCTCTTGTATTCATTAAATGGAGCATCTCTTGTCACTGTCCAGCAATAGTCTGCAAGCATTGATGGGCTCCATTTGCCATCTCGAAGAAGTTCACGAATCTGAGGACCAACAAAGACACCTTCCTTTATCTTAGCTTCACTTAACCTTGGAAATTTTCCACGGAGGTACTTGAAAGCTGCTTGTGTTTTGTCAATGGCCTTGACAAAGTTCTTCATCAGACCCAGCTTGATGTGTAAGGGTGGTAACAAAATCTTCCTTGATTCAACAAGTGGTGGATGCTGAACACTTTTCCTCCCAGGCTCCAATGACTGTCGGAGTGGCCAATCTTTCTTGATGTAGTGGGAATCTCTTGCACGACTATCCCATTCGCAGAGAAAACAGCAGTACTTTGTGTATCCAGTCTGCAGACCAAGCAAGAGAGCAATAACTTTCACATCGCCACAAAGCTGCCACTGATGTTGGTCATAGTTTATGCACCTCAAAAGTTGTTTCATGTTGTCATAGGTTTCCTTCATATGGACTGCATGACCAACTGGAATTGATGGCAAAATATTGCCATTATGCAGTAAAACAGCTTTAAGACTCGTCTTCGATGAATCCATGAACAGTCTCCACTCATCTGGATCGTGAACGATGTTGAGGGTTGCCATCACACCATCGATGTTGTTGCAGGCTACAAGATCACCTTCCATGAAGAAGAATGGGACAAGATCCTTTTGACGGTCACGGAACATGGAAACCCTAACATCACCTGCCAGGAGATTCCACTGCTGTAGTCTGGAGCCCAACAGCTCTGCCTTACTCTTGGGTAGTTCCAAATCCTTGACAAGGTCATTCAGTTCACCTTGTGTTATGAGGTGTGGTTCAGAGGAGGAGGATGGGAGAAAATGTGGGTCCTGTGACATTGATGGTTCAGGACCAGAAGTTTCATCCTCTTCCTCTTCCTCGTCTGACTCAAGTGAGAATGATTCGGGTGCATCAGGAACCGGCAGTCCTTCTCCGTGGGGTACTGGGCGTATAGCTGATGGAATGTTTGGATAATGCACAGTCCACTTTTTCTTCTTTGACACACCTTTCCCAACTGGAGGCACAATGCAGAAGTAACAATTGCTGGTATGATCTGTTGGCTCTCTCCAAATCATTGGCACTGCAAAAGGCATAGATTTCCTTTTCCTGTTCAGCCACTGGCGAAGATTTGTTGCACAAGTGTTGCAGCATATGTGTGGGGCCCACCTCTTGTCCTGATCTCCAATTTTGCAGCCAAAATAAAGGTGATAGGCTTTCTTAACCAGAGTGGTTATACTGCGCTTTTGTGATGCAAAAGTCACTTCACCACAAACATACCAGAAGTTATCTGCACTGTTCACACAAGTACGAGGCATCTCTGCTCACTTTGGCTAAACAGAAATGTGTCCCTTTGCAAAATCAAACACTGACAAATAAGAGAGCACGACACTCTATGATTTCCAGAACTGATATAGGGCAATTTGTTCAGCAGAGTGATGTAAGCTTCGTTATGATTGCATCATCCATGACTTCTAGGAATAACATGATGCAATTCATATCATGTATGACGCAATACCAGCTTCAGATTGCATCATTCATTGTTTTGCCTAAAAAGCAAGTACTGTCCAAACCCAGTCATAGATTTATTCATAGATCCAGTCAAAGATGTATTTTAGTCATTTCTGGTTTAAATTGAGATCCCTTCCCTTTATAACTCACTTATCCTCTGCCATTCCCAAGTCAAGGGTCGTATATACTGACCCAATAGCATATCTTGAAAACTAGAGCCAATCAACAATTTTAAGCATCATTTTCGTTCTCAGTGACCCAGAATTAGTAAAGTTTGACTACATTTATTTCAGAAGCATTTTGGCTGTAGAGCAGTGTAATTTGCTTAGTTCTAATACCAGCTGTACATTCAAAAAAAAGTAGTAGCTGCATAGTGCAATGAATTAAAGTATCAGCCTTTCACTTCTAGAATTCTATGTAAACGCTAAACCATAGCTGAGGTAATAAATTTAAAGGAGTTCAATAAATTCATCCTACTTGACTTCTGTCTATATCAAAAAAAAAAAATCATCTGTATAAGCCAGTTCAATTGCTAGGCACAAAAAACCCAGTTCTGGACCAGAAGTGAAAACCTGGGCCTCATTGAAGACAATGACAAAATGCCTGTTGATTTTAATGGAGCCAGGATTTCACCCTAGAAAGTTAGGCTTAACTTACCTTGTGGTACGGTTTGCACAGGGTAATAGACACATTCATTTTAGCAGCCACGTTTGAACCTTGGAACCATCGGAGCTAACAACACAGGCTCGTATCACTTGAGCTAAAGAGCTTCGCTTAACTGGTAGTTGTAGCAGACCCATTAACCTCTTTTATGGGCCAGCTAGTAGACAAAGACTTACACTATTAGCGTGCATTGTACGTGTTTGCCTCTAGCTAGCACTACAAGTTCAAAATCAATTGGAAAATGTGCCTGTAGAGGAATTATTAAAAAAAATAATATTACTCTAGCTCCTTTCCTCTTCAACCAAGAATCTTGGATCATTTTATAAACATTAATAATCCTCCTACACTATTGTGAGGTAATAAGTATAATCTGCATTTTATATAAAGTGGAAACTGAGGCATAAAGAGGCTGGCCCAAGGTCACACAGGAAATGAGCTGTGGAACTGGAAAAATCTATATATCCTGACCCACAAGTCATGTGCTCTGAACACCAGGAACTAATGCCTTTCTTCAATGTGTAGTTTTAGTCAAGTAGGGTATAACTGTTCTAGATGTATACATTGGATCTATGAAATAAAGTCTATATTGCTTTTGTTGCTGTATGTTTAATATACACATTCTCAGTTTTTATATTGCAAAGAGTAGTTAAAAGGCTAAGATAGGATGCTCAGTGTTAATTCTCTCTTCTACATTTCTGATTAATGGTTTACAGGGAAGAAAGCTCACATTTTGCCCTTTTCATTAATGTAAATAAAAACTTGTAATACAGTTTAACTGTCTGAAGAACCTTGTAAAGAGGTTTAGGGCTTCATCCTGAGAGGTGCTGAGCAGGTGGTGATGGATTAGTCCTTTAATGAGTAGATTAAAGGCTGTCTCCTCAGAGCATGTTGGGAACGGCTGTACTCACAGCACCTTTGTGTCTATTCTGTACAGCTCTTAGTAGCTCAGTTGTTTCCTTCACTTTACATCTTAGAGAAGCCTGCATAGCGCCCATTTCTCACTTTATGCCTCAATAATACTAATTTAAATGGCCACCTTTGTAATAACAACTCCACAAAAGTGATTTCATATAAGAAAATAAGGGCAATTATTGCAGGCAAGTTTTGCAGCTGTACATAGGGAAGTAATTTCTTCTACCTAATTACTTAATAAAGCAACTTGCTGCTGACCACAAAAATGAAAATATTTAATTTGAAACTGTTTTTACGTAAGATAAAAAAATAAATAAATAAGACCCCAAGTCATTACTGAACCAATTACATTCTCCCCTTGAAGTCTTTATTATCCTTCAAATTATGCTACACCTTTAAGGTCCCTGCAACCTATAAATACTCCCAACATGCCCCAAAACACAGTAGTTATTCATGTACAAAAAAGAAAAAGAAAATAATATAGTTTAAGCTGGTCTTTCTGACATGAAGTGAATTTTCCATGCAGAAAAAAAGCCAGAGACATAACTGTGTTGGGCTCAATTCTACAAAAGAATTCAGCAGCTCTAGCATTCTATTATATTTTAAAGTGGACTATTAACTAACATAGAATCATAGAAATGTAGGACATGAAAGGACCTTGATGGGTAATCTAGTCCAGGCCCCTGCACTGAGGCAGGAGTAAGTATTATCTAGACCAACCCTGACAGTTGTTTGTGTAACCTGCTCTTAAAAACCTGCAATGATGGCGATTCCATGACCTCCCTAGATAACTTTTTTCAGTGCTTAACTACCTTTACAGTTTGGAAGTGTTTCCTTATATCTAACCTAACTCTCCCTCGCTGCAATTTAAGCCCATTATTTTTTGTCCTGGCCTCAGTAGATAAATCATTCTCCTTATCACCCTCCTCTTTATAACAACCTTTTACATATTTGAAGACTGCTATCATGTCCCTCCTCAGTCTACTCTTCTTCAGACTAAACAAATGCAATTTAATCAGTCTTTCTCCAGGGATCATGTTTTCCAGACTTTCAATCATTACTGTTGCTCTCCTCTGGACTTTCTCCAATTTGTCCATTTCTTTCCCCAAGTGTGGTGCCCAGAACTGTCACAGGAGTCCAGCTAAGGTGTTATTTGTTCTGAGTAGAGTGGAAGAATTATTTCTCATGTCTTGCTTACCACACTCCTGCTAATACATCCCAGAACAATGTTCACTTTTTTTGCAACAGTATTACATTATTGACTCATATTTAGTTTGTGATCCACTATGACCCCTATATCCTTTTCTGCAGTACTCCTTCCTAGGCAGTCATTTCCCATTTTATATTTGTGCAATTGATTATTCCTTCCTAAGTATAGTACTTTGCATTTATCCTTACTGAATTTCATCCAATTTATTTTTGACCATTTCTCTAATTTATCAATATCATTTTCAATTTTAATCTTGTCCTCCAAAGAGCTTGCCACCCCTCCCAGCTTATCATCCACAAACTTTATGCCACAACCCAAATCATTTATGAAGATATTTAACCAAACCAGACCCAAAACAGATCCCTGCGGGACCCCACTTGATATGCCCTTCCTACTTGACAGTGAACCATTGATAACTACTTTGAGTATGCTTTTGCAACTAGCCGTGCCTTATAGTAGGTTTGTCTAGGCTATATCTCCTAAGTTTGCCTATGAGAAGGCCATGTGAGACAATATCCAAAGCCTTCCTAAAGTCAAGATATATCACATCTACTGCTTCTCCCTAGGCACAAGGCTTGTTACCCTGTCAAAGAAGGACATTAGGTTGGTTTGACATGATTTGGTCTTGACAAATCCATGTTGACTGCTACTTATCACCTTATTATCTACTAGGTGCTTACAGATTGCTTTTTTCATTATTAGCTCCATTATCTTTCCGGGTATCAAGGTTAAGTTGACTAGTCTATAATTCCATGGGTTGTCCTTATTCACCTTTTTATAGGTAGGTACTATATTTGCCCTTTTTCAGTCCTCTGGGATCTCTCCTGTTCTCCAGGAGTTCTCAAAGATAATTGCTAATGGCTCAGAGATCTCTTCAGCTGGTTCCTTAAATATTCTAATATGCTGGGATTCAGAGCAAGCATTTCTTTAAGTTTATGAAATATGTATTCTCTTCTCACACTGTTTTGTATATCAGGAGTAACTCTAGTGAAGTCAATGGTTTTACACCCATGTAAAATGGATGCAAGCAAGTTCAGAAACAAGCATGTGTTTTCTAGGCTCTGAGGGTTTTAAAGATAAAAGGATAAGATTGTGCCAATGCCTATACTCTGGTTCCGTGCCTTTGGGAATGCTGATGCACAGGATGCAACATATTCTTTCCTCCTACTCCCATGCCTGTGTAGTTGTGCTGACTGATGTGGAGACAAGGCAGGACTATGGTCCTACCCTCAGACCAATCCTTCATACATGCTTTGAGGAGCTAATCCTGCTGTCAGTTCCAGTTGCCTAAGGTCCTGAGCACCTGAAAAGCAAGGACCAGGATTATACTTAGCTCTTGCACTCAGATAAAGATAGGGGCAGGAGAAAAAGATATTTTCTTCCACCCTTACTTACCCATTCAAGTGTAGGCACAATCTAGCCCAAAAGCTAAGAGTCTGTAAAGAGCATCAGAATAATTTCACTTGATCAAAATAATATGCAAGCCACATGTTTTGGCTTGCTCTGGGGGGTGATGAGGGTCCAGTGCCTCATTCCTATGCTGGTTTGACTTCAGGAGTCTCAGAACATTTCATGAGTCTATTAAGATTTACTAAGATATTTACTCTTCCTTACCTATTAAAAGAAAAGCTCTCCCCTTAACCTTTCCTTCTATTTACCTGACATTCTCTTACAATAAAGCACCTCAGTGCTAGTCATGAACAAATGTCGATTTAACATTTTCCACTGCCAACCTTTATGACTTACTATAGATGTTTGACAGCATGTTACTTAAACATTTCCTCTGAACACTTTCTCTTTCAAAAACACGAGCACATTACCTCAGAGCTAAAGGGATACAACTTTAAGGAATTGCTCTTTGCCTAAGTTCACAGCCTCTTTCTTTAAAAAGGATGTTCTTGGCAATTTACTGGTTTACTCATACTCTGGAAATAACTAAGGAGTACCGATAAAACTAAGTGTATCATTACACTGCTCTGACTGCTCAGCTAAACACAAGTGTTAGCAGAGTTACTGTGATAAGTTTTTAAAAAGGGGTTCAGTAGGGCTTACCTTCCTTGTTCAGCTTGCATATTGTGAAGTAAAAAAATTATGCTTTAAAAACCAAACAGGATATTAAGGTCAACATGGGCCAGTGTCCAAGTGAAGAAAAGCTTTTTCTTGCAGACTTATCTTTTTCCCTTTGAAGTTTCATGTTGTATAAAGTAGCTGTTAATGAAACAAAGAATTTGGGCATGTCTAAACCATTTGCTGTGATGTGTGCCACTTTCAGTTTTATTTTAATTATTTCTCAAGTGTCTTCACCCCGCCCCCCCCTTCCCTGACCTGTTTTAGTTTTTGGGATTTTCCCTAGCTTCATTTTCCATACAGATGTTTAGGAAATGAGTAATGCTAGGCTCATGTTGTGACAGATATTGCAATCACATGAGCATCTTTGGGGGGACATATTGGGTTATGTTTGTGTATCACTGTGGGCCAGGAATTGTATGTATAATTGTGTTCTACACCATGGGGGAGGGTTACCACAGTTCTTTCAGTAGGGGGGTGACTACGGTGAATCACTCACATTGTAAACACCTCCAGAGAGGTACCACCTGGGGAGGTTCACATATACTGGTTCATACTGGGTTTCCAGAGACAAGAAAAACAAAGAAAGGGCTTTTGGCTTAAAAAGCCTGCTTTTAAATTGACTCGGAGCCTTCTTTCTGATCCACAAACAGACAGGACCTTCTATCCAAGAGTCACAATCCTCACAGAAGGGTTGGAAAGATGTTGGCCTACCAAGGCCCTATGAGATTGATGAATGACCTCTAGTAAGCTTTCAGCATGCATATAGGAACATTTATTGGTTTTTATATGTATTGTCTGTAGTGCTTTTGCCTTAAGAATAAAGCTGAATGCTTAGAAAGTGCTTTGTGGTAACTTGTAACTGGTGTCAACACGCTGTTCATAAGACTTGGAGAGAAAGCAATGCACAGAGAAACCAGCCTTTTGGGCAGGCTGGTTTACTGGGGAAATTGCATTGTAAGGCAGGGAGATTTGCAGCCTTAAAACCCCGGGCAAGTGGGAGAGAGACACAGATCTCCACCCAAGAGAGGTGACAGCTGGGAGCCTTAAACCATAAAGGGGTATCCTTGAGGGAAAATACGGGTGCAGTTACCCTGAATCTGTGACAATATGTCAGTCATTTTGTGCTGGTGAAAAATGCTGCATTAGCAGCATTAGAAACTGACATCTAGTTCAAATAAAATAATAATTTTTGTTTAGTGCATTTGGTGTTCGTGAAAAGTATCAGATTAACAGCCCTGTAATTTGAAGCTCTCCATACATCCACAGAACTGACACGTAATTGGCAGCAGCAATGCAGGCTCTCCTCACTGCTTTAGCAAAATTTGCTTCAAATCTGATCTTGACAGGACTGCCTCTTGTTCATACTGAATGAATATTCAAACTAGAGGCCTCTTTGCTAACATGGCTAACAACGGAGTGTAGCGGGGTGGTTACCCGCTCCTGCCCTTCGGGGCTTAAAACAGCCCAGGAGAGGGCTGTGGCTGAGGAAAGAAGCCTGGGCTGATTGGGGAAAGTATGCTCAGATGTGACCATGCCCCAATCAGGCCCCTATAAGAGGCTGTGAGCAAGGGCCCAGTCAGTCTCCCTCTGCCTGTAGAGGGAGAAGGGCCTGGCTGCAAGGTGCCAAGCAAGGAACCTAGATTGGAGCAGGGCTAGGAAAGGGCCAGAGGAGCTGGGAGCTCCGGCCTGGAAATCCCCAGGTGCAGGGTTGCAGGGGGCAGCCTATGGGTAGGCAGAGGCAGCAGGTCCGAACCCCTTTGCCTATGATGAGTGGCTTACACTGCAGTCTGCCCCAGTGAGTGGGGGCTAGATGGGGACTGGCAGTAGCTTTACACAGAGGCAAAGTGGGGATAGTGGGTGGAGGTTCCCCTGGGAGGGGGAGACCCTGAGGCTGTGAGGGGTTACTGCCAGGGGGGGCAGCACCCCAGATAAAAGGGGCACTGAGGTCCTGGGAGGGACATGGGGCCAGCGGTAAGGCGGATCACCAGCCTGCAGGGGGTGCTCCGGAGGTGGATGATCTAATTCCCGAGGACGACCAGCAGGAGGCGCCGCAGGGGTGAGTCCACATGCCTACAGGAGCCAATCAGTGTTATCTACCATGATAGGATCTGCGACATGGACACCAATTATTAGACACTAAACTGAGACCATCAACTCATTTTATACAGAGCATTGTGGACAGCACTAAGAAGTGGTGATTCCATAGTCAAAGATGCCAGAAATTGTCATGGTCTTTGAAACCAGTCAGAGCATTGGCTACCCTCCTAGTAGATCCCTCCTGGACAGCAGGGATCCAGACAGCTGCTTTAGAAGCAGACATTTCTGTTTCAAATGACACTGTTGGGAAATGCACCTGTGGAAACTGTCATTCTATGGCACCTACAGAAACAGGGAGAAACTTGGAGCAATCCACTGAATCTACAGATTGCAGGATGGAGAAAGGAATTTTTGAATGAAGTCTTTTTGTAAAGGCAGGCATTGTGACGATCCAGTCACAGCCTCATACCACACAAATTGTCTCAGGTTCTATAACAGTGTCATAAACACACAATTAGGATCAATAGTTCTCAATATACCAACATACATATTGCCAGAGAGTGGACACACTCGGACCTCAAAAAACAGCCATATTATGAAACCTTGACTCATATTTTTACTCATTCAAGTAGTCTTACAGGAGCCAATGGAGTAACTACTCAGCAATGTCAGGAAGAAGGTTGCAATCTGGTCCACAATTTTTTAAAACTCAGTACTCCATGTACTCACATTCTCCTGATTTTTAGTTTACATTTTCATAAAGAATATCTCAGGAAATGATTTAAACATATGACACTGAGGCCTGGTCTACACTGGGGGGAGTGTCGAAGTAAGATACGCAACTTCAGCTACGGGAATACCGTAGCTGAAGTCGACATATCTTATTCCGACTTACCTTCCGTCCTCACTGCGCGGGATCGACGGCCATGTTCCATGAGCAGCTACCGTCGCTCGCTCCGGTGGAGTTCCGGAGTCGACGGGGAGCGCGTTCGGGGATCGATATATCACGTCTTAACGAGATGCGATATATCGATCCCCGATAAATCAATCGCTACCCGCTGATACGGCGGGTAGTCTGGACGTACCCTAAGGATTTCCATCCAATCTGCTGTTGACACTTGCACTGCTCTTGTTTATTACCTATTTATCTGGATTGTACAGAAAGGATAAACAAATTCAATATTGATATAAAGAAAATGTTTGGCTCTCTACTGAAATGTGTTTCCCCCCCCCCCTTTTTTTTTTTTTTTTTACTTACCCCTTATTGCAATGGTAAGTAACTTTGACTGAGTAAATTAAGTGTACAGCACTATACTACTTTATAGTCTGTATTCCATTAGAATGTATGGAAAAGCTGCTGTAGGTGGGAGACATAACTGGAAGAAGTCTAATCCTGTTTGAGTCCATATGAAAGAACCTCATGATGCTACACTTCAGATCCTGCATTAGTCATTATTTTGCTAGCTATATATTTTATATTTGGTCATAGCTGACACCTATCTGAGTCTGCCCAATGCAAAAATTGCCACGAATAAGGGACTTTACATGCCGTCTGAGATGTCTCATTATGATTTATTAATACTTCTGATTCAATATTTATAGTTAGTCTGTCTTGCTCTACTGTTCATTACAACTGTTTTAAAATATATTTGTAGGAGTCTTTTGGGGCCCAGTCCTAGTCTCGTGGTAGTTCATAGCAAAACTCCTACTCAATTCTAGGATCAAGACTATATACTGAAAGTAAGCAAACAAAATGTTAAAGGCATAACTTTTAAAAATGGATTTCTCCCTCTATCATTCTCGCAATCTTTTTTCCTTTGGCCTATAGTATTTCTTTGCTGTAGACTGGGTTTTTTTAATGTTGATAAAACTATCATGAAATAAGAGGAACCTCCCTCAATCACTCCCCAGATTTATATACTCCGTCATTCTTGCCTTCCTCCTCCACTCCCTCTTCCTCTCCATCTGTTCCCTGAGCAGCACATTTGAGAAGAATTTTCATGACAGGGATCATTTTCAAACACACTCTATTTAAAGATAATTTTCCCTTTCATATATCCCTCCTCCCATCCCCCCCCCCAACTTTTCTTTCTAAAGCTATTTTAAGTGGAAGCAAGGCTTGCTTTCTCACAGTCCATTTTAAGTTTAGTATTACATATTATGTAACAAGTGCTGTCAGTATGCCCAGCAAATTTAGAGGAACACACAGTCTCTGCCCCAAGGAACTTAACATCTATATCCTAAGGAGGCAGAGACAACACAGTTAACATACAAGATACATACATCTAAGGTGCCATCTCAAAGCAGTGAATATTTTTAAACTACTTGTCTTTGGTGGGGTGACAGGATGCATTATCCTTCTGGGTTTGTGAGACCCTGAGGATGGTTGAAGTTTGGCTCCACATGTGTGGTCCCAACCGAACTCTATTTCCCTAGAACAGTGGTTCCCAGACTTGTTCCGCCACTTGTGCAGGGAAAGCCCCTGGCGGGCCGGGCCAGTTTGTGTACCTGCCGCGTCCGGAGGTTCAGCCGATCGCGGCTCCCAGTGGCCGCGGTTCGCTGCTCCAGGCCAATGGGAGCTACTGGAAGCGGCGGCCAGTACGTCCCTTGGCCCACGCCGCTTCCCGCAGCTCCCATTGGCCTACAGCAGCAAACTGCGGCCACTGCAAGCCGCGATCGGCCGAACCTGCGGACGCGGCAGGTACACAAACCGGCCCGGCCCGCCAGGGGCTTTCCCTGCACAAGTGGCGGAACAAGTTTGGGAACCACTGCGCTAGAAGGAAGGAGAAACTGACAGGAAAGATATCAAGCGTGTGGAGCACATGCAGCTGGACTCAATAACCTATCAGGCCCAGGTACTTAGGCAGAGAAAATAGAGAAGGAAGCCAGAACACATGGTCCGCTATGGTGAAAAACAAGCTAAGGACGGAGAGTAAACTGCTTTCCTGCTTGAACCCCAGAAGGGGGTAATACTTTATTTGAAACTTTGAACTATTACTATACCCTGAGAAAGGAAGAGACATTTTGTCAGACAGTTCTTTACAAAGAAGGAAGGAGGATTGTCCTCTCATTAAGGCACTGAGCTTGGCTCAGGAGACCTAAACTCACTGTCTTGCTCTGCCACAGATTTCCTAGGTGACTATGGGAAAGCCAGTTAATCTGTGATTTAGTCTTAGTTTAGTTCCCATTTTTATGCTTGTATGTTGTATCTCTGAAAACTAAAATTCAGCTCTTAAAAACTTACATTTGATCTGTGTTAAATTACAGTTGTGAAACTTCTAATTGGTATAGAATAATTCTGAAAATATCACAGCAAACTTGCAGTAATGGAGATGCCACATAAGAAGATGTTGTCTCTCTTTCTTCTGTTCTTTGACTTGCCTACTTAGACTGCAAATTCTTCAGTGCAAGTACTATGTGTTTCTGCAGCACCCAGCACAATGGGGTGTCAGTGCTGGCTGAGGCCTCTAACCACTGCAACTGTTTCTCCAGATTCCAAGCTAGATTAACTGTAATCGCTTCCGCACCAGTAGTTTAGGATATTCACCCAAGGACAGGGAGAGACCTACAAGGAGAAGAGGCAACAAACAATAGGCACAGAGACAGAGATGAGAGTCCCATCATCTCCTAGTTGATCCTTCATAGAAGTCATAGTGCTGGTTTTCCATCTCTCCATCTTTATGGGAAATGTGAAAAATAAAGAAACGCAATGAGGGAGGCAGTACTCATTAAAACATTTTCAGTGTTGGTAAAGGGGACTCAGCAGATGTCCACGCATATTTCTTTTGGTGTGTATATATAGCCTAGCTTTGCTTAAATGTGAAATTTAGGC
Organism: Emys orbicularis; assembly: GCF_028017835.1. Classification (NCBI taxonomy): domain Eukaryota; kingdom Metazoa; phylum Chordata; order Testudines; family Emydidae; genus Emys; species Emys orbicularis. The sequence continues at coordinate 92,622,215 of NC_088686.1, read as the reverse complement.
CAATGCTGATGCAGAAAACTTTAAACAAGGTCTCTGAGGCAAAGGGAGAATAAGATTACAAAGTAGCCACAGCCACCTCCCTCCCACCAGGAGACCAGCACAGCGTGACCAGTGGCAAGATAGAGAGGGCCTGGCCAGGGTTTCTGCAGGATGAATAGATTTGTCAAAAACTAAAACTTATTTTTTCCACCCTGCAGGAGGGTGACAGTGGACTCTGGATAATCCTCTCTAGGATGCACAAGACTTTGATGGTGCAGAGGAAATGCAATATGCATGCCAGGTGCAAGCTGGTTTGCACCCAGCACTGTGTCTTTCTGACACTTCTCTATACTTCCCTCCCTTTTGTCTAGTGGTTGATCAAAGGTTGTTCTTTGTCAACTTCCATATACAGTCTCAAGCTAAAAGTCTTTACGTCAAGTCCTAACTGGAGGGTTAAATCTCCGGCAGTGTGTGTGGGGATTTAGCTATTAGACTACTAGCAACATTAATGGAAGACATGCAATCAAATCCCTGTCCATTATGCTGAAGGTGTACCCCTACATCGATGTAAGTAAAATAGGTCTCTTCCCATACCATCATTGAGTCTTGCAGCCCTAGATAGCTAGGCTTAACCAAATGACTTATTGAAAACAGAGAGGGTGCTAAAAAAATTTAGTCTCACAGATACAGAGAATAGAGAAAATTTAGGCCTATTGAAAGAACAATCTTTAGCCCAAACATCTAGCTGAGATATTCTTCCACCTGTGACAGCTTTTCCTTATGCTGTTGTTCCTAACTCTTTGCATTGCCTGTGAAAAGTTGAAGCATTTTATTACTAGCCTCTAGGTCTCCTTTCTGTTTACTCTCACAGTTTTCTCAAGCAGTTCATTTATACAATACACCTACCAGTTCTTTACACAAAGAACTGTGTTTCCAGACCCAGTGCGGAATCACAACCCAACCCAGGCCCTCTCATTTTCAAGGCTACATTGAGTTCCCGGTGGAGCAGGGGGTAGTGGACATCTTATTTCACTGCATCCCCCCACACTGGGTGGGCTATTGGCCCTTCAAGGCCAGCAGCATGCATTTTCAGCAGCAGAACCCATGATCTTCTGCTTATAATGTTCTACTACTTGTGAGAACCATATCATTGGGAGCTGGGAAAAGTCTTTTCCTTGCTGACATTTCTAGACCCTAACTGCATAGTTGCACTTTGTATTGGGCTTTTTAATGCAAAACCATACATTAAGATTGAATTCTCATGTTCTGTAACAATAGTTTCAAAGCTCTTTTCTCACACAGGCACAGAGCTGCTCCCATTGAAGTCACTGGGAGATTTGTCATTGATGTCAATGGGAACAGATGGGCCAAGTTATTTATTAATATTGTGAGCCAGTGATGTGCTCAGTACTGTACATAACACACATTAAAAGGGCCACTGGTCTAGATAACTTGCAATGCAATCTGAAAAAGACAAATGATATAGGGTGCACTGGGAGACCTAAAGTAAGGGGTTGGCATGGCCATATTTTAGTTGGATTTACTTTTCCCTGTTTGTGGACATTAAGGAAAAATGAGTCTTAGTTGAAATTTGTATAAAAAGTGAGTAGAAGCCTCGCAAACTAGGCTTGGGAGATTGTTCCATGACTAGGGGGCAGCATGGAAGAAGTCAGACAGATAAAGAGAGAAAACAAGGGGGCATAGTAGTAGTAAATATTATGGGAGTGCCCAAATCCCCCAGTTAAGATTGGGGGCCCCATTGTGCTGGGTTCTGTATAAATACTGACAAAAGACAATCCCTAACTGGAATGGCTTGGCATGGAGGACACTGCCATGGATGGAGTAAAGAAATGGAAGGGAACTGAGACAAGGAATAAGAGCTGAAGTGCAGGCTGTGACAGAGTTGTGCAGGAACTTGAACATGAGGACAAGAAGCTTCATACGATGTGCAAGGAAGAGTCAGGGGATTTAGATTTTTAAGGCCAGAAGGTACAACTACGCTCATCTAGTCTGACCTTCTGCCTAACAGAGGCCATAGAATTATTAATTATTATGTATTAGTCCTAGAAGGGAGCGACATGATCAAAAGGATCAGGGCTTGTATTTCTCCTTAGGCCTAACAGTATCTTTTTGCACTGCCTTTTATTTCATGTTATTAGAACACAGACCAATAGCAGACAAAATTAATGTGGAATGTTAAGATCATGTACAGTACACTGGAAAGGGTGAAACCTTCAATCAGAAATGAAATCAATATTTCACCAGGAAGGTTTTATTCTTAGCAAGTCATTCTGATGCTAGTTATCAGACTTCCAGACGTAAAACATAGCATTTGAGAGCAAAGTAGAAAAGGGCACTGGTCCTGTGAGTCCTTGCTAATTAACCAAAAAAAAGCAACTTCCTAGCTTGTCCTTAAGAGCATACGGGGGTGGTAAACGTGAGCTGTTCCATCAAGATGACAAGTCTGGTCCCACCAATGAGCTTGGGTGACTGGGAAGTGATTAATGTTTACAGTTGCAAAATTAAACATTTATTTATTGTTAGGTGGAAGGAGCCAGACCGCAAATTAAAACAAGCAAACAAAAAACACTGTTAGCCCTACTGATATTTATGCAGCATATCTTGACTACTAGAAGGAAATATGCTGTAGGCATATGACTTGAAATAAATATATATAGGGCCAGGTTCTGCTCTGGGATGCTTGACAAGGGATCTTTTAATATTTCAACTGGAGCTCCATAATACAGCTGGTTAGGAATTATTTTTGAAACAAAAAAAGCTGGTTTTCTGTTTTAAACCAACTTTTCATTTCAAAATTTATGCTAAGAAGAGTTAAAAAAAAATTTTAATGGTCAAAATTGAAATGAAATACTGATTATCCCAAACCAATATATTTGTGGGATTTTCAGTTAATGAAAATTTGAGATTTAGAGTTTTCATCCCAGGCTAGAATGGGAAAAACCTTTTGCAGAATGGAAAACCCATTTCCTGCCTAACTCTACTCCATATGCACATCTAAGTCTAACATTTCTGAATCTGACTCCTTCCCATATCGTCAGATGTCACACGAAAAAGGCTCCGCTAGCATCCTGGGATGCTCTTTGCATTTCTTCTGAGTTAAGTCCCATAAGTTTGCCCTCTCAAAGTACTGTTCAATGGAGGGATTCTTTCGGTGGTCCCCTTTTACCTATTCCTCCAGCTGCCCAATGGCATGTCTGCCATGGCTGATGCTGTGATGACGTCGCAGATATTTCCATTTTCTTTTCTGGATAATTTTGGATATAAGAAGTTGTTGAACTTTCTGATCAATCTCAACATTTGTTATGAATTCACTCTATTTAATATCTCATATTTTCTTTTTCTTTTTAAGGCATTTAGACATCTGTCTTTATCTTTGGTAGATTTCACAACCATATATTGAGGTGGAAATAACAGTTGAGTTAAAGATTTATAGCTTTGTCTATTCAAATACCAAATCTTGTTTAAGCTGGTGAGTGCAGCTTCCACCCTGCCAGCTTGTGACATGATTTCCTCCTGGACATTCCCAATGGCTTGCACGTTACTGCCAATGTATATGAATTGACTCACCTCTTATATTCCTTTGCCTTCTTAGTACTTGAGTTGGGAGTTACTGGGGTGCTCATTAAATTTGTGTTTTTCATAACTGATTATTAACCCCGTCTTTTTTGTGATGCCTGACAGTCTTTCATTCTTTCATTTAGCTGTCACTTAGAACATCTCTGTCATTAGCAAAATCTAGATTTTTTTTCCGGTGTTGAGCCACTGGATGCCTGTGCTGTATGTATACAGCTTTTTCTCATAATGTAGACAATGGCAGTGCCAAACAGGAGAGGTGAGAGCATGCATCCTTGTTTGACATCAGTGTCAATGTTAAACCACTCACTCAAGTCTGTATTTACTTTAACTGTGCAAGCTGCACCTTGATATGGAGCCTTAATCATGATAATTATTTTTACTGGCATACCACAACACTTAAAGATATTCCAGAGTAAATTGCAATAGAGACTGTCAAATGTTTTATTGAAATCTATGAAGTTTATGATGAGTGTGTTTTACCAGGATAAAATTTGGCTCTTATGTAATCAAATAAAATAATCCGAAGACTGGTATATATTCATGTGAGTGAACTTCAAAAAGGTTCATAGGATAGAATAGGTACTAAAATGTTAGGATACTTCTCTAAACCAATTAGGGTCCCAGTCCTGAATTTCCTACTGAAATTAACAGGAAATTTTGGCACACAAGGAATGAAGTTCGGGACTCTTCTTCTGGAAGTTAGGGCCCAGATCTTACTCCAACTCTACTGTAATCAATAGTAAAACTTCCATTGACTGCAGTGGTAAAGGATTAAGCGCTTAGAAGAAAGACTCACAAGAGCATAACATTTTCTGGTTCCATGAGGAGCTGGAGATATTGGAGCCTCTCATGCTACGCCTGTTTCTAGTCCTTGTAAAAACCAGCAAATGCAGACAGATAAACATTTCAAAAATAAAAATGTAACTGAAACGCTTTCATATCTCCTAAAGGGTTGGAATCTGTTTGGATAAAATTGAAGATTTCACCCAAAATTCACGCATATCTAGGGTCATATATTGCCTTTCATGCATGTACAGGACTGCCACTAACATCAATGGGAAAGTCACACGGATCAAAGGCAGCATCTATCAGTCTCCAGAATACATACTGAATAGCTTTCAGAAGGCAATTGACAAAAAATTCTGTTAATAGATGGATAGTTCAATAGGTGATAATAACATTCCTTGCAAAAGGTCAGCTCTGCTCAAACATCTGTTACAAGAGGAGCCATGCAAAATCCAAGGTTCACTTTGCAGGGGTCAAAGCGAACTTTTGCTTCTGTTTCGGTCTCTGTAGCCTCCTTAAGTTTTACCCTGAAGTTTGCTAGTTTCTACTGAGTTCTGCTTTGAGTTTTTGAATTTGTTTCATTCTTAATTTTGGGGAGTTTCTGGTAGCCTTAATCTTATTGAACAATGCTTTATGCCATGAGTGGTCTTACTGTGCTCGATAGCTTCATTAAGGTTACCAGAAGCTGACTTAAAGTTCTAGAGTGAAACAAACATTTGGGAAATGTTTCTTTATTCCATGAAAAAAGTGAGACAAAAATTAACAATTTTACACTGCTCTCAAAATTTTTCTTTTAATTTTTTGGGGGGGTTGCCAAAAAAACTGAAAACCAGATTCTTTACACATTTCAACAACAAAAATGTGAAAAATATCAGCCAAACACAGTAGATGTTCAATCTGAGACGGTTAGGGGTTTTTCCCAGGAAAACCATAACATTTCTTTGCAAACAGACATTTCCCAAATAATTTCCATTTAAACTAAAAAAAGCCATTTTTGTTTTAAAAAGCTTGACAGAAAATTTTCAGCTAGCTCTAGAAAAAAATATAAATATTTAGAATGAAATTCAGAAGAAACTTGCAAATTTCAATTCAAAACCCTAAATCTACTCAAAACAGGGCCTACATCTGGGAACCTCTCAGTGAACCTTGGCTGAGTTTCAAGACTGTAACAAAACACCAAGCACAAGTTTCATGTCATTTCAGATTTCATTGTGAACATTTCACACAGCTGGATTTACGAGACAGCTATCTTCCTGACCACTGTTTTCAGTGCTTTGCTTACATCATCTAATACACTGTTTCCACTATGATGAAGAAACTATCATCACCATCACAGACTTTATGTTTAGGTTTAAGATTCATAATGGCTGAATAGCTTGAAGCAGTTCTCTTCCACTTAGCTTTTATTTCCCACCAGGGTGGAACTATCTAATTAGAAACATCAATACAGGAGAATTATTTTGTCAAAACTGGTTGAAACATTTCACAAAGGTAGAAACATTGGTAACATTTATCATTTAATTTATTTTCACACACCAAAAATCCCTTATTAATTCATCCTGCTCTTGTGAATTTCCTAAGAGCAATGTTGTCCCAGCTAGACTAAACAAAACATGCTCATCACTGGGAATCAGGAGAGGAGTCAGGAGGAAAAGGATACAGTTCATGGGACAAATCTTGTATCCCCTATTCAGTCTTTATTGATGCTACTGGAGGGTTTACCCAAGTAGGGAACACAGCACTTGATTCCAGGTGTTCTCAAAGATAAGAATAATCAAATCACATGTTTCTATGTACAAGTTCATCACTTGCAGGGCTCAGAAAGAAACATTCTTCCCTCCCTACAATATACAGCACTGCACCATTAACTAGGTGCCAGACTAAATCCTGGACCCTATGTGTGTGTTGAGGATGTCCATGAGGATCAGAGGGTGAGTGCCAGCAAGCCTACAATTGTTGCAAGCTCACACCTCCCCCATCAGACAATGAATTTACCTATTCTGGGATCCAATGAATTTTCTAGCACACCTAACATGCTCACCACAACTGTATGTAGGGGGTCCTTGTATGGCTGGCTGGGAGAAATGGGGTTCTTGCCCCATAAAGAGCTACCTATGCAACTGGTTGCAAAGGAAAGGAAAATTTAGCCAGATAGAGCAGGTAGGAGCAGAAAGCAGCTGGACCAGGTCATGGGAACTATCCTTCCAGCTGACCAGAAGAGGGGGTTGGTATTTATATCTCAGGCAGTCTGGAAGAAGCCCGAACTTGAGAGTTGGTGCAGGAAACCAGCAAGGAGCCCATTAGGGTATAGTGAGTTCTCAGGAAGCTTGGTTCTTTATTGACCAAGCTATTTATGAAGGCTGGGGTATACCTATTTAATTGGGGAACAAATATATTTTTGTCTGATATTAAGGAAGGAATCAATAAATATCTGAGAACTTGAAGGATGTGGGGGGAGGCAGCTAAGCTAAATTGCCTGCACCTCCTTGTGGAGGATGTCCAGTGCAGGTACTCATTATGGAAGGAATACAGTTATCTGATAAAATGGATTGGAAAAGGATTTAAGGGAAAACATCCCTCAAGGGAGCTGAGGAAAGGTGGGTTTCGAGGCTCCTATGTCTGGAACAGCAGGCAGCCAACCCCCTTCCTTTTATAGTCCTCTTAAACCCTCATATGAGGGGAAGGTGGCAGATTCCCAGCAAGAGGATGGCTGGGACCAGGTTAGGGATTACGTGGAAATCACTATGACCAGCACTGTACAATTTATTGCCAGGTACTCCCAGATATTTTAAGAGAATAAAGTTGTGGCCTAATCAAACCACATCTGTTGCCTCCTGTATTTCTTCTGGTGTGGCCACACAATACCAATGAACACAGAGAAAGCTCCCAAAGAGCTCCCCTACTCATCTTCATTGGAGTCCCTGTATATCTTTGTGGGGGCGGAATATTTGTCCCTATAAATGTTCCACCACTTTGTGTCCAATCTAGGCCAACCTACACAACAATCCAGGAGAGGTGGGGCTAGAACAACTATTATTCTGAGGAAAATAAAAGTCCAGTTTTCCCACATCCCTGGTTGCTGTCCAGGATGGCAAGAGGAAGGGAAGCCTCTTTGTGACCTCGGTTTCTCCTTCCAAACCTGCGCAGGAGAAGCCACACCTACCCTTGTGCGTCCATACAAATTGTCTCCACTACTGGTATGACTTTCTGCTGGACTAGTTCAGCCAAAATAGAAGTTCTTCATGGATCAAAAGATGGTCCAGCAGACAAATTGCAGGAGATAGTTTAGAAAAGCTGCTGCCTTGAACTCTAGGAGTAGCTGTGTTTCACGTGTAGGTTAAGTGATCCCTGTACATAGGTGATCGTCACTACACTTGCACAGCACTTTGAAACCTGTGAAGGGTATCACAGTATATTTACCAATAAACAACAACAGAGTCCAACTTAAAAAAAGAGCCTCACAACCTTTTATTTCCAGAATGAAGAGTAGTCTCCAAATTGTCCAAATCTCAGGACATAGGATACAATTTTCAAAAGCTTCTAAATGATTTAGGCATCTAAGCTCCATTTTCATAAGTGACTTATGGCCAGATTTTTAAAGGTATTTAGGTGCCTAAAGATGCAGATAATCCTACTAGGATTTTCAAAAGTGCCTAACTTCCCATCTTTACACATCTAATACCTTTAAAAATCTGCCCTTTAAATACTTGAGAGACTAAGGGCATATCTACACTTACTAGTAGATCGGCACTGCTGCGACTGTCGATTTAGTGGGTCTGGTGAAGACCCGCTAAATCGATAGGAGAGTACTCTCCCATTGATTTGTGTACTCCACCTCCCCAAGAAGGGTAAGGGAACTCGATGGGAGATGCTGTAGCCACATCAGTAAGTGGATCTAACTATGTCGACTTCGTTACGTTATTCACATAACTGAAGTTGTGTAACTTAGATCAATTTAGTGCGGTAGTGTAGACCAGTATCACTTCAAATTGCCTTACTCACTTCTGAAAATGGAAGTGAGGTGCGATTGAAAATATTACCCATAGTATCCCCTTATTCCACATTGCAGGACTCCTAAGGGGCTGGATGATATTGTGGTTAAAGTGCAAGGCTAAGATTCAGAAATTCTGGGTTCAATTCCCAACTTTTCCAAAAGCTTCCTGTATGACTTTGGATGAGTTACTTAGGCTAGGTCTACACTGCAGCGGGGGTCCGACCTAAGATACGCAACTTCAGCTACGTGAATACCGTAGCTGAAGTTGCGTATTTTAGGTCGGCTTACCTGGCGGTGAGGACGCGGGAAAGTCGACCGCTGCCGCGCTGCCGCCAACTCCGCTGCCGCCTCCTGCCGAGGTGGATTTCCGGAGTCGACGACAGAGCGATCAGGGATCGATTTTACCGCGTCTTCACTAGACGCGGTAAGTCGATCCCCGATAAACCGATTGCTACCCGCCGGATCGGCGGGTAGTGAAGACAAAGCCTTAACCTCTTTGTGACTCAGTTCCCCATCTGTAAAATGGTGATAAAACTTCCAGTCTCCTGTGTCTTGTCTCTTTAATTTGTAAACTCTTTGGGACAAGAACTGTCGATTACTATGGGGGCCCAGATCTCCATTGGAATGTCTACGTGATCGTGGAATACAAGTAGTAGTAATTTCACATGAAAAACTTGGGAAGGATGCTAAGGTTCAGAACACATGGAAAAGTTTGCTATTTGCAAGTGACTGAGAAAGTCTTTCGGGAATAGGAAATTTGCAGCCTTTATATATTATCTGTATTCATTCTAACCTCTTTCATGAGTGAAATCCCTGGAAAATCTACTTAACTTTTAGGTAATGAAAGGGAACCCTAATCCTCATGGAATTTTACATTCTTTAATTAAACCAGCAAAATGCTATTTTACAGCAATGGCTTCCAAGAAATAGATACTGCCCAACAAATCTACCAGGATGACATAACACTGCCAGTTTTAAATATCATTTGAAAAAGGCATTACACAAAGCTATCTCATGAACAAAAGAAAAAATAGTGTTTTTGAAACATAGGACCTTTTAACACTGAGTAAGCTTCTGTAAACTGAAGTCTTTTACAGGTATAGTTTTCAGTAAGGGTCAGGAAAATTCATTCATCAGAATTACGGGAGATTAAAATTTTAATGTTCCTATAATATTTATAGGAAAAATGTCAGCAGTATAAAATGGACTTAAATCATATTCATTAATTATTTAACATTTCTCTACATTTCTTGAGTGAATTTTTTAATGGAATGAAATCTCCTCAACTGCAGTAACGTCACTGCTGTCTATTTATAGTTAAGTTGTCTTTGGGTATGGAAGTGCCTTTTCATGTTGGTATCAAAGCAGGTTTTCCCTTTGTAGCAAGACTTCTAATCTTAAATTAAAGTAATCCATTACTTGGTGAACGAAAGAGATAGAACTGTGAATACCTATTGAATTTAATAGGATGCCAGGCATACATTTACAATACTATTGTTAAAACAAAGTCAAGATTTTTTGGGGGGGGTCCCCTAAAGGGATAATATACTCTTTTTATTTATATTTTAAAGGTCTTATCGAGATCAGGAGAAATGGGGTTTCTTCTTTTCCTTTGAGTTATTTTCCCTAGGCCAATACCATTAAGCACTTCTAAGGTCAAAGTCCTGAATGAGGCTGCATGAAATTATCCTTCCTTTACATTCAAGAAAGACCTCAATCACCCACCAATCCCAATCCTAATGCCCAGTGTTAGGTTTGTGCATTTACCTGGTACATTCTATCCTGTCTCTGCAATTTCTTTAAAAATATTAACAAGAAGTGGTGATGCAGAAAATTAAGGAGATTCACCTTTCCTGCACAGTTATATGTACAGAGGGCCTGAAGCAATGACACTTGAAGTCAATGGAAGAACTTCTATTGACTCCATTGGGCATTGGATTGAACCCAGATTTTCCAGCAGTTTCACAGGGTCACTGCTATATGTGCAGTTTTTGCAGACATATGTGTTTGCACATATAATACCTTCACTTGCATATGGATACTGGGTAATTTCCTGTGGAAATGGGCAGTTAAAAGTATAGTAGACTTACAACTCAAATCATTTTCCTGAATTTATTTTTTTAATTTTCTCTTGCTTCTGTTTTATACATATAAGGAAGAGTACTTAAGGAAGAAGAGGGAGTAATTAAGGAGGAAGTCTAATGTGACTGTCCCTGAAAAACACTATTATAACACCATTGCGGACGAGGGGAAAAATCCCTTAGATCTGTGGTCTTTTTACATACAAATACAATAAATGTTCTTAAAGTAGCAGAGTAAATAACTTTCTCTTTAAAACTCCATATTTCCTTGGGCTGGTCAGCTTTGGGTCTGCAGAAGCTGCCAATCACTAATTCTGCAAATACGTTCTTAAGGTTATGGATATTCAGTGGGAAAATTCATATGAACTAAAGTTTGTGTGTTAAGTCTTTGCAACACTCGGGCCTTATTACATACATCAGGCTAAAAATTCAGTAGTCCTTTCAAAGTGTACCCACATATATTGTGCACAGATACCATGGGATTTGCTAGTCCTAAAGAAACTCATGAGGCTGAAGGAGGTCCAGAAGAAAGCTAGTCAGCACCAGGAAATCCACTGCAGTCTGAAAATGATGCTGAAATGTATGGGTCAAATTGAGAATAGAGAATCATCACCAGTAATATATACTAACATTTTGCTAGTACCAGTTTTGTCATTATCCAATTTATCCACCATTTTCAGCTTCACTGAATTAGTTACAGAAGGAGGTGGTGTCTGTTTCATTATTTCTTTGTCCACATCAAAAAGTAAGAGCCGAAGGAGTCATAGCCACATCTGTACCACTGAGGTCCATCAAACCAGTTCCAACCTGGGGGCTGAAAATGCTGCTTCTTGGAATAGAAGGAGTGAAGTGGGTATGTTCAGAGAGAAAAAGACAGGGGATGGCCAAAAAAAGTTTTTTCCCAGAAAGGTCTTCTGAGGCCTAGCATTATAGAGCCTGAAAACTGAGAGGGGGAAACAATTTGAATACAATCCCATTTAGATTCTATTTTATCTTCAAGATCTATAAAAAATCAAGTAAAATGAATACATAGTGTAAACTGAACACTTACTTCTTCAAAGAGAGGCAGAGTAAATACAGAGCTGTTATGTAAGAAAGTGCGTTAGTACAATTCCTCTGGATTACGTATCTAGAGGACGAAGTCTGTTTTCAATGGAACAACACAACCGCAGCTTGGAAATGAAAATATAATGCAGCTGCTGCAGCATAACAAGACAACTACAGCTTCAAATAAACTGCCAGAGGTAAAATTTCAGTTACCTCAGCTGGTGCTGTCTTCAAGAAATCCAGTTTTCATTCTGATCTCAGCATTTGTGTGCGTCAGCTCTTTCCATCCTATTTTTTCTCTCCTTCTCTCATCTAGTAATAATAGTGGGGTCCTTCAGAGTTCTGTCTGGAAAAACTAAGGACTCACTTCCCCATCTTTTTTGTGTCAGAGAAACTTCTATCTGGTCCACAGAGGTGGGATGTAGCTGTGGTGTTAAACTGAAATGGGTCAAGTCCACAATCAAACAAGTCTGACTGATGCCAGATTAAGATAATAAAGGAAAAGAATCAGAACTATCAAGGTGGAGAAAAACATGGATTGTTTTATTTAGTTATCTTTGAAAAGTTGTTATTATTATTATTCATACCAGTTTAGTCATATCACACAAAGGGGAGACCTGCCCTACTAGGCCAGTTGGGAATCCCATGCCCTGGTGAGCACTAGGTGGAAAAGCAGTCCCTAGGTGCATAACAGGAGAGCTATTTATGCTGGGGTTCACCTTTTTCCTTTACCAAACAGGTCTTGCACCAAGCTCAGCAGATTCCAGGATCTTGTCTACTGTAGGGCTAGATTAGAACAACAGATATCACTTTTAAAGCAGTTAAAAATGAGATACAACTAGCTCAGAAGGAGACTCATGCACTACCTCACACTTTTTTTTTTAACCAAACACAATTGGCTATTACCTGGCAACAGTACAGCTGTTGCCCAAAATAAGTGGTGGTTCTGATCACCCCTTGCCAGGCAGCAGAGCACCCTCCCACCCCCGAATCCCCTCTCTGTTCATACAAAAACCTCACCAACAGGCAGCACAGATAACCAGAGCCCTCCCAGCCCCCACATGCACCTTCTCCCCCTCAACAGGGCAGCATAACTCCCATTTTTGCTCCCAATGGCTAAAAGTTCCCCCACTGGCCTGCAGGCCTCCCCTGGTTTACGGAACTCCCAAAACCAGCTTGATTCCTCTGCTCTTCAAATTCAAAGGATGGTGCTGACCAGCTCCTCTGCCTCATTCTCTCCCATGAATACTCCTTGTACAGCTACAGAGGTGAGGGTGGTGCACTCCACTGCTCAGACTTTGGGGCAAGCCTTTTTTCAGCCTGGGAAAACACACTAATCGTAGCTTTGCTTGTAATTTCAGTACGGGGAAAGTTCTCTTAAGGGCTGGAAATCACAAGCCCCACCCTCTCCACTCGCACTCTTTGGTGCTGCAGCTTCACTTAAAGGACTAGATATTGCAACTCCTTTCTCTCTCTCTCTCTGGACTGCATTCAAAGGGCTAAACACCACCTGCCCCACTAGCCACCTCCTCTTTCTTCCAACCCAGACTGCACTTGTGGTGGAGGTAGTTAGCAGAACCCGTTTTTTTAAGGGGCTTAGTTGGTGGGGCTTGGCCCGATCAGTACCAGCCACCACTGCCAGGCAGAGAAAGGTTGTGGAACCTCAGTTAGTGTATGCTATTATTAAAAGCAGTAGCAGCTGGCATCAAATAAATACAAGTTTTAGCAATATATAGCAGTGGGGTAAGAAGAGGATTGAAAGGAATCATGCTCACTGCAATTCCTGTAAATCGGCATCACATTTAGGGCGCATATTTGATTTATGTGTGCATTTAAGCAATATTAATGTCTAATAGGCAATGCCTTGTTTGGCAGAAGGAGCTGAAAGCCTTAGTCAAAGCCAAAGGCATTTAGCCCAGCTAGTCAGTGGGCCCTGTATTCATATCAAATAGGTCCATTTCAAAAAAATCCATAAAGTTTAAGGACAAAATCCTTACTGTTAGGAAAGATGCAGAGTGAAAGGGAGAGGAGTTGTGCTGATCCAGATTCTGCAACCCTTCCTGGTAGTGAGTAATCCCTTATTCTGTGAGTGGTCGCATATATGTGGTCCAAGACCCATTCTGATGGCAGAGGGCAGCATGGCTCAGGATGGGGTAAAAGGACCTGGTACTAGGTGCACCTTACTGGAGCTCTGAGTACAAGCAGATTTGCACTCTCTACTGCATCATGTACATGAGCCTGCTAGGACCCTGGCCTTGCTCCTCAGCAGGTAGACCAGGATCCCATTCAACTAAGTACTGCTGTTATTCTTAGCAAAATACAACAGGGACAAGTATTAATTTTACCATTAATGTGACATAATGCGACAGCATTACCACAGGATTCTATGAGTTAACACTTGTTATCATCATTGGTTTTCAATATAAATATCACTTTCTCATTACTGCATCCAGGCATGATAAGGGGTGTAATACCCACAACTTTTTGTGTGATAGGTGATAATACTCATAACTAATACTGACTGAGGGGAAATTTTGCAAGGAAACTCCTAACCACATGAAATAGACTTCCCCAGTTTCATGATTTGTTACAAACCCAAAACTCAGATTGCATTTCTGAAAAATATTCTTTAAGACGCACCAGTCTTTTGGGTGAACGTGAGCCCAGTTTTGAGCAAACTTGGATGGATGTTCCACAAAATCATGAGGAAATCACAGCTTTGCAACTCAGCAATTTCAACACAGTATTAACTTACGATTTTGGGTTTACATGAGCCTGAAATTCTGTGGATGAGAACTCATGCAGATCAAAACCCAAAGAAATGGTTTTCATTAATCCCTTTGAACTGAATCTGCTGAATTTCACATCGCTGTACTGATAATGCCAATAAACCATGGACAATCTTTATGCCACTTATTAGTGACTCGAGTCATTAGACTCATATGACATACAAATCAGAAGTGAGTTTTGAACTTTTATGCTTTAATAAATTGCCATTCTGAATAAGACACTGATACGGGAATCCTACTAATATTGAAGCGCACTGCTATAAGCTTTAGTGCTGCAGTGTGAGTGTTGACACTGGAAATCTAAGAAAAATGATACCATTGACCAAATGCTTCCATGCACCAGCTACAAAATATGTATATTAGATGAAACAGTAATTCACCAGTAGGGGGAAGAAACACTTCACCAAACTATCAAGAGTTTAGCTTTCTATTTCCTAAAGTGAAACTGCCTTTGGTCTGTGAATGGAACACAATGACTGCATGATCTGCCCAATATAAATACAATTGGTAGAATGCCATCAGTGATGTCTTAAAGATACATGAAGCAGTACTGTTCCCAAACAGCCATGCCTAACCACATGAAAGACAAACAGAATTTAAACTGACACAAACATGTGATGATAAAAAGACTTTTTCAACCCCCTTTACAAAGGGAATTAAGTGTAATGTTTATACAAGCCATAGAGAAATAAGAAAGAAAAACAGGTGACTGTTAGGTGCACATAAAAGGCCAGAAGGCTGAAACACTTTCAGAGAAAAAGATAGAGAGCTGTGTATTTATAAATGCATTGTGTTGTTCTGATTTATCTCATGTCAGTCGAAGATGTGAGGATTTGTAGAAAATCAGAGGCTTATGGAAACCTTTAGAACTTTTATAAAATCTCTAGATGTTTGGCCAAACATTTTGGAACTACTACGTGGGTTTAAAAAAAAAAAGAACAAAAAACAAACAAAAAAAAACTAGAGCTGAATTCTGCACACAAACTTTGGACACAGACATTGACTTAATGGGAGTTTTGCTATAGTAAGGACTTCAGGATTTTGACCAGGGCAAGTTGTGTGTGTATATCTGAAACAAGAACTGGGCATATAGATTTTCAAGGGAAATTGAGATGAATGAGCCCAAAACCTGGTTAAGTAACTTAGGACCTGGTCCAAGCCCCATTCAACTCAGTGGAAAGACTCCCGCTGGCTGCAGAGGGCTTTGGATCAAGCCCTCAGTATTTTACTTTGCCATCCTGTGGCAAGAAAATAATATAAAAATACAGTAAAAACTTTGTTTATAGATTTGTTAATTTTTGATGGGATAGACTCTGATTTATATATTCTTTTGTGGTCTTCTGGTTTTATCTCTTCATTGTCTCATTTCTTTTCATGTTCCATTAGGGCAGCTAGCATGGACTAGCTGCTCAGATAATAAACGGATAGTGTTTTCTGCTGTATATATTTTAGTGCTTTGTCCTGACCAATAATGTATACCATAGTTTTAGTGATGTGTCTTCCTTCCTTCATTTCCCTTGGGAGACTATTTCAGTTTAATGGTTAGCAGTGTTAGACATTTTTTTCCTAATTTTTACCTTACATTTTCCTTTGCTTAACTATATCTCATTACTCCTAGTTAAATGCTCTTGGGCCCCCTAAGAAATTATGTTCCATCTCAGTGTTTGCACCTTTCATCTATTTTGTAGGGAGTTCTCATCTATAGCCCTGTTAGCTGCTTTGTGGCCAAACTATACTCTTTCTTGGATGGAAAATATAGAATCCTGAGTGGATCAAAAGGACTATTCATCCACAAAGAAATTAGAAGAGGATTGTACAGAATGAGCTACCATGGCTGCAAATCTCCAGTTATGGAGATGCTACATAAGAAAGAGAAGGTACACATTTAGGTTTTTGAGGCCTGATCCAATGCCCATTGGAAAGCCTCCCATTGACTTCAGTGGGATTTACATCAGTCCATTAATCTCACCAAACAGATCAGTCCCTCTACCCCTTTAATCATGTTATTTTTTTTCTCCTCTAAGGTCTGAAGTGTCCAGTGGAGGAGGAGTCTCAGCAAGTGCCCTACAGAGAGACCACAATGCATTGTCTCTCTATATGCAGCCTAAATCACATTAGCTCTTTTGCCACCATATGGCATAATAATATTCTTGTTTGGCTCCCTCCATCATCTCTGTTTGCAGTATTGCAAACTTATTTTGAATGTGATTTCCCTAATTGGATTGGGAGGCAGGACAGGAATGCAAGTGTAAAACTATATTTGTATTGCACTAGCAACTCGAGGTCCCAACCAAGATCGGGTTCTCATTGTGCTAGGCACTCTGGCCCGGAACCACAAAGGGACTTAGGCTATTCAACACCTAACTTTTAGGTGCCTAGAAAATCAATGAAACAGTAATGTGAGCCATAAAGCCTCACTTAGGCACTGCATGGGGAGAGACAGATATATTAGAATGTGAGCCACAAAAGCCAGCATGCTCGGTGAGGAGCCACTTAAGCTAGCTCATGGGAGATACTGAAACTACGGATTGAGAGTTCATTTTGAGTCTCAGGACCAGAGCTTTTAAAGTAATGAGGAGTCCGGTGGCACCTTAAAGACTAACAAATTTATTTGGGCATAAGCTTTTGTGGGTAAAAAACTGAAGAAGTGGGGTTTTTACCCACAAAAGCTTATGCCCAAATAAATTTGTTAGTCTTTAAGGTGCCATCGGACTCCTCATTGTTTTTGTGGATACAGACTAACACGGCTACCCCTCTGAGCTTTTAAATTAGGCACCATTGCTTACATGCATGAAACCCAGCTGTGTGTCCCAGCCAATGGAAGTGCGCACACATAATTCTCAAATCTGGCTGGTTTACGTGTGCCTAAGTATGTATGTGCCATCTTGTGTATCCCTAACAATGGGCATTTAGGGGCATAACTAAGACTATAATTAAACACTGTTGCTAGCTGTTTTCCTCTGATGAATGTGTGATCCTGTGCTCACCCTTCCAGTTGAGATTATTGATGTATGTGTTGTTGTTTTTTTCAAAGTCTGTTTGCTGCATATTCATGCCTACACACAGATTCCAAGTCCATCACGAACCATTGTGGTCATGTAGCCTGACCTCCTGTATAACACAGGCCACAGAATTTCCCCAAAGTAATTCCTAGAGCATATTGTTTGGCAAAACATCCAATCTTGAGGGGTATGTCTTAACTCAGGGAGTTAAATGCCCAAGTCTGGGTTGTAGGAAGGCACCTATCTCTACTAGGAGTCCACATATGGGAACTCCTCTCCTGAGTCAGACTGCCTAAGGCAATTCTTGCATGAATGAGTTAAGTGCCTGCCTCACTCCACACACCAATGGCCAGAGGAGGAGGTGGTAGTGCCACCCACCTTATAACTTTTATCCCAGTGGTTAACACACTCACCTGGGGTGTGGGAGACCCAGGCTCAATTCATTCCTCAAACAGAGGGGAGAAAGGATTTGAAGAGGGGTCTCCCACCTCTCTGGAAAGTGCTCTAACCACTGGACTATGGGAGAATCTGATATGAGAAGCTCTCAAATTCTCCTGTTGAAGCTGTTGTACTGTGTATAAATACTTACAGAGTCACTGGGTCAGAAAGAGAGAGAGAGAGAGAGAGAGAGAGAGAGAGAGAGACTCTGTAGGACAGTAGTCAGGGCACTGACCTGGGAAGTGGGAGACCCAGGCACCTGCTGCCAATGAATCTTTATTTATCCAAAGTGGAACAGGTTCAATAGGAGAGATTCCATAACTCAGTGGTGAGAGCATGTCTGTAAATTGCAAGAACTCCCCTGTCCCCCCCTGCATTCAAATCCTTTCTCCTCTGCCTGAGGGGAAAATTTTACCCAGTTCTCCCATATTCCAGGGGAATGCTTTAATCACTAGGAACTAAAGCACAGAGAGATTAAGTGATTTCCCAAGGTCACCCAGGAATTCTTTTGCAGAGCCTAGAATTGAATCCAGATATTCCTGATCTTCTGCTTTAGCCACAAACCCATCTTTCCTGATGAGGCATAATAAAGCAGAAAGCATGCCAACAGCCTCTGTTTACAAAGAATAGTTCTAATTCCTTAGTAAAATGTTACCTTTCCTCCAAAACAGCCATCAAAATCAACAACCAAGTGACTAAATAAATAATTTCTCTTTAAGAAAGCAACAGCTGATCAGTTTCTATGTTGATTATGTTGAAGACAAATTAATAAAATTATGTACAAATCTGTTTATCATATGGTATCATCCTTAAGCTGCAGGTGTGCTTGATCAAATTATTAATACCCTACAGCTTTCCCAGCTGTCCAATTCTGTAATCACCTCAACCGAGGGTTTGTTTATTAAATCAAAACATAAATCTTCAGTTTGAGGATATGAAGGGTATGAAATACACTGTGCATTGTGCCATTTCAATGAGAAATAAGAGTTCAACTGCCACCTGCAAACTGCACCAGAGTCCACTGAACATTTATAGTTTGGGGAAGGGGTGCTCCAATGCTATTTTTTCTTCCTTCTGCAATGTCACAGTAGAATTACACATCACTTCTGGTCACAGCAGATGAAGGCACAGAAAATGGTTCTCCTCAGCTTTCTGGCAATACAAACAACTAATTAAGGTTCAAAGTCAGTTTTATTTTGTATGGGTGTCTTTCCTTTCTTCTGGCATTGTTCAGGTTCCTGTAACAGGGTGACATGTATGAGTTTAGAACCTGAGAAGTCAAGTGACTAATAATGGGGAAAAAACCACCTCTCAGGGGACAGAGAAAGCCAGAATTTTAAGTCATCAAGGCATGTAGAAAAGTCGCACACACCCAGAATGAGAGCACTCTTTTCAGAACCACCACCCCCAATGCATGCCAAGTCACACAACGTAAGACAAAGAAACTGCACACATACACACACCATTAACATAGCCATGCTTAAGATGAGTTGTGAATGCACCACTTAAAGCCAGGAGGGACACAGTGCTAGAGACACAAGAAGGATGCTGATAAATTGGAGAGGGTTCAGAGAAAAGCCATGAGAATGATTAAAGGATTAGAAAATATGCCTTATAGTGACAGACTCAAAGAGCTCAATCTACTCATCTCAACAAACAGAAAGGTATGGAGTGAGTTGATTATAGTCTATAAATACCTACATGGAAAACAAATATTTAATAATAGGCTCTTCAGTCTGGGAGAGAAATGTATAACACAATCCAATGGCTGGGAATTGACACTAGACAAATTTAGACTGGAAATAAGGCATAAAACTACAGTGAGAGTAATTAACCATTGGAACAATTTACCAAGATTCGTAGTGGATTCTCCATCACTGACAATTTTTAAAATCAAGATTGGATGTTTTGCCAAATAATATGCTCTAGGAATTACTTTGGGGGAATTCTGTGGCCTATGTTATGCAGGCGGTCAGGCTAAATGATCACAATGGTCCCTGCTGGACTTGGAATCTATGTACAGGCATGAATATGCAGCAAACTGTCAGACTTTGAAAAAAAAACTACATACATTAATAATCTCAACTGCAAGGATGAGCACAGGATCACACATTCATCAGAGGAAAACAGCTAGCAGCAGTGTGTAATTATAGTCTTATGCTATGCCCCTAAATGCCCATTGTTAGGGATACGCAAGATGGCACATACATATTTAGGCCCACTTAAGCCAGCCAGATTTGAGAACTGTGTGCGCGTGCTTCTATTGGCTAGGACACACAGCTGAGTTTCATTCATGTAAGCAATGGTGCCTACTTTAAAAACTCTGGCCCTGAGACTCAAAATGAACTCTCAATCCATGGTCTTCTGTTTAGAAGGGGCATTTAGTTAAGGGTACCAAAGATTAAGGCTTCTAAGAAGACTCATTAAATGCCCCTTTTCTCTTCCCTAAGGGAGAATGTGGTATGGGAAGGATATCTTTGACAGCCTGTTAGTGTATAAAGCCTGGCCTTTCCGGAGACAGATTAGAATGATATAAGGTCTGTTGGTGGAAAAAGGTGAAGGCAACAAAGAAAACAAAAACCAAGCTTCAGTTCTTCAACTCTGCTTACTGTTTGTTAATGGGCTGGGGGATGGTTGTTTGTTTCTTTTGATTGATCTTGTCACAACTCCCTTTGCTTTAAATTACAGAGAAAATATGTCAAATATTCTAATAGCACTGAGCCCTTAGACCTTGAAAGGGCAATAACTTAGTATAATTAAAGGCTTCTCGACAGATATAACTCTCCTCTCCCAGTGCCCAGAGGACAATGATATTTAGGATTGTTAAAATTGTACACCTCTTTTGAAACAGCTTTATAAAATGGAAAATTCTGCAGAAAACTATAGATAATCCAAACATAATTCCCAGCAGACTACATCTCTCCTCAAAGAACTCAGATAATTCCTAGAGAATTCCAATAATTTGTGGTATTTTCTGTCTGGCTATTTTAAAGGGTGATTTTATACATTTGCCTCTCTGGTTTGTATAGTAGCTTTTTTTAAAAAAAGCCTTCATGCACATTTTCCTGAAAATAGTTGTAATTGTTTCAGTGCCACTAAAAAAAAAAAGTTCATGCTCTTGGAAATTAATTATGCTATTTTCTCTCATCCAGAATAACTACTAAATGCTGAAGGCAGCTGTTTTTACATTGATAAATGTAGAATAAAATGTACAGCTCCCATTAGTACTTGTGCTGTTCTAATTAAGGAGTTTTTCATAAGAACATAGGAATTGTCATAATGTATCTGCCGCATGGTCCAACTAATCCAGTATCTGTCTCTGACAGTGGCTAGTTTCAGATGCCTCAAAGGAAAGTGTAAGAACTCTCTCAATAGGCAGATGTGGGATAATCTGCCAAGTCATTAAATCCCACCCTGGTCTCTGATAGGCAGAAATTGTCTTAAACCCAGAAGCACAAGGTTTAATAACCCTTCCAAAATGTCTGTTGTTATTCATTATAACAACTCTGTATATCCTTGCAATTCATATAAATATCCAATCCTGTTTTGAATTTTGTTAAATTCTTGGCCTCAATTACTTCCTGTGGCAATGAGTTCCATAGTTTAACAACACATTGTGTGGAAAAAATATTTCCTTTTGTTAGTTTTGAATTTCACACCCTAAAATTGTGGTGCTTATGAATGTGAGGCAAGAAGAAAAATGGTTAAAGAATAGATACTGTGGAATAATTCCACACACAGTTCTGCTAATCTACCTCAACCCTGACCTATTTGGTAATAGCTTTATAAACTGGACAAACATACACTAGGAACAAGCACCAAGGTCATTTTTAATTAGGTATGAAAGCATACTGCATGCGCTTTCTGGTGGACTGAAACATCTAGGTTCCCTGAAACCACATATTCAAATCCCAGCACATTCAGCTCAGCCCATCATCCTTACAAGGCAGATACCATGCAGTTTAATTTAATTCATTAATACACTTTAAAAATTAGGTACCTTCAGCTCTGATTGGACACTGAAGAGCCCATGTCATTTTTTATAATTTGTTCTTGTATCCTTTGGGAAAACTCTTCTGTCCCTCTCCTATCGTGGAGATGGCTGTGGACTAGCTAGCTGTTGTTCTCTGCCCTATTTCAGTTGGTAGGTGCATGTATAGGGTTGGTGACGTTCTATATCAGTGTAAATTAGTAATTATTACTGTTAGTAAGCCAAACCCAAAAGTTCTCATTCAGTTTGATTTATTCAGCCTTTCCACGGATGAAGATCTTACTGACTTCAACAAGAGTTTTATCTTAGTAAGGACCAAGTAAGGATAATTATTATTGTATTCAGTGGTGAGAAAAATGGCATTCTCCTGTATCTGTGCTGCTAGAAACATTCATTTTGCACTAATGCTGGTACAGTATATTACATCAAAATTTAGATGGATGGCACGTAGATTAGTCAGCCATGTAATTATGGAAGTTACACCTGTGTACAATTACTGCAATTAACCTATTGTTTATTTAGTTCATTATTATACCTTGCCTAACAATTCCAGTACATCATTATGAGTTGGATTGTGCCTGTTAGGGACAGCCCAGGGCAGTGTGGAGACGCACCAAGAAAATTGTGCAGAACTCCCAGTTTACAAGAGGGAGTTCACTAAACCTTTGTGGCTTGTTCCTTATGTTGTATTCATCCCTCTCAGCGGGCCAGTGCAGAGGAAGCACCTTTGTCCTTCCCCATTAGGGTCACTGTGTAGCCCTGTGGGAGTAGGGGTGGAGCTTTATATGGATTAAATATAATAATACATGGTGCATTAGTCAACTATCATGCAACAAAAAATATGTATTCTTTACTTATGAGCATTTTTTATTGCACAACGGCTGCTTGTGATCCTATTATATGAACAAATCCTGCAGCATTCTCACTGTCATTTTATTAACAAAGACACTAAGTATGAGCCTAACAATGTACAACCTCTGTTCTGACAAATACTTTACATGTCTCATAATGGATATTTGCTGTGGTTTCACATTAAAGATTTTCCTCCCTTACTAATGATGTGCCTATTATAATCCTGTTTCTTAGTGTTAATCTAAAATGTACCAAAGCAATGAAAAAGAAATGTTTACACAGATGTTTCTGTTTCTTTAGGGTTTTTTTTCCTTGTAGTTATGTGATTTCTCTGTTAACATAATGATAAACGTTTTTGCCAAAACTCAGTAAGACGTTATTGCTGAAAGTGTTGATTTTGTTACACACAGTGCTTTTCACAAGGGAAAGAAACCATTACATTCTACCTGAGTTCCATGTAGGACAAGAGCCAGCTGTGCTGTTGTCCAGGTATCAAGAACTACAGAGAGGAACCTGTCAGAAACTCTAGCCAGAAGGAGCAGCCAAAGCAGGGACTGCTGCACTGGGGGTGGGGGGTGAGGGTGGGAGAGACAAGCAGTAAAATGAGACAAGCAGGGCCACCCTTCCCCATGCACCTCATGGATCCAGAACTATGAAGGGGAGACCCCCACAAAGTAGGAAACTAGGACTCAGCTCCCCTCCCCCACACCTCATGTCCTTGAAGAAAAATTTCAGAGTAGAACCAGCCATACACTACATCCAGTAGGAACAGCTGCTGAAGCAGGGACCTCTGAACATTCAGAGAACTTTCTACACTTTTCACTGGACTTTCTCTGCCCTGTGCTGATTGGCTGTTTGCTCCAACCCTCTCCCTCCTCTTCCCCGCCCTCACAGAGTCTTTACCTTAGCTTCATTCTTCACCAACCCCTTTTCTCCCCTGCCCTGTGCCCTTCACCCTTTCCCTCCAAAGTCCCAGCTCCCTTTACTTTTATTTCCATTTAGCTTAGCCCCTTCTTAACCAAACCCATCCCAAAAAGAAATTGTGGAACTAACATGATGTTTGCTGCCATCCCATTGCTCAGTTTGCTTGTGTGTTACACCCCTTCCCTCACTCTGTGTCTGTCTTGTCTATTTAGATTGTAAAGTCTTCGGGGCCATATATATTACTATGTTACATAAACTGGTTGTCAAATACAGGCACAAAGTGATTAATCCACCTCTAGATACAATTACTTTTGGCTAATTAAAGCAAGTTTAAATTAAAAGTTTTAGGGCGGGGGGGGGCTCATTTTTTTACCTTTGTGAGTTAGGTGGAGACCATAATAAAACTGATTAAACCAGCTTACCTTCACCTCTTCTCATTGATGCTCTTTGCAGGAGGCAGCATCAGAGTCGTCCAAAGCAGTTTCCCATTTTCCCCAGTCTTCTCATTCACCCCTCAACCATGTGCAAGCAAATCAGTGACGCTTCACAGAAAGTTTGTTTGGCTTTTTAGCTGAATGACAGCACCTGCAGACAAGCATAAAACATATTGCAAAACAGAAACAGAAAGGATCATCTATGAAATCAAGACGGTGAGACTCACCCTTCTTTTGTAGTGTTTTGAGATGACAAGCACTATATAAGAGCTAAACACGAATATCATCATCATCATATAAATATAACTGTTTTCAAACAAGTCTACCACACTTAGAGCTGGTCTCAAAATAGTATGTTCAATGACAAATTTCTTAAGAAATGAAAAAAATTAATTTTTTTCAAACATTTAAAAAAAAATCCAATGAAACGGGGGTGTTCATTGAAAATTCAGAAAAAAATTGAAAGAAACAAAATTTTAATTTTTTTTTTTATTTTGAGAAAAGGCCATTTTTTGTTTAAAAAATATTTTTGAAAAAAAAATCCCATCAACTCTAACTGATTCCTTTGCATTATAGTGAATATTCCTTACCCAGTTCTACAAAGAAAGATTATTTTTTGTTACCATACTTTTCTAGACTTTGACATTTCAGAGTGAAATAAATTTGTCAGTAAAGTTCTTGAAGTGAATAGATACTTTTCACATCTAGAAGTAGAATGGAATGGACTGCAGCAATAGCTGCTAGCAACGAATCTGTCAGCAATTCTATTATAAAGCCCAACTCTCAAGGGGTTATAATTATCCAAGCATGAAAATTTGTTCAGGAATAACATTTGGCCTATCTTCTTTCATTAAACAAATAATGGTAATTACTCATGCATAAGAGGGGAGAACGGAAATTTTATCCTATCCTACATCCTCACATGCTGTTCTCAGCCCCCTGCACTGCCAGAAGACCTTAGAGCAAGCCTAGTTTTCAACTCTTCAAGCTTCTGTGATGTTTGGATTCAAGGTTCCATATCAGCCCATCAGTAATTGGGACAAAATACAACATGGTTTTACAAAAAGTAGATCATGCCAAACCAATCTGATCTCCTTCTTTGAGAAGGTAACAGATTTTTTAGATAAAGGAAACAAAGTGGATCTAATTTATCTCAATTTCAGTAAGACATTTGATACAGTTCCACATGGGGAATTATTAGTTAAATTGGAAAAGATGGGGATCAATATGAAAATGGAGGGGGTCATACTGAAAGGTGAACTGTCAGGATGGAGGGAGGTTACTAGTGGAGTTCCTCAGGGATTGGTTTTGGGACCAGTCTTATTTAATCTTTTTATTACGGACCTTGGCACAAAAAGTGGGAGCGTGCTAATAAAATTTGCGGATGACACAAAGCTGGGAGGTATTGCCAATACAGAGAAGGACCGGAATATCATACAGGAAGTTCTGGATGACATTTTAAACTGGAGTAATAGTAATAGGATGAAATTTAATAGTGAAAAGTGCAAGGTCATGCATTTAGGGATTAATAACAAGAATTTCTGTTATAAGCTTGGGATTCATCAGTTAGAAATAACAGAGGAGGAGAAGGACCTTGGAGTATTGGTTGATCACAGGATGACAATGAGCCGCCAATGTGATATGGCCGTGAAAAAAGCTAATGTGGTCTTGGGATGCTTTAGGCGAGGTATTTCCAGTAGAGATAAGGAGGTGTTAGTACAATTATACAAGGCACTGGTGAGACCTCATCTGGAATACTGTGTGTAGTTCTGGTCTCCCATGTTTAAGAAGGATGAATTCAAACTGGAACAGGTACAGAGAAGGGCTACTAGGAAGATCCAAGGAATGGAAAACATGTCTTATGAAAGGAGACTCAAAGAACTCGGCTTGTTTAGCCTAACCAAAAGAAGGCTGAGGGGAGATATGATTGCTCTCTATAAATATATCAGAGGGATAAATACCAGGGAGGGAAAGGAATTATTTAAGCTCAGTACCAATGTGGACACAAGAACAAATGGATATAAACTGGCCATCAGGAAGTTTAGACTTGAAATTAGACGAAGGTTTCTAACCATCAGAGGAGTAAAGTTCTGGAACAGCCTTCCAAAGGGAGCAGTGGAGGCAAAAGACATATCTGGCTTCAAGACTAAGCTTGATAAGTTTATGGAGGGGATGGTATAATGAGAGAGCCTAATTTTGGCAATTATTTGATATTTGACTATTAGCGGTAAATATGCCCAATGGCCTTTGATGGGATGTTAGGTGGGGTGGTATCTGAGTTACTACAGAGAATTCTTTCCTGGGTGTCTGGCTGGTGAGTCTTGCCCGCGTGCTCAGGGTTTAGCTGATCGCCATATTTGGGGTCAGGAAGGAATTTTCCTCCAGGGCAGATTGGCAGAGGCCCTGGGGGTTTTTTTGCCTTCCTCTGCAGCGTGGGGCACGGGTCACTTGCTGGAGGATTCTCTGCACGTTGAAGTCTTTAAACCATGATTTGAGGACTTCAGTGGCTCAGACATAGGTTAGGGGTTTGTTGCAGGAGTGGGTGGGTGAGATTCTGTGGCCTGCGTTGTGCAGGAGGTCAGACTAGATGATCATATTGGTCCCTTCTGACCTTAAAGTCTATGACTCTCTGAGCCCATTATAAGTCCCAATGAAAGATTTAGATCCAAGTTGTGGTCTGAATTTTAAAAACAAACC
Source organism: Emys orbicularis (assembly GCF_028017835.1). Taxonomy (NCBI): domain Eukaryota; kingdom Metazoa; phylum Chordata; order Testudines; family Emydidae; genus Emys; species Emys orbicularis. The sequence goes on along the minus strand of NC_088686.1, from coordinate 92,595,604 downwards.
TCTCAAAGTTTAGGAGTGTTGAGATTATAGGTTCTTATTCACATTCATCTCTTACTTTCAAACATTTGAAAAATCAGATCAATCTAAAAATATGTGAGTGAGTTTTGCCTGTTTCATTAGAGATGTAGTTTATGCCAGGCAAGGAAGAATATCATTGAAGATTTATCTATGATTGAACTCAGTCAGCAAAAAGTTCCTGGCTCCAGAGTGACTTCTTTTTAAAGTTAATGAAATTAACATATTGTGTTTTTGTATCATCTTGTTCCAAGAGTAATGCCAGCAGTGCAAAAATACTCATTGCTTGGGAAAGGAAACAAACACTATTTGACCACCAGTCTATGGCTTGAATTGAAATTCCTTAGAAACAAGGATATGTGACTTGAACATTAGTGTTCTAAATCACTAGAGAATGTGGCATGTTTTTCTTTGTTGCAGTTGTATAAAAATAGCCTTCACGTTTCCACAAAATAGAAAAAAATATCAAATTTCTGCCTTTTGTTATTTTTTGGAGAGTTGAAATGAATTAACGTATTAATGAAGATGCAAATTTTCCATGCTTCTAAAAGACTCTGTTAACATAAATTCATTTCATTTTACCCTTTTCTATTGAAGAACATTGCAATATTTTATTATTAAGAGAAAATGGCAATGTGAAAGACTAACAGATAGCAAACTCCAGGTGGGTATATGTTCTTGCCCAACTGCATTTTTGTATTCATTGTTTAAAAAAATAAAGTGATGAGGAAAAGGATTGAGAATCTCAATGTTCTTATGTTATTGAATGGACTGTCACACTTCATAGCAAAAAGATTATCATATCAATGGGCTGACCCTCTGCAGCTCAACAGTTTCCTACCTCATGTGCAGGTACAGGCATGAAACCTGAAAATACAATTCTTCAGGTTGTCTGGGGCTGTGAGTAACCACAACTTACCTAAAGAACTACAATGTTTAGTTTCACTCCTAACCTAAGGTCTTTCTATGGAGTGTAGACAACCACTAGGGTTGCCAACCCTCCAGGATTGCCCTGGAGTCTCAAGGAATTAAAGATTAATCTTTAATTAAAGATAATGTCATGTGATGAAACTTCCAGGAATTCATCCAACCAAAGGTGGCAACCTGAACAACCACTGAACTATTAGGTCCACTCATTTATATGACAATCCTTAGCATGTGAGGTGATAGTGCTAGAATCATAGAGTTTAAAGCCAGAAGGAAATCACTAGATCACCTAGTCTGACTTCCTGTATATCACAGGCCACCAACACCACACTAAATCCAACAACTGAAATTAGACCAGAGTATAACAGCTCTCAGGAGACTAGACAATTGTATGCCACAGGGCAGAGAACAGAAGGTTCTCAAGATCCTTTCAGTATGCCAGAGTGAAAGATTGATTAATCCTTTTTCTTTGTAATTTTCTTCCTGATTTCCCTGAGTAAAAACTCAAACTGCACATATGAGGTGGTGCTCTCAACACACTGGCAGAGCAGGTGAAGACCAAATCACTCTAACACTCAGGGACTGGTTTGGAATCTCTCTTACAGCTTTGGAGAGAGCTACTAGCTCTCCCGGCCATGGAGATGTTATGCTATGCAGCTGCTGATATACTGGAAAGAGGTGTGCAACTTAGGAAGGAAACTATTCTACTTGAAGAAGCGTACCTGAATATGACCTTAGCAAGCCCATTTACATTACATTGCTTGGATCTTGCCCGCCGCAAAGGAGGAGAAGTTCCTCTGTGCGTTTTCCCTTCAGGACAGGATGATTATGGAATGGTATACAAGGTCACTCTATCCTAAGCTGGTTTCTGCAGGCATCAGAATGAACAAGGGGAGGAAGACATACGGCTCAGATGCCCAGTATCCCTAACAAGATACACATTAAAATGTTACGTCAGATTACATTTCACTGGAAATCTCTTATTCATGGACATTAAGTTACATTTCTTAAACTTTTAAACAATTTTAAAACAAGCTAATGTCTCAAGAATCCTTCTGCCCTCCATTACCAGTCCATGGGGTTACATGAGCATAAATTGGGCACATATTGGGCCCACAGCAGTCATGGAGAGTAGAGAAGATTATTATTGAGTGGTTGACCCAACTGACACAAGGACTTTCAATCCTCATTTGTTGTCTGCACATCATGACAAACCACACCAAATTGTTTTCCTCTATCCACAGCAATTGTTGATGAATGAGTTGGGCAGGAACCTGCTATGAGACATTCCATAGGCTTGCACACTCAAGAACACCATGGAACTCTTCTGCTGACTAGAACCATAAAAACTGTCTACTGCCTTTGATCCAGGCATGGAATTCTCAGGGATTTCACTGGAGTTGCACATGCAGATCAAGGGCAGAAGTTTGGACAGAATAATACAATTAAACAATTTTTAAAATGTATAAACTTTACTTGATGTTTTTGTTCTTATGAAATGTGCTGGTTAGCACCTCTGAAAAATGAGGTCCTCCTTGATTCAGAGAACAAGTGCAGTAATGGTACAAATAGTGCAAGCTTCCCCACATTGTCCCACCAATCTGACTATCTTTAGGAGTATAGAAATATTTCATGTGACATGCTTATTAAGGGCCTGAGCCAATGTCCATTGAAATCAATGGAAAGACTCCTATTGGCTTTAATAGGTGTTGATTTACACCCTAAGTCCTTAGCTTCTCTCTTTCAAACACCACAAGGTTGTCAATTGTAGCAGTGTTTTTTTCTGACATGAACATTTTGCCCATGGAGGACTGAATGGAGACCATCAAATGTCCATGTGAGAGACCATTTTCATGGAGACCATTTCACATAGGCCCCTGAATCAGCTTATTTTGTTTACTTACGTTTAACAGGGATACAAAAATATAGTTTATAAAGGAAGCTAACCATCAACTTTCCAACTTTCAAGTATAATGACCTGGTCCTTTTGGTAACTAATTATGCTGAGGAGCTATGTGCCTTTTAAACTTTTTTTCAGTAATATTAAATAAAAATTTTGAATACTTTCTAATATAATTCTTGCCGTAAATTAGCATTGTTGGGTTTTTTAAAAACTTTAAACAAGCTTGAGTCTATCTGTATTATATAAAAAGACAAATATACAGGCAGCAGAATTATTCTGTCAACAAGTTTGATAACATCAACAGCCATGAAATCAAAAGTTACTCAAAGCTCTTGAGGGAATGTTGATGTCATTCCTTATATACGGTACAAATTCCACTGTATAGTTCCAGCATAACTTTAGTAACGTGTACACTCACAATAATGTAGGCTGTTTTCCATAGATTACAGAACACTAGCTGTGCAAGTAGTTCATAGAATTATATATGGGCCTTAAGATGCTGGTAAAAAAAAAGGTTTTGGGATTCATAGTGGAATACATGTCCAAAAGCTCTGAACACTGTAAAAAATAGCTTCATCCATAAAGAATGGACTCCAGAAATGGCAGTTATGAACACTTGCAAAGATTCTTACTGAAAATTGGGCTGATCAGAAATATTACATAGAGAGATATATAGATTCTTAGATAATAGGATTAAGGATACTCAGCTCACAAAATATTCTGATTAGTAGAGCTTTCTGAAATTTTTCATTTGAAACTTTATTTGTCAAAAAATGGATTTTATTTAAAATGAACATTTTCTGCAAAAAATATTCATTTTTTTTTAATTCCAATTTTTTTCAACTAAAGAACAAAACAGATTAAAATAATTGTTTTCAAGTTTTATTTGTCCACTCCTCCCCCTTTTTCCTCTTTTTCTCATTTTGCTCATTTCCCCACTTTTCCATTTTGCAACTGAAATTGGGAGAGCAGAGGAAATCAAATCTGAAAAGCAAATAATTTGGGGGTTAGTTTTGTTAGCAAATCAAATCTGAAAAGCAAATAATTTGGGGGTTAGCAGCAAAACAATTGTCTCTGTTTTGCTGCTGATGGAATATGGTTAGTTACCTACACCACATGGTATTGTTTCTGCTCCTTGATGGGATGTTTTAGACAGCTGATTAACAAATGACAAATAGCAAATGATGAATAACAAATATTCTTGTTTGCACATGGATACCATAGCTGGCATACCAACATGGATATTTGTGTGAAGGTCATCCATTCCCCAAACATTTGTGCAAGATAAAATACTGGTTTTGTAGTATTTAAGCACCTCTGTTTTAGACTGTGACCTTGGTCTATGCTGAGAAGAGATCCATGCTATCTACAGCTGTGACAATCTAATCTATCTATCCATGGCATTTGATTTGTAAAGCACCTGTCACTACAGTTCATAGACACTTAAGTTACACTTTTGTAACAGGATTTTTGCATGGCTTTTTATGTAATGTTCACAGGGATATTTTTCAGAAAACAGTGCTACTCAAAGTATGTTATAGATTACTCCATGAGTCCATAATTTTCTAAAATGTTTCCAGTTGTTCTTTAAACTTTGTCCAAGTTAGCAATGAAAACTGTGGCAAAGCCCTGCATCCAACAGCCATGTTTCTTCCCCATTAACTTTTTACACACAAACAAACTATACATAAACTTCTCATAATGTGTTAACCATTTACTCCCTAATCTTACCTATACTTGAAACACTGGATTATATATAATATGAATAATTAAAATATAAACCAAGTACCGTATTTCTATTACACAGTTTACAAACAAACAGCCATGTTTAAGCACAATTGTAGATAATATATTGTAGTTCTGCTACCAGTATGGGCAGGACTTTGGTGAGAATATATTATGAAGAATTTGACTTCACGTCTCATTTATATGCTAATCCTATAAAATATTAAATCAATAAAGCTTAATTGCTTGCATATAGGATAAAAGTCAAAATGAGAAACAAGCAGAAATAGTCACGTCTCATCTCCTACAGGTTAGAGCCATCCAATCTCAGTCTTTCAACTACCTTAATCTTTGGCTCCACTTGCTTCCTGGATCTTTTTCAGAAAAGATGTTCAATATATACTGTACTGCCATTTTCTAAAAACTTCGGCTAAATCAAAACTTTGGGATACATGTAATGAACTGGCTCCCCTGTACTGGATGGAATCAGAACTACATAGGACGTGCTGCTAACAGTGAATGAAGATTCTCCTGAGGCCAAGTTTGAGGGCTCTGTGCTTTAAGGGCAAGATGATGGCCTCACCGCACATTAAGTAGTGGGGTCCATTGTCTGGCTTGCTGGAAAAGGTTGTGTGCCCTTTTAAGGGCTAGAGAGCCAAGGAGTGACTTTCTGCTGCAGCTGCAGACCAGGTCAGTGTGGGGACTCTGACCCATCCTCCCCCAAGGTGACCGGAAGGGGGGGGGGGGGCTATATAGGGCCATGCTAGTGCAGGAAAAGCCCTCTTTTATCTGGACCAGGCAGAGCAGCACCCACTCTCCCACCCTTGGAAATGGTGAAATACTGGGTTTTGTCAGGATTCACTGTGGGCATTGTGCTAGTTGCTCCTTTCATTGAGAGGGTAGGGGTAGGGGAGGCTGAGCCTCACTGCCGGATAAAAGGTGCCCCCCCCTTAATTCTCATTTGAGGAGGAAGGATGGTGAGGTCCCACCAGCGGGTTGGCTGGCGACCAGGATGGGTAAGTGGGAGGGCTGATGGAAGCCTCCCGTGTATATATTGAAAGGATTATGGCATTACCTGCACTGTACCCTTTTGTTTGCCGGGTGCTCCCAGACATTTAAGAATAAAGTGCGGCCTAATTAAACCACATCCAGTGTCTCCTGTCCTTCTTCCAGCATAGCTGGACAATCTCAATTATATTTCTGCTATTGCTGTGCTTTTCCAAGTGGCCATGGCATGCAGCATAGCAACAACCGCAGGGATGGGCTGGCCGCCGCTTCCCGCAGCTCCCATTGGCCAGGAACAGTGAACCGTGGCCACTGGGAGCTGCAGGCAGCCGTGCAAATGTAAACAAACTGTCTCGCGGGCCATCAGCGGATTACCGTGACGGGCTGCATGCAGCCTGCAGGCCGCAGGTTGCCCACCATTAATCTAGATAGTGACCAATGGTTATTATTATCTAATGGCCTACAATATATGAAATGACCTATTGGTTTTTGTCTTCCCATCCCTAGCAGAGAGATACGCACATCACAAAACCACCACCTCAGAAGGCATGAATTGTTAGTCTTAGCAGAGGCCAAGGACTGAATGGGCATATAGACTGAAGCATCCTCACATTTCTAGTGACAGTGCTCCCAGCTCAGGGCTAAGGCATATTGGCAGGCCAGCATGAAGCATCTTAAACTGTCCCTGCCCTGTGCTGCACTTCTTCTGTAGGTCTGAAGAAGACTTCAGTCTCCAGGGCTCTTAATCCAGCACTTTCCAACAGGAACTAAAAATCCCTTTATAGACTGAAAAAAGAAAGGGTCTTGGGGCAGCACAAGGGTTATGGGGGAAGATTCTCAAAGAGTGTAAATTGTCATCGTTTCATTTACCGCAATGTACACCCTCTCAGAATCTGCCCGGGGGATTTTAACTATTTCAGAACATCAGAAAATATTGCTGAAGCAACATAAACGAATCCACCTTTACTTTAGGTAGCTGAACCACAATATTACATCAGTCATATTACTCAAGCAAGGCCACTGTTGAAGTTCTCCCATATTCTATGCATAACAAGGCATAAAGTGGCGACATATTCTTGCATAAGGATAAATCAATTGTTGCTCATAGACTCATAGACACATAGACTTTAAGGTCAGAAGGGACCATTATGATCTTCTAGTCTGACCTCCTGCACAACGCAGGCCACAGAATCTCACCCACCCACTCCTATAACAAGCCCTTGACCTATGTCTGAGATATTGAAGTCCTCAACTTGTGGTTTAAAGACTTCAAGATGCAGAGAATCCTCCAGCAAGTGACCCGTGTCCCACACTGCAGAGGAAGGCAAAAAAAACCCCAGGGCCTCTGCCAATCTGCCCTGGAGGAAAATTCCTTCCCAACCTCAAATATGGCGATCAGCTAAACCCTGAGCATGTGGGGAAGATAATATTTATTATTTATCTAATAATTATATGGTATTTTCCTATGTAGGTACTTATTTGGCTCCCATCACCATAGTATCTAAGCATGCATGCTTACATAGTCAAAGTTAGTTACATAATCATATAGATGACTGGCTTCCAATATTTTCAAATCATTTTTAATTTATACTCTTCAAATTCTATTATGTAAAAAAGCAAACAGCACTTGAAAACACAAATTTATATTAGTAAAAACTCTATCGAATTCAGAAAGATTCGATGATAGAAATATACAAATAGATTTTAAAACGCTAAAAACTTAAAATATTCATGTTATCAGTTTAACAGGAGCAATGAGTGCCTCCTACATGCACACAAACCACATGCCTAATCAGAAGCCTATAAAAACCTAACCTGTGACAACTGTACATACTTTTAGGTGAGTCTTATTTAAGACAGTGTAAAATGAACCAGATCTCAGACTAATCCTCCGGGCGGAATGGGGGGGAGGAACGTAAAGAGACTTTTTAAGTATTATCTTATCATTTGACTAATTTCATTTCCACATGGAAAGTATCTCTGCACTTAGAAAATAATTGAAGACAAATACTGTCAGATAAACAAGGCTTGAGAAAGGAATGCTGACATCTTCCATGGCACCCCAATAAAAAAGCCTTGACAAGCTCATTCCTGCAAAACATTTCAATAGAACACAAATGCGATATTGACACCACTTTAGCAAAGAAAGGACAGAGGACAAAAAACAAGGGTATTGAAAGAGCTTTGTGAGCCTGCATAACACAGTGGATTTAACAGAATCAGCTTGAAAAGGTGACGAATACTGAGTCTGTCACCATGCAAACTCTATGACATATGGCCAATGGGTTGTTGGTAAATATTTAATAAAGTGAAACATTAGTCTCTGACGCAAAACCTCTAGTATTACAAAGAAGTAAAGGTATTGCAACAAAGCATGTGCTCTCTTTTGACAGTGGTGCTGTGTTACAAGTTGCCCATATCTACAAACTAAAATTAAAACTCAGTCTGTTAACATACTGCAATACAACTTATCAGAAGAGGCCTCTGTAGATTTTCTTTTTAGTTAAACCTGCCTTCTGTGGTTCAACAGCTTTACAGAAGAGTAAAATTATAGTTTTTGCTGGAACATCTGTCATCCACAGAATGCACATTGCTGTTTCTCCTTTAAAATCCTGATTGTAAAAGCCAGTAGAGCTGTTTATAATCATCACATTGATCCCGTTATGTGGATACCATTTATATAAAACTGCCACTTAGCAAAGGAATGGCGCTGTTACAGTAATACAATACTACAAAAAGTATCCATGCTTGATAAGCAGAGTTACTGAGGAATTGTTGTGATTAGACACTGGATGGGGCAATGGGTTAATATAATAGTCTTTTACCTCTGGGGTTATGAGTTCAAATCTGGGTTACAAGTAAAAATGGGTTTGGCAGCCTGAGTCACTAGTGGATCTCTATCCATTTGAGGCTGCATTATTGGCAGGTTTCAGTAAAGGAAAGACTTTAATTACTGGAGTGTGGGTTGCCAGGATTGAAGTGCAGCATGCCAGAGCTGAATGCAGTATTGCCCACCCCAAGCATTCAAACGTCAGGAGAAAAGTCACGCCTGAAAAAATCATGTGATTGGTTTCAAAATCATGCCATTATTTAAAAATAATAAATGTTGGGTTCTTTTTATTTGCTGTATGGTAAATGATCCCCTACGGTCACATTTGCTTTGCTTTGCTTTGCAATTTGCACATTTCTCTGGCCTTCTTCTCCACCTTCATGAAGGCAATAAACTTAATTTCTTTAGCATGTGAAAGCTGAGATACTCATGCAATCTCTTGATTCCAACAGCGGAGGCTTTAAGAAAAACATCAGACACTGTGAGCTTAATGATGAAAGTCATGGGAGTTGGCAATATAGAAGTGCTAGAACAGTGCTTGCCAAGTGTGTAGGATGGACGTACAGTTAATGAGCCATCAGATAAGAATGTTTGTCTCAGCTCACTTGCTACAGGTACGCCACTTGCATCTAGAAACATCAATATGCAGAACTCAACACAGACAGCCCAGCTGTTGAATGGCTACATGCATTAGTTAGCTAAGTCCATTCTAGTATCTGGCCATCAGTTGGCAGACACCATACAGCTGTCTCTGGCCAGAGCTGTCATCCAATAATGTGCACAGGAGCACCAAATTCAATCACACCAAAGAAGCTATATTGTTTCACTTGCAAAATTACAACTTTAACATTCCTGGAGCCTTAATGTTTCTCCTGGCCAGCAGGAAGGGAGTGCATCTTTTTCTTTTAAAACAGGAATCTGGTGGTTTTCAACTAAATTCTCCCTGCAGGACAGGAAATCTCCTGCAGGACAGGTGGGATTCCAAGACTGTAAGTACAATAATACATATAATATTGTAATAATCCTTGAGAGACTCACACAGTGCTATCTCAGTAAGGTAACACCAACTGTTTTCTGGTTAACTGACTGTTTCAGTGCCTCATAACTCAGAATTAAAATTTCAGTCAAACTAGGAATAAACACATATGCACCACTCAGAAGCATTATGGATTCACTGTCAGTCAGTAATAATGATTTGGAATACTTGTTATTTAAATTTGTTTAATTCCTTTCAGCTTAAGGCATGTAACAAGGCAATTTGTCTTATGCAGCATCATAAGATCTTCCATTAGGCATGCATCAAGAAAACATGAAAAAGTCACATTAGATCAGCATCTTTCAAAGCATTTAAACTTATGCCATAATTCAATGTTCTTTCTCACTTGCATATTATATAATGTAATGTCTATAAGTTATGCTATACACACACAAAGCAGTACATAGAAAAGATGCAAAGGTTACAGGGTTAAGCACTGAAAAGCCAGACATGCCAAAATGAAGGTTGCACATGCAACCTTAACTCTGCCTCCTTGTTCATGTGCATCATGATACAGTGTTATTACATGATCACATATTGTTTCTCAGACAAAACAATATAACTTTCTAGTTTTTTTCGTCTTCATTAAGGAGAAAGTAGGAAATGTTCTACAGATTTCTATTCAAAATGGTTGGGCGTCATTTTTTCCTCAGACTTTAAAAAACAAAATTACCTCAGGATGAGAGCTGACTAGGAAATTTCAGCCTGAAAGGTGAATGCATTCAGTGAATGACCAATGTCTGAAAACGGGGAGTTAGAAAAAAAAATGCATTTGCATCTTTAACCATAATAGTCATGAGTGCTCCATTTATAACATGAAGGAAGTTTAGAGCATTCCCTATTGGCCATAGGTTAAACTGTATTATATTTAACTCTTCTACGGTGCTTTATATTTTCAAAGTACTGTATAAACTGTAAGCAATTAATCTTCACAACACCTCTGAGATTGGTAATCATTAGCTATATTTGACAGATGTGAAAACAGAGACACTGAACTGTTAAGTGACTTACCCAAGGGCACACAATAGGGACAATAGGATTACAATTCAAGAAATCTTGGGGATGATCAGACCACTGGACTGCAGTGCCTCTAAGTTATGGACTTGTGTTTTTATAAAGAAGGCTGCAGTCCTGGCAAGAACATTCAGTAAGCTACAGTTAAAGTCATAAAAGTCATTATGTTAAAGTCATAAATGGTGTTGCTACCTTCTATGTATTTACAGACCCTAGCCTTCTTTTAACAGTCACTAACATATGTATATAGGTGGTGATGGACTCTAACATCTAAGCATGCAGTTAATATTCCAGGCCTCATGGTGGAACCCATGCAGATGAGCATTTACAGGAAAAGTTTCATGAAAGGGATTGAGACTCCTTTTGTATGTAAACATTCACTGACATGAGAAAGTTTTCCACAGTCAGCCCCTCAATTTTTCAAGTGGACCTTGCTCATGAAAATGTGTGCACCTCTTCATATAATTTTTAGAATTTATTAACTGTACTGAGATGCACACAAAGTTATATGCACACAAATGAGCCCTTGTAAGTTTCCCAGATAAGTCATCCGGCCTTGCCATGCTTATTATTATTCTCTATCACTGGTGACATTAGTTTTCTTTCTAGTATGGCTGTAGCGGTGGGTATGGCAAGCTGACGACCCACATGATGTGTTTTCACTACACTAAGTAAATTGCTGAAAAGATCTTGTTTGGCAAGGTAATGTCTGCATTTATTTGATTTGTTTTACATTTAACCCCCAAAAAATCAACAACCCCAAAACCTTCACTAATTAATGAAACTGTAGACTAGAGTTCAATTTCTAGTCATTAGTGGAAAACTGTACATTTGAAAAGTTCCTTATTTTAGGGCTGAAACAGCAAGAACAGATTATTTTTATTTTGTCAACAATTCCCCAGAAAAGAATAATATTAAATATTTAAACTGGAGAAAACCCACGGACACTGAAGGTATTTTCCATGCACCTTGATCAGTAGAAATGAATAAAGAACCCATTAATTATAGAAGATACATTATTGAGATTTTTGTTAGTGAGTAATAACATTCATTGACAGCCCCAAATAGTGTAATCCGTCTCTGTGTCACAATCACAGCACTGGGGACTGTGATTTCAATTTGTTCTGTGCAATAACACATCTTTGTAAAGTAATTCAGGATGCTGTAATCCTTAGAGAGGTGAGCAGGCACTAATATACCTACCTATAATGTTTTTCAGATTCTAAAGGATTTATTAAAGCTGGTCATATCTGACTTTGCAGCTCAACCCACTTTGGAAAAATGCAAATTAGGATTGATTTTGAATCCTATCCCCATTCCCGCCCTCTTCCTCCCCTTCAAGCCAGACCGTTTTCAGATCTGAGGCTTTGGTCTTGCCCATTATTGCAATACAAAATTTGGAGTTCATATCTGGGAATTTTTTTCAGGACTATGTCTAATGCTAAAAGTACTCTAAAATGAACACTGACCACCCTTTTTTTCTGCCCATTAGTCTATACTTGCAGTTAGCTCATTACATGCTTAGGTAACTGATTACACCACAAATCAGTTATTTAGATATATAAGTGGCACGAAGTGTGGGTGGAAAAAAGGTGGATAAGAAAATTTCATTCATAATTATTTCCATCTTCAAATGTCAAGTGCCAAAATTTAGGCCAGTGCTTCAAATTCTGTCTTGGGTGGGATACTGGTGGGGTGTACGGGTGGGATACTGTAAGTGTATGAGGTCAGTGGTCATTTATCTCCTGTGGGAAGAAGTTCCAAAATCTATGTCTGGCTTTTATGAAAGTGCTATTTTCTGCACTAACATGCTTCTCTCTGTTGATCAACAATATCACTGTTCCAGAGTGTAACTCAGTTATTGTGAAAAAACTTGGTCAGAGAGGAAGAGGTGATCTCTCAAGCACGAGTTAGCTCTATGGTGAGCTTTGAGCATCAGGACAGAGACCTTGAATTAGACTTTGTATTTTTCACTGAGCCTGTACATACAGCAAAGAACGGGACTGATGTGTTCATGACCAATTGTCTTCCTAACAAGGCAGGCTATAGCATTTGGTACTAGATGATGTTTTTTCAGGGTGTGTGGCTTCACTCCTAATTTTAATGAGTTTTAGTAATTGAACCTAAATGCATATATCACCATGACCAAAAATGGTCCAAGAGGATTGGGGCACATTTTTCTGGCCAGCATGAAGAGGAAATTGGTTCTTTTCACGTCTCTAGTTAATTTGGCATCCAAAAGCATTGCAGCAGCCCCTACGCCCTCCCCCGGTGAACTGATTTTACAATCAATGGGAAGGCACCCATAATAGAGGGGGATGTTTGGAAGGAGGCAATTTCTTCAGAATGTTTCCCTCTCTTTATAGCATCACCATTGTGCTGCTTGAGTTAAGCTTTAGAGAGCTGCTCTTCATCTCAGTGCTTAGCTCTGCTTGGCAATGTGAGAGCTGGGAGATGGCCCTGTTTATATCAGCTGTAAAAAGGGATGTAGAGCAGAGAGTCATCTCTAAATTTCTGGCATTTCAGCCCATATTATCTATCCAACTCCCCCTCTGGCTTCATATACACATTGAACAGGATGGGAAACAAGACTGAGCATTGTGGCACAACAGGTGAGGGTTCTGGGAGAAGAGGATGTGTGTCTATCATGGATCTCTGAGTTCAAAACAAGAGGTAGGGCCTGAACCATTTCATGACATTCCCATTCACCCCTACGGTCTCTTGGAGGCATGAAAAGCATATTTGCTAATTGAGAGTATCAAAAGCAGAAAAGCCACAGAGCGATCCAGTTGGGGAATGGATATTGTTTCCTTCTTAATGGGCAGGAGAAGATAATCCAACCAAGCAACAAATGGCTGCCTGTACCATGCCCTTGCCTGAACCCTGCCTTGGAGGAATTCAGAGTCAACTGGCTGGCATTTTAATCTGTTTTATCTAGCTGTTCAATGAGCTTGCTTGGAAAATGTAGGTTTGACCCTGGGTAATAACTAACAAGGTCACCAACATCAAATACTCATCCCTTCATTAGCAGTCAGAGTGTGGTTATGTTGGGGTAGAAGGTGAATTCTCTCTTCTAAAGACGTGTTAACTGTCTCTGTTAATAGGGTCCCAAATATCCTCTACACTATTACTAGCCGGAAAAAGCAGCAGTCAGAGTCAGTTGTGGTGGCCTTCTTTGCCTTCCACGCTTCTGTACCTACTACCTGTGCAGATAGACCAACTTTTGGAAGGCATCTTTGGCTAGTTGCTACTGGTAACCTGAAAGGCCATCCCTGATGTGATATGACTTCTCTGTGTGGTTTTAATGATCTTATTTCACTTGTTCCCTTCTCACATTTTTTACACTTTAAATATTTTTCAGCATGCTACTTATAACTTTTCAGCAAATGGATAGTGAAGCATGACTTTTCCTCTTGGAGAATGAGTCAGATTTTATACCTTTGTGTTAGTCCTTCAGCTTTGTTTTTTATAGCCCCCATCACCATGACATCTTCATTTGCTACAATACTTTCTTGATCTTCTCTTAGATGCCTTCAAAATGTATTTGAGCTCAGTTCAGAGAAATTTCAGTCCCTTTGAATCAAGAAATTATAGCCTATTTAAAATGGAATATCTCTAGCCACAAGGGGTTTTTTATTATTATTGTAAAAGATGGGCTTAAGAAATACATTTGGCTGAGTTGACAATGATCATTCTCTGATGTGTTGACCTCAGAGGTTGCGCCTATGCAAGTACATGTGTTACATAAAGAAATGTGGCTTTAATATAGTCTTTTATGATCTATGGATATGCAGTGAAGTACAGAAATAACAGCAGTGACGAGCAAACTGCAAGATACCTACCTATGAAACACAACATTAAATAACAATATGTACAAAAAAAATTTCTAAAAAACCATAGCTGCTTGGCAACCAAGTGAATGTAAAGAGAAAAACAAATGTTACCTTATTTAATTAAATATTTTCCTCTTTCCTGAGAAATACAAGTCATCTTATCAAAAACGTGTTACGCGGTTTTCTGCCCCTCCACCCTCAACTACTTATAACCCACATTAACCTGAAGAATTTTCAATTGCTATTTTTGATATGATTGTATATTTTAATACTTAACCAACAAGATAATTTGTTAATGCCAGAACACATTTGGCTGTCCAATTTAAAAACCCACCCCAACACAACTTAAGCGGTATGTTTTTAGTTTGGGAAGACCTCGAATTAAAGGATTTCAAAAATGCCCTGTAAACGCAGGAGTTGGTGGGAAGGGGTGGGTCCCCTGGTAACTTTCATCACTCACATGCAGTGCTGTCTGGGATTGTTTTCAGCCAAAAAAGCAATGAAACCAATGAAAAAAATGAAAAAAAAAAAATACTCCAATATGGTCAAATCCACACTATTATCTTATTATTTTGGCCTCTGTTTAGCAAAGCATACGTGTTTCACTTTAAGTCCTATTGAAGTCAAGGACTTAAACATATATTTAATGCTTTATTAAAAAGGGATGGACTTAAGCAAAAGCTGAAGTGCTTTGCGGAAGGAAGGCTTCAGTTTCCATAAATAGAGCTGGCCAGAAACTGGAAATCCCGTTCCATGGGAAATTCTGAAATCATTCCAAAATGGAACAAAAAAATGAAATGTTGATGTTTCCCATAGAATGGGAATTCCAAATTTTCATTTAGAAAAAGGCAGAATGACATTTCACTTTGACCTTTTCTAAATATTTCAATCTCCCCAAACTGCTCAGAGCCTTGGCAGCCCATCAAGCAGGGAGCTGGGCAACCTGGGGACCCTGGAAGCACCAACTCTGAGGCAGCCTAACTTGTAGGCTTCCCCAGAGCCAGAATCATAGAAGTTCTGAGAGCCTGGGCTGCCAAGATGCTGGGAGTCTGGAAGCCCTGAAAGATTGGGCTGCCACAGAGCTGCAAGCCTGAGTGTTTGGGAGCCAGGGCACTATACCTCCAGGCTCCCACCTCCACTTCAGCCCACCACCTGGCAGCAAGGAGCTGAGAGCCTGTGGAGCCAGCCAGGCGAACTGGAGCCAGTACGGCTCTATTGGAAAAAACGTTCTGTGAGAAAATTTCCAACCAGCTGTATCCATAAGTATATTGAGTACTTTACAGATATATACAAAAGACAACCTGAAGAGATTACTTAGTAACTAAGAGCTAAGTCCTGCTTGCATAACTTGTGTGAGGAATCCCATTGAAGGCTCATCAATGGGTCAAATTCACTACTGGCATAAACTGGTGTAAAATGTTACTAAATCAGACCCAAATCATTCTTGCAACCAAATAGGAGATCTTCTAGCCCTTTACACCTAGCTTTTAAAAAAGTATTTAGATGTTGCCCCTCAAAGTGTTCCAAGGCCTGAGTGACTTAGCAGCCTACATCTCATTTTCAAAAGTGACTTAGGCACTAAGTCACATTGACTATCAAACTGCCTGTTTACTTATTCAATTTTTTCTCCAATAAGCCAATGTTCTAACTTACCAGAAGAGAATCATAGTGTAAATCTACCCTGTAATAACAAATTTTCAGAGAGATACTAAGCAAATAAAAGGAGATGAAAGTACACCAGAGTTCTGAACTCTCTGGACTTTTCCATTCAGATAGCAGGCATGCTCATTTCACTTTGCCCTTTCTTCAGCACTGTATTATGACCCTGCACCCAGTCCAAGGCAGCCTGGGGTTCCTACTTCCCTTTAGTGGTGGCTTTGCGACAATAATAATATTTTTTCAAAAAGCTGAGAAGAAATTAGGAAACCTCAATCTTAGGTCCAACATACCAAAGATTTATTTGATCTGCAACATATGGGCAATCATTATACAATTATATTTGTTATTGTTACTTATGAAAAACATAAGTCCTAAAAGATTTTCTAAATACAAGAAAAACAGTCAAATACAGAAAAATGTTATAAAGAAATGTGTCATATGCTGCCAGCATCCCTACCTACTTTATAACAAAAGCTACATCCTACTTGTAGAAATGGTCTCTTCTCCTAGAATTTGGTTTTATTAACAAACACACACTTCCAAAATAACATTAACCTCCAGCCTAATCCTTCTTTCAGGGCTTTACTGCTCTTAAGGTCTCTTCCCTCAGGGTCAACCCATCTATCCTAGAACTTAGTTCCTTCTCCCAGAGAGCTCTCTCTCCTCTCTTAGAATCATGCTGGAGTCAAATGAGCCACACATGCTCCAGTGAGTCAGTAATATTTACCCCTCAGCTCTCTGCAAGTGTCCAACACTTGTAAACAGAAAGGAACAATGGGAAAATCCTGTCATCCCATTTAACAGTATAGGTTACATCATCCTTCCCCCTCCAAAAAAAGATGCAGGAGTGTCTAACAAGCATGATGTTGTAACAATACGGAACACAGGGACAGAATGTAAGACAGAAAAACTACTCTGAAATTCAACATTTCACACAATCCACAAGTTTTAAGATGGTTTTAGCAACATAGTATAGTCTAGAAAACGCTTTGATGAAACATATAATAGCTGTCAGTACAGTGTGCCTCGCTCCTTGCACAGTGATCAGAGCTGAAACTTTGAATCATGCTTCTTTTGAGAGGCATGTGACCTACTTGAGATAGGTAAGACCCATATCACCACTTACCACCCACAAACATCTGAACTGTGTGCTGACAGCTATGTTGTCATATTTTATAGATGCCAAACAATGGAGATAGGGAGAAAAAGCTATGTCACAATGCCCTACAGAACTAGCATATAGTCATGTTTAGACATAAGAATCACCCTCATGCTAGAATTGTTGGATGAGGCAGTGAGAGAAGGATATATAATCCTACATAATATGTAACCTATTTGGTAGGCATTCTCAGCACAGCTGGCGAAACAGTAAAGCATCACCAAAGACTACTCAGAGGCAAAAGGAACACTATGGACTAAGAGTATCCACCCAGGAGTACCAGAAGAAAGAACCAGTTTGGATTAGGGAACACAAATGGAAGAGGGGCTCGAATGCTAAATTTCTACAGTAGTACAAGGTAGCCAAGAAGTACTCTATGAACTAGCTCCTGTCATTGGGTGGGAATGCCTCTGTCCTGCATTATAATAGGCTATGAATGGGATTTTCAAAAGTTTCTCATGGATCTGGAGCACAAGTCCCACTGAAAGTTAATGAGACATATGTGGGACTCGTAATCCAACATTTTTTAGGAGTCTCCCCTAAAGTCCTATCTGACCCATCCAAAAGCATAGCCACATACCACAACAAGATTAGGCAAATGTTTGAGGGTACCCAAATCAGCAAGGTGTTTGAACCACCAGGCATCAGAAGACCAAGCCAGGGCAGGCACTTGTATGCCCCCATTATGATGAACTGGCCTCTGGTGTGCAATATCCTTGCATGATTCTATCAGTTCCTTCTGAGTCAGACAATGACACAAAATCCCAAAGGGTTGTTCTGCCAAAAGACCTTGATCCAAATGGTAATGATGAATGGTGATCCTATGGTAGAGGGGGAAGAGACCGCTCTAGAGGACTAGATCCCTATTGTTAGTTGGGATGAATTTAGGGTGAGCAACAGACAAGGAACTCAGAACTAAGGGGGCTGGAGAGACCATAGAAAGAGCAGAGTTCCCTGCTGGCACCAAGACTTCAATATGGAGTAAGTAGATGCAAGGATGCTTCCTTTTCAGAATCTGCTGTTCTTATTCCTCTGGCACCTACAGTTTATAGCATCACAGTATGCAAATAAGGGGTGATTTAATGTGCTGTTAGGACAGTTGCTGAGGCGTGGGTCAGGCAAGGATTTGTGAGCAGCATGGCAGTTGAATATTTGGGACCTATCAGGTGCTAGAGCCTAAGGGCCTAGCCACTGGAGCATTTGCCCAAGAACCAGAACATAGAGGATGCTACCAAGGACTGTTCCAGGGCAAAGAAGTGACCTCATCACTCTGGAGATGCCAGGAAGGAAGGGGGGCATTGATGATTACAATAATGTTCCTCAATATTGTCTTGTAATGAAAAGAAATCCCAGTCATAAACTACTGTATCCGATATGGTAGTGACCTATCCTTTTAATGCAGATAGTGAATTCTGATATCTGGAAAAACACTAAGTATATTGAAACCCACTTCATCTCCCCTTCTGAAAATATATAAATCCAATGCTTCTCAAATCACATTAAAGGACAGCTAACAAGACTAGGTGTGCATTTCAGGTGAACATGAGCTGATACAAAATGTTATCACTTACCTAATAAAATATTTTACTATATTATTATTTCCTGAATTGCACTGTGGAAGCAATAGGGGAAAGAGGGCTGGCCTGTCCCTGGAATGGTGAAACGGCAGCGCTCATGGAATTCTGCAGCCAGCTATGGATTCAGACAGTGTGGAATTACAGAATCTGCTCAGTTGTCACAAAATATTTTCTTAAGCTAACTGCAGATATTGAACCTAAAGTCGTCTCTAATTCCATGTCAGAACAGACACCATGTTCACCCCTTTAGGGACAGTCTAATATTCTCACATGCCTCTTCAGCTACCTCAGTGAACAACTTCAGTGGTCTCCAGGAGGAGCCATCTCTAGCTGTCTTTAGCTAGAATAATGTGGGAACTGCTGAGCCTCTGAAGATGGGGAGTGGTAAAGATAAAAAATGGGTTGAGTCCTTTTTTTCTGAAGAAAGCTAGTCAGTCCTCATATGCATTGACTTATTGCTCAATTAATTAAGCAGCAACATGAAACCATTTTGTAGCAAAACCTATCCATGGCAGAAATGAGGCCCATCATGACTCTCATAGTGAAATTCTGGCCCCACTGAAGTCAATGGCAAAATTCTCACTGACTTCTATGGGGCCCAGATTTCAGAGAGTGGCAAGGAACAAAGATGGTCTTCTTCTGAGATGCCATCATAGTCTCTCAATGGAAATGCCTCAATGAGGTAAAACGGGAACACCTGCTCTCAATAGTTGTCATAGTTCTCCGCAAAGCACTATTTTTTGAAGTTCCTGGTTGACTTAGCACATTCTCCAGTAGTACAAGAGCAGCACCTTTGAAAAACTAATACTTTCCTAAGGATTTTTAAACTGCAGAAAAGTACATGAAACTTGGAACAAGAGGCAATCCTGGACAATATGTTACTTTGTCTTCTGACTCTACTTTTTCACTGATACTATTTTTAATACAGACAAAGAGTTCTTTCTATTGAGAAAGACACATATTGCCGACCCTATTGTCCTTGCCAGACAGCATTAGAGCAAACTAAAACCTGGCCCCCCCTCACCTAAAAAACTAGAAATGTACAGCAAGGATATGAGTAAGCAGACAACAAAGGTACATTTTCAACTTCCTAAAGATATAGCAACTATTTCTACTTCGTTAAGTGCAAGCTATTCCTTTATATTCTCCCTTCCTATCCTGGCCACTGGCAAAGTTGCATTATTATCTTATGAGTCATTCTTCCTACAAAATATCTCTCTGGGTAGTACTTGTTAATTAAACTTTCTTTCTCTCTCTCTCTATTACAACTGTTGGCAACAGTCTTATATCCTCTCCTTTGAATAGACATTTATATGTAATCTCCCTTTACTATAATGGTAGGAAGGAATTACGTATCCTTTACTATGTGTGCTTGTTGATCATATAATCACTAATTATTTCAAGTATGCTAGTGAGCATTACTGGTGATTTAAATAGTACATTTTCTTCATCTGCTTAGGACAATGTCATCATTGTACAATATTTCTAGCTCACTCTTCAGTGGCATTTTAGTCAGTGAAGTTGAAAAGTTCCTTAGTTTTATAAAGAAAAAAATTGGAACATCTGTCTCTTTTCTATTGATGTTTCTCTCTAGTGGCTAAAACAGTCTGCTTTTTTAAAATGCCGAGTATGAAACAAAAATGTCGTTTGACTATTCCTGGTAATAACTCGGCCTAGTGATGTCTATGTAGCCAAAAGAAGCACATCAGAATTATATTTAGTAAAAATATGTACATTGTTTTCTTCATTAATTTTTTTAACGGTGGGGTAAAAAAGTAAATATTATTTCCATAGCAAGATAGTCTATTGGTTTTTCAAGAAATCCTTGGCATTTCACTGCCAATAAAACAAAAGACATAAATATTTCAGAATGGCACAGTCCTAGAAAATGAAAATATCTATGAAGCACTTACAAAATATAACTGAAAGAGCTCTATTTAGTTACTGTTTAGGTCCAGTGAACCAAACTTGTGATGTGACTCCAGTAAAGTCAGTGGAGTTACATCAAGAGTGAATTTGGGCCAGTCTTAAAAATAAAATAAAATAAAATAAAATAAGCAGAATTTGGTCCTGATTTACACCTCTCATTCTTAGCATAGCAGGCAGCATGGGAGAAGATCCAAAAATGAGAGAAAGAAGGAGAAGAGAGTGGATTTGTTGATGAAGCAAAGATGAATAGGAAGGAGTAGTAGGAAATGAAAACAGAGCTGTGGGCATGGAAGGAATTGTGCACAGCCTGAGGAAAAGAATGAGAAGCTTGCATTCGGTGAGGAAGTTGTGAGAAAGCCATTAGAGATCAGAAGAAGAGATGTATCTAATTGTGATGTAGTTATACTGAAATTACTGTAAGCAAAAATATCGAATTTAATTCTTAGCTGAAGAGGTTAATACTATACATACTATCTCTGCATGTGACAGATATGAAACAAGGTTACTGTGGCTGGTGAAGGTTCCATACCGTATTTGGCAACACTTGCAAGGTTTGCACTATGTAAATTCTATGGGATTCCATGGCTTAGTTTTCATGGAGTCAAAGCATGCTTCTAGTCTTACAGTAATTTCTGTACCTCATCTGCAAAGCTTGAATTATTCCTTCTGGCTATGCTCCATGCAGTACCAGAGAACAGCGCCTTGCTCCCAATGACCCCACAGAGGAATTGGTAATATACTATTAAACTGAGAATATGCAGACCATGTGTGACAAACTTTTAGAGACTGTTTGAAAATGCTTCTTTTTGGCCCCTGAAAGATGATGAATATACAGAATAAATTTTCTTTTAATGCATGCCAGGGCACTAAATGCCTAACAGGTATCGCAAAGCCTTTGTTTTTAAAGTATGCCACCCACTCTGTTGATGTATGTCTATTGCTTGTTTGGTTATGATTTGTTCCAGGCTGCTAGTAGTAGTGTTATAGTAATACCTAGGGACCCCAGCTAAGATCAGGGCCCCGGTAGCCTAGGTGCTGTACAAACATGGAGTTAGAGATAGACCCTGTCATGCAGACCTTACAAGCTAAATAGAAAAGACAGATAAAGGAATTGAGAATGGAACTTAGACACAGTGACTTAACCAGGGTGACACAGAAAGTCTGTGGCAGAGTCAGGAATTGAACCTTAAACCCATTCTAGTACCTTAACCACAAGACCATACTCACACAAATCAGTATCAAGATAAAGATAACACCAAATCAGTATCAAGATAAAGATAAGGCAATTAGACAATTACAAAACGCCTAGGATGTTTGTTTGCTACTCTCCCCCAATCATGTGTGAACATCTAATGTGTTTGTTGGGACTGGAGTTTTTAAGCTTTAAGACAGCATGTGAGAACAGTTATCTATCCCCAGAATCACCATCAGTGGCAGATTAATAATTTTGCCGCCCCTAGGCCGGGAAATAATTGCCGCCCTGGCCCCGCCCCGACTCCGCCCCTTTCCTGCCCCCATTCCAACCCCCTCCCCAAAGTCCCCGCCCCAACTCCACCCCCTCCCTTCCCCTATTGGATCCCTTCCCCAAATCCCCGCCCCCGGCCCCACCTCTTCCCCCAGCGCGTGGCGTTCCCCCTCCTTCCCCCTGCCTCCCTGCCCCGCGAAACAGCTGTTTCGCGGTGCAAGCGCTGGGAGGGGAGAGAAACAGGACGCCGTGGCGCGCTTGCAGAGGAGGCGGAGGTGAGCTGGAGCAGGGGGGCAGGGCGCGGAGGGGAGCTTCCGCCCCTGAAAATTTGCTGCCCTAGGCCTAGGCCTTGTCGGCCTAGGCAATAATACGGCGCTGGTCACCATACAGATCTGTCATCAAATCTCCAGCACAGAGCTGGATTATCTTCAAATTTGAACAACAGTTTCCACTGTGAGCTACGCCAAGGAAGCCTAACTCTGCTGAATGAGGAGCCATGTTTCTACGCATAGTGTAAAGAGAGTCTCACTCCTGCACAGAGGGGGCTATATCAAATTTCTGCTCTGCAAAGTCAGTCATCTCTCATTAAATATTCATCTCATAATCTGCTAAAAGAAGTCATTCTGGAAAACAAAAGTGATTTACATGTTTAATAAAGTAATAATTACATAGTTTGTTTATGCTTATATAATTTTAAGTTGATTACACTCCAACTGGCTGTATTGCTTCCATGTTACAGTGATAACAATCCCTTGAAATCCACAAACTGTCTTATGACTCTCTCAAATGTTTATTAGAAGAGACTGGATGGCTCAGTGGGGCTGTAATGGGATACTGAGCTTTTCCTCTCTAGACAGATGTGGATACAGCCTATGTTAGTAACAAAAGACTGAAAGACAACCAAAAGCAACTGATGGCTGGTCAATGGCCTAGGTGAGACGAGTTGATGTTCTCAGTTCTATTTTTGATAGATAGAGGACTCCATCATGGAAACACCACATTATCAACATACAGTTGTTGGCAAATTCAGCATAGGCCAGAGCTGATGAGCATAAAGAGTAAACTACACTCTCATTCCAAGATATCAGGAACAAAGTTAGTAAACCACTGTGGGGAGGCTTTTGCTACCATTGCTCATGTAATACCAGTTCTGTGGATTAAACAGAAAGGACTTCAGTCTCCTGTTCTATTAATCTAGTATCTTCCATGTGCATTGCATGGGTCCTTTAAGATATTTGGTCTGAATAATACCCCCATAGGCTCTATAGGTATATAAAAATGTTTCCTTTTTCTAACATATATGATGCTTTCAATACTGCTTTCAGTCCCAATCCTGTTCACTGAAGCCAATAGCAAAATTCCTATATGCGGATAAACAGCTCTATGAATATATATTGTGGAAACTCTGTGTGTTGTCTGGTATTGATATAAGATGACTGCATATTTACATTTATACCTCAGGAATAATAAAGCATTATTTTTCTACATGTGGGCTATTCACTTAGCTTTTGGAGGTCATTAGATGAAAATATGGTTTCGGATTGGATAGTAAGTCCTATTTACAAAGAAGGGAAATCTGACCTCTTCAGGGTCAATTTTCTATAAATTTGGAACAAGAGAAAGATGAAGGTAAGTGTAGGTCCACTAGTTAATGGAGAGGGAGAGCTTGTAGGAGATGACATCTAGAAGGTTGTGGTGTTTAACGCCTAATATGCTTCAGTCTTCACTAAAAAAAAATGTGACCAGATGCTTAACCCAATTAATATTAACAAGGGAGAAGAGCAAGCCACAACAGGGAAAGAACAGGTTAGAGTATATTTAGATAAGTTAGATGTATTCAAGTTGGCAGGGCCTGACAAAATCAACCTTAAGGTACTTAAGGGACTAACTGAAGCAATCTCAGAACCATTAGCAATTATCTTCAAGAACTCCTAGGGAATGAGTGAGATTCCCAAAGGACTGCAGAAGGGTAAATATAATACTTATCCTTAAAATAGGAAAAAAAGAAGACCCAAGGAATTATAGACCAGTCAGACTAACTTCAATACATGGAAAGATACAGGAACAAACTATTAAACAGTCTATTTTTAAGCACTTAGAGGATAATCGGGTAATAAGTAATACCCAACAGGGATTTGCCAATAACACAACATGCCAATCCAACCTAATTACTTGCCTACTGGATTTGGGGAAGCAGTAGACATGATATTTCTTGATTTTAGTAAGGCTTCTGACACAGTCCCACCTGACATTCTCAAAAGCATAGTAGGGAAATGTGGTCTAGATAAAATTACTATAAAGGTGGGTGCATAATTGGTTGAAAGACTGCACTCCAAGAGTAGTTCTCAATGATTCACTGTCAAACTGAGAGGACAGATCTAGTGGGGTCCCACAGGGATATGTCTTGGTCCAGCACTACTCAATTTTTTTTTTAACTTGGATAACAGAGTGGAGAGCATGCTTATAAAATATGCAGACGACACTAAACTGAGAGAAGTTGCAAGCACTTTGGAAGACAGGATTAGAATTCAAAATGACAATAAATTGGAGAATTAGTCTGAAATCAATAAGATGAAATTCAATAGAGGCAAGAGCAAAGGAAAAAAATCAAATGTACAAATGCAAAATAAGGAATAACTAGTTAGGGGGTACTACTGCAGAAAGGGATCTGGGGGTTATAGTGGATCAGAAATTGAATATGAATCAACAATGTGATGCAGTTGTGAAAAAGGCTAGAGTGTATTAACAGGAGTGTTATATGTTAGACATGGGAGGTAATTGTCTTCTTCTATTGGGCATTGGTGAGGCCTCAGCTGGAGTACTGTGTCCAGTTCTTGGCACCACACTTTAGAAAAATATATGGACAAATTGAAGTGAGCCCAGGGGAGAGCAATAAAATGACAAAAGGTTTAGAAACCCTGATCTACAAGGAAAGGTTAAAAACTGGTTATGTTTACTCTTGAGAAAAGAAGACTAAAGGTGGAACCTGATAACAGTCTTCAAATATGTTAAGGGTTGTTATAAAGACAGTGGTGATTAGTTGTTCTCCATGTCCACTGAAGATAGGACAAGAAGTATTGAGCTTAATGTACAGCAAAAGAGATTTAGGTTAGATATTAGGAAAAACTTTCTCACTTTAAGGATAGTTAAGTACTGGAATAGGCTTCCAAGGGAAGTTGTGGAATCCTCATAATTGACGGTTAGTCAAACCTGTCAGGGAAGGTTTAGATAGACTTGGTCCTGTCTCAGTATGGGAGGCTGGACTTGACAACCTCTCGAGCTCCCTTCCAGGCCTATATTTCTATGGCTCTATAAAGTATTTAGTCTCCTGACTTCCACTGCAATCGACGGAAGTCAGGAACCTAACTACCTTTGAAGATCTGGGCCAAGGGCCTTTTCATTCACACCTGATATCAATTTAAGAGAAAGTTGATATCTCAAATAGACAAAAAATGTTTCTTCCTCCTTCTGAATGAACCAAATCACCCATTCTTAAAATGAAAATAATGTAAGGCTTTCATCCCTCCTGACGTAGGCTCTAAAGCAGCAATTGGATCCACATGGGAGAGCCCTTAATGCTATCTCAGAACCCATTAAAGCCACCAGGTGCAAGCGTTCATACATGTAGATCTTATTGCAGGATGCTGATGTCAATCTTCATGGACCGAAACTTGACCTTTGTTTCATGCTTGTGCAGGGGAAAAGGTAGCATAAAAGTCCCCTTATGACCCTGTGCTTGTTGCCCATATCAGAGGTAGCAATACAAGTTGGGGAGAGGAGCCACCACTCGGTTGGTAAGGCTCTTCCATATAGGTAGACAGTGAATAGGCAGAGCCTTAGCCTTTTATACCAATACACCACCCAGTACAGCCATAGTAGAACAGAGGAGAAAGTAAACTTGCTCCAGGAAAAGGGCTAGTGCAGATGACTTTACCCTGGAGCCAGGGAGGAGCAGGGACCAAATTGTGACATTCTGAATCACAATTCAGTCCCTGTTCTGTTCTTGGCACAGGGCAACTATGCACTGCCCCTCACTCAGGATAAAAAGTAACATTACAATCAAGTTGTTTGAAATTACTACTTTTATAATTTATTTCTGAACCTACTCATAGCAATATCCTCACACTGATAATAGTGATAGAGACAAACCTTGTTCTGTGAGGCAGAGCACATAAGCATTGAGTGAATGGACCAGTGCTATAGGTGCCCTAATAAAATTACCCCCTGTGGTGCTGGAGAAAGAAAAGGAGTTTGGGAAGTATACATTAAAGGTCTTCCCCCCATTCATGTTGAAGACTCTAGCTTCACAGGCCCTTTATGGACCTTAGACACAGGTGCAGTCATCTCACACTGCAAAGTCAGCTCTGAAACATTACTGCTGTTGCTACCAGTCTGGTCTACTCCTGTCCCACAGATTCATTCCACATAGGATGAAGAATCTCTAAGTGGAAGATAAAACAAAGACACTGCCCTTGGACCCAGTCCTTGCTTTGTGAGGTAACACTCTTGGTCTCTAGGAAAGAACCCTTCTGACCTTCTTTCTGTTGAGCTTGGGTTTCAGTACCAAACCAAAGTCCTGCCAGTAAAGTCATGGTGTCCCACCCGCTCTAGGGCATATCTTGCACAATTCCTATGCCCTTTCATGAGAACAATAATAATAATTTATTACCATTTATAAAATCAAAGCATAAACACATTCATACTAAAGCAACAAAACTCAGAGTTACAATTAAGCAACATTATAATTCATGCACAAGAGGGTGGCCAGAGCTGGCATTTCCCCTTCTTCCCTATGGATGGAGCAGGGATCCCTTCCTCTAAATCCTCTGGGCCGAGGCCTACATATCTTTTACTTCAAGATGCAGCATTTGTAAACTTTGATGGCAGGTGGGGATGTTTTCGGTGTGGATGGAAAACTCTTTGGGGGTTTGTTTCCCATATACAGAGTCAAAATCTAAAACAAACAACCAGGAGAGAGGAAAAGTAATGTGAGGAAAGGACGCAGATGCAGAAAAACCTAGGAAAGAAAGGGAGGAGATTTAGAGAATGGAAAGCAGGCTGGCAATGGAAAGGGCAGGGTCAGGAGGAGAATGAAGGAATGCAATGGAAGAGTGACTGAGCAAAGAAAGTGAGAAGAGATTAACATAGGCTGTTAACTTAGTGGGAGAGGAGACTTAGGCTATGTCAGTGGTTCTCAACCTCCCAATCAGCACACAGCTGTGGCCCATGTGATATACTCAGGGCCATAAAGATGGTATATATATTGTATGGATGAGGTCCACATAACACATAGAGAGCGGCATATGCGGCCCACAGGCATAAATCAATTAAGAACCACTGAGCTATGTGGACTACAGAGGTGTGAATAGCAGTGTGCACTAAAGTATTGCACAATATCTCCCCCTCGTGGAGTTTCCTAGTTTGCATCAATGCAGTCCTGTTTGAAGATTACTACATTAACACATACTAGGAACTTTTTAGTTTGCACCTGCACCGTCCATACAGGGGCATTACAGCACAGCACTTAAGTGCATATCACTGTTCACACCCCACCCCAAACCCCATAATCCAAACTGCAGGGCAGTGTAAACAAGCTCTTAGCAGTGTCAAAGCAGGGATTCCTCAAGTCCACAGACTGGAGACCAGGTAGTCAACCACTCACCCAATCCAAGAAGTATCACTGAAGTATCTAACTTTATATCTGTTTAGTCTCAGGAGTATCTGTGGTTCTTTCTATTTTTATGTGTGTGTTCACACCAGGAGCTGCCCAATGCACTATAGCCTGAAAATGGAGGTCAAGTGTAAGCTCCTGGGCTAGTTCTCCAACCCAGGAAGGAACTAATGCCAGGCCCAAGTCTATTTCAGGCCTTTGCCTCAGAACACAATGTATGGATTCAACAGAAAACTCATGAGTAACACCATTTCCCTGCGGAACATGGGCTGCAGTCCCCAGAGGCTTTACCTTGCCTCTCACAGCCCCAGGAAGGAGGACACACCCTTCCCTTAAATACCTTGCTTGGTCTTGTGACAGGCAGATAGTCCTTAACCTTTACCTGGCTATTTTTCCCTGTCATACCATGATATAAAATAACGAGGCACTTCCTAATAATTGAGATAATGACAGGAGTGCCTGGGCCTCTGCAGCAGATACTTGACCTTATGTCTGATACACAAACAAAATTAGGATCTCAGGGAAATACATTTTCCCTTGTAAAACTGGGATGTAATTGTATATACATATAAAATAATAATGAGACAGACCCCAGTACTCAGGGGCAGGAGGTGAGAGTTTGCAAAAGAACATAGTGCCAGATTTTTAAAGATATTTAGGTGCCTAACGCCAACTGATTTTAATAGGAATTAGGCACTGAAATGCCTGTGAGGATCTAGGCCATAATGTGTTAGGCCACTGCCTACAAAAGTCTAATAGAAGTAGGGTGACCGGATGTCCTGATTTTATAGGGACAGTCTCGATATTTAGGGCTTTTTCTTATATAGGCACCTATTACCCCCTCCCCCCTTCCTGATTTTTCACACTTGCTATCTGGTCACCCTAACTGGAAGCAACCTGAAGAAATCCCATCTAGAGAAAGTAAGAACAAGTCCCCAACTAGTTTGATTAGAATGTTGCAGATTAGGGCAAAAGAAGACTTTACAAACCAATGCTGTTCTGTAACTTCAGACTGGACTAGTACCAAAGGGGATTCACAGAAAGAGAACATTTTTGCAGAGCCATGTTTCAGAGCAGCAATGTGGTAAAAGTTTCGTTTCAATGGGATTACTTGTACAGCAAGGTACCTCTCCCCACGAGTAAAGGTGACAGAACATAGACCTTACTGTTCATACTTGATGAGTGTGCATGATGAAAATGGGAGGAGTGGAGTTTTGCAAACCACCTCAGATTTGATATTGGTGGTCTCAGAACAATGGTTTGATAGATAGATAGATAGATAGATAGATAGATAGATAGATAGATAGATAGATAGATAGATAGATAGATAGATAATTCTGAGACTACCAATATATATATCACCAGTGTATTATAGAAAAAGATCAATTAGGTGACTGGAAGGGTTTCTTAAGAATCAAACTGACCTTGACAAAGTATATTGGGTTCATGCTACCCTCTTCAAAGATCTCTTTGGGCTATGTTTAAACCCTCCAATCCACCCTGAATAGATAGGCATCCTCAATATAGAATTCCAAAAATCCCATTCATCAGAGTAGTAAGTGTTTAGAGGCCAGAAAGAAAAAGGATAAGTTTCACTTCTGTAATTCTGCCCTGATTAGCTGGGAAAATATGTCTGTAGCCATCCAAGAATATATGAATTTCTTAGATGTTCTTACTAATCGTGTACTCAATAGTGTAAAGGTGCAAAAATACTTAAACATTCAAGGCTTTTCTACAAAGAAGTGGTGATTCACAAAGTACTAAATATACAAAAACTGTTTTGAGTCTGAGACATGCGGAGCTCAATGTACTATTGATTTTTGCCAAAGGCAATTGTAATAATGCTTAAAAAGATTAAAATTTTAAATATTATTAACTCATTTAAAATCTATTTTGAAGCTTTACATGAATGTGGATGTTCAGGAGAGAATTGGCAGTAACTATGCATCATGCCAATTTCACGTTTAAAATTTCACTTATGTTCTGGGATTAGGGAGATGGGCCAAACTGGTTTCAAAATGTAGGGGGGCCCCAGAAGTGTTCATTTACCTATGGATATTGTTTTATAAAGTGCCTCCACAGGTCCTACCTGCTGTTTACCGGATAGTAATTTCAGACTATCTTTGAAGTTGGCAGGGAAGCAGGAATAGAAGGACAAAGAGAAATAGAAGCCTTTTTGTTTAGTAATTTAGTACCCTTACTACACATGAGTGGGAGTACTTCTTTTGTTCCAGATTTCCTGTGACCTTGGGCAAATCACTTAGCTTCTCTGGGCCTCAGTTCTCCCCTCTGTATATAGCACTTGGGCTGGTTTTGTGCAGACAGGTACATTAAAGGTTGTGCAGCACTTTTTAGATCTGCTGATGAACACAACTATACAAGACCTAGGTAGTAATTATTATGTATGATTTCTATGTGGGAGGCCAGCTCCAATTGGTTATTCCAAGAAAATCAGATTAATGTATTATCTCATGGCACTCAAACTAGCAGCCAAAATTACTCATTTGGGCTGCAACAGACTAGGGTTGAAGGTGATTTTATGTTTGTGGCTTTGTAGATATAATAATACATTACATTATTGTAGAATAATACATTACATTTTAATTCCTTGTGAGACTTCTCCCATGGCATCCTCTCCTCTTTGCAAGATATGATATTTGCTTTTACACTTGGCACAGGACTTCTCAAAGGAAGGCTTCTTCCTGAAAAGATAAGTACAAGGAATATAAAAAGGTGAAAAAATCCCAGTCACTTCTAAAGCCAGATATGTGTATATACCTAATTTAGGTAAAATATTAAAAGAAAATAATTACTGGCTGGAAAAAATGATCATTTGCAATTTATGAGAAACAGAATTGAAATACATTAAAAGAGTTCCTTACTTTAATGATTTTATCATGAGTCTCACAATCTCATGTCTTTTTAAAAAGCTTCTTGTAAACTCTTCATTTTTGTTAGGAATCTTGTGAACAGTTCAAAATGTTTGCCGTTTTGTATTACTGTCAAAGGTACTGAAGCCACAGACCGCCCTCAGACAAGATATTCCTGCAATGTTTGCAAGTGGATTTGAGGCTGCCTCTAAAGAAGACAAGGACACAAACTAAGTTGTCCTCATAGCTACTGAAATGTGTGTTCTGAGAAGGCAGATAAAGAAATCTCCATATTTCTGTTAAATTTAGAAACACACAGCCATATTTCTTTTCCCCTGGCCAAACCCCTAACTACAATGGGCTGCAAGGAAGGGTTACACAGAGCAGCTACACTGCCTCTATGCCTCCTGAGGAGTCTCTGAACACTGGAGGAATTCCCAAGTGGCCAGATTTGCCAGGTTTATAGTCCAGTTGTGTAAGCAGAGTGAAGCAAAGGGGCCACATTGAAACCAAGTAGCAGACCCAAGCATCAAGCCTTAGTATTCCAATGAAGATGAGGCTTGTACACCTTACAAAATTTATTTGTTTAAATGATCATAAATTGTCAGCCTGTGTAAGTAAGTTTGTTTGCTCCCCAAAGGTGTCAGAAATAGAACTGTAGACTTGTCAGATTCACCATCCAGCCTTTCTGGGACTGATGAAGACATATTTGTCCAAAGACTTAAAAGTACATTCAGTGAAACCTAGCCATACTCAGATGAATAGTCCCATTGCAGCCCTTGCCTCCTGATAAGATAAGGAAAAAGAAATAGGAGAAGACGGCAGAAAATATAATATAGGAAAATTATTATTTGAGTTCCTCTTTCTTATCTAATTTAGTTTTTATGGCAATTTTGAGAATCAAGACACTCATGCAGTTTTCAGAGTCTGAATATTCTTAAATTATGTTCCCTCTGTGAACCTCTTTTCATATTTTCTTCAAGAGAAACAGCATAATGAGTATAATGATCATCTCTAGTTTCAAAAAGATTTCCGAGCAGGTTTGGGTGGTGCATGAGAGGACTTATAGGGGACAGGGGTGACCTGATTTTCAAGTGGCTTCAGTAGAGGAAATATGTAAGATGACTTTAGTCAAACCCCTCTGAGTTTGGCAGAATTTTGCACCCGTTTTTGACATTTTTGCATTATTTTCTTAGCTGACGATGTGTTCTAAGCACTTGTCACATATTATACAATCTTGTTCTAATAGCTGTTTCAGAATATATCAATTAACAACACCCTATTGCCATAGTTTGGCCCATGTATTAATAGGGAAGCACCTTTTGGTTTTTTGAAAACTATGTCCTGAAATGTCAGACTTTGGGTGTAGTTGTGAAGTAACAATTTTTTTTCCAATAATTATCATAGTTTTCTTTATTTTAGAAAGCTACAAGAAAACGTACAACTGCAGATTCAGTCTACTCATATGGAAAAGAGATTCACATTGTTTTGACACCATTAACACTGTTTCCTTTCTCAACAAAATCAGAACCAAAAGGTAATTTCTGCAGCTATATCCACTTTGATATTTTATATCTTGTATTCTCCTGAACACACACTGCAAAGTCATTTTACTGTTCTTTCAGCTGTAGCTTTTTAGAATTAATTGTGAGAAAGTAGAATCATAGCACTGAAAGGGACCTCGAGAGGTCATCTAGTCCAGTCCCCTGCACTCGTAGCAGGACTAAGTATTATCTAGACCAGTGGTTCTCAAAGCCAGTCCACCGCTTGTTCAGGAAAGCCCCTGGCAGGCCGGGCCAGTTTGTTTACCTGCCACGCCTGCAGGTTCGGCAGATTGCGGCTCCCACTGGCCGCGGTTCACACTAATGGCATAGTGTACTCTCTATGCCATTATCTAAATCACTGATGATGTTATTGAACAGAACCGGACCTAGAACTGATTCTTGCAGGACCCCACTTGTTATGCCCTTCCAGCATGACTGTGAACCACTGATAACTACTCTCTGGGAACAGTTTTCCAACCAGTTTTTTTACCCACCTTATAGTAGCTCTATCTAGGCTGTATTTCCCTAGTTTGTTTATGAGAAAAACACACACAGGAAAAAACAGTCCCCCATCTTTACGGTACAACAGCGAAGAAAGCCAGAAAAATGGCTTTTCCGGAGAAGATAAAGAAAAATGAAATATTGTGATAGGTGGCTTGGAGGGCCAGGCAGTCTAGTGGTTAGCATACCTAACTTCCAGTCCCTTGCCTCTCTGTAGGAGCCTGTTCCTGACCTTAAGTTAGGAACCTTCAGTTTTCCACCCACATCTGGGCCTCAGCCCTTAAGGGGATGTGGTAAGCCGACCCAGGCCCAACCTCTCGGTTTGGTCCCTGATCAGGGCCCTGTGGAAAGCAACCCTCCATGCAGCAAGTCTAAGTTCACATCCCTGGGCTACTTCCTACCAATAGATCCCTTCAGTTTGGGGCCTGGCTCCTATAGGCCAAACAGTAAGTCACTCAACAAATAAAAGAATCCAAAGGAGCAGGCCCCTGAAGGACTTGCTGGGTTCTCATTGAATGTGGTGGTTGGAGGGTCTTACCCACTCTGTAGTCCCATCTCAGGTGCCACCTTCTGTCTAGTTTCCTGCAGAAGGATTCCTCTCACCTACAGCCTGTCTTCCACCCTTTGCCTGGGCTTCTGAACTCCGTTTAATCTGCTCCTCCAGTCAAAGAAGGTTTGGAGGTGTGGAACTACCTGTCCCCAGTATTGCCTTTTAACTGCTTTGGGCCCAGTCTGAGGTTTTTATACCCCATCACATAGATAAATAGTCCAGTTCATTCCGAGCACTACTAAATTGCTGTGAACATATCAATTTGATCCAATAGTTTTTTAATAGCTAGATATGATGTAATTCAGGAATATTATTAGCTAGATTTCTGTATAAAGCTTTTGTGACCTGATTCAACTCCCACAAAAGTCAGTGGAAAGAGTCTCATTGACTTCAGTGGACAATGGCTCAGACTTTAAGCCCTGATTCAGCAAAGTACTTAAACACGTGATTAACTTTAAGCGTGCTTGGCTGATTTGGGGCCTTAGTCATGAAAATGTCAAACATAGATTGACATTTCGACACAGACTCTTTTATGGATGGCACATTCAATCAGAACTGCTGAAACTATTTTACATAAAATAAATAAATATATATTTAAAGACATATTTTTGTAGTTGCCAAAAATAGACATCAAAACAGCATGCTGCAGTGATGACAAATTTGATAAATAGCAGATTTATATGTCTGCAAATGAAATTTAAAGAGCCTGGCACCAGAGAAATAGAAAATATAGTAAACAAAATATCTACAGTTTCAGGGGGGAAGGAAAGGTTATAAGGTTTTCAGATGTCCTTATTAGCAAAAAGAATTACATCAGGAATGAATTTGGATCCTAATGCATAAAACTGGAGCTTGTATCTGTATAATTGCTGTTATAACTGCACTAGGCTTTCAGCTTGCATACATGGCAAACATGATGGCTGGGTCCTTCCATGTTAGTAAACTGTCCCCCTATTAGAATGACTGCCTTGAATGCTAATCAAACATCTTAAATAAATGTCTTATCCAAAGCCTTGAACTAAATGAGCATCTTTCCATTGGCTTCACTGAGCTTTCTATCAGACCCTAAGATTACTAAACATCTAGTTTAAGGGCAAAAAAAGTTCAGCTTGTCAAGAGGTATTAAAATTGTAATGCTTCATTACTTTTTTGTCTTTTCATCAAGATAAATCAATGCTAAGACAGTTTATTCTTTGTGGATCACAGAACATTGTGCAGTAACATGATTATCAAGAATATACTGTGTATTTTCCCTCAAGGCTCCCTGCGGTTATCATAACCTCTGAAAAGAGAGAGAATCCTTCCCCCATCACATCCACTTTCCCAAACCCACCCACTCCTGTAGTTTCAAGGTGCACTCACCAATTTAAAGATTCATTTATGATAAATACATTGGACACTGACTCATAGCACGTCACTAGGAATAGGTTAGACATAATAGAGGTTAACTGGAATCAGACTACCTGTTAGTTGACAGTACCATTAGGTACTCAAACACAATTTGCAGGTAACAAGATTATCCAACCTGAAAATTACACATTGAGGGACAGATTTTCAGCCCCAACTCCACCTTTGTGCTGCCTAGCAGGCAGAAAACAATCTTAAAGAGACCACTGAAGTTATTCCAGCAGAAGAGAGTTCTCAGGTGGTATTGGGTCAGAACAGCAGTCTCTTGGAAAGGTCACTCAGAAACCCCTCTCCAACCCCTGTGCTCTTCAGATGTTCTGTGATTGAGTTCAAAAGAATAATGGGCTTGTGCAATGAGAGCATTAAAATGCAAATGTGGAACACATGAAAAATAGAATCCATCCAAAATGTGGCATCATCTCCATTCACTGCATATATACTTTTTTTACACTGCAATCTCAGTGGGTTCAAGGACTTTTCCAGCACAAACCCCATAATATTTAATCTGATCAATATGCTGCAGAGGTGATGGTTCCATAATTAATTGACCCCAGATGTTGCGTTTTTATGTTCATCATATTATATTTCTAAATATAGCACTTGTCTGGTCACCTGCACTTGTCTGGTCACCTAAAAGGTTCAAAATTCACTCCATCAGGTTGGGTTATTCCATATTATTTAATATTCTGATAATATTCTGTTTTATTACAGAAAGTAAGATGTGCTGGTGGTTAAGACACTGGACTGGGACTTGTGAGATTTGGGCTCAACTCCTGGCTCTTCCACAGATTCCATGGGTAACTGTGGGCAAGTCATTTAACCTCTCTGCACCTCAGTTCCCCATCTGTACAAATGGGGCTAATACTTTCTTTCTCTGTCTTATCTTTTTTATAATATAGGCTCTTTGGGACAAGTGCTGACTATTACTATGCTTTTGTACAGCACCTCACACAATGGATTCCTGAATTCAGTTGGGGCTTCTAGGCACCACTGTAATACAGACAATTGAATTAACAGAGCTCTGTAATGGTGCAGAAGTCTGCCTGCTCAGATCCAGTTGCAGCATTGTGACTTTAGTGTGGAATTTGACAAGGTGAAAAATATCTCATCCCTCATTTCTAATTAATCCTCTTTCATCTCCAGCAACGCCTTTGTTCTATTTTCCTAAGTCCATTTCACTTTGGGGGTCTCTAAATGATACAGTAAAACAAACAAACAAATACATAAAATAATAATAATAATAATCAACACATTTTAATCTCATTGTGATAATTTTTTCAACCAGACCATTGCCATATGTAATATTTGTTGGGCAACAACAAAGTGCTCAGTGATGCACAATATACCAAAATAGAGACAGTCCTTGTCCCACAGAGGCTATAATGTAAGGCACTGCCCCAGAAAGTAGATCCCCATGGGTGGCCCTTGCACCTGTGCAGGGACCCACTGACAGTGGGGCTTCATATGGAGCTCCATATAGGGCTGGGACCAAAATGACAGGCTGAGAGGCAGTGTAGATGATACATGCTGGTGCACCCAGAGGAAAGAGTAACTTCATAAACCTGGTTTCTTTCATAGTTTCCCCCAAGAGAAGCTACAGTTCACTCTGTTTTTCTAAAAGCTGTCTTTTCCACAAACTGTTTGGGCCCCCACAGCATAGCTTCGTCACTGTTATTTAGTAATTTTTGATGTGAAACTTTAACAAATGCATATTCCAGGCAAAACCTCCTCCTCGTTGAATCACACAGGCTGTGTCCTAATCAAATTATATTTTTGAAGTGTTTCCTCACCGAATCCCACAAGGTTTTTTGTCTCTTATTTCTCCCCACACCTGCTTTTTAAACTAACCAGTCTACAACTGCCAGCAGCACCTCATGCCCTCCACTCCCTACCCCCCTTTTTTTTAGCAATGGTGTTATGTTCATCACTTTCCAGTCCTCCACAATCTGACCTGTCACCTGAGAACTTCTCAAAATATCAGTGAATACCATGCTTATTTCTGCCTTTTCAGACTTGTGCATGCACATTATCTAGTATAGGTCAGGTATTATCTACTGGTTAAAGGAAGTCATTCATGGTCAGGGCTCCTGGGCAATAATCAATTTAATGAGTTGCTGTGGGTTCAGTGGACAGGAGCAGGAGGCATCTTCAGCAGCTATGATGGGATCTCCTGTGTCAGTATATTTGATTCTTTTGGGTGGAGGGCTTGTTGGAGGCTGCGGCAGCTGGCAGTGGCATTAGGTTGCTGCTTGGAGCCAGTGGTGTTGCATGTTCATCTCCTATCTAGGCTGCATACATTCGCTGCCAGTGTGACAGCCTCATCATTCAGAGCTTGTGCACAAGTATAAGCCAGTGTTCTTGACTATATCATTATTTCCATGGCCTATGGTGAGTCAGTGAAGTCCTTGTCTTTTTTTTTTTTTTTTTAAAGTGGACCTATTTTCTCTTGTGCCTTATGTTAATGTTCAATATACTTACAGGACTCTTTGTTGTGCATTGCAGTAGTCACTGGCACTCCTTTCCTCCTCAGATTAATTTGCAATGGGATATTGGTTTCATTTGGGCCTAATAATTTTCTGCTACTAAAAACTCAGGCCCCAATGCTGGGCTTCAATCTGCTGCTATTCAGCCCTTTCATATCATTCCTGAGATATAAAAGGGCTGGGTCACAGCTGGTTACCCCCACTCCCTGCAATTTCCGCAGATCACCTCACAACTCCTGGTATAATGGCATGCTTTGGGCATGCCAATGGACTGGAGGGGACATACTGGGAGAGGTTGGGAGTGAGGCTTGTGTGCACTACTAGTCTAAGATGCTGAATAGTTCCTTGGGGACCATTGCAGCCTAGGCATAAATTAAAGCATCCCCAGGGTTGTTTTCTTATGCTGGCACCTGAACCAGTCCCAGAAGCCCCTAACTCTGGAGGCTCAAAGGTGGTCAGTCTTCCTGGACTACACAAGCTGTAAGACACACCTCAGAACTATGGACTCACTCAAAAGAAAGCCAGTGAGGGCTGGTTCATGATTGCCACAGATGTCTAAAACTGAACAGCCAGTTCGCTTTAAGTTGTTTAATCTCCATGCCCTGCCCTCCCCCAAAATTAATACTATTGAGTATGAACCCCACTCAGTAAGGATGCTCCCTAAGAGTAGGTAGATGGTTTGTATGGCACAGAGGACTCATAGTGTCAAAGTACAAAAAAAAAATAATGCTGATCCATATTTTCCCACTATTTATACTGTGGCACACAAGTTAGCTGAAAAGCTGAAATATTGCTTTTCTAAAGATAGTAACCAAGCTGTCATTTGAAAGCTCTGATTGTCAAGGCCCCATACATAAATTGAACTGGCACAAACGAACTTTGTTCTATACTGGAGACAGTTCAAAACAAGAAAGAAAGAAATCTATTGCTAGGATGAGGCTGGGGAGTGGCCCACAGCCTAATTGTCAAGTTTGTAGATTCTATATCAGTTACTCAAAAACAAGCTGCACAAGAACTGAAACAGCCTAGGGAGTTTGGTTGCCACATTTGTTTTTTAAAAAGTCATCATCTAAGATTACAAATTAGACATGATGCTTGGATCAATTATTATTTCAAACTGGAGGACCTAGCTTGTAGCTGGAAATGTTTTTTTGGAATTGAATCTGAAGGATATAAATGGCAAAAAGCATAGGAAAATCCCCAGTTTTCAGCAGTGAAAAATGGGTATATTCAGTCATATGATTTACATTGTCTAAGGCCAAATTATGGCATTTAGGTATTAGCATTGGGTGCAGCCTGCTTCTCCAGTGCACTTGGATCTGCTTCCAATGTGTGTACGCACCAAGGGTAGGCATACCCAAGCAAGATTCATTCTTGCTAGCATGAGTTCCAATAGCAGTGACATCGTAGGAGCATAAACTTCAGAGTGGGCTAGCTGCCCAAATAAATACCCAGGGTCCCAGGTGGACGTGTACTGTTTGTGCTGAAGCCCATGCTGCTGTGGTTTCCCTGCTATTGGTGCTCACACTAGATGGACTAAAGTTAACTCAGCTATGTCTACATGTGCTGCAATCACACCTCCCATGGCTGCGTAGACATTCCCTGTGACTGGCCTTTACATGGGGTACAGAGATTGGGGAGAAGGGTTCTGGCATATTCCCCATATGAAGCCACACAGGGGCCATCGCTGTGTGGTGCTAAGCATCTTCTAAAGATTGCTGTGAGACCTTTGTGGAAAGCCACTAGAAGCGCAGTTTTGTAGCAGGACTCCTTTAACAAAGCATCCAGATTGTACATCAGGGTGATAAAATTTTCCCTCAGGGTCTCTACGCTGCAGTTAAACACCCCTGTCTGGACCGTGTCAGCTGACTCAGGCTTGCAGGGCTCAGCTACAGAGCCATTTAATTGCAATGTAGACGTTAAGGCTTGGACTGTAGCCTGGGCTCTGGGAACTTCCCTCCCATATCAGCGTTGTAGCAGAGCCAGGATTAAAACTCATAGCTCACATACTCAGTCCACTATACTACACTGTCTCTCTCAGAGCAATATTACATCATTCTAGTTACACTCCACAAGGCAAAAATTCTAATTAAACAAGCATTTCCATATTCTCATCCCATCTAAAAATACCTGTCAACATATGTATATAAATACAGTACTGTGTCCCACCTGCCCATCAGCCTCAGTCACCGCCCACCGCCTGAGCACTAATAGCACAATCCTGTATCACCTCCCACTCAGCCAAGCAATCCTGCGTTAGCTGCTTTAGCTACACTCACAGCTATATATATGCATGCACATGACAAAACACTTTTGCAAAATGAAGATAAATATATGCAAAAATTACGATGCATTTTAGAGTTACTGTGGTGCTGGTTTAACTACACAGAAATATATATATATATTGTGACGGACTCCGACCAGAAGGATATAAGAGAGTAATCCTGTTGGTATCCAGGAAGCCTAAGGGGAGGATCCATAGGTCCGTGATACCAAATAATTGCCGGGGACAACTAATGAGCTAACAGGAACAGGAGTGAGGTCACAGTAGTCCTATTGGGTACTGGGAAGTGGGCGGGCGGAAGCCTGCCCACAGCTAAAGGCCCCTCCCCCAGCCTGGGGAGGAGCTACTGAGCCCAGACCTCAACTAAAGTTGTGGGACAACGAAGGAAAAAGACAGGACAGGTGTGGGGGTCAAAGGGCCATAACTAGGAACCGGAAGGAGACATCGAGCAGAGAACCCCGGACAGCGCCCACTGCTCCTCAAAAGCATCCAAGGAGCCAGCGGGCACCGCCCAAAGGAACGCTGCCCGGATGCGTGAATGGATAAAGGAACAAAAACAGGCCCCACAGTCGCAGTCCCCCCCCCCCCCCCCCAGTCAACCTCCTCTCCCTGGTGTAATAAATGGCCACTTTGGCCATGGCTAGGAGGAGGTTGACAAGGTGGTCCCGTGACTTCGTGGGGCCACGGATGGGGTGAGCATATAGAAAAAAGTGCGGGGGAAAGTGCAGACAGAACCTCAACAAGAGGTTCTGGAGGAGCCGGAAGAGGGGCTGCAACCTGGTGCACTGCAGATTGACATGTGCCAGGGTCTCCCTCACACCACAAAAAGGGCAAGCATTGGGAAAAGGGGTGAACTGCTCCAGGTACACACCCGTGCTCACGGCTCCATGAAGGAGCCGCTAACTAATGTCCCCGGTGGGCCGTGGAACCAGGATGGAATACAGGCAGGCCCACGAGGGTCCTCCACCCTCTGCAGCTGGTAAAAGGTCCCGCCACTTAGTATCGGGGCAGGATGTGAGGGTGGGGAAATCAAGAGTGTGGAACACGAGCATGTAGAGATGGTCCCATGGTGCGGTTCGGAAATGAACCAGCTGCGAATCGCGCAGCCGGCTCAGGGTACAAAGGGATGGGGGTCTTGAAGGCTCACGGGGCCGGGGCCTGATGAAGAGATCCAGAGGGCCCGGGGTAAGGGGCAGGCAGAGAATACGCTCTTGCAGGACCCACTTGAGGAAAAGCTGAGAAGTGGGCAATAAGGCTGCCTCCACTTCCCAAAGTACGCGCCGGGGGATGCCAAGGGCAGAGAGCCCCATGCACCTACCGAGCGCATAGGGATCCACCCAGTCCCCCCAGTCGTAGTCCAGGAGGTCTCTGATACTGGTAGCTTCCACCAGGACCAACCTCTGGTACACCGAGGGGGACTCCGCCACCTGCACACAAAGATGGGGATTATGTAGCAGGGGTTCCGTGAGATTCCCCCTCGCTCCCCGGTGGCTGCCACGGACCTGGTCACCAAAACCAGCTTCCAGGTCTGGAGGAGGTCCTGGTAGAAGACCGGCAGCTCAGAGCGGTCTTGCAGAAGACCTCTCTGGCGGAGATAAAAGAGCTGCTGGTCGTATCGGAGCCCTCGGAGGCGGCAGAGGTAGGCATGCGCCAACGTACTCCACACCAAGCTACCTGCACCATAAAGGAGTCTCTGCAGGGCCTGGAGGCGAAAGACACGGACCTGCGTGTGCAAGCATGTCAGGCCCTGTCCTCCTTTCTCCAGAGGAAGATGCAAAACCCCCGCAGAGACCCAGTGCAGTCCTGGCCAAAAGAACTCCAGAACTAACTTCTGGAGCCGGGCCAGGAACCCCGGGGCCAGGCACAGGTTGTTGAGTCAGTGCCAGAGCATGGACAGGACTAGCTGACTAAGCACTAGTGCCCTCCTGCAAAAGGAGAGGCACCGGAGCAGCCCTGCCCACCTCCGCAGCCGATCAACTACCCTGCCCTCCAAATCATGCCAGTTCTCTGGCAGAGAAAGATGCGTGACAGAAAGATAAACACCAAGATAGAGCAGTGGACCCGCACCCCACCGAATGGCCTGAAGCGCAGGTGGGAGGGAGCTCGCCTGCCACCCAGCCCCGACCATCAGGCCAGAGCTCTTGACCCAGTTGACCCAGGCGTAGGAGGCTGCCGAGTACACAGGTTGGCAGGCCTTCACCCGCACCAGGTCGCCCGGGCCCTGGACCACAAGGAGCACGTCATCGGTGTACGCTGACAGGAACAGCCGCATCCCCGTCTCACGGAGCACCATCCCCGTCAACCTCTTCTGGAGGAGACGGAGGAAGGGCTCAATGGCCAGAGTATACTGGCCTGACAGCGGACAGCCTTGACGCACTCCTCGCCCAAAGCTGACAGGTGCACTCAGGGTCCAGTTGAGCCTGACCAAGCACTCCGCAGAAATGTACAGCACCTGGAGAAAACCCACGAAACGGGGCCCAAAGCCGAATGCCCGTGGAGTGCCCAGGAGATACCCGTGGTCCATCCGGTCGAATGCCTTCTCCTGATCCAGGGAAAGGAGGGCGAATTACAGACCATCCCTACACCCAAGCTCAAGGAGATCCCGGACCAAATAAATATTGTTGAAGATGGTATGGCCTGGGACGGTGTAAGTCTGGTGAGGATGGACCATGTCCACCAGCACGGACCCCAGTCGCAGCGAGATGGCTTTCGCCACAACCTTATA
The DNA here is from genome assembly GCF_028017835.1 of Emys orbicularis. Lineage (NCBI taxonomy): Eukaryota > Metazoa > Chordata > Testudines > Emydidae > Emys > Emys orbicularis. The sequence goes on along the minus strand of NC_088686.1, from coordinate 92,553,492 downwards.
GTCCGTGGTGAGGAGCGAGACAGGACCCAATTCCTAAGGTCACAGAGGTCCCCCTTCTTTGGAAGCAAGGCGAGCATTGGAGGGAGGACTCCGCTCCCCAAGGACTCAGCCGAGACGATGGCAAGGTCTGGGCCGAGGACATCCCAGAACACGCGGTAGAACTCCACGGTCAGCCCGTCCATGCCCGGAGACTTATTAGTGGGCATAAGACGGAGGGCTTCCAAGAACTCAGCCAGAGTGAGAGGCAGCTCTAGCCGGTCCCTGTCACCCGTGCTGACCACCGGGAGTTCATCCCACTGGGACACAGCACCCCTCGACAGGGCATAGTGGTTAAAAGGGCAGCAAGGGATTGGGGCACCCCCACAGCGCTAGGCTCAGGTGCCTCGCTAAATGAAGCACCCATGATTACAGCACTGTGGGGGAAGGGGGCGAGGGCTGCCACCCCGCCTCACAGGGAAAGGCACCCTTAGGCTCAGAGCACAGCCACTCGGCGTCAGCCGTCGCCACACTGGGCACAGCGGCCTCTGCCGGAGTACTAATCGTGGCCAGGTGGATGGTCAGGTCCCAGGGCGCCACAGAGGCAATAACAGGGGCAACAGCATCAGGCAGGGGAGAAGGGGGGGGGGCCGACAGATCACAATCACCCTGACCCGAGGCCCTCTAACAGGGGGGCATCCACCCCCTTGGTGGTAGGGGTCAAGCCCAGGGTCTCAATCTCATCAAAAATGGAGGCAAAGTCCCCTCCCGCCTCTATGGGGTCTCCCTCAACAGCAGCCAGAGCAGTAGCCACCTCAGCGCCTAAAGGGGGAACAGACGGCAAGGGGGCAGGGGGGACACCTTCCAAGACCCCCTCAGGAAGGGACTCTATGAGAGAGGTGGTACTACCACCGCCGCGGCAGCAACAACCTCAGCCAATCCCAAGTGGTGAACTTCAGCAGGGGAGACAACGGAAAACCCAGCAACAGCAACCCCCTTCATAGTTTTACAGGGGATCCCTTCCCCCTCGCCAATGAGAGGGGGATGCTGGAATTTCCGCCGAAGACCCGGAGTGGAAGGACCCCCCGCCACCGAATTTCCGCAGAGGGCGGCAAAATGTCGCCCCCCAAATCCTGCCACCCGAGGCTACTGCCTAGGGTCGCCTAGTGGAAGCGCCAGCCCTGCCGCCAAGCCCCTCTCCACCACCTCCTGGGCAGCGGCCTCCGACGCCAGAAAGAACACCACCTTCCCAAACATCTTAGAGGCTACCACCATGGCCGTGGGCCCCACCACCCATGCCATCGCCTGCAGGTAGGTTTCCACGTGGGGCGAGGCCAACAGCAGGAGGCAACGTGCCCCGTGCTCCCTGGTGAGGGTGGGAAAGGGGCCCCGGGCGCTGGGAATGGTATTCCGGGAGGCAGCTGGAGCAGACTGCAAGGCGACACGCGGAGAGATCGCAGCTACCTGGGCGTACGCCTTGGGGGCTGAAGGAGCAGCACCTCCAGGGCTGGTGGAGGGAACAACATATCGGGGAAGAAAGGGAGCCACGGCCATCAGTGAGTCCGCAGCAGGAGAAGGAACCGCCGCCACTGGAGGTTTCGCTTTCTGGGCGGGGCCCTTGCCCTTCTTCGTCCCCCGGCCCTTCCCACCGGCCAAGGGAGTGGTCTCAAAAGCAGGGGCAGCAGAGGTCATAGCAGCAGCAGCAGAGTCTCGGGAATCCTTATCCATGCCTAGGCAGCGGCGATCATGGCAGCAATGGCAGGCAACCCGGCAGTGGCGGTCAAGGCAACCATCACAGGGGAGTGTGGGAAGGGAGACTAAAGGGGAGCTGCAGGGACATCCAGGGAAGTCCCACCCCCCGAATCACCCACCACAGTAAGGGAGGGATAGGGACAGCCACTTACGGCAGGAAACAAAGGGAACGGAGGGAAGGGAAGGGAAGGGAAGGGAAGGGAGGAAGGGGGGAACGGCTACCACACCCCTATGCTAGGCTGAAAGCAGGGCAGGAGGGCGCCAACAGAAAGGGACACAGGAAAACAAGGAACACAACTCCTGGCACAGGATGAAAAACACGCTCTCCCCACTGCATTAAGGAAAGGAAGGGAGAACTAAAACATCATGGAGGAGTGTGCATCAATGAAGGGAACAACCAAAGAGGGGAGGGGAATCTCAAGCATCAAAAATGGAACATGGGCATGCAGGCAAAGAGGGCAAACCGGGGGTGAGGGGGAAGGGGGGATAGCAAGGGACTGGAATGAAGAGTGGGAGGAACAAGTATGCCACAGGCAAGGAACAGAAAACAGGGTGGGCTCAAAAGCAACCAATCCAAAAAGGGGAAATGGGGCTGGCAGCAACACCTGCACCTTGGGACAAGGGCGGGGCAAACAAACTAACCAAGGACCAACAAAGAAAGAAGCCCCACAAAAAGCAGGGTAGGGCAAAACGGAGCAAACAGGGCGGCTAGAAGAGGAGCGGGTGGGGCAGGCAGCAAGGGGAAAGGGGGCAAACAGCTGCAAGGACAGGACAGAGGGAGAAGCAGGGGGAAAGGGAGCCCACCAGCCAAATGCAGCAGGGGAGGGAGGACAAATCCAAGGGAGGGAAGAGGAAACGCGCATCCACGGGCAGGGCCGGCTTTAGGAAGTGTGGGGCCCAATTTGAACAGGGATGACTAAAAAAAAAACCTGTTCCATAACAATATAAATAATAAAATTATATATTATGTACATTGCGTCATATATGCTGCTGATCGGTTATTAATGAGCTCCGTTTCACATGTGTGGGTCCCCGCCACTCCCTGGGGTGTGCTAGGGTGACCAGATGTCCCGATTTTATTGGGACAGTCCCGATTTTGGGGTCTTTTTCTTATCCTATTACCCCCCCACCCCCATCCCCATTTTTCACACTTGCTGTCTGGTCACCCTAGGGTGTGCACATGTGTGGGTCCCAGCTGCTCCCTGCCCCCCTCATTGAAGCAGGTGTGCAGGGTTACTGCCCTGGGAACTGCAGGGCACCAGTGGACATGGGGCTGGCTGGAGGCAGGGCAGGGGCTGACTGGAGGTAGGGTCTGGCTGCAGGCAGGGCAAGGGGTGCGGGGCTGGCTGGAGACAGGGGTATGTGGGGCGGGCTGGCTGGCTTCAGGCAGGGCCGCAGGTGCGGCAGGCAGGGCCGGCTCTAGGCACCAGCAAACCAATCACGTGCTTGGGGCGGCACATTTTCAGGGGCGGCATTCCGGACATCTTTTTTTTTTTTTTTTGCTTCGGGGGGCAAAAGCCTAGAGCCGGCCCTGGCAGCAGCGCACCCTGCGCGGGGGTGCCCTGGGGCCGCTGCGGTTCGCGTCGCGGGGGAGCAGCGCTTGCACCTTGTGGCTGGGCCGGGCAGGCTCTGAGCGGGGGACACTCAGGCTGGGGGCCTCCCTGCGGGGCACACGGAGCTGCCTGCAGGTGCCACAGGGCGGTCGCCCCCCAGCGCCGCAGCCGGGGCTGGGCGAAGCGGCCTGAGCCGCCCAGGGACTGTGGCAGGGCGGCCAGAAGCAGCAGCAGCAGCGGGGGCATAGAGGGCGGGGTGCTGTCGTGCGGGGCCTACGTCCCACTCTCCGGGGCTCCGCTCCCTCTGGGGCTAGCCTGCCCTGGCTCCTCAGCCCCCTGCCGGGGTGGTCCCCCGGCTCTGCCCTCCTGGGTCTCGGCTGGTCCTAGAGGCAGGAGCCCTGGTTGGAGGGACCCTGGGCTGAGGGTTTACCCAGACCCTGCCAGGGCCGGACCGGACGGAGGCGAGGGGGTAGCGGGTGGAGTCAGCACTGGTGGGGGGGAGCCCAGCACTGGGGTGGCAGGAGGTGTGGGAGGGGGGGGGAGAAGAGAGAGTCCAGGGCTGGGGCGGCAGGGAGTGCGGTTGGGGGAGGACAATGGTGGGGGGGTGAGAGCCCAGCGTCTGGTGTTGGGGGCAGCCAAAAATGTTTTTGCTTGGGGCGGCAAAAAACCAAGAGCCAGCCCTGGCGGCAGGGGTTGGCAGGGCTGGAGACAGAGGAGTGCGGGACTGGTTGGCTTCAGGCAGGGGAGTGTGGCAGGGGTTGGCTGGAGACAGGGCAGGGGGTGCAGGGCTGGTGCGGGCAAGGGTGTGTGAGAGGCTGGCTGGCTTCGGGCAGGGCCACAGGGGGGTGCGGCAGGGGTTGGCTGGAGACAGAGCAGAGGATGCAGCAGGGGTTGGCTGTGGGCAGGGGGTGCGGCAGGGGCTGGCTGTGGGCTGGGCAGGGCAGGGGGTGCGGGGCTGGTGCGGGCAGGGCAGGGGGTGCAGCAGGGGCTGGCTGCGGGCAGGGCAGGGGGTGCAGGGCTGGTGCGGGCAGGGGGTGCAGCAGAGGCAGCTGGAGCCCCAGCCCATTAAATAGCCCCCGAGCCCCCCACTATCCCAGGGCTCTGGGGGCTATTTAAAGGGTCCGGGGCTCCCCTCCTTCTACCGCCCCGGCCCTTTAAATAGCCGCGGAAGCCCTGGGGAAGCAGCAGGGCTCCGGCAGCTATTTAAAGGGCCGCTGCGGTAGAGGCAGCGGGAGCCCCAGACTTTTTAAATAGCCCCCAGAGCCCCACAGCCCTACCCCAGGGCTCCAGCAGTGGGGCTCTGGTGGCAATTTAAAGGGCCTAGGCTTTAAAGGCCCAGGCCCTTTAAATTGCCCCCTGGGGAAGCCGGGCCACCCCGGTACAGCGCACCGGCTCTTGCCGGTACGCCACACCGGGGCTTGGGCGTGGGGCCCGATTCAGGGAAATTGGTTGAATCGGCCTAAAGCTGGCCCTGCCCACGGGCGCCCATAAAACCACTGCCTGCTCGCTGCTGCTACAGTCCCAAGATGGGAAAAAGGACAGAGGAGTGGAGGACAGGCCTGGGTTCCTCCCTTCCCCCCATGCTCTACAGAGATCCCCTTGAGAGGGGAAGCAGACTTTGGTCCAGGCAGGAGGCTGAACTGTGCCTACTGAGCTCTAAGGAGCAACAGAGACTGTGGGTATTCCACCTTCCCACCTCCCATACTGGCCTGTGATGAAAGTAGCTCAATAAGCTGTGACCTTTGCCACTGTACTGAAAAAGGGAGGTCACATTGAGGGCCTTAGCAAGTTTCTGAGGCCACTGAATCTGCCTGGAAGCACGGGACCCACCAATACAGGCTCAGAGCTTTGTCACAATATATATATGTTTCTGGATCTCACCTGCTTTGAGAGACCCCATGCCATTAAGATTGGCACATTTCATCTATAATTATTTTATGTAAAATATTTACTTTTAGCATAAAGATTTAAACCCTCCTAATCCTCTATTAGCATTTTTGCTAAAAATCTGGCCAATGTTTTATTATATGGACATAGATTTATTAAAGCAATTCCTTTCTACTACAAAAAGAGGCTCTTTTATTACTTGTATGATGCACTCCCTACATTCAATGACTAGGACACCAGAGTGACTAGGATTACTTTTGGTGCTAAGTCATCAGTCTATCGCTTGTATGACTCAGGCTCAATCCCTATCATTAGGGCCCTACCAAATTCATGGACCGTGAAATCTCGTCTTCCCCGTGAGATCTGGTCTTTTGTGTATTTTTACCCTCGACTATACAGATTTCACAGGGGAGACCAGCGTTTCTCAAACTGGGGGTCACAACCCAAAAGAGGTTCCGGTGATTGCAAAGTTATTGTAGGGAGTCATGGTATTGCCACCCTTACATCTGTGCTGCCTTCAGAGCTGGGTGGCCAGAGAGTGGTGGTTGCTGGCTGAGGGCCCAGCTCTGAAGGCAGCAGTGCAGAAGTAAGGGTGGCAATACCATACTATGCCATCCTTACTTTTGCACTTCACTGCCTTCAGAGCTGGACTCCTGGCTAGCAGCTGCCGCTCTCCGGCCACCCAGTTCTGAGGGCAGTGCCGCCAGCAGCAGCAGAGCAGAAGTAAGAGTGGCAATACTGCAACCCCCCTACAATAACCTTGCGACACCTCCTGCCTCCCCCCTCGCTGCCCTCTTTTGGGTCAGGATCCCTACAGTTACAACACCATGAAATTTCAGATTTAAATATCTGAAATCATGAAATTTATGATTTTTAAAACCCTATGACCATGAAATTGACCAAAATGGATCGTGAATTTGGTAGGGCCCTACCTATGATGTATTGTCCTAAGAGTTGTCTAGTTTAGTTTTCAAATGGTGAAAGGGTTGAGCCTGCTTCTATTTTTGGGTCTTCAACACTATAATATATCTCACTGGAGAGGGGAGGTAGTATATCATGGGAGTTGTAGTCCAGCTGGAGAGTCTGGCCCATAATGGAGAACGGGCGTGGGACGCAACCAAATTATAACTGGATCAGCACAGACAAATTAAAATGCAAAAATATTGCAGTTTTCAGCCAAAATATTTTGGTTTGGGGGCACTCTTTTTGACAAAAAACAAAACAAAATAATTTGTCCCCCAGAAAGCAGATACTTTTCATGAAAAGTTCTGGTTCATCAAACACCTGTTTCAACAGAAAAATGTTGACCAGCCCTCTGTGAAGATCTATAGTTAATAATCTCTAGCTCGTACACAGCCTTTGCATCAATAGATCTTGAAGCACTCTACAAAGCTCAGTATCATCATCCCCATTCTACAGATGTGGAACTGAGGCACAGGGAGTGAAGTGATTGGCTTGAAGTCACCCAGCAAAGCAGAACCAGGTATCCTGATAAACGTTTTAACTTTCACTCCACTTAGCTTAAGTCAATGAGCTGACCTGTACTTCAATGCTCCCTGTTTAAGCTTCCTTGTGCTTTAGAATCTGATGAAGAGCCTCTTCCAATCAGGTCATTCCATGGGCTCATCAAACTGAAAGTCCTGTAGAGAGCTGAACTTTTCTTCAAACACTGAACAAGAAGCTATCAGAATAAGAAAACAGTGTTGTCCCTAAAGCTATTCTGTCTTTCTAACTTCACTGTAGAGCTTCTGCCTAGAACCTTCCCCAATCCCCTCCTTCCTTTCAACTAGAGATTTAAAGAAACAGCACACATACTCAGCTGACAGACATAAAATATATACAATTAGCATAATCAGTATACATATTTTACACATGTTCCAAAATTTTCATATTAGGTGACAAATGAGAGAGAGAGAGAGAGAGAGAGATAGTATACACTTTGAAATAAATCAAATTAACTTTCTGTTCCTTATTATAATAATTTAAAGATTGCAGAAATCCTTCACATTCAGTGAATGGGTACGTAGCCATGCCCGGAATTCCACATACACCCCTCTAACAAGATCTGAGAATGTTTGTAAACATAACAGAAAGCAATCAGTCAAACTTCAGTAACAGACACAGCTGCAGAAGGCAGTGAGAAAGCCTTAAATAAAACATAGTATCAGCCTTCAGTAGAGAGCATTGAGACAAATGCCAGGGATGTGAAAGGTGTCGCTGGGATTACCAATGACGTGCTAATGGTTGTTCAAGCAATCTCTATGCCTCCTTCTCTCTGACTCACTGTCTCCCTTTGGAGGCTTCTCTCACGTCATTGAGGGACTGAGGGTTATTCACAGATCACTGAATAAAGGCAAGCTTTAGCTTCCAGCTTGCATCCCCTGGTCATATGAAAAGGACTGAGGTCACTGGTAAGCAACCTTTGAGCTTTTTATCAATAGATCCAATGAAGTAGAGAAGAAGAAAATCTTGAGCACCCCCTTATTTCACTATTTCTGGGAGCTTTTGGGGGGATTTTTACAGTTATTTTTGCAAATTAGGACTTGCCTCTTTTTTCAGTGGGTTGTAAATTCCCTTGCTTGCAACAAAAGTTATAACTTGTAGACTCTAATAAAAACTAAGAGGTTTTTGACTGGTAATTAAAAAGAGAAGAGAAAAACAAACTCTTATATTAGGAGCCTGTATTAGAAAATATGGTATTTTTCTACTATTAGAAAGGACCAAGTAACAAGTCAACCAATACCTTAACTATTTCACTCATTTCTGCTTATTATTAATTTTACGTGTGTCCTGTAAGCAATCAAGATGCAGTTGACCCCACTGCAGAGTATTGTTGCAAATGCTGACAGGATGGGCAGGGATGGTGTCCTTAGCCTCTGTTTGCCAGAAGCTGAGAATGGGCGACAAGGGATGGATCACTTGATGATTACATGCTCTGTTCATTCCCTATTCTGGAATTGGCCACTGTCAGAAGACAGGATCCTGGGCTAGATGGACCTTTGGTCTGACCCAGTATGGCCGTTCTTATGTGGAACACAAGTTCCTTCTGATGTCTGATAGCCTGCTCTTTATACTTGGAAACAATTATTGTACGTGCGCCAAGCACAGGTTCTAGCCTTTGAGCCCCCAGGATCATTCACACATTTCATGCTAGGCCTGGTCTACACCATTTTTGTACCAATATAGCTATCTCACTAGGGGTGCAATCTAAAAATTTTTCCACCGAACTGCGGAGCAGTGAGTGACGAGCACGGCGAGCGATTTCACCAGGACATTGCAACAATGGAGAAACGCTATCAGGGCAAATGGAGCCCATCAATGCTTGCAGACTATTGCTGGACAGTGACAAGAGCTGCTCCATTTAATGAATACAAGAGACAAGCCAAGAAGCGCCGAGTAGACACTGAATAGGACTAAACTATGTACAGAATAGTTTTTTGCCTTTTGTTTCATAATAAATTTTATTTATATAACCCTTTTGCTGATTTTTAAAGTTTTACATAAACAGGACAGGTGAAATATTATCATGTAAAGCAACCATAAACACATGAAAAGACCTAGGTTTACAATTTATGATTAAAACTCTACTATCTACACAATATACATAGACATAAAATGTAAAAACTTAACTATCTTAGAAACAGTAGCCAATCAGTTGTTTTAATTGTCATATTTGAATTCAGCACATCAAAATACATAATAAATAGCACATTTTATCTCTGAAGCAGACGACTTCTCAAAAATTGTAGACCAGTGTAATCAGACTACAAACCCCTAGAGACAATCATAGCAAAGCCCCTTCTTAATGCACCAAAGAGATTCCAATGCATGTTGATGCACCTCCAATGCTACCAGGCAGAGATCAGACATTGTCCAGACGATTACTGGTGTTAGCTGACACCCTGAGCAAGGCATATATACCCAGCATCAGTGAGCTGGGGGAAGGTGATCAGGACATTGAATCCATTAATATGCTGTCTCCCAGTTTCAACAGCAAAGCTAATGGAAATCCAAGAGGCTACTGAACAGGAAATCCAACTACAAGCGGTCAAGACAGAGATACTGGCAGGGTGGCCAGAAGAAAAAAAGCCAAGTACCAGTAGGAGCAGAACCCTATTTTCAAATTAAAGATGAGCTGAGTGTGCAGGACAGAATCCTATTTCAAGGAGGTGAGCTGTCGCCCCACCTCATTACATAAGGATGTCATGCAAAAAATATATGCCTCACACCTGGGCATTGATAGCTGTCGTAGGCAGCCTCAAGAGTGTGCTTACTGGTCAGGAATGAATACACAACTCCTCTCCTTGGTAGAAGTGTGTGACACCTGCCGTCATGCAATAATTGACAGCAGAAAGGGACTCTGTTACCACATATGCTGCCCACCTGGCCATGGGAAAAGTCTGCTCTCACCTTTTCCCATGGTCAGGTGGGCAGTTTCCTCTGATTAAGACCTCTTGTTAGCATTTTTGGCATATAGAAATACCCCATCATAGGAGTGCCAAAACAGTCCAGTGCAGTTACAGATGAGATGAAGGATCAAAACCCTACAACCAGTGAGGGGAGTCCTTTTGCAGCCAGAGGGATGGAGATACTGCCGAGAGTAGATGGCCAACAATCAGAGAGAGAGCAGGCACTAGAGTACGAGAGGTCATCCAAGGACCTGCCAGCCCTGGAAATAGGCACTCCTGTGAGGATCCAGCCATTAAAGAGACACCAAGAGTGAACTCAAGGCGTCATGAGGGGTGCAATGACACCCAGATCATACAAAGTGACTGCTCAACAAGAACAAGAGGACAATGAACAGAAGATGTGAGCCAGAAGACATAACATCCAGAGACAGCCTACAGAGATAGTGATTATCAAGAACAGAGAGACTGAGAACCATCTGGAGGCCAACCCCACAAAGAGGAAGGAGACTCAACAGAGAGATAGTTAACAGGGAGATAGAGAGAGGTCACTCCCAGCATGGTCACCTGTTGAGAAAACCAAACTATCTCAAAGGCTATAACCAGCTGAGTCTGTGGTAAAGACAGGACTCCAGCTTGGAGTCCCTGGAAAAATCATGGAGCAGGTCCTCAAGGAATCAATTATGAAACACTTAGAGGAGAGGAAAGTGATCAGGAACAGTCAGCATGGATTCACCAAGGGGAAGTCGTGCCTGACTAACCTAATTGCCTTCTATGATGAGATAACTGGCTCTGTGGATGAGGGGAAAGCAGTGGATGTGTTATTCCTTGACTTTAGCAAAGCTTTTGATACGGTCTCCCACAGTATTCTTGCCGCCAAGTTAAAGAAGTATGGGCTGGATGAATGGACTGTAAGGTGGATAGAAAGCTGGCTAGATCGTCGGGCTCAACGGGTAGTGATCAATGGCTCCATGTCTAGTTGGCAGCCGGTTTCAAGCGGAGTGCCCCAAGGGTTGGTCCTGGGGCCGGTTTTGTTTAATATCTTTATTAATGATCTGGAGGATGGTGTGGACTGCACTCTCAGCAAGTTTGCCGATGACACTAAACTAGGAGGTGTGGTAGATACACTAGAGGGTAGGGATCGGATACAGAGGGACCTAGACAAATTAGAGGATTGGGCCAAAAGAAACCTGATGAGGTTCAACAAGGACAAGTGCAGAGTCCTGCACTTAGGACAGAAGAATCCCATGCACAGCTACAGACTAGGGACCGAATGGCTAGGTAGCAGTTCTGCAGAAAAGGACCTAGGGGTCACAGTGGACAAGAAGCTGGATATGAGTCAACAGTGTGCTCTTGTTGCCAAGAAGGCTATCGGCATTTTGGGCTGTATAAGTAGGGGCATTGCCAGCAGATCGAGGGACGTGATCGTTCATTTATTCGACATTGGTGAGGCCTCATCTGGAGTACTGTGTCCAGTTTTGGGCCCCACACTACAAGAAGGATGTGGAAAAATTGGAAAGAGTCCAGCGGAGGGCAACAAAAATGATTAGGGGTCTGGAGCGCATGACTTATGAGGAGAGGCTGAGGGAACTGGGATTGTTTAGTCTCCAGAAGAGAAGAATGAGGGGGGATTTGATAGCAGCCTTCAACTACCTGAAGGGGGGTTCCAAAGAGGATGGAACTCGGCTGTTCTCAATGGTGGCAGATGACAGAACAAGGAGCAGTGGTCTCAAGTTGCAGTGGGGGAGGTCTAGGTTGGATATTAGGAAACACTATTTCACTAGGAGGGTGGTGAAGCACTGGAATGCGTTACCTAGGGAGGTGGTGGAGTCTCCTTCCTTGGAGGTTTTTAAGGCCCGGCTTGACAAAGCCCTGGCTGGGATGATTTAGTTGGGAATTGGTCCTGCTTTGAGCAGGGGGTTGGACTAGATGACCTCCTGAGGTCCCTTCCAACCCTGATATTCTATGATTCTATGTGCTGGCAACCTCTGGCCGAAGGAACTGAGGGTGGGGATCTGGGTGTCAATTATTTATTTTAAATATTTATATTGAAATGTTTGTAAAATAGGGAAGATGTATCATGATCAGTGAATCTGGTGTCAGAGAGCCAATGTTCACTGGAAGGACTGTTAGTGGCAGGCACCAGTGGAACAGGGAACACAGGAAGTTAAGCAACCTAGCCACATGGACAGAGCAGTCCACAGGGTTTAATGAAGTTTCACTTGTTCAACTTAAATTGCATTCAGCTTCACAGTTTGTGACTGAAACACTAGGGGTTCTGTCTGCAGAGGTTCAGATAGGGCTTACACAGTAAATGCAAAAAAAGGAGTTGGAGTGAGGCTACATGGATTCACAAATCTCCCTCCCCACCCTTAATACAGGAGTGTGTAGCAAACATGAAGTCTAGTACAGTCATGGAGCAGATTGGGGGAGGGTTCTGTTACCCTTACCTCCCAGGTAGAGATGCTTTGGCGCTGCACAAAGGGTATGTCTACACAGCAGCTGGGGGAGGTGTGATTCCCTGGGCAAGTAGACAGATGTGCTGAAAATAGCAATGTAGCCAGCCAGGGGTGGCAAGGGCAGAATCTTGGGCTAGCTGCCCAAGGACATACCCAGGGAGTTGAGCAGGTTTGTACTCAGGCAGCTGCCCTGAGCCTCCATCCATGCTGCGGCAGCTACACTGCTATTTTTAGCACACGAGCTCAAGCAAAGCTAGCATGTGTCTGTCTGCCCACACTGGGAAACACCCTTCCAAGCTGCTGAATAGACGTACCCATTAAGAGAGAGGACATGGCTCTAAGTGCTTAGTGTACACTTGGTGACAGAGTGATGCTCTTAAAAATTAGTTGTGCTCTTTGCTGAAAGTACACTTTTCTGCTGTCGTGACTACCCTTGGAATAACAAGTCAGTTTATTTTCACACTTTACTTCTATTCTCTCTGGTAAGGAAAACTCTGATTTATTTTTGTCCCTCTTCCTATTTTCAAGATTTGTGACACTTCTGCATTATAAAATTAACAGTCAAAGAGGAAGGAGATTCTGCAGCTACAAAAATGTATTTTTATCATGCAGGCATTTGAAAGAAAAGTACAATTCTGAAGGGGGAAAAAATCACATATTCCAAAAATGACTCAGGATAGTCCATTATCTGAATTATTCATGCTGTATTTTATGGTCCCCTTTATTCTTATTGAAATAACAATCAAATGATTCAGCAGGCATTTTCTCTGTTAATCAGATGTCTGACACCAAACTTTGGTCTGCTGATTGGGTGAAAGAGAAAGAACTTCATTGTGTGAGCTGAGTTGAGCTAACTGGGAAGACTCTTGGTGAGACCCACTCTACTATATTTCTTTGCATAATCAAACTGCTTAAATGTGATTTAATTATATTGGTGAGTATGGAATACCCTGCCTACTAGGAGCAGGCCTCTAAAACAACAAGAAAATATCTTGCTGGATAAAATACATCACAAAATAAAACACTTTCAACTTATTGCATTTTTCCTATAAACCAAATAGTATCACCGACATATCATACAGTTTCTTTTTCCTGGTCATTACACAAATCATTATCATTTTGTTCTTGCCAAATCACATGTCTACGCATAGATGTATATAAATCTGTATTCTTGTATGTTCTGGTTACAATATTTTCTATAACAAATTAACAAAATAACAACCTGGACAACTTTCTATTCTATTCTATTGCTATTCTCTCTACTGAGAGCAGGGCCCCACTGTGCTTGGTGCTGTAAAAACACATAATAAGAGACAAACGCTGACTAGTTAAGACAGACAAAGCATGGGAGGAAGGAAATATTATTTTTTTCATTTTATCGATGGGGAACTAAGTTACTGAGGCCAGTTTCTACACTATATCTGTATATATAAACACTATATCTGTACACCGCTGAGCAACAGAATTATACCAACCTCACCCTCGATGTAGACAGCGCTGTGTCAATGGGAGGGCTTCTCTTGTCTACATAGCTACTGCCACTCACTGAGGTGGATTAACAAAGCCAACTGTTGGCATAGTAGCTTCTTCCCTGAAAAGCTACAGCACTGCAGCTGCGCTACTGCAGCATTTTAAGTATAGACCTGCCCTGAGATACTAGATCAAGACAACATAGGAAGTTTGTAGCAGAGCCAGGAACTAAACCAACATCTTTCAAGACCAAAGCCAGTGCCTTAACCACAAGACCAGCCTGTCTCTCTCATGTGGACTGCTACCTCTGGCTTTTAAGTAGGGAATTGGTTACTTTATGCTCTCTATACTAATTCTTGGTACTAATTCCTTATGTCTATTGGTCTCCATACGTTGTAATGTTAGACTTTGTTTACATAGACAGGGTTTATGACTTACCATGATGTAATTATTCACCTAGTTCTAACCTCTACCATGTGGATGCTTATTCCAGTATAGGAGTGGCTTTATTGAGCACCATGACACCCTCCTTCCCCCCAAAAAGGCCAACTTATAGCAGGATAAGAATGTGCACTTGGATATAACTATATATTGCTTTAAATCCATACCTTAGGTTATACCTAGGGCCCTACCAAATTCATGGTCCATTTTGATAAATTTCATGGTGATAGGATTTTAAAAATAGTAAATTTAATGATTTCAGCTATTTAAACCTGAAACTTCACATTGTTGTAATTATAGGGGTTCCTGACCCAAAAAGGAGTTGTGGGGGAGTTGCAAGGTTATTGTAGGGGGGGGGGGGGTTGTGGTACTGCTACCCTTACTTCTGTGCTGCTGCCGGCAGCGGCACTGCCTTTAATGCTGGGCAGATGGAGAGCAGCTGCTGCTGGCCAGGAGCCCAGCTCTGAAGACAGAGCCGCCACCAGCAGCAGCACAGAAGTAAGGGTGGCATGGTACGGTATTGCCACCTTTACTACTGTGCTGGTGCTGGCTGGGGGCTGCCTTCAGTGCTAGGTGCCCGGCCAACAGTTGCCGCTCTCTGGCCGCCGAGCTCTGAAGGCAGTGCAGAAGTAAGGATGGCAATACCGCAACCCCCCTAAAATAACTTTATGACCCCCCTTTGCAACTTCCTTTTGGGCAGGACCCCCAATTTGAGAAATGCTGGTCTCCCCTGTGAAATCTGTATAATATAGGGTAAAAGCACACAAAAGACCAGATATCACAGGGGGGAGACCAGATTTCACGGTCCATGACGCATTTTTAATGGCCGTGAATTTGGTAGGGCCCTACTTATACCCAAAAAAAAAAGAAGAAGAAGAAGAAAATCCAACCCCTGCCCCCCCCCTCAAAATAAAACAAAAAACACTTTTCTGTGTAGATTAGGCCTTAGAGTTAATTTCCTGTCTTGTTGGTCTTAATAAAGACTTTTCATACAGTGTAACTTATTTTTTAATGTCGCACATTGACAGAAGTGAAATACATGCTTCAGTCTCTAGATGTGAAATCCTAGTCCCACTTCTAAACCCCCATTGACTTCAGGGAGGCCAGCAGGATGTTAACCTAGGTGTTGCAATGTCTGCCACGTCCTGGATCCCGACTCCTGTGGGCCAGAACAGTGATATACAGAGGATCTAGATATATTAAAAACTCAGTGACTAATATAACAAATAACAGATTGCTGCACGGGGGAAAAATATTTCCAGTAGGATTTGCTGCCTGGAGTTGCTGCTGCCTCAGTATCTATGGCCTAACTAAAAATAATTAATTATTAGCATTTTATAAATACAGATTGATCAATTTAGAAACCCTTAATATAGATTTAGTCATTTGCTGCCTCTACTATTATGAGGTTTTTTTGAGCCAGAAGTGTGCTTGGGCAAATAAAAAGAGGATAAAGAACCAGAGTCAATGCATTTACCTTCAATGTCTAATTAACCTACCATGGCAGACTCAAAGGATTATGAGGGTCAACATTTGATATATGGACTGACTGCACTAAGTAGATTATATAGAGAGCTATAGAGAAAAAGGGCGACATGGTAAGAGTATATCTTGATTCAATATACTTCACTGGACAAATATGAGTTGCTTACTTGCATTGCATTTGAGGCACTGCACAAGGAACTGAGAGTACAGTAAAGAGGAAAGCTTGAAGACTAGAAGTTCTAAAAAAAAGTCTACAGACATGGTTAATATTTATTTGTTTTTAATTGGTGCATTTTTCCAGTTCAATGGCTGGACTCTATAGGACTTTGCAACAGGACTGCCCAGAGGATTCAGAGGGCCTGGGGCAAAGCAATTTCGGGGGCCCCTTCCATAAAAAAGTTGCAATACTATCGAATACTATATTCTTGTGGGGGCCCCTGCAGGGTCCGGGGCCTGGGGCAAATTGCCCCACTTGCTGCCCCCCTCTGGGCAGCCCTGCTTTGCAATGCAGTTGTTTTGGTATCATCCTATACTGAAGAGTCACTACCACAGAAGGGAAAATAGAATAAAGAATATGAGGAATTAAAGTAGGATAAAACAATTGTTTTCTTGATTAACTTTCACAGTTGGTACAACAGTTGTGTTAAGTTACTGATTCATTGCTGGCTGGAGGGCAACATAGTCTTGGATAAAGCTGACTGAACAACAAACAAGTGTGCTGTAGTATAAAAGTTTGCATCAGTGGCTGGTAAGTGTGCCTGACAGAACTAATTATCTCTGGGCCGTTTGCTACAGACAAATAGGATGTATAGCACACAATCATTACAGCATCATCAGGTCTTAATGTAACAAATAGTGATTAAATTAATTAATAAGGGTAATTACAAGAGAGTTTAATGAAATTGCAAGCCAAGATACAATCTAGTGTCTATGCATCTGGAAGAATATCACAGAATAGACAAGATATATACTGTGCACTGTTTTCTTTAACCTTTTAGAATGATCACTTCTCTTCAATAACAGCTATGTTATGTTCATTAATGTTACTAGAACTCATAGTTACAGCATTTCTTGGCAAATCATACGAGACAGATGTCTGAGCCTGAAGACATTGGCTTCTATTTCTCCCCTAAATAGTGAGCTGTTAGCATTCTTGCTGCTGCTAACATATTGAAATCTGCTGCCATTTTTCTCTCCTGTTACCTCAATGTTAAATCAGAAAATACTGTGTTGGTTGGGTGAGTGAGGATAGATGTATTATCCCATGTTGATAAGGAGTATTTAATAATGGATTGTCTTACATGTATAGAACCCCTTTTGTTATAAAGGCTCCCAAAATATTTTACAATGATCACCTCATTGCTAGAAAACAGCGTGGTGGGGATAGTTGCATAAGGCAAGGAAAAGTAAAGGATGGAATATGTAAAATAAGGTTAGGAGAATGCCGATGTGAATTGTTTCTAGTATGTATTGTTGGTTTCTTTTTATTGTTACTACAGCTCGCCAAAAAATGAAAACCTACATTTGGAAAAATGTTGAAATGTCAACATTTTCATTTTGAAGTAACTGAAATGAATCTTTTGTTTGTTTGTTTTTCACAATATTTTGTCTCTTTTTAAATGAAAAATGCTTATCAAAATTTTTCATCTACTGAAAACCATTTTTGGTTACTAGGTTTTGGTAAATGAAAAACCTTTCATTTGTAAAATGTGGACCTAGTCATAATTCTTATTATTTTATTTTGTGGATTTTGTAACATGTAGAGACACTGCGGGAAAAGGTGGGGTTTGCAGAAGGTTGTAAAGACAAGGAGGGAGTTTGCATAGGAAAGACATGCCGGGCAAAGGGGCAACATATATTAATGTCTATTTCTTGTAATCCTGAAAGTCTGACCCCTTTGAGACCAAAGTCCTTGTTGGAAGGGAAAAAAATAAATTATTTCATTTATTAATGACAGCTTTCCAAGCAAAAATAACAAATGCCAATTGAAAAGTTCTTCTCAAGACTTCTCACTGAGCTTGAAGGTTTTGAAATGATTAATACTGTGCCCACTACAAATAACTTGCTGCAGGTGTCACTTACAATATCTTGTAGCACTACTACCACGTTGTGCATGTGAATTACAAACTACCACTACTTGCCAAAAAATGTGGTCAAATGACTTTCTCACTGGGGACCAGTTGTCAGTTGAAGTGAGCAGTCTTATTATGAAATGAGAGCAAAACCATTGTAAAGGTCCCAATCCTGAAAGAGCAGCTGACTGCAAGTCCTCAACTCCCACTGATTTCAGTCAGAGTTGAGGATGCTCAGTACCTTACAGGACTGGGCTCCAAATAAATATTCCCATTCTACGTTTTACCCAATTTTGCATGGTTTAATAGAAGAGCATATATCTCAAATACTTTCTAATCTTTTTTTTAATTGAAAAACACAAATAGGTCTAATTTATGGCAATCAGCTCTGCTTTAGTTTATAGTTACTTACCTGTCTGACAGCACTATTCCCTTCTCTTTTCCTGTCTTCTCCATTCTTGTGAGTAGGCAGGATACCCAAATAAGGAGAGAGATTTTTGCTCTCAAAACACTCTGCCCGGAGAAGTACTGAGCAACCTAAACTCCCACTGAAGTCAATCAAGTCCCCAAGTACCTCAGAGAGTAGAATGTTTGTATATTTCAATACCATGCCTGTTCACAGTGCAAGGATACAGAGCAGAGGGATGTACTCATAGCACATCTAGGATAAGAAGGAAACTTGGCACAAATATTGAGGTTGGGATTTTATTACTTTGGGAAAAACAACGAGGAGTCCAGTGGCACCTTAAAGACTAACAGATTTATTTGGGCATAAGCATTCATGGGTAAAAAACCCACTTCTTCAGGTGCATGGAGACTCTCAATCTGGATACCTAATAGATTTTCCCATTCTAGGCACCAGATTAAAACAAATATTACTATATTTTAAAACTTAAACCTGTCAAGTAAGTGTAAAAAAGGAGCCAGCGGGACTGGCCTCAGAGGAAAAACAAAAATAATTTATAAGTACAGTGTGGCTAATGAATCAGTAGGGTTGAGGGGTGTGGGGGAAAGAATAAGAATTTTTTCAATGGTGTATGTACAGTTATTTAGCATGGTACAAGGGGCATAGTAAAGAGTGATGGGATGAAATTTGAAAAATGTAAATTTTAGACAAAGCTCAGAAAAAAATGCCTAACAGTGAAACCTAAAGCCTGCTGGTCAAGAGAAACCTTGTGGTTAACTCTCTGGACTGGGACCCAGGAGAGCTGAGTTCAATTCCCAGCTCTATTATAGACATGCAGTGTGACCTTGGGTAAGTCACTGACTCTTTCAGTGTCTCAGTTTCTCATGTGTCAAATGAGAATAATGTATACCCTTACTCTTGTCTTATCTATTTAAGTTGTAAGCACTACAGGGCAGAGATTGTCTCTTCCTGTTTGTACAGTGCCTAGCTCAATGGGGTCCTAATCTCAGTTGAAGTCTCTATTTGCTATCATAATACAAACAACAAATTATAACATTTTAGACCATGTATAGTCTCAATGTAAGAAGTGTAAATCCTATTACATGAGATAGTTAAAGCTAGTGTGGACACAACACTAGAAAATATGTTTCAGTGAATAATCATGCACTGTGTAGGGACACAGGTGAACTATTTCTATCTCTAACTTCTATGATTCATGGAATTAGACTGGATTTATTTCACTGTCAAATGTCTATTTTGAATGATATAACAAAAGGAGAAAATCTTTTCAAGTTCCTTTTCTTTCAGCCTCAGCATTCTACATATTAAGCACAATGTAAGGTGCTTATCTTTGAAATATGAAATAAAAGCTGTTGCCCTTTTAAACACGAAATCTTGATGGGCTTTGGTAAGAAGACACAGTATGGTCTAATTATGTTATAACAGATAAAAATGTAACCTCAGGCCACATCATCTCTTATCATGAATATTAGGGGAACATTGGACATATAGGAAAATAATAATATAGCAATCTTTGTAGAAAGACCAGGCTACCATGCCTCCAACGGAGATACCAAGAGATGCATGACATTGCTAAGCAACTCTATGCAGCTAAAGAGGTTTTCACTGGCTTCATGTGGTGCAGTAGTTGAGGAAGTAAGAGCCAGAGAAAGAAAGACTAAAACAACTACGTGAAATAAGAAGAAATGAAAAATATAGGGAATGAAGCAAAAGAACAAATAGAGAAGCAGGGCAAATAAATGTGATAAAATTAAGTAGCTACATATTGTTAAAGCTGCTAGAATCTAGGAAAACCAAAATGCTTGCCATTATCCAATCAAGTCGGTGATCAAGACAAATACAGATCGCTACAGATTAACTCTAATATCACTTTATTCCAGGGAAACTGTTAAAGATTTTTCTTCTGCACTCAACAGCACACATTGGTTCATCAGAAGATCTCTTTCAGATTAAGTGATCCAAATAACTAAAAAAGTTAAATAGTTTGAGGGAGAGAATATTTCTACCATTTAAAATTTTAAACAAGTTCTTTAATTGTAATCCAGAACAGGCTTTGTCCTTTATCCAGATTTTATACTCCTTTATCCCCAGTGGAGGAATTCTCAGCTGCTGACTGTGGACTATCTCTATAGAAATTCTCCTCTTGTGAAGAATATTCACAACTGTTCCAAATGTCCACATAGTTAGTGCCATCAGCTGCATGGCACTCTCAGTCTTTCCATCATTGTGTGGAAGTTTGGAAGGTATGACCAGAATGGTTTCCTGACTTAAAATGAAATACTGGTTCACACTTGTCACAGAAGCCATTTTAGAGCCATGCTACAACACCCTTGCATTTTTGCTCTAAATGTGGCCAAGACTATAGTCGACTACTCTGAACTGTGTGCTTTCACTCCCTCTCTTCAAATCAGGATATTTTTGGGATTTCTCTTAGATCCTTAATTCTCATGTATAAGTGTGTCATCAACAGAAGTCTTGTCAATTGGTTCAAAGCATAGTATGGTCCTAATGGGTCACCCATTTCAGATCTCAAATGGGGCAGTGTTGCTGCGGCATGTATCTTAGCCCTATAGTTAGGGTGACCAGATACCTATTACTCCCTACCCCCTGTCCCGTTTTTTCACAGTTGCTAGCTGGTAACCCTACCTATAGTTATGAAATTTTATTTCCATGACTTGTTTTTTTTCTTGATGTTATTTTACAATGCACGCTTCCCAGTTGGACTGAGTGTGTTATACTATTAATATAGAATTTTGCATGCTCTCTCTGGGGGGAAAGTAAGACAAATAAAGAGGTTTCTTTACAATTTCTGTGGTAACATGATGCAAAAGCTGCTACAGGATATTTACCACAATGTTTAGTCAGTGTAAGTATAAATGACTGTCCAGAGTACACATTTCAAGATCTCACAATAACAATGGTCAGTGTATGTCAATAGCCATCAAAGAATTACCTGTATTGGTCAGAGCAGAACAATATGATTCCTTGACAGTTTTGTCCCTCAGTTGATAGAAAAAAACATGACTTCCCCCTAAACAAGGCATCCATTTAAAATCACAGGCGTAGAATACCAAGTGTCTATTTGATATGGACAGTGATTTCACAGCTTTCATTTATTATTTTAATTCATAGAATCATAGGACTGGGAGGTCATCTAGTCCAGTCCCCTGCATTCATGGCAGGATTAAGTATGATTCTAGACCATTCCTGTATTCATTCATGTATTATTTTAAGTAGGTCTATGAAGCATAAGAACTGTGAAGCATTAGGTGCGATATCACTGGCAATATGGTTTCCTTTCACAGCATGGAAAGCATGTTGGCAATCCAGAGGTAACATTTCTGGGGCTGCCTTTCCAGTTTTCTAAGTTATTTTGTAAACTTTGGTTAGGATGCACATGAAATTAATTCCTTAAAGAGCAAATTCAGTGCCATTATACTGGTATATACCTGATTCATGAATAGTAGGAAAAGGTAATCTGGGTAAACAATCATCAATTATACTTACACTCTGGTCCACAAACCTGTAAAATAATGACTAAGTTATCACTTCCTGAGTATTATTTTTGTGTAGGCAGATTGTTTTTCTCCACAGTTTTCTAAGAATTTCCTGAGCCTTTATTAAGTGACTAAAATTAGGGCATATTTTGCAGTGTCTGTCAGCCCAGAAGTTGTTTAATTATTCTTTCCTTCTTAATGAAAACATGTTTCTGTTCTTGATGTTTGTGGCCAAGAAACGTGTCTTATTTTGTTAGACTAAGCACTCTTCACTTATGTATCTGGCATGGCTGTTCAGGCTACTGAACACGATTCAATTACAGCAGCTTTACTTTGTTGTTAGGTGTGACCCTCAGTCACACCTAACAACAAAGTCTTTTTGCTTTTTTCCTTTTTTGTGCTGCTTTATGGAAATCTTTTCTTCTATCAATGCTCTGAGACATCAGGAAGTTATTCTTTAAAGGATTCCAGGAGTTAGACAAGAAACCTTTAAAACAAAAGACAGATACTTTATCCACTTAGCTAAACAGACTTGGATTAATGACTAGGGGGATTTGAGGTGTTATTATGGCCACAAGAGGGAGCTCATATTGTTCCATTATATGCAATAGCAATATAAGGACACTTGCAAGAACATTTATCTTTAAATACATTTGGTACAGAAGTGAAAAAAGTTCATCTTCTACGTTGTAATAACCAAGATCAAGATGGATGCAAAATTTAATTGAAATCAGATTTAATTTACCATTTTGGTTTCTTCAACAATGAAAAAACAAAATTAAAGAGATGGACATTACATGTTTCCCTACATTCTGACACTAAATTTTTTCATGCCATAAAAATGACATCTGTTCAAATGATTTGATTTCTAAGTAATGGCCTGCTCTACCTTTTCTTATGCAAGTAATCTCATTGATTTCAATGGGACTGCTTACATGAGTGAGGGCTATTCACATAAGTAACAATTGCAGAATTCAGCCCCAGGTCCATACAAAAACATTACAATAATAAAATTCAAATGCTAGGTGTTGCTGGAGCAATATCTTAGACACTCCATCAAGTTCTATCCTGTATAATCAGGAAGGGGAGTAATAGGCATAAATCTCACCTCTGCAGTTCATAAAGGCCCAGCACTATAGGAAGCCTCTCAGCCCCAGAAATGGAAGAGCCACTAGGCTGTGAGGAAATGAGTAGACTTGATCCAGGGAGGAGAAGTTGGGTTATAAAGCTGAAAGGTTATACAGACCTAAGAAGACTCAGCCCAGGCAAGAGCTGAGGTGGCCACTGCTCTCAGGAGGCTGTGAATCATAGAAACTGGACATGGAAGAGACACTAGGTCATCCAGTCCATTGTCCTGCTAGGGCAGGATTGCTCCCTACAGAACATTTTCTGCCATTTTGTGCAGTCTAGTTTTAAATGTTCCACTCATTCCCTTAGGAGAGGGCTTCCCAGTCTTCATACATAACAATGTCAAAGAGCTTTTCTTGACATTCAGCCTATGTTTTCCCTTTTTTAAATTTCATCTCATTAGTTATAGCCCCATGCACTGTGATAAATAATTTCTCTCCTTTCTTGGTGTTTATACCCTTGAAATATTTATAGATTGTTGCCGTAACCCACCCACCCACCCCCTTCCTCTTGAAGAGCTAAGGGCCCTCAGGCCAGGGAAGATCTGAGCTGGATTCTGCAGCCATGTAGCTTTGAAGAGCTGACTCTGCCACCACCAAAAGTTAAATGGGAAGGGAGAGCAGTGATGAATTTTAGGGGGAGGAGGGACAGTATTGAATTGATGGCAAAGGGTGAGCACTTCAAAGTTTTGTTTGGAGTCCCATACATTGCTGTGCCAGCACAGTAATATACACACACACAAATCTAAAATACTATGTAGATGTGTTTAGAACATGTGTCCTCTGGAAATACAACAGTTCAGTGTATTTATGATTTCTACTTGAGAGTGCTCCTTTCTTCTACCCTTTGAGTCACTAGCTCACAAGAGACATCATTTCGTTGTAAAGCCCAGACAAGCTGAGAGCTATATTTTTCATTACAGATGTGTTTCTCTTTCATTTAAACATTTCAGTGTTGGTGTAGATTCCATTACAAAAATCAGAGGAAAAAATCAAGGCTGTGGTGTAGTGTGCTGACAGGCTTAACCACAATTTGTTCCAACATTTTACCAAAGCGTAACAAACTTGTAATTCCTGAAAAACGTATGTAGATTATTAGTGGTTTAAACTAAGTGCTGTTTATTGATTATAAAGACTTTGCTTATTTCTACAAAGAACATTTGCCATGTTCACCTACAACCCATTTCATCCCCAATAATTCCTTCAACGAAAACAGAATACCACCTCTAAACTCATACTATTGCCATTACAAAATCAAAGGAATTGTTAAAGAGATGCAGATCTATTACTGTATGCAGCCAGAAGTGTGTAGATCTAATTTCTATAGAGCATTTTGCTGCCTTGCAAATCTATACCCAAGATTTCATTTTATTGTGATTTAAATGCCATTAAACTGTGCAGCATATTTCTCACTGTTGCTTGCTGGTTTACATTTCAATTCTATTCTTTTTCTTCTCAATCACTTGTAGAAAAATCATGTTTATCTTTGATAGAATATAATACAAAATATCATTTTTACTGTAAACAAGGTAACCCACAGGTTAAAACTATACAAGACACTTTTCCATGTTAAAAGTAAAAGTTAAAAAAAAATCCAATTAAGGATACTATTATACACATTTCTGTAGTAAAAGTATGGCTGATCTTTTTAACAGTCCCCAAAATTGCCAGCTACCGTAAGCCTTTCCACAAATGGTCTGCCAAGGTTGACAGAAAAACTGGCCAACTTCCTATAATTCACATCTGTGTTCAGTTTGCACACAGCAAGAGGAACTTAACCCATCAAGAATATTTGGTTTGTGCCAGTCTGTCACATTATTTCAGATGGGAGAATCACTCTTTCACAGGAGAATGGTGAAAATAGGTGAATGGTATTTTTGGCTATTGAGGCATATTTAATTAATTGTAGAGTGCAGATTATGGTATTGGGTTATGAAACTGCCCTGTCCATTAAAAACTCAATTCTTCAGAGATTCAGTCTTAAGCAGAGTAGTAGGGCTAAATAGTGGGTGTACATATGAACATGGATTGCCTGGAAGCCTGGATCCAAATCCACACATGAAAGGGGTTTGGTCTAGTCATTGGGGAATGTTTAATTACATTACAAATCCAAAACAATTTGGGAAAAATGTCTTTTCTAAGGGGTGGCATAACAGTACAATAGGCTAGTTTCAAGTATGAACTTTGCAATCTATGGTTTAAACATACTGACAAAGATGTGTGTGGAGTCTTGAATGTTGTTACGTGACCTCGTGGTCTGCTCTTTGGTGGGCTAACACAAACATGCACAATCACCAGAAAAATAACAGCAGGCACATGCCCATTAAACAAAAGAATCTCTGTTTATTGCTGGAAGGCAGTACACAGGCAGCTCACTCCGCTACTGCTTGTCTTTGCTGTTGCATTCATCGGTCCCCTCTCTAAAAGGCAGGAAAAACAGACACATCCTTTAACTTCCTCTCAGAGGCCTCAGTTCGACACCTAGGCACATGCTTAAGTCCATCCCTATTCATCAAATTACTTAACTTTAAACAAGTGCTTGGGTCTCATTAAATTCCATGTACTTTGCTAAGTAGGGATGGTTGCTGAATCACAGCCAGTATTA
Source organism: Emys orbicularis (assembly GCF_028017835.1). Taxonomy (NCBI): domain Eukaryota; kingdom Metazoa; phylum Chordata; order Testudines; family Emydidae; genus Emys; species Emys orbicularis. The sequence goes on along the minus strand of NC_088686.1, from coordinate 92,528,335 downwards.
CTTCCTGAGCCAGGAGTCCTTCCTATATGGGAGGAGCCATACGTTACGTGGGCTGGCTGCGTGTGGACCAAGAAACATTCACCAAGCCAGCACACTGTTTCAGTATTGAACCACATATGCTTACCCTAAATCTGTCCCTAACCACTGCTACTAGTTTTTCATATCTATGAATAGCATATTCAGCTCCAAAATATTTTTAAACCCTAGTGCAATGTTCAAAGCTGGATCAATACTATTGCAAGCTGACAAGTGACGCATTTTTAAGCTGCAGAAGAGACACTATTTGCTTCTGACTGCTTTGCATCGCATATTACAATCTGACAATTACAATCTGACAAGGTCAAAGCCAGTCAAAGAGCAACAGTCACACTTGGAGATGTAAACAAAAGCATGTGCTACCCTTCCATTCCTTGTCCCTGGAGTAACAAAGTATATGGTCCTGGACTGAGCACACCACTAGGACTCAGGAACTCCTAAATTCTTATCCCTGCTCTTCCACAGATGTCTTTCGTGACATTGGGTAAGTCACTCACTTCTCTGAGTCTGCTTCTTTGGCAGTAAAAATTGAGAGAATACTGTATTCTTCAGGGAAGGAGCATTGATTTTCTTCCTTTGAAGCATCAAGGATGGCCATGGCTGAAGACGGGACATTGTGTCAGGGCCAGGACATAGTTAGCCGGGCCTGATGATTAGCATAGCATCAGGTCCCTACGCAACCACTAACCACTAGGCCAAGCCACCTATGTCCCAGCCCCTGATAGTTCGTATTTCTGTTCTTGTTCCTCCTTCTGGCTTAAGTAGAGGGAGTGGGCCAATCAGAAGCTCCAGTTTTCCACTAATCAGGATCCAGGGTGGAGCTTCCCATCTGAGTTGGACTTCAACGGAGTCCAGTTCTAACTGATGCCAGCAAGCTATCAAGTGGAGGATTGGAATCTGATGACACCTCCTGCCCCCCCAAGAAGCCAGCTGACCTGGGTTCAAGACCCAGGGGTCATGACACACAGGTTGGTGTGGGCCAGTGCTCTGAGGTGATACTGAGCATTTGCTTTCTGAAGTGTTTGGCTGGCTGATTTGTGCTCAGGGTCTAACTGATAACCATATGTGGGGTCAGGAAGGAACTTTCCCCAGGTAAGATTGGCAGTGACCTTGGGGTTTTTGCCTTCCTCTGAAGCACGTAGGTCAAGTCACCTGCCAGGATTATCTGGGTATATCTCAGTTAATCAATTCCCTGCCATTGCTTGGACCTCAGGCACTGGTGCACCTTGGTCCTCCTGTTCTCTGCCTGTGGCACAAAATAGTCTGGTCTCCTGTGGGCTGTAATACTATAGTCTAATTTTGGTTGTTGGATTTAGTGTATGGGTGTTGGTGGCCTGTGATATACAGGAGGTACAGGTGGTATCTTCTGGCCTGAAATCCTATGATTCTAAAAAAACTGGTGATTTTGGATGCCTAAATATCTAGGCTCTCAACTTGAGACCTCATAAACAGACCTGATTTTCAGAGGGCAGAACAACAGCACTTTCTGAAAATCAGACCCCATTACAGTGTCTCAAGTTGGACACTCATAAACTGAGGCATTCAGAATCATTAGTTATTTTTGAAAATTTAGCTCACCTTGCACATCTGAGATACTGTATCAGTAACAACAGTAATCTCACAGGGTTATCGTGAGGATACATTAGTTAATGTTTGTAAAGTCTTTAAATCTGGATGGGTTAAATACATAAATATGGAAATAAACAGCACAAATCTCCTCTGACAATGTCTAGAAAATTAAATATTTGACAAAGAAAATTTATTTTAACATTTCATAGCCCTTTTAACCAAAAGTCTAGATGAACCCCCCTCTGAAAACACATCATATCATTAACTGTGAAAGCATTAAAAATATATCAAAATGTTTTTTTATTAATGGACAAATTCTCATTTAGCAATACACCAGATTTTTTGTTAATTGAATATTGTTGATAACCATTTCAATAATGTTTCTGATTAAACATTTGAAAAAACAAAACAAAAAATAATTCAGGTTCCAAAGAACTTTCCAAAGGAACAGAAGTTCAATTTTTTTTTTCATTAAACTATTTTGGATTTTTTCCCCAGCTCAGGTTGTAACAATTTCATATTTCATTCTGATAAATGTGACAAGAAGCACCGCAAATGACCTCACTTGCCCTCACTTGCCCTTAAATTCAACTGGTGCCTGTGTTCCTTGCTCTTATGTATTTAAGTCACATCTTTAATGTTATTTTAGTACAGTGTTTTACTTGGCTGAGCTCATATTGTCTGTGCATTTAGCCAGGATATTATAAAAAGCTATTTTAAGTCATGTTTTTGTGTTTTTAGGAGGGGAAGCACAAGAATCTCCACAAAGATTTATAGTTTGGGTTTAATGCTCAGTACTAGGCCACAAGCTTTTTGGCACCAATTTAAATATTCCCGGATAGCATTCATTTTCATACCTTCTTCGTTATTCATGAGGTTCACCTCCACTACACTTGCATTGCAAAAAGTGGCAGTTTTTTTTCCCTGCAGGAGGAAAACAACTATCAATGTCACCAAAGGAAAAGGAAAAGAAAGGGGGGCGGGAGGAAGAGTTACATTGATATTTCTATGGCTCACATTGCTCTTCCCTGAATTCAAATGTTGTTATTACCAACGAAAATTTAAAAACCAGCAATTCACCAAATGATGAGCTGAATTCCATCAATACTTACCTTTTTAGAGGCATATTCTTCACTCCAAAGTGTCCCTTTTGCATCACTTAAGTCCCCTGCCGAGGATATCCCAGCCAGGGCTATATCAGGGTTGGATGGAGCAGAAAGGGGAAGTGATTGGAGTGTGATGTCTCTAGCTATCCTCAAGCAGTGTACGGCCCGTAAGGGACAATACCCAGAAGGCACACATTAGAGCAGCCCCTAAACTGTACTGCATGCCAGGGCAGGGGTTAGGCAGAGAATCAAGGAGCAGAAATGGGTTCCCTGACAGCTACCCTATTCTGGTGCATCCAGCACAAACTGGATACAGAAGGGAGTCTGCCCCTTAGTCTGAAAAAACAGAGTGACCTCTTACTTTACCATTGAGGCAATACAGTCATTTTTCTGATATATACTCCTCCAACACACAGCACATGTTCCTACCATAAACCAAATTAAGTATCAGGGATAAGTAAATCAGCTCGGATTAAATATCAGCCAACCTGAATCTTTGTTTATCCCTCAAACAGATCCCAAACTGAAACTTGTATGGAAGTAAACTTTTTTCCCCATTGTTGCATACCTGTTCTGTTTCAGAGTTGAAATGCATGTGCTGAAGTGAGAAAGAGAGTAAGAAAGGCATATGTTTGTGGCTCTGTAGGTATAGTTTGTATCTGAGTGTTTTTGCTTTATTTAATTTTATTTATTTATTTAAAACAAACTGAAAGCTGCTACTGGCTAATATTCAGGACACAATTTCAAGTGAAACCTTACTCTCAAAATCTCATCAAATGTTGTAAAGGGGAAATTTTCCCTCGTTAATTTGTTTTCTTTAAGATCTGCTATACCATTACAGACCCAAACATCTGGACTGGTAGGTCATCATTTTTCAGACTCAACCCCAACCTCATTCTATCTCCTTCTCCCATCCTTGTAGATTAAAAATCAATCTTGGTTTCCCCTCACTCACTCACATACACACACTATTTTCACATGGTTTCTCCTGTGAGCTAAAGAGCTAAGTATGTAGGGAAGTCAGAAGAAAGGTGACTAAAGCCAAAGCAATGCCACATTCTTGAGAATTAAGAGTGCCACAGTAAAACTGGAGAGGAAGTATTAAAAGGTGGATAGCCATTTTAGGCAGCAAAGCAAATAAACCTCAGGAGAGCACTTAACAAATATTAACCTTGTTAATTTGATCAGCCGGAGAGTAACTTGGGTTTGGGGAATAGGACTGCTGGAATGTATTTGTTAAGAATCTGTTAATTATTCCACTAGAGATTTGCATTTTATCATAGAGATATTGTAGTGTACATGAAAATGTTGATATAGTTCACAGCTAAAACAGCTTAGGAAAGCCAAACATAATGTTAATTTCAAATTTTTCCTTTTGTTGGTCTTGACATGAAATCAGTGCATACTACATAAGAAGGTAAAGCATATGCGCACAAGTACAGCACAAGCAATAGCAGTAAATATTCCCAACATAACCTGTCCCCTGGCTTCTACTATGACTCAGAGGGGTCACCCTTTGGGACCAGAAGAGAGCTCAGGATCTGTGCTAACTCAGTCCATAGCCCTCTCAACTGACATTGCCTCCTAGGGTGGAACAAGGAACGGTTTGGAGTTTTGTTGTTTGGTTTCCCCTACTCCCTCCATATATGGAGCCTTTCCTGGACCAAGAAAACAACTAGAGCTTAGCAAACAGTGAAAAAAGTTTCCCTAAATATTCCTAACAACTTCAATTCAGTCATATCCATAACCTTTTCAAGTTCACTTTCAAGAAGTCAAGCTTTACTAGCACAATCATTTGCAAAAAGTGAATATTAAGTTTCAACCCCCAAATAGCCACCAAAAGCCAGTTTCAAAGTGTAAATTTCACTGTAGAATTCTAAATTCACACTATCCTGGATAGTGACATAAATCATCCAAGAAAAGAATTTAAAGTGTAAATTTAACTGGAGTATTCTAAATTCACACTGTGCTGGTTAGTTACATAAATCATCCAAGGAGGGAAAACAAACAATACCTTGTGACTTATATTAAATAAGTAACCAAACTAGTGTGAATATCAATACCAATGGCTTGTCTTCACTACCCGCCCGGATCGGCAGGTAGAAATCGATCTCTCAGGGATCGATTTATCACGTCTCGTTGGGACGCGATAATTGATCCCCGAATCGATGCGCGTACTCCACCAGCCCAGGTAGGAGTAAGCGCCATTGACAGGGGAGCTGCGGCGGTCGATTTGCCACCGTCCGCACAGCGGGGTAAGTCAGATCAGATACGTCGAATTTGCGTATCTGAAATCAATCCCCTCCCCCCGTAGTGTAGACGTAGCCCAAGTCTAACACATTCCTCATAACCAGGAAACATTGGTAGGAACCAGGGCCGCCCAGAGGATTCAGGGGGCCTGGGGCAAAGCTATTTCGGGGGCCCCACCATAAAAAAAAGTTGCAATAGTATAGTAACATGTATTTGGAGCTGGGCTCTGGGTCGGGGGGTGCCCGGCTCAGAGGGGCTGGGCTCAGAGCTGGGGGTCAGGACTGTGGGGGGATGGGGTCGGAGGGTGTCCGGTTCAGAGGGGCTGGGCTTGGAGCTGGGGGTCAGGGCTGTGGGGGGATGGGGTCGGGGGGGGTGTCCGGTTCAGAGGGACTGGGCTCAGAGCTGGGGGTCAGGGCAGCGAGGGATGGGGTCGGGGGGGTGTCCAGTTCAGAGGGGCTGGGCTCGGAGCTGGGGGTCAGGGCGGTGAGGGATGGGGTCGGGGGGGTGTCCAGTTCAGAGGGGCTGGGCTCAGAGCTGGGGATCAGGGCAGTGAGGGATGGGGTCGGGGGGGTGTCCGGTTCAGAGGGGCTGGGCTCGGAGCTGGGGGTCAGGGCGGTGAGGGATGGGGTCAGGGGGGTGTCCGGTTCAGAGGGGCTGGGCTCAGAGCTGGGGGTCATGGTGGCGGGGGATGGGGTTGGGGGGTGCCCGGCTCAGAGGGGCTTGGCTTGGAGCTGGGGGTCAGGGCTGGGGGGGTGCCCGGCTCAGAGGGGCTTACCATGCCACTTACCCCCCTCTCCCAGATCCTCAGTGAGCCGCGTCCAGGAACTCCTGTTGCTTGGCCCCCCAGAGCTCGCAGCCCCGCCCCCTTACCACGCGGCTTCTGGACACGGCGCACTGAGGCGCTGGGGGATGGGGGAAGGCGAAGGCAGAGGCGGGGGAGGAGCCTCTGACATTCTCGTGGGGGCCTCTGAGGGGCCCGGGGCCTGGGGCAAATTGCCCCACTTGCCCCCCCCTCTGGGCGGCCCTGGTAGGAACCACATCCTTATTCACACCATAAGGCAGTCTGAGAGAAGAATTCAGGCCTGGCTTTTTAAATGTTCTAAAGTATCTAAGTAACATATTCCTAGCATGGAGTTATGTTCCAGTTATATATTCTCTTAAAATCTAAATAAATGGTAGCCACCATATCCACTTCTTTTTATTGTGAAAGAATTTCACTAAGTTTGTGAGGCATCACTTTTCCCTTTTTTGAGTTATGCTGACTGACCTCAGCCAAACAGCATGTTCCAGATGTTCTCCAATCCATTCATTAAAATAGTTTCTTATATATTACCCACAGCTGACGTCAGCCCAACTAGTTTGTGATTCCTGAGCCTGTCCCTAGACCCATACTTGAATAATAATATTACATTCATTGCTTCCAGCTCCTCAGTAGCTCTCTTCTGAGCTAGAGTGAACTTGCAAAAAGGTTCACTTAAATCTCCTCTTTTCTTTTAGCACCTAGAGCACACAGTATTTTAGCTGCAAATGGTGCCTGGTCAATTGAATAAATGCACTTTTCATAATCATTTTAAGGGCTTTTTGCAAACCCTTCTCAGTCCATCAATTCCATCTTTGGAAATCTGTTTCTTAAATTAGATGAAGGTCCACTTTTCACATTTGTAGTAACTGGTATTCTAATGTTATTTTCCCACCTTCCACTCATTGTTATTATGCTTCTAGTTTTCTATTGGTATGATCTGTCCTGTATATACATCACTTTTTTTAAGCTGAGATTAAATGATGCATGTCTTTAAAAAATATTTGCTCCATTAATTACTTTTTTCTTTTTTTATTTGCAAAATACAAGTAAAAATCAGCAGCTCCAATTAAACATCATCTAGAGCCAATCACTATTGCCTTGGTTTTACATACTTCCAAAATCATCACTAGTCAGAATGTCCAAGGACCAAACTCCAGCTAATGTGCTGGGATCAGAATACCTTCAAAAGACTTAAACAAACCACTATAGGAACTCACACAAAAAATGTACCCACTTGTCACAATAACTCTGTTAGGTGAAGTTCATTCGTATGCAGAGGGTTAGTGCAAGGCCCATGCACTACTTAAGACCCACTTCCGCCCTCATAAGAGGGTGCATTGACTTTGTGTTGGCTCTCTGCAGAGGAGACTCTATCACCCTCACTACCCTCACTACTTAATGCCATAGCTACTGGGATTAAAAAAAGAGCCAACCATTTGGAAATTTGTAATGCAATATTCAGAATGATTTTAAAGAAATTGCTCTTTAGGGTGAAGTGAGACAACGAAGGTAAAGCTGAACATGTACTGAGGAGAAAGACAATGCCACCAGAAATAGAATTCAGTAATATGTATCTAATAGGCAATAATCGTCCGCTCTTTTAGTATGACTAGTGTTTTAGTCCCATTAAGGTGAAGGACAAAGGATTCCCCATGGCAAGTTAAATTCCCCTTTCCTATAATACAGTCTTACAGTGAAAAAAGAGTATTTTTTCACCGACACATGATGTGAATCTACAAATTGTACGTCTGCTCCTCTTAGACATGGTCTGTCTACTCACATCCTCTACCCAGCTTTCACATTGAAAAAGATGGGTAAAGGAGACACAACCTCTCTTAGGAAACTTTTTTTTTTTTTTTTTTTTTACTTTCAGCCCTAACTCAGCCTGTTTATCTGACAAAGCCTTGGCCACAAAGACAACTGGGATGCCTTCAGTGGGGGAGATCATCTCAATGCTACACAACCTACAATCTCCATTCCAGATACAAGTTTCTGTCTCTGGACCATGGAAAAATGTCACCACAAGGAAAGGAAAAGGGATACTACATAACCATAGGCTCTCTAAAGTGCTCATTTCCTTCCCAGGGAGGTTTTCTTGCTTGATACAAAAGTCTTAGAGCTGGTGGGAATTCAAATGATACTTCAAAACTACTCCACTCTTATTATGTCAGTGGAGCAGACTTCATAAATAATCTAGCTTCTCTCTCCTGGGTCTGTAGAGTACCATAGTTCTGGGCATTTTCCAGCTGATTAAAACTGATAAAAAGAGTCATCCAATGGTATTGTCAAATGACTCTTTTATTAAATGACAATTCACGATTTTTAGATACAGTATCAGTGTTACGGCAGGATTTAACACAGTGTTGACTTTCAGAACACAATGTTTACTGCTTTGCTGATTTTCTTCTCACATGCACTGGTATAAATCTGGAGTAATTCCACTGAGGTCAACAAAGTTACATAAATGGAAAATGACTAAGTGAGAGGAGAATCAGACCCAATAGATATTTTAAAAGATAACTTATAACAATATTTTAAGCTGGCTATATATTAGATTTTGCAACAGCCACACTTCAACATAGCATTTTTAAAAACACATTTTTATGGCTTGTCTGTGGCAGATGAAATAGGGTTGAAGTTTCTGGGGTGTTTGTCGCATAGAACTTTGACCAAATAGCTTCACAGTGCTATCTAAGAGCTTCATAATAACCTGTATATTCTAAACTTCAACAGGAGGGGAAAATTCATATTCAGTGAGACCCACACTTCATCACAACACCCTTTACAGCAAGGCCTAGAAAATCTTTCAAATGCAAATGTTCCCCAATGGGAAGCCCAAAAGAGATACAAATGAAGCAAGCCAGTGGCAGTGGAATGAAGTAATACTGATTTGCAAGTGAGGAAAAAAACTAAAAAGGAACAATTTAAAAAAATTAAAAATGAAGCCTTCTGATCTTCAAATCTGGTGTCTAAGGCATCCATATGGATCCAAAGGAAGAAGGCCTAAGGCTGCATCCATCTGGTCTTCAAACAAAACTTTGGTGCAGTGGTTAAATGGGGATTTTGTATTCATTTTTTTAGGAGGAGGAATTATTGTTCAAGTGTGTATGTGTGCAGAGCAGCGCTTCCCCTACTAAGTGTCCAGGGGGCTGCCTCTGGTGCAGTGCTTCTTGTGGATTGCCATCTTTGGCATAAATAAAAGTCCTGCCAAAAAAAGAAATGGGGGAGAGAGATTGAAGTAATCTGGGGCCCTCCAGCTAGAGGCCCCAAAAGCAGCTTCAAATAGGCTGGGCGGGGAGGGAGACATCATCATTTCTCCAAAGGGAACTATTAACAAAGAATAGCTGCATTTTGAAAGTCAGTTTCCAGCATATAGTCGCTTCACCTGAGGGAAACTCCACCAGAATAGGTGGAATTATAAGGCTCCATGGCTGTCCCATAAGGCAACAGTAGGGGTGCACACAACGAATTGTAATAGTCTCCTTTATTTTTTTTTAAAAGGGCTTACGTGAAACCTCAGCTCCATTTTGAAATTATTTTTAACTGAATTCTGCAGTTAGGAAAGATAGAAACAGAAAGTAACACCATCTGCTGAACTACTAACAAATGCACTTGCTACATTTTGTACTTTGTTAATACAAAATAAACATACATTGGAGAAGAAGGATTGCTTTGTAGTTAAGTCGCAGGACTGCGACAAAAAACAGGAGACTTTGATTCAACTCCCATCTGTGCGACTTTAGGTGAGTCATTTTGACTTCAAGGGGCTTTGGATCAGGCCTTTAATCTCTCTGTGTCTCACTTTCCCATCTGTAAACTGGGGATACCACTACTTCCTTTCTCCCACTTTTTCTCTGTTCTATCATTTTAGAATGAAAGTTCTTCCAGATAGGGAACGTCTCGTACAATGTGTTTGTACGGCACTTACCACGGGGCCCCCAATTGTGATGGGAACTCTAGGTGGTACCATAATACAAATAATAAATAATTACATAGGCTGAATATACTAGAAAACCTCCTCAGGGACTGTACTGAGAAGCCAGTATCAGCAAATGTGTTGTTAATGACCCACCAGGTTTCGGCATAGGGATGCAAGTAGACCCTCAAATTGTTGTCATTCACAAATGCAGGCAGAAGGAAATAGAAAACATATCCACTGGGGAGAAGTTTGAGTGATCGCACACCAGAGACATGTGCCTGTCAAAACTTGCCAGGGAAAGGAAAAAGAGAAAAAAATATTTTTAGCCAATAGTTGTGTCTCGTTAGATGCTAGCTACTTGGGGCACTTGGATGATTTATTCATCTGTTTTAAATCATGCCAAATAATGAAAAAGTAAGTGAGACGCAAGACAGCTCTGATGATCAGGCTGCAGTTTTGTTACAGAAACACTTTCAAAACCAAATAATCAGTTTTGATTAAAATCATACAGAGCCTCAGCTGTGATTTTTGACAAGATTTCTTATCCTGCACCCTCCTCCCCATTTCATGTGGTGGGACCCTCTTCATCTACTGCAGCAGGGTCAAGAGCAGAAGTTCCTTCACCACTTTGTAGAGCAGCCAGGAGCAGGCTGTTTCTTGCACCCACTGTAGAATGATTAAACCACAGAATCCAAACACCTGGAAAACTAGGCCAAAACTGGGCTGCTTAAACCACAGTATTCAGAAGAGCTACTGTAACAACCCAAATAAACCCAAGAATTTTTCCAAAGTATGCAGTGTAACATAACCATGCTCTCCATATTACATAGTCTACGATATCAGTTAGTATACTAATTAGCACTCAATAACTATCAAATGCCAGCAAAGGAAAGTGTCTTTGCCCTTTTTTTTATTGCTTTTATGGATATGGTTGCCTTGCTGATAGCCTGGGCAACAGAGTGCTGGCATTTTAGGGGAATATGGCACTGATCCAAAGCCCATTAATTCCATTGTGCTAGGTGCAGTACAAACACCTAGAGTCCCTGTAGGAGGAGCCAATCCTATCCCTCAAGACTGACATTGCAGGCTAACTTGCAGCAGGCTACCCTTCATGTTCCACATTTCTTCATTTACCTGGAATACCTTGAAGTGTAAATAAATGTGCACAGTACTAAGACATGGCCCATGAAAGCCATGGCTCCTTTCTTACTCTTGGGAACCCCATGCTCCTGACCACTTCCCTCCTACAGGAATGGAAAGCCAATCACTTCATTGTGTTCCTGCTCATCTCTAGAACAAATCTCCCAAAACACTGGGTCATCTTAATCTGAAACTTCCTCATGCAGACAATCTTCCACCACTGCCTGTGATCTGTGAGCAGGGTTTTCAATGGGAGCCCATAGGCACCCCTGCAGGCAGAATAGGGTCCATTACTGCCTATTATCATTGCTACAGGTTTGCATCATTTTCATATTGTATTGATGCTAAGCACCACAATTTTATATTTTTTTCAAACACAAATCACTCTCATAAGAGACAATGAGAATTTGTAGATCCAATGTATCATTTAAGGCTGAGGTTTAAGACATTTAAGACAAGGCCTTCAAATAATTAATATTCTTACCCCTACCGTCAACAAACTAATAACATGAGTAGGATTTTATTAACATTTTTACATTTAAAAATAACCTCACAATTCCGAATTGCATTTGATACCCGTACTTCACAGAATCGTTCATGTTCCCACTCTTGGGCACTACTCAGCAAGCTCCTCTCCAGCCTTTCCCTGTGCTAGGTTATAAAAAGATGCCCTTACTCAAAGGTTGAGCTAAACAACACAGACGTCAATAACTGAGATTATGAAGGATCTCTCGAGTGGGCCATTGTGAAATCTACAAACACCAACTAAGGGGTTGGCTAATTGTTGCCCTGCCATTCTGGTTACCGTCTCTGTAAAGGCATTTTTGATTCTGAAATTATTCTCTGTTACACAGTGTAGCCTTTTTTACTTACTTTCTCTGCTTTTTCCAAATAAAATATATGATCAGTTTTTATGGCAAAAAAAGACATTTCCTCATACCTGTCTCTCCTCCCATCCCATATGTACTAAAATCTGATTCCCAAACATACTGGTCTTCAAGTTCCCCATCTGTCAGGATACGAATATTTCTGCCTTCCTATAAGTACATACACTCAACCAGTCCAACTTATTTCTAAATGTTTTCAAAAAATCACTACTCCTTTCTATTTTAAATTCCTTCTAAACATCTATTGTCTCTTGACTCCATTTTGGAGTCCATTTTGAAGCACTTGGAGGAGAGGACGGTGATCAAGAACAGTCAACATGGATTCACCAAGGACAAGTCATGCCTCACCAACCTGATTGCCTTCTATGATGAGATAACTGGCTTTGTGGATATGGGAAAGGAGTGGATGTGATATATCTTGACTTTAGCAAAGCTTTTGATACGGTCTCCCACAGTATTCTTGCCAGCAAGTTAAAGAAGTATGGACTGGATGAATGGACTATAAGGTGGATAGAAATCTAGCTAGATTGTCAGGCTCAACGAGTGATCAATGGCTCGATGTCTAGTTAGCAGCCAGTATCAGGGCCGGCTCTAGGTTTTTTGCCTCCTCAAGCAAAAAACTTTTTGGCTGCCCCCCACCCCAGCCCTGGGCTCTCACCCCACCCCCACCAGTGCCCTCCCCCACCCACCCACCCACACCCCCTGCCACCCCAGCCCTGGGCTCTCTCTCCCCACCCCACCTGCACTCCCTGCCGCCCCAGCCCTGGGCTCCCCACACCAGTACTGACTCCACCCGCTCCCCCCTCGCCTCCAGCCGGTCTGGCTCTAGCAGGGTTGGGGTAAGCAGCGGGGCTCCCGGGCCGCACCTCAGCCCAGGGTCCCTCCAGCCAGGGCTCCCGCCTCCAGGACCGGCCGGGACCCAGGAGGGCAGAGCCAGGGGACCGCCCCAGCAGGGGGCTGAGGAGCCAGGGCAGGGTAGCCCCAGAGGGAGCGGAGCCCCGGAGAGCATGGCAGTGCCCCGCCCTCTATGGCCCTGCTGCTGCTTCTGGCCACCCTGCCGCAGTCTCTGGGCGGCTCGGGCTGCTTCGCCCAGCCCCGGCACCTGAAGGCGGCTCGTATGCCCCGCATGGCGGACCCCAGCCTGAGTGTCCCCCACTCAGAGCCTGCCCGGCCCAGCCACGGCGCGAACTGCAGGCCCCAGGGCGCCCCCCGCGCTGCTGCTGCCAGGGCCGGCTCTAGGCTTTTGCTGACCGAAGCAAAAAAAAAAGATGGCCGAAATTCCGCCCCTGAAAATGTGCCGCCCCAAGCACGTGCTTGGTTTGCTGGTGCCTAGAGCCAGCCCTGCCCAGTATCAAGCGGAGTGCCTCAGGGGTCGGCCCTGGGGCCGGTTTTGTTCAACATCTTTATTAATGATCTGGATGGGATTAATTGCACCCTCGGCAAGTTTGCAGATGACACAAAGGAGAGGGAGAGGTAGATATGCTGGAGGGTAGGGATAGGGTCCAAAGTGACCTAGACAAATTGGAGGATTGGGCCAAAAGAAATCTGATGAGGTTCAATAAGGACAAGTGCAGAGTCCTGCACTTAGGAAGGAAGAATCCCATGCACCACTACAGGCTGGGGACTGACTGGCTAAGCAGAAGTTCTGCAGAAAAGGACCTGGGGATTACAGTGGATGAGAAGCCATACCTGGAGTAGTGTGTCCAGTTTTGGTCCCCCCACTACAGAAGGGATTTGGACAAATTGGAGAGAGTCCAGCAGAGGGCAACAAAAATGATTAGGGGGCTGGGGCACATGACTTATGAGGAGAGGCTGAGGGAGCTGGGGTTATTTAGTCTGCAGAAGAGAAGAGTGAGGGGGGATTTCATAGCAGCCTTCAACTACCTGAAGGGGGGTTCCAAAGAGGATGGAGCTAGGCTGTTCTCAGTGGTGGAAGATGACAGAACAAGAAGCAATGGTCTCAGTTGAATATTAGGAAACACTATTTCACTAGGAGGGTGGTAAAGCACTGGAATGTGTTACCTAGGGAGGTGGTGGAATCTCCATCCTTAGAGGTTTTTAAGGCCCATCTTGACAAAGCCCTGGCTGGGATGATTTAGTTGGTCCTGCTTTGAGCAGGGGATTGGACTAGATGACCTCCTGAGGTCTCTTCCAACCCTAATATCTATGATTCTATGACTGATACAAGCAGCTTGATCATTCTAAATATTTATTTGGTATACAGATATAGATATATTTTTGCTCTCCCATGCTGTGCACCAGCCTTTGTGAGTAACCATGTAATTTTATTGGTGTTACACCACTCCTCCTTCCTCTGCCCTTCACTGCTGTCTTGTTACTTTCCCTCATTTAGCTCCAATTCTGCAAACACTAATGCAAGTGACTAACTTTTCTCACATGAGTATTCCCTTAAAAATCAATGGCACTATTTGTGTGAGTAAAAATTATTCAGATTCGGGCTGTCAAATTATTAAAAAAATTAATCGTGATTAATCGCAGTTTTAATTGCACTGTTAAACGATAATAGAATACCAATTTAAATGCATTATAAATATTTTTGGATGTTTTTCTACATTTTCAAATATATTGATTTCAAGTACAATTCAGAATACAAAGTGTAGGGTGCTCTCTTGGTTTTATTGTTTTTGTTTATCTTTTTTCAGAGGAAACATTTTTAAAGAGCAATCTACACGTCAAAGCATGAAAGGGCATACAAATGTTTAGCATATCTGGCATGTAAATACCTTGCAACACCAGCTACAACAGTGCCATGCGAATACCTGCTCTCACTTTCAGGTGATATTGTAAATAAGAAGAGGGCAGCATTATCTCCTGTAAATTTAAACAAACTTGTTTGTCTTAGCAATTGGCTGGACAAGAAGTAGGACTGAATGGACTTGTAGGCTCTAAAGTTTTACATTGTTTTGTTTTTGAGTGCAGTTATGTAAAAAAAATAATTCTACGTTTGTAAGTTGCACTTTCATGATAAAGAGATTGCACTATAATACTTGTATGAGGTGAACTGAAAAATACTATTTCTTTTATCTTTTTACAGTGCAATATTTGAAATAAAAAATAATAATATAAAGTGAGCACTGTACACTTTGTATTCTGTGTTGTAATTGAAATAAATATATTTGAAAATGTAGAAAAATCCCAAAACTATTTATAATAAATTTAAATTGGTATTCTATTATTTTTAACAGTGTGATTAAAACTGTGATTAATCATGATTCATTTTTTTAATCAAGTTAATTTGTTTTCAGTTAATCGCTTGAGTTAACTGCAATTAATTGACATCCCTAATTCAGATGTATGAGTGTTTGCTGGACCAGGGCATTGGGGGCTAATTCAAATTCCAATAAAGTAAATGGAAAGACTGCCTCCCTTTGATTTCAGTGAGCTTTGGATCAGGTCTTTAGTCTGTAAAGTCCTCCGCCAAGTGACATTTTATCTCTGTCAGGAAGCACATATAACTTTTTGGGAACAGTAAACCCCAAAAGTGATTAGAAATATTTTATGTTGCTTGTTATGGTGCAATGGTAGTTTTTGTTAACTATATTAAAGTATAAGCTGCATTTAAGAAGAAGTTATTTAATTATTCCCACTTTATTAAAATGATTCAAAATATTGGAATGTAAGAGTACCAGAATGACCAAGTCACGCACTGGCAGAATATGATGAATACTTAAAATGCGACAAAATGGAGCTTGTTACTGTAAATCACCCTAAAACTAGTACAAAAACAGTTAGAAAGACATGACATTTGAAGCAAAAACCAAAACATATGAATCACTGGAATTCAGTAATCAGGATTTCACTGTGATGACAACATTCTAATATACACACATAGGACCAAATCCTGCAGTCATTAAAATTTACTCAGACAAAACTTCTATTTGGCTATAGTGAGTGTTTAACTTAAGTAAGAACTGTGGAAAGGTTGCAGGCTTTGGCCCATAGACTGTGAAGTCTAACTAATATTGACAAATGGAATAAAGGCTTGATTATTGATTAAAACATTTTTAATTCCTCAGTGCACAAACACTTTTAATCAGACTGATATTCCCTTCTTTTTATAAAAGCAGCCAATGTTGCCAATCTTTCAAGGCCAAATTCAGGCTCTAATTGCTTTTTGTGCAGCTATGAGTATACAATCCTACAAAAGTAGTCTGCATATTGGCCAATATTCAAACCTGCTTCATATATTGCCATCCATCTAGACTATTCCTCCATGGGACAGAATAATCTGCTCATTTTGTTAGGTGACCAGGTCAAGAGTGATACACCTTCACCATGCATGGGACAGCCCTTAAACAACTATCCCAACAAAAAATGCATCTTTGTACCTTTAACTGTGAAACACTTCTTGATCCTCCTGGGTAGTTTTAATTTCCTCCAGTTTATCAGAACTATAGCAACTCTGAGCCACTGAGAACAATTAAGTGTTGTACATTATGCCTGTATGCTCGCTATCCATGTTGCTTTCTGCCTGTAACTGCTACTAGTGCACACCATGTTTACTTCTGCTGCTGTCACAGTGAAACAGTCTATTTCCCTTTTATCCCATTATCTTGTGGTGCCCATTTCTGAGCTTTGGGAATTAATTTCCATTTGTTATGTATTCGTGAGAGATAACAGACGTTTTCCTCATGTATTGACTACAGTGGTTAAACTCTAGCTGAATATCCTCTATCCCAACTGAAACGAAAGATGGTCTTGTGGTTAAAACATTGGACCGGGACTCAAGAAATCTGGATTCAATTCCTAGCTCTATCATAGATTCCCTGTGTTGACTCTGAGCAAGGCATTTAACACCCCTGTGCCCCAATGCCCTCCTCCCAATAAAGTGGGATAACAAAACTTCCTTCCCCATCCCACCCCTCTTTGTCTGTCTTGTCTATTTAGTTTGTAAGCATTCTTCAATTGTCTATGGCCAGCACCAAGCACAATGGGGCCCCAATCTCCTTTGGACCCTCTCATCATTACTGGAATATGAACAATGATACTGCATAAATACTCCAAATCAAGCTCACAAAAAATTATGTTCCCTGGTTCTTACCTCTGAGTACCCACAAACAGCAATTATTTCTCAAAATAACAAGGAAAATATTAGGATCATGAATATGGACACTCTTCATCATTGAAATTTCAGAGAAACTGGATATTTCACGATAATCAAAATCAATGTTTAATTCCAAGTTAGTGCACTAGGGTTGAGAAATTGCTAAAAATAATCTGCTTCATATTGATGTCGTTGGTTTTGTTGACTCATAAAAATGTCAGGATGGGAGAAAAATAAGTAACTGACGCTTCAGCTGTGATTGTACCTTTAATTATTGATGCATAGTTCTTATTTTTTAATCTAACAGCCAAAATAGACCACGATGAAATGTAGCTGTAACAGTAGATAAAGTAATGGAATGGTGCTGGCTGCATTAGGACTGTGTTCCATCCAGGAGACTCTTAAATTGAAGGGTTTAAAATTCAAAACCTTAGAGTCAAAGTATTTGCTTATTTCCTGGTATGCCTCTTACAAAGATATAAACAGATGACAGTGTGCGTGATTTCCCAATTCTGCCGTCAAAGTGCTTTGCAGGGACCTCTGACTATAAACTTGTGTGGGAGTAAGCTGGAGAGAATAATTTAAATAGTGATACCATAGTTAAAACCGTTTAGCAGCTTGTGAGTACTTTTTAATCTTGATAAAATAAACTATCCTTATCACAGGTATTTACAGTATAGGTCCTATATGATAAAGATTTAACACCATAACCAGAAGACCATCTATATTATCTGCCTTTCTCCCCTTGCTGTTATAGCCCTCTCTCCCCTATAACAACACCAATAACAGAAAAGAAAAGAAAAGAAAATAAAAGAAAAGAAAAGAAAAGAAAAGAAAAGAAAACCTATTTCTCATCTAGTTTATGGGAAAGAAAGGCACTCAGATAGAGTGTGATAGGTGGCACTAGCAATACAAAATCAAAAAACAGTCAGTCTGTGGAAGATATCTATAGGAAAATCCAATATTAGGGGTTTGATCCTTGCATCTTGCTGAGCGCCACTTGGCATAGAATCTCGATATGCAAATGGGATGTAAAGTTGACTATGTTTGAGCCTGCCATGTTTTTGGGGCTGGCTGCGGCTTGCCAGTGCTTAGCAACATTCAGCCACACATGCCTAACTACATCCCTTTGTTAAGCCAGGACAAATGGGATCTGGCCCATTGTATCATTAAACGTGTCCAGTGGAAAAGATAATATTCTAATTAAAAAGTAAAGTATTTCTAAGACACCCCAAGAGGCACAACTACGTTTTTTTTCCAAATAACATCAGAATAATACTAAATTATGAAGTCTAGAGACACTCTAAATAAACAGCATGTTTAACCAGAATGGCATGTTTACTGTTCAATTACAAATTCCGTATTATAATATCGGCTAAACAGACCCAAGTGACAATAGCATCAAATCTGTGTTGGTTCAAATCTGCAACATACTGTACAGGTACACGCCTGTCAATATCCTCACTACACAATCACATATTCATAATGCAAATAATGAATGGTCTATTTTTTTAAAATAGCATCTAAAATCTCTGTTTTTTCAAGAAGAATAAATACCTATGCAGCAAAATGTAATAACAATGCATAATTCATAGCAATACTGAGACCATTTGGAAAGGAGTATAAAAATATACAACTACGTTATATATGCACATGCTCACACATATATCTCAGCCTTCCAACACTGTTGAAACAGAGATATTTATCTTAGACTTCAGTTGCCAAGAACAAACTACTCCAGTTTTGTTTTACTGGTTTATTTACTCTTCAGAAACACTCAGTAAAAATACAGTGTTACATTGTACAGTTTAATATTATATTGTTTAATGTTTCTCTGTGTATAACACTATTACTATATAATATAATAGTGATACTTGCTGAGTATGAAACTATTTTCTTCCATTATTCACTTGTCTTTGTGTCTAATGCCTTTCTCTGCTACCTTCTTAGAATCGATATCAGAATAATGTTGAATTTTTTCTGATCACAATATGTATTCAATTAAGACATCACAATTCTTTCTATGGCAACCAGTCTTCATGCTGCAGATAAATATTGTGTGTGATCAATGACAGGTGACCAGAAATTGAAGATACCAGGTGTGAGGGGAGGGTGGGGAAGATGACACAATTAATACCTATCTAATTTAAAATAAGTGAAAAAATATATTGAGCAATACAGAAAATAAATCTCTCTTGTAAATGGAAAAGTAAAAAATATTTCCTTTTCAATAGTTATTCAGTTAACGATGGGCACAATATAAGAATTGAAATCATTGCTTGGCTTCCAAAATTATAAAGGTGTCAATACAGAACATTCATCCTTGTGTTGTACACTCAGAGCTGCCTTACTCCATTTACAAAAATGTGCAGTGAGTATAAAAATCTATTTCAGTGACTGTTCCACAACAACTGAAGAAGCCAAACACACATTTCAAGTGCTGTCAGATTAAACGTCAAAAAGTAGATAAATATCAAACAGAACTGCTGATCAAAAGAGCGATTTCATAGTGGAAGAATGTCTTTGTGGATTCAGCAGACCATACCGTGAAATCATGGTAGTTCATCTTCTCACATGATTTGGGAAAGGGTCTACTGCTCTGCTGGCTATTTGTGTAGTCCAGAATATCAGTTTAGTTAATCACTAGCCTATTGTAATGTGCAAGATGCTGCAAGGCTAGAAGGACAAAATTTCAACTTGTGTGGGGTTCTTATTTGAGTGTACTGGAGCTCCTTTCTGAATGTGTAATCAACTCCACAAGCTACAAATAAACCTTCCCGTAAATAAGGAGATGTAAAATTAGTACTATTACCATGACTAGACATACAGACTATTGTCATTAATTCCTGATGAAAGAACCAAACTGTTAGAGCTGACTGGGCAAACACATTTCTTCTAAACCAGTCTATCAAGGTCTAGTGGTTATGAAGGCATCTTAGGCAAATACCTGATCAATTCACCTGAAACAATGTGTAAAATATTGTAACATTTCATCGGGAATTAATGACAATGGGAGTATGTCTCTAATTTCTACCCATGTTCATTATGCTATTTTTATTTCTGCTTATTTACACCTGTAACCATCTAGGAGATCCCAGCTGTCACTATGCTACATATCATCATCTTGGAGATTCACAGCAACGGCAGGTATAGAACTCAGATCTTCCTGCTCCAGACACTGAGACCTCTACCCCCACTGCTATTAGAAAATACCATTCAAGGTTACAGCTAGGCAAATTATTTGCAGCAACAATTTATTCATCAGCTAGCCCTTTTTTCCATTCACAAGCAGATCGTGATTTCTCAATGACTGCTCGCTGGATGAAATTATTTCACAAATGTTTTGTGTTAACAAAGCTTCGCCTAATTAAAAATTCAAATAATACTCATGAATAATATTTTTTTTTAAATTTACCTAGTTTTAGTAATACACATAAAAACTGTCAAGGCATTCTGACTAAAGACAGTACAGGGCAATGGCACATATATACAGAAGATACCTGAAGCCATGTCATCACATACAGTAACCCACCACTTTGTGTAATGATTCTAAGAAATATTTTCTTAAGACTGAGATGGTGAAGAAGCATCATTCAGGCAAAATAACAGTAAGTTGCTGTCACAGGGTGGCTGGCCCCCATCACTGAACTAGGTCCAACACCCCCGTGCCAGAGCAGGTGCTCTCAGTTGGGCCAGTTCAGGAGGCGGGGCTTCACCTTGGTCTATAGAGGGTTAGAGGGGTGCCAGCGAAAGACTGGCGGTGAGAAGGAACTAGCTAAGGGAGAGGAAGACAGAGAGAGGCCAGAAGTTGGACTGACAGGTTGCCTTGGAGGGGAGGCACTGAAGACCTGAGATGCAAAGGGTGAGCTGACAAACTGTTTTGTTGGTTGGGTTGTTTCAGTTTGGGATTAAAACTGCCTGAAAGAGACCGTGGGTGTGACGGTGTGTCCTTATAAAGCTGTGGAGAATCCAGTTTATGTGACAATTACCTATGAAGGATCAGTACAGCCCACCTCAAACATTCATAAATCAGGAGTCAGCTCTGCTCCCTCCCCCAAAAAATCCTGAGATTGGTTTAAAAATCATAAGATCTTTTAAAATACTAACCACAATAATTATTTGCTTTGGGGTGCACCAAGTCACATTTTCAAGCTTTTCTCTGAAACCTTGAGAGCTAGATACTTCCTTCCCCCAACTGCCTGTTAAAGCTGTGATTCTTGCATAACCTTATAGCTGCAGAAGATGGGGCTGTAAAACAGTAAATATCATGAGACTTGTGATAAAATCATGAAGAATTGGTTGCACTGAAATTTTGTTTCTCCACTCACTAGCTACATTTACTCCTCACCTCCCTCATTTTTCTTTTACTACCAATAAATGTTACTTCATTTACATAGCCTGTCCCCACCCTCTGCCCCCTGCTCAAACTGATGCTGGTGACCCATCACACTATTAGTAGTCAGCTATATGCTTGCCTCACATAAGGTAGGCACATACCATCCCGTCTGCCACACTAATCATCTCTTGGGCCAACCTCAAGCCATTTAAATAGTTCAGGCCTGTAAAATCCCACCATACAGGAATGCAGAGGAGGGCTTCTGCAGAGTTGACCTCTGTGGTAAACAGGCTGTGTAGACTGTACAGAAACGCCTTAAATAACCTGTGTTCTTCCCCTTGCTCAAAAGAGCCACATTAAGACCATTACATGAAGAGCCTTCTCTGGCCTCAACAGCGGGGTAGGAGTTGTATATGAGACTGAATAATTAATTTAAAGCTTTTTCGTTTTCAATATTAAAACAACAGATGCCTGAACCAAAACCCTGGATGCAAACACCACAAGAGAGGAGAGTGGTTTCTGGATCTAAATGTGAATCTGCATCTGAATTTTGCAGCTGTTCCTTATCTCCATAATGGGCTGAACCAAGCCCAGAATACAAATAACCCCAATGTTTGCAGAGGCCCAAGATCAAATCTTGGTCAAAATGTTATAGCTGTGACACATTACTAATAACAACACAAAGTTAATTATAAGTCGCCTGATAAAACTGAGCTCAGCACATAGCTTTAAAAAAAGGTGTCATGGTTCAACACACACTAGCAGTGAGATTTCAAAAGCATAGGTGTTGGCTTACCTATGCTCCAGTTGAAATCCATGGTATTTACTAACACTGAACACTTTTGAAAATCCCACCGTGGAGTTGTTGTCATAAATGCTCCCAGGAACAACTCCTCCAAATATACAACAGACATCTCCCACGCCAACAACAAACCTAAGAAGGAAACTAAAACACCTTGCCACCTTCCACTGGATAAAGGGAAAGGCCTTCCAGAGTGGAGCGCTTGAAGAAAAAGAAAGCTTTCAAATATAAATTATCAAGAGTTTGATACATGTATTTATCACCGTTAAAAGAAAAAAATCTACAGGTTTCCTTCAGTAATTGCTGTGGCAGCCAAAGCTAACAAGAGGTTTCATTAAAGGGCCAGAAAGTAAAATTAACTGATCTCCAGAAAATATATATTTTAATGTCTTGCTTTTGTCTCATATCTGCAATGGATGCTGGAAATATATAAGATAGAAGAAATTCCCTTGCAGCCCTCCTCAACAATAATGGGAAATTACATGTTACTTCTGAAAGTTGTATTTTAGCACAGTAGGATGTTCTTATGTTGTGACAAGATAATGTGTGTGTAAAGCATCCCTATAATTTAGCTGTCATACAGATGCATCTACTCTATTGTATCTGTGACAATGGAGAATTGGCTTTGATTTGTACAATGCACCAGCCAGTCTTCATTGCTTAGCACTGATTTGATTCTGTTTGATCAGAATTCTGATTGTTCTTTCTTACAGGGATTATCACAGTGTTTAGTACCAAAAACTAACATTTGGATTGTATAAAGCTATAAAATGGGGTTCAAACCTAACATTAATAATACAAATAATAACATGTGATTTTTTTTAAAACTGACATTGGCCCTTTAACATCTACTAAAATAATAGAATGTCTTGACATTTTTGGGAGAAAAAGATATTTTTTTAGATTAAAGTCAGAAAACTGTAGAGCTGGGAGACCTCTCGTCAGTGAGGACTGTGGCTTTCTTGACATTAAGGAAGTTATGCAAGGATATGAAAAGTATCCTAGGACACATGGTTGCCTGCATAGGCTCTCCCTTCTCATACTACAAGAAAGTCCTATAGTTCAAAAACACGGACCTTCTGGTCTCATTCTTGTACCTGTGGTCTAGAGGGGTAAGCAGGAGTGGGGAAATTAGATGGCATATTACACACACATTGAACAGGAGCTCATAGTAACCTCCATAGTTATAACTTTCCATTATAAGCCCATTTTCAGATGCTTACAATTCTGCAAAGCTTTCAGTATTCGGGCTCAATTTTTCCACACTTGCTCTTTGCTTCAAGCAGATTAAACAGAATCAAAGAAAAATGGGTTCTGGTGTTTCCAAGAATGAGATTGCGGAAACAAGAGGTATTTTCACACTATCAAAAATATGTTTAAAATGTTCCACTGCTTTTGAAGAGCCTCTGTGGGTTTGAATAGGAATTCGAAATTTGATTTGAGGATTAACGATGTGCCTTTTTCTGTCTTCATAAAAAATTTCCCCAGATATGGCCAGTTACAAGTGTCTGGGTATGTCTACAATTAAAACACTACAACATAGGCACTACCTATAATGACAGGAGGGGTTCTTCCATCAGCATAGGTAATCCACCCTCACCAAGAGGTGGTAGCTAGGTTGATGGAAGAAGGTAGCTAGGTCTTCTGTCAACCTAGTGCTGTCTACACAGGGATTTAGGTCGGCTTGCAAACGCCACTGAGGGGTTGTGAATTTTTCACACCCATGACCAACATAGTTAAACCGACCTAATTTTCTAGTGTAGACCAGGACTCTGAAAATTGCCACTTGCACATGCTAAGTGGAGCATTTCAGAGGGCTTAGTGCTAAATCTTTGAAAATTCCCTTGGTACTGAGTATGCTCCAGGCTCCACAGAGCTTGAGCTTCCGATGGGTCACAGCAGCAGAAGTAGCCAGTTCTTTGACAAGACGAAAAGAGTGGTAGGCTTGGAGCCAGGAGGAGCCAGAGGTTTTAGTCTCAGCTCTTCCATGTTCTCTGCACTACAGCCCTTATAATTAGGCTTCGAAGGATTAGATTTCCGTTGATAAATGTCTATTTCACTGTACACACACAACCAGATGAAAAAATATTTCCATCAATAATAATCAGAAGGTAGATAGGAAAAGTAAGAAGAATGCTGCTTGAGACTTTATCTAAGTTTGATTTAAGAATATCCGCGTTGTATATTTTGAGATGTGATGTTGACAATTTGTCCTTTAGCAGTTATAAAGCTTTAACTTTTTGAATCTCAAAGTCAACTGTCATTAAATAATTATTGTCTGATCCCCCTCCCATAATTTCCTGCAAATGTAAAAATTTAAATAGATAAAAATTAAAAAGTAAATGCTTAAAATCCTTACATTTGTACATGTGAAAATGTGAATAGATAAAAAAAATTTAAAAATGCTTTAAAATAAACATTATCATCTGTTGAAAGTATATAAAACTGAATTCTGCCAACCTACTTATCACTCAGCAATGCTTCCTATCACCACCTTAGAAGACAAGCAGATATAATTTTCCCAGCTTCTCTGATGTAGGTAATGGAGAGGCTTCTTAGGGTTACTTAATGCAAAGCTGAGAATAGAACCCGATGTGGCAGATGCACGCCTCAGCCACACTGCTGTTGAAAATTATGTGCCAAATGTATGTGATTGGGTCTGCTGTCTGTAAACACTAGACACCACTTCTCTCCGGGCCAGGAGCAGCACCCAGAAATCTTCAGTCCCAGGATGCCATTGCTATCTGGCAAATAAACGTGCCTACCTGTTAATATTGGTGAAGGAAAGAATAGTATACATTCAATTTATATAAATTTGTACACAGTATGCGAGTCCTGAGGGAGAAGAGAGAGGCTGCCATGCTAAGGCAGGGGGAGGGGGGAGACAGAGAGAAATAAGGGGGAGATCAAAAGCTGAAATGATGAAGGGCGAGTGAAGTGAGGAAGGAGAAGTAAGTAACTGTGGGAGGGAGTAGCTAGAACTGTGAATGATTCAGATATGGGAGAGGGAAGAATTTTCCTTAACTGTCTCTCATTCTGCCCAATCCTTTGTCTTTCTCTCTTGCTCCCAGCCCCCCCAACCCTCACTACCAGCATTTCACTCTGTAAACTTCTATCCAGGCCCCTCAAAATTCATTATATAAATCTTCCTTCAGACCCTTCAGCGTTTCACTCCTTAGCACCCACTCCCAGCTCTATTTCACTCTCTATAAACTTCCTCCCCACCTTGCTGTTCGGAAAACACCTAGTTTTCCACACCATCTGAGTCTGGAGCAGGAGAGAGTATCATCTGCTCTTCACTTCATTCAGGCCTAGGAAGGCAGAACTTGCAGCTCTTCACAATACGTCTCTCCTGGCCTGAGGGAGGGGCAGAAACAGTAGTTTTTGCTGCAGAGCTACATACATCTTCCCAGCCAGCAGGGCCGGCTCCAGGGTTTTGGCCGCCCCAAGCAGCCAAAAAAAAAAAAAAAAAGCTGCGATCGCGATCTGCGGCGGCAATTCAGCGGGAGGTCCTTCGCTCCCAGCTGGAGTGAGGGACCGTCCGCCGAATTGCCGCCGAATAGCTGGACGTGCCACCCCTCTCCGGAGCGGCCGCCCCAAGCACCTGCTTGCCAGGCTCGTGCCTGGAGCCGGCCCTGCCAGCCAAATCTCAGTTGAGAGGACGGAGTGTTTCTGTGGTGCTCCCAGGCACAGTTCCCAACTTTCACGTGGTAAATAAGCACCCCGACTTTCACAATAAACCAAAAATCAAGCTAATCCCATTTCAAAACAAGGCCAAAACAAGCCAATCCTTAAGAACCCTAACACTCTTTGTGACTAGATCCCCCCGGCGTGAAGTCTGGGACTGTGTGGGCCCGCTGTGCTGACTCTCTCCCCCCCTTGTCCCTGCTTGCCAGGAGCCAATCAAAAACAAGAAGCAACAAGCTACAACAAGCTACAAGCCAAACAAGCCACAAGCCAAAAACTAGCCAACAAGCAACTCACAAGCCAATTAAGCCAAAAACAAGCCCCATTTCTGCATTTTTTTTCGTGGGTTTGGCATGTCTGCTCCCAGGTCATTAACAGGGGGAGCTTCCCCATTGCTACCACAATGATGCCAGCTTCAATTGTCCGCTTATCCATTTCTCCGCCCTTTTCTCCATACCTCCACTTACACATGGAACACCCTCCCTATAAAAATCCATATTGCTGCCACCCTAACTTCTTTCAAATCCCTCCTCAACACTTCTGTGATGCCTAATGAGCACAGTCAACTGATAGTGGCTAGGCAGGTGGCCAGCTAAAGCTGCTGCCTATTGATCGGCCTATTTGTCTTGGTTGACCAAAATATGTCCCACACCTCTGTGCTTACATATTAGGCACACACAGTTACCACAACCCATGATCTCACTATTTTTAGAGCTGTTCAAAATTTTTAATTTCAATATTTTGGAGGGCAGAAAGTATCCATTTCCCCTCAATATACTTTTTTGAGTCATTTGAAGTTTTCCAGTTTGTTTATGAAAAGCCAAACAGTTTTCAGCTTTTCCCACCTAGAAATGGGAGCGTGCAAAAGGCTATGAAATATAGCAGCTATGGCATGGCGGGCCGGGAAGGCTTGAAAGGGGAAACCCTAAAATCCCCCAAAATTTCAGTGTGATGGGGGTTTTGGTGAAAAAATGAAAGATTTTCAGTGAAAAACAAGTAGGGACTTCTTGTAGTAGGGCCTGTCTTTTACTTTATCTTAGTAAATGAGGTTCTGACCTGGCTGGGGCTTCTCAGTGTTACTGCAATACAGATAAATAATAATAGTGGATACACAGAAACAAACTTGAATAGAAAAGCTATGTTGTGAGGGATTGGGTATGAAATGGAATGCAACCTTATTAAAAATGGCAAACTGATTTTTGGCTTAATAAGGAGTAGAAAAAAAATGGCAGCACAGTGTGTATGCAGTTTTGGGCCCATCTGAGATTTGGTGTGTTTGTAGACAAGACATTTGCAACTACAAGTCGTAAGTTAGTTTCTGGCTTGAAGGAATGGGGATTTGAAAAGCCAGAATGTGAGTAGGCAGAAAAACTTAAAACAGATTTGCCCTGAGAGTACATGTGGAAAGAAGCTCATATACTGTGTCTAATAAAGAGTTTAATGGCTTTCAAATATGCAATGCTGTTCTTCAGTCAAGTGCCCCAGTAGTAGTAAATAAAGGCCTTAAAAATCCATTTATGCATGAAGACTGATGGAAAATATTTTCTTTTCATGATAGAGAAGAAGAAACCTGATATTCTTGTCTAGGTAGCACTGTGGAAAACTGGCCGAAGGGAGAGGAGAAAAAATGTATTTGTGGTCGCCATGATCATTTTACTGCTGACTCCAGTGACCAGGAGAATGATATTTCTAGAAGACAAAAGAATGGATATCCCATGCATCAGAAACAGGAGAACACTTCTGCATGCTGTATATTTGAGACCTATCCCAGAGATGAGGAATTGAGACAGGCAAGTGGAGATATAATTGAGTTACAACTAGATCTGAGTTGGAAAATGTCCATGAATATATGCTAAATTCACAAAGTGGATTTAATTTTGCCTGCATTTTGTGGACCTTTGGAATTTGTTTTCCATAAATATTGGAGTGCTCAATCTTTACTAGCATGAATATTCACAACAAATAAGGTTTTTTCATTTGAATGTTGAAATATTTGTTGAAAATGAATTTCTGAATAGTTTATTTGATTTTAAAAGTCATAAGTCACACTGTGATGGTTAGTTACCTAAGACATCCTTTCAGGAAGCAGAAAAAGTAGCATGTGACTATATAAGTAGCCAAACAAGCGCATGGGGAATACTGCAATGGAATATACAATTCCAAATGTGTGCTTTGTTGGCCAGCTGCTTAAGTCAGATGGTATCTATCACGCTGCGTGGTATGGGAAACAGCTTAACATGCCCATCTCAGGCCAGACTGCCAGAATACAGGGCATATACCCCAGACAGGCGGTATACTCTATTATAAGATTTCACCAAACCAGTAACAAATGTGTGCTTCCAAAATACAATACTCATTATTATGAAGCCACAGGCAGCCCCCTTCAGGGCCCCTAGCTCCTCATGCGCCATCCA
This sequence comes from Emys orbicularis, assembly GCF_028017835.1. Taxonomy (NCBI): domain Eukaryota; kingdom Metazoa; phylum Chordata; order Testudines; family Emydidae; genus Emys; species Emys orbicularis. Next base: position 92,500,322 of record NC_088686.1, on the reverse strand, counting down.
GACAAACCAGACTTCTATGATAAATGATTATTAAAACCAGAAATCACATATATTAGGTTCTTCCAGTACCAAAGAACCGATTCACCCCAAGTCAATATGTACTTCAGGATCTCATCAAATTCCACGCTGCAGCCAATCCTTTAGTAAACTAACTAAAGATTTATTAATAAAAAAAGAAGAGAAGAGAGTTATTAAACCGTTAAAGTGAATCATATATGTTACAGTTGATTTCAGAGTCTGTAGATCAGGATAATAGTCATCTTAAATCTGCCAGTTTATAAGAAGTTTCTCTGGTAGGTACATCCAAAAGACTGGAGTCCTCCGTCCATTGTTCAAAGTTCCTTTTGTTAGAAATCACTTTGTTAGAAGTCCAGAGATGTGGAGCAGGAATGGGGCAAGGAGATGATATCAGAGTCTACAATTTATATCCACCTGTCCATGTGCATGGAAAGTTACTGTCTCAAACATGGACTCAGGGATCACATGTTCTACATGCCCTGATGAGTTACTGAGCCTCCATTGTCCATACGCTCTCCGACGTGTCCTCTGAAAGAGTTGATTCTCCTTAATGCCCCATCACCACATGGCCAGATAGTCTTGATATAAATCTGTCTTGTGGGTGCTATCCAGGAACACAACGTGTTTAGTAATGAACACACGGTAAAATTTCCTAACTTCATTTACAATGGTGATACACACATTTAAATAGAATAATAATACTTAGCAGATTTTAACTTTTTCAGTGATATCTTAAAAGGCACATTTTGTATAAAATCTATCTCAATTGTGCAACAGTGGTGTTCCATCAGTGGTGATACATTAGTGGAAACATAGTCATCTCTTTTTTCCTACAGCATCACAGTATCACTTCTGTCCCTGACTGGATAACTCAAGTATGGACTGCTAATTAAATATTCCATCATAATACTTTAAATTCAAGTTTTTCTGGTTACTCACATATGTCATCCAATTTTGCAATTAATCAAACACAAGGCAAATTGTGAATATGCACAACTATAATGATCTGCACACCAGGAATTATTCACTGAAGAAATTCAGTCTTTCAAATAACAGAATAAATTTAAGAATTGTGCCAGCTGTTCAGGGACAATTCACAAACAAAAATTACCTGTTAAGAATTTTTCCACTTACCTCTCCTTCCAGATAAGTGTCAAGTTCAGCAGCAGTTGATACCACTGAGTTTGGAGGGATTGCTGAGGAGACAAATTGCTGCAAACTTTGGTCCTCCATGTTTCTCCATCACAACAGTTATTCCCCATAAGTGGGGATTTCATTAAAACTACCTGCATTTAGTCCATTTCTGGGTATATAAAAGGTGAAAGAATGATTGTTTGCTTCCCTGCCCCATTGGAACAACTCAGTCTAATATAAGAAGAGACTAAACTACAGTTGGTATTAAGTACAAAAAGCTATGAGCCAAATTCTGAAGTCTTTATGCAGTTTTTATTCAGTATTTACTCGGGCAAAACCTGGAAGTTATTTGAGAGCAGCAGATGCTCAGCATCATTCAGGATTTGGTTCTTAGAACAGAGGTTTTCTCAAGGCCATTTTAGAATTAGTGGCAAAAAAAGAGAATTAGGATTGGAACTAGCACACATTTGGCAAGGGATGATTCTGCGTAGAGCAGCTAACCCCTGGCTCCCCAAGCCATCCAAGCACTTCCTGCTAAACTAATGCAGGCCAAACCACACGGGCATGTCTACATTGCAATTGAAAACCTATGGCTGGCCCGCGCCAGCTGCATCAGGCTAAGAGGCTGTTTAATTGTGGGGTAGATGTTCAGGCTCAGGCTGCAGCCCAGGCTCTAGGACCCTGCGAGGTGGGAGGGTCCCAGGACTCAGGCTGCAGCCTGAACCTGAATGTCTACCCCACAATTAAACAGACCCTTATCCCGAGCCCCATGTGCCCAAGTCAACTGGCACAGACCAGCCACGGGTTTCTAATTGCAGTGTCGACTGCAATGGATTATCAGCAAATAATACAATTTTTGTCTAAATCCATTACCAAAATGATAACTCTCTGTGTGTGTGTGTGTGTGTGTGTGTGTGTGTGTGTGTGTGTGTGTGTGTGTGTGTGTGTGTGTGTGTGTGTTTAAATGGATAGTTATCACTATTACAGTTTGGTAATGGATTTAGACAAAAACTGTATTATTTGCTGATAATCCATTTTTATATACACACACACTCATCTGCAGTAGTTTTGTAAGAAAAACCAAGAACATGAACCCATCTAAAGGCACTTAGTGTTAACAAAATTAGTTGCATACTTACATGATAATTCAGAAATACCATTCCGTTAATAATATGCAACTAATAGAGTAGCTTCTTTTCAATGCTTCAATGTTACAGTAATTGGCACTTTATTGATTAGTCTTTCTATCTAAATTAATTATTACAATCTGTCCTTAATTCATACAGTTCTAACAATTGTTGTTCTATTGATAAAGGTGCTCGTTCTTCATAAACTACTGATAAAAGGACTGTAGACACTGTTACCTTAATAAAATACATACTCTGTAGTAATCATTGATTACTTGTTCAGAATACAAAGCATACAAACATCACTACATTATAAACACGGCCTGCAGGAATAGTACTATACCTTGTGCTGTAATTACATTAGTTAACACTAGGTGGATTGGAGATCAACAAGTAAAACACAAGGTAGTACAGGATGTGATACTGATTCAACAAGTGGCACTCTTACCTCTAAGCTTGCACTGATCCAGTGCTTCAGCATGGCTCTAAAGGGCACTGTGCTGATGAAGTTGCTGTTCTTAGGATGAGATATACAACGGAATCTGTGACCATTTGTGGTCATTAAAGAGGTTAATTCAGGTTACCAAATTCTAACTCGGTTGATTAAGGTGTGGTAGGTGTCATCAGGTGGTACTGTTGCACATTCTTTGAATATCTTTTTCTTTGTGTGCAAGGAAAGCTTCAGTTTTGGGAAGACCTGCTTTTGTCATGCAAGGTTTGGTGTGGGTAGTCAATTATTTTTGGTCAAGGTCCACATTTCTTGGTCAAGATATAGACGAGGTCCAGACTCCAGAGAAACATTTTTCAGACCACAATAACAATAATGATAATAATAAGTAAATAAAAAGATTGTGCAGTCCGTTCAAAAACATCTGGCAGTCCAGATTTGGCCCACGGTCTGCCTATTGACTATCCCGGGCAGAGGCAGTGGTTCTTGGAAAGTAAGCTAAGCATGCTCTCGGCCTTGGTCCCTGGGTAGACTCAATTCTCAGGGCAGAGTTGTTGTCTGGGAACAGGACATTGGTGTTAGGCTGAGATTAGTACACATATTTTACACATATACATCAGTCCTGGAACAGAGATGCTCACAAACAGCATGCATGGAATCCCTTCAAGGAATCTCATCCCAACACCAAAAAGAGGCACCAACATTCTTCACTTCTTACCCTAAACTGGTGTTGCAGTGTTGCTGTCAAGGCTGATTCCCCACTCTGGCACTTTGAGTGCAGAAAGTGGGGGGCCACAAGGATTCTAAAAATTAATACTGGCCACTCCAGGCTTGTATTAAACTCCCAAGGTTACAGCTTTTCTCTGACCTTGGATGGGTAGATGCTGAGAAAGAAAACAAAGGAAATCAGCTGTTGCCACCAGATAATTAAGCAACATGTGCACAAACCTCTTAGAACACAAAAATCCAATCCTATTCTTAAAAATGGTAAAAACAAAAAGAAAGAAAATACATCTGGAAACTCAGGCTATTGATAGATTTAAAAAAAAAAAACACTTACAAGGATTAAGCATCAAGAATAACGTTCTTGAGGTCCAGCTTAAAGGTTATAAGCAAAACAAAAGCATTTGGGGTTAGCACAGGGGAGTCCACGAGCCATAAAAAAATAAAAAGAGATAAACCTAATCGCGTCTTCCTAGACATTTCCTGATCTACTTATATATCTGGGATTTCAAATGAGTAGTTCCTAGGTATGATACCGATGATTTTTCATACCTGGCACCAAGTTTCTTACAGCATAGTTTCTTTGCATCTGCGTCTCCCCGAGAACAACAACAGACAGACAAAAGGGGAGTCTTGTTTCAATTTTTAAAAGTTCTAGCCTTCCCATTGGCTCTTTTGGCCAGATACCCACTCATTTCCTTTTACCTATGCATCGCAGTGAGACTTTTAACCTTTTACAGGTAAAGCAAGTAGAGAACAGCTACTAAGAGGGATTTTATAGCTAACTGGCTGGCTGGATCCATAAAAGGGAGCTACCCCCCACTTCATTTATCACAGTTGCTCTGCACTGTTCACCCCATAGGTGGGGGCATTTCAGTGGGGGATGAAGTGATACTTATTAATAGCTTGTAGTTCACTTCTTTAAGATGATAAAGTGCTTTGGGATCTGCTTTGGGAATACAAGGTATAATGTAAAATAGAAACATAAACCCACTGAAATGTTCTCCATATGCACATTGGAGGTACTTCTATGCATAGCTTTAGCTTTTCCCAACAGCAATATATATATCTTATTTGTAACTTAAACAGTTTTACTATTGTTACCCCTATCTTTTCATCCAGGTAGAGTCAATGGCTGAAGTACCACATCAAGTTAAGAGTTTTCCAGGGTCATTTCAAAGCACAAAATCATTAGAGGGAGCTGGTAACCATCCCTATATTTAGGCTGCCTAACCCTTCCATTACCAAAGATTCTTGCAACTTTTTTTGAAATGCTTCATTTATTTTTTTTATTTTTTTGCAGAAGCCTCTGCAATTTGGTAGGGGGAAAGCCCTCAGAGAAGTGCCCTTCCCTGCCCCATGAAATTCTTCTACCCAGCTTTAGCTGAGGTATAAACTGCTTTTTTAAAAAGATCACCATTTTTCTTCACTGACTTATTTGTGCCTGCCAAAACAAGTAAACAAATGAGCATTCTCAGGGTAGGGCCATTCCACCCCCAAAGCACACTCTGCACTGGGAACACTTGGGACCTGCTTGTGTAGCTGTAGCTTGAGGTGGGAGGAAAATGAGTTGGACCAGTCTATCCTTCTCAACCCATACCCCTTCGCTTCAAGATATTGCCATAGCATACCATCCTCCACCTCTAAGAGTACCACATGGGGCAGCAGCTCCTTCAGGGGGCGGCGGGATGTGGAGAGAGAAAGTCAGGTTGGGCTCCACCTAACCATCCCCTGACCAAGCACAGGGCACTAGAAATCCCACTCTAAAAGAGCATCCTCACTTGCTACCAGCTAATTAAGCTAGTTCTGTAGCTCAAACAGTAGTCTATACTGTCATACTGAAGGTTTAAACCAGGGGTCGGCAATGTTTGGCACGCAGCTCGCCAGGGTAAGCACCCTAGCGGGCCGGGCCAGTTTATTTACCTGCTGACGCGGCAGGTTCGGCCGATCGCGGCCCCCACTGGCCGCGGTTCGCCGTCCCGGGCCAATGGGGGCGGCGGGAAGCCGCGGCCAGAACATCCCTCTGCCCGCACCGCTTCCCGCTGCCCCCTTTGGCCCAGGACGGCGAACCGCGGCGAGTGGGGGCCGCGATCGGCCGAACCTGCCGCGTCAGCAGGTAAATAAACTGGCCCGGCCCGGCGTGTTAGTTTTACTTTGTTTTCTCAACTTGTAAATGTACCTTTTACTAGAGTGTTTATCTCTGTTTGCTGTACTTTGAACCTGAGGCTAGAGGGGAGTCCTCTGAGCTCTTTAAGTTTGATTACCCTGTAAAGTTATTTTCCATCCTGATTTTACAGAGATGATTTTTACCTTTTTCTTTAATTAAAAGCCTTCTTTTTAAGAACCTGATTGATTTTTCCTTGTTTTTAGATCCAAGGGGGTTGGATCTGTATTCACCAGGAGTTGGTGAAAGGAAGGAGGGGGGATGGTTAATTTCTCCTTGTTTTAAGATCCAAGGGGTTTGGATCTGTATTCACCAGGGAATTGGTGAAGGTCTCTCAAGGCTACCCAGGGAAGTGAATTAGCTTTGGGATGGTGGCAGCAGACCAGATCTAAGCTGGTAGTTAAGCTTAGAAGTTTTCATGCAGGCCCCCACATTTGTACCCTAAAGTTCAAAGTGGGGAAGCAGCCTTGACAGTGTTTAAAAAGGTATAAGTTTAAAAATTGCAGTGATGCTGAGCTAGAAGAAATAAGTAGTTTCACAGTTCAAATATATGATGTAAATAATCAAATAAAAGCTCATAACAAATTCTATTACCAGGCTTCGGTTATTACCAGCAGCAAATTTTAATAGTAGGAAATGTTTCTTTTATTCATTGTCTCAATTTAAATTGCTTTATCTTCCCTGGAGAACCTGGACTTCAGAAGGATCATATTTTATCAAGATTTTTATTGTGAGTCTGTGAATAGCAGGAATCCCAGCTGGACTCTTGTTCCCCCTCAACATCTTAGTCTCTTCAGTTGGATTTGATCTAACTCTCATGAGCTCAGTCTTGCGTCATTCAGAAAAATCATTCAAATAGCTTCAACCTCAAAGTGGTTCATTGAGAAATCTTTTTTTTTCCCCTTCCCCTTTGCAGAGAATGAGCTCTGTTCTGATTAGCATAGTATCCAGCCGGCTGCCTTTTTTTTTTTTTTTTTTTTTTAAAGAATTTCATGATCAAGGACTTTTGTTGTTGTTGTACCTGTAACAGACAGCTTTTAACATAGCAGCTGGAAATATTTTCTGAAAAGCAGCCGCAACTAAAAGTTTGGAGTCATAAAAATAGAATGTCTTTTGGAAAAAAAAGAAAAAAAGAAACAAAACCCTTCACTGTATAGAATGCATTGATTCCGTTAGAGTCTATATAGTGCTATAAAAAACCAATTCAAGATTCTAAAATATTAAGAAATCCCTATCGTTCAACTCCAAAATACAATAACTCATATTGATAAGTTGGAAATATTGGAGTCACTGAATTCTATTTTCTTATTACTATCATTTGGTATTAAAATCATTTAAAACCTTCTCCTGAGGACTCCTCCAAAAGGCAAAACTATGTCTGTTTTAAGCAACAAAGGTATCCCCTAAGTTTCTAGTAATCTTTGTGCAACCTTTAGTTGAAATTCTTCTCTGCTGAACAAATGATTTTTGCTAGTGTCTTGGGAGCTCACGTAAGAAAATCTCAGGGTACATATTCACAGCTGAGTTCCTGAATTCCCTCAGGATGTCTAGTTACCTACAGTATTTCATACACTTCCTCTTATTGTTCATTAAACCCCAGCTATTCAGTGTAACCTAAGAGCCCGATACCCACTGTTTTAAGCCATTGCTTTCTTACTGCAGTGTAATGTTTGTGTTACTTTTTTCCCCTCTAAGTCAGAATTCTCGTGCACACTGGCCCATAGGCACCAGAGCAATACTAATAAGAATAGCTAGCCAATCAGACTGGCTAATCCTATCCCAGAGAACAGGATTTAAGTTTTTAGTGCACAGATTTTAAAACTCTTCATATCTGCAGGATCTGATGCACATGTAATAGCTGTTTTCTGGCTTATTTTGTAACTCTGAATTCTACAAGTTGGCACCTTCCAAAGATTTCCCATTTACAACTCTGATTCTGACTTTGGAAAAAGTAGGACCTGAGATAGTAAGCACCTAACACCTGAATCCTCCAAGGCTCATGCTCACATTGTGCTAGTACAGAGGCTATGGTGCGATAAAAGTTGGTAAATGTTGACTTTTTAAATGGTGACAATTGTATCTGACTGAATCGTGCTAGTGCATCTATCAATAGCATTCACTATAGTGATGGGGTCATATAAGACAAACATCAGTAACTTGTGAAGTGTTAGATACAGGGACAATTGAGCTTTTAATTCCAAGATGGCAAGTCTCTCTCCTGCACAATATTTAAGACAGAGCTTCCTTTTCTACTTAAGAGGCCAAAGCACTGGCATATGGCCATCTCCTGCACCTATCAATAAATAAGAAATAGAAAAGGTTTTATTGTCATTTTTTTTAATAAAATGTTTCCTTTGCATTAAGAGCTTACAAAACCTTTCAGCTTGATAAACCTGGCTATTACCATGCTTCATGTATTCACCAAATAGGTACAGCACCGGTAATAGCGCATGATTTCACATGCTGCCCGGGCAACATTCATCAGGCCAGATTGGAAAAACCTCCTCTGGGGCCCATGAGCTTTTCAGTCTTTAGCCTCTCTGACAGGATTGTCATCGAGGCACAATTGTGATGGTGACACTGGGGACTGGACTGAGACTCCACCAGCCCATTTATTGGCTGAGTGCTACTGCATGTCATGCCAATTCCCGGTTCCACGAGCATCAAGGGTTGTTACCACAGATGACAGATGGACTAGGATTTGGCCCTAAATAGTGAATTTTGCATATTGGACATTTGCAGAGTCACAACAGTTCTCAGATTTACAGCTAAATTACCAGTGTGACCAAGAAAACCCTACTAAAAGGTTCAGAGGCCTGCTTTTCTGGTCACTTCGAAGCTGCCTTAAATTTTTCTTTTCATTATAATCCAAACTGCTATGATTTTATTTCATTTTACAGCTATTTAATTGGGTAAACTGACATTTTTGCAATCGGACCTGCATTCCAACACACTGGACCAAATTTTGGTCCCACTGAAGTCAGTGGCAAAACTCCCATTGACTTCTATGGGATCAGGATTTGCATTTTCCTCTCATTAACATATCAGAAGATCACTGTCTCAGCAATCCCAAAAGATAGACAAAAATCTACAGCAAACAGCTTGGGGACGGGTCTTATTCATCTGAGGTTCAACAGCCCCACCACCTCTCTCAAACAAGCAAGACATATTCTGCTCAATCAACATATATATATTAGAAAAAATCTGCTTGTACAGCTGTTATCCCAGCTTTTATTTGTCAGTTCTGGACAAAATACAAGGAAATATTAAAACTCTGAAGGATGATGGTGAGACTGAGTGCTTGGTTCCCTCTTTATCTAGATATTCTCCCCATTCACATTCATCCCAACCCACCACTTGGTTCCTTCACCAGTGAAAACCTGGAGAAAATCTTTTCATTAAAACACGAACTCCCCCCCCCACACACACACTCCTGGTTGGCTTCTTTAACTTTTATTCTGGCATTGTCACAATCAATATATTACATTTAAGCAGAAGCCATATAGGACCTGTTAGGGCTGTAAAAGACCCATAATAACTATAGAAACCAAACCAACACAGATTGACTGGGCCCTTTCAACAACAAAGAAAGTGGACAGAAACCTGTGAAGGGTTACTGTTGTGACCATCATTTACCTCTCATTTAACAGTTGGTTGGAGAGGCAATGGGCGACATTCAAGTATGATGTTATGTAATGTGACATTAGACCTCCTCATGCTAATTGAGTCTACTTTTCACATTAATAGAGTGAGTCTAAGTAGGTCGAAGGAAGTCTGACTGTAAAAAGGTCTAACTTCTCAATATAGCCCAGTAAACTTCTTCCCCTGACAGTGGAGTATAATGATGCTGTTAACACCATTTTTATATCACCTCAAATGACACCTTTCTCCTAGGGTAATAAATGCTGTCACCTATATGAGGATACAATAAACCAGGGGTTCTCAAACTGGGGGTCGATCGTGAGATTATTACATGGGGGGTCGCAAGCTGTCAACCTCCACCCCAAACCTCGCTTTGCCTCCAGCATTTATAATGGTGTTAAATATATAAAAAAGTGTTTTTAATTTATAAGGGGGGGGGGGCCGCACTCAGAATCTTGCTATATGAAAGGCGTCACCAGTACAAAAGTTTGAGAGCCACTGCACTGTAATGTATGGACTGTACTGTTTAACAGTGCTTTGTAATGAGTATCCACTTGGACACTCTCATCATTCTTCATACTTGTTCTTGCATCTGAAGTCTTGCTTAATATTGAGGGTGATGCATAAAAAAGGATGCTCATTTGTCCCAGACAGTTATTCATCCCAGACAGATCATTCACAGTGATCAAATGTAATTGGCCATCTCCCCCACCATTGGAATCCACCTCATATGGCAATCAGACCATTTAATGTGTTTGTTAAATAGCTTCTGTTACGTTAAACAAATCATAAATAAATAGTGTGGGGTTGTTTCTTTTTTTATTTAATATTGGGGTTCTTTCTTTTGCACTTATTTTTTTTTAATCTATTCATCCAGCATTAGCCTCCCCTGTGTCCTTGCCGAAAATCTCACTGCTGTCAATGCAAGAATCTTCTCCTCTGCAGTTCTTGTGGTTGGAAGAGCTTTCTTGAGTCTCTGAGCTTCACTTAGGGTGACCAGATGTCCCGATTTTATAGTCCTTTTGGGTTTTTGGGATTTTGGGTCCTTTTCTTATATAGGCTCCTATTACCCCCCACCCTCTGTCCCGATTTTTCACACTTGCTGTCTGGTCACCCTAGCTTCACTGACTCTCCTCACATCCAATTACAGCTGTAAACATTCCCTCCCCACTTGTCTTTTACCTCTTAATTTCTTTCGTCTGATATTATTTAACTCTCTAAGGCTTTGGTTTGGAATACAGCTTGTATGAAAGATGTTATACAAAATGAAGTTGTGTTGCATTGTATTCAGCAGAAAAGATCAATGGCCTACAAAAGCTTTTGTATGGTTACAGAACTGCCTTCTGCATACACTGAGGGTTTCACTGGGAAATTAACCGTGCTGGAGAAATCTTATCTGTTTCTGAGTCTTCTATTTGCTACCTACTGGGGAATCACAAAGAAGAATTTTATGCTAATCTCTGTAATTCAGGCCAGCTAAATATAGGCCCTTTACAAACAATGAATCATCCTGACTTCATTGTGGCAAAACTGAATCCACTTTAAATTTGGAGTCACCGTTCTCCTGCACCCCATAACTGGGGAGCTGACACAATTCATCAAATTATTTCTCTCCTCTCATTTCAGGTATTCATAGTGCATCTCTTGATTGAACTAAAAAACTCCCCACAACATAATATTCAATTAAAGGGAGAAACTAAGGAAGCAATAATTCCAAAAGAGACCTAGGAGTTATAGAGTACAGCTGATTAGACATGTTTTCCAAATGATATAGCAGTAGAAAAAAAAGTGTAATTTTTATCTAAATAAGAAAATGAATCATATGGAGCAGGAAGGCCATAGTCCCTCTCCTATACTGCTCTGCTGTGAACACACCTGGACTAGTGTGTATAGAATCAGAAATATCAGTAGTTTCTGAACCCATTCTGCCCATCTGTACTGCTAATTAGTGTCCACAATAATGCTCAGCTCTATCAAATGAACTTCATACAATGGCTCCTTATATGCATGAATCATTCATCAGGAGTAAGTGATTGCCTTCAAAACACCCATCTCTAGGATTACATGGGACTGTGGGGCTCAAAGTGTTGAGAAGCTAATCTTACATCTCTCTTTAATTCACTTTACTCAAAGCAGCCTTCACCAAGGAGAAGTAGGGAGAGTTTGGTCATTTTGGAAAATTCTTGCATATATGTATTAAATAACTCTCTATTTTGCATATAAATTGAATTTCTTCACAGGGTTATTAAAATCCTACTGTGGTCTGTCCTCCAAGTCCTAGAACGTAAAGACAATGTTATAAATATTACTGGGAAAGTTGCAAAAATAGTCAGATTGACATGTTTTAATATCCTAAATAGAGACTAATTAATTATATATTTTATAATAACCATTCAACTGCTCAATGATAATGTAATGACTGATTTCCTATCACAGTGGTTCAGATTCTTGTAGATTCTTTGAGTTTTTACAATGATCCCTTCTTAAATTCCCCTAGGTGCACAAGGGTGGGACCCACGAAAGTACTCAGGTGTCTAAGTCCGTTTTTACACACCACTGCAATCCACAAAACTCTCACTCAGCCATTGCCTAACCCTATAAGTGCCTAAACTCACTTAGCACCTAAGTTTTTGCCTTTGGCAAATGCACGGCTGCCTCACAACAGTCGCCCAGGTGCCTATCTCCTGCCTGAGCCCTAGAGTGAAAGAGACAGGCAGCAACTGCCTAAATTGTGTGCAGGGCCTGAATTGGTAGGCAAGCCCCTTGGGCAAGTTCACACAAAACAGCTGATGCAGGGAGTGGGAGAGAGGAGGAGAATAACCTCCCTTATAACCTTTAGTTTAGTGGTTATGGTTCTCATCCAGGATATGGGAGAGACATCCCAGTTCAAGTCCCCACCTTTCCCCGATGAGAAGGGATTTGAACCTAGACCTGCCACACCTTGGGTGAGTGCCCTAACCATGGGGCTATGGAATATTCTGATGTTGGTTTCCCTCAATCTCTCCTATTGAAGTTGTTCCCCTTTAATATTAAATTGACCAAAGAAAGAGTTAGAATGGGTCTATAGCCTAGTGGTTAGGGCACTTACCTGAGAGGTGGCAGAACCTTGGTCCCTTGAACCAGGGGATTACCTACTGGGCTAAAGGTTTTATGGAGATCCCCCAGTTCGTGAATCACAAACAGAGATCTATGTTTAAGTCCAGGCTGCACAGGAGCACCTAACTCTGTTAGAAGGGTGGGGTGTAGTACACACCACTCTAGTCATCATCTTCCATTTGCTAATTTAGCTGGCTCACTGCCTAGTGTGCTGGCTTTGTGGATTGCAGTCTAGCGCTCCTATCTCTACCAATGCATTGTATAGGGAGCCTAGGCACCTAACTCAGGCTTTGTGGACTGCAGTGTTGTTCCACTGATTTTCTAGGCACCTAAAAGTTAGGGACCATAATGCTCAACGTCTCAACACCTAAGTCCCTTTGTGGATCTAGACCAAGATGATTAAGTCAGTTCTCTTGCACAGGGGGTGGAACAACTGTAAAGATGGGACAACTGTTAATTTCACACAGGTGCAGGGATAAGGGGAATGCAGATTTTGACTGATCAGAACAATAAAAAGGAGCTGCGCAAGAGAAGAGATTATTACTTGGGGACTCTTAAAGGTTTCATTGTTGAATTTCGATGACATTTCCTTGTTACACTGTATTTTATATTCTTTCATTGAAATGTATGCAAGTGATGCTGATTATTATTTACATTTGTTGGTGGTAAACTGTGTTGAAGAGTGGAAGGAAGCTTCCTCCCTTATAGATACTTACATTATTGTTGGGTTGTGAATGCTTTACTCATTATGTAGTTTTTTCTAAAGACTTCTTTCACACCTGCAATGCAATGGTTGGGATGCTGCATACAAACAGACAGAAGAATGTTACATAATCTGCCATTGATTTTTTTTTCCTTTTCATGACAATTTCAGAAAAATTTAGGTCAGAACTGCCAAACTTGGGGGCTGATAGTTAAGTACCTGAATACATATTTAGACACTTAAATAAGTGGCCTGATTTTCAGAGGTGCTGAGCACCTGTAGCTGCTACTGAAGTCAATGGGAATGACAATGGTCTCTTCTAGAAATCAGGTTTCTTAGGTCACCAATTTAAGGCACATAAATGTCAAAATATTGGCTTAAGTAACTGTAAACATTCTGGGCCAAACTCTGCCCACACTCCTCCCTGTGGAAATCACTAAACTCAATGGGGCAGGTACAGCTGTTAGTGCAGGAAACCAGCCAGGAGACTGATTCTAAGAGAAATGACAATGCTTGTCATTGGTGAAAGATCTGAAGAAAGAGGTGCGTTTTTCAGTGAGCTGGGTGGATTCCAGGCATGAGAGAATTTCTGTCAGTTGAAAACACTCTCTGCCCAATCTCCAGGGCCAGCCCACAACATTTTGGCACCTGAGGTGGGGAGCTCAAATGACGCCCCCATGCCCCCTCGCTTGGGCCAAAACTTTGAAAGGTCTCAATTCTGCCTTCTTCCTGTTCTACTCCTCTCATGGTACTGCTCTGCTACCTACCCCAATAAAGGAGAACTAAAAGCTTAAAATGCCTTGTTCAAAAATTTTAAGTAACACTTAACTTTCAAACGCCTGAACACAAAATGTAACTTTTCTTGTCTGCATAGTAAACACTGGCATTTTTATCTGTTTGAATAATCAAAGTGGTGCTTTACGTGCCTTCTTGGTTGCAAAGATTTGAACTGCTTCATGAAGGTCCACAGTCTGGGCCAGCTCATGCTCTATTGAGATGGTTGCAAGGCTAACCAGCCTCTCCTGTGTCATTGTGGAGCATAGATGTATTTTTATTAACTTCAGCTTGGAAAAGCTGCGTTCTCCACTGGCAACTGTTACAGGAAGTGTTAGAAGGATGCGCAGAGCAACAAAAACATTTGGAAAGAGGGTGGTCATCTTATTTGTGCACATATATTCCAGAACAGCCTTTGGAGTTGATCCTGCTGAAATGTATCTTGAAAGGGCTTTCAGTTCATCACCTAAATCACTCACATCAAGATCGTGCATGTCATTATGTGTCAACACTGTCTCTAGTGCCCTGCATTGCTGATGTAGGTCTTCTTCAGGCATAGTGAGGAGTTTTGGAATATCATACAACATCCCAAATATACTGCTGTGTTCCTTGAGCTGCATGAAATGTTCTTCAACTGACTGTATTGCACAATCTAGCACCTGGTTAAAGAATTCAACTTTGAATTGTTGTTTGGGGTCTCTTATGGGATTATCCTGTGCCTCGTCATCAAAATGTCTTCGTCTTCGGTGACTCTTGTATTCTTGAATGGGTGGGAAAATAGCTTCAGTGTGAAGTTCCTCTGCCAACTTCTGTGCACTCTTCAGAAGGTTTTGAAATCCCTCATCTGACCGGTAAGACTGTAGGTATGACTTTGCGTTGTCCAGCTGTTCCATTGCTCCAGATATATCAAGGTCAACACCTTGAAGTCTCTTGCTTACAACATTTATTTCAAACAGTATGTCATGCCACAACACTAAGCCACACAGAAATGTGAAGTTATGTACGTTTCTGGTGATTCCATTTTCCTCTGCCACTGTTCTCCCACAAACAGTTCCTGTCATAGCATTATCCTCCATAATGGCAACTATGGCATCATCTATCTTCCCAATTTGGTGTTCGATAGGCGTTATCACCTCCACTCAACTTTCCCATCATGTGGCACTCAGTGGTTTCAGTGTCAGAGAGGATGTTCCCATATGTTGCTTCAAAATTTGCCATCAATGAGTTGATGCAGAGAAAAATACACTGATGCATTGAATTACATTAAAAAATTCAGCAGCCTCACAAGAAGCTGATGCTGCATCACTGACCTCCAATTCAATGAATGAGAACTCCCATAGGACAAAAAAAGCTCGAGGGTTTAACTCTCGGATCCGTGTCTGCACTCCTCTGTTCTTTCCTCTCATGTTGGCACCATTATCGTAGCCCTGACCTCTCCTGTCAGCTATCACAATTCCCGTATCTTCCTGCTTTTCAAGAAGCACATTTGTCATACCAGCTCCTGTAATATCATCAATGTCAATAAATTCTAGAAAATGCTCTCTGACAGTCACCATTGCAGGGACATTTTCACTAGATTCTGTTGTTACAAAATGCACCATTAAAGTAATTTGTTCCGTATGGCTGATGTCAGATGTGCAGTCCAGAATAACAAAGTAATATCTTGCTGACTTAAGATCTGCCACAATCTTCTGTTTGACTTTTGTTGCCAGTAACTGTATCATCTCATTTTGAATTGTTTTTCCAAGGTAGTGGTGCGTGTACATATCTTGGGTGGTGACTCTTCTTAGATGCTCTTGGAGTACAGCATCAAACTCAACCATCAGCTCCACAATTTTAAGGAAGTTTCCATTGTTTGGCACATACAGCTGATCTGAAGTGCCACACAGTGCTAGGTTTTGGGTAGCAAGCATTCTCACAATGGCAATGAGCCTTTTCAGAACATTTTGCCAGTAAAGAGACTCTGATGCAATCTTCTCTTGATGCTAAACATCTATGGTGGCCTTTAACCTTAGTCTCATTTCACGCTCTTTCCACCTATGGAATGCTCTCTGGTGATTTGCTGCCTTCTCATGGCATGCCAGATTTCTAGCCAGATTTTTCCAGTCCTTTGTTCCTGTAGAACCCAATGTGGCTGGAACATTAGACTGGAAGAGTTTGCAAAAAAACAGTATGCAGCATTCTGGGTTTTTTAGTACATAAGCCAGGGCCTCTCCACTTTGTCACCATTGCGGATTTCACGCCAGTAATGTGTTGGATGTAAAATTCTATTTTCATTGTCTTTGGGAAACATTAAGTTTTTCACTTGCTGTGGCCCATGCAGTACAAGGAAGTCCCTCAGGCTACTGCTCAAGTGGGTCCACAGTCCTGGATCATCTAGACTTAAGGAACTAAACTCAGCAGCAGCTGTTTCTTGCGCCTCCACCACACTCTTCTCTGAGCTACACTTTTCTTCAGGAATGTGCATGGTTACATCCATTTGAGATGGAGATATGGATGCTGCAGTAGCTGCCAGGTCACCTGCACTCTAACTAACTGGAAGATCAGGCATCTCCTCACCACTCACATCCTCACTGGGGCCGGAAGGCTCACCGTGAACATTTGTGTTTATGTATCTCAGGAGAGCTCCTTCCTGCTTAGATAGAAAAGCTTCCTTTGCTTTCTTTCTTTTTCTGAATGCTGCCCCAGAGGGGCGTTTTCTTCTTTCACTCATGACTGCTGTTCTGTGCCAGCTATAGTGGCTCTCAACACTCAGTTGAAGGGAATAAATAAGCAGGCTGATAGCAGGGCTTGAGTGAGGGAAGATATCGGCGTCTTAAGGGCCTAACTGGCTCCTACTACTTCAGTTGACTGCTTGTTCTCCTCAAGTGGGTTCAGGGAAGCAGCAGGAAACAGGAAGCTCCCTGAGAAGCTGGTGTTAATCAGTCCAGGCTCCTGGGGGTGCTAGAGAGGTACATAAGAGGCTCCTCCTCCTCTCTCTCCCTGCAGCTCCTGCTGCTTTCTGTTATCCCCTCTCACCTTTTCTCCTGCCTGCCTGTTATGTCTCTTGTGCCCTCCTTCCTCCAGCACAGCACTCCACCATCTCTGTGCATCTAGAGCAGAGAGAATACATATGCACCAGCAGCAGACACAATTTTCTACTCTGGGTCCTAGTGGCGCCCCCCCACCGTTTGGAACCTGAGGCAGCCGCCTCAGTTCACCTCAGGGTAAGGCCAGCCCTGCCAATCTCATATGGGCTCCTCTCTCAGGATGTGCAGCAACAGGGGTCCTGGCACATGTAGGTGCCATGATGGTTATACAAGGCCTGACCCAAATCAGTGAAAGACTATCTCTGAGTTAACAGGGGTATTAAACAAGTCAGAATTTTATAGTGTGTAATAAGCCCCCTCAGTTTCACTTGGGAGTGAACTGGCAGCCAGGAAAGACAGCAGAGCACTGGTGTAATGTGCAACTATTTACCTGCCCTGCTCAAAAGCACATCTGTCTTTGATTTTTAATATATGGCTGCAAGGAAAGAGAGCATGTTTTTGCTCTGTAAATTTGCTTATGCTTATGTTTGTGGGTGTCAGTACTTCAGGTTTTGGATAAATTGGAGCAGGCACATTTACCATTGGATACAGTCATAATGCAAATGAAGGACACAGCAGCAGCAAAGTCCAGCTGCTTCTTACAATACCTTTTAGTGGAGTGGAAGCCCATGTATGGAATTGAGTTATTTATATTGTCTTTTAGGTTTTTGCAACTTCTGTAGGGAAGCAAGCATAGAACTCAATTATTGCTTAGTAGCTGCAGAGTCCCTTCCAGGAAGTACAGCACTTGTGGTTTTGTAGTAACATTCCCAGTAAGTGTTTCTGTAAGGAGGCATGTTTCCAGGAAAGATGTCCTAAAATATGGATATTAATACTGATCCAGTAATTCACTATCAATATCACAGACCACAATGGATAGAGAGAGACAGGATTTGACTACAGAGAGATCCTGAAAATTCAGTGTCTTCTGATCAATAAAATCAAAGGAAAGACAGGAGAGAGCACAATGGAGTCAGACCCACAGAAAGCATTAAAAATGAAATAAAATGCTGTTAAGAGGTATTCAGCATGTACTGTGTTTAAAAATAAGACATTGCCAATGCAGCAGAGATAGAACCAAAAGTCCATATTTAATCCCAAACATGAATACAGTATATAGAGAAGGAAATATAGCTACAGGGGAAGGAGGATATGAAGAACTGGGTACAAACATTGGGCTGTATTATCATACTCTTGTTCTTGTTGAGTAGTACCTTACTTCACAAATATTCCTCCTGATTTTCCTTTGATTTCCATTGAAACTACGTGAGGAATAAGTTATTTCTCAACATGAGTAAGGATATCAGAATCTGGCCTATATATATATATATATATATATATTATTTTATTTTATTTTATTTTATTTTATTTTTTTGCCCCAGACAGAATAATACAAAGACTGACTTTCAGTAACTCTGTTCTTGTTAGTATAACCAGTGACTTTTAAAGTTCACTCTGGAACATATTTCAGACTTTAAGCGGTATTAGGCGCAGACAGAGCAGAAAGATGGGATTTTCAAAATTGCTCAGTGTTGGCCTAATTCTGCTATCACTGAAATCACTTGTGTGAGAAAGTGCAAAAAAATTAATCGCTATTAATCGCAGTTTTAATCACACTGTTAAACAATGGAATACCAATTGAAATTTAACAACTATTTTTGGATGTTTTTCTACATTTTCAAATATATTGATTTCAATTACAACACAGAATACAAAGTGTATAGTGAATAATGTACAGTAAAGTGTACAGTGCTCACTTTATCATTTTTATAGTGCAAATATTTGTAATAATAATAATAATAATAATATAAAAGAAATAGTATTTTTCAATTCACCTCATACAAGTACTGTATTGCAATCTCTTTATCGTGAAAGTGCAATTTATAAATGTAGATTTTTTTTGTTATATAACTGCACTCAAAACCAAAACAATGTAAAACTTTAGAGCCTACAAGTCCACTCAGTCCTACTTGTTGTTCAGCCAATCGATAAGACAAACAAGTTTGTTTACATTTACGGGAGATAATGTTGCCCGCTTCTTATTTACAATGTCACTGGAAAGTGAGAACAGGTGTTCACATAGCACTTTTGTAGCCAGTATTGCAAGGTATTTACATGCCAGATATACTAAACATTCGTATACTGCTTCATGCTTCAGCCACTATTCCAGAAGACATGCTTCCATGCTGATGACGTTCGTTAAAAAAGAATAAGGTTCAAGAACTCCTCCCAGCATGGTGTCATCTGCAAATGTTATAAACATATTCTCCACTCCATTATTCAAGACATTAATGAAAACATTGAATAGTATCAGACCCAGGACTGACCCCTGTCAGACCTCACTTGGTCAAGGAGTGCACATGAATATATACCTGCCACACACTTTAATGCCAATCTGTGGCTCCAGCTATGGAAGGCTGTCAGATAGAACTCTCCATAATATTTCAGTAGGGTCAGAATAAGGGCAGCCAGATTCTGTCAGATAATCCTGCTGCTAGCTATGGATTTCTGGTGTTCATCTGAGCTCAGCATTAGCCAAAATGTGTCCTTTGATATTTAGGATGGCAATTTAGGAATAGCAAAATAGTACAACATGCTTTCCTTTTTCCGGTGTTCTTATCATCATTTCCAGGACCCAAAATATTAAACTCTGTACTTTTCTCTTTCTGCAACACAATATGTACATTATACAGTTTCCTCTTTTCGTTGTGTAAGCATGCTCTTGTGCCAGGAAAGTCTTTCTTTTTGGATTTTGCTAGTGGCCTTACAAGTCTATGTTCTTTGGAGCAAGCAACTCAACTTTATTTCTCACACTCTCAGAATGTGTTTGTCAAGACTGAGGTTGTAACATTTCAAAACCTGTTTGGTTTTTTTAGTAACTCATTGGCAAAATGAGCACTATTTTCTGAGTCCCTTTGGTGAATCCTGTCTTGTGTCTTTCTTTGATCCCTATCCCTGACCAATATCTGGCCAAAATGAGACTATTTTCATAGTATCATAGAAACGTAGGCCCCTGCACTGAGGCAAGACCAAGCAAACCCAGCTCATCCCTGGCAAACATTTGTCCAAACTGTTAAAAACCTCCAGTGACAGGGATTCTATAACCTCCCTTGGAAGCCTATTCCAGAGTGAAACTATCCTTATAGTTAAGTATCGGGGATAGCCGTGTTAGTCTGTATCTACAAAAACAACAAGGAGTCTGGTGGCACCTTAAAGACTAACAGATTTATTTGGGCATAAGCTTTCGTGGGTAAAAACCTCACTTCTTCAGATGCATAGAGTGAAAGTTACAGATGCAGGCATTATATACTGACACATGGAGAGCAGGGAGTTACTTCGCAAGTGGAGAACCAGTGTTGACAGGGCCAATTCAATCAGGGTGGATGTAGTCCACTCCCAATAATAGATGAGGAGGTGTCAATTCCAGGAGAGGAAAAGCTGCTTCTGTAATGAGCCAGCCACTCGCAGTCCCTATTCAAGCCCAGATTAATGGTGTTAAATTTGCAAATGAATTTTAGTTCTGCTGTTTCTCTTTGAAGTCTGTTTCTGAAGTTTTTTTGTTCAATGATAGTGACTTTTAAATCTGTAATAGAATGACCAGGGAGATTGAAGTGTTCACTTACTGGCTTATGTATGTTACCATTCCTGATGTCCGATTTGTGTCCATTTATTCTTTTGCAGAGGGACTGTCCGGTTTGGCCAATGTACATGGCAGAGGGGCATTGCTGGCACATGATGGCATATATAACATTAGTGGATGTGCAGGTGAATGAGCCTTTGATGGTGTGGCTGATGTGGTTGGGTCCTCTGATGGTGTCGCCAGAGTAGATATGGGGACAGAGTAGGCAACGAGGTTTGCTACAGGGATTGGTTCCTGGGTTGGTGTTTCTGTGGTGTGGTGTGTAGTTGCTGGTGAGTATTTGCTTCAGGTTGGGGGGGACATGGAAAACAACTGATTACAATTGTTCAAGGCTAAACATGCCCAGTTATTTTAATCTTTCCTCATAGGTCAAGTTTTCTAAATCTTTTATCATTTTTGTGGTTCTCCTATGGACTCTCTCCATTTTGTCCACATCTTTCCTAAAGTGCAGCACCCATTGGACACCGTACGGGCTGAGGCTCACCTATGTCAAGTAGAGCAGGTCAATTACCTCCCTTGTTTTACATACAACACTACTGTTAAATGCACCCTAGAGTATTAGCCTTTTCGCAACTGCATCACATCGTTGACTCGTTCAATTTGTGATCCACTATAACCCCCAGGTCCTTTTCAGCAGTACTACTGCCTAGTCGATTATTCCCCATTTTGTAGTTGTGCATTTGATTTTTCCTTCCTAAATGAAGTACTTTGCACTTCTTTATTACATTTCATCTTATTGAATTCAGACCAATTCTCCAGGTTGCCCTCCCAGTTTGACAGTGTATCATTGATAAATAGTCTTTGAATACAGTCATTCAAATAGTTGTGCACCCACCTCATAGTAATTTTATCTAGACCATATTTCCCTAGTTAGCTTATGGCAAGGGCGTTGGTCTCATACTACTGCTGCCACAATATTGCCTATACACTTAGAGGGTAGGACAAACTGGGGTGATTAAACAAATAAACCTCCTCTTTGTGCAATCTCCCATTGTGTAAGTACATTGTACAGTAAGCAATCTTCCTGCCATCCCATGTGACAGGACTAGAAGAAGAAATATCCTGTACCTAGGTTGTTCATATTAGTGATATCTATGGACATGCTGCCTTAGGAAATTTTAAAAATTGATCCAACTTGATACCTTTTGGCAAATCACTACTAATGCCTTCAAATTAAATTCAATTAAATTTTAAAAAGCTTTGCTGGTGTGTTGTCTGCCCAAAGAGGAAATAGTTAATTTTTAAAAAATATTTTGCTATAATCTCTTTTTTTGAATTGCTTAATCCATTCAATTCTAAATAGAAAATTGCATGTGGAAGGAAACAAAGAAAGAAGAGAAATTACCGTAGTTCTCCCTAGTTCCATGCCTCTCCCCCACTCTTAGTAATTCTCCTCAGTCTCAACACATCACGTTCTTTAATTAATAGAACAATATATGTTCCTTTTCCCCTTAGCAATAGATTGCACAATAATGCTGAAAAGGAGAATTTACCTGGGGAAAATGTTAGGTGATATAGCTTACGTGAACATTGTGTTTTTATACCTTCTGCAGTTGATCTGCAGGCAAAACTCTCATTGAATGCAATGGAAGTTTTGCCTAAGTAAAGGGCCCTATGTAAAATATTTGAGTATTTATTTGTCAAGGGAAAATGGGAAGCTATATTCCTTACCACTTTCAGGCTTAAAAGAGTTTTTATATTATGTAAAAAACTGATAGATTCCCCAATGGAAATTTTTCCAAAAATATGCCTGTGAAAGGTTCCACATTTCACAATATACCTGTGCTGTCAAACAATCACATTGACTCTGATCCTGCACTCCCATTCAAATAAAGAGTGTCCAATGAGTTTGCCAGCACATGGACTGCACACCATATAGCACTTAATCTTCAGTTGATGGGCTTTGCTGGATCAAGGACTTAATACCTACAATTCTCACCATGTAAGTGTTCCTTATCAGCACTGTTGGGCCATTTCCCTACATGCCTTTAATTTCCCCCATAATCTTGGTCTTTCACCTGTAAACACCTGCTACAACAGTTCTAAAGCTATCATTGGAGAAAACTCACAAAATTAAACAGAAAGCTTATCAAAAAGCGCAGAATCACTTTTTCACCTGTTCATGAAGCATACACCAGTGGCACCTCAGTATCATGTCAGTGCTTACTTATCTCAAACCAACACTGTGATGTTACACCCCATATTCTTAATAGAAATATGAGTATATGAGTACGGCATAATTAAGATATACGTTATGCAAGATGGCTCATGTAACCTTTCCAATGATATGTTATGTTTTACTGAATGTGATTATCCAATTGGTATGCATGTATCATTTCTGTATCTAAAGTTAGGAATATTGACTATGTACAGAGCCGGCTCCAGGGTTTTGGCCGCCCCAAGGAGCCAAAAAAAAAAAAAAAAGCCGCGATCATGATCGCAATCTGCGGCGGCAATTCGGTGGGAGGTCCTTCGCTCCGAGCGGGAGTGAGGGACCGTCCACCGAATTGCCGCCAAATAGCTGGACCTGCCACCCCTCTCCGGAGTGGCCGCCCCAAGCACCTGCTTGCCAAGCTGGTGCCTGGAGCCGGCCCTGACTATGTAACAATTACAACTGTGTGTCTCTTTGGGAGACACACACCAGACAACCAGCCATCACAGCCTTGATGGGCCATTAGGAAGAAACAATAAGACGGTGAAAATACTAATCTCTCTCCTTCCTGAGAGGTGTCCTGGGATGTAGCTGTGACACTACTAAGTCAGGTGATAAGATCACCTGATACAAAATACCACCTTAGACACTGCTGGTACTTTTCCTCTGAAGGGGGATGGGGATCAAACAAAGGTTTCCTGACTTAGGTAAATCCTTTTTAAGGCTGGGGAGGGGGTTAATCTGGACTCTCCTCCATTGCCTACCCAAGAAGAAAGACTGCTGAAAGTACTTGAGGGGAAAGGCAGGGGTGATTCCAGACTGAGACAGGGGTCCAGTCTGTAAGAAGAGATAACTGGAACTCTAAGCTACAGAAACTCTTCATCCTGCCTAATTCAACATTTAGGGTGAGAAGTTACATTTTGTAACCTGTTTCTTTAGTGAATCAAGCTTAGTTTGCGTGTTTGGTTTTATTTGCTTAGTAATCTGCTTTGTTCTGTTTGCTATCCCTTATAATCACTTAAAATCTCTTTTGTAGTTAATAAACTTATTTCTTGTTTATAACATAAGCCAGTTTGTGCAATCCATATCTGGGGGGCGGGGCAAGAAGCTATGCATATCTCTCTTCATGTTGAAGGAGAGAGCGAATTTTTATGAGCTTGCGCTGTGCAGATTTTTCTATACAACGCAAGTCAATATACCTTTGGGTCTGCACTCCAAGGGAGGTAGGCACCTGAGTGCTGGGGCAAGTCCCTTAAGCCAAGTCTTCCCAGAGCTGATCTCAGTGTCTGTGTCTTTCTGCAGCTGAGTGTGGCCCTGCCTGTGTGTGTGTGTGTGTGTGTGTGTGTGTGTGTGTGTGTGTGTGTGTGTGTGTGTGTGTGTGTGTGTGTTAGAGGAGGCTTAAGAGCCTGGCTCAGCAAGACAGGGTAAAGGGATCCCAGGCTGGTGGAACAGGTGGGCTCAGTGGCACCTTAAAGGGGGGCAACCCGTCACAAACACATTCCATAACTCTCTCATCTGCAGTACTGTGTTTTAAGAGTAACACTGTATCTGTTTCTTCATATTCATAAGAACATAAGAACGGCTGTACCGGGTCAGACCAAAGGTCCATCTAGCCCAGTATCCTGTCTACCCACAGTGGCCAATGCCAGGTGCCCCAGAGGGAGTGGATCTAACAGGCAATGATCAAGTGATCTCTCTCCTGCCATCCATCCTCCATCCTCTGACAGAGGCTAGGGACACCATTCCTTACCCATCCTGGCTAATAGTCATTAATGGACTTAAGCACCATGAATTTATCCAGTTCTCTTTTAAACGCTGTTATAGTCCTAGCCTTCACAACCTCCTCAGGTAAGGAGTTCCACAAGTTGACTGTGCGCTGCGTGAAGAAGAACTTCCTTGTATTTGTTTTAAACCTGCTGCCTATTAATTTCATTTGGTGACCCCTAGTTCTTGTATTATGGGAATAAGTAAATAACTTTTCCTTATTCACTTTCTCCACATCACTCATGATTTTATATACCTCTATCATATCCCCCCTTAGTCTCCTCTTTTCCAAGCTGAAGAGTCCTAGCCTTTTTGATCTCTCCTCATATGGGACCCGTTCCAAACCCCTAATCATTTTAGTTGCCCTTTTCTGAACCTTTTCTAGTGCCAGTATATCTTTTTTGAGATGAGGAGACCACATCTGTACGCAGTATTCGAGATGTGGGCGTACCATGGATTTATATAAGGGCAATAATATATTCTCAGTCTTATTCTCTATCCCCTTTTTAATGATTCCTAACATCCTGTTTGCTTTTTTGACCGCCTCTGCACACTGCGTGGACATCTTCAGAGAACTATCCACGATGACTCCAAGATCTTTTTCCTGACTTGTTGTAGCTAAATTAGCCCCCATCATATTGTATGTATAGTTGGGGTTATTTTTTCCAATGTGCATTACTTTACATTTATCCACATTAAATTTCATTTGCCATTTTGTTGCCCAATCACTTAGTTTTGTGAGATCTTTTTGAAGTTCGTCACAGTCTGCTTTGGTCTTAACTATCTTGAGCAGTTTAGTATCATCTGCAAACTTTGCCACCTCACTGTTTACCCCTTTCTCCAGATCATTTATGAATAAGTTGAATAGGATTGGTCCGAGGACTGACCCTTGGGGAACTCCACTAGTTACCCCTCTCCATTCTGAGAATTTACCATTAATTCCTACCCTTTGTTCCCTGTCTTTTAACCAGTTCTCAGTCCATGAAAGGACCTTCCCTTTTATCCCATGACAGCCTAATTTATGTAAGAGCCTTTGGTGAGGGACCTTGCCAAAGGCTTTCTGGAAATCTAAGTACACTATGTCCACTGGATCCCCCTTGTCCACATGTTTGTTGACCCCTTCAAAGAACTCTAATAGATTAGTAAGACACGATTTCCCTTTATAGAAACCATGTTGACTATTGCTCAACAGTTTATGTTTTTCTATGTGTCTGACAATTTTATTTTTAACTATTGTTTCGACTAATTTGCCCGGTACTGATGTAATTGCCGGGATCACCTCTAGAGCCCTTTTTAAATATTGGTGTTACATTAGCTAACTTCCGGTCATTGGGTACAGAAGCCGATTTAAAGGACAGGTTACAAACCTTAGTTAATAGTTCCACAACTTCACATTTGAGTTCTTTCAGAACTCTTGGGTGAATGCCATCTGGTCCCGGTGACTTGTTAATGTTAAGTTTATCAATTAATTCCAAAACCTCCTCTAGTGACACTTCAATCTGTGACAGTTCCTCAGATTTGTCACCTACAAAAGCCGGCTCAGGTTTGGGAATCTCTCTAACATCCTCAGCCGTGAAGACTGAAGCAAAGAATCCATTTAGTTTCTCCGCAATGACTTTATCGTCTTTAAGCGCTCCTTTTGTATCTCGATCGTCAAGGAGGCCCACTGGTTGTTTAGCAGGCTTCCTGCTTCTGATGTACTTAAAAAACATTTTGTTATTACCTTTGGAGTTTTTGGCTAGCCGTTCTTCAAACTCCTCTTTGGCTTTTCTTATTACATTCTTGCACATAATTTGGCAGTGTTTATGCTCCTTTCTATTTGCCTCACTAGGATTTGACTTCCACTTTTTAAAGGAAGTCTTTTTATCTCTCACTGCTTCTTTTACATGGTTGTTAAACCACGGTGGATCTTTTTTAGTTCTTTTACTGTGTTTCTTAATTTGGGGTATACATTGAAGTTGGGCCTCTATTATGGTATCTTTAAAAAGCGCCCATGCAGCTTGCAGGGATTTCACTTTAGTCACTATACTTTTTAACTTCTGTTTAACTAACCCCCTCATTTTTGCATAGTTCCCCCTTTTGAAATTAAATGCCACAGTGTTGGGCCGTTGAGATGTTCTTCCCACCACAGGGATGTTGAATGCTGTTGTATTATGGTCACTATTTCCAAGCGGTCCTGTTATAGTTACCTCTTGGACCAGCTTCTGCGCTCCACTCAGGACTAAATCTAGAGTTGCCTCTCTCCTTGTGGGTTCCCGTACCAGCTGCTCCATGAAGCAGTCATTTAAAGTATCGAGAAATTTTATCTCTGCATTTCGTCCTGAAGTGAAATGTTCCCAGTCAATATGGGGATAATTGAAATCCCCCACTATTATTGAGCTCTTAATTTTGATAACCTCTCTAATTTCCCTTAGCATTTCATCATCATCATCACTGTCCTGGTCAGGTGGTCTATAATAGATCCCTAATGTTATATTCTTATTAGAGCATGAAATTTCTATCCATAGAGATTCTATGGAACATGTGGATTCACTTAAGATTTTTACTTCATTTGATTCTACATTTTCTTTCACATATAGTGCCACACTGTCATAAAGAATATGGTAGAAATATTTGAAATTGTAGATTAAATGGCATCATAAGCAAACAGCGTAATAGCACCTCACCCAATATTAAAGATAGTAAAACATCTAGCTTATGTCTCTTAGTTAGCTCTTCTACAAAGGTGTTTCTAATTGTCTCAGCATGGTATGTGTTGGGATGCAGGGGAAGGGAAGGTGACTTAATTAAGTATTATAGTTATCAGTGACCATAATTTGATATCTGATCATCCTACTTTGGTATATCTCTCTGTAAGCTGGTGGACAGATTCGCCAACTAGAGAAATCCTAATAATACCCAAGCATTCAGATCAGGTTCTACATTCCTATCCTCAGGATAGCTTTTATTAAATAAAAAGGCACAAAGTAATACAAAACACATAGTAATAGATACTTCCTGTTTTCTGCCACCTAGGAAGGGGAAAAGACACATCCTCTTCCACTTTCCCACCCCTGCTAAGTAGCTTTTTGCAGATACTATTGAGAGCCCCTTCGCATACCTCCCCTGATCTTGGGTCTCCTATCATGGAGGGCAGACTGTCCCTAGAGCAGGTGGTACTCACAACCTGCAGTCATATGACTCTGGTCATGTGCTCACTGAGCTTAATCCCCTCAGCCTGAAAGAGTTGAGGATTGGAACAGGGCACAGGGACATATGCATGTTAGTCACTCACTTAAACATTCCATAAAGCTAGTGTTAATGGAACACTAGCTTTGAGATAAAAATCAGATTACCGTTTTAATTAGCATTTTTTTCAGGGAACATTCTAATCGTGGTAGCAGCATATGTCCTCAGTAGCACAAGTTACTGCAAGCACATCAAATTGGTCCTCTGCTCTCTACATTGCCTCCTCATAGAATATTGAGTCCAGCTCAAGATCCTGGTCCATTAAAGTCTTTAAATGATCTGGGCCCAAGATACCTAAAAGATCACCTTGCACACTAGGACAAGACCCATGGTGGACAACTCCATTGCACTGGTGCTTTGTAATTGTGTACTGGAAAGGTAAAGCTTGTTTGTGCAGGACACAAGCAAGTGTCGGGGCTAGTTCAAGACTGAGAAGCTCACTCCTGCAGGTTCAAGGAATCACCCCAAACCTCTTCATTTTCCATTCCAGGGTTAAGGCTAACTTCAGTTTGGCCTTCACAAATGAAATCATATAACTTCATCTATCAATAAAAATAAAGCATTGTTAAAAATCCACATGCAATATTTCCCATAGGGACAGGGACAGAGAAAGAACCACATGTGACAAGGGCCAATCATGTTGCTTAATGACCACTGACTTCCACTCAGATACTATGGGAATGGTCTAAAAAGCTACAGGAAAGTATTAGGTATGTAACCAGTCCATTATGTGTTTGTACTAGTGATGCAATGGCAGGTATATCACACCAGGAATGCTTGAATGGTTTTTTTAAAAATATCAAGACACTGGTTGATATTTCAGGTGATCCAGTTGCAGCAAACAATATACATCAATATATATTCATCTCACTGGCCTGCAAAAACAATGCTTTCAAGGGAAAAAAAGCAATCTATTTTTCAAGTCACAGATGGATAAACAGATGGGTGGAAAAGTCCACCAAATAGTGTGTTGGCTGCCTGTCATTCTCTGAATGACAGCCAATAAATATCATATGGGTTAAACCTGTAAACTAACGTGTTGCTATTAAATGAATTCTATTGAAAGGGGACATGTTTGCTTGCCAATACCGGTACAATAGAAATGCCACATAGAGACCATACACCTAACCACAGCTTGTTCAATGCTTAATAAGCAAAACCAAAAATAAAAGGAACTGAAAGGGTAAAATGTGTACATTTTTAAAGATTACGTATAGGATGCTATATTTTGGGCCCCATGAATGTATTTGTAAGGAAGATCAGGACCTCCAATATGTTCACATATAGGAAAATGTTTGCATATTGGTAACATTTGTCTTGGCAAGAATTTTGCTTTTTTTCCTTATGAAGCTTGTATGCCAAAACTGTAATTAGCTGAATAGTCAAACACACGGTAGCTATTCAAATGAGAGCAAATATAAAAGAAAGTGAAGACTTGTGCTCTCTATGGAGATTCTCCCTATTTTGGGCAAAATTGTAACTCTGATGTGAAGCTATGTTCAGAAAACTGAATGTGTAAACATGGCATTGTGGGGTTCCATGTTCTCTGCCACTCAGCTATTTCCAGATCAAATGTTATTGGATTACAGATGAAAGAACCCATTTTCCAACTTCCTACCGAGCAACGTCAGCATGAGTCTGGGACGGAGGTGGGACTGTGGCCCCATCCCCTTTCTGTTTGCTTTGTGGAGGCTACCACTGCCGTAGTGCCCAGCCTCAGGTAGTCCTTGTGCATGGACTGAGATTGTTTCAGAGATCCAAGGGGAGAGACACCTTGCTTTTTTTGTCCCCTTGTGCACCCATGCATGTCCAAATGGGTAGCACCTAGAAGGTCCAATCAAAACAAGGGCCCCATTGCACTAAGCCCCGAAAAAACACCCTGAGAAACAGCCCCTGCCCCCAACAAGTTTACAGTCTTAATAGACAGACAGAGATAGGGGAAAGTAACTATTACAGTCCTTGTTTACAGATAGGGAAGTGTCTTTCAGAGAGATTAAATGACTTGCCCAATGTCATTTAGGGAGACTGTAGCAGAGTCAAGAATTGACCCTAGATCTCCAGAGTCCCATTCCAGTGCCTTTACCACCAGAGCAGCTTCTTTTTTGAATTACTGATTGAAGTCAGTGAGTGAAATACAAAAGCAAACATACACATGAATGGTATCAAGTCAATCTGCTTTTCAAAATCATTTCACTTTTATCAGAACAAGTAACAATAGTTTGGGGTTTGTTTTTTTTTAATTTGATTTAAAGAGTATTCCTTTCAAAAAAATTGGATCTGTCTAGGTGATAAATCAATCATGGAAGGAATAAGATGACTAAGTCAAGACAGTACTGGGTAAGTAAAGGAGAAATTAAACCTGCATCTTGCAAAGATTGTGGTTACAATACTACAGTCAGATGATTAAGACAGTTCAATAGAAAAAATTTGTTAGAGGCAAGTTCACGTTAAAAATGATCAGAGAAAAAGCATGTTGACTTTCAGTCAAACTGAGAATATCTATAACAATTTTACCAATACTAAATTCATGCAAAAGAACATTAATGTGAGGTGGATATTATGTGAAAATACATATTAGATTTTTTTTTTATTAGAATAGACATAAGAATTTCATGACCAAGATTGTGACGTGACTAGGAGAAAGAGAAATGTGTAGAAAGAATAGATATCCAATTTGGAGTAGGAAAAAAATGACCCGCAGTCGATTCAGCGTAAATAGATGCAATACTAATGATTTCTGCCAGGCGAAATTCTTATTAACAACAACAAAACTTTGTACTTACTCAGAGGAAAGATGCTATGTATCTCAAAATGCTTTAAAGAGCTTAATTAACCTTCATGATATAGACGGAGGTTACTTACCTTAAAGTAACTGGAGTTCTTTGAGATGTGTTGTCCCTATGGACATTCACTGTGGGGGTGCATGTGTTCCATGTGCTTGAAATTCGAAGATTTTTCAGTAGCAGTATCCATTCATCTGTGCTAGCGCCCAATGCCCCTTTGTGCTCTGAACCGATGGAATAAGAGGAGTTGTGTACCAAGCAACTCTCCAGTTCGTACTCTGCTATGAATCAAGAGATGATCTGAGCAGAGAGGGGAAAAGGGTGGGTTGCAGAATACCCATAGGGACAACGCAGCTCAAAAAACTCATTACTATAAGGTAAGTAACCTCCATTTCTTCTTCAAGTGCTGGTCCCTATTCACTGTGGGTCACTCCCAAGCTATACTTATTGAAATTCAATAAGGACAAATGCAAAGTACTCCACTTAGGAAGGAACAATCAGTTGCACACATACAAAATGGGAAATGCCTAGGGAGGTTGTGGAATCTCCATCATTGGAGATTTTTAAGAGCAGGTTAGACAAACCTCCAAACTATAAGGATAGCTAATCATTGGAACATATTATCCAGGGAGGTTTTGGAATCTGTCACTGAGATTTGTAAGAACAGATTCAACAAATACCTGTCACGGATGGTCTAGATCAGTGGTTCTCAAACTTTAGCAACCCGAGAACCACCATTTTGATTTAAAATTTTTCAGGGACCTCCAAGTCCCCCGCTTAGCCCCAGGCCCGCCCCCACTCCACCCCTTCTCCCAAGACCCTGCTTCACTATGCCCCTCCTCTTCCCTGCCTCTTTCCGCCCCCTCCCCGAGCACCCCTCCTCTTCCCTGCCTCTTTCCGCCCCCTCCCCGAGCACACCCCATCCCAGTTACTCCTCCTCCTGCACACTGCTGAACAGCTGTTCCCCAGCGTGCAGGAGGCGCTGGGAGGGGGAGGGAGGAGTTGATCAGTGGAGCCGGCGGCCCCAGACATGATTGCGCCCCCTCCCCGAGCACACCCCATCCCAGCTACTCCTCCTCCCTCCCAGCACCTCCTGCACACTGCTGAACAGCTGTTCCCCAGCGTGCAGGAGGCGCTGGGAGGGAGGAGGAGGAATTTAGGGAGGGAGGGGGATTAGTTGATCAGTGTGGCCCACGGACCCCCTGGAGTACACTGGGGGACCCCCAGGGGTCTGTGGACCCCAGTTTGAGAAACACTGGTCTAGATAATACTTAGTCCTGCCTCAGTACAGATGACCAAACTAAATGACCTATTGAGGTCCCTTCCAGTCCTACATTTCTATGAATGTATCTCTGAGGATTGCAGCCAGACCAGCCTCATAATGATCAAAGTTGCCATGGATCATGAAGCTGTATCCAATTTATCGAGGATGAAGGATGTCTGAAAGATGATCTGGCCACTAACTTCCCTTCATCAAGTATGGCCTATGCTCCTGTGGCAGTTTATTAGTAAATTCTGACAGTTTATTATAATTAATAAAGACCTATTTGGACATTCATGCCTGGTAATTTGCTACAGGGAATAAGTGGCTGATGAAAAATTCTTTCTGGCAAAGAGAACTAACTCCTTGGCACCCTTGTCCTAAGCAGCAGACCTAGAATGGTGCAGCCTATTACATTCCATCACAGCCTGGACCACTAGAGAGTTTGGATTAGGGTGGGAGAATAAATATTATGCACCCTTGGATGGAACAAAATATGTATTTTCTTCCCTTTTGGGGGGGGGGATAGGTAGCTGGGGTGTACCAAACCACTTCACCAAGGTCGAATATGGCCTCATTAGTGGAGAATGCCACTATGTTAGGGCCTATAGTCTGGAAGTTGTCCAGGAGCTTGTGTGTAGGGTCTGGAAACTCCTCAAGAGGTTCTGATACCGCTTGTAATCATGTAATCTCTGCCTCATCCAGAGAGGGTGAAGAGAGTGCTGCTGGTGGATCCAGTGGTACTGGCGGTCCCTCTTCCTTAAGCAGGGCTGAGGGGCCTCTCTGTGAGGTGACCTGTGACAGAGCTCAGTTAAAAGGAGCTGCTGGGTCCAAGCAGGTCAGTTCTGGCGAGGACCAAAGAAGCAAGGAAGGTGCTCTTTGCTGATTGCTGGAGTTTAAGAGAGAGCCAGAAGATGGGTTCTGGTGACATTGGCATTCCAGGAGCAACATCTTCAGCCTTGAAATAAGGGTTCAGAGGAAGGGGCTACATGGGAAGTGGCAGCAGCAACTGTTACAGGAAGCAGTATGTGGCTGCTATTTACAGATCAGGACCTGGAGTAGTAGGAGGACCCAGCTCTCTCACCAGCCACTGGTACGGTGGCCTAAGCCCTGAGAAGGGGATATGGCTTGTTTAGAGGCCCAAGTGAAGGGCAGGACTTAGAGTCTCCAGGAGGAAGCCCTGGGGGTACTGCTTTATATCAAAGCAGACAGACTTAAAGCTAGCCCAGAAGGCACTGGAAATGAGCCCAAAGACAGGGTTAAAGACAGCGACAAGGGCACTGTGATAGGCCCCGTGGACCTTTGAGAACTGAGCATAAAGACAGGGCTGCAGATACGAGGGTGACCAGATATCCTGATTTTATAGGGACAGTCCCGATTTTTGGGTCTTTTTCTTATATAGGCTCCTATTACCCCCCACCCCATCCCGATTTTTCACACTTGCTGTCTGGTCACCCTAGCAGATACCAACCAGGGCACTGTGATAGACTCTGTTGGACTTTTGTTACCCCAAAAGGGGTCTGTTCGTTCATGCGTTTGACTGCATGACTTAGCAAGAGGGCTGAGCCATTGAAGAATCACCTGACAAGGTTAACAGCCTACAGGGGATGCCAAAGAAGACAGGGCCGGCTCCAGGGTTTTTGCTGCCAAGCGGTGGGGAAAAAAAAGCCGTAATCGCGATCCACGGCAGCTCCACCGTGCCACTTTCTTCTTCGGCAGCAATTCGGCGGCAGGTCCTTTCCTCCGAGAGGCATCGAGGGACCCTCCGCCGAATTGCCGCCGAAGAGCCCGACGTGCCGCCCCTTGCACCTGCTTGCTCAGCTGGTGCCTGGAGCTGGCCCTGGAAGCAGAAAGAGAGAGAGAGAGAGTGTGAAGGTTCGCACCTGACCAACAGGAGGCGCTCATGAAAGGTGAGTGTCCCCCATCACATGACCTTTTTCCAAGTGCTTGTAATTCAAGCCCCAGTATGGCCAGTGGAAGGGACTGTATGGATATAACGAAGGGCCCCATGGACGTACTTTTGGTCCCTAAGCCAATATTGTGTTCTGCAGGAAAATGGAGACATCTGGGAACCTCTGGAAGGCCTGTCAGAGCTCATCTCAGCACCGATGGGGGAGCTACTCATACCGCTTCATGTTCACTGGAGGAATAGGAGTCATCCAAATCTACTGACAGAGCCAACAGTATTTTGCTACACTCTGGCTGGAGGAAGGAACTGGCAAGTGGTGTGCCAATGGCATCAGTGACTCAACACCATGGCTGCTACTTGGAACCAGTGAATGACGTGCCATGGATGTATACATGCCCCTGAACAGAACCAGATCTGAAGGATTGGTGATCATGGATCTGTATAGATTGCCAGATCCTCAAGCAAGAAATATAGAAGCTTAGCAGCTGAAGAGCAGGAAGGACTTTAACTCTAGGTGTATCGGCCGATTCAGGTTTGGGTACGGCAGTCTTCATGCGGTGAATACCATCTGTGCAGAAGATGAATGGCCCCTTCTGTTTTAATTTAGACAGTGCAGGGGTTGGTCCTGACCCTTGCACAGATGGTTCTGGAGAGCTCACAGTTCTCAGTACCATCGGTGCCAACACAAGCTCTCTGTGAGTTTCAGACGCACATGTCACTGGGCACAGAGTCTCACTCAGTACGGAGGGTAAGGGAGAAGTCATCCTCTTAGAGGACTTATGAGGTGACATATTCCTCGGCTTATGGGAGTATTTACTCTTACTCTCCTCCTGTCTCTATTTCGATGAGTCCTTGCACTTGCTCAAGGAATTGGAGCTAGGGAGTGTCCATGTTGGAGGAGCATTGCCCAGATGCTGCAGCCAGTGAAGCGCAGAATGGAAAGGCCTAGGATCAGCTAGGGGCTTCATGCCAAGCTCCATTACACATGCCTGTAAATCTGAAACTCCTGATACTGTCTAGTACTGGAGGGAAGTATTGTCAGATCTGAAAGGGAATGTACAGTTCCCCTAGACAGTATGCACAGCTCTTGTGAGGGTCACTAACCATGAAGGCACAGGGGCAGGCCATGCAGGGTTTAAAGCCTGGAATCTTGGGCATACTAGGTTCCCCAGACAGGAGATAGCCAAGGGGAGAGGGAACCCCCAACCCCAAGACTACCTAACACTAACCAGCAACTAACTATCTAAGAATAAGTTATTTACAACAATCCAAGAAGTTCAAGCACAAACACTAGCAGAAGTCACAGACACTGAAGGGTTCTACCAGACCTTGAGCGGTAGAAAGGAACTGGAGAATCAGTCAGTTGGCACCTATCTTTACTCTCTCAGTTCAGAGCATGTGGTGTCGTAGGGCAAAGGTGTGGACCAACAGACACTGCTAGTGAAAAATCGTCCAGTCTCAAGCAAATAGAGTGCATGTGCGCACAATGTGTACCCACAGTGAATACCCATAGGAACTAGCACTAGAAGAAGAACTGAGTTTGGTATTACCTCCTTTTTATAAGATGGGTAGAGACATAAAGAGGCTAAATTACCCATCTACGGGAATAATGTGGGGAGAGAGCCCAAGAGACCCCAAAATACTCAATACACAATAAAAGAGAAGAGTGAAAAGCTTAACAATAATATTCACCACAGTGTGCCTTGGAAGGGGAATTTCAAGGCGTTTAGAGAAGGCAACTTAAACACTGCATCTTGGATCTTTTATATAGCACCTTACACTATGGAGCTCTGACTGCATAGTCAAGGCTCCTAAGTACTAATGCAATGCATAACTACATTAAAAAAAACAGAACAAATATAAAGTATCTATTACTGTTATGTACAGAACAAAAGCACATTACATAATATAAGACACAGAAACAGTGTGATGATGAAAATATAGAAGGTATTCAAGAGATTACAGATCAGCAATGATCCCAGCTTAATGACTCTCTCTAAAGGCCCAGTCATTCCAGGTGCTAAGGACACTCAATTCCCATTAATAATCTCTCAGCTGAAAGGGTCTATGTAAATTCAACGGGATCTCAGCACTAAGTAGGATCAGGCCCAAAGTCAGAGCCGCTAACCCACCCACCCCTCTCAGCTCACACCTTGCTCTCACAGTCAGAAAAAGGAGTTTTGTATTTTGAAAAGTCAACCATCCTTATAGCTTTTCTGTGCATTTAAAGTAAAGGCTACAGAGAGCTCCAACACATTCATTCATTCATGGAGAAATAATCAGGGATTCAGACCTGGGCCCAGGGAGTTCCAGAAGAGCTGGCACAATTTTATTATGCTCTGTGGCAGCCTGTTGACACTCACTAGCTCTAGCTCTGATTGAAGAGGTGAATTAAAAGATTTTTACAGGGGAATACTACTTGTCTGTGTATCTCTCTGATGTAACCATCCATATGTGAATGGGCCCTCCTGTGTGAGAGCTTTTCTACTCTTGGCACCTACTGTGACTGACACAAGCTAAACATGCAGCTAGATTTAGCCTCCTTCTCCTTGTCTTATATGTAATAGCAGAACGTTTAAGTAAGTTAAATAACACCAATAGAAATCAAAAAACCTCACCTAAAATCCTGTAAACTTCTGGTTTTTTCCTCCCAAAGGAAACAAAAATGCTGTCTGGGGGGTCTGTCCACGCACTTAAATTCCACAGAGTTTGTCAGTTTCATATTGTGTCAAATGGAATTTTGTCCCACACTATTTTTTTCATCACAGAATTCTTTCATTCCAAAAATAACTGTAAATAATTTGGTAGAAACGTAGATTAAAATTCAGTGAAGCTTAGACGCATATCTGAATTAATTTTTACTCTTCAGTTCGTTGGTCTCCAGAGTAACATAGCAGTGCCTATGTTCCAGTTATTTAAGGTAATTCAAAGTTCCCAAAATCCAGAGGGATCCAGTGGCCCAAAATATCATTATAGAGCTATAAATTTACTCTATTGAAAATGAGCAACATAAATCAACCAAGCATCCTCAGCCTCCTGGGTATGGAGAGCTCAAGCACTACAGCTTTCTGGCTATTTGAACATCCCCGCAGGGAGTTCCATGGGGTAAAAGCCAAATAGCTCAACAAGCCAAGTAACTGCACAGAGAAAAGTAAACACAAATAGCACAAACCATGGCCATTCTTCTCATCACCAATGTGCTTTGAGTTTCTTCTCAGTATCTTTGTCAGATTCAGACTATCTTCAACCCTTTTGTGAATTTCAGTCCCTGGATTCTTGGCAATTTCTGCCTCAGCCTTTGGAATGTACAATACATGCATTCAGTCAGGGCCGACGACTGTCTGCCTCATGTGAGTAGTTACCTTTGACATCAGTAGGAGGACTCATGAGGCCAAGATGAGCAGAATGTGGCCTTCATTGCTCATCTCATCAACAGCAGCTCCACATATAGCAGGCCAGATACTAGGTTGCAGTGCAGCTACATCATGACACACCACTGGCAGAGTCTGTCTAACCCCTCTTAACTGGCTATGAGATGATACCCCAGTGAAACGGACTCCTCCAGTGGCACACAAAGTACAGACTTCTAACACCAGCCCCCTTCCCTACTGCCTGCATAGGGTCACAATCAAGGTTTCCCTACACTCTTCCAATTGCTGATGGACATTTTGACCACTTGAACACACTGACAAAAAGGCTGTTGTACAGCTGGAGCTTGGGTTGTTGCTCCCAGCTCATGTAGGCAGCTCTCATCCAAGCTAGCACACTAAAAATAATAGTGTAGCCATAGTAGTTCGGCAGCAGTGGCACGGGCTAGCTTCCCCAAGTATGTACCCATCGGTTTAGCACGGTGTGTACTCCGGGTGGCTAGCATGCTACCATGGCTTTACTATTATTTTTAGTGTGCTAGCCCAGATGAGAGCTTGCACTAGTATGCCTACACAAGTTGGGAATCACACCCCCAGCTCGTAGCAAAGCCATAGCAAGAGGGATTAGGCCAATATGTACTGGAACCAGTGGTTCCGGAGCCACATGCGGCTCTTCAGAAGTTAATATGCAGCTCCTTGTATAGGCACCGACTCCGGGGCTGGAGCTACAGGCGCCAACTTTCCAATGTGCCGGAGGGTGCTCACTGCTCAACCTCTGGCTCTGCCACGGGCCCTGCCCCCACTCCACCCCTTCCCACCCACTCCCCTCAGCCTGCAGTGCAATCGCTCCTCCCCCCGAAAGCCTTCTGCACACCACAAAACAGCTGATCGGGAGGTGCAGGGAGGGAGGGAGAGGCGTTGAACGGCGAGGCTGCTGGTGGGTGGAAGGTGCTGGGAGCGGGGTGGGGGAGCTAATAGGGGGCTGCTGACATATTACTGTGGCTCTTTGGCAATGTACATTGGTAAATTCTGGCTCCTTCTCAGGCTCAGGTTGGCCACTCCTGACGTAATTATAGATACTGTGACAGGCATGCTTATAATGTCATATAATGATGCTACTGGAGTTACATCATACTTCCTGATGTATAGCCATGAACCCACGTTGCTCACAGACTTATGTTTTGACATATCAGACAACAATTTGGTCAATATACTGCAAAATTGAGAGAGCAATTGAGGAATGCCAATTGCATTGTCAAACACTCTATAATGTGTTAGTAGCTTTTAATTTCACTATACGTAACCACTGCTATCAGGTTGATAGCCAATGACAACAAACTTGCATGGCTATCTTACTTTTTTTGAATGAGGCCTGTTTGTAAGATTTATAGGATTTATTTGGTATGGTGGTGAAGTCTGTGTTTTTAATGTGTTTGAGACATCTACAGTCTGCGACAGGCACAAACAAACAAAAGGAAATAAATAAAATCTCCCCCCAAAATGAAAAGGCATCTAGGTGCTACTACAATGCCTATAAACTATAAATAATAATGAAATTGCATACGAAGTGATATTATAGTACCATATGTACAACATAAAAAAGCTTGTTAGCATACAGTGGTTAATTACTAGTGTTGTCTAGAATGAGAATTAATAGTGTGTGGATTTTTTTCATTTAAAACAAATGTGAGTCATATCTGGGTACATAATGAAATACCAACATGTACTATGGATTCCCTTGTGGAAACTCAGTGCATTGAGGCAGAACCAGTATATTCTGAAAAAAAACCATCGTCTTATTTGGTACTTTACAAAGTGCATTATTGGCCATCCCATTAGTACAGTAATTAAAAGAGAATGGGAGATACAGAATTAAAACAGAAAAATCCTTAACTATATTCATCTGTATTCCTTTATATTGCTAACAAGTACTGTAGGCAGCTCATTGGAAGCTAACATATATTGAGTGCATTAACAAGAACACACAAACTACTATAATGGACATGTATAGTATGTATACAAGGACAAGATGTGATGCACAGTCATATGTATATCCTGTATATTTTCTAATATTCATTCATTTATATTTGCATTGACTTCAACTGAGGTCTACTGATTTACTGTAGGTGAGGATATGCGACAATGCATTAAAATATTAGATCTGTGTGATCTTGGAAAATGTTGCCTAGTTGAGAGCACTAAGTAACAAAATAGTACATAGCATTTACTTACATACATAACAGCACTGTACATCTTCAAAACATTGGACAAATATTAACTATGGAAATTAAGCCTCAAACACCCACCCCTGAAGAGGTGCAGGCACATAAAGTTATCCAGCTTCATGAATCTGGAGTTGAAAGTTATTTGCCTCTTAGGTTTCCAGGCAAATTGCAAAGGTGGCCAAATTGCTTTAGGGATAGACCACCATTTTACCCAGGTTTGGTCCCAAACATACATTCAGGACACTTCAGATTGCCTCACAGGGGATGTCTTAGGGCCAGATTTTTAAAGGTATTTAGGGACCTCAAGATGCAAGAAAGTGCCTAGTGGGATTCCCAAAAACAACTAGGTGCCTCACTTCCATTGATTTTATGCCTGACTCCCACTGATTTCAATGGGAATTTGGCATCTAGTTGCTTTTGAAAATCCCATTAGGTACCTACTTGCATCTTTAGGCACCTAAATATCTCTAAAAATCTAGTTCTTGCTGTCTATTTCTCTAGCTTCTGGGTTCTAGTTAGAATAAAAAATGCTGAAATATCAGACTATGGAGCTGATTTCACAATACGTCTGGCTTAATTTAAAGCACTAATTAATGGAAACATCAAAAGAAAAATATGTTCCCATATGATTCCCAGCCCAATTTTACAGCTTGCTTGCAACAGAGAGGTTAGGTTGAACATCTGAACTTCTGGGTGCTTATCTGAGGTGAATCACCAAGACTTCGATGAGGTTTAATTCATTATTGACTTTAAAATAGCAAGTCTAAAAATGTTCTGTGTTCTAAATGAAAGTGCCCTTTTCAGTATGGAACCTAATATCAAAAGTACCTAGTAGTCTGATTTTCTCAAATAAATCTTTTAATAAACTCTTCTAAATCTCCAAACTGACATTCAGAACAAGAATAGTTCAAGGGCAACAATGGGATGTAAGCATTGATTCAGAGGCTCCTTCATGGAAGGAGTTGGTGCATTGTTAAGTAACAGCCAGGGGAAAGAACAATGGACACAAGCCTAGTCAGTGAATAGGAAGGCAAAGCCTGCATTTTTCATGTGTGTGACTCAAATGGACTGTTCGGTAGTGAGTCTCAGAAAACAGCTCTCTGTGGCTCTATTAAAAATATGAAGCATGTATATAATAGAGCATTATGAAATGAAGAGTGCGTCTTTAGAGCATGGAACACTTTCTAATCTTGTTTGTGCTTCTTGATGACTTACCATAATCCATCTTCCTCCACAGCACCAGTCACACACGTAAATGGGGGCACCACTCTGCTACACATTAGGAGAGAACTCAGTAGGGACTGGAACCTCTTTCTGGCCTCTGATATGCTAAGTAAATTGTTAAAAATTAAGCTGTGTAAAGCAAGGCACCCTTTCTAGTGATAACAATAATGTATCTGCCAATACATTACTCATGAAGAGAATAGTTGAGTTACTCCATTAATCATCTTCAGCAGTTAATTATTCACCCAGACTCATCTTCATTCTCCCCCACACCATCTATACATGCATCACTCTCTCAGACAAACGACAGGCATGTGACACAATAGCTGAAATACAGATGTTAACAAATGTTCTTTAAAAAAAAATCACAACTGGTAGGGAAAGAGTCTCTGGTTTTCTGAGGGAGGGGATGATTGTGATGCTTCTTTCTTTTTTATTCCGAAAATAGGAGAGAGAGCAGAGAGCAGGGACAGAGCCAATGACCTGTTACCTATTTTCTGTCTCCAGCTTATGTGATTCCAGTTAGTAGCATGAAGGCAAGTTGCCAGGTTGCTCAGCTAAGCCACATGCACTGACAATATATCCACACAATCAAAGAAAGCATGGCCACTAACCTGTTGGTCTTCGAGATGTGTTACACACGTCCATTCCACTTCAGGTATTTGTGCATCCAGAGCACCGGCACTGGAGACTTTTCCCTTCGGGTTCTGTTGAGGCAACACATGCAGGCCTCTGCTGCCTCATGCTGCTGTGCAATAGTACAAAGAGCAGAGCCACCTCAGACTCCCCTCAGTTCCTTCTTATGAGACAGACACCATATAGAGGGGAAGGAGGCTGGGTCATGGAATGGACATTTGCAACATGTCTTGAAGAACAACGGTTACAAAATAGTAACCAGTTTTTCTTCTTCAAGTGATTGCACACGTCCATTTCACTTCAGGTGATTCACAAGCAGTTCAAACTTGTAGGTAGGTTTTGGAGTCTACCTGAACAAGGACTGAAAAACTACGCTTCCAAACTTGGCATCATATTTGGAATGCTGAGATGTGGCATAATGAGAAATAAAAGTATGTACTGAAGACCAAGTTGCTAAAAATGTCTGTGGAAGCTGCATGAGATTGTGTAGAGTCCACCCTGGTTGGAGGGGTACACTGGGCAATGCAATAGCACAGGCATATGCGGGACAAAATCCAGGATGAAACCTCTCCGCACTGAGACTGAAAAGCCTTTCATCCTGTCCACACCTGAGATTAGGGTGACCAGATGTCCCAATTTTATAGGGACAGTCCCGATTTTGGGGTCTTTTTCTTACATAGGATCCTATTACCCCCCACCCCCGTCCCGATTTTTCACACTTGCTATCTGGTCACCCTACCTGAGATGAACAACTGTGATGATGACTTAAAAGACCTGGTTCTGTCCATGTAAGCACCAACGGCCCTTCTAACATGAGGGATAGCTCAAGAGGGGGAGGGATAGCTTAGTGGTTAGAGCATTAGCCTGCTAAACCCAGGGTTGTGAGTTCAATCCTTGAGGGGGCCACTTAGGGATCTGGGGCAAAATCAGTACTTGGTCCTGCTAGTGAAGGCAGGAGGCTGGACTCGATGACCCTTCGGGGTCCCTTCCAGTTCCAGGAGATATATACATACATCCCTAAAGGATATGTAGACTTTGCTTATTATAGAACTTTCTATTATTTTTGAAACTTAAGATTGGAATTCATTTGTGTGTATATAGGTTTACCTGCTTTAACCTTGTTAATAACTCTCATTTCCTTTTCCTAGTTAATAAATCTTTAGATAAATTATTATAGGACTGAATACAAGCATTGTGTCTGGTGTCAGATCTAAGGTGCAAATGACCTGAGGTAAGGGACTGGTCTTTTGGGACTGGGAGTCACCTGCACATTGTTGAAATCTTTGGTGTAAGGGACCATCTATCACAAAGGTAAGCTTATCTGGGTTGCAAGATAGATCAGAGTACCCAAGGGGACTGTCTGTGACTCCATGTTAAGGCTGTGATAGTTCCTAGGAGTTTACGTTTGATACTTGGTTGGTGAAATGTAAGTATAGAACTCACAACCAATTTGGGGTTTGTGCTATGCTTCTTAACAGTCTGCCCTGAGGTTGGTACTTGCACTTTGAGCCACTGCAGGACAGCTTGACAGTCCCAATCCTGTGACATCTGACCAAGTGTCACCTATGGAAGAAGCTGTTACTAAGGCACTTCACATTTTTCCCATCTTTCAGGTGGTTTTCAGTTCAGAATTTTGTATAACACTAGTAGCCTAAGGCAGTAAGATGAGAAGTTGAGATTTGGGTGAGATACAGAACAAGAAAATAAAGATAACGTGTGACAAATTGTAGAGATAAGAGCATGCTGAATTTAATGCCAATGGCTCTGTAAATTACACAGATAATATAGGAAGTGTTCCTATGCTGTATTACTGACACATTTGGATTTCTCCATTCATTTCTTCACTAGGTGTCAAGACCATAATCAAGTAAACTGTAGCTAATATACCTAGATACCATGGGGATGGGCACATTAGAAATGCCTAAGATAATTTCTAGATATCATGCTAATTGCACATCTCAATTCTTTCCTCACTTACAGTGGTGTAAATCAGGAGTAACTTCACTGAGGTCTGTGGAATATCCCAGTGTCAAAGTGATGTAAGTAAAGAAAAGGAGAACCAGGCCCCACAGTGTGTATGACCTGAGATCAAACTTTCCAGGCATGGGGTCGCCTTCTCTGTTGCACTGCCCCTTGTGTGGCCATTCACACCTGTGTAAAGTGGGTGTAAAAAGCTATCACATTAGACCACAAATGTTTGACCCCTACTTTGCATTTGAGGTGGTCAAATATTTTCACTAAAATTATTAAACAAATTATCCTTTGCTGGGAAGTGAACATTTTCACATATTCACTTCTTGTGAAAACTTTGTTTTTCAATGAAAAACAAAAACTGAAAAAAATGTTTTTGTCCTAAAATCAGAAAAACATCTGCAGGTTGTTTTTTTTTTAAACCCACAATCTCTTCCGTTTTCTATACAATTTTTGGACTGAAAATGATTACCAGTTCCTAACCAACATAGGTATAAATGTCCACACAAGGGACAAGGGCAGTGGAGAATCAGTTTATGTT
The DNA here is from genome assembly GCF_028017835.1 of Emys orbicularis. Classification (NCBI taxonomy): domain Eukaryota; kingdom Metazoa; phylum Chordata; order Testudines; family Emydidae; genus Emys; species Emys orbicularis. Next base: position 92,456,723 of record NC_088686.1, on the reverse strand, counting down.
GTTTCAACTAAATGGTCATCACAGAGGATAGCACTGGTGATGGGCAGTAGGGAGAAACATTTCAGCTCTGCATTAGCACTGATTGGAAGGTGTTACCATATGATGGCTGTTTGACCACTGCCTATCATGCTGACCAATATTGTCTCATTGTTTCCTTGACCTCTCCCTTTGGTTTGTCTGCATCCCTCACGTCTTATACTTCACTTGTACGCTTTCGGGGGTAGGAAGGGGGGTTGTCTAGATGAAAAGTTAGAACACAGCAGGCTGCGGCGTAAATCTATCTTGCATTAGCCTGCCACATACTTAGTGTCTGTGTGGACCCTGCTACTGTGCACTAAAAGTTCTTTGAACTACCCCGCTTTGAAATAGGAGTAGATCAAACTGCACCAGGGAACTTTTAGTGCAGTGGGGTCCACAAGGACGATACACAGCAGGTTAGGGTGAGGTAGTGCGTGGCAGGCTGGGGTGTAAATCTGGACAGTCCTTTTGTTTTGTGTTTGTACAGAGCCTAGCACAATAGGGTCTGGGTCCATGACTGAGGCTCATAGGTGCTACAAGAATATAAATAATATAAAAATGTTTGGTGACCTATGTGAAATGAATTGGCTGTCTCAGTCTATATCCAAAGGACCAAGTGTCAACATCATAACCCGGACCCCCAACAATTTGTACCCTTGTTAACAGACTCCATTAATTTGATAATTCAGTCCTCAACTTATATTTTGCTCATATTACTACACTATTTAACTTTCACATAAACAACAAAACTACTAAATCAAATGGTGATTGTCTTCATTCTTAGGTAATGTACCACATGCACTGAGACCGAATTAGAGAAAAGATACCCCATGGAGAATGCTGTTGTTATGTCAACTTTGCAGGCAGGAGTTGTGGTCCAATTACACTAACGAAGGGTTTGTTTTCAGATGACTTGACAGCTACATGCAATTAGAATCATGTTTAGTATTTACTGTACAATATTTATGAACCACTTTTTCCTGGTCAACAAATATGACTAAAAAAATAAATTAAAAGGTGGAAGTGGGTTAAAGTGCCAGAAAAATATTAGGACTCTGTGTTTGGGAATTACAATTTTATATTTTCCACTTGCCTTGAGTGGAAACTGTGAGTGCTCAACACCTCTGAAAAATCAGGCCACTTATTTAGGATCCTCAATTTGGATTGAAATTGCTAACCTTCAACACCTGTATTGGAACATTTTTACCTAAATGACTTCACTGAGGCCACAGAGTGAGACAGTAACAAAGCCGGGAGTAGAACCCAGAGCCCTGGCTCTTAAGGCGATGCTCTAACCAATGAAGATTTCCACTGCTTAGTGCTCAATCAACACTCAATTTGCATGCATTTACTTACATCATTAATCTGTGTTCAATGCTATAGCAGTTCTTCTACATTCTACAGTACAGTATTTCCTAATTGGTTATCTTTACATTTCAGAGAACTGATTTTTCTACATAACATGGGTGATATGAATCACACAAAGTTACTGCTAATGTTAATCTTGGAATACACATTCTGTTTTGTTTAGAAATAAATAGTTTACTTCCTATGCGTTATTCCATGAGGGCAGTACTTCAGTTTTGAGAACACATGGAGCTTCACTACTACTGTGAATGCTACACTGGAAATGTCTAATATCATTATAAATAAGGAGTCTAGGATGTTCTCCTATAGTCAGAAGGACCAAAAGCATATTTTTAAACACAGACCTTGAGCCCTACAGAAAGCAATCTGTGTATACAGGTGTTAACAGGCTTATTTTCAATGCTGTAGGCAAGCTATTGTAAATAAGGAAGGGAAGACGTAACTGGTGAAACATGGTTGCGTTTTGTTCTCTGTCAAGATGACAAAAGAAAATAATAGGTTTTGCTCAGAAACATGTTAAACTAGCTCCTGTGCCAATTCTCAAAGAACGGAAACTTTCCCAAAGCAGGCACTTACGGTAAATGAAAGGAAATTATGAAACTGCATTGTAAAACTGGAGGCTCACATCAACATTAAAAAGGGACAATAAAACATACCAATGGTCAGCTTTTTGTTTGGGTCTGTTATTCTAAAACGGCGATTATACAGGTCTGAATCAATTCTTCTACTAATGAAATTGTGTTGGCTTTTTAAAAAAAGGATAACAACCTCCTCTTGATAGCTGTTTGCATGAACTTGTTTGCATGAACTAATTTTCATTCACTGTATAGGCTTAAATGTCGTGGTCCAATGAAAACATTTCAGCTGAAAAGACTTCAGATAAATTACATCCCTCAAGTGTTTTCAATTCTTTGGTGAGTGAAGATTGTTAAGAAATAAACATTCCTGCCTTTTCAAATTTAGTGTTCAGAAAACACATTTTTGTGGTTAGCGAGCATTGCTCTATGCAGCTAAATATAGCCAACAAAGTTTATTCCACCAAGCCCACCCACTGTGGTAGATGGCACTTTTATTTGATTGCATACTAATCTGCGCAGAGTAAACCCCTCCAGTTCTAACGAGCATTGTATATAATGAAAATGCACATAGAAATGTCATTAAAATATTTAACCTTGGAACCCTGTGCTGAGATGGGGAAAGATGTGGGTTCTGCACATAAGTCATCTTTAAAACTTATGTTGATCATGACAAAATGTTATATTTGTTTACTTAGTGGACAAGTTAAATAATAGGCTGAATACCAAAAGGAGTTTGATATATGTTTTGCAAGCAAAGCTGCAGCATTAGTTTCATCTTTAGGAGCAAAATGTTTTTGTCAGTTTATTGGATGACGTGCTCCTCCTCATCTTACATCTAAGGGGATGGAGTCATGTTGTTGCTCAGGCTGATCCATGTTGTCTATTTATTTATTGTTGACCTGATTTTCAGAGCTGCTGAACACCCACAGCTACTGCTGACTTCCCCAGGAGCTTCAAGCACTCAACACCTCTGGAAATTAGGACATAAATCACCTTGTGTTATACAATTGTTATACAGATTGTGTTATACAATCTCTGACCACCCCCACTTCTCAAACCCACAAAGAAAATCCACTTTAGCACAGTGGGGAGAGCACCTTTGCACAAATATGTTTGTTTGCCCACAAACACATGAACAGCAGCTCCTCCCCAAACTGTTATGAATGAAGAATGCTCACATTAATGTTTGTGGAAAAGCAAAACAAAAAACTGGGCTGCGAATAAGACTAGGTAACATTTTTCCATCTGTTTTTCAATGAAAAATTGGGTTTTAATGAAGCAAAAAATTTTCACAGTGTCTTGTCTCCACAGAAAATTTTGATTTTTCTTTGAAAAATCAAACACAGGTAAACTGAAATTTTTGATTTGGATATGCTCTCGTAGTGCTTCATGTTGTAGTTTGGTTGCCTCATGTCCCCATTCTCCTCTAAAGGCAGGTTTCTCCAACCAGACTACACCTTCCATGATGCACTATACTCCCTCGCCAAGAAGGGAGACCATAGTAACCATGGGAGATGTAGTCCAACCAGGGAACCCAGCCCATAGAGAATGGGGATATGAGGCAACCAGCTTTCAGCTGAAATATTTTTGTGTTCGAATTTGATGAAATATAGAAGTTTTTCATGGGAAATAAAATATTTTTTAACCAACTCTGATTGTGAACATGGACAAATTCCCAGATGAGTCAGAATTTGATTAAACATTCATTGGGGATTTCTATCCTACCTCTCCTGCATGGTAAGCAAAGGCCCCATAAGAAAATCTTAATGTGGTCCTGTATTACATGCTTCTACTAGCCAAATGATGTCAAGGTCGGGGGGGGGGGGGGGGGGGGAGAAGCAGCAGTATTCGTTCACTAATATAACTCCTGTACCTTGTGGTAGTGCATAACATTTTGAAGCTCAGGCTTCTGTTCCTTAATCCTGTGCCTGATGAGTCAGGAGTGGTCCTTTTACAGAGGGTTTGATCCGTCCCAAGGATTTTGCACTTAGGCACCTAATTCCCACTGAACTCAATGTTAGGTGCAGAAATACCTTTGAAGATCTGGGACTTAGTCACTTAGAAATGGCTTTTTCTTTTCCCACTCCCAGCCTAAGCCTATCTGATGATATTCAACACATTTCCAAACCTTCAGATTTGCAAACTTCATACAGAATAGACTAGATTTTAATTCAAAATACTCCTCTGCACCCCTGACATCCCTAAGACAGGAGAAATAAGCATCCCTGCCAGTTAGTGGTACAATATTTTTGCAGAAAATGAACACTACGTCAATACATTTGCGTATTTACAGACATCTGCTACGGATGATAAATCCTCCAGTAGATTAAACCTCAGAAGAACTGATGAATAGTCATCATCAAGCTGTTAGAGATTGGTTGCATTACCATTTCCCATAAAGGATTCAGCTTCTACTAGTCTCCAACCATGCGGGACAAAAAGAGCCTAGTATTTGCCAACATTACATCTGTAGGCTTGATGGGAGATTGATTTTATGTAGCTTTACAGGTGTACTCCACTGTCACTCAGCAAACAGCCTTTTAAATAATGCTCGGGGACCTGACAAAACTGTTAAAGATATTCATGGACAAAGCACAACAAGAAAGTAGCTGAGTAGACAGTGTGCCTTGGAATTCAATGACAGCTTGAAATACTTTTTATAGATTTATATTTTTCTATTGATAAGCCATTAAAAATAATTAAATTTTATTTGCCATTCACCATCAACCTAATCCCTTACAAGGACCCATTGTTGTCTGAAAGTGAATAATAATAATAATACTTTGCCTTCAGAAGCACCTTCTGTGTAAAGATCTCAAAAAACTTTAATAAAAACACTGATAGTGTTAGCCTCAGACATCCCCCAAGGTGTGCATGGGGGTATTATCATCCCCTTTCACAGACCAGAAGATTGCTAAGGTGAGTAACCCAAAGCCACACAGGAAGTCAGTTGCAGAGTTGGGAACAGAACCCACATCTCCTGGCTACCACTCCGGTATGTTAGTCACTAGACCGGTGATTTACATTAAACGTCATGAACTTGCAATCTTAATACTTCCTTAGTCTGTCCTGCTGTGAAGAATATTAGTGCCCCAAACTGGCCCATTAAATGTGTGTATGGGGGGAGGGAGGGTTCAAATGTTCATCACTGGCTTAATACTGACCCTATTGAAGAGAGCGGGAGTTGTACCACTGACCATTCAAAACATGATAAAAGCTAACCTTAACAATTAAACAAGTAAAAGTTGAACAGGGTTGTCCAATACAGTAAAATGGAAGAGGTACAGTGATAACCATAGGATAGGTGGATAGAGAGAGAGATAAGCAATAAATAGGGACCCAGCAATTATCATTCTAAAGAGTAATCTGTGACCTGATCTACAGATACAGCTGCATTGGTTTAATTAAAGGTGTGATTTTTAAAATGACTTAGTTAAACCACTTGCCATTTTCTGTATGGGCATTTATCAGTTTAAACTTGGCTTATATCAGTTTATCTTGCATGTTTAACTAACAAATAAAAGCTAAACCAATAGTTTAGCGGTAAGCATAGTTAAACACTAGAACAACTTACTTAGGGATATGGTGCATTCTCAGTCATTTGACATTTGCAGATCAAGGCTGGATGTCTTTCTAAAAGATAGGATTTAGCTCAGCTAGAAGTTATGGGCTTGATGCAGAAATCACTTGGTAAATTCTACAGCCTCTGTTATGCAGGTCAGATTAAATTATCACAACAGTCCCTTCTGGCCTTACAAACTTATGAAACAATATAAGCCAGGTTTATCTACATAAGAATGTCCCCACAAAGGTTTGCATAGGTTTAACTAAATCAGTTTTTAAACTGATTTAAGTTAAACCAGTGCAACTTGTGTGTGTGTAGACCAGCCCTATGTGTTAATGTGTTTCCTAAAAATGGGGATGAAGTGGATGGAGACAGACATCAAAAAGGAGATAGGACCAAGCCTGAGGTTCACTATGGAAAAGACCTGATTCCCTGCTAATGTAATTCCTAAAAGGTAGGTAACAAACATTTTGCATAACACTCACAGATCTGGAAACCTGTCACGCTCACCTGCATCTCAGCTGGGTTTTCATGCATCCTGCTGAGTTGTGGGAAGGTTGTGGACATTTGCCTGTAGTTGCTGCTTTTGCCATATGAGGCCACTGTGGCACCCACTGCTAAGGCATCCAGGCGATTTCTTCGACTCCCTTCAGGCTGCTCCTTCGCTGAATTCCAGCCGGGAAGGAGCAGCAGTGTGGAGTGGCTCGCAGTGGTAGCAGCCTATGGAGATCATCACAGCCAGTACCAGCAGGTAAGGAGTCAAATACTGGTCCCAGGTTCCCTCACCCCTCCAGTGAGCTGAACCAGGCTCCCCAGTCACAACCCCTCAACACACCTTCCTAATGCACCTAAAGTAAGCTAGTGACATTTATGATGGTAGAGGAAAACATGACCTGCAGGCACCCTTACAGTTCAGAAACCAGAAGGCTAAGAAAAAGAACCTAACATTTACTATTTAAAAAATAATAATGAGTTTTAAGGCAATCTCATTATTTTTGAGTTCTGATTCATGATTTTTGAATGGACTGGACTCCTGTTCTGACACACAAAGGCATTTTGTATTATAAGGAATGTAATAAATTTGGGGTTGTACTACGCATAGAAAATATCCTAGTCAGTCTGTCAGCTTGTTTGGCATATTACACATATTATTCCATTCTTTTGAGCTGAAATTTAAGAGATACAACAGATAGTGTAAAAAAATTCACATGCTGAAGAGGACACACTTACTTAATAAATCACGCAGACTGTAGCGAGGAGGCGTGGCCTCCCTTGGAGAGTGACAGGGAGGGACCACAACCTGCCCCCGGTGGGCGGAACCAGGAGGGCCATGTCTGCCCTGTCGGAAGCGGAAGGGTGGAACAGGAAGTGGAAGTACAAAAGGAACACAAAAAGTTAAGCGGGAGCTGCCATGGGAGACAGATGCATCCTGCCTGCTGCTAGAGCCGGCTGAGGAGCTGCCGGGGCCGCCTCCTGAGGACTGGCTAGAGCTCCTGGGGCCGCTGACCGACCAAGACATCAAGGAGCTGCCAGGGCTGCCGCCTGAGGATTGGCCAGAGCTCCCTGAGACAACAGGAAAACCCCATGGTATAGAGGTACCAAACCCCGGGGAAGTAGGAAGTAGCTCAGGGAAACTAGATGACCATCTGGTTGAGCACTGACTTGATACTAGGTCAGCGTGTTGCAGGCAGATCCCCGTTGACCCAGTGGTGGACCACTCCGCCATTGTTAGGGCTCTGGGCTGGGACACGGTGGAGTCAGGCGGGCCTGTGTCCTCCTTTCCCCTGCCACTCCACCCCTGGGGTGGCAGCACCCCCATCCTAGGTCAGGAGGCCTGTGGTACCCTACTGCTCACTCTTACCTGAGCCCCTAGACTTTGCTGGTGCTCCCCCTAAGTATATTGCTTCAGGACTCAATTTCATAGGAAAACGATTGAAAGAAAACCGTAAGTGTTGCATTTTGTTTTTAAACTCCGTGGACTAATTTTAAAACAAAAGTTGCATGTCTACATCTGTAACCTATGCACCAACAACGGCAACGCTAAGTGCTTGAAAATTTCCATGAGATGGTGCACCATAGAAGAGCAGCTAATTTGTACAGACAAATGAACATAAAAACATCTGGGATGGCCCAGGGCCAGTAATCTATGTAAGTGTACAACCATTTTAAACATAATTAGGTACCTAACTACACACTCAGATTTAATCCAGGCATTTTCCTAATTATATGATTTCTAAACAATTCCATTTAAACTGTTAATTAATTGATGCTGGTGTTCTTTAGTAACTGAAACAGTACAAGTGAATAGCATGAGAGAAACAACAGAATACACAGAACTGATAAATTACACAAACAGTTTTGCATTTTCTTCCACTGTCTGTTACATTTTTCTAACACAAATCCTGCACATAGTTTCATGGCACTTAAGAATAGAAGGGTTCACCAGATCATCTAGTCTGAATTACTGCACATTTTAGGACACTAATCCCCATTCAGTTACCCCTGCAATGAGCTCAATAGCTGGAATTAGACTGAGGTCCCTACCCAACCCGGATAGTCTATGATTCTATGAACCCTCAGGAGACTATGCTCTGTGTGCTACGGGGCAGAAAAAAGAAAAGACTGAGGTGCACCAATGCCCAATGGCAGGAAATTGATTGTGTGAAATATGCCCGATGATCCTAGCAAGCGACCTGGCCCCATGCTGCAGATGAACAATCCAGTAGGGAACAAGTATGTTAATAGGCAAAGGAGCATTCAGAAATGGGCAACTGCCCAAGTACTCACATATTATTTCCCTAAAATGTTATTTTTAATTCTGTGGCATTGCCAACCCCACACATTCAAAAATCATGAGCTCCGCTCAAAAAATCATAAGGTTGGCTTAAAAATCACGAGGGTTTTTTTTAAGTTATACATTTGGGGTTCTTTTATTCATATGTGAGTCTTTAGGATATACTTAGGTCACATTTTCAAGATTTTTTCTGCAAGCACAAGAACTAGAAACTTACTCTATTTTTTACAGACAGATGAAATTTCCATGTATTGGCATGCCTACAGGAGAAGAAAAAGGGCAATTATAGCTAGACTAGTAATAAAATCCCAAGAATCATCAACACAGAATCTGATATGCTCACTTGAGCAGCATGGAGCTGGTCCATGATTTTAAATATAGAACGGTTATAATAAAATTACTAAAATCATTTAGGACAAAAGAAAGAACTGTTTAAAGCAAAGATGCTGTGAAGTCTTGTTTTGAAATTAAGACAGACAAAAGGTGGACATATGTTTAGGAAGGATCATTAAACTCATGAACCTGTAATGAAATGGTTGGAAGTTGACAGGTTAATATATTTAAAAAGGAGTGTGATATTCAGTAGCCCTATTCAGTAGTCAATTTTTATTCTGTATCACTAGTGCGAACATTAAATTACCGTATATACTCGTTCATAAGCCGAATATTTTGGGTAAAAAAGTGATGCATCGAAGAGCGGGGTCGGCTTATAAACGGGTCTACACCAAAATGTGATGATTTTAAACTCTATGGAATCATTGAATTGAATATCTAATACAGAGATCGGCAACCTTTGGCACGTGGTCCGCCAGGGTAAGCACCCTGGTGTGCCGGGCCGGTTTGTTTACCTGCCACGTCCGCAGGTTAGGCCGATCTTGGCTCCCACTGGCCGTGGTTCGCTGTTCCAGGCCAATGGGGGCGGCAGGAAGTGGCGGCCAGCACATCCCTCAGCCCGCGCCGCTTCCCGCCGGCCCCATTGGCCTGGAGCGGCGAACCGCGGCCAGTGGGAGCTGCGATCGGTCGAACCTGCGGACGCAGCAGGCAAACAATTCCTATTAACAACTACAAGAACAGAAAAGTGCCTATTGTATACTCTAGGTGGGTTTACCTTAATTTTAACAGTACAATCACATAATAAAAAATGTAAGCGCATATTTGAGGTTGTCAACTTAATTTAGAATTTCCTGGGCTTTTAAAATGAAAAAGAAATCCAGAAATTAGAAGGATGTTGGGGTTGTGATGTGCATAAAACATGGCTTAAAATAGAAAATTGGTTTAAACCTTAATTGTGGAAAGACTGCTGTCTTTCTGTAATACAAGAAATCATTTAGCTTCCTCAATATTTTGAGCCTAAACTTCTTGACGCTATCCTTTTAATTTTTTTTTTGGTTTTGCGGTGATTGGTTTTTAATAAGTTTCACAAAACTGATGAAGTTAGTGCATTATTCTGAGTACTACTATTAATTGCAAATATGAATTACACATAAGCTGAAATTGAGAAAGTATAATGGAAACCGTTCACATTGCTTTTGCTACAACCACATCTCTGTACGATATGATTTGCCCAAAATGTGTCTTTTTTGACATCAAATATCTGACACAGGAGTACAGTGACACATAAGTCTCTGATCAAATATTTTGGCATTAAATGAGTGTTCTAAGATGTACTTCATCATGTGCCATTTATTTTGATTTCAAAATCAGTCATGTGCCCTAATATGCTGTTGTTTACATGGACTCTTCCAGCAACATAAAAATGCCTCTCTTGTAAATGCCAGTGGTCATTATAAAAAAAAAGACAAATTTTCTAATGTTACTTCTTTAGTGACAGCCAATGTACTAAAAAGTGGCTAGACATTTTCACTAATGTATATTCTATCTAGTTTTATTTTGGGACTTGTGATTATTATTGAGTACCTTAGTTTTTGGCCTTTTGAGTTAGACACCTTAACTGAAGGATTTTTGGGTGGCAAAACAGCTCTCATTTGTTGTGTGACCTTTGTCTTTTTCAATTCTGGATACAATAAGTTAAAAAAAACCAGTCCTGTATAGGAAGGCACCTACATGTGTTTGTCTTGTTTTTTCTTGTGATAACAATCAGTAACTAATTACCCACCTCTAAAAGTGAAACAGTACTCATGATAATTTGCAGGTAAAGAAGCAAAAAACTTACATATTCCCAAGGAAGACAGAGGGAGCTGTATCTCCAGTTTTGCATTTGAAGGAAATATCTGTAAACAATTTATTGTCAAATTTATCAATTTTCAAAATAATATTAGAAAAATAAAAAAATCCTTCGGTTATTTTTGATTGTATGCAATGTAAACTATCAAAGTAACTTTAAAAAGTCTCAAGTAAATTGTTTGCCCGAAGATCAGTGTAGAACAAAATGAAAATTAATCTTTGTTTACATTTTTTTGACTTGGGTAGGCTGGTACAGTAACAAATTCCTAGGCAGTAAATATTTTTTACCCCAGACTTCTGTTGAATAATAAATGCATTTTTTATGCTATTCTTCAATGATATAATGACAGCATTAGGAATAGTAAGACATATGTTATAAAACAGAATATTTTACATAAAGCAGAAATATTAAATAGCATGCTAATTAACAACTGGCAGATAATTATTATTATAGCTCTCTGAGGAAGAAAAGATTCTGCTTTCTTCATTTAGTCTGTGATCATCTTACCCAAACTGAAATGTCAAAAAAATAGAATTTGAAATACTATAACAATTCTAAATGTATAGAGGCAGGGAAAAGTAAACATGGACCTGGATGTAAAGATCCAGATTTATTTCCACCATTGCCTTAAATTATGCATATAAAACCACGTTCCTCACTCATATGCATTGGCTAGTACATCATTCTACTGTTTCTTCTAGCACAGTGGCTCTCAACCAGGGGTACACATACCCATGGGGATACGCAGAGGTCTTCCCAGAGGTACATTCGCTCATCTAGATATTTGCCTAATTTTACAACAGGCTACATAAAAAGCACTAGCAAAGTCAGTACAAACTAAAATTTCATACAGACAAGGACTTGTTTATACTGCTCTGTATACTATATGCTGAAATGTGAGTACAATTTTTATATTCCAATCGATTTATTTTATAATTATATGCATAACAGTGTAAGTAAGTTACATGTAAAAACACCCACGCACCTGGATCAAAGGATAGTCTCTCATGGTCTTCCAATGTACATATGTAATTGAATATGAAGCAGATCCTCAGCTGGTATAAATTGTCAAAGTTCCATTGAAGGCCCTGCCCTGGGAGGTTTAGGAGCTCAAGAAATGCAAGAATGAACCCTTTACTACCATTTCCGGAACTAAGCATAGAATGGAATAATGGCAACCAATCGTTGTGTAAAGTTACTACTCTCTCCTCATTCAGAGCCCCCTCCATGACATACTTCTACTTAATACCTACAATAAATGAGTCAACACTGACATTTAGCTATTTCTTTACTTTAGATTATAATAATAAAGCCAACAACAACATGGATCTAACAAGACATGCCAATGTTTATGTGCTGTAACCCTTTCCCAATTTTTCTTTCTTTTGCTTTGTCTCCTTAGAGCATAAGCCGTTTGAGTAGGACCATGTGTCTTCCAATATGTCTGTACAGGAATACTTTAGGTGCCATTGTAATATAAATGATTTATAGTAAATAAAACCAGCACTATTATAGGAAGAATGGAGCATAGAAAGCCATGTTCTGCAGTTGCTATAAAAAGTAGGAATTTACAAATAGTAGTTTCTGAAATAGCATGGTTTCCCCTTTTTGTCTCTATGAATAGGGAAACAAAGGTATTTCAAAAAGAACAGGAGTACTTATGGCACCTGTAAGCGAAGAGACAGCCCCCCAACCTGAAGCAATTACTCACCAGCAACCACACACCACACAACAAAAACACTAACCCAGGAACCTATCCTTGCAGCAAAGCCCGATGCCAACTCTGTCCACATATTTATTCAAATGACCTAATCATAGGACCTATTCACATTAGCCACACCATCAGGGGCTCGTTCACCTGCACATCTACCAATGTGATATATGCCATCATGTGCCAGCAATGCCCTCTGCCATGTACACTGGCCAAACCAGACAGTTTCTACGCAAAAGAATAAATGGACACAAATCTGACAGTAGGAATCATAACATTAAAAAACCAGTAGGAGAACACTTCAACCTCTCTGGTCACTCAGTAACAGACTTAAAGGTGGCAATTTTGCAACAGAAAAGCTTCAAAAACAGACTCCAACAAGAAATTGCTGAGCTTGAATTAATATGCAAACTAGATACCATTAACTTGGGTTTGAATAGTGACTGGGAGTGGCTGGGTCATTACACATATTGAATCTATTTCCCCATGTTAAGTATCCTCACACCTTCTTGTCAACTGTCTAAAATGGGCCATCTTGATTATCACTACAAAAGTTTTTTTTCTCCTGCTGATAATAGCTCATCTTAATTAATTAGCCTCTTACAGTTGGTATGGCTACTTCCACTTTTTCATGTTCTCTGTATGTATATATATCTTCTTACTATATGTTCCATTCTATGCATCTGATGAAGTGGGCTGTAGCCCACGAAAGCTTATGCTCAAATAAATTTGTTAGTCTCTAAGGTGCCACAAGTACTCCTGTTCTTTTTGCTGATACAGACTAACACGGCTGCTACTCTGTAAAGTATTTCAGATACCACAGTGCAATTACTATGGGTAAATATTGACATTTTAGGTTATAATTTCACCAAACTATTAGTAACTCTGTAAATAGGTTTGCAAATGACTGACTGTAATTTATCCAAAGTAATGGACAACAAATACAAACATGGATAATACATGCATTCCTTTCTTTGCTTGTATATGATCTGTAGGATCGAGCCTTTAATTTTTTAGTCAGTAAAACTGATTATGTGACTTAGTGAACACGTGTACTGCAGCAAAATTAATTAATATCAAATGGTAAATATAAACATTTTTCTAGCAAACCACAAACCATCTTGAAGTTAGGCAGTTCATATGATGTTAGTCTTTATAATAAATAAAAATGCTTTCAGTTACAAAACTGAAAGGGCGAAATCGTGACCCTATTCAAGTCAATGGCAAAACCCCCAGTGACTTCAATGAGACCAGGATTTTACCCATTCAAGTCAATAAAACCATAAATTACTTCAACTGGCCCAGGATTTCTCCCAAAAGGTTTGAATAAAATCTATTCAATAACAATAAAATAGGATACATTCTCATCGGGCTGTCATAGATTCATAGATTTTTAAGGACAGAAAGGGACCAGTATGATCATCTAAATCTGACCCTCCTTCAACAAAGACGTAAAGAACCTTACCCAATAAACTCTGCATCAAACCTATATTTTCTGTTTGAACTACAGCATATCTTTTAGCAAGATATTCAGTCTTGATTTAAAGACTTCAAGTGATGGAAAATTTACCACATCCCTAGGTATATTCTTCCAATGTTTAAATACCATCACAGTTTAAAATGTGCACCTTTGGTTAGCTTCAGCTAGCTATGCCTTTTTCTGCTAGATTAAAGAGCTGTCTCTTCTCCATGTAGGTATTTGCAGACTTTGATCAAGTGACCTCTTACCCTTCTTTTAGGTGAACAAAATAGATTGAACTTCCTCAGCCTCTTGCTATACAGCATGTTTTTCTGATTTCAAATCATTCTTGTAGTTGTTTTTTGAATGCTTTCCAATATTTCAACATCTTTTTTCATGTGTGGACACCAGAAAGAGACGCAGTACTTTAGTACATGGGTAATACCATCTCTCTACTCCTACTTGTTATTGTCTTGCTTATACATACGAGGATCCTGTTTGCCCTTTATACCATTATATTAGGAGCTCATGATCAAATGGATATCTATTATGTCCCCCAAGACCTTCTTAGTATATCTGCATTTCTTGTAAGTGTGGCCTATATTCTTTGTTCCTAGATGTATGACACTGCATTTGGTTGTGTTGAAATGCATGTTATTCAGGTTTCAAGTAAAAATTGCAGAAAAGACGTATATGAATTTTCATCCTCTGAGAAGTCTAGTTTGATTTTCAATGAGGTGGTATTTTCCACAAGTGAAATACATTTAGTCCTACTAATGGATCACACCACTGTAAGGGAATTAAAATACACTACTACCTCTCTGTGTACTGGACAGAACTTAATCTGAGAGAGAATATTAGGCCTCACTATCCCCAGAAATAGTGCTGACTCTTCCATGTCACTTCAAGGTTGTTACTGAATAAGCATTTAACTCTGTTGCAACCCCACATCCTCTCTGTGCTCTGGGCCCCTACTTGCACCATAATAAAACAAGGTGTTCAAAGTGGTATCCAAATGTATGCCACCTATCTACTGAGTGAAACTGAAACAGTTCAAGATACACAAGCATGCTTCAACTAACCCTACCCAGAGATTTTTATGGGACTCGGCAAACTCCAGGCGAGCACAAAATAAACCAGATTGAAAGAATATTTGCAGTGGGAAATATGTTCTCCCTATGTTGATGATGTATTGACCCAACTGGTATGAGCAACCATACTTATGGAAATGGGAGGGCTGGGTTTTTGGAGATACCCCTATGCAAATAGTCAGAAGCAGCACTGACTCTTCCATATCTCTTCTGGGATATTATTAATACGGAACTTACCTTTGTTGCAATCGCATGTCTCTCTGTGCGTCTACCTGCACCACAACACAGCACCACATTCTTCTGAGCCTAAATATTTCAGCCATAAAAATCTTTTAAAAACTTCAAATGGGGACGCAGTTCAAGGTACAACCTTAACCAAAAATAACTATTCATATATAATGTTTGGAGGGGAAAAGCTCTATTTAAATACAGTCTGTTGTTTCTAACAGATGTCAACATTAAGTATTATTATTTGAAGTGGAATGTTTGTATTTATATTTAATACTATGTATAATGAAAACTGGGAAAAACAGTACACTTTCAGAAAAGTCTATCGTGCCCATTATTATTCAGCTCTTACTTCATATCAGTGATTTGCATCATCCAATGTCATATCTCTGGGTATTTATGAGAAATTTGCCAATATTAGTGTAATGTTACCAAAGGAATTAATTAGGATATTGCTATTTCAATTTATTACACATGGAGGACGCAATTTTGATCTCATTTGCTCAGATCTGAATCAGGAATAAGTCTACTGATGTCACTGGGCTTACACCAGTATAAAATTGGTGAGATCAGAATCAGGTCTGGAGTTTTAAAAGCAGCCAGTCAGTTTTCTTTTACAAGCATTCAAATTCAGAGACAGAAATCATGTTTCCTCCTCTAGTCAACCAATCTACTGATTCATCAGAAGTGAAATTCTGCCACACATTTTGATTGTCCAAATAAAGAGAATGCTTTTCTTTTCTTTTTTCTTTTGTAAAGGGAGGAAGAAGTTAAAGTAGATGAAACCTAAGCTACTTTTTATATCATTTAAAAAAATGAATTGTTTAACAAGGTATAAAAGGAGCCAATATTAATTTTCAATCTATGATGTTTCTCATACAAGAAGTTTTAAATAGACTTCAAATTTTAGCTGTATTAAAGAATGTATATGTTAAAACAATAAGGCACAACATGATCAATTGTTGGGCTGAAGTTGGAATAGTTCAATGGGAGTTGATGTTGTGGATTAATAGGTGGATAGAGCCCTATATGTTTAAGTTGTACATACAAGTGTTGCTATTATAGACATCTGAGCCTTGTGTTTCAAGAACTGTTTTTCTAAAGAAATTAATAATATTAGTTATGCCCATTGATTTAGACTTGCTTTACCATGTGATACTCCATGTTTCAATTCCACAGCTTAATTAAAACTGAATACTGAAGATAGAAGTCAGACTCTATCCTAAGATATCAATTATTTTCTTTCCTTTTATTTTTCAATTTGACCATCTCTGTACAGTCTGAAAGATGAACATTTACAAAAGCATATTTAATATAAAGAGAAAATCAGAGTATTTTATTTTATTTCACAGTTTGATAGCAGCTCTTAGTTTGGCAGACCGCCCTCTTGGGTTCTCTTGAACATCTGCAGCCTGGGGAGTAAGCACTTTTTTCTGTATAGATGTCCACCTTGAATTGGAATTTTCACTGAAGAATTCTTCCACATCTTGTTCTGAATCATTTTTTTGTCCTTGTCTTATCTTTTGTCTTATGTTAAGGTTGAACTTTTCTGAAACATCTATTCCTTGAAGGAATCGTTTGATGATACGATCCTCTAGCGAATGAAAAGAAAGGGCTACAAGTCGACCTCCAGGTTTCAGAAACTTCTCAGCTATCTTCAACCCTACATAGAGTTCGCGGAGCTCATCATTCACAAATATACGCAAGGCTTGGAAAGTTTTGGTGGCAACATGTGTAGGTCTCTGAAGTAAGTCTTTTCGGGCATACAAAGCTCCTGCTGGAAAAGCACCTGTTATGGATTAACGAAAGAGAGAAAGGAGATTAAAGTTTGGTCATCAAGTACATTTATACTGCTCTCCTGTACTGGAACCTGCTACCTTTTAGAAAAAATCTGGTAATTCCATTAACTTTTTGTACCTGCCATTAACTACTTTTGACATTAATCCAGTGATGTGTGCTGACTTTAAAGTAAAGGATACTTTGAACAATGAATAGTGACCTCCTCCCTTTATAATACATCTTTAAGACCTGTCCTTGAAAGCCTTAGTTACATGAGTAAACCCTGTTCAACTTAGCAGTCCTATTGTGGAATCAGGCCCTTTTTCTACAGAATCATTCACACAAACTGCACCTCAAATCCTTCAAAGAATTGAAAAATAAAGTTGCAAGTTAGAATACAAAGCAATAGCCATGAAACTGCGATAAATAAAAAGTATAGACAGGTTAGACAGATAAGATGCCCTAAAACTCCGCAGTAAAAATTAGTTTTCTATATCTTCATTAGAAATAGTACTCACTACATTCATATTTAGCTGTAGATAGACATGCATGCTTGGTTGCTTGTCTGAGATTCTTAAAACAGGTAACATATATAACTTATGCAGAAGCAGAAGTAAATATTAAGTGTCATCATCTAGATTATTGTGCAATAATTCACAGAGGCGGGATTTAAATAATTATTCTATTTTAATTAAATGCAATTAAATACTTTTTCTAGTTTAAAGAAATAAGACTATTACTTATTAAACTTTAATGAGCAAACCATATACGGTATTAAAAGCTTAGTGAATCTAATTGTGATACTACAAAACTTGTGATACTATTTGTGATATCTAATTGTGATACTACAAAACTACTTTATCCACTCAATAAAACATTAAAAGGAAATATTATTTTCTTGTAGTGTATGAACTTCATTTAAGTATTTATATAATTACATTTTAATAAGAAGACACTGAATAGAGCTGGATCTCTAGCTTTCATAAATCCTACTTTAGATACTTCACAGATTGATAATTTCTTATATATGAATTTGGATATAGTTGATTGTAGCTATTGCAGAAACTATAATTCATCCATCAGTATAGTACAGTGGTCTCCAACCTTTTTATGCCCAAGATCACTTTTTGAATCTAAGGGCAACCCAGGATCTATCCAACCCGTTCCCCAAAGCCCCGCCTCGCTCACTTCACGCTCCCCCCCCCCAGTCGCTCACTCTCCCCTGCCCTCACTCACTTTCACTGAGCTGAGGTAGGGGTTGAGGTTCGGGAGGGGGTGCTGGCTCTGGGCTGAGGCCGAGGGGTTTGCAGTGTGGGAGGGGGCTCTGGGCTGAGCCTGGGGTAAGGGGTTGAGGTGCTGGAGGGGGGTGAGGGGTGCAAGCTGTAGGAGGGAGTTTGGGTGCAGGAGGGGGCTCCGGGCTGGGGCAGAATGTTGGGGTGCAGGAGGGGGTACAGGGTGCTGGCTCTGGGAGGGGGTAAGGGCTGGGGCTTGGGGTGAAGGAGGGGGTATGAGGTGCTGACTCCGGGAAGGGGCTCAGGGCTGGGGGTTGGGGTGCAGGAGGGGGGTTTGGGGTCCTAGCTCTGGGAGGGGGCTCAGGGTGGGGCTTGGGGTGCAGGAGGGGGTTCGGGTGCTGGATCCGGGAGGGGGCTCAGGGCTGGGGTGCGGCCTCCCTCCGGGCAGCACGTAGCTCCGGTGACTCCCGGTCGGCAGTGGGTGCAGCAAGACTGAGTGTAGCTGCCGCTAAGGCAGACTCCCTGCCTACCCTGTCCCCACACCGCTCCCGGAAGGGGCCAACGTGCCCCTGCGGCCCCTGGGGAGGGGCGGGGGGGCACGTGGCTCTGCGCGCTGCCCCTCTCTGCAAGCACCGTCCCCTCAGCTCTACCTGCCTACCCCCCGCCACTCCCGCCCCCAGGGCCATGGGGCTGCGGTGGCCGCTTCCAAGAGCGGCATGGGCTGGGGTAGGCAGGGAATCTACCTTAGTGGCAGCCACACTACACCGCCGTAGATTGCGATCAACTGGGAGATCCTCTAGGATCGACCAGTCGATCGCAATCGACCAGTTGGTGACCACTGGTATAGTACAACCAGTCTTCCTCTTTACAGTACAAAATGACTGTGTCACATATTACCACACACACATTATTTCCTGTTTGTTTTCAATATTACATATTTCTCATGGCAAATCTTTTATATAAAGATAATCATATGTTAATTAGCATTGTTTATGCCTAAATGGGCACATACAAAGAATCAAGAATACAGATTTATTATATATTACTAAGATCTTATCTTTATCTTCTCGTTATGTATTTAAAGTGTATAAATAAAGAGAAAAATGCAGGTTTAGATTATTTAAAGTTCATATTTTTCTCCTCATACCACATAGTAACTTCCACACAAGATCATGAATTTTAAATAGAAAAGAAATTATAAGAAAGGCAGGTTTATTACTATGTTTAGCCTAAATTTTCCATGGTCTCACAGTTCATACTTTGGTATGAGCGACAGTCTGCTTGAACTGGGACAAACGGTATTTGAAGGAAAGCAAGTCTAAAATCTAATGTTGAGTTGTCAGCATGTGAGAGAGTACTGAGGTTAGAAGGTGTTGTTTATAGGGCTTCTGTTCTTCCTAGATTATATTCTATGGATAAGAAATCTGGAAAGAGGGTCTATGTGAAGTAGCCATGCCAACTAAACAAAAAGGCATCCATTGGGAAAATGTCCCAATCGGATTTTTTGGAGGTTACCTAATCTGCAGATTTTGAGCAGAATTAAATAGGTTGAAACTATGGAAACCCCAGTGCATAGTATTTGATTAAACTGTATGTGGGTGAGACCATTGCTCTGTTTCACATTACCTGTTTGCACAGATAAGGCAAGTGACCGACTGACCTTGTATTAATTGTAATTAATTTACAAGAGGCATCCTTGCTGCATTCATGCTATGCATCTGCTGCTAAATTTCCAACTTTATTTTTTGATTATTCTTTGATTTTCTAAGATAGAAGGGTTAAGAGGGAACAGTTGATGTTGTTCCCACCTCAAGTAGTTAGATTGTTTCTGGTTAATGTGACACTGTCACTGTGTGAATTTGTTGGACAAATAGCTCCAAATACTGCCAACTAATCTATATTGTCCACTGACTCTTGGAGGAATTGCACCATTCTCTTTACTATTCAGAAGACAAAGATGACCAAGGTAATATTTTCTGGACTTCTTTGTGGCATTATTCACCTTACAAAATTTAGCTTTATATCATCAGTCTCTATGCATGGGTAAATAAGGCTAATGAAGCCTGGGCTAAAGAAAAAAGCATATTAATGTGCAAGAGAGTCTTAAAAGAGATGTGAATTTGAACCCAATTTACAAACCACTATGCCAGGTGAATGCAGAAGCCTGATTCAGGAAAGTGAAAGCAATAATGTTATTTGGTAAAGGGACAGAACTGTTCCCTGCAACTGGTTAATCCAAACTCCACATCCAGATTTCCCACTTCTTCTGAGTTTTAGGTTAGGAATCCCCAAATTAATGGCAGGAACTGAAAAGCATTTGGGGCTGCTTCCCCTTTGATAGTGTCTGAACTCTTTGGCGATGGGCAGCCCAAGATAGACACTGCACCCCAGAAGATTCTGGAACCCCATGTCTCAGGGACCTTCATTCCACATGTGAGAATATGCAGAGGCATTCAAAGAAGAACTAAGGGTTTGAGTGTATCCCTTAATCAAACTCAACATCAACTATAAAAGGAGGGAAAGGATTTTCTGCTTTGTGTTATATGAAAAAAACAGCACTAGTTTGGATGATACTTGAAGCGCTGGCTCTGGCACAAAGGTATTCCCTACTGATAACTTTCTTTAAGAATTTAAAACTAATGGGGGCGGGGAGGAACCCTTTCCATCATCTCATGATACTGCACGAGGCACTCCATTCTTGATCTGGAAGAGAGGATATTAACTGGGGATAAGAAACAAAACAAACCCATACTGTAAGCCCACTCTTCTTTCCAAATTTTCTTTGCTACGGGTTGGAAACACCAGAGTCTATGAAAATAACAAAACCTTTGCATTCTATATGCATGTGTAAAAAATGATGACTGGGCATACATGTAAAGGTGGAGAGAGGTACCATTTTTTAAAACTGTTGCACGTCTCACTACACATTTCTATCAACAATAATTACTTATATAGTGCTTTAGGTAAGTACAGCATTTTACACACTAAGGCCTGATGGTCCATGGTTTCAGCTGTGTACTGTGGACTTCATAAACTAACTTCCCTCAAATTTCCATGGAGGACAGGAAACTTACTCAGCATTGTCCCCTCCGTGTTTTCCCATCTTCTCTTTTTCCCTGCACAAGGAGCCAACCTGCAGCTGTGAAGCATGTTGAAAACTGTGTATTTGCAAATGTGTGGGTGGAAATGAAGAACAGAGACAAAGGTTCTCAGGAAACAGCTGCATGCCATCCAAACCTACAATAATTTGCAGACTAAAATGTCTAAAGATGTAAACGCTAGATTGCACTACCTTTACAGTTGGGGTGGCTATGTGGTTGCAAGTGATGTCAGCAGCACCTTGCAAAGCTTCTTTCAGCAGCTGCTCCAGTCTGGGATAATTTCCAAGATGGTATAACATGTTTCTACACTGCTGGCTCTGCTGTACATTCCTCTGGTAAGATTTGAAGGTAAGAAAACAGAAATTCTGCTGAGCTGTATAAATGATTACCTGAGACAAAGTGGGGAGTTCTATAGATTGAGGTGGAGCCAGAAATGTGGTCACTGGCTACTGATGTAATGTGCAGCATCCTGTTTAATATACATATTAGAGAAAGCAGCATTTTACCCACCCCCAAACACTTAGCAGGAACACTGTGATCTCATCGTTCTTTCCTGGCATGAACCAAATCATCTGATTTCTGCCTCTGGTAATGGAATATTTCAGCCATGCTCATTCTGTGCCGTGAAGAAACAGTAACACAATGGCAAGAAAACATATAATGTATGTCTGAAAAGAGTAAAGTGATAGCAAGAATGAATATCAGGAAGGACAAATGAGTTGCATCTACAACTATTTGACCTGCTGCCATAGGGTGACTATCCACTTTTAAAGGGGATGGGTCCAGTTCATCTGTGACTAATTAGTACCTCATAATGGGCATGGTAGAGGGCATCCTGCCTCCATAAAGAGCCAGGCAGTAGTTTGGAAGGAAGCAGCAGGAGGCACTGGTAGGAGTTCCCCAGGGATAGCTGCATGAACCTGGAGAGACAGCAGTAGCTGGAAGCCACTGGGAAGAAGAGACAGAGAAAACACTGAAGAAGGCTCATGCGGAGGCCCCTAGGTAAACCGGAAGAACTAGCTTAGACAGGGACAGGCCAAACCCAAGAGCAAGCGAGTGATTCTGAAGGAACGCAGCAAAGGTAGGTCTCACAGGTGAAGGACCTTGTGGAGTGGAACACTGCAGGGAGCCCTCTCATAGAAGCACTGAAGTGAAGGTTGCAGCGGAACAGTAATAAGAAGCACAAAGAATGGCTAGCAGTGTGGAGGCCTTAGAATACAGACACAGGAATTAGGAGACCGGGGTCTGTTCACTCTAAGGTAGATGGCCTGGAGAATGGGCCCTGGAATAAGGGCAGAGGAATAAACTGGATGTCGACTCTCAGGTGGGCAACCTGAAGATGGCGTCTCTGGAATGTGGATGGAGTCCTGCCGCCTTTTAATCTGTTTTACTTTGTGGTTTGTGAATTGTCTCATTTTAAGGGACCCACTGAAGCCTAACAGGGCTTGAATGAGGCTCTGACTAGACTAATTTCTTTCCCGTATTGGGAAATGTGATGATCAGTCTGATCTGTGATAGAAAGGATGGGCAACAAGGACACCAAGATTTGAGTAAGTGCCTATTAAAAAATGTCAAAGCTCTACAGGGCATCTCCAAAACTTGCTCAACACAAGTAACTTGAGCAAGAAGTTCCCCAGGGGAATTGCAAGTTTGCTTTCCAAATGGAACTCATGGTACAGTACTGAAACCATGTAATGAAAAAGAACTTGTAGGAGTTCTGCTTTTCTTGTGGTTTCCCTCATGTGTTCTCCATGGGACAACCTGAGTCAGAGAAAGAGACTTTTTTTTGCCTTGAGGAGCTTACACAATCTATGTAAGTCTAAACAAGCACAACACATGGCTACTAAAGCTGAGAAGAGGGAAGGGGGGAAAGACACTTGATGGATGAGGACAGGAAGATTGTTCCAGGCACAGAGGGCTGTGGAAAAGGACACAAAAGGAAGAGGGATAAGGCAGAAGAATTAGGATTGAGTTCAGGGCAAGAGAAGGAAAAGGGGCATGGGAAAGCAGAGATGCAGTACTTGTGAGTAAGTAGCACACATACACTAAACCTGCACCATCCAAAAATTGATAGACTTGCTTTTATCATCCCACAGTAGCAATTTTGAAACAGTGTGTGCTCCATTCCTTTATGCATGAGCACATTTAAATAAATGAAAATATCAGCTAAGTAATTGTTTATATTATATTGTGATTTTGAAAGATACAAATAGCAATTAGGCATCCAACTTTGACTGAAAGTCTACAGTAGTCAGGGATAAAATTTTCAAAAGCCCCTAAGTGACTTAGGTGCACAGCTTTCATTGAAACTCCTTGGGACTTGGGTCAAGTAACTAAGGCAATTTAGAAAATGTTACCCTAAGTAGTTAACTGCCATTTTGGCCTTTGAAAATCACACTGTGTGCACATACTGTAAAAACAAAAAGGTCTCTAATCTCCCTTTTTAGGGGCCAAAATGCCTGCTGGGAGGAAGTAATTGGGTGAGGAGAACTCTTAGGATGGTCAAAAGGCAAGCTCTCACAGGCAGCAAACTGATACAAAGGTTTCCGAAAGTCTGCATGCTACCTTTCTTTATCGCTAATGCATCTAAAAATAAGTTTTGATTTGAAAATGAAATTCCTGAGCTTAATATTGATAGTAGTTTATCTGTGGAGAAAAGTGCTTCTCAATATATAATATAAAAAGATTGCTTTGCTAACCAAAACAAATATTGTTTTCTTTGAAATGAGCAACTAACAGCTACTAACACCATTAACTTGGTTAAAACACCTGAGGTATTATTAGAGGAAACAGCGCGGTTTAAAACTAAAGATGGAGTACACCTGCAATACCATAGGACATGAATGTTTCTATAGCAATGCTCACTAGAATACAGAGATACTCTTCTTTGAATCTATACATTCACTAAGTCATTAGACATACACAGCTCCCCGCTTCCCAATAATACATGCCCTAGTTTCCATGTACAAATAAGCTTTTTCTTCAACAGAATTTATAGTTCCTGAATCAACCCCTCCCCCCCTTTCTTTTAATTTACAGCTACAAAAAACTTTAATTATACCCCAAGATTTCCTGAAATACTACAATTTTGTAGCAGGCCTTATACCAAGAATCTAATTTTCCAGTTGCTCCAAATACTACAAAAATAAAAAAATCAAAGCATGCCTACTTGCTTGAAACATTTAAAAACTAGAGTAAGAAAGCATTAACAAATACTGTAGGGAACAAATAGCAGGAGAGTGGACTAGATAAATCTAGCCATTTCAGTTCTAGTGTCTATTATTCTGTTAGCCGTGTACCACACTCTCTTTTTGGTACCATTTGCTGAAAACATTGCCAGTTGTGGATTCTAGGGCTAGGTCTACACTGGGGACGGGGATCGATTTAAGATACGCAAATTCAGCTACGCAAATAGCGTAGCTGAATTCAACGTATCCTATCTGACTTACCCTGCTGTGAGGACGGCGGCAAATCGACCGCCGCGGCTCCCCCGTCGACGGCGCTTACTCCTACCTGGACTGGTGGAGTACGCGCGTCGATTCGGGAATCGATTGTCGCGTCCCGACAACATGCGATAATTCGATCCCCGAGAGATCGATTTCTACCCGCCGATCCAGGCAGGTAGTGAAGACAAGCCCTAGGGCAGTGGTTCTCAAACTTTTTTTTTCGCGGACCACTTGAAAATTGCTGAGGGTCTCAGCAGACCACTTAATCATCTTTCCAAATGTTGTTTGTACCATTAGCTAACTATTGTAAAGCACTTTGGATAAAAGTGCTATATTTTTATATATATATATATATATATATATATATATATATATATATATATATATATATATATATATATATATATATATATAAAAACGTAATTAATTTTTTTTGTTCTACAAATAAAAGCACACAACTCATATTTTAATATCAGTAGTCTTACCTTTCTAATGCGATGGATGTGATCTCTCTCCCCTACCACGGCAGCCCCCGACCTGGGGCTGGGAAGGAGGGGGTCTCTCCCTCTCTCCCCCACCACAGCAGCCCCCGAGCTGGGGCTGGGAAGGAGAGGGGTGTCTCTCACACCGCAGCAGCCCTCGAGCTGGGGAAAGTCGCCTCTTTCTCTGGCCGCCACAGCCCTGCACGTCCCAAATTCCCCCCGCTCCCTCTTCTCACCCCACTGTCCCCTGCTACCTGTCCCCTATTCCCCCCAAGGCCACCACCTCACCTTACATGTGCATCTACTCCAGGGTCCAGGCACCTAATTAATGGAGCCACACCTGTGCGGCTCCACTAATTAGGTGGGTGGCCCTTCATTCTCTTGTGTGCGGCCGCCCAGGCGCGCACCTTAGAGGGAACTATCCATGGACCACCTGAATGGAGCTCACGGACCACAGTTTGAGAACCTCTGTTCTAGGGTATAGGCTCTATAAACAGTAATACTTTTGGACTCTATTCTGCAGAGCTGATTTTCACCTCTCAGAACAAAAAGCCACATTTGATATGTACCATAGAGTAGGATCAGGAGTATAAAAACATTCTCTGAACTTGCTGATGGTTTGCTGGGGTTCGGTTCACTTCTGCTGCCCAGGGACTGCCCAAGTCCCAGAAAAGGCAACCTTGTAAGGATCACAATTAAAGATGGAGCCAAGCCACAGAATTCAGATAAAATTCAGATGCAAATCTGAACTTCTTTATAAAATGTTCTGGATCCACCCTCTATAGCGCATGCCATGAAGCTGGGGCAAGAGGTTCCAATCTAATGTCTATTTCAAACTAATCTGGATCTATGCTAAATTAAGGCATGATTTACTGTTAGATCAGTTCCCAAAAGTAAAATAATCATCCCAGCACTAGAAATAAGCCCAAACTTGAACCTTTTATCAGATGTTCTTGAACTTTGGTAGTTTGGGTAAAATGGAAACAGATTTCTAATCATATCTGGTTTTGGCTTCCTCAGCCCATCTTTATTGTATACTAGTCTAACTGAGCTTTCTTTTACACTCAGTTGAAAAAAAACAACAGCTTTATCTTCTATGACTATGTCATCAAAATATTTTGAGAATCTTTGTCTTTTTATTTATCTGCACTAACAAGTCTCCTACAAACGTTTGTATTATTTCAAAACTATTTTTTAAACCTAAATAAACTGGACACACTGCTATCCCCTGGGAGGTAAAGAAAAAGCAGAAGGGAGTAGAATAGGAATCTTAAGCT
This sequence comes from Emys orbicularis, assembly GCF_028017835.1. Lineage (NCBI taxonomy): Eukaryota > Metazoa > Chordata > Testudines > Emydidae > Emys > Emys orbicularis. The sequence continues at coordinate 92,430,409 of NC_088686.1, read as the reverse complement.
TCACAAATTTAGAAGTATATGAAAAAAGAAAGATGCAATTGTAGCCCACTTGTACCACTTTGTGGATGTTGCTGTAATTAGACAGCTTTTTAGCAAGACTTGATCTGATCTTGAAAACTAGTCTTTGATTCTGCAACTGAAATTTGGAGCAGGCAAATGAAAGCAGTTAGATAGCCAGCTACCAGATTGTGCTGGCATATATGGCAGTTAGAGATATATCTAAATTGTATCTATCTTGGATCTTATATAATCCCCATCACCATGATATTTCAATGCAGTATCTAGATACCATAATTTTTTCTGACAATTAACTGTGCCTATAAATATTTGCATGAGCAAAAAAAGAACCTGGTTTTGAAAATCAGGCCCTTAGGATAAAAATCTATTATAGTAATATAGGAAATAAAAATAAGCAAATACTGCCAACATATTTTTTTTTCATATATAACACAATCCCCTATGGCATCTGTGGAAGACAATGCACAAATAGCAAGGCAGAAAATATGTTATAGTATGTAATACTAAAATTCAGTAAATCAGTAAAAAAATATAGCCACATTACATCAGAAAGAGATACTTTATATTTGCCACATTGAGGCCAGAAATACAGCATTTTTACTATCAAACTTGCAGCTAATATTTCCTCTTTCAATTATCCCAGTTTTTTAATGTATTTGTGCATGTGTACATGTATATGCTTGTTTAACAGTACCTGTGAGTTTAGTGCTGCAGCATTATTTAGAAGTGGATGAGTTTGGTGAAAATTGATGATGGGGATGAAGCTCAAACAAAATGTTTCAAGGAACTATGCATGACTAATCTAAGTTATTGTGTGATCTTCTATATGTGACTCTGACCTGTTCCCATCCTATTAACTCCCATTACCCTTATTTGTATGTCATGCCTGACCTAGACTGTAAGCTGTCCAGGGCAGGGTATGATACAAATGTTGCTGATGACAAAGTGAAAGGTGCTTGTCTAACAACTCTAGAGAAAAGGCTTCTGTTTATGCTCAGATCATGTACCAGCTGTATGTAGTGAAAAGACAGTTCAGTCTCCAAGCCCAATGAATCCTTGGTTTCTCTGCTGAGACTGTCAACAACTAATGAATGTTTTTTATGGTGGTGATTTTTTTCATATGGACAGCCATCTATTTGGAACAGTTGTTAACAATCCAAACTGGATTTGAATCAGCAATCCAGGGGTGAAAGGCTACAATTATCCCATTCTCAGTCCCCTGAGTCAGTAACGTTTCTGGAGTCAGGAAATCCTGTGCTTTTTGCTAAGTCACAAATGAAAACCATACTAACAGTAAAAGAAAATCTTGCTTGGTAACAGGCATTGCTATGTATAATAATATAACAAAATTTGTATGGGAAGTCTGTAAAACGGATTTCATTCATAAAAACATTATGCTTCTAGCTAGATTACTGATTTGAAATCCCAGCTGAGAGAAATTATCATTTTAGTTTTGGGATACCCTGATGCTACTTACACTTTTTAAAATCTAATAGATTCATATGTTAAAATGTATTGAAATTTTTAAGCTTGTGAATGAAATTAGCAATGTGCTGTGCCTGTCAATGTGAGGCATTAAAGTCCCCTGAGTGTATGAGAGTGGTGGAGTTTAAAAATTAATTCAGATCGTGCACCTGTTTGCTGGAATTCATCTGTTGAATTTGCATCACATTTAATAAGTTTCTGTGACGCAACTCATGTCCTTTTGTCTAGGCTCCCTTAATACAGTGTTAATTCACAGCCATCTAAAATTCAAGCAATATTACAAATTTCAAACTGTTAATTAAAGTCTGTGAACTTGAATAGATCTGGATAAAACTGGCTTTACCCACTAAGGGTTTTTTAAACTTCTTTATCATCTAATCTCCAACTTCTCTCAAGTTAAATCCAGATGACTACATGATCTCACAATGATCTGTCAATGGGTTACAAATCTAAATGAAACCAAGCAAAATTAAGTTACTAGCTTAAGCTAATAGGTAACGAGGCATATCACCCACTGAAATGAAATAAGAATTGTTGATCAGTAGAATAGAAGAACACTAAAGCTACATTTTAAGAGGTTCAACCTTTATATTTTTCAGTAAGTTTTAATGTATATCTATTAACCTCCAAGTAGCTGTGGCAAAAATCTATCTAAGACAGTGTTTCCTGTTCATCCCTGTGGACATGTTCATAACCCCCTCATTGAGAACCCATGATGTAAAGTATTTATAGAGTGCCTATTGCAGTAGGATATCAGTGTTTGAGACAAATAATTGTAAAAATGTTTTTTTTTTGCTGACAGGGCATGAAGTTTGCTTGCTCTCAGGAAGAGATGATGGACACCTTATATTATAAAAAGTAAAGGAGACTTCTGATGACATTTCAAAGTGAGTTTCATCAGGTGTTTAAGATCAAGAGTAAGATTACCTGTGGGCTACCAGATGTATGAGATGGTTAGACATCATCAATAGCTTTATTGACTCTAGAGAGAGAGAGGGGCAAAACCTGCAAGTCTCCCTTTTTCCTGCAAAAACTGCAGAGCCTCTGGTATTGCGACCTGCCCATTTACACAACCACAACACAGTTCTTTTTGGTAGCCTCCCAGCAGAAAGTTGAAGAAAATGTTTCACATTTACTTTTGTGGAACTGAATTCATGGGCACAACCGCACATGCCCTTCTTAGGTCTTGTATTAAAGGTTAAAGGTAAATGGCTTTCTGGTTTGGAACAAAATATCCACTAGCCTGTGGTGAATCCAAATTCTAGTTTTTAAATTTCTGGCTATTACCTGGGGCGTATCTAGGATCTGGTAAAAGATGGAGAACTGGTTAAAAGACAGGGAACAAAGGATTGGAATAAATGGTAAATTTTCAGAATGGAGAAGGGTAACTAGTGGTGTTCCCCAAGGGTCAGTCCTAGGACCAATCCTATTCAACTTATTCATAAACGATCTGGAGAAAGGGGTAAACAGTGAAGTGGCAAAGTTTGCAGACAATACTAAGCTGCTCAAGATAGTTAAGACCAAAGCAAACTTCAAAAAGATCTCACAAAACTAAGTGATTGGGCAACAAAACGGCAAATAAAATTTAATGTGGATAAATGTAAAGTAATGCACATTGGAAAAAATAACCCCAACTATACATACAAAATGATGGGGGCTAATTTAGCTACAGCTAATCAGGAAAGAGATCTTGGAGTCATCATGGATAGTTCTCTGAAGACGTCCACGCAGTGTGCAGCGGCAGTTAAAAAAGCAAACAGGATGTTAGGAATCATTAAAAAAGGGATAGAGAATAAGACAGAGAATATCTTATTGCCCTTAAATAAATCCATGGTACGCCCACATCTTGAATACTGCGTACAGATGTGGTCTCCTCATCTCAAAAAAGATATACTGGCATTAGAAAAGGTTCAGAGAAGGGCAACTAAAATGATTAGAGGTTTGGAATGGGTCCCACAGGAGGAGAGATTAAAGAGGCTAGGACTTTTCAGTTTGGAAAAGAGGAGACTAAGGGCGGATATGATAGAGGTATATAAAATCATGAGTGTTGTGGAGAAAGTGAATAAGGAAAAGTTATTTACTTGTTCCCATAATATAAGAACTAGGGGCCACCAAATGCAATTAATGGGCAGCAGGTTTAAAACAAATACAAGGAAGTTCTTCTTCACACAGCGCACAGTCAACCTGTGGAACGCCTTGCCTTGCCTGAGGAGGTTGTGAAGGCTAGGACTATAACAGGGTTTAAAAGAGAACTAGATAAATTCATGGAGGTTAAGTCCCTCCAAGTCCCTCTGGAACATCTGGCATTGGCCACTGTCAGCAGACAGGATACTGGGCTGGATGGACCTTTGGTCTGACCCAGTATGGCCATTCTTATTTTCTTATGTTCTCAATATAGAACAGTAGTGGGCAACCTGTGGCCCGCACGTGGCCCATCAGGGTAATCCACTGGCAGGCCGCCAGACAGTTTGTTTACATTTGCACAGCCACCCGCAGCTTCCAGTGTCTGCGGTTCGCCCACCACTGATATAGAAGGTTTTGGGAGACAAGCTGTCTGTGGAGGGCCCATGAAACTAATAGGTAGTTACAAGGACTACGATAGCATTGTTTGTCCTGATTTTTCTTGGCCACTCAAGCCAGCTGAGAAAAAGATGGGAGGATGTACATCCATTTTCCAGATAAATTCTTTCTCATTCAAGCAATGTCACACATTTTCTTGTTCCAGTGCTTTGCAAAAAGTGATTAGTTTCTTCTTGCTTTTGGAGGTGCAGTCCCCAATATCCTGAACATCAAGTTTTTAATTATCTGGTTGAGTTTTTATGCCTCTAGACAGAAGGCTAGATGGCTTAACCAATTTAATTGTACATGCATTTACCCTGGACATGAATCTTAGATACCTAGAGTTTCTTCTGTTCTATCTAGAGAAGGATTCTGTGAGTATGTTCCCTGACCCTCAGGCTCTATTTTCCTGACAAACACTGCATGGCAGTCATTTTGTAGAAGGACAGATTTGGATGTCAGGTAAAGGATTAAACTACAGTATTGCTAACTGCTGTCAGTTCTAACCCTCTGATGTTCTGTTTTCTCTCTCATTTGGACCATTTACTCAGTGATATTTGTGCACCATAGGTGCTCTTCAACCTGATAGCAAAGCATCCACAGTGATCTGCATTGCAGGAGTCTCTGTGAGGGGATTCTTTGTGGTGAGGGTTTTTGTATGTTGACACCCCCACAACAATTTCAGGATAAGAGTAGGGAGAGTGAATGGAAAAGGGAGGGAGTTCTCCTGAAGATTCTACTTCAATAGGAGGAAGGCTCCAAGAGGTCTCATGTGTTGTAGGGCCCCTTGTGGCCATGCAGGAGACCATCAGAATTATAAGTCATGGAAGCTCCTAGAATTAGGTAGTAGAATTCCCTGAGAAGTGAGAAGGGCCCACTACTTTTATTCATCCAAACAAAGGAAAATGAGAAACAAGAAATAAAAACAAGAACATTAAAAGAAATCATTTAAAAAAATTCTATACCTATGTATACTATACTATAGTATTACATGTACTATTCTATACTATATGTAATACTGTTCGTTATACCTTAAGGTATAAACAATTAACGAAAGCTTAATAAGAGCCAGTCCTGAACATCTTACTCTGTGCAGATTCACACTGAAATCCAGGGAGTTCTCCCTAAGCATAGACTGAAAGAATGGGCTAAACCAATTTTAATTACTTGCCTATTCTATATAGAGAGATGTTTGGTAAGTATATGTGTTTTGTACATGTTGGTAGACAGAAACTGTACTTATTAAAAGGAAAAATCCTGATATAAAATGTCATTTGATAAATTTCTTTGGCATTCATTTTATCATATTGATATACCTGTCAAAACTACATAATGTACAGCAAGGGATTTAAAATGACAGAAGAAGTGGCAGTTAAGGCTATGATTCATAGGTAACCAATACAACACTGCTGCAAATTTGACCATTGTCTTTTACCTGGAACTGGTAATCTAATGTGCTGACACTTTTATTTAGTTCATAACAGCTACAATATTAACTTGTATAGTATTTTTAAGACATACAGCTTATTAAAAATTTAACACAGCATCAGGGTAGCTGCTTTAAGTACATAAACAATGACATACTGTTTTAATTAACAGATCTAGAAAGAAGCATGTGTCTGACAAGCAAATTAAATCACTACCACTAAATGTAGATGGAAATGGCTACTTTTTAAATACAGAATTGTCAGATTTTATTTAAGGTTTATATATTATATATTGATCAACTGATCCACCTCTTTGTCATTACATTGTTTTCATATAGCATGCTTACAATGTGATCTTTCTACAGCAATAGTATCTTCATATTTCTTCCAGAGCTTTAATCATTTCACGTCTTTTATGGCTAAAGTTCAGGTGTATCTGATTTCACCATATAACTTGCCTAAACAGCCTATATTATTAAAATGGTGCTAAACCTTTCATTTGAGAGTTCTAAGATTACTTAAGAACTTCTCCATTATTAATAAGCCAACACCAACCATAAACCAAAATACATTACATTAGAACATAGTTTCCCTAGCTACAGATACAAGAGTTTCACTCCTTTAGATGTATTTCTGACAAGACTAGGGATTCTCCAATGGAATTGTCTTAAGCAGCTACAGAAATTGTATTTTGGCTTGGAAAACTTTCATCATAGGGCACAGCTATGAAACAATTCCTGCCTGCAACAAAGCACCTCCTAGCTACATTCAGTTCAGGAGGTTTATGGTGAACAGCAACTAAGATGAAGAGTTTCATTAAGCCCTTCAGGCTGATCTAGTTAGCATTCACAAAGTGAAATAACCTACGCATCATTTTACTCTTCATTAGCTGGCTGTTTAGAAGAAAAATATGAGCTAATCTATTTTATTTCAGCTGTTGGGCAGTGTCATGGTACTACCACCCCCACACCCCAAAAATATAAAGTAGATCTGATAATTGAGGGCTTATCAACAGTAGTGATAAAGAATTCCCTCTGTGGTTGTCATTCAATGTTTCACCTTGGTGGGCAAAAATGATAAATCACTTCATGTAAAATCTATTATTAAACTAATCAGGAAGCCACAGTATATAAAAAAAGGGAGCTCACAAAACAAAACAACACAAAAAGCTGACATCAGAGAAGGATAGACAGGATTAGATCCTGCATGATTTCAAGAACAAATAGATCCCTCTGGGACTTTGGGGATTAATATTTTTTCTCTCTCAGACACTGTTCAGAATTAATGAGGGTACCTGCAACAATGCTGGCAAGCTGCTGAGTTCTGGTGATGGGGTAGATGCTGCGTGCCTGAACGACTGCTGAAGCTATTTTCTTGGCGTGCCTCTCCTCCCCGTATGTTCTCAGGATGGACGCAAGCGCCTGTTGATCTAAAGCATTCACAACATCAGCAGCGGTGGGCATGTCAGGATACCTACGCACAAGAAGAGCCAATTAGTTCACTGACGTCAGTTTTCATTGACAAGAGGTGAAGCTTCATAGCACTGAGACATAAAGTCAAACACACACACTGCATGCAAGTGCCTTTGAGGTTTTAAAATAAGAGAAAGCAATCCTGTGAAAACGGAAATAGCTTCTACCTTTTAAATCCCGTCTTATTACTTCAGATGGAGTGTCTTCCTTAACATTAATTAGCAATAAAGAATAGCTGAAACTTCAGGTACTACCATAAACTTTTAACATTAATGAGTTGACAAAGATTAGCTGTAGTTCAAGTATTTTTCTAAAATTGAAAGGCTGTAAGATTGCCTTTATTTAGATATCTTCAAAATATGAACTCATTTCTTATGTGTTGGTTTTAGTCATCTTGCATTATTTGTTCTGTTTTCCCACTCAGAATACAGAGGAACTAATCTCAAGGATCTTTCCCCTTAATATGCAGTGCTATGAAAAATGATCCCTTATGAAGATAATTTCCTGTACTGTCACTTAAAGGTATCTCAATTTAAATTCAAAAGTATTTTGAAAGAAAAGGATATTTGTAACTATCTACCAAAAGGCAAACAAAATATCCCATAGTCATCAATATTTCTTTCACCTGTACAACTTTCTTTATTGAAATCGTTCAAGGTCTTTTATATACACTGCATGGGTATTCAGTAATGTGCAGAGACTGCTCAATCTAATTCAACTATTTCACAGACTTGCCTCTTCTACAAAGGGACAGATAGGCAGAATATTTTTCAGTATTTTATTATTTCCCCACAATATCTTACAGAAAATAACCAAACTTACGATACTATTTGCCCTGTATATTTATCCTCAACTGTACAATATATGCCCGTTTTATCCCAGTCATTCTTTATTCTTATCATGCAAGTTCATATACCAGCAGGGATATTTTAGTGGCAAAACCCTCAGGTTTACATTCCTTGAAACCACAGGCTTGAACCCAGTAAGATCTCAGCTGTTCATCCTAGAGTTGACTAAATTGCGTATCATGCAGTTTACTGTGTCAGTCTTTGAGATAGTTTCTTAGAAACTGAGGTACCATTGGCTATGTGTGAACATTAACAATACCATGGCTCATATTCTAAGAACACAAGTTTGTCCCACTATTTTTGGCCAGAATTTCCCATTCCCTTATAGGTGTGCAGCATGCTATGTCTCAGTTAATTACCATCATCCATACAACAGAGGTGACTGCATATTTGATGTTTTCTGTAATAAGGCATATTCCCCATGAAAGGCACTGGGTCCCTTCGAGGTGACAGTTGCTATATACATAGAAAACATTACTATTTATGATTAGCATTGCATTCCACCTTCCAGATTATACTCAGCACTGACTCTAATCAATTAAATATAAAGTTTTTTTTTCTTTACTACTTGTTAATTTGAGTATAAAGTAAGTCATTCTGATCTGCTTGCTATGAAACATAGAACAACGTTAATGAATTGCTTACAGTAAGCATGCAAGTAGTGGTAGAATATTTAATGCCTTGAAAGCAGTGTTGCCATTGTAATTTAATTGATAGGCTCACTGCCGTTTCTTTGTAGAGGTTAGCACATGCCCATCTTCAGAGTAGCTACCAAGGTTAAAAGAAATGTGTTAGAACTTTATTTATACTTAAGCATCCTCATTTCACCTAGATGATAAACTACCTTCTCAGTTACAATTTCATTTATATCCTACATCATGGTCTGCTTACCAAAATTAAAGATGCTTGTTTTAATTATTGTTATTATTCATTGCTTTTAACCTTAAGTATGGAAAGCCTAATAGTCAAATTCTGACCTTCCACCACTGAAACCCAGAAGTACCTTCACTTTATGCTGGAGTAGGCGAGATTGGAATCTGGCCCTAAATCCTGAGAACTAGATGAGCCTCTATGGCAAAAGAACAAAGCTGATTTATTATGTATGTGCAGAGTTAGATGTGGGCGTGTGATGGGAATTCTGCAACCTAAAAAGGAAATTAAATTCAGAGTGTTGTTGAGAAATTGATTTCTTGTTGTGAGAAGAAATGTTTGATCAATACATACCTGCCACTATCCATCCTCATATCCAAAGGGCCATCCTTTCGCAGGGAAAAACCTCTTTCAGGAGTATCAAGCTGCATAGAGGAACACCCAGCATCCAAAAGAACTCCATCTAGCATTCCTGGCTCTACTCCAGCTGAGATTAACAAGGTTTCTGCTTGGCTAAACTGCCCTAGAAGAGCCTGAATCTGTTTCCTATAAGAGAATCACAGATAAAAAGCGTCAGTCTGAATGTTAATAGTACAATATTTCTTCCCTTTTAAAGTAGGAAATGAACAAAAAATTGGAGTAAAATTTGCAAAACCATATAAGTGACTTAGGCTTCTCAGTCCCATTTTCAAAACAGACTCAGGAATTTAGGAGCCAAAGTCTCAATGACACTTAGACACATAAGTCACTTTGAAAACAGGACTCAGGCACTTTTCAAAGTTTTACCTTAGGTCTAGTTTTCCTCTCAGGCCAGATTTACATTAATGCAACTCCACTAACTGCAACAGAGTTACTCCAGTTTTCAACTAGTATAAGTGAGAAGGGCCCACTACTTTTATTAACCCAAACAAAGAAAAATGAGAAACAAGAAATAAAAACAAGAACATTAAAAACCAAACAAAAATCATTTAAAAAAATTCTATCACAACAAAAATTATGATCACAGTTCCTTACTACTAGAAAAAAGGGAACAAACAAATATTACATGAAGGTTATTTGCCCACACACAAGCACTCTAAATATAAAACTGTACAATACACCATTAAATGCGTATACTGATATTCAGCATAATAGGAATAGGATTTCATAGCCTTGAAAAAAGTGGTGATTCATTTGATATACCTACTCAAACATTCAATATTTTAACTTACATTTAAGACAACTCTGAGAAATTTATCATTTTCCCCCAGCACCCTTTCCAACTAGCATATTAATATCATCCAAAAACCAATTAGACATGTGACAAAGTGAGAATATCTATATTATTTGTTATGAATATGGTGCATGCCTCTGTGTGTGAGTTTATGATGGGTTACTTCCTATGGAGTTACATCAAAAGTGGTTGTTAGAGGAACAAGCAGGAAAGGTAAAACAATGGCGAAGGCTCATCCCAACAAACACTCAAACATAATAGCCAAGAAAAGACTCCTCCACTCCAACTGTGGTGACATAGCTGTTTTGCTAGGGCTGAGATGACAGAGATCAAAGGGAATGGTAAAATATTAGAATACCCAGGGTCTAGAAAAGAGTGGAAATTGAGTGAGTGGCCAGAGGTTACTCAGAGAGTGTCAGAAAAAACAGACAGAGACGGGGAGCCTGCTGTGGACAGGACAGTCTGTTTCTCCCAGCCAGAGATGGGGGTTAGCTATGCTGAGAGAAACTTGCAAAAGCTGGCAAGGAAAGATTAAGGATAAGTAAGATCCAGGCTTAGGGTTAGGGTTATACCTTTTTATTGTTTTTACCCCTTGCTGTATGTGCTCTGTACCTTGGGAGGAAGGAATAAATAATAGGGCTGTCAAGCGATTAAAAAAATTAATCGCAGTTAATCATGCGATTAATCGCACTGTCACACAATAATAGAATACCATTTATTTAAATATTTTTGGATGTTTTCTACATTTTCAAATATATTGATTGCAATTATAACAGAATACAAAGTGTACAGTGCTCACTTTCTATTTATTTTTATTACAAATATTTGTACTGTAAAAACCAAAAGAAATAGTATTTTTCAATTCACCTCATACAAGTACTGTAGTGCAATCTCTTTATCATGAAAATTGAACTTACAAATGTAGAATTATGTTCAAAAAATAACTGTATTCAAAAATAAAACAATGTAAAACTTTAGAGCCTACAAGTTCACTCAGTCCTATTTCCTGTTCAGCCAATCGCTCAGACAAACAAGTTTGTTTACATTTGCAGGAGATAATGCTGCCCGCTTCTTTTTCACAATGTCACCTGAAAGTGAGAACAGGCATTCTCATGACACTGTTGTAGCCGATGTCACAAGATATTTACATGCCAGATGTGCTAAAAATTCATATGTCCCTTCATGCTTCAACCACCATTCCAGGGGACATGCTTCCATGCTGATGACGGGTTCCTCTCGATAACAATCCAAAGCAGTACGGACTGACACATGTTCATTTTCATCATCTGAATCAGATGTCACCAGCAGAAGGTTGATTTTCTTTTTTGGTGATTCGGGTTCTGTAGTTTCCGCATTGGAGTGTTGCTCTTTTAAGACTTCTGAAAGCATGCTCCACATCTTGTCCCTCTCAGATTTTGGACGGCACTTAAGATTCTTAAACCATGGGTCGAGTGCTGTAGCTATCTTTAGAAATCTCACATTGGTACCTTCTTTGCATTTTGACAAATCTGCAGCGAAAGTGTTCTTAAAAATGAACAACATGTGCTGAGTCATCATCTGAGACTGCTATAACATGAAATATATGGCAGAATGCAGGTAAAATAGAGCCGGACACATTAAATTCTCCCCCCAAGGAGAATTTAATTATTTAATTTAAATGAACACTTTTTTTTTTTAAACGAGCATCATCAGCATGGAAGCACGTCCTCTGGAATGGTGGCTGAAATATGAAGGGGCATATGAATGTTTAGCATATCTGGCATGTAAATACCTTGCAATGCCAGCTACAAAAGTCTCATGCGAACGCCTGTTCTCACTTTCAGGTGACATTCTAAATAAGAAGCAGGAAGCACTGTTTACATTTATGGAAGATAAACTTGTTTGTTTTTGCGATTGGTTGAACGAGAAGTAGGACTGAGTGGACTTGTAGGCTCTAAAGTTTTGTATTGTTTTGTTTATGAGTGCAGTTATGTAACAAAAAAAAATCTACATTTGTAAGTTGCACTTTCACAACAAGGAGATTGCAGTACAGTACTTGTATAAGATGAAATGAAAAACACTGTATCTTTTGTTTATAATTTTTACAGTGCAAATATTTTTAATTAAAAATAATAATATAAAATGAGCACTGTACACTTTGTATTCTGTGTTGTAACTGAAATCAATATATTTGAAAATGTAGAAAAACATCCAAAAATATTTAATAAATTTCAATTGGTATTCTATTGTTTAACAATGTGATTAAAACTGTGATTAATCACGATTAATTTTTTTAATTGAGATTAATTTTTTTGAATTAATTGCGTGAGTTAACTGCGATTAATCGACAGCCCTAATAAATAATGCTTTGTTCTGAAGACACTGTTTTTCAATTGCTTTAATCAACTCACTAGTCACAGGTCCCTGAAAGAAAAGGGTTTGCAGGTCCCAACCACAGATGGGCCTGATACATTAAGAGGCTGCAGCCCCGTGCCTGAGTCCCAGGTGACTGGACCATCCGGTACCACACCGAGTGAGGTGCAGGAAGCCAGTCCTGTCACCTAAGGGGTGCAACTCAAGAGGGATTAAAAGGGTGTTAAGTGCAGTTTGCCCTGTAACTGTGAAAACATCATTCCTCTTCTCTACAATTATCCTGATGCTGCTTACTCAGGCTATTCTACTCATATTCCAAACATCTAATCTTTTAAAAGATTCTTTGTTTGCCAATCTTATTTAACACTCTTGAAAGAATTTCTATTTAATTTAAATCTTCTTGAAAAACTGTTACCTAAAAACAATGGCTTTAAAGAATTTCTAATGATGATTTACATTTACATAACATCTTACGTCCCAAGGAAGTTTTTTGTTTTGTTTTATAAGAAATGCTCTGTAGGGATCCCTTCACACAGTGAAATGTAATCAACCTGGAGTGACGCATGGCAGCTGTATAACAGCATACAATATTAGGCGATGTCTACACCAGAGACCTTACAGCGCACTGCTGTACCGATGCAGCTGTGCCGCTGTAAATTCTCTCGTGTAGTCATTCTATGCTGACGGGAGAATCGTTCTCCTGTTGACATAATTAATCCACCCCAACAAGTGGTGATAGCTATCTCAGCTACAGTCCCAAGATATTAGAGAGACAAGGTGGGCGAGATAAAATCTTTTATTGGACGAACTTCTGTTGATGAGAGAGAGACAAGCTTTTGAGCTACACAGAGCTCTTGTTCAAGTCTGGGAAATGTAGTTAAAGCTAAATAGAAGGTGGAACACATTGTTTAGCATACATAGTTAACACCTGTTTCAAAGGAGCAATCAAGAAGTTACGTGCCTTGTGCAGTAACGATGGTTCTTCGAGATGTGTCTCTCTATCGGTGCTCCATTGTGGGTGTGTCTGCATCCCTGCGCTGCTGATCAGAGAACTTCAGTAGCAGTGTCCATTGGGCCAGCACATGCACTGTCTCTCCTTGAGCTGCACCACGAGGCTAGACAGCACACGCGGGCTAACCCTCCTCAGTTCCTTCTCTACTGCAGAGTCAAGACAAGAACTCCAAAGGGGAAGGATGGGTTGTGGAGTACCCATAGGGACACACATCTCTAAGAACCATCATTACTGCACAAGGTAACTACTTCTTTGAATAGTGTCCCTATGGGTGCTCCATTGTAGGTGACTCCCAAGCAGTGCCCCTTCTAGACGGCTGGGTCTTCAGAGTCCGGTCAGTTACTGATGACACCGTGGAGCCGAAGATGGCATTGGAGGTGGAGTCCCAAGTGATTGCATAGTGTTCTGCAAAAGTGTGGACTGACACCCATGTCACAACTCTGCAGATCCCTGAGACAGGGAAATTCTTGAGGAAGGCAATGGATGAGGAAACTGATATTGTAGCGTATGTACGAATGGTATCTGGAGGGTTTTGTAGCAATGTGTGGTACAGTTTGGGACCCACTTGGACAGTCTTTGGGCTGATATTCTGAACCCTGGGATCTTTCTGCCATGGAGAGGAAAAACCTAGGGGACTTCCTGAAGGCTTTTGTCCTATCCAGGTAGAAGGCCAGGGCTCTCCTGAAATCCAGGGTATGTAATATAGCCTCACCGAGACAACAGTGAGGGTAGAAGATTAGAAGGTGAATCAACTGATTCATGTGAAACTGAGAAGTTACCTTAGGGATGAAATTTGGGTGCGGTCTGAGGGTAACCTTGTCTGGAAAAAATACCATGTAGGGAGGGCTGATATCTCTCCTATTCTCATGACCAAGGTAATCACTACCAGGAAGGCCTTTTTCATTGATAGGTACGTCAGCAACTAGTTGGGTCATGGGTTTGAAGGGAGGCCTAGTCAGTCCTTTCAATACCAGGTTTAGGTCCCACCTGGGGATAGGAAGTTGAGATTGTGAAAAGGGGTTTACTTGAGGAAACTTTTAGTAGTTGGGCATGACAGCGCTGAATACCTCTCTACAGGTTGGTGGAAAGCTGCAATAGCCACTAGGTGGACACAGAGCGTATTCACAGTCCGGACCGTTTTAGGGTTAAAGCATAGTCTAGGATATGTTAAAGTGTCGTGGAAGCTGGGGAAGATATGTTGGGGCATGCACCAAATCTGAAACCTGGACCATTTATGTCTTCATCAATGATAATGGCATAGAAAGCACACTTTGTGAACCATATCAAACTGGGAGGGGTTGCAAGTACTTTGGAGGACAGGATTAAAATTCAAAATGATCTGAACAGACTGGAGAAATGGTCTGAAGTAAACAGGATGAAATTCAATAAGGACAAATGCAAAACACTCCACTTCAGAAGGAATAATCAGTTGCACACATAAAAAATGGGAAATGACTACCTAGGAAGGAGTACTGCAGAAAGGAATCTGGGGGGTAATAATGGATCACAAGCAAAATATGAGTCAATAGTAACACTGTTGCAAAAAAAGCAAACATTATTCTGGGATAATGTGATAAATGAAGGGAGGGGGTAGCTCCCTTTTATGGACCCCCAGCCAGCCAGTAGCTATAAAATCCCTCTTAGTAGCTGTTCTCTAATTGCTGTACCTGTAAAGGGTTAAAAAGTCTCACTGCTATGCATAAGTAAAAAGAAGTGAGTGGGCACCTGACCAAAAGAGCCAATGGGAAGGCTAGAACTTTTTAAAATTGAAACAAGACTCCCCTTTTGTCTGTCTGTGGTTGTTCTTCCGGGGAGAGGCAGACAGGGCAACAGCTATGCTTTAAAAAGCTTGGGGCCAGATATGAAAAATCATTGGTATCATACCTAGAAACTACTCATTTGAAACCCCAGATATGTAAATAGATCAGGAAATGTCTAGGAAGACGCGATTAGGTTTATCTCTTTTTATTTCTTTATGGCTTGTAGACTCCTCTGCGCTAACCCCAGATGCTTTTGTTTTGCTTGTAACCTTTAAGTGGGACCTCAAGACGGCTATTCTTCATGCTTAATCCTTGTAGTTACTCTTTTAAAATCTATCAATAGCCTGAGTTTCCAGATGTATGTTTTTTTTTAATAAAATTTACCTTTTTAAGAACAGAATTGGATTTTTGTGTCTTAAGAGGTTTGTGCACATGTTGTTTAATTAACTGGTGGCAACAGCTGATTTCCTTTTTTTTCTTTCTTTCTCAGCTCTTCCCCGGGAGGGTGGGGAGGAGGGGGGATGAAAGGGCTTGAGGGCACTCCACAGGAAGGAATTCCCAAGGGCGCCTTCCTGGGCTCTCAAAGGGGTTCTGCACTTGGGTGGGGGCAGCATCTACCAATCCAAGGTCAGAAAAAAATGTAATCTTGGGATTTTAATACAAGCCTGGAGTGGTCAGAATTAATTTTTAGAATCCTTGCAGGCCCCCCACCTTCTGCACTTGGAGTGCCAGAGCAGGGAATTAGCCTTGACAGATGTTTTAGCAGGAGTGTTGTAAGCAAGATACAAGAAGTAATTCTTCTACTCTCTTCCTAATCAGGCGCTGATTAGGCCTCAACTGAAGTATTGTGTCCAGTTCTAGGTGCCACATTTCAGGAAAGATGTGGACAAATTGGAGAAAGTCCAGAGGACAGCAACAAAAATGAGTAAAGGTCTAGAAAACATGACCTATGAGGGAAGATTGAAAAAATTGGGTTTGATTAGTCTGGAGAAGAGAAGATGGAGAGGGGACATGATAACAGTTTTCAAGTACATAAAAGACTGTTACAAGGAAGAGGGAGAAAAAATGTTCTCCTTAATCTCTGAGGATAGGACAAGACACAATGGGCTTAAATCGCAGTAAGGACTGTTTAGGTTGAACATTAAGAAAGTCTGTGAGAGGAGGTGTGGAATGGCCGGGAAAGAGATCGGTGGACACGTCACAAGCTGTGACAGGTAAGGGTACCCGGTGTGTCTTGGCCAAGTAGGAGCAATCAGAACAACGCAAGCTCTGTCCCTTTTTATTTTCAGCAGGACCTTCAACAGTAGAGGAAGTGGAGGGAAGGCATAGAGCAGTGGTTCTCAACTAGGGGTCTGGGGCCCACTGGGGAGCCACAAACAGGTTTCAGGGGGTCCACCCAGCAGGGCTGGCATTAGATTTGCTGGGAGCCAGGGCAGAAAGCTGAAGCCCCACAGCCTGTGGCTGAAGCGGAAGCCTGAGCAACAGCTTCAGAGGGTCCCCGTGGTGTGAGGCCCCAGGCAGTTGCCCTGCTTGCTATCTCAAAACGCTGGCCCTGGCTTTTATATGCAGAAATACAGTTGTTGTAGCACAGACGAGCCGTGGAATTTTTATAGCATGTTGTGGGGGCTTCTGAAAGAAAATGGTTGAGAACCCATGGAGTAGAGAAGGTCCCTGTTGCAGGGGAGGAGGACAGCATCACCTCAGGAATGTTGTCCTATCCCCACTCTGGAGCAGTAGCATGGACTTCTTGTTCAGGTGAGTGGCAAACAGATCTGTAGATGGTGTTCCCTATCGTCTGAATAAATCGTGAAGTACTGACGGGTGTATCTCCCATTCATGGCCGTGTAGGAGTTTGCAACTCAGACTGTCCACTATCAAGTTTTGAGGAGGTATGCCGCGGACAGTGTAACGTTGTGGGAGATGCACCAATTCCATAATCTTATTGTTTCTGCGCATAGGTAGGGCGATATGGCTCGACACTGCCGACTGATGTAGTATGTACAGTCAATGTTGTCTGTCAAGATCTTTGTGTGCAATCCTTTGATCAGTGGGAGGAAATGGGCGTGATCATTCCTGACCACTCTCAACTCAAGGAGACTGATGTGGAGGGATATCTCCACAGGTGACCATTTGCCTTGTGTCATGAAACCATTGTGATGTGCGCCCCAGCCTATGAGTGATGCGTTGGTGGTGAGGAGCAATGACTATGATGTTTGCAAGAAGGGGGTCCCTTTGCAAATGTTGGCTGGGTCTTTCTACCAGTTTAAGGAGTTTCTGATCCTGGGGGGAAGTGATAATGGTTTGTCCAACTTGTTGGTCTGTAGATTGGTCTGAACTACATTTGGAGACATCACATGTGAAGCCTGGCATGAAGTATCATCACTGTGCCTGCTGCCATCTGTCCCAAGAGTTGGAGGCAAAGCCTGGCCGGTATTTGTGGGCTGCTTTGAACGGTGTTGAAGGATAGGAACCTGTGTTGATGTAAGAGGGCTTTGGCTTGTAACACATCAAGGTTAGCCCCTATGAATTCCAGGCATTGCACTGGAGTGAGGATTGACTTCTGGGTGTTGATCTGTAGCCCCAGTTCTGTAAACAAATATATCGTAGTGTCGGTGACTTTGTGAGCCTCCCAGAGAGACTGGGATCCGGGGAGACAATCGTACAGATATGGGTAAATCATTATCCCTTGAGAGCATAAAGGAGTGCCCACCATTGAGAGAGCCTTGAAAAATACTCTTGGGGCCGATGATAGCCTGAAGGAGAGCACTCTGTATTGGTAATGGTTGTGTCCCAGCATGAATCTGAGAAACTGTCTGTGAGCCAGTAGGATTGAGATGTGAAAATAAGCGTCCTGGAAGTCGAGGGCCAAAAACCAGTCTCCCTGTTCCAATGCTGGAATGCTTGTTGATAAAGGCAACCATGTTAAACTTTTGAACTTTGACAAACTTGTTGAGAGTTCTGAGGTCTAGTATGGGTCTGCAACCTCCCCTCCTTTTGGGTTTTAGGAAATAACAAGAGTAGAACCCCTTGCTTTGTAGATATTGAGGTACTGGGTCTATGGCTCCTAGCTGGAGATAGTGATATCTTGTCGCAGTATACTCTCGTGAGGAGGGTCCCTGAAGGGGGATCGGAAGGGGTGTTGTGGAGGGGGTAGGGAGATAAAACAAATGTAGTACCTAGTTTGGACAATTTCTAGGACCCATCGGTCCAATGTTATGCATTCCCAGGGACTGTGGAACTCTGCCAATTGGTGGCCAAATGGGTGTGGAATGATGATCAGCTGTATCAGTCGGGAGGAGTGGTCTAATGGTGCCTTGACCTGCCCATCGGTGTTTAGATGTAGAGGGCTGGGATGAAGATTCTGGGCCACAGGGTTTGCATTTAGGGAATTTCCCTTTCTTTCTTTGCTGCTCATAGTGGCGCTGAGGCTGGTACCGAGACGTGTGTCATTTATCTGGGATTGGGGACTAAATAGTCTTTTTTTTTCCTGGTGTATAGACACCTAGTGACTGGAAGTAGCCCTGGAGTCCTTCAGGGTGTGAAGGGAGGCATCAGTCTTCTCAGTGAAGAGCTTTGTGCCCTCAAAGTGAAGGTCCTCAACTGTGGACTGCACCTCTTTTGGGAATCCTGACAAATGAAGCCATGATGCTTGTTGCATCACCACAACAGTGGAGATGGACCTAGCTGCTGCATCAGCTGAATCAAGGGCAGATTGTATATACAATACCGTATATACAACACTACTATATTCCTGTATAATGGCCTTGAGTGAGTCATGATGTGCTTCTGGCATATTTTCAATAAAGTCATTCAGCTTTGAGTAATTTATGTAATCTCATTTTGTCATGAGGGCCTGGTACTTGGCGATACGAAATTGTAGAGTGGCTGAGGAGTATGCTTTCCTACCGAACAGATCAAGGCACTTCCAATCCCTGTGGTAGGAAGAAGCCTTAGACTGGTGTGGTCAGCTGCAAGAGTTGACAGTGTCCAAAACCATGGAGTTGGCGTGGGGGAAGAATAGAAATTCAAAATCCTTGGTGGGGACATAGTATTTTTGTCCGCTCTCTTGCAGGTTGGGGCCACTGATGCCGGGGTTTGCCACATGGTCTTTGCCAAGTCTAAAATTGACTCATTAATCAGGAGGGAGATCTTTGAGGAGACCAAAAAATGGAGGATATCAAGAAGTTGATGGTGGGTATCCTTGACCTCCTCCAATAGAATCTGGAGAGTGTCTGCCACCCTCTTTGCCAGTTCCTGAAAGAGATGAAAATTGTCCAAAGATGGTGGAGAAGGCATGATGGTTTCATTTGGAGCGGAGGAGGATATGGTCCTTGGAATCACTTCCTCCTCAGTACTGGCTTCCTGTTCCTCTAAATCTTGAGGTATTTCCAAAGCCCTGGATGGTGCAGCCGAGGGAGTGTGCCTCAAGGGTTCTTGGACAAGGCTTGGAACTCCAGAAGTGGTGGTACGCCACCCAAAGGTCCTAATATGGCCAGTGGGGTGGTGATGGAGCTTGTAGGTGGCTGTACCAGGATGGTGGTTTTGAAACCATCTGTGTGTAAATATACTTGGGCTCTGTTGGTAGTGAGCACTATATGGAGCTTGGGAGGAGTACTGGGACACTAGCTCTTCAAGCTCGCTGTCTGAACCCTTGCTAGAGAGCAAAGGGGCATTGCATGGCAGCAAGGATACTTCCCATGCTTGGTAGAGGCTCAGTGCCGAGAGGAAGAGACTCCGATGCAGCCGGAATGTGGAGGTCTCTTGAATGGCGGAGTTCTGCCTTTACCGATCATTCTGGTATCAATGCCGGGGACCTTGTCCGCACTAGTTGATCCTGTGCTGGGTGAACTATTGCTGGCAGTACCAATGTGGGCTCACGTACTGGAAGTGTCTTCTTAGATGAGCGCTTACTACTTGTCCTTTGGTGCCGATGACTCGGTGCCTGTGCCTATTGGGTCTGTGGGCCTGTCAGTGGTAGCTGTTTGTTTCTTGATCCTGGACTGAGATGGCCTCAGTGCCAATGGTCTTGAAGATACCGAGCGAGATGGTGATGGCTTGTGGCTAGCTCAGGGCTTGCTAGGGGGCTTCCTACTCTCTTCTTAGATAATTTGTGAGAGGGGTCTGCAGCCTGCTTCTTCAATTCGCAGCCCTTCAATGTAGAATGCTGTGGAGAAGACTCAAATCTACCAAGCAACTGGGGTCAGAGAGCTACCTCCATGAAGATAATCTTCTGACCGAGTTCTTAGTCTTTGCGGGATCATGGCTGGAGTTGTTGGCAAAGACCACACTTCTGTTGTATAGGGCCTTCCCTGAGGCAGTGAATGTACTGAAAGTGCTTATCCGGGATCAGGATCACCTCTTTACAAGTAAGGCACTTCTTGAAGTCCGATGAACTGGGCATATCCCATTGGGGGAAAAGGGTCTCAATGGGGGAGAAAAGGTTGGGAAAAAATATAAAGTCTTTTTGTTTTAATTTTTAAGGATAAAATAAAGAAAAGGTGGAAAAACTACAACTAGGAGACTAACTGTAGGTTCGTAGATTAAGACAACAGTCTTAATGGACTGCCAATGGGCCTGTCTCTAGCCAGGGGCAGTTGAGAAGGAACTGAGGAGGGTTAGCCAGCGTGTGCTGGCTAGCCTGGTGGCGCAGCACAAGGAGAGACAGCGCATGTGTGGGACCAACGGACACTGCTACCAAAATTTTCCAATCAGCAGCGCAGGGATGCAAGCATATCTACAGTGAAGCACCCAGAGGGATACTACTCGAAGAAGAAGTGGCTTATTAACACCTCTCCAGTCATGGAGGGGAGGATGCTGTAATGAACCATAAATCCAGTGTCTCTGTTCAGTCCATGATTTTTAGTATCTAGCAAAGTTATGAATGTAAACTTCCAGGCCTGTCTCTTGAAGGTATTGTGCAGGTTTCCTTTGAAGATGAGGACTGTGAGGTCAGATATAGAGTAATTGCTTTGTGAAAAGTGTTCACCCACAGGTGATATGATGTTTTTGTCTTTTATCATTTTTCTGTGAGAGTTCATTCAAGAGCGCAGTGATTGTTTTGTTTCACCCACAAAGTTGATTTGGGGCATTTAGTGCATTGGATGAGGCACACTATAAATTGTGATAGGCATGTGTAGGGCCCATGAATCTTGAAAGGTGTGCTGTGGGGGTGTTGTCCATTGACACAGTGAAGATACGTCTACAGCTATTGCATCTGTTGTTCTGGTAGCGTCTGGTGCTACTTGGAGTTGGTGTGTCCTAGTCTGTGGGAAGCTTGCTTCTGATGATGAGTTTGGAGAGGTTGGGGGGTTTCTTTGAAGATCAGAAGAGGGGTTCAGGAAAGATTTAGTTCAGTATGAGGTCCCCATGACTATGGTTGTAATTGTTTGATGATACCCTGTATGAACTGGACTGTACATTTAATAATCACATACTCCCAAATAAATTATGTTCAAGAGGCCAAGTATAGGTTAAATAAGATTCTTCATAGAATTTGAGTGGCAGACTCTAGATTCAAAAACATGCCAACTTCCTAAATTAACATTTAGAACACTGAACATCTCACATTGTCTGAACTAAAGATGAGTATACTTGCCTAGAGAATTTTCTTTTTTCTACCTCCTCCCACCTCTGACCTGCCTGCCTCTCAACTCGTGCTGCCTCCTCCTCTTACCTCAGTTGTTCTCCCCTAGCCTCCAAACAACAGAGCTTCCCCTCTTCCTCCTCACACCACCCAACAGTACCTACAGGATACAGCTGCCCTTCTTCAAGACACATTTAACCCAGCCCCAAAGAGTGATGCTTATAGAACCTCTTGGCCAAGTCATCCCCAAACACAGCTGTCTGAGATTTTAGATTACCTCAGACAAAATCACTTTGTAGATTATTTAGATGTATAAATTCCACACACACACATCCAGAGCATGGGATGGGTAACAGGATTAGCACCTGTCTCTCGCGAGTGCCCCCCTGATTGACTACAGTCACTCAGTTTGTGGAATGGGGTGGCATCTGCCTCTCGCGAGTGGCCCCTCCCCCCGGTCGATCTTTTTTTTTTTTTGGCAGGTTTTCAGTGACTCAGCCCTCTGGCCGAGTCACACACACTGTTTATAGGTGGAACAGAACAAACCCCTTACAGGGCATATAGTCTTTACCCTTTCCCGGCTCAGGTATCGGGCCATATCCCAGGGCTTCCTCCCTGGAGACACTGTCTTCCTGCAGCCTCCCTGAGCTCAGTCCTTACTCAGTCCACGCAGCCAGCCAGGGCCTCCCCCTTAGCCCTGCCCACACTGAGATGTCCATGGTCCTGCTGCACTTTCAGCCAGCCAGGAACATGGTCCTCTCTCTTCCAGCTCCAGGCAGCAACTGACTGACTCTGTCAATGCTGCTCCTTTTTATACAGCCCTCCTGAACCCTGACTGGTCGCAGTTCGTCTGATTGGAGGACTTCCCTTCTCTGGGGGAGGGTGTGGCAGGACCCTGAGGCCTCCAGTCCACCCCATCACAGTGTGTTAGCATAATTTCAGCTATACAACACCAAACATCCAGATTTTATATAATGGACCATGTGGCCTGTGCTTAGATGCTACAGTGATGGGGACCACACAGACACCTAGATAGACCAAAAAACGTCTACTGGTCACGCTATTTTTTAAATGTTTATCTTTTTTAAAATAGGAAAATGTATTTAGTCAATCTAAAGCATAGTTATGGCAGGAATTGTCTGTTGAACACATTATATTTATGCCACAGCATGCATATTTTAGCCAATAAAAATTTTTTAATGTCAGTACTGAATCAACTTTGTCTCTATTTTTGGTTAAATTAAAGGTCAAGAAGATAAACATTTTTTGTAGACTCAAAATCAATAGACTTTTCGGATCCCAGATGGTAACTACATGGGCAATTTTCAAAGTAGAAAATGATGAGCCTCATTGTAATTTGAGAAAATGTATTTGCTAGTTTCATAACTACTGCAAAGTTCTGCTGAATAAAGGGTAGTAAATTATGCTCTTATGTTACTGAACTTATTTTTAAAGAGATTTAGTGCTTGTTTACATGAGAAGTTACACATGCAAGTTAGGATGTGAAGTTACAGCATGCTAGTTACTCCTCACTATCTTTCCATGTGGACACTTTTACTGCACGCTATGAAAATGCCTTTGTGAACTTATTCTCCAACACAGTAAACATTAACCTGCACCAGCATTTTAGATAATATGGTCACACTAAACATTAAAATTATATTTTAAATTGTAAAAAGTTAATAAATTATTCATATATGATATAAGCATATTACACGAGTAATCTGTGTTATAGATAGTTATAAGAACATCAGTAGCAGATGCTGTCGTTGCTTATAAGCAACCAACTGATCTGTTGAAGTCTATAACAATTGATTTGCCATTTGTTAAAACAACAGTTGCATCATCTTTACCTCTTGTAACAGGTCACACTGACAGCAGTAAAATCACTTTTAAAGAAGTGACTGTTCGCAAGCCAGTGGTCTGAATGAGCTTACTCTTGCCACCTATTGATGAACTGAGGGTAAAGATGTGAGGCTGTATTTGCATGGACACACCTACTTTGCCTAGGTGATCTGCAAACATACCTGCTTTGCTAAAGTGATCCATTTTGGCTGTTTTGGGTTAAATTCACTTCAATTTTGGATGCGGGGATAATGAAATATTGTTATCCTTATTGTATGACTGAAGAGCAGAGGACTGTACTTAACATGCCCTAATTGAGAGGGTCACCCTAAATGTAATCTTACTTGCTAAGTATGGGGTAGTGATGCCAGATCCAAGTGAAAGGCAAGGAAGATTGATGCAGGTGTCTTATGTAGTGGTAAAGACTCTGTTCAAAAGGTCCAAGATGCCATTTGACCCTCTCCGTCCAGTATTTAAAGACAGAGCTAACTAGAATCAATTGATAGTCCTTGTTTCTTCTCAGTGACCATGAGAGCTGAAATCACTGATAAGTTGATCTTGGGGGCTCAGGCTTAGACATAGTGTGGGGTACAGTGTTCTAGTGCAAGACAACACAGGGGAGGAAGAAGTGACATTCCCCACTACTCAGTGAAATCACTAAAAGCTGAGGCAAAGGACTACTACCCAAGGTAATTGGAGGTGGGTGTTTATTATTGTTTGCATATTTTTGAGTCATTGTTGCGGTGTTTCCCAAAATTAATGCTATGTTCCCTCTCCTCTTAATAAATGTTTCTTTTCTTATATACTTCTTATATATTCAGTGCTTTAGAGTGGGGAAGCATAGCCTCAGAGGACCCAGGAGTGGCAATTAGTTTTCCAAGATTTCTGGGTGGAAGCTTGAGATGGGCTTGTTTTGTAATTTTAAGAGGAACATGTAGATATGGAACCCGGTCCTTGTTGCTGCCAACATCATCAGGCAGGGGGTTACACATTCATCACCTTACTCACGTCCCTATCTGTGGGTATTTTTCACTAGTTCATCAACTGAGCAGCTTCACTTTGAGTTGATAACCCTTATATATTTCCTTATTCCTTCTATGGCACTAGTTTAAAAAGGTATTTTAAAATCCCCTAATATTAAAGGCATAGTGCTGCTCCTATTGAAGTCAATAGGAATTTTGCTACTGGACTTAAATAGGAGCAAGATTAGGCTCCTAATGTTAATGCCAGAATTGACTTCTACACGGAAAAGCAACTTTAGTGTCTAAATCTTACATTTGTTACTGTCAGTAAGACTTCAATATGTTTAGAACAACAGTAAGATCTCAATCTAGAACAGTTGTGTTCAATCTGCAGTCTGCAGACCCCAGGGTCTGAAGACTATGTCTAAGAGGTCCACGAAAGGTTGTTTTTACCATAGAAAGGTGGTTTTCAACCTGTGGTTCGCGGACACTATATCTAAGATTTCCAAAGGGGGGACGCACCTCCATTTGAAATTTTTTAGAGGTACGCAAATGAAAAAAAAGGTTGAAAATCACTGATCTAGAAGATGTAATGCAGTTCTGGAAATACATGAAAAGAATGTGAATTACAAAAACATAAGAAACAAGAATTATGTATCAACACTTTTTCAGAGCACATAAGTAGACAAATAGCAGAATCTGGCCATTCACAGAGCAACAATCATCATACCTACTGTTTTATTATCAGAAAAACACACAGTACAAACAATGTAATCTAAAAAAAAAAATCATATCCTTGGTTTATCAGCATTAAACCAAAGCGGAAACTTTGAAGATGTGAGGTCATGTTAGTGGGAAAGAGGATGCAGCAGCAGGACAGGATTGCTTAAGAATGATCAGTTACATTATCATGACCAAGAGAATGTGGTCTTTCACAGTCTGAAGTTTTGCTCAGGTTCCCAGAATCCCTGCTTGCTATACATGGTAGGAAACAAATGCTTGAAGGAACACCTGCTGCTCAAATTTAAAGGAGGAATAAGGTGCACTCAATCCACATCCCTGAGCAATGCAGTTATATTGACCCAACTCCTGGAATAGAGAGTGCTATATCATTGGGAGGGCTTCTCCTGTTGACATAGCTATCGCCTCTCAAAGAGCTGGATTACCTAGGCCAATGGGAGAAGCCCTCCTGTTGGCTTAGGTAGTGTCTTCACTGAAGCGCTACAGCAGAACAGCTGCACCTGTGCAGCTACAGTCTTTTAAGTGTAGACAAGCCCTCAGTCTTCTTGACTGTCTTGAACCATCCTCCTTTGTACTGGCATACTGTCACTGGTCCATCTGTACAGACATTAACAATTAACTGCTGTCTGCACAGTGTGGATCAATATGTAAAGATTCTGTCCATAACATAAAATCAGATTAAATAACTGTTTTTAATAGAAGCAAATTAAAACAGAGTTTTGTTATATGGTTGCTCCTCTTACAAACCCATGACTCCAAACCATTAGTAGCCATTGTCCAAAAAAGGTTTATTACAAAAAAAATTATTAATTTACACTCAGTTTAAAGATATCTCAGAAAAGGTGTGTATATGAATTGTAAACATTGCACCTAGGATAATTTAAAAAACCCTACTTATAATTACAGTATCAGTTTAGTGCACTATTTCTAAAGGTTTTAAAGTTTGCATTTATTTTACATTGTTCAACACACTCATCTGTGTATAAAACACAGCTCTGGAGCTCACGAAACATGCTTTTATGATTTAGCAAGTAACAGAAAATGGACAGTCAAAACAGAATATTCCTTCATACACCTACACATTCAATTGTGTTTTAATATCTGACTCATATTGCAATTTGATTTACGTTTTGTAAGATTGTTATAAACACACAGATCATACAGTATGTAAAACTCTCTTATCCTCTCTGTGGAACTGACTAATAAATGTTGCTACTGGTACATTTTCTTTAGCTAAGCAAATTTATACAATATTTTTTCCACATCAATAATTTTGACATTCTAAAGAGCCTTAGTCATGGAGAGAGCTTGCTCAAAATTGTTCATAATTGTTGCTTTGACAGATCTGCTGCTACTGATACTTAGAATATATTTGCATAACCTTCATGTTGTTAAACCAATGCGGGTCTGGACCCTGCGACTTAGTGCTAGCACTATGATACAATTGAGAAAAAAAATCTAAGCCCTAGACAAGTTTTTTTATTCAATAACTGCTGAAGTTGATCAGTTGCCTGACAAAGCCCTAGAGGATTTTTACTTCACCAACTACTTTGTTTGACACTGCATTTTACACTTCGGACAGTAAGCCTGAGCACAGTTGGGCTAGAAGTACAGTTTTGTTGGCTCCGATCTTTCTTCTTATCAACCCAATCTGTCTCTGGTAAGGACACTCCCACATTCCTAATTCTCACCTAGCTTCAACATCAAATAGCCTGACCTCCACCAAGCACAGAGAGTGTCACATTCCTTTTCTATATCCTCCTAGCTGGGAAGACCAACCTGAGGTATGGAAGGAAAAGCAAAATGGTAACACAAGTCAGGAAAGAAGGAGGTAGGTAGGGTGCAGCACTCTGTTAGTAAGACAGAACAACTAGCCTTCCTCCTCCTCTTGCTATAGTACCATTTATTAATACCCATTCAATTCTAGGAAGCAGGTCTGGCTGGTGCTCTATAATGGTTAAAAGGGCCATCACCAGCTTAAACCAGATAATATAAAACATGTTCTTTGCCTCTAATACTAACCCTATTGTTAACACTGAAAGAACACTTTAAAAGTAGAGACAAGTGAAGGAGCAAAATGGCCCAATGCCTCCCTATCGAGGGGGTGGGACACTCATGAGATCTCTGGGTGAACCCTCAACCAGTCCACCTCTGAAGGCAGCTGTAATGCACTGACTGAGTCATGAACCCTTCCTGACCTCCCTTGGCAAAAACGATGCTGTCACCAAGAATGATATGGACCTGGGGGACTGGAATATAGTTTGGGGAGAACTGATACATCCAGGCTAATGTTGCCTCACATAAATAAACAACTTTAAGGTAGTATCACACAGTGGGATACCTTTAAAGGATTTGGGTTTAGACCAGGGGCGGGCAAACCTTTTGGCCTGAGTGCCGCATCCGGTTTCCAAAATTGAATGGAGGGCCGGTTAGGTGAGACTGTGCCTCCCCAAACAGCCAGGCGTGGCCCGGTCCCACCCCCTATCCAACCCCTCCTGCTTCTCGCCCCCTGAACGCCCCCCTGGGACTCCTGCCCTATCCAACCCCCCCTGTTCCTTGACAGCTCCTGGACCCCCCGCTGCCCCATCCAGCCCCCCCACCGCCCCTCTCCTTCCTGACTGCCCCCCGGACTCCTGCCCCATCCAACCCCCGCTGTTCCCTGTCCCCTGACCGCCCTTGGAACCCCTGCCCCTGCCTGCCCTCCGCCGCTCCATCCAACCCCCCCCCTTCCTGACTGCCCCCATTCAACACCTGTTCCCCGCCCTCTGACCGCCCCGACCCCTATCCACACCCCTGCCCCCTGACCACCACCCTGAACTCCCCTGCCCTCTATCCAACTCCCCTGTTCCCTGCCCCCTTACCGCGCTGCCTGGAGCACCGGTGGCTGGCAGCGCTACAGCCATGCCACCCAGAGCACCAGGACAGGCAGCTGCACCGCCCGGCTGGAGCCAGTCACACCACCGCGCAGCACAAGCACTGGGTCAGGCCCCGGCTCTGCAGCTGCGCTGCCCCAGGAGCTCGCAGCCCCGCCGCCCAGTGCATTGCGCTGGCGGCGCGGTGAGCTGAGGCTGCAGGGGAGGGAGAACAGCAGGGGAGGAGCCGGGGGCTAGACTTCCAGGGCAGGAGCTCAGGGGCCGGGCAGGAGGGTCGTGTGGGCCGGATGTAGCCCGTGGGCCAGAGTTTGCCCACTTCCGGTTTAGATCCACCTGTCGCTAATTAGCTGCCTGCCAGGTGAAGTGGCTGGATTGCTTTTATAGGTACTCACATAACCATTGCATTAAAAGGGCATAGACAACATAAACAAGATTCCCTAAAACTGGACAAGATAGAAAGGAAGTGCAGACCAGATGTTTACCAATTAATTTCAAAACACAAAGATTTTACAAAAAATTCTGAAGTGTAAAGGCCATCGTAGCAGATCTCACATAATCCACTCCGCTGCTCCCAAAGCTACGCCTCCATCATGATTTCATAAAGTGGGTTGGCCCTCCCAGGAAGGTGGGCTTAGTCCCAAATGTGACTAAAGTCTATTGACTGAATAGGTATAGGCGAATAAGTTATTTTCGAAAGGCTCCCTCACACTATTCTAGAATAAAAGTCACTTTTATTTTAGAATAATTATTCCGTTTTGTGGGATTACGCTTTCATAGATTCATAGATTCATAGATTCTAGGACTGGAAGGGACCTCGAGAGGTCATCGAGTCCAGTCCCCTGCCCGCATGGCAGGACTAAATACTGTCTAGACCATCCCTGATAGAGATTTATCTAACCTACTCTTAAATATCTCCAGAGATGGAGATTCCACAACCTCCCTAGGCAATTTATTCCAGTGTTTAACCACCCTGACAGTTAGGAACTTTTTCCTAATGTCCAACCTAGACCTCCCTTGCTGCAGTTTAAGCCCATTGCTTCTTGTTCTATCCTTAGAGGCTAAGGTGAACAAGTTTTCTCCCTCCTCCTTATGACACCCTTTTAGATACCTGAAAACTGCTATCATGTCCCCTCTCAGTCTTCTCTTTTCCAAACTAAACAAACCCAATTCTTTCAGTCTTCCTTCATAGGTCATGTTCTCAAGACCTTTAATCATTCTTGTTGCTCTTCTCTGGACCCTTTCCAATTTCTCCACATCTTTCTTGAAATGCGGTGCATAACCAGAGCAGAGTAGAGCGGAAGAATGACTTCTCGTGTCTTGCTCACAACACACCTGTTAATACATCCCAGAATCATGTTTGCTTTTTTTGCAACAGCATCACACTGTTGACT
Source organism: Emys orbicularis (assembly GCF_028017835.1). Classification (NCBI taxonomy): domain Eukaryota; kingdom Metazoa; phylum Chordata; order Testudines; family Emydidae; genus Emys; species Emys orbicularis. Next base: position 92,400,998 of record NC_088686.1, on the reverse strand, counting down.
CATATTTAGCTTGTGGTCCACTATAACCTCTAGATCCCTTTCTGCCGTACTCCTTCCTAGACAGTCTCTTCCCATTCTGTATGTGTGAAACTGATTTTTTCTTCCTAAGTGGAGCACTTTGCATTTGTCTTTGTTAAACTTCATCCTGTTTAACTCAGACCATTTCTCCAGTTTGTCCAGATCATTTTGAATTATGACCCTGTCCTCCAAAGCAGTTGCAATCCCTCCCAGTTTGGTATCATCCGCAAACTTAATAAGCGTACTGTCTATGCCAATATCTAAGTTGTTAATGAAGATATTGAACAGAGCCGGTCCCAAAACAGACCCCTGCGGAACCCCACTCGTTATGCCTTTCCAGCAGGATTGGGAACCATTAATAACAACTCTCTGAGTACGGTTATCCAGCCAGTTATGCACCCACCTTATAGTAGCCCCATCTAAATTGTATTTGCCTAGTTTATCGATAAGAATATCATGTGAGACCGTATCAAATGCCTTACTAAAGTCTAGGTATACCACATCCACAGCTTCTCCCTTATCCACAAGACTCGTTATCCTTCTGATGAGTTTATACACTGTCCGCATGAGTAAGCACTTAGGCCCCACTTCATCAGAGCATATACTCGGAAGAAAGCCATGTGCTTAAGTCCCATTATAGTTGATGGAACTTAAGCATGTGCTGTGTTGCAAAAGAGTGAGAGCTTAAGGATGTCAGCATTTCCAAACTCTAGTCAAATCTCAGAGGATGTATCCAACTTTAAAGATAACCAAGTTTCAGTTAATCAGAATGTAGATAATCAAGGTTTATGTGTATTTAGGCATGTGCCAATAAATGTTAAATTCTGATGAATTTTGAGTTATACAAAAAGTAGCTTATCTGCTTTCATAAAAACACCTTTAGTTTAAATCAATATCACAAAATAGAATTTGGCAACAGTTCACATTCATAATGCTCTTGAACTTTTCTTAGTTGTGCTATATTTATTTTACTAGTGCTAAGCTTTTCCGACAGAGTTTATGGTATTCACATTTCTATTGTGTATGGTTCATATAAGACGAAGTAGCTAAATGGACTTGCTTCCTGCATAATTATCCAGACATTGTACCGAATATTTTTAGTTAAACGTGCAAATGAAAACTTTTTTTTATTTTCAGCAAAATATCCAAGCAACAAACCCTACAAGCTTTTATGTTCAGAAACTCAAATAGTTGGCTTGATCCACACAACTGTGGAAGACTGAACACAGAACCTACTGAAGACTGATAGCAAACCCCCTGTGACTAGAGCACTCATTAGCAGTAATGACAACTTCTTCTCTTTCATATGGTCCACCGGAGGCAGCATTGCTATAAAAGTAGGTGACACTGTCTAGGGAAGGGGCATGACCAGGGAACCTAGTGACATACTAATTCCATGAATCCACTAAGCAGTTTCCACCCTCAGAGCTCCTATGTAGTCTCTGGCGTATTTTAAAGCTGCCCTCCTTAGGTGTAGAATCCTCACTGGAACACAATGGGGTAAGAAGGGGCATGTAACTTACACTTTCCCTGCATGAGCAAGAGTGATCATGACAAGTTTGTCTGTCTGTCTCATTAGGTAAAAATTGGGTGACCAGATGTCCCATTTTTAAAGGGACAGTCCCGTTTTGGGGGACGTTTTCTTATATAGGCGCCTATTACCCCCCACCCCCAATCCCGTTTTTTCAGAGTTGTTATCTGGTAACCCTAGGTAAAAAGATTAGCCTACGAACTTAACAAAACCAAACCCTCCCCTCCATGTGATGAAACTCCAGTTTAACTTCCATTTATATGCGTGAGCTCTTATCACTATCTGAGGTGAAACACTTCCCAGATTTGTCAAGCTGAACTGTCTTTACATGCCACTCTTTCAAAGCAGTCAGTTATGTGCAGAGCTGGTCAGGAATTTTTCGATGAAACGTTTGCTTGAAAATGCCGATTCATTTAAATCAACCTTCACCGGAAAAAATTTTCAGGTCCAGGATGGAATTTCTGGCCAAAAAACGGAAGTGCAAGAGACCCCAGAATAGCCTAGTGGTTAAGGCACTCACCCAGAATGTAGGAGAATGACAGAGCAGGGACTTGAACCTAGGTCTCCCACATCCCAGCAGCATGTCCTAATCCCCCATTCTGCAGTCAGTCATTCAGGTAGGGTGACCAGATGTCCCGATTTTATAGGGACAGTCCCGATTTTGGGGTCTTTTTCTTATATAGGCTCCTATTACCCCCCACCCCCTGTCCCGATTTTTCACATTTGCTGTCTGGTCACCCTACATTCAGGGCATGTCTACACTACAAACTTAAGTCGACCTACGTTAGGGCATTCAGGGCATGTCCACAGTATCCTCATTCTGTTGGTGGTGCGTATCCTCACCAGGAGTACTTCCACCGACTTAGGAGGGACAGTGTGGGGGCCTGGGAGCCCAGGCTCTCAGCTCTGCATGCAGCTTCCTGCTGGGAGTCCGGCTGCCCCCCAGGCTCTCTCATCCCCGCCCGGGCTCCAGGCAGGGAGCTCCGTGCCCCGAGCCTGTGCAGCTGCCAGGTTCCCTGTAGGGAGCCTTGGTGCAGCCGGGCTCTCAGTGGGGAGCCGGGAGCATGGGCAGTAGTCCGGTTGGGAGCGGGGAGCCCAGGCAGCAGCCCAGCTGGGAGCAGGGAGCCAGGAGCCTTACATTGACCTAACTGTAGTGTAGACCAGGCCTCAGTCTTTCACTGTCTCTTCATAAAAAACAAAACAAAACAAAAAACAACTTGAAAAGGTCTCAGTTTCATCCCAATGTTGAACAGGACAAGTTTTGAAATCTCTAAGATTGTCATCGGACGGGAAAACCATTTCCTGCCCATCTCTGGTAATACATGTACATATTTATAAATTGTGGAAATAAAAGACACTACTACTTAAACCTATTACACCACTTTAACAATTTGAGGTTTTATATATTCTTAGGCTGTTCCACTTACCTAAATGCATCTAAATTTAGATCCTGAACTTGTACCAACAAATGACCCAACTAACATAAAAAACTTTCTCTAAGATGCTACCAAGACAGATCAAACAATAGCTATTAATGCTACGGAAGTCAAAGCTGCTGAAAATATCATGCTTGGAAAAAAAGTCTTCTATGAACAAGAACAACATTATTTTGGATTACTATGATATCAGGAGACAGTTTCTGGGAACATCTAACAGTTTACAGCAGATGCTCTTTTTAAAATGTGTGACTTGGGATTGCAAGGGACTGAATGACTCATGGCTGGTAACAGGATATGGAATCTTTCAACTTTAGGATGTTACATTCAAATCCAGTTGTGGTTGGCCTAAGTAGGACCTAATCCTTCTCTTATAGGAACAGGATCCAGCTCTATAGTACTTACTTGTTGATGGCTGTTCGGTGACTTGCTACCCAAAGTGGAGACGTGTTCAGCTTGCGAAATACATCACGAGAACTGGCATGATTGTTGGAAGTCTCAAAAGCAAGACCAAGAAATGAATGCACATTCTGAAAGAGCCTAACTTCTCATCTTGCTGGTCACAGTGAAGGCACCCTCATGGGAATCTTCAACTGTAATTGCCCTTGTCATACCTGTTCTGCAGCTAGAAGAGTTCAGTATCCAGCCCTGACACGCTCACATCTTGCACAAATATTAAATCAACACACAATTTTTTATTTAGATATGGAAATATGTACATATTGTGACAAAGTTCCTCCTCTATCTTGGTGGGTCCTGCGCTTATTGGCGGATTTTCTTGCCTCAGAGATTCACCATGTGGGTTGGGGAACAGCCCAGAGACCTTCCCCTCTTGAAGAACCCACAGTCCAGGTCAACTGGGAGGTTTGGGGGAACCCGGGCCCGCCCTCTACTCCGGGTTCCAGCCCAGGGCCCTGTGGACTGCAGCTGTCTATAGTGCCTCCTGTAACAGCTGCATGACAGCTACAACTCCCTGGCCTACTTCCCCATGGCCTCCTCCAAACACCTTCCTTATTCTCACCACAGGACCTTCCTCCTGGTGTCTGATAACGCTTGTGCTCCTCAGTCCTCCACCAGCACACCCTCTCACTCTCGGCTCCTTGCACCTCTTGCTCCCAGCTCCTCACACTCGCACCATAAACTGAAGTGAGCTCCTTTTTAAAGCCCAGGTGCCCTGATTAGCCTGCCTTAATGGATTCTAGCAGTTTCTTCTTAATTGGCTCCAGGTGTCCTAATTAGCCTGCCTGCCTTAACTGGTTCTAGCAGGTTCCTGATTACTCTAGTGCAGCCCCTGCTCTGGTCACTCAGGGAACAGAAAACTACTCATCCAGTGACCAGTATATTTGCCCTCTACCAGACTCCTGTACCCCACTGGTCTGGGTCTGTCACAATATAGATATAAAAAATGTGACTTGTACCATTATTACTTAGGAAGGAAAAAATGCAATAGAATGTGAGGAAAGGGTGGACCGCTAGCCACTGTGAGGTGGTTAATTGAGGTGGAGGTAGTGAAGCGTGAGAAAGGTTCCCCAGAACTTGACAAAGGCTGCTATATGTTTCATAAGCTTGATAGGACAGCTGTTTATTATCACAAGATGTATTTCTATCTTATACAGCAAAGCTACTGGTGTTAATTTTCTTTACAATACACTGTGGATTTGATTCTCAGCTATACTAATGTCCATGTATGCTGCTCTGACAGAGTAAAGGGCCATAAAGTGTGTGCAAATTTACATTTATGCCTACTCTAAGGACCTGTTACACTGCCAGAGCAGTAGAAAAGGGCTTTAGTGTAACTGAGAATCAGGTCCCCAGTGCCCAATTCTGCCTCCCTGAAGTCAGCACAATTTGGTCTTAGTACTTTTAATTGTATTGTATGGTCTTCTACTTTTGGCCATCACAGTTTTTTTTTAAAAATCAGGTTTTATTAATCAAATTTTGCAGTATACTGTCACAGAGCAGAGTTTAAATATGCTACTGCACATGTTCAAAGAGCATAACATGTGACATACCAACATGGGCAGGGAATTCACTTAAAGATGAAATTCCATCCTTGATTCAAACAGGTTTTTTAAAAAGGGCTTATTTGTTTTTAATTCTTTGCATTATAGCTTTAATGTTATTTTACAATAATTATTTTTCTCCCCTTAAGATAAAGAAAAAAAACTTAAGGAAGGTTAATCAGCTTGTACTGTATCTGCTGAACTAGTGGAACTATAGGCCCACGGAATGGATATAGTTAGTGTGAATAAATTATATTTGAGAATGTAATGAATTTTTACAAATCAAGTTTGTTCTTGTAAATTAATAAAATACACCTCTACCTCGATATAACGCTGTCCTTGGGAGCCAAAAAATCTTACCGCATTATAGGTGAAACCGCGTTATATTGAACTTGCTTTGATCCACCGGAGTGCGCAGCTTTACCAGGTTATATCCGAATTCGTGTTATATCAGGTAGCATTGTATTGAGGTAGAGGTGTATTAACAAGTCTACAAAAATATACTGTTTGTTTGTACTGCAGCTAAATGGATAATGATTTCCTAGTGACATACAGGTCATGGATTAAATCTTACTGAAATATATGGCATGTTCCCATTCCAGTAACATACAGTCTGACATACCAATACCAAGTTTTATACAAAAACTTGACACTGATCCCAAGAGGAGTTCTGGTTTCTTGAGACCTGAAAAACTATTTTAGGGCCAGATGGTAGCCAATTCTGTGCACAGGCGTAAAGTGCCCTTTTATTCCCTTGTGCTCATCCACCATACTGCTGCTTCCGGAGTGTGGAGGTTTAGTTAGCAGGTGGGTTGGAAGGAGCAGAGCCTTGACTCCATTTCCCCAGTACGTCTGATAGTGTAACTACACTGGCACACTGAGGAACAAATGCAACATCACCTATAGGTCTGCTCCAGTATGATCCCTCTTCAGAAAACGAGGAGGAGATTGTGACATTGGAAATCATAAACCCCTTTTTCAAGTCGCTCCGGGGCAGGGCAACAACATGCTGCCCCTTGCTTGGGGCTAGGCCATAATGTCCAGATCTAGCCTTAAATTAGTAATCCTGCAAACCCTTCCTTGCATAAGTAAGCATAGTATTAAATTAAATATATTTGGCATCCTAATTATTATCTAATTAATTATAAACAGCTTAATTATCATCTACTGGGTAAATATAAATTCTGTTGTGTGTTATAATGTTGAGATACCATTTAACATGTTTTTAAAACTATTTTTTGACCTTACGGGGTTTGTATTTTGCAAAATGCAGTAAACCTGTGAAATACAAAGAAACATACAGGTATCATCAAACTTGTCAGTGTCTGTACTCTTAAGCATCCACTGCCGAAAGATCTAAGGAACGAGGAAGAAAAGAAGATCTAAGAGCAGTGCGCACATCTATAAACCAAAACCCTCCACAATCCTCAATCCTTCAGTGTTTACCCAGAGTAGCGTGGTGACTGAATAAAGTTACATTTTTGTATAAAATTTATTGATTTTCAGGAGCACGTACTTAACCTTTCTTTAATATGTGATTGCATTAAGAAATAAAAGGGATCTCTAATTTTGGTTGAGGATTTTGGTAAAGGCAGGGACAAAAGGCTGCTAGTTTAAAACAAAGATGCAGTAGACAAGAAATGAAGTATAAAGCTGAAAGATGGCCCCAGGGCTACTAGATCAACAACGGCAGTTACCTTAAGCAACTCCCAGTCCTATATAACATGACAAAATATTTCAGGAGTGATCATAAGCAGAAAATATAACAAAGTCTTTTTTCTTTTATAAAAGTTGGTTACCTAGAGAAAATGGTAATATCAGGCCTATTAACGTCTTTGTGATGATTAATCCTCATGCAGAAATCTGCACTGTGGCATTTACCCAGATAATCTGTCTAGTGCTTGTTTGACAATAGGTTCTAAACCCACATTTTTATGTATATATATATATATATATATATATATATATACACACACACACACACACACCCTTCTAAAACTGGTATTTTCAAAATCCTAAAGGAGTTAAGCTCCCAAGTCCCCATGAAATTGGATGATGAAATTTAACAATGATAAAGGGAAGGCTGTTTTCTCTCAATTTTTGTAACCATGAGAGATTATCTGGGACTATCCACAGTGAACAGGAGAATGGCACTGTAAATCACAGGTTCACTTCTAATGTTTCAGCTTGGGAAAGATATCATATCGTGGCTCCATATTATAAGGGGAAAAAATCAGAACTTCCAATCATTTCTAGCCATAAACAAAGGGAAGGAGGCTGTAACTCCTGTGAGGGTCGGGCTGAGGACCTCTGTGTGACGGGTTATCCGCCTTAGGATGCCACCTGATGTGTTGAGATACCACTGAGTCTGCCTGTTATGCCAGCTTGGGCACCCTTTCTACCTGTCTTGCTGAGCAAGGCTATTAAGCCCCCTCCAGCAAACACACAGGCAGGGCCACACCCAATTGCAGAACAAAACAGACACTGAGATCAGTTCTGGGAAGGCTCATCTTAAGGGACTTGCCCCAGCACTCACATGCACACCTCTTTTGGGAGATAAACCCAAAATAATACTGTCTTGCACTGTATACAGTATAGAAAAATCTGCAAAGCGCAAGCTTATAAAAATCTGCCCTCTTCCTCAATGTGAAGAGAGATGTGAACGACTTCTTGCCTGCCCCCCAGTTAGAAATTACATAAACTGGGTTCAATAATAAACAAAATAAGTTTATTAACTAGAAAAGGTGAATTTTAAGTGGTTAAAGAGATAGCAAACAGAACAAAGCAGATTACTAAGCATATAAAATCAAACATGCAAACTAAGCTTGTTTCACTAAAGAGATTACAAGTAGTAATTTCTCACCCTAGATATTGTTGCAGGCAATTTAATGAAAGTCTTGAAAGGCAGATGCACCGGTCTCCAGCTTGAAACCTGTTATTATTACTAACAAGCTGGACGCCCTTCCAACTTGGGCTCAACCCTTCTCCCCACAGTTCAGGTCTTGCTTCCAGTTGTTTTTCAGTGTCTCTTAGGGTGGGGAGGCAGAGGAGAACTATGAAGATGTCACTCCCCTGCCTTATATAGCTCTTGTGTAAAGCGGGAACCCTTTGTCTTCCAGTGGAAAACCACTGGCATTCCAAAAGGGGAGGAGGGACATCCAGCACCAAGTGACTCGGACCCATGTCTCTGCAGGGCTGTGGCAGCCATTGCTCGTAAGCTGTCACCAAGGTCCACAGGAAGACTAAGCTCTTTTACAGTCAATTGTCTTTACTAATGGCCCATTAGCCCTGTCTGGCTTTCTCACTGTTGTACCTGAAGGGCTAATTGGGGGTGACCCCCAAAGTAATTCATTTAAAATACAGATACATAGTTAATATTCCTAACTTCAGATACAGAAATGGTACAAGCATACAAATCGGACAGTCACATTCAGTAAATCATAACCTTTCTAATGATATCTTACATGAGCCATCTTGCATGAAGTATATCTCAGTTATGTCATATCCATATTATAAGCATATTTTCATAAAGAATATGGAGTAAACGTCACACTCTGCTCTTGTGCATTTGAGGGAAGTAGGTATTTAAAACTGATCTCTTTTTCCAGACATTGAACAAAATGATTTGCAAGAGAAAAGATTTCTTGTTATCATAGAATCATAGAATCATAGAATATCAGGGTTGGAAGGGACCTCAAGAGGTCATCTAGTCCAACCCCCTGCTCAAAGCAGGACCAATTCCCAACTAAATCATCCCAGCCAGGGCTTTGTCAAGCCGGGCCTTAAAAACCTCCAAGGAAGGAGACTCCACCACCTCCCTAGGTAACGCATTCCAGTGCTTCACCACCCTCCTAGTGAAATAGTGTTTCCTAATATCCAACCTGGACCTCCCCCACTGCAACTTGAGACCATTGCTCCTTGTTCTGTCATCTGCCACCACTGAGAACAGCCGAGCTCCATCCTCTTTGGAACCTCCCTTCAGGTAGTTGAAGGCTGCTATCAAATCCCCCCTCATTCTTCTCTTCTGGAGACTAAACAATCCCAGTTCCCTCAGCCTCTCCTCATAAGTCATGTGCTCCAGACCCCTAATCATTTTTGTTGCCCTCCGCTGGACTCTTTCCAATTTTTCCACATCCTTCTTGTAGTGTGGGGCCCAAAATTGGACACAGTATTCCAGATGAGGCCTCACCAATGTCGAATAAAGGGGAACGATCACGTTCCTCGATCTGCTGGCAATGCCCCTACTTATACAGCCCAAAATGCCGTTAGCCTTCTTGGCAACAAGAGCACACTGTTGACTCATATCCAGCTTCTCGTCCACTGTGACCCCTAGGTCCTTTTCTGCAGAACTGCTACCTAGCCATTCGGTCCCTAGTCTGTAGCAGTGCATGGGATTCTTCCGTCCTAAGTGCAGGACTCTGCACTTATCCTTGTTGAACCTCATCAGGTTTTTTTTGGCCCAATCCTCTAATTTGTCTAGGTCCCTCTGTATCCGATCCCTACCCTCTAGTGTATCTACCACGCCTCCTAGTTTAGTGTCAAAAAAAGTTATATAAAAGTGAGCTTCGGTAATACACGAAGAATTCTTGTCATAACTGTCATTTTGACTATATTTTTTCCGATCCTGGATAAAGGAGGATGTGCTTATCTTTTAAGTCTATTTTTAGCGTCCTGGTCTATTACTTTGTAGTTTGAGGATTATGTATCTTTAAATATATGGGTAGCTTTGATATCTACCAACAAAGAGAGAGCGAGAGCCGGAAGAGGATAAAATGCAGGCTTGTTTAGTGTAGTGCTCCTCCTACAGTTTAAGTAGTTTTTGTAATTTTGGATAATTAATTTTATATCCTGATCAAGGGAGAAAGAGTTTATGATCCAAATAATTTAAGGTGGTAACACAGCTAATATCTTCCATGTACAGCAGAATATCCTCTGAGACTGTCAGTAAATACACAGTGTATGATCTCATCAGGTTTCATAAGATAAGTATGGTGAGCGTAAGTATTATTTAAGCAGGAGATTTCCAAAAAGAAGCCAGGGTGATATAAGAAGTGATCTTGGTGAGTCAACAAAGGGGTACTCTTCCCTGGGATTTAGTGACACCCCAGCATGGCATTATGGGATACAGTGCTCCTACAGGTGCCATCTTTTCAATTTACATAAAACTGAAGTCCTGATCAATTTTGGTCTTTAAATATCTCATGACAGTTTTTACAAGAGAAGGGGCTGTTACACTTCTCTAAATTCCCCCTGTAGTTTGATTAGATGTATTCATTTCTTGTCCTGTACTCTTGCTGTCTGCTTTTATGTAACAAGAGATTGCTGCATCTCATTGGCAGATGAACACCTAGAAAATATTTAGCTTATAAAGTTGGTAAAGGACTTTGAATACTTTAGAATGAATAGTGCAATATCACCATAAGGCATTATTACTTTGAGACTAGGAGTTTTTCAAAACTATAGTGGGCATTCTTCAAATTAAAACCAGAGGGCAGCCGCAGCTTTACCCTTGTAGTAAAGTAATTGTTTCTGAGACAAATCACCCTATGTTAATCTTTGACATAGAGAAAGCTGAATCACAAGATTAAAAAAACCACACCAAACCCAAATTATTTAAATATTTCCATCACGCACGCCCACTTTCCATAACATGGAAAGCATTCTCTGGGTTAAGATAAGCCACCTAAAGTTCTTGCTGACATGTGCCTAAGGGAGCACACTTACTAAAATAAGCACTTACTGTTAGCTGTGGGAACGAAAGAAAATGTATTTAGAGAACATTTTTATTTTTAGAATTCTGCATTTATGCATGTTTTCAAAATTACTGCTTTTCACTTTGTGAGGTCAACTTTGCGAGCATTCATAAGGTTGTGCCTTTCATTGTTCTGCACTTGCCACAAGCTCCTTATTGCAGCATAACTCTATAATAAACAACTGATAAGAGTAATGCCCAGACTTCAAAGTTCAGTTTTTGTTATTGTACAGCCCTAACAAAAGTGCCTATGTTGGTGTTTGAAAGCTGGATTATCAGCACCAACATAATTCCAAATAATGACACTTCACAGGAAAAAAACCTCACCACTTTGTTTTGAATAAATTGCTCTTTGCCAGGGAAGAACCATGGGTATTCTATTACAAAAACCACCTACAGAGAGAGACTGGGTGGCTCCATTAATGTTCTTGCAATGTGGTCTGGTAATGTTTTCAATTCACCTTTGGGAAATACTGGAGAAATACCTTAGCATTTTATTTCAGTTGTGTAAAATATGTTTTATCTAAAACGTACTCTTCCCTGAAATGCAATTACCATGTATACTGATATTATATACAACTCCCTTTGAAAGGTTTCTATAAAAAAGACACACTAAAAAGGGGTAGTACTTGCATAACTGAAATACAAAGCCTCAAATACAATTTCTATTCAGACAAATTTATGACTGATGTAACTCTTGAAATTAATGGAATTATCACAGTGATGAATTTAGCATAATGAATTCTGAAGTGGGCATTCACCCCCGAAAGCTTATGCCCCAATACGTCTGTTAGTCTATAAGGTGCCACAGGACTCTTTGCTGCTTTTACAGATCCAAACTAACATGGCTACCCCTCTGATACTCTGTCCTCATTGATACTCTATGCACCCCCATTGACTTCAGTGGGGTTCATGCTGTGTAAATAGAGCAGAATTTGGCCCACTGTGTGTAGTAACATTTGATCTAGAAATTTAACCCCAATATTTACTATTTTGTATCTAGAAAAAATATGGAAACTTTATTATCTGAAAATTTCCTCTCTGAGACTGACCTCTGCAGTCTGAGATGTTTGGTCTGTGCCTCTCTTCCTGAGAACATTGGAAGCAGCTCAGACTTATCCATGATACTTCAAGGTTTGGTCACACCCCTTCTGTCCACAAGCCTGATAATTATTTCCTTACACAGAATTTCTATTACTAGATAAATACAATTATATATAAAGATCCTGTCTTCTAGGAGGATGGTTTGGGGACTTCTGAGACATAGCCACTATGTCTGGACAATTTGAGAATTACAGTAACTTTCTCCTTTCTGATCTTTTGAAGCATTCTTCTTACGAAGGAGGGAGGAAATGTGTAAAGAAAGAGATTCAGCCATTTTCCTGGATTTCTGCAGGAGTCAGTGGTTCAGGTACCTCTCAGATATGTTTATCTGCTGATAGATTAGTTATCAGCCTTTGTCTGTTCAATGCCTCTTCTTTGTGGCTCATCCTGATGGAAAGTAAGGACCTGATTCCAAGTCTACTGAAGAAGTCAGTGGGAGAGGAAAGAATCTATATTATTTCAGCATTTAGGCTACATCACCGTATACTACCTTTCTGATAGATATGATAGTTATGTTGTCTGAATGAATCAGGATGTGCTCCTTCCTCAGGTGATCCTGAAGGCCAGCCAAACTGCTCTCATATCTCGGAAGTTGATGCTTTGAAGACTCTTTGGCCTGGTCTACACTACGAATTTAGGTCGAATTTAGCAGCGTTAAATCAAATTAACTCTGCACCCGTCCACACAACAAAGCCATTTACTTTGACATAAAGGGCTCTTAAAATCGATTTCTGTACTCCTCCCCGACGAGGGGAGTAGCGCTGAAATCAACATTGCTGGTTCGAATTAGGGTTAGTGTGGACGCAATTTGATGGTATTGGCCTCCGGGAGCTATCCCACAGTGCACCATTGTGACCGCTCTGGACAGCAATCTGAACTCGGATGCACTGGCCAGGTGTACAGGAAAAGCCCCGCGAACTTTTGAATCTCATTTCCTGTTTGGCCAGTCGAGCTCATCAGCACAGGTGACCATGCAGAGCTCATCAGCACAGGTAACCATGCAGTCCGAGAATCGAAAAAGAGCTCCAGCATGGACCGTATGGGAGGTACTGGATCTGATTGCAGTATGGAGAGACGATTCCGTGCTAGCAGAACTACGTTCCAAAAGACGAAATGCCAAAACATTTGAAAAAATCTCCAAGGGCAAGATGGAGAGAGGCCACAACAGGGACTCAATACAGTGCCGCGTGAAAGTTAAGGAGCTCAGACAAGCTTACCAGAAAACCAAAGAATCAAACGGACGCTCCGGGGCAGAGCCGCAGACATGCCACTTCTACACTGAGCTGCATGCAATTCTGGGGGGGCCGCCACCACTACCCCACCCCTAACCATGGATTCCGAGGAAGGGGTACTCTCAGCCATGCCTGAGGATTTTGCGGACGGGGAAGATGAGGAGGAGGAGGACGACGAGCTTGAGGAGAGCACACAGCATAACGTTCTCCCCAACAGCCAGGATGTTTTTCTCACCCTGACTGAAATACCCTCCAAACCCTCCCAAGGCGGTATCCTGGACCATGAAGCTGGAGAAGGGACCTCTGGTGAGTGTACCTTTGTATATATAATACATGGTTTAAAAGCAAGCGTTTTAAAATTATTAATTTGCCCTGAGGACTTGGGATGCATTCGTGGCCAGTACAGCTACTGGAAAGTCTGTTAACGTGTCTGGGGATGGAGTGGAAATCCTCCAGGGACATTTCCATGAAGCTCTCCTGGAGCTACTCTAAAAGCCTTTGCAGAAGGTTTCTGGGGAGAGCAGCCTTATTCCGTCCTCCATGGTAGGACACTTGACCACGCCATGCTAGTAGCAAGTAATCTGGTATCATTGCATGACAAAGCCTGGCAGCATATGGTCCTGGTGTTTGCTGGCATTCAAGCAACATCCGTTCTTTATCTCTCTGTGTTATCCTCAGGAGAGTGATATTGTTCATGGTAACCTGGTTGAAATACGGGAATTTAATTAAGGGGACATTCAGAGGTGGCTGTTCCTACTGGGCTGTTTGCCTGTGGCTGAAAAGAAATCCTCCCCGCAGTTAGTCAAGTGGTGTGTGTGTGTGCGGGGGGGGGGGGGGGGGCATTGGCACTGAGCTGTTCGCGTTTGGCTAGCAGGGATCTTCCCTGATACCAGCCACGCGGTGGGGGGAGGGGTAAAGCGATCATCCCAGAGAATTGGATGGAGGGGGGGGGGTTACTTTGGTTTCTGCTCCTGCACGTTAACACGAAAACCGCAGCACTCAACGGGCTTTGCTCGGTATGGGAAAGGAGGGCACTGCTTTTATGAAGGTTGCAGTAGCCGAAAGACTATGGATTACCATGGCCGCCTGCAAGCCGAATTCTGTTGCCCGGCCCTGTGTCTGTGATCTCTAACACCAAAGCCGCAGGCACTCAATATAAGATGCAAAATGCGACCTTGTACCGAAATCACATGTGCTATGTAATGTGAAGTGTTCTTCACTGTGAAAGAGTATAAGCATTGTTCTGTAAAATGTATCTTTTAAAATACTTCTCTCCCTTTTTTCCCTCCTGCAGCTGCAAATTTTTCAAGCCTCCCTCCTCCGTCCCGAAGGCTATCTCAGATAAGGCGGCGAAAAAAATGCATGCGTGATGAAATGTTCTCTGAGATCATGCAGTCGACCCGCAATGAAAGAGCTCATCTGAATGAGTGGAAGGACATAGTATCACAGTACAGGAAAGCGGCCAATGAACGTGAGGACAGGAGGGACGAACGTGAGGACAGGAGGGACGAACGTGAGGACAGGAGGGACGCTCAAGATGAGAGGTGGCGGCAGGAAGATCAGAGAAGGCAGGATGCAATGCTGGGGCTACTGGGATCAAACGGATATGCTCCGGCGTCTGGTGGAGCTTCAGGAATGGCAGTAGGATCACAGAGTGCCGCTGCAGCCCCTGTTTAACCGCCCTCCCCAAGTTCCATAACCTCCTCACCCAGACGCCCAAGAACGCGGGGGGGAGGGGGAGGCTCCGGGGACCCAACCACTCCACCCCAGTGGACAGCCCAAGCAACAGAAGGCTGGCATTCAACAAGTTTTGAAGTGGCCTTTTCCTCCCCTCCTCCCACACCCCACCCGGGCTACCTTGTCAGTTATCTCCCTATTTTTACAATCAATTAATAAAGAATACATGGTTTTTAAACGATAGTGACTTTATTTCCTTTGCAAGCAAGCTGTGATCGAAGGGGGGAGGGTGGGTGGCTTACAGGGAATGAGTCAACCAAGGGGGCGGGTTTTCATCAAGGAGAAACAAACAGAACTGTCACACCGTAGCCTGGCCAGTCATGAAACTGGTTTTCAAAGCTTCTCTGATGCGCAGCTTTTCCTGGTGTGCTCTTCTAATTGCCCTGGTGTGTGGCTGCACGTAATCAGCGGCCAGGCGATTTGCCTCAACCTCCCACCCCGCCATAAACGTCTCCCCCTTACTCTCACAGAGATTGTGGAGCAAGCAGCAATAACAATGGGAATATTGGTTTCGCTGAGGTCAGAGCGAGTCAGTAAAGTGCGCCAGCGACCCCAGTAAATGTGCATCCAAATGCACATTCTACCACCATTCTGCACTTGCTCAGCCTTTAGTTGAACAGCTCCTGACTACTATCCAGGCTGCCTGTGTATGGCTTCATGAGCCATGGCATTAAGGGGTAGGCTGGGTCCCCAAGGATACCTATAGGCATCTCAACATCCCCAACAGTTATTTTCTGGTCTGGGAAGTAAATCCCTTGCTGCAGCCATTTAAATAGACTAATGTTCCTGAAGACACGAGCGTCATGAACCCTTCCCAGCCATCCCACGTTGATGTTGGTGAAACGTCCCTTGTGATCCACCTGTGCTTGCAGCACCATTGAAAAGTACCCCTTGCAGTTTATGTACTGGCTGCCCTGGTGGTCCGGTGCCAAGATAGGGATATGGGTTCCATCTATCGCCCCACCACAGTTAGGGAATCCCATTGCAGCAAAGCCATCTACTATGAGCTGCACATTTCCCAGAGTCACTACCTTTGGTGGTAGCAGCTCAGTGATTGGTTTAGCTACTTGCATCACAGCAGCCCCCACAGTAGATTTGCCCACTCCAAATTGATCCCCAACTGACCAGTAGCTGTCTGGCGTTGCAAGCTTCCACAGGGCTATCACCACTCGATTCTCAACTGTGAGGGCTGCTCTCATCTTGGTATTCTGGCGCTTCAGGGCAGGGGAAAGCAAGTCACAAAGTTCCATGAAAGTGCCCTTATGCATGCAAAAGTTTTGCAGCCACTGGGAATCGTTCCACACCTGCAACACTATGTGGTCCCACCAGTCTGTGCTTGTTTCCCGGGCCCAGAATCGGCGTTCCAGAGCTATAACCTGCTCCATTAACACCATGATCTCCAAAGCGCCAGGCCCGCGCTTTGAGAGAATTTCGTGTCCATGTCCTCATCACTCTCGTCACCGCGCTGCCGTCGCCTCCTCCTCACCTGGTTTTTCAGGTTCTGGTTCTGCATAAACTGCACGATAATGCGCGAGGTGTTTACAATGTTCATGAGTGCTGCGTTGAGATGAGCGGGCTCCATGCTTGCCATGGTATGCACTGAAAAAAGGCGCGAAACGATTGTCTGCAGTTGCTCTGGGGAGGGGCGACTGACGACATGGCTTACAGGGAATTAAAATCAACAAAGGGGGTGGCTTTGCATCAAGGAGAAACACAAAGAACTGTCAGACAGAATGGCCCCCCTCAAGGATTGAACTCAAAACCCTGGGTTTAGCAGCCCGTTCATTTCACGGAGGGAGGGAGGAGCAAATGAATACAAAACAAATCTGGTCTATTTCTTGTTTTGATCAACTCCATCTTTTACATCTTAGGCTGACAGCAGATGGTGCAATACGACTACTAGCCATGGTCATCTCCTGGGTGCTTGGCAGAAGAGGCTGCATTAAGACTGCTAGCCATCGTCATCTCCTGGCTGCTCGCCAGAAGATGCTGCATTACGACTGCTAGCCATCGTCATCTCCTGGGTGCTCAGCAGAAGATGGGAAATGACCTGGCTGAGTCACTCCCATGTCTGACCAGGTGCACCTGACCGACCTCACCGAGATCAGCTAAAAGAGCACCCAGGAATACAATGACGATGGCTACCAATCCTAATGCACTGTCTGCTGCCAAAAGGCAATGAGCTGCTGCTGTGTAGCAATGCAGTCCCACGTCTGCCAGCAGCCAGGAGACATACAGTAATGGTCAGCTGTGCAGGCGCCATGCTTGCCGTGGTATGGCGTCTGCACAGGTAACCCAGAAAAAAAGGCGCGAAACGATTGTCTGCCATTGCTTTCATGGAGGGAGGGAGGGAGGGAGGGGGAGCCTGACGACATGTACCCAGAACCACCCGTGGCAATGTTTTTTGCCCCATCAGGCGTTGGGATCTCAATCCAGAATTCCAATGGGCGGGGGAGACTGCGGGAACTATGGGATAGCTACCCACAACTACCCACAGTGCAACGCTCCGGAAGTCGACGCTAGCCTCGGTACTATGGATGCACACAGTCGAATTAATGTGCTTAGTGAGGATGCATGAACTCGACTTTATACAATCTGTTGACAAAAATCGAATTCTGTAAAATCGGCGTAATTTACCCTCTGATCTTGAGCTTGTATATCCCTTGACCCTTGTGTGTTCCTGAGGTATGCTTGCTATCCTGAAATGTATATAGGATTCTGGTATCTAGATTGTGAAAAAAGAACTTTTTCCTCTTCCTCTTGCCACCTACCAAGGGAGTGAACCATTCTGCAAAGTATCTTTGCTTTGCATCTCTTTTTGGGAATGGTTCCAGAACTGAAATTGACTCATGCACACTCTTGCACAGAAAGTAACTTATATGTATGAATCCAAACAACCTAGAAGCTGCAGATAAAGGGGAATTGATGACACTTGGTTTTGTGTCACTGTGGAGATCAGTGCCTGGATTTTGTCAAACCTTTTCTGCATTAGGAAGACACTGGCACTGTTTGGCTGTCTTGCTTCCTAGGTGGACACTCCTTTGAGCGGGGATGAAGGAGCTCTTCTTTAGCTTTATCTGAGATTTATCATTTATTCTGTGCCAGAAATGTAGGGAGAGTCCTCTAAATCACGTCCCATACAAAATCCCTTGGGACAATATTCTGATTTATATGCCAAGGGGTATAAAATGACTTTCCAGTCTTCTCAGTCTTGTTATTGTCACTACTAATACTTTTGTGGATGCTCTGGGGACAGAAGAAAGACAAACGATGTTTTATATTGGTGATAGTGATTTCCATAGTTGGACTGGAGAAATTCTTGATGACAGAGCCTGATGGAAATAGGCACATAAGTTTCTGCTTAACCCTCCAACATAAGTAACTTTCCTGTAAAAAAATGTAGTTATAGTGGAAGCTACAGTTTCCATCCTGAACTGCATTTTCTTCATTGACTTGTTTAGTCTCTCAAGGTCTAAGATGTCCCTGGCCACTCCCCTCTACCAGCATCAGCTACTGCAATTTATCATCTTTGTGACAGTACCCAAATATAAAGCATGAAGCACTCACGTCAGCTTACTTAGGCAATGGACATTTTTCAGTCTGCTTATAATAATAATAATAATAATAAAATAATTAATGGAGATATCCTATCTCCTAGAACTGGAAGGGACCTTGAGAGGTCATCAAGTCCAGCCCCCTGCCTTCACTAGCAGGACCAAGTACTGATTTTTGCCCCAGATCCCTAAGTGGCCCCCTCAAGGATTGAACTCACAACCCTGGGTTTAGCAGGCCAATGCTCAAACCACTGAGCTATCCCTCCCCCCTAATAGGCTCCATTTTGCTTATAGGCTCCATTTTGGGTACTCATAAAACCAAGAACAGAGGAGCTCTTTGTGCATTTTAGGCCTGTATTCTTCATTCCAATAAATTATAAATAAGAATACTTAGCATTTATATTGCACTTTACATGTCCAAAGTGCTACATAAACACTTAGGCTGAGACTACTGCCTGAGAACCCAGGGTTGGATTTCATAGCATTCTTAGAAGAGCTAGAACCCTGAATCATTATCTTCATGCGTGGACTTCTTCATTTTTTCACTCCCGCATGTGCTCTCACACAAAAAATGGTGCAAAGATATCTATTGGTTAGCAAAACGTCATGGGGAAGAGTAGATACATTTTGGTAAATGAAGAATCATATAATCAAAGAAAGTACACCTCTACCTCGATATAACGTGACCCGATATAACACGAATTCGGATATAACGCGGTAAAGCAGTGCTCCGGGGGGTGGAGGAGGGGCTGCGCACTCCGGTGGATCAAAGCAAGTTTAATATAATGCGGTTTCACCTTTAACGCGGTAAGATATTTGGCTCCCGAGGACAGCGTTATATCGAGGTAGAGGTGTACCCTGGTTCAGATAATAGGGAATTCTCAGCTACAGTCCCAAATTAAGAATGTTATTTTATAGGTATACATAGGGCTAGAAAATAAATGAATCAGGTATTGTACTCTGAGGAAAATAATGCAGCTCACTTCTAGGAGTTCTCCATTTGCTGGGCTCCTCTGCAGCATGGCACAGTATAAAGGGAATAACGTATGTTTAAAAGTGTTTCCATTGACTGATTTCATGATAAAGCAGATAAAGAGGTATGAAGCTACTCTACTTTTCATGGCAACTGTATAAGTTGGCAAATATTTTAAATTTGTAGAAGAACTAAAGATTAAGTGATATTGAAAGTCACAGTCACTCTAAGAAGTTCTCTGGTTTTAAAAAAAGCTCTTTCTTCCTTTAAAAGCGTATTTAAAAAAAAAAAAATCTGTCCTTCTCTCAACATCTTAATCTTAGCCTCCCTGAATTCCCCACAACTTTTACCTGTTTTGATGTTACACTGATACATCAATATTCAGATTCTACTAATTGATCTCCTGGCCTTCTGCTTCATATTTACACCATTCCCACTATCTTTAGTGCAGAGGTGGGCAAACTACAGCCCGACTGTCCTGCCCGGCCCCATAGCTCCTGGCCCGGGAGGCTAGCCCCCGGCCCCTCCCCTGCTGTTCTCCCCTCTCCTGCAGCCTCAGCTCATTGTGCTGCCGGCGCAATGCTTTGGGCACCAGGGCTGCGAGGTCTTGCCATGCAGCACAGCTGCAGAGACACGGCCTGACCTGGTGCTCTGTGCTCCACGGTGGTGTGGCTGGCTCCAGCCGGGAGGTGCGGCTGCCTGTCCTGGTGCTCTGGGCGGTGTGGCTGTAGCACCGCCAGCCACCGGTGCTCCAGGCAGCGCGGTAAGGGGGCAGGGAGCGGGGGGGGGGGATTGGATAGAGGGCAGGGGAGTTTGGGGTGCTGGTCAGGGGGCAGGGGTGTGGATAGGGGTCGGGGCAGTCAGAGGGCGTCAGGAATGAGAGGAAGGGTTGGATGGGGCGGTGGGGGGCAGTCAGGGGCGGGAGGTCCAGGGGTGGTCAGGGGACAGGGAGGGGTGGATGGGGCAGGGGTCCCAGGTGGGGCCATCAGGGGACAGGGAAGGGGGGGGTTGGATGGGGCAGGAGTCCCGGTGGGCAGTCAGGAATGAGAGGAAGGGTTGGACGGGGCGGTGGGGGGCAGTCAGGGGCGAGAGGTCTGGAGGCGGTCAGGTGACAGGGAGGAGTGGATGGGGCAGGGGTCCCGGGGGGGCCGTCAGGGGACAGGGAATGGGGGGGGGTCAGACAGGGGGCAGGGGCCAGGCCAAACCTGGCTGTTTGGGGAGGCATAGCCTCCCCTAACCGGCCCTCCATACAATTTCGGAAACCCGATGTGGCCCTCAGGCCAAAAAGTTTGCCCACTCCTGCTTTAGTGTCTCCGACTCTGTTACTCCTCTTAAAGTTTTCCTATCCCTCTCATCCTTTATGCTGTTCACCAAGCTTTCTGCATCTGATGTACCTCGATCATTCTTGATCTAGGCTACATCTAACCACCTCCGGTGTAGCTCATAGAACTCTTAACTCCTGAATTATGTTTTTGATACTTACCTGGGCTGTTGGATGCTCCTATGACTCTCTACCTTTCTTATCAAAC
Source organism: Emys orbicularis (assembly GCF_028017835.1). Lineage (NCBI taxonomy): Eukaryota > Metazoa > Chordata > Testudines > Emydidae > Emys > Emys orbicularis. The sequence continues at coordinate 92,380,129 of NC_088686.1, read as the reverse complement.
ATCAAATGCAGCTCAAGACCTACCTGTCTATTACTCCTTTGTTCTCTTGGTCCTCTTCTGAGTTCTAAACTCTTGAATTGTACTAATGTTTCTGCATCCCTGTTCTCGCTTGTATCTCTACTTCTCCAAGACCTCAAAGCTGTTCTTCCAATGTTCTCTCCATATTATTCCTTCAGTGCTCCCACAACCCTGGGTAGCTACTATAGGAAACATGATTTTGATAGCTTTCTCTCCTATCTTGGAGCAGAAAAATCTTTCCTCTCTTAACCGTTCTGCTCTTATTCTTTTCTTCATTTCCTATTTGACAATGTTACAACCCAATTACTGATGGTCTGCACTTATTTTGCATCAAACAATAATTAGGAACCAAATTAAGCACATTCATGTTAATCATCAATAGAATATATCTGCAATTATATGGAATCACTGAAACGTTGTTATTCAGTACAGATGAAGAACTAGGATCAACTATGTGATGCATCAACTGAAGGTAATTACACTTATACCATAGAATGTTTTCATAAAGTGGAGTTAAATTAGATGGCTAGAAGAGCCTGGTGCAGAGCAAAGATCGTATCAGTTCTCAAGCCAGGGAAACCATTGACAGACCCAAAGAGCTCCCAGTTGATTTCTCTGCTGTGTGCTCCTATAAGTTGATGGAAAGACTAATCCTGATGCAAATTAATGGGATAGTCGAACCTTAGCTGCTTTACCTTCAGGCTGCACCCAAGATCAGGTACTTCATCTGACTCAAGACATAGGAGATGCCTTTGAGTCAGGAAAGAAAATTGGTGCAGTCCTTGATGACAGTCTACAACACTGTGTGGCACATCAGGCTGACTGCTAAGCTCCTATAAGTCATTCCTTGTAGGCCGATGGTGCAGTTCATTCAAGAAATGATTAGCAACCAAAGCTTCATCCTGCAAGTTGGAGAGAATTTCAGTAGCCTTAAAAATCTCCACAATGGTCTTCAACAAGGTTCAGTTATGGCTCCCCATTTTGTTCCATATATTCACATACCACCTTCCTGACATGCAGACTGAGAATTATGTGTATGCTGATGACATCAATATTGCTGACATTGGAAATGACTTCCACAGGATTTAAGGGAATCTCAATCAAGACATGGATACTTTGTCCACTTACTTCTAGCAATGGAGACTAATTCTCAATGAAATCAAGACAATGGCAACTACTTTCCATCTAAACAATCATCTTGCCAATCAACCCATCTCAATCTTGCCAATCAACCCATCCAAGAACAGCTACTCCATTCCACCCAGTTGTCATATACTTGGGAGTAAAACTTGACCATATCCTGACATACTGGCCTTACCTGGAACACCTGAAAATGAAGATCACTCCCCAAACTTGATACAAAAACTATCAGGAACCTCCTGGGGAACTGACCCTTTGGTCATTCATACATCTGTATTAGCTGTGGTGTTTGCTCCAGCTGAATACTGCACTGCAGTCTGGCGGCACAGCTGCCACACTCAGCTTGTCAACATGGAGCTGAAGTCAGACACTTCTTTTATTAGCTTTATACATCAACTTCCAATCTCTATGTGCTAGTGCCCGTAGCTCCACCTGATCTTCGATAAGATGCCATTACTGTTGAGTCTGTGTGGAGAGCTGCAACAGATAAAACCTACCTATTACATCTCCGGTTGACTGATGCCCAAATCTCAGACAGGGAGTAATACACTGCAACAACTTGAAAGGTCTGCTCGTATTCAGAGAAGAAATCCCACTCCTGTGGTTCAAAGTATATCTGTGATGAAGCGATAATTTTCTGTAGTATTTTTAAGAGGTCTGTGTGCGTGCCTGAGTTTTCCCTATATGTTGCATGGCTACCCAGTGGGGGAAATAGAATTAAGTTTGACTCATAGGATAGAGTAAGAGACATAGGTGTGTGTGTCACTTCCCTGTCTTGGTGGAATGAAGAGTCATTAAGGAACTGACCCACATCAAAAAGGAAGCCAGGGAGAACACAAGCTCCAATGACCCATGGATTTCCTCACCTTTAAGCAGGGAAGCTGAGCAAAGACCCTAGTTCAAGAACAAAAGCCTGAGAGGTGTGAGGATAAGTTTGAGCTCTGGGAAGAAGCTTGAGCTGCTGGGAATTGACTAAGGAGATCAGTCAGAGACAGACAGAGCCTGAAAATGGAGTTCACTACAGCTTGACTGAGGCACTAAACTTACCAAAATGCACTATGCGTTAACCTTCATTTCTCTGTGCTAACCTAATGCTATGTTCCAGTTGACTAATAAACCCTTGGTGTTTTGAAAACACTGTTTGGATGTCACTGTAAATACCTGGTGAGGTGTGTTAAACCATGTAGATTGTACACGTCTCTACCAGGAGTCTTTTTCAGTTGGACTCGCTTAACAGAGCTGTGTGAAGCAGGAGTGCTGAAGGCCCAGAGGTTTGGTTTCAGGAGTTGGTGAGGCCAAATGGCCTACCCTGAACGAAGAGTGAGACCTCTTGGGGTGTGGCACATCCAATTGACTGATCTAACACTGGGGGCATAGCACCGATCCTATGGATACATGACAGTAACACCATGCCTGAGCTCTCAATACTTCTTTGCTACGACAGCTCACACACTCTTTGACAAGAGTGCTACTGGCCCTTTACCATGCATGGACAACCAGTGCTACCAGGAAGCATTGGTGAGAAAAAGGGTCTAACACTCAGTAAATTCAAAAGTCCATTATTGTACCTGTCTCCTTGTCTACTTGATCATAGATCTTGGGCCACATTCAACAGGCTACTCTCTGGCTCAACCAGAGTTGCCATAACCTGGTTTCCTGCCACTGTGACTGTGGGGTGGCGTTTCAGACAATAACTCATGTGGTAGAAGAGCGCCCAACCCAACTTCTGAAGCGTGGTCTACAACGCCTAGTCTCCCTTGATACAGAGGCCATCTGGTTATGTAACCTAACATCAAGCTCTGACATTTGCATATAAGAGAGAGATTGCACTGTAGTTGGGGTGGGAGGGATCTGTGGTGTTGCACCTACTTTAGGGTTCTGTCCCACACAGAATACACAGAGTGCCTGGGAAGCAACTATGGCTACCGAGCAAGCAGCCCAGCAGCCAAAGCAGGAAGTCAGCCAGCTCAGGCAAAATTTCCCAGGCAACACTGGGAATGGAAACTGCAGATGCTCAGCATCTTTGAAAATCAAGCCACTTCTATGTAAGTGCCTAAAAATGGATTTAAGTTCCTATCTTGGCACCCAAGTTAAAAATTTTGGCTGTGGCTCTTCGTGTTATTCATTATACAGTACACTGCTACACTTTAGCAAGATTGCAATTGTTAATCCTTCAATAGTAATTTAGGAAACGTGTCTAAGCTAGCATTGCACTGGTTCTGTAGACTACAGCTTTATGCATGGATGCACAATGCATATTTTAATACCCCACTGAAAAGTAAGCAGGAGGAAAATGTGGCTGTTGCAGATTATGTTACATTTGTACACAGTGGCATTTTTTTCTCTTTTTCAAAACGCAGACGGATGATGGTAAACAAACACATAGGAACAATATCAATTCCTCTAACACTCTTGTAAGCAGAAGTTGTTTCCACCTTGCTTTGAATGAAGTTTATGTACATTTTCTGAAGCAAAATTACCTTCTTCCTGGAGTTTAGATTTAAGGGAAACTTAACCCACAAACAATTCAACCTTTAACCCAAACTTTTCCCATAAGTTTGGCTGTTCCCAGGGCTTTTCCCTGTGTCCAGATCCTAGTTCTCTTTACCCCAAGAGACTTCAAAACTCTATTATAACCTCATTGGTGCTAACAGAATTCACCCGTTAATATGATTCAGCAGTAATTACATTTAATCCTAATGCAGATTTCAAACACCTGACAAGTCGGCCTGTCATAACCCCTTACTCTGAAATACACATATATAATTATTAATGTGAAATAGGGTTGGTGAGAACTTTCACTGTAATAGTTCAGTTTTATATACTGCTGTTTTTGAGAAGCCACATGTTTAATGTGATATAGAAAAGCCCTCTTCCTTATTTCTATATTGAGAAAGAACCCTAATTGGCCAAAACCAGTCATAAAAATTTAACTATGTTTCTGAAAACATGAGTGCCAAAGGGTAATGCACCACTAATGGTTGCCAGTGGAATAAATAGCAGTTCTGACGTCAAAACTTTGTTACACTCCAATAACTGGCTCACTTGGGGTTTCAGGTACAGCATGTTACATGTCAGTTTTAAATAAAGTTATAAAAATAGAATGCATGGCAAACCACATTGTCACTATGCAACCTGACACTATATGATTTATGTCCAATAAAATGTTAACAAAGGTGATAGATGATACAAAAATAGTATTTTCTGGCTCACAATGCCCTATTGCTTCGGTTTTAGATAAAAAAAATGAGGCATATATTATTTCCCTTTTGTTCTTCACAGGAACTGCCAAAAACCGAGTAATTTCCAGTGAGTGGCATTTTTAAAACATTTATACTTTCATAACCCAGAAGATAGTCATGTAAAAATCATTCATAAAGAATTGCTAAATTACATATTACAGCATGTCCTTAATGCCTTCTCTAAAGAACATTTTAACTAGAGAATGAGCTTTTCCTGGAGTGATAAGTAGGGAGCGTAATTTAATAACGTATTATGAACATGTAAATTTAAACAAACAAAATGTGGTGGTACTAATAACACCTACTGCTAAGGTTGCCTAACACTTTCCATTATACAACTCTGTTTTGAGTTCCTTATTTTGCCAACTTTAACCAGTCGGGCTGAAATTTTCCATTCCAGGTGACTGCCTCAGGTTGAATTGTTTTGGAAAGCTTCAGAAAATAATGTCCAGCCATTTCTGAGAATGAGGTTAGGGAAAAGTAAATTGTTTTGTCAAAGTTAAAACTTTTTATAACCACTTCATTGTACAGATCCAGTGCCTGCCAGTTTTGGAGCAGGGACTTGAAACATGACATAGAGATTGCTGTTTGGATTAGAAATGTGCACTCTTTTGCTGTCCCCATGAAAATCCACCCTTTATTTGGCCAAATTATAAGCCTCTGGAAACTGCAGTTTACATATTCTGCAAATGCTCAGTAGAGGCTAGTGAGAGGACTGCAGCAAAATGAACTGAAGAGTCAGTCTTCACTGAGCATGGTCCAGGCCAGAGCTGAGCAGCACTTTCCCAGCAATTGCTCATCATGACTGCTAAAATCCACTGTTCCACCAGAATTGAGATCAGGGAGGCTGTCCTTCTTGTGCTGAATGTTCCTCTTGCTGGTGCCCAAGCAAGATGAAGGATAAAGGCGGAAGCAGATTGACTTAAATGTAGATGAGTCATGGAAGGAGGGAGGGTGATGGGGAGAGGGGTGGGCAGGCCTGGGGGAAGACAGGGACAGGCTGGGTGGACATTAGTACAAGGGACTGTGAACACTAGAGCCCACATCCCTCCAGAACATGAAACAGAATCCAAGTTTCCTCAATATCAATATCCCACTGCTGTCAGCAAAGAGCTTTGAAAGCCACCGCCAATTTTTGGGTTTCATCTGCCTCTAGTGGCTGGTCCGCATAGAGGATAACTTCCTACTACTTCTACCAATTACTCAAAATTTCAAATGGTAGAGGTTTGTGCTGTAGATCCAAAGGTCCCAACCCTCCTGATAACATTATGGTTCCAGGTGATGAAATTTTTGATTTTTCAGTTTTCCTTTTTAAAACACCTAGAAATTTTCATTAATAAACGCTATCTTAAACAATAAAACATTATGATTTCATAGTCAAGAACTCAAAAATTAAGAAATGCTAGACTTAAGGTTGCCTGTACAACCTTAATTTGGCTCCCTTTGCGTGTATGCATTAATTACAGGATCACATACTATTTTTTCCACAGGAGCCCTTTCACATTTAGTGCATAGGAATGAATCTTAAATTCTGATATGTCCTAACTTTTGAGTGCTTGACTTTACAATCTTTACATTCTTTTAACAGTTTTTTATTTTTTAAAGGAATTCAATATGAAGGTTATGAATCTAAACAAACAAAGACATGAGACATTTAAGTTTCTTAAAGTAACAGTCAATCACCCAGATGGTAATTAAAATTGACATTGTGAGTGGTCATTACTATGAGTACTTCTTTGTTTCCTGGCTTCTGTGAATTTAAATGTATAATTTTTAACATGCCTTTATACATAATTGCATTAATAGGTTGTTTTTTTTAGGAACAAAAACGAGGGAAATAGAAATGTTTTCCCCTTAAAGTTAGCCCCTGATGTTAAGACAGTTTGAGACGAGTTTTATGCGTGGTTCAGTAAGCCAGTCACAAGTCTTCCTCATCTAAATTGTCCCAGAGGTACAATTTATCCCAGCAGGTGTCTGGGACAAGTGACTGTGTCTTTAGGTTTTCTGGAAGAAGTTGTGCATTGTTTCCATCCCACATTTGTTATGAAGGGGACCTTTAAGCTCCACTAAAATTTTAGCACATTCTAAGCATGCTTAGAAGGAAATTTTCAGTCATGTACAACTTTCTTATTAAAAAGACTTCCCCAAAACTTAGTGAAGACACTCTTCCTTGTAGAAGAATACGACAGGTTCAACATTATTTTGTTCAGACATTTATGCATAAATGATGAGACAAAAAATCAAACTTGTTTCATAAGATTACTTTTTCACATAGGGTATCCAAGACTGAGCCTCTGTAGGACATAGATACCAGAGGCATTTAGACTGCAGTATTTCACATGAAAAATGAGGGTCTGCCAATGCACAGATCAGACTGTGAGATCAGGCCTGTCAAAAACTGTACATACAAAAACGTCCATCCATAACTTTATGTCCTGCTTTTGAGATCTTGTTCCAACAACGTTTTTTATGCAGACAAGATAAATCTATACTCAGTCTTAAATAAGGCTAATACTCCCCCAAAAGTATGTCTTTGCACTCCCTGAGTTCTAATAAAGTGCATATTCAGGAGACAAACTATTTGAACAAAGAGGTGTTCTGTGCTTCTTCTCATATACTTATATGACCCCTCAGAGAATTTAAGACAATTAATCTTTCATTATAAAGCTTAAGAAGTATTTACATTCCCAAACACAGTATATGTAATCTCCAATTAAAGTATTTTATTTATTATTTTAAAAAGAGTTCTTTCTCAAAAGACAGCGTCTGCACAGTTAATCTTAAATGTGGTGAAATCTGCAAGTAGTAAAATGAAAAAGCTGCCAAATAGAGCTCCCATATGTAAATGATCAGAAGTACTTGTGGTCTGGAGAAAATTTGCTCTCCTTGTGTACATCTACATTTTTATTTTAAACTTAACTACATGCTTGTCTAAACCATTTTCATTCCTTGATTTCTGCATGGAAGAGACACAGAAAGCAGAAACCACCTGCAAGAACCTTTTATATAGTGAATTGTGCCCTTACACTTTATAAGCATGTTTTTCCAGTTACAGAACAGCTCTAAGCACCACATATAATTTATAAGAAGTTGTTTTTCCTTTCAGTGAGTGGTGCTAACTGTTAAATATTTTTATAAACAGTAATTGCTCTTTCAAGGCACCAAGTAGTTATGAACAATAAATATTTTGTGGTTTCTTTTACAAATATTAGACAGATATTAGTTCTTTTAATAAAAAATGCCATATTTTTTCTTGATGTAGTTATATTGCATAATATAAAACTACTGCTTTTTTAAAAAAAATATTATGCAGTGCAAAATGCCTAACACTTTTAAAAATACTACAGTTCAAAAATGCAAGGAGACAAACTATTTCTCACCACCAAGTTCATTCATGTAAGCTGGCAGATAGAAGTGCTGATTACAGTTATACCTCTCTGCACTTGCCGGGCCTCCTGCAGTACAACGTCCTGGGAAATTCATCTCAACAGAGAACAAACGGTGATTTTTCAACCCAGAAGTTTCCATTGAGAAACAACAGTTATAGTTGCGGGGGAGGTTATAGTTGAGTAATGCTGATGTAGGCTGCCCAGGGGTTGTGCTGAATCAATGCATCTCTGATTACAGGCCGTGCTACCGCCACCAGCCAGCACCATCCACTTCTTGGGCTGCATTGGGCTCTCTATCATCTCCCATGCTTTCCATCTTAGATAAATGATGGAATTCTTTTAAGAATTCCATGTTACAAATTGGTAATACTTTTGCCAGTTAAAGTAATAAGATAACTTTACTGACTGTTCTCTTCACGGTATTCTCTTCATAATTCAAAGGAATAGTAGGATGGAAAAAGAGCATAATAAAGATAACTGATTTCAAGAAGGCAGACTTTAGCAAACTCTGAGAGTTGGTAGATAAGATGCCATGGGAAACAAGTCTAAGGGGGAAAACTGTTCAAGAGAGTTGGCAGTTTTTTGCACAGACATTATTAAGGGCACAAGAGCAAACTATTCCCTTGTGTAAGAAAGACAGGAAGTAAGGTAAGAGACCACCCTGGCTTAATCAGGAGATCTTCAATCATCTGAAACTCAAAAAAGAGTCCTACAAAAAGTGGAAACTAGGTAAAACTACAAAGGACGAACATAAACAAATAACACAAGTATGTAGGGACAAAATTAGAAAGGCCAAGGTACAAAACGAGATAAAACTAGCTAGAGACATAAAAGGTAACGAGAAAAACACTCTATAAATACATGAGAAGCAAGAGGAAGACCAAGGACAGGGTAGGCCTGTTACTCAATGAGGGGAGCAAAAACAATAACAGAAAATGTGGAAATGACAGAAGTGTTTTTTCAGTTTTCACCAAAAAGTTTAGTAGTGATCGGACATCTAACACAGTGAATGTCAGTGAAAATGATGTAGCATCAGAGGCTAAAATAGGGAGAGAACAAGTTAAAAATTACTTAGACAAGTTAAATGTCTTCAAATCACCAGGGCCTGATGAAATACATCCTAGAATACTCAAGGAGCTGACTGAGGAGGTATCTGAATCATTAGCAATTATCTTCAAAAATTCATAGAAGACGGGAGAGATTTCAGAGGACTGGAAAAGGGCAAATATTGTGCCTATCTATAGAAAAGGAAATAAGGACAACTGAGGAATTGGAGACCATCAGCTTAACTTCAGTACCTGGAAAAATAATGGAGCAAATAATTAAGCAATCAATCTGCAAATACCTATAAGATAATAAGGTGATAAGTAACAGTCAGCATGGATTTGTCAAGAACAAATCATGTTAAACCAACCTAATAGCTTTCTTTGACAGAGTAACAAACCTTGTGAATAAGGGTGAAGCGGTAGATGTGGTATATCTTGAATTTAATAAGTCTTTTGATTCGGTTTCGCATGACCTTCTCATAAACAAACTAAGGAAACACAACCTAGATGTAGCTACTGTAAGATGGGTGCATAACTGATTGGAAAACCATTCCCAGAGAATAATCATCAGCAATTCAGTCAGGCTGGCAAGGCATATGAAGTGGGGTCCCACAGGGATGAGTTCTGGATACAGTTCTGTTCAATATCTTCATCAATGATTTACATAATGGCACATAGAGTACACTTATAAAGTTTGAGGACAATACTAAGCTGGGAGGGGTTGCAAGTATTTTGGAGGATAGGATTAAAATTCAAAATGTTCTGCACAAACTAGAGAAATGGTCTGAAGTAAATAGGATGAAATTCAATAAGGACAAATGGAAAGTACTCCACTTAGGAAGGAACAATCAGTTGCACATATACAAAATGGGAAATGACTGCCTAGGAAGGAATACTGCAGAAAGAGGTCTGGGGGTCATAGTAGATCACAAGCTAAATATGAGTCAACCGTGGAAAAAAAGCATACATCATTCTGGGATGTATTATCAGGAGTGTTGCAAGCAAAACATGAGAAATAATTCTTCCACTCTGCTCTGCACTGATTATGCCTCAACTGAGTATTGTGTCCAGTTCTGGGCATAACATTTTAGGAAAGATGTGGACAAATTGGAGAATGTCCAGAGAAGAGCGACAAAAATGATTAAAGGTGTAGAAAACATGACCTAGAGGGAAGACTGAAAAAATTGGGTTTGTTTAGTCTGGAGAAAAGAAGACTGAGGGGAGACATGATAACAGTTTTCAAGTACATAAAAGGTTGTTACAAGGAGGAGAAGAAAAATTATTCTCCGTAACATCTGAGGATAGGACAAGAAGCATTGGGCTTGAATTGCAGCAAGGGCGTTTTAGGTTGGACATTAGGAAAAACTTCCTGTCAGGGTCATTAAACACTGGAATAAATTGCCTAGGGAGGTTGTGGAATCTCCATCACTGGAGATTTTTAAAAGCAGGTTAGACAAACACTTGTCAGGGATGGTCTAGATAATACTTAGTCCTGCCATGAGTGCAGCGGACTTGGCTAGAAGACCTGACAAGGTCCCTTCCAGTCCTAAGATTCTATGCTTCTATATGACCAATAATCCCAAGAGTATTTGGTCACTTCTGGATAGTTTATAAACAATGGATCTGATCAATAATTACTGTAGTCATCCCTCAAAAGGTTATGATGTCCATATCCTTGTTCCATAGAAAATTTCTTTAGATTAGAAAACTCTTTATAAGAGTGTATGACTATTGGACTATATGGAGTGACATATAAGGGGAAAATTCAATGGAGACAAAGTCCTACATTTTTTTTTTCCAATTATGAATTCCAAAGGCCAACTGTCAATTGCAGAATTTTGCTAGCCTCCAGTTCTCATGTTAATAAGACAGTTGATATGAGAAGTAACACCAGTTAATCAATTTAGAACACTGCAGCTGTTCTACAAGTGCTGTAGAAATCAGGCAGTTACAAAACTTTTAAACACTGTGTACTACAACTCCTGCAAGGACCATGTATTGCAGAGTGGGGAGGAATTATTTTGACTAGAGCAACAGGAGCAGGACACATAACCCTACATTTTCAATGTACCATGCAAAGTTTTCATTGCATGTCTCTCACTTACAAACAGTGGAAGTCACAGAGCTAAAGTCCCACACGTCTCTTTGAAATGTTACCCCACAATGTGCACATTAAAAGCTGATGCAAATGTCACTCTGAGGGACACTGCACATGTACATGGCACATCCTGGGGGTACTCACCACATAAAAGAGGGAGACTAAAGATAATTTGGATCTCTATGAAAACACTAGGGCAATAACTTTTAACTGAATTATTAGGATGAAAACAATTACATCTGATTAGTTACAAATGTAGCTCCATGAAGATGAATGGAAGATATTCAATTCATTCATAAGCTAATGTCAGGAAAGATCACTTGAGGCAAAGTACTATTTCTAAGACTAACCTTCTTGTTAAATTAAAATGGTAATGAAAACACAATACAGTATTAAAAGAAAAATCCATTTAGCTGTGCTTTTACAGTTCCACAATGAAAAAACATTAGATTTGTATATGCCCAGACTTTTATGGCAACCCATCTTCCCTTTATCCCTTTTAAAGCTCTAGGTTATATAATCCATGAATATGTAATCACAGTTCATTCAACAGATTATGAAGGCACTCAGGGTGTGTGTGTATAAACACAGCTATATTTATTTATTTATTTTATTTATTTATTGAAGGACTGCTTCTCTCACCACCCTTCGCAAAGATAAGCAAATACAGGAAGCAGTGCTTAGATACAGCTCAACAGCTATGTTAATAAAGATTCATTCCTAGTCCCCCCTTGGAGAGGGGCTTAGCCAAGCTCGTCCCTCTCCAGGGCAGCGGGGCGACCACACTGCCTCGTTATGTCCTCACCGTTGCTGGCATGGCATCAGTCCGGTCGCAGGAGTCTCTCACAGGGGTGACCAGGGAGATGCCACAAAACAGTTATTCAGGCCCAATCGTGGGCGGTGGCTCAGACAGGGCTGAGCAACAGTTCTACAATTACCAAGCCCAGGCCCTGGGTCAGGGCAGGGCGGCAATGAGTCTAAGGCTCAGGCCCTTAGGCAGGGGCTGAGCAGCAGTTTATAAATAACAGGTCCAGGCCCTGGGTCAGGGCGGGGCAGCAAGGAGTCAGTGGCTTAAGCCCTCAGGCAGGGGCTGAGCTCAGACAAGTTAACAGCAAACCCAGGCTCTTGGCTCCAAAGGGCCTCGGAGAGGGGGAGACTGACACCCACGAGATGGGTGGCAGGGGGGATGCAGGCCCTCCCACTCCACTGCGTCCCAGCCCGAGGCCCTAGCAGCGGCAGAAAGCCTGCTGCTGAGTCAGTGGGGATCCTGGCCGCAACACACTGACATTGGCACTGGCAGTGCTGCAGCCAGACTGAGGTCAGCTGCCCGCAGGCCACTTCCTAACTCCCCCTCTAGAGGTAACCTGGGTCAGGATGGTATCCTCAGGGGGGTCAAACACCATGGGGTCCTCGGGGTAACTGGTGAGGGGTAGGCATGGCAGCTCCTCTGGGTAACTGGCGAGGGGCAGGCTTGGCAGCTCCTCCGGGCTCTGGTCAGCATCAGGTGTTGGTCGGGCGGGCCAGTCTTCGGGTCCGCCGCCAGTTGCCAGGGTCTCCCAGCCAGGAGGCATCTGAACTCTCCAACGGCTGCCCCCCAAGTGAGCTCTGGCCCCCTGCTTTTCTACTTCCTGTCCTGCGCCTGACCCTCTGGGAAGCCGGCTCAGAGCTCTCTGGCCCCGCCCACTCTGGTGTCTGCAGGGGCTTGTCCCTCTCCGGGGCAGCAGGAGACCACACCGCCTCATTACACCCCTCAATTGTGGTTTATTGACTAGTCCGGATAGGGCCAAACTTGTTCAATATCCAATGTACCACAAAAAGTGTCAGCAACCACACTAAGAATGAGAATTTGAGCATACATTCTGGCAACGGATGCTGAATATGATTGACCCTATCTTCATCAACGGGATCCTTGAGGAGCTTTGATCGACTCCTGATGTTTTTGTGCTGTATACACAGCCCATTTATAAATAACATGCATCTCATTAACAATTTGTGCACCTCAATTTGCAATTTTTTTTACATTAAAGTGTTGCAAATTGATCAGAAGCAATTTGAACAGCTATGTCCTTCCCATCCCCCTCCCACAAAAAAATGTAGCTTTCTTAATAGTCTAGCATTTACACCATATCTGCAAAGATTGTATAGGTTTCTTCTTCTAATAAAATCTATTAAAACAAGGGTTTATATTTTTAGATTAAAATGTGAAGAAATCATATTTACTGAAGAATATTTAAAAATAGAGAGATTTGATATTTTGAAATGTAAGCACATCCATTATTTGTGGTATTCCAATATTAAATTAAACAATATGAGAAAGAGGGCAGTCCATTAAGGATGCCTCCAAACAGTCTCTGAAGACGTACACATATTTTGCAGGTTTATCTATCAGGAATAAAATTCACTACTGTACAGAGGGGCTAGTTCAAGGCCTAGCATCACTTAAATCCCACCTAAATTATCAAGAGAGGACTTAAATGGTGCACTGGTCTCTGCTTATGGGCAAATTGTGCACAATGTGTGGGCAAATTGAGTGTTGTGAAGGTAGATCAGGTCGAACATGTAAGCTCTGATTTACATATAGAAGTTATGAGGACAATTTTGAAGAGAGGAAAATTTGTCCCTATATATGGCTGGAAAAGTAGGAGTTGCCTACGTATAATTTGAGGCAGTGGCATCCTAGAAAGGGTTGAAAGGAAAAAACGAAAATATAGCTCCATCTTTTGTGAGATTTTATGCCACTTCAGAAGGCTCTATATTGGTCCAATATCTGCAGAAGGTCAACCTTATTCTCAGGAAAGCTACAGTTTAAAAGGATTGAGTGAAAATACACAAAGCCATCCCATTTTGCGCAGGGACTATCAAGGTAATACAGCAAGTGGCAACAGTAGTCAGCTACTTTTGTTGCTTGCCTTGTTGTGTAAAATGTGAAGACAGTCTACCTTATTGTCCAAGAGATACAACTCCAAAGGGATTTCTGGGTATGGAAGCAGTGAGAAAATTCACTAAGTCTACTGAAAAATCCATTACACTGACATTACTGGGGAGTGAATGTTTTATAGAAAAAAGTATGTCAAAGTTGGCTACATTGAATAAATACAAGTTTGTTCAAATATAAAAAGGGGAGTCTAGACATAACATAAAATTACAACTGGGGAGTCATTATTTTGAATAGTTATCATATAGTCAGTACAAAAAAAATCAAACATCAGACATCACCAAGTGCAGCTAAGTAAATAGATAATTCTTATTCTTCCTTCTATACTTTCCATTCTCTGTTCATCAGTATCAATTGCACTGCAGGCTCCCTTTGGTTATTTTCCTGGTCGATTTCAAGCCCTTGGGTAACTTGTTAGCAAATGATTTGGAAATAAAAAGTGACGCAAAAGCTGTGTAAAGCCTTACTAATCATTAAAACATTCTACCTTCAAGCCACCTGCTGTACCTTTGAAAGTTGATTATGGGGCAAAAAGACGTCAGAAAGCCAAAACACTGAGAATGTTTGTTTTAGTTCTAGATACATGGTGCATATTTTTTTCCATGAAACTCCATTCAAATTGCCATTCAAGCTTAAAATGTTCAGAGGGTCTGACCCTACTGCTTCAGATGTGCGTCAGTTCTGTAAAAGGTTGTCAGTGGATTGATCATTTTACAGCAGGAGAATACAGACAAAAATATCTCACACGATTTATTTTTGAATTCTATTATAAAACCTTTAAAAAAGTGTCTGGAAACACCAACCTTACTCTGTACAAAACTGATAAATTCATGGGAAATAACAGATCAACCAAGGTCTATGTTTTAAAACATTATTTTAAAATTAATTCAATTTGTAAATTAAAAGTAAAGCCCACAAAACTTTTGGAGCCTTTCTACTATTCTAAGGAGGGGCTTCACCTCCTGCTAACAGTTGCTGCTTATTGTGATATCAGCAGGGTCAGGTCAGTAGAGGCTGTTTAAACCTTAAGCCAAGACAGCTTTTTCCAAATCAGATTTACAGTCTGTGAAGAAAGACGCAACTGTGCTTTCCACAAAGTAACCACTGGTCTATCATACCTCTCACTTTTATATAAAGTCATTAAAAAAAGACGATCATCATACTTCAAAATTTGTTTTTTAATATGATAAACAAATCAGTTTAATAAATAGGATAGGGAAAGTAGCAGAGTTTTCTTAAAACACACATACACATTTACTTCCAATCAGTTCCAGTAATTTGTGGGTTCACCAGCATTTAAGATTGTGTGTTTCACTGTTTTAATTCTGAGCTTCTTTAGAGGAGTGAAACAATTCAATTATGAGTCCAACAGCAACTATATCAAACACAATGCGTTCTGTTTGACTCTTTTGATTAAGCTCATGGTACGATAGGCAGTGAGTTTAAAACAAACAAAAGGAAATATTTCTTCATACAATGCACAGTCAACCTGTGGAACTCTTTGCCAGAGGATGTTGTGAAGGCCAAGACTATAACAGGGTTCAAAAAAGAACTAAATAAGTTCATGGAGGCTAGGTCCATCAATAGCTATTAGCCAGGATGGGCAGGGAGGCAAAACCATGCTCTGAAGTGTCCCTAGCCTCTGTTTGCCAGAAGATGGAAATGGGCAAAACAGAATGGATCACTTGATGATTACCTGTTCTGTTTATTCCCTCTGAAGCATCTGGCATTGGCCACTGTTGGAAGATACTGGGCTAGATGGATCATTGGTCTGATCCAGTATGGCTGTCCTTATGATGGTCAAATCATCAGGAAATAAAATAAATGAGTACCTCAAATAACTTTTTGAATATTCTTTTGATGGGAAGAGTTTTTATTTTTTTTAATTTAAACAAATAAACATTATCTTTCTTCTACTGCTGCTCCATAGAGGATTGGCTTTAACTAACTGTAACAGAACATTTTTGTAAACATTACAGGACATGGGATACAATGATTTCCCCCCCCCCCAACTTTTCTTTTGAAGTTTAGAACATGTAAAAATGTAAGTGAGAACTGACATTTGTCATGGGCAATGTGAACTGTTTAAGTTTAGGAGGATTAAAAGACTATTTGTTTTATAAATGAAAGTTGCAATTTAAATTAAGCCTTTTACCTGAAATTTCTAAAGAATATTTTTCTATGTACTTGTTAAAATATGATCTATGTCACCATGTTTAATATTTTCTTAGAATTTGGTTCTCTCATTACTGTAAACTTCCCACAGGAAGAAATAAAGCACTAAAATAGAAGGTGGGAAGTACAAGAAAATCAGAACACACAATGTATTTGCGTATTTGGAAATCTTGGGTCCAATTCTACAAAGTACTGAGTGCTTCAAGTGCCACTGACTTCAAAGAAAGATGAGGACTCAACTCCTCACAGCATCAGGTTCCCTGTTCATGTTTTTGAGATGTGTATGGTGGAAAAGATGATACTAGATGTGTCGGAGGACCTGATCTTCATGGAGAGAGTCCACAGAAGTTTTAGAAGTGTCTCTATTACTGATACCAAAAATTAAGTAAAACCATAGTTCATTTTAAGATTTAAGAAAAAAAAGTCTGATTTGGAGATGCTGAGCACCTGCAGGTTCAGGTCAAATATAAAGTATTGTTTACTGCCCTGAAGGAGAGAGAAAATGGTTTTCAAAGGCAGTCGGTTTAATTTTCCATTAGATTAATCTAGTACTCAGTCTGCTGTTTAAGGTCCTGATTCAACACCTCTTAAAATCAATGGAAACAGTTCCATTGACTCCAGACCCTGCATAAACTTTGACACAGAAGATAATTGTGGAAATAGAATACAGTTGTTTAAAACACTTTGGCCTTGGCTGAAAGTCCCTGCTATTCCATCTGTAAACCTCAGATGGGAGCCTGAAATTCAATTAATGAATTCACTCCAATTAACTTCAGTTTTTACATTAACAGAGTAGATGAGTGTCCCCTCACACTTTCTTACATACAGCAATTTAAATGTAAAATCCCTATGATGCCTGCATCATTGGTGGGATTGAATGTTATTTTGAATTTAATATTTAACTAAGGTCAGTGATTAAAATTTTAGCACTATATAGGTAGTTGCAGAGCTGTGGGAGAAATGAATTTATCACTGACCACCCCATCTGCATTTTGCCCACTAATCAATCTCTGGGAATACAGTTAGCATTCTAAACCTGTGAGCAGCTTCAAACCTCTTCCCCAAATGTAGAATTTCCTCTCCCAAACCAGAATTATATGGCCTGAAGTGAATAACAGAAAATTTTCAGCTCTGCACCAGTGACAAGTTTAAGGTCCAATATCTCACTATTTCATCTGTCAGAATAAGAAACAGAAGCTTTTACCACTGGAAACAGGAGCTTCACCTTCTTCACAATGGGATAAATAGCATTTGTTTCCAGTCTTAGAAAGCATATCTTACAATTGTGACATTATTGTAAATGGAAAAGCTATATAGGTCATTTTTAGATGTTTCTAAAGTTTCCACTAGTAGGATTTTTCTTTTTTTCTTTTAAATTAAACTTCCTGTTGCTGTACTCCTGGCATTTTGGAAGACTGGTTTCATTGGTGGAGGAATATGAAAAGTAGCCCCAAGCTTCAAATAAACAGAACAGAACAAAACAAACCCCAAACCTTCTAAAACATTTCACTTTGAAATTACAGTGTATGGCGAATACCCGATGCTGGGGTATAAAGGTTTTATTGAGATTCATTTGGAATGACCTGAATAACTAATTGTTTTGACACCCAGGAGTAAAGCTGCCACCTTAACATGTGTGCCAATAAATTCTTTATACCACACCATGTTATTGTGTATTCTATTTTTAAATGAGAAAATTAATGATTTCACATTCATATTAACATACACATCTCACCAGTGAGCCTTAGTGTCTCCTTTCAGGGAAAATACACTAAGTCCAAAAACCAGTTGAAGTATTTGGTTCCAGACAAACAGAAAAAGTTAGTGGGAGGAAAAGCAAACACATTACTCAGCAATATTAAGGTTTCCCATGAAAGAGAAAGTTAATTATAAAAACTCTGTCTTTTAAGACCACTAGAGAAGCAGATAATCTCTTTTTAAAGCTTTTTCCCCTTCTTATAAAATTATAATAGAATTTTTGTGGTATAAAATCAAGATCTCTCCAGGGGAAGCTGTGTAATATAACATTATTATTAATTATCTTTATTACCAAAGCACCTAAGAGGCCTAATGATGGGCCAGGACCCCATTTTGCTAGGCACTGTACATACGCAGAACAAAAAGACGGCCCCTGCCCTACAGAGCTTTCATAAAGGGGAGCCATCAAATCCAGATTCACCTTTGGTGACCAGAGGAGCTGCATAAATATGCAAATCCTATAGAATCACACAGTGACATTCATACTCATGGCAGTGGTGGAGGATTTAGGAAATGTAATCTGTCGCTTTCCTTCAGGAGACATGAGATTACCCCTTGATTAACCCTCAAACTAGGCCATCCCACCAACATAAGAGTGCACTCAGGTCCATCATGTGCCAAGTGGAGAAAAAATATTAGTGTGCTCATCCTTAATTCTACTATCACTTTAAGTTATGTTTAATTTAATTTAATTGATCTTTAAGAAAAGAAAAAAAATTTACGTAGTTTATTTCTTTTACAAAGAAAATATGCACCTGATATGCCTACAACCCATTTTTAGAGTTAACATGTAAAGTATTTAAGATGCATACTAGTATACACAGCCCTTTTGAACTCCTTCACAAGTTACCCTGCACATAATTTACAAGCCTGATTACTCTGCAATAATGTTTTCAAAATGCCAATAGTAATCACTCTGTATTATGAATTGCTTTTACACTTAATTTGTTTTGATTTTTACTATCAGTTTTCACCCTGATCAAGCTCATTTACAAACCCTTGAAAACAGGGAGTTTGTAATATAAATGAAGACAGAGCCTTGATTACAGTGTCACAAATGACAACACTATAATTATGCACAAACATTAAACGTTTTGCTAAACTCATAGTACTCTGAACTATTTCTGTATTATTTGGGATGAGGTTGATGCCAGAAACTATCGTGCACTAAAAGGAAAATGACAAAACCCCAAACATTCCTTTTTGTTTTGAAAAACAGTTGAAATGTCAACTTCAAATGTGAGATTATGATAATTGTCATGGAGATTAGATAGCATTATATCATATCTACAGCAGAAGACTGAATGTCCAAGCAGGTTCAAAACTAAATCTATAAATATATCACTAATTTTTCCTCTATATTCTTTGCAGACACTTAAAAATGAAACTAATACACAGAAAAAATAATCCTAATCTACATAATTTGACTGTCTACACTATACCCCCACAAAATATTTTCCATACTAATTTATAATGTACTCTAAAAAAACCTCCAAAATAAGGCCACCTTTTACCTGCTACATGCAATTGCATTCCTTAAGGACATTCATATTATTTTACAGACTTTAAAAACACTACAATGATTTTATTATTAAACTGATCTTTTATTTAAGGAAGTTGAGAGTGAGGCATAGAGGTAAGAGCAGGAAAATCCCGATTCCTGGATTCTAGTTACAACTCTGACACCGACTGGCATGACACTTCAGGTAAGTCACTTAATTTTTTTCTGCCCTAGTTCATCTCCCTGTAAAATGTTTTTAATACCTACCCATATCTCAGTGCTGCTGTAATTAATTATAAAGTAATTTCAGATCTGTTGGCTCTATGTAGGTCCAAATTGCAGTATACCTGTGCATTGTTATGAAAACCAGCTTCTAAACTCAACAATTATTTTCTCACAGAATCAAAGCAGGTATGAACTGGTCATAAACCTGTGGAATTCTCATGCATTTGAGTAGAAAATAGTGCATAGGGAAGGTAGAAAAAGGAAATACTACTTGCCCTGTGCAATAACTGTAGTTCTCCCCCCTATGGGTGTGCCATTGCAGGTGCGCATGAGCCTCTCCAACCCTTGATTGGAGATTTTGCCTGTTTGGCCCATGCATGAGTCCTATGCCTCCTCATGGCAGACATCGAGGCTATATAGGAGTCTGCAGGGGAACTGCTCTCAGTTCCTTCTCTACCCAACCATTCTATTAAGGGACAACTGAAGCAGAGGAGGACAGAGGGCAGTGGAGCACCCATAGGGACACAAATCTTGAAGAACTACAGTTACAGCACAGGATGAGTAACACTTTCCTCTTCTAGTAATGTCCCTATGGGTGCTCCACTCTGGGTGACTTCCACGCAGCATTGCCAGAAGGAGGAGAGGGCTTCAGAGCAGGATCCAGAACTGGAGATGATATTGCAGTGCCAAGTGCTGCACTGGACCTGGTTGCAAGGAGCAGGGTGTAATGCTTTGAAAACGCACAGATTGAAGTCTAAGGAGCAGTTCTACATACCTCAGAAGCTAGTATATTCTTCAAAAATGCCATCGATTTCACTTGCGATCTGGATGAATGAGCTCTCACCCCCTAAGGGGTTGAGTACCTGCAGACTCATAACAGGTATAGATACAACCTGATATCCATTTAGAAAGTTTTTGAGTAGAAATGGGGCCCTTAGACCTGTCCATGTAGGATACAAAAAGTTTAGGTGATCTCCTAAATTGTTTAATCATATCCAAGTAGAAGGATAAGGCCCTTCTAACATCCAGAGAATGGAAGTAGGATTTTTGCGAAGAACTGTGAGGTTTTGGAAAAAATGCCAGTAGATGGACTGATTTGTTAAGATGAAAAATTGAAGTAACCTTGGGTAGAAACCTAGGACGTGGATGTAAGGAGCACTTATCACAAAAGAACATGGTAAAGGAGGGATCTGCCATCAAAGCTCCAATCTCCCCTACCCTACGGGCCGATGTGATGGTAACTAGGAAGTCTGTCTTTATAGCTGAATGAAGGGATCAATTAGCCATTGGTTCAAATGGAGGTCTCGTAAGGTGGTTGGGAACCAGGCTGCAGTCCCAGGAAGGGAAACAGATTACTCAAATCTTTGACAAATCTGGATGATACAGGGTGAGAAAAAATGGAAAATCCCTCAATTGGGGGGGGGGGGGGGGATGAAAGGCTGATATGGAAGCCAGGTATACCATGACCGAGTTGACTGATAACCCAGGATGTCTTCAGTTCCAGGAAGTAATCCAGGATGAGAGAAAGTGGAACCAACTCAGGCCGGAAGTAATGACAATTGCATCAGTGGATGAAACTTTTCCATTTCTGAAGGTAGTGCAGGCTGTCTTCCTACTGTGTAATACACCTGCTCTACAGATGTAGAGCAGGAGACATCTATTCCCATGAACCAGCCAGAAGCGAGGCTTTGAGACACAGAACTCCCAGTTCAGGGTGAAGCGCTTGACTTGCATCCTGAGACAAGAGATGGGGAATGGTCATTAACTTGATCAGTGGCTCGACACAGAACTGAAGCAGGTAAGGGTACCAAGCTTGTCTTGGACAGGTAGGTACTAAGAGAATAACTCTGGCCTTGACCTGCCTGACCTTGTTCATCACCCTTAGATTAGGAGTGTTGGGTGAAAGGCATAAAACAGATTCCTCTTCCATGTTAGAAGGAAGGTGTCTCCCAGGGAGTGGTGACCCAGACTCTTCCTTGAACAGAAGAGAGGACACTGCCTATTCTTGGAGGTGGCAAAAAGATCAGTCTCTGGCCAAATCTCTAGAATATGTCCTGGAAGACCTGAGTATCCAGCTCCCTTTTGTAGCTGTGAGAGAAGTGTCTGCTGAGGGCATCAGCAATGGTTTACCAGATACAAGAAAGGTAGGCTGCTGAAATCTTGATACAGCTGGCTATGTACCTGTTGTCACGGAGTGTGGGGGAACTCAGGGCCCTGCACCCCCGGCTTCCTGCGATTCACCATGACTCTTAGTCAGCCAGTAAAGCAGAAGGTTTATTTAGATGACAGGGACACAGTCCAAGACAGGTCTTGCAGGCACAGACAACAGGATACCCCTCAGTTAGGTCCATCTTGGGGTCCTCGGGCACCCCAGCCCCCCTTGGGAGGTCAGAGCCCTCTCTGCCTCCCAGCTACCTCACCAGCCAGCTTCCCAGACTCTGCCTTCAGCGACCCCTCCCACAGCCTTTGTTCAGTTTCCCGGGCAAAGGTGTCACCTGGCCTCTAACTCCTTCCTGGGTTCTCATGTTACATGCTCAGGTATTCTCCGTCGGTCAGTCTCCCATCCCCCAATGCAGACTATCCTAGCCACACTCCCCTGTCAGCATTCACAGACCACTTTAAGAACAGTCCCAGTTCGTCACACCTGTTCCAGAGCTTTATAGCTTCAGCACACAAGGAAGGGGATTTTGCACCTCCCTGTTTGTTGAGGTAAAACATGCAGGACATGTTGTCCATCATGACCCTGATTACTCTCTCTCTGATGAAAGGCAGCATATGGAGGCAAGTGTTCCTGACCGCCCTTGAGCTCCAACAATTTGATGTGGAGACTGGTCTTGGTAGCCAAACTTCTGCTCTGAACCATGAAAGCACTGAGGTGGGCTCCCCACCCCAACAGAGATGCATCGGTTAGTAGAGTCACTGACGGGCTTGGGCAGCAGAAAGGGACGTCTGCACAGACATGAAATTGCTCTTTCTACCAGTTCGGGGAGTTCTTTACATGAAAGGGGACTGCCACCTGTCTGTCCAATGTGTCCCTGATCAAAGATTAGGCAATTTTCAACCAACCTTGGAAAAAGCAGAGGTGTGACCCTGAGTGATTGGTCACAAAAATGCACACTGCCATATGGTCAAGGAGCTGAAGACAGTTCTTTATTGATGTCTGAGGGCTTCCCTGAATCGTCCTTACCAGTCCTGACAGAATCACACATCTGTCTACAGGGAGCTTTGTTCTGTCTTACACTGAGTCCAAGTACGCCCACATGAACTGAATTCCCTGCACTGATACAAACACAGATTTCTTTACGTTTAATCGTAGGTCTAACTCTCAGAATAGAGTAAGGGCCTTTCAAGTGTCTGACAACATTGCCTCAAAAGAATGGCCTTTGAGAAGCCAGTCGCTGAGGTATGGGAAGACAAGAATTGCTTCTTGTCGAAGATAAACCACCACTACTGCTAGAATCTTTGAGAACTCAGTACTGGAAATGATCTTGGCCCACAGTGAATAGGAAGCATTTCCTGTGCAATGGGTGAATGGCTATATGGAAGTAGGCATCTTGTAGGTAGGGGACAAAAACCAATCCCCTTCCTCTAGAGCAGGAATTATAGTTGTGAGAGTCACCACCCTGAACTTTCGGGGCTTCACAAACTTGTTCAACTGTCTGACATCCAAGATGGGCCTCCAACCTCCGTCCTTCTTTGGTACTAGGAAGTATTTTAAGTAGAACTCCTTACCCCTATAAGGGAAAGGAACTGGCTCTATAGATCCTAGACAGAGGAGACAGTCCACCTCTTGCAGTAGTAGAAGCTCATGAGATGGGTCCCTGACGAAGGATAGGAAGGGGGGTGGAAGGGAGGTAGCATCAAAAACTAAATGGTATAGCCTGATGTTATGACCTCCAAGACTCATTGATCTGTGGTGATCCACTCCCAAGCCTGGTGAAAATGGACAATGCAATACCCAAAGGGAAGGAGGTGGGTTATAGGACACAACTGTAAAGTGAGAGGAATGGGACGATTCAAACCCTCAAAATTGTTGTATGGATGATACCTGGGTGATCATGGAGGGCAGTTGGATGCCCCTCATTTGAAATCTGTCTCTCTTCCTGGGGGGAGGCTCCATGGGTCTTTGGTACCCAGAGAACTGTAAGATTGCGGATAAGTAAGACTTTCGTCTAAGGAGGTCCCGTCGCTTTTGGTCTTTTTTATAGGGGGTAGACCTGGAAATGTGCTGTCTCCCCATTCATTCACAAATTGAGATTTAGAGATGGGTGGGAAAACAAAAAAAAAGGCACTGTCCTTAGAGGGCACATAAAACTTCTTGTTCGCCCTTTTGCACATTGGTGGAACAGTGGCCAGCATCTACCATACCATCTTAGATGGATACAGGAGAGCCTCATTATTAGGCAGTGCCACCCTGGAGGGTGTTGTTGACTGCAAAATGTCAAGCAGCTTATGCTGCTGGTCTCTGATCTCCTCCAGAGGGATCTGCAGAGTGTCCGCTGTCCTTCTAATGAGGTCCTGGAATTGTCTGAAGGTATCAGTGATAGGAGGAAGGGGAGGCATAAGTGCCTCATCCAGCGATGATGACGTAATGGGAGTTTGAGGGGTGACCTCCTCATTTACCTTAAGTTCTAACTCCTCAAACCTCTCCTCCTGCATTGGAAGGGTAGAGGAAGGATGTGGAGCCCTGGTATCCAGCCCGGATGATACTAGTGGTTTGTTGAACTGTTGCTGATAGGCAGCCCACGTGCCTCAATATGACCACTGTGAGGGTCCATGGACGTGAAGGGGTATTCCACCATGCCTGATGTGCCGCAAAGTCCTACTTGGGTGAAGGTGGATTCCCAGAGGGGTGTGTAGGAGAATCCCTAACAGAAATGGAGGAAACTGACTGGGAGTCCTCTTTTTCTTCCTCCACGTCCTCTCATGGGGGGTAGTCAATGATGATGGAGGAGAGTCCTGTGCTAGGGAGGGGCCACTCAGAGACTAAGGTCTCAGTACCGTGGGACGCTTGGTATCCAGTAGCAACGGGGACTCTGATTCATCCAACACCAAGAGAACCTTGTGTAATGGAACTCTTGCAGTACCAGAAAGGACCTATGTACTGACACCATAGCGAAAGTGGCTGTGGCTGGAACCGACGGTACTAGTATCACTGAGCATTCCACAGGCTTTGCTGGGCATTGATGCTTGCCTGTACTGAGGGTGCCACTTGCATTCCGGCTGAACTATTTGCATTGGTACCGATGGCTGGGTTAAGGCGGGCGACTGCACCAATGGCAGAGCGCAATACCTCAGTGCCGATGACGGGGCCAAGCTCGATGGTACTGTGTTTCTCTTTATTAGTGGAGGGTACAGGTGTCCTATTGGAGCTGTGTTTCCTCTCCGTGGAGCTCCGGAGCTTCGCAGGCCTGCTACTTCAGGAAGCGTCCTTGGCCTCCACAGTACCCTAAGAGACCGGGGACCTGGTCTGTTTTGCAGCTGGCTCCTTAGACAAAGAGTCCAAGCTCCTCTTTTTGGGAGTCTTCCCAGAGTGCTTCAAAAGCTTCCCTTTCTTAGGGGAAGCATGTCCTATGGTGGCCGTGGCACTGGGCCTGTCTGGGGACAGATGTATGGGGAGGTTTTCAGACCTGGATCAGAGAGTGGTTGCAGGGAACATTCCATAGTTAAAAGTCTGAGCTTTATCTCGCTGCTCTTCCTAGCCCTGGATTTAAGGCAGAGTTGGGCAAACTACGGCCCGCAGGCCACATCTAGCCCGCAGGGCCGTCCTGCCTGGCCCCTGAGCTCCCGTCTGGCCCCGTCCCCTCCCCTGCTGTCCGTCCTCCCTCCCCTGCAGCCTCAGCTAGCCGTGCCGGCAGAGGGGTGGTGTGACTAGCTCCGGCCGGGCGGCACGGCTCAGGGGCAGATTTACAAGTGAACACAGGGTGCCCTGGCACGGGCCCCCCAACAACAGGAGGACCCAGGGCCAGGCACTCGGGCAGCTCAGCACTGGTGCACCCCCCGCGGGAGGGAGTGGCTGCACTGCGGGGGCAGGGGAGCAGGCGGGCGGTGCGGGTGGCTGGAGCGTGGGCGGAGGACTCAGGAGGAGCACCAGTGCTTTGAAGGGGAAACTGCCGCTTCTCTCCGGCTGCGCAGCTGCCCCTGCTCCTCCTGAGTCCTCTGCCCATGTTCGCAGGGTCACATTCCAAAAGGGGCTGGGGGAGGGGAGTGAATAGGAGGTGGGGTCCCAGGGGGGCGGTCAGGAGTATGGGGTCCCGGGAGGGGGCAGTTAGGGGACAGGAAGTAGGGAGGGTTGGATAGGGGGTGGCGTCCCGGGGGGTGGTTAGGAGCGGGGATCCAGGAAGGGGGCGGTCAGGGGACAAGGAGCGGGGGGGTTGGATGGGTCGGAGGTTCTGAGGGGGCCAGTCAGGGGGCAGGAAGTGGGAGGGGGCGGATAGGGGGCAGGCTGTTTGGGGGGGCACAGCCTTCCCTACCTGGCCCTCCATACCGTTTCACAACCCCGATGTGGTCCTCGGGCCAAAAAGTTTGCCCACCCCTGATTTAAGGGCTAAACAAAAGGAGCACTTTTGGGAGATACAGGACTCTTCTGGGCACCATACATACTTGGAGTGGCTGCTGCTCATTGACAGGGCCTCTCAGCAGGAGAGGTAATGTTTGAAGCCTGAGGAACCAGGCACACCCAGCCAGGACAAGACAAAACTCCCGGGGGGGCGAGGGGGGGGAGAGGAAAAAACAGTCCTCTCAGCTAAAATATCCAACCATACCAACACTAACAAAATGCTAAGCTAAACTAACTTTTAACAGAAGTGAAGAGAAGGCTGAGTACTCTGAAGGCAGACACACTAGTGTTCTGTTTCAAGCCAATGTGGTAGAGAAGGAACTGAGAGCAGTTTGCCCATGCACCCATATGTAGACTTGGGGTCTGCCACAAAGAGGCACAGGGCGCATGAGCAGGCCGAACAGGCACTGCTAGCTAAAAATCTCCGATCAAGGGATTGAGAGGCGCATGCGCACCTGGAGTGGCACATCCATAGGGACACTACTTGAAGAAGAATTGGTTTTCCTGCTTCCTAGATATTGTTGAGTAAAGGATGAAAATATTAATGCACTATAAACAGAAAAATGCTGGGGAAAAACAGCAAGCTATACCATAATTTATCAGTATTCAGCAACTGCAACCAGACCATAATATTTAATACAATCTTTAATCTTTTCAGATTTCAATAAACCATCGCTTTGGGGGGGGGGGGTAAGTGGGTAAAAGTATTTAATCCTAGTACTTTTTTTAAATCAGAAAACTAACCTTCTCTCCATTGTAGTCTGCTTTCCAATTTTTTTAGACCACTGTAGGAATTATTGTGGTAGAGCATGAAGACAAACCAGAAGACAGTCATCCTGTTTTAAATGTACTGTAGTCACCCTCTGTGTGGGTCCCCTTTGTTAACAGGAGTAGAAGTACCGGATTAATATATATATATTATAATATATATATATTATAATATATATATATTATAATATATATATATAGGCAGTACACTTTTGATTGCTTAGTCTCATTATTCAGTCCTTTCCTTTTCTGAATATTTGTCATCATCTTTACTGTGAGCCTTATTATAAATTTCAAAACATTAATTTGTTTCTTTTATTCTTTAAAATGGGCATTTTGACATAACAGATTCATCTTCACCAGATTTCCTTTTCTGTGGAAAAACTGAAGGTTATTCATAAGAATTTCTGCTGCTTTGAACTAAGGAAGAAGATGCCTGTTAATTTCTCCAAGTCAGTGGGTAATGTTGCTTCCATAATTAATTTTAATGTGAAAGTCATTACCTTGTTACAGTGGGAAAGCTCAACTGATAG
Organism: Emys orbicularis; assembly: GCF_028017835.1. Classification (NCBI taxonomy): domain Eukaryota; kingdom Metazoa; phylum Chordata; order Testudines; family Emydidae; genus Emys; species Emys orbicularis. Next base: position 92,352,742 of record NC_088686.1, on the reverse strand, counting down.
TACCAATGATTCCTGGAAAATTCATTCACAGAATTATGGGTCCTGCTAACTCAAAAGATGTGTTAACACATATGTATGTTAACATGCATGCCTTGCTTGGTAATATTGTACAATAATACAAAGATTCATCTTCACCAGATTTCCTTTTCTGTGGAAAAACTGAAGGTTATTCATAAGAATTTCTGCTGCTTTGAACTAAGGAAGAAGATGCCTGTTAATTTCTCCAAGTCAGTGGGTAATGTTGCTTCCATAATTAATTTTAATGTGAAAGTCATTACCTTGTTACAGTGGGAAAGCTCAACTGATAGTACCAATGATTCCTGGAAAATTCATTCACAGAATTATGGGTCCTGCTAACTCAAAAGATGTGTTAACACATATGTATGTTAACATGCATGCCTTGCTTGGTAATATTGTACAATAAAATAATAAAATAATGTACAATAAAAATGTTTATGGCACAAATGGTGGGGCAATACCCTGGACTTGTACCAGAGGGAACAATTATGTATAATTCAGCTTACTTGATCTTTGTTCATCCAGTCTATAAATTTTAGTTGCTTTGAATAAAATTATTTCTCTTTCAACAACCTAGCTAATGAATACAATACCCTTTTCATGCCCACATTTAGGAATCAACAATATATCAACTATCTTTTTCTAAGGCCTGGACTACACTACGACTTTAATTCGGATTCAGCTGCTTTAATTCGAATTAACGCTTGACCCGTCCACACAACGAAGCCATTTAATTCGAATTAAAGAGCCCTTTAATTCGATTTCTGTACTCCTCCTCGACGAGAGGAGTAGCGTCAAAATCGGTATTGTTAATCCGAATTAAGGTTAGTGTGGCCGCAATTCGATGTTATTGGCAATTAGATGTTATTGGCTACCCACAATGCAACGCTCTGGAAATCGATGCTACTACGGTAGCTTGGACGCACACCACCGAATTAATGGTGCCTAGTGTGGCCGAATACATTCGAATTTATAAAATCGGTTTCCTAAATTCGAATTATATAAATTCGGATTAATCCTGTAGTGTAGACATACCCTAAGGTGCCAAACCAATAAATTCAGATTATGTTTTCCACTCACTATTGATTCAGAGTCAGGGGTTATACAGATATGTCTCCTACTATTACCTTTGACAAACCATTCCAGTAAATGGTCCAGTGTCCTTCCTGGCCTAGTTCCAAACTCTATGTGTATTAATAAATGTTCCAAATCAGGGTTTAAGACTTTTCCTCCATATTAAAACTGGGTGGCCTCCCTTGGGAGCTCAATACTATCTTTAGGTGGCCCTTTCTTGCAGTTGTTTGTCACAAGTAGGGACCTCAAACAAGCTACTCTGACAGAGTAATTAAGGGACTTAACAGGATGTCTTGTTCTGTGCATGGACTCTCTCAGTTGTTTTATCAAAAAATATTTTATAAAGAATAATCCCCCCCTCCCCCGTGCCCCACAAAATGAAAGGTGACTGCATAATTTTTAGGCCTTAACAGGACTTGGACTGAAACACTATTAAAAGTGATGGTACATGCATCATACCATTCCACTGTTCTATATTTGGAAAGCTCCACCTACTCGTTTTCCAGTCCATATAGTCAAAGCCCATTCACATTCATTAACTGCTAAGGAGGCAGTTACTTCAGTATGAGTGATTACAGGAATGCATGAAGAAAACATGGAGTAGCATCATGGGTATACTTACTGTGATAAACTCAGGACAGACAGCTGCGGGGGGTTGGGGGGGGGTGTAGAAAACAGACCCCCAGAAGGTTAAAAGGTCCTCCTCCCTATCAACTGAGGAGGGGTAATTACAGGTCAATAAGGTTCAGCTGAGAAGGGGTTACCAGAGAATCAATTAGGGTCAGCTGAGAGGGAGTTACCTGAGGTCAATTAGGATCAGCTGATTCCAACTAAGGGTTGCCTGAGACCTTTTTAAACCTTCCCCTGTTGGGAGAAGAGGAGGAGAGAAAGGAGTCATGCTGCCAGTAGGTTAGGAGCAGTAAGACTCACCAGGAGGGGAGGCTGCATTCCCTCCCAGAAGGGAGAAAAACAAGCACAAAAGACTGGTGGAGAGAAGGAATGGACTTCCCCTGTGCAACCAAGAGGGACTGTTTTACCCAAGACTGTCTCACCAAGGCTAAAAGCAGCTGAGGCTGGTGAGACCGAGAAGGTGCCTTGCCACATTACATAGGGACCCCTGCCATAAATGGGGGAGGGAGCTTGATAGGATCCTGCATATCAGTTTGCATAGAGCTCTGCAAAATCTAGGGCAGCCCTGTGTTTTGTCAACCTGTGTGGAAGAACTCTTCACTTGGTTGTGGTGCTGTTTCAGGCAGAGTATTCCTAACACTTCTCTGACTACATATATCAATGCACTAATCATTCCTATTCAATGAAGTTTCTGACATTACATCAGTCACCAATTTTCATATACAGTCACTGGAGGAAGGTGAAAAGGAATGGACACAGAGCAAGAGTCCAGAGAGTGTTCCATTGTCAGAATGTGCAGACACTTTGTATCTTAAAATTGCTTTCATTTTCTCCATGCCAGCAAAGTAAAAAAAAAAAAAAAATTAATGCTCAATAGAGTAAATAATAATTAATTACATTAATATTACAGATTATTTCTAATATTAAGATTACTGTCACTATTATAATAGTCTTCTAAATCTTAGTGTGTTTTGAGTTGTGTGTGTTGAGGCACTTTATTACTTCAGTGAGCTCAAAGTCACAACTATTTCATCTATTTAGCAGCCTTATCCTGTATTTTTCCACACCTAGATCTCAAAAACAAGCTGTACAAAACTCCCTCCACCTGAGTCTCTATTTTCACATCAGTATGCATTATTATATTCTGCACTTCTCTAAATTCAAAGCCAACAACTCACTGGCAGATTTTACTTAGTCTTTTGAATATTCCATATTACACTTGACACAGCTGAGTCACAGAGGCCAAGATCAAATTGAAATGCAAATGATGTTTATTATTATGACTAAGAGAAAAATAGAATTACCTGTTCATAAACTCAAGGTAATCCATTTTCATGGTCTATGTCATTTATACGTATTATCCATATGTTGCTAGGGTAAGAATAGCAGCATTTGTAGCATAAGAATGGCTAGACCAAAAAGGAATAATTTGAACAATAGGCAACTAAGACCTTGGACATGGAAGCTACATATTTAGATGCGATACTTATTGTAGATTGAAAAAGTGAGGTGAAATCTTTTGTGTATGAAAATATGAAAAGAATAAAAACAAAATTGTGTACATAAACCCTCAAAATTCCTCAGGGACTATTTTTACAAGTTTTTGTGCAACTGTCATTTCCTTATTGACGTGTGAATGATAAGTGTCATAAAATGAACCGTTAATGCAACATGCTAAAGAAGAAAAATTGCCTGGATTTTTAGAGTTTGTTATTTTGGAAGGTAGCATCAAAATGGATTTTCTTCGGAGAAAAGAAGAGACAAATGTAGTGGATTAGAGTCTTTCTTACCACGGAGAGCAATATTCTGTACAAATTAGCATCAGTGATGACTCCCAGGTGCTCTGAGAGGGAGGGAGCTCACTTTTTCAGAAAATATATTGGGAAATCATAGATCTGAGATAATCTGATTGTACAATCCATATCCAATATGTTCTCTCTGGATGGCATTCTGTTCAGGATGGCTGTGTAGCCTGTTGCAAGAGCACAGTTATCAGGACCACTAGCCCTTGGTAATCACTTTTGAGGACATTAAACAGCTGAAGAGTAATGTTTTGAATTGATAATTGTCTGATTGATAATGATGTCTAATTGATAATTGATAATGAAAGAACCTGAGGGACTAATAGGGATGTGTATACACAGGCCACTTTGAGGCTAAATGAAGATCTTGAGATAGCTTCTAAAATGGATTTCAACTTCTGCATAATCAGTTTTGTTTTCTCGAATGACCTTCAAACATCTTTTGGATCCATATGGTCTCTCATCCCTCCCGAATATTTCAAGACTAGGAAGAAGAAAGATTATTTTTTTGTTCTCTTTATTCCTTGAGGGCTGGTACCATTGCTTTTACCATCTAAGCATGTTTTGTAGGGATCTTAGACACAGAGCTGGAAAAAAAATCCATTGTGGAAAGGAACTCTGGTAGTTTATGGAGTATCTTTTGATGACTATGTCTGAAACCCACTTGTCCAAGACTGTGGTAGCCGTTTGGGCTGAGTGGCAATGGAGGTGAGTGCCCTGAACTTCTGTTTTCCAAGATCTGATTCAGGTGTCGATAGGTGATCATATTGGTTCCCTTGGATCAGTTAACTTAAAAAAAACACAATGCCAATATTAAGAAAAAAAATGAACACAGACCACAATTCTGATTCTCAGTACTGCATAGAAATAGAAGCACAGTACTATAGCATTATAACTATTTCAATTTATATTACAAAGTGAGGCCCAGAAGCCTAATCAGCTTCAGGACCCTGTTGTGCTGAGCACCCAGAAAAGCTTACAGTCTACACTAGAAAGTTGTACCATTTTAAATATACTTCTAATGTTAAAGCAATACAACATCCCCAGTGTAGGGACAGCTCTACTGATACAAAGGTGCTTTATACAAGTGTAGCTATTCCCATAGAAGAAGAGAAATAACTATGCTGGAATAAGACACCTTTATACCAGTATAACTGCATCCACATTAGGACTTTTACCAGTGTAATTATTTTGGTTTCGAAAAAAAAAAAATTACACCCCTAACTGAAGTAGTTATACTGGTAACACTTTTAAGTCTTAACCAGGCCTCAGAAGATAAGCAATGTACAAAGGGTAGATGAACTAATTAAATTATATATAGGTTTTTATATGCATAAATATTCATTTTCATATATATAAAGTACATTTGTTTTTGTTATTACATCAATAGATAAGTTAGTATTGATTTTTCCTTACTGCCCCTCAGTTTAGTTATTTACAGGTTAGCTGGTTTCTTTCAGCATCACAGCAGAGAGAAGGTATTTCACTGATGTATCTGAAGTGGCACCAAGGGAAAAAAAAGTATTTGGGTATTTTAGAATTACATCATTGTGAGGAAAAAATAATCCTGGCTTGTTATTCACAGTTACCACAAGTGACTGGCATACTGGAAAGGTTCCAAACAACTGTTGTTCAAAATACTTTAAAAATTCATGAGATCCGTTTTGTTTCAACACTAGGTGAAAAAACTGTAATTTGCTTGGGCAAAATTACATCAAAAACTTTTTCAATTCTGGTATAGGTCTAATGGCTTCACTTTCCAATAATTTAGACATAATCTCACTGCATACCTTGTGCCATAGCAGTTTCAGTATCAGAAATGAGCAGTATGACAAAATCGTAAATTGAAAATCTAGGTGGTAATCCTATGACAAATGCTACCAAAATACTGGATTGGGGTTTTTTTTGTTTCACTTCTCCTGATTCCACATTTATTCCTCCACCTTGCTAGTATTTAAATGAATGTTCTGCATCACAATATCATCCATAATTGGAGTCTAGAATGTCCATGATAATAACGAAGGTCCTGCTCCTGCAAGCTGATACATGTGAGTAGACCCCTGAGCTGATACAGAGCCAGACTCATGTCAATATGTTGATCAACTAGAAGAATTAGGGCACCTTCACTTAAATTTAAAAAAGCTCCTTTTCCTGATATTGCCAACTGTATGTTCCTCTGGTGTTTCCAATCAACATTGCTTACAACAATGTTAAAACACTGTAGTGTGGCCTATTTGGTTACTTTAATTGTTTGCCGGACAACATTTAATAACATGGGTTACTAACAGTATTTAAAGTGTTAATGATAAATCATAAATAGTATAAGCATTCAAAAAATTAACACCTTATGTGGGAAATACCATATATTATTTCATCAATGGTGTGGAAAATATTCCTAGTTAAGATGCGAGTCAGCTGCTGAATAGCCGCCTTTGATATTATTTATAGCCAAATGCAATTTCATACAGGTAGGAACAGGTCACACAGGATGGGGGACTTCATTTTGGAAAGCAATGAATTTGACAGGGATATAGGAGTCATGGTCAGGGAATAAAAAGTCCTCAACATGAGCTCCAAGTGCATTGCAGTGGCTAAAAGAGCTAATGTAATCCTTGGATATGTATATAGGGGAGTGTTGAGTAGAAGGTAGGAGGTAATATTACTACTCTATATAGCATTAGTGAGACCATTATTGGAATAATGTGTCTAGTTCTGATGTCCACACTTCAAAAGGGATGTTGACAAACTGAACAAGGTTCAGAAAAGAGCTACAAGAATAATGTAAGGTCTGAAAACCAGCCTTACAGTGAGAGACTAAAGAGGCTGAAGTGTGTGTTTCATTTGTAGGGCTATTTCTGTTTCAGATTTAAATGTAAATGATTAATAAAAATGTAGTTAGAGAAAAAAATCACAGTATTAAAGTCAATCCTTTTTAGCCTATTATATGGGATACAACAGATACAGACTTTGTATAACTTGTAGATACAGAATATCCCTAGTGAAGGAAAGAAATATATTTTTTCATTGCTTCATATTAACCAAACCAAATCAAAACTTTTGTTATTCTGGTCTAGCCTACAGAAGACACACACACCTGAAATCTTGGCAGAGAATATTGTTCCTGTGAGATTTCCCTGTGAAATAATGCTAGAATGCTACTTCTCTCAAGATTTTCAAGAGATCAAGATGGCAGTAAGTTGTGTATTCCCGAATCAGTGACTCATCTGACTGGAGACAATCCTAAAATTGGCATTGGTACAACAGATGTCATGAATGAAAATGAAAGAAAACAAATGTAGGACAGATGTCAGAAAGCACTTTTTCAATGACTGAAATAGCCTATCAGGCAATATTGCTAAGACAAAAAACACTTGAGTGTCACTGAAAGAAACAAAAATAGGTTATGAAAGGTGAACAGAATACAGTAAATGGAATGAGTCTTGATAGCCTGGAAGGCATTTACTTATTCCCCAAATGTATATATTCCTGTATTATGGCCTCAGCTACAATTTCAACAGAAGTGTGGTACCTCAGTAAACACAGACCAATTTTCAAATCCTGTAGAGCTACAGCATTCTTAAGGATACCTTATTTTTCATTAGATCTTAGAGACTTGACCAATACAAGTGAGGAATTCTCTTTATATAAAACTTCCATGAAACAAACTCAGCCACTAATGTTGCAGATGGTCTGCAGCCATGGCACATAATGCATGAGTTAATCAGATCTCATAAGATAAAGCAAGGTCAGGCCAGGGCAGTACTAAATCCAGGAGAAAAGAGGAGTTATGCAGGAGTTCCCTCTCAGTTAGTATTAAAACAGTGGTATGACATGGTGCTACGGGATGTGTGCTGATGGAGATGTGAGCTGTTGATTTTACATTTTATCTATAACCCTCAACGTCCCACCATGATAAGATTATGCAATATCCTCCTCTCTGGCTTCCCAAACAGACATTAAACCTGCTTCAGTCCATACAAAAAACGGTTACTAAACTCATTTTCCCTGCACAGAATAATCAAGTAACTTACCTCTTTGAGTATCTCCACTGACTCCCCATCTACTACTGCAGAGTTTCCCAAAGTGTTGTACACATACCCCTGGTGAAAAGGTTTCAAGGGGTACGTGGCAGAATTTTTTATTTTACTTTATCATAATTTTTTTTTTAGCAGCAGAAAACAATTCACTAAAATTTAATATATAAGAATGGTGTACACTTGTACAGTAGAAATACACACAGGTTTACATTGTAACTCATATAACAACGCGTTCAGTAACATCTAATAGCACAGCAGAGCCGACGCAAACCACGTGTGCGCGTTACCGCGGCTCAGGCAATACACTTGCCTTTGTGGCATGTGCAGAAGTCATACTGACGGATAAAAGCTAAAAGTGAATAACTACTCATAGTAATCTAAAGATTGCAGCAAGTAGATACTTGGTGTGTATTAATATACAAAATTTCTCTCTTTTTGTTTTTGTTAAACCCATTTACAATGGATTGCTGGCTAAAAACGGGAAGTTTGAAATGTACAAAAGAAAATTATGAAGGAAATACAAATGTTAGTGATAATTATGCTGAAAAATGCAGTGATATGGCTACATCAGACAATTGTGACGACAAAATTAGTGAACCGTGTGAACCATCTGTAAGTTTATTGAACGTATCAGCTGCAAAGAAAACGAAAAAAGCCCGCAAATATGTTGAAGAATAACTTAAACTGGGATTTTTGTGGACTGGCGATGAGGTGGAGCCTGTTCCACTATGTGTGATTTGTTACGAGACTCTCAAAAATGAAACCATCCAACCTAAAACACCATTTCGATAGCAAATAAAGAATACAAGGGAAAACCTGTAGAATTCTTCGAAAATAGGTGCAAAGATCTCCAACAGTCCCAGAAAACAATTCGTAATGTAACGGGAGATGAAAATATGAAAGCTTTGGAAGCTTCATATAGTGTGGGGTACTTAATTGCAAAGTCTGGAGCTGCTGAAGTGATTGGCGAGACATTAGTAAAACCTGCAGCCAAAGTAATGGTGCAAGTGATGATTGGAGACAAGGCTAGCAAAGCTATAGATTGTGTCGCCCTCTCAAATAACACCGTTCATCGTAGAATCACAGATATGGCCAAAAATGTAAAGCAGCAATTATTGTCAAGAGTACAAAAGAGTCACTACTATGCACTGCAAGCAGATGAATCCATTGATACTATGAATTTAGCTAATCTTTTGTTGTTTGTCAGATACGAGCTGAATAATGAAGTCCACGATGATATTTTGTTCTGCCAACCTATACAAACACATACAACTGGAGAAGCTATTTTTAAAGTTATTGATGACTTTATCAAAAACAATGACTTGGATTGGAGTTGCTGTGCTGGAATAAGCACGGATGGTGCCAGAGCCCTGATTGGTTCAAAGAAAGGAGTTGTTGCACGTATTCAAGCTGTTGCGCCAGAAGCAAAATTGACTCGTTGCATTCACAGGGAAGCACTCGCCACTCAGAACATGCAGGCAGATCTAAAGCAAGTACTGGATGAAGCTGTGAAAATAAACAATTTTGTGAAAGGCCGCCCTCTGAACGCCCGGCTGTTTTCTCAGCTTTGTGATGAGATGGGCAGTGATTACACACAACTCCTATTTCACACTGAAGTGCGTTGGCTTTCGCATGGAAAAGTTCTAAATTGCCTGTCTGAGCTGCAAGAAGAACTGCAAGTTTTTTTAGATGAAACCTTTAACCTGCGAGACCGTATACAGGACTGGAAATGGCTATGCAAACTAGCATATATTGCAGATATCTTTGCTCATTTAAATAACCTCATTCTATCCTTGCAAGAGAAACTCATATCCATATTCCATGCTCAAGACAAAGTGAGTGCTATGGTCGCAAAATTGAAACTGTGGCATAAACGTCTTAGTCGTCGTGAACTGGATTCCTTTCAATCTCTTCATGACTTAGTAATAAACTTGACTAACGAACTTGACAGTGATGTGTTGCAAACCATGAAACAGCATTTGGAAAGCTTGCAGAAAGATCTTCGTAAGTATTTCCCTGAATCGGACGGCACCTTTGAATGGATAAGGAACCCTTTATCATCAATGTTCAAACATTGCCAAATAACCTCTCTGCTTCAGAAGAAGAACAGCTCTTGGAGCTGGCTTCAGATGGCTTCCTGAAAACAAAATTTGAGCAAAATACACTGACATCATTTTGGTTGGGGGTTAGCTCTGAATATCCAGCTCTATCGGACAAAGCTGTCAAGTATCTTCTGCCTTTTCCCACCTCGTATTTGTGCGAGATCGGATTCTCTGCGCTGGTTGGCATCAAAACAAAAAAACGAAATTGTCTTATTGACATGGAGCCCCATCTTCGTCTTAAGATCACAAACATCGAGCCAGATATCCCCGCAATGGTGTCTGGTCAAATGCAGTTCCATCCCTCGCACTGAATAGTTTGGTTTGTACTGAAAATTTTTTAATACCGAAATAGTAAGTATTAAAACTAGTGCTTTCTTCACTAACCTAACCAAAAGCAGCGTATTTTAATTTCAGAATGATACGAATTCACCATATATATATATATATATATATATATTTTTTTTTTGATTTTGCTCATAGATATTCTTTTTTTTTTTTTTTAAGAATATTAGGGTTGGAAGGGACCTCAGGAGGTCATCTAGTCCAACCCCCTGCTCAAAGCAGGAGCAACCCACCAGACAGATTTTTACCCCAGTTCTCTAAATGGCCCCCTCAAGGATTGAACTTGCAACCCTTGGTTTAGCAGGCCAATGCTCAAACCACTGAGCTCTCTCTCTCTCTCACACTCACACTCACACACACACTCACACACACACTCACACTCACACACACTCACACACACTCACACACACTCACACAGTTCTGCCAGACTGTTGATTCGCTTCTATTATTTTAATTATTTCTAGTACTATTTCTATATGTAACTATTATTTCTATTAAATGTTTTGTTTCAACTGTATGTAATATAATTTTGTATTTATTTCTAATAAACATTTAATCCAGAATGAAACGAATTAGGAGTGTGTTATAAAAATGTGGCTACCAACCCCTCACCCCCAAATTATCTTCACCGCAGAAGGGGTACGCCGGTAAGACAAATGTCTCAAAAGGGGTACGCAAATATGATAAGTTTGGGAAACACTGTACTACTGCATCAAACTTATGATTCTTGTCACCACACCTTTAAGGCTATATATAATTCAGTGAGGAAGGATGGTCCAGTGATTAGGTACAAGACCTGAATGGAATTCCCTGCCAGACTTCCTGTGACAATTCTTCACCACAAACTTCCTGTAAGTGACGTGCCTAGTCACAATCTCTCTGTGCCTCAGTCTTCATCTGTAAAAAGGGGATAATAGCTCTTCCCTACATCACAGGAGGGTTGCGAGGATAAATACATTAAAGACTGTGAAGGACTCAGATGTTTCAATAATGGAGTCATATAAGTATCTACCAAGTACCTCCTGTGAAAGAGCGACCAATTCCCAGCAGGTGAATCCCCGGGTAGTGAATAAGGGAATGTCCTGTAGATGCAGGACAGCTATGAATATCCAATAAGTGGTCACAGACCAGCTGACAGCATCTTTCAGCAGGGTGTAGTGGGGTAGCTGGTAGCGAGGTTACCTCTATCAAATGCTACATAGGCCCTATGACGAACATATCAAGGTGAATAAAGACTGCCTTAAAATAAGTTTTACTGAGCAGGTGGGATTCAGAAGTCTCGGTAAGCAGCTCACACAGGAGAAGAGAAACTCTGATTTCAAACCTAGGATGTCAGGCTTGGACAGCCACTGTGTAAAGCTCGACAAATACATATGTTCATGTGAACTGATGTCCATGTCAAGTTTATCTCAGGGGGCTTGGGTGTTCCCCACAAGTTATGTAAAACAGCCTTGCCTGAATACTGTAACTGAGCAAGAACTGCTGAAATTAAAGAAGCCAGTGGGTAAGTGGGATAACCTGAGATATGCAAGTTTGAATGTAGGAATGCTAACTGGAAGAAGCCTGGAGCTATGAGAGGCCTTAAGTAGAAGGTAAATGTGGTATATGTACAAAAGAGTAAATGGAAAGGTTGTAAAGCTAAGATGCTAATGGAGGGTTATAAAATTTACTATTCAGGGAGTTCAACCTTCTGAAATGGGACTGGAGTTATTCTGGATGAAATCATGCAGAGGCATATGATAGAGGTTACCAGAAAGTTGGACTGACTGATGAGTGTTGAACTGTGTTGGGAAGAAATAACTATCCAATGTTGCTGGAAACAGCACATGAAGTCCTAGGAGTGATGAACTCAGTGCTAAAAAGGAGAATTGGTGAAAGACTCCTTAACCTAAACAATCTGGTGAAAAGAAAAAGATGACCTTTAAAAAATGGCAGGCCAGTGAGTTGAGAAGTTATAAAATGACATATCTTCTTATGTGGCATCTCTATTACTGAAGGTTTGCAATCATGGTAGCCCATTCTGTACAATCTCTTTGTAGATTAAAAATACTTTTGATCCAACCTGGATAGCATATTGTCCATTCAAGCTCTTATTTTTCTGCCTCATTTTCTTCTGCCATCAACTTTTTCTTCCAGTGCCCATAAACATGCACCGCCCACTGAATCTCTTAAAATGTGCCCTACAAATCAAATATTTCTTTTCATAAGATCTCTGATTAGTGTTTGCTGAGTATTATGCAGGTCTATCCCGTGATATTTTCAGAATTCTTTTATAACACTGTAATTTGAAGGACTGTAGTTTCCTTATTATTAATTGTTTGAATGTCTACGTTTCAATTTAACCCGACCAAATGTAAGTTTTAAGAGTTGGAATTTAGTCTTCAGATTGCTGTCCCTTCTCATCAGTTGTTCACTCTTCCAAGTGTTTCTTCCGCTCTTGCTCTTCTGGTGCTGACCTCAATATCCAATCTCCCACCTTCCATAATGGCATACATGGAAGCAAAAAAGGAGGCAAAAGGAGGATTGTGGCAGCTAAACATTTGGCCTATGACGAGCTATATAATGACTAGGAGGATATGCTGAACAAAAGACCATCTACTAACTTGCTACGACAAGAGAGAAAATGACAAGAGAGGTGAATGAGTTTGCTAATATTAGAAATGAATGTAGTACATTGCAAAGAATGGAGAATCAACCAACAAAATCTAGAGTGATTATTTTGAAAGAGTGATGAATGAGGAGAACCAAAAAGAGGAACTAAGAACATGTAAGCCAAACTGGGGCTTGATAGATTGCATATAGGAGAAAGAGGCACATAGGAAAATGAAAAAGGAGAAAGCACTTGGCCAGAAAAAAAACTGCTGAACTCATTGGAAGGGGAAAATGCCAGATAGATTGCGTAAAAGCTTTGTGGTGCCCATTTTTAAACATAAAGGAGATATTACAACATGTGCTAACGATTGTCTAATTAAGCTAACATCACATGATATGAATGTATGGGAGAAGATTATTGAAAAAGCACATGCATGGAACAAGTTGACATTTGGAAAGATAAATGTGGATTTATGCCAACTGATGCCATATTTGCTTTACAAATCTTCATGGAGAAGGTTAGAGAAAAGAGATAGCAGCTGGGCATGGTTTTTGTGGACTTGGAGAAGTCGTATGAACTTATACCAAGAAAATTAGTTTGGTGGAGTTTGCAACAGAGTGGTGTTCCAGAAGGATATGTATAATGAAGTAACTAGCATAGTCAAAACCAAATGGGGCTACAGCAGAGAATTCTCAGTAAATGGTGGACTGCATCATGGTCAGCATTGAGCCCTTTTTTGTTTGCAGTTGTCATAGATGTGATAAGTGAGAATATATGAAGAGAGCCAGCTTGGAATATGCTGTTTGCTGGTGACTTTTATATAGTGATGTGAGTGGAAGATTATGAGACCCTGGCTAACCAATTCTGAACAGTTTTGAGAAGGTGGGACTGGGAGGGAACACTGGTGAGACTGAAGTTTTAGTAACTGAGAGAAGAGGACCCACCATAAAGGATATTACAGCAGAAAGCTTAGAAGAGTGAAAGAATTTATGTACCTAAGATCAATGGTTGGAAAGCACCCATAAATAAACATCATTTTCATAAAAGCCGGTGTATTAGTCACAGTGTCCTAGCTAGATCCTGCCTATGTAAATTAACCTGCAGATTCACTAGGACAAAGTCCTCTTCAGTTCTTGTACTGTAATACTGTCTGTGTGTGTCAGTCACTAACCCTTTCCTTTTTCAAATCTCTCCCTGTCTCCTTGTTTTGTGGAACTCATCATTAATCCCCCAAAAGACCGACAAAGACAGAGAAAGAATATGTTGGAGAAAGAAAATACTGCACTTCTCAAAGACTGGGTCTTCAATGTGTCTCTCACTTGGCCTTTTCTCTGTACTCTATTTTTTTATATTGGATTTAAATTACAAAACCCTGGGGTAAGGACGGTATCTTCCTCTATGTCTGTGCTGCACCAATAACCCTGTTGATTCTCAGTAAATATTAGTATTATGAATTATATAGTGCTGGTGTACTCTATTAAACAATTGCTGTGTTTCTATCCCACAGATGGTTGCACTTCAGGTGTGGGTATCTCTAGTTAAGGCTGGGTTCAGTCTTCATTTAGAGCAGGAAAAAAGCATATCATCATCCCCAGATTTACAGCACATAATCTAGGAATAAAGACTAATTTTCTGAAGATTTTCAAGTAAATCTGTTCATTGATTTAGTTTTAATAGTTATAAATATTGTTAATGAAACCTTTAAGAAAATTGACTTTGTGAGACATGATTTTTCAGGCTTCTTTTGTTTATCAACTATGGACCATAGAAGGTCCAAGAAAGCTTGTATCCAATGAGAGTTAGAGTCTGTTTCTGGTAATACATATTTTTTTTTAATTCCTTACCAAAGAAAAATAGGCATTTTTCAACATCGTTGAAAACTTTTGTGCAATGTGTAGCCAATGGATAACAGGTTTTATGTTAGCCATTTCTGTTCTCTGAGGCAACTCTTGAAAAACATTATAAATAATTTAGGAGAGCACTACAACACTGTTCTTTTGTGATGCACAACCCAGTGAACTAGAACAATTTTGACAGACTCCCGGCTTGCTTGGCTCCCTTGTTCTGCCTGACTGTGGCTGTCAATGTTCTGTGGCTTCAGGCTAAAGAGTCCATCAATCCTCCAGCTATGCCTTTAGCCTGCTATCCTTGGTTCTTCCCAGCTAGATGACCTATTAGTTCCATATCTGTGTTGCATCAGAACAGCAGATCTTTGACAAACATCACAAAGAACAGGCCGAGAGGCTGGCATCCATATTGAGACACAGTTAAGGTTGTGGGGCCAGATTTTCAAAGGTATTTAGGCACCTTAAATTGCAGACAGGCACCTCGTGGGATTTTCAATGCACCCAATCAGGCAATTAGGTATCTAATACGCTCTGGTGCTTTTGAAAATCCCTCTAGGCATTTACCTGCAATGTTAGCTCATGGTGCATTTTCTGATGTATAGCAGTTCAAGTGGTGAGGAATGTTTCTGGGTGGAGGAAGAGAGGGATGTGTTAGATGGCTTAACTTTTCATTTTCTTGCTTTTGTGGTTTTATCTACAATTTTAACTGACACACAATGCAGAGTAAATCTACTTACTCCCTCCCTTTAATGGAAACTCCAATATCCATCTTGATTTCTAGAGTATCCAAAAGAACTGCTGATGTTCTTTAAAAGCCAACTTAGATGTTGCCCTGCTCAGTGGCCAATGACCCTATAAAAGGGAAGTGAGGTATGAACTCTTTGGATTTTGAGAAAAATCACATATTAAGGCCCTGATCCTACAATGACATCTATGTTGGATCTCCTTTGACTCCCAGTCTGCTGCTCTAATTCCCTAGGGGAAAACACTAAGCTTGAATTATACATTTCTCTAGCAGAAATGTACTACCATTTATATATGCAAGTAAGAAAGCTTTCACAACTATATTGCACTTCCTTCCTATTGGTAGGTTCTCAATGGTCAAATTTGATTAATTAAGAGTGACTCAGAAAAAAACAGCAAGAAACAGCTCAGACGTTTAGTATGGTTAGTTATGCAAGAAGGGGTTGATACTAAGTGCACATACAATTAGTAAACACATGCATGTCATGTAAATTGTAATAAGATGTGTTTCTTTAAAGGATGAACACTGTATTATATGCTTCTTGGGAGGGGGAAATTTTGGGGGGTCAAAATAAAGATTCTACAACAAAATTGCAAGCAAAAATTGAATGTTTTCCTCCCCTCTTCAAATACCACGAATAAAACAAGAAGGTAATCAGCCACCTTCATTTAATAATTAATTTGCTATGTTAAAAGTTTCCTCTGTACTACGATGTCAATGAATTTGAGTGCAGATGAAACAGTGCCACTATGATATACTTTAATGTTAAGATTACAGTTAATTATAATGATCTAACATTTATCTATAGCCTTTCCCCAAATGGGTCTCCAAAGCACTTTACACTATGTATTATAGCACAGAGACAACTTTGCTATAGTTAAGGTTAAGACCAGCTTTCTGTTTAAAGTCTGACTGTTCTAAGTGCTCTAAAATCTACAGTTACTCAGACTGGCTTGAAATTTATGGTGTGGGTTTTTTTGGTTAGTGATGCAAATTTGAGGCCATTTGAACAAACCTCTCCTGCCCCTCACACACAAACCCAAACAAACTGTCATAACTATAAAGGGAAGGGTAACAGCCCTCCTGTGTACAATACTATAAAATCCCTCCTGGCCAGAGACTCCAAAATCCTTTTACCTGTAAAGGGTTAAGAAGCTCAGGTAACCTGGCTGACACCTGACCGAAAGGACCAATAAGGGGACAAGATACTTTCAAATCTTGGTGGGGGGAAGGCTTTTGTTTGTGCTCTTTGTTTTTGGTTATTGTTCGCTGTTGGGACTAAGAGGGACCAGACATCAATCCATGCTCTCCAAATCTTTCTGAACAAGTCTCTCATACTTCAAACTTGTAAGTAACAGCCAGGCAAGGCGTGTTAGCTTTATCTTTGTTTTCTCAACTTGTAAATGTACCTTTTGCTAGAGTGTTTATCTCTGTTTGCTGTAGCTTTGAACTTATGGCTAGAGGGGGTTCCTCTGGGCTCTTTGAATATGATTACCCTGTAAAGTTATTTTCCATCCTGATTTTACAGAAATGATTTTTACCTTTCTTTCTTTAATTAAAAGCCTTCTTTTTAAGAACCTGATTGATTTTTCCTTGTTTTAAGATCCAAGGGGTTTGGATCGGTGTTCACCAGGGAATTGGTGGAAGAGTCTCCCAAGGCTACCCAGGGAGGGAAAGGTTTTTGGGGGGAAGACAGAGTTTCCCAAATAACTCTTAAATCATTTGGGTGGTGGCAGCAAAAGCAGATCTAAGCTGGTAGTTAAGCTTAGAAGTTTTCATGCAGGCCCCCACATCTGTACCCTAAAGTTCAGAGTGGGGAAGGAGCCTTGAAACAAACAAAACCAGCTTTTCTTAAAGTTGACAAATTCTGGTAACCATTTTTGCTCACACAGATCAAACTAGGGCTCATATCATCATACCATAGTCGCCAATGCTTGAGGGTTACCCCAACAAAGTGCATGGCACCCAGCCGTCCTTTAGTGGAAATCAAATTAAAATGGTATTTGAAAAATATTTTGCCTCTCTGGTTAGGTTCGTCACATTATGCTAACCGATTATGCTAAGCATGCACAGAAAAAAGGACTTGACAAGACTGTTAGCCTTCGAAGTGTTTCTCACCATCGGGATATCTCAAGGGAATAAGCAGTAATCTTTTGAATCTGACCCAGCCAGCTAGTCTCAGTTTGAGTCCCACTTTGGGCAAAAATCTGGAAAAAGTTGGGAGGCATCTTGCTAAAATCTGTCTCTGTTGCAGGAGGTGGCGATGTTAATTATGGGAAAATGTAACACTGGTCTACAATTTTTGAGAAGTCGTCTGCTTCAGAGATAAAATGTGCTATTTATTATGTATTTTGATGTGCTGAATTCAAATATGACAATTAAAACAACTGATTGGCTACTGTTTCTAAGATATTTAAGTTTTTACATTTTATGTCTATGTATATTGTGTAGACAGTAGAGTTTTAATCATAAATTGTAAACCTAGGTCTTTTCATGTGTTTATGGTTGCTTTACATGATAATATTTCACCTGTCCTGTTTATGTAACACTTTAAAAATCAGCAAAAGGGTTATATAAATAAAATTTATTATGAAACAAAAGGCAAAAAACTATTCTGTACATAGTTTAGTCCTATTCAGTGTCTACTCGGCGCTTCTTGGCTTGTCTCTTGGATTCATTAAATGGAGCATCTCTTGTCACTGTCCAGCAATAGTCTGCAAGCATTGATGGGCTCCATTTGCCCTGATAGCGTTTCTCCATTGTTGCAATGTCCTGGTGAAATCGCTCGCCGTGCTCGTCGCTCACTGCTCCGCAGTTCGGTGGAAAAAAATCTAGATGAGAGTGCAAAAAATGTATCTTTAGTGACATGTTGCAACCAAGGCTTTTGTATGCCTTGAGGAGGTTTTCCACCAACAACCTGTAGTTGTCTGCCTTGTTGTTTCCGAGAAAATGTATTGCCACTAACTGGAAGGCTTTCCATACCGTCTTTTCCTTGCCACGCAGTGCATGGTCAAATGCATCATCTCGAAGAAGTTCACGAATCTGAGGACCAACAAAGACACCTTCCTTTATCTTAGCTTCACTTAACCTTGGAAATTTTCCACGGAGGTACTTGAAAGCTGCTTGTGTTTTGTCAATGGCCTTGACAAAGTTCTTCATCAGACCCAGCTTGATGTGTAAGGGTGGTAACAAAATCTTCCTTGATTCAACAAGTGGTGGATGCTGAACACTTTTCCTCCCAGGCTCCAATGACTGTCGGAGTGGCCAATCTTTCTTGATGTAGTGGGAATCTCTTGCACGACTATCCCATTCGCAGAGAAAACAGCAGTACTTTGTGTATCTAGTCTGCAGACCAAGCAAGAGAGCAACAACCTTCAAATCGCCACAAAGCTGCCACTGATGTTGGTCATAGTTTATGCACCTCAAAAGTTGTTTCATGTTGTCATAGGTTTCCTTCATATGGACTGCATGACCAACTGGAATTGGTGGCAAAACATTGCCATTATGCAGTAAAGCAGCTTTAAGACTCGTCTTCGATGAATCCATGAACAGTCTCCACTCATCTGGATCGTGAACAATGTTGAGGGCTGCCATCACACCATCGACGTTGTTGCAGGCTACAAGATCACCTTCCATGAAGAAGAATGGGACAAGATCCTTTTGACGGTCACGGAACATGGAAACCCTAACATCACCTGCTAGGAGATTCCACTGCTGTAGTCTGGAGCCCAACAGCTCTGCCTTACTCTTGGGTAGTTCCAAATCCCTGACAAGGTCATTCAGTTCACCTTGTGTTATGAGGCGTGGTTCAGAGGAGGAGGATGGGAGAAAATGTGGGTCCTGTGACATTGATGGTTGAGGACCAGAAGTTTCATCCTCTTCCTCGTCTGACTCAAGTGAGAATGATTCTGGTGCATCAGGAACCGGCAGTCCTTCTCCGTGGGGTACTGGGCGTATAGCTGATGGAATGTTTGGATAATGCACAGTCCACTTTTTCTTCTTTGACACACCTTTCCCAACTGGAGGCACCATGCAGAAGTAACAATTGCTGGTATGATCTGTTGGCTCTCTCCAAATCATTGGCACTGCAAAAGGCATAGATTTCCTTTTCTTGTTCAACCACTGGCGAAGATTTGTTGCACAAGTGTTGCAGCATATGTGTGGGGCCCACCTCTTGTCCTGATCTCCAATTTTGCAGCCAAAATAAAGGTGATAGGCTTTCTTAACCAGAGTGGTTATACTGCACTTTTGTGATGCAAAAGTCACTTCACCACAAACATAGCAGAAGTTATCTGCACTGTTCACACAAGTACGAGGCATCTCTGCTCACTTTGGCTAAACAGAAATGTGTCCCTTTGCAAAATCAAACACTGACAAATAAGAGAGCACGACACTGTATGATTTCTAGAGCTGATATAGGGCAATTTGTTCAGCAGAGTGATGTAAGCTTCGTTATGATTGCATCATCCATGACTTCTAGGAATAACATGATGCAATTCATATCATGTATGACGCAATACCAGCTTCAGATTGCATCATTCATTGTTTTGCCTAAAAAGTAAGTACTGTCCAAACCCAGTCATAGATTTATTCATAGATCCAGTCAAAGATGTATTTTAGTCATTTCTTGTTTAAATTGAGATCACTTCCCTTTATAACTCACTTATCCTCCGCCATTCCAAAGTCAAGGGTCGTATATACTGACCCAATAGCATATCTTGAAAACTAGAGCCAATCAATTTTAAGCATCATTTTCGTTCTCAGTGACCCAGAATTAGTAAAGTTTGACTACATTTATTTCAGAAGCATTTTGGCTGTAGAGCAGTGTAATCAAAGTATTTCTGTAAGAAAAATAGGAAAGGAAGGGCCATGTTGGGATTGAAGGGAATAAGGTTAAGAAGAGTTGGGATTGCATTGATGTTAGGGGGGTTAGAGGGCTTAGGTAAGAGGGAGGGGTACGAAGTGGGAGCAGATAAGATGTGGGGGTTGGCGAATAAGGGGTAGCAGAAGAAATTGAGAGTTTAGGGGTGAAGTTAGCCTGTCAGCCTTGAATTCTTCCCTTCCATGTGTGCTGGAATCTAGGGGAGCCCTACCCTTCTGCAGGGGTCTGAGCCCCTCTCCCTGCCTCCTCGTGAGAGTTAGGATCTGGGGTAAAGGGGCTGAAGATAACACAAATTTAAACATATAAAATCCAGAAACTAGATACAGATCACCCCTGTGTGGGGTAGGCGGAGTGGGCTGACATGGGGGGAGGGCAGGGCTGGCAAGTTATATAGGCCCGTGGTGCCCGGGCTCCAGAATTATTCAGGGCCCAGGGGCCCAGCTCCACCAATGTTTGGGACCAGGTCTCTCCCCCGGCCCCGCCTGCCGCCCCTGCACGCCTCCCCCAAGAGTCCCTGCCTGCTCCGCACTGCACTCCGCTCTGCCGGCTCCTGGCATCAACTGCTGCTGCAGGGTCCTAGCGCCCCCCAACCACTAGTGCCAAGGCAGGCTTACCCTGGCCTTCCACCTTGGATGGACGGACTCTTCCCTTTTCTGGCGGGACCCTCCACCAGCACAGGGGGCCCCCCGCCTGCAGTCACTGCTCCTGCCCCACGCTGGGCAACGGTCAGCCCCATCCCCCACCCCCAGTGAGGCTACAATGAGGGGCAGCAGTAGGGGAGGAGACACAAACATGATGGCAGCCCACACCCACCACAGGGGAGGCGAGGGGGCTTCCTGGACCTGAGGGGGCCCTAGGAGCAAATGCAGTGACAGTGGTATGAGGTGAGTGTGCTGCCGGGAGGGGGGTGAGGGGTGAGAGAGGGAGCCCCTCCTCCAGAGCTCACTGCTGCCAGCAGGGGGAAGGCTGGAGGGAGTTCTCCTTTCTGGCCCCAGCCAGGGGCAACCTGCCTGCACCCCAAACTCCTCATCCCCGGCCCACCCCAGAGGCCCGCACCCTCAGGCAGAGCCCTCACTCCCCCAAACCCCAACCCTCTGCCCCAGCCCTGAGCCCCCCCTGCACCGTGAACCCCTCATCCCCGGCCTCACTCCGCAGCCCTCACCCCCCCCCAAACCTCTGCCCAAGCCCCTCCCACACCCCAAACCCCTCATCCCCCATCCCAGAAACCTTACATTTTTACATTATTTTAAAATATATATATTGGCTTACAAGGCAGTTGTGTGTGTGGTGGTGGAGGGGGGACCTGGACTTGTTCTGGGCACCATCAAAAATTATACAAACCTGCCGCCTCTGGGGGAGGGGCCCAGACTGGAGGAAGGACGGAGTGGGTAGACCTGAAGCATAGTTGGGGGAAACTGGCTGAAGCAGGGGCAGGAGTCCCAGCTAGAGGTGGCTAATGGGACTGAGCTCAATGTGCAGCTCAGGCTACATAAACAAGGTAGTATGCAACCTTCCAGCAAGCCTGTGATGCATGCATGTGGTAGCATAGGGCAGGAGACAGCAAGGAGCAACTTCTTAAATGTTAATGGCTTGTAGAGTGCCAACTAATGGCTTAATGGGCTGGGAAGGGGAGGGGCAGCTAGAAATGTTGCGGGGGAGCTACATGCTGCGGTGAACAGTGGGGCAGAGGATGGACAAGGAGGGAGATACACCAGTCTTCCCTTGCACATTTAAAGTTACTGTAACAACCAAGTAATAAAATTGTAACGATTTTGGGACCTAGAGCATAGATGAGATTTCCTTCACCAGCCCTTTTAGCAAGTATACACAACATAACAAATATTTCAAAATACAAAGTATCCCCATTCCACTGTAACAAAATGTATGGGGGGGAGGAAAACTGAGGAATCACACAGCAACCATGTGTTGAAAACACACAGTGGAAAAAGCACTGGACTGGGACTATTCCTGCCACCAGCCTGCTTGGTACTCGGGGCAAGTCACTTCGCCTCTCCGTGCCTCAGTTTCCCATGTGTAAAATGGGGATATTGATATAAAGTGCTTTGAGAGCTACTGATTAAAAGCACTATATAAAAGCCAGGTCTTTGGATTATTACCTAGCCACAGTAGCATATCAACTGTAAACTTAGGTGCGAACTACAACTGCCTACATGACCATGAACTCCTACCAAAAAACATTTTTCTTTCTGTTTAAAACACCAGGAAATTAAATTAAAATTTTTTCATTAAAACAGCGTTAAGGTTGCCCAATGATAGCTCATGCCTTCTAGTACATCAAATTCAGCAAAACTCAAACTTGTGAAAACCAGGAAATATAGTTAAGGTAAAAGCCCACACAACCTTATCTCTGCCTCTTTGAGCGATGCCCCAATACACCCACAACACACACTCCCACTTTTCCCTTTCACTGTAATAGGCAGGTGCTAGCTGCACTTGCCCTATGCTCAAACACTGAGCTTGCACCCCTGACAGAATACCACACTTGTAAAATTTAAACAACCATTTCATACCCTTTTACAGCCCTTTCACACTTGAACACAGCTAAACCTATACTTCCCCGACTCATCATAAAATCCATAGACCACTCTCACAGCTCACCTCACTACTGACAATACCCATGGCAAGAAGACACCAGTGCCCTGCTACTGACATAACCTACACAATTGTGCACTGAAATGATGTGGACTAGAGCATCAAGCTGCATATATGCCTCCTTCCTTTGATAACACACATGGGGGGGGACTCAGAACCTGAGCTCCTGAAATCACAATCACAGCTCATCCAAGCTGCTCCAACTTATTCCTCCACCATTCAATACAGCTACACCTAACACACTGAATGCAGTTGCAGTTCATTCAGGTAATTCCAAACAGCTATTGATAGCTCTGGGGGGAGTAGGGGAGTTAAGGCTACGTGGGTGTTTACCTTAACTCTATATTCCCTGGTTTTGCTGTACTCAACACAGCTGAAGGGCACAGGCTATCGACGGGCAACAGTAACTCTGCATTAACAATTTTTTTTGCCATTTAATATATGGGTTGGTCATAGGTGTGCGCACGGGGTGTGCCGGGTATGCCCAGGCACACCCTAATGCCGGGGTGGGCAAATGGCTCCACTCCCCGGCGCGGCAAGCCACGGGGTCTGCGCTCCCGGGCGGAGGGCCCGGCCGAACGCAGCAAGCTGCTGGCCCCTTCCCCGCCTTCGCCCCTCCCCTGGAGCCATGCTGTCACACGCGCGGCACTCTGGGGGCTGGGGCTGCGCACTCCCGTGGGGCAGCGTTTGGCTCCGTGGTGAGGCAGACATGCTCCCCGCTCCCCTGGAGCCATGCCGCCGCGTGCAGCGCTCTGGGGACTGGGGGTCTGCGGGGAGTCAGACACGCTCCCCCCTCCCCATGAGCCATGCCGCCGCGCGCAGCGCTCTGGAGGCTGGGGCTGCGCGCTCCTGCGGGGCAGTGTTTGGCTAGAAGCCTCATCTCATGGTAAGGGGTCCGGGGCCAGGGGGGTTGGATAAGGGGTGGGGGCAGTCAGGGGACAGGGTGGGTTGGATAGGGGGTGGGATCCCAGGGGTGGTGGTTAGGGGCGGGGGGTCTCTGGAGGGGGCAGTCAGGGAGCTGGGGGGATTGGATGGGGCATGGGAGTCCCGGGGTCTCTCAGGGGGCGGATAAAGGTCAAGGCAGTCAGGGGACAGGGAGCATGGAGGGTCCTGGGGGGGCAGTTAGTGGGGGGTCTCTGGAGGGGTGGTCAGGGGACAAGGAGCTGGGGGGGTTGGATGAGTCAGGAGTTCTGGGGGGGGCTGTCAGGAGGCAGGGGTGTGGGGAGGGGTTGGGGGAGGCAGGGAGCGGGGGGGTTGTATGGGTCAGGAGTTCTGTGGGTCCTGTCAGGGGGTGGGAGTCCCGGGGGTCTGTCTGGGGGCGGGGGTGTGGATAAGGGTCGGGGCAGTCAGGGGACAGGTAGGGGGTAGGGTCCTAGGGGGGCAGTCAGGAGACAAGGAGCAGGGAGGCTTAGGTAGGGGGTGGAGTCCTGGGGGATAGTTAGGGGCAGGGGTCCCAGGAGGGTGTAGTCAGGGGACAAGGAGCAGGGGGGGTTGGGGGTTCTGAGGGGGGAAGTCAGGGGGCGGGAAGTAGGAGGGAGTGGATGGGGGTGGGACTAGGGCAGGGGCGGGGCTCCCTGGGTGCATACCCTAATGAAATGGGCTGCGCATGCCTATGGGGTTGGTTCACCATCATAGGAGCTGTTCAACAGGGCACAACATTTTAGAATACAAAATCCTTCTGAGTAGTGTGTGCCAGAAGATTGCTTGGGGTGGGTTTTGGAAAAGCCTTCATGGGACAAGATGGAGGATTCAAACAACCCCGCTGGCCAATGTCCTAAAAGAAGGAAACAGGAGAATACACTTTGCTGTCTGAGGGTTTATATCACTGTAGGTGACTGGCATGCCTCTTTCTCCCCTTGTTATAGAATACATTGGCCACCAGGGACAGGTAAGGAGGTCCTTCCCTTGCAGCAGGACGGAAGGCAGGGACAGGAAGGGGAGGTCTTCTGGCCCACCTGCCCTTTTAGTAATTGCTTTCCTTTTTTTTTTTTTTTTTTTTTTGAGAAATATAGCTTGGCTAATAATGGCTGGTACTGAATGCCATGTTTGTTGTGCTTCCAGCATGCTCAGGGCCACAGACCACTGTTATGGATTACGTCAGTGCAGCGTAACTTTTTTTAATATAAATCATCTTGAATATAAATTGTATTCCCAAACTCTTTACAGAATAAAATATTAGGACGGTGGCCAGTATCTAGCACACACTTTTTCAAAAACTGCGCAGTGAATTAAAGCATGAAATCATGAAGTCAGTAAGTGAAGGGAAAGAGAAATTAAGAAGCATAGATGAGAATAGGTTAAGATGAGATTTGAAAAGGGTTGTAGGGTGGATGAAACATATACAGTAAGGCTGCAGAGAAGAAGGTTGTTACTCAAATAGTGGTGAAATTTTGAGAAGGGACAGAGGAAGGCCGGCTATAAAGGGAGCACAGGCAAGTAAGGCCTGTTAGAAGTAGGTTGATTTAAGCCAACACAGTGTTTTATTAATTAGGGGAATTCTGAATAGAGAACCAGAGGAAGTATTAAAGGAGGGGGTGATATTGTATGTATGAAGGCAGGCAGCAATACTCTATACATCAGGGGTTCTGAAACTGTGGGTCAGGACCCCTCAGGGGGTCGTGAGATTATTACATGGGGGGGACAAGCTGTCAGTCTCCACCCCAAACCCCGGTTTGCCTCCAGCATTTATAATGGTGTTAAATATATTAAAAAAATGTTTTTAATGTACAAGGGGGTCGCACTCAGAGGCTTGCTGTGTGAAAGGGGTCACCAATACAAAAGTCTGAGAACCCCTGCTATACATGATGGAGTCTAGACAGCTGGAATTTAGAACGACAACAGAGGAGGGAGTAGCACCCAAGAAGCTCAACACAACCTTTAGGAAAAGATAAAAAATAAACAGTGGAAAAACACTACTAGCCTTTAATTTAGTGACATTTGAAGGTGACCTTGAGAGACCTTAATGGCACTGTCCCATCAATTTATCTATCCTGTCTTTATTGAGAAGATAGCCAGAGTTAGCTTGCACAGACAGTGATAACTTTTACTTTAGAAAGGATTGGAGCTAAATGTAACAGCAATAGTATATAATACATATAAACATGATTACTTTCAATATGCCATGCCTATAGAGTACAAAAATATCATCCTTCATCCTGTAATCAAAAGTAACAAACCTACAAAGTAAAGCATCAAAAACAAAACATTGAACACACAGCTAAAAATCACAAACATATAGGTAAAAGTTTAACTAAAATGCATTTACTGTAATTTACAAACAGTGTTTTGGTTTCCCTCTAGGGCACTATAATCTGTATTCTAAATTTTCCCCAGACATTCAAAGCTACTGAATTTAGAGTTCTATCCAATCATATAAACTTAATTTCACATTGAAACTAAAACCCACAACCACCGCCACCACACAAACACTTTAGATTGCCAATAAAAATATATATTATAGTGCATTTAAGTATGGAATTTTATATTACTGCTTTTACTTATTCTTACTTCTGGGGCATGATTTCTTATACAGCGTAGTGTAATATAAAGAACACATTGTCTCCTGTGCGTAGGCTCTGCGTAGGTTTCTCATCCTTAAAAGCATGCAATGATATTGGTTAATTGCTAGATTTCAGCCACCTTTCTATCCTCTTTCTTTCAGTGGGCGTAAAAGGGTTTATTTGTAATATATATTGCTGCTGACAGAATTTTATCTTGTTCTTCTGGAATATCAGCAGCAATTGCCAAGTTAGAGGCTTCCCCAGAAAGCACGTCAAAGGATTCCCACCCACACACTGAATATCTAACAGGATCTGACCCATTTTTTCCTTATTAAAGCATCAGTACACTTGGGGGGGGGGGGGGGAGAGAAGAATCTTCACTATGCTTGAAACAGAAAAGGAGTTAAATGTATGCAAGAACTGAAGTGGGAACTGCTTTTTATTTCTTACTAAATCATTACCAAGGTGCTAAAAGCCATATTTAAAATGCAAAGAACAAATTTATTTTTTCTTGATTTTGTGAATATGATGTTCTTACTTGGTGTGATTTACAGCTCCAGCTGTCTTTTGCCAAAGCATGAGGAAGACTACACTTATAATTGCTGACTATGGAAAAATACCATGAAATTAGCTTTACCTATCTTTTCTTACTGTACCATTGGGCATATTTCTGCAGTTTGGGCAATAATGGTCTCATAGCTCAGTATTCATGATACTAGAGTGTGTGCAAAAATTAAGCATGAAAAATAACCACAGTTAAAATATGATTTTACTAAGGTTATTAAAATAGTCAAATGAGAACAAATAAAAAACAATATTCTATAGCAATCAACTTTAAATAACACTTAAGGACCACAGCGTTAGGACTGACTATTGCAAATGCAACTGAGCATCATTACCAATTAAATACAAGAACTAGGGATGAAAAAGGCCTATTGGATCATCTAGGCCATCTCCTGGCCAGTGCCAGAAGTAAAAGAACTCCGTTCATGAGGAACCTGTCTCTTGAGACTTAAATAAATACTTGACACATCCAACCTAACTTCCTGCTTACTTGAAACAAATTCACACCACCATAGAATCATAAAACTGGAAAGGACCTCGAGAGGTCATCTAGCCCAGTCTCCTGCACTCAAGGCAGGACTAAGTATTATCTAGACCATCCCTTGTTATCTCTCAGACACGTCATGTATAACTGATGCTGAATCAATGCAGGCAAAAGTGCTTGACAAATTACGAGACTGAACTGCACTGCATTTGGTGTTCTTGCCCCCACCCCACACTAGTTCAAAGTTGATTAAAATATTTCTTAGCTGATCAGAGACCAAAAATGGTTACTAACCTTTCGTAACTGTTGTTCTTCGAGATGTGTTGCTCATGTCCATTCCATGTTGGGTGGGTGTGTGCTGCGTGCACCGTTGCCAGAGATTTTTACCTCAGTGGTATCCATTGGGCCAGCTCTAGTGCCCTCTGGAGTTGTGCATTTATGTGTCAGTATCAGGGGAGCTGCTAGCCCTGCACTCTCTCAGTTCCTTTTTGCCGGTTAACTCCGACAGATGGCTAAGGAGGATGGGTCATGGAATGGACATGAGCAACACATTTCAAATAACAAGGTTAGTAACCGTTTTTTCTTCTTTGAGTGCTTGCTCATATCCACTCCGTGTTAGGTCACTCGCAAGCAGTACCCCAGGAGATGGGCTCAGAATTCATGGACATGCTGACTGCAACAGTGCTCTTCAAAAATTGACGTCATCTCGGGCCTGTTGGGTGATGACATAGTGAGACACGAAACATAGTGAGGCACTGATAACTAAGTTGAGGCTCTGCAGATGTCCTGGATTGGGACCTGTGTGAGGAACGTTGCTGATAAAGACTGGGCTCTTCTGCAATGATCAATTAAGATGGCCAGAGGCAGGACATTCACCTGCTTGTAGCAAGCTCGAATACATGTGGTTATCCAGGATGAGATCCTTTGGGTTGACACAGGAACCACTCTCATCCTTTCTGCTATTGCTACGAAGAGTTGCATGGCTTCACGGAAGTCCTCTCAATATCAAAGGTGAGGGCCCGCCTAATGTGTAACGAGTGAAGCCATCATTCCTTGAGTTCTTGAGAAAGTTCAGGAAGACGACTGTGAAGAAAATGACCTAGTTGTTATGGAACTGTGACACCACCTTTGGCAGGAAGGCTGGAGTGCAGTTGGATCTTGTCCTTGGAAGCATACTTTGTAGGGTGACTCTGACGTAAGGGTCTTGTTCTCAGTTCTGGCCAAGGTTGATGACACCAGGAAGGCGACCTTTCAGGAGAGAAATGTCAGGGAGCACAATGCTAACGGCTTGAAGGAGGGACCCTTGAGCTTCAACAGAATCACGTTTAAGTTCCCTGGGGGGGCTGGTTCATGGACATGAGGGTAGAGTCTCTCCACCCCCTTGAGAAACTGAACTGTCATTTCTTGGGAGAACACTGACTTGCTGTTCACTGGAGGGTGGAAGGCTGAGATGGCTGCCAAATGCACATTAATGTACAAGAGAGAGCAAATAGTCCAAGTTAGACTGAAGAGAAGATCGAGATGGAGAGAGAACACATTCAGAAGCCTAACAAGAGAAACATTTCCACTTGGCCAAGTAGGTAGCTCTGGTGAAAGACTTTCTACTGCTTAGCAAGATCTGCCGAACCTGTTCCAAGCAGACCTGTTTTTAAGGGTTCATGTATTAGCATCCATGCAGTTAAATGCAGGAAAGCGAGGTTCGGATGAAGTTACCATCCGTGGTCTTGTGAAATCAGGTCTGGATGGAGTGGGAGCAAGAATGCAGCTGCCACTGAGAGATCCAGGAGCATGTCAAAGCAATTCTGGCACGGCCACGTCGGTGCTATCAGAATAACTCTTGCCTTGTCCCATTTGATTTTTAGGTGGACCTTGTGAACCAAGGGGGTTGGGGTGTAAAGTAGGTGGTCTGTCCATGAGAGCAGGAAGACATCAGAGAGGGAGCCCAGGCTGTGTGCACGCAGTGAACAAAACTGATGGCATTTCCTTCTGCCTGGTGGTAAATAGGTCCACCTGGGGAGGACCCCATCTTTGGAAGATGAATCTGGTGACCTCTGGGTGAAGGGACCACTCGTGGTTAGAGGAGAAGGATCTGCTGAGGTGATCTGCCAGTACATTCCAGGCTTCCGGGAGATGTGACACTTTGAGATAAATGGAACGCTTCACGAAGAAGTCCCTCAGATAGATGGCCTCCTGACACAAGGCCGAAGATTGAGCCCCTCCCTCCTTGTTGATGTAAAACATGGCTGCAGTATTGTCTGTCAGGACCTACACCACGTTACCTGAGATCTGGGAGAGGAACTTTGGCATGCTAAGCATACCACCCTGAGCTCCCTGATGTTTATATGCAGGGAGAATTCATCTTGGGACCAGAGACCCGGAGTCCTGAGATTGTTGAGGTGGGCTCCCCACCCTAAGTCCGACGCATCTGAGAGATAACAAGGGGCACCCCCCCATCATCACTGATCTCAGGTCTTTCCACCAGTCCAGGGAGGCGAGGACCAGGGGAGGGACCATGAGCACTGAGTCCAAGTGGTATACTGATGCTAGCCACATCTGGAGGAGCCTGAGGCGCAGCCTTGTATGCTGAACCACTTAAGTACAAGCTGCCATGTGACCCAGCAGCTTGAGTCACACCCGAGCTGCCGTGATTGGGTGGGCCATGACTTTGGATAGGCACTGGAGAGGAAGCCTGGGCTATGTGCACGCAGTGAACAAAACTGATGGCATTTCCTGTTCTGCCTGCCTGGATCCCAGGCAGGGAATGATGGAGGGCAAGGAGACCATGCAAAACTTCAACTTTTTACGAGACTTGCTGAGGAAACGCAGGTGGAGGATGGGTCTGAGGTCACCTTTTGCCTTTGAGATAAGGAAGTAGCAGGAATAGAACCTTTTTCCTTTCATGTCCCGAGGGACCTCCTCCACCGCCCCCAGGCACAGGAGGTTCTCGATCTCTTGAATGAGGAGTTGCTCGTGAGAAGGGTCCTTGAAAAGGGATGGTGAAGAGGGCGGGTGGAAGGGAGGGGCAGACAAAAATTGCAGGGAATAGCCCCGAGATACTATGTCCAGCACCCAGTGGTCCAAGGTGACCCGCAACCAGGCTGAACGGTAGGGATGAAGATGGTCGAGGAAGAACAAGGTGGATCTGGGAAATTGACTGGGGCATCGCTCTCGAGCGCACCTTCAAAATGAGCGCTTCTGGCCCCAGGATGCTTTGCCAGGCTGGGCTGCACAGGTGAGCGGGAGGAGGAAGGGCAGCGACAACTAAAACTCGTGTCTCTATCCCTTCTCCTTGCAGACCCCTGCTGAGGCTGCCAAGGCCTTGGTGGGGGGGGCGGCCGGAATTGCTTCCGTGCTGACTGCGGCATATGCATGCCCAGTGAGCAAAGGGTGGCCTGAGTGTCCTTTAACCCATGCAACATCGCATCTGTCTGTTCAGAGAAGAGACCATTCCCATCAAATGGGAGGTCCTGGATCGAGGTCTGTGTCTCTTGGGAAAGGCCGGCGGTCTGACGCCAGGAGCTGCGCCTCATAACCACTGCCGCGGCAACCACCCTGGCTGCTGAGTTTGCAGCGTCCCACGCCATATGGAGAGAGCACCTAGCCGCCGTGGTGCCCTCCTCTACTAGGGTGCCGAATTCTTGGGCCAAACCCTGCAGGAGGTACTCCTTGAACTTATGGAGGGAGTCCCATAAATTAAAATTGCATCTGCCCAAGAGGGCCTGATGGTTTGACACCCGAAATTGCCAGGCTGGCAGTGGAATAAATTTTTCTTCGAAAAAGGTCCAGTAACAAGTCTGAGAGGGTGAGGGCTGGCGGTGCCTCTTATACTGGCACATAAGTGCATGGCTCCAGAGGGCACCAGAGACAGCTGAATGGATACCACTGAGGGAAAAATCTCTGGCAACAGTGCATGCGGCACGCACACACCTAACATGGAATGTATATGAGCAAGCACTTGAAGAACAGTCCAGTCAAAATGTATTTTAATTTATACATACATCAAAAATGCTCATTCATTTACAACTGTGAAGCAGAATTGATAACCCAAAGCTAGTGAGATTAATAAAGGCTGTGTATGCCATAAGGAAACAGTTTTTCTACTTAAAGATGGCAATCTGAATTATGGACAAACTACTGCACAAGATAGATAAATTTCTTATCTCTCTGGAGAAATGACCCATCAGTTCATTCCAATGCTGTATAAATGGGAGATGTAGGGAGAAAACAAAACAAAACACAAGACTGCATCTGTATGTTCTGAACTATTTAAGTGTGTGATTTAATTTTGTCTCAGCTGGTCAAGTAGTGATTTCTCAAACAGTGGTTGCGAGATATGCTACTTCAGAAAGAATCCACAAGGATTCTTTTGATGGACATGAGTCTATAGCGTTGAGAGCCTCAACTTCAGAGCCCATACGAATAGCTTCACATCAACTTATTGACATGAAGAGGAGTGAGGAAGCCTTTCTGCAATTCACATTGTCATAATAAATTACATCAGCTGTAATTCTGTGATTAGACATCAGAATGTATTATGTAAACAAAAGTGAAGAAGGGATGGGAAAAGAGAATTCCACTTTGGAAACAAATACAGTATCTGTTTCTATGGATAGAATAATACCTGGCACTTCTAAAATCTTTTCATCTAGTTGGGAAAGCAAACTCTGCCAGAAAACAGGCTGAGTAGGATATCTGTTCATTAGGGGAAAATGGACTTTAAGTCACAGAACTATCGATCTATAGAGCAGAGTGGGTGTCTTCCTCTTTATTTTGTGAATACTGCCTTGATCTCCTGCATGTAAGATTTGGACTAGCTGAGTCTATTTATTTCCTTTTGTGATACTTCTATACAAAATGGTACAGAAGACTTAACAGGAAAGGTTTTGCTATTCTAGTGGCACCCTTGCAAGTCAGGGAGGTGGAGGTTCCATCTGTGTAGTCTGTGACTATGCTACGGCGTTACACCGGCATAGCTATGGAGCTGTACCTGTGCCACTGTAGCGTCCGTATAGTAGACATGGCCTCGAACTGAGCTAATGGCATCATGAACATACAGAGAACATGTGGGAGCTGTCTAAGTAGCTGTTGCCAGTGTGGTGAGGGGAGGGAGAAAAGCCAGCCACTGCCCTCTCCAGGACTCATCATATAGGCTCCTTTGTGGGCATCACATGGGGCAGGAAACCCATACCTACTGGGGGGGAGGGAAGGGAAGAGAAGCCTTGCTGGACTTCCTCCCATAACTTTCCACCCCTGTTCTTACCACCACACTGGGGGTTCCATATGGAGACAGAGATCCCAGAGGTGGGGAAGAGAGAGGCCAGGCTTCCTTCAATCACCCCCAAGACCCATCATGTGGTGCTGGTGGCCAATTCCCCCTCTGGGAGTGAAGCACTGGGAAGTTAAGAAATGCCAGAATTAAGGTTGCCTGAGCAACTCTAATTCACCTCCCTTGTGTGTATACATTATGATAGTCTTGATTACATTACTACATACTATTATTCAACAGGACCTCCTTCAGTGGCTAGGATGGATTCACAAGAAGGCAAAATTAAGAAGATGCCCCTACACCTGGCATTTCCTAACTTTCAGGTACTTGACTTTGCAGCCTAAATGAAGTATTTTTAATATAGCTATTTTGAATTTAATTAACTATTTACAGTGTTAATATAGGATTGTTGTAATCTGCACTATCTGCTGTTCTCTGATCTGTCGTGGCAATTAAAATCAGAGGCATTGGGACTGCTCACTATCCCAAGGTAATATCAAGAGGACAAGAGGAAGGCCGTTAAGGGACTGTATGTCTGGACTGTCCTCCCCCTTGATATAATGGTTGCTGAGCAGGGTCAAGCCTGGGGTAATAATGACCAGCAGTAAAGTAAGGAGAAGAAGATCTAATCCTTCTCTCTGTTAGACTCAGAGGAAAAACTCCCCCTCCTCTGCCTGACTTGGAGAGTTCTGCACTTCCAGAAGTCATCTCAGGCTAGGAGGTGAGGGCTCAACAGCTAGGGGAACTGAAGCGGAAGCAACAGGAGAGTTGATGGCTGTTTGAGTCATTTCTGAGGCCCCTAGCCTTTCAACAGTAAAGCATCAGCATCTTTGGGGTTGCAGAGAATGTATGAAGATGAGATGCCCAAGCCAGGTGTCTCCTGTCTGTCTCCTCTCCTCTAAAGGAGGATCTGTCCCTCCTCCAGTTTCCTCTCTTCTTTGGAAGAAAGATAAATCTAATACACAGGTTATACAGAGACTGTACATAAAATCTCTTAAAATACTGTAAAGACTTCTAAAATGCAGGAAGTTTCCTTCCCCCAAAAAAACAATTTTTCCAGAACAAACTCCCAGGCACTTCAGTTTTATTTGTTTTTTATACCAACACAATTTCCACATCCTGGTCAAGTCAAAACAATAATATTTTTAGAAATGGGCCTACTCAGCTGCACACATTTATGTACAAGCATGCCTACACGCTCTTTGTTTGGTTGGCCATGGAACTGCTACTTGAGGCCAAACTGCCTTCAGTTACCTTGTTATTTTGTCCACATTCTCTTCCCTTTACTTTGGCCCATCATTGAAGATGAAGCAATGCCACATCAGCACACACCACTGAAACTTATGATGACAACCACTGGTGAGTTGCCTGGTTAGTATTTTGATATACTTTCACCAAACTACCACTACTCCAGGCAACACAGCATATGTCTGCTCCCTATCAGCCCACAGTTACCCACAAAATAATGTTCTGCTGCCCCCAATATACTTCATCTGTTCTACCTATTTTGCCAAACAGGCTCTGATTCTGAGAATTCCTTCTGTCTTTTGTGCTCTCCAGTTTGTGTACTTGGCTTCTCAGTTTCCAATATATTTTCCAGAATCTTCCATGACATGTAAGCCATCTTGGCTCCTAATTCTCCTTCCCCATCTGCTTCTTGTTCCTTGTCTCTCACCTCTTCTTCTTTATCTATTCCTGTTTCCTCTCCATCCACTATGCTTTGAACCCAATTTATTAGCTCACACATATACCCATCCCCAATACAGATAGTAATGTAGAAGCACTATTCTGGCTGTTTTCACTCACCCAGTCAGTCACTGCTTCCAAGGCAAGTTCAAAGATTTGACTCCTTTTTGAAGATAATGTTAGTTATCCATGTCATCTGATGAGTTCACAAAATAGTTACTTTTAAGTTCTATGAAACAAGGCAATAGGTCTCCTGGAACTCCAAATAGTAATGTGGCACTGTTACATGGGGCAGCATAAATATCAGGCATAAAATTGAGTGCACAGAGATAGTGTTCATGCTTCAGAATGTGATTTCACCAAATTATATCAAGAAATAAACTATATAATCTATCCCAGTCACCTGTACTAATGTAATTATTGTAATTTGTTAGCTTTGGGATGAACATTAAGAGTTTCAGAACAAAAAAAAAAGATGGTTGTGTTACAAGTGAGACGTGAATTGCGCATATAAACTAAATTAAATTTCTATGGGAAAACAGAATAAATGTTATGCAACAAAGAGAAAGGAAGTTGAAAGACTTCAACATTTAATCTAAAAGCATTTTTGCTATAGATTTGAATGTCACTTCTTTATAAAAAAAAAAAAGAATCAAAGAATATAACATTTGTAATATTAACAAAGGAATTATTAAAATACATTTCTTAAGAGCACTATTGTATTTCCTGTCCTTTTCTGCGTAGCAAATTAAGATCGGAGTAAAACATGGGCACAGGAGTCTGTGCTAGCAGATACTGTGACACAAGATTGTGACCTTGTTTACTTGATGACTACATTCTGAAGCCAGCGGCACAAATCACAAAGTACAGCAGGAAATATAATACTGAAACCCAGTAAATTATCTTTATTTGTTTTTTATGAATCTGTCTAGTGTAAATGAGTCACAGCTTAATTAGCTCATAATTTAATTAAAAACTAAACTTTTATTAAATCAATTTCTTATTTGTTGTGAAAGATTTCTTTTGTGGCAAAACTAATTTGGTGTGCAATAAAAAATTTTTAAATGCAAGCTTGTTACTAGAATAATCCCAAATTAAACTGATCACACTCAGTTTTAAACACTGCAATGACTAGCTAAAGCACACAGGGCAAGCAGCAGCAGAGAAAATGCATTAAATTCAAGTAGTCTCATAAAAATTTAAGCCTTACATGCAAAAAAGTCAAAAGTGACTTAAGGTAGGTTTCTTTCTTTTAATGAAACTAATAGGCACATACTGTAGTACTATAGTCATTTAAATTTATACACAAAAGATAAAGTATGGTGCTTGACACCCCATAAATACCATAGATAAGGCAAGAAAAGCAGAATTCTACTTACGGATATGATTCTGAAAGTTGCTGAGCTATTTTATAAGCTGCTGGGTCTCTGTCTAGTGCATATATTGTAATATCAGTTACTTTCTGTAGAAGAGCTGTAGTATGACCTCCTGCTCCAAACGTCATATCAAGCATACGCTGTTGAATGCAAAAGAAATAATACTGTTACTTAATAATATAAGGTAAAGAAACCTACTGTTGATTTAAACCTTTTCTAGTTAACCTCTCTAATATGGTGTGGAAGAATAAATATTAAATCCATTTCACAAGCTTTTTTTGAAAACATTTTAAAGCAATTTTCATTGAACATGCTTCAAAGAACAGAGCAAACCAATTCACATTTATTTTCTTTTGCTCAGATTGTGATCCCACATGGAGGGGAGCCTCTATGCACAAGATGAGGTCAGTCACTTCTCTGCAACATAATATCTCCCCTTTCCCCTTCCTCCTGACTTCAAAGGAGGTTGAAGGGTCTAAGCACTTCACAGGATTTACTCAGCAACATGTAGGACTGTGCTTAAAAGGAAGGATGATGGGTATGTACAAAACACCAGTGGTTCACAACTTCTTTTCTGGATCCCAACTTGTGATGGGCTGGCAAATGAACTCCCTTACAAGCTGTCCCCACACGTCACATCCTGCCACCACTAAAGCTGTCTCGTCTCTTTCCACTTTTCTACATCTGCTTTTTATTTCCCTTTTCATTTTTTCCCCTTTCATAAGTATATTTTTCCTTTTTGCGCCATGAATCTCTCTCCTTTTCTCTTGTTGCACCTTTTCTTATTTCTCATTCAAAGGCTACACACTGCTTGGGTTTAGCTGCAATGCAGGTTTCCTTTAAGCTAAGTAGAGTCCTATAGAAGAAAAAGAAAATAACTGATGTTTGGACCAGTGGTCTGTAGCTTGTACTTGTACCCCTTCTGTACTGAACATGTGAACCGTTCCAAAATTAGGAGCTTCCAGAAAAACAGGAAGGAAAAGTTGGTAGCTTTCAAGGAACTGCCTATCTAAAGGAGCACATTTACAGAGACACTGTAATCCAGGCACTGTCTATACATTAACGTTAGGAGTCTGGGTAGCAAACAAGATGAATTGGAATTGCTCATTTATAAGCATAAATTTGATCAAGCTGGTATTACTGAAACCTGGTGGGATGATTCCCATGACTGGAATTTTAAAATCAATGGTTATGAGCTATTTAGGAAGGATCAAGAGGGCAAAAAGGAGTGAGGAGTAGTATTCTATATAAAAAATGGACTAACCTGTTTCCAAGTCACTGATAACTCAGAAGAAAATTATCTTGACTGATTATAGATCAATGTCTTAACAGCTAAAGCAGAAGATGGGGTATTAGGGTATGTCTACACTGGCAGAGTTACATCGCCGGCAGTGACAGCACCACTCAGAGAGCGCTGAAGGGAAACCACTGTTGTGTGTTCACACTGTCAGCTGCATGCGCAATAGCATGTTCACATTTACAGCACTTGCAGCGATATTCGGAGCGGTGCACTCTGGGCAGCTATCCCACAGAGTATCTCTTCCTCTTCTGCCGCTAAGAGTTGTGGGAAGGAGGAGAGGGTCACGGGGCATCCTGGGTCCTGTCCCAATGCCTGTGATGCATTGCTTCACATCCCAGCAATCCCATCCTGTGCATCCGTCCACATTTGGTGTCATCTTTCAACAGTTTGCGTACTGCGTGCTCTGCCTCTTCGTTCTGCAGGAATGGATCCCGCACTGTTGACCAATATGCTGCTCGCTCTCACTAACGTGAGCGGCAGTGGAGTTATTCCTTAAACTACAGAGGCAAGAGCAGTTCAATATTGATCTTGCCACGCGTAGTAGCTACGACACGAGATTGCTTGTGGCATTCACAGAGGTGCTGACCACAGTGGAACACAACTTTTGGGCTCAGGAAACAAGCACTGAGTGGTGGGATCACATCGTCATGCACGTCTGGGATGACAAGCAGTGGCGGCAGAACTTTCGGATGAGGAAAGCCACATTCATGTGACTGTGTGATGAGTTCACTCAAGCCCTGCGGCGTAAGGACACAAGAATGAGAGCTGCCTTGTCGTTGGAGAGGCGCGTGGCGATTGAACCGTGGAAGCTGACTACTCCAGACTGCTAACCAGTTCGGAATGGGAAAGTCAACCATTGGATTCGTGTTGATGGAAGTGTACAGGGTCATTAATCGCATCCTGTTCCGAAAGACCGTGACTCTGGACAACGTGTGTGACATTGTGGATGGCTTTGCACAAATGGGCTTCCCTAACTACAGAGGAGTGATAGATGGCACACATATTACAATTCTGGCACCAGACCACCTAGCCACCGAGTACATTAATCAGAAGGGGTATTTCTCTATGGTTCTCCAGGCGCTTGTGGATCACCATGGGCATTTCACGGACATTAACGCAGGCTGGTCCGGAAAGGTGCATGACTGATGCATCTTTCGGAACACTGGCCTGTTCAGGAAGCTGCAAGCAGAGACTTTCTTCCTGGACCAGAAGATCACCATAGGGGAAGTCAAAATGCCCCCTGTGATCCTGGGAGACCCTGCCTATCCCTTAATGCCATGGCTTTTGAAGCCATACATGGGACACCTTGAAGGCAGCAAGGAGCGGTTCAACAAGAGGCTGAGCAAGTGCAGAATGACTGTTGAGTGTGCTTTTGGTCATTTAAAGGCCCGCTGGTGCTGCATATATCGGAGGCTGGACCTGGCCGATGACAATATTCCTATGCTTATAGCCACGTGCTGTACACTCCATAATATTTGTGAAGGGAAGGGTGAAAGCTTCACTCAGGGCTGGACCATTGAGGCTCAGTGCCTGGAGGCTGAATTTGAGCAGCCAGAGACCAGGCCTATTATAGGGGCGCAGCGCAGGGCCATAAGAATCAGGGATGCCTTGAGGCAGCAATTTGAAGCTGAAATCCACTAATATTTGTTGCTATGCTCGGGAGTGCAGTGTTTGTAATGCTAGGAGGTGATTGTGATTGGTGCAGACGATTCACTATGAAGGTTTAAGAAAATTGCCTGTTGCTTTGCAGGACACTGTTTGATTTCAGTTAATGGAATAAAGATTGCTTTCAAACCAAAACATTTATTTTATTAAAAAACAACAACCGGAGGAGAGAGACAAACAAAAAAACCCATCAGCACTGTGAGGGATGGGGGAAAAGAGGGTCCCAGGAGGAGGTGGGGTCCCAGGACAGTTAAAGATTTGTGTATGTCCAGGTATCATATGCAACCTTGTCCTTTGGAGTCCAGTGCAGCGGGTACTGTACTTTAGCAGGGCTAAACTGCAGAGGGACAGGTGTTGAGTGCAGTGGGTACTGGGAGTCTGCAGGGCTGGACTGTGACAGGGCAGGAGTGGAATGCAGCGGGTACAGACTGGAGCCAGGAAGTGGATAAGAGTGCGTTGGCAGTGTCTGGGGGGCGCATGGGAAAGAGTTTTGCGACAGCGGCTGCAGGGGAGGGCGGCGTGGAGCTGCTCGGTTTGCAGTGCTAGTAGCACATGGAGTGTGTCTGCTTAGCGCTCCATAACTTTTAAGAGCCGCTCCGTGGCTTCATTCTGGGGCACTGCGTTCTCCTTTTGGTACCTCTTCTCGTTGTCCCGCCACTCCTTCAATTCTTGTTTTTTGGCCACGGAGTGCATCATGACATCACTCAGAAGGTCCTCTTTAGTTCTTCATGGCCGCTCTCTAATTCTGTGCAGCCGTTCAGCCGGCAATAAAGAGGGAGGATGGGCTCTCATGGTCATATCTGTGAAGCCAAAATGCAACATTTTACAGAAGCATATTGTTTGCAACACAGAGACCACTGATTCAGTGATTTAAAACACAGCCAGTATTCACATACCTGTCACTAACTGGCTGACCCCAGGCAAGCACACGTGAGCCACAAGACCCCCAAAATGGTGAGTACCTGCAAGGGCAGGAGAAATCAGTGTTCCAGGACCATACTGTATACTGGGCACATGGCTCTTGGGAGAGCCAGCACTGTGGGGAGTGGGGGCTTTATAATCATTACTGTCCCCCACATTTTCCACAGGCTGTGTGCATTATGGGAGATATCTCGCTGCTGAGGATGAGCAGGGAATCAAGGGAGGGGCTTCTCCAAGACTGTGGCTTCCGCCCTGGCCCTTATGCGGCTCGCCTGTGTGCAGCAATGCCACCCCCTCCCCAGTGCCGACAGAGAGGCTCGGGAAAGTTACCCTTAATGGGGCAAGAAACAAAGCAGCTCTGCCAAAGAACCTCTGGCAGCAGATTGCCCAGTATCTCCATGAGAGTTTCGTGGAGATCTCTGAGACAGCTTCCCATGAAGTGAGGGAGTCAATCAACACCCTGTTTGGCCACTCAGACTAGGCATGTGGTGGTACATGCATCATACAGACAACAAGCCAGCTTTCTGCAACCCTCCTTCCCCCAACAACTCACTTCAGTGATTCCCAAAATCAAAGCCACTTACCAGGGGCCTCCTCTCCTGTTTGCGCTTTGCCAAGCTCCGATAGCTGTGACTGGCTCGCCTCCTCCGGGGTAGAGAAGAGCCCCTGGCTGCATGCATCTCTGACCTCCAAGTCGTCCTCTGCCTCTGGGTCCCCCTCCCCCTCCACATCCTCGCCCAAGATTTCCTCCTCCTGGCTCGGTCCACTCTCGACTGACACACGAGCCACCAAAGTATCCACAGTGGCCTTCACGGTGGAGGTGGGGTCACCCCGAGTATTGCGTCCAGCTCTTTGTAGAACCGGCAGCTCTTGGGCAGAGCACCAGAGCAGCCGTTTGCCTCCCGCGCTATGCAGTAGGCGTTCCGCAGCTCCTTCACTTTGACCCTGCACTGCAGTGTGCCCCGGTTATGGCCCCTTTCTGTCATGTTTTGTGAAATCTGTCCGTAGGTATCATAATTCCTATGGCTGGAGCGCAGCTGGGACTAGACAGCCTCCTCTCCCCAAATGCTGATGAGGTCCAGCAGCTCGGCATTGCTCCAAGTGGGGGATCGCCTGGTGCGTGGAGCAGTCATGGTCACCTGGAAAGATGCGCTCAGACCACTGCACATGTCACCGAGCAAACAGGAAGGGGACTTTAAAAATTCCCAAGTAATTTAAGGGGTGGGGCTCACGGTTGGTCACCTGAGGGCAGGGCAGTAGAGTTCAAACCGATGACCAGAGAGGCGAGAACAGGCATTGTGGGACACCTCCCAGAGGCCAATCGTAGTGCTGTAAGCGATCAAGGTATCTACACTGGCACCGCGGTGCTGTAGCCCTGGCGCAGAAAGCTGTACGTCTCTCATTGGGTGTTTTTTTTTTACAGCGCTGCAACTGCGCAGTTTCTGCACACTAAGTGGCTTGGCAGTGTGTACACCTCGGGAGTTACAACACAGAAAGCTGCTTTACTGCACAGAAACTTGCCAGTGTAGAGAAGGCCTTAGTTGATGTCTGCTACAGACCATCAGCTCTCATTAGGGAACAGGATGAGTGTCTCCTTATGGACTTATCATGGGTAGGAAAAAAGGCTGTGTGAACTTGGGTGACTTCAAATTGATGACATATGCTGGAGGTCCCATGCTGTTAGCACTAAAACATCCTTGGAATTTCTAAATATCATAGATGACAACCTCCGAACTAAAAAATTGTTGCATCCAAAATGGGGCAATTCTATATTAGACCATGTCTTGATAGATAAAGAAGAACTGATCATAAAACTCAACCTCCCTAGGCAGTCTGTTCCATTGTCCTACAGTTAAGAAGTTTTTACAGAGAGTTAATCTAAATAAACCTGCTATACTGTAATTTGAACCCATTGCCTCTTGTCCTGCCCTCTGTGGCAAGAGAGAACAACTTTTCTCCATCTTTCTTTATGGCAGCCCTGCAAGTATTTGAAGACTGCTGTCCCCCTTAATCTCCTCTTTTCCAAACT
Organism: Emys orbicularis; assembly: GCF_028017835.1. Taxonomy (NCBI): domain Eukaryota; kingdom Metazoa; phylum Chordata; order Testudines; family Emydidae; genus Emys; species Emys orbicularis. Next base: position 92,311,266 of record NC_088686.1, on the reverse strand, counting down.
AAACATACCCAGTTCCTTTGCTCATATGGCTTGAGTTCCATCCCTTTGATCATCTTTGTAGTTTGCCTCTGGATCCTTTCCGGTTTCTCTACATCCTTTCTATACATTGGTGACCAAAATTTGACACAGAACTCCAGCTGAGGCCTAACCAGTACCAAGCAGCACGGTACTATCACCTCCCATGACTTGCAAGCTATGCCTCTGCTAATGCAACCTAATATTGCATTTGCTTTTTTTACCACAGCATCGCATTGTTGACTCATGTTGAGGTTGTGATCCATCACAATTCCCAGATCCTTTTCAGCAGTGCTACTGTCAAGCCAGTTACCCGTCTGTATTTGTGCATTTGGCTTTTCTTCCCTAAGTGTAGCACCTTACATTTGTCTTCGTTGAATTTCATGTTGTTGTCTTTTTCACCAACAGAAGCTGGTACAAAAAGGGCTGGTCTACATTGGCAAGTTTTGTCAATGAAACTAACGTAGACAAGGAAAAATAGACAAAAGCAAACTCGCCAAAGCCTGTCTACATTTGCTCCCTCTGTCAACAGATCATGTCCACATTCGGGGCACCATTGTTGATAGCGAGAGCAATGGACTGTGGGTATGTATCCCACAGTGCCTGGCGACACCATCTATCGCCGGCAGTTACCTCCCTTGACTCATTCCTGTGCCTTCCTTGGTAGGCCCGCCCAATAGTTTGAGAACCGCTGCTCTAAACTGATTCTTTCTAATCAAATACAACTAAATGACATTCTATCCCCATAGTCCTATAAATACCAGAAAAGATTACCTGTAGTTAAGACGTCCCCTTAGGAATTTTATGTTCAGTTTGTGATTGTACATTTTAGAAAATATTCAGCTCTTTCATGATACATGGATGGCAGCAAATAGAAACTTTATGACATTCTCTCTAATATAGTTATACAGCTACAAAATCTCCATTTTCTTAATTTTGTATAGAAGATTATTTTCTATTGAAAAGAAATCTTATGATAAATACCTTATGACACATCATATTATTGTGGTTTAAATTATTGTGTAATTCTCCTCACCTCCACATTCAGCTTTCAGCAAAATTTACTCCTCTACACCTCTCACAGCTTTGTAATTAGTTTTCTTCTAATTTTTAACAAAATGAGATTTGAAAAAATGTGATAAAATATTGAATTATTTTAAGCCCTGCAGTATTGATGCAGCCCAAGAGTCACATATTGAAACGACAATATTAAACCTGATCTTGAAAATTCTGCACAAAATACAAGCTTTTCATTCTCACTAATATGGATGTGTGTGTTTTCTTTTAAATAGAATGCACTGTTCTTCTTTTGTGAAATTCAGAACTGCATCTAATAAATATATTTTCTGTTATACTCATTAATTCTTTCAAATAATCGTGGCCATACTTACATTTTTGTAATATTAATTTTCTCCCTCTGCTTCAACCTTAAAGACATTTTCAAAGGACAGCCTGACATCAACAAAGGGGCTACAACATATTCAAGAAATGCTGAGCTGGAACTTGTTACATCATACATTATGCAAAATTAGTACGTTTTTACAGATTTGATGAGGCTCATACAAATAAAGCAAAGAATGAAGGCAATAACCAAAAGACCTACAATCTAATAGGGCAGTAGGAGAGCAGGTCAATCTCAGAGGTGCACCACTATACTAAAAATAACAATGTAAAAGCAACATAAAAATACAATACAGACCTAACTACTTATTATGCTAGCTGTAGCACGCAAACTACAAACTATTCAAATGTAGCAGGAAACAGCACTTTAGACATTCTTTATAAATAAAGAGATTTGCCTCAAAGAAATACATGACTATACTTAATTTAACCAAGACCATGTTTCCTGAGTGTGTTAGCAGGCACTCACCTTCCACAGTCCACAGACCAGGAGGAGACGGACCAAAAAAAAATGCATGATCCTCTTTAATTAGGAAAGACTTGCAATAATAATTAATGCATTTTTCCTCCTTTTAATAGGATTAAAAAGGAAACAGAAGACAAAAAAACAAAATGACACTGAATTAGTTCAACAGACTTAGATAAGAAAAAATAAATCATGATTATCCAGCATCCAAACCAGTGTAAACTTTCAGATTTTTGGTCAAAAGCAGAGAAAATACCTAGCACCTTTCCCTGAAGTTTTTTTAAAAAGTCCCTTTGACACAATTAAGATATCAAATGTCAAGATAACAATTTATCTTGACATACTGTTATACTGGATATCTCGACAAAAACAAAAATTCACAAGAAATTGTTATTTGTTTTAGAACAATGACATATTTGTGCACTGGTAAGACAGACCACTGTATCATTGGTGTGTTCCAAATCAATCAAGACTAGATCACACACTTCTCTAAGGGTTTACCAATCTTTCCTGCTGAATAGGATGACAAGAAGACATTTGTCATAATAATGCATTTTCTACATCTGAAATGAATCAGTGTATGCCTGTAAATACAGAGGGCTAGCCTACTAGTCTGCTTGTGTTTCTGAACCTGCTTGCCTGCTAGTGCTACCAAACTACTTGATTTATCATCTCATTGCCAGGCACTGCTAGTAGCTGTCTACTAAGTACATTTTCTTGTTTTATTTGTACCCATTTCATAGGCTTATATAAGAAATAATCCCCAGAAACAAAAAAGCTGCATCACAAACAAAACAATATGTTGCAATAAATTTATTTTTTCCTTCATTTTATCAAAGCCTTGGTGTTACTATGATGACTCATTCTGCCTAAACTCTGCAAACATTTTAGTCTTGCTGTCTAAATTTCTCTTCTATTCACAGCAGAAATTGCTTATTGTCACAACTCAACTTGTTTTTTCACTTTGCTTTATTTTTAATATATTGACTTTAAATACATTAAAATAAAGTACTAAAGGATTCAACCTCCCTTGTGACCGATTCAGGGCCGGTGTAACCACTAGGCGAACTAGGCGGCTGCCTAGGGCACCAAGATTTGGCGCCAAAAAGCGGTGTCCGGCATCACGGGAGTCAGCTGAGCGGGGCAAGGCCTCCATAACAAACCTGCCCCTGCAGCGAAGGGCGCCGCGCAGGACGGTCAGTGGGAGCCTGCGGCGGAGCAAGGAGGAGACAGCCGGCCGGGTGCGGTTACCAGCGCGGCCGAGGGACGGAGCCATTGGGGGAGGCAGAACGCGGTCCTGAGCTCAGGTGAGCTTCGCCCTCCAACGCACCACTCCTGGGGCTGGGCGCAGCCGCCTCCTGGGGCGAGGGAAAGTGAAACTAAACCCCGCAGCGCGAAGGAGGGGAAAGGGCTGGCGCAGGTGCCGCTTCCAAACACCGACACCCCCCCACATGATGGCACTGTGCAAATGCGGGGAGCCGGCCCTAATCCCCAGTGAGATCCTCACCTGCTCCCTGGAAGAGCCCGGCTCTGCCCTCCTTGCCTCTGGGTCCCCCCCGGAGGGCGAAGTAGTCAGAGCCTGGGAACGTTTAGCGACCCTGCGAGCTGGGGGCATTCTCAGCCTCCCCCTTGCTCATAGGTTCCCCCAGGCCTTGTATTAATTCTAATGAACAATGCCACATTATACAGTATTCATTTTTGAAAGTTTATAATAAGCGATGCTCCGGGGGAGGGGGGACGCAAGGTGAAAGTTTCGCATAGGGCACAAAATATCCTTGCACCGGCCCTGGTCTGATTATGCTCAGATAACTATGATTTGCTCTAACTTTCTGCTGTAGTATAACTGCCATGGATATTTGATATGCTTGTAGTCACAATGACATATTTAGTACAAATGGTCAGAGATTATACTATTTGGCTGGTCCCCAAAAGCTGGACTGACAAACAGATTTCTTATATTTTTTACACTTACATGCACACACACAATCTGTTCCATTAAAGAAAAAATATTTTTCTACCATAACAATTCTTCCCCCCCAGAACATTTATAATATTTTTACTATAATTACTTTCTGTAAATAGTTTTCATCACTAATACTCTGTGCACATTAGCAGACTTTTAATAGAGCTAAACAAGTTACTGGCACAACCAGTTCTAGATATAGTCTGTCTACACACAGCCTGTTACACCCCGAGAGAGGCCTAGGCTGGAATAATGGTTCCCTGCCTGAAATTGGTTCAGAACCCTTTTTTATTGCAGTGCAGACAGTACCTCATAACATTCATGTAACTGATACGTCCAGTCCTCCTTTCTCCCAGTTCTTTATGTGATATGATAACCCAGAGTGCATTGTCTCACAAGCCGCTGGTGCATGCATAACCTCCAGGCACTTTGTACCCTGCAGAGGCAATATGAGACAGGTGCCCAGATTTTGACACAATGGACAAACACAATTAGGCAGTATGGCAAGTGCAGACGCATACAGAGGAACATACAAAGAGATTTGCAATGGCAGGAAAAACTGCCGTGTGGACAAAAACTGAACCGAATTGTTTGTAATGGGTTAAGGTGACTGTGGTTCTGCTAGTTATGTAATATATTATAGATGGTCATCATAATTCTAATAGAGAAAAGGTGGATGAAGTAATATCTTTGTATACAAAGAGCTGTTCTTTAGGTCAGGGAGATGAACTCTGTCACAGCTAAACAGAAGCTGGAACAGATAAGGAGTTAACACATGGTGTAAGAGACTATTATTCAAGGTAAAGTAGGCATTTAACACCTCTGCAGTCGTAGGGACTAAGAAGGTTAGTTGCTTACATATTTTGTTGTACTGAGACATAAAGAGAAGAATGATGGTACTTCGAGATGTGTCCCCCTATGGGTGCTCCACTGTTGGTGCTTGTGTTCTTGTGCTGCTGATCGGAGAACTTCCGTAGCAGTGTCTGTTAAGCCCGCACATGCGCTCCCTCCCCTCGTGCTGCACCACGAGGCTAGCCAGCGCCCGAGGGCTAACCTCCCTCAGTTACTTCTCTACCGCAGAGTCATTAACAAGAACTCTAAAGTAGAGGGAAAGAGGGTGGGTTGTGGAGCACCCCTAGGGACACACGTCTCTAAGAACCATCGTTACTGAACTGTTTCTTCTTTTACGAGTAGTGTCCCTCTGGGTGGTCCACTGTAGGTGACTCCCGAGCAGTACCCCTTCTGGAAGGCCAGGACTTCTGGTCAGTTACAGATAGCATCAGAGACAGAGTCCCCAGTGATCGCATGGTCTTTTGTGAAAGTGTGGACTGACGCTCATTACAAAAATCTGTAACCCACCTATCTTCTTTTGTCCTACGACTGTAGAGGTGTTGACTGCCCACTTCATCTTGAATGGTCTCTTGCAACATGTGTTAACTTCCTATCTGTTCACTTTGTATTTAGCAGTGACAATCCTAAGTACCTTTTCTAGACCTGAAGAAGAGCTCTGTGTAGCTCAAAAGCTTGTCTTTTTCACCAACAGAAGCTGGTCCAATAAGGGCTTGTCTACACTGGCAAGTTTTGTCAATGAAACTAACGTAGACAAGGAAAAATCGACAAAAGCAAACTCGCCAAAGCCTGTCTACATTTGCTCCCTCTGTCAACAGATCATGTCCACATTTGGGGCACCATTGTTGACAGCGAGAGCAATGGACTGTGGGTATGTATCCCACAGTGCCTGGCGACACCATCCATCGCTAGGTATTGTGGGAATGCGGAAACAGAGCGCAGCGCATCCTGGGACGTGCAAAATGTCCCGTCATGCACCACTTTGTGTCCCAGCCCTCCAATGGTTTCTGGCTTCCTTTCGCGCCATTTTCCCAACTGTCAGTTTCTTGTAGTGCACGCCAGCATCTGCAGTGAGAGATGATGGATCCCACAGTTCTCTCCTATGTTAACGGTCATGAGGACATTGCGCATGGCAGCACAGTTACTCACAGAGTTACTCACAAAGTTACTGACAGAGGATGAATCGCAGTCACCCTAGTGTGATATGGACAGCAGCAACTTATCAGTGCTTTGTGCATTCACAGAGCAGCTGCATATGATAGACCATCGCTTTTGGGCTAGGGAAACAAGCACTAATTGGTGGGATCACATTGTCATGCAGGTGTGGGATGAAGACCAGTGGGTACAGAACTTTAGGATGCGTAGGGCAACCTTCCTGGAGCTATGTGCTGAGCTGTCCCCCGACCTGTGGTGCAAGGACACCAGATTGAGAGCTACCTTTTTGGTAAAGAAGCGTGTTGCAATCGCTGTGTGGAAGCTGGCGAATCCAGACTGCTACCAGTCAGTTGCAAATCAATTTGGAGTAGGAAAGTCCACTGTTGGGGTTGCATTACTCCAAGTGTGCAGGGCAATGCATCACATCCTGCTCAGGAGGACCGTGACTTTGGGAAATGTGCATGAAATAGTGGATGGCTTTGCAGAGATGGGTTTCCCTAACTGTGGTGGGGTGATTAATGGCACAAACATTCCAATTTTAGCACCAGACCACCTTGCCTCTGAATACATCAATAGGAAGGGATACTTCTCCATAGTGTTGCAGGCGCTTGTGGATCACCGGAGGCGTTTCACGACATCAATGCAGGCTGGTCTGGAAAGGTGCATGACGCACGCATCTTCAGGAACAGTGGCCTGTACAGAAAGCTGCAGGCGGGGACTTTCTTTCCAGACCACAAGATCACAGTGGGGGATGTGGAAATGCCCATAGTAATTCTGGGAGACCCGGCTTACCCCGTACAGCCCTGGCTCATGAAACCTTACACAGGGCACCTGGACAGCAGCAAGGAGCATTTTAACAACAGGCTGAGCAAGTGCCACATGGTAGTCGAATGTGCCTTTGGCTGTTTGAAAGGTCGCTGGAGGTGTCTCAATGGCAGGCTAGACCTTATCGAGGATAATATTCCCGTGGTCATAGCCATGTGCTGCAGTTTGCATAATCTGTGTGGATCTAAGGGTGAAATGTTTGCTCAGGTGTGGAGCACTGAGGCAGAGCGCTTGGCTGCACAGTTTGAACAGCCAGATGCTAGGGCTGTCAGAGGAGCCCAGAGGGCTGCTATTAACATCAGAGAGGCTTTGAGGAACCATTTTGACAATGAGGGGCAGTAACACATGTCTGCTTTGGAGTTTCTTCTCTGGTGCATCCATGTACAATTTTGGGGCTCAAGATCCATGCAACAAAATGCTTTAGAAGCCTGTTCCCAAGAGTGAATTGATTGCTATACGCTTTTGTAGAACACAGAATAAAAACGCTGTACCATTAAATAACTTAGCCTTTATTTATTGTTAAAAAGAGTAAAACCTCATAACTGTGTGTAGCTCCAGCTATCATTGTGCAAGCTGTGAGAGGGGGTGGAGTGATGGGGAAACTCAGGAGTGATGTGAAGTGAAAAGGAATGTGTGGGCATAGAAGAGGGTGGGGTTGGCAAAGAATTGTGCATCTGCATGTGCTGCAGTGGAGGTCGACCACGGATCTGCTCAGTCTGCAGCTGTATCAAAGACTTGAGCATCTGTCTGATCCTCCATAACTTTTATCATCCGCTCTGTTGCTTGCCTAGCAAATGTAGCACTCTCTTTTCTGGCCTGCCTTTCCGCTTCCCAGCACTCTTTGCGTTCCCTAGTCTGTCTCTCATTGCACTGCAGCACCTCCCGGAACATGTCTTCTTTGTTGCGCCTAGGGTTCTTCCTTATCTGCCGAAGCCGCTCGGTGGGGGTACGTGGTGTGTTCCTCAATGTCTGTGCTAAACAGAAGAGGGATTGTTACATTCCAGCAAACGACTGAAACATTTTAGTAACAAGGGCCTTTTTGCTAGTAGAAATCACTTTCTCACGGAGACTCTAAGCAGGCACCCCAATCATGGTGAGTGTTGGGAGTGGGGTTAGGGTGGTTGTGCATACGGACAAAACGGTGACGGCTTGCAGGGCAGCTTTGCAGGGAACTCATTCTAAAATTATTACACGCTTTTTCATGGGCAGCCAACCTGCTGGCTGACATCTCGCTGCTGCAGGTAACAAGGGAAACCAGGGCACAACTGCTGCATGCTTGTGGCTTTCACCAAGGTCTATATGCAGCTCAGCTATGTGCCGCTTTGGTCCCAGCTCCAGTGATTGCTAAATGGCATGATAGTTTCCTACAATGGGGGGACTAACAAGGTTACAATCCCTTGGAATCTGCGGCAGAGAATTAACAAGTACCTCTTTGAAACTTTCCAGAGCCTCTCTCTGGAGGATTCCCTGAAGGTCTTGATGTCCATCGACACCCTGCTTGGCCATGCAGATTTGCTACACAGGGCAATGTCCAGCTCACAGAAAACACTACCTACCTCCCACTTTTCAATTCCCTACACAAGCCACAGTAAGTTACCCGGAGTCTCATCTGCTTCCTGCTCCCTGTTGAGCACTTCTGGAGTGGAGAAAAGTTCCTGGCTGCCTGCCCCACTGGGCGACCCCACTTGGAGCACCACATCCTCTTCTAGCTCGACTTCTTCATCCAGAATTTCAGCCTCTGGATTACCCACTCTTTCTGCTGCCTCCGAAGTATCCATGGGGCTATCGGCGATGGAGGTGGAGTCACCACCGAGGATAGCATTCAGCTCCTTATAGAAGCGGCAGGTCTTAGGTGCAGCACCAGAGCGATGGTTTGCCTCCCACTCCTTATGGTACGCTTGCCTCAGCTCCTTTATCTTCGCTCTACACTGCTGTGTGTCCCGATCATAGCCCTTTGCGCACAAGCCTTGAGAAATTTGCCCATATGTTTCGATTCCTATGGGTCACTTGCAGCTGCGACTAAACAGACTCCTCTCCCCATATACTGATCAGATCCAACAACTTAGGGGTGGTCCAAGCGGGAGTGTGTTTGGTGCGATAGCCAGCCATGCTCACCTGGGAAGCTCATCTGGGGAGCCAGCAAGCAGGAAATGAGATTTAAAATTCCCGGGGCTTGCAAGGGGGAGGGGCGGGTTGGCTGCAGGGCAGCAGAGTTCAAACCGCTGACCAGAGCGGCAGCATCGGAATTGTGGGACACTTTCTGGAGGCCACTAAAATTGAAAAAAAAGCTGTGGAGTCTACACTGGCTGACTGTCGACAATAAAGAGAGGGGAAAAGACAAAAAAGTCTCTCGCACGGGTGGAAGTTTTTTGTCGCCAAAACTGGGCGTTTTTTTCCCGAAAAGTCACATTGCAGTGTGTACGCTATCGCTGTTTTGTCGCCAAAAGGCAGTTTTTGGCGACAAAATTTGCCAGTGTAGACAAGCCCTAAAAGATATTACCTCGTGCACCTTGTCTCTCTAATATCCTGGAACTGATACAGCTACAAACAACAATGGATAATTCTAGAATGAATTTTAACAACAGCCTGCATTTTATCATCACTATAGATCTGTGATAGAGCTCAATAACTACTGCTCAACTCATCCAAAATATTAGGTTTCAGTAAAAGAATGATTAAATTCGTTAGAATATCAGCAGAAGATTTCCCTTCTGTGTTGCACATCTTCAATAATATAGGAAGCAGAAAAATAGCTTTGTTGCCTAGAAAGCTACTATACTCCTTAGAAGAAGGTTGCAAATATAAGCAAAAAAATTGATTCAGACATCTGTAATACCCTGTAGTCACTCTGATATATATGATAAAATTTCAGTACATATAAACTGCTCAGACTTTCTTCTTAACATTATTAACATCTCATCATTATACAGCATTTAAGAGCAGACACAACTAAACATATCTAAAATCTGTGGTTCACTGTACTGTTAAGCTCTCTTAATTTAACATGTATTGTTGTCTAAGTTTAAAAAAAAAATTGAAAGTAAGTGACCCTTTTTCTAATCAAAATAAATGAACATCCCAGCATGTGACTAATTTGATGCATAATATGAGGGCATGGCTACACTTGCAGATGTAGAGCGCTTTGAATTAAACCAGCCATTGGAGAGCACAGTAGGGAAAGCGCTGCAGTCTGTCCACACTGACAGCTTCAAGCGCACTGGCGTGGCCACATTTGTGGCAGCGGCATTGGGAGCGGTGCCTTATGGGCAGCTATCCCAGCATGCAAGTGACTGCAACGTGCTTTTCAAAAGGGGTCGGGTGGGGTGGAGTGTGACAGAGAGTGTGTTGTGTGTATGTGGGGGGAGAGAGAGTGGGTTTTTAGGGAGCTGAGAGCATGCTGTCTTGTAAGTTAAGACAGCAGCAGACCCCTTCTCCCCCCTACCTCTCTCTCTCACACACAGCATTCCACAGTAATGGTTGCTTTGTCTCGGAGCAGATAAGCATGCTGGTTGTCAGAAACGAAGCTTTGAAAGGGCATATCCACATTCCTGCAGCGATTCAAAAACAAGAGTGGCCACTTGACTTAAGGGGATTATGGAACGTTTCCGGAGGCCGATCAGAGCGCAGTAATGCAACACCTGGTTCACACTGATGCCCGGGCGTTGTAGCCAAGGTGCAGCAAACGTTATTCCACTTGCCGAGGTGGAGTACCAGGAGCGCTCTAGCTGCGGAGTCAGAGCGCTCTACATGCCTTGCCACTGTGGAAGGGTAGTGAGCTAGGGCGCCCGGGGCTGCTTTAATGCGCTCTAACTCGCAAGTGTAGCCAAGCCCTGTCATTGATGTCAATTACTTTTGTTTTCTAAACATGTATAATGGAAACGGTTTTATTTGCAATCTTGTATTTCAAGCTTATTTACAGGATATATTTTTAAATAACCATATATTAGAGAAAGAAGCTACAAGCTCAGTTTAAATCAAATCTTACATGTCTGCTCAGTCACTGTTTTGCCTTTAGAAAAATATGATTATCGCACTTAAAAGGCTATTATTATTCCTCTTTTTTATTGTTACAGCAGCCTTACAACTTTTTTTTCAACTCCTTTTATTGTATTGGATGTACAGTAACTCCTTGCTTAACGTTGTAGTTATGTTTCTGAAAAATGTGACTAAGTGAAACGATGTTAAGTGAATCCAATTTCCCCATAAGAATTAATGTCAATGGGGGGGTTAGATTCCAGGGAAAAAATTTTCACCAGACAAAAAACTATATATTATATAGATCTACACAGAATAGACGTTTTAAACAAACAATTTAATACTGTTCACAACTATGATGATTGTGAAGCTTGGTTGAGGTGGTGAAGTTAGAGGGTGGAAGAGGGAGGGATATTTCCCGGGGAATACCTTACTGCTAAATGATGAACTAGCACTCAGCTGAGCCCTCAAGGGTTAAAATATTGTTGTTAATGTAGCCTCTCACACGACGCAGCACGAACACGACGGAGGGGAGAAGCATAGAAGACAGACAGACACACACCTTGTGTGTGGAAGAGAGAGAGAGAGAGAGAGAGAGATGCACACTGCCACTTTAAGTAAGCTGACCCACTCTTAAGTGCATTGTCTTTTTAAGTGGATCAGGCAGTTGAGACAGCAGCTTCTACCCCAAGCTCTCTCTGTCGGTGTCCCCTCCCTGCTCTATATGGAGAAGGGGTAAGTGGGGTGCAGGAGCAGGGGGACACCCTGACATTAGCCCCCCCCTTTCCCCCTGCACAGCAAGCAGGAGTCTCTGGGAGCAGCTCCAAGGCAGAGGGCAGGAGCAGCATATGGCAGTGGGGGGAGGGAGAAGCTGAACTGCCGATTGATAGCCTGCAATTGCTAGCCTGCTGGGTGGCTGCAGCACAGGAACTTAGGGGAGCGGGGGAGTTGATAGGGGGGCTGCCGCTCCACCCGGGTTACAAGCCCCTACCAGCTAGCTGCAACGGGCTGCTCTTCCTGCAAGCAGTGGACAAAGCAGGTGGCTGCCAAACAACGTTAGAAGGGAGCATTGCATAACTTTAAATGAGCATATTCCCTAATTGATCAGCAACATAACAACGAAACAACGTTAACCAGGATGACTTTAAGTGAGGAGTTACTGTACACTGACATGTATTCTGTAAACAGCTGACACTATGTCAATCATAATTCACTTTAAAGGTTTTTATATAAGCATCACCACATTCAGGGCTAACTTTCTCATGTACCTGAGGTGGATTACTGGCATATGATAATAGACAGTTAACTGCTTTTCATACCTAAGCATTATCTAAGGGTATGTCTACACTACGAGAGTAGTTCGATTTTACTTAAATCGAATATGTGGAATCGATATTACAAAGTCAAACGTGTGTGTCCACACTAAGGACAGTAATTCGACTTTGTGAGTCCACACTAACGGGGCAAGCGTCGACATTGGAAGCGGTGCACTGTGGGCAGCTATCCCACAGTTCCCGCAGTCCCCGCTGCCCACTGGAATTCTGGGTCGAGCCCCCAATGCCTTCTGGGGAAAAAAATGTGTCGAGGGTGGTTTTGGGTAACTGTCGTCATCCAACCATCACTCCCGCCCTCCCTCCCTGAAAGCGCCGGCGGGAAATCAGTTCGCGCACTTTTCTGGTCAGTTACAGCGCGGACGCCACAGCACTGCGAGCATGGAGCCCGCTGCGACCATCGCTGCAGTTATGGCCATTGTCAACACCTCGCACCTTATTGTCCACCTTTCCCAGAGGCAGATGCTGAGAAATCGGGCGAGGAGGCTACGGCAGCGCGGTGAGGACCTGAAGTCTGAGAGTGGCACAGACCTGTCACATAGCACGGGACCCCGCGCCGAGGACATCATGCTGGCAATGGGTCATGTTGATGTTGTGGAACGGCGATTCTGGGCCCGGGAAACAAGCACGGACTGGTGGGACCGCATAGTGCTGCAGGTCTGGGATGAATCACAGTGGCTGCGAAACTTTCGCATGCGGAAGGGAACTTTCCTTGAACTTTGTGAGTTGCTGTCCCCTGCCCTGAAGCGCAAGGACACCCGGATGCGAGCAGCCCTGACTGTCCAGAAGCGAGTGGCCATAGCCCTCTGGAAGCTTGCAACGCCGGACAGCTACCGGTCAGTCGCGAACCACTTTGGCGTGGGCAAATCTACCGTGGGGGTTGTTGTGATGCAAGTAGCCAACGCAATCGTTGAGCTACTGCTCTCAAAGGTAGTGACCCTGGGAAACGTGGAGGTCATCATAGATGGCTTCGCCGCGATGGGATTCCCAAACTGCGGTGGGGCTATAGATGGAACTCACATCCCTATACTGGGACCGGACCACCAGGCCAGCCAGTACATCAACCGAAAGGGCTACTTTTCAATGGTGCTGCAAGCACTGGTGGACCACAGGGGACATTTTACAAACATCAAAGTCGGATGGCCGGGCAAGGTTCATGACGCTCGTGTTTTCAGGAACTCTGGTCTGTTTAGACGGCTGCAGGAAGGTATTTACTTCCCGGACCACAAAATAACTCTTGGGGATGTGGAGATGCCTATAGTCATCTTCGGGGACCCAGCCTACCCGCTAATGCCCTGGCTCATGAAGCCCTATACAGGCGCCCTGGACACTGAAAAAGAACTCTTCAACTACCGGCTGAGCAAGTGCAGAATGGTGGTGGAGTGTGCTTTTGGACGTCTGAAGGGGAGATGGAGAACCTTACTGACTCGCTCTGATCTCAGCGAAACCAATATCCCCATTGTTATTGCAGCTTGCTGTGTGCTCCACAATCTGTGTGAGAGCAAGGGGGAGACCTTTATGGCGGGGTGGGAGGTTGAGGCGAATAGCCTGGCTGCTGATTACGTGCCCAGCCAGACAGCCGGGCGATTAGAAGAGCCCAGCGGGGCACGCTGTGCATCCGGGAGGCTTTGAAAGCTAGGTTCCTGAGTGAGCAGGGTAACCTGTGACTATTAAGTTTGTTTACAGAGAAGCTGAACCTGCCCCCGTTTCTTTACCCAGTAAATGTTCACTATCCTCTCCAGTTACATACCCCGTTCACCCCGTTCCCCCCCTTCCAACACACGTTTAAAAATAAAATCACTTGAAATTTGTTAATGAACACCATTTTCTTTATTACTGTTTTCGCGGGAAAGTGTTGAACCTGGGACGCAGACTGTGGTGGGGAGCAGGTGTAGTGTAGTGATGTAAAGGACGCTTCTAAACTCCAGGAATGACAGGCTCCGCACTGGTGGACTGGTTGTTTCAACGGAGCCTGCCACCCCTCCTGTTCGGGACTCTGTGTGTGGGGACTATGTGCCTTTGTGGCAGGGGGAGGACGGTTACAGATCCCCTGCTGCGTGGCTCTGTGATCCAGGACAAGGACCGCTGCATAAGATCTCTAACCGCCCTCCCCCGCCACAAAGTCACATAGGCCCCCCACACACACACACAGGACATGAAAACCACCTCCCAGACTGACCAGGGTAACTAGTGAATGCAATGTGTGTGTGCCCTGCTGCTGAACCTGCCCCCGCGTCTGTACCCTGGTAAAGGTGACTGTCCTGTCCAATTACCAGCCCCCTTCCCCCCCTTCAAACAGACTCTCCTCTAAAAGAACACGATGGAAACAGTAATTAACAGAAACGTATTTTTTATTAGCAACTACACATGAAACTGGGGGATGAAACTGGGACGGGGGCTTGGGTGAGGCGGGAAGGAAAGGACTTATCAAATTTTGGGGAATGAGAGCCTTCTGGTACTTGAGAAGTCTGCAGGGGTGGAGTGAGAGTTTTCACGGACTCTGCCGCCCCTCCTTCTTGGGACTTTGGGTGAGGGGGGTATGGGACTTTGTGGCGGGGGAGGGCGGTTAGAGATAGACTGCAGCGGGGCTCTGTCCTCCTGCCTCCGGTCCTGCAGAACATCCACAAGGCGCCGGAGCGTGTCCGTTTGCTCCCTCATTAGTCCAAGCAGCGTTTGAGTCGCCTGCTGGTCTTCCTGCCGCCACCTCTCCTCCCGTTCCATGTGTGATCGGTGGATTTGGGACAAGTTCTCCCTCCACTGGGTCTGCTGGGCTGCCTGGGCTCGGGAGCAGCCCATAAGTTCCGAGAACATGTCCTCCCGTGTCCTCTTCTTCCTACGCCTAATCTGCGCTAGCCTCTGGGAGTGTGATGCCAGGGTAGGTCGGGAGACAGTCGCAGCTGTGGGATGGGAAAAAGGGAGTGAATTCCTCAGAAAGATAAATTTTTGGTTGAACAAAGAACATAGTCTTTCTCTGTGAACAAGACCATGCACAGCACCTATCACATGCGCACTCAGGACAAGGTCGAATTTTCGGCCTTCGCATTCAGTGCCTGGGGTCTTGCAGTGCAGATCAGACAAGCGGGACAGGACAGCGGAATTTGGGTAACAGGCTGACATGGTAAGCCGTAGACTTGTGGCTGCTTAAAACTTTAATAATAGCACTGGCCTCCTTTCACGTTCAAAGCAATGCCAGTCCCTGCTGCCAGCAATCCGGCAAGCATGAACTCTGCCCCTGTCCCACCCCCTCACGGCTGTCCCAGGGAAAGATCCCTGTATGCTGCTCCTCTCCCGCCTCCACCGCGTGGCTCTAAACCGACGGTTACAGTTCTGTAAAGGAACAGGCAAGCAGTCCCAATACTAACATTCCCCTACCTAATTCAAAGCAGGTCACCATGAGCGACATCACTCTGATGAGGATTTCAGAGACGGAGAAAGAACGGATGCTTCGGGAAAGCCTGCAAAGACCAGGGCCGTATGCCGCCATGCTCTGCAAGGCAATGATACCCGAGTACTTGATTGTCTCCTGGCGCGGAAACGTTTCCTACCACGGAGGACCCAATAAGGCCGCTCTCCCCAGGAACCTGATGCAAAGGCTTTCCAATTACCTCCAGGAGAGCTTCGTGGAGATGTCCCAGGAGGATTTCTGCTCTATCCCCGGACATATAGATCGGATTTTACTGTAGCTGCACTGGCAGGGACTAAACAGTAGAGCGCCTAGGGCAAAACAATCATGCTAAACCGGACATTGTTAGATTTTTTTTCAGTAGTTGCACTGCCAAGGACTGAAACGTTAAGCGCCTAGGGCAAAGTAATCATGAAAAACCCATTGTTAATATTGTTAATATTCCTGTTCTGTTAAAAATAAATGTTTACGTGTTTTAAACACTTACTGACTGATCCTTCCCCTGATTCTGTGTCCGGGTTAACGCCTGGGGACGGTTGGTAGGGGATCTCTGTAAGGGTGATGAAGAGATCCTGGCTGTCGGGGAAATCAGCGTTGTAAGCGCTGTCGACTGCCTTGTCCTCCTCATCTCCTTCCTCATCTTCCCCGTCCGCTAACATGTCCGAGGAACCGGCCGTCGACAATATCCCATCCTCAGAGTCCACGGTCAGTGGTGGGGTAGTGGTGGCGGCCGCACCTAGGATGGAATGCAGTGCCTCGTAGAAACGGGATGTGTGGGGCTGGGATCCGGAGCGTCCGTTTGACTCTTTGGTCTTCTGGTAGCCTTGTCTCAGCTCCTTGATTTTCACGCGGCACTGCGTTGCATCCCGGCTGTATCCTCTCTCTGCCATGGCTTTAGAGATTTTCTCGTAGATCTTTGCATTCCGTCTTTTCGATCGCAGCTCGGAAAGCACGGACTCATCGCCCCACACAGCGATCAGATCCAAGACTTCCCGATCAGTCCATGCTGGGGCCCTCTTTCTATTCTGAGATTGCATGGCCATCTCTGCTGGAGAGCTCTGCATCGTTGCCAGTGCTGCTGAGCTCGCCACGATGTCCAAACAGGAAATGAGATTCAAACTGCCCAGACAGGAAAAGGAATTCAAATTTTCCCGGGCCTTTTCCTGTGTGGCTGGTCAGAGCATCCGAGCTCGGACTGCTGTCCAGAGCGTCAACAGAGTGGTGCACTGTGGGATAGCTCCCGGAGCTATTACCGTCGATTTCCATCCACACCTAGCCTAATTCGACATGGCCATGTCGAATTTAGCGCTACTCCCCTCGTTGGGGAGGAGTACAGAAGTCGAATTTAAGAGACCTCTATGTCGAACTAAATAGCTTCGTGGTGTGGATGGGTGCAGAGTTAATTCGATGTAACGGTGCTAAATTCGACATAAACTCCTAGTGTAGACCAGGCCTAAGATGATATATTAAATATATTTTTCTCTTCACTAAAATACTATGCTACAAAAAGGTCTAAAAACTCAATAAAAGTTTACTAATTCTTCCACAGAAGATTAACATCTTACACAATAAAAGTGAAAAAAATAAATTCTGATAAAAAGTCCAAGTAAACTGAAGGCTGAAAAGTTAAAAATATAATCCACACCTTAATTTAGAAATAGCTCTATTAACCCTCCATTCTGAACAGTATATTCCACAAATAAAGGACTGCAGACATTTGTAAACAATGGGAGGAAGCCCTTTTTACATATTTGTGAAAAGTTTAATGGTTTCAATTTTGATTCCAGCCTAAGGTAAACAGAAATAAAATACCACATAAATTAAAAGACACTGCCAACAGAGACAACAATAAAACAAAACATCCTACATATACCTATGTCTGGAAATATTTTACCAACTACTATTACAATGTTCACCTATGTTTATTTTTAACAAGACTGCATTTGACAACACTTTCTCTGCATAATAGGTTTCACTGTTTCTATTGTATTTGCCAGTTTCCTCTTTTCTTTATTTAGTTTCTGCCACAACAAGGTTTTTGTTGTGTTTGTTTGAGGGTATTTTAGGAATATGTGATGGTTAAAATAACAATCATAAAATCATAGAATATCAGGGATGGAAGGGACCTCAGGAGGTCATCTAGTCCAACCCCCTGCTCAAAGCAGGACCAATCCCCAACTAAATCATCCCAGCCAGGGCTTTGTCAAGCCTGACCTTAAAAACCTCTAAGGAAGGAGATTCCACCACCTCCCTACGTAACCCATTCCAGTGCTTTACCACCCTCCTAGTGACAATTTTTTCCTAATATCCAACCTAAACCTCCCCCACTGAAACTTGACACTATTACTCCTTGTTCTGTCATCTGCTACCACTGAGAACAGCCTAGATCCACCCTCTTTGGAAGCCCCTTTCAGGTAGTTGAAAGCAGCTATCAACTCCCCCCTCATTCTTCTCTTCTGCAGACTAAACAATCCCAGTTCCCTCAGCCTCTCATCATAAGTCATGTGCTCCAGCCCCCTAATCATTTTTGTTGCCCTCCGCTGGACTCTTTCCAATTTTTCCACATCCTTCTTGTAGTGTGGGGCCCAAAACTGGACACAGTACTCCAGATGAGGCCTCACCAATGTCGAAAAGAGGGGAATGATCACGTTCCTCAATCTGCTGGCAATGCCCCTACTTATACAACAATCAACTTTACCAAACTCCCTGAAGCGGGGTTCTCAAACTGGGGGTCATGACCCCTCAGGGGGTCACAAGGTTATTACATGGGGGTCACGAGCTGTCAGCTTCCACCCCAAACTCTGCTTCACCTCCAGCATTTATATAGTGCTAAATATAAAAAAGTGTTTTTAATTTATAAGGAGGGTCACACTCAGAGGTTTCCTGTGTGACAGGGGTCACCAATACAAAAGTTTGAGAACCACTGGTTTATGAAATATGTACCGAACAAATAAAATAAGAATATCTGTTTTGGCATGTGCCCCCCCAGGAGCTATTGCACAGAGAGCTCATTTCCCCCCTTCTGTCCTTATTGCAACCAAAAATGCTGCTTTACATAAGAGTAGCTAAAGGATAGCTCAAAGGAGGAACTCACAGTTGCTTTCAGAATTAAACCTAACACTAACCAAAAGCTTGGCCTCTTCAAAGAGGAGGGGAAAACAGATGGGAAACAGAAGGATGTGAGCTCAGATCACGCACTTTAACTTCGCTTGTATTACAATAGGTATTTAAAAGGGTGTCACATAAGGAGGAGGGAGAAAACTTGTTCACCTTAGCCTCTAAGGATAGAACAAGAAGCAATGGGCTTAAACTGCAGCAAGGGAGGTCTAGGTTGGACATTAGGAAAAAGTTCCTAACTGTCAAGGTGGTTAAACACTGGAATAAACTGCCTAGGGAGGTGGTGGAATCTCCATCTCTGGACATATTTAAGAGTAGGTTAGATAAATGTCTAGCCGGGATGGTCTAGACAGTATTTGGTCCTGCCATGAGGGCAGGGGACTGGACTTGATGACCTCTCGAGGTCCCTTCCAGTCCTAGAATCTATGAACTGAGACATGAACTCAGAAAAAAAACACAAAAAACTAGGGATACAAGTTAAGTTAGCATTGTTGCAAAAAGTAAAATATTTTGAAAACATTTCCTGGCACCTAACAATTTTTCCAGTAAGTAAGGATATATGTATTTGAGAATAAGCCTTTCAAGTGACACTTTTATAATTGATAGCCAAGTACTATTCCTGTGGAGATAAATTCATTCCCACACCTAATCTGTACAATCTCCAGCCATCAGGGTTGACAAAGGGTATCAGACCTTGAAATAAAAGATCCAAATACAACAGGAGTCTCTAATGAACCAGAGAGGCTCAAAAAGGTCCAAGACACTCCTGTCTGGGATTCCATAATGATTTGCTCCATGTTTTATCTGACTTTCCTGGGAAGTCTCAGAATAAAGGAAAAGAATAAAGTATCCATTTCCCTACCTTTATTCCCACACAAAGGCATGAAGAACATAGTGAACGAACGACCATTGATGAACCCCAACAAAGATACAACTTTGAAGACCCTTCTCAGTGGAAGCTCCACTCCCTGGGGATACTCAGCCATGTGCTCAAGCATGAGTTTTGATCCCACCTTGGGTTAAAACTTATTTCTCCACCAAGAAATGAAAATGGAGGATTTATGCCCTAAGCAACAAGCTTTAGACACAAGTGCAGCCGATTAGGAAAAAGGATTCTTTGCAAAGAGTCTCCCATGTGTGCAAGGCCAAATGAACTGCAAATAGTTCCAGAATACTGATAGAGCAGCTATGTGTCTGAGATCCAAAGATGCTAAAAAATGCAGAAAGAGTCAAAGCTGTCTCTCCACACCAGCAGGCCGGAATCCTCCCCCCCCCTGGCCCCAACCACAAGACTCAGTCTTTGTAAAGTTTAGGCTTGGGACCTGGCAAAGGTGAAGATCACCCAGAAGACTATTTTACAGTGATGCCTATCCTGAGACCCCAACTTCATATCCCTGCGATGTGCCTTTCCTCTCAAGTTTGATAAAGACTTCTTACAACATCTTCATGAGAATGCAAATTTACCTTGGGGAGAAAAAGGACAATTGAAAATGAAGCCACAGAAAGTCACAAAGGCACACGTATGGGAGGAACATTTAAACAGAATTTAACGTCTTCAAAGAGTTGAGAGACTTTGCCTGTTAGAGCCCTAAATAATACTACTCAAATTGATTTACCTGTTTGGACAACTGAATTAACCATTACCTTTAGAGACAGGCCCAAACCCAACTCTCTGTGTCTGAATGCTGCAAACCTCTTGGGAAGTAGAGTGAGGTACCTCCACCCAGGTGCAGCACCAAATCAACATTTTGTAGATGGTCCCTATCTGTATATGATGGCTGAAACAAAACTCCAGATCATAAAAGCTATGGCTACTTAGAGTATTCAAAATCTAGATCTGAAATCTGCAGTTTACTCTGGCATAGTGGTTATCTTATAAACTTGTTACAAATCTTGCATTCTGAACATGTTTCATTCTTCTATAATTTGACTTTTTCTGATGCTAAAATGGCTCTTCAGCTGTTAAAGGTTGAATACTCCTGTTGATGGGCCTTGAAGAAGGCATGGATGCCTTAACGCCTTATTTATTCATTGAAGTCACAACATACAGAATGTGGGCAACATGAAAATCAGCCTTTCAAAAAAAGCAAAAACAATAATGCCAATACTGTAATCCTAAAACATGGTAATATGACCACCTTGCACATGTGTGGTGTTACACCTATCTCATAGAACTGGAAGGGACCCTGAAAGGTCATCGAGTCCAGCCCCCTGCCTTCACTAGCAGGACCAAGTACTGATTTTGCCCTAGATCCCTAAGTGGCCCCCTCAAGGACTGAACTCACAACCCTGGGTTTAGCAGGCCAATGCTCAAACCACTGAGCTATCCCTCCCCCTCAATGTTCATCATTACCACTTGACAAGGGCAGGTAACCTTTAACAATTTTTTCAAAATTAATTAAATCATAAGACCCAAGAAAACCAAGACTGAACGCAGAAAGAGAAAATTAAGTAAGTTTTAATTATCTACTGGAATAAATTATTTTTTCACTGAAAGTTGCTGACATGCATTAGAGTGGAGTAACTACAATCTCTACACCCACACACAGTATCTTGACAAAACACGTACAAATCTTTTCGATTTTCGAAGTGGATTGGGCTAACATACTTAGAGAGCTAAAGGCAGATGAGGCCTGGGATTATTTCAAGCTGAAGTTGCACGAGCTGTCCGAGGCCTGTATCCCGAGAAAGGGGAAACGGTTAGTGGGCAGGAGAATTAGACCTAGCTGGATGAGCGGGCGTCTCAAAGGGGCGATTAAGAAAAAACAGAAAGCGTACAAAGAATGGAAGAGGGGACAGATCGGCAAGGAAACCTACCTTATTGAGGTCAGAGCATGTAGGGATGCGGTGAGAAAGGCCAAAAGCCGTGTAGAGTTGGACCTTGCGAGGGGAATTAAATCCAATAGTAAGAGGTTTTATAGCCATATAAATAGGAAGAAAACAAAGAAAGAGGAAGTGGGACCGCTGAAGCATGTAAATGGAGTGGAGATTAAGGATAATCTAGGCATGGCACAATATCTAAATGAATATTTTGCGTCGGTGTTTAATAAGGCTAATGAAGGGCTTAGGAATAGAGGGAGCGGGACAGAGGGGAATAAAGGAGGGGCGATTGCAATTACAGTATCAGAGGTGGAAGCCAAACTTGACCAGCTAAATGGGACTAAATCGGGCGGACCGGATGATCTCCATCCTAGAATATTGAAGGAGCTGGCGCGAGAAATTGCAAGCCCCTTGGCGATAATTTTTAATAAATCTGTAAACTCGGGGGTGGTACCAATGGACTGGAAAATAGCTAATGTGGTTCCTATTTTTAAGAAGGGGAAAAAAAGTGACCCGGGTAACTACCGGCCTGTTAGTTTAACTTCTGTAGTATGCAAGGTCTTGGAAAAAATTTTGAAGGAAAAAGTAGTTAAGGACCTTGAGGTGAATGGCAATTGGGACAAATTACAACATGGGTTTACGAAAGGCAGATCGTGCCAAACCAACTTGATCTCCTTCTTTGAGAAAGTAACAGACCTTCTAGATAAAGGAAATGCGGTGGATCTAATTTACCTCGATTTTAGTAAAGCGTTTGATACTGTGCCGCACGAGGAATTATTGGTTAAATTGGAAAAGATGGGGATCGATATGAAATTCCAGAGGTGGATAAAGAACTGGTTAAAGGGGAGACTGCAGCGGGTAGTACTGAAAGGTGAACTGTCGGGTTGGACGGAGGTCACCAGTGGGGTTCCTCAAGGTTCGGTTTTGGGTCCGATTTTATTCAATCTATTCGTTACTGACCTCGGAACCGAATGTAGGAGTGGGCTGATAAAGTTTGCGGATGACACAAAGTTGGGAGGTATTGCCAATTCGGAGAAGGATCGGGATATTCTGCAGGGAGACTTGGATGACCTTGTAAATTGGAGCAACAATAATAGGATGAGATTTAATAGTGAGAAGTGTAAGGTGATGCATTTAGGGATGACTAATAAGAATTTTAGTTATAAGTTAGGGACGCATAGGTTGGAAGTGACAGAGGAGGAGAAGGACCTCGGAGTCCTGGTTGATCGCAGGATGACTATGAGTCGGCAATGTGACGTGGCTGTGAAAAAAGCTAATGCGATTTTGGGATGCGTTAGGCGAGGTATTTCTAGTAGGGACAGGGAGGTGCTGCTTCCGTTATACAAGGCGCTGGTGAGACCTCATTTGGAGTACTGTGTGCAGTTCTGGTCTCCTATGTTTAAAAAGGATGAACTCAAACTGGAACGGGTACAGAGAAGGGCCACTAGGATGATCCGAGGAATGGAAAACCTTTCCTATGAAAGGAGACTCGAGGAGCTCGGTTTGTTTAGCCTAACCAAAAGAAGGCTGAGGGGGGATATGATTGCTCTCTTTAAATATATCAAAGGGATTAATACCAAGGAGGGAGAGGAATTATTTCAGCTCAGTAGTAATGTGGACACGAGAACGAATGGATATAAACTGGCCGTGGGGAAGTTTAGGCTTGAAATTAGAAGAAGGTTTCTAACCGTCAGAGGGGTGAAATTTTGGAACAGCCTTCCGAGGGAAACGGTGGGGGCGAAAGACCTTTCTGGCTTCAAGATTAGGCTTAATAAATTTATGGAGGGAATGGTTTGAAGGGATAACGTGATTTTAGTCAATTAGGCATTAACGTGCCATCGCGGGTAAAATGAGGGTCCGGCTGTAGAATCTTGCCTGTATGCTCGGGGTTCTGCTGATCGCCATATTTGGGGTCGGGAAGGAATTTTCCTCCAGGGTAGATTGGCAGAGGCCCTGGAGGTTTTTCGCCTTCCTCCGCAGCATAGGGCAGGGGTCGCAGGCTGGAAGATTCTGTTGTGGGTGGGTCAGCTTTTGTGGCCTGCATCATGCGGGAGGTCAGACTAGATGACCATATTGGTCCCTTCTGACCTTAAAGTCTATGAGTCTATGATTCAATAAAGATACTCATACCTTGACTAGTTACATTTTATGTATGTAATTCCATATACATCAAGATGAGAACACATTATTTAAATATTTAAGGTGAAATTCACCTCTGTGCAGAGGGCTGTCAAGAGGTCTAGGCACCACCTGTGTATTATTTAAGTTGAAATATTTACATGGTCATAAAACAATTTATAGCACTTTTTGCACATTTCATTGTTTATAAAACAGTTAATTTGAAAAGTAATCATTTAAAAAAAATTAGAAGAAATTACCTTATGTCTTGCTATCAATTTCTGTGGTTACATAACCACAATTTTTTAAAACTGTTTTTTCTTCCTCAGGGAATAACCCACCAAAACATTGAAAAAGTACACAAAAGTGCTCTAAAATGCACACAGCAAACAGACTGGAGAAAAAAATCAAGTTAAAAAAATATTTTTAATAGGTAAAAATATATAAAATGAGAGAATGTGATTTTAAGATTAAAGTTATGCCTTTACAAAATAAGGAATTCTGTTCATTAGCCACTTGTTATAGCAAGGAATGGTAAAGCAAGATTTTATCAGTGTCTGTATTATGGTGCCTGATTTTCAGAGGTGTTATACACGTACCAGCATGTTCCATTGCACTGGGGACTCAAGTGTATAGAGCATCTCTGAAAAAATAATAATGGTAAAGAAATTCAAAGCTCATATACATTACAAAATTAGACAGCTCAAATTTATGCCTATATTCACTGTCATAATACATTTTATTTGGCTTAACTTACATTTTGTGTGTGTGTGTGTGCGCTCACACACACTGTATACGCACGCACACACTACACTACACAGAACCTAAGTTTTAAGGAGACACAAGATGCTACCACAAGGTGAACAAGTTATAAAAGAAGAGTGTTCCCCTTCTGTTTATCTTTTTGCTTCCTTCTGCATATAATTTTTGCTCATCATATACACAAATGCAAAACTGATGCTTACAATGCTTCCCACCGCACCCATTTTAACTAAGTACTCTGAGATCACATCATCAGGCTAATTCTGAAAAATATATTAAAGTGAAAGAGTACATGTTTCTAATAATTAACTTTTTGTCTAATTTGAGGTGTCTTTCTCCCTCCCCGCCTCCCCCGCTGTGATTTTAGGACACAAAAGGACACAACAATTAATTAAACTGCTAGCAAAACAAGACCACTGATCAACTGATGAAACTGAAAAGAGAAGCTATGTTTCTTTAAAGATTCCACTACCACTATAGAATTTTGTTCTCTATTCCGTACTCAGCAGAGGATTTTAAGTTAAAGCTGTTTTCCTGGCTTTGAAAGTCTCTACATAAAAATAAAATGCAATTCAACTATTTTATACAAAATACAGAAATTATGATAAAAATCTAGCCTTCTGGTCAATGAAAGTTTAAAATGAGATTGTTAATCTCTGCTACAGTTAACACTTTTTTCTCATGGTGGACAATAAGCAAAGTAATATGCAAGTAAATACAGTAAATTCAGACAATGTTCTAGCACTGGCATCATAAGAAACTGCATCTGAGGGAGAGGATCTGTTCTATACTGCAAATGATTTTACAAGCAAAATGAAAAAGATGAGGTTTCTTGAACTCAGCTAAAACATCTTATCAATATCTAATCCAAATCTCCGTCACTGTTGGAGTTGTTCAGCCACAGAACAATACATTTCTTCCATAGCCTAGACCCTGCGTGTCTGTTGCAAAGCCTACTGGAGGTAGATGAAAAGCCTCCCAAAGACTTCACAGGCTTTGGATTAGGCCTTATGTCAGTACATATCAGACTATACAGCTATCAGAAGATAACCATGTTGAAGAGTGCTACTTTTTCGTAATTATAAAGCAATCATTCAGACCTTTGAAAGAAAACAAAGTTTTAACTGCAAATTAGCCAAACAAGAATGTGCTCCAATACCTCTTTTTTGACAGACTAGCTAAAAGATGCACCATTTATTTCACCCAACTCTTTAAGGAAAGAACAAAATTACTCATGGGACTAGAAAATATGCTATGTTTCATAAAAAAATATATAACTAAATTAGGGGTCTTTGGGGAGGAGGGGCATGGGGCTCATAATGGAAATATTAACAGAACTTATACATCAAAGTACGATCACAGATATATTATGGAAAATTCTCAAAAATTGCAAGATATTTTACATATGGTTTAAAACTGGAAAACACAACTTGGAGTCTGTAGTAATGTTAACTCTTTAAGTTCAGGTTGATATTTTGGAGAGTTTTAAAGAGCTGCTTATAGTTGAACATACTTTATTCAACACATCTACTGGCCACAGAGGCCATGGGCTTCTTTGGCTCAGAATCTACAGAACTAATTATTCTTTTGTGTTAGATATGGTTTTGAAATACATCAGCAGTTAGTTATTTTAGGAAGAGCAAACCTCCTTCCCTGTAATTTTTGTTCTCTGAAAGTCGGAGTTTTAACAGATACACCTCTACCTCAGTATAACGCGACCCGATATAACACGAATTCAGATATAACGCGGTAAAGCAGTGCTCCGCTGGGACGGGGCTGCGCACTCTGGTGGATCAAAGCAAGTTCAATATAACCCGGTTTCACCTATAACACGGTAAGATTTTTTGGCTCCCGAGGACAGCGTTATATCGAGGAAGAGGTGTAATTATCAAATTCAGCACTTACATAGCACTCTACAGCTTCAAAGATTGCATAAACAATAATTAATCCTCATAAAACTTCTGTGAAGCAGATCCTCAATTAAAATTGCTTGGCAAATAACTGACATATCAATTCTCCACAGTAAATTAATGTATATTCTAAAATTCTCATTAAGAATTTTTCCTAAATTACCATTTTATTACCTCAGTGCCTCTTTCAGTATGGTTATTTAACTCACCAACACATATCATAATTTTTTTTATGTCAAGGCAGTCAACATTTTGTGAACTCTCTTTTCTAACTGTGGGATACCTTTTTGATCAGTTACAATATTTCTCTATGAAAAGGGATTGTCTAGCTATTTTTTTTACAAGCTACAATATAGTTTTGTAATGAATAAATCTTCATTTCATTAAGAAACTTATTTGATATGTGTGCAAAAAATCCTTCTGTTCTGCTATTGGTCATTAGTTTCTAGGTGGAAGTCATTACAACAATACCTCCTGAAAAACCTGCAATTAAATAGGTCACATTTATGGAAAAGTAAAATAAGAAAAGTTAGAAAAGAAGATAGCTTTTTACTAATATATGTTCCAAGCAGATACATAGCCCAGAACAAGGTAACGAATACCTGTAAGATAAACTTTACATTTAAATAATTAAAAGGGTGTTATAGAAGTGTAAACATACAATAGTCAAACAAGAAGTCTTCTCAAATCCCCTTTTTATCAACAAATTTACAATGAATTCTCATTTTACAAGTCTGGTTAACCTTATAGTTAATTCTAAAATTGATCCCAAAATACTGTAAATAGTATAAAGGAAGAGGAATGATAGCCTTTTTATGTTCACACATTTGGCTGTATTAGCAAACTGAACAGTATAAAAACATTAATCAGAAACTTAAAAATATTTGATAGAAATTTAATTGAGGTGCAGAAAAAAAATATCTATTACTACTCCACAGCCAACTGTGTACAAACTCACTTACACCAGCTCAGTTACACAGAACAATCCAAACTTTGGTATTGATTTTGGAATATCTTATTATGGTAACAAACAATCTATTTAAGAGAGACTATGGAAGTAGGATCACTTTTCATTTGAGAGACATATGGAGTCTTTTCCCTGTCAACTGAAGTTCATGGTTGGACTCAGTTTACAGTCCTTGTTCACTGTAACATGCAGAAAATTTACAGGCTATAAATCTCACAGATGTTCTCTAATCATTAGATAACAACGTATTGCCTTGTAACACCCACAAATTATTATTATAAAAATAGCCTCTGTTGAATTATAACTACAATTTAATGAAAACAGATTAACACATATACATACTCTCCATTAATCTGCCTTTTTAACCGATTTGCTATATTGTCACAGTCAGCTAAACATATCACTCCACAAATTTTAAACAGAATAATAAAGATGATAGTTTATTCTTTAAAAATATTTACAAAGTTCCTTTGGCTGAACTGTAAACTACATTATGATACAACTTAAAGTAGACAGGAAACAGACTAACTCTCATCTTAAACAGCCTGCTTTTGAGCAGAATGTATCTATTCTAAAAACTTTTGGGAGTCTCTTTCAGAATGTTGTCTTAATAGCATCAATGCCTAAATTTTGCACTAATCCTGGTCTGAATAATGAAGATTTCTAGAAATGTGATATCTTTCTATAAAAGGAAATTAAAAATTGTAATATAAAAGTTTTCCATCTTTGTTTTAACATGTTTTAGGTAACAAGGCCATTAGCATTTATGCTAACAACCAACTCAGCATGTTATACCTCACAGTGATACTATCCTTGTTGAACTCCATTCTTTATAACTCATATTTGAACATCACATTAAAGCATGCACAAATCATTTTCTGAAACTCAGAATCCAGAAATGAAGATTTTAAATTATATAAGAGGAAACCAAAACCAGTATGACATTTCTCACCTATCTTGTGCTATAATAGCCCCAGTTGGTATAAGTCCACATTAAGATGCTACACGTGTCTAATGCAGTAGAAACACGTTTTAGGATTATTTAGTGTTATTTATAAAATACACCTCTACCCTGATATAATGCAACCCGATAGAACACAAATTCGGATATAACGCAGTAAAGCAGTGCTCCGGGGGGGCGGGGCTGCGCACTCCGGTGGATCAAAGCAAGTTCGATATAACACGGTTTCACCTATAACGCAGTAAGATTTTTTTGGCTCCCGAGGACAGCGTTATATCGGGGTAGAGGTGTATGTAATAACGCAATTAAAGAATATCATAATGCATATTCACAATAAGAAACTGCAACTTTAGCTTTTGCATTTTCTGACTTCTACAGATTTAAATCATACAGAGTTTTTTAAAAATGATTGGTTTTATTTGTATTATTATTATTTTTAAAAATGAGCGGGACAAAGAAGAACAACTCCTATTGATTTCAGTGTCCAGGGCTTTGAAGCTCAAGTATTGCAAATTCATAACCAAGAACTATCTGTCTAATTCATATCATCATCAGAATTCATCTGCACTCAAAAGAGGTCTCAGTCAGATCTTAAACCTTGCCTACACTGAGTTTTTAGCCACTGATGCAGCTGCACTAGTCCAAGCCCCCAGCATAATATGATTTATACCAGTATAGTACTAGTACAGTTTACCCTGCACTAGGGATTTCCAGATAATCCAGTGGCCAAAACCCCAGTGCAGACAAAGGCTTAGAATGTAAGAACCAAGATAAAGTTGTACAATGCCATTGTGATACCCACACATTGTTATATGCCTCTGAAACTTGGCAAATACTAGAAACTCACAACAGGAAACTTAATGCATTCCATCAGAGATGCTTGCAAAGAATACTTGGTGTCTGCTGGTGCGATAAAGTAACCAATGCTGAGTGTTACAAAGGACTGGACAGACGATTCTAGAGATAATGATTTGAGAGAGAAGGCTGAAAAGGTTTGCACATGTTGTAAGGATATCAAAAAACTGCATTCCTAGACAAGCTCTTGACTGGATACCACCTTGTGGAAGACAGAAAACAGGGGGGACAACAGATGACATATAAGAAAACCATTGAGAAAGAAGCAGCTGTCACAGAAACAGACTTTGAGCTTGTCTTCACTACCAGGAGATCGATGCTGCTGCAATCGATTTAGCGGGTCTAGTGAAGACCCACTAAATCGATGGCAGAACACTCTCCGGTCAACTCCGGTACTCCAGCTCCCCGAGAGGAGTAAGTTAAGTCAACCGGAGAGCATCTCCTGTCATCGCAGTGCAGTGAAGACATCAGGATAAGTCAACCTAAGCTACATGAACTCCAGCTACGTTATTCACTTAGGTCGACTTACCCCGGTAGTGAAGAAAAGCCCTATAATGGAGCAAGAAATGTGGTATTAGGCAGACGGAGGTGGACAGATTGGTTGCCTTATGTGTCACAAGGCATGAGAGCATCAATAAATAAATACATACAATTTAAGGCCAGCTTCATCAAGAGGGTACAGAAAAGTTGTAAGCTGCCCATGGTGACAACAGTTCAGTGTCACACCCACAAGTTGAACCAAAGACTTCTGACTCCCAGTCTAGGGTCTAGCCAGTCAGCCCCGCCATGTCTTTGGGTCCTGTTTGTTAATTCTTGTACTCCTAGAAGCAATAACCTGTGCTTGAGAGAGGGAGGGAAAATGGGGAGAGGCTATTGCTACCAAGAAGGCAGGTGCACAACAACACTCCTTTCACAGAATATGAGTGCACTGTTTTTGTTTCTCGAGGCACAAATGCCCTGGGATAGACTTTAGCCTTATATTTGTAAACTACTACTATTTCCAAATAATTGCAACAGAAATTTTGATTTCCCACTACAGTATTTTTAAATTACTTGATGGCAAAAACATTGTAATTATTTCTGTAATTTTACAGTATGTTTTTACAGCATTTGTTTCCTGTGTTGCCAAAATAACCTATG
Source organism: Emys orbicularis (assembly GCF_028017835.1). NCBI lineage: Eukaryota > Metazoa > Chordata > Testudines > Emydidae > Emys > Emys orbicularis. Next base: position 92,281,233 of record NC_088686.1, on the reverse strand, counting down.
CAGTTCCTTATAAACTGAGGTGATCATGTTTCTGTAGCTAAACATAGCTACTGTAAAGGAAGTGGTACAAATATAGTACATTTTTCAGTAATTAGAAATGCAGTGCTACTGAACATCATAGAACAGAGAAGATTTAATGACCTCCAATACACCGTAACTTGAGATACTCATTCTCATCTGGTATGCAGGTACAATACACTAATGCATAATTAAAGAACAGGCAGTTATAGTGATTTATATTTATGTGAGGTCAGCTTTACAAAAGGAATATATTTCAGACTCATGGGGCAATTAAAACCAGATTAATTTCTTACCACAAATATGAAGTTCAAATTTCTAGCAAGAATCGTATGGCTTATCACTCACTTTTATACTCTTTATTGCATTATTATTGCTATCAAAATATAATACAGATCTTTAAAAAATTCCATCCATTTTAATGTGCAACAAATAATTATAAGTTTAGAAATCCTACATGATTATAATGTTTTCATACAATACATTAAATATAGAAGGAACAGAGTCTCTTGCTTAAAGCGTAGGACCGAAAATCAGGACTCCCACGTTCTAGTCCCAGCTTCGCAACTGGCTCACATGAGGTGTACACATTTTTACTCAATGAGCCACACTAAGTATGGAGATTCCCTGAAATGGTTTAAACATTGGCAGTGATGGCATCAATCACTGCAGGAGGAACAGGGAACCTCAATCTCTCATCTTGGTAGTTGAAAAGCTTTTCAGTTCATCTTTAATGCAGACAGCATCCTTAATCTTATTACTTACATATTGCAACACAATACACACGATTCTAAAGACCACTGAATTCCAAGATGTCATCTTGAGTTAAGCAAATCAATTCTGGATTTTCTTGGTTTATTTTTTAAATGCAGACCTTTGGCAGTTAATTGCATAAAGAATAAACGGTGCATTACCTTAAATAATGAGCATACACCATACATTATATTCTACATAAAAGATTTTAACTTAAATCATTTTAGCATGTTAATATAGACACTATAGCTACCCTTCTCCAAAAGTTGGAAAGAACAGAAGGCAACGTACTAAGCCTTTCACATTCTGACAGCACTCTTTGTTTATGAGTAAATACTATCTGTGATATTATGTTACAAAATGATGAGCTGATTTAGCTTACCTTTGTTAATTCTTACTGGATAAAAAAAAGCATACAGTCACTGTATCTAACTTAATTATACAAATTAAATACATGCTGCACCTTGGACATTACTTGGCAACCACATTTAACACACTATTAGCTTAAAATACAGGAAGAAAAATACACCTAGACTCATGGACTAAGGCCAGAATGGACCATCATGATCATCTAGTCTGACCTCCTGCACATTGCAGGCCACAGAACCTCACCCACCCACTCCTGTAATAGACCCATAACCTCTGGCTGAGTTACTGAAGTCCTCAAATGATGATTTAAGGCATTCAAGTTACGTAGAGAATCCACCATTTACACTAGTTTAAACCTGCAAGTGACCAGTGCCCCATGCTGCAGAGGAAGGCAAAAACAAAAAACAAAACAAAAAAACAGGGGCTCTGCCAATCTGGCACTGAACCCAAAGCAATGTTATTTACCATCCCATAGTTTGGAGAACATAGTGGTAAGGAAATCCCTGCAAACAGTATATAGTCTTACCAAAACATACAGGGGAAATAATTATGGTGACATGCTTATTTATGATTGTATTACAGTAGTATCCAAAGGCTTTATCAGTATCAGGGCTTTTTTGTGTTAGGCACTGTACAGACAAAGAAGATACAGTTCTTCCCAAGGAGTTTACCATGTCATTTAAGATCCAACAAGTGAGTGTGATGGGGAGAGGAGAAAAGAGAATGAGGATAATAGCAATAGGTTCAGGGAGGTACATTGCTACATTGTTTAATATTTACTTCTCATTTCTGCTTCAACATGAGTCTGCGATGTTCAAGGGGGAGTCTATTTTAGCACTAGACATGATGGAGGTTTGTTTAACATTTGAAAGTTCAGAGCGAAGACAAAAGTGAAGGAGATCATAATAAGAGACCTGCTGTTTGCAGATGAGGAGGCCCTTGTGGCTCACAGTATTGGTGTCTTACAACATCTTATTACCAAGTTCTCTGATTCATGTAAAATCTTTGGGCTAGCAATAAGCTTGAAGAAGACTTATTATGCACAAAGGCTCTTCAGAACCAGTTCCAGATACCACCTTAGATGGTATTCATCTAGATGTTGTTTATAAAATGTTGCTACTTTGGCTCTACTGTTACCAGCAATGTATAGCTTGATGCTGAGATCACGAGTAGAATCAGCAAAGCAGCCAGGAACTTTGGTCTTTTGCAAGACAGAGCCTGGAACATTAACAAATTGTCAACTAAAGTGAAAATCCGTATTTATGAGACATGTGGTTTATCCAACTTCAGTATGGCTCAGAAACATGGACGACTTATGCCAAACATACCAAAAGACTAAATAGTTTTCATATCAGGATGCTTGCGTAAAATTCTTCAAATAAGATGTCAAGACAAGGTGACAAATGTGGAAGTGTTAAATCGTGCTGGTATGTTGTTCATGAGAACATTGATAAGTAAGCGAGGCATTGAGAGAAAGACTGGATCAAGATTTGTGATGACCAGCCTCAGAGGAGGAAAGAATCTGCTGCTCGGATTCAGAGCTTTGCTAGTGCATGGGTGTGCCCTACCTGTGGACGGGACTGTCACTCGCACATCAGACTCAGCAGCCGTCAAAGAACTCATTGGAGCATACACCATGCTCTGTAAAGAGTGACAGTGCCATTATTATTATTATTATTATTAAGATCAAACAAGTGAGTGTGATAAGGAGAGGAGGAAAGAGAATGATGAAAATAGTAATAGATTCACAGAGACAATGGCTTTAGTGCAGCAAAGCACTTAAGCACGTTCGTAACTTTAAACCTATCAGTAGTCCCATTCACTTCAGCGAACCAATGAACACAACTTGATGGCTCCAAATCATTTAGAAATAATGAGTTTTCTTAGTTCCCTTTCTCTCCTGTCATAAGCTTAAGTTTTATAAATCTAAATAAACAAAACCAACAAATGCTTATGGAGCACTCTACTCACCCCTTAAAAACACAATACATACAAAAGGGGAAAGGGGTGGGGGGAAAGACACCACAACCTGAAAACAAACCAACTAACCCATCCTACACACCCACACCAGCAGCCCCATAACACTAACCTAACCCATAACTACTAAATAATCAGGCACCACAAATAAAACTAAAATGAACCTGTGACGGGTTGGATCACAGAAACCCCCTTGGGAGCTGCCACCCGATGTGCAAAGACTACCTCTGCTCCTGTTTTCCCTGCCAGCTCAGGACTCCAGCACCCTGTCTTGCTGAGCGAGACACTCCCGTCTGGCTCCAGACACAAACCCAGGGTCTGAATCACTTGTCCCAAAGCTGCAAGTTTACCTGAAAACAGCTCACAGAAGTGTGCTTGTCTTTAGCACTCAGATGCCCAACTCCCAATGGGGTCTAAACCCAGATAGATCCGTTTTACCCTGCATAAAGCTTATGCAGGGTAAACTCATAAATTGTTCGCCCTCTATAACACTGATAGAGAGATATGCACAGTTGTTTGCTCCCCCAGGTATTAATACATACTCTGAGTAAATTACTAAATAAAAGGTGATTTTATTAAATACAGACAGTAGGATTTAAGTGGTTCCAAGTAGTAACAGACAGAACAAAGTAAGTCACCAAGCAAAATAAAATAAAATGCGCAAATCTATGTCTAATCAAACTAAATACAGATAGATAATCTCACCCTCAGAGATGCTTCAGTAAGTTTTTCTCAGACTGGACACCTTCCAGGCCTGGGCACAATTCTTTCCCCTGGTACAGCTCTTGTTCCAGCTCAGGTGGTAGCTAGGGGATTCTTCATGATGGCTCCTCTCCCTCTCTGTTCTCTTCCACCCCTTTATATATCTTTTGCATAAGGCGGGAACCCTTTGTCCCTCTGGGTTTCCACCCCCCCCCCCCTCACTGGAAAAGCACCAGGTTAAAGATGGATTCCAGTTCAGGTGACATGATCACATGTCACTGCAAGACTTCATTACTCACTTGCCAGCACACACATATACAGGGAGACTCACAGGTAAACAGCCATCTGCAGACAATGGGAGTCATCAAGATTCCAAACCATCATTAATGGCCCACACTTTACATAATTACAATAGGCCCTCAGAGTTACATTTTATATTTCTAGTTTTAGATACAAGAGTGGTACATTTCTACAAATAGGATGATCACACTCATACCTTACAAAAGACCTTTTGCACAAAGCATATCCCATTTGCATTATAGTCACTTATTATCAATTTTTTTATAAAACTATCCCAATTACATTATATTCACTTATCATGTTTTTATAAAACCATGTAGACTGCACAACGTCACAGAACCAATTCCACACTTCCTCTATACTTCACCCCTAACTATTTCTCTTCAGCCCACCTAAACAAATTACACTTATAGCATACTGCAAGGCACAACAGATTTGAGCTATTTCAAATGAGGAGAGCGGAGCTCATTCCTAAGGAAAGGGGCCATGCACAGAGAATGACTTTGCCCTTCCAACAGATCCTTCTCTTTCATAATGAGGAGGCTTCAGCTTGCGCACTTCTGCTGATCTCAACTAGAGGCAATACCAACACCCTAAACTCCACCCAGAAACACAAAGGTATCCAGAGCACTGGGTGAATATGCTCTTGACCAGACACTAAGGTTATGTCTACACTGCAATTAAAAGCCTGCAGCTGGCCTATGCCAACTGACTCATGCTCATGGGACTCACGAGGGGCTATTTAATTGCAGTGTAGACATACCCTTTATTTACCAAGCAGCATATACCTAAATTTACATTCTGCACTAGTTTCAGCTTCCAGATGGATTAAAGATGTCGCCCCAAACGGACTGCTCTAATCTAATATCAAGGTGATAAAGGCATGGACCATGGTGGTGAGGTCGACACTGGAAAGAAAACCCAGACACAAATCATAAAATGCAGTCTAGCAGCCTTAGCTGTAGCAGAATGATAGTCTTCCAGCAATAACTGAGTCTCTAACCAGACACCCAGGCTGTGAACACAAGTAACAACAGGAGGATATTTAAACTCCATTTCTGAAACAGATCATTATTTTCATATTTTCCAGTTGCTTTCCCCATCAGCACCTAAATCTTATTTGCTCTCCTCAGCCATCTTGCTCTCATCCAACCCCCAACCCATGCCAGATGCTAGGAAAGGCATTCAACTGCTGGGTGGGAATCAAAATACAAATATAAAGCTGGGTGTCACAGGCATATTGAAGACATCACCATCCAATATTTTAAAAGAAGGGATGGAGGTGTAACTTTTATAAAGTATTAATTTACTTTTAAGTTACTAATTTACTTTTAAGTTAAATAACTATTTACATAATTTTAAATTATTAGTTACTAATTTATATACTAAGAGTCCTTGCCCCACTGACACCAATGAGAGTTTTGCCATTCGCTTCAGAAGGGCCAGGATTTTACACCAGGCATTTATAAACTCATTCAAATGTTTGGTTTGTAGGAACATTTTGAATGACTGTTCATCAACTTTAGAAGGGAGATGTCAATGTCTGAAAGATACAGCTCGGGTGTTCAGTATTCTGATTATGGTCAACATCTTAGTTCAAGCGCGGAAATGCATGTTACTTCTCCAAACATTTACTATAGCGCTAGTAAGGGAATTTCATTGACTACAGTTAGAAAATAATCACAGCCTTGAGGATTTAAAGCAAAAGGCTATACTTCTTGTCTCATGACACCACAGGAGAATGATTATTTCACATTCATAATGCCACCTCCTACTGTGCTTTATTGCTTAAATAATCATTTGATTCGCAATGAATAGTTATTCGGCGGGTGGAGGGGGAGGACACCAATACAAACTGCAGAACAAAAACATTAAAACAATAAAGGTTCAGAAATTTGGGAATTATCAGGTTATCTAGATAGCACAATACAAATTCCTATTTAATAACAGTTGACACAATTGCACAATGATGTCTCAAATCCAGAAATTCGAAATGAATATTATACAAACTACTGTAACTATGACTCTATCCCTGCCTATGATTCACCTATAAATTCACTTGTGGATACCAGTAAAGCCACAGCTATTTTTATGGTGTGTAATTTCACATCTACCGTTAAGTGTTAATAAGGTGCTATAGTTGGAAGTTCTGCTAAGGATATATTTTGTTAACAGAAGAGGTAGATTAAGCTTCCTGAGATGTAGGGGTCGTGTGAATTCAAGAAGTAATTCTGGACTGTATATAGAAGATAAAATAATGAAGTTGGATGTCAATAAGCAATTTACATAAAAAGTGGGACTATAGTCCACTCAAAGGTATATTGGTTCACTTGACTTCAACTCTTAAACTGCTGGATCACTTTCCTTTAAATTAGGGGGGGAACAACACCCTCCTCAGGCCTGAGAGTAAGCCTACTATGTCAATTCATGCTAAAAAAAGTTTTAGGGGCACTGAAAACTTGGTTTCCAATGAGCCCGTGGTTGCAACCTTAAATTTGGACAAGCAACCAGCAACTTCATAATTCTGAGAAATATCTCTCTCTTCAGAACACACAGGTAAAGGTAGGTCTAACAATTATTAATCATTAGAGAGGGCTAACAACTAGTGAAATGATAGTAAATGCCTATAAAACTTTTAATGATTCATCCTTGCTTTTACAATTTAAATAAAACTTCAATTCAGTGATATGTCAGTGTTTACTTTTACTGTACCGCTAAATTGTCTTTTAAGTTCAAGTTTATTTAAAAGGGTTAATTTTTCAGCACTCGATAAAACTCTAAAGACCTATCTTTCTTTTCTTAAGATTTTTTTTCTGCCTTTTATTTGAAATCCACCATCTAACTCTTAGCTTTACTCACATATTTAGTTGCATTTTCTGCTTTGAGAACAACTGCAAACAGATCACAATTTCCTCAAATATATTTCAATTTACAATTTTTTCCACTATGTGGACTGATTACAAACAATCTACCACAAATTTTTAATGCTCAATATTCAGAAATAAATAATTTAATAGATTCTTGGATTTTAAGGGCAAAGACTCCCAGACAGCATACAAGCATGTACTGAGTGCTTGTGTGTTGCACAACCCTGGTTCACCACTCTTGACTCCAGCAGCCTGCCTAAAACACAGCAGCCCCACCCTGGTCTTCACTAGCCTTAGTTACTACTTCCAGGGTAACCCCAACACACCCCAGTCCCAAATTTTCCCAAAACTGTCTGCTTTGAAGTGTCCAGTCCTCTCCTGGAATACTAAGAATTAATAAGGTTTGTTGCTCCTTTAAAGAGACAAAAGCACAGTTTATGCCTTTAACTGGCGTTAACAATCCTCTTCCATTCAAACAGCACTGAGTTTGATTATAGTATAAATAAAACCAGTTTATTAACAAAAGGACATAGGCTAACTGATACAGGAGGGATTAAAGGCAAAATGGTTACAAGCAAACAAAAGCAAAATATGCTTTGTTGTGGCTAAGACTTAACTAAACAAGCTACAGCCTTGGTTCAAGATAGATTTCTTGCCAATCTTTTTCTTTCCAGCCATGGCTGACTTTCTCTCAATCAGGAACCTTCCCTTGTCTTCCTAGGTGAAATATATTTGCCTAAGCAGGTTTTTCACTTATATTCAGTTCCCAGAGACTTCAACTCCCTTGGCTGAAGGACCCATCTTTCTCAGCTTGCAGGAGCTCTGCCCCCACGGGTCTGTCCAATGACAGGTGCCAAAATGGCTTCTTCTTGCTCCTTATATCTTCCCAATCTCACTGTTTTGTCCCCAGACACAGGATGACTTCATGCTGTTCTTCCCTTCCTGGGGACTTCCCATCCCTCGGCTGATTCATATGTAAATAGGACTTCCACTGTTTTTGGTAACACCTTGCTTAATTTCATTGGAGACAGGTAGATAGCTGCCTTCCCTGCTGTCTAGGAGAAAACCAGTTTTTCCCTTTATTTGATCACAGACTTATATCAGTAAGTCTTTGTAATTCCTCATATAGTGTTAATACATACATTTTAAAATGATATTAAATCACCAGTGGATCATGAGCTTTCATAAAGACCTTATTTGACACACTTTTATAATACAGTAATATTGTAGTAGTATTGGGGAGATAGGAAATGGATCCAAAGTTATATCTAAGAGAACCTTCAGAGACCATTGCAATGCTAACTCCTTTTCTTAAGTTATAAGGGGAAAATACCTCATTCAAATAATATGAAATGAGCCATCTGAATACTCTAAAGAGAAAGATGCAAGGAGAACTCAAAAGACACAGAAATTCATTGCTTACAGGTAACATCCCGTGTTCAGACTTGGAAAAATGTTACCTCCAGCATGAAATATCTACTGTGTATACTGAGGCACACACAAATCCAATCAAAATGCCCGCCAGTCCTGACAACTAGCTTTGAATGGAAGATCCTGTTCTTGAACTCTGTTATGAAATGTTTGATTGACATTAATACTGTAGATGGTTAAGTGAGATGCTTTAAAAATAAAGATCTGCTCTGATGAGCAATATTATGAAATGGCATTTTGGGTTTTTACATTCATTGTGTCTTATAAACAGCTCACATCTAATGTGCAGTCATTAATTGAAAAGGGTTTTTTATAACCATCGGCTGTGGAAAATCAACATGGTATCTGAAGGTCAAACTGTGTTTTTACTTGTATCACTACCAGTAAACAAGTGAGGTTCTGCTCTGTGAGTGGGGTTCTTTACTACTACCAGAATATAAATTAAAAATAATAATAAAGATTTTGTAAGGCAAATTCTGTTCTCAGTTACCCCAGGCGCAAGCCCACTCTTCTCAAACAATGTCTTCAATAGTATCTTGGAATCCTATATGTGACCTATGAGGTCTGTGTTCTTGGGGAACCAGGGCACAGTACCCAGCCTGTCTGACTAACAAAAGACCTCCCCCCCCCCCACCTGCATGAACCAAAACCGATCAGAAGAAAGACTTACAAAAAACAATGAAAAGGCAGTGGGAGACACAACTAAACCCCTGGGACAAGGGTGACAGGATTAAGGAAACTCCCCTAGCCTTATCTGCATCGAAGATGGGACAGGGAGGTATCTCTATTAGCATACAGAATAGAGAACAGAACTCTGGGACCAGAAAAGCAGGGAAGCACTGCATGATGGGGGATCTCTGCTCCAGATGTTAATGAACCCACGCCCGCACACACCCAGCTCAGTAGTTAACAGACCAATTCTAGTAATAAATCCTTTATTGGTATCCAAAATAGTGAAGCTCCCCAACAGCATTGTGAGCTTCCTCCAAGGACACCGCCCATAGCCAGGAATAATCAGTTCCTATTGTGTAGCCTGAACAAAACAACTTTGGTATACTCCCTTGAGCCATCAATTTACCCATAAACAAATCTAGTGTTCTCCCTTGAACCATTGTTGTTTCCCTACAAAAACCCCTACCCATGCTCAAGTAAGTGTTCTGATGCCTGGATCCAAAATCTGCATCAGTTCCATTGAGACTTCATCTTCTCTTGACCGATTGGGCTGGGGGCTCTGCCTGTCTCCAGCACTCTGGACCCGCAGCTACCACCACCACCTAGGACCCCCCCCCAATTGATTCAAGTTTCACGGAGTGGTGAGAACCCAGCTCTCTCTCTGTCTCTAGGTATAGCCTTCTGACTCTGACTTGTGTGTTCAGTTATAGTTTTCTAAACCTGATTTCTATAATCAAATTTGAGTTAGATTTAATATTATAACTGTTTTGTTTATTTGGCTCCCCTGTGGTTATTACCTGGCAATAAATAACTTTCATGGTTAAGTTGGTTGCTTCTCTCTCTCTCCCCCTTGTGGGTGGTTTTTGGCTTCCTCATTCGCTCTGCAGCAACGCTCCTCATACCTAAGTTAAAGATCCCTGCAGTGCCCAAAATCCTGTGGGGATTGCTCATCAAGTGGGTTACTACCAGAACAATTGTAATGTGAAAGTGTGGATAGGGACATGCTGAACCTGGGACATATGACGGTGGCAGCTTGGAAGTGCTGCTCAACCCAGCTAACCTGATTCGCTCAGACGTGTGTGTGTGTTATATATATATATTTTCTGGGACTGGAGGAACCCAGCCTTGGGGAACCTAGGTCGTGCAGGATAACTCCATTGGGAGGGAACTTGCAGCAGGGAGACATAGAGCTCTGTATCAGAACACGAGTAGTACTTTGATAGAATTACAGAACACCCCATCCCTCCCCCACGAAGAGTAACCCTAATAAATTAGCATACCCCAAACTAACGGGCAAATCTGGTAACATATATGCCTTCAATGAAGCTTCATAGGCGTAACTGAGGGAATAATTTGGCCCTGCAATTAGGACTTCATTAACAATTCTGTTGATAAAAACAACAAGGAGTCCGGTGGCACCTTAAAGACTAGCAGATTTATTTGGGCATAAGCTTTCGTGAGTAAAAAACCCACTTCTTCAGATGCATGGAGTGAAAATTACAGATGCAGGCATTGTTATACTGACACATGAAGAGAAGGGAGTTACCTCACAAGTGGAGAACCAGTGTTGACAGGGCCAATACAATCAGGGTGGATGTAGTTCACTTCCAATAATTGATGAGGAGGTCTCAATTCCAGGAGAGGAAAAGTTGCTTCTGTAATGAGCCAGCCACTCCCAGTCCCTATTCAAGCCCAAATTAATGGTGTTAAATTTGCAAATGAATTTTAGTTCTGCAGTTTCTCTTTGAAGTCTGTTTCTGAAGTTTTTTTGTTCAAGTATGGCTACTTTTAAATCTGTTATAGAATGTCCAGGAAGATTGCAGTGTTTTCCTACTGGCTTTTGTATGTTACCATTCCTGATGTCGGATTTGTGTCCATTTATTCTGTTGATGTGTGATAAGGAAGCAAATCCAGCTCCTTCTACTATAGCTGTTTGGGCTGTGCAGGGCTAAAAAGTAAAAAAGCAGTTCAAAAAACCTTCTGTCACTGAAGCAAGGATTATGATTCTGAATTCACACAGGGGACAGAGCTTTTCAGTAAGACGGTCCCAAATTCACAGTCACTTCTCAGTGTAGAACTGTGTTTTAAACATTCTTTTATGTAGAGTGGCTGATTTAAGGATGCTCAAAAAGAATCTGAATTAGAAACAGACTAAATAGTAGGAGCACATATATACAATATCCTGTAAGATGTCGTCTTCACTGAATCCATTTAGACTGAAACTCCTTTCTGAAGCTTTCGGTGACCCTGTCACTAATATTTCTTATTACAGATCAGAGGCATTTGGCAAACTTTCATGTCTATGCAGGATTTTTATATTCTGCTGAGAAGTAAACCAACTACTTCAAACAACAACCACCTCATCTTGCTCTCCAGTCCAATTCTCCTCTTGGGAGAACTTTGTCTAGGAATAGAGTTCACGTTTCATTCAGAGCACAATGGCTGTACTATTAAAAAAAATCCTGTTCAGAAAACAGTGATTTGTCCCTCTTTTAAATGATAACTTATATGGGATGGAGGACCTGACTGCAGTTATGAAAAACAGGTCTCTATGCTCTGAGAATGGACAAATTAATATAAATCAGATAAGAAATTGTGATTACAGTTCCTTAGGAGTATAAAAAGGGAGAAAAGGAACATCTGATAAGAATTTCTGCAGTTCTAAGAATGACTACTAACAGTATTTTTGTCTGCTGGTTTAGAGACTAATCTGACAACAACAAATCATATTGTCCCCCATCTTCCTGAATGATTTTGATTATTTCTGATAGTGTCAGGGATCAGACACTTTACTCTTAAATCCTGATAATTTCTTTTATTCTATTAAGCAAGTCCACAAATCTTTTTGCAGTATGGGTCTTTAACCTGTTCACAGCTCAGGAAACAGAATCAGACTTATTAGTCACGAGAAAGGAAAACCCACCTGAAGACCCAGCCAATTTGAGATAGCATCTACTGCTGTTGCCATAGAACTATTTCATATAACTCTGAAACTACTACTTAACAATGAGGACTTCGGATGTTTTTACTACAAAGAGTCACTGAAAAGTGTGACGTTATTGACATAATCTGTAACTGTATAGATCACTGTTGCGACCACTATTATATATTTGCAGCAAATATTGTATAAAGGTTGTCGTGTAAGGGGACTACGGAGAGGTTATGGTTTGCTGGTTATGATTATGCTGTCTATATGTGTGTATCATTTTTGTAGTTGAAGTTATGAATATTGGCTCTATACTGTCTGTATTTCAAACTTATGCTATGCTTCTGGGTGACACCCCAGACAAGTTGGTGTCAGCTCTGCCTAGCCTGCTTGATGGCCCATTAAGGACCATCAGCTATCCAATGACCCATTGAGAGAAGGCAGACACGCTTTGTGACTCAACAAGGTATGCAGGGACATGCCTATGGACAGAACTCTGAGGTTTTTCCATTCCATGTGATGGACAGCTTGTCTTTGGGACAAAGAAAGCAGAGACCACATGGCAAGAGACTATACAAAGCTGCTTCAGCTCCTCCATCTGGTCTTCAATCCTGCTTCATACCTCTGGAGGGACTTTGCTACAAATGGAAGCTCTACACAAAGGACTGATGACCCATCCCAGCTGGGGATGTACTCCAGAGACTTGATTTGAACCTGCAGTTTATTCTATCACTGCTACATGCCTGAACCAAGAACTTTGCCATTACTGTATGCAATTGATTCCATTTAACCAAGGCTAGCTCTCATCTACATCATTTTCCTTTTATGAATAAACCTTTAGATTTTAGATTCTAAAGGATTGGCAACAGCATGATTTGTGGGTAAGATCTGATTTGTATGTTGACCTGGGTCTGGGGCTTGGTCTTTTGGGATCGAGAGAACCCCCTTTTTTTTCTTTTACTGGGGTATTGGTTTTCATAACTTTTTGTCCCCATAACGAGTGGCACTGGTGGTGATACTGGGAAACTGGAGTGTGTAAGGGAATTGCTTGTGTGACTTGTGGTTAACCAGTGAGGTAAAACCAAAGTCTTCTCTGTTTGGTTGGTTTGGTTTGCTTTGGTGTGCAAAGAAACCCCAGCCTTGGGCTGTAACTGCCCTGCTTTAAGCAATTTGTCCTGAATTGGCACTCTCAGTTGGGTCCCACCAGAACCAGCATCATTACAAAGAGCATCTGTTCTCTTCTTAATGAGACAGCAATCAAGATATAAACCAAACCTTTAATATTGTCCCTGTGTGGGGCAGATGAGAGGACAATCTTAAGTAGCTGGTAAGTGTGGACAAGTTCTTCTATTCAAGAAGGTTCACAGATCTTTTACAGTGATATTTAAACTGCAATGGGTGGCCAGGGAGGGGCAGCTATATACATCAAAGCAGCAGTGATCTATCTGACATGCATGCAGTATCCTTACACATCTAAATTGTGATGTGTGGTTAAAAGGCATGCATAAAAAGCAAGTATATGAAAAGCATTAAAGATGAAGTGCAAAGATTAACTCAAAGATGAGCCAAGCACAGAAATGTGTTGATGTCACTATGGGTACGTCTACACTTACCTCCGGGTCCGACGGCAGGCAATCGATGTTCTGGGATCGATTTATCGCATCTTGTCTAGACGCGATATATCGATCCCGGATCGATCCCGGAAGTGCTCGCCGTCGACGCCGGTACTCCAGCTCGGCGAGAGGAGTACGCAGCATCGACGGGGGAGCCTGCCTGCCGCGTCTGGACCCGCGGTAAGTTCGGACTAAGGTACTTCGAATTCAGCTACGTTATTAACGTAGCTGAATTTGCGTACCTTAGTCCGAAGTGGGGGGGTAGTGTGGACCAGGCCTATGAAATCAGAAGTAGGGAAGCATTCACCAAATAAATAAGTTTTAAGTAACCAATTACAAAATTATTTTTAGCCTTTCTGCATTACACTGGCTCTTGTGGTTCACTAGTGATACCGTAAAATGCTTCATTCTGGTACAATCACAGATATCAGAAGAGTCAGTAGATTTCACAGCTAACATTCACACTTAGTTTCCAAGTCCAAATAATAAAATACACTATCACAGGTGAGCACCAAGCATACTCTCATGGAGCGCATGCATAGAGCAAGGGAGGAGGTCTGTGCCAACACACAAGAAATGGCTCCATACCCATTTTCACTGGTAATAGCCTGAGAATATGAATCCACTACTGTTGGAGAGGTGCACAAAATGCAATAGTCCAGTTCACACCCAAGAAACCAACATTCGAACACTAGTGATTTTGCAAATGACTTCAAAATCTCAAAGATTACGGAAAATGTGATCGAGAAAATTCTATCAAAACTCGGTATCTTCAATATTTTAAACCACTTCCAATCAAGTTGCAGGCCTAGACATGGCATAGAAGCAGCACTGCTAGCTGATCTCACAGCAACAGACAGAGATCAAACACTCATGCTATGACTGTCCCTCTTTTTCTATAAATGTTTGCGCTCCAGTGTGTGCATCCCATCAACTTCAACTGGGTTTTATGGATGCAAGAAAGAGCAACACTTGGCCCCATGTGTTCTGTCCATTGGTGAGGTCGATAAGCTGATAGGATTTTCATATGCATCAGTCATGCTCCTTTATGCAAAATATATTTAATCTAAAAATCTCCTTTGTCAGACAACTTCTTAAATTTTTAATCTGCTGTAGTCTTTATAGGTAAGTAAAATACTGAGTTTGGTATTGTAAGATAAGGTCTGTTCTTTCTTGAAGAGGAAGGTTATGGATATACTTGTGATGACAATATTTTAATATATTTTATATTTAATATTTAAATATATTTAATATTTTTCTTTTAAAAAAGCAACTGGAAAACTACTTTAAATGTACAACTTCATGAGCACTACTGTGCTTTTAATTATTTTAATATATTTATTTACAGACAAAACCTAATGCAAATAAGCTGGCTTATGGAGAGAAAGAGGGATTCCTAAATTAATTAGGAAAGCCTTTAACAAAACAAAAAAGCCCACTGTGCTCAGAACATGTTTCCAAATGTGCCTCATGAACTATTTTTAAATTACCCTAACAATTAAAGCCTCTGACTGGAATCATTCTAAAACCGGTACCTTAATTGTTTCAGTTTCATGCCTCAGTGGGTGTTAAATTTTATCTGTTGGATTTTCTAAATGCCAGCTCTATCAGGTTCTGAGCATTTCCTTTTACCCACTCAATAGACCTAGGTCACCAAGACAGAACTTTTGCATAACAGTTGCTGAAATGAAATCTTAATTCTCTAATTATTCTCTCCTAACAGGCAGACAAGAGACTCAAAGAATAGTTCAAAAATGGTATTTTGGCTCCCATCTCATGTGTTTTTCTTGTCCACTTGGAAGAACAAGCCAAGAGAACTTTTCTACAACATTTGTTAAAATCATCAACTGTAACACTCCAACACTTTGCTTACCTAAGTCCATATATTTTATCAAAATGCAGAAAAGGAAAAAAAGTATGTACTATCAAAGTTAACCAAAACTAACAAGCTGTGTTTGTGTTGCACAAACATTTTTTAAAACCCATGATATTATTGGTGCATGGAAAGATTCCAGAATACTTTCTCTGACTAAAGTAAATGAGAATCCCACTACCAGTGGATGTTCCAAATTGGTGTACTGAGATGCAAAAATCCCATTAACAGGTAAGAAAACTCATTTCCTCATCTCAGTACACCAATTTAGATTAGATACATTCTGTCTAGCAATACCCTGACCTAAAGAAATCGTAAGTGCTAAAAAATTAAATGGGGTGGGGGGAGAGAAACAAGATTCTGCACTGGCACCACTGCCCCTTCTCTGTACCCAAGGCTACATTAGCAGAAAAATGTGTTTCCAAGCTATAGTTGCTTGACACTGTAAACAGGTCTCAGACAGCTATCCTCCTGAACTTAACAACCAAATGTCATTATTGTACATAACATGAAGAGACAGTCCCTGATCTATGGAGCTTACAATCTAAGTTACATGACTTTTCAACTGAAGCCTTCCCCCTCTATACAGTAGGATGCTTTAGCGCTAAGGGAAAATATTCCTTAGTCCCACCAGAAATGGGAGGCCCCTCAACAAAGATTTCTTCTATGCAATGTCTAAGATTGTTTAGAAAACTTGATGTTCCAGCTTTAAGCCTTTTCAGAGAGAAAAAAAAACACTGTGAAAGATGGGGCATGTTCAGGAGATCTCTCTAGATAATATTTCAATGCCCTAATTTTATTATGCATTTCTTTTATAGGCATTCCTATGATGTTCATCAGCATAGTATTCAAGCACCTTCATAAACTAATGCATTAAGACTCAACATCCATGTGAGGTGAGTGTTATCCATATTTTACAGATAGGAAACTGAAGCATAGATAGGTGAGTTGATTTGCCAAAGATCACTCAGCAAGCCTGTTCTCACAAGATCTCAAACTGAGTGATCAAGATGATGGCAGGCATGCATTATGTGAGTTCCAAGTAATTTTTTTAAAAACAAATGAATATGTATTACAAAAACTTAATGGGGACTTTGAGGGAAACCTCGGGATTGAAGTGAGACAGTAGAAAGGATTGCTGGAATAAGAGAGGGGAAGGGATGAAAGGACGAGGAAAGCTAGAAGCCCAGTGGGCAAGGAGAATCAGGTTGGACAACTAAAGAGTTGCATTTGGTAGGTTATGAAGGGGTAAAGACCAACGGCGATACAGCAAACAACAAAAATCCACAACCAGAGTCCAAGTCTCAGAGCTGAGTAAATAATAATGTCAGGAGACAACAGAAGCACTAGACAGTTGCTGTAATTTCCTATACAAAGGGCCAGTGACCAACGCCCTAAGTAGGTCTCTCTGGGTCCATTGGAGTGATAAAGGAGGAGGAAGACTCTTACCACACATCCCGCTAGTCCAGAGCAACTTCCAAAAGCTTCTTTCTTGTGAACCCTAATGATTGTCTGTGAGAGACCACCAGTGCTGCTTTCATCCAGCTCTAGGCAGAATGGATTGAATTAAATCAAAGTGATTTAAATCACCAATTCCTGATTTAAATTGGTAAAAAGGAAACCTTGATTTAAATCATCTATTTTAATTTTGTTCTGGATTTATACTTTTTAGTTATTTTCCTCAAGAAATATTTATTCTCATTGGTTGGTAACCATTAAAACATGTTGATTTGCAACTAGCTATAGGCTTTGCACTAAATTTAGTTATTTTCTTTAATATTCAGGAAGATACACTACATTTATACACATTTATTTAAGCAATTTTAAAGCTTAACATATATTTATTCTGATTCTTAATTTTTATTTTTGTATTAAGTTAGAAAATGGTGTATGATGTTTTTCTTATTTACTAGATTAAATTTTTACTCATGATTTGTGTCAAGCTGCATTTGGATGGAAATTAGAAGGCATTAGTGCACAAAAAAGATTTTAAAATTGATTTTCATTAATGAACTAAAGTTGCCTTAAATGTGCTGGATACATAAGAAAAGTAAACATGTTTATCAAAACATATTTTCCATTAAATGCTGATTTATTAAACAAAGGCGGAATCTGTAGTTAGTTAACTGAATTCATTGTTTCTGTATACCATGTCCTGCAAGGTTTTAGAACAACTCTCTCTTATCCTCTCACAACTTGTTTTTATTCATAAATTGGAAGAGGAAAACAAACTTTCCTTTTCTTTCAAACTCCCAAACATTTTCTTAACTTTGAATGAAGTCATTGAACTGAACTAGTTGAATAAACTAAAACGAAGAAAACATTGTCTCTGTACCTGCAGAAGAGGCTACAGCTGGGAAAAGCTGGTTTACCACTTCAACCGACTCTGGTTCTGGTGCTTAGCCAGTGCCTGCCACCAGCTCAGTGGTTTGACTCGCTTTAAAACTTTGGAAATAAACATGTCCTACTTGAACATTATTTGTTTTTTATTAATTTTACATTATTTTAATACAGTGTTTCCCACACTTGGGACGCCGCTTATGTAGGGAAAGCCCCTGGCGGGCCAGGCCGGTTTGTGTACCTGCCGCGTCCGCAGGTCCAGCCGATTGCGGCTCCCACTGGCCGCGGTTCGCTGCTCCAGGCCAATGGGAGCTGCTGGAAGCAGCGGCCAGCACATCCCTCAGCCCGTGCCACTGCCAGCAGCTCCCATTGGCCTGGAGCAGCGAACCATGGCCAGTGGGAGCCGCGATCGGCCGGACGTACAAACCGGCCCGGCCCGCCAGGGGCTTTCCCTACACAAGCGGCGTCCCAAGTTTGGGAAACACTGTTTTAATAGATTATAGTAAGTGTAGGGCATGATATAGGTTGTCATAATTTCAGATTTAATCTTAAATAAGTCTTAAAAACAAAAACATGTTTAATTTAAATTATAATATCTAATTATTTTTTTAAATCTACTTTTATCCACCGTACCTCTAGTAGATGGTCCAATTTAGCAAGTCTTCTAGATCAAAAGGAAAAATAGTAAACATGGAAAGAACTAACAAGGAATCACCACATCCCACAATTCCTCCTTATGGCTCCATGTGGAGAGGCTTCTACCTCACTACTCAAATTTCAGCCTGTGCTATATGTCAATAGGATAGGGTGAGAAGTAGCTTTAGGCTCTTCTACCATAACGTCCACCACCTCAGAGGTCTGCACAATATGAAACCTGGATTCTAGAAAAGTGGCCCATAGCTAACTGAAGTGTTCTTTTTCCTACCTCTCCCACAGACATTCTTTTATATGCAGCAGAGGATGACAACAATCCCTGGTTTTCTGTCCTTCCAAGACCTTGAGGTTTTTGCTACAAAACAAGGTGCTGCAGGAAGCTGCTTCTGTGATGCTCCTTGAGGAGACAGAGGAAGAAACAAGGAAGATGGTAAAAAGGAGAGCAGAAGCTGGCTGACATCAGAAAGTGTGGTCACTAATTGGGCCTTTGGCTGTCATTCGGATAAACAGGTGCCACCTACTTGTTTAAAATAGTGTACTGGTGGTGCAGAGAGGTACACTGAAAAGGAAAAGTATCTACCTTTTCAAGGATTTCTTTTTAATGTGTTTGTATAAGAAGTTTATCCTGAAGATAAGCACAGGACAAAATTATCTGTTTTACTTTTAATGAATTGTGCACAATGATGTTACGGAGGTGGAGGAGAGTGGGGGTGCGGAAGAGAAGGAGAGAACACACCAGATATATTCATCATGGCTAACAGGACCGTCCTCAATACGAAAAAATTAAATCCAAAAAGGATTTCCCTCA
Source organism: Emys orbicularis (assembly GCF_028017835.1). Taxonomy (NCBI): domain Eukaryota; kingdom Metazoa; phylum Chordata; order Testudines; family Emydidae; genus Emys; species Emys orbicularis. Next base: position 92,261,930 of record NC_088686.1, on the reverse strand, counting down.
AAGGAGCCTGAAAGGCTGTAAAAACTCACAAGCATGGTAAAGAATATAATTACTAAAGATGTGATATAGCAAGGGATAAATTAAAAACAAATGGCATACAGTTCATTAATAGGGTAGAAAGCATAAAGACAACTGTAGATCTATTCAACAGAAACAAGACCTTAAAACAAAATATTTAATACCAAAGAACAATTAAAGTAAGTTTGCAAAAACCAAAATGCTGCAATGGGATGTCAATCAGTAACACTGAGTTGACAACTGTGCTTTAATTAAATTTGAGACTGTTACCAATTAGTTAGTCTACAGCACTACAGGCTTCATGCTGCCTATGACTCAGTGCACTGACTCATCCAGTAAAACTTTTCTTACAGAAGAAATATCCAAGCACCCATAAGGATGCAAGATCAAAAGGAAAGCAGGTTCACTGACCTTCTTAGCAAAAGCCTTGTGTTAAATTTAGATGACCAGAAGAATATAAAATGACCTTCTAATAAAGTTTAGTAGGAAGAGGCAATTTGAAAAGTATGGATTTATTTTCATTATTAAAAAAAGAGTAAATAATATTAAAAGGATTTAGTTTTAAATAAATGTCTGAAAAATCCCAACTGCAAGTAATACGTTAGTTTATACAAATTGAAGCTAAAAGTGGAGGGTCTTTAAAACTTGCCTTATTATAGAGCAGGGGCAGGCAACCTTTCAGAAGTGGTGTGCCGAGTCTTCATTTATTCACTTTAATTTAAGGTTTCGCGTGCCGGTAATACATTTTAACGTTTTTTTAGAAGGTCTCTCTCTCTCTAAGTCTATATTATATAACTAAACTATTGTTGTATGTAAAGTAAACAAGGTTTTCAAAATGTTTAAGCTTCATTTAAAATTAAATTAAAATGCTGATCTTACGCTGCCAGCCTGGGGTTCTGTTCACCTAGGCCGGCAGCGGGCTGAGTGCGGCCTGCGGCCGGGACGCCGGCTGGCAAAGGGCCGGCAGCCGGGACCCCAGACCTGGGGGGGGGTTCAGGGGTCAGGGCAGAGGGCTGGGGATGTGGGGGGGGTGCAGGGCAGAAGGCTGGGTGTGTGGGGGGGTTCAGGGGTCAGAGCAGAGGGCAGTGGGGTGTGGGGGGGGTTCAGGGGTCAGGGCTGGGGGCTGGGTGTGTGCAAGGCAGAAGGCTGGGTGTGTGGGGGGGATGCAGGGCAGAAGGCTGCGGGTGTGGGGGAGTTCAGGGGTCAGGGCAGAGGGCTGGGGGGTGTGGAGGTGCAGGGCAGAAGGCTGGGAGTGTGGGGGGAGTTCAGGGGTCAGGGGAGAAGGCTGGGTGTGTGTGGAGGTGCAGGGCAGAAGGCTGGGGGTGTGTATGGGGGTTCAGGGCAGAGGAATGGGGTGCTCGGCTCGTGGGGGTGCTCCCAGCCCCCTGCCCTGAGCGGCTCTGTTCCACCCCCTTCCCCAAGGCCCCGTCCCTACCTCTTCTCTGCCTCCTCTACAGAGCAGCGAGCACGCTGTCACTCCATCCCCTCCCCCTCGCAAGGGCCATCAGCTGATTGGTGCAGGGAAGGAGAGGAGGAGGGGCAGGAAAGCACCATGCTGGGGGAAGAAACAGGGGAGGGGGAAGCTTGGCTGCCGCAGGACCAAGCTTCTGCCTCCTGCCCCCGCAGGGGAGAGCAGTGGGCGGGGGGGCTGAGTGGGACTGGGGGCCGGGACCGCGGCAGGTAGCAGCGTGCCACTCAAAATCAGCTTCCGTGCCGTGTTTGGCACGCGTGCCGTAGGTTGCTGACCCCTGTTATAGAGGCACAAGTAGGAATGTCTAAGGTTGTCTGACCCTTTCCCTTACTAGGCCCTGCTTTCAGTTGCTTATAAATGTTGCCAAATTTAAACCACTTCGGTGGAAATTTTCTTTGACACGTGTCTGCCTCAGGCTGATTTTTTTCCCCCTGCACCCCAAAAAACAAAAACAAACAAACAAAACAGTCCAGATTATTTTTTAGAAGGTGGTTACGGAATACATTTGTCCCATGTTAAAAAATAATGGGCAACTGTAAAATTATTTTAATGTAGTTTTTTGTATGTATAAATAAGATCTGCAGTTAGCCAGCTGCAATATTTGTAGTCTTCAAGGTATTTTCTACAGGAAGAACAGGGAAGGTACAGGAGATTTCTGAAAATACAAAGGATACAATTGGAAAGCTTTTCAGTACCACCACTGTAAAGGATAGACGTTCTATAACTGAAAGAACGAGGAGTACTTGTGACACCTTAGAGCCCACGAAAGCTTTCCCAAATAAATATGTTAGTCTCTAAGGTGCCACAAGTACTCTTCGTTCTTTTTGCTGATACAGACTAACACGCTTACCACTCTGAAACCATTCTATAACTGAGTTACCTTTCACCCCACAATTTTTTAAATACAACAGATGGGAGAATATTTAGATAAAACAAATCATCCCCTGATATTCTGAAGTGTTTGGATATTATTATTAACTTCTGCTCACTGAACATAACCAGAGCCAGAAGTGATGAAATACCATGAGGACAACTGTATGGTGTTATTCCTGGCCAGGACTAGAAGCACATTAGGAAGTCTATACTTTGAGATTCCCATCCAACTTTTGTAGACTCAAGAGGTTTAAATAGTTTGGATAAACTTCAAATGAGCAGTTGCACTTCAAGGCATTTATCCCAAGTGAACCTGAATGGTAAAGTTTTTGAGTTCATTCATCATTATTAAATACATACCTAAAGTTAGTTTTTAGCCATTTCAAAAAAGCCTTTACAGTTAAGAATTCAATTCTGAAACAAGTGCATAAAAAACTAACAGAGGGTCCTGTGGCACCTTTAAGACTAACAGAAGTATTGGGAGCATAAGCTTTCGTGGGTAAGAACCTCACTTCTTCAGATGCAAGTAATGGAAATCTCCAGAGGCAGGTATCTGCCTCGTTATCTCCATACTGATTTATACCCATCCCCAAACTCAAGGATGTTGAGAAATAGTTTTTTTCTTTACCATCCTAATATACCGCATGGTATTTCCTCTTTTGTCCAGTCTACCAAATGAAACCTATTATTAATTAATAAGCGTGCTGGAAAGTTGTCTATTATTCCCCAATAAATTTTCGGAAGTATAAACAGAGCAAGTCACAAACCGGCTTATTCATAAAAGTGTAGGGGGGAAAAATCACTAAAATGATCTGCCAGTCAGCACTAGAAAGCAGTACAGATAAACAATTTGCTTATTTTACAATGTCTGCAACACATCTAACATTACTGTCACCATTTCAGCTTCCCTCCATAAGAGAAGAGAATTTAAGTGATTGTTTTAGAACCTATCATAGCTTCTCAAATTGTTATAATGAACCATCTTGTGGCTACCATCTTGGATTCTCTATGTGACAGGAAGAAAACCTGTTGTGATTTTAAAAATATTAAACAGCTCTTTTTCTTTTATATGTAATATAATGGTCATAAATCTAGTGAAGTGCTATTTGTGGTATAAATGACAGTTTAGTGCTTCAAAAGTAAATGGCTCATACTCTGTTAGTTTTTCAGCAAGATATTTACATTTCTCCACTATTCTCAGAAAGCACTCTTGGACCAATTTACTTCAATGATGTTGAACAATGTGTCTATAATGTTCTCCAAAAATGTCCCTAACTGGACCTTTCAAATGCTGACAGGTATGCTAAAATTTCTGCATAAATTATGCTATATGTAATTAACATTCATCCATGAAAAGAGACATAGCTAAAAAATTACACCTCTACCCCGATATAATGCGACCCGATATAACACGAATTCGGATATAACGTGGTAAAGTAGTGCTCCGGGGGGACGAGGCTGCGCACTCCGGCGGATCAAAGCAAGTTCGATATAACGCGGTTTCACCTATAACACAGTAAGATTTTTTGGCTCCCGAGGACAGCGTTATATCGGGGTAGAGGTGTACTTTCAAAGACTGGATTAACCCAGCATCACAACAGCTGATGCTTCTCTCCCTCTTCCTTCTCCTCCTCCCTCCCCATAGCTAAATCAATCTAAACTCAGTTTTTGATATCTCAATCATTTTAAACTCCTTACCAATACCTCACTTATTCAAGGTTGCTGGTCACATATGTCCGCTGATGTTTGCCCTCCCCAGATGGGGTTTTGTCTCTTATTACGAGCGCAAACCCGGTAAAGATGTCCTTATTCACTACTGCTAGTGCTATATAAATCCAATCTCTAGAGCTCTTGATAAAACAGTTCCATTACACAAACAAAATAACACCATCTTAGGGGTTCATTTCAGATCTTATAGCAATAAAGCTTGCTGGTTAGAGAACAGAACAGCTTTGAAAGGTCTTTATGATAAGTCATCATATATTAGAAGAGCCCATATTCATAGTGTTAACTATCATAAACCTACTGGGGTGACTATCAGTAGACAAAAATCTGGTATCAATTTGCAGTTGTATCTACTATTCCACACCACTAGTATTCATTCACTAAATGACTACACAAACGTATACAGCACGAAAACATGAAAATGAACACTGGATAATAGTATTACACCTCTACCCCGATATAACGCTGTCCTCGGGAGCCAAAAAATCTTACTGCGTTATAGGTGAAACCGCATTATATCAAACTTGCTTTGATCCGCCAGAGTGCGCAGCCCCGCCCCCTCCCTCCTCCGGAGCGCTGCTTTACCGAGTTATATCCGAATTCATGTTATATCAGGCCGCGTTATATCGGGGTAGAGGTGTACTTGCAACAAAATATACAATGTTGTCACAAACCTTCCCCCTACAGGGATAGCTCAGTGGTTTGAGCATTGGCCTGCTAAACCCAGGGTTGTGAGCTCAGTCCTTGAGGGGGCCACTTAGGGATCTGGGGCAAAATCAGTACTTGATCCTGCTAGTGAAGGCAGGGGGCTGGACTCGATGAGCTTGCAAGGTCCCTTCCAGTTCTAGGAGATAGGATATCTCCATTAATTATTTTTTTTTATTCCCCTTATTCACACACACAAACTGTACAGAAGTAGGTAGCATCTTTTTATACTTCTAGATTATATCTAAATGTAAAGACATTTTAAACATTGTAACTTCTCTGTCTTTTTCAACAAGGGCCTAGGAACAATCAAGGCTCTCAGGCCTAGCAACACAAGACCTCTCAACATCCATAACGCAAATAATAAAAGACACACTTGTTTCCTAGGCTATAGGTTTATTAAAAAAACCCAAAACAAAACAAAACAAAATTCACACAACCATGGATTGTAAAAGGTGTTGGAACACATTAAGTGAAAGGTGCCATAAGAATAGCCTTCATTTTACTGGGAGCATAATGAAGTTTTTTTTTAGTGGAACAATCGATCTTTATAGCAAGTACAACTCTCATCAGTTAAGAGATAACACAATTTCAAAACACTACAGCTGAAAAATTTACTCTCACACATATGAGCACACACGTTATTGTCATTCCTTTGCAAAATATGCAGAAGAATTATCCTAGCACAGAAGCATAATGAGCAATCAAAAACTATACATCTAACAAAGATATGTTCTAAAAATTTACAAGCATAATTTTGTATCATTAAGACTTAATAATAGTAGTATTTAATCTTATTAAATATGTTGATAAACTTTCCTCCTCCTTCATGAAGCATTCAGATTGGTATTTTTATAGATTTTTAAATTTCACAATGCTTTATGTCAGGTACTCCCTAGTTAAAAATAAATGTGTTTTGGTTTTTAATATTTACTTCATAACATGTATATTTGTTGTAATACACAAAGAGGGAAATGTGTTGTTATAAAACCTCCAGGAACCTACAATATTTTGTAATTTGCCTCACTAATGTTATGTCATATGGGACAGCTATACAATATAAGGGCCCAATCCTGCGAAGAGTTGCCACCCTATGGTTAATTATTTCTGTGACGGCTTCCACCAAAGTCAAGTGTGTACTTTCTTTAAAGATGTACTTATCTCTGTATTTCCATGTTTCAACCAGCGCCAGAAGTTGAAACACTGACATTTTGTGATCAAGGATATTTTACATGACAAACCAAAAAATACAGGAAAACTTCGGGGGGGAAAAGTCTGTGACCACAAGACTTCTAGCTCATCTTCAGGAGCAGAGAGGCACTGCTAAATTTTGGATAAAACTTCAAAAAATTTGGAATACATATCCAAACTAAAGCAAACTTTTTGAAGGTTTGGCCCTTGCCATCCAAAGCCACTCTGTTGACAAAAAAAAACTAAGGAATGCAAACTGAATTGCAGCCCACAAATTAGATGCTTGGCGTAGCCATGCACAATTCCCACTTTAGTCAACAGAGTTGTACCCACTTACACCAGGGCTGAATTTAACAAAGATAAAGGTTACTGAGGTAAGAGAAGGTGCTGTGTCTTAGACAACATCAGCTAAAAATAAAAAAGGAAATATATTCTGCCTTTTCCATATTATTGTTAACAATATCTTATCACACAGTACAAGCAAAGCATACCAGGAAACTACTTGGGAAGGACACAGGGGGGGTATTTGAAATTACTTTGAAGTCAATACAGAGTTCTGCATAATTTCAAAAGTTGCTTTCATTAAAAAAAAAAAAAAAAAAAAAGTGAGAGAACATTGTGATCCAAGGACCCCGTGGTGCCAACTGGCCGGGGGTATAAGGGTGTATGGGCTCAGGCCTTCGCAGGGATCCTGGGGTAATATATCTGCATAATAGTTCACCAAAGGGTGACATTTAAGGTTTCTACCAAGAGCCGGTAGCCAATTGTCATAATCATTCTGAAAATGTATGTACAGATAATATTTAAGGAGTTATGTATCTATACTAAAAATTATGTTCCTAAGGTCCTGGAATTAAGGCAGGTCATCAGGAGGCGACATACCTCAGAAATGTTCTTTTCAGGCAGTAGGTAACAGATACCTATCTCCCTGTTTGGTCGTTTGTGTATCATGTGCCTTACAACATATGTTTATTTGCTCACTGAGACAATTGCCAATTAAGAAATTGTGAAATCTACCACAGGGAAAATCTACAAGAAGGAACAAATATCAGGAGGCGATCCTCTTTAATGAATAAAGACAAAAGACTGTTTTGGTATATTTTAAAGTGAAAAGGACACACTGACGGTATGCTTGTCTCATGAGAAGAGGATCATAGCTAGCCTGGCTGTAAAGCGCTACAAGGATTTTGGGTGAGCATTATTCTACAAGAAATAAGAGTATCTTGCTAATTAAGTCTAGGCTCTGGAATGCGTGTTATGATTTTATTTTATACATAACCATTTGTTTCCAATACCTATACTTGCTGCTATTTGAACTTCTATGCTTTGTTAAACGAACATAGATATATTTATAGTGAAATTAAGTGTAAGCGCTGAGCGTTAAGAAGAGTATTGATATGAGGTGGAACTGGTAATCCGGGGTATACTGCTTCTTTGGAAGCAACAAATCTGTAAATACTGCAATTCCCCCGTAGACCAGGGGTCAGAGGATTTAAGAGTTAGGGTGTGCCAACTGCTAACCTGTAAAGTAACAGCAGGGCTTGCACAGGCCTAGAGGGGAATGCTTGTGTTGCCTGTGGCTGGTGGAGTTGGAGATCTGACCCATGGCAAGCACGGACAAGGCTTACTCAGGCTACTGGCAGATGGTAGCGAGGTGCCTCACAATCCTCGGTATCCCCAGGAAGCGTCACTATCATATTAAAGATTACTTATTTGCATCTGAAATTTCTTCCATTGATCTACGTTCTTTGGCAAATCTGTGTTTATCACATAGAACTGGAACCAATGCATCTAAAGTATGTATCTACTTTTATACACTGTAAGACCTTTCCAAATAACCCTACAGTGAAACAGTATAGGGTTTTTTCTGACCTCATCTCTGTATTATCATGCTTAACATTCAGCTCTCAACACAAATTGTGAGTGAGTGAATATGAAAACAATATTGCTTCCAAAGACCTAATGCAGATAAATTTTTTTTTTTTTTTTTTTAAAGATTTTAAATTTATGGAGACTATATGTTAAACATATTTTTTTCCAATCAAGACAACACAAATAATTTAAACACAACATATATCTTGCTAACCTAGTGAGGAGGGCTTTAAACTAGGTTCTAAAGGAGTACCTAGCACGGGACATAAAATGCAGTATGAAGAGAAAGAAGGAGGAAAACATAGGTCCTCTTCTTAGCAGGGAAGGAGAGCTAATAATGGATGACATCAAGAAGGTTGATGTGTTTAATATCTGTTTTGCTTCAGTCTTCATTAAAAAGGTTAATTGTGACCAGATGTTCTACACAATTAATATAAAAAGAACGAGGAGTACTTGTGGCACCTTAGAGACTAACAAATTTATTTGGGCATAAGCTTTTGTGGGCTAAAACCCACTTCATCAGATGCATGCAGTGGAAAATACAGTAGGAAGATAGATAGATATATCCCAGAGAACATGAAAAAATGGGGGTTGCCATACCAACTCTAACGAGACTAATCAATTAAGGTGGGCTATTATCAGCAGGAGGAAAAAAAACGTTTGTAGTGATAATCAGGATGGCCCATTTCAAACAGCTGACAAGAACGTGTGAGTAACAGTAGGGGGAAAATTAACATGTGTAATGACCCATCCACTCCCAGTCTTTATTCAAGCCTAATTTAATGGTGTCCAGTTTGCAAATTAATTTCAGTTCTGCAGTTTCTCGTTGGAGTCAGTTTTTGAAGTTTTTTTGTTGAAGAATTGCGACTTTTAGGTCTGTAATTGAGTGATCAGGGAGGTTGAAGTGTTCTCCGACTGGTTTTTGAATGTTACAATTCTTGACGTCTGATTTGTGTCCATTTATTCTTTTGCATAGAGACTGTCCGGTTTGGCCAATGTACATGGCAGAGGGGCATTGCTGGCACATGATGGCATATATCACATTGGTAGATATATAACATTTTTTCATGTTCTCTGTATATACATATCTTCCTACTGTATTTTCCCCTGCATGCATCCGATGAAGTGGGTTTTAGCCCACAAAAGCTTATGCCCAAATAAATTTGTTAGTCTCTAAGGTGCCTTGTTCTTTTTGCTGATACAGACTAACACGGCTACCACTCTGAAACCTGTCACAATTAATATAGATGCATTCAAGTTAGCAGGGTCTGATGATGTGTACCCTAGGGTACTTCAGGAACTAGCTGAAGCAATCCCAGAACCATTTGCCATTATCTTCAAAAACTCTGAGGGACGAATGGGTGAGGTCCCAGAGGACTGGAGAAGGGAAAACACAGTACCTATTTTTAAAAAGGGAAACGAAGAGGACCCAGGGAATTATAGAACTGTCAGCCTAAGTTCGATACTTGGAAAGATACTGGAACAAATAACCAGTTTGTTAGCAACTGGAGAATAATAGCCAACATAGACTTTTCAAGAACAAATCATGCCACGCCAACCTAAATTCCTTCTTTGATTACTGGCCTAACAGATGAGGAAAAGCAATAGACATGATATACCTTAATTTTAATAAGACTTTTGACACATTCCCAACATGACAAAACTACGGAAAAGTTGTCTAGATGAAATTATTATGCGGTAGGTGCAAAACTGGTTGAATGACTATATTCAAAAAGTAGTTGTCAATGGTTCGCTGTCAAATTGGAGGGACATATCTAATGGGGACCCACAGGGTCTGTCCTGGGTCCAGTACTATTCAATATTTTCTTTAATGACTTGGGTAATGGAGTGGAGAGTCTAAAATCTGCAGATGACACCAAGATGGGAGGGATTGCTAGCAATTTGGAGGACAGGATTGGAATTCAAAGTGACCTTGACAAATTGGAGAACTGGTCTGAAATTAACAAGATGAAACTAAATAATGACAAGTGCAAAGTTTTATCCTTCGGAAGATAAAAATTAAATGCACAAATATAAAATGGGGAATAAGTGGCTAAGTAGTAGTACTGCTGAAAAGGATCTAGGGGTTACAATGGATTAAAATTTAATGAGTCAACAATGTGATGCAGTTGCTAAAAAGCCTAATATTCTGGGGTTTATTAACAGGGGAGTTGTAAGTAAGACATGGGAGGTATCAGAGGGGTAGCCGTGTTAGTCTGGATCTGTAAAAAGCAACAGAGAGTCCTGTGGCACCTTTAAGACTAACAGATGTATTGGAGCATAAGCTTTCGTGGGTGAATGCCCACTTCGTCGGATGCATCCGACGAAGTGGGCATTCACCCACGAAAGCTTATGCTCCAATACATCTGTTAGTCTTAAAGGTGCCACAGGACATGGGAGGCAATTGTCCTGCTCTACTCAGCACTGCTGAGGCCTCAACCAGAGTACTGTGTCCAGTTCTGGGTGCCACATTTGGAGAGAGTCCAGTGGAGAGTAACAAAAATGATAAAAGGTTTAGAAAGCCTGACCTAAGGAAAGGTTAAAAAAAATGGACACATTTAGCCCTGAGGAAAGAGGACTAAGGAGGTACCTAATAGCAGTCTTCAAATAAATTAAGGGCTGCTATAAAGAGGATGACCTCTATTGTTCTCCATGTCCATTGAAGTTAGGACAAGAAATAATTGGCCTAATCTTCAGCAGGGGAGACTTAGGTTAGACATTAAGCAAAATGTTCTAACTATAACGATACTTAAGCACTGGAGTAGGTTTCCAAGGGAGGTTGTGGAATCCCTGTCACTGGAGATTTTTTAAGAACAGGTTCCAGGGGTTCTCAAACTTCATTGCACTGTGACCCCCCTTCTGACAATAAAAAATTACTACATGACCCCAGGAGGGGGGACCGAAGCCTGAGCCCACCCAAGCCCCACTGCCCTGGATGGGGGGGAGGAAGCAAAGCTGAAGCCTAAGCTCTTCAAGCCCCATGATGTGGGGTTTGGACTTGGGCTTCAGCAAGTCTAAGCCAGCCCTGGCAACCCTATTAAAACAGGGTCATGACCCACTTTGGGGTCCCAACCCACAGTTTGAGAACCGCTAGCAACAAACACCTGTCAGGGATGATCTAGTATACTTGGTCCTGCTTAAGTGCATGGAGTTGCACTATATGACCTCTCAGGGTCCCTTCCAGCCCTACATTTCTATGATTTTGTTCTCCGTGTGTGTTAAAATAATTAACATTAAAATTAAACTAGCAGCAGACACTAAAACTACGTATCAGTTGCACACGAGAAAGAATTCCAGTCACAGTCACAGATTCTGTGAGAATACTATTTTTAGGGTTTTTTCAATTGCACAGAAAGTATCACAAATTGCAAAGAGCCAAAAATTGATATCAGGAACACAAATGAATGGCAAATATTTTCGAATATGTTAACAAAAAATAGAACACTTGAACAGATGGCATTTTAAGGTAATTAGATACACACACTATTTTATACACATATACCACAGACACGATGTAAAAAACTGCATAGCTGTTCTAATTTAGAATTCCCTTTGTATGATAAAATGTAAAAACTTTATACTTCAATTGAAAATAAACACAAAAGAAAGTAATTATCTTTACAATAATTTGTTATTTTTTATTGACAGAAGTACAACCAAAAAGTTGATTTTCTAGTAGTGGTCTCTGCAGTTATTCAACAAGATAGTTCAGCTATCCTTTTAAAACTCCTCCCATAAATAGGTACTATTGCCTGTTCACAATACTTTGCAAATGAAGGGCTAGATCCTGCAAATTTTACTCAAGCAAGCTGTCCTTGAAGTAACTGGTCCTTCTCAAAAAATAAAAACTATTTTGTAAGAGTTAGGCTTCAGATCAGGCCCTAAAGAAACACACATACTGAGTTAAGTTCGCATTAACCATTTCTATCCCTTACTACAAGAGAAAAACAACAACATATTTACTTATATTTGTTACTGTGCAAGATGACCCTGCACAAGCACAAGCCAACCACAACCACTCTTGAAAGAGCTATTTCTTTTGAAATGGGCAATCTAGTCCCTTCTCTTATGAAGGGCATTAACTTTTCCTGTATTTAACCATCAAGATTAAGGTGTTTCACTTTGTATTTTCCTACTTCTGTAAGCCTAAATGTCTTTTTTATCTTGGCTTCGTAGACTGCTAGACTTTGCCTACATTAGAAAGGGCTTGTTGGTAATAGCTACACCCACAGAGGTATAGAACTCCCCCTAGTGGAGACACAAAACTTATACTCTTTTGCCAGTACAGCTGATCCCAGTTCCCCAAACAAAATAAGCTATACCAGCAAAAAAGACTAGAGCTTTTGCTCAAATAGCTATGTCGGTCAGAAGTGGTTTAAAATTAAAAAAAAGTTACACCCCCGACCAACACAGCTATGCTGACAAAACTTTTAAGTGTAGACCAGGCCTTAGAATAAAAGAAAAAGCCATGATATACTAGAATAGTATGATTCAATTTACTAAAATAACAAAAAAACTTCTGCCAAGTGAATGAGGCTGATAAAGAAGAATGTATTAACATCTTCAGAAAGAAGAGAAATAAGTTTGATGTCTTTTGTTAGTCTACTAATTTCTAAAGGCATCTATCACTGTGGTATCTGTTGGCAATGACATACATTGAAAATTATATCTTTAATCCATCAGAAACGCTCTACTCCCACAGATTTTGAAGCTTCTAACTAACAAAACAGTTGATTCTCAGTGGTTTATTCCAGTTGCAAGTTGCCAGAACCAGAACAGTGACTTGGCTGTTTATGAAATTCCTGTTGAATTATAAGCGTAGCACCAAAATCAGAATGTTGCAAACTAAAGCTCAGTCTAACCACTGTTCTAGTAAACTGCACAACAGACAACCACTGAAAAGGTCTGCCTGCTTCTGGCCCCTTCAAGTCAAAACAGGCTGATTAGCTGTCGTGATTCTATAAAGAGAAACTACCACAGAAAGAACAAAGGGAGAGGTAGTCTCTGAAACTGCTCAGTCCCATCCCATTTAGTATTCAAACATAAGGACTAAGATGGAGATATTCAATAGGTGGCCCGCCAAGGCTTCCTGTGTGATCCACCAGCTCACCTTAAAATGAGGTTTATAATTATATAAACTGTGATGTGCTGCCTATCATTTAATGCTTACGACTTCCTTAGTAAATAACTTACTGGCAGAGCTTAATTTGTAATGAAAGAGGTGCTGGGGCTATTGTCACCCTTATTTCTGCGCTGCTGCTGGCGGCGGCGCTGTCTTCAGAGTTAGGCGGCCAGAAAGCAGCAGCTGCTGGTTGGGAGCCCAAAGGTGCCGGGGCTATGAACTATCAAGGCTAGAGGTGCTGGGGCTCAGCCCTGGTACAAATTAAGCACTGCTTACAGGATCTTAAGTTCTTGTGATAGCATCGGCCGTGATTGAGCTAGGACATTGCCCATTTTTCATGGTGGAAAATGGAGCCAAAAATGAATCTGAGTGGAATTAAATGTCAGAAAGTCAACAGCAAAAAACAAGCTTTTAATCCAAACTGGACAGTGGATTTTCTTATTATTATGCCACCTCATTTACATGCAAAACCTCTGTATTTAATATGCCACACCACTTTGTCTGTAAGGTCATCAACATGAGGCGCCACTTTGAATCAAAGCATAGTAAACTTCAAAGTGACCTATCCTTCTGGCAGTGTTACAAGACGTGACAAAATTGAAAATCTGAAGTCTTCATATCACGCTTAAATGTCATTCTCACAACATCAGCGACCGTACAGGAAAAAACAACAGCTGCTTCTCTTTGGATAATGTTGGTAGAAGCTAAAATGAAAAAGCTTTTTCTGGATGCTGAGCTTGTGAAGGAGTGGATTTTGGAAATGCTGGAGGAGCTTTTTGCCAGAAATAAAAACAAAGATGACATTGTGAACCATGTGAAGCAAGTTCCCTTGTCTGATTCCATGGCAGTGAGAAGATTGGAGGTAATTTACGAGGATTGTTTGTCAGCACTGCTTTCCAACTTAAAAAAAACCACCACCAAATACATGTCTCTTGCAGTGGACGAATCAAGTGATTTAAGGGACACTGCCCAGCTATGACTATTTGTTAGATTTTAAGATAGTGAAATTTTCAAGTAAGAATTTTTATACTTAATATCATTAGAAATCTACACAAACAGGAGAGATCATTTTTGAAAAGGTAAATGGCTTTTTTGAAAAAAAATTGTTTAGTACTGCAGAAAGTAAACTTGCTTGTTACAGACCGAGGTCCCTCCATGACAGGTAAAGAGAAGGGCTTTGCTTCACGTTTGGCAGCGATACACCCTTCATTAAATACACTTCACAGCATCATTCACCAGACTGTCCTGTGCAGTAAGTTGTCTGGGGTACTTGAAAAAAAACAATGGGAATTGTGATGCGATTAGCTAACTACATACGCTCAACTTCTAGCTTGCAACATCATCTTTTTAAAATCTCTTTTAAGAGGATTTGCCTTTACTTGTTCGCGATCCATTTGTTGTATCTGCCGACAGACATTGCCTGTCTGAAGCAAAGAACATTCTTGATTCATTTGATGAAGGTGCCTTTCAATTTGAAATTGTAAGGCTCCAGAACTCAGATATCTTGAAGGCAAAATTCAGAGAAGTGGGACTCTGTGATTTTTGGACTCATTATGCTGGCCAGTTTCAGAATAGATAGAATCTAGCCATCTATCTTTTACGATGTTCGGATCAACATACCTCTGTGATTCTGGGCTTTCTACCATGAACATTTTAAAAAACCAATACCGCGATCGCTTGACAGATGAGCATCTTCACTAGTGCATGCACTTTGCCCTGACCTCCTACAAACCACGCTTCACAAAGCTTGCCAGAGATGGTCAATGTCACCTCTCCCATTAGAGATTGCCACAAACACAGGTAATAATGTTGTTTTTCTATCTTTTAACAAAGTTTATAAATCTAATACTTATGTTGAAATAAAGGTCTTTATTTACTGGCAGCTGAAGGCTTTTTTCCCCCCCCCTTTCTTTTGGTCAGCCTTCTGCACAAATGGCCCGCCTCTTGTCATAAAATTCTCAAATCGGCCTGCGGGTAGGTCTAATTGAGTATCACTGGACTAGGACCTTGAAGTGTACCTGAAATTGGAGTGATAGCCAAGATAGAGAGCTGAACATTGGCATAATGGTTTCTCATTGGGTTGCACTACCTGGCAGATGGGCAATATTCTAGGTCAAACCAACATATATAGCCCAACCTGAAATTACTTAGCTTTTAATTATTATTCTTTGAAGAATTCTCACTCCTTAATCTTAGACTTCATGCAAAACTGGCAGAGCTCCATTAACTCTTAATGTATTCTGACCCTTGAGGGTGGCAAGATAGATTGTGAATCAGATGCTCTACTGGTTGTCACGTGCCACTTCCTACAGAGTATAAAATCTGCCCTCCAAATGCTAGTACGTTTCTTCAACTGAAGAAACTGCCAAAAAAATAAAGGTCAATTCAAGGTAGCCAAAAAAGGTATGAAAAAAATGTACCTCAGAGAAAAAGTAAAACAAAAGAGAGACCAAACAAGTGTGAAGAAAAAAAAGACGTTAAAAAAAAAAAGAGAGAGTAGAGTTTCAATAGCAGAGCTAGGTGGAGAAGATAAAGAAACAAAAGTGAACAGCATCTATCTTCCGTTGTATAGTTCTATTAGACCTCATTTCCTATGTATTAAATTCAGCCAATAAATTTTACTCAGTTAATTAATATTTTTCTTAAAGCTGTTAAATCTAATTCCATTCAGTTTATATTTCCACAGTATGATTCAAGCAGGTCATTATTAAAATGTCCAAAATGAAACTAATTTTGTTAAAATTCCAATCTTTAAATGACTTCAATTAGCCACCAGATTTTGTAAAATCATATTTGAGGAAATCAACTCTATCTCAGGGAAAATCTATTCTTTCTTTCCTTAATTGTAAAAAAAAATTTGTATTATTAAAATTTAGTGGAAATTTTACTAAGGATGAATTTAAAACAAAGCATAAATTGTTATTTAATATTTAGGGACAGCCAGCCAAAAGGATAATATACATTTTATATAAATCATGGACATTCTTGATTTCTAAGTATAAAATTGGCCACTCTTTTCTAGATGATACTGCTTTACAAACTAGGAACCTTAGCCAATATTATCAATCATGGGTACTTAAAGTCCGGCAACTAAATCGACATTTAGACCTTTAAACAAGTGGCCTTTTTCTGAGATGCTGAACACACACAAATGCCACTAAAGTCAACTGAAGAAGCAGTGCTTAGAAACTCTGAAATTCAGGTTATGTACTTAGATTAGACTATCTAATTTTAGGCACCCAAGTTTGGATCTTTTGAACTTTTGATTCAAAAAGAGAATCAGATAATTTATAAATATAAAAGACCTCTTATCTAAGTTTATCCCCTTGCATCACTTCTGGTTGGTATTGGTAGATTTCTATGGAAACCCCATTAGCTCGCTATTTAGCCTCCCTTTGTGGAATTTGTCCATTGTTGGAGGTATTCAATCTCCTTTGCAGGTTATTCCACTCTTACAGCACAGAAGTCCAGGTGGATACCAAAAAAGTATCTTGGATACGATAATGGAAATATGTCTGTCAACTTCAATGGATTACTGCACAAAACTAATTATGACAAGGTGCTTTTTTATAACTATCAACTGTTTTTCTTTGAACTTGCTGTTCCAAAACAGAAATATTGTAAATTCTGAGAGTGACAATTAAAATGTATATATATTATCTTATTTTAAGAGATGGAAGTATACATTAGGAATGGAATTATGTACTCCTGACTCAGGCAAAATTACCATTGAAATGGATTCTCAAGTATTAGTCACTCCATCGTAAAAAATAGAAATCCTGTAAATGTTAGAAGAGTTACTCACTACCCAACAGAGTTGGAAAGCACAAGTCCTTCATGAGGCGGCTTTACTTCCATATAATAATTATGCTTCTGTAGGAATTGCCTCGAGTATTCCTCAGGTTCACACAATTCTTAAATAACTGCTTTATTAATTTTGGGACAGATTGTACTGTATTTTAAACCCCAATACAAAACTAAGAATATGCAACACAGTGCCAATCTTTACACTGAAACTACATTATTAGCAAAATGGATGGACTTCGTACAAACCACTACAAATTAGTAACCAAATATAATTTAGCAGCACTATAAAGATAACTAAATGTATCTATGTTTAGATTAGCAGATGCCTGCGAGAAAATGGACCCAGAGTCCATACTTTTATTAAAAAGGAATTAAGAAAGCTGCACAAGGACATATGGGCTGGAACATAAAAGCATTTTTTTCCCAATTTGTAAGATGCTAATACTAATTCTAAGCCCCTTAACAAACTTTCAAGTAAAATGCCATTTACATTCCAATAGTCGTAAAAACTAAGATGAACAAGGAGCAAATACGGTATCTTGGGGGGAAAGATGTAATTGTCATTTAATAAAGTACCCATACATGGGGTTTTAAGTTCATTCTTTTTGGGGAGAGGGGAGGGTTGGGCAGGATAGAAAAGACGGTTCATTGGTTAGAGAACTAGCCTAGGACTCAAGAGACCCAGATTCAATTCCTTGCTCCACCAGATTTCCTGTCTGACCTTGGATACTTAAGTCTGTGCCCCAGTTTCCCCATTTGTAAAATGGGGAACTGTACTATCCTACCTCACAGGGGCACTGCAAGTATAAATACATTAACATTGTGAGGTTATCAGATGCTATGATGTAAGTATCATAAGAACCTAAGACAGAAAGAAAAGATGTAAAAATATGGGGGAGGTAACCCCCAGTTACCAGCAGCACAGGCCCAGTTCTGCAAGTACAAGCACATTGGGGTTCATCCCCTCATAGATGCTATAAGAAGCTGATAACGATCCTGTTAGTTTTCTCACTAGCACCATGATATGAAAAAAGCCTCTTTATGCATGAGCAGTGGTGAGATAGATGTAACTCTAAACAATGTGGAATTCTCTGAAATAGAAGTGAGAGTGGAAAGTGTGGCTATCGCTTACACTCCTGCTATGAACTTAGAACCCTGATACTATTTTGTACGTGGGGGGAAAGGGGAATGACTGAATTACTGTTTGCAAACTAGAACTCAAATATTTAATAAGCAACCTTAGCCAAAAGGCTGACTAAATAAGGTACACAGTTCTAGAAGGGGAGGAAATGAGTAGCTACATATATTATCATCTTTTCTGGGACCACAGTCTCACTCAAGTTAAAATTTGAAGGGCTTAGATTACTTTCTGGTGAATTTTATTAGTTTTACCCAAGAGGTGCAAAGACTAATGCTATCACAACAGAGAGAGGGAGTATAGACAGCACTATTACAAGCTGAGTCACCCAAAAGCATTTTATCTTGCTTTATTATAACACAGTGCCTTAAATAGGCTCCTGAAGCACTATCATTTGTTATGTGATAGAGTGATAGCAGCAAGCTAACTTAGTATTACAGTGAAATGAAATCCGGTGCATCTGCAGTGTGGCTCTCAGTAGACAGACCAAGTTCCCTTGTTATTCTCCAGCAGTAACAGCTGCAGGCTCCCTTCCTCTTCTACAGTAGAGAAACATGGAGGGAAGCTGGTGAGAGCTACCATGTTGCTGTTATCAAAGAGAGGAGCCAGGCCTGCCTGCTGAGAGCCATGCTGCAGGTGAGAATTAGAAGTCCCTGCTGGCATATCACATGGCCAGAAACTGTAACTGGAAGACTCTTCCCTGTGCAGCTGCAGCCATCAGCCTGCTCTTCCTCCTTATATCCTTTCAAGCTTCCTTCTTCAGTAGCAAGCAGGTTCTTGGAGTCCCACACAAAAGAAAACATGGAGGTGGACCAGTCTCTACACCCTTGGAAGAAGAGTCTTGCCTGTCACAAACCCAGAATCTGAGTATTTTGTAACTCCCTGGAGTTGTCCGCCATGCCTCAAACCTAGAAGAGGAAGCACGGGATGTAAATTTCACAGTGGTCTCACATCAAACTATATATTTAAAATGGCTGTCACTAGAGTTCAATATACCCATAGTTCTATATTTTAGGGACATCTCACTCTAGACCGCTAACAGCTTCCATTTTGACACTCTATTTTCAAATGCTCATAACTTTCCAAAACAATGCTTCTTCTGGGCTAAAAATATCTTCAGTTGGTCTTAGCCAAATGTTTAAGAGTGTGTTCTTTTTAATTTGATGAGACTGCATTCAGTCAATTTTCAGTAGCATATGCATTTTCCCCCATTCTACAAAATCATTGTCACCCTTTCCCCCACATATCTGTGAGCTGAAACCTCACTGGTACACTTCGGGCAGTCTCTCTAGAAGTCCCAGCTTTCTCCTAACTGGGTCCCTTCAATTCGCCTACAATTAACCAGTCCATAAATTCTAACCTAAATTCAGTTTATCAGTAGAGCCCTGTGCGGCTCCCGGGGATATAAATCTATATCTGCAAAGCTGCAGGGCTCTACCAGGAACTGCAACAGCAGCAACATGTCAGGCTGCCGCTCCCAGGAGCCAGTGCCCTCTGCCGGCAGCTCCTCTGGTGTGGTTGTACTGCCTCCAGCCCCGCCCACTTGGGCGGGCACCAGGCTCACTGGAAGCTGTTCCTGGTCCCACTAGTGTGGGCAAGTGGCTAGCACGCTCCCGGGCAGGAGTTCCTTCCACACAGCGGGCTGTGTCTCATGTTCGGGAGCGTGTAAGCTGCTTCATATTCTCCCTGGCCTGGCCTTGGCTTGTGAAGGCTACTTCTCTTGACAGAAAATCAGCATCCTGATGCAAACTTCCTGCCCACTGTTATATCTGGAAGGCACATGGTTGTAATGATAGGTACCATCTCATGATTCTTGGGTTCGTCTCTTTCATTATAATCAGCCAGCACGAGGGGGTTTGACTGTAACTAATGTGAATTAATTCCCTAGGAGGTAGTACTGTAGGTTCTCAATCCCCTACCTGACAGCCAAGCATTCCTTCTCTATCATCGAGCACACTCTCTCGTGAGGAAAGAGTTTCTAGCTGATGTACACTGTCTGGTGGTTCTTCTCCATCTACCCTTAGGGAAAGGACTGCCCCCAGCCCTACCTTTGATGCATCCGTTTGCAATACAAATTCCTTCTCCAAGTTTGGACAATACAACACTATGTGACAGCAGAATATGCCCTTGAGCTCTTGAAAACCCCTTTCAAGATGGACATTCATAAAACCCATCTTGGGGTAGTATGCTTTCAAGACGGACGTTCATAAAGCCCATCTTGGGGTAGTATCCTTAGGTCAGTTAGAGGGGCTGCTATGGTACCAAATGGGGTATTAACTAGCGATAGTAGCCCATTAGGCATAGGAAGGCCTTCACTTGCCTTTTGGTGGCAGTCTTGTATGCCTGTAAGGCATAAACCTTAACCACCAAATAGTGGACTTGCACTCCACTAACTAACTGTCCCAGGTAACGGGCTTCCAGTTTTCCTATCGCACTGTAGCGGGGTGGACACCCGCTCCTGCCCTGAGGGGTTTGGAACAGCCCTGGGAGAAGGCTGTTGCAGGAAGAAGCAGCTACTGGGCTGATTGGGGAAGTAGCTGCAGCTGGGCCACACCCCAGTCAGAGCCCAGCTGGCCCTATAAAGAGGCTGGGAGCCAGGAGCTCAGCAGTCTCTCGCTGCACTCAGAGGGAAAAGGGCCTGGCTGCAGGGAGCTTGAGCCAGAGTACCTGGGTGGAGCAGGGCTGGGGAAAGGCTGAGGGGCTGGGGAGCTCCAGCCTGGAAAGCCCCAGACTGCGGCCTAGCATTGGGCCAAGGGGTACTGGGGGTTGCAGAGGGCAGCCCAGAGGTAGGCCAAGGCAGCAGGTCCAAACCCTCCTTGCCAGTGATGAGTGGGTTGATACTGCAGTCTGCCCCAGGTGTGGGGCTAGACGATGACTGGCAGTAGCCTTACACTGAGGCGAGGTGGGGTTAGTGGGTAAGGGTTCCCCTGGGAGGGGAGACCCAGTGTGTGGGGGTACTGCGAGGGGGCAGCACCCAGAACAAGGGGCACCGGGGTCCTGGGAGGGACACGGGGGCCAGTGCTAATGACAAGGCGGATCACCGGCCTGCAGAGGGCGCTCCGGGCTGGATTGAGATAATTCCCAGGATAACCAGCAAGAGGCGCCGCAGGGGTGAGTCCGACCCCTTACACGCACATTTAGCAGAGTTAGCTGTTAACCCAGCTTCCCTCAGTGATCAGAGAACAGTGGATACTTTATCCAGATGGGAATCCCAATTCTTGCCAAAAATGACTACATTTTCCAAGTATGCTACTACGCATTGAAAAGTAGTGGCCGCCACCTGTGTAATCTGCAGGGCATCGTCTTAAAATTAAATAGGCACAGTGGCATAGAAAAAGACACCTTCTCCTCAGAGCCTGGGGTCAGAGAGATCTGCCAGTACCACTTCGTCAAATCCAGAGTGGTGATGTATGGGTTTTTTTCCATCCACTCTAAGAGTTTGTCCACCTACAGAATGGGGTGGGCATCAAATTTTGAAACTGTTCATTTTTTCTGAAATCTATATAGAAACCCAGTGAACCATCTGGCTTTAGAACCAGCACAATAGGACTCCTCCAGTCACTCTGGGGATTCCTCTATTACCCTGAATTCTAATACAGTCCTGGGCTCTTTCTCAACAGCCCCTCTCAATTTGTTGGGAATTGGTCAGTGCTCCTTCCTGTATTACCTTTACCTGGTTCCGTATTAATGTGATAGTGAGCCATGCACATCTTCCCAGGGTGAGCTGAGAATACTTTTGTAAAAGCAGCCACCAGTTGGTGTGCCTGTTCCTTTTGCTTCTGGTTTAGGTTCTCTCACAGCCACTGAGCTTTCTTTTAGGCAATTCAAAGTCCTGGGCCACTGCATTGTCAAGTCCTCAATATATTGTCTGGACTTCCCCAATGAGGAGTGCAGAAAACTGGACTGCCCTTTGGGCTGGGGGTCATCAAGATGCCATCGCCACCCTTTCAAACATTACCAAGAATAACTCCAGGTCATCATCTGTCATCATCTTTGGAAGCAACAGGGTCAGAGTGGTCCTTGAAGTTTGGGGGAATGCATTCCCCAGCGGGGTGGAGCGGCAGTCTGTAGCAATTCCACCATTCGTCGTAAACAACTGTTGCTGGTGACGCCATCTGTTCAAACACTTGTCGCTGTCCTGCTTGTGAATCAGCCAGCCATTGCAGGAGCTGATTTACTGATTCACCTCCATAGCATGTGATTCACCTCCATAGCGTGTGTGTGTGTGTGTGCGCGCGCGCACAAAAAAAAAAGCTTCTCTTTTCTACAGGGCAGTTAAAGGTGCCCTCATTTCTGGTACCATATTGTCAACTGCTCTTGGAGCAGTCTCTCTAGAGGTCCCAGGTTTCTTCTAACTGGTCCCCTTCAATTCGCCAACAGTTAGACGAATCTATAAATTCTTAATCTAAATTGAGTTTATCAGCCCTTAAACTCCAGTGTTTGCAGTCTTCCTTTATCTCCTTGTCAGTTTCTTAGAGGAAGCCTGGTATGGGGCAGTTGCACCTCTGCTATCCCAGGCCTTTCTGCCTCCCCTTCCCCCTTTATAGCTAGGCACGTTTTCTTTATTGACCACAGCTGTGGGTGCATGCTTCCACAAGGGCCAGTTCTGGAAGCTGTGCTGGGATGTGGTCAGCCTGACTGCCTGCAAGCAGGGAAGACTCTGCTCTCCCTTCTGCCTAGTCAGTATGGGGTTTGTAAACACCATTACACACCCCTTTTGTGAATTCAGAATGCACATTCTCCTCATCCAGCCCAACCAAGAGTCAGTGAAGAGGCAAAACTGAGACAATAAATCTTAAAGCGAAACATCTTCCACTAAAAACTCCACTAACAGCACAAACTGGAGGAATTGTGGTCATATAAAGATTGGAGAGCCTACAATTTTAAGAGGCTCTTCATATTTTTGGCAGCATTCTGCAAATGTATTTTTTTGTCAATTTACTTGCTAAGATGCAGCCACCACAAAATATAAGTTGATGTGCTTGTAGCCTTGTCACCTGGGCTGGGTTACACAGGAAGGTATTTTCAGTAGATGTTTTTTGCAGTGATTACAGTTGTACAACTATGTAGAAAGAGTGCATCCACACTGCTTCATTTATGCCATCTTTACCTAAATCCCATGTGAATCACTGCATTCAGAAAATTACCCCACACAACATTCTAGGCAGATAATCCATAGTGCAATATTCTGCCACTGGACTCTATGTATTCTGGAATTTTTCTCATGAGGCATCGTGCGATACCTACTGGAATTCTGGGACTTCGGAGCAAACTAATAAACTCAGATTTTCCTCTCATGGTATCCCATACTTCATCTGCTTTTCATAGATTCATAGAATGTCAGGGTTGGAAGGGACCTCAGGAGGTCATCTAGTCCAACCCCCTGCTCAAAGAAGGACCAATCCCCAACTAAATCATCCCAGCCAGGGCTTTGTCAACCCTGACCTTAAAAACCTCTAAGGAAGGAGATTCCACCCCCTCCCTAGATAACCCATTCCAGTGCTTCACCATGCTCCGAGTTAATTTTTTTCCCCTAATATCCAACCTAAACCTCCCCCACTGCAACTTGACACCATTACTCCTTGTTCTGTCATCTGCTACCACTGAGAGCAGTCTAGATCCATCCTCTTTGGAACCCCCTTTCAGGTAGTTGAAAGCAGCTATCAAATCCCCCCTCATTCTTCTCTTCTGCAGACTAAATAATCCCAGTTCCCTCAGCCTCTCCTCATAACTCTTGTGTTCCAGCCCCCTAATCATTTTTGTTGCCTTCCGCTGGACCTTTTCCAATTTTTCCACATCCTTCTTGTAGTATGGGGCCCAAAACTGGACACAGTACTGTACTCCAGATGAGGCCTCACCAAAGCCAAATAGAGGAGAATGATCACGTCCCTCGATCTGCTGGCAATGCTCCTACTTATACAGCCCAAAATGCTGTTAGCCTTCTTGGCAACAAGGGCACACTGTTGTCTCATATCCAGCTTCTCGTCCACTGTAACCCCTAGGTCCGTTTCTGCAGAACTGCTGCCTAGCCACTCGGTCCCTAGTCTGTAGCAGTGCATGGGATTCTTCCATCCTAAGTGCAGGACTCTGCACTTGTCCTTGTTGAACCTCATCAGATTTCTTTTGGCCCAATCCTCTAATTTGTCTATGTCCCTCTGTATCCTATCCCTACCCTCCAGCATATCTACCACTCCTCCCAGTTTAGTGTCATCTGCAAACTTGCTGAGAGTGCAATCCACACCATCCTCCAGATCATTAATGTAGTTATTGAACAAAACTGCCCCCAGGACCGACCCTTAGGGCACTCCGCTTAATACCGGCTGCCAACTAGATATGGAGCCATTGATCACTAGTAATAAAGCATCATTTTCAAACTGTTATGAGGCAGCATGAAGGAAACACAGTTGAGTGTTGCAATCCTAGCAGCCATTAATATGATCAGGATGGCCCAGATGTCAAGCAGCCAGCTTTGGAAGAGTCAGGAGGCAGCCACCAGCATAGCCACCATGATGCTGGGCAGTTACTTGGAGGAGGCAGAGAAGGAGGAGGTGGGAAACTGAGAAATTACTTCTTTCTGCATGACATTTTCATTTGGTGTAGCACTGCTTCTGGGCTCAGCCAACCAGCACTGCCTGGTGGGAAAGGATACTGCTGAAGAACTGGGATGACCAGCAGTAGCAGCAGAACTTCAGGATGTGAAAGACTAATTTTCCTCAAGACTGGTGGAGAGCTCACCCCAGAGCTGCAGTGTCAAAACACCAACATGAGAGCTCTCCTCAGTGTGGAGAAGCCTTTGACCATCACTGCCATCTAGAAGCTCACCACCTAATTTCTATCAGCCAGTAGCTAACCAGATTGACTTTGATAGATCGACTATTGGTCTACTTTTATGGAGGCACGCACTGTTATTAAGAGGTGTTACCGCCCCAGGGGATAAAGATGGGTAATGCATAGGTTACTGACAGATTTGCACAGTAGGAGATCCCAAATTGTATAGGAGCCATTAAGGGGACTTCACGTCTATTGTTTGCCTCCCCACACACCAGACCTCAGAGTTCATCAATGGAAAGGGGCATTTCTCCACTGTGGTGCAAAGTCCTGTTGATCACTGAGGTAGATTCAGCAATATTAAGTTGGGGTAGTCTGGAAAGGACCATGATGCGGGGATCTTTAGAACTTACAAGTTTTTTAAATGAAAAACTGAAGACCATTATAGACAATATATATATTCCTCCTGTCATTCTAGGAGACTGAGCTTACAAAACCTTTAAAGGTATGTCCACACAGTGAGCAGCAGCAAGTCTGAGCCTGGGTGGACAGACTGAGGTTCATGCTACAATGCTATTCATAGATGTGTACACATTCGGGCTTTGGCTTGGAAGCCTAGGGAAGGCTTCAGAGCCCGAGCTCCAGTTGGAGCCACAACATCTATACAGCTGTATTTAGCACCATAGCATGAGCCCTGTGAACCAGTCTGTCAACTCGGCTTTTGGAACTTGCTGCCACAGCTTGTGTAGACATATCCTTACTGGACACTTGGATATGAGAAAGGAACTGACCAACCATACTCTGAGCAGCTGTAAAATAACAGTGAAGTGTGAATTTGGAAGACTGAAGGAAAGGTGCAAGTGTCTTATGACAAGGCTGGATGCTTCTGAAAAATATGTGCCTCATGTTATAGCTGCTTGCTGCATTTTGCGCATCTATGGGAGCAAGAACCTCATCAAGGGCGGGGAGGTAGAGGGGAATAGACTTGCAGAACTCTGTGTACAGCCAAAGAGGGTGCCTTTGCAAAATGTCCCAACTGGCCAGGAGAAGCAAGGTCAGGGAAGCTCTGAGATGAGGTTTATTTGTATATACAAACTGTCTCATTTGATAAAACTAGCATCTGATTTAGCCTTCTGTCTACCAAGCAGGCTACACACCAAAGGATCACAGAGCTGCAGGAGTGTTCCCTTGCCCCCAACTCTGACACATGACAGTTTTAGGCAAAACCATTAAAAAAACCTAACAGTTTGCCTAACAAGCATAGACCAGAAAGCATTTTTTAAAAACATGTTACCCTAGACTAGGATGCTATTGTGTTTAAAGTGGAAGTGTAGATGTCATCAGCCAGTAATTTATTATATTTCTTATTCACACCTAGATCAGATATAACACATTTCCTCTTGTCTTAAAGGGAGTTTAGATATTACACATCAAACATGATGTCTGTTCTGAAGCACACCAAATGTTAGTTTCTTATGGATATGCAATATCCCAGAAATATTACTACAAGTCCCATATGAGAATAACTTAAAATTCAAAGTTTCATCCTCTGGCAAATATATTAAAAGTCACTGATAGATGCGCTGATATGAAAGAGTTTCACTATGTGATGTAAAAGAGTAATTAAAGCAAACGACTGATACAAGGGGAAAACTAGTAAAAATCTAGATGAAAGCTGGGAAGAAAAATAATTGCTTGTGGATGAATCAGATATGCAGTCTGAGGAGTTACACTTGTTTTTTTATTACCCTTGAAGATTAAGGAAACTGTGAAAACTGAAGTTGTCCAGACAACAGTTATCAAATAAGAGTAAAGAACAGTGGTGGACTGAAAAAAACTAAAATACAGTTTAGTCAATATAATGAATTTAAAAAGAGGAAATTACTTTTCTGTGAATTTACTGCAACAGACTTTTCATTGAAGAGAAAATGAACTAGATGGATACAGACTCATTTGTACCCTGTGCTTCAGAGAACGCACTACCATAGCGACTTGAGGGAAAACAGGCTCTAAAGCAATAAAGAGAGACTTATGAAAGTAACTGGAAAATACTATTGCTTAAATCTATGACAGACCAATTCCTCGTAGGAGACAGCCAACAAGAATATTTACCGGGGGGTAGGGGAGTGATTAAACATATCATTAGTGCTGAAGTTCTCTTTTTTCTCATCAGCACCAAATGCCCAGAAACTTCCTTTTTATTTGTTTTTTTAATATGTGACTCTTTTCTCTATGTTTCTCAGTTGTGAATGAATTTTCAGTCATCATGTATGTTGTTAGGAAGCACTATAAATAACCTTAAAGACCTGCTGACTGATCAAAGTTAGAATAGGAGTATCCACTCCCTATCAGATTTTCCATGTATTACTCTACTCTTTAGGTTTTCAGATACTGAAGAAAATAAAGGCTGACATCAGCTTTCATATTATCTACTGTGTTCAAAGCAGCGATAAGAGAAATCCTCTAATGTGGGGAAAAAACAAGTTCCAAATATTAAGGAACTCTGGCATATTTTACATACACATATTAAACACACACACAAAGATTGTAGCCTGCTTATGAAGATAACCTTTAGAATGTAAATCAATGCAACACTGCCCTGATTCTACAGCCAAGATGATAAATGATAGCACTGAGTGAAGTTCCACCATTCATCTCAGTGAGATACAGACTCTGAATTTAACTTAACATTTTACTGTTGACCCTTGTACTAGCATAACCCAGCTGACCCACTGTCACTGACTATATCCTATTTATTTGCAAAGAACTAAAACTGCAGGCTCTGAAAGCTTTAGAAAACCTGATATTCTCTGATGCTTCAACTACTTGATCCACCTACTATGGTTTTTAAAAGTGACAAAAAAAGCTGTTTACATTTATCCATTAACTATGGTGGAATCCCAGATAAAGCACATGGGATTTTGTGGATCTTCTATTGAACTTAGTTGAGCAGCAGTAACAGTTCACTTTGATATCCCAATAAATCTTTCTGAATGAGTTCCTTTGTGTTTTGCAATGTTGTCTTCCAACAGTGAACCATAAGCTAAAATGAAATTTCAGTTAAACCTAGATTTAGATGTAGAATACCCCCAACTAATCTGGCTGTAAGTCTCATTCCACACAAAACCATGACTCTAGTTCCTTTTGTGGTTTTGTTTTTTTAAAAGGAGTTCCTTCTCCTCCCCACCCAAAGAAATCCACTGGCATTTCCTGGGTGATGAACTGCACCATTCTAAAATATAAGACATATGAAACTTCTGTTATCTCCACCATCACAGAATGAAGCATGTGTGTTTGAAGTAATGATAGATACACGGCAGTTTCGTGTTTCCACAGGAGTTTGGCAAGCTGCATCTTGTCACCATCATTGTTCAATATCGGCATTGATTGGTTGATGGATAAGCTTAAAGAGGCAGTCGTTGGTGACACTGAGCTGAACACCATCCTACTTTGAGATCTTGAATACACTGATAAAATTGTCTTGTTGGCACAATATAGTGAATCACAGCAGCTGACAGCCAGTCTGGTTGGGCAAGAAGCAACATGCATCGGTTTGTTAATCCCAAACTAAATCCTTGGTCATTACCATTAAGCAGCCTCCAACTCCAAATTACAACCAATTTAGTATTAACCTCTTTAGACAGGATATCAAACAGATGGCAACTGTCAAGTATCTGGGCTACACCATAAACAGTTCTGGAGGATGCTCAAAATACATGGGCACTTGTATAACAGCAGTTGCTTCATGTTTCTAACCATTTAGTGGCCTCGGTTCAGACATCGTGACATCAACCTTGCTAAAAATCTGTGAATCTATAGAATCACAATTACACCAACTTTATAGTAGAGCAGTGATATGGGTGCTGAAAAAGGCTGAGGGGCAGTGGATTAATGTTTTCATTTCATCAGCTGCTCCACAATAAGTGGCAGGACAAAATCAGCAATGACGATATTTATAGCTGAAACCAGCAACTACCTCTATCAGAACTGGTTTAGTTTCAGCAGCCATCTTGGTACAGACATATTATTAGGATTAAAAACCAATGAATTGCAGAGCACGTTTACCAAGGAATTCCACTCTATGGCCAAAAAACTCAGTGGCACTATCAGATCACCAGTGACAGACATAGACTGAACGTCCAGCCAGATGTCTTAAGGATTTAGCTAGAGATCAATCTGAGTGATGCTCAATCTGCAAGGTGGCTATGTTCCCTTGGGATTTGTCTTGATGATGACAACCACTGAATCAGAAAGCCTAATGGGTTGCAAAAAAAACGTAGGCCCAGATTTTTAAAGGTATCTAGACATGGGTGTGTTCAGCGTGACAATGCCTAAATGATTTAGGAGCCTATTTCTTATTTTCAAAAGGGACTTAGGTACGCAGCAGCCTAAATCCCATTGACAGTCAAAGAATTTGGTTTTACCTTTTTTCTTAAAAAAAAAAAAAAAAAAACACCCTAAGCAATTATACACAAACACAAATACCTGTCTTACAAGAATGTTGTTTAAGGTGCAAAGTCAACCACTCAAAATTTAAGAAATACATTTTGATACAGTCTTTCGTTACACAACATACAATCGCCGCTTCAGTTGGTACAGAGCAGAGATACACAAGGGATCAGAATTAAAGCTGTACAGAAAATCATGAAACTAGCATTTCCTAACTTTCAAATGTTGGACTTCGCAACTTTAACAATGTTCTTTTTAATAGAGGGTATTTGTGTGTGTGTGTAATAATATACATCAGTGGTGGGCAACCTGTGGTCCATGGGCTGCATGCAGCCCGTCAGAGTAATCCGCTGGTGGGCCACGGGACAATTTGTTTACATTGACTTTCTGCAGGCACGGCCGCCAGCAGCTCCCAGTGGCCGTGGTTCGCCGTTCCTGGCCAATGGGAGCTGCGGGAACTGGCAGCCAGCACGTCCCTGCAGCTCACACCACTTCCTGCAGCTCCCATTGGTCGGGAACGGCGAACCATGGCCACTGGGAGCTGCGGGTGGCCGTGCCTGCGGAAAATCAATGTAAACAAACTGTCTCGCGGCTGGCCAGCAGATTATCCTGATGGGTCACATGCGGCCCGCGAGCCACAGGTTGCCCACCACTGATATACATGCTAACACACACACACACACACACACATCACTTGTACTCACCACTGAACAAGTGTGTGGCCAAAGTAAATCCTGCAGGCCAAACATGTCCAACCAAGTTCTAAAATGCAATTTGGTCTCCTGATGCCTTCATCTTGACTATACAGAGTTGAAATCTGAAAAATGCAGGTGCCAGCATACAAAGTTCCATCTTAATCCACAGATGGAGCAACTCACGCGGATTCCTATATTCTCCACTGGCTGCACCTCCGTGTTCATGATGAGGACAAATTCAATCTGTTCCAATTATTGAAAACTGTGTCCCTTTATTTATCAAAAGCTGTCAGCATGACCCTCAATTGTACAAGGTTTGAACATCCATGCATTACACTGAGAATTCACCAACATTCTGATGGAGGGCTAAGATGGCGGACATTAAATAATAATAAACTACCTTACATTTATAACCTATCATTAAAAATTCCCAAAGCATTTTGCAAGGTAGGAGAGATTTATTGTCCTCATTTTATAGATAGGAATGCATCTTCCATCTCAAATGACTTAGCAAGTACTTTTATATTAATAGTTAGAACCTATGAATTATTCCAAAAAGGACTTAAATTTATTGAAGTAATATACCCCTTGTGCAAACTACAGTTTATTATTAAAAACAGATACAGTTTACATACTCAGTTATCAGTTCACATGTAAAAATTCAACTCTCAGATTTTGACAGCAATCTTAATTCTGACCCAGGTCCCAGAAGACCTATTTATAAACTCTATCAAAGTATATTTGACTGGCATGTATTGTATATCTTGAACTGTATAAAGTAAGCAATTAGTGATGCACATATTGCAAGAGTTATGCTACTGACACTCAGCAATTAGAAATTTTTCTCTCTTTTTTCATATTTGGTTTCTCAATTCATCCAAAAGTGACCCATCAATTTCAAGTCCACAAAAATCCTCAGAAGGTCACAAATCATGGCTTTATAAGGAATTTCACCTGACCTTAGGAAACCCTTTTGATTCCTGGACATGTCACAAACCCTGTGCATCATTTTGCCATTCTTGGGCTCTATGTCATTTTGAAAGATGCCACTTGTTTAACTATTGTAAAAACAGACTATTTACAGTAAGTAACCCGTGTTTTAAAACATTCAACACTCGTTATATCGTAATTTCTTTCCAAAAAAAGCCTCGCAGAGATAACAAAGGAACAATAAACTCATAGGAAGCCAACATTCCAAAGAAGAACAATTAAATTTCACAGATCAACACATCTGAATTGTAAATATGTAACATTGTAAATAGAATCCCTTTAGTTCAATACCATATTTAAGATATCACAGACCCAAACATGTTACTCGTGTTTAATTGTTTGGTGGATTGAGTCCTAATATTCTATTTATTTTAAGTGCTTTGGCAGTTAGGTACTTTGCAGCTAAATGCCACTACCATATTAAAACACACAAATTACACACACAGGATTTGTTTTCAAAGGCTCCTAAGGGAATTAGGTGCCCAAGTCCCACTGAGTTTCACAAGCACCAGGGGAAAAAAATCTAATAAAAGAGACCTAAAACCTGCCATAATTATATATACATGGGGTTCTCAACCTTTTTCTTTCTGAGACCGCCCCCTCTCCCCAACATGCTATAAAAACTCTACGGCCCATCCTTGGCACAACAATTAGTTTTCTGCATATAAAAGCCAGGGCCGGCATTAGGGGGTAGCAAGCAGGGCAATTGCCCAGGGCCCCATGCCACAGGGGCCCCCATGAAGCTAAGCTGCTCAGGCTTTGGCTTCAGTCCCGGGTGGTGCGGCTTCAGCTTTCTGCCGAGGGCCCCAGCAAGTCTGATGCTGGCCCTGCTTGCAGGACCCCCGGAAACCTGCTCACGGCCCCAGACCCCTGGTTGAGAACCACTGATATATATCATTTACTTTAAGGCCTAATTGGACATATGTCCTGCATTATACCCTGAAGCCTACAAGAAGCAGCTATTTCATCAGAAGTTCATTAACTGAGAATTCCCTCCTACCTATGGTACTCTAGGAACGTAGAGCAGAAGTGACCCAATAGAAGTCATCTGTCAGGACTGGATACGGGAGCAGGGGAATATTCAAACATTTACTATAATTTTGACAAATACTATAATTTGATTTTCCAGAGTACAAGATTAACGAATCCTATAATGGTAAACATAAAACCTTAATCTGAATCACAAATCAATTTAATACAGTAGAGCTCTTAGCAGCACAAGTTGCAGAGTGTGGTTTTTATTTCTCTACCAAATAAATAATTCTCTTAGGACAATAGAGAGTGGGGGGAAAATTATATACGACTGTAAGAAATCATTTTACTCACCTGCCCTTCCTGGGGTGATAAACAATTGACAACTTCTTTCACCATCACTGGTATGTGTGGTCTTCTACAATCTTCATCATCTGCACTTTGATGTAGCTTTTGAACTTCATGGTTATGCATCGTTCGTTTTTTAATTCCATAGTCATAAGTCACTTCCAGCCTTTCCGCTGAAGAATGTATATTTCTGGCCCAAATACCTACATTTATTGAGCTAGTTTCTAAACTGGACAGAAGCAATCGTTTGTAGAGTTGGCACACATACCGAAACAGCACCATACTGTAGTTAGGCCAACCTGGAAAAACAAATATTGGAAACAATTTTAAAGTAAGTATTTTAAATAATAGGTTGGGGAAGGAAGTGGAAGTACAAAAAAGCAGTCACACAACCCATGGTACAAAGTCCCAGAGAAACATTACATTGGCAGAAATTTAGACATATAGTCTCCATTATAATCTCCAAGGGTGGTATCCTTTCAGGATTTCTCCAAAGCCCTTCACCCAATATGGATGCTCCAAGCCGCAATGCTTCTCTTTACGTATTACCACAAAACTTTTGTTTCCTCTCTAGCCTATGATTCTGACTGTGGCATGACATATTGAGGATACTAGTATTAAAATGAAGTATATGATAAATGATATGTGATCATATTTGAGCACAAAGTATACAAGTAAAGCCAACTAGGCTTCATTACTTTAAAAAAGTGTTACTGTCCTTTCTATGGTTAACATGCTTTCAACATCAGCACACCACAGCACAATTAATTTTGTAGTGTTCCCTGTAACCAGTTAAAATAGGAAAATGATGAGAGTCCAACACTGTAGTTGGATTTAATACAGTGCTAGAATCATGTTATGATCAATAAAAACATTTGTAGCAGTGCACGATAACATCATGTAATCAAATCTCATACTTCAAAACATCAACTGTTCAAACATTGGATGAGAAATGAAACATCAGACCATTTGTCTGGTCAAGAATAGCTATTTTCATCAGGTTCATATTGTTCGTGATCATGACATATGCTTCTTTCATACTAAGCTATTTAACAAGTGGGGCATAGATTATAATGAAGGTAACTTTCCTAAAATGATGGTTCAGCATGTTCCCATTTTGTGGCAAACAAAACAGATGACTGAATGATGGGTAGACCTGAATCAATAGAATAGATAAAAATTGGGTAGATAAAATTGCATCATGGGATTAGACATTGTCTCCATTAATAATAAAAATACAGTATGGCATATTGTCAGATGGCCTTATGTCTGTGTTTTCTTTTTTGCATGGTAAGATGCAAACCTAGATGACAAACCAGTAAGAGTACACCTACCTATCTTCTTTATTTTAGTAGTGGAGTGCTATATCCTTTAGGCCAGTGCTTCTCAACCCACAGGCTGCTTGCAGCCCAATCAGCCATATGACATCCTTGGGGTCATACAGGTAATATATATATTGTGTGGCTGCGGCCCACATAACATATAGAGAACTGCATATGCGGCCCACAATGGTAAATAGGTTGAGAACCACTGCTTTAGGCTAATTTTTTCTTTTCATAACAGAATGAATTGGCAGTTAGCTGCAAAGAGGTAAAAAGACGGGTTTTATTTACAGGAATTTTACATTTGTTTTCTGAGCAAATACCTCCTTCAGTCCCACATTTCATATGCTCTCTTACCATGCAAAAAAGAAAACACAGACATAAGGCCATCTGACAATATGCCATACTGTATTTTTATTATTAATGGAGACAATGTCTAATCCCATGATGCAATTTTATCTACCCAATTTTTATCTATTCTATTGATTCAGGTCTACCCATCATTCAGTCATCTGTTTTGTTTGCCACAAAATGGGAACATGCTGAACCATCATTTTAGGAAAGTTACCTTCATTATAATCTATGCCCCACTTGTTAAATAGCTCCACACTTTTAGGCAAGTTCTCTGTAATCATTTATTTTCTTTTTCTCCAGAAACTGTTTAAGTTACTGATGGATCAAATTACCTACAAGGTACTTATGAATAGCTACCATCAATTGGCTTATCCCACCCTGTAACTGCAGGCCAAGTAAGCAAAATTTATAATATTGGAGATAAAATTGTTGAAAAGGTGCTTGTCTCCTTATTTAATTCAGAAGTGTGCCTCACACTATGGCCCTGATCCTGCAGTGAGTGCTCTCTAAGCAGACTATTTCACTCCCCTAGAGATCACTACAAGATCAGAGCCAACATTAATAATTATTTAATTGTCTACATCCTTAACCAGAATTGCTTTATGTAGTCATATGAACCTGGTAAGATGTTATATATATATATGTGTGTGTGTGTGTGTGTGTGTATAATACTCAAGCACAATTCATACCCCAGACAAATATATTGATAAGTTACTTCACAGCACTCTCATTTTAGGCAACTTTTTGGTTTAAAAAAGCAGGAGTCACATTTCTTCTAAAATTCATGCCAATTAGTATTTCGATCTATTGTTTGGACTGGGAGTTTGTAAGCGAAAACGTTGCTGTCATTTGTTGAAATGCAACTAGGAAGAGAAGATGTAGCAGATGTACAGTCTCCGGTGCAGAAGAGTGAATGAACATGAGTCAAAACCTCAGCAAGCACTTGGGGCTTGCGACACACCCCAAACCTCGAGCGTGGAGGGGGGCAGGAGTGAGTGTGTGCTTGGGGGGATAACAGCACCATCCCACAGAGGGTGGGACGAGCACTCTAGCCAAGGGGAAAGAGACGGAAGCATCGCGGGGAACGTTAACTCGTTCTCAACGGACGGCTCCGCGGCATCTGGTTTTACTGTGCGTCTATAACGAAGCTTCGAAGTCTCTAAACCCGAGAGCGTTTGAGGGCGGCCTCCCCAACCCCCCTCTTCCAGCCGGGCCGCGCTGCGGGGGCAACTGAGGCCGCCCCAGTCTGCTCCTCCTCTCCCCCCGCGGGCAGGGGAGACTGTGGGAGTTGGAACAAGGGCAAGGTACTCACTGCAGATCACGCCGCTGCCCCTCTCTCGCTGCCGGGGTATGAATGCACAGCCAGCCCGGCCTCCCCTCCCCTTGCAACAAGGCACCGGTGTCTTCAGTTCCGCCTGCATGTTACTGCTGCGACGGCAGCCCCCACCTGTCTCATGTGGGAGCAGAGGATCCCTGAGGGACCAGGGAGATGTAAACGCCCGGAGGGGAGTGGCCCCCAAGAAAGCGTTCAGGATCTCCCCCCGGACCCCAGCGTGGTGTATCCCTCTCTCGACAGTCACATTGCACTAGTCTCAAGCCAGCCCCGGGTACCCCCTCCCATCTCCGCCCAGGGCACTCTCCTCGATCACCCACACCAGCTCCTAGCTGTGCACAGCCCGCTCCCCCCGCCACCAGCCCTATACAAACACCTGCCCTTGTATATAAACACTACGCTCTCCTTGAAACATGCAACACCAATCAGCACGCCTGCCAACTGCAGACAAACCCACTAACACGCTTGTCAGTTGCATACTACCACTTCCTGTACATAACCCACACGCATCATCCCGTCATATGCAATTCAATACACTAATACCTTATTGGCATGAAAAGCTATGCAACGTTGCGAACGTTTTAAAAGACACCTCGGGTATCTGCCAGTGGCAGATATGTAGGACGGACCTGTCCAGGTCAGGGTTTCGCACTGTATGGGGTTTTATCTCCGACACTGATTTGTCATTAACATCACAACCCCTGCTGCTCCCACACCTACCTCTCAGCTGCATAGAAACATATGCATAAATCTACCTCAGGTACATACCAACCTCTTCTCACTCACTCACAAACATACACCCACACAATCACCACTACAGTTGTACACACACAGCCTACTACAGAAGTGCCCGTCACGATTTCAAACATTAAGGCTGAGTAAAGTTTTAGTCCAATCCAGCAATACTTTGTGGGCATGCATGCTAAACTATTGTTAGTTTCCCAATCTCTGTTCTATCTTCCTCTTGAATGAATGTTGATACTAGAAGCAGGGCTTGTTGCACATGCAGACACGTTCCCACTCGAGCAGCACTGCATACTACCTGCTGTGAGCCTGTGTATGCAACATGTCGAGACAAATGCATAGTACAAAAGATTGTTTGCGAATAGTCGTTTGCCTTTTAAAGTGAAATGTGGTTGATTTCTACAATATTCACCAGTTCTCTTATAAAATTTGCTCAGCTACCTGTACAACTATTTGTGATGTATTCATCCAAATGCAGTACAACGTGGCATATAGCCCTATGAGTATCATGCGCACCCCCACCCGGGGGCTTAATGCACCTTCTCCCACTCACCCCTTTGTGCACGATGGATTGCTGGCCCGCCCAGTAGGCCACCTGCCTCCCACCCTCAGGCAGAACAGGACCCTGAAAGGGGCTTCTCGGAATTATATTCCCCTTTCTCACGTGACAACACCCCCAAAAGGAACAAGCGGAATAAGCACAGACCCCCTAGGCACGGGGCACGTTTTCCTAGCAGGAAGAATAGCGCTGCCCCCACCACCAGGCCTACCAGGACTGAACTGAGCCCGGATGGATCCCCGCTCCGATCAAATCAGTCCCGTTTGCCCTCGGCGCGGTCGCACTAGAGACGTCATGGCAGTGCGGGCCAATGAGGTGGCGAGGGGAGGCGGGCCGCTTGTGTTTGAATTTGGTCAGTGTGAGGCTAGAGAAGGAGGTGACGGGGGTACGGCCTAGGCCGAGCGAGCAGCGGCCCCTGCCCGCAGGTGAGTGCGGCTCCCGCTGCCCCACGCGATAGTCTCTCCGTGGCCGGCGGAGGAAGCCCCTGGCACCTAGGGCCAAGCCGCGGGTGGGGTGCAGGCGTCTGAACGGGCTGGAGCCGCCGCCCGCAGAGGAGCCCGGCCTGGCGCTGGCGGGGGGACCGGGCTTTGTTACAGCTGTAACTATCTGCCTGACACTGTGTGCAAATAATAATGGTGATATTCTAGAGGCGGGAGCTTGTAGATTGTTGTGTAAAGGACTTTGTATTTTGGGAGGGGCAAGAGAAATATTTATCTTGGTTATCAGAGGCCTGGTCATCATCATCATGATAAACGTGCTGTGAATTAAAGGGAAGCTGTCAGTTTAAAACTTGCACTTCTGCCTGAGAAACGTTTACTTCATACCTAACTTGTAAGATTATTCTAAAAGGAAAAATCCTGTTGTCAATTTATTGGATAGCACTTGTGTGTAGCTAGTTTCCTTCTTTCCCTTGTGTAAATAGATTTCTCTGTCGTTTGTGTGGCTCTTTCACACAGTGACAGAAAGACAATATGCTTATTCTGAAATGCTCAATCTTGCAAGAGTTGTGGGAATCTGCAACATGAAGCTCTCTGCAGGATGAGGTCCAAATATTTTAAAAGCAAAAACAAATAGAATTGGGGATAGGTATAATGCCTGAAATTACCTTTAACTCCTTTGAAATTATCTAGATTTAAAGTTAACAATGTTCCTGTAAATTACTTTTGCCACCAGACCACTAGAGTTTTATATTGACTCCACGTTAAATATTTTGTTTGGGGTTCGTTTATACTCAAGTGATTTAATGTTAGTAGAGGGGACAAATCAAGGCCATTATATTTTTTACGTAAAGTGATATTTACTGTTTTTTAAAAATCTGGTGAAACTAAGATTAGGGTTTACTGGGCGATATTACATGGTGGTAACTAGTGCCTGACTAGTTTAGAAATACAGTAGCAGTAATTTCCTAACTGTTTAAAAATAATCCCTTTTAGTGGAGCTTTCTAAGGAATTCTGACAATGCTAGGTTTGGAACTATTTTTGGATGTTTTAAAATCATTTAGAATGTTTCATTTTTAATTGAGGATTTTATTTTGGAAGATAATATGAAATAAGTATCTGTTTGCATTCACACTGTACCATACCCAGCATGTAGGGTGTATGGGATTCATAGCAGCACTGTGCATCACAGAAGAACTTTCAGGATGATGAAATAGCACTCCTTTATAAACTCCCAATCCTGAATCTGCCCTATAAACAAATTCAATTTATTTTGTAGTTTCCCACATCAACAGGAACTATAGAAATCTGTGGTCACCTAGAGTTCATCTTTACCAGCTAATGTGTTAAAATGCAAGTGGCCTTGTTTACTTTAGGCTTTTAAAATGTTATCTAACAGCTTTAAAAACAAGAAAAAACCTTTTATCCTGGTTTAGACAAGACCTTATGAAAACAGCACTGCAACAGTTCACATTTGTATACTTATATTCGTAATCATGAGGGCTAAAACTCTTTTATAAATGCTTAACTAAACAATAGCTCAGTGCCCTTCATCATCTCACTCACAGAGAGGAAAGTTACCATTGGAGAGTAGATGAGTGTATTTGTTTTCAAGCCCTGCTGTGAATTTTTAAATTAAATATACCTATATTTAGACCCCTATCTACACTGTTGAAAGGCACAGCTTTTAAAAATCAATTCAGTTTTAAATAGCCAGTGTTGATCAATTATTTTCAATCCAATTATGATCCCTCCATACTGGTGGAAAAGCTATGCTAGTTGAACTAATTTGAAATTGTTTCCTAGCAGTTTCTTTATATAGCATTAATCATTTAATTGGTGATCTGTTTTAAGATAAGTATCCAGTTAATAAACTCATCCAGGTATACTGGATAAATCTCACAACCTGACTTTTCCACAGGAATATGGCTCCAAATTTGATTATGTAAATAGTCTAATATTCTATGGGCTGCCTTTTTTATTTTTTAGTTATTTAGATGGCAGACACTTGGCACATAAAAGGTAAAAAGTGGTATTTGCAATGCTGTCAGCTAAAATGTGTTAGATTTCTGCCCTATGGCTGGCAGGATTTTATGGGCTTTCTACAGTATCTTGTTCATCAGCACAAGTAGTTTAATATAATAAGCTAACAAATATCTTTGATTCACTTACTGATATCATAGGGTGGGGGGTTAAGGCCTAGCAGAGAAATCAAGAATAAATACACATTTTAATTATTATTTTTTTTTTTTAGATTTTTTCCCCCCTGATAATAGAATATGAAGTCTTCACATTTGTCACCTAAATTTGTCTTGAGTTGATAGGATTTTTTTTAACTGTATTTAAGTAACAAATACCATAAAAAAAATCCTATCGGGATGGATAAAATCTTTTTTTTTTTTTAATTTAAATCAATTTTTTTATTTTGTTTTTTGTTTTAAATCCTGTTTAAAATGAAATCTAAATTTAATACAACATATGTTGTAAATGTGAAACATGTTTTGATAAGAGACAGTTATGTAGCCAAAACATGTAAGGTTGTTTTGTTTAATAAAAATAAATTTTATATGATATTCTGTATGTTTAATTACATTCCAGTTACCATCCTATTACACACACATAATGAGCAAAAGTTTAATTATTTAGTAAATAGAAAATGGTGAATGATATATTGCTTAACATACTAAAAACGTGCAACTAATAAGAGTCTGAAAATATTAAGTATATAAATATAGTGTAACCTTTTAAGTACCAAAAAGATGTACCAAATCTAGTGTAAATGCTCTATTTAGTTGTAAATCAATGAGAATGGACCTTTATTTAGAAAATAGCTAAAGTACAAATGGAAAAGTTGACTAAAATCAACTATGTAAATTAAGGCTTTCCTCTAGGTGATTTAAATCAATCCATCCTGAATAATTATCTCTGAAGCCTGGGGCTTGGTGGTCTTACAGGTACCTGATTATTACGTTTGGCATTGTATGTAGTCTTAACAGTGCTCAGAAGCATAGGACCGAGGAAAGGGGCAGAGAGAGTAAGAAAGTTGGTTGACTGTAGATCTACCCTGCTACTGCAAATGTGCAGCTTAGACTCGTTAAAAGTTGTCTTCTCTCCTGCCATGTTGAGATAACATAGTTACTTGTGAGAGCAGTTCACATATGGCTGGCTGCAAACCCAGGCCCCATTCCTGTAAATTGCTCCGTGCAATGTCCATTGACTTCCATGCAACTTGGCATGGGCACATGGGTTTGGCTGTGCTAAATGGACTGGGGCATAAGTAGAGCCCTGTGGTTTTTTTGCAATATGAAATGAAAAATTCACTCAGTGCAGCAGCTCCTGTATGGCTGGGTCCGGCTCCCCACTCTGGGCTTTGTGACCTGGCACACACGGTTGCAGCGCCACTCAGGTATTGGGCCCAGCTGTCCCTCTGTAGTCGTCATGATGGGCAGGTGGCCAGATCAAATTTGAGTGTTGTTACAACCTGCAGCCCTGGGTGCTCACGGCACCACTCAAATTTAGCTTGGCTATGACGCAGGGATGGGCAGGCCAAACCTGAGTGATGCTGAAACTACGTGCACTGGGTTGCAACACCTGGAACCCAGGCCCAGTCCTGCAGGACAGGATTCACTAATGCTGGGTGGACACAGGGAGTCTTAAAAACTCTCTGCTGCAATGGCATTCAGTTCAAGCAAGAGTAACAACTATGAATGCTCCTCCTCTTGCCCCACTTCTACTCAAGCAGCATATAGCTTTCTGGTCAGTGCAGAGGAGGAGCTACTTAAGAGGCCATGCAATAAACAGAAATAAAGTAGAACAAAAATTGCTAATCCATGCTGGGTGTAGGATTGTGAACCAAAGACTTATGGGACTATATACTGAATTATTGTGATATGGTACGATCCCTTTGTTTGAAGAACATTGATAGCACAGTTTGGGGAAGCTTGTGCAGCTACTTCTACCCAAAGTGTACTTGTTCCATGAATATACAGGGTTTTAGTTTCCATTGCTTTCAGTCCTACAAAGAAAAAACGTAATTAAAAACAATAAAAAACGCTTCTTTTATTTCTGATTTATTACTGACTGAAATGGCAAGAAAAGAAAACCAAAAATGCTGATTTACCCCAAATTCTGATTATTGTTGGCTTTAAATCACAAGCTTTCAGGAATGGGCCAACTTGATTTGAAAGATGTACATATGTACTGCTCAGTCAGCATAGGTTCATTAGCATGTAGTGTATTCTGTATATACATCAATCAACAAATGCAACATCAGACAGCAGCAAAGTTCAAGGGCTAAGCTTAAATCCGAGCTGTTTTGCAGTCTTCAAATTGGTTTCTGTAACCTGACAGAAAAACATAACTTGTACTATATGGGGAAGCGGTGAGGTTGAAAATACTATACTTTTTGAGGCTAATAGTTTATCTGATTTCCTTTTAAAAAAAATATATATATATTGCTAATCTGGTTATCTCCAGAAGTGGGGTTATTTCTGTGTATGTATATATAGATAAAGCTGCTGTGTATTGTATATAAGTTTTTAACAATAAATTAATTGTTCTGGACACTATTTGAAGAATTGGACGCTATGCTGGAAATGTGAGCGTATTATTCCTTTGATATCATGAAAAGGCAAATGGCTGTAGATTGATCTTAATATAAGAAATGTACTACTTAAGTCTCGATGAAATAACTTTTTAATAAATTAGAAAATTGGGCTTGTGTGTTTGGTAGATGTTGTTGCCTTGGACATGAGCTAATAGCAAAGCTGTAGCTACATTGTGAATTCTAAAGTCATCTTATAATTGTTTTCATTTACAGAAGAGATTTCAGTTGCTTGGTCTGGAGAATTCTTCTTGGCAGCAAAGAAGAATTAAACCAAAGCATCATCATGTCTACTGCTACCCAGGAAGATATATGCAATCATGTGAGAGTGGTGGTCCGTGTCCGTCCACAGAATCAAAAAGAAAAAGAAGGCAACTTTAGCAAAGTGCTTCATGTTGTAGACAAGCACATGCTGGTCTTTGATCCAAAAGAAGAGGAAGTTAGCTTCTTTCATGGGAAGAAAATAGCATATAGGGATATTAACAAGAGGAAAAACAAGGATCTCAAATTTGTATTTGATGCTGTTTTTGATGAAAATTCATCTCAATTAGAAGTTTTTGAACACACTACCAAAACTGTGCTTGATGGCTTTTTAAATGGATACAATTGTACAGGTAACTTTTCAGTTTGTCTCTGTGAATTGACCAAGTCATATTTAATTTCTGGAAGTCTCACTTAGGTGCTAAAATTGATTTTGAACAGTTGCAGCTTCATCACTAGCAGTCAGAGGCAGCAGATTCACTTTTTATTTTGTCTCTCTTTTTACATACACAGACCAAGGAGAAGACCTATGTTGTAAGAAATTAATATTGGGATTATAGTAGATTTCATAATTGTTGTAGTGATATGGTACTCATATTTAAACTAATCTTTCTGAAAATTCAGTGCTTGCATATGGCGCAACAGGAGCGGGAAAGACCTACACGATGCTGGGCTCACCTAAAGAACCCGGAGTGATGTATCTAACCATGATGGACCTTTACAATTGCATGGATCAAATGAAAGAAGAGAAACTGTGTACTGTTGCAGTTTCATATCTAGAAGTAAGCTAACAGCTATATTCTGTGTATTGCTATCAATAAAGAATATTTTCATCTATAAAATAGAGTGAAATCTGTCTGAAGCAACTATTAAGGAGTGACACAAACTGGGTGCTTGAGAGATGTCCTAATAGAAATAGAGCAGAACCGTGCTCAATGATTTGGAGATGTTTTTAGGGTAAATCTTAAAATAGGGTGCTGCCCAATAAGAACAATTTCTTCTAAAGATTTCATTGAATACTCCAGTGATCATCAGTATTTTCCAAATTATTTAATTATACACCCTTATAAAACACACACATATTATGTGCAACAAAATATCCTTGAGTTGGCTGATAACTGCAGCGCTGAGCACAACTGAAATGCCTATGAATAGCGTGGAATCACTTGACTGTAATTCAGACTCAGTTTTTCCCCTTTCAGTTATGAGACTTTTTCAAGTTGTTTGAGGTTGCTACAGTACTGCTTAAATTGAAAACTGTTTTCTGAATTCCACCAGAGAAAACCTATTTGTAGATAAGGGCATTTCAACTGAAGCTGCTTTGCCAGTGGTTTGTAGAATATGTTATCTACTACCACCTCCTTCCGTTGTTGGTTGTACTTGACCCCTTCTTTCCATCACAACGCTACTCTTGCACGTTGCTCTCTCATTCCTGTTAGGAGGAGGAGCAACAGCAGCTGTAGCAAATGAAAACAATTTGATCTTTCAACTCCTGCTAGAGTACAGAGAAAATGTGTAGGATCAGTACAGATGTGCTCAAGTGTTTCTGTATTAGACATAAACGTGTCTTTCACTGCATTCTACCCAAGTGCTTCACTGGCAAAAAAAGTTTGCGTATGTTGCTGCTACATAAAACTCCCCATCAAACTCCACTTTTTCACCAACCAGTAACAAGATTGTGTCCCTTTCACTTCACTGCTGCTTCTTCCAGTGCATTTGGGAGAGGGCTACTTTCATAAATAGTAGCAAAGAGGCATTCCACATTAAGATTGTGGTAAGGGTTATAGATTCTGAAGCCTAATGTAACCTTTTAGAATAAGAAATAAGACTCGAGCAAATGTGTACATACCTCATTGAATTTTAGCAAACCGTGATGTCCCAATATAATTTGTAACACTTACCAATTTAACTGATAAATTATACTCTGCAGACAAGCATTAATCCTGGGGAAAGAGTTGGCTAAAATTTTTCTCCTACAGAATTAAGCTCTTTTTAGTTTATTTTAAGACACTTGAACAAACAGGAATACATGAAAGTGGAGCAAAATTATTCTTGTTTAATCTCAAGCACAATAAGATTTAATTTTTTTAAGTGTTTTTTTTTTTTTTTTTTTTTAAATTTCTTCTGGAGGTCTACAATGAACAGATCCGTGACCTGCTAGTAAATTCAGGACCACTGGCTGTCCGTGAAGATAACCAGAAAGGGGTGGTAGTTCAAGGATTAACATTACATCAGGTATGTAAATAATACTTTTATCTTGCATAACCCTATCCTCTGAAGATCACTCATTTTGAGGCCATATTAACACTACAAACCTTGGTCAATGAGAGCAACATCTGCATAAAGCTGCCATATTTAGTAGTCCCGTGCACAAGTGATATACTGGGTTCCTTGCATTGGCACTGTGCATACTTGCCAGGAGTGCTTGTGTCAGTGTACAGTGCGGTGCACTATGGGTTTGCAGTATGCAACCAGTCAGCACACTCTTTTGGGAAGTTTGGGCAATGCGTGATGGAGCAGAAATGAGTTGCACAGGGGTGATTGGGTGCAAGGGGTCAGCTTCCTAGCGTATAATTGTCTTCATCCCATAATGTCATCTGTATCCTATAATTTTTGCACCTTTTTAAAAAAGAAATGCAACGAACCCACATGGTCCCCCCTCGCTGTCTGCCATCTCTGACAGAAGCATAGTGTAGAGCTGCGCAGGCTCCATCGTTGTAATTGTTGCAAGCAAAGGACACACATACTCCAGTATTTGCTGAGTTGAATCAGTGGGGAATACAACCACTT
This sequence comes from Emys orbicularis, assembly GCF_028017835.1. Lineage (NCBI taxonomy): Eukaryota > Metazoa > Chordata > Testudines > Emydidae > Emys > Emys orbicularis. Next base: position 92,217,382 of record NC_088686.1, on the reverse strand, counting down.
CTTGGGGGACAGATTGCTGTGGGACATAGCAAGAACCAATTCAAGGTTGCTGGTGGAGTTCACAGAGCAGCTGCAGATAGTGGAGTGCTGCTTCTAGGCTCAAGAAACAAGCACTGACTAGTGGGATTGCATTGTGATAATGAGAAGTAGGCTGCAGTACTTTTGGATGCACAAGGTCACATTCCTAGATATGTGTGCTAAGTTCACCTCAGTCTTTAATGCAGGGGCACCAGAATGAGAGTTGCACTAACAGTGGAAAAGTGAGTGGTGATCACATTGTGGAACCTTGCCATTCTAGATTACTACCAGTCACTTGGAAAATCCGTTGTGGGGGCTGTTGTCATGCAAGTGTGCAGGGCCATTAATCTGCGGCTATGCAGGATTGTGACTCAGCAATATGCAGAACATAGTGGATTGATTTGCAGCAATGGGATTCCTGAATTGCAATGGAACAATAGCATTTTGGCACCAGACTACCTTGCCACAGACTACATCAACAGAAATGGCTATTTTTCCATGATTATGCAAGCATTGAGGTATTACTGGGGATGGTTCATCAATGTTGGCTGGTCATGGATGGTGCATGATGATCATATCTTTAAGAACACAAACACAGGACTGTTCAGAAAGTTACAAGGAGGGACTTTCTTTCCTGACAAGCGGATTACCATTGGTGATATTGAAATAGCGTAGCGATCCTGGAGGACCCAGCCTACCACTTACTCCCCTGGCTCATGAGGCTGTACACCGGCTACCTTGACGCCAACAAAAGATTGAACTACTGGCTCAGCAGGTGCATAATGACAAATAAGCTTTTGGTAAATTAAAGGAACACTGGTGTTTACTGAGGTCCAATCTTGTGAGTAGAAAAAAATCCCAGTGGTTATAGCTGCCTGCTGTGTTCTGCATAATATCTGTGAAGCAAAGGGGGGAAAGTTGCAGAGGTGGAGCGGCTGTGTGCTGAGTTTGAACAGCCAGATGCAAGGTGTTAGAAGACCTCCATATGGAGCTATATCGCTCAAACAGGCTTTGAAAGAGCACTTTAACAGTGAGCCACTGTAATGTTTTGAGGTGTATTGGGGCCTGTTATGAATTGTGTGGTGCTTGATGTAGATCAGTGAATATGACACTTAGCAGACCTATTAATTTTGTGATATTTGCTGTACATTTATCATTGTTACACTTTTGTCACTGATCCTATGAGTTGTCATACTATATAGTAACAAGTAAGCGGGTGCTCTTAGAATTGCTAGGCACTCTTCAGCATATGTTGGGAACTAGGAATTATTTTCCAAATAATGGAATTTTATTCAGGAACAAAATCAATGCAAAGAAAACTGTTCAATTTAAAAGCAAATACATTAAAACCTTAATAAAGGAATGGAACAGAACTTAACAAGGAGAAAATATTCATGTGCATTTCACTTGCACATAACGCAACTGTGGCTTTCACAGGTCAGTGTATGCGAAGCTGTGGTTGTCCGTAATGTTCCCCAGAGTGGAGTGGTAGGAGTAGGGATGCAGCCCCCGATGCCACATGGAATATTGAGGAGGGATGTAGAGAGGTTGCTATACTGGAATTCTCCATGGACTACATAGAAAGGCAAGCCCATGACTGTTAAACCTCTAGGTCAACAAGAGTCTGTAGCATCTGTTTGTTGCCAAAGAAGTCTTATTATGTCCTGGTACACCTCCCTCTCTCTTTCCTGCTGTGACTCCTGGGCCTTTCTCTTGTCATCTTTTTCCTTTTCCAGGCTGTCTACAATGTTGACCCTCCATGCTCTTTGCTCACTGTCTGATGCAGCACTCGCTTGCAGGATCTTACTGAACATGTCATCCTGAGTCATCTTTTTTTCCTCCTTTATTATCTGACACAGGTGTTCTGCGAGGGGAGGAGACCTTCCAGGGAACCCCTTCCCTCCTCCTCCTCCTCCTCCTCCTCCCCCCCCCCACCCCCCCAATGGCAGCAGCTGTAGATAAAACACACTGAATCATAGAATATCAGGGTTGGAAGGGACCTCAGGAGGTCATCTAGTCCAACCCCCTGCTCAAAGCAGGACCAATTCCCAACTAAATCATCCCAGCCAGGGCTTTGTCAAGCCGGGCCTTAAAAACCTCCAAGGAAGGAGACTCCACCACCTCCCTAGGTAACGCATTCCAGTGCTTCACCACCCTCCTAGTGAAATAGTGTTTCCTAATATCCAACCTAGACCTCCCCCACTGCAACTTGAGACCATTGCTCCTTGTTCTGTCATCTGCCACCATTGAGAACAGCCGAGTTCCATCCTCTTTGGAACCCCCCTTCAGGTAGTTGAAGGCTGCTATCAAATCCCCCCTCATTCTTCTCTTCTGGAGACTAAACAATCCCAGTTCCCTCAGCCTCTCCTCATAAGTCATGCGCTCCAGACCCCTAATCATTTTTGTTGCCCGCCGCTGGACTCTTTCCAATTTTTCCACATACTTCTTGTAGTGTGGGGCCCAAAACTGGACACAGTACTCCAGATGAGGCCTCACCAATGTCGAATAAAGGGGAACGATCACATCCCTCGATCTGTTGGCAATGCCCCTACTTATACAGCCCAAAATGCCGTTAGCCTTCTTGGCAACAAGAGCACACTGACTCATATCCAGCTTCTCGTCCACTGTGACCCCTAGGTCCTTTTCTGCAGAAATGCTACCTAGCCATTCGGTCCCTAGTCTGTAGCTGTGCATGGGATTCTTCCGTCCTAAGTGCAGGACTCTGCACTTGTCCTTGTTGAACCTCATCAGGTTTCTTTTGGCCCAATTCTCTAATTTGTCTAGGTCCCTCTGTATCCGATCCCTACCCTCTAGTGTATCTACCACGCCTCCCAGTTTAGTGTCATCTGCAAACTTGCTGAGAGTGCAGTCCACACCATCCTCCAGATCATTAATAAAGATATTAAACAAAACCAGCCCCAGGACCGACCCTTGGGGCACTCCGCTTGAAACTGGCTGCCAACTAGACATGGAGCCATTGATCACTACCCGTTGAGCCCGACGATCTAGCCAGCTTTCTATCCACCTTACAGTCCATTCATCCAGCCCATACTTCTTTAACTTGGCAGCAAGAATACTGTGGGAGACCGTATCAAAAGCTTTGCTAAAGTCAAGGAATACCACATCCACTGCTTTCCCCTCATCCACAGAGCCAGTTATCTCATCATAGAAGGCAATTAGGTTAGTCAGGCATGACTTCCCCTTGGTGAATCCATGCTGACTGTTCCTGATCACTTTCCTCTCCTCTAAGTGTTTCATAATTGATTCCTTGAGGACCTGCTCCATGATTTTTCCAGGGACTGAGGTGAGGCTGACTGGCCTGTAGTTTCCTGGATCCTCCTCCTTCCCTTTTTTAAGATGGGCACTACATTAGCCTTTTTCCAGTCATCCGGGACCTCCCCCGATCGCCATGAGTTTTCAAAAATAATGGCTAATGGCTCTGCAATCTCATCCGCCAACTCCTTTAGCACCCTCGGATGCAGCGCATCCGGCCCCATGGACTTGTGCACGTCCAGTTTTTCTAAATAGTCCCGAACCACTTCTTTCTCCACAGAGGGCTGGTCACCTTCTCCCCATATTGTGCTGCCCAGTGCAGCGGTCTGGGAGCTGACCTTGTTTGTGAAGACAGAGGCAAAAAAAGCATTGAGTACATTAGCTTTTTCCACATCCTCGGTCACTAGGTTGCCTCCCTCATTCAGTAAGGGGCCCACACTTTCCTTGACTTTCTTCTTGTTGCTAACATACCTGAAGAAACCCTTCTTGTTACTCTTAACATCTCTTGCTAGCTGCAACTCCAAGTGTGATTTGGCCTTCCTGATTTCACTCCTGCATGCCTGAGCAATATTTTTATACTCCTCCCTGGTCATTTGTCCAATCTTCCACTTCTTGTAAGCTTCTTTTTTGCGTTTAAGATCAGCAAGGATTTCACTGTTTAGCCAAGCTGGTCGCCTGCCATATTTACTATTCTTTCTACACTTCGGGATGGTTTGTTCCTGCAACCGCAATAAGGATTCTTTAAAATACAGCCAGCTTTCCTGGACCCCTTTGCCCTTCATGTTATTCTCCCAGGGGATCCTGCCCATCTGTTCCCTGAGGGAGTCAGTCTGCTTTTCTGAAGTCCAGGGTCCGTATTCTGCTGCTCTCCTTTCTTCCTTGTGTCAGGATCCTGAACTCGACCATCTCATGGTCACTGCCTCCCAGGTTCCCATCCACTTTTGCTTCCCCTACTAATTCTTCCCTGTTTGTGAGCAGCAGGTCAAGAAAAGCTCTGCCCTTAGTTGGTTCCTCCAGCACTTGCACCAGGAAATTGTCCCCTACACTTCCCAAAAACTTCCTGGATTGTCTGTGCACCGCTGTATTGCTCTCCCAGCAGATATCAGGATGATTAAAGTCTCCCATGAGAACCAGGGCCTGCGATCTAGCAACTTCTACTAGTTGCCAGAAGAAAGCCTCGTCCACCTCATCCCCCTGGTCTGGTGGTCTATAGCAGACTCCGACCACGACATCACACTTGTTGCTCACACTTCTCAACTTTATCCAGAGACACTCAGGCTTTTCTGCAGTTTCATACCGGAGCTCTGAGCAGTCATACTCCTCTCTTACATACAACGCAACTCCCCCACCTTTTCTGCCCTGCCTGTCCTTCCTGAACAGTTTATATCCATCCATGATAGTATTCCAGTCATGTGAGTTATCCCACCAAGTCTCTGTTATTCCAATCGCATCATAGTTCCCTGACTGTGCCAGGACTTCCAGTTCTCCCTGCTTGTTTCCCAGGCTTCTTGCATTTGTGTATAGGCACTTAAGATAACTCATTGATCGTCCCTCTTTCTCAGTATGAGACAGGAGTCCTCCCCTCTTGCGCTCTCCTGCTTGTGCTTCCTCCCAGGATCCCATTTCCCCACTGCGGTACCTTTATCAATATAGTCACACTGGGGAAAATTTAAGATTCAGAACTGCCTTCCCTAGAGTTTTAAACAAGGTATGCTAATTGACATGTCTGCTTCAGAGTACTTGTGCATGGTGCCACTCACAGCACCAGTCAGGATGACATGGCCCTCCAGAGGTGAGGGAAATGAGAAGGGAATTGCTTGCATGAAACTATGACTACAGGGTAATGGTACTGAATGCTGACACCATTTTCCAAAGGCGATGGTGATTTTAGCTGATATCTTGCTCATGAGGGTAACAAAGGCACAGAGAGCACAGCTGCTGCTGGCGTCCCGAAGCCACTAGGCCTGTATGCTGCTAGCCTGTGTACTGCAGTGGTGCCTGCCGAAGTTGTCGCTGAGTGGCATGGGGAAGTGTCCGATCATGAAGGAAGTAATAAGGCTGCCTCCCTAGAAACTTTTGGGAGAAGATTTGCACAGTAACTCCATGAAATTTTCATTGAGATCTCAGGAGGATTCAAGGGACATAAACTGCTCCAGTTGGCCCTCCCCATCGCCTATCTCTACAGGGAAATGAAAAGCAGATAACTCTCTATTGTACTGCTATGTCATCTGAGTAAATTTAATGAAAAGTTGATAGCTGTGTCCTGTTTAGTTAGGTGTGACATCAGTACATCATTTGAATGGGAAATACAATTACACACTTATCTGAGGTTCAATCCCCTGCATCGGGCTCACCCATGCTGGACTGCCAAGACGGACCGGACTGGACTGCGATGGAGTCTCACAGTTCCTGGCTCGCTACATAGCTGGATCCCAGCCCACCCCCATCCTCCTCCTCCTCATTGTTCACGCCAGGAGCCTGTGGCTTGGGCTCTATGGAGGTATCCACAGTGTTGTGCAGGGTGGTGGTGGGATCTCTGCCAAGTGTGACATTCAGCTCTTTGTAAAAGTGGCACATCTGCGGCTCAGCACTGGATCAACTGTTGGCATTCTGATATGCCTAGTGCAGTTCTTTTGCTTTCACGCAGCAGTGCTTCTGGTCTCTATCGTACTTCTGCATCTGCCTTGCACACAATTTTCTCCTAGATGTCCACGTTTCTGTGTCTGGTCCGTAGCTGTGCTTGCACAGCCTCTTCTCCCCACTGGCCCAAGAGATCCACTATCTCCTGTCTACTCAAGACGGAGTGTGTAGTTGGCATGGTCAGCCAGGCAGTTGCACATAACAATGGAGAGCTGCTAGGTATGCTTGCCAAGCTGGAGAATCAGGAAAAGGCACTTCAAAAATTTGCAGGGCTTTAAAGGGGAAGGAGGCCTTCTGGTGTCTATGAACCATGGGCAGCTGAGATTATGACCAAAGAGGTCAGTGTTCGGCAATGTGTGACAGCTGTTGGTGGTCTATTAAGGTTGATATAAGTAACAGTGTCTGCACTCACGCTGCATCAAAGTCAGTACATCAACCATGGCTCAACACAGCTCAAGGAAGTGGTGTTGCCCCATTACAGGGACAGAGTACTTACATCAGTGGGAGACAAATGTAAGTGTAGACACATGCACAACTAGGTCAAAGTAAGCTACTTTGAGAACTTAGTAGTGTAGACCAGGCCTAAGACACATAGCTTCGCCACAATATCAGGGGAGTTTTTTCCTTTTTACAGACTTGGAGACTAAGCAGTTTGCTTAGGGCATGGCTACACTTGCAGATGTAGAGCGCTTTGAGTTAAATCAGCCTTCATAAAGCGCAGTAGGGAAAGCGCTGTAGTCTGTCCACGCTGACAGCGCACTGGCATGGCCACATTAGCAGCTCTTTCAACAGCCACAGAGAGCAGTGCAGTGTGGTAGCTATCCCAGCATGCAAGTGGCTGCAACGTGCTTTTCAAATGGGGTGGGATGGAATGGAGTGTGACAAGGAGTGTGTGTGTGTGTATGTGTATGAGGGTGGGAGAGTGGGTTTTTGGGGGGCTGAGAGCACGTCAGGATGCTGTCTTGTAAGTTCAGACAGCAGCAGACATTTCCTCCTCCCCACCTCCACCCCCCCATGCCTCTCTCTCTCACAGCAATCCACAGTAATGGTTGCTTTGTCTCGGAGCAGATAAGCATGCCGGCTGTCAAACAGAGTTTTCAAAGGGCATATCCAAAACAATGACAAGAATGGCCACTTGACTTAAGGGGATTATGGGACGTTTCCGGAGGCTGATCAGAGCGCAGTAATGCAACACGTCGTTCACACTGACGCTGGGGCGCTCCAGTGGGGGCGCATCAAACGTTATTCTACTTGCCGAGGTGGAGTACCAGGAGCGGTCTAGCCCTGGAGTCAGAGCGCTCTACATGCCTTGCCAGTGTGGACAGGTAGTGAGCTAGTGCGCCCGGGGCTCCTTTAATGCACTGTAACTCGCAAGTGTAGCCAAGCCCTTAGTTATACAGTGACTCTTTCTATGCTACATAATTGAACTAGTGGTGGTGTTTCACTAGTTCACTTATCAGTGTAACTATTAGTGTTGCTATCTGTTCCCACTAGCCATGGTGTTTTGGTTTCATGTTCACTGTAGCTTTGCTGTGCATTCTTCTTCATTGTTGTAGTATCTCTGTCTCCCCAGCAGAGCTGCCTGAAGCAGTGTTTTCTGGATAACTTCTAGAATATTTCAGCTAACCTGAACCCTGTGTGTGGGAGTGCAGAAAGGCCATCTAAAGTTCACCGGTCACTTCTTGGGGTAGAATGAGAAGACTCTGCACAGTTTGAAGCTTTTACACAAGTAATCTCTGTTCACACAGGCAATGCAGCAGTGAAGCTTTGTTGTATGGTTTGTTTGCTTGAGTTAAGACTAGTCCCCCAATGACAGTATTGCCTTTGCATTGCTGGGAACGTTTTTGTGTATGAATGCAAGGTGTTACCATTGTATCGGGGAGACCACTTGATAGCTAACACATCAATTTTTTATAATATAAACAAGACTGATGAGACACTTGCAGAGCCAGGAATAAAACTGAAGAGTTCTGACACCCTCTATCCTGCTTTAACCAACAGGTTACAATTATTATAGGTGGCACAGCTAGCGATGCTTACACCCAGTGTTCCCTGACACTTATAAGATGCTTTTACAGTTACTTATAACTTTAGCTATCTAGGCTGAAATTTTCCATGTTGGGTATCTGCCAGAGGCTGAATTATTTTTGAAAACTTCATCAAAAATGGTTTAGCTGTTCTTCAGATTGAGGTTAAGGGACAGTATGTTAAACTCTAGCTGTTTCATTGAGAAGCTCTAGCACATCTGTGCTTTGGAGCAGGGACTTGAAATTTGGCCTGGGGGTCTCCCTGGTGCCTGGGATGTGTCTTCTACCATCCCTGTGAAAACTTGGCCAGATTTGAACAGATTATGACCCTCTGAAAATCTGTTTTCACAGGCTCAAAGGGTGTTAGAGTTTGATAGCTAAATTCTCCTAAGGTTGCATCTGTACTGAAATATGCTTCAGCCTAGGGGGTTCAGGGACTGAGCAGGACTTTTCCCTGCAATTGCTCCTCCTTGGGACTGCTGTGGTGGCAGGCACAGGAACTAAGAGCAAAGAGACTGCTTCTAATCTGCTCTGCGTTCCTCCTGCTGGACCCAATCAATGTGGAGAACTAGGAGAACACAGCCTGCCTACAGCTCTGAGGGGTAAGGAGCTGGGTTTAGGGCTGGACAGGATTAGGGGTGGCTGGGATGAAAGAGACTGGTAGGGTCAGGAACTGAAAGGGTCAGGGATGATGTGTAGGGCTGGGGGGAGAAGGGTATGTGACTACTCAAGAATCCTCCCCTCAGAAGCTGGAATAGAATCCAGGGTTCCTGAGTCTCATTTCTCTGCTGTCCGCAAATAGCTATGAAAGCCATTGGCAAAATGTGTGCTTCATCTCCCTCTCATGGCTAACCTACACAGAGGATGACAACTTACCACCGCCAAACCTCAGAGTTACAAACACCTCGGGAATGGAGGTTGTTTGTAACTTTGAAATGTTTGTAACTCTGAACAAAACGTTATAGTTCTTTCTTTTTTCAAAAGTTTACATCTGAATATGACTAAGGGCATGTCTTCACAAGCAACGTTAAAGTGCTTTAATGTGGCTGTGTAATCGCTCTCCCAGCGCTATTAGAAAAACACACCCATGAGGGGACTAGCTACCAGCGCTGGGAACTGAAACTTGCAGCGCTTGGGGGGGTGGTGTTTTTTTTTTTTTTTTCGTTTTTTTTTTTCAAGTTGCAGCGCTGTAAAGTGCCAGTGTAGACAAGCCCTTAGTAAAGTTTCAAATCTGTATTATGCAGAAGAAGAATGCTGCTTGTAACCATCTTAATTTAAATGAAACAAGCACACAAACAGTCTACTTATCTTGTCAAATCTTTTTTAAACTTTCCTTTTATTTTTTTAGTATTTTACATTTAACACAGTACTGTATTTGCTTTTTTTCATCTGTGCTGCTGTATGATTACGTACTTCCGGTTCCAAATGAGGCGTGTGGTTGACCGATCAGTTTGTAACTCAGAGGTTCTACTATATTTCTGTCCGTTACTCTATTGATGCAACTAGCAGAGGTCTGAGCTGTGGATCTAAGCATTCTAACCTACTGAGTACCCATGGGAGAGTCAATATGGTTGCACTTAATGGAATTTCTGTTGTTTAAGAAATTACATACCAAAAAATTAAATTTAAAGAATGCTAATAAGATTTCCCTTGCAACGTTAGTGCATCTCTGTTGTGCATATGCATTATGATTGTCTACGTGATCACGTACTTTTCCGCAGGACCCCTGCCTTGTTCATTTTAAATGGATGGATGAGTGAGCAGCTAATCAATATTTTGTTTTGTTCTCGTCCTTCAGTGTATGGCCTCGGGCCTTGTTCATTGCACGCTGTTCAGACCATGCTTTGAATGCAGAATTAATTTTCTCATGGGCTTTTCTATGACACTCAACTCACTATAGTATCTGAGTGTTTCATAGACATTACTTCACAGGAGAATTGTGAAGATAAATTAAAATGGCATATTCTCTTTTTATGTATTGGGAACTGAAGCATAGATGCTTCAACATCAAAAGTATATGCTAATTTTGGGTGGACAATTTGAGATTCTTATGGTCTGATTTCCCCTCCCTCCTATTCCAAAGCTTAAAGCACTTTCTTTTCAGAGCACAGCTCTCACTGACTTCAGTTGCTGCTGTGATTGCTCAGCACTTCTCTAAATCTTCCCCCCCCCCCAGTATCTCAAGTCAGAACACCCAGAAAATGAGGAAAATTGAATGGCTATTTGTGAAAAGTTTGGTTTAAGTGACTTGCCCAGCAACACATAGGACCTTTGTGGCAGATGCAGGGATTAAATACGGTTTTCAGGGAGGCATTCAAACCAAAGGGCAGTCTTTTATCTTCCTGCAGCCCCCTCCCTCGTTCACTAAACACCTTCCAGTTTCTGCAGCAAATGAGTCACAGATCCTACAGACAACAGCCTCGCTAACCTGATTTATTCAAACACAACCTTGATTCATTTCTTGAGCACTGTCAACTCCACCATGAATGAGGCGAGATCCTCTTAAAAAAAAGTAGTATGTGATCCTGTAAGTAAAGACCTCATTACAATACATATGCAGAAAGGGGTGGAATTAAGGCTACGTGGGAAGCCTTAATTCTGGCACTTCGTAACTTTTGAGAGGTTGGCTTTGCAGCTGTAACTTTCTATAATGTAGTTCTGTGTTTGTAATAAGCTTATAAAGAGTTGTCTACATCACTGGTGCGCAAACTGTGGGGCCTGCCCCCGCCCTCCCTCTCGAGCCCCCCCAGCCCCCCCTCCCCCCCCCAAGGAAGATGCTCAGAGGAATGTTTTTGGGCAGGTGCGGTGGAGCCCGGGCTAGCCTCCACAGGGGGTGTGGAAGGAACACCACGCCCCCATCCCAGCTCCTCTTCTATCCCCAGTTTCACCCCCAACTCCGTCTTCAGCGCAAGTTCTACCGCTGAGGAAGCCTTGGCTATGCAGTAATGGAGGGGGGGTGGTCAAATTCCCTTAATGGTAAGGAGGGACACGAGTGGAAAAGTTTGTGCGCCACTGGTCTATGTATGTAAACTTACTATATATTTTTTATTAAAATAGGTATCATGTTGCAGAAATTCAAAGATTTTCTCTTAATTTAAAAAAAACCTTTCTTTTAAGTGACTTGGTTTCAAAAAGAAAATTCCCCTCTGCCTTACTGAGTTCTCTCTCTCTTCCCCCTCCCCCCACAATTCAAGTAACTCCTCTTAGGATGAATTTTAAGACCATTAATTACTTATCAACTGTATAGAAAGCCTGTTCCCTACTTAAATCTCATAAAGATTACTAATTTCTTGTGTAATCTCAACACTTTGTAGCCTAAATGTGCAGAGGAGATCCTTCAGATGTTGGATTATGGAAACAAGAATAGAACACAGCACCCCACTGATATGAATGCCTCATCTTCTCGGTCCCATGCGGTCTTTCAGGTAAGATGATATAGCACCGAGATTCTCAGATTTCATTGCTCTGCGACCCCCTTCTGACAACAAAAATTACTACACGACCCCAGGAGTGGGGACCAAAGTCTGAGCCCCACCAACCGGGGGGGCAAAGCCCCAAGCCCCAGCAAATCTAACGCCAGCACTGGCGACTCCATTGGAACAGGGTCATGACACACAGTTTGAAAACCGCTGATATAGCATGTTTAATGGCTGATATCTGAGACTTAGTGAGTTTTAAATAATTTTTTTTTAAAGTAATTATTAAGCTTCAGAATGGCTATCTGACTATGGCAATCTTGTTTTATTAGCTTGGGTAGGAGGAGAGAAATGCTGCCCATTTTTACTGTTGTTCTCTCTCAATTTGTTTGCTTTATTTTAACTTTGTAACTGTTATCTAGTACACAGCATTTTGGGATACAGTTTATGTGAAATACATTATAAAAATAAAGTTTGCGTGTTCGTTTCTCTTCCTCTCCCCTCCCTCCCCCCCATGCATCAAATAAAGTTCCCTCAGGAATAGGTTTTAGATACATTTGGAACCTAGCTTGAAGCTGCCATGATGCTTTAAGAAACTGATATGAGAAAAAACATATGCACACCAAAAAACTCCAAAGATCTATAAAAATATTTATACAATATCAATAAATGGTGTCTGAATGCAACAAGGGAGGTAAGGGTAAGTTACTGCATTTGACAAAACATCAACCCTTTCATGACTTTATGCACGTGTATGGTTTTCCCCCACTTGCTTAGCAAGATCCTTGGAGTTAAATATGTCTTTAAAATTTCCTGATCTGGTGATTTTTTTTTTTTTTTTTTTTTGTCTTTGAGATAGAAATAAATAACAAGGCATATCATTGTGATGAGTATTTCCTGTCCTTTCCAAAAAACACTTCGAGTTCTGTTGTGCCCTTGAGGACCCTGGGGTCAAAAGTAGTACTGAAACATGTGTGCATAAAATGCATTGACTGTCTTTTAACCAGTCTGCATTTTTAAGCATGAAAGGTTAAATCAGTTAGGTGTCTCAGTACATTTGAGATACATAGACACTATAACTTAGTGGTGCTTCCATACTGTTAAAGTTGCATCATGACCTCTGTTTAAAGATGGGCTTTCCTAAATCCTCTAAAAGTCAATATGCTTAGTCCAATTTCTTTGAAATTGGGTGTGCCTCAGGAGTTTGCAGGGTGGGATTAATTCCAAATCTGGGTCGCTGTTTGAGCTGGGGTTCCAATGATATAAGCCCTGGGAAAAAATAACCATTTTAAAAAATGTTTCTAGATGGCTTTTTGCCCAGAGCTAGAGATCAAATTGCTGATGTGATCCAAGTCAAAATGGTCTTAGTCTGTTGAGTTTTACCCAGATATTCCATGGCACCCACTAAATCTTTGGAGGACCCAAACTGAGAATACTTTTTAGCTAAGGCACTAATGACTGGATGAATCACAGACCTGTTGATGGCTGTGAACTCACCCTATCACTAACAAAACTAAGGATAAATTAAACAAAAGCCCCCACCTAAAACAAAAAGACTTTGAACTGATTGTCTTGAGGCTGCTGCAGTTTGTGAGTCCTAAATGGCAATTTCATTTTGGGAGGAATGTCATCAAGGTAGGTTGGGGGAAAGGGGATTAGACATGGGAGGAGGGGGTATGTGGGAAAATAGGAGAGGGCTTCAGGCCTGCAGTGAGGAAAGGGGGTTATAGGGAGTGGATTGGATGGTATGAGAGGTAAGCGAGGTTGAGGATCAACGGTGGGAGACATTGCACCCCCAGCTCTTCTGGTGCACCCCAACACTGCATGAAAGCTATTAATAAAGTGTTGGAAGAAGATTAATGAGGAAATTGAATAGTTCTTGGCTGACTGGAAAACGTGTACTGTATGGCACAGAAAAAATTACAAGCTTGGACACCTGGGTTTCTCTCAAACATAAATCTATCCGTATTTTGGAAGAGAAATCCTGTTTGTAATTTTTCTCACCAGCCTTGCCACAAATCCCACCCTCCAACCATTGTGAAACGCTGCTAGGAACGTTATTCCACTGTAACATTGTTGTCCTTCAATCCAGGCACTGCATGCGAGTCAGGTTATAGGAGATGGGGAATTAACAGCTGTCACAGTTCAGGGCAGCTGTACCCGTATTTCCCTTCTATGGTCCTTCTAGGGCACGGACTCGAGGCTCCTGACTCCTCAGCCATCAGCTGTCTTGGGTGTCTCTCCCTCTTGACTGACGTTTTTCCAAACTGCATAGTTCCCTGCCTGCACTGTGATACTCCAAGCAAGCCAGGCTGCCTAAACAGGCCAGCATCTGCACTTTGCTTTCTCTCTGCAGGCTACAAACAGCATAATGGTCATACAGCTCTTTATAAGCAACCACATTTATTCTTAAGCTGAAAGCATTACAGCAAAAACATACTAAACAAGAAAAGAACCTTACACACATGTTAAAAAGGGTACCAGAGGTCACCCCAACTTTAGGCTCTGGTAGGTGTCAGTCCTTCAATACCCACAATAGGGTTTTTCCCCATGCTTACAAGTTCATTACTGTCTCATTCAGAACCAGAACAACCATGAATAGTTCAGTCTTTCCTTTACACAGCTTGGGCCTTTGATCTTGGTGTCCATGGAACCGGTGGTCAGCAGACAAAGGCCCCCTCTTCAGGGTGTAGCTTCAATCGGCTGGGTTTTTGCATATCCTGAGTTGGGGAATTTGTATTTACTCCCCAAGATACTACCCAGGAAAGGTCACACTTTTGTTCCAAATTCTAATCTTGTCTGGTATGCTCAATATATTCCTTTGAAACCCCAGGTCTTATATCTATCACATCTCCCCCTTTGAGAGGTTATGTATGATCACAGCCCACAATACTACATAAACCATTCATTTTATACAATGGACCCCAAAGACAGTTAAACTTAATTCAATAAGGTGTCACAAGGATATTGCCATTGTGACAGATATGGCAATTTTCTGCAATAGAAACATTTTGTATATGAAGAAATGAAGACTTAAGGGGGACGAGTTCCCTGCTTGTAGTGGGGAGGCTTGTGTACAATAGTAGGGAGGTCTGATGGTGCTGCCCGTGGGAGCCAGCTGAGGTCACTCAATTAGGGTGAGCTGCAAACAGAACGGGGCAGACAAACCCCAAACGCTGGTGGATATTCCAATATTTAGATTTATCAAGCCAGCACAAAACAGCTTCTATATTACCATATAGGTTACTCAGAAGTCCAAACAATGCAGTTCCCTTAAAGTACACAGCCTCAGGCCTCTGTCCAGACACACCTGTCCGATATGATGATGATTACTGAAAATCTTATCTCATCACATAAAAGAAAAGGTTCTTCCAATCCCAAAGGATCAGCAACTTACCCAGGTTCAATTATAACTTAGATCTTACCCAAAATACACGCTTATAGCCAATTCTTATTAACTAAACTAAAATTTATTTAAAAAAAAAAGAGAGAGAGAGAGAGAGTGTTGGTTAAAAGATCAATATACATACAGACTTGAATTCAATTCTTGAGGTTCAGATACACAGCAGAGGTGAGCTTGTAGTTGCCAAAAGTCCTTTTAGATATAGTCCATAGGTTATAGTTCAATGTCCATATTCAGGGTGGCTCCAGTCAATGACAGGGGATCTCAATCCTTGTGGCTTAAGGGTTTCCCCCTCTTGAAACCCAAAGCAGATCTGAGATGCAGAAGGATCGTGTCCCGAGGTTTTTATACATTTTCAGCAGCCTTTTGGCCTGAGAAAACAATAGGCTTAACTTTCCTTCTTTTAAACATCAAGGCAATTAGTACAGGATAATTTATCCATTAAACAGTTCAGATACAGGTTACCACAACCTTCAAAGAGACATATAGACAATAATACTATTTCACTCAAGTATCATCATAAATGTTAATATTCCCTTTTTGATCTTTGAATTAAAGCTATAGCAATAGACAAGACTTGTTTGCTTACATCACAAGGCCTGACCAAACACCTACCCTTCTATCTCTAACAATGCATACTTGCATTTCAAAGCTCTATCCATTTACATATCTCCCTAACCTGTCTTTAAAGTTCGGCCATGTCAGGTCAGTCTGTGAGTTAATTAACTCTTTCTGGCCCTGTCACCTTCCAGTGAAATATTATATTACACTCCTAACGTCACAGGAGGGACCTGGTTGGAGGGGGGAGATACACTGAATAGATCAGGGGCTTGGTTGGAGAGTTATGCCAAAGGTCTGATGGGGCTCAGCTGCTATGTGGATTGTTTTTCTTTTTCTTTGGGGGCGAGGGGGGCTGGCCCAGTGTGCTCCTTGGGGGTGGGGGGGAAATGATCTGTACAACTGCCTAAATGATTACTAATTCCTACCAATAACATCTTTTCCTCTTTAAAAAAAACCTAGGAAATTCTAGGGCAAAAAATACTTTAATGCAGAGTTACGGTTGCTTGATGGTATGTCATCCCTTTGCAGAACTGAGTTGAGCAAAACTCATCTGAAAACCAGCAAATGCATGAGCAACTTTAACTTTACCCTCTTTCATCAGTGCCCCAACACACCCCATTAACATGCACATCTTTACTCTGCTAACTCCACAGTTGCTGAAATGTATAAGCCCTTTACCTCCTTTTTATAGTCCATTTACTCTCAGCTATAGGATTACGTATAACATTATTAAAGGACAAAAAAGAAAGAAAGAAAAGTTGCCTATGTCACCTTCCCTCTACTCTCTTCAAGCAGTGCCTCAATATGCGCACAGCGTATACTCATAGATGTACCCACATTAGCTGGAACAGAAGGAAAGTGGCATGGACAATCATTTCCTTTTTGTCCTTTAACAGCATTAGATGGAATCATGTGGGGGTCAAGCTCAAAGTCTTGTCTCTTTCACCTACAGAAGTTGGTTCAATAAAAAAAAAATTACTTCACCTACATCTTTCTGAAAAATCTTTAGCAATTTGATGATAGTTTTGCAGTAATATGGTCAGTTTAAAATTCACTAAGAGGAAATTAAATAAAACAAAAAAGCCTTAACCTTACGCTGCATGGTATTGCTTTGGCTACCTCAAAGAGAAATTTCTGAATCTTGGAATTCCCCTTCTTTGTTTAGCAGTGAAAATGTTGTGTTCGCTATACAAACAAGGGAAATTTCCAGATTTAGAAGTTTCTGCTTGAGATAAACTGCCATAGTAGTTTCCGGTCCAGTTATCCGTCTCTTGAGCTGGCTAGCTGGAATGCAGCTGCTGCAACTGAACTCAGTGAGTACAATGACTAGAGTCAAACTATTTCAACGTGAGCAAAAGTGGAAGACCCATTGACCGAATTCATAGCTATTTTGAGAAAATTCATGAAGATAGTAAAGAATCTTGGATGCAAAAATTGCAAAGAAGGGGGTGGAAAGACCACATGAAGAACCACTTTGCAAAATGCAGTTGAAAGAACAGACACCAGAACCACTGACTTTGGATAACCAGATACAAATATTAGAATCTGAATCAGGATGAAGGTATTGATAATACTGCATTGCCACTGCTAAGTACATCAAGAGAAAGTTGGCCAAAGACAATAAGGAGGAAGTATCATGGTTTTTCAGCCACACATGGATATCTTGTAATAACTCCAGAACTGAAACAAAAAATAGACTAGAAAATTGCAGAATATTTTTTTATGCCTTTAATATTCCCTTTTTTGTTGTTGAGAATCCAACTTTCAATCAATAATCAGCTGCCAAAGGCTGGGCTACAAAACACCCAGTTGAAAGAAGGATAGCAAGTGAACTGTTAGATGCAGTCACTGATGGTTTGAATTATGTGGGAAAGCATAACATTAATACCAAATGGCTGGAGTAATGTGTACAATGACCCAGTGACAACTAACTGTGTGCACATAAGGAAAACTATGGTGTGTGTCAGCGATTGATACTGGAAGCAATAAGGAGACTAGAAAGTACTGTGCTATGCTGGCAAGAGAAGCCAAGGCATTATCAAATGAACTGTACAATTGTGTTTTTAAGAACTACTTGACAGAAAATTTGAAAAAGATGCAAAGTATGAGAAGTGATTTGAAACAAGATGACAACACTTTGGTTACGAATGGCTGTGCATCACATTGGCTAAATCTACTTGGACAAGACCTTACACCAAGTCCTTTGCACAGTGTTGTAGATTTACAAAAGTATTTTTGTAATCACCATGTGCCTGGAGCCTGGTTCAAAGAATTCCAAGCTTCTGTAAAACCTCCATTCCTGGTGACACACTATGGAACAGTCAAATAACTTGCCTAGAAACATATGTTAAAAATCAGCTGCATAATCTCAGGATTGCAAGTGATTAGGCAGAACTTGAAGATAGAGTGCCCAGTATAATTCATAACCAAGGAATTTACCTAGAAGCAAAGAACTTGATCAATCAGGTGAAACCAGTTGCTGTGGCACTTGATGCACTCCACAGGGATAAATCAGCAATTTCAGTTGTGTACAAAGTATAATTGGAGCTACTAATAAATGTAGTGCTTGCACCACACAAGACAGAAGT
Source organism: Emys orbicularis (assembly GCF_028017835.1). Taxonomy (NCBI): domain Eukaryota; kingdom Metazoa; phylum Chordata; order Testudines; family Emydidae; genus Emys; species Emys orbicularis. Next base: position 92,199,456 of record NC_088686.1, on the reverse strand, counting down.
GCCTTATAAAATCTCTTTTGTAATTACTCCATGTTGACCAACCTCCTTCATCCAAAATATGAAGGAAAGAGATTGTCAGCTGAACAAGAAGAAATTTCAAGGCAGTGGCTACTCAGCAAAAATCCTGATTTTTTTTTTTTTTAACATATTTACTAGCATTTAAAGTAGAAGAATCTCTGTATCCAAAATCAGTGTTTTCATCTGCCCTCAAAGGAAAAAGTTTTCCCTATAACATGGGGAAAATATGAAGAATGTGAATATTCTGACATTATAGAACTGGTGTTGCAATTGCATCAGTGTTTGGCAAGCATAGAACGAATCTTTTTAAACTTTGGATACATCCATTCGGAACTGAGGTATAGGCTCATCATGTATCCATATGACGGGGTGTACCAGGCCCTTTGAGGCCCTCTGGAAGGCCATGCTGTCCTACCACACCCTGCCCCAGAAAAAAGGCAGTAGAGTGGGGACCTCTAAGCAGCCTAGAGAAGCTGCAGGGGAGGAAGCCAATCAGAGCCTACAAGGCTCATATAAAAGGAGTTGCAGGGTCTGGACAGCTCAGTTACTGGCTGGAGCCAGAGGAGGAAGGATACTGTTCCTGGCTGTCTGAGGAAGCTGCAGCAGCTGGACAGAGCAGTCACTAGCTGGGACCAGAAGGAGTGGAAGTCTGGGAGACTGGGGAGAAACCCTGTATAAGCAGGGGTAGAAGCTGTCTAGGCACAGAGGCCTGGGTGAGAGAGAACCCTGATGAGAAGGGCCAGAGACTTATTAGCTCACCAGGTGAAAGGACATGTGAGAGAGGAACCCTGAGAGAACAGGACAGAAATTGTTAGACTCTCTAAGCAAAGAAGCCTGGGAGAGAGACAGCTTAAACATGGAACAGGCTGAGGACCCAAGAAGCTGGTGGGACAAAGTGGGAAGCAGCTCAGAGAATATAGCAATAGACAATAGTGACGGAAACAGCAGGTGGCTGCTAGTTGTAGGGTCCCTGGCTTGGGACCCAGAGTAGTGGGCAGGCCCGGGTCCCCCCACCGGCCACAGACAGTGTGGCCAAGGGCCGAGAAGGCAAAACGTTTTGTTTGGAGCCCAAGAAGGGCCCAGAGATGGGATTGATGACTTTGGAGAGGGGCCAACCTTTCATTGAACTATTACCCCGGAAGGGGTTTGTTTTCTGTCTGTTTCACGTGAAGGCTGCGTACTGAAAACCCATCTGAAAGAGAAACTACTGTCAAAGGATACCGAAAAACAAAGAGCGCAGCACGCATCTGGCCAGCAGGAAGCACTCACGAGTGGCCACACCTTTATAATCCGACAACATCAAAGTTGGTCTTCTGCTACAGAATTCTGCAGGGCCAAGTGGATCTGGATTGGCAGTCTGCAACTCTGCATGCTTCTGGGTACGTCTATACTTACCTCCGGGTCCGGCGGTAAGCAATCGATCTTCTGGGATCGATTTTATCGCGTCTAGACAAGACGCGATAATCGATCCCGGAAGTGCTCGCCGTCGACGCCGGTACTCCTGCTCCACGAGAGGAGTACGCGGAGTCGACGGGGGAGCCTGCCTGCCGCGTCTGGACCCGCGGTAAGTTCGAACTAAGGTACTTCGACTTCAGCTACGTTATTAACGTAGCTGAAGTTGCGTATCTTAGTTCGAAGTGGGGGGTTAGTGTGGACCAGGCCTCTGATTGCTTAGTAGTTCAGGCCTACAATTCTGCATTGTCATTCTCATATAATCAAATGTTTTCAACGTGACATGTATTACTTCCTTGAGGAAAAACTAACCAAAATATTTACTAAACATTCCAATGTTCAGTATTATCATTACATATATTAGTATTACACCCACTGCAGTTTTACTTTTTATTTGTACAAACTTAAATTAATCTCTGAATCTACTGCCACAATTTGAATATGTAAATAAAACTAAGTATTATGTGCTGTGCATTAATAAGTTTTTAAAATAGGAAATGCCTTAAACTGTAACTGACTTTTTTTCCTGGGGCAGTAAAAACATGATTTTACCTGGTAGAAACCACATCTGGTAAATACCATGCCATCTCTGCAAAGATGATATCTCCAGATTATTATTATCCAGTCAAAGTTTCTTCCATATTCATTGCAACTTCTCTCATCCAATTAGTCCTTGTAAATGAGCTAGAACTTGAACGTTTGCTTGGGGTTTACCTTGTCTTTTTTAGATCTATGTTGACCAAAATATTTAGTTGGCTTTCCCCTAAAAAATTCTGTTTTCTTTTTCATTGCATAAACTTGTTCAAGAACCAAGATTCATTCTGTCAACAAAAGCAATCTTCTACCTTATTTTATATTTGTTTGTATCTTATGTGCAGGATTATTTAGACTAGAGCTGGGTAAAAAAAAAATTATTTTTTTCCCCAAATAGTAATTTCACTGAGAGATGCATTTGGGAGTGGAGTACCAAAACATATTTGGTCTGACCCAAATTTCCAAATAAAGTTCTCAGATGCATGTTTGTCAACCAGAGGCAGGGGATCCAACACAACCAACTGCAAAGAGTGGCTCACTAAATGTCTGACTGTTATAAGTATTTTTCTCAGACATCCGAGCACCCTTGTCTATATCTAGACTTTGGCCCTCAGGAAAGTGCACAGTGTTCAGGAGTTTTGTATACACAAAGAATACTTTACTTCTGTCTCGCTGCAGAGGTGCCAGAGGACAAGTTATTCACCAGTGAACTCGGGTAACATCTTTCACCACCTGACCTTTGGGCTGGCTGTGGTGGTACTGCCCACACTTCAACACTATGGACATCCGAGCCACAACATCTATCATATAAGATGCTTTACTGAGAGACTCAATGGAAATGTGTGCCTGTCACAGTTCCTTTCTTTCCTCCCTTACCATAATAATAGTTTCAGCTGGTGGATTGGAGTGCTCACCTAGATCTCCATCCTCCACAAGTTTTATGAACTCTGAAGGAAACAAGATGCCACGTCATGATACTGAAGATAAGTGTTATTTGTCTGGCTTGCAAGGTTTCTCACTCTGGTCAAATCTTCCAAACCTGTCCAAATTCTGATGGGCAAGATTAGGGCCATGTATTCGCCAACTATTAAAGGATGGTTTGATCTAGCCAGATGCATCTACGTTTTTCTGCTCTGGGAGTATAGCCTCCACAAATGACTCATCTCCCATGGAAAGATGTCTTGGTAGTCTTTTTTAGTATAGATTATAGTCAACATCACAAATGGTTTATAAAGTCTGTTTTGCATCACCTGTTCTATAAGTGAAGTGAATCACAGTTAGGTCTCTTACCATTAATTGGTGATGCCCATTGAGTCCAGTTCTGCTCCAGGGTCAAGGAAGGCCCGATATCACTGACTGTCTTTCTCCGGACTTAGGTCAGGAATTACTCTGTGAATGCCCTCTGATATTGTTGATTCAGGAAGTTTTTCTGAATGTGAATTGGTATGTATCCAAGATGCTGTCAATAGCCCTCGCATGGCAGTTTTGTCCCGACACCCAGTGTTTGACATTGGAACTACAAGTCCTGTTTTCCAGTTTACTGGATCTCAAGGTTTACTGGATCCGAAGTGTTTCCATCCATGTCAGAAGTTTATTGGATCTGCAACTAGAATCTTGGATTGCTGGAACAGTTAGGGCAGGTCTACATTTAAAAAGCTGCAGTGGCGCAACTGCACCACTGTCACATTTTAGTGAAGATGCTCCTACACTGACTGGCATAGTTAATCCACCTTCCTGAAAGATGGTAGCTATGTTTACTCCTGTTGACATAGCGCTGTATACACTGGAGTTTAGGTTGGTATAACTACATTGCTCCGGGGTGTGGATTTTTCACACTGCTGAGCAACCTGGTTATACAAATGTAAGTTTGTGGTGTGGACCTGGCTTTAGTTGAGGATATTCTGCTTGAACAACCGGAAGAGAGAATTTGAGCAGTTCATAGGGGAGTGAATTGGTGACCGTCATTCTTATTACCCTTGGAACAATTTTAAAACTCTTTAACTTCTAGTTGGATGTCATTTGGCTGCTATTCCAATTTTCCACCTTCCTAGGTGTGTGCATGGCCACGTGCACAATTGTCAGAGATTTTTGCCTTAGCAGTACCCATAGGGTTGGCTGTAGCGCCCTCTTGAGTGCTGCGCTCAGCATTGGTATACTAGGCGCTGCCAACCCTATGCCCTCTCCGTTCCTTCTTACCACCCGTGAAGGTCGGAGCGCCTTGTCTTGCATCGCGGTCTGACCCCCTAGTCCAGCCAGGAATCCGACTCATGGGAGTGGCAACGTGTCCCGGCCCCTAGTAGGGTCATGTGCCCAAAGCGGGCCCGGCAGCCAAAGAGCAAGTAGGCTGACCGCCACTGTAGATGCTGAGCCAGGTGACGGACCCGGCCAAGGACCCGGCATCTACGGGCAAGCCGGTTATGGGACTATCCCCTAAAGCAGCAGAGTGTCCCAGACCCAGGCACCGCCCCCCTGAGCCCCGATTAGAAGACACAGGTTCCTGATGCCATGGTCTTGTCTGCAAGGCACAGGACACTTGAGTCGCAATGCTGATCCCCATACTCATAGTACCGTCGGACCTCCTGCCAGAGTTCTCCACGGCACAGATCACCATCACCTAAGCGTCAATTTTCCCCCTGGTGCGGGATCGTTCCAGTCTCCGCACCAGTCTCCAGCTCCCTGGTACCTCTCTTTGGGCAGGCACCTGTCCTTGCCCTCTCCTTACTTTTTGCCAACGAGGGCCAGTTGGCAGACTCAGGCATTTACGGCTCCGCCCTGGTCACCGGAAGGACAGTGGTCTGAGCCTGAAGGGGAATTTAGCCCCTGGCCTATAAAAGGCAAATCACCACAGGCCCGCGAGACCGGCGTGGCTCCTGCGGCATGGAGGCAGGGGCCATGGCCCACTCAGTGGCAATACTGGAACCCGTGGGGTGTACTTGTGATGCCGGTCCCGTACTCCCACCATTCCTACCAAGCCACATCGGACAAGCTGCCCCCAGCATAGCCGGCACCCATGTTGGATCATGGTGCTGAATCCAGCACGGGAGCAACACAGTGGGCCCTGATGCCCAAGGAGATGTCTCCAGATGAGCACAGGGAAGCCGCCCCTCCCTCTGCTGTGCAGTCATCTTCATCATCTCCGGATGAAGCAGTAGCGGGCCCCTCGCAAACGAGCAGCCCACGTCCCTTCTCCCACCCACTCACCCACCCGACGACTTCAAGGAGCACCAGGCCCTGCTCAAAAGGGTGGCTGCCAACCTAAACTTGGAAGTCAAGGAGCTAGCTGAGGAGTCCAACGACCTCTTTAATGTTATGCCCTCCTACACCCCAGCCCAAGTCTCATTGCCTGTCCACCTAGAGATCCTTAAAATTGCCAAGTCTATGTGGCAAACCCCCTCTTCCATTCCACCTACCTCCAAGAAGGCAGAAAAGAAGTACTATGTCCCCGCAAAGCGATCAGAGTATCTGTACACCCAGCATCCAGCGGGATCCCTGGTTGTGTCCGCCGTCAACGAAAGGGCCAGGCAAGTGGCACAGCTAAAAATAAAGACACCAAGGGGCTGGACTTGTTTGGCAGGGAAGTTATTTGGATAGCCAGCCTGTCTATCCATCAGGCCCTGCTAGGCAGATATAACTTCAACCTGTGAGACTCCATCAGCAAGTTCAAGGAGGGCCTCCCACATGACCGAGTCCAGGAGTTTGCCACCTTGGTGGACGTGGGCAAAGCGGTGACAAGAGGTGCCCTCCAGATGGCCTGGTACACTACAGACTCGGCAGCCAGGGTAGTCATCTCCACGGTGGTCATGAGGTGCAGCTCCTGGATACAGTCCTCTGGGCTGTCCCAGGAGATGCAGACCTTCCGTTTGAGAGAGCAGGGCTCTTTTCGGAGCTGACCGACTCACAGCTCCACGGCCTTAAAGACTCCCGTGCCACCCTTTGTTCCTTGGGCCTTCACACCACTCAGCAGGCTAGAAAGCCATTCCGTCCGCCTCCGTCGAGGTCCTGGGGTGTCCCCTGGTCCAGCTCCTACAGAAAGAAGGACAGAGACAAAGGATTTAAACGGAGTCCCCCTTCATTTTCCTGTTCCTCCGCCCAGCCTGGTTCTTCCAGAGGCCAAGGAGGCCAGAAGCAGGCATTTTGAGGATGCGCCCAAGGACGGCGCCCCAGACACTTCCCAGGCTCCATACCCCTGCTCTTTCCTCAACCCCTTGTACCCCTTCTGGTTGGCCTGGTCGTGGCTGACCTCGGACTGTTGGGTGCTCGACATAGTATCTTCGAGCTACACCCTGCAGTTCGTGGAGCTCTAGCCTTCTACATTCAAAGGACCACGCCATTCTGCAAGTTGACGCAATTGTTTGTTGCGGTGGCCTACAGGATGAAAGATCGTCCAGTGTCCGCTCAAAGAATTTCTTCTTGGATGGATGACTGTATTCGCTGTTACAATCAGGCAAGGTGCCACCTCCAGCAATCGTAACTGTCCATTCAACCAGGGCACAGGCCTCCTCAGCAGGTTTCCTAGCCCAAGTGCCTATCCAGGACATCTGTAGGGTGGCCACCTGCTCATCCATCCACACATTCACGTACCATTACGCACTTACCCAGCAGGCCCGGGATGATGCTGGCTTCGGTAGAGCAGTACTGCATGCCACTAGACTATGAACTCTGAGCCCACCTCCAAGGATACTGCTTGTGAGTCACCTAGAATGGAATTGACATGAGCAAGCACTCAAAGAAGAAAACACAGTTACCTACCTTTTCATAACTGTTCTTTGAGTTTTGCTCACGTCAATTCCATTACCTGCCCTCCTACCCCTCTGTCAGAGTTGCCAGCAAGAAGGAACTGAGAGCGCATAGGGTCGGCAGCGCCTATTATACCAACGCATGAGTGTGGCACTCCTGAGGGCGCTACAGCCAACCCTACGGATACCACTAAGACAAAAATCTTTGAGTGTGCATGTGGGCGTGCGCACACCTAGAATGGACTGGACATGAGCAACACATCTCGAAGAACAACAGTTATGAAAAGGTAGGCAATCTTTTTTTCCACAATGTGAATGGACAGGCAATTCTGCTGAGCTACAGTTACTTACCAGTAACTTCTCTTTACTGAAGATCAGAACATCCACTCTTTTCCTACGGCACTTGGGACTCTACACTGTGAATCTAAAAAGTATTCTGCCTTTTTGGAAGAGACACGTTACATTTAAAATGACAATTGCATTTTATACATCTCGAAGACAGAAAAGCCATTTTAGTCTGAAGTCTGCAAGAATGATTTGAAAGTGCATTGTGTCTTTAGCAGGTAAACTTGATTTTTTTCCTATTACTATGTAAAGTGGGGAGCATACAATATTAGGACTTATTGGAGGGGAGCAGATAATCTTTAAAATTATCGCACTCTGGCCCTCTCCCTTTAAATAGTAATTTCTGCTTAATACTTCAGTATGTACAGACTGACAACTCTAGGCAGTAGATTGTAAACACCTGAACAAACATTTTTATGTAACTATCGTTATGATGTGAAATTGTATTGTCCTTTAAATAAGAGCCATTGTTTGGGGATAGGTTGGTGGGGGGGGGGGGTTGTTTGTTTTTAAATCCTTGCAATTTTTTTTTCTTTATAGATTTATTTAAGGCAGCAAGATAAAACAGCAAGTATCAGTCAAAATGTTCGTATTGCCAAAATGTCCCTCATTGACCTGGCAGGGTCTGAACGTGCCAGTGCCACAAATTCCAAAGGAGCTCGTTTTAGAGAAGGGACCAACATTAACCGTTCACTGCTAGCTCTTGGAAATGTCATTAATGCCTTGGCGGATCCAAAGGTAAGTGCTGCTTTGTTTCAAATACAATAAACGTGCACACATGTCAACTTTTCCTTATACTGTTTAACCAGAGGGAATATCATATTAAAAAGAATACAACCTTGTATTATATTTTCTAATTTGTGCACTAATTTAGAAAATATATAAAAACTTCTTTCTCTGTGGACTCTCACTATAGGAATTGTCTGCTATACTTTGCAATCACTGAACAATCTAAAGCAGCTTAACTATTGTATGGTGAGCACGCATTGAGTGCCAATGTCACATTTCAGGTGCACTTACAGGGTGGGGGCCTTTTATAAGAGTCCCGAATGCTTCTTGTATCACTGGTGCTAGCAGTCTCAGTACCAGCATCTTGTCCTTGATTGCCAAATTAGTTTAGTTAGAATTTTTGTAGTAATTAGGTAGCTTAACTATATGTAGTTTTTTATATAAAAATGGTGGGAAAAGCAGTGTGCTACATTTAGCTTTAGTACATTTATCCAATGAGAAATATGTCCAGGCTTTAAGCATTGTGCCTGAATAAAGTGTCACTCTAGGATCCCCTTGTTAGGTACCTAAAATGCCTCAGAGAGAGAGAGATTCATAAGGGTAAATAAGTTTTTGTTCCTGTGCCACAAACCTTACATCCTAGAATTCATGTTTGTAAAAGGAAATCTTTTTGCCTTCGGGTGTATAATATTCATGTCTCCTAAACCCTTGCCTGCTTCCCTGATACTAAATTACCTACTGTAGATAAAGAAGAGGAAGGATTATGTCTCAAGATTCATTAAGTGGCTATTTCTTCTCTGAAGTTTGCTTTAGGTCATTTTAAATAACACAAAAGAGAAATTGTTTGAGACATCACAATAATGAAGTGAAGTTTGTAATACTGCAGCTAAAGAGTATCATTGAGAATCACAGAGTTTGTAAGGTACACGTAATTAACAAAACATTAACATGTGCAGAATGTGAGTGTTTTATGGCTTTCAGTGTTTTATTGCCCTTTCTAGCAAACTTCATTCTTCACCCATTTGTTGTAAAATGTTACTTGAACGGTTTCTCAGATCTGTATCCCACAACCTGGTCTCTATTGGAATGTGACCCTGCTACTTCCTGGCTGCTCTTTTAGAACCACTGGGGTTATGTTGTTTGACCATTTCTTCATTACATTATTTTCCTTCAGTTTCTTCATGGGCTGCCATCTCATCTAGGTAGGTTAGTGAAATCCAAGCTTAGGTGAAGGACTCTCTTCTTGTACAATATTTCCCAATGATGAAATAACGTGTCACCATTCAAAGTTTATGCCAAAGATAAACCAAACCATTTATTTTTCTTTCCCATCTCTTCTCCAAAGCCTCCAAGCATATTCAGAGAGACTTGTGTGCATAAACTAAATACAAAAAGAGTATAGCGCTATTCCTGATAGAGTACCACGCTGTTCCAGAACTCATTCTTCTTGTTCATGGCCTTTGGGGAAAAAAGTCAAGGGGAAGTAATATCTGTCCAAATATTACAAAATTTAAAACTATGTAGTCAAGCCTGTTCTGAGCAGGCAGGAGTTGGGGCAGCAAAGCAAATGTAAAATCCATTCCACCAGAGGAATAGCCATTTCTGTGACTCATCTCCATAATTACTTCTGAGGGAATTTTGCGCCACTGCGCAATGCAGAATTTTGCAGAAATTAATGTGTGCCCAGAATTTCCTTTCCCCCACCGAAATGGACTGCAGTTTGCTGGACGCCACTAGGGGCTGCTGAACTCCTCCCCTCGCGCCCCTCCCCCCCCCAAGCCCAGCTCACGCATAGAAGACACTGCCTGGGGAGTTGGGTGGGGGGAGCTAAAGGGTTCCTGGCAGCTGCAGTTCCCAGTATGCCCTGAGGGAAGGGGACAGCAGCACGCAGGAAACTCCATGCAAGCCTGGGACCAAGCATCAGGCTGTTTCTCCCTCCTTGACTCTGGGGGCCAGCTGTCTGGGCTGGGGGGGCCACAGCTAGGCTCTGGGGGAAGGCGGGTCAGGAGTCTGGGGAGGAGGGGGAGCAGATATCTAGGCAAGGGTGGCCCCGTGGCTGAGCTCAGGGGGAGAAGGCGCAGGGGTGGGGGACTGTGACTGGGTTCTGGGGGTAAGGGGATGCGGGTATCTGGGCAAGGGAGGAGCCCTGCAGCTGGGCTCGGGGGAGAGGGTGCGGGTATCTGGGCCGGGGGGATTCTGCGACTGGGGGAGAGGGGTTTGGGTGTATTGGCTGGGCTCTGGTGGGGAGGAGTTGTGGGTGTCTGACCCCCTGGCAGGTCTCTGGGCAGAAAAACACTAACTGGGTTGTTGTAGGCGTTTCTTTAACTCTACTCCTGGGGCGATTTTTGTTTGTGTCTGTATTGTTACAGACATACTTGCTGACAAGTATTTTGAAATAAATTACCAAAATATTTGAAACTGGTGTGATTTATGTAATGAAATTCACTCATTTCATGTATTCAGCTGTACTCTCAACTCTACAGCCAGATCGGAAGTTAATTTCAGGGATAAGTCCGTCAGTCCTTATTTACATAAGTGCCTTCTTGAGGGATCTGCAGAAGTATCTTCATGAAGGAGGGGGAAAAAGTTACTATTAAAGTTGTCTGAATGTATTGCCATTTCCTGTCCCTACTAGCCTTCTCTTTCTTGTTTCATTGGATTGCTACTGGTCTTCTTGATAAAATGGAGAGAGTGGTTATGGACAGGACCATTTATAACTGCATTGAAACTTAGGGTTCAGAATTGAGGGTTGTGTATACGTACTGTCATTACAATTGACCAACAGACGTGGCCTACCTCCTGTCAAACTGCTTTAGAATCTTTCCATGATTGTGAGCCATGGCTTGTAACATCTACCACAGTGGTATCCCACATGTGGGATGGGGCCATTTGTGACCTCTGTGGCCCTTGTGGGCAACTATATTAAGAAAATTTCAATTTGATTATGAACTGAAGATGTATTCCTGAGCCACCTTTTAAGTGTCTGGGCCACTCCTTTTGCAACAGGGAGGAAGTAAGAGGCTGGTCCCTTTTTTTTATCATAATGGTCCTCTCTGGCCTTGGAATCTGAACTGCTTTCCCTGCAGCCACCCAAAGCAACTTTGATGTGAGGGTAAAGTGCTCTGAACAGCAGATGGCCAATGGTAGAGAGGTGAAGCAGCTGTAGCAAGAACTGAACAGTTGCTGAGTCGCAGGGAATGGAGAAGAGTATCACTGGCTACTTTATTGCCTCTTTCCCTGCTAGGATGTAGGAGCCCCAGGGAGATCAGGCAAGGAGATCAACTGAGTGTAGGGAGTGCCTATTGCAGAATGGGTCTTTGCTTCCTCCCTCACCCAGCAGCCCAGGAGAGGGGGAAAGAAATAGGCAGGACCCAAAAGAACTGTTAGAGTGCCCTGATTTTTCTGCTTCAAGACATGTTAGAGAAGCTTGGGGGATGTTATTAACTTGTGCCAGCTGACTGTGGACTTTAGTGTAATGTAATAATATTTAAACAACATTGCTGTCTTTTTTTGAAGAGATCCCATGGAATATAAAATAAGATGTTAACAAATTACAGCAATTGTATTATGTGTTATATTTGATTACACACACACATAATGTAATATAATTTTTTTCAGAAACACTGGTATTACCCCTATAAGCTGGCTCCAGACTGCAGCATAGTTGTGTGGAGAGTGTAACATCAAGAATCTAGTGTATGCTGGGCATCTCCTAGAGCAGGATCTAGTGATTCTGTACTTCAGGGGGGTAGACTTATGGGTAAGGTTTTTCTTTCACGGTGTGCTGCATACTCTCTACCTTGGGACATCCCTTTTTTAAAAAATAGCAAATTTAGAAGTGGCTCCAAGCAGGCTACTTTTAATTCAGGGCTTGGAGGGAGAGGGGAGGAAACATAAACTTACTAGCCAGAGGGTTAAACATGCTTTCCAGCAAACAATGCACAATAGAAGATGGAGAACACCAACAGTAAGGTCTGGGACTGTGTCTTGAGAGCCTAAGGCCTGGTCTACACTAACCCCCAAATTCGAACTAAGGTACGCAACTTCAGCTACGTGAATAACGTAGCTGAAGTCGACATACCTTAGTTCGAACTTACCGCGGTTCAGACGCGGTCCACACGCGGCAGGCAGGCTCCCCGTCGACTCCGCGGTACTCCTGTCGCCGAGCTGGAGTACTGCAGCCGACGGCGAGCGCTTCCGGGATCGATTTATCGCGTCCAGACCAGACGCGATAAATCGAACCCGGAAGTTCGATTGCCAGCTGTCGAACTACCGCGGTAGTGTAGACCTGGCCTAAGTCACACCCCCAGCTGCTTGCAATGGGGAGTATACCTAGATTTCTTCCATATCCAGACACAGCAAACCCTGATATTCAGAAGCTCAGTATTTCTCATCAACTCTTGACTAGTGAGTGTTATATAAACGTGAAGCTCTGCTTCTTTCTGTCTGCTGGAACAGAGAAGAAAGGGTTGTGGTTTTGTTTTGTTTTTTTCTCTTCCACCAGCCTTTTCCACCCCTTATCCCTCAGCCTGCCTGGTGCTTAGAGGAGACTGGTCTCTACTCTACTCATCTTAGCCTTTTGTTTTTGAGTTCCAGCATCGGTATGTAATAGACATGATTTTTTGACAATTTCACTGCTGCCCAATTTGTTCTGAACAGCAGTAGAGAAACTGACCAATCTTGCTAATTCCACTCTGTTGCTGATGCTTTGCAAAGCTGTGAGCACAGCAATGGATACATCATAGCTGTCTGCATATTCAGGAAGATGATAGTGGATAAGTTTACATTTGGTTCACATTGGAAGGTTATTTTTACAACCATAACATGCTGAGCCAAAATCCTAGTACATAAAATAAATGGGAACACAGGCAAAAACAAACCCTATAATTTAAGAATGAAAAAATATCAGATTATTACAAATGCAAACTAAGATAGTGAATTGCTATGTCACAAACAAGAGTCCATATTCCAGATCACAGAAATATTTTGTCTCCCTTCATTTTTGTAGCATGATGTGTACTAGAATTGTCTTGTCTTTTTTCCAGTGGAAGCTATTAAATGACCACTTTTTTTTTTTAGCTTGGCCCTGCATTCAGTCAAGAAACTAACCGAAATCTGAAGCAATGTGCTGCAAATTACGCTGAATTTTTTTCACTCATTTATACTTAGGTTTAAAGAATAGGCTACTTGATCTATTCTCAGTGCTCAGCATTCATGTTAGGTGTTGCAGGACAGGTATTTTCCAAAATAATTGTCCAATTAGTTACCTACTTATTCATAAGTGGTCTTTGTTTTTTCAAATCCATAATTACTGTAGATGTGACTCTTGGATTCTCTCCCCTCACCTCTCCTCACATTTCACTGTGACATGGATTTAGTGTAACAAAATGGAGTGAAAACCAAGAATAAGAACATACTGCTTAGGGTTGCCACTTCGGTAATTTCACTTGTGGAATACAAAATGACTTCATGGCATCATATTGGTGAGGCAGGTTTAAGGGGGATTCCCTAAGCAAAGATAACTGACTTTGTTCAGCTAGACTTGCAGTATATGGGATATACTGAGAAAATGGTGGGACTTATAGAAACCCTAATCTGCTAGGATAGCAGGAAGAAAAGGACAGTTAATTTTATCAATGAGCCTAAATACAGGGGAGAGAAATAAACACAAGGGGGAGTGGGGTATCTAAGACAAAACGGCCAAATTCTTCCTTAGGCAGTTTCAGTATGGCTTCTGTTAACATTGGTAGGAGATGTGCACCAGAGACAGCAGAATATAGCCCTTAGATTTTAGGTTTGTGTTTTGTTTTATGCATATGTTTCCTGTATTCATATTATTTCTCAGGATAATGCCTCACAGGTAGATATGTTTGAGAGAGCAGATTGTTGCTTTGGAGATTTCCATCAAATTACTGGCTACTTTCAGTGTGGAGCATATAGCTAAGTGGTGGAGCATCGGATTTTAAAAATTACATGTTGCAGCTGTAGGCAGTTCTCTTCAAAGTTTCATAAATAAAATAAATAAATAAATATTCATAACCTCTGTGTTGCAGGTGTGATTATTAATTATATGCAAATACTTGAGATTTGCGGATTATTAATAATGGCATGTTAATATAAAGCCCACTTGACAAAAGTATGTAAGTATTCTCAAAAATAACAGGAGTACTTGTGGCACCTTAGAGACTAACAAATTTATTAGAGCATAAGCTTTCGTGGGCTACAACCCACTTCTTCGGATGCATATAGAGTGAACCATATATTGAGGAGATATATATACACACACATACAGAGAGCATGTGTGTGTATATCTCCTCAATATATGGTTCACTCTATATGCATCCGAAGAAGTGGGTTGTAGCCCACGAAAGCTTATGCTCTAATAAATTTGTTAGTCTCTAAGGTGCCACAAGTACTCCTGTTATTTTTGCGGATACAGACTAACACGGCTGCTACTCTGAAACCTGTAAGTATTCTGTTTCCCCATTGGTAAAATGGGGATAATGAGGCACAGATTGCAATTTGGCTAAATCACACAACAAATGAGTGACAAAACCTTTATCTCCTGATGCTTAGCATGGTGTCCTATTAATGGACCATGCTGCCTCTTTATTACAAAACTAAAAAGTTTGCAATTCAAATGATAAATCAGATAATATAGTGGGGAAACCATAGCTCTAATTTGGACTTTAGCTTTTCCTTTCTGAACCTTTCAAGAAGCTTGGCATCCTAAATGTTGGCAGAGTCTCCAGGGGCTTAATGTTTTATTGTTTTCATGCTACCCCATGCTGAGTTTTCAGTAACTGAACAAAGGAGCCATATGCCCATTCTTCTTGGTAACGGAGTCCTGTAACTTGGAGCCTTAAGGACTTAAGATTCCTGTTCTCTATAGCCACACATGCTATGTTGGACAAATCTTACATTAACAACACAGTTGTGGGCCCTGAGACCACTGATATACAGTCTTCCAAATGGTTTTAAATAATTGGAGAAAAAAGACTGAGGGTATTTTTCCTTCTGGAGTCAAGGCACATTTCACTCAATGTTTTATGTTTTTGAAAGTTTGTGTCAGGGTGGCTATGTAATTGGTATAGTTGAAAAATGTTACCCCAGCCAAAAGAAAAGCCGGCAAAATGTCTCACACAGCATGTGGGAGTTTCTCCTCAGGAAATCCTTGTGGCTCACTGTTTCTGTCAAGCAGGGTAATGTGCTTGTAAATTTCATCTGACAGAAAATGTATTGCAACATCAACAGCACCAGAGAACTGCAGAGCTAAATTGTGGAAGAGTAACTGTCAAACCCCTTCAGCAAGCTGTACCATAAAGAAACTTGTGCTAGGAAAAATAAACCCAATGTGATACGAAATCTGAAGGAGTAGCACATGCTAATGTCAGTACAAAGGAAATTCCCTCCCCATTCCCTGAGCAGGCAGTGAGGTAAAAATATAGTTATTTTCCTCTTCTTGCCCAGTTAACTTGGATAAATTGGGCCAAGAAACAGTCATACTTATCTGGCAGGAGGTTAAAACAAAGATAGTTGGACAGTTTATCTAATTTGTGTGTATGTATGTCTGCTCATGTGCAAAGAGATAGAAGAATTCAGGAACAAAATTAACTGTCACCTCATCTTGTCTTTTCTTTCTATTCAACATTTTTTAAATTACCATTCTTTTTTGTCCTGTTGTCTAAACATCTCTTGATTTGATTACTGTAACCCCTCTTCCTCTCTGGACTCCCTAAAACCCATATCACTCCTCTAAAGTACATCTAAAATGCAGCTGTTAAAGTTCTTCCTTATCTACCAGTAAAGCCATGTCAATCCTCTCTTTACATCCCTCCTCCGGCTCCTTCTTGCTCCCTAGAACTATGTCTACACTTAACTCCTGGGAAAATTCTGCGCACAATATTTTAAAATTCTGCAAATTTTGTCAAAATAATACTATATAATCACACCAGTTTCAATTATTTTGGTAATTTATTTCAAAATACCTATCAGCAACTATGTCTATAACAATACAGAGACAAAAAAATTCCTCCAGGAGTAGAGATTTAAGGAAACCCCTATGAAAATCTAGTTCCTCCTCGCGAGAGTCCAGAAGGGGGGGGGCCAGAAATCCACACCTTTTATTCCCCAAGCCCAGCCACACACCCCCAGGCCAATCACCCCCTACTCCCTCCCCACCCAGACCCCAGCTGCGGGCCCCCAGCCCAGACATTCGCGCACGCATACACCCAGAGCCCATGGATCCAGAGGGAGAAACAGCGTGATGCTGGGTCCCAGGCTTGTATGGAGTTTCCTGCAGGCTGCCTCCTTCCTTCAGGGCATGCTGAGAGCTGCAGCAGCTCCGAACCCTCCAGCTCCCTCCCTCTTCCCCTGGCAGCGTCTTCTGTGTGCGAGCTGGGCTCTGCTGGGTCCAGTAGCCCCTAGTGGCAGCCAGCAGCTCTGCAGCTCATTTCTGTGGAGGAAAAGGAAATTCTGCTCAAAAAACATTAATTTCTGTGCAAATTCTACATGTGCAGTGGCGCAGAATTCCCACAGGAATAACACTTTAAGCTAAGGCAGTGATTCCCCTGCTCACGTACACATACTCACACTAGCTTTTATTAAGCTAGCATGCATATAAATAGCATTGTAGCCACGGTAGCATGGATAGCAGCAGTGGTGGAATGGTTGAGTTGGGCCAAGTACATACTTGCGCCACATATCTAATATGCTAGACCTCTGCTGTCCTCCTTCAGATCATTCTAATATACTTGTTTCTTCCTCAGTATTATAAAAAGTTAAAAAATAGTTTTCTCCACTCCATTATTACATTGAGTGAAATCAGGAAAAACTAATTCTAATGAGAGAGAAAAATAAAACAAAACTTGCAAGCTTCTTTAGGTCTCTGAATGCACTTTAAGACGTACTCATGAAAAGTGCTGTATTAAGAGCTAGGTATTATCCAGTCTTATCTGTCTGGTTCTTGTATTGTATCCAGTGTAGGTGTAGCTGTGTCGGTCCCAGGATGTTCGAGAGAAAAGGTGGGTGAGGTAATATCTTTTATTGGACCAAATTCTGTTGGTGAGAGAGACACGCTTTTGAGCCACCCAGAGCTCTTCCCCAGATCTAGACCTGATGATGTTACTTCACCCACCTTGGTTCTTGGATTGTAAGTGTACTCATAATGGGGCAGGAGCTAGTTGGATCCTGTACAGTGCCAAACACACTATTGGTCCTTACCTAATTATATTTAATATCCTTAATAATAACTTATCTAACTACTTTCATTCACTTTCAGAAGTGAACAATCCCCAAATCTTTTCTTATGTTTAAACAAACTCTCATGACATTTTAAAATAATAAAGTTGATAATGCTAAATGGTTGTGTTTATTGCATAACTGCAGTCCTTAAAAAAGCCTAAAATGCATATTTAATGGAAGACCCTAAAAGAATAACTTCTGTTGTAATCATAAATGCAGCTGTGGCATCAATCTTTCTGAAGGTGAAGTGCCTCTTGCTGTCTTTGTGGTTGCTGTACTGTCACCCATTAAGCTGGAGTCCTGATGCTCCAACTCAATATTTTCACATGGTTAGGGCTTTTTCATAATTCTTTTATAGTTAAATGTTTGCAAAGTATTGGCATTAGCCTATGGCACTAATTACTTCATCTCGCTCTTTTGTATTAGTTATAGAATTAGCCAGCAGGAAACTTGTGAAGAAAGAAAAACTAAATATTGTTTCAGCTGTCTGTCCTAGTTGCATTGGATTTTTGTCATCACTTTATCACAGGGTTACAGAATCTTCCATAATAAAATAATTCAGTTTTATAGATAAAAATGTAATAAATTATTTTAAACACTGCTGCTTGCACTATGTATTCAGGTTCAGTATTGAAAGTGCACTTTGTGTTTTCCCATCATGAGTACTTACAGCAGTGGCACTTTATCTGGAAGGGGGAAAATGCCTTCCTTTTGCTTACAGTCTTCACTTCATAGTATAAAATGTGTTGCTAGATAATTTTTGAAGAGCCTTCTGGAAGCTTATTAGAAGCAGGCAACTCTGCAATAGCAACTGAGAAGCAGGAAGGAGTAGATCCCTGCTAACTGAGGGTATGTCTACACTACCGGCCGGATCGGCGGGCAGCGATCGATCCAGCGGGGGCCGATTTATCGCATCTAGTCTAGATGCGATAAATCAACCACTGAGCGCTCTCTCGTCAACTCCTGTACTCCAGCTCGGTGAGAGGCGCAGGCAGAGTCGACGGGGGAGTGGCAGCAGTCAACTCACCGTGGTGAAGACACCACGGTAAGTCGATCTAAGTACATCGACTTCAGCTACCGTGCTTACAAATCGATTGATAGTTGCAGAGCAACTGGAAAAATTAAACAAAGTTAGACTGTTTGATCTATAATTCCCCAAGTCCCCCTTGTTTCCCTTTCTAGCGATAGGTTTTATGTTTTCCCTTCTCCAGTCCTCTGGAACCTTACCTGTCCTCCATGAGTTTGCAAAGATAGTTGTTAATGCTTCCAAAATTACTTTAGCTAGTTCCTTAATTTAAGTACCCTAGAATGAATGTATCAGGCCTAACCAACTTGAGTACATCCAACTTATCTAAATATTCTTTAATCTGTTCTTTCCCTATTTTGGTTTTCATTCCTTCCCCCTTATTAATATTAATTGTGTTGACTATCTGGTCACCATTAACCTCTTTAGTGATGACTGAAGCAAAATAGGCTTTAAGCACTCTGATGTCATCAGTTATTAGCTCTCCTTCCCCTCTAAGTAGGGAACTTACACTGTATCTCATCTTTCTTTTGCTCCTAATATATTTAAAGAACCACTTCTTACTGACTTATGTCTCCTACTATGTATTTTGTGTCTTAGCCTCTCTGATTTTGTCCCTACACGATTGTACTATTTTTTTTTTTTTTTTGTGCTCCTCCTTAGCAATTCGTCCATGTTCCCACTTTTTGTAGGATTCCTTTTTAATTTTCAGGTCATTAAAGAGCTCCTGATGGAGACCTATTGACCTCTTCCTATTTTTTCCTCTCTTTCCTTTGCATCAGGATAGTTTGCAGTTGTGCCTTTTAATAACGTCTCCTTGAGAAACTGCCAACTCTCCCGAACAACTTTTTCCTTTAGATTTTCTTCCCATTGGACCTTACCTACCAGTTCTCAGTACTCTAACCCCCATGAGTGTGGAACATTCCTTCCTGGCATGGAATAGCAGCCCTGAGCAGGGAGAAAGGTTATAAGTCCTCTTGGATGTACAGGAGCCAATAAATGTGTGCTGCATCCTTCAGCCACGGAGCTCTCCTCAAGCCCAGAAGGAGGCGTGGAAGGGTTTTAGGGTTTTATTCCCTTGCTGGCCCAGACAAAGCCACCAAATCTCTAAGGCTACAAGGGCCTGTGAGCATTTGAGTCCTGTGTCTATGGGAATCTTACCCTGTGGATTTATTTGGTGCACGATGAGGTCTTTAGTAGCTACAATCGTATCTGATTGCAATTCAATGGGTATTGTGAAAAGTTTATTTTTCGAGTGATTGCTCATGTTGATTCCAAGTAGGTGTGCACACACTGCATGCACGGTCATCAGACCATTTTTCCCCTAGCGGTACCTGTCGGGTCGGCTGTGGAGGCCCCTGGAGTTGCGCCTTCAAGATGTTGTATATAGGTCCCTGCCAACCCACTGCCTCTTCAGTTCCTTCTTACCGCTAGTGATGGTCGTTTGAGCAGCTCTCTTGCTACAGCAAGCGATCCCCTAGTGGACTCTTTGTTGTTGACCCTATAAATAGTTCAAAACTTAGTATTAGTTAGTCAAGTAGTTTTTACTTATCTTAGATGTGTTTCAGTTGGGGGTTTTCCCGCACTGTTTCCCCTCCCAGGGACTGGGGCATGCCTTGGTCTCAAGGGTTTCAGCCATGCAGGTCCTGTTTAAAATCCATGGCAAAGGGAGACCCACACAACTCCTGTTTAAAGTCTTTGGGGGAAGCCCATCAGACTGATAAGTGTAAAAACTGCAGAGGCTTCTGCCCGAAGACAAAAAAAGGAGAGAGACTTCAGCCTGAAATGGCTCCTCATGGAGTCAGCCCTTCATCCCCAGCCAACTTCAGCAGCGTCCGACCCCAAGCCCAGCACTTCTGTGAACAGCGCACTAGCCTTGGTAACAGAGGCCACATGCCGAGAAAGGACTTGGGCTCCATGGACCCTCGGCACCACCAGTCCCCGGTGCCGAAGACCTCCTTTGGTGCGAGCACCTGGCACCGCTCCCATTTGCCGGTGTCGCACAAAAAGAAGAGGTCAGACAGCGGTTGCTCTCCCACTAAAGCAGTGGAATGAGGAGGCACCAATGGGGTGCGTCCCATGCCGGGACACCCTGCTCCTTCTCCTACTCAGCCAGCACCATCGACTCTGGCCTCACAGGGAGGTCTGTCGAGTATGGGTCTAATGGACTCCCTGGTGCCGGGAGGGTTGAGAGGAGGATTTAGACCTCCCCTCCATGAAGGACACCTTTTGAGGCAGCCAGAGACCTCATAGCAATGACAGCGTAGTCCCCCATCCGGGCACTGGCACCACCGCAGAGAGGCATCGTGCCCTCTAAGGGCAAGCCAGCGATAATGCGGCACCGCTCGTCCTCACCCCAGCACCATCGCACTCCACACCACTGTGGTCACTGGGCTCAGAGTCCTCATCAGAGGCGGAATCATACACCTCTGGGCGAAGTCGGCATTGTTCGTGGCACTGCTCCAGACAGGAGGAAGGGCAGCCTTTGCCTATAATGGCATGGCCACCACAGTGGCAGGCACTGGCTCAGTGACCCTTCTGGACCCCGTGGGCCTACTACCAAGTCCAAAGGCCGGGGTCGAGATCTTTGTCTGTGGTTTCGGAAGCACAGGTCCCTCCATCTTCATCAGTATTTGTTGCCTGCGAACCTCCGCGTGGACGCGAGTTGGGCACACAGGTCAGCACCGAAATAGCGGCAGGAGCCAGGGCCGGTACCAAAACAGGCATGGAGGCCAGCACCACTACTGCCATCATACAGGGCACTTCAGTGCAAGGGGATCCCCGTAAACCAGAGAGGCAGAAAAACCCAGTGCCCCACGGTTCATCTTCCTCATCTTCCCCTGATAAAGCTATGGCAGGCACATCCACCATGCTACCAGCCATGGACAACAGAGCCCACCAGGAATTGATCAGAAGGGTGGCTCAAAATTTGGGCATGCAGGCAGAGGAGGTGGCAGAGGAGACCGACCCCTTGGTTGATATTCTGGTGCCGAAGGGTCACTCAAGGGTGGCTTTGCCTCTCATTAAAACCATCAATAACACAACAAAAGCGTTGTGGCAAATGCCCGCCTCTTTTTCCCCTACATGGCAAAAGTTGGGGGGAGGGATGGGGAAAGTACTTTGTCCCTTCAGAAGGTTATGAGTACTTGTTCACTCACCCTCAGCTGGACACTCTGGTGGTGGAGGCAGCCAACCAGAAGAGAAGACCGGGACAGCTGGGACCGACCCCCTAAGTCCAAGGTGGCTAGGAAGCTGGACCTCTTTGGTAGGAAGGTATTCAAGTTCCCAACCAACAGACAGTCCTCAGCCTCTATAGTTTTAATTCCTGGAACACATTGTCCAAATGTAAAGAGCTTCTTCCGGCAGACTCCCGCTCTGAATTTGCTGCTGTCCTGGAGGAAGGCAAGGTTGTAGCGAGGACCTCCTTATAGGTCTCCTTAGACTCGGCAGCCTGTACCATGGCAACAGCCATAGCTATGAGAGGAAGCTCATGGTTTCAGGGGTCAGGACTCCTGCATGAGCTCCGGCAGGCCATTCAGGACTTGCCCTTTGACTGTGTAGGGCTCTTCTCGGAGCAAACAGACACTAAGCTCCACAGCCTAAAGGACTCAAGGGCAACTCTGAAGTCCTTTGGGATTCATACGCCAGCCCCCCAAAGGAAGCATTTGAAACCACAGCCTGCTCCTTGCTTCTACCCAGCTCTGCCTAGGCAGGACTATAGCAAGAAGCGGGGCCCTCTCAATCCTCCTCTAACCAGGGCCAGGGCTCAGTGAAGCATCCTCCAGCAACTAAGCTAAACTTTTGAGGGTGCGCCCGAGGGCGACTCACCGGTTCAGATCCCGGATTCCTTCCCTTCGTGAATCGTCTATCCCATTTCTACCATGCCTGGGTGCAAATCACCTCAGACCAATGGGTTTTGAGCCTGGTAGAATTGGGATATTCTCTCCAATTCTGTTCCCTCCCGTCTTCCTATCCTCCTTCCCATACCCTCTTCAGGGACCCTTCTTATGAGCAACTTCTCATGCAGGAGGTGCGAACACTCCTACAACTCGGGGTGATAGAGGAGGTCTGTCTAGAATTCAGGGGGAGGGGATTTTATTCCCAGTATTTCCTAATCCCGAAGGCCAAGGGTGGGTTCAGACCTATTTTAGACTTGCGAAACCTCATCAAATTCATGAAGAAGATAAAGTTACGCATGGTCTCTCTGGCCTCCATTATCCCCTCTCTGGATCTGGGGGACTGGTACGCCACCCTCGACTTGAAGGACATGTATTTTCACTTGTCCATAGTCCCGCCCCATAGTTGGTTCCTCCGCTTTGTGATCAGCAACGCTCACTATCAGTTTATGGTTCTCCCCTTCAGCCTCTTGGTGGATACCCGAGGGGCCGCCAAGTGCATGGCAGTCATGGCAGCTTTCCTGCGGAAGCGGCAAGTACAGGTATTCTCGATGACTGGCTAATTAAAGGCTGCTCCAGGGCCCAAGTGGAGGCCCATGTGAGCCTAGTTCGGACAACGTTCCACAGGCTCAGCCTGATACTGAATGTGGCAAAGTCGACCCTAAACCCAACTCGGAGAATAGAATTGATCAGTGCTCTCCTGGACTCTGGTCAAGCCAGGGCTTTCCTTCCAAACACTTGCTTTCTCACAGTGGGTGCCATCATAGAGGAACTCAGGCGATACCCACTACTACGGCACGGAATTGCCTGAAGCTGCTCGACCATGTGGCCGCATGTACGTATGTAGTACAGCACGCCAGGTTGCGTCTCCATCCCCTTCAGGCTTGGCTAGCCTTGGTGTACAGACCAAATAGAGACCACCCAGACAAGTTGATTACACTCACTCCCCCGGTTATCAAATCCCTCAAGTGGTGGCTCAACCCACAAGTGGTGTATGGGGGAATGCCCTTCTCCGGGCCTCAACCCTCATTGTCTCTAGTAACAGACGCGTTGACGATGGGTTGGGGGGTACACTTAGAAAATCGCAGGACTCAGGACCTCTGGTCCCAGGCAGAACTTTTGCTGCACATCAACGTCAAGGGGCTGAGGGTAGTCCGCCTTGCTTGCCAGACATTTCAGGCCCATCTAGAGGGCAGATATGTATCAGTATCGACTGACAACACAACAGCAATATTCTATATAAACAGACAGGGTGGTGCTCTCTCCTCCCCTGTGCCAGGAAGCCCTTAAGCTGTGGGACTTTTGCATTGCCCATTCGGTACGCCTAGAGGCATCCTACCTTCCAGATTCCCAGAACGAACTGGCCGATCATCTGAGCAGGTCATTTCACAGTCACGAGTGGTCCCTCCACCCAGAAGTTGTGATCAACATCTTCCAACGGTTGGGGCTTCCCCAGATAGATTGTTTGCAACAAAGTACAACAGGAAGTGTCACCAATTTTTCTCCTTCCTGAATCACAGCCTGGGCTGTGTCAAAGATGCTTTTCTCATCCCTTGGAGGGACCATCTACTCTACGCTTTTCCGCCCTTCCTGTTTGTACACCAGGTCCTGCTGAAGGTCAGAAGGGAGGGAGCATCAATTATCTTAATAGCACCAGTGTGGCCCCGCCAGCAGTGCTTCACCATGCTTCTAGACCTGTCAGTGGACATGCCTATAACCTTGCCCCTGGTCCGAGACTTGATCACCCAGGACCATGGCTGTCTCCAGCATCCCAATCTGAAGTCTCTCCATCTCACGGCATAGAAACTCCATGGTTAAACCCCTCTGATCTCACATGCTCAGACTCTGTTAGAGAAGTCTTCCTTAGCAACAGGAAGCCATCCACTAGGGCCACCTATCTGGCCAAATGGAAAAGATTCTCCATTTGGGCAATACAAAAACACACTCCCCCTTTACAATCATCAATTCCTTTTATCCTCGACTATTTCCTGCATCTAAAACAGCAAGGTCTGTTGGTATCATCAATAAAAGTGCACCTAGCAGCTATCTCAACTTTCCACCCTGGTTTGGCTGGTCGCTCAGTTTTCATGAACTCCATAGTGGGCTGCTTCCTCAAGGGATTAGATAGGCTCTACCCTCAAGCCAATTCCCCCAGGGGATCTCAACCTTGTGCTCTCTAGATTGATGGGACCTCCTTTCGAGCCTTTAGCAACATGTTCTCTCCTCTGCCTTTCCTGGAAAGTAGCATTCTTGGTAGCTATAACTTCAGCCAGGAGGGTCGCTGAGCTTAAGGCTAGCCACCATACAAGGTCTTCTATAAGGATAAGGTGCAGTTGCGACCACCCCCGCCCTTCCTCCTGAAGGTAGTTTCACAATTCCATGCGAACCAGGATATTTTTCTTCCTGTGTTCTTTCCTAAGCCACACGCTAGCAACAGGGAACGAATGCTCCACTCCCCGGATGTCAGACGAGCATTAGCCTTCTACACTGAAAGAACAGAGCCATTTCGAAAATCACCGCAACTCTTCATTGCGATTGCGGAGCGCATGAAGAGGCTTCCATTCTCGTCCCAAAGGATCTCTTCTTGGATCACGTCCTGTATCCAGGCATGTTATGAGTTGGCAAAGATACCTGCCCCTGCACTGATAGCACACTCCACAAGGGCGCAGGCATCCTCAGCTGCGTTCCTTGCACAAATTCCTATCCAAAACCTCTGCAGGGCAGCGATGTGGTTGTCAGTCCACACCTTTACATTGCACTACGCAATTACACAGCAGACCAAAGATGATGCAGCTTTCAGCAGAGCGGTGCTACAATCAGAGATTCCATAAACTCTGACCCCGCCTCCTAGTAAGGCTTGGGAGTCACCTGCTTGGAATCTACATGAGCACTCACTCGAAGAAGAGAAAACAGTTACCTACCTCTCATAACTGTTGTTCTTCGAGATGTGTAGCTCATGTCCATTCCAAGACCCACCCACCTCCCCTCTGTCGGAGTATCCGGCAAGAAGGAACTGAAAGGCAGCGGGTTGGCGGGGACCTATGTACACCGCCATTAATGCGCGACTCCAGGGAACTGCACAGCAAACCTGACTGGTACCGCTAGGGGAAAAACCTTCCGACTGTGCAGACAGCACACCTACTTGGAATGGACATGAGCAACACATCTCAAAGAACAACTGTTCCGAGAGGTAGATAACCTTTTTTGTTCGTTTTTAATATAGATGATAAAGATTCCACCATAGTCCATTTTCTGTGCCAGTACAAGGCTGTCCGCATCACAAAAATCACCATTCTCAGCTATCTAGGGTATAGAAAGCAAATGGCTAACTTTCAAAAATTCAAGCAATAAATGCACTAATCCTTGATTTTTGTGGGGAAAGATTTAAAGTGGACAGTGTGATTTGGAGGAAGATTACTAATGGAAGTGAAAGATTATAAGGCTTTACCACTTGCCACTAATGAATGTACTGTTGTCTTCGTGGGATTATTAAATCTTAAAACAGACTTTTAAGGTAGGTCAAATATACTAACTTCCATAATCCATAAAAACACTTGTCACTTTTTATTCCAGAGCAAGAAACACATTCCTTATCGTAACAGCAAGCTTACTCGTTTACTGAAAGATTCTCTTGGAGGGAATTGTCGGACTATAATGATAGCTGCTGTTAGTCCTTCTTCTATGTTCTATGATGACACTTACAACACTCTTAAGTATGCAAACAGAGCAAAAGATATTAAATCTTCTGTAAGTACATTTATACAACTTATTTTGGAAGTATTAGAGTCTACAAAATTAAAATAGCATAGGATTGAAAGAACAAAGCAGTTATGTGTCTAAAGAACCATGTAACTTACAATTTACTTGGCTTTTGCATCAAAATTCTGTTGAATCATCTAGTCTAATATACTTTATTTTCTTATTTATATTTTCTACTTCTTAAATATTTTAAGATGAGTTACATTAGAAATCAAATATCATGCGTTTAAGGTAAATGCCAGTGCTAGTCTTCAAGAATGCAAACTTTATTTGCCCCAGGGAAACCATAGATCTCAATGTACTTTCAAAGGTAGTTAGATATCATTATCCCCAATTTTCTATATTTGTGAAACATGTGCCCTTGGACACGCAGACCGTGCCCATAACCATTGGCAGAAATAGGAATAGAACCACAGTCTTCTGGCTTCCAATCTGATCTAACAACATACTTTTGTCTCATCTTGTAATACAGTACAAATTTAATTAGTGATATTTGTATCTAGTGCAGTTACTGGGTATGATGTATCATAAAGAATGTTGTTAAAATTTAACTTTCTCTTTTCCTTAACAGTTGAAAAGCAATGTTGTTAGTCTGGACAGTCATATAAGTCAATATGTTAAGATTTGCAATGAACAAAAGAAAGAGGTATGTCAGTCTTAATCACTATAATTACTATACTGAGGTATAAGCAGAAAGTGTATAATAAATGAAAGTATTGGGTAAGATTTGTCTTACCATTTCTCTGTAGTTTTCCCAGGGAGCAAATGTTTCCATGTTCTATTCAGGGGGATATCCCTAACTGTTAATTTAAAAATGCCTCTTACAAGAGGAGAAGCACAGAAAGATGGTGAAAAATTACACAAGGCAAGCTTTGTATTTCAATCAAAACATATTGTCCTCATTTTTCAGATCATAATGCTGAAAGAGAAGCTGAGAGCATATGAAGAAGAAAAAGCAGCCATTCCTGAAAACCATGGTACAAGTGTTCTTTCAAACCAGCAGCAAGTGGAAATACAAAGGTAACATCATATTAAGGTCTCATTTTGACAAATTTAGATTTGCAGAATTTTACCATAGAGTTGTAAAGTCAGGTCTATACTTTAAAAAAAAAAAAAAAATCTTTGTTTCAGCTTGATTCATGTTGATCTCTCTAAAGTAGATGTGACATTATACTCAATATCGTTTTACAGTACATCTTGATGGAGGGATTTAAAATAAAACAAATCTCCTGACACTCTTTGTAATTGGTCTCTCTTGACTCTGCTACAGAACTTTAACTTAATGGCAGGAAAAATATCAGTTGGTGACCTTAATGAACATTTTTTTTTACTTCCTATTCAATGATAAACTTTCAGCTATTAAGTTTCAATATAGGCATATGAGCTTTCTAAAGCTATATATTAAAGGCCATATCTTCCATTTATTATAATCTGATGGCAAAAACACTACTGTAAAGGAATAATCTAGTTTTTCCTGTTTTAAAAAAAAAGTTTAAGTGCTGGACTGGAGCTAGTTCTTCAGCAAAAACAAGTAGCAACAGGGTATAAATTTCATTATATTGAGCTTTCTATTTAAAGGTTCAGAAACCATGCACACTATACAGAAAAAAAAAAAAAAAGCAGATAGTTGAATCTTTTAATAAACCTGTAAAATGATGATACTTGATTGAGACATGTTGTATAAATTAAGAAATACTTGTAAAGTGTGTGAAAGATGAAAAAGTGTGACGTATTAACTGAAAATCCTCCTTAAATTGTGTGGCTAAAAAATAACCAAAAAAAATAAAATAAACCAAAACACTGCAGTCCTGGAATCCTGAAAAGGACATTGGTCTGCTTACCAATTAGTGGCCAAATAGAAAAGCACAAATTGATTTTACCCAGTCTCTCATCCTCTTTGTTTCTAATGGAACGTGAAATGTATTCAGATAATTTGAAAATAAAAAGTTTTCTGAAAAAATCTTGACTGATTATCTCTTTTTAAAAGGAAAACAGAAGAAGTAAGCATTTGATGCTTTAACTATCTAGCTAAATTATCGGGTAAAACACTGAGTTCTATAGAAGTCAAGGTACCCACTCAGTTCACGTACATCAGCATTTGGGCGGGCGGCGGGGGGGGGGAGGGAGGGGTTGGTGAAGTTCTGAGATCTGTAGATATTTTCCTATTAAATATTTACCAGTTTGACAAAAGTGTGTCTATTTACTCTGGTCAGCAGTGTTTGTTTACCGTTGAGCACTGAGCCTTACAAAAATCTGAACTTCACCATTGAGCCTTTGTTTTAAAATGTTTATCTTGTATGCACTCTTTTTTCTTTTTTAACAATTTGTTCAATTTGTGTTATCTGTGATTTATGTATGTTGGAGGTACTGAAGTTCAATAAACTGTCAGTTAATTTATCTTTTTAACTACTGATATATCTTGGTCTAGATACTGTTGTACTGTTAAAGGCAGGGATTTATCCGCACACTAATACACAATTTTTTTTCCTAGCCAAGAATTCATATAGTGTAATGCAATTCTTCCCTAATATTGAAAGACAAATATATTGGGAAAAATCTCACAAATATATTTGGAATGCATAAAAATAGACCCCTTGAATCTAAATGTTTTAATTAAAGTACTTGATTATGGTGTATATGGTGAAACTAAAACGTCACAAAATGCAGTTTCACTAATCCTATAATGTAATGCTGATACTGTAAGGTTTGCTATCCCTATCTTTGGTTGAGTCAGAAATATATTGATTTTATTCCTGCTGTAAAGTGATTCTAAGCCATGTGTCAATTTTGCCTATCCACTTTAAGATTTCACAAAGGTCCCTATAAAATGGGAGGAAAGGGGTCTGAAAACAATGGTTAATAGTTGGAAAACTATCCTGCAGTAATGCTGAAGCATACCTAAGTCTCATAGTGGATAACAAATTAGATGGTGTTTGCAAGGTGATGCACTGGTCATTTTTGCTAATGTAATTCTGAGCACCATACATAGGATTCATAGAGTAGGGAGAGGATTACTCAGTTCTGGGCACCATTTTATCAGGAAAAATATTGAGACTGATGAGAATTCAGAGAGGAGTAACGCAAGCAATCCACAAGCTAGAGAAATGGACTCAAAAAGAAAAACATAAATAGCCAAACTGTCAATATATGTTTTTTTAGTTAACTTAACAATACATAGTGTGTGGGAACAGCAGACATTTGTAAACACCAAGAACAGAGTGGAATTATTTGGGATGGTACAGTTTTGTGTTGAGCTAGGAGCAATAGAATGAAATTGGGAAACGGAAAACTTAGGCACAATGTCAGGAAAAGTTTCCTGACAGATCTATTAGGGTGTTGAGTAGTCTCCCAGGGGAAGTAGTTGAAGCCCATTCCATGGAACTTTAACAACTAGGCTAGGCAAAAATCTCCCAAAATGTACTACAGAGAACAATCCTGCCCTAGTAGGAAGCTGGTCTAGATGACCTAATAGATCTATGAAATGTTAATTTCTTATACAGTAACATAGAATTATTGAGATTTTATCAAAAGTACAAAGAAACTGACCAAGATCTAGTTATTTAAAAGACTGGAATGTGGTGTAAATTTCTGGACAAACTAGTATTTTACATGAAGGGGTCTATTTTTTTCTTTGTACTAATAATTTTGTAAGGCTCTGCTTATTTTAGAATCTGGGGACATGAGCTAAGAAATTGAACTTCATTTTTTGATGATTTGTGTTATGTGAAACTCTGGCTAAAATAATAGCCTTAGCTTCTGCTGCTTCTGTTCCTGCTTGCCATCCAGCCTCTGGTGCCATCCAGCCTGCACTGCTGCTGACAGCCATTCTGAGGAGAGGAAGAGTATTCCACTGTCCGTTAATTTGTTAGCTTTCAGTACAGCCACTTATTAAAGTTATTTTTGCATGCAGTCAGACTGTATAAAGTCTGCATACCCTATCTTAGTTGTTGTTACTGCCAAATACTTCTCTGACAGTGTTCTTTTTGCATAATGGGTACTGTATAGGCCCAGGTTTCATAGGCAAGCTCTTGGACTTTGTTTATATTTATAGATTTCTTAGTTTCTGTAACTTTCACAGTTTTCATTGAGTTTTTTTGTCTTTAGGGAGGGTGTTTTTCTCTTAGTGATGTTCTATTACAGTGGTAGCCAAACTGCAGCTTTTTTACCGTTAAAGTGTGTCTCACAGAGCCCCCCACGCCATTCTCCATCTACCAGACTGCGGGGGGAGGGGGAAGAGCTCAGGACCGCTGCCTTGCAGTGGGGTGTGGGGTAAGGGCTTATGCCCAGTAGGGAAGAGTGTCTCAGGCACACCTGCTGGGAGCTCGGTGCTCCAGCAGGAGTGGGGCTGGAGCCCCAGCAGGTGTGCCCCGGCTCTCGAATTTCTGAGGATAGTCATATGTGTCTCGGAGGATCAGTACATTTGACCACTCTTGTTCTATTATTTCTTCTTTTGATGTGGTATTCCCGGGAGAGAGAACAAATAACTTAATTTTTTGATGTTCATTTATCCCAAGGTCTGGACTATTTTCCTAGGTCAGCCTCTTCTGTAAGGGAGGAAAAGACTATGGTCAGAAATGTCAGCATTTTTTTTCTTGGATGCATCCCTTTAGAACCCCATCACAATCAGGTTTCTGAGAATTATCCAGCTGGCATTACTCCAATTGGCCCTTGCTGTTCTTTCAGCTGGAAAACTCTAGAGGCAGAATTGGATTCTTATGTCTCTAAATTACAGTACTTGCATAATATTTCATCTCTCAAGATTAAATGAGGACAAGTCACAAGTACAAAGTAAGATTCTGTTTGCTTTGTGCCTCTTCACATAACACAAGAACCATGGTTTACCCAATGAAATTAATAGGCAGCAGGTTTAAAACAAACAAGAGGAAGTACTACTTCACACATTGCACAGTTAACTTGTGGAACTTGTTGCTGTGGGATGTTGTGAAGACCAAAAGTATAACTGAATTCAAAAAAGAATTAGATAAATTCATGGAGGATCAATCCATAATGGCTATTAGCCGGTATGGTCACCCTAAGCAAACCCATGCTCCGGGTGTCACTAAACCTCCAGCTTGCAGAAGCTGGGACTGGATGACAGGATGGATCACTTGAAATTACACTATTCTGTTCATACCCTCTGAAACATCCGGCCACTGTCAGAGACTGGTCCATCTAGCCTAGTATCCTTTGGTCTGACCCAGCATGGTCTTTCTTATATACTCAAAATTTAATTGCAAAATATCAAATCTGTTTTAGGCTTGCAAACAAGCTTGGGGTTTTTTTTAGGAATAGACTAGAATCTTGGAGAATTTCTAGCGAATATGTAATCAGCATGTTAGGTTTAGCTGAAGAACCTAATGTTGAGGCTCCTGATTATGTGTGAGACTTTATCTTTGAAGGAAGAGAAATTTGTCTCATCTTTACAAATGTATAGTTCCTATCAAATGTCCGGATCTAAACCAATAAAAAGGTGGGTATGTCCATCCCTGTTTATGTACCTACTCTAATTGTACTTGTCAAACATTTCTGAGAATGGGGAAGGGGAGAAATACAATAAAATATTTTTATACTGGATGCAGTTTGCATGTTTCTGTCTGACAACTTGAGACAGAAGCTGCTGTTTTTTCCTGCTATACCTCTGCAAAAGTATATTTTTTCCATATCTAAAATTATACAGACTGACAAATGTGTGGAAGAATTATTTGTTAAATTCTGAAGATGTTGTAGAGCCTGATGATGGTGATTCTGTGGCCACTCAGTTATTCCAGATATTTCTAGATGTTAACTTTAATTTTGTTAGCTTAATAATAAGGTATCCTTTTTTAATAAATACTCCCAAAATGTATGTTGTTTATTCCTCAATCTGTGATGGGGGTTTTTTTGTTTTGTTTTGTTTTGTTTTTTTTAAACCTTTGGGACATAATCCTGCAAAAGCTCCTGAACAAACTGCTTACTACTGTGACTAGTTCCAGTTAAATACTCCTGGCAGTGAGCACTGAACTCAGCAATAAGATTAAAATTTTCAAAAGAGACTGGCTCCTAAGTGACATAGACATTTTTTTGAAAATGTTATTGTCTTATAGGCTTAGGCCCCAAGTCATTTATAATCATTATAACTTATTGTGATTTTTCCCCTTTATTCCAGTAGAGTGCAAATACCCCCAATAAAGATCAGGGCACTATTGTGCTAGTCACTCTACAAATGAATAGATGGACTAGAAAATACTTGATGGGACAATTGAGCTAAATGGTTCCATCTCTGTGTTGTGTGCCCCTCTGCTCTGATCGTCTGCAATGGAATGCTTTATTTCTTTGAGACTTATTTTATGTTTAAGCTTTTGTTTGTCTCTAAATTAAAAAATGGTATGTATTTTAAATATACCTTACTATCCAGAAATAATAATAATCTCTGGAAATTTTTGGCCAAAGTAGTTGAATATCTGCCAGTGTGGAGAGGAGTTCTTACTTTAATTCTATTTGATCTGGTTATAAAATACTAGAATAAGACATGAGTGTTATTCAAACAGTCTTAGGTTATGAAAAGGAACTGCTGCTGATGGAACACATTTTATTGGAAAACAAAAATATCCAGCCAGCCACACCACAGGAATCCCTGTGGGAGGGGGAGGGGGTGTCTTTTTCTTTTAGCTAGTTCTGTAGATGTCACTTTTACCTTATATATTTCTAAACACAGCTGGCACTTCATATCTGGAATATCTGCATGTTCAAAAATTATACGCATATTCCTATGGTTCTCTCAAATGAATAGGATAACATGACAGATATATACTAGGTGAATTAATAAACTAGATATATCTGATTATCATCTGTTAACAGTGTTAGCAAGGACATGGTAATAATTAGACTCCAGATGGAATATCCCATCCCCGGCCCCGTTAAGAATAATAGTACAACAATACCATTTTTTAGTGTTTGCAGACTCATAACGTATTTACATAATGGTTTATACTCTGGACAGTGATGGATTAAGGCTAAGTAGGTCCTGAATCCACCCAGAGATCAAGGTTTCCCCAGAATTGGATCCCTTCTCCCAAACATCCTTCCATCCCGAGTTTTCCATCCTCAGCCTCACAGGTATTAGGACCTAAACCTTCATTGCATTTGAGTATGGTTTCACTGTCCACTAGCTGCAAGCAATTGCAAAGCAAGCATGAGATCTTGCAGGGAATTAAACAGTTGAGAGGGACACCCACAGTGGGTGGGGCTTCATTTGCAAAGGGTGAGGGGGGTCCTTTTGCAATATTTGTAGGAGGCATTATGTGCCTGTGGCAGCAGTCACCATAGCTAGTGGATAGACTGGTACCTCGTGCTGAGTAAAGAAGGAAATGGGAAGCCTTCTGCAATACTAGAGCACAGCGCATTGTGTGAGGAGAGTCTGGCTACTATCTGCTTGAATCCAAATATCAGCTTCACAAATCAAAGAGCAAGGCATTTTATTTTAAAATTAAAGCTTGAAAACTTGAGAGCCGCGGGGGGCGGAAGAAACCAGAAAAGATTTAAATTCTTGGAATTTAGATTCTCTGAACTTGGGTGTCAGTTGTCTCATATTTATATCAGAGTTGTATATAGTTTAAACTCTTTTATTGAAAATGAAGTACCGGTACTTGTGTAGTGGTGGTGGTGGCTGTTTGGGGGAAGAGAGAAACAAATGTACCCTTTTAATGACTTCCTAAACTAAACAAGGATAGTTTAATCCCCTTTGAAACTGGAATATGTGCTCTTGTTTTGTATGGATCTTAATTTGCATTATAGAATCTTTGCTCTTTGTACTACCACTTTGGGAAAGATAAATAGGAATATCACCTTTCTTGAGGTCGCTTACTCATTTTGATTCCTTATTTTTCCATATCTACTTTTTTAGCTCAGAATTGGAATTTTGTTTGCTTCTGTTGTATCACAGTAAACCAGGCATTCATGAAAGGATTACATGTGTAATCAGTTTCTTTTAACTTGTCCCTTATTTCTGGTAGATTTCGAGAAATTCTAAAAAGTTTGTTTATAAACCGGGAGGAAATCAGAAAGGAATACCTCAAGCTGGAAATGCGGTTTAAAGAGAACGTTTTGAAAACACATTACCAGAAACAATTCCATGAACAAATTGAGTTGATGTGCTCTGAAGAGAGAGTAGAAAAGGTGAGTGATTTTTGTACCACTTCATTTTGCCATGTTACAGTATGGAACCTCTGTTTTGAAATTTTTATCTTTAATCTGGTTCAGCTATCTAACCTTTTGTATTTAAGTGTTCAAGTGTCTTCAGCTTGTGAATTCCATTTGCAAAAGCGACGTACCTTAAGAACCCAAGTCTTGCTAAAGATCAGTAGGACTAAGTTACTTGCCTAAATTAACCTTAGGTTTCTAACTCACTTGAATTCTTTTAAATGTGTTACTTCAGTCAGGACCATATGGATATTAAGAATATCTGCTTTTAGTGCAAAAATTGTATAATTTTAATATAAAGTAAAAGGGTTCTAGACTTCCTTTCTTCCATATGATTTATTTTAACTGGCATGTTACCTGTGCCTGTTATGCAAGCTGTGTATAATTCAGTTGTAATTCCCAATAAACATATGCTTAACATTGTTGAAATGCAAATTGCATTGATCATCATAAGTTCATACGTACAGCTTTAACAAAACAGTGCAGCGTACCCTGTATTGACAATCAGATAACATTTTAACAGTTGACATTAATACAGAAAATGTGGTGTTGATGTGAGGTGCACTATTTTTTCACACAGTAAGGGAACGTGTTGACACTTACGTTGCAGCTAAAAACAAAAATCTCTCAGTATTTCAATTTAGATGTGATTCACAGTTGCTAATTTGAGATCTGACTAGACTGAACATATCCATGCTGCTTTTGTGCAACAACAAACTTACCAACATATCAGCACACCTGGCATAGCTACTTAGGGCACTGTCATCTGAGAAGTCCATTTGTATCACTGTAGTAACAACAAGCCTCGTCAAGCTCCATGCCAAACTTAAAGCAATCCAAATTTTCTGCAGGGTTGACAGGGGAAAGCTACTATTTTTTAAAGCAGTTCTATCAATGGCCTTGCAGTTCAAAATCCATTGGCCTGTATTTCAAATGATTGCTGTTGTTCAGAGTTTGATGTCCTAATCTTCTTATAGAAGATCCAAGAGTAGGCAGGAAAGCCTGAAAACACTTCAATCTTAATTTAGTTTCGGAATAAAAATTTACAGCTGTAAAATATAGATTTAATTTTTCCTCTCTTTAATCAGTTGTTATAGCAAAATTTAACTTAACTGGCAACAATTTCAGATTTCCAGTGTGTGCAGTGATTCACTTGGAGGTTTAAACTTGTTATGAAGAATGTCAAGGTAAAAAATGCGCTGCTGTTTCAGAAATCTTGTGCTTGTCACAAATGATGTTTCGAGTGACTGGCATATTCCAGAAGTTTTTCATGTCACAATCTGCAGTGAATGGAATTTTGAAGTACTACTGTAAAACATTATTTTTATCCTGTATCATAATTTCTCCAACACCTATTACAGTGAAGCAATTATAATATGGTTTTCCATTTTAACAGAGCAATAGCTCTGCTATAGTTAAGATTAAGACTAGCTTTGTGTTTTGAAGCTCAGTTGAGTGCTCTAAGATCTGTTCAGTTAATCAGATTGCCTTGAAATTTGATGTGCTGCATGGGGTATAGTCAGTGATCCAAATATGGTGCCACCAAGGGGATCCCAAGATACAATCCCTGAGGGAGGGAAAAGCTGGCACATTCTGGCATTGTTTTTTTTTTTTGCTCAGAGAGATCAAACCAGGGCTCAGTCATTACACCAGGGACTCAAATTCCCTACCAACCTCTTCCTTCCCCTCCTTCCCCCCCGTAAGCCAGTCTATGAGGAAGTCCTGCCCCTTTGGGTGGGGATCTTAGAATAGGCATGTGAGAGTATGCACTGAGAATGCACTGCTGACACCTGAGGTGAGGAGCTGAGAATGGGTATGCTTGACACATCAGAAACTTTTCAGAGGAAGGGGGCAGGGAACCCCCACGCATATGAATGGAGCAGCTTACTACAGCGAGGGGAGGGATTCTCCCATTGGCTTAGTTAATCAAATTCCCCAGGAGGTGGATTAACCTTCCGTCAACCTAGCACTGTCTATACCAAGGCCTAGGCCAGCTTAACTACGTCGCTCAGAGGTGTAAATTCTTCACACCCTTGAGTGATGTAGCTGAGTCGATTTAACTTTTGAGTGTATACCTGGTCTAAATTCTCGAAAGTCGCATACTTGCATGGATTGTCTTGAAGTTGGCTTTGCCTCCTGGATTAGCGTAGGATAGGGTTAGTTATCCAAATGTGAGAAGTTCAGATTCTGGTAACATAAGAGCTTGCAACCTACCTTGCAAAGAAATCTGAGAATGAACTGTAAACATTTGGGGAAAATCCACCTCTGTTAAGTTTTTTAGGTTATTTAAACATAATCTGATACAGCAGAATATTCAGAAGGTGTTTAAATTGTTTTTTAAAAGAAAATAAATTACACATGCGAATGCTCACTCTTGAACCCTCAATCTCCCCTCCCTGTAAGTGGCAATAGGGGAAAGATTTGGGTCTGCAGTAAGGGATGGGAGTATTTTATGGGAATGGGTGATAGGGGATGGAAGAGGAGTTGAGGGTTCAGGTAAGGGGCAGGATGGAGGGATTGGGGAATGTGAGGAGTCTCAGAGAAAGATGGGGGTGTGGGGTTGTCAACCCTGAATTTCCCCTGGGAATCTGGGAGAGCCCTACCCCTCTTCAAGAGTCTGAGCCCCTCTCCCTGCCTGATTTGTGTCCTAGGAGCTGCTGCTCTTTGGGACCTGAGCCCCTCTCCCTGCCCTTGCATGTGAGTTGGGATTAGGGGTTGGAGTAACACAAATTTAAATATCTGAAATCCAGAAAATGAATTGTTATGGTACACATCACCCCTGTGTGGGGACTGGGTGGGCCAGGGCATTCCTGAGGAAACAAGGGCAGAAGTCGCAACTGGGGATGGATAGTGGGAGTGAGTGGTCCAGCTTGGTGTGCAGTTAAGGCTACATAACCAAGGTAGCATGCAGCCTGCCAGTAAGCTGCTACATGTGATATCTGTATTCAGCAGCATAAGGCAGGAGACAGCAAGGAACAACTTCTTAAATGTTAATGACTGCTGCAGTGCCAAGTAATGGCTTAATGGGCTGGGAAGGGAAGGGAGAACTGGAAATGTTGGTGGCAGGGGCTACATGTTGCGGTGAATGATGAGGCAGAGGGTGAAGAAGCACATAGACACACCAGTCTTCTCTTACTCTCTTAAAATTACAGTAACAATCATGTAAGAAAAGTGACACGGTTCTGAAACCTAGACCTTGCATGGGATTTCTCTCACCAGCCCTGTTAACTACACACTGCAAACATTTCAAAGCATGACCATTATCCCCATTCCACTATAGCAAATATACAGGAGTGGTGAAGAGCGTCAAGGAATCACATAGCAACTGTGTGGCCTAGAGGAAAGACTATTGGACTGGGACTATTCCTAGCTCTGTCATCGGCTTGCTGGATGACCGTGGGCAAGTCATTTCACTTCTCTGTGCCTCAGTTTTCCATCTCTAAAATGGGGATAATGATGTAAAGTTCTTTGAGATCTACTGATGAAAAGCACCACATAAAACCAGGTCTTTTAATGATTAACCTAGCCACAGTAACATATAACTGCAAACCTAGGTGAGAATTACACCTGCCTAAATGACCATTAACTCCTACCAACAAGCATTTCTCTTTCTGTTTAAAAAAACTAGGAAATTAAATAGCAAAAACTTTATTAATGCAGAGTTAAGGTTGCTTGGTGATAGTTCTTGCTCTTCCAGAACATCAAGTTCAGCAAAACTCAAACTTGTGTAAACCAGAAAATACAGAGTTATGGTAAAACACCCAGACAGCCTTAACTCTGCCCTCTTTGAGCGATGCCCCAATATGCCCATAACACAATGTAAAGGCAGAGTGGGAGTATGTGTAATAGACATGTGCTAGCTGCACTTGCCCTATGCTCACAGCTTACTCCCCTGACAGAATACCACACTTGTAAAATTTAACAATCATTTCATACTCTTTCCACCCTTTCACACTTGAACAAAAGATACCACCTAAACCTGTATTTCCCCTGCCCATCATTAAATCCAGAGGCCGCTCTCATATCCCACCTCACTGCTGATAATACCAATGGCAAGAAGGTCCCAGTGGCCTGCTTCTGACGCAGTCTTACATTTCTGTATTGAGATGATCCATATATTCCATGGCCAGAAGGGATTATTATGATCATTTAATCTGATCTCCTGTATAACACAGGCCAGATGTAGACTGGAACCTCAAGTTACATATGTACCTCTTTCCTTTGCTTACACACCTGGGGTGCACTCAGACCCAGAGCTGCTCAGATCAAAATCACAGTTCATTCAAGCTGCTCCAATTTATTCCTTCACTATCCAAAACAGCAACTCCTAACAGTGAATGCAGCTGGAGTGCATGAAGATAATTCCCACTGCCTGTTGCCAGCTTCAGAGGAGCAGAGTTAAGATTGTGTGGGCATTTACCTTAATTCTGTATTTCCTGGTTTTCACAAATTTGAGGACTCTGTTTTGGAGGGGCACAAGATAGCACCAGGCAACCTTAACTCTGTGTTAACAAAGTTTTTTTGTTTTTTTGTTTTTTGTTTTTTTTAAATCATTTATTTCGTTCAAACATTTTGTATAAAATGTTTGATATTTGCATAGAAACTTAAATGTAGCTTTATGATTACTGTTTAATTTATAGTCATGATCTTGGTAGAGTCAAGTAGGATAAGTGCAGTACCCTATTTATTAAAAAAAAAAAAAAGCCACTGTAACCTTGAAATTGAATGTCCTTTGATTTGGTTGGAACAAATTGTATTGTAATTTCTAATCCAGTCATGTGATATAAAAGTGACTGTTCATGTTTCCCTGGTATGCTATGCTTTTGTTCTTACACTTATTTTTGCAAGTATGCTATTTTTCTTAACTGCTTCTGTTTTCTTCATCTAAAATATACTATGCGATTACAAGAGAGTGTCTAAGAAAAGTGAATTTTTAAAGGACATTTTTCATTTATGAAATATTCATGTTATTTTTTTCTTGGTTATTGTATCCAGTTGTTGAGTTTGTGCAGTACTGGGTGCTATGCAAACTTTCCTAGCCAAACGTCCCCCATCTCCATGCTAGGCTTGGGTAGACCCCATCCTGGCAGGAGGGAGGAACCTAACTGTGGACTGAAAACATGGAAAGTCTCAGTCCAAAAGAAGAATCGTTGAGAGAATGAGCAAGTGAAAACAGAGAACGAAGATTACCTTAACTAGCATTTGTGAAATCAATGTAAATTTGTTGTGAGGTTGGATCCTGAGTACTGCGTTCTGTGAACCAATCTTGGGCTACTACTAACCTTTGCCATGTTCACTTTACATGGGGCTGCCTCTGGAGCCAATGTCTTTGTTTGGCTCATGCATACTTGCTCTTAAAGCCCCAGTCTTCAGCCTCCATAACTAATACCTTCAAGTCTGGGCCTCAGCTCTGCTCTGGGCCTAAACTCTGGGCCTCATTTTCTGCTGCTGCCTGATAGTCCTCTCCTTATAGAATCATAGGACCAGAAAGGACCTTGAGAGGTCTTCTAGTTCAGTCCCTTACTTAGTCTTGCCTTGAGTGTATTATCTAGACCATCCCTGACACATGGTTGTCTAACCTGCTCTTAAAAACCTCCAGTGATGCAGATTCCACAACCTCCCTAGGCAATTTATTTCAGTGCTTAAGTACCCTTACAGATGGGAAGTTTTTCCTAATGTCCAACCTAAACCGCCCTTGCTGCAACTTAAGTCCATTGCTTCTTGTCCTATCCTCAGAAGTTAAGGAGAACACTTTTTCTTCCTCCTCCTTGTAACAACCTTTTATGTACTTGAAAACTGTTATCATGTCCCCTCTCCATCTTCTCGTCTCCTGACTAATCAAACCCAGTTTTTTCAATCTTCCCTCATAGGTCATGTTTTCTAGACCTTGAATCATTTTTGTTGCTCTCCTCTGGACTTTCTCCAATTTGTCCACATCTTTCTTGAAATGTGGCACCCAGAACTGGTCACAGTACTCCAGTTGAGACCTTATCAGCATAGAGAAGAGTAGAAGAATTACTTCTTGTTTCTTGCTAATACATCCCAGAATGACATTTGCTTTTTTTTTTTAGGGCTGTCGATTAATCACAGTTAACTCACATGATTAACTCAAAAAAAATTAATCGTGATTAAAAAAATTAATTGCGATTAATCGCACTGTTAAATAATAGCATACCAATTGAAATTTATTAAATATTTTTGGATGTTTTTCTGCATTTTCAAATATATTGATTTCTACTACTACCACTGAATACAAAGTGTACAGTGCTCACATTATATTATTATTTTTGATTACAAATATTTACACTGTAAAAATGATAAACAAAAGAAATAGTATTTTTCAATTCACCTCCTACAAGTACTGTAGTGCAAACTCTTTATCGTGAAAGTGCGACTTACAAATGTAGATTTGTTTTTGTTTTGTTACATAACTGCACTCAAACAATGTAAAACTTTTTAGAGCCTATAAGTCCACTCAGTCCTACTTCTTGTTCAGCCAAGCGCACAGACAATTTGGTTACAATTTGCAGGAGATAATGCTGCCCACTTCTTGTTTACAATGTCACCAGAAAATGAGAACAGGCATTCTCATGGCACTTTTGTAGCCGGCATCACAAGATATTTACATGCCAGATGCGCTAAAGATTCATATGTCCCTTCATGCTTCAACCACCATTCCAGGGGACATGCGTCCATGCTGATGATGGGTTCTGCTCGATAACGATCCAAAGCAGAGCAGACCGACACATGTTCATTTTCGTCATCTGAGTCAGATGCCACCAACAGAAGGTTGATTTTCTTTTTTGGTGGTTCGTGTTTTTTACAGTCCAACTGTCTGTAATCAAAATAAATAGAGCATTGTACACTTTGTATTCTGTGTTGTAATTGAAATCAATATATTGAAAATGTAGAAAACATCCAAAAATATTTAAATAAATTGTATTCTATTGTGTAACAGTGTGATTAATCGCGATACATTTTTTTTAATCGCTTGACAGCCCTACTTTTTTTGCAACAGTGTTACGCCGTTGACTCGTATTCAGCTTGTGATCCACTATGACCCCCAGATCCCTTTCTGCAGTGCTCCTTCCTATGTAGTCATTTCCCATTGATGGTTCCTTCCTAAGTGGAGTACTTTAGATTTGTTCTTATTGAATTTCATCCTATATACTTTAGACTGTTTCTCCAATTTGTCCAGATCATTATGCAGTAGCTGGTCCTTTCCAGAGACACTTGTGCTACATCCCGACTATTGTATGTGGGATGTTCCCTCTAGTCTCAGGGGACTATGTAAGTAATATAACACAGACCTCCAAAGGCTGGAATGGCTTGGTCTAAGCCACTTGCTGCATCTACCTACATACCAGCTCCTCCCTGATCTGTGTCACTTGTCAAAGATGCCCTCACTGGGCTCAGAGCACAGGAGACTCAAACATGGGAAGAGGTGGGGAAGAGGGTCCTCCTCCATTCCTTTTGCCCTAGTTTCCAGTCCCCTGTTACCATTGGTCCCCTATATAGTTTCTTCCCTATGGGTCACTCCCGTCCACCACCCTTTTTAATAGGGATAGTGTTTGAGGAATTGGAGTTGAAACTTCCTTTGTTTTGTCCTTCTGCTCCTTTCTTATGTATCTAAGTCCTTGTCTACACTAATGAGGTAAGTCAATCTAAGTTACTCTTCAAATTACATAATTTAAGTTGACGTAGCTTAGATCGATTTACAGCAGTGTCTACGCCGTGCTATTTCGGAGGTAGATGCTTTCCCACCAACTTAGCTTCCGCCTCTCAAGGAGGTGGAGTACTGAAGTGGACGGGAGTGCACTCTCTCATTGACTTATCGCATATTCACCAGACTCGCTAAATTAACACCGCTGCATCAATCGCAGCAGCGCCGATTTAGCCCTTAGTGAGGACAAGCCCTACATGTAGTCATGCTGTCATTATGGGAGCAAGCATTAGAATTCAAGAATTCCTGGCTCTTTTCTTCATTCTTTGCTTACTAGTAACTAGACAGTGCTACCTGTAAGAATAATATAGGTATGTGTAACTTTTCTATTCTATAGTTTGACCATTATAGCCTTTAAATAACACTGCTCTACAGCCAAAAAGCTTCTGAAATAAATGTAGTCAAACTTTACTAATTCTCGGTCACTGAGAACGAAAATGATGCTTAAAATTGTTGATTGGCTCTAGTTTTCAAGATATGCTATTGGGTCAGTATATACGACCCTTGACTTGGGAATGGCGGAGGATAAGTGAGTTATAAAGGGAAGGGATCTCAATTTAAACCAGAAATGACTAAAATACATCTTTGACTGGATCTATGAATAAATCTATGACTGGGTTTGGACAGTACTTGCTTTTTAGGCAAAACAATGAATGATGCAATCTGAAGCTGGTATTGCATCATACATTATATGAATTGCATCATGTTATTCCTAGAAGTCATGAATGATGCAATCATAACGAAGCTTACATCACTCTGCTGAACAAATTGCCCTATATCAGCTCTAGAAATCATACAGTGTCGTGCTCTCTTATTTGTCAGTGTTTGATTTTGCAAAGGGACACATTTCTGTTTAGCCAAAGTGAGCAGAGATGCCTCGTACTTGTGTGGGCAGTGCAGATAACTTCTGCTATGTTTGTGGTGAAGTGACTTTTGCATCACAAAAGCGCAGTATAACCACTATGGTTAAGAAAGCCTATCACCTTTATTTTGGCTGCAAAATTGGAGATCAGGACAAGAGGTGGGCCCCATACATATGCTGCAACACTTGTGCAACAAATCTTCGCCAGTGGTTGAACAGGAAAAGGAAATCTATGCCTTTTGCAGTGCCAATGATTTGGAGAGAGCCAACAGATCATACCAGCAATTGTTACTTCTGCATGGTGCCTCCAGTTGGGAAAGGTGTGTCAAAGAAGAAAAAGTGGACTGTGCATTATCCAAACATTCCATCAGCTATACGCCCAGTACCCCACGGAGAAGGACTGCCGGTTCCTGATGCACCAGAATCATTCTCACTTGAGTCAGACGAGGAAGAGGATGAAACTTCTGGTCCTGAACCATCAATGTCACAGGACCCACATTTTCTCCCATCCTCCTCCTCTGAACCACACCTTATAACACAAGGTGAACTGAATGACCTTGTCAGGGATTTGGAACTACCCAAGAGTAAGGCAGAGCTGTTGGGCTCCAGACTACAGCAGTGGAATCTCCTGGCAGGTGATGTTAGGGTTTCCATGTTCCGTGACCGTCAAAAGGATCTTGTCCCATTCTTCTTCATGGAAGGTGATCTTGTAGCCTGCAACAACATCGATGGTGTGATGGCAGCCCTCAACATCGTTCACGATCCAGATGAGTGGAGACTGTTCATTGATTCATCGAAGACGAGTCTTAAAGCTGTTTTACTACATAATGGCAATGTTTTGCCATCAATTCCAGTTGGTCATGCAGTCCATATGAAGGAAACCTATGACAACATGAAACAACTTTTGAGGTGCATAAACTATGACCAACATCAGTGGCAGCTTTATGGCGATTTGAAGGTTGTTGCTCTCTTGCTTGGTCTGCAGACTGGATACACAAAGTACTGCTGTTTTCTCTGCGAATGGGATAGTCGTGCAAGAGATTCCCACTACATCAAGAAAGATTGGCCACTCCGACAGTCATTGGAGCCTGGGAGGAAAAGTGTTC
Organism: Emys orbicularis; assembly: GCF_028017835.1. Lineage (NCBI taxonomy): Eukaryota > Metazoa > Chordata > Testudines > Emydidae > Emys > Emys orbicularis. The sequence continues at coordinate 92,155,851 of NC_088686.1, read as the reverse complement.
AGCATCTACCACTTGTTGAATCAAGGAAGATTTTGTTACCACCCTTACACATCAAGCTGGGTCTGATGAAGAACTTTGTCAAGGCCATTGACAAAACACAAGTAGCTTTCAAGTACCTCTGTGGAAAATTTCCAAGGTTAAGTGAAGCTAAGATAAAGGAAGGTGTCTTTGTTGGTCCTCAGATTCGTGAACTTCTTCGAGATGATGCATTTGACCATGCGCTGCGTGGCAAGGAAAAGACGGCATGGAAAGCCTTCCAGTTAGTGGCAATAAATTTTCTCGGAAACAATAAGGCAGACAACTACAGGTTGTTGGTGGAAAACCTCCTCAAGGCATACAAAAGCCTTGGTTGCAACATGTCACTAATGATATACATTTTTTTGCACTCTCATCTAGATTTTTTTTCCACCGAACTGCGGAGCAGTGAGCGACGAGCACGGCGAGCGATTTCACCAGGACATTGCAGCAATGGAGAAACACTATCAGGGCAAATGGAGCCCATCAATGCTTGCAGACTATTGCTGGACAGTGACAAGAGATGCTCCATTTAATGAATACAAGAGACAAGCCAAGAAGCGCCGAGTAGACACTGAATAGGATTAAACTACGTACATAATAGTTTTTTGCCTTTTGTTTCATAATAAATTTTATTTATATAACCCGTTTGCTGATTTTTAAAGTGTTACATAAACAGGACAGGTGAAATATTATCATGTAAAGCAACCATAAACACATGAAAAGACCTAGGTTTACAATTTATGATTAAAACTCTACTATCTACACAATATACATAGACATAAAATGTAAAAACTTAAATATCTTAGAAACAGTAGCCAATCAGTTGTTTTAATTGTCATATTTGAATTCAGCACATCAAAATACATAATAAATAGCACATTTTATCTCTGAAGCAGACGACTTCTCAAAAATTGTAGACCAGTGTAATTTTTTAAAACATGCAATTTTTGTAAGAGTATTAAACAATTTACTATGGTCTCAAAAGTCCTATTGAAAAGATTTCAGAGGAAAAGAACTATGAATGAGAGCATATAAAACAACTTAATAGACTTCAGTAGTGCACTTAGGAAGAGTGTGCTACTTTACAAATATTACATCGATCAAAGACTGTGTAAATTGTTTTGACTATACCCAATTATGGAAGCCTGCGAAGTCTTTTTCATAACAGAATTCAGAGAACATTATATGGTAGTTTCCCATTAAATAATTTAATATGGTTGTATTTCAGGCCACTTGTAAACGGGATCATAGGCTCGCAATGCTTAAAACTCGTCGTTTGCATGTGCAGAAGAAGAAAGAAGAGGAGATGAAACACTTTGAGGAGAATACTAATTGGCTGCATCGTGTGGAAAATGAAATGCGTCTCCTGGGACAAGATGGCCATATTCCACAGGTAAATGACTTTCCTTTCAAAGGTAGATTTCAGACGTAGTCAAACATGCTTATAATAGTTGGGAACAGATTCTTTCCTGGAATTTTTTTAGTTATGAAAAACTCTTCCAGTGCTGATTAGAGAAGTGTCAACTGGTTTAGTCTCCCTGGCACAAATCCAGCAGTTCTTCTGCTCTTCCTGAATGTATTGCATCGTTTTAATGCAATTATTTCTCATTCATGAAAATATTTAGCTATGTACAGTGGTAAGCATACTGATGGCATTTAAAAAATTGAACAGCATAGTTTGTAAAAATAGTGTGACACTACATTTTTACTGGCATGGGTTAGAATTTATTGGACATTCAAAAATGAGTTTTAAAGCATTTTTAAAAAGGTATTGGCACACTGGTATAGGGAGGGCGTTCCAGGCTTGGGTGATCAGCATAGGAGTCACTTAAACTAGGGTGTAGGTTTTATGTTATAAGCCCTTTCTCTTCAAATTCATGAACAAGGATGAAATTTGTGTTAGCTATAGCTATAATTTTCAACCCAAATGTTATTGCTGGGGAAATGAGACAATTTCCATCCCACCATGCTGAAAGAACTGGCACATGAGATTGCTAGTCCAGAAGCAAAGATTTTTAATGTATCTATCCGGGGCAGTACCATGTGACTGGAAAACAGCTAATGTCGTACCTTACCTATATTTAAGAAAAGGGGGGTGGTGTGATCATGGCAATTGCAAACTTGTTAATCTCACCTCAGTAGTGTGCAAGATTTTGGAACAAATTTTGAAGGAAAGAATAATTAAATTCATGGAGGTAGATAGTAACGGGAATGTAATGCAACATGGGTTTACCAAAAGTAGATTATCCCAGACTAACCTGATTTCCTTCTTTGAGAAAATAACTGATTTTTTTAGATAAGGGAATAGCAGTACATCTAATATACATGGAGATTGGTAAAGCATTTGACATGGTGCAACGTCGGAAATTATTAGTAACTAAAGAAGATGGGGATTAGAACAAGAATTGTAGGGTGGATAAGGAACTGGATAACGGGTTGTGCTGAAAGGTGAACTATTGGATTGGAAGGAGGTTACTAGTGGAATTCCTCAAGAATCAGTCTTATGACTAATAAAAATATTGAATACGATTAATGACCTTGGCACAAAAAGTGGGAGTGCGCTAATGAAATTTGCTAATGATACAAAGTTGGGAGGCATCAATACAGAGGAGGATCAGAATACTATACAGGAAGATCTGGATGCCCTTGAAGACTGCAGTGGCAGAGGTTCTATGAAATTTAATAGCACAACGTGTATGGTCATACACTTTGCCCTGGTCTACACTACGAGTTTAGGTCGAATTTAGCAGCGTTAGATCAATTTTAACCCTGCACCCGTCCACACGACGAAGCCATTTTTGTCGACTTAAAGGGCTCTTATAATCGATTTCTGTACTCCAACCCGACGAGGGGATTAGCACTGAAATTGACCCTGCTGGGTCGAATTTGGGGTAGTGTAAACGCAATTTGATAGTATTGGCCTCCGGGAGCTATCCCAGAGTGCTCCATTGTGACCGCTCTGGACAGCACTCTCAACTCAGATGCACTGGCCAGGTAGACAGGAAAAGCCCCACAAACTTTTGAATTTCATTTCCTGTTTGGCCAGCATGGCGAGCTGATCAGCACAGGTGACCATGCAGAGCTCATCAGCACAGGTGACCATGGAGTCCCAGAATCGCAAAAGAGCTCCAGCATGGACCAAACGGGAGGTACTGCATCTGATCGCTGTATGGGGAGACGAATCTGTGCTATCCGAACTCCGTTCCAAAAGACAAAATGCCGGACTATTTAAAAAAATCTCCAAGGGCATGAAGGACAGAGGTTATGACAGGGACCCGCAGCAGTACCGCGTGAAACTTAAGGAGCTCAGGCAAGCCTACCAAAGAACCAGAGAGGCAAACGGCCGCTCCGGGTCAGAGCCCCAGACATGCCGCTTCTATGATGAGCTGCATGCCATTCTAGGGGGTGCCCCTACAACTACCCCACCCCTGTGCTTCCCTCCTCCCTCACCCCTCCCGGGCTACCTTGGCAGTTATCCCCCTATTTGTGTGACAAATTAATAAAGAATGCATGACTTTGACTTTATTGCCTCTGCAAGCGAAGATCAAAGGGGGGAGGGGAGGGCAGTTGGCTTACAGGGAAGTAGAGTGAACCAAGGGGGTGGGTTTTCATCAAGGAGAAACAAACAGAACTTTCACACCGTAGCCTGGCCAGTCATGCACAGCGCTCCCTGCTGTGCTCTTCTAACCGCCCTGGTGTCTGGCTGCGCGTAATCAGCGGCCAGGTGATTTGCCTCAACCTCCCACCCCGCCATAAACGTCTCCCCCTTACTGTCACAGATATTGTGGAGAACACAGCAAGCAGTAATAACGATGGGAATATTGGTTTCGCTGAGGTCTAACCAAGTCAGTAAACTGCGCCAACGAGCTTTTAAATGTCCAAAGGCACATTCTACCACCATTATGCACTTGCTCAGCCTATAGTTGAACTGCTCCTTACTACTGTCCAGGCTTCATGAGCCATGGGAGCAAGGGGTAGGCCGGGGTAGGTGCGACCGCGCGGTGCTGCCGACTGGGAGAGCAGCCTGAGGCAGAAGCCTCCAGCTGGCATGATATTCCAGGCAGGACTGAATCTCCATTAGACGAAACTTGAAGAAGAGAATGACCTGGAGTCATTCCCATTTTTGTCTAGGCGCCCCTGACCGACCTCAGTGAGGCCGGCCAGAAGCACCCATGTCTGCCCAGGCGCCCCCCGACCAACCTAACCGAGGTCAGCCAGGAGCACCCACGGGACGACGACGACGGTTAGCAGTCGTAGTGCACCGTCTGCCGTCCGCAAGGCAAGGTGATGCTGCTATGTAGCACTGCAGTACCGCATCTGCCAGCAGCACCCAGGAGACATACGGTGACAGTGAGCTGAGCGGGCTCCATGCTTGCTGTGGTATGTCGTCTGCACGGGTAACCCAGGAAAAAAGGCACGAAACGATTTTTTGCCATTGCTTTCACGGAGGGAGGGAGGGGGGCCTGACGACATGTACCCAGAACCACCCGCGACAATGTTTTTGCCCCATCAGGCATTGGGAGCTCAACCCAGAATTCCAATGGGCGGCGGAGACTGTGGGAACTGTGGGATAGCTACCACAGTGCAACGCTCCGAAAGTCGACGCTAGCCTCGGTACTGTGGACGCACACTGCCGACTTCATGTGCTTAGTGGGGACACACACAATCGACTGTATCAAATCGATTTCTATTAAATCGACTTCTATTAAATCAACCTAATTTTGTAGTGTCCTGATATTAAGCCTTTCTGCTACAAACCAGGGGGGTCACCAGTTGGAAGGGACAAAGGAGTGAGACCTGGGTGTGTTGTTTGATCACAGAATGACAATGAGCCACTGGTATAGTGCAGCTGCAAAAAAGGCAAATGCATTTATCAGGTGAGACATTTCCAGTAGAGAGGGGAAAGTATTAATGCTATTGCGCAAAGCACTAGTAAGACCTCATCTGGAATACTGTGTACAGTTATGGTCACCCATGTTCAAGAAAGATTAATTCAAAATGGAATGGGTACAGAGAAGAACTGATAGAATGATCTGGGGAATGGTGGAAGTCCCATCTTGTTAGAGGAGACTGGAAGAGCTTGGCTTGTTTAGTGTAATAAGAAGACGTCTGAGAGGGGATATGATTGCTTTCTCTAAATACATCAAAAGAGTAATTACCAGGGATGGTGAAGAACTGTTTAAGCTAAAGAACAATGTTGGCACAAGGACAAATGGGTATTAAGTGGTCATGAATAAAATCAGGCTGGAAACTAGAAGGTTTCTAACTATCAGAGAGTGGTTCTAGGATAGCCTCCCATAAGGAGTAGTGGGGGCAAACAACTTAATTGGTTTTAAGAGAGAGCAGAACAAATTTATGGATGGGATTGTGTGACTGTTGTTTGTGATGGTGGGGGGCATGCCTCATCAGCCCTGCGGGTCGGGGTCCCTTCTGGTTTACATTTTACATTCAGGTCTTCATCCAGCCCCCTGCCAGGGTTAGGAATGGATTTCTCACCTACCTCAAAATATATTTTGGATTTTTATCTGGTCTCCTTTCCCTGAATCATCAGAGATGGCCATAGCTAGAGATGGGACTCTGCATGGGGTGGGCCAGTGATGTGAGGTGTCACTGATCATTCTACAAAAATAACAGGAGTACTTGTGGCACCTTAGAGACTAACATTCTCTCTCTCATGTGCTTGACTGGCTGGTTCTTGTTGACATGTTCAGGGTCTAACTGATCACCACATATGGGTTCAGGAGTAAATTTTCCCCCAAATATTGGTAGTGACCTTTGGGCGGAGAAGGGATAGGGGGTTCACCTTCATCTGCAGCATTGGAGTGTGGGTCACTTGCCAGGATTATCTGGGTGTATATCAATTAATCCCCTGCCATTGCAAGGGTCTTGGGCATTGGTGCACCCTAGTCCCTTCTATTCTCTGTCTGAGACACATAATAGTTTAGTCCCCTGTGGACTGTACTGTTTTGGTATAATTTTCATTTTGGGTTTAGTGTGCAGGTGTTGGGTGATGCCTGTGATCTACAGGATGTCAGAATAGATGATCTGGTGGTCCCTTCTGGCCTTAAACTCCATGAATAAAAAAAAAATCTAGAATGGTTTCAGTTATACACAAGGTATATGCTATTGTACATATGTGTACTCTTAACTACGTCCAGCACACAAATCTGTTTGTGAATGGAAAACTATAGGACAATAGCATTTCACTGCTATGTCTAACTAACCTAAATTAAATTTTATTCCTTCTGTAAGATTTATTAAATTAAAAGTTAGTATTGGCATAGTTGTAGATGAATTGCAGAACTACTTTTCAAGGTATTGCATGCTAATCTCTCAAAATCTTTTTTAGACTGAACTTGTGTGTATCGCACTGAAATTGAAATAATATTTTTTATGTAACTTATTTCTCAAGGTGCTCCGTAAAGATCTTCACTGCTTCCATTTAAAGCTAGAGGTCAAGGATCTGAAAATGCAGATTGAACACATGTTGTCTCTAGTATCACTTCAAGAGCAGCAACATAAGCAAACAGAAAAGTAAGTGTGTGTTTGTATATCATGCTTGACGTGTTTGTTCCTCTTCAAAGCTTGTTACTTGTATAATAAATGTACAGATTTCAGTGAGTTTCAGGTAACAATGGCAGCATAATTTTCCAAACCTTTATCTAAACAGTTATAAATACTGAAATAAAAATATATTCCTATATAATGGAAAACATCATAAGCATAGTATTTTTGTAATGTTCAACAGAATGTTGAAAATTCCCTCCACCTCCCAGTATCCCTTCAATATAAGATTTTTCCTTTAATAAAAGGTGATCAGCATAAGAATGGCCACACTGGGTCAGACCAAAGGTCCATCTAGCCCAGTATTCTGTCTTCTGACAGTGGCCGATGACAGGTGCCCCAGAGGGAATGAACAGAACAGGTAATCATCAAGTGATCCATCCCCTGTCGCCCATTTCCAGCTTCTGGCAAACAGAGGCTAAGGACGCCATCCCTGTCCATCATGGCTAATAGCCATTGATGGACCTATCCTCCATGAATTTATCTAGTTTTTTTTTTTTTTTTTTTTTTTTTTTGAACCTTGTTATAGTCTTGGCCTTCACAACATCCTCTGGCAAGGAGTTCCACAGGTTGACTGTGCAGTGTGAGGAAAAAATACTTCCTTTTCGTTTGTTTTAAATACTTCCTTTTGTTTGTTTACCTATTAATTTCATTTGGTGGCCCCTAGTTCTTGTGTTATGAGAAGGAGTAAATAACACTTAGGGCTTGTCTACACTACCGGCCGGATCGGCAGGCAGTAATCAATCCAGCGTGGGTCCATTTATCACGTCTAGTATAGACACGATAAATCGACTGCTGGGCGCTCTCCATCGACTCTGGTACCCCAGAACGAGGAGCGCAAGCAGAGTCGACGGGAGAGCGCCAGCTGTCGACTTACCGCAGGGAAGACACCGCAGTAAGTAGATCTAAGTACGTCGACTTCAGCTACACTATTCACGTAGCTGAAGTTGCATATTTTAGATCGACCCCGCACTGTAGTGTAGACAAGCCCTTACTTATTTGCTTTCTTCACACCAGTAATAATTTTATAGCCCTCTATCATACACCCTTCCTCCCCCCGCTCCCATCTTTTCCAAGCTGAAAAGTTCAGTCTTATTAATTCTCATACGGAAGCCGTTCCATACCCCTAATCATTTTTGTTGCCCTCTTCTGAACCTTTTCCAACCCCAATATATCTTTTTTGAATTGGGGCGACCACATCTGTACGCAGTATGTGGGCGTACCATAGATTTATATAGAGGCAATATATTTCCTGTCTTATTATCTATGCCAGGGGTCGGCAACGTTCGGCACACGGCTTGCCAGGGTAAGCACCCTAGCAGGCCGGGCCAGTTTATTTACCTGCTGACGCGGCAGGTTCGGCCGATCGCGGCCCCCACTGGCCGCGGTTAGCCGTCCTGGACCAATGGGGGCGGCGGGACGCCACGGCCAGCACATCCCTCGGCCCGCGCCGCTTCTCGCCGCCCCCATTGGCCCGGGACAGCGAACCGCGGCCAGTGGGGGCCGCGATCGCCCGAACCTGCCGCGTCAGCAGGTAAATAAATTGGCCTGGCCCGCTAGGGTGCTTACCCTGGCGAGCCGCGTGCCGAACGTTGCCGACCCCTGATCTATGCCTTTCTTAATGATTCCCAACATTCTGTTCACTTTTTTTGACTACCGCTGCACATTGAGTGGATGTTTTCAGAGACCTATCCACAGTGACTTCAAGATCTCTTTCTTGAGTGGTAACAGCTAATTTAGACCCCATCATTTTATATGTATAGTTGGGATTGTGTTTTCCAATGTGCATTACTTTGCATTTATCAACATTGAATTTCATCTGCCATTTTGTTGCCCAGTCACCCAGTTTTGAGAGATCCTTTTGTACCTCTTTGCAGTTTGCCTGGGACTTAACTATCTTGAGTAGTTTTGTATCATCTGCAAATTTTGCCACCTCACTGTTTACCCCTTTTTCCAAATTATTTATGAATATGTTGAATAGGACTGGTCCCAGTACAGACCCCTTGGGGACACCACTATTTACCTCTCTCCATTCTGAAAACTGACCATTTATTCCTACCCTTTGTTTCCTATCTTTTAACCAGTTACCAATCCGTGAGAGAACCTTCCCTCTTATCCCATGATAGCTTACTTTGCTTAAGAGCTTTTGGTGAGGGACCTTGTCAAAGGCTGTCTGAAAATCTATACTATACACTATATCCACTGGATCCCCATTGTCCACATTCTTGTTGACCCCCTCAAATAATTCTAGTAGATTGATGAGGCATGATTTCTCTTTACAAAAACCATGTTGACTATTCCCCAACAAATTATGTTCATCTATGTGTCTGACAATTTTGCTCTTTACTATAGTTTCAACCAGTTTGCCTGGTACTGAAGTCAGGCCTACAGGCCTGTAATTGCTGGGATCACCACTGGAGCCCCTTTCAAAAATTGGCGTCACATTAGCTATTCTCCAGTCATTTTGTACAGTACAGAAGCTGATTTAAATGATAGGTTACAAAGGACAGTTAGTAGTCCTGCAATTTCACATTCGAGTTCCTTCAGGACTCTTGGGTGAATAGTACCACCACCATCTGGTCTTGGTGACTTATTACTGTTTAGTAATATCAATTTAGTAATTACTGTTTAGTTTATCAATTTGTTCCAAAACCTCATCTAATGACACCTCAGTTTGGGACAGTTCCTCAGATTTGTCACCTAAAAAGAATGGCTCAGGTTTGGGAATCTCCCTCACATCCTCAACCGTGAAGACCGATGCAAAGAATTCATTTAGTTTCTTCTCCATGGCCTTATCATCCTTGAGTGCTCCTTTAGCATCTCGATCATCTGGTGACCCCACTGGTTGTTTAGCAGACTACCTGCTTCTGATGTACTTAAACAAAATGTTGCTATTACTTTTTGAGTCTTTGGCTAGTTGCTCTTCAAATTCTTTTTTGGCTTTCCTAATTATATTTTTACACTTCATTTGCCAGAGTTTATGCTCCTTTCTATTTTCCTCACTAGGATTTAACTTCCGCTTTTTAAAGGATGCCTTTTTGCCTCTCACTCTGTCTTTTACTTTCTTGTTTAGCCATGGTGGCTCTTTTTTTGGTTCTCTTACTATGTTTTTTAATTTGGGGTATACATTTAAGTTGAGCCTCTATTATGGTGTCTTTAAAAAATTTCCATGCAGCTTGCAGGGATTTTACTTTTGGCACCATACCTTTTAATTTCTGTTTAACTAACCTCCTCATTTTTGTGTAGTTTCCCTTTCTGAAATTAAATGCTACAACGTTGGGCCTTTGTGGTGTTTTCCCCGCCACAGAGGTGTTACATTTTGTTATATTATGGTCACTATTACCAAGCGGTCCAGCTATATTCACCTCTTGGACTTGATCCTGTGCTCCACTTCGGAATAAATCAAGAATTGCCTCTCCTCTTGTGGGTTCCAGGACTAGCTGCTCCAAGAAGCAGTCATTTAAGGTGTCAAGAAACTTTATCTCTGCATCCCTTCCTGAGGTGATATGTACCAAATCAATATGGGGATAGTTGAAATCCCTCCTTATTCTTGAGTTTTTTGTTTTAATAGCTTCTCTAATCTCCCTGAGCATTTCACAGTCACTGTCACCTTCCTGGTCAGGTGGTCTGTAATATATCCCTACTGCTATATTCTTATTATACAAGCATGGAATTACTATTCATAGAGATTCTGTGGTACAGTTTGGTTCATTTAAGATTTTTACTTCATTTGATTCTATGCTTTCTTTAACATATAGTTCCACTCCTCCACTAGCATGACCTGTTCTGTCCTTCCGATGTATTTTGTACCCTGGTACTACTGTGTCCCATTGATTATCCTCATTTCACCAAGTTTCTGCGATGCCTATTATATCAATATCCTCATTTAATACGAGGCACTCTAGTTCACCCATCTTATTATTTAGACTTCTAGCATTGTTATATAAGCACTTTAAAACTTGTCAGTTTTTAGCTGTCTGCCCTTGTATGATGTAATTGAATGGGACTTTTTTTTTTTTTCTTTTGACTATTTCTCATCAGATCCTACCTGTATTTGATCATTTTCCATCCTCTCCTCCTTATTAGGACATAACGAATCTCCATTTATAGATCCTCCTCTAAGGGATGTCCGAACCACGTGCTCCTCTGCACCTGTCGGCTTTCCCCCAGCCTTTAGTTTAAAAACTGCTCTATGACCTTTTTAATTTTAAGTGCCAGCAATCTGGTTCCATTTTGGTTTAGGTGGAGCCCATCCTTCCTGTATAGGCTCCTCCTTTCCCAAAAGTTTCCCCAGTTCCTAATAAATCTAAACCCCTCCTTCCTACAACATTGTCTCATCCATGCATTGGGTCCCTGCAGTTCTGCCTGTCTAACTGGATCCAGTGTGGATCTGGAAGCATTTCAGAGAATGCTACCATGGAGGTCCTGGACTTCAATCTCTTACCTAGCACCCTAAATTTGGTCTCCAGGACCTCTCTCCTATCCTTCCCTATGTCATTGGTACCTACATGTACCATGACCACTGGCTCTTCCCCCAGCACTACACATAAGCTTATCTAGATATCTCGAGAGATCCACAACCTTCGCACCAGGCAGGCAAGTCACCATGCGGTTCTCCCGGTCATCGCATACCCAGCTATCTATGTTTCTAATGATCTAATCGCCCATTACTAATATCTGTCTCTTCCTAATAACAGGTAGGCTGATCTGCAAGCAACTAAGATTATTTTCAGCTGCAATTGTCAAACTTCTCAGAGATCATATTGCAATCCAAGCTATTTTGAAAACACTTTCTTATTTGTAAATCTCTCTGGTACAGCAAGCATATGGAGCTTTTAAAGAACTGAATATTGCTGACACTTCAGTTGTTTTACCACCGAATTATTAGATCGGCCCACATTACTAGTATACTTCCAAAATAGAGTTGTTTAAAATATATCTTTTTATTACATTAGCATTTAACTTCCAGAATTGTTGGATTTTTTTCCTTTCTTTGCTGTCAAATTTCGTATGTTGTAGTATGCTTCCTTTTACTGGCAACAGAAAGTGAGTGAATAGCAAACAGGAGTTGAGTAAAGGATATTCCATATTAAGACCAAGTTTAAGGTAAAGTTACTTCCAAGTAGCACAGAACTTTTAACAAAGGGATGGAGTGTGAGGGCAAGATATTTTCATTCATTGATGCATTGGTCCATCATTGGCTATTAGCCAAGATGGGCAGGAATTGTGTCCGTAGCCTCTGTTTGCCAGAAGCTGGGAATGGGCCATAGAGGATGGATCACTTGATCCTGTTCTGTTCATTCCCTCTGAATCACCTGGCATTGGCCACTATCGGAAGACAGGATACTGGGCTATATGGACCTTTGGTCTGATCTAGTATGGCCATTTTTATGTTCATTTACAATTCATACAGTCCTTATCACTGCCCTGCAGAGTGCATGCATTCCAGAAGATCCCCTGCTCAATACCCTGCGTAGCTTTGATGCTCTATGTCCCACTCTGCCCCTGTCCAGTGGATCGTAGGTGCAGACTGCAGTGGTACCCATAGACTTCATAAAGGATGTTGATATAATTTCCATACGTATACCAAACAATAACATTGATGTTTATAATCTCCCTGTGCTTTAAGGTACATTGATCAGCTTTTGCTGTGTCGCAGGCCAACCTACCTGAGCTAGCTTGACTCCAGCTATCTCAGGTAACAATAGCAGTGGAGACAGTGTAGCACAGGCTATCGAGTAGAGTATGTAACCAGGATTTGTGCCGGGCTCGTACTGCCTATGCTGCACTGTCTCCACTGCTATTGTTAACCACACTAGCTGGATTCAAGCTAGTTAAGGTAGGTTAGCCTGTGCGTGGCTTTTGCCTTAGACTTAAATGGCATTTAATGATAAGCAAAGTCTAATTTTGTTACACAGAAGCTGTTATACAGCTAATGGGATTCAAGAAAGTTAGATGCTTTGAGCAGATTTTTTTAAAATCAACTATCCATGTTAAATGCGATTACTGCAAACAACGCAAGTGCTGAATAAGCCACAGAAACCTGCAAAACTGAAACTGGAACTCTGGCCCACATTTTGGATGCTGTATAAAAAGTGAACACCACCACTTTGATGCCTGATTGAAAAATAATTGAATTGAAAAAAAGTCTGTGTTGGTTATCTGATGAGATATATAATTGAAAAATAAATATTAGCTCTAATAATATCTTCAATATTATCAAAATATATCAACCATACTTCTGTGCCATTTTTCATGTTTTGGTGTATTGCACAGTGTTATGAAAATATTACTTACTAGGATGATAAAGAATTTTCATATACATCATATTTAATAGTTCAGGGAAGAGAACACCACCAAAATTAGCAGTGATTTCTGCATGGAGTTTTAGTACTTTTCAAAAGTTGATTACACTTCTTTCAAATTGAATCAAATAATAAGGCTACTAAATCAACAATAGACTTTAGGGCCAGAAGGAACCAATGTGATGATCTAGTCTGACCTGCTGCATATTGCAGGCCACAGAATCTTGCCCACCCACTCTCTAGTTTAAACCTGCAAGTGACCCGGGCCCCAATCTGCAGAGGAAGGAGAGAAACTTGCAGGGGCTCAGCCAATAGTAGTTTTTATGTTCTAACAGTCATAGTTCATAGCTAGGTTACTGTTGACTAGACTAAAACTTTCATGTAAAGATATTTAAAATTATCTTTGTCTGGGGTTTTTTGTTTGTTTGTAGAGTACTAAATGCTTTGCTTCCAGTTCTAAGAAAACAGTACTTCACCTTAAAAGAAGCTGGGCTGGCAAATGCTGTCATTGAGGCTAACTTCAAGGAGGTTGAACAGCTGATTCAGAGACCAAAAACAGTAGTTTGGGCTGACCAACCTGTTGAAGAGGAACCTAAACAAAATGATCAACCAGAGATGTCTGTTATCCTGGCATTTCCACAACTTGCAAGCAATCCAAATACACCTTGCCGTAAGTATATAATTACATTTTCTAATGAGAATAATTTGCAATGTTGCCCCAAAAAGCCATGATTGATATGGATAGATTACTTACATTAATATTTGGCAATATAGATTTGCAGTGCCTGCATTTTTTATGTGAACTGTGTCTGTTAAATTGCCATCTATCCCAAAAAAATCTTGCAAACACAACCCAAACTTTTGGTGTAAAATGATGGTCATGAATCAGCTACTCTTGTGGATACAGAGAAAATGTATATGGAGGAAAGACAATTCCCCCCGCCCTCAGACCTGCCTCAAAATGCCATGTCTGATAGAAGATGGACCATTCATTATGTCTAAGCATCTGGTTTCAGTTTTTGCCTAGATTTAAGTAGATATAGTGGCACCCTTGGATTGTTCAATTTAATCTTCCTTTAATCTGACTGAATTTCCATAATTGTAGTGTAATCTACACAGTGAACTCTGGGGTGTCCTATCTGAATGTAAACCGGTGATCAGTAGGTTTGGGAAGCCTAGAGGAGAATATTGAGTTAACTTGCCAAAAGCTCCTCTTAGTCTGGCTGTTTGTTGACATGAATCAGGCATTTTGCAGGTATTGCTAAAGTTGGTGGAACTTTGGCAATTTCTTGGCAGGTCACTTACGGTTTTGGGTTTTTTTTTATTTTAATTGCGTATATTTCTTCTTTCTTTTACTTATAAAAAGAAATAAACTTCCAACAAATCGGATAGAGCAGAGAGGAATCAGACATGAAAACTTAATCGTTGATCAAGCAGTTTGAATGATGCAACATTAACTTTATAATCTATGAAAAGCAGATCCTAAAGCCCACCATATTTACATACTCGTCTTTTACTCTGGGTACCTTCTCGCCACTTGTATCAAATGTCTTTTTCTCTCAGCTGTTTGAGTGTCCTCTAATCTTAGTGATTGTCCATTTAAATTTCTGAAAGATGTCTGTAAACAGTCAAGAGACATAAAAAAACCCTGCCTTTTTATGTAATATTCAAATGTAACAATAACTAAGGCTACGTTTTAGTCACAGGTATTTTTAGTAAAAGTCATGGACAGATCACGGGCTGTACACAAAAATTCATGGGCCCGTGACCTGTCGATGACTTTTACTAAAAATACCTGCCCTGACTAAAACTTGGGCGGGGGGCCACGAGTGCTCTGGGGGGTGGTCTGGGGGCGCTACGGGTGCTGGGGGATGTGGCCCGAGACCCCTGCTGGTACTGGGGGAGAGGGCGTCAGACCACGGTGCACGGCCCGGGACCCCTGCTGGTACTGGGGGAGGGGATTGTCGGGGCTTCCGCGTCTCTGCAGCTCCTAGGTAGCGGAGGCAGGGGCTCAGCTGCTCCCGCCACTAGCGCTGGCTGTTGCAGCTCCCATTGGCCAGGAACCGCATCCAATGGGAGCTGTGGGGCTTGCAAGCAGCATGCGGTGTGGGCCTCCGCTGCCGCCAAGGAGCTGTAGGAGGGCCATGCCACTGGGATCTGGGGAGCCCCCTGCACTCCCCAAGCCCCTGTCCCCAGCCCTGAGCCCCCTCCCACACACCCAAACTCTGCTGCTGGCCGCTGCAAAAGTCATGGAGGTCACAGAAAGTCACGGAATCCATGACCTCCGTGACAGACTCATAGCCTTAACAATAACCAGTTTTGTTCTATTGTGTGGGGGTTTTGGTAAACTAAATCTGTTTTGGTGGGATAAGCTTATTTAAACTTTTCATAACTATCATCTGAGTGCACTCTTCTGAACCACTCTATTTTCAAGGTGAGGGCTGGAGTTTCTGGTTATGAAACTGGCTCTCTTCTCATTTCAAATTAAAATATTATGTTTCACTCTACATATAAATGAGTGGTTTTGCCTACTTTTTGTTGTTTTTAGTTTAAATAACAATGTAATTAAAATTAGCTTTGCAAGTGTTTCATGTAAATGGTCCGTGAAACACTTTTTTTTTATTTTATTTTTTTTAAATAAGAGGTGGATACAGCTGTTACAAGCCTTGCAACTTTTCCAGATATATAGATGTTTTTTTTATGTTGGTGATGTATGGATATGCAAGTAAGTGTTCAGAGTATTTATGACAGGTGATCAGTTTTGTTAGATTTCGGCTATCATTTTTTGTAACTTCTATTCCCTGCCACTCTGCCATGTCAAGCTAAACACTTTTCCCATATGGAACAAAACATATCTACTTCTGTTTCACCCACCTCTCTACAAATCCTATGAGTAACCCACACACTTCCTGGGTGTGGTGCTCTGTCCCCCTCTGGTGGCACCGAGACCACTTAGAGATTAATGAGTCCGCCACAGCCTTACCTAAGAGCTATGTGGCTGTTGGCTCATGTAGTAGAGGCTCATTCATTTAGCTTCAGAGGTCCCAGATTCAATCCTGCCCACCAACACCGGGGCTCTCGGCGTTACATATACATTTAGCGTTTGATCCTGCTCTTATTGAATTCAATGACCGAGTAAAACCCATTCATGCTTTTGAACCAAAATCATAAGGATAGACTTCAGGTTTTCACACTGCTCAAGGGGATTGTGTTTGGATTAGTTGAGGATGATTCCCCATTCTCAATTTGTCTACTGTTCAAAGGCTTCAAGTGTTCCTTGGCGAACATAGCCCACTTCTCTTGTTGGATTACAGGTTTACCTACGCAAATGCAAACCACTTGTTTCAGTTGAGGTGATGCTTTTTTACGCTAATTTTCACTTTTTTCATGCAGACATGGTGCTTGACCTGGAAACTCCCAGGTAGATCTTGTTCAGTGCTTTTCTGTAGACTCCATGCAAATCATGGAAGAAACAACTGCCTTCTTAATGGAAGAGTTTTGTAGCATTGCCTGAAAGGCAATCAGTTCCAGCAACACATGTTTTTCACATAGTTCATCTGGCTAAGCATGCACTCTTTTCGTTTCCTCTTGAGGGTTGATTAGTTATGTAACTATGATGTAAAGCTTGTAGGGGATGTCACCAGTTTCCTTTCCAGACTACTGGAGATTTTTATTCTTCACCGAGAACCATATTCTCTCCCCTGAGCAGCTAAGTTGTTGGCAGCCTATCCTGAAATGATTTTTCTTCATAGCAAGATGATCCACATGTTTTAATGGGCTCTTTCTTCTGATTATTTATATACTATCTAAAGCTTAGCAGTTAGGCACTGTTCTACAAAAGCTTAAAAAAATAGTCAAGCCACAAAATATGACACAAAACTGCCAATCATTGCTGTATTAAGAACCTGAAAGTTAAATTGACTATAAATAAATTAAAACTAACTTAATTGATTTTCATTGTCTATGCTGAAAGAAATCCAAAAAGTACACAGAGCACAAAAAGTGACATCAGATTTTTGATATTTTTACTTGAGATGGTACTAAGAGGAATGATGAGAGCACCTAACTTAAGTTGAGAGTGACCCTTCAAAAAAGAAGCCTTCTCTTGAATGGTTTTCTTTTTTAATGGAACCACTATTACCTGGTACAATAATGATACATTGCTTAAAATGTCCCCATATTTGAAACCATTGGGCCTATATTGCCTATTTTCCTTTGTAAATTGAATAAATATTCCAAATACCTCAGGCACTTCCTGATGCATATGGGAAAATGCAGTGTTTGGAAGGAAATGAGTTACTCTTTGTGGTGGAATGTATAAACCCTACACCAGAACTGAAGGAGTTAAGGAGCAACTCGGGGCCCAGGCAGCGTTGTCCATCCCCACCTGCAGTGCATGCTCCACCTGGAGTTGGAGTTTAAAAGGGAGACTGACAGGACAGAAGGGGCCTGACAGGGCAAGGAGAGAGACTTACCCTGAAAGCTCCTGAAAAAGAATGCTACAGAAACCTTTCTCTGGAAGAAAGCCAGCCTGCTGAGCCCAGAGGGCTGAAGGTTCAGCTCTTCACCTTTTCTTTGTTACTGTGTCAAACTGTAAGACTTTGGTGGGGTAGCGAGTGGTAGGAATTGGCCCAGGAGGCAGTCTTAAGGTGCTCCTGGGTGTTGGGCATTGTTGCTTCTCACATGGCCTGGGGCCAGAGCCCTACCAACCACCTTGTTACAGAGGGCATGAAAACCCTCTCTTCCAGACTCTCTGTTGGGGAAACCCAGAGAAGGTAAAGGCTTTGCAAGCTGCATGGCCGGAACCAAGTATCCGCAGGGGTCGCTAAACAGACTGAAGGTCCTCTCCCACCCCCCTTTCCTTTGGGAGGCTGCGAGACCCAATATCTTCCTTGGGACTCTGTTACCCTGGAGAGTGTTGCATCTCATTGGAGAGCTGACCAGAGGATCAGGGTGACACCCACCAAAAGGCAATCCACCACAGGACATGTTAGTGGGCAATGAGAGAAATTGTAGGTGAGGTGAGTAGAGATCTAGTGCCCTAACCATTAGGCTACACTGCCAGTGAGCACCGCCCATCAGAGTCTTGTATTGCTCTCCTGGATGAAAAGTAGTTTGTCTATCCTGCACTTTCACTGCATAGTTCTAAAATTCATGAAGATGGCTTTTCCTCTTGTTGGCCTGTACTGCATTTGTGTTTAAAAGACCTATTCAGAAAGGTAAAATTGTTAGGAATGGCTATGCTTTCAAAAGCTTCTACAGATTTAACTTTGCCACTAATTTTGTTCCATGCCGAGGCTTGAGGACACAACCTTTTTGTCACAAAATGTACATACCAAAGCTTCTAAGAAACAAAAAGTAGGTTAGAGAACAATATTAGCATAGAAAAACATGATTCTCGCTATACTAAAGAGGGAACAAAATGGTGAGACAGAAATGGGAAGGATGCAGTGTTTTCTTATTCTTTAAAGACCCCCCAAAATAAGTTTTCTCAGAACTAATTATTTTTTCCCAAAAGTCATTTCAAAAGAATGCTTGGCAATCATTTAGCAATACCTGACCTGACTAAGATCTTTAGTAAACAAATATAAAGGAAGATTTATACAGATGTATTTGGTACATAGATTATTTTATTTTATTTTATTTTATTTTAGTTCATAATATGTTCAAGATGTTGGAAAGGAAACAGGGTTTTGCATCAAGACTGAACAACACTGACCACCTGTTACACAGTGGTCATTATTCCTTATTTTAAAATCCATATTTCACATGCAACATAATTGCATGGACTTTACTTGTCAACAGTAAAACATAACTGTTCATTTTTGGCACTTGATTTTTATTTTTAATTTCATAAGTTGAGAGAATTAATTTTAAAATCTACAGTATTTCATAAATATGTATTTCCTCTTGGGAATGTTTCTGAAGTTTTGATTTTAAATACTTTGTTTTTGGAGACGTTATTTGGTGGTAATAAAGTGTTTCATTCGCATTAAATTGAATTATGTATACAGTATGCTTTAATAAAGTATTATGAGTCTGGGGAGTCCAACAGGAAGGGTGTGTATTAGGTCAGCTTGTTAGTAGATGTAATTTACTGCTCTTGCGTCTAAATATGGATAGGTTTCAAAGAATGAGCATTTTGGGGTGCTGGGGTACTATAAATGTCTTCCTGCAGAAATGAAATACTATTATGACTAAATATGCTAATCATGCTGTGCCAGCACTCATGGATCATATATTAAGATATACTAGGGAACTATAACTTCCTTTTCAGTATATGTTTATAAAGTTATTACATTTGTTTGACTGAACTAAGAAGATTCTAATTATCATTCATTATCCATTAATGAAAGTTCCAAATATGTCACTCTAGCTATCTACAAGTAATTATGGTCAGCGTAAGTGTAAAACTGAAATAGTATAGAAAAACAATGTCTGTGGCCACAAAGGAAATTGCTGACTTTTTCACATCATAAAACACCAGGCAGGAAAATTCTTTCTTTTTTACAACATTGTCCTTTTTCTTACAGTCTATTAAGAAAATGGAAATATGAAACTTTTATAAAGTTTACCGTCAAATTATGGTAGCTTCAATGGCTGATACATTCAACAAACAATAAGAAAGCTATCAGTTTAAAAAAATTGGCAATTAAAACTTGATGCTGCAGCAGCATTAATTTATAAAATAGCTGTTGTGGAACTAAAATGGTATGGTTAAAATGATAGAATTAAACTCTGTTGTGACACTTTTCACATTATAATCACGATACCTAGCAATCTAAAGCAGTTGAAGCATTGCAATAGGAGGACAAGGAAAGAATTACAGTTGCAAGCCACTAGTTTTTCATAGGTTGCTATTAGATTTAAACTAGGGTTGTTGGAAATGAGGAGACCGTATAATGAAGATTTTAAGCATCTGTGGGATACTCCTTTCTCTCCCCTGCTTTTCAGTTACTTGGGTCAGGAGGAGCAGCCAGTTTTACTTTATATATTTTGTAAGAAAGTGTTCTGGCATGGTTCTGAGAGAAATCACACAAGAACTCTTATTCACAGGGAAAGTCTGAGGATCCATTACAATGGTTCTTACTCTTGAGCTTGTAGCTTCTTGGGGGCATTGACCAGACTTGTCAATCAGGCAGACTGGGAATGGCCATATCGCTGAACACCCAGCCAGCTAGCCAGTTTGAACTGCCTCCAGCAGCTTGCAGGAAGTCTTTACCAGATCTCCTGCTCAGGGCAACAAGAAACCAAAACAACCAAGAAAGGATTCTGTGTGTTACTGGGCTGTTGTTTAACATCAAGCAGGCCCTGCAGCAGGATTTTTTTGAAACCCCTTCTGATATCAAGGTCGCTGGCTTCAGCAGCTTTCATTGTAGGCTCCCTGGAAGAACATCGGTAGCCTAGAGAAGTTTGGCAGAAGAAGGTGCAAAATGCCCAGGCTCACCAGACCCACTTATGCCATGGTCAGCTACGCCATAACTGCCAGGCTAACCAAAGTCTGCTTGTGCTGCAAGGACCCTGCTCACTGTGGGTCGACCATGCCCCAAATAGCGAGCCAGCCAGCCTTCCCTGGAGGACTGAGAGGGAAAGCAATGCAAACGTGGAATTCCTTAAACCTTTAGAAGCCTTTCACCATCTTTTCCAAAACAAATTCAGATATCCGTTAGCTCTTTTCCCTATGTTGATCTCACAGCCCCACATGCACATTCTACTGGTGTCATTAGTATTACTGACACTACCTATGGGTGGAAGCTGTATCCTCTGATCATGTAAAGTTAGATTAGAAAAAGCCCTAGAGCAATCTTGCATTGGCAGAGATGGCAACCAAAAGTTCTGATACTTTTCTATCTCTGTTACACAGCATGTTTAAAAGAATTACTTTTATCAGCATACAATAGCTATTTTAAAAAACACATTGAAACCTTCCTTGCAAAATTTCATATAAAGACCACTGGCAAGAAATTCCTGATTCTTATGTTTTCAATTGTACCTGCATATGCAATTTGCTTATTTTCATTACGGGAAATAAATGCTGTAGCTAAGGTACTAGAAGGCATTTCTATTCATTTTTTCCCCTGTTGGGGTGTGAATGGTTTTGAGGAGGGTATTTTTTGCTTTACTTTAAAAAAAAAAAAAAAAATCTAACCTTGCTGAAGTATCTGCAATATCAAGATTGCACAACTAAAACTGCAAAAATGAAGAAATATAATTTTTTACAGCGATAGTAACTTGGGCATGTTGTACATATGCAGTATTTTCCAATTTTTCCCCCTAAAGCTTGTCTCTTAATATATTTGCCGTTTTTCTTAGCATAAAGTTTGTAGGTTGCACAAAATGGCTGAAATGACATTGTTCCCAGAACTTTACCTTTTGCATCTCCTGACTTTTGGTCATTTTATTATGAAACTTTAGCATAGAATTGCTATATAAGTTTTGTGCATTAAACAGAGCCTTATCTTCTTTCTCATTAAAACACAGAAACTTTGCAAAGTGTATACTGTTGTTGTTCAACAGTCAAAATACACATTCATTTCAGAAGTTACTCAAATATATTAATTATTTGCTTTGAAATTACTTCAATTACAAATTCATCTTTGAGAAAAATCTGTCATCTTCCTATGGGCTAAAGGAGTGTTTTAGGAATAAGTTAGAAGATATTTTTATTTGGTTGCAGTTTGTGTATGTTGAACAGAATCTAAAATTATTTGGAGCTGTCATTGACTAAAACATAAATGATGTGTAAAATTCAAGATATAGAATAGGTATACATTCATGAACACAGTCTTAAGGTTCCATCGATTTAGGGTCTTGGGTAATAGAGTGACCCACACTATTCACAATGTAGAGCGGGGTGTGAGGGGTGCTTGGGGGAAAGATGCACAAAGCTAGGTTGAGGGCCATAACTGGTATTTACAAGTATTTCTGTGAATGAGGACGTTCTTGGCATGGTTTCAGGCATCCCATTTCCTGAAGCCTTACTGTGCATTAGTAGTGAGAGAACAAAATTGATTTACAGGGAAAAATGGCATCCATTACCTTCCCTAGTGACAAATACCAAAAGTAAAGTCAATTTACTATTGTGTGGGGCAGGGACAATTGGGATATAGTTGTATGATAGTTAAAAAAAAAATTGATTAAAACAGGAAAAACATTTTTCTGCCTTATTTAAAAGACTTTTTATATACTGAAGAGCTCATTCACCCTGTCTTAATATGACTTCCTTCCTTCCTTTGTGTTGAATAAAATATTAATAATGACCACCATGCCAGTCCCATGAATGCAAACTGTTTTCTAGCCTTTTCACATCATAGCTATTGTTATAAGAATGTCATTAAATTGCCCACCATAATGATCCCTCTGGGTCACATGAATATTCAATAGCTGAAATTCATTCACTAGACATAATTTGCGATTCGGAATTCCGTGAGTCAGAAAGTTGTTAAAAGAATCAGAATTTATGATTAGTGTAGTAATTGGATCAATCATTTGTAGCCCAGAAATGTTTATTGAAATGCATACATTAATATTTGATTTCACTTTAGCAGAACAACCTGGCAGACTTAATTTAGCACAGTTTCCAGAAATATCCCCTCCTGCATGTATTAACATGAGTTCTAGAAGAAGAAGAATCCTGGCTATTATTTTGTCCCAAACTTCAATTAGAACTAATCCAATTCATCAATGTGTCTTTGTCACAAACCCTACTTATTTGGGCTGTGACTCATGATTGCTAAATACTGCATTCTGCTTTTCACATTAACTTATACCTCTGTAAATATCTTATGATTGTACACTCACCTCTTGATAAATTAGTTCCTCAGGGTAAAGTCTTTTGGGCAAACCAAAGGATGACCAAAACCTGCTGCCTCTTTTATTTGAAGTGACACTTTTAACTTCTTTAAATCATTTTTGCACTTAAACTATTTATATATAAAATCATCTGGTAAAACAACAGTTGATTAATAACAAATTTTGGCAAGTATAGACTTAAAATTCATTAGCCAACCGCTGTAGATCAGTCAGTTCAGTAGGTATGTGCTCTGTTTTCAATGAGAAATTCCATTTTTAGAAATAAGCATTTTGCTCAAAGAAATCCAATTGGTGATGTCACTTCCATTGTAAAATATATTTTACTCCAGTCCCTTATCTTTAGTGTAAATATTTCTATTGCATATCAAACATCTGTATATACTGAAAGCACTAATTGTAGACTTCATAATGACTCGTTCTCGTATAGCAAGCAAAAGGAACAGTTTAATACTCCTGACTGGGACTATTAGAAAACTTTTACAGTACAGTAAGCAAGAGGGGAAAAAATCCATACAAATCAGAACATTTGACCAATTTTACAAATTGTCTTTTTCAGATGCAAACATACTTTTTATATTACCAGAGGTGTGCCTATCGGATACCTACATTCCAGTCAATAAGCCTAATATTAAATTTTGTTGTTTAAATAGCTCTACAGGGTAAATACAGTCAGAACCATTTCAGACGGTGGGATTTCTTCTTTCAAAGGATCCATTTTGTATGCAAATGTTTATTTGCTATACCACATAACATAAGTTTGATTAAATGTTTGCCATGTTGGATGGCCTTCTTTTAAGACTTTCTTTTTGTACCTTTTTATTTGGACATTCATTCAATTTTAGTTCATTATCTAGGAATAAGATGTATTCCCACTTACTATTCATTTTAATATAAACCGTTTTAATGAATGGTCTTGTTTATTGGCTTCTTGGATGTTAGTCATCAACATGTTACTTTTCAACACATAACTGTTTCATAAAATGTTTTATATTAGTGGATGTGGCAAATAAGAATGTACTGACTCCTTATTCATTCTGTTTGCACAATGATATATTTAGTGAGAAATTAGCAGAGTACACATAGACTAAGAAGCATCCATCCTCCCAAAAGAGGACTCTGGTCAATCAAGGGATAATATTACCCCGAAGTTGCATCATAAAAATGTTTCAGTTAATTAAATAAATTCCAGAATTACTTCAGTCCTTTAAATCTGAAACTGTTTTGCCTCTCCCTGAACAGATGTAAGTATAAAAGGAAGGCTGTGTAAAATGACCACATGTCTGCACAATCACCTGGATCATTCTTTTGAACACACAGCTGGATGGCCCCATACAGCAGAGTTCACATAGAGTAAGAACAGATTCTAAGAAGATTTAGAAAATAGGCCAGTTCAACACAGTTATGGAAAAGTAGCATTTAATCAATCTGAACATACTCAACTGCAAATTGATTGACAGTGTTACATACATGAGTCTCCTCTTTTAATATGTCTTTGTATACGTTACCTAAGTATTTGAATCTCTTATTTGGACAAGACTTTCCTAGAATTGAGTGCGCTACCATTTAGAAAATAGAGAGAAGCAGTTCACATAGGTGTTTAAATTTTAGGCATATGGTACTTTCAGTGTCAGCCAGTTGTACCAAACTGTAACTTTCAATGTGGTGCATCAGATATTGGGAGAGCGTATAACAAAATAATAATAATATTAAAATTAGGGCTGTCGATTAATCGCAGTTAACTTGCAGTTTTAATTGCACTGTTAATAGACTACCAATTGAAATTTATTAAATATTTTGGATGTTTTTCTACATTTTCATATATATTGTATTCTGTGTTGTAATTGAAATCAAAGTGTATATTATTTTTTATTACAAATATTTGCACTGTAAAAATGATAAACAAAAGAAATAGTCTTTTTTAATTCCCCTTATACAAGTACTGTAGTGCAATCTCTTTGTCGTGAAAGTACAACGGGGTGAGCAAACTTTTTGGCCTGAGGGCCATATCTGGGTGGGGAAGTTGCATGCAGGGCCATGAATGTAGGGTTGGGGCAGGGATGCGGGGTGCGGGAGGGAGTGCAGAGTGTGGAACGGGGCGCGGTGTGCAGGAAGGGGCTTGGGGCACAGATAGGTGTGGCATGTACGAGAGGGCTCAGGGCAGGGGGTTGAGGTGCAGGAGGGGTTTGGGGTGCTGGCTTCAGCCCGGGGCCGCTTACCTTGAACCGCTCCGGGGTGACAGCTGCGCACAGCGGGGCTAAGGCATGTCCCTGCGGCCCCTGGCGGTGGGGGCAGAGGGCTCCGCCCACTCCCCTCGCCTGCAGGTACCTCCCCCGAAGCTCCCATTGGCCGTGGTTCCCCATTCCCAGCCAATGGGAGCTGCAGGGGGCAGGGCCTGCAGGCAAGGGCAGTGCGCGGAGCTGTCTGCCGCTCGCTTCCTAGGGACCTGCAGGGACCTGGTGCCAGCAGCATCTGGGAGCAGCGCGGGGCCAGGGCAGCCTTGGCGCCACGGGGGTGACAATCCCACGGGCCGGATCCAAAGCCCTGATGGGCCGGATCCAGCCTGCGGGCCGTAGTTTGCCCACCCCTGAAGTACAACTTAAAAATATAGATTTTTTTTGTTTGTTTGTTACATAACTGCACTCAAAAACAAAACAATGTAAAACTTCAGAGCCTACAAGTGCACTCAGTCCTACTTCTTGTTCAGCCAATTGCTAAGACAAACAAGTTTGTTTACAATTACAGGAGACAATGCTGCCCTCTTCTTATTTACAATGTCACCAGAAAGCGAGACCAGGCATTTTCATGGCATTTTTGTAGCCGGCATTGCAAGGTATTTACATGCCAGATATGCTAAACAATCGCTTGACAGTCCTGATTAAAATCTTCCATGTGTAGTTACCCCTTGTACCGAGGTCTGTAGAAGAGAGTCCTCACAAAAAGGCTTCCAGTCACCACTAACTTCTTTCCATGGTGCCCAGGTTTTAACTGCAGTGCTCTTTGCAGTTTCACTTGTTACTTTTTCAGCTTTTAGTTAGAAATGATAGCATTGGCATAGCTGGAAAATAAGAACCCTAGTACACTATGTATGGAAATGTGTCCTTTGGAAATATTTGCAGCTCACTGTTTGTCAGCCATGTTAATGTGCCTGTAAATTTCCCCTGACAAATAAGAGTGCCATATTAGAAGCATAGAACACAACCAAACTCCTGTGGATGGTGCTGAATCTGCATCAGGAAAAGACATTGCTGCATAAAAAACAGTGTTAGTTAGAACTCCAGTAGCCTATGCTATTCCCAACCCAAAGAAAAGTTCAAAGCATTTGATGGATGTAGTGTAGTGGTACTTTTCTTATCTGTAAAGCAAAAGCTAGACAAGATGTAACTAAAAAACACCCTGATTTCTATGACAGAAAGATAGGCTCAAGGAATGTTTGCGGGACAAAACTGCTGGGATGTAGATGAAATGTATGCGCTTAGCATATCTTAATAAATCATTGTGGGTTCAGGAATCCCCCATACATTACTATCCTATCCTATCCTTATGTATCACAAGCCTTGTATTAAGCTGAACTCTATGGGGAATGCTCATACTGTGTAGTAAGAGTTGTTATACAAGACAGACGTTCCTTAAACTGCATTAATAATGTAATGACCGATATTAAGAGTGCCCAAAAATTTACCTGTCTTGCTGTACTTAGCTTCAGTACTATTCTTTCCTTGTAAGATTGGAATAACACAGTGTTAAAGACTTCCCTAATTAATTCACTTTGTTTGATACATTTCATGCCCATCTCATGTTCAATTTGTACCGTAACTACTTGTGAATTTGTGTAAAGCAGCAGTCTGTTAAATACGGCTCCTGGGTTCTATGAAATATTTGGATCACCATACTACCTCGGAGTCCTAGTCATGGTTCAGGACCCCCTTGTGGTAGGCCCTGACAAAAACAGAACAAAAAGACTGTTCTCACCCCAAAGGTGCTTACAATCTAAGTATAAAACAAAGGAAACTAGATGTGGGCGGGGGGAGTAAAGGAAACAATGAGTCAACATTGGTCAGTGGGATAGGCAGTGGTCTCAGCACACCAGCAGCCTTGCTGTTGTCAAGTTTTTTGTAGGAATCATGGGGGGGAAAGAGTTTTGGGGGGATTTGAAAGAGGATTAATAGAACTCCCCAGAATAATTCCTAGAGCATATAGTTTAGAAAAAATATCAAATCCTGGTTTAAAAATGGTCAGTGATGGAAATTCCACCATGAGCCTTGGTAACTTGTTCCAATGATTAAATTACTCTCACCATTAAAAAAATTTAAGAACATAAACATAAGAACATAAGAATGGCCATACTGGGTCAGACCAAAGGTCCATCTAGCCCAGTATCCTGTCTACTGACAGTGGCCTAACAGGTAATGATCAAGTGATCTCTCTCCTGCCGTCCATCACCACCCTCTGACAAACAGAGGCTAGGGACACCATTCCTTACCCATCCTGGCTAATAGCCATTAATGGACTTAACCTCCATGAATTTATCCAGTTCTCTTTTAAACCCTGTTATAGTCCTAGCCGTCACAACCGCCTCAGGCCAGGAGTTCCACAAGTTGACTGTGCGCTGTGTGAAGAAGAACTTCCTTTTATTTGTTTTAACCTGCTGCCCATTAATTTCATTTGGTGGCCCCCCCTAGTTCTTATATTATGGGAACACTTTCTCCACATCACTCATGGATTTTATATACCTCTATCATATCCCCCCTTAGTCTCCTCTTTTCCAAGCTGAAAAGACCTAGCCTCTTTAATCTCTCCTCATATGGGACCCATTCCAAACCCCAAATCATTTTAGTTGCCCTTCTCTGAACCTTTTCTAATGCCAGTATATCTTTTTTGAGATGAGACCACATCTGTACGCAGTATTCAAGATGTGGGCGTATCATGAATTTATATAAGAGCAATAAGATATTCTCCGTCTTGTTCTCTTATTCCCTTTTTAACGATTCCTAACATCCTGTTTGCTTTTTTGACCGCCACTGCACACTGCGTGGACGTCTTCAAAGATCTATCCACGATGACTACAAGATCTTTTTCCTGATTAGTTGTAGCTAAATTAGCCCCCATCATACTGTATGTATAGTTGGGGTTATTTTTCCCAATGTGCATTACTTTACATTTATCCACATTAAATTTCATTTGCCATTTTGTTGCACAATCACTTAGGGACCCTTGGGAACACCACTAGTTACCCCTCTCCATTCTGAAAATTTACCATTTATTCCTACCCTTTGTTCCCTGTCTTTTAACCAGTTCTCAATCCATGAAAGGATCTTCCCTCCTATCCATGACAACTTAATTTACGTAAGAGCCTTTGGTGAGGCCTTTTGAGTTTTTGGCTAGCTGTTCTTCAAACTCCTTTTTGGCTTTTCTTATTACATTTTTACACTTAATTTGGTGGTTTTTATGCTCCTTTCTATTTACCTCACTAGGATTTGACTTCCACTTTTTAAAAGATGCCTTTTTATCTCCCACTGCTTCTTTTACATGGCTGTTAAGCTACGGTGGCTCTTTTTTAGTTCTTTTACTGTGTTTTTTAATTTGGGGTATACATTTAAGTTGGGCCTGTATTATGGTGTCTTTGAGAAGTGTCCATGCAGCTTGCAGGAATTTCACTCTAGTCACTGTACTTTTTAATTTCTGTTTAACCCCCTCATTTTTGCATAGTTCCCCTTTCTGAAGTTAAATGCCACAGTGTTGGGCTATTTTCACCTTGTTTCCAGTCTGAATTTGTCTAGCTTCAATCTCCAGTCATTGAATCGTGTTATACCTTTCTCTGCTAGATTGAAGAGCCCATTATTAAATATTTGTTCCCCGTGTAGGTACTTATAGAATGTAATCAAGTCACCCCTTAACCTTCCCTTTGTTAAGCTAAATAGATTGAGCTCCTTGAGTCTATATAAGGCATGTTTTCTAATCCTTTAATCATTCTCATGGCTCTTCTCTGAACCCTCTCCAATTTATCAGCATCCTTCTTGAATTGGGGGCACCAGAACTGGACACAATATTCCAGGAATGGTCGCACCAGTGCCAAATACAGAGGTAAAATATCCTCTCTATTTCTACTCAAGACTCCCTTGTTGATGCATCCCGGGATCGCATTAGCTCTTTTGGCCACAGCATCACACTAGGAGCTCATGTTCAGCTGATTATCCACCACAATCCCCAAATATTTTTCTGAGATACTGCTTCCCAAGATAGAGTTCTCCCATCTGTAAGTAAGAACATAAGACCAACCATATTGGGTCAGACCAAAGGTCCATCTAGCCCAATATCCTGTCTTCCGACAGTGGCCAATGCCAGGTGCCCCAGAAGGAATGAACAAGCAATCATCAAGTGATCCATTCCCTGTGCTCATTCCCAGCTTCTGGCAAACAGAGGCTAGGGACACCATCCCTGCCCATCCTGGATAATAGCCATCGATGGACCTATCGTCCATGAATTTATCTAGTTCTTTTTTGAACCCTGTTATAGTCTTGGTCTTCACAACATCCTCTGGTAAAGAGTTCCACAGGTTGACTGCGTTGTGTGAAGAAATACTTCCTTTTGTTTGTTTTAAACCTGCTTCCTATTAATTTCATTTGGTGACCCCTAGTCCTTGTGTTATAAGGAGGAGTGAATAACACTTCCTTATTTACTTCCTTGACACCAGTCATGATTTTTATAGACCTCAACCATATCCCCCCTTAGTCGTCTCTTTTCCAAGCAGAAAAGTCCCAGTCTTATTAATCTCTCCTCATATGGCAGCCGTTCCATACCCCTAATCATTTTTGTTGGCCTTTTCTGAACCTTTTCCAAGTCCAATATATCTTTTTTGAGATGGGGTGACCACATCGGCACACAGTATTCAAGATGTGGGCATACCATAGATTTATATAGAGGCAAAATATTTTCTCCCTTATTATCTATCCCTTTCTTAATGATTCCCAACATTCTGTTCGCTTTTTTGATTGCCACTGCACATTGAGTGGATGTTTTCAGAGAACTATCCACAATGACTCCAAGATCTCTTTCTTGAGTGGTAACAGCTAATTTAGACCCCATCATTTTATATGTATAGTTGGAATTATATTTTCCAGTGGGCATTACTTTGCATTTATCAACATTGAATTTAATCAGCCATTTTGTTGCCCAGTCACCCAGTTTAGAGAGATCCTTTTGTATCTCTCCGCAGTCTGCCTGGGACTTAACTATCTTGAGTAGTTTTGTATCATCTGCAAATTTTGCACCTCGCTGTTTACCCCTTTTTCCAGATCATTTATGAAATGTAGAATAGGACTGGTCCCAGTACAGACCCCTTGGGGACACCACTATTTACCTCTCTCCGTTCTGAAAACTGACCATTTATTCCTACCCTTTGTTTCCTATCTTTTAACCAGTTACCAATCCATAAGAGGATTCCTTCTTATCCCATGACAGCTTACTTTTGCTTAAGAGCCTTTGGAGAGGGACTTTGTCAAAGGCTTTCTGAAAATCTAAGTATACCATATCCACTGGATCCCCCTTGTCCACATGCTAGTTGACCCCCTCGAAGAATTCTAGCAAATTGGTGAGGCATGATTTCCTTTTACAAAAACCATGTTGACTCTTCCCCAACTAATTAGGTTCATCTATGTGTCTGACATATGACATAGACACAGGACAATATGTTAGTTTTGCTGATATTTATGGGGAACTCCTCCCAAGTATGAGGTGCAGCCTCTGAGAAAGCATGATGGTGCTTGTTAAAATTTTAACAAGTGGACAATGGAGGCTGGCATCATAGGCCAATTGGAGATGTGGGTGTCAACATCTGTATAGCAAATGGGATGGTAGGTAGGCTGGGAATTGGCCATGGAAACAAGTAGCTTATGTTTAATGCAGTAGAGAAGTGGGACCCAGTGGAGGGATGTAAAGAGACGGGTGACATGAGCAAAGGGGATTAGCAGCAGCATTGTCAATAGATATGAGCAGGACAAGGTTGCATTAATCAAGGCCAGAGAAGAATGATGCAGTCATTGGAATGTGAGATAATGAGAACTTGGACATGTTTTACTGCATGGATGAATAGGAAAGGCTATCACTGGATACATCTACACTACAGCTGAGAGCTAGACTCGAGCTAACATGCTAAAAATAGCAGGGTGGGCATTGCAACGTGGGCAGCGGCTTGGGCCAGCCACCCAAGTTTAGGCCCTGGGGGTCAGGCAGGCTTGGATTAGGGCAGTTAGCTCAAGCTGCCAACTGTGCCGCTAGATCCACACTGCTGTTTTTAGCATGCTAGCTTGAGTAGAGGTAATGTGAGTCTGTCTATCCAGGTGAAGAGACACGCTCCCAGCTGCAATGTAAATATAATCTTAGGATATGTCTACACAGCCGACGTTAAAGCGCTGCCACAGCAGCACTTTAATGTGGCTGTGTAGTCACGGCTCCAGCACTGGGAGAGAGTTCTCCCAGCACTGTAATAAAACCACCTCCACGAGTGGCGTAGCTACCAGCGCTGGGAGCGCAGCTACCAACTCTGTAGCACTATCTGCACTGCCACTTTACAGCGCTGAAACATGCAGTGTCCCGGGGGGGTCGGGGGGGTTCACACCCTTGAGCAAAGAAAGTTTCAGCGCTGTAAGTAGCAGTGTAGACAAGGCCTTAGAGATGTTGGTTGCATCTGCATAATAAGATTTAGATGTAGCCTGGATGTAAGGACCTAGAAAGAAAGATGTCTTTCCTCCTCCATCATGAATGATGTGGAGAAAGTGAATAAGGAAGTTTTATTTATCACTTCATATAATACAAGAACATGGGGTCACCTAATGAAATGAAAAGGCAGCAGGTTTAAAACAAACAAAAGGAGGAAATACTGCTTCACACAACACACAGTCAATCTGTGGAACTCGTTGCCAGGGGATATTGTGAAGGCCAAAACTATAACTGGGTTCAAAAAAAAATTAGGTTCATGGAGGCCATCGATGGCTATTAACCAAGATGGTCAGGGATTCGACCCCATTCTCTGGGTGTCCCTAAGTCTCTGACTGCCAGATGCTGGGATTGGATGACAGGATGGATCACTTGATAACTGCTTTGTTCTGTTCATTCCCTTTGAGGCATCTGGCATTGGCTGTGGTCAGAAGACAGGATACTGGGCTAGATGGACACAGCCTAGCTGTTCTTATGTTCTTCCACAGCTCCTGTGTCTTTTCTCCTTTCTGGCTTTGACGCTTTGCTTTCTAGTTCCAGACTTAGCTAGCCTGAGCCTGTGACAGTAACATTGTAAGCAGTGTTGACAACTCTCATAATTTTCTCATGAATCTCACAATATTTAGTGTTTTTTCTTAAAGCCCCATATGCTAGAATCAAGAGATTACAGTAGGATATTCCCTTTATTTCTAGTATCTTGGCCACTTTGACTTAGTACTCTGTTTTATTTTAACTTGTTCTTTACTGTGAATTTCATTCTGGTTATGTTAGTTATTTTAAAGGCATTTTTATTACTGGCTTATATTTGCCCAAATAGAACCCCTGCAATCTGCTTTTTATTAATGTACTTGTTTTGCAGTATGAAATATTTCTTCTTGTGATGAAGTTCAACAAATTATTAATGTTGGCAATAATTTTTTGTTCTCCACCTATCTAATTCATGGCTTAACTGCTCACATTTACAGTTAATTTAAAAGTGTTTTCTGTATTTAGTCTTGTAGAAGCTTCTAAAACTTGGCACTCTCTCCAAGATGTTTGTGTATCACAGACTTCCTTCCTAGTCATTCTTAGGACATTTCAATAACCCAGCATCTTACAGTAAGCAAACTTTCTGAAATTGGAACCTCATTGTCGGAATGTAACGGCAGACAAATAGAACACTAACCACTACTTTTTCCCGAAACACACACTTTCAGATGCATATAAGCTGCAGCAAAGCCTCATAAATTAATATTTAAAAATGTGTCCTGAAATGTTTAATGGATAGTTGTTTCAAAGACTAGAAATGGATTTGCTGGATAAAGCTTTGTTGGATTTCAGAATATAAGCTGTCCAAAAACCTTTAAATGGAAGCCTTGGTCACAATTTTTAGTTGTGACAGAAGGTACGTATTCTGAATAAAGGGCATTAGTTTTACAGTAAAAATGTATACAGCACTTGACAAAAGGCCAAGGATGAGAGAGCGGACCTTGTAGTGAACTATAAATGGAATCATTAGTGCTCTTGCAAGAGCGCCAATTGAAAGTAGTTTATAAACAAAACAAAAAAAAACCCTCTTGCCTATTATCGACCAATGGACTTTGAGAAAAATAGCTGTCTGTACCACAATATGGCTATAAAAGATAGTGGATGGGGAAATTAAATGAGACTGGGAAATTATTTTTGAAACATATCTCCCATTTATGCTACACTCAAACAAAAATTCCACAGCCGTGAAATGAAACAGTATAATGGGAAAAAAGCCTGTTGAAAGTCTTTGGGTTAAGTTTAGAGGCAAGAGCAACAAGAGTTATGTCATGGTGGATCAGAAGGATGAGGTAGACGAGGCTTTCTTCGGACAACTAACTGAAGTTTCCAGATCACAGGCCCTGGTTCTAATGGGGGACTTCAATCACCCTGACATCTGCTGGGAGAGTAATACACCAATGCACAGACAATCCAGGAAGTTTTTGGAGAGTGTTGGGGACAACTTCCTGGTACAAGTGCTGGAGGAACCAACTAGGGGTCGTGCTCCTCTTGACCTGCTGCTTACAAACAGGGAAGAATTGGTAGGGGAAGTAGAAGTGGGTGGCAACCTAGGCAGCAGTGACTATGAGATGGTTGAAATCAGGATCCTGACAAAAGGAAGAAAGGAGAGTAGCAAAATATGGACCCTGGACTTCAGAAAAGCAGACTTAGACTCCCTTGGGGAACTGATGGGTAGGATCCCCTGGGAGACTAATATGAGGGGGCAAGGAGTCCAGGAAAGCTGGCTGTATTTTAAAGAAGCCTTATTGAGGGCGCAGGAACAAACCCTCCCGATGTGCAGAAAGAATAGCAAATATGGTAGGCGACCAGCTTGGCTTAACAGTGAAATCTTTGGTGATCTTAAACTCAAAAAGGAAGCTTACAAGAAGTGGAAATTTGGACAGATGACATGGGAGGAGTATAAATATATTGCTAGAGCATGCAGGGCCCACCATATCTAGTCTCTTTCTCTTCTATGATTCCCACTAAACAGTGGTATCAAACACAGGCTCAGTGCACGACATGATAAGTTTTCATCTATCTGGAGGGTGCAAACAAGAAGAAGGGAGAGGAGTTATCTAGCAGGGTACAAACAGTTCTAATTAGGAGTGTCCCAGAGTTCACTTTCCACTGGGGCACATCCTCATGACTGTGTCTGGGGAATCAGCTCTCATCTGGTCTGCTCTTCCCCCCCCCCCCCCCCCCAGTTACCTTGCCCTCATTATTAGCCATTAGTCATTTTCATTCAAGCCAGACTCTCAACCAGGTGAGGCCTCTAAGATTAATTGGCCCTATCTGGACCACCTTAACCTTTTCAAGGCCAATGTGGGGTGAACACCCCATCACAAGGAGTAGTAAGATTAAGAAAAGAGGATATTTAAACTGCCAATCATAAGGAACATAAGAATGGTCATACTGGGTCAAACCAATGGTCCACAGCCCAGTATCCTGTCTTCTGACAGTGGTCAATACCAGGTCACTTCAGAGGGGATGAACAGAACAAGTAATCATTAAGTGATCCATTCCCTGTCACCCATTCCTAGCTTCTGGCAAACAGAGGCTAGGGACGCTTCATCCTAGTCTATCCTGGCTAATAGCCATTGATGGACCTATCCTCCATGAACTTATCTAGGTCTTTTTTAAATCCTGTTATAGTCTTGGCCTTCACAGCATCCTCTGGCAAGGAGTTCCACAGGTTGATTGTGCATTGTGTGAAGACGTACTCCCTTTTGTTTGCTTTAAGATGACTAGGGAGGAGTATAAAAATATTGCTAGAGCATGCAGTGGTGTAATCAGGAAGGCCAAGGGATGTGAAGGGTAAAAAGAAGGGTTTCTGCAGGTATGTTAACAACAAGAAGGTGGTCAAAGTAAGTGTGGGACCCTTACTGAATGAGGCAACATAGTGACAGATGATGTGGAAAAAGCTGAAGTACTCAATGCTTTTTTTGCCTCTGTCTTCACAGACAAGGTCAGTTCCAAGACTACTACACTGGGCAACACAGTATGGGGAGGAGGTGAGCAGCCCTCAATAGCGAAAGAACAGGTTAAGGACTATTTAGAAAAGTTGGACTTGTACAAGTCCATGGATCCAGATCTACTGCATCCAAGGGTGCTGAGGGAGTTGGCTGATGTGATTGCAGAGCCATTGGCCATTATCGTTGAAAATTCGTGGCGATCGGGGGAGGTCCTGGACAATTGGAAAAAGGCAAATATAGTGCCCATATTTAAAAAGGGGAAGAAAGAGAACCCAGGTAACTACAGACCAGTCAGCCTTACTTCAGTCCCTGGGAAAATCATGGAGCAGATACTCAAGGAATCCATTTTGAAGCACTTGGAGGAAAGGAAAGCGATCAGGAACAGTCAGCATGGACTCACCAAGGGCAAGTCATGCCTGACTAACCTAATTGCCTTCTACGATGAGATAATTGGCTCTGTGGATATGGGGAAAGCGATGGTTGTGATATATCTTGACTTTAGTAAAGCTTTCTATACGGTCTCCCACAGTATTCTTGCTAGCAAGTTTAAAAAGTCTGGATTGGATGAATGGACTATAAGGTGGATAGAAAGATAGCTAGATTGTCGGGCTCAATGGGTAGTGATCAATGGCTCGATGTCTAGTTGGCAGCCGGTATCAAGCGGCGTGCCCCAGGGGTCAGTCCTGGAGCCGGTTTTGTTTAACATCTTTATTAATGATCTGGATGATGGGATGAATTGCACACTCAGCAAGTTCACAGATGACACTAAGATGGGGGGAGAGGTAGATACGCTGGAGGGTAGGGATAGGGTCCAGAGTGACCTAGACAAATTGGAGGATTGGGCCAAAAAAAAATCTGATGAGGTTCAACAAGGACAAGTGCAGAGTCCTGCACTTAGGAAGGAAGAATCCCATGATCTGCTACAGGCTGGGAACCGACTGAATAAGCAGCAGTTTTGCAGAAAAGGACCTGGGGATTACAGTGGACGAGAAGCTGGATATGAGTCAGCAGTGTGCCCTTGTTGCCAAGAAGGCCAATGGCATATTGGGCTGTATTAGGAGGAGCATTGCCAGCAGATCGAGGGAAGTGATTATTCCCCTCTATTTGGCATTGGTGAGGCCACACCTGGAGTATTGTGTCCAGTTTTGGTCCCCCCACTACAGAAGGGATGTGGACAAATTGGAGAGAGTCCAGCAGAGGGCAACAAAAATTATTAGGGGACTGGGGCAGATGACTTATGAGGAGAGGCTGAGGGAACTGGGGTTATTTAGTCTGCAGAAGAGAAGAGTGAGGAGGGATTTCATAGCAGCCTTCAACTACCTGAAAGGGGGCGTTCAAAGGGGATGGAGCTAGGCTGTTCTCAGTGGTGGCAGATGACAGAACAAGAAGCAATGGTCTCAAGTTGCAGTGGGGGTGGTCTAGGTTGGATATTAGGAAACACTATTTCACTAGGAGGGTGGTGAAGCACTGGAACGGGTTACCTAGGGGGGTGGTGGAATCTCTATCCTTAGCAGTTTTTAAGGCCTGGCTTGACAACGCCCTGGCTGGGATGATTTAGTTGGTGTTGGTCCTGCTTTGAGCAGGGGATAGGACTAGATGACCTCCTGAGGTCTCTTCCAACCCTAATATTCTACGATTCTATGATTGTTTCTCTATTAACATTTCACTACTGCCTTCCCCTTTACTGCACAGAAAAGGTATTGTGGTTAAGCTTTAGTTACAAACTAAAATTACTTTATTATTTGCTATGTGCTGTCTGGTCTTACAGTTTGTATATACTGTAATTTTGTGGCAAAAATGAGAGTTGTTATATTACCTATTTTTTTATCAACTTTCTATCCTTCAAACATTTTTCGAGCTGTTAAAAGCTCTAGGGTAATCTCTGTGGGAGAAGACTACAGTTAAGGAACGTTGCAGGTTAATAAACTCAAAATTCACTTCTAAAATTGCATTCAGTTTTTTCTCAGTCAAAAGTTTTTTCATCAGTCCTCCTGAATGAGTACTGCAGTTTAACATTTCAGATTATTTCCTGAGCAAGCTACTAACTACTTACCTGATCATAAGAATTAAACAAGCAGAGTAGAGATAAAGTGTGATTCTGAGACTGCAAACTGAAGTGAAGCCAGTCCATAGTAGGTGTAATTTTAAGCATATCAGAGTTTACTTCATCAGTTTAAAAGTTAAAATGAAAGTAAAATATAGGAACATTTCACTTTTATGACTGGCCTCTGCTAGCTTCGATTTGTAATATGAGAATTGTTTTACTTATATTATAAACTACCCATTGACCAGGGTCACCACTAACCCAGCTATTTAAACAATGGTATATATCTTACACGGATTCTCCTTTGCTAAAAACTTCAGCAAAAATAGGATCTTCCCTCTTTTCTCCCCTCAGTTGTTTTTGTTAGTTTTAAATCAAGCCATAATACTTTAGTCATTCCACTTTCTGAGGGGGTAAATAAAGTATTCTCTGTTGGGTGTGATCATGGATGTCTACTTTACTGCTTCCTTTGACATTTTAAAGATTTTCAGAAAACATTTAATTTTTTTAATTGTTTTTTAATTGTTGGAAATGGGGTTTTTAGAAGAGTGAAAGATCCAATGTAACCTTCCTACTCTTCTTCTCTTTTCTTATTAGCTCCAAGGTTTCTTCCCTGTTCTCATCTCCTCCTCTACTCCCTCCACTTGTTGTAACAATCCTCTCTCCTTCCACCTCATGACCACACCTGCCCCACAGTGTGCAATACTTACTAGAAGTCAGCCAAACTAACAATGGCTACATTGTGGGGGCAGTTGTGGCCAGGTGCTCTTTTTTTTTTTTTTTTTTTTTTTTTTTTTAAGGAAAAATAATAACTTATGACTTAAAATCTTCAGGAACAACTAAGATGTACAATAGCTAACCTGTGTAATCATCTGATCTTTCTTGCATTATCTTTATGCACCATTCCCTGGTCACTGTCTTCTTTCTATTTTTTCGTCACACTCATCTGGAGTGTGTTGTTTCAACTTAGATTGTAAGCTCTTTAGGACAGAGATCTGTGTACATGCGTGTGTGCAGCACCTTGCACAACAGAGCCCAAATTTTGCAATACAGGTAACTACCATAATAGAAATAATTGTATTCTTTCCTTTAAATACAAATGTGTTCATTTAACAGAAATTATTTCTAATAGCTTTTTTTTGCATAGAAGTTTACTTTTTTTGGCAGAGGAGGGAGGAAAGAAGGGCAAAGAAATGAAACCAGTTACACTAGTTTGGATTGTGGGTGAGTGGGAAAGCAGTGCTCTAATGAACAGAGTTTCGGTAAACTGCTAACTAGTCTTCACTGTATGGAACAGGTACACCTTCAGGAGTGCCTTCAGAAGAAATCAAGAAAAATGTGCAACATGTAAGCGAATGTGCAGTCCCGCCACAAAAAAGAACAAGGCGGAAGCTCATGAACTCTCCAGCAACAGCACAAAGTCCTGAAGCTTCTGAACAGTCTAGCCTTAGTTGCCTGGAGGATTCCCTCAGCAAGGAGGTCCGTCCTATTGTATACACACCAGAAGTTTGCAGAAAATCTATGCCAATCTTTTGTACACAGACTGTGGTAAAGCAACCGTTACAAGTAGCAAGCCTTCCTGAAGTTAACAATTGTAATGTAGACATTCATTTCCCTTTGAAAGAAGAGTGTGACATGGACTTCACATATAACGTGATACCAGAGTGTGAACAGACAGACATGAACTCAACAGTGACTCTGTACGAAGGTACAAGTAACACAAATGACCCTTCTGCTGACTTGTCTGAAAAGGAGTCACACCTGTGCAGCAACAGCAGTGTTTTACAAAGGTAAAGTTATGTGCATCCACGCATGAGGAGAATTCCTCATTCTTTTCCTATTCCTCTTTTTCTACATGCTTTGTTTTATAGGGAGGGATAGCTCAGTGGTTTGAGCATTGGCCTGCTAAACCCAGGGTTGTGAGTGCAATCCTTGAGGGGGCCACTTGGGGATCTGGGGCAAAATCAGTACTTGGTCCTGCTAGTGAAGGCAGGGGGCTGGACTCGATGACCTATCAAGGTCCCTTCCAGTTCTAGGAGATGGGATATCTCCATTTATTTATTTATTTATTTATTTATTTATTTATTATATTGCTTCTTTTCATGCAATCTGTTTTAATTATACTGTTTTCTATTTTTCTAGTAAACTTAAATAACTAATGGTGTGATTTTTTTTTTTTTCTTCAAAAGTTCTCAGCATTGGTCATGGAGGTCAATAGTAAAATTTCCATTGACTTCAGTGGGAGGAGAGTCAAGCCAACACTTAGCTTTTTTGAAACTCCTATCCTGATTTAATGAGACATTAAAAACAAACTACAAATTAAGTTGTTAAATTTTCTGGTCATTTTGGATGTATTTTGCTACCTAATATACTAGAGATGAGGTAGAGGGCACTTACTGGGAGTCAGGAAAACTGGGTACTATTCCCAGTACTGCTTCTGTGTGGCTTTAGAAAAACTGAGATTCAGAGAAGTTAAGAAATGTTCCTATCTGTAAAATGGGGAAATACTAATCCTCCTTCAAAGGCACTTTGTAGTCCCCTTATGAAAACTGCCATATATATGTTAACTACTAATATCGTAGTACCATATTTTGGCTTTCAAAAGGAAAATTATAAAGTATGTCCTTACCTTTCAAAAAAGACATTATAACTATTTTTCTGCTTTTATTTGGAATAAGTTCATTTTATTACCAGTACTGTGTTTTTCGGTTGAAAAACACTTACTTGGCTTAAAGTGAGAAATAACTGTTTTCAAACAAGATAGGGTTTTCATCATTTAAATTAGTATCTCATTTTAATTTCAGACTTGGTCTCCCATCATTGCTGAATAGAAATCCTGGTCCAATACATGAGCAGCCTTCTTATATGGCAATGACTTCTGCTGCTGAGAGAAAAAGGAAGTTATTAAGGTAATTTTAAAAACAGTGTCTGTTCTACTGCCATTCAAATGAGCTTTTACCTACTGCTTTCATTTTCATCACAATTCTCATGCTGTAACATTTTCGCACATGTGAAGAAGTTTTTATCAAGTCACTGGTATCCAGAAATATGAGAGATTATTCTGACCCACAGTGGCTTTGACAATTCAGATGTAAGTATTAACCTTCCCAGGTTACGTAGAATCTGTTCTTAAGGAGTTTTTTATATGAACTATTTTTTAGTTTTAGTAGAATCAATACAGACTAACATTGCATTTTCTATAACTGTCTTACATTGGATGTGGGGAAACGACTTCTGATTTAGAAGAGGAAATTGCATCATCAATTTGAAAATCAAATCGCTATCTGAAAATGTTGTGCCTACTGTTACAGAAAACACTGAAGATTACCAAAACTGAAAGAGATAAGAAATGTTTTTCATGCATTTGACATCACTTTGTGTGTGTTATCAATTTCACCGTTTTGTTAGTCTGTTACAATTTCTGTCTCAACCATTATAACTTCACTCTCATGAACTGCACTACTTAGATCCTGAAAGAGGATGTTTACTAGTAATAGCAGCAGCAAAGCTGAAACTGGAAGGGCAGCAAGCAGGCTTCTATGCAAGGGAAGGGCATGAAGGATAAAGGGTGGCCTCATGTTTTGTGGAGTTACTTTGTGGCCTGTAAAAAATCACTTCTGAACATCAGGGTAGTAGAAATATCCCTCTCACAACCACACCAGTTTTTAAGAGGGTTTTTTTATTTCAGGAGATGCTATTCAAAGGTCCTTTAGCAGAAAATTTTGTTTTTAATTAAAAACAAAAAAATAGCATCCCTTTAATTAAGTTGCTGTTATAGATTGGCATTGATTGATACAGTCAGTAATACATTCCCGCATAAGTTATTTTTTAATGTATGAATCAAGACTCTATCCATAAAACGCTTCTGGAGAAGTCATGAATCCTGATATCAAGTTTCAAGTAGTTATACACACACACATAAGCACATCTGAGTGAGAAATACAACCCTAATTTTATGAGTGTATATCATTTTAAAAAAAAAAAAAAAATCTTCAGTTATTCCTAATTTAGCAAAGGCACAGGTTTCAGAAATGCAGCACAGGCTGCATCACTGTTCTGGTACCTTTTTAAAACAGGTCTGTTCTTCCTGGAAGTTCAGTACACTCACTCATTCCAAGAAGTGAAGAAGCTCCATGCTCATGCTTTGGTTGACATCAATTTAAATTTAAAAAGAAGTGTTTTGTTGTTCTGGGCTGGGAGAGGTATCTTTTGTATTTCCACGTATTCTCAAATAATTATGAGTTGAGCTAAACAATCTAGATGCCTGTGTCATTTCGTCAAAGCAGTGCACAGCATTCTAAGGAAAAATAACTACATTTCTCAGAGTACATGAAATGCCTCAGTTAAGTTTGCTACAAAATCACTCACTAATTCCTAAGGTTAAGAGGTTAATCCTAGAAATGTACATAATTACCTTTTTTGTTTCTGAGACTTTCTTTTGCCTGGTTAGACGCAAATACTATGTAACAGTAAAAACTCTTCTAAAATTGTAGCATTCCAGTGTCTTCCATTTTGAACCACTAAAGTCATAGAGCCTTATTGCCTCTCCAAAACAGCCGCTTCACTATCCCCACCCCCACTTCCCCCACACACTTTTTCCTGCTATCCGAACCAGGATAACTTTAGAGGAAACCTCAGGACTTGCTCTCTCAGTAATACTCTCTTCTCTTTCTCCCTAAAATCATGCTGTCTGACCACAAGTGACACACTAATTCCTAAAACCAGATGAGACACATTTCACCCTCTCTTATCTATTTCTGGGTGGGGGAAAGTGAGAAGGAAACCATATGCTTGTTTATGGAGAAGGAAGAGAGATAGCATTCCTTATATTTTTCTCCTC
Organism: Emys orbicularis; assembly: GCF_028017835.1. Classification (NCBI taxonomy): domain Eukaryota; kingdom Metazoa; phylum Chordata; order Testudines; family Emydidae; genus Emys; species Emys orbicularis. The sequence goes on along the minus strand of NC_088686.1, from coordinate 92,114,073 downwards.
TTCCCCCCCCCCCCCCATGCCCTCCCTACACCAAATATATCCCTCCCAATCCAGCATTGAAATACAAAGTCTAAATCTCAACCATCCCTCTTCTCTCTTCCCCCCCCCCCACCCCCCAACAAACATAGTAACCAGTAACCCTAGTTTCCAGGTCAGTGACTGGAAGCCAGTCATTAGTAACATGGGGAGGAAAGGGGATGGGTCCCTTGCTAAAGGCTCCTCACATGCCCCCACTGAGAGTGGATCATCTTCCCAGGAGCCAGGCTTCAGAGATAAAGGGGCCCCAGCAGTAGCAGGAAGCAGTCCTAGCCTTAATCAGTTTTCCTGTTTGCTGTGTATTTGAGTAGAACACAAGTTTTTTAACAAAACAGTCTTTAAAGTATGAAGGATAGTGCTATAAAATACTGTTAGAGAAACAAGAAAACATGTAGAAATGTGGCTGTGGTTTATATTTTAAAATTTACTGTATCTTGATTTCAAAGTTGTCTTGCAGAATCAGGTCATAGAGGGTGGGCGGGACAATAGTGGAAGTACACTGACAACTTCATGTTCATTGTAGTTCATTGTCATGCTTTAATTCCATTAGTTGAAATACTATAAAATGCTAGTTTTTTTCTTTTAGTAAACTATCAGCTTCAACCACCTTCTTAAAGCTTAGCTGTGAAATGATTGTCTCCCTCTACCCATCCACCTCCACTATATGGAGGCAGAGGGAGAATTATTGTAGTAATGGAATTTTGGACTACATTGTTTCATGAAATGATATACTTAGTTTTTTTGTTTGTTTGTTTTTCACAATTAATACATTCCTACAAGATTGTACTACAAAGCTTTAAAAGAAAACTGTTTGAAATGAAATCTGAAGACAGACCAGAAAGAAAATTAAGTTTATTCTGTTGCATTTTCTTAGTAAGACCCACTAATACTAGGTGATACTGTCTAATATATTTTCAGACTGCATGTCCTGAAATACCAAGGTACAGTGAGTGGGCTTAACATCACTTCACTAAAAGTAAACTTTTTATTTTTCTTTTCTTTTTTTCAAGTTCTGTGCCAAACAGTGGATTAAGTAGCCTGCAAAATCCTGTGTCTGCAAAGCGTATTCGACAGGATATCTTGTTAAGTCATAAACCTTTAAGAGTGCCCAAAAAAGCAGGTAAGTGTCAAAACTATAACTTACGATATTAAACTGGAATTTGTGGCCATGGCTGGTTGTGTAGGAGGTCCAAGATTAAATTTTGACATTTACAGTTTCTCATTTTCATGGTTTGTTGCTGTGATCAGTCAGCTAAGCTGTTTGCTGAATATGGTATGTCCAGTCATATAAAAAACAAACACCAAAAAAAACCAACAACCCAACTTGAAATAGGTTTAGTCAGTTATTGGGTCTTGATTAGGCATGGTCCCAGTATTCCAAGTTTATAACAAATTTAAATGATAAAACATAATCCTTATAGGTACTTTAATGATTTTAAGCACTCTAAAAGCGTACTCTTCACTGGTAGCAGGTTTGATCTGGCACAGTCCCATTGACAAGCATCAAACTTAAGTGCCTGCTATGGAATTTCCAGATCTGCTTTTATTGAGAAATAAAATAATCTCTTAAGCACTTTGCCAAACCTTTCTTGAATGCTTGCTTCATCTTTTAACACAGCATGATTACTTTTCCAACTAGAGATTTATTATATAAATTTTTGATACCATTTGGGAAAACACAGCAGTGAAGTTGAGAAGATGAAATTTGCAAGCAATATTTAAGGATTCTTTAGTCGCTAGCAAATTGTTTACAATACTCTAGGTGGTGTTCCCAAAACATTCTGTAAAAGGTGATCATAATAGTGGCTTGCAAGAAACTTCTGTCTGAAATGTAGAAAACTTTTTGTTGTAACAAATTCTATTACTGATTAAAAATATATGAAGAGCATTTGTCCCACATTTTTCCAAAAAAGTGTGGCTTTCTTAGTTTTAATTTAACATTTAGTCTCTGTGTGCTCAGTGTGCCCATTGTAGATGCTAATGTATTTTATATTATTGTTAGTCTCTTGGCATTGAAGGGTGTGTTACACAAGGGTTAATCCAAAGTAATCTGTTGCAAATTTGCCTCAAATTTAATGACTTTTTACTTGTGCTTCTAAATTTACTAAAACACCAAAGCTAAGTCTATTTTGTATTAGAAAGAACTGTCCAGGTTCATGTATTCTAACTGTCCTCCTTCCCACTTAGCAAATATCCCTTGAACCTTTTTGCCTTGAAAGAACAGCTGCTGAAAGCAATATTTAAAAGGCAAAGTGTGACATCTTAATAATTGTAAAAGTAAATTATCTTCCTTAATCTCATCTCCCCAGCTAGTGTTTCACATACATTTCTCTCTTAACTGGTCCCTTTATCACCTCAGCTCACTCTTGATTTTACACCTTTTAGGCTCCTATTTACTCTTGGTTGCAATCTCCAAATGAATTTTTACTAAGTCCCCTCACTCTCATCTTTCCAAAAACTTGTGAAGCCCACCTGTACCATGAAAAATTCCACATAGAGCAACCATAACTAAAGCTAATCAGAACATTTTTGACTAAATGTTCTTTATTAAAATGCACTGCTTTTTCAAAGCCCAAATGTATTTATTTTCATAAAGTTTTCTACATAAGGTTTCTGAAGTCCAGGGTAGACACTCTGATCACTTCCGAAGACTTTTTTGATCCAAACACAGACATATTGACATAACTGTGTTTCCAAAAAAATGTTCAAAGGATTTGGTTTTCCTTCCACAAATTTCAAAAGTTGTCAAGAAATGGAATTTTTACTCTCTGGACAGCTCTTAACCATAATCCCACATGGTGTATTCTATAATGTCTTGCACAGTGCTGTACATTTTTGTCAGGACTTCAGTTTCATTTTTATTTGGGGAAAGCAACCTCACACCAGGGTTACTATCCTCTTTCATTTGGAGAGGGAATCAGTATTTTAGATGTATTGTTCCTTTCTTTAACAGTGCATACAGAACTTAAAACAAAAAAAAGCTGAATGCTTTCTGTAACTTTATGTATGGGAAGAGATTATACGGAAAACTCTGAGCTAGATTGTGAACTACATCAGAACTGAATTCAGCACAGCTCAGGAATGGGGAGGATGCAAAAATGACTTTAAAGCTACCTATGCCTTCCCTCTTCTACCATGCTTGGTCATTCCCAATGCTGGCATAATCCTCTTGTACAATTTAGAGTAGGTTGAAGGCTGCTGTACGTTTTACTCTGCTGACTTTAGCAAAGTTTATAGTAGACAGACCTGCTTCTGTACTTCTGTGTACAGTGCTATCTCCATGTTACTTATTTCTACCAAGTGTTGGGAAATAAGGGATACCAACGTCAATTTCTATAACTGTATTGTTAAGGAATCATGTATTTGAGTACCTACTTTAATACCGCAAAATATTAGACATACCAAAACGATTTTTTTTAAAAGAATAGGGATAAACACAAATTAGTTTGCCTACCTTTCAGGTATTTAGTAACACATGCTTCAGATATGTCATGTACTTAAATACCATATCACTGGGGGCAAGAAGAAAGAGTTATGCTCTTATCATAGTAGCAGTTTTGTTTCCAAAAAGGCATGCTTCCGGGGAAAGAATGAGGTGGTGCTCAATAGCTAGCAGTAAGTTCTATTTTTATTTTTTCAAAATAGAGTTAGGGAAATTTGTCTATGTACAAATTTGAATAGGGTATTAGGCATACTGGAGAATAAAGTGTAAAATGTATATCTACAAATTATGTATACATTATATAGTTCCTTTCAATAAGGCACAAAGTTAAGTGGAGTCCTATACCTCCTTTATTGGTCGTGTTTCTGTATCTTCCACTACAAACTTATCAGAGCAAATTATCGTCTCACCTAGAAGAGCTGACTTTTTTTTTTATTTTATTTTAAATAATGAAAGCTAGACTCTGATAAATGTAGAAAAAGCTGTAGAATCCACACACTGTCTCACAATAGTGGATTCTGGTCGCCCCCAACATGAAACAAAATAAAGAAATAATGCTCATACTTTTTGAAAGAGGTTTTTTTGTTTGTTTTGTTTTGTTTTTAAAATGACATCTATTTCTTCATTAGGAATTGGAACAAGAAGCCGGAAACAAGAACCAAATATGCAGAGGAACCTTGTTAGAAGTCTTTCTGAAGGAAATGTAACGTTGGGTCTGAAATCAAGGACGTCAACAAATCTTTTAATTCGTGTTTCTAAGAAAAAGTAAGATTTAGATGTGATGCTCATCATTTCAGGCAGGATTGCAAGCGTTCAAGTAAAGGATGGACTTTGATTTTTCCCTGCTGCAGTATTTCTTGTCTGAGACTCATCAGCCCATGTCTGCCACTGTAATGCACGATTCTAGAATGACCACTTACCTTTCCAATGAGAATTTCATTGAAATATATCTTTACAATTTAAATTTTACAAAACTTTTTAATGGATACCCATTCTGGCTTCCCATAAACACATACAGACTTACTGTGTTTTAGCACAAAAATAGAAACAAGTCATTGGGCTAGGGGGTGGAGGTTGACGATTGTGATGTCCATTTATTTCATAGTGCTGTTTCTATAACCCATGCAAGCATAATAATAAATTACTGCCTTGCAGTACTCAAACTCTTCAGGAACCAGTGGTGTCAGCTTTTTTAAGAAATCCCTTTTTAATGTCACTTACAAATTCTCAGTCTTTATTATGATACACCAAATGTTTAAGTAATTAGAACATTGAGTTTATTGCTTTTATGTTTTCACTGAAATTTTCTACTATTAAACTTATGTTTTTCATTTACAAATAAATGAACCAGCCCCTTATATTAATATATCCATGCTTTAGGCATTGGGATGTCAATTTGTTCTAAAATATAAATGTGGTGATGTAGGGTGATACCACCAACATGGTACCAGAAGACAGGAAAAGAGTTTACTAGAAATTTTAAAAAATGGTAGCTGTAATATTTTGAGCTCAGACTTTTAACCTGACAATTTTTAACCTGTTGTTTAACCTAATTGCTTGAACAACTTAAATGTAAATGCTCCTCTGTATTTTGATGTTTTATAGTTTTCAAAACTCTAATTTTATTGTAAATAGGTGAATTATGTTAATTGTTCTGAATAAAGTTTTTATAACTGTAAACAAAGGGTAATAATGTTCTGTGAATTTAAAATTTAGAAAAGAATGAGCTTCTTCTGTGGCTGCCTCTTCTAACCTAAAGACTCTCTGAATTAACACTGGTTTTTCAGGTAGTGTTTTAATAACTCTAGTTTGTGCTGGACATTTTGTCATATGTCTTTAATCAGGTTAGCTTTGTGTGCTAATAATTATTTAATATTTAAATTTCACTAGTGCCCAGGTCATGATCATGATCATGATGACCCCATTTTGCTAGGCCTCTGCAAACATAAAATTAAACAAGGGGGTGACTCTGACCTATTGAGATGGCCTGTTGACATCAGTGAGGGTTCTTCTATTGATTTGTGTGGCACTGGGATTTCTCCCATGGTCTCTGGCACAAAGAGCTTCCATTCCAAAAAGCCAAACAACATAAGAAGGGAGAAGACTATCAAATATTTTTATAAATGTCTACATTTTTCTCTCTATATTTTAAGGAAATAAAAATAACCTTTCCCCAACTGCCTCTCAGCGGAGTTTTAGTATGTTGATTGATTTATTATAGTCGCTGTGTAGAAATGCATCTTCAGAAGGGTTTTGAAAAAGAATAGTGGCAGCTTTTATGAATTAATTCAGGGAAGTACATTCATGGGAGGATCAAACAAGAAAGTTGCAGAGGTTGGCGTCACTGGTGCTGGTAGGGTTAATAAAAGATTAGGGAGAGAGTTCAGAAGAATCTTGAAGTTTAGAGGATGAAGTTTGAACTGGACACAATGGAAGAAGGTAACAGGAAGAAGTAGAAGAGTTCAAAATGGGGTTTGGGACAATGCAATCAGAATGATGGATGAAGATGCTGATGTTAGAGAGAGGTAATGTGGGTGTCGGAGAGCAGATGCTGATGCAATCTGCATGTCCCAAGCAGGAGGAACATCAGAGAGATTGAGGATGGAGTACGGGCCTTGACCAATGTCAAGCCAGATGATGATGAAGACCTTTGCAAGACCAGTTTTGGCAGAGTGAAGGGAGGCAAAAGATGAAAATGGACTAGGGGGATAGGAGTTTTACACAACGTTTGTAAATGACTCATTTCAAAGACTTGAGGTGAAAAGAAGCAAGGAGATGGAACAGTAGGTCAGTATGGACCATAAGAGTCCCATGAGTCCATGATGATAGATGTGGCCAACATACGAAGTATGGACAAAATCATTTGTTTTGAAAAATTTCACTTATTTTTTGGAAAAGGTGGATCCAACAGTGTTTCATTTAATAAAATTGTCATATTTTTAATCATGTAAAAGAAATTCTAATTTATGACAGCTTAGAAACTTAAAATGAAATCTGTTGTCTTCTATTTTTATTTTTTTTATATAGTGTATGCCATGAGAATTCAAGTACCAGAAGCAAACCTAATAATACAAATGACTCTCCTAAAATCTTGACTTTTGTCTGATTTGCAAAAATGCACTCCGATGCCACAATACCATGCTGTTCACTCTAGCTTTAGCATGCCAAAGCATGAGCAGAAAATAGAAAATATGATCTGCACAATTCAGAACTAAAATGGTGTTGACGTTTGGTGCCATTGAAATCATCTCAGATGCTATGGTAATGACACTATATCCAGGGCCGGCTCCAGGGTTTTTGCCGCCCCAAGCAGCGGGGTGGGGGGAAAGCCACAATCGTGATTGGCAGCCCTTCGGCGGCAGGTCCTTCGCTCCGAGAGGGACCGAGGAACCTGCCGCCGAAGAGCTGGATGTGCCGCCCCTTCCCCTTGGCCGCCCCAAGCACCTGCTTGCTGTGCTGGTGCCTGGAGCCGGCCCTGACTATATCAATACCTGAATGGAATTAAGTGGTTCACTTTAAGGGCTTGTCTATATGGGGACATCTAGGAAAGTTCATCCAAATTAAGTCAAGGTGTGAATTTGAAGTGCATTAGTTAAATAGCATTAAACCCCTGTGTGAACACCCTCGTTCAAAATTAAAGTGGTCTTAATTCAGTTTATTTTAATTTACTTCTCCCTGTGTAGAGAATCCCTAATAATTATCATCTTACAGGTGGAAACAGTGGTCTTGAAAGCAAATTTTAATTTGTGAATTTTGGATTCCAATACAGTTAGGATCATGAATAAAATGCTTCATTTGTGTATCTTTCAAATTCTCATTGTGTAATACTACATGTGCCAGGGAACTCTGTGCTGATACTGCTTCATGTCTGCATTAAGTATGTTGGTTTTAGCTATAAAATGCAAACTTAGTGCTCTTTGCTCTCACTACCTCAGAAGTTCAAAAATACACATAAGACCCTTTCTACCAGTTTTGGAAAGGTTCCTAGGTGGTTAATTATTCCATCAATGAGGTCTGCATATTTTTATTGAGCAATATAGATTTTATTAATTTTAATGTATTTTGCCTACATTTTGCTTGGAATTCTTAAGATCACCCTGCAAGGAACCCACAAAGCAAGTATATTGAGAAAAATATGGCCACAGCACATATTATCAAGGTAATGTGATGATAACACTAATCTTAAATTTATATTTAGAACTGAACTAGAAGAAAGTACAGAACAACAAACTGTTAGTAGCTTCACACATCTACACCCAAGTCATCCAACTAGACATACCAATGTATTTAGAACCCACTGAAGTGAGTTTATCAGAGCATTCTGTAAGGAACATGTTTCTGGACTGGAACGATGATCCCTTACTCTGGCTTTCCTGGGATATTAATAGTTCAAGCTTTTTACCAATAGTAAATTCAATAACTGAATGGCAGGTAATCTGCTTTCTGTGCAGTTAGGTGTTATTTTATGCTCCCAGTCTTTCCATTCTCCACAGGGAAAGCGCTAACTGGATTTCTGTATTACCACCTGCAGCCTTTCTGAACCACCCCCATCCTGAATGCCTCCTCATTCTTTCATCCAAAATGATCCCACCCCTTTCCTGATTGACCCTAATGAACAATTCTTCCTTTTATCTCCCTTTCCACCACCCCATCCTTCTACACTTTCATCCACAAGGCCAGTGTTCCACATACCCAACCATCCCACACTCCTCCATCCCAACCTTCCTACTGCTCCCCACTCTCTCTCCCAGCAGGTAGGATGAGGTGGAGCTCGTAAGCATTTGTAGGACCTCATCACTATCTTGTGATCTTCATTCTGTGTTTGCGGAGCAATCTGGTTTACAAGAAATTTGGTAGGGCCCTAATTTTAAATGGTTTTAGTGACTTCTAATTTTTTTTTTAAATACTATGATTAAGTAGTTCAAGCTTCTGTTTTTAACAGGAAACTTTAATATCCTTGAACAGTAGTCCTCACACTGGATCGTGACCCCAAAGTGGGTGGTAACCCCATTTTAATGGGGTTGCCAGGGCCAGCGTTAGACTTGCTGGGACTTAGAGCTGAAGCCTGAGCCCCGCTGCCCAGGGCTGAAGCTGAAGCCCAAAGGTTTCAGCCCAGGGCGGCAGGGCTTGGGCTCCGGCCCACCCCTGCCCGGAGTCATTTAGTAATTTTTGTTGACAGAAGGGGATCACGGTGCAATGAAGTTTGAGAACCACTGTCCTAGAATATCCCCTCCTCACAAAAAGCTAAGGACCAACAGTTTATGCTATCAGTGCCTGCCTCAAAGCCCACTGAAGACAATCAGAAGATCCCAAATGACTTCAATGGGCTTTAGATCAGGCCCTCTATGCTTATGTATTTAAATGTATCGGTCATGTGTGTGTGCATGCACCAATGCACACCATTGAAAGCAGGCTTTTTTGACTCCCTGACTGGTACGAAGAAATGGCTTTTAGCTGAAATTCACTACAAAATTCTCTCTCTCGTGCTGGGAGAAAATCTGTTGCTCACAGAACTGAGACCCGGGGTGGGTGGCAGAGGAGTTTGGTTGATGTGACAAAACAAATTTCTGCATCCCAGCATCCCCCACAATTCTTGACATCTGGGCTGCTCTCCTCCCACTGCAGCTCACTAAGGTGGATTGGTGTTCTGGTGCGGCACGGTCTGACCGCACCCCCTCTGTTCCTGCTTGCTGCCAGATTCTCTACCTCCACAGCAATACACAATAGAGGTTTCTTTTGCTCTTGCCCTAACTCCTATTTTATCTTTTCTATCTAGTTTTTTGGGCAGTGAAGAGCAGTTTTCTCTCTTCTCTGCATTCCTCCACCCCCTGAGTTAATTAATCCTTTGGGGGTTTAATCCTCCCTGAGCATCCACTGCAGCATCTCTCTGCTGGCTCCTCTGCGGCATACAGGCATGGCAGAGCAGCCAAGAAAACACTTGGTCAAATCTAAGCATTGCTGTATACATGAGGCAGCCTTCCCAGGCCCCACACATGGTGAGTTGTGCCCAGACTGCATCCAGCCTTCCATCATAGAATCATAGAAGTGTAGGACTGGAAGGGACCTCAGTAGAACTTATAGTCCAGTCTCCAGCTCTCAAGGCAGGACTACGTAATAACTAGACCATTCCTGACAGGTGTTTGTCTAACCTGTTCTTAAAAACCTCCAATGATGGAGGTTCCACAACCTCCATAGGCAATTTGTTCCAGTGCTTAACTATCCTGAGAGGAAGTTTTTTCCTAATGTTTAACCTAAATCTCCCTTGCTGCAATTTAAGTCTATTACTTCTTGTCCTCAGTGGATAAGAACAATAATTTGATCACCCTTTTCTTGATAACAACCTTTTACATACTTAGACTGTTATACCCTCCCTCAGTCTTCTTTTCCTCAGACTAAACAAACCCAGTTTTTCAATCTTCCCTCATAAGTCATGTTTTCTAGCCCTTTAATCATTTTGTTGCTCTTCTCTGGACTTTCTCCAATTCGTCCCCATCTTTCCTGAAATGTGGCACCCAGAACTGGACACAGTTCTCCAGTTGAGGCCTAATCAGTGTGGAATGGTACTTCTCGTGTCTTGGTTACAACACTCTTGCTAATACATGCCAGAATGATGTTTGCTTTTTTCGCAACAGTATTACCCTGTTGACTCATGTTTTGCTTGTGATCCACTATGACCCCCAGATCCCTTTCCGCAGTACTCCTTCCCAGGCAGTCATTTCCCATTTTGTATGTGTGCAACTGATTGATTGTTCTTTCCTAAGTGGAGTACTTTGCATTTGTCCATATTGAATTGCACTCCTCCACTGAGGGAGGTGAGCTGTCTCAGTCTGAAACCTGAGCAGGCTCCTTGGGAGTAAGACTCAGAGAAAATGTCTCCCTTCAAAATCCTCTCCTGAGACTGCAATATGCCTTCTCTCCTCCTTGGAGGAAGTGATTAGGGATGAATGGAACAAGCCTGATAAGGACAAGCACAAACAGCTACCTCAGACTCTATAACATTCAAGAGCCAAAGGGCTCTATTGCTGACATCACTGTAGGGTCCCTCGCCAGGGATATGGTTATTCACTCAGAAGGGAAGTTCTACCCTAACGACCCCATGGATAGAAAGATGGATGCCACTCTCAAAAAGGGCTTTGAAGCATCCCCCTCCAAAAGTCCCTGGCAGCTACCTGCTTTGCAGGAGCATCTGTTTCCAGGCTGGAAGATCTCAAAGCCATTAAGGACAGAGATCACCCTGACTTTGACTCCACTTTAATGAAAGTCATCCTACAGACAGTGTTTTAGTTGATGCCTCAGTGTTGCGATGAGATTCTCAGGCTAAGCCATGGTTTCCAGCTCAGTACCCAGGTGCCATCTATGACTCCAGCCCTGGAAAGGGGATGCTCACTCTAATCAGGTCCTATGCGTGGCCAAGTTTACAAGCTCCCTCCTTTTTGGAGATAAGCTCAATAAGGTGATGGCTGACAATGCAGCAAAATGCAAACAGTCTCTTCCTTCTCCCTTCTCAGGAGAGAATATTGTCTGGCCTTCAGAGAGAGGTGCTCTTTTCACTCCTCTTCCTCACAGAGGTACCAGCCAAGGGACAACAGACTCCCTAATGGAAAACAGTGGAATCAAGGTCTGGGGGAAAGTCCAGAGGGCCCTCATTCCTCCAAAAATCCACTTTCTGGAAACGATTGCCTAGACCTCCACCCAGAGCTGAAATTATGGGTGGGATTTCCCATTTCCTAAAGGAATGGTTTTCAGTGACCACAGACAAGTGGATCAGGGAAATAGTAGCCAGAGATGCTCTCTTGAGCTGAGGGCTGTATCCAATCTTTCCTTCAACCACCCCAAAAACACAGTCTGATCCAGAATAAAATATCTCATCTTTTGGATATGCATGTGATTGTGTTCCCTCAGAGGAAAGGTTCTCTGGGATTTACACCATCTTCATTGTACAGAAACACATGGTGTCCTCCTCCCACCTGCGTACCTGGTTGCTGCTGAGCTGGGGTTGATGAATGGGGCAGCCTGTCTGCTGCTGACTCAGAAATGAGTGCTGCCGCCAGCTCTTGCTGGTTGAAAATGCGTTCAGTGCTCTGCTTAAAGAGACAGCACTCTTTCCCCCCGCCCGTCCGCCTCCCCTCTCCCCTCCCCCCCACACACACACTCTCACACCAAACCAAAATCTGAAATGGTGAGCCAGGAGTGGCCAGAGGGCTGCAGGAGGGCCATGGGCTCCAACAAGATGTTGTCCCCATGGAGCCTGCCTTGAGCCGCTGGTCAAGTGCCAGGCATCATGAGCCTCAGCAGCAGCACACAAGTAACATCCAAAAATATTTAAATAAATGGGATTCTATTATTGTTTAACAGTGCGATTTAATTTCATGTGATTAAAAAAAAGTCATGATCAATCTTTAATCTTGCAATTAATCATGATTAATTTTTTTAATTGTTTAACAGCCTAATTTTTACCGATAATTTCTTTTCTGCTAGCAGTCTTCATACAATTCTACCACTCCTGGATGGTTCATGAGTCAAGGGTCAAATATTAAGTGGAATCGTTACCATATGGCAGTCTTCCTTAGTCTGATATACAATATTATTATTTCATTAAATATCACAATACTTGTTAATGATGTTATGCAAATTTTACAGCTTGAGAATAATTCATTTGGCAGCAAGCAGGAGCAGAGGGGGCATGGCCAGGCCATGTGCTGCCAAAATGCTGATCCACTCCATGAGCTGCAAAGGGAGGAGAGCAATCCAGACATCCAGAATTGTGGAAGGCGCTGCTGTCAGAAGGGAGACTATCGTTTTTTTAAAAATTCCATTCTAGGTGAGATTAAGTTGAAAAGAGATAATTCTCACCCACAACCCTGTAACCACTGTCTGCTAGCCATGCATGTTGATCTACGGCAAATTGGCTAGACAACCACTATGAAACTATGCTGTTTTCAGCAGCTACTACACCAAATTAAATGCAGCATTTTCATTTTTGAAATGCCCATTGAAAAATGTATACTTAAGAAGGCATGATACTTAATGTTGTTACAAACTGCAAACATGTTAGTGATATTTGGATATTTTACAGACTTTGTAAGCAGAAGCTCCCTCGAAGCATATTCCAGATACTTGCTGGTATAGAGTTTTTCAGAGCATAACAAGTTCTTCATCTGAATGCCTATAGTTTCTCAAAGAGAGAGAAGAAGAAGTGGGGGGGGATGATTCTCTTTATTACACATTTACATTTTTTGCACATCCACAGACTTGTTACCTGTTAATCTATCTTTCCAAACTAAATTTTGAGTAATATTTTTATCTGGCATTTACTTGAAATACACGTTTAAATGAATTCCCTATGCTGCACCATGTAGTGTTAAATTGTGCCAGATGGGATGTAACATAATATTGCACAATATAACATGACTCAGGCTGAATCCAGTATGCAAATGACTTGGATCGATAAACTTTGTTTAGTTTAAAAATAACTGGTTTAAAATCCACTTTTAAAAAAATGTTGTGATGTTCAAGAAATTATTTACAGCATGACATCATAGATACCTGATGGTTCACAGGTAATGAATGAGTCATCTTACTTGCTGTGTGAGATGCGTGGCAATATTTTCATATGCCTGGGTAGTTTGGCATGTAGATGTTCTGATCTTGGCTCATCTTGCTTTCTCGTTTAATACGGATGTCTTGCCTATTTAAAACTAAAGATGGTCCTGAACCAAAATTGCAGCTCAGAACTTTGGCTGAGGTCCATCTCTTATGTATCTGTGTCGTGGTGAGTTCTGTAGCACACCCATGCTGAGCTAAAGGATGTATGCCTGTACAAAAGATTGGAATAGTGTCATGTTTTGTTTCATAGAGTATTTCGCATGGAGTATGTGCTGCTAAGTTACAGTGTAAAACCACCCAAAGGTCTTGCAAATACTTGGAATGCTGCAATTTTTTTGGAAAAAAATAAGCATTTTTCTTTCTAACCATAATATATGTTCTACTGTCCCTGAAGTATTCTAGGGTGTATTTTTAATGGATTTGTGCATATTTCACAATAAGTAGCGGTCTATACCTCATCAGTAAAGAATGAGTAATGTTGTTTGCAAGAAGCATGTCGGTTTTTTTCTGTGTGTGGGTAGTCTGGATGTGAAGATATTCTGCTCTTGCTACAGCCTTCATTTTAGCTCTAAATACTCATTTCCTTGCATTACAATATATGGTTTAAATATAAAGGGGTATACAAATACTGTTTTATATACAGATATAGATTAAATATTCAGTATTAGCTTTTTAGAAAACAGTTCTGTAGCTATGATTATGCTAAGTATGGATACTACGGTAGTAATGGTCTATAGTGGTGTTAGTGGTTGCATATGTCATTCTTTTCACAATATATGTATTATATTTGCAATGCTATGATACCTGTATAGTATTTAACTCATAAATTGGAGATGTGACTAAGTCAAAGATTAGGGAAGTCCTTAAGTCACATATTCAAAGCAATAATGTAAGCAGTTTGTTTACTGGTTAGTTATGTTTTAAAATCTATTCATATATTTTTATGTCTATCCATTCCTGGCCTTGTTGACTATTTTAATAGTTAATGAAGTAGCTGTTACGGTATTCACAGGAATTATTAGCATATTGCTTAGCAAGAGGAACGCTAGCTGACCTAAAGCATATGTAGAGTCCATACCATACCTTGAGGATGATGGACTTTTTGGAGTCCAAACTAGGAATTAGCCAGTGACATCTTTGAATAACCCTTTCAATGTAAAACATTGTCTAGTAATGTTAGAAGCAAAGCACATCTGAGCACTTAACCCCTTGATGGCAGAAGTTGGGATTGCTCTGTATCAGTATTTAAGTTGCCAACAATTTCTTCTTCTTCTTTTATCAGAATATTTTTATGACAGAACTTAAAATGGCACACTCAGAATTAAATAAAATGAAACAATTTACAGCAGCATGTGCTGTTTTCTTCTTCATTATTTATTTTTCACAATAGGGGGCAAGAAGCAAAGGGATAGTAAAGGAATCATAAAAATACACACACATCCATTTATAATGTAATGCCACAGGATATATATGCCAGTCCTATAGGGTTAGCTATATACATTGTAAGAATATTCACACACTAAGGAGCCATAGCGCATGTTTCTGAATACACCTAAATTCTCATTCGCTTTGGCTATCTTTGTGGCCCCAGAGTTCAGACCACAGGGTGTGAACTGCAGTACGCACTAGTGTGGTATGCTCTAACTGCCCAGTGTGGACACTGCTGGCACAAACTGAAAGTTTGCATTAGCTTTGTACTCTTTCAAATGGGACTATGTTAATGCAAACTAGTTTCCTTTTAGTTCATACTTGCAGGGTCTACATGGGGGAATTCCAGCACAGCCCACTAGTGCATGCTGCAATTCACACCCCTTTGGTCCACACAACTGGGCTGCAGAGACAAGCCCTTAGAAGAATATTTTTTCCAGATTACCCAAGGTAACCTACTAATCTAGAATGCTAAGAATATTTAACATTTTGTACTATCTGCTTTTTACCCCAACAGGAGGGCTCTTTGCATCCACTCCTAGAACCCACCAGCTTCAATGACTATCCCATGCCAACACTTACCATCTTCAGCCAGTGTCTTCATAGTAGCCCTTACTTGGGTGGAACTCCCACAGTTATTTCCTTTGACAAAATTATTTATTCCTTTCCCTTTTCCTGATTCAGCCTCCAAGGTGGTCAGAAGGGAGGCCCTTTTTTCCTGGGGTCTGACTGTACTTAGCAGCCACCACAATCCCATCCACTGTCTATTCAATAAAGCCATGTTAATTAGAAAATAACTGAATGCACTCAAAGTAAATGACCTAAGCAAGCATGGCCTCCAGAATAATTGCTGAAAATATTGCTGCATGGTAAATGAACTTGTTACCCACCATGGCTCTGTCAGCTAAAAAAACCTCTTTTTTTTTTTTCTACTGGCCTACCCCTCAGAAGCGACACCTCTTCTTATTCCCTTTTTAGTTCTTATTCAAGCCTGTCAATGCCAGGGGCACATACCCCATTGCAGTATGTCTCTCACTTCTGGAAATTGGCTGTGATCAATAGGAAACCCCAAGATAACCCCTTCAGTTGTATTTTAGTTATTTGTCTGAACTATGAACTTGGCAATATACAAGAGACTCATAAAGACAACCTTGCCTTCCTAGAGCCCAGGGTCAAATTTTTAGATGAGCTCAGCAGCACCCATGATTGGGATCAGGTTCTCAAAGGAGCTCAGTTCCCACTGTGGCACTTAGGGCCAGATTGTCAAAAGCTCCTTAGAAAATCTGGCCCTTGCAATCTAAAGGGAAATGAAGATCCGGCCTACTGGGAAATCCAGAGGAGGAAATGCTATTAAGGGTGGAGGGTGAAGTCTGTGTTGTGACTAGCCTGCCACTTCTTGGCACACTAGGAAAAGCGAGTTTTTAGGAAGAATTTGAGCCACAGAGTGATAGACTTGTGAACCAGGCTTGGGAAGTCTAGTGATTGTGTGTATGCATTTGTCTAGTCTAGTCATGTATAGTGTGTAGCATGGAAGAGAACGGACAGAGGATACATAGTTATATTTGGATATCCAATTTATAATTCAATCAATAGTGAAACAATAGAACTTTATTGGACTCCTACATCTTAGATTGACAGTGCGACAAAAGTCGTGTTGGAAGGAGGAAGGGATTTCCTTTTTAATAAGTGTGGACATATATGCTTTCCTGTCAACAAATTGCAAGCAACATATTTTGTCCATCCCCACCCTCTCTCCTGTCAGTAACATTTTGCTGATGATACAGGAAAGATAGGTTGACGATGTGGGTTTTACGTTTCAATCTGAATGCAGTGAGATTTGCGCTCATTTTGGAAGTGAGTTCCACAGTTATGGACCTATGATCCAGCTGCTAAAAACACTCTGTCTCTTACATTCACAAGTCTTACTCTTCTGCTTGATACTTCCATTGTTTCAGAGGATCACAGGTGTTGTGGGAGGTGGTGATAGTGCAAAGCGAAAATAAGGACTGTAGCTATGAGCTTGATCCAGAATTCAACACAGCCAATATAGTGGCCCCCTTTTGTGGAGGGTTCAAGAGGTTTAAAAAAGAATGCTCAAGACACAGTTCTGCATTTTCATTTAATTGTTGAAAGTGCCTGTCTAAAAACAAAACCAGAAATTATAGATTTAACAAGTACAGAGAGTGCGCATTCCTGGAAAATTAATTCACCAAGTATGTAAAACATATTTGGTCTTTCCGATGGGAAATTGAAAAGGTTTATTTAATAGGAAATAGATGTTTTGTAAAGGTAAATGACCCATTTTATTTCTTAGCTGTGAGATACTCTGGGCAAAAAATCCATAATGCTCATCACTGCCAGTTTAATTTCCCTACAGTTACCAGGACATAAGATTTTATGTAGCATGAATATTGTACATTTAAGTTCTACTGGGGAGTGATTGAATCTGCCTAATATTATTACAGAAGTTACAGTAGCATAAATCAAAGCTTTTAAAAAAATGTTTGGGATGAATGAATTGCCCTTTTACTGTTCAAACTTCAGCAGTCTGGTTCCTGCCACCTTCATATTGGATTTATTGAGGATTGGAGTAAGTCACGGTGGTATATCTGGTATTTTGCACCATGAGTTTTCTTCCAAATGTAGTTATGGGAATATGTAGGCTACTCTAGTAGAGGGTATTTCCTTGAAGCACTTTGTTTCAAGCAAACACTTCCATTACATTGCTTGCAAATATAACTTTTTCATGTTCTCATTTTAATTATACAAACTATGTAAACATGGGGGGGGGGGAGCAAACATCTGTTAAAAGAAAATGCATGGGTAGAGAAGCTTCTTAACATTTTCTTAGAGTTTATATTGGAGCTTACATCTGAAACCACAAGGAGAGTATACTCTGTAACTGAAGCAGAGAGGGAGTTTGTGGTTAGAGCACAGTGTTGGGCATCAGAAGAGCTGGATTTTAATCTCAGCTTTGCCAGAGACTTCATGTGTAACCTTGGGCATGTTATTTAACGTTCTCCTGTTTCCCTGTTTCTAAAATAGGAGTGCTACTTACATGTTTCACATGGGCTGAAGTGTTTAGCTAATTAAGAATCAGAATCTGGTTTATGGATTTGCATTCTCCCATGTCTTTGGAACCTATTCTCTCACCCACCCACCCTTTTGCTGATCTGTTATAGCTAGGGCCCTACCAAACTCATGGTCCATTTTGGTCAATTTCACGGTCATAGGATTTTAAAAATAATAAATTTCATTATTTCAGCTATTTAAATAGGAAATTTCACGGTGTTGTAACTGTAGGGGCCCTGACCCAAAAATGGAGTTGTGGGGAGGTCGCAAGGTTATTGTAAGGGGGGGTTGCAGTACAGCTACCTTTACTTCTGCGCTGCTGCTGGTGGCGGCACTGCCTTCAGAGCTGGGCAGCTGGAGAGCTGAAGCGGCTGGCCGGGATCCCAGCTCTGAAGGCAGAGCTGCTGCCAGCAGCAGTACAAAAGTAAGGGTGGCATAGTATGGTATTGACACCCTTACTTCTGCACTGCTGCTGGTGGGGCGCTGCCTTCAGAGCTGGTCACCCAGCCAACAGCCACCACTTTCCGGCTGCCCAGCTCTGAAAGCAGCGCAGAAGTAAGGGTGGCAATACTGTGACCCCCCCCTAAAATAACCTTGCACCCCCCCTGCAATTCCCTTTTGGGTCAGGACCCCCAATTTGAGAAAAGCTGGTCTCCCCCATGAAATCTGTATAGTATAGGGTGAAAGCACACAAAAGACCAGACTTCACAAGGAGAGACCAGATTTCATGGTCTGTGACGTGTTTTTCATGGCCATGAATTTGGTAGGGCCCTAGTTATAGCCTAAATTTCTTAGTCTTCAGGATGTGCTGCAAGACACATGTTCTCTCATTTACCTATAAGGAGAAAGGTGATGGCGAAAGCTGGTAGGGCAGGTGGGTGAATGTGTGTGTGCACTCACGTGCATTGAGGGGGTGGGAAACTAAGGGCATGGGAAGATTAATTAAATGTTTTTTTTATGTTGCTGCTGGAATATTTGATCTGAGGTTGACTGATGGGATTTTAATAGATTGTCAGATTAAGATATGGATATTTGTAGAGTATAAAAATGATACATATGTAAATCATTTTTTAAATCCTTGGATCGAGGACAATATAGAGTACTATGTATCTGAAATCATTAAAGATTTTTATTAACAATATACTTGAAACATTACCTGATTACATATGTATTTTGTTTCATAGGTCCCACTGAGGCGTTTGGTTCAGGTGGGTACTCCAGCTGCTAATTTGATGTAAGGAGTTCTAGAAATATTCATGTGAGAATGCACCATCTAACAGTGTTGGAGGGAGGGGGTTGGTTTTAGATATAGAAGGGGTGACTATCCTACAGAGTAAACGCTTTGTTGCTGCTCTGAGGGACAATAAAACAGACTGCCAATATTATGTGAAATGAATCATAGCTGTGGCAATTTCTACCTGCTCCGTTGTTGCTTTCCTGTAGGTAAAGGTACACTCTCCACACATGCTGCTGCACATCAATAGCATGTTCTTGAATTTGGTACACAGGCCATTTACTGTGTAAATATGCTCACTTAAAATTATGTAGTATCTTATTTATTTTAGTTAAATAGGATCTTAATTTTATTTCCAGTAGCTGTTATTTACTTTAAGCTGGCCCTTACATAGCCAATCTCCCCAGGTAGTCCTAGAGGCATCATCTGAGGTGAGCACTGAATAGAAACTGAGTAAGAAGCTCAGGATTTCTCACCAGATAAATATCTAGAAGTGACTTCCCAGATAGTGAATATCCCAGAGGTGACTTCTGGTACCATTTGAAACTTGAGAGTCAAAGATATTCCTCTTGTTGAATATATTTTGTGTGGAAAACTTCCTATTCCCAGAATCGATATCATCCAGGCTCCTTCTCTATGCTCCCTTGGGTAGCTCAAAGGACTAACAGTTGGAGGAAAATATAGTCTTTATTCTTTTTACATGTCTGATCGATAATCCATGGTTGCATGCTGGTGCCCTCTGGCCTTTCTTCCTTTTTTGGGAAATGGTGGTTAGCTTTGCATTCACCTGAATATGCTATGGGATATTTCACCTAAGTACTACCCCCACTCTGTTGCCTGCTCGTCCCCCTTCTCTGTTTTCTCACCTTCCATGGGGACCATCTATATTGTATCTTATATTTGCTAGATAAGCTGTTAAAACAAATTTAGAAAGGGACATTACTGCTGTATTTTGGGGAGGATGTGCACAAGTCCATTATTTTGTACTGATTTCCAGTGTGTTGCTAACTTGCTAGCCATTTCCATACATTCCTTTTGCAGGGCAAGTTCTTCTTCTTACTGTTCTCCATCCCCACCCCCAATTACTCCCCCTCCAGATTCATCATATGGAATGGCAAGGACTAATGTATTAATATAAAAGCCATGTCTTGTCATTTCAACCCAGTGCAATGATGTTACCAGTTATGCAATGAGCAAAACACTCTGCTTTATCAAAACCAGTAAAAGTTTAACAGTCAGGGTGGGTGGGTGTCAGAATAACATGTTGTTGTGATTTGTTTAAAAGCTTAAAGCTTTCATGTCTGCCTCCTGCCTCAGCCCAGCATAACACTGCCTTTGAGCAGAGCACATTCATTTTGTTTTAAATAGAGAATAGTCATTTGTGTTCCTTTAACTCTTCCTCATCCTGTGGTAACCCAGCTTGAGATATGTTCAGTACAGAGCTCTGCTGTGCAGAAAATCTGACTCACTGCTTTTCAATAACACCCTCTTCACAGAGGCCAATAAATCAATGCAACTTCCCCCAAGTCTTCAAAGTGCTTAAAAAATAATATTTAGGTCATTAGGCAAAAAAGTGTTTTTATATATAAAAAGTACAAGCTTTTTTAAAAGTGTGTATTTTTTATATATAAAAACAAAGTATATTATTCGTATTAACTATTATGCTTGTTAGTACTACTTAGTAAATGGAGTGTATGTAGCACTTTGAGCTGGGATAGCCCTTTTCATTTAAAGCTAGCCAAGGCACACTTATCCTCTATTTTACAGGCAGGAAAATTTATGGACAAGGAGATAAGTGTCTCCTTCAAAGTTGCACAGCAAATTAGCGGCATAATCAACAGTAAGATCCAGAATGCCTGACTCCTGGTCCTGTGCTCTGCTAGTCAAAACTATCTCTCTTTCTCCTGATGAGTTTGTGAAAAGAAATATCTGGAAACAGAAAGCAGCTGTAATCAGCCAGTGGAGTCGGTGAGAGAATCAAATAACCAGATCTGGTTGCTATCACTGCATGTAGCAAAACTTGTCAGTGTTTATTATACTAACACTTTGCATGCATTCATGTTGTGTTGCTTAGGGTCCAGATGGGCCCCTTGTGCACACTCAGGATGTTCCAAGCAAGAATGCAAATTAGCTCTCCGTTTTGTCTAATCAGATTTGTTTTTCTTCCTCTCCAAGTGCTCACCTTCATTTCCTATGTTCCCTCCACTGGCAAACTCACAAAGAGGATAGTACTCAGTGTCACAATGTTTCTTAAATACTGTGGTCATTAATGTCATTGCTTATTCAGATGATGTGAACCCGGCATGCTTTTAGTTCATAAAAATGAACTGAGGTAGATTGCAGAGTACTTTACAAAGGTGGCTAAATTTTATCATCCCATGTTACAGATAGGGAAACTGAAGTTCAGAGAAGGGAAATCAATTGCACAAGGTCACACAGTGAGTAGTGGCAGAGCTAAGGTTAGAACCAAAGTCTCCCGACTTCCAGTGTCATGCCCAATCCACTGGGCATCACCACATTGTGCATCCAATGTGGCATTTTATAGGTGCCATTTATGCACAGAGGAATCTTTTATAATATTTCTTTAGGGAATCTAGCTGCTGAACCCAGCAGGTCCGCTTGGCTTCCATTGTCTGACAGCCACATAGACAGTAATTTCCCCAGGAATTGAAATTAGGGGGGGTGTCAGGGCCGATGAGATATATAAAAGAGATATGAATAAAGTAAATGTTTTGTTAGGATAATGCAAATTTAACATAAGGATAATGCAAGTTACACCAAAGCACATAACAGGTCTAGATTTCTAAAAAAATATACATTAAAAAAAAATGTATTTAATTTCAATTGACTTTTGAAAAGTAAGCCATCATGGGATAAGAGGGAAGTCCTGTCATGGATCAGTAACTGGTTAAAATATGGGAAACAGAGGGTAGGCATAAATTATCAGTTTTCAGAATGGAGAGAGATAAATAATGGTATCCCAGAGGGGTCGGTACTGGGACCATTACTATTCAACATACCCATAAATGATCTGGAAAAATGGGTAAGCAGTGAGGTGGCAAAATTTGCAGATGATACAAAACTATTCAAGATAGTTAAGTCCCAGGCAGACTGTGAAGAGTTACAAAGGGATCTCACAAAACTGGGTGACTGGGCAACAAAATGGCAGATGAAATTCAATGTTGATAAATGCAAAGTAATGCACATTGGAAAACAATTTCAACTATACATACAAAATGAAGGAGTCTGAATTAGCTGTTAACACTCAAGAAAGAGATCTTGGAGTCGTTGTGGATAGTTCTCTGAAAACATGCACTCAATGCTTTTTTGACTGCCGCTGCACAAACAGAATGTTGGGAATCATTAAGAAAGGGATAGATAATAAGACAGAAAATATCATATTGCCTCTATATAAAAACAATTGTATGTGTATACCTTGAATACTGTGTGCAGATCTGGTCACCCCATCCCAAAAGAGATATATTGGAAATGGAAAAGGTACAGAGATGGGCAACTAAAATGATTAGGGGTATGAAACCGGAGGAGAAATTAAAATGACTGGGAATTTTCAGCTTAGAAAAGAGACGACTAAGGGGGGATATGATAGAGGTCTATAAAATCTTGACTGGTGTGAAGAAAGTGACTAAGGAAATGTTATTTAATCCTTCACATAACACAAGAACTAGCAGTCACCCAATGAAATTAATAGGCAGCAGGTTTTAAAAAAACAAAAGGAAGTACTTCTTCACATAACATAAAGTCAACCCATGGAACTCTTTGCCAGGGGATGCTGTGAAGACCAAAACTATAACAGGATTAAAAAAATAACTAGATAAATTCCTGGAGAATAGGTCCATCAATGGCTATTAGCCAGGATGAGGAGGGATGCAACATCATGCTCTGAGTGTCCCTAGCCTGTTTGCCAGAAGCTGGGAATGCGCAACAGGGGATGGATCATTTGATGATTCCCTGTTCTGTTCATTCCCTCTGAAGCACCTGGCCTTGACCACTGTCGGAAGACAGGATACTGGGCTATATGGACCATTGGTCTGACCCAGTATGACCATTCTTATGTAAAAATTAATTATAATAATAAAAAATGTTTAGTACAGAAACTCCCCAACATAATGACCTCTCAAGATAGCAACGATGTGAGATAACAACCTTGGCAAATAATGCATTTTAAAAATCTTGGCCTACTAGGAAACATATTTATATACGTTTCCATTCCCAGTCACAAATCTAGCATTCTGGAGCAAAGTCACTAAAATATAGTCCAACAAACAAATGTTTATTTAACGTGCCCCTCACTTTTCCCTTTACCGCACCCCACTCACTGGTGTTGTCCTTGGTCAATGGAGACTCAGAATTCAGAGGTGCTTTCACGTGAGTTCACCTCCCAGGTGGGGGGCAAGAAGGCACCTTGCTTGTTCCTCCAGCACAACGCTCTGGCCACGGCTGTTCGTTGTGCCACCGTTCATTCCACCACTCTGTTGCCAATGACCCTGCGCAGTCACCTTCTGCTGCCACCTGCCACTGTGACCTCTGCGAGTTGGTCTCTTGAGGTTCCACCCAGCTCTCAGTGATTTCAGCTGAGCTCTCATGGGGGGAACCTCCCTGCTAGTGCAGTCTGGGCTGTCTCTTACACAAAAACACTCTACCCACAGGAACACTGTCCCCACAGCAGGACAAAGCACTTAGACCTGATTATCAGTGATTTCAGCTGCAGTGGTCACTTAACAGAACAAAAGACTATCTATGGAGCCTAATCAGCTCTGTTTTTAAACAGTGGAGAGGGACAGGTCCCCACCCTCTC
This sequence comes from Emys orbicularis, assembly GCF_028017835.1. Taxonomy (NCBI): domain Eukaryota; kingdom Metazoa; phylum Chordata; order Testudines; family Emydidae; genus Emys; species Emys orbicularis. Next base: position 92,090,439 of record NC_088686.1, on the reverse strand, counting down.
TCTTGATGCCCTCAATCAGCACAGGCTAAGTACAGTTCTACTGCCCTTTACTCATATAATAAGAACAACAACATTTCATTCCCCACCCCCACTCCCACCCACCCCCACATTCAAGTGCTTTGTAACCCAACCCCAACCAAAATCTATCACTTGGGCAACATAGCCCTGTTTGCTGGATACCTAGGTAGATTAGGTGTGAATGTAAATACAATCTGGTCCTGAAGCCTTTCGCTCCAGCCCCAGCTCATCACTAGCTGTCAGGGAGAGCTCATTTAGACTTCGCTTACAAATCATCATTTGAAATTATTAGGTTGGCCAACATCACCGAAATGAATGCACTGACATTGTCATCAAAAACAACAACTGTATAAGGAAGCTAGTCTATGTTCATACTTTTGAAATCTATTATACTTTTTCAGATACATGTATTTTATCATACACAGTATATGCTTTTAAAGTGTGTATTAATGTTTCAATTTCAATTCAAATTTCCAAACAGTCACTAAATTGGCATGTTTCAGAGTCGCAGCGGTGTTAGTCTGTATCCGCAAAAAGAACAGGAGTACTTGTGACACCTTAGAGACTAACAAATTTATTTGAGCATAAGTTTTCGTGGGCTACAGTCCACTTAATCGGATGCATAGAATGGAACATATAGTGAGGAGAGATATATACATACAGAGAACATGAAAAGGTGGGAGTTGCCAACCAACTCTAAGAGGCTAATTAATTAAGATGAGCTATTGTCAGCAGGAGAAAAAAAAACTTTTGTAGTGATAATCAAGATGACCCATTTTAGACACTTTGACAAGAAGGTGTGAGAATACTTAACATGGGGAAATAGATTCAATGTGTGTAATGGCTTAGCCATTCCCAGTCTCTATTTAAGCCTAAATTGATTGTATCTAGTTTGCATATTAATTCAAGTTCAGCAGTTTCTCGTTAGAGTCTGTTTTTGAAGCTTTTCTGTTGCAAAATTGCCACCTTTAAATCTGTTACTGAATGGCCAGAGAGGTTGAAGTGTTCTCCTACTGGTTTTTGAATGTTATAATTCTTGACGTCTGAATTGTGTCCATTTATTCTTTTGCGTAGAGACTGTCCGGTTTGGCCAATGTACATGGCAGAGGGGCATTGCTGGCACATGATGGCATATATCACATTGGTAGATGTGCAGGTGAACAAGCCCCTGATGGCGTGGCTGATGTGATTAGGTCCTATGATGGTGTCACTTGAATAGATATGTGGACAGAGTTGGCATCGGGCTTTGTTGCAAGGATAGGTTCCTGGGTTAGTGTTTTTGTTCTGTGGTGTGTGGTTGCTTGTGAGTATTTGCTTCAGGTTGGGGGGGCTGTCTGTAAGCGAGAACAGGTCTGTCTCTCAAGATCTGTGAGAGTGAGGGATCATCTTTCAGGATAGGTTGTAGATCTTTGATGATGCGCTGGAGAGGTTTTAGATGGGGGCTGAAGGTAACGGCTAGTGGCGTTCTGTTATTTTCTGTGTTGGGCCTGTCTTGTAGTAGGTGACTTCTGAGTACTCTTCTGGCTCTGTCAATCTGTTTTTTCACTTCAGCACGTGGGTATTGTAGTTTTAAGAATGCTTGATAGAGATCTTGTAGGTGTTTGTCTCAGTCTGAGGGATTGGAGCAAATGCGGTTGTATCTTAGAGCTTGGCTGTAGACAATGGATCGTGTGGTGTGTCCTGGATGGAAGCTGGAGGCATGTAGGTAAGTATAGCGGTCAGTAGGTTTGCGGTATAGGATGGTGTTCATGTGACCATTGCTTATTAGCACAGTAGTGTCAAGGAAATGGACCGCTTGTGTGGATTGGTCTAGGCTGAGGTTGATGGTGGGATGGAAATTGTTGAAATCATGGTGGAATTCCTCAAGGGCTTCTTTTCCATGGGTCCAGATGATGAAGATGTCATCAGTGTAGAGTAGAGGCGTTAGGGGACGAGAGCTAAGGAAGCGTTGTTCTAAGTCCGCCATAAAAGTGTTGGCATACTATGGGGCCATGCGGGTACCCATAGCAGTGCCGCTGACTTGAAGGTATATATTGTCCCCAAATGTGAAATAGTTGTGGGTGAGGACAAAGTTGCAAAGTTCAGCCACCAGGTTTGGCATGTAACTAGTTCACAAAACTGGGGGGGGGGGGTGTTGGGGAAATTCAGGGGGGGTGTAGGGAAATCACTGCACATAGACTAGTTGTTAACGAATCAACAGCTAATAACTTGCCAAATTTGATTTTAAAAATGAACCCATTTCAATTCTAGAAAAGCAATGCAAAAAAAAGTTTGAAAATGACTTTTTTGGGGGGTGGGGGTTCCTCACATCAGGATTCCTGAACAGCTAGCCTCGAGAATTTTTTTCCACTTACCATTTTAAGCCCTTTATACAGAAGTATTTATAATGGAAAGCCACATAGGCAAACAGGAGCAGCAAACAGTGGGGTTTTGGAGAGAGTTCACAGGAGGGAATGTGTTTCTTTCTATTTTATGCATGACTCTACAGCAGGTAGTGGCTATGGACAATGAGGAAACAACTGCTGTGACCTGCCTTGGAAGTTCTGTGATTTCCTTTCTGCCAGAAGACAGAAGAGATTTCTAGTGCATAAAGTGGAACCTGGTGGCCTTAGTGGAAGACAAGATATATGGCCTGAAAGCACAAGTTTAAACACTGCATAGGCTCTGAGAAAATGAAAACATCTTGGACTACCAGATTCAGAAATCATTGTCACAGACACCATAAAGGGAAGAATTGATGAAAGGGAACTGGAGAGAGTAGAAATGGACTAGTGATTTGTGACCCAGAGGGAAAAGAGAATCAGAAGGCATTCCATCTGGCTAGAAGTATCAAATGGTTATCAGATATTCAGCAAGTTAACTACTGAGGAATTTCTCTCTCAAGGAATGGGATAGAAAGTTGGAAGGAACGTAGCAGCAAGATTGGATGGAGTTATGAAGTCACCTGGCAAGTCTCTGTGACAGACTGACAAAAGCCTGTAATATCCTGAACAAACCGTATGGAATCAAGATAAATTTAAAGAATGATGTTAGTACCTTCGGGCTCCATTGTATTAAAAATGCAGTTGTGTATGTGTTATTGTGGAATTGTATGTATTTCCATGGGAAAGGCAAATAGGAGAAAAGCAGGGGATGATTAGGCAAATTCATTCAGGTTGTAACATCTCCAGAGAAAGGTACGCATATACTAATTCAAGCTAGATTCTCCAGGGACCAACAGAAAAAGAAAGCGTTTTTTGATAAATAGTCTGGTTTGAAACTGGCTCCAGACCTTCTTTCTGATCCAGTAAATAGACTGGTCCATAGAGAGACCCAATTCTTTACGGAGGGTTGGAAGGACTGGACCTACTGATGCTCCATAAGGTGCTTGTTCTGACTGCTCCTGCCAAAATCCATGTTTGGGTGATGTCTGGTAAGCTTATTAGTATGTGTGTAGGTTCTTTTCTTGTTTTTAATATATTTTCCTGGAGTGCTTTTTATCTTAAGAATAAAGTAAATTTGCATAAGAAGTGCCGTGTGGTACCATATAACTGCAGCAATTACAGCTGATAACTGTCTTTGAAGAAAAAGCAAGCAAATCTCATTAGGCAACCTGTCTGTGCTTGGAATAATACAGTGAAGGCAGGGAACTGTGAGCCTGGCAATACCCCAGTCAGAAAGGAGAGAGACATGGCTCTCCACCCCGAAGGGCATCGACTGGGAAGCTGGAAGACTGAAAGTGGGTGCCCTTGGTTGGCCACAGAGGCGGAATATAGGTGCAGTTGCCCTGAACTGAGACAATCTCTACTGGTGATGACACACATTGGAACCAATGAGACAGCATCACATGGAATTACACAGATTATAGAACACTTCAGGGGGGTTTAGGAAGAGAGCTAAAGAAAAGGAAAGTCCAAGTGATCTTCTTGGAGTTCCTTCCAGTCCGATGAGCACCAGAAGGCAGAAAATAATGGAAGTCAATCATTGGTTGTATGAGGGATGGAAAACGAAGGTTTTGTGGAACACTGGGGCACAGTCCAATGGGGGAGGTTGCTGTACGAATGTGATCGCCTTCTTTTAATAATTAGGAGGGCTAATCTCAGTTGGAGACTAGCTGGAGCAGCGAGGAGGGCATTAAACTAATGCAAGGGGAAGGTGCTGAGGAGGTATGTGCAGTACAAACTCAAAGTCCAAAGTTGTGAACCAACTGAACCAATATGACAAAGAATGTGTAAATATTTTTCAATAGCTTATAAAGCTGTGCTAATGCTCTGGGTAACATGGAAGAGGAACTGTAAATTTTCATTGAAGAAATTTGATATAATTTGTATTACTGAATTGTGTAGGGATAATTTGCATTACTGGAATATTAAAGCATTGGCTATAACCTGTTAAGGAAGTATAGAGTGAGTAAAAGAAGTGGGGAGTAGCACTGTACATTCAAGATGCCTTTACCTGTTGTAGAGCTGTTGGTACTCAGAATCACAAGCTCTTGAATGCATATGGATCAATGTGATAACTAGTAAAGCCCTGCCAGGGGTATTGGTGGGGGGACTGTTACAGCCCCCTAAATGAATCCAGAGAGCAGAATTAGTTACACCGTAAGCATCTTTCTGTAATATGTGGAAAGAAAAATTGTGCTATGGGGACTTCAGTTTGGGAGACTTTAGTTGGAGGTCTTGTGCAGCCAGTGGTAAAACTTCATTAGTTTCTAAAAAATTATATACATTCCACGTGGCAAAACAAATGACAATCCCACCAGTAATATGTATACTTGGTGCTTTGAAAGGGCTAATTTCTAAAAGCTGAGGAAAATTATGAACAAAACAGATTGTCAGGAAAATTTTTGACAGAAAAATATGAATAAAAATTGAAAGTCCCTAAAGAACAATTTATTAGATGGATAGAAGAAAAAATCTTCAAGTGCTTGCTCATGTCCATTCCATATTAGGTGTGTGTGCCCGCCGCATGCACCAGTGCCAGAAGTTTTTCCCTCAGCAGTATCCACTGGGGATCGGCTCTGGTGCCCCCTGGAGTGGCGCCCGCATGGCGCGATATAAGGGGCGCCACCGGTTCCCCCCACCCTCAGTTCCTTCTTGCCAACAGCGACAGTGCTGTAACATCTGCTGCTTTGGCTATTGTTTCGTTTTCTGTTCTTGTGAACTTTGAAAACCTGTAATATAGTTGTATATAGTTAGTAGTTTCTCAGTTACCCTAGTAGTAGTTCTCAACTTTTCGTTAGTCCCAAATAGGGCTCAGCTGGGGGACATGGCATGCCCCGGGATCCAGGCTTTAAGCCCTGCAATCGCTGCAAATGGCCTGTGCTTGTCAGCAATCCACATACCAGCTGCCTAAGGTGCTTAGGCGAAGGGCACATAAGTGACAAGTGCCATATCTGCAAGTCCTTTAAACCTAGGACGAAGAAGGAGCATGATATCTGTCTAAGAGCACTCCTAATGGAGTCGTCACTCACTCTGGCACTGGAGCAGCAGTGCGACTCTGCACTGAGAACCGCGGTCTCTGTGCACAGTGCTCCGCCGGCGCTGTCCATGAATCGGCACTGGTCCCCCTCCACTGCTCCAAGGAAGAAGTGGGGAGTAGCACTGTACATTCAAGATGCCTTTACCTGTTGTAGAGCTGTTGGTACTCAGAATCACAAGCTGGATCTTAACTTGGTCCTCTCTAGGCTCATGGGCCTGCCCTTTGAGCTGCTGGGCTCCGGCTCCCTTTCCCACCTGTCATGGAAGGTCCTTTCCTGGTGACATCGGCGAGACAGGTCTTGGAAATTAAAGCCTTGACCTCAGAACCGCTGTATACGATCTTCCACAAAGATAAAGTTCAGTTGTGGCCCCACCCAGCCTTCCTGCCAAAGGTGGGCTCCACCTTCCATATGAACCAGGACATCATCCTCCCCGTGTTCTATCCCAAACTGCATAAGACCAGTGAAGAGAGGCGTCTTCATGCCCTGGACGTCCGGAGGACTTTGGCTTTTTACTTAGAATGTAACAAGCCTTTCCATAAATCGACTCAACTCTTTGCCGCTACAGCGGACAGGATGAAGGATCATCCGGTGTCCTCGCAGTGGATTTCTAATTGGATTACTTCGTGCATAAGGACCTGTTATGACCTGGAGGGGGTCCGCTGCCGCTGATTGTCAGAGCACACTCGACGAGACCTCAGGCGTCTTCAGCGGCCTTTCTGGCACAAATCCCTATCCAGGACAGCTGTCTCGCAATCTACATGTCCGTGAACTCCTACCCACCTCCAGGGGTACTGCTTTGAAGTCATCTAATATGGAATGGACATGAGCAAGCACTCAAAGAAGAAAAGATAGTTATCTTTTTTGTAACTGGTGTTCTTCAAGATGTATTGCTCATGTCCATTCCACGACCCGCCCTCCTTCCTCACTGTCAGAGTTTCTGGCAAGAAGGAACTGAGGGTGGGGGGAGCCGGCAGGGCCCCTTATATCACGCCATGTGGGTGCCACTCCAAGGGGTGCCAGAGCCGGTCCCCTATGGATACTGCTGAAGGAAAAACTTCTGGCACCAGTGCATGTGGCAAGCATACACACCTAATATGGAATGGACTTAAGCAACACATCTCGAAGAACACCAGTTATGGAAACAGTAACTGTCTTTTATTGCACAATCAAGAAAGAGGACAATACTGGCTAAATGCCCATCCTGGTTCAATGGCAAAATGAAGCAAGTAAATAGAAATAAAAAAGCAATATATAAGAAATTGAAAAGGGGAGAAAAGGATAGCAATTTATATAAATGAAGCTGAGTGTAGAAACTTGATAAGAGAAGCTAAAGACATCAGAGAAATAAATCCGTGGCTGGCAAGGTTAAGTATATTAGAAACAAAAGAAATTATAGTAATGGTATTGGTCCATTACTAGATGGAGAGGGCAAAATTGTTGTTAAGGCAGAAAAGGCAGGAAGTGTTCAATTAATATTTCTGTTCTGTATTTGGAAAGAAACAGGATGATGTACTTGTATATCAAGAGGATAATGAAGTACTTTCCAGTTAATTAGTAATGAAGTATAATGTTAAACAACATCTACTATGGATAAATATTCATATCAGCAGGCCCAAATAATTGGGACTCAAGAGTAGGGATGGCTAGAAAACAAGAACTCTGTTTATGAAAAATTTTGAGTTTTCGACATTTCATAGATTCATAGATTCATAGATTCTAGGACTGGAAGGGACCTCGAGAGGTCATCGAGTCCAGTCCCCTTCCCGCATGGCAGGACCAAATACTGTCTAGACCATCCCTGATAGACATTTATCTAACCTACTCTTAAATATCTCCAGAGATGGAGATTCCACAACCTCCCTAGGCAATTTATTCCAGTGTTTAACCACCCTGACAGTTAGGAACTTTTTCCTAATGTCCAACCTAGACCTCCCTTGCTGCAGTTTAAGCCCATTGCTTCTTGTTCTATCCTCAGAGGCTAAGGTGAACAAGTTTTCTCCCTCCTCCTTATGACACCCTTTTAGATACCTGAAAACTGCTATCATGTCCCCTCTCAGTCTTCTCTTTTCCAAACTAAACAAACCCAATTCTTTCAGCCTTCCTTCATAGGTCATGTTCTCAAGACCTTTAATCATTCTTGTTGCTCTTCTCTGGACCCTTTCCAATTTCTCCACATCTTTCTTGAAATGCGGTGCCCAGAACTGGACACAGTACTCCAGCTGAGGCCTAACCAGAGCAGAGTAGAGCGGAAGAATGACTTCTCATGTCTTGCTCACAACACACCTGTTAATACATCCCAGAATCATGTTTGCTTTTTTTGCAACAGCATCACACTGTTGACTCATATTTAGCTTGTGGTCCACTATAACCCCTAGATCCCTTTCTGCCGTACTCCTTCCTAGACAGTCTCTTCCCATTCTGTATGTGTGAAACTGATTTTTTCTTCCTAAGTGGAGCACTTTGCATTTGTCTTTGTTAAACTTCATCCTGTTTAACTCAGACCATTTCTCCAATTTGTCCAGATCATTTTGAATTATGACCCTGTCCTCCAAAGCAGTTGCAATCCCTCCCAGTTTGGTATCAACCGCAAACTTAATAAGCATACTTTCTATGCCAATATCTAAGTCGTTAATGAAGATATTGAACAGAGCCGGTCCCAAAACAGACCCCTGCGGAACCCCACTCGTTATGCCTTTCCAGCAGGATTGGGAACCATTAATAACAACTCTCTGAGTACGGTTATCCAGCCAGTTATGCACCCACCTTATAGTAGCCCCATCTAAATTGTATTTGCCTAGTTTGTCGATAAGAATATCATGCGAGACCGTATCAAATGCCTTACTAAAGTCTAGGTATACCACATCCACAGCTTCTCCCTTATCCACAAGACTCGTTATCCTATCAAAGAAAGCTATCAGATTGGTTTGACATGATTTGTTCTTTACAAATCCATGCTGGCTGTTCCCTATCACCTTACCACCTTCCAAATGTTTGCAGATGATTTCCTTAATTACTTGCTCCATTATCTTCCCTGGCACAGAAGTTAAACTAACTGGTCTGTAGTTTCCTGGGTTGTTTTTATTTCCCTTTTTATAGATGGGCACTATATTTGCCCTTTTCCAGTCTTCTGGAATCTCTCCCGTCTCCCATGATTTTCCAAAGATAATAGCTAGAGGCTCAGATACCTCCTCTATTAGCTCCTTGCGTATTCTAGGATGCATTTCATCAGGCCCTGGTGACTTGCAGGCATCTAACTTTTCTAAGTGATTTTTAACTTGTTCTTTTTTTATTTTATCTGCTAAACCTACCCCCTTCCCATTAGCATTCACTATGTTAGGCATTCCTTCAGACTTCTCGGTGAAGACCGAAACAAAGAAGTCATTAAGCATCTCTGCCATTTCCAAGTTTCCTGTTACTGTTTCTCCCTCTTCACTAAGCAGCGGGCCTACCCTGTCTTTGGTCTTCCTCTTGCTTCTAATGTATTGATAAAAAGTCTTCTTGTTCCTCTTTATTCCCGTAGCTAGTTTGAGCTCATTTTGTGCCTTTGCCTTTCTAATCTTGCCCCTACATTCCTGTGTTGTTTGCCTATATTCATCCTTTGTAATCTGTCCTAGTTTCCATTTTTTGTATGACTCCTTTTTATTTTTTAGATCATGCAAGATCTCGTGGTTAAGCCAAGGTGGTCTTTTGCCACATTTTCTATCTTTCCTAACCAGCGGAATAGCTTGCTTTTGGGCCCTTAATAGTGTCCCTTTGAAAAACTGCCAACTCTCCTCAGTTGTTTTTCCCCTCAGTCTTGATTCCCATGGGACCTTACCTATCAGCTCTCTGAGCTTACCAAAATCCGCCTTCCTGAAATCCATTGTCTCTATTTTGCTGTTCTGTTTAAATTTGTTTTTGTTTAAATGCGGAACTGAATCAGGTGGAGTCAGGGCTTCAACCGGGGTCTCCTACATCCCAGGTGGGTGTCTTTTTCTGGTTTTGACCAGAAGAAATTCCATCCTGGACCTGAGAAACCGTCCCAACGAAGGCTGGTTAGCTTGACCTCAATCCTGGGCAAAATAATGGGAGAGCTGATATGGGAATCAATTGAACTGAAAGACTTAAAGAATAGAAATATAACTGAGAGTCAATATGGTTTTATGGAAAATAAGTTTTGTCAAACAAACCGGATTTCATTCTTTGAATAGATTACAGTTTCGGTTGATAAAGGAAACTGCAGAGATGTAATATATTTTGTAAGGCATTTTATTAAGTACCACATGACATTCTGACTAAAAAATTAGCAGAATACAGTACCAACTAAGCGGACTTTAAGTCAATTAAGAACTGGCTAACTGACAGATCTCAAAGTAGTTGTCAATGGGGAATCATCACTGGTCGGGGGAGGTTCTGCAGAGATCAGTTGCAGATCCAATGCTATTCCACGTTTTCAACATTGATCTAGAAGTACATGTAAAATCACTGCTGATAAAATTTGTGGATGACACAGATTGGCAGAATGGTAAATAATGATGAGGATAGGGCAGTCATACACAGCAATCTGGATCGCTAGGCCTATTCAAGTAAAATACGTTTTTAAACAGTCCAATACAGAGTTATGCATCTAGGATGCATAGTCCACAGGCCAGGTCTACAAAATGAACGGAGAACACCGGTTGTATCTACAAAATGGGGGACTGTATCTTGGCAAGCAGTAACCCTGAAAAGAATTTAGGGACAAGCAACTCAAAATGAGTTCCCGGTGGGCTGCTGTGGCCAAAAAGTAACGTGATCCTTGGCTGTATAAAGAGGGGAGTAGTGAGTAGGAGTAGGGAGGTGATTTTACCCCATATACACCATTGGTGAGACCGATGCTGCTGTTTTTAAAAGGACGTTGAAAAATTGGAATAGGTGCAGGAAAGAGCCACAAAAATGATTCAAGGGCTGGAGAGAAATGCTTTACAGTGAGAGACTAAACAGATTAAGTTTTTTAAGTTTAGCAAAAATATTGAGGTGATCAAAACGAAGATAGAGGTGACTTGATTGCAGAATGTAAGTACATTTACAGGGAGAAAATTCTGGGTACTAAAGGGCTCTTTAATCTAGCACAAAAAGTTATAAAAAGAACCACTGGCTGGAACCTGAACCAGACAAATTCAAATTAAATAATGCACAAATTTTTAACAGCGAGAGTGATAAACTGCTAAGGGAAGGGGTGGATTCTCCATCTCTTGACATCTTCAAATCGAGATTGGATTCTTCTCTGGAAGATATGTGTCAGTTAAGCACAAGTTACTGGGCTCAATACAGGGGTAGCTGGGTGAAATTTAAGAGCCTGTTACACAGGGGGAAGGGAGTCAGCCTAAATGATCTAATGGTCCCTTCTGACCTTAAACTCTAGGAATCTATGAACCCAATTATTTGTAACAGCAACAGTGGTTGCTATAATTTTCTGGCGAAGTGGGTTTTTATTTAAACCAGGTTTTCTCTAGTTGTCACTGTCATTTAATATATACTTAAGCTGAAATCCTGGCTCCATTGCCAATAGCAAAACTCCCATTCACTTCTAGGGGGCCAGGATTTTTCACCCTTAATATTATAGCCTCTCTTTTCTTTGACAGGGTTGATTTATTTCCAGGTCGTCTAAAACTTTGCTATTACCTGTCATTGATTACTGTGATTGACTGTGGGAAACCTTGCTGGTGAACTCTGCCAAAAGAGTTTTTCCTCTTAAGTCTGGCAGATGTTTTGTGTGTGTGTGTGTGTGTGTGTGTGTGTGTTTTCTTAAGTCAATAAGTAACTTATGGTGTAGATTTTCACTTCCTCTTTAAATCATATGCTAGTCTCCTTCATTGAGATTTGGAAATGCATTGGGGAACAAAATCCAAGAACAAAGTACTAAACTGAGTAGCCAAGTCAAAACTAAACCTACGATTTTTGGGAGCCTCGTGCTCTGGGTGTCCCTAAAACTCCAACTGCCAGAAGCTGGGACTGGATGACGGGATAGATCATTCAAAATTATAGTATTCTGTTTATTCCCTTTGAAGAATCTGGCACTTGTTAGAAAATAGGATACTGGGCTAGATGGGCCATTGTTCTGACACAATATGGCTGTTCTTATGTTCTTAATAGGATTGCAGTTTGTAGATTCAGTGGCCAGTAAATGGTTTTATAAACCCCATTGATCCACTTAAGGATTGTTTAAAGATAAATTTTGTTTTGCATTGAGCTTTATCTTATATTCCAATTAACTTTCTGGATAATTGGGCTAGTGATAATTAAGGCCATGTTTTCGGAGTTATTCCTTAATTATAATCTCTAAATATGGGAATGCACCTGGCTTTCTAATGCAAATTGTGTGACACTTTACACTGCAAATGGTCTTCTGCATATGTAACTATTTAATTCCCCTCTCTCTCTCTCTCTCTCTCACACACACACTCACACACACTGCAAGCTGTAGGTGCAGTTACTCAAAATGGGTGTCCAAATCAGTTGTATTTTTGAAGAGAAGGAGGATACTAAGATTTTAGCATGAATGCACAATAAGAGATTGATTTATTTTAGGCAGCACAGGTAGCAATGCCTATAGTTAAAGTTGCCCTACACTTTATAAGATGTTGTTTGGCCAAGCTTGTAAAGGTGGAAGACTCAACTCTATGGCTTTTCTGTCTGTAACACAAGTATTTTTTAACCATGCATCTGATCAGTACCAAAAATTTCTGGAAATGTTTTAGGCATCAGTGACCAGAACCCTATTGATTTTGGGGGGAAATTGGAAAACCAAAAGGGGGTGTCACTGGGGCTGCCACTTCTCCAGCTCCAAAGCATACGTTGCTGCACCCAGTCACAGTCAAGGAGGTTTATTGTTTAAACAGAGGTTAACAAATGAACAGAACACAGTTCTAAGTCAGTTTTTAGCCCCAAGTTTCAGGGCCACCCCTCCCAGGGGTCTCCGGCACTCCAGCTCCTGGCAGCCTCCCAGCCTCAGTCAGGAGCCAGGGAGAGACTGTAGGGGAGGGGGGTAGATAGGGAACAGGACCCTGCTCCCCTACAGAACCTGGAATTGAACCTGTTATTCCTGAGTATCAGCATTTCTTTGCAGAGTAGCAAACAGCTGTGAAACCCACTGGTAAAGTGTGTGTCTATAATCGCCCTCTACTGGCAGGTCCACATAGAAGATAACAGCCTTCTACTGCTGCCAATTACTCCATTAGCTCAAGTGACAGGGGGGGTCTGTGGTGTGTATCTAAAGCTTCCAACCCTAGTGATGAGGTCAATATGGTTCCACATGATGAAAAAAAATGTTATGTTAAGATTTTTTAAATCTTATCTTTTTTGGATGTAATTTCCTACATTAAAATAACCTTAAATTTGCAAAGTCAAGCTCTCAAAAGTTAGGAAATGCCAGAATTAGGATTGTCCATGCAACCTTCATTTGGGCCCCTTCTGCACGTGCTTCATAGTAGTTTTTAATTACATAATCACATACTATTTTTTTTCCACAGGACCCCTGCTTCATTCAGTGTGCAGGATGGAACTGTTTGGGGCATAAGCCACGACAGTGCAGTGAATGAGGTTGTTGTCTGTAGGACCCCTGCCTATGTTGTTGTGGAAGCTGGAAGAGGTGTAGTGAATGAGGCAGGGAACTATAGGAAGAGAGAGGCTGTCTCATGGTTAAGGTAGCTGAATGTCATCCTGTGAACTCTATCTAAATTTCTACGGGATGTTGGGTAAATCACTTATAACAAAATTTTCTTAGGTGGCCAATGTATGTTCCCAGTTTTCTTGGTGCCCACCTGGGGTATGATTTGCAGAAATGTTCAGGACTTACAGCTGCAATTGAGGTCAATGGGAGCGCTGTTCTGAACATAAGAAGTACTATAAAAAGCTGAGCACTCTGAAAAATGAGACTCTAGACTTCTCACCCAAAATTAGTTGATGCTTTTAACAATTTTGGATATAATCATTTTGCTTCAATTCTCTGTGTAAAATGTGGAGAAGAACATCAACTCACCTCACAAGGGTACTGTGAAGATCAATTCATTAATGTTTGTAAAGAACTAAGACACTACAGTGACAGTACCATAGAAAAGCCCATGAGGAAATTAATTCTGTATTCAGGGCAGAGCATGGATGGTGTGCAGTAAATAATGCATGGGCCACAAACTGAATGTGGAAGATAAAAGGAATGTTGAATAGCTATTGATTCAGGGAGCACTGTCCATCCTGTGCAGGGGTCCTTTCGGGGAAAAAAAGTGTGATCTTCTAATTAATGACTGTATCATACTGCATATACACAAGAGGGCCAAAATAGATTGCACAGGCAACCTTGATTCTGGCATTTCCTAACTTTTGAGTGCTTGACTTTGCAATCTTAATATTCTTGTAACATAGTTTTTTGGATGTAATTAACAAGTGAGATAAATAATCACAGGTAGTTGTCTGAGGAAATGATCCAGTGAAAAACTTTGATGGGCTTTAGAGCAGGCCCTAACTCTTTGGCACTGGCTTATTGCAATAAATATTTCAATCATGTTTACAAAGTTCATTGGAAAATATTTATTTTAGGCCAAGAAAAATGTAACACTGCACTAAACAGACCTGGGGTTATTTAGCTCTTCAGCCATCTGTATATATGTGAACCTCAAACTTTCTAGTTGACATCAGCTTTGCTGTTTCAGCTGCTGAATCCATTTGTATAAATGAATCGTAGCTTTGCACATGAAAAGAGGTACAGTTCTCTAAACTCTCATTGGCTGACCAATGCTTTGTTGTCAAATGATGAAATATCATCTACTGGCCAAAACTATACAGTGGGTAACCCTCACTTTCTGCTGAGAAAACAGCACGTAAAAAAGTTTTCCCATTGGAAATAATAATGTGGACTGGAACAAACAAAATCTTAATAATTGGTGAACTTGCTCCTGTTGTCTACATGTGGATGCTAGTAGAAGACAGTGGGTAGCTAGGGCTAAATGGGGCTCAGCCCCCTCCCCCCTTCCCCATAACACACTGCTGGGGATACCAGAGCTCTGAGGCAAAGTGTTACCTTTCTGCCTCAACAAGAGTAAGTTTTCTGGGCAATTAGACTGTGCGTCAGCTCCCTGCCATGCCAGTCTGTCATCCTTATAAGCAAATTACTTAAGGCTCTCCCAGTTCAGACCTCTCCTAGCAGGTTACAGTCAATTAACTCCAACCCCCCAGTTCCTCAGAGATGTTTCTCTGCAATGCACAGCCCCTACCATTGTGCATTCACAGAAGATATTAAGTTTGCTGCTTTGTTAGAGTCAGTACATCCCAGCTTATTTTATTTAATTGGGGTTAAATACCCTTTCCTTCAAACATAGCACTGAATAGATTTGTAGTAAAAATAAAACAAGTTTATTAACAAAAAAGCAGGGATTTTGTGATACCAAGTAAAGAGATAAAGGTAGAGATGGCTACAGGCAAATAAAAGTGAAAAACGCTTTCTAATGATGAAGATTTAACAAAATTACAGTCTCAATTTAAAGTAAAATTCTTTCTTCCAGCGAGATGGCTGACCACCCCTTTGGGCAGGATCTTCCACAAAGTGCTCGGTTCCTTTGTTGTCTTAGGTGAACGATAAGCACGGAGTTTCTTTCTGTTCCTTATGTCCCCAAAGGGACTGCCTTTGTCTTGCAAGCCAGGAAGGCCTCCCAAGGATTCAGTCTCTTGTGTCTCTCTGGGGTCCAAGAGCCATGTTAGTTCTCTCCCTCGAGTTCAGGAGCAGGATAATCCCTGTTGGTTTAGCTCGATGACTTTTTTTATGGTACATTGAAGCAAACCCTCAGTCAATGCTTAATTTGTAGTGAAAGAGGTGCCGGGGCTCAAGCAATGAGGTACTGGTGCTCATACAATGTTTTTACATTCATAACTGATGCAGCCCAGAGGCACTGGGGCTATGAACTGCCAAGCCAAGCACTGCCCACAGACCTCTTTATCACCTTTACCTAGGCTAGACTGTCTGGTCTTAAACATGTTCTAGAAACATCATACAGAGGGAATTCATAGCTTCACATATGAGGTTAGCACATGCGTTTTACAATGCTATTAATAAGCAGGGTGATGGTAGCTTTCATAGGATACCTCACAAGGTATATTTTGTACAAATATCATTGCAGTAGGGTCTAGGGTGTGACCTGGGTCACCTCGCCAAAAATCAAACACTGTGTTGTCATTTTCTGAGCCACCCCACTGCTCGTGCACATGTCCAGCTTGGCAGAAGAAGCCCTGCAGCCAGCAGTTCCAGGGCCAGGAAAGGATCAGGGCATCATGCAGGGAGGGCCTTGCCTATGTGTTGCATCCTCAGCAGGTTCAGCGAGATTCCTCCGTTCTAGCAGGAGGTGCTGGCTCCTGAGCGGCACTCTCCAGGAAAGTTAAAGTTTGAAAAGTATTAAGTACGGGATGCTCAGGAGCCACATCTGGAGCAAGCCCTGAGGGAAGAGGAGCTATGGTGTCCCGGGAACCCCAGCAGGTAAGCAGGAGACACCTGTCTAAGTGGAGATATTCGGGAGGGGGAGGGGTGCTTGAGAGGAGGAGATGGGGCTGGCAGGAGCGGAGAGAACAGTTCCTGTGGTGGGGAGAGGGATCAGATTTGCTGGGATGGGGCAAGGGTCCTGGAAAGGGGGAGAAATCCTGAGGGGACTTGAAGGGGAGAAGGAAAGTCCTGAGGGAAGGGGAAGATCCTGAGGGGATTGTTGTGGGGAGGGGGAAGAAGGGCAGTCCTGGAGGAAGGGAAGGGATCCCGAGGTGATGGGGGGAGGAGAAAGGGAGTCCTGGAAGAGGGGGGAGATCTTTAGGCCCAGCTGCACCAGGGCCAGTAAGTGGGAGGGGATAACTCCTCAGAATCCCAGAGTGATGAGAGCCAATGGGCCGTAGCAGGGCGCCTGATTCAGAGCCATGGGACAGGAGCCGTATGGACACAGTCCCCTCCAAAGAATATTTTTACCAGCCGTCTATTTAAGGAACTCTAATTTTAGTCACAGTTTTATTTATAGGGCAACTATCCCTTCTTAGAAGCTCTACTATTCTACTAGCTGAAGAAAAGGGCTTTCAGTCGTAGCAGTGTTATAATATAGCAACGAGGAATGACCGGGTATATCATTTGTGGGTGAGATAAGACTACCCCCTCAACCAATGTGTTGTAAAGCAACTACTTTTAGTTTCTGGACAGATAGCAAAGAAGGTGCCTAATTTTAAAATTGCATCTAGAGCACGTCAACTAATTTTCCTGGAAAGGTTAAAGCACAGAACCGTTATGCTGGGAGGCATTCATTTATTAGGAAATGAGACTGTGCATCTCATATGTGCCTACCACTCACTGTGAACACCGGGATCTACTGTTAACAGCAGAATGGAATATGAATTCATGAGGAAACCTTAAATCTTCTTATTCAGGGCATACATAAACAATAGAAGTCTGTTTGGAGCTCTACCTTCAGCACACTTTATACTAATGTACCCAACTAGGCATCATGCTATTTTTGCTATGCCTTCAAATCAAACACTTTGTCGATATTCCTCTTCCCCTGCCCCCTGTTTGGGTATATTTCCAGGTCCTTATTTTCGGCGGTCAAGTTCTATGAAACCACCGATCAAACACCATAACATTTGTTATTCTCCAATACAGTTAATAACCTAAATTCACGTTCAATTTTTCTTCCATCACTAAATTGCCCAAGTCACACTCAGGTGTTAATATAACTCCGCTGGTAAACAACTGACTCAAGTTATTGGTAGGGAATATGCAATTATTTTACATGCTCAGGCCATGTAGAAGTTGGATATATTCATTATCAATCTATTTTAACATTTAATACAAACATTAGTTATGCTGTAACAAAGTAGGGTATGTGCAAGAGGTTAAAAAAACACTAGCAGTTATGTGGCATTTTACAAGCACAAACTAACTCTCACAATAGCTCCAAGGAGCCAATAAATATAGGGCCCAAATCTCCGGTAGTGCAGCTCTATTGAAGCCAAGGGAATTGTGCCAGTAGTGAATTTGTTCCACAGTCCTCATTTCAGAGACGGAAAAATAGAGACAGAAAGATAAGGGCCTGAGCCAAAGGCCACTGAAGTCAATGAAAAGGCTCCCATTGACTTCAGAATCAGACCCTATATGACTTGCTTGTGACTTCAAACAGCAAGTGTCAGAGCTGGGATTAGAAATTCAGAAATCCTGAACTCATACCACTAGATCAGCACTATTTGATTGAAAAGAATATTTCATTGCGTGTGATAAAACTTGAAGAGATATGTTGATCTTATAATGTTCTGGATCTATGTTCAATGCATATTCTTAGGCCTGGTCTACACTACAGGATAAGGTCAACATAAGTTGCCTTGCATTGACCTAGCTGTGGAATTGTCTTCACTTAAATTTGGCTCCTGCCAACTTAAGTGCCACTATATGCCAATTTAGTAACGCTGCTCGTGGAGGTGGTGTAGAGTCATGGTTGATGAAATTAGGTTGATGCAGTGCCAGTGTAGACACTGCATTGCTTACATCATCTGTTACTGGCTTTCAGGAGCCGTCCCACAATGCCCCATGCTAACAATACAATCGATACAAGCGCTCCTGGTGAGGATGTGCACTGCCGACACAAAAAGCCAAGTGTATGTGACACAAATGATTTAATAACTGCGCCATAACTTTGTAGTGTAGACATGGTCTTAAGTGTCTTAAATAAAATAGCCTCTTCCTCTTAAAGCAAAAGGCTTCTGTGAAAATTTCAACATATATACTACATTTCATTCTTAATATTACAACATATTATCTGTTAAACTTTTAATCTTGATCCCAACATAATATATTTAATTCTTAGATAGCACTTTTCATCAGGAGATCTCAATGCACTTTACAAAGGATATCTTTATCCCCATTTTATAGGTGGAGAAACTGAGGCATAGAGGTGACGTGACATGCCCACGGTCGGCCAGTGACAGAATAGAATCCAGGTCTCCTGAGTTCCAGTCCTTTGCTCTGTCCACTAGGCAACACTGCCTCCTATACACCAATGTAATAAGTATGTAATATGTAATAAGGCACCAGAGTCTGCTTCCCACTTAATAAAAATCAGTGATCATTTGAAAACAAAACAGTAATTATTAAGCTATTTAGAGAAAATATTGTAAGTCCCTTTCCTTGATAATAAATTAAAGACAAATTGCTAAATCTTAGTGTCTCTTATTTTTTAAAAAGAATGTTTATTTTGTCTGGCAAGTGCAACTTGTTTGCTGGTGTTTTTCTGCGGCAAATTTGAGTTAACAAAGGTTAGTTAAGGCCACTGTGTGCTTTTCCCAGCTATTGTCATGGTGTTTGCAGGACCATCCATGTGTAATGCTGTATACTGATCTCTCTCCTGTCTAGACAGATATTCATAATGAAATAGATGTCTGGATAATGAAGTAGACTTCTACAGTCCTTGGGGATCTGGGTTTACAAAGACCAGAACAAGAGTGACTTACATTGTACCCTCCAGAGCCATTAAAGTTCACAGGTAAAATGAGCACAAGCAGTCAGACTGGTTTTGCCTTATAAAACCACCTTTTCCCTACATGCCGCAGCCCCATTTGTTAAGCTACTTGACCTAACATACTTACCAGACATAGCTTTTGTGGGGAGCTGCACAAGAATGTTGACTGCCACAGAGGAGAAGGGCTAAAGCCCAAAATTTGATCCAAAGATCAGGGATTTTCAGATTCAGGTTTTAGTCTCAGACTATTCTGCACCTGTGTCATTTTTTAATAAGTGAGGGGACATACCTTTACTGGAACCCCTTCATGTTAGCTAGTATGTGGAACTAGATTTCAACAAAAGTCAGTGACTGTGGCAATCTTTTGGTTCATATTCTTTGATGTTTTGATTTTCCATTTTGTGAGTTTCTTGAAGCAGAACAAAAGATGGGGGCAGGGGGAGGAGTAATTGCTTTTCCTCTTGAACCAAACTAGATAGTATCAAAGTTTGCTGTATTTCTTATGATCATTTCGCAGCCTGCTTAAATGACACACTATCTCATATGAGTTTTTTGGCAGTTACAGTTGATGAATTTTGAAGAAAATCCCACAAAATATAATTCCAGTAATATTTGAGAGAGCACAAGTGTGGTGTCAGCACATTGTGCTTCTTTAGGGATTGCAAAGTGCATTTAATTCTGCTTTATATGGTGTTCACATATATTATTCATTGTATTTTTAACAAAACCCAGAAGCTTTAGGAGAAGAAAAATGCTGTGAGGAAAGTACTCTTTAAAATCAGTCAGACCAACACTGTCATTTCAACAATGGTTATTGTAGCTAAGGGAATCAGGAATTCTGGGCTCTATTCCCAGCTCTGCTACTTGAGTCAGGCCTCTATATCGCAAAGTGCTTAACTTTGCATCTACTGAGTAGATCACAGTCAATGGAACTCATCACAATGAGTAAAGTTAATCGTGTGTAAGTTTTTGTGGAGTCCTGGTTTCATTATTTAATCTTGGGCAAGTTGCTTACTCTCTGTATGAGCATAAAATATGTATCTATCAATGGGTTCATTGAACATACATTATGCATTTTCACTTGTTACTGATGACCTTTCGTAACATACCTGTGTGTCTGACATTCGTGAGTTGTAATATCATCTATAACTTATGTAAATAAATTATGAACACCTGGTACGCTCACTAAATAATAGAGCTGGTAAAAAAAATTTTAAAAAAAGATTCTTTGATGTAAAATGGCCTTTTCTGAACAAACATTCTGGCAAAAAATGATATTGTAGAAATGTTCTATTTTTATAAATATTGCATTTTTAATATTTTAATTTTTTTAAAAGTCAAAAAATGTTGAAATTTAAAAAAAGTTTTCAATCACATTTGTAATACTTTTCTATTACATTTGTGAAAAGTTTAAAAAAAAAACAAAAATGAAAACAGGTGATTTCAAACCATCTGAAATAAAGCTACTTTGTTTTTTGACTGGGTCAGAATATGCATGGATATAACATAATAGAAAATTATTATAGTCCACAGCATATAACACAAGTCTGAGCATGTATAAAAGCACATGTCCAGATCGCTGACTGATGTAAATTATGTAATTTCACGGAAGTCACTGGAGATATGCCAATTTACACCAGCTGAGAATCTAGCCTATAGTTTCCAAGACTGAATGACCTTTTTAAAGTGATTTCAGTTACATTAATTTTCCTATGCAGAGATATCGATAGATGTTAAGCTAAAGGATCTTCACGTTTTTTAAACAGAGGCAAGGAAGTAGTTAAACTGCAAATGCTTAGCCTTAATGAAGCATGTAGACATAATAGTAATCATGTATGGAGGTGTGTTAATAGTGATATGATCCTCTATTGTGAATTTCCTTGCTTTTTGGTAGGTTTATGTGATCACCATTATATTCTTTTAATTCAGTTTTTGTCTGAATGTTTCACATAATCACAGTATATTTATGTAATAAATTTAATTACATGCAATTAGTCATCTTCAATGTGTAATTTAGCAGTTCAAAAATCTAACAAGGCCATAAAATTATACAGTGCTACAAGCCCAGCAGACAGCCTTTAATGTTCTTTATCTCTTTCAGGTGAATATACTACAGCTGAATAGTCCACATTGTGGGTTAACTGCAAAATTTGGTGCTTATAAAGCAAATACCTTTTTGGGGGGTGAAAAGAACTTTGAAAAAGCTTACAACTCCTAACTTACTTTTTGTGTGTTGAGAACCACATTTTAAAGTGGGTGGTTGGAGGAGTGTCAGTGGGTGGGAAGCGTAATTTGTGGGCTAAGGTCAAGTGCCAAATAGCAGTCCGGAGCAAATGCATACCGCTGATGTAGGAGGCTCTGAAAGAGAAGAGGTTGAAATGCTAACATAACTTTTAACTGGTCTGGTGTTACCAGCTGCCATGATAGTCAACATTTGCTTCTAGTCTAGCTATCTTCACATATCTACAGTGAGAGTCACTGGCTTAATTGTTCCAGTTAACTTTGTTTCATAGCATTAGCTTAATTGTGATGGGAGGATGATTTGAGGTTTCATCCTGTGCCACACTAGCTCATGAGACCTCTTAGTCCATAGTACTTTGAACTGAAAAAATAAACGGAGGAAGATATTTTAATTGTTTTCTTATTTAAGTAGGTGGGGCAAAAGGGAACTAAGTGTAATTATCAAATGTCTAAAATGATAATTAAGTGATAATTCCTCTGCCCCCAACCTCATTTGCCTCCTGGTATTCTAAATTAAAGTGTTTGTCTTCACATGAAGGCTAAAGTATAGACCAGCAACCGGACTCTCTCTAGATCAGGGCCGTAGCAACAAAGAACATGGCCCCCTCCGAACGGTGGCCCCCTCCGAACATATGTCTGGGCGGGGCCCCTTACAATGCAGAAACTGGAATGCGGTATTTATTTTGCCACTTTTAGGGGCCCCCTTCTTTGCGCAGGGCCCCTTACAATGCAGAAACTGGAATGCGGTATTTATTTTGCCACTTTTAGGGGCCCCCTTCCTTGCGGGGCCCCCTCCAGTTGGAGGGTACGGAGGGCGCTCGCTACGCCTCTGCTCTAGATCTTATAAATATAAAATTTAATTCTTTTTTACCAGTATTAGTGAAAATCTCTCTCACATTTGTAGCCAGATAAAATTATTTTAAATAACCAGCCGCATTTTATAAGATTACATTGAAGTTAAATGTTAATATTAAAAATGGCGTAGCTTCTGTTTCAGCTTCTAAGCAGGGCTTGGGGGAGTGTGGGTTCTCAGATGACAGCCTATGGTTGTCTTCTTCAGTTCTTACACCAAGAGAATTCTATTTGGATTGGATCTGGGGCTTTTAAGGGCCCTTTACAGCGCTCTGGTCCTTTTACCTGTAATGGGGCCACAATGAGCAGGAGAATCTCAATCTCCAAGTTAGAGTCCGTAACTGCAAATCTGGCCCTATGGTATCATGGCCAGCATATTGGCACTGTGGTTAGGCTTTTCTTGCTGCCTAGGAGAGCACCAAGGCCTAACTTTTTGCCTTCTGGACTGGCAGTGGCTGGGAGCTCTGCAGAGGCAACATGGTGCCATTTGATATGTCTTTAAAATGTCATATATGTATGAAAATACCTTATGTTGCATTCATATAATTACTACTTGCCAATGACTACATCTCTATGTTCCAAATAACTTTGGATCAGATACAGATCAATATTCATTAGGACTCCTGATTATTCCATTGACAGTGTATTATTGGGTCAGTCTCAGCTATTTCTCTAGTGGGTTTTAAGCAATTGTTTTAACATTAAAATTGATTGCATAGTAGCTTCTGCTTACAGTGTTTTCATATAAGCATTACCAATCTTTGGACATAATATGAACTTAAAAGAAGTCTTAAAGTTTTAACACTTGATGTGTCATTGGCATGCCTCATAAAATATCTCAATAGCGAGGGTTTCCCTGGCACGTGCCCAACTGATAGTGTCACTGGAGGCTTTATTTCTGTCCAAAGGATAGATTCCATACACCCTTGCATTGTAATGTAATAGCTCCATGCGAGCGAGTATGTCATTGGAAGTTAAAATACATACATTATGTGAAATGTTCCAATGTCCATTTGAATGCCATTTTGATCTCCATGAGAGCGGGGCCGGCTCCAGCATTTCTGCCGCCCCAAGCAAAAAAAAAAAAAAGCCGTGATCGGCGGCGGCAATTGGAGAAAAAAAAAAAAGCCGCAATCGGCGGCGGCAGTTCAGCGGCAGGCCCTTCGCTCCTAGAGGGAGTGAGGGACCTGCCGCCCCCGAATTGCCGCAGGTGCCGCCCCTCTCCCTTGGCCGCCCCAAGCACCTGCTTGTTAAGCTGGTGCCTGGAGCCAGCCCTGCATGAGAGATTCTTATTTAGAATTTCCCATTTTAAGTAAAAGTATGTTAAAAAATTTTATTGGTTAAAAGTTCAGATCCTTAGTCAAGATGATAAGAGGAAAATATCACTCCTCCTTTCAAACTTCCATTTACTTTTTGGTGCCTAGGAATTGCAGAAATGTTGGCCAGTGCATTTTTGACTTTGTTGTTTTTTACAATAGTGAATTATGACTAATTTTCAATGGGGGCTTTATTGACTATAACAGCAAAACTTCTTAAAAATCTATGGTATAGAGGCCTGGACAGAGAGTCCTGGCTCTCCTACTGACCTGGGAGATTTTGGGCAATGCTTCACTTTTTGTCCTTTTGTTTTCTTTTCCAATTGTTGTCTGCCTTGTTTCCTTAAATTGTAAGCTCTATGGGGCAGATAATGTTAGTACAGTGCCCGATACAATGGAGTTGCAATCCCCATTGTGTCCTTTGGGAGCTTTGTGATGCTTTGAGGTTTTATCCAGACCACTAGGGGTTCTGTCACTGCCTGCCCTGCAAATCTGGGTGCCGTTAGGCTGTGTACCTTTGGCTCAGAGCCTTAAGACCAGCAGCATGCCGCCAGCACAGATGTCTCATTCTGAGCTTCCACCAGCCCAGTTACTCCTTGCTGACCCCAACAACACTTCCGGTCTCGAGTCTCCCCAAAACTGTTTCCCCTGCAGTGTCCAGTTGCTCTTATTGGACACTCACAGAGGTAACACCAAGGCCACTACACACAACAGCTGGTTAGCTCAGCTGGGGTTATACACTCCACCTTAATACACCAGCACTGGGGTGGTTTGTAGTAAAACTAAGAATACGTTTATTAACAAAGAACATAGATTTAAATGATTTCATGCAAAAGAGGAAGAGATACAAAAGGGTTGCAAACAGAACAAACATTGTACGCTTTCAAGTGTGTAAAACTTAATTCTAACAAGATATAGCTTTGCCTAACATAGTTTCTTACTCACACCAAATCGTCCCCATTCTTCAGCCTATTTAGGAGGAATCATTTTGCATTAGATAAAAAGCGCTGGCTTCTTCTCTCAGGTGATGGATGCCCCAAAGTCTTTCAGTAGTTCCTTATATCCCAAAGTTTATAATTGTTTTCAACATCAGGAAGCCCTCCTGGGGCTCAGCTTTCTGTGTCCACCAGGGAGCTGAAGCCATGTTTATTTTGATTTCCAATGCAAATGATCTTCCTGCAATTTCCAATGCAAATGAATAGCTCATTGTCCCTGTCCCTGGTCACACCTAGCTCAATTTGCTATTGAGCCAAAGAGGTGCATTTCTCCTTGGTCTGGAAAAAGCCTGTTTACAGACTCCAAAATATAATACCAGAGAGTATCTTTAATTGCACATACAACATTGTTGCATGCATTTCACAGTGATATTAATGACCAGTGTGGTGTTAGGTGTCAAATTATATATTACAAGACACCTTTTAAATAAATACCATGACAACAGTGTGTGAGGTGTATTGAGCTGGTCAGACCTGCTGAAATTTACTGTACACACCAACGAGCATTGGAGTGCTCTGAGGGTCACAAGCTACCATAATACAAATAAATAGTAATAATATATCTGCATTTTTCTCTTGCAAAACTCACATTTGTATAGGCAAAATTCTATATATGCAGATCAGCATTTGCATGTGCAAGTATCAGGAGGTAGCGGTGTTAGACTGCATCCACAAAAACAACACACTTCTGAAGAAGTGAGGTTTTTTACCCACAAAAGCTTATGCCCAAATAAATCTGTTAGTCTTTAAGGTGCCACTGGACTCCTTGTTGTATTTGCATGTGCAGTTATCCATGTTTTTGCATGCAAACACAAATTTTGTGTGACTGCACTATTAAACTATCCACAGAAAATTTGGTGTGACAGTTCTTGTTACCTTGTTACCCCCTGCCTCCACAGAAAGGACAACTAGCTTAAACTTAACTGAGGAAGCCAATCTCTTAGCCACCCAAACAATTTCCTCTGGACTCTCTCAGCCCTTTCTTTGCCTTGCAGGCTAACAATAGGTGAACCCCAGTCTCTGAGCTCTTTTGAAATGTTCCCCTATAGTGTCCAGCCCCTTATCTACTGAATACTCACAGGAATACCACCCCTGGTGTCCCCAAAACAACACTGGGGACACCAGCTTGCACAATTAATTCAGGATCAGCTTCTTGTATAATACCACAAAACTGAGATTATTTTTTTTTAGTGAAAACAACAATAAGTTTATTATCAAAGGTTCAAGAGATAATGAGTAAGGATAATGGAAACAAAAGGGTTTTATATATATATAAAGGGTTTTTATATATATATCATAACATGAGTGAGAGACTAAAGATGTTTGTCTCATGCCAAATATCCATGGCAGCATTTCAACCAAGGCAGCTTGTGATTCCATTTTCATGAATGTAATTGCACTGCCCAATTACTTCCTAGGTGCAAGATAAAGGGGTGTCTTTCTTGCTTCCTCCCTCTATTCCCCAGAGGTCATTGGCTGTATCTCAGAGTCAGGATGACCTGCTGGCACATTCTGGGGTGCAATCTGGACCAGTGAGGAGTCATCACCGCTTGCCCTGCAATCTTGGGTGCCTCAAAATGCTTTGCTGTTGTAGCTTCCAACCAGGGTCACTCACAATCAGCCTTCCAGCATGAATGTCACACCCTTCTGGGTACCACTGCAGCCCTGGTCCAGCAACTCTGACCCCAGCAGACTGTGAACAGTCCTGGATTCCACCAGCCTTGGTTACTGCTTGCAGGGTGTTCCCAACACACTCCCAATCCCAAATTTTTGCCCAAAACATGTGTTCTGCATTGTCCAGCCCTCTCCTGTACAGTTCAGCTATTATAGGTCTGTTGCCCCTGTAAGGTGTCAATGCCCAATGGTTTGCTACTATAAATGAAGTTACCAAACAGTTCAATTTAACTATCACACTGGATTAGTTTTGATTAAAGAATAAAACAGATTTATTTAACTACAACGAGAGAGATTTTAAGTGAGTAAAAGTATAAGGCATTAAAGTCAGAAATGGTTACAAGAGAAATAAAGATAACACTTTCTAGTAACCAAAACTAAACAAACTAGACTTGGTTCAAGATAAAATCTTTGCCACATGTTCCCAGCAACATGGCTGACCTAATTCTCAGCTCAGGGTGCCCCTTCCTCCCAAAGTCAAAGGGCTGGTTTGTTTGTTTTCTGAGATGAAAGAGAGAGAGAGAGAGACAAAGAAAGAAAGAATACCTGGGGTGTTTTTGCCCCCTCACTTTTATAGTCCAATCACCCATTGAAATGCATTTTCCTGAGGATTAAATAAAGTTCCTTCCCACTCTGAGGACAGAGAAATGGAGTCTTGTAGTGAAAGAGATTCCATGCTGCTGTTTGTTAAAATGCAGATCAATCTGTTCCTGCCCCACTCCGTGGTCAAAGAATCTCTACTTGACCGATGCTCAACTTTGATGACACCTGGTTAGAGACATCAACTTGTCCTTTGTCTTTGAGAAACAGGTTTGCCTGCTCCCCAGACTTGTCTGGTAAACACATTTCAGTCATAACTTCAGCTTATATTCATAACTTTACATATAATATTGCTAACACACATTTCACCACGATATTATTGATCAGCAATTTGTTAGTTTACAAATGATACCTCACAAGGCCTATTTTGTATAAAGATTATTGCAGTAGTGTGTAGGGTGTGAATATAGCGGTTCTTTCGGTCACCCTCCACCCGCAGCTTATTCTCCAGTGTGCTGCCTCCTGCTGATTTCACATCCCCTGTTGACTTCGTATGTAAATGACTCTCCATTGTGTTGGCTTACAGTGATTAATTTACATGCCAACAGCGAGACAGGTGAATAAACATATTTTGTCTAGCAGAAAACCTGTTTGTCAGCTCTGCCTTGATACAGACTTTAGGAACATATTTTCAGCACACATATATAACTCCTTATGTAGTATCCATGCATATATTTCACACCACTATTAATCATTAGTGTGTCCCTGGCTTTCATTGAAGACCTCACATGATATTCTTTGGTGACCCAGGATCAGGATATTCTTGTAACGTCCTTGCCAGTTAGCCATGAGGGCTTCTTAGGGTCACCTTTGGCCTTTACTGTTGTTTTACCATTTTATTTTTGTATTTGATCTAGAAAAAGTGGGTCTAGTTTTATTTAACTGATGCTCTTGTCTTCATAGCTGAACAGATGCATTTTTGAACAGAATTTTTACATCCACTGAACTTTCTAGTCAGAGTGCTGCTGTGGCACAGTGGACTGCCCCATAATACTAGATACACTAC
This sequence comes from Emys orbicularis, assembly GCF_028017835.1. Taxonomy (NCBI): domain Eukaryota; kingdom Metazoa; phylum Chordata; order Testudines; family Emydidae; genus Emys; species Emys orbicularis. Next base: position 92,062,792 of record NC_088686.1, on the reverse strand, counting down.
AGTGCAAAATGGATGGAAACACCTGCAGAAGTAAGTGCCTTGGTGTTTACCTGTAACAAATCTCTAAATGGCATTAAAATTCTTGTAAAGGGAATTGTATTTACCAACTAGCAAACAGGCATGCTTTTATAGAGAATCCTATCTAGTTTATTGCCATAAAGAAAAATAACTGATGGAGACGTGTTGATACATTAGGAGAAACTGGATATTTAGTGGCAGTAACTGAAGTTTGCAGCAGACATCACTGTTGTTCAAAATGGTGTTATGGATCCCAGTGGAAGAAAGAAAATCGGGGCAGTATATCGTATTGCAAAAATTCTCTTCCTAAATGAAAACATGTTTTCCTTGCTGGGGTATGCGGAAGGATGAACCGTTGGCTTGGGATGGGGATCCAGGCCAGAAGAAATATAGCGGTGCTCTGAGGAAAACTTAGGATTTAGGAATCTCCACCATATTAGTGTCCCGCTTGATCTTATTACTGTGAGGCTAGTTTTTGTGTGTGTGCATGCACACACAAGCCTGTGTATTTTATATGCATGTTTTCATTTAGAAAGAGAATTTTTACAGTATGAGACACTGTCCCAATTTCCTTTCTTCCACTGGAATCCATAAAAAAGGCATTTTGAACAACAAAGGCCCACTGCAAACTTCAGTAACTGTCCCATAATATCTAGTTTCTCCTAATGTATGAACACATCCCCACTATTTTTTTTTTGTATGAATGGCAATAAACTAGAGACAGAGGGGGGAACTCACATGGCAAGGTAGATATGCAGTTGGCGAGTTTATATGTAAATATATATTGAAAAAATGACTCATTGTGCTTTCTATCACCCTGATCACTTCAGCTGTATGTTGTATCCCTTTCCCCCACCTTTTGTTTACTTTGCCATTATAGACTATTAACCTTTTGGATGCAGGGACAGGTGTCCCATTTTGGGTGCTACTGTAATACAAATAATAATATTGCTAAGAGCATTCTATTTAGAGTCTGGTCCTAAACCAAACTTTGGGGATTTAAGTCACAAATTTCCAGACTGAATCTGATCTCTATTACAGGATGGATTGAAACGCTGGGTCTGACCCATCCCTTTCCCAATTCACTTTTAGTTCCAAATTTAGTTTTAACACTCGTAAAGTACCATCCCAGTTGTTGTTGTTGTTGTTGCTGCCTCTAAACTAAACAAACCACAACATCTGGTAATGCTGTCTCTCTTAGGCTTGCTCTACTGCAAAACTGGCTGATAGCCCGATTCTGAGACATTTCAAACTGAAATGCAAGTAATAGATACTTTCCCTCTTCTGGCCTGTAGTTGTATTTCGACAAGCTGCAGTCCCAACAGATCTCATAAGTGAAGCAGTGTCAGGCCTGGTAAGTACTTTGATGGGAAATGTGTTTGGAAAACAGAGGTGCTGGAGGAAGTGGTGTTGGTGATTTAATAGGGGGAAACACATCTCTGTCAAGTCATTGCTGAGCCAGAACAGGTTGGAAGCAGGGGACACTGTGCTTCTACGGGTGTCATCTTTCAAATGAGGCATGAAGCTGGCACTGGCTATTAGGGGTCTTAATAGATCTCTCTTTTCCTCCTCCTCCTCCTTCACAACATTAAGGGTGTTGATCCTTCCATTTTGACCAAATTGGTCCTCCTGATTACCTTACCTTTAAAACAAACAAACAACCCCCTCCCCCCCCAAGAATAAAATGTTTCATGGGAGGTGCGGGGGGAGGGAGGGAATCAAACAACTGAGATGGGGGGGGAAATCTATTCCCTCCACCCTTGGAATGCATCAAATGAGTACTTGGGTTTCAGTTTCAAACACTGGGTGTAAACTCAGTAAAATCTATCTAATCTGAGTCTTGTCTGTACACGCACGGATATGCTTCTGCACCCTAAGTATATTAGGCACCTTACAGACAAATATGAAGACCAGGTCCCTTCCCCAAAGAACTTATACTCTAAATAATCAATGTGCAGATGAAGGAAACATTGTGCAGATTAATCTTTCTTATTTATCTGCATTTCTAGCATTCCAATCAGCGTATTGCCTAAATACCAATCCAGTGTAATCAGTGTTTGCTGCTACCCATATGCATTTCTTGTGTGCATATTGGGCAGAATATTTCATCCCAGGCAGACATTTCATCATTCTCAGTTCTCTCCTATTTTTGAAACATAGCGTTCCATATCCCAGAACATTTTTTACCTGCTTGTCTCTAGAATGGCCAAGGAAACTGGAATTTGAAGCATTTGGACAGCTCTTTACTTGAACTAGTCTCTTGATTGGCTAATGGAAATGAACGTAAAGACATATTAGCAGGAGACTTGGGCAATTCAGCAAATATGTTACTGTATATGGCTAATTAATATAAATTTTAAATACATCCAGAATATATCAATTAGAATTTATTTTGTAAACCTCGCATTCCAAATGAAAACATTTATAAACAGTTAAGATTATCCATTTTAGAAAAACAAATTAATGGTGACTAGTAGAATAAAACCCACATTCTTTTCAATTACTTCCTTTCCATAAGATGTTTATTTTGGTGAAGCCATAGCCTCTTTGCTTTTTTTGTAATAAGAAAACTTTCTCCCTAAAATAAACTTTCTCTGAACTTTTTCTTTCTTTCTGTACTTCTTCTGATTTGACCCGTTAATAATGTGAAAGTTGTATATCTTAGATTCCCCCCAGATCCTAGTAAGCTGCTGACATGCTATTGCAGAGGTAGTTGCAGTTTCTCTTCTTGTAGCTCCTGACTTCTCAAAAGGCCTGTTCCTGGATGATGCTGAGCACTTGCACTCCCATTGACTTCGGTGGGAGTTGCAGATGCTCAACACTACTTTGTATCAGGTCCAGTATATTTGGCTGAACGAAAAATCAATCTATGTATCTGTGCAAGTTTCATTATTTCATATTTCTAAAATTAAACAATATGAAAACTGCTGTTCTGTCTTTGCAATCTGCACTTTTCACCTCGACTTTTGCTTTCTGACATTGGAAGATGCTGCTGCCCTCAGGTAACTTGTATTCTGATCATTTTAATAGAATTTTTAGTAGACATTTATTGTGTTGACCAAAATTTTCAAGAGACAAATGGTCTTGGGCAACTGTTTTATTTGGTGCCCAATTTATACTTTTTAAAAGGGGCCTGTACTTTCTGTAAATTAGTCCCCTTTAAGATGTTTCCAGTGGAGACACCCAATTGAGACAACCAAATCCACTAGTCACAACTGAAAATCTTGCTCCTGATCTATGTACCGCTTATTACTTCCCTTCTCTTCTCAGAGCCATCATGCAAAAATGGGAAGCGTGAGTCTTTTACCTCGAGGTCACAGGTCACACCAGCACATGTTGAAAGTGACTGAACATTAAGATCAACAATGGCTGTTCTATAGGTTATGTGAAGAGGGTTTCTAGTCTCAATCCAATATCCCTTGGTGCAGTTGACACGAAGGGTATGTCTACATAATGTCTGGGAGGGTGATTTCCAGTGCGAATAGACAGACGTGCTAGTTCTGCTCATGCTAGCATACTAAATATAGCAGCGTGGGTAGAGGTTTGCGCTAGCCATCTGGGTACAGTCATGCCTGACTCCCTGGGTACATACTCAAATGTTTATCTGAGCTGCTGCCTGTGCCACCACAGCCACATTGCTATTTTTAGCATGGTACCTTGAGTGGAGTTAGCATATCTGCCTACCCATGCTGGGAAGCACCCTCCTGGGTGTCATATAAATATGTCCTTTGTGTCAACTGCACTAGTGTGATACTTCCAGCTGCTCTTGGCATACCCTAACTGGCTTCCTTGTTTCTGGCCAGCGTTGAGGCACTGTGGTGCGGCAGTGTAGGAAAACTTGAAGTGTTGTTGCCTTTGCTGTGGCTGCTTGGTAGACAGAGGTCTGCAGCCTCCAGAACCATGAATCTGGAATCTTTCCCCTGCACTAAATTCTCTCTTATTTCTTAAATGTAGACATGTCAAATGTTTACAAATCTTTCAGGCTTTTAATGAGCTTTCCAAACCAGTGGGAACTCTGTTGTGGCTTTGTAAATTGTCAAAAAGATTTAACAACTCCGGAAATCGTACTTGGCTAGTGTGACTATTTTGTTCCTAGGACCCAAGAGTAATGCCTCTAGCACATACTATGTGACTTCCAGGAAGGATTCCACATGCACAACATCTGTCCCTGGTTAGGAGGGGCAGGCGCTATTTTTTAAGGGGAGAAAATATCCTCTCAATTTTAAAGGTTATTTTTTCCCATATAAAAATACTTTGCATTTCCATAGCAGCTTCCATCCCAGAATCTCAGTGCTTCACAAACAATAATGAACTAAGCTTCACAGGTAGTGAAGTATTACCCCGGTTTTATTGATGGGGGAAACTGAGGCACAATTAAGTTAAATGACTTGGCCAAAGTCACACACTGAGTCTGTGGCAGAGCCAAGAATAGGACCCAAATCTCTTGACCCTGAAATGTCCTTTATCATAACTTTCTGATGTGGTAGTCACATGTCCTGTGTGAAAAGGACACTGAGTGTAAAATACTGCTGCAAGAACCAGCAGATATTTCTGAGGAAGCTCAGTTCTTACTGAAACATTCCCAAAGCATTCACATTATCCTAAAAACACATCTGCAGTACTGATATTGTGCCATGTCATATTGATAGCTGGCTCATCTATGGCAACTGTTCAGACCTTAAGTTTACTTTTTTTAATTTCTTCATTGAAAAAAAAAAACAATTGATCAGATTCAGTTTAGTGGATATAGTTACACACTCATCCAATTACAGGTATTGGTTGCCAGTTACTACACCTTAGCATCTGATACCCTCAAGATGGCTAAATAGGCACTATCTCATTTCTTTTGGGGTTAGCATTCCATAGCAAATTTATTTTCTACCTTATTGCAAACAAGACAGAGTGTATGCGAACCCTCTTGCAACATTTAATAAGATACTGGAGCCAGGACTAATTCTTTAAAAGGTGATCTACAAATAGTACTTGGAAAATGTGAACATGAAAGTTATATGCATAGAGTGCCCCAAATAAACAAGGGGAGGAAGGGAGGCATTTTAGTTAATTGCTTATGCTTACTAACTTACCCCCGCAACACATACACATTTACATCTGTGAAGAGCAGTTGCATGATGATGACTGGAGTGTTCTGGTATGACATCCCAGCATGCACCATGCTCATGATGCACACTATTTGGTCCACTGCAGAGAGGATAGTCTGCCTGTAGGGGTAAAGGTAAGTTCTTTTTCTCTATTGTATTTTTCAGGTCAAAAAGAGGAACCATACATATTCAGTCTGTTTCTCATTTTCCATTAAGGAAAACAATAACAATAATGAATGTAAAGAAAGTTTCCCAGAAGCTTTTTATGCGTGCACAGCTCATCTGTAACAGGCCGCAGCAACTCTGAGAACAAAATGGTCGCAGTCTCTGCACATAGAGCTCTCACAAATTTAAGAATGCAGTGCATGGAAAACAAAAGCATCAGTTTCATAGCTATGTGTGCCCCCTCCAAAGTTATGCTTTAAAATATATTCTAAACTTATTTTTATACCGTGTATTAGTATTTCAATATTAGAACAAAACACCCAGATATACCTAGCCCCTATAAGCAGGATTTTTCTGCGTCCAGCTCTGATCTATGGTTGTGGACAGTCATTGAGTAGGAACAGCTTTTTGAAAGATCTAGGGTAAAAATATTTCTAAATTGTAGAAACTTGTTTATTTGGAATGTTCAGTTTGTGAAGTACTTGCAGGTGACCTGTAACCTATCCCTCTATTTAGCACAGTGAAAATCTCCTTCTCCTTTTTTTTGAGATCAGATGTGTCTGTAATCTGAGTAGCTGCAAGGACACAAGCATTTCGAGCCCTTAAAGCTATCTGTGTTGACCTTGGCAGTGAGTGGAACCTGCACATTCTGCTGTGTTAGCTTTGCTTACCCTCTTTCAGATGTCACCAGCCTCCAGTGTTGTGAAAGCGAGACAAGATCTGCATCACTTGGAAGAGATTCCGATTATAAATACACTGGAAGGCGAGCATGCTCCTGAGTGTGTTGTTTCACAGCAAAAACATTTTTTTCTCTAATACAGTTCTACAAATACAAATGATCCAAATATGCCCAATGATTCACTTTCCTAGCACCGCATTCCGAGATGGTAAGCTCATCAGAGCAGAGGCCATGCCCTCGCATTTGTTTGTACTTCACCTAGCAAATTATCCTGATTTGGGCCTCTGGGAGCTATGGTAGCATAGCAATACATTGAGGAAAACTTATCCCTTCCTGTGCAGCCATAGAGACTCCTGCCCACAGTGGAATGGGCCGTAGTTATACTTGTTTGTGCCTTTAGATTGTAAACTCTTCGAGCCAGAGACTGTTAATTGTTTGGCATGGTTTACCTAATTAAAGTACTCAGTATATCTAAGGATATAAAAGTTTTCCATTTCTGTGCTTTTGTCTCCCTTGCAGGGTGCTACGTGCCTAGCACTGATGCTATGTGGATCAGCCTATAAGGGGCACAGAAAGACTGATGGCTCTCGAGTTTCCTTCAAATCCAGGTAGTGCACTCTTGCACAACCTTCTCTTCCCACTTCCCTTTTAGGGTTTGTCCACACTGGGAAATTGGAATAATTATAGCTATGCTGGATAACTCCCCATGTGAACATTCTGTTCTGGAATAAAAGTGACTTTATGCAATTTTATTGGAATAAAATACTTTTATTTAGGAAGTGTCCATCCAGACAGTTATACCAACATAGCTATAGTGATATGATTATACTGTTATAGTTTTGCTGGTCAATTTCCCAGTGTAGACAAATCCTTAAATATTGTAGACTGTATAATAGGTTTATTGCTATTTAAGATTGTCATTTAGTAATCTATTTGTCTTCCTGCAGTCTGAGTTTCTTTGTGACTGATGGAAGTAAGAGGGCCCCTTATAAAATTATTTTGTAGAATTCGCTGATTTACTAGTTCTGTTAAGTTAACATGAAAGAAATAGGAGGAGATAGAGGTGCAGAGCCCTTGTACTGCTCAGTTATTGGATATGCTTTTAGGGCCAAATGCAACAGTGGAGTTTGGCCCTTGTTTAATAATCTGTTTTATGGCAGGTTTGTGTTGTCAAGGGAAGATTAAGAGGCTGGCCTTGTGCTCTAGGGATAGACACATGATGTGTGCGGAGTAGGGAAGGGATGCTATTAACCCTTCTCTCTGTTGTGGGATTGGCATTGATGGCCTCTGGATGGAGCTGTTGCTGGGCTTTTGCTTGGAGGGATGCTCGCTGTGCAAAGGGGAGAGGGCTTTGAGGAAGAAAGAGGGGATAAAGGGAATACAAGCAAAAGTTGTGGAAGTCCCTGATGTTCTGACAGGCCAAGATCAACCCATCTAAGGACTCAGATAAGAGAATATTTAGTTGCCTTGATCTAATAGCACTACTATTGTCTGCATTAAGAGAGCTAAGGCTATAATAGGCTAGTTATATCGTGTTTGTGTTAATATGAATAACGTATACATATATGCATGCACACATATAGGGGAGGAGAAGAAGGTAAGTAAAGAAGGAATAGAGGAATGAATATTATTGCTGAAAGCCTGAGTTTTATCTCAGTTTCTTGTACAGTTATGTTACTGCTGTGTTTTGAGATAGAATATTACTTTAATGAGGATAATCAAATTCAGACACCAGAACTGAAAAGCACAACTGTAATGATACATGTCTCAAATATAGATATTAAGGATCTTGGTTTGTATTATTGTGGTTAGTCTGTAACCTCTGGATTGGGCTGTGTCTCAGTCAGACGCTACTGTAGTTTATTTCTAGGCATGGAATTAATTTTTTTCCTTGATTCTAGGGGAGTGTGGCTACATGTTGGTGCCCTGCGTCTGACACATGAGTGACAGACTTTTGTTTGTTATCAGGAGCTGTGGTCTTATCCTGGCTTTCTGCCTAACATATGCCTGATGGAGCTTGAAGCTGCTTGTAAGGATTGTGCAGTGTCTGCCAAATAATAGCCAGACACAAGAGCATTCTTTAACTAATTAGCAGGGTTTCCCCATCCAGTCATTGAACTCATTGGGATGTCTGCATCCTGTCCTTGCAGTAGTCTCAAGCCAGAAGTCCAGGACTGTCACCGGCCTTCATTCTTCAGGCTTCTGCATCCTGACAAAAGAGGTGCAGAGGCAAAGCATGAAGCACTTTTGTTCGGCATCAGTAGAAAGGGCAGACAAATGGCACAATGATCAGCAAAATGAGTTATTGAACACTGGGCACTGGTGAGTCGGGGGGAAAGTGGGTTAGACAGGGCAATGGGGAACAGAGACAGGATACAGTGGCTTAAGTGCAATCCTGTGCAATGATATGCATAGCACTATATTAATTTTTCATGATACTTCTGCTGTCACTCTAGAATGCTGCTTTACCTGAGAATGTAGAGGATCTAATCTTTGGAATTAAAGCAGGGCATCCATGAAGGCCAGCCACAGGCACACATGCTTCTACCAGGGCCCATGACACTATGTTTCACATCCAGCTGCTCAGTGCTCCATGATATACTCCAGGCATGGTGTTCTTGCTGGCTCAGCAGCACTGCTGCTCTCACTCCTCGTGGATTGCGAGTAACAAAGCATCCTGCCTTCCTGAAGCTCAGCATTGCTCTCTCATAACCCTCATTTCCACCCTTTCATGACCTGAATCCCTAGTTGGTGTATGACAGCATGACCAGTTGAGCTAAAAAAGGTCCTTGGACTGGCCATTCCGGTAAGAACTGTATTCTAATGTAAGTTTGTTTCAGAGGAACTCATTCTTTGCCTATCCTCCAGCAAAAGGTAGGCCCAAACCAAAAGCTCAGATCAGAACACATCAGAACTTCTGGGAGTGCTTGAAACCCAAATTCCAAATAACACACGAAGTAAGCCTTAAATCCAAAGATTCCTGAGCTCTGAGGTGCTTGAAATCTGAATTTTGCAGCTTGAGCCTATCTCTGCTTCAACAGTGTTTTCTGTTGGGCAGGTAATCTGGGGATGCCTCACTGAGTTTTATAAACATTGGAGCATGAAAAATGGGCTAAAGATTATGGGCAATTTAGATTGTTTCTGTCCGGCAATCAAACAATTAAAGCTGATGACAGAGGATCTTGTGATTAAAAACTAAGCTATGTCATTTTAGTACCTAGTAGCTTCCAAATTCCTGTAAATCAGCAAAGCATGTGCACTCACATGTACACAAGAACTAGTAATTACGTTATTTTTATTAAACTTTATTTTATGTAGCCATGAATAGATAATATTCCATCTACGAAACAACACGTGTAGGACAACCCTAATGCAAAAGGGATACTTTAAGCATTGAGGTTATAAATAACAAGAAAAATAACTAATATCAGCTCCTGGACAACAATTAAGGTCAAAGCCTTATTATGGACTTATTATCATGTTTAAAGAACACTGCGCTGGCTGATTTAGTAGTATCCTTAATAGATTCAGATAAATTAATATATGGTGAACAGAAATATACATTAATATACATTATTTTGCTATATATGTTTTCCAAGAAGAAGAATGCCCCATGTTTTTGTGCTCCAGCATTCCAGAGTGGGTGCATATAGATATCACCAACCATAAAACAAATGAAATATGAATGGAGTAATTTTCAGCTGGTATCTGTTAATAAATGCCCAACACTATACACTGTCGTAGCACCGTCTATTCAAGGATCTTAAAACACTTACAAACATTAATTAATAAAGCTTTGTGAATGAATAAAGTTGCACAGGTGCATGTGTGTGCGCGCACACACACACTCTCCACATTAGGCTGCTGGCGTCGGGCTGCATGCTGCACAAATGTGTCTCCTACAGTAAGCCATAGAGCATTGCCTATCACCAAGTCAATCTGCGTGCCTCCAGTTATTTAACAGCACACTTCCTTATTTATTTATTATATATATATTATTTGTATTAATATAGCACCTATGAACCCTAGTCATGAACAAGCACCTCATTGTGCCAGGTGACTTACAAACACAGAACAAAAGATGGTCTCTACCCCAAAGAGCTTACAATCGAAGTATGAGATGAGACAGCAAGAGACAGTCAGATGGGGGGAGTACGAGGAAACAATGAGACAGCATTGGCCAGCATGGTGGGCAGTGGTCTCCGCACACCAGTAGTCTAGCCATTTTCAAGTTTTTTGTAGGCATCCTGGGAAAGAAGTTTGATGGAGGATAATGAGGTGGCTTGCCGCTATTTACAGGGAGCTCCTCCCACGCGTGAGGGGGGCAGCATGGAAGAAAGCACAAAGGTCCTTGTTAGAAAATTTAACAAGTTGGTGATGGCAGATGACATCATAGACCAATCAGAGGCAGGAGTCAACATCTCAGTAGTGAATGAGATGACAGCTAGGCTGGGGATAGGCCATAAAAGGTCTCGAATGTGAAAGTAAGTAGCTTGAGTTTGCTGTGATAGAGAAGGGGAACCAGTGGAGGGATGCAAAGAGAGAGGTGACAAGATCAAAGTGATGGGCAAGGGAAATGATCTTTGCAGCAGCATTCTAGATGGATGTGAGCCAGGCGAAGTTGCATTTATTAATGACAGAAGGATGGTGCAGTAATCCAAACACAAGATAAGAGCCTGGCTGAGAGTTTGGATAGGAAAGACTGTATCTGAGAAACATTATGCAGAAAGAACCGACAAAATGTAGACATAGCCTGGGTGCGAGGACCTAGAGAGAGATGTCTTTTCCCTTCCTCCGCAGAACCTGTGTGTCTGCTCCTTTCTAGCTTTAAGTCTTGGTTTTTCAGTTCCAGACTTAGACAGCCTGAGTCTGTGACATTAACACTATGTCAACAGTGCTGACAACTCTCATAGTGTTAAGAATTTTTGTTAAAGTTCAAGCTGCTGGATTCAAGAGGTTGCATGAGAATTTCAGCTTTCATTTTAAAAAATTGGTTTTTAGCCCTCATGGTTGCAAAATAAAACTGGAAAATGGGACCCAACTGTGCACTCTGATTGCTCAGAAACAAGGAAATAGAAAGAATGTAACATTTATTATTTTATAAAATAATCTCATGATTTTTACAACAATTTCATGATTTTTTCAGTGCCTGACTAATTTTTGAACCCTTGAGATTGGCATTCCTGTGTCAGCATCACTTTAGACTTTTTACACAGCTCTTGTAGCTGCTGCCATGTCTCTCTTGGCCCCCTGTGCCTTCCTGCAGTATCAGAAACGTCTCTGATAGCCTGATGCTACAATATCAATGCACTGGATCTGATTACTTACCGCCTACTGATATTGCATTTCTGTAGTTAAGAATTCCAAGAACATGTTTGGCTTCCTTATAATTGTGCCAAATATATTGGAGGTAATAATAAGAATACCTTGCACTTATATCCCTATTAATCCACAAAGATAGGTGGTTGTTCTTCCTGTTTTACAGCTGAGGTTAATGGCTTGATTGGAAACAGCAGGTACTCATCTTCTATGAAAAACTGGACCATAAGTAACTTGTTCCATCACATACTGTATCAGTGACAGAGTCAGGAATAAAATCTACCATCTTTTATTTGTATAGGTCCAGAATTGTGGTAGGCACTTTGCAGATAGATAAGAAGGTGAGGTCCCTGCCCTGAACAGCATAGAACTGATGACAAGCAATATCCATACAGATCCTTGCAGCTGCTATCGCTAACTAAGGCCTTGTCTTCAAAATGCAGGAAAGGTTTGTTCTTAACTTGAGTTAACTAATTCAAGGTGAAATCCTAGTGGTGACAAGGTAGTTAACAGGTTAGGTAAATATGAGGCTCCCCATAAGTTTTAATTCAACCTGACAACTCATGTGAAAACTACAGACTTCCTTGTCTTCACTAGGATTTTATCTTGTGTGAGTGAACTCCAGTTCTGAACACCTTTTTGCACTGAAGACTAGGCCTATGCTTTATAGATCAACCTCTTGACCTCTAGAGGTAGCTAGCTGTGATTGCTTCATGCCTTCAAAGTTGCAGACTGACTTTATTAAACATTAAACACTGCAGAACACTACAGGTCCCCTGCTCTAACCTCTTCTTAAGTGAATTTGATACAATCATGCTCTGGTATCATTTCCTTGTCTGTATTCTATATTGTGTTTCTTTCTGCCTGCTGCCTCGGGATTTGCTCTCTAACCACTAACACCTCATGCTTTCCATTGCCATACTTGAGCCATGATCACAACCTACTGGAGTAATATTGAGTTTATTTCTGCACTGTTGCATACTGACAAATTCACCATTATGCAAATGCAAAGTACTCCATTTAGGAAGGAACAATCAGTTGCACACATACAAAATGGGAAATGACTGCCTAGCAAATGACTCTGGGGGTCATAGTGGACCACAAGCTAAATACGAGTCAACAGTGTAACACTGTTGCAAAAAAAGTGAACATCGTTCTGGATGTATTAGCAGAAGTGTTGTAAGCAAGACATGAGAAGTAATTCTTCCGCTGTATTCCGTGCTGATTAGGCCTCAACTGGAGTATTGTATCCAGTTCTGGGTGCTACATTTTAGGAAGGATGTGGACAAATTGGAGAGAGTCCAGAGAAGAGCAATAAAAATGATTAAAGGTCTAGAAAACATGACCTATGAGGGAAGGTTGAAAAAATTGGGTTTGTTTAGTCTGGAAAAGAGAAGACTGAGAGGGGACATGATAACAGTTTTCAAGTAAGTAAAAGGTTGTTACAAGGAGGAGGAAGAAAAATTGTTTTTCTTAACCGTTGCGGATAGGACAAGAAAGCAATGGTCTTAAATTTCAGCAAGGGAAGTTTATGTTGGACATTAGGAAAAACTTCCTAAATGTCAGGATGGTTAAGCACTGGAATAAATTGCCTAGGGAGGTTGTGGAGTCATCATCATTGGAGATTTTTAAGAGCAGGTTAGACAAACATCTGTCAGGGATGGTCTAGATAATACTTAGTCCTGCCACGAGTGCAGGGGACTGGACTAGATGACCTCTCGAGGTCCCTTCCAGTCCTATGATTCTGCTTATAGTGCATAATTAGAACATTGGATCCAACTTCTTCACAATAGTCGGACAAATAAAGTCAAAAACTGCATAAATACAACCCTCCAGCTCATAAAAATATATCCTTTAGGTGGAGAAAGCAGGCCTCTAGTGACACCTGAGAACACTTTTTACCTATATATCTTACATAAACCTGCATTATGCTGATTACTGAAAAGAGAGCAAGAAACTTCTGCTTTTCCTGCTGGAGTCAATGGAAATCTTGCAGGTTTCCTGCTCCTCTCCCTTGGGCTTGCTTCAGTTTTCATCAGCCAACTTTGTACTTAGTTATTTGTGGACCTATCAATTCAACAGCAAGTAAGAAAATTGGCTATGTGTAAACTAAAGTCTGTGGCAGCAGTCTGAGTTTAGTTGTCTGAATGGAATTTCTCTTGTGTTGGTAGTGATGATTTATCTTTGGAGGTAATGGAAATTAATTTAACTTCTGACCCTCCTGCCAGTTGAAAATGCCTATGTGTTGAGCCATATTCAGCACATAGGCAGCAAAGCTGTTGTACTCATCTAGCACTGCTGAAAGGTGGAGACTGCAAGTTCTATAACTGCTCATTAAAGTGAGAGGTTAACTAGTTTCTTTATTCAAGGGGCAGAACTAAGCTTGATTCCCTACCTCAGTTTCACATGACCCAGGAGTCAGCTGCTTAGAGAGTGACACACCAGTATATAATGGGCTAAAGTACGGTACTTGAGAGCTGGGGGTGACCCTTCAGTACCCTATTGCTGAGGTGGGAGGGCATTATGCCTATTTAAACCACAAGGCCTCCTGGGAGTGAGGGGAGAATGGCCAGCAGTTCTTGCTACATCTTTTTAAAAGGTACCCCCAGCATACTCCCCCAGAGTAATCCTGTTGGTGCTTCTCAGTGAACTGGCCAGACTGGGACTTTTCCACAGTGCTTCCCCACTCAAACGTGTCCATGCTAGAGCATGGAGCACTGCAGTCTATGATGGCCCATCTGGGAAATGCCACTGGCTTGGGCTGGAGGGATCTGTCTTCCAGTCTTGTACAATTCTGTTGGATCAGATCCTCAGCCCCGTATGCACTCCTACTGGAGTTAACAAGGCTTTTGCCCAAGTAAGAAGTCAAGAATTGGGTTCTTGTAAATGATGAAGTTGGAGAGAATGTGGCCCTACATTCACCTCTGGGGCTAAGTATCTAACCTTGGGCCTGATCCTACCTCCCATTTAAGTTAATTGCAAAGCTTCCATTGACTTCTGTGGGAGAAGGATTGAACCTCTTGAGATGAAAGCCACCGTGTTGTTTCAAGAATGTGATCAGTACCAAAAAAAAAAAGCACTGTGTGTCTGTATATACAGATGTAGAGAATATATGATTACTGATCTTTGTGCGGTATTTATTCCCCTATGTAAGGAGAGGGCGATCTCATAAATGACCTCATTTCCACAATTCCTGTTCTATTCTGTGATGACAGTACTCTCCCGATGTTAATCTGTTGCTATCTATAACTATCATGCTGAAATGCATTACTACTGGATTTGTCTCTGCAAGAAAATCTTTTTCAGTAAGGTTTTGTCAATGCAAACTGGGCAACAGGGACTTTTGGCAATACGTCATACCATGGTGGTACATGGAATGATTTACTGAGAAAAGACATTTGTTTTGTAAGTGTTGTTACAGTGGGAGCAAGAAGTGTATTAGAAACTGCATGTTAGAGGTGGAAAGGAGAGAATATGCCCTGTATGGTATCTTTAGCTTCATAAACAAATCAATACAGCATTTAAATCCCTTCCCCACCTTGCTTTTAAACATGTAGCTTACAGGAAATATCATCTTCCACAGAGAATCACAGCACGCCAGTATTTTTGTTAAAGATGCTAAAGGTCCGTGCTGAAGGAAGTGGTAATGGTTGCACCAATTAGAAACCACTTATGAACTGGGGGGGTTGGTTTTTGCACCAGCCAAATGAGTCAGTAAGAAATTCAGCCAGCCTGCAGAAGGCTTCTTTCTATTCTACTGAACAGGTCTGAGCTGTGGGGCGTGGAAGTGGGAGTTAGAGGGCTTCATTATGTTCATTAATCTAAAATTCATGTAGAGAAGGGTCTCCACCTGGGTTCAGAGAATTAAATTTAAAAATAGTTACTGCATCTCTGAACTGGATTTGCTGACATGACCTATGATCAACTTCCAGCCAAGTTCCAAAGCCTGCCTGGCCAAATATCAATTCATTTTCTTTAATAAATCTACCTGGTCTCTTTCCATCATTGGCAAGGTTTTTCAGTTTTCAATTAACTTCATTATACTTTTATGTATTTTGTCATTCCTACTATAACATTTGACCAAAAAGAAATAGTTACTGTCAGAATGGAAAACTTGCCCTCACCTACTAGTGAGCCCTGGGCTGGGTTCATTTGGCAAGGAGATCATCACTTGCAAGGGGAGCAGCTTGTGTCTCTTTGTGAAGGGGGAACAAATGATATTGCTTAGCACCTATACTGCGAATTTCATCCATAGAGCTCAAAGCATGTTAGAGGTGGGTAAGTATCATTATCCCAACTATTTTACAGATGGGGAAACTGAGGTACCCAGAGAGGTGAAATGATTTGATCAAGGCCAAACAGTGACTCGGAGGTAAGAAACATGAGATCTACTGCTCCTGTATCTAACTCCCAGTTCTCTGCCTTTGGATCACACCTTCTCATTTTCAAAACAACCCAAAGGAGAACAAGTGAGGAGCAGGGGGACTCAAAAAGAAAGTAATCATGATCTTTATTAACAGACCTTCAGCTGAGTGGAAATGATTTCACCCTTTTTTAAGGACAAACTTCGATCTGAGCTATTACTCCGTCAGTGAGGTGAACAACAATGAAGTTTACCTTTGGATTTACAACCATTAAAAAAAAATCATTACTGAACTCCAAAAGGAGCAATTCAAGGCCAGTTCAAACTACAATCTCTTTAATTGGCATGAAGACTGTGATACCTCTGGGAAAATAAAACAAACATAGGAGGGAGGGTCATAGAAGTTAGAACCTAGAAAGATCAATTATGTCATCCAGTTCATCTACCTGTTACCGGAGGATGACTCCCTTTGCTAAAGTATTAAACATATATTTCTAAAACTTTCCAAGGTACAAGATGGATAGAACATGGAACAAGTGTTAAAGAGCAGCATAATGCACACTATTTATCAAACAGAAAATTGTTTGCTGGCTAGGAATCTGGAAAGGGAGCAACACCAAACAACTTTCTTGCAAATAAAGGAAAATTAAGAAAAATTTTGCCTAACTTTTGTCCAAAGCTTTACATACCCTTCAATTTTACCTTGTTAGTCTAAATTAAAAAATAAATAAATAGGCAAATAGTACAACTATTTTATTTATAAGAAACATAATTAACTCTTCTACATCAGAGGTGACCACGAGTACCTGTATTTTCCTCTGCAGAATACTAGTGCTGAAATTTTTGTGACAAGTTTGTGAAAATGTGAGCACTGCAAGTTAGATATTGATATTTTTTTGAAATTTTAAAACAGAAAAAGTAAGTTATTTTTAAAAGACACAAGGCCGGATTCTCAGCCCATGAATTGAGATTTACAATATGAAATTCTGATTGGTTTACAGCAGTTGAAGATTTTAAAGAGCTGTTGAAATATCCATTTTTGAAATACATGTCATCTGTAGATTTAAAATTACAATTAAATACTGTACAATTTAAGAGTTTTACTGAATACTGCTAATGCTAATCAATTTTATGGGGAAGGCATTCAGATATTAGGATGATGAGCAGTATTGTGAAATCGTTGGATACACAGATACTTTTTTTGGTAATTATCCAAGTACCATGCCTTACAGAATCTTTCTCAAATACAATACTGCCAGTGCCAAGACACTGGTGTCTCACCTGTGGCCAGGTTGCTTTTGCTATTCAGTAATCCTGTGTTTCGTTCCACTTTGCTTTCGCACTACCCTGGTCACTTAATTTTCTTCTTGTTATCTGTGATATCATAATGATGCTAATTCTTCTGTTGTTCATAGTCTTCCTGCAAAAAGAATGCTGGCAAGAGCTAGATTTCTAATGTAAAAACCAGGACAAAAAAATCCCACTTACAGGCAATACAGCCCTCCCCAAACCCTTTCTTCTTACATCATAAAAACTAAACCAGAAAACCACCCTGGCACAAACCCAGTGTTTTTATGTGTACAGGTCACCTTTAACTCCATGTCTGTTACTCCATTTGTAACACAGGGATAATAATATTAATCTACCTATTTCACAGTAGAGTCAATTAATGTTTGTAAAAGTGTTTTTGAAGATGAAATGTGCTGCATAAGTGCTAAGTATCGTTTTATTCTATAACCCCAAATACAATAACTTCACAGACAGAGAGGTTTGCCTTATTTTTTAGGCTCTTTTTTTTCCTTTCCAAGTTCTCCTCTTCTGCGGGTGAGTGGCTATGGCTGAACTCAGAGCATTGACTCAGATTGATGTTCCAAGGAGCAAAAGGAGTTGAACTGAAACTTTAGCTGCCACACCTCTCCCTTCCCCAGGACTCTCAGGCACTGGTTTTACTATGCCCACAGTGACAGGTTTCAGAGTGGTAGCCGTGTTAGTCTGTATCAGCAAAAACAACGAGGAGTTACTTGTGCCATAAGTACTCCTCGTTGTTTATGCCCACAGTGAAATTCACAAAGCTGCATGTGACAGGGAATGTTTTTTTCTTTATCCCCAGCCTTCTTGCTAAAAGGGAAAGTTTTTCTTTCTGTGAAAACTTAGTTCATGTATTCTAAATCCAAACCTATCACTGGTCTGGGCAGGCGGCATGATAGAGGGTAAGAGTTCGCCACCTATTATAACATTCTCCTTTAGAGGACAAGTACATAACAGGAAATAATAGAAATAATGTGGTTTTGAGCAGCAGATACTTTTAATACATAAAGAGTTAGAATTGAGTCCAATAGCTGTGGATGGAAAATCCTTATTAATACACCGGGTCCATCTCCTTGCCACTCTATTGGGCCCACTTATGGATATTTTTTTTCAAGTGGTTTTCCAATGCGTCTGTGACAGAGGGTCTAGTCTCATGTTCCTAATTTATTGTTCATATTCCTTTTCCATTGTTATAGGTTTGTATTGAGGAAAAGGCCAATCTACCTATTTGAAAGGATAATATAGGAACTGGATGTGGCAGAGATGTGCTGCAGCTGGTCTATAATGAAAATGCAATTGCCTCATATAGCTTATGAGACATGTGAATTCTGTTATGTTAACCCAACAGTTTTTGTTTTAATTCCATTTTCTGTGTGTTTTTAGTAAATCTTGTTTTGATTATTATTATTGTATGGGCAATTTGTAACTTAGAAGGAAAAGTGCTGAAGAGTAAAGAATTTCTGGAACCTGCACTCCTGTCAGTCTTGGTCATAGGGGCAGGAATAGAGATGTCCTCACTCAGTGAGGTGAGCTGCAAAAGGCTGTGGCAGATAGCACACGAGGGAAGAAGCTGAAAGATCACTCAAGTTGAGAGTTGGCAGGTGTGTTGGTCACGCCAACTTTAAATGACTCCTTTGATGGACTCCACCATTTCCGACAGAATATTGTTGCACGGTCAACTAGATCTCACTATTAAGAAATATTTTCTGACATCCAGCCTGAATTTTCCTTTGTTCAGTTTAATCCCATTGGCCTTAATGTTCAAAAGCGACTAGTGATTTGGGCTGTCACTTTAAAGGACAATGGACAATTCTGCACTATAACTACTAAGTTTACAAAACATTGTGCAGTGTGTTTATCTGTCTGACTCCTTAAAGTCAAAGGGAGTCACACAGCTAAAAACCCTTCAGTATTTTGAAAATGTACTCCTAAATTGTTTCAAGTTTTAGGCTTCTTTATGGGATAAGAAGAATCTATAAATATCAAAGTTTGAAGCAGTGGCTTTTTTCAAAGTCTAATATATGCAAAAAATAAATTCCAAAGGACAGAAAATTCCTGGATATGGATATGGTGTAAATTGTTTGTTCACTATAGCTACAGATATAGGTGTAGCTAATTCAGTGGTGTACACTAACAGCCAAATTATGCCTGAAACTTGTATTTATCCACCAACGGGTAGGTTCAAGGAGCCTTCCCCAACTTGATGTCCCCCATATTAGAGACTGGACACAATTTCAGTTTACGTAGTCTCCTGGGTTCAGGGATTGTTTCCTGCTAGCACCACCTGAAGCACAGGCCATGTCGGGGGATGGAGAGGAGGTCAACCATTGCCTCATTCCCTGCTACATCAGCGAGAAGAGCTGACAGGTGACAAGGGGAAACACCTGTACTCTTGTACACAGTGCCCCCTGTAGTTCCCCAGGGGTAGTACAGCTCTGCCTTGCACTACAATTTGGTCCTATAAGTGCAGCCTTTATCTTCCTGCATTGATATCACCTCACTAGGATATTACAGTGTAAATACAGGAAACTATCTCATCCCCTTACCATGGGGTTAGATTAAGATTAATGCTTCCCTTTAATGTAAACCATTCTTTCTCTTAACAGGGCAGATTCTTTTTTTAAAAAAAATCAAGGGTTGCTCAAAGACATAGTTTA
Source organism: Emys orbicularis (assembly GCF_028017835.1). NCBI lineage: Eukaryota > Metazoa > Chordata > Testudines > Emydidae > Emys > Emys orbicularis. The sequence continues at coordinate 92,043,184 of NC_088686.1, read as the reverse complement.
AACTCGGGTGGTTATGAGAAATGGCTAATCTCTTTGCTCTCTGATTCAGCTATACAGTGGAAGGGAGAGGCGGCTAACGATGTGAAAAGTGGACTCAAGGGTCTGAAACGTGGATGAAGCCAATTGCCTAATCTATTATCTTTATGGTCTAAATTGTTTCTTTTGAATTTCCTGAATCTTAATCCAAGAAATCTCTTTGTGTTATTTTGGCTGTAAATTATTTATATGTTTCTCCTTCTTTTATAATACTCAGTTCCTGGGCTTCCTGTGAGATTTCATCAGTTACTAGTAACTAGAATCTGTCCAAAAGGAGGAGAGGGAGAGTAACAAAGTGACAGTCTGGGATTTTCCGTAGCATTAATTGTCACAGATGAATAACAAATGGTGTTTTCTCTTGTGTCAGAGAGGCAGTGAAAAAATCTCTGGTAATTCCTTTAGAATAATTAATTAACCAACATTTTTTACTCCTCATCATCATTGTAGGTAAACTCTGCACTTCCCCTCCCTCCCCCCATATGTCTTCATTTACCTTACAGATGGAAAAAGCCTATTATCCAGTCTATCTCCCTGCCAATGGAAGACTGTTCCCTAAAATATTCTCACTGGTGCATTGTCCAATTAAATACCCCTTGTGATGCCACAGCCTGGTGGATCTTGCTGTCAGGAACCCCCCACACAGCCCATCCCAGATAGTCACCCAAAATGTTCCTTTCTTAGTTACATCTGACTACTACTATTTGCATCCTCTTGTACCACCTAAATAATTCCTCTCCCTCAGTGATGTTTTCACCTTTCAATAGGGTGACCAGATAGCAACTGTGAAAAAACGGGAGAGGGGGTGGGGGGTAATAGGCGCCTATATAAGAAAAAGTCCCAAAAAACGGAGCTGTCCCTTTAAAAATGGGACATCTGGTCACCCTACCTTTCAATCATTTGTAAACTATGTCCCACTCTCCAGCTGGCACATTGCCAAGCTGTATACAGGACTAGATTGTGCAACCCGTACACCCATGTTGATTAGGGTGACTAGATGTCCCGTTTTTAAAGGGACAGTCAAGTATATTTAAGCCCTCCTGCAGGTGTCCCAACTTTTTCTTTAAAATGGGCAAATTGTCCTGTATTTTGTGTCTCCCTCCCGTCAGTACTGGCGGGTCCTGCTGCTGGCCAGATCCCTGCTTGCCAGCCGCCCGCCCACCAGCGGTGGTGGGGTCCACTGGCTGACGATGGGAGTGGTTGTGCAAGGCTGATGGCAGGGCAGAGTTGCAGTGCACAGGGCCGGCCACTCCCCCTGCTGGTCTGTCAGCGCAGCCCCTGCTGCCTGCTGATCTCAGCCAGCAGGGCCCTGCTCCCTGTCCCTTTTCTGGCCAGCACTGGCTGCGCGCTGTGAGCTGCAGTGGCTGGTGTGTGCAGGCAAGCACCAGGCAGCTGCCAGATATATGTCGCCCTGCTGCCCATCGATAGGCCCTTTACTTGCTCCCCCTCTTGCTGTTCTCTCCCTGATTTGTCCGTTTGGCCCCTGCCCAGCCCCGCTGCTCCTCCATATCCCCCCGGCAGGGAGCATCCCGCTCCCAGCACTGTGCAGAGAACCAGCCCCTGGTCGGAGCGTTCAGCTCACCAACAGCCTGCCCGGCAGGCTCCTTCCTTCCCCCCACTGCCTCTAGCTGGGCCGGCACCCTGGGAAAGCCCAAGACCCTCTGGCACAGCGCTGGCATGCGGAAGACTCTCCGCCACTCAACTAAGCTCTGGAGTGGTGAGAGGAAGTGATTTCCATCCTGTTTGCACCCTACACCTGCAGGCTCCACAGCACCCTCTTCACCTGCCCCTCCCCACCCTGGGTCCTACCCCCAGGGAATGTGGGTCTGCTCTGTTCCCTAAGCATGCTCCCCTGCTGAACCACCTCTCTGACTGGGTCCCTGCAGTCAGGTTCCCTGGGCTCTGGTGCACAATGCATCCTTAGGGCTTAACCCCTTCCTGCCCTCACTGTAGCCAGGGGACCTGAGGCGGCTGGGTTATGTCATGGCCAGCAGCAGCCTGCAGGTGTTAGCTGCCTTTCAACACTGTGAAGGCAGGAAGGGACAAGCTGCTTCCAGCCATATGAGGGAGGAGGGGGAGAGAAGAGATGAGCTCTGCAAAGACACGGGCCAGGTCATCCCTCCCCCCCCTTCCATTTCCCCTGCGGCTGGAAGCAGCTCCCATCCCTTCCCTCCCACACAGTGCCAAAAGGATGCTGCTGGCCACTTTCTGGTGTGAACCCTGGCAGAAATCTGAGGAGCGGGGCATGTGAGCCTACATGCCCCCCCACCATGTTGCCTCGGGAAGACACAGGTACCAGGAGAGGTGGGTCTTTCCCAGGGGTCCAGCCAGGTTTGGAGAGTGGAGACCACCAGGCAGGGAAGGTTGGGTAGGTCAGTCACCCTACCTGTGTGCGAGAGGTATACGGGAGTGTGTGTGTGTGGGGGAGGGGTAGAGGTGTGTGTTTCACCTCTCCCCATGTGAACCCTAAAGCCGTAAAGATAAGAAGGTAAATAAAAAGAATCAGGAGCGCTGCCAGTTTCTAGGGCGGTGGAAGGTCCCGCCCTGAAATGCCGCCCCCCCACAGAGGCGGCGGAAGGTCCCGCCGCGGAAATACCGCTGCGGTCACCGCCCCCCAAATCGCAGCACCCTAGGCAACCGCCTAGGTCGCCTAATGGGTTGCGCCGGCCCTGAAAAGAATCCAACTATACAGTATTTCTTTTTAATAGGGGTTCAATCAACTTGATGGTAATTTGAATGTTTGTTCTGCACAGTTCTGACTGATTGCCATTGAACTCGCTTGAATACGAGTAATTTTACCATGTGTCCCGTATTCAGCATAGGGAAATATGGTCACCCTAATGTTGGTGAGCATGTACTCACATGACCAGTTTCATTGTCCAGGTAGATTTCAGTGAGCTTGCTCATATGAGTAAGTGCTCACCTACATGAGTAAGGGTCTCCCCATCTAGCCCTTAATAATTTATCATAAACCCAATCCCTCCAGCTTCCTAACCATTTTGCTTGCTTTTCTCTGAACTCTCTCCAGCTTTTTCAGATATGTAGAGTAATAACGTGCTCTGAACGGAATGGAATATTCCAGATACTCTGTAGACTCAATGCAGCAACAAGTCTGGTGTGTTTCTGCTCCTTGGTGTGATGCCTCTGTTGTTTTGTGTAGCTGAAAATTGCATTGGTCTTATTTTTTTTACTGTTGCATCACATGGCAAACTCACATCTCATTGGCTCTCCACTGTTACCCTCAAACCTATTTCACTGTTACTGTTTTCCAGGTTTCTCCCACCATATTAAAAAAAATCATTGTTTTACTGTTTTTGTCTTCTTAATAGTGTTTCAAACTGATTATTTTTCAGTTCCCCACATGTCTGAGGATAATAGAATCTCCATTTTGCAATTGGGTAACTGAGGCACAAGAGGAGTTGCCTGATTTGGATGAGGGGAAAGCAGTGGACGTGTTATTCCTTTACTTTAGCAAAGCTTTTGATATGGTCTCCCACAGTATTCTTGCCAGCAAGTTAAAGAAATACGGGCTGGATGAATGGACTATAAGGTGGCTAGAAAGATGGCTAGATCATCAGGCTCAATGGGTAGTGATCAATGGCTCCATGTCTAGTTGGCAGCCGGTATCAAGCGGAGTGCCCCAAGGGTTGGTCCTAGGGCCATTTTTGTTCAATATCTTCATTAATGATCTGGAGGATGGCGTGGATTGCACCCTCAGCAAGTTTGCAGATGACACTAAACTGGGAAGAGTGGTAGATACGCTGGAGAGTAGGGATAGGATACAGAGGGACCTAGACAAATTAGAGGATTGGGCTGAAAGAAATCTGATGAGGTTCAACAAAGACAAGTGCAGAGTCCTGCACTTAGGACGGAAGAATCCCATGCACTGCTACAGACTAGGAACCGAGTGACTAGGCAGCAGTTCTGCAGAAAAGGACCTAGGGGTTACAGTGGACGAGAAGCTGGATATGAGTCAAGAGTGTGCCCTTGTTGCCAAGAAGGCTAACAGCATTTTGGGCTGTATAAGTAAGAGCATTGCCAGCAGATCGAGGGACGTGATCATTCCCCTCTATTCGGCATTGGTGAGGCCTCATCTGGAGTACTGTGTCCAGTTTTGGGCCCCACACTACAAGAAGGATGTGGAAAAATTGGAAAGAGTCCAGCGGAGGGCAACAAAAATGATTAGGTGGCTGGAGCACATGACTTATGAGGAGAGGCTGAGGGAACTGGGATTATTTAGTCTGCAGAAGAGAAGAATGAGGGGGGATTTGATAGCTACTTTCAACTACCTGAAAGGGGGTTCCAAAGAGGATGGATCTAGACTGTTCTCAGTGGTACCAGATGACAGAACAAGGAGTAATGGTCTCAAGTTGCAGTGGGGGAGGTTTAGGTTGGATTAGGGTGGCCAGATGTCCTGATTTTATGGGGATAGTCCAGATTTTTGGGTCTTTTTCTTATATAGGCTCCTATTTCCCCCCGCCACCCCCTGTCCCGATTTTTCACACTTGCTGTCTGGTCACCCTAGGTTGGATATTAGGAAAAACTTTTTCACTAGGAGGGTGGTGAAGCACTGGAATGGGTTACCTGGGGTGGTGGTGGTGGAATCTCCTTCCTTAGAGGTTTTTAAGGTCAGGCTTGACAAAGCCATGGCTGGGATGATTTAGTTGGGGATTGGTCCTGCTTTGAGTAGGGGGTTGGACTAGATAACCTCCTGAGGTCCCTTCCAACCCTGATATTCTATGATTTGGCCAAGGAGATATGAGAAGTCAGTCGCAGAGCTGGGGATGTCTGCTGCAGAGCTCAGAATAGCTGAGAATTTAATTCCTCTTCTGCTAGACAGCTATAACTGCATCTCTTTTCCTAGTGTCCGAAGACAGAGCAATGCGGTTGTATGAAAAAGCCTCATAGTGGCTTTCCACCTGTAAGTGGAAATTTCTTTCTTACTTCCCTGGGACCCTCATCAAGTTAATCATATTAGCCGCACTCTGTGCAGAACTTGTCTGAGGAGTGATTTTCACCAGCTTAGTCCCAAACCTTGGTCTTCTGTGTGGCTGGCCTATACACAGATTTTAGTGGCTGGAGCTGTGCTAACTTCCAACAAAGTGTAAAAGGGGGGGGAAAAGTTGTTTGTGGGGCATGTTAAGAATATTTACAGTTTTTTTTCCATTACAGCCAATCTCCTTACAGAGACTACATGGATGTGAGGCTGAGTTCAGTAACGTCTAAAAGAACTGGACAGATTAGAAATCTACTCCATCATCATTCATTATCTGGGTAGAGAAAATTTCATAAAAATGGAAGATGTTTTTTCAGGGACACGCTCAGTGAGTTGGTCCATGAATTGAAGATCAAACACTTTCACTGGGAAATTTACTTGTTTGCTCAAGTGTTCTCATGCTGACTCTGTGCCCTGAAATGTTCCTTTCTTGGCACAGTGGTATCACGTCAGCCATCAACACACTCAGCTGGAATCCTCTTCCTTCCTTGCTTTCTTACCCCACAGTCTAGTACAATATCAGGTAAGTATCTAGCTCATGCCAGCTTGGAGGGATAAGTCTGTATTACTTTTTGGTTGTGGTTGATGGGGAGGGGGAAAAAAACCCAAAACAATAAATGGTGAACATGATCCTGCTGCCTGTAAGAACTATCTTTGAAGATTTCTAAACCATCAGAAACTTTAGTCTGTTTTCAACATATGCTGAAGGTCATCTGATTCATATCCATCAAATGTTGAAGAGATGACTCATAGTCAAACAAATCACACTTTTAAAACTTGACTTATATATATATATACACACACACACGAAGAAATAATCTCTCTTCATTTAAAAGGGTTTTTCATTCCTTTTTGTTTTGTATTAGAGAACACTCAATAACCCACCTCCACACATTACCTGTTTTTCTTAAATTATGAATGTTTATATCCTTCCATTCCCATCAATAATACATAGTCTACAGGTGTCTCACTTTCCCTTTTCCTTGATACATGCTTTGTACTTTAAATCAAATTGACTGTCTCATAATAACAAGAAAGACTTAATTTCTAACTGGACAAATAGTCAACTTCAGGCCAGTATCCTGCTTAAAGCAATGGCTAATACCTGCTACATCAGAGGAATGTTTTATACCCTACTACCAGTTATGCAATATTGTGAATAATAGGGGATGTTCTACCCCCAGCAGTGATCAATTTATATCCTACAGCTTGAAATTTGATTAAGGCTATGATAGGAGCACTAATACAGACCTGTGCACTGACTGATCCACTAATCGCATGGGTTGGAACTTTAGGTGACCTTGTGTCAAGTAAAGTACACCCAATACTTCCATGAAGTAGAGGGGGGTATATGCAGGCACGCTTTCTGTCTGCATGGTGTTCTTTGAGGGATGGGAGCTTAGTTTGCATTTCTCTTCATTATTTCTCTATAGGCAACTTTTTTTAAAATGCTGACTGCATTAAATTGCATCATCCCCTATTCATCAGGTAGCTTCTTAGCCACGTGGACATAATCTCTTGAATTTACAAAACAAATTCTAGTGCTAGGAAATGGTTTAAAAACTGGCACAGATTTAAAAGGGTGTTCAGGAAACAATAACTCTCTCACAGTTTGTGGGTAACTGGAAAAATTGTATTTCTTTTGACAAACATAATCTATGCAAAACTACCTGATAGGGATGTCCACATGTGGCTATTATTTCAGTTTAATTCAGCTTCTATATTAATTTGTAATTCATTTAAATTTGTTTAAATGTTTGTTAAAATGAATCCATCTAATGCTCTGGGAAAATGTACTTTGTCAGTGCAACTACATAGTAAGGAATTGGAATTGTGTCCAAAAACTAAAACTCTCTAAGTGAAGGAGTTAGATATCTTACCAGGGAAGAAACTGAGATATGTGAAATTAGGAGCTTTACCCATAGCAATGCACCAACCAATGTCATATATGGGATTAGAAACTAGGTCTCCTGATTCTCCATTCCCACTCTTCGACCATGCTGCTTCTTAATAACTGTAGTAGAGCTGGTCCAAACATTTCCAACTGAATATTTTTTCATTGGAAAATGCAGTTTCATCAAAATCAAAACATTTTGCAGGAACATGCCTATTTCGACTAAATCTTTGCCAAAAAAGAAAGATTAAACAAATAGTTTCTTCTTTGTCATTTCATTTCATTTTGACTTTAATATTATATTAAAGTATTAGTTGTAATATTACATATTTTATATTGTATTTTATTGTTTCAACATTATCAGAACAAACATTTTGGAATTTCCATTCCATGGAAAATTTTGAAATTTCCACTTTTGGTTCTAATTCAGAATTTTTTTTTTCAACATGTCAGTATTTAACTTGAAATGGAAATTCTAGTTTCTGACCAGCTCTACTATGTAGTAAATTAGTTATCTCAGGCAACGTCCGTTTTCAAGTAAATGGTGGTTGAAAAGGGGTTTATATAACATCAAGTATTATATATGGTAGAAAACAAACTGAAAAGTAGGATCTGACCACAGAGTTAATCTGCCAGTATAAGTGAATTTGGTTTGCTACAATTTCTTTGTCTTGTGACACAAACAGGCAAGCATTCTGGATTAGATTTACCCCAAGGAGCTTTTATGGTTCCATGATATGATCTCTATTCAGATCTTCTAATGGTTCCAGTAGAAATGAAAATGGTACTACTAAAGTTGTCTTCCACTCCAACCACACAAGCCATCAATTTCTTTTTATTATTCATCCTCACCTATATAAAATTTGACCCTGGTTATATCTTTGACCACATTTCCTTCTACTTCCTACACTTTCCTCCCTCTTCTCTCCAGCCACACTGGTGCTTTTCTTGTAGTACAGCGTCCTATACTACTAAGTATCTCACACTTCATTTTGCCCTATTGCCCTCTCTGCCTTTCAAAGGGAAGCCACAGCTGTTGTCTCAGTTGTATCTTCTCTTAGGACCTGAAAACATTTGCTATTGGACATAGTGCTTACAGCCACAAGTAGCCCCATTGCCTACAAGAAACCCAGTTACTTAAGGCCAGATTTTCAAAAGAGCTCAGCATGTTGGGTGCTCCTCGGAAAATCTTATGTGTAAGTGTCACAGTGGGAGAGGCTGAGCTATAAGCAATTTTTTAAAAATCTGGTCCTTTATTTAGGTGCCTAAATGGGAGCTTAGCTCTTTTGAAAATCTGGCTCCGATTGTGAGCACTGAGCCCTTGAAAGTCTGGCCCTAAGCCTCTTTTGAAAGTCTGACCCTTTACGTTTGGTAGGTTGAGCTCTTCTATATAAATTTATTCTTAGCACTGTGTAAGTGAACAGCTCTTTAAAATGATTTTTATTTGAATTTTAATGCATTTGAGCCAAACTAAGATACTGAAAATCATCTCAGAACTCCTCCTGAGAAGGATCACATTATGCTTCACAAATAAATAAATAAATATATAAATAAAAGGTACCAGATTTCACCAATGTCCTGGTAACATGCTATGACCTCTTTTGGTATCATGCAATCCAAATTCACATATGGGTGGTCTGTTCAAAGAAAAGTGCACTGCTCCTAAGTTTTCCACTTGACAACATAAAGTGATCCCAGTGCAGTGAATCAATATCTCATAACACAAGAAAGGTCTCTAAGGCCTTGTCTACACTACTGCAATAAGTCAATCTAAGTTACGCTACTTCAACTATGGCTTTGTCTTCACTACCCGCCGATCCGGCGGGTAGCAATCGGTTTATCGGGGATCGGCTTACCGCGTCTAGTGAAGACGCGGTAAAATCGATCCCTGATCGCTCTGCCGTCGACTCCGGAAATCCACCTCGGCAGGAGGCGGCAGCGGAGTCGGCGGCAGCGCGGCAGCGGTCGACTTTCCCGCGTCCTCACCGCTAGGTAAGCCGACCTAAAATACGCAACTTCAGCTACGGTATTCACGTAGCTGAAGTTGCGTATCTTAGGTCGGACCCCCGCTGTAGTGTAGACCTAGCCTATGTGAACAACGTAACTGGAGTCAATGTAGTTTAGGGTGATTTACCGTGGCATCTACACTATGCTGCGTCGATGGGAGTCACTCTCCCATCGACTTACCTTACTCTTCTCATTCTGGTGGAGTACTGGAGTCGACAATTTAGTGGGTCTTCACCAGATCTGCTAAATCGACCCCTGCAGCATCGATCACAGCAGCTTTGCTCTCTGGTAAGTGTAGACATGGCCTAACGTAAATTCTGAAGCAGGGAGAAATTCCTGTTCAACATAACACTGCTTCTTTAAAAGTAAAGTTGAATGTAGTGGCATATGTTGAAATAATATTTTGAGTGGTGTAATGAGCAGACAATATGGGATGCCTCATTGATTTTAAAAATACGTATGCTTTTTTTTTAATGCCTTGTTACTAAATCTGCAGGCTACACCTCCAGAGACCCACTCAAGAGTCACCTTAATATCAAATTAATTCATGTTGATTGCTGCTGCTTATTAGTCACCACTTCAAAAAGGACTGACAATTAGTGGACACTTGAAAGGAAACATCGCAATAAATGTTGTGCATGTTGGAAAACGTGGACGTTGGCTGCATTTTGGGAGCCAACTGAGGATTTGGAGATTTGAAAGCATTTCTCCGAAAGTCGGGCTCAACAGTCTCCTGCAGCTGTGACAGAGGTTATGGATCTTTGCACTGGTGGCTCTGGTTTTTTTTCTTTTTCTAAATGTTACCTAGATGATTGGATATGGAAGTGTGCTGGGATTTTGTCCTCATTTGGCCTAGAGGTAAGAAAGGATAGCAGTGATGTTGGTCATAGAATCATATAATCATAGGACTGGAAGGGATCTCAAGAGGTCATATAGTCCAGTCCCCTGCACTCATGGCAGGACTAAGTATTATAGTAGTAATAGTAGTCATAGACTCATAGACTTTAAGGTCAGAAGGGACCATTATGATCATCTAGTCTGACCTCCTGCACAACGCAGGCCACAGAATCTCACCCACCCACTCCTGTAACAAACCCCTAACCTATGTCTGAGTTATTGAAGTCCTCAAATCATGGTTTAAAGACCTCAAGGTGCGGAGAATCCTCCAGCAAGAGACCCGTGCCCCATGCTGCAGAGGAAGGCAAAAAACTTCCAGGGCCTCTGCCAATCTGCCCTGGAGGAAAATTCCTTCCCAACCCCAAATATGGCGATCAGTTAAACCCTGGGCATGTGGGCAAGACTCACCAGCCAGCACCCAGGAAAGAATTCTCTGTAGTAACTCAGATCCCACCCCATCTAACATCCCATCACAGACCAATGGGCCTATTTACCTGCTAATAATCAAAGATCAATTAATTGCCAAAATTAGGCTATCCCATCATACCATCCCCCCCATAAACTTATCAAGCTTAGTCTTGAAGCCAGATATGTCTTTTGCCTCCACTACTCCCCTTGGAAGGCTGTTCCAGAACTTCACTCCTCTAATGGTTAGAAACCTTTGTCTAATTTCAAGTCTAAACTTCCTAATGTCCAGTTTATATCCATTTGTTCTTGTGTCCACATTGGTACTAAGCTTAAATAATTCCTCTCCCTCCCTGATATTTGTCCCTCTGATATATTTGTAAAGGGCAATCATATCTCCCCTCAGCCTTCTTTTGGTTGGGCTAAACAAGCCAAGCTCTTTGAGTCTCCTTTCATAAGACAGGTTTTCCATTCCTTGGATCATTCTAGTAGCCCTTCTCTGTACCTGTTCCAGTTTGAATTCATCCTTCTTAAACATGGGAGACCAGAACTGCACACAATATTCCAGATGAGGTCTCACCAGTGCCTTGTATAACGGTACTAACACCTCCTTATTTCTACTGGAAATACCTTGCCTGATGCATCCCAAGACCGCATTAGCGTTTTTAACGGCCATATCACATTGGCAGCTCATAGTCATCCTGTGATCAACCAACACTCCGAGGTCCTTCTTCTCCTCTGTTACTTCCAACTGATGCGTCCCCAATTTATAACCATGTACTACTCTTTCCTGCAACAGACATCCAATCATGGAGAATGCTATATCTCTGCCCGCTGGGAAAAAAAAAAGAGATGATCAGGTAGGTATAAAGAACCAAATACTCCTGTGCATCCACTCCAAGCAGAAACTTCCGATATTATCTATAAAGATGGGCCAAAGCTAAAATCCTTAATTTGAGCACTCCTACAGTTTGGGGAGGTTTAGATCTGGTGAGACAGGGTGGTTACGGTGTTAGTCTGGAACTCAGAGTCCCAGATTCTATTCTCTGTTCCACTGCAGACTCCCTGTCTGACCATGGGCAAGTCACTTGCTGCCTCAGTTTCTCATCCCAGGGATGCTGTGAGATTAAATACCATAAAGATATTAAGATGCTCAGGTATTTCAGTATTGGGACCTGAATAAGCACCTTAATAGATTCATACTTTGCTACTCAGGCCTTCTGTAGGCAGGTGGGATTAGGATGTGATAGAGACATGCCAACAAAGGTAAATAAATCTTTCTTGATGAGCTTCTCCATTTTCCTGATCCTACACTGAGATAGCTGTGCCAAGAAGTACTATAGGTGGAGAATTTTCATGAAAGTCAATGGGGCTTAGGTTCCTAAGTGACTTAGATGTTTTTGAAAATGGGACAGAGGTTGCTGAGTTAGGTAGTCATTTTTGAAAAGTTTACCCTTTGTCTATGTGTAGGAAATTGTGCGCTGTGGTTTAGGCTATTTTTTTATGGAAATAAATACTGTATGTAAGTTTAATGAAGCATATACAATGACAGTCCATCTAGTGGTCAGAGTGCAAGTGAGTCTAAATTACAGAAGACATTTAAAATTGTAAATATTGAGTGAAGTGTTTATTAATAATATACAAATTAATTTCCTTAACACTACAGCCTCAAAGAACCCAAAGTCTTTGATTTAATCAATTGAAAGGCTTCTACACACAATGTCATAATCAATGTTATGAAAGAATCTTTTTTCCTATGTATACACATTCTTTATTTTTAGAAAGATCATTTTTGGAGACAAAAACAGCTAAAATTGAATTTCTTATTTTAGAGTTCCTGAGGGAGTGTACTGTTTCAATAGACCAGGATACATCAGTAAAGGGGTTAGATTTCAAATTTGAAATGAAAGCTGTAGGGGTTAATTTAGGGAGGCCTGCTGAAAGTTGGGTGGGAAAAGATTTATGTATGGGAATCAAGTGACTGAAAATCTGGCAAGTTGTGTTTAGAGGCCGAATGTTTGCTAAATTTGAAATAGGTAGATTTTAAGCTATGATATTCATGTTATGTCTTCACTAAAACCTGGGAAGATCAATAAAGGATGAAATTATCTTTTAAGAGACTTTTAAGTGGGAGGGGGCAAAAGGACAAATAAGACAATCCACAAAATATGTGGTTAGGAGATCTAAAATGACAATGGATAGTAATAAACAAAAGTCTGTTCCTATCCCCCTCTCACCCCATTACTAGTAATGGTGACAGATTTGGAAGTGCTGTTTTCATAAACTATAATTGATTTTGACTAAATACCTTTTCATTTTGAAGCCTCATTTTAATCTTGCTGTTGAAAAATTGAGGTCAGCAAATAGCATTCTATCAGTTTAATATGGCACTTTAGGGCAAACAATAGGAACTAGGCTTGCAGGGTGCTGCCTGGGAGATGCTGAGCAGATTCAGCTTGCGCTGAAATCCAAAATTCATATGCCTGTCTAGTGCTTTGTGCAATTGGGCCCCAAATTGGTTGGGGTCTCCGGATACTAGTGGAATACAATAATAACAGGGTCAGCCTCTGTAATTTCCTCTTTATTTTTTCACACTGATAATGAGATGTAGTTACGCATATGCCACTATTGTATGTTTTACATTTTCTCATATGCCTGCTTAGAACTCCGTTGGAGAATTTCCCCCCGAGAGAAGAATAAGTGTTTTTCTTCTCCTCTCTTCTCATCAGTTGACAAACTCCAAGGACACCAGCTGATGCAGCAAAGCTTTTTGTAGTCAGAAATTCATTTTTGAACAATGCTTTCCAATTCCTAGCTAATCTGTAACATGTTGTTCAAACTGTGAATGTACGCGATTCCACTAGGATTAACACACACACGCATACTGAGGCCTTGAGCTGTGTATCAAAGAGAGTGATCTCGGTTTACTGTTGTCAGGATTTTGTGGTGTTTGAATAACTGCCTCCTTAAATGTGGATCTCTGAACTTATTTACAGAGAACAACTTATTTACAAAACCTTAGTTTAATATATATATATATATACTTTCTGAATATAAGATCACCACCCAGTCTAAAATAATGGCATTTATGCACAAAGGAAGACACTGAATTAAAGAGCAGCCTTCAATGGGCCCAGGATTTCACCCCATGTTTTACAGGATGCTGCGTGCCCTACGGTCTTATTGATTCCAATAACAAATTAAGGCATTGATCCTGCAATGAACCCTGCATGTACACAGGGGCCCTCCTCCATGGAGCTCATAGCAGAACCAGTGCCCAGACCTATGAAGCAGAATCTGCCAAGTGCTACTTTCTTGTAACAACAGTAACATCTAACACTCTTTCAGGGAAATTCCTAATCAGAGTCCATGTCATGGAGCTTGCTGAGGAATTGTTTGTCTTCGTCTTGTGCAACAGTTTGACAGCTGAAATGAGATCAAAGGCATTACAGCTTATTCCTTAGGCTGGGTTTGGACTTTAATCACAGCCTTCACAATCAAGCTATTTTGTTCAATAGGACTACCTGGTCTGGTTGGGAAGCCTACAAGATTGGGCCTTTAAATGCTCTGCATTTAACTATGGGCCAAAGGCAGTGCCAGATTTACAATGGCTCCAGTGGCTCCATGGAGCCGGGCCCATGCCCAGAAGGGGCCCCGGCCTGCTCCGCTTGCAGTGTGCCCCGAGACCCCGTTGGCTCCCCCTGCCCACCACTTGTTCCTCTCGGCCTGCCCGCCGGCTGGCTGAGGGGTCCTCTCCACTCCCTGGCTCCACCCCCTGGTCCTCTCAGCCCCCAGTGCACCTCCGGCTCTGGGCAGTCTCGGCTTCCCACCACCTGTGGGGCCCCACCTGTCTCCCTGGAGCTGAGTTGTCTGGGACTGGTGCAGAAACCTGGCCAGTCTCAGCCAGGTATGTGTGTGTGTGTCGGGGGGGGAGACAGTGCGGAGGGCTTGGCAGGGCCCCTCCAGGCAAGTACGTCTTGAGGGACCCCGGCTGGGGCAGGTCCTGGCCTGGCTGATCATGCCACTCCCGAGAGGTCGGAACGATTCCAGGCCCTGGCTGTGCTGCCAGCTCTGCCCGGCAGACACAGTCGCCTCCCAGCAAGGCTGGTGAGTGCGGCCGGGAGACAGGGTTTGGGGGAGTGGGTCTGTGGAGAGTCTTGGGGGGAGCTGGGCTGTGAAGGGGCGGGGAGGATTTGTGTGTGTTGGGGCACTAGGGAGTGGTGGTTCTATGAGGGGTGCTGGGCAGTTGTGGTGGGGCTGTGGGCCGGGGGGCACTGGGCAAGGGTGGTGTTGTGCAGGGCACTCTGCATTTGTGCGGTGAGTCTGGGGGGGCGCTGGGCATAGTGGGTCCTGGGGGGGGGGCCTCTGGCCATAGGGAATCGGGGGGTGTTGGGCTGGGGGGGCGTGGCACACTGGTAGCACAGGGCCAGGCAGGCCCCTGTGCTTCCGGCAACTGCCGGTTTGTAAATAGTGCCCTTGCATTGGGTGGGCCATTGCCATGCCATGCCCCATTGCCTCTGGCTTGCCTCTCACTCCAGGGACTGACCTCCCCACGCCATGCTCCATTGCCTCCATGGGGGCCAACAAATACGTTTGGTGCCAGGCCCACAAAAGGTTAATCCAGCCCTGGCCAAAGGCCCTGGCTTACTCCAAAGCAGTCAATGGCAAAACTCTGACTTCAGTATGAACAGGCTGGGGCCCCAAATGCTGCCTCTTGCTTTGTAAAGAATTCATGTTCTACATGCCACAAAATGCATTTTCTATATAAATCTCTCTCTCTCTCTTACACACACAGAGAGCTGAGAATTCTTGTTCTTCAGCTCCGAAATCACAGGCCTCTGCCATTTTACCTATTGGGAAACTCCTTTAACTAACTGAAGTTTTAAGTCTCTTATCCTCTCTGTAGTCCAGCCACTGAAGTGCAACAGCATCGCTTGCTCATATAAACCAAGCCAGGACATGCAGTATCTGAGTTAGTCTCAGTCAATGGTAAGGTGAATTGGATTTGGCCTGTATCTAAGATCAGAGGAGATGGATTATACACTATGACTGTTCTAATGAAAATTAACTAAAAAGGGATGATAACCTCTCTCTTTAAACAGAAAACTACTTTTCTTTCTTGTTTTAAACAAACATATATTTTGTTACTATGTATGTTAATAAACTGCGTAGTGCCATAACCAACATTTCACCAGTAGAAATGTGACAAAATTCTGGTGAGGTTAATATAAGTGGAACATCCTGTCCAATGCAAGGATTAGACTTAGACTATCTGAAATAAACTTTCCAACCCTGACCACCTTTGAATCTATGAAATTATAATAAATACTCTCTATACATTATGATTCATCCAATAGGTCTTTGAGGCTTCTGCAATAAATTAAGGGTGACATCATCTAGTATTTCACTAGGAAAAATCTATATATCAAGCTAAAATAATTCCGAGATTAGAATGCAGGCTCTATGTATTGTGACTTGTTAACATATGATCCCTGTTATAACACATTCATAACTTAGATCTGGATCCTGCAATAAGCACAGCATAGGTAGAGTCCTGGGTTGGCATGGAGCCCTTTGACTTCATGTGGTCTAACCATGCAATCCGTCATGCAGAATCAGGCCCTTCATTCCTACCCAGACACAATGCATGCATTTTCAAAGGGTCAGAATACATGGCTTAATGACTTTTATGTTTTCTGCCACTGATATAATTACAGTTTATTTGTATTTATATTAGAATTGTACCTAGGGGAATCTAGTGTACTAGGGCCCCATTGTGCTATGCTACTTTGTGCCTACTACAGCTGAGCTGTAACGCAACACAATCTCTTGGGCATGAAAACCATTTTTTAATTAAGCAGTTGGAATACTGCATTATTTGAGGATCATTCAGCTTCTTCTAATCCTTATTTGATTTTAGCTTTATTTCACTAATGTACATCTCGCTCCTTGTTGTTATCTTTCTCTTTTGAATCTTCTCAGAAATCCATTTACTCTGGGTAATTGCTCCATCATAAGGCACTTTTCTGTAACAGTCAGCACAATGACCTCATGTCAAAAGATGATGTTAAAATAAAGTGACTGTCATGATAAAGACATTAAAAAAATAAAATAAAATCTACTATTTGTTCCTGTTTCCAATTACCCACCACTACAAGAAATGAAATAAAGTGGATAAAAGTCATAGCTACGCTCTTAAAGGGAAGTCAGACACTCTTCAATAATATAAGAAATGACACTTAACATTATTTACTTACATGTATTGCTGGAGTCTGAACCTAGTAATCTTGATAGCAAGAGGCGGGGTAAGTATCAATACTGCTACTGAAGTATGAATCATATAGTGTTGTAGGTCATTTTATTCCCATGGCAACAATATTGCTAATGTATCTGCATGTGCTGGATTTATACTATCCTAATGAGCATAATACTACAGGGATAATGCTTTTAATAAAAGGAGTTTTATGCTAATGCTGCACTGTGTCCGTTTTTATATATGAATGCATCATACATACTAACAAAGCAATGCCATATGATTCATGGTTCTACATCGGCTCTCACTTGGATTGAGCAAAGGGAGGTGTACTTTGCAAGCTTCTGTACCTGGGGCCGGTAGAAGCAACAAAATATCACACAGCAAGATATTGATTCAAGGAATATTCAAACAGATCAAGATTCCAACAGCTAGCAGCAAGAACTACACCTCTACCTCGATATAACGCTGTCCTCGGGAGCCAAAAAATCTTACCGCGTTATAGGTGAAACCACGTTATATTGAAATTGCTTTGATCCGCCAGAGTGCGCAGCCCCACCCCCCGGAGCACTGCTTTACCGCATTATATCCGAATTCGTGTTATATCGGGTAGCGTTATATCGAGGTAGAGGTGTAATTCTGAATGGTCAGCTCTGGACTCTGTTGAATTATCACAATTCATCATTCAGACTGATAGCTGTCATGACCCCATGGACAAGAAAAGCCCTAATAAATAGCACAGGGAAGACTGAAGCTTTCAGCTGGGGACAGATGTGAGCGAAGGCACCAGACTTGATGGTTGAGGTCCCTTTTACAAGATTCATAGACTCATAGACTTTAAGGTTAGAAGGGACCATCATGATCATGTGCTGTCCCCTCTACAAACCCAGCTGTAGAGGCCAGTGTGTGAGTGGCAGGTGGGAACGTGGCCGCCCCCCAGCTCTCCATCTTTGGTGGTCTAGCTCTGCTGATGGTGCCAGACTCCCCAATCCTTGCATGCTTTGGAGCATGTGCAGAGGTGAAAAGACACCTTATGCACTTATCTGCCTGCCCAGCCCCACTGTGCACCTACGCAAGGCTTGGCATAACACTGGTCTACAATTTTTGAGAAGTCGTCTGCTTCAGAGATAAAATGTGCTATTTATTATGTATTTTGATGTGCTGAATTCAAATACGACAATTAAAACAACTGATCGGCTACTGTTTCTAAGATATTTAAGTTTTTACATTTTATGTCTATGTATATTGTGTAGATAATAGAGTTTTAATCATAAATTGTAAACCTAGGTCTTTTCATGTGTTTATGGTTGCTTTACATGATAATATTTCACCTGTCCTGTTTATGTAACACTTTAAAAATCAGCAAACGGGTTATATAAATAAAATTTATTATGAAACAAAAGGCAAAAAACTATTCTGTACATAGTTTAGTCCTATTCAGTGTCTACTCGGCGCTTCTTGGCTTGTCTCTTGTATTCATTAAATGGAGCATCTCTTGTCACTGTCCAGCAATAGTCTGCAAGCATTGATGGGCTCCATTTGCCCTGATAGCGTTTCTCCATTGTTGCAATGTCCTGGTGAAATCGCTCGCCGTGCTCGTCACTCACTGCTCCGCAGTTCGGTGGAAAAAAATCTAGATGAGAGTGCAAAAAATGTATCTTTAGTGACATGTTGCAACCAAGGCTTTTGTATGCCTTGAGGAGGTTTTCCACCAACAACCTGTAGTTGTCTGCCTTGTTGTTTCCAAGAAAATTTATTGCCACTAACTGGAAGGCTTTCCATGCCGTCTTTTCCTTGCCACGCAGTGCATGGTGAAATGCATCATCTCGAAGAAGTTCACGAATCTGAGGACCAACAAAGACACCTTCCTTTATCTTAGCTTCACTTAACCTTGGACATTTTCCACGGAGGTACTTGAAAGCTGCTTGTGTTTTGTCAATGGCCTTGACAAAGTTCTTCATCAGACCCAGCTTGATGTGTAAGGGTGGTAACAAAATCTTCCTTGATTCAAACAAGTGGTGGATGCTGAACACTTTTCCTCCCAGGCTCCAATGACTGTTGGAGTGGCCAATCTTTCTTGATGTAATGGGAATCTCTTGCACGACTATCCCATTCGCAGAGAAAACAGCAGTACTTTGTGTATCCAGTCTGCAGACCAAGCAAGAGAGCAACAACCTTCAAATCGCCACAAAGCTGCCACTGATGTTGGTCATAGTTTATGCACCTCAAAAGTTGTTTCATGTTGTCATAGGTTTCCTTCATATGGACTGCATGACCAACTGGAATTGATGGCAAAACATTGCCATTCTGCAGTAAAACAGCTTTAAGACTCGTCTTCGATGAATCAATGAACAGTCTCCACTCATCTGGATCGTGAACGATGTTGAGGGCTGCCATCACACCATCGATGTTGTTGCAGGCTACAAGATCACCTTCCATGAAGAAGAATGGGACAAGATCCTTTTGACGGTCACGGAACATGGAAACCCTAACATCACCTGCCAGGAGATTCCACTGCTGTAGTCTGGAGCCCAACAGCTCTGCCTTACTCTTGGGTAGTTCCGAATCCCTGACAAGGTCATTCAGTTCACCTTGTGTTATGAGGTGTGGTTCAGAGGAGGAGGATGGGAGAAAATGTGGGTCCTGTGACATTGATGGTTCAGGACCAGAAGTTTCATCCTCTTCCTCGTCTGACTCAAGTGAGAATGATTCTGGTGCATCAGGAACCGGCAGTCCTTCTCCGTGGGGTACTGGGCGTATAGCTGATGGAATGTTTGGATAATGCACAGTCCACTTTTTCTTCTTTGACACACCTTTCCCAACTGGAGGCACCATGCAGAAGTAACAATTGCTGGTATGATCTGTTGGCTCTCTCCAAATCATTGGCACTGCAAAAGGCATAGATTTCCTTTTCCTGTTCAACCACTGGCGAAGATTTGTTGCACAAGTGTTGCAGCATATGTGTGGGGCCCACCTCTTGTCCTAATCTCCAATTTTGCAGCCAAAATAAAGGTGATAGGCTTTCTTAACCATAGTGGTTATTCTGCGCTTTTGTGATGCAAAAGTCACTTCACCATAAACATAACAGAAGTTATCTGCACTGTTCACACAAGTACGAGGCATCTCTGCTCACTTTGGCTAAACAGAAATGTGTCCCTTTGCAAAATCAAACACTGACAAATAAGAGAGCACGACACTGTATGATTTCTAGAGCTGATATAGGGCAATTTGTCCAGCAGAGTGATGTAAGCTTCGTTATGATTGCATCATCCATGACTTCTAGGAATAACATGATGCAATTCATATCATGTATGACGCAATACCAGCTTCAGATTGCATCATTCATTGTTTTGCCTAAAAAGCAAGTACTGTCCAAACCCAGTCATAGATTTATTCATAGATCCAGTCAAAGATGTATTCTAGTCATTTCTGGTTTAAATTGAGATCCCTTCCCTTTATAACTCACTTATCCTCCGCCATTCCCAAGTCAAGGGTCGTATATACTGACCCAATAGCATATCTTGAAAACTAGAGCCAATCAACAATTTTAAGCATCATTTTCGTTCTCAGTGACCCAGAATTAGTAAAGTTTGACTACATTTATTTCAGAAGCATTTTGGCTGTAGAGCAGTGTAATCAAGCTCACGCTGTATTTATTGTATTGGGACAAATGCAAGTGTTTACCATTAACTCTTACTGTATGGAAATAATATTTCATTGCAACAAAACACGATAATTGTATCTGAAGTCACAGGCTTTTCATTGGATTGCTCATTCCTGGAATAATGCAAACAGGAGGATGTGATACTTTTTTCAATAAATTTTAATCAAAAACCCACTGAAGATTCATAGGCGACTCACTCCCAAAGTCTTGCAGCTTTGTTTTTCACTTAACACTGTATCATTTAAAAATCATTTCAGTGGCTGAATTTACCATGGGAGGGATTACAGCTTTGCGCCAGGAGCTAACCCACATGCCGATGGAGAGGGAGGTATGAAAGTCAGGAAGGCTCTGATCATAAAACTTTAAATCTCTGAAATTCTTCTTTTGAAAAATTATCTGTGCATTCCGGTGTGTGCTCTTATGGAATCGCTGATCCAGTACTACCAACCACAGCACGTAGGGTTATATTTGTTTATAAACATGTAAAGTGCATTAAAATATAGATCAGTTTAAGGGTCTGTGAACATTTTCATTATGATCTTGTCAGATATGTTGTTTTGATAAACTAATCATATGTTAGTGAAAGTGATCTAGCTATATTAATAAAGAGAGAGCAGACACATATGTAAGCTCTTTGATGTGCTTTCACAAGTTTTATATTTTGACTGGTATTTGTTTACAGCTGTTTTTCTGCAGATATAGGGGGATAGTGCAAAACTACTGTTTTTAAATTGGTAAATGAAGTGTTAAGCTTTGTGAACAAATAATTCAAATTTCACTCCCCAGGTCAACCAATGTACCTTAGTGCTAACCTCAAAAAAAATCTCTGCCGTCCCAAAACTGTATTTCTCTTGAGCGGAGGTTGCCATTTTTTGTTGTAGAGCTGGGAAAATCTGAATTTCAGTCAAAACCTAAGACAGGATTTAAAAGAACCCAGGTCTTCAGAGATGGGGAAGTAGTGAACTCCATCTCATTATATCACTGGCTATAATTCCCTAAGTTCAATACATTCATGATTTCATGTGTGGTGGGACAATGCTGTAGTGACATCTAGAATGAATGGCAGATTGTGTGTCTGTTTAAGTGTGCTACTGCTCAACTCATTCACGTCAATCACTCCTATGATACTATATATTTGTGTCCCTTTTAAAAATCTGTTGGTTGTCACTATGGGTTAATAAAGTCTGTTCTATGGGAACATCAAGACTCTACAGAGAGAGATGGAGGCAGGGTATAACGTAGTGTAACTTTAGCGCCCTCATGGCCAAGATGGAGTCTGCTCTGCAGGCAGCTCTGGCCAAGAGATGGCGCGCACAGGAATGCAGCAGGAGAAATCCCTTCCACCCCAGGGGCACCTGTTCCAAACCCCCCAGAGTGAACACACCCACCCACAGGAAAAGTACAGTGGATATAACAAGGGAAATATTTATTTACAGAGGGATGAGAGGAGAAAAACAACAAGGGGAAATATAGGGGGAGCAGTAAGACAGGGATGCATCCAAGCCAAAGCCCCACCGGCCCAGTGGTAGCACAGTCTGGAAGGGCAGACACTGAGCAATGTGTCTACACACAGAGTTCAGAAGTCCTGAGCAAAGTTCCAGTCCAGTGGTGAGTCTTGGGTGCTCCTGGTCGTCTTCGGCGCCAGTGAACTTTCCCCCAACAAACCCCTCCGGTGCCCTCTTCTGCCGCTCTCTGCAAAGCCACACAGAGCGACCACCTCCCCACTTAACTAGCTACAGCCTCCCTCCTTGTCCCCAATGCAGAGTCACAAGCCAATTCCCCAGACTGTCAGGCCAGACAGGGGATGCAAGGGTAAATGCTGCAGGTGTTCTCGGTAGTAAGATTCATAGAGTATGGTGACCTGTGATCCGCTGTCCAGCAATGCCTCACACGATCGTCCTTCTATGGGCTGATAGCCTGGGGGCCTATCAGCCCATCTGGGTAGCCCCTGTTTGTGTTTTTTTCTGGGGAGCCTTGGAATTTCAGGGTCTTGGGTTGCTCCTTCCCCAAGCCCTGTTGGTGTTTCCCTGAAGCTTCCTAATGGTCTGCTGCAATCTCTGAGATACCCTTGCATGATCTGTCTTGTTTTGGCAGTCCAAGGCATAGTGACCATCTCTTCCACAGTTATAACAGAAACCTTCTCGCTGGCTATCACCTCTCCTGCTACTCTCCCCTCTTGAGGATGGCACAGTGTGTCCCTGAGCCTTCATCATGGCCACTTCTCGGGTCAAATCTCTCAGTGCTGCTGCCACTGACGGGGCATCTTCCATCTCTCCAAGCACTGTGGTGGTGCGACTCCCTGCCATCTTCGGCTGCACCACTGCATCCACTTGCAACAATCGCTCCTCCTCTTCACGTATCTCTCGAATGAGCTTGTGGAATGGGGGTGGGTTTTGGGCCCGCTCCCTCAGCTGCAGTCGCCACAACATCAACCCATCTTGTCAGGTGCCCCGAAGGATTTGGTCCAACCTAGCGGAATCAATACTCCACGTGCTGGCTCCAGTATTTTTTCTGCTGAGGCTCCAGAGTTCCCAGCATGTTCAGTAGTGTGCGGTTGAATCGTTCTGGTAGTGGATCCCCTTGAGGATGATAAGGGGTGGTGCGTGATTTTTTGATCCCCATGATCTTACAAAGTTCTTTTATTAACCGACTTTCAAAATCCCGTCCCTGATCTGAGTGTAGTCGGGCGGGCAACCCATAGTGGATGAAGAACTTTTCACACAGGATCTTGGCAACCGTGGACGCTTTTTGATCTTTGGTGGGATAAGCCTGGGCATAACGAGTAAAATGGTCCGTGACCACCAAGATATTTGCAGTACCCCAGCGGTCAGGCTCTAATGACAGAAAGTCCATAAAGACAAGCTCCATGGGTGCAGAACTCGTGATGCTGACAAGAGCAGCCACTTGCTTAGGCAGAGTCTTTCGTTGGATACATCTGGTGCAGGTGCGAATATGGTGGGCGATGTCAGGCCCCATCCGGGGCCAATAGAATCTTGCCTTAACTAGGGCCTCCAATCGCTCGACTCCCAGATGCTCCATTCGATCGTGGCAGGCCTCTAACACGCCTCGCCGGTACTTCTGCGGTAGCACCAATTGCTTAGGGTGAGGCCTCTGGGGATGCTTCTGCCCTCGGTAAAGTCGTCCATCCCGAACCAATAGGCGATCCCATTCTTTCAGCAAAAGGGCCTCCTCTGGATGACTTGGTCGAATAGCCCTGGGATCCTTTCCCCTTTCCAATGCATAAAGGATGTCCTTCATCCGTGGATCAGCTCGCTGGGCATGCTCCACCTCTTGATCCTTTAGTTTGGGCAGCTGAGGATCCTGTACTCTAGTAAAACTTGAGTAGACTATGGGTATGGCTTCTGGTGGTGCACCCAGACAGTCAATTGCTCGTTCTCCATTGGCTGTGGATTTTTCCTCCACAATGGATACCCGTTGGCATAAAGCTCTCAATTCAGGGGTCTCCACATTCATTTGATCATTGGGTAATAAATCCTTAGAGTGAGGCTGCCGAGACAAGGCATCTGCATCCATGTTTGTTCGACCGGGTCGATACTGCAGAGTGAAATCATAGGCAGAGAGTGCCGCTAACCACCGGTGCCCTGCTATGGATAATTTTGCTGTTGTCTTGATGTATGTCAAAGGGTTATTATCGGTTTTTACAGTGAACTTGGCCCCATAGAGGTAGTCATGGAACCTCTCTGTGATGGCCCATTTCAATGCCAGGAACTCCACTTGATGAGCAGGGTAGTTTCTCTCAGGCGGTGTGAGACCCCGACTTGCAAACGCTACCGGTCGGAGTTTGCCCTCACGCTCTTGATAAAGGACAGCACCTAAACCGGTGTAGCTTGCATCAACATGAAGTTCATATGGCTGGGTGGGATCAGCGTACACCAAAACAGGTGCTTGCGTGAGCTGTTGAATGATTTTACGGAAAGCTTCTTCACACTCAGCAGTCCACCACTTTCCAAAAGGTGCACCCACATTAAAGTACTGATGCCGAGGTGAGTTCCCCTTCTTCTTAGGAAAAAGATTTAAAGGGCCATGCTCTCTAAACCCCAAAGGGGTTACAGTAGCTTGTAAATGCTGAATCACTCTGGAAAGCCAGTTTTGTTGCTGTTTCATTGATAATGTTTTTATTTTATGATAAGTACCTGCCCTTATTTAAAACAGAAAATAAAACCTACAGTAGTGGCCAAGAATACTTTGCTTTATAACAGCATTATCACAAGTTCGTGGCCATTATTATATGGCAACATAATATAGAAAGGTTTTTTATTGATGAGTATTGTTAATGCTGCCTCCTAGGTCAAAAAGAGGCCAACTACCCTTAAATAAGAGATTAGGGACTTGCTAATATAGCCAGCATTTGACAATGATCTTGGCAGGTACTTCCTGTCTATGACTTTCCCATCTGGGGAAATTTTTTTGAGAAATTTGTCATGATTCAGTCTTGACTTCATCTGAATTCCTTTGAGTTCATAGGTCCTTAGTAATTTGGGTCCAGGACAGTGTATGATGCAGACCCCAATAGATATTAACATCTTTGGTCAACACTGTCCTTCTGGCAATAGAAGAAAGGTAGTTTTATTAGTACTATTGGTGGCCTTTGATGATGTTAACCATGAGTTGTTGCTGATCTGTCCATGGAATGTGATGGGGTGATTGGGATCATTGTTCAATGGCTCCATTCCTCCTTTTCTGAAAGATCTTAGAGGTTGGTATTTGGTAACTGCTCATGATTGCCCTCTCATGGAGAATCCTACAGTATCCCATTCTATCACCAATGTGTATGTAAGGCTACTAGAGAAGATCATGGGGCATTTGGGCTGCAGTGCCACCCGTCAATATGGTGATGTTTTATCCCTGTTTCGTTTTCACTGAATTTGGTTGATTTAGTTTCTTTGCTTTCCAAATCCCCAGCCAAGGAAAGAAGATGCATGAGAGCCAACTGGCTGATGTTTAATATGGGTAAGATGGAGGTGAGCCAGGGCTAAGAAACTAGAGGGGATTGTGACTTCCTTATCTGTTGGTGAAATATGTCCAGTCCTTGCCAAATAGTTTCACAACTTTACAGGTACTTTTTGATTCTCATCTGCTCTTGGATTCATGGATTCACAGATTTTAAGGCCAGAAAGGACTACGTGATCACCTAGTCTGAGCTGCATAAGTCAGGCCATAGGACTGCCCTATTTTCTGCTTCAAGTCCAATAGCTGTGGTTTAACTAATGCTTATCTTTTAGAAAAACATCCAGTCTTAATTTTATAATTTCCACCACAACCCTTAGTAAGTTGCTCCAGTGGTTAATTTACTCACATTGTTAAAAAATGAGAGACTTATTTCTAGTCTGAATTTCTCTAGCTTCAATCTCAAGCCGTTGGATCTTGTTTTACCTTGGCTGTTTGATTGAAGTTCCTTTTATTATTGATGTTTTTCCCCCTCTGTGGGTACTTAAAGACTGTGATCAAGTCATATCTTAATTTTTGATAAATCATCTAGATTGAGCTCCTTTTGTTTTTCAATCCTTTAATCATTCTCATGACTCTTTTCTGAACTTTTCCAGTTTTTCAACATCCATCCTGAATTGTGGACACCAGAAATAAGCATTCCAAGAGTGGGCAAGCACTACACGAAGAGTTCATCTTCAGCTGATTATCCACCAACTCTCCCAAGTCTTTTTCAGAGTTACTGCTTCCAAAGAGTCCCCCATCCTGTAAGTATGGCCTACATTTTTTGTTCCTAGATAATATAGGACTTTACACTTGGATATATTGAAATACATGCTGTTTGATTATGCCCAGCTTAGCAAGTGATCCAAATTGCTCCATGTCATTGACGTGTCCTCTTCATTATTTTCTACTCCCTCATCTTTGTTCCCCAGGTAGCAAAAGGTTTGTGCGTGCAGTTAGCTAAGAGATTGCAGCCTTTCCTCGCCTCATCACAGTCAGTCATCCATACCTCTGTTCGCTCTCGGTTGGGGTGCTGCAACATAGTGTACTTGGCACTGCCCAGAGAGACTGTTGTCTTTTGCTCTTTATGTAACAAACGCAAAACGAAGGAACAATAAGATCAGCAAAGTGAGGTCCAAATAAGTGTTTACTAACTTTATACAACGTGAAGGCCTCACTAGATAAATATTAGAGCTTGTAAAAAAAAAAATTAACTAAACAGATTTCCATCAGAAAATACGGTTTTGTCAATATCTAAATGTTTCCCGGGAATGTGTTAATTTTGACTAAACTTTTTATTACAAAATGAATTGGTGCCATTCCATGAAAAATTGTGATGTTTCATTCCAATTGGGAAGTAAAATGAATTCTGAAATGTTGGCATTCCCGCAGGACAGAAATTCCTTTTTCTGACCAGCTGTAATATGTATGCTGCTGCTCTGGCCCAGTTCTGGTAGCTTCTGAAACACAGAAGACAGTGAGGACCACGAGAGAGCTCATAAACTCTTTAAAGGAATACTGCCCAGTTCCTACATACTACAAAGATCATTAGGCAGCTTCAGCTAATGTAGTATGCCATCTTAACTGAGCAGGTCAGCCTGTGCATATTGCACCTGGGCTCCTTGAAGTATGCTGATTTCTCACTGGCTTCTATGTGCAATTCAAGATGTTGGTTTTAATCAGCAATGCCCTTTATTGTTTGGGATCTGGCTACCTTAGAGACCATCTGCCATGTAATTTTCTCAATGGCTAAGACCAGCAAGATGCTTCTGCTTGACCGTTTCTAGTTGTGCACTCATATGAACTGACAGTGCAGGGTGTTTTCACTGGAGAATTCCTGCTCCTGGAATATGCTGTCTTGGTGATCTGCAAGAGCCTGAGTTTATTGACCTTCAGAGCATGGTATCTTGCCAAGTAAATGTGAACTGCTAATCTATGGATCCTTCCTCAGGAGAGTTTGAATGTGGGCTACATGAGGGGACTGTTTATGGTGCCTAGTGCAGACATATTTTTTTAATCTGTTCCTTTTTAAAAACTTGTTGTCAAGCCAATTACAGCTCCAAAGCAGTTAAATGACTTTGCAAACAGTTTTGACTTTTTTTGTATTTCATGGGATTTGAAATGGACACATTTTTCAATTTTTTATGAAGTTTTTCATGTTAATTTTACCAAAATCATTATCAAAATGTTGTTTACTGAAAATTTCTGTTTTCAGTAATAAAATGTGAGTTTTGATAAAATAATGTCAATAATGATTTACAAACAATTTTGATGAAAATGTCAGTAAAAATGTTGCAGAAAACATTACAAAAACTAGAACGTTTTGAGGCCATCAACTTCTTTTCATGAAAAGTTCTGTTTCTGGAAAAAGATAATTTTATGGGGGAAAATTCTGCACCACAAATTACAAATAACTCTAGTGCTGAGTGTATAAAAATCAAGAAGAAAATTCAATATGGTTGTATATTTCCTAGAATGATGGAACAGTTCAGCTGTTTCAGTTACACTTGTCTCTCTTGTCTTACATCACTTTTATTTGAGGAAAGAAGCCTTACTGAATGTAGTGATCAGTGATGCATTGTATAAAAAACATTGAACAGGAATAACCAAACTGCGCTAAAGAGAAACTAAATGTTTTTGTTTTTTTTAAAAGGAACCTGGATGTTTATTTTTTCTCATTCACAGCATTTACTACATGTTTGACATTTAAGCTGTTATAAGTGAGAAGAGGAGAGTCCACCCAGAGGGGAAAGATGTTATTTCTACAGCTAATTGGCTGACTGATTACCTTAATTCATTAAGTGGTATATCTGTGCTTATTTACCGGTTCAGGATTTCAGCCATTTATAGCAGCCAGTGGGGAGGAGAATACTGATTTGCCTGCTTGCTTTGCAATGGTTTGGGGTCTGTTCTTTAAATCCCATCAATAGATATATTTTAACTCAAGTACCATTAAAAAATATATATTATCCAAAATTCTCTAAGGAAAATCTAGCACTTAATAACAGAAGAACCTAAATTAAAGCTTTCTATTAAGAGAAGTAATTGACTCTCACATTTCACAAGATGAGGCTGATGTGATTATAGTAGGGATGTTAAACAACTGACAGCTCTCTATAGTCTAATAAGTAATGAAAAAGTCACATTCAAACAGCTCTGTGTTTCCATATGATTTTCAAATGTGGTACATAGACCAGGGGAAATGGGTATATTTTCAAAGGGGCCAAATACTGATCTCTGCAACTGTATTTGCAATTCTTTTCATAGAGCTGGTTGGGTTGGGGGAAATAAGTCACTTTTTGTCATAATTTTACCCCCCCCCCCAAAAAGTCACCCAGTTCCAGAATCCCAAACGTTTGTCCAAGTTTCTGTGTGTGCAAACCACCTCTGTATTGTATGATGAGGTTTTGTGCAAGAAGACTGGACACACAGACAAAAAATATTCGGACTCTAATTTGAGAGGCTGTATTTGAAAATTAAAGAAATAGAGCGAGTTAATAGCTAATGACAATGAGCTATTTATGGTACTTATAGGGTATCTCACAATCTTTCATGTATTTGTCCTCAGAATGCTCCTGTGAAGTAGAGAAGTGCTATTATCCCCATTTTCCTGATGAGGAACTGAGGTACAGACATTAAATGACTTGCCCAAAGTCATACAGGAGGTCTCTGGCAGAACAGGAAATAGAAGTTGGGTCTCTGATGTCCCTAACCACTGAATCATCCTTCCTCTCTAAGGAGATGGGCTGGAACAAATAAGATGGAGAAGATAAGGGAAGACAGCAACCTGTTTAGGTATAGGAGATAGTAAGGCAATAAATGAGAGAGGATGGTGAAAGGGAGAGTAGCCTATCAGTTCTTTGTTTCAGGGGCTGTCTTTTTGTCGTGTGTTTACAGTGCCTTACACGAGGCAGCCCTAATCCATGACTGAGGCCCCTTGGTACTACCACAATACAAATAATAAACAGCAACAAGAAGAGAAAAATATAGAAAGCAAGAAAATGGTTCATCAGTGGTCTCCCCCACACAGAGTGGTCAATGGTCCACTTTTAACTTCATTCTGCTTCAGAAATCTTTTTCTTCAAACCTGTTTAATAGCTAATCACCAATCATTTCCCTCTCCCGTGATTTTAATGGTCATCCATCCATGCTCCTTTCCCCACTCTCATGTTTAAATTTCTTGTGAAAATTATTCTTTAAGCTAAATAATCCTCTTTCTTCACCACTGATTTCAGTGGGCCTGGGATCAGGCCTTTCTGCTCTGGAAGATGTGGAGGTAACAGAAGAATAGAATAGTTTGTTGAGGCATTTCCAAAACATTGACTGGTTCCAGTTCCAAATCTGGTTTCAGATTTTAGCACAAGCTGTACAGGAATGGCAGTAAATTATAGATTTCCATGTCTAATTATTATTACAATAATTAACATAATTACTGCTGTACTTTGCAATAGATTCTGCCTGTGATAGACTTGTGGGAAATTGCTGTAAATGTTTACCCCAAATGCTCTTTATCACTTTAGAAATCTCATAGGTTCCAGTCTTGCAATGACTGCACATTCAGAATTCCCATAGTTGGCTCCAATCTGAATGCACAACGAATGCAGGGTCAGGACCATAGCAGTTACAGTAAGGGCAAAATTGGCTGACCCTTTTTTTTCTTCCCTGCAATGGATTTCTTATGGCTAAGGCTAAGATTTTGTCACGCATATTTTTAGTAAAAATCATGGACTGGTCAGGGGCAATAAAGAAAAATTCACAGAAGCCTGTGGCCTATCTGTGACTTTTACTAAAAATATGCATGACAAAATGGGGATCTGCAGGGTCCCCACACCACCACTGGGGGCCCTGGCACAGAGCTGTGGGGTCCCTCTACTGCACAGGGCTCAGAGCTCCGGGGCACCCTCACTGCCCACAGCGGTTCTGAGCTCCGGGCACCACGGGCGGCGGGGGGACTCTGCAGCTCCCAGGTGCCATGGGTTCAAGTCACGGAGGGCTCTGGAAGTCACGGATTCCGTGACTTCTGTGAC
This sequence comes from Emys orbicularis, assembly GCF_028017835.1. Classification (NCBI taxonomy): domain Eukaryota; kingdom Metazoa; phylum Chordata; order Testudines; family Emydidae; genus Emys; species Emys orbicularis. The sequence goes on along the minus strand of NC_088686.1, from coordinate 92,013,058 downwards.
CCCCGTGACAAAATCATAGCCTTACTTATGGCATAATACTGCCGATAAAGTGTCTTATTCTGGACATCTTGTTCAGAGAACCTTACTGAAAATGTATAAGTGGACAAGTTACTTCTTTTCTATGGCAAAGGTAACTACATCAGGGAACTTGCTAAAAGTTTTGGACAAGTGATGGAATTCTAGAATTTGATTCACGGTGCATATGAAACTTATAATAAAAAGGCATTTCATTTACATCTCAGGTTGCCCTGAAATCACATTTTTAAGCATTCCATAGATGAGTCTTGGGGTTTGATGAAGTTCTAACATCTGCTTATTGGGAAATAGAGACTTTCCTAGATAGGCTGGTACTAACATTTTGGAATTTGGTGCTGGAAAGAAAGAACAGTAAAATCCAATATCTTTATTTAGGGAGGGGGGGATGACCTTGCCAGTTACTATATAGTAATTGACTCAAAAGCTGACTAGATACTATTCATAAAATGTCTAAGTGCCAAATCACTTTCAGATCTTTTTTCTTCTGATCTTTCAGTAATTTCTATTGTCTTTGCCTCTTTTCCTTATAGTTGGTGTATAGTTTTCTACGCACATTTCTAACACTTAGTGTCTTAAAGATACTGGGTGGAATTCTGGCCCCATCAAACTCAATGGTAAAACTCCCATTGACTTCAATGGGGCCAGGATTTCACCTACTATGAGCGGTGCTAGCCCACTGGGGGCCTAAGCAGGAATATTTTTGGGGAGCTCCCCCAAGCACAACACATACTAAAAAACTGAATAGGGGGCCTCCTTGAGCTGCTTGAGGCCCTAAGCAATTGCTTAATCTGCTTATGTCTAGTGCCAGTACTGCATGTTCCTTTTATAAGAAACTCCTATGGACCCACTTCCTCTTGTTTTCCTCTCACTGAGCCCTGCCTGAGATGACTACAATGGCTGTGAAAGAGATGCCCAGTGCTGGCTTTCAACAATTGGTGGATCTTGCGCTTTTTCTTTCTTGGTCTGTTTTAGTCTTTATTTTGTCCCCTTTAGCTTTGTTTATATTTTATATAAAAATGTAATATTTAACTTTAGTATTCAATATTTAATGTCCTGTATTTTGCATTTCAATGTCTCTTTCTGGGAGTGTTCAGGTTGTGTAAGCTGCCTAACACCCTTTCCTCATAGTAAAACTGAGCTTTGACTTAGCTCTGTTGTTATGGGTTGGACCCCCCTATCAGGGTGCCACCGGATGTGCTGGGGTCCCACTGAGCCCGCTGGTCCTATCAGCCTGAGTTTCACTTGCACTGGGTTGCTGTGCCAGGCTCTCAAGCCCCTTTCCAGCACACAGCCAGCTGCAGACACAGACAGAAATCAGCTCTGTGTAGGAGGATTCAGCTAGGGGAATGGCCAGCACTCTGGTGCACACACCATCTGGAGTGTAAACCCCAAAATAATATTGTCTTGCACTGTATAGAGAGATCTGTACAACGCAAACTCATAAAAGTCACTCCCTCCCTCAATGTGGAGGGAGATAGGCACAGTCCCCCCCACCCCGATCTGAATTGCACAAACTGGGTTTTGGAATAAACAAGAAATAAGTTTATTAACTACAAAAGGTAAATTTTAAGTCATTATAAAGGATAGCAAACAGAACAAAGCAAATTACTGAGCAAATAAAACAAAACACACAACCTAAGCTTAATTCACTAAAAAAACAGGTTACAAAATGTAATTTCTCACCCTAACTGTTGTTTTTGGCAGGTTGCAGAGTTTCTGCAGTTTAGAGTTCCAGTTATTTCTCTTTACAGACTAGACCCCTGTCTCAGCCTGGACTCAGCCCTGGCCTTTCCCCCACTTAGTTCCTTTGTCTCTTCAAGTGCTTTCAGTAGTCTTCCTTCTTGGGCAGGGAGGCAATGGAGAAGAGCCCTGATTGACTCACTTCCCAGCCTTAAGTAGGATTTACATAAGGCGGGAATCCTTTGTTTCCAGTAGAAAAATACCAGCAGTGTCCAAGGTGGTACTCCGTACCAGTTGACATCATTAGGTGACCCTGCAGTGTCAAAGCAACATCCCAGGAAGCTCCTCAGGAAGGTGGGAGATTAGTATCTTCAAAGCTCTATTGTCCTTCTTAAATGGCCCATTCAGGCTGATTGCCTACTGTCTGGTGGGTGTTCCCCCAAGTACACACACACAGTTGTAATTGTTACGTAGTCAATATTCCTAACTTCAGATACAGAAATGATACATGCATACAAATTGGATAAACACATTTAGTAGATCATAACCTTTTCAATGATACCTCACATGACCCATCTTGCATAAAACATATCTTAGATATGCCATATTCATATCATAACAATATTTCTATGAAGAATATGGGGTGTAACGTCACATCTGTCTCTATACGTTTCTCTTAATTAAAAAATTCCAAAACTGTATCTTCATATAAGCAAACCCTGTGTTCCAAACATACATAAGGGGCCCATAATGTGATAGCTACCTATAATAAGTCAAAGTTAAACTTGCTTAAATGGTCATCTTGTTGTGATTATTAAGAGAATACATAAATGTGAAAAAATAAGAATTGGATATGAGGAATACAAAGACACAGATATCTAGAATGAACTCAATAATGCTGTCTAGAGGCTAGAGCAAATCACTAGGATTCAAGACTTTGGAATTCTTGTCCCAGCAATGACTAACTTTGTAATTATAGGTAATTCATAAAGGATCTGATTGTTATAATTCTGCATGCACCACTGCATACATAAAAATCCTTAAAATCCATAAAAATCCTGCAAATCCTGTGCAAATCAGGCTTCTGTACTGAGAACAAGCAGTTAAATACTTAACTGGCCATTTATATGTGCAAATACTCAGTTTGCAGACATAGTCATGGCAATTGCATGTGCAAAATTTTAGGACTTGAATTGACTCATCTCTGAAATGGTTATAATAATTCCTAGGGGACAAGGGGGGTTAGTAAGGCTCTTTGAGATCCTCATGTGAAAGGTGCTAGCTAAATATTATATTTATTCAAATTTCCAGTTATTCATACAAAGGATTTGCTGCATAAGGAGAAATTTAGGCTGAAGTAGAGACCTTTGAGATGCTGATTTTTCTCCTTGATTTCCCTGATGTACAACAGCAGGACTTTCCTTAATGAAATTTTCTCTTCTTTTAGTTCTCTTCAGTTTTTCTTTTCCTTGCCCCTCCATTTCTTTTCTCCTTCCTTCCTTCCATGCTATCAATCTGAAAACAGCTTTTGCAGTGAGAAGAGGGGAATTCCTTGAGCATATTTCAGGGAGCATAAAAGTTCGACTTGGGATTTTGCTGTGAAGGCTAGAGATGAAAAGTGCTAACTAACAAAATCTGCTCAAGGGTAGAGGATTTTCTCAGTTTCACTATGAATAATTCATAAGGTAACACTTTCCCCCTATGACAGTCACAGGTGAATCCCAGATTGAATTTTTGTGTTCTCTGGAAACAGGACCTTAGTGATATCCTTTGTGTCAGACACATTAATCTCACAGCACCTGACATGAGATATGCTGAGCCTGCCAGATAGTCGTACACCTCCTACATGTATATGGTTTCGATGCATGGGGAATTAGTGAGGTACTATTCTATTCTATACAGGTTCTATGCCACGTTTCTCACTGTAGTCCCTGAGTGCCTTCCAGTAGTATATTAAGCAATGTGACTAACTTCTGTCATATGTTTGCCCTCTCATCCTTGCCCCGGGGGGAGATGTATGTGCAATGGAATGTCTTGTTATGGTAGGGCCTTTTTTTTGTTGGTGTTGGTGGGAGGAAGTTATTTTGCGGGGGAGGGGCTGAGTATTTTTTTATTGTGTATTATGTTAGAGGAGACAAGGTCAAAGTAACGTGCCTAGCACTTAGAGCAGAAGGTGGTGAGGTTTGTAATTGTCCTTAGGTCCTGGGGGAGTTCATTCCGCAATGTTGAACTAGTCCCCAAGAAATTTCTTACTGTAGAATCAATCTTTATAAGTATCCTCCAGAGCAGGGGGGCAGGGCCGTAGCAACAAAGAACGTGGCCCCCTCCGAACGGTGGCCCCCTCCGAACATATGTCCGGGCGGGGCCCCTTACAATGCAGAAACTGGAATGTGGTATTTATTTTGCCACTTTTAGGGGCCCCCTTCCTTGCGGGGCCCCCTCTGGTCGGAGGGTACGGAGGGCGCTCGCTACGCCTCTGCAGGGGGGTAGTCAACAGGCAGACCACAGGACAAATCTGGATACCAGATGCTTTTGAACGGACCCTTAAATATTTTTATTTATTATCATTAATTTTTTTTAGTAATTTTCTCTGGAGACTGGATCTTGACTATACCTTGACCAAGAAATTTGGAACTTGACAAAAAATAATTGACTACACCTGCCATAGAGGCTGTCTGACTGTCTACTACTTAATCCCCTACTAATGGGTACCTGAGCCTACTTTCACTGAAGTCGATGGCAAAACTCCCAAGGATGTCAGTGGAGCAGGATCAAGCTCCACATGCTGGTGCTTTGCTGTTTTTTATACTCTGCTGTTTTTGACCCTCATAAAACATGTAAAAAAAGCTTATTCACCATCAATAAGATTTATTTAAAGGAATGTGGTATGTTTATGTTTTATTTTAAAATAGGCTCCCTTACAAATAAAAAAACTACTAAAATGTATCCCACTTTATTCCCAACCTTATGCCATGCTAAAGATTTTTTTTAAAACTTCAACTTATCTTTTTTTTTTTAAATTAGAACTGAAATTTTTAATCGCATGTATTACTCATTTTACCTTGATATGCCTCAATTTGTTGTGGTTTGTGAACTTCCCACACTCAGCACATAACAGAGAAAGCTGCAAGGGAGTAGAACAGAATATAAGTCTCATATTATCATAAGACCTACCTTAATCCAATTTGCTTGAGTTGAGATACTAGAATAAGGCCACTGGGTTGGAAAACAGACAGCTTAACAAAGGGAGATGAATACTATTATGAATATAGCAAACAAATTATTAGACTAGTGTAGGACTACATTCTTCACTGGATTAAGAGTGTTATCCGGTGTATGCGATGTGTGACACGCTTACATTTCATGCAGTTAACAAATGGTCTGAATTTCAAAGCTATCCCAAAGGGGCAACATGAATGTATTCATTAGCTACGATCAAATACATCATAAATACATTCATCATTTTAAAAAATCATGTGTTCCATTTGGAGATAGTTTATATCTACATTTTTAAAAATATTTTTCTTTGTCTTGAGTAAAGACAAACACCTTTGAAATTTTTTTTTAAAAATTGCATTGGTGATAAAAGAGAGCTTATCATTGCATTTATGAACTAGTAAATCTGCCTCTCCAAGAAGATGAATAGTCTTTGAGCTTCAGCACAGGACTGGGAATTTATAGATCTAGATTCTGGGTCAGATCTAAAGTTCACTGTACTCACTGACAGTCTTTCCATTGACCTCAGTGATCAGGTACTCAATTTTTGGCGTGTTATATCGGGGTAGAGGTGTATTTACTGTTCTGGTAGATCAAATTGTCACATTCCTGAGATTTCTTGATTCCTCAAGAAACTTATTGGATTTCAACAAAAAACATTTTAAAATTGATTTATGAACTTAAATTTGACAAAATAAAAGAATAATCTTTTTTTCCCCCCTGCAATACTTTCTCCTAAAAAAATCTCTTCCTTTAGCTAATGCATTTGCTCTCCTATTTCTCTTTTGCAGAAATGTGATTGGCTGACTGAGAGACACCATTTTTGAGGACTATAATGATCTGGAAGAGGGAAGGACAAATTTTCTTAGTCATACCTCTCAACCTCAGACCTGCCAATGTAAGGTAGAATCAACCTATATGTGTGACAAGTAACTGAAACGTGGAACCATTCTGTTTAGATGCACATCACACCATAATTGCCTGCTGACAATGTTTTTTACTATGAAAACTGTTTAAATAATTGTTTTCTCATTGTGTGAATTAAATAACCAGTTGTTTAAAAAGGAAACTATAAAAAAAATTCTGTCATGTGCGACTATAAGGATATGGAATAGTAGATAATAGAAGAGAACACTTTTGCATTCACTTAAAGTAAGTAATAGAATTGAGGTAAATAATGTCTTGGTAAAACAAACCTGTATGGTAATTCCTTTGTCATATCTGGATAGACCATAGTCAAGGACAAAAGTCCAGTGTATTTAATTTTAGATGCTATATCATACAGACCACAAAATCATGGGTGAAGACTTAAATTTAAATAATTAATTGTATATCAACAGCAAATCAGATGGAATTGAAGGTTGCAGGAAGAGTGGCACAAAATCACAGTACAGCAATTATCTTTTTGCTGTGGGTACGTTAGAAAGTGCAATTACACAGTGTTTGATGTAGTGGTAAATTACTTGCTTGCATACACTAGTATATAAAACTTATTTTATTTTAAGCAACCTAAAATCAGAATGCTGTTGAGTAAATTTACAAAACAGGGTATATGGAAAACTTGCAAAAGCTGAGTCTTGGGGTTTCCTGCAAATTTCATCCTGCATCCTTGCTAACAGATAAAATACTCATTTCCATCAACAGTGTTTGGCTTCCCATCTTTGTTATTTTTAGTGGGTGACATTTTAACATCTTTTTAAAAGTGACTAGTTATTCCTATGAGATTCATTGTAGTTATATCAATAATGTCAAATTCACCTCTTGTTAAAGTGGCCATAATGTGTAATTCAATATGAATTACATGGCGTTAACTAAGCCATCATTATCTGGAAACACTGTCATTTTGCTGTGCATATAAAAAGGGCTTTTATCAACAGCATTGTCGCATCTCATTTCAAAAAATTTCATGAGTTCACATAAGACGTGTGCCAAGGACCACTGAAATCAAGGGGGAGCTTTTCTATTGACCTCAGGCATACAGTGAGTAACCATGAATTTTTCCTTTTATTTTTAACATGGTAGGGTGACCATTTTAATTACAGATTTCAAGTGTGGTAGCATTGCACACTGTTTTTCACACATGAAAAATCTTGAGGCATGCTAGCAGGAAAACTAGAGGAAATTTAGGAATTTTTAGAGCAGAGGTTCTTGAACTGAGGTCCAGGGAATGTTTACCGACAGTTCAGAAAGATCTAGTGGTCACATTGAACTGGCTCTCTTCCTTGTTTTCAGCTACTGAATTATATTAAAATGAGTTGAAGAATATACAAAATCAGTGCCAGCTCTCACTATTTAATTGCAAATCTCTTGATATTTGGTGGTTTTCTTAAAGCCTCAGGTCCGGAACTCAAATGGTTATGAGAGAATGTCAGCTTTCATTTAAAAATAAAAGTAATTTTTTAGTCCTTAGGGTTGCAGAGAAAAACTTGAAAATGTGATCTGAATGCACCCTAGAGATTCAGAAGCCAGAAGGCTACTAACCAACCCCCCCACCCCCCACCCAAAAAAATTATTATTTTAAAAGTCTAATGGCTTTTGAGATCTGACATTTGGCTTTTGAACATGCGGGCTGACAAATACTGTCCTAGTATCACTTTTATGACTAAGCTTTGCTATAGTTGCCACTGGAATGTTTATAATTGTGAATGAGAATTGAGGCTGAGGGCAGACGTCCATGAGAAATCTTTCTATTAAGATGTGCTCCACCCAAAGCAAAACAACATTACTTGTATCTAAACTGCTAGCTCTCATGTTCAAAAAGCAAAAGTCAGATCTCAAACAGTCATGAGACTCTTTAAAAAATAGTAATTTGGGTGGGGGGGAGGGAGTGATTATTAGCTTTCTGGCTTCTGAATCTCTTGGGTGCAGTCGGATCACATTTTCAAGTGTTTTTCTGCAACCCTAAGGGCTAAACATTTACTTTTAAAATAAAAGCTGACACTCTCACCAAATATCAAATGATTTACAATGAAATAGTGAGAGCTGGCACTGATTTTATGTTTTCTTAAGCTGATTTTCATGTAATTCAGTAGTTTGTCAGACTCTTCTCTGTTAACTGACAGGTTTTTTTGGTCAAGGTTTAGGTGAATTTAGGATCCTTTATGGGGTGACAAGCCATTCACTCTCTGTACAACGGAGATAGTAACACTACCTTTCACCATACCTTTGTCAGTCTTGTCTGTTTAGATTGTAAGCTCTTATTATGTGTTTGCACACAGAGACGCTAGTACAGTACAGCCTTGATCTTGGTTGGCACAGTTACACAAATAGAGAAGAAGCAGCAGCCACATTTCCTTTCTTTGTGCCTCTTTCCTCTGCTCAATACATCTGATTCTGATCTCGCACCGCTTTCTGCACTGGTGTAATTCTCATTGATTTCAGTGCAGTTACTTCTGATTCTCTGTCTAGGGTGAGGGAGATCGGAATCTCTATCTAAGCACTGCTGTTCTATATAATTATGAAGGTAGCTGGTGCTGTACTATCCAGATCAGCACTTGCAAGTGGGCCTTTCTGATTTGCTCCCATGCTAGTATTTTGGCTTTTCCGGCTCTGCTGTATAGAAATGAGAATAATCTCTCTTTACCCTACATCATGAAGTGAGGCTATTTCTTAGCCTGGCATAGTTTTATCTGAAAAATATAAGAAATGGGAGGAAATTGTATTGCTGGTGAAATACTAGAGGGTCACTCACTGTGTTGCTTGTATAGGCCAAGTGCACTGCCTACACCAAGGGCTCCTTACATCCCTTCATCTCCCTTTCCCCCCCCCCAGCTTCCTTGTTTGCCTTCCCACCATTTCCTCCTATTTCAGGAACCCCCTGAAAACTTCCCGCTCCTCCTTCATGCCAGGGGCTCCATTCAAGGGTCCCCCATTCAACACCCCATGTCAGGGGCTCTATGCACACCACATTCCCCCTCCACACATGCCAGGGGCTCTGTGTGACACCCCGACCCCACTGTTCCTTCCTCCCCCCATCCCAGGGGCTTTGTGGGTCTCTCCTTTTTTTCTCCATTCCAGAGCACCTTTCTTCCCACTGGTTGGAAGAGACAAGGGGATATCTGGTGCCCCTTCCCCTCTTCCCCCCCCCCCCCGAGCAGAGTTTGGGGAGCCAGCTAGTGCATTAGGAGGGAGGAAGTCTACTTGCGTACTTGCATCTGATGTAGTGGGCATTCACACACGAAAGCTTATGCTCCAATACTTCTGTTAGTCTTAAAGGTGCCACAGGACCCTCTGTTGCTTTTTACAGATTCAGACTAACACGGCTACCCCTCTGATACTTCACTCTGCTCTCCAGCCTCCCCCCGCTGGCTGAGCATCCAATCCAACCCACAGCTCATAGGCAGCACTCAATAGGGGGAGCAAGGAGCAAATGTTAAGTGCTGAGTGCTTTTAGCAAAGTCAGGGGCTCTATGTGGCCCCTATTCATCCTTTCCTCTCATGCCAGGTGCTCTGTGTGCCCCTATTTCCTTCTCCCCCAAAACTGTTATTTTTTTTCTTTCTGTCTTTCAGATAAGTCATTCAGGGTGTCAACATTTTAAACTCTTTTGGGGACTGTGATGGGTCATATGCCCTATTCTGGCAAATAGAGAGTTAACAGGAGAGTGAGGGCCTAATTAGCTCACCAGGTTACACCTGAGAGTGGGGTGGGGCAAGGCCAGTTTAGTTTGAGGCTCAGGCCATGTCTACACTACATACAGCCACCACAGTTATTAAATTGCTTTTGTGTGTGCACACTTGGCTCCTTTTGTCAGCAGTGCCGCATCCTCTCCAGGAATGCTTGTCTCGATTGTATTGTCAGTGTGGGGCATTGTGGGTTGACTCCTAAAAGCCAGTAACAGTCGAAATAATCAACACAGTGTCTCTATTCCACTCAGAGAAGTGGTGTTACTAAATCAGTGTAGAGAGGCACTTACGTCGGCGGGAGCCAAATTTAAGTGAAGACACTTTCACAGCTAGGTCGACTCAGGGCAGCTTATGTCAACCTAACTCAGTATTGTAGACCCGGCCTCAGCTGAGAAGGATTAGGGCTTCCAAAGCAGGGGAAGTCTCCTGAGTCAGGACTCAGAGGCTGTCAGAGAGCCTATGGGGCAGATTGAGAAGAAGCCAGAAGAGGACACAGAGTTTGAGTGGGGGTAGTAGAGTTTGCAGATCTGTGAGAGACACTGACAAGCAGGGAAAAGATAGGAACAGCCCAGGGCAGTGGTGAGGGATTGTAAGGAAAAGTCTTTAACTGCCTGATACAGGGTCCCTGGGCTGGAACACAGAGGAGAGGGTGGGCTGCCCCCAGCAAGAGAAGTACAAGTCTCAGAATTAAAAGAGACAACACTGGCACGTCCCAAATGGGGCTGAAGGCTGGCCATAAGGGCCTTTGGACTTCGGGGTTTATGTTTGGACTTTTGTTACCCTAAAAGGGGACTGAACTTGGAAGATGACCTGGCAGGAGGGCTGGGTCACACAAGCTGTGGACCCCTGCCGAAACAACTACAGACAAATGGGGGTACTAGAGTGAAAAAACCCTGGCAGTGGCATGTCCTGGCCAGAGGATGCATTCCAGTGGTGAGTGAGCACCATTACAAGGACAATGGGCAGAGTTGAGATTGGAGTGTGATGATGAAAAGTGTTAATGGCTGCTATCAACTAGTTGTTTGATCTATATAGACAATCACAGACCTAGGTGAAACTGGTCTGCTAACTAGATGCCAGGGGCTCCATGTGATTTCCACTTCCTGATTTTCCTGTTTACACCAAAATCAATAGGATTCAGCCTATTGAAGCCTAGAACTTTCCCAGAAATTTTGGAATTGATCAGCTGCAGCATCCAAAAAGCATTGTTACATCCAAATAGACTGAGAAAAATGCCATCCAACTGGGTGTAGGGCCTTGTTTCAATTGGGAGAAAGTGTTCTTTGAACAAACTATGGGTTGAACAGTGCACCCTATTGTGGTTAGATATGGAAGGTGTAAATTTCTGTTTTTTTATTTGTCATGTAAATATACCAATCTACACGTACAGTGCCATGCAAATGAATGCACATATGAATGGCTTGAAACAAACACCATGGGCAGAGCTACACTAGAAACTTTTGTCAGTAGAATAAGGTCGATTAGGGTTGCGATTTTTAAAAAAAATTATTATTCTTTAACATTTCTATATCAACAAAAATGCTTTATCGTAGATGCAGTTATACCAGCATAAAAGTGCTTTTGCTAGTCTAGCTTATTTCTCTTGAGGAACTGGTATAAGATGTACTACCAAAGCACTTTCTAAAAAGCACTTTTTTGCCAGTATGAGCTGCATATAAACTAGCAGGGATTGCTGGCATAGTTATATTGATATAAACTTTTCTAGTGTAGACCTGGCCCATACATGCTTAAATTCCATTGGCCAAACGCATTGCAATTCTCTTGCCTTCCACTGTCTAGGAATTCAGAACCATGATATGTGTGTAGGTAAAGGACTTATAATGCATCTTCTCTGCAAAAATGAGGTGTGACATTAGTTCTTGTAAAAGGATGTTGAGCAGGGCCGGTGCAAGGAAATTTCGCGCCCTAAGTGAAACTTCCACCTTGCGCCACCCCCCCATCCAGCTAACCCCGCCCTCCCACAGCAGCTAACCATGCCCACTTGCCCTTGCCCACCAGAGGAGCCCCCCCCCCCCCCGCGGCAGCTAACCCCGCCCGCCACCCAGGGAGCTCCCCCCCCGCCCGGGGAGCCCCCCCCCCCCCCCGCAGCAGCTACCCCCCCTCTGCAGCTAACCCTGCCTGGGGACCCCCCCACCCCCCGTGGAAGCTAACCCCACCCGGGGAGCCCGCCCCAGCTCACCTCCGCTCCGCCTCCTCTGCTGAGCACGCCGGCGCTGCTCTAATTCTCCGGGGGGAGGAGAATTAGAGCAGGGGCTGTGTGCTCAGCGGAGGAGGCAGAGTGGAGGTGATCTGGGGCGGGAAGCAGTTCCCCTGTGCGCCCCCCCCCTTAGTGCAGACGGCCCTCCCCGTGCGCCCCCCGCCCCCGCCCCAGCTCAGCTCCACTCCACCTCCTCGCCTGAGCGGGCTTTTAGGCGCCCTCAACCAGTAGGCGCCTTAGGCGGCCGCCTAGTTCGCCTAGTGGTTGCACCGGCCCTGATGTTGAGGCCTGAGGAGTGTGGCTGGGAAATTAGATGAGAACATCAGGAGCTGTGGGGGGAAAACTCTGGAGGTGTAAAAAAGTCACTAGCAACAGACAAATGTCCTTCCTTAAGGTTTTATCAAGCAGCCCAGACTAGGTGTTTCCAGCCTCTCTTATTGTATTTTGTAGCAGCCTTAACCTTATTAGTTAAAGTGATAAGCCACTAAAAACATCCAGACTATTAAGGCTGCTTTAAAAATGAAGCTGTTCATTTCTATGCAGTTTAGTCTAATGTCTTAAATATCATTCTTTGTGATAGCAATGTCTGAAAATGAGGCAGGTTTGACGATCCTTCTCAAAATTAATATTCCAAAGTGTAGTTTGAACCTGCTCAGACTAAAAGCTGATTAACCCCTTTGGAGAAGCCACAGTTCCCACCTCACTGTCCTATCTGAGAGGGGGGATTGATCTCTTAGGCAGAAGATACTGTCCATAAAAGGTACAGCCTGAATATTAATACTAGGGAAATCCTGTTGAAATTTCCATTGTTTTGTAGGGGATGATAGTCTATGGGGTGGCTTTCTTCTAGATCTGACCTAGTCACCTTCCCATAACATCCAACCCCTAAATGCTTGTGCATCACATGGAGACATTTAGGGACAGGGAGAGGTGCTGTGCTTCTTAGGTTCCTCCCCTCTGTGTTCAGTGGTCACTTTTGGATGGTGTTTGCATATTATTTATCCCCTCCTCTCCTGAAAGATGATTTAGCCCTAACTGCCTGACATTTACTTGGCTTTGGGTCCTTGAATGAACTCAAAGCCAGGCAGAGAAAATCTCCTGGCATTATTTTGTCACGCTCTTAGTGATGTTATATATCCTATTTATTTTCTTTTTCATATGTGTAGTAGCACAGTGAGAGTTTGGGGGGAAAATCCTCTGGCAAGAAAACTCTCTTCATATTAAAAATTTTTTGAAAGGCTGTAGGAGCAGGAATGGAAACAGAATCCATTTAACAGCTGCAGTGTCCATTAGGCCAGCAATGGGGCAACGGCAGAAAGGGCCTCTCCTCAAGATGGAAGCTAGTAAGACTTAAATGGGACCCTTTGCCTTTTTAAGAACCAAACCGAATCACTTCTAAAATGCAGGGCCGCCCAGAGGTTTCAGGGGGCCTGGGGCAAAGCAATTTCGGGGGCCCCGTCCATAAAAAAAAGTTGCAATACTATAGTAACATGTATTTGGAAATGTAAAAAATAACTAGTGAAATACATTCAAAAATTAATTTTTAATAATTTGAAAATACACGAAATACATTATTTAAAAACATTAAATGCTTTAATGATATGTATACATTTGCAATTACATAATGGGCTGTCGCTGGGTGATGGTGATGGTTGGTGCCAATGGGCTGTCGCTGCCTGGAGGTGGCGCTACTGTTGCCCAGGGCTGGGTGGGGAGCTGGGCTCTGGGTCGGGGGGTGCCCGGCTCAGAGGGGCTAGGCTCGGATCTGGGGGTCAGGGCTGTGGGGGGATGGGGTCAGGGGCTGTCCAGCTCAGAGAGGCTGGGCTCGGATCTGGGGGTCAGGGCTGTGGGGGTATGGGGTCGGGGGGTGTCCGGTTCAGAGGGGCTGGGCTCAGAGCTGGGGGTCAGGGTTGTGGGAGGGATGGGGTCGGGGGGTGTCCGGATCAGAGGGGCTGGGCTCGGAGCTGGGGTCAGGGCTGTGGGGGGGATGGGGTCGGGGGGTGTCCGGTTCAGAGGGTCTGGGCTCGGAGCTGGGGGTCAGGGCTGTGGGGGGATGGGGTCGGGGGGTACCAGGCTCAGAGGGGCTTGGCTTGGAGCTGGGGGTCAGGGCTGGGGGGGTGCCCGGCTCAGAGGGGCTTACCATACCACTTACCCCCCCTCTCACAGAGCCTCAGCAAGCCGCGTCCAGGAGCTCCTGCCACTCGGCCCGCCGGAGCTCGCAGCCCCGCCCCCTTACCACGCGGCTCCGAGCCGGAGGACCTCAGGCCCCTCCCAAGCCACGCCGCTGCAGCGCTGTCCAGGGCCGCTCCTGGACGCGGCGCGCTGAGGCGCTGGGGGATGGGGAAAGGCGAAGGCGGGGGGGAGCCTCCGACATTCTCGTAGGGCCCCCTGTGGGGCCCGGGGCCTGGGGCAAATTGCCCCACTTCCCCCCCCCCCCCCCGGGCGGCCCTGCTAAAATGTTTCAGTCCATATTTTGTCACTTCTGCATGGCTGGCTATGTGTGTCATGTTCCCTGTTTAGTGACTGCTCCTCATGGAATATGAATCTTCTACTATTATAAGATGACAGAGGTATTCCTTCTAGAGGTCTGTACTTTGGTTCTTAAGACCTTGGGGTTAAAACCTGCTAACAAGCTGTGGTGGTGATGTTACACTGGCATCACTGGAGAGTTATCTGCTAGTAAAAATTGCACTAGACTAGTCTCACTTTATTGTAGGCTTAGGCTAGAAATCTCAAATTAGTCTTTTCTGCAAGATTCTTAGCCCAGATTTATAGGCACAAGTGTTTGAGATAGTTCAGCTATGTTTTGCATCTGTCTTCTGAAGGCCTAACTGAACTAAAACTGATCTCTGTACGTTTTGAGGGATGACCATTCTAGTGCGGTGCAAGCAACTCAGACAATTTTTTTCACCCTTAAAATATCATGAGCAATTTAACCTGAAAAAAAGCCATCTAATTGGTAATGCTGCCTTAATTGCTGTCGTACAGGCCTAATAAATTATTTAGCTAGATCAGATCTTTAATGGTGCAATTGTATTTTGTGACAATATCACTAATGAAAAGAAGAATGTGGTGCTTGCTGCGTCTTCCATCAAGTTCTTTTTCACCTGCTTAATTAGCATCACCATATAATTACTTTCTTTTTAGAAACAAATTGTAACTACTAAAGCCTCCAGTTAGGTTACCCAGTAAGTATCCCTCTTAACAAATTTCCTAGAACTCATTGCTGATGTAAGTGGGTAGAAGTCCGTGGAGAATTTGGACTGGTATTCTGTTTGATACACATGTTGAGTTTTATATTCTGATGATGGTGGTATTCTGATGCTTAGGAGGGGTTACCATTAATGCAATTTATGTCTTCTAAGCCTTCTTTGTAATTTTAGAGACACCATAGGACAAAGCCTAATTTTTTAAAAATCTCTTTAGTTGTCTCTTTTCAGGAAATTTAGAAAGTCCTCTCTCTAACAAATCTACTGACAGTTTGAAGACAGTTCTCCTCAGCTAATTGCTCAGAATTTACAGGTTTTGTTCACATTCTGGAGGTATGAAATGCTGTCAATATACAGCAATGTTGTTTGTGAACAGACAGTAAAAGAATTGGATCCTAGAACATACAGCAGAGTAAATGCCTCAATAGGTTGCAGGCTTATGGCTTGTTATAAAAGCAATAGCAAGGATCAAATCATTTGCACTATGGGCTTTTTCACACGCTCCAGGGAAATTGCTGAAATTATTAAAAAATAAGGTAAATCCTAGCAAGTAATCCTTTACCTTCACAAATATTTTCTTCCCTACTTCTAATTCCATGCAGATGTGGGCGGAATAAGGAGGGGATGCTTGTATTTAAATCATTATTAAAATGTGGAAATTTAATTTTATTTATTTTCTGCCACCTATTGGTAACTTTAGGTGCTGAAACTGAATAGTACAAAATAACATATAATATCCAATGCAATTCACATTCCAGTCTATTTTAATTAACACCTTCATTAAGTGTTCTGCTCATGCAACCTATTGAGTTAAAAGTCCGTATGGATCAAAGTTTGTCAGGGAAAACCACCAAAGCATTTAAACAACAACACTACACTTTTTCTGTCTGGCCTGATTACAACACAGACTTTTAGATTTTGGATTGTCTTACCTAATAGCAATGAGTCTTAAATCTTTGGGTCTCTGTTACTGAATTTAATATAATCTTGATAGAAAAAAAATACATTAATTGTATATTATATAACCCTTATGTGGTCAGACCATTTAGGAAACAAAGAACATTTCTAACTAAATGTAACTTTAGACTATAATTATTTTTGTTCATGAACTGTGTTGAATGGAGCTGGAGATTCATTATGATTGTGTCTGGAATACATTTTAGGAACTCTCCCTAATCCTTTGGATATAATATTGGTTTTGGATGGTAGTTTATGCTTAGAAGCAGTATGGATTTTTTTTTTTTTCATCTTGAAGCCATAATGATTGATGTTAGTAGTTATTTGTCTTTTTTTGGAGATGGATGGGAGAACCTCACTGATTTTTGATTTAATGTGATATGCTCCCTACATTGACTCCAACCCTCCCTATTGAAAACATTCAATCATAACCATATACATCATGAGCTCTTTTGTAATTCCTGATGTATGCTTAGCATCACTTCAAAGAGTTCATTACCGTAGAAGGGGGAGGGAGCAGAGACTTGGAATGGCCTGTTCCTCAGAGTTTATTACTTTGGGTTAATCTCTCTTTGAAGATTGTTATCTGTGGGTGTGAAACTCAAATCCTAAAAGCAGCAGATGAGGGTGTTTGGAAATGTAGGGCTGTCACTGATGGAGTGTCATTAAAAAAATAGGTAGAAATCAGTGTGAAAGAGAGTGAAGAGTGTTGTGTTGGGGAAGATCAAAAAAGTTAAAATTGGAATTTTTTGGATTTATATCAAAAAGTAGAGATAAACTGGCCATGCTGATGGTGCTGGTGAAAAAAGGCACAAAGGACAGCAAAGGAAAAGCTGGATGGAAAACATTCAGAAGTGCTTGAGTAACGAAGTAGAGTGAAGAACACAAGCATATGTGCTGTCATAGAATCCCAGAAGAGATGTATGCACCTAAATAAAAAAAGGGAGAAGGAAGGCAAAGAAGCACCCAGTACGGTTAAATGACAAATTGCAAGAGGTTATTTGAGCCAAATTAAAGTGTCTAAACAATGGCAAGGGAAAACATAAGGTGGAAATTGGGAGGGTGAAGAGCCAAAAGCCAAACACATACACTAAACAATTTCTTATTTCATTATATCAGGAAAAAACTAGGAGAGAATCAGTGTATCAGATGGACTACCAAGTAATAAAGGGAGCAATTAAGGAAGACTGCAGAGAACTAAATGATGCACTTATATAAGTCTCTCCCATGGTGATGTACTCTGGTTATTGTCAGGGACTGAGATGTTGAATGTGGACATTCTGGAACAAATTAATAAATTAAAGAGAAGCAATACAACAGAACTGGGTTGTACACATTCAAGCATTCTGAAAGAGTGTAGATATGGAGTGACTGAACTGCTAACAAAAATGTTATTTCTTATAAACATTGGCTACTGTATTCATACAGTGGATACATGTATTTATTTTGGAGGGTAGCAAATGCTGTACCTATCGATATCATTTTGTAAAGATTAGAGGTGACCTTTTCAAATTACAGATTAGTACTCCTTATTTCAGTTAGTGGAAAACTTGTCAAAACAATAATTAAATAGATTTATAAAACACCTTGATAAACATGATATGATAGAAATGAACCAGTATGGCTTCTGTGAAGGAAAATTGTACCTCTTTAATCTATTAGAATCTTTTGATCTCATGAACAAAGCTGTAAATAAAGGAAAATCAGCTGACATTTTATTCGGATTTTTAGAAATTCTTTGACAGCTCACAATAAAATATTAACAAAGCTAAGCAAACATGGGGTGAGAGGTAGAGTAATTCCATTTTCAAACAGGATAATATACAAACCAAGGAGTAGCAAAAAGAGTAAATTTTCAACATTTCAAAAGGCTAACAGTAGGGAGACCCACAATTCCCCACTAGGACTGTTGTTTAATATGCTTATTAGTGATTTGGAAAAGCAGGTGTGTGATGAGATGGCATACATTACAGAAGAGGTGACTTAAGACTTAAAAAAAAGCTGTAAGGAAATTCAGAGGGACCTAACAAAGCCAGGTGAATGGGCAGCAAAATGGCAGCTGAATTCATTGTTGATAATTATGGTAATGCACACTGGAAGAAATAATTTTGAATTGGGTTCCAAATTAATTAGTTGTAACTACTAAGGAAAAAGCCTTGTGTTGTTGGGGGCAATTCAGTGAAAACCTCTGGTCAATGTACAGCAGTATCCAAAAAAGCAAGCAAAGATAGGATGTGTATAAAGTATGGCATAAAATTTAATACTTGAGAATATAATGCCACTTTTAAAGCAATGTTTCCCCTCACCTGGAATACCATTTTCATTTCTGGGAACCCTACCTGAAGAAAGATATAACTGAAATAGAAGGGGTTTGGAGGTGGATGATGAAAATGATAGAGGCATGGAGAGACTTCCATATGAAGACAGATTGAATCTAGAACTGGCATAGCCACTGCTTGGAATATACTGAAATGCACAATATTCCATTGGTTGCCAGTCTGACAAAGGTAGCAGGATAGCATTGGACAATATTGGTGACAAGTTATTCTTACATTGAAAGATAAGATCTAGCTAACAAAAACTAATGTGACAGAATTCCTAATAGCAGTCCATATCCTGAAAATATGTCCATGCTCTGAATCAGAAACTGATGAGCTAGAGGAGAATAAATGAAGTGAGATGAGGTGTGCAACCTTCCAAAAAACGGTAAATAAATAAACAAAACAAAAAGGAAGGGGTCTAGCCAGAGAGCAAGATCACATCCTACTGATTTTGGCACACACTCCAAAGAGTGCATATATTTTGTTAGTATTCATCAGTCTGTCCAAGAGTATTCAGTTTGCAATAAAGTGGTGAATTAAGGCACTGACCACACCTCTGCAAGCAACAGAGCATCAAATGAAATATGCCAGTATGAGCAAACCAGCTGATGCCTTTCTCAAGATCACCAAAGACCCACTCCCCTCTCTCCCTCCCACTGCCTCATGTGCACAGACCACAAACTCTTACGGAGCTAATAAGATGTAGAAAATGTTCAGTTTGTGGGCTACCTTCTCCCATTTAGTTCCAGAGAAAAGAATGCTCACCCTAGATTCCCCCAGTTCTGGAGAACTGAAAATTTATCAGCAACTCAGTGGATCACACAGGAAAGCAACAATGGCTTTGGCTTGAGTACTCAGCCTGTGGTGACAGAGGATTTACTGCCATTCGCGTTAACACTTCCTGCACAATAATTGGTGACTAGCTAGTACGTCCAAGATAAAGCCCTGTTTTGTGCAGAGTATCCATAGCTGTATGTACCACTGCTGACCAATTGCAGAACACACCACATGGCAGTTAATTTATTTTATTGGACAGGGAGGAAGATCATAGAAAATAGGACCACAGCATGTTTTTCTTCTCTGGGCTTTACTTTTATCTACTCTTCTTTGAATTTAAAAAAAAGCCTGCTGCAGGAGTAACTGATGAAACCTCTGATGCTGATTGATAATTCCAGGCATGGATTTCATTTAATATCAAGCTGAGGGGAAAATACCAGTGTGGGTTTGTTGTTTTGGTAGAGACAATGGTAAATAATAACAAATTGAATGTATTTCCCTTATGGAAAAATCCTATAAAATTTAATAGGGATGAAATCAATAGGGTTCTAGAAAAATTACTCTGAAGTCCTATAGAATTTAATAGAGAATGAGATATTTGACTAGATTCCGTATTATTTACTGACCTCTTTGTGACACTCAGACAGTGCAAAGGGGCCAGATTTTGGCTTCAATTCACCAGCAGAGGATTTGTCTGGCAGAGGAAAACACATTGCTGGCCTAAAGCCACTAGATGTGGCTCCTACTCCAGCTGCTCATGACCATGTTGGCATAGATGGCATGCCGCGGGAATAAGTGAGCATGTTGGGGGATGGGGTGAAAATCGGTAAGGGACCATACTGACGTGATGTAAGTTATGCTGGGATCAGGCAGGATGAGAATGATGAATGACTAGTAACTAGCTCCTTTTGCTGATGGGAGCACAAAGACAGGGGTGACTCAAGCCTTCTTTCTACAGAATTTTAAAACCATCCTATGGAATTTAATTGAGATAATTATATCCCTGCTACAGAATTAAATAGACTGGTTTATAAAGAAATCTATAGCAAAGTCCTCAAGGTCCTTCTGTAGCACTGTTCCATTAAGGTTGGCATACTTGCAAGAAGGGTTGTCGATTAATCGCAAAACTCACGTGATTAACTCAAAAAAATTAATGGTGATAAAAAAATTAATTGTGATTAATTGCATTGTTAAACAATAGAATACCAATTTAAATTTATTACATATTTTTGGATGTTTTTCTACATTTTCAAATATATTGATTTCTATTACAACAGAATACAAAGTGTATAGTGCTCACTTTACATTATTATTTTTTATTACAAATATTTGCATTATAAAAATGATAAACAAAAGAAATAGTATTTTTAATTCACCTCATACAAGTACTGTAGTGCAATCTCTTTATCATGAAAATGTAACTTTAAAATGTAGATTTTTTTTTAGTCACATAACTGCACCAAAAACCAAAACAATGTAAAACTTTAGAGCCTACAAGTCCACTCAGTCCTACTTCTTGTTCAGCCAATTGCTAAGACAAACAAGTTTGTTTACATTTACGGGAGATACTGCTGACTGCTTCTTATTTACATCACTTGAAAGTGAGAACAGGTGTTCACATGGCACTTTTGTAGCCAGTGTTGCAAGGTATTTATGTGCCTGATATACTAAACATTCATATGCCCTTTCATGCTTCGGCCACCATTCCAGAGGACATGCTTCCGTGCTGATGATGCTCATTAAAAACATAATGCATTAATTAAATTTGTGACTGAACTCCTTGGGGGAGAATTGTATGTCTCCTGTTCTGTTTTACCCGCATTCTGCCATATATTTCATGTTATAGCAGTCTCAGATGATGACCCAGCACATGTTCGTTTTAAGAACACTTTCACAGTAAACTTAACAAAACGCAAAGAAGGTACCAATGTGAGATTTCTAAGGATAGATACAGCACTAGACCCAAGATAAGAATCTGAAGTGCCTTCCAAAATCTGAGAGGGACGAGGTGTGGAGAATGCTTTCAAATATCTTAAAAGAGCAACACTCCGATGCGGAAACTACAGAACCCGAACCACTAAAAAAGAAAATCAGTCTTCTGTTGCTGGCATCTGACTCAGATGATGAAAATGAACATGCATCGGTCCACTCTGCTTTGGATCGTTATCAAGCAGAACCCATCAACAGCATGGATGCATATATTCTGGAATGGTAATTGAAGCATGAAGGGACATATGAATCTTTAGCGCATCTGGCACGTAAATATCTTGCAACGCCGGCTACAACAATGCCATGCGAATGCCTGTTCTCACTTTCAGGTGACATGGTAAAGAAGACGTGGGCAGCATTATCTCCTGCAAATTGTAACCAAACTTGTTTGTCTGAGCGATTGGTTGAAGTAGGACTGAGTGGACTTGTAGGTTCTAAAGTTTTACATTGTTTTATTTTGAATGAATTGAAATTGAAATCAATATATTTGAAAATCTAGAAAACATCCACAATTATTTAAATAAATAATTTTCCATTATTGTTTAACAGTGCAATTAATTGCATGATTAATCGTGATTCATTTTTTTAATCACGTGATTAATCATGATTAATTTTTTAATCGCTTGACAGCCCTACTTGCAAGTAATATTGGAATGTTAGTGACCAAGTATGATACACATTACTGCTGTCTTTCAAAAGAGTGGATTAAATGTATGATCATGCAGACTTATTGACTTTTGGTTAATGGAGAGGTTTACACACACTTTTTTGTGGGATTTTAGGAAAATTTTACAATCCTGGATTTTTGATTAAATTTGCCTTCATAAATAAATTTCTTGTTTTGTTGGATATGCTGAAATTGGTCAGGCATAGAGGCCTAAAGTTTTATATAATATCTTGCCCTCCCTTGGCAGCTATTTACAGTACTGAGGTACAACTTCTGAGATTTTATTTCACACATTCAGTAGTCCACCAGATCATAATCTTATTGGAAGTTCATACTATCAAATGATATTTCAAATTACTGTGAACTTCACTTAAACCTGTTTTAACTATACAATCTATTTACGTGCATGGCAGTCACCCATTTTCAGCCTGGCCCCATTGGTTTGCATGGGTAGCAATTACACAGCAACTAATTTTGTTGCCAGAAGCTGGGAATGGGCAACAGGAGATGGATCACTTGATGATTACCTGTTCTGATCATTCCCTCTGGGGCACTTGGCATTGGCCACTGTCGGAAGACAGGATACTGGGCTAGATGGACCTTTGGTCTGACCCAGTATGTCCGTTCTTATGTTCTTAATTACAAAATCCAGCTATCTGCATTATAGATGGCAACCCAAGTGTTGCACTTACCAGTATGCTCATTCCAGTATGAGAAGCAGTCCATGTGGATTATAACAGTACACAGCCTCATCCACACTGTACTCTCCTGATTGAAAGCACTCTGCAATCTTTCTAGCTTTCAAATCCCTCCTCAAGTCTTATTTCAGTTGGTTAGCTCACCTTCCATGGTTTACTTTCTATGAACCATTCCTGCCCGTTTCACTGATTTACTCCCTGAAATTGTAATAAAGATAGAGATATTTTAGATGGAGCTAATTGCAACACCAATAGCCTGTCACTTCCAATTGTAAACCCCTGTTTTCAGTTGCTTACAGCTTTGCCAAATGTAATCACTCATGCCGAAATTTTCCATGCCGGGTGTCTGCCTCAGGCTCAAATTGTTTGGAATGTTTCAAGAAATACCTTTCAGCTGGTTCCTGGAATGAAGGCAGGAAAAAATACACTGTTTCACACATTAAAAATTCATACAACTGTTTAATTGAGAAGCTCTAGTACCTCCCTGCTTTAGAGCAGAGATTTGAAATTTGGCAGTGGGATCACCCTGGTGTTAGGGATCTATCTTTGGCTGTCCCCCCAAAAAATCTGTTCAAATTTGTCCAATTGATAAGGCTCAAAAAATCTCAGTTTGCACATGTGCAGGAGAGACATGTTAGAGTTTGGCAGCTAAATTCTCTGGACATTTTTGTCATCTGTGAGCATGCTCGAAGTCCAGGGAAGCAGGGACTGAGCAGGACTTCCCTTGCAATTGCTCTTCCCAGCAGAGGGGGGATGCAATGGCACTGGGCAAGGAACAGAGCAGGTGCTCTCAGTGCTCCTGCTGCTGTTAGTCTCAGGGCTTTCATTCAAAAATATCTTTTACTCTGTTTGCAGCATGCCTAGTGAAATGGAACTGTGATCCTGATTAGGGCCCTCTAGTGCTACCATAATACAAATAATACTGAGCAAGGCTTAGACAACACAGTGGTTAAAACACCTGAAGTCAGTGCTTGCATTATTGCTACCACCAGTGGATCTGCATGTGTGGTAGCAGTGGTGGGCATTTCAAGGAGAAAAGACCAGTGTAGATTAAGATAAAACAGTTTTGTGGCTAAGGTACTGACTCAGAAGAGATGGGTTCAATTCTCAGGTTTGCCATAGGCTTGTTGTGGACCTTAGGCAAGTAAAGTCATTTCCCTGTGTCTCAGTTCCCCCTCTGCCACAAGATTGATATTGCTGTACCCTGTAAGATCTGGGACTGTCTTGTGTTTGAACAGTGCCCAACCCAATGGGGCCCCAATATTGACGGAGGCCTCTAAATTATTCCATTATCTAAATCATGTTAGATACAGCCATTATCTCTTAAAAGATGGTCAAGGCACGTCCATCTCGAATGCATTTTAAAATCCTCTTCATATTTTTGGCTTTCTAATCCTCAGCTATATAGAGTGCCCCTCAGGGGGTGTACAAAACAAATGAACCCCAATCTGATTCCCTTGAACTGAGTAACAGAACTCTAGAAAACTGGATTTATTATTAATAAAGCTTAGCACTTGCATACTGCTTTACATTTTCAAAGTGTGCACACTGTCATGAAACCAAAGCTAACTTTTGTCCCATCATTTAGAAGTGCCCAGTAAATGCTGTCAATATGGAAAAACCTAAGGAGTTGCTATAAATCTTCTTGCAAGCCTCTGAATATAAGAAACCTTTATAAGGTAGCTGGTGGTTGTTCCTGAACAGTGAAAATGGAGCTTTAGGGGCTGGCCTTCTACTCATTAAAAGATAGTTGCTGTCAGCAGTTTGTTTGGCTTTTCTTCACTAGTCATTTTGGGTGATGATGAAAGTTGGGGGTACTGCTTATCTTCAGACAACTCTGCTGAAAAGCAACAGGTTTATTTCTGTTTCTTAGCTCCTTACTGATAACCCCATCAAAAGGAAGCATTGTTCTTTGGACCCCAAATAAATGTTCTGTATCAGGCAAATCAGCAATCTTAAATAAATAACCACACAGTACCTGAAAGTGTGAGAAATTCCAGTGCCCCGTGTTATTGCTATTAAGCTATTCCTGAGACAAGGCTACATCCTGGCTTTCTCATTAATTGAACCCAACTACTAAAACATCCTTTACAATAAGCACTTCTTCATACCAGACATATTTCCTGGATCTATAAAACAGCTTTTAAAAAGGGTGAACTGTATTTAAGGAAGACATTAATATAGTTCCACAAAATGATGCTTGCTGACATATGGAGCACTTTTTGAATAATTCACTTTGAAATTAACACTATAATACCATTTACCTTTTAAGTCCAATTTACTGGAGCTGCAAAGAATGGTTCTCTAGAGATGAGAATGATGGCTAATATCAGTCTTTCAGGCTTGCGTCATTTTAATAAAAATGATCAAATGATTGCTATATAATGAAAAATAAAGCAAACATGTAAATACTGAAAACCTTAGTAAAACTTATTCCAGCTTGAATGCCAGTTTCTATTGCACTATCAGGGTGATAGTTCCTGAGACTAGTGTACCAAACAGAGGATGCAGATCCTAAATACTAAAGTGATATGTATGTCTAACATGTATGAGAGATACTGAGTACAATCACTAATTTTTAGAGTCTTAGCTTTTTTGGAGGGGTTATGCTCTCTGGGGTCTGATTTATAAGGAGGGTTATGCAGGATTATAGGGATGGAACATCTTAGTCCCTTAAAGTAAACGCATGATTTTTCTTTTCTCGGATAAGGCACAATAAGCCAGTTAGGCATAGCATATTTTTACAACACATGTGCTTCCAACATATAATAGTTGCAGGTTTGCCATGATGCAGTTAATTAATTGTTTGCTCCTTGGTTCAGCTTTCTGGGGCAAATGCTGTGGTTCAAAATTGCCTTACTAGAAAAAGAAATTGGAATCCGACTGTTGAACTGTTTTTGTTTATTCATAGATTCCAAGGCAAGAAAGAGCCATTATGATCATCTAGTCTGACCTCCTGTGTAACATAGGTCATAGAACTTCCCCAAAAATAGTTCCTAGAGCAGATCTTTTAGAAAAACAGCCAAACTCGACTTAGAAATTGTCAGTGATGGAGAAACCACCATGAATAATGTGTAAGTTAAAATGTTATACCTTATTTCTGGTCAACTTTTCTAGCTTCAACTTCCAGCCATTAGAATGTTGTCACAAGGTCCAGTGACCAGTGGTTGCTCTGCAGATTAACTCTTCACAAGTCTGGTGGCCTCTTCTATCATTTCCAACCCCCATGCCCTCTCTTTTTCTCAGGGACTTGGGGTGCTCCTTCGCCACGCAGCCCTCTGGTCAGGTCTCTGTAGTCCTCCCCTGCCAGCGTATAAAAATCCCTCTATACAAAATGCCAGTCTTCCCTTCATTGCCCTGACTATGCCACTCCTCCAGTGGCTGGTAGGGGAACCTGGGCCTGCCCTCTACTCCAGGTTCCAGTCCAGGGACCCTATCTCTAGTAGTGGCCTGCCACTCCCAGACCATGTGCTCTTCCCCTGGACTCTTCCTACTTCTCAGATTTACCTTCTGGCTCCCCTCTTCTCTGGGCTTACCAGCCCAAACTCCTTCTCCTGGGGAGTAACTGCAGGCTATCTGACACTATAGCCCCAAACACACCTCCCTTCTCCCATAGAGCAATGGTAGACTACTTTCCCTGCAGCTCCTTTCTGTCTTTACATTAATAAAAATGTTTACTAGCATAGGACCAAGAACCAATCCCAGAAGGACCTCACTAGAAACACATCCATTCTATGATGATTCCCCATTCATAGTTACATTTTGAGACCTATCAGATAGCCAGCTTCTAATTCGTTTAATGTGTGACATGTTAATTTTATCTTTCTAGTTTTTTTATTAAAATATCTTGTGGTACCAAGTCAAATGCCTTTACAGAAATGTAAGTATATTACATCAACACTATGACATTTGTCAGCCAAATTTATATGTCTCTTCAAAAAAATCAAGTCTCATGGGATCTATTTTCCATAAATCCATGTTGACAGGCATTAATTATATAACCCTCCTTTAATTCTTTATTAATCGAGTCCTGTATCAGCTGGTCCATTATCTTGCCCGGGATCAATGTCAGACTGACAGGCCTCTAATGACCTAGGTCATTCCATTTACCCTTTTTTAAATATTGGCACATTAGCTTTCTTCCAATCTACTGGAACTTCCCCAATGTTCCAAGACTTATTGAAAATCAATATTAATGGTCCAGTGAACTCCTCAGCCACCTTTTTTTTAAATTCTTGGATGGATGCAAATTATCCAAACCTGCTGATTAAAAATGAATCTTCAGCAGTTGAGATACTAGTGGAATGGAAAGAAAATTTTCATATGATATGACTACATCATCTGCTTTTTCTCAAATACAGAACAGAAATATGTCACTCAAACCAAAGTCTCCCAGGATCAAGCAGCTTTTATTCCCACACATTATAGATAGATATGTAAGTGGGCAGTCATCTTAGTGTGATTTGGTGGTCTGTAGCAGACACCAACTTATACCCCGTCTTGTGCTTTATCTGTTAGGATATTGATCCATAAACATTCAAGATCATTTTTTACCACTTTTGACGTTGAATGCCACTCCCACTCCCCTTTTGCCCATTCAATATTTCCTAAAATCAATGGTTATGACCTATTTAACATTGCAGTCATGGGAATCATCTCACCAGGTTTCAATAATATCAGCTATATCAAATTTGTGCTCATAACTGATTCCTCTTGTTTCTTGCTCATGTTCCTAGCATAGGTGTATAAGCAGTTAAATAATTTCCTTCACGTCCTTTTGGTTCCTTGACTGATTTTATTCACATCATCTCAGGGTTTGGGGGTTTTTTGGTGTGTGTGTGTGTGTGCTGAGTGCTCATACCTTCCCCTTTTTCACTCTCCCCATTAGTTTAATGCTCTCCTGACTACTCTTGTCAGACTGTCCCTGAGAATATTGGTTCCACTTTTACTGAGGTGAAGGCTATCCAACCTATATAGACCCTTCTCCCCATAGAAGGTGGACCAGTATTCCGCAAAACTAAAACCCTACACTACTTACCTAGCCAGTGACTCACTTCAAGAATCTTCTTCTAGAGCCATCTGTCTTCTTTTTGCTCATGGGACAGGAACAATCTCAGAGAAGATCAAGTGGACATTTTTCTTCTTCAGAACTCTTCAGAGTTCTCTGACGTCATCTAGTATCTGTGAGCTATCCCTTGAAGCAGTATCATTAGTGTTACCAATGGATCTTTTCCCATCAACTTCAAAAGCCTATTCAATCTTAGGGTGATATCTCATGTCTTGGCTCTGGGAAGGCAGCACACCATCCTGTTGTCCGCCTGTCCCTTGCATAACATTCTTTTGATTCTTCTGAGTATTGAACCCCCAACAAGGATCATCTGTCTGCATTGGATGGTTGGAGAACTCTTTGTGGGCAAGCATTTTTTCTTTTTTTAGTTTTCAGGTTGGGCCAACCTGCCATCCACAGGTGGTCCTGTACATCTCTCCATTCCCTTGGACCAGCTGGATCTTCAGTTATCTCTTACAGTGTCCATGTTGGGGGGTCTGGTATCATTTGGAAGCTTCTAGCTATGTGGAATTCTTTCCAGTCTTCTTCTCTCTGGTGGCCACAGCCTGCCCATCTTCATCTATCTCCAGTGGTGTAGAATGCTTGCCTCTGGTGATTACAAACAGTCAAGCCTCCTTTCTAACTCCTTGGTGGCCAGCTCCTTTCTTCCTTGAACCTGGGCTACTAACGTTTCCTGTACCCAGGTTCCTGTCTAGGAACTCTTCAGCTTCTCTGATTCCCAGTAGCATCTCTACTTGCCCCTCCAATCCAAGAGTCTTCTCCTCCAGTACAGCCACTAACTTATACTTCATCCCCAGGAAGTCCCTTCTAGATTCAGGCAGAAAGAAAACATGGCACATTGATTACAGGTCTCCACCACTGTTCCATTGCTGGCCATCTTGAAATTGCACATAGTGTTGACTCTGGAAGGAAAGCCTCTCACTTTGCCTCCAAAACTCTCCTGTTAGATGCCTCTGTTTGTGGCTCTTGAGTTCACCTAGGAAGTGACTTTCTATACCAACTATTCATGCTTACTACTCAGACTTCAGACAACAGGGCTAATCAAAGGTTCAAGGGTCAGAGCCTTTACAAAGGCACCAACAATCAGACCTGTCTCAGCTATTTACTCAGGGGCCCTTGGCCCAGCTATGCAGCCTGTATCCAGAGAACAAGCAAACAATCAAACAAACAACCCACCTGACCTCTGATATGAATTTCTCTCATTGACAGCATTGACTATGGGACACTTAATTTTGAGGACACAATGCTAGTTTTCTGTACATTCCACAAAAATGTGTAGAGCATGATAATTATAAGCCCTTCTTTGACTGAGACAGTTCTATTTTATGAGGACAGTCCAAGTGGGCCGTTGAGTTTTTGATAAGATAGCCATATGTTCTAGCTGTGGTGATCTCTTCCTCTCTCACAATTTTATTTAGTGCTTCAAAGGATCTGTCCATGTCATGTCAAATAGTGAGTCCAGAGTACACCTAGTTCACACAATAGCACACTTGGACATTTTTCAAGTGTCTCCTATTTTGATTAGCAGTGATATTGCCAACCTCAAGCATTTAGAAATCATGAGTCAGACTCCCCAAAATGATATTTTAAAAATAATAAATTTTGGATTCATTTTATTTGCCTTCTGTTTTTGAGCCTTTAGGATTCATATTTTCAAGCTATGCCCTCCAATCATAAGGGCTAGATGCTTCTATTTTAAAAAAATGTATAAAATGAGATTTTCTCCTAATCACATGACTCCAAGAGCTGGGGATTTAAGAAAAACATCAAATAGCATGAGACCGGTGATAAAATTAAAAGACAGCAACACTGTCTAAGTGGGAGAAAATTCAAACAGTAACTCATTTTTCATTCAGCAGAAATTTAAAAAAAAGCTTATTTATGTTCCCTTTTCAGATTTAAGGAAAGTAACCTTTGGCTGGGGTAAGAAATTATATGATTCTCTCCATTCAAAGCCTTGCCTTTGGAAATCCTAATTTCAGAGGGGTTCATATCATCTAAAGCCATGTATGAGATGACAAATGGGAAATACCTTCTAGATCCATTCAAATCCATATATACTAAAGGGATCTAGTTTGATTCCCTTACTTATTTACACTAATACAAGGAAAGCATTTCAATTCTCCAAATGCTCCCTCATGTGGCTTTTTAGTACTAATACTGAAACATTTATGTGTTCTCGGAGATTACAGCTCTGTACCGGGAAATAGGCTGAGACAACATAGGAGGTCTTTCATGTGACCTTTGACAGAAAATTATGGTGACGGATCCTACATATAAAGTGTTTAACTTTTACCTGGGTAAATTAGCTGGAATGCAGTTCTGTGCTGGGAGAAGATATGGTGAATTATGGGTTATATATGCTTGTGCTCACACACTGAACAATGAAATTGGGGCTTTGCTCAGATACCCATAGGGCAGTAGTTCTCAAACTTTTGTACTCGTGACCCCTTTCATACAGCAAACCTCTGAGTGTGACCCCCCCTTATAAATTAAAAAAAATGTTTTTATATATTTAACACCATTATAAATGCTGGATGCAAAGTGGGGTTTGGGGTGGAGGCTGACAGCTCGTGACCCCCCCATGTAATAACCTCGCGACCCCCTGAGGGGTCCCGACCCCCAGTTTGAGAACCCCTGCCATAGGGTTATCTCAGGAGAAGCCATGGTGATGGGGGAGGTATAAAAATCTGAATAGAACAGAATTACATAACCATATCTGCCTAAAATTCCAGAGAGTGTGGGTTTGGTGCACATAGTACCCAAGAAATCACTGTATAACATTCAGCATCCCTTCCATAACACTCAGGGGAAAATGAATGTAGACAAAAGAGAGGAGGAGATGGAAGATCCATTGCAAGGAAAACGTGGCTTTTTTAATTGAGCTGAAGGAGAAGGGTGGCATTTTCTGCACTGTTGTTTGTAAGAACATCCTTGGAACTTTGATATACCTCGTTCTGGTTACAGCGTGGGAAGCCACTGCTGAGCAAATTTAAACAATTGGTAATGTGGGGTGTGTGGGAGAGAGAGAGAGCCTTCTCTTCTATTTGAATTGTACCTCAAGTGCCTCATCTGTTCTTGTGATAATATAAGACACCATGGTCACTCTCCTTTTTTTAGTGCTTGTTCTGTGCTAGCACCACATACTGTTCAAGTGTTTCCTAACTTTGTTGCAGATCCTAAGACTGACATCCACTGAAGTAAAGGAACTTACACACCACAATACAGCAGGTAGATCACATACACTGTCCAGACAAATTTCTGGCACATGGGTTTGTGTTTGACTCTAGCCAGCAGTAATCAGATTTTACAGCTATCTCCCCTCCCAACAGTTATCACAGAAAGAAAGAAAGAAAGAAAGAAAATTATTCACATCTATTGGAATTACTGTTATAATAATGGAACAAATCCTGAGAGGAACTGAGCTAGTGACATCAGGTGCAGTTTCTTAGCACCATTCAGGATTTGGCCCAAAAATAATTAATAGTCTTGCTTAAATCAAAGCAACTATTTTCATGCCTCTTCTCCCTGACTCTTCAATAATCATTTGCTGTTCATTCTTTAATTTTCATTCATGTTTAAATATTTACAACTTGGATTTTTAAATGACTGCTTGCTTGCTTGCTGCAGAAAGGTAACACCCTCAAATTCTGCTGGTGTAACTGAATGAAACTCATTTGAAGACAATGAAGCTGCACCCATTTGCATCAGCAGAAAAATTGGCACTTAGTGTTCACTATCACTTTGTGCTTTTAGATTGGCCGGGTTTTCCAACTCCAAGTTAAGGAGAACTGGTTGAAATGTTTTTGATTAAAAGACTTTTTGTTGAAAAATGGATCTTCATCATAAATGAAACTTTTAATGAAAAAATTTCAACAAAAACAGCTGAGGTTTGATTAATACAAACAAAAACTTTCCCAGAAAAATTTCAACAATTTTCATCTAAACTTTTTTTTATAGGTAAAAATTTATTTCCTGATAAGCTCTAAAGTTCCTGTTAATTTATTTATCATTGATGGTTAGGTCTGCTCATATTTGGCATCTCAAAGAAGGACAATATCATTCAACTCTATTCGAATACTTTGGATTATGCGGGTTTTGTTGTGGGGGAGGGGTTGAAGAATCAAGGTAAGAAGACAATACATTTTTGCTAATACATACAACTGTCCCAGTCAAATAGGAACCATTGACATATGATGCTTTAGTGTAAAGTTAGTGACAAGGTGTCAAGAAAGCCCTGGCTCATGGTAAATAACAAAGACAACAGATCTAGTCTGAGATCTATCCATTCAGTGGTGGAAAAGGTTGCATGCATTGCGACTTCTGCCATAAGTGACAATTTCAAAAGTTTTTGTATTGAAATTAGAGCTGCTTACTGATCAATAACCCAGGCAGATTCCCAGCTCTAGCACTGATTATGGCAGTTAGTGGCACTTCTTATCCAGTCCTTACTGTAGCATAAGGAGTCCAGGAAATGTTTAGGAAGTTTGTGATGATGTGACAGCTATTCCGGAGAGCTGCTAAACAAAACTGGGAGGAGGGGGAGAAAGGAGACAACTCACTCTAAAAATTAGTGAAATTCTTCTAATCAGGTTAATTTAAGCAGTTTCTAATTTGGAGTCCCCATTTGATTATGGGGACAGAAGCTCAATATCTACCAAATTGTGTCATTAATCCCTCCTTCCTTAAATACCAAAAAAGGTTACTCGGCAATCATTCCAGAGCCATGCAGAAAGGCACTATTACCACTATGCTCTTAGTTGGAGAACATAAATTACCTTCCTATCTGACTCCCCTTAGTACAAAAGTTATTCAGCTCCAAACTCTCTTATTGGCATGACGAGCAATACAAGTATTGCCAAAGTGCAAACGACAAAAGCTGTAGGCCTCTGTCAGATGTTGATGCTCAGGATAGTTTATGAACCGAGAAGCTGTGACATTCTCCAGCTTTCAGAAACACCACCCCCTTTTTGTTTGTTTTTTTCATAGCCCCAGTAATATGACAGTGGTGAAATGCAAATTGAATGGACTAGTTCATGAGAACATGCATCTGATTCAAAGCAGCTTACAGCTCCTGGTGAACAAAATGCAAATGAAATATTCAAATTCAAAGAGCTCTTGTAAAATGTCTAAGAAAAACCATTTTGGTTTTGCTTAATTAGGTTCAGAAGGCCGGGCAGCATCCTCACAATCAGACTGTGCACAATGAATTTATTTGGTGCAATTTATGTATAGATTACTCTGAAATTATACAATATAATATCTTGCATTTAGAGTATAGAGCACCGTTCACCCAAGGCCCTTAAAGTGATTTATAAATGAATTAACATTTTCCAAAAATTAGAAGTAGGCAGTAGGGATTCTAACACTAGGAATAAAAGATGCTCCAGCGACTACTGGTAAGAATTCAGAAACAAAGACATCAAGTACAATGAAAAAATTAATAAAAACAGCTTCTACATTTCTCCATGCCCCTAATAGTACTTAGTCCTGTGGTAGTTGTGGTGAGTGTATCTAGTTTGGATTACAGGTGTTCACCCTAAAATTCAAATGCTGCCAAATCTAACATTATTCACTGACCTATAGTGTTTTGCTACCGATCCTGCTTACTTTCCCACAGTGGATAGTGGTATGATTTTTTTTTTAAATCATGCTTTTAAGTGCCATGGTAGCATTGATTACTAGATGTAGAAGCAAATCCAAGGGTTGTGTTTTTTGGAAAGGCTTAAGCTTGAATGCTCATTTATGCTAAGGTCTGTTTACACTTCTTTGGCAGGCACAACTCCTGTTAAATCAATGGATAGAGTATATGGGGTCATACTTCTACTTGGGTAAAGAATATGGGATCAAGCTACTAGTATTAAAACAATGAATTCCACAATTTCAAAAGGGTGCATTATTCCCAACTAGCACTGAGTGGCTGTCTGGAGGTCCTGGTTTACATAATCAAAAACATTTCTTTTCACCTCCCCCAACTTCCGTCTTAAGAAGCTGTATATATCTAATAGTTGAGGAGATGCAATACAATCTTGAGGTGTTTAATGAGGAATGTGCACATGAGCAATGGATACAGAATCAGCCCTCATATTTTTAGAGAATATTCTCCACTGGTCTACACAGAAATGCTATCTTACTAAAACCCAAACTATATTTCATCACCTTTATAATACTTGCCTGCTTAAGGTGTTCCTCACTTTAAAGCATTATGCAAACATCTGCCATGGGTAATTGTAACAGCAAACAGTTTGGAGTGACCAAATCTATAATATGATACTTGCAGTGAAATGGCCAACTGCTATGCCTGCTTATTCTCAAATTACAGCGCACACAACCAAGGTGCTCCAGGCTAAGAAAAATGGCAGATAAATAAAAAATGGTTTTAGAAACAATAAAAGTAGAGTTCATTGTCAAGATACTCAGCTGATATAAACTGAAGTCAATGGAGCAAAGACAATTTACACAGCTGACATTCTAGCCCAATATATTTTTAATGGGGAGGAAGTGTGAACAGGCATAGACTGGTTATTTGTTTGTAATTTCATCTGAATGGATAAGTGAAACATAGGGTGGATAAGTGACTTTCCCAAGCCCTCGTAAGTCAGCAGCAGAGCCAGCTATAGAAAACAAGGGATCTTAACTCACAGCTCCTTGTAACTATTCAACATCCTCTCTCTCTCTGTTTGTTTTATTGAAGTGGAAGAACATTCTGGTGTTAAGTATTCATTATAGTAATTCTGTGTGCAGTGTAATGTGCAGAAATACATTATTCCGAAGTCTAACTTGATTGAATACCATATTCAATGTTGGTTTTGTAGGTGCTTTATTTTCAATTTCAAAATATAAACTCCCCAAATCATTTTCATTACAGTTTCTAGTATTTCTAAGGTGTCTTTAGAATTCCCTCTTTTGCGTTTTGTCCGTCTCATTTGAGCTCGCTCTGTGATCTGTAAGGCAACTGAATGGTGTTGCCTGTTACTTCACTACTTGTAGCTGCTAAAATGCGCACATCAGAAATGGATGAGTTCCAACAATGATCACTCCTGTTCAGTTCATTTTTATGCCACACTTGGCCCATTACTTTCTTCTAAAGTGCTATTTTTATTCATGGACCTCTGTTGAAAAAAGAGTCATTTCTAATTTTAGATGCCACTTTGCAAATTAGAGAGACGTGTTCTGCCTATGGCATGCTGGGGTGCAAGTACCAACAAAATTCATGCCATGAGCTTTACAACTGCATCAAGCCAGTCATCAGGGCTTTGGGTCCAGATTCTTGTCTGTCCCAGGATTGTAAATCTGAAGCCAATGAGAGCTGCTCTGGACCTCTCTGCATGTGACTCTACATTGAAGTGTGGGGAAGAAAAAAGTTAAACAGAAGGGAAACCAAGACCCCAAAATAGGTGTAAGATAATAGCCTGGGTGGAACGGTAGTTTAAAGATTAAGCCACAGAATTAGAAGGCAGGAGACCTCGATTTTGCATCCAGCTGTGACTTTGAGACTTGTGACTTTGGCAGGGGTGAGCGTGGAAAAGAGGGTAATAACTATATCTCAGAGATGTTGTGAACTAACAATTAATGTTTGTTAAGTGTGTAGAGGTCCTTAGAAGAAATGTGCTATGGAAGGGCAAAGTGGTGTTCTTACATGTATGAAAAGATAAAATGGGATGAAGTGAATAGGTAAAAAGATACCAGAATTCTATCAGCAGTTGCAAGAACAAAGAGTCAATAATGGTAGACAGTTCAAGAGTGGATTTGAACAGAGACGGGAGATTAATGTGCAGTTTGAAAAGGAAACGGGGAGGACATTAATGAAGTAAAGTGATGTACAATTGTTATGAATGCCCCTTTTAGGGGGAGGATGAACCAGTTTTGCAAAATTCCATACCAAGCATGGAGCCACAAGGAAATACTGGAGACTAAAATACTCTCTGATAGTGATAACTTCTCGTCATTACCAACCTGAGGTTTGGAGTGACGACCTAGAGATGAAAGAGTGTGTATTCCATTACTAATCCCTGGGGCCTACCAGTCCCATTTAATGCCTGCGTTTCCTATTTGTAATAGTTTGTCTACATAGCCAGTCTGGGAACCATTTTTCCCTTCATTTCCTTCAAAATCGCTGCTATAGGTTATAATAGTTGAAAGGAGCCATTGCAAATCAAATCCTCCCAAGAGACAGTTCCTGACACCCTTTAGCCACCAACAGCAAAAGAAAGAGGGAGCAAGAGACTGGCTAAAGCGAAGAAGAGGTTATGGGAAGAAGTGGGGGGGGAGGGAGAGAATATTGCCAAATTGGAAAAGTTAATAACTTGCAGGAGAGAATTCATTTTCTTAAATAGATGCAATTACAAATTGACTAAATTCAATTTCCCACTACAAGTTATATGTGTATGAGTGTGTATATAGGAAGATATTCATTATTTATTTGTATTATCTGGGTACCCCAGGCCTGGACCAGGACCCATTGTGCTAGTTTCTGTACAATCACAAAACAAAAAGAAAGTCACTGCTCCAAAGAACTTAGTCTAAATAAAAAAGTAAGTATGTATGTATGTGTGTATAATTTACAATATATAAACCTTCCTATTGACATACTAATTGGGAGTGACAAGGCTTTTTACTGCCTCAGAGTTCCCATATATAAGATAGCCTTCAATATATCACTTTGGTATTTCTGCTTTTCACTGAAAATAATCTTTTGATTGTTTACAATACTAAGTACAAAGATTAGTGTCGTTCTAGTCCATCATCTTTCTGTTTAAAAAAATAATGTATAAAGAATGCTGAGTGCATGTAGCTCTGTGCACGGGAAGCAACATTTCAAAGCTTCCTACAACATGAATCTAGCATTTCCTGTTCCATTTTATTTTGCACTTTATAGATCCCTGTTGACTGGGAAAGCAAATGAAAGTGATCTTTCATGCGTCTATCTTTATCAATCTCTTTGTTTAGGATTTTTGCATTTTAAATAGGATATAATGGAAACATATTGGGATTTTAGGATGTATCTGATTTTGAAGCTCTGATTTGCTGAGAAATTTCAGCCAGCAAAATTATGCATATGTGAAATTCCTAATGTTGATTAAAAATCCCAGAAATTAGTTGATATCAATTGCTTTCTTAATCTTAAAAAACAAACAAACAAACAAAAAACCCTAAATCAGGGGTCGGCAACGTTTGGCACGTGGCTCGCCAGGGTAAGCACCCTAGCGGGCCGGGCCAGATTTATTTACCTGCTGACGCGGCAGGTTCGGCCGATCGCGGCCCCCACTCGCCGCGGTTCGCCGTCCCGGGCCAATGGGGGCAGCGGGAAGCGGCGCAGGCGAGGGATGTGCTGGCCGCGGCTTCCCGCTGCCCCCATTGGCCCAGGACGGCGAACCGCGGCCAGTGGGGGCCGCGATTGGCCGAACCTGCCGCGTCAGCAGGTAAATAAACTGGCCCGGCCCGCTACGGTGCTTATCCTGGCGAGCCGCGTGCCAAACGTTGCCGACCCCTGCCCTAAATCATAAATCTAACAGATAGCAGCAAATATAACACACATTCAGAACATAACATTAAATAGAACAAAGTGTAATCAAAATATGAGGGAGCTTTTATTATTATTTTTCATTAACTAATATATTAAGGTACTGTACTTTCTGACTCATTCAAGAAAACCATTAGTAAGATGAAAAGAAAACAAATAGGAAGTGAACCAAACAAGAAAGCAAATCTACATTTATTTTAGATGAACATATGTACACTACAATTTTTTCAGATAAGAATTTGCATTGTTAATATCATTAGCTAACTTATCTACGGACACAGAGAGACTGAATCCCCAGGAGGCCTTCCTGACTTGTAAGACAAAGGCAGTCCCTTTGGGAATATAAGGTAGAGAGCGACTCCATCTGGAAACCAAGCAATTTGATCTCTGTGATGGGTCCTGACCAGGCTGGCCAGTAAAGAGCTGGAAAGGAGACTGTGGGTAAAAGAAACCATCTTGAACAAAGACTCTATCTTACCAGATTGTTTTAGACTTTTAGATGCATGTTTTCACTTTTATTTGCTTGTTGCCATCTCTACCTTTATCTTTTATAGTTGGTATCACTAAATCCCTGCTCTTTTGTTAATAAACTTGTTTTACTTTTAGTATAAACCTATTCAGTGCTGTGTTTGAAGAGAAGGGGGCATTTACCCCAGTTAAATTAATAAACTGTGATGTTCTGACTCTTTAACAGAGCAGCAAACTTAATACCTTCTGTGAATGCACAAAGGTAGGGGCTCTGCATTTCAGAGAAACATCTTTGAAGAGCTCAGGGGCTGGAGATTATTGATAGTTACCTGTTAGATGAGGTTTGGGCCAGGAGAGCCTTGAGGATTTCGCTGGTCAGGAAGACAAATTGGTGTGGCAGGGAGTTGACACACAGTCTAATTGCCAGCACAACTCACTCTTGCTGAGGCAGAGAGGTAACACAGTGGCTCACAGCTCTGGATATATCCAGCATAGTGTTTAGGATCTTATTAGAAATAACCTAAAAATTGTAAGGATCATTGTGGTATGATACACTAATTTCATTTTGTGAATCAGTCATTAATTACAGCTAACGAGTGCATTAGACCACATTGAAATAATTAAGATGTTTTTCTGTATCATTCTATCTTCATAACACACCACTTGCTAATTCTTGAGATTAAGCCTAGGCGAATGGGACATGCGATAAATTCATCTAGTTTCTGCCCCAGCTTCAACAGAGAATGAAGTGGTTTGAGCACTGGCCTGCTAAACCCAGGATTGTGAGTTCAATCCTTGAGGGGGACATTTAGGGATCTGGGGCAAAATCAGTACTTGGTCCTGCTAGTGAAGGCAGGGGTCTGGACTCTATTACCTTTCAAGGTCCCTTCCAGTTCTAGGAGATAGGATATCTCCATTAATTTAATTTAATTTAATTTAGTAGTTTGTCATTTTGAAATAATCACCATTTTGGTAACATGTAACATTTCAGAAAGTTCTGAATTGGCCTATAAGTTTTGAACCTCTGAAATACAATTTTAAACATTCTCTGTACATTGCTACTGTTTAAGGGGAAGTTGAATATTTAGGGTCTGCTTCCATTAAAGTTAATAGGATCTTTGCCATTGTCTTCAATGAGAACATGACCAGCTGTCTTTACTTGTACCTTCAAAGAAACAAACTTATCCTACCAGGACTGGTATCTGATTTTTCAATGTATCTCATGATAATTAATTTCTCCATCAATAGTTTTCCATAAGGAAGGGTATCTAAAATGTCAGTCATTCTCATGTGCATACTAAAATGCAGCAAGTTTGTGGCATGTATCTATCCTTGATCAAAAAGTACTAACTGGATAAGCAAAGCTGCACAACCTGAAGATCTGGCCCTGTTTCTTTTATAGAAAACTGGAAAAGGACCAGATCTTACAGTCTTGCTGCAAAGGGAATTTTGCCTAGGTACGGATTGCAAGACCAGCCCATAAAGATATTGGTTAGCGAGGAAATTTCAGTAAAAGCAAGTAACACCTGCTTTATCTTCATTTTGACAGGCCTTCTGTGTGCCAATAACACCCTGTATTATGGCTGTTATCATCCATCAGCACCATGATCAATTAGGAAATCCTTGGAAAAAACATGAGAGGAAAAGCAAAAATAGTGTAGTAGGAATGTTTTCCTGGCAAAGATGCGTGCTGCTGAACACCACAATCTGTTTCAGATTTTACAAAAAGATGTTTCTTGAGAGTTTGCATCTGTAGAGTGAGTAAAGTGTTTCACAGCTATTTTTATAGCAGCAATTCGTATACATTCCTTCCCAGTTTAATAATATACTTATAACGCTTTACATTTTCAAAGTGCTGCGCAAACATTGCAGGTGAGATTGAAAGGGGGGAAATTGGGTTTGTGCCTTTTTTCCCGCTGATTAATGATCTAGGAAGAAGGCCTGAACCTTTTCAGAAAGAATACTTATTTCTCAGGTTGTGTTTTACATTAGACATTCAGGCTGTCTAACCAGTTTTTCCTGGAAGACTCTATGGCTCACTGGAGACCTAGGCTACGTCCTCACTACGGGGGGGGGGGGGGGGGCGGGTCGATTTAAGATACGCAAATTCAGCTACGCGAATAGCGTAGCTGAATTCGACGTATCCGAGCTGACTTACCCCGCTGGGAGGACGGCGGCAAATCGACTTCCGCGGCTCCCCCATTGACGGCGCTTACTCCCACCTCCGCTGGTGGAGTACAAGCGTCGATTCGGGGATAGATTGTCGCGTCCCAACGAGACGTGATAATTCGATCCTCGAGAGATCGATTTCTACCCACCAATTCAGGTGGGTAGTGTAGACGTAGCCTTTGTAAGTTTACGTCATCACAGGTACCATGGAAACAAAACCTGATTGATTAAGAAGGATTTTTAGTTAGGCTGTTTAAAACTCTGTGTTTATGCTAAAACTGTTTAATTCCAATGTTTGAGTATCTGAACAAAAGTTCTTTTGTTCAAGATTTGAACTCCCTTATTACTGCAGTTAAAGATGGAGAGAACTCCAAGGGCACACCTCTGGGTCTTGCAAGGAAAGCATCTAGAAATCAAGGAAGATCCGACTTATTAGCTTAATATTTCTTATGTTAAAAAAAATCCAACCACCTGTTTCCCACCATAAAACATAACAACAGCATCAACAAAGTTCAGACTTTTTTATACTTAACGGGGAAGACAAAAGAAAGGTATACACCCAATTCTCTCTCCCCAACATCAGTGCAAAAAGCGGCTGAGTTAATAATAGCATAGGCACCCAGCCATAATTAAATAACATGGAAAATGCTCCCAGTTCAAATGTGAGTTTACAGACGAACACAAATTAGGGCCACAGCGCTATCCCTTTAAAAGAAATGGGATTTTGAAATTGACTTTAAAGAGAGTGATAGCACTTCAGATTAGCCTTCCATAATGTCATCCCCATCTCTCTCTCTCAATTCTTCTTCAATTTCCTTTTTGTTCTCACCATATTTGTTTTTCATATCTCATATTTTTGATCACATGACATAAAGCTATCAGATATACCTACCTGCAGCATTTACTTAGAACTGTTTTTCTTTTCTTTCCACCATAGGACAATGACATTTGAAAGGCATATCCTGGCTCTGGCTCCATAGTTGAGGTGGCAGCTAGGGCCCCCTTTTTGAGCCTTATTTTCAATCACCCTCCAATTTTGTTTCAATCCTCCTTTTGAACTGCATACAATCATATTTACTCTCAGTCCAGAGATCTATTTCCCACACTTTTGATGTGGATTTGTCTTTGAGTTCCAAACACTTCATAAACCCCTTGTTCCATTGTGAATGTCCTTGTTTGTTTATTTTTTTTCTCTCCTTTCATTTGGTATTGTCTATATTACCCTGATGCCAACATTAACTATCTCTCATTTCCTTCCTTTGAATAAAATACTGAGCTAATCAAATTCTAGTTTGTTGTTCAAATATTTGCTTTAAGCTTATGCTTTACAAATATAATGCACTCACCCTATACGCTTCTCTACTGCCTTCTTTATCCTATCAATAATTCTTTTTCAGGTTGTTTAAATGGGTGGTTGAGTATTTGTACTTTTGAACTAAACTGTACAATATAGTGAACACATTACTGCATCAAAATTACTTTTGATTATATGCCCAGAGTTTGTGAAAAAGACACAGGATTATCTGTAGTTCTTGAACTACATAAGTCAAATCCTGCAGTCTATACTGAAGGCCCCTTCCTGATCCCATTAACCTATATATGTCCGATTCTAATCTTACCTGAGGTGTAAATTGGAAATAATTCCACTGAAGTGAGTAGAGTTACACCAGTGTAAAACCAGGATAAGGGAGTTCAGAATCATGCTGCATCTCTGCCTCACAGAGCTGAACAACATTTTTCATTTAAAAAATTATTTCATTGAAAAATGTCCCCTCTTTTTTGAAAATGAAACTTTTTGTGAAAAATTCTCATTATCAAAATTTTCCATTTCCTCTCCACCCCCCCAAAAAAGCTGGCACAACATTTATTTCCAGTATTTTAATACAATTTTTTACCAAAACCATTTTCAAAATCATTATTGGAATTTTTCATTTACTGAGCAGCCAGTGTTCAGCAGGTGTTTGTAGGTGCACTTTAGGCCACTTCAGTCTCTAACACATGAGAAAACTTTTGTACATCAGTGTTGTAGATATGCCTATGTTTTGTAACACAAGCTTTGGGCTCATTTACCAGTGCATGTGTCATAGGATCCAGCTACCAGCAGATAGGTTTATTCACAATTAGAGTTATGCATATGATTTTCTCTTTTCTTTTCTACCCATGGCCAAATCAACTTTAGTTTTATTTAAGATCACTGGAGTTGGTTGCATAGCCTCTTATGCTGCAAACATCTGCTGTTGGGCAATTTGGAGAGAAGGAAACTGACCTTGAAGAGGCAGAAGTGAAAGCAAGGTAACAGTTTTGACCTGGAGCTGCAGTTGCTATTGTACGTACCAAATGGTACTGCAAATAAAGCAGCTGTGAGCACATGGAGGGCTGAATAGCTTGAGGGGTGCCAGGCTGGTTTACTAAAGGATGCAGGGAATAGAACTGCATGCAGTTCACTTCAGGCCAGTTGATCCACATCCCAGCCAAGAGTATCAGAGAGGTGTGATCAGTGTGAACAAGACTGCAAAAAAAAGATGTCAGACCTTACAGCTAAAGGTTCTTCAGTTGGCAATTGGGGTTGAAGGTAGGGAAGTGAATTGTAGTATATTTGCAGAATATATATATATATATGCATGCAGAATCAGCAATAAACAATCAGAAATAGTCTTTATGCTAGAGATGAATTTGTGTAACTTGGTGATCCTTAGCTTGTGTGAATATTCCTGCCATACTCTGTCCTCACCTACTGTCATGGTAGTTAAGAGTCTGTCAGCTTTTAAATATTTTTTAAGAGATGAACCCAAATCATAAGCCTTTGAACTTTGGAGCTGGAACTTTGTGGCTCAGGCCCATTCTAATTGTATTCTGTTTTATAGGATTTTAGCTCATTCTACATTTCTGTAGTCAGCTGTTGTTTCTATGTGACTCCTTCTGCTTAGCACTACAAACCACTCCTGGCTCTGAAGCTGC
The DNA here is from genome assembly GCF_028017835.1 of Emys orbicularis. Taxonomy (NCBI): domain Eukaryota; kingdom Metazoa; phylum Chordata; order Testudines; family Emydidae; genus Emys; species Emys orbicularis. The sequence goes on along the minus strand of NC_088686.1, from coordinate 91,970,481 downwards.
CAATTCTCAAATGGCAGCAGAGACAATAGGAACTGGCAGTATAACCCTGGTGAGTGTACAGGCCGCCCTCTGTGTCAATCCACAGAGGAGATGAATTGTTACAACTCTTCACTACAGTGGCTTAGCTCTTTAGTTCTAACTGTAACAGCTCATGCTTTTTGCTCTGGAGGTCCAAGTGCCGATTCCCGATGTGTTGGACAAGATGGTGTCTGTGACAGATGCTATCAGCCCCGATCTCTGCTCCATATTTCTATTTCCCCTCCTAACCTTCATTCATATTAATCATTTATCTACCCATATTTGCCCCTCCAACAAGTACTAACTATTCTAACTTCTCCAGCCTTTCTTTTAAACTGTTAATATTGTTGGCCAGACTCTAGTGCTCAAACTGGAAACAAAAAAAGCTCCAACTTTTTCTGTCCTCTTCCCATTACCCTTCCTTTTTGCACTGCGCACCAATGAGAAGTGGGGTGTTACAAACATATTACTTCCAGTGCGCACACACAGAAGGTGTGTGCTGCTTATGAGCCTAATAGCCAGGCTTCATTTACTTGATTGCCATGAGGTTGAGGCAGGCAGGAGGGTCAAATGTGGGAAATTTCACCACCAAATTTCTGCTCGAGTTGCTGGGGTTCAGGAATGTCCTGAAGTTGTTTTTCTTTTTATAGCAAGAGTCCAAAGCAGCTGAGGCAGCACATACTCTAGTTGCTGCTGAAATCTGTCTGTCTCACTGGCTGTTGCAAAGCTTAGATAGCTGTCACAAATGTCCATTAGGCCATTTTCTGTTTGATTATGCGTTGTTGCGTTATGAAACCTCTTCCCTCGTTCCATCCGATATATGCACTTTTAGATGAGGATCTGATTGTAAAACTAGAATTCACAGGAACCAATGGGATCAGACTCCCATGTATTTTTAAAGACTCACTCCTGTGCCTGAGATAGGGAAATCAAAAGATTATCCCACCTGACTTTAAAAAAAAAAAGAGAGGCATTACAGAATAGTCAGGGATTAATTTGCTCTCACCCCCCAAATTAACATCGGCTTTTTGAAGTCAATGATTGGCAGCAGTTTCAAGGCTATTTGGGCTATTTTGCCCCCCTAACCATTATTTTCCTTGACTCCTTTGACTCTGCTTTTACTGTGAGACTTCAATCTCTGTTATATATTTGTGATTAATGCCTTATATAAATTCCTTACATAATCCATGAGCAAAGCTCATGTAAGGATTTCTTAGGTAAAGAGGGGTTATTTTAAATGGCACTTAAACCCACCTGCTTTCTTTTAAGGATCAACTATGCGGCATGGGATACCAATGAATTAGTCATAAATATGTCTATTGTCTCTGTTTTCTTTAATGTAAAGCATTTCCCTCCACACCGCTCTAAAAGAAAATCTCATTAAAAAAAAGACCTGTGTTCTGAGATAGTCATAGGTACCTGTTTCTTCTCCCCACTGCCAACCATTGGCCATCAACCAAGAGCCAGGGCAGGTGTATGAAAATCTAAAGCACTCAAATATGCTGTAAATGCTGTGCAGGGTTTGGCTGTCTGCATGCAATGGGCCTGATTCTTCTGTCAACTGCACTAGTGAAGTCAGCTAGTGTAACAGGCAGCAGATTTTGGCCATGTGTGAATTTCAAATCCAAACGCATGGATTCTCCTTAATTTTTACCCCACTCAGGAGCTGAAGTGGTCTTCGTGCCGACAAAATCCTTTTCACTCTGTCCAGTGTCAGAGGAGGAGCCTCTGTGGACATGTAGTGCGTATAAGATATTTGGCTTCGTGATTGATGGTGGGAGAAAAGCCTCAGCACAGTCGCCTACTCATTCTGATGCTCTAAAAACTGCCAGTTCTGATGCTCAAAAAGCGGCTGCCCCCACACCCTCTGCTTTTGGTGTGACTCCACACACACACACACACACACACACACACACACACACACACACACACACACACACACACACACACTGCTGGAGAGACAAACAACCCACTCTGGGAAGTCATGTGCCAAGATGAAGAATATCAGTCCTAGAGCATGTCAAAAGGAAATAGTGGTGCAGGAGCAAGGAGGAGGAGAAAGATGGTCTTGTGGTGAAGGCATTAGAGTAGGATTTAGAAGAATTGGGTTTCATTCCTGGATCCACTACAGTCCTCTCATGTGATCTGAGCAAGTTGCTAACTTTCTCTGTGTGCAAAGTGTGGATAACAGTACTACTTCCTTTGCCAGTTTAGAATTTTAGCTTTTTGGGGCTCTTAATATATCTTTGTATGGTGCCTGGCATAATGGGGCCGTGATCTCAGCAGGCGCCTTTAGGCACTACCATAATATAAATAATAATACCGGCACTAAACACATTTCTACAGCAATGGGATCTTGAAAGAAACTCATCTAAATATGATATACGACAAGCATGGAAGAGTTCCTGGGAAGACTTAGGCAAGGAAAGAGGTTAATCTGCCTTAATGGTGGCTACATTAAATCTGCTATTGTGCTCTGTGTTGCCTGGGTGCACTAAGGGAGAATGTATTCTGTGATAGGAAGATAGTCTGCCTAATGTGCCTGCCAATGCTCCACAGCCCCACGAAAGTGTGGACAGCTGGCTTGGAAGTATAGCTAAGCTCCAAGCCCCTCCTGTATGTGTGAGGCTGTCAGTAGAGTGAGGAACACAAAATGCTCCATTTTAAAGGGGTTGTAAGGAGTACCACCTCTCTTCCATCAAACCTCAGACATTCACACGTTTACAGTATTTAATTGGATTTATCTGGCTCATATCCTAGTCATCATCAGCCCCCTTTGACTTAACCCACTTCTCATTGTGTGCCCACAAGCCAGGGAAAAGAAAGATTTTCAAAGATGTCCAAGATCTGAGCATAATAATTTTGTGTGAGATAATGGAACCCAGCAACTTTGGTCTTGGGCAGCCTTTGTGTTTTGGAATCTTTCCTCGCCAATGGTGCGCCCGCGGATCAGTGCACAACACCCTTACAATAGGCGGTGCTTAAATGGCACAATCAAGCCCCAAGTGAATTGATAACCCCGATGGCAGGCACTGAAGAAGTGCCACATAAAAGAAGCTGGTTTGAGAATTATCTGTAGTAGCTGCATTATTTCCTTGACCTTCTTTTAATACCCTGCCCAATGTCCCAGCTCTCTTTAACTGCTCCATCCCGTCAAAGTTGAAGGTGATTTTGCCCGAATCCTCAAAGGTTCCTCTGAAACCCGTTTCTTACAGCACTGAAGACTAGGAAGGGGGAATTAAAACGAATATATATTTCTTTGGAACGTTTGACATTAATCATTTATTTTCTGAATAAAAACTGCTGTATAGTGACATTTATGGCATCAGCATTATGTGTCTGACATACTATGGAGTAGCACTTTTTCCAGAAAAGACTTCTGTGTCTGGAAAGCATTTCCTCTCCTTAAACTTTTAATAGACAGTGTTTGTTTGATATTTCAGGCATGCACATTGAATCCTTTATGTTGTCATTCACAGGGGAAATTTTAGAGCCACCAATGACTTCTAAATTTCCAGCAGGTCGGGTCTCATATGCTTTTCTATTCAATATAGAGATGGACAAAGCCCAGGTGTGGTTTCATTTTTTCAAAGCCAAAAAAGGTGGTTTGTATTGGAAACCCTAATTTTTCTGAATCATTGACCTTTGGGGGTTTAAATAAAAAGTTGTGGCTTTGGCCCATCTCTGCTTCTAATAGAAATGAGGGGAAACAGAAATGGTTTTGGTTTCACAACACCGTATCCATTGGGTTTTATTGCACAAAGTTGATACAAAAAGTTACTTAGATGTAACTCGCATTTATCAGAGCTTTCCTTCCCCTAATGTGAGTATACTGACAAATGGGGACCCATCTCTAAAGGAGCTTTATTTTTCCTGTTTCAAGATAGACTGTAGGAAAAGTCTAGCATTTTCAGGGACTAATGTTGGAATTTTCAGAGCTTGTCCACACGGGGCCACTTAGGGAAATTAATCTGAATTAACTAAAGGTGTGGATTTAACATGGATTAGTCAAACTATTAAATCTCTATTTGGACACTCTCATTCAGAATTAAAGTGGCCTTAATTTGGTTAGGCTTTAAGGCCATTTTAATTCTGAACAAGAGTGTCCACACAGAGTTTTAATGCAGTTTAACTAATCCACTTTTAAATTTACACTTTTAGTTAATTCAGATTAACTTTCCTGAGTGTCCCCTCACAGACAAGCCCTCAGAAGCTTGCTCAGGCATAAATGGCCTAAGGCTTGGCATAGGTTTGGAGGCTACAGGGATTTTTGGAACAGCTTGTTAGTGTCTTGAGTGTTGTGGGGGCTGTGATTAGTGGAGGTAGAACAGCACAAAGCTGCTCACCAGAGGCATTTGTATGTCAGATTTTGAAAATCCTATATATATTTAGGCACTCTATCACCTGCTCAACCCCTTGATGAGTTGACTGGCCAGGGCATAGTAGCACTGTTAAGGTATGAGCAATAATGATAGTGCTGTAGTCACCTGAGCTACAGCCAATATCTGAGCTATCTGGTTGTTAGAGAAAGGTCTTCAAGGGACCAACATGACCTCATGCACCAGTTGAGAGACAGTTGTGACTTTCAGTGGATTTCTGACAAAGCAGCTGTGTGAAATTCAGCAGAGAGCACACTGACTATTACTGTTCTGTCAGTAAAGCATACTTGCTGTGAGGGGGCGGTGAGAGGACAGAGAAATACGTAAGCACTGGGTATAAGAATGTAAGTGCCTTGTGGGCTGTTTGGATATTTTGGGGTAAATCCAGACCTCTGTACAGTCTGTGACAAAACGCCAGCATGTTAGCTTTGCTGCCTAATTAATACAGTTGGTCAAAAAATTTCCAGCAACACATTTTTTGAAGGGAAATGACTTTTCAGCAAATCATAGTTGCCCTCCAAAAATTCTTTTTGTTTGTTGTTTTGAAAATTAAAATCCTGAAGGGAAAAAAAAGAAAATGTTTTGGGTTTTCAGGTTTTTTTTATGGAAACCCCCCAAAACTTCAAAGTAAAATGTCAAGGATATTTTTTTATTTTTTGTCAAAAATGTTCATGTCGGGGGGCGGGGGGGGGGATAGTAGGGCCTCAGTGTGGATGATTTCCTGGTACCCAGCATGAGAGTCATGTTTCTTCCCTTCCCTCACCCGTTGCACCAGGGCTAGATTAACCTTTTGTGGGCCCCCATAGGGGCAATGGAGCATGATGTGCGGGGGTCGGTCCCCAGAATGAGGGGCCAGCCAGGGGCATGGAATGGCGGGGTGGCCCCACTCTGCCCAGCCCAGTGCGAGGGCACTATTTACAAACCGGCAGTTGCCAGACGCACAATGGCCTGTCTGGCCCTGTGCTGCCAGCATGCCCCTTCCCCTCAGGGGCGGGCCCATGCCATGCCACACAGCCCTCTGCCCAACATGAACATCCCCCCCCCAACTCCCTATGCCCAGCGCCCCCCCAGACCCTGCCACAAATGCACAGTGCCCTGCACATCACCACCCATGCCCAGCGCCCCACAGCCCCACCACAACACAGAACCCTCACTCTCTAGTGCCCCAACACACAGAGATCTTCCCCGCTTCCCCACAGCCCAGCACACACACCCCGATCCTCCAGAGACCTACTCCCCCACGTTCTGCCTCCTGGCCGCACTCTCCAGCCCTGTTGGGAGGCGACTGTGGCTGCCGGGCTGAGCCAGCAGCGTAGCCAGGGCTGGTCCTGGGGTGGGGAATCACTCTGGCCCCTCAGGAGTGGTGAGATCAGCCAAGCCAGGGCCTGTCCTGACCAGGCTCCCTCAGGACATACTTGCCTGGAGGGCCCAGCCAAGCCCCCCATACTGCCCCCTCGCCCCACTGGCTGAGACTGGCCAGGCTTCTTCACCAGTCCCAGGCAGCTCAGTTCCAGGGAGACAGGTGGGGCCCCACAGGTGGTGGGAAGCAGAGACTGCCTGGAGCCGGAGGTGCACTGGGGTCCAGCCAGGGGGCAGAGAGAAGCCGGCCGGTGGGACCAGGAGGTGCAGAGGAGCCCTCGGCTGGCTGGCGGGCAAGCCAAGAGAAGCAAATGGGGGGGGGGAGCCAGCAGTCTGGCAGGGTCTCAGGGCACAGTCTCAGGGCAAGCAGAGCAGGCCGGGGCTCCTTCTGAGCATGTGCCCGGCTCCATGGCGCCATTGGCGCCATTGTAAACCCGGCACTGCGTTGCACATATAGACATGCTATCCTCCCTCTTTCGACAATGTCCCTGGCCACTTTGTTAATTCCCCTTCGGAGATATTTAACATATAAACAGAAAGCAGATTTATACAGTAAGCAAACATCATTTCTCTCACAGTGTTTTCCTCAGTGAGCAGGAATTACACAGTTTCTCCCTGGGGCCCTCTGTCCAGTACTGCTACATGTCATTGGTGTGTGGGAGTACTACACTGAAGTAACGGCTCTGCAAAGGTCTAATTTCTCAAAACTGATTTAGTTTCCTTTTCTTCTTGTTCTTAACCCAGTGCTGAGATATACACACACTTCTGGTATATTCAGGTGTCCAGCCTATCTTTCAGTGTATCCAGTGGAGCCTCCTCCTCCTTTCACTGAATCTCTCATTCTGTTTGAATCCTGCCATGATGTGGCCTGGTATCCTCCTTTTAACCAGTTCCAGGGAAAATGTGGCTATTAGTTCATTGCACGTTGTGTAGGCTCTGGACTGTAGAGTTGGTTTCTTGTGGATGGGGGAAATGTTAAATAGTGTTCTCTGCAGGTGCTGTCTGTGAGTCTACAGCAAGACAAGAGTGTTCTCCATACCTGTCCATATCACAAAGAGCAACCCCCTCCAACCCGCTCTCCTCCCCTCCCACCCCTCAAGCCCTTGCTCCATGTACAGATCAGAATATGACGGTGACTGTGTCCCTTGGCTCACTATGATGTTCAGTGGAGAAGATAATGGCAAGGATATTTCCTGACATAATCTTGCATTTTTATTTGAAATGAAAGTCCGCTGTAGTAGCCTAAGAGAGCATAGTTTGACTGATGTGTGAAATGCTGATACTCTTCAGGACGGTATCTGCCTTTCCAATAACTTGCATCTTTCCTGGGTCTGTGTTCATTCTTCACTTTCCTCAGCAATTACTGCATGGACACTGCCTGGCTTTTCGCTGAATGTGAGGGTCCAAAAGTGGTGCAAAACACACTTGCATTTGTCAACTGGTTAGCAAAGCAGTAGCTGTCTAATGTGATGGCTGTCTTTTGCAAATCTCTGAGGCTGAGGTCTCAGCTAGTATTGGAGCAGCCAGGCAGCTTGGGAGCCTAGAGTATATGAGTTAAACTTACAAAATTTCTGAGCTACCCATCCTCCGTTTTTGAAAACGCTGCTGTCTTTAAAAGCATCTAAAACCAAGTGGTTCAATTTCCTGTTGCACACCATTTGAAAATGATCCTGCACATGACAGTTCTTACATGCTTAATGCCCTTTGTCCGTACATGTTACAGGATGTGTAAGAATAGAAGCTTTGTCTGAAGAATTCTCCATTTGGGTGAGACTAAAGGTAACATTTTATTCTTAAAGAAACTACAGCACAAGAGATTCAATTTTGCACCCACATAGCTCAGGAACAGTGTTCAGTTCAGTTCAGCTACCCCAATGGGAGTGGAACCTGACACACTCCAGAATAGTGAGAACCTTAAAGGTACATTTGAGATTCTTTACAGCACTTTGGAAAATAACCAGAATAGAAAGTACTGGATAAAAAAATGAAAGCATAGGATCTAAAGACACAAATTCGGAAGACAGATTATACACATGGAATTGCTTTTAATTGTATTGCATTTATATTTTATTGCATTCCTTAATTAATTTTCCTTTGCAGATATGAATAAATTACTCATTTTACTCTTTTTTTTTTTTTTGCTTTTACTACAGCAACATATGCCAGCATATTTGTAAATTGCATCCCTTTCTAGTTTGTTTTATAATTCTTCCTATCATCATTACTCAGATAACCTTTATTTACACTTGAGCCATAGGCATTATTATTGCCCGGGGACACTTGTACACATTTCTTTCCTGTTATTTTCTCTTTCCTGCACACAAAAGCCAAAGCTTTAAGACTACAGTATATTTCAGAAAGAGGGGCCTTTCCTGTGATGCTTTTTGTTTGCTTGCTTGCTTTGTTTGTTTGTTACTTGATTGGTTTGTAAGACATTGGATTAAAACAAGGTTTTTGCCTAAGTAAAATATTAGGGTTTACAAGGTCGGACAATTTTGTATGAAGTGTGTAAGTTTACCAAGATTTTTTGATTAGTTAAAAAAAATCTAAAAAGGTTTTTACAGGAAAACATATTAGGGTTATAGGGCTAACCATGAAATCTCATTAGGCCAGATCCTCAGCTGGTGTATCGTGGTACAGGTCCATTGACTTCAACACTGATTTACACCAGCTGAGGATCTGGCCCATTGACTTTAATAGGGCTCCATGCAAGTGTAAGGGTTTACCCATGTGGTTCCTATTGCAGGATCAGGGCCATATTCATCAAAAATTGTCAGAGGGGCTCCAGATTCAGCTGCAGCCACAAACAAGATTCTTTTATCTTTTTATGATGGTGTCTGTTCTTAATTATCGGCGATTGGAACTCACTCTACAAAGTTATTCAAAACTAACTTTGCAAATGTGCATTGTCATGGAGACGGTATAGCTCGGCTTAAGGAGCATATGGTTCTTTACTCCTTTGAGCCATCACTACAAGTAAGAGATTGAAGAATATATTTAGTGTTCTCTTTTCAACAGATGCCTAAAGATAAAGAAATACAATTAATTTGAGGAAAAACCTACTGCTTTTCAATAACAAGTTGTAATTCTGCTGAACTCCACTCCTGAAGTGGAAAAATGTTACTGAGACCTCTTGTTTTATAGCTGGTCATTGACAGCTGTCTTTGTGGGATAGCTCAGTGGTTTGAGCATTGGCCTGCTAAACCCAGGGTTGTGAGCTCAATCCTTGAGGGGGCCACCTAGGGATCTGGGGCAAAATCAGTACTTGGTCCTGCTAGTGAAGGCAGGGGGCTGGACTTGATGACCTTTCAAGGTCCCTTCCAGTTATAGGATATCTCCATTAATTTATTTATTTATTTGTGCTGCCACAGTGATAGAAAGAGGCCTTAGTGTACATTAGAATCTGGCTCTGAAGTCCTTTTTCATGCACAGGATAGGTACAGGATGGGTTTTGGCACAAACTTCCTCATGCTGCCCTGCCAATGTGCCTCTACCTTGACTCAGAAGAGCAAATAGTGACAAGGAAGACCTTTATTCTCATTGCCCATTCAGACCCTGGCTTTCTTAGGAGAATGCCAAGGGTTGTAATGATGGTGTGACACTTGCCTGCTAGTAGAACTGGTCAAGAAAATGGGAAATAATTGTGTGAAAAAATTCTGAATGTTGCATTTCTCTCCATTTTCCAGGGTTTGAAAGGGATCCATTTTCCATTTCTCATGAAATTTTCAGAAAAACTGAAAATGTTGATAAGGCCAATAACTGTTCACTAGAAGGTTTTGGTTTAGAATAAAAGGGCATTTTTTCAACAACAACAAACATGGGAACAATTTTGACCAGCTCTAACCACTAGCAATTTAACCAATACCACCAATGCATTTCATACAGGCAATCCAATGACCATTGGTAATTGCTAGAACAACCAGGGCAAGGGTATTTTCCCTCTAAATAGGAGCTGCATAAGTATAATAATCTTACTGTATGACCCTGCAGATTCATAATGGATTATGTTGTGCCTTTATGGCCCTTTTGCTATGGGACCTTAATGGAGTTGCTCTGTCCCAGTGGGAGTTCCCAGAGACATTATGTTCTTAGTGCTAGGGCTACCATTGTGTTTGGCTCTAAAATACAGGTAAAAAGAAATGATTCCTTGCAACTTGTTGTGCATTTGCACGGGGGCAGGCACAGTCTTGCCCATAAAGCATTGGTTGTGATGGTGTTTTTTATAATGTGAGCACTGGTCCATAGCAACTGGACTGTTATAACTGTCAGGCAAGTATGGAAAAATGAAAATGCTATTAATACTACAATCATTTATTTCAAGGGCAGGATAAACCTGGGCTGGCTGAGCAACCTAATGGTAATTGGGAAGGTGTTCATTTGGGTCCCTAGCTTAGTCCCTTGATCATTTGTTGCCAGAGTTAGAAAGGACCGGGAGCCCTTGAGTGAAAAGATCACATTTTGTCCATCTGATGTGATCCCTGCTCAGAGCTGCATTAACAGACTCTGGAAGGAGTAGTGTCATCGCATCTTCAGTCAGACCCCCTTGGACTTCAGTGTGAGATTCTTACAGGGTGTTAGAGGGGCAGATAAGAGGTGGGATTGAGGGATCCAGGGTGCCTAGCCCCTTCCCTCAGAAAAACTATCCATGTTTCCTATATTCTCCCATTTAGGAAGCCCCCTTTTCTTCACACATTTAACTAGTCTATTGTATGTTTAATCTCCCTTTTAAAGTTAAATAAATAAAATAATGGGACTAATGAATACACCAAATACAAAAAGCCCCATCCGGCCCTTGATCTATATACACAACTCCCTTTGACATCCCTGGGAGTTCTCCTAGTTGCAATGCATACAATCAAAAGAGCAACGTTTTTAACTTAAAGGGCCTGATCCTGTGAGGTGTTGTGTATACTCAACTTCAGTGAGAACTGAACCCGCTCCAACCCTCACAGGCTCAGGACCAATATTAGTATTTCTAATGTAATGATGCCAGCCCACTTAGTTCAATTATCCAGTCCATAGTTCATGCAACTTTAGTGCAGTAAACCACATAATCCACTTGAGAATTTAACTAGCAGCTGTGATGGACAGTGAGAATGCAGAAGGCTCTTTGTATGCAAACAGGAAAGCACCTCCTTCTGTGGCCTCTCAGCAAATAATATTTCATTCTTTTATATTTCTGCTGTTGCTTTTCACTCACAGCTAAGTGACACTGAATGCTTAAAGAATGAGAACAGAAGCTAGGGGATCAAGCCTGTCTTCTGCTCCACTGGCATGCATCCCCACTGGAGGTGGGCAAAGGTGAAACTACTTTAAATGTGATGTTGATTTTGTTATTAACTTGAACATAGGTCTATTTCATTGAAAAACTTTCCAGATTTTGGCCCCAGTTCAGCAAGGCACTTAATCACATGCTAAATTTGACTTCAGTAGGACTAATTGCTTTGCTATATTGGGGCCTTTGTGCACTTTTTGGCTCAAAACTGGGTCTGTTGTCCAAAGAAAAAGAGGTCATTTCTGAACAAAAATATGCCCATTCCAAGCAAAAAATAGTTGTTTTTTCCAGGTTTGAAAACTATCTGCCTGTGTTTGCTGCAAAAAAGCCGCATTCTGGCTCATGGAAAAGCAACATTTTGAGGGAATGAAAAATCACATGACATTTCAGATATTTTTGTGGGAAATTTTGCTGAAAAGTTTTCCATCCATTTTCTGCTGCTCTAAACACCATTTACTTTGCAAAATCAAGCAGTGTATGGACTGTATGCAGACTAGTTGATTTCCCAAGCTCTACAGGGTGATGCACTTAGTGCACCGAGGAACAAGCTGTAAACTACAACCTATAATATTATACACAAAAAACTACTTTATAAGAACATTAGGGTTGCAAAATCAAGCACACGAGTTAGAAAATGGCAGAAATAAGGTTACCAAACAATTAAATTTTGGCAAAGTTATAAGCAACTGAAAGCAGGGTCTTTTAACAGGAATTGTCAGGCAACCTTAACAAATGGTATAATAGTCCCATCTATATCTATATAACATATGACCTAATTTGAACATTTTTATCTCTATACATAATTACTTATATGAACTTAAATGGTAACATCCAGAATTACTTTTTGCTGTGGCTTCATTACATTAAGTTGAATCTTTCCCAATGAGGAAAATCTAGGAGGCACTAGTCAGTCACTGACTCACTATCAGCTGCTTCTTTGCTAAACCCTGAATGTATTCCATAGTAAGTTGTTTGTCTTAGTGACTCAGCATTGTAGGCTCCTTTTTAATTTCGCTCTCTCACCACAGAGCCAAGAAAAATCTCCCACCTCCCCATGCCGTATGCTACTGAGATTGCAGTTTGTATCATCGGCCAAAGGATAACAAATTTACATTTGTGCTGGGATCCTTATAAAGGCATTAACACTTATATTCAGGTTGAACGTCATAATAGCAAACCAAGAGAAAGTGCCAATAATAGATTCCTTGTGTTTGTACATTCTTAAGTGACTATTTGTGCTGTTTGCGGATAACACGGTGATATGCCAGACAGTGAAGTGTTTCATTTATTTAGAGTTATAGGACTTGATCTTGCAGCCATTACTCAGGCAAGTGGCCTTTATTCAGATGTCCACCTCCTATAAATGTCAATAGGCTCTTTCTATAAGTAAAGACTATTTACCTAAATAAGGGGTGCAGGATCAGGCCTATAGAATATGACTGTATACAAACAACTGAAACACAACTGGCTCCCATTCCTCTTAATCAGGCAAAGCTTCTCTTTTCCCCAGGAAAATAACGCGAGATTAAATATATCTTTCACCTACCTGCAGTTATCCCCCAAATAGAATCACAGAATCATAGAAGCATAAGACTGGAAGGGACCAAGGCAGGACTAAGTATTATCTAGACCATCCCTGACAGGTGTTTGTCTAACCTGCTCCAATGAGTTTCTCAGACTGATGTTACCCTGCTGATCAGCCTGAATTTCTGACATGTCATTCTCAGAAACACAAGTTTGGTGAGGGGGAAGAGATGGGTTGGTATGGGATGTGAAAAATGGCTAGTGCTGTCCATCTTTCACAAGAAAGTGCAGATGGCAAACCCACTCACCTGCCCCACCCCCTAAAAACAACAACAACAAAACCCCGACTTTTTGGCAACCAAAAATGCATTGTTTTGGAGGTAGCCAAATACTTTCAAATGTATCTAATAGAAACCAGGGTGAATTTTCATAGTAGCTCATCCTTAGGCCTCTACTAACTCTAGCAATATAAACTACATCCACGTGTGATTTTATGATGCGGTTTGTGTACTGGGTACAAAATATTCATTTCACTGGAAATTGTGCTGGGTTTAACTAGTGTGTGCAGTATGAAAGCCACACTAAGCTATTAAGCTCTCTGACAAAAAAGTATAGACATGCAAAGATTCATCTAGCTCTAGGCTACAATATTTCACAAACATTCCAAGTGGACGGTGAATCTGGCATAAATCCTAAAAACAAACAAGAAAACACTTCCAAACCAATGCAAAATCTGGAAACACTCGAAGCCCAGTCATAGAATATGTCTGTTTGAAGTCTGAATCTAAATCTATCTGACATTTAGGGTTTGAAGGTTAGAATTAGGTTTTCGATCCTAAAGTATGAAATGAGATTTTTGTGTTTTGTTTTTAAATTAAATATTAACTCTCTGTTAAAGTTCAAGCAAAGAATTACCAAAACCCTTAGAGATTAAAGAACAAAACAAAATTAAGAGTAATAATAATAAAAAAAAGTTTATCACAAAGATGTTTTAATGTTTACAAATGCAATCCTGGGTGACACAAGTTATTTGAAAGGTGTCAAATGAAATCATAATTGTAAGTAACTATTTACTGAACTCCAAAGACCAAGCAACACAGGGAAGAAGCTAATCAACTTAAAGGGTCTGAAAACTCCTCTACCCAACCTGTTTTGAGGTTCATTTTTGTGGTAAGGATGAGCCTTGTGCAATATTTCAGTTCAATATTAACTGTGAACATCGGAGCCAGGGTGCACACAGATGTACTTGCAAATACAAATACAAGTGCACACAGAGTAAGCCAGGCGTTGGCTGGTGCTTCATCTCCACAATTTTGCACAAACAAAATGATTGTGACTTATGCTTATCATTTCAACTCCAGCACTGGCCAAGTGGGTGGGTGGCTGTGTGCCACTGACTGGCAGGCTTTCAGCTGCTGGAATTTAAAATTCTTTTTTCTGTGCTGGCAAGAGCAGCCTCAGAGCTGTTGCTAGTGATCTGTAATCCATCACAAAATCTCCCAAATCACTTTCATATCTCCTTGAGCTGATTGTAGTGACCAGACACCTCAAGTGGATTTTAGACCTCTCAGGACCTTCTTCCCCTCCTGCCAAACCCTCCCTACTTCTTTCTCCTTCCTGCTCATCATTTTTAGTATTTTAACGTTTATTTACAGATGCTTCTATAGGAGGTGCCAAGATCCACAAATATTGTTCCTAAACATTTCAGGGTTACAGCCGGCCACCTATGGGGGTCAGGAAGGGATTTTTCCTGCAAATGTATTCTGGGGGACGTTGTTTATTTTCTGCCTCTGAAGTATCAAGAATGACCCTGCCTGGAGATGGGACATTGGACGGGGAGGACCAGGGGTCTGAGATGACACCAAGCATTCTCTTTCTCAAGATGGCTGGTTCTTGCTCATGTGATCAGGGTCTAACTGGTTGCTATATGTGGGATCAGGAAGGAATGTTCTCCCAGGTCAGATTGGCAGTGACCATGGGGTTTTTTGCCTTCCTCTGCAGTGTGTGGGTATGGGATCACTTTCCAGGATTATCTGGGCATATCTCACTTAATCATTTCCCACCATTGCAGTGACCTCAGGCACTGGTGCACCTCAGACCCTCCTATTCTCTGCCTGTGGCACATACTAGTCTAGTCTCCTGTGGACTGTAATACTTTGGTCTAATTTCAGTTGTTGGGTTTCATATGTGGGTGCTGACTGTTGTTGGTGGCCTGTGATATACAAGTCAGAATAGATTATCTGAGGTTCCTTCTGGCCTTAAACTCTATGACTCTCTAGTCTGGGACTAAGGTATTATCCATGGATTACAAGATATTATTTATTTGTAGGTAGGTAGGGACAAGATTTTCAAAAGTGATTAGTTATTTTAGGTGTCTCCATTTTTGGGCACCCAACTGAGACACTTTAGAGGGATCTGATTTTCTGAGGGCTGGTGCTGGGTACTTTCAGAAGAAAACAAATCCTTTTAAGGTGTCCTAGGTTAGGATCCCTAAAAGTGTAGCATCTAAAAATCACTAATCATTCTTGAACATTTTAGATATAAATAATTTCCTAAATATATATCTTCATTGGTACACAGTTCTACATTCTGTGGTCCCCAGATGTATCTTAAGTCTCTGCCTACTCTGGGTTGGGTTGAGGGTAAGAAACAAAACAAAGCTACACAAATGTCACCAAACGTTGAACAAATACAACAAATGTACACAGCTACTATGGTCCTAATTTCAAATGGAAACAAGACTCTGACCTGTGTTTGTTTTCAAAAACTGTTGATTCATTTCACTCCCTGCTTTTGGTTAACAGATGATTAGCTGCATTCTGGGGGTCCCCAAAAATGTAAGTATTAACATGATAATATGCTGAGAGCTGGGCAGCGCGCTGAATTATTAGCTTCATTGTTTTCTTTCAAAGTTCTCCTCAGCTCCACCAGCTTTCATTTGAGAATAGTAACATTTTTGTTTCCTTCAAATGTTAAGTTACTCTAACATACTGGCTATTGCTAAGATTCTCTCTGTTGCTGTGGTCTGAAATTGCAGCAATAATTGTATTTTCTAGTTTGTTCATTATATCTGACCTTTTAACAGGAAGCCTATAGTATTTAACTGTATAAATGGTCATCGTGCATTCTAATGATAATATGGAGGGAATGATTTGCTCCAGGAAGGCTATAGGATCAGGATTTTTCACTGAAGTTCCTACAACAAACCTCTGGATATTTTGAGTTTGGATTTGCTATTCCATAACTTCTATCCTCTTCATAGATCGCAAAGCTCTCTGAGATTGGGTGTGAATACACCCTTCAATTAGCATAGCTCTTAGGTGGGGGGTTCTGATTAACTCATCCTAAAACAAAAGATGGTTGTGAACCTGCCCAGGAGTTTTGACTGAGTGGGCAGAGGGATTTTGCTGAGGGCATGGCTACACTTGCAGATGTAGAGCGCTTTGAGTTAAACCAGCCTTCGTAGAGCGCAGTAGGGAAAGCGCTGCAGTCTGTCCACACTGACAGCTGACAGCGCACTGGCGTGGCCACATTAGCAGGTCTTGCAACAGTCACAGAGAGTAGTGCATTATGGTAGCTATCCCAGCATGCAAGTGGCTTCAAATGGGGGGGTGAGGGATGGGGTGGAGTGTGACAGGGAGTGTGTTGTGTGTATGTGGGGGGGGAGAGAGAGTGGGTTTTTGGGGGGTTGAGAGCATGTCAGCATGCTGTCTTGTAAGTTCAGACGGCAGCAGACCTGCCCCCCTTCTCCCCCCCCCCCGCCTCTCTCTCTCACACACAGCATTCCACAGTAATGGTTGCTTTGTCTCGGAGCAGATAAGCAAACGGCTGTCAAACGGAGCTTTCAAAGGGCATATCCAAAACAATGACAAGAATGGCCACTTGACTTAAGGGGATTAGGGATGTTTCCGGAGGCTGATCAGAGCGCAGTAATGCAACACCTCGTTCACACTGACGCTGGGGCACTCCAGTGGGGGCGCATCAAACGTTATTCTTCTCGCCGAGGTGGAGTACCAGGAGCACTCTAGCCCTGGAGTCAGAGTGCTCTACGTGCCTTGCCAGGGTGGACAGGGAGTGAGCTAGTGCGCCCGGGGCTCCTTTAATGCGCTGTAACTCGCAACTGTAGCCAAGCCCTAAGTATTGTTATTGGGGATGGGATGCAGAGATGGAGACAGGCAGAGGCAAGAAAGCCAAACAGTAGCCTGTGAGCACAGTGTGACCCTGGTAAAAGCTAGAGAGAGATATTTGAGGTCTGTTGGCTAAAAAGGTTTGGGGTTGTAAATAGAGCCTTGCAAATCTGTGGATATCTGCTTTATATCCGCGGACCATGTTTGCGGATCGCAGATCCGATAAGGATACAAATTTTGTATTCAAGCAGGGCTTTAGTTGTAAACTAAACTAAAAACTTTGTTTTTATTCCTTTTGCATTCAGAGAGACAGTATTTTGTACATTCTTTGTAAACAGACAAAACTGTGTTAAAGAAATACGAATATAACCATTTTCTACTCCCAACTTAACATCCCCAGGGCCTCAAATTTTGACTGGCTGCTTAGGCTGAAAAAGGGGAACCATACTCATTTATGCTCATTTAATTTTTTTCCTAGTGATTGGCTGAATGTACCCTAGCTTTTCTGGCAAAAATTTTCCATCATTGCTAACACCAGTGTAGTTCCATGGGTGATACAATGGTGGGCTCTCTAGGGTTTGATCCTTGGCCCAACACGGTCCGGTTTGCTTGAGTAGTAAGCTTCAGGGTCCCTTTGTATGAATGAAAATAATGTGAGGAAAAATATTACTTTGATTCTTTAAATCTCAATAGCATTTTGATACAGATTGGTACTTCATCTCTAAGGGTGATTCCAGGTGGGTCTATTATAGGAGTGGGTGGGCAAGGTTCTGTGGCCTACAATGTGTCAGAGGTCAGACTAGATGATCATGATGGTCCCTTCTGGCCTTAGAGTCTATGAGATGAAAAATTTCAACCGATTCTGATTGACAACTAGCAATTAGAACAGAGCAATGGCTCTGCTGGTTATTTGGTGGACTGTTTCTGGGGTCACTGGTTCTTCAGAAGAAGTTAGAGCTGGACAAAAAATTAGTAAAAATGTTTCATTAAGATATGTCATCAACATTTAACAAAATCTGTACCAGTTGTATAAGCCAATCAAAAAACAGCCAATAAATTAATGTTTTCTTTTCAAATGTTGAAAATATGAAACATTTTGATAGTCTCTAATAGAAACAAATAGAGAATGGTGGGGGATTCTAATGGAGTCAACTGGAAATTGCCCTAGGCTCTGAGCTAGTTTATTCTGCCCTATTGGGATTTCTGCTAGGTCCTTAACTATGGTCATGCCAATTATCTGGAAGTGAAAATTAGAAGTTTCAAACAGCTCTGTGAACAGGTGTCACTCCACTTTCCAAGTATATACCACAATGAAAGGATTAAATCAACACAGTTATACTGGCATTTTAAAAGGACATTGTCACAGGATCTTAACTCTTCTGCTCTGGAAACAAATGTCTTGACTTTGCCTTTAGGGGCATCAGGAGACCATTATCCTGTATTAACATTCAACTCCATCCATGTTATCTGTAAATTAAATGTGCTGTCAGTATGTTTGTGAGGACAAAACGGACATAAGTTGTGAACCAATCGTGCTTTTAACTTTCCACGAAGTACAGATGGCAATGCAGTCAGAAAAAGATCCTATTTTATGCTTTCTGCGTTTATTTATGCTGCATATGAAAATATTAAGATTTTTTTTAAATATTCAAATATTCAATTAAAAAAGAAAACCCTAATTAGATTGACCTGAAAGGGCAACATAGTTAACACATTCTACAGTCTGAGGGACCAATCCTGAGAGATGTTTGTGGGGGCTTAGTCCTTTGAATGATTGTCTCTATGTGTGTGTGTTTGTCTTGAAGATCCACCTGAATAAAGAAGAAAGACAGCTGAAATGGGTAGCTAATGCTTTTACCTGCACTTACACTATAGGATTAAATCATATATAAAAATCAAGACAGGGACTTCTCTTTTTAAACAGCAGATCAATACTGGTCACCCTGATCTGCCTATTATTCAATAGAGGGAAGCGAGTAGGCAAAAATGACACATAAAGGAATATGCAGTGTTGTTGTAGTTGCATTGGTCTCAAGATTTTAGAGAGATAAGGTGGGTTAGGTAATATCTTTTATTGGACCAACTTCTGTTGGTGAGAGAGACAAGCTTTCGAGCTTACACAGAGTTCTTCCTCAGGTCACATAAAAGGATGGCTCATAGCCAGTTCAAAGTACCAGCTTATGGTTAAATTTTATATGACCCCAAACAGTAGAAAATGCCTGCCCTGTCTACCCTAAGAAATTTCCACTAGGACTATACTTCTTCTCTGAGTATGTCCAGGGACCCACATGAAGTTAAAGGCCAGGCGAGTGGATCTTCAAGACAAACACACACACACACACAATCATGCAACCTGCTGAGCCACCACAAACATCTTTTTTGGGTTTGGTCCCTGAGACGGTAGAATTTTTTCATTTGGATGCCCTTTAGGTCAATCCAGTTAGGTTTTTTTTTTTAATGTTTGAATATTTTTAAAAATAAATCTTAATATTTTCATATGCAGAGTATAAAACACATAGATGAACATGATATGTTGTGGAATAGTCAACACAGCTTTTGTAAAGTATTAGCAGAAGCTGCAGCCTAGTGATGTGTATGCCTAGTGATAAGAACATAAGAAGGGCCATACTGAGTCAAACCAATAGTCCATCTAGCCCAGTATCCTGTCTTCTGACAGTGGCTGGTGCCTGATGCTTCAGAGAGAGTAAATGGAACAGGGTAATTTATCAAGGGATCCATCCCTTGTCCTCCAGTCCCAGCTTCTAGCAGTCAGAGGTTTAGGACAGACAGAGCATGGGGTTGCGTCTCTGACCATCTTGGCTCATCGCCATTGATGGGACCTATCCTCTGTGAACTGATCTAATTCTTTTTTGAACCCAGTTATACTTTGGCCTTCACACCAATCCCTGGCAATGAGTTCCCCAGGCTGACTGTGCATTGGGTGAAAAAAGTACTTCCTTGTGTTTCTTTTAAATGTGCTGCCTATTAATTTCATTGGGTTATCCTTGGTTCTTGTGTTATGTGAAGGGGTAAATAACACTTATTTATTCCCTTTCCCCACACCATTCATGATTTTATAGACCTCTGTCATATCCATCCCCAAGTTGTCTCTTTTCCAAGAGAAACGGTCCTAGTCTTTTTAATCTCTCCTCAAATGTTCCATACCCCTAATCATTTTTGTTGCCCTTCTCTGTATCTTTTCCAATTCTAATATATCTTTTTTGAGATGGGGTGACCAGAAATGCGCAGTATTTAATGTGTGGGCATACAACGGATTTCTGTAGTGGCATTATGATATTTTCTGTTTTATCGTCTATCCCTTTTCTAATGGTTCCTAACATTCTGTTTGCTTTTTTGACTGCTGCTGCATATTGAGCATATATTTTCAGAGAACTATTCACAATGACTCCAAGATCTCTTTCTTGAATGGTAACAGCTAATTTAGACCCCATCATTTTGTATGTATAGTTGGGATTATGTCTTCCAAGGTGCATTACTTTGCATTTATCAAAATTGAATTGCTTCTGCCATTTTCTTGCCCAATCACCCAGTTTTGTGAGATCCCTTTGTAACTCTTAGTTAAGTCCAAAGCAGATTGTAATCTTGAGTAATTTAGTATCATCTGCAAATTTTGCCACCTTACTGTTTACCTCTTTTCCAGATCATTTATCAATATGTTGAACAGCACTGATCCCAGTACAAATGCTTGGAGGACCCTGATATTTACCTCTCTCCACTGTAAAAACTGACCATTTATTCCTACCCTTTGTTTCCTACCTTTTAATCAGTTACTGATGCATAAGAGGACTTCCCTGTTATCCCATGACTACTTACTTTGCTTAAGGACCTTTGGCGAGGAACCTGGTCAAAAGCTTTCTGAAAGTTCAGGTACACTATATCCACTGGAAAAAGAACAGGAGTACTTGTGGCACCTTAGAGACTAACAAATTTATTTGAGCATAAGCTTTCGTGGGCTACAGCCTACTTCATCGGATGTACATGGCAGAGGGGCATTGCTGGCACATGATGGCATATATATATATATACATTGGCCAAACTGGACAGTCTCTACGTAAAAGAATAAATGGACACAAATCAGACATCAAGAATTATAACATTCAAAAACCAGTTGGAGAACACTTCAATCTCCCTGGCCACTCGATTACAGACCGAAAAGTCGCAATATTACAACAAAAAAACTTCAAAAACAGACTCCAACGAGAGACTGCTGAATTGGAATTAATTTGCAAATTGGACACCATTAAATTAGGCTTGAACAAAAACTGGGAGTGGATGGGCCATTACACAAAGAAAAACTATTTCCCCATGCTTATTTTCCCCCGCCCTCCCTACAGTTCCTCATATCTCCTTGTCAATTGCTGGAAATGGGCCATTTTCATTACCACTACAAACAGTTTTTTTTCTCTCCTGCGATAAAAGCTCAACTTAACTGATCACTCTCCTTATAGTGTGTATAGTAACACCCATTGTTTCATGTTCTCTGTGTGTATATATATATCTTCCTACTGTATTTTCCACTACATGCATCTGATGAAGTAGGCTGTAGCCCACAAAAGCTTATGCTCAAATAAATTTGTTAGTCTCTAAGGTGCCACAAGTACTCCTGTTCTTTTTGCGGATACAGACTAACACGGCTGCTACTCTATATCCACTGGATCACTCTTGTCCACATACTTGTTGACACCCTCAGATAATTCTAATAGATTGGTGAGGCATTTCTATAACACTCTCCAACTGAGGATCTCAAAGCACTTTACTTGATTAAACTCTACCACATCCTCATGAGGTAAATAAGTAGTAGTATTATTCCTGTTTTATAGATGAAAAAATGGAGTCACAGAGAGATTAAGCTATTTCCCCAATAGCACATAGCAAGTTTGTAGCAGACTAGGACTCAGATCTTCTGACTTTCAGTTATGTACCCTTGCCACAAGACCTTATTCCCCTCCCCATGATGTTATCTCATGGGAAGAGGATTTTTGATCTTCCATTAATTAAATGGGGGGGCTTCTTTGTGACAAGATCCTAGCTGTCTGTGACAGAAATATTGAAACTACTATTGTTGGAGCTATTACACCACAAATGCTTTGGGAACTGGGATATTGCCCAAAAGGTAAAGGTGAGGAAAGGTGAAGGGAGAATAACAGGTATAAGAAGGGGTGATGACTGAGAAAGGAAACACAATAGAATCAAAGAGGGGGACTATTTACTAGGAGATATTTTAGTTCATAATTTATTGGAACTGGACTCTACGGTGATGAGCTCTTTTTTAAATGTCTGTGGATATAATGGCATCCCAGAACATTCTGAAATACCAAATTGCTCTTATCTGGAGATGAACAAAAGTTGATCTTACAGAGGAATTCCCTCAGTCACTGAAGAGCTTTCATTTCAAATTGACTTTTCTGTTTGTGAGACAGGTTTGTTGTGAGTGTGTGATTTCTTGCTCAGCCCTTGGACGGCTGTCAGACATTAACACCATCAATTTCTAATAAAGGATATCCATTTGTAGATTTGGGTTAGAGTAGCAGAGGCAGCTGTTACTGTGTTCCAAAATGATAAATCAACACTGTTAACTGCCAGTCCTCCTTGATTAAAGCAGGAGGTCCTTTTGTGTGATGATTCACCAATGCTCATAGTTATTCACTCTACATGTAGCCCACTCCAGTATTTTGCCAGCCTGCTATTTCCATGACACAATCAATAGAAAAGATGTACAGCATTAAGTATACTGCAAGATCCTGCTATGGAATGTGTCTGGCTAGGTAGCATCAATTATTTGCCAGAATTAAGGACTTTATATTTCTTTTAAGTTTGAAAATCAAACATGGCTTCCCAGAGACTGACACCGCAAAGATCTGATATGTTGTTAGTTTCCTTGTTGAATAACTTCCATTAGTGCATATACAAAACATAGCCCAGCATATCCCTGTGAGCTATATTTTTAGCTTCTAATTACCAGGTATGCAAATTACTATTGGCATATTGTGTGAGCAATTTAGAACCTCTGTTCTTTTTCATGGTACTCTATCATCTCCTTCCCTCTATGTCTCTGTTTACCTGCATCTTCAGTCATCATTCATTTACACAGTCATTCACAATATCAAAAACCAATTTCCTCCCTGAACTCAGTTCTGTACCAACACAAGGTTACCTGCATGCAAGCAGAGTTAAAAATTATGTGCTGTTTAGAGCACGTGGGGGTGTGTCAGGAGATAGATTAAAACTAAACAGAAGCCAAACTTCAGAGTTTCACAGTCCAGCTCTTCTAGGGTGACCAAACAGCATGTGTGAAAAATCAGGACAGGGGGTGGAGGGGTAATAGGAGCCTATATAAGAAAAAGACCCAAAAACCGGGACTGTCCCTATAAAATCGGGACATCTGGTCACCCTAAGCTCTTCTTTCTCCCTTCACAGGCAAACTGGTCTCCTAGCTCAACATCCCACCAACAGAAAGGCAAATCCTCTTCACTTTAATCACATGAGCAGACCTATTGACTGCAATGGGACTGCTTGTCTGGGTAAAGACATCAAGATTTAACCCAAACTCTTGTTCTTCTCCCACTCCTTTCCAATCATGCAACTAAATCAGTCTAAGTCTACCCATCAAGCATCTTGCTAGTAGCTATCAACTCTATGCCATACTGCCGCCTGCTGCTCTGCCTCTGAATCACTGCTGTCTCTTGTCTTAGATCCAAGGATCTTGCCTTTATTTGTGTGTGTGTGTGTGTGTGTGTGTGTGTTCCTTTCATTACCACCTGCCTTCTCCCAATCAAACTGAAATGGAATCATCTAAAACCTGGAGGATCCAAATGGAAAGTAAAGATATCATGGACTTGGCCACAGGGTGTGAATGTACTGGGAAAAGCCAGGGAACTTGAAATTTACTTGGGTAAAATCTTGCAGTTAAGTAAACTTATTAATAGAACTATTTTGTCTTCTTGTGTATATATTTCACTGACTCTGATTTAGATACTGTAGTGAACATTTGCAATGAGAGCTGCTGAGTGAGAGCATTTTTGCAAATCTGACCATTAAACTTATGTATGGGAAAAAACTACGATGTATTACAATTATTTCCAAAACCTAATTTGAACATTTTCATCTCTCTATGGTTTTAGTACCACTGAGGAACAATACTGCCCATCTATTTCAGATCCTGGTCTCACAGTTATAGCATACACAAAACACCCCCCCATAAACCAGTGGGTGTTTTGTATGTGAAAGGATCGTGCCCTTAGCAGACAATGACAACACAGAGATAAAGCCCATTTTGCTTTTCTTACCCTCTCCTGCCTTATGCAAATACACTGATCTGCAGTGCACTAAAACTGAGATCTTTGTTAACACTGCCTCTCCCTGCTTGCAGATTTCAGATTGCTGCTCTCACACTTTATGAGGTGTAAGCATCTGAAAATGAGCATTTCTTATACTGCTGGTGAGTCAATATTATAAGATGATGATTTCAGTCATTATATAATATTATAACTCTTGTCATGTTGCCTTTTCACAGTGTGAAGTTTTTTAAAGTTACTGGTATTATTTTTTAGTCATCTAAGGTAGGAGAATGTCTCTATTGTTCTTTAAGTCAGATTGGTGTGTGCTGGGGCAGTGCAGGTCTGACCATCCCTCCCTCCCAGTCTTTGACTTGGTGGGCCTTTCTCACAGAACCACAACTCCTCCTCTCAGAGCTGCAAATCCGGCCTTGATGGACTCCTATCAGTGCAGACATTACTGTCCTCTCCACTAATGCCATCAACACCACTGAGCATCCTGTCCCCACCCGTTGTTCGAGGCTCCCTGACCAGAAAACACAGGAGCCAAAGGGAAGCCACTCATGGCCTGCTTCCCACTCCGACAGCAAACTGGAAAGTGTGGGAAGCACTGGAGGCTAGTGACAGCTGAAAGTAAACCTGACACACATGAATGATTCACTTCTAGATAGGACAAAACTGGAATATCTTGTCTGGATCACACCCTGACATTCTGAAGCAGGGTGGGGGTGGAGGGTGGAGCCAAACTAGAGCCCCAGATTTGAATCTGTTCCAGGGAATTGGGGTTTTCCCTGGAAACAAAACCCTAGATACCTGATTCTGCCTACAGGTCAGCTGGGAGCATAGGTATCATGAGATCTGTTGTTGTTCTCAAAATATTTACATAACATCAGGAAGTGAGGCACCTGACTGGCGTGTCACCGGCTACTAGAGGGGCTCAGGAAGTGGCCTGTCCCCATTCACGGGGAAGGAGGAAAATAAAAAAGCCCCTTTCCACAGCTGCCAGAATGAGCCTCCAGGACAAGTAGTGCCTCTTTGTGCTTGGTGAATGGGCGTTAAGACATGCTAGCCAATTCCAGTTCATTTCAGGGACTGCTCCCTTTGAACACTACATAAGTATTTGCACTGGGAAAAAGTAACTTGAACCCTTATATTTCTGAATTTCTTTATACATTGATATGGTGCAGTCCATTAAAGAGAAATGTGAAATAAAACTTGACACATCATATTTATTTGCTGTGTGTGATACAGAAAGTGTGTACCTCTCAGCCACCCCTAGATTTCAGGGCTGGCTGATTTTTTTTTCATCAAAATTCTTGTGTATTACATATTACTAGCTTTTTGTATTAGTGTAATTATATAACATGGAATAATCCTTAATACCTGCTTTGCACAGGTAATACCTTTATAGGAATAAAAAATATTTGGAGACAAAAATAGTTCCTTACCTTCATTGAAGTTGTAGATATTCTTTATCAATTTAGACAAGTAATTAGTTGGGTGATCGGACAGAAGTGCGGGGGAGAGGGGAGGCTGTTAACCGGACCAAAAAACACAAGATAGGACATGCAGACTGGGGCAAATCAGCATAGTTCCACTAAAGTCAATGGCGCTGTGTCAGTTGACAACAACTAAGGATCTGGCCTGCACATTTTCAACCTGCATTAATATGGTGTTAGGAAGTTTTATGTTGTTAATTAATTAAACCATTTTCTCTTATCATTTCATCCTACCACTATTTTCCTTGGCTTTGCATTACTCTTGTAGAAAATTCTCAAAATCAATACATAAAAAATGTTTTTAAAAGTAGCTGAGTAATAAAGGAAAGTGCCTTAATTTACTCTGAAAATCTCATAAACTGCTGTTTTGTTTTAGGTCACTGAAAAGTACCAATATTCTACTGCTTTCTTCTTTCTGCTTCTCTCCCTCCCTCCCC
The DNA here is from genome assembly GCF_028017835.1 of Emys orbicularis. Taxonomy (NCBI): domain Eukaryota; kingdom Metazoa; phylum Chordata; order Testudines; family Emydidae; genus Emys; species Emys orbicularis. The sequence continues at coordinate 91,944,568 of NC_088686.1, read as the reverse complement.
CCAATTTTCCCTCCACACTATGCCACTCATTTTAGACTTTTGTCCCAGATGTTTACATCACGGGCTCAATCTTGCACTCTGAGATTAGTCTGAGTACAGGATGCAGAATCAGTCCTTGGAGAGGTGAGAGAAAGGTAAGAGTAAGTGAAATTTGAGACATCTTCACTGCAACTGTATCTTTACTGGTAACAATCAAATAAATTGAAAGCCAGGGAAAACTTAGACCCAGTTACCTTTCAGTGTCCTATAATTGCACAGCACCGCAGTGATGATTATTATTAATAACCACCTTAATAATCTGTTGCATTTTCCTGTCAACATTCCTGAAAGATGTTATCTAACTCTTTATACCACACCCATCACTATAGCACCTGGGTTACCTTTACATTGCATGTAAACCAGATTATACAAAGAAAGGTAATAAATAAAATATAAAAAAGTATTGGCCCATTATCTGCTCATGCATTGTCACAGTTGCCAAGTTATTAGAAGTCTTATTAAAAAGGCAAGCCCTGCAGCATGCCCTGTTATGCTGGTGGTCTGGCAAAATATCAGAAGGAGTAAGTTCCACAGGTATGGGGTTGCTCCTTGGCACGAATCCTAAATAGTTCAGTTCAAGGAACCAAGAGCAGCACAGTCTCAGCAGATCTTAACATGGCAGGATGTTGGAAGATATGTCAGTCTGTCAGTTAACTACTTAACTACTGTAGATCTCAGGCCAGGTAGGGCTCAGCTATAGTAATCAACACCTTGAAATGTGCTCAGACGTGAACAGAAAACAGGCATGGAGCATCATTGTAGCATGCTTGTAGCAATCCACCCACCACTCTATCTTCTGCTAGCACCAGAACTGACTTGTCTGTGTGAACTGACTTTAGAATGATATAAAATTAACATGGCACACATTAAATGGTTTAAAAACTGGCTAACTGATAGCTCTCAAAATATAACTATAAATGGGGAATCGTCATTGAGTGAATCTATTTCCAGTGATTCTTGGCCCTATGCTATTTAACACTTTTATCAATGAGCTGGAAGAAAACATAAAATCATCACTGATAAAGTTTGCTGGTGGCACAAAAACTGGGGGACTGGTAAATAATGAAGAGGACAGGTCACTGATTCACAGGGATCTGGATCACTTGGTAAACTTGGTGCAAGCATCACTATATGTTTTAATATGGCTAAATGTAAATGTATACACCTAGGAACATAGAATGTAGGTCATGCTTACATGATGGGGGACTCTGTCCTGAGAAGCGGTGACTCTGAGAAAGATTTGGGGTTTGTCATGGATAATCAGGGGAACATGAGCTCCCAGTGTGGCACCATGGCCAAAAGAGCTAATGCAATCTTGGGATACATAAACAGGGGACTCTTGAATAGGAGCAGAGAGGGTATTGTACCTCTGTATTTGGCATTGGTGAGACCACTGCTGGAATACTGTGCCCAGTTCTGGTGCCTACAATTCAAAAAGGATGTTGATAAATTGGAGATGGTTCAGAGAAGAGGAAGAGGCACAAGAATGGCTAAAGGATTAGAAAACATGCCTTATAGTGATAGACTCAAGAAGCCCAATCTATTTAGCTTAACAAAGAGAGGGTTAAGTGGTGACTTGATTACGGTCTGTAAGTATCTACTTGGGAACAAATATTTAATAATGGGCTCTTCAGTCTAGCAGAGAAAAGTATAACGTGCTCCTCTGGCTGGAAATTGAAGCTACACAAATTTAGACTGGGAATAAGGTATACATTTTTAATTATAAGTACTTAACCATTGGGACAATTTATCAAGTGTTATGGTGGATTCTCTATCACTGAACATTTTAAAATCAAGATTGGATGTTTTTCTAAAAGAGATGCTCTAGGAATTATTTTGGGGAAATTCTTTGGCTTGTGTTATACAGGAGGTCAGATTAGATTATCATAATAGCCCTTCTGGCCTTAAATTCATAGATTCATTCATAGATTCTATGTTCAGTTCTAGGCTAATAGGCAGAGGAGAGAAAAGTCAGCCTTGCCTGGTTCCCCCAGGCAACAAAAAGTGTCTGTCTTCTACATGCTAACCTAAACTCTTCTATTAGGTATGTTGCTGTCAGGGCTGCACACATGGGAAATGCCTGATAGCCAGTAATGTGAATTGAGTTTTGAGACTGACAGTGACGTGTAGGTAAATATTAACCATTCTACAGATAACCCTTCTCAGCCTCACATTGTCTAAGCACTGGAAGACCTGGCTCAGTCCCCTTCTCTAACCATTAGCCCAGAGTCATCTGATTTTCCTAACTCATTTGCACTGGAGTGTTAGCTGAATAACTAAGTGCTTTGAATTAAGAATATCAACAATTCCATGATGTCAATGTTTTTATGTGGATTATATGAACAAGCAGTCGTAAAAACTCACACTCTGAGATGGTGCAAATATTTTAAAACATGTTCTTTACTCAATTCCAAAATAATAATATAGTTTCTTATACTCTTCATATATTTCTCAGCATAATAGTTAACCCACTGAGTGTAGTAGAGGGAGTGTTGTCTAGTGATTAGAAAAAGGAGTCAGGACTGTCAAATTCTGGCCCAGGCATTGTGAAGTTGTATGACTTTAGGTAAATTGCTTATGGTCCAATCCTGAAACACTGAATTCATTATGGGTTTTCTCATTGGCTTTAATGGGAATAAGAGGGGAGTAATCTCCCTCTGCCTCAATTTCTCTCCCTATAAAATGGGCATAAAAATAGAAGCACCTACTTCATAGAGAAGGTGGGAGACCTGATTAATGTTTGTAAAGGGTTTGAGATCTTTGCATGACATATACTATCCATATTGAAAGTGTCATTACTGTATCACTGAGGGATATATGCAGTGTATAACTAAGGAATTTGCATTTTATAGTGTTATGGAATTAGGCTGACCAGTGTAGTTTTCTACCAGTGATCAGAATGGAAAACTGATTCAAGGCACGATTGAGCACGTACTAGAAGTGGCTGGCATGTCACAGTTAAATCAGGTTGGTTTGTTTGATGCCTTGGCCATATCTCAGTTACATATTTTAACAAAATTATATCGAGTGTTTCGCAACTGTACTTAAAAGTACTTAATCCTAACTATGGTATTTGTGCTGGTTTGTGTTTTACCCTTGCTTTTCCAAAAACATTTAGTCTGATTGTTTAAACATTCTGAGTACTCATGCCATATCTAAAAATCCCCAAAATTCCACCGTTGTTTAGAAACCAAGGCCATGGTCCTGAGATGCACACGTAAGTTGAAATAACTACTTTGTTAGGAAATATTATTTTCATCATAAAAAGTATGTGTTCCCAACAGTGTATTAAAGTCTCTGAGATACTGAGAAAAAATATTGGAATTCAATCTTGGATACTGATGTAAAAATATTTAAATTAGGGCTGTCAAGTGATTTAAAATATTAATTGCGATTAATCGTGTGATTAATCGCACTGTTAAACAATAATAGAATACCATTTACTTAAATATTTTTGGATTTTTCTACATTTCAAATATATTGATTTCAATTACAACACAGAATACAAAGTGTACAGTGCTCACTTTATATTTATTTTTATTATAAATATTTGCACTGTAAAAAACACAAGAAATAGTATATTTCGATTCACCTAATACAAGTACTGTAGTGCAATCTCTTTATAATGAAAGTTGAATTTACAAAAAATAACTGCATTCAAAAATTAAACAATGTAAAACTTTAGAACCTACAAGTCCACTCAGTCCTACTTCAGCCAATTGCTCAGACAAACAAGTTTGGTTACAATTTGCAGGAAATAATGCTGCCCACGTCTTGTTTACAATGTCACCTGAAAGTGAGAACAGGCGTTCGCATGGCATTGTTGTAGCTGGCATCGCAAGATATTTACATGCCAGATGCGCTAAAGATTCGTATGTCCCTTCGTGCTTCAATTACCATTCCAGAATGTATGCGTCCATGCTGTTGATGGGTTCTGCTTGATAACAATCCAAAGCAGAGTGGACTGATGCATGCTCATTTTCATCATCTGAGTCAGATGCCAGCAACAGAAGGCTGATTTTCTTTTTTAGTGGTTCGGGTTCTGTAGTTTCCGCATCGGAGTGTTGCTCTTTTAAGATATTTGAAAGCATTCTCCACACCTCGTCCCTCTCAGATTTTGGAAGGCACTTCAGATTCTTATCTTGGGTCCAGTGCTGTATCTATCCTTAGAAATCTCATATTGGTACCTTCTTTGCGTTTTGTTAAGTTTACTGTGAAAGTGTTCTTAAAACGAACATGTGCTGGGTCATCATCTGAGACTGCTATAACATGAAATATATGGCAGAATGCGGGTAAAACAGAACAGGAGACATACAATTCTCCCCCAAGGAGTTCAGTCACAAATTTAATTAATGCATTATGTTTTTAATGAGCATCATCAGCACGGAAGCATGTCCTCTGGAATGGTGACCGAAGCATAAAAGGGCATATGAATGTTTAGTATATCAGGCACATAAATACCTTGCAACACTGGCTACAAAAGTGCCATGTGAACACCTGTTCTCACTTTCAAGTGATGTAAATAAAAAGCAGTCAGCAGTATCTCCCGTAAATGTAAACAAACTTGTTTGTCTTAGCAATTGGCTGAACAAGAAGTAGGACTGAGTGGACTTGTAGGCTCTAAAGTTTTACATTGTTTTGTTTTCGAGTGCAGTAACAAAAAAAATCTACATTTGTAAGTTACACTTTCACAATAAAGAGATTGCACTTCAGTACTTGTATGAGGTGAATTGAAAAATACTATTTTTTATCATTTTTACAGTGCAAATATTTGTAATCAAAAATAATAATATAAAGTGAGCACTGTACAATTTGTGTTCTGTGTTGTAAAAGAAATCAATATATTTGAAAATGTAGAAAAACATCCAAAAATATTTAATAAATTTCAATTGGTATTCTATTGTTTAATAGTGCGATTAATCGTGATTCATTTTTTTAATTGCAATTAATTTTTTTGAGTTAATAGTGTGAGTTAACTGCGATTAATCAACAGCCCTAATTTAAATACACCATAATATATACAGATCTAGCCCGGTTCACTGAAGAGTCCTTTATGTTGTGAACATACTTTCAGTTCAATTGGAGACATGAAAGGTAGCTGTACAGTACATACTGTTCACAATTAATAACACTTCTTGTTATAGCCATTCAGGTGTATATTGAATTATGCTTTGGTCATAAACAAAAGTTATCATGAAAAGTAATTAGAAGTGTGTCATAGAAGCAAAAGAAAAGGAAAAGGGGGTAGATTATGTTTAACTCAAATCAGATAGTTGACAATATGCAAAAAAGACTTAGTGGGATTCACAATGCAATGTCTTCACACTTAAAAGATTCATACTTACTTTGCAGGTGTAGATGATACTGAGTCATAGACCCCATGGTGAAGAACACAGCTGTGTTCAATATAGGCAAGCATACTTAAGGTGGAAATAAAATGAAAATAATCACGTTTCTTTGCCATACTAGCATTTAACCTTGGAAAAACAAAACCCAGTTTTATAACCTCCTTTGGAATGAAGGAATCACTAATTGCTACTCAGTGGTGGGTTTGGTAAAAATGTATCTTTCTGACCTAATACTTACAGTCTATTTGGTAGCGCAAAGGCAGAGATGCAGAGTGTGGGCAGGAAATGGAACAAAAGAAACCTTAAATGCATGATGAAAATGGAAGCTATGATTAGCAATAATGTTTGTACCAACAAACTTCTATTTAGCATTCGCTTTATGCATATACAATAAAATTATAATAGGCCTGCACCAAAATCCTGGATATTAATGCTTTGGTTCTTTGGGTTGTTTGCAATCTTGATCGAGAACTTGATCGAGATTTTGTAGTTTGAGCCCCTCTGTAATTAATAGAAAATACAGTAGGTCTAGAATGTGGACATGATACAGATCCCAGTCGGGCAAAGCACTTAAACACATGTGCCTTTAAGTCTGTGAGTAGTCCCATGAACTTCAATGAGTTCAATGAGTTAACTCCATTAAAGTGAGGAGTAGGAGTACTGGAAACCCATTGTGCAGATAGGGAAACTGAGGCAAAACGTTTCATAGCTCTTCAATGGGAATAAGTACATGCTTAAAGTTATGCTTATGCTTTACTGGATAAGGGCAATAAACTCTACAAAATAATGACATTCTTTCTATCCATGGTAAATTATTCATGCTCTTTCAGAAAGGTCTAGTGCTAGGAGTCTGGAACTTCTGACATCTCATCTCTGACCCTGATTACTTCTGTGTTCTTGAGCAGCCCATTTATAAAGCTCTTTGCCTCAGTTTCCCCATCTGTATAATGGGGTTCCAGTATTTTGATTATCACTTAGTGAGTTACTTCGCTCGCAAGAGTGTTGTGAGGATTACTTAGTGAATGTTTATAAAGTGTCTTGATACTGATGGACCTGATGCAGAAATTTTTACCCCATTCAGCACTGGACCTGAAAAGTGCTCGATTATAATTACCTGATGGATGTGTCTACCTGTTTCAGAGAGAATGTTTAGTTGGGAAAAGAGTGACACAAAACAGTGGGTGGAAATACTGGTCAAGTATTAGTAAAAAATGGTGAGTTAACACCTGAGCTTTGGGGGTTATTTGTGCTGGGGGATTTATTATTATTATTGTTGTTATTTTGTTATCCTTAGTTCAGTATTTGCATCAGAACAACTTTTCCAGATATCTGTTTTCTTTTATCTTGTATTTCTTCTTAAATTTTCCTTTTCTCTTTTCTGTCCTCCTCTGTTTTCCATCTTCCTACTTAGCATAGGAGAGTCAAACAGAAAGTGGATATATTTGGAAGATTATATCACTTGAATACAAAGAAAAAGTAAAGGCTTGAGGTTGTAATAATCTTTTTCTAGTTTTCCTTAATAGCTCTTACATATATACCCCCCTGCTTTTTATAGCTCTCTGCTGTCTGAGGCTTGGTCGTCACTTAAACCTTATATAGGCACAGCTATGTCAGGCCTCATTTACTCTATAACGTTAGGTCAATGTAAGCCATCTTGCGTCGACTTAGTTGTGCATGTGTCTACACTTACATTTGTCTGGCACCAATGTAAGTACTCCATTACAGCGACACAGTACCAACACCTCCCCAAGCAGCACTGAGCCCTGGGTGATGTACAGACGCCAATGGAGCATGAGTTTAGAAGCTGTGTTATTTTTGTCAACTCTTACAGTCCTCCAGCTGTCCCACAATGTCTGATACTGATCGCTCTGGTTAGAGTTGTGAACTCCACTGACCACGGCTCACAGATACCAGAAGGCCCCCTGGTACTTTAAAGCTCCTCAAATTTTTGAAATGCTTTTTCCTAATTGTCCAGCTTGGTGAACACACCTAGCAACTCTCCATTGTTGAGTGAAAGTACCCAGAAGACCATGCCAGCTACACACTCCAGACACGAACTCTGACTTGGTGTAGACAGGAGATACCTGATATCCTAGGCCTGTGGGGAGAAGAAGCTGTGCAAGCTGTAGAAATATGGACATCTATGAGACGACTGCATGAGGGATACAGGAGAGTGGGTATGACACAGACCAGTAGCTGTACCATGTGAAAGTGAAGGAACTGCATCAGGCATATCAGAAGGCCGGGGAGGCCAACAGTCAAGCCAGTGCCAAGTCACAGACCTGCTGCTTTTACAAAGAGCTGCATGCAATAGATTGTGGATACCACCACTTCACACACCAGCCTGGATATCTCTGAGAAGCCTGAGACACAGGCTTCTTGTGTGAACATCAAGAATGAGGAGCAGGTGCATGAGGAAAAGGAGGAGGATGGCCATCAGCTACACTATGAGCAAGGACCTGTTTGAGACTCCACCACAGTCCAGTCAGTCCTGGCAGTTGAGCTTGGGTGAGCCCAATGCAGGGGAAAGAACCTCGGGTAATGTACAATGATGTACTGATGGTGCCCCCAACTTAACAGGACACAGCTATCAACTATTCATTATCTTACTTGTACTAGAAGAGGTTGCAGTAAAACCGGAATAGCATTGCTATCTGCTTTTCATTCCCCTCTAGAGTTAGGCAAGAGGGTCCTTGCGGAGCAGTTTGTGTAAGTACATCGGGATGTCCCTTGAATCCTTCTGAGAGATCTCAATGAAAATGTCATGGAGATACTGTATAATCCTCTCCCAAAGTTTTCTAGGGATGGCAGCTTTATTTCTTCCTCCATGGTAGGACACTCCCCCATGCCAGTTGGTGATAACTTCACCAGGTATCACTGCAGTACACAGGCTAGCAGCATAGGGGCCTGGGCAGCTTTGGGATGCTAGCAACAGCTGTGCTCTCTGTGCCTTTGTTTCGCTGAGGAGTGTAATATCAGCTAAAATCACCACCACTTGTGGAAAATGGTGCTAGAATTCAGTGCCATTGCCCTATACTCACAGTTTCATGCAACCCAACAATTGCCTCCTCATTTCCCTCACCTCTAGCGGGCCATACTCACCATGTCTGGACCTGTGAGTGGTTCCATGCACAAGCACTCTGAAGCAGAAGTGTCAATAAGCGTGTCTTGTTTAAAACTTTAGGGGAGCTAGGAAGGCAGTTCTGAATCTTAAATTTCACTTTCTGTTGTGACTATATTGACAGTGATATCCCTGTGTGTTATTGTCAAGGCTGTATCCCTACTTTGAACTTTAGGGTACAAATGTAGGGGCCTGCATGAAAACTTCTAAGCTTATCTACCAGCTTAGCTCTGGTCCGCTGCCACCATCTTAAGAATTCCCTCCCTGGGAAGCCTTGAGAAACCTTTCACCAATTCCCTGGTGAATACAGATCCAAACTCCTTGGATTTTAAACAAGGAGAAATTGACCCTTCCCCCCTCCTTCCTTTCACCAACTCCTGGTGAATACAGATCCAAACCCCCTTTGGATCTTAAAACAAGGAGAAATCAATCAGGTTCTTAAAAAGAAGGCTTTTAATTAAAGAAAAAGGTAAAAATCATCTCTGTAAAATCAGTATGGAAAATAACTTTACAGGGTAATCAAACTTAAAGAGCTCAGAGGAATCCCCTCTGTCTTAGGTTCAAAGTATAACAAACAAGATAAGCACTCTGGTAAAAGGTACATTTACAAGTTGAGAAAACAAAGTAAATCTAAGACGCCTTGCCTGGCTTTTACTTACAATTTTGAAATAAGAGAGACTTGTTTAGAAAGATGGGGAGAACCTGGATTGATGTCTGGTCCCTCTCAGTCCCAAGAGCGAACAACCCCTTAAACAAAGGACACACACAAAAACCTTTCCCCCCCCAAGATTTGAAAGTATCTTGTCCCCTTATTGGTCCTTGGGGTCAGGTGTCAGCCAGGTTACCCGAGCTTCTTAACCCTTTACAGGTAAAAGGATTTGGAGTCTCTGGCTAGGAGGGATTCCATAGCACTGTACACAGGAGAGCTGTCACCCTTTCCTTTATAGTTATGACACGCCCCCCCAAATCACAGATAGTGTTGGACGTTTGGTTCCACACTGGCTGTGATTTCTTTCCTGGAGCTCTAGGAGAAAACAGAGTTAATAAGACACATGTACCTTTAGACATACTACTGATTATATAAAAACTAACAATATGTTTCATTACAAGAACAATTGTTAACCAGTTAACTCTGGGAAACTTTCCCGGGAGAGTGCATCAGCCACTTTGGTGTTGTATTTCAAAATTAAAATCTTGGAGAGCTAAACTCCACCGAAGAAGTTTTTTGTTATTTCCCTTGGCGGTATGAAGCCACTGTAGCGCAGCATGGTCTGTTTGTAGTTGGAACCGCCGTCCCCAAACATATGGGCGTAGCTTTTCCAGCGCGTACACAATGGCGTAGCATTCCTTTTCGCTGATTGACCAGTGGCTTTCCCTCTCAGACAGTTTCTTGCTGAGAAACACGACAGGATGGAATTCTTGATCCGGTCCTTCCTGCATTAAAACTGCTCCCACGCCTCGCTTGGACGCATCTGTGGTTACTAGGAACGGTTCGTCAAAGTCTGGGGCCCTTAGCACAGGGTCAGACATGAGTGTTGCCTTAAGCTGGTTAAAGGCCTTTTGACACTTATCAGTCCACTGAACTGCATTTGGCTGTTTCTTTCTGGTTAGGTCTGTCAGCAGGGCGGCGATTTGGCTGTAGTGTGGTACAAATCGCCTATAATATCCGGCCAAGCCTAAGAAGGATTGGACCTGTTTCTTTGACTTTGGAACCGGCCACTTTTGGATAGCATCCACTTTGGCCTGTAGGGGATTTATAGTTCCTTGACCCACCTGGTGCCCCAAGTACGTCACTCTGTTTTGGCCTATTTGACACTTTTTAGCCTTAACAGTTAGTCCTGCCTGCCGGATGCGCTCGAAGACTTTTTTCAGGTGCTCCAGGTGTTCTGTCCATGAATTAGAAAAAATGGCCACATCATCGAGGTAGGCAACTGCAGATTCTCCCAATGCTGCTAGGAGACCATCTACAAGTCTTTGGAAGGTGGCGGGTGCATTTCGCAACCCGAAAGGGAGTACATTGAATTCATACACCCCTGCCTGGTCCTTGCTGCTTCCATTTCCATCTCTTTTTCTTTCAGCTCCATCTCTTTTTTATGGGCCTCCTGTTTGGCTTTTTCTTCTCTTTCTCTCAGCTCCATCTCTCTTTTATGGGCCTCCTGTTTGGCTTTTTCCAGCTCCATTTCTCTCTTGTGGGCCTCCTCTTTGGCTTTCTCTTCTCTGTTTCTCAGCTCTATCTCTTTTTCTTTTAGCTCCATAGCTCTCTTGTGGGCCTCCTCTTTAACTTTTTCTTCTTTGGTAGTCATTTTCCTGGTTTTCTTGTGCTGGGTCACACCCCTCTGCAGTTGACTGAAACTGGGATGTACTTAGCTCAGGCTCCTGCTGAGTGCTGCTGAGTTAACAGAGACTTTCTAACAAGCTACTCCCGAGGATGTAAAAAGAAAAAAAAAAAACAATTTACCTTGTAAATTACCTTTTACCAGTTGTTTGCTCATTAATTGAACCCTTCTCTTAACAAAGGACCTTGTTAAAAAAAACTTAACACCTCTGCCTTCAGGCAAGGAGAGATAAGATATGCATCTACCTTCAGCTCTGCTTTCCAAGCAGCTAGAAGGAAAAAAAAATCTTACTGGCTTTTGGGTTTAAAACGATCCCACCGCTGTGCCACCATGTCAAGGCTGTATCCCTACTTTGAACTTTAGGGTACAAATGTAGGGGCCTGCATGAAAACTTCTAAGCTTATCTACCAGCTTAGCTCTGGTCCGCTGCCACCATCTTAAGAATTCCCTCCCTGGGAAGCCTTGAGAAACCTTTCACCAATTCCCTGGTGAATACAGATCCAAACTCCTTGGATTTTAAACAAGGAGAAATTGACCCTTCCCCCCTCCTTCCTTTCACCAACTCCTGGTGAATACAGATCCAAACCCCCTTTGGATCTTAAAACAAGGAGAAATCAATCAGGTTCTTAAAAAGAAGGCTTTTAATTAAAGAAAAAGGTAAAAATCATCTCTGTAAAATCAGTATGGAAAATAACTTTACAGGGTAATCAAACTTAAAGAGCTCAGAGGAATCCCCTCTGTCTTAGGTTCAAAGTATAACAAACAAGATAAGCACTCTGGTAAAAGGTACATTTACAAGTTGAGAAAACAAAGTAAATCTAAGACGCCTTGCCTGGCTTTTACTTACAATTTTGAAATAAGAGAGACTTGTTTAGAAAGATGGGGAGAACCTGGATTGATGTCTGGTCCCTCTCAGTCCCAAGAGCGAACAACCCCTTAAACAAAGGACACACACAAAAACCTTTCCCCCCCCAAGATTTGAAAGTATCTTGTCCCCTTATTGGTCCTTGGGGTCAGGTGTCAGCCAGGTTACCCGAGCTTCTTAACCCTTTACAGGTAAAAGGATTTGGAGTCTCTGGCTAGGAGGGATTCCATAGCACTGTACACAGGAGAGCTGTCACCCTTCCCTTTATAGTTATGACAGTTATATCTGCAGCTGCTGCTGTTGTGGCTTTGGGGGGTTCCCCTTCCACAACCACGGAATGCCCAAACCAGATAAGGAGGAGAAAAAAGAGGACTCAGGATGACATGTTCAATGAGAGCCTGCGAGCCAGTGCTGCATCAGACTGTGAGCATAGGGCCTGGAGGGTGAACACTGTAGACAGCCTGAAGAAGGAAAGAGCAGACAGGAGAAAGGCCCAGCAGGAAAAGGAGAGGGAGATTCACCAGGATATAATGGGGTTTCTCTGGCAACAAACACAGATGCTACAGACTCTTGTGGATCTACAGGTTCAACAGTTATGGGCTCGGCTTCCTTTGCAGTCCATGGAAAACTCCATTACAGCACCTCCCTAAGCCTCCCCATAACTTTCCCATGGTATCTGGGGATGCATCCCTATCCCTACCATTCCACCCTTGGGAACATTAAGGACAACCACAGCTTCATGTACACTGACATATTCCTTCCCCTTATTAAGTTCTGTTCCATTAATTTATTAAGGTTTTAATGTATTTGCTTTTAAATTGCACAGTTTTCTTTGCACTGATTTTGTTACTTTATAAAATTCCATTATTTGGAAAATAATTCACTGTTATTAGTTCCCAGCATGCTGCTGGATGCCTATCAGTTCTGAAAGTACCCACTTACTTGTTGTTGTCCAGTGCAACAACTCTTAGGATCACTGACAAATACAGTGCATTAAAGATAAATTTACAGCAAATTTACATTAAATTTAAATTTACAGAGGTGCATTGACAGTGTCATATTCATTGATGTACACCATGCACCATACAATTCCTAAAGGCCCCAAAACAGCACAGGTAGAGCACAGTATGCTACAACACATTACTGTGACTCACTGTTAAAGTGCTCTTTCAAAGCCTCCCTGCGGCGTATAGCTCCGCATTGAGTTCTTCTAATAGCCCTTGTGTCTGGCTGTTCAAACTCAGCAGACAGCTACTCCACCCTCCATCATAGTGGCAACGTTCCATGCTTTGCTTCACAGATATTATGCAGGACACAGCAGGCAATTATAACCCTAGTGATGGTTTTTTTCCCCAGAGAACCAATCTTGTGAGTAAACAATGCCAGTGTCCCTTCATTCTACCAAAACACATTCAACTTTCATTCTGCACCTGCTAAGCCAGTAGTTGAATCTTTCCATGGTGCTGTTGAGGTGCCGAGTGTACAGCTTCATCAGCCAGGGGAGCAAGGAGGAGATTGGGTCCCTTAGGATCACTATGACATTGCAATATCTTCAATGGTAATCCACCTGTCAGGAAAGAAAGTCCCTGCTTGTAGTTTTCTGAACAGTCTGCTTTCTTAAAGATATGAGCATCATGCACCTTCCCTGGCCAGCCAACATTGATTTGGCGAAGCATCCCTAGTGACCCACCAACACATGAATAACAGTAGAAAAATAGGCCTTTCTGTTGATGTACTCTGTGGCAAGGTGGTCTGGTGCCAAAATAGGGATGTGCATGTTGTCTATTGCTCCAGTGCAGTTCAGGAATCTCATTGCTGCAAATCTATCCACTATGTCTTGCATATTGCCGAGAGTCACAGCCCTGCCTAGCAGCTGATGATTAATGGCCCTGCACACTTGCATGACAATGGCCCTCACAGTGGATTTTCTAACTCCAAAATGATTTCCCACTGGTAGGAATCTGGTATTGGAAGTTTCCACAATGCAATCACCACTCGCATCTCCACTGTCAGTGGAGCTCTCATTTTGGTTTCTCTGCTCTGGAGGGCTAGGACAAGCTCAGTACACAGATCCAGGAACGTGGCCTTGCACAGCAGAAATTACTGAAGCCACTGCTTGTTATCGCAAGCCTGCATTACAATGCAATCCCACCAATCAGTGCTCATTTCTCAGGCCCAGTAGCAGCACTCCATCATCTGCAGCTGCTCTGTGAATGCCACCAACAACCTTGAATTGGTTCTTGGTTGAATTGGTTCTTGCTGTGTCTTGGAGGACAGCAATCTGTCCTCCAAGAAACTGTCATGTTCCCCACTGATTCGGTTCTTCTTACAGCGCTGCAAATACCAGGGGATCATGCATCCCATGCTTGCAATGCTTATGACAATAGTGCAGAGCTGTGCAGGTTCTATGCTTCCATCAGAACTCGTGGACAGTGAGGAGGGCCATAGGGGTTCATGGTATTTTTAAAAAAATGACATTATGGGATGGATACAGTTGCACACTGGGAAGTTGCTCCCACTCACCCCTGTGTGACTCATTTCTGCCCCACTGTGCATTTCCAAAACTTCCAAAAAGACAGTGTGCAGGATGGTGGCCAGTTGCACACTAGGATACCTACCTGTAATACACTGCATTGTGCATCGACACAAGCACGCCTGGTGAGTGTGTGCAGCACCTACATGAGCCAAGAATGCATATGCACAAGTGATACTAACTGTGGTGGCTTTATGCTGATGTAACTTGCATCAACGAAAATGTGTAGTGTAGACATGGCCTCAGTCAAGGGTATGAAGAAAAGCATGCTCCTGACTGACACAGCTATGCCAACAAAACTCCCAGTGTAGACGCAGCTATTCCAACAGAAGAGTGCTTCTGCCAGCATAGATAAGTCACTCAGGGAGATGATGTTCCTACACTGGCAGAAAAACTCCTATCAGTGTATGCTGTGTCTATGGTAAGGGGCTACACCATCATAGCTATGCCGACATAGACTTTGTAATGTAGACATACCTTGAGTCTATATTTTCCTTAATGGATATATTTATTCCCAGGTACCACATGTTTCTTTTCTCCCTAATTAAGGGCCCAAACCTACAGTTGTTACTCAGAACTCCCATTGAAGTCAGAGGGGCATTTGACTGTAGGTAGATAGTAGTATCAGGCTGTGTATATCTTCTCTTTTAGACACCAATTCAGCAAAGAATTAAAGCATGTGCTTAACTTTTATGACCATGAATAGTTCCATTGACTTCAATAAGACAACATGTGCTTAAAGTTAGCATGTACAGAAGTTCTTTACTGAACCAGGGCCTTGCTGAACACTCCTAAAGAAGCCCTCATGGCAGATCAATTGTTAATTTAATTTCCTATCCCATTTTTCCACATACAAAGAAGCAAATTGAACCAAGCACCAGCTAAAAATGATTGGCTCATAGTTATATGATTTTGTATGATTGTCACTGTGGTTACAAGAAGAAAAATATTTACCTTAATACCAAAAGAAAGAGTCCACTATTGTTTCAAAGAGTCCAGTAATCAAGTTGCAATAGTAACAGATTACTGCTGTCATGTTTCTTTTTTCCCCAGGTTCTGATTTCTCTGCCTGTCTCTGGTTTTATTCTAGTAAGAGATACCTACTGGCTCATTTTGCTCAGGTCATCTAGGAGAACTTACATGGGCCAATAGTTTCCATTACATTTAGCTCTTCTCTTGTCTTTTGCAGTTAAATGAAATGATATGGTCTGAACTCCACTGGAGTCAGTGAAGTTACACCAGGACAAAATGTGGCCTGTTATTTAAACTGCATCATAGAAGCCTGCCACAGTGTTGTTTGCTATCTGAATAACAAAAAAATAGTTTAATCAACAACTTTATAACAGCTGGTAGGCAAATAAATATTTGATATCAAAATATCAGGCCAGCTCCTAAACCCTCACTCAGGTCCCTTTGTGCTGCAGGAGCAATTCAAAGGAACCTGAAGCCAGTCATAGGTAGGCAGCTGAGGATTCCCCCACTATGAGCAAATTCTCAGCTGACACTAAGTCAGCAGAGCCACTTTACACCAGCTGCTCTCCCTCTCACTCTAGCAGATAGGGCTAGATCTGGAGTGCAGCAAGCCTAAGCCAACAGAGCAATCCCTAAGAGACTGTTCCAACCAGTCTAGGTTAAAGCGGCCCTGAGGCTACTCTGACATTTGCCAGGGGCTATTTTGACTCCCAGGCAGTCCCAGCATTGGAAGAATTGGAAAGATAGCCTAACGTGAGCCATCTTTGTGTGTCCCCTGCCCAGCTGTGCCAAGTGTCAGCATGAGCTTGGCAGCGGAGAGGAATCAGACCATACAAAATAAAATTTTTAATGAATCATTGAACATATCTCACTTCCATTCTGACACTGAACTCCCTCTTACACCCAGTCCAGCTGAGACTGGCTCAAGCTAAGATCCTGGTTCTGTATTGCTTACTGAAAGTTTTGTCTGGAGAAGGATTACAGAAATAGGCACAAAATACAGCTATTATAAAGTCTTCCTGAAATAGCTTAAGATCTATTTTGTTTTTAAATAACAGAACCTAACTTGTCTTCAAACTATGAGTAAATTGTGAGTCCATTAAAGGGTGTTCTCTATGTACCCCAAGCTGTCAAAGTAACAAGTGCAGTGCATGAGGCTTGCTAAATACATAATATTTCCTGATATTCAGGGAGACTTCAAGAAAACAGAAACATTCTGGTGCTTTGAAGGAAGACTATGCCTTGGTGGGAGGGGTAGCTAGTATCTGAGTGGGATTAGGACTCCTGTCGATTTTCATGTTCATGGTACAAGGATGGAATGTACATAATCGAGACTGGTTTTAAGGCTGGTACAAAAAAGAGAAACTACATCAGGGATAAAAGGAGCTAGAGAATAAAGAGCATAGTAAATATGAACACTACAGGACACGATAGACTATGGGGAAAGGCGTCATTGAACAAAATCCTGTATGCTGTTGGGCAACTACCCTTGTAGTGGAATAAGATACAGGGAGCTTATTCCTCACAACAGGGCAAGATTCCAAATCTATTACTGAAAAGAAACTAGGTTACCACCCTAATTGGGGCACTGTGACTCCAAGAGGACGTGGTCTACTACCTTAGATACCTGTCAGGCTCTGATTGTGTGGTGTACACACACACACACACACACACACACACACACCCCTTTACCAAAATGTTAAAGTTGTTTTTAATCTTCCAAAATACGTGTTCAGTTTAATCAAAAGGTTTAGAAATGGTCTAATGGTGAGATTTAAAGCTGAAAATGTGAAAGCATGAAGATTCTTTATGTATTTGGAGTTACAGGTGAGATCAAATCAGCCCTCTAATGGGACCGTAGTTATAACCTTTACTGTGAAAATCTACCTCTCCATGCCTACCCTACCCGTCTTCAGCCCCAAGATCCTGGTCTTACAGGTCCAAAAGTGCTACAAAGGAAGATCTCTGTTAGCTATCAGCTATAGAATGACACCTTATGTTCTTTCTAAGCTGCAACCAGCCAACAGAGGGTAATATGCTCTCACACACAGAGATATGTGTCAAAGCCTGCTCCCAAAGAAGTCAATGGCAAAAATGAACTCCCATTGACAAAAACAGGAGCAAAATTGGGCCTATAACTACAGCTTAAATCAGTTGGAGCATGATTTTGCCCCAAACTACCCACAACAAAAATGAGTATCTTTGCTTTATTACAGTCTAGTCTCTTGTGATAGCTGCACAAGAGTTTTAAAGGAGAAGTAACTGTACGGAAAGTTGAAGAATTAGCAACAAGCTACTTTTGAGCTAGAGGGAGACAAAGAAGGGTTGGCCAATTTCAGACTGTTAAATCAGAGGACTTTCTAGAGACAAATAATTCAAAAACAACTGGAAGTTTCCTCAACCTTTGCAGAAACTTTCTTTTGCCTTCAAAGTAAATGTGACAATTCTCAGATGAAACTAATTTTCTAAACCAAAAAGAGGCAAAAATAGGGCTTTCTAATAAGGGTAGCACTTTCCTCCTTAACTGTGGAAATGTTGCTACATATGTGAAGTTTGCAAACAAGGAAGGACAGCAGTTACAAGGAGGTATAGGTATGAGCAACTGGCTGAAATAAAGAGAAAATTTCCACTGAATAACAGGAGAAATTGGTAAGATATATTAGATCAAGGGGAATTGAGGGAACCCTCATAGCATGGGATATTTAAATTTAGGCTAGACAAATCACTAAAGAAAGTACTGCATGGAACAATATTTCATCAGCATGGGGTACTGGTTAAATGTTAAGTGATAGGTGTTTTTTATGTTGAATCTGTGTCACTCTTTGATGAATCAAGCAATGTAATTGTAAAGTACTCTTTCCTAGCAAATATGTCATTAGTCTGCTGGCTTCTAGAAAGTCCTCAGATAAAACCTTTGTTGCAGGGAACTTTCTTAACTTTCTATCAGTGATTCACCTATACCATTTTAACATTTTGAGATAAAGCTGATCTGACCCATATGCCTTACTGATTTCCACTCACCTGTTCTAATGTGGCCTAAAATTTCTTCACTATCTTTCCTGTCGTAGAAAATGTGTATATCATAACAATTTTGGCCAATATATGCCCCGTGAACACTAAAGCAAGGAATTTATTGCAGTTTTTTGTATTCACTCGCCTTCTTCCTCCATCACTAAATAATTCCTGTTGCCTCTTACAAGCCTTATTGATTCCATCAATGACCTTTTGCTCTTTTATATACTTGAGCAGCATTCTCATTACTGCCTTGATTGTTCTATGTGATCTGTCCTAATTCTTGGGGGCTGACAGGATTGAAACATTGTAGACTAAATCCTGCCTTCAATTACCCCATGCCTAATTTGGCACAGAGAGAAAAGACCACACTCTCTCTGCTAGTGTAAATCAACATATCTCCATTGAAGTCAATGGGACTATGTTGACTTACCATAAATAAGGGCCTGGCTCAGAAACTTTTCAAGATAGCTTTCTAAGGCCTTGGCTACACTTGCGAGTTGCAGCGCTGTAAAGCCGCCCCCAGCGCTGTAACTCACTCCCCGTCCACACTGGCAAGGCATTTGCAGCGCTGTATCTCCGTGGTTGCAGCGCTGCATGTACTCCACCTCTCCGAGAGGAATAGCGAGTGCAGCGCTGCCGCTGCAGCGCTGCGGCGCCAGTGTGGCCGCCCAATGCGCTGTGAATGGCCTCCAGAATTATTCGGCAGTATCCCACAATGCCTGTTCTAGCCACTCTGGTCATCAGTTCAAACTCTACTGCCCTGGCCTCAGGTAACCAACCATGTGACCGACCCTTTACACTCCCCGGGAATTTTAAAAATCCCCTTCCTGTTTGCTCAGCCCGGCGTGGCGTGGAGTGCTATCAGCGAATCTTTCCAGGTAACCATGCCTCCACGCGCCAAGCGAGCCCCAGCATGGAGCAATGGCGAGTTGCTGGACCTCATCAGTGTTTGGGGGGAGGAAGCTGTACAGTCCCAGCTGCGCTCCAGCCGTAGGAATTACGATACCTTCGGGAAGGTATCAAAGGACATGATGGAAAGGGGCCATGACCGGGACCCCCTGCAGTGCAGGATTAAAGTGAAGGAGCTGCGGAGTGCCTACCGCAAAGCCCGCAACGCAAACGGCTGCTCGGGTGCTCCCCCCGCGACCTGCCGATTCTACAAAGAGCTGGATGCGATACTTGGGGTTAACCCCACCTCCACTCCGAGCACCACCATGGACACTTCAGAGCCGGTGTGGGGCGGGGGGGAGGAGGAGGAAAACGGGAGTGATGGTGGTGGGCCTGATGGAGACACCCCGGAATCCCTGGAGCCATGCAG
The DNA here is from genome assembly GCF_028017835.1 of Emys orbicularis. NCBI lineage: Eukaryota > Metazoa > Chordata > Testudines > Emydidae > Emys > Emys orbicularis. The sequence continues at coordinate 91,925,021 of NC_088686.1, read as the reverse complement.
CCAGGAGCTCTTCTCGAGCCAGAAGGAAGGTAGCCAGTCGCAGCGGCCGGTACTTGGTGGAGGACAAACGGAAGAGCAGGTTCCCGGTAAGCAGTTTTTTTTTTCGGGAAGGAATTTTTTCGGTGCGGGCTCTTTGGGAGAGGAGGGTTAGGCATGCATGCCTAGATGCGGAATAGTGCATTGATGTGGTTTATCACATCGCGGTAATCGGCCTCGGTAATCTCCTCGAATGTCTCATCCAGAACGTGTGCAATGCGTTTGCGCAGGTTTATCGGGAGAGCCGCCGTGGTCCTTGTCCCAGCCAGGCTAACGTGTCCGCGCCACTGTGCCGCGAGGGGCGGGGGGACCATTGCTGCACACAGGCAAGCTGCATATGGGCCAGGGCGGAAGCCGCATTGCAATAGAATACCCTCCCTTGCTTCCCAGGTCACCCTCAGCAGCGAGATATCATCCAGGACGAACTCCTGTGGAAAATGTTGGGACAGTGTTCAGTGTAGGTGCCCCCTGAAGCTGTTGGCTCTCCCCAAGGCACAGAAACCCAGAGGACAGTGCAGCCCTGAAACAATCAGTCCCCCTTACTCACCATTGTGAGGCTCCCGTGGGATATGTGTGCTCTGTTTCGGACGGGAAAAATATGCTATTGTGTAGACCCTGTGTGTTTTCTACTCCTTAAGTGCGGAGGGGATCATTACTCTGTCTGGTATGAACAATGCTGCCTCTGTTAAAAGTTGCATTTTGCCTATACAGCTGCATCAACCTTGAGACCTCAGCCGTCCCTCTTATCGCCTGCTCAGAGACTGCAAAGACTCAGGAAGAGACCGCGAAAAAGCAAAGAAGACATGCTGCAAGAAGTGATGCGGCAATCTATTAAAGAGAATGAGAAAGCACAGGACTGGAGGGAGAGAGAAAGCAGGATCCGCCAGGAAAATGCAGCGCACTGGCGGCAAAGCACCGCGCACCGGCAGCAAAGCACTGATAGGCTGATAAGCATCCTGGAGCGCCAAGCAGATGCTATCCAGGAGCTGGTAGCCATGCAGAAAGAGGAGCAGTACCGCAAACGCAAACGCCACCCCCCCCTACAGCCCTTGTCCCAAAACTCTTTCCGTTGTGCCCCACTGTCACCTCCAACCCACTTTCCCCAACTTCCGTGTTCTTCACGCCACCCGCTGCCTCCAACACCAGTATCTTCATCACCCAGTCCTGAAAACCACGACCCTTACCCTCTGCACTCAACCCCCATCACCATGCAGTATAGCTATCTTGAAGTGCAGCACTCACTGCACAGCACACCAGACAGGACATATGCGAATCTGTGATTGTACTGTTCCCCACTCCACCCCCTTGTTTCTTTTCAATAAATAATTTTTTTTTCTTTTCAATAAATGGATTCTTTGGCTTTGAAAACATTCTTTATTATTGCATAAAGTAAAAGACTCCTTAGCCCAGGAACTAAACAGGCACTGCAAGTCTGCTTGTCTGCTAAGCAGACACTGATTCCTAAAGATTGGAACTACTGCACTTCACTCCTGTGCAGGGCACCAGATATCACTGCTGGTTTTCAGCCTCAAATTGCTCCCTCAAGGCATCCCTAATCCTTGCAGCCCCACGCTGGGCCCCTGTAATAGCCCTGCTCTCTGGCTGTGCAAATTCAGCCTCCAGGTGTTGAACCTCGGAGGTCCATGCCTGAGTGAAGCTTTCACCCTTCCCTTCACAAATATTATGGAGGGCACAGCACGCAGATATAACCGCGGGGATGCTGTTTTCAGCCAAGTCCAGCTTCCCATACAGAGATCGCCAGCAGCCCTTTAAACGGCCAAAGGCACACTCCACAGTCATTCGGCACCGGCTCAGCCTGTAGTTGAACCGTTCCTTGCTGCTGTCAAGTCTTCCTGTGTAGGGTTTCATGAGCCACAGCATTAACGGGTAAGCGGGATCTCCAAGGATCACAATGTGCATTTCAACTTCCCCTACCATGATCTTCCGCTCTGGGAAAAAAGTCCCAGCCTGCATCTTCCTGAACAGCCAAGTGTTCCGAAAGATGCGTGCGTCATGCACCTTTCCGGGCCAGCCTGTGTTAATGTCAATGAAACGCCCACGGTGATCCACAAGCACCTGGAGAACCATAGAGAAATACCCCTTCCGATTAACGTACTCGGATCCTAGGCGGGGTGGTGCCAGAATAGGAATGTGCATCCCATCTATCGCCCCTCCACAGTTAGGGAACCCCATTTGTGCAAAGCCATCCACTATTTCCTCCACGTTACCCAGAGTCACGGTTCTTCTGAGTAGGATGCGATTAATGGCCTTGCAAACTTGCATCAACACGATTCCAACGGTCGACTTTCCCACTCCAAACTGGTTTGCGACCGACCGGTAGCTGTCTGGAGTTGCCAGCTTCCAGATTGCAATAGCCACCCGCTTCTCCACTGGCAGGGCAGCTCTCAATCTCGTGTCCTTGCGCCACAGGGTGGGGGCGAGCTCCTCACACAGTCCCATGAAAGTGGCTTTTCTCATCCGAAAGTTCTGCAGCCACTGCTCGTCATCCCAGACTTCCATGACGATGTGATCCCACCACTCAGTGCTTGTTTCCCGAGCCCAAAAGCGGCGTTCCACGGTGCTGAGCATGTCCGTGAATGCCACAAGCAATTTCGTATCGTACGCGTTACGCGGCTCGATAGCATCGTCGGACTCCTCACCCTCACTCTCACTGTCACTTTGGATCTTAAGGAATAGTTCGACAGCCAAACGTGACGTGCTGGCGAGACTCGTCAGCATACGCCTCAGCAGTTCGGACTCCATTTCCCGCAGACAGATCACGCTGCACTCTGAAACCGTTGAAAGATGGCGCCAAAGGTGGACGGAAACAAAGGGATTTCTGGGATGCGAAGCGATGCATCACGGGGCATTGGGACAGGACCCAGAATCCCCCGCACCCACGCCCCCTTCCCACAACCCACGGCGCCAGAATGGGAAAAGGTGCTCTGTGGGATAGCTGCCCATAATGCACCGCTCCCAACAGCGCTGCAATTGCTGCAAATGTGGCCACGACAGTGTGCTGGGCAGCTGTCAGTGTGGACAGAGTGCAGCGCTTTCCCTACTCAGCTGCACGAAGTCAGGTTTAACTCACAGCGCTGTACATCGGCAAGTGTATCCAAGGCCTAAATGAGTAGGTGTGTGTGTTTGTGGCAGCATACCTCATTAGTTTGCCTCAGGAAATAAAAAAGTCAATGGCTGAAAAAAACCCAAGAATATCCAAATACATTCACTCTATGGATTCTTACTGAAAGAGTTGACACTTGGGGTTTTAGTCTATGCTTTAAGGCAGTGTTCGTTTCATCTGTCCGACTCATGGGGCAGGTTTTCTTTCCTTCTCTGGTAATTAGGAATTCTCTCACTTTTAACTTTACTAAATTGATAGAATCATGTGATCCTGACATTCCAAATGACTAAGACCTTAAAGAGGAAATGAGGCTACCTACACATGAGAACTATGAACCGAATAGATGGTCGGAAAAGTGTTGTAGGTACAATGCTTTGTATTTTTCCTTACCAGTGGTGTGGCTGGAGCTTGCTTAAATGAGAGACTGGATTTCTAGAGCTGGGAAGTGAGTGGGAAATGGAAAGAATTGCTAAAACTAATACTGCACTAATAAAATCCTCCACCCAAGATCATGGAGGAATTTATCATGTATCTATAGTTGGGCTAGAACTTTTAGGCCTATACATAGTTTCATGTAATCAAAAATAAGGTTTCTTATGTTTTCATCTCAAATGTAGAAACCATTGAATTAAGATTCCATGGGTCTAAAGATATTCCCTTAGTAAACTGAACATCATCACATTCAGTACAATACATCAATTTTTGAAAACTGAAGCTCCCTACCAAATAATCAACACTGTTTATCTTTGAAATATGGCTTGGATTTTTGAAAAAGAAATGTTTGGCACTTCAGAATATTTTATGGGTGAGGGTTTACAAGGCAAATGAGAGAAGTGGGTATAGTCATAAATTGACCATAGTTTAATGCCAACACATAATTTTATGCATAATTCCTTCTTGCAGCATGTTATGTAAAAAATCATGATTGGCTCGTAAGGAAGAGGCTCAGCAATGCTATTCTGGGCAGCTTTGCTAGAGACCCCTGTAGTTTTTCCACAACATCTTGCACCCAGGACAATGGAGGCGGGAAGATGCCAGCTGTACCAGTCTTAGGGCAGCATCTGCTGGTTATTCCACGGATCAACATAAATGGATGTCATGGAAGACGCTATTTGCTTTGTCTTCCAGACAAAGGTAACTGTTGAATCAATGACTTTCAGAGCTGGGTTGGGGATGGAGGGAGGCACAGGAACAACCATACAGAATTCAAATAACATCCCATGATGATAAACATGGGGGAGGCCCAATGAACCTTAGATCAAATTAACACCTCTGCATCTTGCATTTGGATATTATTAGAGAATAACAGCCATAAACTTAGAGTGTCAAGGCTGTATCCCTACTTTGAACTTTAGGGTACAAATGTAGGGGCCTGCATGAGGACTTCTAAGCTTAACTACCAGCTTAGTTCTGGTCCGCTGCCACCATTCCCTACCCTGGGAAGCTTTTAGAAACCTCTCACCAATTCCCTGGTGAATACAGATCCAAACTCCTTGGATCTTAAACAAGGAGAAATTGACCCTTCCCCCCTCCTTCCTTTCACCAACTCCTGGTGAATACAGATCCAAACCCCTTTTGGATCTTAAAACAAGGAGAAATCAATCAGGTTCTTAAAAAGAAGGCTTTTAATTAAAGAAAAAGGTAAAAATCATCTCTGTAAAATCAGTATGGAAAATAACTTTACAGGGTAATCAAACTTAAAGAGCTCAGAGGACCCCCCTCTGTCTTAGGTTCAAAGTACAGCAAACAAAGATAAACACTCTAGTAAAAGGTACATTTACAAGTTGAGAAAACAAAGTAAAATTAAGACGCCTTGCCTGGGTTTTTTAATTACAAGTTTGAAATATGAGAGACTTGTTTAGAAAGATGGGGAGAACCTGGATTGATGTCTGGTCCCTCTCAGTCCCAAGAGCGAACAACCCCTTAAAACAAAGAGCACACACAAAAGCCTTTTCCCCCCCCCAAGATTTGAAAGTATCTTGTCCCCGTATTGGTCCTTTTGGTCAGGTGTCAGCCAGGTTACCCGAGCTTCTTAACCCTTTACAGGTAAAAGGATTTTGGAGTCTCTGGCCAGGAGGGATTTTAGTACTGTACACAGGAGAGCTGTTACCCTTCCCTTTATAGTTATGACAGAGGCCCAATGAACCTTAGATCAAATTAACACCTCTGCATCTTGCATTTGGATATTATTAGAGAATAACAGCCATAAACTTAGAGAGACTGTCTATGGATCCCCAACTTAGTCTGATCAGACTGTAGTTTAACTCCAGTACTCCTCCAAATATAGAGAAATATTCACTCAAGCTATCCTTTTTATGAAGACTTGTATATATTTAAAAGGGGTTGTTTCCCCCATGCTTTTTGAGAGCTAGGATGGATTGGAAATTACCAAATAAATAAGAAAACAGCTATGGCAGGAAAAATAATGAAACTTTAACACATGCAAGCCTTTATAGAAATGATAGTTGGGATTTATTTTCTACTGGGGAGAAATTGCACTTTGATCAAGCTGCTATAAAGAGTAATTCATAGCCTTGTATTTTATATGATCATATAACCTAACAAGGTTTCTTTCCTTAAATAAATAAATAAAAATGAAACATAAAAGACAAGCTTTCTGCTCTGTGTATCCTGATATGAATCAAGATGAATATGTAGTTTACTAATCAGTTTAGTTTTGGTTAAAGGGATGTAACAATTTGGATGTACAGTGGGCACTGGTTGACATGGCAGGCATTGACACAATCAACACAATCTGCAGCTGGATTCCTTGTGCAGTACCAGAGTGACCAATGGCAACATAGTGGAAGTTATGTATTTTTTAGGAGCCAACAAGTGAAAAATGAGAAGGAAAAAAAACCTACCACCATTTCTGCTGAATTAAGAGAATTCCCTAGATTCATGCCACACACTATGCTGTTCTTAGTACTTAAAATATAGGGGGTTGTCTTGACTTACCTTCATGATGACTTTTTAAATTAATCTAAGATATCTATCTCTGTATTACTGGGGGGGGCGGTGTTACATGGAGCAGTGTCAATGAAAATACGTTGGCATGTATCCACCACATCAGGTGCAATATACATCATTGGAACTGTATCTACGATTGTTTCTTAAGCAACTCTCCATCAGTGAATCCACTTTAGCATTTGGAGACCGGTGTATTCATTTCAAGTTACTATTCCCTTCGCTTTAAAACTATATTAATGTCATCCATTAGCTTGGATGCTTTTCTACCTTCTGACTAAAGCTTTTGTAATCTAGCGCCCATTCTGTTCTGAGAGCCCCTTGACAGATAGCCACCAGCCATCCGTGTTCAGCCTCACCACGCTCAGTAACCCTTATTTCAAACAATACACATAATTGGATTAACTAAATTGCAGCTAATCAATTTACTGGAAGAGGAGACACTGAATGATGCGAAGATGTTTCTCTGGGTAATTCCACGGAGCTAGCTCCGAGCGCCAATTGGGTTATTTCACAGCACAAGACGCCAACTTGGCTATACGAGTGTCGTTACTCACATTTAAAGCCATTACAGTATCCTAGATGCAGCGATAACTTCATTCAAACTCCGTCACTAGACGGAGGCTGAATTCCCCATACTTTTGGCTGCAACTTTCTTTTTAATTAAGAAAGCTAAAACACTCAAGATCAAGGAAGAATGTTTCTTGATCAGTTGAAAAACAAATCTAACCCCCTCATGCTAAAGTCCTGTAGTCAGAGGTCGCTTATCCAGACGTTCCCAAGGAACATCAGACGCAGATCTTATTTCACAAGGCTGTGTCAAAAGGAGAGTGGGAAAAAGAAGTTTATTCAGAAGTTCTGCTGTTGTAAATTAGTAGGGTTTCCAAGTGATCTAGTCTTGACAACTGTACATATTCCTCTTTTGGCTACACTCTGCAGGAACTAGTATGCAACAAGTCCCTGGAGTGCTTTCCGTGTTAGCTAGAGTGAACGTGACATTAAAAAGCCAAATGTTTCCTTACCTGTCACCAATGCAAATCTCCAGAGCCAGCTCATCTTGCACAGCCCCAGATGCGAGCCAGGAGGTTGGAGGAAAGTGATCTGGAGGCTGAGTTTATTGTATAGAGAGTGTCCAGAAAAGACTTTCCTCGGGAACTTTCTGTCAAACTCCCAATTTACTGGGAGGCGGTGAGAGTCACGTTTTATACCATGTTAGTTTGTAATCATTGGTAACCTCTCTCATTCATTAAAATCACGTAAGAACTCAAAGGGAAACGTGTCTCTGAGCTAAGGCGTTTGCGTAAATCTTTAGGTTTTTAAAAATCCCTGCCAGTTGCATTCTGTCTTCTGTAGTCACCAAGGTGGTGGAGAGTTTAAGCTTGCGGATATTGCAAAGGGTTATTAGATTCATAAGTCACACCAAGTGGTGGGCGATCCACTGAGCAAAGCAGAAGTTCTCACATGATGACTTCAAACAAGACACATTACCTTCCAGCATCTGTTGGAGAGACTGGATTTTAAGACACTTCTGTCTCCAGGACAGCAAAGAAACAATGGTGAGTACCAATAAAAAAATCTCTTTCTATAACTGCAAAAAATGTTTGATATGTTGCTTAACAACAGTATCTAATCTCATGGCTCAGCTTTCTAGTACCTAATATGCCAAAGAATACAACCCACTGAGGCCGGATGAATTGTGTTTTAGACAGTATAACTTTAATTGAAATGCTCTTTGATTTAAGACTGCGATGCAGAGACTGCGTATAACAAACTTGGAGCTGGGGACCTGGAATATCTGAGTGCTCAGTGCTGATGGCTCTGTCAAGCTCTTCCCTCGTTCACCTTTTCTATGTGGGCATAGAGTCTGATTTGTGTGTGGCATATGTGGGTATTTCCTTGACATTTGTATGCACCATTGATAGCAAGTTAATACAAGGAAATATAATGGCTACAAGGAGCAGCATCCCAATATTAAGAACCCTGGGTCTATCTACAGATGCTGGGGGGAAGGTGAGGAGAAAGAAGTCCATAAGTGAATGTAGCCGATAATGAAATGGGTGATTCTCTTGCAAAGCAAAGGGTCCAGTCAACATGTGATCATCTATTAACAGGACGGTTTTGGCAAGGCAATATTCACGTGACAAGGCGTGGGAAATGAAAGGAACTGTCTAAAGCGCTATCAAGTGTCACTTAATTAACGTATAGGTTTTAGCCCTTTTCCTCCTGGAGCACCCTGTGCAGTCTTGGGAGCGCTGGGGGGAAAGGGGGTTCGATCAGTACCTTGGACAGGGGCACTGGGTTAGGCAGAGATAGGAGCACCCCAGGTATCTGCCTCGACTCCGGAGTGAATCCTGTAGCCCTTAAAAGGCGGCTATCCCTGAACATCAGCTCACACTAAAAGATCAGGCTGAAGGAGAGACTCTCGTTTAGGAAGCTGATCGCACTTTTAACCAAGCCCCAGTTCTGTCGCCTCTTTGGAGCTGGCTGAAGTTGAATTCCTAGCGGTGCAGGCTGGAATAGGGGGCAAAAAGAGTCTTGCAAGCTCCGGGGGTTGGTATAACGGTGTCAACTTTGGGAAATGCAAGTGTTTATCTCCAAGATCTAGCCACTGCTTGTGGTGTTAGCTGTGACTAAGGTAAGCACAGGGGTGCTAACCCCCTAGCAACAACACCTCTAGCTGCTAACTGTCTATTATGTGAGGATTGTTTCCTGCTCTTTGCCTAGTTTTGTTACCTTTGTTGCTGACCTGTGTGTGGAAAGGAATAGAAAAGGTAGGAGAATCTTTGTGAGATTTCACTGAGACTTAAGTTAACTTATATCTGATTAAATCTAAGAATCTCTTCTCTCTCTCCCTCTCTCTCTGTGCATGCTTTAAAGATTAAACTGATCTTTAGATAATGAGATGCCGCTGATCTTTAGATAGAGATGCAACTGATTTTAGCTAGAGATGTAACTGATCTTTAGCTACATAGAGATTAACTGCTTTCTAGATAGATCACTGATGCAGCTATGTGTGTTACATATGATAGTATGCAAGAACTGTGCATGTCGCTTATAGTGTTGCTAAATCAAGATCTGTATCTACTTTGCTATAATTAAAACGGGGAGCTTCTGAAATTAACAACACTGAAGCCTTAACGCAAAAAAAAAAAAAAAAAAAAAAAACACAAAACAACAATTGGAGACCATTCTGGTGAGCCTTCTGCTCATCTCTCGCTCTTTTTTCCCCCCTTCGATTCTTCCTACGTAGAAATGTAGCTAATAATATTTAGTCTCCGGGCTAAAAATAAGCTCTGGAAAGTCAGCAGTTTGGAAAAGCAGCAGCAGTAGCAGAAGCTTCTCGCAGGTAGCGAGGCTCCGGGGGTCTCCGGCTCTTTAAGGGCGCTCGTCTCTCTCTCTCAAACACACACACAGAGTTTATTTGTCTTTCCCCCTCTCGAGCTTCCCCCAACACTTGCCGGAGCGGAGTGGGTGTCATTCCACCAGCGCACGGGGATCGGCTCGGAGGAGACTCGCTTTTCCTGCCTTCTCTGCCCCTAGCCCAGTTTCAAGTCAGTGTGCCCCACTCGGTGCAAAGGGAGCCCCGTTGGTCGGGGCTGAGGGGGTAGATCCTCGGGGGCGGCGTGGGGAGGGAGTGCAGCTGGGGAGAGAGGGGTGCAATGCCCCCTCTGCCTCCCAGGGAGGATCGAGGTGCTACACATCCAGTAGGCGTGCAATGGCTTTAACTGAGGAGGCAGAGCCTGGCTCGGTGGAAACCTCTCGCCTCGGCTTCCCCCGCGCGGTTGCAGTGCAGGCTCAAGGCGCGGGGCCCTGGGAGCCGGGGGCGGGCGGGGAGGGGGGTCTCCGGGAGTCACGAATCCGCTGCGCTGCGCGGACGCTGGCGGTTCACGCGCGGCCCCGGCGCCCTCCCCAGCCAGAGCAGAGGCGGCTGCCCGGGCCCCACCCCAGGGGCCGATCCGCTCTCCCCCGCAGAGCGGTGATTCCCCTCGCCGGAGCCCTTTGTTCTCGGGGCACCTGCAGGCTCCGGCTAGGTGTGCGCCCACGGGTGGGCCCGCTCTCCCCGCACGCCCGCCCCTCCCCGGGGACTGGACGATTTCCTGCCCCCTCCGGCAGCACCGCGCTCACGTAGCTCGGGGAAGAAGGGAGTAGCCCGCGCAGGCTGGGCGATTTCACAACAGGGTGTGGTTACAACAAACACACACACGGCAGGGGCAGGGAGGCACGGGGCGCCCGGCACGCAAACGGGAACCAAACGGGGGGGTGACAGTGATGGACACCCCCATCCCCCAGGAGCCCTGCGGGGATCGAGCCAGCGAGCCCTGCGGGAACTGACTCCTCTCCTCTCTCAGCTGTGTCGGAGGGGGGATTTCTGCTTCAGCTGATGCAATTCCAAAGCGTGCGGCGAAGGAACTCCGAGGCACCAGCATCACCGCCACCTCCCACCTGCCCAGATGGTGCTGCTTTAAATACGGATCTGCAGGGCTTGCAAGCTTAAACAGGAGACTCATGACGGAGGGGGAGCCATTAAAGGCGCAGCGCTCCCTTTCCTTTCCCTCTACCTCTGATTGCCTCCCAAAATCTAATTCACACGGAGGGAAGAGGAGTAAATATTGTGACACTCCGCACTGCCTGGATTGATATGAAAAAAATCAGCTGTCAGTCTAAATTGCAGAGTTCACTTGCCTAGTGTGTTGCAAATCCCTGCCTCAGACTAATACAGTTGCTAAGGTTTCCGGTGAATGCATCGTTAAGGGAGGTATTATCCAGTTAGTGTAGTTGCCAATTTATCTGACAGTTGAACCGAGAAAATTGTAGGGCTGCTGCGGTGTTCTGGGAGGAAGGAATTTTTTTACTCCAACAGGAGACATAGTTCACCGTTCTTGATGCGATGAACCTCAGGCTAATCCAAAGCAGTGTCATATAACTCTTTACTCAACATCCCTTGTCGCTTGTGATACGGGGACTTGATAAACAACCTCCCTGGAAAGATACTCTGTAAATATCACACCGACTGTTCAATAATGACACCGAATTCAGCAAATAAAGCTAAAATGGAAATACGTTGTTCTAATGTACATAAGAAAACAACCAGAGTGTAAATGGTTAAAACACACACACACACACACACACGCAGGCACACACCACTTCCACCTCAGAAAATAAATACAGCAATCACCTGAGATGTCACGCATATTATTGTTTATTACATTTTCAATCATTAAAGTCTAATAATCTAGCTCCCCTACTGGAGAAACACTTATGAGAGTCCTGGACTTGGTTGTAGAGGAGTCAGTCAAAATCTCCATGTTCTTCCATAGCATAATGACACAGGGAACTGGCTGCTGAGGTTACTATGCACGTTGTGAGTTGAGGATGGGCAAGTGGGGGGATTTGTTGTGATCTGCATGTTTTTTTCCCCATTTCCTGCACTTACTTCTGAAACTTAACCTTACTTGGAATGCCAGTCGACCCAAAATAAGAAGCATTTATTAACCAAACACAAGATGGTGGGAAACCAGACAAGAAGAGATCAATATCAAAACTGTTCTCTCTTTATCAACTATGTTTAATGAACTCCCCTAATTGGCAATTTCCTTTAACTTAAAATCATCATTACCCCATTCCCAACTAGAGTTTTTCTTTTGTCACCCAGGGATTGATATACTATATGATATACCGGTACTATATGAACGCCTCTATTATTAATTAGTTGCTGTGTTCCTTGCTAAAACTCATCTAACTCCAAAAATAAATGATTCTGTCATATGTTATGTTGCCAGGGAGTTTCTATTGATATGATTCTTCTACTCCATGGATAATTTTATATATCTCCATCTATTTTAACTGTACAACTGTTACTTCTAGCTCTTGAATATTCTTTTTTCCCTCATTTCTCTCTTGCTCTCCCTCTCTCTTCTTTTGGCAAATTCTACCCATTCCTGGTAAAGATCAGTGGGCATGGGATGTCTCTAACAAACAGGACTGGGCCAAATTCAGATACCCTTGCTCCCATTGGGCAATATATTACTCTGCAAGTAGGTTTCTCACTCCATATTGGTTCCAAATGCCCTTCCATCTTGTGGCAGCCCCATCATCACACATACTGAGAAGGCACCATGGGCAAGTGGACACCAGACCGCATATGACTAGACATGCTACATGTCTCTGGGACAGGCTCTGACTAATATCAGTGCAGTGCAAAAAACATGAACAACGTCAGTGACTTTCTACACCCACGTGCCAGAGATACCATGCAGTGACTGCTCTGCTTAACTGAAAATATCTCTGAGAAATTCTCTTGCAAATGTATCGCCAGAAAAATATACTAGCCAGCATGGAATGCGCATAAAAACTGCCCACCCATTTTCATTATTTCACAAATGTGTGATGCGTGCTTGTGAGTGTCAGCATTAACATTTCCATCTGTTTCTGTATTGTTTCTATTCTTAGTTGATATATGTTGGGCGTAGGTGTCTGAAAAGGATTTTTCCCCTTTCTGGGTTTCATGAAAGAATAAATGAGAGCCAAGTGCTAAAATAAATTGATTTGTGAATTTGACTAGGGCAATGTGAAATAGAAAAGATTCTGGACTGAACCTGTGAATTAATAGGTATAAGTAAAGACCTCAGGGTTTTGGGCTTTTGTGTGCTGCTAGGAAGTCCTCTGCTGAGCTCACTGGTATAAAGAGTAAATAAGTTAGAAATACCATTCCTGTGCCTGACTTTCTTACACTTGCAGAATGTGCAGTATCAGTTACTAATATTTTGGCCTCCTTCCGCGCTTGCAATTTTCGGGCCCAGTTTTGCAAACCATTTATGCACGTGACTTTCTTTGTCTGCTTAGTCCCACTCAGCTCCTTAGGGCAATCTCTATGGGACTACTTGCAGGAATAAAGTTATCACATGCTTGCGTGTTTGTAGGATTAGGCCCTTAGTTGCATATATGTTTTCAAATCTTCAGTTGTCCATGTACTCATAACTTTGGCAAGCAGAAGACTCTACATACTATATGTAACTTAAACCCTGTATGGGTCTTCCTCTGTGGCAAAATTGAACATGGCTCCGTTGCCACTAAAGTTAATAGAAGTTTTGCAATTGACTGCAACAGGAGTACAGCCTGATCCCATTGACTGTATATTGCAATTTCTATGTCTGCTTGAACGTAGTATCAAAGGACAAAATCTTCTGGGCTACTTAGGAAAAACTCCTCTTATTGACGTCACTGACAGACATAGGCCTGATTCTCACCTTTGAGCTATCGCTGGGCTCACCTGCTTCCCAGGACAGCTAGGGGTCATTTCTGTCCCTGGCAGACCTTAAAGCAGTCTCCTGGCTGCTTCTTTGAATAGGGCTGATTTCTAATGGTCCCACACTGACTGACAATCACCCTAATGCAGTGCACTCTGGCTATGCCCCTTCCAACCACAATACACTTCCTGTGTGCCCGGGGCTAAAAGAAATTTCTGTAGAACAAGCTCTATGGCAACTGTTGGGCTCCCCACATTTTGTGAAGCTTTATAGCCCCTTTGTGCCCCTGGAGCATTAGTGTGGGACATTAGCAAAGCGGCATTAACGGGATAGGATCTGTCCCTATGAATTTGCATTTATAATTCCTCCCCAGCCCCCCTCACCCATTCTCCTCCCCCACTTTTTGTGTGGTGGTTGGAGAGGTCCAGTCTATCTGACTTTCTTCAGACATAGCACACAGAAACAGAATTTAACAAGCTGGGTATTTAAGCCATATATTGTAGCCTTCAAGTTATTTTGACATTCAATAAGAAGGATTAAGTAACACGTTCATTAAGTTATAACTTTCTCACTAGTTTGCCATTTAAAATCCTTATTGAATGTACCACCTGTGGAAAGAATGAATTCCCTCTTGAAACAGGAAGTAGACTACACACATCTGAAGTGAATGCATTGGTTAGTGATGCTGGAAATACAGAGACTTTTAAAGACACAGATCTAACTATGATTGTAAAAAATAATGGTTCATTTTTGGAAGGAGCAGGGAGTCTGTATCAACTACAATATTTATATGTTTTGTGCAACAAAGGAGGTCTAATTATGCAAGTTGTTTCCTTTTTAAAATAGAAGGCATTATACCTTGAAATTCACTGTGTGTCATGAATAATGCATTAAACAGCCATGGCACTAGATAATTGGATGGACCAACTAAGAGGAATATGAAAGGGGGCTGGTAGCCCAAGAATTACAGAAGGTGTGTGGATAGTTTGAGATCCAGGAAACACTAAAGATCTGGCCTTAGCTACCTCAGCCTCATGAAGATAATTATGAGGAAATGTGGGTGTAGAAACCTAGATTATTGCAGTTGTTCAGAACACAATTGGCACAGACACCCACATTGGACATGATTGCCCTTTGATGAGGCAGTTATTGACTTTTTACAGATGCCATAGTTAAAATGTCTTAAGTTTATTGGATGACAGGCTTCTGTCTAGAATGCTGTCGTAACAATAAATGTCAAAATACATGCTGAAGTATTCAAGAAACCTTTAAATGTTGGTTCCCTCCATCAAGAGTTGACTAGCAAATGACCTCTAAAGTCACCATAAATGTGAATATATCTGAGAATGTACCTTTGTTACACAGCCCCTGTGCAACGTGAACCTGAGGAAATGTACAATTTGTAAGAGGTTTGTTTGGGCTGCTTTAAAGGAAGAATGGAAGGAAAGGCAGGCAGCATGGTCACAGGACTGGTCATGATGAGATCTCAGTATATTCATGGCTGTGCTACTTGAACTGCTGTGTGACCTTGGGCAAGTCAGAGCATCTCTGTGTGCCTCAGTTTCCCCATCAACAGTCCCCATAACAATACTTCCCCTCCTTTGCAAAGCATTTTGATATATAAGTTGAAAAGTGATATATGAGCCAAGTATCTATTTGTCAGATTTTTTTAAAAATGAGGATTTATTAAGAAACACTGATGAATGTTGAGATTGGTGACATTGGAAACTTATAGCATCTATTCACAGAGCAAATAGGATGTAACAATGTAGGTTTATTTATAACCTTCTCTAATGTGTTGCCCTAATATTATAAAGCTATGGGAACTTCAGCATACCCACATCAGACCCAATCCTGCATACAGATGGCTATGTGGAGTTATTCCTTGCACATCCTGTTAAAACAATACTCTGGAACACTGTCCAATGTGCAAGCAAGTGGAGCAGTGGCTATTATATATTCTTACTTGTGCTAGTCTGGGATCACTCACCCCTTACCCAACTCTTATCCAGCCTCTCCCTAAGGAGCAGGAAAAGTGGGTGTATGGGAGGGATTGGCTCAACTCCACTTATGCCACATACATAGTGGGCATGCAAAACCTGAACTGTTACTCCACTCCCATAACAGGAATAAACTTCCCCTTAGGCAGTTACTTCTGTTGAGGATCTGATGTCAGGGTGTAATGTACCTGAAGATATACAAGTACATTATAGCTGCAGAACTTGCAGCCTGTCTCAACCAGTCCTGTGGGTTAGAGCTTTTTGTCTAACATTTATAAAGTTTGTTATGCTTAGCTTATTATGTGCTACAGTTTCCTTTCTAGCACCCGGTAAATATCCTTTACCAAATGGTGTGTGTGGTGGTGGGGGGGGGGGGAATCCCAGGTGTGCAATTACAACAAAACACCCAGAAAAAAAAATTACAACAAAACATGTTCAACTGCTACATCCCCACAATGTCATAGTTAACTATTGGTGCAAATGTACCTCATGCATGCATAGTGCATAATATCTCCCTTTGCCTGGGAAGTCTTCCCAATTTCTCCCACAGACAATTACACTGTTTCCATTTTAGTCTTTTTTTTAAAGCAGGCCAAAGTCTGCATGCAAAAATTCAATTATAGTTTATATCCTATATTTGTGTGTGTAATTAATACAACTGTATGTGCAAATGGCTCATTACACATCTCAATAAGAATGAACCTGATTTCTGCGTATAATCAGTTATAATTTACATCTGTGCTTGCATTTGTGTACGCAGCCCATGGACTTACAGACTTCTTTGCAAATTTGGCCCTTAAAGTTGAGGATTACAGCTGGTCAGGAAATGGTTGTTTTTTGCCAAAAGATTTTAAAATTCAAAGTTATTTTTGAGAGCTCAAAACAGACCCGTTTTTCAATTTTTTCAATATTTTTCCATATTTCTATTGAAAACATTATAGAAAATGCTATAAAAATGTTGACAACCAAATGTTATCAAATTTTCAAAATAAAATATTACAAAGATGTTAAATGAAGAATGTCATTAAAAAAAGCCCGGTTTTTGATCATTTAAAAAAACCACAGATGTTTGTTTGAAAAATCTGACCAGCTCTATTGAGAAGGTGATGCTAGGCTGAGATAAATTCTAGCATTGGTATTTTCCTGTGGATGTAAGGCTGACCAGATCTCTCAAATATCCTTCATTTCAAGGGATGTCACTCATTGTAGTCCAGGGGGTACCTGTGTTACACACACATGATGTCCCCTCATTTTTAATTGTTGAAAATTAATTACATCTGAAATAATGAAACCATGGTTACAGAAAGAGTCATTCATACCAAAGGAATGCACCCTACAGCATTTTAGGTTTTCTTCATAAATAATGTTGTGCCCCTCATTTTGGGTCTTTGTCACATTATGTGTACATTTGGGCCATGGCATGGTGAGAGGGATGAGTCCAGCCATGAATCTCTTTGTCTGTCTCCTCCTTTTCCCCTCCCACTCCATATCAAACCCATTTGTTTCTTATCCCTCAATAGTTGCCTTACACACAATAGTTCTTCCCAATCCCCAGTTATGTCTGATATCCAGTGACAATAGCACTTTCAACTCACCATCTGCTTTTCTGTTCTCCAATCCTTACACTTACCTAGTCTCAATCATCAATCTCCCACCCAGGGACATTTTCCAGAAGCCTCATTGCTTATCTTGGTTGTAGCAGAGATCTCTCCTAGATCATCATTCTCTTAAATGTACAGAGGTTTTCCCTGATCTACTGTTCTTGGCGACAAATAATCATTCTATGCTACTCCTTCCCACCTACCTTCCTACTGAAGATTTCTTGCAGGGCTCACAAACATGTATGGAGCAGCTCTAAAAATTTAGGGAGCCCATAAGACATGAAGAGAAGACTAAACCTCGATTTTTGAGGCATATCTAGAAAAAGTGTTTGATACAGCCAGCATTGTGTATACATTTAGCTGTAAAACTTTATCATAGAGGATGGGAAGAAAATGGGTATCCAGTGTGAGGCATGGAACTCAGGGCATCAAGAAAACTAAAGGATGTGAACGTTACCAAATTTATTTTCTTCTAGGTTCATACCAATCTCTGACAACATGAAATGGGCAAGCCAGCCTGACAGAGAGCAATAGGGCAAGGCCATAGGAATGTGATGATATGCCTCCCTGCCCACAAGTGGCTATTTCACCAGATGCTATTTCTGTATGACAGCTGCCTGGCACATTGATTAGCAGAATAACTTCTTGGCTTTCTTCTGCTAGTGCTGTTCACATGGTGATTGTGTGTTATGCCTATTCCCTCTTGAAAACTGGGAGTCAGCTAGAGTTCAGTACATGTTTCCTTAGGAAACTATTGGGGATGCTGCAGCCACAAAGCAGAAACTCTTTCAGCTCAGTTTGCCTATGTCTCCTGATCCTTCAGGGTCACTGTCTCAAACTAGGCTTCCCAAATTGCGTTTGCAGGCCAAAATGGCAACAATATGTCCATGCTGCTTTAGCAACTGGCTGAGCAAAGCAAGGTCCTACAGTCGACTTGATGATAACATGATAACTTTTGAATGCTATGCTACATTTGATGGCAGCAATTAACACTCTCCCTCCCATCACAGCTCTGCCCACTGTCTCCAATAGAGTTTAAAATATTGTCACCTGAATGACTTGTCTCGCAGACAGAAAGAAAAAGAAAAAAGAGGGGGGATCAGGAGGGAATGGGGTGCTAGCATTGGGGGAATGGAGAACAATGGTGTGTGGTGAAGGGAACAAACACAACCCTGGACAAGTAGTGGATGTGGGAATGAGGAGACACAAAGAGCTTCAACACGATGGGGAAGAGGGAAATGAGGGGGAACATAGACCCCCTGGCATGTGAGTGGGGACAATTAGATGGAGGAGGGTGATGCACAGAGCTCTTGACATGGGGATGAAAGGAGAAATAGGGAGGTAGGGGGGAATCTGGGGCACTCAGAGTCGCTGGCATAGGGAGAAGTTGGAATGGGGGACAAATAGAGCCCCTGACATGAGGAAGGAAGGGAGTAGGGGATTGCAGAGTCCCTGAAAGAGGGGGATGTGAGAGTGGCACACAAGTGTCTTGTGGGGTGGAATGGAGGAATGCAAGGAGCCCCTGGTGCATGCAATGCACTCGGCCTACAGAAGCAACAGAGTGTGCAAAACTTCTAATAGCCTTAACTTAAACCTTGGAATGCAAATCAGCCCATTCTTAAACTTCTTCTAGAAAGAGGCTGCCTAATCTCTAGTACAAAGAATGACAAAAAACAAAAATAGCACAACAAAAAATACCTTCCGTGCACCTACAAGTATTCCTTAACTTTACAGTTTATAGTCTCAGAGCACAGACACCAGCATTGCTGTGACACAATCCAGCTGTGAGGTAGAAGCACCATGCAAATGACTACACCCAGCACTTGAGAATGTATACACCTAATGCAGCAGTAAGGTGTAGGTTATAAACTGGGACAGGACTTACCTAGGCCACAACCACTGCTGAGCTTGTTTCACTCCACTAATTTTCATAAGTGCCATTGCAACTTGGCATGACAGAGAGTGTGGTACAACCCAAGCAGAACACAGATACAGAGGCTAAAAGAAGGGACATCATTTCAAAATCTGACTTCCTGCACATAGTGAACAGAGCACCATATACTCATAAGCATTCCCAAACCTTTCACATTTCCATACACTAGTATTACAACAAACAAGCTTTGAGCAGGAAGAGCATTTTGACTATTTGCAAATTATTTAGTAAAAGTGCCATTGCGAGATGGAGATGGGGCAAAGCAGGGGTGATTAAGAGGATTTTTATGGATGGGAACACTGGGACGTGACCAGCAAACTGACAGTATTTAAAATAGGCCCTCACCCACAGTGGACCTCATCTTGCAGTCAGTACATGAGGAGTCCCACTGATGTTAAAAAGAATCCTGGCGTGAGGGAAAAGCTGCAGATTTGGCCCAATATAAGGTGAACAAACCCCCGACAAGTAAAAAGTCAATGTTTTTTTGGTAACTGTACTATCTAGGTCTTTGATGATGTATGAGTCTCCTTTTGCAATTCAATAGCAAATAACTTGGTGAGAAAGTTGTCTGCATTTTTATGAGTCAAAGCTTCTTGTGGGCTATCAATAAATGGTATCCAAAAATTCATGGGCCAAATTTGGCTCTTGTGGCAGCTACTTATACCAAGTCTATCTTTTAACCAGAGAGTATATTTTTTTCTCATAAATAAGTCACATTTGTTACAGCTTTACTTTATTGATATTTAAATTAGACCCTCTTCATAATGCTCTTTCTTTAAATTAATAAAATCATTAACAAAGTGTTAAGAGAATGCAAATTAGGGATCCTAAGAACAGTAGTTCCAGCTCTCTCAAGTAATATTTATTGACAGTTAAACTTCCTAAAAGAAAAAAAATGGTGCAATTTTATTTTTAATTGTATAAAATTAAGAGCCTTTAGTTAGGAAACTAATTGAAAATATACCTTTAAATTCTATTAGTTCTCATTTACTTTATTTGACATTGACCCAACAACTTATAAGGTGCTTATTTAACACAGCTATTAAACATTAATAACAAGAAGCAATAGTCAAAATGTCATAATTTACATATGAAGAGATTTCCCTCAGTGCAACTCCTATCTAAAAATGACATGGTCTGAGAGTCAAAGTAACACGTTCTGTTGCAATGAGTTTTGCAACAAAACTGTTTTTTCTATATTTAAAATCCAAGGAAAAAATGTTGAATATTTAACATTCTGTATCCTTTTTGATCTTAATTCCCATCACAGAAGAGCTCTTTAGGCCTCATCAATGTGCTCTAGGTACAGTATCAGAGTATATTATTCATATTATGAGATGTAACCCAAATTAGTAAACCAAAGGGGAAAAAGCTATACATGCCTAGAAGGGTAAAGGCTCATGCTTAGAAAATACTGCATTGCAAAGCAATGAACAGAAACAAAAATACATATATAATCGTCTACGTTCTCTGTAGGAGAAAGCAATGTTTAAAATAAAATGCTCAGTTCTGCCCCAATTTACACTCCATGCATTCCTGTTGACTTCAATGGTGGTTACATTAATGTAACTATGGACACAATGAGGACAATGTATTGCACATAGCAAAAATAAGTTATAGCTAAAGAGAAAGCAAAAGCTAACAAAAATCACAAATGCAATATGAGGAAAGAGTATAAAACCAAAACGCAATTCTTGAAGGCATTCACATTACAGCAGTATAACAACAGAACGGTGTCCATGGAATAACTGTACAAAATATTATTTACAAATTTACACTTCCTGGGTACTAACCCTTGAACCAACAAACAAAATGCCTGGTCCAATGTCCCTTCAAGTCAATGGGTGCATTTCTAGTCTCTTCTGTGGGCTTTGGATCACACCCCAAACTCAGACTAAAAGAGGTATGGTTAACTGAAGTTGCACTGAAAGGCACATCAGGGCTGAGAAAGGGAATCCTCCCCTCCATCAGATGTTCCAGGGCCAGGGTAACTGTTGCTAGTTTCAAATGGGCATGGGCTTATGAGGAGTAGCACTGTGCTGCTGGGCTTAGGAAACACATAATAGATGTGCTTTAATGCCTTGGTTCTGTGTGAAGTTGTGGTCATGTGGTTCCATACTACATGTAAGCACACTGGCCACCCCCGATGGGCAGACCACATGCTTACTTCCCCCTTACACATACTCATTGCCCTGTTGAGACCCGACACAGAAGGCACTTCCATGGTGCAGCTTCCTCCTGTGAGGCTCTCCATGGTGAAAAAATGCACAGTTTAGGCCTTGCACGCCCAAGCAGGGCATGTCAGGGTTTGGTGCACAGAAGTGAACAGGTTTCATCCAGGAAATGGTATACAGCACAGGGAAGATTATTTTAAAAGATCTCCTAACAAACATATATTGATTTTTAAATAGAAATCATATGGTAGTTCTTTACATCTGAGAGTTGTTGATTGGGATCTACAACCTGCATTAGCGGGGGGTGGGTGGGTGGACTAGACTACATCTAACACATCTTTTCATCTCTGATTTCTATTAATCTATTCTAGCTCAAGGAATATACTTGTCATGCAGTGCCATGTCCAGAGAGTCAATTGGTGGCCCATACAATTAATTTATGCACTAAAGTTTGAAAGTTTAGAAGCATGATATATTCAAGCTTGTGGACTGACACAAAACACACCAAGGATCAGGAGTAGGGGTGGGAATGCATAGACCATTTACAGTCATCTGTGCACACACAGCATCCCCTCACATGTACCAAGCATTCTTCAGCCACAGTTGAGGGCTCAACTCATTTTATCAAGAAGAAAAAGTTAAAGGGGTGTGTTTTGGGGTCTAGTACAATATTTAATTTGTCTCAATGCATTGACATTTATACTCTGAAACTAAACCATCTTCCATAGTTTTTCAGATGTTTCATTTTCTGACACTTGAACATGAACAATGTTCTTCACGCTCAGAAGTACCTCTCTGATGAGCTATTTGAATATGCTATTAAAAAATCCTGACTCCATCTTAAAAAAAACACTGACTAGTTAAAACCAAAAGGACTGTGCATCATAGATGTACCTGTGCTTTAAAGAGGTGATCCAAAGCCCACTGAACTCATTAGAAAGATCAAGACTCATTGCTGTGCACGGTATTGGATGCCTCAGTCTGGAAATGGTAAAAGGAAGGATTACTGGAAATAATTATAATAGCTGACAGCTATACACTCTCTTCATTCTCAAGAATCTCAAGATGCTGTATAAACATTTACATGCGCAGGAATCCCCTAACTCACTTCTGAGCCTGGAATGTGGCAACTGTTTAAAAGTGTACAGCAGCAGTATAAAACTAATGGCATGACATCCTATAAAGGAAAATCTAGTGGCAAATTCTGCTCTCAGACACACACATAGATGCTACCCCTTACACACACAACCCCAACTCTGACCCCTCTTAATATCAATGGGACTCCCACACCTGCAGGATGTGTGTGTTTGTTTTTTAAATAAAAATAACCTTAGCATGTAGAAGAGTTTTCTAAGGTCTGTTACAGATGTTTCATTCAATGGTTTGCAGTGTTATTTTTAAGATATCGAAAAAACAAGCTATGAGTAGATTATTAACTGGTAAGTTTTGGTAAGAAACATACATGCTGCAGGGGCTGACTAGATGATTGGTTTAGTTTATTATACTGCTATAATCTGATCCTTTTAAAAATTAAAAATAATTCATTATAACACATCTAATTGAAACTCTCTGAACACTTACAGGAAAGGGGAGATGACTCAAT
Organism: Emys orbicularis; assembly: GCF_028017835.1. Classification (NCBI taxonomy): domain Eukaryota; kingdom Metazoa; phylum Chordata; order Testudines; family Emydidae; genus Emys; species Emys orbicularis. The sequence goes on along the minus strand of NC_088686.1, from coordinate 91,902,336 downwards.
CCCAACACCTTTCACCCTCATGTGCAGCAGCAGTTTTCTGATCTCCCTTAATCATAGAGCTCCAATAGCAGGATTCATCTCAGAAGTACATCTCTCTCTGTCTATCTAATCTACCTGACTATGGCTCATGTTTCCCCAGCGCTGAGGAATCACATACAGCCTCTTTTGGAGGGAGCGGGGATGGATTTTCTTTTTTCTTTACCGTATCTGCAACTGCTTTTGATCCTCCTTTTTGTTATTTCATCCACTCTTCCCCATCATCACCAAGAGCTATGCATTCAGGACCTCTCTTTGTTAGTCATGAGGGTCATGCAGTGAACATTAGAATTGCTCAGGTACTGCACAGTAGTCACCGGATACTCCGATGCACAACCCAGATACTTTGCTCTCTGCTCAGACACTAACTTTTTAATGCCTGCAAGAGCACATGGGAGTAATGCAGTGACACCGATTAAACTAATTCCCAGTTTCAGTGTATTGTAAGTGCAAGAGAGGTACAGATACAACTTTGAATTTTCCTTCTGGAGGGGGCTTGCTGTATATCCTCCTTTCTCTGTCTGTGCATTGCCATTCAAGTGTTGTGCTGCTATATTCAGTTGTGGCCTTTTTTCCTGCTCTTCTGCTGCCTCCCAGTCCTTGCCTCCTAAATCATGCCTTCCTTATCTTGCATTACGCTGTACCGGTGTCTTTGATTGTTGTCCTCTCATGTCAATCCTTGTACACAGCAGATGCAGTACTACAAAACTACTCTAACTTCAGTAGTACAGCACTACAAGAGTCAATATAGACAATATATTTATTATATTGGATACCCTGCCAGTACTTTCTGCATATTGTAAAGTGATTTCATGCCCTCCTTTGAAGTTACCAAGTACATTCTTGAAATTGCCTAAGCAGTAAATTAGATTATTTTAAAATACCAAAAAGGAGACCAAGAAACCATTATATACATACTGGACCACATCCTAACCCAGACTCTGGCCCCTTTCCACACTTTTTACAGGGCAGCTACTGATGCCTCTGCCATGGCAATCTCTAGTTGGCATAGAGCTCGTACAGCCAGCTTTATGCTTCCTTCTCCTGGCATCCCAGCCATATAGGGCATGCTGAAGATGTGAACAGAGCACAACAATCCCTGGCTACTGTAATGGATCCCAGGGATACCTACAAGCTGGCACTAAGCTGCGCTAACTTGCCTTACCTACCAAACCAACTCCCAGCAGCCCCAGGGGTGGAGAAATGCAAATGTGGCATGCTGCCACCTTTCCCCACCCTTGTGTTCTATAGTGAGTACAGCTTGGTCATTTCATTTTGCATGAAGTCTGGTTGCTCAGAATTTATATAGCTGAAACAAATGTAGGCTCAATCCTGCAAGGTGCTATGCATGTGCAAAGTGCAATATGAGGGCACTTAGAACCTTCCCACTCACTTTCAGGATCAAGCTCTGGAACCCTAAATTGCTGCATTTTCTGTGCACTGATTGACACATAGTCATACAACAGAGTCAATATTCAGTCATTCTATGACAAATATGGCTTGTCTGCAAACTCAAACTATATTTATAGCCCATTGTGATTTTTAGCATCGCTTGAGTTGATTTTGATCAACTTTCCATTCCTTTATTCTGAAAAAAAGTAGCAAAGATAGGTAACTAGGAGACGTGAATAAACATAATTAAACATAAAATACTTGTAGTGATATTAGTACTGACCTCAGCCAATTAAAATTATTAATAGAAAAAAATACTCTGGTGTCAAAACCTGAGTACATTGACATCATTCTCATTTGTATAATCAGGATTAGTTTATATTTCCTGACAACAAGGAGAGATGGGAATCCAATGGTTGCTTCTTGACCTTTTTCTCTTCGAAAAACAGGTTGGGATAATGTTATGCTAATAAAACAGATGGTATAAAGATAGCAAGAAAAGTTTTGTTGAGAAAAAAGACTCAAAAACCTACTGTGTTGGTTAAATAAAGAATTTTTGAAAAAAGATTATTCCTTTTAAATTTTGGAGTTTTACTGCTTCCGTTAACATTGTGAAAGGGAAGTTTAAGAACCCTTCAAACTACTGTATCATATAATTACAGTCTTTTAGGGTTTGGTCCTGATAGATCAATCAGTTTAATTCAGAACCCCAGCAAAGACAGAAACCAGAAGTGCATGCTTCTGCTTCTTCTATGTGCTATCTACTGCATCATTAGTGCCTATGGTATAGATTAAATTTAAGTCAGCAAGACAGCACTGATCTTTGCAATCTCCTGTTGCTGTAGGGATAAATCAACATTACATTGATTGACAACCCTTATTTGTACTTTCTTTCTCTTTTGTTGAATAAAAAAAAAGAGAGAGAAGTTTATTTCATGTACACGAAAAACCAGTTTAATTATTTAGGGGGCAAAAGACTGGCAGTTTCAAAATAAACTTTGTATCTGTTGATGTGCCATGATAATGATTCCAAGAGCCTTGGAGAACACCAAGAGATGGCAAATTGATTGAAAGTGAAGTTTATCTGATATGGAAATAATTTCTTATCGCTTTGTTCCTTTCCATACAGCCTGCATTTTTGCTTTTTGTTTGAAATACCCTCTGTATGCTGTTGCCTGTAAAACCCCACTGGGGAAAAATGTATTCACCTGACACTGTTAGGTTATGAGACATCATTTTTCAGATGATAGTGAAGTGAAAATGCAATAAGAGCGCTCTTTATGGGTTCACCTGGGAGTCAGTGGGAAATCTCAGGAGGTATAATCCTTGCAATAGGAATTTTGTAGGCAGTAGGCTATATATTTCATAAAGCTGACAGAACATCTAAGAATGATGGGTAGATTTGCCCATGGGACTGCCTTTGTATTCTGAGTGTTGTTTCAAAAAATCTAATAAATTATGGGCCCGATCCTTTCATGCTTGCTCATGCAAAGCTCACGTTGAAGGTAATGTCAAAGCCTGGAAAATCAGGAACATAGACTGTATGGTAAACTTTAATATTGAAACCCAGATAGAGCATTATTTTCATTTCCCCAGCAGGGCCTCCAAAGGCTGGCTGGTAATGATCCCCAAGGGGCTGGTTATGCCAGATAAGCATTGTCAGAGCACAGTGGTACTCTGACCATGCCTTGTCCCCCAGGTATGTCCCTAAGCCATGGCAGAAGGCTGAATGGGGGTGGCAGAGCCACCTGGAGATTCCTGCATGCTGGGGGAATCCTCAGATGCCTGGTTAAATCAGCTTTATGATCCTTTTTCACCACCAGAGCACAGTTCAAATTAATGTATCATGATTAATGATCCCATAGTTTTTAAATGGCTGTAACATGGTTCATTACCCAGGTTAAAAACACTGGTCCTACCAATAAAGACAAGGCCAAAGCATGTTATAACAGCTGGGAATCTATAGTGTCCTATCAAACCAGCCCCACAACATGGAAAAATTGCTGTGCAGATGAGCCCTTGAACTGTTTTCAAAAATTGTTTGACTCAACATAGTTTAGCCCCTCAATGTTAATGTAGGGCAGTCACCATTTTCACAAATGTCTTACAGTATCCCTGCTACCACCACCACTTCCAGACAACAGTTAATAGATGCTTCAGTGTCCCTAACCCAAGATTCTTGATACTGTTCATGTGCACATGTATTGCATTTAAGGGAAGGGATCTCACTGTAGAAATAAAATAGATGAATTAAATTATCACTAATATAACCTTTCAATAGCCTGCTGCCATTACATTTGACTGGTAGATCATTCAGATTAGTTGCTCTGAATGTGCAATATAAAAGAATGGGTGTCCTGTTCAAACCATTATTAAAAATAACTAAGTATGAATGTCCCTAATTGCAGGAGACAACCATACTAGTGCAGTTATATTTGTAAATGTGAATGGTCCCACAAAAGTGTGATCAAAATTCAAAAATAAAGTAGATGTGTTAACTGATGACTAATTTAAACAAGTCCCAGTAGAAGGTCACCTGTGCAATCCTCTTGTCTGCAAATTCTGCCCTCAGTTATACCTGTGCAACACTACTGAGAGAAATATGGTTGTACAGGTGTGGCAGAGATATCCTTGAGGGCAGAAATGAAGGGTGGGTTTGTACAGGTGTGGCTGAGGGCAGTATTTGGCCAGTGGAATTGGTATTATTGGTGATTATACACCAGACAGAAAGAACAGAGCATGATTTTTAGAGCCCAGGCTGAGTTTGCAGGGTTTGCAGTTTGAAAGGCCATCTTTTTTACTTGTAGGCTGAATTAGTCTGATCTGGAAATCATTGAAATGTGGAACCCTTTTCAATATGCTACTAGATTTTTAGCCAAACCACATTTTTTAAAAAAAAAGTCCAAGAAGACTTGTAATGTGGTACTTTACTAAGGTTTTTTAAACAGTTTTAAAAGCCATAGCAGGGAAATAAACTAAGTTAACCACATGTAAGCCATGCTGCTCCCCTTAACATATATCAAACATTGTTTTATGTAGAAGGCCTTAGGTATCCTCAAATTTCAAAAGCCTGGAATAGTCATGACTTTTCTGATCTAATAAATGCAGGTGTTTCATAATAAAGGCACACAGGTTGTCCGAAGGCAAAAATGACTTACATACATTCGTTAAAGCAAAACCTTGCAGTGCAGGCGAAGGGCCTGAGCCTACTGAAGTCAATGGGACTTTTGTCATTGACTGCAGTGACAACAGGTTCAGGCCTTAAGGTTTAAAAATGTATTTGCCTCATGGGAGAGATGATGATCCCCCCTTTGAAAATAAACTAACTCACCCTGTGCCTGTTTTGGGGGAAATGGGAGCAACTAAAGTGAGAACATCATAAACATGTGTAAGGCACTGAAACGAAACCCTGTTAATAAAAGATGCATCATTCTCAATGCATGGTATTTTGATTCTTGTAATCCATGCAGTAATGTGTCTATTAGAGGCAGCCAGGGTATCATATGACATACACGTCAAGAGTGTAGAGCAAGCGCTAGTGTGGCTTCCCACCCACACTCCCATTCAGAGCGCTAGAGGTCTGATGAAGCTTGAGCTAACCCTAGCGAGCGAGCGAGCATGAAATCTTTCTGTCTTTACCAAGATCAAATGGAGCTACTCGGTCAGGGGATGCCATTATTACCTCCACTATGCAATTTCCACTATCAATAATTTAATCTATTTGCTGCATAAACAGAGGGGGAAACCAGCAAGACAGATTTTTGAAGGGGGAAGAGAAACATCCCCCAAATCAGAGCCAATTTGGGAGTTTCGTCAGAGGTCCCACATGCAGCGCTGTTGATATTGACTTGTACAAGTAGCCACTAAAAACAAAAGGTGGGTTTTGGATTTCTGTCTGTTGTTATGCCTCAGAGAAAGTCTTTAGGCTGTCTAGATTGTGCAAATATGCCCCTGCGTGTCTCCAGAAAGTGACTAGCGTAACGTTATCTGGAGCGTTCATTAATAAACAATGCTTGTTATTATCTTGATTGCATTCTTAAAAGCAAACTATGAAGGGGTCAGTGAGGGAGCTATATTTAAATGGATCTGGTTTGTTTAATATACTAACAAGTAAACTAATATTCTCCCGCTTTTAAGAGATTTAGGTGCAGGCGCAGGCTCCTGATGGGTTTTATTTTTATGTGGTTCTTCGTTGTCATTACTCGATTTCTCAGCGTTTCTTTGTAAAGTCAAACACGACTTTTGCCTTGTAGCGGGGACATAGAAGTTGCAAACTAAGAAGCTGGCAGTAGAGCTGCGTGAGCAGCTGGGGAAGCCGAAGTGTGTGAATCAGAATAATAACCGGGGGAGGGAAATTCTGGGGGTTCCCCCCCTGGTATTAACTGATTGGAGAGTGTGTTACTAAGTAGCATAGAATAAAGGGGCCATAGGGGTTGCTGATCAGACCCCTTCAGGGCAAGAAGTTTAGGGAGAGGGTGGTTGAGAGCGAGGGGCTGGCGGTGCTTTGCTGAGTGAGGGGCTTGTCCCTCTAGACTGCGATGGAAGGGAAAAGGAGTGCGGTTCCTTTAAGCCAAGCAACCCAGCGCTGGTGTCTCGGGCTTGCTGGAGCTGCTTGCTGGAGACAGTTTGACCAATAGAAGCCCAAACGGAGATCTAAATAATTCCTGAGTGAGAAGAAGCCAAGGCAAAGGCTTGTGTGAGAGGCTCCTGCACCAGCCGGGGGGTGGGGGTAGGGGGGGGATCTGAGCCTCACAACAACTCTGCTGCGCTCCCACCCTTCATAAAGCTTTGATGAGACACTTGAGCTGCCTCCTGTGTTGCTGGGGCTGCAGGAGGCGGCTGGTGGGACTGGGCGGCTGGGAGAGGATGTGACTTTCCGGAGGGACCCGAGCAGGCTTTGTGTGGACAACAAGGTACGAGGCGTCTCTTGGCCCGAACTAACTAACTCTCCTCCGCCAGCGCGGCCGGCTGGCCGGGAAAGTTGAGTGTCAGGGCTGGGCACGGGCGGGGGGCAGCCAGGGCAACTTCTGGCTGGGCTTCCCCTTCCCCTGAGCCAGCCCCTGGCGCAGTATGAGCCCGGGGAAGAGGGAGAGGAGGGGATCCCATGCAGAGGGGAGTGCCGGGGGGGGGGAAGGATGGGCAGGAAGGGGGCCTGAGGGCGCGGCTAGGGGGGATTTAAAGCTGGGGGAAGAGGAGGCAGAGGATCCAGGGCTCTGGGAAGCCGGGGGGGTTCTGGAGCTGGGGCTGGGCGGCCATGGGGGAGCGGATGGGGGATCCGAGCCGGGGCTGCGGAGCGAGGCTTAGTTAGGGGGTCCTCCCCGCTCAGGAGCCCCCCAGCCACCTTTGTTCCCTGTAGGATCAGCTGGGCTGGGAGAGCGCCTCGCCGGCGCGCGCAGACACCTGTCTGCCCCGTGCGCCCGGCAGTGACTGGCAGGTAACAGGCAGCGCAGCTGGGCTTGCTCGGAGGTGGGGGTGGCGCGGTTCCCAGCCTGTCCCCTGCTCAGCCCCCACGGGGATGAAATCCGGTCTCCCGGCGGCTGCTCGGAGCTAGGTCCAGAGCAAAGGGGGACCCGAGAAGAATGTCTGGCCGCCAGGGCTTCCCCGTCGCCCCAACCCCTGGGAGAGCCTGGCTGGCATGTGGCAAAGAGCCCCGTGCGCTGTAATGGAGTCGGGAATTGCGCAGGGTGGCTGGCTAGCTGGGGGTGGGCTAGGGACGGGGATTCCCCTGCACAAAAGAGCTGCTCCCGGGCGGTGCAGCCACGGGCCGGCTCAGTGACACCGCTTGCAATAGCGCTGCTGTAGGGGCTGAGGCAATGAGCCTGTCACAGGGCGGCGGCGGCAGCCACGCCGGAATTAAGGCTGCAATACAAAACAGCCCCCATGAACACACACACTGTACGTGCGGTGGTGCGAAGGTTGGGAGCCAGCGAGGAGAGTTTTGGTGGGAAAGGTGGCCCTCTGCTGGCCGGTGGTTGAACAGCAGCTTGCAGCCGAAGGAAGGGGGGAGTGAGGATAGCTGTCATCACCTATCTCAATTCCTTGCTGGAGACTGGAAGGTCTTCCATGGATCTTCGCGAGCTACGAGCCCCTTCAGCCCGCTTGTATTCTACTAAAGCGTCGTAGTTAGCAAATGATGCACCCCTAATGAATGAGGGACGTATAGCTGCATCTGGACAGCAGGAGTGAGATGTGGGTGCAGAGCATGAAAGATCTGTTAACTTACGTGTATTGTCTTAACTGAACTTGCTATGAGGTCTTTCCCCCAGTCGGTATCTGCAATAACTAGTGAACACTTTCTGAGGAGAGGAAAGGCATGTACTTGGACAGAAATGAAGGCAAAGTGGATTTCTAAGTGTCAGAGTAATCTTCCCAGTACTGTATCTCTTTCAGCAATAATAGTTTGCTGGTTACACTGATGTAATTCTGTGAACTAGAGTTGTATTGCTAAACACCTTTTACAGTAGAACATACTGCAGGAAAAGCTGTAAAACAGCACAGTAAATACATTTGTGTTCAAACATTTTACATCTTTTCTTCATTGTTAAAATTTGATACTTTGCATTCTCACGTTCAGGATTGTTTTTTTAATATAGCCATAAAAGTAATGCATGAGTTCTCATTGTTGCTTTATGCAACATTAGATTTCCTCCAGATTTAAGGTCATTTGGCTATGACATGGACAGCTTCAAGCTATTATAGCTGTAAGGAATTAAGCAGTGCAGTTTTGGCAGTGGGCATACACAAGTGTATGTGTAACATATTGCCTGAGATTATAAATTGAATGTTTGAGTGTAAGGAGAAGAAACTCATTGACCGCAGCTCAGAATAATGTATCTATACTATCAACTGAGGTACAGTAAGTGAATGGAAAGATACACTTGTTGAAATGTAACCTTTACTGGAATTTAAAACATGTTAGTTACCATAACTGGAATTCCAATGCCATAAAGTTTTTGTCCTTTTCATCAACTTTGTGTTAAACTGAAGAAAGAATATGAAAGTGTTCAGTAAATAATTAAACTGATTATACACTGTGCATTCAATGAAGAAGAGAACTCTTCAGGGTGTAAAAGTTTCTATCTTTGAGTAAATTAGATAATAGCTATGTGTTCTTTCTTTTAAGAATTGGGAAGACGGTAAAATAATGGTGGTTTTTTTCTGTCTTTGTTTTAATTTAATGGCTAAATTGAAAATAGTTCTCTTTCCTCTGGAAAAGAATTAGCGTTAAATGGTAAGTGGTTTTGGATGGTCAGAACTGAATTAATGATTTGGATACCTTGCAATATCCTACTGATTTTTTTAAAATATAATTTTACAAGATTAAAAGAGTAATGTGTTATAATCATGGACATCATTCTTTTTAATTCCGGAGATGCTATTAGTGTCTTCACTTGAACATTAAAGTTTTTTACAATGTACATTTTACTTTCACTTTATTATAGGTTGCTGTTTTGAGGTTATTACCATTGTGAGATCAATAGTCATTACTTATTTATGCTTCTAGTAACTGAGTTTTAATGTATGCAGGGAATCTATCCTGGTAATATATTCTCTTCAGCAAGTATTTGTGTATCTGTAATTCATGGTTTGATAAAAATACATATACATGAAAAATCTATGGTATTTCATATATATCCACACTTACAGGGCCAGGCTGTGAACCTCTTGCTTATACACATGAACAGTTAGTCATCCAACTAGTCCCACTGATTTGGGGTGGGTAGTTGTTCACCAGCATGAGTAAGAAGTTTGTAATCTGGTCCTTTATTTGTATGTGTTTAATCAGTCACCTCACAGTAAAAGGTCATAATATTGATGTAGGGCCACTTTCTCATCCCTTAATCACATAGAATAGTAGTTTAGTCCTTGAATAGTCTGATTGGAATCAATGGATCTACTTGCAGAGTAAGATACTACTTCTGAGGGGGGAAGGGATAGCTCAGTGGTTTGAGCATTGGCCTGCTAAACCCAGGGTTGTGAGCTCAATCCTTGAGGGGGCCACTTAGGGATCTGGGGCAAAATCAGTACTTGGTCCTGCTAGTGAAGGCAGGGGGCTGGACTTGATGACCTTTCAAGGTCCCTTCCAGCTCTAGGAGATAGGATATCTCCATTAATTTATTTATTAATGTGAGTATGGGTATCAAAATCGGCCCCATAGCATTTGCATTACTATGGGCCCAATGGTGGCCTGGTTTGTGTAGCTGTGCAATGATGTAAGTGGGTATAACGCTCCCTGCAGCCATGTGCTAGCTATTTGAACCATGGGTAGATGTGCAGGAGGAGACAGTCTTCACAGAGGCATTACATCTCCTCCCACTGCACATGTGTGGTGCTTTAGCTGTGCAGATAGACCAGATGCAGGGTACCTGTCCCTCAGACTGTGGGGGAACCTGTGAGGCATATTGAGACTCTCTTCTGGTCCACTCTTGGGGCAGCACAAGAGCATGCTGCCCCTTACTCTGGGCTCAGGGCAAAGCCACAACTTGGCCTCAAATATAAAATCACTTGAAAAGTGCTGATAGTCACTGTTAGTTAACACACCCAAGAAGAGCCTTTCTACAAGGCTCCATAACATGAACCAATTTTCTGGCATAGTACTACCACCTACCACTTAATGTTCAACTTCACTGAACCACAGCTGGGAAAACCCATTTATAAATATTATGCCTTCTGTTCAGACCCACAGTATTCTTTGCTTTCTAGCACTGCAGAGAGGATGCCATCATTATAAGGCTGTAATGTCAGGTTAAAGCAAGCTATAAGGATCAACAACATTTTAATTCTTATCTGAATAACCCTGCTGGAATAGGGGAGCAGGGTAGAGGGTGAAGGGGAGGGCAAGAAGTGTATATTGTATTTTGTAAGGGGATGAGGAGTCTAAACTGAAAAGGCTGGCTCTCATCAATATGCTTTCAAACATAAAACACATTAGTTTATATGTTGCCACAGGAGGACTGCACGACCCAGCTGAAAACACAGTACAGAGTTACATTTTTAAAATTCATCTTTCTAATGTGCAGTCAAGACACACATAGGAAAATAAACATCCAATAAATCTTTTTTAAAGTCGCACACATAATGAAGATCCAGAGCTGAAAGTAGCCTCAGTTTTAACTTATTATCTCTACAGTACTTTCTCACTATAAACAATAGAACATAATAGCTGAAGAGGTGGAAGAAGTTGCACTGTTAGCTCAGTTAATAGGTCCTCAAGGGTGCACATAGAAAAGCAGAAGTCAAGGAGAAGTTATGGGCAGAAGAATCTCAAATTTTGGGTGTGTAAACCTGAGAGTGGAGATCAGTGAGCTTTCACACTGCTATAGTGAGTACACTACTGCTTTCAAAATAAAAGGCCCGCAAGTTTATTTTAAATGTCTGCCTTATAGATTTATATAAATGGCTGAAACATAGTTTTAAGCATGTGTCGTCTGCCTACAGTGAAAATCTCATGTTATGCACTGCGTGGGGTAGTGGAGGCTCTGATGTAAGCAGATATATCCTTTTAGTAGAGTAATTACTAACTTGTCTTGACTTGTTTTCAAATGATTGTTATGCGCACTCCTAATTGCAAAATTGCTGTTTAATTGAAAGGCTCTCTCAATCATCTCTTAAATCAGTTCATATGCTGGCACACTCTGTGATATCAAACAGTGAACTGCATTTTAAATAGGTGTTTTTAAAAATAGTTAAAGTTGAGTACTAGCTTTTTAATTTTATTTTTTAAATATTACTGAAATGAGAAGTAGTGGAATAAATTACAGTCTCTGGTTCCAAAAAAGGAAAAAGGTGAGTAATATCCCCTTTGACGCCTCTTATCGCAGTGAACAAGCAGTACAGGTGTGCTTTGAAACAAGCTGACTGGTGTGCAGCTGGAACTGAGACTGACAGCTGGTAAGCTGTGACCACTGTGTTATCATGCTGACCACTATTGTCTCATTGTTGGCTTGTGCTCACCTATCTAACTGTTTCCATCTGTCTCTTGTCTCAGAGCTGGATTGTAAACTCTTTGGGGTAGGGCGCTGACTTTTTGTACTGTGTTTGTACAGCACCTAGCACTATGGGATCCTGGCCATGATTGGACTCCTAGATGCTGCCACAGTAATAATGTACATTAACTACACAGTGCATTCAAACAACTTGCTCTTATACTGACTAAATTGTGTAATTGATGATGTTGCCAGATTAAATCCTTATGCCACTTCGAGGCAGACTTCTTTAAATACTAGAAGAGACAGCATCAGAGGGAAGAAAATACTTTAGTTTTTGGACTAGACAGGTGTGTTTATAGGACAGCTGTTCTGTTGGAATACCACGTAGCATTATTTTATGCTAGGCATGTATTGCTATAATTTTAGGTCCTGATCCTTCAAACATGTATGTGGTAACTATGCTCAAATGAGAAGTCTCACTGACATCTCTGCAAATATTCACATGAGTAAATGTATGCAAAAGTGTGTTTGCTGGTTCAGGGTCTTAATTTTTCACTTTCTTCACAATACTGGGACAGATCCTCAGCTGGTGTAAAATAGCTGCATTGATTTCAGCTGAGCCAGACTGATATAAACTAGCTGAGGATCTGCTAACATATTGAAGATCTGATTACATTAACCACATATTTGCTAGTCATGCTATATCAACTTTGTTAAACTAGGTGTGTAAAATAAAAGTATCCTAATTTCAATCACAGTAAGTATTAATTCCAATTCTTTATAAATCACTCAAGTATACAAAGTGAAAAGGAAGGGAGGAGAAAACAGGTTGTTTTTATTTTGTAGTATAAACAAAGGATTTGCTAGGATGATACTGAGTAGATGTATTATAGTCCCTTACTTACTCTGATATTACCAGTCCCAAAATGATGCATTATCTAGGCATCACTAATTGCTACAGCTGTCTGAAGATGAGTTCCATTGGACAACTAGGAAAAGCAAAAGAAGACTTCATGTAGTAACTTTTCATGCGTTCGTGACAGCTGTCATCATGCTGCAATAGTTGTATATTTACTTCATTAAGAATGTAGTATCTTTCCATGAAGTAATTGTCTTTTAAACTAGTTAATTAAGAAGACTTTGTAATTTCCTACCATGGTAATTGTGTACAGAATTGAAAGCATGACAATCCATATGATTTTTTTTCTGTTAATCCTCTAAAATGCTTGAAATTTAATGGCTCTTTATTCCATAAAGGTGCCTTAATTTTGGGTCTATTAAATCTATTTGCCTTTTTCTGTATACTCTGACAGCAAAATGCAGAAATCATATTACTTAATTTCAGACTGTATTATAAATTTAAAGAAAAATAGGGACGTTGCTTTAATTTCAGAGTAGAATAATTACAAGAGGTAATTCTAGGGGATAAAAAGAATACTTATTCTAAATTCTAGAGAAGTATTTGTAGATCGGAGTAGCTCAAAATCTGAACTACTACTGCCACCTAGAGATAAGTTCCACACATTTGCCAGATATGCCAACAACTTTTTGTGTGTGCAACTCTTGAAAACTGAAGGCTATTAATCTTGACTGCTCTGAGTAGACAGAAACTAGGTTTAGCAGTGCATGGTGTCTTTGTTTTTAAAATATTTATGCATTAAAGTCGTGTCTATGACTTTTCTGATGAGGCAGATAACTAATCTTCACACAGTCCTCTTTATGCGGTGTAAACAAATAAACAAGAAGGATCACTTTCAGTAAATTAGATGCCTACTTAATTTTATATTATTACTAGGGAAATATTTGCAAGTTAAATTTCTCTGGGTTTGTTACAGGTGTCATTGAGACTCGATTGCATGTTCAAAGCGTGCACCAAATACATGAGTGCAAAATCCCTTTAAGGATTTGATTTTTCGTTTACGTGAAAACTCATTTAAAATAATTTTATTGTGCATGAAAGTTTTTTTAATAGGAATTCTAAGAATTTTTTGAAGCTGTGACTCTGCATTGACGTAAATTGCAAACCTCCCATTGATTTGAAAGTGGCTGAAATTCTGAACCCAGTCTTTAAATACAGTATTGAAGTTGAACTGGGGGAGGGATATGCAGATGTGTGTTTACCTCCTCCATACATTGGACAATGAAGAGTGGATTCTTCCATTCTATGTGTGGCTGGCTCAGAGAAACCGAGAATGAAGGAGGGCAATCACAATTTCCCCTCTTAAATGTTTCATATTTCCTTCTGGCTGGTGGAAATTATAGTACTTGCCTTCCATTTGGGAGTATGTGCTTCCCTGGTACAGCCATCAGGAGTTGTTTATACAAAACACTAGAGTATCTTTCTGCACTCCCTACCTCCCAGAACCCATATAATCTTTTTTCTGAATATTTCTCCCTGACCACACATAGGAGACTGGTTTCAGAGACTTAAAAGTAGACTTAAGATAGCCAATATACAGCCATTAAGCTAGGGTTTTCAAAGATGTCTAAGAGATTGAGGCCCCCAACTCCCACTGAATTCCAATGGAAGTTGAGAATCTAACTCTTAGGCCTGGTCTACACTGGGGGAGGGGGAGAGGGGGAATCAATCTAAGTTACGCAACTTCAGCTACGTGAATAACGTGGCTGAAGTCGACGTACTTAGATCGACTTACCGCGGTGTCTTCACTACGGTGAGTCGACTGCTGCCACTCCCCCGTCGACTCTGCCTGCACCTCTCGCCGAGCTGGAGTACAGGAGTCGACGGGAGAGTGCTCGGGGATCAATTTATCGCGTCTAGACTAGATGCGATAAATCGATCCCCGCTGGATCGATCACTGCACGCCAATCCAGCCAGTAGTGAAGACATACCCTTAGGCAACTTTGAAAGTCCCAGCCATTAGTCTATAATATTTACTTAGCATCTTGTCTTTCTAAATGATGATTCTGGTTATTTCTCAGAATCTTTAGAACCTACGATTACAGTCACACACTATATTATGGTGGATGACTTATCTATGTTTCCTAAGTTTCTCTTGGGATTCAAGGAGTTATTGTGATATAAAGAGAATCCTTTATATTCAAGTTAGGAGCACAAATGCAGGAGCCTTATACTATGCTATGCTACATTATAGAGAGTTATAAGGTGAGTGTTCACTGTATCAAATTATGATCTCAGATATTTGAGAGGCTCCCATTGATTGCAGTTCAAGTTATGCATGCACATCTGAGAGCAGGAGTTGGCCTGTTACAGTAAAGGTAGCCATATAGGTACACATATGTATGCAGTGTTGTGTAAGAGTAGGCTGCTGGCAAAAAATGTATGTCTAAATTGTAGGGAGAACTCTTGATGAAAAATATCATTATACAAACATATGGGTTTAAAAGACCTCAAAACATGCTTCTGCATCATGATTATTTATATAGCAGCAAGCATTGGACTAAAATCCTTTTCCTCTCACCCTAACCAATGTGCATGGGATCTTATATTAAGTGTCTAAAGGAGATGGTAGAATCAAATGTACAACCTCCTGTCAACCCTACTACGTGTTATGTCTTATCCAACATGATCAAAACACTGCTTTATTTGAACATAAGAGCTCCTGAAGAAATACAGCATTGTTTAGAACAGGGGACTAAACACCATAATCTCTGGATTCTTTAACCAGCTGTGTCAATGACTGTTTGAATTTGGGTACATCCTTAATCTCACTGGGGCTTAGTTTGTCCATCTCTAAAATGTACATATACCCTGTAAGGCAGTTCAGTGCTTGAGATCCTGAGATGAAAAGTAATTAATTATATATATTTAGCTTTATTCAAGGGCTGATTTAATGAAATCAGTCACTCCCTCTTAAGAATAACTGTGTCCCCAAAATATAGTTGCTAGTGTGGATATTCTTGGCAAGGGCTCCTGGTCATCAGTAGGACTTGATACTTGGTGTTCTCAAATAAATGAGTCTGCTGGCTTCCTGCTCTCATACTTGTATCTTCAATTGATATTTGTGCTCCTCATGAGTTGATCATCTGATCTGATTAGGACATAAATGCCGAAAGACAAATGGTTGTAATAGGCTTCACTCTGAATGCTGACAACTGAATCCAAGGGGGAAGAAAAACCACACACAAGTCCAAGTTGGCAATGAGTCTAAACCAGCGTCCAAGATCCAAACACAGATGAACTATGGTGAAGTCCTGAACTTCATGGCTACCCTTTATCCTTATTGTCCTTCAGATCTGGTTTTGATTCAGCCCACTAGGGCTGAACACCTCTGAACTTCCATAGGGTTTGGATCCAGATATAAACTTTACGGCTTCTGACAAAGTCACAGATTATCTTTTCACTGCAAAATATTGGCAACTTGGTCAGCAAGGAGGTCCTTGTTTTTTTTGTTTTTTGTTTGAGAGGCAAAGAGAAGTTTTGCAAAGTTTATTTCTGTATGAGGGAAACAGCCTGGAATATGCAGGATGCTCTTAAAGGAAACAGTAGAAAGGAGAGCTAAGCAATTGTTTATCAACATGCACTCAGTAGGGGGAAAACATCAGGGCAATACAACTGCATGTAACAGCGCAGAAACATCCAGCACCATAATGGTGGTACTCATAAACAAAGGTACCTAGTTTCCCTTGACAGAATCTGGTTTGTTAAAGAGCCCTGTCCCGTATCTCGGTGACATGTTTTCCTTGGAGCACGGGCCAAATGATGCAGTGTTTTTAAGTCCCTCTTAAAGTTGACCTATAAAATTGTCATAACATTTACCAACCCTGGCACAAAATTTACTTTTCCAGCTTTACAATGATAAAGATCAATAAAAAAAACTAATGATGATTTATTTGCCCATTCAAAACCAAAAGTTCACACAGGACCAGTGAGAGAATAAGATTCTGCAAGACTACATGGAATAATAATGTGATATAAGGCTGTACGAGAGCTGAGCCCTAAACCTCTATGAAGTCTCTGCCTATGGTTTTGGCAAATCTAAAGGTGACAGTTCCACAGCAGTAGTGCAGAAAGCTTAATCACCTGGATTTGTTTTAGCTTGGTTCAACATTGACCTTTTGCTGAATAGAGCCCCTAAATTGTATGAGAATATTAAAATCATGCACTTGGAAAATTCTTCTATAACCTCCTTGCTAATGGGCCAGTAGCCATTAAATGAGAAATGGAAAACACGACAGAGTAAAGCCATGAAGGAGTTTAAACAAAGGCTGCTCTGAAGCAAACAGATTTAGGACCAAATCCTGATGGGTGCAGAGCACCTGCAATTTACTTCTGTAATCAACTTCAGCTCACTGGGAATTGATTGTGCTGGGAGTTGCAAGTTCTTAGCACTTCTGATGATTGGTAATCTTCAAGTGTACCCCAAAATGTGATCCATTGAGTTCTGTGATATGACCCAGGGCCCTCTTACCTTGAATAGAGAGATGTGGCCTTGGAGATGATAGAATCCAATATATCTTGATTTTTTTCCATTCCTTGGATCAAGATGGAGCTCTGCATGCTGGATCTCATCCTCTCCCCAGGCAATGTATCTGTATTACAGATACGGCAACTCTATTCTTCTCCATTTTAAACAAATTAAGGGGTGATCCTCACGTTCCTGGCAAAATATTATGCAGTCCTCCTAGGGCAATGTTTTTTGCAGCCCTGGCTATCACCTACTTGTGCAGTAGTTGTTCTACACGTGAATAGTTATCTCCGGCTTTTCTTAAGCTGCTTTCACTTGGAGCATAATCATTGTGTCTGAGCCATGGAAGCTGTGATGTGTCTCAAATCAATACTCTGGAAGAGCTGCCTCAGCATGGAAGAGCATGTTTCTACATTAGCATGTCATTTCAATCTTAACAATATATATTTTTTATTTTGTTGTTGAGTCCACATATTAGAAGCACGGAGATCAGGCTAAAAACTGAAGCGTGGAGGGGGGAGTGGGGAAAAAAGCCATATGGCAAGAGCAGGAGGTCTGGCCACCCCACCTTGGGCTCGTGACAACATGCCCTACATTTAACCTACAGTCAGGAACTAATTAACAACACAGATGGGAGTGAGCTAGCATATGTATTCAAAATAATACCCCTAAGGTTTTAATCAGCAGCCCTGCCTCTTTCTGAGTAAGAAACAGAGTGAATCCAGTGTTGCTAAAGAGAGCTTTGCAAAATGTATGAGTAATATGTATGGGTAGGCTATGTTCTGTAGTGGCTAGAGCAGGGGACTGGGAGTTGGGGCTCCTGTGTTCTTTTCCTGGCTCAGCACTGATTTGCTTTGTGACGTTAGGTAAGTTGCTTAAATCTCTCTGTGCTTCAGTCTACCCATCAGGAAAATGGGATTTTTAATACAATTCCTCCCTCACACAAGTGTTGTGGGGCTTAGGCTTAATGTCTGTAAAGCACTTAGAGATCTCAGATGACAAGCGCTATAAAAATGTTAGAATTTATGCAAGTAGGGAGGGACTACAGAGATTCAAATACTCGATCTGTGTCCTCATGCACTTAATTTTTTTAGGAGTAATATCTCTCACGAGTTACTGAACCTGGTTCTTTGTCTATCTGTCCATATACAGAGCTGTTTTCTATTTCTGATAGGAAGGTTATTTCTGGGTAGCCTACACTGCATCCTTTTGTGTGGCTTTTTTGATTTTTGTTTAGTTTTTGTTTGGAATGGGGAAACATTATATTTTCCTCAGTTAATGTTTGCTTCCTCATTCTCTTCAGCTATCTGAACAGAGGCTCTCCTTCCCTGGAAGGCAGCATAATCTGTGGGAAAGAGTTGGCACTGAAGCCGCTTCATAGATATATGTTACTTAATTGCTTTAAAACGTGTGTGCTTCCCTCCGTTTGGAGCGGTCTTGTAACAAGAGCTGTACCTTGGCAACAAGACCACTTCCCCTCCTCCCCCAACTGTGTTTGTGTGTGGATTTCCCAGAAGCAAAGCATTTCTAAGTGGAGGGTGGAGTGTTAGATTGGGACAGGCTATCTTTTATGTATCACTGCTTACAGGTATGTTAGAGCTACTTGTACACTTCTGCAAATAGTTATAGGATACATTTTGGGGGGAGATTCTTGTTTGGGAAGCCATCTACACTCCAATCAGCCACCTTTGTTACATAGTTGTACTGAAAATATAATCATTCACAAATATGCATCTGTCCCTGAGGAGTCTTGAGTGTGAGGAGTCTGTCTCACTGGAACCTGTCTTCTGTATGGCAAAAGATTGTGCTACTCTGATGCAGCTGTTCAGGTGGTAACCTCATTTAATTTCATTCCCACAAGATCAGTCCATGGAAATACTGGGCCATAGCCTCAGCTGGTGTAAATCAGCATAGCTCCATTTACCAGTTTACACTAGCTAAGGATTTGGCCCCCTAAACCCTTCTGGGATTTACCAGAGCAGTGAACCTTTTAATTCTGATGGAAATGATGTCTCAGGGTAGCAGGGAGCCTGTCACTAGATCTAGTGACAAGTATGAAATAAACCTGTGTTACCACTTGCTGAATTAACTACCATGGAAAACTGGGGGGGGACGGGACATAAGTTTATTAATAAACTATAAAAAAAACAGTTGCTCAGGCAAGGGGCAAACACACTTTTTTTTTTAATTTGTAGGGAAAGAAATAATTTAAATGTTCCATCTTTATAGAAATACAAAACAGCGGAATGTTCCTTCAAGAAAAGAAGTCATTCCATTTACATTTGGGAGCAAGGACAGGGGCCTGACAAAAGAGTTATCTGACTCTTACCCTGTATTTTCTGTAAGGCTACTGTTTTGTATTCACTAGAATATTTAAAAAAAAAAAAAACCACCTTGATTTACCATAATGATACTGTGGACTCTACTGCATGATACTTGTAATCAGAAATTATAAATCATCATTATCAATTTTTTTTTTTTAAAAAATGTGCTCTGTATCCAAATGTCTGTATTGCAATTCTGGTAATATTTTAATATTGCTACTGGTGAGTAACATGTTATCTTCAAAGATTCAAAGCATGGAATCAAAGGGTGGAACACATGCAGCAATTCCCTGCACGCTGCTTTAGTGCCATGACAGAGGTGGTTTAGCTTTCTAATGAGTATGTCTGTGTTCAACAAAAATTCACCACCATGGCATAGACAATGGAGGCTTTTCAAACTTCTTGAGCTCAATCACTAACCAATCAGATTGTTGCTAACAAACTAATATTGTCCTTTACATTCCTTGGAATTTTGGACTCCTGCCTTTATTGGACTCCCTGAAGCCACTCTGGAACCTGAATGTAAGCTTTAACCCTTGCCCATATATGGAAAGTATCCCCACAGAGATGCCATGCTGATGAATGGACCGAGCATGTTCTGAGAGAAGTCCAAACGTGGGGTGAATGGACAGAAGATGACTGTGAACACCACTAACAAATACAGGCACAGTTTACGTTAATACCCGTCAGAGCTCTGGTAACAGGCATTTCCAGTTTTTGGATCATGATCATCACAGCAAACTGTTGATTTACTTCATTTTGAGGACTGACTATGGCTAACAGCAAGATATCCAGTCAGGTATTCTGTCACCTAGATCAATGCCACACACAGTCAAGACCTCAACATAGGTAAGTATCTTGCATAGAACAAATCTGTGTAGTGTCCCTACTGCTTTCTTCCTATCTAGAAAGCACACTGAGGGCCAGTTGAGGCTGTACAGCCTTGTCTGTCTGCCCATATCATGGGGCAAATGTGTCACCTGAGCATTATGCTTCCTAACCTTTAGTCCTCCTAGCAACATGAGCCATGCATTGTCTATTGCTTATATCTGATCCAAACTGCCACCTATGTGGCCTTGTAGGTGGTCAGAAAGGAATTAGTGCTTGCAGCAATGTTCTTATATGGGAGGTTCTGCAAGCTTTCCCATTGCTGATAGGCGACCTAAGCACCAAACAAAACTGGTATGACAACTCATGTGCCGGCATGATCATGGCTGCAATCCAGCTAGGCATGAGTTTCAGTACTAATGGCTCTTAGGGTTGCCAATTTTGGTTGGATGTATTCTTGGAGATTTCATCACAACATAATCTTTAATTAAAGATTAATCTTTAATTCCTGGAGACTCCTGGACAATCCTGGAGGGTTGGCAACCCTAATTTGGCTATTGAAGGAGAGCAAATCATGGCTTGTTCATTGATTGAGAAGAGAAAACTACCCTCATTGTGGAACTGGCTAACTTATTGACATAGACTGGTTATATTTCACTGCAGAGTTAAAAGGAGCGATCAATTCCATAAAGGAATCAGTCTCGTCACAAAAGAGCTGTGCAATGTTTCTGCTGAATCAATCCTTTGATGTAATATCACAAGTGTAAGTGGTGCTAAGATTGTTGCATGCAGTTTTCAGAGCTTACCTACGTTTGGAAATCAGGGTTACTTCCAGTGATCAGTCTTTGCTGATGCTTGGACATCACTCCTGGAAGTCATGCCTTTTCTGTATAGTTCAGATAGAATGGTGCAAGAAATATGGCATCCCTCCCCGCCCCTCCTCCTGCCCCCGTACTCAGCTACTGGTAAGTAAAATGAACCTGTTGGTAGCTAAGATATTTGAGTGGTGCTCCTTCTGCATTGTTAGGTATTTCAGTTCTACTCTATTTTCTGGTTAGTGCATTATCCTGTATTAGTGGATGCTCATTAGCACTTTCTGTAGCTCAGTCTGCAGAACTGTTTCAGTGATAGTCCCATATTCACATGCTCACAAGTTTCTGAAAATTATTCCCCTTTTGAGTGGAGTGTTCCACCCGTGGCCTCTATCGGAAGGTGAACTCCTTTTTGGAAAGCTGCTGTTGTTTTTATTCACTATGGTAGTGCTCAGAGGCCCCAATCCTAGGGTGACCATATTTCCCAAAGAGAAAATGGGACTCCCTCAGCTGCTCGCCTGAGGCCCCCCCATCCCTCCCGCATGAGACTGTTGCCTGTGGCTAGAACCCTGTAGAAGGGGACCCCTCAGGAGTCTGTCAGCCCGTCGCTGGAACCCTGCTGCCCCTCCTATGCTGGAATGCTTCCTCCCCTCCCCAACTCTGCCTCCCCCGCTGCAGGGGGCTGGCATCTCCACTTGTCCCCCCCCCCAGTTCCTCCACACTGCACCCCACTTTTTTGACAAAAGTAGGCATTTGTCCTGTTTGCTTTTGCCAACTGATCAAGTCGGCAAAAAAAAAAAAAAGTCAGGATGGCCGGAACAGGGTTTAAAAAAGGGACTGTCCCGGCCAAAACTGGACATATGGTCACCCTACCCAATCCAGATCAGGTCTCCAAGGTGCTGGGTGTCATACAAACATCTAGGAAGGCTGTGTGTGTGGTGGGCTAAACAACCATTTCCCATTGTAGAAGTATTAAAATAATAAGAACATTAGAAAGACCAAAGGTCCTCTAGCCCAGTATCCTGTCTTCTGACAGTGGCCAGTGCCAGGTGCCCCAGAGGGAATGAACAGAACAGTAATCACCAAGTGATCCATCCCCTGTCAACCACTCCCAGCTAGCAAACAGTGTGGGCATGAACACACACACCCACATCACCACTCTGCTGATATGAAGGTGAACAAGAGTTGTGACATCACTGAGCCGCTAGGCTTGGAAGGCTGTCCTGCCATTTCTTCGCCTGCCTATGCTGCCACCTTCTGCATTGTCTCCACCTCTTGGGCCTCTCACAGGTCAGCCTAATGGAGGTGCTACCAGGAGTTCATGCCTCAAGTATTTTGGGGGGTCAAGAAGACCTTGGATATGGGGTGGAGGGAGGAGTCTGTTTTGTACCATTGGAACAACTGGGCATGCCTCCCTGAAATTTGGGGGAACCATCTCCCCACCACCATCCTTGCCCCATAGCTTTCCCAGTCCCAAGAATTTATAGGACAAGTGTTACCAGCAGCACCACCAAGCTAATATTTCAATGTAATGTCAGGACATCATGGCACAATTGTTTTGTGGCTTTCTGAGACTCAGTTTGCCTCTTTCCTTTCTCCTCCCCTGATTGCTGTTGGCATTTCTCCTCTTTCTTGGGTGCAAGAGCTCTGGTCAAACTTGGGGACTTCACAAAAACCCCATATGGTACCCTGCATAGATATACACTTCCCCAGAGCCACAGGTTGGCTATCACAGCCATACGGTGTATTATTGTTGTATAGCAGCTGTGATACACTCTTGTGAGACAATAAGAATGTCTCATTGTCACAAGATGTAGTTTGCAACAAACTCAGACTTTCTTGCAGCTTTACTTCCAAATAGCACCTAGCTTGTATAGTTCTGTCGCTGCCATCTCTGGCAACATAGCTGGTTGGTATTATTACCTGAGGAAGCAATAAGCAGCAGCATGAGTAGGGAATAATTCTTCCCTCACATCATGCAACAATTTATGAACATGCTAATTCATTAGATTGTGTCTTGTGCATATGGTTTTTTTCCTTTGATTTCAGTAATAAAAAATAATTATAAAGTTGGATGTATAAATAGCCCTAAGGATAACCTACATGCATCAAACATCCAGTTATGCATGCGTTAAAGGTTAATCTTGTTTGTTCTCAGTACATTTAGTCTTTGCAAATCATGTGCTGACATGCATTTTTTTTGGTATCTGTTCACACGCTTCTGTAATGATACATAGAGCAGGAACTCATGCCTGTGCCATTCAATAAAATTTAGCAAATTGAACTTTAAAAAAGTCTTAGAAAATGGCAAGACAGAAATTGAATAGTTTCTTGCTGCTAATTTTATCTCCCACCTGGGGTTCCATTCTGATGAATTTAAAGGTCTAATGTACCATTCACTGCCTAATTTGTTCCCTTTATTTTAACTTTCAAAACCATGTGGCTTTAGTGTCAAGATCCAGTGGAGAAATGTACTTATGCACAGCTATTGACTAGGTCTCTCTGTTGGAAATAGGACCTGTTAATCTTTTTATAATCTGCTTAAATTACGTATCTATATAATTATACTATTTTATATTTCACTGAAGTCTCATTAAATGCAAATATTTGTTTTATTGGAGGGATTATACAGATATGTAATTAACTTCAGATGTAAACTAGTCCTGGCAAGGCCTGCATTTAACCAGTTGCCTTCCCATTGTTACAGTTATGTGGCCTACTTCAGACCTCACTTACACCAATATAATTCCATTAACTTCAGTGGCGTTACACCAAGATAGGTTTATCTGAGCTCAGGCCCATGTGGTGTATGACCTGACTTCTTGTTGGTTTTGCTCTGCTAAGCTGTATTAGGGAAGAAGGATGTTTCTGTGGTCAAAACACTGGGCTGAGACTCAGGAGACCTCGTTTCAATTCCTTAGCTCTGCCACAGGCTTCCTGTGTGACCTTGGAGAATTCTCTTTATTTCTATGTGCCCCAGTTCTCCCTCTGCCAAAATAATACTTCATCTTGGCTATTTATACTGTAAACTCTTTGGGCCAGGGACCATCCCTTACAATGTGCATGTAGAGTGCCTAGCACACTGGGGCTTTGTTCTCAGTCAGGGCTTCTAGATGCTACCACAATACAAACTAATAATAAAGCGTGTATTGTGTCAAGCTTGTGTTGAAGCCTAACACATCATCCCAGCGCATAAATGATGGAAAGATGTTACAGCACCCATAGAGAACATGCAGGATCAGGCCCTGGTTTGTGTTTTGAGTTTAAGGGGGAGATTTTGCCCTGGTTGACCAAAAGGAAAAAGCAGCGGCAGGAAGGCTGTGGCAGGGAGGAAAACTGAGTTACTATATCATTGCAGGAAGTTGGCCACCACCCTCTCCCTAGCAAAATAGGCAGAGGTTCTGTCCCCAAATCCTGGAATACCCCAGAGATCCCCATGGATCTGCTACAGAAAAAGGATGATCCACACAGGAGCCCTGTGCATCTGTACTGGCATAGTGGTCCCGTTTCACACCTTTTGGCTCTGTGCCCTGGGGCCCTCCCGGGAAAGTGAAAGGGCATGCATGCTGCATTAACTTCTAGGTATATTTGTCACTGTTTGTCTATGTGTGGGAGGGACAATTGTCATAGCTCAGCCCTGTGTGCAGATTCCTGGAATTGCTGAGGCACCTCCATGCAAGGTTTCATTGAGGTTGTCTTTCCACATGGAAAGGGAAAGTACTATGCACTGATTCTGGACAGATGGTTTCCCCTCCTGCCCCTTCCCCGCACAGATACAATAGTAAAGGGTATTTAGAAATTCTGCTAGTAAAGCAGACTGGAAGATAGGCAAATACAGCTCTCTTCTCTTTTTCCCTCCTCTGGCTCATATAGCACAGTAGCTAAGCAGCAAACAGGAGTGCATACATAATCTGCATTGGTATTTGGATTTACAAGACATCTACTGTAATTGAACAGGCAGTAACTCTATTGAGCTGGGAGCAGAAGGGAAAGGATTGAAAACTCACATTCAAACTGTAATAACTGTTTTCAGTGACCCTTTTGATATGGATATTACAATATTAAGGATCTGGTACCAATTCATTAAGTGAGATATGAACCTTGCATTCATCAGTAAATTCGCAGAGCCTGGGGTAATACTTTTAAAGTAACAAAGAAAAAGTCTCCAGCTTTTGAAAGTGGCTGAAAGATTTTTATCTGTGCACTGAGATTTAACACTCTCATTCCATTATGACCTCATTATTACAAGATTAGCAGACATCGTGTGACTGCATCTGTGCTTCCACTATGAGCGCACTGTTGCCTATGAAATGAAAAGGTTTTGTATGTGTTAAAAGGATTTCCCACCACATTAGCACATTTGGACATCATTCTTTGCTAGAGATGATGAATGTGCCCAATGCACAAGTTACTAGCAGTCTCTTTTCTCTATAAAGAAATACAGACCAACCAATCTTTTGAGATGTTACATATCCATTGGTACTTGACCCATAACTCATTTAAAGAGGAGACTGTTGAAATTTTAGGTCCCAAAATTCACTTATCAGAAATGTGTGTTTATGGTGCCTTAAGGGTGGATTCCAGATATAGTTTTTCTGTTTGCTGCCAGGCTAAATTGCTAAAAGGGAAAAAAAGCCACGGTATGGTGACCTATTATATCAACAAATCCACTTGTGTGCTATTGTTATGCAACTCTGGCAGTGTAAAAGATGGCTGAGAGAATTGTTAATAGGATTCAAAGCCTAATTGGACTTCAGTCCCCATCCCTCAGATTACTTATGTGCGATAAAGATAATCCTATGTCATGCTCTGGGTGTAAATTGATCAGGATTAGGGTGGATTCTTTTCTACAGTGATGGAGGGAAGAACTGGTTAGGTGTACTCAGGGCCAACGAGAGGGGGGGAAAGCCGGTACAAATTACCAGGGCCCGGCGGTCCGGAAGGGGGCCCGGGGCCCAGCTTCCCCGGTCCCCGTCCCCCCCCCTCGTCGGCCCTGTTTAGCCGGTCCGCCCTTGCTGGGGGGCCCGAAAAAAAATTTTCACCAGGGCCCGAACCCACTCTCGGTGGCCCTGGGTGTACTGTGGGTGGTAACTGACTAAAGCAGTAGGTATTGAGCACTGACAGACTGCATGGACCAATGGCCAGCTGGCAGAGGATATCTGTGGACTAATGGATTGAACCTTTTTTTTTTTTTTTGGTCTCCCACAAGCATTGTCATGCCTCTTTTCCACGCTATCTCTTATGGCTGACTCTGGGGGAGGAGAAGGGGGTGTAGGGCAATCACCTGGATGCCAGCTTCCAGAGGTGCTGAACTGCTGTGCCACTCAGTTTTGGCTGGCTTTCCCCCTGCCCCTCAGCCACTCGTAGGGATGGGAGGCGCCAAAAACATTTTCCACCTTGACCAGCAAAACAGCTAGAGCCACTACTGGTAAAATGTATAACCTAAATCATTTTTCAGAGCCACTAGTCTCTTCTCCTCTAAATCCCCTTTAAAAACCCATTGCTATCATGATGCCCACTGTAAACTGCCTAGGTAGGTAGTCTGTTAGTGATTCATTCGGTCACTCATTTACTTACCTAATTTTAAAACAAACTCTGAGGCCCCAAACTGTAGACCTAGCTCATATGTGTGTCCCTATTGCACTTACCTTTGTCTCTCCCCTCCCCACCCTGTTGTGTTTTACACCCACTTGGCATGTCTAATCCTTATTTAGACTGTAAGGTTTTTGGCATAGGGACTGTCTTTTATTTTATGCTTGTACAGCTCCCTGCACAATGGAGCTTTGTTATTGGCTGTGGCCTCTGGGCACTATTGTAATATAAATAATAATAACAGTAATGAGTACTTGAATGGAAGCCATAAGATCTTGGTTCTGTTCCTAGCTCTGCTGTTAACTTATTGTGTGACCTTGGGCAAATCACTTAGGCCTTGGCTACACTGGCACTGTACAGTGCTGCAACTTGCTGCACTCAGGGGTGTGAAAACGCCCCCCCAAGCGCAGCGAGTACAACACTGTAAAGCGCCAGTGTAATCAGAGCCTGCAGCGCTGCACGCTCACTCGCAGCGCTGTAAGCTATTCCCCTCGCGGGAGGAGTACATATAGCGCTGCTAGAGAGCTCTCGCAGCGCTGGCGGCGCGACTACACTCGCGCTTCACAGCGCTGCCGACTGTAGCCAAGGCCGTAGGGCAGAATTTTCAAAATGTTTACAGATTTTTCAGTGTCTCAGTTCTTGGGTGAAGCTGAACCAATGGGAGCATAATCTCTCAGTGCCATAGGTGCCCTGTCTGCCAGTAAGATAAATCTATGTTTATATTAACAATGATACCCAGTCTGTAAGATGCTTTGAGATCCAAAGGATGAAAAATACTATTTATGTACAAAAGATGATTGTTCCTCATCATTAGAAGAAATACTATGTTCCTGTGAGTCACAGCCATCAGGTTTGTTTAATTTCAATGGGTCTGTGCCACAATGACACACTTAAACAGGAAGATGACTTGGACATGAGGATCTCCCCAGCTCAACTCACCCCTCAAGTAAATTCCTCTTGAAAGAAATAACCCTTCACTAAGTGAATGTTGGGCCCTAAAACCTGGGCAGTGTCCCTCTAGCATGTGAGCTTTTTAGTTTGGTCTTTTCCACTTGCGATTTTGGGAGTACTGGTTTCCCACAGAATATTTGTAGGAGATGAAGTAAGACTTCTACAGAGCACCCTGTTGCCAGACAAATACAGCATTTACTCCAGTGTGCATGCCAAGTATGAGGTACTTCCGAATGAACTTCAAAAGCACTGAAATGAACATTAGCTGCTGCTTCAAAAATGTGAACAATGCCATTGCTTTCTAGCAAGCAGTGAACTGGCATGAGCAGGGATCGGAAGGGAGAAAAAGTAACAAGTGGACTCAGAAGATGTTGTAGCAGCACTTTCAGATCAGCAAACACAGCTCTCTTTGTCACTGAGGGGTTTCAGGGATTGTATAGATTTCTTATTAAAGGAGCACCTAAAAGGTGCAATGTAGCATCTAAAATGTGAACTGTACAGACATACATAGCAAGAGACAGTTCCTGCCCTGAAGCGTTTATAATCTGAAAAGACAAAACAAAGGGTAGGTGGATAGACATGCAAGCAGACTCTCTGAGGTGCTGATAGGACCACATTTTGTTAATTCTACTGGGTGTGTGTTGTGGGTTTTGATAATATATAAACCACTCCCTCACTCTTCCTCTTCCATACTGCATGCTGTTTGCCTTATCACACATGGCAAGCATTTCTCTCACCTTGCCCACCTCACACCACAGACTGTGGGCTGAGTGTGAGAGACAAAAGGCAAACCAGACAGTCATGATATTTAAAACTCTCTGGCGTGGTGGCAGGGCCCTAATGGCTGGTTCATGCTATCTCTGCTGTGCTCAAACACTGGGGCCAAATGTTGCCATTCTTACTCAGGAAAACTTTCATTGAAATCAATGCTGAGTTCAACAGCTAGCTTGCCTGAATAAAGACTGTAGGATTTGGCCTTTGCCAGTTACCATACAGTGATTTTATTATTGTCCTTTCAATATAATGTGTGTTGAAACATTTCCATCACATTCAGATGATACAAACAATTTATTTACTTAGGCTGTATTTTAAGTGTTTATTATAGTATTAACTCTGTGATGGTTTGTCTGGTTGCATAGTCAATTTCTGTACACACCTACTTTTAGGCAAGAAGTAGGCCTGCCAGTGCTCAGTAATTGTATAGCTTCTATTGGTGATTGAAAGTACAGCTTATGGTGGTTGTGTCCACATGTGCTATAGACAACCTCAGGCAGACAGGCTGTGACACGGTTTGGGCCACAACACACCTCAGAATAAAATACCTGTGCGCGCACTCAAAATGGAAATCTTGTTTGACCCACATGAGCAACAACCACACAGGAAAACAGTTGCCGGAGAGGGTTCTGGCAGAGCAACTTTTATTTAGTATGGCTGTTGCTAGCACAGTTCAAGCTGCATTATAGATAGGGACTAAATGTATAGCTAATTACTTTTTGCCCAGAATGTTCATGTTGTGACGTACACAACTTCAAATTTGTTTTAGTAGCACAAGAGAAGGTAGCTTGACTTTACATCTCAAATTCAACATCAGGGTTAAAATACGTTGTCTGTTACAAGTACACAGCTATCTCTGACACTTTTCAAATTCTTACCCTTGTACTGTGGATGTTTAGTGCCATTTCTAATCTGCTGTTACACTCGCACCACAAATGGTAGGTCATTAAATCTTAAACCGATATAGTATCTGAAGTGTGACATTTACTAGTGAAGGACCTTGGGCAGGGTTGCCTATTCATTGGCTTACGTGTTAGCTGAAGATATAAATCAAGGGGCAAATGTTGAGTGTCTCTTTATAAAACGGAAACAATAATGCACCATTGATATTAATCTGCACCTTTGTGCAACTGATGTTCATAACAGGTGTTACATGAGTAAACTTTTCTCCTCTCAGGTCAACTAAATGGATATGGATTTGTTTTGGCCCCTATGAAATTTTAAATCTCTGTTTTTTGTCTTGTCCTTAACAGTTCCACCAAGTAAGAAGAGTGATGACCATCCTTTTCCTTACTATGGTTATTTCATACTTCAGTTGCATGAAAGCTGCCCCTATGAAAGAAGCAAGTGTCAGAGGACTAGGCAGCTTGGCTTACCCAGGTCTTCAGACCCATGGGACTCTGGAGAGCCTAAGTGGGCCCAACACTGGTTCAAGAGGACTGACCTCATTGGCAGACACTTTTGAACATGTCATAGAGGAGCTTCTAGATGAGGAACAGGACGTCCAGCCCAGTGAGGAAAACAAGGATGCCGACTTGTACACATCTCGGGTTATGCTAAGCAGTCAAGTGCCTTTGGAGCCCCCATTGCTCTTTCTGCTTGAGGAGTACAAAAATTACTTGGATGCTGCAAATATGTCCATGAGGGTCCGGCGCCACTCTGACCCTGCTCGCCGTGGGGAGCTAAGCGTGTGTGACAGTACAAGTGAGTGGGTAACAGCAGCAGAGAAAAAGACTGCAGTGGACATGTCTGGTGCAACGGTTACGGTCCTGGAAAAAGTCCCAGTACCCAAAGGCCAACTGAAGCAATACTTCTATGAGACCAAATGCAATCCCAAAGGTTACACAAAAGAGGGTTGCAGGGGCATAGACAAGAGGCACTGGAATTCCCAGTGCCGAACTACCCAGTCTTATGTGCGAGCTCTCACCATGGATAACAAAAAGAGAGTTGGCTGGCGGTTTATAAGAATAGACACTTCCTGTGTATGTACATTGACCATTAAAAGGGGAAGATAGTGGATTCGTGTTGTATAGATTATATTGAGACAAAATTATCTATTTGTATATATACATAACAGGGTAAATTATTCAGTAAAATAATAATTTTATGGACTGCATGTATAACTGAAGTTTATACAGTACAGTGGTTCCACAATCTATTTATTGAACATATCCATGACCTGAAGGGGAACAAACGTCATTTGCGCACAACTAAAACAAATAAGTCTCTGCATTACATTCCTCGATAACATTGTGGTTTGTTGCCGTTGCCAAGAATCGAAAACGTAAAAAGTTTTAAAAAAATAATAAAATTGCATGCTGCTTCAATTGTGAATTGATGATAAACTGTCCTCTTTCAGAAAAAAAATTTGAACCAAAACATTCCGTTTACATTTTAGACAGTAAGTATCTTTATTCCTGTTAGTATTATATCTGTTTACTGCTTTTAACTTCTGATAGCGTTGGAATTAAAACAATGTCAAGGTGCTGTTGT
This sequence comes from Emys orbicularis, assembly GCF_028017835.1. Taxonomy (NCBI): domain Eukaryota; kingdom Metazoa; phylum Chordata; order Testudines; family Emydidae; genus Emys; species Emys orbicularis. Next base: position 91,871,818 of record NC_088686.1, on the reverse strand, counting down.
CATAGTTTTACTGTTTTATTTTTTTACTTTTAAATTCCCTCGAGGTTGGAAAAAGAAAAAAAATCGTTATGATATATGTTCTGGATAAAACAAATTTGGGTTTTTTTTGTATGTTGTGAAGGTGTTTGCAATATTGAATCAGGCTACTGACAAAATAAATAAATAAAAAAAAGAGGCAACTGAAAAAGAATGCTGATGTTCTGCTTCACATTGCTGAACTGCAGGCTTAAGGACAGTACTTGTGTAACTGTCTGGCTCCATGCTTTTTTTTTTTTTTTGATGGCTATATTTTGAAAAAACTGCATTTGCTTATATCACATTGGTTTGTGTGGGGGGTGAGGTTTGGTGGAGGGGTTGTTTGGAGTTCCCCCCCCCCCTTCCTGTCTTGGGCAGGAAATTGATTGCAATCTCTAAAATATTTCACTCCTCACCATATGACTAAAGCTTGTCATATTGAAAATATCATATAGAGCGTTGAGAGCAATTACTTAAAATGTAATAAAAGACTTTTTGTGCTTGGATCAAACGTTTTGTTGAAGCACAATAAAATGTCACGATAATGTGGTCTGAACAGAGTACAGTAAACGTAGATCAGAGTGGCTACAGGATTGGACAGTGTGGGCCCAATTCAATTATGAGTTACAACACATTGGTTTGAGTGGGGCTGCGTGAGTATAAATCTGCAATGAATTTGGCACCATGTGTTCAGCAGCAGAGCAATGCCATTGCCCTGCATATTGATGTATGTACTATAGCCTAATTCTCCACTGATGACAAAGGAAACATCTAATGTGCTCTATCCCTTTTGTTTCTGGGAAATATAGCACTTGAGAAATTGAGAGAATTCAGACCTGAAAGACTCCGGAGGGGTGGCTCTGGAATGAAGTAGAAAGAGGGCTCTACCTCTAACTTTAAGTACCGAATATATTTGGATACATTCAAGAGGTTCTACATCTTAAGGCGCAGTACATGGCAGCTTTAATCCACTAAACAAATAGCATCATGAATAAATAAGACTGTAAAAAAATGGTAGGTATGATAGTCACTGTTGGGTTAACTAACACCAAATCCAGTTAGACGTGAATATCTAATTGCAGCAATGTCCTAGTAGTCCAATAGCATGAAATCCGTATTTTTGAGTTAGAAACTCAAAAACAGAGCAAAGATGATTAAACAAAGGATAAATGTAGGTAAGGACTAAGTACAGCAATTGAAGTGAATACAGTGGGGGAAACATGCATTCTAGGGTGAGGGAAAGTAGCTCACCCTCTACTCAAGTAACCAGTAGTTAGTGAGTCTATTAGCCCAATAGTTCAGCTTTGTAGGCGATTCAGGTAGGTGGGAGAAAAGGGATAGAAAAAAATAGGTAAAACAAAAACACTTAAATTTTGCTATACTTCATCCAGAATTTAATATTAGCAAAATTTGTGCCCTATTTTGCATCTCTATTTTAAATCACCAGCGATCAGGCTTATTGTAAAATGTACTCCCTTCTCACAAATTATCCCTGGACATATGTTCAACACCCAATAACCCACCTATTTGATCAATATACAAATAGACATTATCCCATAAATTAACCCAATCATCCTTGTCAGCCAAGGATTGACTAAATAAATGGTCTTTATACTAAAGGTAAACAGACTCTGGATCTGTCAGTTCCGCAGAAGAAATGACTACCAGAATTTAGCTGCCCCACCTGCTCAATGACAACTTCTTCCTCCATCCTCAATATGTTTAAGCTTAGGGACTGTTAGCAGGAGTGTGCTGCTGCAACTGTGGAAATCCACAGGGATAAAGAGAGAGACATTTATCTGAACCTCTTGAAGCTGCAAACTTCAGGCTTCATGGAGAGATTACAGGCATGCTGCTCCTAGATGAAAACTAGAAATAAAGTACTTACCTGAAGATCTCAAAGCTCCAGTTTGTTTGCTTTATACAAACTGAAGGGTTGGGTGGGAGAGGATTTGATTTTGTTCAAATCAGTTGGTCCATCATCAGTTTTGTGTATGTTAAATATCCTTCTTTTTCATAGCCCTGATAATACTGTATGAAGCAATTGCAACCTCAAAAGTATTTCCATACTCTTTCTGTAGACAGAAGGGCTGAAATCCTGTCCCCACTGAAGTCAATGAAAGTTTTGCCATTGACTTTAATGAAGCTGGAATTTTAGCCAAGAAGAGCAACTGACTCTATTGAGGTCTAACTTTAGATGTGACAATGGTTTTATTTTGTCATATTTTTCAAACCACAAAAATTAAAAAAGGCAGCCATGTAGGAAACAGGAAGGGGTGAAATTAAGCAGAGTATAGATGTATTATCTATTTTTTAACTTGGCAGTGGAAGGACAGATAGAACATGACAGGAATCTAATTTGGACATAAGATTAAAAATAATAAATTCTAATTGACTTTAATAAGTTTCTATGAGAGAAGTGACTGTTTCTTTAAATATAATTTATACTAGAAAGAACAAAGATAGTGAACTTGCAAAATTATCTATAGATATGTCTTTACTCAAACAAAACTCTCACCCAGGATTGGGCCAGATGTGGGGACTATATGTTGTAGAGTCTTAAAAATACTGTACATTGATCCATGTCCAAATTCTGCCACTCTTACTCTTGAGTAATTGAAATTAATGGGTCTCATGGAGTAGCTTATTAAACAAAGTGAGTAAAGGTTGAAGAATCTGACTTCTATTTTTCTTTAATAATTGTACATTTAAACAAATCCATAGATTTTTTGGGGGGGACAGGAATAGTAAATTTAATCTTCTATGCAAGTATATTAATGTGGTACAAATTATTCCCTAAAGTGTTGGTATTTACAATTTTTGTAAGATGAACCAGGCAATTAATTACAATATGGTTCCATGGCTGTCACATGCCAGGCCTAATACATACATGATCCCAGACTTGGCAGTTTTAGTTGAAATGAGATATTTTTTAAAAAGTCACTCAATTGAAGTCTTGCTGTGGCAAAGGTATTTCATTCATGTCAGCAGCCTATTGCTTTGTTAAAGTAAAGACTTTCGTGCAAATGTAAGTTAATGTCTGTGGAACAGTTCTCTATTATTCACCATGTGTAACAAATATTTATTGTATATTTATATAATGTTATGTTTTTTGGGAAACCTTGAAGTTGGCATTAAAATTAAAAGTATCTGCAGCATACTGTAAATATAATTAAGCTATATTTAAGTGTACTAATTAATATATGTTTAAGTATAACATTTTGTATTCTTTTAAAATATTTTCTATATATATATAAAAAACTTGGGAGTGGGAAGGGTTGGGGACCATGTCACTTTTCCTTAATTGTAAAACAAACTTGAGTTTTACTATGAAGATGTGTGTTCCTTGCTTTAAAACACCGTTTACTTTATTTTAACAATAACACTTCATTTAGAGAACAGATAGCCACTTGTTTCATAGCTGAGACAAGGTGAGTGATGCAATATATTTTATTGGGCCAACTTCTGTTGGTGAAAGAGACGAGCTTTCGAGCTGATACAGAGCTCTTCTTCATAACTGGGGGGTGGCATGTCAAGATGTCGTTTTCCACAAAACTTGAAGATTCTTTTCAGAATTATGTATTTCCATTTAATTCTAGACCATGAATGCTAGGAACATGAATATCCATGAATCTGGCATAGCTGATTTTATTCAACTATGAAAAATGGTTAAAATTGAAGTAGGGTGGTGGGATTTTTTTAATAAATCAGTTAATAAATAACTGAACTAATGAGACATACATTCAATGTTTATAGTCTGGTCATGTACCTGTTTTTTGGAAATGGTACCATGTATATTCATATCTATTACATTGAACTTATATATGACCCTGTAGAGTTCTATCTCAGATTGGAATTTCCTTGGGTTAACATTGTTAGCCTTTCTAAAAGGATATGCCTCTGCTATAACTGCCAAGCCTTTGTATGCTTAATTATACCATAGTCATAGAATGATCAATAAATCATCATGATGAATGGAAAACTTTCAAATACGTTACAAAAAAATTCTTTTTAAATTCCAGTGTTGCAACTTTCCCAAGAGCTCAGTGCCAATAATTCCTCCACAGAACCTAGTAAATTGTACTTCTGCAGATTATCATTTATATTAAACACACATGCATGCATATAACCCTTTAGTGTTGTCTTAAAAATAAGGCTAACGAAAGCCATAACAAACATTGAAATGGTTACAGTGTATGGAATAATGGTAAGAGAGAGCTCTTACTGCTATGCCCTGATCCTGCTGCTGGCAGTACGTTCTTTGCAAGAGGTCCTTGGTTTTGGAACTTGCTTCTCCCCCTTTGTATTCCAGAGCTGAGATTTGTTAACTCTTCAGGCAAGCTGCAATGCACATTCCCCCAACACACACCTTTCCAAAGGCTGTTGAGGAGGGGGTTGGGCTAAGGTGAATATATTTATAGGCTTATTTTGTTATTTTAACTTATGGGCTAGGCAACCAGGGAACAGGATGGGTACCTATAGTTACACTTTAGAAATTTGAAGGTGTAAATAATCCAGTTGATAGACTAGAAAAGCCAGTCTTGAGTGGCTGATTATAATAAGACTGCAGAGACTGAAATGCAGTTTGGCAACCATTATCCAGTTTTTTCTCTTTTCTAGTAAGAGACAAAAGATTTACATAACTTGGAATCTTGGAGTCAAACTAAAAGGATTTTAAATTATTCAGCCAGAGAACCATGGCAAAAGGAGGTTTTGAACTGGACATAAATGCAACATTAAAAAGAAATGAGAAGGCCATGGCATTTATTTCACGCAGTCCCAGGTATGTGCAGTACATTGCTTCCACTGCCTACCTCTTCCAAATAATTTCTCATCAGGATGCAAATTAGCCAATAAAGACTCATTCGGTCAAAACTATTGAATTAGAAAGGAATGCACTGGTTTGGATAAAATATAAACTGAATCAAACTCTCACCCAAATCACAAACCAGCTTTGAAATTAAAAAGAGTTCAACTTATTGTTTATTTTTGCAGACTAATACCTCTCCTGTTCGCCAGAGATGGAAGTATCATAACAGAGCAAATAGAGGGGTTGCCACAGTGGTATTTCCAGCAAGTCCTTAATGAGGAAGTACCATGAGACAACCTGAATTTGCAAGAGCTTCAGAGGAAAAAGGTGTGGATTAGCACTGGGACTTTTGGGTGCTTCTCCAAATCAAACTTTATAAAATTCATTCTTGCAGACTGGGGGACAGAATTGTTCATAGGTGATGCTAGAAAAAACAATTCGACTCAAAACTAAGCTTATATTTGCATTCCCGCACTTTGGTTTGTCATAGAAACATCATCCAGCTGCTGCAGTTTTGTTTTACTAAAGGACTATACAAATCAAGGGTAAAGAATGAGTCACTGGACCTTCTCTGTAACCTGAGCACTCCTCAGACCTATCCACCCCAAAGCAGCAAATCATGAAAGCTTTACCTGTATTAAAAACACCATTGGCATAAATATATATATTTTTTACTGGCTTAGTTTGTTGCTCTGGTGTGGACAGAACATCGGTACAAGCAGTCAGGCTAGCCAAAACCCTGCAAAGACAACCTCCAGCTGTATATGAGCACAGATTGTTCTTATTGGGGCCCTATGCTTTGATACTATGGCAATGAGCACAGTATAAGAACTAAACATAAGTGACCTGATCCAAAGCCCATTGAAGTCAAAGGAGAGACTCCCGTTGTCTTTAGTGGGCTTTGCATTGGGCCCCCAGTTACATGGGTAACTCCCACAGATTGATCATGTGGGAATAACCTATGGGGGGGACAAGAAACTTTCTGAGCTTTTATCTACAGGCTTCTCTGCTAATTTTTCCACCAGCGGAACGATGCAGAGGGCCTATGTCACCTCCTCTATGGCCCTTGACAGTACAGCTCTGAAAGAACTAGACTGCCAGAGGTTACCTGCTGCCATGAGGTACCCCCCTCGAGTGTAGAGGAGGAGGGGCACATGTCAGTACATGGGGGAGACTCACACAAGCAAATGCTAACCCAGACAGTGTTAAGTGATGCTGGTTTTCCCATACAGCGTTATTGGGACATTGAGACAATCTGGTGGAGTGCTGCCAGCCCTCCTGTCCCAATCTCAGCTTTATCCCTCAACTAACCCTGAAGTGCAAACTCTCCAGGACATCCAGGGAGAGCCACTGTGGGAGTGGAGGCAGAGAGGAACACTCCAGCACTCCCAACTTGCGTCCCACTCCCAGCCAAGAGAAACAAATTCAGGTTCTCATCTGTTCACATAAGGGAAGAGGAATCATGTGGCTTGTAACCATGCCGGTTGTAGATTTAAACATTACAAATGCAGTTAGGGGTAGCTGGCTTTATCCATGTTAAAAGACAAGGGATTTAAGAGTTTCCATTGTCATCTCAGCACTCCGATACTACAATGACAAGAGCCATAAAATCACCTAGATAAAGATCGATTCATAGAAACAGAGCCAGAAATCTCTGTTTAGTGTTTGGAAAAGAAAAATCATTTGTATGTGGTTATAGTAGGTAGCAAACACTAGTCCTCTGCAACAACTGTTATTCTTATCAATCCATTGTGTTTTAAAAGTGGAAAGCCCAATTATCTGACTTTAAGCCTCTAGGAATTTTAAAAGATACAAGCAAGCTGCATGAATAAAAATATTTACCATAGATACCTTAAAGCTGCAACAGTATTTCCAACTTGCCTAAGAAGGAACAATTTTCCTCTTCATTGCCTGTAAACTCCCTTTGAAGCTGATGTACTAGAGCATAAATTCAAAAACTGCTTTGGCTTATTTGATGTTAACCGTCTCTCTCTCTCTCTCATGATATTGCTGGGTGACACAGAATTAAAAAAGGCTGGGATCACTATTCTGAGGGGATAGTCTCAGAAGAACTGAAAGCTTTGCAGGTTCTATAGACTCATGAATAGTGAGTCCAGGAATTGTGTCACATCTGACATCAGAAAATGTTTAGCTCTTGATAAAATAAGCCCTCCATACAGAAATCTTTCCTCCCCTCTGCCTCCGACCCCAAGATATAGACCTTGTGTAAGCAATCAGTTCTGACTTAAGTCCATAAAGAACTGGAATTTCAAAGCTAAAACTCCAGCTCATATATGCAGACTAAACTATTTCCCCCTCTCTCCCCCACTGTATTATATTTGCTCAAATTGTCTTTTAAACTATATGGAGAAATCTGCACCAAGGATCCCCTCTTACTGGCATCGCCCCATCTACAATGACTACTTTAAATTACCCTATGAGGTTTTCAAATACATTTTTTTCTGACCTTTAATTAAAGAATATCTCTGTTGTGGAACTCATTTTTGTTCATACCCTGGATTGCTTAATACAAGTTTCACTGTACTTTGATTGTATCATAAGAACTCATCATATAAAGACGTTGTAAAGTTTGTATGGACACATATGAAAAAAGTTACTGCTGCTAACATTGCTATTTACAGTTCCAAAAAAATTTCCAATGCGACTATTCTACCTCCGATTCCCTTTCACACATATTCATATCACTAAAAAATGGCCAAATTACATTTTGAGGAACTATGTATGAAGTATTAATTTCCATGTTAAATTCATTCTGGCCAAGATTCTGCCTGGAGTCAATACTTGTGAACAAATTATAAAAGGCCTTATCAAAACTCTAAAACAGTGGTTCTCAAACTGGGGGTCAGGACCCCTCAGGGGGTTGTGAGGTTAGTATGTGGGGGATCGCAAGCTGTCAGCCTCCACCCCAAACCCCACTTTGCCTCCAGCATTTATAATGGTGTTAAATATATTTAAAAGTGTTTTTAATTTATAAGGGGGGTCACACTCAGAGGCTTGCTATGTGAAAGAGGTCACCAGTACAAAAGTTTGAGAATCACTGCTCTAAAAGACCCTTCAGAATACTCACTTCATCCATGTGTTTTATTTGCACAGAGAGATTTACATGCATCACTCCTAGGGTGACCAGATGTCTCAATTTTATAGGGATAGTCCCAATATTTGGGGCTTTGTCTTATATGGGTGCCAATTATCTCCCACTCGCTGTCCCGATTTTTCACCCTTGCTATCTAGTCACCCTAATCACTCCATAAGAGTTACATGGGTAAATTTTGTACACTAAGTTAAAAACCTATGAGAAAATGTTTCAAATTAATTGTTTTATTCTTCAGAGATCTAATTGAGCTTTGTCCAAAGCATAATACAGATAGAGTAGCATAAGATAGTAATACAAAATGTATTTCTGTCCCTTTGCTGAGCAGCAGCAGAATCTGAGGCCTACAAGGTCAGTTTTCCTTTTGAGGAAGGAATCAGTGATGTAGAAAAGCATTTTCAAAATTTTCACATATCCTATTTTCTTCAACAGGGATGATAACAAACAGTACACAGGCAACTCCTTTCTTGCAGAAACCTCATGTAAGGTGCCATTGCTCTGTTCTAAGAAGCTGCTGGCTCTGCTCAGGACTCACAGAAAACACAGACAGATCCAACTATTTAAACACATGCCCTTTTTCCTCCTCAGTCCCTAAACTTTACAGCTGGGAAACCCCTAGTCCAAAGCTCCCTCAGACCACATAGTGCAGAAAGGTGGCCTGGCCATTAACCCTCTGTGATGGGGTGTATCTATCCCACATTGGCCCCATAGGGGTTAACTGTGCATTGCAGGCTGAGGAAGCCACACCCCTCCATCCCTGCTGGGCATGCTCAGCCTGGAGACAGAGTATAAAGGGAAGCACAAGCTCAGTTGGGTCAGACCACTGAGGAGGATTCATGCATGCTGTGGGTGCCTGCTATGGAGCTGTGGGAATTCACCAGTTCACAGAGGCCACCCATGCCAAACCCCAGGCAAACACCTGAGAAGGGACTGAGTCATTGTGGACTTCACCAGCATATGACCCTAGAGAAAGAGAGGGCCCATGGACTGCTTACTGGGAGACCAGGTAGGAAATAGCCCAGGGGAAATAGATACTAGTCCAGTCATGGGACCAAGAAACTGTGTTTCAGTGGGAGCCTTGCTGACCCAGTGGTGGGACCTTCCTGCCACTGTTAAGGTCCTGGGCTGGGACCTGGTGGAGCAGATGGGCACAGGTCCCCCTACCCCCTGCTGCCAACCCCACACCAGGGTGGCAGCTTCTCCCCACCTTAGGCCTAGAGTCTTGCAGTTGTCTACTGCAGTGGTTCTCAAACTAGGGCCGCTGCTTGTTCAGGGAAAGCCCCTGGCAAGCTGGGCCGGTTTGTCTACCTGCTGTATCTGCAGGTTTGGCTGATTGTGGCTCCCATGGGCCATGGTTCACTGCTCCAGACCAATGGGGGCTGTGGGAAGGGTGGCCAGCATGTCCCTCGGCTTGTGCCACTTCCTGTAGCCCCCATTGGTCTGGAGCAGTGAACTGTGGCCAGTGGGAGCTGTGATGGGCTGAACCTGTGGACGCAGCAGGTAAACAAACTGGCCCGCTAGGGGCTTTCCCTGAACAAGTGGCGGACTGGCTTTAAGAACCACTGGTCTACTGTTCACCTGAGTCAGAATGCTAGACTATTGAGACTGAGTTTGCTGTTCTGCCCTATCAGAGGGCCTGTGCAACCCAGACTTTGATTTGATGCTCTATTCTGCTTGAGGGCCTGAAACTCTGGGGAGCAGCTCATCTACTCTGACTACTAGGTCACACTGCCCTCAGAGCAAGGGGTAGCCCAAAGCAGGGCCGGCTCCAGGCACCAGGCAACCAAGCTGGTGCTTGGGGCGGCACCTGGAGGGGGGCGGCGCGGCGCTCGGGCCGCCGGGGAGAGTGGGGCCACAGCTGGGCTCGCCGCCCTCCCCCCGGCACTCTGGCCGCCCTCCTCCCCCCCGCGCCCTCCCCCCGGCTGCGCTCTGGCTGCCGGGGGGAGAGCCGAGCCCCCGCCGGGGCTCGCCGCCCTGCCCCCGCCGGGGCTCGCCGCCCTGCCCCCGCCGGGGCTCGCCGCCCTGCCCCCGCCGGGGCTCGCCACCCTGCCCCCGCCGGGGCTCGCCACCCTCCCCCCCCCCCCCCGGCGCCCTGCTCCCGGCCGCCGGGGGGAGAGCGGAGCCCCTGCCAGGGCTCGCTCCCCCCCCCGGCGGGGGGGGGGGGCGGCCGGAGGCTTTTTTGCCTGGGGCGGCAAAAAAGCCAGAGCCGGCCCTGGCCCAAAGGATTCTGACTGCTAGCTCGCACTCTCCTGTTTTTAGGCCATTGGAGAGACTCTAGCAATCAGGACACAAGCTCCCCACTGACCATATGCGACTGGGCACCCCTTGATGTATCTATCCTGTGACACCCTCCTTTTGTGCTGCTGCTCTGCAATACCAAGTCAGCTAAAAAATGTCTAAGGCCCAGACAAGGAAGAGTGCTTTAACCTGCACAATACCCTTAAGGACTTTCTGAGATGCTACTGCATGGTATCTAAGGCTATGTCTACACTACAAATTACTTTAGTATAACTTATGTCACTCAGGAGTGTGAATAATCCACACCCCTGAGTGATGTAAATTATACTGACCTAAGCACTGGTGTAGACAGTGCTAAGTCAGTGGCAGAGTTTCTCCTGCCAACACAGATACCACCTCTCAGAGGCAGTATTTAAGCTAAGGGGAGAGCTATCTCCCCTTGGCTTAGAGCGTCTTCACCAATAGTGCTACTGATGTAGTATAGATATAGCCTAACTCTTTCCATGGAGAGGTTCATCCTGGGTGCTTGTACATCTGTGATCATAAATGCACAAAAAATTAGAACCTTTCACCATAACAGTATAGTTCAATGTGTATAGTAACTTGTGCACAACAATCAGGGACACTAATAATGAAAACAGGTTTCCATCTGGGTAGCCTTTCTGTTTATCTGTTAACATACTTTTAGATGTGAAATGGTTAAACTTTCTTGAATTAAAGACAGTACAGTAACACCTTACTTAATGTTGTAGTTATGTTCCTGAAAAATGTGACTTTAAGTGAATCCAGTTTGCCCATAAGAATTAATGTAAATGAGGGGGTTAGGTTCCAGGGAATTTTTTTCACCAGACAAAAGACTATATATGTCCTGAGCCCTGTCGTGTGTGTCCCCTGCTCTATGGAAGATGGGGTAAGCGGGGTGCAGGAGCAGAGGGACACCCTGACATTAGTACTTGTCTTCCTCTCCTTCCCCCTGCACAGCAAGCAGGAGTCTCAGGGAGCAGCTCCAAGGCAGAGGGCAGGAGCAGCACATGCCAGTGGGGGGAGGGACAGATGCAATTGCTAGCCTGCTGGGCAGCTGCTGCACAGGGAACTTAGGGGAGCTGATAGGGGAGCTGCCGGTCCACCCTGGTTCCAAGCCCCCACCAGCTAGCTGCAACGGGCTGCTCTTACTGCAAGCAGTGGACAAAGCAGGCGGCTGCCAAACAACATTAGAAGGGAGCATTGCACAACTTTAAATGAGCATGTTCCCTAATTGATCAGCAATAAACAACGTTAACCGGGACGACTTTAAGTGAGGAGTTACTGTAGCTAGCTACTAGGATTAAATTAAGCAATTTTCCTGAATTAAAGACCGTGGCTAGCTTCTAGGATCAGGACTGGTTCTCCAAACGTAAAATTCTCAGGTTCTACAAATAAAATCTCCCCTCCCCGGCTTCTCCTCTCATTTATTTTATTTATTTATTTAATGTGTGTATAAATTTTTTCCCAATGGTGTTAGTGAATTTACTGCATATGACAAATGCCAAACTATATTTGCCCTTTTCCAGTCCTCTGGAATCTCTCCTGTCTTCCATGACTTTTCTAAAATAATCACTAATGGCTCAGATATCTCCTCAGTCAGTTCCTTGGGTAATCTAGGATGTATTTCATCAGGCCCTGGTGACTTGAAGACTTCTAACTTGTCTAAGTAACTCTTAATTTGTTCTTTCCCTCTGATCCTACCTCATTTTCACCGGCATTCACTATGTTAGACATCCAATCACTGCTAACCTTTATGGTGAAAACCAAAACACAAAAGTCACTCTTTCTGTTGTTGTTTTCCCCACCTCATTGAGTAACTACCTTGTCCTTGGTCTTCCTCTTGCTTCTAATTTATTTGTAGAATGTTTACTTGTTACCTTTTGTCTCATCTTGTTTTGTGCCTTGGCCTTTCTAATATAATATAAACAATAAGTGTTTAAATACAAGTTCTTGCTGCCTTCATTCGAAGTACAACAGAAACTAGACAACCAGTGGTTCAAATAATGGTGGTCGACAGTGGTCTGTCTTTGCTAGTATATTTGCCTTTCCTAACACACTAGTTGGAGCCACACTAATGGTAGCAAGGGGGAAATTAAAAACAAGTCTAGCCTTGAGAAATTGGTGGTCAGGTTCTGTAAACCAGTGCTTCTCAAAGCCAGTCCACCACTTGTTCAGGGAAAGCCCTTGGCGATCTGGGCTGGTTTGTTTACCTGCTGCGTCCGCAGGTTCGGCCAATCGTGGCTCCCACTAGCTGCAGTTCACTGTCCCAGGCCAATGGGGGCTGCGGCGGGAAGCAGCGCGGGCCGAGGGATGTGCTGGCTGCCCTTCCCACAGCCCCCATTGGCCTGGAGCAGTGAACCGTGGCCAGTGGGAGCTGCAATCGGCCAAACCTGCGGACACGGCAGGTAAACAAACCGGCCCAGACCACCAGGGGCTTTCCCTGAACAAGTGGTGACCCAACTTTGAGAAGCACTGCTGTAAACCATTTAAACCTGGTATAGGGCAGGCTCTCCAGGAAGGGATGTGTGTGAATTGTCATGTCTCTGTTACCTAGAGTCACATGTGCAATCCTAGGTGCTATGTCAATTTGTTCTACTGAGGACACACAGTCATGTCGAATGTGTTTAAAAGGAATCACAGGCTATAAAATGGCAGATCTGATAAAAGGGCTAATACTGCCCAATTTAAATCACCAGTCATACAAAGTGCAGATGGGAAAAGGTACTGTATGTGTTCGGATCCCTAAGCCAGCACAGGTGGGTTCTGACCTGATTCCCTTCTGTACCTTTGCCCCTGCATTCTCAGCACACCAGCTCCCTGCCCTCTGGACCTGCTGGGACACCTCTTTTCCTGGGGAGCTCCAGATCCCATGTACTTCTCCCAGGCCTGGTCTACACTACGAGTTTAGGTCGACTTTAGCTGCGTTAAGTCGACTTAAGCCTGGACACGTTTACACGACGAAGCCCTTTCTTTCGACTTAAAGGGCCCTTTAAACCGGTTTCTTTACACCACCTCGACGAGGGGATTAGCGATAAAATCGGCCTTATGGGGGTCGGAATTGGGTAGTGAGGACGGAATTCGACATTAGTGGCCTCCGGGAGCTATCCCACAGTGCTTCATTGTGACCGCTCTGGACAGCACTCTCATCTCAGATGCACTGGCCAGGTAGACAGGAAAAGCCCCGCGAACATTTGAATTTCATTTCCTGTTTGCTCAGCGTGGAGAGCACAGGTGACCACGCAGAGCTCATCAGCACAGGTAACCGTGATGGAGTCCCAGTCCCAGTCTCAGGATCGCAAAAGAGCTCCAGCCTGGACCGAACGGGAGGTACGGGATCTGATCGCCATCTGGGGAGATGAAGCAGTGCTGGCCGAACTCCGAAACAGTAAAAGAAATGGCAAAACATTAGAAAAGATCTCCAAGGCCATGAAGGACAGAGGCCATAACAGGGACGCACAGCAGTGCCGCGTGAAAATTAAGGAGCTAAGGCAAGCCTACCACAAAGCCAGAGATGCAAACGGAAGGTCCGGGGCTGAGCCGCAAACATGCCGCTACTACGAGGAGCTGCATGCCATTCTAGGGGGTGCAGCCACCAGTAGCCCAAGCGTGTGCTATGAGTCCCTCACTGGAGACAGGGAAGCGGGTTCGGCGGACGAGGAAGATGAGGATGGAGAGAACATCATAGATAGCTCACAGCAGCAAGGAAGCGGAGAAACCAGTTTCCCCAACAGCCAGGATATGTTTGTCACCCTGGACCTGGTACCAGTAACCCCCGAACTCACCCAAGACCCTGTGGGCACACAGGGGACCTCTGGTGAGTGTACCTTTGTAAATATTACACATGGTTTAAAAACAAGCGTGTTTAATGATTAATGATTAATTTGCCCTGGCAATCGCGGCCAGTACAGCTACTGGAAAAGTCTGTTAACGTGTATGGGGATGGAGCGGAAATCCTCCAGGGACATCTCCAGAAAGCTCTCCTTCATGTACTCCCAAAGCCTTTGCAAAAGGTTTCTGGGGAGGGCTGCCTTATCCCGTCCGCCATGGTAGGACACTTTACCACGCCAGGCCAGTAGCACGTAGTCTGGAATCATTGCATAACAAAGCATGGCAGCGTATGGTCCCGGTGTTTGCTGGCATGCAGACAACATCCATTCCTTATCGCTCTGTTATCCTCAGGAGAGTGATATCATTCACGGTCACCTGGTTGAAATGGGGCAATTTTATTAAGGGGACATTCAGAGGTGCCCCTTCCTGCTCTGCTGAACAGAAATATTCCCCGCTGCTAACCACGCGGTGGGGGGGAGGGGTGAAGTGACCATCCCAGAGAATTGGGTGTGTGGGGGAGGGGAGTTAGTTGGGTTTGTGCTGCATGTTAAACCTGAAACCGCAGCCCCTCCTTTTACATTGCAAACCCATTTTAAATGGCCAACCCAACGGGTGCTTGGTATGGTTAATGAGAGCAGTACTGTTTTAAACCATCCCCACTTGTTAACAAGGTTAAAAAAGCCCAAAGACTGTGTCTTACCATGGCTGCCTGCAAGCTGAAATCTGTGGCCTGGCACTGCGTGAGTGATCTCTCACACCAAACCGGCAGTCCCTCAATATAAGAGGAAAAATGCGACCTTGTAACGAAAGCACATGTGCTGTGTGATGTGAACAGCAAAATCTAACGTGAAAGAGTGTACCCATTGTTCTCAAAAATGTATCTTTTTTAAACAACTCTCCCTTCTCCTCCACCAGCTGCAAATGTTTCACCTTCACAGAGGCTAGTGAATATTCGAAGAAGGAAGCGAAGGACACGTGACGAAATGTTCACTGAACTACAGACTGCCTCCCACGCTGACAGAGCACAGCAGAATGCATGGAGGCAGTCAATGACTGATTTTAAAAAAGCCCAATATGAGCGAGAGGAGAGGTGGCGGGCTGAAACGCGGGCTGAAGAGGAGAAGTGGCGTGAGCTTGTACTCAGAAAGCAAGAGTCGATGCTCCGGCTGCTGGAGCATCAAAGTGATATGCTCCTGCGTATGGTTGAGCTGCAGGAAAGGCAGCAGGAGCAGAGACCGCCGCTACAGCCCCTCTGTAACCAACAGCAGGAGCAGAGACCGCCGCTACAGCCCCTCTGTCAGCAGGAGCAGAGACCGCCGCTACAGCCCCTCTGTAACCAACAGCAGGAGCAGAGACCGCCGCTACAGCCCCTCTGTCAGCAGGAGCAGAGACCGCCGCTACAGCCCCTCTGTAACCAACAGCAGGAGCAGAGACCGCCGCTACAGCCCCTCTGTAACCACCAGCCCTCCTCCCCAAGTCCCATTGCCTCCTCACCCAGACGCCCAAGAACACGGTGGGGGGGCCTCCGGCCACCCAATCACTCCACCCTAGATGATTTCCACAGCAATAAGTTTTAAAGTTTTAAAGTGCAGTGTGTCCTTTTCCTTCCCTCCTCCCCCACCCATCCCGGGCTACCTTTGCAATTATCCCCCTAGTTGTGTGCTCAATTAATAAAGAATGCATGAATGTGAAGTAACAATGACTTTATTGCCTCTGCAAGTGGTGCTTGAAGAGGGGAGGGTAGGGGAGGTTGGGGTGCTTGGTTTACAGGGTAGTAGAGTTAACCGGGTGCGTGGGGGGGGCTGCGATTTCATCAAGGAGAAACAAACAGAAGTTTCACACCATATCCTGCCCAGTCACAAAACTAGTTTTCAAAGCCTCTCTGATGCGCACCGCGCCCTGCTGTGCTGCTCTAACCGACCTGGTGTCTGGCTGCGCGTAATCAGCGGCCAGGCGATTTGCCTCTACCTCCCACCCCGCCATAAATGTCTCCCCCTTACTCTCACAGATATTGTGGAGCGCACAGCAAGTAGCAATAACAATGGGGATATTCTTTTCGCTGAGGTCACAGCGAGTCAGTAAGCTGCGCCAGCGCGCTTTTAAACGCCCAAATGCACATTCCACCACCATTCGGCACTTGCTCAGCCTGTAGTTGAACAGGTCCTGACTCCTGTCCAGGCTGCCTGTGTATGGCTTCATGAGCCATGGCATTAAGGGGTAGGCTGGGTCCCCAAGGATCACGATAGGCATTTCAACATCCCCAATGGTTATTTTCTGGTCCGGGAAGAAAGTCCCTTCCTCCAGCTTTCGAAACAGAAGAGAGTGCCTGAAGACGCGAGCATCATGTACCCTTCCCGGCCAGCCCACGTTGATGTCAGTGAAACGTCCCTTGTGATCCACCAGGGCTTGCAGCAGCATTGAAACATACCCCTTGCGGTTTATGTACTCGGTGGCTTGGTGCGCCGGTGCCAAGATAGGGATATGGGTTCCGTCTATCGCCCCACCACAGTTTGGGAATCCCATTGCAGCAAAGCCATCCACTATGTCCTGCACGTTTCCCAGAGTCACTACCCTTGATATCACCAGGCCTCTCATTGCCCTGGCAACTTGGATCACAGCAGCCCCCACAGTAGATTTGCCCACTCCAAATTGATTCCCGACTGACCGGTAGCTGTCTGGCGTTGCAAGCTTCCACAGGGCTATGGCCACTCGCTTCTCAACTGTGAGGGCTGCTCTCATCTTGGTATTCTGGCGCTTCAGGGCAGGGGAAAGCAAGTCACAAAGTTCCATGAAAGTGCCCTTACGCATGCGAAAGTTTCGCAGCCACTGGGAATCGTCCCAGACCTGCAACACGATGCGGTCCCACCAGTCTGTGCTTGTTTCCCGGGCCCAGAATCGGCGTTCCATGGCATGAACCTGCCCCAGTAACACCATGATTTCCACATTGCTGGGGCCTGTGCCTTGTGAGAGGTCCATGTCAATTTCCTCATCACTATCGTCGCCGCGCTGCAATCGCCTCCTCCTCCTCAGCTGGTGGTCCTGGTTTTGCTTTGGCATGTCCAGGCTCTGCATATACTCCAGGACAATGCGCGTGGTGTTCATAGTGCTCATAATTGCCGCGGTGATCTGAGCGGGCTCCATGATCCCAGTGCTAGCTATGGCGTCTGGTCTGAAAAAAGGCGCGAAACTAGTATCTAAAGAGCAGGGGAAGAAGGGAGGGAGGGAGGGAGGGAGGGGCGGGCGACTGACGACATGGCGTACAGGTACAGGGAATTAAAATCAAGAAAGGTGGCTGTGCATCAGGGAGAAATACAAACAACTGTCACACAGAATGCCCCCCCCCCCAGAGATTGAACTCCTAAGCCTGGGTTTAGCGGGCCGTTGATTTGACGGAGGGAGGGGGGAAGGAAATGAATAAAACACAAATCTATTTTTTACATCTTAAGACGACAGTGCAGCATGACTGATAGCCCTCGGCATTTTCTGGGTGCTTGGCAGCCAATACTTGGCAGCAAATAGTATACTACGACTGGTAACCATCATTGTCCAACGAGGACGGTTAAAGGCAAGGGGTTGCTGCTGTGTAGCAATGTAGCCCCACGTGTGCCAGCCACATGTCTGCCAGCACCCAGATCGCCCTCGGCCTTTTCTGGGTGCTTAGCAGACAATACTTGGCAGCAAATAGTATACTACGACTGGTAACCATCATTGTCCAACGAGGACGGTTAAAGGCAAGGGGTTGCTGCTGTACAGTAGCCAGAAGGCTCGGTAAAGGCGCTCAGGCTACAATAATCTATGAGCATTTCAGGCAACCTCTAAATTTACTTGCTTTCAGACCTGAGGAAAGCTCTTCTTTCAGATCTGCTGAGCACCCAGATTGCCCTCGGCCTCTTCTGGATGCTCAGCAGACAATACTGACAGGACGGTTACCAGTCATAATAAACTATCTACTGCCAAAAGGCAAGGGGCTGGTGCAATGCAGCCCTACGGCTGCCAGCCCCACAGCTACCAGCATCCCGAGCGCCGATGAAGGCTACTACTCATGCTGCACCGTCTACCGCCAAAAGGCAGTAATCTGCTGCTGCTGTTTAGCAATGCAGTCACACGTTTGCCGGCACCCGGAAGACATATGGTGACGGTGAGCTGAGCTGAGCGGGCTCCATGCTTGGCGTGGTATGTTGTCTGCACAGGTAACCCAGGTAAAAAGGCGCGAATCTATTGTCTGCCGTTGCTGTGACGGCGGGGGAGGTGCGTGACGCAATGTACCCAGAACCCCCCGCGGCACTGCTTTGCATCATTCGGGCATTGCGATCTCAACCCATAATTCCAATGGGCGCCGGAGACTCCGGGAACTGTGGGATAGGTACCCATAGGCACCCATAGTGCAATGCGCCGGAAGTCGACGCTAGCCTCGGTACTGTGGACGCGGTCCGCCGACTTCATGCACTTAGAGCATTTTATGTGGGGACACACACAGTCGGCTGCATAAAACCGGCTTCTATAAATCCGGCTTCTATAAATCCGACCTAATTTTGTAGTGTAGACAAGCCCTTAGATTCCCATGGGAAACAGGGAGACTTAAACAGGAAATGGGGATAAGACTTTCTACCTACAAACACTCCTCATCTCTACATGTCTTTATGGTGTCAGCTAGGTTTCTGCAGTCTGTGTGAGTAGAGCATCTCCCCTCCTGTCAGGCCTTGGAGTGTCACTACTACAGGTGCATTGGGGTAGAGCCCCTCATTCTCCCTGTGTACAGCAAGAAGGTGCATTCACAGTGGGAGCTGCACCAACAAGGTCATCAGCAATGGCAGGGCAAGGGCTGAGATGATCCCATATCTCTGGGAGCTGGGCCTAAAACAGACAGTCCCCTGAAAGAACCAGGCCCTCAGGAACCTCCCTACCTGGGGTTGATGTGGGGCCTGTAACATCAATGAAGTTAACATGGCTTTTTTCCTTGGCTGGGCAAGACAGAGCATTTCTCCTCCTGCCCCTCATCAGGGCATCTGGGCTCCTCTTCCTCCTCCTTTAGTCTAATAGACGAGGCCCCATCAAGTGGCCAACAAATATTTTATTAAATTACAAATAAGTTAAATACAACATTTTTGATTTATATTTCTCCTTCAGTATCTCCAGGACCTAAATGTGTAGAAACATTTATTTTTACTTACTTTAATAGCCTGCCTGTCACTGCAGCAGAGCAACAGATACGTAGTGAGGGATGAGTAGAAAATAAAAACAAGTTTTCAGTTGAAAGTAAAAAGAGAACATGTAAATGAGAATTAATATTTAAATATGCAATTAATGCATTGCATCATTTGCATTAAATCTCCAGATTTCTGGATATTCAGCCTTACCTTCTATGAATCTCATTCACTTAAAAAAAAAAAAAAAAAAAAAAAAAAGCTTGTTGTTAAATACTTGTTTAAAAAAAATGAAAATTCATAACAAAGAAATATTAAATGAAATCTTGCTTCAGTTTCCATAGGAAACTGAAACAACTTAGTGGAGGCTATTAAAATCAGATGCAACAGCAACACTGCTCATATACTATTTTTTACTTAAGGAAATTCACCTAACTTTCTGGAACTTGGAGTCTCTCCTCAGCCCTAGGAAATTGTTTTGTTTTATATCTGTTGCCTTAGGCATGAACTTTGATCTCCAAGCAAGCTGAAATGTTTTATGTAACATATGACATAGAGCCTATTTTTCTATTCCTTGATTGAAATTAGAGTTTAGAGAGCACAAATGAACCCATATTTTATTTTCCCTACTGGTAAGATTCAGCTTACTTTCCACTGAACCTTTTTGCTTTAATAAAAAAAAAAAAAAAATCACTCACAAAAGCATCTGCATTAGTGTTGGTCTTGTATAGACCTTTCCTAAGTTAAAACATAAATTACAAACATAACTACATGTCCTTAGGGCTTTAGGATGATTGCCAGCAAAAGAAAATCTAAAAAACAATGAAGATAAAAGTACTGCAAACAATAACTACACAAAATAATAAGATCTGGCTGTTACTGAAAATAATGTAATGAACAGCCTGACAATCTAAAGACTTTCTAGTAACTTTTAATGCAGGAAGCTGGTATGAGAAGACATTAAAACAGAGTGGCTGAAGCCTTAGATGTTTTCAAGGGCCTGCAATCCATTAGTCAAACAAGCGTCCCATCACAAAGTTCCCTTTTTTACCACAATAGTATATTGCTCATATGGATTATAGTACAGTAGGTAGGTAGTACCAAAATCCTATGATTTGGCTCAGAGTCCCCAGTAAAGACAGTATTTGATATTAAACACTTGGTTTTAGCCACATGACCATGAAAATCTATAGCAAGACCATTTCACAACTGGTACTAGACAAATATGCCTGTCAATACTTCCTGATTAGCCCTAAGCCACTAAGACTAATGTATGGAAGATTTCAGATCTTTTTGCAGATCTCATGTTTTTCTTTCCTTCATAAAGCCTAATTCTGACTTCATCTATAAAAGGATCAGGTTGCAGGTCCATTGACTTCAATGGGCATTGTACCCAAGTATCTGAGGGCTGAACTTGGCCAGTAGTGTTTCATTTAATATGGCTTCTGATTTTGAACTTTAATAAAACTCTATGATGTTTTCCAATGTTCTATAAGTGTAGAAAATTACAAACTAAGTGTAGACACTAGTGACAGAACATATTTTGGGTTTTATTATCAATTACACTGCGGCCCTGATCCTGCAAAGACTGACAGCTGTGCATAACTTTGTGCTCTGTGAGTGGTTCCATTGAAGTTAATGGACCATCTCAGTTTGTAGAGTTACCATGGAAATATTGGGACCTCGGCCATTCTGGCAAAGGCCTTAAAGTGATTGCAACTGTAATTTATGCCCACTTTAACTCCCCTTTATTGGCCTTACAGTAAATGAGAATACAATCATTAGATTCACTCACATTTTTCATAATCTATTTCTGATTATTACAAGCAAAACATTCTTACATTTCATCAAACCATTTCATACTCAGCATTTTATATATATATAAAATAATTAATTGAAATGCAGAGTAGTCTAGTGAATTGATCAGAGGGATAGAAGCTAACCCTTCCTCAGCTTAGCCACTGACTTGATGTGTGACCTTGAGCAAACTTAAACTCTGGCTCTGAATCCCTATTTGTTTTGGGATTTTTTTTGTCTAGGATTTTTTTTAATTTTGTTTTTTAACAGGTTGCTAAAATGTACAGTTCTGAGCTCCAGTGCCAGGCAGATGTTCTGCAGCTGTTGTACTCTTCAAGGGTCTCCAGCTTGCTTTAAAGCAAATTAGTTGGCTCCAGCTAGCAGATGCAAATCCCCAGCAAACCACACTCAGATCCTCAGCTATGGTTAGATGCTCCTAAAAATGATTACACACAACTAAATCTATTATAATATATATAACAAACAGTTTCTCCATTTAAATGGGGGTAATAATACTTAACCTACCACATTCACAGGCTTAGGCCGCTATTCCGGAAGATAACTTTAACCACCTGAAGAGTCCCATTGATTTCAGTGGAATACCCACCTCATATGCTTCAAGTTAGGCACATGCTTAGATACCTTCCTTAAATAGGGGTTTTAATTCAGTAAGGAGTGTCTAGTGCTTTGAAAATATGAAATGATGTATAAATGCTAGGTAATATTAGTATTACCTGATCAGCATGCCAGTATATTGTTTTTTCCAGTAGGGGAGGCAGAATATTTTTGGCCTCTTGCATGTCAGTGAAGGGAAAAGCATGTCTCAATCTGACTTCCCCAGGCAACATCTCTCAGCCAAAAAGCCAGAGTGTCACATGCCATCCACTTTGCTGAGAGACTGCACGCCACATTCCACAGCATGTAGCACCCTCTCTCACATTGTATAAGCAGCTTGGATTTTGTGTCCTATCACACACGCATGGAGGCCTGAGAAAGGATACAGAAAACAAAGAATATTTTTAACATGCAGTAGTCACTATTTCTATTGAATTATACCTCAGTCTCTTAACTAAAAGGCAAATCCTACCCACATCCTACAAGGGTCGGGTGCTGAGGTGAGAGGGCAGGATGCTGGAATCCTATATAATATGCAATATGGATCTTCTGTGAGTTCCCTACACCCTTATTGGGACAATGGAAAGAACTGGTGGGGACACTCAGCTATCAAGATCCACTGACTGCTCTCCCCAGGAGGGAGTGAGAAACATCATCAGAGACATAGGGATTGCTTCTCTACAGCCTAGGGTTGAGGATTCCTTCTTCCAAGACATTCTCCATAACAGCCAATTAATTCAAGATCAGGATTTGTTCACCATTACTATGGATTATGTGTTGCCCTCAAATGAAGAACCTCCTCTATATTGTGTCCATCCCAGTTGGGGGGGAAAAAACCTTTCACTGGTTTTATGGGCACACAAGCTTCCAGGGAGTTTCACAATTCAATTGATTAAAAGTGTGTGTGAATTAAAAGAACATAACTGTGTGTTCTAACAGAAGTCAGCATTTGTGCTGCACTCTCCCAACTGGGATTAGTAATCATTCCACATGATGTGCTCTGGTCTCTCCATAGGCTCTTGTATCTCTGTGTAGCTTTTGATTTTTTTTTTTTTTTTTGTGTGTGCTTTGTCTCAGATTCTTTCTTCAGGCTCCTTGTAGTAATTCTCCTTAGCTCTTGTGTACTAACTAATATTGTTCACTGACATTCTTTCTAGCAGCATAGCAGGACATCATGTTACAGGATGGGGTGGATAAGGCTGGCCAATGCTTTAATCTTGTTTAGTAGGCTCTCCTTCTGAAGATATTAATGTGCTAATCCCACTGCTCAGCTGTTTGTGCCGTGGACTGACAAGTATCTGATCTTATCCATTTGTCCTGCACAGAGGCCCATAAAAAAGCAAACATGCTTGGTGCCTGGAACAAAAATCAGGTACCAATGAGACAAGCACTTGGCACCAGCCGGTGAGGCTATTTCAGTTCTCAGAAGCCTAATTACAGAGGAAAAAGTTTTGAATAGTTAGTATCCAGTCCAAAATATTAGAAGCTCATCACGTTTCACAAAACAGGATCCAAAATAATATTCTCGAATATATAGAGAAAGCAACCTTTTAAAGAGATGTAACATGACGTTACTGGTGTGCTGTATAACCTGGTAAGCCTAAGTGTAGCAGGCATCTTTCTTAAACCTTGGTTTGTTTTTTGTTGTTTTGTTTAAAGCATGTTTTTCTATTGGGGCTACTGAATGTTCAAAGCAGTTTGTGGCTTGGCTTCTTTATGAGGAAAGGATCCATGTGGGTTCAAGTAGCAGACTGTCTGCTTCTGCAAATTTCAACTGTAAATTTGCTATTGGTCTAATGTATAAAAAGAAATCTGGTTAAGTTGTAATTATCCCTTTGGGGTTAATGATGCACTAACAAATCTATGGTTGTTGAACCTGAATGTTTCCACCAGTGAGGATCAAATTCTACTCATCTGGCTCACATAAGTAGCCCCAATGAAGTCAGTTTTATTGGGCCAGATTAATTTACACTACTGCAGTTCCAGAATAAATTCATTGACTTCCTGGATTTACTCCACATGTACACTGTGTAATCTGTAGTAAAAACTGGCCCAGTCTGACTACTTGCTTAAGTAAGTTTAACAGGCTTTGACCTAAACATTAGTGTGAAGTAGGGTGATGGGTTTTTTAAGCAGTCTTAATAAATAACTGAACAAATGAGACATACATTCAATATCTATAGTCTGGACATGTCCCTGTTTTTTGGAAATGGTACCATTTATATTCATTACATGTAGAGTTCTATCTCAAATTGGAATTTCTTTGGGTTAACATATTTTTAGCCTTTCTAAAAGGATATGCCTCTGCTATAACTGCCAAGCCTTTGTTTGCTTAATTATACCATAGTTATACATCATAATCAAAAAGGCTGACAAAGGAGGTGCTGTCGTCATCATGAATAAATTGGAATATGACCAAGAGGCTGCTAGACAGCTCTCTAACACCACATTCTACAGGCCATTATCCTCTGATCCCACTGAGGATTACCTAAAGAAACTACACCATCTGCTTTAAAAAAAAAAAAAAAAAAACTCCCTGACAAAGCACAGGAACAAATCTGTACAGGCACATGCCTAGAACCCCGACCAGGGGTATTCTACTTGCTACCCAAGATCCATAAACCTGGAAATCCTGGACGCCCCATCATCTCAGGCATTGGCACCCTAACATCAGGTTTGTCTGGTTATGTGGACTCTCTCCTCAGGCCCTACACTACCAGCACTCCCAGCTATCTTCGAGACACCACTGACTTCCTGAGGAAACTACAATCCATCGATGATCTTCCAGAAAACACCATCCTAGCCACTATGGACGTAGAAGCCCTCTACACCAATATTCCACACAAAGATGGACTACAAGCTATCAGGAACAGTATCCCCGATAATGTCACAGCTAACCTGGTGGCTGAACTTTGTGACTTTGTCCTCACCCACAACTATTTCACATTTGGGGACAATATATACCTTCAAGTCAGCAGCACTGCTATGGGTACCCACATGGCCCCACAGTATGCCAACATTTTTATGGCTGACTTAGAACAACGCTTCCTTAGCTTTCGTCCCCTAACGCCCCTACTCTACTTGCGCTACATTGATGACATCTTCATCATCTGGACCCATGGAAAAGAAGCCCTTGAGGAATTCCACCATGATTTCAATAATTTCCATCCCACCATCAACCTCAGCCTAGATCAATCCACACAAGCGGTCCATTTCCTGGACACTACTGTGCTAATAAGCGATGGTCACATAAATACCACCCTATACCGGAAACCTACTGACCGCTACACTTACCTACATGCTTCCATCCAGGACACACCACACTTCCATTGTCTACAGCCAAGCTCTAAGATATAACCGCATTTGCTCCAATCCCTCAGACAGAGACAAGCACCTACAAGATCTCTATCAAGCATTCTTAAAACTACAATACCCACCTGCTGAAGTGAAAAAACAGATTGACAGAGTCAGACCAGTACCCAGAAGTCACCTCCTACAAGACAGGCCCAACAAAGAAAATAACAGAACACCACTAGCTGTCACCTTCAGCCCCCAACTAAAACCTCTCCAGCGCATCATCAAAGATCTACAACCTATCCTGAAAGATGATCCCTCACTCTCACAGATCTTGGGAGACAGACTTGTCCTCGCTTACAGACAACCCCCCAACCTAAAGCAAATACTCACCAGCAACCACACATCACTGAACAAAAACACTGACCCAGGAACCTATCCTTGTAACAAAGCCCGATGCCAGCTCTGTCCACATATCTGTTCAAGTGACATCATCATAGGACCTAATCACATCAGCCATACCATCAGGGGCTCGTTCACCTGCACATCTACCAATGTGATATATGCCATCATGTGCCAGCAATGCCCCTCTGCCATGTTCATGGTCCAAACCGGACAGTCTCTACGCAAAAGAATTAATGGACACAAATCTGACATCAGGAATCCTAATACTCAAAAACCAGTGGGAGAACACTTTAACCTGTCTAGTCATTGAATAGCCACCCGCAGGTTGGTCATCTTACAACAGAAAAACTTCAAAAACAGACTCGAAGGAGAGACTGCTGAGCTGGAATTGATATGCAAACTAGATACAATCAATTTAGGATTGAATAAGGACTGGGAATGGCTGAGCCATTACAAACATTGAATTTATCTCCCCTTGTAAGTATTCTCACACTTCTTATCAAACTGTCTGTACTGGGCTATCTTGATTATCACATCAAAAGTTTTTTTTCTTCTCTTACTTAATTGGCCTCTCAGAGTAGGTAGGTAGGTAAGTAAGAGTGTGTGTGTGTGTTGCAGCCCACGAAAGCTTATGCTCTAATAAATTTGTTAGTCTCTAAGGTGCCACAAGTACTCCTGGTCTTTTTGCGGATACAGACTAACACGGCTGCTACTCTGAAACCTGTCATAGTTATAGAATGATCAATAAATCTTCATGATGAATTAGAATCCTTTGAGGGGGTCAGCAAACATAGATAAGGATTATCCAGTAGATAAAGTGTACTTGGACTTCAGAAAGCCTTTGACAAGGTCCCTCACCAAAGGATTTAAGCAAAGTAAGCATGGGATAAGAGGGAAGGTCCTCTCATGGATCAGTAACTAGTTAAAAGACAGGATACATAGAGTAGAAATAAATGGTCTATTTTTCACAATAGATGGAGGTAAATAGCAGGGTCCCGCAAAGATCTATACTGGGACCAGTGCTGTACAACATATTCATAAATGATCTGGAAAAAGAGGTAAACAATGAGGTGGCAGTGTTTGCAGATACAAAATTATTCAAGGTAGTTAAGTCCAAAGCAGATAGTGAGATTCTTTTTTTTCTTCACAAAACTGGATGACGGGGCAAGAAAATGACAGATGGAATTCAATGTTGATAAATGCAAAGCAATGCACATTGGGAAGCACAGTCCCAACACTATATATAAAATGATGGAATCTAAATTAGATGTTACTACTCAAGAAAAAGATCTTGGAGTCATTGTGAACAGTTTTCTGAAATCATCTGCTCAATGTGCAGCAGCAGTCAAAAAAGCTAACAATGTTCAGAACCATTAGGAAAGGGATAGATAATAAGACAGTAAATATAATGCCACTATAGACATCCATGACACACCCACACCTTGAATACTGTTCTGGTCACCTCCTCTTTAAAAGCATATATTAGAATTGGAAATAATACAGAGAAAGGCAATAATGTATGGAAGCTGTTCCATACGAGAGAGATTAAAAAGACGAACAGTTTTGCTTGGAAAAGAGACGACAAAAGCGGGGGATATAAGAGATCTATCAAATCATGAATGATGTGGAGAAAGTGACTGTGTTATTTACCCATTGTGATCAGGTATTCATTACACACCAGCCCCAAAAGAGTGAAAAGCTGAGAAAGGGGCCAGTTAGTGAGACAGGCCACACATGAGGGGTTTAGGCTGGTGAAGCAACCCAGTTGGAAGATGGAACTCAGTTGAGCAGGAAGGGGGGCTGGCCTGGGTTAGTATAAAGCTAGGAAGCTGGCAATAGCAATGGCTGCAGTGAGGAAGCCTACAGTCGCCCTCTGCATTAGAAAGAGAACCTAGGGAAAGAGTAGGACCCCAGTCTTGAGGGAGGGGCAGGGGCCGCTCTGTTTTTTGCCGTGCCAAGCACGGCAGTCAGGCGGCCTTCAGTGGCATGCCTGTGGGCAGTCCGCGGTCAAGCGGATTCAACGGTGTTTCTGCAGGTGATCTGCTGGTCCCGGGGCTGCGGCGTACCTGCCACCGAAACCACGGGACCGGCGGACCTCCCGCAGGGACGCCGCCTGACTGCCGCCCTCACAGCAACCAGCAGGCAACCCCCCGTGGGTTGCCGCCCCAGGCAGGCACTTGCTACGCTGGTGTCTGGAGCCGCCCCTGGGGAGGGGCATACCCAGAAGTGAGAAGAGTGAAGAAGAGAGCCTGTGGGAGGCAAGTAGGAAGCAGCCTAAGGAGAGAGCAGCAAGACTGAGGACTGAGCAGACCTTGGCTGCATGTTGTAGAGTCCCTGGGTTGGAACCTGGAGTACCCAGTTTCTTCTAACAGCCACTGACAGAGTGGCAGTGTCTGGAGAGCAGGTCCAGTGAGACTTTATACCCCAGAAGGGGAAACACTATACTGACCTGGCCAGAGGGATGAGTCACAAAGAGGAAGTTGCAGCTCTTGGAGCAAGAGAGGGGCTGCACAGTGAGAGAGAGGACAATATGGGGAGACCACCATGGGAGGTGTTGGATCTGGAAGAGTTGTAATCCCCAGAATAGCCAGGATGAGGTGCAGCTCCACGGTAAGTAACAGGTGCACCCTGTGACAAGTTAGTGAAGAACATGGGCAGCGACTGAATTGTGGGGTAAAACCCCCACCCACAGATTACTTTCTTTGAGTGGAAAGCAGAGGACATCCATCAAGATACTGGGAAGAAACCCAAAGCTGGGGTCCTACAAAAACCAGGGAATATTGATAAAGGCAGAGCTCGGCCCAAAAGAAAACAAACAGCATTTGGAGGAAGTGTTTGGCAGGGGTTCTTAGTAAGGAGATGACTCAGTACCCTGTCACTCAAATTTCCCACCAATATAGGTGAATTAGGATCCCTGTGGAAGACCAATTAACAAGTAGTGTAATGGCCAAAGCTGAAGGGCTAATTAGAGGGAGAAGCAACTGTAGCAGCTGGGAGCAGATAAATAGAGAGGAAGGAAGCCCTGGAAAAGTGGGGGAGGGAGGTGCAGAGTCTAAAGGAAGGCAGAGCTGGTTGCTGTTGTACTGCTTCTTTTCCCCAGAAGTAAGAGGGGAGCTGACTGAGAGGTGTGTGTGTATATATGATAGAACACTATAATAAAGCACAGTGGTGAAGCTAGCCTGGAGTGAGCATGACCTGTCTCTAAGGCAACCACCCCATGACACCCCTCCATATAATGCAAGAACCAGGAGTTACCAGATGAAATTAACAGGCAGCAGGTTTTAAACAAACAAAAGGAAGTATTTCTTCACACAACTCAGTCAGCCTGTGAAACTCATTGCCAGGGGATGTTGTGAAGGTCAAAAGTATAACTGGGTTCAAAAAAGAATTAGATCAGTTCATGGCTATTAGCCAAGATAGTCAGGGACATGACCTCATGCTCTGGATGTCCCTAAGCCTCTGACTGCCAGAAGCTGGGACTGGAAAATGGGGGATGGATCACTCAATTGACCTTTCTGTTCATTTCCCCCTGAAGCACCTGATATTGGCCACTTTCAGAAGACAGGATACTGTGTTAGATAGACCACTGGTCTGACCCAGTATGGCCGTTCTTACATTCTTACAATCGAAACAATAACAAAATATACACACTTAAATGTGTCAATTCTAATTATAAACTAATTTTAGTGTTTTCTTCCTGAACCTCAGCAGATCAAGCCTCCAAACAATTCAGTAGTATCTTTTCTAATGCAAGTTCCCACTCTTTGGAATCAGTATCACTTTGTTTTACAAAATGCAATTTTAGTATTTTTTTTTTTTTACACAGATGTCGTCATTTGCAATGTATGCAAAATTACACGTTTCCCACTCACCCCTCTAAACTATATATAGCAAAATATTTACTCAGTGTACAAAACAACAAACTACACCAAAAGGTGTGTGCTACAGTTAAGACAAGCATAGTCTGTATTGATCCTTGGTGCAAATGTCCACACTGGAAGCTGATATACCTCTACCCCGATATAACGCTGTCCTCGGGAGCCAAAAAATCTTACTGTGTTATAGGTGAAACCGTGTTATATCAAACTTGCTTTGATCCGCCGGAGTGCGCAGCCCCGCCTCCTCCCCCCGGAGCGCTGCTTTACTGCGTTATATCCGAATTCATGTTATATCGGGTTGCATTATATCAGGGTAGAGGTGTACTAGTTTAAAGTGTAGTTTATAACATTCCTACCCCTCAAACTCTAAAAATACTTCTACACCTTTTAAAGTATGTTCAACATAAAATCCCCTTCTGAAATTATAAAAGCCTCATAAGTCTGTAGACAGTTGGAGTATGTGTAGGATTTCCATGAAAGAAAACGGGGGGAGGGGGGGGACCTTCAGAATTTCCAGGCCCTGGAAAGAGGGCTGCAACAACTTCTATTCTCCTCCATCCAGGTCTGTACCTCTGGCAACTCTTACAAAAAGACTTCTACAAATATCCCCTAGAATTTTAATATATTCCAGTCCCTCTTGCTTTCCCCTTCCATGGATATTCACATAATTCACAATTGTTTTTGAAAAATGAATTTCAAAGTCCCACACAATTACTACCAGAAAACAGGGTTTGTGCTGGAGATGTTTGCACACTCACCCAATCAGGGAGCAGAAATAATAGCATGTGGGTGCATTGTGAATGAACGGATAGTCACAACATTGGAACCAAAAATCTGTAAACACTATTAAGCAGTGTTACTGTGTGATTTATCATTACTCTCAGCCTCTCCTCCACTTCCCTTTGTTTGTTTATGCTCACTTGCTGCATATTGTTTAAATTGGAATCTAAGCTCTTTTGGGCAGGGACTGACCCCCTATGTATTTGGGGGCTTTAACAGAGCATACTGTCACTGTAAGGCAGGCTACAGTATGGTCCAGTTATTCATTTCTGCCCAGATAACATGATTCTGGGGATTGTTGCTCCCAAGGAGTAAGAGAACTATAGGCCTGATAGCAAAGCGTTCTGGGAAAGAGGGCAAGGATAGAAGTAACTCTCCTTTCTTCAGGATAAAGTGCCTGGGAAGGGAGCAAGACCTGTGGCTGACTTCTCAGAGATAAATTTGGGACAGGGCAGTTTCTGGTAGAGAGACTAGGAGGGAGCATGGGAAGGACCCTCTACAGACTAAGAAAGGGGTAGGTGCAAGAGCTCTAGGTCACTGGACTCTTGTTACCTCAGGAGCACTGGAGGTTTTGGTTTAGTTGCAAGGCTAACCTATCTTCTCAGAGAGGGAAGGCAATGGTTGCACCTGCATGACAAGAGGTAAGTGACCTTGCCCCACATGGTACTACAAGAAGGAGCAGAGATCCTTCCGTTATGGAGGGTCTATGGAGGTGGAGTTAGTTGCCCAGCAGGAGGCACAGTGTCATCAGGGAGACCCACTTGCTCCATCCCTGGTCACTGTCTTCCTGAGGAAAGGGAAGTTACTTATCCCTGTCCCTTTTCCCAGCATCCCTGGCTATGAAGTCTGAAGTGACCACTCTCCCTGGGAACTACAATCCACAAAACTCCATTGTTCTGGATTTAAACCAGAAATGGGGCCTTGCTGGACCTGTAGCCTGCCTGAACGGGCCAACATGCCCTGTTACAAGGTCCATCCTATTGGGAGCCTTTGCATGATACTGCAGTACAAATAAGTAATAGTTTAAATAGTGAATACTCACAGGAAACTGTAATCAGCTCACAGAGATTTTTAAAAACTGCCAGATTTCAGCTAAGGGGGGAAAAAAGTGATTGGCTTTTGGAAATTCAGGTAGGAAAAAGTGGGCAATGGATTAAATCATTAATTGCATATTATCTGCTCAGGTCTAGTGCTGTGGAACCAAAGGGCCTTAGGAGAGAGATGCCACTCCATGTATACTCCGCAGTGGTATCAGCTTCTTACTGTCCTCTATAGGTCTGATTGAGGCTGTTGGCAGGAAGAGGACACTGAATCCTCAATCATCCACAGCATATTTTTTTAACTAGAAACTTGCCAGCCAATTTAGTGTCTCTTATTTACACCTTCACCATCCTATTATGCTGAATGAAGATTATAGATCACATGTTCCACCCAGGTGTAAAGAATGTGTTACAAACCCCACAGAAATCACAAGCATCTACCTTGCAGTTCCATAGAGTTGGTGTTGTAGCAGAATCCCAGTTTGCAAGGTTTTTACTGCTGCAATAGATCCTGTGATCCCTGTGGCTCTCAGCTAACACCAACATGCACCACCAATCCATTCGAGAATCTCATGGCTATCAAGAGGTCCCACAACCTTGTGACATGATTGGATATTTCTTAGGGTTACCATACGTCCGGTTTTTCCCGGACATGTCCGGCTTTTCGACAATCAAACCCCCGTCCGGGGTGAATTGCCAAAAAGCCGAACATGTCCGGGAAAAATACCGGCCGGGCACTTCTACTCCCCGGCTCCAGCTGCTCTGCTCCTCCCCGGACTCAGACTTCGGCTCTGTTTGAGCCAAGCTGCCCGAGCCAGCGCTACCGGCTTCGGGCAGCCCCCCTTGCCTCCGGACCCTGCGCCGCCGGAGCAGAGCAGCTGGAGCCGGGGAGGAGAAGTGCCCAGCCGGCGACTCGAGGTCCGGAGGCAAGGGGGGGCTGCCCGAAGCCGGTAGCGCTGGCTCGGGCAGCTTGGCTCTTAAACAGAGCCGAAGTCTGAGTCCGGGGAGGAGCAGAGGCAGCTGGAGCCAGGGAGGAGAAGTGCCCGACCGGCGGCTGGGGTCTGGAGGCAAGGGGGGCTGCCCGAAGCCGGTAGCGCTGGCTCGGGCAGCTTGGCTCTTAAACAGAGCCGAAGTCTGAGTCCGGGGAGGAGCAGAGCAGCTGGAGCCGGGGAGGAGAAGTGCCCGGCCGGGGGCATAGGGGCTGCCCGAAGCCCGAGCGCTACCGGCTTCACGGTTTGCCGGGCAGCCTCCAGACCCTGCGCCCCCGGCTGGGCGCTTCCCTTCCCGGGCTCCAGCTGCGCTGGGGAAGCGCCGGCCAGGGGCGCAGGGTCTGGGGGCTGCCCGGCAAACCGTGAAGCCGGTAGCACTCGGGCAGCCCTTTTCGCGTGGCTGGGAGGGAGGAGGGGGAGTTAGGGTGGGGACTTTGGGGAAGGGGCGGGGAAAGGGCGGAGTTGGGGCGGGGCCGGGGGTGGGAAAGGGGCGGGGCTGGGGCCCGTGGAGTGTCCTCTTTTTTTATTTTTTAAATATGGTAATCCTAATATTTCTCTTTGGATTTAGCATTTGTATGAAAGTCACAAATAACAGTGCTATGGAATGGTGGATCAAATACAAAAAATGTGAATGGTCACATCCTGGCTAGTAAATGTAAATCAGAGTATTTGATTTATTCTATATTTTGAAATTAGTTTTTTGTACATAGAGATTTCTCTGAAATGTTTTGGGAGACTTTCACATGCAGCAGTGGCACCTTCCAGATGAATTTGGAAGTAAGGTGGGGCAGGAGAGGAGAGGGAGGGAGAAAATGTCCAGTGGAAAATACTTGACTGGGATTATGGACTGGGAACATGAAAAGGTTTTTGGGGACCAAGCAGCCTGTTCAGCTCATCTCAGTCACCCCTGTTATCCATTAAACTGAAGCCACATCTAAGCTATGAATAGTGGTAAAGGTGTTTAGGACTAAGGTTTTGGTTCAGCCTATAACAAGAATATGGACCATCTGCAAGGTTTGGATCGGGATCTGAACTTTGAGTATGCAAATCTGGAGTTTTCATCAGCCCTTATTCTCTCAAATCTCAGTTTCACTAATGAACAGTTGGACGTATATTTTTCCCTGTTGCCATTACAATATCCCGTAGCGTTCCCCTGAGGTAAGATTGTCTGTCTGATTTTTTTTTTTTTTTTGCTTGTTGTTTTTAATGCAGTTCTCAATATAAATGAGTGCAACAATTATCACTTCAGACCAGACCTCAGAGCCAAAGAAATCTATGGGGCACAGATCCATGGAAACAAAAAGTGTTTGCCAAACCTCCCAAAAACCAGAAGTGTTAAGTCTTGGACTGGGCTAACTGCAATGGTCCCTGCTCCTCAGTCACCTTTAGTTCCCAGCCCACCGCCTATTGGTGCTACTTGCGTTGTAACTTTTTCTCAGCTGGTTCTGGAGCTACTTGACAAGGTTAGCCCAAATTCAATGAGCATAGGAAATGGAGCAGGAGTGCCACCCACCTGCTGAAGAGCGACCAATAGTCCAAGCCCCACAGGGAACTCAACGCAAGGACTCTGCTAGTGTTTAAACACCTAAGAGAATATAAACCTTGGTCACAGCTAGAATGCTGATTGCAGCTGCATAACAAACTTGTATATGCCTGTGGAAGGAAGGATAACTTAGTCTACAGCATTTGTTAATGCCTCTGTTTATAATATGCAGTACTAATTATACCTTTTGGAAATGTCTGTTTCAGTTTCTGAACATTAGTACTACTGTATTAATTTGCTTGTCTCATAGACACCACAGAAACTGGCTTATTCAGTACAGTATGAAATAAACAAATTAATGCAAAAAATACCATGGAAAATGTGTAACTGTGTAAGTATAACCAAAACCTCCACTGTTTTTGTTTTCTGTATTTAAGGAGACGACTTCTTTTCTCTTCCAAATAGTTCTAAGTGATGTCATAATTCTCTCCGTATCAAAAGAGGAATGGGCATGAAGTGCAAGACAATTTATTTTGATTGCAGCAAAATCCTTTGCATGTCACCTAGGTTATTTGCATGAAAGGAAAAGATCACAAGCAATGCATCCTGTTCCTTTCCTTTCCTGACTTATGGTCTTTAGAAGGTATTAAAGGCTAAGGAAGTCATCAGTAAACAATACTTGCCACTGCTACAGCAGCTTTCAGGTGAGGATCTCAAAGCACACATTCTCAAACACTTCTATGAGAGAGAGAGAGGTATCATTATCCCCATTTTATTGATGCTTAGAGTGAACTTGTCCAAGGTCACACAGTGAACTATTGGCAGAGTCTGGCATAGACAGAGGAGTCTTGATGTTTTGATGTCAACAGCTCTTATTTTTTCATTTACCCCACCCTCACCCCCTCCTAATGTTACACATGGGCACACAACCATTTTCAAGAAAAATCAAAGAACAAATAGGGTTTGATTATGAACATGCAAGTGTGGGGTGTTGCTATGTGATGTGAAAGACAAGGAGTTCATGGGAGCCTGGTTCTGGGTCAAAGAGAATGCTGCTATAAAGGCTTCCAAGGTATTCCTCTTCGAGATCTGTAGTAAGGACTGAGGCAGTAATGTGTATCTCAACATTGCACACTTAAGATCATACTTGAATCCATGTCTCTTCAGACACATCTGTGACACTGCACCCTATATTCTTCATGGAGATATAATATGATTATGACATCATCATAATGTATTTTATGCAAGATAAGTCGTGGGGTGTAATTGGAAAAGTTATGATTTACTGAACATGATTATCCTATTTATATGCATGTATTGTTTTTGTATCTTTCAATCTTAAGAATATTGACTATATATCTGTATTACAAATGTTTACACCTGGGGAATGCCCACTAGGCAAAAGGCTCTGTCTAGATGGCTGGCTGGGAAGGGTCCATTCAGGTTAATGAGCCATTCGGAGAAAACAATAGGCCTTAGAAGAAGCTTATCTCCCACCGGGGAGCCTTCCTGAGGATGCTACAGGCAGTCTCAGAGTTATGGCTGCTGTAACTCTACAGGGACATGTGACCAGGTTGCCTGGTGCTGGACTCCATCTTGGAATATCAGAGTTTTTTCCAGTGACCGGCGTGGGAAACAAGCTTTGAAACAAAGGGTTCCTGTCATATGCAAAAGCTATTTAAGGCAGAGGAGTGACATCATAGTGATTCTTCACTGACTCCCACCCAAGACTCCTTAAAACATCTGAGGAACAAAGACTGAACTGGGGGAAGTGCTGGACCCAGTCTAAAGGGATTTTTAGCCTGTGAATGGAACACCTAGGGTTTCTAAAATGTAAGCCAGTTCAGCTTGCCCCTTAAGAAGCTGCAGCCTGCTTGTATCATCACTTAGATTGCTTATGAATAGCAAATCCTCACCCTATGTAGTATATTAAGCTTAGTTTGCATGTTTTGTTTGCTTGGTAATTGGTTTTGATCAGATTAAGTGATAAGGGATAGCAAACAATCTTTTGTAGTTAATAAACTTGTTTTTGCTTTGTCTAAAACCAGTGTGTGGGAGTCATAACTCTGGGCAGAAGATTGTTGTATATTTCCTCTCCACATTGGGGGAGGGGGTGAATTTTGTGAGCTTGCACTGTACAGTTCCCTGTGCACCACAAGATGGTATAATTTTGGATTTACACTCCAGAGAGAGGTGTATGCCTGAGTAGGTGAGAAGTTCCTTAACTGGAGCCTTCCCATGCAAAGATGATCACAGCGTCTGCATGTAACAGCAGCTGGGTGTGTCCCTACCTGTATGTGTGCTGGTGAAAGTACAGGCTGGTCACAGCAGTACAGTATAAAGGCAGCCCAGGCTGGTGGGTCAGGGGGCTCAGTGGTACCCAATTCTAGGTGGCACCCCAGGGTGAACCCATCACAAAATCCATTCTCCACCTCCTCCTTTTCTTTAAAAAAAACTTTGGGTTCTTGAGACTAAAAGAGAAGGCATGTGGGAACTGGAAACTAAATTGTATTCAGTGCAGAGTTAAGCCTAGTATTTTTCCACTTGTGGCTCCCTCGCCCCTATCCCTTGCACTCTCTCTGCTGCCTGTGATGCCAGGACATGAAAGATCAACAGCTCAGTGCTTAATCCCATTTGCTGCCTTTGTTCACAGTGGTAATGGAGTGCAACAAACTTGCACCCCTTCTGCCCTAGTGCGAGAATTAGCAGATCATGTCCATAATAACAGCCTTTTGATGGCCAACTTGACACTTTACCCTATTAGTTTTTGCATTTGTTGTAATGATCAGATTACTACTGTGACAAATGGCAATTGGTTTGTGTAGACTGCATTCTGGAATGCTTTTGTATTCACATTTCTCCTAGTTCTGCATCAACATTCCCACGCAATGTTCAACAAAGATTATCTTTTATGCAAAGCAAAACTATTCTATTTGCAAAGCTTGTTTCTGCATTGATTGCTTTTGACATTATCTGGCTGGCAGCTAAAGTTCAAATAAGAAACAAATTGTCTTGGGAAACAGGTGGAGGAGGAATAGAGTTGAGCGAGAGGACCAAAAACAAATGTTGGTTATGAGTGGGGGAGGAAACCACCATATTACAGTAAGGTTATGGCCTTGGTTGAAATGTTTGGATTAAATGGCTATTTCATGTACAAATAACACTACTGCAGTTAAACTAATCCTAGCTCACCCGAGTTAAACACTTTCCAAGGATTTAGTCCTCATCATTCATTTTGGTAAATGATTGTACCATATAAATATTATTATATCTGGCTCCAGACTGCAACTTACACAGGGTTTCAATAACTCCATGTGTGCCCCCTGTTTACATTATTGTCAACTCCAAGCATTCAAAACTCATGAAGCAAGCCCCAAAATAGTGAGATTGGCTAAAATCCATGAGATTTGTTAAAATAACATTTGGGGTTCTTCTTACTTGCTTTCTTGTTTGGGAGCCTTTAGTTTTCACATTTTCTCTGCACCCATGGGCATTAGAAACTTTTTAAATAAAAGCTGAGATTGTCACATAATAACATGATTCCAGCAGCTAGGGCTTTAAGAAAAACCTCAAATAGTGTGATTCACAATAAAACCACAAGAGTCGGCAATACTGTGTTGAATGTTTGTTTCTAGCTCATTATCAATGTGATGTGCCCAGTTTATAGCAGTTTTAAAAATATTCCAGCCAAGGCCTAAATCAAATGTTTCCCTGACAGCTAAGTATAAACTCAAGCCAGTGCTAATAATTATTCTAAATTTTTAATGAAGGTATCAGAAAAAATAATTGCCTACCACACGGGTGTTGTGAGTCTTAATAAATTAATGTCTAAGAGATCCCTGGAAGAGTTGTTATAGAAATACAAAATATTACTTGAGAGTTATCATTGCTACTATTACTCAGTTTGGAGCTGCTTAAATACAGCCACAAGCTACAGTCCCTTTTTCTTTTACTTCTTGCTAATTTTGCAGTAAATAAAAGGTATGTAAGGCTTTATTAGTTGGATTGCCTGAACCTCTTCTTCTGAGAGCTGCTCATTTACACAGCAGGGACTGAATTCAGGCTTCAAAGCACATACTGTTCAAACAACAATAGATACAATAATTCTGGTGCTGCTAGGCCATATTTTAGCTGCAATTTTGTGCCTGTGTTTGTGTTGTATGTGTGGAACCTGCTGCTTAGAAATCTACTTTCCCCTCCCCTCCCACTTTCTATGGGTTAACTGAAGATATAATTTGAAGATAATATGGTTGTTCTGCAATCAGAACACAGTTAAAAATTCTGTGGATGATGTATGAGCCAGAAAATAATCTAGTTTGTTCTCTTTGAGCTTTATTGGCTCTGGAGGGCTGCCAGTTGTCCCTAAAGTGAATAGATAGGATTCTGACTACACACATGTAAGAGTTTGCTAAAGGGCCCCTTTTATATCATTACTTAAGACAGATCTACACTATAAACTTACATCAGTATAACTATGTTGCTTACGTAGTTGTGAAAAATCCACGCTAAATCGACTGCCAGTGCATCGATCACCGCATTGTCGATCCCGGTAAGTGTAGACATGCTGCTAGTATTAGAACATCTCTTCTATTTCTTATACCCAGACAGGCTTCTAACAGGAATTCAGTTGTTTTCAATGCTAAATAATAATTTTGGACTTACTTTATTTGGGACCCAGGGCCTCAGGTCCTCACCCTCTGAATGTTTTCAGTGTTAGCATGCACACAGCATAACTATATATAACATATATACAAACTTTGGTAAGGACCTCTCCCCTGTCTTTCCAGCCTGGCCCCACTCACATAAGGAGGTTTTCCATACTTTCTAATGGCTGACTGTTTTAAAGGGACCTGTACTCTATTTTTATGCCAATAGCAGATAGCGTACAAGTGGCATATAGATGAAAAGCCTGAGACAAATGATATTTCCAGTTGAATTATGGCCTTTGGCCTAAAAGATTTTGGGAGGGCATATTAAAAAAAAAAAAATTTTTTTTTTCTTAAGAGATTCTGGAATCAGAAAATCTACCTCCAGACTCCCACACTTTTTTGAAAAAAGAACAGGAGTACTTGTGGCACCTTAGAGACTAACAAATTTATTTGAGCATATGCTTTCGTGGGCTACATCTCATGCTCAAATTTGTTAGCCTCTAAGGTGCCACAAGTACTCCAGTTCTTTTTGCGGATACAGACTAACATGGCTGCTACTCTGACACTTTTTTGAGAAAGTCAAGTGAAAACCCCTGGGAAAAACTAGCTGGGCAAAAACCCCATAAATATGTCTGTGAGTATTCATTCAGATGTAAACCTAAACCAATCTGGGGCAAGCTTGTATCACTCTTGTGTTCACTTTCTGCAATAATTCAAATGATAGTTTTCTCACATGGATGTTTCCAAAAGGTGAATGTTAAGCTTGCATGCTTGAGTAATTGTAGGTAGTGAATATTAAATTCACACAGGAATATTTGCACCAGGAGTGTTATCTTTTATATGGGATGGAACATCTTTGTTTTATATTGATGTTATATTGGGTTCTTAGATTATAAAATCCTCTAAATTAGGAGCATGTCGCCTCTTTGTTTATGGTCAGTGCTTAACCCTGTTTTGCACAGGTGCATGGAGCCTTTCCCCTCTACCTACATTCAAGCTCAGGCAGAAGTACGGACTGAGTTTTGCTCTAATGAGGGAAAGTTTCTTCAAAGGGAAGGGTCAACTGAAAAAGAGAGATCTGGCTTACAGATAAACCATACTTAGTCAATTAAAAATAGCCTAGGCATTTTATCCAAACTGCTACCTGCGTAAGTTCAATATAGCTTCACAAACATAAGTTACATTTCAGCCCTTTATAAGATTCTCTCTTATTTTGAATATAAGTAAGAGTATTTAACCAGATATGGACATAAAGTTATTTTAAAAACATATCTGAAATCCTTTACTGCCAGCCCTACTGATTATATTATGTGAAGTTGTGCAATTTTCCCATTGTTTTTTGGGGGGGGGGGGGGGGGAAAGAAAAAAGCACCAAAAATTGTATCCAATCCTGCAGTGATTGTACAACATGGGCTCAGAGGGAGCTTTTGCCAAGAACTATGCAGATGATCAAGTGTTGAATATGCAAAGATTATTTTCATTATCTTCTAGAAAAGCACAAAGAAAAATTGGTGCAGAGATCTGTGTTTAGGGAAGGAATGGCAATTGCCAGAGAGAGCTGTTGTCTGGAGTGGACTCTGTATTGTGAATGAAACAAAATGACAACTTGTTAATGAAAAAATGCAATCAAATCTTGGATGTTTAAAAGAGATTTTCTAGCAACCCCCACTGCACAAAAAATAGGCAGGCTTGCCCCAGCCCACATACTAGCAGGGCCTGCGAAAAGCTTCAGTGAATCAAATGTGTAATGGAAATTGCAAAGTCAGTGTGGAAATTCACATAGAATTTGTATCTTGTTTATTACTAAAATACTTTTTATTATTAATCTAGGCTTACAACGGCAGAGGAGATCCCTACTCAAGACAAGATCATGCTTCGTACCAGAGTGTATGTGCAACCTCCGCCCGTTCACATCCATGCATGGGCTGGTTAAAGTATGCTGCTTACATCCATTGAGTACCTCACAGTGCTCTGATATAGGTGACGAGGGAAGAGGGCAGACTTCCCCCTGCCCCTGCTGGCTAATATGGAAGGGATTAGACACTGTGCCCTGGAAATGGTGGTGCTGCGACTGTGTTCCCTTGCACTCTCAGAACTCGAAGACACTGTTAGGGTTGCCAACCCTCCCGGATTGGCCGGGAGTCTCCTAGAATCAGCCTCAATCTCCTGGTTGCTATTGAAAATAATCCGGGAGATTTTAATAGGCCAAAAGTAGAGTCTGTTTGGCAGCGCAGCGGGGCTAAGGCAGGCTCCCTACCTGCCCTGGCTCCGCGCAGCTCCTGGAAGCAGCCAGCGCATCCCTGCATACTCCTGGGCACGGGCAATCATGGAGGCTGTGCGCACTGCCCCTGCCCCAAACCCTGGCTCCGCAGGTCCCATTGACTGGGAACCGTGGAGCTGCGGGGATGGTGCCTGCAGGCAGGGGCAGTGCACAGAGCCGTCTGGCCACCCCTGAATCTAGGATCCGGTATGCCGTCACTTCTGGGAGCCGCCTGAGGTAAGCCCCACCCAGCCGGAGCCCCCCCCGCACCCAAACTCCCTCCCAGAGCCTGCACCCCTCACCACCTCCTGGATCCCAACCCCCTGCCCCAGCCCTGAGCCCCCTCCTGCACTCCGAACCCCTCGCCCCCAGCCCAGAGCTCGCACCCTCTTATGAACCCCAATCCTCTGCCGGTGAAAGTGAGCAAGGGTGGGGCAGAGCGAGCGATGGAGGGAGGGGAAATGGAGTGAGAAGGGGCAGGGTGGGGGCATGGCCTCAGGGTGGGGCAAGGATGTTCGGGTTTGTGCAGTTAGACCATAGGCACTGTTCCTAGGCCTGGTACAATGCCCTTTACGCTATTGTACTTTGTGCCCCTGCCTCCCTCTGTGCGGGGCTGTGATTCAAACACCTCAGTTAGTCAGCAGCAGGAGTTTTGCCAGAGTAAAATCTGATGAAAACCTTGTAGATTTGGGGCACAGAGAAAGCACTTTTAAAAGTAGAACATTTAATACCAAAAATAATGCCCGAAGCATGGAGTCCATATGGTGTTTTAACTCAGTCCTCATTAGAGCAAAACTCCCAGTCAGTATTACTTTGACTGTGCTTGAATGTAGGTAAAGGGAAAAGGCTCCAAGCATCTGTGCAGAACAGGGCAAGGTATTTTCACTAAATGGGCTGTCATTGATTTTCATATGTTCATAGATGTTAGAAATGGAAAAGACCTATTAAATCATCTAGTCCATGAAGCCAGTGCAAGACTATTCCTACTGGATATTTACTGGTGGTTTGTCAAGTCTAGTTCAGGAAATTGAGGTGTAATGTCCAGTGTAATGGATCCTGAATTTCCATTTAATATACATTTTCTTTGACTTCTGCTTTTATATTAATGCATTGATGTGCTTTGTATTGACTGGCTTTCCCTGGAGTAATGAGAACAAAATGCCACCTATTATTTAAGTCATTTATATCAGACAAGCTCCTACCAAGGCAATAACATAAGAGATACATTAGATAGATGTGTGCGTATAGATATGTAGATTAGATAGATAATTCTGTAAATGTTTTCATTTATTTTAAAACAATGATACAAAAGAATAAAATAAACTCTAAACAAGCAATGAACAAACGCTTTACCAAGCCCAACTCCTAGGTACTACCCCACTTCATTTCTACCACACCTTCCTACAGATCTTGTGTATTTTGCACTCTCACAGCTGTCTCCAATTAAAGAGAGAAAATCACATGAAACTCTTCAAATTTGTCATTAATCCTGATCTTCTTAGTCCTAACACTGGAAATATTCCCACTGAAAACAATGGGAGTTTGCCTGAGGAAGGACTCAGGGAAAACTAAAAGACCAATTCTGCTGCTCTTCCTCATATTTAGTAATACCTCATATGCTAGCAGTCCTATAGATTTCAGTGAAGTACGCAATGCAAGTACATGCATCCGACGAAGTGGGTATTCACCCACGAAAGCTCATGCTCCAATACGTCTGTTAGTTTTTAAGGTGCCACAGGACTCTTTGCTGCTTTTACAGATCCAGACTAACACGGCTGCCCCTCTAATGGAAGTACAGATGCCAGAATTAGGTCTTGAGTAAAGACTTCGGGGTTTTGGATCCTCATAAATAAAATGCTGATATGAAGCAATTGTTACCATCATGCTACATCCTCCAATATCTATTTTAATACAAAAAATGTATTTATTACACTATAGCCGCCCAGTATCATGTTCCTATAACTTTAGAATTTAAATGCAGTCCAACTATTCTACAAATGTTGCCAAACTTTTAGTCACTGAAAAAGCTGTGTTTAAACACCTGTAGAGTGCAGATGTTGAACAGTGTAAAATATAATCGAAAGCTGCCAAAATGCAATTAAAACCATTGTTTTTCTTAGCAACACACCATTGGAAACCTTAAACTAATAATCTAGATTCTCTTGTAACAGTTTTTCAGACCTGTTTTGGAAGGGGAAATCAAGTTGAAATTATTGTGTTGTGATAAATTAGGATAATAGAAATAATATAATAATAAAGAGTAATAAGACTTTCCCTCTCTTTGTGGTCTGCTTTATAGTATGTAACGTACCATAGGAGATAGTTATCAGCATAGTTCAGTTTTGTCCCAAATTTCTCCACTGTGTTTCAACCAAAAACAAACTATAAAAATTCAGTAAAAGGGCTTTACTTTAACCCTACCAGTACCAGCACATTTGTTCATGCTCTGAGCCAAATAAAGCTCATTGGAGATGGACATCTTCACAGGGAAGCTGAAATGTGCCCATCCTAGTGGAAGTAGGAACGCCATCAATGTATCAGGTGAAGAACAAGAAATGTTTCCCATGCCTTCTGACTGTTTTCCTGGAAATGAAATTGTGGTTGTGAGCACAGTTAAGTCCAACTCACCACCTTCCAGAGTTAATTACAGTATTTACATATGGCTGCTTTCCAGATAAAACAAATCTAACAATGCTTCCTCCATCCATCTTGCCTCATTCCAGATGTAGTTCCTAAATAACCCCCCAACTACCTTGTATTATTATAAAGCACCATCCCACATTCAGTTCCCTGTACATTGAGATGGAAAAATCATGTTGGGAAAGTTCAGGTATCTCTGACCATGTAGATACCCAGGGAGTACATAGGCTAGAATAGCAGCCTCTTCCCACCCAA
The DNA here is from genome assembly GCF_028017835.1 of Emys orbicularis. NCBI lineage: Eukaryota > Metazoa > Chordata > Testudines > Emydidae > Emys > Emys orbicularis. The sequence continues at coordinate 91,828,562 of NC_088686.1, read as the reverse complement.
AGCAAGGAGTTGGGGCATATGCCTAGTTAAATATATAGTAGCCACCCCCTCCAGCCCCTCAAGTCTAGATCAGCCTATTCAAAGTCACTGTAGAGCTCCTTCCAGGGTGTGCACGAGCTACTCCAACCTACTACAAATCTACTTTCAAGTAACTCTCCCCTGCCCAACCCCATTGCAAGGTCTGTTCAAAATCTCTACCAGGTTCAGTGGTGCAGCTGGCTCTGTTCTGCCCTCTCTACACTATAGTGAATTTCATTCCATTGTGGAATCTCCATCATTGGAGATTTTAAAGATCAAGTTAGACAAACACCTGTCAGGGATGGTCTAGATAACACTTAGGCCTTGGCTACACTCGCAGATTCACAGCGCTGCCGCGGCAGCACTGTGAAGCGCGAGTGTAGTCGCGCCGCCAGCGCTGCGAGAGCTCTCTCGCAGCGCTGCAAGTACTCCACCTGTCCGAGGGGAATAGCTTGCAGTGCTGCGAGGGAGCGTGCAGCGCTGCAGGCGCTGATTACACTGGCGCTTTACAGCGCTGCACTCGCTGCGCTCAGGGGGGGTGTTTTTTCACACCCCTGAGCGCAGCAAGTGCAGCGCTGTGAATTGCCAGTGTAGCCAAGGCCTTAGTCCTGCCATGAGTGCAGGGGCCTGGACTAGATGACCTCTCAAGGTCTCTTCCAGTCCTATGATTTATGCTTCTTAGTACATAGGAAATGTTTTTGTTCAAAGACTAACCTTTGAAGGGTTTTTTTTTTCATTCTGATCACTTGTTATTATAATTTACCTTTCGAGGGCAGAAAGTTCATTATTTAAAGTAGTTTGTGGCTTCTGCAGAGTATTTGGTTAAGTGGTTCTTATTATATTGCATCAAATGACTCCTATGAAACAATCTTTGATGTGTGAAAATGAAATCTGTGCCTTGCATAAATACTGGTAAGTTTTTTGAAGTATGAAAAATAACAGGAAAAATAAGTAGAGATTATTTTTCTAAATTAAAAAGGTTTAAATGCCTTTGAAAAATATAAACTGCCCATAATCTTTTCTTTTGAATAATTCTTAACTTCATACATTAAGTCCAAAAGCAAGCAATGGACATTTCTCTTTGAATTATAAATTAGCAATGGAGAACAAAATGGTAGGTTATCCAGTCTGCCTCTTTACCAATACAGGATGGTTCCCTATTATATATTCACTAGTGTTTTGTTCAGCCTATTATTATTCTGGAGCAAATGTCCTTGAATTTTTTATTAACAATTGCAAACTGTGCATTAAAGGAGGTAGGACTTGGAGGGGCATGTGGTGGCAGAGCAAGGAGAGGCATAGCCAGAGGATTTGCTTCTATGTGGATCCTCTATTTCCCTTCCCCACCATGTGGAAGAGGGGCTGTGTAAGGGACTGCAGAGGCTACCTCAGCCATCAGGCCCAAGTTACCTTCACTAGGGTTACCATATTTAAGAGCCAAGCTGCCCGAGCCAGCGCTACCGGCTTCGGGCAGCCCCCTTGCCTCCGGACCCTGCGCCGCCGGAGCAGAGTAGCTGGAGCCCGGGAAGGGAAGTGCCCGGCCGGCGGCTCGGGGTCCGGAGGCACGGGGGCTGCCCGAAGCCGGTAGCGCTGGCTCGGGCAGCTTGGCTCTTAAACAGAGCCGAAGTCTGAGTCAGGGGAGGAGCAGAGCAGCTGTGGGAGAGGAAGTGCCCGGCCGGTATTTTTCCCGGACATGTTCGGCTTTTTGGCAATTCCCCCCGGACGGGGGTTTGATTGCCGAAAAGCCGGACATGTCTGGGAAAAAACGGACGTATGGTAACCCTACCTTCACAAAGAGGCTCCAGAATGGCTCCACAGCTTGGGAAGGAGGATTTCTTTCTTCTTTTCTCATGCCCAGATACTGTGTTTAGTATCTTCCCCTTAATGCTTTGATTCTCTGTATTCTCTGCCATGACTTGCATGATACATAACTAAAATGTTCATATACCATTCCTTATACAAGTTAGGCAACTCTTCCATATAACTCAGGTGCCCCCTCTCCACAAGTTGATTAATATCTCAGATAGACTTTGTACTGTTGCCAAAGTGATGTCCAGCCTTAGGAAGAGTGTAAGAATCTGAGCTGCACAAATATAATCTTCTCTTCTAAAACCTAAGCATCAAGTGAAATGTCAGGTATGTAAATTTAGCCTTTCCTTGGGCTGAGAGAGTTCCCTGATAATATTCTGCATAAACTACTGGATCATTTTAGGCAGGCCTATTCATTACATCATGGAATGAATATGAAATAGAAAATGTTTTCACAATATATAAAATAAGATAGAATATAAGTCAGTGGATGGTAGGGAATGGCGCTTAGTCATTAGGTTATTATGCAAGACTAGAAGCGAAACAAGATAAACACAGATTACTAATGCATTTGGGGATGCCATGTTAAATAACCATTTGGCAAGCATGCACTTCATTGGAATAGGGGCCCTCTTATGAAATATACAGGCACATTAATATTTTCCCATAGTACAACTGTAACTGAATTCAGACAGACAATAAATGGCAGCTCCTCAAACTTACTGCTGCAAAATGCATCTCAGCATCACCTTCACTAGCATCTTTGGAGCTCTGTAAGGGGTTCTCTGAACGCACTGTTGGGAATACAACCAGATGTATTAGCAAACCCTGAATGTGTACATATACTCTATTGAATTAGACATATGGATTCTATTAAGTAAAAGTTAATATTACCCACTTTTCCACAATTAGTGTGATATTTAGGATGACTAGTCCTGGTACACTGGCTAAATTCCAACTTAAGTATTTAAATACGCTTTGTACCATACTTGAAACTAGATAAGTTGTTATTCATGTTCCCTTCAAAAATACTATTGTGTAGTGTTACTGGAACAGAATGGCTGTATGTTTCCACCTCTGAGATGACTGCAAAATAGTGGAAGATTATGTGAACTTTCTACCTGTAGTCTATGAAGTACTCCAGGATTTTTCTGTCTTAAAGCAGTTATATAAAAGCAAAGTATTCTTTTACATTATCAGTCTTTTAATACAATTGACTATGAGGTTTTTTTAGAGGCATCTGTGGACTTCAGCTTGGGCGAATAGTTATTCTTTAAAGGCTCCAATCCTATCTTTCTGAAGACGAATACAGTTGTAGTATATAGACCACTGTGGGGGACAGATTGCAGTCAACTGAAATTAAGGGGACAGATCTCTGTAGCAAGCCCTGCACTCAGTAGTGTTTGTGGGATCAGACCTTAACTTGTTATAGGTTAAGATAAAAGCTACTATTCCTTTGCAGCTCTTGAATTCCTTATATGGATTTTTTAGAGCAACAATTTGTGGAATATCTATTTGATGCTCACATAATTATTCTTTTAAGCTTCAGGCCTCGTCTATCCTTAAAAGTTTTGCTGGCATAGCTATGTTAGATAGGAACATGAAAAAAATCACACTCTGGACTGACATAGCTCTTCTGGCAAAAATCCTAATGTAGACACAATTATACTGGCTCAAAAGTTCTTTTGCTGGTATAGCTTATTTAGTTCAGGGAACTGGTATAAGCTGTACAGGCAAAAGAAGTCTTTTGTTGATATCAGCTGTATTTTCACTAATTAGGTTAACTGGTATAGCTATACCTGAAAACCCTTTCTAGCATAGAGGCCTAAATTATAAACAACCAAATTCCACACATTCTACTCTGACTTTCAAAGGGCATGTATATACCCCATGTATATCACAATGTCTTTCAACAGAAATAAAAAGAAAATACCACTATACTGTCAACCCACTTGCTTGAGTAATATTTTTGTTGCTTAAAAAACAGAGCATGCAAAATTGTTAATAAGAGATGATAGAATAATCATCATCATCATCATTTTATTAATACTCTCTCCCTGCCAAAGCATTTAACATTCTGTCTGAATAAGAAATACTCCTCCTACTGAGCTTGCTCAACAGTGTCAGAACATCGTGCTCCTCTCATCTGTTGGTAGAAAACTGATCTCTCATTTTTCTCTGCTCTGTAGCCATACAAACAGCACATTTTTCCTTAACTGGCTGCTATTCAGTCTACTCATACCAGGCAATTTAATCCATCAGTTTTTTGCCAATGTCACATACTTAATTTAATTTAATTTAATTTCTTTCACCACAGCTGTTTATCCATTTTGATTTAGTATCTTCAGTCTCAGTTGTTCTGTTTGAACTCCCTCCTTTGAGTTCAGTTCTAAACATATCCAACATTCGCTGGAGTGGCAGTGGTGGTGGGGGTTGTCTGGTGTATCTGTTTAACCTGAAAAACCTTTAACCAGAAAGCACATGGCACCACAAACCCTCTGGGAATGTGTCCTTTGCCATCTCCTCATGTAAGTGTGAATCAAAGCATGACTGCAGAAAGTCTGCATGTCAGTAGTCTCTAGACTTGCGGATGAAAACTTTTATCAGACTCCATCGTGGTTTGGAAGAACAGCAGTACAAAACTACATGCAAAAGTTTATGGACAGGGAAAAATTGAATTGGACAGCAACCCATTGGAAAGGGAATTACAGTGGAAGGAAAAAATGTAAACAGAGTGAATGCAGATAGGAAAGCCCTGGCAGTCTCAGGATAAAAGGCTGTAAGGGTAGGAACAGGAAGGCAATTTGCTAGAAGACCAGGGGCTACATTCTTCACCCTGCCCAAGCTCCATTTGGATGCAATGGAGAGTGGGGAACCACAGGACTGCTCCCTGATCCCATACTGCCAGCCCCAGAATAAATGAGAGCTGATGAGTATCAGAGGGGTAGCCGTGTTAGTCTGAATCTGTAAAAAGCAACAGAGGGTCCTGTGGCACCTTTAAGACTAACAGAAGTATTGGGAGCATAAGCTTTCGTGGGTAAGAACCTCACTTCTTCAGATTCTATTGCATCTGAAGAAGTGAGGTTCTTACCCACGAAAGCTTATGCTCCCAATACTTCTGAGAGCTGATGAGTAGCTTTAATTTATATCACTGGCATAAGGTCCTTCAGAGCTCTCCTGAGCAGGACAAATTCTCCACTGGCCATTTTGGGCCAGTTTAGGTCCACTTTGCACTCCTCAAGCAACACAAAGAGTATATAGCAAACAAGAAAATCCAGTCCTTTGATGCAAGGGCCATACCCTGGTGCTGGAAGATAGGGAATTAATTGCCTACTAAACTCTCCTATTGCCTATCCCCTAACCAGGTGGAGAGTGGCAAGGTAACAAAGCAGAGCACTGGAGAGATGGTTCAAGCAGTTACTGAAATTTTATATCAGAGACCTCTCTTTGTGTATAAACTCCAGTGCTCCTTTTTTATTTTCTTTTTGTGATTCATTGCAACAGCCTTCTCTGTTTCTTGGTGAAAAGAAATGTCAGGGTCAGTAGGAAAAGTGATAAGTTTGGACTCTTGAGAGTGGGAGCTGGCTGGAAGGCTCTTAAATAGCCATAACCTGCTGGGAGTGTGGGAAGGAGAAGAATGCTGCTCAGGGCTCCTCAGCTGCGAGACATAATTATGGATATAGCAGTATTTTTATCATAATTTTTTGTGGAGCCAGGGGTCCATAGCTTTGTCACAACAAGTCAAGCACTGTAGTAAAGCTCATGGAAAATCCCTGGATCTTGCCAGGGCCTCTTTACATAAAAATGTAAACATGTTGTGACAGAGTGCAGGGAGTTAATAGGTGAAATTGCACTCTGATCATTCTGCCACCAATTAGTTCCCCAGAGAAGGCTGATTGGGGTAATTGAAGTCAATGATCTAATCGGGTTGGGGGGAGGGTGAGCTCAAAACTGATAAGGGCACAGGAAAGAAGTGAGTGAAAGAGAAAGAAAAAGAATGAATAAATAGGGCATATTTGAGCTCTGTCTTATAGAGCTCTTGGAGAAGAGAAATCACTGCTCCTTTTAAGCTGTGCTGAAAGGTGTGTAACATTTCCAAAAGCACTTAAATCCCATTGCTTATTCTAAGTCCTTATTTTCAAGGGTTTGCATCTATTATGAAAAGTCATTCTGGGTGACAATCAACACTATGCAGAAGACAAATAGTGCTTAAGTGGTGCATACACCTTGCCCTAGCTTTCTGCATAGGGTGAAAATCTGTCTCTGAGCTGAACTGTGACACTCATTCTCAACCAGGGAGTGTATCCTTAAAAATTCTGGAGAAATTGGTTTTGTTTTTAAATTGGACAGATGCAAAACTAATAGGAATTTCACATCTTATTCTGCACTTATTATTGAAATACAATTTGGCAAATCAATTAGAATGTAAGATCTAATTGCTTTTGGCATTTGGGGGAGGGGGTAAGAATATCAAACCCAGTTGCAGCACTCAATACACACACAATATTTTTACCACCAAATTACCTAAACACTTTTACTATAGGCATCACACATCCCATAAGTGTAACTACAAAACAGCTCAGAAAGAAATGAGACACAATAATCAGACAAATGAGATTTGAAAAAACAAACAAACCCTTAATGCAGATATCTGATTAAATAGCTGCCTCGAACAGTTAAACAATCTTAATGCAAATCTTCCCAACAAACTGGGGCCTGATCCTGCAAACACATAAGCACATGAGAAACTCTATGCATGTGAATAGTCTTGTCACTTGCATGTCTACAGGCTCAGAACAGAGAGGCTGGACAGTGTGGGAGAAGATTGCACTGCTTGTGCACATGCTAGATCTGTTCTGGGACCTATCATGTAATTTGTTTACCATCTGCCTTCTGAAATCATTGGCCTGCATACAGATGGCAGCATCCAGTACTTTAACAAAAGCAGCATTAAGCCTCTAGTACTGTCAGTTAGGCACCTTCAACAAGTACTAGAAGGGTTACCCCAAAACGCAGCATCCTTGGCCAGGGCTGCCTTTGAAAATATACTTTTATGCAGTATTTATCTTTAAAATTCATTTTAAATTGGGCCTTTTTATAACTTCTAACCTATGTAGAACAATCAAAATAGAATGTGTGTGGATATAAAAATATCAATTTTCCTTTTCTTGGTTGCTACATAGTTTACTAATGTTCAGAAAGTGGATTAATCATATTGTGGTGGGGTATATACCCCACACAGGTGACAAAGGGTGACAAAGGAGTTAACTAGAGCTGCAGATCTCAGTTAAGGCATCTTGCTACACCTCAAGGGTGGGCCAGCTCTAACTCATATTGAGTCTCCTCTGACAGAGAAGTTAGATGGTGATAGTTTAAAAAGAGGAAGTCCGCAGCTGTATGGGGCTGAAGGGTGAAAGGGAAGAACTCAGAAACCACTGTCTTGGTAGTAGTAGGTGGGTGCAGCAGGAGCTGATGGTGAAGGTTGTGATGGATTTGGTTAAACCGAGGGAACCCTGATGGAAAGACCATGTGAGATCCTGAGGTAACAGGGAAAGAGTGAGCTCAACCAGGGAGAGGCTGACCGCAAGAGCAGGAGGGTGGTTCTGGAGGAGCTCCACAAGGGGTAGGACTTGCAGGCAGGGAACCTGCTTATGGGAGTCCTAATGTGAGGGTTGCAGTGGATTGGGAATACAGCCAAGGGCAGGAACCGGAATCTAGGGAGAATCCCTAGGAGGTCTGGCTCATCACAAGAGCTTGGAAAGAGCCTGAGGAAAGACTATGGTAGGAAGGAGTCCAGGAAGGCAGCAGCAAGGAGTTGGGTGGAATGTACCTTGGCTGCTAGTTATAGAATCCCTGGAGTGGAAACTGGCACAGTGGGAGCCTGGGGATAAAAAGTACTGGGCCCAGAATTGGACGCTAGAGACCTGATGAGTTCTTGGAATTATTTGGACTTTCTGTTATGGTGGGAGAAAGGAATCACGACCTCAATGGAATGTCAAGTCACAAGAAAAGGCTGACTACCATGGGAGCAGATCAACTGTCAGCAGGGGGCTCTAGACAGGAGAGCTGCTATGCTTAGCCAGGAGGAGGCACACCAGCCATTAATCCATTCTTCTACTAGTATATACTCACATTAGCTCTGTTGGACTTATGTGTATAATGTATCTATGTATTTGACCAAATTTTGGCCCAGTCTTACTCCCACTGAAATCAGTGGCAAAACTCCTGGGAGCATGGGAGCAGAAGTGAGCTCTCCATATTACTGCTGTAGGTGCAATACTTTCTATGGGCCAGATATTCAGTTGGTGTGCATACTATATACAAGGTGTAGCTCCACTGAAGTCAATGGAGCTATGCGGATTTACACCATCTTAAGATTAGGCCCTATATATTTCTAAAAGGGACTAATTTTCACACACTTACAAATATTTAATGTTTCTTTTCTATGTGTTGTAAAAAATGCAATCAGTTAAAAGCATTCTTTGGTCTTAACCTTCACTGAGATGGCTGAGAGCCCAATCAATGTCTGACGTATCTTCATTATTAAAACAAAAATAAGGATCTAGTTATGCAGATAGTCCCATTCAGGATCCCTGGAAGATGCTGACTTCAGTCTGGGCCTAAACAGTTTGATAGTGTCATTTTAATGTTATATTAGCAGTTTGTATCCATTTTATAACAATAAAACCTTTGAGAAATTGTATTTATACTTCATTTTTGGCCAGAAGCACTGAAATTATTTCTGAATGAAGCCAGAAATGTGTTACCCATATATAGTTATATAGCCAAGTCCATCTGTTCTTCAGTCCTGCACCCTGAAGATATATCTGAATTGTGTTAGAGTTGCCTGACTTGCATGGTATGGGAGCAGGAACCATCTTGCTTAACTTGGCTGGTCTTCTGGGGTCTGATCCAACTTCCACTAAAGTCAATGGGATTCCTTCAGTTACTTCAGCAGAGCTGGGTTGAAACCTTTAGCGTATAGGCCACAGTAATATACACAGTACCACTTTCAGATTCCATGAGCCAAACCACTGCTTTCTACAGACTTTTCTGATCCTGTAGAGATTTGTCTCAGATGGTTGCATTTGAATGTATATACAGGAATAGCCTGTGTCTGGAACAAAAGTGCCTGGTCCAAAGCCCCTTGAAGTCAATGGAAAGTCTCAAACTCAGCTTGAGAATGTCAATGTTCTGTTTTGTTTTCTCTGAGAAGTTCAGTGCAGAGGGAAGACAGCCAAAAGGTGGAATTAAATTCCAGTCCAAATACACAGAAGATCCTGTACTGCACAGATGCTAATTCTTTATGATGGCCCATGCTGATCATCATAACAGTTCATCTGCTCAGCATAGATATTCTCAAAGGATGAGAAACAGCAACATTTGTGTTGCATAATGATATACAATGCAATATTTCTTAATTCTGAGCTATTTGATTCCCTAACTTTTCTCAATAAAGAATATTTTAATCATAATCCTAAGGATATGTAGTCTATTCCGGGGTGGCCAAACTTACCGACGCTCCGAGCTGCATACAACAATCTTCAGAAGTTCGAGAGCTGGGGCCTCAGCCCTGCAGGAAGTGTCCGCCAAGCTCAGGGCTTCAGCCCTGCTCCTGCTGAAGCCATGAGCCCTGGCAGGTGTGCCCTGTGGGGCAGAAGCCCTAAGACTCCCTCCCCACTGGGCAGAGAAGCCCCTACCCCACCACCCCACTGCAAGGCAGAAGTCCTGAGCTCCCCCACCCCCACTTACTCTGGTAAGTGGAGAATGGGGGCGGAGGGGGGAGCGCACCACGAGCTGCACTTTAACTGTAAAAGAGCCACAGGCAGCTCTTGAGCCACAGTTTGGCCACCCCTGGTCTATTCTCTGATGTGAGATCACATTTAACTCTAAGAAGTAATGAAAGATGGTTTTACCAAGATGGCTGTATTTATTTTTAATTCCAATTGCAATAATTTATTTTTGAAAATGTGAAAAGGAAGATTTTTTTCTTAATAGTTTTATACATGGTATAGATAAAAGAACACAACTCCGCAGACTCCCATATGCATTCTTTAGATGTAAGTGCCATACTTCTTAGTTTAAAATCTTCTCCCCATATAGGGGAGTGTAAATTCCACAAGTGATGATTCCTGAAATTTCATGGTAACTCTTATTTTGCTCCTGTGGACAATGAGCTGAAAGTTACACACACACAACTTGCAGATCCCCTAAGACTTGCATTCAGTGGGGTGTGGTTGGGGGTGGAAGAGGAGTTCTACTGGAGACTGGACCTTGTCTGTGTAGAAGTCTATGGCTTCTGTGCAGAGTTCCTTACCTCTGCACAGGTTCCCAGCCCCCCTAGCTTCCACCAGTCCCTAGAGAGCTTGACTCCCACAATTGCACCTGACCCCAGAACCTCTGTCTTGATGGTTCCAAACTGTGGTGGGGAAGCAATCGCAGTTACTGTAGCATGTCTGCTGTAACTTACACTGGCATCCCCTGTTGTGGGGAGAATCCAGGAAAACATTTCACGCATTTTACCTTCTCCCAGCTGGGAGCCTACGTCCCATGGAGACCTTGCAAAGTTAAGGGGGAAAACAGGCAACACTTCCTCCTTTGACACTTTCCCCATCCCCAGCAGTGATCCTTGGGCAGCAGTCCCCTGCACTCATGGAAGCATGGGGTACTTTTAAAAATTGATACACTTCTACCAAAGGGATTAACTGATAAACCCTTGTGTGGGTGGAATGAGAACAAATCCCAAAGGACAATGAAGACTTGTGAATCTTTCCTATACTAATTCTTTTTTAAACTACACCTCCAAATCTTCAAAGTGTCCAGCTAACATTTGCTAAAGTAAGATAAGATAGCATACAAAACTGTTAAAAGAACACTAAGAGATTGCCCAGTGAAGCACTCCAAAATCAGAAAATGCCAAAGATGCCTGCACAACATTAACTTTATGTATACATAATAGCATATAATTCTGGTCTTTTCCAAAGGACCCCTACATCATTCAGGATAGATCAGAGGTGGGAAAACTACAGCCCGCGGGCCACATCCGACCGTGGGACCCTCCTGCCCGGCCCCTGAGCTCCTGGCCCAGGAGGCTAGCCCCCAGCCCCTCCCCTGCTGTTCCCCCTCCCCCACAGCCTCAGCTCACTGCGCCGCCGGCGCAATGCTCTGGGAGGCAGGGCTGTGAGCTCCTGGGGCAGCGCAGCTGCAGAGCCTCGGCTTGACCCGGTCTCTGTGCTGCACGGTGGTGTGGCTGGCTCCAATTGGGCGGCGTGGCTGCCTGTCCTGGTGCTCTGGGTGGTGCGGCTGTAGTGCCACCAGCCACTGGTGCTCCAGGCAGTGTGGTAAGGGGGCAGGGGAGTTTGGGGTGGTGGTCAGGGGGCAGGGGTGTGGATAGGGGTCGGGGCAATCAGAGGGCAGGGAACAGGGGGGTTGAATGGGGGCAGGGGTCCTGGGGGGGCAGTGGGGGGCAGTCATGGACAGGGGTCCGGGGGGCAGTCAGGAATGAGAGGAGGGGTTGGATGGGGCAGCAGGGAGCAGTCAGGGGCAGGGGATCCGGGGGCAGTCAGGGAACAGGGAGCGGGGAGGGGGGTGGATGGGGTAGGGGTCCCGGGGGGGCCATCAGGGAATGGGGGGGTTGGCTGGGACAGGAGTCCTGGGATGTGTGTGGCAGGGGGGGTCAGAAACGGGGAGGGGACCGGGCCACGCCTGGCTGTTTGGGGAGGCACCACCTCCCCTAACCGGCCCTCCATACAATTTCTGAAACTGGATGCGGCCCTCAGGCCAAAAAGTTTGCCCGTCCCTGGGATAGATAGTAAACTGCTACCTCCTTCACTATCTTTTTTAATCACTGTTCATTTAATGCCTTGTGCACTGCATGCATTCAGTGTACTGAATAGTAATAGTAGTTCTGTATGAGAACAGAACATGATTAAAGTTTGGACCGTCATCCATACACAAATGGGGACAGAGAATCAAGTGTGTGTGCTCTATTTTTAATGGAGTTAAATATTAAGGTATTTCTTTTTTTGTTGTCTTTGTTTACTAGACAGCAGTAGAATGTTGTCCTGTATGCAATGTAATGGAGCAACAGCTGTCTCAATGAGTGCAGTTGTGTGTGTGTGTGTGTGTGCTGAATGTGCACTTAGGATACCATAGAACAAGGCTAGGCTTTGTCTCAATGCATACACACTTTCAAAATATATAGACACCTTTTATATATACCAAAAGGGCTCTTACATACTTGTAATACACTATTGAGTGTGTTCCTTTTTTAAGATCAAGCAGGGAATACAAAGTGCTAAACAAATTGTTTTGGGGAGTTAACCGGAATTCTAGTTTTACTTCTTGTGTCAGCATTATCAATAAATGGCATTTTCATCTGCACAAACAGGGGAAAAAATCATAATTCTAAGCAGCAGAAAAACAACAAGGTCCTTCCATATGTCGGCTGCATGCTTCCATGCTTGCCAGAAGTGACTACAAAAACTTTGTGTGAACTTGTGCCAGCCAGACTCTGTAAAAAATTAATCAGGAGAAACATCGTGTGACACAGATGAAAATGCTGGATGACTCCTACAAACAAATCAATCAGTGCGTAAGTGATAATGATGCACATTGTCACATGTAACAAAGCAAAAAATCTGCTCTGTATCATGAGGCCTGGCAATCTGTAAGTGTATCGATAACAAATCATGGAACATGTTGTGTGACATCATGTACAAAGCTGAGGACTGTGACAGGAGACAACAGCAATCGGCATGTGGCAGACCGTGAAACTCCTTCTGGGCTCTGCCAATGGGTCAAGCTATAGCTGAAAATTCAAACACTAATGCAGCTGCCAAAGATTTTAAGGATTAAATTCAGCTCTATTTAAGCAATAAAACTTTACTATTATGGTTGTGCTGAGCCAAAACAGATATCTTAATGGTCCAAATCCAATTCTTAGACTCTCTTTACTGACTGGAGTCATAATTTAAAGTCCTACCATGGTTAATTTAGCCTTCCAAAGCAACCGTTAAGGTTGTTTGCTCTATGTGGACTGTAAAGATTCCAGGGCACTTCTTTTTTTTTTGTAAGAATAGGGTGTGCTCTGGTATTTACTGTTGGCCATAATTTCCCTTTGCCATATTGGTGTGTTATGTGCTAGATGGCTGCCAGCCTCCTCCCCAGAGCTGGTGGGGTGTGTGTGTGTGTATATATATATATATATATATATATTCTACAGTCTTTAGTCAGGCAAAATTCCCTCTAAGTCAACTGGCATTTCCTTTAAGTTAGAACTGCAAGAATTGGCTATCAGTTTGAAAAGTGCTTCAGGATCCTTCAGATTTATATCAATGTAAATATGTGTGTGTGTTTTGGGCACATAGTAAATTCTACCAACACATCAGAGAACTACATTAAGCAGCATTGCTGCAAGTTTGGAAAGGTCTTTGTGATTATAAAATCTTAGAACTGTGCCTTAATGTGATTACTACAAGGTCTGAAGAGTCTCTTCGTACCTTCTTGTAATTACTTCATATTTTCAATTTAACCCAATATAGTTATAGCAGTAATACTGTGCCACTATAGGGATTATTCTGGTATAAGAGTGGCGTTGTTGTTTAGCTTTGTTTGGAAAGGGGTTTATGCTAAACTGAAAAAAGTCACCCAAAGTGGATACACATTCCAATATGAGTATGTCTTCATTGCAGAGTTAGTTCATGTTTTTACCCTGGTGTTTCCCTAGCCTGTCTCCCATCACTACACTAAAACCTCTCACCCAAGTTTAGTTGTGCTTTCAGCCTGGGCTATCTGACATAGCTAGGGGTATGGGTTAAAGCCAGGGTTCCGTTTTCGCTTGGGCTGTGAGACCGCAGGCTAAATCACTTGATTGCTCATAGTTTTCCAATGCCTTCCCACAGTTCCCCAAGAGCGCCCAGAAAGACAAGCAAGTTCTCCCACAATACACTGGGGAAAAATTCAGAGAGCAGCTCATCTTACTGCAGCATGAAAGAACAATAGGATGTGCCTCCAAATGACGGACACAGTACTAGTGAAGGCTCAGTAATTCAGGTATGGGTTTGCAGTGTTGCTACTGATACATGGCCTGGTCTAAGCTGGGTGCTCGGACCTAGTTGCCAATTACCCAGGTTAACTCTGCAGAGACATCATACCCAGATAGGCCCTCACCACAGAAATCCACAATCTCGCCTGATACAGTGTCATCCAAACATCATTTCATACACACCTATAATATACAAAATATATAGACTTTCTATGTTATACATCGTCCATACCCGCAGCTACACCTTTGCAAGCATATTTTACCACTCCCACACAGGATACCTCACAGTTTGGGAAACACTTTATGGGACCTGCAGTAGGAGATTGCAGAATACTGCATTGAGTGTTGGAAGTTGGAATAGTTAGTTGCTATTTGTATCCGGAGCAGAAGTGACAATGTATCTAAAACAGTTTGTAAAGTGGTTTATGGGGCTGGAGGTTAACAAATGATTCATTTATCCCTGCTAATTTTGGATTTGCTGCTCTTCACCAGCAACTGCTATCCTCTGCCTCCAAATGAAAAATGCCCCCATTCAACATATGAGCTCCTAGATGTACTACTTCCAAGAATTCAACCAGCAGACCCTCACTCTTGTTCAAATGAGACCCTTCTATGCTGTGGGGCAATAGGAAACATAGTGGCGATGGCATTTATCACTTCAGCAACTGTGAGCACAGCAGTTGCTGTAGCTAGTTTTATATTGACAGCTAATGTGCTTTCTGAAATAAAGCACAAGGGCTACATTTTTAAAAGGGAAGGTCTCATCATGCATGAAAAGATATGTGGACTGTAATTTAGACTGTGTACCCTTTCAGGCAGAGAATATTTTTTTCTGTGTGTGTAAAGCACCATGTTAACCTGCACTGCCATTAACTGATTGATGATAAAGCACAAGCGTTTACCATAACTGTATGCAGAGTGGGTGATCAGAACATGACACCTAATTAGCCACTTGTACAGCCTGTCCTATTTATATATGTAATCAAAGTAATAGCACATTCTCTTGTACACAGACTTTGTACCTCCATTTTAAAAAATGTGATCCAAGTGCCTCTATCTCAAGTGCACCTTCTGTCAATAGGATAGTATGGTCTGATTTTCGTAGGTACTGAGCACCTGCAACTCCTATTGACGTCGCTCAGCATCTCTGTAAATCAGGCCAAATAGCTTCTAACATGGTAGCTACATTTGCAAGTGCAGACAAAATATTCCAAATACATTTCTGTTCACAAAAATGCCTCACTTTTGGAAAATGCCTTCCCTTTTTCAAAAGTATAGCCTTGAGTGAGAGAGGAGCTGCAACATAACTAACCGAAGCAATTACACAGATAGAAGTGAGGGGAAATTGGTGTATATTTGAATCTATACCGAAGGAATCTTTTAACTACATTTTCAATAGCTGTATTTTTTTAAGTGCCCATATGTTAGGCAGAGAAACAGCAGAGGCTCTTATAAATCTGATCTTAAGTTGTCCATGCCTGCCATCAACAATCCTACTAAACTGGGTAGGTCTGGTATTTTTCACCTGCCCTTTTTCATTTCATTTTATTATATTTTATTTCATTCATTCCCCCTTCCCCCCCAACTCTTTCCATGACAGTGCTTTATTTGTAGTCTCCTCAAGCTGGCAGATAGAATATCTGTGCCACTCTGCCATCTAAATTCTGAAGTCCTTGTGTCCACCTGTCATGTGTACACCCTGAACAAAGTACACCACATTGCAGACTCAATAGCTAAACTCCTTATAGTGGATGTGTCAGGCTTATCAATTGCAAAAGTGGTTATTTTTTATACAACTACTTCTACTATTTTCTCAAAAAAAGAATACACAAAAACATTTTCACCTTATAATTACTAACTCTATAACATTCAATATATTATAAAAATGCTGGAAATCATTCAGAAATATAGCAACACGCTTAAAGGTGACTTGCTAAAGAAAAAATGTGTTTGGGCCTTATGGAGGGAGGCTTATACAGAAAGTAGAAGGTGTATGTGTGTGTGTGTGTGGGGGGGGGTTCCCCTCCATGTTTCTACTTTATAAATATCAGAAATTCAAATCTGGGATTTCCTTGTTTTCCTGGAAAACCCCTTAAAGCTTTCAAATGTGTACTGTGAGCTTTCACAACTTTTTATTTTATTGAATTTTTACCAAAGATTTATATTCTCTCATGTTTCTCAGGCTTTTGCGTTAAACAGGCATTAAGAAAACCAAATTTTAAAAAGTTTTAGGCAGTCTGATTAAGTTTCTCATTCCCTTCAATTGCATGTCTTTCAGTCTCTTGTGATTTCATAATCCCACTAGTCTTCCCGTCATTCATGGAGTTGTTTCCTGCGTAATCAAGACCTGAATTTCTAAAGTAAATAATCAGATGGAAAAGAAAAAGCAAGCAAGTAAACAAAGACCAGTAAATCTTTCAGACTGACAAAGACCAAAGACCAGTAAACCTTTAAGACTGACATTTAAAAAAAAATGACCCAGGGACACAAACCTTTCTTCTATGTCACCTGTACAGAAGCTATAAATCACTGCACATTCCCAGAGGCAAAAAGTTCTACAGGACTATGCTGGTGGAAAGTCAACAGAATTATGCTTTTCAGATGTTATTAGTTTCATAATATGACATTAGGTTTGAATGTAGTCAAATCACAATAGTGGGACTATATGAAGGATGGTGTATCATGAGTGTGTGGATTGACAAAATATTTACTTTAAAGAGCTGTTTAAAATGTATTCTCTTCATACATTGAATATATATCTTAAATTTTAGAAATGTTTATGAAAATCTGCCATGTTCTATAAACATTCCTGTGCAAATGTCACCTGAAGGCTCCTAAACATTTCAGGCACTACTGGGGCAGCAGAACAAGCAGTTTCAAGTGACATTATGAAATACAAACATCTGGATTTTATTGCAGACATGTTCTATAACTTTTACAGTCCCAGCTGCTAAAACATTTTTTCTGACTCAAAACATGTTCATAATCATTCACTTTGTTCACTTGCAAAACTCAAACCATTTCCATTCATGTTAAACGGCTCAGTGAACCACACATAGCAGCCTCCCTCATTATAAGAGGAGTGACAACCTTATAATGAATCCCAGAACTGAGAACATGCCCTTGTGAAAAAGGTCCTTCAGTGAACAGAACTATTCTTTCAAAGCAAAAATCAAACACAGAGAATAATGCACTTAGATTAAATTAACAACATAGAAACTACGTGCCCTCTGGGCAGTCCCATGCGCACTTACATAAAAGCAAAGGCACGCACTGAGTTTGTCCTACTTGTACCCCTTGCTTAGATCATTTTAACAACACACAAGCACCATGCAAGACACTTGCCCCCCACACAGATTAAATTGATGGCAGACAAGCAGCGCACACAGAGTACATCACGCACACTGCGCTGGGATTCATGGCACGCGGGGACGTGCCCTAGGCCGAGACACAGCGGTGGCACCGCAGCAACATGCACCGTGTGCCTCCCCCGCCATGCTGCGTTCAGGACACGCACAGGCGGGGATGCGCTCCGTGCTGAGAGCCACTCAGGGCACGCGCGGGGGAGCCACGTGCGAAGCCTTCTGCCCGCCCCGGCGCTGGGATGGATTCCGGGGAGCGGACCCCGCACGGCCGCGGGGCCTGGAGCCGGGGGTGGGGCACCCAAGCCGGAGGAGGCGTGGGGGGGGGGGGGACACGCGGAGTGGACAAAACCACAAGGTCGCGCTAGGGGACCAGCCCCGGGACCCTACCCTGCAGGCAGCCCAGCAGCCCCGCCCCCTAACACCCGCTCCCTCCCCGCGCGCCTTGGCCTTCCGCGCGGCGCGCGTCACTTCCGGGTGCGGGCGCGAGCGAGGAGAAGATGGCGGCGCTAGGGGAGCCTGTGCGGCTGGAAAGAGGTGAGCGCGCAGGAGGTGACGCCGCTCCGGCCCAGTCGCTCCCACTGGCCGGGAGTTGCGTGCGGGTCTCTTCCCGGCTCCCCGCGCTGGGTGCCGGCCCGCTGGCTCCTGACGGGGAGCGGAGCCGGGCAGCGCCGTTGGGCTGGCGCGGTTCGAGGGGGCGGAGCCCTGGGTGGGCCCCTCTCCCCACCGGCCCCCTGGCTGCGGCAGTTTAGTGACACTTCCCCCCGGGAGTGCCAGAGCAACGTCCTCCTCCGCCGCCGCCGCTTCTGCGCTGGCCGGGCGGGGCGAGCCCCGAGGTGCCCGGCGGCCCCAGGGTTTGGGCGCATTGGAGTCTCCCTGTGCGTGGACAGCGGGACCCGTGTTCTCCTGGTTCTCGCTTCAGTGGCCCCTTCACTCTCCGGAGCCGACTCCTCACGGGGCCTTTGAATTTTCCTTGTACATCTTCGAGGCGAGACGTACTGGCTGGGGCAGCAGAAACATTTTAAACGGCTCTTTGAATGTTTAGTCTCTTTCCCCCCAAAAAAACAAAACAAAAGCAAAACACGTCTCTGGGTTCCTCTAAGCATCCCCAAGGCACGAAGTTAATTCCTTCTCATCACGCTGATGAAAACGCATCAGGCATAAACCTCTTTGGAATTCTTAGACCCAGATTTTCCTTTTGTCCTTCATAACTTAAGTGAATGTCTGCAAGTCTCAGTCTGGGAGTTTGGTTTTCAGTGGGAAATTTTTTTAATTTTTTTTCCCCTTTACAATTTTGTTAGAATTTCCCCATCAGCTCCATACTGGACTTGTGTCTTGCTGGATAGTGGTTTGCACACACCTTGTGAGGGATAGCGATAGTAGGAATTTTTCTACATAGAAAACTTCTCAACTTTGAGTTAAACGTGCTAGATTGTCAGAATAGGTGAAAGAGGCAATAAACAAGGAAATAGGCATTTACATAATTTAATAAACTATCTATGCACTTTTAAACTTTAAGTAATTCTCTCGTACCCTCTCCCATCTCCCACTCCCCATCCCCAGTTCATATTATTTCCACTCATCCTGACCAACCAGGCTAGGATTCAACCTGAGCACTGCAGCACCTGATTTATAGGCACCCTGTTGTTAAGTGGAATTAGGTGCCTAGGCCTATACAGTACATGGGGAGAGTTAAATACCTAAGGCTATGTCTACACTATCACTTTTGTCAGTATAATTTATGTTGCTCGGGTGTGAAAAAAACACCCCTGAGCAACATAAGTTACACTGCTAGAAGCGCCAGTGTGGACAGTGCTATGTTAGGGAGAGAGCTTCCCCCCCAACATAGCTATTGCCACTCATTGGAGTGGTTTAATTATGTCAGTGGGAGAGCACTCTCCTGTCAACATAGGGTACGTCTACACTTACCTCCGGGTCCGACGGCAGGCAATCGATGTTCTTGGATCGATCCCGGAAGTGCTCGCCGTCGACGCCGGTACTCCAGCTCGGCGAGAGGAGTACGCGGCATCGACGGGGGAGCCTGCCTGCCGCGTCTGGACCCGCGGTAAGTTCGGACTAAGGTACTTCGAATTCAGCTACGTTATTAACGTAGTTGAATTTGCGTACCTTAGTCCGAAGTGGGGGCTTAGTGGGGACCAGGCCTAAGTGTGGATCATAGAAGCCTGTAAGCTTATCGGGGGAAGGAGGTGGTGCTGCTGCTGCCTGTACTCCACCTTATACTAATAGTCCAGTGCTTAGAGCACTCACCCAGGATGTGGGTTACCTGGTTCAAAGCCCCAAGTCAGCACAGGCTTGACCCCATTTCTTCTAACTCACGTGAGTACCCCAACCACTGGGCTATGGTGGATTCTGGGGTGAGACTCTCTATCTCTTCTGTTGAAGCTGTTCCACTTTGTAGAAAATACTTAAATAGCCATTGGGTCAACAAGAGAGAGACACTGTGTGAGAGACTTTGTAGCCTAATGGTTAGGGTACTCACCTGAAATGAGAGACGTTCAAGTCCCTTCTCTAATGACTATTTTCAGTCTAGCACCATGTCTCTCACACCAATACAAAATCCTGTACAGATACAGTGCAGTTTTTGAAAGTCACATTAAGTCTATCCATTAATATGTTCAGAATCAGTGGTTGGCATTAGGCTGAATATTGATTGTTTGGGATGCAGTGGGATTTGGGTGATGGAAAGGAGGTAGTTAAAGTTGAGAAAAGGAAATGAGGGGGAGTGTGGATAACTTAACAGCCTATTTCATTGCTTTTTACTAGTGTGCATTTATGAGATACACAGTCCTAACTTAAAGTTAATATATTTGTGTGACTGCATATATTGTTCAAATATGTTGTCTACCTCAGAATGCAGCTGTTGAAACTTTCTGGTGATTTTCTTCTCTTCTCCCTCCTCCCTGTTCCACAAATAAATCATTTGTAGTGTGAGGGGAAAGGTCTGTAAATAGAGATATATGTAAGTTGCTTTCTATGCCACAGCTCTGCAGTCTCTCTCTCCTTCCCCCCCCCCCCCCCCTTGCTAATTAGAGCAGCTGCTTTGGCAGTGGGATTAGCTGCTCTTGGTAAAACCTGGGGCAGCATCCTCCTCCACCTCATTACCCTGTCGTGCTTTATCCATGAAAACAAATCTGTGCAGAGTTACCTAGTAGGAATCAGTGGAACAAACGAACTATTTTATGTTTTCTTGCATGTTGGTCTTGCCTCTTAAGAAAAGAGGGGGAAAAAGAGTACAATATAATAGTGTGTACCTATATGACATACTGAAGGGCAGCACTATTTGCAGAAATAACTAACCTCTGTTAATTGTGGTAGTGTTGACTTTGGATAATTAAATGATATCATTATCAGGCTAAGGATAAACTGATCACAGAGAGTTGGTAAGTAACCTAGGAAATGAGGGGAAATGTTTAAAAACTTTACAACACATGTACTAGCAACGGGACTAAATCTGCTAAACAGAGGCACATATTAGAGAGACAAGGTGGGTGAGGGAATATGTTTTATTGGATCAACTTCTGTTGGTGAGAGCGACAAGCTTCGGGACCTGAAAAAGAGCTGTGAAAGCTCAAAAGCGCATCTCTCTCAGCAACAGAAGTTGGTCCAAAAAAAGATATTTTCTCACCCACCTTGTCTCTCTAATATCCTGGGACCAACATGGCTACAATACTGCATACAGAGTCAAATATGGAAGAAATCTCTTCTCTCTTGCTTGAATCACAACCAACACCCTTTTTAGCAATTTCACTGGAAGCCAACGATGAGAGACTATCCTCTCACACCTTGAGGTTATCTTTTAGAGTGGAGGCACTAGTAGAATTACGTAGAGAACCTTGCACTGCTACTGTCTTTAATATACCTCTGCTCTAGTTAACTTGCCTCCAGGGTTTTCAGTCACTCTAGTGCCTCCCACAGTCAACAGAAATTCACTTTTAAAGTGCATGTGATTAATCAGAAAATCTGCTTGCTGCAAATAAAATCCATCCTTTAATAGTGTGTTGTGGGTTTGGTGTCACATTGGTTTTGTTACATTATTTTAATTTACTGTTTTTAATGGTGTTATCTCCAAGCGTGTGAGGTTTTTTCCTTGAAGCCCCTCTTGAGTCAATTCAGTATCCAATTTAGTCTCTTGTTGTTTTGAATAAGGCCAAATTGGGGCATACCTAGTGTGGCAGTGCAAGGGGACACAAAGTGCCCAGTTAACCACATCATAGGTAGCAGTGCAGGAAGGCTCCATAGAACTGTTGTATCTCCCCCACCGCCTCAGCCTCATGCAGGTGGGTGGGAGTGAATGGGGAAGGATCTGAGCGGAGGAGACATAGCTGCACTGGGGAAGGCATGTTGTTCCAGTTATAGACCTAGCTCAGTTTACTCCCTCTTCAGAGCACCAGGAGAACCTGGAGAGAGATTGGGACTGAGGCCTTGTCTATACACATGTTGTACTGCATTAACCGTATTAGTATGAAAAAAGATGTGCCAGCACGAAAGTGCTTATATTGGAATATCAGCATCCACCCTCTGGATACCAGTTACACCTGTATAACTATTTTTGTTTTAAAAAAAATCACACTCCCTAACTGGCCAAAAGGGCCAATGCAATCTTTGCATGCATAAACATGGGAATCTCAAGTAGGAATAGAGAGGTTGTTTTACTCCCTATTTGGCACTGCTGTGACCCATGCTGGAATCTTGTGTCCAATTCTGGTGTCCACAAGTCTAGAATGATGATGTTAAACTGGAGAGGATTCAGAGAAGAGCCACAAGAATGATTAAAGGATTAGAAAACATGCCTTGTCGTGATGGTTCAAGGAGCTCAATCTATTTAGTTTAACAAAAAGAAAGTTAAGGGGTGACTTGATTAATTTATAAGTAGCTTAACTTTAAGTACCTACCTGGAAAGCTGGAATGTGATGATAGAGGACTCTTCAGTCTAGCTGAGAAAGGTATAAAACGATCCAATGTCTAGAAATTGAAGCTAGACAAATTCATACAAGACATAAGGTATGAATGGTTAAGTGAGGGTAATTAACCATTCAAACAGTTTACCAAGGGTTGTGGATTCTCCATCACTGGCAATTTTCAAATCAAGATAGGCTCTAGGATACGGGTAGTCAATAGGAAGTCTGCGGGCCAAATCTGGACTACCAGATGCTTTTGAATGGACCCCGAAATCTTTTTATTTACTCTTTATCATTATTGTTGTTTTTTATTATTTTTCTCTGGAGTTTGGAACTTGACTATACCTTGATCAAGAAATTTGAACCTTGACAAAAAATAATCAACTTACTCCTGCTCTGGGAATTATTTTGGGGTAGTTCTATGGCCTGTGTTATATAGGAGATGAGACTAGATGATCACAATGGTCCCTTCTGGCCTTAGAATCTGAGTCCATGAAATCATTATAATGGTACAAAATTTATGCATCAACCAGGCTTGAGCTGCTTCTGGAGCAATACAGTTATGTACTGCCCCTTACTCTGTACTTGTGTAAAAGACACACTGGATCTCAAAATTAGTGTCTGAAGGTTCTGAGCATTCTACAGACATAAATTAAATCCTGCTCCACATTATATAACACAGTGTGTGGCATCTCCACTCTTTTGGGGAACTTACAACCAAAATAACATCACATCAGTGCCCTTTACCCTCTGTTGGTTCCCTATTTGCATCCTTAGTTTAATCTTTGAAATGCTCTTTGGGCTGGGGCCAGGGCCCTTCAGAGATTACCTTTTTGTGACTGACCAACACAGTTGCATTCAGAGGGATATGGAAATTGAGTTCCTAGGATGAAATTTCTGGGAGCTGGAGGCAAGGCATTCTCAGTTCCAGCTCCTAGATTGTGGAATACCTTACCAGAGAAGATCCAAACGGTCTAATCTGTCTTCTGAGCTTTTTGCGCAAAAAAAAAAAAAAAAAAAAAAAGCCCTTTCATCAGGTTCCTTTCTTGAATAGTAGAAACTGAAGAATGAAGGGGAGGTGGTCAAACCCTAGCATGATATCTGTTTGGCAAAAAGTTTTTGTTTCAAAATAGAATATTTGGCATCCAGACACTAGTAATCAGAAGATTATAAATGCTTTAGATGGGATGGACAGTTCAGTCTAGTTCAGCATGAAGTGCAAACAATGGAAGACTTACTACAGAAAGGAATGTTAGACTCCACAACACATGTAATAGTACTACTGTTATGGTTATATAATGAAATTATTTATGCAGTGTTTGATTCCGGTGGGAAATGTTTTATTGTGTCAGAGGAACATGTTAACAGATCCTGACTCGATATTGGAAAAAAATTAAACCAAATCAACTTTGCATTTAAAAAAAAAAACGTATTTCTAGGCATTCTAAGACTTGTTTTGCAACATTAAATGTTCACTAAAAGAGCATCACACTGTCTGGAGTGGTTCACGACAGAGTGCCAACCTCAAGGCAGATTCTCAAAAAGCAGGGCAGACACCCCAAATTGGATGTGTGTTCTATAATTAGATAGCTCTGGGGGAATTCTGCGCTACTGCGCAATGCGGAATTTTGCAGAAATTAATGTTGTGCGTGCAGAATTTCCTTCCCCCGCATAGAAATGGGCAGCAGAGATGTTGGCCACCACTAGGGGCCGCTGAACCTGGCATAGCCCAGCTCGCAAATAGAAGACAAAGCCAGGGGGAGGGAACTGAAGGGTTCCCAGCAGCTACAGTTCCAGCATGCCCTGAAGGAAGGAGATGGCAGCGCGCAGGAAACTCTGTGCAAGCCTGGGACCCAGCATCAAGCTGTTTCTCGCTCTGGATCCCTGGTCTTTGTGGGGTAGGGGCTGTGAGTGTCTTGGCTGGGGTGTGTGTGTGGCTGGGCTCTGGGGAGTAGAGGGTGTGAATGTCTGGGCTGGGGGGGGGCTGGAGCTGTCCTTTGGGGCTAAGGGGTGAAAGTGTTGGAGGAGGGGGGATGTGCAGCTGGCCTCTGGAGGGTAGGGAGTGTGAGTGTCTGGGCTGGGGGGGTGAGGGGCATGGCTGGGCTCTGGGGGAGGGAGGGGGCAGAGAAATAGGAACTGGGTTGTCGTAGGGGTTTCTTTAACTCGCTACTCCTGAGGGAACTTTTGTGTGTGTCTGTATTGTTACAGACATTCTTGCTGATAGGTATTTTGAAATAAATTAACAAAATAATTGAAACTGGTGTGATGATGTAGTAGTATTTTGACAAATAAAATTTGCAGAATTTAACTTGTGCACAGAATTTTTTATTTTTTGGTGCACAATTTCCCCAGGAGTAATTAGATTTCACCAACCCAGTAACAAATATGAATCCCTGAAGTGCTGTAACAGTCTTACCATGGAGTCGCAAACAGTCTCCTTGGGCACTCCAGTCTATCTTGTCACCCAGGCAAGCTGGATTTAATGATAGTTGGCATGCACCAAAGATCACAAAAGATTCAGGTTGCTTCCACTCCCCAGAGATGAGTCATTTACCCCAGGTTAATAGGTACCTTATATATCACACCAAAGACAACTGCTTGTAGCCAAACTAAGGATTTATTAACCAGGAAAAAGAAATTAATTATGTACAGGTTAACGCAGGCAAACATATATACACAAATTAGTTACCGTCTGTGGTTTCAAAAGGTGACAGAGTTGTACCAATCTGTCAGCACTGAATGTCTATTAGAGCTAACCCAGGTTGACCATGGGGGATCTCTGCATCTGTTCCCTAGCTCCAGCCCTGTCAGAATTCAAACAGCAAAGAGATGACAAATTTTCTTGTTCACTATCTTTTTTTCCTTCTTCCAGAATTCAAGATGATGGGATGAGCCCTTTTGCACATAGCCTGTGCAGGAACAGTTAGCAAAATTTTGTATTGTGATGTTCCACAATGGCCCATTTAGTTTTGACAGTCCTTCCTGATGGGCAAGAGGAAATATCTTTCATAGGGATTTAGTACTAGGTGATGTTTTTTCTTGTTTGGTGGGTTATGTTCTGAACTATATAGCAAATACTTAAGTATTACCTTATAGCACAGAATACAGACATTATAAGTAGGATTAATACGTTCAGCAATTTACTAGTAGTTCATAAAGTCCAGACAGATAGTTATAAGTCCAATACTCAACTTAACCATACTAACACGCAGGTGAGCTGGACTGGTTTCCAGCAATGACTTTGTCAGTGCTCAGCTGCTGGCATCTGGTCTGCCAGTGTCACAAACTGAATCATCTAACTTTTCAGGTACTCTTTCACACTATGCTGTGTAAGCTTTGTTTGGAAAAAAATGGAGCTATCAGCTGTCCTTAAAAATCAGTTTTATCATTCTCTGCCTAATTTCTCCCTATAACTAAATTCCTTTAAGCCAAAAGTTATTGCATTTGTGGTTGAATGAACAGTTTATAAATAAAGCTGTAATGTACTGTGTGTATATGTAGATTTGCATGAGGAAAAACTTCTGATCTTTGCCCCCCTGTGGTACTTGTAAAACTGGAAGGGTGTATGCGTTCTGTGAAAGCAATCTCAAACTTGTTAAGTGTCTGCTGCCCCTTGAATCTTTTTTCCTTTTCCTATTTATTTTTTTAATTTCACTGTCTTCTCCCATGTAACAATTGTTTTGTGTAGCATCTTGCCCCCAGAAAGGAGAGAGAGCTATTTTTATCTGTCTCTGTCCCTAGTGAATGGTGCTGTATAGCAGCAATAGTCCACAGAATTCATGATAAAACCATCCTTCTGAAACCCTGAAGTAAAAGATGGTTGCAGTCCAGCAGCTCTTCAATCCCATTCAAAGGTCATCATTCCCAGGTCACCCATCTGAGGGTCAGTAACCACTTTATCATGGTTCATTCAGCTGCTGTTCCAGGACCCCGCTCTCCAGGCCTTCTGCCTGAGAGTTCCAAGACCTGCTTCTCTCCCATAAGTCTCGTCCCATAGCCCTGAGTCAGGGCTCCTGCAAAGAACTCCCCACACTGTTCCACTCAGCCAAGCTTCCCTGTCTGAGAGTCATACCCCAGCTCAGGGGATGTTCTGAGCTGAGCTTCCTGCAGCCCTCCACTCAAACTTGCTGCAAGGAGTTCTTCCCACAGTGTTCCAAACACCCAGGCCTCTCTTCTTATGAGTCCTATTCCTGCTCTGAAATCTACTCTCCAGCATCAACTCTTGTTTTGGGCTCAGCTTCTCCTAACCAGGCTGGTGGTTCTTCTTCCTAGGAACCTCTGCACAAGCTCTCCTTTAACTTGGCAGGTTTTCCACAGCTCTGGTCAGTCCTCGCCATCAACTTCTTGCTCTTCTCAATGGCTTTCTACCAGCTCTCCTCTGCCGCTGCTTCTCTTTCCTGGGTCTCTGTTCCTCCTCAGACAGCTCTCACCTGCCCTTCTCTATCTCTCTGTCAGTGCTCTCAGGCAGCTTTGACTTGCCAGCTTTCTCCCCCCCCCCCCCCCTTTTAAGCCCAGTTGAAGTTTGCTGATGAGTCACAGCTTTGGCCCTACTCCCTCTTAAAGGGCTAGTGTCGCCCAATAACAGACTTTAGCTGCTTTCCCTTCCTCTGTCCATACCTGCTTCCTATGAAGTGTTTAAGCTTAGACAGCTGTACTCCCAGTCAGTTGGACCAGAACTCTCCTCAGAAAATCCATAGGTGGTTCCACCAATTAAAATAAGCAGAGCAATGAACTTTGCTTTTTCAGGCAATTGTCCTGTAAGATTCTCTTTGCCACTTCTGACCATGTCTCAGCCTTAACAATGTAGGCAAGTAGTGGGGGAAGCTTGTACAAAGTTGCCTGGCAGGTGAAACTTGTAGCTCTGCTACGCAAGTAATTTCTCCATCTAGCAAAGCCCTGGTGGTTTTTCACAGTTGATCTCAGATCTGCCAGACAAGAGCTCCCATTGCCAATATCTATCATAGATGAGATGGGTGGGTGTGACATACCAGGGTACAATCCAGACTAATGAGCAGTTGTGTTACTCCTGCCCTGCAACCTTGGGTGCCTTACAATGCCTTGGTGAAGTAGCTCTCACCTGGGCCACTCACAAATAGCCTTCTAGCTTGCAAGCCACACCCTGAACATCTACATGTAACTGCAGCCTGCCAACCACACTTGGGTTACACTTTTACTCTCACCAGCCTTGCTTATACTGCAGGGTCACCCCAACATACCCCAGACTCAGATTTCCACCAGAAATCTATGTCCTGTACTGCCCGGCCGTCTCCCAGAGAGTACAAAATATTATAAGTCCATTATTCCTTTAAAGGAATAATATGCACATAACTTGTCACCCCAAATGGCATTACCCGGGCACTTCAGCTTGAACACACTGGATTAGATAAAACAAGTTTATTAACTACTAAGAGAGAGAATACAAGTAATGAGACATAAAAGTCAGAAATGGTTACAAGAAAAATAAAGATAGTAAAACATCTTAATACCTACCTTAACAAGCTATTTCAGATTCAAGCAAAGTTTCTCACTGTGTGCTTTCAGCAGTCTTGCTAACCAAACTCTGTCCAGAGTCCAGCACTGGCTTCCTTTTTCGCTTCAGATACTGTGCATGTCATGGGCAGGGAGACAGAGAGGAGTGCCTTTGGGTACTTGTCCCCCTCCTGAAAAACATTTTCAGCTGGGCACTAGGAGATAGAGAATCTGTGTGGAAGGATGTTCCCTGCTGCTTTTTTTCTCACCCATTTGAGTGTTATTTGTTTCCCTCTCTGACCAATGAGTCTGTTTACTACTTAAATGCAAATTAAGCAGAGTACACATTCCTTTGTTTAGGATAGACCTGTTTGCCAACCTTAGTTTGGGGAGGGTTATGGGGGTTGGAACATGTGTTAATAACATCATACAGGGAAATCTTATAACTTTATATACAATGTTCCACACATATTTTATCAGGATGATACTGACCAGCAAATTATGAGTTTTCAAATGATAACTTACAAGACATGCCTTGTACAAAAATTATTACAATAGTATGTAGGGTGTGAACACGGGTAGATTCTGTCACAGTGGGTAAATATGGATAGAAGGGAGGCATAGAGGCAACAAGACTCAGAGGTTGGTAGGGGCTGTAACTGGGGAGGCAGGTAGAGCCAGGAAGGCAAGGAAGCCAGAAATGCAGGATATGCAGTGACTGGGAAGCTATATTGGCAGTGGGTCTCCCCACTGGTGGAGGGTGGATAAATCATCAGGGTAACCGAAACAGTGTGCACTGTTACCCAGTATACCCATACCAGCCCTTCTACTCATTCTTTTTTTTCTACCCTGTGTAGTCCCCTTCCTCATTCCATGTGTGAATGCTGATATTGATCAATGTTGATTTTAAACAAAGTAGAATGGAGAATGAGACAGGGACCATAAAAAGCACACATTGATGGGGCGTGGAAAGTGGTACAGGCAACTAGGAACGGATTCAAAGGATCAGAGGGAGAAGTAGATTTAACATATGAGGATCCTGAAGATGAGATATGCAAGGAGTCATTGGAGGAGGGAAGGCCTGGATGTTGATGCATTAACTGGTGTCTTCTCAGTGGTATTTAGTGATTGTGTTAAAGGAAACGCATTTAAGCATCCTTAATTCTGACTTACAAAGTGGTGTGTATGTGTGCGCATGAACGCACTAAAAGAACATTCTCTGAGTAAAAGTCAGGTGTTCATCATTATCAATATTCTATCTTTTCCCAGACATCTGCAGAGCTATTGAGTTGCTGGAAAAATTACAGAGGAGTGGAGAAGTACCACCACAAAAACTACAGGCTTTGCAAAGGGTTCTTCAAAGTGAGTTCTGTAATGCTGTGAGAGAGGTAAGTTAACCTGGCATAAACAAATAGCAACCAAAAATACCAGATATATGCCTGCTTCTAACATGTACTGTTGTACCTACTGAGCAGGAACAAAGCTAGCTGTTACAAGAGTTTGTTTTGAATTACTTTTTAATCTGACCTCAAATCTATTATCTGCAAACTTTGGGGCTTAATTCTATATTAAAAAAAAAAGTAGGGAAGGATTTAAAACAAAATGAACAATTGTCTTAACATACTTAGATTTAAATTTTGCCCCAAAGTAACCTAGATAAGAATATATTATCTTAGGTTACAGAAAGCCAAATAACAATTCACACTTTTCTTGGAGAGAGAGTTTGAGGGTCTGACTTTCCTGTCAGCTAC
Organism: Emys orbicularis; assembly: GCF_028017835.1. Taxonomy (NCBI): domain Eukaryota; kingdom Metazoa; phylum Chordata; order Testudines; family Emydidae; genus Emys; species Emys orbicularis. Next base: position 91,799,188 of record NC_088686.1, on the reverse strand, counting down.
AAGCATCTGTACCCTAAAGTGCAAGTGAGAGCTTGTCTTCACTACTAAAAAAAAAAAAAAAGGGGGAGTGGGTGGGGAGGAGGCTGTGTTTTTTATCTCAGGGTAACTAACACGTGATCTATCACAAGGTAAAGACACAGTGAAGACAAGACACTTTTTTTACCACAAGGTAAACTGGCCAGAGTTTGACCTCAGTGAGTAAAACAAAAGACCTTTGCAGTAAAACAAAAGTGTCTTGTCTTCACAGTATTGTTATGAGATAGCTCATGCGCATTAGTTACCCTGAGGTAAAAAATGCATCTTTTTTTAGTAGTGAAGGCAAGCTGTGAGTCAATACAAATCTGACGCTCTTCTGTCTCTGCCTTATGATTAACATTCTGTTCTAGCAGTAATTAGCATCTCCCCAAGGCTCTCACTCCCTTACCTGCACTTGGAATGGTTCTTCCAGTTGTGTGGGCGTGGGTGGGAGTAGCTGCAGATCCAACTATCGCTTTTGGTTTCAGTGATAGCAGTGATATTCACTGTGCTTGAATGGCCCATTCAGTAGACCCAGGGGAAGGTGTGACTTACTGTCTCAGTCCTGTCTCAGGCTATGTTTGTGCTACAACCTATATCTACAAAACTTGTCGTTCAGGGGTGTGAATATTCCACCCTGAGTGACATAAGTTACACTGCCATAAGTGCTCGTGTGCACAGCGCTATATCTGCAGGAGAGCTTCTGCTGCTCGCGAAGCTGGATTTTTTATGCCGATGGGAGAGCTCTCCTGTCAGCGTAGTGCGTCTTCACCAGATGCACTGCAGTGGCGCAGCTGTGTCAGTACAGCTGTGCCATTACAGTGCTTTATGTGTAGACATGGCCTCAGTTAGAGGTGGTTTTCCAATAGGGCAGATTCGTTCTCTTTCAGGCACATACCCTTTCTCTCTCAATTAGGAAATGCAATTTTGAGAGTAGCAGCAGAAGTATTGATCTCTTGTCACACATCTAACACAGTAGATTATTTGTCACACCATCTAAGCAGAAAACCTATCTATTCATTTTTCCCATTAAATTATGTACCTACTAAATAACTTTGTCCTAAAGGTATATGAGCACGTATATGAAACTGTGGACATCAGCAGTAGCCCAGAAGTGAGAGCTAATGCTACAGCAAAGGTAAAAGTCTTACTATAACTAGAATAGAATGTAATAGTTTGTCACAAAAAGGGTGATCTAGATGTCTCCTCCTGATATGACCTGTTAATCTGTAGGTTGTATGAACAAGATCTTTGAAATAACAAGTCTTTCATGACATTTTTATTTAATTCAAAATGCCCCTTAGTTTTCATATTCTGATGTTGGTACCTAGGATACACATTATTTTTACTTCATTGTCTGTCTCAAAAACCTTTTCAAATGCTTACCACCTCTGACTATAAGAGATGGAGACTTTCTAAGATTCTGATTTTAAGAAAAAGTAAATAGTTTTGTTTCTTATAGGCAACAGTTGCTGCATTTGCTGCCAGTGAAGGTCATTCACATCCCAGAGTTGTTGAACTGCCAAAAACAGAAGAAGGTCTTGGATTCAACATTATGGGAGGCAAAGAGCAAAACTCTCCAATCTATATCTCTCGAATTATCCCAGGCGGTATAGCTGATAGACATGGGGGACTGAAACGTGGAGACCAGCTTCTTTCTGTAAACGGAGTGGTAGGAATTGGCTTTAACTTTCAGTTGTAGTAGCTACTTGTGTCCACTTGAGGGTGTATAGAGACTGTAGTCTGCATAAGCCTGGTGCCTTTTTTTAGTGTTGGCAAAGATAGAAATCTCATCCTGCTGATTGCAGTTGATTCATAATTAGCAAGACTAGGATATTGGACAAAAACTTGAGTATGACAAGAGTTCTTGGACTATGCTTTGCTATTGTACATGAATTCACTAAATGGTAATACAAGTATACCATTACCTGAGGCAATATTTCAGAGCATGGGAGGATAAATAAGGCCAAATATTAAGTACTCTATTTTGAAGCAAACTGTTTTATTACCTTATGAAATAGTTTTACAATTACAGATGGGCATAATTTTTTCAACAAATAGTAAATTTGCTGAAAAATCCTTTTTTGGTGCAACCAAAACTATTTGCAAATTGGGGTCAAATTCAGTGAATGGTTTCTGCTGAATAAAAACTGGAAAAAAAAATGTCAAAAGTCAAAATGGTTTGTTTTGAAATTTTTGAAACAAACTGTTGGGAATCAGCCTGTACCATTTCAAAATGTCGTTTTGAACTGACCGAAGAGAGTTTTTTTGCTTTTTCATTTCAGCAAGAAAAACAGGCGGGGGAATCAGTTTTAGTTTGCAATTATTTTTTTGGTTTGGCCACCAAACCTAAAAAGCAATTATTCATTCAGCTCTAGTTACAGTGGTGTTAAAGTGGTTCTGCTACATGTGTCCCTGATGTTGCAGACTTTTAATAATGTGAATTTTTGCATCTTGTAAGGTAAGTACCAAAACCATTCAATCTAAGGCAAGATAATCTGACGGTCCTTTGATGTTGTCATTGTCCTGATAAAAATGCGGCTGGAGACTGAAAACTGAGACAAAGTGCAAGCTATAAAGTAATTTTTGCAGGGACTGTGATTTTTTCACCTAAGTGCTGAGATTTTAAAAACCATTCCTCCAGTTTCTTATAAAAAGGAGCATGTATTTTAAACTCAGTCACTGATTTTTTTTAAATTCAGCATCCATTTAGGCTGAAGATGCATAAAAGGCACAACACATAAAATACCAACCTGTGGCCTTCTGGGTGATGAGGAAAAGGAGACTGCTAAAAGGTTTTAAAATTATTTTGGTGTATATTTTTATAGAACAATTCTTGCTCCTCAGATACTCTCAGACAGCTCTGAGTGAACTACACAAGTTTTGATTGTACTTTCAAAAACTCTTAATTTATATGTACTAGTTAAAATTCAGGCTCTAGTAACTACTTGTACATACCTAACCTTATTTTACAACGTAGGTTTTAATTCAATCCTGTAGTCTGTAACCAGAGCCACTCTTGTGATGCAAAGGAATTGGAGAGCTATTAGATGTCCCCAACATGACTATGCCTGCTAGGGATATCTCCATCTCTTAAGCCACCTGGTTCTGCAGCCCCCAGCATATGGAATGGGAAGGGGTCCTGGCCAAAGTGCTACAGCTGTTCTGTGCTGGTACCATGGTTCCTTGGCATAGCCAGTGTATCTTTATAGAAATTCCCAAGTTGCTCTAAAATATACTGAGACAAGCATAGAACTATAAGTCTCAAGTGGCTTTCTTCTGCCTTCCTCTCCCACAGACACTCCAAAAAAAACCCAACAACCCCCGCTTAGCAGACAGTGGGCATAAATTTAAATATATATTTATAAAAATAAATAAAACTGGGATGTGTTCATGCACATGTAAGGTACATTGGTTTTATGTTACCAATTTTAAATGAAGAAATCTCCTCCTCATACCTCTGAGCACATTCTTAACATCTTAATATATTTAATATGCAACAGACCTGTTTTTAATAACTGTATTCAGAATTAACTTAGTGTCACAGTTTCAGGAGTAACTGCACCTGTATTCCCCCTCCGTGGTCCCTCAAGGGTGCCCAATTCCCATTTCAGATTCCCACCAGTCACCTTTCTTGGATGGAAATTCATGGCTCTCTCCTTTCTGATGGGGAATTTTAGGCTGTACAGCTGCCTGCCTTACACTGTGATATCTCCAGCAAGCTAGTCTGCCTAAGGCCCTGTGCATTGCTTTCTCTCTGAGGACAATGTCAGTGTTGTTTTGCTTTGGGTTTTTTTTGTTTTGTTTTTTGTTAACCAGTGACCACACAACTGTAACAAAGCAAAGTACATTTATTCTTAGGTCAAAAGCATTGCAGAGAAAACATTTAAAAAAGAAACCCAACAATAAATAGTTTTAAACCCCACACTAAACATACTAGGAATTGCTCATCTGTCTTATGGAGCCCCAGTAGACCAAAGTATTTCCAACCTTTCAATCCAAGGATTGCGGTTCCCCTGGATCCAAGTTCCTGCCTGTTTTGTTGAATCAAAAAGAAAACCCCAAGTCAGTTCAAGCTCATCCGTTTATAACAAAAGGCCTTTCTTTGTTTCTTAGTGTCTGGAAAAATGCAGCCTGGATCAATATATGCAAGCCACCCTAGGGATTGGTACTTCTCTGGGACTGTTTACAATCTCAGGAACTGTAGTAATCACCCACCCACCCCCACATTGTTTTTAGTTCCTGAAGGACCTGTGGAAACCCTCTCCTCATAGAGTTGCATATGGTCTCTGGCTCACAATGATACATAAAACAATAATAAATTTAATACAATCTGTTCACCAAAGACACTGCATGTGGCTGCAATATCTGTCACACTTAGCACTAACACGCTTCAGTGTATTGTTGCAAAGGCTTTAATGTTTATGCCTTTGCCAGAACCTAGCTAATAGAGAATATTTTGAAAACTAGACTTTTGTCCATTAAAAGATTTTAATGGTCTTTCCAGAATTTTTATACTAGTAACATTTAGTATATTGTTTACAACAGAATTCAAATATATTTGTATAGACATAGTTTAGAAACTGTAAGCAATCTCACATATTATTTTGCAATTGATTTTTTTTCAAATCTCTTACTGACACCATGTATTCTTACAAGCTTCTCATGCCATTTTTAAAAGAGAACGACTTGTGCATCCAGCTGAATAACAAAAAATGAAAATATCCAAGCACATTTTCTAAATTTGATAGAAGAGAAATAACTTGTTTTTTTTTTTAACTGTTGTCTTTCTTTTTGTAAGTAATTTTATAGTAACGGGGAAACCCTCCAATCAACAGGTACACCACCTGCCTTCTAGCTTCTAATAGCAGCAGTGGGAGGTAGGCTTGGGATAGTAATGTAATTGTTTTGATAACTATAATAAAGTTGGGAGAAATAACTTTTGCTGACTGATGATAAAACATATGATGCCTGGATCTTATAACGGATGCAGTGGTGGGGAGAAGTTGCTAAATACTGTTTGTCTGGAGGGAAATTTTTATAAATTCTATTAAATGTAGACTTTAAAACCTAAAGGACCATGTTTTAAAATGTTTCTCTTATTGTACTTATTGTGTGTGTAAAACATAAACTCTAGTGACTCTCAGTATGTCTGCTTGTTCCCTGTCTCCCATGATAAATTAGTTGCTTGGCACTCATTTCCACATGACTTTTTTTTACGCTAGTTAGAAAAGAAAATGCAAAGTCTGCCATCACCATTTGTTTGGTGACTTGTTGAAGCTTCAGGTCTTCAACTGGGTGATAGCGCCCCTTGCATTACAGTTTCAAACCTGCCATACTTCTAGTTTATTATTATAATGGAATTTTTTTGTGTAACAAAGGAGCTAAAGAATCTTCTGCAACACTTGTGTTCTTTGCTAATGTAGTATTTAATGGTTTATGCTTTACAGAGCGTTGAAGGAGAACACCATGAAAAGGCAGTAGAACTGCTGAAAGCAGCTCAAGGAAAGGTTAAGTTAGTTGTACGTTACACACCAAAGGTCCTGGAAGAGATGGAGTCACGATTTGAAAAAATGAGATCGGCAAAACGCAGGCAACAGAACTAATACTATACACTATAATTTATGGAGAAAATTATATTCAGTTTTACAATTAACAGTTTGATTTGTGACCTAACAACATGAACTGCCCTAAACTATAAAAGATGCTATCCTTTGGAGAAAAAAAAAAAATCTGTTGGCAATTTTATAAATGCCTTCCCTATTAACATCGCTTAGTTCTAAAACACCCAAATACTTCTTGAAAAAATAATTTACATGAGCATTTCTATCCAGTTGTTCTTACAGATCTTTTGCAAATAAAATCTTTAACTGTCAAGACAAATTTATAGACTTTTTTAAAATGCATTTTTAATAAGATGTACTTTACATTTGTAACATTCTTTTTTCTAAAGATTTTCATTTGGCATTATTTTAAAATTGATGAAAGTCATCTTCAAAACATTTTTGTGCTTAATGATTAAAATATCAAAGACTTTTACCTATGAAGTGTCGGAGAATAACAGAGTTTTGGCACTTTTCTTCTTAAAAGCATACTGTACATCAGCTACATAAAGCTAATCATGACTTCTTGTGTAGTTGGTAATAAGTACTGGGTTTTGTAATTTTTGATGAGTGCATTGTTTTTACATATATGCTAGGTCATAACTCACTATGATAAATGTTAACTTGGAAATTTTGTTACCTCTTCTGTAAATAATTTACAATGAACATTCACTTATAAATGATTTTTTAATAATTGACATCTAAAAATCTGGAACAATCATTCCTATAATTTATATTATTTTATACTAATTTTTGAGCAATTAGAGAAAAGTTGTATATTGATTGCAATTCATCTTGATTGTATCCATGTCTATTCATATTCAGAAAAAAGAACAGTATATTTAATGCAATGCAGAAAGAATTTTATATGTATTTCCCTGACTTTTCCAATTCTTGTTTTAAAAGGTATTTGTCCTAACTGGGATTTGAATTTGAACTATTGCAATCCTATAATTTATAGAGATGAGTCACACAGGATTGGGGGTAGTTAATACCTAAATTAATAAAGATTTTCCCTTTTTTGAGACTAAACAGTGGTGTGGGATATCCTGGTTGACAGCTATAGTGACCTGCAAAAGTTAACGAACCTCACAAAATTGTCTGTAAGATTCCAAAAGAAGAAAAATACGGATAACGTATTTTAACAATATTATTAGCTACTTCTAATCTGGAGAAATCTGATTCTTCTGGTTTCTAGTCCAGAATGAGCAGTATCATAATATACCATGAATAGAGAATGTGGTGTTACCTGCTTTGGGGTAGGAACGAGGAAATCTGCAGATCAGATGCCTCCAGATGTGAAGTGGCTAATGACTCCCTCAGTTGTGGTGCAGTGTTATTTTTAAGCACAGTTGAGTCGATTACATGTTTGAACAGCTACATACTTCTTGGAATCTACCAAGTTCTGGATTGTGTCCTTTTTTGTAATGACTTCACCTCTTAGTATACATCTAGAGGTAGCTTGACAGTACACTGGGTGTCTGTTCAATTGAAAGGCAGCTTTAAGTGCATCCTACTGACTGTAAACAAGTTAGTTCTTAGAAGTTTAAACTGAAAAGTGCAGTTTGGAGTGTCTGGCTTATCTCTAATCTGTGTTCACATGGAATAACATGAAGTCAGTTGTAAACTTAATTCCACTGTATGAAAGATGGTAAAAGGTTAATTTTTTTTTAAATGATGGCATGAAGTTTATGCTTAGCTGGCCCAGTGTATAAGTAATAACACTTGCATGGTTGCTACAAGCAAGTTAGAAATGTGAACCCTTTCTGGATGTTTGTAAGCATTGTAAGACTGTAAAGATAGTATTTTAAAGATTTTTGAGAGTAGAGTCTGAAATGGAATATGAATATTTATCAATTAGATGATATTGAGCACTGAATTACATGGTTGAGTATCATTAGCCTGTTTCAGAAGGCTGCTTCTTACTGGTGGGACCATGTTTTGAACTGTATATTTTTATGGAATGATTAATGTTTAAAATATTTAGACCAAAATCAGTAGTTAGGCCAATCATGGAAATGCTTTAATTTAATTGTAAAATAGTAGAGAATTGTTTTTAGAGCTTTATATATAAAAGAGAAGTATGAGTACAAGTAAAGACAGTAATATGTATTATAAAACTCGTATACCTTGTGTTACTGGGTAAAGCAATGTGTTTTGTTACCCTAAAGAAATACTTACTTTAGTGTAGCTAGAGCTGCTATAGGTAAATGCATTAGCATTTCCATTATAAACTATGGCTTTTGAATTCAGTAAATCAACTGTTCCAAAACTCTTTGGGTTGAAGCTTGGCATACATGCTATTGTATGTGTGTGTTGGGGGTTGGGTTAATTAAAAAAACAATTGAAATTACCTGTTTTTTTGTTCTAAAATTGCAATTATTACATTAGCAGTCTGTCCTCTTGCATGGTCTGAAAGCTCTCTAATTTTTAAAGTAAGGATGGGTTAAAAGTCACCAAGAAACTTAAATTCTTTTCTACAACTGAGTAGGTGCAGTGGCTGCACTGTGTTAGTACACAGTCCCTACACATGCAATACTTGGGCATACCATCATGAGTTAAGGACAGATATAATTTCTGTGGATGATGTTATGCACCTGTTGCTGTTAAGAGGCCCTTGATTTTAGGAACACAGAAAATAAAGAGGTGGAATTACACATTTTTGTGTGTAGGTTTTTTTTGCTTCCTCATTTGCTACTCTACTTCCAGTGAACCTTACGAAAGAGTATGTTGTGACTGGCTATTCAAAATCTCACTAGCTGTGGCTGGCAATTCAGAATCACTCATGGAGCTGAGCATATTCATATCAGGTGCATATGGCTATGCAAATTAAAATGCATGTGTGGAAGTTAATCCTATCAAGTTTACATTTTGGTCTGCTCTCTTAACAGCTGATTGGGTTGGGTTTGAGGGTCTCACTTTTTTCCCTTATTTTGCAGTCTGTCTGGAGTTAATAGAAAGACTAGTGAAAAATTCCTGTGATTATGGAGGTACTGCCATCTGTCTCAGATGAGTACCTGAATTGCTATGACTACCTTGTAAGGTCATTATCTTCTTTGATAAAATATGCCTGGCTTGGGATATAACACTTCAGTACTGAACAAAATGCTGATTTTTAGTGTCCAAGCTTATCTATATTAAAAGGATATTGTTTTTTACTAGACTGGATTGTGTATTCAAGTAAATACACAAGTCCTTAATTTTCACTTCTTGTATCGTTGACGTTCTAGCCGTTAATAGAGCAGATAATGTCTTCATATGAACAACAAAATAACATGAATGGGACATAGATTAACACAGTTACAAGGAAAAAATGGGGGAAGATTGCTGAAAGATCAAAAGTATTCTGTAGTCCATTGTACTTCCTGAATAAATATTTCCTTATCACTTTATTCCTGTTGAGTCATGTTTTAGTCATGCAGCCTGTAATCTGAAAAACAGACTTAATAGCTAAAATAGCTTCTCCAAGTCCAACATTTGTGAACTGTCATAACATTCCAGAAGTGGAGTTAAATTAAGTGCTCACTGATCTACCTACCTATCCATTACTATCACAGTGATCCATAATAGAATGTGGACAGGAGATGCTGTTTTAGTTTCCTCTGACCGACCAAGATTAAAAGTAACTTTTCAGTTTAATGTAAATTAGGTTACTATTAAAATAATATTCTAATTCATAGCCAACATTTGGCTTTGGCTGTTCTAGAATAACAAACTCTGAAAGCCTGCCTTTTATGAGACGAATAATTCATATGGAGCTAAATGGGTTCTGTAGTATGTCTTGAAAGCAGCATAAACAGCTTTGTATCTGCTTGAATTCTTGAGCTATTGTGTAATTTCAGTTTTGTCATAGTGGAAAATTCCATTCCCAAATATGATCCATATTCATAAACCATGAGATTTCTAAATGTGACCATACCCCACCTTTAATATACAAAACAAAAAAACAAAACAATTAGCTGTACAAAACACACAGCACCTGATTCAAGGCCCACTGACTTCAGGGGAGATTGGATTACACCCATAACAGATATATTTTCTCTGTAAAAACCTAAATTTGTACACATTAAATTTGAGAATATAACCACAAAATTCAGCGGACCCCTTAGATTGCAATACCCTTATCCTGTTGTGTAGCTTTGCAGAATGCACCCTTATTAAGTAGAATTTTTGTTTAACTCCTAACTAAGCAGAATTCAATCAGTGTCATTCACTATCGCTAGGATAGATTGGTTCCCTGAGAACCAATCTTGGGTTGGCTGGCCTGATTGAGTATTGGTGTAATTCTCTCCCAATTCCAAGATTTGTCAGATGGTCACACCCCACACTTACAAATTTGGAGATCTTTAAAATACTTAATGGACCAAAGTTGTATAGTTAATATTTATTTAAAATGAAAGGACAAGGGACCTCTACAGTGTTTAATGAAAATACTTATTTTTGCCTGAGTTATGTTTAAGATTTGAATTTTTTTAAAAAAAATCTTAATTCAACCCATGCCACAAATACCTCATGGGCATGAGATGCTACAATTTGAGGTAGAACGAGGAGTGCTGAATTCAGGAAGCCTGGGTTTTAGAATCATAGTCCCTGTGTCCCATCCATTGGATGGAGGAACATCATGGATTTCTGTACTATGTCCCTCGGGCATACTGATGCATGTATCGAAGGTAAGCAGTGTATTTTACAATAAAATAATCACTGGCACTTCTGAGCCTGCTGTTAAATGTCTGCTACTGCACACTCATGATAATTTAGCAGTCCAATGAAAGGCTGTCTGAATTGATCATAAACATATTTTAAAGTTATTTTGATTTATACTACTGTAAAACAGCACTCATCCTAGTCTCTGCATGCCCTCGACAATCTTGTAAAATATACAGTTTAAATATTTGACTCCACCCCTTCCTGTACGCTATTTCCTAAACACAGTACTTTGATGAGCAGCAAAATGTAAACAAAACCTAAGCCCTGCAACAGTCCTTTTCCCTCCCTACTGGCCAGATTCTCTCAAATCTTGCTGCCCCTGCAATCCCACGCCCCCACCCCCCCAAAAAAAGGGGGAAGGGGAATATGTATGGGCTTTGCAACTTACCCTGAAGGTCAGCAAACATGGGCTATGAATTCCAAAAGTAAAGTGCTCCACTGGGCAGTGTCTTCCAAAAAGCCCTTTATATATACACCTTTATATACCTGCATAGCTATAGCTGTAAATGTTTGCCATGTAGACAAATCTGGGGTATTAATATAAAAGCAGAAGCAAAGCTGATTTTTTTTCTCAATATTATTGGACTTTCATACTCCTAGTTTCACAAAATCTCACTTTGTAGTGAAATGACTACAACCAGTAGAATGCTGAAAAATTATTTTAACTTTTTTGTGTGTGTTAATTCTCTCCTTTGTTTACACTAACTTTCCTAGTGTTCGCTTTCTCCTCAAACTAGCAAGTTCAGTTTGATAAAGTGGAAGGCAAAGGCATCTGGCCGAAAGGTGTGAGGGCCATAATTTTCTCTCTCTCTGTTAAATTACATGCTAACTCTGGATGTTTTTGTCCATTGTGTCACCTTTATACGTAACCTTAGCTCTCCGCCATGGGTTCTTCCATGTCTTGGTTCCAGCATCTTCCACTTGATGAATTAGACTGGGGAGAGGGGAATGAATTTGCTGAACAATATAGAGCAGGGGTTCTCAAACTGTGGGTTGGGACCCCCTTTGAATGGGGTCGCCAAGGCTGGTTTTGGCCCTAGGCCCCAGCAAGTCTGAAGCCCAAGCCCCATCGCCCAGGTCTCAAACCCAAGCGCAAGCCCCATCGCCCATGGGTAAGGTTATATGCTTCCTGCCCAGGGCAGAACCCTTGGGCTTCAGCTTTGTGCGCCCCCCCCCCCCCCCCCGATCCCTCCGTGTCTGGGCCATGGGACTTGGGCAGGCTTGGTCTTCGTTACCACCAGCTGGGGTTGTGTAGTAATTTTTGTTCGCAGAAGGGGATCACGATGCAATGAAGTTTGAGAACCACTGGTAAAGAGCCTTAACTTGTGTACTCTAAATGGTAAGCAAAACCACCTGTGTGTAGCTCTTATCTAATCATAGTTCAGGTTCTCCTCTGCATGAGCAGTACAGTAGTATGGTCTGAATAAAATCTATTCTGTGTAGGAGATGGGATGGCTGGGGGCTGGTAGTAAGTTACTGAGCCTTTCACCTAGTTCAAGTGGTGGATAAAAGGCTAAGGCTAGTGATATATTATTTTGTTGCGGTAGCACCTAAGAGTCCTAGTTATGGACCCGTACCCCATTGTCCTGTGCACTGTACAAACAGAACAAAGTCAGCCCCCCCCCCCCCCCCCCGCAAAAAAAAAGCTTAAATCTGTGACTAGGGGACCACAGATACCAATATTTGTATTTTTTAGTAAGATGGGTGTTTCTGAGAATGTCAAAAAATAAATGTAGTAAATGAACATGAGATTGTCCCCTTGTGGAGTTTTCCCCCAATCATTTCATCACAGGCCCAATCATTTTCCATCTCACCTCCCCAAAAAATGAATGGGTGTTTTGGGCCCCTCAGCATTCATAGACTGCCTGAGATACAGGCACAAAACCAGTGCTATATTCTTTCCTGCAGTTCTCCCTTCCCTGATAGAGTACAGATTTGGTAGAGCTCTACTAAGTGCTTCTCTGAACAGCCACTCCCTTCAGAGCCCCCTCTCAAGGGTGGTCTGGTGCAGAAGGGAGCCCACAGGAAAGGTAATACCTTCGGAAGCTGTATTGAGCGTCTCAGGGGTTTTTTGGTTGGTTGGTTGGTTTGTTTTGGTTTTTTTTTATGACCAACTTTAGATGTATAGGGGCTGATTTTCAGACATGCTGAACCCCAGAGTTTTCAGAGCTAGTGTTTTCAGTCATCCATGGCAGTTAGAAGCCCAAGTGCCACTGAGTTTCAATGGGAGTAGGACACCAAACTCCCTTACGTACTTTTGAAAATCCCACCTTAAGTGTCTAAAGTTGGCCATTCAGAAACCTCACATTAATAGCCAATTCGAAAAGTTTGAACTTTAATAACTGGTAAATATTGCTGTATTTACACTACTTCACTACAGCAGTTGAATGCAAAAGAGATGGGAAGATGTAGGGCTACACAGCAGATAATGAGGAATTACATACCTATAACTGTAACATTTTAGTATAATGAAAGTGAATGGAGAGCTACTGAAATCTACAATAAGGAAATGAGCCCCTGTGTAGCTACATCAATGTAGTTCCACCATTGTAAACAGCTAATGTAGATACGCAAAGCAGGTCTTACATAAGTACAGCCGCTTTTGGTATGTTACTGGATTAAGTTATAACACTATATTCCACATTGAACCTGGATGGTTTGTCTTTGTTAGGGATTTTCAATGGTGTGACAACATTGATGTAATTACAACGGTGTGAATTTCTTTACTGTAGACGGGCTTAAATAAGGGCAAGATTGTTTAGCCTGCTCTCACAACAGAACCTATTTTAATTAAGAGGTCTTGTCTGTTCACTGAGTTATGCGCTCATTTTCTTCAAAGCTCTGTTTTATGCTATGCTTCTCATCTCTGATACATCGACAGTACAAAAGATTATTCTATATTCTATGAAACCTCTGTATCTCTAGGAATAAGTTTATTCATAGTTTACTAAACTTTTTTAGGTCACATAGGCCATGAGTCATTTTAACCATGATGGTTTTGTTGTTAAGGTAAAATTCACCTCTGTGCACCACTTAGGTTCCATTTTAAATCCTCAAAATAGGGCTTAATTTTCATTTAAGTGCTACATAATCCTGGTGTCAACCCTCTGTGCAGGGGAGAATGTCGCCCGTACAACATTATTTAGATTTTAAATTCTCAGCGCGATTTCACTGTGTTGGCCCTTGAATTGATAAAGTCAAGCCCCAAGGCCTGGTGTCTCCTCCGTGCCCCTGGTGGAGCAGCGCCTATAGCTTACAAACTCGTGCAGGTGAGCCCAGATGCCATAGTCAGTCAGACAACTAATTGACAACTCAAAAGTCCCAGTTGACAAAAGCACCAGGCGTAAAGTCCATAAAGAACTCTATAATGCCCTCAAACGATACCAACCATTTCCCCAATTTTCTGTGCTCTACTCAGTGGAGGAGGTGGACATTGGCATCACCCAAATAAAACCTGGAAAAGCAGCAGGCCTTGATGTCATATTTCCTGAGTTCTTAAAGCATTTGTGTCCAAGAGCGAGGAAATGGCTAGCTACTCTCTTTACAAACATCCACCCCTCAGGGAGAATACTGAAAGAATGGAAAGGAGCAAAAATTATAGCCATTCTCAAACCAGGAAAAGAGGCAGCCAATGCGAAAGGTTATCAACCTCTAGCACTTTTTAGTGGCTGCTATAAGCTACTGGAGCAGCTTCTACTTTATAGAATGAAGCCATTATTGGAGGAGCTGGTCCCCAAAGAACAAGCTAACTTCAGAATAGGCAGAAACTGTTGTGACTAAGTCCTTGCATTGGCTACCTATACAGAAGCTGGCTACCAATGCTTAAAACAGCAACAGCACTTATCAGTCTTAGTTCCGCATATGATACAGTATGGTGAAAAGGACTTCTATTGATACTTGCAATAGCCATCCTCTGTTGCCCTACAATTGGGCTAACCGTGGAAATGCTGAGCAACCACAGATTCATGGTGTATCTCGGTGAGGCTGTCAGCAGCCAGCAAAGGCTGAATAACAGACTCTCAAAGGGCCGGTCTAGCTCCAGTACTTTTCAACCTATGTAGCAGCGATATTCCACCAACATCTTCCCACAAGTTCATGTACGCAGATGACATCACACTGCAGGCTTTCTCATTTGAAACCTCAGAAAAGGTTCTAGAACAGAACCTAAAAACACTAGAAACCTATTTCAAGGCATGGTGGTTAAAGCCAAATGCCTCAAAAACAGTGGTCTCAGCTTTCCATTTGAATAATAGCCAGGCCAAGATGACATTAAACATCAATTTCTGCAGGCCACCATTGACACATGATCATAATCCATAGTACACGGGGATAACCCTGGTCTGCATGCTCAGCTTCCATCGCCACCTTGAACAAACCAAAAAGGAAAACAAAGGCTAGGGTCAACATCATACAGAAGCTAGCAGGAACATCTTGGGGAAGTGACGTCTGTACACTCCGAATGTCGACACTAGCCGTAGTCCATTCCACAATGGAATACTGTGCCTCAATATGGAGCAGAAGCCTACACGCCATTTTAGTGGACACCAAAATAATTGCCACTTTTCATATAATTAGCAGCACCCTCACATCAACGCCACTTCCATGGCTATCAGTATTGGCTAACATTGTGCCATCAAATATCTCATGAGATGCTGCGACAATTAGGGAGTACATAAAGATCATGGTAAATATCACACTATTGCTCCACTATGACCTAGAACATCCCCCTGGTCATGGACTAAAATCAGGAATACCTTCTAGTCTCGTGCCACAACCCTCCTTGCGGAAGTTAAGGATGTTTCAGAGGATGGTCTGAAGCCTGGATGGCTGCCAACATACTAAACAAAAATCTAATTGAAGACCCAGTTGTGCAAGTGCTGAGCTTCTCTTCCCCATGGTCCATATGGCCAGCTCTAAATTGTATCTGAACCCAACATGGAAGATGCGCATACTTACTCCATAGATGAAAAGTGAGGGAATCACTGAACTGCAACTGTGGCATAATGTAAACTGTCAGACACATCATGGACGATTGCCCAACTTATGCTCATTCTGGAACCATTCACATGACCTACTCCCTCTGCTCTGGACTGGATAAGAGACCTTAAGATCCAACTGTAGCCACACCACTGCTTTCACTGTTCTACTATTACCACATGGAAGAAGTGCAATTTCTTGTCTTCATTACTAGGCTGATCTACATGACAGTGCCTCAACTGCTAGAAAGAATAAAGGATAAAACAAAGTTGGTTAATTTCATAAACAAGAAAAATCTTTTCTTATTAAAAACTAAAACAAAACGTTGAGGCTCTTGCAAGAAGAGAATTGGCAGAGCAACAGTTCATTCAGAACAAAATATATCTCCAAAGCATATGTAATCTTTTGTTACCTTTTGCCACTAGGTGTTGCCAAAGTGCTACAGTGTGGATGTTTTCAAAGGCTGCTAATAATAATCTGGTTGCTAATAGTAAATGCTGACAATGCTTATATAATTACTTATTATTTTGTCATTCTCCTTGGTCTTTTACTCCTCTGTCTGCTGCTTTTTTTTTTTCAAATAAAAGTCTATTTCTTCCTTTTGAGAGTTGGTTTAATAAGTTTCAAATTGTATGGCTATACAAAAGTACATAAAATATATAAATTGCTCTAGAACACTGAAAAAGAAAAAGGATAGGCAGTTTTTGTGTCACCATGCTTTATTGTTACAAGTGCTGGTTTTCCACTGGTAATAGCAATGATGAGCCCTCCAATCCCTTCCATCTCTCAGCATTAGTGGCTCTATATCAGAACTAGATTAAAAGTACTTTTTTTCTTTTGCCACCCTGCTTTTTCACTGATTAGCTACTAACTTTCTGGTACCAACTGAAGATTTTTTCCTTTTGGCTATCATGTCATTTTTGTCTCCAATGTCATAGATTCTAGGACTGGAAGGGACCTCGAGAGGTCATCGAGTCCAGTCCCCTGCCCGCATGGCAGGACCAAATACTGTCTAGACCATCCCTGATAGACTTTTATCTAACCTACTCTTAAATATCTCCAGAGATGGAGATTCCACAACCTCCCTAGGCAATTTATTCCAGTGTTTAACCACCCTGAGGGTACGTCTAGACTTACCTCCGGGTCCGACGGCAGGCAATCGATGTTCTGGGATCGATTTATCGCGTCTTGTCTAGACGCGATAAATCGATCCCGGATCGATCCCGGAAGTGCTCGCCGTCGACGCCGGTACTCCAGCTCAGCGAGAGGAGTACGCGGCATCAACGGGGGAGCCTGCCTGCCGCGTCTGGACCCGCGGTAAGTTCGGACTAAGGTACTTCGAATTCAGCTACGTTATTAACGTAGCTGAATTTGCGTACCTTAGTCCGAAGTGGGGGGGTAGTGTGGACCAGGCCTGACAGTTAGGAACTTTTTCCTAATGTCCAGCCTAGACCTCCCTTGCTGCAGTTTAAGCCCATTGCTTCTTGTTCTATCCTTAGAGGCTAAGGTGAACAAGTTTTCTCCCTCCTCCTTATGACACCCTTTCTAAGTCGTTAATGAAGATATTGAACAGAGCCGGTCCCAAAACAGACCCCTGTGGAACCCCACTCGTTAAGTCAATTGATTCCACGCAGGAATAGGTATGTAAAATCTTTACCATTTATTGTTTGGAAGTAAGTTATCCTTTAAAAGAAAAAGAAAAAAGGTGGGGGGGATTTAAGAACATAGCCAGTTAAGTGTACATTAGATATTTTCAGCATGGACCACCCCTATTCATTTTAAATCTCTGCAACACCATAAGAAAGATCCACAAAACCCTCTCAAGACAAATTGAGCATAACAGTTTGAACACCTTGTGCAGAGAAAGACAGGAGTAAAGATGACTTAGTTCCACACAAAAATAAGACTAAACATTATGAAAATTGTACATTTCTTTAAAGTCAAATTGTAATAGATGATGTAGCTGCTGATAGCAGCTGTCTCTTCCTCTGAAGTTTTCAACAAAAGTTGCAGAAGGGCCTCCTAAATGCACAGGATGAGCCAAAATCCTAAAAAGATGATGTGCATTAACTGTCCATCAGAAGGTATAGAACGAGTATAGAAACTATTTGCCACATACATGAAGGAAATAATTTTCCATCAAAGCAGTACATGCAATAGGGGGATTATCCCATAAATACAAGCTATCTGAAGAACTACATACCAGTCATTTTATTGTCAGTGTTACTAGAGAGCTCCACTGTCACAAAAGCATCAGTGACTAGACAGTGGGGATTTCTGGACTTGTGATCAGAGAAATGCCTGAGTAATTAATCAGTTCTAAAAATCTGGAGTAGAAAAGAGGGACAGATTTCAATCTTGCTTTAGTGTAAATCTGAGCAACTCCACTGGAATCTAAGGATAGCTTTTGGGGGTCACTGATCAGAATCTGACTCAGTGAATCTATTTCTGAAAAATACACGCCTTTGCACACAATTTAAGTGATAAAAAGCAATTGATGCTATAGAAATAATGCTGGAAATACTGGGGAGGGGGGAGGAGTTGGAACCATTCACATAAAATCATTCACAACTATAATATATATGAGTAGTGAAGTGACATTTAATTGCTATCAGGAGAGTAAAGAGATTAAGTTCATTATAAGGTGACAGTTGGAAGCGATTGACAATTTTCTCACCAGCTGTTCTCCTGCCTGAAAAAGCTGATTAGTCACAATCAAAAAGGTTAGGATGGAATATGTCTATTTCAAAGAAATTTCATTTTGAAAAAAAAAAATGAAATGAGATATTTTGATAAGGTTGAAGCATTCCATTTGACTCTTATCAGAATAAAATATTTGTTTCAATTTATTGTGTGGAAATGATCCACACAAAAAACTGCAATATGTCATTCTGATAAGGTTAAAACAAAATATGTTTTGAAATGTTGGAATTTCATGCAGACCAGACAGTGGGTTTCAAACTGTTGTAGTTAATCTTTCCCAGACCCTTCAGTTCCTCCCTGTAGAAGGTCTTCTGAAACTTTGAATAATAATGAGTGTGTTACTAGAGAGTTTGTGTCTCCTTTTAGACTGGCATTAATCACTTTTGTGAAACCTATAAACCCTGAAGAAACCCTAAGATACCTGAACATAAACAGTAAAGAATTCAGAAACAATAGTTTGAAGACTAAAAATTGTCATTGCAAGGATGAAAAAAGAAATGTTCACTATGAGGAAAATAACTGAGGATTTATGCTTGGCATGGCTAATATTTTATCTGAAACCAGGGAAGCCAGCTGAAGCGAAGACTTAATGGTTCTATCACAACTCATTGCAGGAATGAAGAGCAAGCTATTGTCCAGAAGGATTTGGCATCTAATATAGGGCCAGTTGCAATATACAGAGTGAGGTGGAAAGAAGAACCAATGGAAAGATGGAGTAGAAGTTAAAACCTGGACAGTGAAATATAAACGCATACATGATTGATATTATATGGAGATAAAGGTGAGTAAGTGAGTGAGGATGAAAGCAAACAGGATTATTGAAGTGGATACTGCTAAATGCATTTCTCATTCACATCCTACAAAGATGCTTCTGTCTTTTTTCTTTTTAAAATACATTGTCATATACTTTCCCCAGTTTTGTCCAGTACTGAAGTCATGTTTCCCCTTTTCTTCTGCTGCATGGTTATTGTCTTCAATACTGTCTTCAAGTTATTGTTCTTCTCGCTGATTTTTCTTGAAAGCATCAGTGTCCTTGCTGATCTTTGACATCCTTTCCCTTATCGTATCGAAAAGGTTTAAAAATATGCATTGACATTGATCTCTCTCTCTCTCTCTCTGAATTCTCCTTGTCTCAGACAGTTTTTCATTCTTCCAACAGAGCTCTCTATATATGGAGTTTCTTCAATTTAGCCATTTTATGCAAGACTTCAAATGTGTCTTAATTTCAGTTTTGGATCAGAGTTTAGATCTTCACACACCTTACAAAGTTTTGAACTAGGGTCAAGCTTCTCTCTCGTGGGCTATTCATTTTTCTTTACATGATTTCCAGATCTACTTCAGTTGTTTGTAAGTTGTAGCTTTTTTTCTTGGTGTTCAGGTTGGTGTATGTTTTTGTTATCCTCTGGTCCCTTCCCATACTCACATTCGAGAATATGATTGTGTGATTGGAAAGAGCCATGCTAAAAGTGTCTATAATGTACACTTGATTGACCATATTTCTGAGGGAATTTTTTTTAAACTACAACTTATTTCATTGGTACAAATATACTGGACTTTATCCCTTTCCTTCTCCTCCCCCCTCCTCCAGGCTTAAAATGGTCTCCATTTAACTTAATTGTACAGTTGTATCTCATCTTGAAAATGGAAATAAAGTGCTAATGACGTTCTTGGCAGCACGTGACTCAAATGGCCCTTCAGATTCTATACAGCAACTTTTGGACAAATTGCATTTCCTATTGTTGTTAGACCTCTATATAATCTACTTTAAAGCCCTGCTAAAAAAAATCACACAGAGTGGTCCAGTGTGAATTGGATTGGAAAGGGAATTATGGAACTTCATCTGTTAACTTGCTGGCTCTATTCTAGCCTAGATCTGTAGAGACCAAAAGCCTAATCCTCGGTGCAAGTTTTAAGTTCCATTTGGGCTGCTTTAGTGCTGAAAAGGAGACTAAAACTGGCTTACAGTCATCGTAGCCAGGTCTACACCACCTAACCCCCTTGCTCCATTCTTCGGGGTGTGAGTATGGGCCAGGCTATTCTGCAATTCCCCAGCCAGCTGAAAAACCTGGGATCAAAACAGTCCCGCATCAGGCTTAGGATAAAGGGGAACAGTAGATGGCCTTACAAGTTCAGTCACTTTTCCCACCTCCCTCCATGCTGTGCTGAACACAGATCAGCTGGACCAGGAGATTTGCTCCTGAAAGTTGTTTCTATATGATGTCTGTTTGTTGGCCTGTGTGAAATTGGCAATGGTTTTAGAGGCAGGTGTTCACAACCCAAAACCATCATCTGTGCATAGAGGCTTTTTGGAGCTGTCTATCTAGCACCTTTCGTGAAGCTACAAAATTGAAGAACATTAAGAATTTGCATTATTCTGACAGCAGCTATTAAATCTATGCATCTTTCATTACACCAACCAGCAAAATCAATAGACAATGCAAAATAAATCTGGAGCATTATATTGTTGGTGTGATGCCTGTACAACACATATTCCATAATGTCTCATGTTTGTTGACAAACAATGAGAAAGAAACCTGCCATGCAGAGCAATTTTTGTGTAGTGTAGGCCCTACAGTATCCTGTCCTGCCTTTATCAGACAATTCTACTTTTGAGGACTGTTGTGCCTATTATCAAAGTGTAGATTGCTTTATATTTTTACTCCTTTGCTTCGTGTCTTTAATTTGTCTGTCGTTTGACTACAGACTCCCACCAAATACAAATGAAATAGCTTTTTAAAGCTGAATTTTAGCGGAGTCCAGGAAGTGGGTTTGTGGTAGGGGAAGAAAAAAAAAATCCCATATCCAGATTTTTGTAATTTTTTCTTTAATTTTCCATGGCTTCAAATCTCTCACTAATGCCTTCTCAGAAACCTCCTGGCAAGTGCTTCGCAGGCACATTTTTTATACATTGGACTCTAAATCCTAGCGATCTCATTTGCACAGAGGCAGGTTTATTCTTCTTTCTGATAGTTTCAGGAAAGTGATCAGGGTCCCCCTCGAGGATTTGTAACCTTTCAGTGGGTCATCCCAAGTAATGCCAACCTCTTATTATTTCCCTCACCTGACTTATCAACTCATTGCCTCTGTCCCTCTTTCCTCCTTGTCTGTAGGCCCATTGTTTGCTGCTTCATGATTTACTTCCAAAAATGCACCTCAGAATTCTTAGTCTGTTACAGCAAGACTTTGGTCTTAAATAACCATTTTTGCAGCAGCTTTTCAAAGCCTATGGGTACAAATTTCAGCTACTTAACAAGCCAACTGCTAAACTGTATCTATATACTTTAATTGTTGAAAAAAACCTTACTATGCAACCCCCTTATCTCCACAAACCACCATTACAACCAACAAAAGTTTCTGCTATTTTACTTTGAGGGGAAAAGAAAAACAGTTGCCTGCTTAAAAACAACAAGGAGAGGCGGGAGACTGAGTGGGTTGTTGATGTGGGTGCAAGGGAAGGATGGGGACTGGATCTAGAACAATGCTATTGGAGGGGGGAGTGCTGATGAAATATGGCAGGAGGGAACTCATGCTATGTTGCTGAGATGTGTAGTAAGAATTTAGGGAATAGCATCAGAACCATTGTCAGGGTAGTCAGATTAGGAAATTACTGAGTTGGGTGGAAGGGACAAGATGATCTGAGGTAGATTGCTGAGCTGAGGAGGAAAGGGGAGAGATGGCCCTGGAATAATGTTGGAAGAAGGAACTAAAATGGTTTGGTAAGATGGAGAGGAAAGAAGATGAAGAAAGGGCAGAAGGAAGGAATGTGAAAGTGTAGAAAAGGAGAAATTAAAGTAGTATCTAAAATAAAGAGTCAAAAGTTTGGTATGCTTTATTTTGCTTTTGCTAGAAATATTTTGTTGACATTTTTCAGTTGAATAATTCTACAGGTATTGCAAATGAAAGATTCACTGCAGTACAAAGAATATATTACAATACTGTTGAACTTCAGAACACAGTGCAGATGTTAAGGGCTTTATTCCCTTATGCCTGAAGAGTAAAGTGGGACTACTTGCAGAGTAAGGAACTGCTCGACATGAGAGAGCTCATTGAAAAGTGGTAGAGTTTTCACACACAAAACTCAAAAATTGTGAAATATTTTTGTTCCACAAGTTTCACAAAGGAACGATTTTTCATTTATGTGATTCTTTTTAAAGTGTTTAGGCTTTATTCTCCCCCTCCCCATGCACACTTCTTTCCTTTTGCCACTGGAGGGGGGGAGAGAAATCTGACAACCCATAAACAAAAAAAGAGCAGAAAATGTTTTTAGAATTTTGTCTGAAAAATGGACAATTTAAAATGTTTCATGAACATTTTCTTTTTAGAAAAAGGACATTTTTGGGCCAAAAAAAATTAAATAAATATTCACCCTCTCTAAATGGGTAAGAGTGGCAGGATGGGAGGTAAGTGTTATTCTCACTTTACAGACAGGAAACAATCCTCAAGGGCTCAGATTCTCCGGTGAGCTGAGCTTTCTGGTTGGTGCACCCCACACCAGCAAGAGAGGTGGTGTCAGGGAGCTAGTTACAACTGGGTGACTCAGCACTGCCTAGAGCCCTGGCAAAGGTTAGAGCATTCCTGTTGGATACACTCCCTCCCCATCTCCTGCACCAAAGCTGAGGTGTCACAGGGCCTAGCTATGCTGGCTAGGTTCCACCTCAGAGCTCCTCCGCGCAGCACCAAATTCAGCTACTTTCCAACCCCTTTGCATTCTTCTGGTAGCACAAATGGACCAGAATGCAAATGAGAATCTGGCCCCCAGAGGTTAAGTGACTTGGTCGTGCTCAGGCACTGAGGCAGTAGTAGAACTGAGGGTCTCCTACACAGCGAGTTAGTATGTGGCAAAGCATGGTGTAAATCTACGATACACGGGCTTGCTGTGCACAAATGTCCCTATGGTCACTGCTAAAGTTCAATGAGAGTCCCCGAGTGTGGCTTACTTAGTGTACTGTTGTTTCAAAGTCTCCTTGTTTTTCTTTCATTTTTTTTAATCTCACCAAATATCTATTAATAATCATCCCCAAAAAGTCATTGCGGGGTTTAACCAAACCTCTGCCTCATATATGGTGTAAGCAAGCTCTATCTTTCAATCTCCCTGTTGGGATTATGGGGCATTGGAAGAAGGTGAGTATGATCTAACTCGTATTTAGAGAACAAAACTGAAATGTAGGATTCCTGGCTTCCTGACTCAACTATATACTCACTGAAGGCCAGAGCCAAAGCCCATTGAAGTCAATGGCAATCTTCAGTGGGCTTTGGATCAGGCTCTAAGGCTTTGATCCAGCAATGAGATATGTGGAAGCAGACCACTACATGCACAAATAGCCCCAATATAATCAATGGAGTTTTGTGCAGAAAGGGGTTCACCTGTGTGTATCTTATTGGGCCTAAGAACTGGGGGCTAAGTGACCTTGGCAAGTCACTTAACTTTTGTGCCTCAGTATCCCTGTTTGGAAGATGGATATAATGATACTTATCTACTATAGAGAAGTCTTGTGAGGTGAAATGAGGCTCTGATCTTGCAATGGACTCTGTGGGCAGATGGCTGTGTCTGCACAGAAGCCCAGTGATTTCAATGGGGCTCCACGAGGTTGTAGGGTCCACTTGCCCAGTGTCCATTACAGGATCAGGGCATTAGTGAGTGAAATACTTTGAGATTTTTGGATGAAAGTGTAAAGTGGTATTAAAGTGCTGTCACAATCTTTATTATTGTTTTTAATAATATAGCGAGTATACACTGTGGTTTACAATAGGTGAATTGAGTTAAACAACTAACAGATCCCCACTCAGTCTGAAGGCAAAAAGACAGCATGTAAAAAGTTAGTACAATGCAGAACACACACAGAGTGAAATATGGCCATGTACAGCAAGAATAAATGCGGTTTTAGAAGTTTTTGAAGGAAGTGAGAAATGAACAATACAGGACCCCAGCCAGCGCAAACTTGGCCAACATTTGTAGGTTTTATAAAAACAAGCTACCATGCTTTTTTTATGCCAAAGGAAACATTTATTATTTTAAAATTCTTTACAATGTTTGTAACCCAGTCCTTGCAGTCTGGAAAGTAGAAAGTGAAACTGACTAGAAATTAGCTATAAGCAAAAGTGAACAGGGTTAATTTATTTCCATGATGCAAATAGAAAGTGAGAAAATAAACTGCATAAAAATAATGATTTATTTGTATTTGTCCAGAAGGCCCAAGCAGAATCAGGACCCTTTTAGACTAGGTTCTGTACATTGGAGATAATCCCTGCCCCTCAGAATTTATGATCTAAGGCTCCAATCCTGCACATTGTTCAATGCAGGCTCAGGTCCCTGCATGTGGAGCTCATTGCAGAATATGGCTTAATTCAGGGCCAGGGAAACAAACCAACCAAGGGAATAGAGACTGGAAGACAAGTGATAGACACATGATTACACAGACTAGTAATGTGCTCAGTTATATTACACATCCCAATGACACCAGTACCTTAACATTTAAAAGGACACTATAAACTTAAAATACAGTCAATTAAAAAAGAAGAGTTCAAAGTAGTTTTGGGTGTTAAACCTGCCCCTGAAGCTCCCTGCCAATTTTTCTGTGGTTTTATGATGACATTTCCATATTAAAACAAATGTTTTATCCTGTTGCCATATGAAAGACCCAAACAAATAATAAAATGAATATTTATACAAGGGAAAATTTATGGGATTGCTCATGGGAGAAAAGTTAGGCCTGGCTCATACACAGGAGGCCTTACTGAGTTAAGTAAGTATTTGGAGGAGTGGGCTTCAGGTGATACAGGACTCGTGCATGTTTTTTAAACAAACAAAAATTGAAAAAATCAGATTTAAAAACAATTTTTGGTTTTAATAATTAAAGTGCCATGTCATGCAGGAAATGGAAACCGATTTTTAAAATATTAATTTTAAATGGGTCCCTTTACCCTAATTAAGATGAATCGAGTTTCTATGAATTCACTTCTGTTTCAGCGCACTCCTCGCAGCTTGCATTTTCCAGTCACCCCACCACCTTCACCTCTGCTGCCTTGTGTGCAACCTTGAATCACCAATTCAGCCAGCTCAGGGATTCCACTTGAACCACCACGTTGTCACTCATCTGTCGGGGTAACGCCCACCAAGTGCTCCACTTACCAAAGAGGCCAAGGCGCCCTTCGTTCGTTGGCTGCTGCTAGGCTCCTCTTTGCATATTAATCAGCCTCAGATTTCTTCTGCACCAATGCGGGCGCCGGCTTCACTCTCCGCATACGCACCTAGTTGATTTGCATAGAGCAGCAGCCGGAGCCCCGACACTGTGCAACCCTAGAAGGGAAAAGGAGGCTGCGGAGCTGGACTGGTGTGTCTGGCTCTTGGCAAGCAGGGGAGTGGAGTAGAGGCAGACAGGAGCTAGAATGGCTGCATGGTTCACTTCCTAGGCATTGCAACACGGCACAGCAGCAGCAACAACAGGGAGAGCGCCACGGCAGAGGCAAAGCCCAGCGCACGTTACCTGCTAGCTTGAGATGAGCCCCGCAGAGGGAAGGGAGCTGCTGCCTTTCAATGGAGCGGGAGAGAGGAGGGAGAGACGCTGAAGTGCTGGCTCCTGGTGCACGGTGTTGAGGGGGAGAGAGGGCGAGACACTCCGCTTGCGCTGGGCACGGAGGTGGGGAGGGAGCTGCGGTAACAAGGACTCACTCGGCTCTGCGCGGGGCCAGGGCAGCCGGAGAGGCGTCTTGCAGCGGGCGTGGGGGAGGAATCGTTCTGCAAAGGGACCGAGTCGAAGCGTCCAGCCCGGGCAGCCTCGCCGCTCCCAGGAGCGAGACTCCCGCACGCACCGGAGGGGGCTCGCAATGCGGTGCCTGGCTCTGCTCGGCTTCTTCGCCTGGGGCTTCGGGAGCTCGGCTGGGCCCAGCGGCGGAGCTTCCCCTCCTCCTTGCCCGGCTTCCTGCAGCTGCGATGGGGACGGAGGAGTCGATTGCTCCGGCAGGGGGTTGACCACCGTGCCTGAGGGTCTCAGCGCCTTCACCCACGCCCTGTAAGTCCGGGGGACACGCGGGGGCGGTGTGGCGGCGGGAGGTGGAGACTGGTGTGGGGGGTGTGGGCTAGAAGGGGTCCCTCTTTGCCTCCAGACTTTCCCAAACAGGTTTCCCGGGTGGGTGTGTTGGCAGCATGGCCTGGGCAGATGCCTGCCCTACCTGTTAGTGTGGCAGGGTACGGAGACCGTCTGGGCGCTTGGGGCTGGGCTAGGTTAATGCCAAGTGCTTTCAAAAACAAACAAACTCGGGAATTTTTTTGTTTTAAAGATTTTTTTAGAGCCCAGCCAGCCCTTCTGCCAGTCTTTTTGGTGATCTTAATTCCCCCTGGCCTTGCATCCCATTTGACAAGTAGGTGGGAGAAGGGTGACCCTTACCTTATTACTACCTTATTCCCCCCGATGGAGGAAGCGGAGAGGAGATATTGTGTCTATTTTAATAGAGCCCCTTCCTTTGAGAAATAGACCCCTCGTTCTGTCCGTGGTTCCTTGTCCCCATCCTACAGGCTTTTGGTATCTTGAGGCCGGGGATTTGCAGATCTGGGTCAAAGTTGGACCTAGACACCTTTTTAGTGTGTGTCAAACAAACAGAACCCCAGACCGTGCTGGTTGGTGCGTGCCCGTTCCCAGTCAAGCAAAGACCATCAACTGGTAAGGGCAAGGCAGAATCAATAAGACAATATTTTTGTGCTGCCAAATTTGGGCATACTGAGTGAGGAAACACCTGGATTCAAGCATAATCAGCGTAAAAAAAAATTAATCCAAGCATAGTTATTGAGCAAATACCTTGATTTTGCTGGCTCTAAGATCTCAATACAGCAAACTGACCCTTCTGTCTGTCAAACAGCCTTATGAAGAGGAGACCACAGTATTAAGAACAATAAAAAATAAGCACTGCTACGTACATTTAATGTGTTTTTTTTTTTTTTTTTTTTTTTTACTTGAACTCTGTCTTCGGCATTTCTAAAGTGTGTTTATCAACTTGGTATCTAAGCATCTGAGGTGTTCCCTTTGAATGTTTGGGTTGTAAGCATTTGGGGTTGCAGAAGAATTTCCTAAAAAATTGTAGAAATCCACAAATCTGTTTGTATCAATCAAGAGCAGGAGATGGCTTTCGCCAATTGGCATTTCCTAAGCAGATTCATTTACTGTACTTACATTGCCTCTGCAAGGTCCAAGCTGAAAAAGGAAACAATAAGAGATGTATAGACTTCAGGCAGTAGAGTGCTGATTAGGTATTAGAATGTCAGGAGACCGACTACCTGCAGAATATGCCAAGTGAGAAGGCTGGAGGTGAGGGACAAAACCCATCAATTATTATATTTGAAAATGGAATTATGTAGCAGTATCATATTGCTCAAAGGAGCAGAGAAGTTCAAGGGTTAATGTTAATAGCTGTTCAGGTATGCAAGGCCAAGGAGGATTAGATGGTTTGCATAGAAATGAGGAAAAAGATTCTGATAATATGTAAATGTTAAACATGAGGTAAATATAGCAGGTAACAACATTACCTGCCTTAATTCAGAATGCCACCTTAAAATATGGAAAGACGACAAGTATTTGTATCCTTTGCAACATCCTCATAGTAATTCAGAGTGTATTTAACTAGCTAGCAAGTGAATTAGATGTGCTGCTCCCAGCAAAAGTTTCAAGCTTTTTTTTTTTTTTTTTTTTGGATGGTAAGTTAGGTAGTCCATCCATAAACAACACTAACCATTCCTCTGCCAAAATATCATGTCCAGTCTGTAGTGTAGGCAGATGTTATTAATTAAGCACACTAAATGTTAATTTGTTCAAAATATTGTGTCTATAATGTGGAATGAGAGAACTTTTATCTCTAATACAGCTTTATTTGCCTTGTTTTAATAGTCTCGTGAATTTGGTTAATCAGTTTCCTTTCATAGTAAACCTTAGATTGTTTCTTTGGATCGTTTCTTTAAAGTCCTCCGTGAAAGTTGGCACTTTAGGCAAGATTTGCCAGTTGGCATCTGTGTTAAATATTCAATAATTTTATTATAAACCTTTAATTGTACATTTCCCTTGTGTAGTGAGATGACTGAAGAGGGATTTACAGCTTTCAATATGGTAGAGTTTTGCTAATCCACAAACCTGTTAAGTTTCACAATAAAACATGCCAGGCTTACCCCACTTCTCAGCAAAGTTTTAATAGCAGAGGGCTGTAATGAGATTTTGTATTACTAAAGCTTCACTACTGTTGCAAAATGTATTAGTGCACATTATAGCAAATTTTGATGATGCATAATCATAAATCAATACTGAACTATATTTGTCAAAGTAAACGAGCAGAATACACTTTGATGAAATTGTCTTTATTTTTCTGTGTGTTTTGGTTCATTTACTTTCTTATTCATGAATATGCAAAGGGTCTCCTGGTTCTTTGTATGAATTACCAGGGTTTTCCCAGTACTTGTTCATCAGTTGTACCTTAGCAAAACATGTCCCATTTCTCTCATATACCACGTGTGCAGATATTTTTATCATTTGGATTGTGTAGAGCAGATTATTGAGCCTGAAATCTTATGAGTCTTTTACTTGTTAGTTAGCAGGAAGTTGCATATTTGCAAAGTAATATTTATTCATTGACTTAGGTGTATTATACAGTAAGACCGCAAAGTAGGACCATATAATACTGGGAGTTGGCTTTTTCCTTGTGTTTCTTTTGCAAAGGCAGTGTTTTTCATGGTTAGATCAGGGGGCTGGAAGACAGGAGGACCGGGATCTCACTCTGCCACTGGGTACTGTGCAAACTAGGGGTATGTCTACATGGCCTTGGGGAATGGAGGTGTGAATAGCATTGTTCAGCAAAGTACCGTGCTGTAACTCCCCCAGTTGCTGGAGGCGCAAACTAAAAGGTTCCTACTTCGCATTAACAATGTAGTCCTGTTTGAAGGAGGACTACATGAATGCAAACTGTGAACATATTAGTTCGCACCTGCAGCATCCACATGGGGGAGTTACAGCGCAGCACTTTGGTGCGCAATGCTATTCACGCCCCAGTAGTCGGAACTGCAGGGCAATGTAGACATGCCCTAAGACTTGCTAATAAGCTCCCTGTGCCCTAGTTTCTCCATATGTAAAATAGGGATCTTGCCAAACTTTGTAAAGTGCTTCAAGATTCTTGGGAGAAAGGAGCTCTGAGGTTATGATTATTAGGCTGACTAGCATCCCTGTATATCTGTGAGACTGCCTTTATTGTCCAGAAGTGGTTATAAGCCATTAAAGTTAGAACCCAATATAGATATAGTTGCCAAACTCTTTCAGTTGTAACTCCCTGTTTTCATATGCTGATAAGATTCCTGAAATTCACTTCTGGGACTGATGTATTCCGTACTTGGTTTCTGTTTGAAGGTGGGATGTGATATATACTGCAATGTGTGTTGGTGTTTGGGCAGTCTACATCAGAGTAAAATCCTTTCATCTCTTTTGTTCTGCAAGAGTTAAAAATACTCCCCATGCGCATGCCAATTATTGTCCTTGCTTTTGATTTTTTTCAAACACAGAACTCAACAATGGCTGCTTTTTGAAACTTTGCATTTAAATATTCCCCGTTTTGGAGCATAGCCATTCCCAAGTTTTGGATATGGGGGAAAGGCAGAATAATAGTTTTATAAGCCATAGAAAATTCAGCACACTTGGTAAGCATCATCTGAGCCTGATATTCTATGAGTTGCAAACTTAATTTTGTTTCTAAATGAAAGTTTAGGTTTTTGTTTTGTCCAAGAAACTGCCATGGTGATGTGCTGCTGCCTTGTTAACCCAACGTTGCAGAAAATGGTCTCTAGACAAACAATGACCATATCCTTTACCTGCCCTGTACCCTGCAAGCATTTAAAGCCTTACATTTCTTGATGTTAGAGAGGCAAGGTAGGTGAGATAATATATCTTTTATTGGACCAACTTCTGTTGGTGACAGAGACCTAGGCTAGGTCTACACTACAGCGGGGGTCTGACCTAAGATACGCAACTTCAGCTACGTGAATACCGTAGCTGAAGTTGCATATTTTAGGTCGGCTTACCTGGCTGTGAGGACGGGGGAAAGTCGACCGCTGCCGCCGCCTCCGCTGCCGCCTCTTGCCATGGTGGATTTCCGGAGTCGACGGCAGAGCGATCAGGGATCGATTTTATCGCGTCTTCACTAGACGCGGTAAGTCGATCCCCGATAGACCGATTGCTACCCGCCGGATCGGCGGGTAGTGAAGACGTAGCCCTACAGAAGTTGGTCCAATAAAAGATATTACCTCACCCACCTTGCCTCTCTAATATCCTGGGACCAACATCGTTACAGCTACACTGCATTTCTTGATAACTTTTAACTGTGTAATCTTAGTATTACATCCTATCTATATAAAAATATACTGATGTATTCCCTTATCTTCCATATCAGGTTAGCTTGAATAGAACCACAAGTGGATGTCCATTTGCATTCCTGTCTCTTCCTATTTCTATTTGTACTGATACCTTACAATGGTCAATTGAGTATCCTAGCCTGGATACTCCTCTTGGTATGTTTTGTTCTCAGTACATCCATTATTTTACTATACTTGATTATTATTGTACGACTCACTAAAATGTATTTTTTTTCATAGAGTCTAATGGATATTATGAGTCCCTTGCCGTGGAGTGTCTACAGTCTAATTTTACATGTGACAAAATGAGTGAATACCACACAATGGTAGGGGTTGGGGATGAAGGGAGGAAGGACTGGGGTTTCAATAATATCATCTAGTTACTTAGGCCTTTTCTACACTACCACTTTACAGCGCTGCAACTTTCTCGCTTGGGGGATGAAAAAACACCCCCCTGAGCGCTGCAAGTTTCAGCGCTGTAAAGTGGCAGTATTGACTTTACTCACCAGCACTGGGTGGTTTTTTTTTTTTTTTTTTTTTTTAAAACAGCGCTGAGAGCGCTCTCTCACAGCGCTGGTGCCGCGACTACACAGCCACGGCAGTGTTTTAACATTGCTAATGAAGACATACCCTCAGTTATGGTATGAGCAGAGCAGGATGTTTCCATTAAACATATAATGATAGGGTTTTTTTTTTTTTTATTTTTTTAAAGGAGGATAACTCATGGCTTTTGGGTGACATGGAAGTTTATTATTGTTGTTGTTGTTATGATAATGATGAATTTGAATGAGGAAGGCTGGTATTTTGATGAACAGGGATTTTTTTTGGATAATATTCCATGAATGAGGCAGCCTGGGAAAAAAACTCAGAGAAGGGAGTAGAGTGGAAGAAGTATACGAACAGAGGAGATTAGAGCAGATGAGATAGGGGTGAATCCAGTGGGTATCAGGAGGAACAAGAGAGGAGATAGACTTTTGATACAGTTACTGTACGGAGCCATTATTTTGGTAAAACTTAGTTGGGTCTCTAAGTCCGAATTACACAATCAGCTACTTGTTTTTTTCTCATCATAGGCTTTGTGGCTTTGCTTTGTTGCAAAATAACTGTTGTCTAGCAAGCTGATTATGCCAAAGCAGTAATGTTAAGATGAAAGCTAATGAGTTTGTTTATTTATTTATTTATTTATTTTAATTGATGCAATGTGTTCTTGTTCTCTGACATGATCTTACTCAGTGGTGTAGTGGTAGCCAAAGAAGGGGATAAACTAACCTAAACTTAACTCCATATTCCCCAAATGAGAAGTTTACCCTGCACTACACTACTGATCTTATGCATGTTGTCAATGACCTGGCAATATGTTATGTAAAAGAAAACATTCTCTCTGTGGTCAAAGCAAGTTATGCTGAGGGCATCTTTTATATTACTGCTGGAATTACTTAACCGCAAATACTGTACTTTTCAAGTCTAGTACTGGTGCAAATCTAGGGTGGAGACACATTGGCTGAGATTTTTCAGAAATGATTAGTGATCTTTGGGAGCTTGGATATCTGGATCCCCAACTTCAGACACTTTAAATAGGTCTGATTTTTACAGGGTTGGTGTTTGATACCTCCTGAAAATCAGGCTGTTTCGAGGTGACACAGTTGGGCTTCTGAAATCGCTAGGTTTTTTTGAAAATCCCAGCCAATTTAAATAAAATATAGTATTAAAGTGAAAAGTATATTATCTAGCCATAAATATAATCCTTGTTCTTGCCAATGATTGTTAGGATACATAGCATTTTGTTTCAAGATTTGCTGAAAAATTTGGAAGCTTAAAATTGCAAGTATTCCACTCCTTCTACTTCCCAAGATCTTTCTTCAAACAAAATTATTTTCTGAGAGTCTTTGCAATTTTGGGGGGGTTGGTTACTTTGCTTTAATTTTACTGTTTTTCCAATTTTTGTGTGTATGTTTTCAAGACCATAGGCATTCTAGTGTCCAAATGCTTTGGCACAATCTCGATGTAGTCAATAGGCAGATCATGCGCCAAATCTGGACCGCCAAACACCTTTGAATGGACTGTGAAATCATTTTATTTACATATTATTATCGTTATTGTGTTTTGAAAAATGTTTCTCTGGAGTCTGGACCTTGGCTATATCTTGACCAAGAAATTTGGACCTAGACCAAGAAATTTGGACCTAGACCAAGAAATTTGGACCTTGACAAAAAATAATTGACTACCCCATTTCACATGTTTGTTTGCATTGGTTTTTATTCTCTGCTCTCTTCCCTGCATGGAGAAAAAACACAATTGCTGCCTAATTTTGTTTTAAATGCACTCCATTCTTACTGTGCATATTCGGTTAGTCTTCCCTTTCTTCCAAATCCATCACTTCATAAAAGAAAAAGTCTTTTTTTCTAGTAGACATTCAAAAAGGAAATGTTAATTTTGCTATTTGCCAAAATCAGGTTAAATGGCTTTTAAAAACTATCAGTTTCAATGGTGTATTTTCTACAGTTGTTCTGCAGCTTCACAAAATCAAAACGTTGGGTTTTTTTTAACGAGCAAGGTCTAGCTATTTGGTAATTGGTGTCTCTGTATTTGTAAGAAGTTGATTAATTCTTGGAGATTTGTAATGTTCTTGTACCCACCTCGAAGAAGGTATTGCACCTGAATCTGGTCCAACTGGGCTATTTCTGCTGAGTTTATATATATTCAGCAGGATTATAGTATCACTTGACTAGTCCTGCTGGCTACAACGAAACTTGTGTGTTTTTATAACTGAATGTCTTTTTTTTTCATCTAGAATTTTTATGTAGCATCAGCTGAAACCAATGGTAGGTAGCATGTAGACCTAAGATGTTCTCTTCTAATGTGTCAGATACAAGGCATTGCCTTGTAATGTTATAGATCAGTTACTGTTGCATTAGAATGGTGAGGAGCCTGCTTAGGTGCAATGAACATTGTCTAGCAGAAGGAATATGTTGAAAAGTAAGGATGGCCAGGCATGACCTTCAGTTTGGAAAATGTAGCATAATTATAATTTTCCTGAGATAGAAAAGCCTTATCTCATTATAGGTTTGAAGGTTTTGCAGTTACACATTGTGTAATTTTTCACTTGCCTATGCCACATACTGTGATATGTGGAGAGATAAAGTCCACCTTTATTCATATATTAAAGACTCATTTTTTTCTTTAAAAGGGCAGTGGCTGCAAGCCTTGTCGTCGTCTTCTTCTTTTTTTTTTAAAGGCTTTTTTAAAGAAAAAGACAGACCACACACATATAACAAATAATTTTGACAACAATAAAAACACTATTTTGCTTTAAAAAGAAATATTTTCTTCTCCCCACCTTCCGCATTCTAGCATTGTGTTAATGGATGAGAACCAAGAGTGAAACTGAAATGAAACTGACTAATCTATTTTTCATTTTTCATTAACAAAAATTAAAAGAACAGCATAAACGGTGAAGAGTTAAAAGGACTCTTAAAAACAAAACAAAACACAACACAGTCAGAATACATCTTGATCTGCTACCATGGAGCTCTGCACCCATGCAGAGTATAAGACTCTTCATGGGTCTGGGCTGGCTAATAACACTGG
Organism: Emys orbicularis; assembly: GCF_028017835.1. NCBI lineage: Eukaryota > Metazoa > Chordata > Testudines > Emydidae > Emys > Emys orbicularis. The sequence goes on along the minus strand of NC_088686.1, from coordinate 91,765,222 downwards.
AGTGGATACATCAGCCCAGATCCTGCAACTGGATCCAGGTGAGCAGATCCTTGCAGCTGTGGGGAGCGACACTGAATTCAGTGAGGGTCTCTCAAGCTGATCTGGTTGCAAGATTGGGGCATTTAAAGTATGTATTTTTTCATGTGTCTTCTTTCTTCTATAAGAAATATGAAGTCCTAGGTATTGCATGAGAAGGTAGAGGGTTTTTTATGGTTTTTAAGGAAAAAGAGTGTAAAACATGTAATTGGCAACACAGTTCTTGTGTGCCTCCCCTTCTCCCCAAAAATCAATGCCCTACCACAGTGTCTAATTTGTCAGGCACTTGACACTTATTTTTGCACCTTGAGCTCATTATTGTCAGCCATATGTCATTTCTTGTTTGATGCTGACTAGCAGAGGCTCAGAACCGTGACTTCAGGGAGCATGGAAATCAGTTTGCTGTGTGAAAAATTTCAGGACGTTAATTTAAAACAAGTGTGTACTGGTAAATCATTCCCTTTAACTCTTGATAGGCTTTTACTAGTAAATATGTGTTTAACATGAAAAATACTGGAGGACGCAATTCAGGCATTCAAAAAAACATTCATGAGACACTTCCCCTGTTTTTTTTTTTCTTTTTCTTTTTTATATGTACACAGAGAAAGTTACTGGCCTAGATTCCAGAAGGGCAAAGCATTCCTACCTCCTTGTAAGGTGAAGGAAAGCTACTGTGTTCTTGGTCCCTTGGGAAAGCAGGCTGAGAGTTTCTAGCCTTCATTAGTGAAGATTGCCTTCTTACTGGGAACCAAATGTAAGCTGGTGCAGTATTTGTATTGTGGAGGGTCTACAGACAGCTCCAGTGCCCCTGCTGCTGCTCATGGTTTTCCAAAGCCTTAACAGAGTGAAATTAGCAAGACTGATCAGCTTTCACCTTGCCCTCTGAACTCTGTAGGCAGCAGTGAAACTGTCAAAAATCGTGTCAATTCTATGCTGCTGCCACCTGGAAAAAGCTAGGATATTGGATTTGTTCATAGACAAGATGAAGAACCTGAAAGAGGCTGGAGGAGAGCTAGAATCGCAGAAACATTTTCTCTTCATCACCCTCACTGCGGGGGAGGTGTACAGAGAGGGAGGTTAGAGTATCCAGCCAGTCTTTCTACACGGAGGAGACAGAAAGCTCCTTCTAACTTCCAGGAGAGAGAGAAGAGATGAGCTCCAAACTTAAAAAGACACCTATTTGCAGAAGGCTGATATAAAAGAGGAGACCCCAGTTTGAGTTTAAGGGGCAGCACTTTTCTAGAAATCCCAGCAACCTCCCCAGCAGCTGGGCTGGGCACCTCATCTGCATCTGGACGTTGTCCTTGAACCTTGCTGGTGGAACCTACCTACCCTCATCTTTCATATCTGCCTCTTGGCATGCTTGGTCGGCTTCCCCACCCCCCTCCAACAAAAACAAAAAACCAAAACCTGCTGGTATTTACTAATGAGAGGTTCTCAATCTGTGATCTGTAGAGGGATGTCTGGTCCCATGAAGTTGGCTCTTCATTATTTCCAGCTGCTAAATTGCATTACAAGTCAGCTAAAAATGGATTAAATGATTTCCTAATCTCTCTCCTACTGGTATGTAAGCAATTGCTTTAGCTGCCACTAGATTTTATGTCACTGTGAATGAGAGAGGAAGCTTGTCTATACAATTTTGAATGGGAGGGAAGGTTGTCCCTGTCACGATCTAGTGTTGTCCTCACTCTGGAAATGTTTGAGAACGCATGTTTCAGGACCTCATCCGGCTCCCATTGAAGTAAATGGCTAAACTCCTGTTGATGGTGCGATATCAAGCCTGTGTAGAATGTACTGTAGTTCAGTGCTTCTCAAAGTCGGGCCGCCGCTTGTTAGGAAAGTGGCGCGGGCCGAGGGATGTGCTGGCCGCCCTTCCTGCAGCCCCCATTGGCCTGGAGCGGCAAACCGCGGCCAGTGGGAGCCGCGATCGGCCGAACCTGCGGACGCGGCAGGTAAACAAACAAGCAGCGGCCCGACTTTGAGAAGCATTGCTGTAGTTCACTGCATATGTTAGTGCCTGGTGGGAATAATGCTGAGATGGCATCTGGTATGCTTGGCAAAAGAAGTGACCTGATTTTCAGAGGTGCTGAGCTACTATTACTCCTGTTGACTTTCATGTCAGACACCTCCAAACTTATAATGATTTTACATTCTATTGCTAACACTGATTACTACAACTGAAAGATTGGAAAAGAAAATGTTTCAATATTTGTTTGTTTACTGTATGCATGTGACAATAATTTGTGTGTGTAGTTCATCATCAATTTTCCCTATTGTATAAAAGGGTCTTTTGTGCAGACAACTGACAACATTATATACTGGGGCATAGCAATATTATAACATATGTTTTCAAAAAAGCAAAAGGGAGTTGTTTCTGAACAGGTGATGGTGTCGGCATATTTTCTCCAATTGGCTGGAGTATGACATCTGTGAAAGAACTTATTTTTACTTTAAAAAAAAAAAAAATCACATGATATTGTTTTTTGTCAACCTCATGTCTCTGGTATATTGTATGTGTCTACTTGGAATTATATGTCATATTTTTTTCTTAGTTGTGTCATTGTCCTATATCTGCACACTGATATGGTGCCCTGGAGCTTAGTAAAACCACAAAAAGTCAGTTGAGCTTTTAATATGAAACCAACCCATTAAAGGAGCGTTTTGTTCAATGCATTTTGGCTGTTGAGAAAACATTAGTTGAAACATAGACTGACACATTTGAAATATTGTGGACTCCATGTAATGACAGAGATAAAGTGAAACTGCTTTTGTTGTTTTGTTTGTTAAACCCTTGTGTTAATTTTGGATTTCTACTTGAGGAAACTTACTTTAATAAGGACATCTGAAAAGTAATGTATATTATGCTGAGAGATTGGAGCAGTATATTATGTACAGTTAAAAATATGAAATTGTCATTTCATTGCACTTAACTGATTGAATGCAGTTTTTGATACAACTAGATAGAAGAATTTTACTATAACGTGGCATAACAATTGTGGAAGCTTGATGCTTTAATATGTAGCAAGATGAATTTTGTAATTCAGATCTTGTCTGTATTTTTATGGTTAGGGTGAAATGCTATTGAAGTGCTGCACTGGAGTAGTCTTTTTGGTCTTTGCCCTGTCCTAAATTACTGTGTAATGTTAATCATTTGCTGTGTCCCACCCCAGAGATGGGTGGATCTGTAAGTGCTTTGGGATCCTTCAACATGGCATTCTAACAATATAAATGTGGTATGGATTTGCAAACAGTAAGAAGGTCCTCAAGGCCTCAAAAATCCCCCCTTTAAAAAGTCTTACTTGCAGCAACTCCTTCCTCTTACAAAGTAGGAGCCAGTTAGTCCCACATTCTGAACTCTCCCGAGGAGGAAAATAGGTGTGATGTATTTTTTTGTTTGTTTTGAAGCTCCCCAAAGTTGGACAAATGACTGAGGAAAAACTAGGTTTCAGGAAGTGTTTGATAAGGACAGTAATCAGTGGCTATAACTACATTAATAATGGCATCTGTAGGATCTGCTAATTCTAAGCAGTCTCCAATCATTTGTTGGCTTTGAGAATTGAGCCATAAGCTTTATGCATTGTGAAGGTTAATTTCCATTTTGAAACCACTATTTTGCATCATCTGACTTGCAGTTTAAAATACTTGGGACTTGATCCTATCTTCAGGTACTACATATAAGTAAAGTGCCACGAGTCTTGTTAAATTAGTAACTGGTTCCTGTATATTGTATATAAAAATGCAGGGGAAGGCTCATGCCATAAAGACCCAGCATAGAGGTGAGCACCACCTGAGAGGCACAGGGCACTAGGAGTAATAGGGTTGTGTCTTTGTGGTTTTTACAGCATTTGCTCACTCATAAATTATTTTTTGTAAATTTTCTCCTTTTTTCCTCATGAAGACAAGCTCAAAGGTGAGGCAGCAGTTGCTAAGCACCTTCTGGGAGGGCTTATTGCCTTGAAGGATCAGGCCCTAAAGAACAAAACAGCTGTACACTGTGTTCCTATGGCTGTTTAGCTAAGCTTTCCCTTTTAAAACTCAAAGCGTCTTATTTTAAAATTTGAATAACCTAACAATAGAAAAACAATGAGCCTGTTGAATGTCTCCGCATCAAACTTCAAGAAATTGTGTTCTGACTTCTAAATGATACACAGTTGGCACTGAATCATAAAACGTTGTGTGACCTCACAGCTACTCAGGTTAATTTAGCTTCATTTAATAATACTGCCAAACCTGTTTAATTTGGCTTAATTGAATAATGCTGCAAATGGAGTTGTGCATTTGATAACCTCGTTCTGTGAAAATGTTTTTTGTTGAAGAATTTTCCCATTACTTTCTTGACATCTGTATGGTTACACATGAATAGCATGACCCAGTCCCTCAGCAGGGAGACTAATGTGGCCCTGCTTTCGATAGCCCTGTTACTGACAAAGAAAACATATGGAATATTTCATTCCTGTCTTTGCAAAGAGGGCGTGGGGCTGTAAGGGCAAAGGGCTGCAAGCTTCAAACTTCATGGTAAATTGGTACGTTAACCACAAGGTTTACTGTTAGTAATCAAAGTGCTTTTGCCAAAGTCCTATTATTTCACATGACACTGTGTTGCTGTGGGAATAGAATCCCAAATGTAGAACAAATCCATTTCAGCAATCCAATATTAATAATGTAAGTAAGCAGCAGACTCCTCTATGGTCTCATTTAATCTTTAATGACACATGATACCAAGTGACAATTTTCCTAAAATATTTGGACACTGTAGTTGTCAATGTTTGATGTTTGCTATTTGCTTGGCAGATACACAAGATATGAACACAGATGCATGGTTCCCACTGGAACAAGACATGGGGGCTGTCTTCCCTTACATTCATTACGTCCCCTTTCAAGCCACAAAATGGGGCCAATTGTTTCCTATCATCCGAACCAAACACCGCACTGTGACTCTAAAGTTTCTATTGTGTGGTAACAAAGTGAGAGTCTGCTATTGCATTCCACTCTAGCCAGTGGGTTACTGCTCAGTCATCAGGAGTGTAGCAAGAAACCAAGGCACAACACTGTTGTTTCATCACCAAAGGGAAAGAAAACCCATTGTGAGGCTGGGGGAGGAATGAAGAAAACACTTGCCACCGAAATATGTGAAATAGTTAAGTGGGGATTCAGGGAATTTACCCCTCTCGTCCCTTCCAATAATTTCTTGCATGTTGTTTTTACTCATGTGCTATTTTAAATTGTGTTTAAATATGATTTTAAAGTAATTCTTACTATGGCGGTGGTTCTGCAATTTTTCCAAATACAGGTTCAGCACCCCATAGAGGATGGACAGGTGAAGACCCTATTTAATCTGCAGCTTTGGAGTGCAGACCCATGATGGAACCCCAAAACTAAATCCCATTTGGACTGCTGGTTCCAGTCCCCCTTCTAGACCCTTTTTAGATTAAGCAAGATTTAGACTGATCCAGTACTTACTCCCTTCCTACACCCAGAAACTGGAAAGAAGCTGCCCTGTTTCCCAGGTTACATGGTTGCAGGATCTAGAATTCATATTGGTTTCTAATTAGCAAACGCCCAAAATCAGACCAGGAAAGGGCCTATAGTTCTATTAATCTGAGCTGATACTTGAACTCACTGAGTTGAGTGTTGCCTTAGAACAGAGGTGGGCAAACTTTGGCCCACGGGCCACATCCGGCCCACAGGACTGTCCTGTCCTGCTCGAGCTCCTGGCCCAAGAGGCCAACCCCGGCCCCCCCCCCGCTTTCCTCCCCTCCTCCGCAGCCTCAGCTCGCTCACTCCGCTGCCGGTGCAATGCTCTGGGCGGTGGGGCTGTGAGCTCCTGGGGCAGCGCAGCTGCAGAGCCCGGCCAGACCCGGTCTCTGTGCTGCGTGGTGGCGGCGGGGGCAGTCAGGAAGGAGGGGGGGTTGGATGGGGCGACAGGGGGCAGTCAGGGGACAGGGAGAAGGGGTGGTTGGATGGGGCAGGGGTCCTGTGGGCCATCAGGAATAATAGGAGGGGTTGGATGGGGTGGTGGGGGTCCGGGGGCGGTCAGGGGTGTGTGGATGGGGCAAGAGTCCGGGGGGGGGGGGGGGGCGCGTCAGGGAACGGGGGGGTTGGATGGGGCAGGAGTCCCGGGGGGGTGGGGGCCGGGCCAAAGATAGGAGGTGGGGGCCGGGCCGAAACCCCCTACCCTAAACGGCCCTCCATACAATTTTCGAAACCCGATGCGGCCCTCAGGCCAAAAAGTTTGCCCACTCCTGCCTTAGAAGTTGAATGAGCTGAGGTTCACACACACACACATTCTCTCAGGAAAGTTTGGGGAGTCCTGTCTGAGCTGCATCCTACAAAAACCCTTGCTAGTCTCTCTCTTCCCTCACCCCATCCCTTCCAGGCCAGGGACCCCACCCTCTTGAATGCTTCCCTTGGAGAACTTTGAACTCTATTTCCAGGCATAACTGGAGGGGTTGATTCATCAAGATGTCGTGTGATGTGGCTTCTTTTCAAGGTGAAGCTACTTCAGTGTCATCTGGTTTTGCCATGGTGGTTTATTTTAATTTCAAACCTTTCAAGTCCATGTTAATTACCTGAAAAGTTTAACTTTAAGGGTTTTTTAGCAGGTTGTTTTAATTATAGTCAGACCATAAACCTAGAAAGCCAGAGACCCGTTCAGTAACCCAAATATTGCAATATTTTATATGTCAATCTTCAGCTTCCTAAAAGCGTAAAATGGCTGAAAGCTGGATAGGGCTGCCATTTCGTGCCAAGGACTCCCGTTGAAGAGTTTACAAGGGAAAGATCACCTGGCCTCCCGGCTACAAAGGGAGTGGTGGGCTCTCTTCTGTTCCTGTTCTGTAGGCAGTTCCTTTAGATAGCTGAACTTACGTGCACTTAATGGCATGAACAGAGAAAATGGGGGCTGGATATTGGGGGGGGGAAATGTCCCAGTTGTATGATCTTTTGGGTAGTGGGCCTAAAAGTTGTCAAGAGAATTGATGGAAATCTGTTGCTAGAAGCATTTATTAAAACTACACAGGATAAATCATTTGGGGAACAATTCTATGACATCTTCCAGTGCTTGGACTAAATGATATTGGAGTCTCTTCTGTCTCTGATTTCTAAAATCAATACACGTGAATATGTATGTGTGTCTACGCAAGGCTTGTCTTGCTGGCTCTCTGTATGCACACTTCCCGTTGAGCTCAAAATTTCAGGGTAAGGCTCACTGTCTGTAATATGCCTTAAAATTAAATTATTAGGAATTCTCAAAATTGTACAAAGCCTATTTTCCCCCATAATGTCTATATCAGTGTTCATTTAATGGTGCTGCTCTTGATTCTGTTGATCCCTCAGGGAAAATAAGTATAAAAAAACCCACATGGAATTTTTTTTCTTTCTTAATTTGTTGTTACTCTGGAAGAGGGAGTGCTTTGTAGTTTAAGAAATTATTCATGTATGGTTGTCTATTTAAAAACTTTACCTGGGGTCTTTATTTTTAAAAGTGGCTAAGTCCCATTTTCATACAAGTCACATGTGAAAATAGGACATAGATACTTTTTGGAACGTTTACTTCCAAACGATATTTTGAAAAGCAACTGTTTTTAAACTGGCATAGTAGCCACTCTTAATATAGGGCCAGATCTTGCTGTCCTTACTTGGTCACAAGTCCCACTGTCCTTAATGGAAGTTTTGAGTGAAAAGATCTGGTAGAGAGAGAAGGATCTGATACAGATTTTTATGTTCCAATACTGTGGGATTCTACTATTGAAACGTGGCAGCTGGAGGTTTGGAGTTGGACACAGTCCTACCTTTTGATACTTTTACTGCTGTTGATTTTAACACTTGGTTTTTTTTGGTTTTTTTTTAAGTGCTAATATTGACCAAACTGTTAATATTTTACAGAACTAGTGTGTTGCGTCTCATAAGGTGTAGAAAAGTCATGTCTGTTCCAAGGGCAAATCTGCTGGCACGGTAACTGTGTTGAGTGTTTACTGGAGACACTAAATCCCTTAGATATCTAGGTCAATTAATCATTTATTTGATTTGACTTACTCTTGCTTGAAATATTTCATTTTAAAAACTCTAGCTAGTTTACGTACATGTTCACACCCACTTCCTCCCCAAAAATATGTTAAAAAGGAGTCAATGTGGCACAGATAGTGGCTCTCTAACTTCCAAGCCAATAGCGTCTGGTGTCCTGGCTTTCAGATGTTTTAAGTAGGGTTTGGATTCACTGAGAGGAACATTAGTGGATGTAGTAGCCTCTGGATAGTTTTTAGAACTCCAGCTAAAGCATCGGTGTTTAACCATCTAGAGTCAGCTTCTCTCACTTGCAAACTGCCTCAGGACATTGGGCCATCAGAATAAATCCAGAGTGATGCCACAAGTCATTGCTGTGGCTTTGCATGCCAAGCACACCAAATCCTGTGTAAGAACATCTGCTTGGATTGTCCCGATCTCCATCCACGTGAGAGACTGTGGGACACTAGCCACCAGCATGTTCCTCCAAACACTTCTGTAACACAGTTCATGTTAACTCACGCACATACAAATATACATGGATATTTGTGTCACCACTTCACAGTGATGATTGCTGCAAGCAATGCTAACCCCCAAGACAATCTCCTCTGGTGCAGTTCCAGTGTGCATGGGGACCACTGGCATAATAGCACAAACAATGCAAATAGTCTTCCCAATACCATCTCACAATAAACTGGGTGCTGCCTAAATGGCCTGTCTCATTCGCTTTCTGAATTCTACACAGGGGTCATATTTCCCAGAGGCCACTTACCTGTGCAAATAATGCTGCATGCACTGTGGAGCTCAGTTTTGTGTTGTTCTCACAGAGATCAATGTTGTTGATTTTGTTTTCCTTCTGTCACCTGCATGTCTCAAAGAAGGCCTTCCTCACAGCATGCTGCCAGCTGGCCTGAGGCTGATATGAAGGCATTGGTGTCCTGCTAGCTTGTTTGTGTAGAAGGTACTTTCTGTGCAATTTGTTCATGAACATACTGTTCAATATCAATACACAAGATCAATGTGTGTCCCCATAAATTCCCTTACCATAACTAATACAAATAATAAAGCCAGGGAAAAATAAATGCATCAGACTATCAAAAGCGTAATATTAACTTTTTAAACCCGTTTAGTAGCACAAGTTGTCAGTGATTACTGCCATATCAATACAGCGTGAAATCACTCTTCCATGAACTCTCTCATTGTACAAATGAAGATAATGTTGTTATAAATGACTCCTAATGCAGGAAAAAAGGGGGTAATATTTAGTTCGGTTCCATCTCCATTAATGGTTTGAAAAGGTGAGCACAGAGTACTTCTAATTTGGGCATCATGCTGATCTTGGATGTAACAGCTTGCCTGTCCATCTGTTGCTGTACACCCTGCTGTCTCCTCATTGGTATTCTTAGAAGACTTTTTCTTTTCTTTCATATATGCGGTCTGCAAAATGCAGCACGGCAGTGCTATAATAGCTATGTTAGTTAATGAGCTGTCCTTGTGGATGAGAGGACCTCTTCACCTTGCTTTGTCTTCCAAAACTATATCCCATACTTATTGAGAGTACTGTTGGATCTGTATCTGTTCATGTAATCTGGGAATGGTTTCATTAGACGAGGCAAAAGGTGGGGTATACAGGGTCACCTGGAATCACAGTGGGGATGGAGACACCGTTAGTATCAATGTTGTTTGGTAGAAAGCCCCTTCTGAATTCTCAGAGAACAGGCAGTCTTTGAAAAATCCTGCATTTGCCTGTCCACCCTTATGTAATCATCCCAGGACCTGCATAATTATTGAGTAGTTATTCCTTTCCTTTTATTGTATTCCCTGGGGATTCTTTGAGGGGCACGGAATAGATATAGGGGTTCCATCGGTAGTTCCTGCACAGGTGTTTAAATCTTTCAAGGATCTCTGGCACATTGCTGATCCTGTGTAGGCATTTTCTTGTGCTTAAGTCTTTCTGAGAAATTGCTTTAATAAAAAAAGAAAGGAAAACACGATTATGAAATTCAGTAAATTGGAGGAGTGGAGGTGTAGCACTTCTAGCGATTTTTTTTTTTTAAAAACCTTTTTTTAAACAGACTACGTTTCAAATTGTGGTGTCCCTTAAACTACTGTGTTTTGAGACAGTAGGGGAATCAATGTGGTGTAATAATTCTGGAGATAGTCACTGTAAATATGACCATTTTCAATGATGTGATAGGCCTCTTCCATCTTTGATCTCAAACAGTTGCTTAGGCCAGGGGTTCTCAATCTTTCTCTTTCTGAGCCCCACTGCCGCTCTCCCCCAATATGCTATAAAAACTCCACGGCCTACCTGTGTCACAACTATTATTTTTCTGCATATAAAGCCAGGGCTGGCATTAAGGAGTAGCAAGCAGGGCAATTGCCTAGGGCCCCATGCCACAGGGGCCCCCAGAAAGCTACATTGATCAGGCTTCGGCTTCAGCCCCAGGTGGTAGGCTCAGGGCCCTGGGCTTCAGTCCCATGCAGTGGGGCTTTGGCTTTCTGTCCTGGGTCCCAGCGAGTCTAATGCTGGCCCTGCTTGGCGGACCCCCTGAAACCTGCTTGCGGCCCCCCAGGGGGCCCCAGATCCCTGGATGAGAACTACTGGCTTAGACTACATTCCAGTCCACTTGGGCTCTTTGAGTGCTCTCTCCTTAATGCAGTTTTTGTGGGTGGGGTGGGGGGAATCTTTATCCTCAGCACAATGGCGAGCAGAGGATTTTTCTGCCTCTGTCTGCTGGTTGTCCAGGAGCATGTTTGAGATCCCATGGAATATGAACTCCATTGAGTACAAGATAATCCCAGTATCCTGGTTTATATTTCTGTCTATATATCTATATCTATAGAGACAGACAGACAGCCTTGAGCATTAATCTATGCTATTAGCAAACTCCTTAAAGCTGTTCCATTTCCTTACTCGGTCACTGCACAACTATTCAATTCCATAGTTTCTCTGCTAAGAGTTTTAAATCTTTCAGTTTCTGAATGATACACATCTGCAGGGTCTCTTTTCAATAAACATCTTGTAAAGCTTAATCGAAAGCCATTGACTTCGGTGGGCTTTGGATCATAGTCCTTATGAACGCTCTTATAGTCTGTTTGCTTGAAACTCCCATCAAATGCTTAGGACATTAGAAATATGGAGACGCGTTCCTCCTGCCTTCTACATTAGCAACATTTTGCACCAATTGCTTGTTTTTAAAAAGAATCTTTACCGATTATCCCAAAGGTAGCAGCTAACAGCATCTGGGACTATGAAAATAACCGTGAAGTACTTGCTATGGGTCGTGTATTGGTAAACCTTTTAAAGATCTCTTTGCCCCAGAACTCGGACTCACTTAAAATGAGAGACTCCTATTCCAGCTATTCTTCAGGATCTCTCCAGAGTTGCGCAAGTGCCTTTTGTTAAGTTTCCACACTGTAGCCCAAGGCATTGGAGGAGGGAGTTGACTAGAACTCAGTGCATTTATTCTCATGTATTGTATTTAATTAAGCAAAATAACCCTCAAAATACAATTGTGGTCTGAAAGCATAATAGGCATTTTAAATGCTGGAAAGCTTTGGTCACATTTTATCCATTTTTAACTGGAAAAAGATATTATCTGTAGAGATTAATGAGCAATAAGTAAACTATGTTGGATCTAGACTTGCAGAATGCAGTTTAACCACTTGTTCTTCAGCATATTCATCTTACAAAGAATAGTGAATGAAGTTTGGGGATCCTACTTTTGTGTTGCTTAAACAACCATAATCTAGGTTACCCACTGCCTTAATTTCCTTTCAAGAGTTGTGTAGATAGGGTTTTGCCATCATTTACACTTGATTACTTCATTGTTAATTTCCATGATGTGATTTAGCATTCACAGGCTTAATTATTCCTTTCTGACCTAGTGAAAGATTTCCTTCCAATAATTACCTTCACTGCCCTTTAGCCTCTTGCACATTAGTTTGTTTGGAGAAACATTGTTGCTCAGTAAGCAATTCCAAACAAGGCAGTGCCTGAAGCTGTCTTGGAAACATAATTTATACCTTTGACATAGTACGTTAGGCCTCAGTGCCTGAAACACTTCTGCTAGATGTGTTGAATTAGTGCATTGTAGAATTTCTCTGTTCTCTAAAGAAATTAGAGATGGATGTGAAATGTTAGCCTGTATCACACTTGGGTTTATTAATCTATAGCAAATATGCTGTAGTGCTATTAGCAGGGGAGGATTAGGATTTTGTGGGGCCCTGGACCACAGCAAGTGGGGGTCTGTCTGTAAGTGTGCTGTGATACTTTTATATTTTTATGTCGGATTTTGTAAGCAAGTAGGTTTTTAACTTAGGTGAAACTTGGGGGTACGCAAGACGAATCAGACTCATGAAAGGGGGGACAGTAATCTGGAAAGGTTGAGATCCATTGTTATAAGCTCTCCTTATGATGAAAAAGATTAATGTGCATCACTTACAATTCATACGCTTGGATTTTTTAATTATTATTATTATTATTATTATTTATTTAAAGTTCACAGTTGGAAGGCTGAGTCAGTAATGTCTAGCAAAATTTGCTTGACAGCACAATAAATAGTGTGTGGCATTTGTACATCTAGACTACAATCAAACCAGTGGCCAATCTGTGTATATAATTGGCCCTGAATAATCAGTGTGTAACTCTTCCCTATACAGTTTATGAATGGATGGTCTAATCATGATCTCTTAGCTGCATAATTCCAGAGTTGCCAAAACTTGCAATTTTTATCACTAATATTGAGATATTTGGTGCTTTTCTGAAAGCCCTATTTCTTGGAGGTATACTGTTGTGTGTGAATCTTGCCTTTTTATTTTAAATATATTTCTGTGTTTACCTCAACTCACTGCACTGAGTTAAAAACTACCGGTGTCCTGTCTCCCCTAGGGTCTTACATTGCAAGAGCTAACTCGAATTAGCAATCTTGATGTAAAAAGAGAGCCAAAGAAACAAAATTTGTTCACAAGACCATTTTCCTCCCTCTTTGCAGGCAGGGGCATTACTTGCTATAGAGTATGGGGGGCATTTGCCCCTCCTCAGACCTTGGTTCCTCTCCCCTGACTTTTCATAGGTTTGTATGCTCCATTATGTCTTCCACTCTTTGCCCCACACCTGTCCTCCAAGACTTTGAAGGATATAATATAATCATATATAGTGTTCTATATGGTGATGTTTGCCCCTCTGAAGAATTTTTCTGAAATGACATCCCTGTTTGCAGATCACCTTTCAAATACAGCATATTTGTAGTAAAAATAAAATAATTAAATTTCAGTGACTATCTTCTGTGGGTTAGTTTGGGCTTTTTTTCTCTCACACACGTGCAGTGGGTTTGTGCATATGAAATACTGCTACTATATACCTGATTAAACTTGACAAGCCTTAAAGTCCATTCCTAAGAGAACAGAGCTGAATAGTCACTATATATCTTCTTCACATCAATACTTGTATGAAAGAAGTTGTTTTTCTACTGTCTAGCCATGAAAATTCATTAGTTTTAAGGTGTCAATTATCTTACAGCCATCATATAAATTACAGTAGTATTAAAATGAAGGGGCAGCCTTACCTTTGAAATAAAGGTAATAAAAAGTGCTTCTTTGACACTGCTTGATTTATAACCACAGGTGAAGGCTGTCCACTGTTTTGGCTGAGGGTTTGTGTTGAAGTTGTCAGATTTTACTGGATTCTTAAAAAAAAAAAAAACAGTATGTAAAGTGCACTAACTGTTTATTGTTGCGCTTCTCAAGTGCAAACCTGGTGGTTGGCTACTGGCACAAATTTTGAAGGTGTGGTAAACGTTATTGCTTTCCAAAACAGAATGCTGGTGGCCTATTTGCCAAGTATAGCCAAATCTTGCGGCAAGAAGCTGGGTCAAACTATGGCCTGGTGTACACTACAAAGTTAGGTTGACGTAAGTCTCCTTGCATTGACCAATTTATGCATGTGTCTACACTCAATTTGTCTCTGGCCGACATAAACTTCCCAATACGCCTCCCTGAATGGAGTAGAACCATGGTCGACCTACTTTGGTCAACGCAGTGCAGGTGTAGACACAGCACAACCTGTATTGACCTGAAGAGTCCTCCAGCAGCTGTCCCCCTGTCCCCGTGACAGTGACCTCTTTCCTCAAAATTTTTAATTCCACTACCTAGGGATCCCAGAGTCTGGAAGCTCCCCCGCCGAGCCCCCACTCCCCCCAAACCAACCAAACAAACCCTGCCTGTTTTGGAAATGCCGTTTTCTGGTTGCCCTCCTTGGTGAACACCCAGAGCTGCTCAGCTGCTCACTGTGTTGTGTGCAACTGGCCAATCAACCATGCTGGCCCCATGAACACATTACAGGTACTAGACGCACACCTGCCTGGAGTAGATGGAAGGTATCAGGTCTCCTGGGCCGATTGGTGGAGGGGAGGGGGGAGAAGAGACTGTGCAAACGCAGCTGAGGAACTGCCATAGATACATGGACATCTACAAGTAGATTGCACAAGGGATGCATCTGAAGGAGTGTGATAGGGATCAACAGCAGTGCCATGTGAAAGTGAAGGAACTTTGCAAAGGAAACCACAAGGTGAGGGAGGGCAACAAGAAGTCTGGTGCTGCCCTAGACTGCTGATTTTACAATGAACTGCATGTCATACTTGGCGGTGAATCCACCGCCACGCTTTGGGTCACTGTGTGTACTTTGGAGGAGCTGCAACGGAGATTCCTGCTGTAAACATCGAGGAAGAGGAAGGAGATATGGCAGGGGACTCCAACCATGCCATGAGCCGTGATCTGTTTGAAACTCTGCAGGAGTGTAGCCAGTCCTGCCAGGCAAGTGCAAGTGAGCCCGCTGATGAAAGGGAAAGCTCAGGTAAGTGTGTACATACAACTTTCCTTGCAATGTTTTATTTGCCTTTAATTCCTCCCTATCTTCCCTCTGTCATTTCAAGATGGTGCCTGGCCCATTATCAATTGTAGAAAACAAGGGGTTTGACTGGTATTCTGTGGAAAAAATTAAAAATGAGGAAGTAAATTCAAAACAAATTTCTGAACCTGTACTATGGCAGTCTGATTGCACAATCCATGTCGGTTCAGTGTCCTGTGCTCGCATAGATGTAGAGTCAGCATCTGCTGTTTCATTCCCTTGCTGGGTTGGGGTGGGAGGTGGGGGACCTTGTTTATGTGAATAGGGATGTTCCTTTTATCTCTCTGAGAGATCTCAATGAAACATTCATGGAGATATTCTGCAGTCCTGTCCTGAAGATTTCTAGGGATGTGAGTGCCCTTTTTCCTCCATGAAAGGACGCTTTCCCCTGCCACTCAGCAATGAGTTCAGCTGGCACCATCGCAGGAAATCAGCTAGTGGCATATGGACGCAGATGGTTTTGGGGTGCCAGTAGCAACTGTGTTCTCTGTGCCTTTGTGACCTTCAGGAGTGAGACATCAGTCAAAATCACTACTGCCTGTGAAAAACAGTGCAGTATTCACTGCCATTGCCCTATATTCATGCCCTTGGAATAGGGACTGGAATTTTATAGCTTCATACAACAGAGTATTCTCCCTCCCCCCTTCCAGCTGCGATCACCATGGTTGGAACTGGAGATTGGTGCTGTGTCGAGGCACACCAAAGCTGAAGTGTCAATAAGCATTTCTTCTTAAAAATATGTATAGGAATAAGGGAAGGGAGTTTTTCAATGCATTTCTCTCATTCTGATGTGACTGTAAATCTAATAGTGCATCGGTCTTTTTATCAGCAGCTTCTGGTGTGGTGGCTTTGAGGGGGACTCCATACACACCTGCAGAATGCCTGCTCCCGATGAGGAGAAGGAAGAGGACTAGGGAGGATTGCCTCTGCGAGATCCTGCAAGCTGGTGCTGCATCGGACCGTGAGCAAAGGGCTTGTAGGGCCAATATGTAAGAGCATGGAGAAAGACAGAGAGTATAGGCAAAAGGCCCAGATACCCCAGTAGGACAAGGAGCAGGAAATGCACTAGGACGTAATGGGTCTTCTCAGGCAGCAAAACCAAATGCTGCAGACACTAGTTGACCTGGTCTACAAATCCTGGACTTTTCAGCCTTTTCAGTCCGTGGAGAACTCCATGGTCACTGCTTCCTACACCTTTGCTCCCTACACCTCTTACCATATACGTGGTATCACAGACTCCTATCCTTCCATGCCCAGGGTTCAACAAGGAAAACCACAGCTTCACATACACCAGTCTGTGGTTTTCACAGGTCACTGTGGTCTACACTGAACTACCTTTTTGTTTACGCAAATTGGACATAAGTGTTTACTTTTCAATAGGAATTTTATGTTTCACTTCAAGTTCTGTTGAACATTTGTATAACATAGTATGTATGTGTGTGTTTGCACTTCGATTTTGTGCCCTGATTTCTTGCACTCAATAAAGTTGTATTTTTGGAGAGCCAAACCACTATCTTTTTTTAGTTCACAATAAATATTACAGAATGCAAAGCAGCAGTCAAGAAATCAAACTACTTATAAATGTACACCAAGCCCTGCAGAACTTGCATGAGGGAAAACAGCTAGCCATCTTTATAAGTGTACAGCAGGCACCACACCATTCATAGTGTCAGGCAAAACTGCAAGCCCAGCAGTCTTTATAATTTGCAGCAGGCACAACAGAATTGAGACCAGTCGGCGAAAATAAAAAAAATACATGATTTAAATTACACAAGACCGACATCACAGCCACTACCGTGGCTGACTGTGAAAATAAACCTTTAAAGCAGGGGTCCCCAATGCGGTGCCCGCGGGCACCATGGCGCCCGCCGGGGCATCCATGTGCACCCACCTACTGGTTGCCAGACAAGCAGCCGCCGAAATGCCGCCAAGAAGCGGCAACGTCAAGAAGCGCTACCGCCGAAATGCCGCCGGATTTCGGTGGCATTTCGGCGTTGATGCCCCTTGACGTTGCCGCTTCATGGCGGCATTTCGGCGGCTGCTTGTCCGGCAGCCGTGGTCCTCGGCGGCTAGTCGTCCGGCGCCTGCCCCACGGAAAAGGTTGGGGACCACTGTTTTAAAGCGTCCCTTAAACACATAGCTTCACGTTGGTATTTTCTAATAGCACTGCAGTCTGGCTATTCAAGTTCAGCAGACAGCCGCTGCACCTCACCCCGCCACCTTGGTGCAGCTTTTCTCTCTATGCCTCACATATAGTATGCAGGGCACAACTTGCAGCTATATCCATTGTATATTTTTCTCACTGAGATCTAATCTAGTGAGTAAACTATGCCAGTGACCCTTCAGTCTACTGAAAACACCCTCCAATGTACCAAAGTCATTCTGCACCTGCTGAGCCAGTAGCTGAGTTTTTCTTTGGCACTGTCCAGATGGATACTGTATGGCTTCATGAGCCAGGGAAGCAAGAGGTAGGCAGGGTCCTCCAGAATCATTATGGTCGTTTCCTCATCACCAATGTAAATTCTCGGGAAAGAATGTCCCTACTTTCTGAATAGTCCTGTGTCCTTAAAGATGTGAGCATCATGCACCTTCCTCAGCTAACCCAGACTGATATCATTGAAGCATAACCAGTGATCCACTAGTGCTTGTCTAACTGTGGAAAAGTATCCCTACTGGGAACTTGACCCCAGCTCCCAGAAATCCCTGTGCAAATTGTTACTATCCTACAAAACACTGCAAAAATGTCCCAAAAGGCATTGTGCTGGAGAGTGGTACATGGTATACTGGAATACTTACCTGTGGTGCACTGCACTTTACATTGATGCAAGCACGCCTGGTGAGTACGTACAGTGCCGAAACAAGCAGCCAAGTGTGGACATGCACGAGCAATATGCAAACTTTGCTGGCACTACACTGTCATAAAATTGCATTCACCAAAGTTTGTAGTGTAGACATTGCCTATTTGTTGTTCTTATTTATTCATATTAAGGCAGCACCCAGAAGTCAAAGGCCAGGTTTACACTACAAGTTCTTGCTGGCATAGCTAGGTTGTCGGGGTGTGAGGAAGACCGACACAACTGTGCTGGCAAAAGCCCATAGTGGAGGTGCAATTATACTAGCAAAGCTGTGCTTTTGCTGGCATAGTTTGTTGCTCAGGGGCGGGAATGAAATAAGTTATACCAGCAAAAGTCTGCAGTGTTGCCAGCATAACTGCATCCACATTAGGAGTGCTCTGCTAGGAGTGATAGTATACTGTCATAGCTATACCAGCATGCCCCTGGTGCAGACCTGGCCCCAGTTGTGACAGGCATTCCTTTGTCACTGGGTAGTGTACACGTACATGTAGTGAGAGAGCCCACTCTCTTAACTGTTGGTGCTCTTGCAATACAATTACACATTAGTATTCCCAGTCAGAACTCAGGACCCCCATCGCACTACGTACTGTACACACCCTTTAAACATTTCTAGTGGGGGTTGTGTTTTGAAGCATGTTACATCAAAGTCACTTAAGACATTTTATCACTTAACACTATATAATATTTGACTTATCACTTATTTGTTAAATGCACTTTGTGTGGCAGTGGATTAACTTCATCCTGAACAGATAGTTAAATCTTGCTATTCCCTGTTAAGTCTCCTCTTTAAGTCTTATGGCAAATGTCTGCATTTCTGCAGTTAATGTAGTAAACTCAAGAGCAAACTTGTGCTTGGGCATTGAAACTGTAGCAAAGTTAGTTATAGAATGGATTCTAATAAAAACTTATGGACAAGTTTTTCAAAAATATGTGCCTAAAGTTAGACTTCTAAATTCAAGTCATACAAATATTCCCCTTCTTTCTTTAACACTTGGAACAGATAAGTCATGTTGATTAATGCATTATTAAAAGGTGCTTGGTTACCATGATGACTGGTGCAGTATAAGAACCTGATTAGCATAGGCTCTGGTATTTAGGCACCCAAACAGGTGGTCTGATTTTTTTCAAAAGTCAGTGGGAGCTGCTGAAAGATTAACACTTTTGAAAGTCAGGGCCCTTCATTAAATGTCTAAATATGGTCCCAGGAGCCAAGCCTTTAGGCACTTACTTTTAAAAATTCTTGACTTGTACCTATGAAATTTATTTATACTTAGCCAAATTCAACTTTTTTTTTTTTACTTCGATACAATGAAACTTTAAGGGTACAGTTTTGAAATTCTGAGAAGAAAGAGGTTTAAAACTTACTTTTCTAGTTGGTTCATATTCATGTTAATCAGGAAATTGTTTTTGTTGTCTTTCCTACCTTTTTGTGTGTGTCAATTTATAAAAAATGCTGTTGGTGTATTACTACTAGTGAGTAAGCATATAACCAATCACCAACACCTCAGACTAGCCTGCGATTCCTTGACATAAAAAATGCCCTTTAATAATCATTCTGGTAGTTTTGACTGCATCTTCTATTGCTCAGCCAGTTCCCTGAAAGGAAGCTGCCCATGTGCTGCTTTACACAGAATAAGCACATTTACAAGAGAATAGAGACCACATTACATTTGACGGATTGGAAGTAACTCCCCAGGATGATAGCTTTGTTAGGTATTTGTTCTACCTGACCCCCTTTCATCCCCCCACCTCCCCACACTTGGTGACCTACAGAAAGAAAGCTATCACATTAACCTGTCACTCAGAGGATTTTTAAGAATGGGAAGGAGGGTAGAGACTAATGTGGTCTTGCCAGACTAGTCTGGGACTGTGAGGATTATATTTCATTGTAATCTAACTATTTTTATTTTCATCCACATGCATTTTGTTTTTGGTTTCTTTCTCTATAAATAGGAGGCTACATAGTATAAAAAAACAAAGTTGCGATCGTCTGTTCTAATGTTTTGTGTTTTTTAACTGCAAATGATTTTAACATGAATCTCTGTTAAGCCAAGACATCCTTCCGTACTGAAAGTAGACACAGTCCTGAAATGTTTTGTTTATGTAAAAATACTGCTTTTATTACGTTAGGTTAATGGTAATACATTTACAGATACAGTTTAGCTTTAAGCATATTCATTGTATGAGACGTCCCTTTAAAAATAGCATTCCATACCCAGCATTCAAAACCACTGATTTTTAGACAATGCTGCAGTATTGCGTTCAGTCTCAACAAATTAGTTCCCTGGATTACCAAATACTTTCTCAGCTGTCTGCTTCAGGATGCCTCAGGATGTTTCAACAACATGCATTCCTGTTGCTTTCAGTTTGGGAGTGCTGGCCTTTGATGGAGTTGAAGGAACGATTCTGGTTATTTCCAGTTTATGGATACATGCATTTAAAAAAAAAATTGTATTGCGAGGGGCGGGGAAGTCAACTTGAACTTCGGTTAATGGCTATAATATTAAGAGCTAAAATGTTACAGTGTTTCAGTTGTGAATACATGGAAATTGTGTATACTGCTTAATGTGTTTCAGAAATCCCTGTTACTTTTTAAAAAAAAAAATACAAGAAAACAGGCGTGTAATGTCTCATTGAAAAAAGCCTGTAGGGGTGCTTTGTGCAGGTCTTAATTAAGGGCTTTGAAAGACTAAACAAAAGGAAAAAGAAAATGCTACAGGGTTATTGTTATTCCACCCCATTGGCTCAGCTAGCTGACCATCTATTGGTGCATTTTGTCCATTTTGAAACTGAATGACACTTTTGTTCGTGGTTAACAGAGGTGAAAGAAGCCAATTATTGGCTGTTTTTTCCACAGGGCAGCTGCAGACGGATTTAACTGCAGGCAAATATGAACTGTTCTGTCACAAGGATGGCTGTGATGACAGCTACTTTTGTGGAACTGTATGAAAGAAAACAGATTCTTCCCCCCCCCCCCCCCCCAGCTACTTGTGTAGATGTTTATTAGAAGATACTGTGAATGTACTGGATTGGAATGGAGTCGGGTAAAATTGTTGGATTTCCCCACAGTAGCACTGTATGCTGGTGTGTGTGTGTGTAATACTTTTTCCAATCATGGCTAATTTTAACTGTAGATTTTAAATAGGTGTGTAGTATTCATTAACCCTTTTGTGGCTGCAGGCTCAAATTGTGCCAGCTGCTTTGTCTGTTGTCCATATATGTGATCAGTGCTGGGGTTAGTTATAGGTTAGAGCCGCAAAATAATTTTGCCTCTAGATTTCCATCTATTTCTCTTCTCCCTACTGAAAGTTCAGTGTGTTTGTGTCTAACGTCGGTTTGGCTCTTCAAAGAGATAAGACCCAGTTCTGCATTTTGTTTTTGGATTCTGGAGTACAGTCCTCCTTTCCCCTACTTCCCACCGCCGAAGGTTTGTTTGAATCAGGCTCCATCTCTAAAGATTATCCAACATAGCTGGGTGCACTGGACAAGCTCCTGTGTTGGCTGTGGCTGGCATATCAGTCAGCACAGTAGTTTGTTTTGGGGTTGTTAGTACTTTGTACAGGCTTTTAAAGTCTACACCTTCAGGACCCTTTGTATTGGTGTAGAAAAGGCCATGGCCTGATCTTAGTATAGCTCTGTGACAAAGGGTCTTCCTCTGCTAGAGAAAGAGGGATCTGCCCTAGCATCCTGGGGAGTACTGAGTATTCATTGTTGTCACAGAGGCAACATTTCAAGCCATACAGCAAAGTGTGTGCGCTTTCAATTATATGGCATGTGGGAAAAATAATTTATATGAAGAAAATTTTAAATAGAAGGTTTGTTACCACTCCACATCCCCAAACATGCAGGTCTGTCTACTCTTGCCAGTTACTGTTATGTTTCTAAGACAGATGGATACCAGTTATAGAAGCTGCCTATGAATATTAAGTGCAAGAGGGCTGTCTTTCTTGTGGTGATAGTGAATAGAGTGCAGAGTTGTACAGGCTTTGGTCAGTGGTAGCCAAAGTACCACTACTGTCTATCTGAGGTAATGTGGCCTATATGAAATGAACTTGTGCTCTCAATCCAGTTCCTGATGGTTGTGCCTACTTCAGTTGTCTGGCATCCTTCTTGGCAGCAGAGTGCACAGACTGACCTATCATTGGAGATGGTCCCTCCAAAGCAGGGTTAAATCTGGCTGGTCCTTCCAAATCTGGTTCATTCCAGCCCCCTGCTATATCTGCCTTCTACTCCTCATCTGAGGTCTAGCGCCGACTCTCACAAAACTGAAGGTGGGCTCTGTACCTGGTTGCTTGTCCCTTTCTTCTCTTGTAAATGCTGTTACAGGAGACGGAGTAGATCTACTTAAGGTGTGAAAGACTTGGAAGAGCTAGACCTGCCTTTATCATGGGAGCAAAAGGGAAATTCTGTGCAGATGCATTACAGGGACAAAAAGATCAAGGTTAGTTTTTTTTTCCCCCCTAGACTGGGCGTCACATATTTAAAAACTGAAGGTGAACATGCAAATAGAATGTAAGGTAATTTAAGTATTGAGGACAAATGCACTCAATTCATTTCAAATAAGTTTACTTATACAATTTAAGTACCATTTCAGTAGTGATTTTAAGATCTTTAGCGCGCGCGCACGTGTGTGTATTATATAGAAGCTTTGCACTTAATGTCTAGTAATAAATAGCATTTACTGTAGGGATAGGCAAACATAACTTGCCTCGTTTCGAACTCTTGGAATCCTCACGAAGTTTATGTTCTTTGAGGAACTTTGTGCCACCACCCGTTGGCTGGTGTCAGCAGCAGTGCCAAGCTAGGGCCACAATTCTGCAAATACTTACACACGTGACTAACTTTACACAGATGAATAGTCCCGTGAAGCTGTGTGTGTCCGTATTGGTTGGGATGTGTTGGGAGTAGAAGGGGAGCATGAGGGGAAGTAGTACTTCCTTCGTGCAACTGGCTTTTTTTTTTTTTTTTTTTTTTTTTTTTAAAGCCGTGGCCCAACAACATACTTACCAATCGGATGTCCTCTTAGGATTTAGCAAGCCAACTAATAATGTCCTTAGGAGTGGTATCACTGGCTGACTACTGCCTTCTATTGAGAGGTCAGAGGGGGAGAGTGAGCAAGAATAGCTCATGTTGCCCCTAAACATGGCCATGACACCAGGGCTGCAGCCCATTGGGGTGGACATGCTTGAATGAGAACAGGCTACAACTTACAGGTCTGCAACCTGATTATCCTGAATAAAAACCCCTCCTGTTGAAATTAGAAGTTGAATTTGAAATGGTATAGCTGGCGGCCTGATTCAGCTCTCACTGTTCACTGGGCTGGTGCATATCAATTCTCCATAAGGAACATAGCTAATGCAGAATAACTTGCAAGAGTTCTTTTCAAACAAATTCAACCAGGAGGAAAGAGTTGTATTTGCTGATGAAAAGGCAATAACGCTTCTAAAATTCAACTTCAGAGGAATGTTAGCTCATTATTTAGGTATTTAGGCAGGAGCAAGATAGAATGTTTTTATAACATAAGAAAGTGCTCTATCAAGTTAAGGTCTACACACAAATTTTAAATAGTGATTGAGAATCTATTGAGCCAAGTTTTGCCATGATGGACATTTAAAATGGCTGCATTACAGAACCATGAAATCCAAAGCTTTTAATGAAACAGCCAACATAGGACATGTAAACAGATGGTCATAGAGTTCTATCCTGTGATGTAAGCTTGTGATACTAATGCTTCCAGAGCAATGCTGGATGGTGAGGACTATTGTAATCATTTCATCAGTTGCAGGCTGTTCATTTGAAATCCCTTGTTGTGTCCTGTCTTTAGGCTCTTGTTGAGGTGGAAGTTGAAGGTCCCATGTCTCTCCTCAAGAGTAGGAGGCAATTTAGGTAGGAAGCAGTTTAGGTGTCCTGGAAAACATTTTTGCATGTCTTTCATTCTAATTCATGTCTAGGGTTAGTTGCAAGGTAAGCTGGAGACTCAAGCCAAATTTTCATTCATGCACAGGGTTTGGCCACAGCTCACATAAGAGTCCAAGGAGAAAAATATAGTTAAAACCAATGCAACTCTGAAAATTATAGGAAGTTCATGAGAGAGCTGGGGACAGAATCCAGATTTCCTGACAACTTCTTATTTTTGTTGTGAATTAATCACTGACATCTTTCCTATCAATATACAGCCCCCACTTCATCCCTGCACTGAACTGCACCATTTCTAGGGTGAAACACAGCAGCTATATAACAGCACACAGCAACACTGAACAACAATTTAGGAGAGAAAATGAAATCTTCAGAAGACGTGTCAGCAGACAGACTTCATGATTCCAATATCCTGGACAGAACTTTGCTCTTTAATAAAAGTGCTATGGAATCATTGGTGACCAGATGTTTTCAAGACCTCTATTTTACATCTTATTAAAAAAATTTAGCTTATACTTAGTCAAACACTGTGAGATGCCTTGGAAGCTGCTATATAAAACAATGTTCTGTTCTGTAACAGCAATGCCAGGTGCTGCCATGAAATCTATTTTGACACTAGAAAGCTGGAGTATGCTTTTAGTTTTCCCACAATATATAGATAATTATAATGCTCTATTGCAACAGCAGTTTCTTTTGCCAGAAATAATTCCTAGTTACTTTAAAATAAATAGCTTAGATGCAAACAAGAAAAAATATTTAAACATAAAAGCTACTGTATGTATGCTTGGACTGATGGAAGTGTTTACATTGTGTGTTCTGGCTTAACTATATCAGTGGGTGTGTTTATATGCCAACTTTTTTTTTTTTTTGCATTGGCTTTGCAAAATGTAAGACTTACCCCAACATTTCAGGCTCATGTTACTTTCTAAACATTGGGTGGGGCCAACAAGACCAAAATAAACTGGATGAAAATGGACAAAATTTAAAATACTTAGTTACTAAACTTGGCATTTGATGAAATTTGGGTTGTAGTTGTTTTTAATGTCCCTTTTTTGCAACAGGGTGAAAATATAGCAGATGCTATTTATAACAAAAGCATACGGTAGCACAATATTCTGGTAGTCTAATCATATAGCACCTCATAGGCGCTGACTCTGTGGGTGCTCCGGGGCTGGAACACCCATGGGGGGGGGAAAGGGTGGGTGCTGAGCACCCACCGGCAGCCCCCCATCAGCTCCTCCCCCCCCAGTGTCTTCCGCCTGCCAGCAGGCCCTGCATATCAGCACCTCCACCTCCCTCCCCGCGCCTCCTGCCCGCTGTGATCAGCTGTTTTGCAGTGTTCAGGAGGCTCTGGGGGGGAAAGGGGAAGGAGTGAGGACGTGGCATGTTCAGGGGAGGGGGTGGGGACTTGGGGGAAGGGATGGAGTGTGGGCGGGGCTTGGGGTAGAGCCAGGGGTCGAGCACCCCCCAGCACTTTGGAAAGTCAGTGCCTGTGCAGCACCTGTCACCTTAGTATATAAGCCCTTCCCAAACATTAATGAGATCCTCTGTGAGATTAAATTCATTTTACAGGTGGAGGGAAACGGATGCACAGAGAAACTAAACTATTTGTCCAAGGTGTCAGAGTGAGCAAGGATCTGAACCCAGATGCCCACAGCCCTGTCCAGTGCTTTAACCCGGAGACCATTGCTCCTTTAAGAGGAGTGTTCAACTTTTGTGCATTTATGGTGGTAAATATTCCAACTACATGGTGATATCCAAGGATTCCAAGATGCCCAAAGGGTAAACTCAGGGTCAAACCCCCCCGCCCACCACGCCTCCCCCACACACTCACTTACTCTCTCTCTCTCTCTCTCTCTCTCTTTAGGCAACTTGTTATTTATAACTGCCCTTGTAACTTCAATATATGCTTTGTTTCATTATGTACTTTACACAGGTACGGAATTAAGTACCTGAGTGTGTGGTTAAAAAGAAAAAGAAGAGTTCCTTATGCTTGTATAGCATGGTGATGTTCTTTCCAATATTTTAACAATGAGCACCCGCAAGTTTTCGATAGGCAGAAAATAATTGAGATTTTTTTAGTAACCACAGTGTCAGGGCCTCGGTTGGATGACTCATCTGGTTTCATGTCTCATCTTGTTTAGTAGTAAAATGTGCTTTGAATTAAAACTCTCCAAGATTTAACCTGGTTCCACTTTACTGCCTCAGATAAGGGTATATAGAGTAATTTAAGCAACATTTACTTCAAGGATGAGACTGAGACAAGGACGACCAATCTTACAATACATAATTGTTTCCTACTTATTTTCATTTGGATAGAGACTTGGTTTTAACCTTACAGAGGAAGAAACTGAGGGTTTGATCCACAAAAATCCCTTATGAAGTTTTGCTGCTGACTTCACTGTGAGCAAGACAAGGCCTTAAATATGTAAGCATAAGTGTTATCCCATTCTCCCCCTCCCCGGTGATATCCCTTGATTTCAGGGATTTATTTGAGCAAGACCTATGGAGTGAAAAACTTCCACTCATGTTCAGCTGCTTTTACAAATGACCTCTTGCCCACAAATTAAAGGAACACAGAGAGCTTAGGCACACCTGCTGGCAGCCCTGGTTTGATTGGGACACTCCCACATTTTCAACATCTGTCTCAGGGTATGTCTACACTACGAAATTAGGTCGAATTTATAGAAGCCGGTTTTATAGAAATCGGTTTTATACAGTCGATTGTGTGTCCCCACATAAAATGCTCTAAGTGCATTAAGTCGGCGGACCGCGTCCACAGTACCGAGGCTAGCGTCGGCTTCTGGAGCGTTGCACTGTGGGTAGCTATCCCACAGTTCCCACAGTCTCCGCCGCCCATTGGAATTCTGGGTTGAGATCCCAATGCCTGATGATGCAAAAACAGTGTCGCGGCGGGTTCTGGGTACATGTCGTCAGGCCCCTCCCCCTCCGTCAGAGCAATGGCAGACAATCGATTCGTGCCTTTTTACCTGGGTTACCTGTGCAGACAACATACCATGGCAAGCATGGAGCCCGCTCAGCTCAGCTCAGCTCACCGTCACCATATGTCATCTGGGTGCCGGCAGACGTGGTACTGCATTGCTACACAGTAGCAGCTAATTGCCTTTTGGCAGTAGACGGTGCAGTATGAGTGGTAGCCATCACAACTAGGGGGATAACTGCCAAGGTAGCCCGGGAGGGGTGGGGGAGGAGGGAAGGAAAAGGACACACTACAGTTTAAAACTGTAAAACTTTAACACTTATTGAAGGCCAGCCTTCTGATGCTTGGGCAATCATCTGGGGTGGAGTGGCTGGGTGGCCGGAGGCCCCCCCACTGCGTTCTTGGGCGTCTGGGTGAGGAGGCTATGGAACTTGGGGAGGAGGGCTGTTGGTTACACAGGGGCTGTAGCGGCGGTCTCTGCTCCTGCTGCCTTTCCTGCAGCTCAACCATACGCTGGAGCATATCAGTTTGATGCTCCAGCAGCCGGAGCATCGACTCTTGCCTTCTGTCAGCAAGCTGACGCCACCTATCCTCTTCAGCCCGCCACTTGCTCTCTTCAGCCCACAATTCAGCCCACCACCTCTCCTCTCGTTCATATTGTGCTTTTTTGCACTCTGACATTGACTGCCTCCACGCATTTTGCTGTGCTCTGTCAGCGTGGGAGGACATCTGGAGCTCCGAGAACATATCATCCCGAGTCCGCTATTTTCTCCTTCTAATCTTCACTAGCCTCCGCGAAGGAGAAACATTTGCAGCTGGTGGAGGAGAAGGGAGAGGTGGTTAAAAAAGACACATTTTAGAGAACAATGGGTACACTCTTTCACATTAAATTTTGCTGTTCACATTATACAGCACATGTGCTTTCGTTACAAGGTGGCATTTTTCCTCTTATATTGAGGGCCTGCCGGTTTGGTGTGAGAGATCACTCACGCAGTGCCAGGCAACAGATTTCGGCTTGCAGGCAGCCATGGTAAGCCACAGTCTTTTGGCTTTTTTAACCTTCATAACATGTGGGAATGGTTTCAAACAGCAGCGCCCTCATTTCCCATACCAAGCACCCGTTGGGTTGGCCATTTAAAATGGGTTTGCAATGTAAAAGGAGGGGCTGCGGTTTCCGGGTTAACATGCAGCACAAACCCAACTATCCCGCCCCCCCGCACACACACCCAATTCTCTGGGATGATCACTTCACCCCTCCCCCCACTGCGTGGCTAACAGCGGGGAACATTTATGTTCAGCCGAGCAGGAACGGGCACCTCTGAATGTCCCCTTAATAAAATCACCCCATTTCAACCAGGTGACCGTGAATGATATCACTCTCCTGAGGATAACAAAGAGCGATAAGGAATGGATGTTGTCTGCATGCCAGCAAACACCGGGACCATACGCTGCCATGCTTTGTTATGCAATGATTCCAGACTACGTGCTACTGGCCTGGCGTGGTAAAGTGTCCTACCATGGTGGACGGGATAAGGCAGCCCTCCCCAGAAACCTTTTGCAAAGGCTCTGGGAGTACATCAAGGAGAGCTTTCTGGAGATGTCCCTGGAGGATTTCCACTCCATCCCCATACATGTTAACAGACTTTTCCAGTAGCTGTATTGGCCGCGATTGCCAGGGCAAATTAATAATTAAACACGCTTGCTTTTAAACCATGTGTAATATTTACAAAGGTACACTCACCTGAGGTCCCTTGTGTGCCCTCAGGGTCTGGGAGCACGCCTTGGGTGAGTTCGGGGGTTACTGGTTCCAGGTCCAGGGTGATAAACATATCCTGGCTGTTGGGGAAACCGGTTTCTCTGCTTCCTTGCTGTGAGCTATCTTCATTGTCTTCATCATCATCTTCCTCGTACCCCGAACCCGCTTCCCTGTTGCGCGATTCTCCATTGATGGAGTCAAAGCACACGGTTGGGGTAGTGGTGGCTGCATCCCCTAGCATGGCATGCAGCTCCGCGTAGAAGCGGCATGTTTGCGGCTCTGCCCCGGACCTTCCGTTTGCCTCTCTGGCTTTGTGGTAGGCTTGCCGTAGCTCCTTAATTTTCACGCGGCACTGCTGTGCGTCACTGTTATGGCCACTGTCCTTCATGGCCTTTGAGACTTTTTCTAATATTTTGCCATTTCGTTTACTGCTACGGAGTTCAGCTAGCACTGATTTGTCTCCCCATATGGCGAGCAGATCCCGTACCTCCCGTTCGGTTCATGCTGGACCTCTTTTGCGATCCTGGGACTCCATCATGGTTACCTGTGCTAATGAGCTCTGCGTGGTCACCTGTGCTCTCCACGCTGGGCAAACAGGAAATGAAATTCACAAGTTCGCGGGGCTTTTCCTGTCTACCTGGTCAGTGCATCTGAGTTGAGAGTGCTGTCCAGAGCGGTCACAATGAAGCACTGTGGGATAGCTCCCGGAGGCCAATAACGTCGAATTCCGTTCACACTACCCCAAATCCGACCCGCAAAGGCCGATTTCAGTGCTAATCCCCTTGTCGGAGGTGGAGTAAAGAAACCGGTTTAAAGGGCCCTATAAGTCGAAGAAAAGGGCTTTGTCGTGTGGACGTGTCCAGGCTTAATTCGATTTAATGCTGCTAAATTCAACCTAAACTCGTAGTCTAGACCAGGCCTCAGGGAGCTGATATCCCAGACAATGGATTGGGATCTTTGTCAAGTAGGACTTTTAAAAAAAAAAAAACGCACATAGAGAGGCCAATATCAATAGAAATGTCTAATGACATTTAAAAAAATCAGCAGATTTTTTTTATATTTGATCCAAACAGTCCCTTTGCAGTGTTTGTAATCAAACCACTATTCCCCTGTGCTAGTGCATGAGAGCCTGAATGTGAAACTGACTAGAAAAAATAGAGACCAAGTCCTGTGTGTTCATTTGCAAGCCGAAAGCGCAAAAAGCGAACAGATAGGATAAATGGTGGAATGAATTTTTTAGAATTTTAATATTCCCTCTCTTTTAACAGACTTCAGGTTTGACTGATAACACAAGAAGAGGGATTTTAAAATTACACACACATACATTTAAACTTGATTCATATTCTATAATTGCAGAGATATTTAACAACTTTTTTTTTTTAACCTCCTTTTAAAGGAGGTAAAATGTGGAGCCTAGGCTTCAACTCTTACATTTGAGGCACTCTGCGTTAGGCCTTGATCATAGAAGGTCTTAAACCTGCAGAGAGCCCCACTGACTACATAGGAGCCATGAAATACGGGATTGGGTCCTTAGTCAAACTGACACTTCAGTAGGGTCATAGAATATAACCCCAATTCTCTTTCCCTTACAGAAGTAAGAACATTTTGCACAGTATAGGAGCTGTACTGTGATGTATTGGTACCTCTCATAATAGCATTGGTAACCATTTGAAAGTAAAATAAGCTTATTCACACTGATTTTAGAAGTACCCCACTACACTCTTCTGTGCACTAAATTGTATTGCTCACATTTGACCCCTTAAAGGCCACCTTGATAATTGCAGGATAAATTGAGTCTCTCGCTGAGCTACTTTGAAGTGACTCTTTTATAGACTTTGTTAGTGCATAACAATTTTTAACCATCAAAGGAATTCTCTGATTAATAAGAGCAGTAAGTGTCATCTAATGCAGTTTTGGGTCAAATAGGTTTTGTTTACAAACAGATTTTGTTTATAAATTTGTTCCCTTGTTTTAAATCAGGTGGGTTGTCTAATGGTGTTACTCATTTTAGTTTGAAAAAAGCGTTAATTGTGGTTAAAACCAGAGAGTAGCTTTGGTGCATTGCACTGAAAGCCAGCTTATTAAGGATCTTTATTGAATTGGGGAAGGCAAGATTTGAGATGAAGTTTGTTCTTGAGCTTAAATGGCAGGACTGGGACTCAGGAGATCTGTGCTTGATTCTCATTTCTGCCACAGACTTCTTGTGTGACCTTGCAAAAGTCATTTAAGTGATGTAGGTGTAGGTCTAATATGGGGAATTCTTTTCTCCCACCCTTTGGTTGTCTAGTTTGACTGTAAGCTTTTCAGAACAGGATTACTACTTTCTTTGGGTGCCTAGCACAGAGAGGCCCTGATCTTGATTAAGCGCTACTGTAATAAAAATAATTAATTATAAAATTATGAACAATGCATCACGGTCCTTTCTATTGTAAATAAGCTTTAACTATGTAAAGGAAATGCTTTTGTGTTGAGGGAGATGTTGTTTATTTCTGAAGTCGGCTGTAAATTTGTGATCTACTTCTAACAAGCAGCTTGGTATAATGCACAAAACTATGGCTCTTAAACTGACTACTGAGAACATGCAATGTAGCTGTAGCCGTGTCGGTCCCAGGATATTAGAGAGAGAAATTCAGCTGAATTATAGTACAGATCATAGCATGGAAGAGAAATCCAGTGTAAGTCAATATGCTCTCCAGGTAGACACGGTGAGTGAGGTAATATTTTTTACCTCACTCATTGGATCAACTTCTGTTGGGGAGAGAGACAAGCTTTCAAGCTACTCAAAGCTCTTCTTCAGGTCTCTTCAGAGCTCTCATCAACAGAAGTTGGTCCAATAAAAGATATTACCTCACCCACCTTGTCTACCTGGAGAGCATGTTGACTTACACTGGATTTCTCTTCCATGCTATGATCTGTGCCATAATTCAGTTGAATTTTTTTCTCAATCAATTCCACACCATATGTTAATTAACAGTATTTGTGATTGCTTAATGGCTGGCATGCAGTGACTCAAATACTAATTCAAAATAAGTCTTTGGATACAAGTATTGTTCTCTAAGATCTTGGTGATGGCTTGATTGGCATATGAATACGGTACGTTAGAGCTAGTTACTATGGCTGAAAGAAAGCTAAGACGACATGTTGGAAGAAAAACAGGATGGCGTGACATGGGAATGAGGAGAAGAAAAATAACTACTAACAAATAGTTACTTACTGCTCTTGCAGGAACAGACTTGTCTGGGAGAAAAACAACAACCCATAGCCCCTTTGGGGCTATCCTAGTGGTAATGTTATGTATAGGCCCTGATTCAGGAAAGCACTGAAGTCCCATTGAAGTCAGTGGAATTTAAGCATGCATTTTAATGCTTTGCTGAATATGATAGACTTCAGCATGTGCTTGAGGTGTTGCTGAATTGTAGCATATATTGCTATATAGGAAAATTGTGTTCTATTTCTTAGAGCTTCTTGAGAAGAGTGTTACAATCCCCTTAAAAATTAGGACTTGCTACTGTTCTGAGAACTGGTGGGTTCTCTTTGAAAGCGTGTAAACACACGAGAGCACTCACATGTGCCAAATGAGTCATGGTCCACTGAGGAGGGGGTAGAAACTTGTTGCATGTTGAATAACTATCAGATTGTAACTTATTTCCATAGGTACCAACATGGTGTTGCCACATCTGTGGATTGTGTATTAATTACGGTATATTGAATAAGAATTCTCAGTTAACACTCTGAGGCATGATAGGCTACAACGGGTTGTATTCAACCTGACAATTGTCCGAGCATTCCTCTGTTCCATCCTGCCCTTTTACTAAACCTTGCATTTCAGTCTTTTATAACCCAAAGCTAGTTAACTGTCTACATTCATTGCTTGTGTGTCTGTAAAAGGAACATCCTGGGAGGTAGTTTGATCTAGTGGATGGGACACTGAACAGGAGACCTAGGTTGTACTCCTCACTCTGCCACTGACCTGCTGGGTGATGATGGGCAAGTCACTTAATCTCTCTGTGCTTCTGTTTCCCCTCCCACCCTATGTCTGCCTCGTTCATCTAAGTAGGGAATGTCTCATTATGTGTTTGCACCGTACTAGGCATCCAGAACTAATGTAATATATAATAAGTCCCTGTGATCGCTAGAAAGATAGAAGTGCTTGAGAAGTGGCAAATGTATTTGCTGTTGTGGGACTATAACAATGTGGTGGCCTAATATTTAATATGAATCATTTAGACAGTCACAGCAGATTTAGACGAAGGTTTAAATGTTTGGGTATTTCCTGTCTCACAAGAGTGCCTCACAGGTACTATGGAAAAGGAAACGTCCCAAGCATTCCAAAATGTTCCCATGAATGAAAAATGTGAATGAATCTCTGCATGTAAAGTGCTTATTGTCAATGTCAAGTGGAAAATGGATACCAAAAGAATGTTGTTGTTTTTTTGTCTCTGTGCCGATGCTTAATGTAACAGAGCTGTTTAAGTTTGCAGTTGATATTGAAAGAATTTATGGGGAGAACGTAAGTAAACTAAACCAAAAAACATGGAAATGTTGTCCTTATGCCTGGTAGGGTCTCAATGAAAATTACACCTATATATTATGGTTTATATTATGTATATTATACACCTATATAGACCATGTATGGTTAGAGATGCATTTCTTCTTTTTATATTTTTGCTCTTTTGTGCTTGGTTTAATAAACCCTGCTGGCAAAGGTGGTGGTGGTTTTTGTTATACACAATTGCCAATCATTCATAAATTCATGAATGGACTATTTACTTAAAAACAACCTCCCTTACCCTTCCTACCCCATCCCCAACCTGCCTTTTTGACAAGCAGATTTTATGTTCCTGTAGGTGGTCATGCACTATATTAATAGACTACTGCTTAAAAAAATTTTTTTTGGAAGTGTTTAAAGAATCACCCCTCCCAATTCACGTACACCCCCACCCAGACATAAAGAAAAGGAGGGAAGCTGAAATCCCTAACCCTAAGTTGAGTACCCATGTTTTAAAGCTTTTCAATAACTACCTGCCTTGCTTTACCAAAAAGCTGAACATCATATTAACAGACCGAGGAAGGATGGTTCAGTGGTAAAGGTGCTAGCCTAGGACTTCGGATACCATGATTCATTTCCCGACTCTACCACAGACTTCCTGTGTGACTGTCACTTAGGGCTTGTCTATACTTCAAATGCTACAGCTCTGCAGCTGTAGCGCTTCAGTGAAGGCGCTATGCTGACAGGAGGGCTTCTCCCATTGACATAGGTACTCTACCTCCCCGAGAGGTAGTAGCTAGGTTGACAGGAGAATTCTCCTGTCAACATAGCGCTGTTTACGCCGGAGGTTAGTTTAGTTTAATTGCATTGTGTGTGTGTGTGTGTGTGTGTGTGTATTTTTCACACCCCTAAGCACCGTATAGTTATACTGTCCTAATTTCCTAGTGTAGGCCAAGTCTTAGTTTCTCTGTGCCTCAGTCTCCCATCTGTTAAACGGGAGTTAATAGTATTTCCCTACTTCAGAGATGTTGTGAGGAAAAATACAATAAACATTGGGAAGTGCTCAGATACTGTGGTAATGGGGAGCTATATAGGTACCTAAGAGAGATTAACAAAGTGGCTTACTAGAGGGACAAATGGACATAAGCAAGAATATCTGGAATGATTTAAAACTTAGTTTTATATTTTAGTATACTAGTGATAATTTTGTCACTGATGTTTATCAGGGAAATTTAAGAGTATGAATTAAAACGGTTATCTTGTCAGAATATCTTTTTTTAATTTTTATTTGACTTTCTTGTTACAAAAGGGCAAGCAGTGTAATTCTTTAATAAATGTATTTGCAGTACCCCCTACAATAGGGCCTCTCTTGCTGATCAGCATAAAATACTATTTCAGTTTTTAAAATGCAAACCAACAAAGCCTTCTAAGTGCAAGTTTATGATGTAGAGCTCCCCCCTCCCCCCACCTGATATTTCCTTTCCTCCTGTTCATGATTTTACCCATTGGGATTGGCATCCTTCTGTAGAATATGTCCGCAAGTTTGTTATACTACTGTGTTGCTTCACAGCCCATACAATTACAGTATAAAATAGTAGCTTTAGAAGCGAAGTAATGTGACTCTCTAAGATAATTGTTGGCCTCTGTTATCTGGAAGATACCAAGTCTGCCTCTATTTTTTTCCAACTCAGTGAATTTAAGGTTTGCAAACATTGCTTTGTTGATGGTCCTAGAGGCTAACAGATCCTCTCTTTATGCACAGAAAATGAATAAAGCACAACACAGTGTCAGTGCAAGCTTGCTTATGCTGTCCCTATACCCTTCTGCTCTACTCTGGAGGGACAGATAGGGTAGTTCTAGGATTGAGCTCTAGTTTGTACAGCACCTAGTACAATGGGGTCCTTGCCAATAACTAGGGATCCTAGTTGCTATGGTAATACAAATAATAAAAGTTCACTTTGTCCTCTGCTAAGACTGCAGTTGATTGAAAGTTGTGGCTTCAGTAATGTGAACATTTCCTACTAGGAATTGAACTGAGACCACAAGACCCGTTTCAGCCACCTTAGAGCCTTTGCTCATCATTCTTTTGAACCTGCAGAGACTCAGTATATTACAAAGATCTATAATGAGGTGTGCACACACAGATTTCATGCAAGAAACTTAAAATGTGGGAATTAGACTTTGTGTAATCTTAGTGGCCATTCTTTGTCTGCTGTGTAAAAAACCAAACAAACAGAAAACAACTTCCAATAATTGAAGTGAGAGACACGGTACTGTTTGTGGAACATAGGTAATTTGGGGACCATGAGTGATATCCTCAAAGGGAGAGACATTTGAGAGTTATGTTGCTTACTGTTGTCCTTTCCTGGGCTGCATTCAAACCAGTGACCTAAAAGGGAAAGGTTTTGTATCCCCAGTACCAGCACAATGCAGTCCCATATCTTTCTGATTTTAGTTGACCTGACAAGTAATATCAAAACGTTGGTCAAGTCTACACTAGAAAAATTCTCCAAAAATTTCCCACCATTGGCAACATGGGTTGATCTCAATTAGCATTGGCCACATTGTGCGCGCTAGTGTAGATGGGCTGCTAACTGTTCATAGAATCATAGGACTGGAGGGGACCTTGAGAGATCATCTAGTCCAGTCCCCTGCACTCATGGCAGGACTACGTATTCTCTAGAATCCATCTCTGACAGGTGTTTGTCTAACCTGGTCTTAAAAATCTCCAACAGCCTCCCTGTTTATTCCAGTGTTTAACTACCCTGACAGTTAGGAAGTTTTTCCTAATGTCCAACCTAAACTGCCCTTGTTGCAGTTTAAGCCCATTGCTTCTTGTCCTATCCTCAGAGGTTAAGAAGAACAATTTTTCACCCTCCTCCTTGTAAAAACTTTTATGTACTTGAAAACTGTTATCATGTCCCCTCTGTCTTCTCTTTTCCAGACTAAACAAACCCAGTTTTTTCAGTCTTCCCTCATAGGTTATGTTTTCTAGACCTTTAATCATTTTTGTTGCTCCTCTTTGGACTTTCTCCAATTTGTCTACATCCTTCCTGAAATGTGGCACCCAACACTGGACACAATACTCCAGTTGAGGCCTAATCAGCCCGGAATACGGCGGAAGAATTACTTCTCGTGTCTTGCTTACAACATTTCTGCTAATACATCCCAGAATGATGTTTGCTTTTTTTTATTCATATTTAGTTTGTAGTCCACTATGACCCCCAGACTCCTTTCTGCAGTACTCCTTCCTACGCAGTCATTTCCCATTTTGTATGCGTGCAACTGATTGTTCCTTCCTAAGTGGAGTACTTTGCATTAGCCCTTATTAAATTTCATCCTGTTTACTTCAGACCATTTCTCCAGTTTGTCCAGATCATTTTGAATTTTAATCTTATTCTCCAAACACTTGCAACCCCTCCCAGCTTGGTACTGTCTGCAAACTTTATATGTGTACTTTCTATGCCATTATCTAAATAATTGATGAAGATATTGAACAGAATCCGACCTAGAACGGATCCCTACAGGACCCCATTTGATATGGCCTTCCAGCATGACTGTGAACCACTGATAATTACTCTCTGGGAACAGTTTTCCAACCAGTTATGCACCCACCTTGTAGTAGCTGCATCTAGGTTGTATTTCCCAGTTTGTTTATGAGAAGGTCATGCGAGTCCGTATCAAAAGTCTTACTAAAGTCAAGATATACCACATTTACTGCTTCCTCCCAGATTGATTTAGAGCTGCACGTAGCAAGGTTCTGTGACATGGTGTTTAAACACGTTAGCAGCCTGTCTATACTAGGGGTCCCATTATTGCTGAAACAAACAGCAGCAAATGTGGGGGATTTTTAGACGATGTCCCTTGTGTAAGCAGGCCTTTGCTAACCGAGATACTGCCTTACCTAATGTTTTTTATACAATTAGGAGGACTTTATTCAAACGTAGATAACTCTGTCTAAGTTATTTTGTAAGTGTTATAATTAAATAATTCAGTGGCAGAGGGCCCAGACCTTGGAAAAGACTCAGTGGAGCCTACAGTATTACATGCTATTATCTTTCAGCAAACAGGTTAAGCTTGCTCAGAGGGAGAATTTTACAGGGTTTTAAAGGTGCCTTGTTGAAACATGATGTTCTTCTTTCCTTCAATAGACACTCCCCCTCCCCCACCTTTTTGAACTTCACAAAAGGTGGAGACAAGCTGGAGAAGTTAGCCATTCATAAAGCATAAGGGGCTTTAAAGATTGGAGCCTTTCTGATTTCCTCTAGGCAATCAGTTAGTGCTGACTCTCTGGCTAGGATCCAGTTCTCCTTTTTCATAGCTGGGCATTTCATGTCTTCAAACTCCAGCGCATTCTTGCAAGCTGCAGTATTTGAAGTAAATCAGCGTGTTTTTTAAATGCAGTGTAAAACTGTTGCGGTAAAGTATCTGTGCCACCTAGCTCAGTGCAGTCAATAATAGGCTATAATAAATCCTTGTGAAGGAAAACATTGGGAATAGAAAGCACTAGAGCAGGGGCCCTGTGTGAAATTACTCATGCAGAACTCCCCACCATATACCCACTCCCCCAGTGCTGAGTGAATGGGAAGATTCCTTCACCTGGGATGTAATTTTCACTCAGGGGGAGTGCTGGTCCAGGTTCGGATAGTTTATCACAACCATAAATCTGCTCAACAGTGCCCATCAGTCCATTGAGGCCAGCATAATTTTCCCCTTAAAAGCCTGATATTTACAAGACCTTGTGTTCCATGAGGGTCTCCTAGCCCTAGTTCTGAACACACTCAGTTGCATCTCCAGATTCCAAATTATCTGTATATCCTCCTTGCTGTGTTAAGACCTTAAAAAATGTCTGTCTTACCCAAATGCAAGTGAAGGGCAAGTTCAGAATTTAATCATATGGAATGTACTTTGCTTTTTTCCCCTCCCTGTTTGCTTAATGTAAATTCAGGAGTGAGGTGCAGCTGAATTAATATGCACTCATGCAGCAATTAAATGTTTAGGATACTTCTAACTAGTATCCTTATTAATTGCCACACTGTTAAATAATGCACAATATTGTCTAGTACAAAGGAAATGCACTCTTCTCTTTAAAGTAGGGCTCTCAAGCGATTAAAAAAAATTAATCGTGATTAATCGCACGATTAATCGCGCTGTTAAACAATAATAGAATACCATTTATTTAAGTATTTTTGGACGTTTTCTACATTTTCAAATATATTGATTTCAATTACAACACAGAATACAAAGTGTACAGTTCTTACTTTATATTATTTTTTATTACAAATATTTGCACTGTAAAAATGATAAACAAAAGAAATAGTATTTTTCAATTCACCTCATACAGGTACTGTAGTGCAATCTCTTTATCGTGAAAGTGCAACTTTCAAATGTAGATATTTTTTTTTGTTACATAACTGCACTGAAAAACAAAACAGTGTAAAACTTTAGAGTCTACAAGTCCACTC
The DNA here is from genome assembly GCF_028017835.1 of Emys orbicularis. Taxonomy (NCBI): domain Eukaryota; kingdom Metazoa; phylum Chordata; order Testudines; family Emydidae; genus Emys; species Emys orbicularis. The sequence continues at coordinate 91,726,853 of NC_088686.1, read as the reverse complement.
AGTCCTATTTCTTCGCAAAGACAAACAAGTTTGTTTACATTTACAGGCGATAATGCTGTCCGCTTCTTATTTACGTCACCTGAAAGTGAGAACAGGCATTGCAAGGTATTTATGTGCCAGATATGCTAAACATTCGTATGCCCCTTCATGCTTCAGCCACCATTCTAGAGGACATGCTTCCATGTTGATGACACTTGTTTTTAAAAAAAAAATGTGTTAATTAAATTTGTGACTGAACTACTTGGGGGAGAATTGTGCGTCTCCTGGTCTGTTTTACCCGCATTCTGCCATATGTTTTGTGTTATGGTAGTCTCAGATATTGACCCAGCACATGTTGTTTGATTTAAAACACTTTCACTGCAGATTTGACAAACTGCAAAGAAGGTACCAATGTGAGATTTCTAAAGGTAGCTACAGCACTGACTCAAGGTTGAAGACTCTGAAGTGCCTTCCAGAATCTGAGAGGGACGAAGTGTGAAGCATGCTTTCAGGAGTCTTAAAAGAGCAACACTCCAATACAGAAACTACAGAACCTGAACCACCGAAAAAGAGAATCAACCTTCTGTTTTTGGCATCTGACTCAGATGATGAAAATGAACATGTCGGTCCGCACTGCTTTGGATTGTTATTGAGCAGAACCCGTCATCAGCATGGACGCATGTCATCAGGAATGGTGGTTGAAGCATGAAGGGACATATGAATCTTTAGAGCATCTGGCATGTAACTATCTTACGACGCTGGCTACGATAGTGCCATGTGAATGCTTGTTCTCACTTTCAGGTGGCATTGTAAACAAGAAGCAGGCAGCATTATCTCCTGCAAATGTAAACAAATTGGTTTGTCTGACTGATTGGCTGAACAAGAAGTAGGACTGAATGGACTTGTAGGCTCTAAAGTTTTACATCGGTTTATTTTTGAATGCAGTTATTTTTTCTACATAATTCTACATTTGTAATTTCAACTTTCATGATAGAGATTGCACTATAGTACTTGTAATAGGTGAACTGAAAAATACTGTTTCTTTTGGTTTTTTACAGTGCAAATATTTGTAATCAAAAATAAATATAAAGTGAGCACTGTACACTTTGTATTCCATGTTGTAGCTGAAATCAATATATTTGAAAATGTAGAAAACATCCAAAAATACTTAAATAAATGGTATTCTATTACAGACGCTCCCCGATTTACACAAGCATTCCGTTCCGGAACGCCTTGTGTAACTCGAATTTTGCGTAAGTTGGAAATGTATCTCTGACCATTACGCCAAAAAAACCAAACAAACACAAAAAAACCCTCCTATTTCTAGCTTACGGAACTTTTTCCGTAAACTCGGATTTGCGTACATCAGGTTTACATAACTCGGGGAGCGTCTGTATTGTTTAACAGCGCGATTAATCACAATTAAATTTTTTTACTTGCTTGACAACCCTACTTTAAAGAGAAGAGTGCATTTGCTTTGCCCTAGACAATATTGTGCATTAGTTAAATGTGTGGCAGTTAATAATGCCTTTCAGGTGGTAGTCTATTGTTTAACAGTGCGTTTAAAACTGTGATTAATCACAATTAATTTTTTTGAGTTAATCGCGTGAGTTAACTGCAATTAATCGACAGCCCTACTTTAAAGGCATGGATGTGACAGTGTTACTGCATCTGTTTTTTGTGATCATGTATATATGTCATTCAGTACTACACAGCTTCACCTGTCATGCAAGCTGTATCCTAATGCACTCTCTAGAGTGATGTAAGAATAAATTTCTCTCCCCCCCCCACCCCCACACTCTTTCTTCTGAGGAGTATATAGTCACGGGATAATTTGCATGTGGACATTTGAAATGTGAAATGTAATGATGACTCTGAGGCAATAGACGACAGACAATTTAACAGTGGGGAGATTCTGTGAAGGTGCGGAGAGGAGGCTGATATTTGTTGAGCAGTTTGTCAGGCAATAGTAAGTCTGTGCACGGTTTTTAGAAATGGTCTGGATCTTGAATGGAATGGGAATTGTTTGGAGGATGGGCATGATATGATTTTGCTTCAAGCTATATGTGAGGCATCAGGCGACTGTGTTTCTGCTCATCTTGGAGTCTGGGAAAGCTTGTCTTGGGGAGGCCATAGAGAAGAGAGCTGCAAGAGCCCTTATCAGAGCACAGGGAGGCACAGATGCAGCGGCGTGGGATGGCATGGACCCCTTATCCAAGGATTTTCTGATTACTTCCTGTCTATATTAACAGCCCAAATTGCTTTGACAATGTGTATTTTTCACAAAGGCACTGTTATAAAGCTCATCTAGTGCAATATGTTATCTCGCAAATCTAGGCTTTTGTTTCACTGCTGTGAGTTGCATAGGCAAAGCTTAATTCTCAAGTCTCTTTCTTCAGCACTGAGAGAGGAGATCCAATGTTGCAGGATGCTAACTGCGTACAGTAAATGCGTTTGTTGTTTTCTCCTCATGATAATTTCGCTAGTTGTATATCTATTTTAAATACAGGCAGATTTTCAGAGTTGCTAATGTTCTAACTGATCAACGGTTACACTTTTTAAAGTATATTAAGTATATTTACATTCTCATAGCAAGTGCAAAGGGAGGGATGGCTTCATTAAAATTAATATTTAAACAAAACAAAACAACAAAGGCAATGTTCATACACAGCATCAGGATATCCTGAAGGGAACATGCTGAAGCTGACTAGGGACAGAAAATGCTAAGTTGTGCTCCATTCTCCTCATTTCATATTCAGATGTGGCTTGTAAAAATCAGGTATGAAGGAGACTGGACCCAACACAAAGGGTTCAGGTTAAAGGAACTCTGAGTTACACTGACAAATTCCAGGAATCTTAGTGTGCTGGCTTTGCTTTAACATCTGCTTAAAAGACATTATGAAAGAACAAAAAGGGAGGGGAATAGGGTGGGGTGATGGAATTATAAATGAAATAGGAATTATTACTAAAAATGATTTTGTCTTCTGTCCTGTGCTAAGTATGTCTGGGAAAACTCTCACCAAACAAGCCTAGTTTCTGGGCGTGTCCCCAAAGGTTAAGCCAACCTTGATAGACCTCTCCGTGACTTACCGTGGATCACATTGCATCACAGCCCCGAGGAGAACGATGGCTTCTAGTCATCTGTATTTTGTAGATATAGCTCTCTCATGCCATCCAAGATGATGTGAATCAGGCCTGACTTGGAATCCCAGACACGAGTCATGCTCTAGCTCGCTGTGTTTTTCTGAAACCTGACCAAAATGTTGCGTCTGAACTTCATCTGGAAAAATACTAGAAAGGAAGGGAAGACTGGTGAGTGCCCAGAAGCACCAACTGAATTGCTGTACTTGTGCTGAAATATGGCATGGGGACAACTGGTGCTGACGTGATCAGTTTAGTTAGGGTTACCATATTTAAAAAATAAAAAAAGAGGACACTCCACGGGCGTATGGTAACCCTAGTTTAGTGTATGGTAGTAATTGTGTTACTAAGTACATATCTCACTAGACAGCAGAGTTAAGATAAGAATAACACTTTCTAATATTACTTCTGGTATTTCCATGATTGTTTTTTTTTGTTTTGTTTTTGGTCTAAAGTTGTTAACGTACCATCAACTGAGGCCCCGACCCTGCAAAATGTAGGCTATGGGGTCATTCCACAAGGTTTTCTTTGTAGGATCCAGATCTAAGTTGACATTTAGTCTTCGTTAAACATGCAGCCTCCTAGATTCTCTTTGGGTTGATTTGTTCCTTGACGTTTGAGGAGTACCATATTTTAATATTATCTGAATAACCAGAAACACTTGATTCAGTCTATTTTCCATTTGTTTATGCTTCCAGTTGTCTGGCATTACTTCAGCACTAATTTTTGTGTTGTTGACAGGGCTGACGAGAAGGGGGGGGAAGCCGGTACAAATTACCAGGGCCTGGCAGTCCGGAAGGGGGCCCGGCTTCCCCCACCTCTCGTCGGCCCTGTTTAGCTGGTCCGCCCTTGCTGGGGGGGGCCCAAAAAATTTTATTCACCAGGGCCCGAACCCGCTCTCGGCGGCCCTGGTTGTTGATACCTTTGTTGCAGCTTTCCCAGAAGAGTAAGTAATTTTAAATAATTTCCTTGCTAATTAAAAGAGCATCAGCAAGTGTGATTGACTCCTCTGACTTCAATAGTTTGGATTCTACTTGCAGCATAGATATTGATGTTACAAATATTGCTTGTGAATTCTTGCTTTTAAACTCAGTGACTTATTTCCATATAAGCAGATGAAAACATCTGTTGACTACAATGTATACACAGTGTCCTTTTTTGCTGCAGAAAATTTTTCTTCTATAACTAAAATTCTGTTGACTTTGTATTCATTTGGGAGATAAAACTTAGTCCTATTTTTCCTTTCCAAAATGTTCTTCTTAATTGCTTTTATATGTGGATATCTGTGTTTCAGCATTGTTCTTCTGGTGTAAAGCATTTGGAGTACTCACCAGAAATCTAATCCTTTAAGGAACTGGTTATACCATGTTTATGAGCAAAACTAAGATGGCACATGTAAGACAGAAGTAAATTCCAATATGAACATTGTCATATTAGCAACTTGAAAATGCAGTGGAACTCTGTGTAGTAAAATCAATTGTTTTTCCACAGAACAGCTTTGCTCTGACTGGAGATTCACTCCATAATATAGGAACAGAAGTTTCCATATTATAATGTGTCAAAACAATCTGAGACTTTGCTTTGCTATGAATGGAGTTTCATTAAAAGTAGGCTTCAGTATATAACATATCTTGGGGGTTTGGTGGAAAAAACTACTAGTGTTTAAATCCCAATAGTCATTGACTCAGTTGGAGTCATGAGTTCTTGACACTTCTGAAAACCAGGCCCTTGCGGCTGTAATAATTTTCATTCTGTCCTCTGCTTTGTTGAGACTATTGGTTTCAACTGGATACGGTATCCTGTTCCTATCCTAAACTGTTGTTTAGTGTTACCATGCGCTGTTAAACAGCTGTCATATTTTACCCCAGAAGTGGCTGTATTCAAATCATGAATGAAATGACGTCTGTCTGTCTGTCTATGAAGGGCATTTGGATAATATGCACTATATAAACTTTACTACATCCCAGATTATGAAACTATTAATAATAATTTAAAGAGCTATGTTGCATGGTTATTCTTTTAGGAGACACTACCAAAATAACATTAATTGTGGTATTCTTGTATAACTTACTATACCTTTGTGATTCCTCCAGGTCTCCCCTCCTCCCCCTTTTCTTTTGCCTAATGCATAAATGCTTATTTAGTTAAGCCCTGGAAGGGGATGTGGAGTCATCTGGAAAAGGAATGGCCTAGCCTGGGTGTGTGAAATGCATGCATTCATGACAATTTGAAAAATGCAGGGGAGGAGGAGAGTAAAAGTTGCAGCCTCCTGTGGAGCAGACAGCTGACAATTCATGTATCTGATACTTTTATTTACTTTTCTACACAAGAAGAAAAATGTCCACCCACAGCAACTGCAACATCCCATGGTACCCAAGCTGTTGCTGAGATACAAAGCACCTTTATAAATATTCAGACTGTAGAGCTCGTCAATAAAACACCTCTCATTTGACTCCATGAATTTAATGAGGGAGGCTGGACTGTGGTTCATGTTTTAGTCACTTTCACAGCTGGGTTTGTGTTGCATCTTACTCTGGTTTCCTGTATTCTTGATATACACCAGTGTAATTCCGTCAGTTGCAATGGGGTAATTCCTGATTTGCCCAGGTGAAATCAACTGGGCAAACATCTTGGTGAAAGAGGCAATTGCCAGTAAATATGACATTGCTGAGTGTATATTAGAATTATTTGCTACCATTTTGCTAGTGCTCTGTGGGCACGTGTGTGGAAGTTAAGGAGCAGAGGAGCAGCAAACCAGTGACTAGTTATTTATCCATTGGATGAGCAAAGAAAGCCTGATCTAAATTCCATCAAGTGCCAGCTTGGTCTCTTTGTGGCAAAAAATAGGATAGTTTTTCAATAACCAATGTGTGATTTCAGCAGGCCTATTGGCCTTGTAACATACTTGGATGTTGGTATAAATAGAGCTACTTTTTTCTTTATGAACTATGACTAGATGTTGTGTAAGCACTTTTTTTTCTTTATGAACTATGACTGACAGTTGCAGGAATAACATGGACATTACTTGTAGTGTTTTCAGGAAAAAGCTACTTGGTATATTGAGGGTATATTTTAATGTACATTATATGGAAGCTGACAAGTTTTCAGCTCCTATTCTGGCACAAGGCAGGGCACAAGCATCTTGGAGGTTTATTCCCTCAGGAAATGACCTTTGTGACTGTCAGCCCTCAGAGGTTCTGGAGTCTTCCTTTGCTCCTTAGGAGCCTGCACCTGTTAAAGTTAGTGCCAAGTCTCCTATTGAGGAAAAACAGTGAAAGATTTGGCCCTGGCTTTTGATTCTTCAGCAGAATACTTTTTCTTTTGCTGCCACGAAATGGCTGATAAGGGATTTGTGCCACACCCTTCTCTAGGGTGGTATCTGAGTGAACTCAGCTCAGCTCAGTTGTTTTATTTCCAGAAGTAGTGACTCTGCTTTTCAGGTGGAGAGTTTCAAAAGTAATGATGGTGCAGGCTATAAACACATGCTTGTAGAATTCCACAACTGGTCATGGCCTGTAGTTCTTGCTCCCCTGGCTGATGAGCCCTTTAACTTCTGGCTTTGTCAGTGTTTCTGGTTTTATTCCATCATAGGATTCTGCAGCAGAACAAATGCTCATCTGGACAGGCTGGACTTTTATGGAGCTAGGATCTCAAACTAAACAGGTCTAGCATGGATATAGAAGATCGTGTCTATTATTTTTTTTTTCTGACTATAGCCCTTTGGTACCAAACATTAGCACCAAACAAGTACCATTCCCAATGGTTGAAATAACAGACGTATCCTCTGGTCTGGTTTTAATTGCAAACAGGGTGTGTGGAATGACAAGAAAAAATAAATGACGTCCATGTGTTTATCGGCTAAAGGAGAGATGTACTTGTGTGTGTATTGCTGATATGAGAGGCACCTCTGTCTGTACTCAGATGCAGGAACATCTGGTGGTTCTAGGCCAACCGTCTTCCACACATTTTCTGGAAATAAGAAGGTGTGTAACTTACGTTGTTTAGGTGATAGGTGTTGCTGTGCATTCCATAAGGAATGAAAGTTTTTTTAAGCTTGATGCCAGAGTGAGGCTTTGCTCTGATTTGGAAGACCGATGAGGCAAGGGAGATTGGAAGAACTTTGCAGCCGTGGTATTAAGTCTTTTTTAAACTATTTTTTTTTAAAAATTAAAATTGAAGGGCAGCAAAAGCAGAAAGTAAAAAATAAAAAGGTTAAATAATAAAAATTAAATTTGGCAACTGTTAGTTTAAACTAATACTTGTCAAATCAAATTCTTGATTCTGGCCCTGTTCTCTCGTTTTTACTCAGGTTGAGTAGTACTTTCCTTCACGAGTAGTCCCACTGATTTCATGATAGGTATGCAACTAATTTATTTATTTATTTATTCCTATTCACTCCACTACTCATGGAGCAAAGTGCTACTCAACGTGAGTCAAAGGTGGTGGAGTTTAGTTTGCCACTTACTGCCAATATAAAAACAAGAAAAGAATTGGTCTGCATACCTATCATGTAAGCACTTGCTGCTTGCATGCATGTGCTCATGGGCTAAAAATGAATTATACTTAAAACTATTACCTCGAGGACTTTTATAGGTTTTGCAGAAAATATGACTGCGGTAGAGCTGGGGCATGTTCCTACTATTCTTGTCAGCTGCTCCAAAAGCCGCACTTGCCTGAAGGTCTTTATTTTATCAAGTCTCAGTGCGTGTGTTTATTTATTTTAAAAAAAAACACATTACGGTATGAATATTTGAACACTGGGTGGTCACATTTTTTACAGGCGGTGGTTTCAGAGCAGTTTTAGTTACATGCATCAAGACTCTGTGTGTGTAAGGAGTCAGAAAAATCAGGACTGGAGAAAATAAGTGTCTAATAGGCTTCCCCCTCCTCTCTTTTGTAACTTCAAGATATTTTTTCCCCTTCTGGTTGTCAGAAGAAAGCCTTTGGTATCAATCTTTCATGATGCTCTGTATTTTTAGATCACCACGTTGTGAAAGTTTAGCCTGCAAACTCCTAGAGATACCACAACATTACACTGCAAAAAGCTTTTTCTGTTATCCCAGCAGCTGATCTATTTAAATTTACTTCATGTTCTAAATTGGAACATTGCTTATCATTTGACCCATTTGTGTTTTCTTCTTTCCCAGGGATATCAGTATGAACAACATCACAAAGCTACCAGAGGATGCATTTAAGAACTTTCCTTATCTTGAAGAGCTGTAAGTATTTCGCATGTGAAGTCAGGGCTGTTTTTACAGTACTGTGGGATGGTTGTGCTGTTCACCTGAAAATAGGTGGAAAAGCAAATTGTGTTATTAGGATGAGCTGTGAAACAGAGAGAACAATTATACCTTTAAAAAAAGACCTATATATGTTTGGAAGCCAGAGTGGTTAATGCTACTTATGAGTGACTTTTTAGGGTAATTATTTTAATCATGACTACAGTGGTGATACATACTAATTATAGTGTTATTCTAAGATAACATAGGAACAGTGTAATTGCCATTGTTTCCAGTGGAGTTACAATATAGTTATTGCACAGCTTCCATACATACATTGTTTCAGTTACTGTGCAGATAACTCCCATCACTCCTATAGGTGGCAGAGGCAGCATGGTGTAGGTCAGGATGTATTTGAAAAGAAATAGAGGCCTTGTGTTTACAGCTTCTTTTTTATAATTCGTTCTTAGTTTTAGCAGTGCATCTTCCCTTGTCCTGTCTCTCCCTCCCCTCCCTCATTGCTTAGCTACCTCACATCCAGCCTCGTCATTAGGCCCCAGTTCAATAAGGCTCTTAAGCATGATCCTAACTTTATGCACATCAGTATTCCTGTTGACTTGAATGGAACTATTCACTTGCGGAAGTACTCTGCTGAATTGGGGCCTTAATTCAGAAGTCTGAGCAGCAGCTGAAGCACCCTGTAAAAATGAAGCAAAAAAGTAATGATGTAGATTCTATTTTAAAGGTCTGAATATTTCTAATTTTTTTTGTGTTTCAACAGGAAGAGGGACAAGTCTTTATCTTAGTCAGAATTACCACTTCAATAACAGTAATAAATTGCACATAGCCAGTCTGTCTTGGTTTCCCCATCTGTGAAAGGGGGATTATGCTACCGACCTTTTAGGTGTTCTAATAAAAAACAATATACAAGTGAAATTTCTATTGCCCCCTTGACTATGAGTTGCTTAATAATTTCAGTCTTTAAAAGTGCTTTGAGATGATAAATGTTGTTAACCTTGTCTGCGGTTTTGTCTAGACTGGGAAAGGAAATTGGATTTCAAAATGTGTTAACTAAAATCCCCTTGGTTAAAATGTTTGAAACACATTTTTCAAACACAACTCATTTTCCCCATTTAGAAAAAGGCCTTGTGAGGTAAGAAAGCATCATCCTTACTTCACAGATGAGGAAAGTAAGGTAGACAGAGGAAAAGCCATTTGTACAAGGACATATAACACAGTGAGTCAGTAGCAGAGCTAGGAATAGATTGCAGATCCTTTGGCTCCCAGTGTCCTACCCCAACTTTTACATAACATGTTTTCCCTGGTAGGATTGAGGTATTGTGCAAAAATCTGAAGACGGTGATACAGTGCATTTTGATATGACTGTAAAAAAACACGTAACTCCAAGGTGTGCCTAGATTTTCACTGTGTCTTGTACGTGATTCTGGTTCAGGTCAATAGGCCTGTGAAGCAAAGATGAGTTTATTCATCTCAGGCTAACTGTAAATGAGATTCCTTATATTAATGTACTCAAAAGAACTGTCCTCTGCCACCAGGCTCTGGACACCCCTACGTCAATAAAATCTAGAACTGTTTAGTGAGTAATATAGTTGCTTTCAAGATTCCAGACCGTGTTCTCTCCCACACTGTAACTTTAAAAATGTAGCAGTGCTATACTGAAAACGGAACCGTTTAAGAAAACTTTGTGCCACAACATGAGGTGCTGACTACATGCAAAATTACAGGGTTAGGAAGGCTCAGCTGGCTCAGGATTTAGATTGTCTGACCCCTCCCTAAGTGCTTTATAATAGATGCAAATGTGTTTCTGGGTTTTGTATGTTTAAGTTTCCACTAGATCTTATTTGTTTTGTTTTCTGTCCAGGGTTCTTTCTCAAATTCCTCGGCTGTTCATATTTCACACTAAATTTAAAAACCAAAAAACCCACCTTCACACAGACTGTGGGATCCTTCAGTTTTTCCCTATAAGTAATGAAGCAATAAAACCTAACTGGGTGGGTGTGCACTTCATTATGTAATCTCCATAAACCTGGGGTGTGTCATGAAGTATGGAGACAAAAAGGCAGAGCCTTCAGCCACCATATACTTGTGCTTTATTGCACAAGAACCATACTCTACAGTTTGCAATGAGATACATTGTAATGCTGGAATTTGGGAGGGAAAAAACAATCAGACCTGGCTTTAAACTAGGCTGTAGTTCTGAACATCTGGATGTTTTAAATCCTTGCGAGCATGGTTATTTGATGTGTCAAAATAACTAAAAAAATTAGAATAAAATTGGTATTTGTCAAACATTATTTCTGACACATTCAAGTCTTTGTTGCAAAAGAAACAATCCTAGAGACCTTTTTATGTGCGAGTCACGTAGGCCCAAGAGCTGAGTGGTTGGTTTTTTTTCCTTTTTTTTTTCTTTTGTTTTGTTTGTTTTTAAAGGCTATTCCATGCCTTGCTTTGGATGGCAATGGGGCAGGGGGAGATATGCACCCCTACTACACAAGCAGCAACCATTTTAGCTATATCACCACTCTGTCCCTGTCCCCAAAAGCACCCATCACCATTACTATACCGTGGGAATCAGGAGTGCAGCATCTGGAATCCCCAGAAGCACTGAAACATACCCAACCTACTCAGTCCAAACTATCACTGATACAAGAAGACTCCACCCAAGGAAAAAAGCCCCAAGGCGATCAAAGCTGAACAGGCAACGGCTGCACCTCTCAGACGCCACAGGGACTGGTAGAATTGCATCAAAGTTACCTTAGACTTGTACAGGTGAATGCAAGGTTGTTGTTAATGTGAGAATCGTCCATGAACTGCTCACAAGGCTCCTGACCTGGCATGTATCATAAAAATTGGGTTTGATGATGAAGCCAAGCCAGCACAAATCCTGCTAGTCTCTGTGAGATACCTAATACATCATGGGTTTAGAGTGGCCAAGAGTGGAGGCTGTGTGATCATAATCTCATCCAGTTTAGAATAACAAGCAAGATTCTATCCCCAAAATAAAAATATTTGAGTCTGTTCAGCTGGAATGTGAATGGAGTGACAACAAATCATGAAGACTCTTCTAACTTTTATATATCAGATTTACTCATTTGACAAGAATTTAGCCACATTTCTAGAAGAATTAGTCAAGCTTCAACTGAACCTAATGTGTCAGTCCAGAGATTCATTGTCCTGGGAAATTTCAAATTCCATGTAGAAAAATAATCTGACATTATAGCCCAAGATATGCTATGAGCCATGACGGAGCAGGGTTTTGCCCAGGCCATCTCAGACTGCATGTGCAGCTAGATGCATGCCTGATCTAGAACTTAGAAGCACCGATAGCATACCACACTCCTGGAAGGGCCACCGCCAGCACTTCTCAAGAGTGTTTAAAGGGACCCATTCTTGCCCCTTCAATGAACTGATTTGCCCCACAGAACCACCTGGACATTTTCTGTGACCGGAAGATCTTGAAAGGGACAAGCTCTCATCTAATAAATGTAGATGTTGATGAATTACTGAAATATTAACCAACTGCTGTCTGAAACCATCAATGAACTAGCCCCAAAATAACCGCTTCTCTTGTAGGTCCCTGTGGTTCTCTGATGAACTATGAAAAATGAAGCAAGAAAGCAGCTTACAGGAGTACCAATGGCACAAAATATGTTCCACCCAGTCCATGTAGTGCTGAGGCCCACCTGTAGGCAAATGCTGTAAGCCATAAAAGATTCTTTATTTCATACGCAGTTGTGCTAGCCAATAATGGCCAGCTGAACTGATCTGTGCAGTAATCCAACTAATCCACTGGAAGGTCTAAACATGCTTCTAGGACCAAGTGCAGCTCGCTGTGGAAAAGACAAAACCAGCAAGATCTTAGGGAGCCTTGTTGAACAAAAGCTGAACAGTTACCCTGTGGGACTCCTTGCCAGAGAAGGCGAGGCAGAGGCAAAGCCTGATGAGATGTAGGTGTGAGATGCACCTTTTCATCGATAACTCAGTATATAGGAATGACACCCTTAAAACTGACCCAAAACCCCACCTTTGCACCTCCTCACGGACAGGAATGGTGAGGGACCCCTTCTTTTTGATATGGGCATTCATTCTTCTGATCTGAAAGGTGCTTCATAAATACTTTAAATAGCTAATGAGCAGGACCCCATTGTGCCAGATAAATCCAAACAAAAGGGCATTTTTTTTAGCTCCTCAGCTTGCCCCCTGCCATTTTAGGATGTTTGGAGCAGGAGGACCGAGTGGCCAGCTTGGAGAGTGGAAGATTTTCATGGGCACTAGTGACACAACAGGCCACAGCACTGTCATAGAGGAAGTAGAGTGAGGCATGCAGGAGGCAACAACTGCACTTCTGCAGAGCGTGGGGTCCCCAGATGGCAGGTAATCCCCCATCTGTGCAGCTCCTAAGCCATGCAGGAATGGAGCTCTACTCTAACGGGTCTTAGGAGCTCTGGATGGCAGCTGCTGCCTCCTGCACAGCTCCTAAATCATACAGGAATAGAACACCACTATTACAGGGCTTAATACAGTGGTTCTCAAACTTTTGTATTGGTGACCCCTTTCACATAGCAAGCCTCTGAGTGCAACCTCCCCCCCCATAAATTAAAAACACTTTAAAAAATATATTTAACACCATTATAAATGCTGGAGGCAAAGCGGGGTTTGGGGTGGAGGCTGACAGCTTGACCCCCCATATAATAACCTCACAACCCCCAGAGGGGTCCCGACCCCCAGTTTGAGAACCCCTGGCTTAATAGCTCTTCATGCAGGAGACTTCCCCTGCAAATATCCTCCTGCGGGGGGAAGGGGGGAGGAGGAGGGCTGTTTTTCCAAAAAGACAGGCCCTGCCTGCTGCGGCCGCCTTCTGCTTCCTCAGTTTTGCAACACCTCAATTTATCCTACCATCTCATAATCTAGTAATATTGCCAAATAATGCCACATAATTTTATGATGCATAAATGGAGGCAGATAGAAGCATAATTTAGGACCCTGAGCCTTGCTGGGGGATAACAAAAGGAGTAAGGTTCATTTGAAGCAACTATTTTTGTTATGTTAGGGAGGTGGATACTTTGAAGGTCTGTCAGATTTTAAATGGATCCTTTTTCAAATGCTAAGATGAATATTAACAAAATGTAAAGAAGACGCTTAGTGCTAGATATGTAAAAGCTTATCTCCTAATTAAAGGTGCAGTCAACGTCACTAAGTATCTGATCTTCAAGTCCAGTCCAGTGGTATTTGACGATTAAATTACATCCTACCTGCAAATAATTGCAGGTACGAATAGGATAGGGCCAACTAATTCTCAGCTGAAAATCAGGCTCTGGGTGTATGTGCTGTGCGTGCTGTTGTTCACACACCCCCATACATTTACTGCAGAGAAGTTCACAGTGCACTTATCATATGCCTTTAGGATTCTTGCAATATTTATAAATGTTGTTGTAAAACTTGCTGTAACTGATACTCATCTGGAAGTAATTTGCAAGTGACTGAAACTGCAGCGGTCAAAGTCGCTGAGGAGCAGACCACCAAGGCTTTTGCCACAGCAGTTGATGAGGTATATTCTCTACAAAATGTTAACATTAACATGCTACATCCCTGAACTTGATATGGAAACTTAAAATCCTAGAAGAATTTGGCCGCAGTTTCCTAACCACACCTATAAAGTATTTATAGCTGGCTACAAGAGAAATGCAGCTAGATACTACAGTGTTTTTGAAAAGCATAAACCGTTTGCTAATATGAATTCTTAACTGAAAAATCTGGCTTAATGATGTCCTGATGCATTTCTAAGTGATTTGTTAGTGCCTTCTGATATTTAACCCCCTTTTTACAGTGGTATGGAGGGTTTTAGCCATGTGATTTCCACTGACTTACTTACCAAATTAACCCAAATACTCTAACCCATCAGTTCTTCAAAAGGCTTTTCATTTTCAGGATATGTAACTGCAGACAACTTTACAGTGTGAATGCAGAGGCTTAACTTATTCAAAACAGAATGTCTCCTTGACTTTATGACCTTTAGATTGTTTTCATTTCCACTTTCAGCTTTTTAAACCTCTGGCTCCTTATTTACCCTGGGTTGGTGTGTAATGTTTAAGTGATAAGATCCAACACACTGGTTCCTTATCAGTGCATGAGGGCTGGTAGGGGATAGGTAAGTGCCCCCATAGGGAATAGTTAAATTAAGCAGATTGTCCTGCTGCTTCTCTCTGGGGAGTTTGTCAGTACCTCATGTCCATATTTGCCATGGTAATTTATTAATTTTGTTTTGCTGGGTCAAAATAGCATTTGGTCCTGTATATGTGAAACGTGCTTTAAATCCACTCAACTGTAGCTTGGAGGGGTGTATTCTAAACATTGGCTTAATGCAGGGGTAGGCAACCTATGGCACGTGTGAAGGCGGCACGTGAGCTGATTTTTAGTGGCACTCACACTGCCCGGGTCCTGGCCACCGTTCCAGGGGGCTCTGTATTTTAATTTAATTTTAAATGAAGCGTCTTAAACATTTTAAAAACCTTATTTACTTTACATACAACAATAGTTTAGTTATATATTACAGGCTTATAGAAAGAGACCTTTTAAAAACATTAAAATGTATTACTGGCACGCGAAGCCTTAAATTAGAGTGAATTAATGAAGACTCGGCACACCACTTCTGAAAGGTTGCCGACCCCTGCCTTAATGTATTGGGAGAATGCTCTCTCCGCTGCAAAATTCATGAACTCTTCAAAGAGCAAGGGAGGGAACCATTTTGTCCAGCAAGGAGCATTGAGACTTTTTGAAGAGTTAAGAGATACCAGGGCTTTTGAGGTTGTGGATGGGGACAAAATGGGGGACCCAGTAAGTGGTGGGAGATATTGCTCCTTATAGGTTGAAATTTGTTAGACTTGAACCTCCAAGGCATCCCTAAAGGGATTATTTTGCTTCTAGACTCCTCCTAACCAAATTGCAGGGTGCTATTCCAAAAAAACATTGTGAACCCAACCCAGCCAGGCTGTGAGCAGCTCTGGCCATGTAATATATAGTAATATATATTTTGTAGATGTATACTAAGGCAGGAACAGCTTAAATGTCTTCACCAAGGACACATGTTGTATGTCTACACTGCAATGTAAGCCCAGGATTAGTGGGACTTGTGTCAGCTGGCCTGTGTTAGGGAATCCTGGGTTTGAGTGTCTACATTGTACTTTAGCCCTTTTCTAATCTGTGCTCAAACCTAGGCCTCTGGTGCCCACACTGTGGTGCGCAAACCCGAGTCAAAGTAACCATATGAGTCCCTAGCATTCCCCCCACTCCCAAAACGTGGCTGCTCTAGCCCTAGGACCATGGTGCACTGGGAAAACTTTACTGTTGGGTCTGCATGTTACAGGAAGTTTGAAGCAGCTCACTTTGCAACAGACTTGCTCGGTTTGCTCTCCATTGCAAACACAGGATTCTCTCCGATAGTGTGCTTGCAGATTGGAGATCAGAAGAGAATGGGTTAACGCTGACCTGAGCTGCTGCCATTTGAAAAGGGAGGATGTCAGCTTCTGTTTTCCATAGAATGTATTGCAGATTGTTGGGATAGAGAGGACTAAGGAAGTTGTCCCATGGAATTGTAGGATATTTCTGGCAGACTCCCGGGACCCAAGACAAGTGGAGCTGCGTCTACACTGCAGAACAGTAGGGCTCAGGCCCTGGGTCCCAGCTTAATTTGAGTTGAGACCCTCCAGCCCTGCAAGATTCTGGGACTCTGGGTCCAAGTCCTGGGTTACTGCAGTTGAAGTGTAGATGCAGGGGAGGTGGGGGAGCTTAGGTTTATACTGTGAAATATAACCAGCTTCATCACCAGTACCAAGTTAGCTAAGGAATACAGAATCTTTTATGGAGATAGTTTAATTTGACCTTTATGGATAAAAAATTAAGAGTAAGTCTTCTCCAGTTATAAAATATGTAGGAGTTAAGAGAATTGGTTGGTGCATTGAAGCTATTGGTGAATTATTAGAATAGGACAAATGAGGCCTTTCTCTTTTTTGTAAGAGTAGGGGGAAGACTGACCTCTTGTTTTGAGACAGGCAAATGGAGCAAGAGATATAAAAGTAACTGTTATTTACCAGGGGAGGGAGAATGAAGAACTGCTTGAATGTTTAATTGCCTCTGTGCAATTTACTGCACTAAAATGCTCTTGGTCTTGATTAACCATCTTGTTTCTGCTTTAGAATTTTCTGAGCATTGCATTTAATAGACAATGTTTGTCTGGGGAACAAAAGAACTAATTAAAAGGCACGCTGACAGTAGAAAATGACGTGTGTGGTGTTTTGCCTTACGGTTGTAGTCGGAGTCTCTGCAAAGAAAAAGACTAGAGTTATTTTTTGCTCTTGGCTGTAGCTGAAGATGACCACCTGGCTGAAATTTTACAGCTGCTTGCATTCATAGTATCTATTTCAGTGTGTAATTTAGATGTCGCTTTTGTTCTTATTTCTTCATCAGAAGAAAGCTAAGCTACACAGTCTCCTCCCTTTTTGTTTATTAGTTTGGTTTTACAAATAATAGTGTGCAGAGTTTATATCAAGGCCACCAGGGTTGAGCTCTGCTAGTATGAGAAGAAGCCTGGGCTTGAAGGGGCATCCTTCTTGGCCCCAGGTGGAAGACATGTTTCGTTTGAACTTAAGGAAATGTGACCTTTAAATGGGGGTTGTTTAGAATAGCATTAGCACAGCCTTTTTAAAGTGGTATTGAGCACTGGGGTGTTTAAGGTGATAATAAAAAGATGAATAATTTTTCCCTCACTAACATAAAGATATAGTCCCAGAACTCAGAATGGGATGTCAGAGACAAAGAGCCTGTCAAAATAAGGCTTTGTCTTCACTAGGAAAAAAGATGTGTTCTTGATTTGTGTTAGCTAATGCGTAATAATGTCCTAGTGAAGTCAAGGAAGTTTGTAGTGTTGGCAAGTCTAGAGAGACTCCTGGGGATATAGCCCAGGCTTCAGCTTGACCAGCGAGCACATGGTAAATGTATACGTTGCCTTGTCTCGCCTAGAGTCTTGGAATGTGTCTTACACGTACCTTTAAATTCTAGTCAAGGCAAACCCTTGGGCAAAGATTCCCCAGTAGGATTAACCACGACCAGCTAACTAAGGGCTTATCTACAGTACCTGCTGGATCGGCAGGCAGCGATTGATCCAGTGGGGGTCGATTTATCGCGTCTACCGTTGAGCACTCTCCCATCGACCCCCGTACTCCACCAGGGCGAGAGGGAGAATGTCAGCTGTTGACTTACTGCAGTGAAGATACCACAGTAAGTAGATCTAAGTATGTAGCTGAAGTTGCATAACTTAGATCGACTCTCCCCCTCTCTTCCCACCCCACACTTCCCCGCCCCGTGTAGACCAGGCCTAAGTTTCTAAACATCACTGGCTTTGTCTACTCTAGGTGGTGTTGAAAAACATGTTGGCCGACCTCTGTTAATCACTTCCTGTCTAAATGAGCCTTAAATGAATGTGTTCTAGCTGAATTCCAACCCTGATAATGTAAGAATAGGATTTTTGTATTCTAGAAACCTCTAACAAAGCTCACAACTTGTATGTTTTCCTTTTTACAAGAGAAAATGCTAGTTAGCTCGGTAAACTGTATTATTTTGGGAGGGTTGGGAAAGTCTTTAAAATTCCTTTATGGTTTTTGTTTTGACAAGTTAATTTCAACCTCCAAGTGACTGTGTATTAGGTCCCCAGTATTACCTAAACTGGTTATTCTGCAACAAGGGTCTTTTTGAATTCCCTCTTTCAGGATCCTTTCTTATGCTCATCTCTTTTGTATGACTAACTGAAAGTCTTCAGCACACAAATACCTCTTTTGGCATTATTTAAAAACAGTCTGGCTCAGCTCAGTGTCCTAGAGGTAGCACGATGCGTTCTTAAGCTGAAGACCCCCTTACAATCCTGGATTTAGTTGGTTTCCTGAGCCAACAGGATAGGGCTGGCCTGAAGCATAAGTGAAGCATAAGTGAAGCTTTGTGGTAGCCTTAGCAGCTCATAATCTAATTCTCTACTACTGTGGGGTCCCAAAAACAACTTGTGGTGCAGTCTGCCCCTCTTCTGTTATTGGGGATGGAGTAGGGCACAACTTGATTTGTGTGTGCATATTCACAAAAATAGTTAGCTTCTTATAAACCCATGAGCAGTCAGACCCAGCTCTACAAAAGCCATTGATAAGTCAGAGTAGAAATGGCACTCTCTGTATATGGGCAGTAGCCACATAGTCCCTGTGAACACCCTCTCTACGAAAGATTGCCGGGACGGTTTGTTTACCTGCAGCATCTGCAGGTTCGGGGCCACGGTTCACTGCTCCAGGCCAATGGGAGCTGCTGGAAGTGGCGCGGGCCGAAGGATGTGCTGGCCGCCCTTCCCTGACGGGCCACGTGCCAAAGATTGCCGATCCCTGATGTAATCGGAGAGGATCCTGATTCAAAACCCTGGATTTGCACCTGGGAGAAGTCCACAGGTCACCTAGTTCAGACCCTTCCTGGAGAACCATGATATGCAACTATGCCCTCACATATGAAGTTCCATAAAATTCATTCTCAATCCCATTCAACCTCTATCTGAAATTGTTTCGGTGGACTTGCAACAGAACAGGGTCAGGTGCCACAAATACACACATCATACCCACCTCTACATTTTGTCATTCACTATCAGCACCATTTCCCAACTAATGGAGTGCCTGGAAACCATCAGCACACAAATGAAGAATAGTTGGCTGAAACCAAACCCAGGGAGGACCGAGGCTATGGCAGTGGGGAGAATGATACATTTCAAAGAACTTGCCATCTCCACCCTAATTACCCTTCATCCAGGGCATTTTTTCCTGTCAAGATGGTCCACAACATTGGGGACCCTGTGGGTAGCCAAATAGCTAAGGCTAAAAAAACCCAAACATGCACTTACATCTAAAGCTGGCCAGAGAATTACATCCTGATCTATCAGACTCTGTTTTGGCCATGCTGATCCATGTGTCTGTGATCTCTAGGCTTTATTACAGTTAGGAACAAAGATGCTGGTTCTGGAAAAGCTCCAGTTGGTTCAGGATGTAGCAAGCCCACCTGCTGAGCAATACAGGCAGCTGAGAGTGCCTCACCAGATGCTGCACTCTCTGCACTGGTTCCTCGTAGAACACAGAATCAAACTCCTGGATCTGGCCCTGGGAGTCAGTCTTTCTCACAACAGCTGGCCCCTCACTGGGGAAATACATTTCCAGAGCATGTCAGAATATTCAGAGCAAAATGTGTAAAACTCCCATCTTTGACTTGGCTTTTCCACAATCGGACAACACTCTTTGGAGCTTTGGGTGGGGAGGGGGGAAAGAATCCTTTTTTTAAAAAAAACAGTTTTTAACTTCAGTTATCATGATGTTGAGTGCAGAATACTTGGTTACTGGTAGTTCCTGCTACGTTAAAGGAAGCATAAAATAGATAAGAGTCTACGATAATCCCATGTGCTCAGTAGGGGAGAGTGTAGGTCCAGACAGAGAACCCCACAGCTACTTATTCAGACTAGCCCAAATGCTTTAAGGCCCTCCTCCCCCTCATCAAGGATAGTCTTCAGACAGACTGGGGCAGAGCAAAGGAAAGTTCACATTTAGATTGTAATGCAAAAATAGAAAGTGGAAAGAAAATGAGGCATTTATTAAAACATGCTCTTTTTCTTCTTGCTTCAAAGTCAGTGATGCCTGGGAAGCCCAAAGTGTTTACAGTGCTGTAACTTACCAGTGTAGACTACTAGTCACCTATTTTTAAAAGACATAACACAATATTTTCTTACATGGGTGTAGTTTCTGTTTTGTGCTGGAGGATAAATGACTGAATTGCTATGACAACTTGCTCTGACAGTTCAGATTGTGTAATCTTTGCTGACGGTTGTGTACTTTGCCATTTAAAAAGGTAGTAGTTTACATATTTTCTATGGGCTATCCTCTTAAGGAGGTCTGGCCAAAATATAGATGTCACTTGTAAGTAGAATTTGAATGTGCCTTTTTATAGACTGAAACGTTTGCCTTCTTCAAAAGCAACTTTCCTTTATTTTAAAACAAAACCAAACACAATGGGCCAAAATCTGCCCTTGGATAATTTTTCCACTGGGAGGCTGTGGAATCTCCATCATTGGATGTTTTTAAGAACAGGTTAGACAAACACCTGTCAGGGATGGTCTAGGTCAGGGGTCGGCAGCCTTTCAGAAGTGGTGTGCCGAGTCTTCATTTAGTCACTCTAATTTAAGGTTTCGCGTGCCAGTAATACATTTTAACGTTTTTAGAAGGTCTCTTTCTATAAGTCTATAATATATAACTAAACTATTGTTTGTATGTAAAGTAAATAAGGTTTTTAAAATGTTTAAGAAGCTTCATTTAAAATTAAATTAAAATGCAGAGCCCTCCAGACCAGTGGCCAGGACCCGGGCAGTGTGAGTGCCACTGAAAATCAGCATGCATGCCATAGGTTGCCTACCCCTGGTCTAGGTAATACTTTGTCCTGTCTTAGTGCAAGGGATTGGACTAGGTCCCTTCCAGTCCTACATTTCTATGATTCTGTGATATGAGGACAGAATTTAGCACATTAATTCTCATGCTTTTCATTGTATAGTCCAGTGAAAAGCCATTTTAAATGTCTGAGAACAAGAACGATGAAAGACTTTTTATCTCAGGGATCATTTATTTATAGAAAAATATTAATACCAGAAAAAAGGGGTTCAGAATGAAAAGCAGCCCCCTCAAAACTTGATGGTTTATACGGTTATGATTGTGTTACTGGTTATAACTGCATACCCTTTATATCACTCCTTTCTATGCCTTGGTTTACACACACATATCATGAGGGGGCCATCAGGGAGTTGGCTATGGATCCCTGATTTTCCGCACATCCCTGGTGTGGGTTAGAACAGATTAGGAACTGCTTTAATCTGCTTCAAATTACTCTGGTCCCCAAGGGACCGTTCACCAGTGGAAGGAAAGCAGAGGGCAGCACCCTCCAGGCACATCTTCATTTGACAGGAAAATCAAATTCCACTCAAGGCAGATGCTGCCCTAGGACAGCGGGACATCTGGGGCAGTCTTATTAGAGATGAATGGGGCTGATGCCTAGCCCACTAGTAGGACTGCTGTAAAGCAAGTGTTTCTGTGCACCAGGTCCAGCTGGAGACTGCTGTTGTGGGAGCATGAAGCAAAACTCAAGCAGCATGAGGAGGCTTGAGGGATGGGCATGGGGAGACAGTAGTAGCAATAATTACATGGTGCCAGAGGTAGTGCCCGAAAGGGGGTACAGGGAGTCAGCAAAAATGGGAGCACAAGATGGGAGTTGGGTGAAGGAACAAAGAAAAGGAGTCCGTAGAGAAGGTGTAGAGGACTTGTGATGAATTAAGCTGCAAGAGATCAGGGAGGTTGCTTTGGGTCTTGCTTGAAGAGCTGCCTCACAGTCAGAGCTAATACACCAACATACGTGTTATGGTATCTGTCTGTAGAGCACCTAGCACAGTCGGGCCCTGATTCCTGACTGGGATCCCTAGGCGTGCTGCCAAAATACAATTTAGTAAAAAAAAAAAAAAAAAAAAAAAAGACATATTACTTATTAATCTTACAACAAATGGGTGTTGCATTCCTCACCAATATTCTAACTTGCAGTGAGGAATACCAGCTTCCAGTGGGTGATGGCAGGCAGGCAGGCAATGCACGCTAACTCGTATGCATTTATATAGCAAACCCGTGACAGACATACAAAAGCCAACAAACTATTACAGCACAAGAGACACAGCTAGGGTGGGAAGCATCCCAGAAAACTGCAGAGAAAAAATTACAGCAAACCTTTGTGCATGAAGATTTTCACTGGGAGAGAAGGGGACCTAATTCTCTGCTCAAATATCTTGAGGCTCACCACCATCTGGGTTGAAAAACAAGAACAGAAGGCTTCCTAGGGGTTCATGTTGCATCCAGTCAAGAATAAGAGAGAAGATTGATTGATGTTTTTAATCAGGATGGGTCAAATGTTATCCCTGACACAATTCCATTGACTTTGGTAGAATTAACGTGTGGTTAACGTGTCCCAACAATTCTGTAGCAAGGTTGCCAGACTGTCTCATAATTGCACCATTTAACTTACCAAAAGAGAGAGGACTCGAGACTTTGCAGCCTCCAGAAGTGCTTTGGTTCAGTGTGCTATGTCTGGCATCAAACTCTGGGAAGATGATGTCATGGAGGGTATTCCCCAGCCATCCGGAATCCTCTTTTCATAATACAAATAAGGTGCATGTGGACTTGAGGTCACTGGCTATACCATGTAAAATAATGTATGGTATTGGACTCCTACCAACGATGCATTTTATGACTAACAAAAAATGCTGTGCCATCCTACGAGAGACGTATTAATTTATCTTCCCTACTACTGCCCCAAAATCCAACCCTTTTGGGCAATGGGTCACTTCCTGAATTTGTTCAACTTTACAACAATGAGATACCTTGAATGACTGAATTATTCTGAGGGCACTAGTCAACCAGCAAGCTTAGATAATCATAACAGAGTGGTTCTTGATAGTCATATAAATGCAAAGATTTTCTCTCCCTCAGTATTTTATTCCTTGGAAGCACTGCCCTATTTATAGCTCCTAGGCACTATGGTAATACAGATAATAATAGGAATGAAAGAGAACCTAACATCATTAAGTAGTTAAATGTAAATTGTTTTATTCTTACAACTCTGAGCTGTACAGTCTAATGCAGTAGTTCCTTTAGTGCAGATTGTATGTAGCAGTTCCATCGATGTAGCACCCCCATAGGATGCCTATGATGAACACCGAGGAAGTATATTTTTGTCAGTTGATATGTAGGTATCTTTCCACCAGTCGCTTGTATGCCATATGCCTGCAGGAGCTAGTGGCGTTAGGGCCATGTCTACACTGCAGCAGCACAACTACGGTACTGCAGCTATAGTGCCTGTAGTGTGGGCGCTTCCCACGGCAACAGAAGGGGTTTTTCCATCAATGTAGTTTATCTGTCTGAGAGGCAGTAGCTAGGTTGACGGAAGAATTCTTCCATCAACCTAGCCATGTCTACTCCAGGTCAACCTAGCAATGGCACTCAGGATGCAACATTTTTCACAACCCTGAGCACATAGCTAGGTCAATCTAATTTTTAAGTGTAGACCAAGCCTCTGTAATCTGTATAGTAGTGTTGCTTCCAAAATGGCATGTCTTGAATTGATGGTGCAGTACCAGCACATCAGCATTTCTGTGCTCTCAATGTCATTCTTTGAAGTGTTGACGTCTTGAGTCAGTACTCTCGGGAGTGACTTTGATAGCAAGAGATGAGGTTATCAAAATGCCTGGTGTAACCCTGGCACATTCCTTCATCTTCAAAAGTATCTTTAAGGCCATTGGGAGCAGCCCATGTTGCTAATTAGCTGCATTAAACAGTAGCCACTATCAACTGAATTCTCTGTAGCAAGCAGTCTGCCTGACTTCTTAACAGCTTGACTCACGGGAGCTGTCCTTGTCTGTCCATGCCCTTCTCGTCAGTGGCTGGCCTGGGGACTCTCCCATCCATTTTCTTTTTAATCTTTTTTCCCAGGCTTTGGGGGCAGATACTTCCCTGCTGGAGCCTCCAACTTATTCATGCACACAATTTTACTTAAAGTTCCACTTACTTCTGGCCAAGGAGTTATTGGTTGGAGTGATTTTTCTGAACAATGCAAGACACTACTTAGTTCTCTCCTCAGGTTGAGTCCTTGCAATGCTGCTACCCCTTCCTGCCTGAGAAGTAAGAGACAATGAATTAACTTTGTGTCTTATGACATTGGCAAACACTTAAGACTAGACCATTGGGCTAACTCCATATATCTATGTTCTTAACAGAAACACTAAGTGTGATATTCTGGAGATTTTGGAAGTGTCTAATTCGCTGTATTTTGATGTAAGGAGAACAGACCATGGGACGATGTATTGAACAGGAAATTCTTAGTTATTCTTTCATAGTGATGTTCCTCAGTAAGTGCATGATTGCAAACCTTCCTCCACACGTCCAGATGCTTAATTTTTCAGCTCAGAGTGGCACATGAAATAGCCAAACCTGATTTTAAAAAATTGCAGAAAATGAAAGGTGAAAGCGTATTTAGAGCCAGAAGTGATGACAGCCAGAATAATCTGCAAACTATTTGCAAGGTTGTATGGGGAAGGTAACGTTATTGAGATTTTTAGCAGCTGTACCATTCCCTGCACTGCTGTTTATGGTATAAATATTTGCATTTAATCAAGATCTTTTAATAGCTGATTTCCTTCTGCTTCATCACTCAGCAGCATAACTGTATTTTTCATCAGTCTTTTGCCAAAGAAATTAAGGGCATGCCAAAAAAACAACTCTAGGCTAGATTGTGCATTTTAGTGCAGTCCTATGGAAAGAGCATAAACTGTGCTGCTTCAGGAAGAGCCTCACAAACCACTGGACCCTCTGAGAGGCTTGATTCTTCCCACGGCCCCTCTGTTGTTATCAGGATGGAGGAATTTGCTACAGTCCATTTGAGGGTGTAGGACTGCCCCCCCACCCCCCATCCCCACCATGGAGCTGGCCCGCATTGTTGCCAAGCCTGGTAGGGGGACAATGGAATAATAGCTCTGCCTAGTGCCCATTCAGTCTGTTTCCTGCGACGGGACAACTGATGCACAACCCTTGCATTCCCCCCCCCAGCACCCATGGCAAAGAGCTAAGTAGCCTTAATGTAATTGCCCTAGGAAAGGACTCCTTACTCCCTTGATTGGCTGGTTTGGGGCTGGTCACAATCTAGCCCCTGAAGACTGTTCTTGATGAACTGGAGAAAAGAGTTTGATTTCTGTATTAAACTATAGATATTTAGGGACCAGTCCTTCAAGGTAAGGAGAACTTCCTGTGATTTGTGGAGTTGTCACTTCCACTGCAGGGAGGAGGCACTCAACACCTCGCAGGACTGGGTAAGCATTGTACAGTTTTTACAGCAAAATTTAGCTCTCACCCTTTTTCTTTTAAAGAATTTTCAGGGGTACTAAGCAGTGATGTATTTTTTTATAGTGTAGGAGCCCTGCAGACGTGACCTGAAATTGATAATTCTGTCATGTGTGAAGAAATTTTTGGAGACTCCCTTGTGTGTGACGTCAACATATGATAAAGCACTCATATTCATCACCTAATATTCTTCCAGTAAATTTTACCTCATTGAAAATCTGTGCAACAGCGATGATGCGACTTTATACGTTAGTGATAAGTACGCATACTATATCAAGAGAAAACACACATAACCAAGCTTTTATGTGCCAGACTTCGTAGCAAGGCACATCTGAAGTACACATATAGTTAGTCAAAAAGCCCATTGGCGGTGCATGTAAAATATTGTTTTTGCAACATAAATATTCTCTATAAACTTCAAATAAGGGCAGGATTAACTGGTATGCTTCAGCTATTTTTGGGCCACTTCATAAAGCTACTTTAACTAGCTGATCAGAGCAGGTTTATAATGGTTTTCTACCAACTCCCACTTATGCTGAAGATCCTTACCCCCCACATCCCAGCAGCCCTGACATACATTCCACCCACCTCCGCCCCACCGACCACAGCCCCCAACATCACCCATTTGCCTCCAACATCCAGGAGCGATGCTCTGGACTGGTCTGGCAGCACTATATCCCTGGTTTTGAGACTTCTCTCCCTTGGTAAAGCTCTGATTTTATAAGACAGAGACAGACAGACACGCAAATAGATGGTAGATAGGCCATGACTATACTACAGAGCCTGTGCTGACATAGCTATGCTGGCATGGCTCTCTAGTGTAGATGCAGCATATACCAACAAAAACAGTTTTTCTGCCTGCTTAGGAATACCACTTCCATAAACAATGTTAACTATGCCAACAGAAGCACTCTTCTGTTGGCATAGCTGTATCTACACTGGGGGTTTTGTCGCTATAGCTATGTCCGCTGTTAATGTGTTTTTTTTAATACCCACCGTCGGGGGAAATTTTCTGTTTTGGCATTAATACCCACATGCCATCTTGAATTTGTGGCAACAACAACTAGGAATCCATCTTGGCTGCCCTTCTTCCCCCTCTTCAGGTATAGTTTCCCGCCCTTTCTACCGAAAAGGTGGGAATCCAAGTAGCCATGTGATATGTCATCTGCCCAGGAACAGCAGGGCATAGAAGAGCTAGCACATCAGAAGGAAGGGACTGCCCATCTGAGTGGCTGAGTGCTGGACCACAGCAGTGTGGTCTACTCAGGTGCGTAAGCCAGAGTACCGCGCCTTAGGGTTGTGGGAGGGTTTAACACACTTGCACTCAAGGGTGAGCTGCTAGCTTCCACTCTCTCATCCGGATCTTACTTGCACCCGCGACGACACAGGGAAGGAGAAAGAAGAATCACCAGCATCAAGTAGAGTTATCGCCTACCTGTTGCCTGAGGTCCATTCTTCATCCTGTTGAGTCACCTGATTGGTTCCAGACCCGATCTGCATCATGAGGCTCCAGATGCAAGCTGCAAGAAATGGTAGAGACCTTTTTAAGTCCTCCATACCCCTCACCTGGGACCCGTTTTATGGAGGGAGTAAACCCTTTTTGGTCACAGGCAGTATAATTATAGTGCCACCTTTACCTATTTACCTTACCTACCTGTGTTGGGAGTCCTTTATAGCATACCCCGTTTACTTACCTTGTTTAACTGTTGTTGGTCTAATAAACGTACCTGCGTTTTACTCCTGCACTCCCTTGTTGGTTTTTATTTTGGGCGATCTTAAACCCTGATGATAGATGCGGGTAGGGAGACAAATCTCTCGACTGGTCTCCGGCCTTCCTAAAACCAGTCAACACCCTGACCCAATAGAGCTATGCCAATAGAAGTTAAAAGTGTAGACTGAGCCTGTTTGTGTGTGTTTTTAATTTAGTTTTTAATCTTCTACCAAAAAACCCTGGGCATGGCTCAAACAATCTATTGATCTTTCATTAATTCCTCCTCTAACATGTGTTAAGAATAATGTTGGGAATCTGCAAGAAATGGTAGAGACTTTTCAGTTACAGCACATATGTAAAACAAGTGAAGATGTGACCTTTTCCCCCCCTATTTCTCTTTGGCTGGTTTTGAACTAAACCTTATTCTATGAAGAAAAATATCCCCATCCTGACAGCTGCAGCATGCTGCAGCAGAAGAAAGCTTGTTAAAATGATGCATAATATTTTAGTCTTAGCCTACTGGGTAACCGTAGTTGGAACCTCCTGATGAGAAGCCATGCTCCCCAAGGCTAGTACATGCATGATAAATGTATATTTGGAAATCTGATTAGTACAGCCTTTGCACACTTGGCCAGTTGTATCCTGTTTCCTGGAAGGCTGCCAGACTTAAGCTAAACGGAAATGTAATGGATTGCAGTTTTTCTGTTGGTTGGTTGCAGCAGGCTGAATAAACAGGAGTTGCCTTAAGGTAGACTCAGTATTCCTATATAAAGTCACGCAAGCCTTGCTTTTGCTTAGTTGTATCTTGTTTCTAGTGCACAATATGTTGCTTCCGTGACAGTGGATGGGATTGATGGTGGTCCAACTTTTTATTTTTTATTTTTTTAATAAAAAATATTATAGCAGATGTTTGACCAAATCCCAAAGCAGCCCATTTAGGTAGGGAGCTTAATGCTTTTAGAACCACAACTGTTGCTGTTCATAAACTTGTGGGGAATGGTGGTTTTTTGAATAAATGCTAGATTATCAGTGTCAGTAACTGTCTGCGGATATAATTTGGTGCTATATGTTCAGTTATGTCTCTGTTTATTTAAGAGTTTCTGTTTCGATTTAAAAAAAACAGTTTGCATTTTCTTTTAATATAGCTGTGTTTTGGAGATAACTGGCAAAATACAGGTTCATAAGTACTCATTATACACTTTGCAGGGAGCCAACACATTTTATACATATTTGTTCTCAGTGCATTTTTTAGGAAATCATTAAAAAGAAAGACATGCACACTTTTTCAAGAAAAAAATTAAAATCTAAATTTAATACAAACCATTTACGGCAACTAGCTGGGAAACGTAGCACTGAACTTATTTGTTTTTCGTTGTTTGAATTCTAAAAAACCAAAAATCATGAGGTTAAAAAAAATATTAATCAACGTTAGATCTTTTTAGTTTTTTTTGGCCTTCTGGTGTCAAAGCCTTTAGACTGCACTTGGGGCATGTTTTCAATTTTTATCTGTTACCTGGAGGGCTAGAAACTGATTTTATAAAAAACAAACAAACAAAAAAAGCTGTGTGTCTTGTGTATTTACCTGTCTCCAGGAAATGGGGCTTTAAGAACAACACACAGTGACAATGTGACTTGCCATAAAATTACAAGAGAGTTTTCTCTTGTCTTATACTGGTATTGTAAGCCGTTTGAGGGCAGGGACCATCTTTTTGTTCCATGTTTGCACAGTGCCTAACACAATGTTGTCCTGGTCCGCGACTAGGGTTTCTAGGTGCTAGGGTAATGCTACTAATAATAAAGAGTTGGCAATACTGCATACTTGTACCTCTGCAGTTTGTTGTATTTGAGAGTGTAGGAAAGAGTAAGGTTTTTTTGTTTTGTTTTGTTTTATATTTGGAAAGCATGTACAGCACCGAGCACAATAGGGCCATTGCCTTGATTGGGGCTTTTAGCTGCTACTGTAATTTAAAAAAAAAGTAGTGTATCTGAACTATGCATATTAAAATTCCAATCCTGCTAAGTCTTTTTGGACTTGAATAGTTCCATTCATTTCAGTGGCGCTTCTTTTCTTGCATGTGTTTTACACTCTTGCTTAAGTCTTTGGAGTATCGGGGTCTACAGCTGCAATTCTTCTGATGGATTCTGACCATAACCACCTAAACCATGTTGTCAAACCTTAGACCTGGGGGGTTTATTCGTGCCACTAGAGTCCCAAGTGACATCTGTGGAACAAATTCACAAAAATAATAAACTCCCTTTTTCTTCAGCTTGCTAATACATGGACACTGGTATCACTTGTTACACCATCACGTTCCTGTTCACAAAGGACAGGCACTGCTCCATTTGTTTATATACAAAAATACTATTGTTGTCAGGTGGATTGGAAGCTAATTAATATGCAGAAGTTTATTATGGCATCCATTCAATCATAGGCAAATTTCCATAACAGACAAAATTAATGTCTACGATGATCTGTTACACACAATGAGAGATTACAGAGATGAGATGAACAAAATAGTAATTTTGCTACCTTTTTACCACTCTAAGACTCTAGTGAAGAACATAAGGATGGCCACATTGGGTCAGACCAGTGGTCCACCTAGCCCAGTAAACTGTCTCTAACAGTGCCAGATGCTTCAGAGGGAGTGAACAGAACACGGCGATTTCAAGTGATCCATCCCCTGTTGTCCAGTCCCAGCTTCTGGCAGTTGGAGGGTTAGGGACAGCCAGAGTATGGGATTGCATTCCTGACCATCTTGACTAGCAGCTATTGATGGACCTATCCTCCATGAACTTATCTAATTCTTTTTGAAACTCAGTTATACTTTTGACCTTCGCCACATCCCATGGCAACGAGTTCTATAGGTTGACTGAGCATTATGTGAAGAAGTACTTCCGTTTGTTAGTTTTAATCAGGTTGATGGGTTTGTTGCTATTTCTGTCATCTCCCCTCTAGAAACAATATGCTAGTGTTTTCCCCTTGATGCTGGATCAATTTACAATTCTCTGGAACAGAGATGATAATTTGTAATCTGCTGTTAACTTTTTTTTAAGAAGAGTGAGCGATAGTAGACAGAAACAATGATTGTTTTGTACGGATGTTCCCATTTTATGTTTCCATTATATAATCTACACTGACGTCTTCAGATCTCAATTTAGATAATAAAGCAAATAAGGAAGCTAATATTTTGGCTGAAATGATTCTTCATTGTAATGTTCTCATTCTTTGGCAGCTAGGGATTACCAGGTGTTCTGCATTTTATCATCTTTTACCTTAATAAAACATCTAGTGTCGCAAATATTAGGAGCTCAGCAAAGGTTGACCACACAGCAAGTACTGATCTGGAAGTTGGCAAAAGGTTTGAAGAAAATACAAGGGGAAAAATAAGTAGCTGAAACTCTGTTGCTTGAGTGGTTTTTTTCACCTTGTGTTCTGAAGAAACTTTTATACCTATTATAGTGATTATTAATGTTAGTTTGTTAATGTGGATTGCATTACTATCTAGGAGAGACTTGGCCCCATTGAAGTCAATGAGAGCTTTGCGATTGACTTCAGTGGACCCAGGCTATTGCCCCGAATCTAGTGGTGAACATCATCTGAATTTTAAGATGTTCAGCGCAAACCTCTTTCACATCCTTCCGTCTAGCAACTAACTATTGCTGCTTGACTGCATAGTTTCTTTAGAATCTGGTGGCTAGATTAAAAACATGTGGATAACTGAGTATTCTTTCACCTAGGCTATGCTGGAAGCCTCAGGAACATATTGATAGCAGTTAACTCATTTTTCAAACCCAGGTTCATAAGAAGAATCTTAATCCATCCGTTGGTGTGTTAATTTTAACATTTTCAGTCTCTCCTTTAATTGCTGATAAATAAGGGGCTGAAGAATGAGGAGGTCTTCTGATTTTGTTTACAGGATTATGTTCTTGGGGTGATACCAGACTTTATTGTTTTTTGAGAAAGGGTGGCTGGGTGGGAATATAAATATATTCTTAAATTATCATACAGGAAAATCTCAAGTTGGAAATAGTCTGTGTGAGTGCTCTCTAGTTTCTGAGAGCTGCTTCTTCATGTATTGCATTAATCCGATAACTATAGTAAAAGTAAGAGGAAAGTATATGATTAAATGGGTTGATCACAAATTTAGGTCTAGAGAAGTGATTTTTAATGCATTATGCTTTACTGAAAATGTGTAATCATGAGTGGTGGTAAATGTGAGGATCGCAGATATGGTATAATTTGATGCAAGCTTTGATGCACTGATGGTTTCATCTGTTAGACAGTGGTAAATGTACTGTATTTTCAGAGTCTGAATTATTATTACAATTTTTTTCCAGACGACTGGCTGGCAATGACCTTTCTTTTATCCATACGAAGGCCTTGTCTGGGTTGAAAGAACTCAAAGTGCTGTAAGTAATCAAATTTTAGAGCTTCACAGCTAGCTGTGTACTTTCTTCTTGCACAGTCAGCATGTTTACTGATAGGCTGGACAGAAACAGAATTTATTGTTCAGACAGTACAGTAACATGAAAATCTTTACTGCTTTGTTATTTTTTGCATAATCCCTTGGGAGTGCTAACCTTGAAGATGATGTGCATTCGATAATAAAAACAGTTGTCACCTGGATTAAATTGTAATTACTTAATTTATTGGAGTAATAGTGTTTGACTCCCAGAGGTGTCTTGTGGTAGAAAAATACTAACTGTTAGACCACAGGGTGTCTCTTTTTTCTCCTTCCTGTCTGGCTATCCAAAACAGAGAGAAACAATGGACCCAAGAGGGTTCAGAGGAAGCCACTAAGGCTTTTCTCCTTCTATCCCATCAGGTGTTCAGACACTACTGTAATGTGTATAGTATGAGAGCCTAGATAGTTTTGGGGTGCCATTCCACCTCCCTCAGAAAAGAATATAACACTGCACTCCTGTAACTGAGATTGACCAGTAGAAGGATTTCTAAGTGAAGCAGTAGTAATGTGACACTCTCGCTGTGCCCTGTTTGTCCCCAGCAAATGAGAATATCCACTACAGCTGCTGCTCCATAGTTAAGGCTGAAACTATCTTCCTGTTATAAACAAGATTTTAAAAATGAAACACATCTCTGTCCTGAAATGTTAGTGCTTGGGTAACGGGGTGTATTTATACAAAGATCGGCCCAATAGAGAATGGATACAAAGAGGCTGAGGGAAGGCCCCTGAGGGGAAAAAAGGGAAATCTTCAGTGAGGAAAGAAGCATAGGCCCAGGAGTAAGAGGGAGGACTGAGAAACTCATCTGCAATACTGCTACAGGAGGTTTCGTAAGGTAAATGCAGGGAAGGTACTCAAAATCAGGCCCTTTAAGGTATCTCAAGCACAGGCGCTGTCACATTCCAATGTGCCGGGGGTGCTTGATCCCAGGCTCTGTCCCAGGCCCCGCCCCCACTCCACCCCTTCTCGCAAGGTCCTCCTCTTCCTGCCTTGTTCCCCCCCCTTCCCCTGAGTGTGTCACGCCCCTCCCCCTCAGCACCTCTTGCACACCATGAAACAGCTGATCGCGGGAGTCATTGATCGGTGGGCGACTACTGGGGGGTGCTCTGCACCCTCCATTTTTTCCCTGTGGGTGCTCTAGCCCCGGAGTACCCACGGAATCAGTGCCTATGATCTCAAGCTGGGCACCCAACATTTTTGTTAATTCTTACAAAATTTAAACCTAAGTATATTAGTTGACTGTTAATGTACTTGCATAGTTACATTTGCACAAACCGTCTATTGACCCATTTCATAACAGCAAACAGATCAACCATTAAATGCTGTTGATAAAAAATATTCTTCACCACGACCGAAACATTGTCTTATAAGAGAACTTATCGATTTGATATAACTTAATGTAGCCTGTCACTACCTTTCTTTAGAAATCTCTCTCTAAAATCAACAAGGTACATCCCACAGTACGGTTCCATTATAGAACAAAATGGAGGGGCAAAGATAAGTGTGGGTGAGGCTGTAGAGGGTAGGGAAGAGTTATATGGAAGTAGAGAACAGGCTGGATTCCTGAATAGTTCATTGCAGACTCTCTACCATTTTGTATTTTTTTGCTGACATTATTCAGTAAGATTTCTGTGTGGTGTTTCATACTGTGAATGTGCCCAGAATCGGCACACTATGCAAATGCAATTATTAAAATAAATTCTACTTTGGTGCCATTTTTTCTAGAAATAGAGGAATCAGTAGAAACAACCATAAAAATGCAAGTAATGGTAAATCATAAAATGCTATTTATTGGAGCAAATTGAGCCCCAATGTAAATTGTTGCAGGTCCCAATGAAGTCAAGGGGAATTGCAACAGTTTATATCAGAGATGATTTTGGCCCATTATATTCAAGAAATCCAGCCCATTGATGTAGATCGTTTGTTTAATTAATGCAGTGATTGTGTAAGGAGCTGAAATAAGACATTTTCACTATTATTTTAACATTATCATGGAGTATTTTGTCTTAAGAATTCCAAAATGCTTTTTCTTGTACAAAAAGTCCACTAATGAGGAATATGATCTCTTATGTCAAATAGAAGATACTTTAAAGATTATTGTGAAAATCGTTCACTAACAAAGATTCTTCTACAGAACCCTACAGAACAATCAGCTGAAGACTGTACCTAATGAGGCCATTAGAGGACTAAGTGGTTTACAATCCTTGTAAGTGTTTTTTTATTTTGTTCCTCTTCTCCCCCCCCATATATATATATATATATATATATATATATATATATATATTCTGTGCCCCTGCCCCTACAACTCTATATACATATTTGCTGTATTCTAGAATACATTGAAATGCAATGATTTATGTAAAATAATGGTTGTGGTCTTAATATGTTAATTTGAAGTGGAGCAGAAATTTCAATCAAGCGTAGAAAGGAATTTTGCAATGTTATCTCTGAAAAGAATAATTTCATAAACCCATCCATAAGAGAATGTAAATACAGTGCAGATATGGAAGGTCCACATTGGATCATCCAGCATGTCCTAAGGTATTTAAGCAACTTAAAGAATTGTGCAGAAGTGTGTGAGTCTTTCGTGGTTGGGGAGGAGGGCATTTTGATCAGATCTTGATGGTCAACTGCAGCTCTGTACGAGGTGAATGTTTTTCATTTTGGTATACTGCATGGGTTTTTCTCTCCTCTCCCTATCTACTTTCTGTTTACATGCCAAAATCCTGGTTTCTGCACAAAGGACCTCTCCCCTCCAGCTCTGCAGTTGGTCATGGAGCACCAGTTACAAGTTTTGCACAGCTGCTTCCCCACTCCATAAGCAGGGATCTTGGGCACTGCAGTCTCATAGTTGTGATCCTATGGGCTGTGCTCTGCTACGCCCCTGCCTTTTTCCCCCTTCTCTGGAAACCAAAAGAAACTGCCCCAGACAGTCTAAGGATTGGCTACAGCATGCACTGTTGTGGAGCAGTGGGCTACAGCATGCAAGTGTGTAGCATTGACTTATGCAGCCTCTCTGCACTTCCCCCCTGCTGTTCTGCTTCTTGGATGCTACACACACGAAAGGTGGCTGGGGTTGTGGGCGGAGCTGAGCATAGCAGAATAAAACATAGGCATTTCTCAACAGCTGGTGGTGAGAGTCGGTCCATGGACCATCTAGCCTTTGTGGATCCAAAAGTAGCGCGGATATGTGCTATCCCCCATCCCCATCAGTTATGGAGCCTTTTCTTGATACATGCAAGTGAACCACTTTAGAGAAGATTATACTCCAGTGTATGTTATCTGCCTGAATTTAAAAGGACTACAGGCTGGTGTCCAGGGATGCCTCATGCTAAGAAGAAAACACTTCAAATAATGCTTCATTGTTGTGATGTGCTCCTTATTAAGGAAAAAGTTCTTTCTTGGTATCAATATTTTGCTGGTGTTGCAGAAGAGATTATATCCATTAATATTCTCACGGTCTGGAATCTGTACCTTTGATCTGTAGTGAATATGCTTTTGTCTTCAAGTACATACAGCACTTCTGATTAAACAGTCCTCTGATTAAGCCTTAGATTATTTAATCCAGCAGTTGATGGTTTTGATAACAATTTCTGATTAAAAGGAAAGAAGAAAAACCAAGGCAATGGTAGTGAATGAATAAATTAATCCAGAGTCATTCTTTATAATGTGTTTATTAAAATTAAATGAATGAAGTGAAAGTCACCCTAGCAGCTGCATTGGGGACAGATGAGCTGTAGGTGATGTGAATGTTGGAGAGTTTGAAGAGAAGGAGGGGGGGAGGTAGCTTAGTGGTTTGAGCATTGACCTGCTAAACCCAGGGTTGTGAGTTCAATCCTTGAGGGGGCCACTTAGGGATCTGGGGCAAAAATCAGTACTTGGTCCTGCTAGTGAAGGCAGGGGGCTGGACTCAATGACTTTTCAGGGTCCCTTCCAGTTCTATCAGATAGGTATATCTCCAAATAAATAAAGGACACTAACAAAAAAAACCCTATTTTTTCCCCTTTTCAGTTCCCAAGTTGAGTTTACAGGACTATCAGTAAATTTATTAAGCATCTGGATGTCATTGGGCATAAATGTTGAAACCCCACAATTACATGTTAGCAGTCACTTTTTTCAGACTATTTTTTTCTCTAGAGAGATGGATTCAGATTTGATTTGTGTTTCACTCCATTCCCAAGAGGACATCTGTCCACAATACAAACACCACAACTTGTTACAATTGGCAGCCATTTGATATCAAGATTGTGGTGATGTTTTAGTTTGAGACAGGTGCATTGGTAGATGTGTATGTGGAAAAACATGTAAGGCAAAATGTGCTGGGCCTTAGAATACACTATCTCTTTCATGGATACTAAAGTTTCCATTTATAATAGAACAACAATAAATTAGGGATTGATCCTGCAAACCCTCAACTCAGAGTTCACAGTGATTTCAAAGGGGCACTTCATGCATAGGGGTTGCACGATTGGGCACATAATTTCCATGTCAGAAAATGTAGAAACATTGATACGAGTGTGCTTCTGTATTAATAAAATGACCTTTGACATAGATACTTTTTTTATTTTTTAGGGCAAATTCCTAAGGCCCCTCAGGTGGGATGATCTTTGTATACAACAGATAGCTGTTTTCATGATGCATGCTAGAAAATTGCTGCTGACTTTTATTTATTTATATAATCTCCATTCAAAAACTGCAAGCTTAAACATCAATGAATGTGTTGTCTCTTGGCAGTTCCCCAACTTGCTGTGAAGGAAGTTTTGAGAGAGATTTTTTTCTTGGTGAAGACACAAATTATTCTTTCCTTAAAATTTCAGAATATATTGATAACCATTTGGTTTGCGGGTCCTGCATAGCTGTATAGCCTTTGTTTTATTGCACGAAGATGCAGACTGCATAGACTGTTGCCACGTTGTATGTGTTCATGATTCCCGTAAATGTACCTGGTTTGAAATAAAATAATTACAGAAGCTTTACAATTCTTAATGTTTGCATGATAGCTGGACAGTAGCCAGTGTGGTTCTGAATACACAATGGCAACTCTATATTTTCTGTTGATATTGGCTATTTTCCCAGGTCTCTTTTCCTGAGGAAAGCTAGAATATAGTCATTATTTATGAAGAGTGCAGTTTACCAAAATGAAGAGTTACAGTGAATGGAAACCCGCTTTTCAACACCTCAGGATGCTTTATCTGCAATTATGTGTCTTCACATTGCAAGATGCAATGATGTCTTTGAGCAGAAACATGGCTCATACAAGTAAACTACCAAGACAAAATGCACCAATTTGTTTTTTCTTATCCAAATTATATCTGGTGTTGCTAGAGCAAGAACCTGTCAAATGTGGAGCCCAATTAATGAAATTGGTACTATTGCTTTTTGACTTACTGCCAAATATTAACAGTATATGCCTGTCACTTATAATGTTTGGCATACGTAGCTTACACAGGTAGAGAAGTGACCTTGTTCCCATCTGAGATTAGGAAATGGATGTGGAGAAGTTAGACTTGCTCAAGGTCACAAAAGGAGTCAGTGGAGGTGCCAATGATAGAAACCGAAGGAGAGTCTCTCTTCCACTGTGACCCATATATACAGCTCCAGCAGCTTACAGTGGCTATTGGGGCCAATGGAGAATTGCCTGGTGTGGGGCCTGCACAGAGCCACCATAGGCAGCCCTACATGCCCACCTCACAAGCCAAAGCATCAGAGGCATGTTGGGACAGGAGGGTGGGTATCTCTATAGCACTTGCTGATTTTTGGGCTGTAATACAAATTGTAGGGAGTCATTGGGATGCGGCTGTAAATTAGAGCAACCCCTGGACTACTCTGAGTTATGCGAAAGGCCGTGCCAGTCCCCAGCCAGTCCAAAATCTAAAGCAACTTTTACCAACTCTCTCTTCCTAGGTTGGAGTCATAGTTGAGGATTTCTCCTCAGGTCCCCTGACTGTGTTGAAACCCTGACATGCTAAAACTATATAATGAACCATGATATGCCTCATTTAGGTATGCAAAATAGAATAATATTTTTATCCAAGGACTTTATAATGTTTTATAAAGTTGTATTATCCCATTATTCCACATAGAAGTGAAGTGAAGGGCTTGGCTCAGTAGGCCAGCAGGGAATAGAAACCCAGATTTTGCTTAACTCCAACCTGTTCTAAAAACTCCAGACAGCATTGACAGATATCATTTTCCTGAGAGGAAATTAAACTGGCCATCTTTAATGTTGTGAGCAGAACGTTAAAGTTCTTCTCAAATGTTTCAATATTTTTAAAGTAGCATTAAGTAGAAGCTCCTGCTTCACTGTTTTGCGTGGAGTTATTTGTAGTGGAAGAGTTCAGGTGTGCTAAATGGAGGGACAAGACGCATGTTCAAGTTGTGTTAATAGAACTACTCTTGTACTAGAACACCATTTGTCCTTCAGTTACAGGAAAAGAGCTGTCTGCATATGCAGCTCACAGTCCGTGCAACCTCACTCCTTCTGCTTTCTGGTTCTACCATCTTTCTCTCAAGATCCTAACTTTCAACTCTATAAACACTGTGGCTGAGATTCTCAAAGCTGCCTAAAGGATTTGAACACTTAGTTCCCATTCATTTTAATGGGATTTGGGTGTCTAATCCATGAGTCAGCTTTGAAAATCTTAGCCAATAGCAATCAGAGTATCAGAGAAAGAAGTGCATTGTACTGATTACTTTGCATAACTGCAGTACAGGAACTACTGTTACTATTCCAGCAGTGATAGATGCCTTCTGTGGCCTTCCCCTCTATATATGTGCATAATTATAGTATTCTATAGTAGCTGAAAGCATTGCAATGTGCTGTAGCTCATAAAAGATTTTTGCTGATTGTCTCTCTAACATTTTTACATATTAAGTTAATGAGAAGTGTGAAAAAAAATTCAAATGTGTGTTTGTTAAAACTTAAATCACTTTTTTAAATGCCATCATTTCCTGGCTTACTTCCTGTTAAAGTGACACATTCCACTACCCTTAGGCCTGGTCTACACTACGAGTTTAGGTCGACTTTAGCAGGGTTAAATCGAATTAAGCCTGAACACGTCCACACGACGAAGCCCTTTCTTTAGACTTAAAGGGCCCTTTAAACCGGTTTCTTTACTCCACCTCTGACAAGGGGATTAGTGCTAAAATCGGCCTTTGCGGGTCGGATTTGGGGTAGTGTGAACGGAATTCGACGTTATTGGCCTCCGGGAGCTATCCCACAGTGCTTCATTGTGACCGCTCTGGACAGCACTCTCAACTCCGATGCACTGACCAGGTAGATAAAAAAGCCCTGCGAACGTTTGAATTTCATTTCCTGTTTGCCCAGCGTGGAGAGCACAGGTGACCACGCAGAGCTCATCAGCACAGGTAACCGTGATGGGAGTCCCAGGATCGCAAAAGAGCTCCATCATGGACCGAACGGGAGGTACGGGATCTGCTCGCCATATGGGGAGATGAATCAGTTCTAGCTGAACTCGGTAGCAGTAAACGAAATGGCAAAATATTAGAAAAGGTCTCCAAGGCCATGAAGGACAGAGGCCATAACAGGGACGCACAGCAGTGCCACGTGAAAATTAAGGAGCTAAGGCAAGCCTACCACAAAGCCAGAAGCAAACGGAAGGTCCGGGGCAGAGCCGCAAACATGCCGCTTCTACGCGGAGCTGCATGCCATGCTAGGGGGTGCAGCCACCACTACCCCAACCGTGTGCTTTGACTCCTTCAATGGAGAAACACACAGGGAAGCGGGTTCGGGGTATGAGGAAAATGAGGATGAAGACAATGAAGATAGCTCACAGCAGCAAGGAAGCGGAGAAACCGGTTTCCCCAACAGCCAGGATATGTTTATCACCCTGGACCTGGAACCAGTAACCCCCGAACTCACCCAAGGCGTGCTCCCAGACCCTGAGGGCACACAGGGGATCTCTGGTGAGTGTACCTTTGTAAATATTACACATGGTTTAAAAGCAAGCGTGTTTAATGATTAATTTGCCCTGGCAATTGCGGCCAGTACAGCTACTGGAAAAGTCTGTTAACGTGTATGGGGATGGAGCGGAAATCCTCCAGGGACATCTCCAGAAAGCTCTCCTTCATGTACTCCCAAAGCCTTTGCAAAAGGTTTCTGGGGAGGGCTGCCTTATCCCGTCCGCCATGGTAGGACACTTTACCACGCCAGGCCAGTAGCACGTAGTCTGGAATCATTGCATAACAAAGCATGGCAGCGTATGGTCCAGGTGTTTGCTGGCATGCAGACAACATCCATTCCTTATCGCTCTTTGTTGTCCTCAGGAGAGTGATATCATTCACGGTCACCTGGTTGAAATGGGGCGATTTTATTAAGGGGACATTCAGAGGTGCCCATTCCTGGTCTGCTGAACAGAAATGTTCCCCGCTGTTAGCCACGCGGTGGGGGGGAGGGGTGAAGTGATCATCCCCGAGAATTGGGTGTGGGGGGGGAAAGGGGGTTAGTAGGGTTTGTGCTGCATGTTAACCCAGAAACCGCAGCCCCTCCTTTTACATTGCAAACCCATTTTAAATGGCCAACCCAACGGGTGCTTGGTATGGGAAATGAGGGCGCTACTGTTTGAAACCATTCCCACATGTTAAGAAGGTTAAAAAAGCCAAAAGACTGTGGCTTACCATGGCTGCCTGCAAGCCGAAATCTGTTGCCTGGCACTGCGTGAGTGATCTCTCACACCAAACCGGCAGGCCATCAATATAAGAGGATAAATGCGACCTTGTAACGAAAGCACATGTGCTGTGTAATGTGAACAGCAAAATTTAACGTGAAAGAGTGTACCCATTGTTCTCTAAAATGTGTCTTTTTTAACCACCTCTCCCTTCTCCTCCACCAGCTGCAAATGTTTCTCCTTCACAGAGGCTAGTGAAGATTAGAAGGAGAAAACGGCGGACTTGGGATGATATGTTCTCGGAGCTCCAGATGTCCTCCCACGCTGACAGAGCACAGCAGAATGCATGGAGGCAGTCAATGTCAGACTACAGAAAAGCACAATATGAACGAGAGGAGAGGTGGCGGGCTGAATCACGGGATGAACAGAGCAAGTGGCGGGCTGAAGATGATAGGTGGCGTCAGCTTGCAGACCGAAGGCAAGAGTCAATGCTCCGGCTGCTGGGGCATCAAACTGATATGCTCCAGCGTATGGTTGAGCTGCAGGAAAGGCAGCTGGAGCAGAGACCGCCACTACAGCCCCTGTGTAACCAACAGCCCTCCTCCCCAAGTTCCATAGCCTCCTCACCCAGACGCCCAAGAACACGGTGGAGGGGCCTCCGGCCACCCAGTCACTCCACCCCAGATGATTGCCTGAGCATCAGAAGGCTGGCCTTCAATAAGAGTTAAAGTTTTAAACTGCAGTGTGTCCTTTTCCTTCCCTCCTCCCCCACCCATTCCGGGCTACCTTGGCAATTATCCCCCTAGTTGTGTGATGAATTAATAAAGAATGCATGAATGTGAAGTAACAATGACTTTATTGCCTCTGCAAGCGGTGCTCGAGGGGGGGAGGGGAGGGGGGGTGGTTGGTTTACAGCAGGCCTGCACAACACGCGGCCCGCGGGCCGCATGCGGCCCGCGTGGGCCCACTGTGCGGCCCGCGGGCAAGCGGTGGGGGGCGGTTTCCGGGTTCACCCCCTGCCCGGGGGGCCCGACCTCACAGCCCCGTGCGCCGCGCTCTGACTGCCCTGACAGTCAGAGCGCGGCGCGCGGGGGGGGGGGGGGGGGCGACCTCAGCCCCGCGCGCCGCGCTCTGACTGCCCTGACAGTCAGAAGCGCGGCTGCCGGGGGCGGAAAGGGGGGCAAACCCGGCAGCCGCGCTTCTGACTGTCAGGACAGTCAGAGCGCGGCGCGCGGGGCTGTGAGGTCGGGCCCCCCGGGCAGGGGGTGAACTCGGAAACTGCCCCCCACCGCGGGCTGTGAGGTCGCCCCCCCCCCCCCCCCACACACACGCGTCGCCATCTCCCGCGCCTCCTGCCTGGCGTCCAGCGTCACTTCCGGGGCTGCTGAGGTGGGAAGCGCTGGCTGGGCACGAGGCAGACCTGGTAAGTCCGAGCGAGGGGGGAGGCATCCGGCCTGGGCTCTAGCCGCAGCTCACGGGGGCTGGGGTCAGGGGGATGTCCGGGTCAGGGGGATGTCCAGCTCAGAGGGGCTGGGCTCAGAGCTAGGGGTCAGGGCTGCGGGGGGATGGGGTCGGGGGGGGTGTCTGGCTCAGAGGGGCTGTGCTCGGAGCTGGGGGTCAGGGCTGCTGGGGGATGGGGTCGGGGGGTGCTTAGCTTAGAGGGGCTGGGCTCGGAGCTAGGGGTCAGGGCTGTGGGGAGATGGGGTCGGGGGGGTGTCTGGCTCAGAGGGGCTGTGCTCGGAGCTGGGGGTCAGGGCTGCTGGGGGATGGGGTCGGGGGGTGCTTAGCTCAGAGGGGCTGGGCTCGGAGCTAGGAGTCAGGGCCGGGGGGGGCTGGGGTCAGGGGGTGTCCGTCTCAGAGGGGCTGTGCTCAGAGCTGGGGGTCAGGGCTGCTGGGGGATGGGGTCGGGGGGTGCTTAGCTCAGAGGGGCTGGGCTCGGAGCTAGGGGTCAGGGCTGGGGGGGGCTGGGGTCAGGGGGTGTCCGGCTCAGAGGGGCTGTGCTCGGAGCTGGGGGTCAGGGCTGCTGGGGGATGGGGTCGGGGGCTGCTCAGCTCACAGGGGCTGTGCTCGGAGCTGGGGGTCAGGGCTGGGGGGGGATGCCCAGCTCAGAGAGCCTTACCATGCTGCTAACCCCCGTCTCCCCCGTCTCCCAGAGCCTCAGCGCGCCGCGTCCAGGAGCGGCCCTGGACAGCGCTGCAGCGGCCTGGCTCCAGCGGGACGTGAGCTCCCGCTGCTCGGCTGCAGCTCGCAGCCCCGCCCTCTTACCACACGGCTCTGAGCGGGAGGAGCTCAGGCCTCTCTGGAGCAGCGCCGCTGCAGCGCTGTCCAGGGCTGCTCCTGGACGCGGCGCTAGGATGACCAGACGTCCCGATTTTATCGGGACTGTCCTGATATTTGCTGCTTTGTCCCGCGTCCTGAACGATGTTCGGTCGGGACACTGGACAAACAAACAATT
The DNA here is from genome assembly GCF_028017835.1 of Emys orbicularis. NCBI lineage: Eukaryota > Metazoa > Chordata > Testudines > Emydidae > Emys > Emys orbicularis. Next base: position 91,684,254 of record NC_088686.1, on the reverse strand, counting down.
TTGCCCTCTGCTCCGGCGCACAGGCGGAGCCCGGAGGGGCTCTCACCCCCCCCCGCCCCACTCCGCCTCCTCCTTCCCCCATTGGATCCCTCCCCAAATCCCTGCCCCCAGCCCCGCCCCGCCCCCTCACTGCCCCATTGGATCCCGAGCCGGGCCTGGGGAGGAGATGCCCCTGTGCAGCAGCCTGGGCCCACGGGCCATGGCCGGCCGGGGCCGGGAGCGCTGCAGTGCAGCGCGGCGGCTGCTCCAGCCCTGCAGCCCACGGGGCAGCACGGTGCGTCCGGGGGCAGCGCGGAGCAGGCAGGGCCCGGGTGGGCGGCGCGGCCTGGGGGTGTGGGCCACCCATCAGAGACACGCGGCGGAGAGGGGCTGCCGGGGCGAGACTTGTCCCAGGCGGGGCGGCCGGCGTACAGTGGCGAGGAGCCGGTCAGGGTCCCCCAAACCGATAAACTTCCCCACCGCTGCCGGGGAGCCCCGCACCTCTCCCGCTCGGCTGCTCTCCAGCGGGCCGGGGGGCCAGAGGCTCCGCGGGGAAGGCAGCTAATGCCCCCGGACCCTCCAACGGCTGGATGAGCTAATTCCCAAGAAGACCAGCAGGAGGCGCCGCCGGGGTGAGTCCTGCTTGCTTACACGGGGGCTGGGCGGCGCTGGGGGGGGGAGATGGGGTTCGGCGGGGCTGGGTGGCGCGGGGGGGGGGGGGCGTTTCAGTACGGCCGGGGGGTTTCGGCCCTCGGCTATTTTCTTTGGAGTAATATGGCCCTCGCCGCTTTACGAGTTGTGCAGGCCTGGTTTACAGGGAAGTAGAGTGAACTGGGTGGGGGGGCGGAGGGTTCATCAAGGAGAAACAAACAGAAGTTTCACACCGTAGCCTGGCCAGTCACAAAACTCGTTTTCAAAGCTTCTCTGATGCGCACCGCGCCCTGCTGTGCTCTTCTAACCGCCCTGGTGTCTGGCTGCGCGTAATCAGCGGCCAGGCGATTTGCCTCAACCTCCCACCCCGCCATAAATGTCTCCCCCTTACTCTCACAGATATTGTGGAGCGCACAGCAAGCAGCAATAACAATGGGGATATTCTTTTCGCTGAGGTCTGAGCGAGTCAGTAAGCTGCGCCAGCACGCTTTTAAATGTCCAAATGCACATTCCACCACCATTTGGCACTTGCTCAGCCTGTAGTTGAACAGGTCCTGACTACTGTCCAGGCTGGCTGTGTACGGCTTCATGAGCCATGGCTGGGTCCCCAAGGATCACGATAGGCATTTCAACATCCCCAACGGTTAGTTTCTGGTCCGGGAAGAAAGTCCCTTCCTCCAGCTTTCGAAACAGACCAGAGTGCCTGAAGACGCGAGCATCATGTACCTTTCCCGGCCATCTCACGTTGATGTTGGTGAAACGTCCCTTGTGATCCACCAGGGCTTGCAGCAGCATTGAAAAGTACCCCTTGCGGTTTATGTACTCGGTGGCTTGGTGCTCCGGTGACAAGATAGGGATATGGGTTCCGTCTATCGCCCCACCACAGTTTGGGAATCCCATTGAAGCAAAGCCATCCACTATGGCCTGCACGTTTCCCAGAGTCACTACCCTTGATATCAGCAGGTCTTTGATTGCCCTGGCAACTTGGATCACAGCAGCCCCCACAGTAGATTTGCCCACTCCAAATTGATTCCCGACTGACCGGTAGCTGTCTGGCGTTGCAAGCTTCCACAGGGCTATCGCCACTCGCTTCTCAACTGTGAGGGCTGCTCTCATCCTGGTATTCTGGCGCTTCAGGGCAGGGGACAGCAAGTTACAAAGTTCCATGAAAGTGCCCTTACGCATGCGAAAGTTTCGCAGCCACTGGCAATCGTCCCACACCTGCAACACAATGCGGTCCCACCAGTCTGTGCTTGTTTCCCGGGCCCAGAATCGGCGTTCCACGGCATGAACCTGCCTCAGTAACACCATGATTTGCACATTGCTGGGGCCTGTGCCTTGTGAGAGGTCTATGTCCATGTCAATTTCCTCATCACTCTCGTCGCCGCGCTGCAATCACCTCCTCGGCTGGTCCTGGTTTTGCTTTGGCATGTCCTGGCTCTGCATATACTCCAGGACAATGCGCGTGGTGTTCATAGTGCTCATAATTGCCGTGGTGATCTGAGCGGGCTCCATGATCCCAGTGCTATGGTGTCTGGTCTGAAAAAGGCGCGAAACTAGTATTTGACGGAGGGAGAGAGGGAGGGAGGGAGGGGCGAGTGACGACATGGTGTACAGGTACAGGGAATTAAAATCAACAAAGGTGGCTGTGCATCAGGGAGAAACACAAACAACTGTCACACAGAATGGCCCCCCCAAAGATTGAACTCAAAACCCTGGGTTTAGCAGGCCGTTGATTTCACGGAGGGAGGGGGAAGCAAATGAATACAGAACAAATCTATTTTTTACATCTTAAGCTGGTAGACGACGGTGCAGCATGACTGATAGCCCTCGGCATCTTCTGGGTGCTTGGCAGAAAATACTGGGCGCTTGGCAGAAAATAGCGTACTATGGCTGATAGCCATCATCGTCATTGGGAAGGCAGCGACTGGGGGACATACGGAGTTTCAGCCACTGCAGTACGACGACGACGGATACCAGTCGTAATACACCATCTTCTACCAAAAGGCAATGGGCTGCTGCTGTGTAGCAATGCAGCACCCACGTCTGCCAGCCCGACGTCTGCCAGCACCCAGATCGCCGATGAAGGCTACCAGTCATACTGCACCGTCTACTGCCAAAAGGCAATTAGCTGCTGCTGTGTAGCAATGCAGTACCACGTCTGCTGGCACCCAGATGACATATGGTGACAGTGAGCTGAGCGGGCTCCATGCTTGGCGTGGTATGTTGTCTGCACAGGTAACCCAGGTAAAAAGGCGCGAATCGATTGTCTGCCGTTGCTCTGACGGAGGGGGAGGGGCCTGACGACATGTACCCAGAACCCCCCGCGACACTGTTTTGCATCATTCAGGCATTGGGATCTCAACCCAGAATTCCAATGGGCGGCGGAGACTGCGGGAACTGTGGGATACCTACCCATAGTGCAACGCTCCGGAAGTCGACGTTAGCCTCGGTACTGTGGACGCGGTCCGCCAACTTAATGCACTTAGAGCATTTTATGTGGGGACACACACAATCGACTGTATACAACCGATTTCTATAAAACCGGCTTCTATAAATTCGACCTAATTTCGTAGTGTAGACATACCCCTACTCATGTTGGATAGTACCTTATTCCAGGTTGTCCCAATGACTCATGGACATAAGGTGACAGAATCTGTCCCCCGAAATCTGCTTTAAAAGACCTTTGTTTCTCTTCTCTTCTTTGTTCCTGTAGTGATAATGCTGAATTTTGACATAGCCGTCATTCTTCCAGGAATGTAAAAATGTTGCATCATAAACAGAGAATTATGACTTGTCAGGTCCAAGTAGCAGGAAGATCAGGTAGGGAAAGGTGTGGTGGGGGTGTTTTATGTTTAAATGTCCAACATAAGAGAGGAAGCCCAATAAATGGCTTTCTGAAGTAAATGAATTCCCATCTCCTCTTGGCTCCTCCATCTGACTTGGAATGAAAATACATCTTTTAAATCAAAAACTTCAATTCCAAAATATCAGTGATAGGAAACAACCTCTCATGTAGTGACTACAATGTCACTACTCATAATTCACTGTGTTGGTGATCTAAGCAAGCCAAAGCTGAAATGTTCCTTGTATTACTATGTAATCATACTGTAGTCTCTCTTTCCATGCCCAGTTGTCAATTTCACTGGCTTTTTAATTAAGAAGGGTAGATTTGTTTGCATTAAACCATTTTTAAGAGGTGAAGTTTAATGCAGTCTGTTTTAGTTATTAAAGCTTGCTTTGCTCACTATACATATATAATTTACACACACGTACATACAGATACACACACAGACATGCACACAAAATATTTTCACTGGCTTGGGTCTATACAAGAAACTTCTGCTGGCATAGGTAGGTTGGTCAAGGGGTGATGAAGTATGATTCCTGACCAATATAGCTGTGCTGGCAAAATCTCTCAGTGTAGATGCAGTTACACCATCAAACTATACTTTTACCAGTAGCTTATTTTGCTCCGGACTGGAATAAGCTATACTTTCACAAGTGTAGTAGAAACACTGTGCCATTCATTATAGTAAGGCTATACTGTCACAGCAGTCCTAGTGGAGATCTGGCTCAAGTTGCTGTGACGCAAGACTAGACTAATACATTATTTTGTAAATTATCTTTATAAATTAATTTTTTGATTAGGTTGGGGGGAATAAAACCCTCATGCATCCATATGTGAGGGTGAACTGCAGAGATACAAAATCAGTGTATAGTAAATAGTAAACTGCTAGCAGTTTGGAACTGCTTGTGAGGGGGATGGCTAAACTGGTAAAATGGGATAACATATGTTTGCGGTGAATCATTCTAGCTTAATGGATGCTCTGGATAAAAAAGGCTGATAGTGTTCTTGCTGTGGGTAATAAAGCTAGGTTCTGGTTAATTTTGTCTACTCTGACAAAATGCATGCTACTACTCGCAAGTGTATTTTAGTAGACTTCACTAGACTTGACAGTTTGAGAGGGAACATCTTGAAAATGAATGAAGATCTGAAAATGCAGGAGTAAAACTGGTGTTTTACTAATTGTATCGTTAATTTTACTGTAACAATTCTGGATCAAAAAGACCTTTGAATACAAAATTACTGCATTATCTCTCGGGATCATCGGATGGATATAAAGAATGATGGATTTAAGGGATATATCAGTGAGCACCAATAATTATTTTAAGGTAATCAGCATCACTCTGTGATGCAGTCCTTTTTTTTTTTTTAATTAACTAATCTGGGGGGATTTTTCCCCCTGAAGTTTTCAATTCTATTCTGTTGTTTCTCCACTGTTACTAAAGGGTTAAAGATGATCTGCTCATAAGTGTAAATGTATATTAAACTAGAATTGTGCAGAAGCGCTATAAGCAAGGTGGTGGGGAACAGAGAATATTCAGCATGTTTATACTTTTTAACCTGCAAAAGAAATACAAGTTAAGATACGCTGAATTTGCTTCTCCACCCCTACATTTGTTAAGAATAGTAAATGTTTGAGTGCTCTTTTGAGCTGTGTGCTAAAGGAAATAAATGATCATTTAATATGCAGCTGTTTAAATGTACTCCTTCATGGACTTTACAGAATTGTTGAGTGAGGAAAGCCTTGTTTTTCCATACAGTTGGTATGTCTACACTACAGGATTAATCCGAATTTATATAATTCGAATTTAGGAAACCGATTTTATAAATTCGAATGTATTCGGCCACACTAGGCACCATTAATTCGGTGGTGTGCGTCCAAGCTACCGTAGTAGCATCGATTTCCAGAGCGTTGCATTGTGGGTAGCCAATAACATCTAATTGCCAATAACATCGAATTGCGGCCACACTAACCTTAATTCGGATTAACAATACCGATTTTGACGCTACTCCTCTCGTCGAGGAGGAGTACAGAAATCGAATTAAAGGGCTCTTTAATTCGAATTAAATGGCTTCGTTGTGTGGACGGGTCAAGCGTTAATTCGAATTAAAGCAGCTAAATCCGAATTAAAGTCGTAGTGTAGACCAGGCCAGTGTGTACCTTCAGGAGCCGGTTTCACTTGAATGTGAGTTGTGGGGTGTTTTTTAGCTTCAGGAATCCCTTCAAATTTTGTACCTTATCAACTAATTGGGTTTACTTGAGGAATTACATTCTAAATGTTTGAGTTAAGAATCAGGGAGGGAGTGATCTAGAAACTGAATGCACCAGCATTTTTTTTTTTAACTAACTACAGAAGAAAGTTGACTCTGTTCACCTCACATTTCAGCAATAGTCATTCTGATTGGCCTATCAATTGTTTTATGGTTTTATTTACAAGGCATGTGGGTGAAAGATTAACACCCAACACCACTCCAACATGTCGAGATAACTTGCAGTAAATTTTAAATGTGTAAGATGGTGTTATTCAGAGATCATACATATGGAAAAACATACCTGGCAAACCAAACTTGTCTATTGAATAAATTAGTTTATGAAACACTTGGATATTTGCTGAAACCTCCACACTTTGAGTGGAGCAAATCCATGTATTTGTGTTCCTTAGTACTTGAGATATAGTGAGCAGCTGCTAGATGTAGTGAGCAAATGGTACTTGTGAAGTTATTTTATTAGAGTATTTTTTAAAAGTGCTTTTTCTTAACACAGTGGATTTAGTTGTCCTACATTCTAACAGAATTTCCATTGTATCCAGGCTTAACAGTACTTCACTTTGAAAATCCAAAATCTACTTCAGAGTTGTTTGAGTGATTTTCCTTGTGGTTTTTGAAGTAGCACTTGAAAGGAGCAAAGTTCATTACTGATTGCAATTGACCAAAAGTAGTTTAACACAAGTGTACACTCAGTAGTGATTGCCTTCTATTAATATCAACATTTAACTTTCCCTGTTAGTATAATACTGTTACATTTCCATAACCATGTAAACTGAAGAATGGGGAGGGAGTAGTCTGACTGAAAACACTACCTGGAAAGGAAAACAGCAGCTCCTTGTGTTTTTTGACAGCTTAGTTCTAAACAAAGCCATGAATTTCTTCCCTCTTAAAGGAAACAACACAAACAAAATGTGTGTGAGGGAGGGGTTTGGCCAGTGGCTGGGAATACATTTATCATTAACATTACCAACATCATGCATATGAGATTTTTGATCTCTTGGCCACCTTGGCCTGATGGATTTTGCTGGGGGTATGTGGCCCGGGTCTGTTAAGGGAGATCTGAAGGAACAGCTGGCCAGCCAACCAGGGCCTGCTTTTATTACAGTGGGCCATATGATTGATTGCCCTTTAAGAGATAAGACAGAGCTGCCAAATAGCAGTTTCAGGCTGGATGGAGACTTGCTCAGTGCTGGAAGGGAGACTACAGAACTGGAGGAAGACTTGGATTTTGTTTTTTTCCCCATGCTATGCTTTGTGCCCTCTCCTCCTGTCTTTCTTTACATTTGTCCCTCAGTTTTTCACCTCCTTCCAATCCTGCTGGCAGCATGCACACCTGCAAACTGCCCTCCTGTGCCTCTCAGTCACTCCAATTATTAGTGCTCCCTGCTCTGACAATCACCCAGGCTTGCAGCTGTGAGCTGAGCATCAGTCAGGGGGTGGGGGGAATACAAATTAAACTGAGCATGAAGCTCTCCTTTTGTGAGTGCATTACTTCTCCTTCCTGTCATGTTTCAGAAGTTAGTGAAGGAAAGGAACAGGCTGGGGAAATAACACAGAATGGACTAGGCAGGCAGTGGAAGGCTCACAGGCTGTCACAGGAGAAGTCCCAAATATGGGATACTCCTGCTACAGGAAGAAATAGGCCTATCCCAGGGCATCACCATTTGGACAGATGACCAAGGGGCTTTAACCCATTGAGCTCCTCCCTGGCTCTGATACGAAGTACTCCTCAGAACCCGCATCTGGAGAGCATTAGTGTTGGAATGCTCTTACTGTGTGTGCTTAACGTGTGTTATAGTAATCTGCTGCTGTTAAACTTTATTGGGGGAACTGCTAATTCTTGTGTGGTTGTATTTAGTTAGGGCTTGGTCTACACTAACTACCTACTTCGGTATAACTACATCACTCGGGGATATGAAAAATCCACACCCCTGATCAACGTGGTTATACCGACCCTAGCCCCCTGGGTAGACATGCTATGTCAGCAGGAGAGCTCTTTCCCGTCGGCTTAAAGCATCTTCACCAGCCGGACTACAGCAGCGCAGCTGTATGGTTGTAACTGTGCCGATGTAAACTTGTAGTGTAGACCCGCCCTTGATGGTTTATTCTCTATCATTGTATGTCTGAAAAAGCCGCTGTCTTATCAAGCTGTCAGTGTTGATTGTGAGGAGCCTTTTACTGTAGGGTTGGTTTCTAAGGCTGCAATTGAGGAAGGTTGGATGGATGTTCAAAAGGGACCGTACAGGCAACCTCATGGTGCTTTGCTTTACATTTTGTTGGGCTCCCTGTGCAACAGAGAGCCACTGCATTTGCATCTTTATTTAGGGGTTATCTGTGTTTGTACTAAGGGTTGTTTCCTGTTGTATTCAGGAAAGTTGTGGTCCATGTGTCATGTTTATCCCAGAATTGCGTTGCACCCTCCATGATTGGTGCGTCCTCAGCAGATTGTGTTTGAGAGTCTTTATAAGCAACTTAAATGTGTGTGATTCAAAATCATAACTTGGCAGGCGGCAGCTGCAATAAAAGATAATTCAAAACCACCAGCTTACTCTCTCAAAAATGGAGACCAAGAAATACCTGGAAAGGAAAACAGCAGCTCCTTGTGTTTTTTGACAGCTTAGTTCTAAACAAAGCCAGTTTGGTAGTTGAAAGCTGTTAAGCTTGCAGGTTTGTTTTATCTGTTAAATCTAATTTTAATGTTGTGCTCTTATGAGAACTACAGGACACCTGGGTTTCTCTCATACTCGTCTCTTTCCCTCCCTCCCCATTTGTGCGGTTTGAGCTTATGTGAGAATGGAACATGACAGGTAATAATAGTAAAGATGACAGCTCAGCAAATAAACTCTGAATTTATAGACTAAAATTTAAAGTAGGCCTCTCGCAAGCCAATGCCTATAGGGAAGCTGGAATTGGAGTAGCTTCTAAAAGATAAAGGAATTTAAGCATATGCTGCAAGCTGTAATTTAAACAACATGAAGTTTTATCTTTAACGCTTTAATGGACAAAAAATACAATTGTTGTAAACCTATAGTCCAGTGAGGAATATTGGCCCCCTTCTGCTACTTAGTGTTAGTAAACCTTTCCCTATCCCACCTTCCAAAAAGCAAAAATATTGACTTTTGTCTTTAGCAAGAATATTATATGATAGTTACCAAATATTTAGGGCGGTGTTTTTTTTTTTTTTAATTTTTCTTTTCAGTTTGTCCTTAAGATATACCAATGTTTATAGTACAGGTTAATAAAAAAAAGCATGTTCAGATTTAATAGCTGCATTATAGCCCTGCTTGAGAGTGCCAACATACTTTAGGTAAGAATTAGTCATTTGAAGGAGAAAAAAATAGATTTAGATTAAACTGTGGCATACAAGATCTCAGTCTGGGAAACAAAAAGTAGCACAACTATTAAAATCTAGTTAAGTTCTCAGTGCCACAAAATAAAAACAGAATGTAACACTCTGGGGCCTGTCTACATTAGGAACTTACATCAGTATAACTACATCTCTCAGGGGTGTGAAAAATCCACACCTCTGAGAGATGTAGCTATGCTGACCTGACCACTGGCATAGACAGTGCTAGGTCGAAGAATTCTTCTGTCCACCTAGCTAGCACCTCTCGAGGAGGTGGATTACCTACGCCAATGGGAGAAGCTCTCCGGTCGGCGTAGGTAATGTCTACACTAAGTGCTACAGTGGCACAGCTGCAGCTTGATCCATCATTTTGTGTAACCATAAAAATATCCAGATTGGTTCTTTAATATCATTTTACAAAGTGTGTGTTAAGGCATAGGTTTATCCCTAATACTATAAAAATGAATTTCTGTGAAAACTCTAGGTGTAATACTTACATTTCCAAAGTGTTTTGTCAGTCAGCCCCTTGGACCTCTGAAAAACCTAGGGTAGTGACACTTAGTGTTAAAGAAATGGAAAATCACTTTGTAACTGGAGAGTTGCTGAGAGGCACAAAATAATCATAGAAAAATGTTCTAACACTGATTTGCTGACTTCATGACCTTGCATCAATACTTAATGCTGTTAACACCATATCAACATCACGTGTGAGCATGACACAATGATTATTTTTCTTACTCCCTATGACTCCATAACACATTTCCCATGTCACCATTCACATCCTTCTATCAGAGAAAATTGAGGGAGGTATTTCCCCTCTGCTTTCCCCCTTCCAAATTTATGGCTGCAAGGGACATTTTTCTTGCTTGGGGCCTAGAACAGTCATTTGTGGCTTGAGCGCCAGGGGTTGAACGTCACTGATCTAGGAATAGTAAAATACTCAAACCAGTGGCTGATCCCATTTGGAGCTCAGGTGCTAAGCCTTGCAGGAGTCTCAGAACAGTGCCTGAGCATAGATTCGTAAAAGCGTAGGGGTGGAAGGGGCCTCGAAAGGTCCTCTCATCCAGTCCCGCCCCCCGTTCCCTTCCCCCCCGCACTGAGATGGATCAAGTAAACCTAGACCATCCCTGACAGGTCTTTGCCCAACCTGTTTCTAAAAACCTCCAATGATGGGGATTCCACAACCTCCCTTGGAAGCTTGTTCCAGAACTTAACTACCTTACAGTTAGAAACATTTTCCTAATATCTGACCTACATCTCCCTTGCTGCAAATGAAGCCCAATGCCATCCATGTTGTGATAGAATTTAGCGGAGTGAACTAGGGATGAAGTATTGGTCATCTTTTACTCTGAATTTCAGTGCTGTAGTTGGCTTACACCATAACCTTAACATTGTGTGGCTCCTTCCTTTTTCAGCCCTTTAGCTGTAGAGTTGATAGCTCACTGAGACATTTTACAATTGAATATGCCTGAGCAAATGTAACTTGGTGAACATATTTAGAAAAGAGACACTGAAAATACGCACCTCCCTGCAGCAGAAACAAGAGAGCTGTCGATGAGTAATCACAAGGACCGAGAGGCATGTGTTTCACAAGTACGTTGATTTACAAAAAAAGAACGAAGGCATTTGTTGAAGAAATGAGCTGGAGATGTTTATTCCATTGGAAAATAATTCTTTTGATCTTCAGGGACGTGTGTGACTTTAGGAGGGGGAGAAAGACACACAGGTAATTTCTAGTTGATTTTTTTTCCCCCTAAGGGAGCCATAGGCTTTTTTTATCACCAGATGTTTAATTTCTCTGAAATGGTCTAGTCTCAGCGCAGGCTAAAAGTATGCACAAATAAGGGTGTACACACCTGCCAGCTCACGGGGCTGGCCAATGATATGCAGTTGCCAGTGTATGAACTATAGGAATTAACTCTTTGATGTATAGCTTTAGAGGTAATGGCACCTTGATCATTTTAAAAACAAAACCAAAAAACCTTGGGCTTCAGAACATTTAAATTTCCCACTTCCTATGCTTGTGTGTTTGTGGCTTACTTTGCTGCATTTCATAGCTTTTCTTATTAAACAGGAATTCAACTTCTGCTGCTCTTTTCCAAAAAAGTCTTAAAGATTTGAACTGTTTCAACACCAAACTCCCTTTGCATAAGCAAACTAGGGAAATGTGGTCTAGATTAAATTACAGCAAGGTGGGTGCACAACTAATTGAAAGACCATTTTCAAAGGATAGTTATCAATGTTTTGCTGTCAGACTGGGAGGCCTGTCAAACTAGTGTGGCCATGCAGGGGTCAGTCCTGGGGCTGGTACTATTCAATATTTTCATTAATGACTTCAATAATGGTTTGGAGAGTAGGCTTATAAAATTTGCAGATGGCACCATGCTGGGAGGGGTTGCAAGCACTTTGGAGAACAGGATTAGAATTCGAAAGAACCCTGACAAATTGAGAATTGCTCTGAATTCAACAAGATGAAATTCAATAAAGATAAGTGCAAAGTACTTCACTTAGGAAGGAAAAGTTGAATGCACAACTACAAAATGGGGAATAACCGACTAGGCAGTAGTACTGCTGAAAAGGATCTGGGAGTTATAGTGAATTACAAATTGAATGTGAGTCAACAATGTGATACAGTTGCGAAAAGGCTAATATTCTGGGGTGCATTTAACAGTGGTGTTGTATGTAAAGCAAGGGAGGTAATTGTTCTGTTCTGCTTGACATAGGTGAGCCTCAGCTTGCGTACTGGTTCTGCACTTTAGGAAAGATGTGGACAAAAGTGAGAGTCCAGAGGAGAACCACAAAAATGATAAAAGGTTTAGAAAACCTGACCTATGAGGAAATGTTAAAATAACTGGGCACGTTTAGTGTTGAGCAATAGTGATCAATTGTTCTCCACGTCCACTGAAGGTTGGACAGGAAGTAATGGGGTCCATAGGTGCCGACTTCTGCTCCCGCCAGTGGGTGCTCGACCCCCCTCTGCCCCCTCCCTCCCTCTATTCCAATTCCTTCCCCAAATCTCTGCCCCGGCCCCGCCTCTTCCCCACCTCCTCCCCTGAGTGCGCCACATTCCCACTCCTCCCCCTCCCTCCCAGCACACTGCCAAACAGCTGTTTGGTGGCAGCTGGGCAGGAAGTGCTGGGAGGTAGGCGGAGGAGCGGGCATGCAGCGCGCTCGGGGCGGGGGGGAGCTTGGCTGCCAGTGGGTGCAGAGCACCCACTAATTTTTCCCCGTGGGTGCTCCAGCCCCTGAGCACCCACAGAGTCGGCACCTATGATGGGGTCAATCTGCAGCAAGGGAGATTTAGGTTAGATATTCGGGAAAACTTTCTAACTAGAAGGGTAGTTAAGCTCTGAAATAGGCTTGCAAGGGAGGTTGTGGAATAACCTTCATTGGAGGTTTTTAAGAACAAGTTGGACCAACACCTGTCAGGGATGGTCTAGGATTACTTGGTCCTCCCTCAGTGCAGAGGGCTGGACTTGATGACTTCTTGTGGTCCCTTTGAGCCCTACATTTGTATGATTCACAACTGAAGAATAAGAATTTGTTGCTGATTTGTTGCATAGAGCAGTGGTTCCCAACCAAGGGTACACGCAGAGGTCTTCCAGGGGGTACGTCAACTCATCTAGATATTTGTCTAGTTTTACAACAGGCTACATAAAAAGCACTAGCGAAATCAGTACAAACTAAAATTTCATACAATGATTTGTTTATACTGCTCTATATACCATCACTAAAATGTAAATATAATATTTATATTCCAGTTGATTTATTTTATAATTTATATGGTAAAAATGAGAACATAAGCAATTTTTCAGTAATAGTGTGCTGTGACACTTGTATTTTTATGTCTGATTTTGTAAGCAAGTAGCATGGGCTGTGGGTATTGAAGGCAGGGCCTCCCCAAACAGCCTTGCATGGCCCCTCCCACCCTCTGCCCCCAGGCCCCTTCCTGTTTCCCAGGCTGTGCTGCAGGAGGCTCTCTTTCCCCTTCCCCCCATGGCTGGCTGGGGCTGGGGGGTTAATGGGGGCCGGCCTGTGCTCTGGGACTGGGGGTACGTGCTGCCCACTCACCCACCCACCCGGCATCCAGGGATGAGAGGGGCCATGCCACCCACTCACCCGCCTGGCATTCCAGGGCTGGGGGCGCTAGGGTGGCCTAGGGGTGTGGGGAGGGAGGGGATGGCTGGCTGCCATGCTGGGAGGGCGGGACTCTGGGCTTCGGGGGGGGGGCACTCAAGCAGAAGGGGTGGTCCGGGCTGGGGGCTAGCCTCCCCAAGTCCAGGATTCACCTGCTACCCATGAAGTAGTTTTTAAGTGAGGTGAAACTTGGGAGGTACGCAAGACAAATCAGACTCCTGCAAGGGGTACAGTACTCTGGAAAGGTTGCGAACCATTGGCATAGAGAGCATGCTAAATACTAAAACAGTGTTAAAATATAACTCTCAAAGTGAATGTAGCCATTTCATAGAAAATGGGAAAGTAAGTTCATAGAGAGTGGTGTTTTGTACAGGAAAAGAATATGAAGTCTGTTTGCAAGCAAAGCCTGTCAGGCTCAGAGTATCAGGCAAGGAGTAGTACCATTTTGTCAACTTTTATTGGAAAGATCTTTCAATTTGATTCTGCTAGTAAAAGCTGCACCTTCTGTCGTGAGTACTTCAAATCTGGAGACTGAAACTGATGGCAGGGTACGTCTATACTTACTTCCTGGTCCGGATGTAAGCGATCGATCTTCTGGGATCGATTTATCGCGTCTTGTCTAGACGCGATAAATCGATCCCGGATCGATCCCGGAAGTGCTTGCCGTCGACGCCGGTACTCCAGCTCAGCGAGAGGAGTACGCGGCATCGACGGGGGAGCCTGCCTGCAGCGTCTGGACCCGCGGTAAGTTCGAACTAAGGTACTTCGAATTCAGCTACGTTATTAACGTAGCTGAATTTGCGTACCTTAGTTCGAAGTGGGGGGTTAGTGTGGACCAGGCCACAGACATTCAGCCACCTAGGTTTTCCAGGTGTGAAGTCTTCATTTTAAATTCCCTGAAACCCAAAGAAATGTTGTGTAACCCAATAGCTTAGCTGGGTGGTAATTGAAGCAAAAACTAATTGTTACAAGTCCTTTGCTACTATTTTTGAAAGAGAGATGAATCATTTTCCAGATGAGGATGCATTATTATTGCTAATATCCATGATTGGAATTAATTTGGGAAAAAATATGATGGCAAAGCTAATCCTGTGCAGAGAACACTGATAGTGTTAACCTTTGTTTCCCCCCCCCCCCCCCTGGAGTATGTTGGAAAGGATGCTCTGCCAGAAAGAGGGAAATCTTTGAATTTAGTTGGTGATATAATCCTTTATTTGTCAGTGTGATTCATTGTTCTGATATGAGGTTCAATAATATATTTTTAATAATGTGATTCTCTGACATCAGTCACATGATGATGATGATAATGATGGGCGATCACTCGTTACCGAGTATGATCGTCTTCCTTGGGAGTTATGGGTCCTCAGGTGGCTAATAAGGCCAATCCTTGAACCACAAGTTCTATTACAATGAGGGCAGATGTTTTCAGGCTCAGCAGGAGGCTGTTGACCATGACTGGAGAACAGTCACTCCTTCCTCCTGCGTCTCTTGTCCTCTTCGGCTTGTTGGCGAGCAAGTTCAAAATGCAGGGGACCATCACGTAGGACTTCACTCCATTTTTTAAGCAATGCTGGGCAAGTGTCTCCCAGGTATTAATGTCAATATTACATTTTTAGGTTGTCCTTCAGGGAGTCCTTATAACGCTTCCGTTGTCCACCCACATTACGGTACCCTTCTTTCAGCTGAGAGAACAGGACCTGTTTTGGGAGGCGATGGTCTGTCATCCGGACAACGTGACCAGTCCAGTGGAATTGCTGACGGATGATCATTGCCTCGATACTGGTGGTTTTTGCCTCTCCCAGAACACTAATATTGGTGTGCCTGTCTTCCCATTTGATCTTCAGAATCTTACAGAGGCAGCACTGATGGTGCCAATCAAGGACTTTCAAGTGGTGTCTATAGGTTGTCCAAATTTCGGACCCATACAACCGTGTTGGGAGAATAACGGTTTGATAAACAAGAAGCTTGGTGTCTGTTTGAATGTTGTGATCTTCAACGACCCTGTGCCGTAAATGAGAAAAAGCTATACTGGCACAGCTCAGGCGATGTTGAATTTCAGCATCAATATCTGCCTAGGATGAAAGATGACTTTCAAGATAAGGAAATGATCGACATTTTCCAGTGCCACTCCATTGATTTTGATAGATGGGGCATGTAATAGCTCATTTGGAGAGGGCTGATAGAGTACTTTAGTCTTCTTGATATTAAGACTGAGACCAAGACATGCATAAGCATCAGCAAACACATTCAAGATAGTTTGAAGATCTTTCTCAGAGTGGGCAAAGATTGCGTTGTCATCAGAATACTGAAGTTCCACAATAGATGTTGTGGAAATCTTACTCTTGGCTTTCAGCCTGCTAAGCCTGAAAAGCTTTCCATCCATTCTGTAAGTGATTTCAATGCCAGCTGTAAACTTCCCAGCAATTAGGTAAAGAATGACAGCAATAAAAACCTCAAACATGGTTGGAGCGATGATACAGCCCTGTTTGACTCCTGTTTATACTTTGAAAGGTTCAGTCTGGGAGCCAGTGCTGCTCAGAACAGTCGCTTTCATGTTCTCATGAAACAATTTTAGGACATTGGATGTCCTGAGAAATACATCAGTCTTAGAAAGTACAGTCCAGAGGGCACGGCGATTCACTGAGTCAAAGGCTTCTGTTAGATCAATAAAAGCCATGTACAGTGGTCGGTTTTGCTCCTGACACTTTTCTTGCAGCTGCCGTGCTGTGAAGATCATATCCACAGTTCCATGGTCGGAAACCACTCTGTGACTGGTAAAATTTCTTCTGATGGGGCAGAAGGCGGGTTTCAAGGATCCGCACCAGAACTTTGCCTGCAGTGGCTAGGAGGGAGATACCATGATAATTTCCACAATCCACTTTATCCCCTTTCTTGAAGAGGGTGACAATCAAGGCATCCCTCATTTCACTGGGTATCTTCTCCTTTATCCAGATTTTAAGGATAAGCAGGTAAAGCTGCCGAATTAGCTCTGGTCCACCGGTTTGAAGATTTCAGCAGGGATCCCATCTAGACCTGCTGCCTTGTTGTTCTTCATCTGCATGGTGGCATTGTGCACCTCATACAAATTGGGAGGGTCTCCGAACTCGTCTCTAAATGGTCGTTGAGGGATTTGCTCAAGGACTTCATCTACAGCCATAGAATTACGGTTAAGGAGATCTTCAAAATGTTCTTTCCAGCGAGAATTGATGGCTTCGTTGTTCTTCAGAAGTGTGGTTCCGTCCTTAGAGCGAAGAGGATTCATACCATGACAAATTGGCCCATAAACAGCCTTGGTGGCACTAAAGAAACCACATGTATTGTGGATGTCCACCAGATGTTGGAGTTCTTGTGCTTTCTCAGTCCACCATTTGTTCTTAAGTTCTCTGGTTTTACGTTGTACTTCCGTCCTCGCCTTGGCATGAGCTTCTCTCTTTATATTACAATTTGTCATTCTGCCAAGCACTAAATGCCATTCTCTTCTCATTGATGAGTTGCTCAATTTCAACATCATTCTTGTCAAACCAGTCCTGATGTTTTCTGGTGTGGTAGCCTATGGTTTCCTCACAGGCATTGATGATTACTGCTTTCAACTGGCTCCAATGTTCTTCAATTTCTTCTGGAAACTCTGATGGGAGCTTTTCTTCTAAGACTGCTTGGAAGTGGTCACGCTTAATAGGGTCCTTCAAGTCTTGAACCTTCAGTTTGCATCTGACCTGCTTCTTTTGCAGCCTCCATTTGGGAGTGATCTTAATTTTCATTGTGGATCGAATAAGGCGATGATCAGTCCAACAGTCATCAGCACTTGTCATTGTTCTTGTGAGAAGTACATCACTATGATCTCGGGTACGAACTATGACGTAGTCGAGGAGATAGCAGTGCCTTGACCGTGGGTGTCTCCAAGATGTTTTGAACTTTTCCCTTCGTCAGAAAAGGGTGTTTGTAATAATAAGTTCATGTTCAGCACACTTGGTCAGGAGCAGAATTCCATTTGAATTACTTTTGCCAACTCCTTCTTTCCCGATTGTTCCTTTCCACAGGTCTGAGTCTTGTCCAACATGTGCATTGAAATGCCCCAGAAGGATGATCTTGTCTGCTGTAGGGGTCTCTGATAAAATAGTTTCCAACTGAGAATAAAAATCTTTCTTTACATTCTCATCGGCATCCAGTTTTGGTGGATATGTGCTAACAATAGTTGCCTGTTGATTTTTGGTGAGCCTCAGTCGGAGTGTCATAAACCGCTCATTGATGCCAACTGGTACCTTAGAGAGGCACCTTACGAGCTTGTTTTTTATAGCAAAGCCCACTCCATGCAATCGGGGTTCATCTATAGATTTTTCCCTTCTCGAAGAGGTGTATCTTCCTTTCTCCTCCCTCACCTGTCCTTCATCAGCTCTTCTCATTTTGGACAAAGCAGCAATATCGATGTTAAATCGACTCAATTCATGAGCAATAATGGCTTTGTCACTCTGGTCGGTCGCTGTTTGAGTTGTCCATCAGGATACATATGTTCCAAAATTGAAAAGTTTCTTACATTTTTGATCGCTGAGGTGGTGATCCTGCTGGATGCGGCTATCCAGCCTGGAGAAACAAAGGCAAAACTATTTTTAGGATACCTTTTCTAACCCCCTCCCCATGTAGGGTGAGCAAAGTGGATCCTAAAAAGGACTACTCAGTCATGGGTGTAGCTGCCGAGATGCTCGACCCGTCTCAATCCTCGAGCAAGACGATTGTATCACACACCCACCACCTATGTGTCGGTCTGTGACTAGGAACTTCTAGATTTCACTGTCCTGTTCTCATTGCCACTCGCCAATCGCCACTGGACTTTTGACTTGTACAAATGTTATTTTCCCAAAAAACTGGAAGATTAAAATGGGGAGACTGGTGCACAACAGTCACCACGCTACCCTTGACAGATAGAGGACTTGAACCGTGGATGAGGACGATTGGAACCATGGACACTGTGATGATTGGAAAACCTCTATTTGCTGCAGCCTTCATCCACCTTCACAGCCATTGTAACATTACACAACAGTTTCACCTCCACTGTGCAGTTATCCTCCATCTGCTCTGCAGTTAGGGACTTCTTGGATCACATTTTGTCTGGAACCTCACCCTTGACCGTTCTGCCATGGGTGACCCTAAGGGAGTACATGACTCCAGGCAGCATCGCTCTTGGGGTCATTGAGACACGCAAGCCTCTCCACCACTACAAGGTGGTGATCCATGGAGAGGATCAATCACATGAGTAGTACAGTAATAACAGAAAGCAACACACTAGTAGTATCTAATACTATTTACAGTGTACCTACAGAGAGGATTTCACTCAAGATAATGTGGTTTAATGCATTAAAACCATCTCTTTGTAAATTTGTTCCAGTAATGTGTACTGCTGTGCATAGTGGAGTTCTAACAACTGTAGAATTGTTATCCATTCAGATTTTATAAAGATGATTGTAATTTTAAAAATTATTTTACTGTGTTAAATATGGACAGGAAAAGAATAATTTTGCTATTTGAATGTTCAGAGCTGTTTATTTGGACAAAAAAAATGTTCAGGGCCCTTTCAGCGGGGTCTCAAAACTTCTCAAAACTTTCAGGTGATGAATTCTTCCCGTAAAACTACTTGAGTTTTTAAATATGTTTGTGTGTTTTAATCCATACTTGTACTTAACAAAGACTTGTGAACTTCACTAATTTCAATTATTTTTGTTTCTATTTAGGCGTTTAGATGCTAACCATATTACTGCAGTCCCAGAAGACAGTTTTGAGGGTCTTGTCCAGCTACGTCACCTGTGGCTGGATGACAACAGCTTGACAGAAGTCCCCATTCATCCACTCAGCAATCTTCCTTCTTTGCAGGCCTTAACTCTGGCTCTCAACAAAATAACACACATTCCTGACTTTGCATTTACAAACCTTTCAAGTCTCGTTGTTCTGTGAGTATTAGCAGCTTTTCACTTTACAACTCAATTTGATCCTCCAAGTGTGGACCTGATTCAGCTAGGATTGCAATGAGAAGTGTGTTCTGTTCTGTTTCACTTCAGGTGGCTAATAGTTTGTAACCCAGAAACACCACAAACTGGTACAATTATCATCTGTATTAGAGAGGTCTACACTACCAGAAAATCAAAAATGCCATGACCGAGATTGCTCCATGATTTTCGATTGCATCTCTTTTTGGTAACATAGTCATTCTTGAAAACGGACAACTGAAAAAAGTTGGCAAAAGAAGGCATTGTAGTTTTTAAGAGATGGAAATGTCATCTTCCTCAGGCTTGTTCCTTATGGGATATTTTTCATATCCTTTTTTTAGTCTTAAATGTGCCTGGGACTGGTGTTAACACTAGAGCTGGGCTAAATGTTTCGAGTTTTTGAATTTATTTTTTTAATTCAAATTTTCATCACATTTTTGGGGGTTTCTCAACTAACTGTAGAGATGGTTGGAAGTTTTCAGTTTTCAAAAAGTTCTGTCAGTTTCAAAAAGCCAGCAAAAAATAATTAAACTTTCATGACTCTCTTTTTTGTGGAGGTGGTTTTTGGTTTTGGTTTGGAACTACTCTAGTTGTTTGCACCATTTTGCTTGAAGACTATTTAAAAGCCTTAGCTATAAACTGAAGGCCCCACTTGGAAATTAATTGCAATTTTGTCAGAATCAGGAGTGCTGAACAGGGCCTCAGGTAGGTAATTGTGATGATATCCAATATCTTATTCTCATCCTAGATTGTGACATCTCTTGTCTGGTAATAGAGGCATTCTTTTGTAAAGTATCACTTCCCCTCACCCTTTAATGGTTTTTCTAAAACATCCTGCTATTGTAATATCAAATAGTCAAATTTATGTTAATTTTATAACTTATCCATGAGAAACTGATTATTTTGAAACTGATTTTGTTGTCTCTTTAGGCATCTTCATAACAATAAAATAAAAAAGATAGGAAAACATTGTTTTGATGGATTAGACAACCTAGAAACTTTGTAAGTACATTTTCTGTGTTCATTTATTGGTCTGTGTTTGTAGAAATCTCTGTAACAGACTAGTTATGGAAACTAGCACTTCTGACAAAAGACTTGGAAAAATTGTTCAGATATCCCTAAGTTTATAATTAAAGTGTTATAGCTAATAAATAAATACTTGTTACCTCAACTTACTTTTAGCAATAAACATATTGCAAAAATATGTTGCCAATTGTCTTTGACAATACTAATTACTTCAGTCCTTGTGTAATAGTGAGATATGCTTGAATGTCAATGGATAAAATAATCTTGAGTTTAAGACAGAGAGCTCAGAAGCAAAATTTATAGCCATTTAAGTGTTTTGTATGATATTTCATGGACTACAGATTTCCTTTCAGCTTGCTTCATGAATCTCTAGTAAGCAATATTTCACTAACAAAAAAATTTGTTACATTTAAAGAATGCAGAAAATATCTATGATGAAATCCTGGCCCCACTGAACCAGTGACAGCTCCCACTAGTTAAAGAGAGGTGGTGGAATTTTACTCCTACTTTGTGAGGGTTTGGAGGAGGAACTTTACTTGCTCCAGAAACCCTGTAAATCTTTATTTAATATTTAGAACAGTCAGTTATCAGGGTAAAGTTGTAATTTGATATCTTTTAAAGTTAGAAACCAGTTCTAGGTTTTTTTAAAAAAAATAAATCTTTTACTTCTCAGCTGGAAGGAAAGGGGGAGGGATAGCTCAGTGGTTTGAGCATTGGCCTGCTAAACCCACGGTTGTGAGCTCAATCTTTGAGGGGGCCACTTAGGGATCTGGGGCAAAATCAGTACTTGGTCCTGCTAGTGAAGGCAGGGGGCTGGACTCAATGACCTTCCAAGGTCCCTTCCAGTTCTAGGAGATAGGATAGGATATCTCCATTAATTTATTTAATTTAATTTAAATTTAAATTTTTAAATTTAATTTAAATTATTTACACTCTTCGGGCCTAGTCTTGCAGCCCTTCTCAGGGAAAAAATCAATAAGAATGTAGTCTGAGGAAGAGCTGCACGATTTTGCCCTTTGACATTACCTTCTGCATTTTTGTGAAACAAACAGCCAGCATAAAACTGAGAGCTTGACTGGCTCTTGAGCTGGAATGGTGACAGAGCAACTATGATTAGTTTATTGTGTAGCTGAACAGTAAATGTTTCCAACAAATCCACTTTGCTAATGTAACAAGGATTTGTATATATTAGGATTTACATGATTGTATGTTACTTGACTCTACCTCTTCTTTTGTTCAGTTATAATAGTTGTCTTTATTAGAAGGTCTGTAGGTCCTGCTATTCTCTTGTGGCTGATATTGGTGTATATTTTATAAAACCTAAGAGATTTTCTGAATAGGCTATACAAAATTGTCATTCGTATCTGCACCTTTTTTGGGTGTTTTAAAAGACTAAATTTTAGTTTTAAAGGCTTCTGAAGGATAAAATCATCATTAAGATAAACCAGTGTCTAAAGAAGTATATAGCTTCACTATATGGAGATTATATATACGGTATATAAATCAAGCAATTTAACATGAGGTGTCCACTGAAAATATGTCGCTAGCACTGAGTGTTTGCTGATGTTGCTATTTCTACTAGGGATTTAAATTATAACAACATGGTAGAATTCCCTGAAGCCATTAAAGCACTTCCAAGCCTAAAGGAGCTGTGAGTATTACTACATCTTATTCTACCCTTTTTCTTTATCCTTTTCATAAATAGAAAAGCAATCCTAATTCCAAGGTTAGGAATGCCTCTCTTGTCTCATTACCCAGTAATCTGAAATGGACTAGGTTATGCTAAGCAATACTCTAATTACAGGCGGGCGTAATCAGCAGTTAGTGAGTCTATTATTTTTGGAGTGATAAAAATAAGCAAATTATTCAGGATAGCTATTAACATAGATCTTAACCATCAGCTATTTTGACACTGTTTTGGGGCCTCCAGTAGCAAAATTATGTAATTACTGATCATTATGCTTTTTTAAAAAACATTTTATCACAGATTGATGCAGAGTGTAGCTTTCTCCCCTGAAATATTTCCATTTTAAGTACTGATATATAGTAGACAAAGGTCTGATCCTTCAGAGTTAGTCCTTCAGTTGTGCATAGTCCCATTTGACTTCAGTGCAACTGTTTGCAGGATTGAGCGCTGAGTTTGTGTATTATTTGAACACTAGCCAAATGACAGTTGATCGACCCTAATGATGCTCAAAAATAACAGGAGTACTTGTGGCACCTTAGAGACTAACAAATTTATTAGAGCATAAGCTTTCGTGGGCTACAACCCACTTCTTCGGAAGTGTAGCCCACGAAAGCTTATGCTCTAATAAATTTGTTAGTCTCTAAGGTGCCACAAGTACTCCTGTTATTTTTGCGGATACAGACTAACATGGCTGCTACTCTGAAACCTAATGATGCTATATTTTAAGATTTATTTCTCTTTTGTCAATATATTTTTAGGGGATTTCACAGTAATTACATTTCCATAATCCCCAATGGTGCATTTGAGGGAAATCCCCTTCTAAGGACTATGTAAGTATTATTTTGTGTGTATTTGTAGTCTAATTATCAGACAGTGATTGTATGAACTGATGGGAGACTGAAATCTGTTTTTAATTCCTCAGACATTTGTATGATAATCCTCTCTCTTTTGTGGGGAACTCGGCATTTCAGAATTTATCAGATCTGCACTCCTTGTAAGTACTTTCTCAATTTATAACAGAATATCTGAAGTGAAATAGCCTGTCTGAGCCCCTAGAATAACTGATTTTGCTGGTCAGATGTTGCTTCATGCACATTTTTTATTTGCACTTAGTTTTAATAAACTTTGCTGTTTGTTCTTGAAATGTCCAGTAGTTTGAGAGTCTGATGGATAGTCTTAAAATTTTTTTGTTCTCCTGACTAACTCGCATAAGAAAAGTAACCTAAAGCCAAATGCTCAGGTCCTTGTCCAGACAAATTCCCACTGAAGCCAGTGGAGCCTATATATATTTCTGAATATGGATGGACATTGGGAATGTGTTTGCAGGCAAGTACATGCACACTTCGAAAAAGATTGCTAGTCTGGGGGTTCTGAGTAGTGAGTAAGTAAAAACGGACTTAAAAACTTCAAGATTTGAGCCACAATCAAAAGATTTTATAGTATACTGTATACTTTATACTATATTCAGAACATATATCTAAATGGCACTTTCAAGTGGATGGATCCTGCTTAGGTACAAATGCGGGATCCCACTTGGGTGCCAATCCCAGGCTCTCCTAATCAAAGACTAATATGTTTTAGTATGTTAAATAGGGGCTGTTATTTGCAGAACTACTGTGGTGCCTCCTTCATGCTGATCCTTCAAATGGCACATATGTAAAAATCAGCACTGATCTTATTTGTTGGAATGGAGTAGCTGTGGAAGTTGGATCACAGCACCATCTGCAGAAAATTAGCACATTAGCAGTGTTCTGAATTCCAAGCATGATTCTGACAGAATATCACATGCTTTCATAGCATTTGATTAAACATATTTTTACTTTAGGTGTATTTAACGAGTGTCTTTAGACCTACAGTGTAACCAAATTCATTGAGGCAATCAATTGATTAGTATGTAACTTTCTAATGAAAACTTCCATAACAGGATAAAAGGATTGTCCCCCTTCCTCCCTCCACCCCCCCCATCTCCCACAATTTCCATAATATAATTTACAGATAATCTACCTGTTTATTTAGGGTCATTCGGGGTGCCAGCATGGTGCAGTGGTTTCCTAATTTGACAGGAACCAGTAATCTGGAGAGCCTGTAAGTATCTTCTACCAAACACTACCAATACATTAATTTCTTGTTCTGTCTCTTCTTGGAACAATTAGTATTAAAATTAACTTCCAATGGTAGAATTGTGGCTTAGTGAACAGGGCTGGAAGCCAGGAGATCTGGATTCTATTTCTGGCCTATCTATTTTAGGTAATTTATATGACTGCCATTACAAAAGTAACGGAGTGCCTCACAATTTTGAATGTATTTACTTGAGGCTTCAGCTGGAGTACAGTGTCCAATTCTGGGTGCCTCATGTGGTAAAGATGTGGATATGTTGGAGAGAGTCCAGAGGAACACAACAAAAATGATAAAAGGTTTAGAAAACGTGATGTCTGAGGAAAGATTAAAATAACTGAGCTTGTTTAGTTTTGAGAAAAGAAGACTGAGGAGGGACCTGATAAATCTTCAAATATGTTAAGGGCTGTTATAAAGAAGATGGTGATCAATTGTTTCCCACAATTCACTGAAGGTAGGACAAGAAGTAATGGGGTTAATCTGCGGTAAAGAAGATTTAGGTTAGATATTAAGAAAAACTTTGACTATAAGGGTAGTTAAGTATTGGAATAGGTTACCAAGAGAAGTTGTGGAATCCCCATCATGGAAGGTTTTTAAAAACAGGTTAGATAAATGCCTGTCAGAGGGGGTCAAGGTTTACTTGGTCCTGCCCCACTGCAAGGTCTTGGACTAGAAGACCTCTGATGGTCCCTTCCAGTCCTACATTTCTGAGACCTACTATGTACTGTTGGAGCATTCAAACATGTATGTGTTTTTTTGTTTGTTTTTAACACAGGACTCTTACAGGCACCAAGATAAGCAGTATTCCCATTAACCTATGCCAAGAACAAAAGATGCTTCGGACTTTGTAAGTGAATATTTCCTGCTCCTGTTTTACCAATAGTAAAAATAATTTGATAGCGATATATTGCACTATATTTAAAGAAAGTGTCATTGCTCAAAGTCACTCTGTCAACGTTGGTAGGCCCCAAAATTGTTCAAATATCTGATCCCTCTTTGACTCCTCTGGAGTCCTGGTGCTGCAAAGTATTATGTTGATATACCAAATCAAGTCCTTGAAACAGCAGTGTGTTTATTGAAGTACACGGTGTTTCTTCACCTGTGGTGGTGTACAGCTGTAAGGATGTCAGTGTAACAGCATTTGCATGGGAATGTCTTCACATTTCATTGTGCCACCCACTCGCTCTCCAGACCACACTCATCATCCACATTTGGAGAGTAAAGAAGAGTGGCACTCATAACTACTGTGGTAGAGGAGAGGAGACCAATGGAGAATAGAAAGTTGGGGTGGAGGAAAAGAATGGTAAAGTGCATGAGAGAGATAGGAGGCATGCACTCAGAAGGTAAAAGTAAATGATGGGGAGAGGGCAAATTAGAAAATAAAAATGTATTTAAGAAAGAGGATAGTTTTTTGGGGGAGTAGGGAAAAGATAATTGCAAAGGATAAATTCTTCTCACTGAAAAAGACGGGGGGAATATGTCTTCTGTTTTATAGACAGGAAAGACAGCAGAGCATTGTGCTTTTTCTGTCAACCATTGGCTTTTTGAATCTCTAGTTTAATGGTAGTTTGGCTGTTTCCAGCCCCTTTCTTGCCACCCTGTCCCATCACCCCCTAAAAAAATCTGAAAACTTTCCTAGCTTTGGATGGGGAGTGATCTGCACACTTTGAACAGATCTGAATTACATCCACATGTCAGAGATCACCCTTCCGTTTCTTGTGGAAAACATGCGCCTTTAATTTTGAACTATCAAAACGGAGGGGATTTATACAGTAGTTATTTTCCCACTGCATGGATTAGTTGGCCATGTTTTGTGCACTTTTTTATATGCGTAGCTAATAGCAATACCTACAATTAACACTTGCCTGACACTTTCCATTATATAGTTTTAGTTGTTTATAATTTTGCCAAACTTTAGCCATTTGGGCTGATTTTTTTTTTTTTATGCTTGCTGTCTATCTCAGGCTGAATATTTCTGAAAAGTCTTCAGGAAAAATGGTTAAGCCATTTAAGAGAATGAGAGTGAAAAATAGATGGGTTTGTCAATGTTACAAGAACTGAGAGAATGTTCTCTTGTATTTAAAATACGAAGCTAGGATTCAGGGATGCTTTATGAGCAACCTTGAGTCTGGCATTTCCTCACTTTTGAAGTTTGACTTCGCAACCTTTATGTTGTTTTTCATAGCTTTTTGTATGTAATATGTAGAGCCAGTATACATAATGGGGCCAGTTGCTGGGGAGCATAGCTGTGAATCCCCTGATTTTTGTGTATCTTTAAAATGTCTTCAGTTTTTTTCTAGAACTGTGGTAGCAGGATGGTTGGTATTCTGATTTTTATTTAATTTATGGTTGCAGTAAAGTAACATTTCAAATAGAGCAGAGTTAAACTAACCACTCTCTTCCCATTGTCTATTTCAAGGGACTTGTCTTATAATAACATAAAAGAGCTTTCGAGTTTTAAGGGCTGCAGTTCCTTAGAAGAAATGTAAGTAGAAATGTATGTTAATTATCCTAAATAACCCTTAGTGTACTGAGTCCACAGCTTCCAATATTGAGTTCTTGTACTTAACATCTGACAGTAAGAAAATGTCATAGATTTTTAGGGCCAGAAGAGAATCTTATGATCAGTCTGACCCCCTGTATAACATAGACCAGAGAATTTCACCCATTGAGTTCACTCACATAGTCAGAGGTTGCACATTTCTTCCTATTTGGACACAAAAAGAATGAAAGAGTCAGTAATCCTGCTTTTTATAGCAAGCTTGTCATATTTATAAATATGCACTCCTCATCTTTGCTATCCCCACTGCTTAATCCCTTGGTTACTGTAACCTTCTCTTCCCTACTGTAACCTTCGCTCCCCTCCCAACTTTTCTCAGTCCTCTCCATCTATCCAACATGGCACTGTTAAAAGTCCTCTTCCTGTCCAAGAAACACTTTCCCTCTCAAATCCCTTCTTTGTTTTTCCTGTGTTTTACCACATCAGGTAAAGCTCCTCATCCTCTCCTTCCAAGCCCAATATAATCTTTCCCCTGCTTATATCTCTGCTCCCATTTCTACCCCTGGTGCTCTCCCAGTCCTCTTTTCTTCTTGTGCCATTCGTCTTTCTTTCACTCTCAGCTTTGCACCTTCCAATGTGTAACCCTCTAGTCTTGGATCTGTCTCCAAATCCTTGCCTGTCAAGACCCCATTATCTCCCCCATAAAACCTACTTTTTTACAAGTATCCAGCCAGTCTGCCTTCCTTCTTGCCTCATTTTCTTGTCATGTGCTCTCTTGTCAGAGGCCAGTTGTACAACATGCTGAGTTTCAGCTTCCACTGAAGTAATTGAGAGTTGAGCGTGATAGGCACCTTGCAGGTTTAGGCCCTTAGATTGTGAATGCTTCAGGGCAGGGAATATATTGTACATTCTAAAGTGCCTGGTCAATTTATGAGACCACATAATTTGATTTTTAATAAGGATAAATTTATCTGATTCAAATATAGATGATAATTTAAAAAATATATATAACGCTCCAATCTCCACCACTTTCTTCCACTGACAGGAACAGTCCTGTGGTTGAAGGCAGCATAAAAATGCACCATCCCCTGCTGCCCTTAGAGAAAAGTGTTGATATTTCATCCACCGGCAAGCAGGTGGAGTAAACAGATGAATCTTGTCCTGTGCTCTGACTGTCAGTCCAACAGAGATCAAGTTTTCTATCAAGGGCAGCAAGTTCTGGGGCCAGTTGCCCTCCACTAAATCTATCTTGCCTTCATGTTCCTTAGAGTTCAGATTTATGGCCTAGAATGCAGGAGCACCTCAATGAATGTTGACTATCAGATGGGCACATAGGAAGAGAATGAATTGGAAATATAACCTGCCCATTAGCTCTTGCATAATGAAGGGTCTCTCAGTGTTTTCCTTTTATAAATCCATATTTTAAGAAGTAATAGTTCACTCTCGGCGCTTGGCCTAAATCATCTCAACCTGGAAGTGAGTAGGTTTGTTTTAAATGCCAAGGTGCATCTGTGTTACAAAGTGACACTTATGGCTTGGAGGTAGTTCAAACCTCACTTGTCAATGTTCACCTCTGCCAAATGGGTTGTGAATTAAAATGGGCTGGAAACTCCATAAGGGGGCTCCAAATATTGAATTAACCTCTCAAGAGAAAATAGCCATGCGTATTGTGGTGAAGTGGAGAACAGTTATTTAAACGGTGGGCCCAAAATGGAGGAATGATCAGAAAAATCATTTCATCTGTCAAAGGTATTGATTAGTATCTTTCTTATCTTATTCCCATTGTTCTGATTTGCTAAGATCTGTAGAGAGACAGACTGGGGAAAGCAGTAGAGGATAATATACTAAGAGATAGGGAAAAAACAAAAGCCAAATATTCCTCATTTTGGAGGAAATTAGCCTCCAAATAACTCCCCCCCCCCCCCCCCCCCTTGCATTCCAGTTCCTTACAACATAATCAAATCCAGGAAATCAAAGAAGACACCTTTCAGGGACTAACTTCCCTGCGCATCCTGTAAGTACATATATTTTTACTTACTTATTTTTAACTATATATATGTTTACTTTCTGAATACTATGGGACGTAAATTATGATTCATAACTAAATATGTGGGTTTGAAGGTAATAATCTGTCTTGTATTAATAGGCTAGATGTTCTATATCCCAAGGCAAAGCTAACCGTGATCTATACCAGGGGTAGGCAACCTATGGCACGCATTCCGAAGGCAGCACACGAGCTGATTTTCAGTGGCACTCACACTGCCCGGGTTCTGGCCACCGGTCTGGGGGGCTCTGCATTTTAATTTAATTTTAAATGAAGTTTCTTGAACATTTTAAAAACCTTATTTACTTTACATACAATAATAGTTTAGTTATATATTATAGACTTATAGAAAGAGACCTTCTTCTAAATATGTTAAAATGTATTACTGGCACGCGAAACCTTAAATTAGAGTGAATAAATGAAGATTTGGCACACCACTTCTGAAAGGTTGCCGACCCCTGATCTAAACGATAGTTACTGTTTTTATTAGGCACCAGTTTTACTCTTTTTCCGTACTTAATATAAATACATTGCGAGAAAATATGTATTTTGCATACCAAGTTTGGTAAAAAGGGGTTCTTGTCATTTTTATAATTAAGTTAACTATTTTTACCTGAAGTGAATTGCAAAAAGCAGTATAAGTAAAGTAGGGCAAATGTCATTCTCCCAGCCCTAAAGTAGTAAACATGAACACAGTTGCCAACTTTCATGCAGTAAATAAGCACTCTGACTTTCACAATAAGCCAAAAATCAAACTAATCCCATTTCAAAACAAGGCCAAAACAAGCCAATTCCTAAGAACCCCAACACTCTGTGACTAGATCCCCCCTATTGTGTAGTTGGGGACTGTGGTGGGCCCGCTGTGCACCCCTGACTCTCTCTCTCTCTCCCCCCCCCTTGGCCCCTGCTTGCTGGGAGCCGATCAAAAAAAAAAAAAGAAGCAACAAGCTGCTACAAGCCAAACAAGCAACAAACTACAAGCCAAAAACTAGCCCAATTTCTGCGTTTTTTCCCCACAGGTTTGGCATGCCTGCTTTTAAATGGACAAATAGTAAGGAGTTTGAGAGCAATAGAGGTTAAATTTCTTGGGAGATTTTTCTGGCTGCTCACTGTCATGTTAATGTTTTTGCTGGAGCACTACTATATGTGTTTTACTTGATGGTGGCAGATTTATAATATGAAACAATTTATTGGTAAACATTAGGACTTAAAATGTGGTTGATAATACGAAAGTGTACATTACTTATTGAGGAGCTAATAAAAGGGAGATATGAGATCCCAGAAATTCACAGCTGCTATTAAGTAAATAATAGCAGCAGTTAGTCACTACGGTGTAAGGCCTCTGGGCTTGATCCTGCATGTGAAAACTCGCTGCTCTCTCCATCTTATTTATATTACAGTAACACTCCAAAGCTCTAGTCAGAGTCCCATTGTGTTGTACAGATATAAAATAAGACCTGTTCTTGTCACAGAGAGCTTATGTTCTCACCTCTCTGCAGATGCCCAGCACTTAGCAGGATTAAGCCCATGTATACATGATTCTATATGGAAAATGTCATGGAGATACCAAAATGTTGTTAAACCATGCAGATTACTTGACTTTCCTGTCAGAGGTATAATGTGACTGCCACTTACCGAGCTCCCAAACAATGGTTATTCTGACATTTCAGTTAAATTGCTAACTAAATGGCATTTTTTATTAATTGCAGTGATCTCAGTCGAAACTTGATCCAGCAGGTTCACAAGGAGGCATTTACTACACTTGGTGCTATAACTAATCTGTAAGTAGGCCATTTTGTGCAATAAACCAGCACCCCCAGCACTAAATTGCTGAAATGGTAAAATTTTCTCACTCAAAACTGATGTGTGTTTGCTTTTTTTTATAATTTTTCATCTCTAGAGATCCCCAAACTACACACACACAGCAATGAAATGAGGCACTCCTCTCTCTTGTGTGGAGGACAGAAGACATGCTGCTTGATGGGGGTTTTGGAGGACAGAATGTTAGCCAACAAACACTAGAGCAGATCCCTACTGATAGGAAACATGCCATGGGATCGTCAGACTTACTGTGTGTAACAATTTTAATATTCACCTTTCAGAGACTTAAGTTTCAATGAGCTGACTTCATTTCCAACTGAAGGACTGAATGGGCTAAACCAGCTTAAACTTGCAGGCAACTCTGAGCTGAAAGAAGCATTGGCAGCAAAGGACTTTGTGAAGCTCCGGTATGTTAGTAGATAAAACTACAGACTGTTCAGATGAACATTTAAAATAGCATTTAGATGAACAAACAACGTGACACAAGTCAAGTCAACTCAGTTAAGGTCACTGTGTTCCTGTTAACTAAGCTCACTTGTGCTGGATTTTTGTAATAAGTCAAGGGGGATCTTGACCATTCTTATTCCATAAGGCTGCTCTCACCTGTTCTTTTTGGAATCCTTGACACCCTTCCACCCAACCTCTTAAATCTGAATTGGAGTAGTGGTATGGATGGAGTTCTGGATACCTGTGAAGACCCATTTGCCAGTGACTGAGCATGTCCACTTCCTAGAGTCTGGAAAATGGGAGCTGGCTTATAATTCCACCACCCCAACCCTTTATACAAATGCGGTTATCCTGTGAGGCCCAGCACAATAACAACAGTAGGCATTTAGGGCCTGATCCAAAAACTTGTTGAAATCAATGGAAACACTCTCATTGACTTTGGTGGGCTTTGGATCAGACCGTTATGTAGCTTTTCTCATTTTCAGAGACCGATAGAAACACAATTCTTATGTTCCCTATGAAGCAGGTAAGAATTGTTATAGATGGGGAAACTGAGGCAAAGACAGTTACTTGCCCAAGACCAGAGGAAAGAGTCAGATGTCTAGGATTCAATCCCAGGAGTTCGTGATATTCAGTCGTGTGTTAACAAGAGACTCAGCTTTTTTTATCCAAAAGCTGAGAACTACTGTAGCATGGCATTCACTATTCTGACACTCCTCCAACATGAGCATATAAATAGTGTCCAGGCACAATACAGTTCTTGTAGGATTTCTATTATAGCCTTGACTCAGAGTGACTGGTTTTGTGAGATTTTGTTGTAAGGGTAATTAGAAGTACGCCCATCTCAAAATACTGTATACCTATGTACATTGCTTAATATTGATTAGCACAGGGGCATTTTAGACTGGTAAGAATTACCATATTTTGACATGAACCTTGCAAAATTCCACGTTCCAGATGCAGGAATTACCAGAGTGGTGAGGAAATGCCACAGTTTTAGAGTACAGAGACCATGCTTCAGAAATCAAAGTGCAACCTACCTGACTAATCTTGTGGTAGTTCTTTGAATATCCACCGCTTTTCTAAATCTCTTCAGTGCCCCATTTGCTATAAGTGTGATTTATTGTACTATTTCCCCCCCTCACCCCATCTTCCACCTTAATTTTCTTTTATCTTGAAAGAAAAATAACTTCCAATGTTAGCAATATAATCTGTTCCATATAGATTGAGAAGAGGCAAAACAGTTGGGTACATTGTTAGCAATCAGGTTGGCTACATCATGTTACCTGAAAAATTCAGGTAAAGCTCCATGAGGCCACTGCTTTTGCACAGATTTTTACGGTAACCAATTAGTGCTGAACTGTATGTGTGACCAGCCCCTCCCATCCTTTTTTGCACTGATTTTTTAGCATGTCGTATTGCTGGCAGAAAGGAAGGTGCATACCAGGAAATCCTGACTTACTCTGTGAAGGATTTAATGTAAACAGAATGAACAATGAGGATGACAGATGCATGCTTAATAATGTGGTCATCTGGGAATTAACTTACTTGCACAACAGAGTTACTCTCCAGCCAGCTTGATTAGTTTTCATTTCTATGTATACAAGTGATAACATGAATACTAGTAACAACTTGCTTTGCATAAGACAGAGTTGAGCCAAACCCAGAGGAATGTTTCTTTACCTTCACCGTAGACTGAGGGCTTGGATGAAACGGAATCCTGATCCAAACCACCTATTTTAGTTTTGCTTTTGCAAAAATCAAGAACTCCCTTTTTTTGCCCATCTCTAGTCAGTTTTAGTATCCTAAAGTGTAAGCTCTTCAGAAACTCTCATAACTGATTCTAGTTTGAAGTTGGTCTTTATTAATGTATGTGTCAAAAAGCTGCTCTTGAACAGCTTTAGCTTTGAGGCATGCCACTTTTAAAAATTAAGAATATAGATGCTGCCAGCTAATATTGTTCATTGTTTTGCCTGTATTTCAGGTCTCTGTCTGTTCCATATGCCTACCAGTGCTGTGCATTTTGGGGTTGTGACTCTTATTTGAATTCTAACATGGAAGATTCCAGCCACCACGATCAGAGCGTGTTGATAGATCATGATAGAGGTGAGTGCTTCCATTGTACTAGGTGTTCCGCTGCATTGCATAAGTTAGGCCAGGCCAGGCAGGTAATTTTGTTCTCCAACAAACAGATGTAGAAACTCATTTAAAGACTTATTATATGAGAACCCGCTACAAAATAGTTGGTTCTATGTGATCCAATTCCTATTTCCAAACAGATGGGATGAGTCTGCTTGGCTAACATAGGCTTTTCCCTGTTTCAGTTAGAAAATATTTTTTTCTTCTTCCATTGTATTAAATTGGCAGGGTCAGTTATCTTGCTATTCACTTGCTTCCCAGAACACACTCTGAGAAATATCCTGCTGGTCTCAGCATCTCCATCTCCCTTTAGAGACAGGGTCTGAACTGTGAGTTTTCAATCCCTCGTTTCAAGTTTCCAAGTTCTCCTCTTGATATGGGCTGGGGCAGACTTGGCTTAAAGCAATAGTTCTCAACCTTTCTTACTCCTGGGACCCAAAGTCCATCTGAATTTCTTTTCCAGGAGCCAGCCAGATCCCACAATTCTTTGTGGGCACTAAGGATTGCGGCATGGCAAGAACCCATGCCTGTATGTTGTAGTAGGGAGTGCTGAGTGTGGAGGGCAAAGAGAGGAGAGAGGTTGCTGGTGGGGTGCATCTCCCAACTCTTTCCCCCGCATAGCATTCATCTCAGGGGCCCAGTAGTACTGTACAGGGAAGGGGATAAAAGAGGGGAGAAACAAGATGTAATGGGATTACTGCAGGGGTGGAGCAACAACAGGAGGAAGGGCGTAAATGGCCTGTTCCTTCCTTTCCTTTCTTGAACTCCTGTTGAGTCCTAGCATCCAACGGATTTGTCTTGGGGATTTTTGCAGAGTTCCTCATGTCCCTCAGAACAAAATAGAATCTAAATAGTATGATGGCAGGGGGTGGAAAATAAATATATATAAAAATAGCATTCAGCATATATAATCCCCAGAGAATGGAGTTAATTGCTTCAGATTTAATGATTTAAAAATACTTGGATGCTCAATTAGGTGGTTTAAAAAAAATAGTATCTGGTTAAAAATATTTGAAAAAAATCAAACTCATACTACTTCGGGACTAAAATTCCTGCCTTTACTCAGCTACAGCAGATGCAGATGTTCCAAACGCTGATGAGAATGAAGAACTGGGTCAGACAATTATTCATTGTACACCCACGACAGGTAATTAAAACAACCACTTTAGTTATACTCTGAACTTCTAGCCTTTCATTGTGCTTTAGGTGTCTACTGAATTATGTCTCTAATTCCTCATGGTCCCCATGTATACACAATCCTGCAGTGCTTGGGTGAAACTCCCACTGATGTCAGTGGTATCTTTGGATAAGTAAATACCACAGGACTTGGCCCAATTTAGCACTGTAGTAGAGAGCCATGCTGGAAAAAGTCCAGGTGTGATTCCCAAGCTCAGTGCACAGAGTCTTAGCCTTTACATTTAGAGTTGACAGTATATATTGTCCTTTTAATGCTTTGGACCAACTCTCCACATTAGCAGAGAATCCGAACTGCTCCAACTATAAAGGGTTGCAGTGCTTGTGGAGTTGCCGAAATTCTCTGATATTACAAAGGAACACCACAGACAGCTTCCATTGCTACTCTTCCTGCCCACCTATCTTCCTTCTCCGTAGCAGCTACTCCTTCCTTGCCAGGTCACCCAAAAGGCTCAGACATACTTCCAAAGCCACTGCCCACTACAGACCTGCTGAGAACCATTGCACATTGTTCCAGCCAGCTAATATGGCTCCTGCCATGTACCTGCCACCTTCCCATTCCCCTCCCATCCCCCCCTGCACAGAGGCATACTGCCAAGGCAATTGCCACAGGATGGAGAGGGGCCTGCACCTATTTTATCTCTGCCTCTCATGGCAATATTCTGAATCCATTATTCAGATTCACCAGACTGGCTTTTGCCTTTTGTGCCAGCTTCTGTTTTCATATGTGGAATGTTAGAGAGATTTCCTGGGTCACAGGAAAAGCAGTTTATGATTATAGGGAAAAATTCGTCTTTGGTGTAACTGCACTGAACTCAGCAGTTACATTGGGAATGAATTTAACCTATGCTGCTTTGTGCTTGTTTGCTTTTAGATTGTTAGGTTGCTCACAGGAATTCTAATTCCTGTGCTATGGTATAAGGTTTACAGCTTTTAGCGCTCTCATTTTGCACATGCTGGTGATACTTCAGCTCTTTAAGGAGCTAAGCACAACTACTTGTTTTTTAAGCTTACTGCCTACCTCAACCCCTCCTCTCCCCTGCTCATAATCTCTTCCCAGTCCAAGATGTTGCTCTGATCTTGAGTAGGACACCTGCCCTCTGTGTAAATACAGAATCACTGCTCAGACGCCAGGTCCACTCCTCATTTTGTCTAGTTGCAGAGAATAGATTGCCAATCACTTAACTAATGGGGCCAGCAATTAGAAGCATCAAAAACTCCTCCCTCTCCACCTTACCCATGTGCTTGCACTGAGAATGGGAAAAGGAAGACTTTTCCTGGGGGAACAAAAAGCATGAGGTGGCAGAGGAGGCAATAGATGAAGGTGGTTGAAGGCTGAGGGGGATTTTTTCTATCTGAGTGGAAGAGATAGCCACTAGTATATACCACAGCTGTTAGAAAATGATTTGGAAATATTGAATTCCCTTTCCATCAACACTATTTGTTCCCTTTTTCTTTTCCTAAATAGTATGCAGTTTTTGCCTTAAAGTAGTATTCTGATTAACATTAGTATGTTCATGTGATATGAAAAAAATATTGTTTGAAAATAATTATTCAGTGAGGAATCTACTGCTTGGGAATGCCTGCAAGAAAGGGAAATTTGTCAGCTGTTTTGGTTGGTCTATTTTCTAATGATCCAACTGTACTATTATGTAAACTGATTTCCCTCAATGCAGAAGAACATGTTGATTTTTGTCTTGGCTATAAACTAGAGGCAAGATTAAATTCTACTGGGTTCTGAAACAGAGTTCAAAAAGGCAGTTAAGACCTTAAGGGATTTTTGCACTGACCTTTGATTGTTTTCCACAATAACTGTTTCACTTAGAGTTTGGGGAAGACTGTACCTACTGTGTGGTCTTGGGGCCATTTGTGGCCCCGATGCTCTAAATTGGGGTTATCTTGTGCTGGCTGGATCAGCCTCCAGGAGCTTTTCACCAGCTCAAGATGGTAGCACCTTCTGCCCGTGCCTCTTCTTGCCCTAGATGGCTCCCTGCGCCCAAGGGCCACTGGCACGTGGCATAGAGCTGGGCCCACCTGAGATTCCCCATATGCAAGAGGGATTGCCACTTACGACGTTTAGTGTAAGTGCTTGGGACACAGCGAGGGCCAAGGCCCATCACGTTGGTAAACAAAGTTTTTGAGAGAGCAGCAAAGAGTCCTGTGGCACCTTATAGACTAACAGACGTATTGGAGCATGAGCTTTTGTGGGTGAATACCCACTTCGTCGGATGCATGTGCAAAGTTTTTGAGGACTCCAAGAGTATTACTTTGCATATATAGGTAAATAAATAAATACAGAGAGAGAGAGAGAGAGAGCACATCTTATTGACTTTCAAAATGCACTAGATACATTCATTAAATAACCTTCATGACATCCATGTGATCTCCTATAGGAGTTCATGTGGAGGGGATTTGAGGGAGTGTGGGAGCAATGATGCTGCTTAAGCTCAATCTCTTTCCTTGTGACAGATTTATGGTTTAAATTGATTTACCTCTCATTTCTTCATCTCCATGGCAAAAAATGTAGAGTATAATTTTCTTCTGTGACTTCCCCAAAGTTAACCCAGTGTGTCACTGGCAGGGCTGGGAACAGAAAACTTGTGGTGAAATCCTGCCCCTGTTTAAGTAAATAAATTGAGTTTGTTGGCTTTTTACAAATGTGTTTCCTTGTAACTTTTTTTTCTTTTAAAGAAGAAACATTGACAACTTAAAGTAACCCACAGCTATTCCAAAGGGAGTGTTTGTGAATCGCATATTACAGGAACTTCGGGTTTTTTTGTTTGGTTGGTTTTTTTTAAAGGAGTGGGGCAAATTTTTCAGGATAGATTTGAACAGCAAATTGTTTCTATTTCTTTGTACCAATGTGTTCATAAAAAGTATGGAGGTAAAAATAAAAGTTATTTAGGTGACCCTAATAAAAGCTCTATTGAGTAGCAGAAAGACAATTAGGGTTTAATTATTTATTTTGTTTACACGGACTATTCCTGAGTGACCATTCTTCCTAGTAATTATCTCTTCAGGCTTAATTAATTCGTAAATAGCTTCAGCAGCACAGTTTACTTTCAACTGACCTATTTAGGAGTTCAGATGAGTGCTGCTGTTCCTGAAATAATGAGTTCTGTGCTTGTAATAGTGCTTAATTATGTAAGATTTTCAGTGATATTTTATTTTTCTTAATTCCTTGTCCTTTTTGTTGTGTTTCTTCTAGGTGCTTTTAAGCCCTGTGAATATTTACTGGGAAGCTGGATGATTCGACTTACTGTCTGGTTTATTTTTCTGGTTGCCTTGTTCTTCAACCTGCTTGTCATGTTAACGATATTTGCATCTTGTACTCCATTGTCTTCCTCCAAACTGTTTATAGGCCTGATTTCTGTCTCTAATTTATTTATGGGAATCTATACTGGTATATTAACTTTCCTGGATGCAGTCTCTTGGGGAAGATTTGCTGAATTTGGCATATGGTGGGAGACTGGCAGTGGTTGTAAAGTTGCTGGGTTTCTTGCAGTCTTTTCATCAGAAAGTGCCATTTTTTTCCTGATGTTGGCAGCTGTTGAACGAAGCTTCTCCGCAAAACAGATAATTAAAAATGGGAAAAGCAATCACCTAAAACAATTCCAAATTGCTGCAGTTTTTGCTTTCCTGTGTGCTATGGTAGCTGGATGCTTACCACTTTTCCATAAAGGGGAGTATTCAGCCTCACCACTCTGCTTGCCCTTCCCCACCGGAGAAACACCTTCACTAGGGTTTACAGTAACTTTAGTGCTCCTAAACTCATTAGCATTTTTGCTAATGGCTATTATCTATACTAAACTTTACTGCAACTTGGAAAAAGAGGACCTCTCAGAAAACACACAATCCAGCATGATTAAGCATGTCGCTTGGCTAATCTTCACCAATTGCATCTTTTTCTGTCCTGTTGCATTTTTCTCATTTGCACCACTGATCACTGCAATCTCTATCAGCCCTGAAATAATGAAGTCTGTTACGCTAATATTTTTCCCATTACCTGCTTGTCTGAATCCAGTCCTATACGTTTTTTTCAACCCAATGTTCAAGGAAGACTGGAAATTACTTAGACGGCATATCACCAAAAAAAATGGAGTAGTGGCAATTGCTGTCAATACTCAAGGTGGCTGTGTGACACAGGATTTCTACTATGACTGTGGCATGTATTCACATTTGCAGGGTAACCTTACCATGTGTGAATGTTGTGAATCACTTCTTTTATCCAAACCTGTACCATGCAAACACTTAATAAAATCACACAGTTGTCCTACACTGGCAGTGGTGCCTTGCCAACGGCCAGATGGGTATTGGTCAGACTGTGGCACACAGTCTGCTCATTCTGATTATGCAGATGAGGATGACTCTTTTGTGTCGGACAGTTCAGACCAAGTGCAGGCCTGTGGTCGCGCATGTTTCTATCAAAGCAGAGGATTCCCTTTGGTTCGTTATGCCTACAATATACCAAGAATTAAAGACTGAAAGGCTTTGCTGTAAGCTGTTCTCATAAGGAAGAAGTACAATGTTTCGTAGACCATACCTGTTCTGACCTTTCAACCAGGACGCACTTTTGTAATCATTGTGTGGTGTCACTTGTAAAGAAGGGAAGTGGGCAGTAAGTTTCTTGAGCCATACATTTGAGGGGAGGAAAAGTTGCCAACTGTAAATAATGGGTAAACCAAAACTTGTAACCCAATATTTTTATTCTTTCCAAGCAATACTGGTTTCTTTTATACAGTTTTTATGTGCTAAAGGTCTGTTTCCATGTTGAACTCCAATTGTATTTTGCTTCTACTGTTGTGTGAGGCAAGTTCTGTCAAGCTTTCTGGTTAAGCACAATATAAGGGACAGCTGTTAATATTAAGAAATTATTTTTAAATGTGATTTTCTATAATTAAGAAAAAATTGTTGCTAGCTTTGTATAGTATTTTCAGCATTAATCTCAGGATGACTTACTGCAGGGCCAAAAGAAGGGACTACGTCTCCCATACAGAACTGTGAGAGCAATATAGGTATAACATTTTTGTTTTTTATATTTCAAACTAAGATTTGATCTTAATAAGATAACTATTTTTTATTTAAAAAAATGTTTTATCCCTCAAGATCTGCAGACTGTATGAAATAAGAATATTAACAGTTGTCGGGAGCGGTAGAACTGAATATGGTTTTCAGTGGAGAGAGACTGCTTCAGGTGAAAACCATAGTACCATTCTTCAGTATTATGTAAGGTCATACTACCAGAAGGAATTACCATGGGCTAGACAGTGTATATCGTCAGTGCTGTCTGTGTGTGAGGTTAGCATGCTTATTTAGAAAGAGACAGAGAGAAGCTAAAATATTTTGCAGCCCTATTCACTGTTAGTAATAGTGTTTATACACACAATGATGTCTCTGAGCATCTTGAGACTTTACCAAAAGGGGTGGCAATGAAAAGCAGTTTTGCAATATAGAAACTTCTGCATCTCTGCCAATTATTTCTCTCCAAGTAAAGTACAATGTGGTGAGATGGACTAATTTTCATGTAAATTGGTGAATTAATTAAAAAAATTTTCTTAAGCATCTAAGACCCAAGTATCACTTAATTACCATCAATTATCCTTTAATCTGTACTTAGTTTGAAGTTTGATCAACATAAAGTTATGAATGCATGATCAAAGTACACCTCTACCCCGATATAACACGAATTCGGATATAACACGGTAAAGCAGTGCTCCAAGGGGGCAGGGCTGCGCACTCCGGCAGATCAAAGCAAGTTCGATATAACCCGGTTTCACCTATAACGCAGTAAGATTTTTTTGGCTCCCGAGGACAGCGTTCTATCGGGGTAGAGGTGTAATTATATAAGTTTCTTGAACAATATGCTGAATCAATAGCAAATCCACTGCCATACCAGTTACTCTGGAAATGTTCTTGTTAAGATTTAAGCTAGATTGCTGTTTTGAGAATTAAACTGTACATACTGTGCATATAATGAATTTTTATCTTTGTATTGTAAATTATTTGATAGAACACATGATGGGAAATATGGCTTCAGTTCATTTTGTTAATTAAAGCTACCTCCTAAACTATAGTGGCTGCCAGTAATTGTGGTTTATATACTTTTTGCATTGTAAATAGACATGGTTGTACATTGTCACTGTAATAAAACAGAATCCTTGTATATCAAATCATGTAGTTTGTACAAAATATTGGGAGGGTTTCATTTACTGTATGCTGTAATTTTTGTAAGCCAAACTATTCAAGTAAAAACAAACAAAAAACAGAAAAGAAAATCATCCCAGAGTTTTAGCTTTCTTATAGTTATATTACTCATAAATATTTCATCTGAAGTTGGCATGGAGTGTCTCAGTAAAAGCAAATAGTGTACATGGATATTGCTAGAAATCACACTTCTTAAAAAATGCATAAGATCTTGGAAAAGTTTCAGATGCACAAAATCAGCATGGGAAATTATGCTCATAAATATGGTGTCAGATACAGTGTATTACCTATGGTTGGAGTTTTGGAAAGAGATGTGCCAACAGAATAACAGAGTTGCCAGTTTAAATGTGAATTTATGAACTAAACTTAATGCTGTAGACTTGCAGCATCTGGAGAAGCGTTTGGCTTTTTACAAAGCACTCTTCATTGTGAAGTATAGAATTTAAGCCCAAAGGTACCTGTACATTTTTAGTATGACTTGGAAGATCATCCAGATGCTAAATATTTATTTTTTAAAACCCATCATTTCATTGCCAAGATGCAGGTTTTTTGAGCCACTATTATGTGAGAGATGCACAATCTGTTTAACATTCCTTCTGTTGGCAATGTAGCAGCAGTTAAATAACTGTTTGAAGTATATGTAGCTACTTTCAGCTCTATTTGAAAAGAGGAAAATAAGTTTCAAATGGAAAAATACAATCAGTAGGGAAAGAAAAACTATCAAGCTTCCAATAGGACAGTGGTTCTCAATTTTTTGTACTGGTGACCCCTTTCACATAGCAAGCCTCTGAGTGTGACTCCCGCCCTCCCCCATAAATTAAAAACACTTTTTATAAATTTAACACCATTATAAATGCTGGAGGCAAAGCGAGGTTTGGGGTGGAGACAGACAGCTCATGACCCCCCATGTAATAACTTTGTGACCCCCTGAGGGGTCCCAACCCCCAATTTGAGAACCCCTGCCTTAGAGTATATAGAGCAACAAAATGTTTTTTTAAAAAATCAGTCTTTATTAAATATTGATACCTTTCTTTAAAGTGTTACTAAAATAGTCAGATACCGTTAGGATGACCAGATAGCAAGTGTGAAAAATCGGGAGAGGGGGTGGGGAATAATAGGAGCCTATATAGGAAAAAGCCCCAAATATCAGGACTGTCCCTATAAAATTGGGACATCTGGTCACCCTAGATATTGTTAAGTTGATACGTTAATGTTTTAAACCCTGGAAAATATTGGCTTGTAATGTGCTTGTTAATTGTGACTGTGACTTAATGGGTGCTTTTTAATTGTATTCCTCCTAGTTTCTTCCAAAGCTAGCCAACATGAAATAGGTTCTTTCTACCATCAGAGAGAGCTAGAAGGGGGGGAGGGGAAATACAAGCAATAGTCCCCTGAAGTCACTCCCTTGAGAAAGAGGGCTGCAAAACTGAGCTGGGGCCCAACTCTACCAACACAAGATAAAGGTGGCAGGTGTGGGCTTGCACAGGAGAACTTGGAGAAATCCAGTTAAACGGTAGGAAAGGCCTTTCAACAATGTCCTATGTCTCACAAGTTAGTTGAAGTAGTAATGCTCAATGCTAGAACAACCACAGGGTAGGTACAGGAAAAACCACCAACAGAGAATACAGCTGTCAGCATCCACCCACCAAAAGTGGCATCTTGTGGCTCCCCTATTCCCCATGATATGAAGAGGGGAATATAATGATACATGGGTGTCTGACATAGTTCTAGTGAGTAACTTACTTTTTTCAGTCAAGTAAAAATTACTTACAGAATTAATGTTCCTGAAGGTTTCTCCTGATAACAATAGCTTCCTGACTGCAGTTTT
Source organism: Emys orbicularis (assembly GCF_028017835.1). Lineage (NCBI taxonomy): Eukaryota > Metazoa > Chordata > Testudines > Emydidae > Emys > Emys orbicularis. The sequence continues at coordinate 91,642,045 of NC_088686.1, read as the reverse complement.
GAACTTAAAGTAATTTGAAATCCTAGAAAATTAAACCCTTCTTGGTTACTGCAGGAAACAGAACAGACAGATCACCTGATTTTCTAACCCTTCCTGTTACTTTGAGAGAGACTTAAAACCATCCTCACAGCAAAGATGAGTTTTTTTCTAAATCCTGCCAAATACGAGCACTGGAGAGAAGTCCCACAAAGAAAATGGAACCTAGCCTGCCAGAAAGAACTCACCCGATATGCAAGATGCAGGAAAACAATTGAGCTGGGTCATCTATCCATCACATTCTATAGGTGTAGTGACACTACGAGAACTTTGGCTATTTTTCTTGTCTCCTGCCGGTGGGGGGTACCTTTGTTTAGACTGTCATAGGAGGATACTGAAGAAAGAAACTGCTAAATCTTTTATGTAATAAGGTCTCCACTTAGAAATAAGATTTTATGTTCACTTTTTAGTTAGTTTTATTTGTTTTAAAAAGAAATGTATTAAAAGGCAAAAAAAAAAAATAGGCATTCCCATTTTGGGTGCTTACTGAAATCAGTTACTTCAAATATTTTGGCAGTTTGCTGTTGTGCATGAGTGATCACCTGGAGTTTAAAATCTGTAATTGGGGGTCCAGACTTTATGCAGTTATTCCTTTAATGGAAGTTTTACATGAGTAACGTCTGCAAGCCCATGCTTTTCTAAGAACATTTAAAATATTAACATAGATCAAAGACAAAAATGGGTTTTTGTATTATGCGTTTAAACAAAAATAATCTCAAACACTAGTTTAACCTGCAGAATTCAATCTGTCGTGTACAAATGTTGTTTTCTGATGTAGGGCCATTTTTGCAGTTTAAGTGATATACATTTTCATACACAAGTCTCAAGTTGTCAGTTACATCCCTTAAATTTTCAGTTCTAGCTGCACCCTTCCAGCTGAATCTCCTGTATGTTCAATTTTGTAATTATAAATACTTTTATCAAAATTGTACACAAATCCTTATGTCTAACTTCTCTCACTTCTTTTGACTTTATTGAACAGTTTTTTACCAGCCTTTTGTTCTAATTTGCAGGCTAATACTTTTTAATTAACCAAAATATGTATAGTTTTCTTCAGAAGCTTATCCATATCTCAAATACCATACTCTCAATTTAATTATATTTTTTTAATTGTCTAGGTGCTTTGATCTCTTACTGCTAGCTTCCAAGTTTCAATTTTTTTATTATTTTTTTTGGCTGGAGGTTTTTATTATATACAGTATATACAGTAGAATCTTATTAATTTCCACTAAAGACTGAGACACCTGTTGCTAATGACTAAATTTTATAAAATTAATTGAGTAAATGAAAAAAATTTAAAAGAGAGGATATTGCATCATACTGTTTTTTGTAAATTGTAGAGGCATTCATACACCATAACGACTTAGATGTGGACAAGTTTGTTTTAACGTATTAAAGGTATTTTATATGAAATGAGATGTAATAGATTTTGTAAATGAAATATACAGCTGCATTTACTATAAAATCTTTGTTTTGAGTTGGGGATAGAGTAGACTATCTTGTTTCTGGGTAGATAAGCAGAGTTCTACTATATCAAAATATGATGTTTCATTGGGTTGCCAAGCCACAAGGCACTACCTGCATTTTCCTCTGAAATGCTCAATCTAACCATATGATCTGTTCTAAAAAAATGAACAATATTGTTGTTTGGAGATTTTACTCCAATTAGATGATCATTCAAGTGAAGACTTGTTGCAAAGGGAAAAAAGGGCCACACGGTTGACTGATTGATAGTGACCTCTAAATAATGCTAAAAACAATGAGACAAATTTGGCATGAGCATACAGACTGAGGGTACATCTACGTTGTAATAAAAGACCTGGGGCATGGCCACAGCTGGGGGTCAGCCAACTTGGGCTCAGACTGTGCAGCTAAAAATTTCAGCATAGACACTGGGGCTCGGGCTGGAGCCCACAAGGGGGATGCCTCTCAGAGCCAGGATGCAGCCTAGGCCTGAACGTCTACATTGCAACTTTTAGCCCTGCAGCCCAAGTACAAGTCAATTGACTTGGGCTCTGAGACTCTGTGCCATGGATTTTTTTTTTACTGCAGATGAAATCCTGACCCACTGAAGTCAATGGGAGTCTTGCCATTGATTTCAGTGGGACCAGGATTTCACTCTGAATATTCATACAGATTCCTTCAGAATTTTCCCACAGAAGAAAGAAATTCTCCCCATCTTTAGGCTACTCCCATTGCAATGGAAAGAAGTTTTAAATATATCCGTGTGGAAAAATGAGGAATGCTAAAACACACTATAATTAAGGTCCCCAAAATTCCACAGCCTCTGGAAAAATATGACCAAAAAGAACTAAAAGCAGCCAATACATCTTCACGAAGGTAGACACTTGCAGAGTGGGCCCATCAGAGCCTGGTCTGCTCGGGTGATGGGTATGAAGCCAGGTGTTTCTCTCTGGCTCAAAGGACTGCTGTTCCTCCCTTTGTTGGGAAACTCTGCAGATTTAAAGACCAAATACTAAATCTGTAGATTTGTCTGAGGGTGGTGAAAATTAACAGATTAGACAGCATAATTTTATGCCAAAATATATGGACAGTCAAAAAATGGAATATATGGAGTTTAAAATTTTTAGATGTGGTATTGAGAAGATTTAGAAGAAGATTTTCAAGATTTAGATATACTTCCTGGTATTGAGAATCTATTGAAAACAATATAAAATGTGAATTTAATGTTTCCTTTTATCAGATACAGCTAAGAATAAATTGTCTACATTATTTTAACTTGATGCTGCTTTTGGTGAAATATGATGAACTATGATATCTTTTCCCTCCATTTTTGTTAACTTGCATGATAATTCAGAAACAAGATTTTGGTTAATTGGGAAGTCTATATATTGATTCTTCACATCAGACAGATCCACAGAAAGAAAATATGAATGCTATAATGTCTGAGTCTTGAAATGGTATACAGATAGCCTGTTTTTTTTAATCTGCAAAATTGCAAGTTTAAATAAGGATTAATACATATGAAACTCAGCCAAAAAATTTTTTTAGTCTAAATTGACTACTTCTCCTGTGTGTAAATCATCATGATCTAGGAATGAGATTAATGCCTACTTATCATATTTTTAATTTTTTATGCTATTAGAATAAGAAAGGGTTTATTTTTTATAACAATTTAATGTCTTTATTATCATTCCAAGTGTCAACATGGTAATAAATGCTGTTATTCATAAATATTTTAGTTGCCTGTTTATTTCCCCTTTCTTCCCTTATTCACAGGAAGGTTTTTTTCTTAATTGTTATTTTGTGTACGATTATTTAGTAGCATATATTTTCTAGTATCTAATAAGGACTTTTTCAGTTTTTCTAGGTGTAACTTTCGGTAGTTGTAATTAAAAATTTGTAAATATTAAAAAATAAGCAATAGAAAAGATATGTAAGTAATAAGCAGCCTGATCTTATAGGGTTTGAGTCAAAGTCCACTAGTCAACAAAAAGACATAACATAATCACATCGCCAAAAGAGACGTCTCCTTAGTGAATGCCTCCTGGAACAGGGATTTAGGGTATGTCTGTATCACAGATGCAACAGCGGCACAGCAACAGCGCTGTAGTGCCTGAGTGTAGATACTTGATACAGCAACAGAGAAGGGTTTTTCCATCATTGTAGTTAAACCATGCCTTCAGGAGGCAGTAGCTAGGTTGACAGAAGAATTCTAGCGGTGTCTGTACTGGGACTTAGGTCGACTTACCTGTGTCTCTCAGGATGTGAATTTTTCACACACCCAAGTGATGTACCAAGGTTGGACATGAGTTTTAGATGAAGATCAGGCCTTAAATTATCATTACAGCTACATTTCAATGATTATTTTGTAAATTTCATAGAGCTACAGGCCAGAAGGAACCATTAGATAATCTAGTCTGGCTACCTTTTATATCACAGGCCATTAAATTTCACCAAATATTTCTATATTGAGCCCAATGACTTTAGGTAGACTAAAGCATTTCAGTCCTCAGGAGTCTAAACTGTTGTGTGCCATAGGAAGAAAACAGGAGAGACCAAGGTGCCACCAATACCTGAGGCCCCTGCAATGGCAGGGAATAGATAAGGTAAAATGTCTGGATGATCTTAGCATGTGATCCTCACTGCATGCTGCTGCAGCAGACAATGAAAAAAAACCCCAAGGTCCTAGCCAATCTGACTTGGAGGCAAATTCCTTCACAATCCCAAATTGGGCAACCACTTTGATCCTGAACGTCTGAGCAAGACATATCAGCCAAGCTTCTAAAAAAGAGAATTCTCTCCACCATTTCAGACCAGTGGCCCACGCTGCCCAATATCCCATCTCCAGCTGTGGCAAATCTCTGATGCTTCAGGGGAAGGTGGAAAAACACCAAAGTACAATCCACAATACATCTGGTCAATTGTGCTTTGGGGGGAAAAGATTCTTTCCTGATCCCTGCAGAATGCTGGCTGTAGCCCTGAAACATGAGATTTAATTACAGCTCTGCATTAAGGCAATAGCTGTAAGTTTTATGAGCAAATTGAGGGAAAAGCCCTTAAGACCCACCTAGCAGGACCAACAACCTACAAGGGGTGCCAGGACCAGGTAAGAGTGCAGTATCACACCCTGCCCACCGGAGACACTCACAAGAGGTGAATTGTCCCCTGTCACAAGGACACTTCAAAGGGGTTTGGGGAATGGGGTGTACCTATGTTGTTGGCAAACTAAGGACTGGCAGAGTCCAGAGGAGATGTTTTTGGTGGGTTAAAGGCTGGTGGGGTTAGGTTGCTGACACCCAGTTAAATCTCCCTTCCTGCAGGCAGGTACCTAACAAGGTGACTCTCAGTCCTGGGTACCCCTGGAACCATCACTATTAGACCATTCAAATGCTTGTTTCCTATCACTTCCTTCAATTATAGGCATGTTAAACTCATCCTCTGAAATTTGCTAAACAACGAAGTGACACTGAGATTAGAAACACAAACACAATGACAGAAAATTCACCTTGTTAGTAAATTTGGGGGGAAAGAGCTGAAACAGATTCAGTTGGAGGTGGAAATGTGGAAAGGAGTAATGTTGAAAAAACTAAGTCTGATGGTTGGTAGCAGAAAGGGCCATTGGAATATTTTCCTGCATATATAGAGGCATATACCTCATGGAGTAGAGAGATAACAATCACTCTCAATACAGCTTTGGTGTGATCTAATCTAAAAATATTACACTTAATTCTTGGCACATCAATACAGTAAACATATTGACAAACTGAAGAGTTCACAGAAGAGCAACAAGGAAGAACTGATTTATGAGGAAAGATTAAAGTGCTATATATGTATAGCATGACTAAGAGACAATTATGCTGAAACGTAAGTGCCCAATCCTGTCTCAGAGGAGTACCTGGGAATACAACTGGACCCTAATTTTATGAATATTTAATGGGTAAAAACATCAGGAGAAGAAATTATTTAAGGTAGTCCAAAGGGAGTATAGCTAGTAGTAAAGGGATGTAATTAAGAAAGGGAAAATAAAACCTGCATATTAGGAAAAATAATTCTTGAGAATTAGATCTGCTAGAGTGTGAAATAGTCTCCCAAGGGAAGTGGTGGAAGTGTGTGACATATTTAAAACTAAATTACATAAATTACTAGAAAATACATTATATGGAACAATCTTGCATTGACAGGGGGACAGGCTCGATGACCAAAAATTGCATAAACTCTGTTTCTTTGAAAAATATATTTTAACAATAAAGATGAAATGGACGGCAACCCTAGTTTAATATTCCCCTTGTGACGTTCTGAATGTTGTGGTACCCTACCAATGCCAAGAAGTCGTATTTACTGACATTCTGTTACCGTTGTGTTCAAGTTAAAATACATTGGGGCCCAATCCTACAGTCCTTGTGCAGGAAATATGTCTCAGTGTATTGCAGGATCAAACCAGATCGTGAAACTCTGCCCCCACCCGTAATGAGTATCTTGGACCAAATCATGGAGCTGTGCTGATTTACAATAGCTGAAGATTCTGGCTCTTTTGTATCACCAGTGGACTAAACGGACTGCAAAAAATTCCATTATCCTGCAACTGTTACTCAGTTTCCAATTCTCTGGTAAGCACATGGCAGAGCAGTGTTAATGCAGAAATATGTCTAAAGAAATTGGTAAGGAATTACTTGATTTTTTTCCTGCACCTTCTCTTTCATTTTGAGATCAAATGACACTAGAACAGGATATGAACATTTAAAAGAGAGATTAAACAGTTCAGGTTCCACAGATCCACACGTGGAGGGGGTGCTCTGTGCCCAGATCTGCCCATACCAACGTGGAATGGAGATGAGTTGCCTCTGAGGTAACCTGGGCCCCCTTGGAGAGTTCTGTGCCTGGCAGTGATGGGAATCTTCAGGCAGGAAGGGCTTTTGGTTTAAGAATCGGGTTTAAGAGATTTCACAACTGCCCCAAAATCTCAGAATTTTTAATGGTGATGTGGCTGGAAGTGGTGTGGGTTGAAAGTCCAAATGCATTGCAACCTGGAACTTTCACTGAAATAGACTAAAGAAGCAAGAGAGAAGGGTCGTGTCCAGATAGGCCCAAAGGGGACAGTTTTCATTATAGTCTAGATTCCTTTTGAGAAAGCTGTGGTTTTATTTTCCTGATATACAAATGTATTTGACATGCAACTATTTTTCAAAAGGCAAAGGGAAAACTAAGCATAATGATGGGGTGACTCAAGAGGAAAATCTCTGGCTTTACAATTGCCAATTGTAGGTAGTCATGAGACTCTGCATGGGTAGAGGGAGTAAATCCTGGCAGCATAACTCCCCTATCTTTGTCAAACTCCAATTTTGATAATTACTTTTTCTAAATTCTCCCTATTTCAGATTAATACCATCTTTGGCCCAAATCCTGCAAACTTCTATGCACATACTTTACAATGGAACTACTCACATGTGAAGTAAGCTTTTGCAAGATCAGGTTATTTGTCATTAAAAGCTGTTTGCTTTTAAGTGTCTGTAGCATTGCAGTCCAGATTTGGCTGCATTTCAGTGGTGAATAAAGTGGTTTGTACAAATTTAATACCTACCCTTGTACTTACAGGGTGGGATCCATGACGGGACTTACGCATTGCAATATTGTCAGAGTACTTAGCCTTTGAGTGCCTAGAAAATCACGCTCCATAGGTGCCTAGGTCCATGATGATGTGTTCAGCTGCATAAGTCTTGTAGATAGGGCCTGAAAGAAGGCAGCTCCCTTATAACCTTCAGCCGTGTGGATACAATTCTCACACAGCATGTCGGGGGCGAAGGAATTTGAAGAGGAGCCTCCACTTCAGTCACTGACCCAACGCCCCAGTGACTGAGCGACCTGCTCGCTCGCCCCGCCCCGCCCCGGCACCCTTCTGCTGCGCGCCGGGGGAGGCCGGGCGGCTGGCACGGGGCAGTGCCCGCCCGAGAGGCACCACGGCTGGGAGGGGGCAGCGAGGGGGGCGGAAGGGAGGGGAGCGGCGGGAGCAGGGGATTGGCTGGCGGGAGGTAGGGCGGCAGGAGACGTCGCGCACGGTTGAAGCGTCCCCGTTGCCATGGAACCCGTTGCGGGCGGTGATTGGCGGAGCGGGCGGTGCCCCGGGGGCCGATGGGAGCGCGGAGCCGACGCTGCGAGTTTCAAAGCGGCAGTCCCAGGTAGAGCGGCCCTATCCTCGCCTCGCGACAATTAGCGCTGGGCTGGGGGGTGGCGGGGTTCGGGGAGGGCGCTGATGGGACTGGAGGCAGGAGTATGGGCGGGGGGGTGGTTTGGGAGGCCGGGGATGGCAAGGCCTGTGGGTTGGGAGCTGGGGGTGGGGCTAGAGGGTGGGGGCCTGTGGGTTGGGAGCTGGGGGCGGGGCTAGAGGGTGGGGGCCTGTGGGTTGGGAGCTGGGGGCGGGGGATTGTGGCTTGGCAGAGTAGTAGATAGGAGGATGGAAGGGCTGAGGATTTTGGCTAATGGTGGGGGCCTAGCTTAAGGGCAAGATCCATTGGTGACAGGCCTATGAACGGGCACTGCCCTTGTCCTCTTAACTTCTCCTGACAGGTACTTACTGCCTCCATGCTCAGTGCTCGGCCCAGGAGTAGGAGGAGGGTCGCCCACTCCAGCCCTCCATCCCCAACCAGCTCTGAGGATGAGCAGCGTTTGAGCTCCTCCACTTACTCCTTGCTCTCCCCCATTTACCATCAGAGCTTCCAGAGCTGCAATGAGGAGGAGAAGGAGGAGGAGGATAGGGAGGAAGCGGCACTATCAGCTAGGGGGGAAAGAACCTTCAAGAGGAATAAACACAATAGGTAATCTGCATGTACTCCCATTCCCTGGCTGCCTTTGCTATAATAGAAGCAGCTGGGTCCAGTAGGTAGCACCAGGAGCCAAGACTCCTGGGGTCTGTTCTCATCTCCATCACTGATGTGTGACTTTGCCCTTACCACTTAAGACAAAACTTTCGAACGTGGGTGTAGAAAGTTAGACAGCCAAATACTTATGTAGTCACCTAATGAAGGCAATCTAACTTTGAGGTAGTGAGAAGTTATAATTTCCATTTTTTTTCAGGTCAGTGGGAGTCTCAGGTCCTTGGTATTTCATCTCTGAATATCAGATCACTTCTGTAGCTGCCTAGACAATGGATTTGGGACTGTAAACATCCACTCTTTGGAAATGTTATTAATCTCTACGTGCCTCAGTTTCCTTTATTAAAAGGGAATGATACTTGCCTACTTTTTGAATGTGCTTTGAGAGTTAGAAGATATTTTCTCTCAAATACATAAAACTACTACCCAACACAGGGATTTGAGGTGTATCAATTGTACCAGCGTTGGCTTCCAGGGTTTTGGACTCCCCATTTCTCGTTCTTTAGTTGTTCCCTTTCTTCAAATAATTCTTCCCTCCCCATCTGTTTTTCTTTCCTCTCCCCACCCCAGTGGTTGGGAACAGGGTTGTGGTGAATAATCTGTCACATTCCTCAAAAGGTGGCTGAGAAGACGTAGCAGCCAGGACACTTTCCAATGAAAAGCATACCAGATCTACACCTTGGCTAAGAATAGGCACAGTTAGCAAGACACTAGTCAAAATCGTGTGCTAGACAGTATGGTTCTGTAAAATTTGGGACTCTCTTTCAAATAAATGAGTCTCTTCAGCTCTTATGCATGAGTCTCAAAAGCTTGCTTGGATACCAGTAATCATTTTCACTTGAGAGACGAAAATATAAAGTACCTAGCAAGGAAGCATTAAACATCTAATTATGAATTTCTGCATAGAACTTTCATCCTACTTTATCTATAAGATAATGACTCCAGGAAAACTTCTCCAGGTTCAAGAGGACTGAGACAAAAAGAATGGTAAACATAGCACTTTACTTGATAAAGCTTGGCCCAGTCCCCCTTCAAGGCATCTTTAGAGCCCTGAGGGAAGTTCTCAGGTCCCGGTTTCACTTTACTCCTGTTCTTGTTCCTCTTTCCATTACCCATCCACCAGCTTGTCCAAGTACCTCTGTTCCTTAGCCTCCATGTCAAGCTACTGTCTCCTTCATGCTGCCTGAACACCAGCTGGGGGAATATTGAGAGAGCAAAAGAAACTGTTCTACGGGTCTCAGTTCCCATGCCCGTTACTACAGCAATCCCTGGCAGCTGTGAATGCCATTGCAGAAAAAGTCCTTGTAACCAGGTTGTCTGAGCAGCAACCTCTTCTGGCTAGTCAGAGCATGACTCACACCACTGTAGGTCCCTCAGCATCACCTCTTGCAGATTATGGAGTCTGGTGCCTTAGCCCTCGCGTGCTCAAGCCCTTACCCTTTCTAGGGTGTCAGAGTCCAAAAACTCCTAAACTTCAGAATCAGTATTATCTGTAGGTTTGTTGTAAGGACTCTTGCTTGTCTGCTTCAGACGTGTCTCTGGGCATCTAGTCCCTTTTGGTTGGTTTTCCTGGGCTTAGTCATCCTATTCACCAAATGGTTCACCCAGCTAGCAAGCTGCCTTAGGCTCTTGGCTGGACCCAAGCTTCCCTTGTCAAAGAAGTAGCATAGTTCTCTCCTTCCTGGTCAGCCCTGGAGTGGCCTAGCTCTCCCTCTTTTAGCTCCCCGTTCCATGCCTGATATTAGCTGCAAATATAGCAGGGTGGGGTCATCTGGATTCACAAGCTTCTTTAACCCTCTTGTTGCCACAGTGTCCTCAACCTCTGCTTGTTAGTGTGGGGCGAAGACATCCCATCACAGTCCCTGCTCAGTCCCAGGCTGGAACACGCTCGGGACAGAACAGTACTGAGCACGTACATATGGCAATTTTCAGACACTTATAACACCACGAAATTTGGGTGGATTCTCACAGGAACTGCAAAAGGCACCTACCTCTTTAGCCTCCTGCCAACCTGGCCAAATTTCAAGTCCCTGCTCCAAAGCATGGTGGCTCTGGAGCTTCTGAATGAAACATTTAAAAATCTTTAAACATTGGTAAAACAATTTATTTTTCCCTAATCTCAATTTCTTAAACAGATGTTGAAATTATAAAAAAAAAAAAAAGGGGGGGGGGCAGACACTCATGGGAAATTTCAGCTCAAACAATTAAAGCATGGCAAAGTTTTATAAAGGAAAGTGCTAGGCAACCTTAGTTATAGGTGTTACTGCTAGCTCCACCTATGATCTTGGGTCACTTACTTTCAGCATGCATCTTGATAGGTTTACTCTGATATATTGACTTAGTGAATCTACTGTTAATAAAAGTCACTAAACTTTCTATTAATCAAATTTCAGTTCTTCTGACTCAATACATATAACTTGAGTTAGGGAGTTAATCTAATATAAATTCTCACTAAGGATTGTGGTCCTTTCAGAACTCCCTGACTTGTTTTTCTTCAGAATAATGCATAGTACTGAATGTTCTGGCACAGTGGTTTTCATCCTTTTTTCATTTGTGGATCCCCACAAAGTTTCAAATGGAGGTGCCTGCTCCTTTGGAAATTCAACCTCTGGTCCATGGACCCCAACCATAGAAGTCTTACACTGAAAACTGGCTGAACAGAATTCAACTATAAATGTTGTACATGCTCGGCATGGCATTTGATTCAATGTGAGTAAGGGCGCTAAACTATGGGCTTTTATAGTAACGACAACATTTCCAGGTTTTGACCTGTAGGTGGGGGTATTCACATACTTTTGATCAGAGAAAATGGAATGCCTTTTCTGGGATCTGAGACTTAATTCATAATCACCTTCCGCACACCCCTTACACATAATCTGCGGACCCCCAGAGGTCTGCAGACCACAGGTTGAAAACCACTGTTCTATTACTTCAGAAAGTGGTCCTGTGACTTTCTATCGAACTTTTACGTGATTCAGACATCGGCAAGCAGTATTCAGCTCATCCGTGTCACAAAATCATTAGCTGATAATGAATCACAACTGGTAGACAGTACAGAATACAGCATGTTTAGGTGGCAAAATAAAATAAAAATCATTGAATTTTAAGATTACTGCATCCCTGTTTCCGATTCCATTACATCAATTTGTTTTGTTACAAAGGGTGTTTTTGTAAGGTGAGCCTGATGTTTTCAGGCAAAAGCTCAGTACTTTAACAAAATACACTATTCAAAATTGCTTTGGATTTGACACATTAGTGGCTAATGTTTTGGGAATTCTTTATTTGTGAGTCTTAAAGATGGAAAAGACTCTGTCCTTGCCAGTGCAAAAGTGCTTGCCAAACTATTCTTGCTTATGATTAAAACTAACTTATAAAATTCCAGTGGGTTCATCTGTGAGTTTTCTATGTATTTTTTTTTAGGCTATACAGAAACTTCCCTTCTTTCAGCCAATATGTTTTATCCGGTCTATAATAGTCTAAATATCCCAGATATGGCTTCCACTCCATCTCCTGGGAGACTACGGAGGGTTGAAGTCAATAGGAGTAGAATTAGGCTAATGCTGAGTCCTTTTGAAAGTCCAATCCTACCAGTATAATGGCTCGTGATCATATTCAGCCTATATTTTCCTCTGCTTAACTTGATCTGATTTACTCACAGTTAGTCTCTCTTTTACCACCCTAAATAATTTTTGTTTTGGTTTTTACACCCTTATATCTATTTCCCTAATTCACCAAGCTATATGTTTGCTTAATGTTACTTTTCCTGTAACATAAGAATGGCTATACTCGGTCAGACCAGAGGTTCATCTAGCCCAGTATCCTTTCTTCCGACAGTGGCCAATGCCAGGTGTCCCAGAGGGAATGAACAGAATAGGTAATCCCAGCTTCTGTCAAATAGAGGCTAGGGACACTATCCTTGCCCATCCTGGCTAATAGCCATTGATGGACCATGAACTTATCTAATTCTTTTTTGAACCCTGTTATAGTCTTGGCCTTCACAACATCCTCTGGCAAGGAGGTTGACGCTGCATTGTGTGAAAAAACACTTCCTTTTGTTTGGTTTTTAAACCTGCTGCCTATTAATTTTATTTGGTGACCCCTAGTTCTTGTGTTATGAGAAGGAGTAAATAACACTTCCTTATTTACTTTCTCTACACCAGTCATGATTTTATAGACCTCTATCATATTCCCCCCCTTAGTCATCTCTTTTCCAAGCTGAAAAGTCCCAGTCTTATTAATCTCTTCTCATATGGAAGCCTTTCTATACCCAAATCGTTTTTGTTGCCCTTTTCTGACCCTCTTCTAATTCCAATATATATTTTTTGAGATGGGGCGACCACATCTGCACACAGTATTCAAGATCTGGGCATACCATGGATTTATATAGAGGCAATATGATATTTTTGTCTTATCTATCCCTTTCTTAATGATTCCCATCATTCTGTTTGCTTTTTTTGACTGCCGCTGCACATTGAGTGGATGTTTTCAGAGAATTATTCACAATGACTCCAAGATCTTTTTCTTGAGTGGTAACAGCTAATTTAGACCCCATCATTTTATATGTATAGTTGCGATTATGTTTTCCAGTGTACATTACTTTGCATTTATCAACTTGAATTTCATCTGCCATTTTGTTGGCCAGTCACCCAGTTTTGTGAGATCCTTTTATAGCTCTTCGCAGTCTGCTCAGGACTTAACTATCTTGAGTAGTTTTGTATCACCTGCAGATTTTGCCACCTCGCTGTTTACTCCTTTTTCCAGATCATTTATGAATATGTTGAATAGGACTGGGCCCAGTACAGACCCTTGGGGGGACATCACTATTTACCTCTCTCCATTCTGAAAACTGACATTTATTCCTACCCTTTGTTTCCTATCTTTTAACCAGTTACCAATCCATGAGAGCACCTTTCCTCTTATCCCGTGGCAGCTTACTTTGCTTAAGACCCTTGGTGAGGGATCTTGTCAAAGGCTTTTTGAAAATCTAAGTACACTATATCCACTGGATTCCCCCTTGTCCACATGCTTGTTGACTCCCCTCAAAGAATTCTAGTAGATTGGTGAGGCATGATTTCCCTTTACAAAAACCATGTTGACTCTTCCCCAACAAATTATGTTCATCTATGTGTCTAACAATTCTGTTCTTTACTATAGTTTCAGCCAGTTTGCCCGATACTGAATTCAGGCTTACTCACCTGTAATTGCAGGGATCACCTCTGGAGCCCCTTTCAAAAATTGGTGTCATATTAGCTATCCTCCAGTCATTTTGGTACAGAAGCTGATTTAAATGATCTGCAATTTCACATTTGAGTTCCTTCAGAACTCTTGGGTGAATACAATCTGGTCTTAGTGACTTATTACTGTTTAGTTTATTAATTTGTTCCCAAACCACCTCTAATGACACCTCAGTTTTGTAGCTCTGCTCTAAACGTCCTCCAGTTTTTCAGTCGTTTTCTGATCTTGAGTGCAATAATGGAGGTGCGGTTTAACCAGAGTCCTGTATTGAAGAATCGTCCCTGCCACCTTCCACAAAATGATGTGTCTGCACAGAATTTTGTTGGCCTCTTTTCCTGCTATATCAAATGACAGCCACTATTGTCCTGGTCTCTTTCACTATGACTCCTCAGGTTGCCCCCCTCAACTGAATAGTTAAATTTTAGATTATTTTCTTCCAATTTTATTAGCTTGCATTTTTCAAGTTAAATCTCACATTATTTTCTACCCATATGTTTAATCACTCTGTTCCCTTTATAATATTTCTCTGCTCTCACTAATGTTTACAATAGTTCTCAGTTTAGTATTGTCTGTGAATAATACTTACGTTTACCCTTTTATAGGTTATTAATCATGATAAATGAGACAGAATTCTGTTAGATATGAAGAACAAGTACTGAAGTTGTGGACCCTAGAACTCCTTTTATATTGAAAAAGAATGCTATGTTTAAATATACTTTATTTAAATAGAGTAAATTGGTTTTATAATGTTACTATAGCATGCATTTCTGGATGTCCATTATACTAAATCAATGGGACTACTCACAGTAGTAATGTTAAGAATATAGGTAAGTGTCCGCAAGACACCAAAGAAATCTGGCATAAATTGCTGTGGGGAGGGGTATTTCCATTTTTATTGGCTGAAAGAAGAGAAGTTTCTGTATAACCTAGAAAAATATGTAAACTCACAGATGAGCCCACTGGTATTTTATAAGTTAGGCTCTGTTTTGATCAAAACTAATATACATATATTTTCACATATGAGCTAGCATGTGTATATGGTGGTATTATCATAAAGGTTTTATTGGCATGAGGTTGGGATGGCTACCTTACTCATCAGTGGGGAAGAAAACATGAATGAGTTATATGGGGCATCCCAAATAAGTTCTAATAAACTATTAAAGTTTTAGAAAGGATTTTTATTAGGACTGTTTGTGTGTGTCTCTCCTCAAAGTTCAGGTGCCTTGGTACCATGAAACCAGGATTTTAAGGGACATGAAAATCTATTACTAGCTGTGAAGGGCTGAGAGATACTGGACTTGTTACTGATGGAATGTAGCAACAAAGATGGAATATAGCAAATGTAATTTTAACTCCCTGCTTTTCCCTGATCCATACTTCAGGAGAAGGAAGGAAACACTTGAACAGGTTTTTTGTTTTCTTGTTAAATGGTAGCTGTTTGAATCTGCTCCATAGTTTGGAACATTAAAATTAGTCCTTAAGAAGATGGGCTAATAGGCAGAGTAAAGTGAGACAATCAAAAGTGCCAAAAAATAAAATGTATCTACAGGTTATCACAGAGTTGCAGAAGTAAAGGAGTTTATTTCATGTAGTTGTGAATACCCACGGTATAAATACATGTCATTATTTAATGTCAGTTGCACTGGTTAATTTGGAAATAAATTTGATTTGAAAATAGTATCCACCAAACATTCTTCCCTTTATATTTCTCATTTGTAATTCAGTAATGCTGAAAGCTGTAATGTAACAGAAAAGAAAAAGCAGTCACCTCTGACAGATAATCTTTCGCCATGGGAAGAATGGTTCATTTGCAAAGAGAGAGAGCTACGTGTCCGCTTACAAGCCAGAGCTTTAGAGGTGAATATTTCTGAATATTTTCCCTTAAATTTGACAGTAGATTAACAGGCACTGAAATGCAGGTTTTTTTCTATTTATTGTGAAAACAAGATACATTTGTTCTTTATCTTTAATGTCTTTAGACATGCATAGTTTTTGTGTTTGTGTAAACCAGTGTGATTCATGTTCCATGCATTTCTCTTTTGCTAAATGTTATGTTTAATTGGAAATGTGGTGTATATATTTTGCTTATCCAACTGTCTGGTAATGGTTCAGGTTTAAAGGATTAAAACATATTTGTGTAATTGGTACCTTGATTTTCCTCATGGTTACATATGCCTGCATTTAAGCAATAAAACACGACAGGGCGTGCGTTGTGTATAGGAACGCCAAGGTACATGGTTAGACATGAGGCATGTTGTTGACAGCCCCTAGGTATGTTGTATCAAACAGTTGTATAATCTTTTCCCAGAATATTCACAATAAGTGCTTCTCACCCCAGCATTTCTTTTTCTTTAGCCATCTGTTGTTTTCTTATAAATAACCTACTCCTGAATAGTAGCACTGTGGCAGAACTAAGTGAGCCTCCTTTTCCTAATTGGTGTGTGTGCAGTCCTGTTGTTTAAGCTATATTAGCATTTCCAGTCAGGTTGGGGAAGCATAGCAGAATGGTTAAAGCAATAGAATCAAAGCTGGATCATTGGGTTCATTTCTAACCTGTGCCACTGGCTAATCATGTGACCATGAGCAAATGTCAACCTCTCTGTGCCACGTTTTCTCCATCTGTAAAATGAGTATAACATACATCACAGATGTTTTTTGTGTCTTAACTCACTGGTGTTTTGAAGTACTTGCAGTCTTCAGATGGAAGGCTAGAGAGAAATGTTCTATGTTTTATGTTGTGTTAAAGGTGAATGGAAAGCTAGAATCACTTAGAACACATTCCTGGAGTTTACCAACTTTCCTAACATTCAGCACATATTTTGGACTTCCTTTTAGATTTTAAGTTGGCACTCATCTCTTCTCCCCACTCCATTTCCTCCCCCTCCTCTTTCTCCCCCCGCCTCCACCCCCCAAAAAAAATTTGATCCAAGCTAATTTTTGGTGGTATGTGAAAAATGTGATTCATATATAACCTAACTCATCAAGACTGGATCAGAACCAAAGTAGTTTACTTCTATATGCTTGAAACAATGGAATGCTTATATAGTACACAACTTGGAATGTCTCACACTGTGAGACTTATTTAGTGACATGGTAAAAATAGATCATAGCAACAAAGAAAACAATAGAAGGGGAAAAATAAAATTTTGAATTTATTTAATTTAAACTCTATAAATATTAGACATTAGGAACCTTCACTCGCAATGATTTTGATAAAAACTTAAACTTGTTTGTAAGAAGAGAAAAGCACATCTGTTTTTAAAATATCACATTAACACTATTTTAAAAAAAGAAAAATCTAGACTAAGATCCTGAGAAACTTCTGGTTTTGTTTGTTTGTTTTTGTTTTTCAGAATGAGTGACATTAGAACTATCCTAAACAAAGGGAATATGTAGAAAGTGATTTGGCATGGATGTTTCTTTCAGCATGTATCTTCTAGGATAGAAGTTCTCAACTTTTCTTTCTGAGGCCCCCACAACATGATATAAAAACTACAGGGCCCCATGGGGGGAACTAGGGCTTTAGTCCCACAGGGAGCTGGGCTTCAGCTGAGGGGACTTGCCCCCCCTCCCTCCGGGGGCTTTGTCGACCCCTGGTTGATAACCGCTGTCCTAGGACACTTTTGGTATCACTCAAACAGAGGAACATGCCTGCGGCACAGATTCCTCAGGTCCTTAAAGAAGTGGTAATTGCCTGGCCCTTGTTAAAATACATCACTAATTAATTTTTTATCAATGACTATATTGTGTTTTGTTTTTGTTTTGGTTTGTTTTTTCTTTGGGGGCCTTACAAAAGTTAAGGGCAAATTATTTTTTATCTGTATTAACTTCAAACCCAAGAATTGCCATTGGAAATTGAGATTCTCTCTTAAAAATTGATTGTACTATACAGACCATAAAAATTTGTGTTGAGGAAATAACTATATAAAAAGAATAATACAAACTCTGTTATATTTCCCACAATATAAATCATTCATTTAAAAACATGAAGTTTCATTCCAGCCTTTCTGGTGATGACGATAGACTTGACAAATTTACACTGAAATCTTGTTCACACCTCCTGATCTGACTGTTGCAATCTGACTGCAGAATAAACTCTTTGGACTTGATTATAAACCTCCTTCTCTACCCCCAACCTGTCCCCACAGTACTCCTACTCAGCTCTCCTGGCAGGATCTGAGTAACTCCCACCAACTTGTGTCCTGAGGAGACACTCTCAGAACATCTTCATCCACACAAGTATGGGCTTGATCCAAAGCCCATTGAAGTCAACAAGTCCTTCCAATAACTTCAGTGGGCTTTGGGCTTCCATGAGGCCCTTAAATTCCTGTAATGCACTGATAGTTACACATAACTGCTGAGTGACAAGAAGAACAGGAGTATTTGTGGCACCTTAGAGACTAACAAATTTATTTGAGCATAAGCTTTCGTGGGCTACAGCCCACTTCATCGGATGCATAGAATGGAACATATAGTGAGGAGATCTATATACATACAGAGAACATGAAAAGGTGGGAGTTGCCCAACCGACTCTAAGAGGCTAATTAATTAAGATGAACTGTTGTCAGCAGGAGGAAAAAAAACGTTTGTAGTGATAATCAAGATAGCCCATTTAAGACAGTTTGACAAGAAGCTGTGAGGATACTTAACATGGAGGAAATAGATTCAATGTGTGTAATGGCTCAGCCATTCCCAGTCTCTATTTAAGCCTAAGTTGATAGTATCTAGTTTGCATATCAATTCAAAGTGTTCTCCTACTGGTTTTTGAATGTTATAATTCCTGATGTCAGATTTGTGACCATTTATTCTTTTGCGTAGAGACTGTCTGGTTTGGCCAATGTACATGGCAGAGGGGCATTGCTGGCACATGATGGCATATATCACATTGGTAAATGTGCAGGTGAATGAGCCCCTGATGGTGTGGCTGATGTGATCAGGTCCTATGATGGTGTAGATATGTGGACAGAGTTGGCATCGGGCTTTGTTGCAAGGATAGGTTCCTGGGTTAGTGTTTTTGTTCTGTGGTGTGTGGTTGCTGGTGAGTATTTGCTTCAGGTTGGGGGGCTATCTGTAAGTGAGGACAGGTCTGTCACCCAAGATCTGTGAGAGTGAGGGATCATCTTTCAGGATAGGTTATAGATCTTTGATGATGCACTGGAGAGGTTTTAGTTGGGGGCTGAAGGTAACGGCTAGTGGCATCCTGTTATTTTCTTTGTTGGGCCTGTCTTGTAGGTGACTTCTGGGTACTCTTCTGGCTCTGTCAATCTGTGTTTTCACTTCAGCAGGTGGGTATTGTAGTATATGTAGCTGAGTGACATGCCATCTACCTCTGAATGGCCTTGAGTTAGGTTTTTGCAGTTAGGTTTATCATGTATGTTCCTTTTATGTAGCAAAGTCCTGCCACAACGCGTGCAGATGGGTGAAGAGGCAGGTGAATAAGCTGAGATAGCAGAGTTCATTTTGCTCTTTGACTCTAAATTAATGGAAACTTTTTCAGCCCATAGAAACTGAAATATTCCTCAAGGATTTTTCACTCTTTGCTTGCTCTTCCTCCTCCCTGACTTCTAGCCCTCTCTGAACTATGGAAAACTTTCATGAATTTCCTACTGTATTTAACACCACCAACATTATCAGCGTTGAAAGTACTAATGCAGGGGTAGGCAAACTACGGCATGCGTACCAAAGGCGGCACGCAAGCTGATTTTCAGTGGCACTCACACTGCCCGGGTCCTGGCCACCGGTCCGGGGGGACTCTGCATTTTAATTTAATTTTACATGAAGCTTCTTAAACATTTAAAAAACCTTATTTACTTTACATACAACAATAGTTTAGTTATATATTATAGACTTATAGAAAGAGACCTTCTAAAAATGTTAAAATATATTACTGGCACACGAAACCTTAAATTAGAGTGAATAAATGAAGACTCGGCACACCACTTCTGAAAGGTTGCTGACCCCTGTACTAGTGTAAATGGGCTGTCACTGCTGTTTTAAATTCTAGCCCACTTAATTCTGCTCAGAGCAGCTGTAACTGAAATTATGTTTAAAACGACATAATCAACCAGCACCCTGTTTGCTTTAGGACATCCAGTGCTGATGCATTTTTGTGCAGATTTATATTGGCCCTATATCTTCTGTAAACATCATGGAATTGGTCATATAGAAATTATATATTTGACAGCCTTTGTTACTGCAAGAAATTTGAAGCAGTTTCTACTGGGAAAAAAAATCACTAGAAGTCTTGAACTGGTACCAGTGACTTTCAATGGTGCCAAGGCATACATATGAAAGAATTGATTTCAGAAAGTGGTGCTTAGCAGTGGCAGCTTAAGCTAAGCATCTAGTGTCTTATTGTCAATCAGTAACGTGCATCTCTGAAAAACTATTTTCTGTATCTCCTTAAGAATTTTTTTTTTTTGAAAGAATTCCTTGTCACTTTAAATATATATATTGTGTAAAAGGAACTGAGATTCTTTATCATAAGCCAATGCTGGGAAGCACTGCAGCTTAATGATTTTGTTAAATCTGAACTTTATGCATTTCAAATTACTTTGGCTTATATTTGAAAATACCGTATGTATGTAAATTTGTTTTAATTAGGAAATGAATTTACAAGTGGAGAGAAGAAAAGAAAAGCAGGAACTTGAAAGGAAAAAAAAGATTGCTGAAGAGAAACACAAGGAATGGGTGCAGAAAAAGAATGAAGAGGTAAATAATGCATTAATTCAAAATACTCAAATATCCAGTTATTTAATTAAATCTGTCCTTTTTACTCAGACTCTTCAAGCATCCATATTTCTTTTTCTAAGTGAGCACACATTTTAATGGGAAACGTAAAAAAGCCACACCCCCTGAAGTTCAAGACTGTATCCCAAAATGTTCTGTGCCTCATTTTTGCTATAATTGATAAGGGAAATTGTATTTGAAAACTCAGAAGACTAATGACTAGCTTGACTGTTCTGGCACATTACCCTGTTAAGTGTGCCCTGCGTTCTGTTCTTCGGTGCAGTCTCTCACTTGCTGAGTGCTTCTTAGGACCCTATTACCAAAGAACTTTGGGGAGAGCATATGCGTAAATTATATGCAATATATGGTGCAGCTAGTAGAGCAGAGCCAAGAAAGATTTAGATAAGAAAATGGCTTTTTTGGTGGCAATCACATCATCCTGGAGAAGAGGGGAAATATGAGCACTTGTGGCCATATTACCTAAGGATATAAAGTCACCCTTAAGCCCCCTCCCAGATATTTACCAATTTTAATCAGATAAATCATTTGTCATTCTTTTTTCCTATACTACACTCCAACCGAGAGGCTAGACTACGTTCTCTAGATGTCCTTTCTACGTAGAACCAAGCCATTCAGAGACTCTTCAAGATTGTGGCATTTACAGACAGGTTAAAGTGTCAGATTGTTTCAACCCAGAGACTAAGTTGCTGTCTAACTGCATCAAGATCTGTTATGAGCAGGCCAGTTTAGATTCCCCAGCACAGATTAGGACTTACTCCACTGGGGCTCAGGTATCTTCTGTGGCATACATGAGAAAGCTCTGTGTGGGGCTTGGTCTATATCTTTGTGAGGCATTGAAGTCTGATGCCTGTGTCCTGAAATCTTTTAAATAGACTTCAAACACGCACCAACTTCACATCTGGTTAGTGCTTGTGAGTCACCAGAAGTGGAATGCATGTTGAGAATGACTAGAAGAAAACGTACTTACCTTACAGTAACTGTGGCTCTCTGAGATGTTGTCAACATACAATACCTGTCCTCCTTTCCTGCTACCATGGAATCCTAGAACATCTGGATTCTGTGTTGGTGAAGGAACTAGTTGGGCCTGGTCCCCCTCTTTATGCGCTCAGTACTGGGCATGAAGGACTCGTGGCATATGCGTGGCCCCAATGGACACTGCTGGACAAAAGATTCTGATCTCAGACACATGGAGCACGTACACTCCAGAAGTGGAATACATGTGTACAACACATCTCAAAGAACCACAGTTCTGTTTTTTTCTTGCATTTTAATATACAGTACATATATATTTTAATATCAGTTATGATGTACCAGTTGTGAAATGTAGCACTCTGGTGAAATGGCTAGGAGGTGAAATTTGGAGACTTTTGCTAGCTGGCAGTGAGGGTTTTATTTTCTGTTTTAAAAGGATATAATACCTTACTCAATGGAGACTTCTGTACATTCTTAGTCATCTTGTTTAAATTACCATAGGAAAATAAATAAAGTTACCTTCACCAGTTGGCATGCTTCTGTGTAAACATAATTTGCAATTTTTAGAGGTAGTTAGTGGGTTTAAAAATAACGTTTTATGGCACTGAGCTGTCAAAAAGCACTATGTTCAGTTGTGAAAGATATTTATATTGACATGAAATTTTGTAGTTCAGTAGGAACAAATGCTTAGTATACAGTACTCTTAGGACACTGTTAAAAGACCTGCGGCATGGCCATGGCTGGCGTGGGTCAGGTGACTTGGGCTTGCTGGGCTATAAAATTGCAATGTAGACGCTTGGGCTGGAGCCTGGGCTTTGAGACCCCCTCTGGGGCTTGGCCAGTGGGTGAGTCTCAAACTCTCCATCGAGCTAAAATGGAGACTTCTTTTTCTGTCAAGTTAGTATTGAGTCATTTGTGGGCAGACAGATTATCTATTTAACTTGTGTTGGTTAAGCTGCAGTATGTCTCAACTGCTTACAAAGTCAAAAGAACACCGATCAAAACACACTAGCCTAAAAAAAACCAAAAACAAAACAGAATACTATTTTGAATCCAGTGGAAACATTTGATTGAAATGGAGACTAGCGTGGTGGGTGTGGGTGTGTAACAGGCACACTTTTCCTCTTTGTTATACTTTCTGATTTATGTATAAAAATACCATAAGATATATTGTGGATTTCCATGTATAATTTATAAGCAGATTAGTTATGATTGTACACACTCAACAAGCCATTTCAGTGTTAAAATAGCCTTCACTTTAGGGGGAACTGAACGGCACAGGAATTGGAAATAGGTTAACAGAGCCATTAAAATCTGATGCAGGTAATTACCACTTTTTGCTATAATCTCTTTCTGGTTTATATTAGGTATGCATTTGTCTGTCAAGTCCAGTACTGTATATAACCCCCAGTCTCACATGGTGCTCTCCAGAGACAGTACTTAGTGGACATGTGCATTTTTTTAAAGACATTCTTGTTTGCCATCTGATTAGAGAGGCCTAAGACTTGACTAGGTGTGGAAAACAAACTACTGTCTTATCTCTCCTGGTCAGAGTTGATTTGTGGGGAAACTTGCCTTGCTGTACAGTTATTTGTGTTTTACCTAATTTGATTTTGTAAATAGAGAACTTGAGTCCGGCACTTTTCATGGGTCTTAAATTCCCTTTTTTTTTTTTTTTTTTTTAAGTTTTTCCTTAATCTTAAAGGATATGAATCTAACAACTTTTAAAGGGGTAAAGTTCGCTGGCATAGTGAATAATTTATTTTGGCTTGAAACCAATGTAGCTCAGACCACTGTTTGTTCAGAACGTATTGCACCGTCCTTATAAGGAAATTATTAAAACTTGCAGAAGTAAGGCATGTTTTATGAAGTGAATGTAGGACTCAATTTAGTTTCAAGCAAGGATACAGTAAACTTATATAAAGTGTATGTGTAAATTGTATTGGCTCCTAAATTGCTTCATTGCTATAATAATTCTGTCAGCTTTTTTCATTAAAGTTTATGCCGCTGTTCTTAAATCAACCCTCACCTAAATTGTAACAGTAGATATAATGTATAAAGAAGTCACTGTCCAACATCCAACTTTTAGATTCTTTAAATAGCTTCTAGTGATCTAACAACTATGTACACTGTTTATTTCCATTGTTGTTCTACCTGTCAGGACTATTGGGAGGATTAATGAACCCACTTTAGTGATTTGTTTGTTGAAGATGAAAAGCACTCCATAAATGCAGAGACTCTGTTCTTTGTGACTTGCATAGAAGATGGCAGCTTGTGTTTGTGACTTACCAGGCATAGACTTGATTTATTAACAGTTATGGGAGGGACACCCTGCAAATAGGGTTGCCGCTGCTTCTGTCAACAGATATGTGAGTACCAGCTTGTGTTGAGGAGTTCATGTGCATCAACAAAGAGGTAGTGAGTAAGTTCTCATTCATAGCTGACCATCTTTTTATAATATTTTATTATAAATAAGCCCAAGAGGAGAAAACTATGTTCAGAAATTGTACAAAAGGATTAGATTCTCAGATCAATTCTGCTATGACCAAGCATGAATTAGCACCTTAGAGCCTATCACAGGGGTCGGCAACCTACGGCACACGTGCCAAAGGCGGCATGCGAGCCGATTTTTGCCTGGCATGCGGCTGCCAGCCAGGGTCCCGGCTGCCGGTCCCGCTCAGCCCGCTGCCAGCTGAGTGAACGGAACCCCAGGCCGGCAGGAGGCTGAGCAGGGCCGGCGTCTGGGACCCCAGACCAGCGGCAGGCGCACCCCCTGGCTACCCCCTCACTGCGCTCGGGTTCTGCGGCTCCCGAGAGTGTGAGCTGCCGGGGTGTGGGGCCCTGAGCCTGCTGTGGGAGGGGCGGCGGCGGCTCACGTTCCTGAGCCGCAGAGCCTGAGCGCAGCGAGAGGGAGCCGGGGGGCGCACGGGGACCACCGCCCGCATGCATCCGCTGCAGGAGCCCCTGGGGGGGCACCGGACTGCAGCTTGGGCAGGCGCCCCCCCCCCCCCCCCCCGGCACCCCTCTCACCACGCTCGGGTTCTGTGGCTCCCGGAAGTGTGAGCCGCCGCTGCCCCTCCCGGAGCTCCCCCCCTCCCACTGCCTCAGCACTCTGCGGGGGAGGGGCTGTGCGTGCGGCAGCCCGGCAGCATGTTTTGCCTCCACATGGAGCCAGCGTCTGACCGGCATGGGCATGGTAAGGGGAGTCCTGGGGGGCAGTCATGGAGCAGGGGGAGGGTTGGAAGGGTCGGGAGTTCTGGGGGTCCTGTCAGGGGGCGGGGAGTGGTTGGATGGGGCGTGGGAGTCCTGGGGGTCTGTCTGGGGGTGGGGGTGTGGATAAGGGTCGGGGCAGTCAAGGGATAGGTATGGAGTAGGGTCCTGGGGGGCAGTTAGGGTGGGGGGGGTCTCAGGAGGGGGCAGTCAGGGGACAAGGAACAGGGAGGTTTAGGTAGGGGGTGGGATTCTGGGGGGCAGCTAGGGGCAGGGGTCCCAGGAGGGGGCAGTCAGGGGACAAGGAGCAGGGTTGGGAGTTCTGAGGGGGGTGGGAAGTGGGAGGGAGTGGATGGGGGCAGGGCCCCCCTCCCTCCCCCCCCCCCCCCCCGTCCTCTCTTTTGATTGTTGAAATATGGTAACCCTAGGTGAGGTGGGAGCCGGGGGGCGCATGGGGGCATTTTAATGTGTATTACCGGCACGCGAAACCTTAAATTAGAGTGAATAAATGAAGACTCGGCACACCACTTCTGAAAGGTTGCCGACCCCTGGCCTATCATATTGTGCTTGTCACAGAAACTGACTTCAACCATTTCTCTGTGAAATATGTAAGCTGTCACATGAAGTTTGTCACATTTACCCACACTACTCTTGAATTAGTTAATTCAGATGCTTGTTTTGGCAGAGAAACCTTTTTTTTTGTAATTATTTGGGCCAATAGTAGCAACCTTGTAGAAGGGCCATCTAAGAGTGGGGATCTGCAAAGGCAAAAGAGTTATCTGGCTACAAATAGCGTTCTAAGTATAGTGCCTCTGCCAATCGTTCTTCCCTGCTTCTTCTGAGTCCTTAGTGGTACTTCAAAAACGGAAAGAGATTGAGAATGGTTTGGACTACCGACCTTTATATAGTCTCATGCCAGACATTCAGACCTCTTTAAGAACGTGCACAGCCTCAGTAGTTCTAGATAATTTTTGGATCCAAGGCTTGCACACTTGTCAAGGGCATTTATCTTTAGGAGCACTGCACTTGGAAAACTCTAGCTGTATGTGAGTTACTTTCCTTTGCCTTGCCAGAATTATAATAGTGGCATGTTGGTTTTTCACTACCTACTTGAAGGATTTGATCCCGAGGTGCTGAGCCTCTTCAGTTTACATTGCCTTCAGTTAGGAAACTGATTGCACGTTAGGGACCTAAATGGGCTAAATTCCCTGAATGTAGCCTGATTACTGTCAAACTGGAATATCTGATACTGAATAATGAGATGTATCATTAAACACAGGTATAGCTAAACTGGTGTGACAGTTTGATTAATTAGAAGCATCTCATAACATAGTGAGAAGCTCATGAATAAATGCTAAATAAAATGGGTTAGAAGGATTATTGAAAGACTGACACACAAGCTTTTGGGTTAAATATTTAAAAAAATTCTCTTTGACAATGTGTTCTACCCTCTTATCTTCTCTTTGGTAAGAAGATCTGTACTTTATCTTCCAATCCCATTAAACACACCTTTATTCACTAATCTCAACTCTATGACTCTTAGGCCTGGTCTACGCTACAGAGTTAAGGTGACAAAAGGCAGCTTACGTTGACCTAACTCTGTAAGCGCCTACACTAAAATGTAGCTCCCACCGATGTAACTTGCCCCCTACAGGGACTTAATAACTCCATCTTACGAGAGGCGTAGTGCCTAACTCGATGTAGTTAGGTCGCTGCAGTGTCAGTGTAGACACTATATTGTTTACATTGATTATTGCTGCCTTTTAGAAACTGCCCCACACTGGCAGTTAAATTGGTGCAAGCGCTCCTGGTGAGGATGTGCACCGCCGACACAGGAGCATAGTGTGGATCTATAAAACCATTCAATTACTGCGGGGGCTGTACATCGATGTAACTTAAGTCAACTAAATTTTGTAGTGTTGACTTGCCCTTAGTTTCAATTATACCACCATTTTAAGTTATGGTAGGTATAGAGAATCTAATGTATTTTTATCTTTTAATACAACTACTTAAGAATAACTGAACTTCCAAATATTTGACTGTACCCAAATAGAATAAGTACTGTTGTTACTTTGCAAATCATAAATGTAGCACTTAACATGAGATGTAAATATTTTTATCAATATAGAAATTTTAAAACTGTAACTTATGTATTCTCAAATGCAAGAATCCACATTAATGCAACATTAAGCTACAGCACTTTTACATCTCACCCGAAAGACCGAGCAATGCATTGTCCCTTAACACCAGAGATTTTTATAGTGAAAGAAATTAAACAAAATCGGAAAATGTAAATTCAGGTTCTAACAGCAACATTAATTTTGATTGTATCTTGAATATTTTATGATGGAGTAATGGATTATATTATCAAAAAGCTCTGAATAGAAAACATTATAAATCAGCAAAACAGCTGAGTTAACATTGCTGGTAATACCTTAACTCTTTTTTGCATTTTCTGACTTGTAATTTTCTACTAATCAGCTATAATGGTGCAGTTACATAGGGTGGGATTTTGTGTGTTTGAGAGATTTAATTTCTTGCTCTTCTTTTTAAATAGAGGGAGGAAATAAACAATAATAGTATTTAAATGGTCCCATTTAAGCTTTGAAGTTCTCACTGTATTGGGGTGAATGAGGTGTCAGTGTTAGTTATTGACTGGATCTTTACACAAGAAAAAGAAACTAATCAAATATAATAGCCTAGAATTAGCAAAATATTATGGAATAATGCAAAAATGGCAGAGATGCTAAAACTGCAGGATTTACATTTTTCTTCTTGCTCATTTTCAATTTTCTCCTATTTCTGTAAGCTTTTGTATAGCAGGATATCTTGGGGTGGATCTTGCTCTGTCCTTCAGCGAGACAGTCTTTCAGTCAGGTTGTCTCAGGAGCAGTATCAGCATCACTCTATACTTGAGCCTCCTTGTGCAGCCACTTAGAGAGAATGATACGGTGATATCATGTATAGGACAGAGCATTGTGGGATTTACTAAAGCTAAAAGCTTAGCAATTAGCTACTGACAACGTCAGAAGTGATATTTTAAATAGTTTTTAACTTCTTTGAGGTGGCCTCTGTATATTCCCACTAGGCTCAAAGGTGTGTTTCTGGAACATTTACAAAGCAGTCTCTCTTTGGGGGCAGCGTTATTAATGTTTGTAACACTGAACTTTCCAGTCAGTATTGTTACGTAAGTGAGGTGCAGCCCTAACCACTTCAGATCCTTTCTTACTTCCATAGACAGTGTAATAACTGCAGGCGGTACTCAGGTCTGAATTGGTCAGACTTTATCTCTAGATCTCTGTAGATAGATTTTAATTAATTTCTAATGGTGTTCATTTTTAGTGTTAGGATACTTTTTAGGTAGTTTTTGATATTCATCATTTTTGGGTGGAGGGGGGTTTAAGGTGTGTGTGATGCTAGGTTTTATGGGGACTCTGTTATGGTGGTGCTCATCCGGGAGCAGAGGAAGGGATTTAAGAAATACACCTTCTCCCCTGGGATTTTCTGAATCTGACATCCACACCAAATACCTTCCTCCCTCCCTCCCCCCAGCAGTTTGAACAGACACAATCTGTTCATGAACCTGAATCAAAGGGAACTGTGACAAGAATCTAGCAACACCAAGTATAAACAAGTTATATATTCCCTCTGTTTCCCGTCATACTGTGTATTTAACTTAGAAACTTTTCATTTACATTTAAATACATTGGAGCTAGACTTTGTTGATGCATATTGACTCACAGCAGTACACTTTTAATCAGGTGTTTAATCAGATACTTATGCAACATAAAGCTTTCAGTAATTGATATGCTTTCATTAGTTAATTTCATGCCATCTTGCGCAGTACTCTTCTGGGATGAGTGAGAGTCAATGTTTATGGCAATAAGATGGGGAAAGTAGATGGCCTATCCTTGGGGCTAGTGCTTCATGTGTAAAGCTGATTGTATGAAGTCAGCCACTGAAGAGTTTGGAGGCTGGTACTTCTTTGTGGCACTTGGCATTCATTTTCAATGGGGGAACCTGTTAAATCTTGTACAATGGCTCATGGCCTCTTTAGCAAGTAGTTTCCTAATTATTTCTTTATCACCCATTTCCCTTCACTTGTTTCATACATGGATACTTTTAACATTGATCAATCTGATCTTCAGTTTACAGACCAAAGAATGCCCCCCCCCTCTCAAAAACAAAAAACAAAAACATGATCCCTTAGAAGGAATGTAGATTTCTTATCAATTGTCAGTCTGGTTCACAAGTAAATTTTGCATATGAAAAATCATGTAGTGTCATGAAATATCAATCTGGTTCTCCTTAGAGTCATGTTTTTAAAAAAAAAAAAAATAGATTTCCACATCAGTTCACACTGTTGGCATTTCAGGTTCAAACAAACCACAAATCTCTGTGGCTTCCAGCCAAAATGGAAAAGTTTAACCTGGGTTCCACCCAAAATCATAGATTTGGGTCTAGGAGATTCACTGATAAAGTTGCTACTTCATTAATAACTATTATACAGTTTTAAAGAATTGTGCCATTCTTTGTTTCCCAATGTAATGTTATGTTTGGAATTTGTGTGTCTTATTTGTTTAGTTTTCTTTTATGGTAAACATAAAATATTACAGTGAGTGTTGAAGTTGGATTTCACTTGTATTTTATGCCAACCTTATGCTTTCACACTATTTTATCTCCAAAAGGTGATGTCCAGCTGCTTTTCTCAAACCAAAATTCTAAACTGTTGCAACAGTGATTTCTCCAGCTTGTACCAATTCTGCTTGGAGTTAATTCTTACACAGTTATTATAATGAAAAGTGGTTAGCTAAGGAGCCAATAATGACCTTTTGAAAATACTGAAAAGACTGTTTATTTGACCTGTTTCGTGTAGGAAAGAAAGGAAAAGGAACGAAAGCTCATCAAAAAAATGGCAGAAAAAGCAGCGAGAGATCTAGAGAGAATCCAGTTGCAGGAAAAAGCTAAAGGAAAGTATAAAGAATGGTTAAAGAAGAAAAGAGCTGAAGAGTCTGAGAAGAAGAAGAAAGAGGAGGTAGAAATCATTCATTTTCTTTGATATCAGCTTGTCAGGCCCAGCCTGTTATACGTGAAGTGGCGTTGTTTTGATTAAATTAACATTAGTAAAAAAATTTGTGTGTATGCGTATATGTATGTATATATGCATACACACTATGGAAGCCCTCCTTGTGGTTCCATACTTAAGACTGAGATGAGTTTCAGTTTAAAGCAGGAATTTAACTACTTGAATACAGAATATTCCTGAAATTACAGCACTTAGTCTTGGGTACTGAATGAATTTTCTGAGAATTTATAAATAAAGCTGTTAATTAGGTGACTTAAATTTAAAAAAATTGGTACTTTTAAGAAATTTTATACCCTGTGTCAGATCACTTTTTATGACCTGAATGATCTTAATAATGCAGCCCCATCCAACTTCCCACATAATTAAAACTCATTGAAATCTTGTGCATTGGCTAAGTTTCAAGACTTTTTTTAAGGATAAATGGTCATTTTCTTGCCACTCTTTGTAACTGAAAAATTCTCCTTCAGCAAGGCCTGATAAATGTTCTTCTACAGAAAATTCCACAAAGAAATGCCCTCTTTCAAAATGTCTGCAATCGCCTGTTGTTCTCACTGGGAGCAATGCAACTGAGCTGTCACTATCTTTATTTAAAAACGACAACAAAACAAACAAAAAAAGGTCCTTTCTTGAAGTGGCCACTATCCCCAGTTGTTCCCAGTAGGAATGAAGTCCAGCTGCCTTCAAGGAAGGTGGTGGCACCCTATGCTTTCAGGGACAACTGTCTCCTTGAGTATGTCTTAAGGCTGGCAGAGCTTTGTGGTTCTGTCATTTTTAATCCGGTGCAAAGCTGCAGACTGCAAGTACCAGCAAATACAGCTCTACCCCGATATAACGCGACCCGATAGAACACGAATTCGGATATAATGCGGTAAAGCAGCGCTCCGGGGGGGGCGGGGCTGCACGCTCCGGCAGATCAAAGCAAGTTCAATATAATGCGGTTTCACCTATAACGTGGTAAGATTTTTTTGGGCTCCCAAAGACAGCGTTATATCGGGGTAGAGGTGTAACTATCTAGTCTGATCCACTGATATGCTTTGTATTTTTGGGGGGAGATTTTTACAACTATTTCAGAGCCAAATACTTTTGAAAACTTGGAATATTCCCGTTAATCTTTTAGTGATTTGCAGGATTGACATCAGAGATACTTGAGAAAACTGAGAGCTGATAGCAAAAAGGAGAAAAATCATTTGTTTATAAAAATTTAATTTATACTTAAACAAAAGGCACTTGATTTAATGAGTACAGTGGGTTTTTTATTATAACAAATTTGTAAACTCTCTACCTTCCAAGCAATTTCTTCTAGACCTATTTATGGCAGCAACCTATGGAGCTGTGGGTGAGATTCTTAGCAGCTTAGCACAGAAGCACAGCACAGAACTTGTAGGAAGCCATCTTTGCAACCTCCTAATCCTGGACTTCTCCAGGTATTAGAGAGGACCTTGGAGTAACTTAAATATTGCTGGGGGCTGATCTAAGTTTGGGAGCCTCTCTGGGCCACAGTACTATCCAGAATATCTGTGGTGCTGAGAGCTGTGCCCCCCTACACTAGGGTTTGTAGAAGGGTCCTGAGAAGGTACCGTATATACTCGTTCATTAGCCCGTTCGTTTATAAGCTGACACCCCCCCCCCCCCCCCAAGATGGTTAGGTAAAAATAGCAAAAACTGTATGACCCTTTCATAAGCCGACCCTATATTTCAGGGGTTGGCAAACTTTGGCTTCCAGCCATCAGGGTAAGCCACTGGTGGGTCGGGCCATTTTGTTTACCTGGAGCATCTGCAGGCATGGAGCCCCTCAGCTCCCTGTAGCCATGGTTGGGAACAGCGAACTGCGGCCACAGGGAGCTGAGGGGCTCCATGTCTGCAGACGCTCCAGGTAAACAAAACGACAATGTATTAGATATTCTATTCAATGATTCCATAGAGTTTAAAATCATTAAATTTTGGTGTAGACCCGTTTATAGGCCAACCCCCGCTCTTTGATGCGTCACTTTTTTACCAAAAATATTCAGCTTATGAACGAGTATATATGGTAGTTTATGGCTTCTACAATACCTATGTTGGGGGGAATCCTCCCCTAGCTGCTTATGGGCTTTTAAGATCTCTTTACACTGCTCAACCCTTTTACCCAGTGTAAAGGAGTTGAAGGAAGGTAAGGATCTCACCCTGATCACTTGATGGTAAATGTTTCCATTCTTTAAAGTATTAGAGTAAAGACTTGCTCATTGTCTTTGTGGTGGACAAATATAGGCAATCCATTTGCAGTACTGCTATGTTTACTGTTGTATCTTGGTCATCGGTGAATCCAGACTGAATAGTAATTTGATACTAAATCATTTTAAATATCAGAGACTTCTAATTGGATGGGCGTACAAGGCCTAGGTCTCATGTTAAATTATTGTATGCAGCTAAAGGATGGAGCAAATTAGTCTTTCTACCACAATGAGCCTTGCTGGATGGCATATTTTCCCCCTTTGCACTTGCCCACCCCAAATGATATCCATGGGACAATGATTTATTAGCAGCTGCATAGAAATAGTAGTGTTTGTGTGTATGTGCATATTCATTCAATGATCAAGTTTATTTTTGGACAACAGTCATATAGTAGACATGTTCCATAGGTTTCACTTGCACAAAAGCTACTTAACATTGGCCATATCATTTGGGAAATTATCATTTTTTCAGTCTTTGAACCTTAGGGTATTTGCTTGTTGACTGTGCTATGGCAAATGAATACACAACAGATATCTTTCTACACAACAATGACAATTTTATCCTGAATGTGGCTAAGTAACAAACACTGATGCTGTTGCAAATCATGACAAAATATACATAACTTCATTAGCCTAAAAACTCGAAACCTTATAAAACTGAAGTGATCTGTTACGAGTAGCTGCTGAATATTAGGATAGAAGTTTGGTTGTAGGGAAATGACTTGTAGTAGTAGATAAGAACTTTTGCATATTTTGTACAAAATTCTGTCTCTGGACATTTTATTTTTCTTCACTTTTAGGAAAAGGAACAAAAAAGGGTAGCTGAATTACAGGAGAAAAAAGAGAAATCAGAGAAGATCTTTAGAGAGTGGCTACAGAATGCCAGAAATAAGCCCCGCCCAGTTTTACACGGTTATGGCTATACCAATGGGAAACTTCCAGGTTTGTACTTATACTAGACACATACCATGATGTCTATTTAAATATTGTGGCAATCTCAGGCTTCATGATGTCTTTTTTTCCAGTTTATTTAAATTTAATTTGACATTCTCAGCCTGAATCTAATATTGTCACATTAGTGAGTAGATAACAGATACAGTATATTACAGATATATTGCAAATATAATACCTTTTCGCACTATAAGGGCTGTATTGAAATATGTATTTTATACTCATTCAATATTATTAGGCAACAAGCATCTTGTGGGTGGTTTTTAATTTTTAATTTTAATTTTTGGTTTTTTTTACTCTGCATTTTCATCCACTTTGGACAGTGAAATTCAGTGATGTCGTGAGAGACGGAGAAAGGAGAAGAGGGTGGGACACAGGTATAATTAGGGGTAATGGGATGAAAATCAGAAAAGGAAAGTTTGAGGCTTATTATTGAGAAAACCTTCCTGATGGTACCCCTTTGTGCCCACTTCATGGTCCCTAAATGGACTGTGAGGCATAGAGTGGCATCACCACAGTCCAGCATGCTCTGCTGGGCAAATATCCTATGTCAGGAGTAGGCAAGCTATGGCACATGTGCCGAAGGCTGCACGCAAGCTGATTTTCAGTGGCACTCACTCTGCCCGGGTCCTGGCCACCAGTCCGGGGGGCTCTGCATTTTAATTTAATTTTAAGTGAAGCTTCTTAAACATTTAAAAAACCTTATTTACTTTACATACAACAATAGTTTAGTGTTATATTATAAACTTATAGAAAGAGACAGTCTAAAAATGTTAAAATGTATTACTGGCACGCGAAACCTTAAATTAGAGTGAATAAATGAAGACTCGGCACACCACTTCTGAAAGGCTGCCGACCCCTGTCCTATGTGGACACACTCACAAAGTTAATGTTGCAAAAAGCAGCTTAATGTTCTCACTGCATATGCGGTCTTCTCAGAGAAGGGTGTTTTGTGGAGGTAATGGAGCCAGTGGGAGTATCACTCCTAAAGGATCCTTCAATATCTTCATTAACGACTTTAGATATTGGCATAGAAAGTACGCTTATTAAGTTTGCGGATGATACCAAACTGGGAGGGATTGCAACTGCTTTGGAGGACAGGGTCATAATTCAAAATGATCTGGACAAATTGGAGAAATGGTCTGAGTTAAACAGGATGAAGTTTAACAAAGACAAATGCAAAGTGCTCCACTTAGGAAGAAAAAATCAGTTTCACACATACAGAATGGGAAGAGACTGTCTAGGAAGGAGTACGGCAGAAAGGGATCTAGGGGTTATAGTGGACCACAAGCTAAATATGAGTCAACAGTGTGATGCGGTTGCAAAAAAAAGCAAACATGATTCTGGGATGTATTAACAGGTGTGTTGTGAGCAAGACACGAGAAGTCATTCTTACGCTCTACTTTGCTCTGGTTATGCCTCAGCTGGAGTATTGTGTCCAGTTCTGGGCACCACATTTCAAGAAAGATGTGGAGAAATTGGAGAGGGTCCAGAGAAGAGCAACAAGAATGATTAAAGGTCTTGAGAACATGACCTATGAAGGAAGGCTGAAAGAATTGGGTTTGTTTAGTTTGGAAAAGAGAAGACTGAGAGGGGACATAACAGTTTTCAGGTATCTAAAAGGGTGTCATAAGGAGGAGGGAGAAAACTTGTTAACCTTAGTCTCTAAGGATAGAACAAGAAGCAATGGGCTTAAACTGCAGCAAGGGAGGTCTAGGTTGGACATTAGGAAAAAGTTCCTAACTGTCAGGGTTGTTAAACACTGGAATAAATTGCCTAGGAAGGTTGTGGAATCTCCATCTCTGGAGATATTTAAGAGTAGGTTAGATAAATGTCTATCTGGGATGGTCTAGACAGTATTTGGTCCTGCCATGCGGGCAGGGGACTGGACTCGATGACCTCTTGAGGTCCCTTCCAGTCCTAGAATCTATGAATCTATAAGGAGGCCTGGCAGAAACCTGGCAGGACATCCCCATGCAGAGCCAGCCCTCCTTTCCACGTGGATCTCCGGACTTGGAGCCATGCTCTTGTCCTCCTCCACAGCCCTATTCTTCATTCTCTTCCTGCTCTGAGGGAAGTCTAAGAGGAATGTCCATGATAATCACAACATGGAGTTTCCTGGGCCTCCGTCTTCAGTTTCTGTGGGGTTGCGGGGGCGGGAGGAAGGACAAAATGGAAAACTGTTACAAATGGGCATGTTGTATTATAAATGTGAGGCCTTAACTGATATTGAATATATACTTCCTTTTTTTATTTAATTTTTTGCATTTTTCCTTAAATTATAAATCACTGATATTATATTAATTTAAAACTTAAAATATTTTTTGACAGGGAGACTACCAATCTCCAAGATCTGAACACAAAACAGCTCTCACACCAGACACACAATCAGTTGCTCTTTTGGCTAGGTCTGATTATAGATGGTAATACATACTGCTTTCAAGCTTTGTGTTGGAACCTCATAACTTGCTGACAGCTGCCATCCCTTGTCTAAGTGATTTATTAAAAATAATTCTATACCCAGTTTAGTTCACACAAAAGAACATGTTCCAGACTTTGTTTTGACCACCCTGGTGAAGTATGTGTTGAAATTTCATTACAGACAAAGTGGCTTGCCATTGCAAGGGTAATACATTCCTGCTGTCATGGTTTAGGCTTCATGGTTTGGCACATAGATCATTAATTGCAGATAGTGAATGTTTTTTCCCTTGTTTGAAGAAGGGTAACAATTAAGCAAAGATTGGAATAGAAACGTGAATTCCAGAGACAAGGCTGTGGGAAACAACACTTACAAATTAAGTTTGAAAATAATACCAAATGGTAACTTCCTAACCGTGTACATGCTCCTTTAATGTATGCCTTGACAAGCATTGTTCTTGTTACACAGTATTTGACATATTTATATTGCTGATCTTTAAAAATACAAATGGGGGATGTACTTACTGGGTGAATACAGAGGTGGATGACTTATAGCCATCAGTAGAGACTGATAAATTGTTCTAAACTGTTACATACCATGTCCCATTAAAGATCTTAAAGCTATTCTAAATTATAATGTTTATAATCAAGTTATTTAATTTAGCCCAAGAAAGAATTGCTAGTCAGGAAATGCCCCAGGTTAATCCAAAAATGATCTGGTACACTTCAATTTTTTATTGTGTTTTCAGTATAAATATTTCTTTTTTCTAATTGTGTGTGTTTTCTAAATATTTTAGGATACCCCGAAGGAAATTCATATCCAGCTCCAGCCT
The DNA here is from genome assembly GCF_028017835.1 of Emys orbicularis. Lineage (NCBI taxonomy): Eukaryota > Metazoa > Chordata > Testudines > Emydidae > Emys > Emys orbicularis. The sequence continues at coordinate 91,606,014 of NC_088686.1, read as the reverse complement.
ATTGTAACCCTATTCCCTGGAAACCAATTCATGTGCCACCGCCTAAGGAAGACAAGAATGTTACAGTGAAAAAAAATAAGAGACCTATATCCAGTCAGTCATATAGGTCCTCAACTATGGTAATCCATAAACCCAAGAACAATCTTTGTATTGGATCATTGCACAGAAAACAAAGATAGTATAGGAAGCAAAATAACTTTTTTTTTTATTAGCTTGATTTAACTAGGTTTTAAAGTACAAAAGTTATTTCTTGGTTAAGTGTTTCCTTAAATGTTAAAAAATACAGTGTTGAAAGACAAAATTTTATCAGCTTTTAACAGTTGTGATCGTTTAATGTTAGCTAAGGAATATCTTTTCCAAAGACTTTTTAACTCAGTTATTTTAACACTTAGAAAATTATCTTTTAAAAATATGTGAACCAGTTTTTTTAGTCACTTAAGTGACCTTTATGTTTATTTTTAAAAATTTTATATGTAGCCAGTTATATTGCAACCACTTCTTGATATCAATAAAACATTAGTGATTAGTTTTTGTGATTCTTCAAAGGGGTGTGATGGTTTTTGTTTTGTTTTTTTAAATGTGTTTTCGGTGGTTAGTTGGGCTATTATGCTCATTGTTTTAAACATGCCAGGTGCAGCAAATTTTGACAGGTTTTTTTGGGGGTGGGGGGGCGGGTAGGCACGGGGGGGGGGGGATGGAATGCAACTTCATTTCCCAGACTCAAAAACTTTATGCTCCAGTAAGAAATATACCAGTACTTATTTACAAAATAAACAGTAAGTATTACAAAACCAACATGGGACCCATTACACAAATTCAGTGTTGTGTTAACCAGAAAATGTATTATGTATGTTATACTTATCTAGAATCTTTGGTTGATTGCCAAAAATAAAATGAAATAAAATAAAATGATCGTGCTACCCCAACATAAAATAAAATATTCTTTGTGGATAGTAATTGTAGGAATAGTAGTCAACTTCACCTTCTTTCTAGCTGATGGAGGGAAAGAGAGCTTTACGTGAAACTTTTATTTGGAGAACACACACATTTTAGTAGTTTACAATGGACTGAGAGGTCTTGGGGTTTTTTTGCCTTTTAAAGAAATTAGTTTATACAGTATACTTGGCAGTTGGCATTATCTAGAAAATATTATCTTACAACAATGGAATGCAGCATCTTAGGCTATGTTTACACTGCTACTTATATCGGTATAACTTACAGTGCTCAGGGGTGTGAATAGCGCCCCCCGACTGCGCCTTACAGCTGCACCGCTGTTAGCTTTTTAGTGTAGCCATAGCCTTAAAGAGTGGTGGTCGATTGCTTTGTGAAAGATGCATGCTTTAGGACATTAAGCTGTTGCTAGGGCAAATAGATATTTTGTTAGCGTTTGTCAATGATTTATCATGTGTAAACTTGTTTCTTTGTATGATGTCTAAAACAAATTTTCACAAACTACTTCTTGTTCATTTGTTTTTTAAACTGTTGAAAGTTTTCCTGAAAACCCATTTAATTTGTCTATGAAACTTAAATAGAATCATGGACATAAGTTTTTCTTTACAAAAATTGAAATTTAAAAAATGAATTGCTATAGAGTGCAATTACTTTTATTTTAGTCAATAAATGCTGGGCTTTTTTGTATGGGAGAGACAAGGTGGGTGAGGGTAATACCTTTTATTGAACCAGTTTCTGTTTGTGGAAGGGAAAATCTTTTGAGCTTCACAGAGCTCTTCTTCAAGTCTGGGGAAAGAAATCAGAGTGTCTGAGCTAAATACAAGTTGGGACAGATTAAGGATAATGGGTAATGCATGTTGTAGGTGGTCATTTGAAATAAAGTGGGCAATTGAGGGTTAGATTGTGTCCAATAAAAGATATTACCTTGTCTCTCTGTATCCTGGGACCAGCATGGCTACAACAACACTGCAAACATATTTGTATTACCGTAGCATCTGGAGGATTGGGGCCCCCTTGTGCTAGGCACTGTACACATGGTATGAGCCTGTCCTTGCCCTGAGGGTTTATTATCTAAATTGACAAACCAGATAAAAGGTAGGAAAGGAAACAAAGGCTCAGAGTAGGTGAAGTGATTTATCCAATGTCAGACAGAGTCTGAGACCAGACTGACTCCCAGCCCAGACCTCTATCCACTAGAAGCAGGGGTTCCCAAACTGTGGTACATGTAACTCTGGGGGGGTATGTGGGAGAAAGTGTGTAATGGTGGATTTTATTTATTATTTATTGCATTTTCATAATAGGCTACTCAGACAAAGCTTTAAAACTGTTGTATAAAATATGGTAGTTAATTTACTTCAAGATGTACCAATGAGAACACAGAGATGCTGACTAGAGCCCTCACCTACAATCACCATATAGAGCAGGTTCAGTTGCCCACCAACTGTCCTGTCTAACTGATCTCAGAACTTATGGGGGGGTTTCGCTTGTATACGTCACACTATAACTACATCTGTATGTAACAGTGAAATATGAACAGATGGCTAAAGACAGGTAGTGTTAAGAAGAACACACAAAGTATCAGTGATGAGAAGGGTAAGGGTACACAGGCAGCTGATAGATCTAGAAGGGGATACGCAATAAGAAAAGTTTAGGAACCTCTGCACTAGACTATCCTGCTTCCCAATAATTTTTGTAAAAATGTTATTCACGTAGCTGAAGTCGAACTATCTTAGTTCGAACTTACCGCGGGTCCACACGTGGCAGGCAGGCTCCCCCGTCGACTCCGCGTACTCCTCTCGCGGAGCAGGAGTACCGGCGTCGACGGCGAGCTCTTCCGGGATCGATTTATCGCGTCTAGACAAGACGCGATAAATCGATCCCAGAAGATTGATTGCTTACCGCTGGACTCGGAGGTAAGTATAGATGTACCCTAAGTGTGGAAGTCCACAGACGTCAATGGTGTTACTCTAGTGCAAAACTAGTGTGAGAGGTGAATCGGGCATAATGTATGGGAGTTCTGTAAAACTGAGTTTCAGATGATTTCATATACAGTTGATTTCTTTATATGCCATGTTATAATGTGCTTATGTAGTGTCTTATGTTCATATGATTTGATGTATTCATATGCACAAAGAAATATAAAAAAAAGTAAAAATCTCAAGCAAACAAAATGAACCCCCTTATGAAGAATGAAATTAGACAAGGGTCTTCAAGAAACGTAGTAAGAAATAAACAAATAACACTGGTAAATATACATAGTAGTGTCATGATTGTTTTGCTTTCCAATTTTAACCGAAGGATGGAATTTTTCAAAAGCACTGAGAGTCAGCACTGGCCTAACTTTGTTTCCAAAACTCCCATTGATTTTAATAGGTGCAGATTTAGGACCAGTCTGAGTGCTTTAAAAAAATAAACCCCAAAGTTTTTGAATGTATAGTTATGCACTGTTAATCCTGCTTGAATACAAGGAATGTTGTGTAAGTGGAACTGTATTTTTATGGATTTCGTATGAGCTTGAAACTTGGCTCAACTATCAGTTTGGTCCATATGGCTTTTAAAAAAATTCATGTGAATAGAAATGCTCTGACTCATTGTTCAGACTGAAAAATGCAAGTTCATACGTTGTAGCTAATTAATGCTTATTAATTTGTACTATAACAAGTGTGTAAATGGGGAGTTCAGCTCCCAAGGCAGCCGGGAGGTGCTGGGCCTAACATTGATGAAGATAATCCGTGCGTCCCCTATGGACAGGCCATCTGCTTCTCTTCCAAAAACACTGGTGTAGCCTATTGTGCTGTCTTATCTTCTGTGGTTACAATTAATGAAAGGTTGAGGTGAGACGAGTCTCATGGTATCTAAATTTCTAAGACTTCCTTGTCCCTTGTGAACTTGGGTAAGATACCACATGTGCTAGTTGTGTTAATTGATCTTCTAATAATGGCTAAGATCTGGCCAAGTGAGAAACACTTGCTGTAAGTAAAGAGCTGCCTAAGGAATTACATAAGATGCCTCTCTTCCAGCACCTCAGGATTGTTGAGCCAAAAGGAAGCCCAGCCATGTCCCCAGCAGTTGAGAAGGGATACCATAGAAGATATTATGATGGGTCTATACCTCGTGAAGATTTTGGTAGTGCTTTACTTCTGCTGGTTCCGTTTATTTTACTTTTTACTTTGGATTTGGTTCCATTGATGCAGTGAAGTTTAGCTTCAACAAGGCTTTACTTCAAAGCCCTTCTGCACATCAACAATCATTTGCACGTATTAATGAAAGAATTTCTTCCAAGTGTATTTTTGAATTTTTATCCCATTTGACCTTTCCAGAGTTCCATCCACAGTCCGACTAATAATTCCCATAATTATTGGGATATCTTCCACATGCTGAGGTCTACCTGCAGTTGGGTGCACACACTCACTACCTCACAGGTCATTATAGGGACAAATCAACTACTTATCTACCCAGGCATTTACAAGCATGGAGCTCTCACTGCAGGCATATGTGCTCCCTTCTGATTTGTATTCTCTCTGAATTTGGCCCTGTGCATTTATAAAGGCTAACAATTACAACTTTCTAATGTTAGGAAGTATAATAACCATTTCACTGCCTGGCTAGTGTGGGCTGGATTTGCCAGTTCACTGAGGTGTGGTGCAAAGTGGCCTCAGAGTAGCCAGAGCCAGCCAGTGGAGAATGTCAGGTGTAAAGCTGGCAGAGGCAGCATTACTACCTCCTCTGCACCTTTCCCATCTTCATCTCCACCAAAAGGGGAGGAAACAGGGCCGGTGCAACCTATTAGGCAACCAGGGTGCTAGCATTTGGGGGGCGGCATTTTCTTCGGCGGCAACCGCAGCGGCCGAATCTTCGGCCGCCCCAGTCATCGTCGGCATTTAGGTGGAGGGAGCTGGGTCGGGGGGGTGCGGGGAGGGCCGCCTGCAGCAAGTAAGGGGGGGGGGGCGGCACGCAGGGGAACTCCCCGCCCCAGCTCACCTCTGCTCCACCTCCTCCCCTGAGCACGCCATCCTGCTCTGCTTCTCCCCCTCCCAGGCTTGCGGTGCCAAACAGCTGATTGGCGCCGCAAGCCTGGGAGGCGGGAGAAGTGGAGCAGCGATGGCGTGCTCGGGGAGAAGTGGAGCAGAGGTGAGCTGGGGTGGGGAGCTGCCGCACGGCTCCCCAGGCGGGGGGTGGGGAGCTGGCACGGGGGGGGTGCCTCAGGGCGGGGGGGTGGGGAGCTGCAACTCACGCTAACCATTTAAAAAATAAATTGAGGACTCTAACCCAGGTCTCCTGCAAGGTAATAAAGAGCCCTAACAATGTCACTGACCTGGCCTGTAGAATGTTCTCTTAATGTTTTGTGTAGGTTTTCATATTTTTAGGTGTAGGAAACTTTTGGTTTGTTGCAAATGAGTTTTATAGAGCCAGATTCTGCTCTCTAGTGTGTCTTGAAAAATTACCTGCTGTGTATCTGACGTTAGTTTGACTATAAAGAGTTGGAGAAATCTGCATTCCACACATACACATTAAGGGTCAATCCTTGTTCTTTTTAACAAGCATGAGTAGATGAGCTTGGCAGAAGGAAACTCTGCATGGAGTTTCAGGGCTGCACTACACTGCACCCATAGGAGGGATAGCTGGTGGATCGGTGCACTCATTGATCTAGTCGAAGAACTGTTTCTGTGCTACATTGTTTGCCAGCTGGATGGGCTAGTGGAATCCTGCCCCTGTTCATATTAAGGGAAGAGGTGGTATTTACACTGAAGTCAATGTCGAAACTGGATGAGTAGACAGAGCTTGATTAGGACACTGATGTAACTCTGTGGGAAACACCCCAAATGGCTGCTCTTTCTCCATGCAATTTTATGGAAATAGCACCTGGATGTTAGTAAAACAATCTGTTCCAATCTGTTTGAATTCCTGTGTAATATTGTAAGAAATATCTTGCATTCACTATATCATTTACTCTTCTGTAGCAGTACATCATAGCTCGTATACTGCAGCAGGAATATGGGTTGATAGGAAATATGTTAGCAGTTCCCTAAACAGATTCAGGGTTCAATTCTGCTCTCATTGAAGTAAATGGCAAAATTCCTATTGACATAATATGGAACAAATTGCTCCTTTGTTTGGGTTCTTCCACTAATATAAATGGAGTTGTAACCTGGATCCAGGCAACACTAGAGTGTACGTGAGTGGAAGAGATGTATGAAATTTGAATGTGTCTGGGTTGGAGATTTTGGTACAGGCCCATCTCATTCAATGCACCAGAGAGTGTTGAAGTGTACAGTAGCACCCTCTGGAAACAAATTCCTCAGCTGAAATAATTGAGCTGAAAAGTAGGTGTTAAAAGACCTGGTAGCTTTCTGGTTTTACCAACGTGCAAAAAATATCAAAAAGCCATTACATTTATTCTCTCTTCTCTCCCACCAAAAGGGTTTGACTTAATATAGTTTTTCCTCCCCCAAATTTTCTGGGTGAAAATTTATCATTTCTTAAGAATCTGCACAACATGTTTAATCTGGAAAGAGACAACTTTAAATGGGCTCATAAATCCCTGAAAATAGCAACTTTACAAGTTAAGCCCTTGCACTAGTTTATCAATATTGTTATAAATGCAGTTCCGTTCCAACTAAATTATGAATAAGGTTATGGCAAGATAGGTCATGAGTGTGCATGTTGGCTTCAATTCAATCAACATAATGGTTTTGCTGAGCAGAGAAGAAAAGTATTGCTTGGACTGATTCCAACAGGATACAAACCACAGAGAAAAACGCTTTGGCCTTGTAGCATAATTTAAGATTGTATACTGAAGAAAGCTATAATTTCATGCTGCTGTGGAAAATAATTTTTTTACACTACATTTTTCTCAAGTTTAAAAAAATATATAATCAGAAAACTCTGGTCTAATTTAAAGAATGTTGTGTGTTTTCTCATTAGCAGCCCTCCAAAGTTCTCTGCTTGTGGAATCTCATAGCGAGGCATAGTGCAGAAACCTTAGAAGCATTCAGACTCAACCTGGGAGTGTACATCTTGATTTACATGCTACTAAAATAACCATATATGAGGCCTCTTCCTCCTTTCCTTTCTTCCCACCTGTTTGTTTGTCTAGAATTGCTGACGTTAAGTTTTGTTTAGGTCATATATAATTGTCAAGATTTTGGACACTGACCGTGTCCTTGGCCAAGTCCTGTTACTTCTCTCTCCTTTTTTCCGTATCTGTGAAATGGGGATACCTAATTACGGGGGTCACATTCAATCCTACTGTAAGTGGGTACAAATGCCACTGAAGCCAATGCATTACTCTTTTATTTGGGTACTCTTGAAAATTGCTCATTAGCTGCAGAATAGGATAGCATGACTGTGCAAGGGTCTTTAATAATGGAGTTTCATCCAGTTGCTTGAAGGCTGAATAAGTCCAACTGTTGTAAAGTACTTTGAAAAATGCTATAGAAGAACAAAATATTATTCATAAACCAAACTTGCAGGCAGGCTATGACATCCTAATCCTGGAAGTAGTCCCACAAAAGGCAGAGAAAGGCAATACTCAATACTTGACATCCTGGCCTTGTTGAAGTCAATGGGAGTTTTGCTGTTGACTTCAATGGAGTCACAATTTCATCCAGTGTGTATAAGATTATCAGAATCTGGCCCTTAACAAGTAATGTTTAATAATTGCATATGAATTTCTGTATGTGATCGGTCAATTTATTAAAGCAAATTTGGTCCTGAATACACTTGAAGGAAGAGATTCTTCTGAATAAATATGGATGATTCCATGCTTTATATAATTGTGCAGGAGGCTGGACAAAATAGAATTGAGAATGCAAGTCTGAGTTCCCTTGAGCAAAATAATGAATGTTATGCCAAGTAAAGAAAATGGAAACTAAGGCCCTGATCCAGTAAATCATTTAAGCGCTTGCTGAACTTTAAGCACATGAATAGTCTCATTGACTTCAATGGGACTATTGGTACTCTCCTGCTCTGCTGGCTTTGGGACAGATTTGCTGCTAGAATGGCCTGTTTTGTACATATAAATTGTGCCCACATTTTTTGCGATTGTAATTAATTCTGCTTTGAAATAGTAGTTAGACATCTACCATCCTATGTAATTGTAATCATTTGCATTTGCAAAAATTCCCTTATGTATATAATCTGGTTGTTTTCCCCCCCCCATATTTGGACTTCAATGTTCACTTGAACATATAACAAAGCAGCAAGTCAAGCAAAAGTTGGCACACCGGACTCTAAGCAAATACATTAATATGTCAAATTCACAAGACAGATGACTCAAAAAGGTGGGAGGCTTACAGATTTTAAATAATTTCAGAATTTATACACTGTGGTGTCAAATCAATGGTAGACTAAATTAAGTTAATGATGGGAATATAATTACATGAAGAGATACCTTGATTTTTCTCTCAGATTGAAGTCACAGCCAGAATGACGGCAACATCATTAGTGCCAAATTATGATTAGTGGTTACTACAACTGGAAAGCTATAGTACTAGTTGCTATTGTGTATGCATTCAATAGAAGGTGATGTTTGGCTTTCATAAGTAATGAATTTAAACAATGTAAGTTTGTGTGTCCTAGGATTAATGTAAACACTGCATTAATGAGTAACTCAGCCATGTCAGATTGTTAACAGTTGCTAGAGTGATCACACCATTATCTAAATTAAATCTGACTGTATTTGCAAAGAAACAATATGGTGCAGTTTGTAAGAATGCAATAGCACATGGAGAACCTTCCATTGTAGCTACAGCCTTACCTTAGACCTTAGTCCATCCTGTGCTTTGCTGCACATTGGGCTACTAGGAGTAGGAGAAAAAGTTATTTATGTCTTTAAAAGAGCACGACCAGGGTCCAGCACGTCTGGTGCCCTTTCTGCAGGGCGGTTTGAACGATCAGTTTCAGATTTTGTGCATGCTGGTAGTGATGTGTGGAATTTGAATTGACTCCTTATTGTGCATAATCTAATGATTGTACAAATACAAAGTGGATGGGTTTTGAGGGATGGGGGCCTTCTGGCTGGCAAGCATTGCAGGATAGGTGGCTAGGGTAAAGGAAAGACTACAGGCAGTCACTGGTGAGTCAGACCTGTTTTACATTATATTTTACTAGATACACATGCTTGTGTATCTGCATGGACACTGATTTTTTTTTTTATAAATACCTGTAATTTTGTATATACTGTCCATTTATATGGTGTTCTACCCCTACAGACCTCCTAACTCCTATGGTTAGAGGCCCTCATCAATAAATAAGGCCAATGCAGAAATAAAACTCTTCAGTGCCCCCTTCTATACTTACACATGCATGTACAGAGTAAATAACTTGACATTAAAAAGGAAATAGCGTCTTTATCCTTACCCAGAAGGACAGCAGGAAAACACTGTGGTGTATGTTGTTGGGGAGAGCATTCCAGAGCTGTCCAGACTCCTGTCTTCTCAAGATTATATTGCGGGGTGGTCAGCTGTTCCCATCTTGCTGCTTATAGCTGCTGATGTTATTTAAGGCTATTCATGCTGGATTAAATACACTGGTGCAGAGGGCTAGTCTAAAGCTCCCTCCAAACCACTTATACCCCACACTGGGGCAGCTCAGGGGCCACCTCCTGTATGCTGCAAAAGGTGTCTGTGTTCCCAATTTCTCATTGGCAGACAGATGAATAATAGGAAGATATGAAGCTTGCAAAAACATATACTTCAATGGAGTTACACCATTTTACACCCGTTGTGGGATCTGGCCCATGCCATGGATGTGGAGAGCTGAAGTATGAAACGGCAAATGAGGACAAAAGAGTGAACTAAGATGATATGATTTTTCATTGGACTAGTTCTTTCAGAGACACGTAAGCGAAGGTATTGCCACAATGAGTCAGATCAGTGGTCCATCTAGTCCAGTATACTGCCTCAAAGGGTATGTCTGCACAGCAACTGGGAGCTGTGAGTCACAGACAGGTAAACAGACCTACACTAACTTTGCTTGAGCTAGTGCACTGAAAATAGCAGTGTGGCCACAGTTGCATGGGGAGCAGCTCCAGCTAGTTACCCAACTACATACTCCCACAGTTGAGTGGGTTTGTACTCAGGTGGTTAGCCTGATCTGCTGTCTGCTGCTGTGCCTATACAGCTACTTTTAGCATGCTGGCTCGAACACGGCTAGTATCTGTCTGCCTGCCCACGCGAGGGAGCACCCTCCCAGCTGCTGTGTAGACATACCCTAGGAGTGGTTGGTGCCAGATACTTCAACAGAAACTGCAAAAATCCCCCAAATGGACTATTATGGAATAATCTGTGCATAGGGACTTTCTGCCCAACCCCATGGTTGGTTTATGCCTTGAAGTATGATTGATAGCTCTTAAGTTGAAGACTTTTTAAAAAAAAAAATATTTTTTAAAAAGTTCTCTGAAAAATTTGCCACATATACACTTTGTCTATCATGGTACATTTCCTCAAAAAAGGGCTCATGACATGTTGAAGTGGGCCCAAACCAAAACCTTACATCCAAGTTTGAATCAGAGTTTGCAGCTCAGAACTCCCTGACCAGTAAAATCCAAACACCCTGATATTTACTAAATTGAGTTCCAGAGCTGCTGTTTGGCTATAGGGCTCATCACTGAGCTTTTGACTTGGGCTCATCTGTAACATTCAGGGCTCTCACCACCAGCATAAATTTATACCATACAAGGCTTCCCAATTTTCCATGGGTGTAGTCTGGACTTAACGGTTTTTCAGGATGCAATCTGCTATTTCAGATCCAGATTCTTGTACTCCTCAGAAGGGGATGATGAGAACTCCCACTCGTCCATCTAGAGTCAGTGAAATTCTCTGTGCTGGGAAAGTGGGATAATCTGACCTCTATGCACAATGAAAGGAAAGTTTCCAAAGGGATTTGGTGGACTAGTTATACAAAGGAGATAGACCCCACAATTTGGGGAAACCTAGGTTTCAGGTACCGTAATAGATTTTGCTTGTTTCCAAAGTGGTTATTGAGTCATTTGTTAAATCAATGCTTGAACGCTGACCATAGAGCTATTCTTTTGCTACTGAACTGGTCGAGTTGGACCGCTTTGAAATTGGTAAAGTTTTATGTAATCTCCTTCCAAATTAGCTGCCCTCGCTCAGGGCATTCCAGAACAAACAAATCCTTTTAAAAAAATCCAAATGTTTTTGTTATTTCAGATGGGCTCTGGGTATGTTGTTCTTAAAATTGATAGAGCTCTTCTATAACCACTTCAGAGAGAGAATATTTCAAGATTAAAATGTTTAAACAGATTAAAGGACCTAAACTGCAACATTATGTATCCTAAAACTTTAGGAAGATGGAAATGCACCTTGGGTCCAACCTTACAGTCTCCTACGTTTCTGGGCAATAACCCTTTGGTTGAGCAGTTCAATATTTTAACTGACCCTTGTCAACTAGGGCTGCCCAGAGATGTATGTTTGTGTTTAGTGAAAAACGTTGAAGTTTTGACATTTGTTTCTGATTGATACAGAACGAAACCATGACCTTTGGAAATTCTGAGCGAGACTAGCCAATGGCTGACACTGGGATATGAGAGAGGCCTTGCTGCTCTGCCTGATTTGGAGAAGGGACTTTGAACCTAGGTTTTCCATGTGAGTGCCATAATTCCCTAGCTGTTCTGGGGTATGTGTCTCTCCCCTTTCCCCCCTGCCTGCCCTGGGATTCCATCCTGGACCTGAGAAACCTTCCAGATGAAAGTTTTGTCAGGGTGGGTATGCTTTTGTGAAAAGCATTTCTAATTGGAGTAGGGGGAGAAGATTTAGTCTAAGCTCCTGACCAGGTCTAGTAGCCACTTTTCAAAATACCACAACCGGTCAAGATCCTGGTATGGGACAAAGACCTAGAATGAGGGGTAAAAGAAAAGGCACATCTTAAAGTTCAGGAGGAATAATGTCAGCAGCCTAAATAATCTCAGGTCTGTATCCTGGATCCTCACTTAACTTGATGCAGCTCAGCAGTAGGAGCAAAAGAGGCTGTATACTACCTTTGCATTCCCCTGATCCCCTGCTGCTTGGCCAGTAGCCTAACCTTAGAGCAGGTGACTTGTAATGACTGTTATGCTGGCTGGGGATTGTTGGGGTGCAGCAGTCTTTGGCAGGCCCCCTATGCTGAGTGCAGGAGTATCCTGGAGTTGTGCTTTACAGCTAGTTATTCTATGTCAATCTCCGGTTGTTTAAGGCAGCTTTGAGATTTGCTGCCCAAAGGGGCCATAGTGTGGGCTGGTATCTTCTCTGTTGTACAATATAACCAAGTTTGCAGTAAGAAAATGTGACAGTACTAGGTAGATGAGAGAGAAATGTGTGTACAATGAGTGCTAAGAGAAGTATGGATGTCATGGAAGTAGTGATGTAGTAGTTAGGGGCCAAATTCTAATCTCAGTTACCTGGTACGAATCTGGAGCAACTCTAATTGGAGTATATCTCCTAATATTTAACATAAAGTCTTTATTCAGGCCCACACTGGAAATCACTATTTGGAGGGCTTTAAATGATTTACTGGCTCAGTTTAAACATTCTCTTATGGGTATTATTTATGGTCAGAAATGTTCAGGGCAGACATGAAGTAATATCCTAATGGCAGATGTTTTTGAAAAAACTTGTTCCCTTTCGTTTTCCAGTAGACAGAAAAATCTAGAACTGGTAAAAAAAATGAAAAATTAGTTTTGTGAAAATGTTTGAAATTTCAGAGTTGTCTTAGTTTTGCAAAGTTAAAACAGATCACTTTTTATTTTTTTTTAAAAAGTGAATTTTTAATAAAATTTTCATTGAAAATTTTGTTTACTGATCATCTGACATTTGATAAATAAAAAGCTTCAGTAATCTTTGTGATAACATTTTTGATATAAATGAAATTTCCCCATTTACAATTTTTCACCTCAACAATTTTTTGAGGAGGGAACCACCTTCTTGTTCTAAACATTTCCACTAGCTCTAGAACCTGTAATATCAGGTAACAGGTCGGGAGGATACATGCAAGGAAGACCCTGCTCAGTACTTCAGTCCCACAATGAGGCAGCGCCAGGCGCAAGCTGTTGGCAGAGCATTGCTAGATGGGGGTTTTCACCTTTACATAGTTGATATGGTAGCTGACTGGGAAGGCACCATGGGATTAACCATTCTCTTAACACCTCTATCCAAGGTGAGTATTTGAGCCCTCCATTTCCTACTACCTTGTCATGTATTAAAAGGTACTGTTGGCACTAAACCCCATCACAGAGGGGCAGGACTGTAGAAAATTCAAACCTTCAAAAAATCCCTAACCAAACCATAGAGAAAAGACTCTCTTCTAACAGCTGGGCCTACTCAAAGTTTATCAAGGTTTCTCTCCCCTGCCCCTAGTACCAGGACACACTTGTTTTTTTTATTTATTTAAGGACCTTTTGAAGGGTGCATATAACTATGAATTTTTATTGTGTAAACACTAGGAACATTACTTTTCCAGGAGTTTTAAAAAATGTCTAAAAATATATTTTAATAAAATATTGGCGATGCTTTTATGTTGCTTCTGTTTCTCAAACAGAACAAATGGGGAGGAAAATAAAGAAGCATGAGCACTGCATGTGGTTATGAAACTTGTTTGCGTGACCATCTTAAGAAATAACTCTTGTGTCTGTGCTTTGTGCTTGTGCAGCTAAATCCGCAGCACTACAGAATGTACTTTTTAATTAACTTTGAGAGAATAATGTAACTGGTAAAGAATGTTGTCTTGTGATTAAATCATGGACCTTGGCTCTAGAACTCCTGGCTCGTATTTTCAGCTCTGCCACTGACTCCTTGGACAGGTCACCTAATCTCCCTGTGCCAAAGCTGACCCACTTTTAAGTGAAAAGAATAATAATGCCTATTACAGAGGTATTCTAAGACTTAAGCAATGGTTTCCAGAGGATTTCCAGCTTGACCTCTGAGGTTTTGCACCCACATATAATTGGTATGCAAACAGTCCACAGATCTACTATGCACAACTTGGCTTCCTATGAGCTATAAACCTATTTTTTAAAAACCCATTTCACACAATTTACAGGCACAATTTGGTAGTTTAAATAGTTAAACATTGTAAAATGTGCTCACAGAGACTTGTGCCCACAAAACAGAAGAAACAAATTCGACTTGCTTCCAGATATTAGGGCTGAATGTTTGTCAAGTGCTTTGTTAGCTTGAAAAGGACTATTGTAGTGCAGAGTATTCTAATGGCATTAATATTTTCTTTTCTCATAATAAATATAATAGCCTTAATGCAAAATCCAATATCAATAAAAATCAAAAACTGAATAAATTAACCCTGGCTTTAGAATTTTACTCTTCATTGATTGGAAGTGTGTGTTTGGAGTAATGAATTAAAAATATAACTTTTGTAAGAGAAAATTATGAACTACGAGCGCAAGATAGAACATGAAAGTTCTGGCTAATTCAGGAATTACACACTGTCTGACGATGGACCAATTATGAATTCAACCAATGAAATGCAAGACAGAAGCATTGAATCATCAAAACAAGGTCTCATTGGCTGATGAAAGAAATGGTGGCTTCTATAAATCTACACTTTTTTGGTTGCCACATAAGCCACACAGTGGATAGAGCAGATAATGGGTTCAGAATGTTGAACAGTTGAGTGATGAGGGAGAATTTGAAATATAAAGTCCAATTTGTTAGGTTTCTTGTAACCTACAGGGTTCCCATACCTGCTTCAACTCCAGTGATGTTACCGTGAGAAGTACACTCTCACATTTACACAGATACCATTACAGATTATTACTAGTAACCAGATCATTGCATGCTTCTCCACGGTTGAACTTTAATTTTGTTTCTAGCTTTTGCTGTTAAATCTGTGTTCATAATTCCAAGAAAAATGAGTTTTAAGATCTATATTGCTAGGTTGCTAGTCTGTCTTTGGCAATCAAGGCTTTTAAAAGACTGAAACAATATATAGGGAAAGATATTTCTGATTCATTGTTGAGCATAAACAGGCCAAGGAATGTTTGGAACTGGTGCTCTAAGCCAAAAGGGCTTGTCTCCTCTTAAAAAAAACAAAAACAAAAAATGTCTTTGGCATTACAGGGCAAACCATAACCAATTGTAAAGTGTAATTTCTGCACAAACATGTAGCATGTATGGAAGTATTATTTATTCAAGTTTCCTGCCCACATTCTCTCTCCATCCCAGAGAAAATCATGATAACTTGTCTGTTTTAAATTCCAAAAAATCCCATAAGGAAATCAAAAAGAAAAGAAACGACAAGACAGGGAAAGAGAAAAAAAAAAAAAAAAAAAAAAACCTAACACCACCAACACAGCATGAAAACCTGACTCACTGCAACCTGAGGCGTAGTTTAAAATCCAGCTTTTTTGGAAAGGCAAGTTCTTCCTGCTACTGACAGAGGGAGGGAAAGAATGAAAAACTAATGTAAAGTGAAGTCCATGTCCTGGATTTCAAGTGCAGTTGCTTTGTGCAACATCTAGCATTGGCCATACCAATCAATGTTTTCAGACATCAATAGGGGTTGTGAGTGCCTCCATTTCTGGGTGCCCAACTTGACACATCCTAAAGGGGCCTGGTTTTCAGAGAGTGCTGAGCACCAGCTCACTAGCAAAGCTGTGTAAAAAGCATCCCAGGCTAGTAAGCTAAGGGGACACAGTTCAGGTTGCACCCCGGGGAATGTCACAAACCCCTATTGCTGACCTCAGAAAAAGAACCAAGGCTCAGGCCATTGCTGTGAGGGGGCAGGTTTCACCTTGCCTGAGCACTGCTAGACCTTTTTGCCTGACGCAGGAATGAGCAGGGAAGGGTTTTCCAATCAGGGAGTCCTGATAAGGCAGAGATCCCCACAAAGTCCTTCCTGGGACTGCTTGTTCTGAATGTTAACCAGGGTTTGGTATTCAGCGGGGTGAAAAGATTTAAAGATGTTGCTTCAAGCTTTTTTGTCCTTGGGGAAAAAATATTTTGGAAACAGTTTTGTGGCCAAAGGATACTCTTTTTACATGGAAGCCATCTACAGAGGAATTCCTATTTACCTGAACAGGAAGGTGGATGTGGAATTTACTGGGATAAATAGATAAAAGAGGGACTTGTCTGTGCAAATAATGTAAATCAGAGAATATAATCCAATTTTCGATAATGGAGAGCTTGGATGATTCTCAGTGGTTGCCAGTGTTGCGATTTTATTGTGAACTTTGCAATATCTGGTGTTTTTCATAAAGCCCCAGCTCCTGGAGTCAAGCGGTTACATGAGAATCTCAGCTTTCATTTTTTTAAAAAGGTAAGTTTCTAGCCCTCAGAGTTACAGAGAAAAGCTTGAAAACGTGACCTGAGTGCACCTTAAAAGCTCAGAAACAAAAAGAAAGAACCCAGAAATTATCATTTAAAAAATCCTCATGATTTTTGAACATGTGGGGTTGGCAATATTGGGTTCTATTTAATTGTTGCAGATTTAACATGAATCCTTCCTGTTCCTTTAGTCTTGCTTGTAGTGCACAGAGGATACTGTTTCTATGACCTGTGGATTAATCATCCTGTTGCATGTTGAATATTTTATTGGCACTTACACCAAAGCATTAGCCACATCTATCTGTGGCTGAGGTGTGTAGATTGCGTGAACTGTGTGTGACAGACCCAACATGAAACTAGTGAATTTGATCTTTTCATTATAATGAAGCTCAACGTCTGGATTTTTGCTATGTCTCTTTATAACCATTGAGGCTGGGAAAACACTTCTTTCCTGCGAGGAATGGAGGCCTTAGGCACCCTGTGTCTGGTATATTGCCACCCTGTCTGAACGTTAATTTTGGTCTTTAGTTTAAACAAATCTGGTCTATGAGGATGGGGCCTCTAGTCATCTATTTAATACTCGTGTGCTGACCTAAAACATAAATGAACACCATTGCTCTGAATCCTTGAGCAGCATGGGGTTGAAGGAAGCCAGGTTCAGCTAAACAACAAGAAGAAATATAAACACAAAAGCCAAGTGAAAGAAAATTCCTGACCGAGGCATGCAACAAAATTCAGAGACACCGGTTAAAGGACCTGGAGTAGCCATTTCAGGCAGGCTGTAGGAGAAGACTATTCTGCAGAATAGTCATGTCATTAGTGCCAAGTTAATGACATGACTATTCTTTTCTTCTGTAGCAGAGTTTGGGCTTTACATCTAGTGCTGAGCATGAAATGCAGTGCTAGCATGAATTACAGTGTTAGAGGTCCACCCGTAGTCCCTTTCAACACAAGTCCTTGTTGCCTATTTCTTGTCCATGTGAAAGCTAAGGATTGCATGGTGCAATATGAAAAGAATATTGTGTAACCATAGTATTCTAGACCCTGATGCTCAGCTACAATCATACTTAGGTTTATTTACATATTGCAATGATCTGTGTACTTGCAGTATATTATTCTGCAACTAGATAACTGTGGTATGTTCCATTCCAGACAGTGTGCAGTTCCTGGTAGACTGTGTGTGGCTCTTGGTAAAAAGGGAAGACAAAACTGAAACAAAAGTTGTGTGGAAGCCTATTTGTTTATTACAATAAATAATGCCAAACCCAAGCATTCAAAAATCAGGAATCAGGCTTCAAAAAAACATTGGCTTAAAAATCATGTTTTTTTTTTTTTTTTTGCCTTCTGGTTTTTGAGTCACTATGATGTATTTGGATCATAGTTTTCAAGCTTTTCTCTATAACTAAGAGAGTGAGAGAAAAGGTGCTGAGATTCTCACCTAATGAAATGCCTCCAGAAGCTAGGACTTTAAGAAAATCATCAAATGTCTCAAGATGAACAAGAAAATCATGAGAGTAGGCAACATGGTTGTTATGTATATTTTGTCATTGTTTCCTCCTAATAAATGCCTCCTGTTTAGGGATGACTGTGATTCCAGATGGCACCCACCACCTACACTAATGTTGCATTTCTAACAGGATTTTGGTACACTTTGAATCTGCTATAAGAAATTGCACTGTATTTGGTGAAAATTTGAGGCAGTAGTTGCTAGTTCTTGATGAAGATTTTGTAAAATGTATCTCATTATTCAGACAAAGTGAAAGCAAAAGTCTAATATTGTCATTTCATTTAGATAGGGTTATTGTGCTACACATTTCTCATCTTTTCAATCTGAGAAAACATGGCTAGAAATGTCATTGAGTAAGAAAATGGCTTTAGATTTGTTCCTCTTAAAAACATATTGTAGTTGGCACCAAGTGTTCGTGAGAGAGTGATAACATGCCTGGGAATAGACTCCCAATAATCTACTATTGTTATTGCTTTCTTGCTTTGGTTTAACTCTTCTAGTGTCAGTAGATATTTAGTTGTTTGCAGTGTTGTTTTAGCTGTTTGGTCCCAGGATATGAAAGAGACAAGGTAGATGAGGTAACTTCTGTTGGTGGAAGGGACAAGTTTTCCAACTATATGGAGCTCTGCTCCAGGTCTAGAGAAGGTAACGTGAGTGTTTTGTTTGATCCTTTTCAAAGATTTCTGTCAGTGCATGATCAGGAAAGAGGTGATATTCTGTGGATAAAATGTATAGCTTTTTGCTAATGAGTGTGAAGAAGTGAATATATTGTATATTTTGGACCTGATTTATATCAATATTGTCTTGTAAAGTGTTTCCAAAACATATGAGTCAATTGAAAATAAAAATGAAAACATGTAATAGGAAAATGAAGGCTCCAAACTTATTTATTCCTCATACAATTGGTTTGGACTGAAGGTGATGGTGGGATTTCCCTTTATGTGGTGAAGCTTATTCCTTTCTAAAATCTTCTGTCTGTGGTGATGTTTATCTCTGCCTCCTGACTATACTTTGAAGAGCAAATGTTTTGCCTTTAAAATGCACCAGTTTGCATGCCTTCCAGAACTTCTCCTGGGGAGCTCACCTCTAACCCCCCTCCCTATGTCTTCATTTGCCTCCCAACTCCACTAAACCTAGTGACTAAGGCTCAGATAGTGACCCTGGCTGTGTTACCACACAGCAGAGCAGGGCGGGGTTGCGTATAAGGAACACACTTAGCCCACACAGAGGAGTATCTGTGTGGTATCTAGCCTTGGATTCATGAATTTGCAGTAGTTGTGTTTCAACAGGTCGAAATATCTTATTTATACATTGTTTGATGTGAGTCATCAGTGTGCTAAGTGAGGTACAAAACAGAGTGGCCCTGGCCAAGAGAATTCATAGTCTAGATTGATCCAGACAGTCCAAACAAACAATTTAATAGATATCTATAACATATGAAAACCATACATGAAATTGGACAGTCATGTGGTATTTTTTAAACTATGTTCAATATTGGAGGGTGGCATCACTGACATAGGTCAAATATCTGCACAGTACACTCTGAACCTACCAGAGCAATAAGGCAAACCCTGCAATTTTGCATTTGTGTTTCTTTTCATCACCAGCACAAAGATGGATCTTGTTGATTTAACCTAACTCTACATGAACAGCAGGGGAGCTAAAAGGCTCACTGCCTAATTAGAGTCCCAGATGTTAGATTTTCAGTGGTAAAAATATTTTATTGAATGCTGAAAGAACTTGAACTGTTGCTGAAAGAAAGGGGAGTTGATCTCAATGTCCTTAGTTTCCATTGCAGTTCTGAATATTGGTGCTAGGATACAGTACTGTACAAAACAGTTCATCTGCACATTTTAAAGAGGTACCACAAATTAAAAGCAGATGAGTTCAGTAGCTGGCAAGGAAGCCTGCTTTGTTTTCCAAATTTAAATCAGATTGAATGTTATATATGGAAATATAATCTGTATAATGCCTATGTAAATGTCTAATCTCATATCTGAACATTTTACTTTTATAGCCAAAGACCAAGTATACAGACTCAAACTTGGGCATATGAGTGCAAGTCCTTAAATCCACACTTTGGGACTTGACCTGTTTTTTAAGATGTTGAAAACTGGCAGCTCCCATCAACTTGAGTTGTAGGGACTCACCACTTCTGAAAGTGAGGACGACACTTTTATTCAGGAGCCTAGATATGGAACTAGGTGTCTAATTTTAGGTTCCCAACTATCTCAGGTTGGGGACCCAACATTAATGGAAACTTTTGAAAATTTGCATCAAAGTGCCTGGCCCACGGTCATACAGCAACTAAATGGAAGAACCAGAAATAGAACCCAGGAAAAGGAGTCCTGACTCCTGATACTCAGTGCCACGAGACTAGACAATTGCTCCTCCACTACTGAACATATATAAAGAGCGATAGGTAGCATCGCCTCTTTCTCACCATTTACTGTATCAAACTTGGGGAGGGGGCGGGGGGAGATGTTTTAACTTCCACGGAGTGATTAAGTTTCTCCGACTCAATCTCTGCGCAAGGAACAAAGACAGACTTGTTGAGAACAAATTACGTTAGTGAGGCAGTAGGATGCAGGTAAGGGAGGGCCAGGAGACTTTTGCTCCTTCTCTGCATTTTATGAGAACCAGATGCTCTGCAGCAGCCTCTCTTAGTGGGGCTATTTGTTGTAGGTTTCCCACGAGGGCTCCATTCTTGAGAAGTTTAATAACAAACTACAGAAAAAAACCCAGCTGATTTTGGTCAGAATAGACAGCTGACTCTGCCAACCCACATGAAATATGGGCATGTCAATCAGGCAGGCAGATCTAGCTTTAAAAAGGAGCTGACTAAAAATTGCTAATGCCACTGGCATACACATGAGCTATTATGATCCCAGATTATTTTTAATAGTCTCTTAAGGTACCTGTTTATTTGTTGAAGCATAGTTAACAAAAGAAAAGATTGACAAGATGCTGCAAGGGTATTCAGCAGGATCAGGTACCAAGTATAAATCATTGTTAAACACTAATTTCCATCCTGGTAGGGACAGTATGTGATGAGCTATTTTAAACATAGAGGGGCACATTCTGGTCCTTGCTAAGGCTGCTTTGCACCACTCTGGTGTACATTATATCTTGCAGTATAGGACACTGCTGTAGCCAAAGATACCATGAGTGCTCTTAAGTGGAAAATCTGTCATGATGTATCATGCTGGGGGCGTAAAGAGGAACTTCACCATTGTCTGAGGGCTATTCCAGCACTGAGGCGTCCTTGTGGCACCTAAAGACTAACTAATTTATTTGGGCATAAGCTTTCGTGGGCTAGAACCCACTTCATCAGTGGGGTGAGGTCAGGAAGTGAAACATTTTCAGAACCACCCCTGTTTCTGTGGCTGACCTAAACCATACCTTGAGACACTGAGTTGAAGCTGTTCCTAGAGACAAGAGGGATACTGGATACAGGTACACTAAAAGATTTGGCTGAAATTAGAAATAAGGAAATCTTTAAATCTTGTGCAGGTGACAATGAGAAGTTCTGAAATCAGAGGCTTTAGTTCGCTCTAGTTAGTTTGAATGAAGCTATAGACGACCTACAATTGGTAAGAATTAAGTAGCTATTTTATTACATGGAAAATAATAGTTATAAAAATATATGACAGGGTATAGGGGGATTACTTGATGCCTAGTGAACAAAAGGTTAATATCACCTCCACTTACTTTTTCTGTTTGTACTGTACAAGTACTTAGGGGAAGGGCTCAAATAGGTTGGGGCTGGGAGAGAATATGCTTTTGGGAAGATCAGGCTCCACACACAGGTTCATAGGATTGGGCGGACCCCAAAGCTGCAGGCTATCTCCTTTGTCTTTTTGGTCATATTAAATCATTTCACTTTCATGTTATAGTCACAGACCCTAAAGGAAGAGACCTTGCACCTGCCTCTGTGTTTTTTCTTGCTGCTGAGTCATTCCTCTCTTTTACAGAGTCATGTTGAATGCATTAGGAGCACCGTGAATAGGAGAGTTTGCCATAAGGTACAAAGAATTGCTTGAAAGCCTAGAAGAGAGAAATCATCTCCTTAATATTTTTCTGTCATACAGCTTATTTGTGCTAAGAGGTAGAAAAGCACTCCGCTTTTCAGACTGAACCAGGCTGTTGGCTGTGAGTTTTGACCATAAATCTTCAGGGGTTTTGCCCAAAAGACAGAAGAAAAGTATGAAAATTACTGAATGGTGAGGCCAGAAAGTAAAAATAAAACAAAGCAAATGTATATTTATAATGAAAGCTTAATCAGTACAGCCCTGATCCAAAGCCCATTTGAATCAATGGGAATCCTGTCCTTGACTTCAGTGGGTTTTGGATTAGGCTCTCTAAGCACAATTATCTGACAAAACCATAGTAATACGTGTGATTCTTTCACTTCCACACATGAGACCTGTGGAGCCTGTAATCAAACTTGAGGCCTGCAGTTCAATTTGAAAGGTTTCTTGTGCTAGGCTATTCTAGTCAGGTGGTTGCTCTGACTCTCATCTAGTAATTTGACTTAAGGCTGCTGGTGACCCTCAACACCCAGCAGTGGAAGGAAATAGTACTTTGAAGTAAAATTCCAAGCCAAAGAAAGCTATTATATTCTGTAGAGAAGAACTGTATACATTCCTGTCGCCCTTTAGCTGCACTGCCCTATATACAGTGCAACCATTTTTACTCCTGCACCTATTAGTGTTTTTTTGACCCTTATTCCTTTTTTTTTTTTTTTTGCTCCCTTTTAACTTTAGTGTTCTTTCTTGGGTTGATTTTCATTTTCACTAAGGCCCCTTTATACAGCCCTGGCAGTGTAAAGGGGCCTCCATGTTAAGGCCCCTTTATACTGTCTGAGTGATGTAAAGGACCTTAGTGTAAAAGGGAATCAGGCCCTCTGTGTGTAATTTACAAGTGACTCATTACCTACAGAGCAAAAGGGTGTGGATGGAATGTTGGGGGCCAGATTTACATGTGCTGGTGCAGTGGGGTTTCAGTCGCACTTTCCTGAATCAGTGTGGCCTGCAGTGCTGCACAGGGGACTTGCCCTCTCACTTCCTCGGGAATGGCAGATTGGGTTTCTACAGGTGGCATCTTAGGACTGAGCACCTTGCCAACAGAGGCTGCAGGGAAGATGCACTTAGTTTGTCTCCTGGCTGCCCTAGTCATATCTTCTCTCCTGTCAACACCACTCACTTCAGAGACACATGCTCAGCTGCAGACTGGCTGGTAGCAGAGATGTTGTGAGCACCTTTGGAAGTCTTTCAGCCATTGACTTTTCAAATCTGCCAGAGTCTGCCAGCTTCTGCTGATTCAAATTTGCCCAGTTGTGTGTGTGTGTGTGTGTGTGTGTGTGTTGGGTGAAGAGAACACTTTCCATAGTTTGATTTTTGTATCTAACTCTTAAGAAATTAATATATAATGAAGCAAATCCTATATAAGGAGTGAAATCACAATGCCTATAAAGAAAATAGTAAAACTCTCATTGACTTCAGTTGGGTCAAAATTTCATCCTAAGTGTTTGGTGCAGAGGTGGGCAAACCACGGCCAGCGGGCCACATCTGGCCCGCGGGACTGTCCTGCCCGGCCCCTGAGCTCCTGGCCGGGCAGCTAGCCCCCAGTCCCTCCCCTGCTGTCCCCCCTCCCCTGCAGCCACACGGGCAGCACTCTGGGCGACAGGGCTGCACGCTCATGCCGGGCAGCGCGGCAGCATGTCTGGCTCCAGCCGGGAGGAGCGGCTCCAGATGTGCTGCTCTGAGGGGCGTGGTAAGGGGGCCGGGGCTGGGGGGTTGGATATGGGGCGGGGGGTCCTGGGGGGCAGTCAGGAGACAGAGAGAAGGGGGTGGTTGGATGGGGCAGAGGTTTGGGGGGGCAGGGGATGGAGAACAGGGGGGATTGGATAGGGAGTGGGGTCCCGGGGGGGCCTGTCAGGGGGCGGGGGTGTGGATAGGGGTCGGGGCAGTCAGGGGACAGGGAGTGGGGCAGTTGGATAGGGGGTGGGGTCCTGGGGGGTGGTCAAGGGACAAGGAGCGGGGGGGGGGGTTGGATGGGAGGGGGGATTCTGAAGGGGATAGTCAGGGGGTGGAAAGTGGGAGGGGGTGGATAGGGGGCAGAGGCCAGGCTGTCTGGGGGGCACAGCCTTCCCTACCCGGCCCTCCATACACTTTCGTACCCTGATGTGGCCCTCAGGCCAAAAAGTTTGCCCACTCTGGTTTAGTGTAAAGGAAAGCTGTTGATTGTGTTCATACCCAGTAATCAGGGCCAGTGCAAGGATGTTTTGTGCCCTAGGCGAAACTTCTACCTTGTGCCCTCCCACCTCCCCGAGCCCTGCAGCAGCTCCCCGCCCCCCCTGCCCTGAGGCGCCTCCCCCTGCGGCAGCTCCCCGCCCCCCCCTCCACCCTGAGGCGCCCCCCCCAGTGGCAGCTCCCCACCCCCCCCCCCGGCCCGGGGAGCTGTGCGGCAGCTCCCCACCCCAGCTCACCTCTGCTCCGTCCCCTCCCCGAGCCCCGCAGCAGCGCCCCACCCCCCTCCCCGCCCTGAGGCACCTCCCCCATGGCAGCTCCCCCCCCCCACCCGGGGAGCCATGCGGCAGCTCCCCACCCCAGCTCACCTCTGCTCTGCCCCCTGCCCGAGCCCTGAGGCACCCCCTCCTGTGGCAGCTCCCCCCCCTCCGCCCTGAGGCGCCCCCCCCCGTGACGGCTCCCCCCGCTTGGGGAGCCGTGCGGCAACTCCCCACCCCAGCTCACCTCTGTTCCGCCTCCTCCCCAAGCATGCCGTCGCTGCTCCACTTCTCCCACCTCCCAGGCTTGCGGTGCCAATCAGCTGTTTGGCACCGCAAGCCTGGGAGGGAGAGAAGCAGAGCGGGGCGGCATGTTCAGGGGAGGAGGCGGAGCAGAGGGGAGCTGGGGCGGGGAGTTCCCCTGCGTGTGCCACCCCCCCCTTACTTGCTGCAGGCGGCCCTCCCCGTGCCCCCCCTGCCCCAGCTCCCTCTGCCTAAATGCCGATTACGACCGGGGGCGGCCGATAATCCGGCCGCCGCAGTCGCCGCCGAAGAAAATGCCGCCCCCCAAATGCTAGTGCCGTAGGTGACCGCCTAGGTCTCCTAATAGGTTGCACCGGCCCTGCCAGTATTGTTAGTCTATAGTAACATTTATGAGCCTTATTATTGATCTAATACATAGCCTGATTCCCTATTTCCAAAAAAATAGCCATGATCATTGTTTTGATACATTGTCATTCTTTTGTTGGCTAAAATTGTTGATTTTGTCAACAACATTCCTTCTTACTGTATCCTCATTGTTTCACGTCAGCAAGCTTTCTAAGAGCTTTATCATTTGCATGCTGTAATGAAGGCTACAGTGATCTTTGCCAATAACAATAATATCATTTTCCTGCTTAGCCCACTGGAAGCAAATTGACACATCTGGCCTGATATATTCACCTGCCTCCCATCTGGAGGATCAGACCCTTAATCAATAAGAGTTTTCCCAAGTAAGGATTAGGTCCACAGCATTGAGCACAGCTGAGGGCATACCTGCAGAAGGCATTTCTTGCTGGAACTGGGTTGCTTATGTGGGTTTAAATGGAAGTCTAGAACAGCTAGAGTCAGGCTGGTCCAAATGACTCAATTTTTCAAAGATGGTCAGAGTTGCAAGTCAGTCAGTACACCTTCCTTTCTGAAGCAAAAATGTGAGAGAAGAAGGAGGGGATGAGTGGAACCATTAAACATGCCTGTCATACTGCTGAAGGGGTTTGCTTTTTGACCATATAAGTTAATAAAGTTCAACTGTGACCCTGTTTAAGTTTATTCCAAAAGGTGATGTCATTTCTGGCACCTAAAGCAAGTCCCTGCAGTTTTAAAATCATGACTCTATAAACTGGGTTCTTCTGCATTACAAATAAACTATTAGTATGCCCCATTTAAGAAATGAATATAGGCTGTTCTGCTTCAACCCATATGTACAGTTCAGAAGGTCAGGCATTACCGCAGTATCTCTCCTGTTATTTTAGGGCTCCCATGTGTTATGGTTGGCCCCGATGACATGGCATTTGGTTTCAGTTATTTTTTCATGGCTTTGGCTTTTAAGAATAGAAAGACACATTTCAAGTAAAATCCAACAAGTTGTAAAGTTCACGAAGATGGAGGACTGTGATCAGTTTTAGACAAAGCATGTAGAAGGAGACAAACGTCTTATTTTATTTTAAGGACTGTGGCTGTTTAACCTAAATATAATAAATCTAAGTTATGCAGGGGGGGGGGGGGGGAAAGAAACAGAAAACACAGCCCAGCTAGTGTTGTAGTAACCCTGCATTTTCTTAAGTGGAGCCAGTTGTTTCTATATGACATCAAATTTCATAGTGGCCAGGATTCAAAACAGAGGCAGGAGTGGGGGAACACAGTGCTCTTTGTTGAAGCAAAGTCCAATAATTAGTTTGATAAATAAATACAAGGAGTGTGAAAGGGAGTCCCTGTTGGTGAAAATGCTGACCCTTCAAGCCCCAGTTATAGCTCATCATTCAAAATGGTGTTTGTCTTGCTGCCGGGGTAGTTGTTATGAAGTAGTTTATAACCCCTCTAGGTAAAATCTGTACAACAAATCTAGAATAACTCCATGTAAAAGGTGATTAAGATCATGGCTCCAGATAAGGGGGATACAGTATAGATAACAAGCAGGACTAAATTTCAGCAACATATATGGTGGTTTAAATTCACAAGTCCTACTAATATTAAAGGGAGCTCTGTGTCTGTTGTCTGTACATTGCAAATTTGCCTGAGGGTTTATACAGAGCAGCCAAATTTTCAGAAGAGCTGACCTGACATTTAGGCACCTAAACAAAGTGGTCAGATTTTCAAAACTAAGCTGCTGGGCACTTTTGAAAATATGGCCATTTCATTTAGATGTCTACATGGAAGCTGAATTTTAGCATAAAGGATGTATGTTTTATGTAACTGTGAATTGGTACATAATCTAGCAGCTAATCTCTCCTTGAAACACAGGAGATGAGTGGGGGGCCACATGGCATGACTGATTTAGGTCAACATACAATGCAATTTATTACTTTAAACCCCACAGTTCTACAGCCTCCTGTAAGCAATTGGGTGTGGTGCCCTGAAAGAAAGACCATGCTAATGAGTAGAACAGGGGAGTGATTTAATCTCTTCATGCTCCACTAACAGACTAGTGTCTATAGAAGTTCTAAAGTCCGATCGTGTAAATCCATCCCCCTCACATGAATATGGCTAATAACTGATGAAAGGCTGAAGAATTTTCATAGAAGCTACAGAAGATGATGATGGGAAGGAGAGCCTTTCACCAATGTACTACACATCCCACAGTCACAGAAAGCTGATTGTGGGAGATAGACCTCATGATCCTAATAACGCTACAGGTTTCTGAAGAGGATTTATCTATCCCACATACATTCATTCCATCGCTTGGCCTCAAACTTGCTAGATCAGCAATACGGTTGAGCAGGATTTAGCTCAGTTGCCCAGGGAAAGCGCAGTTTAGACAAAATAATAAATTTATCTACTGTAATAACTCTGGCTTTTCTCAGCAAAACATCAGGCTGAAATAAGAGATTAAATAAAAGGTGCTGGGACTTCTATGCACAAAGAGAGAGAGAACTTCTACTTTCCACTGGTATTAAGAACAACTTGGACATGCTTGTTATCATCATATGGACAAAACACATTGGATTTGAGTCTAAGGAAGGGGTGAAGAACTGGTTAAGGCTCTCTTGTGGTTTCAGGAAAAGAGATTTTCTCCTTTAACTATCTGTGGAGGGTCACAAGGGTCATGGATAGAACATGAAGTTCCCAGTAATCTGTGGAAAATTGGTGATGGTTCCCTGCACATTAGAGAATACAGTTAAAAGTTGACCTTCCTGTTTTTAAAAATCCTCATGGATGTCCTCCAACTGACCTCGTAGAACTTGTCTCTCTACTCCTTTCACTAGACTTTTCACTGTCTCTTCACTCAGATCTGGGCTGCTCTAGAAAAGCTGCATCAATATAACTATGTCATTAGAGGGCAATTTTTTTTTTTAAGAATATATTTACTGGCATAAGCCCTATTGTGAACACAGTTACACTGGTATAACTATGCCTTTGATTGACATAATTTATGTTGTTTTCTAAGCCAGCATAAGCTAGACTGTTATAAGCACTTTGATAGCAATGTAACTGCATACGCATTAGGACAGTTTTATTTAACTACACCAGTGTAGTTAAAGCTGGAAAAACTTTCTAGTGTAGACAAGGCCTCAGCCTCACCAGCTGTGTGACAGCCTTCTCCTCGGCAGCTCCTGCTCTCTGGAACTACCTCCCAGATTCCTCATTGACTCTAAACTGCATCTCATCTTAAAACATCTCCTCCCTTGCTTGTACTTCTGAATTTCTCTCTCCCGCTAATATTCTTTCACTTTGTGACTGACTCATTCACCTTTGTTACGCATGTTGGGATACGTCTTGCATGAAAGCCATTGTAATGAAACAACATTAAAATATGCTACGATTGGTGTTCAAATGAGAGTGAAGAGAGGGTTTAATAATCTCTCAACCCCAGTTGCTGCCACCTGGATTTGGTTCAATAGCAGAATAAATTATTCATTAAATAAATTATTCAGCCAATATCACAGGAATTTGTTGAATAATTTAGTCAGTGGACTAACAGGATCTGACCAGCTATGACACAGGCTGAATGCTGAATATGACACAAGCTGACAACTAACCATTATTTAATGAATAATGGCAATATTATTTGAATAATCTTTGGGCAGCTCTATTATGAAGTGAGGATTAGAGGTGATAAAATTATTTCCTCTTTCCTATCTGTCCAAGGAAGGTAAAGTTAAGAATCCAGACTCTAAGGAGAAAACAAGGATGTGTGCTTTTAATTTCTGCATGATGTTGACCAGTTCAACAAGGACTCAGTTGAGTAGTTTAACTGAGGCCCTATTAAAATGGATTTTACTCTGGGTCACCTAGAGTTTAAGAAGTCCGGGAAGAGAGCAGAAGAAATATTTTGCTATGTGCTTTCAGCAGGCCGCTGCCTGGGCTCGGCAGTAAATGAGCTATTGTACACTAAGGGCCAGACTTGTTGGACAGAATCAGGTACATGGGGGGAGACAGTGTAGCTAATGGGAGGAAAGCTATTATTTATTATCGCCTCAACAAAACTGAAAAGAATGTGCAAGGCTCCAGGGGGAACTGGGATGCAAAATAGCATTGCACTCCTTTTATAACATTTGCACCATGATCCTGAGCTGCTTGACTATATGAGAGGTCTGAGAACCCAACCTAGTTTTTCTTCAGCATTTGTTGCAAAACAGCATCACTTCCTAATGACTGTAAAGGAAATTATATGGCTCTTCTAAACCTTCAAAAAAAATGGGGGAGGAATTCCATTCTTTCTTCTTAGTCTGTAGTTTCTAGAAAGAAGCACAGATATCTAATTATTTTGCTTAAACTCTAAAACGAAGGGAGTGTAGATTTGCTTTAGATTACATACCATAGGAGTTGCAATTAATGGGATCCCATGGCTGTCGGGTCCTCTGATTTAATATGGGCTAGGAAAAGAGTTGTGTGAATTCTCTAGAGAAGGCACTGACAGTAGGGACCTGTTTAGAGCGCTAGTATTGTCTTGTTCAGGGAGTGGTCAAAAATGAATGTCTTTGTTGGAGGTTTCTCTTAACTTTGGGCCTGGTCCTAAAATGTGCTGAGCACCCATATTGAAATCAATAGGTGTTGCAAGTACTCAGTGCCTCTCAGAATTTGGCCCTGTATGTGTTATAACCCTGGGAAGTTGAGCCTATTGGTGGGTTTTCCCTGGGACTGGTATCCTTCCGTAAGGTGATACTGGGTATTCTGATGGGGAATTGGCAAGCTGGGAAATATTTTGTTAGCTCAATTACAGGCCTAATATTTGGGATTTATATGATCTTCTCATCCTAGTTAATGAATTTCTATACAAAGGTAAGTATCATTATTCCCATTTTTCATAGATGGTATTATCCTCTGATCCACTCAGAAAATGGCATGATGTTTTTAGCTGTTACCTTCTGTCCTGTCTAGGGATCTTGTGTAGATATAGAGGGCCTGATTCATGACTGCACCTGAGCTCTGCTGTCTCTGCATTTTTTGGCTGGGCCCCAGTGAAGTTTCAGTTTTTGCTGAAACTTCCAATAAGAGTGCCAGGTGTGATGTGGATATCTCTACTTTAGTAATCGAACTAACTCAGATCACTCAGCTGAAGCACCAATGAAGCATGTACCCTGTGCTATGGCTAGTCTGCACAGAGGATAAGAGTCCACTACTGCTGCACACTAATGAAGTCACTTCTTCAGTGTAAGTGTTTGAGGCCTATGTTTTGGTGCTGAAGTTCTTGGGTTCAAACCCTACTGGACATCAGTGGTAGAGGTCATAATACAAAGGTTTGAAAGGAAGGAGTGGCTTGTGACGAATGCATGGGACTGGGATGCAGGAGATACAGATTCAAATCCTGGCTTTGCCGCAGACTCCTTATTTGATGTTGGGCAAGTTTCTTACTTCCCATAATAGGAAATTATCCCTTTTTTTTAATCTCACCATCAGTCTTCTCTATTTAGATGGTAAGTTTTTGGTGGCAGAGGCTGCCTCTTAATATGTATTAAAACTGTGACCAGCACAATCGGGTCCTGGTTTTGGCTGGGGCTTCTAGACGTTACTACATTACAAGCAAATAATAATAAAGCAGCCAGCCTTGTTCTGCAATTATTGCAGCCCCGGACTGATGTCAAGGGAAGAGGGAAGCTCAGTTAGAAGCATGTAGAAAAGTGATTTTGAGACAGTGTTTTATATCCTATTACTATTTCCCCGAATCATCTAGCCTTCCAGACTTTCCTCTCGTAAAAGAGGCAGACAGCGCTGAAACACCAGTGGTGGCAACTCCAGCATTCTTCCTGCACTGCTGGGATTGGGCGTGTGGAGAAGCAACAGCTGCACCATGTGTTTTGGAGTCATATTTATGCCTGGGTCAGCCTAGTGATTGTGGTTACTGTGGAGAGGAAATAGAAGAAGTGGGAGAGGCAGCCAGGCCTAAGCTTAAAGCCAATGTCTCTGCCATAAAAAGTAGGGTAACAAGCACAATAATAGGTTCCTTCAAACTTAAGCCTGCGGTGGAGTGCGTACAGAAGCAGATACACATGTGTCTGTTGTGGTCTCCAGGGCTCAGGTTAGCAACAGAATCATCTCTTACAATATCATTCTGAACACTGCCTTAGGTTTCAGCTGTGCATGCATTTCCCATGAGCTAGGTGTCAGAATTTGTAATGTTTTGGTTTCAGGCTTGCTTTCCTTGAGAGTTTAATAATTAATGATAACATCTTCTATTTATTCCAGAGAGCTTTACAACCAACATGTGATATATGAATCCTTTCACCCATCAATGGAATGAATGTGGCTCCTCTGGGGTAGAATGTGACAGTTTGTCAGGGCACAACAGCAGCTTAATCCAGGGGAGTGAAGGTAAGAAGGATTTAATTATACACATTTGGAGGTGGCCAGGACACCACAGTTAAAACCTTATGCTAGTAAAAGGTGCTATGGGATCTCTGAAACCACGATAAGCCTGCACTAGTGCAGGTCATTTCACTCTGGTGCAGTGCAACCATGCTAGGGGCTTGCAGTGGTGTAGCTATGTTGGGATAGCTACACTCATGCAGATAAGTCCCAAGGCAGTCACATCTGGCATCCCAGTGTCCCCCAAGGGAGCAAGATGACAATCTTCACGTGGTGCTTCTGTTAAGTGCTGATGTTTTTTGTGCTCTGTGTTTTGTGCAAATCCACCAACATACCAGTGTTGTCAACTGGCCACTGGATATCACTTTACCAACCTCCCAGTGAACGTAGCAATGAGTATACTTCCTCAAACTACCCTTTTCAGGACCAAAAAAGAACAGTTGGGCCAGTCCTCTGAAGATATCAACTTAATGTAGAAGGGATGTCCAGGGAAAAAGCGGATTACCTCTCAAGGACCTTCAAAGACCATCACATTGACATTGTGGCCCTCCAAGAAACACACATGAAAGAAGAAGGTAAAGCTGCCAGACATAAAATCTATGGCTATACCAAAATCGCTGCTGTCAACCATCCAAAACATGGGTTAGCAGTGTACATGCGAAATGGATTAGAGGATGTGGAAGTTTTGGAGGAATCATCAACCAGTGGAAGAGAGATCAACATAGTTAGATTTAGGGACATCATTATAGTAAACATATACAAGCCACCTAACATCATGTGGCCTGATCCTATCTTCCCTTCCCTTCCTCATCCAGCCATCTATATAGGTGACTTTAACAGCCATCACGAAGACTGGGGATACTGCTCAAATGACACAGCTGGGGCACAGATCACAGAATGGGCCTCCCTTGAAGACCTCCACTTGCTCTATGATCCAAAGAAATCTGGATCTTTTCAGTCTGCGAGGTGGACAATGGATCACAACTCTGACCTGATCTGTAATTGTGCAGGTGTCCCACTGGCCACCACAAGAACCATGCTGAGCCACTTCACACATAGCCAACATTGCCCAATCATCCTCCAGATTGCCCTGGAAGTGCCTCTTCTGCAGTCTGTGCCAAAGCCCTGTTGGAATTTCCACAATGCTGACTAGACTTGAGAAACAGAATCTCTGATCCCATGGCTCAAACCGATACCTAGAAACTTCGGTCGTTTTACAAACATCCTAAAATCGACCGCTAAGAAGTACACCCCACATTGTCACTGCAAGTCTTTCACCCCCTGCTGGACAAAAGAATCCGAGTCTCTCCTGAGGAAATATGAAAAGAGCGGCAACCCAGATAAAGCCACTGTGCTGCTTGAGTCCTTGAATTCAGCACGCCTGGAAAGGTGGAAAGAGACCATTGAAAGCCTTGATTTCACCCATTCGAGCCATAAGGCATGGGCTCTTTTGTGGCAACTTGGAATTATCCTAGCCAGTAACGCAACACTAAGCAAAGGTGACAGCAAATGCTGTTGCCTCTCATCTTCTTTCTAACAACAAGATGCCGACAGACAAGATTACATGCCAGGCGGTCCAGTGGGAACTCCACAGAAACCTTCAACAATGCCCAGAGGAATCCCCATTCTCTTCCCCATATTCTGTTGAGGAGATCAATGTTGCACTGTTGGAAACCAAAAGTCGGAAAGCTGCAGGGGTTGATGGCATTCTTCCAGAGTTTTTCCAAGAATCTGGGGAGATGGGGACGGGAATGGCTGGTGGTGCTTTTTACTGCCATGCATAGAACCGGAGAAGTGCCAACAAGTTGTCAACAGGCAACAGTGGTTGCCCTACTGAAGCCTGGGACCCTCAGAGGACACAGCCAGCTATCGCCCCATATCTCTCCTCTCAACCACTAGCAAGCTCATGGAACGGGTGCTGCTCCACTGTCTGTCTGCTATTATTGAAGACAGCCTCCCAGTGGAGCAGGCAGGATTTGCCTGAAGAGAAACTGCTGTGACCAAGTAGCTTCACTTACCAGCCACATTGAGACAGGATTCCAATGTACGTTGAAGACAGGAATTGCCCTTGTTGATCTGTCCTTGGCATATGACACTGTCTGGAGACAGGGCCTCCTCCTCCAGATCTCCCGCATCATTCACTGCTGGCAAACGATCCGCCTCTTGGCGGCAATGACTGGAGACTGCTGCTCTAAGGAACATCTTAATGGCCAGATCATTAGACCAAGAACTCTTAACTCGGGCATCCCTCAGGCTCTGTCCTGGCCCCAATACTTTTTAATCTATACATCACAGATATACCAGCGACGGAGTCAAGGAAATTCATCTATGCACTTGATATTGCCCTAGCTGTTCAGCATACAAGCCTCCATGCTATCAGCTGCACCCAAACCTGAGATCCTAGCACAATGACTGATTATTTCCAATGCCTAGTTTAAAAAAAACAACACCATGGTAACTGCTTTCCATCTGAACAATAAAATGGCTAATACCAAACTTGATGTGCAGTTCTGCGCTGAGAGCGTCAGCCACAAAGCTAATCAAAAGTATCTTGGTGTTACACTGGACTGGAGTTTGACCTTTGACAACACCTCGAGAACACCCGCGATAGGGTGAGGTCTCATGTCGTGCTTATCAGAAAATTGGCCAGAACATCTTGGGGCTCCAGTACATGGACCTTACGAACCACAACAATTGTCTTGGTATATTCTGCAGCTGAATATATTATGCACCTCCTCATCTATTATTGGGAGTGGACTACATCCACCCTGATTGAATTGGCCCTGTCAACACTGGTTCTCCACTTGCGAAGTAACTCCCTGCTCTCCATGTGTCAGTATATAATGCCTGCATCTGTAACTTTCACTCTATGCATCCGAAGAAGTGAGGTTTTTACCCACGAAAGCTTATGCCCAAATAAATCTGTTAGTCTTTAAGGTGCCACCAGACTCCTTGTTGTTTTTGTAGATACAGACTAACACGGCTACCCCCTGATACTTGACAGCTGAATATTGTGCACCAGTGTGGTCTCATAGCAGTCACACTAAACTCCTTGACATTCAACTCAATAATGCTATGCGCATAGTGTCGGGAATGCTCAAATCTACTCCAGTTGACTGGCTCCTGGTCCTATCACACATCCAGCCTGCACAGATTAGAAGAGCTGCTCAGACATCTCGCTTTCTTAATCATGTCAATGCAAATACGAGGATCCCACTGCACCATGACCTGCAGAACCCGCCAAAGATGTGATTAAAATCCCGCAACCCTCTATGGAACCATATCAAGATCCTTACACCAAACTTTGATGCTGCGCCTCAATGGAGAGTCACATGGAGCACTTTGACCGCTCAAAACAAACAGCTTGTCATTGATCCTGTTGAGGAACCACTGAGTTTTGATTTATGTCGGAAAGACTGGTGCAGATTGAATCGCATCAGGACATCTCATGGGAGATGTGGACAAACCCTCTGTGATGTTATTGACATGAACTGTAACTATATAGATCATTGTTGCACCAAATCTTGTACAAGGGAGGTCAAGTAAGGTATCTATGGGAACGTTGTAATTTGCTGGTTATGATTATGCTGTCTGTATGTGTGTATCATTTTTGTATTTGAAGTTATGAATATTGGCTATGTGTTTGATTCTAAGTAGCATCAGTGAAGCATTTTGTCAGCTTCTTGAGAAAGGACTATTCTGAGTAAGTGCCCAATCAAGAAACACTTAACTGACAATGGACTTTGGGATATGCCAATCCATATCTGAGCTTTCCTGGGAATGTTCAAACTAACATGTAAACAATGGTATCAGCCTGCAAAAAGCTGAATCATTCATGGATATGTGAGTTGCCCAGGTGGCTACAAACTCCATCCTTTTGCTGTGATTTTGTACAGAAGAACAAAGGGGTTTCCACCCACAAGAGAGAGAATATAAAAGGCCCTGGAAGCCTCTCCATTTTGTCTTCAGCTGGCTCAAGAGATGGCCTCTCCACCCCAAAGAGATGCCTGAAAGAAACTGGAACAAAGGACAGTAACTACGGGGGTGTGAGTGATTGCTGGACCCAGGCCATAAACTACAACCTTGGTCTGAAAAGGATTGGGTCCAGACTAGGAAGGAATCCAGTCTGTGAAAGAAGCTTATTGGAACATCTCAGAAGGTGAGATTTACCTGTATTCAGTTTCTTAATGTATTAGGCTTAGACTTGCGTGTTTAGTTTGATTTTGCGTGGTAACTTACTTTGTTCTGTCTGTTATTACTTGGAACCACTTAAATCCTACTTTTTATACTTATTAAAAACACTTTTGCTTATTAATTAATCCAGAGTAAGTAATTAATACCTGGGGAAGCAAATAGCTGTGCATATCTCTCTATCAGTGTTATAGAGGGCGGATAATTTATGAATTTACCCTGTATAAGTTTTATACAGAGTAAAACGGATTTATTTGGGGTTTGGATCCCATTGGGAGCTGGGTGTCTGGATGCTGGAGACAGGAGTACCTGCTAAGCTGTTTTCAGTTAAAGCCTGCAGCTTTGGGGACTGGTTCAGACCCTGGATCTGTGTTGCAGCAGGCTTGCGTGTCTGGCTCAACAAGAGAGGGTTCTGGAGTCCCAAGCTGACAGGGAAAACAGGCTCAGAGGTAGTTTCAGTACATCAGGTGACAGTCCCAAGGGGGTCTCTGTGACCGAACCCGTCACACCCTCTTTAAATGGAAAATGAGGCAAACACTGTATGCAACTGTGGTCACCAGTCACAAACAATAGAGCACATCATATCTGAATGTCCCCTTCGTTCTTTTGCCGAGGGCCTGAAGGACATTCACCAGCTCACTGGTGCAGCAATGTGCTGGCTATCAAACTTAGATATAAATTTGTAGTTGTTGCTACCTACCCAAGCCATATGAAAGAAGAAGAAGAAGTGTCCCCCAACATCTTGAAGGAGCATTAACTCAGTATCAACTCACAGGGAGGAGTGCCATCGACAGAGACACCAATCTCTCTCCCTGCAGCCCCTGGGGTATTCTTGGAGGTTTCCATCCAGCTATATACCAGGCATGGCACTGCTTAGTTCATGACAGCTAATAAGATCCCAACCTAACATAAGTCTGCAGGCCATTAGAACTGTTTCAAGACCAAGAGTGAGCCTTCTAGGTAACAGCTTTTGAGCTTTAAGGATATGTCCATTCAGTGAGTGGCAGTGAATCTCAGAGCCTGTGTGGACAGACTTGGGCTCACACTACTGAGTTAAAAATAGCCATGTAGACATTGCAGCCTGGGCTCTGACACCTAAGGAGGGAGGTGGGCTTCAGAGCCCAAGCGTCAGCCTGAGCCACAATGTCTACAAAGCTATTTTTAGGACAGTAGTGTGAACCTGAGTCTGCTGCCCCGGGCACTGAGATTCACTGCCCTGGGCTGTGTGTATGTACACATATGAGGCTTGTTATGACCAGTAAGGCAACACCTTGATGAAGCTCCAATGAATGCAAATAAGATCAGATTTGATTTAACTGAATAGATCAGTGTATTCAGTGTGGATGAAAACAAAATTAAAATAATTACTGCTTGCCAAGGTCATATCTCGCACCCACATGCTCTTTTTTAAGAAGAGCATAAGAACAGCCATACTTGGTCAGACCAATCATCCATCTGGCCCAGCATCCTGTCTTCTGACAGTGACCAATGCCAGATGCTTAAAAGGGAATGAGAAGACATTACTTCATCTCCTGTCTAGCTCCCTCTGTCCTCCAACTCCCTTGCTACCTCTGAACTCATCACTTTACCCCCTCCATCCTCAACTTAATCCCCACCCTGCTTTTTCTAAACCTTTGTCTTGTCTTGTTTTTTTCTGCCTTGTCTTAGTTTGATGCTTTATAGCAGGGAAGGGATGTTCCATTCAGTTTGGGAATTTCAAACATAACTATTTGAATGGCCTAAGTGTTCCAGATACAACTGGATACTGGAGTATTCTTCATGTGATGTCCTAAACTCTTAGTTCTATCTTAGCAGTGGCTGGACCTCAGCAGTGTATACATTTATCTGACTTACATACACTTTCAATTGGTAGAGTGTGGAGAGCTGTTTTGGGATCCATCTGAATAAAAGATGCTATGATTACTCACAATCTTGAATCCCTGCTAAAAATGTGTGCATGTAACAGCCACATGCTGCAGTCCTCATGACCAGGTTCTTCAAAAGAGCCTAAAAGATTTAGGCACTGAAGTCCTATTGAAATTTAATGGGTTTTGGATGCCTAAGGCTCCTTTGAAAATCCCAGCCTTTGTGTGTGTGTGTGTGTGTGTGTGTGTGCGCGCGCGCATGTGTGCACATGCGCACGCGCGACAGGATCAAGGCTTTGTCTTGTGTACCAGCAAAGAGCTCAGAATTTGTAAGGGGGGAAAAAAAAAAAAAGCGCTTGCCTCTTAAAAAAAAGAGAAAGAAAGGAGGTGGTGGGCAGTAAAGTGTAGCAATCATTTCCATTATCAAAAGCATAATGACTGGCCTTTATACTTAGCTAGCAGCATAGGCTGGCAGGGGGCATTCTGTTCAGCACACATGGATAAAGAGTGCTAATCTATCTGTTTGTGTTTGGATCTTGAATAAATTACTGCAGGAAAGTGTTTGCATTTATCTTGCTAGACATGCACCGCCTGGCTAGGAGTTGGAGTTCTATAAAGTGGCCATGATTCCCAAGAGCATGATAAGCAGCAGCTTTCCTTACTTTCCCAAAGGAGAGGAGTTAAGCAGCGAATCAATAATTAGAAGATGGAAATTAGAAGAATTGAATTCTCTTCCCATTAATGCTACGTTACCTTTCAACCTTGTATATGTTTTGCCTTAAAAAGAAACGCATGGCTTTTTTATGTGGGGCTCTAGTCAGTTAACACTAGATTAGTGAAAAGCAACAGAGGGTCCTGTGGCACCTTTAAGACTAACAGAAGTATTGGGAGCATAAGCTTTCGTGGGTAAGAACCTCACTTCTTCAGATGCAAGTAATGGAAATTTCCAGAGGCAGGTATAAATCAGTATGGAGATAACGAGGTTAGTTCAATCAGGGAGGGTGAGGTGCTCTGCTAGCAGTTGAGGTGTGAACACCAAGGGAGGAGAAACTGCTTCTGTAGTTGGATAGCCATTCACAGTCTTTGTTTAATCCTGATCTAATGGTGTCAAATTTGCAAATGAACTGGAGCTCAGCAGTTTCTCTTTGGAGTCTGGTCCTGAAGTTTTTTTGCTGTAAGATGGCTACCTTTACATCTGCTATTGTGTGGCCAGGGAGGTTGAAGTGTTCTCCTACAGGTTTTTGTATATTGCCATTCCTGATATCTGACTTGTGTCCATTTATCCTCTTGCGTAGTGACTGTCCAGTTTGGCCAATGTACATAGCAGAGGGGCATTGCTGGCACATGATGGCATATATAACATTGGTGGACGTGCAG
This sequence comes from Emys orbicularis, assembly GCF_028017835.1. NCBI lineage: Eukaryota > Metazoa > Chordata > Testudines > Emydidae > Emys > Emys orbicularis. The sequence continues at coordinate 91,567,335 of NC_088686.1, read as the reverse complement.
GTGAATGAGCCGGTGATGTTGTAGCTGATCTGGTTAGGTCCTGTGATGGTGTTGCTGGTGTAGATATGTGGGCAGAGTTGGCATCGAGGTTTGTTGCATGGGTTGGTTCCTGAGTTAGAGTTATTATGGTGCGGTGCGTGGTTGCTGGTGAGAATATGCTTAAGGTTGGCGGGTTGTCTGTGGGCGAGGCTGGCCTGCCTCCCAAGGTCTGTGAAAGTGAGGGATCATTGTCCAGGATGGGTTGTAGATCACTGATGATACGTTGGAGAGGTTTAAGCTGAGGACTGTAGGTGATGGCCAGTGGAGTTCTGTTGGTTTCTTTTTTGGGCCTGTCTTGTAGCAGGAGGCTTCTGGGTACACGTCTGGCTCTGTTGATTTGTTTCTTTATTTCCTTGTGTGGGTATCGTAGTTTTGAGAATGCTTGTTGAAGATCTTGTAGGTGTTGGTCTCTGTATGAGGGGTTGGAGCAGATGCGATTGTACCTCAGTGCTTGGCTGTAGACGATGGATCGTGTGGTGTGTCCGGGGTGGAAGCTGGAGGCATGAAGGTAGGCGTAGTGGTCGGTGGGTTTTCGGTATAGGGTGGTGTTAACGTGGCCATCGCTTATTTGTACGGTGGTGTCTAGGAAGTGGACCTCCCGTGTAGATTGGTCCAGGCTGAGGTTGATGGTGGGGTGGAAGCTGTTGAAATCATGGTGGAATTCTTCCAGGGTCTCCTTCCCATGGGTCCAGATGATGAAGATGTCATCAATGTAGCGTAGGTAGAGAAGGGGCGTGAGTGGACGAGAGCTGAGGAAGCGTTGTTCCAGGTCGGCCATAAAAATCTTGGCATATTGTGGGGCCATGCGGGTGCCCATAGCGGTGCCACTGGTCTGGAGGTATATATTGTCACCAAATTTGAAATAATTGTGCGTGAGGATAAAGTCACAGAGCTCAGCAATAAGTTGTGCTGTGTCATCATCAGGGATACTGTTCCTGACAGCTTGTATTCCATCTGTGTGTGGGATGTTTGTGTAGAGAGCCTCTACATCCACGGTGGCTAGGATGGTGTTTTCTGGGAGGTCACCAATGCATTGTAGTTTTCTCAGGAAATCTGTGGTATCACGGAGATAGCTGGGAGTGCTGGTGGCGTAGGGTCTGAGTAGGGAGTCCACATATCCAGACAGTCCTTCAGTGAGAGTGCCAATGCCCGAGATGATGGGGCGTCCAGGATTTCCAGGTTTGTGGATCTTGGGTAGTAGATAGAATAACCCCGGTCGGGGCTCTAAGGGTACGTTGATTTGTTCCTGTGTTAGTGTAGGGAGTGTCCTGAGTAGATGGTGCAGTTTCTTAGTGTATTCCTCAGTGGGATCTGAGGAAAGTGGCCTGTAGAATTTGGTACTGGAGAGTTGTCTGGCAGCCTCCTTCTGGTAGTCAGACCTGTTCATGATGACAACAGCACCTCCTTTATCAGCCTCTTTGATGATAATGTCAGGGTGGTTTCTGAGGCTGTGGATGGCATTGCGTTCTGCACGACTTAGGTTATGAGGCAAGCGATGTTGTTTTTCCACAATTTCTGCCTGTGCACGTCGGCGGAAGCATTCTATGTATAGGTCCAGACTGTCATTTCGACCCTCAGGAGGAGTCAATGTGGATACTAGATTAGTGGTAATTTTATTAACTGCAAAACCATCCAGTTTTATTTGGATGAATCTGCCTCATTTTTCATCCACACATCTGTGTAGCAGCTGCAGGCACACATTTCCTAGGGGCTCAGCCTAATTTGTAGAATTACAGGGGTTGTGCCTGGCACTAGAAAAGGTCTATTAGTGCTGCTCATGTTGAAAATTGTAAGCTTGATGCCTTCCACATGCTTCTGTTTTATTTTGTTAGTCCTATTACCGGATCTATAATTAACTCTTTGGAGATTTGATTTTAAAGGGGAGATAGTTGCATTGTTTGATTTCTTATTCACTGTTTTCCAAAGGCAATGTTTTAATACGACGTCCTCTTAGGGTTTCTAACAATGATTCACTGAAACACTTTGAGGTTTATTCTCCCTGCATTGCTTATGTATAATTTTCACTCATGTCAATGAGTGTTATGCACTTACAGGCTCTCATTCATTGCCAGTGGAAAGATGGTCATTGATTTCAATGGGTGTTGGATCAGGCAGTAAGACTAAGAGGCAAATAAATGTACTTACTCTAGAAGTATCAGGTAGCTTTGTACATTTAGGCCAAGATTGCCCAATGTGGGTGGCTAAAGTTAGGCTCCTAAGTTCCTATATAGGCATCTAAATAAAAGTGACCTCATTTTCAATGTTGTTGGGCACCTGCCACTCCCACTGATGTCAGAGGGGTTTGTGGGTTCTCAGCACTTCTGAAAATCAGACCACTTATTTTTAGACACTTAAATATAGACTTAAGAGTCTAAATGTAGGCACCCAAGTTTGAAAATTTTGGCTTAAATGTACAGTGTATGCTTCCCTTCTCCAGGCAGAGGAAATGTTTAATTACTTATTTTTTCTCAGTTGTGTTAATAAATATCACATGGTAGAGAACTAAGCCAGCACCAACTATCCTTCAACTAGTGTAAAATATTAAATTCCAAACTGCCTAAAAGCAACTTATTCACCTCTCAAACTTTCTTTTTTTGGGTAAATATTAGATACCATTCTAGTTCACTCATACTAAAAATTAAGTGGAAGCCTTCAAAATAAAGCTTTAGGCACTTTGATACCATAGCGATGAGTGCATTATGAATACAGAGCTAAATACAGTAGGAGCTAGTTTTGTGTTAATTTTTTTTTAAAAGGGCATATTTAAGACTAGTTTCTGTTTCGATTAAAGTCTATGGGAATTTTGCCATTGACTTCAGTGGGAGCAGGATGAAGCCCTTGTACTGTAAACTAACCCATGATGAACTTGAGTTCTAAAGTGCTTTTGAAGAAAGTGCTCTTCATTAACAACACCTTACATTCATGTGGGAAATCTGTAACATAATTTATTGCAAAGGTTTCACTTTGGAAACCTGCAGTGAAATCCTGGCCCCTTTGAGGTCAATGGCAAAACTCCATAGACAGAAATAAAGCCAGGATTTCCTTCTTTCCTTCCTTCCTTCCATTTACAAGAATCACTTTATCCACCACTGAAAGGGAATGCCACCTCCAGAGGGAATGCAGCAGCTGTTTAACTGCTCACAGCAACATTACCCAACATTTTACCAAAGCAAGTGAAGAAGAAGAAGATTTTATCCAACTGCAGGGATGATTTAGGTTGGCAGAAGGTAGTTACCAAAGCTTGAATTTGGCCTGAACATCTAACCTAAGATTTTCTTGCAAAATGTACTATGGACTTGTATCTTCTCCAGCAGCACAATGACTCCTACCACCACACTGGGTCATCAGTGATCTCCAGATGGCATTATAATCAATACTGATTTGCTTCACGACTATACAAGGAAGTGCATGCAGACACTACATGCTCCACTGAAGTCAAAGCAACCATATTTTCATGATCTGCAAGTGAAAAGCATCATAAAAGGTAGTATTTTTCCATTTCTGAATATTTGGATTCATTTTGTTGCCAGAGATCTAACTCGGAAGAGCTCCTTGCAGAATTGGGACCTTAGAAAATCACCACCTACTGATGAACAACACCACTTCCTCCAACACTAAAGTGATTCTTGGATGTCTCACATTCAAATACTAAACTAGCCCAACTCCAGCTCACTTAAAAGTTGACAAGTTTATCAGATAAAACACTTTATGGCTGAGAAGATGCTGGATCTGAATATTCAGAATATTGCCTCTTACGTTATTTTAAATGGTTTGTATGGTTGGTCAGGAATTTTCTGTCCATTTTTTTTCCCCCACTGAAAGTGCATTTTACACAAAATCAAAGTTTTCATATGGAAAATTTTGATTTTGGTGAAATGGTTTGATTTTTCTATTGGAAAAATTGAAAAACAACATGCCTTTTTGGGGTGGGTCATCTTGAATCAAATCAAAATGTTTCATTCCAGGTCAGTTTGACATTAATCTGTGTACACCTGAGCTGTTATAGTGCCATAAAGGAGTTTTAAGTTTGGGTGCCTCAGTGGGTTGGGCTCCCTGGCCAGACTACATCTCCCATGATGCAATACAGTTACCCCACTTTTTGGGCCACTTTGATGCATTCTGATGCATTATGGGAGATGTAGTCTGGCCAAGGAGCCCTGCCAGAGGATAATGGGCCTGAGGCACCCAGACTACAACTCCAGTGAGGCACTGTAGCAGCTCAGGTGGACACAGTTCAGTATTGAACTGAGACAAAATGAAACATTTCAACATTTCAAAATCTAAATTTTTTTAGAACTTTTTGTGGGAGGAAAAATCTCAATATTTTGACATTCCAATTCAATTTAGTATAAAAACAAATGTCAACAGATCTGTGTTTGCCACAAAACAACAATATCAGTTTTCAACCAGCTCTGCTGGTCAGTTTGTTTTTGACTTAAGCACCGCAGAGTACAAAGCCTGTTAAAGGGAATGCATATTGTCCACATTTAATATGCAGCTGAGGAGAGGGCTGTGTTAAGAAATTCCCTGTACACACCAGCTGATCTTCATAAATATAGTTAAACTCCAAGGGCTCAATATTATTTCCTGGCACTTCTTGACCCCTGAACATATGGGTCCACTTAATATTTGGAAAATGAGGATTTTATTATAGTTTTGTGTTAAAACGGAGCTCCATATTCTTTTACACCTGGCCAGCCTGTCCCTAATCCCATGTATTTAGCTCTCATATATTGCTCTCTCCACCATACGTTCTTGAACCAGATATATTTTTAGATTTCCAGGAATCTAAATTGACTGATCTTGTGGTAACCATCAAATTTCCCAGGAGGTAGTGTGTAAGCTTGAAAGCTTGTTTCTCTCATTAACAGAAGTTAGTCCAGTAAATGATATTACCTCATCCGCATTGTCTCTTCAACTTTCCAAGGAGTTAACTATCCCAAATCAAAGCAATTCCTTTAAGGAATATTACTTTAACTGTATTCTTAAAGCTTGAAATGGGAGGAAGCCACTCTGCTTTAAAAATTATTTGACTTGTTTTCATCACACGTCTACATCTGGTCAACTTTCTGGGTCCTGATACAGTATGGGTGTGACTTGATAGGGACAGTGCATCCTGCAAGAGACTATAATAAAACAACATGGTTTATTGGCAATTAACGAGAGCAGGATCAAGCCCTTGTACTTTAAATCAAGCCATGATGAACTTCAGTTATAAAGTGCATTTGAAGAACATGCTTTTCATGAACAATACCTTGCATTCATGTGGTAATTTTGTAACATAATTCATTGCAAAGGATGCCAAGGCATTTTAGAAATCTGGGGTAAAATTCTGGTCCCTTTTAAGTCAGTGGCAAAACTTGCATAGAATTCAGTGTAGCCAGGATTTCACCCTTTCTCTTTTTTTAAAATAGATACAGGAATCACTTTATCCATCACTGAACTACAGACACCTCCTGATGGAATGCAGCAGCTATTTGACAGCTCACAGTAACATACACAACATTTTATCAAAGCAAGTGAAGAGGAATATGGGAATTGTGCATCCAAACCATTTAGGTGGTGTTGAAACTCACTTATTTTTTTTAATAACAGGTTTTTTAATTTGCAACATCTCATCTCTGTATGTTTTGTAGTTTTGTTTCACACTCATTACTTTTTCCTGACACTGTTCTAGAAATAGAAGGCATAAGTGTTTGAAAGCTTCCATTGTTAAGTACTGCTAGAAGCTAATGGTAGCATAAGCAAATGCAAAAAGAGGGTCCAGTCCTTCCCTCCTTGGAGTTAATGGGAGTTTTGTCATTGACTTCAGTGGAAGCAGGATCAGGCCCACAGAGATAAAGATGTAAAAATTAAAGATGAGGGAATAAAGCAGGGCATTTAAATAGTAGCCTAAAAAACTCTTTTCTGAAATTGTGACTTGGGGCCTGAGCTTGCAGTCATTCCTCATGAGTATAAGGCCTGTGGAATTGGACCCATAATATTATTAATGGTTTGATGTGTAATTAATCATGGTGGAGTCTGTACATATCTAGTGTTAAGGGTCAGATCCTCAGCTTCCCTTGGAGTCAATGGGGCTGCATTGATTCACATCAGGTGAGAATCTGGCCCGTAGAGTATAAAGCATCTTTGTTTCTCTGTAGCGTGTATTTTTATATTCCTAGGTTGGAAAGATCATCCTCATTTATAGGATCATCCTCAGTCCTTGAGGTCAGTGGCCTGACGTACATTTTCTCTATAGTTGTCTTCTTAACTGATCACCTAGCCCAGAGGACTGTCTATCTGTCTACTCTTTTACACCACTCCTTTGCCTGTAATCCTTCTCTGTGTACATGTTTCTATTCTATTATTTGGCTTTCTTTCATTGTCTAGCCATTAAATATAAGACAAAGGAATATAAAATAATTACCCTAATATATATATTCCATCAGGCTATTTAGGGCTGCCACTGGCATTATGTGAATATCTTTCTGATTGGCCAGTGTCACACTCTCTTGGTTATCACTCCAGTCTTGCTCTTCATTGCAGCTCTCACATATATATCTGTAACTGGCTATTGCTCAGACTCAAGCCATCAGGAGAAATATTTATGGAGCTTACAAAAAGTAAGGAAATGATTAATGGCCATTTAATAACCTGCAAGTAAGACTCTCAGCCTTGGATGTCTTCATTGTTTAACATAGTTGATATATTATATGTGCAAAAGAAAATGAAGTAATGGGAACAAGCCCAAACTAGACAGGTGATGTTTGGAAAGTCAAATGCATTTTGATTTAGATGGAAGTCTGAAAAAGTAGCAGAGTCATGGGAAATATCAAAATATATGTATTAAAGAAAGAGGGGGTCTCCACTGGTTGTAGTTGTTCCAACTTTTCCATATCATATGCTAAAATATACTCCTAAACCATGCAGCACTATTTTTGTGGTTTGAAGCTAAACATTTGAAACCCCTCCTTTCCCCGCCCTTCCCAGCCAAGAACAATGGGCCAGATTCTCAGTTGGTGTAAATTCGCACAGCTCCGTTAAGTCAATGGAGTTATGCAGATTTACACTAGCTAAAGATCGGGCCCTGAAAAAAAGTAGCTGACTAAAACACAAACAATATTGAATAAGTCCCTTACTAAATACAAATCATACTTCAAAGAGAAAAGAACATTAGTGTAACTTGTAAACATCTGTTCCAGTTAAATGAGATGAATAAAATGATATAGGGGTCAGATATGTTTGTGTCCTATGGATATTGTCTTCTAAAATGGTATTTTGGTGGCTCCTTTGCTTGGCTTTTTCCTTTCCATCTCTATTTTCAGTGATCAGCAAAAAACTGAGAGTTCTTTGTTGAACTTGTACTTACGTAAAGTACAGATCATGAACTGGAATTTTCCAAACAATGAAGATAAGGTCTTGTATTGGGTGCAGTAACTGGAAAGGCGCTTTGCTCCAGCACCCCAGTGATGGATGGCTGAAAAATTGTTTGTTAGGGAAGGTAACTCCACCCTTAGGGCTATAAGGTGGAACAATAGGAGGAAAGTTTGCTGTTTGGCTCCATGCCAAGTCAGCAATAACTACTGTAGCTAAGGCCTGGCTTTAAAAAAAGGAAGGACTGTTTACCAGGATAACTGATTTTGAAAACAGAAGCTTTAAGAAAGGAGTTTAAGGAACTTTGGATCAGATACTGATGTCAGTCAGAGTCTTGTGTAAATCCGGAGTAACTGTCAAAGGCAGTGCAGTCATACCAGTATGACATCCGAATTGGGTTCTCAGTGGTTTGGTTTTTTTAATAATGTCTTTGCTAGTAGAATACTGTGACCCTAGGTACCCTGTATTCACACCCTACACACTACTGCAATAATATCTGTACAGAATATGCCCTGTGAGCTATCATGTGAAAGCTAATAACATGCTGGTTATTAATATCATTGCAAAATGCAAATGTTTACCTTATATGTGAAGTTATGAATTCCCTCTGTATGATTTACTAGAACATGTTTAAGACCAGACAACCTATCCTAGGTAAAGGTAATAAATAGGTCTGTCCTAGACAGAGGAATGTGCGTTTACCTCAAATGATATATTAGCAGAAAACAAAGCCATTAAGCTAAACCAGTGGGGGGTTATCCTGAACCTGAACTTGAGAGACAGAGAATTAACCTGGCTCCTGTGCCCCAGAGAGATACAGGAGACTGAATCCCTAGGAGGCCTTCCTGACTTGTAAGGCAAAGACAATTCCTTGGGGGATATAAGAGACAAACAGAGACTCCATCTTTATCCTTTTACATTAAGGAGATAAAGAAACCAAGCGATTTGATCTCTGTGATGAGTCCTGGAAAGGAGACTGTGGGTGAGAGAAACCATCTTGAACAAAGATTGTATATTGCTAGATTAAGTTTTAGTCTTCTTAAATGTGTATTTTCACTTTTATTTGCGTGTACACATTTCTATCTTTATCCTTTTTACTTGGTTTTACTTAACCTACATCTTTTGTTTAATAAGCTTGTTTCACTTTTACTATAAACCAATTCAGTTTTGTGTTTGAAGGGAAGGATGTGTGAATGAACAGCAATGTAACACTTAATATCTTCTGTAAACAAACAGTGAGAGGTGCTGTGCATTGCAGAGAAACATCCCAGAGGAGCTCAGGGGCTGCAGTTCAGTGATTGTTACCTTCAGGGAGACCCCTGAAGAATTTGTTGGCGAAGAAGACAGACTGGTATGGTAGGGAGCTGGCACACAGTCTAATCACTAGCAAAACTAACTCTCACTGAGGCAGAGAGGTAACACAGTGGCTCACGGCTCTGGTGTCCTTGGCAGCGTGTGGCAAATACTCATTCTTAAAAATCAGATGTACTTTTCCCTTAATACTCCTTTTAAAACGCTGGAGACTGAATTTTTCCAAGTCTCTAACTTTGAACAGATGCTGCTTTGCTCAGGCCCAAACTATTAGAACTGTCCAGGGAACTGAAGCATGCATCAGGAAATTCCAGTAGCCCATACTGGATGGTAGTATCAGTGGACTACGGGAATGTGGTAGAAGTCATACAGAATATCTGCATTTTAGTTAAGCATTTGATATATGACCTCGTGAAATATGCCTTGAAAAACTAAATCAAATTGTCTTAGGACTGTGGTCACATAGATTAAAGTAGTTGAAGAAAAATGAAATAAAGGCTAATGCTATATAGCAATATATAGAGCTGTGGGAAGGTGTGTATATATAGCTATATTAGGCCCTCTCTCTTATTTATTACTCATCTGGAAAAAAGTGAGTAAAGGTACGTTAATTACATTCTCAGTTAATACCAAATTGGGAAGTTGTGAAAACAAAGGAATGATATAAAGTGACCTACCAGGTTAAAAATTATGGGCAAGAAGCAAGAAAGCATGATTAAATGTGGAAGAATGAAAATTTAATACATCTGGGGAAGGGTACAAAATGGCCTGAAGCACAAATATTCACTAGGTAGGAGAGAGATTTGAAAAGCAGTAATGCTGAAAGTCACCTACATGTCATGGCTGTCAGCACGTTAGATACAAGCTTGCAGTGCACAACTGGGCTGCTAATACAGAAGCATGCCATGCAGCTGAGTTATTCCCTTTGTTTTTGACAGGTGAGTCCACACCCATTATGCTGCCTTTACCTCTGTGCAGCTCAGAAAAATGTTGGCAATGTGGAGGGAATTCAGACAAGGGCAATAAATATGACTAAGAGGACTGGTGTCAGAAGAATAATTATGAGAAAATAACTCATTGTGAATAGCTTGGCAAAAGGACTACTGATAACACTCCCCAAGTATCTGAGGAACTTGGGAGACAAGTCAAAAAGGGAGAGTGATTGCTTGAGAGAGTCTACTGAGATACAGCTATAAACCATGGGACAAAACTAGGGACAGGAAAACTTTAGGCTTGGGTAATTACCCTACTCTAGAAAAGGGATGGACAATATTACCTGAAAGACCTTTCAATCTCTATTTAATATGGTCCAGATCACTCCCTTCCTCTACTCCATTCCCTGGAAGTACCTATAGGAGGGGGCTCTGGACAGAGGAATAATCTTCAGGGATTTCTTCACGGAGTTTTGTTGCAAGAGTTAGCCCTGGCCATTCAGATCACAGAAAGCAGCTCTGCCCCTAAAGCTCATGAATGCTGCAGGACTCACTGAAGGCTAAAGTTATTTATGCAGAAGCCATTGACCCCATCCCAATAACTTCTGGGCTACACTAAGAGACAAGACAGAGACATGTGGGTTGAGTGGTGTTTGTTCAATGGGTTTCCAGTGGTGTATTTGAAAAAAGAAAAAAACCCCACTTCATGACATGCTACAGTGGAAAAGTAAAGCCCAGGTGGATTATATTTTGGTAAGAAGAGAACATATGAAAACGGTGAAAGATGTAAAGATTGTACCGAGTGAATATGTGAGAGCTACATAAGGTATTAATAGCTAAAATCTGACTGCAACCTGAGAAAACAGGAAAGAAGATGAAATTGAGGAAGAAATTGCAGTGGTGGCTCTGTAAGGGGGAAAGAAAGGAAGAGTTCTGCCAAAAAGTAAAGGAAGGCTTTCATGCTTTGCCAACAACAGTGAAGTCAATAGAGGAAGAATGGTGGAAGTTTAAAGAATGTTTTATTAAGGCAGTGGAAAAAATGTGGCAGACAGAATGGTAAGATGGGATGCTTTTGGAGAACAAGCTGGTGGTGGTAGAAGTCTGATGTACAAGAGAAGTTAAAAAGCAATAGTTTGAGAAAGCATGTCGTAATAATGAGACAATCAAAAATTCATACAAAGAGGCAAAAAACAAAAACAAACAAAAAAAAACAGGCCCGAAGACAGTTGCTAAGGCAAGAGTACAGGGTGAAGAGGAATTATACAGAAGGCTGAAGGAAGAGGATGGTAGGAAATTGATTTTGGGGTTGGCAAAAGAGAGTAGCAATGAAACACAAGTTATGAAGAAATCTTTGTGTGAAGGATGGGAACAGTGTGGAGACTAACCCTTAAGAGGTGGTGGAAGTATGGAAAATATATTTTCAAAGGCTGTTAAATGAGAAGAGAGTTGCAAGTGTAAGCACTGCCAACAATTATGGGGAAGCCTCAAAAGGCATCAATCTCTGTAGAGAAGGCAGAATAAGCACCAAATAAAATGACGAATAGTAAAGTAGCTGGTGAAGATGAGATAACTGTTGGTATGATCAAGGCACTTGGAGATAGTGTGATAAAGTGGCTTCATAGTTTACTGTGTGTTTGCTGGGATCAAGCGAACATACAAGATGACTGGAGAGTGGGACTAAGTGTGCGTCTTTGGAAGGTTAAGGGTGATGCAAATGATCCAAACACCTATCAGAGGATCACCCTGTTAAATCAGCCTCTCAAAGTCCTTGAGAAAGTTTTGGAGACAAGATTGAGTTGCAAGGTGAACAAAAATATAGGAGAGGAGCAACATGGCCTTAGGAAGAGGAGTACTATAGATGCAATATTTGTAATGAGACAGAAGTTTGAAAGAATGATAAATGGAGGGCATAACTGCCATGTAGCATTTACTGGTCTTAAGAAAGCATATAACTTGGTTGTGTGGGAGCTGGTGTTTGGAGTAGAGAGATGGATGGGAGGGGGACTTCAAGAAGTGGAGATGATAGAGGATCTGTATTGAGGGTGAAGAGCTAAGTTGATGACAATATATGGAATTTCAGAGAGTTTTGAGGTGACAGTGAGATTGAGACAAGGCAGTGTGCTGAGTCCACTTTTCTTCATCCTAATTATGGAGTTAATTAGTAAGAGAACTAAGCCTGTGGAGACACAGAGAGAACTAAAGTATGCTGATGATCTGGCCCTTTTGGCTGACAGCAAAGAGGAATTGGTAAATATGGTATCAGAGTGGGGTTCTGTGTTTAAAGACCATGGTTTGAAGGTAAAAACAAAGAAAACTGAAGTTATGTAAGTAGGAAAGGTGGAAAAAGAGCTATTGATTGAAGTTTCAGGTGAGAAGCTGAAATAGAAGAAATAATTTGTGTGCCTGGGAAGTACACTTAGTGCCATCAGAGAGAGATTTGGAGAAATGAAAAGAAGAACCCAGTGTGCATGGGCAGCAGTGAAAAAGGTGGCAGGAGTACTGTGGGACTGGTAACAAACTGAAAGGAAAAATACATGCTGTATATATTTGTCCCCACTTGCTCTATGGTTTAGAAGCAGTGGGTCTTACGGTGATGGCAGAAAAGAAAATACAGGTAGTAGAAAATAATATACTGAGGAGAATAACAGGCAAGCAGAGGGCAGACAGTGTGTGCATGGAAGAAATTAGGGGTGCGATGAACTTGGGGCTCTCTGTGATAAATAGGCTGGAAGAGTGTATGTTTGAGGTAGGTTGGACATGTGATAAGAATGGGAGAACAATGACCAGCAAAGAAAGCATGGGCGGAAAAAGCATAGCAAAAAAGGCTATGGAAGACTGAGGATACGATGGAACGACTCCGTCAATAGAAGTTTGAAGAGAAAAGGACTGGAACTCCAAGACCTATGAATCTGTGTTATGGACCTGGAGGAGTAATGAAGAATTGTGGATACCTCTGACCCCACGTAAATGGGAAAGGGAATCAAGAAAGAAAAAGAAAGAGGACAAAAAGAGATGACCTGGACACCTCAAACCAAGTAAAAAGCCAAGCAGAAAATTAGCATATCTGCACCTGGGCCATCACATTTAGTGTGACTGCATATTGCAACCAAGCCAGTGCAAAACCTGTTGTTCCATGAACTGTCCAGCAAGTCTCCAGAATTTACTGAAACTTTATCTCTCATATAAGTCACAGGAACTTTTGAAAATTTACCCAACTTTTTTTTTTTATGTTGCTAATTTCATTTTGAGAGAAGGGGCAAATACTACCACCTTTTGTGCATAGTTATATATCAGTGCTCCTAACAACGTACAGGGATGAATTTAGGGTATGCGTTGGAATCAATATATGCTCTGCATTTAAAAGTGTATTGAGTCCAAACCAAACATTATTATTTTGTTTTGGGGAAAAAATATCTTGGTTAGCTACCCATGTGTAGATTGTATTTTTAGAATAATGATGGAAATGCCATGCCAACAGCATTCACTTCCAAAAACAAAGTCAAGTGCCTACTTCTCTCAAGTCTAATCTAGAAAACAGTAGTTCTTGACTCTACAAGAATCAGAGTTTAGCAAGGAATTAGGTCAATTCATTAGAAAGATTGGTTTGGTTCATGATCTCATAATGTTTTATCCCAGTGGTGGAGTTTAATTTTGTCTAGAATGATTTTCAAGACATCTGTAATCAAGGTTCCTCCCCAATGCACATGGAATGGCAGAAGGTGAGCGAGAGGTATCTATAGCTATGGTAGAATAAGGCCCTCCATATATAGAGATTGATGAATGATTAAAGTAGTAGGATAGTTCTGTTGTGAGTATGTATGGTGCCCCAATATCTAAGGGCCTGCAAATTATCAATAGGCCAATCAAACAATACATGCAAGAAGGAAAAACTGAAAGCTTGGTTCTGATTATTTAGATATCCCCCTCATGTACAACATCCCCAGAATTGGGACGTTAGGGAACGTGGATGGCATTTTGTAAGTCAGATATCGGTGTTTACTGATGATCATCTGTGGCAACATGCTATGTTGTCACATATAGAGGCATAAAACTGTTCTAGTCATTCCCAAAGGCACTTTCTAAACCAGTAGATTGGGGCTACAGTGCAATATGTCTGAGACAGGTGAGATGCATTTAATGTGTATCCCAGGTTTTGGCAGTTTTCAGATATGCCACTCAAACAAAAGATGTGTATTTATTCACAGCAGGCTTGTTACCGCCTTCAGAAAAAGCACAACAACCCTTATGAACATGTAATTCATTACTTTATACACCCACCCACACTCTTTATCTGTGTGAGTGTGTGTCTATATATGAAATGCACTCTATATCACTATTACGTCCAAACAGTTAAGGTTGCAAAACCAAGCACCCAACAGTTAGCATATGCTAGAAGTAAGGCTGTCCCTGCAACTTTAATCCAATTCCCTTGTGCGTGCGCATTATGATACAGTCTTTCATTATGTGATCACATACTATTTTTCCACAAGACCCCTACCTCATTTAGGGAAGGGGTAGTTATTCACTCTTTCCCTTTATCCTCCTCATTTAACGTGTGGCTCCAGGCCTTATTTACAGCACACCATTCAAACCCTTCACTGAATATAGAATTGTTAGTATTCTTATGGGTATTTTTATGGTGCTCATCACAATAGTAACTGAGTGCTTCACAAACATGAATTAATCTATCTTCACAATACCTGTGAGGTAAAATGAAATTATTATTCTCATCCCCATTTTACAGATGGGGAACTGAGGCTCAGAGAAATTAAGGCTGAAATTGCCTAAAGTGACCACTAATTGTGGATCCCCAACTTTAAACATCCCATGCCTGATTTTCCAAAGTACTTAGCATTTTTATAGTACATTATATGTTCAAAGCACAACTCCAGTCAACATCAGTTACAGTGGGAGTGCTCAGCAGTCTTGTAAACCTGGTCCCAGGTATTTCAAGGTCATGCTGGGAACCACAAAATGAAGAACACACAACCCCTCATGGCCCAGCTCCAGCCCACTTCCCCACCTTGTTCTGCCCACCACCCTGTCCCTGACTTCTGCCCTCCTCCCACTTTGCCCCAACCACAGCCTACCCCTAGGCTTTTGCCCTCTTCTGCTCCTATCCAGCCCTCCCCCACGGGTCCTGCCTCCACCAGGTCTGTTGTTATCCAGCCCTCACCTTCGGCTCTTGCCCCCTCCCCCGCTTCTATCTAGCCCTCACCCCCTTCTAGCAAGCCTTCATCCCTCCCCCACTCTGCTTCTATCCAGCCCCCCCACTTTGGATCCCATCTCTCCTGCCCTGCTACTATCCAGTCGTGTATGTCCCACCGAACTCCGGCCTCCCTGTCCTTCTGTTCCAATCCAATCCTCCTCAGCTCCTGTGTCCCTCTTTCTATCCACCACCCCACCCCACCCCACCCCTTGGCTTCTGTCCCCTTCCCCCTCTGTTTCTATCCACCTCATTCCCTTCTGTGCCTACATAGGCTCCCACTGCCCTCCTCCCCACCCTCCACTCTGCTCCAGTCCTTGCCTCGCCCCCCATAAGCACCTGCCTTTCATCCGCTTTTGCTCCTCCCCACTCTCTGGGTCCTGCAACCCACTCAGCCCCCACTTGGCACATTTCCCCCAGTCCTTCTTCCTCCTCATCCCTCTGCATTAATCAGGCTGCTTTTTCTTTTCCCTTGCAGCCTGAGCTCCACTGGAGGGGCGGCATTGAGTGCACAGGAGAGACACTCTCAGTGCCTGTAAACAGCCCAACAGCAGCTCTTGTGTATCAGAAAGAACAATTGCAGGGAAAACCCCATTCACCGCATGCAGCTCTGGGCCGGAGCATGCTGAGTGCAGATGAAATCTTTGGAGAATTTCTGCAAAGGTCTAACAAGTCTCTACTGAGCATTTGCAAACTGATTTTATTCAAAAGTTTTTTACTTAGCCAAATTTGGGCAAATTTTCATGGCAACAGCAAGTCATTAGCCTTGATACCAAAGTGACCTCCTGCCAAATTTCAAGTCTTGATCCAAAGATTAGATACTAGAGCATCTCAATGAAATGGTGGTAAGATTTTTTTTTTTTAACATGAGCAGAACAATGTATTTTCCCTAAGCTTGTTCTCAGAATTGGCTGAACCATTTTAGCTTAATCATTCAACAAAAAACAAAACAAAAAATTCAGCACGAGGTGGACACCTGCCATAGGAAATACCAGCCCAAACAGATAAAGTTCAGCAAAGTTATAAGCAACTGAAAACAGGGCCTTACAATGGGAAGTGTTGGGCAACTTAAGCAGTATTACAGACTGCCTATAATTGGTTCCATTTAAGCATTGCCATCCCTTGTTGTAACCATGAAAGGAAACTTTCTGTTTTTGCTGGGAATATGCCAGGAATCTGAAATACGAGTTAGGGAGGTGAGAGGTTTGTATCATAACGTGCATTTACGTCTTTGTTACAAGTGGGACTCAGGGTTTGTCTGGGGGGAAGGGATGGGGGGGGGACAGATCCTGTGAATTTCTAGTTTTATCCTAACCCCCAAAATCAGTCTTCTACATGGTGATCTGTATAAAATAAATACCTACAAGATTTCCATTTTGGGCTGCAATGCTCTATTTATTCTTTTCCCTTTGCTTCATTTCTTTGCTTAGCTGATCTGCCCCTCTAGATGAGTTATTGTTGCTCACATTAGTTTTGTTGACACCTCCAGGGAGCAGGGAGAAGGGCATGCTACAAAAGATGAAGAGTACTCACTTGAGGACTGATCCTGTGAGGTGCTGATTGCTTACATCTCCCACAGGCTTTAAGAGTTGTTGGGTGCTCACTGTTTTGCACTGTTCTTGGAGCAGACCTCCATCCTGTTTTCATAAAGGTACAGTGCCCCTATTGTAACTTTTAACTTCCTACTGTTTTATTACTTACATTTCATAAGAAATGGGGTTACGGGGAAGAGGGACTGGCAGTGACTCTTATATTAAGATTGCCTAACATTTTCCTTTATAAGTGATTCTTGCCACTAGATCCAGATAAGTCCCACCCATTATTTGTAAAGAGCTGGACAGCTCTTAACTACTGTTTGCATTAAAAATAGCAAAAAATAAAGTTTATTTTGGGGCTTGAGAGGTGCTGACTACCCACAATTTCCACCAAAGTCCAAATAGGGCCAGGGCTGCCCAGAGGATTCAGGGGGCCTGGGGCAAAGCAATTTCGGGGGCCCCTTCCATAAAAAAAAGTTGCAATACCATAGAATACTATATTCTCGTGGGGGCCCCTGTGGGGCCCGGGACCTGGGGCAAATTGCCCCACTTGCCCTGGATAGGGCCTGGGATTTTTATTTTATTAACTATATTTCTGTAACTTTTGCTATTTTCACTTTGACTTTCCTGTGATTTTTTTTTTTTTTTTTTTTTTTTTGGCCAGGGCAAAGTCATAACCATAATTATAAGACAATTAGAAAAATTGAGCTTCATAGTCCGTAATATAGAAGTGGACTGGTTGACTCATGGGAAGAGGGAACATTGTGTTAGGCTGTGGAATTAAGGCATCTACAAGACAAAGAACTAGTGTGTAAGTGATCTAAAAAACAACCACCAATTGCAAGACAGTGATTTGTTAACAGATACTGAAGCGAGGGCTCTGTGGAAGCTACTGTCTGCCTTGGGCTTGACTTCCAAGTGGGTGCCACCTCTTCACTGCTGAGTCCCGAATAGCGTAGCTGAATTTGCGTATCTTAGATCGATCCCCCCCACCCCCCAGTGTAGACCAGCCCTTGGTGTCACAACACCCCCCAGGACCTGCAATTCCTCATGAGTCAAGAGAACGATTACACTGCTGTACAGCCAAAATGCTTCTGAAATAAATGTAGTCAAATTTTACTAATTCTGGGTCACTGAGAACGAAAATGATGCTTAAAATTGTTGATTGGCTCTAGTTTTCAAGATATGCTATTGGGTCAGTATATACAACCCTTGACTTGGGAATGGCAGAGGATAAGTGAGTTATAAAGGGAAGGGATCTCAATTTAAACCAGAAATGACTAAAATACATCTTTGACTGGATCTATGAATAAATCTATGACTGGGTTTGGACAGTACTTGCTTTTTAGGCAAAACAATGAATGATGCAATCTGAAGCTGGTATTGCGTCATCCATGATATGAATTGCATCATGTTATTCCTAGAAGTCATGGATGATGCAATCATAACGAAGCTTACATCACTCTGCTGAACAAATTGCCCTATATCAGCTCTAGAAATCATACAGTGTCGTGCTCTCTTATTTGTCAGTGTTTGATTTTGCAAAGGGACACATTTCTGTTTAGCCAAAGTGAGCAGAGATGCCTCGTACTTGTGTGAACAGTGCAGATAACTTCTGCTATGTTTGTAGGGTGACCAGATGTCCCGATTTTATAGGGACAGTCCCGATATTTGAGGCTTTTTCTTACATAGAAGCCTATTACCTCCCACCCTCGTCCCGATTTTTCACAGTTGCTGTCTGGTCACCCTATATGTTTGTGGTGAAGTGACTTTTGCATCACAAAAGCGCAGTATAACCACTATGGTTAAGAAAGCCTATCACCTTTATTTTGGCTGCAAAATTGGAGATCAGGACAAGAGGTGGGCCCCACACATATGCTGCAACACTTGTGCAACAAATCTTCGCCAGTGGTTGAACAGGAAAAGGAAATCTATGCCTTTTGCAGTGCCAATGATTTGGAGAGAGCCAACAGATCATACCAGCAATTGTTACTTCTGCATGGTGCCTCCAGTTGGGAAAGGTGTGTAAAAGAAGAAAGAGTGGACTGTGCATTATCCAAACATTCCATCAGCTATACGCCCAGTACCCCACGGAGAAGGACTGCCGGTTCCTGATGCACCAGAATCATTCTCACTTGAGTCAGACGAGGAAGAGGAAGAGGATGAAACTTCTGGTCCTGAACCATCAATGTCACAGGACCCACATTTTCTCCCATCCTCGTCCTCTGAACCACACCTCATAACACAAGGTGAACTGAATGACCTTGTCAGGGAGTTGGAACTACCCAAGAGTACGGCAGAGCTGTTGGGCTCCAGACTACAGCAGTGGAATCTCCTGGCAGGTGATGTTAGGGTTTCCATGTTCCGTGACCGTCAAAAGGATCTTGTCCCATTCTTCTTCATGGAAGGTGATCTTGTAGCCTGCAACCACATCGATGGTGTGATGGCAGCCCTCAACATCGTTCACGATCCAGATGAGTGGAGACTGTTCATTGATTCATCGAAGACGAGTCTTAAAGCTGTTTTACTGCATAATGGCAATGTTTTGTCATCAATTCCAGTTGGTCATGCAGTCCATATGAAGGAAACCTATGACAACATGAAACAACTTTTGAGGTGCATAAACTATGACCAACATCAGTGGCAGCTTTGTGGCGATTTGAAGGTTGTTGCTCTCTTGCTTGGTCTGCAGACTGGATACACAAAGTACTGCTGTTTTCTCTGCGAATGGGATAGTCGTGCAAGAGATTCTCACTACATCAAGAAAGATTGGCCACTCCGACAGTCATTGGAGCCTGGGAGGAAAAGTGTTCAGCATCCACCACTTGTTGAATCAAGGAAGATTTTGTTACCACCCTTACACATCAAGCTGGGTCTGATGAAGAACTTTGTCAAGGCCATTGACAAAACACCAGCAGCTTTCAAGTACCTCCGTGGAAAATTTCCAAGGTTAAGTGAAGCTAAGATAAAGGATGGTGTCTTTGTTGGTCCTCAGATTCGTGAACTTCTTCGAGATGATGCATTTGACCATGCACTGCGTGGCAAGGAAAAGACGGCCTGGAAAGCCTTCCAGTTAGTGGCAATAAATTTTCTTGGAAACAACAAGGCAGACAACTACAGGTTGTTGGTGGAAAACCTCCTCAAGGCATACAAAAGCCTTGGTTGCAACATGTCACTAAAGATACATTTTTTGCACTCTCATCTAGATTTTTTTCCACCGAACTGCGGAGCAGTGAGCGACGAGCACGGCGAGCGATTTCACCAGGACATTGCAACAATGGAGAAACGCTATCAGGGCAAATGGAGCCCATCAATGCTTGCAGACTATTGCTGGACAGTGACAAGAGATGCTCCATTTAATGAATCCAAGAGACAAGCCAAGAAGCGCCGAGTAGACACTGAATAGGACTAAACTATGTACAGAATAGTTTTTTGCCTTTTGTTTCATAATAAATTTTATTTATATAACCCTTTTGCTGATTTTTAAAGTGTTACATAAACAGGACAGGTGAAATATTATCATGTAAAGCAACCATAAACACATGAAAAGACCTAGGTTTACAATTTATGATTAAAACTCTACTATCTACACAATATACATAGACATAAAATGTAAAAACTTAAATATCTTAGAAACAGTAGCCAATCAGTTGTTTTAATTGTCATATTTGAATTCAGCACATCAAAATACATAATAAATAGCACATTTTATCTCTGAAGCAGACGACTTCTCAAAAATTGTAGACCAGCGTTAGCTTCCTAATCATGAGACACCACCACCCCAGCAGCATATGATCTTCAGCTAATATATACTCTCATTCATACACTTCTTAAAAACCGCTGGATAAAACTACTTCACACAAAGCTCTCTTTTATCTGGCATGTGACATCCTCTAGGTCAGGGGTCAGCAACCTTTCAGAAGTGGTGTGCCGAGTCTTCATTTATTCACTCTGATTTAAGGTTTCGCGTGCCAGTAATACATGTTAACATTTTTAGAAGGTTTCTTTCTATAAGTCTAAAATATATAACTAAACTATTGTTGTATGTAAAGTAAATAAGGTTTTTAAAATGTTTAAGAAGCTTCATTTAAAATTAAATTAAAATGCACAGCCCCCCCGGACCGGTCGCCAGTGTTATTGTAAAGGATCATCTACGACTTTGTAAAATCAAAATGCTATCAAAGGAGAGAAGGGAGGATAAATCTGAGAGGGGCTTGAATCAAAACACTAGATCTGTTATATCCTTGGGGGTAACAGTTTTAGGAAGAAATCACTGGAGACACAGAGAGCTGTAAACCTTGTAGCAGCCATTTATTTCCACACTCTGGGCTATCCCCTAATAATCTAACTCAGTTGCCATAGCAACACAAGGTTCTATTACCACGACAACCAAATACACAACATATCCCTCCTCCCTTAATAAGAATGTCCCCTAAATAAAACAAACACTAAACTAGAGAAGGAGGGTAGACTGCCTCCATTCCCGGCTAAACCCCAGGGGATTATTTTGCCCCGTAACCGTGGGTTCGCCCTAGCTAAAGATCCAGCCGACGAGGAGGCCTTCTGTCTCTAGGTGGATTATGGCGGACTTCTGGTGGTGTTGTACCCGAAAGTATCTTGGGCGCAGGCCTGACAATGGGCTCAGGGATTCGTAGGGCGAATGGGTGAGGATAGGGTATCAGCTTGTGCCGGGCAGAGGGGTATCTCTGCCGCTGGCAGTAATGGAGGGGAAAAGTCAGGAACAGGTGACTCTCGATTCAGTGTCTCGCCGGAGGTGGTGAAGTCAGGCAACTCAACTGAAGATGTGTCCTGAGGACTGGTATGACCTGGCAGCAACTGATCTACATGTCGCCGCCAGGTGAGATCCTCTGCAGTCCGGACTGTGTAGGAAACAGGTCCCGTTTGAGCGATGACAGTGGCAGGGACCCATTTAGCCCCAGAAGTATAATTCTGAGCCAAAACCAGCTGTCCTGGGCTAAAGGTTCGGTCTTTTGCTCTGGGTGCACGCCTGATGACTTGATCTTGCTGCTGACGTTGCATAATTTGTTGGGGTTCAGAAGGTTTCAGCAGATCAAAGCAAGTGCGCAGCTGTCGTCCCATCATTAGAAAGGCCGGGGATGCCTTGGTCGTAGCATGAGGTGTGTTTCTGTAGGATAGTAAGAAGGTGTCCAGACGCTTTTGAATGGATAATTGTCCCCTTGCTGATTTCAAAGCTTGTTTCATTGTCTGTACAAATCTTTCAGCTAATCCATTGGATGGATGATATGGTGCTGAAGTGATGTGGTGTATCCCATTTGCCTTCATAAACTTTTGAAACTCCTGAGAGACGAACTGCGGTCCGTTGTCACTCACAAGTTGTCCTGTCAGACCGAAACGACTAAAGAGTCCTCGTAGTTTTTGGATAGTATTCTCTGCAGTAGTGGACTGCATTATAGAGACTTCTGGCCATCTAGAATGGGCATCTACCACCACCAAGAACATGCTTCCTTCAAGGGGGCTAGCGAAGTCAACGTGAATACGTTGCCAAGGGTTTTCAAGCCAGTCCCATGGATGTAGGGGTGCCCACTGGGGTGCATTCCTCACACCCTGACATGACATACAAGCTCTTGCCTTCTCTTCAATAGCACTGTCCAATCCAGGCCACCAAAAATAGCTTTGTGCAATTTCCTTCATGTGCACTGTTCCACAGTGACCGGAATGGAGCTGTTCTAACATCTGTGATCTCAGTGGTGGTGGGATAATGACACATCTCCCCCACAACAAACAACCAGATTGGATTGATAACTCTGTTCTCCTGGACATGTAGGTAACAAGGTCGGGTGAGACCAGAGAGGTTCGTCGAGATGTTCCATGCATCACCAGGTCCATAACTTGGGACAATACTGGGTCAACTCGAGTTGCCTTCTTTACCTGAGTAGCGGTGATGGGTGTATTCTCTACCTGTTCAAAGTAAAAGATTTCCTTCTGGGCACTATCTCGACGGTTGACAGGCAAAGGCAGCCTTGAGAGACCATCCGCATTGCCGTGCAGGGTGGATTTCCGATATTTGATTTCATATGTGTGCGCGGAAAGCAACAGTGCCCACCGTTGCATACGACTAGCGGCTAATGGAGATATGCCGGTGTGGGGTCCTGTCAAGGCTGTATCCCTACTTTGAACTTTAGGGTACAAATGTAGGGGCCTGCATGAAAACTTCTAAGCTTATTTACCAGCTTAGCTCTGGTCCGCTGCCACCATCTTAAGAATTCCCTCCCTGGGAAGCCTTGAGAAACCTTTCACCAATTCCCTGGTGAATACAGATCCAAACTCCTTGGATTTTAAACAAGGAGAAATTGACCCTTCCCCCCTCCTTCCTTTCACCAACTCCTGGTGAATACAGATCCAAACCCCCTTTGGATCTTAAAACAAGGAGAAATTGACCCTTCCCCCCTCCTTCCTTTCACCAACTCCTGGTGAATACAGATCCAAACCCCCTTTGGATCTTAAAACAAGGAGAAATCAATCAGGTTTTAAAAAAGAAGGCTTTTAATTAAAGCAAAAGGTAAAAATCATCTTTGCAAAATCAGTATGGAAAATAACTTTACAGGGTAATCAAACTTAAAGAGCTCAGAGGAATCCCCTCTGTCTTAGGTTCAAAGTATAGCAAACAAGATAAGCACTTTAGTAAAAGGTACATTTACAAGTTGAGAAAACAAAGTAAATCTAAGACGCCTTGCCTGGCTTTTACTTACAATTTTGAAATAAGAGAGACTTGTTTAGAAAGATGGGGAGAACCTGGATTGATGTCTGGTCCCTCTCAGTCCCAAGAGCGAACAACCCCTTAAACAAAGGACACACACAAAAACCTTTCCCCCCCCAAGATTTGAAAGTATCTTGTCCCCTTATTGGTCCTTGGGGTCAGGTGTCAGCCAGGTTACCCGAGCTTCTTAACCCTTTACAGGTAAAAGGATTTGGAGTCTCTGGCTAGGAGGGATTCCATAGCACTGTACACAGGAGAGCTGTCACCCTTCCCTTTATAGTTATGACACGCCCCCCAAATTACAGATAGTGTTGGACGTCCGGTTCCACACTGGCTGTGATTTCTTCCTGGAGCTTTAGGAGAAAACCGAGTTAATAAAACACATGTACCTTTAGACATACTACTAATTATATAAAAACTAACAATATGTTTTATTTTATATTGACTGTGAACCGCTGTCCGCTGGTGCACTATGTGGTATTTTAGGCTCTGGCTGAGCCTCTTGGGTAGGGTTATCTGCTGCTTCCGCCAGTTTAGGCTCGCTGGTGCCCTCTGGCATTGGAGTTGTAGACGGGGTTGCAAGCGCTGGACTCAGTGCTGGCAATGGTTCTGGTGCTGGTTGCGTTGCCAGTTCCGGTTCTGGGACTGGCTTTGGCTGGGTCTCTGGGATTGGATCCACTACGGCTGTTGCAGTCGTTGGCAGGGGATCCGGTTCCACCACCTGTGTTTGGGTCTCCGGTAACACAGACGGGGCCCTGGTGGACGGCTCAGGAACAGGGATGGGGGTGAAAGCTTGCTTAGCCTGGCTGCGGGTGACTATTCCCACCCTCTTGGCTAGCTTCACATGGTTGGCCAAGTCTTCCCCCAGCAGCATGGGAATGGGATAATTGTCATAGACTGCAAAAGTCCACATTCCTGACCAGCCCTTGTACTGGACATGCAACTGGGCTGTAGGCAAGGTTACAGACTGTGACACGAAGGGTTGAATTGTCACTGTAGCCTCAGGGTTGATGAGTTTGGGGTCCACTAGGGATTGGTGGATAGTTGACACTTGTGCCCCAGTGTCCCTCCAAGCGATAACCTTCTTTCCGCCCACTCTCAAGGTTTCCCTTCGCTCCGAGGGTATGAGAGAGGCATCTGGGTCTGGGGTTCTTTGGTGTGATTGGGGTGTAATGAACTGTAATCGGTTGGGGTTCTTGGGGCAGTGAGCCTTTATATGCCCCAGTTCATTACATTTAAAACATCGCCCTGCTAAGGTATCACCGGGGCGATGTTGGTTGATGGAGACTGGTGTGGTGGGGTGAGAAGGCGTCTGGGGTTTCCCTTGGGATGTGGGTGGGGCCTTGGGTTGTCCCCGGTGATAAGGTTTTGTTTCGGCTTGCCCCTTTTGATATTCGCTCCAACTGCTACTAGCTTTTTTCTTTTCTGTTACCTCCACCCATTTGGCTCCAATCTCCCCCGCCTCGGTTACAGTTTTGGGCTTCCCATCTAGGATGTACCTTTCTATTTCCTCAGGAACACCCTCTAAAAACTGCTCCATTTGCAATAGGAAGGGCAACTCTTCCGTAGATTTAACATTTGCTCCTGATATCCAGGCATCCCAATTTTTCCCAATGTGGTAGGCATGTCGGGTAAATGACACATCAGGTTTCCACCTTAGGGCTCTGAACCGCCGACGGGCATGCTCAGGTGTTAGCCCCATTCTGATTCTGGCTTTGTTTTTAAAAAGTTCATAACTGTTTATGTGTTCCTTAGGCATTTCAGCCGCCACCTCTGCTAAGGGTCCACTGAGCTGCGGTCTCAGCTCTACCATGTACTGGGTTGGAGGGATGTCGTATCCAAGGCAGGCCCTTTCAAAATTTTCTAAGAAGGCCTCAATATCATCGCCTGCCTTGTAGGTGGGGAATTTCCTGGGATGGGAAGTGGTACCTGGAGAGGAGTTGTTAGGATGGTCTGATGCACCCTGCCTAGTCCTTGCTGCTTTCAGTTCCATCTCTTTTTTTTTTAGCTCCATCTCTCTTTTATGGGCCTTCTGTTTGGCTTTTTCTTCTTTTTCATGGGCCTCCTGTTTGGCTTTCTCTTCTCTGTTATGTTTGGCTTTTTCCAGCTCCATCTCTTTCTTGTGGGCCTCCTTTTTGGCTTTTTTTTTGAGTTTTTTAATTTGAAGTAGTCTCTGATGTTTTTTTTTATTTTCTTCTGCTTCTAGTCTGGCCAGTTTTAGTTTGCTAGCTGCTTCACTGGTAGTCATTTTCCTGCTTTCCTGTGCTGGGCCACACCCCTCTGCAGTTGACTGAAACTGGGATGTACTCAGCTCTGGCTGCTGCTGAGTTAACAGAGACTTTCTAACTAGCTACTTACGAGGATGTAAAAAGAAAAAAACAAACAAACAATTCAGCTTGTAAATTCCTTTTACCAGTCGTTTGCTCATTAATTGAACCCTTCTCTTAACAAAGGACCTTGTTAAAAAAAACTTAACACCTCTGCCTTCAGGCAAGGAGAGATAAGATATGCATCTACCTTTAGCTCTGCTCTCCAAGCAGCTAGAAGGAAAAAAAAAATCTCTTACTGGCTTTTGGGTTTAAAACGATCCCACCGCTGTGCCACCATGTCAAGGCTGTATCCCTACTTTGAACTTTAGGGTACAAATGTAGGGGCCTGCATGAAAACTTCTAAGCTTATTTACCAGCTTAGCTCTGGTCCGCTGCCACCATCTTAAGAATTCCCTCTCTGGGAAGCCTTGAGAAACCTTTCACCAATTCCCTGGTGAATACAGATCCAAACTCCTTGGATTTTAAACAAGGAGAAATTGACCCTTCCCCCCTCCTTCCTTTCACCAACTCCTGGTGAATACAGATCCAAACCCCCTTTGGATCTTAAAACAAGGAGAAATTGACCCTTCCCCCCTCCTTCCTTTCACCAACTCCTGGTGAATACAGATCCAAACCCCCTTTGGATCTTAAAACAAGGAGAAATCAATCAGGTTTTAAAAAAGAAGGCTTTTAATTAAAGCAAAAGGTAAAAATCATCTTTGCAAAATCAGTATGGAAAATAACTTTACAGGGTAATCAAACTTAAAGAGCTCAGAGGAATCCCCTCTGTCTTAGGTTCAAAGTATAGCAAACAAGATAAGCACTTTAGTAAAAGGTACATTTACAAGTTGAGAAAACAAAGTAAATCTAAGACGCCTTGCCTGGCTTTTACTTACAATTTTGAAATAAGAGAGACTTGTTTAGAAAGATGGGGAGAACCTGGATTGATGTCTGGTCCCTCTCAGTCCCAAGAGCGAACAACCCCTTAAACAAAGGACACACACAAAAACCTTTCCCCCCCCAAGATTTGAAAGTATCTTGTCCCCTTATTGGTCCTTGGGGTCAGGTGTCAGCCAGGTTACCCGAGCTTCTTAACCCTTTACAGGTAAAAGGATTTGGAGTCTCTGGCTAGGAGGGATTCCATAGCACTGTACACAGGAGAGCTGTCACCCTTCCCTTTATAGTTATGACAGGTCCAAAAATTGAAGTCAGGGGTCGATGGTCTGTGAGAAGAGTAAACTTCTGTCCGAACAGATACTGATGAAACTTCAGAATTCCAAAAACGATTCCCAATGCCTCACGTTCGATTTGGGCATAGTTAGTTTCTGCTTTGCTTAGAGTGCGTGAATCAAAAGCAATAGGTCTCTCTTCTCCCGAAGGCATAATGTGTGACACGACTGCTCCCACTCCATAAGGTGACGCATCGCAGGCCAACTGTAGAGGTAAGGATGGATCAAAGTGCGTCAGAACTTCAGAATTTAGCAATGCATCCTTAGCTTTGTTAAAGGCAACATCACAGGCTTCAGTCCACTTCCAGGCTTTGTTCTGCCCAAGGAGTTCGTGAAATGGTTTTAGCAGTGTGGCTAACTGTGAGATGAACTTTCCATAATAGCTCAATAGTCCTAGAAACGAGCGAAGCTGGCTAACATTTCGAGGAGGGGGAGCCTCCACAATAGCCTTAACTTTGGCAGGGGCCTTACGAAGACCTGTAGCATCAATGATGTGTCCCAAATATTCAACAGAGGGCTGGAAGAATTCACACTTGTCTTTGTGGACTTGCAGTCCGTACTCTTCCAGTCTTTGTAGGGTAGCCTCTAAATTCTTTAGGTGATCCTCCTCATTCCTTCCAGTGCCCAGGATGTCATCCAGATAGCACTGGACTCCTGGCAAGCCACTCAAGATCTGGTCCATAGCCCTCTGGAACAGTGCGGGAGCAGATGTTATTCCAAAGGGTAGGCAACAGTATCAATAAAGCCCCTTATGCGTCACAATAGTCAACAGCTCTTGGGACTTTTCATCAACGTGCATCTGTAAATACGCTTGACTCAGATCAATCTTACTGAACTTTTGTCCCCCAGCCAGGCCTGCAAAGAGGTCATCGATGCGGGGAAGCGGGTATTGCTCTGCACACAACACTGGGTTGACAGTGACCTTAAAATCACCGCAAATCCAGAGGGAGCCATCTTTCTTCACTATTGGAACAATAGGAGTTGCCCATGGGCTATGGGTAACTGGTATTAGGACTCCATTTGTGACCAGGCGCTCCAGGTCTGCTTCAACCTTTGGCCTGATGGCATATGGCACAGTTCTGGCTTTCAGATATTTTGGTTGACTGCCAGGTTTAATGTTCAATGTCACAGTGATTCCCTTCATACTTCCCAGATCCTCTCCAAAAACAGCAGCATGTCTCCTTAGTATAGTGGTCAGACCGGTTTCTTCTTTAGTCACTCGGTGCACTTCTGCCCAATTCAGCTGGATCTTCCTAAGCCAAGACCTACCCATTAAGGCTGGGTAATTACCTCTCACCACAAATGGTGGCAATTTAGCAGGCTGTCCATTGAGCTCCACCTTAACATCAGTAGTGCCCAACATGGGCACAGCTTCTCCCGTATATGTCTTCAGCACTGTTTTTTGTTGCTTTAAGCAGAAGATGCTGTAGCTTTTCTTTATACACAGTCTCTGAGACCAGCGAAACGGCTGCGCCGGTGTCCAGTTCCATGCGTATAGGTTTGCCGTCCAACAACGGGGTTACCCAGTATTCATGTGAGCCCACTGCCAAAGACAAAACGTCTTTTTTTTAACTCTGTTAAAGGCAAAGTCAAAACAAGATCTAAACAAACAAACCTTAAAATTTGGGGGGAGGAAAGCACGTAGGAGGGTGAAGCATCAAAATCTGGATCTCAATTTTGCACCTCAAGACCATGTCGAATATAAATCCAAATGGAAGCCCAGTTCTGAAGGCAGAGCCACCGCCAGCAGCAGTGCAGAAGTAACGATGGCATAGTATGGCATTGCCACCCTTACATCTGTGCTGCTGCCTGGGCCCTCAGTCAGCAGCCACCATTCTCCAGCCGCTGCTCTCTGGCCACCCAGCTCTGAAGGCAGCGCAGAAGTAAGGATGGCAATACTGCCACCCCCCCTAAAATAACCTTGTAACCTCCCCCCCCCGCAACTCCCTTTTAGGTCAGGACCTCCAATTTGAGAAATGCTGGTCTTCCCTGTGAAATCTGTAGAGTACAGGGTGAAACTACACAAAAGACCAGATTTTCATGGCCATGAATTTGGTAGGTCCCTACTGATGGTTTCCCCCACATTGAAGAACCCTGGAATGGGTCACTCACAGTGAACACATTGACCCTGGTCTCACTGAGACCCATGGGCAGCATGTGAGCCCCGCCTTTGGGGCAGCTAATCCCGCAACCCCACCCCTCCCCCTAATCTCCCTCCCCCCCCCCCCCGCCGGAGCCCTGAGGAGCCCCTCCCCTCCCCTCCCTGTGGCCAGAGAAGCCCTGGCCTAACATCCCCAGGCCGCCCGCTAGCCCCAGCCACCTGCTGGCCTCCAGCCAGAGCTGAGCTGCTGCCAGCTTGGGGGAGAGGGCGCAGTATGGAGGACTTGGCTTAGGGGAGGCTTAGCCTCCCTTGGCCTATTATACCCACCGCCTGTGTTGAGACCCCTGTAAATCAGGAATAATGCCCCTGAAATTAATGAAGTTACACCAGTGTAAAATGGATGTAAGTAACAGTAGAATCAGGCCCTTTCATTCCTGTCACACAAATCTAGTTTCAATCACACAGCGTGCTGTTTCCAAGGCCAGGGGCAAATTAATCCCGTACTCGTATACCTTGATAGATGAACTGCAGGAGTTCAACCCTCCTTCAAGTTGCTGAACAGATGTCTGTTCTGACAGATGAAATCTCACGACTAGAGGGAATTGGAAAGTGCTCATATTCCACCTTCCTCCATTGCTACAATGCTCCCACATTTCCCTGAATGACGAGCCCCCTCAATTCTCCCTATTGCCAGATGCATCCACCCTCAGAGAGGCTATATGGGTTATGGAAGTCTGCCAAAGGCCCTGCGTATCTTACTGCAAGCAAGAGCCCGCATTGGCAAGAGCAAAGCCTCTCCAACAACATGTCATATTGCAGTATCCACTGTAATGAGGCATTAGGTGCTTTGCAATGCTCAGGCACTAACCGGAGCCTGCTGCATCAACCTTGTCCTTCCTTGGGCTATTTTCTGTCTCCTCCCTTGCTTTGTATGTTTAATTTCCTTTGTTTTGTCAGTGATAGGGTAATTTCCACTGACAAAGTTTTGCTTTGACATTGTAATGAGGTCACCACAATACTGTGTGATGCATAGGGCAGAGAGACCTCGCTAACCTAGAGCAGGGGTAGGCAACCTATGGCACACGTGTCAAAGGCAGCACGGGAGCTGATTTTCAGTGGCACTCACACTGCCTGGGTCCTGGCGACCGGTCCGGGGGGCTCTGCATTTTAATTTAATTTTAAATGAAGCTTCTTAAACATTTTAAAAACCTTATTTACTTTACATACAACAATAGTTTAGTTATATATTATAGACTTATAGAAAGAACCCTTCTAAAAATGTTAACATGTATTACTGGCACGCGAAACCTTAAATCAGAGTGAATAAATGAAGACTCGGCACACCACTTCTGAAAGGTTGCTGACCCCTGACCTAGAGGATGTCACATGCCAGATAAAAGAGAGCTTTGTGTGAAGTAGTTTTATCCAGCGGTTTTTAAGAAGTGTATGAATGAGAGTATATATTAGCTGAAGATCATATGCTGCTGGGGTGGTGGTGTCTCATGATTAGGAAGCTAATAGTTTGTGCAATCCCATCATATGTGCTGTCTCCTGCTACAGCAGAATCAGAAATATTGTAACATGCACTGTACAACAAAAGGAATACCGCTTTTTTTTTTGTGAGTGTGGAAAGGTATTTGGCATTGTTTTTGCTAACTTACACATTTCTTTGGGATTTACATTTTGTATCTTACCGCACAGATCTACCACACAGAACCCACCACATAGTTAATGACAGTATGTCAGTCATGGCTATATGATTAACTTCTTCTGTGTCATAAAATAGAACTGCTAGGACAGTCTATGTCATATTCATAGCTATAATAGGCAATTACAATAATCCATTACTCTTTCTCTGTGATTTTGTTCCTTTTTTTAGATGCATATACTTCAGTTTCATTATGTCTTTTCATTGATGGTGTCAAGGTTTAAAGAAACACTTTTTTCACATTCTGAATGAATCTGTTCCCCTGAGAGGTTTTTTATTAATATTGACCAATGGGTTTTTTCCCTCCAATGGTTGACATTATCGCTAGATTTTTCTTGTTCGTTGTCCATGGTATGTGTCAAACTATTATGCATGCTATTTATCCAAATGCCCTTTGGCAAATGAGGAAAACCTGGATCCACACTGCCTCAGCTTTTGATTCTGCAAAACAAAATCCCAGCTATGATATTTTGTAAAAAATCACCCTAATTTTTCGCTCATTTCTATTTAAAGACAGATAGGTTCAAACCTGAAATGTTTATGAGAACATCCCGTTTGTATAGATTTGGAACCCAGATATGAACCATCTGTGACACTGGTGGATCACATGCCAGCTCTTGCCAAGGCTGCAGGCATCAGCTGAGCACTGACAAATTCACAGCTGGAAACTAGACCTGCTCATCTGCATGTTAGTTTTGTTCAAGATAGGTGTTAGACATGTAAAGATGTTTTTAGTGTTTAGACTCTATAACAGTGGTGGGCAACCTGCGGGCCGCAGGCTGCACGCGGCCCTTCAGGGTAATCCACTGGCGGGCCACCGAGACAGTTTGTTTACATTCTGATTTTGCATGGCCGACCACAGCTCCCAGTGGCCACGGTTCGCCATTCCTGGCCAATGGGAGCTGCGGGAAGCGGCGGCCAGCACGTCCCTGTGGCCCTTCATCTGTCTTGTGTTTGAACTCTCACAGGACTGGAGCTAGGAAACAAAAGCAGAGATCTCCAGGGTCAACTTGGGTTAGCTCTAAAAGACATTCAGTGCTGACAGATTACTACAATTGTGTCAGCTTTTGGAACCACAGACTGTAACTTTTTTGTGTATACATGTTGTCTGCTTTAACCTGTAAATAACTAGGAAAAAGAAATGAGTTAATAAATCCTTAGTTAGTTTCCTATAGGATTAGCTACAAGCATTGCCTTTGGCATGAGATCTAAGGTACAAATTGACCTGGGGTAAGTGACTGGTTTCTTAGGACTGGGAGCAACTTGAATATTCTGTGATCTTTGGTGTAAGTGCCCATTTCTCACTAAGTCCGTCTTTCCTGGGTGGCAAGATAGGTTTGTCTGTGACTCCATGGTAAGATTGTTATAGTGCTTCAGGAGTTCACATTTATTACAGGGTTGGTGAAATCTAATTATAGAACACACCACCAGTTTGGGGTGTCTGCCCTACTTTTTGACAGTCTGCCCTGAGGTTGGCACTCATGATCATGAACCACTCCAGACAACATGAAACCATCTTTGGCTTTTCTCATTGCTTAAAAAATATTCACTTGAATCTGATTATAAGAAATAAAACAAAAGTTACTCACCATCTTTTGAGCAGTAGTTGCCTCCCCAAGTTTTTTCTTGATAATTTTTTAGGAATCCCTTTCCTTGAAACATAGGTGAGCTATCTTGTTCATGAAAACAATAAACGTAGGGGACATCCTTTAGCCGCAAGCGTTGTTGTTGTTCTCCTGTTTTCCCCATTTTTGTATTGGATTTGTTTCTGATGAAATTTTCCGATGGTAGTGGTGCATATGGGAAATTACTCAGCTCCAAATAGAATGCTTCTACCTTCTCAGATTGTACATCTGTAGAGTGTGGGGACCTTCCTAATACTATCTACAATTCAAGTAACTCAGAAATCCTGAGTTTATATGGCTTGCTTCTTATCTAAATGCTATTACTTCCAAGTCTGTATTTTAGGAATCCCATTCCTTTTACTTTTTGTTTTTTGACTTTGCAAGGGGAAATACATCTATCTAAATTGCAATAACTGTTGCTGTCTTTTATTATTTATATCGCAGTAGTGCCTAGGGACCCCAAATGAGATAGAGGCCCCATTGTGTTAGGCACCATAAGTACACATAGTAAGAAACAGTCCCTGAATAGCTTGAAATCTGAATAGGTAAGACACCCAAAGGGTGGAAAGGAAACCAGAGAGCTTTCTAGGGTGACCAGATTAGTTTTATTATTTTATATAGGTTTTATATAGATTATTTTATAGGGACATTCCCAATATTTGGGGCTTTTTCTTCTATAGGCGCCTATTACCCCCCCCCCCCCACTCCCGTCCCGATTTTTCATACTTGCTGTCTGGTCACCCTAGAGCTTTCCTAGAGCAGGAGTCAGGACAGTGGTCAAGCTGGAAATAGAATCCAGGTCTTTCATGCCCTAGTCCCAGGCCCTACCCACTGGACTACATTGCCCCTCTTTAACTCTTGGATTTCAGCGATCTCTCTGATATGCAAAACCTGTGTGCCAGTTTTGGTTTTGCATTCAAATATCCAAAGTGCCAGTCCAAAGTTCTGTGAAAGGTAGTTTCGCTTAGCACCCTCTGTTCTATGCCTCAGTCATGAGCTGCAGATCCAGAGCTACTGTGGATCAAAGGACTTCATCATGCTGGCCAGAGTGAGTTGGTGAAGTCCTGAATATATCTGAAACCTAGTAGGGTGTGATCAGCATTACCATTAAATGAAGGGTTAAGTGTGGAAGGCATATAAAATATATATAATAATATGTTGTAGTGAGTACTTCTTACTGGGCAAAATTATGGTAACTCAATTTGGGCCCAAAATGTGTGCATAGTTCTATAGTCTGCATTCCTCATGCACTTAGAACTCATTCTGACTTCCAAATAGGAATTTTGGGGGCAGAAATGAGGAATTTCCATAATTTGCAATATGACTATAAACATAAGCATAGCTTCTGCATTTGGTTATTTTAATACACATTCCATGGCATTCTGGGGAAAAGAGAGAGCAAGGTAGCGAGTCAGCTTCAGACCTGGTTGTAAAGTGAATGCAGCTCTCCATTAATCTTGGAGGAATCACACTGCTTATACTAATGCTTAATTTCACCTGTGGTGCTGTTTGACTAGTTGGCCTCCACACTCCTATTTAGTGTCTTAACCAATTTATATGCTGGTTACTTCTTTTCTGTTCCAGGATCTCTCTCTAAGCAGTATGTTGACAGTAAAAGTTCTTTTGTTTACCAGCTGATTTTTTAAAAGAATCACATTTTTCCATATTTCTGAAATGCATTACAGATAGCAATCAAAACACAGTAATAAGATATAGAATCCAGGCTTCCCCCCAGAAATATGTGGTCACTGCATTACTTTGCTTAAACTATTTCATTGTCCTAACAGAGGACTTTATATTTTAAGTTAACAACAAGACAAAATTCTCCAGCTAGTTGCCTAAATGGTAGACGTCTGTCTGACACCTGGGAGCTAAATTGTGCTTTTAGGCACAGCCCTGAGCAAGGGCTGGTGAGTAAATTGTAGCACCCCAGGGGTGATGCTGGGAGTCACTGTGAATCACACACGCACACCTCTGTGTCACTATCCCTCCCCTGGTTCTTCCTGTAGGGGTAGTTGTTTACTGCTTGCCTATATCAGCAGCTAATTACTGCTCCCCCCTGTGCTTGCTTATTGAGTTGAAGGCAACACTCTGACTATATCCCAACCAATCCACGCCCCTCCAGTTCTGTGGAGGGAGTAAGTGGGAGAGTTGCCTCATTTGTTCCTATGCACCAAGAGCCTGGTAGCCCATGTATATATGTAAGGGGAAGTCTTATTCTTTTATTTGTAAGGAAAATCCAAGTCAGAATCTTAGCTCTGTGATGCAGGTTAAGCAACTTGCCCGTGGTTACAGAACAAGTCAGTGGCAGAGTTAGGGTCACAAGTCAGGACATCCTGGCTCCCAATCCTGTGCTTAGCCCAATAGGCTATGTAGCCTCTTAACTGTGGTGTTAAGAAGATCTTACATTAGATGGAGCATGAAGAATGTAATCTGTAAAAATCATCCTAAGGTGTGGGCAGAATGGTTTGGAGACCAGAGCTGACCCTGTTCTGAGGTTTGATTTAAAAGTCATATAACTTTTCCCCTCATCCTCTGTTGGTTTTCCTGCATGAGTACTGACATACCTAGAAAGAAACTATTCTCCCTACATGGGCCTTAAAGAAATGCTGGACTTCTCATGAGATTTCTGACCAAATTATGCGGACTCTAGATCTCCATCTAGCTCAGACTGGTACCAGTTCTGGTGCTTTTAAGTAAAGAAAAACACTGAGCTCAGCTAACTAGCAATGAGTGGGTTAAAACTGAGTAGCATATACATTTTTTTTAAAGGGTTTGTGGTACCTGATTAGTTTATTTTGACAGCCAAGGTTTTTTCCTCCCGTGACGCCGGCTTGCCGGGGCAGTGCTCCATTGGCAGAAGGTTCATTTACAGTGGCATGCAGGCAGCTGTGCTCTGAGCTTTATTTAGGTTATGTTGTGATTGATGACTTGAATGGGAGACATGAAGAGTGAATTAGCAGCTTTAGTGAAAACACATGTGATTATCTTACCATTTACCTTTTTAGCAGCGACCCCTTCTTTGTGTTACCTTGCTGCCATTCTTCCCTTGGGTAGACGTTGTTGTTTCTTGCTCTCCAGGCTGTTTATCTTATTGTCCTCCGGCTTGCTGTCCTCCTCTGCCTTTCT
This sequence comes from Emys orbicularis, assembly GCF_028017835.1. NCBI lineage: Eukaryota > Metazoa > Chordata > Testudines > Emydidae > Emys > Emys orbicularis. Next base: position 91,532,116 of record NC_088686.1, on the reverse strand, counting down.
TTCAGACCAGCTACCTGAAAGCGTTAGTGATTATTGCTCTTGCTGTTTGTAGTGCTGCAATAATAGACATAGGGCCCAATTCCAGCCATGACATTCTCCACAGCGTCTAGTGCTGTAGCCTTGATGGACAGGTCATGTCCGGAAGGAGAGAAGCTTTCCTTGCCACTGCTCCAAGAGGTGGTTGCATAAGTGGCATGAGACTATCCGAATCCTGCACCTTCCCAGGGCCAGAGCCTGAGACTGTGCATAGCCCACCTGCATAGTTGATAATCTGGCTGCTGGGGATGATGTCAGGGAGGTACTGAGCATTCTTAGTGTTTTCCCTGTGTCCCAAGGAGTGGCCACCCTAGCTGGCAGTCAGCCATAAAGAGGCTGTATGATCCCAAGGATATCCCCATGGCTGGCAGCTCTCAAAAGAAGCTGATTGGTGGTTAGGATATGAGTTTGGCACTCTGAAGGCCTTGGTTCAATTCTTTTCACGGCCACAGGCTTCCTCTAAGGTCACTTAGTCTTTGTGTGTCTTAGTTCCTTGTCTGTAAAAAGAGATAATAGTGCTTCCCTATCTCAGTACATGGGGCTTGTGTAGGTAAATACACTACAGATTGTGAGGCATTCAGATACTATGGTAATGGAGTGTCATAAGGACCTAGGGGGAGACTAAGGCTATTAGAATGACAGTACTCTGCCTGAAATGGTGGGTGAGGAAGGAGCCTTTTAATGATCCTACCACCCTAAAAAGTGCAATACATGTTTCTATAACAATGACTTCTCCTTGACCTATATTGGGCCCTGTGTTATTTATATTGGTCATGTTCCAAACCAGCAGCACGAAAAGACACTGACAAGAACACATCTTTGAAAGAGCAAATAATAAATCTTACTCCACAAGCCATAAAATTTAATTTCTCTGACTATAAACCAACCCTCTGCTCTGCTGTCCCCACCCACCAGATTTCAAGAATAGCTTTTCACTAGTCAAGATTTGAAGTGAATTGCTAAAGCTGACCTTGTGCTAACCTGAGAATGAAGTAAGGACCCCACTCCTGTGTTCAGCATTCTTTGCTTGTGAGCATTTAACTAATAGAGGGAAGTAAAGGGTGTGCTAAAAAAGTTCAGGATCTAAACAGCCCATCAGCCCCTAGCTTCAGCTGAATTCTTGTGGTGTTTTCCAATGCTGTTACTTGTTGCATCTGTCAATTCAACTGGACACTATCAAGTCCACTTGATAGTGCTTAATATTGGGTAAATTTTACTCACTGTTGTAATTTGTTTCCTATTTCCTTAGAAAGTTGAAAACAGCCATGTTGTCAGCTGGTGTAAACTGGTACATAGGTGTTGGAACTAGATGTGCTGGGGGTGCTGCTGCACCCCCTGGCTTCAAGTGATTTCCATCATATACAGGGTTTACAGTCTGGTTCAATGTCTCTCAGCACCCCAACCAGGGCTGGCTCTGGCTTTTTGGCCGCCCCAAGCAAAAAAAAAAACAAAAAAAACCGGGACAGCCAGAACGGCAAAGCGGAGCGCGGGTGCAGGGGGACCGGCTGGGGGGGGGGGGCGGGGGAGGGAGCGGGCGGGAGAGAGAGAGAAGGGGGCGGCCAGGGCTACAGCAGGGGCGCTGCCACGCGGCCCCTCCCGCTGCGCCGCCTCCTGTCACCTGCCGCGAGGGCTCCGCTCTGGTCGGCGGGGAGGGAAGGAAGAGGACTGCCCTGCAGGGCGCTCTGGTTCTCCGCGCCGCCGCCCCCTACAGGGCGGCCGGAGAAGAACAAGAACAAAACAAAACAAACAAAAAAAAGAGCGGCCGTGCTGCCCTAGGATTGGGCAGAATGCTGCCTCCAACAATCTGCCACCCCAAGCACCAGCTTGCTCAGCTGGTGCCTGGAGCCGGCCCTGACCCCAACTATAAAAACTGTTCCGGCATCCCTGAACTCGCATAGCTCCTGTGAATTGCACCAGCTGCAGAGCTGGCTTTGTGTTTTCCCTTACAATTGTATCCTTTCCTTTGCTAAGGTTTGATCTCTCTCCCCCCCCCCCCCCCTTATGGAGCAGAAACTAACATAACTCTGTTTTGTTCATGTCCTTGTTTGTACATCCAGGGTGCAGTAGCAAGCCATACATACTATTGCTAGGCCTAAGCATTCAAAAATCCTGAATGAAAATTTAAAAATGGTTTTTCTTTACCTTCTGGTGTTTGAACCTTTGTTACTTTGGGGTCCAGTTCTCTGCAACCATGAGGACTAGAAACTTACTTTAAAAAAAAAAAAAAAAAAAGAAAGAGCTGCAATCTCATGAATCCAGTAGCTGGGGCTTTAAAAAAAGGCACCTCAAGACTCACAAGAAAATGGAGAGGATTAGCAACACTGTGTACACCATGTATATGCTGGTTTTGATGGGGACAACATTTCTAATATAACTAGAAAATTGTTTGTTTATTGCTTTTCATCAGGCCTCCTTTAAACACGCTGTTTAGAACTCTGTATATAAATGCACCAGTTAGTCAAGTGGTGACATTGTGTGTATGGCAGGTCTACCTTGAAATCTTATGGATCTGATTCTGCTGTCACTCACACCAGTTTTAAATGGAAGCTGACCAAAGTAGTCTGTGATCCCACGGACTTCAGTGGGTACCCAGAGAGTGCAGTGCTGGATTAAAGAATTCTGGGGCCTTGTGCACTATGGAAATAGCACCCTCCCACACACACCTGAAAGGTGCTGTGACAGGAGCGCCGCCAGCTTTTCTGCTGCCCTAGGCAGCGGAAGGCCCCGCCCCAAAATGCCACCCCCCACAGAGGCGGCGGAAGGTCCCGCCGCCGAAATACCGCTGTGGTTGCCACCCCCCAAATTGTAGTCCCCTAGGCGACTGCCTAGGTTGCCTAATGGGTTGCGCCGGCCCTGTGCTGTGACCTGTTGTGAGGAGCCACAGGCTGCCCTGCTCAAGTGTGACGTGTTTTTCCCCTGCTGGCTATTAACAGGTGACTATTCATTTAGTTTTATTTCTTTTGATTTGATTTCTAATTCTCAGCAACAGAACAGATTTTTTTTAACTAAGAGATTTTTGAAGCCCTTTCTCAGGTTATCATCATTTGAAAATCAGCCACATTTTTGTTGATCAGCCTGAAGTGATTTGGTCTCTAGGTAAATAAAGATCTACAAGGAAAATAACCTCTGTGTGGAGAAAATGGCATACCCAAAGGAGTGAATCTCCTTTTAACAGCTACCTTGTTCTTGAGTCCCGTTGAACCATTTGTGCTCCAGTCATGGACCTTGTCTGTACATGTTGTATAAGTGAGGCTGTCAAGAGACTGGGTACTGTGTAACTCTGAACAAAGAATGTAATGTTTGGCAGAGGCTTGTCCTGTGACCAATTTCGATGATGGCATCGCTTGTATACACAAGATAAGTCTAGAGATTGTAGTTGTGGTATATATGGGGATGAACTGATTTTCTATTTCCTTTTTTTAATTGTAGCTTTCAGATAACACAACAGTTGCATTCTCTTCAGTATTAATCCAGAAATAGATCCTGCTGTTTATTCAACCTAGCTGAGGTAAAACAAGAACAAGACCAACTATTGAGTTATAAATCTTTCAAATATATGTGGTTTTTTTTTTTAAAGTAGGCCAGATATTTTTAGGGGTTCTGGATGGAGCTGCCTTTTTCCCAGGCTTCATTACATCTGTTCATTTTAGGAGGAAAAATATTTTATCCCCAAAGTAGCTATGAACTTTCCTCCCCCAACATCAGCTAAGGGAGTGTGAGTTGATTTTATGAGTGTGGCGTAAAAGATAAAAGAGAGTGCCTTTAGCCTTTGCCAAATTCAATAAGCAAATCTCCTACTGTTCCTCTTTTGAAAATAAAATTATGGGTTTGTATAATATATAAATTAGGTAAAAATGTATGATTTGAAATGTAATGACACTAACAAACCAGTTATAATTATTATAACTTGTATTACAGTAGCGCCTGGAGCCCCCAACAAAGTCACAACTTCATTGTGCAAGGTGCTGTACAATCACATGGTATGAGACAGGCTCTGCCATAATGAGCTTACCACCTAAATAGTCAGGACAGATAGAAGGTTGAAGTATTAATATCCCATAGATAGAGAAACAAGGCACAGAGAGATGAAATGGCTTTCACAAGATCACATAGAAAGAAAGCCAGGACATGATCCTTGCTCTCCTGAGCCTCAGTCCTGTGCCTTAACCACAGGGCTATCCCTCCTCTCTTAACTACCAATTTGTTGCAAAATGATTGTGTGTATGGGAGTGTTATTTTCACTCGTGTTGCTCTCTGTTTTTTTTTTTTTTTTTTTTTCTTAAAATCCCTCATTAACATGACTCAACAGGATGAGTCTTCCTCAGCCAGTCACCTGAATTACTGTACTTTAATTCCAAGTATGGCATTGTTTACAATAGCTGCACATTAGCGATAAAAAATTGTTAATATTGTAACATGTTAATTCTGCATGAGTCAGCAGCCATTGCCAGGCAGACAGCCTACAAGAAGGCCCTGTATTTTGTTCTGTGTTGCGATTAGTAATCATTTAACTGTATTTATTCTCCTAATGAGAAATGCAGACGTGCATGGCAGTCAGTTACTGATATTACAGAATGCTCGTTTCCTTAAAAATTTATCAAAAGAAAAGAAATCATGAGAATAAAACCAAGAGGCCAAATTATCCCTGTATAGGAAATACACTCTTAGGGTCAGATAGTTCTGAATTGTGGGTGCTGAGCTCTTTTGAACAATCTCCTATCTCCGGACTAACTCAGTGGGAGCTGCTAGGTGCTGAGCACTTCTAATATCTGACCCCTTCACTGAGGGGCCGAAATGAGAGTGATTGGGTGCTGAGCTATTTTGAAAATCTGGCCTATAGAACCCAATAGTGTGAAGGAGCAAATGAGCCTGATCATGAGTGAGAATCTGGGCCCCAGAGTCTAATCAGGGCATAAAGTGTTGCCATTTTCTGCTATGTAAGACTCAGTAGCATGTGCTGTTTTATCATCTTTGGTCTTGTGGTTTGAATTATTTAGACTGACTGATCAGCTGCTGGTGATTAAAGACATGTTGTTTGTTAGGAAAAGAACCAAATACATTCTACTGTATTCTATTCAGGTTCTTAAACTGCACCCATCCTTGTGGTCTCTGAGCACTTTTAATATTTGGATTTAGTACAATATTTTTCTAAGGATTAACTTTCTAACTTGGAATTTCTCTGTAAAACTAGGTCTGTTTCAGGTTATGCATCACCCCCCTTCTTTCTGGCTGTTGCAGTCTTCTTCCAGAGAAGATGTGTGTGTTGCTCCCAAGACTTTATGTGGTTTCTGGTTTGGAATGGAGCACTCGTAACAGGTAGATCACTAGAACAACCAATCTTTAACTCCTCCTCTCTCCCCCCAAAGTAAAGGAAATGTAATCAGATAACTGAGCACATCACTATACCATGATAAGGAGGATAAATGTCAACACTGTTTCCACTTTATGAGAAGAAATGGGGATTTGAGCTGGGTTTCTCCTAATTGGCTCCATTTAACAAAGTGGCTCTGGCTAAAAAGCATCTATTCCATTCTGCTCTCCCTGGTCCCCGTTACATACACTCACAGGTGTTGGTTAAGTATACATATGCATACTTCATTAGGAATTCCATATTTGTAACCCAAACACAGATCTGGAAACCCTTTAGCTAAAAGCATTTTGACTTTGTCATTGAGACATTGTTACACTAACATAGAGGAGTGAATCCTCAGCTGTGCCAAGCATTCCCTATCTGTCCGGATAGTGGGGTACCAAATTGGCCTCTAGTGTAACTTCAGCGTTGTCTACACTACCTCACTTTTAGTGACACGCTAAAAGGCACACAGTGGCAGCAGCTTTGTTGGCAGGAGAGTGTTCTTGCTGACAAAGCGCTTTTCACACCGGTGCTTTTCGTTGGTAAAACTTATGTCATTTGGATGTTTTTTTAACAACCCTGAATGACAAAAGTTTTGCCGATGAATTTCCAGTGTGGACAAAGCCTTAGAACCAGTTACACCAGCTGCAGCAGGTTCACTGCGACTGCAGTGTTGAATGAGGATGGGCTGGAAAGCCATGAGTTCTAACCATGCCCCCCCTCACATCTCATATGTTGCTTCCTGCCACTGATGTACCCCTAGATGACAGGAGGGAGTAGGTGGCTTAGGGCTAATAGAACCAGGTCTGTTTCACTCAAGAAGTCCCCCACTGCAGGGGCGGTGTAGTGGTTCTGTGCAGTAGATGCCAGAACCCGGTCAGAGAAACAGTATGCATGTACCTTGGCCTGGCATGTTTGCATATATTTAGTAAACATGGTTGTTTGGCACCCAATTGTTCCTGTTTGGTTTCTTCATTGGAGTGAATGGCAAAACTCCCCTTGACTTCAATGGGACCAGGACTTGCCCATACTCTATTGGTGGGTGTAAGAGGTCCAGACTCACCCCTGCGGCACCTCCTGCTGGTCATCCAGGGAATTAGCTCACCAGCCCCTGGAGCGCCCTCTGCAGGCCGGTGATCCGCCTTGTCCTCTTCTCTGGCCCCTGTGTCCCTCCCAGGACCCTGGTACCACTTGCCCTGGGTGCTGCCCCCTGGCAATATCCACACACACGCTAGGTCTCCCCTCCCAGGGGAACCCCCACCCACTAACCCCACCTCACCTCAGGATAAGGCCACTGCCAGTCACCAGCTAGCCCCCACTCTCTGGGGCAGACTGCAGTATAGGCCACTCATCATCGGCAAGGTTGGGTTTGGACCTGCTGCCTTGGCCTAGCCCTGGGCTGCCCTCTGCAACCCCCAGTACCCCTTGGCCTATTACCAGGCCGCGGCTATCCAGGCTGGAGCTCCCCAGCCCTGCTCCACTACAGGTACCCTGTCTAGCTCCCTGCAGCCAGGCCCTTCTCTCTCTGAAGGCAGAGAGAGACTGTTGGGCTTCTGGCTCCCAGCCTCTTTATACCAGCCATCTGGGCTCTGATTAGGGTGTGGCCCAGCTGCAGCAACTTCCCCCAATCAGCCAGGGTTTTACCTTGCCCTGCCCCAGCCCTCTGCAGGGCTTTTCCAACCCCTCAGGGCAGGAGCGGGTGTCCATCCCGCTACAGTGGGATATAACAAAAGATGTCCCAGATTTAAATCCTTAGCAATTCTACTAGCTCCTGACCAGTAATGATGCTGTATAACCAGGTCAAGGCACCAGGACATTTGTCAACCTGCTACTCTAGCAGCTTTCCAGATCCTTCCTCGCTCCCTCCATGTGGAGCACCATAAAGTAATTGTTTTTGTTTTTTTGACTTAAAGGGACACATTTAAAAAAAAGTTCTCTAACATTGTGTTTCCAATCACTTCGTGGTGTGAATGATTGCATTTAACATGTAGCTTCTTGACTGGCCTGTGTTGTTGTTGTTCTTTTGGTAATTCAAGTTTACTATTAAGAAATAACTGGTAGTAATAGCAGGCTTGGCTTTATAGCCGTGTTACTATCAGTTGATGGGGATCAGTTAAGCTTTGTCATCTTGCAATTTGCCCTTCTCTCATTGGCTTCATGTATTTACATACTTGAAGCTGGTTTACGCTAGAAGTTTTGCACACTTTGTCGTGTCTGTAGGCCGAGCACATTGCACACAGCAGGGGCTTTTGCATTCCTCCATTCTGCTCCACAAGCTCCCTGTGTGCAGCCCTCCCATTGCACTCTATTTTGGGGACTCTCTGCAATTGCTCCCTCCCTCCATTGAATCAGAGGCTCTGTCTCCCCCATTCACCCTCCCCCATGCTAAGAGCTTTGTGTGCACCCTAAACCAAGGTGGCCCTTCTCACCCCCATGCCAAGGGCCCTTTATGGTCCCCATCTGCTCCCCTATGCCACTGTGTGCATCCCCATTCCCCTGACCCTCACCCATTCTTATTTCTTTTCTTTCTGTCTGTGAGATAAACAGAAGCACAGTGACATCACAGGTAAATCAGTCATCATCACTACCTCCCTCCAGCAACCCTCACCCTAACCCTGATGTCTGCTTTGGCCACCTCTCCTCTTGACTCTCTCTGCCTGAAGCACCAAGTGGGCACTGTTTAGATTAACTAAAATAGTTTTGACTGGGCAAAGGTAAATGATCTTGCCTGAGCCAGGGATAATATGGAGGGCGCCACAGTGAAAATCTATAGCCTCATCCCTACTTAGCCTGCATAGCTCTTGATCTATAGCAGCCTCTGCTATTCCAGTATTGAACCCCCATAACTCTGTTAAAGCACCTCAGTCCTGACCGTAGTTTCATTTGCTGACTCATTTTAACCAATGGGATTGAAGTATGCAAATGACCTGGAGTGAGTGAGTGATTTACTTCTGATGTCACAATGTTGTCTGTAGCACCAAATGGGCACTGTGTGGAAATAAGTCTTTTTCAGTGTTCCGGTTTTCCAGCTGGCACCAAAATCTATCAGGTTCCTGCCCATTGATGCCTAGAATGTTCCTAGAAATTTTGCGATTGATTGGATGTATTACAGACTGACAAAACAGAGAAATGCCATTGAGTTGAGTGTTAGACCTTATTTTGCTCAGTCAATTAATATACAGTAAAGAAAATGTATGTCCAATTTTCACAATAACAAAAAAAAAAAAAAGTACTACAGTTCTTTTGGGGCAGACTAACCTTGTGCTATTCTGGTGATATTTTAGGAAAATATAGAACTGAAGCAATATTTCACCTCCCTAATCTTCCTTTTCCATCACACACCCACGTACTGGCATATAACTAAGCACAATTAAAACTTATGAAATCAACACAGTAGCTGCATTGCAAGCCAGAATGCACTTAGGCTCACATGTAGATCAAGCCTAATACAAATGTTTAAAGTTGTTCCAACATAATCAGTATAAGCTCTCTGTGTGTTTGTATTTATATGTTAAAAGCGCAACTCTGTGTGTGTGTGTGTGTGTGTGTGTGTGTGATGGGTAGAAGAAGGTAGAGACAATGTTTGGATCCAGATTAAGACTAGGCGGTGGTTCAAATTTAAATTTGACAGCGCTGAGACCTTATGAACTGCTCTGGTGAACAGCTTGCTCGATCAACTCAGACTTGTGCCATCTTGGGTGGAAGTCACATGAGATCACCTATTTTTGTGAGACTGCCACTATCCTGTGCTGAAATCTCACAAACCTGGTTGTTCTATTGAAGAACTCAAAAATAGATCCCTTCTAGGTTTTGATCCAGGCCCCATGCCTGTACTTACAGGGACAGGTTTAAATCCAGGATTTTGAATATAGGGAAGAAATTCAGCAGTGTTCAATTCAAGGTTAAAATTTTGGCCTGCATCTGTGGAATGTGTATACACTCTGAAGTGACAGTATAGGGTTGCCCGTTGGCAGTGAAGGGAAAACCTTCAAAAGGTCCAAAATCTGTTTGGACAAAAGTTTAAGGGTTCAAGTGCTAATCCAAACTACTCAAACCTCCTGAGTCTGCTGGGAATCTCACAAGAACAGGTTTTTTCATGAGATTTCTGAGACCCCATGCTTCCCATCACATCAGATACCCTCTGCACACACTTTCCTGTGGCGTCTCAGCACCGCCAGTTTCATTGCTAGCTAAAACCCAGAAGTATAGATACAGCATATAAATGGTTTGAATCCCCATTCCTCTGTAAACACAGAGAGTGTTAGTGTCCAGAGATTATTATTCCAACACACTGACCTTTTGCCTCAACATACCCCTGAGCTGATGCTTATTAAGGTTCTGATTCAACATCTCCCATCTCAGTTTTTATTGCTATTTAGAGATTGTCCATCTTTTATTCCTGTTCTTCTTTTTTTGTATGGCTGATGTAAATATAGAGCAACAACTCTAATTTTACATTTAGATGGTTAAGCCAGATAATTGCATCTGGAGTAGCAGAGTGTATTGCTGTGATGACTCCTTTGTATTTGTGAATCGGGCACTGAATGGTTATGTGTTCCATGATCTGTTCTGGGTTACCACAGTCATACAATGGAGGGTCTTTAATTTTCCATTTGTTCAGCAAGTAGCCACATCTGCCATGGTTTGTGCAGATACGGTTTAGGGTTGCCCATGAGCTTCATGGGAGACCGAAGCCAGGGATCTTCTGCGTTGGGTCTTCCACAAGGTGTTTGTTTGTGATTTCTTGTGAACTCCATTCGGCTTTCCAAACTTCATGAGGATTGATGAACTTCATCAGAGTCCAATAGGGCTCACGTGACTTCAAGTGGTGGTCAAGGACATTGTTAAGGTCCTGGTGCATGGAAAGATATTCATTTTCCATAATCCTCTGGAATTCCTGAAGGCGAGTGGATGGGGGAGCAATGTGTGACAGCACTGACAGCCAAGATGTTGGGGTCAACTTGAGAGTTCCAGTGCATTGCAGTGTTTAGTTGGACATCAACAAGTCAAGTATGGCTACTTCTGGTCCTTACCGGTGCACAGTACTTAGCTACGGAGTACGCAAGAGCCATCTCTGATGTCCGTAACACTGATGCTGATGCTCCCCAGCTTGTGCTTGCCAGTTTCTGAACTAGGTTGACCCTTGTCTTCGTCTCAGCAGCTACCTTCTTCAGATGGTCATGGGCGGTTAGCGTGGGATCCAGCTTCACTCCGAGATAGGTGGTAGTGGGGTCATGTCGCACAGTGTTCCCACAGAAGGTCACTTTCAGGGTGTGCGTAGCGTTCCTGTTATCAAGATGGAATGCAGTGACTGTTGTTTTGTGAGAATTTGGCTTGAGCCTCCATTTCTGAAAATATTCCTCCCAGGTAGATTTGATTTTGCTGAAGGTGGTTGCTTGTGTTGCCAGGGCAAGGTCATCTGCATATGCAAATTTGCGCAATTTTGTTGGAGGCATGTCGCTCGTGTAAACATTGAAAAGCATCGGCACGAGTACTGAGCCTTATGGCAGTCCACTGTTGAGGAACCGGGGCCAACTGACTTTGTTGCCTAAGTGGACATGTAGCCGCCTATAGCTCAGCATCGCCCGCAGCAGGTGTAGTGTTTTGTGGCAGTGTTTTATTCCCCTGAGGTGGAGTTAATGAGTTCCACTCTGTGTGGTGGGCAGAACAGGTAGGCAGAATAACCCTGTCATCCTGACACACCGCACAACATTAAAAAAAAAAAAAAATAGTTCAGAACTTTCCAAAAGGTTTAGTCCTGGATCTGAGTGAACAAGTAGGGGGTTGAGTGAGGAGGATGCTTCTTTGTGCCAAACAAGTTTCTTCTTACCTGCCCATCAGTCTTTTATGGCAGGAAAAAGTGCGAAGTTTTAAACCAAAAGACAGAGCTACTAGAGCCAAAGAAGAAACTTAACAGTATCTGCACAACAGAGGGAGAAAACAGAACTCTGTTGCTAACAGAGATGGATGTGACCCAAAACTCTGGATCTGAACACCCTTAATTTTGCTCATTCTGCTAAGAAACAGGTTCCAGGCATTCCAAGGATGTTTAGATCTGATCTTTGTGCCTTGGCCACATCTCTCATCAACAGTGATACTATGGTTTGGTCAAGCTGTAGAAAAAGAGATAGTGAAGAACTCCGACCTGAAGATAATGTTGCCAGAAAAATAAAATGGAGGGTGAGTCTGTTTCAGAGCACAACTTGCACAGTATTATGCATGCAGTTTTCAGATCTATAAGTAATACCATCTGTCTCTGACATCAGCAGAAAGGCAAGAAACAGGTCAGAGTCAACTCCCAGCAAATATCACAAACGCTGATCCTAAGAAACCTAAATCCAAGGATTAGAAGCTGGAACACATGTTGGGGTAGGAGTATGCTGGGAAGGCTTTGAAACAAATAATAAAATGCAAAGGGGGATTTGGGGATGGAAATAAGGAAATAAGTAGATAAATGTCAGTGAATGAAAAATAAAAACATTCCCACCTAAGAGCAAAGTGGCTGTAGAGAAGAGAATGGAGAATTAAGGCAGAGTAGTGGTGCTGTCAGGCTGGTGGAAAGACCATTTGCACCTCCTAGTGGTAAATGAAAGTCCTCTAAAATGTCAAGTTCTGAAGTGTAGAACATTTTCCACCATAACATAAAAGGTCTGGTCACAACTACTTGTAATGAATCTGTGGTCCATGAATGTCTGGGACCTGTGTCTGAATGAAAAATACATATGATGAAAAAGCAAACTACTTAAAATTCAGGGTTTTTCATAGTTAATTAGGCTCAAAAATGGACTCATTAGGCACACACATTTTTCAAGGAAAGGGACCCATTTTCCAATGAGAATGGGCAAGTTTTTGAGCAAAACCAGGGTTGTTCCTGAACAAAATTAACTGCAAGCAGTACCCTCTACCCTTGTTTTAAGCAAAGATGGCTTTTGCACGGAAACCATGCAAAATTCTTATTTTCAATTTTTAATATTATCAATATAATGGGTGAGGGAACATAATAGTGCATGGCAAAGTAGTGAAAATGTGAGTGTGAAATGCCATGCCACAGAAATTGTGAAATATAGTTACTGTTGTGACTCTCTCCCCACAGCAATGCACTATAGCTTAGTCTGTACTAACAGAAGAGAGGGAGGAAATGGCTGGTTAGATGAAAAGGAAAGATTAGAAACAAGGGTGACCAGGAGACCAGGCCTCAGTTCTCTCCTCAGCTATAGACTTTCTGTGTGACCCTAGGCGAGAGCCTCAGTTCCCCATCTGTAAAAGAGGAGAACTGCACTTCCTTACTACACAGGGACCATTGTGAGGTGCTCATATGCTGTGGTAGTGGGGGCCATATAAATACCTAAGAAACCAAAAATTCTATATAGGGGGAATTATATAGATGGAAGGTGACTCTGTTTCTCTATATCTTCCCTCTGCCAAGGTCAGTTTAACACCTTCACCAAGTGAAAGACATGACTCTGAGGTAGACAATTGGGGCAAAACGAACAACAGGTTCTTGAGGCATTATAATCATGATAGCTGGATTTTGACAGTTCATGATCAGCCATTCATACCTTTGCTGAATACTGTAAAAAAAAAAGCAGTTCAAGGCAGTAGTCCATGTTCAGCTCTTACATACATGTGTACCCCTCCCATAGAAGCTGGCTGAAGTTGTTCATGGATCTGAGAGCAAGACTCAAAAGAGTGCATTTAAATATAATCACATAAAGACAGGGCAGAATAAAGGGATCCAGTCACTAGTCATGACTTTCCAAAGCAGGTAGTGGCGAATCTCATATAATATCCAACATGCTGTTGGATAGTAAAGAACAGATAATTAGGTAGATTTCCTCCCAAACTCATTCCCATAGCTTTGGTTCAGTTAGGCCTGCTCTACACTTGAGTTTTGCAGGCGTAGCTATGTCAACCAGGGGGATGATTTTTCCCTCCCCTGACTGACATGCTATGCTAGCAAAAGCTGTCATGTACATGCAGCTATACCAGCAAAAGAGTCCTGTTCAGGGAACTGCTTTAAGCTATATTGTGAAAATAATGCTTTTGCCAGTATAAAGTGTGTCTCTGCTAAGGGGATTTGCCAGTATAGCTAGTGTAGGCAAGGCCTTAGGGTCACTTATAATGGAACCGGGTGAGATGGCTGATTCACACTTGCTATGTTTTGCATGTTACCTGATCCTGCTTGGCAAATGCTGTTAAGAATGAAAGCGGTGCTACACACATACCTTCTGGAAGAGGCTTGTTAATGTCTGTAAGCACTCACTAAAGGCCTCCTTAATTCTTTGAGAACTGCAAGAGCAACACAATCCACCCATGCTCTAATCAAAGCAGGAAATACCAGTTCAATGCAAGCCCTGTGTTACTCATGCTGAAAAGTCTGGTAGAGCAGCAAAAACGTTGTATGCTTACATAAAATAGGGACAAATGCACTAGGGCCCAGATCCTCACAGGTATTTAGGCCACCATACAATTTGACATAGTTTGTCACGATTTGCAGTTTCTATTCACAAGCCCATGACTGCAATAGCAGGAGTAGTGTTCTGAGATCAGGACTGAGGTACATTGGTAAAACTATGCATAGGAGTTTGTATACAGACTGCATACACCCTGACTGAAAGACAGCTTCCATTTTTTTGAGCATCAAATTAACTCAAAAACGTATATACACGTGCATAGATATAGAAAATAGGTACCGTATATACTTTTTACTCTGTCCATTCAAATTATATGCAAAAATAACAGGAGTACTTGTGGCACCTTAGAGACTAACAAATTTATTAGAGCATAAGCTTTCGTGGGCTACAACCCACTTAGTGGGTTGTAGCCCACGAAAGCTTATGCTCTAATAAATTTGTTAGTCTCTAAGGTGCCACAAGTACTCCTGTTATTTTTGCGGATACAGACTAACACGGCTGCTACTCTGAAACCATTCAAATTATATGTAAATCAAAGCTCACCTAAACTCAAGCCCTCCTAATTTATGCTAGAACATGCCCTGCTATGATAAAATGGAGTGCATCTTTGATGAGCTGTGCCAAGAATGTGTTTTTCAAATTGTGCATAAAAATGTGTTCATGTGGGGGTGTGGGGGTGTGTGTGCGTGTACACGCAACCAAATCAGATAACTTGGTTTTGGGTAATTTAAGGTTCTTTTGTTTTAAAAATGCAAGGTGACCAAAGCAGGAATTCCTTCATGACTGAAATTCTTGAATGTATATACCAATATTACTGCAGTGCAAATACTCTGTGCATGTATTACATGACAGCTGTGGTGAAGTGTCTCTTGGTGTACCAGTGGCTCATTTGTTTAGGATAGCCATTGTTTTGAAAGCTTCCGTTTTTGTTTATTTTTCATTATACCATAACAGTATCTTAAATTTCTATAGCCCCTTTCACTCTGTAGCAGCCTAACAAACTTTACTAATTATACAGTAATTCCCCTTAAGAAGTCAGTGCTTACTATATATTGTATTTGATTGGACAGCTATTTTGTATGCTCAGTAGAGGGGAATACAGGAGTATCTCAGATAACCAGGGGTGCTATTTGGTATATATTTAGTTTGCATATGTAATATATTAACTGACTCATTTTATCCGCCACTGCAGAGCTGCCACCTCTAAGAGGGAAAGTGGCAGCTTGTTTTTAGTTTGTTTTCTGTCCTTTTAACCACAAATTCCATTTGTGATTTAAACTTGACAATATAGCTTACACAATGTGAATTTAAACACTTTTCTCACCAGCATCAGTCCTAAAATTTATTCAAATCAACCACAAATGCTTAGGCTCATTGTAAAAGTTTGCGAGATGTGAGACAAAGTCGAGAACAAAACAACAATAAAAGACTGCTCTATTTAAAACATTACAAGACAACTTTGTTACGAGTCATAATTAATTTCCCAATATCACTTTTGAATTCATCTGCAGAATTTTATCTTTTATATCAGCAACAATACTGCTAGAAAAAGAAAAACATTTTCCCTAACATTAGAATCATTGTAAATAAACAGCAGTTCTAAAGATCATCAGCTGTTTAAGAGATCACAATAATTAAGTAAAGATGAAGATAAATACTTTAATTAAAGCTGAAGGACAAATATTGGACAAGTGGTCACCACTGCAAAGTCACCATTTGCCTGCCCTTCAAACTTTGGATCTGATATTCTACATTATTTATATAGAAACAGGTACTACTATAAGTGAGGCAGGTAGCAATTCCTATAGTTAAGGCTGCCTGACATGTTCCATTGTCTTACCATGTGTTTAGTTACTTATAATTTTGCAAGACTTTAGCTATTTGGACTGAAATTGTCCATGCTGGGTGTTTGCCTGGGGCTAAACTTAAAAAAAAAAAATTCAGCTAAAATGTTTCAGTAGTTTCCAAGAATTAGTTTAGGATGTTGTTTTGCCCATGTTAAAAATATTCTTCCAACTGAGAAGCTCTAGCATCTCCATGCTTTGGAGAAGGGACTTGAAATTTGTCAGGGAGGTGATCCTGGTTCCAAGCATGTGCCTGCTGCTGTCCAGCTGTGTCCAAGTTATAAGCCTCTAAAAAAATCTGAGTTTGCATGTGCTTAATAGACACTTGTAAGATTTGAGAGAGAAATTCTCTGAAGATTCCATCTGCACTGAGCATGCTCCATTCCTCTCAGAGCTCCTGTGTGTGACTAGATTGCACAGGTGTCATCCCCACAGAGTAACTGAGCCTACTCCATACCCAGGACTGCAGGGAGTGAGCAGGACTTTCCCTGAGAGCTTAAATTGCTCTTCTTGGCTGCCAGCTTGGAAAATGACTCCTCTGTACTAGTAGTGGCCCTACTGCTGGCACCCAGGCTTTGCAGAGGAGAAGTAGGAAGTCATCTGAGAGGCATTCAGAGGTATAGGAAGGAGGGGGAAGAGATACAAGGTGTGTGTGTGTGGGGGGGGGGGGGGAGAGAGAAGGATAGGAGCCAAAAGGTGGGGAGAGGCGATCTGGGACCCTGGAGGGGTGGGATATGGGAAGTAGCTGAGCACAGAGGCAAGAGCCAAGGGGAGGAGATGGAAAGAAACCAGGGGGTGGGAATAGCAGCTGGAGGGGGGTGTATAGGAGCAGAAGGGGCTGGGGACAAGGGCAGAAAGATTTTATGACCACTAGAGAACTCTTCCTTACAGAAACTGGAATTGAACACAGGATTCCAGAGTCTCTACATTCCTTTGCTATCTTGTAAATAGCTCTAAACCCAATGGCAAAGAGTATCTCTCCACCCACTCTAGTAGCAGATCCACACAGAAGATAACAGCCTTTTGCTGCCATTAGGTACCCTTTTCATTCAAATGGTTGAGGGCTGTGTTGTGAATCTAAGGATTCCAGCACTAGTGATGACCCATGTGAGGAGTCAGCATGATTCCACATAATGGAATTTGCCTTTTCAGTTTCCTTTTTAAAAGAAACAGGAAATGACTTCCCCCAAACTGTATTAAAAGAACATTATCATTGCACTCAGAAGTTAGGACAGGTCAGAATTAAGGTTGCATTTGCAATTGTAATTTACCCCCCTTGGGGTAAGCATTCCTGATACAGACTTTAATTACAATATCACATACTATTTATTCCACAGGGTCCCTATTTTATTCAGTGCAGCACAGGATGGATGGTGCTCAGGTAACGGACCAAGGTTGTGTCGTGAAGGAGGCTATTGTGTAGGAACCATAAGTGGTTCCACTTACTGCTGTAGCACCCCATGGCATCGCAAGTGTCTTCATCTTTAGTGCGCCCTGTTGACCTCTTTCTTGGCCCCACAGTGACCTGCTGTCTACTTCTTCCATGGCTCAGCCCTTCAGTCAGGGCACTTCTTTCCAGTTCTCTCTCCTTCCAGGGTAACAAAAAGAATCCACACCAACCTCCAAACAGAAGATCCTTCTGCCCCTCTTGGTCTATGCTGAAAGTCTCTGCTCCTCACCCTTACTCCTGGGGGCTGCAGACCTCTTCTTTGCTCCTTTGGCTGAGCACTACCTCTCAGGGCCACTTCCCTGAAGACTCATCTCCTAGCAGGATTCCTCACTGCCTCCCCTCCCCCAGGACTCTGGCAACTTCTCTCAGGGTATCTCTATAGTGCAATTAAACACCCATGGCTGGCCTGCACCAGCTGACTTGAGCTCCTGGGGTTCAGGCTGGGGAGCTGTTTAACTGTGGTGCAGGATAAAAAAGTAATATTGAATAGCTGGCCATTCAGAGAACTGACCATCCTGTGCACTGAACGAGGCAGAGGTCCTGTGGAAAAATAGTATGTGATCATGGGATTAAAGATTCTGTCATAATACAATGATCCAAATTAAGATTGCAGAGGCAAACTTAATTCTCCCATTTCCTAATTTTTGAGTGCTTGATTTTACAGCCTTAATGTTTTTCTAGTGTAGTTTTTTGGGATGTAAGTGAATGTAGAATAGGAAATAATTGCATTAACTCATATGGTACAAGGTGGTAACTGTGTGCAAAAGTTGAATTTTTAGGATTTATTTATACTGCCATTACAATGAACAAGGTGGGTGAGGTAGTAGCTTTTATTGCACCAGCTTCTGTTGGTTAAAGAGACAAGCTTTCGAAACTACACAGAGTTCTTTGGGTCTGGGAAAGGTACTCAGAGTGTTATGGCTAAATTCAAGACAGAATAGATTGGTTAGCATAAATAGTTAACATATATTCTAAGAGACCATTCAAGGTGAAGTGGCCCATTAACACCTCTGCAGATACAGGACAAAAAAGGGGGTTAATGGTTATTGTAATAAACTGTAATTCCAGTGTCTCTATTAAGACCATGACTTTTAGTCTCTCTTATACCCTGAGACCAACAGGGCTACAATAATACTGCAAACAACAATTAAAATGAACAATCTGTACTAGTCATAGGCGCCAACTCCATTGGTGCTCCGGGGCTGGAGCACCCACCGAGAAAAATTGGTGGGTGCTCTGCACCAACCGGCAGCTGCCCACCCCAGCTCACCTCCGCCTCTGCCTCCTCCCCTGAGCGCGCCCTGTCTCCGCTTTTCCCCCTGGCTCCCAGTGCTTATGCCGTGAAACAGCTGTTTCGCGTGGCAAGCGCTGGGAGGGAGGACGGGGAATGCAGCACGCTTGGGGAAGAGACGGGGCCGGGGCGGGGATTTGGGGAAGGGAGCCAATAGGGGCAGGGAGGGGGCGGAGTAGGGGTGGGGACTTTGGAAAAGGGGTTGGAATGGGGGCGGGAGGGTGTGGGGCAGGGGTGGAGTCAAGGTGGGGCCGAGGGTGGGGGGGCGTGAGCACCCACTGGTGCCAGGAAAAGTTGGCACCTACGGTACTGGTAATGTGAACATTAACCCTGCTGTATACGGAGAACAACATTTCACACAACCCTGTGAAGACCATCCATCAGGAAAATTTCATTGTGAGGAGTCTTCAGCTAAAATCAATAGCTGCGTTTAAAGCTGGTCATCAGATATATCAGTTAACAATAATGGCTACATATGTTTAGCATCATGTTAATTTCCCAAACAGCTGGAATGATCTCCCATGAAACCTTACAAGCCAATCATGTTTATAATGAACCACTTAGACTGTGGCTCATTTTGTATAGTCGCTTTTGAGTTATCGTTAGACACAGGTGTATTTGTGTAAATAACTCACACAGTCTGGAATGACAGACAGGATCATTTCTATAATTGCTAACTGATCTGTACAACAGCATCACACAGACATAAGAGCGAATGGATTAGGGCCTAATTCTCTCTTTTAACTCTATCGTTAGTTATCAGTTTGCCTAAGGATCTCAGGGTTTGGTCCTAAACTGTTGAAACCGTTGTGAGATGTACAGGTAAGTAGGCATAAGAGAGAGTAAGACAACCTGATCTGCTTGTGCGAGGCCTTTATGTACTGTGGATCTGTGTGTGCAGGGGGAAGTAGGCCTTAGTTCTGCCTTCCCCTTCCCTTTGAATCAGGTACTGAGCAATGGGCTAGCCAGCCCAGCTTAACCAGTGTGGAAAAGGCAATCATTTGCTGCTGGCGTGGACCAGTAACAGATGACCGCCACTTGAGCTGAGCAGAGAAAGGTAATTCCATTTTGTGGAGGATTTCAATATTTCAAAATTTGGTTTCATTCCAATTTAGAATGAAAACCAAAAGCTTTGAAATTCTCTGTGAGGGGACAGGAACCTCCAAGCTGTGGACCCTGGAAGTCCTGGAATCCCCACACCCAGGAGTCCACCTGGTGAGCTGCCTGGAGCCATGGACCCTGGGAGCCTGGGCAGCCAAAGAACTGGGAGACTGGAAGCCTGGGCTCCCCAGCGGCATGTTTGAACTCATTCCTAAACTCCTAATAACTGAGCCCTGGTCTACACTATGAGTTTAGGTTGAATTTAGCAGCGTTAGATCAATTTAGCCCTGCACCCGTCCACATGACGAAGCCATTTTTGTCAACTTAAAGGGCTCTTAAAATTGATTTCTGTACTCCTCCCCGACGAGGGGATTAGCGCTGAAATTGACCCTGCTGGGTCGAATTTGGGGTAGTGTGGACGCAATTCGACGGTATTGGCCTCCGGGAGCTATCCCAGAGTGCTCCATTGTGACCACTCTGGACAGCACTCTCAACTCAGATGCACTGGCCAGGTAGACGGGAAAAGCCCCGCGAACTTTTGAATTTCATTTCCTGTTTGGCCAGTGTGGTGAGCTGATCAGCACAGGTGACCATGCAGAGCTCATCAGCAGAGGTGACCATGGAGTCCCAGAATCGCAAAAGAGCTCCAGCATGGACCGAACGGGAGGTACTGGATCTGATCGCTGTATGGGGAGATGAATCGGTGCTATCCGAACTCCGTTCCAAAAGATGAAATGCCGGAATATTTGAAAAAATCTCCAAGAGCAGGAAGGACAGAGGTTATAACAGGGACCCGCAGCAGTGCCACGTGAAATTTAAGGAGCTCAGGCAAGCCTACCAAAGAACCAGAGAGGCAAACGGCTGCTCCAGGTCAGAGCCCCAGACATGCCGCTTCTATGATGAGCTGCATGCCATTCTAGGGGGTGCCCCTACAACTACCCCACCCCTGTGCTTCCCTCCTTCCCCACCCCTCCAAGGCTACCTTGGCAGTTATCCCCCCATTTGTGTGATGAATTAATAAAGAATGCATGAATTTGAAACAACAATGACTTTATTGCCTCTGCAAGCGGAGATTAAAGGGGGGAGGGGAGGGCGGTTGGCTTACAGGGAAGTAGAGTGAACCAAGGGGGCGGGTTTTCATCAAGGAGAACTTTCACTCAAACTAACATGAGATTTCCCTTGTTTTCTCTCTTTCATGGGTTCAAGCTAGCAAAAATCTGAGGCTTTACAACAGAAATCTGAGATTCTATAGCTCCACAGAGTAAACGTTACATTGTAAACTGCCTCCTTATTTATTCTGCTATATCTCTTCCACCTCACTTACTTTTTCCACTTGATGAAGCAGGGGGTTGCATGGGGTGAAGTGGGGTGGTGAGATTAAAGCTTCCAAGAGGACTTTGAATTGTAGAACTAGACCTTCTGCAGGTGTACATCTGGGTAGTTATTACAGCTAAAGTATGACAGGTTATACCAACTGAAGGTTTGGATTGTAAAGCTGAAAAACTGAGGCAAGATGATCAGTTGCAGAGCCTGTTTCAGCCCCTGTAGATTCAGAAAAGCTGCTTGTGACATAAGGCAATTTCCTGCAATATCCTTGATAAACTGTATTGAATTAAATTAAATTTTATTGAATTAAAGTTAAAACCTTTGGGCGTCCATTGTATTAAAATGCAATTGTTTGTGTGTTATTGTATGTAACTTGTCTAGGAGACTGACTAATGTAAACCTTGGTGAAATGCTAGGAACTTCAATGAGCTTTTTGAGACAATAGGTGTGAAATGGGTTTCCTGGGAGGTACTTGGGAGGTCTTTTGAAACTACACCCTGGGGAGAAAAACTCATTGTTTACTGATTACCTACTCCTGGAGACTTCAGCTCCAAGACCCTTGAAATGTATGGAGGAGGGACTAAACTTTTCATGAGTGTGCCAGTTCTGAGCAGAAGCATTTAAGAATTTGTGACATAGAAGAGACCCCTTTGTGGGGTTTGAAGGACTATCACTGCTAGAGCCCATGTTGGAGTTGGGGTGATCTCTGGTAAGCTAATTAGCATGTGCATAGGTTCTTTTCTTGTTTGTAGTGTGTTTTCTCTATAATGCTTTTACCCTAAGAATGACTAACTTAGAAAGAACTGTATGGTAACTTAGAACTATGGGCAATTACACTGTTACCAGTCTCTGAAGAGAAAGCAAGCAGGTCTGTCTGTCTTTTGCTGGGAATACCAAAGTGAAGGCAAAGAATTGTTCAGCCTGGAGATACCCTGGTCAGGAGGCAGAGACATGCGTCTCCACTCAAGAGAGGCGACGGTCAGGGGAGCCAGAAGCCTGGGAGTGGATGCCCTTGGTGGACTACTAAGTGGAAGTACAGTTATAGTTGCCCTGAATAGTTACACTGCTCAACAGGGAGATAGAAAGGTTTGTCCTTGCCAGGCTCCACCTTCTGCTCTGGTTTATGCATCATGTAATCTCAATGGCTTCAATCCATGCAGAATTTGGGGAATCTTAGTAATAGATAAAACAATGAGGAGTCCTTGTGGCACCTTAGAGACTAACAAATTTATTTGGGCATAAGCTTTCGTGGGCTAAAACCCACTTCATCAGATGCATGGAGTGAAAAATACAGTAAGCAGTATATATATTGCAGCACATGAAAAGATGGGAGTTGCCTTACCAAGTGGGGGGTCAGTGCTAACGAGGCCAATTCAATTAAGGTGGAAGTGGCCTATTCTCAACAGTTGACAAAAAGGGGTGAATATTAAGAGGGAAAATTACCTTTGTAGTGCTAATGAGGCCAATTCAATCAAGGTGGACATCGCCCATTCCCAACAGTTGACAAGAAGGTGTGAGTATCAGCAGAGGGAAAATTACTTTTTGTAGTGACCCATCCACTCCCAGTCTTTATTCAGGCCTAATTTGATGGTGTCCAGTTTGCAAATTAATTCCAGTTCTGCAGTTTCTCACTGAAACCTGCTTTTGAAGTTTTTTGTTGAAGAATTGCCACTTTTAAGTCTGTTGTTGAGTGTACAGGGAGATTGAAGTGTTCTCCTACTGGTTTTTGAATGTTACAATTCTTGATGTCTGATTTGTGTCCATTTATTCTTTTGCATAGAGACTGTCCGGTTTGGCCAATGTACATGGCAGAGGGGTATTGCTGGCACATGACCGCATATATCACATTAGTAGATGTGCAGGTGAACGAGCCCCTGATGGTGTGGCTGATGTGGTTAGGTCCTAAGATGGTGTCCCTTGAATAGATATGTGGACAGAGTTGGCAATGGGGTTTGTTGCAGGGATTGGTTCCTGGTTTAATGTTTTTGTTATATGGTGTGTAGTTGCTGGTGAGTATTTGCTTCAGGTTGAGGGGCTGTCTGTAAGCGAGGACTGGCCTGTCTCCCAAGGTCTGTGAGAGGTGAGGGATTGTCCTTCCGGATAGGTTGTAGATCCTTGATGATGTGCTGGAGAGGTTTTAGTAGGGGGCTGTAGGTGATGGCTAGTGGCGTTCTGTTACTTTCTTTGTTCGGCCTGTCCTGCAGTAGGTGACTTCTGGGTACCCTACTGGCTCTGCATGTTTCTTCACTTTAGCAGGTGGGTATTGTAGTTTTAAGAACGCTTGATAGAGATCCTGTAGGTGTTTGTCTCTGTCTGAGGGATTGGAGCAAATGTGGTTGTATCTTAGAGCTTGGCTGTAGACAATGGATCGTGTGATGTGGTCTGGATGAAAGCTGGAGGCATGTAGATAAGTATAGCAGTCAGTGGGCTTCTGGTATAGGGTGGTGGTTATGTGACCATCGCTTATTTGCACTGTAGTGTCTAGGAAGTACAGGAGTACTTGTGGCACCTTAGAGACTAACAAGTCTGTTAGTCTCTAAGGTGCCACAAGTACTTCTGTTCTTTTTGCGGATACAGACTAACACGGCTGCTACTCTGAAACCTGTCTAGGAAGTGGATCTCTTGTGTGGACTGGTCTAGACTGAGGTTGATGGTGGGGTGGAAATTGTTGAAATCCTGGTGGAATTCCTGAAGGGCCGCTTTCCCATGGGTCCAGATGATGAAGATGTCATCACTGTAGCGCAAGTAGAGTAAGGACCCTAGGGAACGAGAGCTGAGGAAGTGTTGTTCTAGGTCATGTGGGGCCATGCGGGTACCCATAGCAGTGCCGCTGACTTGAAGGTATAAATTGTCCCCCAAACTGAAATAGTTGTGGGTGAGGACAAAGTCACAAAGTTCAGCCACCAGGTTTGCCGTGACATTATCTATAGTATAGATCAGGGGTCGGCAACGTTTGGCACGCGGCTCGCCAGGGTAAGCACCCTGGCGGGCCGGGCCAGTTTATTTACCTGCTGACGCAGCAGGTTCGGCCGATCGCGGCCCCCACTGGCCGCGGTTTGCCGTCCTGGGCCAATGGGGGCGGCAGGAAGTGGCGCGGGCGAGGGATGTGCTGACCGCGGCTTCCCGCCACCCCCAATGGCCCGGGACGGCGAACTGCGGCCAGTGGGGGCCGCGATCGGCCGAACCTGCTGCGTCAGCAGGTAAATAAACTGGCCCGGCCCGCCAGGGTTCTTACCCTGGCGAGCCGCGTGCCAGAGGTTGCCGACCCCTGGTATAGATAATAGTATAATAGATGGTATAGTATACTAGCTATAGTAATAGATAGTAACCAGACTGGAGGCACTCAGTAAAGCTACTATTTCTTTATCTTAATACAGAATCTTAGTTTATACAAAACAGGCTCAGAATAGCAGAGTACCTAAAGAAGACTTCAACTATAATTTCCATTGAGAAGAACCCAGAGTAGAACTGGGTAAATAATAGATTTTTTTGGTTTGTTGAAAAAAATGAAAAAAAAAAATTCTTCATTTCGGGCTGGACCAACAATGAAAATTTTCAACATTTTCAGCAAATTAAAAAGTCAAAAAAATTGTTTTGGTCTGAAATGTTTTGTTTGATTTTGAGTATTTTTAAAGTTTTGAATTTTTAAAAATAAAATTAAAGAAATCCTTTAAACAAAAGTTATTTTGAACTGAAAATCAAAACATTTTGTTTAGAAAATGTCAAAATGAAACATTTTGAATTTCTCAGAAATTTTTTTAGTTGTTTTTTCCCCTAAATGAACACTGGCAAAATTGACACAAATTTGTATGAGGTTTCAATGTTGCTGAATCTCCATTTTTCTCCAAAAAAATAGTTTTGATGGAAAAATGTAACCCTGCTGTATGTCTAAGGTAGCTAACAGTGATTCCCTGGGGTGGGGCTCGAGTTAGTGAGATATTCACTAATGTATTTACCAAATTTCTGCTTAGTCAATTATCCCAGTACTATCTAATGCCTGAGTTTCAAGTTCCAATGAGGAACTGTCATGTTGCTTGAAAACAAAAGAAGGGATGGGGGAAGTGAAAAACCACACTGAGTTGTTGCCACCTAGTTTGTATTAGGTCAGTGGCTCTCAAACTTTTTTACTGGTGACCCCTTTCACATAGCAAGTCTCTGAGTGTGACCCCCCCCCCCTTATAAATTAAAAACACTTTTTAATATATTTAACACTATTATAAATGCTGGAGGCAAAGCAGGGTTGGGGTGGATGTTGACAGCTCACAACCCACAATGTAATAACCTCGCGACCCCCTGAGAGGTCCCGACCCCCAATTTGAGAACCCCTGTATTAGGTGCATGTTGATGATCTAGGATCAGACATTGATAAGAAAGCCATAAAGGAACTTTCCCAGACCCCCAAGGAAAACCCAACCAAACCAATCAGGGGAAAGTAGATGCTGAAAAATTGTGAAACAAAATGAACCCTCAGAGCACCCGAGGAATTTTCTTGGGTTTTTGTAGAAGGCAAGGGCAAATTATAGATACTTAGTTTGTTGTGTTACAGAACTTGCCTTCAATACAGTTTTTTGTCAGTTTAGGGCCATCGTGCTAAACTGCATCTCTGAGAAGTCATGCATACCCGAGGTTCTTTGTCTTTACCTTTGTGTCTCTGACAGTGGCTGACCATGTGGGCAAGGACTCCACTGATGTGATGTGTTTATTTGTTCTTTCCCACCTCACTAATTCCTGTTTATGTTCAGAAGTTGAGCCATTACTCCTAGCCATCAGTTGTTCACTGTGTAAAGACACAGTTGTTGCTAGGTTCATTTAGATTCTACAGTGATAGCATCTTCATTCTCTTGAAAGGGTAAGGGCCAATTCAACTGGTGTAAATGCGGAGTAACTCTGTTGAAGTTGCATTTACCCTGATGTAACAGAGAGCAGAATTTGGCACAGAGAGCTTTAATTTAAACCAGGGGTCGGCAATGTTTGGCACACGGCTCGCCAGGGTAAGCACCCTAGCGGGCCGGGCCAGTTTATTTACCTGCTGACGCGGCAGGTTCGGCCGATCGCGGCCCCCACTGGCCGTGGTTCACCGTCCTGGGCCAATGGGGGCGGCAGGAAGTGGCGCGGGCGAGGGATGTGCTGACCGCGGCTTCCCGCCACCCCCATTGGCCCGGGACGGGGAACCCCGGCCAGTGGGGGCCGCGATCGGCTGAACCTGCCGCGTCAGCAGGTAAATAAACTGGCCCGGCCCGCTAGGGTGCTTACCCTGGCGAGCCGCGTGCCAAACATGGCCGACCCCTGATTTAAACCATGGAATGTCAATAGCTTCAGTGCTACACTGTTAACCAATGCCCTAAAATGGAATTTCTAGTCTTCTTTGTGTTGAAATTTTCCAGCCCTTGTCATTTCATTTTGTGTTTGCCCTTTTTTTCATTTGTTTGAAAATATGTTTTAGACAGCGATTTTCCTTTTGATGAATTACTTTAAAACCAACATTTTAAACCCTAAGCAGTTTGATGTTGTCTTTGAAAATGAAGCCGAGCTCTTCAGTAATGTGGTTGAGAAAACTGATAAAATCCAGCTTTAATTAAATGATGTGGCACAGGATTGTGTTTCTGGGTGTGCATTTCTGGGAGGGAGAGGAAGTTGGAGTGGAGAGTATTAAAGGATAGTCAGCCCTTTAATCTCTTAACTATCCAAGGGAACATCTTATTAGATTTGCTACATTCTGACCTAAGACATTATTAAAATTGCATATGGGCAAACCTAATAGATTTTTCTCTGTCAGTGAATACATAAAACTGAATTTACCAATATGGCTAGCCAGCAAAATTATTGCATCTCCATTGTAATTTTCAGATTTTGTAGAGCAATTTCTGTGGTATCAATTCTGAACTCAAATACACAGCACGCTTATTTTAACCTTCGGCTCTGAAAATCTGATTCTCTTGCATGTCTCTTTCCAGACAGGTTCTGGCATCTCTTCAGCTGCATTACACCACTTTGGTAGCACAAAGCAGCCATAGAGATTGCTTACCTGACAATATAAGATATTCTCTTGTGTAAGGGGAAGCCCAGAGAAGAGCAGGGTAGCAACTCTGTAAATACTCCTCTTGGCCCCAAGCCTAGGAAAAAAGAGATGTAGCTGAGTCCACTTGGTGGTGCTGTAGCTGTTTTTGCATGCCAGTGTAGTCCCTTGGGTCCATGGGCAGCCTGGTGTAAGGTAGAACAGTCTCTGGGCTCTTCTAACTTACAACAGGCACTGGACCCATCCCTGGCTGCCCAGAATTTGGAAATCACAGATGTGGACTGTAGCCAACCTAGCTTGGAATGTAAGCTATTTGTGGTTCTGGGGGACACCTACTTATCTGGTTTTATGAGTTTCCTTCCAAAGTAATTGATCAAACTTTAAAATAGTTTGTAGTTTTTATCCTAGTAAGGTGTCCCAACATATAAAATCTTGAATATAATGCAAAAGTTTAACATTAAAAAAAGACTAAAGATCACTAAGAAAGCACGTGGAAGATACAAATGGTTTTCTAATCATTTATATTTAGCATTCATATATGTGGAAGACACCTCTGTCTTGGAAGTCCTTCCCAGTCCTTTCATCTAAGAATGATGATTTGGGTGATGAAATATTATTCCATTCATTATTCCTCTTTATTTTATTTGGTCCTATTTTCTCCTTTACTTTTCAAATTCACACCTCAGTAACTGAGGGGCTGCAGCTAATCCATTTGCTGAGATTTTTCATGGATAACCAGAACTGAACCCAGGCCCCAGAGCAGGCACTGTAATGCTGGAACCTATGCCCCTGAGATGAGATGGCAAATGGAGGTCCTGAACACTTCTTGCCACTTCTACTCCAAAGTAGGGTTGGTACTTCAGTATTCTGACCAGTATATTCTGTGTATCAAAATTCTCCCCTGACTTTATTGGATGAGGTAGTAGTCTTTACTTTCTGTTCTTAAACTGTTGCTCAGTATTACTAGCACTGCTAAAAATGATGGTCCATCAGAGAGAGCTGAATTTTGGTGTTGTCAAGTGATCTGTCTATGCATATGCAGCTTGCAGTTCTGTAAATCAAGATTAAAAACAACAACAAGCACAATACAGTTTGAAAGACCAGAGTAAACCAGGCCCACTAGATGCAGCTTCAGTGGAAGTCAATGGGATTTGGGTCAGGCTTGCCCTACAGATATAGGTGTTCTGAATTCCCAGTACAATGCTTGGCTTAGCCCTGGAATGAATAGTATGTCATCTTTGTCATGCATTCAGTCTCATCCACCCACAGGAATGAGAGCCCTAGTATCTTGCACCTTATCTTATCTGTTTTTCCCTCATGTGTCATTGTGTCAGTTGTCAGCTCTACTAGTCTGGCTCATATTTTGGCTGCACTCTTGACCCTTCTTAGTTTGTTGTGGGGATTTGCCAGTGCCTGAAAGCAGGGTGGTTGTGATAGGCTTTTGAGTGTTTGTAAACCAAAACTCAAAGTAAACCTCAAGGTGTGAATTCCATCCAGCTCCTAACTGAAGGAAAAATTCATCTGCAAGTTGTTTTTGACTCAAAATTCCTTATACTGTGTGCAGTTAAAAACATGTTTTACATTAATGCTTAACTAGTAAAGAAGTGAACACAGGATATTCAGAATAAATATATCTTGTATAAATCAATTGAGTCTGCTCCTACTGTTTTAATGTATCCTTTAAAATTAATAATATCCTAGCAAATTTATCCAAACACCTTAGCATTGTTTGCATGTATATTTAGCTTCATGGAGATCATTAATGCCATGTGCCTTAGAAGTCAAACAGAAGGCCTAGGGAAAATTGCCTTTCCAATAATGTATAGCCCAACCTGCAACTCACAATAAACTTGAAGGGGTTTAAATCAGATATTTCAGTCAGAATGAGCAAAATAATTATGGCAGTCACTAGTTCCTAGTTCACATCTCCGCCATGGGGCAGGAGCCCAGCTTCTTGTTTCACTACATTTAGGCTTTGTATACACTACCCACCTTTTAGCGACACAGCTGTGCCACTACAGCCGTGCCGCGAAAAGGCGCACAGTGTAGTTGCTGTTTGTCAGCGGGAGAATGACAAAAACTTCCACCCCTAACTGCAGCCGTTTTGTCAGCAGGAGAGCGCTCCTGCTGACAAAGCGCTGTTCACATCAGTGCTTTTCATCTGTAAAACTTTTGTCATTTGGGGGTGTATGTTTTTTTAACACCCCTGAACGACAGAAGTTTTGCCGACAAAGTTCCAGTGTAGACAAAGCCTTAGTTGTAGTCCTGTATTTGGTTATTTTCCTCTATGTAAGTACATTGTCCCATGCTGAGTCTGTACTGGATGGAAAAGTAATACTATGAAAAGTTCACGTGCGATGCTACTTCTAACTAACATTTAGCCCTGCTGTGTTCAGGTACATTGGAAAGGGCACTGCTGTATATTTTGTTGTTGTCATACAATGTCATTTAACATATGATGTACTGCTGTAAATTATGTCTTTATATGATGCTATTGTGTGACTATATACTGTGGTAATGATGTACTAGAAGGAGGGTAGCTTGGTGTGTATATATATGTGTAATTTATGCATATTTTATAAATGCTTTGCTGAGACAGGGTCTAGTTAAGCCTCCCTATGTGGTAGGTATAGTAAATAATATTATCTTCAATTTATAGATAGGGAAACTGAGG
Organism: Emys orbicularis; assembly: GCF_028017835.1. Classification (NCBI taxonomy): domain Eukaryota; kingdom Metazoa; phylum Chordata; order Testudines; family Emydidae; genus Emys; species Emys orbicularis. Next base: position 91,502,611 of record NC_088686.1, on the reverse strand, counting down.
CCAAAGCAGTCAAATTACTTTGTCAAGGTCACAGAGCAAGGTCTTCCTGTGGCCTTGCTCTTATGGAGCCTGCGTCCTGTATGAGCATCACTGATATACATAACATTATTACTATTTATTACCCTCCATATTTTAGGGTGTCATCATCATGTATTGGAAAGAGTCACTTAGATGCAAAAGGATGAAAACCTCAGAAAACATAACAGCATGAAAACCATATGAAATATATTATTTGGAAAAAAAAATCAAACACCCTCCCTGAAATTAGTGATGAAATCTAAGTTAAAACATTTATTTAAATGCCTCTACCAATCCACCCCTACAGTACATTGTAACCTTGCCACTAAGGTGACAGTGCTTTAGGAAATTTGAAATAAACATGATGTGGCAGATACAATTATCTTAACACAGAAGAGCACATTGCTATTGTCCATGTCATATAATATAGGTCCTAACTAAGTTACAGAGAAATGGGAAGAAGGAACTAGTGATTACATTTAAGTTAATAGAAATTCTTCATTATTATAACTGCTGCCAATTTAGTTAAAACTAAATATAGCCAACAAGAAATTATAATACAGTTTAATAATGTTTAATTTAACATAATTATGTTTGGTGCACACATATATATATTTACGCACACCTACATATATATTATATATATAATTGAATTTCATAAAAGAATTTTAATATTGTGAGTAAATAGCATTTGATAGCTAACATATATAATTATTCACAACCCCCACAAAATGTAACAAACATTATTAAAACCTTCTGTACATGTCATTTTATGTCTGAAAAGATGAACTACAACAGAATTTTGCACCTTGGTAGCAACTATATATTGTGTGTATACATACATGTGTATACATAATGGTTGCGTATTCAGTGTGCACCGATCCCTTTGCAGGATCAAGGCCCTAATATTTATACTGGGTACAGTTATCCAAAATCCCAGAGCCTAACACCATCACAATTTTGGATCCAGATGTTGGCCCCAATTGTAATGGCATGAGGATCTCCACTTTCAGATGCTGATGTGACATAGAGGGCTGAACTGCTGTATATCTAGTTGATTGTGTATCATCTAGTGAGAAGACGTCAGTGAATTGGAGGATATACTTGTATTTCTCCTAACAATACCCTTCCCCTCCAGGGCTAGGTACTGCTGTGAATGCTTCTGGTTAGATCAATCCACTTAGTCCATAATGAGTTGATATTATTGAATAAACAGACAATTCACTATCAGTTGGCATAGTTATCAGTCAGGGGAGCAGGAGAAGGCATAAAACTAGCAAACTAAGCAAAGCACAGAACAAGGCGCCCACTGAGTTCTCTGTGCTGAGAATATGGGCCCAGTTTTGTGCTCATTGACTTCCAAATTAGGTTGGAATTTACAAGATGCCGCTCTTAGTTTTACAGAGCAAGATTCAGACTAATGCAGATTTAGAATATTGTGTTTCAGTCTCTTGACCTTTCAGGAAATGCAAAAAACACTCAAACCACTTAATATTCCTACAAAAAAGAGAATAAATAATTCTATAACATGCTTGACACATTGCTTTAATTGAAGGGAAAAGACAGAAAGCTAAAATACAGACTGAGTCTAATAGTTTTGCTTTCTCATCAGATGAATGACTAAAAGATGGTAGTGTTTGCTGAGCCCCTTAAGCCAGACTAGTTAAGTAAGTTTACACTTAACAACATACCATTCAGAAAAGTCTGTAAAAATCAGAGAGGATGAATACTCTTACAGAATGCTGTCATTTGATGCCAGCATGATTTCCCACTGTGATCCTGGAAACAATGCGTCAAACAAAGAGTCAGGGAACATTTGATGGTGGAATGTCTCAACAAGTGATCATGAAATAATTTTTTTCTCTAAGTCAAAAGCTCATTCTATTCACACAGCCCTAGGTGATTAGCTGAAAAGATGTTTTGACTACAAGTTAGTCCTCATCAGTGTATGTTTTTCTGGTTGATGATCCTGGAGACAGGCTTCAAGGAAAGCTATGAGAGTTAGAAAGTTTGTCATTCTGTAAGTTTCCCAGATGGCTAGGGATGGGAGGGGTTTATATTGCACTGCCTTAAGGCATTTTTAAACTAGGATCTTGGCCTATATATGCCTAGGTATGAAAATGTGTGTTTAGTCACTAGGATTTTGTGGCCAGTCTCTGCTCTCTTTGTCCCACCCAAGTCATGCAAAGGGAACAGAACAGGGCCAGAGAATCCAAATCTGTCCTGTGTTCTACAGGGGTGCTGGGGGCGGAAGTAGAAAGATAGGATACTCATGGGAAGTCTGGACATCATGCCCACCAGTGCTCAATATCCTTGAGAAGCTGTGCTTGTCTGATTAAGTGCTGTGTCCTGGACCCCAGCTCTACAGTGTGTTTGCTTCAGTAGGGGGGACATATTTTGGAAATCTCATGTAGGACTAGAGAGGTTATTTTACCTTTGTATCTGACACTGATGCAACCACTGTGTCTAGTTTTGGTGCCCACCGTTCAAGAGGGTTGTCATTGAACTGGAGAGGGTTCAGAGAAGAGCCGCAAGAATGATTCAAGGATTAGAAAACCTGCCTTATAATAATAGACTCAGGGAACTCTAGCTACCTTAACAAAGAGAAGGTTAAGGGGTGACCTGATTACAGTCTGTAAGTACCTACATGGGGAATAAATATTTTAAAATGGGCTCTTCAATCTAGTCGAGAAAGACATAACATGATCCAATAGCTGGAAATTGAAGTTAGACACGTTTAGATGGGAACTACGGGATACATTTTTAATGCTGAGAGTAATTAACCATTGGAACAATTTACTAATGGTTGTGGTGGATTCCTCATCACTGGCAATTTTAAAATCAAGATTGGATGGGTTTTTTTTTTTTTAAAAAGATCTGCTGTAGGGATTATTTTGGGGAAGTTCTATGACCTGTGTTTTATAGGTCAGACTAGATGATCACAATGGTCCCTTTTGGCTTCGCATCTCTGAATTTTAGAACATGGTGCCTATTGCTCTATTTTGGAGCAGCACAAGATACATTCTACCATGCATTCCCCGCAGCTTGCCCAGAGTCATCCTGATCTATGCCAGGAGGATGGTTTTGGGACTACAATGAAACCAGTGCCACTCCACTCCTCCATGTAGGCACATTAATTGAGGGCAGGAGGCTGGCCATGTGGCTTTGAAAGTTCTGAAAAGTCTTTTGGAGTCTTGCTCTATAAAGACAGTACAGAATCTTATACCATACCTCCTCTCCCCATATAGTCTAAGCTTGTCCCAAAGGACACTCAGATACCATAGTGATGGGCATGATAAAAGTTCATGTATGGATGGATAAAACAAAACAAATAGGATGATGCATGATCTGTATCTACACATTATTTTCAGGAGACGCAAAGTCTTATAAGGGCCAGACTGCCAAACCCACTGAAGCAATGTAAAGCCATATACAGTCAAAGGTTTTTTATCTGGCATGTTGGGAGAATGGGGGGTGCCGATAAGTCAAAAATTCCGGTTAACTAAGTGTTACATAGGCACCGACTCCGGGGGTGCTCTGGGGCTGAGCATCCACCAGCAGCCCCTCTATTAGCTCCCCTCCCAGTGCCTCCCGCCCGCTGGCGGGTCCTGGAGATCAGCACCTCCCCCTTTCTCCCTCCCTCCCTCCCCCACAGTTCCAGGCCAATGGGAGCTGCAGAGCCAGTGCTCAGGATGGGGTGGGGGCAGTGCACGGAGCCCTATGGCCATTCCTTCACCTAGGAGCAGCAGGGACATGTCGCCACTTCCGGGGAGCCACATGGAGCCAGGTAGGGAGCCTGCCAACCCCACGCCAACTGGACTTTTAATGGGTATCAGAAATGCTGGTTTCTAGAGGTTACCGGTTGGTAAAGTGCCAGATAACACCGCTTTCACTGTAGTTTATTTCACCTTCCCTGTCTTGTGCTTAACTGCAGAAATTAAATTTTGTGCCAGGCTGCCTGAGGTGCTAGTACACATTTCACATATCAGTTACGGCTATAAAACTATATTCCTGATACTTATGCAATGGGTGCATATAGTTAGATTTATTTATAGCTGTTCTCCCCCCCTCATATCTTTATGGCCTTAAAGAACCAATATCATTTTGGGAACTGAAAGATTTTTTTAAAAGCCCTTGGACCTTGGAGGTGACAGGGCAGAGTGCACCACTGCCACACCAATTCTCATCTGGCATGTGACCCCAAAGAGAGCATAGCCACTTGGCGTAAATTAGAACAGCCTCTCCTAAGCTGCTCTGACACGAAGATGGGACAGGAGTGATGCCGTGCACCATGAATGTCAGGGAGGTGTAGCTTGTTCCTAGATGTTCCCCCTCCCTATCCTGTGCCATATGTAGCCTAGTGCAGGAGAGAATTTAGACTAAAGAGAGATTTGCCACTGACTTCAAAGGAAGCAGGAGCAGACCCAATGGCTTCAGGAAATAATTGTTAAAATGAACTAAATGCTATTAGCTGTTCCCAGCAAAGAAGGCACTTGGCAGAATTGTCTGCTGCAGTGTGTCAACGGCCTGAGAAACCAACAGGAAACTTTAAGGTGCCAGCCCTGATTTATAGACATCATTGCTCTTCCTCCCAGCCTGCGGTATGGCACAGTTGTTACACTGAAAAGGTTATTGATTAGATTAGTTACTCAGACTGTAAGCTCCTCAGGGCAGGGACTGCCTTTTTGTTTTCTCTTGGTGCAGCGCTTAACACCATCTCTCATTGGGATCCCCAGGCTCTCCCACAACACAAATAATAGTAACAATGAGTATTGAAAAGGTATCAAAGAAATAGGACTGTGTGATCAGCTGGTCTTCTTTCACATCAGAAAAGCCCGTCTAGCAATAAGCAACTTAGCACAAAGCTGCTCTGAATCTGAATATTTGAGTCAAATCAATTTTTCCTCTCCTGGCATCTGCTCATTTTAGATTTATACTAGAGCGCCCGGCATATCTCATACATTCATCTGCCACAGTGATGACTGTGACGTTGTGCAGTCTATATGGTTTTATAAAAACATGATAATAAGTGAATATAATGTAACTGGGATAGTTTTAGAAAAATATGGTAATAAGTGAATATAATGTAACTGGGATATGCTTCATGCAAAAGGTCTCTTGTAAGGTATCATTACAAAGCTTATAATCTACTGAGTGTGATCATCCGATTTGTATAAATGTACCACTCTTGTATCTAAAACTAGAAATATGAAATATAACTCTGAGGGCCTATTGTAACTATGTAAAGTGTGGGCCATTAATGATGGTTTGGAATCTTGATGACTCCCATTAACAAGGACCATTATCCGCAGATGGCTGTGTTTACCTGTGAGTCTTCCTGTATGTGTGTGTGCTGGCAAGTGGGCAATGAAGTCTTGCAGTGACATGTGATCATGTCACCTGAACTGGAATCCGTCTTTAACCTGGTGCTTTTCCAGTGAGGGGGGGGTGGAAACCCAGAGGGACAAAGGGTTCCTGCCTTATGCAAAAGATATATAAAGGGGTGGAACAGAACAAAGAGGAGAGAGGAGCCATCATGAAGAATCCCCTAGCTATCACCTGAGCTGGAACAAGAGCTGTACCAGGGGAAAGAATTGTGCCCAGGCCTGGAAGGTGTCCAGCCTGAGAAAAAACTTACTGAAGCATGTCTGAGGGTCAGATTATCTGTATTCAGTTTGATTAGACATAGATTTGCGCATTTTATTTTATTTTGCTTGGTGACTTACTTTGTTCTGTCTGTTACTACTTGGAACCACTTAAATCCTACTTTCTGTATTTAATAAAATCACTTTCTACTTAGTAATTAACTCAGAGTATGTATTAATACTTGGGGGAGCAAACAGCTGTGCATATCTCTCTATCAGTGTTATAGAGGGCGAACAATTTATGAGTTTGCCCTGCATAAGCTTTATGCAGGGTAAAACGGATTTATTTGGGTTTAGACCCCATTGGGGGTTGGGCATCTGAGTGCTAAAGACAAGCGCACTTCTGTGAGCTGTTTTCAGGTAAACTTGCAGCTTTGGGGCAAGTGATTCAGACCCTGGGTCTGTGTTGGAGCAGACGGGAGTGTCTGGCTCAGCAAGACAGGGTGCTGGAGTCCTGAGCTGGCAGGGAAAACAGAAGCAGGGGTAGTCTTGGTACGTCAGGTGGCAGCTCCCAAGGGGGTTTCTGTGATCCAACCCCTCACAATGACCACTATAGAAATGCCCACAAATACATAACTTGACTTTCCTAGCTGAAAAAAATAAACTATCTATTTTCTGCTTCCCATAAACTATTTTTTAATTGAACTTCCATTTTTCTGATCCAGTGTAACAGTTTCCTGCATGGCCTCATGTCTTGGTTTTGTCAAAGTAAGAAAAAAATCATCAAAGTATTTCTATTACGTAATCTTTCAAATGAGAGTTCAGAAACAATATGTGCTTGAAAGCTGACTTATCATCATCTCAAGGAAGGTGAAGGAAAATGTTGCTTTCCTTCTTAGGGCACCTTCAGCAATTTACTTAACCACATGCCCGACTGTAAACAAGTGAGTAATGCCGCTGACTTCAATGAGACTACTCATGTATTTACAGTTAGGCATGTGCTTAAATGCCTTGCTGAATTGAAGCAGGGAGGAATTCCAGTGTGTGTGTGTGTGTGTGCACAGCTGTACTGTAGTGCAACATTAGACCCACAATATTCCTTTGTGGTGTAACTAGGCTGATACTGAACTGCAATAGCAAAATGAATGCCCTCGAGTAGTGAAGAGGGAATTGAATTGACCCTGCTTATTATCAATAATTATTCCAAAATCACATCCACAGCATAGATCAATTGTTTAGTTTGTTAATAATCTCACCTAAAATACTATTATGTGACATTAGCCAGGGCCCTTGTCTCCATTCTTACGCTTTATCACAAGCCCTAACACACAGCTGAGATCAGACTTGCAGTCTAAAACGCAGGAAATAGTAACTATCAATCACATGAGAGCTCTCAAGAACTACCCAGAACTGTCATGAACAACCTTCCATCTCCAAAGGTCATGTAATTGTTGGATGAATTTTTATTCAGGGCAATTTTTATGAACAGCAGCACCATGCTGTGGCCAGATGAGATAATCACAGGCATATTTTTCCCGACTGATAAGCATAGTGCAATATCTTCCGTATCAGCTTTCTAATTTAAAAACATCATGGAGAATTCAGCACACATCAGATAGAATCTTGCTTTAAGCATAAGAAGGTTTGGTTATATAATAAAGAGTCATTGTAAAGGGCAAAAATTGTTCTGAATTTAGAAAACTAGGTTTCAGTGGTAGCCGTGTTAGTCTGTATCAGCAAAAAAACCGAGGAGTCCTTGTGGCATTTTAGAGACTAACACATTTATTTGGGCATAAGCTTTCGTGGGCTAGAACCCACCTGATGAAGTGGGTTCTAGCCCACGAAAGCTTATGCCCAAATAAATTTGTTAGTCTCTAGAAAACTAGGATGATTTTTGCAAGAAAGAGCTATTGTAGACAGTGCTGATGGGGTGATGTGCTAGGCTGAGGAGCTGGGTAACTCCCCTTGCTTAATTTTGGTTGCTGTTAGCTACCTAGATATGAGGGTGATGGATACTGCATAAATGTAATACGTTCCAATCCAAACAAATTCTTGAGCCAAATTCTCCACCAACTGTATCGCTGTGCAACCCCATTGATTTCAGTGGGTTTTCATCGAGTGAGAGAGCTTGATGTTGCAAGCTGTTGAGCACCTCAGGAGGCAGTGAGTAACCCTTAACTCCCATTGAAACATTGTGCCCAAAGTGAGGGCAGAATCTGACCCATGGACTCCTTCATTGTCCATTGTGTGCTGGATTCTGGATCTGAATTATAATTACATGGATCCATGCTCCTCTCAATGGAACTGTACTGTATTCAGAGGGTGATCAACAGGCCATAATTAATTAGAATGGGGAGGGTGGACTATGAGGATGTAAACACAGCTGCTCTTTTCTGGCTTATGGGATATGAATGCGATCAGTGACTGAACAAATTGACAGGCCAATGCACTGGTTTTTTTTTTTTTTTTTTTTGCAGTCTTAATTTGACTTGACAGCAAATCATCTGGCACATGAGCCAACATCAATATAGTCTGATTGCCTGGAAGCTGGAAATCAGGACCAAGGACTGATTCCTACCCAGCATGTTTTCGCACTGAGAGGGGCCATAGTTGAAACATCTGGAAGTCACATTAGTACAAGAGTCTCTAAAAACAAAACACGAGAGCACATTTTTCCAGCACCGGATGCTCAGCGCCAGCAAACATTCTAAGAAAGTTCACCTCAGTGAGCATTGACATTAATGTACCTAACCCACCCAACTGCTTTCTGGCACGCCCAGCTAGCTTTCTCGCTTACCCACTAGCTTAATTACTTCATCACAGCACACTTTCTATCTCTCATGCAGATACAGTAGCCACACTTAAACTCTTTCTAATTGCCTTCGGCTTGGTTACACTGGGGGGGGGGGGGGGTGGGGGCGGCGGAATCGATCTAAGATACGTAACTTCAGCTACGAGAATAACGTAGCTGATGTCGACGTATCTTAAATCGAAGTACCTTGGGTCCTCACGGCGCGGGATCGACGGCCGCGGCTCCCCCGTCGACTCCGCTTCCACCTCTCGCTCTGGTGAAGTTCCGGAGTCGACGGGGAGCACGTTCGGGGATCAATTTATCGCGTCTAGACGAGACGCGATAAATTGATTCCTGATAGATCGATTGCTACCTGCCGATCCGGCGGGTAGTGAAGAGTACCCTTAGGTAAGCAACTAACACTGCCTCAGCATTTGTGGCAATAGCATAATTCCCTACTAAGTCTTCTATCTAAAGTATATAGGCACTACTGTAAATACTGAGGTAAGAATTTTTCTAAGGAAGAATCTGGATTTTTTTAAAGGGGACTCTCTAGAGCACCACAGAATGGCTCTACTGTGGGAATGGCATTACACCCATGATCACTCATCAGCAACTGATACTACAATGTCACCTCTGGACATATTGCTTCTATGCAAAAGTGCTTTCTGGACTCACATTATTCAGTGTTGTGCCACAGGCCAGGAGTGTGATATAGGGGTTAGTGCAGGTGACTAGGCACCAGACACCTGAGTTCTATTTTAAATTCTGCCACTGACATTCTGTGTGTATCTGGTGCAAATTACTTGGATCCAGACTTCAATGGGAGGTAGGTGCCTAAATACCTTTGAGAATTTGAGCCTAAACACCTCCAAATCCCATTGACTGCCACAGTATAACTGTCTGCATTCTACGTATAATATTTAAATGTGCCACCCTCATTAAGGTATTGTGAGGATTAATTTTGAAATGTGAAGGTGAATGATATTGTTGATGTACAAAGTGCTAGTATTAGAGGAATTGTTTTGAAGTAAGTTCGGATGTCAAACTGCTTCACTTATCTGATTGTGCCAGAACATTGCTTTCACTCTTCAGTCACTGTCCTCAGCCCAGGTATCAAGACAGTGACCTTTTAGATGTACACTTAAAAATTTAATCATTCTCTTCAAAGACTATGTGTCCAGTGCACTAAATAGTAAAATATAACAGCAAATCATCCTATTAAATAAACAGAACTGTTAAATGAATTGTTTAAGCTAAAGAAGAATAAACAAAATTTGTAAAGATACCAAAAATTGCTCAGATCTAGTGAACAACAATGCAGTTTTTGGAGAAAATGAATTATTGCAACTTTCTTCAATAATGCATATGTACAGATTAATATTATGAACATGAAGTACAACAATTTAGTAACCAAAGAATTTTTCAAGCAAAGGCTGATTTTTCTCTTCTTGCCAGGTTTGTTTCCAGTAGCTATTTACCCCATCAATCCAAATGATTACTTGACTATTATTGAGTGGCTTCTTGTTAGAAATTATATGGAGATCATTTTTCAAAAGATGTCTCAATTGCTAAACTCTATCTAACTTCTCCACAAGATTTCATATTTCATAGAATCATAGAAGCGTAGGACTGGAAAGGACCTTGAGATTTCATCTAGTCCACTCCCCTGCATTCATGGCAGGACTAAGTTTTATCTAGACCATCCCTGACAGATGTTTGTCTAACCTATTCTGAAAAATCTCCACTGATGGAGATTCTACAACCTACCTGGGCAATTTATTCCAGAGCTTACCCACACTGACAGTTTAGAAATTTTTCCTAATGTCCAACCAAAACTGCCCTTGCTGCAATTTAAGCTCATTGCTTCTTGTCCTATCATTAGTGGTTGAGGAGAACAATTTTTCTCCCTCCTCCTTGTAACAACCTTTTATGTACTTGAAAACTGTTATCAGTTTACCCTATCAGTCTTCTCTTCTCCAGACTAAACAAACCCATATTTTTCAATCTTCCCTCATAGGTCATGTTTTCTAGAACTTTAATAGTTTTTGTTGCTCTTCTCTGGACTTTCTCCAGTTTGTCCACATCTTTCCTAAAATGTGGCACCCAGAACTGGACACAATACTTCAATTGAGGTGTAATCAGTGCGGAGTAGAGCGGAAGAATTACTTCTTGTGTCTTGCTTACAACACTCCTGCTAATTCATCACAGAATGATGTTTGCTTTTTTTTGCAATGGTGTCTGTCGACTTATATTTAGCGGGTGATCCACTATGACCCCCAGATCCCTTTCCACAGTACTCCTTCCTAGGCAGTCATTTTCCATTTTCTATGTGTGCAATTGATTGTTCCTTCGTAAGTGGAGTAATTTGCATTTGTCCTTATTGAATTTCATCCTATTTACTTTAGATCAGGGGTCGGCAACGTTCGGCACGCGGCTCGCCAGGGTAAGCACCCTGGCGGGCCGGGCCAGTTTTATTTACCTGCTGACGCGGCAGGTTCGGCACATCGCTCGCCCAGTACATCGCTCGCCCGCGCCGCTTCTCGCCGCCCCCATTGGCCCGGGATGGCGAACCGCGGCCAGTGGGGGCCGCGATCGGCCGAACCTGCCGTGTCAGCAGGTAAATAAAACTGGCCCGGCCCGCCAGGGTGCTTACCCTGGCAAGCCGCGTGCCGAACATTGCCGACCCCTGCTTTAGATCATTTCTCCAGTTTGTCCAGACCTTTATCTAAATCATTGATGAAGATATTGAACAGAACTGGACTCAGAACTGATCCCTGCAGGACCCCACTCGTTATGTCCTTCCAGTTTGACTGTGAGCCACTGATAACTACTCTCTGGGAATGGTTTTCCAACCAATCATGTATCCACCTTATAGTAGCTCCATTTAGGTTGTATTTCCCTAATTAGTTTATGACAAGGACAAGACAATATCAAAAGCCTTACTAAAGTCAAGTTATATACCACATCTACCTCTTCCCCCCATCTACAAGGTTTGTTACCCTATCAAAGAAAGCTAGTTGGATGGTTTGACATGATTTGTTCTTGACAAATCCATGCTGACAGTTACTTATCACCTTATTGTCTTCTAGATGTTTGCAAATTGATTGCTTAATTATTTTCTCCATTATCTTCTGGGGTACTGAAGTTACGGTGACTTGTCTGTAATCCCTGGGTTGGCCTTACATTTATGGGTTACAACTGTATGTGAAATATTAGCTTTTTTACATCTAAATTAAAACAGGTTGCTCATTCTACACAACTCAAATAATGTTAAGGACATTGAAAGGTAATTTCTGTTGTCCTTTCAGCTCAAAACTCATTCTCAAACTTCAGTGGTCAATATTTTGTATGTGTGCGTTTTAGCATAAGAGACAAAAAGATGAGTTTATGTTGATACAGTTTCACTTATAGGAAAAAGTACATACCTGCAGGGATAACCATATTTAACAAGGAAAATGACATCAAACATTGTTACTCACTCAAAACAAAGTACCACAATTAATTTGTTCAAACAGAAGATCAGTAACCCCCTGTGAAGAGTTACTGGGCTCAAGTGCTATCAGACAGAATCTAGACAGGTTAAAAAGTAAAACAAGATTATTGCCATATCCAGGTCCCAGTAAGCACTGTCTGAAATTCTGTCTGCACTGCAGATATAAAACTGAACCATTTAAGTCTTGGGACATCCAGTGATTGTATTTTTCTTTCCCCTGGTATGGCTCATTTGTGCTGCTGCCTCTGTCTCTTCCTACTTACTTCAAGCACATATAGTCTAGAGGTCTGAGCACAGAACTGTGTGCTAAATACACCTGAATTTTAATCCTAACCCTGATTTTTGTAAACTCCCTGTGTCTCTGTTCTTCTAACCGTACAAAGGATGTAATGATGATTATCTACTCGACGGCGGTATTGTGAAGATCAGTCAGTTAATGATTGCACAACACCATGCAAGTGGTAATTATTTTGAAGCTGCAGTAAAGTGTGCTACTACTCCTTGTGTGGTGGGACCTTTTGCCTTGTTTATTATTATTATTTAACACTCTAAAAGCTCAGTCTCCTGCAGTGAAAGTCTGTCTTCCTGTCCTAGCTAGTGATGATAAGGCAAAAGAGCTACTTGCTAAACATGCCTGAAAACACAAGAGGGCACATAGGTGACAAAGTCACGGGAATTAATGATGGCTAGATGGTGGGAATGTTACATTTATGAATCAGTTTAAAGAATCTGATGTACTCCAACTGACTATGTGTTTACTTGCAACCAAAATACAACTCCTCCATTATATTATTGTGAGTAAAACATCATTAAAATTTACAGAGAGAAGGACACCCATGTGACGCTTTCATTTATTAGGATAGCTATTCCTCTCCATTTTGCATGGGTTGTTTTTTTAAACTATGGTATATTTATCACTCAGGGGAAAAAAAGGACTTTGCTTCAGCTCCTTTTGCTTTGGTTGTCCACAAATATCCTAGCAAATGTGCTCTCTGGCAGGGATGCTCACTGATATAGGTTAATTTGAAGCAAATATTAGAGAATACGTGTGCTCAGCCAATTTCAAATTTGTGCTGGAAAGCTGATTCCAAGAGTTATGCTGATCGGGTGAGGGAACAGAATCCCATCAAATCTCACCAATGCGGCTTCAGTGACTTGCCAACGTCACACAAGGAAATCTGTGGTAGAGCCGCACATTGAACCCAGGCTTCCTGTGTATCAGAGTTCAGTGTAAGCAGGTTACTCTATGCTTGTTTGATTGTTTATAGACATTAGAAAAATCCCTGCTTCACTGTATCAGCCCAGTCTCAGGTTATATCATCAAGTCTATACATTGGGCGCTACAGCGGCATCCCTGTAGGGATGCCACTGTAACTATGCCATGTGGACTACAGCAAAGGAAGGTTTTTTCCCCATTACTGTTCCACCTCCCTGACCAATGGTAGTTACACCTACAGAAGTATTTTTTCCATTGACTTAGCGGTGTTTATACTATGCATTATGTCAGAATAGCTGTGGTGCTCAGGGGGTATGGATTTTTCACACCCCTGACTGCCGTACTTATTTCGACCTAAATTTTAAGTGTAGACCAGGCTTATGTCAGAGCTATATTACACACAAAACATTTAAATTAATGAGCGTGATAATGCCTTGCTCTTACAGATCTTACTCATCCTTTGTTTCTTTTGTTTTTTATTCTGGAACATTTCCGATGGAGGAGAGGAATTAATTTTCAATAAGTCTTAGAGGACTGGGGAATTTCCAGAAGACTGGAAGAAAGCTCATGTTGTGACAATTTTAAAAAAGGGTAAATGACATGACTCAGTTAAATATAGGCCTGACAGCAGTCCTGGGCAAGATAATGGTGTGGCTGATATGAGACTCGATTAATAATGAACTAAAGGAATGTAATATAATTAATGCAGATCAATATAGGATTATGGAAAATAGATCGTGTCTAACTAATGTAATCTCATTAAAAAGTTATCATATGTTTTGTGTTACATCAGGTGTTGATCTTCTGTAAGGTGTTTGACTTGGTATGCATGACATTTTTGATTAAAAAATTAGAACGATATAAAATGGATTAAAAACTGGCTGACTGATAGTTCTCAAAATGTAACTGTAAACAGAATCATCATTTACTGGGTCTGTTTCCAGTGGGGTCCCACAGGGACTGGTTCTTGGCCCTACACTATTTAACATCTTTATTAATGACCTGGAAGGAAACCATCACTGATAAAGTTTGCAGATAACACAAAAATTGGGGAAGTGGTAAATAATGGTCACAGATTCAGAGTGATCTAGATCGCTTTGTAAACTGGGCACATGCAAACAATATGTATTTTAACTTTAAATAAAATAAAAGGCTACTACAAGAGTTAATGCGATCTTGGGATACATAAACAGGGGAATCTCGAGTAGGAGTAGTTAGGATATTTTACCTCTGTGTTTGGCATTGGTGAGACCATTGCTGGAATACAGTGTCAAGTTCTGGAGCCTACAATTCAAGAAGGATGTTGCTAAACTGGAGAGGGTTCAGAGAATGATTAGAAAACATGCCTTGTAGTGATAGACTCAGGGGAGTTCAATCTATTTAGCTCAATGAAGAGAAGGTTAAGGTGACTTCATTACAGTCGATAAGTACTTACCCGGGGAACAAATATTTAATAATGGGTTCTGCAGTCTAGCATAGAAAGGCATAACACAATCCAATGGCTGGAAGTTAGAGATAGACAAATTCAGCCTGGAAATAAGGTGTAATTTTAACGCTGAAAGTAGTTAATCATTGGAACAATTTACCAAGGGTCATGGTGGATCACTGTAAATTTTTAAATCAAGATAGGATGTTTTTCTAAAAGATATCATCTAGGAATTATTTTGGGGGAAGTTCTATGTCCTGTGCTATACAAGAGGACAGACTAGATGATCACAATGGTCCCTTTTGGTCTTAGAATCTATGAGCTCATGCTACTTACATGTATAACAATAATTTTCAAGACAGCTATTTTTTCTCTCCAGGAAGAGCAGAGCAGAATGTGTTTATGAGCAAGGATGGTTGTGCATGGCAGCAGGAACTCTGAGGTCATTCTTTCCCTGTCCTAAACAAGAGACTGACAGTGGTGCCAAAATTGCTTGCTGGAGAACATAGAATACCATGCTCCTCAACCACATCAAAGGTGACTGGAACAATTGCTTTGCTCAAAACAGCACCATAGATTTATTGGCTGCATCTTTCATGGACTAAATGAAAATGCATGAAGACAATAGGTCAGCTTTTGAGGATCATAGACTCTTCATCATGTCCTGGCAAAGCAGACCTGGTAATGAAAGCAAAACTGGCAGCATGTTTGCTAAGATGGTATTTTTTAGACAAATACAAAAGATCAGCTACCTAAACAGGATTTGGCAACTGTTTTGTCTTGTGTGTTATTTCATCTGCCAAGGAGAACTGGGCTATTGATCATGCCAAATGGACCATCTTCATATGTAGCCACTGTCTGTGCTAAAATGAAAAGGTAAGAGAAGACAGTAATAACACTTAATAATATTTTACATGTATATAATGCCTTTTGTCCAAGAATAAAAAAACACTTGACTCCTCAAAGCATTGTTTAGCAGATGGGAAAATTGAGCTGTAGAGAGGTCAAGTGACATGCCCAAGGTCATGTAGGGTGTCAGTGATAGAAATACAAATATGCCTGCCTGTCCTGTGTTCTAATCACTGAGCTGTAATCTCTTTATTAGATTACTCTCCTGTCGTAGGATGACTTGGTCCACTGCCCTGTGTGATTGCTCCAGAAGGGACATGGAAGGGAATTCTGAGCTGAGAAAGGGGTTCATGAGTTAATGGGCAAGTGGGGGCTCTATTATTCTCACCTACAGTGTGTCAGGCTCAGGAATTAAAGGAAGGAGTTCAGGGCAGTTAGGAGGGAGACTGTATGTCTGAAGTTCTTACTGGGTGAGAGAGAGGTTTCAGGAATCAGGAAGGAGGGTTAGCTTCTTGTTTCCCCGACAGGAGGTGGGACTTGAGAGAGCCATCCATGGGAGTCATTGTTCTGAAAAAAGGTGGCAAACTTGAAGGGAAGTGAAAGAGGTTTGGAAAGCTCAAGCCCATAAGGGCCAGGAGTTGTATCTTTGTTTGGTTAGGAGGTGGTTTGTCAAGGAGTTTTGCCAAGGGGAAATGCTGTGTGTCACTGCTCTGGGCAGTGATCTAACTTCAATATTATTTGACCCCCATTACATAGTGTCTGAGTACCCTACCATCTCTGTCCCCACAACACCCCTGTGAGGTAGCAGGTAAAGTACTATCCCCATTTCACAATTGAAGGATAGGAAGGTTTACCCAAACTTGTGGGAAAGCAGAGAATTGAACGATGGTTTTCTGAGACCCAGGCAAGCACCCTAACCAGTGACCCATCTTTCCACTAGCACAGAGCCATGGATGATATCACCAGGATGCCTCATGAACACTGAGCACTAGGATGTATTTGGCCCTCCACTTCCATGTGTATGAAATGTCTGTTACAGTACAATGTGCAGGCTTTAGTTTCTTAAAGGATAACTTTAATAATAAAGTTGTGGCCCCTTTTTTAAAGGGAATTTTCTGCAAGCTGAGTCCCCCTGTCCCCAAACTGATGCAGATTTCTCAATATGAAACAGCTGAGAGGTCCCCATAAGGTCCCACTTCAAATGCCCCTACCCTACTTTAGAGGGGCAGTTCCGATTTCCTTGAGTATAAATAGCAAAGATACAAACAATAAATATTCAAAAAACATGCCAAGTTGCTATTAAACATAAGTAATATAAACCCACTTCTGTCCCAGGGTGAGCAAATCTATGCAAGTTACCATATAAGTGATTGCAGCTTAGTGATACTAGATTTGCTTAAACCAAAGGTGGTGCATATTTTAAGCTTAAACTCAGTGAGGAAGACAAATTGCTTCTAGACTCAGATGGATAACTTTGCCATTAATAAAAAGAACAGGAGTATTTGTGGCACCTTAGAGACTAACACGATCAAAGCAAAATGAGCAGCTTAGCAGCCATTTCTTTCTTTCAATGTGCCTTTTATTGTGTTGTGATTGGGTAGGTTGTGTGATCAGTAGCACCACAACCACAGTGCTCTCAAAATACCAGAATTTCATATTATATAAAGCAGGGCAATGGAGCTGCCTGAAAAAGATATCCTGCAATAAGCCACTAGATGGAAGCCCTGTCCCATCATGCACAGTTCATAACCAAGGGATGCAGAAGCCAGCCAAGCCTATTTTACTGGGTAAGAAACATTCTTTGTGGACTATGGGTCTCATCCAAAACCCATTCATGTTATTAGGAGTCTTCATTGGCACCACTGGGTTTTGGATTAGGCCTTGTATTGAGAAACTCTGTGGGCACTGATTTTTTTTTTTTTAAATCTAATTTGCAAGATAATCCTTGGTTTCAGTTTCAAATCTCTGCATGTCCATTAAATCCCTCAATTATTAGTGAAGCAAAGCACCTTCGATTCTAGAGGAAGTCCTTTAGTGGCAGATGAAGCATAATTTAGAGGATAGTTTTCAGCATAGAAAATGAAAATTAGACTCCTTTAAAAATGTTTGTGTCATAGTTGCCAACTTTCACGCGATAAATAAGCATCCCGATTTTCACAATAAGCCAAAAATCAAGCTAATCCCATTTCAAAACAAGGCCAAAACAAGCCAATCCCTAAGAACCCCAACACTCTATGTGAATAGATCCCCCCGGCATGAAGTCTGGGTCTGTGGTGGGCCCGCTGTGCACCCCTGACTCTCTCCCCCCTTTGCCCCTGCTTGCCCTCCCTTTTCCCTGCTTGCCGGGAGCCAATCAAAAAAAAGAAGCAACAAGCTACAAGCCAAAAACTAGCCAACAAGCAACTCACAAGCCAATTAAGCCCAAAACAAGCCCAATTTTTGCATTTTTTCCCACGGGTTTGCCATGTCTGGTTTGTGTCTGCTTTTTCTTGTGAGTTGCTCAGGAACGGCTATTACTTCTATTACAGCAGATACTAGTGGCCCCACCTGAGACTGGGTCTCCGTTGTGCTCAGTGCTGCATGTAGACAGGAAGAGACAGTTCCAGTCCCTAAAATGTAGCTACTGTCAGTGTCACTCTTCCCAGCATTCCAGTCCATTGGCATGTTTGTGTACCAAAATGGTTCTATGAAGAGCCAGGTATGTCAATATGCTTAATACCCAGGAGTGTTACAATTAAATTAGTCCATTTTTGTTTATTATCCGCTCTCCTTTGATGCAGTAAGGAAGTCTAGAGGCAACATGCTTCTATTTCTGCCAATTGTCTTGAATTTCCTGGTCGTCATTAATTACCCCAGAGTGATGCCTGGCATGTTCTGGAATTACGTTATTCTTCTTGGGCCCAGTCCTGCAACAGTGAGAGAAGCCTGAACAACTGGGCTTTGGTCACACGCAAAAGGGTTAAAGCTCAGCAGGGCTCTGGGTAGGAATCCTTTGCCCCAGCTGGTGCTTTAATGCCAGTGCTCCTGGGTAGATGGTTTATCACCGTTACTGCTTGTTCTTGGGAGGAGCAATAGAGACACTTACAGACATGAGGTTTCAGTATGTGACTCCATGCTATGTCTGGCCATTGGCCATCTCACTGTGTTAACCAGTTTCTATGCTGAAACAAAAATCCTCACCCTTTCTCCATTGGTGGTGACGATGTGCTGATACACAAATGCAGAACATTAACTCTGCTTTAACTCTTTTAAAATGTCTAAATTTAAGTTTCTTCCAAAAGGCATAACTGGACCACAGCTGAAAGGTGTTTGAAGCAATTACCACCCCAAAGATTTTGTCAGAGAGGGTCACCTCTGATAGTTTAGAGTAAAACCCAAGTTTCAGGCGGCTTTTCAGCTCCTTGGAGCTGTTTTGTGATTAAAGCATTCATAAAATGCGTTTCCAATAGGTGTGGCCCTGAAATCATAGAATTGTGGGACTGGAAGGGACCTTGAGAGGTCATCTAGTCCAGTCCCCTGCACTCATGGCAGGACTGAGTATTATCTAGACCATCCCTGACAGGTGTTTGTCTAACCTTCTCTTAAAAATCTCCAATGACGGAGATTCCACAACCTCCCTAGGCAATTTATTCCAGTGCTTAACCCCCTGACAGGAAGTTTTTCCTAATGTCCAACCTAAACCACCCTTGCTGCAGTAAGTTTAAGCCCATTGAATCTTGTCCTATCCTCAGAGGTTAAAAAGAACAATTTACCTCTCTCCTCTTTGTAACAACCTTTTATGTACCTGACATTATTACTTGACCTTTTATGTTCTTGTACTTGTATAAGACATTGCTCAAGGTGAACAATTCTTCAGAGTGGCTGTGCTTGGCGTCAGGCTGTCAGCAAGCACCCCGAATATCTTTAGTATTGTATTGGTTCACCTTACACATCTGACACAGATGAAATTCCCCTGGAAACTGGCTTCCTTTTGACTCCTGTGCTTTCCAGTTGAGCACACTTCATTCTGTACACCATCATGGAGACGATGAATAGACAGATAGCAGCAGCTGAAACTGGGTTGCTGGTCTGTTGCTGATAGCATTTCCAAGAGATAGGCCAACACTGAATTCAAACTCCCTAGAATTCAAGGAGGCTTGAATTTCAAATGCCAAATCCTAACTTGACCCTTAGTACAGTGGTTCCCAAACTTGTTCCGCCACTTGTGCAGGGAAAGCCCCTGGCGGGCCGGGCCGGTTTGTGTACCTGCCGCGTCCGCAGGTTCAGCCGATCGCGGCTTGCAGTGGCCGCAGTTTGCTGCTCTAGGCCAATGGGAGCTGCGGGAAGCGGCGTGGGCCAAGGGACGTACTGGCCGCCGCTTCCAGTAGCTCCCATTGGCCTGGAGCAGCGAACCGCGGCCACTGGGAGCCGCGATCGGCTGAACCTCCGGACGCGGCAGGTACACAAACCGGCCCGGCCCGCCAGGGGCTTTCCCTGCACAAGTGGCGGAACAAGTCTGGGAACCACTGCCTTAGTGCTTTGGTTCTGGGTTGCATCCAAAGACTGGAAAGGACCTGTTGTCTAGCTCTCCTTTAGATAAGGCTAAAGTCTCACGAGTGCTGCCATTCTTGCTAGATTTCAGTGGAGATTCACAAGCTCAGTCAATCTCATTACATTTCCACTACTTTTGTCCATAAATTCTTATAAGAACAGCTCAATATCTATTCTTGATTTTGTTTCAAGCCCTAACCCTAGACCAGTGGTTCCAAAAGTGGGGTTCCTGAACTTCTGGGGGTCTGCCGTGGGTTATGCAGGGATCTGTCCTTTGAGGAGGACTGCAATGGGGCTGAAATGCATCGGAATGGCATTCTGACACTTTTGCTGCGTGGAGGATGCCATTTTGTTCTCAAAACGGTGTCTTCTGCTCAGCATGACCTTGCATACACAGTCTGTGAGAAGTCACATGGGCAGAGGCATTCCAGTAGTACCGATACTTGCCTATTCAGGACTACAGCCCAAAACTATATATTTAAATAATAAACTAAGTAATAGAATAATAACAACATGAAACTTATGTATAAAAATGAAAGTGGAAAATTTAGTCAGATGCAGCTCAGGGTCTCAGCACCTTCTAGGTGCATATCTAGTTCCCAAATGAAGAAGAGGGCTTTGTACAGTTTGCTAGTAATTTGCCCACTGCTTCAACTTGTATTTGTGTAGCTGAAACTGCGTACAACTGTGAAACTGAGGCACAAGATCACTTGCAAAACAATACAGCAGAAACATGCTCTGCTTGTACCTCTGCAGGTCTCATTAACTTCCACAGGCTGTAAGAGTGACACCTTGTAGCATAAGTTGCTAAAACCAGAACATATAGAGCCAGACTCTGAAATCAGTGGAATTATCCCAGATGTACGCAGGTATAATTAAGAGCAGAATTTGGCCCGCAAACTGCTAAGCAATAAACAGTGGTTACTACTAAAGGCAAATTTAATTTTGCATCTAATTTCTGCAGGCTCTGAGGAAATCATTAAACAACTGAGTCAGCTCTGGCACTTGTTAGTCACATGGAATCAACATCCTTGTGAATGGGTTAAATATTCTCAACTATGTTAGAGCTGAGCTCAGCACAGCTGTGGGGATGAGGGAGGCAAAGGCTGATCTTATGCCAGTGAAGATAATTAAATGTATGATCACTACTGGGGCATTTTCTGCCCTCAGTTACACCTGTGCAATCATCAGTGAGGTCAACTGGTTGCAGACTTTGATCTAATTTAGTGTGAATAACGAGGGCCAGATGCTCAGACCTCACTTAGGGTTCTGACTTTTTTATATAAAGAATGCATTGATTTACTTAGCTATATAGGGTATGGTTGTTATAACACAAGATTTAGCCTGCCTTGGGACTGAATGGTTTCAAAATATTATATCCTGTATGTCTGCAACATATGCCAATTTATTCTTGTCCCACGATACAGCATGATTTATAAAACAGAGGACCACTTAGCTGGTTATTAATCAGATGAGTTTGGTGGAATCAATGTAATCCCCAGTGGATATTTTTGACATAGAACCAACACTATTGCTAATACAATTGGCACTCCGATCAGGTTTAAACTGAGACAGCAGGTGTGTTGGCAATTAGGATTGAATCTCATTGTGAACTTCTTCAAAAGAATATTTGTCTGATCAGTCTATAAACTAATGTTCATTTGTATTACTTAAGTTATACAATTGGTCTTTTAATCTCTAGCTGAAGTACAACCTGCTTGCTAATCAGTGGTGCAGTAATACTGTGTCACATTCTTGGTACTGATAATTCCCAGACATGTGGATAATAAAGTGCCCCATACCTACATCTGTCCTGATTTGTGCTTGCTAATTCCATAAGAATATAGAATGTCAACAGAGCTGGCATGTTACATATGTACAATAAACCTTCTTTCTTGTCCACAGCTTTCTGAGGTTCCTAGTTAGATAGTGTTTAACTGCCAGTAAGCAGAGAACGGAGGAAAGCTTTACCTGTTGTTGAAGTCAAGTTCTTTACTGACCTCTGCGTCCTTAGGATATGTCTGGCCTTGAGAGCTATTCATGCAAACAGACTAAATCATGTTTTTTTTCTGTCCATTAGTAGTGATAGGAGATTGACAATGGACAAATGTGAGCTCCATGCCAAGCACATTATGTACAAATAACCACAGTGTAAAGATCATCTGCTCCTGCAGCTTGCTCATCACAGTGCAAAGAACAGCAATGCAAGTGAGTAGAAAAAGAACCTGGCAAAGCCAAGCAGAAGAGGAAAACATGATTGATGCACTACTGCAACAATTTCACTGCACAGCAATTTCACTATGATGGTTTGGGAAAGTAGGAGTGGTCAGAGAATACCCAGTGCAAATAATGAATGATGGGACTCTCACCATGCTAGGCATGTTGGCTCAGATCCACAAAAGTACTTGAAACCCTAGAGGAGGGGCAGGGCTAGGGCCTGGGTAGCCCATAGAGCTAGCTTTAACATTTATTTTATTCAGCAGTAATGCAAGGAACCTACAGGCCTGTGTCCTGTAAGGCATTGGCTTCAGCAGTTAGCACAAGGCTTGAGGCCTATGAACTTTGGCATAGATCAATGGCCCAACAGTCATCCCTGAGTTTTGGGGAACTGGGGATAGAGTGTTTAAGGGGGAAGTTTGTATGCAATGACACCAGGCAACCACAGGAATATGAGCTAACACCAACTTTTGGGTATTTTAGGATAGGAACATCTGCAGGTATCTGACCCCCAGAGTGCCATGGTAACCAACTGACATAATGATAATAAGTTGAGATCGTTAATATACTAACCTATAGGATAAGGGCACCCCAACATTAGTAGTGTGAGGAAATACAAATAAGGAAAAATCTCTCCTGTATATGCATTAGGCATCATGTCATCAGCAGACCATATTATAAAAGTTGTATCCCAGCTTGTGTGCTGGAGGAGAGAGAGATGTAGCCCTTGGGAGGTGCCAGGATGATGGCCACTGGTGATGGTGAGGAAGGTGATGGTGATGAGGGAGATCATGGCTAACATCTCAGGTTGTTCTGCAAGAGATGGTGGGAGTACGTGGATGTTCAGACGTATGTTCTGTATTATCTCTATCTACCTTTCTGGGTTAGAGTGTTTGTAACTTTGCTAAATGTATTAATAAAACTATTACAGATACAGAAGGGTTCCTAAAGTGTGAGTGTTGTAATTGTGCACATTAGGGTTCCCACATGAACAGTCATTTTAATAATACTCGGCCTGATCTTGGTACCTGTCAAACCTCAGAGTGATGACAGGGAATTCTTAAGTAATTACTTAATAATCAATAGAATTAATACAAAATCCATATCTCAGGCAACATGCCACATCCCTCTCATTGGCATCTTCCACTGCCTAGCTCCTGGCCTAGCACAGTGGCTTTTGTGGATCTCATTCTCAGATGTACATTCATTGTATAGGGCCCCTTGGTGCCTAACATAGGTTCTGTGGATGCCATTGTTGTTCCAGTGATTTTTTTCCCTAGGTGCCTAAAATTTAGGTGTTGCAATGTGAAAGTCCCTGTGTGGCTCAGACCACTTTCTTCTGCAGTTTCAGTAGAGAAGCCAAGAGCAGGAATGGGCATGGATTCTGTGACTTCCCTCCAACCCACAGTGGTCCAGTGATCCCTATGGAGCAAGGTAAAGGTGCAGTTGTGGAGGGAGCAGTATTGTGTCACTTTCATATCACATATAGCTTGTATACCAAGGAGCTGGAGACAGTGAACTATGTACTTAATTGAACCCACCATTTTCTGTAGATATCTGGTAGAGACCACAGTCCTGTTGTTACCCAGATGGGCTGCTTGTAGATTTGGCCAGTGTTCTTTCGGTGTTTTAGTCAACCCCCTGTATTAAGCAGCACTTCAACAGCATGACGCTAAACTCAGTGCATCACTTTTCAATGGACTCTTTTGCAGATATCGGCTTTTGCACTGATTTCCCTGAAAAGATAGTTAGAGGGGCTACAGCACACTTTTCTCCTTGTAAGCAACAATTTTGTTTGTCTTTTTTTCCTTTAAACAAAAGCAGAGGACTCCAGAAATGGAGTGTGATGCATGCTATAAAATTAGGGCTGTCAATTAATTGCAGTTAATGCACACAATTAACTCAAAAAAATTTATCGCAATTAAAAAAATGAATCGTGATTAATCACACTTAGAACAATAGAAAACCAATGGAAATTTATTAAATATTTTTGGATATTTTTCTACATTTTCAATATTGATTTCAATTACAACACAGAATACAAAGTGTACAGTGCTCACTTTATATGATCATTTTTGATTACAAATATATGCACTGTAAAAATGATAAACAAAAGAAATAGTATTTTTCAATTCACCTCATACAAGTATGGTAGTATAAACTCTATAGTGAAAGTGCGTCTTACAAATGCAGATTTATTTTGGTTATATAACTGCACTCAAAAACAAAACAGTGTAAAACTTTAGAGCCTACAAGTCCACTCAGTCCTACTTCTTAGTCTGCTAATTGATAAGACAAACAAGTTTGTTTACATTGACGGGAGATACTGTTGCCTGCTTCTTATTTACAATGTCACCTGAAAGTGAGAACAGGTGTTTGCATGGCATTTTTGTAGCTGGTGTTGCAAGGTATTTACATGCCAGGTATGCTAAACATTTGTATGCCCCTTCATGCTTCGGCCACCATTCCAGAGGACATGCTTCCATGCTGATGATGCTCGTTAAAAAAATAATGCATCAATTAAGTTTGTGACTGTACTCCTTGGGGGAGGGGAGAATTGTATGTCTCCTGCTCTATTTTACCCGCATTCTGGATATATTTTATGTTATAGCAGTCTCAGATGATGACCCAGCACATGTTCGTTTTAAGAACACTTTCACAGCAGATTTGACAAAATGCAAAGAAGGTACCGATGTGAGATTTCTAAAAATAGCTACAGCACTCGACCCAAGGTTTAAGAATCTGAAGTGCCATTGAAAATCGGAGAGGTGTGGAGCATGCTTTTAGAAGTCTTAAAAGAGCAACACTCCGATGCGGAAACTACAGATCCCAAACCACCAAAAAAGAAAATAAACCTTCTACTGGTGGCATCTGCCTCAGACGATGAAAATGAACATTAGTCAGTCTACACTGCTTTGGATCGTTATCAAGCAGAATACATCATCAGGATGGATGCATGTCCTCTGGTTGAAGCATGAAGGAACATATGAATCTTCAGCACATCTGGCATGTAAATATCTTGCAATGCCAGCTACAACAGTGCGATGCGAATGCCTGTTCTCACTTTCAGGTGACATTGTAAACAAGAAGCAGGCAGCATTATCTCCTGCAAATTGTAACCAACCTTGTTTGTCTGAGTGATTGGCTGACCAAGAAGTAGGACTGAGTGGATTTGTGGGCTCTAAAGTTTTACATTGCTTTATTTTTGAATGCACTTTTTTTGTGTACATTTGTAAGTTCAACTTTCATGATTAAGTGATTGCACTACAGTACTTGTATTAGGTGAATTGAAAAATACTATTTCTTTTGTTTATCATTTTTACAGTGCAAATATTTGTAATAAAAATAATAATATAAAGTGAGCACTGTACACTTTGTATTCTGTGTTGTAATTGAAATTAATATATTTAAAATAAATGGTATTCTATTGTTTAACAGCGTGATTAATCACTTTAATCATGTGATTAATCACAATTAATTTTTTTAATCGCTTGAGAGACCTATATAAAATTGCTGCTTCTTCCCTTTGTCAACTGCAATGCATCTCTAGTGATCTTTACTTCTTTGAATACTTTACAAAAATAACCAGAAAGAGCTGTGTGGATTGAATATTGGTTAATAATGGCTATAAGGTTAATGTGGTTAATATTGGCTATAAGTTATTGGTTTAAATAGCTGCTGGGGAAGAAAGGATGGTTAGAGAACCCCCCCCCCCCCCGTTATCCACATGTTTAGAAAGTTTGTCTTGATTTGGCTAGTGGCAAGAGAGACATATTGTGGTACATCAACGAAGAAAATTCTCTGCCTGCTTTTGAATGTTTTTTTCCCCCCCTTAAAATAAAAAGTTGTTAAAATACATAAAACGTTTGACTTTAAAAGCAGATCATCTCCAGCTAGACAATAGAAAGGCAGCTTCCCAATCCTTCGGCTGGTCAGGATCTGGGTTGATCTTTGGAACAATTTACAATAGCCTTAGGGCTACTCTAAATTGCCTCAGCTGTTGATGGTTCTAAGGTTCCTTTTCAGGAGCTGGGGCAAGCTCGAGCACAGTGGTTACCTTGGCCCCTCTCCCTTTTCCCCAGCTACAGTTGCTACAGTGGGAGGGCCAAGCAAGGAGGAAGTAAGGACCAGCAAGACTGGCTCAATCAAGTCCAATAGCAAATCTCTGACAAAGGCCTACACCAGTTGCTTCATAGGAAGGTGTAATAATCGTGCAATATGCAGCTATGGGACAAAGTGCTCCCCATGAGTTCTCAGCCTGATCTGTGCACCTTGAAGTATGAGATTTAACATCACGTCCAAAATTTATTGTCTTTAACGATAACTCTGGATATTCTTGCTATGCATAGACATGTCCAATCTCTTTGTGCATCTTGGCCTATTATTTCCTGTGACAATAAGTTCCACAGTTTAATTATTTCCTTTGATCAGTTTTTAATTTTCCACACTTTAATTTCATGGGCTGTGCCTTTGGTCTTGTGGTAGTCTTTGTTGCTTGTTATAGTCCCTTTGCCCTGCTGGAGTAGCACAGCAGGATCAAGGATCTGGCTCAATACATTTAAATAAATATTTAGCTTTATTATCAAGTCACCTTTTTATTCCAAGTCATGTTGAGCTTACAGTGCAAACCTGTCAAGTGTAGGTACACAGCTTTCAGGTAGTGCTGTTGGAGGCCAACAGCCCAGCCTAGTACCAAAAATAAATGTTAGGGTTTTTTTCTCTTTTAATGGGTTTACTCACAATCCAGCCTAAGGTAACTGGCACATGCTGCAGGTAGCACAGTAGTGGTATACATGAAGCTGTACACAAGTGCCTCCCCTCAGGAAGGGCATGTATTGAAATGCTCAATCCACCTGCTTTCCTCCAGCAAGCATGAAAATGCCAGCTGGAAACCGGTATTGAAACTGATTACAGTACATTAAAAATGACAATTTGGGATGGGACCAAAACATTTATCATTGCTCATGAAGTTTAAAGAAGAAAAACTAAACACAAAATCATACACAGCAAAGCCTAACAGGGCTTTACTTGCATGGAATAAAACCAAACATTCTACAGTAAGTGTGGCTGCTCTCTCAGATCCCCAGTCCAACGCTACTTAAGGGCCCAGTCCTGCAAACACTTACTACAGGGCGTTCGACTTACTACCGTGACTAGTTCCAAAGAAGTTAAGGAGACCACAGGAAGCATTATATGTGGTAGTGTTTGCAGGTGTGGGAGCCCAAGGGAAGTAAGGGGCATGTACTACTACTGCCAGACCTCCTGTGCACAAGAGCTTTCGTCTTACCATGCAGATTGTGGGGTAAAAGAAAACAAAGGTGGCCCTAAGCAATTGTTAGGATTCCTACAATTCTAGGCATGACTGGGCCCTAAAATCAACCCTGTGTAACTCAGAGTAAACTGAGAGTTGCCCTAAGGTGTGCCATCTAGAATGGGCAGTTGGGGGGGGGAGGGAGCAGTGTTGTCCCCAGCCCCCAACTGTATACAGTGGTAGAGTGGCAGCCAGCGATGGCCCTGGCCCAGGGCTGGCAGAGTCCAGCGCCCCTGGTGGGCGGCAGAGGGTGAAGCAGTGCCACTAGGTGGTGGGCAGAGGGCGTAGGGTTTCCAGCTGTCCAGTTTTCAACCAGAACTACCTGTCGAAAAGGGACCCTGGCGGCTCCACTGCTGACCAGGCTGTTGGTGGAGCAGAGGGGGCCCAGGCCTAAAGCAGGCTCCCTGCCTCCCCTGGCTCTGCACGGCTCCTGGACGTGGCCACCAGGTCCCTGCGGCCCCTAGATTCATGGGCAGCCAGGGAGGCTCTGCGTACTGCCCCTCCCCGAGGGCCGGGTCAGCGGGTCTCATTGGCTGGGAACCGCGACCAATGGGAGCTGCGGTAAGCGCTGCTGGGACCCTGAATCCCCTCCCATACCCCAATCCCGTCCCAGCCTGGAGTCCCCTCCCACACCCAAACTCACGCTTGGCGCTTGCACCCCCCCCCGCAAACCCCTTGCCCCAGTCCCCTCCCGCACCCCAAACCCTGGCCCCACCCCAGCCAGAGCCAGCACCCCCCCCCACCCCCAGCCTGGAGCCCCCTCCCACACTCTGAAACCCACATTGATGACCCTCACCCCCTCCCACACGCCTCAGCCCCAGCCTGGTGCCCCCGCCCACACCCCAGACTGCTCGGGCCAGTTTTGCACCCCAAACTCCTCATTCCCGGACCCAGGTCAGAGCTTGCACCCCAATCCACTGCTGCAGACCTGAGCCCCCGCCCATACTCCAAACCCCTCATTTTTGGCCCAGCACCTGCACCCTTTCAGATGGAGTCCCCAACTCCCAATCCTGAGCCCCCTCTCTCAGTCTGAACCCCACGGCACCAGTCCTGCACCCTGAACCCCTCATTTCTGACTCCACCCCAGAGCCTGCCCCCCCCCACGCTGAATCCCTTGGAGCCCCCCTTCTGCATCCTGAACCCCTGCCTTGCTGGCCACACCCCAGAACTTGCACCCCAGGCCTGAGCCCCCTCCCACATGCTGAATGCCTCAGCCCCAGCCAGAGCCCTGCACCTCACACCCCATCATCCCCCACTCTGTCCCACCCCTACACCCCAATCCTCTGCCCCAACGCTGAGCCCCCTCCAACACGCCAAACCCCTCAGGCCCAGCCCGGAGCTCCCTCATTGTTGGCCCACCCTGGCGCTCGCACACAGCCCCTGCACCCTTCATCCCCATTGCCACTGCGAGCCCCCCCCAGCTCCCTCCCGCACCCCAACCCCTTTCCTCAGCCCTGAGCCCCCCCCTCCAGCCCCATCCTGCACCCCAACTCCCTACCCCATCCCTGAGCCCCCTCCCACACTCCAAATCCCTTGGCCCCAGCCCAGACCCCGCTCCTGCACCCCAGAGCCCTCACCTCCCCAGCCAGAGCCCACAATGAGCCAGTGAGCGAAGGTGGGGATGAGGAATGGCGTGCGTGGGCCCCAAGCCTCGGGGCAGGGTGGGGCCTTGGAAAGGGGGGGCATGAGGGCAGAGCAAGGATGTTCAGTTTTCTGCTATTAGAAATTTGGCAACCACATCTTGCTGGCCCTGGTCCCTATTGAGGCAAGGGGCCATGCCACGGTGCCCCTGACAGACATGTGGCATCCTGACAGGTGAGAGGGGGCACTATTTAACTGTATACATTGAGGGGGACACAATGTAAAGGTTTAGCTGCCCTCCAAACAGCTTGAATCACCCCTTGCCCCCAGAACGCAGGAGCCCCTCCCTGTAGTGCCCAGCTATTGCTCCTCCCTCCCTCCCTGTGCTCACCTGGCCTCAAAGGTCACTTGACTGGCTCTGCTCTGGCCAGCTGCTGCACAGGGAGGGGGACTGGGTGGTTTCCAGACGTGGCTTCCAACGTCCCCGTCCCCCCCACCCCCGCACCTCTGGGCTGTGGCCTCCTGCACATTGGCTAACCCACGTCCCTTGTTAAATTCGTCCCTGTGCATGACTCAAACAAACATGAGGGCAGGCATGTAGCCCCATGGGCCAGCGGTGATCCCATAGTGGGCCCAGCCCTGCAAGCATTGGACAGGACCAGAATCCCCCCCCCCCCGCCCCCCCATGCACAGCTCCATTGGCCTGGCTGGAGCCCCCCGGAAATACAGAAGTCAAATTATGCCTATGCCATCTTTTAGAGCAGTGTCCTAGGGACCAGTCAGTTGGCCAAGGATTCCTGAAGACCTCACTGTGAACTCTGGCCCTACGTCTCTGGTTGGTGGCTTGCCCCAACTCCCCATCTGAAGATACCTCAGTGCTGGAGCGAGCATTGTCTGCCTGCTTATGGCAGCTAGAGTAGCCCTGTGCTCTAGTAAAGAGTTCTTTTGGAGAATGAACACCAGTCAATAGTGCCATGAAACCAAACAACCATGTGTGACTGAAGTAATCCAACTCTCCGTTAACTGCAGACAAAACATCTCTTCCCAGAATGGGCATAGTTGGCGTTTAAAAGTTTGTTGTAGGCTGAAACTTTTGAACGGGGGGGTGGCATGATGTTGTGGGTTGAGCCCAGGGCTAGCAGTTAGCAACCCTTGAGTTGTAGGCCCAGTTTGACAACAGACTGAGTCATTTAATCCCTGTGCCTCACTTTCCCCATTTGTAAAGCTGTGATAATATTATAACCCATCTCACAGAGGTGTGTCTTAGATCTTGTTTGTGCTCTAGTAGAGCAGTGTAAGTAGTATGTGCTTTGTTTTACACAATCATTTTACCTCTTATTTAAAACATTCTCACTTAAGTTCCTATATACTACTGCGGCCACAGACCTTTATGGCTAGGCTGTGTCAACTGCATGCAGCTCATTGTAAAACGTGTAAAGCAGCCAGTGGGAACACCATGAAGCATTCAGAAAGTCTCCTGGAGCTCCCCAGTGTGCAGTGGAAGTGTGTACACTGCTATACTCATTCTCAGAGTGTAGCATACAGCCCCCAGTATGGCTGGCCATGGTACCGCCTACTTCTCAACCCCACTGGGAACCAGGGTCCAGACCCCATAGGTAGGTGCTTAACTTCTATTGATTTCTGCTGCTGCAATGATATGATCCTCCATAGCCTAATTCACATTCCTACCCTGCTATTTTTGAAACAAAACACTCTGACACATGATTTGCTAATAAAGAAGTGCACTAACTGTAGCTGCAGCATACATACCTATGCGAAATGAATGCCATCACTGTCCCTGAGTTTGCAGATTCATGAATAATCTTATGTTTGTAACATGGCACACACATCATCAGTGAAAAGTGTCCTTGGAATAGGCAGAAAAGGTCAGGGAGTTAAAGCAGTAAAATCAGCTTTTCTTTCCATGGAAATCAAGACTCTGACATTCAAAGGCTTCACGTGTATAGCACATTTCATGACTCTGAATATAAAACTAGTCATTCTAGCACACAGGACACACCTTTCATAAATGGAATGTGCCAACTAAGCAGCACAGCTTTCATTTTTAAAAATCAACATTTAATGTTTTGGGGTAACATGAATATTACACAAATATAAATGTACACAAAGCAGGGACATAAGAACCGGACAGGTAGTTTGTTTTTATTTACTTTCCACTTGGTGTCACAGATGTATGCAAAACATGTACACAAGCAAATCCACAGCTTACAACTGCAAAAGGGCAGAATTCATGCTTTCTGTACTCCTGATCCTGCACCACTGGGAGTTTTGTCATTTACCTCTCTGGACACTAGCTCAGATTTTATGGTAGCAGTCTTACATGCTAAAGGCCACACACACAGCGTGACAAGAGGGCATGGGACACTTCTCTCCATGCACAAGCAGGTTATTTCTCTCATGCCCAGGAGATAGGTTCCACTGTGTTGAAAAGCAACAGCATCGTCTTCTAGATAGGTGGGGTGCAGTCACCAGTACATGCTAACCAAACTGCACACACTAAGCAGCAAACGAGTGCATGTTATTGCACATTCCCCAGGCTCACCTGGATGGATACTGCACCTACATTGCTGTAGGAGAGGATGCACTGCTCAGTGCAACCACCTGAGTCAGAATTTAGCTTCTGTAGCTGATTGGTAACTATAGAGGTAAGATAATTTGGCTGCACTGGGCATATACAGAACCAATCAAATTGCTATAAGTTTCTCTTTGGAAAAATCTCTCTTAGCCACCATTCTCCAGAACATGCGCAAAACATTTGCTACGGTAGGAAACAGTTATTGAGTATTAGGCCAAAATTCAATGTGCTAATCAGCTCCAAAACAACTTTTAATAATACATAAGCATATGACTAAAATGGCTCTCAGAAAAATAAAGCACAAAATGGCTCTCCCCAGTAAGCATTTGTATAAAGCCAGGTGTCTTGCTTTATAGTTATAATTGACTTTAACACCACTATATGGCAAATGATATATATGAAAACTAATGTACAATTAAAACACAGTGCTGTGGGCTTTTGGTTTTAATAGAGATGTACAAACAGACTGCCTGCACATTTTTTGAAGGAAACATTGAGGAATCAGATAGCTACTAAAAGCTAGATTTTGTGACATATCACAAGCTTATGCTGTCACTTCAGACTATAATATGATGCCCAAACTCTGAGAAGTCAAAATTCACTCTTTAGTGTTTGTTTGAGATGGATCTGAGCCACAGTCTCTGCATCCAAATCCAACTCCTTATTGCGTTTTCAGGGACAGGGCTTTGGTATGACCTAACACTGAGATGGGACAGCTGTGAAGTCTGGATGTGATCTGAAGCTTGGGGTGTTTGGGCCCTGGAGTATTGCTTTAGGCCCCTGCTAAGTACTGGTGGATTGAATAGATGCTATTCACTGATATTTAATTCCATAATCACTCTGCTATGTTTGAAAGAGGCAGAGGTGCATTTGCAGTACAAATTCTAAACAACTCGCTCGGTTTCTCACATTCTGACATCAGGAGTGTGAAAATAACCTGTTTCTGTAATCCTGAGTTGTTGGAGGAGGAGGAGAGGAAACTAACAGACAAAATATGTTGCTGGTTAGCAGAAGATATTTTTTAAACCTCCCTTTTCCAAATTGAAACCTGAACAAAGGAAATTCATTTCTGTGAAGGATAGTACCCAAGCAACCTGACAGTACTTTGTTGTTATATATACACCATTGGGTGTCCCATATTCCGGACTCTACAGCAAGTCTGCAGTACAAATGGGGAGGGTATTTTATCATGCAAGATTCCCATCAGCCCCGTCTCTTAAGGGTGCATGAGAGGAAAGATCTTCTTGTGGGCTGGGTTCCAGGATATCTGGGTTCAATTCCCAGCTCTGCCACAGACTTTGTGTGTGATGCTGGGCAAGCCACTGAGGTGGAAGACTCCTTAGTCCAACATTTAGGCACATCTGGTGGTAGAACGGTTGAGCCATCAGGCTTGTCTGACTGTCTATGAAATTTCTTTTGGGGGCAGGAGTATATACACCCAGGGAGTGGAGGGTGGCACTGGAGTCCTTCAGGATACACAAAGACTCACCTGTCTAATGATTAAATAGAAGTGTCATCGAAGGGCAGATCCTCCACTGTTTCTGAACCTCCCTGGGAAACCCTGAAGCATGAACCCATGATTCCCTGCACATTGCAATGGCTGTAGCCATCACCCCTGAAGATGTCTCAGATGCATCTACCACTGATGGAAGACTGGTCCCGGCCACAATCTTGCCTTCTTCTATAAAAGCCTGAAAACGAGCTCTGTCCTGCTGCGGCAACTTCTCAGCAAAGTCCACAGATTCTGAATAGTTCAGGAAATCGTACTTAGCCATCAGTGCTTGGTAGTTGGCTGTCCTGAACTGAAGGCTAGAAAAAGAAAAGACCTTCCTTTCCAATAAGTCAAGATGTTTGCCTTCCTTATCAGTCAGAGTAGATCATGAGTGTTGCTGCCTAGATTTCTCCATGGACCACTAAAGGGTTTGCGGCAGCATGAGAGAACAGACATTCCACCCCTTTGCTGGGACATGGTAATGTTTCTCTGCCCTCTTAGGAGTAGGGGCACAAGTAACTGGGGAATGCCAGACCACTCTAGCTGACTCCAGTATGGCTTTATTAACAGGGAGCGCTATTTGACTGGAACCAGAGGATAGCAGGATGTCCAGGAACTTATGCTGAGGATCCTGAACTTCCTTAAGAGGAATCTGAAACTCCTCTGCAATTCTACAAAGAAGTTCTTGGAACTGCTTATAGTGATCAGAAGGATGGAGACATCGGAGCCACCACCTCATCTGGGGATGAAGATGACAATCTTGTAGGTTCCAGTGGAACTGCTGGGTCCGGCATGTGTTCCTCCTCCTCCTCAACTGGATTAGGAGGCAGCTCTGGTTGCCCTCTCAGACAGGTGGATGAGATGGCTCCCTAGCACACGGACCGACATGGAGGCAGGGCCAGCTCCAGGGTTTTGGCCGCCCCAAGCAGCCAAAAAAAAAAGAGAAGCCGCGATCGTGATCGCGATCTGCGGCGGCAATTCGGCAGAAGGTCCTTCGCTCCGAGCGGGAGTGAGGGACCATCCGCCGAATTGCTGCCGAATAGCTGGACCTGCCACCCCTCTCTGGAGTGGCCGCCCCAAGCACCTGCTTGCCAAGCTGGTTCCTGGAGCCGGCCCTGCATGGAGGGATGGTATGGGTCACATGGGTCTGAATAAGGCCAATAAAATGAATTAGATGAAGGTGGCAGAGGTCCCCATGGCATGGGGTACTAACAGCTGTGAGGCAGATGATGAGGTGGAGGTTGATCCCAAGCTGGTTCAGGCCTCCTGTCTGGGAAGGCATGTTTTGGAGGAGGAATTAATGGTTCATCGCGTAGTTCAGAATCTTTTGAGGAAGAGAAAGCCGTAGTCAGTCCACCTTGGTCAGAGGTATGATGTGAGCTAGGGCACACGCGCGGACCAACTAATTCCGCTTTCAAAATTCTTCTGCTCCAGGTGCTTGGAACACATGTACCCACAGTGGAATACCCACAGGGATCAGCACTCGAAGACAAATACACAGTATTGATCAAGCCTTTGCTGAGAATGCTTTAAAGGGAACTGGTGATGCAATCTGTTCCAAGCCTTTCGTGGTATGTATCGATTCAATCCATGATGAAGCTTGCAAAGAATTAGTGTTACTAGTGTGGTATTTAATGGAGAGGAAGGAATGGTAGTGGAGAGATTTCTAGATTTAAATAAGTGTAATATAGGTATCGATGTATCCATATTTGAGAAGATAAATGAATGCTTTCGAGAACATTTCATTCCATGGGAGAATCTAATAGAATTCTCCAGTGATAATGCCTCGGTAATGAAGGGAGTTAATCACTCTGTTCTTACAGAACTAAAAGAAAAGCAAACCAAGGTTTATAATGTTGGGTGTCCATACCCTCTGATTCACATTGTGGCTAACAAAGCTACAAAGATGTTAGCAGTAGATGTTGACAATACAGTAACTAGAGTATATGGTCACTTCTCAAGAAGCTCTAAAAGAAAAGAAATACTAAAAGAATTTGATGATTTTTGCAGTGTAGAAAGCAGAATTTTTTTGAACCATGTGCTAAGTCGAGGGATAAGTTTGCAGCACTGTTTAACCAGACTACTTCAGCAATATCTAGCTTTGAAGGCATATTCCCCCCCCCCCCCAAGGTAATAAAGATCCTGGTGTAAAATCTCAAACTAATCTTTGAAAATCTACAAATTGAACTGTATTACCTGTTTTTGCATAATGTTTTGCCTGTGTTTGATAGTTTGTATGAGATGCTGCAAAGTGAAGCCCCCCTCGCCCACTGCTTGCATGACAGCATTATGCACCTGTTCCAAAAGATCTTTGGAAGATACATAAAGCCATCCTGTCTCAAAGAAACAAAAGAATTGTCAAAGGTAGATTTCTTAAATCCAGAAAACCAAGTGGAGGATAACAAATGGTTTGTTGGATTTTGTGCCTCACCATTCCTGAAGTCTGAAGAAATTCAATGCAGTGCTCATTGTGACACTATCAGTAAAAGTTTTTACTCTGATGTGAAGTGAATGAATGCGAAGCTATGAAAGCTCTTCTGGAAAAGCTTCAGAGAAGGATAACATTTTACAGTCTTTGTGTTAGATTTCAGGAAGAGAAGCAGACATGAGTTTTCTATTCTAGTGAAGACACTGACAATCTTTCCAGTAATTCCCACAGAAGAAATGGACAGCCTCAACAATGAATTTGTTACCTCCCAGTTAACAAAGAGGTTTTAATTTGAAACAGAATCAATGCTAGTGACATCTTTTTGCAACAAGATGAGTGAACTAAAAAGTCCAGTGTCAGGGACACCACAGTTTCCACTGCTTTCCAAAGCTATCTGAGTTTTGTCTCATAGCAATGCTGGATGTGAAAGGATTTTCAGCATATGTGCAAAAATTTGCACCCATCAGAGAAGTGAAATCAAAACTAGGACACTAAGTACTTGCCACCAAAATGAATTTGTTTTGCAAACAGTACTGTTACCAGCTCTATCCGAGCAAGGAGAGGCTGAAGAAAGCAAGAGTGATATGTTCACAGTACTTCAACAAGATAATTAATAAGGTAAATACATGTTTCTATGGTATTATTTAGCAAAGTAATATAAGGGAACTTATATAGTGTGTCTATTCAGATAGGCTTTATTAGCAAATTAAATACCACCACAAATCTCCCTGAAATTATTTTGGAAATGTTGGTCAGTATGGATATCTGAGACAGAAGGCAGAACTGAACCAGGGTCTCCCATGTTCTGGGTGACTACCAGTGTTGGTGGGAGGGGGCTTCTCCTCTGTTTTTCTTGAGAAAGGGATGACCTGGCTTAGGCAATGAATTCCAGGAAAGGCTTCATGGCTGTGAATCCCAAGTGGAGAGAGATGCCTCCCTTAGGCCTGGAGTTAGGCACCTACCACCTACTGAAGAGTGGGGTTTAGGACACACCCCTCTCCTTGGCATGTCATACTGGCTATCTTGGGCAGCTCCCAGCTCAATCTGCTGCCTTTTGTGAATCCTATCTTTAGGCAACTAATTCTCCCCTTGTTGTATAGGGAGCCCAGGTGCCTAACTCAGGGCTGTGAATTCCACTTGGTGGCAAAGTGCCTTAAAGTTAGGCTTTGCAATGCTGAGCCTAGTCCCCCATGTGACTCTCAAGCTGAATCTCTCAGTGCCTCAGTTCCTAGCTGTAAAATGGGGCCAAAAACACTTCCTTTGGCTGTACAGACTGTAAGCTCTTCAGGACAGGGAGAGTCTTCTACTAAGTATGTGCAAAGCACCCTCTGCAACAGCGGTCTGATCTCTGGACGTTAGGTAGTATTGTAATACTACTGCTGATAAGGAAGGGTATGAGTCCATCTCTTCTCTTATAGCTGTATGGACTCTTTAGAGCTAACTGGAATAAAAAGTACTAAAAAAACTTACTCGTGGGTGTGAAATTAAGCAGGAGTGGCTCTGAACATACACAAAGAGCAGATCTGTTGAGTAAGAAGATGCTATTTTTGAATAGTCACTTTCCAGAGTAGAATTGCTTGTTAACATCACTGCAGATTCTAAAGCTTTTGTTGGGTTTTTTTGGGGCGGGGTAAAGAAAACGAGTCATTATATAGAAAATGGTTTTATATCTCTGAAAATAGATATAAAATTCGCAGAAAGGTGCTGTCCATTACAAACCCTTAATGGGTGACATGTGAAAGGCTTTTCTTGATGCCTCACCTGGAGAGACTGATTTCTGAGAAGGGAAGGCCTATTTGTGGTGTATTGGTATCTAACCAGTTTCAGACTAGTACAGCAGGGTGTAATACCACTTACAATGACAGCAGAATAAAGATATACTGCGAGATATATTGTTTTCAACAAAGCATACCTTTGAAAAATATATTCAGTCTTTCAAAGGTTATATTAGTGAAGGTTTAAAATGTGGAAATCCAATATATTTGTATTTTTTAAAACAAAGATGAACCGTCCAAGGCATTGCTAATTATTAAACCAGAAGAAAGTTTAATTGCCATTCTGGACGATCTTCCTCAGGAGTCGGAGACTTGACATTACCACATCCCAGTCTGCATAAGCACCTTCGAGGTGACGGGATATTTCTGTTCCTGATTGGTAGCTCCGGCGACCATGCAGTAAACGCCAGTTGTCAAATGTTACTATGTCTCCTACGAAGAGATTAAACAACGTACTTCACAACTTTGTCATGTTTTCCATCATTTCAAATATATAACACATTGAAGTGCTTTAAATGCATTTGTCTGAGTGTCTCTTTAAACCCACAGCCCCAAAACACCTGTTTCCCACAACTGAGAAATGTAAACATTCCTAGAAAGCACAACATTCCATCACTTACATCTGTCTGTGCCTGGGGTAACTGAGCACCTCATAATCATTAATATACTGATGCTCACAACATCCCAGTGGCATTGAGCAGTGCTATTATCACCATGTTACGGATGGGAACTGAGACAGAGAGGGACTAAGTGACTTGCCCACAGTCACCCAGGAAGTCTATGTCTGGGAATTGAATTCAGATATCTCAAGTCTCAGGCTGGAGCCCTAGCCACTGTATCTCCTGCAAACTGCAACTCCCTCCCACATCACTGGGGTTATAGAGGCTGCAGGAGTACCACAACCCTATGGCTGGAATAACCACTTTGCATGGATCCAACCAGCACAGAGAAAGGAGTCTGACATGAAATAAAATGACCTCACCAATGGAGGCAATGCAGCACAGCCTCTACTCCCCCACCCTACTCCTCTCCGCTGCCTGAATGGGGGAGGAAGGGGGGGAGGGGAGGAATGTACAGGGTATCCAATTAATCATTGTAGGGGATAACCACAGCGCAGAATGGAGCTAGGAGGCTCTCACTCCTCAGTCAGGGACCACTCACATTTGGCCAAGTTCTCAGCCTTTGAAAAACTGCAGTTTGCACCTCAGGTGCCAACTTTCATGTGGTAAATAAGCACCCCAACTTTCACAATAAACCAAAAATCAAGCTAATCCCATATCAAAACAAGGCCAAAACAACCTAATCCCTAAAACCCCAAGACTGTATGTGACTAGATCCCCCCGACATGCAGTCTGGGACTGTGGTGGGCCCGCTGGGCACCCCTGACTCTCTCCACCTCTGGCCCCTGCTTGCCGGGAGCCGATCAAAAAAAAAGAAGCAACAAGCTGCAACAAGCTACAAGCCAAACAAGCAACAAGCTACAAGCCAAAAACTAGCCAACAAGCAACTCACAAGCCAATTAGCCCAATTTCTGTGTTTTTTTCATGGGTTTGGCATGTCTGGTTTGCACATGCTCAGAAGCAGCTTCTTAAGAGTCTGGGAGATAAATTCTTCAAAGGTTCTGCTGGCACTGAACACACATACTCAAGAGCCTCACAGCTCCCATGTGTGACTGCACTGCACATGTGCTATCCCCACCAAACAACTCAGCATGCTCCATCTCTGGGTGCTGGGGCTAAGCAGGACTTTCCCGGCAATTGTGGCTCTGGGCTGCTGTGGTGCCAGGCACCAGAACTGAGAGCAACGGACTGTCTGTCCTATAGACTCAATGCTCTTGCTGATGGTGCCCAACAGTGAGGAGGAAGGAAGCAGCCTGATTAGAAGGCAGAGGTGAGGAATGGTGGGGGTGTGCGTGTGCTTGGGTGTGGGGGGACATGAAAAGAGGGGAATGAAAGAGCCAGAGGGTGGGGAGACGCAGACAGGGAAGCAGTAGCTGACAGGAGCTGGGGGAAGGGGCAGCAGAGGGAGTTAGGGAGGGGAGGTGCAGGTGTCTGGGTGGTATACAGATGTGATTCAGGGGGAAGAGGGGTAGGAGCCTGGGTCTGGATAGGGTTAGAGGGAATGGGAGCAGGAGCTGGAGGAAGGGGCTGGAGAAGGTGAGACAGATGTGGTGGGGGACAGGGGAAAAGGGTCAATAAGCACTTAGAGCATACTATCTTCGGGTTTTTACACTGCTGCCCACCATTGTAACGTCTGAGCACCTTCCATGCAAAATCCCCTCCAGAATGTGGAACTGAACCCAGGAGTCCTGAGACTCTACATTCCTCTGCTGTCAGCAAATATGTATGAAACCTACTTGCAAAGTGTGTCTTATCTCCCTCTATGCCCAATCCACGTACTCTGCCTGCTGCTCCTATCAATAACTCTGTTAGCTCAAGTGGCAGAGGTCTGAGAGGATCTAAAGTTTCCAAACCTGCTTGATGACCCGGGCGGGTGTCAGTATGATGCTACATGATGGAATTTCTGTGTTCTCAGATTTTTTTTTTTTTACATGAGGAAACGACATCCAAAACCACTACATTAAAAGAACATTATTAAGGTTGCAAAGCTGAGCACTCAAAAGTTAGGAAATGTCAGAATTAAGTTTGCCCATACAGCCTTAATCCAGCTCCCTTGTGCATATGGCTTTTGATACAGTGTACGTACTATTTTTTTTCCAAAGGATCCCTGCCTCATTCAGTGCTTTGGGAATTAATCAGGTTTATATAGTGAAGGAGGGTG
Organism: Emys orbicularis; assembly: GCF_028017835.1. NCBI lineage: Eukaryota > Metazoa > Chordata > Testudines > Emydidae > Emys > Emys orbicularis. The sequence continues at coordinate 91,462,519 of NC_088686.1, read as the reverse complement.
TTATCTCTAGGACTCCTGCCGCACGGTGGAAGGTATGTAGTGAATAAGGCAGGAAACTGGAGGAAGAGAAACAAGATTGCCTGTTCTCAAATGGATAAAGCAGATGTTAATTCCCTTGAAGTTTACACCACTGGTGTGGAGTCAAGAGTCTGGCTGATCCCATAGGTGTGGTGGGGGAGAAGGACCTAGATGGGAAATGTTAGCCAAAGGATTAGGAAACTGTTAAAAAGAGCAGACTGAGGAAGAAAGGTAGGGTCTGCAGTGAAAGAGACGGCAACCAGTTTCCTAGACACTGGGGAACCAGGCAGAGCGATGCAAGAGGAGGGAGGGTGCATGAGAGATTGTGCAGAGGAGGAGGAAGTGTGAAGGACTGCATGGAGGATGTGAAAGAGGGACCACAAAAGATCATGCAGAGGAAGTGGAAGGGCCATGAGGGATTCGCGGCAAAAGAGGAAGAACGACGAGGTATCACATGCAGTGGGAGGCAGATCCGGGACTGTGTGGATCATGCGGAGTAGGAAGAGGGACCACACAGGACCATGCTGAGGAGGAGGGGGAGGAAGGACAACAAGGGATTGTGCAGAGAAAAGACCACAAAAGATCATGAGGATGATGCTCAGGGGCCAACAAGGTATCACTGGAGGAAGAGGGACCACAAAGGTTTGCTCAGAGAAGCAGGAGGAGGAAGCAGCATGAAGGACCATACAAGGATGAAGAACTGTTGGTAAGAGAACAAATGCAGGTGCCTTTAACAATGGGTGATGAGTAAAGAACAACTAGGTTGAGGAAAGAGATGGCTGCACAGATGAGAGTCACCCACAGCAACCTCTCAGGAGATGTGTGAATCTTTATTCCCTCAGGTGCAGTGGGCTAGGGCAGAGCCTTATTCCCTGTTACAGCCAGCACAGGGGAGGAGCTAATAAATTTCCCATGTGTCCGAGGCTGTCTCCAGCCTTGGGAGCTACCTTGGGAAAGTGGCTGAAATAGAGAGCACTCATGGCTCCCCTCTCAGTCATGGCTCCACATATGATGATCTGGTTTTAATGGGTGAACTCACTTCACATACACAAAGCCAGAGGCTCTGTGCAGGTGTTGAGCATGGGGGCTAGCAAGTAAAATCCACCCACAACCCAGAGGCAAGATGTGGGTTTGCGGTGCACCCCCCCCCCCCCGGGGCAGCTATTACTACAGCCTATGGGCTGGAAGAGTGTGTGCTCCAGCACCTCCACCCTGCTTGTGTGGGGCAACAGTGCCACTGGAGACATGTAATAATGGATCCCCTGGTCCATCTACATCGCTGCCCTCTGCAGCACACAGGACAGCAGATGCCTTCATGTATAGCCCTGCTGCACAAACCTACTGCGGCACATTAGCATGGCACGTCTTTGCACAAGCACTGTGCACCATGGTAATTTTCAGCCAACATGCTCAAAACAGCCCGTATTTTGTGTGTGTAATATACCTAACTACATTAAAAGAACATTAAAGTTACAAAGTCAAGTGTTTAAAAGTTAAGAAATGCCAGAATGTAGCTAACCCTTGCAGCCTTAATTCAGTCCTCTTGTATGTATGGATTACGATACAGGTTACGTCTATACTTGGAACTAGGGGTGTGATTCTCGGCTCACGTAGCCATACTCACACTAGCTCTCATTGCACTAGCGTGCTAAAAATAGTAGAGTAATCATGGTAGCAAAGACTGAAGCAAGCGGCAGGAACAGATTAGTCACCTTGAGTACAAACCTGACTGGAACCCCCTGGGTACATACTTAGGGTGGCTAGTCTGTGCCACTGCTTGCTGCTGCCCATTCTACCGCAGCTACACTACTATTTTTAGTGTGCTGGCTTGGTGAGAGCTAGTGCAAGTAAGTGTATGAAAACTGGGATTCACACTCTCAGCTCCAAGTGTAGACACAGCCACAGTCCTCAATTAAGTGATCACATACTACTTTTTACCACAAGATCCCTTCCTCATACAGTGCACAGAAGGAACGTGCTCACTTAATGGGCAGCTATTCAATGGTTTGTGTTATCCTCATCATTCAGCCTGGGCCCCATGAATTATTTACTGCACACTATTTAAACCCAGCTCCAAATACAGAGTAATTAATTTCCTCCTATGGTTTCTATGATGCTCTCACCATAGTATCTGAATGCTTCATACCTAGTAGTGAATGTGTCTTCACAACACCCCTGTAAGGTAGTTCAGTGCTATTATCCCCATTCTACAAATGGGGAACTGCGGCACAGAGAAATTAAGGGTAAAACTGTCTAAAGTATCCACTGATTTTGGATGCCCAACTTGATACACCTCAGACCTAATTTTCCAGAAAACTTAGCATTTTTATAGCACTTTACATGTTCAAAACACAGCTCCAATTGATTTCAGCTGCGGTCATGAGTGCTCTGGACTTCTCCAAATCTGGCCCCAAGTATTTCATGTTGGGCACTCAGAGAGGACCGAGATTCCCTTTTTGTACCAGAATTGTACTAACATGTTCAAATGTTTAGGATTTTGTTCTTAGGCAAAAGCATGAAAAAAAATCTTCCAATTTCTATAAGCAGAAGCAACTTATTCACTGACCTGGTTTCATCTTGTAGGTAAACTTATGTTCCGGGCTGTTCAATAGATCAACAAATTCCTTCAGAGCTGCATAAAACGGCTGCACTTTTTCAGCAGGTATGTCAAAAACAGTGTCTCTTGTTGCATTATTATAATTGATACGAACCACCTGGCCTCTGTAATCTACACTGAGAGAAAGAGAGAGAGAGAGAGAGAAATGTATTATCATGCCACTCAACCTTTTAGCATATTTTTGTTTTGGTAAGGACGGGTTCACTTTCCCCTTTCAGTTGCTGGCTGTTACAGCACAGTTCAACAATGAAGTGCCGTGCTATGACAAAGTATTGTACATTATTGCATATCAGACTCCTGCTTTCAAGTTTATCAATGGGTCAGGGTTTAGGAAGATTAATAATCAAAGGGACTTGAGCTCCTAAATATTTTGGCATTTTTGAAAATCCCACCCTTATTCTGTCTATATAAAAAAATAACATAATGTTTTGATTAATAGATTTTTACAGCCAGAAGGGACCATTATGACATCTAACCTGACCTCCTTGTCATGTAACAAGATTAAAAGAAGAGGATAAAACAGCAAGACAGCCTCTGTGTAACATAAGAGTTTTTTCTATCTAGGAGCTTCATAACATGGCAGCATCCCAGCATTGGTACACATTTCATATAGAATTTAGATAGAAGACCAACTGAAGGATATCAAGAGAAGGTTAGTATGGTTGCTTTGAGTTCCTGGAGGGTGGAAAGAATGAGTAGGGAAAGTTGAGACAATGATAAATTCAATAATAAAAATAATAAAGAATAACTGACACATTATAGTACAACATAATTCAGTTGATAAGACATAATAATTAAAGACAAAATTGAAACACTGTTTTCCCACAAGGTGGCAGGCATAGACCCTCTAACATCTTTCTGCAAGAGAAACAATGAAAGATGCAAAAAAACCTTTTTCATTCAAGCAAATTGTTGCTGTGCAACTAGTACTTAATTTGTAATGAAAGAGTTGCTGGGGCTCAAACAATTTTTTTACATTCATAACTAATGCAGCAAGCCCAGAGGTGTCAGGGCTATGAACTGCCAAGCCTAGAGGTACTGGGGCTCAGCCCGGGCAAGCCCAGGCACAAATTAAGCACTGTGTGCAACCCTGTAATTCCTGGTGAACCAGCAATATGGTATGAGCTACTACTGGGATTCTATTAGATATAATCACACCCTTGACTATTACTCACTCTATAATCCTCTGTTTAGACTGCATATTGAAATCACAGTAGTCGACCCCAACATCCGTGAAGTCTACAAGGGTGGAGGAGAGGATCTGAAAGGCTTGAGGATTTTGCTCCTTCAGCTTGTTGGATACATGAAATCCATCTACAACTTCACTTTCACCTCCAGTAGCTGCTTGTTTTATACAATGAAGAAACTGAATCTGTAACAAATTAACACCTTATTACAGGAAGAAATAGCCTGGATATTTAATAATTCATTGTCATCAGTTCATTCATCTGTCCTGTCATTTAAAAAATATCCTAAAAGACTAAAGGACCTGTATCCCCATTGTATTACCCCAGTTTCACACCAGTCTGAGTCTACTGTCACAATGGGGTAAAACTTAAGTAACAAGGTGGTGAATTAGGCCTAAATCACAAAGCTCTTGTTCCATAAATTTCTTCTGGCCTGAGTCAGGTTGGTACAACTGGTGATTACTGCCATATAATTTAAACACACACTGTGGTCATTACAGCCTCTCTAAATATAGGGAATTATTTTCCACTTGCAGAAATGACATAATTAGGTGTGAAAAATGTGCTCACCAAGGATGTCAGTATGTGTCACTGGCTCATTGAAGACAGCAGGTCTAAGATATCTACAGCAATAATGGACCCTCAGGAAACATACACTTCTGTTTATGTTATGTTCAGAGTTCTCAAAAAATTGGACAAGATGGAGCTGAAGGGCCAAATTCTGCTCACAGATGCACGAATGTAAATCGGGGATAACTCTATTGGGCCCAGTGTTGCTCCTACTGATGTTAATGGCAAACTTCCAGTGACATCAAGGAGAGCAGCATCAGGTCCACTTACTGCAGTTTACATCAGTGTAACTAAACACAGAATTGGACCATCATTTACATGAATGCAACTTTCACTGAAGTCATTGAGGACTGCACCCAAGTAATGGAACTGAGTTAGAGCTAAAGAAAATGGGAAGTAAAACAGAGAAGTGAGGGGAAGGAATGGATTCAGGTATTGTTAGCTGCCCCTGTAGTATGGGGTGACGTAATATGGCAGTGATTATAGGGAGAAACAGGGCTAACTGTTGAGGCAGAAGAAGAATCAATCAACATAACCGCAAATGAAATGAAGTTTAGATTCTAAATACAACCTGCCCTAGATAAGGGATGGTGTATGGCTGCACTGGCCCAGGCACAAATGTGGTTCAGGGACTCACAATTCGTTCCCTGTTCCTTCTGTGTGCTGGAGAGGGAGTACATTACTTCATCCTTTTCACAGAAGAGCTTGCTCCCACTTCATATCCCAGACCAGCTAATCTGGACAGAAAGGTCCAGAATAGCTGGCAGAGAGGTCCAGAATTGCTGGTAGAGGTGCGCAGGAGACAGGATACCCATTTGCTAACAGCGGGGAGTACTAGGAAAGCAGCTTCTTCTCTCACCACCATGGCGAGAATTGCAATCTGTGCATGAGCAAACAGGGGCATACATGGTCAGGGAAGGACTGTGACAGTCTAACCCATAAGTGATAATGGCCCTATGACAAAACTCCAAGGGATGCAAAATGAGACATTAGCTTTCCAGTCTAGAGAGATGGAAACTCCAACCAAAACTAGTACTCATCTTTAACAGGATATCATGTGAATGAGATCAAAACTTTGGAAAAATCCTCAGATATTTTTATAGGTGACCTCTAAAAATTAATCATCATCCATTTAGGGCCATACTTTCTGTTTTAGATAGTACCCAGATACTGTATAATAATTAGGAAATTAGCACAATCATGCATTGTGAGCCTAGATGGCAAATATGTTTCTAATGTGCTTAAAAACAATTTTTATTTTAAACTAGGGTTTTAGAATTGAACAGGTTGTGCTTTTTTTTTTTTTAATGTTTTATGGCAGTACGTGATTTTGTGGTTTTGGCACAGATAAGATAGTGAGCTAAGGCACATCTGTTTCCTATTAATGAACTACCACTCTATTCCTATTCCACATTAACCAACAGCATCTAAATGAATTTTCAGCAGGTAGCACATTAATGTGAAAGATTTGGCTCCTCTTCAGAAATAGATCATGCTGGCCTGTTCATTTCATCACAAAATGATTACTTCAAGCCTTGGGGGGGGTGGGGGGATTGCAAGTATGAAATTTGAAGGTACAAATGTTTGCTGTAGTATCTTTAGTTAGTTATACATTCTTTGTGGTACTCTCTTTCAGGTCTGTTGTGAATTATGTGAATCATGTTGTGCTGTCATGGTGACTCAGAGTTCCACAGGTTAACTGGGTAAAAATGTTTTTCCTGTTATTAGTTTAAAGTTGTTGCCATCCAGTTTCACGGGATGTCCCCTTGTTCTTGTATTATGCTTAAGTAAACAGAAGTGTCAATTTACCTTCTCTCACTCATAAGTTTTATATCTTGATCATCTCTCCTATTTGTCTCCTCTCTGAATTAAACATACCTAGAATAAATTTTTCAAAGCTGCCTAAGGTATGCCCAGTTCCCATTAGTTTTAATCTTTTCAATCTCTCCTCATGTGGAAGTATCCTCAGGCCTCTAATAGTTTTCTCTGAACTTCTGTTTTTGTTATATTATTTTTCAGATAAGGTAGTTAGAAGTGGACACAGTATTCAAAGTGAGGAACCCTATTGAATTGGATAATGGCACTGTATATATATTCAATATCATTTTTGTGCAACATACCGCATCCTAATATGCAGTTTGCTCTTTTTGACTTGCACATTACACAGAGGTTTTCACTTAGCTGTCTACGGTGGCTCCCTGATCTTTTTACTAAGTAATTACAGTTAATTCAGTCTCTGGTAGTATGAGTATTTCAAATGTCTCCTTCCAATGTGCACTACCTTCCATTTGTCAAAAGTGAATTTCATTTGCCATCCCTGCTGCCCAGTCAGCTGGTTTTGTTAGGCCACTTTGGAGTACACCTCACATTCTTCCCTAATCTTGATTTACTTAAATCATGTTGTATCTTCTTACTGTTCACTGTCTTTTCTAGTTCATTAATGAATATTTTACACAACATTAGCACTATTATAGCTCGATGGCTCACCTTTTGCCACATGGAAAACTGACTATTTATCCCTGCTCTTTTCTGTCTCAGCCAACTTCTAATCCATGACACAGAACTTTACCTTCACCCCATGACTAGTTAATTTCCTTAATAGCTTCTTGTAAGGGACTCTGTCAAAGTTTTATGGAAGTCCAAATAAATTATATCTACCAGTTCTCCTTCATCTACTAGTTTGTTGACTCAAAGAATTCCAGCAGACTGGTGCAGCAATTTTCCCCATTATAAACATTTGATACTGTAAGAAAATTAATGACTTACAAATGCATGGAAGTAAACATCACTGCTATTGATTTTACTTGATCCTCCCTGTGCCATCTCATTCAGTACAATTTAGGAACAAGTTTTCCTTAAATATTATTTTAAATTGTTTTCAACTTCTAGAGAAAGTGATGGGGTGACTTGATCTCAGTCCATAAATACCACAGAGAATGTATCTGGTACGAGGGAACCTTTTCATTTAGCAGACAACTGCATAAATAAAGCCAATGGCTGGAAGCTGCAATTAAATTCAAATTGGATATAAGATGCAATTTTTAATTTCAGTAAGGGTGATTAAGCGCCTGAGCAGCTAACTAAAGGAAGTGGTGAATTCCCCATCATTTGGAGTATTTAAATCAAGACCAGATGTCTTTCTAAAAAGATATCCTCTAGTTCAGCTACAAGTTATTGGGTTTGATAGTGTTCACTCATATAGCAGGAAAGAATAATTCGCTCCATTGTAGGAATTACTGGTGTAATTCTATGGCCTGTTATATGGGAATTCAGACTAGATAATCATAATTCTTCCTATGGATTGATGAACTTTAAAAAAACGGAAATTTTACATATATCTAAGTTTTGCTCAGCAGACACATTACCTGTTGCTTTTTCAAACTATAGGAACAATGAGATTTTCCCCCTTGCTTTGTGGAAAAGTCAGTAGGTTCCCCTTACCCCAGGTGGATGCTGCAGAACAGGGTAATCAGTGTGAAAACTTAGCTTCCCAGATGTGTAAGCCACATTATTAGCATCCATTTTGTCTTCCACTTGCCAAGTAGGGCTTTACAATGAAAGGAAAAAAAAAAAAAAACAAGAGGAAACATGTTAAAGCCATCTGCCATTTAAGCCAGCAAAGTACAATGAAACTATGAAATCTCAATACAAAAGAGCTATTAAAAATTGCTGGATATAGAATTATTGTTATAATGAGAAGGGACAAACAATGAGTCACCAGTGCCCTTCATAGCACTGAACTGGCCATTTCAGCAACTGTGCAACAGAAGCAATCACTTCAAAAATGATGCTAGTGTGTGTGGAGTAGGCCAGACAAGTTGCCCCCAGTGCTATATCTCCGAGGGTATTGCCTTTGCTTTTCTAGTAAAAGCTCTGAGGACTGTATTGTGCCAGCATTCAGCAGAAGGACAGGACAGAACCTCAGCTGGTGTAAATAAGTGTAGCACCTACTGGGGTTGCACAGGTGTAAGGGAGGACAGCATTTTTGGCACGGTTTGTTCAATTTGGTCATTTCCATTTCCCCAAAGAAAAAGTGGAAGCACTGTAAGTTGCATTTCTTTTTCAAAGATTTTTAAGCCTTTAAATGACAGGGAAAATGTCAAAGACAGAGTACCCTTTACAACATGGCCTTTCCCATATTCCCTTAAAAGAAAAATCTCTGGATGAAAGACGTCAAGATATAATTTCTTGCCGTTCCCTTCGTACTTTCTGAGAGCTAATCCCATTATTTTTCCTCTACATTTTTATTAAATTTCAAGATGGATGAACTAAAATCAGCATGAGTCTTGCTGACAACAGCAACAAATTATATATTGTAAGGTGGTTGAGTACAAAGACATACAGTCATCAGATTTGCAATGCAGTCAAAATATGTTTCAAATGACACACCATGCAGCAAAGTCTAAGGCCAAAAACCACATGTTCTGGTTTGCACAAAGTTCATACAGTTGAATACAGTTCATGGCAAACGTGTAATATAGATCCAGACATTTGTCTGGGAAGTGTAAGTCAACATATGCAGTCCATGTAATCACTGAAGAAGACATGATTTAAAAAGAAAAATATGAAAACTCATTTCCCCTTGTGAATTACTGTAGACTAAATATACAAAACACAAGCCATTTGAAATATAGAGATAATGCTTATTTTTTTATAAAATGCCCAGGTTAAACTTGAAAACACAGTTCAAAATGATTTATATATTGTATACAAAAACTTTTGCTTTGGGACAAGAATTTTTAAGTATAGGTATGCCAAAAACTGCTAAAGGCAGATTTATAAAATTGCTGGGGAAAAAACCCAGAATATTAACAAATGTGTTCAACTGTCATGGGGAAATTCATTTAATTATATGGTATAGTAAGTATTCATCACATGTGACTTCAGTTCTAAAATATGAAGACCTCAACCACATTTGCACAGTTACTAATTTTAAGGCCAAAAAAAAATGTGTTATGTCATCCTTGTCATTAGTGTTGAGGGTAGCTTTGTCGTGGTAGGCTCCAGAGCAATTTAATGGCTCCAAAGCATTTTAATCTACTGTAATGCTCTTGCTTCTCAGAAAATATATACCTCTGGTGAAATAAAAATACATTATAGAATTACCGTGACGTTTTACAAAAAGGCACGTTCATTCTGTTAAACAAGGTATGCTATGGGAGTTAATCCACTGGAACATTCCTTCCACGTAAGGAGATTCTATCAAAGATCAAGTTACTAACTTATAGCCAAATATTGATTTAATGCAAAAAGCTACATTAATGCACTGTCCAGCTTGAAAATGTAATGCACAGAAGTTAGCAAATTCAGACCTTAACATTGCTAAAGAGGTAGAACTCAGTCACAGGGAGAGTTGCTGTCTGATGAGAGTGCTGGTACAAGAGGTAAAGGAGGAAAATATGGGTAATCCCAGAGGACTCTGATCCCTCAACAGAGAACAAAATGGGCTGGGAATGGTCTATGGATCAGTAACAAAAGTCAGATTCCAACTTCAGTTGCACAGCCTGCATGGCAGAAAATCAAGCACTGTGCAGGTACAACAATCGTGTGTGTTACATAGCAATACATACAGCCCACCTGAGATGAGAAGCTAGCCTGCTAGCTGTGACTGGGAATCATTGGCACTGAAATCTGCAACCATACTGAAACTCAAGCCACAATAATTAAAAGGTTCTGGAACCCAAGCCCAGTTTAGCAAAAATATACCACATTTTTGTATCTGAAATGGGAAAACTCAGCATGAGGCAGGGGTTCTCTCGCCATTGAAAAACATAATAAAATATATATTTAAAAATATTTGACTTAGAGGAAAATAACAGTGAGTTTCTGACTTTATAAGAGGTACTAGAGAGACTACGGGCTTGTCTAAATGGTGGCAAACCACACAAAGAGGCATAATTTGTGAAGTGCTCTAATGTGTTGCGCTGTAATTCCCTATGTTGGCACACTACCTACTTCGCATTGGTGTAGTTCTGTTTCAGCTACACCAGGAATCTCTTATGTATCTATTTGTCCAAGCTTTCTCAACTGACTGAAGCAGGAAACCCCGATTCTTAGCCAATCATCTTCTGCGTTACAGCTGCAGTATCTGGGGAGTGCAATTTGTCTGATCCACTCATCCAGAATATCAGTGACTGACTGGAAACCCTGTATAGTATAGCGACATACATAGAACTTGGAGGGAGCAGCACAGGTTGAAGAAAAAAGAACAGTTTGGAAGATGCACCAGGAAGTCAGTCTGTGCACCCGTGGCTGGCATGCAGACCACGGCATCTCTGTAAATAGATATCCTAATAGTCAGTTTAGTTTTAGAAACAGGGAGTCCTCTCAAGTTATTACCCAGCACGCAGTACATAAAACATACAGTAACCTACATACTTTGGTAAGGACACTTTTAAAAATGAGTGACGATAAATAAAAATAAATGTACTTGGTTTCTGTGCTCCGAAAGGACATCTGGACAAGATTAAAGACTTGTGCTTCTTTCTTCATTTGTGGGAGCTGCATTTACTGTTGTTCTGTTATTGGGAGAATCTGCAAACTGGTTGGGATATTTATTTAGCAAGGTTGTCAATCTGAAATTTATAATTTTGTTTCTAACGTTTGTTAGACCTTTGGATTTGAGTGCCATTAAAATAACAAGGAATTATTAGGAATTATTATTTGATTATAGTTTTTTTTTTAAAAACCCTCAACATTACACATAAGCACTAATTGAACTTCTTTGTTAGTGTCTAAGAAATTGATTGTAAAGTCTTTCGTTAAGTCTTTTGCTAAGAACTGCATGTTCAATAGGTTCTTACCAAAAAATGTGCAGTTGGGCTGCATATGGAAATGCCAACACCAGATGCTGAAATTTCCTAATAATTCATGTCTCAAAGTGAAATGCATTAAAACTGGGGGGAAAGATGCTAAATGTAGCCAAAAATATCATCAGGAGAGAAATGAGTAAGTGTAACTGAATATTAAGTCCCCCTCTATTCTATGATCTTTTAAATGAATTCCAACTACAAATGACATATAAAAATATTGAAAAAGACTTTAATGTGCTACATTATATAGCCTAACAAACATAATAGCTATATAAAAGACAGTTACCTTTTCCGTAACTGGTGTTCTTCGAGATGTGTTGCTCATGTCTATTCCACAATAGGTGTGCATGCTTGCCACGTGCACCGGTGCTGGAAGTTTTCCCCCTAGCAATACCCATAGGGGAGCGCCACAGCGACCCCTGGAGTGGTGCCTTCATGACGTGGTATAAGGGGCACTGCTCGCTCTCCCCACCCTCAGTTCCTTCTTACCAGACAACTCCGACAGAGGGGAAGGAGGGTGGGATGTGGAATAGACATGAGCAACACATCTCGAAGAACACCAGTTACGGAAAAGGAAACTGTCTTTTCTTCTTCTTAGAGTGATTGCTCATGTGTATTCCACAATAGGTGATTCCAAGCTATGTCCATTGGAGGTGGGTAGGAGTTCACAAATTCTTGGGACGGAGTACAGCCCTGCTGAACCCGGTGTCTTCCCTGGTTTGGGAGACGATCGCATAGTGCGAGGTGAACGTGTGAACTGAAGACCACCTGGCAGCCCTACAAATGTCCTGGATGGGGACGCGGGCCAAAAAGGCAGCCAACGAGGCTTGCGCCTGAGTCGAGTGCGCCTTCACAATTGGTGGCAGAGCGATTCCCGCCAGGTCATAACAAGTACGGATGCACGAAGTGATCCAGTTGGAGAGCCGCTGAGTGAAGATCGGCCGACCTTTCATGCGCTTGGCCAGGCGATGAACAGTTGAGAGGACTTTCTGAACAGCTTAGTCCGCTCCAGGTAGAAAGCCAGAGCCCGTCTCACATCCAGCGTGTGGAGATGGCGCTCCTTACTGGACGCGTGGGGCTTGGTGCAGAGGACCGGTAGAAAAATGTCCTGACCCATGTGTTAGGCGAAGACCACCTTCAGGAGGAACGAAGGGTGTGGGCGGAGCTGGACCTTATCCTTATGAAACACCGTGTATGGGGGCTCGGAGGTCAGGGCCCTGAGCTCCAAGACCCACCTGGCCAACATGATTGCAACCAGGAAGGCCACCTTCCACGAGAGGTGGGACCAGGAGCACGTGGCTAGTGGCTCAAACGGGGGCCCCGTGAGATGGGCCAACACCAGGTTTAAGTCCCACTGTGGGACTGGGGGCCTAAAATAGGGGAATAGACAATCCAACCCCTTAAGGAATCGGCCAGTTATAGCATGGGAGGCCATGCACTGGCGGATGGAAGGCCGATATCGCCACCAGGTGCACCTTGACTGACGAGGGCGCCAGGTCCTGGGCTCTAAGGTGGAGGAAGTAGTCCAGAATAAGATTGATCAGGGCGGCCACCGGGGAAATGCCCCGCTCGTCCGCCCATCTGGAAAATCGAGACCACTTTGCCAAGTAGGCTCGGTGCATGGAGGGTTGCCTGCTTTCTAGGAGGACATATTAAAGCCCTTCTGAGCACGTCCTTTCCTCCCTACCTAACCATTGAACAGCCACGCCATGAGGTGGAGTACCGCTAGGTTGGGGTGGAGGAGGAGGCCCTGGTCCTGGGAGAGCAGGTCCGGGCAGGACCGCAACAGCCATGGCGGGGCAACCGCCAGGCCCATGAGGGTCCCGTACCAATGCTGCCTGGGCCATGCCGGGGCAATCAGAAGGACCCAGGCCTTGTCCGTCTTTATCTTTTCCAGGACCTTGCCGATGAGCGGGAACGGGGGAAAGGCATAGAGAAACTGGCCTGACCAGGATAGGAGGAAGGCATCGGAGACAGCGCCCCATCCCAGCCCCCCCGAGCAGAACTGGGGACAGCGACGGTTCTGCCGAGTCGTGAACAGGTCCACCTGGGGAGTTCCCCACACTCGGAAAAGTCTGTGCATCACCTCTGGGTGGAGAGACCACTTGTGCTGAGAGGAGAAGTCCCTGCTCAAGCGATCCGCCTGCGCATTCCAGGCGCCCGGCAGATGGAAGGCCTGTAGGCAGATGTTGTGGGCTATACAAAAATCCCACAGCCTGAGGGCTTCACGGCAGATGATCAGGCCCCGCCTTGCCTGTTGATGTAAAACATCAAGGTTGTGTTGTCTGTGAGGATCCTGACCACCCGGTCCTCCAGGTGTGAGCGGAAGGCCATGCATGCCAGCCGTACCACCCTGAGCTCCTTGACGTTTATGTGGAGGGTCAGATCCCAAGCCAACCACAGACCGTGGGTCTGAACGTTCCCCACATGGGCCCCCCATCCCAGGTCCGAAGCATCGGACACCAGTTCCAGCGAGGGGGCCCTGCCACTGATCGGGACCCCTTGGAGCATGTTTCTCGGGGAGGACCACCACCGAAGGGAGACGATCACCGGTTCAGGTACCGTGAGGACTTTGTCCATCCTGTCCCTGGCCTTAGAGAACTCTCAGACTAACCAGAGCTGGAGGGGCTTCATCCTGAGTCTGGTGTGACGGACCAGATACGTGCATGCCGACATATAACCCAAGAGCTGGAGGCACGCTCTGGCTGTTGTCACCGGAAACCTTGTGACCGGGTCTATGAGCCCATTCAGGGTCTCGAACCTATCCGGTGGGAGGGAGGCTCTGGCCGACGAGGCGTCCAGGACCGCCCCGATAAACTCTATGCATTGAACCGGGATTAACGTCGACTTGGTGTTGTTTACCCACAGGCCCAAAGTGGTGCACGTGGACAGAAGGAGCGCCATGTGATCCCACACCTGCGACCGGGAGCTACCCTTGACTAACCAGTCGTCCAGATAGGGGAAGATCTGGACCCCCCGGCGCCTGAGGTAGGCCGCTACCACTGACCTACATTTCGTGAATTCCCTGGGGCCAGTGGACAGGCCAAACGGGAGGACCGTAAATTGGTAGTGTTCCTGCCCCACGACAAAACGGAGGAAGCATCTGTGCCCCTCGAATATATGAATGTGGAAGTACGTGTCCTGCAGATCGAGGGCGGCGTACCAGTCCCCGGGATCCAGGGAGGGGATGATGGAGGCCAGGGAGACCATGCGGAACTTGAGCTTCACTATGTACTGGTTCAGCCTTGCAGGTCCAAGATGGGCCTGAGCCCCACTTTGGCCTTCGGGATTAGGAAATAGCAGGAGTAGTACCCTTTGCCTTTGAACTCCCCGGGTACCGCTTCCACCAGTCCTAGGCCCAGGAGCTGCCCCACCTCCTGCTCGAGCAGAGCCTTGTGCGAGGGGTCCCCCAGGAGGGACAGGGGTGGGGGGTGGTTGGGCGGGGAGGAAGTAAACTGGAGGGTGTAGCCCCGGGAGATGGTGTTGAGGACCCATCGGTCCAAAGTCAGCCACGACCACTCCGGGAGGAAAGCACACAACCGATTGGAGAAGGGAAGTTTTATTGAAGGTGGATCCCTGACTAGAACTGGCAGGGCGCCCCCCGGTGTCCCGTCAAAACTGCATTTTCCCCGCCTGCCTGCCCTTGGAGGACCCAGGTTGGGGGGCAAGCCGAGACTGCCTCTGTGGGCGCCTCTTATAGTCCCGCGACTTCTTATAAGCAGCCTCATATTTTGGGTGGGTGGTCTGAGCGGAAGTCTGCTGCGGCTTGAACTTAGGTTTAGCTGGAGCCGGAACATAAGACCCAGAGTCTGGAGAGTCGTGTGGGAGACTTGCAGGCCATGCAGCTTTGTATCCGTTTGTTCCACAAACAGAGCTTTGCCGTCAAATGGGAGGTCCTGCAGGGAGGTCTGCGCCTCGCTGGACAGCCCAGAGAGTAGGAGCCATGACGCTATTCTGATGGACACCGCGGAGGCCATGGGCCGCACGGCCATGTCCGCCGCATCCAAAGCTTCCTGCAGGGTTTCCTGGCAGTCACTGTACCCTCCTCCACCAGCGCTTTGAACTCCTTCCTGTCACGCTCCTGGAGGGAGTCCTCGAACTTGGGCAGGGAGCCCCACAGATTGAACTCATACCGGCCCAGGAGAGCCTGGTGGTTCGCCACCCGTAACTGGAAGCTTGAGGACAAATAAATTTTCCTTCCAAAGGAATTCCAGCCTCCGTGAATCTTTATTTTTCCAAGGGAGGCAGGGCCGTAATCGCCTCATCCAGGAAGGGCGAGGAGGCCGGCGCGGTACTTTGAGTGTCCACCGGTACCAACTGGTCGGTCTCCAGGCACGGTGCCGAGGATGTACGTCCCACCGACTCCTTCCTCGGAGGTCCAGAGAGGGAGGCCAATGGTCCTTCTGAGGCTCCGGCCACCGAGCGAGCCCACATCAGGGGCTGCATCGGGAGCCACGGTGCACACTGGTACCATTGGGCTGGCCACGGGGCCTGGTGCCACTGCACCTGCTGAGGCACAGGTGGAGCCGGTTGTTCGGCCTGACTGGCCTGGCACATTGATGGACGACTACGAAGGGAGGCCGGGCTGACATATGACCTGCCGCTGTCCCCGGACTGGGAGGAGCAGTGGTGCCGGGAGCGATGCCGACCACTGGACCGTGATCCCGACGTGGAGAACCGGTACTGTCGGTAACAGCTGCTCCGCGATCGGCTCCGATGGGTGGACCTGTAACAGTGAGACGCCGGCAATCGACGCCCAGGGCTGCAGAGGCGGTGCCATGGCGGGTTCCTGGCGGAGACGCCGAATGGGAACGACGTCGACGTCCGTGCCGTGACTGGCTGTGATAACCCCTCCGAGACGAGGACCTTTGGCGACATCTGCCTTGGTCCCGTCGGTGTTCACTCCTCGAGGAGTGCCCAGAGTCTCGGTTGGACAGAACCCAACCAGACAGTCTGGTGGGCGTCGAGGGTGATCCACGTGGACTTTTCCCTGAATGGTCGCTGTGTGGTGAACGGTGTCAGGAACGTTCCCTCGACCGAGACCGGTACCGAGCCGCGGGCGACTGCAGAGATCCCAGCGGTGGCTTGCCTCTGGAGCGCGGGGCCGACATCGGCGGTGCTCCTGGTACCGGCCTGGACATAACATCCCAGGCCGCCTGCAGGGCCTCCGGCGTGGAGGGCTTCCGGACATCTGGGGAGGCCTGCTCCGAATGGGCCGGACTACTCCACTCGACTTGAGTTGGAGGCCTAGAGGCCGGTGGGGATCAAGGACTGCCCGACATGGGTCTAGCCTCTGTCCCGGGTTAACTCCAGTGTCACAGTGAAGAAGGCCTCTTTCTAGCCTTCTTGGCATGCCCCGTGGACAGAGAGCGGTGCCAGCTGGCTGATAGTGCTGAAGGGTCGCCGCGCACCGACACTGAGGTGCTGACTTGGAGTGGTGCGCCAGAGCCGGGGTCAGCACCGACTCCATCAGAATAGCCTGGAGCCTAATGTCCCTTTCTCTTTTGGTCCGAGGCTTAAACGACTTGCAAATCTTGCAGCGATCGCTGAGATGGATTTCCCCCAAACAGCGCAGACAGTCCGCGTGCAGCTCACTCAGTGGCATAGATCGCCTACAAGTGTCACAGAACTTAAACCCCGGGGCGCGGGGCATGCCTTGGCCCGGGCGCTCTAACTAAACTAAACAACTAACTACCTACAGGTACCATACACTGAACGAACAAGCAGTTTTGGGGACGAGCTACAGCAAAGCTGGAGCAGAGCAGTTCAGAAGCACCTTCACTGGCGGCAAGAAGCAACTGAGGGTGGGGGAAGCACACAGCGCCCCTTATACTGCACCATGAAGGCGCCACTCCAGGAGTCGCTGGTGTGCTCCCCTATGGGTAATGCTGGGGAAAAACTTCCGGCACCGGTGGCACGCACACCTATTGTGGAATACACATGAGCAATCACTCGAAGAACTGTATTCATATGCATTAACCTATTTCCTTAAATATTTACTATGCATTTACTTCATACAAACCTGTATTAAAACGCTTAAAGCTATTTTTCAGATGTTACAAATGACGATGATAATTTCTTAAAACCCTAAAGTAATTTAGGGTGAATTTCGCCTCTGTGCAGAGGGCCAGTGCAAGACCTATGCATATATTCATAGATTCCAAGGCCAGTAGGGATCATTGTGATTATCTAGTCTGACCTTCTGTATAACACAGGCCATAAAACTTCCGTAAAATAACTCCTTATGAACTACAGAAGATCTTTTAGAAAACCATACAATCTTGATTTAAAAATTGCCAGTGATGGACAATCCGCCAGGACCCTGGGTAAATTGTTCCAATGGTTAATTATGCTCACTGTTAAAAGAATTACATCTTATTTCCAGTCTGAATTTGTCTAGCTTCAACCTCCATATATTGGATGATGTTATACCTTTCTCTGCTAGATTGTAGAGCCCATTAACAAATATTTGTTCCCATGTAGGTACTTATAGACCAGTGGTGGGCAACCTGAGGCCCGTGGGCCGAACGTGGCCTGTCAGGGTAATCCGCTGGCAGGCCGAGAGACAGTTTGTTTACATTGACCGTCCGCAGGCACGACCACCCACAGCTCCCAGTAGCCACGGTTTGCCGTTCCTGGCCAATGGGAGCTGAAGGAAGCGGTCGTGCTTGCGGACGATCAATATAAACAAACTGTCTCGCGGCCTGTCAGCGGATTACCCTGACGGGCCACATGCGGCCCGCAGGCAGGTTGCCCACCACTGTTATAGACTGTGATCAAGTCATCCCTTAACCTTCTCTTTGTTAAGCTAAACAGATTGAGCTTCTTTGGTCTATCACTACAAGGCATGTTTTCTAATCCATTCATCATTCTGGTGGCTCTTCTCTGAACCCTCTCATTTATCAACCTTTTTGAACTGTGGATACCAGAATTCGACAGTAGTCCAGCAGCAGTTACACCAGTGCCAAATACAAAGCTTATGCGCCTCTTAAGTTTCACTTAAACATTAAGTTGAGGGTTTTAGTGGAACTTAAGTGCTGCATAAGCTTTGTGCTGGCCCTTCTCTGTGCAGGGTGGATTTCACCCATGATTTATGACAAAATCCATTAGCAAAACCTCTTCTGTAAAGATCTGGCTAGTTACACCCTCAAAATTACTGGACATTCAGTTAGGGATGAAACCACTAATAGCTAACTACAACTTGAGGGCAGCTGAATAACACTCAAGAAGATGGTATCACCTTGAATATAATGTGTGTGTGTGTGTGAAAGCGAGAGAGTGCAGCTACTCGAGCATCAGAAATGAAGAGTATCAGTTGAGAGAGGAAGTGAGGTTCAGCCAACATCTGCCCAAATTTCTGTTTTCAGTCTCTGAGGCTAAAGTCTCTCCTAAACAAGACAAAAGAATGTATTCATATAGGGCTAAATGTTCAAAACACAGTGGCTCCACTATGTCTGCAAACTATGAATATGTATGCAGAAAATGGTAACCATTACCTTACCCAAAGCCAAGTGAAATCAACCGGTCTTTCTAATGATGTCAGTGTGGTTTGCATCAGACTTCATGTTTGCAGGTAACTACCTCTTTGTGTGCACATTCTTTGCAGGTGCAATTAAACTGTAAAGCTTTGGAAATTTATTCCTTATTTTCATAATAGTAACATTTAGTACATATTAACGTTTTACATTTTCAGAGCACTGGACAATATTAACAAATGAGTTCTCACATCTCTGTGAGATAGTTAACTTCTCTATTATTATCTCTGATTTAGAGATGGGAAAACAGATGAGTACACTTGCCCAAGGCTCAGCCCAAAGGGTTTCTGGCTCTGAACTCTATACTAAGACAATTAGGCCATGTTCAGAAAGAGGGTTCAGAGAAGAGCCATGAGAATGATTAATGGATTGGGAAACTTGGCTTATAGTGGTAGTCTAAAGAAGCTCAATCTATTTATCTTAACAAGCTGTCTGTAGTGTATATTATTAGTTTCTATGCTTGCAAGTTTGGCCATCTGTTTCAAAAAAAGAATGTCTGCTCAACAGATTTTTCCCCACAAGCGCTCACAGCTGTATTAGTGTATATACCCTTCTATGCATATCTTCCCTTTTATAATAAGCTGCTCTCCTTTGGCACTAGACAGTAAAGTAATATTTCTCAGTGCCATTCTGTACACAGGCTGTTGATTCCATCGTGTTACCGATTTGTTTTTATTTGAACCCAAAGGCCAAATACTCTGAAAAGCTAGTCTCCTGTTTTAAAATTTGCCTTTCACACCTAGAACACTCATGAGATTTCACTCTGAGATGCTAAGTTCTACACCAACTTTACATTTTCATTTATGTAGCAAATATCCTATAGTGAACATGCCAATTTTCAAATGCTTTGACTAAGATTTTAAACAATAAAAAAATTCCTGTACTTTCTTTTAAATGTTGAGCTATTAGTCAAGTTGGAAATGTGGCACAGTTGAAATCGTCTTTCTATATCCTGGCTAACAAAATGAGTTTTGGAGAAGTGAGGCAACTTACAAACCTTTTCCCTTTCATTCATAATATGACATCATAGCCAAGAGCTTTCCCTGAAATGTTAATTACAGTAACTCCTCACTTAATGTCATCCCGGTTAACGTTGTTTCATTGTTACGTTGCTGATCAATTAGAGAACATGCTTGTTTAAAGTTGCGCAATGCTCCCTTATAACTTTGTTTGGCAGCCGCCTGCTTTGTCCACTGCTTGCAGGAAGAGCAGCCCGTTGGAGCTAGCTGGTGGGGGCTTGGAACCAGGGTGGACTGGCAGCCCCCCATCAGCTCCCTGCTCCCCAAAGTTCCCTGTGTGGCAGCCGCCCAGCAGGTTATCAATTGCCGGCAGTTCAGCTGTCCCTCCCCCCACTGCCAGGTGCTGCTCCTGCCCTCGGCCTTGGAGCTGATCCTGGGAGTCTCCTGCTTGCTGTGAAGGGCGGGGGGGAAAGAAGGGGGCTAATGTCAGGGTGTCCCCCTCCCTGCCAACAATGCCAGCATGGCTAAAAAATGTAGTAAAAGAGGTGTTTAGAGACACAAAGGCATCCTTTAAAAATTGGAAGTCAAATCCTAGTGAGGAAAATAGAAAGGAACATATTTTCTGGCAAGTCACATGTAAAAATATAATTATGTAGGTCAAAGAAGAATTTGAAGTGCAACTAGCACAAGACAGAAACTAAGAACAAAATTTTTTCTAAGTACATCAGAAGCAGGAAGATTGCCAAACAATCACTGGGGCCACTGGACGATCAAAATGTTAAAGGAGCACTCAAGAAAGAGAAAGCCATTGCAGAGAAGCTAAATGAATACTTTCCCTCGGTGTTCACTGCAGGGGATATGAGTGAGATTCCCATACCTGAGCCATTCCTTTTAGGTGATAAATCTGAGGAACTGTCCCAGATTGAGGCGTCAATAGAGGAGCTTTTGGAAAAAAATGATTAATTAAACAGTAATAAGTCACCAGGACCAGACCAGATGGTATTCACCCAGGAGTTTTGAAGGAGCTCAAATATGAAACTGCATAACTACTCACTGTTGTACGTAACCTATCACTTAAATCAGCATCTGTACCAGCTGACTGGAGGATAGCTAATGTGATGCCAATTTTTAAAAAAGACTCCAGAAGCGATCTTGGTAATTACAAGCCGATAAGCCTCATTTCAGTAGCAGGCAAAATGGTTGAAACTATAGTAAAGAACTGAATTATCAGACACATAGATGAACACAGTATGTTGGGGAAGAGTCATCACAGCGTTTGTAAATCATGCCTCACCGATTTATTAGAATTCTTTG
Organism: Emys orbicularis; assembly: GCF_028017835.1. Lineage (NCBI taxonomy): Eukaryota > Metazoa > Chordata > Testudines > Emydidae > Emys > Emys orbicularis. Next base: position 91,441,507 of record NC_088686.1, on the reverse strand, counting down.
AGGATGTAAATAAACACATGGACAAGGGTGATCCAGTGGATATAGAGTACTTAGACTTTCAGAAAGCCTGTGGAAGGTCCCTCACCAAAGGCTCTTCAGACAAAGTAAAGATTCATGGGATAAGAGGGAAGGTCCTCTCATGGATCAGGAAGTGGTTAAAAGGTAGGAAACAAAGGGTAGGAATAAATGGCGAGTTTTCACAATAGAAGGCGATAAATAGCAGGGTCCCCTAAAGACCTGTACTAGAACCAGTGCTGTTCAACATAATCATAAATGATCTGGAAAAAGGGGTAAAAAATAAGGTGGCAAAGTTTGCTGACAATACAAAATTATTCAAGATAGTTAAGTCCAAAGCTGACTAACAAGAGTTACAAAGGGAATCTCAAACATTGGGTGACTGGGAAACAAAATGGCAGATGAAATTCAATGTTGATAAATGCAAAATAATTCACATTGGAAAACATAATTCCAACTATCCATACAAAATGATGGGATCTAAATTAGCTGTTATTGCTCAAGAAAGGAATTTTGGAGTCATCTTGGATAGGTCTCTGAAAATATTTGCTTAATGTGCAGCAGCAGTCAAAAAAGCTAAGAGAAAGTTAGGAATCATTAGGAAAGGGATATATAAGAAAACAGGAAATATAATGCCACTATAGAAATCCATGATATGCACATATCTGGAGTACTGTGTACAGTTCTGGTTGCCCCATCTAAAAAAAGAAATATTAGAATTGGAAAAAGTAGAGAGAAGAGCAACAAAAATGATTAGGAGAATGGAACAGCTTCCATATGAGGAGAGAATAAAAAGACTGGGACTGTTCTGATTGGAAAAGAGATTGAAGGGGATACGATAGAGATCTATAAAATCATGAATGGCGAGGAGAAAGTGAATAAGAAAGTGTTATTTACCCCTTCACATACCACAAGAACCAGAGGTCACCCAATGAAATTAATAGGTAGCAGGTTTAAAACAAACATAAGAAAGTACTTCTTCACACAACTCATAGTCAACCTGGCGAACTCGTTCCCAGGGGATGTTGTGAAGGCCAAAAATATAACAGGGTTAAAAAAGAATTAGATACGTTCCTGGAGGATAGGTCCACCAATGGCTATTAGCCAAGACAGTCAGGAATGCAATCACATGCTCTGGGTGTCCCTAAACCTCTGACTGCTAGAAGCTGGGACTGGATGGTAGGGAATGGATCATTCGATAAATGGCCCTGTTCTGTTCACTCCCTGTGTAGCATCTGGCACTGACCACTCCTGCAGTATGGCCGTTCTTATGTTCTGAACTTCAAGACGTTAATCTGTTTAACTTGTCAAAAAGAAGATTGAGAGGTGACTTGATTACATTGTACAAGTACCTTCACAGGGAGAAATACCAGATATTAAAAGGCTCTTTAATCTAGCAGAAAAATGTATAACATGAAGCAATGGCAGGAAACTGAAGCCAGACAAATTCAAATTAAAAACAAGGCACAAGTTTTGAACAGTAAGGGTGATTAACCATTGGAACAAACCACCAAGGGAAGAAGTGGATTTTCTATCTCTTGTCTTCAGATCAAGGGCTTGTCTACACTTGAAAACACTAGAGTGGTAGAGCTGCACTGCTGCAACTGCAGTGCTTTAGTGTAAACACTACCTATGCTAATGGGAGGGGTTCTCCATCGGCGTAGGCAATCCACTTCCCTGAGAAGCGGTAACTAGGTTAATGGAAGAATTTTTCTGTTGACCAAGTGCTGTCTACACACCGGGGGTTAGGCCAGCATAACTACGTTGCTCAGGGGTGTGGATTTTTCACACTCTTGAGTGACGTAGCTATGGTGATGTAAGCTCCCAGTGTAGACCAGCCCCAAGAATGGATGCCTTTCTGGAAGGTCTGATTTAGTCAAACACAAGCTTTTCAGCTCAATACAGGGGTAACTGGTATGATATACAGGACGCTACACAAAAATACCTAATTGTCCCTTCTGGCCTTAAAAATCTATGAATCCATTAACTGTTTCCAAATCTAGTTCTTAGCCCAGTATAGTTGATAAGATTAGCTCCTGAAAGCACTAACCTGTTACTTTACTGAAGCTGACCTGAAAATCCATAATAGACTTTCTTAGACAATTTTTCCTTGAGTATTAATATAGTAAGTATGCTTTTGAGCCAACATCTGGGGGTTGCTTTATTCATTGCTAAGTGCCAAGAAAGTTCTGGTAGAGCTGTCTGGGTATGGAGCAGAGTAAGTCTGTCACCCTTTTTAAAGCATCCTGTTGGGAGGGTGGCAGCTCCACTCTGACTCTAAAGTAGGGTTATGGCTTAATAGCACAATTTATCCCTAAATCTCTAAGGCCTTGTCTATACCCAGCCGCTAGTTCGGCGGCTGGGAATCGAAGTTCCGGGTTCGATTTATCGCGTCTGGTCTGGACGCGATAAATCGATCCCGGAAGCGCTCGCCGTCGACTGCGGTACTCCAGCTCGGCGAGAGGAGTACCGCGGAGTCGACGGGGAGCCTGCCTGCCGCGTGTGGACCGCGTCTGAACCGCGGTAAGTTCGAACTAAGGTATGTCGACTTCAGCTACGTTATTCACGTAGCTGAAGTTGCGTATCTTAGTTCGAAGTTGGGGGTTAGTGTAGACCAGGCCTAACTCTTGTAGTTCCTAAAGTATCTGCTGCTAAACTCATGTCAGAACTGAAATGGAGTGGAAAGCAATACAGTAATTGGAATGATGTGATTTTAAAGCAGGGGTGGGCAAACTTTTTGGCCCGAGGCCTACATCTGGGAATAGAAATTGTATGGCGGGCCTTGAATACTCACAAAATTGGGGTTGGGGTGTGGGAGGGGGTGAGGGATCCAGGGTGTGGCCAGAAATGAGGAGTTCAGGATGCAGGAGGGGGCTCCGGACTGAGGGTGGGAGGATGAGGACTCCGGTTTGGGATGTGGGCTATGGGGATGAAAAGTTTGGGGTGTAGAAGGGTGCTCCGGGCTGGGACTGAGGGGTTTGGAGGGTGGGAGGGGGATCAGGGCTGGGGCAGGGGGGTAGGATACAGGAAGGGGTGCAGACTCTGGCTGGGGGTGTGGGCTCTGGTGTGGGGCTGGGGATGAGGGTTTTGGGGTGAAGGAGGGTGTTCCAGGCTGGGATTGAGGGGTTCAGAGTGGGGAGGGAGATCAGGGCTGCAGGGTTTGGGGCATGGGGGGTTGATGGGGTACAGGTTCTGGGCGTTGCTTACCTCCCAGTGGCTCCCAGAAGCAGCGGCGTGTCCCTTCTCTGGCTCCTACCTGGAGGCTGCACCGCCCGCAGGCACCGCCCCTGCAGCTCCCATTGGCCGTGGTTCCAGGCCAATAGGATATGTGGGGGTGGCGCTTGGAGCGGGGGCAGCGTGCAGATTAGAGCCCTCTGGCTGACCCTATGTGTAGGAGCCGGAGGGGGGCCATGCCGCTGATTCCGGGAGCCGCGTGGAGAGACCCCCGACCCTGCTCCCCGCCTGGAGCGCCAGAGCGGGGCAAGCTCCAGTCCCCGCTCCCTACGGGAAGCTCGAGGGCCAGATTAAAACGGCTGGTGGGCCGTAGTTTGCCCACCCCTGTTTTAAAGTCTGATATCTTGTGAATGGCCAGGAATAGAAACACTTGCCAGTACAAAAGCTTTTAAGGGCAGAAAATATTTACAAGCACTGAGTGAGGTTTTCAAAGCTGAGTAGAGGATTCAGCTACACAACTCCCATTAAATAAAGGTTCACTTTCCTAGTCAGCTTTGAAAATCTCAACCACTGTTCCTACTGGGCTGGTGAGCAAAAAGAAAAATAACAATTCCTGCTGAAAACACATTATCTTAAATCCAAAAATCACCCAGTAAAGGTTTTTTTTTAAAAACTTCAATGTAGCTATTATCCTATCACAGGATACCCGTCTCAGTGTATTGCACCAAAAATATTCGTTTTTTTTTAATTGAAACAATAGGTAAAACACTTTAAAAAGATGTTATGTCTGACTTTCAGCTAGTCCGATGTTCAGCATTCCACACACAGCGGGTTCACTTAAGAAGTTTCTGTTGGCTTGACAGAGATTTCTTGTTCCAGCAGTATTCCCCATTTTAAGTGCAAGGAATCTCTCTCAAACTGGTGGAGTCTTTCAAAATAAAAGAAACTTCTTAAGTTCGGCCACTGTAAATATTATTTTTGACAGAGGAAATAACATCTTTTTACATGCCTACAGTGGTTGCCTACTGTAGTCACATTATTTAGTTATCTAAGGAAATTGGCAAGTTTTTGAAGGAGACCAACATATTAGATAAAAACCTTAGGTAAGCATATAGATCTGATTATTTTGCTTCTGTTTTATCCCTGTTAGCACATTTTCCTTTGGCAAATCCAATAAGAGCAGACCAGTAGCTGTTTCAGAGAAAATACTCTTTTCTGGTTGACCACTAGTAAGTGCTGATGGCTGGAGTAATTCATATGCTCTTATTGGGCCAAAGGCCAAGTAATAAGAGTGTTTTCTCAGCCAGACTATCCATAATAGAATGATGCCTAGTTTGGCTCACATGCATCTTTTTGAAATACAGTGAAATTTGGATGGGCCATAGATTTTAAATCTAGTTCCTGTTTCAGAAAGACTGCAATGTTAATCACTTTAGGTTGGTTTAAAAATTTAAAAAGGCAAATAAAACTACATTTCGTATATTTATCCCAGTTACTGGTGCTTTATATAGGGAGTCAAATTCTTTCCTGTTGCATTCATGCACCCTGCTGATTTCAAAGCTGTTGCATCCATGGGACTGAAAGCAGAACTTGCCCCAGAAATGGAGCTCAGTAGCTGAGTGGACATAAAAAAATGACAGAATGGAAATTAAATCAGAAGGAACTTGTCCAGTGCCAGAAATAAGCTACGAGATCATGAAGGCTATTTTTCTGGCTTTCAGAACTTTTTCAGTAAACTTGAATGATGGTAGCATCCCAAATAATTTATTTTTCTACGACAGTCAATGATTGAGCTATTTTAGCCTAATAAAATGAAGACTTCATTGGCCTTATTTAAGCATTTCTTTACTTGGCTGAGACTTTCACTGCATCTCTTCATTAACAATAAGCAAAATAATGAGAAAAAAGTATCTTTTCTTCTTTTCCCTCCCTCCCAAATTAACATTTCAGGTAAACATATTTTCCCCATTATCACTGCGCTGTGCTTATCAATCTTGCCAGCCCTGCATATGCCAACATGACTTGAATGTGGCCTCATACAAAAACGTTATAGGAGGGAAGTAAATCTTTGCTTCTCTGTTCTAATGTGGAAGGAATGTGGGCTTTCCAGCCAAGGTTTGGATTTTGTCTTCTCCTATTTATTTTAAATCTTTTCAGACAAAGAAGGAGACATTCACTGTTGCACCCATATTGTTAACTTTTGAACTGAGGTGCTTAAAATGAAAATACATGTTTAGCTGGAATTTGTATCATCTGAATCAGGGAAAAAAGCCTGGCTAGGAGCCCCTGGATGTCCTGGTTTTAGTGGCTATGCAGACCCCAACGTACAAGATACAATTGGCAAAACAGGACAGAAATACAGATGGTAACATTTAAATGCTATGGGTTTGTTATTTTTTTCATAAGTCATTGAAGAATATGTGCAAATCAGAATTCTGAAAATTATTCTCCAAGATGGATGGGTGACAGAGCAAGACTGTTGAGCTCAGCAAGACATTAGCTAACAGCATTCAAGTAGAGTCTAGCAGGGATCAGTTCTGGGTCTGGTTCTGTTCAATATCTTCATCAATGATTTAGATCAGTGGTTCCCCAACTTGTTCCGCCGCTTGTGCAGGGAAAGCCCCTGGCGGGTCGGGTCGGTTTGTTTACCTGCCGCGTCCGCAGGTTCGGCCGATCGCGGCTCCCAGTGGCTGCGGTTCGCTGCTCCAGGCCAATGGGAGCTGCTGGAAGCGGCGCGGGCCGAGGAACGTACTGGCCGCCGCTTCCAGCAGCTCCCATTGGCCTGGAGCAGCGAACCGCGGCCACTGGGAGCCGCGATCGGCCGAACCTGCGGACGCGGCAGGTAAACAAACCGGCCCGGCCCGCCAGGGCCTTTCCCTGCACAAGCGGCGGAACAAGTTGGGGAACCACTGATCTAAATCATTGATGGCAGAGTGCACTTATAAAGTCTGCGGACAATACCAAGCTGGGAGAAGTTGCAAGTGCTTTGGAGGATAGGATTAAAATTCAAAATGATCTGGACAAACTGGAGAAATGGTCTAAAGTAAATAGGATGAAAAAAGGACAGATGCAAAGTACTCCACTGAGGAAGGAACAATCAGTTGCACACACACAAAATGGGAAACGACTGCCTAGGAAGGAGTACTGCCAACTGTGGAAGGGAATCTGGGGGTCAGAGTGGATCACAAGCTAAATATGGGTCAACAGTGTAACACTGTTGCAAAAAAAGCAAACATCATTCTGAGATGTATTAGCAGGAATGTTGTAAGCAAGACGAGAAGTAATTCTTCTGCTCTACTCCATGCTGATTAGGCCTCAACTGAGTATAGTGTCCAATTTTAGGTGCCACATTTCAGGAAAGATGTGGACAAATTGGAGAAAGTTCAGAGGAGAGCAATAAAAATGATTAAAGGTCTAGAAAACATGACCTATGAGGTCATGAGGGAAGATTGAAAAAATTGGGTTAGTTAGAGAAGATTGAGGAGGACATGATAACAGTTTTCAAGTACAGTAACTCCTCACTTAAAGTCGTCCCGGTTAATGTTGTTTCGTTGTTACATTGCTGATCAATTAGAGAACATGCTCATTTAAAGTTGTGCAATGCTCCCTTATAACTTTGTTTGGCAGCCGCCTGCTTTGTCCACTGCTTGCAGGAAGAGCAGCCCATTGCAGCTAGCTGGTGGGGGCTTGGAAACAGGGTGGACCGGCAGCTCCCCTATCAGCTCCCCGCTCCCCTAAGTTCCCTGTGCAGCAGCTGCCCAGCAGGCTACCAACTGCCAGCAGTTCAGCTGTCCCTCCCCCCAAGCCATGTGCTGCTCCTGCCCTCTGCCTTGGAGCTGCTCCCAGGAGCCTCCTGCTTGCTGTGCAGGGAAGGGGGGCTAAAGTCAGGGTGTCCCCCTCCCCCCTACTCCTGCCCCCCGCTTACCCCTTCTCCATGTAGAGCAGGGTGGGGACAGGACATGGCTCAGGACAGACAGAGCTTGCTGGCCGCAGCTGCTGTCTCAACTTCCTGATTTTTTTTAAAGGCAATGTACTTAAGAGTGGGGTCAGCATACTTAAAGAGGCAATGCGCATCTCTCTCTCTCTCTCTCTCCCACACACAGTGTGTCTCTCTGTCTTTGTCTGCCATGCTATCTCCCCTCCCTCCATTTGTGCTGCCTTGTAGAGTGTGAGGCTACATTAATAACAATGTGTTAACCCTTGATGGCTAAGCCGAATGCTAACTCATCATTTGGCAGCAGGGCTTTAGAGCTGTGCTCCGGCTCCAGGCAAAAACCTGCAGCTCCACTGCTCCGGAGCTGCTCCGCGCTCCAGCTCCGGGCTCCGCTCCAAAGCCCTGTTTGGCAGTAAGGCATTCCCCAGGAAATATCCCACCCTCTTCCACCTCAACTTCACCACCTCAACCAAGCTTCACAATCATCATTGCTGTGTACAGTATTAAATTGTTTGTGTGTGTGTGTGTGTGTCTGTGTGTGTGTGTGTGTGTGTGTGTGTGTATATATATATATATATATATATATAATCGTTTTTTTGTCTGCTGAAAAAAATTTCCCTGGAACCTAACCCCCCCCATTTACATTAATTCTTATGGGGAAATTAGATTAGCTTAACATCGTTTCGCTTAAAGTTGCATTTTTCAGGAACATAACTACAACGTTAAGCGAGGAGTTACTGTACATAAAAGGTTTGTTACAAGGAAGACAGAGAAAAAATGTTCTCTTTAACCTCTGAGGATAGGACCAGAAGCAATGGGCTTAAATAGCAACAAGGGCAGTTTAGGTTGGAAATTAGGAAAAACTTCCTGTCAGAGTGGTTAAGCACTGGAATAAATTGCCTAGGGAGGTTACAGAGATTTTAAAGAGCAGGTTAGACAAACACCTGTCAGGGATGGTCTAGATAATACTTAGTTGAGTCTTGAGAGCAGGGGACTGCACTAGAAGACCTCTCAAGGCTCCCACCAGTCCTACGATTCTATGATTGTTCACCCTTCTAGCAGATAATTAGGGAGTTGGAGATTTAGGGCCCTAATTCATGAAGTCAATGGGACTTCTTAAAGGTTGGCACATACTTATGTGTCTTATTGTTTGTGATACTTTGAAATGAACCCTAACCTTTAGAAGAAGAAAGTCTGCAAGTGAAACACTTGGAAAAAGCCGTGGAAAGCCATCAGTGCAGGGGTTCTGCTTTGTTGAGAGAGGATGGCTCTGAAATGGGCATACAAGGTGATCTGCACCCTATGTGCATGGTGGAACTGGGCTCTGCACTGGTCCTGAATGGCCCACTGTGGAAAAGTGGTTGGGGACAGACTAGGGATGTGACGACTGGTGTCTATCTGATGTCTATATCCTCTAGAGTCTAGTTCATGAGTTCTCAACTGTGTGGTTGCAAACAGGTGTCATACTACTCTTCCCATATTGCTAAATGGGAGGGAGATCCTGGCTAGACGGGAGGGGAGAACTGGTGTGTATCCTGGTATGGAAAGGGTTTAGAAGCACCGTGGCCTCGTCAGCTTTGAAAAATGTATTTTAAATATCTACAGTGTAACCCTCATTTCAGCACATTCTGAGCTGACTGACTCTTCTGAGCCCAGCTTTCATTTAAAGGTGGTGAAGTGGGTACATAAAACTGATATGAAAGACAATCACCTCACTTGAACCTCCTCTGTGTACATGACTAGAAACGGGTTTGACACACGAAGTTTGAATGCAAATGCTGATCCAAAGTTAAGGTGTTTGGATCCAGGATATTTGATGAGGCACATCTCTATCCATGGCTCGCTATCTTGTTGATTGATTTGTTTTCAATTCTGTTATTCTCTTTTCTTTTTTTTTATTACAATCACCGTTGTCATCATAGTTTGCTCCTGGGTACCATGCTATTTGTCATATATCCCGTCTGGCATGGCAAAGCAATCCATATACACAGAGTGTTATGGGTGATTACATTTTCTAATGTGAAGCCAAGAATAATTCTGATCCAGCTACAATAAATTAATCCCCAAGAAGGGTCCTACATCTTGAAGTGTAACATATCAAAGGTGATTACATTGCTGGCAGAACTAGGACATTTGAAAAACTAGCTCACCCATAAAATGTGAGACGCAGGAAACCAATCCTTTTGCCAAGTTTAACCAACTCTCCCTGTCTAGTGACAGCTCCTGTTAACAGCACAATTCCTACTTTTTTAAGGGTGGAAAGCCACTTGTAGGCACTTTCATCACTGTGTAAGACTTCTTCAAAAGACATATTTGGGAGCTGCAGATCTGAGCCCCAATATTTACATTCTGTAAGACAAAAAATATTGAAGCAAACTTTTAGTTATTATCTTTATTATTTCTTATTTGTATCACTGTAGTTATTTCCATGTTCAAGGTTAGGACATATTCACAATATTAAACTATTTTAAAGTAATGCTTTGCTTTTGTGTGTTTCTGAATATGGTCCCAGTCCTGAAATTAGATTTGCACGACAGGACCCACGTGGAGCCTTTGGTACATACATATCACAAATAAACAGTTTTCTAGAAGTAAAATACATCAAACAAACAAATAACAAATGACATTTTAAACCATGGATAATCTGAAAGGAATATTACACTGCAAAACATAAAGCAGAAGTGCCTCTCTCTCTCTCTGAATATATGGACTAGAAGAGTGAAAACTGTCAATACTCAGTTTCTTTAATAAAAACAATGAGGAGTACTTGTGGCACCTTAGAGACTAACAAATTTATTTGGGCATAAGGTTTTGTGGGCTAAAACACACTTCATCAGATGCATGGAATGGAAAATACAGTAGCAAGCTATATATATACATAGTACATGAAAAGATGGGGGTGGCCTTACCAATTCTAACAAATTTATCCTCACCCAAAACTATTTCATATTTGGGGACAATGTATACCTTCAAGTCAGTGGCACTGCTATGGGTACCTGTATGGCTCCACAGGATGTCAACATCTTTATGGCTTCCTCAGCTCTCATCCCCTAATGCCCCTACTCCACTTGCGCTACATTGATGACATCTTCATCATCTGGACCCATGGGAAAGAAGCCCTTGAGGAATTCCACCAGGATTTCAACAATTTCCATCCCACCATCAACCTCAGCCTGGACCAGTCTACACAAGAGATCCACTTCCTCGACACTACAGTGCAAATAAGCGATGGTCACATAAACACCACCCTATACCGGAAACCTACTGACCACTATAATTACCTACATGCCTCCAGCTTTCATCCAGACCACATCACACAATCCATTGTCTACAGCCAAGCTCTAAGATACAACTGCATTTGCTCCAATCCCTCAGACATAGACAAACACCTACAGGATCTCTATCAAGCATTCTTAAAACTACAATACCCACCTGCTGAAGTGAAGAAACAGATTGACAGAGCCAGAAGGGTACCCAGAAGTCGCCTACTACAGGATAGGCCCAACAAAGAAAGTAACAGAACACCACTAGCCGTCACCTTCAGCCCCCAACTAAAACCTCTCCAGCGCATCATCAAGGATCTATAACCTATCCTGAAGGACGATCCCTCACACTCACAGACCTTGGGTGACAGGCCAGTCCTCGCTTACAGACAGCTCCCCAACCTGAAGCAAATACTCACCAGCAACTAAACACCACACAACAAAAACACTAACCCAGGAACCTACCCCTGCAACAAACCCCGTTGCCAACTCTGTCCACATATCTATTCAAGGGACACCATCATAGGACCTAACCACATCAGCCACACCATCAGGGGCTCGTTCACCTGCACATCTACCAATGTGATATATGCCATCATGTGCCAGCAATGCCCCTCTGCCATGTACATTGGCCAAACCGGACAGTCTCTACGCAAAAGAATAAATGGACACAAATCAGACAACAAGAATTATAACATTCCAAAGCCAGTCGGAGAACACTTCAACTTCCCTAGACACTCAATAACAGACTTAAAAGTGGCAATCTTCAACAAAAAAACTTCAAAAACAGACTCCAACAAGAAACTGCAGAACTGGAAACCATCAAATTAGGCCTGAATAAAGACTGGGAGTGGATGGGTCATTGCAAAAACTTAAAACGAATTTCCCCATGCTAATTTCCCCCTACTGTTACTCACACCTTCTTGTCAACTGTTTGAAATGGGCCACCTTGATTACCACTACAAAAGTGATTTTTCCTCCTGTTGATAATAGCCCACTTTAATTGAATTGTTTTGGTTAGAAATGGTAAGGCAACCCCCATCTTTTCATGTACTATGTATATATATCTTGCTACTGTATTTTGCACTCCACTCATCTGATGAAGTGGGTTTTAGCCCATGAAAGCTTATGCCCAAATAAATATGTTAGTCTCTAAGGTGCCACAAGTACTCCTCGTTGTTTTTGCTGATACAGACTAACACGGCTACCACTCAGAAACCAGTTTCTTTAATGTTTTCTTTCATGCTACGATGTTATTTTTATTCATTGTTTGTATTAGAGTAGCACCTAGAGACCCCAGTCAGGATTGATGTCCCATTGTGATTGGTACTGTATGGACACAGAGTACAAGAGAATCCCTTCCTTGAAGAGCTAACAATCTACATACACCTCTACCCCGATATAACGCTGTCCTCGGGAGCCAAAAAATCTTACCGCGTTATAGGTGAAACCGCATTATATTGAACTTGCTTTGATCCGCCGGAGCGCGCAGCCCCCCCCCCCCGGAGCGCTGCTTTACCGCGTTATATCCGAATTCGTGTTATATCGGGTCGCGTTATATCGGGGTAGAGGTGTACCAAGACAGGCCAGATGAATGTGTTAATGTATTATTTTAAAAACAGAATAATTAAAATGGTTTGGTCTAAAACAGTGCTTCTCAATGTCAGGCCGCCGCTTGTTCAGGGAAAGCCCTTGGTGGTCCGGGCCGGTTTGTTTACCTGACGCGTCCTCAGGTTCGGCCGATTGCGGCTCCCACTGGCCGCGGTTCGCTGTCCCAGGCCAATGGGGGCTGCGAGAAGGGCGGCCAGCACATCCCTTGGCCCACACCGCTTCCCACAGCCCCGGGACGGCGAACCGCGGCCCGGACCACCAGGGGCTTTCCCTGAACAAGCAGCAGACCGGCTTTGAGAAGCACTGGTCTAAAACACATCAACAAAAAAGAAAAGAAAAGAAAATTCACTCAACACATAAAAGTTACAATTCCCAGTTAGAGTTAAAATCGACAATGCAGAATGCTCTGTAGTGTGTAGTTACAGGATAAACATTACCTTGCTTTCAGTGTCTTTTCCTATGTGTATTTGTTGTGGACATTTAACACTATTTCACACAGATATTATTTTGCTAATTTAGGCCTAAGATGTTAAGAAACCTTAACATAATTAGAATATGGAGAACACCCAATACTTAACAATGATTCAGTGAAGAAAAGGAATTTACATTCTGGCCACTTTCATCAAAAATGATTTCTAAAAGACGTTAGTTCACGTTGGGCCTATAATAAATAAAATAAATAAATATGTAATACTGTTGCCTAAAAAGGATTGTTATTTTCTAGCATCTGAGAAGATATTGCAAACAATAGAGAACAAACAAAATTATAAAATGTAATTAAGTACTGATAACACCTTTAAACGTTATTTTAATATTGTGCATTCCTGCTTTTTAAAAGTTTTCAATGTTTTTTAGCAAGGGAATTTTACCTATCATAACTTCATTTTCTAGTACTTTTTCTAGGAAAAATCCTGTAGGTAAAAAGCTGTAGCTAAATCACATGAAATTAAATAAAAATGGGGTGATATCGGCTGCTAGAAATGTTTGGATTTTTAACCATCACTTCTCATTTAGAGCTACAAACAGTGGCTACTATTTATGAACACGTTACCATGCCACAATATCTGTAGTTATCCCTCCTTCAAAGTCTGAGGGAAAAAAGGACTCCAATTGACTTCAATGAGCTTTGGTTCAGGTTCTAATTGCTGTATCTAGATAACTCACTGTAGTAACACTGACCTTTTAATAGTGATCACTGTCCCTGCAGAGCAACAGCGTCTGTAGTTTTCCAAGTTACCCGTTTGGCAGGGCCGGCTCTAACTTTTTTGCTGCCCCAAGCAGCAAAAAAAAGCGCCCCCCCCCCGAACCCCTCCCGCCGAGCCCGCGCCCCCCCCCCTCGAGTGCCTCGCCCCCGGAGCCCGCCCCCCCCGCCGAGTGCCGCCGGAACCCCCCCCCGAGCGCCGCGCCCCACTCAGCCCCCCCGCTGAGCGCCGCCGGAACACCCCCTCCGAGCGCCGCGCCCCACGCAGCCCCCCCGCCGAGCGCCGCCGGAACACCCCCCCCCCCCGAGCGCCGCGCCCCGCGCCGCCCCCCCCGCCGAGCGCCGCCGGAACACCCCCCCCTCGAGCGCCGCGCCCGCGCCGCCCCCCCCGCCGAGCGCCGCCGGAACACCCCGCCCCCCGAGCGCCACGCCCCGCGCCGCCCCCGCGCCGAGCGCCGAGCTGCCCCCCCCGCCGAGCGCCACGCCGCTGGAGCCCACCCCCGCCCCCTGAACCCCCCCCCCCAGCGCCGCGCCCGCACCGCCACCCCGCTGAGCGCCACCGGAGCCCGCCGACCGCCGCGCCGCCGGGGAATGTCGCGCTGCGCTCCCCCCGCCGCCCCTTACCAGGTGCCGCCCCAAGCATGTGCTTGGTTGCCTGGTGCCTGGAGCCGGCCCTGCCGCTTGGACCAGGATCCCCATTTACATACAACACTCTTCCTTTCTCTTTGTTGCCCCCTCTTTTTTTTTTTTAAATAGTTCCTGGATTTTAAATGGAGAAACTAAACCAGCCTCTGATTTGTCACCAAATTGCTGTAGATGAGATTTCTGCGAGCCCTACGCTTCACCCACCCTGGTGCATTCAATCACTTTCCAGTTATGTGGAGGAGTATAAGTGAGGGTAATGGGCGTGCACCAAGGGGAGACTGTGGATTCCTCTCTAGCCACAAGACTGTAGAAAATGTACGTACATTATATTTGTACTAATAAATGTACAAATATATTTTTAATATAGCACCATAAATGTACCCTGCATTTTACAAATACAGAGAAAGACATGCTCCTTGCCTCAAAGAGCTTTTATTAAAGAACCAAATTGTGCCTGTCCCCCCTTGGGTGCATTAGTGGGGGCAGAGAACACAGGGAGTTGTTTCCCCTCCGTCTCCAAGCAGAAGGCAGCCGGAATGCTGAAGTACGTGCTCCTGAGTGGGAGACTACTGTTGACTGCAGCACTGTGCACTCCAAAAGTAACACGATCAGGTGAGCTGGCTGGAGGGGGCCTGGTCAATGCTTTTTTCAAGGCAGAGTATGTGCCACTTCTGAGGGTGCTCCCATAAACATTCTGCAGAATATCTTCAGTCATTATCACTCTGGAACTACAACTCCATCACTGAAGGATTAAGACTAAATGCAGCCTGATCCAACCTAACCCCTACCCCCCCCCCCCAAAAAACAGAGGGCCCACTACAACAAATCAAAGCCTTCCCCCCGCCCCCCCCAAAACCCACCCCTGCTTGTTTCCCATGCATTTCTATTTGATTCAGATAAATAAACTTTTTATAATCTGAAAATCACCTCACCACAGTACAAACATAGAAAACAGGCACATCTCCACTTCTATCTGGTGCAAGGCCAAGCACAATGCAATCCTTGTGTTGAGGGAGGGCAGCTACTGCACTGGCCTCTTCAAAGTGGGCTCAGGAAGGGATGAGCCATTGCCATGCTGCCCCCTTTGCATCAACAACATTGGAGGGTGTGGGAGGGTGCACAGCACATGCTGAAAAACGTTGGCTTAGCAGCCATTCTCTCCCTGTGCTCTGAGGGCCACTGTGCCTGGGTACTTTGCTTGCCTGGAACTCCACTGGATTGGTCAGACTCTGCAACATGTCCATCCCAGAGCTGTGTCTTAAAGACACAAACAGTCCTTGCATATTTATACATGACATACATGCTATAAAACATGAGCGAGGGATTCTGTTTTGCTCCGCCCAAGGAACTTGGATGTACCTGTCATCGATATTACCCCAGTAGTGGGGCCACACACCGCAGCTCTGAAGTCTAAGGGGAAGTTTTTGCTTAAGCAAGGGAGAGCAGGACAATCATATCTATGTGTTATGCTATTCCATATTTCAGAGGAAAGTAAACCCGTAACTTCCCAATTTTTCAAAGCGATACATAGGTTTTACTCATCCAATGGGACAAATATGGCCAAATGCCATGTACCCCTGAAAATTAAGGGTTATTTGCTAATATGCTTTCATATAGTTTTAGCTGCCCAAATGCTCCTAAATCTAGCATGGATAGTCTAAGGATGCCTTAAGCCTATAGTCTGAGCCAGCAACTCGGTAATGGTTGCTGATTTCCATGTTTAACAATATTGTTTTCTTTACCCCTTACTGAGTCTTAAAGCAACCACATTTTATTTGAGTTGGAGAGTTCAGGAACAGATAAGCTTCCTAATACAGAGAGATATATGGGTCCCAGGGGAATGCTGCGTTCAAAATGAATTAAAAGTAAATTAATGGACTGTAACTAGAAGAAAACACTCCTGGGCTCTTCATTGGGTTCTTTCTTTTCTTCGGGTTTCCCTAAGGAGGAATGTTTTCTGCATTCAGACAATATGTTCTGATGCCAGTTCAGAAAAAAAAGACTTACAAAAAGCCAGACAGAAATTTATAGTTGGAAAAGAAAGTACAAATTATATAGTACCATTGTATTAGGGGAGATTTTTCACAAGTGACGAAGAAATACATCATTCACAAGAGACAAGGCTTTGCATGAGATATAATATCTAGGTCAGCTTTTCATCATGGGAAACTTTATAAAGTTTGACTACAGTTATTTTCAATTCAAGATCGTTGTAAGACATACTGCAAATTTTGGGCTAGACTGTGGCGTTCAAAGACAGAGCTAAGTGGTGGTGGTGGGATGGGAGGGGAATACTCTGAGCAGCAGTTCCTGGAGTCATTCTGCTTACAGGGGACAAAGACAGACAGCAAGCCTCCAGGAGGGCTTTAGGAGAACATTCAGAAATGGTGATTAATACAGCACTTAAAGCGATGGTCTTGCACGTATTAATGTCAGTGCAAGTTGTACTACTGACTTCAGTGCATGCAAAATCAGACCCCAAAATAATGCAACATAGAATCCCTCCGCCATTGACCTTGGACAGCCAGACAGTGCAGAAGACAGACAAGGACACGGCAATGCCCCCCACAGACTAGCTTTTGGGGTGTCTTGCTTCACAGCTGACTATGCCTCTCCTATGCCTGGGAGTCAGGCAGAGAGAGAATCTAAATTCTGGCTGCCCCTGCACCCTCTCTCCTCTCGTATGAGCCCATGCAAGTGCAGCCAGAATCTGGACCATTATTTAGGACAAAAATGTGGAAATGTGAGACAGCCCTTCTCCTTCTTATTTTGCTCTTCTTTTAACTCTTATCCTCCTTCCTATTCCAGTCCCCTCTTGTCCTTTCCCCCCAAGGGGCATTCTTATATTTAGGGAGACTCTGTGTGTGATGCAGGCAGCCCCTAATCCTCACTGAACACTGCCAAATGCATAGCTGGAAACCAATCTGGCTCACCTGTGTGATAATATTGTTAAAATATGTATTAGATTTATAGAGGCGTTTCAGATTTTATAAAATGCGTGTGAGTTGCTGCATGCATTAATCTCACTTATTATATCTGTAGCCCGCATTATAAAGTAATATTTAAGTGTTTTCTTTGTAACTATAAAAAGCGATTGCTATGAAACTGAAAACGCCCTCAGTCAGAGAAACGTTACCAACTGTGAAATACTAGTTTACCACAAGAGGTGTCATCTCCTGCCCAACAAAAGAAGGCCCATAGAGACCAGATGAACCAATGTGGAACATCAGTGGACAAAAGACCCCAAAATAACCCACGAAGGGGGGATGTGCACAGACCCTCATCCCATCACAGTCTGAACTCTGGGGGGAAGGGAACAAAAATCCCTGACCGGGGGATCTGTATCACTAGGCTGCTTGGAACTTGGAGAGGGCAATATTTATAAGCATAAGCAAGGGATCCCCAAGCTGCTTAGCTTAGGTTAGCCCCAAAAGACAAATAGCAAAAAGCACATCACAGCAGCTTCTATTACTTTTTGAAACCTAAGACTAAATCATTTGTGTGTGTATGTTTACCTGCTTTAACCTTGTAAATAATTCTCATTTCTTTTTCCTAGTTAATAATTCTGTAGTCAGGTTACGACAGGATTGGCTACAAGCATTGTCTTTGGTGAGAGATCCAAGGTACAACTGACCTGGGTAAATGACTCGTCCTTTGGGAATGGGAGTAACCTACATATTCTTGTGATTTTTGGTGAAAGGCACCATCTATCACAAAGGCAAGTTTGCCTCGGTGGCAAGATAGACTGGGGCACCCAGGGAGACTGTCTGTGACGTCATGGTTAGGCTGCTGTAGTGCTTGTTACTTGGTTAGTGAAATCTAAGTATAGAACTCACAACCAATTTAGGGTTTGTGCCCTGCTTCTTCTTCCGGCCCCGAGGTTGACACTCATGTTCGTGAGCCACTTCAGACAGCTTGACACTTTTTCAAAAGAGATATGCCTAGTATGGGTCCCAAATACTGTATGGGCTTTCTCCTTCTCCCAGAATCCTGAACATGGGGCTTCTCACTTGTGCCCAGCGATGGATTTTTATCTTATACAGGGTCTTTTTGTTCTAGCCAACCATTTCCCTGTGCTCCAGTATTGAGGGGAACTATGAGTCAGCATATAGCCCAGGCCTGAGAGGAGGCTGAGGGAGTTCCCGTAAAATGCAGACCTCTGTGCAACCACAGGCTTGACATGTGCCTATAGCTGGCCTTCCACTTCCTTCCTCTTCCTGATTTATTGTCCCTTCCCAACTCAGTGCGGAAGCTCTGCTCATGCCATTCCCTTCACCATCAAGCCCAGTCCTCTCATTTTCGGCAATACTCATCTCCCTCTGCCTATAGCACTTGGACACAGTGAAGCAAGAAATTCAGTGAGCCTCTCTCACACTTCATAGTTTCTTTTTGGTAGTTCTGATGGTATGAAATACCATAAAGGGTCCAGGTACAAAATTATATTTCTCGTAACATGTACCAGGTACAACGGTGATGAGCACTGTAGCAATGCCTGTAAAGATTAGGACAGAACGGTGTCATTTAGCTGCCAACCTGAGTAAGGGACAGTGTGGCATTGTATGGGCCCATGGGGAACACATGGACAGACTGTGGCTTCTGGCTCCCTTGAGATATCGTGCCTGCAAACAGCTCAGCATGCAGGGAATTGTGCACGGTGCACAATCCTTGAGCATGCTACAGCCTTTTCCAACTCCCACACATTGTAGCCATCTCAATTTGTAGACTGGTGTGCAGATGTGAATCTGTCATGGCCATACCACCTACCAGCCCCTTTTGGGGTGATGTGACTCCCAGGGCCCTCCAAAGGAGCAGTCTCTGTGTTCCCTGAGTGCAGGAACTATTTCTGTGACAGGGCGTTACACAAGGTATGCAAAGGAGGAGACTACGTGCACTCCTCTCTTGCCCCTGACTATCCTAGACACACACTGATTCACAAATGAACGTGTAAAGCAGAACAACTGAGCTAGAGCAGACAGTTGCCTTGTGTGGCTGTAGAAGTACTCTCCGTCAGACAGCGCTGAGTAAAAGAATGCAGCTGCTCTCTGTTTCTTGTGACCCATGAAAGGAGATTATTACATGTGCTGAGGGAAAACCTTTCCAATTATTTATGTATGAAGAAAGTTAATTTCTAAAGTAACACTTAGGAAACTTCCCAAGAATTTTGTTCTGTGATGAGTGAGTTTATAACACTGCCTGTTGTAATAAACTGAATCTAAAATAGACATCCACATCTTTGGTTACATAATATCCACCACAGAGTACAGAAAGGAATGATACAGGTGATGCTTTCCTAATCTGAGTCCTCATTTTATTCAACTGAGCAGGGAGAATAAAAAGGAGTCAGGCTCCTCTCTCTTCCCTCAACCTTTCTGACCTACATGAATCCTGGGTTCTGCTCTGAGGATACAACTTCCTGCAAGCAAGTAGCTGGGGTATGGACTGAGCATTGGCTCACTTCCCTCCATTTGCTGCCCTAAAATGAGAGGGGAGTAAGGTATACCCTTTAAAGGGCTGCAGTAATTTACTTCCCTGGACCAAGAGGAAAGCAATGGGGAACTGTGACACTTGGGCTACGTCTACACTATGGGGAGGGGGGGGTCGATTTCAGATACGCAAATTCAGCTACGCGAATAGCGTAGCTGAATTCGACGTATCTGATCCGACTTACCCCACTGTGAGGACGGCGGCAAATCGACCGCCGCGGCTCCCCCGTTGACGGCGCTTACTCCTACCTGGGCTGGTGGAGTACGCGCGTCGATTCGGGGATCGATTATCGCGTCCCGACGAGACGCGATAAATCGATCCCCGAGAGATCGATTTTCTACCGCCGATCCGGGCGGGTAGTGAAGACCAGCCCTTGGAGTCACAGTTTCTTCCCAGGGACACTGCTGAGGTACAGCAGTCATGAACAACCCCAGGTTGAGCCTCAATCTATTCCTTGATCTAGCTGGGAAAAAAAGAATACTGATATGCTCAAAGTCTGGCATTTATCTTCTAGAAGGTTAGGGCTTGTCTTCACTGCAACAGTCAGTTCGAATTAGTACATTTGAGTCACTCCACTTCAGCTAGCTTAGCTCAAGTGACTGACCAGACCACTCTGCGAAACAACATCAGAGCTACATAGAGTGATTTGGTTAGCAGCAGAGTGTGACTGGATTAGCAGCAGATGAACTGTTGTAACTCAGACTCCTATATTCCCACTGCATTACTAGCTCCTGCATCAGCTGCATTGGAGCTTTGACAACCTCCTCTGGGCCAGCTAGCTCGAGTTTAGAGCACCACATAACTTGAGGTAGAGACTTCTGTGTGTGGACAGGAGTCAGTTTAGTAGCAAAACTCAAGTTATAACTCGAACTAACAATGCAGTGAAGACCAGCTCTTAGTTCAAGTCTTGCCAGTTCTCGTGATTTTTTCATGAGTTTTGTGGCACTTAATGTTTTATTTTAAACTCCAACTCCTGGAGACAAGTGCCTTTGAGAGATCTCAAACTTTCATAAATAAGGGAAGTTTCTAGGCCTCATGGTTGCAGAGAAAAGCTTGAAAATGTGACCTGAGTATATCCTAAAGTCTCAGAAACCAGGAGGCAAACAGTGATTTTGTAACAGGGCTGGATGGGGTACAATGCATCTCATCCTAACCACCCTCACTTTTCTTCCGTCCTGCCCAGCTCTGTGGAGGTGACTAATACCCTTCCCCTTTCATATAGGAGAGGGGAGATCGACACACGCAGCTGGTCTCTTCTGTGCATGGAATGGTGCTGCAGGGTGTTGATCTTACCCAAAGAAAGAACAATTTGACATAAGTGTTTCAGTTGTCTTATTTCTTCACTGTTTTGATTTTAATTTCTTACATCCTTACCACGAAAACAGAATTACATAGGAAATGTTGTCTTAAATTAGCCAAATTGCCAGGCTGAAGAGTCATTTAGGTTATTTTGTTGTTATCCCATGTAATATCATGTGTTCCTGACTCTGCCAGCTGAGAGACTGACTGGATTTTTTTATGAGTTACTTGAAATGTAAATTTTCTTCAACCAAAAATGTTTACGGTCTTCTAATAGATAGGTTCAGCAAAACTGGGTTCTGCTCAGAAATCTACTACTCACACAGTAGTTAATCTTAAACAAATCATTTCATCTCTCTGTGCCTCAATGTCCACCTCAATGTCAGACTTATGTGGTCCATCCTAAAACGAACAAGACTCTCTTTGCGGGAAATAGCTGGAAACACTTTTGCAATCTCTCTCTCAAGGGAATTCCCAGGTTACACTATGTTCCTGACCAAGAAGATATTACTCAATCTTAGGAAGTGGGAGAGCAGCCATTGGGAGCTGTCTACAGCCTCAGTAAACTATAAGCCATACAGCGGTGCACTATAACTCTGACCCAAACTAGCCACAAGGTGGAAAGCCACGACAAGGAGGACTCCAAAAGGAGATGAAGGACCCAGGTAATAGCAGAAAGCTCACCAAGAGAATATATAGGAAAAACATCTTCAGATCTGAGCCTCAGGCAGTTTTTGCATTAGCTGAAAAGTGGTTTTTTGGCCCCGCAATAACAATTTCCCAACAACAGTCTGCGAGTTCTTATCTAAATTCAGCAGCGCAGATTGGACAGCATTGGCAGTAGATTGTGGGTTGTGACTGAGCAGTACTTTATTATATATCTCTCTACATATTCCATAGATCTTGCCAAGATTTTCCTCTCGTGAGCCCCACGTCTGATTCAGTCCCTCTGAAAGCTTATTCAAATTTTATTGGGATGTGGAAGCAATCTTGTATAATGGTTGATCACTGAGGCAGTGATCCCAATCTTAAACTATATCAATAGTTCATACTACATCTCAGATTTATTTTTTAAAAGGTCAATAATTATACATGATTGTCTGACAGCAATCATATAAATTAATCTGATGTGGAATAGTCATTTGAGCTAGAAAGAAAATACTCTGGGCAAAAACTCTAGGCAATTATGTACATAACAAATCACCAATTTACTTGTTCCAACAGTTACAATCAATGGAATATATTCATAAATGTAGAGGAAGTACTAGTAATGGTTTCAAGATTTCCAAGCCTAAATTTAGGTTTGTCACTTTGTTGTTAATATAACTAGAGAGAGTTTTGGACACACTCCATTACTGTCAGCAAGGTGAGGTTCCAGGTTCATAGGATTTAAAGGGAGACCATCAACTTAAAATCTAGGATTAAAAGTAGCGTACTACCCCTGACTCTAAGTGCACTTGCCTATATCTGTGGTTTTACGGGGGGGGAGGGGGGGAGGGGTTTGCTTCCCCCTGCTTCTGAGTGAAAGACCCACAAAAGCTGAGGAAAAGCGGACTTTCTGACTATACAGTGGAAATAGTGAAAGAGACTATGTACAAAGTGCTGTCAAATATACAAAAACTGAAAATAGATATCATTTTAACTTATTTCTGTCAGTTACACTAATCTTAGACGTTCCTTGTAACAACACAAAATGGAAAATTTCCAGATAGAAGTATGATTTCTAAGTCAACAGTGGCACTTTAATAGGTGTTTAGAAATTTGGTAATGTCTGTGAATGCCTTTGCTATTCATTTTCCTTTGAGATACTGGTTATGTTGTGATTGTGTCTCATTCACTCTTCCTTCCTTTAACCCAGATTTCCAAAGAAACAAGAGATCAATCTTGTAAAATATTTAAAATCAATCAAACTTTGCTATTGTAAAGTCTTCTCCTGTATTTAATTTTCCTGAACCCCACAAGGAATTATTCTTATTCATTTATTTATAACAATGTATTTATTGTTTCATACTTTCATAGCACCATGAATGTGCATGGTGTTTCCTAATTCAAACAAAGATGGATTCCTTTCAGCAAAGAGCTTTCAATCTAAGAGTCAAATTGTGACATTTAGACCAGAACAGAAGGCTGTGACACTGGCAGACCCATAACAACTGTGTACGACCTATAACAACTTAATAAGAGGCATTACAATTGTACCAGGACATTCACTTGTATGTGAATTTCAAAGAGATGTACTAGACCAGCAATCATTAACCCATTCATTTGTAGTAATAGGAATCAAGGGTAGATGCTAAGTGTATTTGTCTGTGTTTACCTATAGCCTGTTAGAAGTTTAACAATATAACCAAATTAGCTTGTAGATCAGGGGTCGGCAACCTATGGCACGCATCCTGGCAGGCAGCAGTGTGCCATTAAAAATCCTGTCCAGCCCAGCCCAGCCCGGCCTGGCCCAGCCCGCTCTTCTCCGCCCTCCACCCCCCCCGCCCCCTACCGCGGGGGCAGGGGGCGAGGGGCAGGGGGCAGAAGCTTGGTCCTGCCAGCTCCCCTGCCTCTTCCCACAGTGTGCTGGGTTCCTGCCCCTCCTCCTCCTCTCCGTCCCTCCCTCCCTGCCAGCCGATCAGCTGATGGCCCTTGCAAGGGAGGAGGTGGGGGAGGAGTGGAGTCAGCGTACTCACTGCTCCTGGCGGAGGCAGAGCCGTGTGTGTGTGTGTGTGTGGAAGTGGAATAGGGGCATATCCCCTCCAGCCCCCTGCCGTGAGCACCCCACGACCCCAGCCCATACCCCCCAGCCCTCTGCCCTGACCTCTCTTCACACACACACACACACACAGCCCTCTGCCCTGAGCCCTGTGCCCCGCACACACCCCAGACCCCTGCCCTGAGCCCTGTACCCCCCTCACACACCCAGCCCTCTGCTTGACTCCTTCAGCCCCCCCCACGACCCCAGCCCTTACTCTGGCACCCTCCCACATACCCAGCCTCCCCACTCCCCATGCACCCCCCACATCCTGACTCTTGCACCCCCCACAGCCCCACCCCCACCCTGAGCACCAAACGGGAGCTCCTGCACCCCACATTCTCACCTGAACCCCTCGCACCAGATGGGAGCTGCCCAGGTAAACGCTCCACACCCAAACCTCCTGCCCCAACCCTGAGCCCCCTCCCTCATTCTAGCTCCTGGCCAGACCCTACACCCCAACCCCCAGCCTGCTCCTTCACCCCGAGCTCTGTGCTCAGTGCACTCCCACCCTCAGCTCAGTGCAGAGAGAGAGGAAGAGAATGGGCCAGAACCAGGGAGAAGGTACCTACTGTATGTGGGCAGGGCCAGGACCCCAGACCGGCAGCGGGCTGAGTGGGTCCGGCAGCCGGGATCCCGGCTGGCAGGAGCCGGTGGATGGAACCCCTGAGCGGCAGCGGGCTGAGCCGCTCAGCCCACTGCCAGTCTGGGGTCCCGGCCGCCAGCCCCACACAGCCTGCTGCCGGTCTGGGGTTCTGGCTGCTGGACCCTTGCCAGCTGGGGTCCCGGCCGCAGGCCCCGCTCAGCCCGCTGCCGGCCTAGGTGAACAGAACTCCAGACCAGCAGCGGGCTGAGCGGGCCGGTGGCGTAAGATCAACATTTTAATTTAATTTTAAATTAAGCTTCTTAAACATTTTGAAAACCTTGTTTATTTTACAATAGTTTAGTTATATAATATATAGACTTATAGAGCGAGACCTTCTAAAAAACATTAAAATGTTTTACCAGCACGTGAAACCTTAATTTAAAGTGAATAAATGAAGACTCGGCACACCGCTTCTGAAAGGTTGCCGACCTCTGTTGTAGATGCTAATTCCCTTTCATGTCTTAATTGTCTGATATTAGGTATGCGTTTGTGTTTAGTTAACTTTAAGATCAAAGATGTGCGATACCACAGGAAATTAATAATACTATTGACATTGTCTTCAGCTTAACTATCTCTGTTATAATGGAGGACCAGCTAATTGCCTTATGTTAATCAGTGTAACTGGATTACCTGTATATGCATAGTAAATAGAATGTTAACTTAAGAGTGATGGGACAGTGTGTGCTCAACAAAGAAGAATCCTCAGTCACATGCTGTGCTCAAAACATTTAACAGCCGGTTTCAGCTATAAAAGTGAAACCTCTGGCCAGATCCTTTCATCTCTAGGCTGCTGAACTTTGAACAGGGAAAGTTTAAACCATGGGACTGAGATCTTCCAAACAGTCATTTGGAATATCCTGTGAAGTCAATGAAGTTACAATAGTGTAAAATTAGTGAAGTCAGAGGAGAATCAGGTCTACATATACTGAAATGAGTGTATGCACTGATATAGATATATCCTCTTAAACATTTATTTGGCTGGGAGTCTGGAATGTATCAAACTTCTAAGTAACAGTTCATAAATAAGAAAATATAATAACTATTGGACCTTATCTTCAGCGGATATAAATGTGCACTGCTCTAATGCCTTTAATGGAGCTAAGTTGATTTACTCCAGCTGAGGATCAGCTCAATATTTATACCTGTTGGTCCATATTTAATTTTGTAACAAACTGAAATGACTCATACCAGCAAGCTGCTATAACCATTACTGTTGTCACTTTCTACATAGTTACTGTACTGTGCTCTGCCACATGGCACAACAAGGGGAAGAATCTCTTTGGGACCCATCTGTTCAAAATTGCTCTACTTCTTAAGATTTGTAGAGCCATTTTCATCATCCCATTAATTTTCTTGGATAAAAAGCACTGTTGTAGCTGTTCATTACCACATGCACAAACACCTTGTAAGCAACAAATGCTGGGATTTTATCTGTATTATAACATCATTATCCCTTTGCCAAGATTACTTTGTTAAAATAATCAAGAGTTGTTTATTTTTAAGCTTATCCCACAAGGGCCAGTTCTACTAGACAAAACTGAAATGGATATCACCTAGGTTTTAATGGCTCCAGATAGAAGGCTACAGTGCACTCAGCCAAGAACTCAAGGGAATGGTAATGCAAAGAGAAAGTGAAAAGACAGGAAATTAATCATGGAACCCAAAACACAGTTTCTCAACAGGCCACTTTCAGGAGTCTGGAAACTGTTGATGTTAAATGTTACTTTAATTTAGGAGTTTGCCTGTGCTACCAGTATATGCAAGCTTAAATTTAGAATTGGTCAGACTTCATTTTATACTATAACCAGTAATTGTAAAGTAGGCACAATTACAAAAAAAACATGTTTTAAAATATTGTACACACTGTTTAGAATCCTGGACCCATTTTGGTTTGGTTTTTAAATTTTATGTTTAAAATCTGGTGCAAGTGCCTTACAGAATGCTGCTACATACGTTTAATACAGTGCTTTTATTGTAATAAATAATTTTTGTAACTATCTCCGTTCATTGAGATAATTATTGTTTTACTAGTGTAAATAAACTGAGGGGTCAAGATTTGACGTGCACAGCAGCTATCTGCCTTTCTAGAAAGTGGCAAATAGTTTTTTCTTCCTCCCTTTTACTTATTCTGTCATATAGATATAGTTTTGTTCTGTTTTTTGGGGAGATTGTTATTAAGGTTGCCCAGTAAGTCATTTGGGTTGAAATTTTCCATGCAGAAACTGGTACTTGGAGTTGGAGTGAATTGAAGAAATGGTTGGTTGGAGGGGACTAAGAGTTGAGGGATGACGACACTGAAATCGGACAAAGAGCTAGCAGGGGACACTGTGACCGGCTGGGGAAGGAAACTGGGAATAGGAATAGAGGGGTGTAGCGAGGCGGTGGGATACCCCACAGCCCCGCTGAGGGCCGAACCTCCCCTACTACCAACATGGGCGGAGCCACCGGGTCCGGCGCCCGCCTCTCAGAGGTCACGGCGCCAACCCGGAAGTATAAAAGCCCGCCTGCAGAGCTCAGTGGAGGATAAGCCGGCGGAGAGAGCAGACGTCTGTGGCCAAGCTCCCGCTTGGGAGACAGCCGCAGGCCGCGACCGGCCTGCTGACTCACCAGGCCTGCCGAGCCTACCCCTCGCCCGGTACCCTGAGGAGGACTGGCCAAGCCTGCCCCGGTCCAGCTACCCCGAGGAGGAGCCGAGCCTGCCCTTTTCCAGCTACCCCGAGGAGGAGCCGAGCCTGCCCCTTTCCTGCTATCCTGAGGAGGAGCCGAGCTTACCCTTCGCTACGTACCCAGAGGAACCGATGCTGGTGGAGAGCCCCGAGGACACTAGTCCGGCCCAGGTACCCTACGAGGGGGAGTGTGGAAGTAGCCCGGGGGCAGCCGACCCCAGTCTGGCTGCAGCACTGCCAGAGCCGATGTCAGTGTGTTGCGGCCAGGATCCCCACTGACAGCAGTGAGTTTCCACCGCTGCTAGGGCCCCGGGCTGGGACGCAGTGGAGTGGAAGGGCCTGCGTCCCCACTGCCACCCACTCCTTGGGTGGCAGACTCCCCCTTTTCCCTGGCCTAGAGAGGCTGGGACCTGTTGCTCACTGACCCTGACCTGCTTAAGGGCCTGGGTTCCCGAACTATTGGCTCAGCCCCTGCTGGAGGGTCTGAGTTCCAGACTGTGTGGTTACTGCCCTGCCCTGATTGAGGGCCCGGGGCTTTTTTCTGACCTATTGGCTCAGCCCCTGCCTAAGGGCCTGAGCCCCTAACCGTGTGTTTGCTGTCCCACACTACCGGGGGACCAGGACGGACGGCAAACCAGAGCAAGGCGGTAGGATACCCCACAGCCCCGCTGAGGGCCGAACCTCGGCCGAGACTACTACAAGGGGCCAGAAAAAGGTGTTGTGGTGGGAAGACAGATCTGATGAGGAGCAGTAACTTTGGCAGTCTCCTATCACTATACACTGCTGTTAAAGATCTCCTCTCATGACTGGATCTGTCAGATAGCTACGCCAAGCCGCACTGAAGTTGGTGGGGCTCCATACAAGTGTTATGGTTCATCTGATTGCATAATTGAGGCCCTAGTAATGCACTCCATACAGAAATGAACACCTCAAGCTTAAACTATGGTTTGTGGAAAGAGAATGAAGAGAAACTATTGGTGCACAGTCTACTTTTTGCAATAAAATACATTATAATATGAGCAGGGAAATCTCCATACCCTACATATGCTCAGTGGTTAATACAGATGCTGTACTAGGTAGAAACAGAGAATCATATATGTGCTATTCGGGGGAAAAAATGAATTTGTTTTATGAGCTACCTAACTTGCAAGTGGCTGGTGAAGAACCTATTAAACACATGAATCATCTGGAATCATATAATTGTCAAATACGGGATTTCCTTGCAACTTCCTCTGATGTATCTCTTATTGACCACTAGATGGACCATTGGCCTGGCTGAGTATGGCAGTTCTTACATCATGAATGCTGTAACTGATTCTGTATTATTCTAAATGGTTAAAAGATGGTACTGGGAATAATATTTATTTCC
Organism: Emys orbicularis; assembly: GCF_028017835.1. NCBI lineage: Eukaryota > Metazoa > Chordata > Testudines > Emydidae > Emys > Emys orbicularis. The sequence goes on along the minus strand of NC_088686.1, from coordinate 91,413,460 downwards.
TATATATAATACAATAGTAAAATGTCATTATTTATATAATTAAAGAGCCAATGAACATTAGATATTTTTAAAAATATGCTTGACAATATTCTGTTCATTTTACTCACACAAGTAGTCTCACTGAAGTAAATGGGACTATTTGCAAGAGAATGGCAGTCAGGATTTCGTCCCCTGGCATATTTCAATGCCTAATCACCAAATCTAGGGGCAGATCTTCAGCTGGTGTAATTTGTTATAGTGCCATTGATTTCAAAGGTGATGACACTATGACAATTTATACAAGCTAAGGAGCTGGCCCCTGGTTCTTAGAAGGTTCACATATTGTTTTTTTAGTACTAAATATTTTCCACATTAATTTTCATAATAACCAGGACATATGTTCTAATCTGAACTCTTGGTTTTTTAAGCAATGACTGTGACTAATACTGACAACTGAGCATGTGTTTTCTATTTCAGGGGACATCTGCAGAAAGACCATACTGTACATAAATGGACTTTAGGGGAAACTTCTTTTCACTTGTACAAGACAGACATTCTTCAGATGTAAGATGCACTCCCCAAATACAAGACTATATTCCTCCTCATTCTTTTCAGTTTTATTTGTAATGCCTTGTCAGTTTGCTTTTAGACTGATGATTTGCACACACCCCTGCCAAATCTAAGATGATGCCCATGCCATCTTGATCATCAGCATTTTACTGTTGCTTCCTTTCTTCAATGTTCTGTTTTTAACTAAAGAATAATTAAATTAAAACGAGAAAACAGTGGAGAAATTTGATATCTTAAATACTTAAACCATGGGGCTCCTTTCATCACTCTTCTCAATGGGGGGATGGATGGGGGGGATGGTCACTCCCCTTTCCATATGGGAAACAATTCTATTTCTAATGCAGAGCATTAACAAAGAAAAACTAGGAAATTCATAGCTAAGGCTACATCTCTAACCTTAACTCCCATGCCTTAGTATCATTAATAGGGTGACCAGATGTTCCGATATTTAACTTTGTCCTGCGTCCAGGCCGATGTACAATGAGGACGCCATTTGTCCCGATACTGACTGTGTGCCTCCCACCCTCATGGCTCCGGTCGGGGCTGTGAGCCTGTGGTTGTCCCCAACATGTGTCCCGATATTTTATTCTTGCGATCTGGTCACCCTAATCATGAAAGGTATATCTACATTAGAAATGCTACAGCAACACAGCTGCAGCTGTTGCACTGTAGTATATAGATGCTTAATACAGAAGGGGTTCTTCTATCATGGTAGTAAATCCACATCTCTGAAAGGCAGTAGCTAAATTGACGGAAGAATTCTTCCGTCTCTCGTATTGCCTACACTGGGGTATAAATTGGCTTAATTTCATCACACACAGCATAAAATTTTTCACAGCCCTGAGCAATAGGGTTAAGACATCCTAACTGTTTAGTGTAGACCAGCCCATAGAGTCTTCAAACCAGTGGATAATCTTAACATACATGTTATGTTGTAGATTCATAGATTCTAGGACTGGAAGGGACCTTGAGAGGTCATCGAGTCCAGTCCCCTGCCCTCATGGCAGGACCGAATACTGTCCTTCCCATTCTGTATGTGTGAAACTGATTTTTCCTTCCTAAGTGGAGCACTTTGCATGTGTCTTTGTTAAACTTCATCCTGTTTACCTCAGACCATTTCTCTAATTTGTCCAGATCATTTTGAATTATGACCCTGTCCTCCAAAGCAGTTGCAATCCCTCCCAGTTTGGTATCATCTGCAAACTTAATAAGCGTACTTTCTATGCCAATATCTAAGTCGTTGATGAAGATATTGAACAAAGCCGGTCCCAAAACAGACCCCTGCAGAACCCCACTTGTTATACCTTTCCAGCAGGATTGGGAACCATTAATAACTACTCTCTGAGTACGGTTATCCAGCCAGGTATGCACCCACCTTATTGTAGCCCCATCTAAATTGTATTTGCCTAGTTTATCGATAAGAATATCATGCGAGACCGTATCAAATGCCTTACTAAAGTCTAGGTATACCACATCCACCGCTTCTCCCTTATCCACAAGACTCGTTATCCTATCAAAGAAAGTTATCAGATTGGTTTGACATGATTTGTTCTTTACAAATCCATGCTGGCTATTCCCTATCACCTTACCACCTTCCAAATGTTTGCAGATGATTTCCTTAATTACTTGCTCCATTATCTTCCCTGGCACAGAAGTTAAACTAACTGGTCTGTAGTTTCCTGGGTTGTTTTTATTTCCCTTTTTATAGATGGGCACTATATTTGCTCTTTTCCAGTCTTCTGGAATCTCTCCCGTCTCCCATGATTTTCCAAAGATAATAGCTAGAGGCTCAGATACCTCCTCTATTAGCTCCTTGGAGGCATCATAAAAAAAATAGCATTTGTCATTATGCAGTAATTGTGGTACTACGGTATCTTCTAATAATAGGAAAATAGCATGGTTACTACAGGTACTTGGGGTGGTGAATGATGAATTTTCAAATACTGAAGACCTTATAGGGGCACTGCTGTTCTGATGCAGCTGTGTTGCTGTAAGAGCTCTCATGTAGCCACTCTATGGTGACGGGAGAGAGCTCTCCTGTTGACATAATTAAACCACTTCCAATGAGAGGTGGTAGTTACGTTGGAGGGACATCATCTTCCATCATCATAGTACTATCCACACTGGCACTTCTGTTGGTGTAACTGATGTCACTCAGGAGTTTTTTTTCACACCCCTGACTGACATAAGTTATACCGACAAAAGTGCTACAGTACACATAACCTTAGTGTACCAGTATCTAAACATCCATGGCAATTACACACTTTTAATATTAAATGTGTGCTTTAATTGCTTTGCTGAATTGGAGCCCATGTAAGAATTAAGCATGAAATTCCAGCAATAACGGATTCCCTTTTTTCCCCATGTATTTAAATCAGAACCTGATTATTTATCAGAGTATATATATAATAAAGTATAAAAAGTTTTAAAATGTTTCATAGGCTAATAGTTGTGTTTAACTCGTGTATATTTTAACTCAACATTTTATCTAACCTGGGGCTAATCTGTCTGAATCTAATGAAACTATAACAGGGGTGGCCAATCTGAGCCTGAGAAGGAGCCAGAATTTACCAATGTACATTGCCAAAGAGCCACAGTAATACATCAGCAGCCCCCCACATCAGCTCCCCCTCTCCCCGCTCCCAGCGCCTGCCACCACCAGCAGCCCTCCCTACACCTCCCGATCAGCTGTTTCGTGGCATGCAGAAGGCTGGGGGGGGGGGGCGGAGGAGGAGTGGGGGCATGGCAGGCTCAGGGGGGGGGGTGGGAAGAGGTGGAGTGGCGGCAGGGCCTATGGCAGAGCCAGGGGTTGAGCAGTAAGCACCCCCAACACATTGGAAAATTGGCGCCTGTAGCTCCAGCCCTGGAGTCAGTGCCTATACAAGGAGCTGCATATGGCTCCGGAGCCACAGGTTGGCCACCCCTGAACTATAAAAAAATAGACCTCACAGTGGCTGAAAACGCAAGTTACATCATTTGCAAAGCCCAACTTTTTGTTCCCTATTCCCTTCAAAGGATGACTATAACAACAAATATATTTAGCATCCTCCTTCTCACAGATCCAAAAGCCCTTTGCAAACCTTGGCCCTAAGCTTGCGATGAGCTATACAAGTGCATGCTCCTGTACTGACACTGAGCAGCTTGCAGAATCAGACCTGTGGGTGGAATCCTGTCCTGTGCTGCATGGGGCAATCTGGAGCGGAAGTGGATTTAAAAAGACAGGTTTCCCTTTAGTTCTCTAGAAAATGCTGGCAAAGAGAACCAACATGCTAAAGTCAGGCACCCAAGTTTGAAAATTTTGGTCATATGTATATATTGGTGGCAGATATAAACTGCCATGCAGTTAGTAAAAGCTGCACTGAGCTGCCGGACTACAGAGTGTAGTTACAACAATTTTCAACATTTGCAAGGTTTGCAAATTTCCAACCACAAGTAGCATTTCTGATTCCTCTGGCTTAAGCTACATTAGAGACAGAGTCCAAGAAATACAACACACACATCCTAATATAAGCCATCCACACAGACCATCTTTTATATTCTACCCTTTCTTTTCAAAGCAACCATGAGTTTCTCTGACAACTTGCTGAATATCTCAAAATATTCACAAAATGAAAAACAGTGCAATCCTTGAGCAGAAATATAATCTCACGTCATTAAATTCCTTCGTGAGGCCATTCCAGTGCCTTCTACTCACTGCTCTAGTGTGTTTAATTCAATACACGTCCCTTCACCAGTTTGAAGAACTAAAAAAAAGTAATTAAAATGCAAAGGTTTTCCTTTTCTCCAGAAAAAAGTTGCCTTGGCCTCAAAATTAAAATATCTTTGGACTGCACTGAATGACCTGTCAAAAGTGCCCTGTAAAAGACAAATTTAAGTTTTATACATCGGTTCAAGTGTATAATTATGTGAAAAATGATGGAATATTTAAGTAAGATGCTTTTCCTTCTTAATCTTTTTTATGGTCTCATTAATAAAAACTTCCTGAACCTATCTTATACCAAATAAAATATTGAGGAACATTAGCATTCCAAGGACTATTTGATAGGTCATCGGTCCTTCCCAATGTCAGAAAAGATACGTCTGGATTTTAACCCTAGCTCCAAGCTAGGGAAGTTTGTCCTGGCTCCCCTTTCCCTTTGAGGCAGCCTGAAAATGTATTCCCTTACCTTGCAGCCTCCAACATGATGGGCAACTCTCTTTTAAGGAAGGTCTCAGGGTACAAAAATTATCGGGGAGAGATCCTGCTAGCAAATATGATGGGTTCCTAAGCTGCAGCAAATGCACAGAGCCTCTGAGTGCATAGGCCTGGCCTCTGTGGTTCCCCAAGTTCACTCTGCAGGGTGAATTCCACCCCACAACTGTGGGGGAAACTCCAGGAGTGGAACCTTGCAAATTTGTTCTCCTCAGTAGACCCTTCCATGGGATCTACTGCTGGAGGGGGACATTCTGATTTCATGAGTCCAAATGTTCAGAGCTCAAAGGGAGAGAAAAACCAAATACATTTAAAGCACTTTTACAAATAAACTGAAAGAGTTCTTCTGTATGCAAAAAATGTCAAGTGCTGTGTATCCTACTGGGAAGCTGGAAATCTACCCTTTCCAGCACTATACAATCTCTGTTTCTTAGCACTTATGTAGGGCTCAACATCTTCCAAGGGCTGAACAGACCTTAATGAATTGACCTTCACAATACCTCCAGGAGTTAGGTGAAATCTGTGGAAAGTGCCTAACTCCAAGAAAACTGTAATGCTCTCTGATACTGTAAACCCTTTACTAGAGCTGGAAAGCACTCTTATTCTCAACCAAGCACTACTTGTTGATCCTTGGAAATAGTACACTTTGATTTTTCAGTGCTTATTTACTATATGTGTAAAAAAAAGACTTTTACTGACAGTGTCAAACACAGTAACTCCTGCCCTGGCCAATGCTAGGGAGGGGGGGGGGGCAGGAATACTGTCCAGCATATTCGCTGATCCTGTCATCCAGGACACGATTCCATTGCTATTATTTTGAAAGATGCTGCTGACCCAGTAGAGCTTATCGAGTGCATGTTATGAATCCCGCCCTGCTGATGCAGGGGGAAAGAGGCCTGTAATTCCCAATTCCCTCACTAACACATCCATGCAGACAAGGGTTTAGCCCTTATGCTGCTTTTACGCTAACTTTTCTACCTTAAAATTTCCCAGTGTTCCTACAACTGACTCATCTCCAATGGTGGTTCCTTTGGCCACTGGTATTTTACCATCATGTTGTCTGACTTTGCTCAGAGCAGGTGTAGATGACACAGTGGTAAATATGTTGGTGGCTAAGAGCCCTTTGTCTACAGTGGAGTTCCCATCATTGCTTCCACCAGTGGAGCTGAATGGACAGTAGCCATGGTGGGAATCTGGGGGGAGAAAGTAGCGAGGACTTCGTAAAAGAACTGGTTGTAGAGGAAAACCTTGGTTCGAATGATCATGAGTTAATTCAGTTTAAAATAAATGGAAGGATAAACAAACACAGGTGTACAATTAGGGTCCCTGATTTCAAAAAGGCAAACTTTAAAAAATTAAGGAAATTAGTTAGGGAAGTGGACTGGACTGAAGAACTCAAGGATCTGAATGTGGAGGAGGCTGAGAATCACTTTAAGTCAGAGTTGTAGAAACAATCTGAAGCCTGCATCCCAAGCAAGGGAAAGAAATTCGTAGGGAAGTGTTGCAGACAAAACTGGATGAACAAGCATCTCAAACAGGTTATTAAGAGAAAGCAAAAAGCCTACACAGAATGGGAAAAAAAAGGGATGGATCAGCAAGAAAAGCTACCTCTTGGAGAACAGAAACTTTACCGGGAAAAAGTGAGAACTGCCCAAAGCCAAGCAGAGTTGAATCTTGCAAAAGAAATTAAAACCAACTGTAAAGGGTTTGTTAGCCATATAAATAAAAAGAAAATAAGGAAAGAAGTGGGACCGCTAAGCGCTGAGGCTGGAGTGGAGATTAAAGATAATATAGGTATGGCCCAACACCTAAATGAATACTTCACTCTTATTAAAAAAAACTGAGGCAATGAGGAGTTTGGGGCCTAATGAAAACAAGGATATGGAAGTTGAACTTACCACATCCAAGGTGAAAGCCAAACTCAAACAGCTTAATTGGACCAAATCGGGGGCTCAGGATAATCTCCAAGAATATTAAAGGAACTGGGACATGAAATTGCAAGCCCAATAGCAAGGATTTTCCATGAATCTGTAAACTCAGAGTCGTACTCAATGACTGGAGAATTACAAATATAGTAACTATATATAAGAAAAGGGAAAAAATTGATCTGAGAAACTACAGGCCCATTATTTGACTTCAACTGCATGCAAGATTTTAGAACAAATTTTGAAAGAGAGAGTAGTTAAGAACTTGGAGGTAAATGGGATAAAATATAACAATACCTTTTACAAAAAGTAGATCTTGCCAGACAAACCTGATCTTCTTCTTTGAGAAGATAATTGATTTTCTAGACAAAGAAATGCAGGAGATCTAATCTACCTGGATTTCAGTAAAGTGTCTGATACAGTTTCACATGTGAAATTATTAAATTGGAGAAGATGAGGATTACTCCAAGAATTGAAAGGTGGGTAAGGAACTGGTTAAAGGGGAGATTACAACAGGTCATGCTGAGAGGTGAACTGCCAGATTTTGGAGTGAGGTTACTAGTGGAATTCCTCAAAGACTGGTCTTGGGACCAATCTTATTTAACATTTTCATTAATGAGCTTGCACAAAAAGTGGGAGTGGGCTAATAAAATCTGTGGATGATACTAAGTTGGGAGGTATTGCCAATACAGAGGAGGATCGTACAAGATTTGGATGACCTTGAAAATTGGAGTAACAGAAATGGGATGAAATGTAACAGTGCAAAGTACAAGGTCATGCACTTAGGGACTAATAAGAATTTTTGCTAGAAGCCCTTGAAAGTGACAGAGGAGGAGAAAGACCTGGGTGTATTGGTCGATTGCTGCCAATGTGATGCAGCCATGAAAAAGGTTAATGCAATCCTCATAAGCATCAGGCAAGATATTTCCAGCAGAAATAGGAAAGTGTTATAAGGATGATCAGAGGAATGGAGAACCTACCTTACGAGAGGAGACTTAATGAGCTTGGCTTGTTTAGCCTAACAAAACAAACGATGAGGGAAGATACGATTGCTCTCTATGAATACATCAGAGGGATGAACAGCAGGGAAGGAGAGGAGTTATTTAAGTTACAAGTCAATGCTGGCACAAGAATAAATGGATATGAACTGGCCATCAATAAGTTTAGGCTTGAAAGATTAGACAAAGATTTCTAACCATCAGAGGAGTGAAGTTCTGAAGCACCTTTTCAAAGGGAGTAGTTGGGGCAAAAACCTAACTTGTTTTAAGAAAGAGCTTGATAAGTTTATGACAGAGATTGATAAGGGGATAGTCTGATGAGATTGCCTACAATGGCATACGGCCCATTTGTGACCGCTATTAGCAAATATCTCCAATGGCTGGAGATGGATCATTAGATGGGGAGTGCTCTGAATTACTATGGATAATTCTTTCCCAGGTGTCTTGCTGGTGGGTTTTGCCCACATACTCAGGGTCTAACTGACTGCCATATTTGGCAGAGACCTTGTTTTTTTGTTTTCTGTTTTTGCCTTCCTCTGAAGCGTGGTGTACGAGTCACTTGCTGGTTTGAACTAGAGTAAACGGTGGATTTTATGTAACCTGAAGTCTTTAATTCAAGATTTGAGGACTTCAGTAACTCAGCCAGAGGTTGTTAGACTATTGCAGGAGTGGGTCAATTAGGTTATGTGGCCTACATTGTGCAGGGGGTCTGACTAGATAATCATGATGGTTCCTTCTGGCCTTAAAGTCTATGAGTCTAGTCATGTGTAGACTGCAAACTCACTGCTGATATACACCTAGCATCACTTGTTTATGACTTTTTCAAATATTCTCTCCTCTTCAGTAGAAACACTTGTATGCTTTGTCTAAGATCAAAGATTTAACTTTTCAAACAGTTTTAGGAAAACCTATAAATTTCTCTCTTTCTCTGTGTGTGCGCATATCATACATATGTATATATATTTGCATTCAAAAATTAATCAGATTTTTATGCAGATATAATCCAAACTGATTATCCAAGCTGTACGCTAAATGGCCTGATTTTGAGAGAGCCTTTGTTTTTGCCCTGTAATTGTGGGTCCACAATAACCAGGCTCACATTTTTGTTCCCATAGGTAAAACTCTCCCCTAGTGTGGGGGTCTATGCCACCTAACCCCCAAATAGGTGCTTCGGGAAGAGGTGAGAGGAAACCATGGAAGTTCAGACGCACAGGAGTGTCTGTGCATTTCATATATGCTTAGTATTGTCAACCCAAAGCATTCAAAAACCATCAGCTCTCAAAAATTTATGGCTTATTAATAAATGTGGTGTTTTCTTTTTTTGCTGTCTGGTTTCTGAGTCTTTAGAATACACTAGGGTCATGTTTGCAAACTCTTTTGCACAACCACAAGGGCAAAAACATTTTTTTTAAATTAAAGTTGGAATTCTCACATAATCACTTGAACAAGGAGCTGGGCTTTAAGAAAAAAAACCACAGCATATATCATGGAACTCATGATAAAATAATCAGAGTGGGCAACACTGGAAAGGATTTCTGTGCTGACTTTGGTCCCAACTTAGCAAAGCACCTAAACGTGTGCTTAGTTTTAAAAACATGAGAAATCTCATCTGTATTTAGCAAAGCATTTGTGCACATGCTTAACTTTGGAACTAGTCACATCCTTAATGCATGCACTTAAGTGTTTAAATATACTGCTGAATTGGGACCTTTACATTTAGGAGCCGGATCCTGCTAATCAATGAGAGGGACATTGAGGGGTAAGGCCCTAAATTTGAAACTTTAGCATTGTATTAATATAGCTGTTTGCATTTAATATTTAAATCTGCCAAACAGAAGTGCTGGAACAATTTTTATAATGGGGGTGCTGAGAGCCATTGAACCAAACTGTTAAGCCTGCATATAATGGAAACCACTTCGAGTCAGAGGGTGTGGCAGCACCCCCTCCCAACTAGTTCCAACACCTATGCTGACAAAGTAAAGCTATGAAAATCAAACAAGAGTCACAAACTCTCATACTGATTCTAAAGACAAGATCATGGTCTGTATAATACCGCATAAAGCTTTCTGAATATCAAAAAGGCATCATCTCCATGGACAGAAAGAAGGGGAAAATGTTCTTTAAAACAACTACCACCATAAAATGACATCTGCAGTTAGATAAGGTGAGTGAAGTAATATCTTTTATTGTTCCAACTTCTGTTGGTGAAAGAGACAAGCTTTTGAGCTTACACAGAGTTCTTCTTCAGGTTTTTAACCTAAGAAGACAAAGGAACTGAGCACTTTGTGGGATATCCTGACCATCTTGCTGGAAAGAAGTGTGGGAATAATCTTACCTTGAACCAAGACTGTAGTTTTGTTAAGAAAGCATTTTTCACTTTTATTTGCTGTAACCATTTCTGTCTTTATCCCTTACTTGAACTGACTTAAAATCTCTTTTTGATTAAATAAACTTGTTTACTTTTATTTTAAATTAACCCAGGGCTGTGTTTGACTTGAAGTGATTATTAACTCCAGTTAAAGCAACAAGCTGCTGTGCTTTTGTCTCTTTAAAGCAGGGGTCGGCAACGTTTGGCACGCGGCTCGCCAGGGTAAGCACCCTGGCGGGCCGGGCCAGTTTTATTTACCTGCTGACGCAGCAGGTTCGGCCGATCACGGCCCCCACTGGCCGCGGTTCGCCGTCCCGGGCCAATGGGGGTGGCGGGAAGCCGCGGCCAGCACATTGCTCGCCCGCGCCGCTTCCCGCCGACCCCATTGGCCCAGGACGGCGAACCGCGGCCAGTGGGGGCCGCGATCGGCCGAACCTGCCGCGTCAGCAGGTAAATAAAACTGGCCCGGCCCGCCAGGGTGCTTACCCTGGCGAGCCGCGTGCCAAACGTTGCCGACCCCTGCTTTAAAGGAACAACAGACCTTATTGCTCCTCTGAATGTTCCAGGAGAGAGTTGGACATTTCAGGGCAGGCAGTTTGGGGGAAATTTGGGACTGGGGGTGTGTTGGGGTCACTTGGCTAGTAGTAACCAAGGCTGGTGTAGACCAGAGTGTGATCATGGTGAAACAAGCAGGCTTCTAAAGTCAGAGTTGCTGAACCAGGGCTGCTCAACACACAGACACAAGTGCATGCTTGTATGCTGGCTAGGAGCATCCACACAGGGTATATGTATGTCTACAAAGCAAAGAAAAACCCACACCTGGTCCATGCCTGCTGGCTCAGGCTCGCAAGGCTTGGGCTGTGGAGCTGTTTCATTGCTGTGTAAACTTCTGGACTTGGGCTGGAGCCCAAGCTCTGGGAACTTCCCACCCATCAGGGTTCTAAAGCTCAGATACTAGCCCAAGCCCGGAAGCCTGCACAGCAATTCAACAGCCCCACAGCCCGAGCCCAAGTCGGCCGGCATGGGCCAGTCACAGGTTTTTCTTTGCTGTGTAGACATATCCACAAGGAGCTACAACAGCAGAGCATTTTTAAGTCACTCAGTGTTACCAGACAACCAGTGACACAACCTCTCACTGGTCTGAATTGCACCCCAGAATGTGACAATCTTACAAAGCTTGAAAGCTTGTCTTTCACCAACAGAAGTAGGTCCAATAAAAGATATTAACCTCACCTACCTTGTCTCTCTAATATCCTGGGACCAACTTGGTGGCAACAACAACAGTGCAAACAATATCTGCAGTAATAAACATATCCAAAAATTGGGAGTAACTCAGTGTAGTTAAGTACTAGTTGAAGGCTGTTTTTACCATTAAAAAAAGAAGAAACTGGCTGACAATCCTATATGTTTTCTATAGTTGGACTACTAGTTATAACAGAAGTAATGATAAACACGTTACAAATACCATAGATTAAATTGGACTGATAGTCGTTCACAGTATTAACATAGAATATCCTACAGCTTTTAAAATTGTTATGCTTGATTTGCTAGTTTTTGTTTTCTAACAAAGATCTTTTAGGACTTGATCCAACTCTGCTGGTATCAAAAGAGTCTTTCCATTGACTCCAACGTGCTTTGGATCAGACCCATAGTTTCCAGTATATATTTCTGATATGAGTGTGCATCACTTTTAGTTTAAGTACATTTGCATTAACAGAAGTGAAAGGCTTCTCTACTGATTCACTGCTATGGCTTAGACTGTGTACCCTAATGCCTGAGCAGAGTGGACCTTCAGCATGTGAGTCTTCCCACTCACTCTTGGAAGGCATTGATCCCCCCAACCCTGTGCCTTGACCATGGTCTGAGTCCATGCAGAGCGAGGGACAGAGAATAGGCGGGCTGAGGGGAGTAGTGAGTGAACTGGGATGAACACACACACACACACACCCACCATTCCACCTCTTTTGCCCCATGGAGCTGAAAGTACAACCTGGTTTTTCAGCAGAACTCCCTTTTCCTGCCCCTTGCAGCTACTTCTGAAGTCCCAGGAACCAGCACAGCCAGAGGAATTGCAAGTAGAGTGGTTCCAAGGGGGGCAGGGGAGGGGGGAGACAAACAACAGAGGAAGAAATGCAAGGGTATCTTTGCAGAGATTTCCGCCTCAGCTCTCACAGCTGGGGGCAATACGGGCCCATATCTTCACACTTAGTCCAATTAGTTGCTCTACAAACTCTTATCATTTTGGAAGAGATTGTGGGGGTATCTAGATTTAAGTACATTTTCCAAGTTATAAAATCGAAAAGAAGGTGTGATTTTAAAATACTTAAATTCTTCCATCTAATTTTTTTTAATGACTGCATAATAAAATGTATTGTAAAATTCTATGTCACACAAAACATATTATTTTCCCATATGCGGAACAACAGGGAACATTATTCTTCTTTTATCCAAGAAAATCTACAGCTTGAGAATCTATTAAAAAGCTGTTCTAAACAGGGATTGTGTTCTTTGCCAATGTTTCCTGGTGGTACCCAGTCCCACTCACATTATTCATTATTCTATCATGTCAGCATTGCGCATTCTTTCCACTATTTAAGTATAGTCAATATAATTGCCATTTTGCTACCATAGGACAGGATTCAAGGATACAAGTTATAAAAAGCTGAACAGTTAAGAAATAAAGATGAACCATCAGCACTTTGACAGTCTTCATCCTCACTTTCATGGCTGAAATCGCTCCATTGAAAACTGTTTATTTTTCAAAACCTTTACAGGAAAACTTAATAGCTGAGCATTTCACAAGGAATGAAATGCAAGTCCAATGGAGCTCATTCATGACTTTCAAACCCAATTATGGTATGGCTGATACAAAACAGACTTATGTGCTTAAAAAAACCTGGAGGACTGCATGGGCTATGGGCTTATTAAGGAACTAGAGAGCCAGCCTTTGCTAGGTTGTCAGTTCACTGGAATATAGGAATTGCCAAACTGAACTGATCAGTTGTCTTCTAGTCCAATATCCTGTCTCTGACAGGAACCAGCTGTTTCAGCTGCAGGTACAAGAGACCCAAATTCAGCGTACATCAGTAGTAACAGGAAGTTACCAGCTGATGGCAGTTTGGCGGTTGGTGGGAAACGTACAGGTGGTCTCAGGTCTGTTTCTCATGGACAGGTGTCCACCATCACAAATATCACTTAATATTATTTAACATTTGTATGTAATGTAGCACTAGAGCTGTACATGGTGCTTTACAGAGAGCTCTAACTGGCAACCTTAAAGAGACCCATCTTTTCAAGGCAAGGGAGACTGTGCTCTCCCCTGCTTCACGTGGCTTGTTTTTGGAATAAAAGTTAATTGAACTTACTGTGCAGAAAAAATAAAAAACTTAGACACCTTTTATACCTCCCCATCCCCCACAAGGCACAGATGGGAAAATTAGGGCCTTTTAGGTTTGAACAACTGGATGGTAGTCAGTCAGGTTTTCTTTCTGTTTTAGTCACATGCAGTAATTGCTACTAAATAATAAATAAAAAAGAGGGGATAGTGAGTCTGACAAGTGTGACATAGCAATTTCAAAAGGAGAAATCCTTGTGAAAACATAGTAAAGACAGAAAACCAGGACATTATGTGAAGTGGTCACAAAATTCTTCCCCAATAGACAATAACTTTTTAACCTTGATTAGAGAGAGAGAGAGAGAGAGAGAGACTCGGACATACTGACATTTTAAATGACAAAAAACATAGTTAATGGAGAGTTAAGGTTGCCAATGGAGAGTTAAGGTTGCCGCTTGTACCCTTCCAGCATGTCAAGTTCAGCAAAACTCAAAGTTTTCCATCTGTATAAGGGGGATAACGGGACACAGAAAGAAGTGACTTGCCCAAGGTAACCGACCAAGCTGGTGGCAGAGCTAGGAATAGTCCCAGTGCAGTCGTCTTACCTCTAGACCACAGTCACTATGTAATGCCTCAGTTTTCCTCTCCCTCTTGTACACTTTGCTATAGTGAATGGAGATCATAGAATCATAGAACTGGAAGAGACCTCGAGAGGTCATCTAGTCCAGTCCCCTGCACTCAAGGCAGGACTAAGTATTATCTAAACCATCCCTGACAGGTGTTTGTCCAACCTGCTCTTAAAAATCCCCAATGATGGAGATTCCACAACCTCCCTAGGCAATTTATTCCAGTGCTTAACCATTCTGACCGTTAGGAAGTTTTTCCTAATGTCCAGCCTAAACCGCCTTACTGCAATTTAAACACATTGCTTCTTGTCCTATCCTCAGAGGTTAAGAACAACAATTTTTCTCCCTCCTCCTTGTAACAACCTTTTATGTACTTGAAAACTGTTATCATGTCCCCTCTCAGTCTTCTCTTCTCCAGACTAAACAAACCCAATTTTTTCAATCTTCCCTCATAGGTCATTTTTTCTAGAGCTTTAATCATTTTTGTTGCTCTTCTCTGGACTTTCTCCAGTTTGTCCACATTTTTCCTGAAATGTGGCACCCAAAACTGAACAGAATACTCCAGTTGAGGCCTAATCAGCGCGGAGTAGAGCGGAAGAATTACTTCTCGTGTCTTGCTTACAATACTCCTGCTAATACATCCCAGAATGATGTTTTCTTTTTTTGCAACAGCGTTACACTGTTGACTCATATTTAGCTTATGATCCACTATGACCCCCAGATCCCTTTCCTAGACAGTCATTTCCTATTTTGTATGTGTGCAATTGATTGTTCCTTCCTAAGTGGAGTACTTTGCATTTGTCCTTATTAAATTTCATCCTATTTACTTCAGACCATTTCTCCAGTTTGTCCAGATCATTTTGAATTTTAATCCTATTCTCCAAAGCACTTGCAACCCCTCCCAGCTTGGTATCGTCCGCAAACTTTATAAGTGTACTCTCTATGCCATTATCTAAATCACTGACGAAGATATTGAACAGACCCAGACCCAGAACTGATCCCTCAGGGACCCCACTCGTTATGCCCTTCCAGCACGACTGTGAACCACTGATAAGTACTCTCTGGGAACAATTTTCCAACCAGTTATGCACCCACCTTGTAGTAGCTCCATCTAGGTTGCATTTCCCTAGTTTGTTTATGAGAAGGTCATGCGAGATAGTATCAAAAGCCTTACTAAAATCAAGATATACCACATCTACTGCTTCCCCCCGATCCACAAGGCTTGTTATCCTATCAAAGAAAGCTATCAGGTTGGTTTGACACGATTTATTCTTGACAAATCCATGCTCACTGTTATTTATCACCTTATTATCTTCTAGGTGTTTGCAAATTGATTACTTAATTATTTGCTCCATTATCTTTCTGGGTACAGAAGTTAAGCTGACTGGTATGTAATTCCCAGGGTTGTCCTTATTTCCCTTTATAGATGGGCACTATATTTGCCCTTTTCCAGTCTTCTGGAATGTCTCCCGTATTCCATGACTTTTCAAGGATAATTGCTAATGGCTCAGATACCTCCTCAGTCAGCTCCTTGAGTATTCTAGGATGCATTTCATCAGGCCCTGGTGATTTGAGGACATCTAACTTGTCTAAGTAATTTTTGACTTGTTCTTTCCCTATTTTAGACTCTGATCCTACCTCATTTCCACTGGCATTCACAATGTTAGACGTCCAATCGCCACCAACCTTCTTGGTGAAAACCGAAACAAAGAAGTCATTAAGCACCTCTGCCATTTCCACATTTTCTGATAATGGCCATGCTTTGAAATGTTTGTTGTGAATAACAGGGCTGGTGAGAGAAATTTCATCCATGGTCTATGTTCCAAAACTCACAGTTTTACTAAATGGTTGTTACAATAACTTTAATGGGGGAGAGAAGACTGGTATATCTCTCTCCTTCTCCACCCTGTGCCCCACTGTTCACCACACTATGTAGCCCCCTCGGCCTCAACATTTCCAGCTCTCCTTCCCCTTCCCAGCCCATTAAGCCACTACTTGGCACTGTAGAAGCCATTAACATTTAAGAAGTTGCACCTTGCTGCTGTGTACAGATTTCAGAGGCAGCAATTTACTATAGGGCTGCATGCTACCTTGATTATATAGTTTGAGCTGCACACTAAGCAGGGCCCTCACTTTCACTACCCATGCCCAAGCTGGGACTCCTGTCCCTGCTTGAGCCAGGCTTTCCCAGCTTTGCCTCAGGCCTACCCAATGGGGTTGCCAGGCATCAGGTTTTCGACCAGAACGCCCAGTCGAAAAGGGACCCCTGGGAGATCCCGCCGTAAAAAGTCTGGTTGGCGGCACGGAGCAGTGGAGGCCAAGGGCTAAGGCAGGCTCCCTGCCCTGGCTCTGCTCAGTTCCCGGAAGCGGTGGCATGTCCCTCTGGCTCCTAGGCTCTGCAGCTCCAATTGGCTGGGACCCGCCACAGCAGGGTCAGCACCTGTGGACGAGGGCAGCGCACAGAGACGCCTGGGAGCCATAGGGAGCTGCTGGCTGCCTAGGAGCCGCCTGAGGTAAGTGCCACCCAGAGTCCGCACCCTGACCCTCTACCCCAGCCATGAGCCCCCTCCCTCACCCGAACTCCCTCCCGGAGCTTGCACCCCACACTCCCTCCCGCACCCCAAAACCCTGCCCCAGCCCGGAGCCCCCTTCCACACTGTGAACCCTCCTGCCCCAGCCCGGAGCCCCCTTCCACACCCTGAACCCCTCATTTCTGGCCCCACCCCAAAGCCCACACCCCCAGCCCAGAGCCCATACCCCCTCCTACATCCCAACCCCAGCCCTGAGCCTCTCCTGCACTCTGAACCCCTTGGCCCCAGCCAGAGCCCCCTCCCGCACCCCCAAACCCCTCATCCCCAGCCCCATCCCAGAGCCCACAACCCCAGCTGGAGCCCTCACTCCCCCCCGCACCTCAATCCTCTGCCCCAGCCCTGAGTCCCCTCCCACATCCCAAACCCCTCATCCCGGAGGGAGGGGGGATGGAGTGAGTGGGGGGCGAGGCCTCAGAGAAGGGGCAGATCAGGGGTGGGGCCTCTGGAAAGGGGTGGGGAAGGGGGCAGGGCAAGGGTGTTCAGTTTTCTGTAATCAGAAAGTTGGCAACCTTACTACCCAATCCAATCCACCCCTTCTCAAACTGGGCCTCTCCCCCATACACTCTGGCCACCCCACAGAGGGGCATTGTGTATCTTAACTATTTATTCTCTGGATTTCAGATGCTTAAATTTGTGTTACTTCAGTCCCCCCCACTTCAGATCCCAGAACACACAGTGGGCAGGGAGAGTGGCTCAGATCCCTGCAAAGGGGTAGGGTTCTCCCCCCAGATCCCAGCTCTCACACACAAGGGGTGAATTCAGGGCTGACAGGCCCCACCACCCCTTAACCCTCAAATTCCTCTGCTATTCCTCATATTCCAACCCTGCCTATCCTCTTCCCTCCACTTCTTCTAAGCCCTACCCTCTCCCCCTTGCCTGAGCCTCCCAAACTCCTCTTCCATCCCCTACCAACCATTCCCGTTTATCCCCCCTCCCCATAATACTCTTTTCTATTGCTGCAGACCCAAAGTCCTCTTCCCCAATACCACCTACTCTTGCATCCCTAATACCTCTCCTCTCCTAGTGTAATTTATTTCCTTTTCAAAAACAATGAGGAGTCTGGTGGCACCTTAAAGACTAACAGATTTATTCGGGCATAAGCTTTCGTGGATAAAACACCCCACTGAACTCCTTATTGTTTTTGTGGCTACAGACTTACACAGCTACCCCTCTGATACTTTTCAAAAACAGTTTCAGCACTTTGTGAATATTCTGCTGTACTCTGATTACATTTCACAAACACACCCCACATACACCCCTGGACAGAACCAGATTTTTCCCACATGTTTACAGTTCATTTTTAGATTTTTGCCCAGGGTGGATTTCAGACTTCAAAGTTGCAAGCTCAGAGAGGTGTTAAGTGGCCCATTCATTCCAATGAAATGTTCTCAGCTGAAAGAGAACACCCCATGGAGATGAATACATCCTGAAACAATAGCTCTGAGACCTGTGAACTGCTCCATTCATGCCAGTGGGTGTTCTCTCCCCATCCCCAGTGTTGAAGAGTTTCTTACATGTCAGTCCTACCTGTTCTCAGCTTCTCACCCAGTCTCAGCAAAGTGTTCTCTGTGCCTGCTTTCACCATGTCTGTTCCAAGCTTCCCACCCAAAGGGGCAAGGCTTCCCCAGAAGTGATGCTCAGGAACTCCCAGAAAGGCAAGATCCCTCCAGTACCTGGTTCACATGGGGCATGGCGCACACATGGGGACAGCACAGGAAGCATTCAATAAATCAGATGTGTTTGTTCCTCCTCTCTATGATTTTGACTTACTTTTGACACCTAGTTTTTGAAACCAGAAATGTTGTTCTTTACCAACAGCTATCATAAAAAAGAGAAATTACCCAATACCAAAAGCAAATAACTACTTGTAAAAGAAATGCCACAACTGTGACAATATCAACAGTAGAGGTTAACCGCTAACCTAAGGCATGAGGGTTAGGGATTAGATTAGCTATTACAATTGTTCTGAAAGATTATTGGCTTGGTATGAGAAACTGGTAACATCATACCACTGGAATCTGATTCTCATCTTAATTTACATGTGTTTTGCACCAGAGTAAATGACTTCAAGAGAGTTACTCCTGATTTATACCAGTGTAAGAGGAGAATCAGGCCATGTGAGTCTAGAAAACAAACACTCAATTTACATAATGAAAGCTTCCATTTGCAAATGAAATCTGAGGAAAATTAAAAGAAGCTGTTCACTGTATCCAACCATTTATTTTTCTGGAACGTGGTGAAGAGCAGAAAGACACACAAGAACATAAAGCCACCTCAATTATCAATCTCATTGCTGTATTACAACAGGCAATTTATATTATTTAGTATAACATATATAAACATATTGCCTCATCTGTATCATGGAAAACCAAGTTTCTGAAAATTATTGACCAAATAACAAAGTATCCCCTTCCTTAGTTATTAAAGTCTGATTGCCCAGTCCTTACCCACAACCCAACCAGCTCAGCTCCTTCCCTTTGCAGGGGAAAAAGTGCCACAGAGATGGCTGCCAACACTTCCTCATCGGATGGGTACACCCAACAAATATGGGTCCTTTCTACATGTGGATCCCAGGGAGACACTCAAGCCACCTCCCCTCGACCCCTCAGAAAAAGAAGAGAAACTAGAGTTGTTTTCTATGGAAAGACAGGAGACTAACTTTAGACAATAAATGTTCTCATTTTGAAAGTTTCAACGGCCTGATCCAAAGTTCCCTTAAGTGAATGGAAAGACTCCCATTAACTTCAATAGGCTTTGAATCAGGCGGTAAGAGGGGAACCCAGGGAAGCCTCTATCTCTTAAGGGAACAAATGTTTCAAGGCTATTTGAGCTAGTGTCAGATACTGTAAAAAAGAACAAGGGGTTTTGAGAAAGAGATAAGAAACTGCTAAGCATGAGCATAAATTATATTCAATTTCTCCTGAGTAGTTAATGTACGGAATTATTGAGGGTATAAATTGATTTAAACACTGCATTGTGAGAGTTTGGGGACGATATCATTTGAAGACTTCACAAAATGCTCCGAGATCAGCAGTATACCTTTGAACTGATAATTAAAAATAAAGCCAACAAAAACTCAGACCATGCCAAGGTGCAATATTACAGTATGCCTGAGATTTTGGAGCAAGAAATTATCATTTGCAAACTTCCCTGGAGCTACTGGAGGTGAATCTGGCCCAGAATGTATGTTTATTTTATTATGAATAAAACCCATACTATTGAACAGACAAACAGGCAGACAACCACAGAATATCCTGCCACGTGACAAAACTTACTAATCAAATCAGTGGTTCTCAACCTATTTATCATTGTGGGCCGCATATGCAGCTCTCTTTGTGTTATGTGGGTTGCATCCACACTATATACTACTGTATGGCCTAAGGATATCACATGGGCTGCAGCTGTGTGCTGATTGGACCACAAGTGGCCCATGGGCTGCGGGTTGAGAACCACTGAACCAAATGAAGTATTCTGTCTTCCCAGACTCTGCCACCTGCTTGCAACAATTTTTGTTGTTACATGATTGCAAACAATACCTTACCTGTATTGACTGGTTGTTTCTGTGTAACTTTGCACCAGGTGCCAGGATCTCAATTCTAAACCAGATGCCTTGTTGTGCCATTCAGGAGGTGCAATGAGCTGGATTCTGGCCATACCTGGCCAGCTGAGAGTCCCATTGTTGGGGGGGGGGGCAAGGGGGGAGTCAGCTGGTGTACAGCTGGCAGAGCTGGCTCCTGCATCAGATGCTCCAACTGATCCCATTATCGGAGCCATGGCAGGGGCAGGGAAGGTTGAAGGGAGGGAGCAGAACTCCATTAGGACGCTCTAACTCATGCCAGCTACGAATAAAGCTGTAACTGGTTCCCTGATACTCATCCCCCTTCTGTACTGAGCATAGCCCAGACACAGGAGAGCTTCAAGCCCCATGTGTCTTGGAATTTTCTTTTTTCACCTAAAATAAAAAGTTAAATATAAAGCAAAAGTAACTACCTCCTGCTGTGCCTCCCCCATGATTATTTACCAACTTCCAGCATCTGTCCTTTTGTTGTGCTTAAAAATGAGCCTGACCCAAACTCCAGACCTGCACACTTCTGAACTTTTGGGAAATTCATATTTCAGATGGGATTTTTGCAGCCCATCTCTAGTCACTTTTCATAAAAATTGAATTCCTGTTTTAACAGATAAAATCTTAACCCTTAATCCAGAATGAATCACTTTTCTTGCAGAGCAGAACTAACGTGAAGAGACCCTGTCAAGGATGAGAGCAGAAATCTTGCCAGCTTCAGTACTTTACCTGCTCACAATATTAGAGCAAGCAAGGAGAGAGGGGCTAAAGCTGTATCCATCCACGCACTGCAGCAAACCTAGTGGTCTGAGGTTGGTGATGGTGGGTCACTCAAGAGTAAGAGCCAGGTTTTTAACAGTGCTCCCTGTTTGTGCACCAATATCATGTTTTGTCAACAGAAATGTGAATAGCATTATATAGCATGGTGTACAAGTTAATTCATTTTCTAGAGAACATAACCACCGCATTATTGGAAAATGACAATAAAACTCTAGATATCATGATGTAAAGGAAACTTAAACTTTAGCACAGGATCTTTGGTGTGTCACTCAGCTACTTATTAACAGAGACAAGAAAAATAAAAGAGCCCTTTTCATTTCAGCTACAATGCCTTTAAAATTCTGTCCAAAACTTCATAAAATAAAACAAGGGCTTTATATAGATATGCTGTCCTGTGGACCTTTAGATATGTGATAGTCTATATAGCTTTAAGAAATGCATAACACATTAGGTTTTAGTACCTACCTGATAAAAATAATTCTTCTTGCATTTCTGCTCTGGCTTGTTCAGAAAAGCACCTTTTCTTCAGCCATTCAGCCTCAAATTCACTGGTGTGTTTGTCTGGCCATGTAATATACACCTTATATCATAAAATAAAAAAAGATAATTAACAGTGAGAGATTCAATGAAATCTGCCCGCCTGAAACAACTACCCAAGGGACCAGCAAAATTCAATCTCCTTACTAGAAATGTAATTGAAATATATTACTTGCTACTTTGCAATTAAATGTCTCTTGTGGGCAACCTCTCCTTATTAATATAACTGCAAACACTTTCAAAAGTCCATTTAAGCTTTACCTACATTCCCTCCTTTTACAAGAGGTCAGTTTCACAATGAAGAAGTGACAGGACTTGCTGACTGGTGCTGGATGCTTTCAATTCTTTATCCCTGCTGCACTTAGCAGTGGTATGTTCTGTATGGGTCCCAGTAAGGGAAAGCGGGTCATGAATAGATCATGGAGGGCAGCACTTCATTGCAGGGAGTGACAAGGAGGAAAAGGGTGGAGGAAGTGACAATAGTTTGTGAGTGAAGGGGATGACCACTTGGAAGGACTGAAGGAGACAGACAAGAGAGGAGTGGAAAGGAATACCTTTAAAAGCTATTTCTGTTAGTTATGAATTAGTGTCCCCCTGTGCTAGGTGCTGTACAGAGGTAGACACAAGCTCTTCTCTAAAGAGTTTACAATTAGGCGTTTACCTTGTAGTCAGACAATTCAGAGCGACAATGCATGCTAATGGACAGAGTATGGGACTGGAAGCCAGGAACTCCTCAGTATTAATCCTGGCTCTGCCACCCACTCACTGTGTGGCCTTGAGCAAATCACATCAACTCTGCATCGGAGCTTCATCAACTGCAAAATGGGGATAACAATCCTTATTTCCCTCCAACGTTTGTAAAGCATGTTGAAGATACCAGTGCTAAGGAGTATTATTAATGATAAAATAAATAAAGGGAATGGAGTTTGCATATCTGTTTTATAACCTTTGCAATTTGCCAGGCAAGAAGATAAAGGGTCAAGTCCTGCCCTTAGTTACACCCATGCAACCTCATTGATTTCACTGGGATTCCACAGTGGAGACTGAGGGCAGATCTGATCCAAAGGAGGGTTCGGTCCCCAAATTTTACTTTATACCAGAGGTAGGCAACCTGCAGCACGCAGGTTTCAGTGGCACTCACACTGCCCGGGTCCTGACCACCGGTCCGGGGGGCTCTGCATTTTAATTTAATTTTAAATGAAGCTGCTTAAACATTTTAAAAACCGTATTTACTTTACATACAACGATAGTTAGTTATATATTATAGACTTATAGAAAGAGACCTTCTAAAAACGTTAAAATGTATTACTGGCATGTGAAACCTTAAATTAGAGGGAATAAATGAAGACTCAGCACACCACTTCTGAAAGGTTTCCAACCCCTGCTGTATACATTTGTAAATGTCAGGTCAAATACATTTTTAAAATACTCTTTTAAAAATGAATTAGAAACTATTTATTAGATCAGGTAAAGAATTTCATAGAATCATAGAATATCAGGGTTGGAAGGGACCTCAGGAGGTCATCTAGTCCAACCCCCTGCTCAAAGCAGGACCAATCCCCAACTAAATCATCCCAGCCAGGGCTTCGTTAAGCCTGACCTTAAAAATCTTTAAGGAAGGAGATTCCACCACCTGGCCTTTCCCTGCCCTGGCCTTTAAGGACTCCATGCTTTACTGTGACAACACAAGCAGAAGTCTCCTGCAGGAAGAAAGACAGTGTACCAGCTACGAGACAGACACTTTCTTTATGGGGAAATCATACTATCCTTCCTCCATAAAGTAGCCACAGTGGAAAAGGGGGGCTCTAGGGTATGGAGATAGACACACAGGGGGAGAGAAGTTTGAGGGAGTGAAAGACTGAGGTATTAAGAGTCTGCAATTTTATCTTCACACCAGCTCCTAGAGATTAAGAAGTGAAGGCTACTGTAAAAATGTTTTATCTATCTAAAGTTAATTAAGAAAAAAAATAAATAAGAATATTTTGGGGGTTCCTATACTTAATTTTACCGTAAGAATGACATAAAATGAAAGGATTTGGATTTCTCAAGTGACAGTTATACCTAGAAATCCTGCAAATACACAATATGATTTGTGGATCCATGATTACGGCATATCCTGATATTCAAGCTGCAGTATTATTCTCTCTATTCGGGTTGCTAATGAACAGATTAGCAAGAATTATTACACAAATGTCACATGAAAGCAAAATTTCTTTTAAAAAATACCTTTTGTCTATCTGTCAAAGTGACCTCCTTCACCCCAATGTTAACATCCAGGTCTTCCAAAAGCAGTTTGCGTGCTTTAGCAGAATGCAGGAAGCAGTCAGGGCACTGGCAGTTGTCTCTTAGCCATACAGCAGGGTAAAGGCTCTTACTCCCATCTTCCCAGTGAATACGGACAAAATTATTCACGTCCAAAGCTTCCACTTTCTGGATACTCGTACTCACGTTGAAAGGCTGAACTGCTCCAGCTGTATGTTGCCAACAATTCCTAGAGGAAGGCGGTCTTGTAAGAATACTCCTGCCCTTTTGCACTAGCAGTAGAGTGCATGAATAGTCTTGGTGGACTTTAGTCCTTAATAGGATTTTAGCCACAGCATTCCACATTTTGATGACTGTTACAAAATCTTCAGAGCAAGAATAGCTTTTTACCAGTGCAAGTTCCTCCGAGTACTATAAATAAGAACAAAATTAATTATAGAAAGAATAGAGATAAAAATATAATGTACAAAAAAAATGCTAATTTCCCCTTCTCTTTCTTCCTTTCCCCTGAACTCCTGGGAATACATGTTCTCCATAGTTTAGAAGTTTTGCCCAAAGACAAATGTATATTTAAGCCTAAATTTTCTACTGTGACTAGTGAATTTGGGTGGTGCCTCAACTTCTCCTCAACTTGATATACCTTATAGGGGCCTGATTTTCAGTGAGCTGAAAACTTTCTGAAAATCAGGCTCTAAAATTGGGCACCCAAAACTTGAGGTATTCAAAAATCACTAGTTGCTTTAGAAAATGTAGGCTTTAATGTACGGTATCCTATCTCAACTCATATAGTTAATGATGGTATCAGTTAGAAGATTGAACTATCCCCCTGCAAGGGAAGGATATAGTCTGTGGACACAGGATGCATCAGATATTAAACTAAGAACAGAACCTGTGACTGAATATTTACCTTATTCATAAAAATGGTTGCTCCTCTCCCTAGATTAATAAATGAATCCCAGGTCTTTTTTAATAGAACTTTGCACCACTTCAAAGCTTTTGTGTTTGTTTCTGGTTTGTCCAGTTTTGTGTGTGTTTTTTTTTTTTTAATGCCAGCGGGCAAATCTTGATATCCTTGCTCAGAATCCTGGCCCCATTAAAGTTAATGGCAAACTGGCATTGATTTCAATGGGGCTAAGGCTTCACCCTCAGTCTTTACGCAGATGTTCCCATGGGTTCAACAGGTGTTCTGCCTGAGTAAGGACTGCAGGATTTGGTCCAGGGTTTTACATGTTTCCCCACTGGTTATAAGTGAGAACTGTGTGGTATAGGATCCTCGCGCTTCTTCTGGTTTTTATTTAGTTTAACTGAATGAAAAAAAAGTAAAATATTTCTACTTTTTTCCTCCTCTGGGCATATTAATCCAAGGATCCCAATGATGCATTTATTGTCTCTCAACCTTGCTCCATTTACAAGCAATGCACAATTACAGCTATGAGCTGTTAAGCTACACACACGGGTGACCAGATGTCCTGATTTTATAGGGACAATCCCGATTTTTGGGTCTTTTTCTTATATAGGCTCCTATTACCCCCCACCCCCGTCCCAATTTTTCACACTTGCTGTTTGGTCACCCTACGACACATGCAAACATTTACACTTACACTTTGTAGGTGTCTCTCCCTCTTCTAAAGCAATGGTTCATATCCAGAACGAACATTTCTGCTATTTGTGTTTATTCATCACTTTTTTCAAAACATTAATCCCAATTCCTACTAGCTATAAAAATATTAACATCACAGAAATGGCCTGCAATCTCTTTAACAAATATAACAGGGATTTTTTAGACAAAGCTTTAGGGTGTGCGCTGGGGAAGAATTTTGAATGTTTTAATCTATTTTTAACATGGAATAATTGGATACTTATTCTAATCTCTTTAAAGGGCAGATTTACTCAGTAAATATTGGGAAACAATTAGGGTTTCTGCAATATTAAAATCCTAGAAGATCTGGATGCCAAACTAAGGTGAAAATAGCAACATGAGTAAGATGGCTATTTTAGTGTATTGCAAACCTTCGATAGGGTTCCTCAGCTGGTGTAAATCATCATACCTTCCCTGAATACAATGGTGTTACACCAGTTGAAGTTCTAGTCCCTTGTGTATTCTCTAAGTTTCTTTCAAGTTATTGGGGGGGGGGGGGAGAGACAATCAGCTGCCCTACATAAAATCTTGAATTTCAAAAAGTTCTTGTATAAGGATAACTCATGATGGCTAAAGGTTGGGCTGTGCCTTCAAAGCCCAGTCCATTGTAAGGGTGTGGAGCTAAGCTGCCCCAGGGGAAGGTCAGGAAGCATTCTGCCTCAGAGAGGAGGAGCTTCGTTTCCAGAGAGGAGGCACAGTAATTTGACACCTCTTTTGGCCTTCAATGCTTAGCTGGCCTGTTTGCTCAGTGCTGTATTTGGAGAGGGGGAGAATGGCTCCACCTATTCCGTGCCTCTCTTGGCTTCTTTTTGATGAGTTGTCTGCTGTTCCCAATGAGTAATTCACTAGTAATTCCTGGTGCAGGGGCTGCTCTTCTGAGCAATACTAATGGAGACTGTGCCAAGGAAGAGGGGGAGTTTCCTCATTCCCTCACCCTGCACTTCACAGCTATAATAGAAGAGGTGAGGTCAATGTTCTTGCCCTATGAATAACAAATACAAAAGTGCATTTTGGGCTGGCATTATAAACCTCTTGTAGGGGTATATCAGCCCTCACAAACATATTTTCACCAGTGTCTTGTCAGCAATGCACCTTCCAGCAGTCAGACTCTTATGAATTCACTCACTTTTTTAACACCATTAGGGTCACCAGATGTCCCGATTTTATAGGGACAGTCCCGATTTTGGGGTCTTTTTCTTATATAGGCTCCTATTACCCCCCACCCCGTCCCGATTTTTCACATTTGCTGTCTGGGCACCCTAAACACCATCCACGTATTTAATCTTTAACCTACTCACCCACCAAATCACTTTCATCACCAAAGTTTTAAAGTGTTTTGGAAGATGAGTAGGACTTTTTAGCTGGCCTCACAACATCCTTCCTCCAAACACAACTGTGAGCACCAGGAGAAGGAGATGGGGTTAGCTGCTTCCCCATTCAGACAACCTAAGAGAGACTTGAATCCAACTTCCTTCCAGGGTAAACAGCCTAAATCCCTTTACTTTCTGCCAGCTGGTCTTGTTCCTGCCTTTCCCAGCTTAATCTCCCCATAGCTTCTGTAGGCAGAATATCTTGCAGACAATTCAGCTCCACATTTGCCTCTAGTGCAGGGGTAGGCAACCTATGGCACGCGTGCCAAAGGCGGCATGCAAGCTGATTTTCAGTGGCACTCACACTGCCCGGGTCCTGGCCACCGGTTCGGGGGGCTCTGCATTTTAATTTAATTTTAAATGAAGCTTCTTAAACGTTTTAAAAACCTTATTTACTTTACATACAACAATAGTTTAGTTATATATTACAGACTTGTAGAAAGAGACCTTCTAAAAATGTTAAAATGTATTACTGGCACGCGAAACCTTAAATTAGAGTGAATAAATGAAAACTCGGCACACCACGTCTGAAAGGTTGCTGACCCCTGCTCTAGTGCTTCAGAGAGGAGCATGATCAGAATTTGGCTCTCAAAAAGCCTTCAGTCTCTGTTCCACTCATGAGCAAGCTTCTTGCCCTTACACTTTAGTTATTAGGTGAAGAAGTTATAATTGTGTGAATAATGTATAGAAATAAACACTGCCTTTTTAGAAAAGAGGACTATAAATGTGGTACATTAATAAGGAAACAATTGTCCTGTATTTTCATCTTTAAGGTTTATAGATATATTAAAAATATTTATTTGAGGCTTATCAGTCTCGAGTCAAGACTTCTGCTTTGTACTGTTTTTATGCTCCACTGTATGGAAACACAAGTGTGTATGCTGAAACGATGTGAGTTTCACAACTGACTAATTGACCACAGGGAAAATTACAGCAGGAATTTGTCCAGCAAGAGCCTATGACCAGCTTCATGTTCTCCTTTGATGTGTATTGCTTAACTGGTGTCTGTTTGCAGTGATGGATAACTGAGTCATTCAAAATGCATGGCAAGCAAAATCTGTTCTAAAATAGATGGCCGTAAACCTCTCAAGTGGTTTGGAAAGCAAGGCCAACATGCAAAATAAGAGAAGCCACCAACCATGTCATGGATGGGCTCTGGAAAAAGGGATAATAAAGACTCTGGAAACTATCCATTGGTGTAATTTATGTTGTAAAGAGGACATCTGCAACTCAAACACAAATTTAAAAATATAATTTTCATTGGATTTGAGAAGCACTCCCTTGGGTGCGAGTTCAAATAGACAGCTGTAGTAGTGGGTTTTTTCTTTTCTTTCATGCTAAGGGAATTTGTTTTTTAAAAATAGCTGGTACTTTTGTTCACACAGAAATGTTGCTATATCAGATACATAGTACTACACTCTTCCCTACATAACCTATTGCTGGGAAAATCTTGGAGGGGAAGTAGCTATGAGCTCCATTACAAGTGGGAAAGATTGCACTACTGGAGGTTTTGCATTTGTTCTATGCACAGAGGACTTTGGTTTCTAGTACCATCAATCTGACCCTTTCTCAAATACTAAATATTAATTTAAAAATACATTTAGTCTTCATATCCATAATCTAGACACTTTCTGATTAGGGAAAGACCTGTGTATCACTTTCTGAAAGTCTGAGAGCAGTCCAGTGTTGTTCTTTGAAGGAGGCAGCAAAAGCCTATTCAATTTTGAAACCAGCTAATACTGAGATTTCTACATTCACTTTAGTTTCTTACTGTGGGTGCAATTAAAACAGCCTTAGTACTCTCTCAAAAGGGAAGGACGGTCTCATAAATTGCAGCAAAACCAAACATCAACATATTGCACTTCTGCCTTGTAGCATGTTTTGGGTGAAAAACAATTCTGTTGAAACTATCATACTGATTTTCTTCAGTGATGAAAATATTCCAGCATGCTTTTTTAAAGGTGTACAAACACTGTGTGTCATTGCTAATTTTCCCAATATTTGGGCCTGATTCTGATCCCTCACTGGTTTATATCTGGAGTAACTACTGAAGTCAATGGAGTTACACCAGCATAAAACAACTGCCTTCACTTCTAGTACGATTCAATTCGCTAACAATTTGTGAAGAATCTCTGGAACAGCTGAGAGTGGCAAAGATATTTCTTTTGTGGTGAAGTTACCCACTTCCTTCTTTAAATATACAAAAGTTCCTGTTGCCAAATCCCTCTGCTTATCGATTCAATGTGGAGCAATTGCCTGGTCTAGAGCTATTGTGTAATGAATAAAAAGGCTGTTTATTGTTTTCTTCAAGTCGTATCATGTTGTCCATTTTTAAAACAAGTCCCAATTGAAGCCAATGAGGAGTTCAGCTTAGAAACAACTGGCAAAGTAAGTCCCTTTGATATTATTCTTCCCTAGATACATTTACAAAAACCTCTAGGATTCTCCTCTCACTTACACCATATAACACCACTGACTTCAGCAGAATTTTTCAATTTTCAACAGTATATGGGTGAGGAAAATCAGAAGCTCTGGGCCAAATCCTTAGCTGAATTGGCAATGTTTTACTGACTTAAATGGAGCTACAGCAATTTACACCGAGGATTTGGCTCATTATCTGTAAAGAAAATGATTAACAACAAAGTTGTCATTTTATGTTACAACAATGTATTGAACATATAAATTAAAATGAGCTTTTAGTTACAGCAAACTAAGGCCACTTTATTCCTGAATGAAGAAATCCACATGGGGGTTTCTGCACGTTGATTTCACACCTTTAGTTGATCTGCCTTAATCTTCCTGAGTCCCCATATAGACCCGGCCCCTATTTTGTAACAAAAGATATTTTCATAAAAGCAGGAAGGAGCCTGCCTGATTCTGCTCTCACTTATACACTGGGTCTACACCAGCATAAGTCCAATGATTTCAATGGAGTTACTGTTGATTTACATTGGTATAAGAGCAGAATCGGGCCAAGGGTCTTTGTTTCTTAAGAGTCTGTGTTCCTGTTCCTTATTCCTGACATGAGAGCAGCTGACTATGGACATGATTATAGTCATTGGGTGAGCGTGAGAGAGAATGACTCTATATCCACGTGGTTAGAGCATCTCATTGAGGATCTACCCCAAAGGGTGCGCACCCTCTTTGGTGCAGAGTGGGAATTCCACCTATTTACAAAGCATATCATAATAGCAGAAAGACCCTGCAAAGCAACATTTGTATAATATAGGTGAATGTACCTCCAAAACTATGACAAAAGGCAGAGGAAAAGCATTTACAATAAAGGAGGCAAGGAAAGATATTTTAGGTATGATCATATTTCACTGTATTATCTAAAGTCTGTAGTGTTCATGTTATTTTATTTGAGTACATATATATGCAACACCATATAAACATGTGTTCCCTACAGGGTTAATTGCCAGTCCAGTGTCTGGATTCTGTTCTATTCCAACTTTGCATAACCTTCCAAATCAATATAATCAATACAGTAAACAATAAACAATTACCTTTCCTAATCTATACATGTAATTTACAGCCTGGAAGTAAAACAGTATGCTAGCAAATCTACCATAAGTCACTTATCTGAAAAGTAAAATACGAATTAAAAATCACTACTGTTACATGCATAAGTGAAGCAATTGAGGCCTGCTAAGTGCTCAGATTTTTCATGCATCCACTGCTAGGCTGCAAAGGTTTGACCATTTCAGAAAGTGAGAGTTACAAATAGATGAGGTAAGATTTTGTGTCTTATTGAAACATGCTGCAAATATTTCTTTTTGCACTAGTTACAAATTGTTTTAGAATTGAGGTCCTTTACAAAGTGATACTTGGCAAGGTGTATTTCATACTCCAGCTCTGCGTAAAACCACACTGAGACCCAGGGCCGGCTCTGGCTTTTTGGCCGCCCCAAGCAAAAAAAAAAAACGGGGCGGCCAGAACGGCAAAAAAAAAAAAAAAAAAAAAAAACCCTGCGGCGCGGCCAGAGCGCGGGTGCAGAGGGACCAGCTGGGGGGGGGGGGGGGGGGTAGGGGGAGGAAGCGGGCGGGGGAGAGAGAGAGAGAAGGGGGCGGCCAGGGCTACAGCAGGGGTGCTGCCACGCGGTCCCTCCCGCTGCACCGCCTCCTGCCGCCTGCCGCGAGGACTCCGCTCCGGTCGGCGGGGAGGGAAGGAAGAGGACTGCCCTGCAGGGCGCTCTGGTTCTCTGCGCCGCCGCCCCCTACAGGGCAGCTGGAGCGGAACAAGAACAAAAAAAACAAAAACAAAAAGCGGCCGTGCCGCCTTAGGATTGGGCAGAATGCCGCCTCGAACAAGCTGGTGCCTGGAGCCGGCCCTGCTGAGACCACAGGAGCCAACAGGACCACCTATAACTGGCATATGTAGAAACACTACAAACATCAGCCCTAACAAGCCCTGGACTAAGACACTGTAGAACTCCCTCCCACAGGAGGTCAGAAAGTCAATTACTGTAACTGGATTTTTTTTAAAAGGGCTGGATGATTTTATGAGAAATATTTTTAGTTACGCATGTAAAAATTGGCTAATTGAATTTCACGTTTCACAGCATAAACTGATTACTGCCGGGGTCAGGAAAGAAAAATGTCCCAAGTATAGAGCA
The DNA here is from genome assembly GCF_028017835.1 of Emys orbicularis. Taxonomy (NCBI): domain Eukaryota; kingdom Metazoa; phylum Chordata; order Testudines; family Emydidae; genus Emys; species Emys orbicularis. Next base: position 91,382,109 of record NC_088686.1, on the reverse strand, counting down.
GTGTACAATTGGCCAGATGCATTAAGTATTCTTCTCTCCATATTCTTTGAGGCATCAGCCATTGCTCACTGCCAAAGGCAAGCTACCAGATTTAATAAACTGCTAGTTGAAGTGTAAGGCAAATCTTATGTTTCTAATAATATGAGAAGTGTACTTTTTTCCAGGGCCAGTTTGTAGAGACCTTACTCCATGCAGCCTCTTGACCCCAAATAAAAACCCAAAGTCCACAAGAAGTCCATCTCTAAAACCCGAGATCTAATTTAAACATGTAATAAATTAACAATCTGGAGGAATGATTTAGTAGTCTGAACCTCAGATTTGAAACATGGAGACTCACTGGATGTCCACAGTTTATTTAGCACTTAATCCTTCTAAATCAGGGGTAGGCAACCTATGGCACGCGAGCCGATTTTCAGTGGCACTCACACTGCCCAGGTCCTGGCCACCGGTCCGGGGGGCTCTGCATATTAATTTAATTTTAAATGAAGCTTCTTAAACATTTTAAAAACCTTATTTACTTTACATACAACAATAGTTTAATTATATATTATAGACTTATAGAAAGAGACCTTCCAAAAACATTAAAATGTATTACCGGCACGCAAAACCTTAAAGTGAATAAATAAAGACTCGGCACACCACTTCTGAATGGTTGCCAACCCCTGTTCTAAATATACCACGGAGAAGGTGAGACCTGAAAAATCAAGCAGCTCCTGAGTGTTTACTTGACCATTAAAGAGCGCATGACACACTTCCTAAGGATAGCACATTGCCCTGCTGCCCTTGGCCAGAACCATATCCCTGCTCTCCCATCACCACTGGATGCTAGGGAGCTGCTGCTCTCCATCCCAGAGGTGGCTGCATTTCTTGGTGGTTGTTATCTGCTTTAAGGGCCACAGACAAGGGGGGGGGGGTATTTGTAACTACCCCCTCCTAAGAAAACACCCCTCAAAGTCCTAACAGGGGAGCTGATGAGCACATCCATGACCTGTGCTAAAGAAGCACCATCCAAAACTATGGCAACCTCCCCCCAATCCTTCTCCAAAGCCAGTGTCCCCTTTCTGCCCCCTCTGTCGTGTCCTGCCCCCATCTGCAACCCCTGCCCTAAACACGGGGTGTCCCACTCTGAAGCACCCCCCACGTTTTGTTCTCACAGCTGACCCCCCCCCCGTTCCCCTGCAGCGGCCCCCAGGCTGGGGTGCCCCCCTGACGCCCTGTGAGCCCGTGTTGTGGTGCCCCGCCCCCTGCGCTCGCTCCCCTGGCAGGGCCGGGGGGCAGGAGACGCTGCGAAGCTGTTCCTCCCCCTTCGGCCCCAGCGCGTCCCACGCCCGGCGGCCAGAGCCAGCTGCTCCCGCGGCGCCGGGGCTGCGATCGGAGCGCGGGGAGCGGGCGGCGCTTACCTGCACCCCCCTGCGCCGGCGAAGGGGCCTGTTCCTGCCGCGTCGCCGCGCCCTGCAACAGATGGCGGGGAGGACAGGACCTGCGGACCGGGGAGCCGGGCCAAGTGGGGGAAAGGCCGCCACGGCCGCCGCCGGAGGGGAGGCGCCACCTGCCAGCGCGGGGAGGGCCAGCTGCGGTGTGTGGGCCGGGGGCAGCTTCAGTCCGCTAATCAGTTGTTAATCCGTACCCTGGCTGGCTCAGCACCCCAACCCAATGGGAGCTGAGGGAGCGTAGCGCTTCTGACCATAGGTGCTGGAACTAGGGGTGCTACCGCACCCCCTGGCGTTTAGTGGTTTCCATTATATACAGCCAAGCGTTTACAGTTTAGTTCAATGGCTCTCAGCACCGCGCTTCTCCCAAACTATGCCAATACTGCCTCCCCCCCAGCATGTACCTCCCTAGAGCACTGCATATGCGACTGTCACCCACCTGAAATTCAATCCCTAATGTTCTTTTTTAAGCTAAAATCCTTAAACCCGAGCTCTGTACACGGTCTTATCAGGCATAAATATTGAAACTAGAAGTTCTTTTGCCCTGCAGGCAAACCCAATTCTAACAACTGATGAGGAAGAATTTTCGTCAATTACAACTGGTGCTTTGGCTTAGAAACTAATGGGACCCTGTGGCTCCATTTGTGGTATCTTTGTGCAGCTGTGGCTGGACATAAAGCAGATGTGTTTAGGTGGAGCTGGTTGAAAACATAATTTACAGATTTGTGAAAAAGGTGCCAAAATCTCAGAGCAAAACAAAAATAAACCTGTTTTAAAAAGTGAAATAAAGATGTTTTAAATAAGAATAATAAAAAGAAAAGAAATGTGCAGTTATAATTAGGTAGTTCATTGGAGGAGTGGTAGTTTAACATTCTGCTTTGTCTTAGAAAGACAAGAACCACAGTTATTAGGGAGACATGTTAGTAAAGGCAGATACCTGGAAAAGAGGAAATTAAGGGGGGATATGATAGCTGTATATAAAATCATGAGTGGTGTGGAGAAAGTGAATAAGGAAAAGTTATTTACTTGTTCCCATAATATAAGAACTAGGGGCCACCAAATGAAATGAATGGGCAGCAGGTTTAAAACAAATAAAAGGAAGTTCTTCACACAGTGCACAGTCAACCTATGGAACTCCTTGCCTGAGGAGGTTGTGAAGGCTAAGACTATAACAGGGAGGTTATTCATGGAGGTTAAGTCCATTAAGGGCTATTAGCCAGGATGGGTAAGGAATGGTGTCCCTAGCCCCTGTTTGTCAGAGGGTGGAGATGGATGGCAGGAGAGAGATCACTTGATCATTACCTGTTAGGTTCACTCCCTCTGGGGCACCTGGCATTGGCCACTGTCAGCAGACAGGATACTGGGCTGGATGGATCTTTGGTCTCACCCAGTATGGCCATTCTTATGTTATGTACCAACACTGTTGGAAATATATAAAGCTTAGTAAGTAAAATAAATGATCACTTAGCTATTAAATGGGCCAAATTCTCTCCATTGATTAATATAAAGCCTAAGTTCTCCATAGAGTTACAAAAGATGTATGTCTATGTAAATAAGAGCTGAGTTCCACTCCTCCTTTGTTATAGTTCCATAGTAGAATCTCCTCAAACAGATATATTCCACTTTTTATATTCTGAAACTTCAGACACAGAATCTTAACATGTTTCAGACAAACCACATTTTATAACGTATGGGTGAAAATCCTGGCCCCATTAAAATCAATGTGAATTTTGACTGGCATAACTCCATTGACTCCAATGGATTTATATCAACAGAGAATTTGACCCAACATGTTTATAGGTGAGAGACCTGAATCATCATGATACTACATGGCATCTTAGAAACAACAACTAATTAATTCTCACAAAGTCTCTGTAAGACAGATAAGTTGTATTACTCTCCATTCAGATAAGGAAACTGAGGCACAGAGAACTAAAGGGACTTGGTCAAAGTCACAGAGAATCAGTAGCAAAGCTGGGGTTAGAACTCATGAGTTCCTGGATGGCAAGCCTATGTTCAGGTCATTAGACCATGCGTTAGACAAGATACCATAAAATACTAGTTCACCGATTCATTCTGACCTTCCATATAATGCAAGTAATAGAATTTCACCCAGATACATATATATGGAGCCCAATGACTTGTGTTTGACTAAAGCATATCTTCCAGAATGGCAACCATTCTTGATTTGAAGCTATCAAGACATGGTGAATCCACCATTTTCCTTGATGAAGACCTTTTATTCCTTTTATGGTAGGGCCTTATCTTTTCAAAAGCACCCAATTTGATCAGCAGACTGAGATGATGTGGAGATACTCTGTAGTGGGTTACTCTGCATGACAGGCTGAAACTGCACAACATATGGACACCCTGGCCATTCCTCTTCAGGCATGCAATTTCCTCTAGTTACACTCATTACAGCAGCAAGGAGGGCAATGGTATAGGAACATTTATGACATCTCTATGCCACTAGAGGATCCCCTGGAATTAGGATAATCCTGGGGCAAATATGCTGGTTCTACTGCTAGATTCTGCCTGTGGTGTGGTACAAAGTGGCTGCACTGCACTGAATGATCTGGCCCTTATTCTGGGACTTAATGTTGCAGATGATATTACTGTCAAACAACTCTGCTGTGAGCACCAACCCTCAGAAAGCTGAGCTTTCTATAAAAGAATCTAAATGCATTGTTTAAATGGCTTCATTTATCTGCTGTGCTAAGTACCTCTGGTGCTGACAAATATTTTAATGCTCCATTTATTTCAATGGAATGTTTGTTGTGGGGATTTGCTAGTTGAGATTTCTAACAGGAGAGAAAACCTTTTACCTCTAGGTCACTGGCTCAAATCCAGCTGAAGGTAGTGATGGTGTAAAGCTCTTACCATTGGCTGCTCAGTGGCCTGCGTGAAATGAATTTGGTACTCATTGCAGTTTTCAGTGGATGCTGGAAATGTGTCCAACTTGTAATAGTATCAGAGGGGTAGCCACTGGCCATCACCTACAGTCCTCAGCTTAAACCTCTCCAACACATCATCAGTGATCTACAACCCATCCTGGACAATGATCCCTCACTTTCACAGACCTTGGGAGGCAGGCCAGTCCTCGCCCACAGACAACCCGCCAACCTTAAGCATATTCTCACCAGCAACCACGCACCGCACCATAACAACTCTAACTCAGGAACCAACCCATGCAACAAACCTCGATGCCAACTCTGCCCACATATCTACACCAGCAACACCATCACAGGACCTAACCAGATCAGCTACAACATCACCGGCTCATTCACCTGCACGTCCACCAATGTTATATATGCCATCATGTGCCAGCAATGCCCCTCTGCTATGTACATTGGCCAAACTGGACAGTCACTACGCAAGAGGATAAATGGACACAAGTCAGATATCAGGAATGGCAATATACAAAAACCTGTAGGAGAACACTTCAACCTCCCTGGCCACACAATAGCAGATGTAAAGATAGCCATCTTACAGCAAAAAACTTCAGGACCAGACTCCAAAGAGAAACTGCTTAGCTCCAGTTCATTTGCAAAGTTGACACCATCAGATCAGGATTAAACAAAGACTGTGAATGGCTATCCAACTACAGAAGCAGTTTCTGCTCCCTTGGTGTTCACACCTCAACTGCTAGCAGAGCACCTCACCCTCCCTGATTGAACTAACCACGTTATCTCCATACTGATTTATACCTGCCTCTGGAAATTTCCATTACTTGCATCTGATGAAGTGGGCATTCACCCACGAAAGCTTATGCTCCAATACTTCTGTTAGTCTTAAAGGTGCCACAGGACCCTCTGTTGCTTTTTACAACTTGTAATAAAACACCAAAGCATGCACTGATTCATTGACATTGCAACTGGCCTTCCCTGGAAGAAGCCAAGAAAATTCTTTTATCAAACACTCCTGAAGGGAACGGGGAAGCTTGCACTACCAGCTGCTTGAGATGTATCTGTTCTTTTGGTAAATAAGGTCCATGCTGTTGTCTATAAAGCACCTGACAAACTGGTGGTGCTTCTATGTAAATAGCAAACAGACAACCTCAGTTGTAAGCACACTCAAGCCAGCATGTTTGACTAACACCAAACATTCACAGAGATTAAAAATTGGATAGTTTGCTGGAAGCAAGCATGAGCAAAAGCAGTGAAAGAGCTGATTAGAGAATGAGTTCTTGTAAGTGTTTTAGCAATTAGAATGGACTCAGATTGAATTTTTTGACATATAGGAAATTAAATGTTTTTGTTGGTAGTATTATTAAATAGTAACCTTCATGTGCCAAAACAGTGTTGTAATGCATTCCTAATTTTATTTTGTACAGCAAGAGTAGCAAGACATCATTGCTTTCAAATTATGACCCAAATCCTTTCTCCATATTTCTTCTCATGTTCATTCCTTGCTTTCCCTCTCTTTCTTTAAGGCTTAAACATGCTCAAGCTGTCTTCCATTTCTGTTTTTGTTTGTAATTTCCCAACGAGCCTTTTTTCCTATTGAAATGATTCTGCTGAAGGCAGGAGTTTGCAAATTATAAACAAATTGTGACAGTGTGAATGTAATTAGATAGGTTGGAAGTTTATTAGAGGCAGATAATTTGGCTCTTTTCACATATACAACAAGTTACAAATAACGCCTTAATTTGGATGAAAGTATTGCTGGTTTAATTATATATATTATTCCAGAACTTTCATGTAACTTACTTACAGAAAAGTCCCCAAATCACATAACTGTAGATATTTCACAAATGTATTGAAAAAATATGTATAGGTTATTATATACATTAATAACCAATATGTTAATTTTTTACATTTTATCGAGGGAAAGGGTGATAAGAACATCGTGTAGTGTGGCTATGCTGATGTTGCTGGAAATTTTTTTTTTTAATTTCCTGAGCTCTTGACCTTGTAGTCTTAATGTTACATTAACACTGGAGTTTTGAGTTCTTTTCTTTTCTTCTATGTGCAATGCATCCATTGTTAAATGTACACCTGTAGATTTAAGAACATTTTCTATTGCACATGCTTAGTATGCAGCTTTTAAATGGTCATTTTTGCTAATTAACAAATGGGGCAGAAGAGGTTCAAAGTAAGCCCTGTCTAAAAATGTTTGCTCAGAATTTTTGTAAATGAGAAATGTATATTTTATTACACACACATAGACACAACCTCAACAAACTCAAAAACAACTGAAGAGATTTTGATCAAACATTAAGAAAAATAATTACCTTTGTACAGAAATCAAGCTTGGACAATTTTCAACCCAAAAGGTGGATGTTTTGGCAAATAATGAGCATGGACAGCAGACAGAACTGAAATGATTTTGCAGCTGTAGGCCCAATTCTGCAATGAGATTACTCCAAGTAGTAAGTACTACACTCAATATTTCCAGGATTGAGCCCTTTAAATTTATAACATAATTTGTGATATAATATCCAAGTGGAAAAGTATCATATCCAAATGGGAAAAAGGCACACACCCTTTTAGATTACATAATCATTCAGCAAAAATATGACTCATTACTGTTACCCTTCTATTTTTTGAACGTCTATAAAACAAGGAATTTTAAAATAGAAATGTCAGAAGTACTGTGTAATGGAAATCTGGAACTCATTTATTTTACAGTACATTCACATGTCTTTGTTACTTTCACAATATCATTTTACAGAATCCTGTACTGTAGGATTAGTTTATTTATTTCCCCTAGACCTGATTCTGCCACCCTTATTCACATGGAGAAGTACCATACTGTATGGGTTGTCCCTTTGATTTCATCTGGGCTACTTGTGGTGTAAGTGACTACTCAGTATGAGCAATGGTGGCAAACTCAGATCCTTTGTAATTAGTAGGCAAACTACATTGTGAACTCTTAAGTCAGGGGATAGCATGCAAAACCAAAAGGGAAACAGAACTTACTAGGTAGCAACGTCTAATTTTTATCCAGTTACCTTGTTAGAAAAAGCGTATGGGCTTGATCATGCCATTTAGACACAGCCCATAGTGCTCTGTTCCAACTTTGCAGAATGCCTCCCAGTGCTCCCTCACATGCAGAGAGGCAATTCTATCTTGCAGCTACACAGGCCATGCAAGAGGTATAAGGAGGGATCCTTACATTGTGCACCCACTTAAGACCCAGGCAGAATTTAGCCCATTGCATTTGCTTTGGGCCTGATCTTGCAACTCTCACTCACATTTAGTAGCACTTATGCAAGTATTCCTATTGAAGTCAATGAGAATATTTAAGTAAATACATACTACTCAACCTGTGTAAGGATTGCAAAATGAGACCCAATGGAAAGCCCTTTGGTGCAGGGACTGTCATTGCTATATGTATGTACAGTGCCTAGCACAATGAGGTCCTGGCTGAGGTCTCTAATTGCTAATGCAATATAAACGTTAAAAACAATAATGGGTCTAATTCTCTGAGCTAGAGCAACAGAACAGCACTAAAGGGCTATAAAGCTGGTGTAGCTGGCTACCTGGGGATTCCCCTGGGATAAGTAGTTCCATACCAGCCCCACTTACTGCCCTCCTTATAGATGGTTGTTGGGGAGAAAGGAATGCAGTTGCACTCCAGTTATTCCCAACAGTGGAATGGATCCTTTGGGCCATGGGCACAGGGTGAAAGCAGCCTTGGCCAGCTTCAGACCAGACTTGGGACCTCAGTCTCCAAATCACCTACACAAAAGTCTTTGATATTAGATTAGATCAGATTGAATAACGATAGACAAAAGTTCTAGAGGTAAAGGGTCAGAACATGCCTGTCAGGGACAGCCCAGCACGAGAGGCAGTGCCGAGCCGTATTACCCTAGGTGACAGGCATTCTGAGAGGGAGTGTGCCTGCTACTACTCTCCTTTCCACAGGCGCTGACTTTCCAATGTGCTGGGGGTTGCTCGACCCCAGGCCCTGTCCCGACCCCTTCCCCCAAGGCCCCGCCCCTGCTCCATCCCCAACCTTGCCTCTTCCTGCCCTGTTCCACCCCCTCCTCCGAGCATGCCGTGCCCTCGCTCCTCCCGCCTTCTTCCCCAGAGCCTCCTGCACACCGCAAAACAGCTGATTGCGGCAGGCGGGAGGCCCTGGGAGAGAGGGGGAAGTGCTGATCGGCAGGGCCCGTTGGCGGGCGGGAGACACTGGGGGAAAGAGGGGAGCCGATAAGGAGGTGGCTGGTGGATGCTCAGTACACACCACTTTTTCCCCGTGGGTGCTCCAGCTCCAGAGCACCTATGGAGTCGGTGCCTATGCTCCTTTCTGCAGTGCAACCTGCTCACCTGTGTGCTCTGTTCCCACTCTAGCATGACTCTACCCACTATGAGGTACCTAACACCTTCAAGGCTTTAAGGAGGGAGCTGCCCTGCCGTGATCCTAAGAATCCTCATTCATGCAAATAGTCCATTGACTTCAATACATGAGTGTTTGGGTTTGCAGGATCAGCAGTATATTTGTAAGGAAAAGTGACTCAATTCTATTTTTAATTTAGAGCAAAAGGAAGCCTTGTGCACTAAAACTGGGCCTGAGTCACCTCAGTGTTACTGCAGTTTTACACTGGCATAAGGCCTTTGAATTCAATGGAGTTACACTGGCGTAAAATGAGTAATGCAATGCTGAATCAGGCCCATAGTGTCCACTTACCATCTCCTCTCTTTGATATTTGAATGTCTTTTTAGGTCTGTTTCAAGCTGAATATGGCAATGATCTTGTATCAAACATTTGTATTTGTTTCAGTATACAGAACTGATTAGAATGAGGCCTTCCCCTGGGAAGTAGATGAGTTTTACAGTAGATGAGTAAAAGAGCCAACTCCTTTTTGCTGGCCTAGGAAAATTTTTGTTAGGTTTACCCAGAATTCCGAATACTCAAGCCAAGCAGTCTACTGCTGCTCTGAAGAAGCAGAAATCTGGTTATCAGATTTGCTAGATCACTTGCATGTTCTTAAAGATAAAAGTCTTCTTAAAATATTAATCATTTATGTGATTCAATAGACTAACAAATGGCAGCTGGTGCTGTTGACCGAAACAGGGGAATGTCTCGGTCTCAAGTTCTTTTCCTACCCGTATCTATCACCGGGGGTTTGTAATTTACATAAAACTTAACAAATAAAGATGCAGTGAAGGTTTATTTAAAAGGAGGCAAGGACTCCCAAGGCGATAACCAGTTAATAACCAATAGATAATAAAAACAAGGCAGGCTGTACAATAAGGAGACTTTGTCCACAGATAATGGATGATTACAATATCATCTCTTGCAGCTTGATTCACTGATGTTCTTTTCTCCTCAGGGTGGTACCGCACAACAGGAAGCAGGATCTTGCAGCAGGATCAGATGATTGTTCTTTCAGGTAAGCTGTTAAATCCCTCCCGCTCCCTATATCTGCGTCGTCGTGTGTGCAGTGAGCGAATCCTATGGTAGATGGATCAGATGCGTGTAGTAAGTCAGTCCCCTCCTCAAGTAACCCATGTAGGGTGAATGGCCTACCCTTAATTGCCTGTTCTGTACTCTACCACTCAGACGGGTGGCCCCGATCTGCTCTGCGCACTGCCTTATATAGACACTAGGTTACTAGGCAGATTAAATGATTGACAGCTGCTGTCTTTCCTGCCTAAACAGAAATAGGCGCCAAACTAGACCAAGGGGAGGGACAAGAAGGTCAACAAAAATGGACGCCTTATTGTCCTTTTGAGGATTCAAGATGGCCTTAGAATTTATTATTCTACAGTGCTATGTATTATTTAATACACAATCCAAGATTAAACTGAGGCTTGACATCACATAGCATTTAGAAATAAGTCACCTTATTATGATATGTCACCCAAAAGCTCAACTAGCAATTTTAGGATACAACAACACGTTAAGAGCTACTGCAGAACCTTTATGGATGTTATGGTGTTATAGATGGCTTGCCAGACAAAGTGTACACATTAATGTGATATGTAAGTAGTTAGTGACATCTTTCTAGCTGATGTTAGTGAATCCAGGATATGAAATTCATAGTTGACTGAACAGTGGATAAATTCTCCAGATAAATGACTGTATTGTTACAAGATCTGTTGATAGTACAATGGTTTCCTGGATTTAATTCTTTTCCTAAAGACTCAGTGTTCCTGGTTTTTAACATCAGTTTCCTACTGTAGCTTGTTTCAAGGTTAGTCTAAAAAAAATCAAATGAAAAATATAAGTATAACATGGCATAGAGTGTATTAATAATAGATTTGTATATTCTGGTTAAATAACTGACAGTGGGACCTGACATTCAAAATTAGTGGTAGCAGAAGTGACGATGTAAACTTTGAAGAGGCTAGAAATGGGCCATTAGGTACTGATATTAAAAGCAGTCTGAACAGACAGATAGACGGACACATTTGTGCATACTACATCTGTTAAGAACAAAATCAAAATTTAAGAAGAAGAAAAAAATGTGTATAGTGTTCGTGCTTAGGGCTTAGTTTTTCCTTAGCAGTCCCTCCCAAATGGGTACTACACACTCAAAGTAAAGATAAATTCTGCTGCACATACTTCAGTTACTTCCTTCTCCTACTAGCACATCTCTCAAGACATCCATAGAGCTTTGTTCTTACCAGATGATGAGCAACCTCAACCTCCTTTGGAATGGGTCCTCTTCCACAGTCAAAGGGTCATAATGGTCATGCACAAACCCTATTGAGTTTTGTGGGAGTTTCATATATGGGTTGTGGGTATGTATTGAGATTATGCATAAAAGTGTGTATGTATGTGTTTGCAGGAAGGAGGTTTAAGGCTGTATCAAGTCTTTTAACCTGGACTTCAATTCAGACAAGTATTTGCCCTATACAAAGGAAGAGTCTACACATTTTTACTCCCACAAGTAGTCCTGACTTACATGAGTAGTCTCATTGAAGCCCATAGGACTGCTGGTCTGATTGGTGTCTACTAATGCAATTATATGTTTGTAGGATTAGAGCCTAACACAATTAATCTGAACTGAATATACACATTATGTGCAATATGAGTGAGTAAATATTACAAAAAGAATCTCATATTATTCATTTTATTTTATGTAGCTTCAATGATGCATTTATTTGCATATATATGTTTAGTGCAAAGTATGTTGGATTACAGAGGGCATAAGGATCGTATTTCAGTGTGAAAATATCAAAATATGAAAATAACTGGGAAGAAATTAAACTGAGTTTAAATGTTAATGCATCACATATCATAAACTAAATTTATATTAAACTAGGACAGATTCTAATTCTTAAGGAAGGTCAGGTTCTGGTGTCTCAAGAAGTTTATCATGTCCTTCTAAGCCTAGATGTTATCAAAGAACTATTCAGTAATATCAAAACAATTTACATGAAGGATCTTTTTTGTCACTGTCCAGATATGTGGCTATTAAGCTCTCAAATAACCATCATAAGGAAAATAAGTGATGATTAAAAACTAAAGGCCTGATCCACAGCCCTTTGAGGTTTTTCTATTGACTTCAGTGGGCTAAATTGTGTAAATTATGGTGGTCATATATTTGTAGGAAGAGATGATTTATTAAGGAGACTGAAAAACCTCTTGAAACATTGACAGTCTGTTTATTGTAAAATGTGTTATTACCAGTGAAACAAAATTTATGATGGCAACTGCTGCTGCAGTAAAATGTGGAACGTGTAATATGAAATATGGAAAGTGTATGGAAAATATTATTTAAGTATGGGAATTCTTCTGTCATCCTACACTTGCCAATCTTAACTCCGAATTATGACTTTCTCTCTAAGCCAACCTTCCCTACAGATTGTTTTCTCTCCAAAATAAGTTCAAACATGACCAACTGCTCTCACATGGATAAAAGGTTCGGCATGTGTTTCTAAGTAAGAACATAAGAATGGCCATACTGGGTCAGACCAATGGTCCATCTAGCCCACGATCCTGTCTTCTGACAGTGGCCAATGCCAGGTACTTCAAAGGGAATGACCAGAAAAGGGCAATTCACGAGTGATCCATCCCATCATTCAGTTCCAGTTTCTGGCAGTCAGAGGTTTAGCAACACCCAGAGCATTAGGTTGCATCTCTGATCATCTTGCTTAATAGCCTTTGGTGGACCTATCCTCCATGAACTTATCTAATTCTTTTTTTAACCCAGTTATAGTTCTGGTCTTTACAACCTCCCCCGCAATGAGTTCCATAGGTTGACTGTGTGTTGTGTGAAGTACTTCTTTTTGTTTGTTTTAAAACTGCTGCCTATTAATTTCATCGAATGACCCCTAGTTCTTGGGTTATGTAAAAGGGTAAATAACACTTCCTTATTCACTTTCTTCACATCATTCATGACTTTATAGACCTCTATCATATCCCAGTCGTCTCTTTTCCAAGCTGAACAGTCCCAGTCTTTTAAATCTCTTCTCATATGGAATCATTTTTGTTGCCCTTTTGTATCTTTTCCAATTCTAATATATCTTTTTTGAGATGGGGCAACCAGAACTGCATGCAGTATTCAAGATGTGGGCGCACCATGGATTTATATAGTGGCATTATGATATTTACTGTCTTCTTATCTGTCCCTTTCCTAATGGTTCCTAACATTGTTAGCTTTTTTGATTACCACTGCACATTCAACAGATGTTTTCAGAGAACTATCCACAATGACTCCAAGGTCTCTTTCTTGAGTGGTAATAGCTAATGTAGACCCCATCATTTTATATGTATTGTTGGGATTATGTTTTTCAATGTGCTTTACTTTTCATTTATCAACATTGAATTTCATCTGCCATTTTGTTGTCCAGTCTTCCAGTTTTGTGAGATCCCTTTTAATTGTTCAGTCTGCTTTAGACCTAACTAATGAAAGTAATGAAGTAATGAAAAGGGATGTACGTACTGAACACAGTTGCCTTTTAAGAAGAAAAGGTGCACTTGGCATTGCATTTTCTAATGAGAGAATGCTAATGACATGTTGCAAACAACCATGGTACCTCTTCAAGGTTCAGCAGAACTCAAGTACAACTGCAATGTACAAGAACCCCTGCCCCTGACTGCCTCCCACTGCCCCATCCAACCCCTGCTCCTTCCTGACTGCCCCCCCGGGACTCTTGCCCCCATTCAATCCCCCTGTTCCCTACCCTCTGACCGCCCCAACCCCTATCCACCCCCCCGAATTCCCCTGCCCTCTATCCAACACCCCCTTCCTGCTCCCTGCCCCCTTACCGAGCTGCCTGGAGGTGGCTGGCAGCACTATAGCCGTGCTGTGTCGGGCCGGGCCTGGCGGCTGGAGCTGGGGCCGGGGCTGGGCCGTGCAGCTGGAGCTGGGGCTGGGCTGTGTGGCTGGAGCCGGAGCCGGAGCCCGGCTGGGCTGCGCGGCTGGGGCCGGAGCTGGAGCCCGGCTGTGCCAGGTGGCTGGGGCCGGAGCCGGAGCTGGAGCCTGGCCGGGCGGCCGGAGCCGGGCCGGGCAGCTGGACCCGGGCCGCGCAGCGCCTGGAGCCAGGCCATGCTTGCTTCTTAGCCCTCCCAGGCTTCCCGCACGAACAGCTGATTCGCGGGAAGTGGGGGGGGGGGGGGGAGGAGAAGTGGGGCAGAGCATTCAGGGGAGGAGGCGGAGCAGAGGTGAGCTGGGGGCGGGGCGGCGAGGCGAGCTGCTGGAGCTTTACCGGTTGTTAAATTTAGAAGCCCTTTTAGAACCACCGGTTCTAAATTTAACAACCGGTTCCCGCGAACTGGTGAGAACCGGCTCTAGCTCACCACTGGCTATAATATTTATGGAAGATAGATGTTCTCTTCTTTACAGCTTTGTTCCTTAAACTTGGAATTCTCCAGTTGTTAACTGATGTTGTAAGCAAGAAGACTATGAAGAAAATGAAAAAAATCACAATGTTATTTTCTTTTCTAATAACTACACTGGTAAAACATGGAAAAAGTGTGTGGATGGTTTATGTGGCAGGTTCTCTATTTGTGTCAGTGAGGCATACATTTCAGGAACTGAACATAGACCCATACTTTGCTTGTTTTATGGCTAATAGTTGGGCAAAGATTCAGGAAACAAATTTCCTTAACAATCTTTAGGCAAACTATGTTTTTGCAGTTAGACAAATTCTAAGCATAATGTTTACTTCATTATTCATAGCTGTCAAATTTCTTTCACTGAGGGTTCCATATGCAACCCACAAAAACAAGGATTTTCTGAGCTAAGGCTAAGAATCAGATTATGCTCTGTCCTTAGCTCACCCTGTTGACTACTACCTTACTGTACACAGTGTAATGATCTTAGAGTGTCTTTTTCTCTTTTCAGGTGCAAATCTTGATGAATTGCTGTGCACTGCTATGGATATGAGCCCAGTTTAAGCAATTTCCACACACCAAGTCTTTCAGAGCCACCCCGTATCTTTAAAATAGTTCTCCTCCCCTCTGAATGTTGTATCTCTGAGAAGAAAATACCTAAGGTACAAGAATGTTTAGGACATAGAACTGACTCCAGATGTAAGCTACGCGAGGGGGATAAAAACAGTCTATTTACTGACTTAGAGCATCATCTGTAAAGTTTTGGGGCTGAGTGAGTTAAAGCCTCCTTCAAAACTACAGTAACAAGTAAGCTTCTTTATGATAGTTCCAGATATATGATTTGCTTAAAAAAATAACTCCATCACCTGACTCCATCTGCTCTTCAACAAACTGATAAAACACCAGCTTTGAAATGAGCTGTAGTGGGTGGGATAGAGTCATAACAGAAAAAGGCAGCTTGCTCTTAATTCAGCCTATTACTTTTTTTTTTAAAATGATTGAGCGCCATATGGGCTGCAATATTTTGACATAACGGTATGAGTTACTAAGTAGAAGTAACTGCTGCAATCATTCAGTAAGGTCCCTTATTTAAAATCCTCAAGAAATGTTCAGCGAGAAGCTTGAAAGTATATGTTAACCCCTTCAACATACATACCCAGGAGTTTAAAAACAGAGGACCAGACACACAGTTGCTGTAACTTGGTACACCAGCTGAAGATCTGGCCCTAGATCAAAACAAAGAAAAGCAAGTAGACTACAAAGTGAACTGCAATCCTCTGTCATTTTAAAAAGGCCTTAATTGTAATTTTAAGGGCCCTAAAAAGCCAGACAAAATCACTGATGATCCAGTCCTGCAAACACTTTGTACCAGTACAGTTTACCACTGACTTCAGTGGAATTACTTGCTGTAGTAAATTCTATACCCATTGCTAAGGCTTTTTAACCAGTCCAAACCCCTGCACTGATGCATTTATAATGGTTTTTAAATGGTTGTATCAGCTTAGTTTGTGCCTACACATTTATTGACACAAACTGAACAGATATACACCCAGTTTAAATACATTTAAGTGTTCATCCACGGTTTTGCATCGGGTTAACTAAATTGGTTCAAAATCACACCTTTAGATAAACAGGTGAACTTTTTATAATCCAGACCTAAGTGTTGGCAGAATCAACCCCCCATTTTATTTGGTACTCATTTTAAAAATGGCAAAGTAGAATTTTTTCAAACTTTAGATAAGCAACATTCTGTTAATGACTTAACATTGTGCTATGGCCTGATTTGCCATTCCAATCTGGAGTATATTTAAAAACATTTTTGCTGAGATATAAATATCCAATGGAGAGATTTGTCACAGAAACTTGATCACACTAGCATGAATTTCAAATAACTTTAGGTGTATATACATACACAGGGACATTGATCTGAATGTGCAGTTATACCAAACATCCCTGTATAATTCCTGCTTTGGAAGTAGCTACTATGCAAGCCTTTACCTTCTTGACATTGTGCTGTGTGTTGCTGGATTGCTTGGAAGGACCAAATAACATTGTGCTACCAACAAATCTTCTCCATAGTACAGCTAAACCAATTTAACGTAAGCTATGTTCAAGAGAACTGTGTCTGAGACGATCTTTCTTGTAGGGTCTGAATAGAGGTATAAAATGGTTTTAATAACCCGTAGTGTGGATTCAAGCCATGTTTGGCACCTCACTTCCCTTAATAAGGTTTACAGATGATATTGTGGCCAGTGACTTATTAAATTGAGACTCTAAAACTCAAGCTTGAATACTGTTTTCCAAAAAGCTGAGAGGGGAGAGGCCATGGAGTGAGCCTTTACATTAAATTTAAAAGCAAAAGGCTAAATTCATCTCTGGGGTGACTCTGTTGGCTCAGTGGAGCTACAAAGTTATTCTTAAATAATCTTAGTACAAATGGAGTTAAAGTACAGATGTATTTGGCACAAAATTCTAAGCGGATGAGATAAAGAAAGATAGGAAAGACAGTGAAGTATGAATTAATCCCCCAAGTTCTTTGAGGTATGGTCACTAGCCTAGCTCAAAAATATTGGTGAGAAAGAGTAGTGTGGACTCAAAAGCAAAACACCACAAACAGTAAGTATATTGCCTTTAGAGACAGCTTCTACCACCTTTTCTCACATTAAGTAATATCTTACTCTGTGAACAGTCCTATTGAAATGAATGAGCAGCATTTTCAAAGAGGCCTTAATGCCGGGTTTCCAAAGGTATTTAGGCACCTAAAGATACAGATAGGCACTTAGTAGGATTTTTAAAAGTGCCTAGATGCCTACCTCTCATTGATCTAATGAGAATTAGGTGCCTATGTGCTTTTGAAAATCCCATTAGGCACCTATCTGCATTTTTAGGTGTCAAATACCTTTGAAAATCTGTCCCTGACTGAGCACTTTTGAAAAATTTACCAAATGACACTAGTTGTAGAGTAAGGTACTGCTAAATATGAGTATGGTTGGCAGAATTGGGCCCTACATGTTTACAAAACAACTTTTGTTGCAACTCCATAAAGTTGCAAATTCTATATGTTGATTTTTTAACAGGTGTGAGCGCCAAAGAATCTGCCGTAGCCACTTTCTTTTTAGCATTACTTGCATTGAGCAGTTGTGTGCTGAAGAATTTTATATTTTTTAGTAAAAAGCAAATTCTCACTAGGTAGGCACTTCATATTCCAGCATTTTTGCTGAAAAGATATGTTTGACAACCTTGTGATTAAAATCAGGTATAGACTCATAGAACCATAAAAGAAAATGTGTGCTTCAATTTTGTGTTCAAATATTTATTAAAACAACACATGAACAATTATTATTTTCACCCAAACAGTGATCCTGCCGGCAGTACCAGTAATGCAGTAGCTAATATTCCACCCAATTGATTAAACATTGATGGTAGTAAAGATTAAACCATAATGCAAAGACCTGCTATGCACTTTTGCTATTGTCTAGGAACACAAATAATTTTTAATAATAGATTAGCTAGCAAAAGTACAGAGGTAACCATAAATAAAAATCACTGTCTTGGAACAGACAAAACCTTTTATCGGGTTTAGAAAAATAAGACTCTAAAAGTCTAGGGTCTGATACTACAAACACTACTGGGAGTAGTGCTTATTTCTGCTTTCCATTTCTTATTTAAAGTTACTCACGTGTGTAAGTTTTTGTAGGGTCTGAATCTCAAATGCCTTTTCAGCTGGCTCTTGGGGTTTGGTAACTTAGAGTCACATATTAACAAGCCTTAAAGAGTACAAGGTCTGCCAGAATGGTATCTTCTATCAAAACACAAATGAAAATCACAGCTTTAAATTATTTAGCAGAACAATATTTTACATAAGCAGAATATATGTGCTGTTAACAAACCAAGAAAGCTAAGGATTTATTAGCAGGCCAGAGGGCCTATATTTGAATAAGTAAAAAAAATATAAAAACAAGAAAACAAAAGTGATTCAAGAGATCCATAGTCCAGTACATATGCATTAGTTGAATCAAGAATCTAGCTGGAAAAGATGACATTAACTAATGGTAGAAAATCTAAAATGATAAGGTTACTTTATTGTAATCAGAGATGCACAATACAGGGTATTTTTTTTAAATATTGGGACACTTAATTTAAACATACCTCTAAACTTCAGCTTCCTATACATGTGCTATTTGTTTACAATTTACAACCCATAACTTTAAAAAAAAAATAAACCAGAAATCAAATCTTATAAATACAGTCCCAGAAAGAAAGTTGTGTGTTAGTGGGAGGTACATAATAAAATCTACAGAACTTCAGAACCCACTCCACATGTTATTAAACTGCAATTAGGACCTACTTTGAAAAAAACAAGGCCTGATCCTCTGCTGTTTGGTATCTTGTGCAGCCGTTTTATACCTATGCAAAGTCCTTGTAAAATGCTAGCAAAGGGCAGGTTACAGCACCTTTACTTCTACTGAGTAGCACCTTACTCTGTAAGGAAGCTTATTATTTTGAAATCAACAGAGTGTCTTCTGGAACAAGGTGCTGCTACTCACCATCAGTAAAGGTGGCAGACTCTGTGGCAGCATTTTATACTTACTTTGCATAGGTGTAGAGTGAGGACAGAAGTGCAAGGCAAGTAGAGTAGCAGGCCCATGATATTTACCCTTTAATAACACTGTCACAGCAATGTGCTAAATCTCCCCATTAACTGATATTTGCTTTTAATTTTTTTTCTATATTTAATCTAAACCAGATTTTATGGGGGGAATCCCTCATTTTGTGCTGATCGGAATGTTCGGCACCATGCAGGGCCAGACTGCAACCTTCTTGTTGGTGTTGAGCAGTTCCCTGCAGGACTTCACTGGGACAAGTCCTGCCAGCAAATGCTCACCAACCTGCCTGATTCTCCACTGCCTTGTACCTGGGTCCTATAATTTGTGGCAGGGAGAGGCCCACGGGTGAATGCAAAGAGCATGGTGAAAAGCAGAGTCCCCCTCGCCATGATGGGCACCGAGGTGACTCTAGGCTTGTAAGTTTGGCTTGGTTTTGTCAATGCCACTTCCCCTCCAAGGAGAAGCCCCCAGCTGGGACGCCTGTGCTTACTGTTCCTAGTAGCCACCACAAGAAACTGTTTCCCAACCCAATGCCCAGGTCTCTGCTGCCCCACGGGCGTCACCCTTTGAGATACTCGTTCCTGAGCCTATTTAGCCTGGCATCGTGGCTCCTGACGGTTAAGGAGAGCAGCTCATACTTATCCCGGAGCCCCGTGGAGATGACCATGGTCTCCGTGAGCAGGGCCCGGGTGTGGACGAGCATGGCCTGGAAGTCATCATTGAGGCGGCTCTCCTCCTTGCTCTCATGCTCCTGGCCCTGCCGGAACTTGCTCTCCAGCTCGGCCAGGGACTTGTCGGAGTTGGAGTAGGCGTCGCCGATCTGGTGGGACTCCCTGCGCAGGTACTTGCCGTAGCTCTCCTCCCCGTCCAGGTCGTACGAGATGCTCCTGCTGATGCCCTCCAGCACCCGGCCCGCATCCTCCACCTGCCGGCCCAGGATGGTGAACTCCTCCCGCAGGGAGAGGCTGGGCCCGCCGCCCGCCGGCCCCTGCTCCCCGCCCAGGCTGCAGCGCCGGTGCTCGCTTACCCTGAAGAGCAGCTGGCACTTCTCTGGGTCATCGTTCTCCTCGTAGTCGCCGTCCGGCACGAAGTAATGGTGCAGAGTCCCGTTGGACATCTCCGGGTGCAGGGGACCGTCAAAATAGCCTCGGCACAGGCTGCCCAGGCAGCTGACCCACAGCAAGCGCAGCCCCAGCATCCCGGGGGCGGGAGTGAGCCAGAGGGGCTCGGAAGGGGCGCAGAGGGATCAGCTGGTCCGAGAGAGCAAACGCGCACAGGACCCTGCCCGGCTACCCCCCTGATCAGGGCAGCTTAGGGAGCCGCAGCAGCGAAGGCAGTCCGCTTCCTCC
The DNA here is from genome assembly GCF_028017835.1 of Emys orbicularis. Classification (NCBI taxonomy): domain Eukaryota; kingdom Metazoa; phylum Chordata; order Testudines; family Emydidae; genus Emys; species Emys orbicularis. The sequence goes on along the minus strand of NC_088686.1, from coordinate 91,361,988 downwards.
AGCCACTCCTCACAGACTCAGCATGCTTCATTAAAGGCACTGACTTGGCTCCAAGTTGCATCCAAGGCTCCCTAGCCAGAGGAGATCCCCTGGAAGATCCCCTACTGCCCTGACTTACGTCGGGGATCCCCCCCCCCGCCCCTTTTCCAGGGCTCAAGCAAAACTTCGTGACTTTCTTCTTTTTTTCCCCTTCCCCCTCCTCTCTCTTGCCGATGAAATGTAGCAAAGCCGAGGGGGTGCAGAGGAAGGCTGAGATCAGATGTCTCCGGAGCCCCAGACTGAGCTCTTTGCTACTATTTCTTTCACATCTGGACTGGTAATGTGGAGCTTTGCTTTTGGCTAATGCAATCCCTAGGATCTCTCTGCTCTCAAATTACACCAGGGTTCCGTCACTTAAAAAGCCAAGAAGCGAGTTTGGAAAGAGTCCTTACAGTAGGACTCCCTTATTAAAGCCACAGTACCATGCATACGTGTGGGTCCATAAAGATCTGCCACTACTACCAATTCGTGTTGAAAAAGTAAATACGGTGTTCAAAGGGGAAAGTGTCACCAGTCATTAAACAAGTCAAAGTTTTGGCAGCAGTGAATATATTAGTTTGAAAAGATTAGCCAGAAATACCAAAAAGATTCCCTACTTAACTAGCATCTTCTCCCTTACAATCCCTGTAATTAACATTTCTTGAACACAGTCATTTGCAGAAACAGCAGTGTTTTATGTGCTTCCTTTTAAGTAAGAAGTTAACCGGCTTGATTATTGAAGGTAGAAAACAGGCTATACCCTCTCCACCCTTTAAAAATTGAGCAATCATAGTATTTTTTAAAGTGTTTCACTATAGTTCCATATAGGCTTCAAAGTGTGGAAAAATAAATACAGGATGAGAGGAGAGGTCTGGAAAGATAAAAAGAAGATATCTATTCTTTCAAAGCACACAGTTAATCACTGATAACAGGAAAGAGAAAATAAAGGATATAGAATAAAGCTTTAATATGATAAAACTTTCTAGGTTAAAGCTGAAAAATGAAATTTTATCTTATCAGGTAACATAAGACTATAAGTATGGCCATACTGCGTCAGACCAAAGGTCCATCTAGCTCAGTATCCTGTCTACTGACAGTGGCCAATGCCAGGGAATGAACAGAACAGGTAATTATCAAGTGATCCATTCCTCGTCTCCCATTCCCGGCATCTGGCAAACAGAGGTGAGGAACACCATCCCTGCCCATCCTGGCTAGTAGCCACTGACAGACCTATCTAATTTTCCATGAATGTATCTAGTTCTTTTTTGAACCCTGTTATAGTTTTGGCCTTCACAACATTCTCTGGCAAAGAGTTCCATAAGTTGACTGTGCATTGTGTAAAGAAATACTTCCTTTTCTTTGTTTTAAACCTGCCTCCTATTAATTTCATCGAATGACCCCTAGTTCTTGTGTTATGAGAAGGGGTAAATAATACTTGCTTATTTACTCTCTCCACCCTAGTCATGATTTTATAGACCTCTAACATATCCCCCCTTAGTCGTCTCTTTTCTAAGCTGAAAAGTCCCAGTCTTATTAATCTCTCGTCATATGGAAGCTGTTCCTTATCATTTTTGTTGCCCTTTTCTATAATTCCAATATATATTTTTTGAGATGGGGCAACAACATCTGCACACAGTATTCAAGATAACCTGTTTTTGTATGAAAAGCTGGGTGCATTTTTGGGGAAAGTTTTGAAAAATAGTTATATTTCTCTTCTGGGGCAAAAATACACATTTGAATTTTTTTTAATCAATCACTATTCTGGCTGGTTTCAGCAGTTAGGTTACTGGGGATGGTGGCTAGTGTGTAACCAGTTTTTAATTGTCAGTGGAAGTCTCAAGCTAAGAATAAGGTAAGAAGAAATTCAGCATATATATGCTCTGGAATTGCCTCACCTCTGTTAAGGTGGTCCCTTTGACATAAATATTTCAGCTATAGACCAGTGTTGAACCTTTCTGCATGTTATAAGGTTCTCAGGCACTTGGGACCTGATCCAGCTCCCATTGACTGAACTGGGAGTTGTATTGGGCCCTCTGCATTTCTCATAACTATTTTGGTCATTTAGGCCCAGATCCACAATGATACTTAGTCACCTAAGTCTCGAGCTTAGGGACCTACATCCCAGTTTAGGCTCCACTGTGATCCGCAAAACTCCCACTGAAACCTGTAGGTGCCCAAAGTCACTCGGTCTAATTTTTTGCCATAAAAGTTCCCTAGGCACCTGTGTTTCTGCCTCTAGGCATTTGCACTGGTGCCTCCCTCTGGGCTCCTGGATACCTATCTCGTGCCTAAGCCTCAAAGCAACTCACAAACCAGGGGAAGACAGGCATTCAGCCACCTAACTCACATGCAGGGCCTGATCTGGTAGGTGTGTCAGAGGCTGCCTACCAGATTGGGTCTCTCTCTGTATCCAGGAGGTGATGGTGTCCACCCTATAACTTTTAGCTCAGGGGCTAGCACACTCACTACAGAGTCATTCTCACCCATTCTCCCATTTCCTCTCTGGCCCATTCACTATTTCAATATTTAACCACAGTGGAACAGTCATTATGATGCTCATCATTGCAATGCCTAAGTCTCTTCAGGGATCTCACCCTTATTACTTAAATCCCATTGACTTTAATGGGATTTAAGCACATGCTTTTAAGTGATTTGTTGAGCTGGACCCAAGGCAAACAAACAAACAAAACCAGACAACCAATATGACTCGGATAATATTTGCAACCCCTCATGCACCTTGAGTAGTACTTACTCACACCAGCCATCCCAGTACACTCAATTAGGACAACTTGCATATGTACTTCAAAGTGAGTAAGGGGTTCAGAATCAGGCCCTTAATTTTAATCCATGTATTTTGCATTGCTAAAAGCCCTATCCAAAACAACCAACCAACCAAAATACCTACACACTTGGAAACATTTTAATGCTTAAATTTGTGATTAAGTTTAGAAAACTGTCATATAACACAGGGTGGGCTTGTCTAAGCTTTTGTGCCTTGGGTGTTTGTAAAAGTTTTAAAGCTTATTCATCTAAGCTTTCTTGGCAGCCTTCCTTTGGTTGGTGTTTGCTAGCAGGAGCTGCCTCAAACAGCCTCCTTCCTGGGATGCTCTTGTTTCACCTCAAATTCTCGTTGGTTCCCAATTCTTTCTGCCACACATAGTACGTTATCTGCATAGGTCTCCTTCCAGGCAAGTGTCATTGCCAGTCTATGGGTTTGGCTGATATTTGGGTTGAGGTGGTCTCTGCTTTCTAGCTTTCTGGAAACACAGTGCTGTAAATCACTTAGCTATAGCTTGGACAGCATGCAGTTGGTTTCACTATTACAGAAGCAGGCAAAAGACTCACTCTGAGGCTACATCTACACTACAGGGGGGGGTTCGATTTAAGATACGCAAATTCAGCTACGCGAATAGCGTAGCTGAATTCGACGTATCGCAGCCGACTTACCCCGCTGTGAGGACGGCGGCAAAATCGACCTCTGCGGCTTCCCGTCGACGGCTCTTACTCCCACCTTCGCTGGTGGAGTAAGAGCGTCGATTCGGGGATCGATTGTCGCGTCCTGACGGGACGCGATAAATCGATCCCCGAGAGGTCGATTTCTACCCGCCGATTCAGGCGGGTAGTGTAGACCAGGCCTTAGTATTGTTGTTGCTCCACTCTCTGTATATATTAAGACCTTGAAAATATCCCGGAATTTTAGCAGCATTTTTGCCTTCTTTGTTTATAGAAGATTAAGTGCTTCCTTTTCAGTTCTGTTGCCAGTGTTGCAATTGCTGGTTCCTCAGTCCCTGGCTGTTTTCAATCTTATATGTATTGTCCAAACTCTTAATTAAATACTGAATCAAAATACAACTCTGCTCCCTATGGTATACTTTTGGAATGCCTGCTTCGGTAGGAAGATGATGATACAGGCTCTGTTACTTCGATGACTCAATATCTGAAGCCTGAATAAAAGCCAAAGCTTGCTGTAATAAGACAGGCAGCTACCTTATTAGAGGCAACATCTACATGTTTCTGAACTGGGACACCACAGTAGCCTAATTTTTGATCGAGAATGCAATTAAAGTAGTTATCAAACTATAAAATACCTATGCCCATGCCGTCGGGAAGAATAATACTTTGCAGGGATGGATATTGTCACTTCCAGCATTCCACGGTAAAGAAGGCAAATGCCTTAAAGATGAACTGAAGAGTTTTTCTAAAATACATACATTTTAAAACGACATAAAAATCCCAAACCACCAGCACTATACATGTTTAAACTGAAAACGTTAAAAATGACAAATAAGATTTTAAAACAAGATAGTTGAAAATAATATCCTGCCCCTGCTTTACTTATCTACCAAGACCTGAGTTCCAGTTTCAGTGTTTTCCTGTCACAGTTCAGGGTAGCAGCAACACCAAAGCACGGACAGAACATGGACATGAAATTCTAGGGCACAAACCAAAATCCTAAAGGCAAAGGCCCAGATACTCTCCTCTGCTGTGGGGCTCAGAGGGCAGTAAAGCGAAATAATAATACCTCAAAAGCATCAGATGTGGGAGCAGAGTCTTTGCATATGTTTCCTTCCCTCCAGGGACCTCACAAAAGTCAATGTGTGTGAGCTCTGTGAGATCAGGGCTCTGTGCAATTTCTGAGTGCATCCAAGGAGCAGCTCTTCGCTGTGGTATGCTCCCATGAAGATTGTGGGTGAAATCCTGGCTACATTGAAGTCAATGGGAACACTCATTGTCCACTGTCCTGTCACACTGGGTTTACAACTGCGTAAATGAGAGCAGAATCTGATCTACTGGGCAAATTCTGCCCTGACTCCCCATGTACAGTAACTCCTCACTTAACGTCCTCCCGCTTAATGTTGTTTCCAAGTTACATCACTGCTCCATTAGGGAACATACTCATTTAAAGTTGTGCAATGCTCTCTTATAACGTCGTTTGGCTGACTTTACAAGGGAGCATTGCACAAGTTCCTCTTCTCCGCCTCCTCCCCTTCCCTTCCTCCCAGCACTTCCCCCGCCGCCAAACAGCTGTTTGGCGGGGCTTAGGACTTTCTGGGACGGAGGGAGGAAGGGAGGGAGGGAGCGAGCGAGTGGGGAAGCTGCGCCCCCCCCCCCCGGCAAGCAGGGCCACCCGGAACGCAGGGGCCTTAGGAGCTGCAGGGCCCTGGGCTAAGGGGGCCTTGAGGCCCTGGCCTGCAGCTCTAAAGCCCCTTTCAGAATGCGGCCCTGCGAGCACGGGCCGGAGGACTCAGGAGGAGCAGGGGCAGCTGCGCAGCCAGTGGCCGGAAAGAAGCAGCGCTTTCCCCTTCAAAGCCAGCCGGAGAGAAGTGGCACTTTGAAGGGGAAAGAGCTGCTTCCCTCCAGCCGCTGGCTGCACGGCTGCCCCTGCTCCTCCTGAGTCCTCTGGCCTGTGCTCGCAGGGCCGCATTCCGAAAGGGGCTTTAGAGCTGCAGGCCAGGACCCCGGGGCCCCCTTAGCCCAGGGCCCTGCAGCCCCTAAGGCCCCTGCATTCCGGGTGGCCCTGCCTACCGGGGTCCGGGGGGGGGAGGCAGCTCCCAGAATCACGGCCATGAGGGCGGTGCCGTGCCGTGCAGAGCCACCTGCACACCCCCTGCACCAAACAGGAGCTGCCCCAGGTAAGTGCTCTGCACCTCCTGCCTGCCCCAGCCCTGAGCCTCCTCCCGCACCCCCACCCTGAGCGCCCTCCCGCACCCTAACTCCCTCCCAGACCCTGCACCCCCAGCTCTGAGCCCCAGGGGTAAGCCAGGGGCACCTCCCCACCACAGTACAGTACTGTACAGTATATAATGTCTTTTGTCTGCCCCCAAAAAATTTCCTTGGAACCTAACCTCCCGCATTTACATTAAATCTTATGGGAAAATTGGATTTGTTTAACACTGTTTCACTTAAAGTTGCATTTTTCAGGAACATAACTACAACCTTAAGTGAGGAGTTACTGTAATACCATCGAAATCGATGCCCAGTTTTGCATTAAGACAGTGGTACAACTGCCACTGAAACTGATGGGAGTTATACTTGTCTGAGGATGGAATTGGGCTCCTGTTACTTTTATTTAAAGCAGAGATTCATTTCAGTACTTGGCTCCAATGAGAAAAAAGAATGTTGCTATTTGCAATGGCTGAGTTCTCCCAGGGTCATGGCAACCTGACAGAGACGCCCTTGCAGCATCAAAAGGTCTTGGGTGTAAACAATCAGTCTTTTGAGAACAGATGCATGCTGTAAGGTCCTAAAGGCCCTACAGGCTTTAGGGACCTAAAACCTTTAGTGAACTTAGGAATTTTAAATAAGAGAAAAATGGGGAAAGCTTGACATTTTTTTTCTGACTACTGGCTGCTATTCTGCCATGAACTGTTATACAGCTATATATAAAGACAACTTGTTTTAAAGGAACCAGCGAGTAGGTGTGTATGTTTTCTTATTGTAGGGTTACATGCTGAATGCCCCAAATAGCAGCAGGTTAGAGGGGCATTCGCAACATAAGTTTTTATCCCCCACCAGTCTTGGTTTCCAACAATTTCTGGCCTGAGTTTCTGCATTTATCTTCTCTCTTTAATATTAAGTCTTTCTGGTGCTAACAGCAAAGAACCTGGAAGAAAGTGCTACTATTTTACCTTCTCTTCCATGAAGCTAAAACTTATCTGTCATAAAGAGCACTGGATTACATTAAATAAGAGCATTGTCAATATTTTACAAAATGATACGTGCATCAGACCTATTGACAAGATACTAACACGAGTAAGGAGAAGATCATATTTCTAAAGATCATTTTATACAAGCACAATATTGTGTCAAAGTCAATATAAATTGGAGCAATTCACAAGCTACATCTAAATCATTCTGAATCTCCTTACCTAAATATTTCACTGTCACATTAACAGTACAGGTCTAGCATTATTTTGACAAGCTATTTATAATAACCTGTGCCAGCAGTCTGCCACTGTTACATGATACTATACTACATGATAATACTTCTTTTCCAATGTGAACAGAGTTGTATCCCTACTATACTTAAAATACTCAGAACTGCTTTCTGCATGCAGAGGGTGCCAGAGCAAATAAGAACTAAAGGATCCTGTTACTGACAGTTACACATGACTGGCTGGTGTCTCATAAATGGCTATAGGATTAGAGCAGGATTTTTTTTTTTTTTTTTGGCAAATAGTAAATGCATATTTGGGGGCACCAAAATTATTTGCAGATTCAAACTGAATTTAGCTAATAGTTTCGGCAAAAAAACAAACCCACCAAACCCACCAACCTGATTTTTTTTTCTGCAAACATGAAAACCTTTCATTTAGACATTTCTGAAAGCAAACATTTTAACTTTTCATTTTGAAACAGTGTTTCATTTTGAAATTTAGCTAATTAAAAAAGGGTGAAAACACCTGAAAAACAACCTAAAATGAAACAAACAAAACAAAACAAGAAAAAAGTGTTTCGGATTGAACAAAACATTTTGTTTGACTTGAAATTATTTTGGTTGTTTTTTATTTCGGTGAGAAAAACCAACAACAACAAAAAATAGTTTCAGTTCAAATTGAACTGATTTCTCCTTTGGCCCCCAAACTGAAAAATCCACTATTTGCTTTGCTCCACATAGGAGATTGTTATCAGCTACCTTATAAAATAGGATGGAGAAAATATTGCCAGATCTAATGAACTCCCTGCCAGTTAAGTACTGTTTTTAGTTTCAGACTAAATTCTTTGAGGCAGAGACTGTGTCCTCCTATTTGTCTGCACAGCCCTTAGCACATATTGCATACCAAAGTAATACACAATAATAATATTATGGGCTGCAATGTACAATTCAGTTACTAGAGCTAGAGACAGTTTCATTCTGAACTTTAATTATTTAATGGTCAGCAAGATCAATTTAGACGTATTTGCACAGGCACACTCGTATACCTAGGCACCACCAGTAGTGATATGCCATCGGCAGCTTTGCACAGAATGTAAACACTCAGGTGAGATTTTTAAAAGCACTAGGTGAATTAGGCACCCAATGTCCTTTGACTTTCAGTGGGATTTAGGTGTCCATCTCACTTAGGCACTTTTGAAAATCCCATCCTTAATCTTAATGAGATAGACATTTTCTTTTTCTTGCACCTTTTCATTAGAATGTTGAAACATTTTGGAAACATCCTTTGCAGAAGTCATTCTGCTGTACAAAGGTGACTTTGGAAGGGGGTCATTTTATTACCTGAAGTTGATTTTTGAATACCAAACATTTCTGATAGGCAAATTCTCTACTATCTGCCAAATTAACCCTGGTGGAACTCCACTGAGTCTAGTGGAATTTGGCCTCAGGATTTTATGAAGCCATTAGGCTGCAAATTCTGCTCTGGGATTCATACCATGGATTGGAAACATCTGACAAGTTAAAGATAACCTGCAAGTGTTATGTAGAAATTAATCTAATTATAGGGTTACATGCTTGACTGTCCCAAAGGGTAGAGCAGTACTTAGCACATTATACATAGGTCTGGCCATGTCCATATTCACTGATTCCTACTCCTATGTGACACTGCAGCAGAAACTTTGCCAGCATAGCCTATGATGCCCCAATGGAGCTAGCCCATAAATGGATGATTTTTTTATATGTGCCATAGTTTTGAATAGATTTCATATTATTTTATATCCATATTTAATTTATGTAAAATAAGTGTTTTCCAGTCAAAACCAGTATGCCAATGATTACCCACAGTTTGTCAGTAAACTGTCTATAGAATGTTCCTTCTTAAGGGATAAAGGTATATACTGGGGGCACATGATTCTTGCAATTAGTCCTATTTACCTCCCCAAGGGAACAAATTGAAGTTATAATGCTCATCTTGGTTTTTTTCCCCCCCAGCAAACTGTGCACCAAGTTTGCAAGTGCTGCAGAAATACATTTCACTGGCTGTATGTAGTATCATTGTCTCCTTGCCTGGAAACTGATAGGAGCAAAACAAGAGGGTTTTTTTTTTGGCCGGGGTTGGGAGGAAACAACACATTTTAAAATTTGACATGTTCTGCCCGAGAAGAGGCTGGAAAGAAATTTGAACAGAAACACTGTGAAAGATCTAAGAAGTCTGATGGCCAAATTGTGCTCCTATTTACACTGAGGGAAATCAGAGTAATACCACTGACTTCAGTGAGTTAACTCTGGATTTACACAGGCATAAGCAAGAGCCAAATTTGGCCCAGCATATTTAAGAAACTGATGCTAAGAGAATTTAAAAAGAAAGCACATTTAACATCTCTGCTTTTTTTTCCGTTTCATGCAGGAGGTACTGAAGAATAAATAAAAAAATTCTTTGGTACACTTTTACTCCTTATAAATTGCCAAGTGCCTTGATTTGATGTAACTGCAATGTCTTGACACCACCACATAAATTCCAACTCTCTGAAGCCTGCAGCCCACATGAGCATTTTTTTTAGGTCCATTTGTCCCTCTGCAGCCCTGACAGCTTTCATTCAATATAATCCTCAGTTTTGTTGTTGCCTTTCCTGTTGAGTAAGCCACCTGCTCCCCTATGTGGATGTGGTAGGTGGAAAGGCCCTGAGCTGAAAATATCAGGAAAAATTAGGTTATAACACAATTTTAATTGATTAGCCAGTCACTAATGACTTAAGTGTCCCTGGTTTTGAACCTAGAATGAGTACCTAAGCATTTACTCTAATCAGGTACATTGAATTTTCTTTGTCATGTTTGCTATAACCTGACAGTGTCCACAGTATTTTCCTTTTCATATGTACTTCCCCAGGTCAGCCTAGGGTGTGTTCCCATCATCTGAATGGATTTATAGACTCCATAATGCCACAATGCAGTGGCAAATGAAATCAATTGCATTATAACGGTGAGAAGATAGACAGTGACAAATATCCTAGGACCTTATTGACTTTGCAATTTGAACCTCCTGTCTTCCAGACCACTCCCCAATACAGCAAATAAAGAAAATTAAAAAGCTTCCAGAGTAAAATTTACTTAAACTCCCAGTTCTATCTTTAAAAGATTAGAAACTGTCCATTTTGTAGCCAAATACATTCATTCTGGGATTTTATTTCTCGGTGTTTTTAGCAGGGCCGGCTCTGGCTTTTTTGCCGCCCTAGGCAAAAAAGCCACCCGCCGCCCCGCCCCAGCACGGCAGGGGAGGGCGCCGAGCCCGGCCGCGGGCCCGCAATCCCTGACCAGCCAGAGCGCCGGGGGGAGGGCGGCGAGCCCGGCCGGGGCTCTCCACTCTCCCCGGCGGCCAGAGCGCCGGGGGGAGGGCGGAGAGCCCCCGGCGCTCTGGCCGCCGGGAGTAGGGCGGAGAGCCCGGCTGGGGCTCTCCGCTCTCCCCGGCGGCCAGAGCGCCAGGGGGAGGGCGGTGAGCCCCGCCGGGGGCTCTCCGCTCTCCCCGGCGGCCAGAGCGCCGGGGGGAGGGCGGCGAGCCCGGCCGGGGCCCCGCTCTCCCCGACCGGCCGGAGCGCCGGGGGGAGGGCGGCGAGCCCGGCCAGGGCCCCACTCTCCCCGACCGGCCGGAGCGCCGGGGGGAGGGCGGCGAGCCCGCTGCGGCTCCGCTCTTCCCGGCGGCCGGAGCACCGCAGGGAGGGCGGCGAGCCCAGTCGCGGCCCCGCTCTCGGGCCGGAGCGCCCCGTCGCGCCGCCCCCCCTCCAGGCGCCGCCCCAAGCACATGCTTGGTGGGCTGGTGCCTGGAGCCGGCTCTGGTTTTTAGAGTGCATTACGTTTAAAACTAGATACATTATGTAACTGAATAGTATAAAACGAAACATATGGTTTCAACTGAAATATACCAATATTTCCTTGTAAATAAATTTCTCGCTTTAACAAACATTCTCATAAAATTCTACACGATGCGTGGTTTAGAAGCAGGTGAAGAAATAGTATTTACAGCCAGTTCTATATTTATTTTCATGCACATGTTTGACCATTTCACAGTTTAATGACTGCACATACAGTGCTTTCATTCAACAGTCCTAACACTAAGTTATTCTGCTACCCCAGAGGTTTGTGTAGAATATTGATTGGGAATTCATGCCTTCTGCTACAATTTACTGCTTTTACCTATAACAGCATGACTTAGGTACTGGTATTTAACATGATTTGCTTAAGTCTTTGTGGACTTTTCCAAATTGGGTGCAATGGGCAGATTGGTAAAACTGCATATGAACCCTTTGCACCCTCAAAAACATGCAACTGTACACAGCCTGCAGGCTAAGCTCACAGTTACTGGTTATTATTTGTATAGCACCAACCATGTTCTAGGTGTTTTAAAGGTACAGATGAAGACAAGGTCCCTGCTCCAATCTATACACACAAACTAGAAAGGAAATTGAAAGAAAGGTGATTGGATGTTATGAAAAGCAATGGGAATGAACAAGGTTTATAGGAAAATTTAGGATTAGGTTATTTCCACTTGCTGTGAATCCTTTTCACTTTGGTATTGTACCTGCTTGTTGGCCCTGTCCAGGATGTCCACCATAAGTTCATCAGGGAAACACTTCCTCTTTGACCACTCCATGACAGTTTGAAATCAAACTTCTGCTGCAGTGTAACTGGGCTGCAGAGGTGGAAGGGCCTGAAAACAGACCAACAGTACCTTATTGTCTCTGCTTCAACAAAGGTTTGGTATATCCTCATAGAAAAGAGCCTGTGGAATCTCAAGGCCAAAAATGATACTTTGTAAAACTCCACTTCAGTAGCCTTAGGAATACTTCAGTTCCCAGAAGCTCTGCAGACACAACTGGGTTGAGAAGAGTGAAAAAGTGCACCCACAATGGTAAGATGAAATTTACAAATGTTTAAAAGTTGGAGACCATTGGAATGGAAGGTTGCCATGGTTTACTACCTAAGGTTTCTCAGTCCTTTCAGGAATTCCACATTGTGGAGGACATAACAATCTATGAGGTTCCTGAACGGCAAAGGGACATTCTATTCCAAGCTAAAGCCATGCATATCACAGAGGTGTTCACGCTTATGGTGTCGGAGCAACAAGTGGAGTAGGCTGGTGTCCCGTCCGTGAAATGTGACTACCTGTCTGGTGTTCCTACTTCAGCAAATGTTTGCAGGTATCAGCACCTGTGACTGGGTCAAAATTCATGAGGGAAATCAGCAGGATGCTGCATTAGCATCCACATAGATTACTGACTCCCTATGGCTTACAGTACAGCCTGCTCTGACTACATCTACTTATGGACTATATGAAAACACACACACACACACACAATAAATAGACTCTCAAAGAACTGCACATCTAGACCCCCTTCTCCGGCATATGTCTGGACTGCATACAATCCCCCTGTCTCATTTCAGACATTGATTTAGTCACCCATGCACTACATTTCCCCTTCCCTCTACAGTTTACTGTTTACAAGCAGCTCTTTATGCTGTGACATAGCCAATTTGTGCAATGTGGTGAACTAAAAGGGAAGGCAATATACAGTTCTTACTTTCAACACCCCATCACATCTTTGGATGAATGTGCAAGTATCTAGTAAAAGTTTAATATTAAATGCTTGCTTAACCATTGTTTGTGCTTCCTGGTATCTCTTTTGGTAATGGTGGTGGTGGGGTGATGCCAAGGTGCTGGTATGCATTCTGCCATTAGCAGATACATGCTGCTACCCGTGCCTTATAAAAAAATTGTATTGGATCATAAACCAGAAATCCTTCCCATTCATATATTAACAACAACAAAAAACATGGAGCCAAGCACTTACCAGGCACTGGGGCTACTTCTGCCTCTTCTGCAAGCTCTATGGCTGGCTGCTCCTCTGGGGGGTCATCACACAATTCCTCTGACTATGGACCCACAATGTGCTGCACCTGCTCCAGCAGCAAATCCTCCTTGGGGACTTTGCTAGCCTGATCCGGTGCGTGTTGGTTCCCCTCTAGTCCTACACTAGATTTGGGGCTCAGAAGGTGACCATCCCAGCTGACCAGGCTATTGTGAACAGTTGGGGGTTCAGTGCTTGGCACAGTACCCACCACCCAATCAAAGTTCTTGTAAAAGAGGCAAGATGATGGGTGGGGGTGGGGTTTCCCGGAAATGTTATTCTCATCCCTGGCTTTCCAGTGGTTGCTCTTGAGCCACTTAATCTGCTCCTTGCACTGCTCACCAGCCTGTGAATCCCCAACACTGTCAGCGTGTCTGTTATTTCTTAGTACACATGTTCATTTCTGGTACTGTTACTGAAGTCAAACCTCTTGCTTATCTCCCACCAGAGATTTACCAGAATCTGACTATGGTGCCATGACCAGGTAGCAACATGTTTGGCAAAGGACTTCTTCCCGTTGGTGGCCATAGCTAACGCAGGAGATGGTTCACTCTGTTTGCAGCTCAGCAGTCAGAATAGAATGGAAGGTTAAACATCAAATAGCTGTACGAGAACCAAGAGGTTGTTTCCATTTCCTGTGAATTGATTGGCTAGTGTTGGTATAGAAATGATAGGAACATTGGCCCGTTGGACTGAGGATAGTGTTGGTGGAGCATCAGCACTTGAGTCAGAGGGACCTGGGCCCAAACTGTGTCCACACTGCAAAATGGGAGTGCACTGTGGACCCAAGTCCCAGTGGAACTTGGGCTTAGACCCACCCCCACTTGCCAGGTCCTAGGGTCTGGGTCCCGAGGGTTTGCTGGCCTGATCAGATAGCTCTGTGTGTAGATGGAAAGGGGGAGGGAGGGTTGGGCTTGAGCCTGAGCCCGGGCTTACACTGCAGTGTTGACATACCATTACTGACTTTGGAGCACAAGTCCCATTTACTTTCCCTAGTGGCTTTGGGGGAGATTTCTAGATGCATAAACAGCAGTTAAGTGTCTAATGCTCATTGACTCAGTGGTAATCAAGTGTCTCAATGTTATTTATGCCTTTGAAAAATCTCCCTATTTGTCTCTGTTTCCATTTGGCAAACACTATGTTTTTCCTTCACTGTATTCTAAATGGAATCAGCCTTTTTCTTTACTTTCTTGTTTTTTGAAATGGCAAGAATGTGAGCACACATCTGGGAACAGTGTTTGTGTGTTTGCTGCTGAGGTTCTAGAGAAGTGAACACAAGCTCAAAACACTCCCTTTGCAAAGGGACTAATAAGTTTCTTAGTGAAAAACTAGTGGATTAAAATAAATAGATTTTAGGGGCTGCATTTTCCAAAGCACTCCATGTTGGCCTAATTCTGATCCCATTGAAATCAGTGGCAGTTTACTCAATGGACACTGATTTCAACAGGAGCAAAGTTAGGTCAATCCTGAGCACTTTTGAAAGTCCTTAGAATCCAGAGAACATTTTCCACTGGATTCTAACTAGAGCTGGTCTAATAATTCATTGTAAATACATTTGATGAATGCAGTCATGTTTTGTGACTCATCTTGGAACTAACCCTGTGAATAAGCTGGGAATCAATACCAATTTCTGGAAATGTATGTGTTATTCATGAATGTTAGCCAAAGAGTTCATGTGAACAAATGCCAGTCTATGTGATGCTCACAAACTGTTCTCTTTGACTATTTGCTATTCAGCACTCATGATTAATGATGTATGATTGGTGAGCTGGGTTACAGGCTATTGGATGAAAGGATCATAGAAATAAATAGTACTTCTGCTAAACATTTTCTGATGAATAATTAGTTCTGCTGCAAAGCCCTGGGATTCATGAACATGTTCAATCATCCAAACACTCTCAAACAATTAGCAATACAATCCCATTAAAAACAGTGAATGCAGCACATTTACTTTAATCACCCTGATATCTGCTGGGAGAGCAATACAGCGGTGCACAGACAATCCAGGAAGTTTTTGGAAAGTGTAGGGGACAATTTCCTGGTGCAAGTGCTGGAGGAACCAACTAGGGGCAGAACTTTTCTTGACCTGCTGCTCACAAACAGGGAAGAATTAGTAGGGGAAGCAAAAGTGGATGGGAACCTGGGAGGCAGTGACCATGAGATGGTCGAGTTCAGGATCCTGACACAAGGAAGAAAGGAGAGCAGTAGAATACGGACTCTGGACTTCAGAAAAGCAGACTTTGACTCCCTCAGGGAACAGATGGGCAGGATCCCCTGGGAGAATAACATGAAGGGCAAAGGGGTCCAGGAGAGCTGGCTGTATTTTAAAGAATCCTTATTGCGGTTGCAGGAACAAACCATCCCGATGTGTAGAAAGAATAGTAAATATGGCAGGCGACCAGCTTGGCTAAACAGTGAAATCCTTGCTGATCTTAAATGCAAAAAAGAAGCTTACAAGAAGTGGAAGATTGGACAAATGACCAGGGAGGAGTATAAAAATATTGCTCAGGCATGCAGGAGTGAAATCAGGAAGGCCAAATCACACTTGGAGTTGCAGCTAGCAAGAGATGTTAAGAGTAACAAGAAGGGTTTCTTCAGGTATGTTAGCAACAAGAAGAAAGTCAAGGAAAGTGTGGGCCCCTTACTGAATTAGGGAGGCAACCTAGTTACCGAGGATGTGGAAAAAGCTAATGTACTCAATGATTTTTTTGCCTCTGTCTTCACGAACAAGGTCATCTCCCAGACTACTGCACTGAGCAGCACAGTATGGGGAGAAGGTGACCAGCCCTCTGTGGAGAAAGAAGTGGTTCGGGACTATTTAGAAAAACTGGACGTGCACAAGTCCATGGGGCCGGATGCGCTGCATCCGAGGGTGCTAAAGGAGTTGGCGGATGAGATTGCAGAGCCATTAGGCATTATTTTTGAAAACTCATGGCGATCGGGGGAGGTCCCGGATGACTGGAAAAAGGCTAATGTAGTGCCCATCTTCAAAAAAGGGAAGAAGGAGGATCCGGGGAACTACAGGCCAGTCAGCCTCACCTCAGTCCCTGGAAAAATCATGGAGCAGGTCCTCAAGGAATCAATTATGAAACACTTAGAGGAGAGGAAAGTGATCAGGAACAGTCAGCATGGATTCACCAAGGGCAAGTCATGCCTGACTAACCTAATTGCCTTCTATGATGAGATAACTGGCTCTGTGGATGAGGGGAAAGCAGTGGATGTGTTATTCCTTGACTTTAGCAAAGCTGTTGATACGGTCTCCCACAGTATTCTTGCCGCCAAGTTAAAGAAGTATGGGCTGGATGAATGGACTGTAAGGTGGATAGAAAGCTGGCTAGATCGTCGGGCTCAACGGGTAGTGATCAATGGCTCCATGTCTAGTTGGCAGCCAGTTTCAAGCGGAGTGCCCCAAGGGTCGGTCCTGGGGCCGGTTTTGTTTAATATCTTTATTAATGATCTGGAGGATGGTGTGGACTGCACTCTCAGCAAGTTTGCAGATGACACTAAACTGGGAGGCATGGTAGATACACTAGAGGGTAGGGATCGGATACAGAGGGACCTAGACAAATTAGAGGATTGGGCCAAAAAAAACCTGATGAGGTTCAACAAGGACAAGTGCAGAGTCCTGCACTTAGGACGGAAGAATCCCATGCACTGCTACAGACTAGGGACCGAATGGCTGGGTAGCAGTTCTGCAGAAAAGGACCTAGGGGTCACAGTGGACGAGAAGCTGGATATGAGTCAACAGTGTGCTCTTGTTGCCAAGAAGGCTAATGGCATTTTGGGCTGTATAAGTAGGGGCATTGCCAGCAGATCGAGGAACGTGATCGTTCCCCTTTATTCGACATTGGTGAGGCCTCATCTGGAATACTGTGTCCAGTTTTGGGCCCCACACTACAAGAAGGATGTGGAAAAATTGGAAAGAGTCCAGCGGAGGGCAACAAAAATGATTAGGGGTCTGGAGCACATGACTTATGAGGAGAGGCTGAGGGAACTGGGATTGTTTAGTCTCCAGAAGAGAAGAATGAGGGGGGATTTGATAGCTGCTTTCAACTACCTGAGGGGGGGGGTTCCAAAGAGGATGGAGCTCGGCTGTTCTCAGTGGTGGCAGATGACAGAACAAGGAGCAATGGTCTCAAGTTGCAGTGGGGGAGGTCTAGGTTGGATATTAGGAAAAACTTTTTCACTAGGAGGGTGGTGAAGCACTGGAATGCGTTACCTAGGGAGGTGGTGGAGTCTCCTTCTTTGGAGGTTTTTAAGGCCCGGCTTGACAAAGCTCTGGCTGGGATGATTTAGTTGGGAATTGGTCCTGCTTTGAGCAGGGGGTTGGACTAGATGACCTCCTGAGGTCCCTTCCAACCCTGATATTCTGTGATTCTATGATTCTATGAAATATGCATGAATCACTTTTTGTGTTATTTAACCAACTATAAGATAACAATGTTAAATGAAATCTAATTTGGGAACTAAACTACTGGATATAAGTCTCCCTTTATGCTTGTGTCCTGATGTTTTCCTACTGACTCAAAATTTAATCTTTATCCTTCTTCAAATGTAAAACATCTGGATCTATAACTAATTGCAGGTGAAACCCTACAGCTGGATACATAATTTTATCAGCTTGTTTTACTAGTTATCAAACAACACCTTTTTTGTGGCCCGATGTCACAGCCGTAAATAAGTTGGAAATGTAATGTATTAGTGAATAAAAGCAGCAGATTGCCTGGGCATCTCCTTCCACAACTTGGAATTCTGTTCCAATTGGGTGAAGTACTTTCCTCTTTGAAGATAAGTGCCGCATTTGTTGGAGACAAGTGGGTTTGTAGCATAAGACTGTCGCTTGTGGAAGACTTTTTAGGAACTGCTCTAAAGTGCGCCAGCTGGGGTTTCCCCCACATTGGGAAAAGCTTCATGTGGAGAAATATGATGGATATTTCTGGTCCCTTTGGAGCTGCCAGAGCAGTACAAAGAGGCTAGGATGAAGGAGAGAGTCAGACGTCAATTGTTAGGATAGAAAAAAAATATATGTACTTTATAGTATACAACATGTACTAATGTCACTCTGAATGTATACCGCACCTTTGATATACATATGTTAAAGCAGTTTATAAACATGAAAAGTATACCTCTCCACACCTCTGTGATGTAACTAGGTAGTTTCATACCCATTATACAGATTTCTAACCAGAGACATATAGTAACTTGCCCAGGACCACACAACAAACCAGTAGCAAGGCCTGGAATGAAACACAGTAGTCCTGACTCAGAGTTCCCAGCTATGACGAGATTGTACAAGGTCCTTTTAAAGATTCTAAGCAATTCATGGCAGGGACTTTGCCTTATGTGCATTTTTACTGAAGGCCAGCTCTGGCTGCAATATTTGGATCTGGATTTGAAACGCATCATTCAGGAGTGTTTGAATGAAGAGTTTTGTTTCAGGCTTCTCTCTTATATTTACTGTTGTAAGCTACTGTGTATTATATTAACACATCTAGTCACTAGATCATGTTGCCTGTATTTTTCCCCATGTATGTAGCCAATAGCTCCTATCCAAGTACTTTTGCTGTTTGCATTCAACAGCATGTACCTGTATTTCCAATTTCAAATTCAGTCAGTAGACATTCCAAGTGCTAAGAGAAAGGTTAGTATTTACCTGAGAGGCGTTTTCATTTTTCATGGGGGTTCAGATTCTGCTAGGAATCTGCCACAGGAGCTGAGCATGTTTCCCAATACAGGGATGTCTCTGCCAGCCTGCCATTGGATTGGCTGTATTCCTGCTGCCTGTCTGTGGTGTATTCACTCATACTCATTTCCACATGAAACAGCTCTGTTAAAAATGCTTACAGAGTATTTTTTTTAAAGTAAAACCTGTTTTGTGGAATAGCAAAATTAAAGTTATTTCAAAACCACATTAATTTCCCCAAAACAATGTGCTTTGGACTTCAGTGCATGCTATTTTGCAGTCTGTCTGTACCAGCTACATTTTTACACCTGATCATCTCCTTGTTTTTCTAAGAACATTTTAGAAATCTTCCCCTTCTCAGCTGGGAACAAACGGAAATCCCAGTAAAGTGTTTTTATGTTTATAAGTGCATAAAAGGAATAGTTTTATTTTTTCTCAGGACACAAAAATCTGGCATGACAATGAAAAAAAAAATCAAAGAGATTGAGCATGAAAAGTTAAAACAGAAAACCAGGATCAGCTGTCATTGAATGTGCTTTGAAAATTAAGTCATAGTTTCCCAAGCCAACAAATATCATGCAAAGCAAAAGCAGTAGACTCCAGGTGGAAAGGGAATATGTGGTTAATGCAAAAAGTCTTTCACTACTGGAGTTAGAACTCAAACTAGCCATGTGAAAAGTAAAATGAAATTGATGGCCCCTGGCTAGTCACTAGTGGATAGACACCAGAAACTGCTTAACATTTTGTATTATTGGAGGATCCTATTTTAACTATCATAACAAATACCTTAGTATCAAAAACTGTTTATCACTAATTTCATCTGGTGGGATGCAGGAAACAGTGCAAGTCCAAGGGAATCTTCATTTTGTTCCCATTCCTCATCTGTACATTAGGGGAGTTAAGGCTGAAGGCCCTATTCCTGTAAAAATAACAGGAGTACTTGTGGCACCTTAGAGACTAACAAATTTATTAGAGCATAAGCTTTCGTGGGCTACAACCCACTTCTTCGGATGATTTATATACCTGCTTAACTTTAGCCACATGAGTAGTCCCATTGAACTGTGTGGCTAGTCACATGTATAAAGTGAAATGAAGCAGGATTAGGTCCTACGAGAGGGCAGGTGTCATTTACACCATCATCCCTCACCAGGGGCCTCACCAGGTGAGACAGCAAGTTTAAAATACAGCTGGGGATCCACAGAACCTCACCACCGGAGGCTGCCTGTGTTGAACCAGTGTCTCCTCCAGTCATCTTAGTCCTTCCCCCTCTCTCCAACTAGCACTGCACACTGATGGGGCTGCCTGGATGAACTCCAGGTCTCACAATATAAAGGGGACTGTGGGAACCTTGTGCTGGCACTGCATCACCTCTATCTATGCCAAAAGCTCATGGCCCTGGGTTATACCTGAAGAAGCTGGCAGAATCCAGGGCTAAATATAACCCTATGTGTCAGCCAGACAAAGCACCTGCTCCCAACTTGCTCAAAGAAGAAAAATATAAAATATAGCCCTGTAAGTCTGAATGGGAGAAGACAGGTAAGCTAGTGGCACCTGCAAATTAGCACAGATCAAGTGCAATACATTTGGTGGAGAAATCTCACTGTATTAATTTACTGGCAAAGAATTATTCCACATTCCCCTTTGGGAATTACCAATTTTGAAAAATTGCTGTCAGTTATACCTTCTCTGCTGTTACAGAAAGCGTCTCTAATCCTCTCCTGAAAGTTTTATTGGATCCCAAGGCACACTTGGATGCTCCAGCACTGGGATAGTTCAGAAATACCAGGGCCTTGTGTAACTTGTCAGTGGATTTGCTGTACTTTACTTGGGCCAGCAATAAAATGCTTTAGGTCTGTACAAATGTACACTGTCAAATGCACGAAGTATGAAATAAAAATGCTCCCCTTGACTGCTACTGTGGTGGTGCTCACACTTAGCTACAAGCAGTATATTTAGTAACAAACGGCCTCCATTCAGTGCACTTAAGAGAAGGATGGAGAAGGTTGGCAAGCCATTCAGAGAGTGCAGGTGTGAAACGTACCTGGATACTTCATGGTCATTTTTAAAAAATCCAGTTTTTAAATTAGCTTATTTGATCAGGCCAAGTGCAAGTCTGAAAACATTTTATACACCAGAATCATTATTCATTTTATGGTCAGTATCTAACCTGGTTACTGCTCTATAACCAGTGCATTTACCACTATAAAACTATTTGCTCTTGAGTTAGTCTGAGTGAACCCCTCTAAGAACCCCAGTGTTATCAGGCAAGTGGCAGTCTGAGCACAGCACTGCAAGCAGAAATGCATAGATTCTTGGGCTCTATGGGTTCAGTGTGACTTTTGGACAAATCCCCTCAGTCCCGTTTGTAGGATGAGGATAATTTAATAATTATTATGCACTTATTAGATATTGAGGATTAATTAGGGTTTTTTTTAAATGCACTTTGAATTTAATGGGCCAATTTTGGCCCTGGTGTAAGTGGGCATAATTCCCATTGATTTCAATCTGTGACTGCTTTGCCAGGGCTGCATTTGGTTTTTATAAATGCAATGTATTATGTTAGGAATGTTGATGCTGTGTGTGACGTGTGTACAGTTCAGGAGCCTTGCTGTAACTGCATTCTTTCTGGCTGTAGCTATTTCCATTTCTTTGTTAAGTTTAAAAGAAGAAGAAAAGGACTCCCTCACTGGCATGACATCACCAAACAAGGAAGCCACTCATGTTTCCTCCACTTTAACAGCGCTTTCTGTTTGTGTTTGAATGCAATCCTTTTATCTGGCTAACACATCTGGGGTTAAGCAAATGTTCCGACACTACTTGATATGCATCCTTTCATTCCATTAACTCATAGACATAACATGAAATAGTCCACAATGGAATCTACTGTTCTATGGCAAGAGACAATGCACTGGATCATGTGAGGTAGAGAGATTAACAGCAAAAGGGCCTGTGCGTCTCTGATGGGGGTCATGCCCAGGTACTTTTCCAGACGTGCCAATCTCACCCTCACATTTGCTATGTGAGAGCAGCACCAGCTACACTGAAGGAAGTGCTCTTAGCTCTGTAGCCAACAAAAGTGGACTTGGTAGATGATAGTTGTGTGTAGGAAACAGGCCCCATACTGCACTTTCCATTCCATGGCAGTGTGCTAAGTGGAGCTGTCAAGCATTCTTAAAACCACAATATCCACCTGGGGAAGTGAAGAAACAGATTGAGAGAGCCAGACGGGTACCCAGAAGTCACCTACTACAGGACAGGTCCAATAAAGAAAGTAACAGAATGCCAATGGCCATCACCTACAGTTCCCACCTAAAGCCTCTCCAGCATCCTCATCAAGGATCTACAACCTATCCTGGAAGATGATCCCTCGCTCTCACAAACCAGTGGCAGACCAGTCCTCGCTTACAGACAGCCCCCCAACCTGAGGCAAATACTCACCAGCAACCACACAACAGAAACACCAACCCAGGAACCATCCCCTGCAACAAACCCCGTTGCCAGCTCTGTCCACATATCTACTCAAGTGACATCATCACAGGACCTAACCACATCAGCCACACCATAAGGGACTCGTTCACTTGCACATCCACTAATGTGATATATGCCATCATGTGCCAGCAATGCCCCTCTGCCATGTACATTGGCCAAACCGGACAGTCTCTACGCAAAAGAATAAATGGACACAAAGCAGACGTCAAGAAATATAACATTCAAAAACGAGTCGGAGAGTATTTTAACTGGACTTTAACAAGAAACTGCAAAGCTGGAATTCATTTGCAAACTTGACACCATCAAATTAGGCCTGAATAAAGACTGGGAATGGCTGGGTCACTACAAGAAGTAATCTCCCATCAACTGTTGAGTATGGGCCATCCACCCTGATGGAATTGGCATCGTTAGCACTACAAAAAGTAATTTTTACTCTGTTGACATTCACACCTTCTTGTCAACTGTTGGGAATGGGACACATCCACCCTGATTGAATCATTGACCCCCCCCCCCCCACTTGGTCAGGCAACGCACATCTTTTCTTGTGCTGTATATTTATGCTTGCCTACTGTAATTTTCACTCCATACATCTGAAGAAGTGGGTCATAGCCCACGAAAGCTTATGCTCTAATAAATTTGTTAGTCTTTAAGGTGCCCCAAGACTCCTTGTTGTTTAAATCTATACAGTTTCTTTAAGTACTGATCTAGAAAAGCAGGGACATCACAAGAGTTTGCTATGTCCTCACCACCTTCTGCTAGAACCTGTGCACTCCAGTTTGCAGGGCTGCTATGCCATTCTATCACAGGCAGGTGGTGGGGAGGCATGTAGCTGCAGAGCAGTGATCAACAGTACACAGCCCTGGTCCCCAGCAGTCCATTCATTATGCTTGGTCCCCATGTCCTGACACCAGCAACAGCCAACTCCTTGCCACTCCCACAGTGATATGGAATCTTTATTCACATGAATCCTATGGAACTATTGCATGAATAAGGGTTGCAGGTTAAGGTTGTTAAAGAGTAACCTGCATGACAAACAGTCAGCATAGTTTATTTTTTATTAAATTTTCCTGGCCTTTATCCAGGAGAAAGAGCTGGTGGGATCTGATTTACTTTTGTAATCTTATTGGCAATATAGTGAATTTACCATTTTTATTACACAATATTTTCCAGGTGGAAGAAAACTCCATCTTGCATTTTCTCTTCTGAACATGCATATTTCTTCACCCCCCCCCCCCCATTCCTTTCAGTAGTTTGGGTACTAAGGTACCCCTCCCTGTTTCGCAAAAGTTAACAAGAAGTGCGCACATGTTGCACTAGAGTGGAAATTAACCTGCTTACTCTCCCCAGGTACTTATTTTATAAAGATCACAAATAACATCTGCTGCAAGTCAGTCTAGCATATGCCATTAGAAAAGAAAAGAGTTTTATTGATTTCAGCATTATTTATAGCACTACTGCACAGTCATATACCTATTCTAGGATATAATGTGACAAACATCAAGCAAGACTATTCCTGCTTCATTGTTCTTGGAGATTTACTTTTCCTGGACAGCAATAGGAGAAGATACAGAAATTGTTTATGTATTTCATGGATCTAACAATATCCCATATACAAATGGAGAAACACTAGTTGATGCTCCTGGGTGCAGCCTGTAATGGAACACACTAAACATAGATTATTTTATCTGACTGACAGTGTGACATGGATCCTGATATTCCTGTAAACTGAGAAGGGACAAGGGACTGGCTTAAAGAACTATCAAAACACTCCCGTGTTTTCAGAGTTCGAATATCCTGAATGGACTTCTAGTTATAGCTTGAGTGACCAGATGTCCCAATAAAATTGGGACTGTCCCAATATTTAACCCTTTGTCCCGCGTCCCAATCAATGTACAATCAGGACGCCCTTTGTCCCAATATTCGGGTAAGGAGGCGAGCGGGAGGGAGGCGCTGACCCCATGGGTGCTCCGGGGTTGGCGCACCCATGGGGAAAAATTGCAGCCAAGCTCCTCCCTCCTTGCCTCCTTCTCCCTCCCTCCCTCCCCTCAGCACGCCATGTCCCTGCTCCTCCCCCCTCCAGCGCTTCCCACCGCCTAACAGCTGTTTGGCGGCACTTAGCACTTTCCAGGAGGGAGGGGGAGGAGTGGGGACGCAGCGTGCCCAGGGGAGGAGGTGGAGAAGAGGCAGGGAAGGGGGTGGAATGGGGGCGGGGCGAGGGCGGTGCAGAGGTGGGAAGAGGCAGGGGGTGGGCAAGCACCCACCCGGCAGAGGGGAAGTCGGCGCCTTAGGGGTGAGTGGTGAGCGGCAGGCAGGTGAGGAGGTGAGCGGTGGGTGGGGGACTGAGGGGGGATGCAGCAAGCCAGCGGCAGGCCAGGGGATGAGGAAGGGCACGGTGGGGGGCCCGAGTGGGGAGGGGGCAGGACCTGGGGCAGAGTGGGGGTGGAGCCTGGGAGGAGCAGGGGTGCACCGTGGGCGGAGCTGATGGCACCTCAATGTGTCCCGATATTTTAGTGTGGTGATCTGGTCACCCTAGTTATAGCTCTCCTTAGTAATGTCTCCTGTGAAAATGAAAGAGACATTAGAGTACATGAAAGTGAAAGACATCCTATAACAGAACAGCAGCAATGTAGCTGCTCAGAGGCAACTGGTCCTTTGCTCCTTTAATTTCAAGGCAGGATCTTTTATTTACTTTTGCAACTTCCATTAGCATGACTGGCACCAGCTGGAAAACATAATAGTTAGAATCTGCAATTTTTCTCATCATAATGAAGACTTTTCAATGGAGATTTTAATTAATGAACGAAATTGCTTGTGAATCACAGTATATTTTCCCCTATAGGCTACTGTACTTATAGGCAAAATAGGAGGAAAGGATGTCCTGTTTTAATGCACAGCTGGTTTTATTTATACACATGGGGGTTTTGTTAACTACTGCACTTACTTTGTTTGTAAAGGAGTATTTACCATAGCAACCAAGAGCTCATGTTTTGTGTTAGGTCAGAACTACCCACAGTTTGTACTTTTGTTGGAATTCAGAAGACTTGTGGGCAATACATTACATTCTTTGACTGTTTGCACAGCAGAGAGAATTTTAAACATCAGTTTATTCTAATTAATATGCCGGCTATCAGAAGCTGGGACTGGACAACAGGGGATGACTGACTTCATAATTGCCCTGTTCATTCACTCTGAAGCATCTGGCACTGGCTACTATTGGAAGACAGGATACTGGGTTAGATGGATCACAGGTCTGATCCAGTATGGCCATTCTTATGTTCTTATTTATGTATGGAAGGACTCCCTAACTTGTGTGGCAAGAGAGCAGCTGCCTCCATGCTGTTAACCCCTACTCCAAACTTAGGCTTGGTCTACACTAAACCCCCAAATTGAACTAAGGTACGCAACTTCAGCTACGTGAATAACGTAGCTGAAGTTCGAAGTACCTTAGTTCGAACTTACCTCGGTCCACACGCGGCAGGCAGGCTCCCCCGTCGACTCCGCGGTACTCCTCTCGTCTAGCTGGAGTACCGCAGTCGACGGCGAGCACTTCCTGGTTCGACTTATCGCGTCCAGACAAGACGCGATAAGTCGAACCCAGAACTTCGATTGCCAGCCGCCGAACTAGCGGCTGGGTGTAGACATACCCTTAGTATGAAAGGGGAGGAAGAGATGGGACAGCTGACTGGTCCTTTATCTCCAACCCACCATAAATAAATAGGGAATCTTCTGAAACTGCTCATGCCGGGGGGTGCGTTAAACTTTCAGCAGAGTCCTTCTTGCTGTGAATTTGTTTTATCGGGGATGGGGGGGGGGAAAGGAGAGGGGCAGGGTGGTAGAAGATCTAGGACCAGTGCGGGAAGCCCCGACAATGCAGGGGAGCCCAGGCCAGTGAGGAGGCACAGGGCCTCTCTGCATATGGCCCCAACATCCAGTGGCTCTCAGGATCTGTATCCCTGCCCATTCCGTAGAGGGAAAACCCAGCAAAGAATGACCTCCCTCAAGGAGATTTCCTTCCCATTGCCTCCTGAAGTGCGTTTCTGGTGGTCCCTCCTACTCTGGTTCAGTGGGACGCCACTTCGCCTCTCTATGTCAGTGGGTGTCGCCCACAGTCAGGGAATTAGCAGAGCACTGAACAGTCTATGGCTCTGGGCTGCAATCAGGGCTGAACAGCAAATGAGTCCTTGAGCCCAGGCCCTCAAGCAAGGTGGGGCAGCAAATAGACTACAGCTCTGGCCTGTAATCAGGAGAGAGTAGAAAGGGGTCGGGGATCCTAGCTCCGGGGAACGCCGACAAACACAGGCCTCTTGGCCTAGAGAGAGGAGGCTGCCACCCCAGGGGTGGGGTGGGGGACTAGGGAAACCCGGACCCACCCGACTCCACCGGGCCCCAACTCAGGGCCCTAACAGAGGTGGAGTGTTCTGCCACTGGGTCAACGGGGAATCCAGCCGCAACACGCTGACCGCGTTTTAGGCAGCGATGCAGCCAGATTGAGGTCGGCTGCCGCTGGGCCACTTCCTCCCCTCAGGGTGTACCTGGATCCGTGAGGTGTCCTCCAGCTCCTCAGGGTCGGTAGCTAATGGCAGTCCTAGCGACTCCTCGGTGTCTTAGTCTCTGGCAGATTCCATCCACTCTGTCAGTTTGGTGGATCTCCCCTTTGGTGTCCAGGCTTGGGAGCAGGCAGAAGGCATCTGTTTCCTCCAGCGGCTGGAGCCCAACTGAGCTCCAGGACCTGCCCTTTATCCTTCCTGTCCCACTTCCTGACTTCTAGTGGGAGGGGCAAGCATGGCCTGGCTCCACCCACCTGGGTTCAAAGAGTGGTTCCTCTAGCTTAGTGGGAGGCCACCCCGCATCACTACACCCCCCCTCCAGTGGGATTTTTCATGGTGGGGTCTAGCCCATTCTTTCCCCTTTTTAATTCAAAATTTTAAATATCTAGTTTGTAGCATTCTTTTTTCTAAATATGAAATTTAGTTCATTTCCTAATAGACAAGTGACAATATCACAACTGGTACCCATGCTGGGTGTGCTAGCAGAGAACCCCTACTGATTACATCAGCATGGAGAAGGAGTTGTTCCCTCTCTCCTCCCAGAAGTGATGCTTCCTGATCAGGAAGGAGGCACATTAGTTGAGCAACAGGTGGAAGGGGATTGAGAGATTCCAATCTCCAAAGCTAGTAGTCTGATGACAGAGGATGATAGAATTAATGCTCTAGTCAAAGCTAGCAAGTGCAAAGGCAGGGCCTTCCTTTACCTAGCTATTCTGTCTGTACTTATTACATATTAATACAACTGGCCATACCTTTTGAAACCTAAACCAATATTTTGTTCCAATTTGGCACAAAAATTCTTAACAGAATACTCCTGGACAGAGTCAAACCATCCCTATTAGAAATTTGGTGTGAGGATAAAAAAAAAAAAAAAAAAGAGCAATCTTTTCATTTTTCATAACAGCAGTCCATAACCTATTGAAAAGGTTGGACAATTTGCATCACAGAGACACTGAGATAATAATAGCTTTTAGTCTGCATGGTAGCTTGTTTTGCTCACATTTGTTATCAGTGAACTGGAGACACTGAGATTATAAAAGCCCTAGCAATCTTTATAGAGAATAAATAGTAAGGAAGAATACACAGTCAAGGAATTCAGTTATAAAGTTTATATCAAGTTATAGAGATGTTTCAAGAAAGTCAGAAGGAAATTCTCACAATATCAGACTCAAAAATAAGTTGACATTTCATAAAAAAAAATAACCTTTTCAGTCAAACCCCAAAGTGTTTGTTTGATGAAAAGCAGAAATTTCTGTGGACATTCCCATGCCCTCATTTAACAACCAGCTCTATTCAATAGTAGATCAGATGTAACGGTCATGTCTTCACTGCAACAACACTTACTGAATTCTCTATTCCTTTACTATGAACAGAAGTCTGTAAAAACTGGTCTGGATTCTCTGGGGCAGTATCTTTGGCCTTCCAAAAGCATTTCCAGAAGTGGCCTCGAATGATAGGTCTGAAAAACTTGAGGCCACTCCTTTGAAAATGTGCACATTGTCCCTGTGGCCCCTCCAGGCACCGCCCCCCGCAGCGCCCATTGGCCGGGAATGGGGAACCGCAGCCAATGGGAGCTTCAGGGGAGGTACCTGGAGGCGCGGCAAGGGCAGTGCATGCAGAGCGCTCCGCCCCCCCTCTCCCAGGGTCTGCAGCGCTTCCTGGACAGGGCAGGCAGGCAGGGAACCTGCCCTGGCCCTAGTGCGTGCTGCTGCCACTCCAGAGCTGCTTTAGGTAAGCGGCGCCGGGCTGGAGCCCAAACCCCGCCCGCCCCCTGCCCCCCAACTCCCTGCCCTAAGCCCCCTGCCTGCACCTCGCACCCCTCCTGCACCCCAACTCCCTGCCCTGAGCCCCCTTGTACACCCTGCACCCCTCCTGCACCCCAACCCCCTGCCCTGAGCCCCCTCATACACCCTGCACCCCTCTTGCACCCCAACCCCCTGCCCTGAGCTCCCTGCTTCACCCTGCATCCCTGTGCACCTCAACCCCATGCCCTGAGCTGTCTGCTGCACCCCGCACCCCTCCTGCACCCCAACCCCCTGCCCTGAGCCCCCTCCCACAGTCCACACCCCTCCTGCACCCCAACCCCCTTCCCTGAGCCCTCTCATACACCCCGCACCCCTCCTCTGCCCCAATCCCTTGCCCTGAGCCCCTTCCTGCACCCCGCATCCCCTCCCACACCCCGCACCCCAACCCCCTGCCCCGGCCCTCCATACAATTTCCCCACCCAGATGTGGCCCTTGGCCCAAAAAGTTTGCCTACTCCTGCCTTAGAAGGTCAGACTGACAGCTTTCCTTGTGGCCCCGATTGATCTGGGCATCCTGTTTATACCCAGGAGTTCCAGGAAATATCTGAGCACCAAAGTGGAATGCCCTGCCAGCTACAGTGATGGACCTACCTCTTGACTTGTTCTCAGACTCCTGACACCAGCTCTGACCCTTGGTCTGACTCCTGGGTCCTGACTGTCCATGTCCTGGTTGTGACACCAATATATTGGTGAATATTATTAATAATTCCTCCTGTGGCTCATTTACTGCTTGCATTGTGCCTAGGAGCCCTAACCATGGATTAACATGAGAATGACTCTGTAACCTGCTGGTTAGAGCAGTCATCTCGGAGGTGGGGGCCCCTGCAGGATCCAGCCTTCCTGCTCTGATGAATTCTTTATTTATCCACAGTGGAAAAGCTTCAACAAGGGAGACTGAGGGAACCCCACCAACAGAATATCCTATAGTTTAGTAGGTAGGGTCCTCAGCTGAGAGATAGCAGCTCCTTATTCAAATCCCTGCTCTCCCTTAGCTTGAGAGGGGATTTGAACTGGGGGTCTCCCACAACCCAGGGGAGTACCCTATCCAGAGGTGAAAGCCCTGGGGTAGCAGTGGCAGGGCTCCGGCGGTGATTTAAAGGGCCCGGGGCTCCTGCCGCTGTGGGGAGCCCCAGGCCCTTTAAAGCGCCGCCCGAGCCCCGCTGCTGGAGCCCCGGGGTAGCAGCGGTAGGGCTCTGGCGGTGATTTAAAGGGCCCCGGGCTCTGGCCACTGTGGAGAGCCCCGGGCCCTTTAAATCGTTGCCCAAGCCTGGCTGCCGGAGCCCCGGGGTTGCGGCGGCAGGGCTCCGGTGGTGATTTAAAGGGCCCGGAGCGCCGCTGCGGTAGCGGCGGCCGGAGCCAGGCCCTTTAAATCGCCCCTGAGTCCCGGGGCTCCCAGCTGCCTCTGCAGCTGATAGTTCCGGGCGTGATTTAAAGGCCCTGGGGCTTCCAGCTGCAGCCGGAGCCCCTGGGCCTTTAAATCTTGATTTAAAGGGCCCAGGTATTTAAAGGCCCCACCTCTTCTGGTTGAGGCCACGCCTCTTCTGGTTGAGGCCACGCCCCCTGCTCAGGACTCCGACGTACCGGTAAGTCCTTTAAGTTACTTTCACCCCTGACCCTATCTAGAAGTTATGAGGCAGTTCCTTCCTCTTCCCATTTTCTGATAGACAATGTCTGAGCACACTTTGGTGGAGGAATGCCCATCTTCCTTTGGTTTGTACATCTTGCTAGGGCGCAGGCATCTGGACACCTGGCTGCATGCTTGGAGGCAGAAACATGGGTGCCTAGGGCAACTTTTACAGCAAAATTTTAAGTACTGAGCATGTTTAGGCACCTACAGGGTTTGAGGGCAGCTGTGTGGGGGTTTTGTGATTCTCAGTGGGCCTGATTCTGGAATTTAGGTACCTAAAGTGGCAGTTAGAATTCCCAAATCCTTTTATGAATCTAGCCCTAACTAAGTATGCCCCTTCTGCAACAAGAGAAGCCATGCTGTAACTACCTCTTTCCAACGTCTTTATTTTGCTGGAAACAGACTCTGCCGATTTGGATCCATTTATGGAGAGAGAACAAGCACTTCAAGGGAAAGAGAAAAAAGAATGGCAAACTGGGAAAATACTTTCTCTGTCAGCACTACACTATGAATAGGATTTGCCACTTTGCTCAGTAATAAACAACAATTCCTTCCTTCCCTGGTAGAGAAGCAAGCACATATCCTTGGCCAAAAACATCCCAAGCAGCAAAGCCAAGTTTCCGTAAGTGCAAGGCTACATTAATTATATGACATCTAAACAGTCCACAAGGTTTGTAAAAGCAAACAGATTTTTAAAAAAAACCTTTAATAAGAAATGTCTTCAATGCACTTCGAAGCTGATAAGAAAACAATTCTATCCCCTAACCAGGTTTTCTCCTAATGTTCCATGGAGGTAGAGGGGCTGGAATGATGAAGTATATAGAGTGAGTAGAGAGAAGAGGACTCAGGTTCTACAGTGTAGCAGTCCTCAGACTCCTTTTCAGTTTTGTCTGGAACTGAAGAACCTTTGCCTGAGTTTCCTATTGCATTAATTCATGTAAAAGTCTAGTGAATGGTCATGACTGTTTCATAGGTCTGAAATGCTTGCACTCTGGCCTCATTTGATTTTTTTATCCTGATGTAGCTGTAGAATATTTATGAATAGGTTCTAGTAAACTTGCTCATATGCTGACATACCATAGCCTTTTCCTTTGGAAAGTATGGCATGCAAAACAGCTCTCTATAAACTTAAGTAGGAGACAGTGTCAAATATTTTGAAAGTAGTTGTTCATACATACTCTACTCTCCTTTGCTGGAAGTAGCCTCTAGAGCTTGAAAATTATCTCTCTTTTTTACTCATTTGTGCCTCCATTCATCAAGGCACTTGAGCATATGCTTAACTTTAAGAGTATGAGCAGTGTTATTGAAGTCATTGGGACTATTCATGTGCTTTAAGTTAGGGACAAGCTTTATTGCATTACTGAATTAGATCTTTCACCCTCTTATGCATTCATCTTTCCCATTCATATTAAGCTGTCCATCTGGGGACTCACGTGTCTATAGAGAAAGAATAGTCTCGAAGCACAGAAACTAGCACGTGTTGCAGACGGTGTGCCGATATACAGAGCTGTGCTTACTTGTGGCATAGCTTTTCTGCTGGCTAGCCAGCCTGGAGAAAGTTTTGTATTTTGGGAATCAAAGGGAGGAAACCAGTTGTTTGACAGGAATGGGGAGAGGCTGGTGGGGAGGGGAGATGTGGCCGTAGGCTTCAGAGATACATCACTGATCTGTTGTAGTACAAATACACAAAAGTAAACATGAAAAACTGAAAAGGTACATCTGGTACCTTGTTCTTAAAGTAGAATTTGTCAATGGAGGTAGCTTGTTAATTGTAAAGTGCACATGCTCATCATTATGACAGAGGCACAGCCTGCTGACAGGCTGGCCTTAGAACTTAGAGAATCTGAAGCAAGACTGCAAGTGGGAGGTAAGGCACCAAGCTGGAGGAAAAAGGGCTCTTTCTCCCCAACTGCAGTCTCACAGCCAAGCCTGAGCCTGGATTTTGCCAGTGAATTTCCCCCCCTCAGAGCCTGTGGCTGCAGTAGGGGCTCATGCTGACCCATGAGTTACTGAGTCAATGGGGTTATTTGCACTGCTTCACCCTAAAGTTGACTCCATGTAGTAACATGATCAGTGGCCATTTTGCCTGAGCAGAGATAATGTTAGGGTGGCAGAGCCATTGATTTCCATTGATTTCACTGGACATTGGATCAGACCCAAAGTAGTATAGAGACATTCAGACCACCATGGTTTACATCAAGTGTGAGAAGATTAGAGCTGAATTATATGCATGTGCTTCTCCATTACTTCTATTTTCCATTTCCAGTATTTCTAACCAGAGGATTAGACCTGGTTTAAGTCCAATGTGATATTTTGTGAAAATTATACTTATAAAGTTCAGATGGTTGCAGTTTGTCTTTGCCATTTTGCTAACGTTCCCAGTTCTGCGAGCATAAGTATTTGATTTAAAACATTTTAAAAACATTTTACATTGGCAAATGCTTAATTATGGGCACATTTTTTGATATTCAACATGCCACCTGAAACAAATTGAGTGTAAAGTCTCAGCTAGATTAGTTCAATTGAATATCAATTTTTGTTGTTGTATGCTGCTAATATAAGAGTGCTGTACTACCTCCAGTCTTTGACTGTCTGCTATTATAACAATCATCCAAGAATACGCTTAAAAATAGTCAGAGAAACTATAAAAATGTTTTTGTGTTTTGCCAAAACACCGTATGTTGCCAACAGTGACTATCCCACGATTCAGAATACATTGTTGTAATGGCTTCCAATTGCCAAAGTAATATACATTCCATCAGTAAACACTATTTTACTAAATAATTTTGAACTCAGATAACAACTCTTAAAAAATATGAAAAGTCCACATGAATATTTACCTGTTAGTAACTTCAATTTTAACTGAACTTTGAACACAGTGAATTGGATCTGAAAAGGATAAATAATTGACTGAGTCAACAATATGATGCAGTTGCCAAAAGAGCTAATATTTGGGATGGCAGTGATGCTGGCGGGTGAGGTGCCAGCTCATGCCACGGTCCCCATGTTTCAACTAGATACTGACAGATACATAGCAGGAATCTGTCTGGCTTACTTGGTGGGTAATAATGATAAAATAGATATTAGAATTGTGATGGGTTGGATCACAGAAACCCTCTTGGGAGCTGCTACCCGATGTGCCAAGACTATTTCTACCCTTGCCTTCCTGCCAGCTCGGGGCCCCAGCACCCTGTCTTGCTGAGCCAGACACTCCTGTCTGCTCCAGCACAGACCCAGGGTCTGAATTACTTGCCCCAAAGCTGCAGATTTACCTGAAAGCAGCTAACAGAAGTGTTCCTGTCTTTAACACTCAGATGCCCAACTCTCAATGGGGTATAAACCCAAATAAATCCATTTTACCCTGTATAAAACTTATACAGGGTAAACTCATAAATTGTTCACCCTCTATAACACTGATAGAGAGATATGCACAGTTGTTTGCTCCCCCAGGTATTAATACATATTCTGAGTTAATTAATAAGTAAAAAGTGATTTTATTAAATACAGAAAGTAGGATTTAAGTGATTCCAAGTAGTAACAGACAGAACAAAGTAAGTTACAAAGCAAAATAAAATAAAACGCGCAAATCTATGTCTAATCAAACTGAATACAGATAATCTCACCTTCAGAGATGCTTCAGAAAGTTTTTTCCTCAGACTGGACACCTTCCATGCCTGGGCACAATTCTTTCCCCTGGTACAGCTCTTGTTCCAGTTCAGGTGGTAGCTAGGGGATTCTTCATGATGGTTCCTCCCCCCTTTGTTCTGTTCCACCCCTTTATATATCTTTTGCATAAGGCAGGAATCCTTTGTCCCTCTCTGGGTCCTCCCCCCTTCTCAATGGAAAGACACCAGGTTAAAGATGGATTCCAGTTCAGATACAAGAGTGGTACATGTATACAAATAGGATGATCACACTCAGTAGATTATAAGCTTTGTAATGATACCTTACAAGAGACCTTTTGCATGAAGCATATTTCAGTTACATTATATTCACGCATTAGCATATTTTTATAAAAACCATATAGACTGTGACATCACAAGAATTATAAGAAAGTGTTTAGACTATCAAATACTTGTGAGTTGCTGAATGCATTAATCTTACGTGTAATATTGGTGATCCATATTTTAATGTAATATTTGAACAGCTGTATTGTGAGCCTCTGACTGTGTGAATCTCCAATAGGAGAGGGACATGAGTGTGAAGAGCTGTTCTTCTACAGAAATTGTTACACCCCCTCTCTAAAGAGGAGACCCATTGATACTAGACAGTTGCATCTTACAACTGGAAACTCCCTACAACTGCATTAAGAACCCGTCAACAAAAGGTCTAAAGACTCATTGTCATTTGGCTCTCCTCCCTATGAAGATGAGTCATGCGAGTGGACTCCCATCAGCTGAGTTTGCCACTGAGAGCACATGGCAGGAGGGGGATAAAAACACCAAACCAAAGGAAATAAGGATCTCTATTCCACTTGGAATTGGGGGGAGGAGGGAAGGCAAGATGTTTCTGGGCATAAGCAATAGATCCCTAGCTCCTTAGCTTGGATTAGCCCTAGAGGATAAACAGAGCTTGCTGATTATAGAAACCTATATTACCTTTTGAAATCTAAGACTGTAACTCATTCATATGTCTATATTTGCGTGCTTTAACCTTGTAAATAACTCTAATTTCCTTTTCCTATTTAATAAATCTTCATAAAGTTTACTAGAGGTTTGGCTACAAGCATTGTTTTTGGCATCAGACCTAAAGCGCAATTGACCTGGATAAGTGACTGGCCCTTTGGGATTAGGAATAACCTGAATATTGCTGCGATTCTGGTGCAAGAGGCCATCTATCACAGAGATACACTCATCTGGGTGGCAACACGGACTGAACACCCAAGTGGATTGTCTGTGACTCAGGCTGTTAAAGTGCCTGAGGAGCTTGCACTTGGTGCAACTGGCTGGTGAAATCTAATTACAAACCAGTTTGGGGTGTGTGCCCTGGTTTTTAACAGTCTGCCCTGAGGTGGGTACTCACACTATTGCATCACCATTTGGAGCTTAACAGGAGTGTTGTGTTTAAGACACTGGAGGTAACTGTCCCACTCTGCTCGGCACTGATGAGGCCTGAAGTGGAGTTCTGGGTCCAATTCTGGGCACTACACTTTAGGAAAGATGTGGGCAAATTGGAGCAAGTTCAGAGGAAAGCAACAAAAAAGATAAAAAGTTTAGAAAACCTAACTTAGAAAGGTTAGAAAAACTGGGTATGTTTACTTTTGAGACTAGACTGAGGGGGACCCAATAACTGTCCACAAATATGATAAGGGCTGTGTCAAGGCTGTATCCCCACTTTGAACTTTAGGGTACAAATGTAGGGGCCTGCATGAAAACTTCTAAGCTTATCTACCAGCTTAGCTCTGGTCCGCTGCCACCATCTTAAGAATTCCCTCCCTGGGAAGCCTTGAGAGACCTTCACCAATTCCCTGGTGAATACAGATCCAAACTCCTTGGATCTTAAATAAGGAGAAATTGACCCTTCCCCCCTCCTTCCTTTCACCAACTCCTGGTGAATACAGATCCAAACCCCTTTTGGATCTTAAAACAGGGAGAAATTGACCCTTCCCCCCTCTTTCCTTTCACCAACTCCTGGTGAATACAGATCCAAACCCCCTTTGGATCTTAAAACAAGGAGAGATCAATCAGGTTCTTAAAAAGAAGGCTTTTAATTAAAGAAAAAGGTAAAAATCATCTCTGTAAAATCAGTATGGAAAATAACTTTACAGGGTAATCAAACTTAAAGAGCTCAGAGGGCTCCCCTCTGTTTTAGGTTCAAAGTGTAGCAAACAAAGATAAGCACTCTAGTAAAAGGTACATTTACAAGTTGAGAAAAACAAAGTAAATCTAAGACGCCTTGCCTGGCTTTTACTTACAATTTTGAAATAAGAGAGACTTGTTTAGAAAGATGGGGAGAACCTGGATTGATGTCTGGTCCCTCTCAGTCCCAAGAGCGAACAACCCCTTAAACAAAGGACACACACAAAAGCCTTTCCCCCCCCAAGATTTGAAAGTATCTCGTCCCCTTATTGGTCCTTGGGGTCAGGTGTCAGCCAGGTTACCCGAGCTTCTTAACCCTTTACAGGTAAAAGGATTTGGAGTCTCTGGCTAGGAGGGATTCCATAGCACTGTACACAGGAGAGCTGTCACCCTTCCCTTTATAGTTATGACAGGCTGTTATAAAGAGGACGGTGATCAGTTGTTCTCCATGTCCACTGAAGGTAATGGGATTAACCTGCAGCAAGGGACATTTAGGTGAGATATTAGGAAAAACTTTCTAACTATAAGGGTAGTTTGTTCGGGAATAGGTTTCCAAGGGAAGCTGTGGAATCCCTATCACTGGAGATATTTAAGAACAAGTTAGACAAACACCTGTCAGGGAT
This sequence comes from Emys orbicularis, assembly GCF_028017835.1. Lineage (NCBI taxonomy): Eukaryota > Metazoa > Chordata > Testudines > Emydidae > Emys > Emys orbicularis. The sequence goes on along the minus strand of NC_088686.1, from coordinate 91,325,622 downwards.
GGTCTAGCTTTACTTGCTCCTGCCTCGGTGCATGGGGCTGGACTTGCTGACTTCTCGAGGCCTCTTCCCACCCCACATTTCTATGATTCTATTAGAACAATGCACTCTCTTAAATTAAAAGGAAGATGTAGATCTGATGTAATTTTGTTCCCATATTTTCTTTAATGAAACACTGAGGCTTTGGGCCAGATCCTTAGCCAGTGTAAATCATAGAATATCAATAAATAATCAATTTAGCTACATTGGAAAGAGGGATCTAGACCAAATCTTTGCTACTTTATTAGGCTTTAATGAATTTTCTAAGAACCCCCAAATCATCCATTAGTTTTTAAGGATTATTCATTGTGTAGGTAGATAGAATACATACCACTGCAGAGCTTCATTCATAGGGACAAGCAAAGAAAAAACCCCAAGATGACAATGGATTAGGTTCTGCAATTGGCTGCATGATTTTGCAAATCTCAGGGTGATTTCAGCCCCCATTCCAATGGAAGCCAGAAGATCCCTAATTCAAAATAAACTGGATCAAGCCCTATGTCAAGGAAACACCATTTTCTCCATTCCAGATATGCCTGTGTTTTGGTTCATAAAAGGAGAACAGGTGAGGTGACCCATTATCAGTGTCGGAAAGACAGTTGCAGTTCTCATGAATTCACACTCTTGGACTTTTGCACAGAGTTTTAGGTACAAATTGACCTGAAAACTCAAATCCAACTTCAGCTGAAGACAAAGCCAAGCTTTGCTTGGTTTCTAACAGACCCATAAATTGCTTCCTGGACCCTGAAGCAATGGAAAAGGTTTCATTTCAAAACTGGCCAACGTTCACAAACCTTGGCAAACCTCCCAGGTAACTCGGGCAGAGTGGGAAGTTTGTAATAATACCTGAAACCAGGCAAGACTTCAGTATCACAATGAATGGCTCATGCAACTGTGGTAATAATCAGCTATGCAAACCTACAGGTCTGGCAGATTTCTCTTAAAATAATATTTCTGGTGGTCACGGATGCTCTTCATGAATTTTTTTCTGTGTCTTTGACATACCTACTCTACCATCTACTCTACCATACCTACTCTACCATGTCAAAGCTAAAATCCTTGGATCATTAAGGACCACTTTACTTATTATTTTAAGGAAACATTTTAAAGTTTCAGAGTAACATTTTGGTTCTGTTGAAGTCAATGGCAAAACTCCCATTGACTTGAATGGGCCCAGAGTTGTACCCTCAATCTCAGTCTCAAAATTCAGTTGGCACAGGAATGAGCACAAACAGTAGTCATGTGTGTCCTCATTCTCTTTCTAGCTTTGCATTTCTTTTGAATAAGGAAACAAACTCGAAAAGTGTCTGAGACAGAGCTTGAACATTCAGATCTAAATAAAGGAGAATCCTATACAGGGAAAACACACACCTCTGTTCCCTTCTCTGTTAGACCAGATATTCTGTGTGTGAGTGATGCCAAAGCTTCATTCAAATGAGTATGGAAAATAGCACCTGAATGAAATTCAGTTTATATAATATTACACATAGAAATTACATTAAAGGAACATTATTAAGGTTGCAAAGTCAAACACTCAAAAGTGAGCAAATGCCAGAGTTAAGGTTGCCTCAAACATTAATGTTCACATCATCTCTTTGAGATGAGGTGTTATCATTATCTCCATTTTACAGATGGCAAACTGAGGGACAGAGATTCAGTATCCAGTAATTTTGGATGCCTGATTTGAGACACCCAAGTTCTGATTTTTTAGAGAACTTGGTGTTATATAGCACTTTATATGTTCAAAGTATAGCTCCCATTGAGTTCAACTGCAGCTGTGAGTTCCCAGCATTTATGTAAATCAGAGCCCCAGGGTCTCAAGTCAGGCACCAAGAAACTGAGAAACACACAATTAGTGACTGTCATCATTGTAGGGCTAGCTGCACCTGTCCCCTTTCTTGATCTCTGAGTGCATCCCCTCAGATTGCATGCCTTTACTTCTCCTGGGGTGAAATTTTGCAATTGTCTCACTCATAGGCTAAGGGCTTGTCTACACTGGCAATTTACAGCGCTGCAACTTTCTCGCTCAGGGGCGTGAAAAAGCACCCCCCTGAGCGCAGCAAGTTTCAGCGCTGTAAAGCGCCAGTGTAGACAGTGCACCAGCTCTGGGAGCCGCGCTTCCAGCGCTGGGAGCTACGCCCCTCGTGGAAGTGGGTTTTTTTAGAGCATTGGGAGAGCTCTCGCCCAGTGCTGCACCGCGACCACACAAGGCACGTTAAAGCGCTGCTGCAGCAGCGCTTTAGCGTTGCCAGTGTAGACTAGCCCTTAGTCTACACTATGAGCTAGGGGTGTGATTCCCCGGCTCATGTACACGGACTTGTGCTAGCTCTCACTGAGCTAGTGCGAGTATACGTGACAGCATAGCTGTGCTGAGTACAAACCTGTCTGAAACCAGTGGTTATATACTTGGCAAGGCTAAGCCGTGCTGCTGCTGCTGCCACCCATGCTACTGCACATACATTACTGTGGGCTATGGTACCCTGTGTACAGGGCCGTCCTTAGGATTTATGGGGCCCTACGCAGTATTATTAAACTGGTGTCCCTATGCCTGACGGCAGCCTGGGCTCACAGCCCAAGCAGGGTGGTGAGGGTGGCGGGGAGGGGGAAGGGATGAGGCAGCAAAGGATACCGAGCTGCCCGGCCCGCCTCATGGCGGCGGAGAGTCACACTTCTCCGCAGAGACCCCCGTACCCTCTCCCTCACACAGAATGCACCGCGCCGGCGCATTCGGCTCTGTGAATACGGCCCCTGCCTAAGGAGACTGCAGTGCACGCTCTGTGTGTGGGAGCCGACCCACTCTTACTTGCTGTCATGGGCGGTGGGTGAAGCTGCTGCTTAGGGAGGCTAGCTCCCCAGCCCACCTCTTCTGCCTGTGGCCTTGCTCATACTCCACCCCTGCTCTGCCCCAGGCCCTGCCCCTGCTGTGCCCAGGCCGCGCCCTCTCCCCACTGTCTCTTCCCTCCCCCATCCTGCTCACCCCTTCCAGCCAAATCCATGAACCCAAATGAAGCAAATGACATTTGAAAAAAAACACTCTTCTGCAATTTCTTTCTAAAGAAAATGGAGCACGTTTTCCACTGCATGCCAGATGGGTGAAGACTGGACATGCAGAAGGTACCTAATTAAAAGCACTAAACTTGAGAATAAAAAATGTCAGTCACAGGTTTTTTGATATGTCCTGAAGTTTGTCAGAAATTTATTTGTAAAAACTTTGTAGTAAGGGCGAGTCAGCTGTCTTGCTGAATACAACATAAAATATTATGGAATACATGATGCAGCTCTTCTCTGTTTTACATTTTCTTAATCAGTATTTCTAAGCTGATTTTATATTTTAAGTGTACTCTTAAGCCTTCATAAAGTAATCATTCCAGATTACTACATATTTGACTCACTGAAACAAAGACATTCTTTTAAATATTCTTTTAAATTAATCAGTCACAGAGGTTTAGTTTGTTCATAACAATGTTCATTGCTTTTAGAAAAAGGGAACACTAATTTACTGTGTGTGAACTCCATAACAATAGACATGTTTATGAAATTTCACCAACTTTAAAAAATGTTTCCAAAGATTTTAGGCAAAAGAAAGGATTTTATATCTTACTAGGTACTGATTTTGCTGAAGGGTTCTCTTAAAACTAGTTCATCAGATCAGGGCCGGCTTTAAGCCGATTCCCCGGACTGGGGCCCTGCGCCTAAGAGGGCCCCGCAACGTCCGGGGCTGCCGGTGGAGCGGGGAAAAAAAAAAAAAAAAAAGCCGCGTCCTGCTTCTCCCCCCTCCCTCCAGCGCTTGCGCCGCCATACAGCTGATCAGAGCAAGCCTGGGAGGGAGGGGTGAGGAGGAGGAATGCGGCGTGCTTGGGGAAGACGGGGGGCCAGGGCGGGGATTTGGGGAGGGATCCAATGGGGTAGTGAGGGGGCGGGGCTGGGGACGGGGCCAGGGCGGGGATTTGGGGAGGGATCCAATGGGGCAGGAAGGGGCGGAGTCAGGGGACAGGGCGGAGTTGGGGGGGGCGCGAGACAATTCGCGTCCCGGCGTGGGGCCCCGCACCTGCTAAAGCCGGCCCTGCATCAGATAGTCAGAAGTAAAGAAAGGGGAACTCTTTGTCCAGCTATCTGGAAGGAAAGGGGTGTTGTCCCTTTAATAACTCTCTTAAACCAGGGGTGGAGGGTGAAGGGAGAAAGGGATGGACAGAAAGGACAGGAAGACTTTTGAAGCAAGTTTTATTTACTATGGTAATTAAAATTAAAATGTGTATTTTAGATAAGGGTGGTCTTTTGAAGGATTCATTTAAAAAACTATATGTCTGAAGATCCAAGCATTTAAGGCTAAAGATGATTGTGCATGTAAAAATCTATGCAAGGATTTTTTAGAGATGTGATTTTATAATCTTCACCAACTCACTAATGAAATATTTTTAAAGAAAATTTTAAACTAAGGTCCTGTAGACTAACAAGTTCTGAGTAAATATTACAGTAATGCACAACTGTTTTTGTCAGTAAATTCAGAAACTGACAATTATACCTGGAGGTTGGCAAATGCCTGTTAAATGGCTTCATTATCACTTGAATGGCTCTTTAATAGTTTCAATGTTGTGCTAATAGGTCTGGCAGGCTGGAAGGCTTTTTCAATTTTAAGTTACTAGATCCCCTCAGGAGTAAGAGTCACCAGGCTGCAGCAGCCAGCTCTGGGAGCCTGCAGGAAGGGTCAGAACGGGAATAAGAAGAGCCAGGAGGGTGGACACTAAGACCCAGTGGTGCCCCAAATTTTCAGGTGCCCTACACAGCCGCATTTGCCTAAGGATGGCCCTGTCTGTGTATTAACTGTGCTTACCCAGTGCCTGTGTCAGTCCGGTTTCCCGCACCCAGCTTCCTGACAACTACCTTCTCTCTTGAGAGAAGAGAAAAAGTCCCATTGTAAGATCAATTCCCAGCCTTTTGTCCTGCTTGTCAAAACCAGTTTGGTAGGTTCAGTAGGTGGCTGCCCCAGACTTCTCAAAGCCTATAGGTCTGCCATTGTCCCTTAACAATCCACAAGTGTTTGCTGAAGAGTGGCTTATCTTGAGCTTTTGTACACATCCTGCTTGTTTTCCTTACAGATTGCTATTAAACTAAACCAATATATTCAAACAGTAGACATCCCAATAATCAAGTCAACATACAGTATTCATATACTACAGAGCAGCGCCACACCCATCACAATAAACGTAGCCTTAGTATCTTGTTAAATACTGTGGTTTACCTAGCAACACACAGGAACTCTATGGCACAGGCAAGGACAGAATCCAATTCTCCAGCTTGGCATTCAACAACCTTAACTAAGATACCATCAGTCCTCTTCCAGTCTCCTGCCTGATTCACTATACACCTTCCAACTGCTGCAACAAATGAGGCAGGGGTCCTACAGACAACAATCTTCTTCGCTATACAACCATAATTCATTCCCAGAGCATCTTCTTTCTCTGCACTTGATGAGGGAGGGCTCCATAGCCACTCTATAACCTGGTGCATTCCAACCTCTCTCTAGTGCCCTGCCTATAAGTTGGGAGCAGGCTCTGAGCAAAGGATTGCTCTCCAAAAATCCCACAGTATCTAAAAAAATACTAAGGCTATGTCTACAGTACAAGACAAGTACGGGTGTGATTCCCCTGCTCATGTACACAAACGCATGCTAGCTATTTTCAAGCTGCCATGAGTATAAATAGTAGTGTAACCACACAGTACCATGGGCACTGGCATTGGAGGCATGGCTTAGTCGTGCAGAGTACAAACCAGACTGAAACTGGATGGTCCATCTTTGGCACAGCTAAACTGTGCCTTCTCTGCTGCTCCCCATGCTACTGTAGCTACTCTGCTATTTATACTTGCATTAGCTCAATGAGAGCTAGTGTGAGTATATGTATACACACCCCTAGCGTGTAGTGTACGTGTAGCCTTAGGGACATCATTGGGAATGTGACTGTACAAGGATGGAAGGATTTGGGATTACACCTTCTGATCAGCTACTGATGAAAATTCATAACTGAAAAAAAAGCCAGTAGACTTTTGCTTGTTTCCATTTTAATAGTTATAATCATTAGGCTTCCTGCTTTTGGAATTACAGCTTTCTTAAAAGCTACTGCAGATTTGGTTAAATCTTTGATGTGTTAATATAGGAAAATTGGATCAACTGTAGGATAAATTTAATAATGCATTCTGGCATCAGTATCACCTTTTTTGTAGTTGGACTGACCAAAAATGTAAAGTCTTTGAAAAATAACTAAACTTTTTAACAGTCAACAAAAAAAATCTAAACTAGTAAACCGTCATTGGTTTGCAACAGGTTTAGTTACGTTTCTATTGTTTTCTTCTGAAATATTTTTTGTAGAGATACTTCTATTGTCTTCAGTTAGAAAAGCTAGTTTATTTTTCCAGCTGTTTTATCCCACAAGAGATTTCCTAACCTGCTTTAGACAGACCTAATCACTTTAAAATGATTTCTTCTTTTCTCTGCAATTATCATGACTTGAAATTCTAAAACTCTGTTTTGTTTGATATTGGCAGAGAAACTGTTGAGACCTTAATCATGACACAGCTGTGCATTTGATAACATGTTCTCTAGCCAGCTTCTGGGACCCAATTCTATTCAGTCACAAGAGTGTAAATCCATAGTTACTCCATTAAACTATGAATGGAGTTACTCTGGATTTACACCTGTGTAACAGCTGAATTTGGAAGTCTGGATTCTTGTTTTGATGGAGCTTATTTGCTGCTGTGACATCAGGATGCCTTAGCATTTTAAACTCAATTGCAAACCACTCTAATAAAATAAAGTGTTCTTTTGTTTAAAAAAAATCAATAAATGATATAACTAGGATTATATGGGAGTTCTACCAATTGCTGATAGGCCAACTGGCTGAAATCCTGTGATTGTTTCCTCTTTAATATCCTAGTTAAGAGCATTTGTTACATAGTTCTATATGTGGACTTGTGCAGATGCTAGTTTAAGCAGTTTCTAGATTGCAGGAGTTTAAAAGAAATATATTCATCTATGTCGTCTAGACTTTCTTTCCCACATGACTCCGGTATGGAAGGTTTTAACCAACACTGTTCCAACCTGCATAATTTATACATCTGTAGTGTATTTTCACTGTATACAAGCCAAGTTCCTAGAGTAATCTTGCCAAAGAACTTTTCCACTCATTCTTGTTTGATTGGGCCATGATTCTAACTCTGACTTCCTTTTTTACAAAAAAAAAAAAAAAAAAAAAAAAAAAAAGGCAGGAAACAAATACAGATTTGTTAGATAATGTCTTTTCCATTAAGATAATTTAAAACATAACTGCAAAATCATCCAATATTAATATTTTTTTCCAGGAAGCTTTTTAAAATCTAGCAATTAAATCTTGGTTTAACTGTGCAGCTATAACTAATAGTGCTGAAGGAACCAGTCTATTTCATGAATCAGAAATGCATTTATATACGGCGGACATCTTTCGATTTCCTACTCATGCTAATATAAATACTGTTACACCTGACAATATGGGATATAACTAGCTCCTTTGTCCATGCATTTCTGAGTACAGAAGTGTATATAAAAAAAAACATCTAAGGGTAACATGGGTACCATTAAACATAGCTGTTTACAAAGCCATACTATTTCCCTTTCCCAGAGTCCTCCCTATTCTTAGGGCAGGAAATATCCTGGGTGGTCAGAGTCTAATTTTAATGGTGCTTCTCACTGATCTTGAATTCATCCTTGAAGAATGTAGACATGGGATGAGATAAACAATACAAATACAAGGGGCTAGATCCTTATCTGGTGTAAACTGACAGCTCTATGGAACTTTGATGATTTACTCCAGTTAAAGATCTGGTCCAATATTTTTAGATTGTAAGACCTAATGTATGCTTTAATTTCAAGTTGGTAACACTTAAACACCAAAAGGACAATTCTTAATTACCTGAATACAATGAAGGGAAACTGTTTTATCAACAGTAAAACTGAAAAGGACTTCAAGTGGCTCAAATTGTACTAAGAATTAACGTGCTACTTACCAGCTCGCTATAATGGCCATGTTGCATAGAAATTAGAGGCCTGAAAAGAGGGTATAAGTGCCAATATTTTGCTAGCTGTTTAGGATCCTGTTTTAACTCATGTGGTAATTGACTGCTTTTGGATGCAAGGGTCTGTGTTGAAATTCATTAGGGTGGGTTGAAAAACTTTTAGTTCATTAGAGTAAATCAACATCTCTCAACCTTTTCCAGATTGTGACACCAGGCTACAAGAGAAAAATGTTTTAGGTATACAGGGAAGGAGGTTGGGACCCCTAAGATGAGAGCCTATGGAGTAAAGGGATTGATTTATCCCTTAGAATGCTGACAGTTTCCTGATTTCCAGTCCAGTGATTACTTTAGATGTAAGTAGATAGAGAGGCAAAATGGGTGTAATAAAACACTCCAGCCTCTCTCCAAAACTTTCTTCCATTTTTAGAGCCAAATTTTGTTTTAAGGTTCTGAAGTATTTGGCTGCACATTTGCCATTTTTGCAAAATGTCTGCAACTCTTTTGGGATTCTAGTGGTAACTGGAGGTGTCAAGATGCTGAAAAGGCTGTTCCCTGTCAGATTTCCAGCCTACTTTTTCAGACTCAGGAGGTTTGGATAGTTCCAACACATTTTGGATAATCGCACAATCTATATAGTAGCATACTAAATTGAAGCAGAAGGCAGCTGGTAGAGAAGGTAGCATGGTCAATGAATCAGATGGTATTTACAACCTAACCTCCTACCCATTGTGCCCCCTCTCCCACAGACCTGCCCTATTCTTACATCAGCAGTTCTGACCTTTTCTTCACTCCGAATAGATATTAGAGGAAGAAAAGAATCCATAGAAACAGCATCTTCAAGAGGCAGCCACTAAAACAAAATTATATGTTACTGTATTTTGCTTGTTCCCTTCACCACGCAGATCAATCTCTCGGTATTCAAAAAGAACCATATCCTGCTATTGTTCCAACCCCCCAAATCATCCCATATTGCAGCACATCAGCTCAGGTTCTGATTACAAAAGAGTCTTTCCTGCTTCATGATCCTCCTGACAATAAGGCTGGATTCTGGAATACTCACTCATACCCTTTTCCAGGAAAATGGTGTCAGTTTCATGTGTAGCCCTCTATGGACTCATTTGGGTTTCGGAAAGACATTTGGAAAATCCATGCAATCATGATACCTTTCATGAAGAAAACTGCCATACTTTTGCTGAGACTTAAACTCACAACTTCTCATAAGTATCACTTGCTAATGAATTACACCCACTGTTCTGAAGTTGTGCTCTTTGCATCTTTCAATGCTATGTGCCAGTTGGTCTTCCAACTGACTTTGCTTACCTACTGGCTACATCTCAATGTCTCAGGTCTCAGAAAGGACCATATATTCTTCTATCTTTCCAGGTGTAGAACTTCCATGGAAGTCAACAGGAGTTTTGTGCAAAATCTGATTGAAGGCGGTGGTTGAAAATACTTATTCCTAATGTTAATAGCACTGGAATTGTTAAGTTAGTGCACACACTGCAGAAGATGCAAGATATTAAAAGTGGGATCTAATAAACCAGTGAGTTAGCACAAAATATGAGGTACTGAAACAATGTGTTTTTAAGATTATATATGTATGCTCATGCATAGAGGAATAGCTGAGTGTGTGTTCTGCTAATTGTTCAGTCTCTCTCTTTCTTCATGACATTAGTCCTAGTAGATATTTTGGCTAGTTTATGGGACTAACCTCTATAATCAGTATGAGAAGCATGTCATAGTTCATAACCAAAACCTAGTATAATCAGAACATATTTGACTTTTACAACTGATTTACAGCTAATTAGTTTATAGTCACAAACAACCTCTTTCACAGCACCTCTTTCACAGCACAGCACTTTCCTAACCTATTTTTCACAGATAAAACATTCATAATGAAACATGTATCTGAACAATGAGAAGCATTATGTGTAATCAGTGATTTCAATATCAGTTGTGATTCATGCAAACCCAGATACACTTAGGTGCTTAATCATTCTTGAATACTCAAGCTACTCCTTACTTACTGCACACAAAACATATTAAGGGCCAGATTCAGACATATTCTAAACCAGTGTAATTAATTCAATATCATTTCTTTGGTGTGAATTTAGCCCTAAACATTTCAAAACTCTCAGTACTTAAGTACATAATAAAGAACATAACTAACATTCTAGAGGTCTGTTGTACTTGTGATCATATGGTTTGTAAGTGTAGTGGCATCTCTTATCCCTTTGGTGTTAGCTGTGGCTACCCGTGCTTCAGTTTCCTCTTTGCTCTGTAGTCTCCCCATCAATATGGTAATTCATGCCTCATTTCCCTTCTGGTACAGTACCTCTGCCCAAACCATGAAGTCTCATCCAAAACAAAATAGCCCTTCCTGACCTTAATATTCTACCCCTTTGCCACAAGGCTGAACCATTTCCTTCTTTGTCCTCCCTAGGACACAACTTGCACCCCTGTGGAGTGAAGGGGGACTTCCTCCCACTTTCACTGAAAGGTCCTGCCTGGGGTCTTAAACTATGTTGCCCCAGAAATTTTGTTTCATATGCTTTACCCTTTCCTGGCCTACCTTTCTCTTCTGTTTCCAAGCCTCTTTCTGGACCCTTCTCCATGGCCTATCCCAGGATGGCTCCCCAGTTTTCTTGATGGAAATGATCAAACTGATGCATAGCTGAGTTTAACAGAAAATGGCATTTCTGGGCTTATTGATCTATCTTCCAGAATGAGCAAATACCTCTATGTAATTGGCATACAACAAACTGGCAAGAGATTTGTTTATCGTAGCACAGCTTCTGTAGCTAGTAGCACAAGCCAATATTTCTGAAGTGTCACTGCTTTCTGTAACCATTGTAGCTAGATAATTATAATTAGAGCTATTTATTTAAAACAGACCAACAACAGAGTTAACAGGAATTTGTGCAGACACTGGGCCATATGCTCCATCTGTGCATAGGCCACTTGTTGGTGCCAGTGGGAACTGAACACTATTAAGGCCTGAGCTGCTCTGGATGGTAGGGCAGAAGGGCATTGCTCACATGGAGTCCCTGTAGGCATTATGGTTATCGAAGCCAGGAGCAGGATAATGCTTACTGGGGTGCTGGGTGCCTGCATAACTTGAAACATTTATTACTCAGGTATAGAATACACTTGCCTCAGTGCTTCTTCGCATATTTTGGTTGTGACACAAGGCGGTAGAACGCAGCCACCCCTAGATTTCTTTGACTTCCCTCTTTTTGCACTCCTCAGTGCTTTGAAATCAAATTATGGTTGCCTGCTGCACTGGAGTGAAAAGGGGGTTCTCTGGGTCCTCATCTCTCTCAGCACGCCTGCACAGTGCTAGCAATACTCTGACCTATAATTTTGTCCCATTGAGTCGAGAAGGTGTCTCAAACAGTATATCATTTGGTCTGATCGGCACTGGATCCTTGTGTGTGTAATGGCACATTTTGGGTTAGACTTTGTAATACTCACTCATGTTGGTGCTCACACTGAAGTAAATGTTACTTAGGTGAGCAAAGGCCGAGGATGGAGAAAAGGTTGCGTAGTACAGCCTTCTGAGTACATGGTGACAGTTACCAAGGGATATTCTTCATACTCAATTTCTTTCCTGCTCCTCTAACAGCTTTCAACTGTGGCTGCAGGAAAGGCTAAATTCTTTAGACTTTTTCAGGTACAAGCTCTAAATCCCGCTCACTGTACTCATGCAAGTATCACCATTCACTTGAGTTTGAACATCAGGATTTGTCACTAAATTCCCTATCAGCTTATTATGCTATAGGAATACTTTGGAGATCTTTTGTTTGATTTTTGGGAAAAAACTTCATATTTTTGTATTTCAAAGTTATTAAACTTCTTTTGTTTCCAACTGTCCAAAAGACAAAATTCACCTCCATTTACACCCCTGCAACTTCCTCATAAACTGACAATTATGCCTGAAATGCTAAAGTGACATAAGCCCCTTTTTACTCAGTATTCCTGTCAGGATCTCAATAAGGGCAGTCTGGGCCAGAGGTCAGAACAGAGGCAAACCTGAGGCTGGGAGTAGCAGAGAAATTCAGGTTCCAGGTCAGGGTCAATACCAAGGATCAGAGTCTGAGTCAAGTTTCAGGGTCCAAGTCAGGAGGTGAAGTCAAAATCAAACCAAGGTCAAAGCCATGAATTCAGGAGCAGGAATAGACATGGCCACTACAGGAGATCCACACTGTTATCTGGATGCTTCCTGGAATGCCCCTAGGGTTGATATTGGGCAGTGAGTCAATCAGGAGCCATGAGGCTGGTGTCTGTCAAACCCTTGAGGTGGAACTTCCCATGGTCTGAGTCCACAGTGGGTCAGGGTAGGTGGAGTGCAAGGTGGGTGGCAGCCTGGCATGGCCGGCTACCTGGCAGCTCTGCGGGCCTGACATTTCCTATTTTAATGTCATTGGCCAAATTTAAATTCTTGCTTTCAAAATTATAACAACACAGGGCATTTTTACAAATGACTATAATCAGAAGTATCAACAGCGATATTTCACAGTTCATTTTAAAGTGATCATTTTTCAGATGGAAAAGCTTTCATTTCAGTTCTTTTTTTCTTTCTTGTCCATCAGGTTTTAATCTCAGGAGATTATTTTCCTTCTGTTGCAGAATTCTGCAGCACTAATAGAAGAGTTCAGATGCCTTGTGTGAAAGAGAACTTTGTGTCAATGAGCAGTGAAGCAGTTAAAAATGGCAAATCTTCAGGAATAGACAGTATAACAGCTGAATTGCTAAAAGCCTCTGAGACAAGGGCTAACAAAGAATTAGAAAAAATATACAAGAAAGTATAGGAGCAAAGGAGGTACCAGATGACTAGCTTAAGGCAATAGTTGTACTAATCTTGAAGAAAGGCGATCCTGCCAATCCAAATAATTATAGAGGTATACGTTTATTGCCAGTACTGGGAAAAATTATGATGGCAGTAGTTAACAGATTAAGGCCAGTTTTAGCATTAGCAAGCAAGGAACAGTGTGTCATAGATCAGGCCAAAATTGCATTGATCAGATATTCATGTTCTGACAGTTAATGGAAAAAAGCGAGAATGAAGATTAAAGATGTTTTCTATTTTCATCTAGTTTACGAAAGCATTTGATTTGGTTTGGAGGGAAGCATTATGGAAACTATCAAAATCATATGGAGTTCCAGATAGGATAATTGCAAATCTAAAAACTGTGTATGAAGGCTCCTGAGGTGCCATATGAACTGGTAGAAAATTAAGCAACTGGTTCAAGTCAAAGTTTGGTCTAAGGGGACATGGAATTGCCAATGCTTTCCATCATGTTTTAAATTGGACATTGAGACTAATAGATGAGTTGGAGGGCTTGCAATTGGATGATCTAAAGTTAAGCTCCTTAGCTTATCACATACCTGGCAGACATGTTTGAATTAAATAATGATACTCTTTGCTATTTTGGAAAATTAGTGTAGTCGTCATAAGAACATAAGAACAGCCATATGGTCCATCTAGCTCAGTATCCTGTCTTCCGACAGTGGCCAATGCCAGGTGTTTCAGAGGGAATGAACAGAACAGGCAATCATCAAGTGATCCATATCCTGTCATCCACTCCCAGCTTCTGGCAATGAGAGATGAGGGATACCTAGAGCATGGGGTGGCATCCCTGCCCATGCTGGCTAATAGCCATTGATGGACCTATCCCCCAGGAACTGATCTAGTTCTTTTTTGAACCCTGTTATAGTTTTGGCCTTCCCAACATCCTCTGGCAAAGAGTTCCATAGGTTTTATAGACCTCTATCATATCCCCCCTTAGTCATCTCTTTTCCAAGATGAAAAGTCCCAGTCTTTTTAATCTCACCTCATATGGAAGCTGTTCCATACCCCAAATAATTTTTGTTGCCCTTCTCTTTTCCATTTCGAATATATCTTTTTTTGAGATGGGGCAACCACATCTGCATGCAGTATTCAAGGATTTATATAGAGGCATTATGATATTTTCTGTTTTATTATCTATCCCTTTCTTAATGATTCCCAACATTCTGTTTGCTTTTTTGACTGCCGCTGCACATTGAGTAGATGTTTTCAGAGAACTATCCACAATGACTCCAAGATCTCTTTCTTGAGCTAATTTAGACCCCATTATTTTGTATATATAGTTGGGATTATGTTTTCCACTGTGCATTACTTTGTATTTATCAACATTGAAATTCATCTGCCATTTTGTTGCCCACTTTTGTGAGATCCCGTTGTAACTCTTTGGAGTCTGCACTGGACTCAAATATCTTGAGTAATTTTTTATCGTCTGCAAACTTTGCAACTTCACGGTTTATACCTTTCCCCAGATCATTTCTAAATATGCTGAACAGCACTGTTCGCAATACAGATCCTTGGAGGACCCCAGATATCTCGTGTTCTGCATCCAGCTCCAATTAATGTGCTTTACGCATAAAGCTCTGTTGTCTATGTGATTCCCCCATCTGCTTATATATCCTCCTTGATTCACTAGCTTTCAATACCAGGCACAGATTTGGCAGCTGGGCTGTTGCTCCATGTGAGCGCTGCATGGCCATTGAGGAGCGTGAGTTTCAGTTTGGGGTCTGCTGACCTGTCTTGTTTAGTATTAGGACAGGCATGATCAGAACCCAGAACCTGCATTTGGTCTGCAGAATCTTTTATTCCTGGAGTTGATGGCGACAACCCAGTTTGCCTTTGAGATTCCCAGGTTGAGTTTATGTAGGGATGGCAGTTAGAAAAAGCATCTTTTCATGAGTAAATTGAGCAGATTTAACCTGGAAACAAAGGTGGAACCCAGGAATCTTGATTCCCATGTCCTCATTTTTAACTTCAAGATCACAAACTCCCATAAAGTTCATACTCCAAGAGTATAACATAGCTGCTATTAAACCAATTTCCTTGGAATCTTATCAGCCTGAAGAGAGTTAGTTGACACATGAACTGTTAGAAGAATTGCTGGCTCTGAGCAAAATGGATACTGTTGGATGATTTTTTTAAATTTAATACAGGAAGCAGTACTGGACTGGCAGACCATTACACTACTGCGTCTTGTAAGAGTGGTAACAGTGATCAGTGTGCTATAATAACTTACACTGAACAGAATAGGTTTGATTTCTGGTCACAGTCTACTGGTCCCAGATGGGCAGAGCAGTACTACAGAAGAAGCACCTGGGAAGAGAAGGAGTAATTTGCATGACTCAACACTGAACTGCTAATAGTTTAAGCAGTAGCACTGATGGGTTTTGCAGTGAGGCCCATTCTATCTACCTCTGTGCTCAAGAAGAGAGAAGACACTGGAAAGCACTCAGCCTCATAGCTCCAACAGACATCCTCAGCACTCCATCCCATTCCCTCTGCCCAGAAAGGAAAGTAGCCAAAGCAAGTACTGTAGTTGTGCCCCAGAGTGATGCTGCAATACAACAACAACAATACAAAGAGCAAGAACACAGATGAGGTTTTATTTGAGATCCATAGGGAACAAAAGGTGTTACAACAATCTTTCCTGCAAATTTCTGGTAGCACTTGGAATGAGAGAGTACACACAAAGGGCCAAATTCTACACATTGCTATGGGAGCCAGTGGCTGTTTGCATACATGACTGAGCAAAATTTGTCCCTTATGTTAATTCTCCTTACTTGCAGAGTTACAGATGTCCATTGGAGTCAATGATAAAGTTGATGTTAGTAGAGGACAGACAGAAACATGTTAATGGCTTTGTGGTTTAAGCCCCAGAGGTATAATAACCTGACCTGACTCTCTGAAATCACAGGTTGAAAACCCAGCAGTGAGTTCACTTGTTCTCCCTTCTGAGGTAGATGCATTGAGTACAGTGCAGTTCTGTTTGTGTGGGTCTTTCAAATAAGACCCTTAAAAATAGAAGTATTGTCTACTCTTCCAATCCCACAGTGCTTTCTGTAAGAGTAAAGGAGATGGTGTTGGTGTCTTCGACCAAAATATTCCATTTTAATTGTTCTGTGACGTGTTGCATGGTGGCCACCCCCCCGCCCCGCCCCCAGGTGGCTGTACGGTATGTAGTTAAGAAGCAATTTGGAATGCAAGGAATTATATACATGTAAGAAATCATATTATCGGCATTACTATGTGACTGTTATTATGATGCTCCTGCACGTTACATAGTAATTACTTTGGAACTTAATAAATGCAGTGACAATGTAGTAGATTGATTTAGAAAAAAGATGAAGTGGCATGGATTTGATGGTTACATAATGCCATAGATGTAATTTGACTTCTCTATTGGGGGAGGGGGGAAGCTCCAGTCAGACTAACGGGGCAGCAGGTGTGGGGGAAGGAGGGGGGAATTCCACACCTGTCTGAGGCTTGCAGTTTGGGGGGGGGCAATGTCCCCCTCTGTTTCCCCCCCCTCCAAACTATGCCCATGCAAAATGCTTACCATGGGCTAGACTGGGCATGGCTCTTCAGCTGGTGTATGGGGTGAGGGCTCAAAGCTTTTCCCCTCTCCCTTGCACCCTCTGCAGAAAGGCAAGGTATGGTGTTCAGGGGTTACATGGAATACTTCCCCCTCTTGGCTTTAGGACGCATGATACCCCAAAGAGTGTGGGAAGAGCCTGACCTTCACACTCACTTGTTGCCTGCAGAGTACAGACAAAGCTGTACCTTTCTAAGCCCTCTCCTGTGCACTGAGAGGCCATAGATGCTGACTTCCCCTCTGCCTGGTGGGTGCTCGACCCTGTCCCCCGGCTCCACCCCTGCACCGCCCTCACCCCACACCCATTCCACCCTCTTCCCCCAAGTCCCCGCCCCTGCCCTGCCTCTTCTCCGCCTCCTCCCCCGAGTGCGCCACATCCCCGCTCCTCCCCCTCCCTCCCAGAAAGTTCTAAGCGCTGCCAAACAGCTGTTAGGCGGGGGGGGGGCAGGAAGCCCTGGGAGGGATGGGGAGGAGCGGGGATGGTGCGCTTGGGGTGGGAAGAGGAGGAGAGGGGAGCTTGGCTGCCGGTGGGTGTGGAGCACCTGCTAATTTTTCCCCGTGGGTGCTCCAGCCCCGGAGCACCCACGGAGTCGGCGCCTATGTGACAGGCCCCTCTCCAACAGGGACCTGTGCATTAGTGGCATACTACATAATTAGAATCAGCAATGATCAGGTAAGTGAAGAGCCTTTTCAAGACTCTCACTACCTTAAGCCTGGAAAGGGTTAACAACTGTATTTTCTAAAGCCAATATCTCCTGCTGCTTTTTTCCAAGCTAACTGTGCTCCTTCAAACATGTATCAGCGACAGCTCTTAGCCGGACACAAGCAGGATGGGAAGATGCCAGCAAGCTCACAAGCTCAGTTTGGAGGGGCTCATTCACTATATTTTGGCAAACAGTGGTAACTTGCTCCAGTGGTAAATTTTCTCTTCCACTTGGACAGCAAGCTCAGGGGCCAGATGCCAAACTGCAGAGGATATTTTCCCAGCAGCAGCAACTACAGCAGCAGCTGTCTAATTAGAAGGCTGCACACAGGCTGATGTGTTGCCAGCTCTTAAGTTGTCTCCTCTCTAGTGAGATGCATTCCCGGAGCTGCCTTGTCCTCCTGGATACGGGTTTCTTTCAACTAACATTCAGATTCCAAAATATTTAAGAAAAATGGAGTTTACTCCCACAGTACAGATACTAATCTTTATTTATCACTTTGAAATCAAAATAGAATCTTTTCCAACTAGTCTCTTTTCTTTTTATCTATAGTTTTAGGGCAAAATCCTGCTGTGATTTGCACAGTAGGTCACTTATGCATCTCTGCTGTACATTTTGCACTTGTTCCACAAGCAGAGCTTCCACTGACATCAATGAACATTCTGTAGAATATGGCACAGAATGGATGCTGCCTTAACTTTCAGCTCTTCAGGTATAACTCACAGTATCACAGCATGCAGCAGGTAGGGGGGTTTTGTCTACCATTTTATCTCTCTGACTATACTCTCTGACTTAGCTTATTTTGGGTAGAAATACAGATCCTGGAGGGTATTGCTAGCAGTATCAAAGCCTACAATCTTGCCATTCTACATTGCAATTATGCATTAATCAGTAGCACATTGAAAATGTTGGGGCAGCCTAAAATAAATGGAGTTTAATATCAAAATAAATAACACAGGGCTGTTATGCTGATTGCATTAGTCATTTCCATATTAAAGAGGCTGATACTTCAAATGTGTGTGCATGTGAGTAATTGTACTCATGTGAATCAGCCTATTGAAATTAGTAGTACAACTCGTGTGTTTGCAGATCTGAGTTCTAATTCAATGAGAAACCCTCCATTTTGGAATGTACCTGAAGGTACAGCAGAAAGCAAGGACTTGCCACAGCTTGTCCTAGAACATACAGGACTTCATCATCATCTGCTGGCTAGATTCAGCCAAGCTCTTCACCTGTGAAAGTGTCCTGGGCAGCAGTAAATTGCCTCAGAGGGTGACAGCAGTAGTACACGGCACCGGTGACATCCTGTCCCATCCCCTTTGCTGGGTGGGAGAAGCTGTAACAGCCCGCACAGCCTCCAAAGTAGGCCCTGCTGGCTGGGGCACTGCCAAAGTAGGTGGGAAATGCAGCTGCTGGCAGAGTTCCTATGGCAGAGCCAACTCCTAGGCAGTCTCCACTGACAGAGCTCCTATGGGGCTCAGTGTTGATATTAACTCTGCCCTCTACCAAAAATGGTACTGCTCTCTAGCTTCCTTGGGGATGTAAATCAGCTTGTAGTACAGTCAATGGAAACACTGCCATTAACCTCCATTAGAGCAGGCCTTTATTCACTCCAGGATCTGGATTTACTTACTAGGATCAACCCATAAATAAATAATGATGATGATAATAGAAATTCTTTGCAGTTCTTATATAGCCACTTATAGGATCTCAAAGCATATTTTAAAAAATCCAAACCCTCAAGTAATATCAATAACTTAACCAATTGTTGATTTCACTTTCCCTTTGAAGAGACATGGATGAAAAACTAGTCTCTCTATCACTGAAGGCTGCTGTTATTCCTTGTGATGGCCCATAAAAGGTTGTGCCCAAATCTTTCTGTATCAGTTCGCAGGTAAATCAGCTGGTAAGTATATATTAGTTAAGATATATACCAACCTGTATATATAAACTACTGTGAAAATATCACTACAAGAAAACAAACAAAATCCAAAACCCCAAAACAACAAAATCAATCCTGGTGCTTGTGTGATGCCAGTTCAATATCACATTAGTAAGCTGCAAGTACTAGACAGACTATATCACGATCACTAAACCAAATTGGCACAATCAAATTAAATTGAACTCAGATGCCTGAACATGCATTGTAGACTGATGTAATTTCTGGAACAGAGTCACAAAAAGAATTACTAATGTGTCTCATTCTAAATACATAGAGGTATTCAATTATAAATGGTTCCACACAACAACAGAAGAGCGTTTCTGACTTTGTTCCAAGGTCCTATAGACAACTAACAAATCAGAGGGCAATAATTACAGTTATAATGAGGTAACTCTTTCTCACACCCCATTTCAATGCAATTGAATTTCTTCTACCATTATCCTGTACCAGAGACAGTGTCCCCAGCTTAACAACAATAACTTCTATAACTATTTCCATTTTGGGATAGCAAAGAGCTTTACAACAGCGAAATAGGCCTCATGACACTCTAAGCAGTATCCTTGTTTTACACATGGGACTATTATTTATTATTATTGCTAGGTACTGTACAAATACATAGTAAGAGACAGTCCCTGCCCCAAAGAGACTGTACTCTAAATATACAAGACAGACAGAGTGGGAGAAAGGAAACCTTATCCCTGTTTCGCAATGGGAGAAACTGAGGGATAGAGAGATTAAGGTGACATGCACAGAGTCACACAGGAAATCTGCAGTAGAGCAGAACCAAGATCTTCTGAGTCATTTTCCTTTGCTTTGCCCACGAGACTATGCTTTCTCTAATCATGGGGTGAAATTAGACAATCTGAATCAGAATCATCCTGGCCCCAAGATGATTTCTTTTTTCACAATGGCCTGGAATCTATTCATCTATGGTTTTTTTTGTAATTCAAAAGAATTCAATGATTTGTTCTGAATGAGGCATTTTATAGCTCATCAAAATGTCAGCCCAGATGCAGTTTGAAGGGGGTGAATAGGTATATTCCTGCCATTCCATCTGAATTTAGGCAGCTGAGGTGCTTTAAGAAAACACCTGTGATATATTCACACACTACACTTAAAGAACCTTTGCCAAAATAAACCTTTTATCCATCTAAAAACCACCCAGCTCAGTACTTTCCCTTCTCTCTTATTATGAGAGCCCTCGTTCACTAATTATCGAATAAATATTTATTAACCTCTTTGGTGCCCTACAGACCTGTGTCGCTGACTCAGGAAAAACTGGCCCTGAGAATATGTATGTTCTTGTATTCAGCACAGGGACTGGCTGGTGGCTGAGTAGCCTGGCTGTTCTGTGCTACCAGGAGAGACACCCAGGATTTTTCATATATCGTGTGCTGAGTAATAATACAAGAAGACTCTATGTTTTTAAAACTAAACTGGCTCTTCACTAAGAGATGCTGCAACTGCTGCAGCTAGCATTCTAGCCATGCGCATGCAGACTGGCTTCCTGTTGTCTCCTCCAAACTCTTCCCTCCTGCAACCTGTGCTCCTCCCTGCGAGTTGTGTGCAGGTTGCTACACCAGCTTCAGTTTCTGCTAGTGATTTCTCATTGTCTTGGCTGGCATGGACCAGGTACTCTGTGAAGTCAATTCATTAGGCAACTAAAGAGACTTTTGAAGTGCTTTTTATTGCTACTACTCACCATTCCAGCAAGCTAAAAATCTGCTACTGGACAGCCCACTAGTTCACTTTGACAGAAATGGCCTCAAGAGTGAAGGATGAGATATGTCAAGGATCCTAAATTAAATAAGAGTAAAGCACTGTGACGCTAAGAGCCCCTTTATGCTAGCTGGCAAAGGATGCACTCAACACACTGTTGTCAGAATATTTAGTGTCTTGTAAGGTATGATATAAAAACTGGTGAGATGCTGATCATTAATATTATTGTGTGATGCATGTACAGTTAGTGCATAAAGTAGTATGTATGTGTCCTGAAAATATGTTCCTAAACTATATTCAGACCAAGCAATCTGAGTTAGCAGATAAACAAGTTTGTTGTAGACAAAGTAACATTGTTTCACCCGTTTGCCTATGTCTCTGATGCAAATTGAGCAAGGTGAGGCCAGAGACAGTGGAAATAAATTTACATCTAAGGTAAACAAAGTGATTATGCCAATCAAAAAAGCAAATTGACCAGAGGATGACAGCATGGCATCTACACACCAGCAGGTGAGATAAACTTTTGTTTACTTTGTAGAGAATACATTTCAAAAGTTTTCTGGACTATAAAAAGAAGGGGAGAGAACTCCTTAGTTATCATAGAATATCAGGGTTAGAAGGGACCTCAGGAGGTCATCTAGTCCAACCCTCTGCTCCAAGCAGGACCAATCCCCCGACAGATTTTTGCCCCAGATCCCTAAATGGCCTGCTCAAGGATTGACCTCACAACCCTGGTTTTAGTAGGCCAATGCTCAAACCACTGAACTATTCCTCCCCCTAATCATTTAGGGAACAAAGGGGATGGCACCGTTTGATTCTGTGAAAGTTGGCTCCTCTGGCCTGGAGAGTTGGAGATGCTGGTAACTTAACGTAAGTGAGAAAACTGCTTAGGCAAAGATTGTAACTTGCTAAAACTGAGTTTTAGTCACTAGAAAGTGTGTGTGTTTTGTTTGTAACCATACCCATCTCTGTTCTTTATTACTAAACTTATTCGTTTTACTATAAACCATCTCAGTGCTGTTATACTGAAGTAGTGAGTGAGTCCTCACTAGCCGAACAGGTTGGTGTGTACATTGTTTCTTTGGAGGCAGCAAACTTAATAATTTCAGTAAGTGTCCAGTCATAGGGACTGGATACTAAAGAGAGATGTCTCTGGGGAACTTGCGTTCATTGATTGTTACCTTCATGACAAGATTAAGACAGGCAGGGTCTAAAGGAGTTTGCTGATGAAGCAGACAGACTGGGGACTGAGACACACTTTAATCTCCAGCAAAGCTCAGCTTTGCTAAGGCAGAGGGGTAACAGAGTAGCTTATGGTTCTGGCCTGCCCTGCGGAAAGCTTCACGAGCACTTTGTACATCTGAATGCTCACAAAGTCTTCATTATTATTTTTGTATAGTACCCACAGTGTGCTAGCTGCTGTATAGAGAGGTAAGGGAACAAAGGGGACAGGACCTGGTTGCCACTCTCGTCCTATTACAGGTTCCAGCAACACAAAAGGGCCAGAAAACAGCTGAGGATTTCAGTGTGGGAGAGCCTGTAGCTGGCTATGCTGCCTCTGCCATCCTGACCCTGTACTCGTGACATAGAGGGCACATTGAGGGTGGCAAGGGCCACTTTCAGAGCCCACCAACAAGGAAGTCGTTACAAGCCAGCAGAACTTAGAGCAGCCCTGGTGCTACTCCAAATTACACCTATCTACTTTATCTGGCCCCCATTAAAATAGTATCTGAGCACCCTCACGGTTTTAACTGTATTTATCCTCACAACATCCCTGGGAAGTTGCAAAGTAGTACTATCTCCAACTAAAGTACAGAGAGATCACATGAATTGCCCAAGGTCACACATGAAGCTGTGACAGAATGAGAACTGAAGGGGAGGGGTCTTCTAAATTTCAGGCCAATGTCTTTACCACAAGCCCACGCTTTCTCCTGGTGCCTGGACCCAAAGCAGCCCTCTTATAGTCCCAAGGATCAAAGAAGCACAAAGGTGACTTAGAGACACTTTAAACATACTTATCCCACTCCAACATCTCAGCAGCACAGCTGAGGGTCTGGCCCAAGGGCCTAAAAAACTGAGCAGCCAATCCTGCTAGGCTGAAGGCAAGGATGAGGAGCTTGAATCTGATAGGGTGGTGAGGGGAAGCCAGAGGAGGAGTTTGAAGAGGGGCTGAACATTTTTGACATAGGCAAGCTAGATGATTTTGGTGGCAGCATTTTGGATGAACTGAAGTATGAGGTGGCTGTGAGGTGACAATCAGGGAGGCCAATGTAGCATTTCTCAGAAAAAATGTTATTCTCAGAGAAGGAAGCAAGAAACCTGCTTGTGGAAGCAGGCATCAAGAAATGGAGGAAATAAGTGAACAATGGTGACTTGTGTTGAGTCATTCTGGAGAACATCTGTTTACTTCTCCTGTTACCAGGGCCGGCTCCAGGCACCAGCTTAAGAAGCAGGTGCTTGGGGTGGCCAAGGGAGAGGGGCGGCACCTGCAGCAATTCGGGGGCGGCAGGTCCCTCACTCCCTCTAGGAGCGAAGGACCTGCCGCTGAACTGCCGCCGCCAATCGCGGCTTTTTTTTTTCCCCCTCCAATTGCCGCCGCCGATCGCAATTGCAATCGCGGCTTTTTTTTTTTTTTTTTGCTTGGGGCGGCAGAAATGCTGGAGCCGGCCCTGCCTGTTACATCCAGCCCAAGCAGTCAGTGTCTGGGAATAAAGTGATGCATGAATGCTCTGGGGGACCGGTTCCCCATCATTATTAACATTTTTTTTATTATTTGTTCCCTGTTTGATCTACAATGGACTAGGTGTTTTCCTGATGGAAAACAAGGCACGTTTCCTGCCTCAATATGCTCCCAAGCTTTCATCTTTTTTGGAAACCACTTAATTTGTGTATTATAAAAGGAGGTGCAGCGATGGGCATACATATTTTTGTTGGATTATATTGCCAAAGTACAACAGCCTTGAATTCTGTCCCACACAGAAAGTCAAGATGAGTTTAAGAGGAGATGGGCATGTTAGCCATGGACCTGTTTATTTTAAATGTTGCTGGCTATGAAGTAAAAACATGTTCTACAAAAATCAAGATTAAATCAATTTCTCTATTTTCATATTTCTCACCATTGTCTTCTCTCTACTTTTTATTCATTAGAGCCAGGTAACAACAATTTTCACTTTTCCCCAGAAACTTTAGAGGCCAAAACTCTGACCTTAGATCTTATATGTCTCTCATTAATACTTTTGGTTCTTCTAAATCTCTTGCCATGAATACCTTTTTCTGCAAACCTCAGGCATAACCAAAAGTATGTTTGCTTGTTCCCATGCAACATACACATGTATTTTGGGGGGGTTTGAGATCTATTTATTCTAAAGCAAAACTGCATGTTATGGATATTTGGATTATAGTTCTAAAAGTTAATTTGATCTTGTTCGGTGAGCATCAGTCAAGACATACTGCTTTCCATAACAAAGCAGAAAGGCCTGCGCCATGAAGGCAAGAAGCACTAATAAATGAACTTTTGAATACTTCCCTCTGAGTGATGATTGAATACTACTGTCACCTAAAGGGCCCATACAACCGCCCAGGACACAAAGTGACCTTAAGTCTGCTACATCTATATAAGCTAAACGGCTAATTGTTAGGAACAGACTCTCTGGGAGTTCATTATGGGCCTGATCCAAAGCCCACTGAAATCAATGTACTCAAGGCCTTTGTTACTAGATTTCCACAACCATGACTCAGAAGTTTTACATATTCAAATGAGTGATACTTTTGGGCCTTTCACCTACTAATATTTTAACTGGCCTCTTGTTCTTTCTCAGATCATTAATCTATTGCCCTTGAGTTTATTGTTCTTTCCCCAATCGCTAAGGACACACCACTCGATCCATTGTCTACAGCCAAGCTCTAAGATAGAACCGCATTTGCTCCAATCCCTCAGACAGAGACAAACACCTACAAAATCTCTATCAAGCATTCTTAAAACTACAATACCCACCTGCTGAAGTGAAAAAACAGATTGACAGAGCCAGAAGAGTATCCAGAAGTCACCTACTACAGGACAGGCCCAACAAAGAAAATAACAGGACGCCACTAGCCGTCACCTTCAGCCCCCAACTAAAACCTCTCCAGTGCATCATCAAAGATTTACAACCTATCCTGAAAGACGATCCCTCACTGTCACAGATCTTGGGAGACAGACCAGTCCTCGCTTACAGACAGCCCCCTAACCTGAAGCAAATACTCACCAGCAATCACATACCACACAACAAAAACACTAACCCAGGAACCTATCCTTGCAACAAAGCCCGATGCCAACTCTGTCCACATATCTATTCAAGTGACACCATCATGTGCCAGCAATGCCCCTCTGCCATATACATTGGCCAAACCAGACAGTCTCTATGCAAAAGAATAAACGGACACAAATCTGACATCAGGAATCATAACACTCAAAAACCAGTAGGAGAACACTTCAACCTCTCTGGCCACTCAGTAACAGACCTGAAGGTGTCAATTTTGCAACAGAAAGACTTCAAAAACAGACTCCAACGAGAAACTGCTGAGCTTGAATTGATTTGCAAATTAGATACCATTAACTCTGGCTTGAATAGAGACTGGGAATGGCTGAGTCATTACACAACTTGAATCTATTTCCTTATGATAACTATCCTTAACCTCTTGTCAACTGTCTGTAATTGACCATCTTGATTATCACCACAAAGGTTTTTTTCCTGCTGATAATAGGTCATCTTAATTAATTAGCCTCTTAGAGCTGGTATGGCATCTTCTCTGTATGTATATATATATATACTCTTATTATATGTTCCATTCTATGCATCCGATGAAGTGGGCTGTAACCCACGAAAGCTTATGCTCAAATAAATGTGTTAGTCTCTAAGGTGCCACAAGTACTCCTGTTCTTTTTAAGAGATGACTATGATTCCTGTACAACAGGTCTTTCTGATATAACAAACAGCTCTTGTTCCTTTAATACTGAAGACTGGAATAACAATAGAAGAAATCAGGTCTTATAGTACAATACTTACTGAGGTCACTTCACATGTCTTGGGATCTATAGAACAAATTGTGTTTCTGTTATGGAGCCAAAGGAAATAATAAAACTTCACTTTGTTTCAAACATTAGGTACATTAATCAACCTTAAGTTGCCTCCTTACAGTGTTGTGTTCAATTGCTTAAGCAAGAGGGATGTAAATAGGAGCGTATTGTTCTGCATGGTTACACAATGTATTCATTATATTGAATCTCTTTGATCCTCTTGTCCCTGTCTCCCTTGGCACTGTTTTGTCTTCACCCATTCCTCTCTCAGAGGCTAATGAATTTCTTACACAGTAACTATTTCCAGGGCACATGAGGCTGTTTTGTCTAAGCATTCCCAGAATTTGCAGTCTTCATCCTTGGCTCTTTTAATGCAGCCTATTTTACCTTAAATGACTGGTATTGTAATTGCCTCCCTATTTTTTGGAACATTCTCTATCAAATCAAGAAGGCAGCAGCAACTATTACTTAATTAAAAAACCTCTCTTCTCCTTTCAAAAGAGGATCCAACTAGTTCTCTATTTCTAATCTAGCCCTTTTGGCAGATGTGCCCAAGTCATTTCTGAACAGATACAGTTTTACCTCTACAAAAGTTTCAGTTTGGTCTGGTGCCTAGTTAGGTACTTTGTAATGTGAACTGCTCCTTCTGTTTTTTTTTTTTTTTTTTTTAATGGATAAATTAGCAAACATCATACAAGTTCTGCTCCTTTTGTACACTGTAATTCTCATGGAACTTGATCCAAAGCTCATTGAAGTCAATGTAAAGATTCTAACTGGCTTCAGTGGTTGAATCAGAGTCATAATACTGGATATGTCTACCGGGTGGGATGGATCTATTGCACTAGTTTTTCACCTCTGGACACCCAAGGACAAATCCTAACTCACGTAAATGAATATCCTAGTCTTTTTCTAGTCCCTAATTGATTTTTTAATGACACAAAAAGGCACAAACTGGCAGGTTCTGCTTTGTATAGCTCCATTCCTGAAAAGCCTTGAGCACCCTCCATACCCATTAACATCAATAGGAGTTTATGATGTTCAGCAGCTCACAGGAGTTGTTCAAAACATTGTAGTAGAAGGCCCTTGAGAGCAAGGGCTGGAATAGTAGGGAGGGCAAAGGTCAGAATTCAAGTTCGGAGGTGTAGGGCAATGTGTCCAGTGCTTACCTATGCTATGCCAAGCTCTACCTAATGCTATCAATATCTCACTTTTATGGATAACAAACAATTCAAGCCCCAGCCATTTTAACAGTGCTAACAGATTATGATACGGTCACACTAGTGTCATTCTAGTGAAATCATATTGTGTTCTATACAGCCACACACCTGATAAAATGGCAATGGAAGATTTTTAAGCATGTGTCTCGCACTTTGCATCAACATAATAAAAGCCCATATTTTTAAACAATTTGGGTATGCAAAAGTATGTCTAATTTGCACATGTAATTATCTCAACAGTGTATGTAAATCAGGTAACTGAATGCAAAAATAAATAAGGCAAATTTGCATATACACTTACCCTGTTTGCATGTACAGTCATTGTAATTGCATATACAAACTTGGCACACAATGATCTTGCATTTTGCATATGTAACTTGCACCTCAGTTGTTGGAATCTCCTTCTCGAAGATACTAGTATCTATACTCTCAACTGCTGTCAATGCAGTTGGTATTACAATGTTTCAGGAAAAGTTTTCTTCTAAATTATTATATTCTGAAAATATTACCAGCAAAATTTGAAAATAACAAGAAATACAATTAAAGATTGAAAATCCCACTAATGTAATTCAACAACTCAAATCTAAAGATATCCAAAGCAGATAGACCTACAATAAAACTCACTTCAGCCTTTACTCACTTCACTGAGACAACAGGAGGTATTGCAGCAATATGTTATGTCCAGGTTAGCTGGCTGTTCTCTAAAACCTCAGTTTTGCAGCACAGAATGGCTGCTCTTATTCAGAATTCCCTTGCTTTTTTTTCCCCTTGAGGGAACATAGTGAAATATGAAAGGTTCATGGATCACAGATCTATTAAACAAGAATTTGGTTGCAAGCCTTAGTACCTGTGCTGTTTTCATTGGTGTGATTTATAGGAACTAAACTGAAGGGGAAAAAGTAATTCTTTTAGGGTTTCAAGTTGAACTCAGAACTGAAAGGGCAATGCCAAATTGTTTTCAGCCATCCATCAACCACCCTATTTATGTAGGTCATTTATCATTTCACTTGCTAAATGAGGCTTGAGCATACACAATCCCAACTAAAACTAAACAAATAATGAATTAAAATGGTTTTTAGATACAGTGGTTTTACTTTATGGAAATGTTCATCAT
This sequence comes from Emys orbicularis, assembly GCF_028017835.1. Lineage (NCBI taxonomy): Eukaryota > Metazoa > Chordata > Testudines > Emydidae > Emys > Emys orbicularis. Next base: position 91,297,353 of record NC_088686.1, on the reverse strand, counting down.
TTGTTTTGCTTTATGAGGACAATAAAATTTAAACCTGGAAAGCTGTGTTGGGGGAAAAAAAAAAAAAAAAAAAAGCTAAGTGTTATTGCCAGAAAATGAAAGCAGTAAAAAGAATGAAGATAATAAACACTGGCATAATGGATAGAAGGAGGAAGCAAAAGATTTGAGAGGGTGTGTGGCCTCGTAGATAGAATCGGGGATTTGGATGCTGACACCTGGTTTCTCCTCCTGATTTGACAACGACTTTCTGTGTGACCTTGGAGAAGTCAATTAACTTTCTATACCCTAGTTTCCCAATCTGTAAAATGTTTATGACAATAGTATGTAGTGACCTCACAAGGATGTGGTGAATCTTAATACATTTGGTCTACATTTTCAAAAACAGATTTGATAAAGACGTATGCACATGCTCAACTTGACATTTGTGAGTAGCCCCATTGGCCTTAAAGTAATTGTCATTGACCTGAAAGTTAATGGGATTTAGGCACTGAAGTCACTGGGACATTTTTAAAAAATTTACCAGTGGGACTTGGACATGGCCATATGTGCTTTCTGGAATACAGATGGACATTTGCTTAAGTATTTTGCTGAACTGTGGCTTATCCATTGAAGTAAGTTTGTAAAATCAGTGCAAAAATCTATAACACTTTCATGTTTCTAAAAACATAAAATCAAAAACTTAGAAGTTCAAAACCCTGATGGAAAAGACCTATAGTATGTAATGGAAAACTATACCCTTCTATAGGTTATCTTTAAGAGATTTCTAGCCTACTATAGATTTTTATAGGATAGTTCATAGCACCAGCAGAAAGAATCTAATTTGCTATTAAATTGTATAGACTTTTAGAATAACATATATAGAACACTATAAAAAGTCTATGGAACCTTACTGTTTTCATCTTGTTAAATTCTATAGACCAGCTTTCCTAGCCCAGTTAAAAGGCAGCTTTTTATGGAATAGTCCTTTAACGTAGAATTTGGTAGGTGTTACCATGTAAGGTTAAACTTCCCAGCATCCCTCCTGGCTAACGCTAAAAATTGTTAGCAAGAGTATCATAGGGCCTTGCAAAAAAGTAGTGATAACAGATGTAATACAGAATTACTAGAAGATAGGAGTTAGACTGCTTCTAAAATGGAAATGAATTACCTGTCTGGATTGTGCTGAAGGTTGTTTTTATGTTTGTGATTGGCTCTGACTACTATAATAAGTTATAATGTAGAAACAGAAACCACAGAACGGGATAAAGTATGAAAAACATTATGAAAGGAGAAATAATGTTAATTGATAGCGATAAATTTTCTTATTGGGGATATGAATTATCTTGCAGAAAACGTTAAGTTTGAAAATATACTCAGCTGCAAAGGACAAATGGAACAATTGGTTGAGACTCTTTTTGAACCCATGCTAAGCTCTTCTCAGTAGGTCAAAACTGTTTTGATTCTTTGTAGCTGGAAATTTGAAGTGTAATGGAAATGTAAACAATTAGTAAACATGTAATAATGAATGGACTAACCACAAATTGTAATATAAGATAAACAAGTAGTGTATAATAGATCTGTAGATTGTAAACCAAACTGGCCCTGTGCTAGTGAACAGGCCTGGTAAAAGTTTTGCCTTTCCGTATGCATACTGTCTTACCTTTAGTTAAGAAAACTTAATATACCAAGTTGAGCTGACTATTCAACATCTTACCATTCAGTGGCATAAACCGAACCTTACACAGATAAGAAAGCAAGAGAATTCTGTAGCTATTACTCTAATAACTCGATTAATTTAATAGTGAATGAGATCCAAGCTATAGAACTTTTAAATCTATAGAATTTACAGAATTTAGTAGAAAATTATATCCCTGATAGGTATTGAATTCTATTGGTTGGTCTAAAAATTATCATTCTCTATTAAATTCTTCAAAATATTTCATAAAGGGACTGGGTATGATTTTTATAATCAAAACTAAACAAAAACTGATTTTTTTAAAAAAGTAGTAGAGGAAGGTATATATGCCAGTGTGCTAAAATTTGACTAATTTTAAAGTGGTACAAGAATCAGTGTGACATATTACAAAGCTGTTAATGTTTATTCAAAGAGGCATCCTCAATGTCTCTCTTCAGTAGCTGTATCATGTGATGCACATCTTGCCAAAGCATGCATACATGTGTCATTGAATAGCTGAATACATATGAACATACAGGCTGCAGGATCTGTTAGCATGAACATTATAGTAGTTGGCTAGAGCCTGTAAGAATTTATGCGCCCTTAGTTTCAATTTTTTGGATATCTGTGCTTTATTAAGTGAGAGAGCTGGAACATTTCCCTTTTATTATCTGGCTGATTTTTGCCTTCTTTTGCAGCTCTTCACTTTGTGTGTGAATAAATGATATCGTCCACATAGATGGGGTTAATGAATTGCAGAAGAGTTTTTTATTAGGGAAACATTGTTCTGCAATTTTTCATCATAAAATAGCCCACAGTAATATGGACGTGGAAATGCATCAAACCATTTTTATAGGGGTACATCTCAGATTGGAATCTGAGATTTAATATCAACTCCTGGAAGTGTGTTCAACTGGTGTGAGGCAATCTAATTCATATCTCAGGGTCCAGTGTAAAGGCTAGTACTTATTGATCAAATACTTTAGACATCAGCAATGTGCTATGGGGATGGGAACTCATACATCAATATTTCTCAATTGCAACCACTACAGCAAAATATAAGAAATGGCTTTGTTCAGTGCTAAGAGACTAACTGAACAAAAACAGTGTGCCGTGATTCATTCTCAAGCTTCAAGATGGGTATTATTCATATTTTGCAGAGATTTCCTCATGCACACAAATGATTTATAAAGCAGAGACCGAACTCCTTGAGTCAAATTCAGCGGTGACACAAATGATGATGTAAATTACACATTGGTAAGTGGAAGAGAGTGGAAATTGGTGTAACTTACAATTTCCCCTGAGGGATGGGAGAATGGGGAGGTAGCCGAGAAAGCAGCTAACTGAAGAATATGAGGAGGTGTAAGATAAAGAAGGGATAAGTTTGGAGCTGAGACTAGAAGCCTTGTAGGCAGTGTGGCTACAGTATATAGGCAGATGCTCCACCACTTCCCAAGCTCAGTAGACAATGACCATCACAAGCTCTCCCTCCCCCTCCATAGTTCCTATAAGCAATGCCCTCATAAGACTGAATGTGACTATTAAGGAGCTGATGTGATTCCATCCTTCGAGAGCACCCTCAGGAAATTAGAAAAAGATGGAACTAAAGCCTGTATGCCTCTCTCAATCCTCACCCAACCAGAATTCCCATTGATATAAAGGACTGTGGCTACTTTTTTTTGAGGATAACTGCAAGCATGTGTAGCTTATAGATATTTTTTGATCTCGTCTGTCTCCAGGCTTCAGTTGCTACCCTTGTCGCCTCCTATTGCAGGCGTTTTTGAAAACTTCAAATTTTGCTTTTGATTGCAAGGGGTAGGGCAACAACCTGAATCATCTCATTCCAGAACAAACATGATTTGGGAAACCATGTACAAGAAAATATAAAATTCAGTTTCTTTCAGTTTGGTCAGCATTAAACGTAGCTTGCCTAAAGTGTGTGTGTGGGGGTGGGGATGGAGACGGGGGGAAATGTTGTGTACAAACCCTGTATGCCTAAAAATAAATAATCACTTTGCTCTTCATTTGCACAAGTCACCACACTGATATGTAGTTCTGTGCTGCAAAAGCTAAAGGATTGCATAGGGTAGCTTTTATATCTGGATTACATCAACTAATATTAGTTGCAGCTTGCAGACGACAATTTCCTTGCCAGTTTTTTTGTTATTAATCCCTTGGTAAGCTAAAAGGAAAAATATCTGGTTCTAAATGCTTCATAAAATGAGGCTGGGAAATCCATGCTTTTGGAAAAATATCAAATTCCTTGGACTTTTAGTATTAATATTTACTTATTAACACTGTGGTTTCAAGCAAAGGAATATGAAAGTTCAAAGCAAGTTTCAGATACTGTCAAATGGGTAATTTCTCTTGCTGACTATAATCTCAATGAAACAGTAATATGTTGAATAAATGCTAAATGGTTGTTAGGATGCCATGATGGTCTGTCTCACGAGGGCTCTCTCAGTCTCTCCCTCTCCCTGGGACACATACTAATTTCAGTTTCTCTGGTGTAAATCTGGAGTAATTCCATTGAAGTCAATGGTATTTTTCCAATTTCACATTATTGTAACTCAGAGAAGAGTTTGGTCCAATGTTCTTATATCACCTTTCACCCAGATAGATCAAAAAATACTTTCATAGAATATCAGGGTTGGAAGGGACCTCAGGAAGTCACCTAGTCCAACCCCCTGCTCCAAGCAGGACCAATCCCCAGACAGATTTTTTGCCCCAGATCCCTAAATGGCCCCCTCAAGGATTGACCTCACAACCCTGGGTTTAGGAGGCCAATGCTCAAACCACTGAGCTATCCCTCCCTGACTAATTATAAAAATGACAGTATCTACATTAGGAACTGTGAAGTGGAAACATATGTGGGTTCAAATAGGGAAGCCGCTGAACAGCGTGGAGAATAAATATTAAACAATAATTTGGCTGCAATCGATGCTCCCAGAGCACTGAGAAAGGTACCTGAAAGGCCCTTCTTTTGAATATGTCAAATATTTAGAAAAGTACCCCTAGCTTGATGCTTACAACAAGATGTATTCTGGTCAGTAATAAGCAAGGGGAAAACTTATCAGCACCAGTAGCAGGTGGCTTCTGGAAATTAGTCAAATGATCACTAAGTGATGCTGGCTAAAACTAAACTACAATGCATATTACACTTTGTCGTTCATGCTGATAAACTAAAATTTCAAAGTTCTCAGTTTGTATGTGTGCGTGCGTGTGTGCGAGAGAGAGAGAGATAGAGAGTGAGTGCATATGAATCAGAGGGTATTCATACATGGAACTTTGCCCAAGAAGTATTGTGGTTTTAATACACCTGTAGCATGAAAAGAGATATGCAGCCCATCATTTTCAAACTTGGGTGCCTCAAGTCAGATTCCTACATTCAGATTTAGGCACTTAAATAAAAGTGGCCAGATTTTCAAATGCACTAAGCACCTTCAGTTTCCATTAACTTTAACAGCATTTATGGGTGCTCAGCACTTATGAAAATCTGGGCACTTCCATGTAAGTGCACAATTAAAGTCATAGTGGAGATAAGCATTAGCTATACTGAGAGCTAGTTAATCAGCAACAGTGAGAACCATTCAGTGGTTTGCATACCAGATACACAGGTGGCAGCTTCTCACCAGACATCTAGGCAAACTTCTAGTGTATGTGGGGGAGGAGTCCATGGTCATGGTACATATTGTTAATAATGAAGAAGGGAGTTATAGGAGAGATCCTGGGGGCTAAATCCAGATTACACGGAAAAAACCTTAGATCTAGTTCCTCTATGGAAGTTTTCTCTGACATGCTTTCAGTCCTATGCTTAGGATTGGCTAAACAGGGGAACTGCAGAGTCTTAATATGCGGAGAAGATGCTGTAAGAAGAAGGGAGTTACATTTATTAGCCACTAGGAAACTTTTTCAGGTGGGGTGGGCTCCGCGTTAACCAAAGTGGGACCAGACTGTTGGCAAAGAAAATTACCAAGGTTTGATGGAATTATTTAAAGTAGGAGGTGGGGGAAAACTGACAGCTATGGAGCATTCAACCAGGACAAAGACATCTGCGAATGTTGTCAGTAATACCAAGGTCATTCTGTATTCTCTAAAGGATAGGACAAAAATTACAGCTGAACTGGAGGAGTGGTAGGTGGACCTCACAAAGTCAAGTTCTGAAGGATGACAGAATAAAGAGTTATTAACTAAAAGTAGGCACACAGCCAAAAGATTACAACTATTAAAGTATACATAGCACTACAAGAAGCTTAAAAGAAAAGAAATAGGTGAGCTAAAATATCTGGAATGACAAAAGGTAACAGGAATTTGTAATACCTGTCTATAAACTATACAAGAAAGCCAGATAAGGTAGTAGATGTGGGGGAGTAGTATTCTATTTCAAGAATTCCACAGAATCAAGCAAGGTTAAATAGCTGAGTGGAGAAGTTCATACACTATAATCTGTATGGCTGAAATCCCAAGTCATAAGCATATTAAAATACCAGCAAGGTTATATTACTGGGCACCTGATCAGGAAGAGTATATTGAGTACACAACATTGCAGTAGATCAAACAGGCACTCAAGAAGTAACTGTAGCTCTCTGGCTTGAAAAGTTGGTATTTGATTACAATGAGAGGCAGATATAGAAATTGTCACTGACTGTATATCATAAAAAGTGACTTAGGATGTAATATCATGTCATACAATCCCAAACACAAAGTTGTCTGTTGAGAGTAGACTGATTTCTTTAACTTGCAATTTCCTGACTTTTGCCATTTTGTAGTCAGGTCTTGATTATAAACAACACGTATGTTGCATGCACAAAAATGTGCGTGCCTGTGTTGTCTAATTTGCGCATGTAAGTACCATGGTTGCACCTGCATCTTGCACATATGAATGCCCAGTTATTCATTTAACATATGATCTGCAGTTGGGGTTTTTAGTAAATCTGTGTACAAATTAGGTGTGCAGTTGCATGCATACATTATTGAAAATCAGGTTCTTGTTATGTTAACATACTCTTTTTAAACATTGAATTAGTCTTAAGTGTTGGGTAGAACACTGTGAAAGACAACATTTGATAACAATAGTCAATTTCTGAGAGGGGCCCCTTCTTTGCTTCTTGCTTAACTTTTTTTATTATGAACATTTTCACATACAAACTAGTGTTTAAATAACATTTCATTTTATTACGTCTGCTCCATCACTAATCAATTTAAATTAAGCCCTGACAGTCCAGTTTCCTAGGGTATGTCTACACTGCAATTAAAACCCCACGGATGGCCCATGCCAGCTCATTTGGTTCACGGGGCTCAGGCTGTGGAGCTGTTTAATTGCGGTGTAGACGTTTGGGTCCTAGACCCTGGGTTCCAGCCCATGACCGCACGTCTATACCACAATTAAACAATTCTGTAGCCTGAACCCAAAAACCTGAGTCAGCTGGCATGGGCCCGCCATGGGTTTTTAATTGCTGTATAGACATTCTGATACTGTTTCTAACAGTGGCATACTGTACACAGGATACCATTATGTGCTATTGGGTGTAAATGGTTCTTGGCCCAGTTAAATGCAAAAAGTGTTTAACTTGGCATAGCCAGCAAGCTAGGCTGAGCGTGCACTCAACCTGCAAACAAGCCAGAAACAAACCAGGTACTCAGCTCATTGGTTAGTTAACTTTAGCTATTTTTGGCAAGTGAAAATATAGGTTTAAATACTGGAGTAACACCATGATGTATAGGATTTCACAAGGAGTTATTTTTTTCCCTGGCATTCAATTTTCTTCTATATTATCTCATCTTACCATGAAATCTCCTAAGGACCCATCAGTGTATACTAGATCTTTGAGGGTATAAGTATACACAGTGTCACTAAGCAATATTACAAAGAAAAAGCCTTTACCATAAATGATAGAGTAGCTTGATGTACTCCCTTGGTTTTTGTTAGATGATATTCTTTCGTGGTTTTGCAATAACAACAATTAGACCAATAATGCTGAATAAATGCCCAACCACAGGGTTTAAATGTTTTCGTCTATATGTTTCTACTCCTCAGTTTCCTCCCAGTCCCCATTTCCTGAACATATTAACTGCATTCTTGGAGAATTAAATAAACGCACATTTATATGATCAATTGCTAATGCAATGCACTGATCCTTCTTGTTTAACAGACCACGTCCAAAACTAATCTCTGAATAGAAGATAAATAAAAGGAAGCTTGCCACTTAACTCTATAAAAGAGTTAAGAAACTGTCCACATCCTAAAACCCAGATCCTGATTCTCCCTTCACACTTAGCATGTCAATGGTTTCCTGTAAACAATCACTCAGCATTTACAAAATGCCAGCCGTTTCCCCCCTTCAACTGCCTTTTATTCCTGTATGACTCTGGAATACTACAATATACATCAAAATGGAGAATGTAGTTTCTTGCTTTTAAAATAGTCAGTGAAGCTTTATAGGGCTATATGCATAGGAGAACATGCTAATATACCCTGAGAGAACCTTCTTCAATAGAGAAATAAAACTCCCTCCGACTGCACACCCTCTGTTGTCACCTACCACCCCGCCACTGGAACCAATACGGAGCATCATCAAATAACTACAATCCATACTTGACTGCAACCCTATCCTGAAAGAAATCTTTGCTGAACCCCCTCTTCTGGCCTTCAAACAATCCCCCAACCTCACCAAGCTCATCATGAGAAGCAGGCTCCCTGCAGACCATGACACACCAAATCAAAGCAGCACCAGACCCTGCCAGAACAACAGATGCAAAACCTGCAGACATATTGCCACTGCTACAGTGATGATCACCCCCCACAACACACCTTTCAAGATCCACGGAGCCTACACAAGCCTATCACAACATCTGGTGTACCTCATCCAGTGCACTAAATGCCCCAATAACAACTATGTAGGTGAAATCAGACAATCGCTACACTTTTGAATGAACTCACACAGGAAAGTGATAAAAGACAAATATACCATTGTGACACTCTGTACTCCATGTTCACCACTTTTATATGGTTATGATATATTTTGTACAAAGTATGCCTTGTGAAGTAAAACTCATAATCTGCTGAATATTGTTATCCTACTGAAATGTGTGTAACAACATTGCTTATAAAATTATGAGGTTTTGCTAGATGATTGTTAATGAAGTATGTTGTAGTTCTGGGTAACATCCACAAACCAATTTTTCAGGGACAAAGATACCCCAGCACACCAGCTAGGTGATAAAGGGCCATTACCTGGCCATGTGCCAGCGGGGTGGGGGTGGGGAAGGTATAAACAAAGAATTTACATTTTATCCAAGAAACGCTTCAAACCTCACATACATGGGAGAATGTCTCCACCCCGGTTGGGGGTAATACTCCAAGAAAGGAGGAGGATATAAAAATAAGAGACAGTGACCTCCACCACACCTCTCCCTCCCACCCCACATCTCTACTCAGGGCAGCAAGATCACTGAAAGACAAAAGAAGCATCATTGAAGTAGGGGAGTGGTCCTGGCCTGGAGATTTTCCAGCCTTTACAGACTGCTGCAAGCTTTGGTGAGAAAAACTTATTTTTAGTTTTTTAAACCTATTAGCCTTAATTTAGGAATTAGCTTCAATGTTTATCCTTTTATTTCTTTTGTAACCAATTCTGACTTCTATGCCTTATCACTTGTAATCACTTAAAATCTATCTTCCTCTAATTAATAAACTTGCTTTATTGTTTTATCTAAATCAGTGTGATTTAGCTGAAGTGCTTGGGAATCTCTAGTTAGGTCAACAAGCCTGGCACATATAATCATTTTCCTTTGTTGAAATGGCAAACTATCTATGAACTCACACGGTCCAGGAGGGTACTGAACAGTATAAAAGGCATATTTCTGAGGCAGTAAGGTTGGGACTGGGGATATGCAGGTGTCACCCTGCATGGATGGCTGGGCATGGCATTCATGTATTCAGCTGGGAGTGATTTTACATGCTAGTGGCTGGAGGGGTTGCTGTTCACTAGCAAAGCAATGTAAAAGGCATTGCAGTCTGGAGAGCTAAGGGGACACCACAGTCTAGCTGTTCAGATTGCACAACCATATCACCTGTGGGTGAACACTTTTCACAAAGTGATCACTCTATAGCTGACCTATCAGTTCTCATCCTCAAAGGAAACCTGTCCAATGCTTTCAAAAGATGAGTTTAAATTCATAATTTTGCTAGACACTAAAAATCATAGACTGACTAAAGATACTGGATTTATGGCTTATTACAACAATCTATAACCCACTAACAACTCCCACTTCCCCGCAGCTGCCTCCTCCCTCCCTGCCCCCCCCTCCCTTGACTGGAGGGTGTTAATGGGCCACTTCACCTTGAATGATCCCTTGAAATGTGTGTGAACTACTTATGTTAAACAATCTGTTCCACCTTGTACTTAGCTGTAACACTCAGTACGTTTTCTATAACTGAAGAAGAGCTCTGTGTAAACTCAGAAGCGTGTCTCTCTCACCAACAGAAGTTGGTCCAATAAAACATATTACCTCACCCATCTTGTCTCTCTAATATCCTGGGACCAACATGACTACACAACACTGCAGACAACCCAATATGCATACGCGATTAAATCCTCACAGTGAAATGAGTACCCTATGAAGGCAAGCAGATTTTATTTAAAGTCTAGAGGGACCAAGATATGAAGAAAATACCTCTGAGTTGAAACTTGGGATTCTCAGTTGTAGATACAAAAATTAATGAGGCAGAGCCTCAGCTGGTGTAAATTGTCATAGTTCCATTGAAAGGAACAGAACAATAGCAATTTACATCATCTGAGGATTTGCTCTGGTATAATCATTACTTAATCAATTGGGGCCCCATTGAGCTAGTCTCTGTACGGACATACAATAAGAGAGAAACCTTGCCCTGAAGATTTCACAATCTAAATTGAAAAGAGAGATTAAGGGGGGAAAGGCACAGAGATGTGAGGTGACCTGCGTAAGGTCATTTGGCAGGTCGGTGGCAGAGCTGGGGATAGAATCCATTTCCCCTCAGTCCCAGTCCCGTGCTCTAGCCATTAGCCCACATTAAATCTTCTAATAAATAATAAATTACAATTAAATCACTTGTAGATATTAACAGTGTCATTTTCTTCAGGCAACTATAATCTTAATACATGAAACATCTGTTTCCTTGATTGAAGTGCCTTGAAGAAAAATTGCCATTAAGGGTTGTTACAATATTTCTTTAAGGGGTTGATCCATCTTGCATTAAAATCAATAGAAAGACTCAGGCTATGTCTACACTGCGCTCCTTACAACGGTATGGCTGTGCCGCTACAGGTGCGCCATTGTAAGGCATGCAGTGTAGCCACTCTGTTGCCAGGAAAGAGCTCTGCTGATGACAAAATAAAACCATACCCAACAAGGGGCAGTAGCTTTTAACAATGAAAATGCAGTGTAGACATAGCCTCCCTGAGTCTTCCGGGAGCTTACTCGTGGGGGAATTCTGCACCAAAAAATAAAAAAATTATGTGCCAAAAAATTAAAAATTCTGAGCACAATATTTTAAAATTCTGCAAAATTCTGCATATTCTATTTGTCAAAATAACACAATATCATCGTGTCAGTTTCAATTACTTTGGTAAGTAATTTCAAAATACCTATCAACAAGTATGTCTGTAATAATACAGACAACAAAAAGAAATTCAGGAAATGTTTTTTGACAAATAGATTCCTTACCAGGCACATTAATACAGAACTGTGAGTAATAATTCATTTAAACTACAGTACAGAAACGTATTTCCCACATCCCTCAGAAGCAGTGCAAAGGCTTGGGGGGAGCCAGGGGTAATGGAGGAGCTGAGGGACAGGGAAGTAATTGCTGGGAAGGAGCCTGGGAGTGAACCTGGAGGGTTGTTGGGTGTGGATGGGAGAAGTATGGAACAGGTTTTTTTGGGGGGGGCATAGGGATTGTTAGGAAGTTGGAGAGCCTCCCCCATGCAGACCCTGACTGACCCGTAGCCTCTCCCAGTCACTCAGGCACAACTGTCCCTGTCCCCATGTGTTCCTGCACCCCCACTCAGCCACCCTTGCCCCCTATCCCTATGTGGCCCTGCACCTCCAACCCCATGTGCCCCTGCACCCCCATTCAGCCACCTTTCTGTCCTTGTACCTCTACTCAGCTACCACTGCTCCCCATCCCCATGTGTTCCTGCACCCCCTTCATCCCCATGCACCCCCCTCTCCTTGTCCCCATGTGTCTAGGATTTTCAAAAGTGCTTAGCGTGGATGGACATTCCTTGCATTGAAGTTAGTGGTAAAGGTCCCATTAACATCAATGGAAGCAGAGTACTTTGGATCTGAAAAGCATTATGCAATTATTAATTAGTGCTGGGGTTTTTCAGGCCTGCTCTTTTAAAAATTAAAATATGCTCTCGCATACACTCTAGACTTCAACTGGTTGTTTGGGGTGTAAGTCATGTCAGAATCTGAATCCATATGCCCAGTCCATTTTTTGTGTAATAAAAGTTACTTAAATGTAGTTGCAATATATCCAAAGGAAACTCCATTTACTATATATAAAAACATTGCTAAATATGACTGAATGTATGTGTGATTTAATCATTTATCTTCAAGTCCTTTAGAAATTCACATTTCTTAGCCCTGATTCAGCAGAGCACTTAAATCTACACTTGACTCCAAGCATGTATTCAAGTCCATCCCTATTTGGCAAGGCCCTCAAGTATGTGCCTAACTGCATTGCTCAGAGCATTAAAGAAGATATATGCACAGGCATTACATGATAACCACAGTGGAGATGTGTCTGATGTATGGATTCAAGGGAGCATATTGTGCAACCAATTCCCAACCAAACATGGAGGATGTTCATAATGCTTAGTGACGTGAATGGTATTGTGGAATTCACATATGGACATGGGAAAATTGATGACATGTCAGAACTGGAATTTATCTGGAGCCATATTCTCAATAAAATGTCATTCAGACACCATCTGCCTTATATTTCCAGAGCAATAATTGAATGGCAAGACAGACAATAACTGTCATATTACTCAGACTTCATTTCAGCTAGCAATAGAAAAATTTCTATGTAGCTTAGTTTCCAGATTATTAGAGGGTATCTGTGGACTAGAACTAAGCAAAGTTTGAGGAGCTATCTATTAGCTGTTTAATTAAGTTCTTATTAGTGTTAGCAGTATGTATCCCTGCCTGTCATGGAGACTGGGGTTTAATTCCTCATGGCAATTAGATGGATTTTAGTTTTGTGTTTACTTTTCAGGGAAAGTGCTCAGATACCAAGAGAACAAGCAACTTTATCAAAAGATAGAATAATGCAAATAATAGAATAATAAGAGATAGATTCCTTGAAATTTCACTTACTGAAAGGTCCTATAGGACTTAATACACTTGAAACAGACAGACACACAAACATACTAAAAACACAGAGAGAGAGAGAGAGAAGGATTACACACACACACACACACACACACACACACACACACACACACACACGTAAACAGGAAGAGAGAGGGAGGTATTCCCTACAATTATGGACAATTTCTAAACTATGAAGAACTCTAATAATTTTCAAGCAAAATGAAATACTATAGTGGGAGAGAATGAATTGCTGGAAGAGAGAAGCATCTATGACCTTGAGTCATGTCTCTGTGCTATGTCCTATTTTCAGGGGAGAATGATGTGGTTGGTTTGTTTCTATTACAAAATGTACCTGGGCCTGATTCTTCTCTCACAGGAGTATCTCTGTTGCAGTCAAAGGAGCAACTGACGTACAAAATCAGTACAAGTGGATCCCGCTCTCTGAATACACTGCACACAGCTGCAGAGGCAAGGAAATAATTGATGAAAAATGTACAGTTGTTTCTATTGGGGAACTCAAGATTTTAGTGGTAGAAATTGAATACATTTTCAATTGCTTTATAGTTCAATCAGATACAGGTCTTCAAGGATGACTGGCCATAATGCAACAGTAAAGGAGCTAAATATGTAGGCTGGTACTTTCAAAGGAGGTATCCCAGTTGGAAAAAGAGTAAGAAAGTATGGGAAAGAGGGGAAAAACCATTTCCCCCACTTTTTCAAATTTCCTTCATGAAAACTGGAATTTTCCAGTGAACATTTTCACAGGAAGAAGCCAAATTTTCCAACCAGCTGGAATAAAAACAAAGTGAATAAGATTGGATTTGCCCCTTTCCTCTCCTCCCCGCCCCAAAGGCTTTGGTAGCAGAATGTGACAGGATTTGGCAGGAGAAGTGGGATGGAGAAGCATATTGCCTAGCTTGACATGGCAATGTTAGGAGAGGGCAGTGGGTCTCACAGTGGGCAAAAGAAACAAAAACAAATCTGGAAGCAAGAAAGCATCAATATGAAGGAGGGAGAATTGTCTGGAGTACAGGTTGCAATAGAAAATATGTCAGCAAGCATGTTTTATCCATGTGGCCTTCTTGAGATGAAAAACTTCTATGTAGCTTAGTTTCCAGATACAGGAAAATTTAGCTTTTCTCTGGGCAGTTCATTCTAGCTGAATTGCTGATGCTAATATTATTTTCTGTTTTTCAATATGGATTTAACACTTTTGTTCCATCAAAAAACCCTTTTTAGATTTTGCTTGTAGCACATTTGATGTTACATACACATAGTCCCATTGACGTGAGAGAGCCTGATGTCTCAGTTATATGCCCCACTGAATGCATGTAATTGAGAAGAATTTAGTCCAGTGGTTGCTCCATAATATTTGACAAAATAAATCAGGGAAAGAAATGGCTTTGCAAAAGCATAGCAGATCCATATGTAGATGAACTATTGAAGCAGATGCTTATAGTTACTGTCACTGCTGGTAGAGGATAGGGGTCCCTACAGATCTTCTGTATATTCAGATTTGCATAAACTTGTCCTTTCAAGAGATTAAATCCAGGGAGTCTAGATAATTCAGATTTACAAACATCTTTTCAGCTTCCTGGAGAGGGTAATTTTTTTGCCAGATAAGTAAAATATCATTACTTATTTAAGTTTTCTCATCATTATAGGTAGGCAAGTAGATTTGGTACCTGGCCTAGTAGATTTGCATGCTGATTTTGCACAGCTGAGCTCTCTCTACCAATCATGCTCACAGCTCACTGGTAATAACTCACCGGTAACAGCAAAGCAATTTTTAGATTAAATTCAACCCGGGTGTTGGCAGACGTAACGTCCCCTTATTTCAGAGGACCTCACACTCACTTATGCTAGGGCACAGATTGGCTCATCACATCTGTTCTTCATCGTTTCCTGCTGGTGCACTCAGAGAATTTTCACTTTCTGTGTTGTAAGTTTGTAGGTGGATATTGTTTTGTGTCAGAAAACACAAGCATTCAGAAGTGAGGATCATACATATTTATTATTCCTTGTGAGGATTTTATGAGGCTACAGTTGCTATAGTTCATATGATTCATTCAGACAGACACATCCAAGCCAAGTTACCCAAGCAAAGGGGCGAAATGGGAAAAAGGCCCCAGATGGTTTAACAGATGGATAAGTGGGAAAAAGACCCTAGATGGATTAAGCTGGACTAACATAGTAACTAACAACCACTCTTCCCCCTCACTCTTTGTATCAGCAGTGGTCTACAAAAATCTTGTGGGCTAGAATAGGTGTGTCGATGAAATTATTAAGCAAATGCAAATGGATTGTGCAGCTTCTCACTCAATTTTAGACATTTAACACTTTCTTAAAATGTGTGATTATAAGAACGAGTTTTCATTTTCATTTCATATTGACAGGTTGAAATGATATTAAACAAAACAGCTGACTGTTGTCAGTGTAAGGAATTCATGAAACCATTATCAGGACCATGGAGACTGGTGCCAGGAGTTTCAAAACTGGGTGCCTAGATAGGTTCTTAAATCCAAATTAAGTCATCTAAATGAGTGGCTGGATTTCCAAAGATGCTGAGTAACCAAGAGTTCCACTTGAGTTCAAGAGCTGCAGGGTACTCGGCAGCTTTAAATATCAGACCACTCATTTAGGCACCTATGTAAGGTTTAGGAGCCTAACTTTACAAAATCTTGGTCTGGGTGTTATGGAAGGTCAGAAATTAACATCAACGTGACCCGAAACATTTAGACATTTCCAAATTGATTTTTTTAAACTTTTCATTCTGCCAAAAGTACTGATATTTCAAGTTTTTGTCCTGGTTTGGGATGAAAACAAATGCCAAAATATTGGAATTTCTGGCAGGATGGAAATTCTGGTTGTTGATTAGCTTTAATGTTAACAGTTTGTGGTGTGGAAAAGCTTCTCATCTGTATAAGGACGTAGCTCAGGTTCTTACAGTGAATAAAAATTCTGCCAGAATTTATACAAAATGGACTTTGTGGATAAAGGGGACATTGAGAAGCAATATCTCAAATTAATGGATCTAAAAATGAAATACCCACCCTTCCATTTGAAGGAGTTTGTGGAGCAAGAGAAGAGCTGCAATTTTCCTGTTGTTGTCTCTATGGCTTGAAAACATGGTTGTAACAAATACAGCTTGGTTAATTTATTTATACTTAAGAAGACAAAGCCATTGCCATGAAAAGCTAAAGGAGACATACTATAGCCAGGCTATACAAATAAATAAAAGTGTCGGGGTGGGGAAAGGGATGGATGAGTGTCATACGAAAAAAAGACCATTTGATTTGCACTGAGAGTTGCATATGGATCTTGTTAGTTGAAATTCTTTGTTTGTTTGTTTTTTGGTTGGTTCCTTCCCCACCACTCATCCTCTTTCCTTTTTAAAGAACAAGGCCAGACCTAAGAGCAGACAGCAGTAGTTAGTGGTGGGTTAGTGAACCAGAAGAAGTGAGTTGGGAGGGGGATCTGAATGTTGTGATGACATATGTCAGACTGCATCTGGGAGACTATTTCAGATGTGGGGAGGCAAAATAAAAGGCACAAAGGCATGTGAGGGTGATAAACATAAGGCTGTCAACAGAAAAGAGGAGTGGGCAGATTGTAGGGCATTAGAAAGCTTTTTATACATGGTCCTTCAGTCTTGGGATTATAAAGTATTTTACAGAGAGATGTCAGTGAGGGTGATGTTAAATATTAATAGTAAATTATTATAAGGTGAATATAGGCACTAGCATGGAAATTTCACCAGACATGCAGAATCCCCAGTTAGAGAAGGATCCTATTCTGTGCTCAGTTGTGAGCCTGGCTTCAGTCTCTTTGTGCCACTGCAGCCACAAAGCTGGGCTATGTAGCCATCTGAATATTGGATGTGAATAGGAAGTATCAGGAGGTACTCCCTGGCCACCTTTTACTCCAGCAGTCCCTGGTAGATAGCCCCTAGGGCACCTTTACTAGTCCAGAGGCTGAATGGATCCCTACCTAATCCCAATATCAGGGAGATTGAAGTGCAGAATGGGTGCAACGGAGGAATGAATCCACAGGCTGGTGTCGGATTAAAGGCAACATTGTACTGTAGAATAGATGGGTTAAGAAAGAGATATAAGCACGAGGAAAACAGCAGTGTGGCAGGATGGAACATCTGGGAAAAGAAGGCGGTCTCCCCTCTCCCCCAAGTTGAAAGTAAATTGCTCCATGTTTGTAAATATCTGATCAGTAGTTGCAGAGCTGTTTATATAAAAATGTTGCTGATCAAGATGTTCCTGGTACTCATTATAAAATGTTCTCTAATGCAAAATGCATTTTTCAAGGGCACCATGTGTTTTGTAATCCCACTTTTATGTAAGGAGGAGAAGGTTTTGTGGTTTGACAACATTAAAATAATCTGCCCTCACCCTCCCTCACAGTAAAAGATGGGCTCAGAATTAGCTCAGGCACTGTTTAGTTGAAAATTGTTTGGTTGAAAACTGTAAATTAAAGTTAAATTGCTCTTCACAGACTTAGGGCATGGCTACACTTGCAGATGTAGAGCTCTATGAGTTAAACCAGCTTTCGTAGAACGCAGTAGGGAAAGCGTTGTAGTCTGTCCACACTGACAGCTGCAAGCACACTGGTGTGGTCAAATTAGCAGCTCTTGCAAAGACAACAAAGAGCAGTGCATTGTGGTAGCTATCCCAGCATGCAAGTGGCTGCAACGTGCTTTTCAAACGAGAGGCATGGGGTGGAATGTGACAGGGAGTGACAGGGATAGCTACCACAATGTGTGTATGTGGGGGGAGAGAGAGTGGGTTTTTGGGGGGCTGAGAGCATGTCAGCATGCTGTCTTGTAAGTTCAGACAGCAGCAGTCCCCACCTCTCTCTCTCACACACAGCATCCCACAGTAATGGTTGCTTTGTCTTGGAGCAGATAAGCATGCCGGCTGTCATGGAAATGGAGCTTTCAGCGGGCATATTGGCATGCCTGCAGTGATTCCAAAACAATGACAAGAATGGCCACTTGACTTAAGGGGATTATGGAATGTTTCCGGAGGTTTATCAGAGCACAGTGATGCAACACCTCATTCACGCTGATGCCCAGGCACTTCAGCCAATGTGCACCGAGTGTTAATCTTCTCGCCGAGGTGGAGTACCAGGAGCTCTCTAGCCCTGGAATCAGAGCACTCTATGTGCCTTGTCAGTGTGGACGGGTAGTGACTTAGGGTGCCCAGGGCTGCTTTAATGCGCTCTAACTCGCAAGTTTAGCCAAGCCATAATAAACTAAAACAGCAATCATCCCAAACAGAGAGAAAAGTGCTTAACAGCAGCTCATCTTGTTTGTATGTGGTGCTGGTCCTGCAGCTTCAAAAGAGAGTCATCCCTGTGACTGGGACTAATTGAATTATTTATTTTGAAACATTTATCTGATTAAGTTAATCCTTTCTCCATTCAATTAGAGGTGTTCAAAACTCAGAATTAATGTCCCATGGGAAATTCTGATATTTTGACATTGGATTTAATCTCAAATCAGCTTATCCAAATGTATGTGAATAAACCAATAAAAATTGGACATGAATACTAGTGAACCAAAAATATTTGTTACTATTTTGGGCTGTATTAATGTGTGATTCAGATATCATGAGGACAGGTACCATAGAAGAACCTAGACTGGTAAATTTCCTTGATTTCTATCATTTGCTGACTGCTCTGTAAATAATGATGCTGCTGAGTTTCCAGTGGCAGTCCCTTTAACTTCTGGAATCATGGAAAGAGAGGGTGGAAATAGCAAGGAAGCAGAGAAGTGGGTAAAAATCTCTAAATTACAGGAGACAATTTAGCAAATGTCAATGGAATGGCCATCTGGTAGCTGCAGAGTTGCCCAACTAAGCATTTGCAATTGTTCACAGATGCTTTTTGGGGTAGGAAAGACTTGTTTGGGGCTTATTTTCAAGACTGCCAATGTATTGAAGATTGGCTGGAATTGTGTAGAAAAACAGAGGTGTTAGGCAAAGTAGAAAAGTTTTGACAGGATCCTGAGGTTTTCCAAAAGAGAATGGAAAACATGGCAAGTTCAAATTTCCAGAAGGATTTTTCTATTCTCAGTGACTTTTACACCTTTCTGAAGGAAAAGATTGATTATTTCTATCCCCACCTTGGCTTACGACCTGCTTTTAAGAGTCTAATTTCATCCACTAGCAAGGACTTTTATCCTGCAAGGTGAAGTCAGTGGGAGTTGAGGATGCTCTGTATCTAATGGGAAGTGAGCAGTGAGTGATATTATGACTGGAAAAAGTTACAAGGAAATAATATGTTGTTAATCATGGCTTTCCTCAAGAGAGAGCAGGCATCGCTCAGTTCACGAGGCCTCCTAGAAACGCATCCTAGCACCACTGGATGAATCTGAAAATGTTTGTACAAAAAATAATTGGACGCATCTTGGATTATGACAAATTGTACCTAAGTTTGGCCATAATCTTCAAAAGTGAGTAATACTCTTGGGTGCCTCAGTTTCTGGATGTCCAACTTGACAATACCCTACAGAAGCTTTGTTTTTCAGAAAGTGCTAAACACCCACCAGTCAGGTCCCTTTAAAACAGGGGTCTCAAACACGTGGCCCGCAGGCCGCATGCGGCCCTTGGGGTTCTTTCGTGTGGCCCACCAAGCTCCCCGCCCCCCCGCCTACCCCGTGCCGCCGCGAGCCCCGCGCCGCTCCCTGAAGTGGCTGAACTACTGTATGTCCCTGAAGCCCTGGGCAGGGGGGTGGGAGGCAAGTAGAGGGCTCCATGCTCTTGCAGCTCCCATTGGCCGGGAACTGGGAACCGCGGCCAATGGGAGCTTTGGGGAAAGTACCTGGAGGAGCAGCAAGAGCAGCACATGGTGCCGTTTCCCCTCCCTCCCAGGGACTCCAGCTGCTTCCCGGAGCGGAGCGGGGCTGGGGACAGGGCAGGCAGGCAGGCAGGGAGCCTGCCCTGGCGGCGGTGTGTGGCGCTGCCACCCCGGATCCGCTCTAGGTAAGTGGCGCCAGGCCGGAGCCTGTGCCCTGCACCTTTTCTGCACCCCAACCCCCTGCCTGGAGCCCCCTGCCGCATCCCACACCCCTCCTGCACCCTAACTCCCTGCCCTGAGCCCCCTGCCACACCCTGCACCCCTCACCCCTCCTGCACCCCAACCCCCTGCCTGGAGCCCCTTGCCACACACTGCACCCCAACCCCCTGCTGCACCCCTCCCCCCTCCCACACCCCAACTCTCTGCCCAGAGCCCCCTGCCGTACCCTGCACACCTCCTGCACCTCAACTACCTGCCCTGAACCCCGCCACACCTCACACCCCAATTCCCTGCCATACCCCAACTCTCTGCCCAGAGCACCCTGCCGTACCCTGCACACCTCCTGCACCTCAACTACCTGCCCTGAACCCCCCCCACACCCCACACCCCAATTCCCTGCCGTACCCTGCACACCTCCTGCACCTCAACTCCCTGCCCTGAACCCCCGCCACACCCCACGCCCCTCCTGCACCCCCTGGGGGCAGGGAGGGGGCAGAGTTGGGGTGAGGACTTCAGGGAAGGGGTTGGAATGGGGGCAGGGAAGGGGCGAGATGAGGTGAGGCGGGGCAGGGGCGGGGCCTCATGGAAGGGGTGGAGTGGGGGCGGGGCCAGGGGCAGCAAGTGGGAGGTGTCAGTGATGCGGCCCTCGGGCCAATGCACTAGTCCTCATGCGGCCCTCGAGGTCATCTGAGTTTGAGACCCCTGCTTTAAAGTGTCTCAGATTGGGAATCCAAAAGTTCAGGCACTCAAAATCACTAGTCAAAATCTTGGTGAAGATCTTGCAAGTCCTTTGTTACTAATGGAATTTCAACTGCAAGGGGCCATGAGAAATGACCTGACAAACCAAATTGACGTTTCCCAATTATTCATTCATAAAATTAGCAAAATTAAGGGATTGCATCAACTTTCCCCCTAATTCCCCTCTGCACCAGGATCCTCCCTTCCCCACATTTAGGAGGACATCCAGGGTTAGTAGCAGATGAGGGAAGCCCTCCACTGGAGCTGTGCGGCTAAGGAAATCCCAGTGACCCCAGAGCTGGGACTCCACATGGATGTCCTTGTACTGTTAGCTGATCCTTCAAGATCCAGCAGTACTAGGTGCCAAAATGATGCTGCCTGCCTGTTCTGACTGAATCATTGTAACAGAATTCACTGCTCCAGGGAACCTCACATATTTTCCTCCTGTGTGTTCTTGTTGCCTGGGGGAGGAACAATCTGATTTCAGGATACGATCCATCATTTTACAGCATATTAATTTTAATATTAATAGGCTTTTATTTAATTGAACTTTGATTCATATGTAATATTTAATATTCTGTGCTGAGTAATTCTCTCCCCAGCCCTTCCAGTAAAGAGCTAAGAAATGAACTGACATTTGTCTAATAGCTTTCTGCTATAATAAAGATATGCTGTAATAAAGATACATCTGCAGAGAACTCTAGCTCTTGATTTGAATTCAATTTTTATGACAACCATTGTGATACAAATTGTTCACTGATTTTGACAATGGCAGTTTAATTTCAGTATAATGTACCAATAAAATTCTATAATACAGTTTGTCTTATTTGTAAAAGAGCTCACAATAGCTCTCTACTATTAAATTTTTGCTGAGAACAGAGGAAGACAAACAGGCTTATTTTGTGTATGCAGTGTTGCTTTAGCCATGTTGGTTCCAGGATATTAGAGACACAAAGTGGGTGAGGTAATCTCTTTTATTGTTTCAACTTCAGTTGGTGAGAGTGACATGCTTTCAGCTTACACAGAGCTGTTCTTCAGGTTTTTAATGCTAAAACATGCAGGCTAAAGAAATTCAGGTTATCAAAGTTAAATGGAGTTCAGTTTGGCACTACCACTGAAACTCTTGCAAACATTCTTCTCATGCTAGATTCAGCCCAGCTGATGCATGAGTTATATGCAGAAGTGGCCAGCTTTAGTTTTCAACCGTGTGTTCCTCATACAGAAGACTCTATGTATTGAATGAATGCATAGTTCACAACCACTCTTTAGCTAGCACCACTCACTTTGTGCTAGCCTCCTGCTGGCTTTTCAGGTGAGAGGGGAAAGGACTGTCCATTATTCAAGACCATATGCTTTGATTTATGCCAGAGGATCTGGAACAAATGAAGGCATAATCTAACCCCAGTCTCCACTGTTCTGCAATATTTAATATTTGATTAAGTGGACCTGTCACTTTAAAGGCATGAAGCAATCCACTGTTGCCAACCTCATGATTCTTGAGAAATTTTGTGGTTTTCTTAAAGCCCAGCTCCTGGAGTCATTGAATTCAAAAGAATCTCAGGTGCGTTTTTTTTGTTTTTTGTTTTTGTTTTTTAAGGCAGCTTATAGTCCTCTTGGTTGTGGATGAAAAACTTGAAAACGTGAATAAACGTACCATGGAAGTTCAAAAATCAGAAGGCAAATAAAGAGAACTCCAAATTTTTAAATAAAATCTCTTTTTAAGTCAATCTCAAGATTTTTAGGGGCCTGACTCATGCTTTTGAATGTTTGGGGTTGACAATGCTGCAATCACAGAAATGATCACTTGTGTGAGTAAGAAGCTGCAACATTAGATAATTCAAGAATAGTAGGTAGTTGCATAAAGCTGTAAGCATCTGTGAAATTATTTCTTCAGCAGTTCCCTATTTTCGTCATCCTAGAATGTAATGAGGATTGGACATGGATATTCCAAGTCAGTTCTCTTTACTGCATTAAATTAAATGTTCTTGAACAATTGAAATCACAAGACTTTGAGACATTTAAAAAGTGGGAGTCAGTATCCAAATATTTTTAAACAACATGGATCATATGTAATTATTAACCCAAGTAGCTTGCGAGGCAAGCTAGACAGAAATTTACAGCAATCAGCAACATACAAGGAGAAAAGGCTACATCAGTGCATATATAACTTAGTGTTCACTCAGACACAACTCTCACAGATCAGGGGTTCTCAACCTTTTTCTTTCTGAGCATATAAAAGCCAGGAGCAGCATTAGCGAATGGCAAGCAGAACTGCCCGGGGCCCCACGCCACAGAGGGCCCCATGAAGCTAAGTTGCTCAGGCTTCAATTTAAGCCCTGTGTGGCAGGGCTCAGGGCCCCAGGCTTCAGCCCCATGTCGTGGGCTCCAGCAAGTCTAATGCTGGCCCTGCTTGGCAGACCCCTTGAAACCTGCTCACGACTCCCCAGGGGGCCCGGACCCCTGCTTGAGAACCACTGTCATACATGTCAGTGAGAGTTTGCCAGTGTAAGAAACTCAAGTTTTACCTAGACTCAAATGAATAGTTTTAAGCAGCAGGCTGTAAGTATATTAATTAACAATTAACTGGGGAGGGGGGGGGGGAGTAAGTAGCTTTACTTCCATCCCAAACCAGCTACTAGGCAATTAGTTGTGTCCAATGAGAGACAGGCCATTTGAATTAAGCAGCTTAGGTGCGGGGCAGGTGAACATTAACCTAACCCCCACCAAACCTCAACCAGGGATTCAACCCACACTCATCCCAAGCCACCTTCTTTGTGAAAGGGATGAGGTGTGACTCAGTCTGCGCAAGACTTAAGCCACCTTCCATCCTGAAGCTACTAGAGGTCAATGACAGCAACCCCTGGGTCTCTCAGGAGCTGGTTTATGCCCGGAGCTGACCCCATTACCTAACCTACTCACATTGGACATTGGCAGCAAGTTGTGACAAAATTTTAAACCTACCCTATACCTTACCTAACCACCAAACCTCCAGGAAGCTGTAGGGAAAGTAAAAATTCTACTAGACACACTGTCAATTTCATACAGTGAGCAAATCCCTCCCTGACCCCAAAAGATCACTCTGGCTGACCCACAGTAAACCTGGACACCCGATAAATCAACTACAATCTACTTGGGTGGACCGAGTGCTGTGCTGCACCAGGAAGGGGCCATACGTCCTTTGGGGTGTGAAGGGAAGGCAGGGGAGCCAACTGGCTCATCCAAAGCAGCCAGTCACAGTGTGAACCCTGTGCCCTACCCCCACATCCTCCACACCTGAAGTGAGAAGAGGTGAAGGTGTGGAAGGGAGGGATACAAGCCTCTGCCTCACCACCCCAGTGGTGGCAGCTCCCCACCAGTCAGGTGACACCATTTCCTTGCTGAGATGGGGGAAGGGAGGCGGCATTTGGCCCACAGGAAATAAGGACTGTAAAAGCCCTATATGAGTTTGAACACATGTTCGTACACTCCATTAATACCAGTTGCTCATAAATAAGAAACCCAGTGAACATTTTTCTCCTCCTGATGGGTACACGTGTTTTTATTTACAAGCTGCCATTGTTCTAAATGACTCTTTTTCTTAATAAAATGTCAGCCTGAAGCAATAATCAGAAAATATCACTGAAATTAAAAACTGATTTTTAAAATGAATGTCTCCATTCATCCAGTTTATTCCAGTTATCCTTATCCTCAAATTTCAGATGTCTGTGCTGATAAAAATTAGTACAGTTTTCCATTAAGGTTGTGTCAATTTTCCCATTATGCTTAATTTTTTTGCATGCTACTTAAAGATCTTTTCTTTTAATCCATGCAAATCTTCTGGATAAACTAAGTTTACAACTAACCTAAAATATTTATATAGAAAAACCTAATTCTGCATTAATTCTATATTTTGTTTTTACACGAATGACTTATTTCCTCCGTTTGGTGTTAATGAACTTTTGAGGTCTGGAAAAGCTCAGACTACTTGAAAATGCCAAGATAAACACAAGACAGAATAACTCACCTCCTGATACACAGTCATTACTTAACTCTTTTGGAATGATATACAAAATGTGCTTTTGTTGTGAGGATCTATATGTCACATTGCATATGTCTGAGAAAATGAGTAAATTATAGTAAAGAATAACAGATCCCTTTAGATGCATCAGTGAAGGACAAAATGAATCCAAGAAAAAAAAAAAAAACCTCAAGAAGAGCAAAAAAAATATTTGTATTGTTTATTGGAAAAATGCTGTAAAAATAAAATAGCCTTGGTTAAAAAAAAAGGTGCAATATATAGCGTAGGGACTTGTGTTATACAGTTGCACACTCCAACAAATCTTCAGAGCAACATTTATTGGAAGTAGTTTAAGGTGCTTCTGAAGTTCTAGCCCAGGCACTAGGTGAGCTGAAGCCACTGAACACTTTGCAGGAGGTACTGAGCACACTGCAGGACTGGGTCCTAAAACGAAGCACCTAATTCTTCATTCCTTATACATATAAAATTAAGAACTCAGGGTGTGGGGTAAAATTTTCAAAACTGCCTAAGTGATTTAGCAACTGAAGTTCTATTCCCAAAAGAGACTTGGTCACGTAGGTGCTTGAGGATATGTCTACACTACTGCGGCATCGATGCTCCGGCCATCGATGCACCAGGGGTTGAGTTAGCGAGTCTAGTGAAGCCTCGCTAAATCGATGGCAGAGTGCTCTCTGTTCAACCCCGGTACTCCACTGGGAATGAGAAGAGTAAGGTAAGCCAACGGGAGAGTGTTGACCCAGCATGGTGTAGACACCACAGTAAGTCTACCTAAGTTACGTCGACTCCAGCTTCGTTATTCACATAGCTGGAGTTGCGTAACTTAGGTCGACTTACTGCGATAGTGTAGACATAGCCCGAGTCTGACTGAACTTCAATGGAATGATGAGAACCAGTGCAAGCAGCTATAGGCGAATTGGGAATCACACACCTATCTTCAAGCATAGCTGTTGCCTAAGTGTACACCATAGCCCATCTCCTAGGAAAACTGCCCTTGATAGCAGTATTCCTGTGGTGGAGATCATAGCACTTGTCTCTGCTTCCCCACAGTGTTCTGGACAGGGCCCGTTTTGGATCTGAAGTAGCATCTGACAAACTCAATTCGCTGCATTGAACCTAAACAGTTTTCTACCACTAGTGTCAGCTGGAAGAAATCTGTGGCTTTGAAACCAGAAAAGTCTTTCTGCTGAACACATTGTTTATTCCATTTCACAAATGAAAAATTGTTTAGTTGGCTGCTGGTTTGCTGGACTACGGAAGGAGAATGTGAAAAGGGGAATCCATGCCAGGAGTAAAACTGTGTGCTGCTTTGTGTCTATCAGATTTAAAAATAACTCAATAGAAATGAAAACGTAACTATATCTACTGCAAGTTGAATGGTAAAAGCAGAAATACTGAGCATTGTTATTCAACACCTTGTGGAAGTTCAGCTTTAGGATTCTTATTATCTGTAGTTGCTGAAGAAACCAGTCATTGTACAATAGTGTTAGACCTTACCATTGGAATTCTATGGCATTTAAAGCTGCAGACACTTCATTAGATTGGTTGTCCTTTTCCCTAACTTTTACCAAAGTTATTGAAACTTTACATTGTAAAACCTAGATGGTGATTATGTCTGTCATTATTTAATGCTCATGAAATGTGCTGGATTGACAGGCCAGGTGACTGAAGGCCTGTTTTCCCTCAGGCCAGTTACAGCAGGGATAGCAGCAGCAGAAGCTCCCTCACACTATCTTATCAATAAGCCTGAACTCTAAGCTGGAGGTACTACTTTTTGAAATGAGAGGGTCACTCAGTTTCCTTAGCCCATTCAGTCCACAGCCTCTCCACTGACACTACGAACAAGGGGGGCAATTAGCAGCAACTGCAATGATAATTATGTTACATGGGGATCTGTTCACTAGACACCAGCTCAAGACCACCAACTTATTTCACAGAGGTGGATGGAACTCCATGGAGCATAATGGACGTCACTGGTGGATCTTTTGCAAAATCAGGTGTCCGCAACCTTGTACTACTCCTCCCAAGCTGGTTTATTGTTTAGTGAAGTAGAACTTCACAAACCCAGTTCACTGGACTGGATTTTCCAGTACTAGACCATTTAAAACAGGTTTTCCAGTACAGTATATTGGATATATTCCTTGAGCTCTTTTTAAGTATGTTTCCAAATTGCTTTAGCAATCAACATCTTGGCCAAATGTCCTTGATTTGAAAACAGGATTCCCAAGTTTTCCTCTGCCAAATGGTGAGAATCTGTCACTGATGCAGTCTGAAAGGAATCAGGAGAAGACAGGGGATGTTTTAAAATGTAAAACTTATTTAGCAATTCCACAACACATTAACTCATTTTAAATGTTTCAGATCTTAAGTATGAGATTGTTTTGCTCAACTTGGGGAAATCAACACTCAGTCATGTTGGACTATGTTCAGTTTGAGTACATTTAAGAGCAGCTTTCCCTCCCTACTCTCAACACAGGCCCCAAGGGCTGTCATGGGGCTAGGGGAAAGGTGGTTGTTCTTTCTGCAATAAATGTTTGAGCTGGTGACAAACTGTGCCATGTTCCTGTGGCTGGCTAGTTCCTACGGCTATTTGCAGCAAATGTGCTGGCTGGCTGGGCTCAGAGGTTTAGCTAGCCATTGGCATTAGTTGATTTCTTATCCTTTGATTTGTCAATTGTTTGTGCTGCCTAAGATTCAATATTTTTTATATTGTGTTTTGCTGACTGTTTCTGGTGGACTCACAGTTCTGGATCACCCGATTTACTCTTGGACATAAGAGACCTGTTCCTATTAGCCCTCCATGTGTGACCCACCCATTTGTCCTCAGTGAGAGAATATTCCCAGAATCAGTCCCAAAGTTTTCACCTGATGCTTTTCTAATAGGACAATGGCATTTTAATATAAGCTTGTCTTTCTGATTCTAATTCTGATGTGCTCCCAGATTGGTTTTTTATACTCATATTTTAGCAAATAAGGTCCTTTCTACAGTACATTTCAAATTTTTATTCCTGGTCTTTATCAAGAAATCTCTCGTGATTTCAGTCGCTCCAAATTGATTTTATTGCCCCTCCCTATTCACTCCATGCTCTAATCTTCAGATCAAGCAGTTGGAGCCATGATTAATTATTATTATTTTGGTAGTGCCTGGATGCCCTCAGCCCCATCATGCTGGACACAGGGATACAAAGTGGGGTTGCAATGTGGTCTATATAAGCAACCAGGAAAATGGTCTTTATAGCAGAATTTTCAGTGGATGTAAGTGGAGCAAGATAGCATTTGACAAGGCCAGAAAGATTGCAGGGGTCAACATCTCAGATGAGAAACAAGAGGGAAGATTCAGAGGTCCATTTTGGTCATGATGAGTTTAGGCTGACATCCAGACATCCAGGAGATGTCAGAAAGAGAGGCTGAGATTTTAGTGGACAGAAGGAGAAAAGTCCAAAACAGAGAGGTAAATCTGGGAGTCATCAGCATAGAGATGATCATTGAAGTCATGTTTGTGAATGGTATTATCCAGAGCCAGGATGAGGGAGAAGAGGAGGGGGTCAATAACAGATCCAGTTTTGGAAATAATAAAAAGCTAGAGGTTAGTAACTAATCCCCATGGAAATATCTTTCCAGTTTGAACAAGTTCAGCTCATGTCTACTCTTTGTTTCCTGCCTATTAGCCAATTGTCAGTTCAATGAGCCAATTCTCCTCTTACTCCATGACTCTATAATTTAGGTAGCTAATATTAATGCCAGCAGAAAATCCCCAAGCACTAAGATGTTCTGAGCAAACATTCAAACACACTTTAAACTCAGGTAGAATTAGGACCAAATGCTGCCCCCACACATCATTCCCCACTCCCATGCTCCTCAGAGAATCAAGCCCTGAAAC
The DNA here is from genome assembly GCF_028017835.1 of Emys orbicularis. Taxonomy (NCBI): domain Eukaryota; kingdom Metazoa; phylum Chordata; order Testudines; family Emydidae; genus Emys; species Emys orbicularis. Next base: position 91,268,679 of record NC_088686.1, on the reverse strand, counting down.
ACGGTGCACTGGAACAAGCTATGGAGAAGCCCCTTGAGCCTAGAGCACTGCTCCACAGAGGTTCTAGGAAAGAATCTGCAAGTCTGCAAAGGGGGAGAAAGGGATTTATTATGAGCAATAGTATTACATAATGCTTCTGCCAAGTGCTGTTGGCAGCAAAAAGGACATGGTCAATTTCCTTCTGAAAACTAAACACTAGCTAGAGTCCCAACCCACAAACCTGGGAAACTATATATACCAGCCTAGACTCTCTTGATAGTCAATATTTCCCCACTCGCAAGCATTGAGTCTATGGGGTTAAAACAAAGAGAACTTTACTGGGTAGTGGTGTGTGTGTGTGTATAAGATAAGAGAATAAACTTGGGAAGGCCAGTAATTAGTAAATTAACAATATCTATTAGGTAGGACTCGCACCCTCTCAGAGTGTCTTAGCAATACTTCCAGCCTCAGACCTCCTCTTGCAGTTCTGAGTGGCTAATACATTCCAGCCACCTTTATCCTCCCCAGCTGCCCACTCACAGTTTGTTGTCCTGGGTTGGTGGAGTCGAAGAATTCTGGCAGGTCAGTGTTGCCTGGGCTGCTCTGCGGGTTCTATAACTGACCCAGCTGATGTGATGTTAGCTTTGATTAATGGGTAGTGAGACCTACGCCAGAGTCCGTCTGGCTGCTGCTGCTCTCCTAAGCCACCTCAGAACCATCGCCTGCCTTAGTGCCATCTCTGTCTGCCACATTATAGCTGACTTAGCTCAGCTCCATCCTCTTCCTCAAAGCCACCTCGGCTCAGCTCTGTCCACTGTCTCAAAGCTGTCTACCACCTTGAAGCTACCTCTGTGATGAGTCTTCAAAGAGGGATCAGTGGCATAAAGCACCCTAACGAGTCCTGGCCAGCAGGGAGGCACTCCCAGCAGAAGGTAGGAGCCAGGCTCTCTACTTAAACTCAAAACTTAACTGCATTTTAAACAAAATGCCCTCAATTGTCACATAACTGAAAAGCAAATGAGGCCTGACCCATTCAATCATTTCCCTTTGCTTACCAACAGATGCTGGCAGAGAGGTCCCTCTCCTATAGAACCTTTCCAGCTTGAGTTCCAAGCAGCTCTGGGCCACTCTTCTCCTTGTTTACTAATGGTTATCAACAACCAGCTCCCTACTCTCTTGGGCTTCAGGCCACAGTGCTTACACTTATTTGTATTATGATAGTGCTAAAAAAGCCGAAAGGTGATCGGTTCCCTATTGGGCTAGAGCCTGCACAAACACACATTAAGAGACTGTCTCTGCTCCAAAATCACAATCTAAATAGGCAAGATAGACAAACTGTGGGAGGGGAAACAAAGGCACAGTAAGGTGAAGTGACTTCCCCAGTGTCAATGGCAGAACTGGGAATAGAATGCAGGCCTCCTGATTGTCCTTGTCCAATGCGCTATTCTGTTAGGGTTGCAGGGGTTGCCAGTGCATCCTGAAACCATATAGATTGACTGGGTCAAAGCCCCTCAAAGCCCTAGTTACTACCATAAGACTGTGCAGTGGAGGAGGTATGATCCTTTCCCGTCAAACTCTGTGTAGGGCTGGTGAGCAAGGCTTTGTTTATTCAGGCTTTACAAGGGGATCTAATTTGACATTTAAGCCGTAACTTTATCCCAAGTATACACTATTTATTTTAATTCCTGGAAGCAAGGCTCGGAGAAGTACCAGGATAAAGGTAGTGGCTCAGCAGTACTATTTGCAGTTCACATTTTCTTGGAGAATTACAGAAAACATCCAATGAGGAAACAAACATCAGGAAGTAACTTCATCCAAATATAGAACAGAAACAGTACCATGTAATGTATGTAACTAGCCAATATAGCACAAATTTGATCATAGAATATCAAAGTTTGAAGGGACCTCAGGAGGTCATCTAGTCCAACCCCCTGCTTAAAGCAGGACCAATCCCCAGACAGATCTTTGCCCCGATCCCTAAATGGCCCCTCTCAAGGATTGAACTCACAACCCTAAGTTTAGCAGGTCAATGCTCAAACCACTGAGCTATCCCTCCCCCCCCAATTTTACATTTAGCAAATATTTGAGCATTTGAATTTAAAAATGGCTTTTTACAAGCATTTTTCCTAGTAAAGCATGACCCACATGCTTTTAACATTCGAACACAAGGAGGCTAGGAACATGACCAACTCAATATTTGTTTTGACATCTGAATGAATATTCATGGGAAATTTTCCATTAGCTCTAAGTACTACAAGTACCACCCCTTGCAACAAGATACAGTGACTTCAGGAATGATAAAGTAGGATCAGGTACTGCACACTGGATGATATGCTGCTTTCACAGAAATGGTATAAAACTCCACTCTCTTTAGAGGCCAAATTGTGACATGCGAAATCATACTGAGTAGTAATACTTTACATCACAGGTAGTCTCACTGACCTCCAGGATTCTAGTCAACGTAAGGGCATCACAATATGGTCCCAAAGAAACAGAAGATTCAGCTATTTAATTCTGATACTATTAAGCAATAAGAAAAATTATGTTTTATCTGTTGCTCTAGTCTGATGAAGATATCTTATTGCAGCCTTTTGGATATGCAGTATTAATTCAGCACTTGTTTTATATGGTACAATATGCAACCACTCAAATAAGCCAATACTAAATATTTCTTTTCTAAATCAATGTTGTTTACTTCCACTACTTTATTACTACTACATATGTTCTCTTTTTATTTGCCCTGCAGTATTATTTCCATGCTTTTTATAGGCTACAGATGCTAAATTAATGGTTTATAGTTTTCTAAACTAGTTCACTCTTCATCCTTTGTTGGAATATTGGTACCACATTTACATATTTCTAACCCTCCTGAAACCTCACATGAACTTGGAGAGTTTGATGGCTTTCACTAACCCATGAGCTCCCAATCCACATCTCCTTTCAAACACCAGGATAAACATCTCTGTAAGCTTGCTGATTTCTTAGCATCCCTTATTTCCTGCACGTCTGTTGCTCATTTATACTGAGGTTATCAAGTGCCCTAAACACATGCAGTAGTTACTGTTGGGTGGCAGCATTTCCACAATAAATTAAGGCACATTAGCAGCCAATGCAATACCATGATCTTTTATTTAGCCACAATAGTTTTACATCTTTCTTTTTTGTTTTTTTTTAAACACTCATGCACTTGGGACAATTTGTACTCCAGAAAATATTTGAGCCAACTCTGTAAATGTATGCAGAACACAGCAAAAAAGAGAGAAAGAGAATTGCTAAGAGCCACAGATTCTGCCACCCTTAGTCACATGGGTTAGCAGTTGACAATGCCTGGAGTCTGAGTGAAGTAAGGTGACCAGATGTCCTGATTTTATAGGGACAGCCTGATATTCGGGGCTTTTTTTATATTGGCGCCTATTACCCCCCACACCCTGTCCCGATTTTTCACACTTTCTATCTGGTCACCCTAGATTGAAGCCAACTGGCCTCCATGGGCTTATTGGTGAAGTAAGGTGCTACTGAATTTAAGGGTGGCTGAATCTGGCCCTTAATGACTTCAAGGACAAAAATTAATTAAAAGTACAAGAACTTATTCTGTTTCACTGAATCAGTTATTTGTACATTAAAAGGGAAAAAACATAGGATTTTAGTTGATCATTTAGAAGTTCACAGGATCCTGACTCAAAAAATAAATGAATTTAGCAGTGTAAATGTAAAAGTATCTGTGGGGGAAAAGGAGACTGATTTTGCCAGCAACAGTTTTCTAAAATACATGTTATCATCCTTATGAAAACATTTTGGTGTTTTACAAATAATATATATATATATAATTTTTAAACTAGTAAAGCATTCCCTTGGAAGTTTGTTTTCTCCTTCCCTGCCCCCTATATTATCTAGCAAATACACATTCCTTCTAAACTTAAATTATAGTTTGGGTTAAGAGTATCTGTGTTGTAAAATATCAACTGACATTTCAAATTTCCTTTGGGAAAACAGAGGAAATACCCCTCCACTCCTGTTCTTTTTTTTTTTTTTTAAACGTTTTACCTAAATCTCCTAAATACTTTTGGGAGTCAAGAGAAATTTATGAACAAGCCTTACAATGTCATGAACTGAGATTCATTATGATTCAGTTTTATCTTTTATATACCCAGAAATTAAAACAATTCAAAGAATAATTGCTGTATGCCACAGGCTAGCTTACAGTCATTCCTGATGGTGGAAGTAATGACTAGGGGCTCTATTCTCCCACAACAGGATTTGAGAAACTGCCATTATCTTTAATATGAGCAGTAGGAGAATCAGGCCCCGGCGTGTAAGAACAAGAGATATTTCTTACTGCCATTTGCAGGATTTAGAAGGATTGAGGATTACAGTATAGATGGCTACAGAGTTGAAAAATGATAAACTCTTTCTCTCTCTTGCACATCCCTCACCAGGGCTGCATATAATTGGAAACATAGCCAATGAGACACATACATGTTAAGATTTCCAGATTCTGTGATCTTATTTTTCTGTTTTTTCTTCTCAGTTTTCCAGACTGGGGGGGTCAGAGGAGGGAATCAATAATTGAATAGACCATGGAAAAATTAACAGAGCAAGAAGAATCATATATAATCTCTATTTTACAATTAATTTGTATTAAATATAATCCCTAAAGTCCAAGCATCCCTGATTTACTGTTTGCTTGGCCTGATATATTTTCCAGATGGAGGATTATGAAAGACAGGTAATTTGTCAGAGTAGTTTTTAATCTCCTACCATATTATTTTATCTGCCTTTGGAGTTCTGCAAGTGATTAAAAAGTAGACTGAAAATGACTCTACGTCATTGTACCTGCAGAATATAAGTACAGTCCATAGTGATTTCAGTATATAAGGAATGGTTTCTATGGGCTGCTCATACTGGTCATGATTCTCCTAGAAGCTGAGCACCACCTTCAAGGTGCTGAGAACCCTCAACTCCAATTCACTTTGCTTAGGGTCAAACCAAATTTACAAACTGTAAAAAATTTCAGCGAATTGAAAAGATCTGTTTTGGGTTGAACATAATATGTTGTTCCACCCTAAACATTTCGTTTCAGGCGTTTTTTAAAGTTTACATTCACAAAGCAGCAGCAGCACGTCAACAGGGATATTTGACAGATTGTACTGAAAGAGCAAGGCAGAAGTTTGAGGTCTGCTGATCAGTAATCGGAATTGTTTATATGAACAAAACATGATAACATGGAAAAATATTTTTGTCTATAAAGTAAGAATATTCCTTCAGGAATTTGTCGGTAGATTGAATAGTCTCTTCTCAGACTTTCCCTTTGAATTGTCCCCAGCTTTTTAACTATAAAACTAGGTCAAGAGCAAAATATTTATTTTGATGCTCACCCAAAAGTTTGTTACAGCAACAAAGAATGAAAGGAAGTGATCTACAATCTAGCCTATCCCACCAAACAGACAATTCAAGGTTTTCAGCCTTAAAAAAACAAACAAACAAACCCCCCAAAACAAAAACAAAATCTTCTCTTAAAATTACTGTAAAATATCCAGTATAAAGAAGAAACAAATCTCCATGAAAGAACGGAATGTGACAACACCTGATAGTAGGTCAGAGAAGGATGTCTTGAGATCACTGGAAAACCTCTGTTGTATTCCTTGCTTGTTATGCTGTTTGTTTTATCATCATAATTTTAGTACGATCTTGCATCCATCCATCCATCCATCCATCCATCCATCCATCCAGATAACTATAGGGCTCTCATTACCATAGTATCTGAGTCCTCATAAAAGGTACCTTTCTGATAAGATTGCAGAGTCATGTACTTTTTTTTTTTTTTTTATTGTGGACACCTCTCCTCTAGGAACTGGATTGACACCCCCAACTCATTTCCCAAGCAGCCATCCAATGATAATAACTTTTCAGTCACTACTGGCCTGGGCAAGATTTGAGTGGATGGGCACATCTGATTTTACTTGATACTCTTTGCATCCTTTGGAATCATGAGATGAACATTGTCTGTATTGCAGTTTGACAGATTCTGGAGAACTGACTATTCTATGATTCTTATAAATTAGCAACTTTGTGACCTCGCTACAGTTTGTCATGTCAGCAATACCACATACACATATATTTGCTCTCCCTTAGTTGGAAAACTTGAAATGTGTGTCAGTATAGGTCCCCTAAAAAGGGTATTTGAAAATTTACAGTATGTAATGTGTAAAAGGTTTGTTGGTTCAAGAGATTTTGAATCAGACTACTGGGAAGCCATCATTATTGTGACTTTATTATAAAAGGTAACCACATTCAGTACTAGAAATAAAGAGACATGGTATAATTTTAGTGAAGTGCACAAGGAGTTAAGCAGATAGCTTCTGATAAAGCCTGCAACGTAACTGCAAATTAACTCAGTTAAAACAATCTTTTTGTTTTTGCAGACTTTTTTTTTATTACTGCTGTATAACAAACAAACCAAGTCAGCTTTTTGAACTTGCCTGGCAAGCCGCCACAGTGACATACATATAGATTTTCCAGCTCGTATTCATTACAGAGATCCAATAAATCCCCCAATGCACACTAGAACTTTAAAGAAACATCTGAGCATTTCCATTTTAAAAGAACCCCAGTGCAACACGTCGCAATGCAGTCATCTGTTCCCTTTAAAGTGACATTATTCTAAAATTTTTGTTTGTAAAAATAACTTGAAGTCTGAAGAAATGTTTCAAGGACTATTTAATTGTCAAAGAACCCAGGCTGTATCTTTCACTGATATATGCAAACTGTGAGTTCCTATTACTATCACCCATCTTCCCACTAGCCCCTCTACTTTGTTCTTCACCTACCTTGCCCTGCAGATTTCTCTGTGTAGGTGACTGCTGTGAACATTGACCTCAATGTGGCTTTGTTAAGGCACAAGGCTCCATCTATGTCAAGCCAGTTGCAAGATCAGGGCCTTAGACTGTAAGATCTTTGGGGCAGAGATTGTCTTATTTTATGTTTGTACAACGTGCATCCTAATGAAGCCCTCCTCCCTTTAGGTGCCTCTGGGTGCTTGTATAATACAAACAAAAGATAATAATAGTCATCACTAGTCTAATGTCAATTGCAGAAGGGTGAAAGAAATATGTACAATAAGGAATCAGCATTAACCCTGCAAATTAGGTTAGATTTGTACATTTCCTTCAGTTTTAATAATCTAAGATACTATTTGTAAGTTAAAACAATTTGGGGCCTAATTCAAAGCCCATTTAAGTCTGTGGAAAGACTCATTGATTTTTAAAAATATTATGGGATAGATTATCAGTTGGTGGAAACGTGTTAGCTCCCTTGACTTCAATAAGTCAACTCTAATGAGACTTTTTTAATGGAGCAGTGCTGATTTACTCCAGCTATGGACCTGGCCCAATATGTGATTTTGAGCTTGCCAGTGGTTTTTTAACTCCTTTGCTCCCCTAGAAATGTTCAATAGCAGCAGTAGTTATGTTGATTTCCATGGCCCCTTGCGTATTATCTACTATATAGCCACAGCTCTGCCATCTTTTCAAAATATTTTTAAAGTCTTATTTACTCACATAATCTTTGCTGTTCCCCCACCTTGTTGCAGCTGCGTCTCCTTTTGTTTGTGGCAGGGAACCTTTTCCTTCCGTTTCTCCATTCTACTCTTTTATTGCGGTTTTCCTTTGTATATTGCAACAGCTCCCGTCCTGATACATAAGGAATAAAGGATAGTGAGAAGCAGCTAAAGAGAGCTAGACACTGCAAGAGTTACAGTGAGATTTCTCTTCAAAAGGCAGTTAAATAAATCATGAAAGAGAACAGGAGGGAACCACTTTAAGCACCCATTGACAAGTGCTCTCCACTTCTGTTGGGTTCCACAGGAGTGGAGGGTACTCAGCACTTTGCAATACTGTTCACCAGAGTTCCACGTTCACACTCACAAAATGCACGGTCCTGCATCCTTGCTCAGGCAAAAATCCTCACTGACTTACTATTGCGGTAGTGCCTAGGAGCCCCAATCAGGACCCCATTGTGCTGCATGCTACAGACACAGAACAAAAAGATGGTTCCTGCCCCAGAGCCTACCATCTAAGCATGGGACAAGAAATGATAACAGGCCAGGCAGCACAAGGAAACAATGAGACAATAGCATCAAAGTTTAAAATATTCTTCAAGGGTCCTAAATTCTCCCATCTTGATTTGATTCAAACATCTTCATTACTAGCAGCTGTTATTATTATTATCATTATTACTACTACTATTACAGAAACTCCAGATTTCCAGTTCTCGTACTCACCTTTGTATTTTTTTAAGTACTTTGTAATGTGCCCCAGGAGAGTTAATGCCTGAACATGTCCTAAAACATATCGAACACAGCTAGTAAAAAACCAAACAAACCCTAAATAAAGAACAGATGTGACATGTATAATTAGAATTTTAAAAGGACACATTTGGATGAATGTATTATGGCTGCAGACTGTTATTAAAGCCTGGCAATCATAGTTTTCAACATGCTCCTGTGGTGAATGAAATGCCCACAACTTGTTGACAATGCATTTGGCTAAGGTGACTCCTGGGTTTGTAACTTCTTATGTAAAACCCATTATGTAATTAATTGGATTTTTTTTTTAATGAAATCAGAAAATTTCCCAAGTCTTTAACAAAACGCTTATCCGCCCAGGTTTAGCTCTCACATACAGAGATGTAAATAAGAAGTAATGCCCATTGTCTTCAATAGTTACTCCTGATTTGCATTGATTTTACAGGGTAAGGTGACATTTGGTTCTATTATATCTAACAAAAACTCTCTCAGTGATTGTAATCCTATTTTTTTGGAATTTTCTAAATAACAGAATGTGTTTTCTTCCCAATTTGAATGTTTTATGAGACAAAAGAAGCTAGTATTTGCTAAAGCTTTCCTTGGTGCTTGATAAGAACATTTCACATTTTGGATGGCAAGTCCAACCACTTACGTCCCTAGTCTTAACTGGGAGGAGATAGAACTACCTAGTGCCAGATTCTGATTTCAGGTATATGAGGGGTTTTGGAGAAGTATCTGTATTAAAACCCACTATCACAGGGCATGTTGATTGACAGAGCAGCTAAAAATTGAATAGGAATGTATATTACAATACTTTCTGACTGCTGATGAAGGTATTCAGTAAGGATTGGTGCACATTGGCACTAACTGAATATGTTGCACAGTACTTTTCTTGTGGATGAACATTATGTTACTTTCCAGTGTGCTTATCAGTCTGGTATTTTTCACAAGCTGTTAAATAAAAATGTAAAATAGCCATGTATAAGTAAGAAGTTTACTGGTAGTCTCTCATACCTGTTAGAAGATGCTTTCACATTTATTTCTTCCATGGAGATGTTTTTCTTTTCTCTCCCACTGCACACTTTGTAATAATTTCCACAGAAGCTTATCCTTGAGGCAAAAAATCTTGAACTTTTTGGTTGGTGGAATAGACCTGATTGCAGAGCTGTTCCTTCTGTTCTTTAATCCACAACAACCTTAAAACAAAAACATTGCAGGCGATGATCTAGAGAACTAGATTTCATCAAACTTTTGGCTGAACATCAAAATAATGTTTTACTTTAGAACTGACCTGGGAAAGTTTGAGACATCACTATTAATTTTCACTATGAAAGTAACAAAGTTCTGATGGATGTTCTTACTTTATAAACAATCATATATTTCCATGATGTTATGTTTTTGTTCCTACACACAGTTGTGATTAGTTCTGATTACCGCTCATTGGGCATCAAACTTCTATTTGGCTCTTGCAACACAGGATATCAAATAAACCAAGTAAAATATCTACAGTCAAAATCTGACAAGTTTTGGAGAGCATCTTTTACTCATCAATACTCTTACGGTAAAGTTGCAACACCTGCAAAAGTTGTGGGTTATGTACCTGAGGGATCACAGAGACAGTAACAAAGCTGCGTTCAGTGGCAAACAATTGTAGCTCCTTTAAAAAAAATCAAATAAGGCAAGGATCCTTTTAGTTGTTCTTGGTAGAATTTGCTATGTGAAATATGCCTGGTCTCAATGATTTCAAACACAATTGAAAACTACCAGAAGTAGGTTTGTTTCTTCAAATAATTTTTAAAATGTTATGTTTAATTATTAATATAATGTGGGTACCTAAACAAAATATGGATACACCCAACTCCTGAGCTATACTTTGACTGGTACAATGTATTCTAGGTCAGCTCTCTGGCTGGCATAAATCAGAGTAGCTCCATTGACCTCTTTCCTTATTGACTTCAGTCAATATTGGGTATTGATTTCTACATTAGTGTTGAGGATAGAATATTGATCCTAACATTAGAGTTCCTGAGTCTGTGGATTTATATTACTCAGAATCTCATTGATATTTAATGTTGGTGATTCATGTTGCATTTAATATGTTGGACTTCCAGAGTTTAATTTGAAACTCTCAGATGTCTAAGTCTACACTAGGCGTTTATGTCGAATTTAGCGCCGTTACATCGAATTAACCCTGCACCCGTCCACATCACGAGGCTATTTAGTTCGACATAGAGGTCTCTTAAATTCGACTTCTGTACTCCTCCCCAACGAGGGGAGTAGTGCTAAATTCGACATGGCCATATTGAATTAGGCTTGGTGTGGATGGAAATCGACGGTAATAGCTCCGGGAGCTATCCCACAGTGCACCACTCTGTTGACGCTCTGGACAGCAGTCCGAGCTCGGATGCTCTGACCAGCCACACAGGAAAAGCCCCGGGAAAATTTGAATTCCTTTTCCTGTCTGGGCAGTTTGAATCTCATTTCCTGTTTGGACATCGTGGCGAGCTCAGCAGCACTGGCAACGATGCAGAGCTCTCCAGCAGAGATGGCCGTGCAATCCCAGAATAGAAAGAGGGCCCCAGCATGGACTGATCGGGAAGTCTTGGATCTGATCTCTGTGTGGGGCGATGAGTCCGTGCTTTCCGAGCTGCGCTCCAAAAGACGGAACGCAAAGATCTATGAGAAGATCTCTAAAGCCATGGCAGAGAGAGGATACAGCCGGGATGCAACGCAGTGCCGCGTGAAAATCAAGGAGCTGAGACAAGGCTACCAGAAGACCAAAGAGGCAAATGGACGATCCGGATCCCAGCCCCACACATCCCGTTTCTACGAGGCACTGCATTCCATCCTAGGTGCGGCCGCCACCACTACCCCACCACTGACCGTGGACTCTGAGGATGGGATATTGTCGACGGCCGCTGCCTCGGACATGTTAGCGGACGGGGAAGATGAGGAAGGAGATGAGGAGGACGAGGCAGTCGACAGCGCTTACCAAGCTGATTTCCCCGACAGCCAGGAGCTCTTCATCACCCTTACAGAGATCCCCTACCAACCCTCCCCAGCATTTAACCCGGACACAGATTCAGGGGAAGGATCAAGCAGTAAGTGTTTTAAACATCTAAACATTTATTTTTAACAAAACTGGAATATTAAGAATAAGAACAATGTGTTCTTCATGATTTCTTTACCCTGGGCGCTTAAGTATTCAGTTCCAACTATTTAAAAAAAATCTAACAGTGTCCGGTTGTGCATGATTCTGCTGCCCAAGCTGCTCCACTCTTTAGTCCCTGCCACTGCAGCTATATTAAAATCCGGTCTATATGTCCGGGGATAGAGCTGAAATCCTCCACGGACATCTCGAGGAAGCTCTCCTGGAGGTAATGGGAAAGCCTGTTCATCAGGTTCCTGGGGAGAGCGGCCTTATTGGGTCCTCCGAAGTAGGAGACGTTCCTGCGCCAGGAGATCCTCAAGTACTCCAGGATCATTGCCTTGCACAGCATGGCGGCATAGGGCCCTGGTCTTTGCAGGCTTTCCCGAAGCATCCTTTCCTTATCGCTGTCCGAGATCCTCATTATTGTTATGTCGCTCTTGATGACCTGCTTTGAATTAGGTAGGGGACTGTTAGTATTGGGACTGCTTGCAATCCGTTTACAGCCACGCGGTGGAGGCAGGAGAGGGGCAGCATACAGGGATCTTTCCCTGGGACATCCGCGAGGGGGTGGGACAGGGCCAGAGTTCCTGCTTGGCCGATTGCTGGCAGCAGAGACTGGCATTGCTTTCAATGTGAATGGAGGCCAGTGGTACTACTAAAGTTTTAAGCAGCCACAAGTCTACGGCTTACCATGTCTGCCTGCTACAGAAATTCCGGTGTCCTGCCCCGCTTCCCAGATTGGCAGTGCAAGACCCCAGGCACTGAAGGCGAGGTCCGAAAATTCGACCTTGTCCTGAGTGCGCATGTGATAGGTGCGGTGCATGGTCTTGTTCACAGAGAAAGACTATGTTCTTTGTTCACAACTACATTTATGTTTCGGAGGAATTCACTACCTTTTTCTCATTCCCACAGCCACATCTGCGACTGTCTCCCAACCCAGCCTGGCATCACAGTCCCGGAGGCTAGCGCACATTAGGCGGAGGAAGAAGAAGACGCGAGAGGACATGTTCTCAGAACTAATGGGCTGCTCCCGAGCCCAGGCAGCACAGCAGAACCATTGGAGGGAGAATTTGTCCCAAATGCACCGGACACACATGGAACGTGAGGAGAGGTGGCGGCAGGAAGACCAGCAGGCGACTCAAACGCTGCTTGGACTTCTGAGGGAGCAAACGGACACACTCCGGCGCCTTGTGGATGTTCTGCAGGAACGGAGGCAGGAGGACAGAGCCCCGCTGCAGTCTATCAGTAACCGCACTCCCCCGCCACCAAGTCCCATACCCCCCTCGCCCAAAGTCCAAAGAAGGAGGGGCGGCAGAGTCCGTGAAAACTCTCACTCGACCCCTGCAGACTGCTCAAGCACCAGAAGGCTGTCATTCCCCAAAATTTGAAAAGTCCTTTCCTGCCCGCCTCACCCAAGCCCCCGTCCAAGTTTCACCCCCCAGTTTCATGTGTGGTTGTTAATAAAAAATAAGTTTCTGTTCATTACTGTTTCAATCATGTTCTTTTGTGGGAGAGTCTGTCTGAAGGGGGGGAAGGGGCTTGGTAATTGAACAGGACAGTCACCTTTAGCAGGGTACAGAGGCGGGGGCAGGTCCAGCAGCAGGGCACATACACAGTGCAGTGACTAGTTACCCTGGTCAGAGGCGGGGGCAGGTCCAGCAGCAGGGCACATACACAGTGCAGTGACTAGTTACCCTGGTCAGTCTGGGAGGTGGTTTTCATGTTCTGTGCGTGGGGGGGGGGGGGGTTGCTCTGTGACTTTGTGGCGGGGGAGGGCAGTTACAGATCTTATGCAGCGGTCCTTGTCCTGGATCACAGAGCCACGCAGCAGGGGATCTGTAACCCTCCTCCCCCTGCCATAAAGTCACATAGCCCCCACATACACGCAGTCCCGCTCAGGAGGGCTGGCAGGCTCCGTTGAAACAACCAGTCCGCCACTGCGAATCCTGTCATTCCTGGAGTTTAGAAGGATCATTTGCATCAGTACACTACACCCGCTCCCCACCACAGTCTGCGTCCCAGGTTTAAAACATTCCTGCGAAAACAGTAATAAAGACAACGGTGTTCATTAACAAAATACAACTGATTTTATTTTTTTGGAAGGGGGTGGAGGGGGTCTGTAACTGGAGAGGATAGTCAACATTAACTGGGTAAAGAAACGAGGGCAGGTTCAGCTTCTCTGTACAGAACCTTAAAAGTCACTGGTTACCCTGCTCACTGTGGAACCTAGCTTTCAAAGCCTCCCGGATGCACAGCGCGTCCCGCTGGGCTCTTCTAATCGCCCGGCTGTCTGGCTGGGTGTAATCAGATGCCAGGCTATTTGCCTCAACCTCCCACCCCGCCATAAAGGTCTCCCCCTTGCTCTCACAGAGATTGTGGAGCACACAGCAAGCTGCTATAACAATGGGGATATTGGTTTCGCTGAGATCACAGCGAGTGAGTAAGCTTCTCCATCTCCCCTTGAGACGGCCAAAAGCACACTCCACCACCATTCTGCACTTGCTCAGCCGGTAGTTGAACAGTTCTTTTTCAGTGTCCAGGGCGCCAGTATAGGGCTTCATGAGCCAGGGCATTAGCGGGTAGGCTGGGTCCCCAAGGATCACTGTAGGCATCTCCACATCCCCAAGACTTATTTTGTGGTCCGGGAAGTAAATACCTTCCTGCAGCCATCTAAACAGACCAGAGTTCCTGAACACGCGAGCGTCATGAACCTTGCCCGGCCATCCGACGTTGATGTTTGTAAAACGTCCCCGATGGTCCACCAGTGCTTGCAGCACCACTGAAAAGTAGCCCTTTCTGTTAATGTACTGGCTGGCCTGGTGGTCCGGTCCCAGGATAGGGATGTGAGTTCCATCTATAGCCCCACCGCAGTTTGGGAATCCCATCGCGGCGAAGCCATCTATGATGACCTCCACGTTTCCCAGGGTCACTACCTTTGAGAGCAGTACCTTAACGATTGCGTTGGCTACTTGCATCACAACAACCCCCACGGTAGATTTGCCCACGCCAAAGTGGTTCGCGACAGCCCGGTAGCTGTCCGGCGTTGCAAGCTTCCAGAGGGCTATGGCCACTCGCTTCTGGACAGTCAGGGCTGCTCGCATCCGGGTGTCATTGCACTTCAGGGCAGGGGACAGCAACTCACAAAGTTCAAGGAAAGTCCCCTTCTGCATGCGAAAGTTTCGCAGCCACTGGGATTCGTCCCAGACCTGCAGCGCTATGCGGTCCCACCAGTCCATGCTTGTTTCCCGTGCCCAGAATCGCCGTTCCACAACATCCACATGACCCATTGTCACCGTGATATCCTCGGCGCTGGGTCCCGTGCTTTCTGACAGGCCTGTGCTACTCTCAGACTTCAGGCCTTCACCGCGGTGCCGTAGCCTCCTCGTCTGGTTTATCTGCATCTGCCTCTGGTAAAGGTGGATGATAACCTGCGAGGCGTTGACAACGGCCACAACTGCAGCGATGGTCGCAGCGGGATCCATGCTCGCAGTGCTGTGGCGTCCGCGCTGGCACTGACCGGAAAATTGCGCGAACTGATTTCCCGCCGGCGCTTTCAGGGAGGGAGGGAGGGCGGTAGTGACGGACGGATGACGACAATTACCCAAAAGCACCCTCGACCCTTTTTTTTTACCCAGAAGGCATTGGCGGCTCGACCCAGAATTCCAATGGGCAGCGGGGACTGCGGGAACTGTGGGATAGCTGCCCACAGTGCACCGCTTCCAATGTCGACGCTTTCCCCGTTAGTGTGGACTCACAAAGTCGAATTACTGTCCTTAGTGTGGACACACACGTTCGACTTTGCAATATCGATTCTACATTTTCGATTGAAGAGAAATCGAACTACCCTCGTAGTGTAGACATACCCTATGTCTTCTTTGAGTTACACAGGAAAGTAATGCATAATCTGTGAGTGGTACCTTTAATTGTTGCATTACTTGTATAAACAATGGTGGTAGCAAAAAAAAGGCATATTTCTTTACATTCTAATGATGTTGGACTGTTGTATTAATTGAAATGGAATATACTGGTCCAAAAAGCCAAAGGTTTTAACATGACCCTGAAACTGTCAAAAATTAAACAGTTTTAAACTGGGTTGGGTTTGGTATACAGAGACCTCAGCCTGCTTAGTACCATGGAAAACTCACTAATTAAACATCATTTTCACCTTTTTTTTTTAAAGATACAGAAAAAGAATGAAAAATAGGTAAAGCATTTAAAATGTAAAGTATTAAGCAAGTCTTTCATTTTAACAACATCTTTGTTCCCTTTTGCTATAGAGAATTTTAATAAGGAAGAACCCTTTGTTTGACAGTTTTTTAGAGGATATTAAAAATGGTAATAATTGTCCTTTTTGTGAAAAAGAGAAGTTAGTTAGTCTGGAGCTGATGTTGTTAAAGTCTGATTCCCTCCTAGAAGACAAAACAAGACAAACTCACACAGATGTGGAGAAAAAAGAACAGGAAAGATGGAAAATGCAGTTTTTGTCTCTGAGGTTGACTCTCACTTGCAACCTCACTGTTGGAAAAATACAGGCACGGCACATGGTCTTAATAACTACTCTATGACCTGACAAATGTGTACCAGCATTGGGCTGGTTAGGGCATTGCTTTTAGCTGCCTTTCTCTGGTCACATGTTCACAGCAACATTATAAAATATACAGACTTGGCTGGCTAAACCAGACTGTTAATAGACAGAAGGAAAAAGAAGAGGAGACAGGAAAGAAAAGAAATAAGGTGGAGAAGTAAAAGGACACATGGGGTGGTGGTGGCAAAGTCTCACATTGGTATTTAGGGTTTAGATGGAGCCAATACAGGTGGCAATGTCATCTGGTACCCTCTTTCTTGGCCTGGTCTGGTTAGGAACTGCACATTTCTGGAATATGACGACGGTCCAGGGTTCCAGGAGACAATGGGGTTGGCAGCCTCGAGGGTGGAGCTCACTCCTTCACCTTCTCCCATCTTTCAGTCTGCCATCATTGCAATAGCCAGCTTTCCCCCCTCAAAATCTATTTTTGAGGACCCCAGAAGGAATCCCCTCATTTTGTTCACCAGTTAGGCCTTAATTTCCAACACACCAATTTTGGTCTATTAATTTCTGGACCCACACTTATTTACCAGACACGATCTTAACACAGTCCTTGAATTATATCAGTAGGCCTTTTCATTTAAATAAATTCAGTCTGTCTCCTTCTTACGGTTTTTCTTAAATAGTTTTATATAACAGCTTATTGTGACAAGTCATGAACTTTTACCCACTTCTAACCAGTTAGGCTAACATTTAAAGTAGGCCTGCTTGGCCTCAATTATGACAACAGGACTGACATCAACTTCATTTAATTTAATTGTATAATAATATTTACTTATTTTCTCTGCAATATTCTGCATAAGTAAAATTTAAGACCCATTTAATTCTGATGTATTGGGATGTGAAACTGCATAAGTATTCAGATGTGTCCCGTATGCTTGTACAAACATTACAAATAATGTAACCCTTCTGCCAGGTGGAGTTGTCAGCAACAAGGGCCAGGTTCAATATCCAGGGATCCCTCTTAACAATACAATACAGAACTAGCTCAAGCTCCCACCTGGTAATCTGGGAAAATTAAACACCATCCCTGGGCACTCACAAGCCTTGAGTCTGTGTATAGAAGATAACATTTTAATAAAAGGGGGAAATGAACCTGGCATTAATTTGGGGAAACACCACAACCATGATTTGAACACATCTGACCATGAGCAAAACTCCTGCCCCAGAGCACATTGGGCAGTGTCCTTTGCCTCAGTGTCTCACCTTGGGTGTGAAAGTCCAACAAACAAATATCCTTTTAACACACCACTCCCCTCTCCCTGCCCCACACCCCACTCACAGCTGCTGTCCTTGGTCAGTGAAGACCCAGAGTTCAGAGGTGAGTTCATGTGAGTTCACCTCCTGTGACCCGGAGAGGGGAGGGAACAAGAAGCAATGCCTTCATTGCTGCTGCTGCTGCAGCTGACTCACAGTTACTGCTGTTCACTCTGCGTGGCTGCCTGCTGCTGCTGCACCATCGTTCACTCCGCTGCTGTCATTCAGTGGTCCACCATTCACTCCATGCCATTGTCTGCTCCATCACCTGTGGCCATCACCTTCTGCTGCCACCTGCCTCTCTACTGCAACCTCTGCGAGTCGGTCTCGAGGTTCCATGCTGCTGTCAGTGATTTCAGCTCTCGGTGGGGGAACCTCACTTCTAATGCAGGCTGAGCAACCTCTTCTGCAGAAACACTGTCCCACAGCAGATCTAAGCAGCGCTTAGACCTGATTATTCGTGATTTCAGCTCTAGTGATCACTTAAAACAAAAGACTCACAATGGAACCTAATTAGCTCTATCTTTAAACAGTGGGGAGGGGAGGGGTTAAATGGTGTTTAGGACTCTTAGGCAAAGCGCACACCCCCAGGCAGGAACACCTGTCCCCACCCGCTCTCACCCTCCACTGGAATCTGGCATCGGAACCCCCTGCTTAGCGAGTTCAGTTCAGTTGAGGGTGATCCCCTCAATCAGGACAGGCTAAGTACAGTTCTGCTATCCTTTACTCAGACAATAAGGAAAACAACATTTCGCCATTACCCCTGCATTTAGTCATAGGTGCTGGAACTAGGGTGTTGGGGGTACTGCAGCACCCCCTGGCTTGAAGTGGTTTCCATTATATACAGGGTTTACAGTTTGGTTCAATGGCTCTCAGCACCCCAACTATAAAAATTGTTCCAGCACCCCTGCATTCAGTACTAAAGTGATTTGTAATCCAACACAAGCCAAAATCAATCACTTGGGCAGCACAACTCTGTCTGTTGGATACCTAGGCAGAGTAGGTGTGTTCATGTAAATACAGGCTGGTCCTGAAGCTTTCTCCCCCCAGCTCATCACTAGCTGTCAGGGGAGAGCTGCTTCAGATCTGGCTAACAGTAATAAAATGCCAAATGTACTTGTATGAATGCAGTGCTCCAGAGGACTATTAAAAACAAGCATATCGTTATACTTGTGTGTCCACATGTGGAAATCTGATCTTGATTTAGTGATTTCACAGAATAAAGAAACCTCTGTCTAGCTGAGTTCCCTCATAGTACCAGAACCAGTTACATCTACTTTTTAAAAATCTGATTTTTTTTTTTCATTTCCCTCTGCTTGTATGGGAGTCACAGACCAAGATAAGAAGCTGGTGCTTTTGTGTTGAGTCCCCAACACGGGTATCAGCGGTAAAATAATATGGTCAGAAGGTAACCCTGAAACTTGTGTTATCCTGCACATTAGGAAAAGAGCTGAAGAATGTGAATCAGCTACTGGAGTGTGTTGTGAGTTTACAAGTAAAAGCCATGAAAGCTATTTTAATAAGTACTGCTTTTGCCATTCCCTTTTACAATCTTATATTTCTTGTCTTTCAGAGTGACTTCTACTCAGAGGAGAAAATCTTTACCCTCTGCATCTTGATTAATAGTAATCATTCTTGGTCCCTGAATCACTGGAATGAACTATGCTTGTCACAATAAGTCAACACTTTTTGCAGCTCACTGTACATTCTCCTTGACTGTCTGGATGGCAAGGGTCTACTTCAACACGGTGTGTTCTGGAGTCAGACTATTTGGCCAAGATTTTCAAAAGTAAATAATAATTTTGGGTGCCCAATCTCAGACACATTGTAAGGGCCTGATCCTCAGAAAGTGCTGAGCACCATCCCTCTAAAAATCAGTCCCCTTTAGCATGTTTTAGATTGGGCACCCAAAATCGCTAGTCACTTTTGAAAATCTGGGCCTTCACTCTCTTGTTTTTTTCCTAGGTAGGATCACAAGCTATTCTTCAGAAAACCAGTAATGGGTCCAGGTTTGTCAATCGTTATCACACAGTGGAATCTGAAATAAGAGTGTATCCCCCTAGGAGCTCAGGTACCACTATGTGGTGACTGTTAGCAAATGACAAAATATTATCTTTTAATGGCAGCAACTGAATGTCCTGCAGTGCTGAGGCTCATATTGATAAGCTGCCTGAATTCCCACTTGTGCATACAGAAAGGAGTGCATTCTCAGAAGGACAAGTTGTGTCTCAAACGTTTGCATTCAAGCCACAAACTGGTTTTAAATCTGAGCACTCATGACTCTAGCTCCCTTACTTGTGCCTGCAAATTAATTATGGGCACAAAAAGGGAACTCCATCTTACTGAAAATTTGGCTCCAGATGTGTGTGATAACACATTTGTGTGCTTGGAGGTTTTTAAGACCAGGTTAGACAAACACCTATCAGGAATGGTCTAGGTATACGTCATCCTGCCTCAGTGTGGGGGGGGGGATGGATCAGATGACCTCATGAGGCCCCTTCAAGCACCACATTTCTATGATACTATAGTCACTGAATTTCTGTGTGTCAACTTTGAAGGAAGGTCCATAATAACTATGGTAAATGAAAACACAAAACATAAGCTCTTTAAATGCCGTTTTTGTCCCCAAAGCATGCTCATTCCTCCACCCTACAGAACTGCTTCAGGGGCCTCACAAAATCTAAAAGGAATGATGTTTAGCTGTAAAGTCGTCCCTGGGGCTTATAAAACTCGACACTGCCTTTGCAAGTTGAGGCCCAATAGACATCACTCAGATTGTTTTATTCCTTGTCACATTTCTCTGAGGTGGTTTAGTATCTTAGCCATTTCAAGTGGTATCAGGCTGAGTATCAGGGATTCATTTTTCAGTGCTTGCACATGTAAATTCCATTAACATTAATGGAGTTAAACATACTAATGATTAGCAAAATACACACACACAGAGTTTATGCAGCTAAGATTTGTTTATTATGCCAAAAAGGTTTTAAACTGGTTTCTCTTCCCACTGATGTTATAAAATTTGTTTTCTGAATTATTTGCACAGCTCTAGAAAATGAAAATTTGACAAGAAATTAGCCTCCAAAATGAACTTCTGATGTACTCTAACAACTTGTGCTACTAAGCAATGGCTAAGTACTGAGGATTGTAAATTGACTGTGCTAGCCTGGGATTGAAAATATTTTCATAGGCCGAAAATGCAAAGTTAAGCACCTGAATAAATGGCCTGATTTTCACCATCCGTGTGGTCCATTTTGCAGTGTGTGGGTGTCCACAGCAGGGCTCTTGAACTGTCTTGTGTTCCACAGCACCTCCGTGTTTTCCAAGTCTGACCTATTCATCCTGTCCATTTTCAGCACTGCAGGATATATAATGGGCCTTTTAGTCACACCCACCTTTTGTTACCTGTCTACAGGTTACACGCGGATCAGGTTGATTGGTATAAGCTTCTTTCTCATGCCTTTTCCTATGCATCTCTTGTCAAATGTCTGCTCTTTCTATATGGTTTGCTGTGAAAAAAGAACAACAGGACTAAATTACTTTCTCAGGGTCATGCAGACAGTCAGCAGGAGTGAGGAATATAACCCAGAAGTTCTGATTACAAGTGCCAGCCATTGGACAAACACTGGATGAAAAATAAAATAAAAACAATTGACAGAATACTCTTTCTTTCCCCTTCTGTGCTTAAAATAGAATTAACTGAAGAACCAGTGTTCCACAGATGTTACAGTGTAAAACTACACAGAACACCATTGGTCCTAAAAGTTTGGATTAATGAAGGACATTTTCTGTCTTCAAACAAACACACTGGGAAACAAGTAGAAAAATAAACAAAAGTAGACTGAGAAATCAGCAAACAAACTGAATATCAAAGAGTTCAGGATAGTGCTACTGTACACTATGTATGGTATGTGGAGATATGTGTCAAAAGCACTCGGAAATGGGTGAGTTGAGATATAGTCACACAAGTTGTTTTCCGTTCCCCAGGAATATGAATATTACTGGGACATTGTAGAAATGTGATCTATACTGAAACTTTCAGACATTATAGTGTTACAAATTCAAGAGGAATGTAAAATACAAACCAGATAATTGCTTAATCCCCACACTCATATAAAGGAGGGTAAGATTTATTTTCACTCCTATCTGCTTGTTTTTATCTGCCTGTCTCTCAGAACACAATATGATATAGAGCAGGAATAGACCTGGGTGGTGTTTGATTCACAGTAATGGAAAATTTCTTCCACTGACTTATTTTAGGGTTTAAACTCTGGACAATATTTTAAACAAGAAAGTAAAATACTGTCTTTCTTTTTTAACTATTTATTTATTAAGGACATATTAACAGGTTTACAAATCCTTGCCATGTACATATCAGAGACAAAACAATAATCACACTAGTGAGCTTTTGTTTAGAGACACATTATACAGTAATACAATCATCAGAACTCTCTCTTAAACAATGTTTACCATATTACAGAGTTAGCATCTTTACACTATCCAGAACATGTCATTTTTATTGATTTTATTAAACTGAGTGATATCTCTGATTACACATATTGGACAAACCAGGCATGTCTATCGAACACTGATATATTAAAAATTGGACATATGTGTTATTTTTTGTTTTTGCGCAAGTGAATGTTCTTTGTATGAATACTGAATAAATGCTAACCAAATATCTAAGTATCGATCTGTCTTCTATCTATTTTGCTGAGTATGTAAATGATACCTTAATTTTTTGAAATTAAATACGCAATACAACTAGAATTGTAGAGTTAGTAGTGGCGTTTCCAACATAATCCTTCATGTAAGAGTGATCTGTAGTTTAAAATATTTGACTTTACAGATTTTACCTAAATAAACCTTTGTGGTCAAAGGACCAGTTGATCTAATTCTTTTGATCTAACTTGATTTTCAGCCATTTCAAGGGCTATTTGAGTCCCACTAACAGCCCACACGCTGATGTTGCAATCTTTTTCCCCTAAATTACATAGGCAAGATTTTCAAAACTGCTGAACACTCACAATCAAGGTAAAATTTTCAAAAGAGCTCAACACTTAAGATTTTCACAAACGTTCAGCAGCCCCCAGCAGTTCCCATCGAGAAACATGCCAAAGCCACTTGTGCTGGGTGCTGTACACACATAATTAACAAACAAAACAAAATGAAACCAACCAACCAGTATGTGCACCAAAGAGCTTACAACTCAAACATATAATGAGGGACAACATGTTGATATAACAGAAGAAAATGGGGAGGGGAGCACAAGATAGCAGGAAGACAATTCCGTCTAACATCGCAAGAAACAGACACAACCATATGCAATGTACCATTTGAGATGTAAGAACATACGAACGGCTGTAGTGGGTCAGACCAAAGGTCCATCTAGCCCAGTATCCTGTCTACCGACAAGTGGCCAATGCCAGGTGCCCCAGAGGGAGTGAACCTAACAGGCAATGATCGAGTGATCTCTCTCCTGCCATCCATCTCCACCCTTTGACAAACAGAGTCTAGGGACACCATTCCTTACCCATCCTGGATAATAGCTATTAATGGACTTAACCTCCATGAATTTATCCAGTTCTCTTTTAAACACTGTTATAGTCCTAGCCTTCACAACCTCCTCAGGTAAGGAGTTCCACAAGTTGACTGTGCGCTGTGTGAAGAAGAACTTCCTTTTATTTGTTTTAAACCTGCTGCCTATTAATTTCATTTGACCCCTAGTTCTTGTATTATGGGAATAAGTAAATAACTTTTCCTGATCTACTTTCTCCACATCACTCATGATTTTATATACCTCTATCATATCCCCCCTTAGTCTCCTATTTTCCAAGCTGAAAAGTCCTAGCCTCTTTAATCTCTCCTCATATGGGACCCGTTCCAAACCCCTAATCATTTTAGTTGCCCTTCTCTGAACCTTTTCTAGTGCCAGTATATCTTTTTTGAGATGAGGAGACCACATCTGTACGCAGTATTCAAGATGTGGGCGTACCATCGATTTATATAAGGGCAATAATATATTCTCCGACTTATTCTCTATCCCCTTTTTAATGATTCCTAACATCCTGTTTGCTTTTTTGACCGCCTCTGCACACTGCGTGGACATCTTCAGAGAACTATCCACGATGACTCCAAGATCTTTTTCCTGATTTGTTGTAGCTAAATTAGCTCCCATCATATTGTATGTATAGTTGGGGTTGTTTTTTCCAATGTGCATTACTTCACATTTATTCACATTACATTTCATTTGCCATTTTGTTGCCCAATCACTTAGTTTTGTGAGATCTTTTTGAAGTTCTTCACAGTCTGCTTTGGTCTTAACTATCTTGAGCAGTTTAGTATCATCTGCAAACTTTGCCACCTCATTTTTACCCCTTTCTCCAGATCATTTATGAATATGTTGAATAGGATTGGTCCTAGGACTGACCCTTGGGGAACACCACTAGTTACCCCTCTCCGTTCTGAGAATTTACCATTAATTCCTACCCTTTGTTCCCTGTCTTTTAACCAGTTCTCAATCCATGAAAGGACCTTCCCTTTTATCCCAAGACAACTTAATTTACATAAGAGCCTTTGGTGAGGGACCTTGTCAAAGGCTTTCTGGAAATCTAAGTACACTATGTCCACTGGATCCCCCTTGTCCACATGTTTGTTGACCCCTTCAAAGAATTCTAATAGATTAGTAAAACACGATTTCCCTTTTCAGAAACCATGTTGACTTTTGCCCAACAATTTATGTTCTTCTATGTGTCTGACAATTTTATTCTTTACTATTGTTTCGACTAATTTGCCCAGTAGCGACGTTAGACTTACCGGTCTGTAATTGCCGGGATCACCTCTAGAGCCCTTTTTAAATATTGGTGTTACATTAGCTATCTTCCAGTCGTTGGGTACAGAAGCCGATTTAAAGGACAGGTTACAAACCCTAGTTAATAGTTCCGCAATTTCACATTTGAGTTCTTTCAGAACTCTTGGGTGAATGCTATCTGGTCCTGGTGACTTGTTAATGTTAAGTTTATCAATTAATTCCAAAACCTCCTCTAGTGACACTTCAATCTGTGACAGTTCCTCAGATTTATCACCTACAAAAGCCGGCTCAGGTTTGGGAATCTCCCTAACATCCTCAGCCGTGAAGACTGAAGCAAAGAATTCGTTTAGTTTCTCCGCAATGACTTTATCGTCTTTAAGCGCTCCTCTTGTATCTCGATCATCAAGGGGCCCCACTGGTTGTTTAGCAGGCTTCCTGCTTCTGATGTACTTAAAAAATATTTTGTTATTACCTTTGGAGTTTTTGGCTAGCCATTCTTCAAACTCCTCTTTAGCTTTTCTTATTACATTTTTACACTTAATTTGGCAGTGTTTATGCTCCTTTCTATTTACCTCACTAGGATTTGACTTCCACGTTTTAAAGGAAATCTTTTTATCTCTCACTGCTTCTTTTACATGGTTGTTAAGCCACGGTGGCTCTTTTTTAGTTCTTTTACTGTGTTTCTTAATTTGGAGTATACATTTATCACTGCATGAGAAACTTTATTGCCACTAAATGATGAACCAAAGTAGCATGATGTTCAATTAACTGTGATGTAAACACAAACATGATGTGTCTACTCTTTGCATTGCCTGCCAGAGAAATGCTCTAGCAGATAATGGTCATAAGTCTGTAAGAAAGCCAGTTAGCTGCTCTATGAAATAAATAGCCTATAGGAATCAGAACTGAATCTAAATGTTCTGATCTGATCAGTAGGTATTGGTATAGGAGTATTTCTTCACATGAGACATAGTCCAACACATGACAAATATCTCATTAACTTCTTTGGGAGATGGCTCAGGACCTCTGTACTGAGCTGTAGTTAAACATGAAGAGGCTGCCATCTTGTGGTTGCTGATAGCCTTTATTTTAGCATTTAGTCTTACTGGTGGAGTTTAATATGTTCAATTATCCAGCTGTCACTGCAAATATTAGACAAGTTCTGCAGGAAGATTTTGATTTTCAGACAGGAAGCTATTATTTATGGACACATAAAGAAAAGGACATTTGGCTCACTGAGACTTGCCTCCATGTAGTGGTCCATTTTCTTCAACATGGTCATTACATGTAGCTTGAGTGACCCTAATGTATTTGTATAACACACTTATCTTACAATAATTACCTTTCAAATTATTGAACCCTTGCTATTTCCTGAATACAAAGATCTATACACACACACACACACACACACACACACACACACACACACACACACACACCTCTCTCCTTTATTTAATTGCCAAGCTTAGTCCTAGCATTACCTGTGACCTAGATTGTACTGGATATTTTAGCACAGGTTTATTGGGTGGGCATTATCTGCCCCATTTACGTTTTTAAATATTGTACTAAAATACCTCTCTAGAGGCTCTGGCAAAAAACAAACAAACAACCCAGAGCCTACTGTTTGAAATGGATTTTTCCCCACACACATTCATGATATACCAGGATCAATATTTTCCTCAATAGTCCCTAAATGACATCCCTGGTATCCAAAATATAAGTGGAATCACATCAAAAGGAACATGTCCTGCTCCAGGCAATAGCAATGCACAGAAAAATGTGAACAATTCATCAAAAAGAAAGGGCAGCATTAGGAGTAAGTTAGCATTTCATAGAAAAAAAAGTTAAGAGCAAATTCTGCAGACTTTATTCTGTCATTCTGTTATGACACCGTAGGTCCATGGCAATTGCCATAGCATCACATCATACATATGGCTTGACATGAGGTACTGAGCACCCTCTTAAGAGACATATAAATGTAGTATGACATGGGCACTTTCCTACTCATTACCATCTGGAGGAAAAACCTGTTTCCCGTTAAGCCAAATACGTTTTCCCAAATTCATAATGCTCAGTTCAACTCAGATTATTTTTGGTTCCATGCAGTGCTTGAACTCTTTCTATCGAAATCCTTTCCCCCCTTTCTGCACTTGGTTCAGGGGGAGGGGGAGAAAGGACGGAGAAAAGAGGGTCTTTTCCCGAGCTACATTTCTTTTGTATAGATCTCTGGTTTGGGTTAATTTAACTGAGTTGTTCACTCTGCCATAAAGTGCTGAACTATCCTAGGGGCTTTTCAACCATGCTTTTTGAATTGGACATGAAGGGGCTTGTCCAAAGCAATACAGCAGATGCATGGGCAGGTTTCATTAAAGGAAATCACCAGAATCTTTGTTTTCCTTAGCACTGTACAAGACGAGTAGGAGAGGTACCCCTTGTAAGTCATGCTCTTATTCAGAGTTCTCGTAACACCTAAGTAGAAATAAAGGACTCCTTTTTTTTTTTAAACAGTTGGAATTAAAAATATATGTACTTTGTACATGGAAAATTATTTGCTGCTAATATGCTAGCCCAACGCTAAATATGGATTAATGGGGTCAGAATAGGATATACAATTACCTTTCAAATGATTTATTATTATATATTATATCTACGGTGGTCATGCCTACTCACTCCACATGCAGATAAGAGATCTCCTGTGCTATGCCCTGTATAAACTGCACAGACAGCCTCTGCCCCAGATAATTCACAATCCTGTCAATATTTACCCACTGCTACTGCACAGTTGTATCTTCCCCTTTAAATTTAGGGAAAAACTTCTGAGGGCCTGATTCTCCTCTGACACACACTGATATGAATCAACAGTAATCCCAGTGAAGTTAGTGGAGTTACTCCAACACGAGACGTGTGAAAGAAGAATCAGGACTTGACTTTTTAATGGTGACCATTATATATATTGCCCTCCCGGACAA
Source organism: Emys orbicularis (assembly GCF_028017835.1). Classification (NCBI taxonomy): domain Eukaryota; kingdom Metazoa; phylum Chordata; order Testudines; family Emydidae; genus Emys; species Emys orbicularis. Next base: position 91,241,628 of record NC_088686.1, on the reverse strand, counting down.
ATATGCTAATAAATCTTATCTGCGAGGGTCAGAAGGCTCAGATGGCTCCTAATGATTGACAGAAATTGTTGTATATGTGCTATGTCCAGCTGTGCAAATTTAGGCCAAGGCAGTAAAGATGGAACTGCCTCTCAGCTACAATGGTGTCATGCAGAAGTACTATTGTTACAGGGTGGGGTGATCCTTTAAGGGAGGTGAACTGAGCTTACTTGTGACTAATTAGTTGCCTCCCAGGGATGGGCTTGAGGCCAGGGATCAGGTGACAGTCTGCAGGTCACCTGGTCTTCTGATGATAGGCCAGAAAGCAGCTCACTTAGGGGGGAGACCTACAGGAGACCCAGAGTCAGAGGAAAGGAACTGGAAGGGAATTCTCCATGTTAGTGAAGTGGAACACTTGGCTAAGAGGTCCTGCTGTCTGGTTCTTGTAAAGCCTTATGTGTTTGAATTGTGTTCGATGGTTTTGTTTTTTATAATTAAGCCTATGCCTGGTGTTCAAGACTGAAACTCTGCCACTCTCACAGGCTTTATTTGATGCACTGGCTGGTGAGCTGGTGCACTGGCTTACAATGCTCATTTGTGTTATTTACATAGCTCCATAGATGTACAGAGTGCTTCACAGAACAAATACTCAAACCCTGTCTGCCCTGAAGAGTTTATAATCTAAGGGTATGTCTACACTGTGAAATTAGGTTGATTTTATAGAAGTCAATTTTTAGAAATCGATTTTATACAGTTGATTGCGTATGTCCCAACTAAGCGCATTAAGTAGCTAGCATCGACTTACAGAGTGGTGCACTGTGGGTAGCTATCCCACAGTTCCCGCAGTCTCCGCTGCCCATTAGAATTCTGGGTTAAGCTCCCAATGCCTGATGGGGCAAAAACATTGTCGCGGGTGGTTTTGGGTACATGTCGTCAGTCGCCCCTCCCTCCGTGAAAGCAACAGCAGACAATCGTTTCGCGCCTTTTTTCCTGGGTTACCCACACAGACGCCATACCACGGCAAACATAGAGTCCGCTCAGCTCACCGTCACCGCTGCTGTTCTGAGCATTTTAACCACCTTGCGCATTATCCTGGAATATATGCAGAACTGGGCTAAGAGACACCAGCACGAGGTGGATTTTGATGAGGACATGGACATCGACGTTCCTGAAAGCACGGGCTGTGGCAATTGGGACATCATGGTGGCAGTGGGGCTGGTTGATACAGTGGAACGCTAATTCTGGGCCAGGCAAACAAGCACAGACTGGTGGGACCGCATAGTGTTGCAGGTATGGGATGATTCACAGTGGCTGCGAAACTTTCGCATGCGTAAGGCTACTTTCCTGGAACTCTGTGAGTTGCTTTCCCCCACTCTGAAGCGCAGGAATATCAATATGAGAGCTGCTCTGACAGTTGAGAAGCGAGTGGCGATAGCCCTGTGGAAGCTTGCAATACCTGACTGCTACCGGTCAGTCGGGAATCAATTTGGAGTGGGCAAGTATACTGTGGGGGCTGCTGTGATCCAAGTAGCCAATGCAATCGTTGATGTTCTGTTATCAAGGGTAGTGACTCTGGGAAATGTGTAGGTCATACTGGATTGCTTTGCTGCAACAGGGTTCCCTAACAGTGGTGGGGCGATAGATAGAACGTATATCCCCAACTTGGCACCGGACCACCTTGCCAACCAGTATGTGAACCACAAAGGGTACTTCTCAATGGTGCTGCAAGCACTGGTGGATCACAAGGGACATTTCACTGACATCAACATGGGATGGCTGGGAAAGGTGCATGACACTCGCATATTTAGGAACTCTGGGCTGTTCAAGAAGCTACAAGAAGGGACTTACTTCCCAGACCAGAAAATTACCATTGGGGATGTTGAAATGCCAATAGTTATCCTTAGGGACCCAGCCTACCCCTTGCTCCCATGGCTAATGAAGCCTTACACAGGCAGCCTGGACAGTAGTAAGGAGCAGTTCAACTATAGGCTGAGCAAGTGCAGAATGGTGGTACAGTAGAATGTGCCTTTGGACATTTAAAAGCTCGCTGGCGCTGTTTGCTGAGTAGGTCAAACCTCAGCGCAACCAACATTCCCATTGTTATTGCTGCTTGCTGTATGCTCCATAATATCTGAGAGAGTAAGGGGGAGATATTTATGGCGGGGTGGGAGGTTGAGGCAAATCGCCTGGTGTACGATTTTGAACAGCCAGACACCAGAGCGATTAGAAGAGCACAGCAAGGCGCGCTGCGCATGAAAGAGGCTCTGAAAACCAGTTTCATGACTGGCCAGGCTTCGGTGTGACAGTTGTGTGTGTTTCTTCTTGATGCAAACCCGCCCCCTTTGTTGATTTTAATTTCCTGTAAGCCAACCACCCTGCCCCCTTCGAAATAAAGTAACTGTTGTTTTGAAACCATGCATTCTTTCTTTAAAAAAAATAAAAATAAAAAATGAGATAACGGACAAGGTAGCCCGGATGGGGTGGGGGAGGAGGGAAGGACAAGGCCACATTGTTTATTGTAGCCACACTAAAAATCAAACTGTTTGACTGACAGCCTTCTGTTTCTTGGGCCATCCTCTGGAGTGGAGTGGCTGGGTGCCTGGAGCCTCCCTCCCCCGTATTCTTCAGCGTCTGGGTGAGGCGGATATGGAACTTGGGGAGGAGGGCATGCGGTTATACAGTGGATGCAGCGGGGGTCTGTGCTCTTGTTGGGTTGGCTTTCCTGCAGCTCCAACAGACGCTTCATCATGTCCGTTTGCTCCCCCATTAGCCTCAGCATCGCGTCCTGCTTCTGCTCTTCGCACTCACTTAATTCTTTCCTGGCCTCTGCCACTGAATGCCCCCATGCATTAAGCTGTGCCCTATCAGTGCGGGAGGACTGCATGAACTCGGAAAACATGTCATCGCAAGTGCGTTTCTTTTGCCTTCTAATCTGTGATAACCTCAGGGATGGAGATGATAGGGGTAGCGTAGAAACATTTGCACCTGGGGGGAGATAAAAAGGGAGAGTAAAATTTAAGATGATACATTTCTGAGAACAAAAGGGAGACTCTTTCACAGTGAAAAGAGTGTTTGGTTGTTTGAAGGACCGTGTGCTGTGGCTGGCAGTTGGAAGCTGTGAGCTTCAAAGGAAGGTCTGAAGGCTAGAAGCCTCTGGTAATTGGCTGATCCTTAATCAGTGGGCGGGGCATTCACCCAGGCCAGGGCTTTATAAAGCAGCGCACAAGCGACCAGGGAGCTTTTGCGACCAGGGGCTGCTAACAGGGAGTTTCGCAAGGGAGTTTGGAAGGGGAGCAGGAAGGGAGCGCGGGTCCCTTGCCGGTTCTATCTTATACCCTTTATTCCCCTTAAAACCTATAGCCCAAACTACATTCAAAACTTCTTGCTTTAAACAACCCCTTCATTAACTAGGAGAAAATGCAGGCAGAAGCCCAGCTGCAGAGTGGGGGCTATCCAGTTTATTGCACTGAGTGTAGCATGTATGATTACCTGCCCCGTGGGCGGTTGCGTATGTGTGCATTCGGTGCAAGAAGCTCCTGGCCCTCAGAGACCACGTACGGCCTCTGGAGGCAAGGGTGGCGGAACTGGAGGAGCTAAGGGAGGCAGAGAGGTATGTTGATGAGGCTTTCCGGGACACTGTAGAATTGTCCCACCTCCGGTCAGACAGCCCCTGCGCTGTTGAGGAGGATGAAAGGCCCAGGGAAGCAGAGCAGTCAACGGGAGCAGAGGGAAACCTTCCCATAGTTGGGACCCTCCTTCCAGACGGTGCTGGGGTTGCCTCTCGCACTGAGGTTACCTCTCCAGGGGAGGGAACTCCAGTTGCTAGGAAAAGGCAGATATTAGTATTGGGAGATTCGATCATTAGAAACGTAGATAGCTGGGTTTGTGATGACCGGGAGAACCGTATGGTGACTTGCCTGCCTGGTGCAAAGGTTGCGGATCTCTCGAGGCATCTAGACAGACTTATGTGTAGTGCTGGGGAGGAGCCGGTGGTCGTGGTACATGTAGGTACCAATGACATAGGGAAGGGTAGGAGAGATGTCCTGGAGGCCAAATTTAGGCTGCTAGGGAAGAGACTGAAATCCAGAACCTCTATGGTGGCATTCTCAGAAATGCTCCCAGTTCCACGCGCAGGGCCAGGTAGGCAGGCAGAGCTTCAGAGTCTCAATGCGTGGATGAGACGATGGTGTAGAGAGGAGGGGTTTACAGTCATTAGGAACTGGGGAAACTTCTGGAATGGGGGGAGCCTATACAGGAAGGATGGGCTCCACCTAAACCAAAGTGGAACCAGACTGCTGGCACTAAACATTAAAAAGGTTGTAGAGCAGTTTTTAAACTAGGAGATGGGGGAAAGCCGACTGCTGCAGAGGAGCATGTGGCTTGGACAGAGACTTCTCTTAGGGGAGAGTCTAATGATAGAGAATCTCCAGGTTATAGTCAGGAGCAGAGGATGGAAGAGGATAAAGTAGGGGCCAGATCAGATGATAAACATTCACATAAAAAAGAATCTGATACATCAGAAAAGGGCAGACAAATAAACAGTGACAAGTTTTTAAAGTGCTTGTACACAAATGCTAGAAGTCTAAATAATAAGATGGGTGAACTAGAGTGCCTTGTGATAAAGGAGGACATTGATATAATAGGCATCACAGAAACCTGGTGGACTGAGAGCAGTCAATGGGACACAATCATTCCGGGGTACAAAATATATCGGAAGGACAGAACAGGTCGTGCGGGGGGGGGGGGGGGGGGAGGGAGTGGCACTATATGTGAAAGAAAATGTACAATCAAATGAAGTAAAAATCTTAAGCAAATCCGCATGTTCCATAGAATCTCTATGGATAGAAATTTCATGCTCTAATAAGAATATAACATTAGGAATCTATTATCGACCACCTGACCAGGACGGTGATAGTGATGATGAAATGCTAAGGGAAATTAGAGAGGCTATCAAAATTAAGAACTCAATAATAGTGGGGGATTTCAATTATCCCCATATTGACTGGGAACATTTCACTTCAGGACGAAATGCAGAGATAAAATTTCTCGATTCTTTAAATGACTGCTTCATGGAGCAGCTGGTACGGGAACCCACAAGGGGAGAGGCAACTCTAGATTTAGTCCTGAGTGGAGCGCAGGAGCTGGTCCAAGAGGTAACTATAGCAGGACCGCTTGGAAATAGTGACCATAATACAATAGCGTTCAACATCCTTGTGGTGGGAAGAACATCTCAACAGCCCAACACTGTGGCATTTAATTTCAAAAGGGGGAACTATGCAAAAATGAGGGGGTTAGTTAAACAGAAGTTAAAAGGTACAGTGACTAAAGTGAAATCCCTGCAAGCTGCATGGGCGCTTTTTAAAGACACCATAATAGAGGCCCAACTTCAATGTATACCCCAAATTAAGAAACACAGTAAAAGAACTAAAAAAGCGCCACCGTGGCTTAACAACCATGTAAAAGAAGCAGTGAGAGATAAAAAGACTTCCTTTAAAAAGTGGAAGTCAAATCCTAGTGAGGCAAATAGAAAGGAGCATAAACGCTGCCAAATTAAGTGCAAGAATGTAATAAGAAAAGCCAAAGAGGAGTTTGAGGAACGGCTAGCCCAAAACTCCAAAGGTAATAACAAAACGTTTTTTAAGTACATCAGAAGCAGGAAGCCTGCTAAACAACCAGTGGGGCCCCTTGATGATCGAGATACAAAAGGAGCGCTTAAAGACGATAAAGTCATTGCGGAGAAACTAAATGGATTCTTTGCTTCAGTCTTCACGGCTGAGGATGTTAGGGAGATTCCCAAACCTGAGCTGGCTTTTGTAGGTGACAAATCTGAGGAACTGTCACGGATTGAAGTGTCACAAGAGGAGGTTTTGGAATTAATTGATAAACTCAACATTAACAAGTCACCGGGACCAGATGGCATTCACCCAAGAGTTCTGAAAGAACTCAAATGTGAAGTTGCGGAACTATTAACTAGGGTTTGTAACCTGTCCTTTAAATCGGCTTCTGTACCCAATGACTGGAAGTTAGCTAATGTAACACCAATATTTAAAAAGGGCTCTAGAGGTGATCCCGGCAATTACAGACCGGTAAGTCTAACATCTGTACCGGGCAAATTAGTCGAAACAATAGTTAAGAATAAAATTGTCCGACACACAGAAAAACAAACTGTTGAGCAATAGTCAACATGGTTTCTGTAAAGGGAAATCGTGTCCTACTAATCTATTAGAATTCTTTGAAGGGGTCAACAAACATGTGGACAAGGGGGATCCAGTGGACATAGTGTACTTAGATTTCCAGAAAGCCTTCGACAAGGTCCCTCACCAAAGGCTCTTATGTAAATTAAGCTGCCATGGGATAAAAGGGAAGGTCCTTTCATGGATTGAGAACTGGTTAAAAGACAGGGAACAAAGGGTAGGAATAAATGGTAAATTCTCAGAATGGAGAGGGGTAACTAGTGGTGTTCCCCAAGGGTCAGTCCTCGGACCGATCCTATTCAACTTATTCATAAATGATCTGGAGAAAGGGGTAAGCAGTGAGGTGGCAAAGTTTGCAGATGATACTAAACGGCTAAAGATAGTTAAGTCCAAAGCAGACTGTGAAGAACTTCAAAAAGATCTCACAAAACTAAGTGATTGGGCAACAAAATGGCAAATGAAATTTAATGTGGATAAATGTAAAGTAATGCACATTGGAAAAAATAACCCCAACTATACATACAATATGATGGGGGCTAATTTAGCTACAACAAGTCAGGAAAAAGATCTTGGAGTCATCGTGGATAGTTCTCTGAAAATGTCCACGCAGTGTGCAGAGGCGGTCAAAAAAGCAAACAGGATGTTAGGAATCATTAAAAAGGGGATAGAGAATAAGACTGAGAATATATTATTGCCCTTATATAAATCGATGGTATGCCCTCATCTCGAATACTGCGTACAGATGTGGTCTCCTCATCTCAAAAAAGATATACTGGCAATAGAAAAGGTTCAGAAAAGGGCAACTAAAATGATTAAGGGTTTGGAACGGGTCCCATATGAGGAGAGGTTAAAGAGGCTAGGACTCTTCAGCTTGGAAAAGAGGAGAGTAAGGGGGGATATGATAGAGGTATATAAAATCATGAGTGATGTGGAGAAAGTGGATAAGGAAAAGTTATTTACTTATTCCCATAATGCAAGAACTAGGGGTCATCAAATGAAATTAATAGGCAGCAGGTTTAAAACAAATAAAAGGAAGTTCTTCTTCACGCAGCGCACAGTCAACTTGTGGAACTCCTTACCTGAGAAGGTTGTGAAGGCTAGGACTATAACAGAGTTTAAAAGAGAACTGGATAAATTCATGGTGGTTAAGTTCATTAATGGCTATTAGCCAGGACGGGTAAGGAATGGTGTCCCTAGCCTCTGTCTGTCAGAGGATGGAGATGGATGGCAGGAGAGAGATCACTTGATCATTGCCTGTTAGGTTCACTCCCTCTGGGGCACCTGGCATTGGCCACTGTCAGTAGACAGGATACTGGGCTAGATGGACCTTTGGTCTGACCCGGTACGGCCTTTCTTATGTTCTTATGTTCTTATGAATCAAGCAATTCACAGCAGAAGGCACATGTGCTTTAAGTACAAGGTTGCATTTTGCCTTTTATATTGAGCGCCTGCCGGTATGGTGACACATCACACATGGCTGGGCAACAGACTTTGGTTTCCTGGTAGCCATGGTAAGCCTTTTGGTACACGGGGTTGGCTTCTTATGCCTTCATAACATGTGGGAATGTTTTCAAACTGCAGCGCCCTCCTTTCCAAGAGCAAGCAATGAGTTGGGTTTCACATTTAAAAGGAGGGGCTGCGGTTTTCGGGTGGATGTGCAGCACACACACACCCCCACCCCACCGCGTGGCTATTCTCTGGGATGATTCCTTCACTCCTTCCCCCTCCGTGTGGCTGTTCTCTGGGATGATCCCTTTTAGCCAAGCGCAAACAGCCCAGCATGAACAGGGTCCTTTTACTGGTCTCCTCCCTAGAATGCCATGCAGCTGATCATAGAAGCGGCATGTATGGGGGTCTGACCTGGAGCGACCATTTGCCTCCTTTGTCTTTTGGTAGGCTTGCCTGAGCTCCTTAACTTTCACATGGCACTGCTGTGTGTCCCTGTTGTAGGCTCTGTCCAACATGCCCTGTGAGATTTTGGCAAATATATTTGCGTTTCTTCTTTTTGATCGGAGTTCGGCCTGCACAGATACTTCTCCCCATACAGCAATCAGATCCAGTGTCTCCCTTTTGGTCCATGCTGGAGCTCGTTTGCGATTTTGAGGGGACTGCATGGTTACCTGTGCTGCTGAGTTCGCCACGCTGACCAAACAGGAAATGAAATGCAAAAGTTCTCAGGGCTTTTCCTGTGTACCTGGCTAGTGCATCGGAGTTCAAAGTGCTGTCCAGAGCGGTCACAATGGAGCACTCTGGGACAGCTCCCGGAGGCCAATACCGTCAATTTGAGTCCGCACTACCCCAAATTCGACACAGCAAGGTCGATTTTAGCGCTACTCCCCTTGTCAGGGAGGAGTACAGAAGTCGATTTTAAGAGCCCTTTAGGTTGACAGAACGGGGTTGGTTGTGTGGACGCAGTCATTTTTAAATTGACCTAACGCGGCTAAATTCGACCTAACCTCATAGTGTAGACCAGGCCTAAGTAACTCTAGTTAAGACCTGACTTCTGTAACAGATCTGTTACACATGAGGAGACTCAGCTTTATCTCCCCTTGTAACATGGGGCCAGATCTAAAGTCCATTGAAACCAGTGGGCTTCTGTTTAGTATGTCTAGGGCAGGCATGACCTGCACCATTAATTTTAACACCCAAACTTTGCAGAGTTAGGGTTTCAGATATAGAATCAGAAACCAGATTTCAGTTGTACCTATGCAAGCCCATTGACTTCAGTGTGATGGCATAAAGGGAAGAGAAGGCAGAATGTGGTCCCTAGCATTTAAAATATATATGAACCCTTATTCAAACTATTCATTAATAGTTAAGGCAACACCGACTTCTTCTTTAATAATGCTCCTGTTAAATACAATTGCTGTATCCTCTTAAGAGCCTAAGCTTGCAGTAAAAACTGTTCTCTCTGAAAACATTGCATTATGAATGCCCTTTGGCTGTTCCATGCAGTATTTTTACTACTTATTAACAATTAAAGGCAAACACAAATTAGTCAGGCTTGTGATGCTTTTAAGAGCACAGAGGAACAGTCGAGCAAGCATTATTTTTTTATATCACTGAAGTGCACTGTCTATTTATCCTCAAATTACCTTCAGTGAGAGCAGTTGTGCAGTCCCTAGCCATAACAACATATATGCTCACACATTCTTTACTCAGAAAGAGAACTTAGCATGGAAGACATTGTTATTTTTACCAAACCCATTCACAAATTAACTAGGACATGATGTTGCCATTTTTGCACTCCTTCATTTGTATTCTTTAATTAGAAATGGATTGGGACCAAACTGGCTATCTGTCCAGGAGTATCTCTATCAACAGCTGACAGGGCTTGTTTGGTTAATGTGATGAAACAACCCACCTTGATGTGCTTGGTATTGTTTTACATATTATGCTCATTATTGCTTAGAAGGCCACTCCTAAGTACAAGCAAAACAAGAAGACATTTGTCTTCCCTCAGTCCATAAATACTCTGCAATTCATTGCCTCTCTGGCATGGGGCCAGAGAAAGAGGAAATAGCTCATAGCCAGACACTGTGCATCCCTCCTCACCATACCTTGACAGCAAGACCAAAGAGATAGGCAACTCATTTCCTGAGTTCCCCTTCTGGAAACTTTGTGCCCTACAAATTATAAGCCAGGGCCTGAGATTGGAGTAAATGTAGGGCATATTATGACCTTAGCTAATATACCTCAAAAATATTTATAGATGGGCCAAAAATGGAACCTGAAATCTGAATCCTCCTGTAGCAGGGCAGCCTCCACGTTGAGCACTCTCCTATGGCATGCTGGTATGCCTGTCTATAAAAAGGAACACAATCTCTCTGAGTGTCCATTCAAAATCCCACTGTTGGGCATAGTTTTATTCCTGTACATGTACAATAGTTCACAGAACTCACATGATAAAAAAAAAAAGTTCTTTCCAAATCCCAAACTACAAGAGAATCCCAGTAGTTTTCCATGCCCCGTCCAGGGATACCATTTCCAGGTTGTCCACCTCTGTCAGTGTCCACTCGGTTCACAGCTCTTCTGTCCTTGTTCCAGGGCCCCACTCTCTAGGCCATCGACCTGAGAGTTACCAAAGTTGCTACTCTCCCACAACTCTGCTGCTGCAGCCCCCAAGTCAGGTATCCTGCAAGACAGTTCCTCAGAGTGTTGCACTCCCCAAGCCTCCCTTCCTGTGAGTGCTACCCCTGCTCAGGGAACATCCAGAATCAACTATCTTGTTTCTGGCTCGGCTGCCTGCAGCCCGTCACTCAGACATGCTGCAATAGGAGGACTATCCATGGTGTTCTACTCCCTCAGGCCTCCCTGCCTGTGAGTCCAACACCTGCTCCTGGGATCCACTCTCCAGCAGCAACCCTTTTGTTTTCAGACTTAGCTTCTCTAATCAAGCTGGCCCTTGCCCTTTGCCCAGGGGTCTCTACGTGAGCTCTCCTACAGCTTGGTAGGGTATCTTCACCTTCTGTTCCTCCCAGCAACTCTCTGAACCAGCTCTCATCACCATTAGCTCTCTCTCTCTCTCCCAGCTCTCCCCCAGTTATTTCTGCTACCTCTCCACTGTACCTCTTCATCTCCAGCAGCTCTTCCCTGTTGCTCCTGTCTGCCTCTAAGTCTCTTTTCCTTCTCAGGCAGCTCTCACTGGTCATTCTTCTTTCTCTCTGGGACCCAGGTGCTCTCTGCAAAGCCCAAATGGGAAGCAGAGGACCAGTTCCGGGTGCGCTGGACCTCACCCCCTCTTAAAGGTGCCAGTCACCCTGCAACACTTCCCACCCCCAAATTTTAAGTGGTGGCATAGACTGTCTTGTTGACTATCAAAGGACCATGTCATCCCTTAGTACCGTATCTTAGATCAAGACTGGCTGTTCAGGAGTGGCATGGTCTCTGATGAAGCCACCCACCCAGCTCAGAAACTTGATCATCACTAGTCATTTGAATGCTTGCATCTAGTTCACACCAATTTTGGGACCCTGAGTAGAGGCTATCCTAACTGTCGACTGGCGCATCTGATCATTTCTTAACATTGAAAAATTTGACATTTGGGGTAAAATTGTGTCCCTAGAACATGATGCAGAGCAGAGATGGCATGTAGCTATGCCATGCCAGGAAAGGATTTGTATCTCCAGACCCTTGCTCCAGGCAGGAAAGAGATTTGCTTCTGGCATAAACCAGCAGCAAATTTCTCCCCCTTTCCCATCTCAGTATGCTGGCTACTGTTTTTTTTTGGGGGGGGGGAGAGAGGGGAGAGGAGAGAGGAAGAGAAGGGGCATAACCAAGGTTTCACTTATTCACCACCCAATTTGCATTATGAGACGTTCACTCAATGAAAGCACACAGTCTTTGACTGTTGTCCATGTCGTGCTGTCTGCTTGATCCCCTGTTTATTTATTGCACAGATCACAAGAGACTGTTGCAGCTCCCTGGCATCTTTAATAGCTACCTCCATTGATACCGTGATTTCTAGTGCATATTTTAGGGTCAATTCAGTCTAAGTCCATATCCATTTCAGGATTGCTTCATTTTGCATAACACAGACCAACTTGTCACTTAAGCATCATTTAAATTCTCTCCAAACTGCCAGTGCTCTATTTATTAATTTATTTAATTCAGTCACATATTCAGAATTGGTTTCATTTTCTTTTTGATTCCAGCTATAAAAGTGGAAATGCGCTGCAATTATCAGTGGCTTCAGGAATAGATGATTTTTTTTATAATTTCCCCACTCTCACCAATTTTTTTCTTGCTTAACAGGATCGTTCAGCTGCACAATGGTTATACATTTTAGCCCCCATTATAGTCAGTAAAATCACCATCTTTTCCTCATGAGTTATACTATTAGCAATTATCTGCTGTTCCAGTTCTCTATTGAGCTATCAGAGAAGTCCATTTTCCCCAAAGAGTGAGACATTTTAAACCCGGTTTAATTTTTTTCTCTAAATTAGCTGTTTACTCATGGCCTAGTGATGCGCTTATGTGTTGGTGGGCAGATAGCTGCTGGATTTTCAACAGTTTTGACCAGTTGTCACTTAAACTGTGGAAGTAGAAACACTGCAGCATCTTTAGCTAGACACGGAAACATTTAACATTAGATGTCCCAGTGTATTGTGATAATTCAAATCTTTAGACCCACGTAAAAAAAACCCCAGCAGATTAAATTATATTTCTGGCAACTGACAAATCAATAAAAAAAACTGGCCAGTCAAATACCGGCCAGGTGGTAACCCTAAATGCAATACAAAGGGGATGCATGTAGGCCCAGTGGAGTACAAAAAACCACGTTTAACGACTACAGACAACATCCAGGGTCTAGCTACCTATACTTTCATGCACACTGCTGCTCTGGGCTGGTTCTGATAGGGTTGCCACCAGGCTGGTTTTTCTACTGCATTGCCAGTTGCTGGTGAATGTGTGCTCCCCCCCCACACACTTGTATGCCGCACACATGTGTGGCAGCATCTGTGGCCACACAGTGAACTTGTAAGAACCATGCACAAGTCATACAGCTCTGAGCACTTCTGGATGACACCTGGGTCCTACTATGATCCAGGCCCTCAACGTGACAAAACCACGGCACCTGAGGATCCTGCTCCTCTCAGCAGTGGAAACCAGAAAGCAGGATTCATGGACTTTAGACTTGCCAGCAGGGGGGGTAAGGAGTGGGGACTATTGTGGGTGGGGAGAAGTAGAGGTTCCTGGAAGGAGATGGTAGGGGGGCTCTCTTGAGGTCTGAGGCTCATTGGAGGGGATGGGTTTAGGGACTCATGGGTCAGAGGGGTCAGGGTGGTGGTGGGGCACCAGAGAAGGGATGGGAAGGGTCAGGCTGGTGAGGGGTGGCATCTCAGAAGTGCAACACTAGGTTCTGGTGTTATATGTCTATATATAGACATATAACACTAGGTTATATGTCTATACTAGAGCTGGAAGATGTAAATTCCAGCTGAAGGAGACATACTCACGCTAGCTTTCATTGAGATACCGTGCTGAAAATAGCAGGGGAGCTGCAATTAGCAGCAATACGTACCTAGGGTCTCATATGGGATGGTACTTGGAACAGCTTGGTCCTCCTGCTGCTCATGCCACTGCAGCTACACTTCTATTTTTAGTAGTCCAGCTTGATCAGAGCTAGTATGCATTTCTTCTTGAGCTGGAATTTATACCTTCCAACTCTAGTGTAGACATACCCATAAAGACCATTAGATGGCTCACAAACTACATGTAGGGATACTGCCCCATTCCTATAAACTACACAATAAACTGTAAAAAGAACAGGAGTACTTGTGGCACCTTAGAGACTAACAAATTTATTTGAGCATAAGCTTTCGTGGGCTACATCCCACTTCTTCGGATGCATAGAATGGAACATATATTGAGGAGATATATATACACACACATACAGAGAGCATGAACAGGTGGGAGTTGTCTTACCAACTCTGAGAGGCCAATTAAGTAAGAGAAAAAAAAAACTTTTGAAGTGATAATCAAGATAGCCCAGTACAGACACAACCTGTCTGTACTGGGCTATCTTGATTATCACTTCAAAAGTTTTTTTTCTCTTACTTAATTGGCCTCTCAGAGTTGGTAAGACAACTCCCACCTGTTCATGCTCTCTGTATGTGTGTGTATATATATCTCCTCAATATATGTTCCATTCTATGCATCCGAAGAAGTGGGATGTAGCCCACGAAAGCTTATGCTCAAATAAATTTGTTAGTCTCTAAGGTGCCACAAGTACTCCTGTTCTTTTTGCGGATACAGACTAACACGGCTGCTACTCTGAAACAATAAACTGTAGTTTAAAATATTCTGTACTAGATGTGCTTAACCACATGCAAAGATCCATGAAGCAAATGGATTCGCGAATTAAAGGAAAATTGCAATGCAATGTAAGACAGAGACACTAAATAGAGAGGAGAATAAATTATTACAGTCATTTTACATCATTTGTAAAGGATTAAAAAGAATAAGTAGCACTCAAATGGACAATTGATATATAGCCACAGTAACCATTAGAGCTGGATGAATACAGAGGAAAATTATTCACAGCTATGTTAGTAACTCCTAAGTAGAAATTGGGCCACAGCTGACTGAACCATAGAGTGAACGAGCAATTTGTGTGTGTATGGATTGGTGTATATGTTGGGGGTCATTATTACTACTTATGATTTCTATTGTAGTAGCACCTAGAGTCCCCATTATGGACTAACACCCATTGTGCTACACATTGTACAAATATAAAACAAAAAGATGCTCCCAGCCCCAAAGAACTTTTAAACTAATATCTCATAATACAGGCTGCCAGATACTGACATGGATCATCTCCTTGCATGGAAAATTCTGCAGAAGATCCTACAGTTTGTCTACAGTAGTGATGCATGCCCCCTGAAAACCAGGCCATTGGAACCATCCCCAAACCCGGCAGACCCATGGGTATCCATGCACATCTCCAGAGTTCCACAGGAGTCCAACGCTATCTGCACAGTGGCTCTCTGCTTGTGCATTGGCTCTGGCACTTGGTGTTCCCCTGGCAACATGGCTCCGTTAAAGATTTCTACAAGAGAGTCTCCCTGTGGTGGCTGCTCTGAGGGTGCTAAACAGAAAAAATAACAGAGTTTCACAGAGAAGCAATGATTCCTCGACCCCACCCAGTTAGATTTTGCCCCTTTCCTCAGTTTGGAGTTTAGCTCCTCAGAGTGACCTCCACAAGTTCTGCAGGAAAGTGGAGTAATTCCAATGTGTAAGTTACTCCCAGTTATGGTGTGTGAGTGCTGCAGCCATTCACTCATGAATTACACTTCAGGGCAACACTAGCAAATTCCCAGTCCCAGACTTCCCCCAGAAATGCCCAGCATCCTCCTGGTCAAAACAAGCTCATATAAAGTCCGTCATTTCATTAATAGAAAATGATATGGACAAATCCTATTATCCCAAATAAAGTTTCCCAAACACTTCAAACCAAACACACTGGTTTAGATAAAATAAAACACATTTATTAACTATAGAAGGAGATATTTTAAGTGATTACAAGTAATGATGCATACAGGTCAGAATTGGTTACAAGAAAATAAAAGGTAAAACACAACTAATATCTAACTTAACAAACTAAGTGAATTCAAAGCAAAGGTCACTCTCACCATAAATTCCAACAGGCTTACTGGCTGAATCCTTCAGTCAGGATCTCCCCTCTGTCCAATGCTGTTTCCTTTCTTCTTCAAGTGTTGATGCTGTTGGTAGAGAGAAAGGGATAGATGATTTGGGGGATTTGTTTTCTCCTCTTATAGCCCTTTTTCTTGTGCAAGAATCATCTCCAGATGATGTTCAGGAGACAGAAAGTCTGTGTGGACAAGAACCTTAAATTGCTTCTTTGTCGAAATATAGATTTTTTGCCCACACCCTCTCCTGTCGAAGAGTGGCCACTTAATCAGGTGATGGTCCATTTGGTCTAGTTGACGCCTGGTTGAGGCATTGGCTAACCTTTTGTCTCTGGGGAACTGGTTTGTGACTTCCCTCCAGAATATGTTGGAACATGTCCCAGTAATATAGCTTTATATACAATGTTGCCACACATATTTTACCAAGACAACAATGATCAGCAAATCACAAGTTTTCAAATGATACCCTACAAGTCATACTTTGTTCAAGATTTACCATAATTCTCTAAAAGGAGTGAACATAAGGGTATAGACTGTCACATAGTTCTATTACTATTAGACTTTGTGATACATTTCCACAAAAAGTTCATTTTTGACAATTTGATATTTTCCACATTAAAAACTTTCTTTAAAAAAAATTCAATGAGCTCCAGTCAAAGCTACTCAGATTATACAATTGTCAAGGCCTAAAGACACAATTGGAAATATAGACTAGCACCATGTAATTAGAGCTAATTTTACACTATTGTACAGGATCTGCAGATTGAGACCACGGTTTATTGACTGTTCTAAATGATAATCAAGACTATCATGGAGAACACAGAAACCTTCTGATGATGTGCTGGAGATAGCTGATTAGACTTCTAATAAAAATAGCATCATATCATTTATAGCTTCAGGATACTTATCCAGGTCTTGAATGACTGTGTTTTTAATTCTTATGGCCTTCATCTAAAGAGATAAGCAAGCTGGAAGAAGTAATCATTAATGAAATGCTATGCCTTGAAAAAACCAAAGTCCACTGTAATCACAAAGCAAAATCTTTAACTTGAAAGATGACTTTGTACGGTGCACATTTTGTATGAAGTGTATCTTGTGGAGCAGCTTTTTCTTTTAACAGACTAGTTAATGTTTCTCTGTCAACAGTGTACCTAAAAATGTGATGCATCTGTCCCACCACTTTTGCACAGCACAATAGTGCCAGCCTAAATTTCAATAAGGAATTTGAAACATAACTCATGAAATCATACATATTAGGGTATATTTGAAGAAATATTTGCCTAATACACTGCAGAGTAAATGGTTTAGTCACAGATCCCATGCCACTATATGCATGTGCAGGAGGAAAGCTTCCCTGCATGTCAGATGTTTTAGCCTTCTAAAATGACTATTTAGACACCGTATCCATCAATGGTATTTCTTTTTCTACCACTTAATATACTGTGAAAAATATAGTTAAATAAAAAATGGTGTATATTGACTATGGTAGGACTGGCTGCTCTTTGTATTGAAATCTTAAATGTGCTTAGCGATAAAATATAAATTATTTATTTTCGTATGTCACAGTAATGCAGAGAGACTTTATTATTGTTTTATTCCGTCTTCCATTATAAATCTGCATATATGGTCTGTTTGTGAATGGGTAGACTGGTGTTTGGAGTGTTAAATCAGCCATATTTTGTGTTCAATAGACAAATCAACATCAAATGCATAGATCTATTGATCTATAGTTGTTTCATCTGGATCTAACTTAAAAGCTGGCCCATAGCCTTATAATAGGCCAAAATCCAAACACCCTTAAGCTTTGGGAAGATTAAAGGGTAAAAATTTGAAAAGCGTATAAGTGACTTAGAACCCTAAGTCCCATTTTTAAAAGTCACTAAAGCACTTAGGAGTCATTGTCTTTCAATGGCAGCTAGGTTTCTAAGTCACTTAGGCACTTTTGAAAGTTTTATCCATCACCATATTTGGTACTTATCTGAGAAACTCCAAGTGCCTTACAAACTTTAATTCAATACATCTCACAACACCCTGAGTAAGAGTACCTGAAGATCCCTGTGACAAAACATAATGACTGCTTTACAAGGAGCTGAAATCAACAATAGGAGCTGGGGAGAATTATTTTCTTTCCAGAATCCTCTCTCACCCCAGTAGACTATTGACGTCAGGATACCCAAACCACCGAAACACTACAGTGAAACATTACATCATCAGAACAAGCTGTCACTGGTGGATTAGCAATCCTGTCAGCTAAAACTATTTAGAACTGACATTTTCCAAATAACATTTTTGTGGGTGTCAAATATTGCAAATCACAAATATAGCATTTTTAGTAGCTGGGTAAATGGAGAATTAAGCAAGGTAAGAGCTGGATTGTACCTATGAAGCACTGTCCTGGGTTATGGGAAGGCTGGAGTTGTATAATTCTTCACAAATCTACATTGAACTGGTTATTTTCCCCCTAATTTTACAAATTCCACGACATATCAAGAATTCAAAAGCTGAAAACAATTTTGAAAATATTCATGATTTTTTTGCTTTTTTAACTCAACTTAGCTCTAGTTGAAAATGTGTTGCAATGGAGTTCTGCTAACCCCTAAAAACAACGTTGGATTTTAATTACAACACTTCTTTAACTTTACAAAAATCTGTTAGGAAGTGTGCTAATATATACTTAAGGTAGCCAGACAGTTCCCCCCTCATCAGCGATCATTCACTATCACCTCCACTGATTTTAAACTACCTTAACTCTTGTCTAATAATTTTTGGTGTGTGGAATTTCCTCAGCTTTGATTTTAATGGGTACTGAGTATGAAATTGAGTTGACATATATGGTCTGTAGGAACAAAATCTTACTCCAGTAAATCTTCTGTGTTCCACTGAGACAGGTTTCCCTTCTCTGCAGAGCTGAGCAAAGAAGTATTTCTAAGGAATTATAGGTGGAGGGGATATAAGTAGTACATGTAGAGGATAGTGGGTACATTTCAATGGAACTGTGACTATTTACACCAGCTGAAGATTTCCTCCCATTAAAAAAAATATTAAGCACATACAAATACATGTGCATATATATAGTATATAATATATTCATAATAGCTGCTACACCCTGACCCACATTTTGCAAGGGGATAGAATCTCAGCCTATTTAGGTAGACAGTTAGCAAGTAAGTCTGACTTTAAGGGCTCAATCCTACAAGGTGCTGAGCATTCTCTCCCCACTTTGGTCAATGGGACTACTAAGGTGTTGAAAGTTGAGTATATGGTTAAGTACTTTCCTGGACCAGAGCCAGGATTCTCAGCACCTTGGTGATTCAAACCCTAAAGGAACAAGGAGTCCGGTGGCACCTTAAAGACTAACAGATTTATTTGGGCATAAGCTTTCTGAAAAAGTGAGGTTTTTTACCCACGAAAGCTTATGCCCAAATAAATCTGTTAGTCCTTAAGGTGCCACCGGACTCCTTGTTATTTTTGTGGCTACAGACTAACACAGCTATCCTCTGATACTTGAGACCCTAAAGAAGTTAGTCCAGACTCACACTGTGTAAGTAGCTGAGATCTGGTCCATTTTGTCCAAGTGCCCTGATTTTGAACCTGTTACTCATGATGACAAGCAATTACTCATATGATTAATTCTGCTGAAGCCAAGGGGAATTCTCATGGGAGTAACTGCTTACCTATGTGAGTATGGGGTTTGCAGTCTGGACTAGGATAGAGATTATTTTTGGTTGCAAATATACAGGAGTGGCAAAGCTTTGAAATTAAAGGCAATCGCCAAGGAAAAATAATTAATTGGCCAAAACTCTAAGACCAATATTACAAATTTTTTATCACTGCACAGGCACATACTCTTTAGGGGAAATACTGTAGTGTATGGGCCAAACAAAACAAAACAAAACAAACAAAAAATGTATGGAGCAGATGTCTTGTTTGAAGCATATTCTGGAACTTACAGAATAGCAGAACATTCAAGAGACAGATGCAGGTGCATGAGCTCATTGCAGATCTGCCAATATCTGCTTTTACAAAGCAGGGACTCTGGGGCTGCGATGGAAACAGAAATGCACTAAGTAGTAACAGTGGGTTACTCAAAATGTTGGTTCTCTAACACAATGGCTTAAATTTATTCTGGCAGATTTAAGAGGAACACAGTGCAATTTATACATAGGTTTTTTAGCTTAAATCTAATCTTTATATTTAATCATTTATATTACTCCACTCTCCATGTTTTTATCAGTCATTAGAGAGAAAAAACTGACAATGTGAATGGCTTTGTGATTCTTATTCAGAACACACTGAGACTGATTCTCTGTTGCCCTGTTCCTTGTATAGCCATTTGCAGGACTGCAAACAGAGTGCAACTTGGGTGTAACCTGCTTCCATTCTGATCTGGTGGCATTTTACACTCACTTTGCACTGGTGTGATGACACACAGAGTGGAGAGCAGAGGAGAAAAAGCCCAGTGAGTTGTATGTTTTCAAGCTGGAAACTAAAAATAAGAAGCCACCTCTGTTGGTCATTAATAAACTCCACAATATTTAGCTGAAGACACTACTTATTTTTCCTTAATTAGAATCTTGAGCTGTTAGGACTCTAATGAATATACATTAAGAGGAACATGATCCTCACACTCAATTACCCTGAAGAATCATGCCCTGCTTGACTTGTTTGGTAACTGAGGACTCTGCTTCATTCAAGATAAAAATAGGTTAAATAATAATGTGTTCTCCAGAGTCAGCATTTTGCAGATGGACTCTGAAATGAGGGGCATTAAGTCTCACCACATGCTCTCTTCTGATCTTTAAATTGGCCCTTTTCGTGAATTTCAAGTGAGCTTCTTAGTTATTAATGCTATCAGTCCCTGGGTACCAGTCTCTCCAGGTAAATGAAGCTATTTCTCTGCCACCAGGAGCTCCAGTTTTTCTGCTCTAAAGGTATCAAGTCATACATAGAAGTTATTCAACTTGTAGCACATGGGAAGGAATCCGGCAGAACATTTTAACCTTTTATTGGTACACTACTGGACCAGATACAGAGCTACATAGGTTCATTAACTATTCAAGCACTATATTCATCATTAAAGGGCAAGTCTTCTCCCACCCCAAGCCCAGGTAATGGGGCTTAGCACTGGGAGGGCTAGTGAAAAGGAACCTTGCCTTATGTTTGGCTCCTGTTTGACTGGGATCACATAAGAGAACTGTCCGCAGTTCCTTCCTGAGGACATTACTTGTGTGGTTTGTAACAGGGCTTCTTCTCCACCTCGGTGGGTCCCGCGCTTCCTTCTAGTGGTGGATCAGGATAGTGTCTCATCTCTCAGAATTTCCCCCCTCTGTTTATAGTAGGCGGGGAAATTCTGTCTCCAAGCGGCCTTCCCGTTTCGGGGCCTGCTGGGTCCTCACTGCTTCACTGCGGCTTCTGGCCTCCTTGGTGGACATCCAGTGAGAGGAAAAGGTGGTGGGAGGGGGGCAGTCCTGCCCTCTACTCTGGGCCCCAAACCAGGGACCCTACAAGTAGCAGCCTCACACTGCCAGTTACCAGGAAAGCTGTTAGCTCCCCTGGGTTACTTCTCCACACCCCTTGGCTTATTGTCCCCATTTTGCTTGGGCGGTGTTCCTCCCAACCCACTAGCCGGGGAAGGGAGAACCCCTAGTCTCTGGTAGCACTTCCGGGTGTGGCAGCACCACACCAAATACATGGCTCAGCCTCTCCCCTCTGGTAGGGTCCTTTTCTTCAGGTCTTTGGACCTGGAAGGGTCTTTACCTCCTGTTTAGGGTATGGTTTCTCCCCAATCTCTATATCTGCGGGGTTCTCCCCTGGTCCTTGTCAGCTTCCACTCAGCTCACCTTCTCTCTCACCACACCTATCACCCACACTGACTGGCTGTGGGGAAGGCTTTTAATCCATTCTGGCAGGTTCTTAATTGGCTCCAGGTGTCTTAATTAACCTGGAGTAACACCTGCTCAGTTACCAGGGGAAGAGGGACCTTCTTATCCTGGGGCTAATATACCTTCCTTTCTACATTCTCCTGCAGCCGTCTGGCCTGACCCTGTCACAGGTTGCTTTGCTGCAGCCTTTCCTGCTCAAGTAGAGATTACTGTCTCAGTGCCTCCAGCATGCTGAAGCTACACATATAGCCACTTATGCTGGGGACTCATGCAAGGGAAGAAATCCCATCTAGGGCTTTATGATCCCTGTATTCCCCCATCATCTGTGTGAGCGAGATATGGGGAATGGAAACACAAGGGAAGAGTTGCACTGCCCATGCTCTTGTCTTGTCACAACATAATTGCAATCCAGTGAAAGCAGGATGGAGAAAGCTAAACCTCCCTGATATGGACTATAGGAATTGCTGTGCTTCAAGGCATTGGACCATTTTGTTGGCATCCTACTTCTAGCTGTGGCCAGTACCAGCTGTTTAGAAAAGAAGGTAGAAAGAAAACACGGGGAAAATGCCTGGATGGTTCCCAGAAATTTTAAGTTCACTGAGCATGACTGGATTATTTTATATTACCGTCAGCTTGTATAGTTGCAATTATTATTAATTATCTCTATTTAATAAGAATACCTGGTCAGCTTTCCCTGTACCCTTCATTACTTGGTGTGCCTCAACTGAATCACCTCTTATTTCTCTCCTTTCAAAGGTTTAACATTCCTAGGGCATGTGGTCTTCTCCAATATAAACACACTACTATGCCTTTAGACAGTTTTGATGCCCTTCTTTGAACTTTTACAATTCTCCTGTATCTTCCTGGACCAGATTGCCATTGTTCTGAATAGCAGCTGTTTGATGTTCATAAAGGATCACTCTTCTAACACTGGGGAAGGCACTGTATTAGAATAAGGAAAGCAGGATTATCCCTACAGCTACTTCATCTCACTCTCTGATTCAGGGTAGAGCTCTGGCTAAAATCTTCCCCAGCTCCTCCTGCCTGGCTTTCTCCTCTGGATTTAAAAGGACAAGGTCATTTTCTTGCCTGCAGCCAAGTTCTGATTGATAAAGGGGAATGGGCAAGTGCCAGAGAGCCAGATACCCAGTTCCCAGATCTTGTGGGCTAGTTAACACCACCCCAGATTGAATTAGAACAATTATGGGACTGCTTTAACTGGGGCACTGGTGGACAGTCGTTATAGGGACAGGTGGAGGATTGACATAGCAAAAGAAAGCTCCACCATGTCTCCTCCCATTAACACTGGGTGGGAGGGGTGTTGGCCCAGGAACTGACTCTACCAGCTTTATGCCAGTAGAACATTTCCCTTTGCCAGAATCTGGCCTCTTTGAGTCACCTGAGTGGTGCAAAGGGAATGAAGCAGAAATAACCATCTACCAACAGAATGCATAGCTTCACAGGGGCATTTATTATATTGCATGTATTTTTTCTATCCTTTTTATGCATAGATCTTAGTTACTTTTTGAATTGCTGCTGCACGTATTTCATTGAGTTGTTAACTATAACTGCAAAATGTTTTTCCTGGAAGGAATCTGTTAATTTAGAGCTCATCAACATTCTGAGAAATTTAGCTTAAATTCTCTTAATATGTATTACTTTCACAAATCATGATGGTCAGCCTGCCAATATCATAAGGAGAGTCTTCCAATATTCATTTTTTTATCAGCCTAAATAAGGTCAATTATGCCAGATAAGCATCTTTTATCTGTGCCAAATATATTAATTCACCAACAGGTTATTGAATTAAATCCAGTCTTAGTTGTGCCATCTTGTGGCCTGTGCACTGTCTGATCTGATGGGCAGGTGTCCACAACACAAAAAACACTACCACTATTCTTCCTAATTGTCACTTGTCTCTTTTTACAGAGACCAGGGATTGAATGGGCCAGGATGAACTACCTTCTAGAAATAATCCCTCTAGATCATGACTGAGGCACTTTAGTGGGATGAGGATGCTTGCATTAGAATTGTCCATGCTGCACCTTTTCTGTATATGGAGGACTGTCAAGGCTGGTATCTTTAACAAGCAATGTATTTAAATGAGACATAGGAAAACATGCTGCAGACAATGCCAGAGTTTGTGAAAAAATCTCTGCCAGTGAAATTAGCATGGTGGCAGGTTCCAGAAATTAAATTATGCCTTGGGACTTGTTCACCTCTTGTATCCAATATTCAGAAAATGTTATAAACTTCCCCTTTATGAATTATAGCTCACTATTCATGCAGCTGTCATTTCCTCGAATATCCAACACACTGTAAAATGATCATCCATCAGTGATCATTCAAAGGTCAATACCATCTTTCATGTAACAGTCTTAACAGCCGCCTTTCAGTTGCTGGAAACCAAGCATCTACCTTGGCAAAGATTAAAATTGTTTCAAATTAACATTCTTTGTACATCTCCTCCAAAATGCAGTGGGATTTTTTTAAATGGCTAAATAATTGAATATATACATTGTACTAGACTCTGTGCAAACTCATAGTAAGAGACAGCCCCTTCACTGAAGAGTTTATATAACTAATGATTTGCTAACTAAGAAATGAACAGTGCTGCTTGTTACAGAAACATCCCGGTTAAATTACCTTAGTCAATACCTTGACCTAGAGTAAATTTTAAAGTGTTGCAAAAGTATTGTGTAAAGTTTCAGTAGTATAATTCCAACTGGCTATACTGGGAACATCATACCATTTAAATCCCACACGCTGCTTTGAAAAAAGTAACCCCTAAACAAAAAACACTATACAGGAGGATTCCTTATTACTTACACAGGCAGAGTACTGAGCATTGTGAGATTAGGCCTAAAGAGCAGATACGGTCCCTATAATGCCTAGAGTAGGGGGTCTCAATCTGAAATTTCTGAAGTCAAAGAGGAACATGACCACCTTGCCCTGCCCATATTGCTAAATGGGAAAGAGATCCTGGCTAGAAGGGAGGGAACCCAGGTCTAGATGATGGGATATAGACAGACAGGATTGTTTGATACAAGACATGCAAGGATAAAAAGAGACTTACCCTACAAAAGATAATCTACAAAGGATATAAATAATGCTAGATACTTTAGTCATCTCACTGAAACTGATGAGATCAGCAAATATTTGTACCCTCTTAGAAAGAAGATACAATTGCAAACAAAGGAACTGAATCATTAATGGCAGATGTTCTATTTTTATGAATAGCTGTCATCTGTAAAACATTTATAACAACCTAGGGTAATGCATGCTGTTGACCTAATGATAAAAGAGAATTCTTTGAAGATACTGGATCTCATGAGTTCAATATGAAAAGAAAACACAACTATTGCAGTTGTTTGGAATTATGGGTATATTTTCCCTTACATGAACATCAAATTGTTGTTGACCATTATTGATTAAGTAATGTTTGGAGTCCTAAATGGGCAGCATTTTCACTTGCAGCACTTGAAGTTTATCTGTCCATACTAGCCCAAGATGTTGGTTATGTATTAACACAAGGATAGGAACAGGTTCAAATTGAGAAATTTACTATGAGAGATGCAGGACAATTGTGAAGGACTGAAAGCTATTAATTTACTAGACGAAAAACCCTGCAAGTGTGATTTTCTGATTCAAGTACAAGATTAAGTACTTGCATGTGAGCTCATGACACAGTTGTGTTTAAGGCTGGAGGATTTTCCTTACAGGTGCTCAGAACATGGACAGTTAACTTTCCTAACAGAATGATTAATGTTAAATGTATCACCATTCAGTGAATTTCCTGTGAATCAAGAGAGATATAAAACACTTACATACCAGGGGTCCGATCCATTTATTTGGACTAAGGGGAGCAAATTATTGCAAGGATCACAGATAATAATCTTTCCCACACAAAAAACGGTCATCAACAGGGTATGAAGCCTGGACCTGCATTGCAAGAGAGAACTCTGCCTCATGGGCTAAAGAAATAACTCTGTTAACTGATAGTGGTAGCAGACTCTCAAACTCTATGTGTTCAAGCTACTAAGGAAGGAGTGACAGATGGAAGAGGGTGAGTGAAGCTCTTAGAGCTTGCAGAAGACATTCTTTATCAACTCCATAGGGTGAGATGCTGGCATGTTCCCTTTAGAACCCCATGGATACCTAACAGTATTATTGCCTGATCTCCATGGAAAGAGGTACTGCACACCAAGTGAGGGGGCCAGGGCAGCATTGCAGAGTCAGTACCTTTGTGGAGTTAATGCTTCCTTTCCCTGCGGCTCATTGAGATCTGAGGGTTTGGAGGCTGTGCTCCACCTTCCTGCGTGACCTGTCAAACCCATCTTCCACAAGAGTGACATTCTGCCTCACACAGGTGGCTGGGCTCTGTCCCCGTCTCTCTAGTTTTATGATATGGCCCCAGGCTTGGAAATGGTGTTTCTAGTCTCACTTAAACTGGATGTCCTTGAATGCTAAAGTGCACAAACTTTATATCCATCGGGCCATATTCTCCATTGCCCTGCAGCTTGTGTAGCCATTTATCTCAGTGCAAGTGTGTAAAAAATGCTATGGTTCTGATTCAGTAGCATTGTACACCCACTACACAAAGCGCAGAGCAGCAGAGTATCTGGCCCATCATATGTTTGCACCTACAGCATCTAAGACTGGTTCAGAAGTACAAGTTTGGATATTCTGCTCTCTCCCCTTCTTCTCCAGAGTATTTCTTGGGAGTCCCGGGACGTCATAGCACATGGAATGAGCTCTCAGGACTAAATGGCTGCAAGTTAAATTGCCAAGCAATTGTGGAAGTGATTGTGGATATTCTTCAAATAAATAAAACGTTTACTTAAGAGATGGGGCAGGGAGGAAGGGAAGGAGCTTTCTATATTCTTTTGCAGAGAAGCATTATTCCACCGTATTGAAAAAACAACTTCCTTTCTAAATCTCCCCCTCCCCCCCATAGTTTTGTAGTATAATGACTGTTCTTATCCCTCCTGACTAGGAAAAATACTGACCTTCAGCAGAAAAGCTCAGTATAAGGTCCTCCACATTGTCTATATCTTCCTGGTTCTCTTCCCCCAGGTCACATGGAATAGAAAATATAGTTACCATAAACCATAAATTTTAGAATACGTTAACTGACTACACAGCCAAGATAATCATTTCTCCTTGTATTCCAATACTGAGAGCTCTCAGTTGTATGTGGGTATGAATCCAGTTCTATAGTTGTACTATAATGTAACTATTCAACTGACACCAACTAGAATTCATAATACACGTATTATTTATATTACAATAGTGCCTAGAAGTTCCAACCAAGATCAGAGCTACATTGTACTAGACTCTGTGCAAACTCATAGTAAGAGACAGCCCCTTCACTGAAGAGTTTATATTCTTAAAAGCTTAAAATGACTACCACGTCATATAGGATGCACGTACTGGTTCAGAAACTATTAGAACAATCCCTTCTGTCCTTTACAAACCATTTAGCATTTCTAAGAATAAACTAAAAGCAAACTTTTTAAAGTTCTGAATTTTTTTTTTTAAATATAGCTCTGGTTTTCAGCTTTGGCCAGAAAAAAACAAATCATCACAAGAAAAATTGTTCTCATATATAGAAATTCACCTCTGTGCAGAATGTTTAGACAGGCCTATGTACCACTTAAGCTCCACTTTAAGGCTTCATAAGAGAATTACAAATGCCAAGAATATGTAACATATTTTAAAAAGGAGGCATAATTTGTACCACTTGATTGATCAAAGCATCTCAAGCACACATTTAAGATATCAAAATGGAACATTGGTTTGGCATAGGCCTTTTATAGGCCCACTGTAGAGGGGGTAAATTTCACTCAGGATGCACATGAGTGGAAGGGTTGGAAGTTTCTCTTCTGATTTCTAGCTCAATTACTGACCCCACATTCAGACTCTGGGATGTTCATACTAACCAAGTCTGAACCTCAAATGTTTGGAGATTTGCCAATCACTAATTGCAATCTTAATTTCACTGGAGTTTTTGTAAGTAAAAAAAATCCTGTTATTTTGTTTCCTGTACCTTTGAGTCGTGGCAGCAGATGACTCCATGTATTTCCACATGAGATAGATTGCTTATTACAAGAGCAGTATGTTTTCGTTTTCAACCTCTCTGAAGGATTAAGAAAGATTAGGAAGGAACATTTGCTTATCAGAAGCCACATTTCTGAGATATTTTATTTTGGCACGTGAGGGTTTGGTTTGAGTAAACTGAACTAATAATCACCAATTTAGAATGAAGTTATTTAGATGTTATGAAAATATTGGTAGAAGTTACTGGCATATATATGTCTAATCCTCTTTTCAGTGGATTGCCCCATTCTGCTTTTGAGCCCCATTTTCAGTGTTGTACATTCTCATCTGAAAATAAATATGCACATATCCTATATTGGCCCATTCATAAAAAAAGACTCCACACTGGGCTAAATCTTACATTATATCAATGTTGATTCTGCTGTTGGTGTCAGGTGGAAAAGACCTTCTGGAATTATTATCCAACTACACCTTTACCTCGATATAACACTGTCCTCGGGAGCCAAAAAAATCTTCCCGCGTTATAGGTGAAACCGCGTTATATTGAACTTGCTTTGATCCACCGGAGTGCGCAGCCCCCCCCCCCCCCCCCCGGAGCACTGCTTTACCACGTTATATCCGAATTCGTATTATATCGGGTCGTGTTATATCGGGGTAGAGGTGTATTCTATACATAGTGTATTCTATTCACACGTGAGCAGACAAGTAGCTTTATTTGTCACCATTGATGGAAATCCACTTTACTTCAATTAATCCCAATGAATACCTATTGAAGGGAGAAGAGACACTCTAGAGAAGTATATTCAATTCACCAATGATTTATTTCCCCATGTTAACTATCAAAGAATAGAGTATATTTTTCCACATTGTGTCAAGTATCAGGGGGTAGCTGTGTTAGTCTGTATCCACAAAAACAACAAGGAGTCCAGTGGCACCTCCGGACTACTTGTTGTTTTTCCATGTTGTGTTAAGTTAATATTTTCTTGCACAGCCCAGTTGGTATTTGACCTCAGGACCTCACTATTGTAATGGCACAGTATTTACCACTGTCACAAACATCTAACAGTTGTTAATCATACCGTGCAGGTTTAACATTAATACTGCTATCTGTGTAGAAAACATTTTAAATGTTCTTACAGTTTTATGCTACAACAGCTAAAGAACTGGCAGACAAGTGAAAAATTAAAGTTCATTTGACTATGGAGTCATTTGAAGATATGTTGTACCATACTAAAGAGAAATATTAAACTCACATTGTATTTTGCCTTAGAAACTTTGGTACGTGGCCATTTCAGACCTTCTGATTATTATTTCTATAGCACCATTGGTGAGCACATTGCAACAGACAAATGCCTTAAAAAAATGCCTGAGATGAAATCTTGACCCCACTGAAGTCAAAGGCAAAACTCCAAGTAAATACGATCCACTCTTGGGATGCCCCTGTGGGAATTACTTGAACTCTGAGCCCAGGCACATAGGAGTAAGAGGCCACTGCACATCCATTTTTGTGTGTGTCCTCCATAGCAGAAGGATGGGAATGAGATGAGTACTGGTTTTAACTACCTACTCCTATTTGCTGTCAAGTGTAGCTGAGCTAGCAGGAGGAATATTGTAGTTCATTGCTTGCATAGCCTCCAACTCATCACCCAAAGCAAGAAAGAAGCAGGGGGAAGTACTGTCATTGAGATTTGTATCTCCAAATCGCAATACCTCCTAGGAATATTCCTGGGATGCTGCAGTGTACACTCCACCCATGCTTCAGCATTGTGGCTAAAGACACAATAAGCTATCTCTCCATTTGTAAATGAATCTATTTGGGTATAACCAGCCATTGTTTGCCTCTTGTAAAGATCGATCAACACACATTGAATCTAATACCACATGATAAGAATATGTAACGTACTTTTAAAGGAGGCATAATTTGTACCACTTGATTAATCAAGACATTGCCAGCACCCTTTCAATATGCAAAATGTCTTGTCCATGACTAATCTGATGGAATTTTGGCCCTTACTGTCATGTAGCTCTGATAGTGACTTGCATGTGAAGCAGGCATGATCAGCAGCTCTTTAAAGGGTGTCAATTCCCACCTGCAAAATATGAACTGAAATTCTCTTGGGGAGGGCAGGTCTTTTAACACTGGAGCTTGCCTAATACGAGTGGTGCCTTACGCAGGGTTCATATGTCTGGTATTTATAGATAAAATAAATTACACTGACCCAAGAGGCAACCTCCTTGAATTTTATTATGTTCAAACATATTTGCTCTAGAGCTGGAACACTAGATCTGATCTTCCTTGAACTTTGAGGAAGTTTTGTGATTCAGACTTATCTCTATAAATAAGATGGTGTGACACAGATCAGAGACGTTACCATAACTCCAGTTCTGCATCAAAGTCCTCTGGCCACAGATCTTCAGGGAAAAGGCTATAAGGATTTCTGCCTGGGAGACTGTCTTTGAGAGGTTTGGGCTCTGCACTTGGGGGAGTGGGAGGGGGCAGTCACTGGAATGGATGGCACTTTGTGTTGGAGATATTTTCTTCTTATTCTTTTTGTGCTCAGATTAATTTACTTTGATTTCTTGTTCTAAACACTATTCCTTAAGAAAATGTTCCCAGTTTGCCCATGGAAAAGAAATCACTGTATGCACACTGTAAGCCAGCCGGCACTATGTCCAAGTTCGTAGCTCCCAAATTAAAAACACCAAGCCGAGAGCTCAGATTCTTGAACCTGGGAACTGAAACTAGCTCGCTGGGGTTGAATGTGATAAATACACATGAATACAGAAGGTCACATCTCCAATGGCACAGAACAACTTCTGGAGTTTCCATTAGAGAACACACTTAAAAATCTCCTATTTGTGTAAGAATAACTCTGTGCTCTCTCTTTAGTGCACAAGAGCAGATTTTAGCCACATATCCCAGAAGCAGCTTTTTGAAAATAGAGCCCATTTACCACTCAGTTCACTTATATGTTCCCACACATCCTCCTTCCTTTTTTCCCCCTTAAATGATTTGTTTTACTGCCCTCATTTTATTTAAAAACCGCTGAGCAGTAAAAATCTGTATCTAGTCAATGTGTCTGAGTAATGTTTAACCTTAAATAAAAACTTGACAGATAAAAAGAATGTGAACTATTGAATCTATCTTGTTTCCATTAGTCATTTATTTCTCAGAGAGCCTGAATGCTTCCTTGGTACATACTTGATTAGTAGACTGACAAGCACATTGATAGGGCCAGGGTACAAATGTACATAGTTCCTTTAAAACTCTATCTAAACCAATTTCTTTTGAATGAACTGGATCAAAAGCTCATAGTTGGTCTTTGGATCATACTCTTCCTGCTTTTTTAATTTTTAGCATTGATAAGCTTTGGAAACATCTCTCTTATTAGGAAGGAGCTAATTGCTTCTGTGAATTAGATTTAGAAAAAAAACCCCAAACCCACCTAGATATCGGAGAATTATCCAGCCGGCACTATGTCCAAGTTCGTAGCTCCCGACATTAAAAACTTCATGGTGTGGGACTATGTTGTTTTCGCTGCACTCTTTCTAATTTCTTCTGGCATTGGTGTCTTTTTTGCAATTAAGGAGAGGAAAAATGCAACTTCAAAGCAATTTTTAGTAGGTGGTAAGCAGATGACATGCGGACCAGTGGCATTGTCCCTTACAGCTAGTTTCATGTCTGCAGTGACTGTTCTGGGAACACCAGCAGAGGTATATCGCTATGGAGCGCCCTTCATTATTTTCTTTATTTCATATACGTTTGTCATCATCTTTACTTCTGAACTTTTCCTACCCATATTCTACAGATCTGGGATTACAAGCACTTATGAGGTAAGTAAAATTGACACTATTATAACCAGTCTATTATGTATACGGACATTTCTAACCCAAATCTATGGTAAAACCTGTCTTTTGGGTTTTCACAGGGTATTTATTTATACTTTGGCTTTGAATAGCATTATAATAATAATAAATTATTTGTATTGCAGTTATGCTTAGGGTACCAATCTAGGATTAAGAGCCTATTATACTAGGCAGACATGTCCCAGGAGCTCACCACCTTGCTTAATACAGTAATACAAAAATAGGTTAAAATTGGTAAATGCAAATAAAAAAGGTATTGCATGAGGAGAGTGGTATAAATGTGGTTAGGCTATGTCTACATTGCAGTACGGGTATGCTTTGCAGCTCACGTAGATGTACTTGTGCTAGCTGTACTCTAGGCAGCTCACTAAAAACAGCAGTGAGGACACCATGGTGTGTGCTTCAGCACTGGCAGCACAAGCAAGTAGATAGCTAGTGGTGTGGGGAGCTGCTCAGGCCCGCTGGTGCAGGCTGCACTGAAACCTGCACCACAGTGTCAGCACTGCTATTTTTGGTGAGCTGGCTAGAGCCTGGGTACATCTAATAAGCTGCAAATCTCACTCCAAGCTATAATGTAGACATAGTCTTAGTCTCCATAAACAGGAAAGAAAATGCTATTCATGAGTCAGTATTAAAGAGGGGCTCAAACTGCTAAATTCCATTTCCGACCCCCCCAAACAACTAAATTCAGGGTTGTCTGATCTGGGATTTTGGCTCAGTCCTTGTAAAGCTAGGGACATTTACTGAGTGTGGATCAGATTTTGACCACTGCCAAAATTGGCAGGTTGAGGATCTGGACACATCTTTAGTGATTAGGTTAGGAAATATTAAGGGGCCTGTAGATGTAACTGAGGGAGTTGGATACCCCCGGTTTTTTGCTCCCTGTGCAATTTCCCAGCTGTTTCTGAAATTTCCTGGTATGATTGCTCAGCAGCTGTGATAATCAATTGTCACTGTGGTGTTATTACTGAGAGCACAGTGCACAGCCTCAATTATCTTTATGTCATTGGGGACACTGGACAAATTTTGGACAAGTGAGGTATTCAATAGTCAGTGGACTTAATAGAGGTCATGGGACATGTTCCTGTTCTTCACTACCGAAAGATTCAGTTAACAAAGGATTGGGTGAAATAAAGCCTCATGGGCCAATAAATTAAACCAAGATAATGGGAATGTTTGTACACAGCCACAGAGGTTTAAAAACAAGGAAAAACTCCATTTAAAAAACTGTGCATAGGCATTTTGAAACGTTTCATTGCTAGGTTAGGAAAAGTTCAGATTGGAAATCTGTTCCGGTCACCAGAAGCAAAGTAAGCAAGGGCACTTTCCCTAATATATTGGGCTAATAAAAGATCAGAGTCAAATTTTCCTCTCAGTTTCATCATTGCAATTCGATTACAATCATTGGGGTCATTTCAGTGTAAACGAGAGGAGAGTTTATCCCAATGAATGCAAATAAAGATGACAAGCTTAAGAGTAACAACAGAGAAGCTACTCAAGTATCTTTGCATGAAGATTTCTAAAGATAGAAAGTCCTTGGAATCTTCTGTAAATAATGTGTGCTGGGGAGCATTCTATATGGTACGTAATTCCCCGGAAATTATGGATGGGTACTCAGAAGTTATTAAGGGCAGCAGTGTCCTTAATCAGGCAATTTGAGTTTATCCTGATGATTTGAGTGAGTGAGTGAATGAGTAGATTTCTACAGAAGCCAATCAAGGTTTTCCTAGTTAGCTTGCAGATGTCCCCAACTCTCCCCCCCCGACATAGCTGGATGCAGCATCAAAATAAAGCACTTTTTCCTTTTCTGATTTGCCTCTGGATTTTTCAGTCTAGTAATCAGGTAATGGATAGTTTTAGTTCTACCCAACACACTATTTTAGATACTTATGATTATGATACTTGGCTACTTTAGATTAATTATGAGGCTTCTTAAAATGTAATTTTCTATAGCTGCAATGATCCTGCTATCCTGTTCATTAGTGATGATAGCAGTGTTAGTAAAGTCAGTGGGACTACTTGGGGAGTAAGGTGCTATTCAGTGCTAATAAGTGGATCATAATCTGGCCCAAATGTCACAGATGCTTTTCACTAATTGTACTTCTCATTTCCCCCAGTATTTGGAGTTAAGATTTAACAAGTCTGTTCGCCTTGCTGCAACACTGATCTACATAGTGCAGACGGTAAGAAATGTCTTTGTGTCTAAATAATCTTTTGTAATATATTTACGTAGAAAAGCTCAGCTCAGATGAAGCATCTGTTTGCAGTGAGGTCCTGTTTTGTTTTGTTTTCTTTCTAAGGCTCAGAGAGGGTGAGTGAGTTCCCCGAGGTATAGGGTTGCTAATTTTGGTTGGACATATTCCTGGAGGTTTCATTACATGACCTAATCTTTAATTAAAGATTCATTTTTGCTTCCTGGAGACTCCAGGACAATTCTGGAGGATTAGCAACCTTACTGAGGTACTGTACTGAATCAGATAGGCTCACCTGGGATTGGACTCTATAAGTCTCCTGGCACCCAGTCCTTTGCTCTGAGGAACTCTGAAGCCACATGACCCCTTTCACCAGAAGAACACGAGGCCTCTGCAGTCCAGTAGTGTAGTTGCTTAGCTAACTGAACACATTCTGGCACTAAAGCTTTTTATTGGATTGCTTGTTCCTCCCCCTCACACAGCACTGGCCTGACAGTTGTAAAGCGGTTGTGAAGATCGCTTGAAGGCACCAGCTTATTTAAACTCCTGTCTGTCATCTCCCCTCCAGCAAGCTCCTGCCCTCACCAGGACACTCCTATCTCTTCACCTTAGCCCCCCACTGCTTTCACCCTTCCAGCTCCTTCCCGTTTAAAAACAAAAGTCTTTATGGCTGCTGCCCCCAGCACCATCACTTTGACCTCCCAGTGGACACAATTGTGCACCCACATGGTTCAAACATTCTTGCTCCAATCTCAGGAGGGGTTATTTTTTTTTCATCTACTTTCTCTCAAAGGCAAGTCAGTCACTTTCAAGTCCACTTCTTGCGCAGTCAGAAAAACAGACTAAAATCACCTTTGTGGTGAACTTAACAACACATCTCTATGCAGCCAAAGGAGGTGCATTTCCAGCACATGGTCTCTTTTGTTACAGAAATCATCCCTTCTGCACATTTCCGGCAGACAAACTTGATTCTGCTGTTTGGCAGTTAGCAAAGTGGTTGTTTTAAAAGACTATTTTTGACCTCTGAAGTTTCCTGGGTAGCCACCTTTATTTTTCTTTGAAAGATTTGTAACACAAGCTCATAAAAACAATCACTCAAGCTAAATTTTCCAAAAGATAATTAGTGTGATTTGGTTGAGATAAGTAGGTAGATTCTGGCTCATGCTCTGACCTCTTTGCATCTCTCTGATTGCAAAAAGTGGCAACTACCTATCTCATAGAACTGGAAGGGACCTTGAAAGGTCATCAAGTCCAGTCCCCTGCCTTCACTAGCAGGACCAAGTACTGATTTTGCCCCCGATCCCTAAGTGGCCCCCTCAAGGATTGAACTCACAACCCTGGGTTTAGCAGGCCAATGCGCAAACCACTGAACTGAGAATCCCTCTGGTAGTTAGCTCAGCTCATTTGGGAAGAAGGCTAAAGGCGATTGATTTTTTTTTCTTTAACAAGATGACCCAGTGCATGTACATATTCAGGATTCTAAGTCATCCACAACTATATGTGAATCACATGAATACAAAACAATATATATACACAATACAGCTGTGGCTATGAAGGAGGACAAGGACCATAATTGCAGCTGAGCAGCTTGCCATCTGGTATTTTCTCTCCAAAGGTACACGCTAGGAACCTCAGCTATATTTAGAACAGTGCCTCTGTTATAGGACTGAAGTTTAGTGAAGTACTTTACAAAACTAAATTAACCTCTTTAAGATGTCTTCCCACTTTTTAGTAATCCAACAGGCTGATGAGGAAATGAAACTAAGGCACTTACAATGAATTAACTTAGGTTTTCAAAAGCAATCATCAAAACACAGTCCCTGAATGTCACTGAATTACCAGCAAAGGGTAAAATTCACCAAGGTGCAAGGTTCTCTGCACACTGTGAGCAGTACAGAGAAGCTGTGCAGGGATGGTGGGCCTAGGGTGACCAGATGTCCCGATTTTATAGGGACAATCCTGATTTTTGGGTATTTTTCTTATATAGGCTCCTATTACCCCCCATCTCCTGTCCCGATTTTTCACACTTGCTATCTGGTCACCCTAGGTGGGCCAAACAGCCAATACACCAGGGCTATTGTATTTCCTATGTCTTGCAGAGATGACACTGAAACGAACGCACTGAGGAAGCTGTTGGGAGTACAGGCATGTAACACTGCTCTACAGCCAAAATGCTTCTGAAATAAATGTAGTCAAACTTTACTACTTCTGGGTCACTGAGAACGAAAATGATGCTTAAAATTGTTGATTGGCTCTAGTTTTCAAGATATGCTATTGGGTCAGTATATATGACCCTTGACTTGGGAATGGCGGAGGATAAGTGAGTTATAAAGGGAAGGGATCTCAATTTAAACCAGAAATGACTAAAATACATCTTTGACTGGATCTATGAATAAATCTATGACTGGGTTTGGACAGTACTTGCTTTTTAGGCAAAACAATGAATGATGCAATCTGAAGCTGGTATTGCGTCATACATGATATGAATTGCATCATGTTATTCCTAGAAGTCATGGATGATGCAATCATAACGAAGCTTACATCACTCTGCTGAACAAATTGCCCTATATCAGCTCTAGAAATCATACAGTGTCGTGCTCTCTTATTTGTCAGTGTTTGATTTTGCAAAGGGACACATTTCTGTTTAGCCAAAGTGAGCAGAGATGCCTCGTACTTGTGTGAACGGTGCAGATAACTTCTGCTATGTTTTGTGAAGTGACTTTTGGATCACAAAAGCGCAGTATAACCACTATGGTTAAGAAAGCCTATCACCTTTATTTTGGCTGCAAAATTGGAGATCAGGACAAGAGGTGGGCCCCACACATATGCTGCAACACTTGTGCAACAAATCTTCGCCAGTGGTTGAACAGGAAAAGGAAATCTATGCCTTTTGCAGTGCCAATGATTTGGAGAGAGCCAATAGATCATACCAGCAATTGTTACTTCTGCATGGTGCCTCCAGTTGGGAAAGGTGTGTCAAAGAAGAAAAAGTGGACTGTGCATTATCCAAACATTCCATCAGCTATACGCCCAGTACCCCACGGAGGAGGACTGCCGGTTCCTGATGCACCAGAATCATTCTCACTTGAGTCAGACGAGGAAGAGGAAGAGGATGAAACTTCTGGTCCTGAACCATCAATGTCACAGGACCCACATTTTCTCCCATCCTCCTCCTCTGAACCACACCTCATAACACAAGGTGAACTGAATGACCTTGTCAGGGATTTGGAACTGCCCAAGAGTAAGGCAGAGCTGTTGGGCTCCAGACTACAGCAGTGGAATCTCCTGGCAGGTGATGTTAGGGTTTCCATGTTCCGTGACCGTCAAAAGGATCTTGTCCCATTCTTCTTCATGGAAGGTGATCTTGTAGCCTGCAACAACATCGATGGTGTGATGGCAGCCCTCAACATCGTTCACGATCCAGATGAGTGGAGAGACTGTTCATTGATTCATCGAAGACGAGTCTTAAAGCTGTTTTACTGCATAATGGCAATGTTTTGCCATCAATTCCAGTTGGTCATGCAGTCCATATGAAGGAAACCTAGGACAACATGAAACAACTTTTGAGGTGCATAAACTATGACCAACATCAGTGGCAGCTTTGTGGCGATTTGAAGGTTGTTGCTCTCTTGCTTGGTCTGCAGACTGGATACACAAAGTACTGCTGTTTTCTCTGCGAATGGGATAGTCGTGCAAGAGATTCCCACTACATCAAGAAAGATTGGCCACTCCGACAGTCATTGGAGCCTGGGAGGAAAAGTGTTCAGCATCCACCACTTGTTGAATCAAGGAAGATTTTGTTACCACCCTTACACATCAAGCTGGGTCTGATGAAGAACTTTGTCAAGGCCATTGACAAAACACAAGCAGCTTTCAAGTACCTCCGTGGAAAATTTCCAAGGTTAAGTGAAGCTAAGATAAAGGAAGGTGTCTTTGTTGGTCCTCAGATTCGTGAACTTCTTCGAGATGATGCATTTGACCATGCACTGCGTGGCAAGGAAAAGATGGCATGGAAAGCCTTCCAGTTAGTGGCAATCAATTTTCTCGGAAACAACAAGGCAGACAACTACAGGTTGTTGGTGGAAAACCTCCTCAAGGCATACAAACGCCTTGGTTGCAACATGTCACTAAAGATACATTTTTTTGCACTCTCATCTAGATTTTTTTTCCCCCACCGAACTGCGGAGCAGTGAGCGACGAGCACGGCGAGCGATTTCACCAGGACATTGCAACAATGGAGAAACGCTATCAGGGCAAATGGAGCCCATCAATGCTTGCAGACTATTGCTGGACAGTGACAAGAGATGCTCCATTTAATGAATACAAGAGACAAGCCAAGAAGCGCCGAGTAGACACTGAATAGGACTAAACTATGTACATAATAGTTTTTTGCCTTTTGTTTCATAATAAATTTTATTTATATAACCCTTTTGCTGATTTTTAAAGTGTTACATAAACAGGACAGGTGAAATATTATCATGTAAAGCAACCATAAACACATGAAAAGACCTAGGTTTCCAATTTATGATTAAAACTCTACTATCTACACAATATACATAGACATAAAATGTAAAAACTTAAATATCTTAGAAACAGTAGCCAATCAGTTGTTTTGTCATATTTGAATTCAGCACATCAAAATACATAATAAATAGCACATTTTATCTCTGAAGCAGACGACTTCTCAAAAATTGTAGACCAGTGTAATCTGTGCATATCAGATACATTGCCTCCAGTTACTTAGTAGGAGCAATAAGCGCCAGCTACTTCAACCCAATAATCTTGCTTTCTCCCAACAAAAAGCCTATGTAAAATCAGTCAGTGCAAGAGGTAGGGGAGAATTTCAGTAAAGCTGTAATATTTTTTCAAATCCATACTGTTTCTGTGAAGATTGACCTCTAATCAGAGCAGAGATAACAACTCAGGGGAGTAATAACTTAACAATACAGTAATACTTAGTAATATATAGCACCCTATAAATGCTAACGACTTTATAAACATTGACTCACTAGTCCCCACAGATTGCCCCCCCGCCTCCATGAAGGAGGTTAATAAATAGTAACATCCCCATATCACAGATGGGGAAGCTCAGACACAGAGAAATGAGTGCAACTTGCCCAAGATCAACACAGTGAATCAGTGTGAGAGCCAAGGTATAGATACAAACAATTCATAGAATCATAGAATATCAGGGTTGGAAGGGACCTCAGGAGGTCATCTAGTCCAATGCCCTGCTCAAAGCAGGACCAATCCCCAACTAAATCATCCCAGCCAGGGCTTTGTCAAGCCTGACCTTAAAAACCTCTAAGGAAGGAGATTCCACCATCTCCCTAGGTAACCCATTCCAGTGCTTCACCAACCTCCTAGTGAAAAAGTTTTTCCTAATATCCAACCTAAACCTCCCCCACTGCATCTTGAGACCATTACTCCTTGTTCTGTCATCTGCTACCACTGAGAACAGTCTAGATCCATCCTCTTTGGAACCCCCTTTCAGGTAGTTGAAAGCAGCTATCAAATCCCCCCTCATTCTTCTCTTCTGCAGACTAAACAATCCCAGTTCCCTCAGCCTCTCCTCATAAGTCATGTGCTCCAGCCCCCTAATCATTTTTGTTGCCCTCCGCTGGACTCTTTCCAATTTTTCCACATCCTTCCTGTAGTGTGGGGGCCAAAACTGGACACAGTACTCCAGATGAGGCCTCACCAATGCTGAATGGAGGGGAATGATCACGTCCCTCGATCTGCTGGCAATGCTCCTACTTATACAGCCCAAAATGCCGTTAGCCTTCTTGGCAACAAGGGCACACTGTTGACTCATATCCAGCTTCTCATCCACTGTAACCCCTAGGTCCTTTTCTGTAGAACTGCTGCCTAGCCACTCGGTCCCTAGTCTGTGGCAGTGCATGGGATTCTTCCGTCCTAAGTGCAGGACTCTGCACTTGTCCTTGTTGAACCTCATCAGATTTCTTTTGGCCCAATCCTCTAATTTGTCTGTATCCTATCCCTATCCTCCAGCGTATCTACCACTCCTCCCAGTTTAGTGTCATCTGCAAACTTGCTGAGGGTGCAATCCACGCCATCTTCCAGATCATTAATGAAGATATTGAACAAAACTGGCCCCAGGACCGACCCTTGGGGCACACCGCTTGATACCGGCTGCCAACTAGACCTGGAGCCATTGATCACTACCTGTTGAGCCCGATGATCTAGCCAGCTTTCTATCCACCTTATAGTCCATTCATCCAGCCCATACTTCTTTACCTTGCTGGCAAGAATACTGTGGGAGACCGTATCAACAGCTTTGCTAAAGTCAAGGAATAATGCGTCCACTGCTTTCCCCTCATCCACAGAGCCAGTTATCTCGTCATAGAAGGCAATTAGGTTAGTCAGGCGTGACTTGCCCTTGGTGAATCCATGCTGACTGTTCCTGATCACTTTCCTCTCCTCTAAGTGCTTCAAAATTGATTCCTTGAGGACCTGCTCCATGATTTTTCCAGGGACTGAGGTGAGGCTGACTGGCCTGTAGTTCCCCGGATCCTCCTCCTTCCCTTTTTTAAAGATGGACACTACGTTAGGCTTTTTCCAGTCATCCGGGACCTCCCCCGATCGCCATGAGTTTTCAAAGATAATGGCCAATGGCTCTGCAATCACATCCACCAACTCCTTTAGCACTCTTGGATTCAGTGGATCAGTCCCCATGGACTTGTGCTCGTCCAGCTTTTCTAAATAGTCCCAAACCACTTCTTTCTCCACAGAGGGCTGGTCATCTCCTCCCCATATTGTGCTGCCCAGTGCAGTAGTCTGGGAGCTGACCTGGTTCGTGAAGACAGAGGCAAAAAAAGCATTGAGTACATTAGCTTTTTCCACATCCTCTGTTACTAGGTTGCCTCCCCCATTCAGTAAGGGGCCCACACTTTCCTTGACCTTCTTCTTGTTTCTAACATACCTGAAGAAACCCTTGTTACTCTTAACATCCCTTGCTAGCTGCAACTCCAAGTGTGATTTGGCCTTCCTGATTTCACTCCTGCATGCCTGAGCAATATTTTTATACTCCTCCCTGGTCATTTGTCCAATCTTCCACTTCTTGTAAGCTTCTTTTTTGTGTTTAAGATCAGCAAAGATTTCATGGGTAAGATAAGCTGGTCACCTGCCATATTTACTATTCTTTCTACACATCGGGATGTTTTTTTCCCTGCAACCTCAATAAGGATTCTTTAAAATACAGCCAGCTCTCCTGGACTTCTTTCCCCCTCATGTTATTCTCCCAGGGGATCCTGCCTCTCAGTTCCCTGAGGAAGTCAAAGTCTGCTTTTCTGAAGTCCAGGGTCCGTATTCTGCTGCTCTCCTTTCTTTCTTGCGTCAGGATTCTGAACTCGACCATCTCATGGTCACTGCCTCCCAGGTTCCCATCCACTTTTGCTTACCCTACTAATTCTTCCCTGTTGGTGAGGAGCAGGTCAAGAAGAGCTCTGCCCCTAGTTGGTTCCTCCAGCACTTGCACCAGAAATTGTCCCCTACACTTTCCAAAAACTTCCTGGATTGTCTGTGCACTGCTGTATTGCTCTCCCAGCAGATATCAGGGTGATTGAAGTCCCCCATGAGAACCAGGGCCTGTGATGTGGTAACTTTTGTTAGTTGCCTGAAGAAAGCCTCATCCACCTCATCCCGCTAGTCTGGTGGTCTATAGCAGACTCCCACCACGACATCACCCTTGTTGCTCACATTTCTAAACTTAATCCAGAGACTCTAAGGTTTTTCTGTAGTTTCATACTGGAGCTCTGAGCAGTCATACTGCTCTCTTACATACAATGCAACCCCCCCCACCTTTTCTGCCCTGCCTGTCCTTCCTGAACAGTTTATATCCATCCATGACAGTACTCCAGTCATGTGAGTTATCCCACCAAGTCTCTGTTATTCCAATCACATCAAAGGATTTAAAACTATTAGTAGCAGCAAATTATTTTAACTGAACAAATAGGAAAAGATGTGTGGAAGGTATACATGTTTGCTTCTCAGGAGACTTTGTTTTCCAAACAAATTCTACTCATTTAATATTAGCAGTCCAATGGAGTTCAATATTTTACTTCTCTTTTCTTTTCCCTGCTCCACAGTGTCATTATTTGTGCTTATAATTGTTCAGTTAGCAAAAAGTTAGCCAGTTATGGAAAGGATTCCGTAGAATCTGTCAGATATTAACAGTCACCCAGGTTAAACATGAGTAGGCGAGGCTATTTCTGTGTCAGTGTGTTGATATGGTTTCACATCCCCAGGTATGATTTTCTCTGTCTGCTTAATATTTTATGGCACCTAAACACCAAACTGATAGGTGTATTAAAAACAACTAGATAGATATTGTTGATGTATGCATAAGTACAGAGTTAAAAAAGGAAACGAAGTTTGATTTTGTAGAGATTAGGG
Organism: Emys orbicularis; assembly: GCF_028017835.1. Lineage (NCBI taxonomy): Eukaryota > Metazoa > Chordata > Testudines > Emydidae > Emys > Emys orbicularis. The sequence continues at coordinate 91,199,887 of NC_088686.1, read as the reverse complement.
ACAGAAAGCCTTAAAATTCAGAACCTCATCCACATTTCCCCATAGTTTGGGGGCCTTTGGATCTGATGGTTAGCTTTGAGCTCCTCTCTAATCAGACACCAATCAGCTGTTTTTTCAAGTATACGCTTCATGACCTTTTTTCTCCTTTAGATTCTTTATACTGGAGTCGTGGTTTATGCTCCAGCATTGGCTCTTAACCAAGGTGAGTTTCCAGCCCAAAGCACATGGCTACACCAATCAACCCTGTCACAACACAAGCAGGATAACTGAAGCAGACAGATTAAAAACCAAATGCTTTATAAAAGGTTCTGTGCCTTCATTTTAGTAGCTCTACATTTGCTACCTCCCCCGCCCGCCTCCCTTGTGTCAGTACACCAGCAGGAGTCTGTCATTTACCTGCTCTATTTTAGTTTATACTAAAGAGTAACTTGAGGAGATGAGTGCTGAACGGTTGCTCAATATCTTGGCAAAGTGCTCAGTACAAGGTGATGATCCAATACTGTGCTGTGTACTTTGATTCTTTCTTCCCCTTCCGACCGCACACTGCTGTCATCCTTAATCTCTAGCGAATAAAACTGAGGTTTCTCTATCTAGAAGTATTTCAATTGTCTAACTGCCAGCAGGAAGGTTAAAGAGTAAGATTGTGGTGTCTTTGATACAGCAGGTGGCAATTCTCCAATGCCCTTGCATAGCTCTAAGTGGCTCTATGCTGCTGATCATGGCATGTTTTAGGGAAGATTTAAAACCGAGGTCCTGAACAATGATAAAGATCCTATAATGTTTTTTGTAACATATCTCTTTCAAATTCCAGTGTAACGCCAATCCCTGTTTCCCCGTAGCGACAATTGAATACCATGTTCTTCAGTTTTTGTGCTAAAACCATTGTAAATCAGGGACCCATCGCTCAGCTTGTTAAGTGTGTGTTGCGTATTGGCTATCTCCATGGAAAGAAAGGAATCCTCCCACACAGGCCATGGAATGGTGCCATCGGAGGCTACTTCAGCCCAATGTGTCCATAAAGAGAGGATAGGAGTTGGGGGATGCCAGAGGACCCATGCAGTGGTGCATCATCTGACTCCATACTGGCCTGTCCCAGTCCCATCCAACCCATTTCCCAGTGGAACTGGGCTCTGTTTTATGTGGGTATGAGTTACCCACAAATTCATACCCTGCAAGGTGGAACCAATTAATTCTGTTCCTAGGAAGACTGATTCAGCTGCATGAGTGACATCTGGGTTGCCCCTATAGATGAGGCTTCATTGTACACAGAATTGCAATTTGTGCACTGAGCAGTGAAACAATTTGGCATTTTTATTCTACTTCACTATGAACAGGGAGTTTCACCCTACCTAAGTTCACTATGGGCCCTACAGTTTTGATGTTAAATTCACTTGAATTACTTCAGTTCCAGTTACATCAAAGGGAGTTCTGCATGCATATCTGATAGCAGAATTTTCTTCTCCCTCTTTGAATCGTTGGGGAGTCTCTAAAGCACTTGGTACTTTCGTTGATATTATTAATCGCAAAGGAAAATTTTTTCATAAAGGCAAATTTTATTACTCAGGGAATCTGGACAAAAAGAGAACTAAGAAATCATTGCTCTAGAACAACTACATATTTAATTCTATCAACGGTGAGATCTTCCACATGTCTCACGGAAATAGTTTTGATTTGGCCTTACAACAGTATTCAACTTAATGATTACTCTCACACAAATGAAATGCAATTAATCACAATTTGCAAGAAGGCAACAAAATGAAAGCAATGAATCAAAACAATACACATCAAAGTTAAGAAGCCCTTATCTTGTAGAGGAGCTTCTAATAGGAACCAAAAATTAAAGTTACTAAGTACTCCTATCCTGCTGGAGTAAAAGGATCTGAGTTATTCTGATGAACTGCACCTGTTGTTTTACTACCAATTTGATTTTCTTTGGTTTTACAGTGACTGGATTTAATCTTTGGGGCTCTGTATTTGCAACGGGAATTGTCTGCACTTTCTACTGCACTCTGGTATGTAACTAACACAGCGGAAAGGTTTAAATACAGACGATGTTAAAGGCTAACGCTACTCAGATGAAAAGTAATAGAAACAGGGTTTCTAATTATAGCTAGAATGACTGAAGTTTGCTTTAGTAAACATAGAAACGTTTGGCAAGCTAACAATCTTTCTAAGTATTACATCTATTTTTGTACTTTTTATGGGAATAAGCAAACAGCTTTATATCTTCATTCCACACTCTGAATGTTTCAAGGTTTAAATCAGATAGCTTAAGGCCAAGGCCAAGACTTTTTAGTTCAGAGAAGGAAGTGATAAACTTTCATGCCATACTAAAGCTTCTGGGAAGAACATAACGATCTCCCTGAATATGTTTCTCAGTCTATAATTTATAAATTCATCCTTGGAATAACTCCAGCAAAAGTGTAGGGATAGAACCTGGGATGAACTCACCCTACTGATCCCAGGCTTTATAAAGAACTTCGATTTTGAGTGAAAGTATCATGAGAACATCCATGATGATTTGCATGTGAGCAGATATACTTACTCTTTGAGGATTCATTGTGCAGTAGACAGTGATAACCAGTATACTGTAGATACCAAGGATAACACTTAAGTGACTTAGAAGCTTGAGTCCCATTGATTCTTAATGTATTTTTGAAAATGGAACTTAAGCCCCCCAAGCCACTTGGGCACTTTTGAAAATGTTAGTCCCTATCTGAGCCTGGATACTGATAGCCTGTAAGGAAAGGGAACCTGTCATTGGGGGAATGTCAGTGGGTGGGATGTCTGGGACCAAGACAACCAGGATAACATTTGACAGTTAAGCATGAAGCCGAAGCCAGAAGGACTCCAGGGCTGGAGGAGGGAATATAACTTTCAGTGGGAGGCGTTGGGTGGAAGAACTAGTGATGGAGTGAGGGTTGGTGGCAAGAGGCAGAGCCTAAAATGGCTTCTGCCATGAGCTGGTAGCCACTTTACATAGCTGATAGTCAATTTCTTTAATTAGGGATGCAATTTGTACACAAATCAGGGATACACTCTAATTAAGAAGATTAATCATTTTCTTTCCAAACTCAAAATAATTAAAAAGGACATTGCCCATAACCCGAGGCCTAAAATGTGGACTTTTTGGTGTAGGGATTTACAGAATTTAATAGAAATGTTTCAATTATTATTTTTATTTCAATAATACAATTATTGAAAATTAAATATTCCTATCCACTGCTGAAAATGAAAAAAAACAAAAACAATATTGTGCTAGTGCGTGATAACCAGAATATGAAATGACTATAAAAAACAAAGGAAATTGGCTAGTTTAGTTTCAGTTTCCACATCATGGAGTTTTCTATTATCTTAACACAAAACAGGGGAGGAAAGATAGTCCTGTGGATAAGGCACTGGACTGGGATTCAAGGGTTCAATTCCTGGCTCTGCCACACACTTCTGTGTGATCTCGAACAAGTCACTTAATCTCTCTGTACTTCAGTTCCCAATCTGTAAAATAATACATCCTTTGTCAGAGAAGTAGAATGTAAACCCTTTAGGGCAGGAACTGTTTCTGACTATGTGCATGTACACAGGGCCGGATTTACACCTTACGTGCCCCTAGGCATAGCTTCTTCAGCCCCTCTGCCCACCTACAGCTGACCTTCATGTTGCACCCAGTTTTAGAGAGGTAAGGCACCCCTAGAACACCAGTACCCCTAGGCACGTGCCTACTGTGCCTAATTGGAAATCTGGCCCTGCATGTACAGCACCTAACACAAAGCCCTGAGCTGACTTGGGGACTCTAAGTTCTACTGTGATGCAAATAACAACAACAAGAAGAATGCAAATATACAGCTTCTCATTGTTTTAGGGAGGATTAAAAGCTGTTGTCTGGACAGATGCATTTCAACTGGTTGTCATGGTGGTTGGTTTCTTAACGGTTCTGATTCAAGGAACTATTCAGAATGGAGGACCTAACAACATCTGGGAGAATGCCAACAATGGATCGCGCCTAGCAGTATTTGAGTAAGCACAAAATAAACAGTGCCTGTAATTCTCATTATGTTTTTTCCACATTTCAGATAAAAAACCCTACTGGCATTAAGCTACATTTAAACATTAATAATAATAATATTAAGAGTTAATTTCTGTGACGATAAGTGGTTCTTATTCCTCAATAAAACTATTGCAGATTGACTATGCTTTAGAAGGTAGCATGCTTTAAGTCAGTGGTTCTCAACCTTTCCCGACTACTGTACCCCCCCTTCAGGCATCTGAAATCTGAGTCCCGCCACCTGGGGCTGAAGCATATAATAGCTTTGCAGGGCCTTGGCAATTGCTCTGCTTGCTGGCCCTGCACTTGTGACCTCCCTAAACCCATCCAGCGACCCCCTTTGGGGCCGTGACCCCCAAGTTGAGAAACACTGATCTAGATGAGTTGATGTACCCCCTGGAAGACCATTGCGTATCCCCAGGGGTACGCATGCCCCTGGTTGAGAACCACTGCTGTAAAGTATTTAAGCTTTATTCAAGTCATCCAGCTCTTGGGATGTTCTATCAATTCCATAAAGAATTCTCATTCCTTTCTTTCCTAATGTGTATGGGTAAAATCCTGGCCGCACTGAAATCAATGGGAGTTTTACCAGTGACTTCAGAAGGGCCAGAATTTCAGCCCTTAGGTTTATCTCCCTATGGACCTTTTTCTAGGATATTCCCCACCCCCTTTTCACACATCCTAACATTCCCCATCTTTAAAAATACCACATTATTTGAAATACACTTGCCACTGTAGCTAATACAGCTGCCACAATATTGGTGCCTGCGGTGGTGAATTGGCCTCCCAATGGCAGCTGTTTATGTTAGCAACTGAAGAGTTACTTATCACAGCAGGATACTGGTAGAAACTAGCAGCAGCTACAATGGTGCTTTTATAAAAAAAAACTAAGTGTAGTATTTTATCAACAGCAGTTATTGGATTCAAAATTAACAGAGCTCTAAAGGGAAGGAAGTTGTACAAATAAAAATAAGATTAACTTTAGTTATATTTATTAAGATAAAATTACAAGGGTGATGAACCTTAAGGCATAAGCTAATTCTTAGTTTAACTCTGGAAGACATTTATCTTCCTGGGCTAATATATGGTGATAGTATGACCACAGTAATTAGGTGGAGTACAGGGCTTCTATGTCTGATGTATAGTATGTGGCATTGTCCCCTGCTGGGAACAGGATACCAAACGAGATGGACCTCTGGGGGGGCACAACCACTTACTTGTGTGGTTGTTACCATTAGTGACTGGTGCAAGGCCAATAAATATAAGTCTAACTTTGTCACACAGATAAGTTTCAGTATAGATGAGGTATAACACAGTGATTAGATATTCTCTTTAGCAGTGTAAAGACACACAAGCTTTGCTGTTTAATGATGATTTTGAGCTGAGCATTAGCTACTCAGTACATGTCTGATTTAGAGAAGTGTCCTAACTACAGATTCAGATCTTTTGGTATTCCTCAAAGCTCAGGGGTTTGGGAACTAGACCTTTGGTTCAGGCATATCTCTATTGTGTCTGAATGTTGGGTTTAATCGAGTGAAGCTGAATTACTTTCCTCTCTGTCTTGTAGCTTTGATGTAGATCCTTTAAGGCGACACACCTTTTGGACAATCGCAATTGGGGGAACCTTTACGTGGTTAGGAATCTATGGAGTTAATCAGTCCACAATACAGAGATGCATTTCCTGCAAATCAGAAAAGCAAGCTAAACTGTAAGTTGTCTAGTGTCAAGAATGAACAAACTATTCTCATAATCAGACTGTACTTTATTTCTAACTCTTCTTCTATGGGACTATACTAATATTTTTTCAAATATACACAGGGAGCCCGGTATGGGCAACTTAACAGAAATTTAAACATCTAAGGGCGAGATTCTGAAACCTTTATTCACATAGAGTTGTACTGAGTAGTCCTGATGCTCTTTGGGACTATTCATGGAGTAAGAAACTATTTAAACTTTGGAGTAATAGTTTGAAAACCTGTCCCAAAGTGAATCTTCAAAAGTGGTTTGTATATACTATTAAGAAGTTCACATTGGTGTAATGGAATGGTAAACTGTATTACAAGTTCAGCCATTAGGTGGCACTGTGTGTAAAAATGCCTTATTTAAACAAACCTCAGCCATACCTGGCAGAGCATTAAGGGATGTAATGATGAGTGTGTATCTGGTGTGTATCTTGCTCAAAAGGAAGCTCTGTGACCACTCCATATCTGGTACAGAAGTACATGACAATTGGTATCTACAGTATTCTTGAAAAAAATGGAAAATCTTTTTAATGTATAAATATCTCAATAAACTGTCTCATTAAAAACAGAACTTAGTATGTACATAAGACATACAACATATCAAAAGATTCAAATATCTTCATGAACTTGCTTTACTCCCAGGTTCCTAGAACTGATTAAATAATGCAAAAAAGATTTTGCTCAAATGTTTGACTTTGTAAATGAATTAACTTTGATCATACTCATTTTGATGTTCACTTTCTGAGTTTTCCTGACAAAAATTTGCAGGAAGTGAATTTCAAAATCACACCCATGATTATTCATTCAAGCTAAATGTTAAATTCATATGAACAGGTATTTGCACAAGAAGTGCCTACACACTTATTCAGTACGGAAAAGAACAAATACCATGTGACCTCACTTGACCGGTCACAACTGAACAACACAACTCAGATCTCTCAAATGTCAAATATTTATCAACCCAACCTAGAAAATAAGGACTTTGAACAGATATTATTCTTCAAATAATTCTGAACAAAGAGATTTAAAGAAACCACAATCTACTTCTAGAAGTTCCACAATCAGAAAGAGCCTAAATTCATTACATAAATTATTTGTTGCAAATTACTCCCACAGATCTACATGTGACAATCCCTCCCTGATTAAAACAAAATGCCTATCTTCAAAGAACTGCTTTATGGATTTTTCTCCAGCAGTGGAAGGAGAGAAGTTTGTTTGGCAGCAGGCTGCAGATCCTCCTTCCATGACAGGAATTCCATTTGGAGGACGTTCCATAGTCCTCTCTGGACAACTTGCTTCAGGGGAAATTAAATGAAGCAGCAGCAACAGGGTCCCTTACATTCTAGAGCAGTGGATCCCAAAATACACCCTTGGCATCAAATACCGAGTCCTGGGACACACAAGATTTACATGTAGCAGCAGCAGAGCTCAGCAGAGGGGCTTTCAGACCAACTACCATTCATAAGAAAAAGGGGAGAGAAGGGAAACTTATTCAAACCTCTCTCAGGCCATAAAAAGATTTAGGTTTTGTTTTGGCAACAGCCACAGATTCAGATTAGTTCTTATTTTGTCCAAAATTAGTTCACCCATCCCTACCTATGACACACATGGTAATACAATCAAGACAGCATATTTTTGTAGAGACCTAAAATCCCATCTATCCAACAAAAAGGGAGGGATCTTTCCTTTACAGTAACATAGTGCTATTCAATGCAAATTCACCCGTGGGGCAGAAAACCTATTACAGCACAGGGTGAGGATCCAGGGCTGTACACAATACCATGTCGTTATTCACTGTCACTTCCATATACATTTTGTGTGACCTTAATACACATGATCTCAAAATGCTCCTTCAAGGGCTGGGAAGAAAATAAAGTTTTAAGATATGATTAAAAGAAAAAAAATGTAACACAGTGTCTCAGTGGGAGGTGGAGAGAGAATTCAGCGGGATGGGGCTGTGCAAGTGGAAGTGTGACCACTGACTGTGAAGGAGACTGAGACCGGAGGAGGGAAGGATAGATAGCTAAGAAGTCAGAGAGGTCTTTTGTATCAGGGTCCATGGAGAGTTTTGAAATTCAGGAGTGTAATTTTCAATTGGATTTGGCCATGGCTAGGAAGTCAGTGAAGGGCAATGTCAAAATGCAATATAGATTATGTAAGACCTCACAGGAATACAACAGAAAACCCCAAGAGTGGAATACTGTCATCCATGTGTAGCTCAAATAATTGCTGAAGGGGAATACAGATTAATTTATGTGGTGAAATTATAAATGGGCCAGATTCAGTACAAAATAATATCCCGTCTGACTTCAGCGCAGAACTGCAACAACTTTTGAGAAATTAAATCAGTTTTTAAAGGCTTATAGGTAAGGATTGCCCTAGAGCGATTCCAGCTTATGACATTATCAGAATTGTGGTTCATTTTGAAACTGCACCAAAAACAATTCACTCCTTTACATTTGTCCTTAAATATAGTGAATACCTCACTTTTTCAAAATATTGGTGCTCCCCCAAAATTTCAACATTCACACAAGCCAAGAAATGAAGAGATGGTATCATTTATTTTCAGTGGAGTTTCTCGAAATATAGGAGAAGAACTTGGGTAGCCAGTAATGACCTTGCCATATTTGTGTTGAATTAGACATAAATTTCTCTCTCTCTCTCTTTATTTTCAGTGCACTGTACCTTAATTTAGTGGGACTCTGGGTAATCCTAGTGTGTGCAGTCTTTTCAGGCTTGGTGATGTATGCCCATTTTAAGAACTGCGATCCTTGGACTGCTGGTTTCATTTCAGCACCTGATCAGGTATAGAATCAAATTAATGGTGTAAATGGAAAGATATCCATTAGACCCCGATTCAAGAAGGCACTTAAGCATGTGCAAAGTCAATGGGACTGTTCATATGCCTACATCTAGGCAGGTCCCTTGCTGAATCGGGCTTTACAATATGACAATGCTGATAATTTTTCCTGTGCCACGTATCAATTTTAGGTTTTTAATTTATGCCATAGTCAAATATTACCTTACTTTTGTATTGATTCAGTATAGCTTAAAGGTTTCTCTTTTGTGTGTGTGTGTGTGTGTGTGTGTGTGTGTTTTATCAGTTAGAATTGAGGGGGCTGAATGATGATTTCTGTTCAACTCCTTGTTTTTGTATTGCAGTCTGGTCAGAAGTAGCTACTGCATCTGCAGAGTCCAGAAAATGTCCCAGTTAACATAGTCTCTTGTTCTGTGTGTTTATTTTCTCCTAGCTGATGCCTTATTTTGTTATGGACATATTTTCAACAATGTCAGGACTCCCCGGACTCTTTGTTGCATGCGCATTCAGCGGAACCCTCAGGTCTGTGTCTGAAATTGTGTTTTGTCTAGTATGTGCCATTGCATATCCTGCCTTGACTATGCAAATGTTGGCAAAACTAACAGTCCATCAAAGAACCAAACCCTGATCAAAATGTTAAACATGAAAATGCAGCAGAATTTCTTTTTCCCTTGTCCCAGGTAAAAAATGCTGCAGTGGTTTGTCTTTCTATATTAGACTCCTGCTAGAGCCTGAGTATGCTTTGGCAGTTACATTTTCCTATCCCCTTCAAACGCATTCAAGAACCACATTAGTAAAACAAACAAGGGAGGGGAAAGATGGGCGCGTTCAAGAACCACATTAGTAACACAAACAAGGGAGGGGAAAGATGGGCGAAATATCAATTTCCTCTTTCAATGAAGCTCAGCCTGCTGAGCTAATGCAGCGGTGAAGATTTAAATCCCTTTTATTTGACTTGACTGGTACAACTGTAGAATTAGGCAACCAAATGGAGGCCACAACAGTGAGCCTGGCTCAACAGAAAACAACTATGAAAATAATGTAAATACATGGTCAAAGTAGAAAAAAATCTGTCTGGAGAAATCATTCTCCCTCAGGCTGTGCTGGGTAGTGGATAATAATAATTGGCTTGTAGGCAGTAGCAACTACAACATCAGTGTTCAAAGGAAAGTTAGAAAGAGATGGAAGGTTGAAGTCCAGACTTGCAGCAGGCAGGGTTGCCACAAACTCAAGCTCATAAAAGCCATCTCAGAATTACCACATTCATGCTTCTGTTCCCTGCACAGTCATGTCAGGATCACAACTGTCTTGATTCATATGAAACCAATTCCATTCCATATCTCGGAATAGGTGAGCCAATAGAATTGATATTTCTCAGATGTACAGTAAGTATACTAAGTTAATTGTAATGCCTTAAGAAAGGGATGCGAATTATCCTACTTGTAGGCATAAGTTACACCCAAGTAACCTCATTGGGACAGATTCTGATCAGTTTCAGTGTGAATCCAGAGCAACTCTACTGAAGTCAGTGGATTTACATCAGTATAACTCAATGAGGTCCTTGCCCATTACGAGCTCAAATTCTTCCACAGCTTGAAGAAAAAAATCCATTGCTAAAAGTAACTCTCAAAACACATTTTCTATGTCCACCAAGTTATTTTAGTAATTAGTTTGTGAAAATTGACCTCAGTAGGGTAGCATGGGTCTAACTGAGTGTGGAACCAACCACTCTGCACATTACTGGTGCTATACAATACAACAATGAAATGAATGATAGTATTTGTGGAGGGAGATGTAACTGAATATGATTTAATTCATATTATTATTTTAGTAACTATTTTGTGTAGGCTAACACCAATGGATTTGCCTGGGTATAACTGATGAAAGAATAAAGAACCTAACATACTGTTGCTGCTATGCCTATAACAACAATTTCCCCTGGATTACTGGCTAAGTAAAGTCCTACTCAGCATGAGCAAGGGTGTCAAAATTATGACCTGAGTAATTACTGTTCTTATTTGGCACAGAGTATGTGAAAGGAGGAGCTATTATAGTTGTGGGCAATATGGTCTGAGAATAGATGGATGTATTAGATAGCGTGAAATGAAACATTCTTTGGAGAATTTTGCCAAATTGGACTTAACTCGTTATGATGTTTTGCAGAAAAAATGGTATCAGCACTATTTATTTCATGCCCTTTGAATTCTAACAAAGCAATGTTCTTCTTTGACTTTTTTGAGAACATGGAAAAGGTCTGTGCAGTTTGGGCAAGTGGAGGATTTGATACTGTGTGTATTAAGTGGGTGCTTCTATCTTGTTCTGAGCGAGCACCGAAAGTGGCATAAGTGAAAGGCACATCATGATTGCAGCAGGAATGGGAACGATTCCAATGTCATCATCCCTCATTGGTCCAGTCTGAGACTAGGAGCATGTGCTCATGATTTTGCTAGTCTCAATAAGTCCCAGTTGTTGGGCTTAAACTCTATAGTCATTTAATCAATTATATCAAGTGATACCCACAGAATGACAGCTTAATGACTATTAATATATAAAACAAAGAAATAATTGCTAATCAGCCAGTCTTTTCAAGAAATGTTCAAGATAGATCATAAACAATATGATTCAGATGTTAATATTTTGGCAAGCACATTTTATATCAGCATAATGTTATTTGGGGGTGTTATTTCTGTTAATATGATCATAATTTTACATTATTGTAAAATGTTTGTTTTTACAGCACTGTGGCTGCAAGCATAAATGCTCTAGCAACAGTAACATTTGAGGATTTTGTCAAGTACCGTTTTCCAAATCTCTCTGAAAAAATGAGCACGTGGGTCAGCAAAGGATTATGTAGGTACAGTAGATGGATCTTCTACTTATGCGTATTTATCATAATGCCAAAAATATTTTCTTAACCCCTTTTCTCTAGTCAAGACCCCTTTGTCTCTCTATACATCAACACAAAATAGCAGTTTTTGAATGCTCAGGGTATTTATGCAATGAGGTCCTGATATCATTAGCTTATAATAAGATGTTAGTAAATATGGAGTAACCAAGACGGTGACTTAATAAATAGGTGTATATGACTCTGCAGCGTCCTTGTTTTCTTTCTGAAGTAAAATGCAGAATTTAGTATTGCATCGAGTTTTTGAATAATCTAATAATGCTGAATTCCTTGCTAACCTATTTTCTGCTCACAGTGCTTCAGGAGTCTGGAGAAGAGAAGACAGAGAGGGGACATGATAACAGTTTTCAAGTACATAAAAGTTTGTTACAAGGAGGAGGGAGAAGAATTGTTCTTCTTAACCTCTGAGGATAGGAGAAGAAACAATGGGCTTAAATTGCAGCAAGGGAGGTTTGGGTTGGACATTAGGAAAAACTTCCTGTCAGAGTGGTTAAGCACTGAAATAAATTGCCTAGGAAGGTTGTGGAATCTCTATCATTGGGGATTTTTAAGAGCAGGTTAGACAAACACCTGTCAGGAATGATCTAGATCAGTGCTTCTCAAAGTCGGGCTGCCGCTTGTTCAGGGAAAGCCCCTGGCAGTCCGGGCCGGTTTGTTTACCTGCCGCGTCCACAGATTCAGCCGATCGCGGCTCCCATTGGCCATGGTTCACTGTCACAGGCCAATGGGGGCTGCGGGAAGCGGCGCGGGCCGAAGGATGTGCTAGCCGCCCTTCCCGCAGCCCCCATTGGCCTGGAGCGGTGAACCACGGCCAGTGGGAGCCGCAATCGGCTGAACCTGCGGACACAGCAGCTAAACAAACCGGCCCGGACCGCCAGGGGCTTTCCCTGAACAAGCGGCGGACCGGCTTTGAGAAGCACTGGTCTAGATAATACTTAGTCCTTCCATGAGTGCAGGGGACTGGACTAGATGGCCTCTCGAGGTCTGTGTAGCTTGAAAGCTTGTCTCTTTCACCAACAGAATTTGGTCCAATAAAAGATATTACCTCATCCACCTTATCTCTCTTAGAGGGTCACTGTCAGCTTGATATTTTTAAATAGTTGATATATAAAAAAAATCAAGTTTCTGACAGTGCATCCTTTAAATAATGTGTTTAATTTTAAAAATATATTTAGAATATCTATATGGCTATTGCTGCTCTCCTACAGATTTTCATTAAGTTCACATATAGGGTAACACCACAAATACACTCAGACCCTTCATCTCTGTCCATTTGTCTGCCTGTGACCTCCTCAGTTTCAGCTTTGCTGCTGCTGTTACTTTAAACATCCTCTTGAAGAACCTGAGAAGAACATTCATGTGAGTGCCACACAGAGCAATGCTTGAGAGCGTTGCCATACTAGTGCATGAGATAGGACAGTGGTCAGGATGAACTGAAACCAATTATACAGAAAGGACTGTGAGATGCAAAAATTGAACAAACTGAAAACATTGGAGAAGACTATTGTTTCGCTAACTTCCTTCCTTTTCACACAGAGTCGGGATTTTCAAATTAATGCTAACTATTTAATGCTGCTTTGTTAAAGAGATATCAGGATCTGATGTTGAATACTTCAATAAAATATGGTTCCCTTTAAACATCAAAACCCACAATGCAAATTCCTTCATTCTGCCTGATCTTTCAGCTGATGAGAAAGAACAATAAACCCAATTAAAAAAAAAAATCTTGGAGCTGCAGAGCAATTTGAGGAAGTCCATACCACTGATCACTGATGCACTAGTAACTGCTGCTAATACTAATCATTAATCTCTTTCAGGTATAGTATTTGGAGTGCTGTGTACTTCCATGGCTGTGGCAGCATCACTTCTGGGAGGAGTTGTCCAGGTATTTAAATATCGAGAGACTCACTGAGCTCTACAACTAAAGAAAATTGATCTTGTACTCTGTTTGTTCTCTTTTCTATTAACTCATATTTTCTGTGAAAGATAAATTGTGTTGTATAACTAATAAACAGACTATAAATTATAATAATATCATGCACTCCTGGCAGGATGAGCGCTTTACAAATCCATTTAGTGAAGAAATCTGCTTGTTGGGCGCAATCCTGCACAACCAAAGTAAATGGGAGCAAGTTTGAGTCCTTTCTGACATGCAGTTCCAGCTTAATATATGTAGTGCTACTGCCACGTTAGTGTTAAATTAACTTCTGTGACCAGTAACAAAAATAACAAGGGCAATCATTGCAAAAACTTTATCATTGGAAAGATAAAATATCAATCACAATGTTTCTTCTTTAACAATATACTGACATTAGAATTTGATGCATTTGCCATTAAAATGTTACAAAGCAGAAATCAGAGCTCTGCATGCCTTGGAATGAGAACATAAAAAGGTGTTATAAGAATGAGACTGTGGATATATCAAGTGACATTGATTAGCCCTGAAAAATTTCTCCTGTGCATTGTTTCAACAGGCTTCACTCAGCATTCACGGCATGTGTGGGGGGCCCATGCTAGGATTATTTACACTGGGAATTGTGTTTCCTTGTGCTAATTGGAAGGTAAGAGGTGCCCATCATTGTCTCAGTGAGTTTCCACTTGCTGGTCCTTCATTTATATGATCCTCCTTTTATTATTATTACTATAATAATAATTATTACTGTAGCACCTAGGAGCCCTAGTCAAGGACCAGGACACCATTGTGCTAGATACTGTACAAACACAGAACAAAATGACAGCCCCAGCCCCACCGATTCTGTGCCCTGCTTAGAGGCTTCTTACTAGAGATTAGTCCAAACCTATCCCCCATTTATCAACGCTCCTCCAGTTTGGATCTTGTTCAGAAAACTATTGACAAAATTCAGACCCCTCCCCACCCCTACACTATGAAGGCCGTGGGGCTTCAGGCTATGAAGTAGCCCTTGTGTAGCTACTCTTTGTTCACAGGCTGTAATGACAACTGCTGACTCATAGCACTTCCTATGTGGGGGTTCTAATGCCACTTCGGATTTGGGTACATGTGGATCCAGTGGCTCCTCCCCGGCTTACCCCACATCACCCTCCTGAGAATAGGTTGGCATGGGGACTCCAGTGGCCTTGTGTGATCCATCTATGCTGGGTGGATTCTACCATTATAGACTATTCAGGTCAGTCAATGGTACATCATTTATAGAGCTTAGTTTCCATAGTCATAGATGTGGGATGACTGTGCATGTATGAAAGGGCCATATAACTCTAATCCAGCATGAAGAAAGTGTAACTTTAGCCTCTACAGTCAAATCTACTTAACTTAGATTTTGGCTGAATAAAGCCCTGCCACATCAGCCACCATTACAAACTCCTCATTTGCCAATTACCACCACTCACTGAGAATAGTTCCCTACATTTAGAATAGGAAATAACTCTGGTAGCTCAGATATCACTTTGTGGCAAATGTTGACTGTCTAATGGCAACCACCCCCTATTTGAATTAAATCGCTCAACAAAATAGGGCAGTAAACGGGCAAAAATAGTATAATTCCCTCTAGCTATATTTATAATTCAGCTAACATCTATTCAGTATAGGCAGTGAAGAATAGACAGTATGCTGCAGGAAGGTATTTATACCATGGTAAAATGTTCACTTTAAAAGTGTAATCACTATGAAGGAGCTTCACATGGGAATATTAGTTTTTACAGGGAGCAAACAGGATCATTTCCAAGTAAATTTTCAGTAGTGGGTTTAAAAGCTAGTTTTATCCATTCAGTGTGCAGCATGCAGGAAAACAGGCTTTTCATTTGAATTCTTCCCATCTGTTTCATTGTCACAGCTGATAATAGAGAAGGTCAGCATTTTTCAGACTTCAAACTTATGACAACATTTCAAGTTTCAATTAAAAAGTAGGAGAATTTTTTTTACTAACAATGCCCCAGTCCTATTTTTGACCCATTCTACCAAATAAGGACTGATTCTGCACCCTTGATGCGAATGGGAATTTTCAAGTGCAGGACCAAGCCATTATCACCCATTTCATGTGTGCAGTGACATATTTCAGTTCTCTCTAATAATATATCTTGCTTTAATTAAGGGTGCCGTAGGAGGTCTATTGACTGGGATCACCCTAGCATTTTGGGTTGCTATTGGAGCTTTTATTTATCCAGCACAACCTTCAAAGGCCCGCCCTCTGCACTTATCAACAGCCAACTGCACTCTAGCTAATAACACAGAGATGATAACTACATTGGCTCCTACTCTCCCTCCAATCAGGTATTTTCCATTGATTTTTGTGTGGTTTTGTCACAATGTGAGTTTTTGAAATTTATATTCTGTTCTATAGAGGTACTTACTGCATGACATCAGGTCTGGGCTTCAGCTGTGCTGCCCAAACTGTGCTCCATGAAACTTCAGGGGTCTGAGGGTATGCTGATGATCTCCAGACAGCTCGTTGGTCACATGATGGAAGTTCTCCTCCAGGTGCTCCATAACAAGAAAAACAGCTGAAAATACACTAAATACATCCCTAATATTATCTTGCTATGTAAACAATTAGGAACATGGGACAGGTAGGGACCTCCTGGGTCATGGAGTCAAGTCCCCTGCTACTGCAGGCAACCCCGTCTTATAATCAGATTGCTGCAGGGATGTTCCTGGATTATGAATTTGTAGGTGTCGGGGGAGGATGTCCATAAGATGATCTATGATGTGGTCCACCTTGTGAAAAGTTTTTTAGTATCACTTGAGTTACCATGTTGTACCTTGCTTAGGGTCCTGTTGAACGCCCAGTGATGTCAATGGGAAAGCTATCCATTGACTTCAGTGGAAGTTTTAAAGAGGAACACTTTCAAGTAACAGGAATGCTTTCAAGATACACACAGTTCAATAGCTAGTGTTAAGAAAAGGCCAAACTATGTATTACTAAGAGACTAACTGAGCAGGCACAAGTCAATTCCATCTTAGCATGATTCCAGAAACATGTTAGGGTATATCTGTAATATAGAAGAGGTGTGAAGGGAAGTTATAAATAAAATATAAGGGGCTGGTTAAAAGACTAAAAGGTCTGAAACTGTGGCTCTAGCATTAATTAACTGCACCCAACAAAAGGCCTGGGCCTTAAATTATCTGCATTTATAATTACTTGGAAAGGAGAGAGTGACAAGCATAAAGCCACTTGACCATATCAATTTTTGTGACACACACAATTCTAGCAGTGACCATTAGCCAGAAGCAAACTATTTTTTAAAATGCTAGTACTATCTGGACCCAATGCAGATCTATGCATACTTCACTAATGCAACCAACTGGACATGTGTTCTATTCTTGATGTTTTTTTATCTGAGACAATATAGTTTTATCCTTCATAGAAAGACATTTATAAGTCACTGGCAATTATTGCTAACTTATTCTTCCTCTCTTCTTGTGCTGCCATAGGACTCAACTGGCAGATACCTGGTATTCCTTGTCCTACCTTTACTACAGCGCTGTGGGCTGTTTAGGGTGCATTATTGCAGGCCTTCTGATAAGCTTTTTAACAGGTTGGTTACTTATTAAAGGTTTTTTGCACTAAGATTTGACTAGAATCAATTGTTTTAGAATTCTGCAGATACGTACAAGGGTGCAAATTTGAAACCCAGACACTTATTGGAAAGCAGTGGAGATAAAACTGGGCCACTTGAGTTTAACTCAGGGGTGGGCAAACTTTTTGGCCCGAGGGCCACATCTGGGTGGGGAAATTGCATGCAGAGCCATGAATGTAGGGCTGGGGCAGGGGAAAGGGGTGCAGTGTGTGCGAAGGGGCTCAGGGCAGGGGGCTGGAGTGCAGGAGGGGTGTTGCAGGGGGCTCAGGGCAGAGGGTGCAGGAGGGGTGTGGTGTGCAGGAAAGGGCTCAGGGCAGGGGGTTGGGGTGCAGGAGGGGTGTGGCGGGGGCTCAGGGCAGGGGGTTGGGGTGCGGGGTGCAGGAGGGGTTCGGAGTGCGGGCTCCAGCCCGGCGCCGCTTACCTTGAGCAGCTTCAGGGTGGCAGCGGCGCACA
Organism: Emys orbicularis; assembly: GCF_028017835.1. NCBI lineage: Eukaryota > Metazoa > Chordata > Testudines > Emydidae > Emys > Emys orbicularis. The sequence continues at coordinate 91,182,374 of NC_088686.1, read as the reverse complement.
CCGGGGCCAGGGCAGGCTCCCTGCTGACCCTGGCCCTGCGCTGCTCCCGGAAACGGCCGGCACCACGTCTCTGTGGCCGGCCCGTCAGGGCTTTGGATCCAGGCTGCAGGATTGCCAGCCCCACGCCGCTCCTGGAAATGGCCGGCACCACATCCCTGCGGCTCCTGGGGGAGACAGGACAGAGGGCTCCATGCGCTGCCCTCGCCTGTGGGTACCTCCACCGAAGCTCCTATTGGCCTCGGTTCCCCATTCCTGGCTAATGGGAGCTGTGGGGGGCGGTGCCTGCAGGCAAGGGCAGTGCATGGAGCCCTCTGCCCCGCCTCCCCCAGGGGCCGCAGGGATGTGGTGCCGGCCATTTCCGGGAGCGGCATGGGGCTGGCAATCCTGCGGGCTGGATCCAAAGCCCTGACGGGCCGGATCCAGCCAGCGGGCCGTAGTTTGCCCACCTCTGGTCTAACTGGTTTGTAGATTCCCATTCATTGATGTTTCCCAAGGAAATTCTGGGTACGTTAACTATGAATGGATCTGGAGGGTTGAAAAATAACCATAGCAGACAGACTTACTGCCCTAAAGGGAGTCTAAAACTGTCATAACTATGGGACCTCTGCAGCTGGAGGAATTTAAAGCAGTGCATAGCCCGCTCTAAGTTACACTGCAGAGCAGTTCAGCCTCCAGTGGCCCTAAGATCAGGGGACAGAAAAGTGGTTTAACTGCACCTTACCTCACCCTCTCAGCTGCTCTGACAGGAACATGGCCCAGCTGAGCATTCAGCTCGATATCTTCCTGTTTTTATTAGAGAGATCAAACTAGTTTTCCTTTTTGAAATGAAACAAACAAATAAAAAGTCAAAATGAAGCAAACAGGCATATGCATTTAACCGCTTCCTCGATATTTACATAATTAATAAACAGAGATGCTCATCTGACACCCTCTCCCCAATGCAGCCTTAGATGAGATCAATACAAAATCCCTAAGTGGATATTTATCTCAGCCAGATGGATTAATTGCTTGAGACCATGATAGCTGAGATTCATCTGGGCAAAGATGACACTTGAGCCCGCACACAGACCATGGAATAACTACCTGTCTTAACTGAATCTGTTGTCTTGTGTCTCCTTTCTCTGCTTAGGTGTTCATGGAAAATACCATTAACAAATATTTGTATTCTTTCCAGGCCCTGATAAAGGAAAAGATGTGAAACCAGCGCTAATAAGTCCTGTCTGCAACTTGTTTTGTTTTTGGTCTAAAAAATACAAAACATTATGCTGGTGTGGCGTGCAGCACGACAGCACAACAATTCCTGTGAGTCTATTTCATAACAGAACAGCACACTACAGTATTAGGCTGTGCCTGCTGTGCAAAGTATTTGATAAATGGATCAGATTTAGATTTCAAATTCAAAATTACTGCAGAAAAGGCCACATACAGTTAAGAGGAAATCAGACCAGAATTGAAAAAAATCAGCCTTATTCTGCTCATTATTTAGCCCCCAATCGTGTTACAATGTGTCACTATTTACCAGGTACAGAAGGATCACAGAATCTAGAGAGGAAGAAGCCCTCTTATGTGACATCAATGCTCCTTGTAATGCAAGGTATAATCCCCTTACACATCAACAGGGAGCATATCAGATATTATGTCATTATTGTTTTTAATCTTAGCCAAGAGGCCAAGAAGGGAGGTCAAGCAAGGCATTATTTAATATTTTAAAGAAACAAAAATACAGAAGAAATGGACAGGTACCAATCTTCCTATGATGTCTTAAAAACATATCTAAAGATTAGAATTAGGGTAATATTTTCAAAGTATTTAAGTGATTTAAGAGCTTAAGTTCAAGTTTCAAATGTGACTCAGGCATGTAGGAGCTCAAGTCCCATTGATTTTCATTGAAATGTAGGTACTTAAGGCCAGATTTTGAAAGGTATTTAGGTGCCTAAAAGTGCATATAGGTCTCTAGTGGGATTTTCAAAAGCACCTGTGTGTCTGGAGCCAGATTTTTAGAAATATTAGGTGCCTAACTCCCTTTGATTTCAATGGAAATTAGGCACTTAGACATTTTGAAAATCCCACTAGGTGCCTCTCTGTATCTTTAGGTGCCTAAATGCCTTTGAAAATCTAATCTTAATTGCCTAAGACAAATTGCCTTTTGAAAATGAGCACTTCTGAAAATTTTACTCTTATTCCTTTTACCCAGTGAAATGTGCATGTATTTCGGAAATGAAAGTACTGTAGGTTTGTGAAGAACATGTGCTGGGAAGCTGCAAGAGTACTTATTTGGTTTTGAATTCTGCGGATGCAATCAGAACTGAATTGGGGTTCAGGATCTGGGTAGGAAATGAGAATTAGGCACCATGGACTCCCTTTGAGATTATGTATAATTTTTTTGCTCATATTACATTTTTTCAAACATATCAAGAATTACAGCAGAAACATGACAATTAGGGTAAGAGCAAAAGAAATGATCTGTCCTCTTATAGCACAAGAAAACCTGATCACCTAGTTTCTATGATCTGCTCATTTGTGTCATTCTTATGTGGAAGTTGAGAGAGCATCATTCTAAGGACACGATTCTGCTCCCATTGAAGTTAACATCAGTTTTGCCACTGAGTTCAGTGGGGTCAGGTTCAGGCTTTAGATAATTATTAGTACACCTTTTAAAAGTATCTGGGACTGGGGCTAAATATTAACAAGCCGAAGGACACAGTGGAGGAAAAGATGTGAAGTCAATTCCTTGCTTTTGTCTCTGTTCTGAAAAGTGACTGTAAAAGCCACATGGTCTATTGGATTCTGTCATATATGTGTTTGAAAGGGTCCATATTGTGCCTGACCTATATAGAGCTTTGCTGAGCTGTAAGGAAGAATAAGGCTCCCACACACTCCTAAAATCTTGGGTCAGAATGCAGGTCAGGTGGTGGCAATGGGGACCATAGACTGCACAACTGTTACTCCTTCCCCGTCTCAGAGCCGGTGGATAGGGAGGAGGCAAAGAGGGGCGGAACCTTGGTTCCACCCTCCTAATGCACTGGCCAGTGAAGCTGAGCCTCCAGGAGGAGGGGAGTAGAGGAGATGCCCAGTAAATATCTGTGACAGATTATTCACCCCTTCCCCCAGGTGCCAATGGGAAGGATTTGTGACTATCTCAGTCATGATTCCAGCCTGGTGCTCCTCCTAGCATAGTGCTGCCCTGTACTTTGGGAGGCACTGTGGCCTAGTGGATAGAGACTGACCTGGGGCTCAGGAGACCTGGTTCTGCCACTGGCCTGCTGGGTGACCTTGAGCAAGTGACTTCACCAGTCAGTGCCTCAATTTCCCCATCAGTAAAATGCGGATAATGAATATATAAGCAATTATTATTACTACTTAGGGCACTGAGCAAGCAAACCCTATACCAGCGCAACCTGAGCTCTGAGAGATGAGATGGCTCGTCCCTTCTTTTGCATCACTAAGTGTAATAAAGACTCTTTAGGGCACTCTCTCGACCCATGTATACCACAACTGTGGATTATTTTCAGATTATGCCCTTAGTGTCCCCTTCTCTTCAGTGGGTTTGCACAGGTGCAACGTATTGGCCCTGTAACACCCAAAAAAGGAATATCTTCTGGGGTTTTCAGAGGAGCCTCAGGAAGTTTCAGGTGCCTGAATCTTACTGAAATCCAGTGAGATCTGGGCACCTAACTCCCATAAACTCATTTGAAAATCCCAGCCAGAATCTAGCTCATTCTCTTGTCGCTGTGTTTGCTGAGCAGGGTTAAAAGGAGGAAAAAGATTCAAAGCCTTTTTTGTGTCATACACACAGGGAGCAGCTCTGTGATGGATAAGAGTCATTTTACAGAGTAGAATCACACTTCAAACTCTTCCTACAGGGACGAGATGCATAAATCCAACTATGATTTACTACGGTTGGTTTTATTCATGTTTGAAATATGGAAAATCACAGTTATTCTTCAAACTACTGTATTTTTATTCCTATTTCTCAGGAGGACTCTGAAAACAATGTGTGTAAAGATGGTGCAAAGAAGCCAGGGACAGATGATCCCCTCCAGAATGGTTTCAACAAAGAAACCCAGAGTCATTTACCTGGTTATAATCATCATGAAAAATCCTACACCAATACGAGCATAGAGACAGAATCCTACTTCTAGCGGCTGTGGGGGAAAAAACCTAATGTCTCATGGAAATCAAACTGCATTGCTCCAGCTTTAGAAAACAAGGACTGTACCTAGCCTGTCAGTTGTATTTTACTAAGTCCTGGTTGACCAGAGCAGCATATGGTTGTCACTGCAGAGAGAGAGGTAAAAGCCAGATTCAATTTTAGTTATGAAATACATATTAAAACCAGGGCATCCATTCTTTAAAGACACTGTGATGCTGGGTGTATCAGGAGAGATGAAAAAACTGAAGCTTATTATGAAAATTTCTATTACATGTTTAGCAAAAGATGTGCATTAATGTTGGTGCTGTGGCCAAATTCCAGTCTGAGCAAGTATAGTCCATCTATCAACAATTTATTTTGGAAATTCCAACCATCCAGAGGCATCCCTTCCTTTTTGTCCCAAACTAGGATGTAGTGCTGCTGTTCACCTCACTTATGGATGAGGTGATATCTGTATCTGCTGTTATTTTCTCCCACAACCATCTCTGTGCTTTCCCCCACATCCCTCCTTATGCAGTTAGACACAAAACATCCTTCCTGGTTGGAAAATCCCTTCCACATTCAAATCTCCCCTGAAGACCTGCTTCTACCAGAACACATATTGGCCTTGAGCTGGCCAACAACCTGGGACATTTGATTGTAGAACAAACGATTTTAAAATGAACTTTTATAAAAAATGTATGTTATCAAGCCATAGCCAATCATGACCATTTTACTTGTAGGTCAGGCTTCTTTCCCATACTCACTCTCTGGTCATTTTCACTTTGTAAGGAGCTCTGAAGTGGATTGGCCTGTGAAGTTGGTGGTGAGCGAGGCTGAGGGAAATATGAGGACTCACTCAACCAACAGAAAGATGATGAAAATTTTTTCCCTCAGATATATGCCTTTTCTAAACTCTAATGGCAGCAGTATCCATCAGAATGCATTGACATATGTAACAATAAAAAGTTGGATATTTGGTACAGAGGACACCGCTCCTTTGCTGAATGAGCTCCCACATTAGCAGAGCCATCATTCTCCCCTCATTGCTCCCCACTTCTCGGCACGCTGTCCAATAGCACGTTGGTCCAGTTGGAAGGATAAGTTCTGAGGATTTGGTCCAGTTTGTCATAGAATGGACATGTTTTCCCAGTCTGACCCAGACCTTATTATTGTCCTGGGCCTTGTTATAATGGCCTTAAGTCCCTGGATTTTTTTCTCTATTCTGCTTGATGCTCCGAGAGATGCCCATCTCAGCTAGTCACTCAGACACCCAGCCATACATCCATCTATTCTCAATGCCTGAGTTCAACTGTGCCTGACTTGCCTCATCTACCCAAGTGGCCATCAGTGGCCTTCAGATCAGCTGGCAGCACAGTCATAAGAACTGCGAAGACATGCTATGCAAAGAAATTGATTTCTGGGGAATTAGCACACAGTGTGCGCAGTGGTACGTGCACAGATAAGTAGCTTCCAGAAACCATGACCGCTGTGCAGTGCAGTTCAGAAAATGGACCAGACAGACCACCTAATCAGTGACCTGTGCACTATGGACTGGTAGTGGGGGAATTATTTGCACCATAGGGACTATTATTCCAGTGTTACCCATTCATATTGACACTGCATTATTGGAATTTGGCACAGCAGAGAACCACATGGTGGTTTGAAGCCAGTCTAATCCAAATGGCACTATGAACATGAGTGCATTGTTGGGAGTAACTCTATATGTGGACATGAGGTGTATTGCAGGTGTGTCAGGGAACTAAGCGGCAGTTAGCATGGCACATTTCTGCAGTATCGATAAGGCCTTCATTAGGAAAAATAAACGTTTGCTAGTTCTCCCAATGAATGAGTCCATTTGCTTGACTCGGGATCAGTTTGGCTAAGGACTGACATACTGTTGGGACTGACATTCTGAGTCATGGGTAAATTCACTTCATTATTTCTTTTGTGGTCCTCTTAGTGGCTCAACTCTGCTTGCTGGAGCCAGACTTCTCTCCTCCCTGCATACAGGTCCCTTTCTGCTCTGCCCCTACACCTGACACTCTTTCTACTTTTATGGAACGTGGAAGTTTTATTAAAATAGCTGACAAATTTATGACATATAGGAGTGTAAGCTAAGCCACTAATAACTGTTGTGCTTCAGGGTGTGAACTAATTCCTTGCAGGGGTGAGGAACGAAATCACTCTCAACACCTCACCATAAATAGTACTCTACAGCCTGATGGTGCATTATGTATTATTTCATCCACTGGCAGAAGCAGGATATTAGGCTAGAGGGCCAATGGTTGCATTTCGTATAGCACCTCCTACCACATGGTCAATTGTTGCATAGCGATGGCTGCACTGTGAGGCAACAAGAGCCAATTTTATAATTTCTCAGGATTTTTAGAAATTTACTCATTGCAATTTCCTCCTATGCTAAGAGTCTTCTCAAATTCTGGATATTGATGGAGTATACAGCCTCCCCCTCCCCCCCAAAATTTGTCAATAAACTAGTTTTCACCAATTTTTAAAAACAAGCAACCTTAATATCTTCCTAAATTAATTGTCATAAACAAAATAGATGCTTCTTATTAGTACAGTAACTCCTCGCTTAACGTTGTAGTTATGTTCCTGAAAAATGCTACTTTAAGCAAAACGATGTTAAGTGAATCCAATTTTCCCATAGGAATTAATGTAAATAGGGGGGTTAGGTTCTAGGATTTTTTTTTTTTGCCAGACAAAAGACTATATATATATATATATATACACACACACACAGAGTATAAGTTTTAAACAAAGAATGTAATACTGGTACACAGCAATGATGACTGTGAAGCTTGGTTGAGGTGGTGAAGTCAGAGGGTGGGATATTTCCCAGGGAATGTCTTACTGCTAGATGATGAACTAGCACTCGACTGAGCCCTCAAGGGTTAACACATTGTTGTTAATGTAGCTTCACACTCTACAAGACAGCACGAATGGAGGGAGGGGAGACAGCACGGCAGAGAGAGAGAGAGACAGACACAGACAGTGTGTGTGAGAGAAAGACACGTGCTGACCCCACTCTAAGTACACTGCCTTTTTAAGTAGATCAGCAAGTTGAGACAGCAGCTGTGGCCAGCAAACTCCATCCATCCTGAGCCCTGTCATGTCCTGCTCTGTGGAGATGGGGGGCAGGAGCAGGGGGGGAGTGGGACACCCTGACATTAGTATCCCTCTTCCCCCCTCCTCCTCCCGCACAGCAAGTAGGAGGCTCCCAGGAGCAGCACATGGCAGTGGGGGGAGGGACAGCTGAACTGCCCAGCAATTGATAGCCTGCTGTTGCACAGGGAACTCAGGGGAGCTGATAGGGGGGCTGCTGGTCCACTCTGGTTCCAAGCCCCCATGAACTAGCTGCTCTTTCTGCAAGTAGTGGACAAAGCAGGCGGCTGCCAAACGTTATAAGGGAGCATTGCACAACTTTAAACAAGCATGTTCTCTAATTGATCAGCAACAAAACAATGAAACAACGTTAACTGGGACGACATTAAGTGAGGAGTTACTGTATTATTTTAAATGTGAAAAATGCTGGAAAACTGTACTGGTTAGAGTCAGAGGCTGTGACAAACTTCTTCACATAAAACTGTCAACATACTTTGTTTTAGTCAGCTATCCCAGCCCTTGGTTCTTTTTCAAATCAAAGTTGCTGGTTGTGCCTAGTGGTGTCATGATTTTGTCATGTAGTCAAACATTTAGCAAGATCTAAGTTGAATCTCATATATGGACTTAAATAAGGTATGAAGCCAATCAATTGCTAGTGCATTTTCTAATCTTGCCATCGCATTTCAAGGCATATGGTATTACAGAATTAGAATTCCAAAGAGCTACTGTTTCAATATAATTAATATTCAGGTCAAGGTTGGGTAGAATTACCTTCTCATCTCTGAGCCATTGATCATTCCAAATCAATTCAGACTTCCTCCTGCTAACTCTGGAGCTGAGAAAACACAAGGGAAGGTCAGAGACACAGATGCTTGAAAATCTTTGGACAGGATGGACTAGTCCCTTTACTGCCTGTTCAGTCACTCACACAGCTAATGAAATGTAGTTCTGACCAGTATAATTTTCTAGTGCCCCGTTCCTGGCCCTCTACCTGACTTCTGACTGGACAAAGGGGAGGTGTGGGGACCAGATTTTCAAAGAGCTCAGTTCCTTGCATCTGAGCACTTTAGAAAAATCTGGCCACACTACTTAGATACAGTAACTCCTCACTTAACGTTGTAGTTATGTTCCTGAAAAATGTGACTTTAAGCGAAACGATGTTAAGCAAATCCAATTTCCCCATAAGAATTAATGTAAATGAGGGGGTTATGTTCCAGGGAATTTTTTTTCACCAGACAAAAGACTATATATACATACACACACACACCTCGTATAAGTTTTAAACAAACAATTTAATACTGGTTCACAGTGATGATGATTGTGAAGCTTGGTTGAGGTGGAGGAATCACAGGGTGGGATGTTTCCCAGGGAATGCCTTACTGAGCAATTGGCTGAGCCCTCAAGGGTTAAGTCTTACACTCTACAAGGCAGCAAGAATGGAGGGAGGGGGAGAGAGAGACATGTGCATTTCCCTTTTAAGTACACTGCCTTGTTAATTAGATCAGCTTGCTGAGACCACAGCTGCTGCCAGCAAAGCCCTGTCCTGTGTCCCCCCTGCTCTATGGAAGATGGGGTAAGCGCAGGGCCGGCCCTTCCACTAGGCGACCCTAGGTGGTTGCCTAGGGCGGCAGAATTTGGGGAGCGGCATTTTGCCGCCCTCGGCAGAAATTCGACGGCGGGGGGTCCTTCTGCTCCGGATCTTTGGCGGAAATTCGGCGGCGGGTCCTTCACTTGCTCCGGGACCCGCCGCTGAAGTGCCCCGAAGATGCGGAGCGGAAGGACCCCAGGCCCCATGCCCCCTGAATGCTCAGAGGAGGAGCGCTGCTGCCTAGGGCGGCAAAAACCCTGGTGCTGCTCCTGGGTAAGCGGGGTGTGTGTGGGGGGGACACCCTGACATTAGCCCCCCTCTTCCTTCCCTCCCCCCTGCACAGCAAGCAGGAATCTCGGGGAGCAGCTCCAAGGCAGAGGGCAGGAGCAGCACATGGCAGTGGGGGGAGGGACACAGTTGAACTGCAGGCAGCTGCTGCACAGGGAACTTAGGGGAGCAGGGAGCTGATAAGGGGGCTGCCGGTCCACCCTGGTTCTAAGCTCCCACCAGCTAGCTGCAACGGGCTGCTCTTCCTGCAAGCAGTGGACAGAGCAGGCGGTTACCAAAAGACGACTTTAGAAGGGAGCATTGCACAATTTTAAACAAGCATGTTTCCTCATTGATCAGCAACAAAACAATGTTAACTGGGACGACTTTAAGTGAGGAGTTACTGTTCCTAAATGGGAGCTGAGCTTTTGAGAACAGCCCATCACTTACTGAGGTGACTAAATGAGACTTGCTGAGTGCTGCACTCTTTTGAAAATCTGGCCTCACATTCCTTCTTCACTTCCCTTTTCTCTTTCCCCCCTTTCTTCTTAATTTGATCTCACAGCCTCATTGTTCTAAGCTTTTTTGCCATTTTCTTCCCAGGATCTGAATCTGCTGCTTTCATATATAGTCACCCAGGGCCGGCTCTAGGATTTTTGCCGCCCCAAGCAAAAATAATTTTGGCCGCCCCCCCGCCACGTTTTTTAATTACCCCACCCCCGCCCCCGCCTCAACTCCGCCCCTTCCCCAAATCCCCAGCCCTGCCTCCTCCCCGCAGGCTCTCAAGCCTAGGAGGGAGGGACGGAGGGAGGGGGAGAAGCGGCGCCCGCACCGCGGCCACTCGGAGTCTCCCCCTCCCTCCCAGGCTCTCAAGCCTGGGAGGGAGGGAGGGAGGGAGGGGGAGCAGCGGCGCGCGAATCGGCTGTTTTGCGCGCCGCGGCCGCTCGGGATCTCCCCCTCCCTCCCAAGTTTGAGAGCCTGGGAGGGAGAGCGAGTAGCGGCGCGCGAATCAGCTGTTTCACACGCCGTGGCGCGCGAGCGGCAGCAGCAGCGGAGGTGAGCTAGGGCGGCCGAGGCACATTTTTAGGGGCGGCATTCTGGCGCCGGCCATGACGCCCCTAAAAATGTGCCGCCCCAAGCACCAGCTTGTTTTGCTGGTGCCTAGAACCGGCCCTGTAGTCACCCATTCCTCCCAAATGACAAAGAAATGTATTTTTGAGGGTTTTTTAAAAACTGCAACCCCAAAGAAATGTCAACCGGATAACAAAAACATAGCCTCTTTTCAAATGTAACCTCAGGTTGCCATCCATCAGATTCAAGACTGACTCTTTAGCATTTGGGGCCAATTTTTCAGGACAAGTAACAATCCCCCCCTCCCCCCCCGCCCCTCAATGTACTAACATTAAGTGCATGTGCCGAACCTTGCACTTGCATATGCAATTTACATGAAGCACATTTACAAATCCCCAGCTATCAATCCATGTGCCATGACCTACCTGCTTGAACAAAGACTGAGAATGTTCAGAATGTTCAGGAGTGTTGTGTGCAGGGGTACTTTTGATTGTGCTTCCCTTTTGCTGGACTTTAAAAGTTTCAGTCTGGTCCTTCAGGTTTTAGAGCTGCTCTTCTATTGCAGTATAACTTTTGTACTGTATCCTAAATTAATTTGCAAATATTTAAATAGTAAAGGGTTAAGAATGTGCCATAGTGAAGGGAAGTCTATGGGAGAAATCTGGGGAGAGAGGAAAACTCTGCAAGACTCTAAGGACCCAGGGCTCAGTACAGGAGCATGAAGGTGATATTGAGGCAACAGAAAGGATGCAAGCGGAATCACTGGTAGCTAGATTACAAATGCATTACAATCATAGACTATAATGTTAGCTTTCTCTGCTGCAGCACTGAGGATCAAAGAAGAGCAGCTGGTGAAGCATGGAGAAAAGTAGAGGTAATATAAATGAGCAAAATAGGGATAAAATACTTGGAAGCTAATTCTGTCCCCTTCTCCACAGCTGGGTGGGTCCTGAGCAGCAGAATTGATTGAGTTTATCTTCACAGATCAGGAGAAAGTTTGGGGGACTTCAAAGGGATACACTCCTCTACCTGGCATAGAGTCCTATTCCAGAGCACTTTCTGTGCAGCATGGGCTGATGGATGGATGAGTTCAGAGACTCCGATACTGGCTGGATTCTCCAGTGCTTCTACTCATGGGTTAATGCAGCTCCGTGGTCAGGGGAAGGAGAATGGTGAGGAGTCCTTTACGGACACCTTAAAATATCCATGTACTTAGGAAGACTTCAGCACACGTTTCAGTGCTGTGGGGCTTGCTGGGGCAAGATGCAGAAAACGCTGGCCCTGATTCAATGAAACACTTAAAAACATGCTTTTCTTTGAGCATGTGACTAGTGCAGGGGTCGGCAACGTTTGGCACGCGGCTCAGCAGGGTAAGCACCCTAGCGGGCCGGGCCAGTTTATTTACCTGCTGACGCGACAGGTTCGGCCGATCGCGGCCCCCACTCGCCGCGGTTCGCCGTCCCGGGTCAATGGGGGCGGCGGGAAGCCGTGGCCAGCACATCTCTCGCCCGCGCCGCTTCCCGCCACACCCATTGGCCCGGGACGGCGAACCGCGGCGAGTGGGGGCCGCGATCGGCCGAACCTGCCGCGTCAGCAGGTAAATAAACTGGCCCGGCCCGCTAGGGTGCTTACCCTGGCGAGCCGCGTGCCAAACGTTGCCGACCCCTGGACTAGTGTTTTTTCACCTTCCTCTGCAGCATGGGGCTCTGGTCACTTGCAAGTTTAAATTAGTGTAAATGGTGGATTCTCTGTAACTTGAAATCTTTAAACCATGATCTGAGGACTCCAATAACTCAACCACAGGTTAGGGATCTATTACAGGAGAGAGGGGTGAGGTTCTGTGGCCTGCAATGTGCAGGAGGTCAGACTAGATGATCATGATGGCCCATCTGACCTTAAAGTTTATGAGTTAATGGGATGACATATGTGCACATATTTAAGTGTTTTCCTGAACTTGCATCTGTGTAAACACATGGACCTGTTCAATTCAGTAGAAGTTTTGCTACAGACTTTGTTGTGACCAAGATTTGGCCATAAGAGATTAGTATAGAGGAAAATCTTACATTCACACGGTGGGTTGGAGGAGGGGAGGTGCAGAAAGTGATGACTCAAGACTTCAGCCCTATCACCACTTTTTTCTATTAAAGTTTCATTTTTACCTGGTTGAGAAGGGGTCTAGATGGTGATCATGGTTAATCATTTTAAACAAAAAATCCAGTAGCTCTTTGTCAGATATTCTTGGGAATATCTTTCATTGCATCCCTAATGGGCTCATCATCCCAGTGACTTGATACTGCATTGAAGTGGGTACACCCACCAAAAGTAAGATAGCATTTCCAATTCAATGATTCATATAGAATAAATTCACAACAGTGTGGTGTCTCTCATTAACATGGTGTATATATGTTGTGGTGACTCCTTGAGTTGAAGTGGACTACAACTATGTAGAGGACATAGTTTACAAGAAATACATTAGTGTAAAGAGTGTGTGTGTGTTTTACTAAAACTTTCAATGTTTGTGATAAAGAAGTTCCACATCTGCTTTAAAGATATCCAAGTTTATTACTGAAAAATGCAATATTCAAATGTGTATGATACAATAAGTAGTTGAATTTGTACATGTAAACCTTGATAAAGTAAACAGCATCTCAAGGACAAATTTATGCCAAAAGTGTCTTACAACAGTTAATCAGATCAATCACTTTCCAGGAAAAAAAAAAAAGCCTTTTCCTTTGTACGACATAAAACTGTTTTTTCCTGTGTGAATTCTTAAAGTTTGAGGCTATTCATAGGGTCATAAAAAGTAATTTTAAACACAAAAGGAAATCAACAATTAACAGGCCACAGAGACTTTTAGTATGTAGTACTTGAGTCAATTATTCTCAAACATTTTCTGGTAAGTATTGCAATCTCATTTTAAATATTCCTTACAAAGTTTGGACTTGTAAATAGAAAAAATAGAGGATTTTTTTCCCTAATTCTTTACTTAGAAACCAAGTTGTATTTAAATATTACATAAATTTCAAATATATACACAAATATATTTAGAAATCTCCTATGATCATGATATTGCAAGTCAGCCAGGACTATTATTAGAGTAAAAATGATTTAACTTTGTTATTTAGTAACATTTTTACACACAATTCTTTTCAAACAATTGAAATTTTAGTGTTACTAACCTATATAGAAATTAGAATAAACAATTTGGCAGACTGTACAAATACAAGATTCTGAGTCATCTAAATGGAACACAAAATAAAAAGATGATCAGATTCTTTTATTTTTTAGGGGAGTAGGATGGGGTGGGCAGAGCAACTGCCATGTTCTCAGTGATTAAAATGCATTGGGTTTAATGCTAATTTCTCAACTATTAGCATCCTAATCACAAATTCCTGGCAATATCAATGCAAGTCTATGCAGAATATATTACATAACAAAGGCTATGGCAAAAAAGTTAGTGCAAGCCAATGGAGACATTAAAGGGTACATTTTTTAATGCAGTGCACAGATATTCAGCTATAGGAATAATTAACATTTCATGTCTAAATCACCATGCTGCATTAAAAATTTACCTCTATAAGGAACAGCAAAGTGATTTCTATGCACTCCCTAGTTGTACTATCACAATGAAGTTGTGCTGTCATGGTGATGCTAAACCATGCCAATACAAGGTGGCAGCATATAACATTACAGTGTAAAGATGAGGCCAACACTATCAATACAAACCCTGTGCTGATGGTTTCAAAATGATCTCAATTAAGTCAAGTTATATATGTTAATATTATACAACAGAGAAGGACATAGGATCTCGAGATTTCAGTATTTTGAGAACATACGTGGGAATTTAGTGATTTTCAAAGGTGCTGGATGGACAGTTCTGGAAAACGAAGTCCTAGCTGCAGATACAGCAGCAGTGCGTGCTTCCTCACACTACTCTGTCAAAGTGCACTCTGACCTGGAAGAAGTATCTGTGCACATTCCCTAACTTCGACCTTGCTACTGAGAATGCCAACAAGAGAGTCAGTTCTGGTGGAATTTTTGTGATGTAGACAATTGTTCATTGGAAACAGGACTCAGGCCACGTAAGTAACTGAGAAGGTATCAGTTGACCCACCTGGCTAGGATCTAATTGTGATCTAAAAATGGAAGACTTTGTCTCATCACCCATCCCCTCGCCCATCCAGTTGCCTTTAAATTAAGCACAGAGTTTGGCCAGAATGAGTAATAAACCCCAAAAGAAAAGGAAATGAAGCATGAAAACTACTACAGCAACTTAACTGCAACCCTCTTATTCTTGATTACAACCAATATAGGACCTGATCCAAAGCCTAGTGGAGTCAATGGGAGTCTTTACATTGACTTTAATAAGCATTGGATCAGGACCATACTGCATCTGTTCCTAAGTGGATTTTTTACAATGTTGGATTGTTACATTCTACCACCGTAAAATATATAATTTTACCAATATGGATACAGTACGGGAGGAGATAAAGAGTTTGGACTAACTGTATAAGTGATTTTCAATGGGGCGTACGTTCGTAAGAGACTTAAGAGCTTTTGAAAATGTTACCCTTTAGCTGTATTAGTATAGTAAGCCACGCGTGGGTGTGCTGTGACAGGCTTAATAATTTCTTTGATTTTTGCCTTGTATAACAGTCTGTCTACATACCAAATTTCCTGTGAGTTTTAGTCTCAGCTGCAATATTATGTAAAAACACAAACATGGTTGCATGTTCAATTTCCATACATTTGTCCTGAGTGATCATCTTCAGTCTTTTGTGAAAATTACGAAACAGGAAAAATTTCCTTTTGGACAGAAGATTGCTTTTATTAGGAATGTTAAGTGAACTTATCCCTAAACTACTTTGCACTTCTCAGTTATTTCCATCTTTATATCATGCCTTGCACATGAAAGTTTATTTTGTTTTATCTTTCTATAACTTTTTTCTTTTCATATGTAGCTACTTAAGTAAAATGAATTTTCTTTATAAACTTGTTGCCCACTAAATGTTAAAAAGAGTTTGTTTACACTTATTTTAGTGAGTATTTATGCTAAAATGCAGTTATCTATATCATAGTAGCCATATGATTTTTAAAATGAAGAAGGGGGATTTCAAATGAAGCAAAAAAGGAAATAACTCTTGTTAACATGCCTATGTTAATTGATGTGGAATGAACCATATCATGGCACAATGCAGCAGATGAACTAAGTCCATAAAAAAGCACAAGCAATCACAGGTAAATGACAATGGTTTTAGTCATCCCACAAATTCTCTGAGTCAGTGTCAGCTTTTGCAATTTACAGGAGAGTAAGTCACAGTAAGAAAATCCCTCAAAGCAGACTACTTGTAGATCTCAAATTATTTTGTTTTTTTATTTAGGATGAGCTAACCCATAGGAACAAATATTATAAAATGCAAATGGCAAAACCAACACCTACTTTAAAGCTGTGATTCCCAAGCGATTTTTAATTTTTGTAGACTATTTCATAGGAGGGATCCTTTTATGGATCTACCTCTTGAAATCCACACTGGGTCCTATGTATCTTTGATGGTCCACAGAACATAGTTTGAGAATCACTGTTCTTGCACATGTGCAATTCACAGTAATAGTTCACTTGATGTGCTTATTATGTAAAAATGAAATAACATATTTCTAAAGAAAAACAATTATGGTATATTATCTGCATGGAAACTTTAGGCTTGTTGTTTTTGAGATCAGCCTAAAAAGGTATTCTCAAATTTCCCTACAAAATCTTTATGTAAGAGTCGTGTGAGGAGAGTTTTAGGGAAAAAATACACATGTTGGGGACTAGTTTTCATCTTTAAAACACCTTAAAAAGATGCCCCAATCCAGCAGTGTGTGTATTATCCTTTGGTGGGCATTTACATTCTAAGTGCCAATCGGAAGCTTGTTTACATGGCACAGCCATGAGCACTAGAGGGGTGTGAATTCCAAAGCATGCCATGGTTGCACACTAATTGGCCCATGAAGACACTACTGGCATGCACTAAAAGTTCCCTAGTGTACATTTACACAGTACTGTTGTACTAAGAGTCCAAACTTCGACTTTAGAAATTCCAGTCAGGGCCCAAGTATGAATACTGAGCTGTTAATCTATATATTGATCTATTCACTTTCTGTGGCAGAAAGTAAATACTAGTGAGGATGATGCAACAGAATTCTTTGAATCAAGCTCTGTTTGGATAATTGTTTTTCTTTTCTCAACCACCAGATTTCTGATCTCACACGTTAGGACAAATTTAAAATGTAAGTTGATGAAAAAGATGAATGCTAAATTGATGGATTTTTTTTTTTATTTCTGGAATGAAGATTCCTTTTTGATTGTATCAAGACACTGAGTTCAGATAGGAATAGTTAAGACATTTTGTACTAGTGACTAGGATCTGTAATATTTAAAAAGCTGTACTGTACCTGCTCATGCGGTCTCTCTTAAGGTGCATGCATAGAACAAAGTTATTATAAACTAGATCGGGAATGATCTAAAGCATTTTTGCACAGATGCTACGTTTTGAAGCTCTGCAGCTTTGGAGACTTCATAAATGAAGCCTGCATGCACAAGTCATTTATACTGGTCATTTATTTGGAAAGAAATATCTAGAATATGAAAATATAGGTTAATCAGCATTCATGTAATACATAATTTCTGAGGACAGAGTGTGCCTTATATCTTTGTAAGATAATTTGTATTTTATGCAAACACCACACTAAATGAAATCTAGCAGAAAGGTTCTCAGCTAAAACAAATTCCTATATAGAGGCAATGCCTTTAGACATTGTTGATACACTATAGAAACAAAGGAACAAAAACACACAGTATTTCTCCAGAAGTTCTTGTGCTTTCCCAGCACTTTAAATTAACTGAACAATGTCAAATTTATATATTCCTATCTAACGTACTTCTATATTTCAACACTGAAAGTCATTATAGAAGACTGCTGTACATCTCCAAATCTAAGACCATACTTTATTACAAAAAACATTTCCTTTCTTATTTCTTTATTTTTAATGCCCAATTGGAATTCTTCCAGCTATACATTGATGTGTGAAAATATCCTCAGGCCAAAAAAAAACAAAAAAAAAACACCACATGTAGAAATATTAATCATAAATTTTTGGCTAAATTTATACCAGTCCTTCTGCCTTGTTCCAGCCAAGGCATTTTGTTAAAACATTAAAAGACACATCATTTGTGACCCTATGCTAGATAATGGATAAAACTAAACTAGGATGCTATAAAGCTGGGGAGTTAATACATTAAACCAGACAATACAGATGTCTTAAGCACAAGACAAAAGCACATTAAGAATTTCTTATTAAGAATCATGTGACACTGAGAATACAGTGTAAACAGAGTAGAATGGAAACCCTTCCTCTTGAATAGAACCATGGGAAAGTGTCAGTTCTACAGAGCTAGTGCTGTGGAATTTTTGGCTAATAAACTTTGATTAGATCCCCATTGGTGCCAAATTGTGGAAACCCAGGCAGTTTTCTTGTCTGGTCATAAAAAGCTGGATTTTCTCACTAAACCTCAGTGAGGGTCAGATGTAGGGCTCAATGAAGATAGCAGAAGTTTTGCCATTTCCTTTAATGGGCTTTGGATCAGACCCACAGAAAGGTACATTAGCATAATGTTCCTATTAAAAAAAATTCCTCTTTCATTGGCATTGAAATAATAAAATAAGATGCATTTTGGATTTGTGCAGGTAAACAGTGGAGTTATACTTGTTACCTAAATAAGGTATTCTGAGAAGGAAAACTTCAATTCCTCTCATTGTCTGCAGCCAACAAGTGATTTCACTGCAGCTTTATCCTTAAGATTGACGTTAGAATTTATCTTTGCTATAGTTTCTGTGCTTTGTTGCATCCTAACATGAGTCTTAAAACTGAAGCAAATTATCTTTGATTTTTTTTCTTTTAATTCTTTTCATCTGATAGAAATAAACCATTTTTTAAAACTGTACAAATGAGAAACAGGACGATTTTAGTTCCCCCCTTTTCCATAAGTGAATCCTATACACTTGTTTTAGTTTAGTACTTCATTTCGCCCGTATTATGAAATATTAAAAATGAAGACAATTTCATGACTCTAACCAGAACTGACAATGCAGTCTCCTGTATGGATGTGAAAACTGAAGTTCAATTCTCTGTGAGAACATTTACTTTTTCTGCTGATTTTGAAAAAAATATTATCCCAAGGCGGCATAAAAGCAGAAAAAATCTAATCCTAACAGTAATATACATATTTTTTCCATGCTTTGATTTATTTAGCCCAAGATAAGGAATGCACATTACTGGAATAGACAGAGTGGTGCGATACAGTACTCTGCTTCTCTTTCCCTGAACAAGCAAGTCATGATGTTATACTGTATATTTGATATATATCTGCATAAATGACAGTAGCTTGCATACTGTAAAGTTAACTATATATACATGAGTAAATTATTTGCACTGCAATAGAAATTTCAAGTCAACGTTTTATGAAGTCATAGAATCACTATCTAGGTAGATAAACAAAATAATATTGACACATTCATCTGCATGCTACATTTAGCATGGAAATGATTCTTCATTTAGTCTGGAAGTATGTGGAGATGGCCTTTTTGCATATAAAAATGGCAAGACAATTCAAATAGTCACATTTCTTTTCAAATATAGCTGCAACATGGGCAATGCATTGATGTATTCTTTCAATGGAACTGATTTTTCTTTGAATTTACAATTTTTTGGCTTTATCTATAAAGATAGATGGATGAGAAGTGATGTGCAAACCATGAACTGCATAGTATATATCGAACAGCCTTGTGTCCCCTGTTTAGATCAGGACCACATCTGCAATCTCACCAAGAGACTAGAACAAACCTGACAAACAGTAAGCTTGAAGGATCATTAACATCAATTTATGGCCACAAAGGCAACAATTAATCATACTTTTTTTTTCATAGGCATTACAACTTCAATTGAACAATCAAAAGCTTTAGAAGTAGCAGATGATATATAACTTGATTTTTAGTCATGCCCTTAATATGAAAGTTTTACAGGCAATGTATTTATTTTCATTATGCTGTTGATGACTTGATGAATAGCATGAAAGTTCGTTGCAACTTGCTTTACTGATGCGTCCAAGTGCTCAACCCCTCATTACACTTTCTAATGAACTGATAGCAACTCCTGGTATTGACCATGGACCAGTGACAGATATGGCTATTCATTTTCTTCATTGGAAGCATGTATTTTCCAGGACCCAGCAAAGCCTGCTAATATATTTTCCAATAGCAGCATATATACACACTGCTCCTCATTGCCAGATCTACCTTCATTTGAGACCTGCACTAGTCAATTTTCATGGAATGTTTTTGCTGCTATACGGTATCAACTAAGGCCATTCGTGGTGATACTGTTTCCCATTCTTTTTCCGCTCTCTCTGCAAATGCTCTAGTTCAGCCTCATACATCATTTCCTGGACCAAGTATTTCTCTCTTCTCATTCTGTCACACAAGTCTTTGGGCATGTCTGGGATCAGGTAGGCAATGAAAGACTTTATTCCAAAAACAAGGTGCTGAAAATAAGAACAGAAATAATTTGTTCAAAGATGCTGAAGTGTTCTGTTTTGGACCAAATTCTGGTGCCATAGAAGTCAATGGCAAAAGTGGGACCAGGATTTGACTCGTGATGTAAATAAAAAAAATGTAATGCAAGATGTTTCTAAAGCAACCCCTCATATAAGCAATGCAGTACAGTATAACAGGAACAAACTTCCTAAAAACAAACCTAAGTTCCAATTAACCTAACTTAGCTTAATGTACATTCAAGACTCATTCCGTTTTTTTTTCTACAGCTTCACGAAGATTTGACTGACATCTACATGCCAGATGAGTTTGGACAGAGGAAATGAGGCTCTAGAAACAGCCTGTAGAATTTGTGCAAACTTTCTCAACACAGTTTCCCAGCATGAGGCAGTTGACCAGTACTGGCATTTTCTAATATATCTGGCTCTTCGTTGTCTCTCCATAGAGCATAAGGTGTAATCACCTAGTTTATGATACTAACCAGTACTTTGGTTTTGGACTCATTGTAGGATATCTGATTTAGACCTTTACACAGGTGGAACAGCAAAAGTAGTATCATTTCTCTCCTAATCCATGACTAACCTCAAATACTATAATGAAAGCCAGCCGTGCAGCTAGGACATGCCAGAACTGCAAGGTGAACTCGTAAGGAGCTGAACTCCAGGGTGGCGCTCTGTAGTCTCGATATCTGTAACACAAAGAAAAATGTCCTTTAGTAAGAACACTCCTGAAATGATGTGTGGATTCGATCATTACAGAGGTGCTGGAATGAAGAATCACCAAAATGATATGTGGGGTTAGAATATGACCGGAGAATGAGGAATAAAGGAATGGAAATTATCCATTCTAAATACAAATGTTTAAGGATGTATGATAACTATAAACATGCTTCAGTAGCAATTCAATAAAAAAGGGAGGAAAATGATTCGCAGTGCATGTGAGTACTGAACAGGGCTGAGCTTAACATAGTGGTTTCATTTCAAAAGGGGGTCAGACAAGCATTTTCTTTTGCTTTGATACAGCAGAACCCTCCAGATTCACTTTGAGTTTCAAGTTCAAGTGAATCTCTTCCTAAGTAGGCCTAGGTTCATTTGATTTACTTCTGGAATGTCTCAGCCAGCCTCAGCTAAGTGTCAATTTCTAGTAAACCTGAAACTAGACGTGTTTCACTTGTATGAGTTTTGTTGCAAACACTTTGCACAGCTTTGATAAATTAAAGGAAAAAGTTTTCTTCGGCCTGTATTGTGGGTCTCTGCTGCATATCTTGCATACTCACTCTGCCTACTCCCACTGGGAGCAAATCCTGTGCTGGTTTTAAACCAGAAGCCTAATAATACTGCTGTGCTCTTAATATAGCACTTTTCATCTGCAATCTCCAGGTGCTTTATAAAAAGAGGTACCCCCATTTTACAGATGGAGAAACTGAATCATAGACACTTGAGATGACTTGCCCAAGCTCACGCAGCAGGCCAGTGAAAGAGCCAGGAACAGAACTG
This sequence comes from Emys orbicularis, assembly GCF_028017835.1. Classification (NCBI taxonomy): domain Eukaryota; kingdom Metazoa; phylum Chordata; order Testudines; family Emydidae; genus Emys; species Emys orbicularis. The sequence continues at coordinate 91,161,104 of NC_088686.1, read as the reverse complement.
AGGTCTTGTCTCCTGACTCCCAGTTCAGTGCTCTATCCACTAGGCCACACGGCCTCCCCACAGAGGGGTGAAACCTCTATATCAAACAAACTTATAAAGGAAATACTAATAAACAAAAATAATAAAAGAAACTGTTTTCTGACAGTAACTTAAACCCTGGAGTTATAAATGTCAATTTCCATTAGAATCAAATATTCTCAAAGAACAAGGAGCATCTCAATATAGAGATGAAACAAGTTGCGCTTTTAACACATACCTGCAGTATCCTGAGTATCCCATACCAAGCTCATTCAGATCAAATACTGATAAACTACTGTTGACATATCCCTTTAAACATCTGGAAGGAAAAGACACAATTTCAATATTTTCTGCAAAGAGCAACTGTTTATCATAGATTGTGCATGCAAAACATATTTCACAGATCTCTCACCATCACCAATGCATGTCAAGGGATTATGGTATGCCTTTCAAATCTTTTATTTGATTATTATTTTTTATTATTTTTATTATTAATTATTATTATTATTATTTAGTGGCTAGGTTTTTAGCTGAAAGAGTGCCATAAAGTCAATGGATGTTTCAGGGATAAACCCTCACACTAATTTTTTTAAAATGGATTTTGTGCATTCAAAAGGAGTTGGATGCTGATTTTCACTATTTATCCAATGAACACATACAGCACATTCAGTAGCAAAGCAAGGTTCTCCACAATGTCCTGCCAAAATACCTGAATCTGAAGGGACCTCCTGTAAAGAGAATAAATGCAGTTCAGTCTCATTGCAGATTCTGCCAATAATGGAGCCAAATAGGGCCAACGTGATGGTGACTTTTATGATCTGGACTTTTACCCACTCAGAACAAAATGGAGAGCACCAAACTGCTTTTCACAGATAGCAAAGAGCCATCTGATGGCAACAATTTTTGGTCATTACTGACAGGAACTACATACAGACTGATGACCCTAGAGGTAAAAGGTTCCCTGTGTCCCTGAAAAAAATTATGAGCTATCTATTCTTCCTCAGAAAATCTATCCTTGCTACTTAAATCAGTTTTGGTTTAGAAGTGCTTCCTGAAAGGCAAGGAGGATTTAAGAAAAGATGCAGAAGAACAAGAAAAATTAGCAACCTTTAATCTGAGCTATTAAAAAGGTCTTTAAAAGGAATGGTAGCAACACCCTACTTTTCTAAGATACTGCAACATATGTACCCAAAATCATCTTGTTAGTTTTCTTTTAAACTGGAAGTCCATCGTCATCCTCACAGAAAATCACAATTTGGTTCTCTGAAAAGATGCATGTTAAAAAACAATGCCTTTTGTCTCCTCCTACTGCACAGTGGTGTAGGGGAGTTAATGAGAAAGAGCCATAGAATAATTTTACTGAGAAGCTTGCTATCATGAAGCATGGCCCAGTTCCCACTGAAGACTATGTTAAGGCTCCAACTGAATTCACTGTGAATTGAATGGTTTTGTGACTTTATGTGACAAAAATAAGTGCATATTAAGTGGCATGCCGAAGGGAGGAGTATAAACGTAGTACCTTCCCTGATAAGCTTTCATCTCCCCTAAGTGGGCCAGCATCAGCAGTAGCAGCAACATCCAATGCAACAACAATTTATGAGGATTATTTATCAAATTTAGTGAGGCCAGAATCTATCCTATCCAATGCCTCCTGAACTCCACCCCCCACCAATGATGAAAAAGGCCAAAGGGGACATTGACAAGGAGGAGGGAAATGATGACCATACAAGAGTTGGTGAAAACCCAAGAAACCGGGCAAGAGGAAACTATAAGGAACAGAACAAAGTTAAAATAAAGTCATCTCCCAGGAACAAGGGGGGTATTTATTGCATCAATGACAACATCTTTTAAAATCACAAACAAAACTATAAAGTAAGGAAACATAATAAAATAAGGACAGGTTTCAGAGTAGCAGCCGTGTTAGTCTGTATCCGCAAAAATAACAGGAGTACTTGTGGCACCTTAGAGACTAACAAATTTATTAGAGCATAAGCTTTCGTGGGCTACAACCCACTTCTTCGGATGCATATAGAGTGAAACATATATTGAGGAGATATATATACACACATACAGAGAGCATGAACAGGTGGGAATTGTCTTACCAAGTCTGAGTGGCCAATTAAGTAAGAGAAAAAAAACTTTTGAAGTGATAATCAAGATAGCCCAGTACAGACAGTTTGATAAGAAGCAAGTGTGAGAATGCTTACAAGGGGAGATAGATTCAATGTTTGTAATGGCTCAGCCATTCCCAATCCCTGTTTAGCCCTGAGTTGATTGTGTCTAGTTTGCATATCAATTCCAGCTCAGCAGTCTCTCTTTGGAGTCTGTTTTTGAAGTTTTTCTGTTTTAAGATAGCCACCCGCAGGTCTGTCAAAGAATGGCCAGACAGGTTAAAGTGTTCTCCCACTGGTTTTTGAGTATTATGATTCCTGATGTCAGATTTGTGTCCATTAATTCTTTTGCGTAGAGACTGTCCGGTTTGGCCAATGTACATGGCAGAGGGGCATTGCTGGCACATGATGGCATATATCACATTGGTAGATGTGCAGGTGAACGAGCCCCTGATGGTATGGCTAATGTGATTAGGCCCTATGATGGTGTCACTTGAATAGATATGTGGACAGAGTTGGCATCGGGCTTTGTTACAAGGATAGGTTCCTGGGTCAGTGTTTTTGTTCAGTGATGTGTGGTTGCTGGTGAGTATTTGCTTTAGGTTGGGGGGTTGTCTGTAAGCGAGGACAGGTCTGTCTCCCAAGATCTGTGAGAGTAAAGGATCATCTTTCAGGATAGGTTGTAGATCTCTGATGATGCGCTGGAGAGGTTTTAGTTGGGGGCTGAAGGTGACAGCTAGTGGTGTTCTGTTATTTTCTTTGTTGGCCCTGTCTTGTAGGAGGTGACTTCTGGGTACTCGTCTGGCTCTGTCAATCTGTTTTTTCACTTCAGCAGGTGGGTATTGTAGTTTTAAGAATGCTTGATAGAGATCTTGTAGGTGCTTGTCTCTATCTGAGGGATTGGAGCAAATGCGGTTATATCTTAGAGCTTGTCTGTAGACAATGGATCGTGTGGTGTGTCCTGGATGGAAGCTGGAGGCATGTAGGTAAGTGTAGCGGTCAGTAGGTTTCCGGTACAGGGTGGTATTTATGTGACCATCGCTTATTAGCACAGTTGTGTCCAGGAAATGGACCGCTTGTGTGGATTGATCTAGGCTGAGGTTGATGGTGGGATGGAAATTATTGAAATCATGGTGGAATTCCTCAAGGGCTTCTTTTCCATGGGTCCAGATGATGAAGATGTCATCAATGTAGCGCAAGTAGAGTAGGGGCGTTAGGGGACGAGAGCTAAGGAAGCGTTGTTCTAAGTCAGCCATAAAAATGTTGGCATACTGTGGGGCCATGCGGGTACCCATAGCAGTGCCGCTGACTTGAAGGTATATATTGTCCCCAAATGTGAAATAGTTGTGGGTGAGGACAAAGTCACAGAGTTCAGCCACCAGGTTAGCTGTGACATTATCGGGGATACTGTTCCTGATAGCTTGTAGTCCATCTGTGTGTGGAATATTGGTGTAGAGGGCTTCTACGTCCATAGTGGCCAGGATGGTGTTTTCTGGAAGATCACCGATGGATTCTAGTTTCCTCAGGAAGTCAGTAGTATCTCGAAGATAGCTAGGAGTGCTGGTAGCGTAGGGTCTGAGGAGAGAGTCCACATAACCAGACAAGCCTGATGTTAGGGTGCCAATGCCTGAGATGATGGGGCGTCCAGGATTTCCAGGTTTATGGATCTTGGGTAGCAAATAGAATGTCCCTGGTCGGGGTTCTAGGCATGTGTCTGTACAGATTTGTTCCTGTGCTTTGTCAGGGAGTTTTTTTAGCAGATGGTGTAGTTTCTTTAGGTAATCCTCAGTGGGATCAGAGGATAATGGCCTGTAGAATGTGGTGTTAGAGAGCTGTCTAGCAGCCTCTTGGTCATATTCCAATTTATTCATGATGACGACAGCACCTCCTTTGTCAGCCTTTTTGATAATGATGTCAGGGTTGTTTCTGAGGCTGTAGATGGCGTTGTGTTCAGCATGGCTGAGGTTATGGGGCAAGTGATGTTGCTTATCCACAATTTCAGCCTTTGCACGTTGACGGAAGCAATCTATGTAGAAATCCAGTCTGTTGTTTCGACCGTCCGGAGGAGTCCACGCAGAATCCTTTTGTTTGTAGTGCTGGTAGGGGGGATTCTGTGGGTTAGTATGCTGTTCAGAGGTATGTTGGAAATATTCTTTGAGTCGGAGACGTCGAAAGTAGGATTCTAGGTCACCGCAGAACTGTATCATGTTCGTGGGTCTGGAGGGACAAAAGGAGAGGCCCCGAGATAGGACAGACTCTTCTGCTGGGCTAAGAGTATAGCTGGAAAGGTTAACAATATTGCTGGGTGGGTTAAGGGAACTACTGTTGTGGCTCCTTGTGGCATGTAGCAGTTTAGATAGTTTAGTGTCCTTTTTCCTTTGTAGAGAGGCAAAGTTTGTCTTGTAAATGGCTTGTCTAGTTTTTGTAAAGTCTATCCATGAGGAAGTTTGTGTGGAAGGTTGGTTTCTTATGAGAGTATCCAGTTTTGAGAGCTCATTCTTAATCTTTCCCTGTTTGTTGTATAGGATGCTGATCGGGTGGTTTCGCAGTTTCTTTGAGAGTGTGTGACACAGTCTCTCAGCATAGTCTGTGTGATATGTAGATTGTAATGGATTTTTTTACCTTTAGTCCTTTTGGTATGATGTCCATCTGCTTGCATTTGGAAAGGAAGATGATGTCTGTCTGTATCTGTACGAGTTTTTTCATGAAGTTGATGGATTTCCACTCCATACGGCTAAATGCAGTGCCTTGCATAATGACAGGTTTCAGAGTAGCAGCCCTGTTAGTCTGTATCCGCAAAAATGAGCTGGAATTGATATGCAAACTAGACACAATCAACTCAGGGCTAAATAGGGATTGGGAATGGCTGAGCCATTACAAACATTGAATCTATCTCCCCTTGTAAGCATTCTCACAAGTGTGGGAATGGCTCAGCCATTCCCAATCCCTATTTAGCCCTGAGTTGATTGTGTCTAGTTTGCATATCAATTCCAGCTCATTTTTGCGGATACAGACTAACAGGGCTGCTACTCTGAAACCTGTCATTATGCAAGGCACTGCATTTAGCCGTATGGAGTGGAAATCCATCAACTTCATGAAAAAACTCGTACAGATACAGACAGACATCATCTTCCTTTCCAAATGCAAGCAGATGGACATCATACCAAAAGGACTAAAGGTAAAAAATCCATTACAATCTACATATCACACAGACTATGCTGAGAGACTGTGTCACACACTCTCAAAGAAACTGCGAAACCACCCGATCAGCATCCTATACAACAGACAGGGAAAGATTAAGAATGAGCTCTCAAAAGTGGATACTCTCATAAGAAACCAACCTTCCACACAAACTTCCTCATGGATAGACTTTACAAAAACTAGACAAGCCATTCACAGGACAAACTTTGCCTCTCTACAAAGGAAAAAGGACACTAAACTATCTAAACTGCTACATGCCACAAGGAGCCACAACAGTAGTTCTCTTAACCCACCCAGCAATATTGTTAACCTTTCCAGCTATACTCTTAGCCCAGCAGAAGAGTCTGTCCTATCTCGGGGCCTCTCCTTTTGTCCCTCCAGACCCACGAACATGATACAGTTCTGCGGTGACCTAGAATCCTACTTTCGACGTCTCCGACTCAAAGAATATTTCCAACATACCTCTGAACAGCATACTAACCCACAGAATCCCCCCTACCAGCACTACAAACAAAAGGATTCTGCGTGGACTCCTCCGGACGGTCGAAACAACAGACTGGATTTCTACATAGATTGCTTCCGTCAACGTGCAAAGGCTGAAATTGTGGATAAGCAACATCACTTGCCCCATAACCTCAGCCATGCTGAACACAACGCCATCTACAGCCTCAGAAACAACCCTGACATCATTATCAAAAAGGCTGACAAAGGAGGTGCTGTCGTCATCATGAATAAATTGGAATATGACCAAGAGGCTGCTAGACAGCTCTCTAACACCACATTCTACAGGCCATTATCCTCTGATCCCACTGAGGATTACCTAAAGAAACTACACCATCTGCTAAAAAAACTCCCTGACAAAGCACAGGAACAAATCTGTACAGACACATGCCTAGAACCCCGACCAGGGACATTCTATTTGCTACCCAAGATCCATAAACCTGGAAATCCTGGACGCCCCATCATCTCAGGCATTGGCACCCTAACATCAGGCTTGTCTGGTTATGTGGACTCTCTCCTCAGACCCTACGCTACCAGCACTCCTAGCTATCTTCGAGATACTACTGACTTCCTGAGGAAACTAGAATCCATCGGTGATCTTCCAGAAAACACCATCCTGGCCACTATGGACGTAGAAGCCCTCTACACCAATATTCCACACACAGATGGACTACAAGCTATCAGGAACAGTATCCCCGATAATGTCACAGCTAACCTGGTGGCTGAACTCTGTGACTTTGTCCTCACCCACAACTATTTCACATTTGGGGACAATATATACCTTCAAGTCAGCGGCACTGCTATGGGTACCCGCATGGCCCCACAGTATGCCAACATTTTTATGGCTGACTTAGAACAACGCTTCCTTAGCTCTCGTCCCCTAACGCCCCTACTCTACTTGCGCTACATTGATGACATCTTCATCATCTGGACCCATGGAAAAGAAGCCCTTGAGGAATTCCACCATGATTTCAATAATTTCCATCCCACCATCAACCTCAGCCTAGATCAATCCACACAAGCGGTCCATTTCCTGGACACAACTGTGCTAATAAGCGATGGTCACATAAATACCACCCTGTACCGGAAACCTACTGACCGCTACACTTACCTACATGCCTCCAGCTTCCATCCAGGACACACCACACGATCCATTGTCTACAGCCAAGCTCTAAGATATAACCGCATTTGCTCCAATCCCTCAGATAGAGACAAGCACCTACAAGATCTCTATCAAGCATTCTTAAAACTACAATACCCACCTGCTGAAGTGAAAAAACAGATTGACAGAGCCAGACGAGTACCCAGAAGTCACCTCCTACAAGACAGGGCCAACAAAGAAAATAACAGAACACCACTAGCTGTCACCTTCAGCCCCCAACTAAAACCTCTCCAGCGCATCATCAGAGATCTACAACCTATCCTGAAAGATGATCCTTTACTCTCACAGATCTTGGGAGACAGACCTGTCCTCGCTTACAGACAACCCCCCAACCTAAAGCAAATACTCACCAGCAACCACACATCACTGAACAAAAACACTGACCCAGGAACCTATCCTTGTAACAAAGCCCGATGCCAACTCTGTCCACATATCTATTCAAGTGACACCATCATAGGGCCTAATCACATTAGCCATACCATCAGGGGCTCGTTCACCTGCACATCTACCAATGTGATATATGCCATCATGTGCCAGCAATGCCCCTCTGCCATGTACATTGGCCAAACCGGACAGTCTCTACGCAAAAGAATTAATGGACACAAATCTGACATCAGGAATCATAATACTCAAAAACCAGTGGGAGAACACTTTAACCTGTCTGGCCATTCTTTGACAGACCTGCGGGTGGCTATCTTAAAACAGAAAAACTTCAAAAACAGACTCCAAAGAGAGACTGCTGAGCTGGAATTGGTATGCAAACTAGACACAATCAACTCAGGGCTAAATAGGGATTGGGAATGGCTGAGCCATTACAAACATTGAATCTATCTCCCCTTGTAAGCATTCTCACACTTGCTTCTTATCAAACTGTCTGTACTGGGCTATCTTGATTATCACTTCAAAAGTTTTTTTTCTCTTACTTAATTGGCCTCTCAGACTTGGTAAGACAACTCCCACCTGTTCATGCTCTCTGTATGTGTGTATATATATCTCCTCAATATTGTTTCACTCTATATGCATCCGAAGAAGTGGGTTGTAGCCCACGAAAGCTTATGCTCTAATAAATTTGTTAGTCTCTAAGGTGCCACAAGTACTCCTGTTATAATAAAATAATGAAATATATTTACAAAGTTAGTTTTAACATACCCCCCATTGAATGCATAGCTTTCAAGCCAAAGCACAATAAAACATGCTGTCAGCTCACATTTTAGAAATTGTGAGGTACCAGCCATGAACACTAAACAAAGATAAACAATTTTCTAGCTGGTCATTACTTTTAATGAGCACTTAAATGCTGAACCAATTTTATCAAAATGAACTCTGATCAGTGAAAAAGACAACTTTTTCATTTCAAATTTCACCCCTTCTATTTTTGTCCTGTGTGATGGATGGGACCAAACAACCCTCCCCAAAGATTAAAACCTGAATGTTGAAGAATTAATTCCAGTAGCAAAAATATTACTGCTGTGACTGTGCTCATTTTCCTGGGCTTATTTTTGGCTGGCTATCTCAACATGACCCACTCTGATGAGCAGCCAAACAAGTCAAAAATCATGTCATGCTGGTCCCTTTATTTCACAGTAAAGCTGAATAGAATAATGTTTCACTACTGAACATAGATATGTAATTAACTTGTGGCATGCACAGCTACAAGATAATAATCACCATCCTCATTAACCTGCAGAACTCATTATCACAAGGCCAAAATGAAGCAAATTAGACATTTATGTGAAAAATAAGAATAACCACAGTTACATTAGGTAGGATAAACATTTGCCAGGGTTATAAAGACATCCTGCTTCAGGGCATAAGCCAGCCACTAACTGCCTAAGGGCATAAGGCAAATTATTCCAATATGGAGTCCCAGCACCTTCCTCTGAAGTATCTGGGATTGGCTTGTCTCAAGACAAGATATTGGAACAAGTGGACCACTGTTCCCATCTGCTATGTCAAACTGGGAGGGAGTGTCTAGTGAGGTCCCCACAGGCGTGAGTCCTGGATACAGTACTATTCAATATTTTCATTAATGACTTCAGTAGCAGACTGGAAAATATGCCTATAAAATTCACAGATGACACCAAGCTTGGAGGGGTTGGAAGCACTTTGGAGCACAGGATTAGAATCCAAAAGGGACTTGACAAACTGGAGAATTGTCCTGAAATCAACAGGATGAAATTCAATAAAGATAAGTGCAAAGTACTACAATTAGGAAGGAAAAATCAAATGGACAACTACAAAATGGGGAATAACTGGTTAAGTGGTAGTACTGCTGACAATGAACTGTGGGCCATAGTGGATCACAAATTGACACTGAGTCAACAACGTGATGCAGTTCTGAAAAAAGGCTGATATCATTCTGGGGTATATTAACAGGAGTGCTTTATCTAAGAGATGGGTGGTAACTGTCCTGCTCTACTTGGCACTGGTGAGGCCTCAGCTGCATTACTGTGTCCAATTCTGTGTGCCACACTTAAAGAAAGATGTGGACAAATTGGAGGGAAGCTAGAGGACAGCAACAAAAATGACAAAAGGTTTAGAAAACCTGACCTATGTGGAAAGGTTAAAAAAAACCTGGGCCTGTTTAGTCTTGATAAAAGAAGGATGAGGGGGAAAACTGATAATCTTCAAACATGTTAAGAGGACAATGATCATTTGTTCTCCATGTCTCCAGGACAAAAAGTAATGGGCTTAATCTTCAGCAAAGGAGATTTAGGTTAGATAGTAGGAAAAAACTTTCTAACTATCAGGGTACTTAAGCTCTGGATACTTCCAAGGGAGGTTGTGGAATCCCCATCATTTGAGGTATTTAAGAGCAGGTTGGACAAACACCTGTAAGGGATGGTCTAGGCTTACTTGGTCCTGCCACCACACAGGGGGCTGGATTTGTTGACTTTTGAGGTCCCTTCCGGCCCAACATTTCTATGACCTTGTAATACTTTGTATCTACAAGTAAACCACACCCCACCAAAATGAAAAGTTAAAGTCTAAATTTTCTAGAATGGTGATTTTGGGTGCCTCATTATCTTGGTGCTTGAGCTGACACAGCTCAAAAGTTGAGCACCTGCCCCCTTTAAGATGTCTCAATTTCAGCACCTCAAAACTGAGACACCCCAAATCACCAGTCACTCTCGAAAATTAGGGCTATATGTAAAAAACAGTTATAGGACTTCTAACTTTTTCCATCATACAGACATACTTTACAAAGCACTGATTGCAGTTCTTAGTACTCTATGTAACTCTTCATCATGTTTGATTATTTATTTGAGAAAGAAAACAACTTTAAAGACACAAAGTTTTCAAGAACTTCTCCCCCATGTGAAATACAATTTTACCCTTATCTCAGCAGTTTGTCTGAATAATTTCCATGTTAGGGTTATGAACGGTCTTCTTCTGACATGATCAAAAGCACTTGAAAAATCCAGGACTATAACTTTTGTAGCTAGCATGCATTTGTTTATTTCACATTTCCTCCCCTGCTATAATTAATTATACAAATTAAATGTTGAATGGCCAAAGTGCTAACACACACTACAGATATCAATTCTTGTTGCTACATACTTAAATTTTACATGAGCCTATGTGCATGTCTCATTTGTCCCATTCGTCTCCTCTGTTGATGTTTAAACCAGTCACCTTATTTCACTGTGGTGAAGGGATTTTGAAAAGAAAATCGTGATTTTATTTTAAGTAGACCTCTCTGTGGAAGTTGCTTAGGAAATTATGTGATACAGTCAGGTTTGTGTAACTATAAAGGACAAAATACTACTGATCCAATGTACAGAATGCAGGAAGGACAATGGGGGAAAATATCACTTCCAGAGCAAGATAAGAACATAACATAAGAACATAAGAATGGCCGTACTGGGTCAGACCAAAGCTCCATCTAGCCCAGTATCCTGTCTACAGACAGTGGCCAATGCCAGGTTCACTCCCTCTGGGGCACCTAACAGGTAATGATCAAGTGATCTCTCTCCTGCCATCCATCTCCCACCCTCTGACAAACAGAGGCTAGGGACACCATTCCTTACCTATCCTGGCTAATAGCCATTAATGGACTTAACCTCCATGAATTTATCCAGTTCTCTTTTAAACCCTGTTATAGTCCTAGCCTTCACAACCTCCTCAGGCAAGGAGTTCCACAAGTTGACTGAGCGCTGGGTGAAGAAGAACTTCCTTTTATTGTTTTAAACCTGCTGCCCATTAATTTCATTTGGTGGCCCCCAGTTCTTATATTATGGGAACAAGTAAATAACTTTTCCTTATTTACTTTCTCCACATCACTCATGATTTTACTTTCTCTACATCACTCATATGGGACCTGTTCCAAACCCCTAATCATTTTAGTTGCCCTTCTCTGAACCTTTTCTAATGCCAGTACATCTTTTTTGAGATGAGGAGATCACATCTGTACACAGTATTCAAGACGTGGGCGTACCATGGATTTATATAAGGGCAAAAAGATATTCTCCGTCTTATTCTCTATCCCCTTTTTAATGATTCTTAACATCCTGTTTGCTTTTTTGACTGCCGCTGCACACTGAATGGATGTCGTCAGAGAACAATCCACGATGACGCCAAGATCTTTTTCCTGATTAGTTGTAGCTAAATTAGCCCCCCAACATATTGAATGTATAGTTGGGGTTATTTTTTCCAATGTGCATTACTTTACATTTATCCACATTAAATTTAATTTGCCATTTTGTTGTCCAATCACTTAGTTTTGTGAGATCTTTTTGAAGTTCTTCACAGTCTGCTTTGGTCTTAACTACCTTGAGCAGTTTAGTATCAAGTTTAGTATAAAGTTAATGTCTGAGGAGGGGGGGAGGGAAGTATATATAGAAAACGTCTGAATTACTTTTCCTGTCTGTATCCTTCATCTGTACAAGGGCCATATTTGTATGCATAGACAAAACGTGGGATATAGTCAGAAGTAATTGCAATAACAAATGCATTAGTGATGACAGCCAGGACTCCAATTCCTTCAAGGATTCCATACCAGATACCTAAGAGAAAGAAGAATCAATTGATAGAACAAGAACATTCTTTTTATACTATTTTTCTTGTTTACTGAGAAACACAATCATTGTGCCAAATAAGTTATGTACAGATCCAGACTGGGATTAAGCTAAACTTCCCATGAATTTTGCCATCATGGGCTGTGTCCGAACTAGATTCACACAATAGGTTCCTTCTAGTTTTAGATCCAATCTGTAAATCCCAAATGCCCAAATCTGTTTTAAAACTATAACCTTGTAAGTATATAAACTCAAAAGGATAGTCTTTTCAAGAGAGTGAAGATGAGGAAACAAAGAATTGTTACAATGGAGATCAGTAGGGAAGAAAATTTTTTATTGTGAATGCTGCTTAACTGTATGGGGGTACATATACTGTCTCCTATTTACAGTCACTCTTAGATCAAGCAGAAAGACTAGAAATTCCACAGGCTGACACCAACCATAAACCTGTGTTACTCCTTATCAGATGTGCTGGCAATGTGTCCCAGAGAACCCCTCACAGCTGTATATTAACATCACTGCTTCCTGAGCATTCTCAATTATATCAATAGTACATCTTCAGTGCAGCAGACCACCTTCTCTGTAAAGTCAAACCTCTTTAACAAGGTATAACTCAGTGCCAAAAAGTATAACTAGGAAGGCCCAAGTATAAGCCACTAAAAAGTGGCAAAAAGAGACTTGAATCCAGCTTGAATTTTACTTATGGCCAAAGAGTCTCATCTCCTTATGTCAGTCAGTTTTGCTCTTAAACATCACAGAGTTTCTGCTTTGAAAGTCCATTGATATTCAGTAATTTTGGATATCATTTTAGTCCCCGAGGTTTTTTTCAATAAGTAGCCTAAAGGTGGGCCTTTAAAATCAAGAAAAGAGTTCAAAACAATAATCTCTCACTGGGAATTGTAGGTGCTCAGGACGTTTGAAAAACAAAGTAATTTATTTAGGTGATAAAATCCGGTTTTAAAGCCTAACTTCAGACTCCTATTATTTAACATTTTGGCCATTGTTGATATTTGTAGTTAGCCTGTTATACCCACTTCCTTTCAATTATTTTTAAACTTTACATGGCATTAGCGGTTTAAGAGAATAAAACATGAGCTGATAGTACAATGACTGTGTATCATTATGCTCTCTTACCTATATCTGTTGCTCTTGCAGGCATAGGTCTCCTCCACTGGGTAACAAACTTGTAAGCATCTAGTCTTATTTCTATAATATTGTTAAGCAATGCCAGGAGCGGTGCCAGTGGGAAGGCAGCAACGAAGATGGTGGTAAAGCCAAACTGTAAAACTAACAACAGATTGCCAGATTAGAAAATGAAAACAAATGTGGCCTTAAAAAGGAAAAGCATTGAACTGCTGCTGATTTCCATAAGAAAACTGCATATTGCTGTACATTTGCTCACCCATCTCTAAGTACTCATCCATTAAGCCATGGAGATTCATTGGCTGCAGATTCCAATCTTTTTCCCATTGAGGTAGTGAAATTTTATGCTCCAATAACTGCCCTCCTTTCTTGATCTTGCGTCGTGACCACCAGTTCTGTAGTAACCTACATTAGACAGACAGATCATCGAGCTTGTGATATCACTGGCGGTGCCTGCTCAAGAATTTACAAGATTCACTGATATCATCCTGAGTTAGCATCCTAGGCCAATTTTGAACTGTTCCAAACTACCTGAGAGTGCATACCTGTGGAGATACTTTCTCAAGAGCATTCCTCAATATTCTTAGAAGATAATATTCAAGCCAGAGCAGAGAGCCTTTCCAAACCTTACATACAACTTAAGCCTCACATTAAGGGTTTAATTTCAACCTAAGTGGAACACTAGGCACTGAAGGGCCCCTTATGCTGGGGTGATGTTTTCAATGCACAAACCTAAGGAGACTTTTTTAACATCACAAAGCCTTCTTGAAAGAGTACTTGTTAAAGAATATTGTTTTCTCCTGTAGCAAGGTTGTGTCTTTAACAAGGTTTTGGAAAAACTACAAATATAAGGCAGGATTGTGACCAGCCCTTATGATGCTATGCAATGGTTATCTGATGGGGGAGTTGTTAATAAAATAATAAATAATAATAATAATCAGCTAAAGGTTGTAAAAAGCTTCTCAGATGAATGAAAATGGTTATGCAAGTGTTAAGTATTATTTCAACTTGGGCAGCTTGAAATAAGAGACTTCAATTGTATGTTCTGATTTGGAAGTCACTTGGATACACACATTAGGGAGGCAAAATTCACACTTCATTGAAAAGGTACTGTGCTGGAAAGTGTTTTCTATTAGCGTTGTCAATCTGCTGTTATTCATTTCTAAATCTAGTTTATCCTTTGGCACCTCCTTTCTTTTGCTGCTGAAAAGGTCTCAAGGATAAACAAAGGCCTTGTCTGAATGCCCAGACTATTGCTTTGTGAAAGGGGAAATAATGAACTAAGGAAGCATGTTCTCAAATATTTGTTCTATTCAGTGTTTCAGATCTAGCAGCAACTGTATAGTGCCCCAAAGGTTTTTATCAGGTTGCTGGCACACAACGAACACAGCTTTTTGGACAGGGTTTCAAGGCTGGAACTCTGGACTATAATTTGATGTCACAAGAAATGTAGCATATTCTTCCAATGTTTTAAAGATGTTAAAAATCTTGGCCTAGCTGTTCTCTTTAGAAGCTGCACAGGTTGTGACAGATAATTCATTTTAAACAACATGAAACAATTCAAAGGCTCAAGTATTCCATAAACCCTTACTGCTGCGCAGCAGTGAATGCTGTACCTGGGAACAACAAGCCCACAGCATCTGATGGGGGAGGTGCAATAACAAGGAAAAAGTCTTTTTGGAATAGCTATTTTAGAGAGACTAGATCATTTAAATTCCATTTACTTTATTTACAGCATCCATCCTACAAGGGAGGGGAGCAGCATTTTTTTTAATGTTTTCTCAAACTGCATTTTTGTGCTCTCCCAATTGTGTTTTTAAAGCTAACATACAAAACAAGAAGTTGATGAGAGGAATCCTTTTTTGGTCACAGAGCACGGATTGTTTTATAGTGGGACAGTGGCACCAGTCTAGTTAATGTGAAGACTAGCTTACTGTTCAATAGCCAATTTTATTAAGTGTTCTAAAATCTACATGCTTACTGAGACTGACGTGATGAATTGCTGTGTTAGGTGGGGATCTGGGGCAGGGTTAGTGGTCCAAATTTGAGGTCATCTGAGCAAGAGGTTCCTGGGATAGAGCTTTCCCCTCAAGTCAGATGACAATTTTATGGTTCTTATAACAAACTTTTTTGCGCACATCTGGGGCTCAAACTATGGCTCTTATCCTTCCCAAAGGCATACCACCTGCATGGAACTGAACTCTGGGTCCAGCACCCACGCTTTTTTGAGGAAAGCAACATATAAAAAAAGGTGTCAGGGTAATGTTTGGAATGAAACACAAGCAGCTCTCCTGAGCTGTGAGTTTGAGTCCTGCTCTATGCAGATTTCTAAAAATGTGCATTGGGCACATTAGTGGCCCTCTCAACCTGAATTCTTCAGGGGCTCCTTCTGGAAGTATTGCCTTGAGAGCAAAGCTTCTGGTTCAAGAGCTCTTATTTTAAAGTGCTCTAAAATCCACATTCATACTCAGATTTTACTTGAGCAATATTGTCAAGGAAAACAGCATTAATTAAGTAGAGGGAAGATGAAAGACTCTGGTATGCAGCATTAGAATAATGTAACCATGATGTCTGAACCTCACCTGCTTCCAGAATAAGGAGACAGTGTGATCAAAAAAAAGTAAGTAACTGTGGTTCAACATTAGCATGATCAAAGAGGCTGCAATGAGTATCAGGAAACACCCCATAAAAGAGAGCCTAGTGCTAAGGACTGGTATAAGTTCAGCGTTTATCAGCGTGATTCCAGGATACTGTCTTCAGTCAAAACAGTAACTTATATTTATCATAAAAAATAAAAACAGAAAACCTTCAACTTTCTACAACATTGCATCCCGTCTACACAAACCAAAGGATCACAGCTATCAGTTTCACTTCTCAAAGTGCTGTAGTTTCTGTGAAAAAGGGGTCTGAAGGAAACAGACATTTCGAAAATTTTAGTCACATGGACCTATATAAAAACAGTCATAGCAAACCTCAAACAATATTCACTCCACACACAAACTGCTTTAGAAAAATCAAGAAGTTCACAATCTACCATAAATATTTTGACATGACACTCTAACCCAAAAGAAAGATTTTTTTGCAGAATTTTTTCCACCCGTTACAGTGGAAATGCTGGTTCAGCCTTAACTTTGGTGGAGCTACCACACCACCATAATATTGCCGAGCAACATTAGGTCTAGGGGTAGAAATAAGAATGCAAGTTATGGTTTCTGGTCAAAGGGCCCCTGAGAAACCACCCTTCCCTAAAATAGGGGACTAATTTTAATAATCAATGTGTTCTAGGTGCTCAGGGAGATTGTCTTGAGTATGGGTATCCCACAACTTGAGTTGGGGTAGACTCTGTGATGCAAATTAGCAGCCATTTGCTTAAGGGGCTCCAGAAATGTAACCTCCCCAAAATAAGCTGCTTATAATTTTCAGAGCACACTAAAACCATGTGCATGTGTAAATTGCTTTAAAAATGCTGCAACAGAATCTGGAGTACAGCTTGTGTTGCAAATCTGGGGTCTGAACCAGAACTCTGTAATCTACCATCCCTGATCCTCGGTAAAATATGGATCTAGATCCAAACTCTGCATGTGTCCCTCTCTTTCTATAACGAGTGTGGAAGCAGAGAAAGAACTGACAGGAAGGGGATGACAGTTTGTTAGCAAGAATCAGGCTAACTGTAACCCTAATAACGCAAGATTTGTAGAAGCGAGGAATGTGTGAGGCGAGTGGGAAAGAACGGTGTGAGAAGTTGTTGCGACCTTGTGTAGATAATGTGTAGATAATACGGAATGTAGACTAAGAGTCTACATTAGTGAGCAAAACAAGATATCGGAATGACCTATGTATAAACAAAATGCAGCTGTTGCTCATTATTGTCTGTAACAAAAGGTATAAATGCTTGCTGTAATTGTTTACCTGTTGAGAGACCTGTTTAGCTCTCTCCCTCTATGCAATTGATAGAGAGAAAATAAAGTATCTGACTTGCTGTACCCAAACAAAAAGTGAGAGCTCTGTTATTCTCCGACAATTTGGGGGCTCATCCGGGATGGCAACGCCCGCAGAGGCACCGGCAGCTGCTACGGATCGTTCCCCTTCGAACCCCATGGCGCCACAATAGAGGTAGGAGACCTTTTGAAATCTCTATTGGGGTGTCGGAGGAGGACTGTCCGTGGGGCCGTCAGTCCCTGTTGGGCTCACGCCATCCGAACTTATTGACTGTGCAGCAAGATCAGATGCAGAGCGGTTCTGGGGAATTGTTTTGCCGCCCCCAATAAGGTAGTTGTATGCGGTTCTGGGGACCTGTTAGTTTGGCCGCCCCCAAATGCATAAGAGAGATGCATAGGTATGCACCGGTGCTGAGGGGTTTTTACCGCCTCAAGAGGGGTTGTTACCGCCTCATAGTGTGTTGAGTCCGGACAGAGGGGTTGTTTACCACCTCAAGAGGGGTTGTTACCGCCTCATAGTGTAGATGCATCGTGGTATTTGGAGATAGAGGCCTTGGTGGGTGTGTGTGTGTGTGTGTACACCAGTGTGAACTGAGAGTTAACGGAAGACGCCCAGAGTACTCTGCGAAGTCTTTTGGCTCGTGACCAGAACTACTCTAACGCAAGCCCAGTAACTAGAGGATCTTTTAGGAGATCCGACCCACGGTGGGCTAACTCGGCCTGGCATCATCCGGCGAGGAAGCTACCTGGGTCTAGGAGTGTGTGAACCCATCTTCCCTCCCCTTTTCCTCTCTGTGTGAGCCACTGACAGTCTGATCATCTCACTGGATGCAACGAGAGTAAGCGGCGCCGTCTCTCAGAGACTAGCCGACGCTCTTTGCTGAAGGGAGGTGTAGGAGGGTCGTGGCCATCCTCGTTAGTCTCTCCTGTGTGAGTACCCTGTAGGGAGAGATCCTTAGTTTATGTGCCGCTAGAGCGGACAGGGCATCCTCCCTGTGTGTGTGATTGGAAAGTGGGTGGGGGACAGTCTAAGCATTCCCTCTCACCCCCTAAAGGTACCCCATCTTATTTCATGTACGTACATTATGGTCCTAAAACCTGCAGGTAGTTAGACAATTGGAATATTTACACGTGTGAAAATCCATCTAAACAATGCCCACTAGAAGGTACCTTCAATCTAGATAAGATCATACATCTCAGAGGAGCTTTTAATTACCAAAAAGCCTCTGACACACAATGGGAGCAATTTGTCTATTGAGGAAAGGAACGGGTTAATTTGAAATTCAGCTTGGTCCAGAGATAAAGAGAAAGTTGATCTGCATTCAAGGTCAAGAATCAATGCAGACCAGGCTAAGTACAAAGAAAAACTGCTTTCGGCCCCAGCTGGCTGTGAAAAAAATATAGACATAGTCAAACCAAAGGCAATACAAGTTACAGTGCTGAGATTACATTTGCAAAGCTTAACTGTCCAGTGAGATCCAACAGTCTGCCTTTGCAACCCTGGAGCCGGCGTGGTTTGGGGACGCTGAAGAAGCCACAGGCAGCCGGCCTGGACTGGAATCACTGAAGAGACGCCCCAGGAGACCCCAGGGCGTAAAAGAACTGCCCTCCCAAGAAAGGAAGCAAGTTGGAGATTGCACAGCACCTTCTCTGAACGTTATACACAGACGTGGCCAGTCTGGACGTACGTGTGTGAGTATGAAAGTGTGCCTACTCTCAGCCGCAGTAAGTCTGAGAACCGGAGAGGGGTTTAGCATTCCTCTCTCCACCCCGGTTGACTGGGAAGGATGTCAGGTGGATCTACCCATCGTAGCAGGACTGGGCAATAGAGAAGTTGGAGTAATAGGAAGAGTTGTGTACTTCATAACTAGAATTGAGCAATTAAGAGCATAGATCATGAACCAGGCAGCAACTCAAACCTACGCCCAGGGCAAGTTGCAAGCCTTGAGACAGGACTTCCAGGCAGAAAAGGAAGCACTGGCTAAGCAAGTACTGGTCCTTCAGGGACTTGTCAAAATTTAATTATTTGTGCTCAGTATATGCTGTAAGAGCAGTGTGTTTGCCACAAGAGAAAACTGAATAGTTAAATGCCAATGGGCCATGCGTTTTGCCCAGGTGGCAAGCCTCACGAGGGAGGACTCGGGTAGCCTTGGGAGTAAGAATGTTTAAGGGAAGAGACCAGGAAGGGTGGGGGCTAGTTGAGAAGCCCACCCTCCTAGCTAAATTGGTAGTGAAAAAGCCGGTGCCCATGGAAGGGACGGTTCAGCGAGAAAAGCAGGATCGGGCCCAAGCGGGCAGGCAACAGATAGAGAGATTGGAAAACAGGTTGGAAACTTTGAGGGCATAGTGGAAGGAAAGGAGTAAGTAATTATAAGCATGGGGATTTCAAATCCCCAGGATAATAATTGGAATGGTAAAATCTGAGTTGATTGGGTGTCGTTCTGGGAGACAAGCAAGTGATTTAAGAAAAGAGAGTGAGAAGTTAACTCTGTAGTTGCTAGAGGGAATCAAGCCGTGAAACTTGGTAGGAATGTCTGTAAGTAATTCAGGCAAAAGGTTATTTAAGTGGAATTATTCGACTATGAATACGTTAGTCGAATTTGCTGAAGAACACTCCTGCTGTGTACAATCTGTGTTTTATAAGTTTGAGATGAATTGGTATTGTTTTAAAGTTGCAAAACTGAGAATACTTTTGCCAGACACAGGAAACTAGTGTTGTTTAAGGTATTTAGCATTTAATCCTTAAGGTGACTTAATGCTTTACAAGATTTAAAATGTTTTAACTAAAGACCAAAGGTTGTGGCTGCAGCAGGGTAGTCAAAGCCAGGAGAATAAAAGATTTGAATTTGTTTTTGGGTAACAAAATAGCAGATAAAAGATCTGGTAAAGAGAGAGAAGGACAGTGCCCCTGACTCTGTGTGGTCGAACTGTCTTACTAGGGGTGCATGGAGATTTTGTAAGCACAAAAGAAATAGTTACACCTTGTGTAGAAATTGATGTGGCTAGTGTTGTGGAAATTGAATTGTGGAGAGGATGTGCATTTTCCCCAGAACATGTGCAGTGTTTATTGTAGCAGAGGTAAAAGAAATGCAAACCTACCAATATAGGTTATGTTGTCTCTTTTAGATCACTGTGTGTTTGAAAGCAGGAGTTAGAAGTAAAAGGCAATCAAAAGTCTGGGAAAGTTAATTGTGTCCTTTTTTTTAAGTAAGAATCTTTAAGCTGTGGATAGCTTTGGATCTGGAAGCAAGCCAGAAAGCATCTGTATTAATGCAATTTTCTAACTAATAAGGTAGAAGCCACTGAAACCTGGGCCTATGAAACAAATACAAGGAAATATGGGGTAATTCCTCTGTTTTGCCTGAAATCAATAAGAGTATTTGTATATAAAGGAAATATTTTAAGCAATGACTGACTACCCAGAAGGGGTAGACCTCTGTTCTTTTGTCTTTCAGATCATCAGAGAAAACGGATGCCCACTGAACAGCATTCCATGTACCATGCATTTACTGGTACAATAGGAATTATTTTTGTGTTCTATGTCCTGTCTTGTGGTGTTTGTCTTGTGGCCAGAATTGTTGTGTTTAATATTTTCATAAGACAGTCTAGTTCAAAATTAAATAGAAGGGTTAAATCTAAAAGCAGATACTTGTTTTATTCAACTTGGAATACAAAGTGTTTGGATAAATCAGGAAAATGTGATATACTAAAGTCTAATATATTTGCTTAAGTAAGAAAAAGAAACTTCATTGGCCAGATTTCTTTTAATTGAAAAATTGTTGTTAAAATTTGCATACCAACAGTCTTTGGAAGCAAGGACATGGAAGGTTAACCCACTCCCTATATTGCACATGGGATCCTTCTGGCTACCTCAGATTTCTAGCCAGAGGGTGGGGAGGGAGGAAAGCTATTGGACACCAGAGGTTGTACCGAGTGGACTCCTCAAAAGTGGGGTGCTTGTCCTGGTTTGTTGCTCCAAAGCTCTGTAATAAAGTTATTTTACTGGAAGGGTGTACATGGCATACATTGAATAATAAGACTAATGTACTGTATAATGGCAATGTGTATGTGTTCATTGTTGGGAAAAGGTGTATGAGTGAAGAGTGAAAGTTTCCTTTGAAGGTTAAAAGAAGCCAAGAAGGGGAGAAGGAAAAAGAACAGAACGAGTTAACTGGAAAAAATATAGCTAGCAAGCTCAGTCCAAAGATAAGATGCTGGCCCCATCCAAGGACATTGTTCACAGCTAAGACTTGGCTGACAACCAAGAAAAGGGGGGCCTGAATGTGCCCAAGCAACTATGAGATCTGCAAAACACTGCCAGGCATTAATGAAATGTGTTAGGTTTCTTTTCTCACAGATAAAATAAGTGCTACCCAAAGACCCTAGCAGCCCTGCCATTCATTGAAACAAGGAGACTGAGTCTACGTAAAGTCCATCAACGAAAGACTGCTTTGGCTCCACACTGGAAAGGCCCTTTCCAAGTCCTGTTAACCACCAACACCGCTGTGAAGTGCCAAGGACTGCCTACTTGGACCCATGCTTCTCACTGTAAAAAGACCCCTCCACCTCGGGAGGACTCTCCAACTGATAAGCCTATTTCTCCTTCTAGCTCTGCTGTGCCTTCTGGACAGCAGGAAAAAGAAAAAAAAAGACAAGGTGAAGTGCTAGTAACCTCTCCCTTGTCCACTGACAGACCTATTGTGCCTCTGGATTTTTCTAGAAGAAGCAAAACCATTACAGGGTGATGTGCTAGTAACCTCTCCCCTGTATGATGCTAAACTACACTGTTTCAGGAAAAGACAAGAAGGAACACTCGCTTCATTGAAACCACAAAGTCCAGGGATTCCTGACTACAAGAGACATTAAGAACTGACCCTGGTGAAGAAACAAATAATTATACACTGGCAGGAAGAAACTTGTGGGACCCATGCTTGGGAACGTGGTATTGATTGGATTTTGGGGTTTATTCTACAGGCTGCGCCCTGTGTTTTGGATAAATCCTTCAGCATGTATTGCCCTCCCTAATTGGATTTTAAATTATAAGTACCAAAGGCACCTTGTTGCCATTGCCCCTGCCATCTCCTCCATTACACTATTACCCCGTGACACATCCAAATACAGACAATGCCATATATTTGATAAAATCAATGGCCAAGGCCTTCACATTTTAGTGATTTATTTAAATATTGTTTGAAAAAAAATATTTTTAAGGTTCAGGATATCCCATATAAGCGAACAATTGCATGGAAAAGAATGGATCAGTGGAGATAAAAGTATATGATATCACTACCAGTGAACCCCAAGAATCTGTAATTGCAATTGATGGGTTCTATAGCGAATGTTCCTGGAATTTGCACTGTGTTAAATGAGAGAGGCCCTTATTATTATTTGGTCACCCAATTAGTGAACAATTAAACGAATACCCAAAGAGTTTGTTTTGCCACTGGAAATTTTACCTGCATAGAAATTATTCCAGTGACTAATAATGTGACCTGTACCTTATTGCAATACACCCCCTCTTATGCCATTAATATCAATGCCTCCCGGAAGTACATAAAGGTGTTCAACCAACAGATGTGGTATAGTACTACACCAAAGAGAGATGTAGGGGGGGGGGGTGGGCTCCCACATACCGAATCCTGCCGGGTCCATGGGGAGGATGCATGTGGGATTGGGTAATTCATTGAGACATCTGGGAAATTAGACCACCTGGTATGCCCAATCGATTTTTAGTCAGTGCTCCCGGGATTACATCTGACATTTGGATGGGGTTAGGGAGTCAATGGACATTTTGGCCGTTAGAACCCCCACAGCTTCAGTGTATCCGTAAACTGAAGCCAGGAGCAGTTGTTACTCTTCATGACTACGTTTGCTGGGAGGGTAGGAGACAAGGAACTACCCTGACAGGACACTTACTTTTTCAAGCTAATGATAGCTGTGTGTATGTTAAAGCCACCACATTGCAAGACATACATTTTAATCTCATTACCACTGCAGACTATCATATTATTTACTGGCCTGCAGATAGAATTTTGCAAGTAGCCCTTAGGTTCCAGATACCCTTTAATTGGACTAGTTTAGTACCTGATCGATTTCAAAATTTGCTTTCACTGTTACCAGAGGTTCAGAGAATCTCTGAAATACAAGGGCAAATTCACATGCTTCAATATATATATCAAGTTGAAAAGTATGCCTTTCATACAGCTTATAGAGTGTCTATTTTATGTACTAAGAATGATGTATTGTGCTTTATGACTAAAACTGTACAAAAACCCCATCATATTATTGCTATGGGAATGTTATTGCTTGTATTGCTATTAGTTAGTTTAGGATTATGTTATTGTTGTTGAGGATGTAATAATAGTAATACCTTTCATGTCCATGCTCATCATGCATTGTCATTACATCCAATCAAAACCCCTAAGGTTGAAGCATCTGAAGTAAAATCTGAATTCCAAGACTAAATGCAAATAGAGATTTGAAAATGTTTGTTGTACTAGTAGTACAAAAGGGGGGGTTGTGGAAGCAGAGAAAGAACTGACAGGAAGGGGATGCAATGCATGACAGTTTGTTAGCAAGAGTCAGGCTAACTGTAACCCTAATAACGCGAGATTTGTAGAAGCGAGGAATGTGTGAGGCGAGTGGGAAAGAACTGTGTGAGAAGTTGTTGCGACCTTGTGTAGATAATGTGTAGATAATACGGAATGTAGACTAAGAGTCTACATTAGTGAGCAAAACAAGATATCAGAATGACCTATGTATAAACAAAATGCACCTGTTGCTCATTATTGTCTGTAACAAAAGGTATAAATGCTTGCTGTAATTGTTTACCTGTCGAGAGACCTGTTTAGCTCTCTCCCTCTATGCAATTGATAGAGAGAAAATAAAGTATCTGACTTGCTGTACCCAAACAAAAAGTGAGAACTCTGTTATTCTCCGACACGAGTGGTACCAAATGTTGAGATCCACATATGGATCCAAACTTTGGTACTCATGTCCATGTATCAGAAAACCAGGGCTGGGGCTTGTATGAAGTTCAAGAGATTTAAAACAAATCATTTAGTATTCGGTGTTTCATGTATTTGTGAACATACGCTTCCCCGTACAACTGTTACAGCTGTATGCTAAGGGACCACATTTGCTTAGCTAGTTAAGATTCACAATTAAAAGCCATAATCTACCCTCACCTATAGTTGGACTTTTTCTTTTTCTCCTACTCTTGCATAGGGTATGATCATATTTTGATAAAATAATGCTCTCAACGAGTGAACTTACGGATAACCCAGTTCCATGAAGTTGTTCCACATTTGTTTTAAAACCATGATAACTCCCATTTGCAAGCAGAGATCTATCAAACAGCCACTAGGATGACACTGAAGGAAGAGGAAAAAAGTTATGTATTAATTAGGGCTGTTGATGAATTGCAGTTAACTCACGTGATTAACTCAAAATTTTTTTTCGCGATTAAAAACATTAATCGCGATTAATCGCACTGTTAAACAATAGAATACCAATGGAAATTAATTAAATATTTTGGATGTTTTTCTACATTTTCAAATATATTGATTTCTATTACAAAGTGTACAGTGCTCACTTTATATGATTATTTTTGATAAATATTTGCACTGTAAAAATGATAAAAGAAATAGTATTTTTCAATTCACCTCATACAAGTATGGTAGTGCAATCTCTTTATTGTGAAAGTGTAACTTACAAATGTAGATTTTTTTTGTTACATAACTGCAATCAAAAACAAAACAATGTAAAAACTTAGAGCCCACAAGTCCACTCAGTCCTACTGCTTGTTCAGCCAATCGCTAAGACAAACAGTACTTGTATTAGGTGCATTGAAAAATACTATTTCTTTTGTTTTTTACAGTGCAAATATTTGTAATAAAAATAAATATAAAGTGAGCACTGTACATTTTGTATTCTGTGCTTAATTTAAATCAATATATTTGAAAATGTAGAAAACATCCAAAAATATTTAAATAAATGGTGTTCTATTATTAACAGCACGATTAATCACATTAATTTTTTTTATCGCACGATTAATCGCAATTATTTTAATCGCTTGACCGCCCTAGTATTAATATATATTTTTAAAACACTTTTATATTTTAAAGCATTCCCCTAGTTTTTACATGTGCAGCTTGGATGAATGGGAAATATTTAAATTTCTAGGGTGAAATGAACTGGAGTTTTGCCATTGATACAGTGGCTAAAATGAATTTTAATGCTTTTGAAAGGTAACAGAGTGACAGACCTGTAGACTTAAACTACCCACAGTAGTAGTACAGCATGGGCTAAGATATTTCCTATTGCTTCCGCTACTGTATTTCCAATATAGTCAACCCTGCATGATGGGGACAACCTTTTTTTGAACGAGAGTTTGGATAAATCTCCATGCCCATTGAATTTTTCTGCCATAAATTGCTGTAAAGGGCAATATCTGTGATATGTACACTTGTCTTCTGGATGGCACCACCAACTCATTTCACATCAGCCAATAAACATGCAACAGAATGAAGCAATATTTGATCTCTAACGACCTAAGCTGAATTCATACTATTGACTTGGAGCTGCAAGTCTCTAAATCTTAAACCATTCAATTTACCAAAAATGTGTGTTTTGATTAGGTAATGAGATATCAATCATATCTAATAACTGATGCCAACTTTTTCAGACCTGGGTGTCTAAAGGTAGGCTCCTAAATCAATATATAGGAACGTAAATAGAAGAGGCGTAATTTTCAAGAGATGCTGTGTAACCTCAGCCCCCCACTGAAATCGGGGAAGTGGTGCGGTTTAGCATCTTTATATCCCCAGGTTTGAAAACTTTGACTTTAATTTTTAAAGTAGTACTCTCACATAAGGGAAACTTAAGAACCTATCAGCAATAATGGGCTGCTCTTCTATTTTGCCTTCCATCCAAGAATCTCAACGGTCCTCAGAAATATTAATGATTTAGACCTCCTAACAAGCCTGTCAGATAGGGTAGCATTACTGCCTCCTACTCACAAGTGGGGGAACTGAAGCACAGAGAGGTGAGCCGCCAGCCCAAAGTTGCATAGCAAAGCTGAGAGCTCAGAAGGGAAGCCACATTTTCTGGTTCCCAATCCTCTGCTATGAAAAAAAGATATGTCCTTCCTCACTGCACTTTAATGGAAGAATAAATCTTACACATGACTATAGTTTGTGTCTTTTAAACATTCCAGAGTTTCCTTTTTGCACATAGAGATTTTACAAGGAAAAAAAATGGGATTGTTTACCTCTTCCAGTCTCCATCTATTAAAAAGTTTGTTGTATTTTCCTGGACGGCCTGCAAATCTGTGAAATGAGATTTTTGTTTCTTAATAGAAATTCCAATAACATATTGTATTACTAGCATTGTTGAATTTCATCCATTGACCAAACCTGTTAACTATAAACAGTTTAAATGATAAGTGGCTAAAGGCTGTGTGCTAAAATATGGGATCTAAAGAGAGCCTTAACTATGGAGGGGAAAGGGTGTAGGAGTTATTTCAGAATCCAAAACGGTACAGACATCCACATTTTGCAGGTAGCCCCAAACTCTGAAATGTGCAGAAACAAACCCCTGCATTCATACTCCCTGAACTTTGAGATGTTAGAAATTCAAGACACCCAATTCTGCAGTGGATCCGGGAAGGCAAACCATTATACCTATGCAGTCAATGAGGATCCACAGGCACAGGGATCAGCTCATGCAGACCCAGCTCCAGGATTGGGGCCTCATATATGCAGTGTGCATTTCAGGTCAATCTCTGTTACAAACAGATATTCGTAATAAATCCTTCTCACAGTTCTAATAGCTCGATATGTAATTCCCTGCTCAGGCAAAACTCCGAATGACTTACATGGAAATTTCACCTGAGAAAGAAATGAAGGACTGGAACTTCTGGATCTTACAGGACACTGGATTTAGCAAGTCAGAAAAGGATAAAAGACATAAAATGGATGGCACAAAGAAGTGTCTAACATAATTAGCATGAATTGTAATATCCCCTGTAGCTTGTTTCAATATGTTTAGTAATTTATAGTTAAATACAGTAATTCTATGATATTCTTAGCCAGAGATTTTCTATTTTTTCCATCTTTAACTGAACCATCATCATAAAACTTGGCAGTTCCAATCAAAGAACTCAAATGTTTTGCAGACATAAATTAATTAGTATTTCCAACAATCTTGTAAGGTTGGCAAATATTATCAAACCTATTTTAAAAATGGTGAAAATGAAGCAAGGTCAAGAGGCTTTCCCAAGCTTACACAGTGAATAAGCAACAGGTACAGAAATAGAATCCAGGAATCCTGGCTCCCAATCCTGTCTGCGAACCACTACACAGCACTTGCTACTTATAGGATTCGTCTTCCA
The DNA here is from genome assembly GCF_028017835.1 of Emys orbicularis. Classification (NCBI taxonomy): domain Eukaryota; kingdom Metazoa; phylum Chordata; order Testudines; family Emydidae; genus Emys; species Emys orbicularis. The sequence goes on along the minus strand of NC_088686.1, from coordinate 91,133,619 downwards.
GGAAACATTACCGGTAGGAGACAGATGAGCAAAAAGGGACAGAGCTAGGTCCAGCTTTTGAAATTTATCAGCATGTTAGACACAAATCTGTATTTAGGTATCAAATAACTGGCCTGATTTTCAGAAGTGTTGAGCATCCCCAATCCCTATTGATGTCAATGAGAACAGCAGTGCTCAGCACCTCTGGGAAAAGAATATGATTTTAAGATCTTAAACTTATACCCATGTTTGAAAGTTTTGGCTTTAGTTTATACTCAGCTCCACAAACTTTGCTGATTCTGACATCTATCTATCATGTTAAAACATTGTCTTTAGTGCAATTTAATGCATTACCATAATGAAATATCTAGCACTAAGAGTTCAGTATACATTTCCCTCCTATTCTTACATAATAAAATCATGACCAAAAATAACTTACCTGCCAAGGAAAAAAGCAATATAAAAGATTGAGCTGTTTAAGTTGACAAACTGGAAGAGGAACATTTTCAAGGCAAAACTGTTTTCCCATTCAGATTCTGTTCTAGGATGCTCTAAAAGGAGTGACATAGTACACATTACACATTTACAAATGAAATGAAGTTGCAAGTGTGTTACAGAGTTCCAGGGTCAACATGCCTCCTATAGAAGAAATGATAGGGTTCAAATTAATTTAACCCTTTGAGTAAAAGGTTATTTTTTCCCCTCAGTAAAGTGTGCAGTGAGAGGGCCACAAAACTCCTACCCCAGCTATGACCAGTGTGGTTCTATACACAAAACAAAAATGGTGTCCCTGAGCTGTGCAACACCACAGAACTTCCAGTGAGAGTTTCATTCTCCATTTTGATGGCTCTCTTTTTGAATTCAGTTTGAATCTTAACTTTAAATTTAAATCAATTTTTTAAATCTTTTGAGACATGTTGAGATGCCTTGATTCTTCTCTTAGTACATTTCCCAGACCCGAGGAAGAGCTCTGTGTAGCTCAAAAATTTGTCTCCCTCGCCAACAGAAGTTGGTCCAATAAAAGATATTAGCTTACCCACCGTAACTCTTTGATTCTTCTCAGCAGTTGTGCATGATAGTGCTTAGCATCAGCAACTCAATACACAATGGCATGGTAGACAAGCAGTGAAGTGATCAGAACTGGCAGCAACCTCTCCCTATCTGCTTCTCAAACATTTTCATGCCTTATTCCATGCTACTCCTTATGTGTGGGAACATATTCCCTCAATGTATTCACAGGGACACTACTCTCTCATCAAGACTCAACTCTGTCATGATGCCTCTAAGGTGTCAGGTATTTGACAACAGCATGGGGGCAGATGGAATGAATTGGTTCTTTATATTTTTTAACTACAAATATAAATCTGCATAGAAACACCTCAAAGATTTTATTTAATTCCTCACTCCCACTCTTTGCAAGTAGATTTTAGGATTTTTAGGGCAGGAATTCTATCTTAATTAGAACTGTTTGTTAATTATTGAAATTTGCAATTTTTCATGAAAATTTCAAATTGCTTTTAAAAAACTAATTATGCTATACAGTATGTGGATAAGTGATTTAGAATCACCATGAAATCAGTAAATACACTTTGGAGTGTTTAAAATAGATGTAATCACGTTGTTGCAGTGAAAAAAACAACTGCATTTTTTTCTCTGAGTTCTTTAATAGAAACCCTTTCAGATTCTAGGTGTGGGCTGTTTAACTAGTACAAGCAGAATTAATTAACCGAGATAGGGTGGGTGCACTTTTCAAACACTGGATGAGATATTCAATCCTCTAAAGTTTATATGGTTGCTTAGGGACAAAATAAACAAACACATTATAAGGATGTGGTTTGCCTTTCATTGGAAAATCCCAGCCTGTTGACACCAGTTATTGTTTTTTTCTTCCTTTCCTTTTATTTAGTGTAATGAGGGCTTGGCTACACTTGCAGATGTAGAGCGCTGGGCGTTAAACCAGCCCTTGGAGACAGCAGCAGGGAAAACGCTGCCGTGTGTTTACACTATCAGCGTCAAGTGCAGTGGCGCGGCTACATTAGCAGCTCTTGCAATGCCACAGAGAGCAGTGCATTGTGGTAGCTAACCCAGTGTGCAAGTGGCTGCAGTGTGCTTTTCAAATGGGGGGGGTGGACTGTGACAGGGAGTGTGTTGTGTGTATGTGGGGGGAGAGACAGTGTGTTTTGGGCGGCAGAGAATGTGTCAGCATGCTGTCTTGTAAATTCAGACAGCAGCAGGGGGAAACCCCGAAATCAGCCCCCAGCCCCCTCCCCCACCTCTCTCTCACACACGCAGGTCTCAGCAGCAGCAGTATTCCACAGTAATGGTTTGCTTTGTCCTGGAGCAGATAAGCATGCCGGCTGTCAGAAACGGAGCTTTGAAAGGGGATAGCCGCATGCCTGCAGCCAAGTTCAAAACAATGACCAGAGTGGCCACTTGACTTCAGGGGATTATGGGACGTTTCTGGAGGCCAATCACAGCACAATAATGCAACACGGCATCCACACTGACACCCCGGCGCTCCAGCCAGGGCGCAGCAAGCTCTATGCTTCTCATGGAGGTGGATTACCAGGAACGCTCCAGCTGTAGAGTCCAGGTGCTCTAAGTGCCTTGCCAGTGTGGACATCTCAGGAGTTAGAGCACATGAAATCAGTCCTGGGTGCCCTAACTTGAAAGTGTAGCCAAGCTCTGCATTCAGGAAGTATCTAGGAACACTAGGGCAATAAAAAGTCATTCTACCGTAGGTGAAAAGTAGCCAACTGTGTTCTGGTCCAACTCAGAAAATGTTGCAGTGAATTTAAATGTGCTTTTAAAAATTTTAGTTAATTTTAGTTTTATTTTAGTTCTGTTTTAACTGGAGTTATGAATGAGTGAACACTTTCCTATCTGTTTGTCTATAGGCAGACCTTGCAGTTTACCTGCATCTGAACACCAGAATTTGTCTTGAGAAAGGACGTTAGTTCTAAAAACTGGTGCTGGATTGCTTAGGCAGGGTTAATGGTATCTGTCATCCAGTTGTGTGGCATATTTGTTAGAAGGGCTGTCATTGGGTAATCCTGATTCCTATCACCATTGGACTTATGCAAGACCTCAGATTGACTGGTTTTTAATTTAGGCCCATTTAGGTTTTACAGTTAGGGCAGAGGCATTTGGACTTTGGAGAATTATTTGTGTGTATGCGTGCGCGCAGAGGCCAGTAATGGAATGAGGCTAGTTGTTTTTCAACTGCAGCCACAAATGACCTATTGCTCTTAGGAATTACTTTGTGAAGTTCTGTTCAGTTAAGTTGCAGTGTTTTGGCTAGTTATATATATTATTAAATAAATAAATAAATGGTCTGTCCTCACTAGTTCTTGCCTTCAGCATTCTTGTGACTGACCTGTACACTTTCCTCAATAATAAGCACTTTTCCAAAGTCTATTATGTATGGAAACAAAACTTACATCATCATGACCTACTTCTGCAGGACCAGAAGCCATATTATGAAAGGGATAACTGATGCTCTATTACACCAGATGTCAAAAGGACTTTTCATGTATAATAGAAAAAACAGCTCTAGCGAATCTAAGCTTTGTTCTCTCTCATTCCCCTGTGGTATTCAACAAAGTGCTGTGATAGAAACAGTTAGATCAGTAAGTGTAAAATCTGAGTTTAACTGGGCACAAGATTATATAAACTAACTTGGATGAGTCCAATGACTATCAAACTTTTGTGGGTGCTTCCAAACCCCTGGTCACTTATCAATTAGTAATTAAAGAAGAGTTTCATGTAAAGCACTACTAGTAAATGTAGGGCATCAAGCGCCTGAGCTAAAACTTTTTTGTTGTCTCCTCTGTGTGGAGAATTACCATGTCTTTAGTATTGCAGATGTACAAATCCTGCAGCCTCCTGTTAAATTGAAAGACTGAGTGCTTTTTATGAATTACAGCATCATCAACTATATCATTAAATTGGATAGAACACATCAGATGAAATGTTAAGGATAAAATATTCACACAGTACCAGACTGGGGAAATTTAAAAAGTAGCCTCCCCGATCACAACTTTTTTGACTGAATTGTGATTGGAAGTTTTATTATTAGTTTCCTTTTAAAGAGTCAAAATTACAGCTCGCCAAAAATTTGATGGAAAGATTTTCCAGTGGAAAATGCCATGTTGCCGAAACCAAGCAACTTTAAGTGGGAATGTGTCAATTTTGACATTTAGTTTTAAATTTTTTATATAGCATTTTGATAAGGTCAAAACATTCCTATTACACATTTTTAGATGGAATATTTTTCTTTTAACTTTATTTTATATTATATTTTTAAAAAACACTAAGAACTTGAAATTGAAACATTTCAATTAACCCTAAATGATTTTTTTTGAAAAATTCATAGGAAATTTTGAAATTTTTTGTTGTATCCCAATTCGGAATGAAAACAAATGTCAAAATCAGGAAATTGTTCATGAAATGTAAATCCCAGGTCTCACATAGCAGTAGTCAGAATATTTGTCTGGAAAAGGGAGAGGAATTTTCTTCCCCACTAACTGAAACCAATGGACATGGCACGATCCTAACCTGATACATCTCCTCTTTCTATCAGTGGGACAGATTACAAAAAAAACCCTATTCTTTTCAGGCTTCCAACTTTGCCTGATAGCATTTGAAAATGAAAAAGAATTAATCCTGGGGCACAAAATGTTAACAATTCTGATACAGCTGGATGAAATCAAAAGTTATCTGTATTTAGGTGAAGGAACAATTTAGGCTTTGATTGTACAATCTGATCCACACAGGGGTGACATCTGAGCCAAGGAAGAGCTCCACTGAATTCAATGGGATTTCATATGGACATTAGCTGTCCCCCTGTACTAAGCAGACTGCAGGATGAGGGCTTCTAGAAATGGCCTACAGTTGCATAGTTCATCTGTGATCCAAACTTCTCTAAGGTCTGATGTGGGGTGGGGGTGAGGGAAGAGGCATCTCCTGATCTAGGGATTTGGTCATCTCTAGTGGCCATTGACCAACAATTTTCTTCCCCCCGCTTTTTTTTTTTTTTAAACATATGCTGGGGGTAATAGTTTTCTCTGCAGTTGGTAGGCAGTTAATAGTTTGGGAAAGGACACCACATTACTATGCATGTTAAAAATGTTTTTGATGATTTGATATTGAAATACAAAGTTACACAGTATAACTGATGAGGAGTATGCCAGCATTAAAATGCACCTACCTAAATCTGTTAGGAGATAGGCAACTTTTTCATATACCTGAAATAGAAATAAGAAACAGCATAAATTATAGCAAAGATTTTATATTGTTAAAATATCAAGATATCTATTAAATAATGACTAAAAGTAAGCATTTGAAGGAAACAAGTATTTAACTGTCCTACAACATCAAGATAATTGGGATGAGGGCAAGAAGCTGCAGGAATCTTAATTATTTGCAATGAAAAAATTATTCATTTATTTTAGTCCCTCTTTTCCCTCTAGGCTAATTATCCACAAACACAGTTAGATTTTTATGTTCATAGCTTGAATTGAACTATTTAATGATTTATAGAAATATATTTCAGTCCACAGAATGCTCAAACTATTTGCAATTTATCATTTGCTATCTACTGTGTGTGACTGGTCACTTAAGTTGTAGATGGTATTGATCTATTTTCTGATTGGATGTGTCCATATCTACAAAGATTTTGAGATGGCTGACGCATCTCATATTCGCAAAAATATTACTGTATAAACAGATATCTGCATGAGCATTCATGGGTTTTCCCCTTACTGTTAGGAATAAGTAGATGTGACTGGTCTGAAAGTAGAGAGAAACCACAGATTTGTTACACTAGGATTTCCTTTTGCATTCATTTGTACATGGAGTCATTTAATTAGCATTTGCCTTACTTGTCTATTTAATAGTACAGTCATGATCCCCACCCATTCTTCTAAATGAAACTTCAGCCCTAACACAGAACTGACTTTGTAAAAGCACAAATGTTTTCCAGGAGTGTCTCCATGTTTTCAATAGCTTTGTTTTGCTTGTGCACTTGGTATGTACTTTTCATGACCCGGAAATAGGATGATTAATAATTTCAAAAAGTTTGGAGAGACTGTTTTGAAGAATGCTACCTACTTAGTAGATAACAAAAGAAGTTACAATGCTACATATTCCTAAAGGACATTTTATACCAATACAAAATCTGCTAATACAGTAGACATTTAAACCTATAAACATGTATTTTAGTAGAGAAAAGCTAAACTAAAACCATATTCTGCAATGCCTCTAAGATTTTAAAATGTTGATAACACAGCTGAGTTGAAAAGTAGAAATGGGAGATTCTAGTTTCATTATTAGGAATCTTTTTAAATTTGGGAGAGGTTCTAGAATTCTCAGTTAGGAAGAACACCACTTGATCCCATAGACTGAATAAATTTATTTCCTCTGCTTTTGTAAAATCACTGAAAATAACTGAAGTATTTTGTGAAACATCTGGAGGTTTCTGGAACACTTTACATTTATTGTGAAGTCCTAAATTTGTAGATGCTCTCCCCCTCTCACACTTCCCCTATTGGATATGGCATTGATGTCACAATTCCAAATTGGATAGCAGTGGATTTTGCTAATGTAAAAATGGTGTTCTGTGTCACCAATGAGACTTAGTGGTGTAGTCAAATATTTGTAGTGAAGAATTGCACAGGCAGCTCAAAAACCATTGAAACAACAGCGTGCTATTTAACAAAAGCAATTGCAACACCATCTCTGGATGTTATTGTAATACAAATAAACAATGTGCAGACATTTTTCTATATAAATTAATAAAATACATGTTTAGGAAGGCAAGAATGTGTTACACAATCAGCTATTTGTAACAAAACTGTTACAGTACTGAAATGTGCAGAGAGTTTATAAACTGGTTTTGTTTCACTCTATTACCAAAGTTACTTGAGTTACAATTATACAGTAACTAGTTTTTAAAAAATGCAATGTATCACTTAAAATCCTTATCCCTCTTTTAAAAAGTTTTAAAACTTACTACATTAAGTGACATGATGATCATGAAATTGATACAGACTCCAGTGCCAGATGTGGCAAACTGCCAGTACTTTTTGATAAAATACCACTGGAAGGATGCAAATTGTTCCATAGCTACCAGGCGATAGACCACAACTGCAAACACTGCAGTGAGTACCAAAGAAATCTGCAGTAAAATAAATGCATGTGTAATTAGAAGACTAAAATACCTATTAAAATAAATAGCTGAAATAAAGATCAATAGATTATTGAGTGCTTTTAAAAAGGAGAGAGCCCAATTTGTTTCACGGAGCAGTCTTAGATTAAAGTCTTAGATTAAAGACTGCTAATCTAAAGCAGTCTTAGATTAAAGAAATACTAGACTGCTGAAACAAAATTCTCTATTACTATATAAAGACAAATGCAAATTTGCAAATATATTTTTGCAAATTTCTAAAGGTGCAACCTCCACCAACACACCCAAGAACCCCAAACCACCACCAACCCATCGAACATTAACAAGCATTGTGCCTGATCTGATCTCACTTACACGTTACACGACTGTAACTCCATTAACTTTAGTGGAAGGCCTCCTGATTTACATTGATGTGATATCAAAATAAGGCCTAGAGTGGCCTTCCAATATCATTAGAGACTTTACCATGAAGAATATTCCTGAGACAGACACCATCAGTCGACTAAGTTTATCAGGGAAGGGTTGAAAAGGTTCAGGTTTTCCTGTGATGGGATTTACTCGTTCCACTTGGGAGTATTTTGCTTCAAACTGGGGGCGCAGCTCTTCCTGCAATGACATAGATTTGCTTCAATTTAAGTAGCAACGCATTAGGCGTTCAGTATAAACATTCTATAATGATAATGACTGGCAGTTGCATAGCTCCCTTCGTCCCAAAGCACTTCACATATTTTTAAAGTAAATATCCAAATAACTGCCCTTGAAAGAGGCTGAATTGGAGAGCCTCAAAGACATGTCATTACATTCACACGGAGATCAGGAGCAGCACAAATCGTGGCGGTAAAAGGTTTTCCCCCACTCACCAGCCAAGGTGCTAGAAGAATCACCTCCAGGGGTGAAAGGGAGTTCGGTTGCCATGTTGATTCGATCACTGGTTTCTCTGCTGAGATTGCTAAGAAAACTGTTGTGGTAGTGATTTTTGTGATGTGGAAATTGTTCATTAGGAACTAGACTAACATCATCAACTCATCTCCAAGAGGTTCCAGAAGAGCCATGAAGGGATAATGACTTTGGGCCTCAATTAATTTGGACCAAATTTCAATCATTATCCTAGAGGTGAGTAGGCTTAAATTCCATTACAGCAATGCTCACTTGTGACTTACAGAGCAAATTTCATGAGATGTGCAAAGGGATAGAACTATTTGATTCTGCCCATGGCAGACTGAAATAGGGTGAGGTGGCCCTTTAAGAGTGGTTCAAGGTCTAGGCTCCGGCCCTTTTCCAGAATGGCTTCATTCTGGGCTGAATCAGGAACTTGTGGTGCAAAGGGATCATGGGAGTTGAAGGCTGATTAGCAATGTATGCAGCGAAAGGGATCAGGTCCCCTGCTGTGTTTGGGTTTCTAGCTCCAGATAGCATACTCTTGCCTAGCCATGAGGTGGGCTCTTTGTCTGGGGGGACCCAATAGCAAGTTGTATTCTCTTTAGGCAGAATGCCACACAATACTTCTTGATTCTTCCCTGGTCTCCCCTTTGTGGGGAGAAGGGAGCTCTTTTTATCCATGACCTTGTTCCCAGAATACTTTGCTGCACATTCAACAGTCCCTCAGGACTACAAGTCCCAGAATCCCTTAGCTTTAAGCTACACTGGGATAGGGCCACAGCTGGCACCTAAATCCCTCTTAAAGGGCCTGCTTACTCCAGACAGATATTCCTGGCTGCCCCCATCGGACTTTGCTAAATATGGGCACTTAGAAATATATATTTTTATTCACATACCCTGCTTAAACAAAAGGAGTACCATTGCCCTTCCGACAGAAAGAAAGAACGAACTTTGCCAAGAGGATGCACCTCTACTTGCAAGATACATTATTGATCTATTGCACCGGTGTTATATAGCAAATTCAATTGTCCTAGCAAAGCATGAGGCATTATTACTTACACTGTCATTTTGTTGATAACAAGATCATCATTAGATTACTTATTTGCGATCTTACCTCTTCATCCTCCCAGTCTATGAGATCCCAGTCATAGGTGAGCACAGCTCTCCGCCTTTTCCAAAACTCTAGAAACACTGTAGCTGTGGAAATCATTAGTTATACTTTTTATATTTTTCACAATTAAAACATGGGTTTAAAAACAGAGGCATGATAATTTTAAATATATTACTTGATCCCTAATAATATTTATGCAGACAATATTCTTTTATTTTGCCATATATATATATATATATATATATATATATATATATATATATATATATATATATATATATATATATATATAAAAAGAGACCCCATCTAAGTTACTGAAGGGGAGAGTGTGCACAAGAACCATTACCCCATTCATACCATTAAAGGGCTTGTCAGTATTGCAATTCCATGCTACAGAGAACGTAAGAAGTGATTTCTCCATGTGCCCAAGGGGAATGGGACCAGTGCACAAGTCAAGTAGGCTGAACTCCATAAAACAGGCACCCATGCACAACCTTGGGTGGCTTCCCCAGAATTCCCTTTGGAGCAGTATCACTCTGCATTGTTTCAACATGTGGCTAAGCCTAAAAAGCACAAAAAAGGCCTGGGTTTATTCAGTGCCACTGTTTTCAAAACTAATATTGTTAGGCATCTAAATCCATTTTAACCACCAAAGTAAGTGGAGTAATTTTCAGAGGTACAGTATTGAACAGCAAAACCACACTGATGTTTTGCCTTTCTCCTGGTTTCTGCCTTATAAATAAGAAACGCACTTTTATATCGCTGCCACCTTTCCAGCATTCATTGCTGCCCACCCTACAGCTCCCATTGTCCTTCTGGACTACAAGTACCAGAATGACAGATGTGGTGAAAATCTCGGGCGAGAGAGGCAGACAATGGATGAGCAAAGTGGTTACAGCAATATGGCATGACAAAAGAATTCCTGAAGACTGGTGCAACTCTACCTTGGTCTCAATACATAAGAAGAGCAGCATCCATGAATATGGAACTATTGAGGGATAACGTTAGTGCAACATGAAATGAAGATACTCAAACACATCTTGGATGCTAAAATTAGGAGAATGGTGGAATCTTTCCTCCAACAAGAACAGTTTGGCTTTAGGAAAGGACAAAAAACCACAGATGCCATGTTTGCAATTCATCAAGAGATAGACAAATGGCTAAGGCACTAGCAGGACAGCTTCTATGCTTTTATAGACCTAGAAAAAGCATATGATAAATTGGACAGAAGAATGCTTACACTAGTGATGAGGAAATATGGAGAGTCTGAGGATTTAACTATCGTGAAATATACTATACAGGTCATTAAAACAATAATCAGAATGTGTTTTGGAACAAGTCCCTCTGAAGTGAAAGTCAGACTGCAACAGGGCTCGACCCTCAGTTCCACTGAATAAACCCAGGCCTTTTTTGTGCTTTTTAGGCTTAGCCACATGTGGAAACAATGCAGAGTGATACTGCTCCAAAGGGAATTCTGGGGAAGCCACCCAAGGTTGTGCATGGGTGCCTGTTTTATCATATTGATGGATTATGTCAGCAGGAAGATCCCAACAGGAAAAGGTGAGAAGCTGCTATATGCAGATGACATAGAAATAAAGGCATTCTCAAAAGAAGACCTAAACGCCAGCTAAGCTGGCATGGGTTGAGCATGACTAAAACTGAGGTCATGCGGGTCAGTAGAGATGCCACAGGGAAACGGGATGTAGAGATTAATGGAGCACATGACTGAACAGTTCAAGTACCTTGGTGACTGGGTTATGGAAGATGGCAAGTGTGAACATGACATACAGTCCAGACTGGGGTATGGTGGAAGAGTGTGGACTAACATCTTAGGGGTTGCATATGACAAGTGTATGTCACGGAGACTGAAAGCCAAGCTGTACAGAACAATGGGACACCCCACAATGCTGTACAGTGCAGAAGCATGGGTAGTAAAGAGACAGTAGATTCAGGGCCAACAGGTGTTTGAGATGAGATGTCTGCGTGCAATCAAAAGAGTGCATAAAGAGATAGATTTTAAAATGAAGCATTAGAATGGAAATCGAAGTGTGATGTGGCTGACAAAATCTAGGAAATGCAACTTTGCTGGTTCAGTCACATACAGAGGTTGAATGAAAAGGACCTGGTGAGGATAGCATGGCAGGAGCGGGTGGTAGGAAAGAGACTCCAAGAAAAGTCAAGGAAGCGATGGATGGATTGCATCAAAGGAGATGGTAAACAGGTGGACCTTATTGCTTCCTCGGTCAGAAGATGATGGTGGATGCTTTCATGACAACCTGACCTCAGATGATGAGACAAGGAGAGGAGGAGGAAGAAAAACTACAAGTGCCAGAAGGCACTGCTTGCTTGAGTTGGCTTCATGTGTTACACATAATGTAGGCACAGGCCTACCTATTACTCACTCTGGGAGGTGTGGATGGCTTTCAGTCTGTCAGTGATCCAACTGATGATTAATCAAAGCCTTTTTAAAAGTGTCTTGCACAATGCTTAATTACTCACAACAGAAAAAGGATGGTGGCTATAGGTATTTGAGCAGGAAAGGTTGATTGTGTAGAGAGGCTAGTGATTCTATTTTAATATGACTTTACATGTACTAAAAGATTTTCATTTTTAAAGGGGGAAAAATGGGCAATGACTCATCTTGAGAGCTGTGTTCTGAAATGGGACACTGGAAAATGGGGAAAGAAGATTCCAATGTTATCATTTTTTAAAATAAGTGTTGAATCTTTTGTGAAAAAAACATCAGTCTACACAGACTAGGAACTCAGAGTTCAAGTCCCTAAAAGTCATAGTGGATGGTATTTTCAAAATGGCCTAAGTAACTTAAAAACTTAATTTCCATTGGCTTGCAACTGGATTTGGGCTCCAAGACACTTGGGCCCTTTGAAAATTGCACCCAATGACTTATTTCAGTAACCCTATGAATAGCAGGCAGAACCCTGGTGTGGTAAAGCCAAGCAATAAAAACCAACACTACAAGTTGGTTGTTACATTTTGTGTGTGTGTGTGTGTCTGTTTATGTTAAAGTTATTAACACACTTCCTTTAAAATAAAATTAAGAGACTGTGCATGTTACATAACATTTCCTTTCTGAGCCTCAATTTGGTTGATAATGTTAGAATCCAGTGAAATAAACATTTGGGGTCAGATTCTGCCACCGTTGCTCACACTGCGGAGAATTTCACTATACACGTAGCACACCTGGATTTCACCTCACTCTGACTAAAAGATGCCTATCCTGTCCCTGGATTACTAATACACCTCTACAGGAGTTCTTCCACTTCTCCACTGGGTTGAGCACTTCATATGTGTGTGTGTGTGTGAGAGAGAGAGAGAGAGAGACAGACAGACAGACAGACAACCACCCACCCACCCTCATACAGACACACAACTTCTTTTAGGGACTATATCCCCCCGGCAACACCTCTTTCTACCACAGCCTGTTTCCTAACATGTTTCCTTACATGAAAGGCTCTGTAGAGTACCGGAGAGTCTGTAGACCACAGTGTGAGAACCACTGCATTACTGGATTACATACTTTCCAGCTGTCAATATAAAATAAGTTTTCTTCCTATAAAGTGGGTTTCTCCTATCACCTGAATGATTGGTGATACACTACAGCTCCCATTATCAGTTGATTAGCAATGAACCAAAAGAACTACTAAGTCTATTAGTTGGTTAATTTTATCTCTGGTATAACTCCACTGAACATAAGAATGGCCACACTGGGTCAGACCAATGGTCCATCTAGCCCAGTATCCTGTCTTCCGACAGTGGTCAATGCCAAATGCTTCAGAGGGAACAAACAGAACAGGGCAATTATTGAGTGATCCATCCACGGTCGTTTAGTCCCAGCTTCTAGCAGTCAGAGGCTTAGGGACGCACAGAGCATGGGGCTGCATCCCTGACCACCTTGGCTAATAGAAACATGGCATCTGTGGTTCCTTGTCTTTTCCTAAAGCCAAGCTGTTCTTGTTTGAGAAAAGGTTCCACTGTTCTCCTAATCTCAGCATTCCCTCCATGAATTTATTTAATTTTTTTTTCAACCCAGATTTACTTTTGGCCTTCACAGCATCCCCTGGCAACAAGTTCTACAGGTTGACTGTGCATTGTGTGAAGAAGTACTTCCTCTTGTTTATTGTTCCTTATGTTTGCTTGTTATGCATAAATACTTCTGTATGCTGCCTATTAATTTCATTGGGTGACCCTGGTTCATGTGTTATGTGAAGGGATAAATAAGCCTTATTTATTCACTTTCTCTACACCGTTCATGATTTTATAGACCTCAAGATGGAAGACTTCAAGACTGAAGTTACACCAGCAATTAATTGGGCCCATTACTAACCTGTCATATGTAACTTGTGTGACAAAGTTCCTCCTCTATCTTGGTGGGTCCTGCGCTTATTGGCGGATTTTCTTGCCTCAGAGATTCACCATGTGGGTTGGGGAACAGCCCAGAGACCTTCCCCTCTGGAAGAACCCACAGTCCAGGTCAATTGGGAGGGTTTGGGGGGAACCCGGGCTCGCCCTCTACTCCGGGTTCCAGCCCAGGGCCCTGTGGGCTGCAGCTGTCTATAGTGCCTCCTGTAACAGCTGCATGACAGCCACAACTCCCTGGGCTACTTCCCCATGGCCTCCTCCAAACACCTTCCTTATTCTCACCACAGGACCTTCCTCCTGGTGTCTGATAAAGCTTGTGCTCCTCAGTCCTCCAGCAGCACACCCTCTCACTCTCAGCTCCTTGCACCTCTTGCTCCCAGCTCCTCACACTCACACCACAAACTGAAGTGAGCGCCTTTTAAAACCCAGGTGCCCTGATTAGCCTGCCTTAATTGCTTCTAGCAGCTTCTTCTTAATTGGCTCCAGGTGTCCTAATTAGCCTGCCTGCCTTAACTGGTTCTAGCAGGTTCCTGATTACTCTAGTGCAGCCCCTGCTCTGGTCACTCAGGGAACAGAAAACTACTCATCCAGTGACTAGTATATTTGCCCTCTACCAGACTCCTGTACCCCACTGGTCTGGGTCTGTCACATATCCCTCTCCCCTGCACAACGCCAAGGGGTTGGGCAGCTTGGGACGCCAGACAGTGCACACGTGACAAGCCATCGGCATTGCCATGACGGCTCCCTGCTCTGTGTTGCACACGGAACTGGAAAGGTTGGAGGGATAAGAACCATCTGTCAAGTATCAGAGGGGTAGCCGTGTTAGTCTGAATCTGTAAAAAGCATCTGAAGAAGTGAGGTTCTTACCCACGAAAGCTTATGCTCCCAATATTTCTGTTAGTCTTAAAGGTGCCACAGGACCCTCTGTTGCTTTTTAAAGAACCATCTGGTCACCCTTGTGTTCTTCTCCTTGTTCCGCTGCATCCACTGAAGAGGGGCATGGTCGGTCACGAGGACAAATCTGTGCCTGAGCAGGTAATAGCGCAATGTTTCCATGGCCCATTTTACAGCGAGGCATTCTCTCTCCACCACTGCATATTTTTGTTCCCTTGGAAGGAGTTTCCGACTGAGGTATAGAATTGGGTGTTCCTCCTCCCCGACCATCTGTGATAGAACGGCCCCCAACCCTACTTCCGGTGCATCCGTCTGCAGGATAAACTCTTTGGTGAAATCAGGGGCTATCAGTATGGGGTTACTGCAGAGGGCAGTCCGTAGGTCTGTGAATGCTTCCTCTGCTGCGTCAGACCATCTCACCAGATCAGGTCCACGGGCTTTCACTAGGTCTGTCAGGGGGCTTGCCCTTATGGCAAAGTGGGGGATAAATCGTCGGTAATACCCCACCACGCCCGGACTTGTTTCTTGCGACTTGGTCGGGGCCAATTTTGGATGGCCTCTAACTTGTTCACTTGGGGTTTTACCAGACCTTTTCCCACAATGTAGCCAAGATATTTGGCCTCTGTAAACCCTACAGCGCACTTGGCAGGGTTTGCTGTAAGGCCAGCTCGCCTGAAGGTATCGAGGACTGCCTCCACCTTCTCCAGGTGGGTTTCCCAGTCTGGGGTATGAATGACCACATCGTCCAAGTAGGCAGCAGCATAACTGTTATGCGGGCGTAATAGCTTGTCCATGAGGCGCTGGAAGGTAGCTGGGGCCCCATGTAGTCCAAAAGGGAGGACAGTATATTGAAAAAGAACCTCTGGTGTAGAGAACGCAGTCTTTTCCTTTGCGTCTTCTGCAAGGGGAATCTGCCAGTACCCCTTTGTCAAGTCTAGGGTAGTCAAGTACCGGGCATTACCCAGACGGTCCACTAGCTCATCTATGCGAGGTATGGGGTACATGTCAAACTGGGATACTTCGTTTAGTCGCCGGAAGTCATTGCAAAATCTTGTGGTGCCATCAGGTTTGGGCACCAGCACGATTGGGCTGGACCACTGACTGTGGGATTCTTCAATGATCCCCAACTCCAGCATTTTTTTTACTTCTGCTTTTATTTCCTCCCTTTTTGCCACTGGCACCCGCTAGGGCCTCATTGTTACTCTGGCCCCAGGGTTCGTGACGATGTGGTGATATGTCTCGGTTGTTCGACCCGGTTTTGTCGAGAACACATCTTGGTTCCGGAAGATCATCTCAGACACCTCATTCTTCTGGTTTGGTGTTAAATCAGGAGACACTCTCACCTGTTTGGAAGGCTTGTTTTCCTGGGTTAGGTCTTTTTGGACCGTTGTGCATGCCTCTTGTGCATGCCAGGGTTTCAGAAGGTTAACGTGATAAATCTGTTCTTGTTTTCTGCGTCCTGGCTGCCGCACCTTGTAGGTTACTTCCCCCACGGGTTCAACCACCTCATAGGGCCCCTGCCATTGGACCAGAAGCTTGCTTTCTGCCGTGGGTACCAACACCAGAACCCGATCCCCTGGTTGGAAATGTCGCACTTTTGCCTGGCGATTGTAATGGGTTCGCTGGGCCTCCTGTGCCTTCTCCAAATGTTCCCGTACAATAGGGGTAACCCGGGCTATCCGGTCTCGCATCTGCATTACATGCTCTATTATATTTCTCCCCTCATTCGGTTCCTCTTCCCAGATCTCTTTGGCGATATCTAGTATGCCACGGGGGTGACGTCCATATAATAACTCGAAGGGGGAAAACCCAGTTGAGGCCTGAGGTACCTCCTGGATAGCGAACATAAGGTAGGGTAGTAGGGTGTCCCAATCCTTCCCGTCCTGACTTACCACCTTCCTCATCATAGCCTTGAGGGTTCGGTTAAACCTTTCTACCAACCCATCAGTCTGCGGATGGTAGACCGAAGTTCTCAGGGTATGTATATGGAGCAGCGTACAGAGGTCCTTCATTAGCTTCGACATAAATGGGGTTCCTTGGTCGGTTAATATCTCCTTCGGTAGCCCCATTCTGGCAAAGATCCCCACCAGCTCTTTGGCTATAGTTTTAGAGGCCGTGTTCCGCAGGGGGACGGCTTCTGGGTGGCGAGTAGCATAGTCCAAAACAACAAGTATGTATTGGTGGCCCCGAGCCGTCTTCTCCAGGGGTCCCACTAGGTCCATGGCTATTCGCTCGAAGGGGACCTCTATGATGGGAAGGGGTACTAAAGGTGCCCTCAAGTGGGGACGGGGACTGTGCAGCTGACACTCCGGGCAGGAGGCACAGTACCTCCGCACTTCTTCATGTACTCCGGGCCAGAAGAACCGTCGTAGGACTCGTGCCAGGGTCTTCTCTACCCCCAAATGCCCCCCAAAAAGATGACTATGAGCAAGACTTAATACAGCATTCTGGTGTTTTTGAGGTACTAGGATCTGCTGTACCTTCTGCCCCTGTACTGTTGCAACCCGGTATAAGAGATCCTTCTTCATTATGAAGTAGGGTCCTGGTCCCTGGGTTTTCCCTTCCACGGGGACCCCATCTATTTCAGTCACCTCCTTCCTAATGTTGTCATACCTTGGGTCTTCTGCCTGGTCCCGTCCAAAATTTCCTCTCCCGGGGCTAATCAGCCCAAGATCTAGGGGCCCAGTCTCTGTTGCCTCTACTGGTTCAGAAGCATTAGGGTGGGGGTCAGACTCAGGTGCTTCTCCCTCCTGCGTGGCCTCCTTTTCAGCTGCGCGGGTCCGCCTACCTACGAGAGTGACCCTCTGGCTTTGGGTCAGTATTCGGGTTCCCAAGGCCTTAGCTGCCCTTCTTTCCCTTTTTGTCTTTCTACCCTGTCTGGGAGCGGAGAACAAATCTGGGGATATTTCAGAGAAGATTGGGGATTGACAGTCTGCTGTGGATGCCTCACCAATTTTAGGGTCCCCATCTTTCTCCAATCCCCCTACCAGGAGTAAGTTTCCAAACCCTGGGAAGTCCCTCCCTATGAGCACCGGGTATGGGAGTTTAGGGACTACACCTGCTGCTACCTCAGTAGTGTTACCTTGGATCTCGATTTTTACTGGGATGGTGGGGTAGTAACTAACTGTCCCATGGACACGTTATCCCCGTACGTTTAGCCTGCAGCAGCTGACTACGCTTCACGAGCTTCCCTGAGATAAGCGTGATAGCACTCCCCGAATCAACCAGTGCCGTGGTCCCTACCCCATTTAGTTTCACTGGTCTGGTATACATATGTGGGGTTAGTGAGACCCCCACAAGGTGGATTAGGGAGCATGGATCTGCCCAGTTCCCCAGGTTACACTGCATAGGCTCCTCAGCATTGGGACACTGTGCAGCTATGTGTCCCCACTCCCCGCAGGCATAACATCTGTATGGAGCCCTAGGCATTCCCCGGTCTCTTGGTTTGGGCAGTCTAACATCACGATCCTCTTCTCTCTCAGTGCTCCGACTCTTTGTGGCCTCTGATGGGCCTTCAGCCTCTCTCTTTTTCCACCTGGGCCCTCCTGGTGGCCCAGTCACCCGCACTTTAGGGCTTGGTGCTGCTAGTTTAACCCGGGGTGCCTCTTCCTTAACTGGTCAGGTCAGCTCCCTCGCTGTCCTTCGCTTCTGTACCAGGGCGACAACCTCGTCATAGGTGGAGGGTTCGTTCTGGCTTACCCAGGCACGAAGGTCTGGTGGTAGTCCCCTCATGTATCGGTCGATGACCAGAACCACTAGTATCTCTTCCGGACTCCGGGACTCTGTTTGCAACCACTTTCATGCGAGATGGATGAGGTCATACAATTGGGACCGCGGGGTTTTGTCTTCCTGGTACCTCCAACCGTGATACTGCTGGGCCCGCACTGCTGTCCTTACCCCAGATCTGGCCAGGATCTCTGCTTTCAGCTTGGGGTAGTCTGCCGCAGCCTCTTCAGGCAGATCATGGCAGATCATGGTAGGCCTTCTAGGGCCTCCCCACACAGGAATGGGGCAAGGATGCCAGACCACTGATCTCGAGGCCAGGCCTCCCGTAGGGCTGTCCTCTCAAAGGCCAGAAGGTATGCCTCTACATCCTCCTCCCGTGTCATTTTCTGCAGCCAATGGCTGGCCCGTATGAGCCGCATCCCATCATGGCCTCGATTCAGCTCTGTAAGGGACTTCACCTGGTTTACCAGTTCCCGCAACATAGCTCGGTCTTGAGCAGCCTGGTCCATCATCAGGCGATTAGTCTCTTGCTGCAGCCGCACTGCCTCCTGTTGGGCGGCTGCCTGGACACGGGTAGCCTCCTGCTGGGCCACCGTAGCTTGTATCAGTGCCCGCACTACGTCATCCATTGTGGTGAAAAAAATAAACCCTCTCCCTTTTTTTTTTTTTTTTTAAATCACCCTCCTTCTTCCGCCGCGCTGTGCACCCCAAGATCCCACTCCTGACACCAGTAGGACAAACTCCTCCTCTATCTTGGTGGGTCCTGCGCTTATTGGCGGATTTTCTTGCCTCAGAGATTCACCATGTGGGTTGGGGAACAGCCCAGAGACCTTCCCCTCTGGAAGAACCCACAGTCCAGGTCAATTGGGAGGTTTGGGGGGAATCCGGGCCCGCCCTCTACTCCGGGTTCCAGCCCAGGGCCCTGTGGACTGCAGCTGTCTATAGTGCTCCCTGTAACAGCTGCATGACAGCTACAACTCCCTGGGCTATTTCCCCATGGCCTCCTCCAAACACCTTCCTTATTCTCACCACAGGACCTTCCTCCTGGTGTCTGATAACGCTTGTGCTCCTCAGTCCTCCAGCAGCACACCCTCTCACTCTCAGCTCCTTGCGCCTCTTGCTCCCAGCTCCTCACACTCGCACCACAAACTGAAGTGAGCTCCTTTTAAAACCCAGGTGCCCTGATTAGCCTGCCTTAATTGCTTCTAGCAGCTTCTTCTTAATTGGCTCCAGGTGTCCTAATTAGCCTGCCTGCCTTAACTGGTTCTAGCAGGTTCCTGATTACTCTAGTGCAGCCCCTTCTCTGGTCACTCAGGGAACAGAAAACTACTCATCCAGTGACCAGTATATTTGCCCTCTACCAGACTCCTGTACCCCACTGGTCTGGGTCTGTCACACTTGGTAATAATTTGCAGTTTTTAATGACTTTACACACTCCTAGAGAGTAAATTACTATGGCCTCTAGTTTCCCTCAGGCTACACGGGTATTTTAACCCCCACAATTGCTACCACCAGTCAATATCCCCTTTTCTTGTATGAAGTCAGTGTTTATTTTTTCTAGTGGCTATACAGCTTGATTATACCAAGTTGCCACTCTTCCCCTTCCCATTAGGGTGACCAGATGTCCCAATTTTATAGGGACAGTCTAGATATTTGAGGCTTTTTCTTATATAGGTGCCTATTACCCCCCACCTCCTGTCTTGATTTTTCACACTTTCTATCTGGTCACTCTACTTCCCATTGCACCTTTAGTCCCATTGCTGTGTGTGATTATTGCTCTTCCCCTTCCACCTTTTATGCTGTGTGGAAGAAGGAATTGCAGGTATTTACATAACTCATTTCAGTGAGGTATAGAAGTTAATGTATTTCTCATCATGAACTGATGCTTCAATACAGAGGTGAAACAACATGAAAACCACAGGTATGGGAAACCAGAAATGAATGTGAACGAGTCTCATAGCCACAATGAAGGGACAATAACAGGGCAAGAAAGATTTGAAAGTGGAGGTTCTGTGTCCCTCATATCTACTTAGTGGCTATTCCCATGCCCTAAGATAAGTATTTTCATTAGCAGTAGAATCTTCAAACGAACAAAACAGTTGGTTTTTAAAAGAAATCTCATCACATTCACAGGCAATCAAAATGCACTACCTAGGCACTATAATTACTTGTGTGAACTACATGTAGTTTACTTCCATGTGTAATAATAAATCTATTGCCTAAGATTAGTTACAACTTGCTCTCAACAAGCTAGAAATACTTCCTGATATATAAAAGTAGATTACAGTTACTCCATGTGTACGCCATTCAGTTGGGCTATTAAGGCTTGAGCAGCCCCCAACCAATTTCCACTGCTGCAGCTCTACCAGTTGTTGCAGTGATGAGAGTGCTAATGTAGGTAGGCTGATGGTGTTTTAACTGATCTTGTCACCTAACCCTGTTCAGAACACCTCTAAATGATATAGTAGGTAAAATAGTAGCAAGCTGTTAGAGACTTGTCTAAAGTAGAGCTCCCAATGTTGCTATTGCAGGTAGGTATGGGGTTAAATTAAAATTAGGTCCCGAATCTGCAATTAACACTGTTTGGACTAACCCATGCACCTGTGAGGAGCCACACTGGCTTCAGGAGGGTTCCATATGGGTGCAGGAGTGTCTGCCTGGGGCTTACATCTAGTGCAAATAAGAGCTATCACTAATATACAAATAATGACACTGGAGAAAGGCATGAAATAGTAGTTGCACATGATTCTTTCAAAAATTTCAAGTGGAAACAAAAGCACCATGGTATTCCACTCATGGAGTTATTCAGACATTACTGGAACACCTCTGCATCCCTCTCCAACACATACCAGTCTAGAATAAATAAAAAATATAATTACAGTAGCAAGTAGTACTGACTACTTCAGTATGTAAAAAATTAAACTGCGCATGTTTGCCTTCCCCCAACCCCCTTTGCTCTAAATCTACCCCCAAGATTATATATAGCATGTAAAGAAGGGCCTGACATGCAAGATTCAGATCTGAATCTGATTATTATTTCTCCCAACAATCTGGGTTTATGGTTTGATTTACCAAATTTGGATCTAAATCTGCATTTCAAATCCCTTCAAATTAGGAGGGTAATTGGACCCAGGGGCTTGGGCTAATGCATAACAGCATGTACATATATATATATATAGTAGAAAGTTGATGTATATTAAGAATATGCCATAGTATAATTAACTTTTGCTTATTCATCTTCTACAAACATTTCTCTTCTAACCCTAAAAATGGCCATATTGGGTCTAGCCCCATATCCTCTCCTCTGACAGTGGCCAATGCCAGGTGCTTCAGAGGGAATAACCAGAACAGGTAATCATCAAGTGATTTATCCCCTGTCGCCTATTTCCAGCTTCTGGTAAACAGAGGCTAGGGACACCATCCCTGCCCATCCTGGCTAATAGCTATTGATGGACCTATCCTCCATGAATTTATCTAGTTCTTTTTTGAACCCTGTTACAGTCTTGGCCTTCACAACATCCTCTGGCAAGGAGTTCCATCGGTTGATTATTTCAGTTTGGAATACATGTACAGTAAAAAAGTGTGTCTCAACAGAAAACTACTTTATTAAAATGGCTGCTGTCTAATTAAGAGAAGACCAATACCCCATATAGTTTATAGAAATTTGATACCCTTGTCCAAACATCAATGTAAAGATTTTGTAATCTTCACAGAATCAATGGGCACTTGTCTTCCCACTTTACAATGAAACCTGTAATTTCTGTAATGGTAGCTCTTAACAAAGACAACTGAGAAGCAGGTCAGTCTGGTTCTCAGGTGTTCTATTACACACAGGGAAATACGGCCCCACCTAGTTAAGTTTCTACAGTGCATTCCTGATGAGCATGACAGCTGCATTTACAGTACCTGTGTTCTACTGTGTTCACTAAACTAATTGCACTCTGTGCCACAGAAGTATTTCAAACCTACCTGCATATACTGTAGAGCTAAAAGGTAAGTGCATTTTTATTAATGAATTTGGCTAAGTAATCACAGCAGCATTGATTTTTTGGACAAGATATTTGGGTGAATGTAGGGACTGGGTAACCAAACTCATAGCAAAACTACCCCATAAGGAAAACATTAAAAGACAAATTAACTTGGGCCAGTAATTCCAAGATTTAACAGCAAAGGTAGGCAGAGATGTAAGAACCATAAAGAGAAGATGAAAATATTTCACTGTAATTCAAAGTTTGCTGATAATTGCTTTTCCTGCACTTTTAAGAAGTGATTTTAGCAAGTAAGTTTAGGATTTGCTCTTAATGAACTAAGTCTAGGAATCGACAGCCTGAGTCTGTCTACCTGGGCTGGGAGGCATGGTTGCATCTGCAGTGTAGACATACTCTAGGAGTTTTGCCATTGACTTCTATGAGGCCAGGATTTCACTGTGTGTATGCACATATATGAATGTAGAGGAGGAGCCATATACAGTAGGAATACTGCCAAAAAAGATCAATAAAATAAAGTCAGTGCTTTAAGTATCATTAACCACAGAGTGACATGGATTTTCACTAGCCTTTCTCCTGGGTATTCAGTTTTAAGCAAAATAAAACTAGTAAAAATATGTGATATTGTTCAAAATTGTACTCAAGTCCAAAGTGACAAGCTACCAATGTCAAATGGTTTGTTTAGGGATCTGTATGTGGTTCCATCTATATGCCCTGATCCTGCAATGAGATGCCTGCAGATGGACCCCTGTGCCTGACTTTAGTAGGGCTCCACACTAAGACAGGGCATGCACACGTGTCATTGAAGGATTGGGGCCATAATGAGGGAAGAGTCTAAGTCAGAGAGTTTGATTCAAATATCATTTACACGGCTTTGTCCTTAGTGTGATTTCAGTGTAGTTACTTACAGGTGCCAGCAAGATCAGAATCATCATATCAGATCATTTCTCCTTTGAAAAGATATTTTACAATTAGTGGCTCAAGCTAACTGGAAAATTCTTTAGATTCTGGCTAATCTTCTGTTCATCAGATTTTGGCTAGTCCAAGGTGCTGGAGCTGCAATATTTGCAGTTGTCCTATAATACCACTGTTTGCATATTAAGCTCTAAGGGCAACAGGTGGTTTTCTAGGGCTGTAGGGTTGTTTCTGATCTGAATCTTAATGCTACACTAATAAAAGACCAGTTAATTATTAGATACCAAGGGTTTCCAAGAAATACAACCTAAATATAGCCTTAGAACTACTGTAAAAAAATCTTTGTGGCAAGGCGTTTTCTCCCTTTTTGTCCCCGAGGAAAAAAATTACAGGATTAAGGAAATCATGAAAACCACATTGTTCAGTTAGGATGCTGACTCTTTAGCATTAGGAGACAGAAACGAAAGGTGCAGTTAAAGTGAACTGTTAGTAATTTCCCTTGGTAGTTTCAAATTACAGTCAAGGTGAAATAAGACATATGACAAAACTCACTTTGTTCAGTAATGACATGGCTACTGATACAAGGAAAAAGAGGGGTCATGCCAGTGAGCTAAAACAATGGTACTTTCAAGATGAAAGCAAATATTTGAAAGCTTAGTAAAAGCTCATTTAAAGTTTTGTTTGCTATACTTTTCTGTAATTATTACTCCGATTAGAAAAACGTCCCTGTACCCAGGTATAATGAAAACAAAGCAACTTTCATTAATATAATTGTGAGAGTTGGCTGTTCAGTTACAGATTTGAGACTCCAGACACAAAGATTAGCTCTAAGCAGAAAGCTGCAATACTTATTTCTGTAAAATAATAATAATAAACATAAAGTTTTTAATCTTTTATTTTTAGCTGAATAAGTAAGGAATATTAATCCCACCTGGCAGATGACCACCCTATATTGGGAGACTGATCAATTTACCAACATGGAAACAATATTTATAAACAGATTGCTGAAAGCTGAATCCCACAAATACATACAGATTCCAGTCCTGGGCACTACATCTTGTACCCACTGAAGTCAATGGGAGTTCAGTCACTGACTGCAATGGGAGCAGGATCAGACCTAATGTCAGGTTCATTGACTAATAGCTGAAACTGAACCATATCATCTGTCAAATGACAGAAATCTCTGTAGGGAGGGTGTCACAGAGACAAGCTGGCTTACTTCAGTAGCTACTGTTAGAGTCCATAGCTATACTCATCCCTCTCCCCGGCTGTGCTGTGCAGAGAGGAGCAAAGCTGTGGAAAAACCCATAGTTAGATTTATAAAGGTGAAAGGAAAACGGGCCAGACAGTGGAGCTGAAGGGTGAAAGGGAAAGGAGCCAGGTCACTGCCTCTAGGCAGCATGTCTCCTTCCTACAGGCAACAAAACATGCATAAGAATAGTGGGTTAATTAACGCTATTGAAAGTAGTGCTAACCTTCACATTTTAGTCTGTGATCTTTGGGAAGTAATGATAGCATGACCTCAAGCTGTCACTACTCTGGAAAGCTAGATAAGCATATGGCAATATGTCTCAAGAGATTGGGGATCAGGATTCTTGCTGATCCTTGGTTGAACATTTGCAAATCAGGGCAGACTGCACTGCTTTGGTGTTGATGTTTGGTTCTGAAGCAGAAATGCAGCTCCGCTAATTCCATGGGCTGGCTTAGCTGCTGAACTGTCATTAATCTCCTGGCAGCAGCTGTATTCCTGTGATGGTCTCCCCTCGCGGTCACAAAACATGTAAGGGAAATCATGAACTTCAAAGGCTAATCGCAACAACAACTATACCACTTTGCATGGGAACACACTCTTTTACTTAGCTCTTCAGCCTTGCCACACCCCTATTACTCTCATATTGCTGGGTGCTACCCTGTGACCAGAAAGCATCAGTTGCTGAAAGCATGCCCTTTTAGGCATGGGTCTTGGTGCAAGGGGTTCTTGGTTACATGTAATAGCAAGTTGTTACAGACTGTGAGCTGTAGAATGGAGGGGAGTATACAGCTTTGCCTATGGAAGCATGCAAAAAGCTTTGTTGAGGAACAGTAATGCTTTGAGAGAATATTATTGCTATCCAGGAGTGTTAAGTTCTCAACATGAAAACCTTCAGATATGTCTACATTGCAATTAAACATCCACAGCTGGCCCGTGTTAGCTGAGTTGGGGTCATGGGACTCAGACTGTAAAACTGTTGTGCTGATGTTTGCACTTGGGCTACAGCCCAGGCTCTGGGACCTTCCCCTGTCACAAAGCCCTGGGTCTGAGTGTCTAAACCACAATTTTACAGCCCCCTCAGCCCAAGCCTGACTCAGCTGACACAGGCCAGCCAGAGTTGTTTAACTGCAGTGTAGACATACCTTTAGGAACCTCCATGACTTCACTTCTCTAGTATCAAGCCACTTGTAAGTTTTCATCAACATGTCTGGGTCTTCATTGTCCAGCTCTCAGTTTCACATCATAAATTAAATTACAAAACTTTTCACTTCTTTCAGGCTCTCTACATAAAGAAACAAACCACAAAGTCAATACCATGCTGCCTTCCAGTGGAATTCTTTTTATTTTACTGCCGGTTAGTTTATGGTGGACCAGAAGCAATGGTTACAGTACTACAGTCAGAACAAACACTGACAATAGTTCAACTACAGATATGACTTCACCTACACACCAAGGAACTTCACATCAGCTAGATCTTACTGGAACTAACGGAATAACTACTCCTGCTATAAGCCATGTTACCCCAACAACGGCCAATAAAAATGCAACAACAAAAAGTACAGTAATAGAGATTAACACTCAAAGTAACAGTGTATCTCAGAGATCCACTAATGGCACAGGGTTATTTTCGACTTCACATGTGGATAAGGGTTCAACAGATGGCACAAATACCCCTGCCAAAAATGTCAACAGAATCTCACCATCTTCAACAATATCCATAACCATGAGCGACTTGTCCACAGCGACTGAAAGCAACATGCCTACAAATGCTGGTGTATCATCGAAAACGGAAGCCAAAAACTTCACTTCAGTCACCTATAAGACCAGTTCTACTGCAGCAATCTCCACCAAAGACTCTCTAAAGAGCTCCACAGAAGTCTCATTCATGAACAGTCCATCAAATACACTGACCACATTATCCACACACCAGAGTGGCAGTGTCACAACAGACTTCAAAACAATTTCACAGACTACAAAAAACGTACACCAGAATTTCACCAACCATTCTATAGTCCCATCAAATCCGAAAGAACCCAACAAAGGTAAAGGTTTCATTACAGTAAAAAAAGTTTAATGATGCTGAACACTAAAATGTTTACATTGTCTGGGAAGCTGAAAAGATGTGTGAACTGCTTCAGATAAAACTAGACCTCACCTGAAAGTTTTTTGAAATTAAAAACATTTAGGTAACTTTTACCAAATATAATGTTCACACCTTTCTGCATTTCTGGGGTTTAGCTGAACCACAGGCAGAAATATTTTTTATTTATTTCAATTTCAACAGGAAGTCAAAGATCCTGGGCTGTCATGCAGCTACTTTGAATTGCATTGCCAGATTTCATCTGGTATTTAGCAGCAGCGTTGAGGACACCATTTAGTGGTGGAGGGCTAGAATGAAATAACAAAGTTTGTATTATTTGTATTACAGTAAAACCTAGATCTCCTACCAAGATCATAGCCAGACTGTGGTAATGATTGCCTATATACATAGTAATAAATATTCTCAGCCCCAAACTCCTTACAATCTAAATAAACAAAACTAGAGAAGGGTAGGAGAAAGGAAAACACTATTATCTCCATTTTACAAATAGGGAACTGAGGCACAGAGAGATTAATAGTAACATTTTCTAGTGGTTTCGGAGCTTAAGATCCACTGAAAGTCTCTTAGGTACTTTTGAAAATGATACGCTGAGTTACCTGTCCAAGGTCACATAGGAAGTCAGTGGCAGATACATGAATTAATCTGAGGTCTCCTGAAACCCCAGGCCAGTTTAACCAGAGAACTATGGTATTTGTGAACCGGCATATTGAAAAAATTCTTGTTTCCGAACTATATTGGTATATAGATACTATAATGGGACTATTCCCAGCAGACTGCTTCAGTGAGAGTACCATTCAAATTGGATCTATTTATATGGAATTGTCCACTGAAAATTATTGAAAATGTTTTATCTGTTGCATCAGTCTGGAGTAGCCCCAACTCACTGAATTTCTGAGTTTTGCTTTATATTAAATTCTGCTTATTTATCTATTTATTCGCATAGGAAATGTAATGCAGCTCTGCTTGGGCTTGGTGAATGTGCAAACTTTCTCTCCCTACCCCTTCAACTTCTGCATATATGAAATAGATCTGTACAGTCCCCATGCTCAAAGCATTTAAAGCAACAAATTAATCATTTCTTAAGCATGAAGGACACAGAGTGCAAAACACTTTTGTGACTAAAGCCTTCAATTTATAAATAATGCCCAAATGGATTGCCTACCTTGTATTTTATTACTATCAATTTGGTTAAGCCTGGGGAAATAATACAGCATAAAACCAAAAATAGCATTTCTCTATTCTGCTCTTTCAGATTGGGGCTTCAGTGATCGAGAAAGGAAGATTAGAAGACATAGTATTTTTATACCATTAATTTGCCTGCAGGCTTTTAGCATTGGACAGAAATGCTTTTCCAACATATACAGTACAGTCTACACTAAGAACTGGAGGCTATCTTCATGCTTTCAAGCTTCTCTCTATAGCTCTAATAATTACAATGTATCAGGACTTTTTGCCTAAAGTGACTCTGAAAGAGGGCATTCAAAGAAGATGTGAAAATTCAAAGAAAAGTTTTATAAAACCCAAGAAAAATGTTGGGGAGAAAAAAAATATTTTTCTACCTGAAAAACTAAAAATGTTACAGCCAATGCTTTCTATGTTTCTGATTTTGGATGTCCAACAAAGTGTCTGAAAAATTGGGCACTCTAAAACAGAGGCACCTAAGATCACAGGCTAGCTTTATAGTCTGGTCTAAATACTTACAATTGTTATATTAAAGAGATTTTATCAGAGGACAGTGCAAGGCCTTGTGGTTAGAGCAGGTGGCTGGGAACCACAACTCGTGGGTTCTATTCACAGCTGTTGGTCAAATACTTGCTTGACTGGGAAAAACTATACGAAAACATTTTTGTGCCACAGTTTTCCCATTTGTAAATAAGAGAGAGTCATACTTCCTTGCTTCACAGGATTGTTGAGGGGATGACTTAACTATTGTCTGTAAAGTGAAATATGTCAGAGTGGGCCAGATTCTCAACTTGTGTAAAATGTCAGCTGAGGATCTGGCCCTATAGATTTATTATACATTTTCATTAGAATAATTTCTTTATCCTTTTTCCCCCTCCCAGAGAATCGCCACAGTGCAGGAGTAGTGCTTGGTGCGACTGTAGGAGCCATTCTAGGATCTGCATTAATTGGTCTGATTGGGTACTTTATATGTGGGAAGAGAAAGTCTGGCTCATTTTCCCATCAGCGACTTTATGATGACACAAGGAGTGAACCAGGTAAAGAATATCACAAATGTTCCCGGAGTAGAAGGACTTTTCTATTCTGCACAGAACTCTTGAGGTGAATTTTTTGCCCCACTGAAGTCAATGGAGCTAGGATTTCACTGCTATTCTTTTTATTTAGATTGTACAAATCAGTTTGGCAAATGGTTTTAAAGTACATCCAGGGCTTCTCAGTATTCATAAACAGGGAGAGGGGATTTTTTAAAAATCTTTGGTAAATTTTGTATTGAGAGAAGAGTTTAGGGTATTTCTGCTTGGCACAGTTAATCCAGGTTAGTCTAGCCCAAGTGCAAGCATCCCACAGCAAAACCCTACCCGCTTTATTGTGTCCTCACTGTTCTGCAATAGCCTGGGTATGCCTGGAGACATATCCCATAGTTCTTTGGGCTGAGACACTGTAGAAGATGCTCTCTCAGTCAATTGTGGGAGGATTTGTCTGTCCTTCAGAGGGAATTGTGGGAAGGGCATTGGAGGACTATCAGCACTGGAATGATTTTGCCTTGGTCCTCACTGCAAAGTTGCTGGGTTCCAGTCCAAGTTAAAACAGAACTTGGACACTAACGCATACCACCATCTGGGTGCATAAAGCACCTCCAGCCCAATGTCATAGGTTTTTCTGTATGGATGGTAGGGAAGTTTGGCCTAAAATCCGGGTTTAACTGTACAGTGAAGATAGTCCCTTTAGACTTTGATACCATTTCATATATACAAAGTAGCTAAACGACATGCAACACCTGGGCCCTAGCTGAATAAGTTCATACTAACTGGAATTTGTACAACTACTGAGTTGACTGAACAGCAGTCATTGCCAATCAGTATCATTAAGCCAATGGGTTATCTGCAAACTCCCCCATAAATAAATCCAGGAGGATACCATTCATATGTTTTCAGAACTTCAGTACCCAAAAATATCCATGCTCACAAATTAACATGGGTTACACAGAATAATGTTGAGGTACCAAGGTAAAATTGTAATCAAAGAAGACATTAATAAGATATATCAACTACAATATCTGCTATAGAACACCACTAGCATAAAACACTGCAACACAATTAGGCCATGTCTGTATTTTGATTGTGCCATTTTTTTGTTTAAAAAACAGATTCTGTTAACACAATTTTTGATCCTGTAATTTGATCTGCACCCTTGTGGATAATGGAGCTGTGCATGACTGCAAAAGTCCTACCCGTTGGATCTGGTTGTGGTATTAGTACCAGGGTTTTGCCAGCACTGTCGCTAAAAGTGGCATAACTGTTAAAAGACTTTTGAAAATAATTGCAAATGGTGATCTGACTGCCTTGAGACTATCTACTTTTGAGAGTGGTTTGTAAAAAATCCTCATCATTAGCAAAACCCATGTTAGCTGGAATAACGATGAAAGTTTCCAAAGACGTGCACATTTGTATTTATGGTCTCAAGGTGTATATTGCAGACAAAGATTAAAAAACCCAAAACCAAACAAAAAAACCTCACAAAGCACAAGTAGGTATCAGTTACTGTACAAGTAGCTTTAAAGAAGAGAAATAAATCAACAGTCCAATTCAGCACTTTAATAGGCATTTTCTGTCTTTAGGTTTGCTTCTGTGACTGCTGCAGCTTTGAGACTGAAGGCAGAATTTCACTGTAGTGATCCATTTTATTGAGTTGCCTTGATTTTAAATGCTTGTATTTATTTTTGAAATGAGCCAGGCATACATATACCTCACAAGTTAAGAGTCTAGCACTCAACACATTAATCTGTTATGCTTTTCTGTCTAGTGTAGACTAAAGAGCTTTTTAATCTTCATTGCCTCACAGAATCAATAAAAACAACCACAAGACAACATTTCAGAACAGAGATATAAATTACTTATATCAAACATAGCCAAGCACATTTTCAGCAGTTTCTCTTATAGACAATAGATTAGTGTTTAATAAAATATGGCCTATGCATAATTATTAATGCATAGTAGCCAGTGATCCAACACCGCGAGAACATTTTTTCCATGTGTTGAAACATGTTGCACTCAGATTATTGTAGTTTTTATTTTTTGATTACAGTGCATACTTTTTTCTTAAACAGGAAGCTAATGTGTAATTTATCTAGAAATTTGTGCACACACACATATGCACATACCCACCGCTCTTTCCATAATTGTATATAAAAGAAAGAAATGAGTGTTCCCACATTCAAAATATGCAGGGGAAGTGAATAAAATTTCTTTTACTCTATTTTTAAAATCTCTCTCTCCCATGTAGGTGTACGTAAGAATGTAATTCTTAATGTGTTGAATCATAATTTGGAAAACAATGCCATTGTCCGGCTATAATGGAAGTAGGACAGGAGATACTGGATGTGGTTTAATTAAGCCTCAATTTTATTCTTAAATGCCTGGGAGTACCTGGCAGATATAAGTGTACAGTGCAGGTAATTCCATAATCAGTTAAATATATACCCGAGCAGCTTCTGCTGCTGGAGCCCACCATCCCCCCGCCCCCAAATGAGGGTTAAAGGGGGGGGGCTATAAAGGATAGGGGGTTGGTTCCCTGCCATACCAGTCTCAGGAGCCCTGAACTGCCTCCCCCCCCCATTTCTGCTCCTCTAAAGGATACCTTCTTTAAATCCTTTACCAATCCATTTTATTTCATCAATATACCCTTCCCTACAGAGTCCTTGCACTGGACATCTGCCCCACGTTTACATAATGAGTTGCAACATCATATCCAAACTCCTGTTTCATGTTCGCCCCAACGAAGGCCCCCAGAACTTACTGTGCATAAAGCAACCCTTCTCCCTCCCGCCCCACATATAGTTAATGTTGGCAAATCTGGCAGTGAAGGACACATTCCTTCCCAGACCCCTGAGAAAGGAGTGACCAGCACAATGCCCACAGCAGGTCCTGACAAAACCTGATATTTCACCACTTCCATGGGTAGGTGCTGATCCAGGTAAAAGAGGGCTTTTCCTGCACTGCATGAACCTATATAGTCTCCCCTCTCTTCTGGTCCCCTGGTGGGAGGATGGGTCAGGCTCCCCATGCTGAACTGGTCTGCCACTGCAGCAGAAAGTCACTCCCTGTCTCTCTAGCCCTTAAAGGGGCACTCACTTTTTCCAGCACACCAGACAACGGTCCCCACTGCTTCATGTGCAGAGAGGTCATTCATGCACAACTGTTCCATTATTATTAATATATATTTATATCACAGTAGCACCTGGAGACCCCAATCAAGACCATAGCCCCATTGTGCCTGGTGTTTGAGACATGCAACATTATTTTCTGTTGCAGATACTATGCTGGTTTATTGTATATGTCCTGTAAAAATGTTACTAGTAGGGCCATAATGAATTGTGCAGCCAAGTAGTGCACTTTGTAGGCACACAAATACATTATTAAAGATCCATGTAAGTGTTTATGATAGTGGATGGTTAAACACCGATCAGTTCTGGCAGAATTATGGACCTATATTGTACAATATACATTTTGGATACCAACTGTTTTACAAACACAGATCCACGAACGTTAAAAACAAAAATCCAGTGTAAAGTCACTTGCACTATTCATGTGCAGACATTTTCTGACATTTCCATGTTTACACTCAGATCTTCAAAAGAACAACATTTTGCTGTTTTGATCATCTTCTTAACAGTAAAGAAATATGGAAGAGATTGAATATACTATAGTTTATGGTATAGTTTGGATTCAATCTAGTCCCAGAGTACTTTGGATTATTCATCTTTGAGTGAAAAAAAAATTAACTGAAATGTTTTTAGTGAAACAGTGTTATTCTTTTTAATAGATGGTCTTGTTGCTAATACACCACGCAGGTAATTAGAATATTTAGGTTCTATTCCTGGCTCTTCTACAGACAACTTGTGTGGGCAAGCCACTGAGAACCCAATCCAAAGCCCTTTGAAGTCAATTTATTGACTTCAGTGGGCTTTGAATCAGGTCCTGAATCTTTCTCTGTCTCAGTTCCTCATCTGAAAAAAGGGGACAACAACTTTTTTCTACCTCAGGTGTTACAAGACTAAGTTTATTAATGTTGAGGCACTCAGACACTAAAGCGATAAGCACCACTGAAAAACCTATAAATAATCATGATGTATTTTTCCAGGTCTCCGATTAGATAATTCATCTCATGATGTGAGCTTTGGTGATTTGTCTTACTACAATCCCAGCACAACAAATGAGCCAGCAGCACAGAACAGCAGAGGAAGACCATATGATGGCATTCCAATGGGTGACATGACTTCATCTCAACCCCCAGCATAATGTCTGGGGGTAACGTCCACTGGCTTCAGATTACAAACTCGTTTGTGATCTATGTGCCTTGTTTTACATACATTGCTCCCACAGTATTTTGCAAGTTTATTTTCCCTGAAATAATCCTATGGCTATTAACATGAAAGGCTTTGGATAGCATATCTGAAATCACAAGATATATTAACACATGCCAGTCATACACTGCTGTGCCAGAGCACCACTGTCCCAGTTGATAATTAAACTAAATTCAATGCTCAATCTACTTCTGTGTTAAAAGGCACTATGCTATCTTTTAAAAAACAATATTAGTAAACTGCACAGAAACAGGAAAAATCCTGTTTGTTGCACCTGGGCAACTTCCTGTGGCTTCAGTCGAGGTTGCAAACATGTAATGGAGCAAATACAACCAGGATTCTAAGGAAAGTTTAGCACCAAGACAAAATAACCATAATGACTATCTTGATGAGAAGCAGCTTTCTTCAAATGTCATTTCCATCAGATCTGCGGCTCGGGGGATTTCCTCCTCACCTTGATATTTGCATCTTCCCGAGAGAAAAAGCTATAAGGCACTGGTTTTAATTACATTACTTACAGCTTGCAATTTGCCAGGCCAAAGTGAATTACTGTTTATCATGAAGAGAATTTGCTCACACTGATAGAGTTACAATTACT
The DNA here is from genome assembly GCF_028017835.1 of Emys orbicularis. Taxonomy (NCBI): domain Eukaryota; kingdom Metazoa; phylum Chordata; order Testudines; family Emydidae; genus Emys; species Emys orbicularis. Next base: position 91,100,068 of record NC_088686.1, on the reverse strand, counting down.
ACAAAAAGGAGACCACAAGAATGAATAGTCAACACTTCCTCCTCCTCTGCACCAGTTGGTCTATTATCTGCATTGCAGGTTAGGATCTGTAGAAATGATGCAGCATATTTTGGGATGGGCTACGTGGAAGGAAGGAATTCTCTTTGGGTAAAAAATATAAAAAGAATCCAGAGAACCACAGACTAGTTTAAAATCTTGCTCATTCAGCAAGTCTAAAAATCATTGAGATATCCAAAATAATAGTATAATGTATCTGTTTATAGCTACCTAAGATGCCTAAAGACATAAGAAGGGCTTTATGAAGGTAAAATATTACTGGTAAAAACAACAGTAAGGGGCTTCATATTTGTGTGGGACATATGTTTATTGCTGTGGATCTTAATGTGTGTTATTAAGAGTGGACACTTTGGGCCCTGTCAGTGGAGCTACACCCACAAATATCAGCTGAGAACTTGGCCACGAGTGTGTTAAGTTCACAAAGAAAAAAGAAATAAGATGTTAAACTTCACTCATTTGCAACTGTGATAATCTAATGTAAGTGAATATAGATAAGTGTAAAAGTGAACCATGACTACAGCAAAACAAAATTAAAATCTCCATCACTGTGCTGGGTCTTCAAAGCACCCTGAAATGTCAGGGGTTTGACCATGAGGATAAATGGAATTTCCCTGGACTTTTTTTCTGGTATACCCTCTGCTTTAGAGAGTAGCACAGGGTTGATACAGGATCAAGGGCTGAAGAGCAATTGCTAGAGGGCCACTCAACCAGCTATCAGTGCTGTCTGTCTCAGAGAAAGCAGGGACTTTGCTTTAGGATTGGGGAGAAGCCAGAAAAGCTCAGAGGAGTATTTCATTATTCTGGACATTCATACTAAACAAAAAATTGACACAAGTAGCACCTGGGTGATAGCTAATAGCTGTATACATGTCTGCATATTGTGTGCAGAAGGACAAATCACATGGCCATGAATTTTTGGGGCTTTATATAATTAAATAATAATAGGAACCATTGTGTTGTGTGCTTACAACAGCAAGGTGGGGATGTAACAATGAATTGCCACAGCTGCAAGCATTACAAGTGCACACACCAGATGTTTTCATTGTTTTTGTCTCCTATTGATCACCCATTTTTTTTTGTATTTAATTAAGTGGTTTGCATATCTATTTTTGCCAGCAAGGACATCAAAACATGAGTGATGTTCAATCACACATTGTGGATTAACACTTTTGAAACTCCTTTTCCCCTTTGCACTTGCTGCAGCTGGGAGAGTGAGAAATGCCTGTTCATGTGTATTATATAAATACAGCATCTGTGTGGCATTTAACCTCACCACAATGGTACAGCATTGGTTTGAATAGTCAGTGCTCTGTGTGGACCAATGTTAAAGTCTCAGGGTACAAATATGCAGCACTTTCACAGGAAGAACTATCTCCCCATCTATCTCAGATATTTACAACATGCTAATCTTGTTATAATCTAGGTGTTGCCACTGACTTCCCATTGCAAACTTGTTATCGACTGCAATGAAAGATCACTGAATCAGACCCCTCAGTGTTGTAAAAACTGCATCTGCCTTCTTTTGAACAAAGAAATGTTATGCAATGGTAACTCCTGTTCAAGAGTCACCTCTGAGCATTTACTCTTTGTTTGATGCCTCCTGGTGTGGAGCATAATGTCACAGTGAATGCAGAGAGGCTCTCGAAGAACAGAATAATTACATGAAATCTTCCTGTAAATAGTTAACACAAAACCCTCTGACCTGCCTTTAACTCACTGTAATTAGCCTTCGCCTACAAGCTTTCAAATCTGTTAATCTTACAGTGCTCCACATTGGATTACACTGATTTTGGCCCCAAACCTTCACGTTACTCTGTGTGAGTGGACCCCCATGAGGCTCTGCACATGTGACATAGATTGCAGGATTAAAGGTTTTATTTTTCTACAGTCATTACGTTTTGAACATAAATTAGTAGTGGAGTATTTTTAATGTCCTACTAGTACAAAAATTGATTTGAAGAAAATAGGAAAATATAAATAAACATGGATACTACTTGCTTAACATTACATTAAACTTCAAATCCCTCTAAAACTAATAGTCATCTATGGAAGGAGAGGTGAACAGAACACTTAAGAAGGAAAATGGACTTACCCCATATTGCCATAAAAATAGCAAAGAAGACAGTGCCTCCATTATCAAACAAATGTGTAACCTAAGCAGAAAGTAAAACACATAATGCAAAATAAATAACAACAATACCACCTTACATTCATGTAGTATTTCCCCCGACACACACCCAAAAAAAAAAAAAAAAAATCCAAAAATGCTTTACAGGTTTTAGACCCCAAAATATAGGCATCCTAATAGGAAGCCCTAATCCCACATAAAGGTGCACACATCAGCATTTACATGCACAATTCCATTCATCCCCCACTATTCCCATTGCTAGTCCAGGCATGGATCACCTTTCACTGCAATTCCCACTCTGGCCTCAGTCATCTTTAATGTGTCCAAAATACTGTCTCAAAACTCAGGTTTCAGAGTAGCAGCCATGTTAGTCTGTATCCGCAAAAAGAACAGGAGTACTTGTGGCACCTTAGAGACTAACAAATTTATTAGAGCATAAGCTTTCGTGGGCTACAGAAAGTGGGCTGTTGCCCACGAAAGCTTATGCTCTAATAAATTTGTTAGTCTCTAAGGTGCCACAAGTACTCCTGTTCTTTTTTCTCAAAACTCAGTTACTTAGCCAGCTATTCTAACCACATCCCACCAGTCCTCAAAATTTTCCTTGGTTTCCTCTCACCTGCTGCATTAGATTTAAGCTCCTTGTCCTGTCCTTTTAGGGCCTGAACAACTTAAATCAGGCCTACCTACCAACTTTCATCTCTTTATTTACCTCTCCCCCCGGAATGTTCCTTGTCTAAGCACTCCCTTCATTCTCTCTTCCTTCCTTGCAACTCCATGCTTGGATCCCTTTTCTCACTTGATCCACGAGGCCTCCATGCTCTCCCTCTAAATCCCTCTTGAAAATATCCTTCCCTTCTAAAGAGTCTATAAATCCTAATCACTCTCAAAATGAAGAATAAAACCATCCAGATATTAACAAAAATTAATTCAAAATGAAGTAATTATAGTACTACGATATGGATAACATTCCACCTCTCAATCATTTTTGCTGTTTGTTGCACCCTATTGCCCATTTTCTACTTACAGTGTAAACTCTTTGGGACAGATTTGTTTTATCTGCAAAGTTCAGATAAAGTTCATGGTGGGTAGATAAATTGTAATTGAAAACTGTTACATGCCTATGTGTCAGTTTGAGTGCCCTAAGGGGGTTTGTTGTCCCAATTTTGAAAATGGTGTCCTCTATGTATTGTTCAGGGTTCATTTTATCCACCATAGAAATACAGCCATTTCCATGGTAGAAATCCAGCAGTCACTGTGTATGAGCCACAGTAGGCAATAGTACTGTATTAGGAGGCTTAGGTGAAGAATAATTTCTCCTACTGAAAAGGGATTTTAGGTAGGCAATTGCCAGTGATTAAATTTGGTCAGGGATAATGGACTGAAACATATTCTAGTGAAACAATGCTATAAGATGTTTGGTGAGCATCAGTGACCAGAACCTCAGGTTTAAAGTGTAATTTGAAAGATCACATACATCTTGGAGTAAACCCGTGAGAGAAAGAATTTATGGGCAGGCACATTTGATAAAGGAGCACCAAACAGGGAAATGAGGGAAAAACAAAAACTAAAAGAAAAGTTTTCATAAGTGGTTTTAATAACTAATGCAATAAAACATTGATTATTTCTAGGTATTTTCACTGTTTCAAATGAGAATTAATAGCTTCATTTTAGTAAAGACTTCAGCTTAGATTACAATTTAATTATTGTTGATTTTGTTCATCATGTAAGGCCCAGTCTTGCAGACTCTTACTCATTCAAGTAACCTTACTCATGAGGGTAGGATAATTGATTTAAATTGGATAGCTTTGATAAAACCCATTTAAAAGAAGTAAAGGTTTGCAATATTGGGCCCTTATGTTGTAACTGTGGCCATCAGGAATGCTGTGCTTGTGAGGTGATGGTCTCAAGGGTTATGGGATATTGAAGGGATTGACAGTTTGCTGAAGGGAGGTTGTAACACCTTCTAGCAAAACTATTACACATAATAGCTGCCTTGTTTGGTCATTGGGGTTGTCCTGTGTAGCAGACTCCAGTCCTGTAAACCAGACAAATCTACATTTTTTCAAATGAAAGACTGTCATCTGCTTTTAGAAAATAAACACTGAGCAAGTGACAGAGGCTATTCTGTAAGAGGGAAGATAATTAAATATTGGAAAAACTCTCTTGAAATCCTCATCATTTATAAATCCAGGAGAAAAAGTTAAAACAATATAAACACTGTATTGCTTGCCAGTATGTTTTATTTTCTCTTGAATGCAAACACTTCTAATATTGAGTAGAGTTATTAAACACACAAGTTTTAGTAGTAAACAGGGCTCTGTTTATTTTACTGTGCTGAAGAAAATGGAGAAGTTATTACTTAATGCCAAAGATCATCAAGTACAATATGTTCTTTGTGTGAATTATATAATTGTGTGAAACTTATATGCAAATATGCCTTTGGCTTTGTTTTTCTTTTGTTATAATAAAAGGAACATACAAGCAAAGTATTTTATGAGACTGAAGATCTGATTGGAAAATGAAAGTGGCAGAATTTACAAAATTTTACAGATCAATAAAAGTGACAAGTGTTTCCAGATTTTTAATGCATGGCAGGTTGGGGGAATCTGTGCAATAAAGATATCTGTAAACAATACACCTCTCTAAAGAAATGGAAAAGGAACCCCAAAAGAGTTATGGCTCAGAAGATCTTGCTTGAATAGAAGGTGGGTTTCCGACTCCAGATCATACATTTTCTTTAGAATGACCAGACCAGTTTTGGCCTGTAGTCTTAGTAATATATCAAACTAGGATTTTATCCAAAAGCTAAGCAGAGTGGGCCGAGCTGGCTGGGCCTCTGCATAGAAGTGAGAAGTACAGAAAGTAGTGCTGGTGAGTCAGGAAATGTGCTATAGGGCAACATACAGTTGAAGGCAAGACAAAAACATAAAACCAAGGTGCTGACCACCTCTGAGTGTTAAAGAACTCTTTTTCAAGAACAAGAGTGTGAACCCTGGTGTCCTGGCCAAATCACACCTTAAATAATTACATTCTCCTTAAATTATCTCCCCAGTACTAATTGGTTATGTTATTCTTAAGGGGACATATCAAAAGAAATGTCATGGTACAAATTGTGCTCCTTACAGCTGCATGGAGGGGATGACATAAGGAAGTAGGCTAGCCACCTTCACAGCATTATCTTCCATCTCCCCAGACAAGGGTAGGGTTTTCTGCAGGTCCTGTGATCTGCCTCTCAGGAGGAGGGAAATGGTGGGCCAGGGGCAAGAGTGAGAGGAGGAAAATTGCATAATTTCCATCCCACTCCCTCAAGCCTTGTAAAAAAAAATCACCAGGGCTATGTTAACTTTACTGTGAAGTCTGGTGCATTCAGATCCACCACTTAAGCAATGTCACCCCAGTACCCAGTTAGGTACCATGCACATTCCTATTTAACCCACTGTGGCTTGCAGGTGGTGTGAGGAAGACAAACAAATCCAATTTGACCCATGGGAGAAAAAATTCCTTCCTAACCCCCTTAACAGGCTACCAGCTAGATCCACAGCATCTGTTAGGTTGGGTTCTCATTCCTAGTTTTGGTGGGTAGGGTGGGCAGCTGGAACAGAGCCAAAAGAGGTTCCACATGGCCCCTGAATCAGGTTAAATCCTGGGAGCTGGGGAACGCTGGCCAATCAGTGCCCCTCTCCCCCAGCTGGCCAATGGGTGCCAAAGACTCCTATGGGAGGAGCTACCTATTGTCCCTAGGTGAGTGCCTCCCTCTATTGCTACCATCACTGTCCCCCTTTCACCTCTGGCCTCATCAATTTCCCCCACCCATTGATGTGCATGGGTGGCATTCAGCTCAGGCCTGGAATGCCATCTCTCTCTCTTTCTCTTCCAGGCTAGTGTTTACAAGGGCGTGTGATGTTTACAGCACTAAGCCTGCAACTTTCATAGCAAATATAAGAAAGAGAAAACATTTCTTCAGGGACAGGGATCCTAAAATGACATGATTTAAAACTACTACATTTGAGATTATTGTGTCCCTTCCAGTCAACTGCTGGGCAGGGCTGCTGTGGGCTATTTAACAGCTGCACTCCATAGGTGATGGGCAGCACAGCACAGTTTGTACAATGCTTTGTGTGCGTTTGATGAAAGGTGTTACATGCAGTATATGTACAATTATTAATACAGCTGGTCAGAAAAAACTTTGATGGAACCATTTTTTGTCAGAAAAGGCCCTTCCATTAAAATCAAGAGGCTTCTTGAAATCAAGTCGATTTCATTAAAATTTTGTTTTGGGGGAAAAACCAAGCTCCAACAATATGAAAACATCCCATTTCCACATTTTGGAAATTAAACATTTTGATTTGTCATTTTGAAATGACTTTTTGTTTTGATTGTTTTTGTTGTGTATTATAGTATATGTTATAAAGTAAACTAAAAATCAAAATGAAATGTTTTGATCAAAAAATTGCTTGGCATTTTCTTTTCATGGAAAATTTCTACATTTTGGGGCTTAGTTCCAATTTGTGAAACTAAATTTCAAAATCCTTTAAAAACTGAATTTCCTTCTCAACTTATTACCATCATGCCTTAAAGCCAGAGCCATTCAAATTTCTGTAAACAATACTGAGTTCTAAACAAGAATTATTTGATTGTGCTGAATAATTTTGAGAAAGAAAAGCTGAGACTGGTTCCAGCCTTGGTAATATAATACAAACCAAAGTGGCTTCATATATGTGTCCATTTATATACATTGCTTGCATTCAAAAGCAGTCAATGTTTATGTTTGATGGACAGTTTCCTGTAGCAAAAGATTTGACTGTGTAGGACCATTGCATTGGGCACACCACAGGAGCATTATAATTCTCTATAATGAAAAAAAAATCCTTTAAAAAGAACAGAAATCCAGTCATCAACACTACAGGGAAACAGAAAAGTGAGAACATAATCATATAGGAAAGTAGAAAACCCTACCAAAAAAAAAAAAGTTTGCTGTATCATTGGGGCTCTTCAGATAGACAAAATAGAGGTAAGAAGAAAATGCTCTCAGAAAGTCATTTTTAGAATCAGCTGTTATTGCTTTATTATCAATTGAAAGACAATAGATGCTGAGTAGAAAGGTTGCAAATATTTTTGTCACTGAAAAGTTAGCAGAGCATCACCAAATTGTAGAGGAGCCTTTGCTGAAGTAACAGCAGCAATCGTTATGCAGAAAGAATTGACTTTTATATAGCATCAGCTTGCAGCACAAAACTAATCATTACCTTTGCATATATGCAGCTTTCGTTGAGTTTCTGTAGCGTGCAATTGCGTTCGCACATAGGGCACATGATGGTTTCATTTGCCTCGCAGATCTCTTTGCTTTAGTAGAAAGATGGGAAAATAAAGATGATAAAAAAGGCTTTCAGCATCCTCCACATTTTTCCAGACCCAGGCTACACCATTTATATTCTTAATTGGTTCTTAACATGCCTAGACCGTGAAATAGGCTTATTAAAAATCTAATTTTCAATGATCAATTTAATTTAAGAGCCAAATCCTGGTCCCACTGAAATAAAGAGGAGCTTTACAAATAACTTCAGTGCCAACAGGATTTGACTCTAAGCAAATAACACATCATCTTTGGACCTGATACTTCAGTCCCTATTGCTGCTAAACACACATGTATTTCAACAGAAGTATTACATGCAGTAGAACTGAAGGATTGGTCCCAGACATCTAACTAGCAAAGTTAGGTAGTACTATTTATAACACCCTTTAAACACAGGGAGTAGATCCTCAGCTGATGTAAACTGGCATAGCTCTGTCAACATTAATGGAGCCATGTCAATTTACATCATCTGAAAGATCTGGCCTAGCATGTGTAAATTAAAAAAAACATACCACACGGGCAGTGACAAGGGGTGAAATCCTGGCCCCAGTGAAGTCCAATGGGAGATTTACATTTACTTAAATAGAGCCAGGATTTCACCCAAGACATTTAATGTCAAAAACATCTAACGCTGGTGGCAACTAGTTTTATAGGGGAGGGGTGAGCTCAAAGGGTGGAGAACTTCTAGCATTTGTATTTCAAGTATTTGTGTTTAATTTCCTCCAAGATTGAATCATGTATGGGGACAAAATAAAAAGAGCCAGTCTTCTTATGACATTTCAGTTACTGGTTGGAAAAAAAAATCCTCAGATATCATACTACTTCAGAAGGCCCTGGTGCTTAAGTACATGAGTAGTCTCATTGACTTCAATGGGACTATTAGCATTCTTAAAGTTAGGCACATGTTTGAGTACCTTGATCAGGACACACAGGAAAATAAAGCAGACACAGGGATGGCTTTTAAAGCAGAAGACAGCAACTTTTAATAGAGTCAGAGGTTAAGGCCAGAAGGGATCACTGGATCACCTAGTCTGGCCTCCTGTATAGGCCATGACCACCACCCAGCACCTGCACATTAATCCCAATAACTGAAATGAAACCAAAGTATTACAGCCCACAGGAGACTAGACTATTATGTGCCACAGGAAGAGAATAGGAAGAACCAAGGTGCACCAATGCCCAAGGCTCCCACAATGCAGGGAAATGATTAAGTGAGATATACCCAGTAAATCCTGGAAAGTGACCTATACCCACGTGCTGCTGAGGAAGGCAAAAAACCCAAGGTCACTGCCAGTCTGAACTGCGGGAAAATTTCTTCCCAACCCCACATAAACCTTGAGCATGTGAGCAAGAACCAGCCAGCCAAGCACTTGAGAGAGAGATTGCTCGATTCCACCTCAGAGCCCCTCTCTGATGAATGTCCCATCTCCAGTCATGGCCATCCATCCCTGATGCTTCAGAGGAAGGAGATTGAAAAACAACAACACAAAAATCACCCAGAATACAAAAAAACCCTTCCTGACCCCTGCATGTGGCCAGTTGAAACCCTGAAGCATGAGCTTTTAGGATCAGTAATGGGGATGAAGAGTGTGTAATACCTCACTGTCCCACAAAATACTAGATATTTATTGTGGCTAAGGGTGGTGTTAAATGGGCTCCTTGTTAAATAACCATATCAATTGTTGGCCTCTTTAGCCTAACCCATAGGATTCAAACCACTTCTAAATCCTTTCCCCCTTCCTCCATGAGGGGGAATGAGGGTACAGATGAAGGGTATTCCAGTCTGCAAAGCCTTGCCCTTCTTTCTACAGGCTAATAGTTATCCTGAGTCCCCCACTCATGTGTACCTCTCGGAGCTGGCCCCTTTGAGTCTCAATGGACACTAGCCACAGGTTACTACAAAATTACCAACTCCATTTAACACACCTTTTAAGTTCCTGTCCTAAGTCCTTATCTTTCTAGCGCTGGCCCAATCAAACATCCCTTTCCCCAGCTGAACTGGGGCTGCAATAGCTCCTTGAGGCAGTAAAAGAGGTATAATACAAATGCAAAGGAGTCCAGTTTGATTTCAGTTTACACAAACTCTGCTGGTTTGGGTTCTATTAAGCATCTCATGGAATCTGTACTCTCAGCTCTAATGGAAACTACAACATTGAACTTGGCATTTATTTACAAATGTGCATTCACATTAAATCCCATTTCTGGAACAATAATGGTGCAGACTGTGCTCTCTCCAATGATGTTTGTATGGGCGTTTAGCTAAATTTTCTCAGCAATGCCAGTCTCTAAATTATTAAATCTTATAAGAAAATTAGGAGTTGTCAAAGAAATTGTTCTAAAAAATCTCTGAGCAGGAGCAAGCACAGTAGCGGATTTCAGAGATGTGCATCAATGCATGCCTTTGTGTCTAGGAATAGAATTTGAACCTGTATCACAAGTCTTAATATGTAAGGGAATTTTCTTTCAAGCAGTTAACTGCAAAGAATGAGATCTCTACAGTATAATATAATAGATGATGACAATATGAACTATAAAAAACATAAGACAGATTGTGCTGCTGTAACTGAGAATTTAGACATTAAAGTATATAAAACATGCAGTTGTAATCTATGCACGATGGTGCTGAAATCTTCTTATAAATTCTGTTTTAAAACCCCAGTTTGTTTCCAACAGCTAAACTCAAAGAAAGTTACAGCAATACTAGCCCAGATGCTTATGAACAATTCTCGGTAAAGCTATTAACTTTTTAGCAAATTTAGCAATCATGACAGATGTCAGGATGACTGCCCTTGCCGCTAAAATCCTCTGAGCAAGAACAGTATAGATAGAAGTGAAAGCATCCCCCTACTTCTTTGCCCAGTGCACATCAACCCTGACCTGAAGGGCCAACCCCTTTATTGGTGAACAGGTGCTTAAAGCTCCATGGCCCGTTCCATTCTTGGCCTTTCTGAGTTGAGGCTGTCGATAAGAGGCGCAATCATGGGCATGTTTCATGTGACGTGTAGAAATCTCTCAAATGCTAACTACTCTAAAAACAACAAATTTATTTCTACATAAGCCCCTGAACAAAGGGGAGGGGGAAATCTACACCTGTCTTTGATTCTGATGTGTGGCTTAAATATATGGTTGGTTCTGCACATAATTCATCTGAAGAAAAGAATGCAAAATATGGAAAGAATTAGAGCTGTCAATCAATTAGTCACACTGTTAAACAATAATAGAATACAATTTATTTAAATATTTTTGGATGTTTTCTACATTTTCAAATATATTGATTTCAATTATAACACAGAATACAAAGTGGACAGTGCTCACTTAATATTTATTTTGATTACAAATATTTGCACTGTAAAAAACAAAAGAAACAGCATTTTTAAATTAACCTAATACAAATACTGTAGTGCAATCTCTTTATCATGAAAGTTGAACATACAAATGTAGAATTATATACCAAAAAAACTGCCTTCAAAAAATAAAACAATGTAAAACTTAGAGACTACAAAGTCCACTCAGTCCTATTTCTTGTTCAGCCAATTGCTCAGACAAACAAGTTTGTTTACATTTGCAGGAGATAATGCTGCCCGCTTCATGCACTAAAAATTCATGTGTCCCTTCATACTTCAACTACCATTCCAGAGGACATGTGTCCATGCTGATGACGGATTCTGCTTGATAACAATCCAAAACAGTGTGGACCGATGCATATTCATTTTCATCATCTGAATCAGATGCCACCAGCAAAAGGTTGATTTTCCTTTTTTGGTGGTTCGTGTTCTATAGTTTCCAGATCAGAGTGTTGCTCTTTTAAGATTTCTGAAAGCATGCTCCACACCTCATCCCTCTCAGATTTTGAAAGGCACTTGATATTTAAACCTTGGGTCAAGTGCTGTAGCTATCTTTAGAAATCTCACATTGGTACCTTCTTTGCATTTTGTCAAACCTGCAGTGAAAGTGTTCTTAAAATGAACATGTGCTGAGTCATCACCCGAGACTACTATAACATGAAATATATGGCAGAATGCGGGTAAAACAGAGCAGGAGACATACAATTCTCCCCCAATGAGTTTGTAAGTTGCACTTTTACCATAAAGAGATTACACTACAGTACTTGCATGAGGTGAATTGAAAAATACTGTTTTTTTATCATTTTTACAATGCAAATATTTGTAATAAAAATAATATAAAGTGAGCACTGTACACTTTGTATTCTGTGCTGTAATTGAAATCAATATATTTGAAATTGTAGAAAACATCCAAAATATTTAATACATTTCAATTGGTATTCTACTGTTTAACAGCGCGATTAAAAATGCAATGAATCACGATTAATTTTTTTAATCATGATTCATTTTTTTGAGTTAATCACGTGAATTAACTGCAATTAATCAACAGCCCAAGAAAGAATTTTAAGAGCTAGGAGGGCCTTCAGTATGTTGCACACATTAAATCTGTCTCACAACCTGGTCAAGAAATGGCAACTTTATCATTAAATATATACCACAATAGAAACAAACAAAACAAAAAATATGGGTTGAAATACTGCAGCATGTTTGGGCCCGAAGTATATATCTCAAACTGTGTGTCAAAGGTAATTTGATACAGATCCACTGGGTTTTTCTGATATAGCTACATCCATCTCCCAACAAAATCAAGGAACTAGCTGTCACCACTGGAAATCACAGGCTGAGGTTACCATGCATAGCAGCCCTAATACCAATGCGGAGCCCTGGCAACAAAGAATGGGACTTTTGATGGAATGATCTGCCTTGCCCATCAGCTGTCATAGGGAAATGAAAAGTCCTCTGGCTTGCCAAGCTACTCTCCTGACAGCAGTGAGAAAAACATGTTTTAAAACATGGACCATATATTAATGTTTGTTGGAGATATTTATACTGTATAAAAGGTTGGTTTTTCAATTACCATCTAATTGCATCAGTTCTACAATGCAAGTAAATGGTACAATGGAGATAAAATGAAAAAGCCAAATGATCAAATTTGCTCCTAAACCACTAGAGGGAGGATTTGTATTTCCCAAGAAGCAGACTTTTACATAACCCTAACAGTTGAATTGACACTACTGAGCAAAGTGCAATTTTTGCAAAACCTAATTTGATCACTGAGCAGGGTTTAAAAAAAAAAAATTATCTGCTCTATGTTCACCAAAGTTAACAAGTTGTGTCACTGATGTCCATAAACAGTTTGTTTTACGAGCAAAATCCAAAGTGATATTTACAGTTTGCACATTCCTGATAAGGGGCATTACTAGAATAAAAAGTCAACCTGGTATCAATTGGTATTGTACCGAATAATCAAATTTTTGAATAGGTTTTGGGGCAATATGCCAATTTGTCAGATTGACATAATGCCCTGGCACAAAATTAAAATGCTAAATGTTCATTGTTTTCATCCTGATAAAAAAAAACAGTCTTGGAGAAAACAGTTCAGCCAGTATCCTGTGATGTACCTTGTGTTTGTGTAATGTAACATCTACAGAGTGCAAAACCAAATAAATTACTACCACCACCTAGCATTTATATAGCACTTATCCTCTTCAAAGTGATTTACAAACATTGACTACATAATCCTAGAACCACAGAATATAAAAATGGAAAAGACCTATGAGGTCATTTACTCCATCTTCTTGCTAATGGAGGATTCTTTGCTGTCTTCACAATCTAATTTACTAGTATTTTGTTTAATCTTTGCTACCCTACACCAGAATAGGCAGGGACATATTGTAATGAATGGGCTAGTTTGTGTGTGTATCACTGTCTTCTACTGTATAGAATTAGAACTGATTAACTAAGTGTCAGACTATCAACAGCTAAAATACTTCAGCTCAAATGCTAGGGGCATGTGCTTTTAGAGCAAGATGATCTGAGTTCTATGCCTGCTGTCATTGCCATGCTGTGCAGCATAAAACTCATGTTCCTAGATGACCTAATTTGCTTGTGCTGAGCATTCTGACACCTCTATGTAGATAGTTTTCACACTTCCTCTTGTAGAGGGCCAGTTTCCTCTTTTGTTTGAATAGGTCTTTCATAAAGCAAGGGAAAGTAAGCATTTAAAAATAGGGGAATCTGATTGTAAAACTAGAAAAATAGCAAGAGGACACAGGGAGCAGATGTATCTGAAACTACTTTTAACTCGGTTTTAAATTGACTCAATTTCATGTTGTGGGTTTGCCTTTCAAACTTACAACACGGAATAAACAGTTAAACACCTCAGCACAATCAAATACATAATATTAATAAAAATACATGGTTTTTGGCTGATATAACATCGAATGTTATCTGAAACAGTCAAATCTGAACATTTTGGTTCATAACAGGAAGCCTGACAAAGCTTTAATTAAGCACTGCAGGGGAGACAATATAAGACTTTGTAAAATACAGGATAAAGACAATTTAAAGAAAGGTAAAATGCTCCTTGTTCAAAGGCTAAAATGCATTAATTTTCTACAAAATTTTGCTCCATTAAGGTAACAGTCTGAGCATGCAAAGTAGTAGTAACCACAGACTAAGCTTTATGTTCTATTCCCATGGGTTGTCGTTCTGCATTGAGGAGCTAATCACTCCTAATGGAAAGCTTTGGAAAGAAAAGTCTCTCTTTAGAAATAGTTCTCCTTACAACATATCAGACATTTGCTTTAGCACAAATTCTCTTCACTTATTTCTTAAGTTGATATCATGATCTCCTCCTGGGACAGACCCACATCAGGGGAAATTCACTTGGCGACTTCGGTGGGTTTCATGCTGCACAGCACTTGACTGTGATCTCCCTTACACCAGTATTAAATGAGTGTAACTCCATTGGCTACAATGGAGTTGGCTCTTAATTTACACCAATGTAGCTGAGAGAAGAATTAGGTTCAGAGTTTCAATGACATCATCCCTTTTGATGGGAAAGGTTTGCAGGGAAGGGTAGAGGTTGAAGTTCTGGAACTGTACTGATGCACCCAGAGCTATATGCAATCCCATACTCCAGTCCACAGATCACGAGAGAGAATTTTCATGAGTTCACCTCACTATAGTGAGAACCATTAATGGGTGGTCATTTGCAATTACTTATCTTCAGCACAGTATTTGCTGTATTTCCTTGTACACAGAGTTGGCAATGCTACAAACACAGCCATAAATTTAGCTACTGTGAATGGTAAATGTCCAGTTTTTTATATAAATGGTTACACAGAGGGGATGTAGCTGATAACATAATTGAGTCCTCAGTTTGATTATTATGAAATGCTATAAGTCTAGCAAATGTTTAAAGTTTGATTGAAGAGATGCAACATTTGGTTTAGGTTGTGCCTGGCTGCTACTTGCATTTTCAACAATGGAACTGGCAAGAATAACTGTCTATTGTGGTTTTAAAAATGGGATTTTATTGTGCATCATACCTTACTTGGCTAGAATCCATGGTAAACAATCCATAAAGGAAAACAAACAGCCCGACAAGTGCAGCAGGAATGAGCATTCCAGTGTACCATCCCAACCAAGCAAAATAAAGACCAATTTTTTCACCAAAATACCGCCTGTGTGAAGCAAAAACAAACAGTTTGAAGTAAATGATCAGGCCCATCTTGATAGCATTACAGGAATCCTAAAAGGAAATAATCATTATTAGGTTTATTTTCATGTATTATCTTTTTAGTAGCACTTGTGTGAAATACAATTTTATTTCACTCTGACATAATACTTTAGTGGCACTAATTGCAGACTAAACAATACACACATCCCATAAGGAAACAGCTGGAGTGCACTACAATTTTACACTGTTGCAATGATTTAGAGTAGTCAGTAACTTCAGCTCTGTTAAAAGTAGGAATTATAAAACAGCACATTTGTTAGTATTAAATTCAGAAGAGTTGGACACAGTGTTATGCAAATACTTTTGTAACAAAATTACAGAACCCAGCCTGTAGAACTACCATGCAGCTGATATCTCCAGCCTGTAACCAACTTGCACTCCACTTCCCATGACCCGCTGTAGACAAAGACATGGGAAGTTCTGCCTCAAGGGTTTGACAGATGGCAGCTGCATGACTCCTGATTGGCTCCCTGCCCTATATAAACCCAAGGTGTGTTCCAGGAAGCGTCCCAGCAACAGTGTGGATCTTCTGTAGCTGCCATTACTGTTCCTGCTCCTTGCTCTTGAATTCTCGGCTTGATTTGGACTTTGATTCCTGACTCAGAGGCTGAAACCTGACTCAGACTGTGACCCATGGTATGAGCCCTGATCTGGACCTGCCTACAAACTCTTCTGGTATTCCCAACCCCAGATTTGCCCCTGCTTTGACTCTTGGCCTTGACTGCTCGTGTTGGGATCCTGACAAGGAAGATGACAAAGAGCCCGTTCTCCATAGATGTAGTCCACTATAAAAAAAACAACAACATATGCTGGATTGTCACAGAAATCTATTGTTAGAGCAAAGTGGTACTACATGGTGGACATAAGTTCAAGATTCAGCCTTGATTCTTCAAAAATGGGCCAAAAGTTTCCAGAAGAGCTGAGATGGCCGTGAACGTGGCTAGAAAATAAGGCACTGAACCTACAATTTGGTCAGGACAGAAGGACCCCTATACCCATGCACAGCCCCCTTGTCTTCCATGGGACTCTGTGGGGACATAAGGGCCACCCACATGCATCAGATTGCAGGACAAGGACCTAAAATTGACTAGAAATTGACAGTAAGCAGAAATGAAATTGACTTGTCTGTATTCACTGTCCAAGGTAAGCGAAATGAAAAAGCATTAATTACAGGGAAAAACTGATTTTTAAAATTATTTTAGTTTTAATAAGCTCTGGTGTTAATAGTAAGATAGGTAAAAGAAATGATACATAAATTCCAACACTGATTGTATCAAAACTAGATTTTTGTTTTAAACTTCGTCAACATTTCTCTCATAAACCCTTGTCCATGCAAATTGATCCATGTGGTAGCAGCCATTTGACGCTACACTGATTTCAAAAAGTCTCTGGCTGGAGTAAGGGTCTGTCTGTGCCAGTCAGATTGCAGAATTGAGCCTTAGGCCTTCTCTCTGCAAGTTGTTCCATGAGGGTGAATCTCTCCACCTTCATGGACCCCACTGAAATCAGTAAGACTACACAAGGATCCACCAACACTGAACAACTAGCAGGACCGAGGCCATGCATTGTAATACCAAGTAGCTAAACTCTATCAAGAAAGCAAAGAGACACATTTTTGCTCAAAAAGTTTTGTTCACTTTAAATATAAAATCCCTGTAATTTTCAGCAGAATGGGTAGGCTACTGCTGCCTAGCTTTTCACATAATTGAAACAAGTTGTGTTACATTGTATGAGTACCTGATTAAATCCAGAGGCTGGTATTTGTACCACATCCCCCACCGTGCCCAGCGCTCATATAATAGGTGTCTGTGATTTTGAGCTCCATGTGTTTTGATGGGATGTCTGCTCTTGTGGCTTCCCTGAATCACAGAAAGAAATAAAAAGATATTTCTGTGTCACTGGGAAAGAAAGAGGCATTAAAAAGATGGCATTTGGATTCAAATATAAATAAGACATTACTTTTCTGATGACACAGATTTGTTGGTTCATTTATTACTAATAGTTACAAAAATGCAATCCTGAGTTTATTGTTAAGCCTGATATAGTAGAGGTGGTTACAAACTTCTCTGCAATGATGAATTTCCTCTGGGAGATTTAAAGACCAGTGCCAAAGTACTTTTTCTTGACTAACTAGACCCCCACCACTTTTCAGTGGGGATGCACAGGTTCTGGTCTAGTATTTGTAGGTCCTGGATATATGGTCATTTGTATATGCATTTATATTCTTCAAATGCTTTTAAATATGGGCATATTTTGCTCTCCTGTGTAATTCCATTGATTTCTAATATGGGGCTCAATTCTTTTCATCTGGGTAACTCCAATGATTTTAATGGAGTTACTTCTGATTTACAGAGAATCGGTAATAACTTTTGTACAAAGATTATTGTAATAGTGCGAAGGGTGTGAATATAGGGGTTCATTCTGTCACACAGGTCCCTTGTCTATCTTGATATTCCTTGTCATAGATAATGGAAACAACATGAGAAGACCAGAGCTGGTACTATTTTCTCCCCAAAAATCACTCCCTGAGGCATTAAAAACAAAACTGACCAGAGAGGAATACAAACACTGAGTTATTCATTTTTACCCAAACAACACTTTTATTGGCTTTGTCTGGATTCCATTACAGCTTAACGCACAGCGTTACACTCTAAAATAAAAAGTTATGATGCAGAATTTTCAGGCCCTTCCTAAGTGAAGTCACCAATCTTCCGTGGTTCTACATTCATTTTACTCTGACCATAAGGCAGCATGCCAGTTTAAGGCCATGTTTTCATTTAGTAAGGCATACAATTCTACTGGCCATTCTCTTGCATTTAATGGCATTATGAAGTATGGACTGATTTAGTACACTAGTTTGAAGAGAACGTACAGTCTATTAAATGTTCTGAAGCACCCCGGGTTGCATTTGTTTTAAAATTTCAAAACCTAATCATTTTTACAGTTATTTTCTTGAAAATATTCTTCCATTATTTAAAAAGCATTTTTTATTCTCTCTTCTCGAACCCAGCACAGCTTAAGGGCATGACATGACTTACAGTATAGGCAAGCTGCACCCAATTTTCAACACCACAAAATGTTCATGCCGAGAACCACTAGTGTTCCTGCCTAGGGTATGAACTGTAAAATGTATCTGATAACTTCTCAATTGGTATTATTTATGAGCCTGCCACCGGTGGAGGGCCAGCAATGGAAGAGATGCATTGTGACGGGGAAAAGATGAGAACTCAATGTATAAGACTGGCGACCAGCTTCCATCCCACTGTAAAATTTCTTTTGTCCTATTCAGCCAAGTGCTTCCTTTCTGGAGAGAGCTACCCTCCACCCCCGAGTGAACTAGCAACGATCCAGCAACTCGCTAGAGGGGTTAGTTCACCATCTCAGAAAGGAGTCCAGTATTGCATGAAATCCACTTCACTGGTTGACTGCTCAAGCCAACCAAATCATGGTTCCATAGGCAGGAGGGGAGGCATAGTTGGCTGCCTTGGCAGGATGCCCAGGACTGATTTTATGACTCTTCAGCCAGTTCAGAGATGTCCCTTCAAGGTTAGCAGTCAGTCACACATGTTGAACCTTGTAGAGTTAAAGATTCCTCTCTCTCTCTATGTTTAAAGATTTGTCAAGTTTGTTTGAGTTTGTGAATCTTCACTTCCCCCTTCCCAGCTCTGTGCTTAAAGTAAGAGTCAATTAAAAAAAATAAAGAGACAAAAACAGCAAAGGGTCACATTCTACTCAGTCATGCCCAGGCAATTCCAAAGTCAGTATGGAATCATGGGTGTAACTCAGTACAAAAATTGGCCTAATGTGGTTTTCTAGCTAAAGAGGAGCCTCTTACCCACCTATACCCCCTAAGTAGCCATAAATGGGTGCCATAAATAAAGCAGAACTGTGCTAATATTTTTATTAGAATTTATCTTTCTCTTCTCCTTTTTTCACTGTTTTGCCACAGCAAAATATGAACACAATAACACTCACATTGGAGTTGAACTTTTAACTTACTGTATATAATGGGGTGGAAATTCAAAATAAAAAGTAGCTTATCCCGAGTCTTTCATGCAGGTCTTTGTGCTGATCCTTTTATTGCAATTGCAATAAAATAATCGCTCACTAATGTGATTTGTTGAAGTAATAATTTGCAATATAACTAGAGACAGTCATTTACACTATAAAAAGAAGCATATATGTGAGACCATGTGAGAGAGTGTGGTTGTAGAAGTGAGATAAAGCTTTCACAGTTATGAGGATTTTTTTCTTCCACTGGAACGGTTAGTATTCCCCTAAAGTCAATAACATCTAGCTGAAGCATTAATAATGAAAATGTGAATGGTATGTCCAGAGTACTGCTCTTTTATCCTCCCCTGCATTAAAGTGTTAATATCAGGAGCAGTTCTTTATCCAACAACCTGGGAAGTTTAAGTCACTTTGAAACACAATGTGGTGTATCACATCCTCAGCTAAAGCAATCTCATGTCTCAGAGTCATAACTATCCATGTTACAAACTGTCTGATCCATGACATGAAACTCAGTGTAAAGTTCTGCCCTTAATTAGAAAGAACACTAAAAACGTATGACTTATTTCCTTCTTTCAGCCATTCAGGGCCTGACCCAATGCCCTCTGAAATCAATGGGAGTCTTTTCATTGATTTAAATGGGCATTATATCAGATCCTTAATTTATTGATGGGACTATTTTCAAGGTAAAGTTCTATACAACTATACAGATATTGTTTGCACTGCAAATTTTAGTATCAATTTTCCTGTATTTGATCCACTGGAAAGCAAATTAGAAAAACAGAACATTTTGTATAAAACATGCAACAATAATTTGAGCTAATTGGAACAATTTATGTTCTCTTTAGCAATCTCAGAGGCAATGTCCATTTAAAAAATTTACTTAATACAGGACCATTCTAAATCAGTGGGAGAGCATCCCAAAAAGTTATTACTGGGCATTGGACTAGATAAAGATCCAAGCTAGGCCCATATCAATGTTGGGAGTATTATAAATAAAAAGCCTTATCAGAATGCAAAGTAAAATAAAAACATCATAAAGCAAATTTATAGTTAAAATAGGATCTCAATGTTAAAATATGTTTTACTTTAAATATAACACTTAAGGCAAAACTAAACCAGCTACCTCATGTGGTGGAAATGCAGCTTCATATGTTCCATTATTGAGTAATCTATTA
This sequence comes from Emys orbicularis, assembly GCF_028017835.1. NCBI lineage: Eukaryota > Metazoa > Chordata > Testudines > Emydidae > Emys > Emys orbicularis. The sequence goes on along the minus strand of NC_088686.1, from coordinate 91,079,754 downwards.
ATACCTAAGCAGAAGAAAAAAAATGAGTTTCAATATCAGTTTTTATACATGCTGTTTCAAGAGCTATTGCATTTCAGCCTATGAATTGAGGAAATGTGATAATGCTAAATAATTGGGTTACTGTTTTTAAAAAAAAGGCAATAATCAGTCCTGTGCACAAGTAGAATAACTGTTCATTGTCATTAAGCGTGAAGTTGTGGCTCTTCTCGCTCCCTCAAGATACATGGCTCTTTCTAACTTCAGAGGCCTTACTGTGGCTAGTCTCTATACTCTCTTCTTCTATAGTTCTTTAAGACAGCTCTTCAATGAATGAGGCCCTCTCTAGGGGATATCCAAGGAACTGCCCTATCATTAAAAACGGGAAGTTCAGACAACTACTCAGGAACCCTGATGGGAGTACCCAAAATCAATAGTCTCCCAGACAACCCCAAAGAAATCAGGACTTTCAACAGGTCAGAGTGCTGTGCTCTCAAAGACATACCCTGAATCTGCTACCATTGATCTTAATGGGAGTTTTGCCATTGGTTTCAATGGAAATAGGTTTGGGTCCCAATTGTCCTCTATTCTTCATGTTTTTTTAGGTGTGCTGCCGCTTTGCTTCCAAGGAAACTTCTCCAGGCAAATGAAAGCAGCAGCAAACCTGCAGCCCACCCCATTCACATCAAAGCCATTTAATAGCTAACCTTCAAAGGCAGCTGTTTCTATTTTTCCTAAAATTTAAAAAAAAAAAAAAAAAGGGGGGGGGGAATTAAATGCATCCCTCCCATGAAATACAACCCTGTCACTGGGACAGATACTCTGGTCTGGTATAGCTGCTTTGTGCTGCACTACAGGCATAATTTAGGCTTAAAACTGGTTTCACTGGATTAGGAAGGATGATCACTCATAAGGTGGTCCTCCAGGTGGCATAGAGCCAGCACAGAATAGGTACCCCTCCCTTCCCTGCTGCTGGCATAGCAGGAAAAAAGGTATGTGGTCAGGATGCATTGTGTTACACCCATTCGAAGCAGCATTTTCAGCCTCCTCTAGCTGTTGGATCCTAGTGCATATTAACTCAGAGACTTCACTAACAGCTAAGCAAGGACAAGTACACAGAGCAGCAGCAGGATCAAGTAATGCAAAGGACACCTTTAAACGACATTTGCCCACCCTTCCCAGCAATTTTGCAGTTTGGCTATAGATTTGAGGTTCTGGCCCACTACGCTAATGCAATGCTAAGGTTACACATACACAAAATGTTAGGAAATACAGAAGCTAAGATTCTCAAAGTGACATGAATTCATCCCTATTTCACCTAGAATATATGGCGCCTTCCATTACCAGTTAGGCTATTAAATGTATATACAGTTCATACAAGGTGGATGAGTTAATGTTATCATAACTTTAGCACTCTAATATTTGGGGTTTAAATATCATATTCTTGCATTTGTATTAATAGGTTTAGCTTTTCTTCAGCGGGTGTTTGCAGGAAATTGAACAAATGCTTTAGGAAAATCTACAATATTTGGTATAAATTACACTTGTTTTCCCACAAGAAGAGTGAATTATAACCAGGATCATTGCTGTGAACACTAGTACCCTCTGAAATATGAAGCATAAACATAAATATTAAATTCTTAAAATGCAAACAAAGTAACATATCATAGTGTACTTATACCTTTTGACAGGAACTGTTCTAACAGCTAATCAGAAGTGAAGCTGAACCATAAGAAACTTTCATCTTCTATGAGGAATACTACTGTATTAATAGCTAACACTACTGGTTTGAATTTAACCCATAAGACAACACTGCACGTCTACAGACAAATGCTTTCACTGGCTAAACAAGAATGTCTATTTATCCATCAAATTTATAAAGTATTTTATGAACCCATTAATCAGAAAATATTGTTGATTGTCACTGAACAACAACAATTAGCAGCTTGCAATGCTCAATCAGCTCTATTGCTGACTGAATAAGTCATTCTATGAATACTGGCAATATTTATTTAGTTTATTTAATGAACACTTTTTCTTCTTTCTATAGACTAAAAATATTAGTTCTCATCATAAGACCCAATTTATATTTTTTCTAAGTATCAGAATTCTTACCCATTTTTGATTTGCCATCTTCATACTTCGTTCTCTGTAGCATGTGGTGCACTATTCTACTTCTTGTGGAGTTGCTGAAGAAGCTGTCTTTGTTGTTTATTGTAAAGCTGTTAAAATGATTGATGCCTTTTTATATTTAAAGTAATCCACAGCTTTCAAAGCACAACTATCCAACAGTTTCTTTTTACCATACTGTACATATATAATAGTAATTCACGGTTGTTACACAAGATGCAGTGATTTACATCTTCAAAGAGTCCTTTCAACACCCTGGAGAAATAGCATGTATCATTCCCATTTTACTGATGGGAGAATGGTCACCGAGGTTAAGACCAAAATTCTCATTAAGTGGCCAGTGATTTGACATGCCTCAGTTTTTGGGTGTCCAACTAGAACAGGGGTCTCAAACATGTGGCCTCCGGAGTTATTTCCTGCAGCCCGCCATAGGTGCCGACTCCACCGGCAGCCAAGCTCCCCTCAGTCCCTGCCGTCCTCCCTCCCCGCCAAGTGCACCGCATTCCCACTCCTTTGCTTACCTCCCAGCACTTCCTGCCACCAAACAGCTGTTTGGCAGCGCTTAGGACTTTCCAGGAGGGAGGGGGGAGGACCGGGGATGCGGCGTGCTCAGTGGAGGAGGCGGAGAAGAGGCAGGGCCAGGGCGGGGATTTGGGGAAAGGGTTGGACTAGGGGCAGGGAGGGGCGAAGTTGGGGCCGAGCCTTTGGTGAAGGGGTTGGAATGGGGGCGGGGAAAGGGTGGGGCCTCATGGAAGGGGTGGAGTGGGGGCGGGGGCAGGGGGGGCTTTTGTATCTTTGTATGAAAAGGTTTCAGTGATGCGGCCCTCGGTCCAATGTACTAGTCCTCATGTAGCCCTCGTGGTGATTTGAGTTTGAGATTCCTGAACTAGAAACACCTCAGGCCTGATTTTCAGAAGTACTGAGTTTTCTCAAATCCAGCTGAAGTCAATGGGAATTACAGATGTTCAGCACAATCCAGGGTCATCAAATTGCTGGAAAGGCAGCTTACCCAAGGGATGTTGGTGGGGATGGACTTTGACCTCTTGAGGTTCCTTCCACCCCTACATTGACTCTGTGATAAGTGCAACTCTAATGCAACTCACCATCTGGGCTGAGATGTCTCAAGTTGGGCACTAATAATAGATGACAGTTTTGAACATAAGAATGGACATACTGGGTCAGACCAAAGGTCCATCTAGCCCAGTATCCTATCTTCTGACAGTGTCCAATGCCAGGTGCCCCAAAGGGAATGAACAGAACAGGTAATCAAGTGATCCATCCCCTGTTGCCCATTCCCAGCTTCTGGCAAACAGAAGCTAGGGATACCATCCCTGTCCATCCTGGCTAATAGCCATTGATGGACCTATCCTCCATGAACTTATCTAGTTCTTTTTTGAACCCTGTTATAGTCTTGGCCTTCACAACTTCCTCTGGCAAGGAGTTCCACAGGTTGACTGTGTGTTGTGTGAAAAAATACTTGAAATGTTTGGCCTAAGTGATTGGTCTAATGCCATACAGTGAATTACTGCCTGGGATTAGAATTTAGCTGCTCCCAGTATCATGTGCTGTCCACTAGAATTCACATGAATTTATGGCTCCATTCAAGAGAAGTCAAGCTTTAATTCTACTTTATTAAAATCTTAAGATTAAATAAAAACTAAAAGAGGCATAATACATTAAAATCATGCATTACAAACAAGGAACATTATTCCATAGTACAGCAAAAGCAGAGATGATATGTTAGCCTGAACAGATATGTTTACAGTTTTTAGGTTGTGTATAGAAGATTAAGGATTTTCTATACATATCTGAGGCAGGAGCATTTGTTGCATACACAGCTGGCTAAAATCCAAAGTCACTGTTTTCAGCTTGTTCCCAGGGTTTTCCTTCTGTTTCAGCTGAGGGAATACACTCAGATTTAGCCCAGCTGTTTCTTGAATATGCAAAAACAAACCGGGAGTATTTGTGTTTAATAATGTAGGAGACAGAATAGCATGCTCCCTATTGGAGCCAAATTTTGCCCCTACACTATACTGCTGAACAGCCATCAATGGAAGCTACTGGTGAGTATCAGAGGACAGAATATGGCCCTAAGAGAAAACCAACAGGAAACAGCAAACCTGACACCATGTGTTTGTCAGTGACCATCTGTTAATGATTGCCTTTCTGTCACCTGGAGAGAAGAAATGAGAAAATGAAATGTGCACATGGATCTCTGCTGTTGCATTCCCAACACCAACACTTACTGGTGGATCCGCGCTCGGCTAAAGGGTGCTGTGTAACAATCTGTCTCTTCCAGGTCAGGGAGGGCCTCCTTGTCAAGCTTCATTGGATTTCTGGGCAACCAACTTTTCAGCTCTCTGATATTCCTCTGCAAACTGGAACAATGACAAGTTAGACTTATGGTCCCAGCTGCACGTCACTTTTGTTGCCATCATAGCTATATATGCTGGATGAGAATGAACTATAAGCTTGAAATGAAAGCAAGAGAGTGCTTATTTTTTCTAAATTACTAAAACAAAATTAAAAAGTCAATGCTTACGTTATTTGTGGCCCAATCTTTTGGACCTCACTCAAACACCATTCCCACTGCCATCAATGGGAGTTTTGTCGAGCAAGCATGGCAGGAGGAAGGTAATAGCATACTGCTTTAGAGAATGACTCTCTGCATTGCAATTTCTTCCCAAGGTAGCTCGTTTGGAGCAATTACAATGTCCACCCTTACTCAAGGATATGCTTAAAGTGCTTACTCTAAGATATAAACACAAACCCTTTAGATACCTCATACGCAAATTTCCCTCTTTTAAAGTGAGAATTAAAAATATAGTCCTTAATTGTATATTTATGAACCTGGTCCCTGCACATTTAATTACATCTCCATATGATTTGTAGAGCTCTGTCAAAATCTACATATTGTTATATCCCTTCAGAGTATAAGCACAAGTCAAGTAAAACAAGAATACTTTAGAACAAAAGATGAAAAATTGTCAGACAGTCAGCATTTAGACAAAAACTGATGATAATTTTCTGCAATTTTCTAAAGATTCAGGTTATCACACAATTATAGGATTTAGTTCTATGTCTGTGCTTTGTCTATGTCTTTATATAGGCAAAACTCCCTGACTCCCCCCATGAGAGATGTGCTTACATAAGGATGTCAGAACTCAGTTTATAGAAATTAGAGATGGAAGAGATCTATTAGGTAATCTAGTTAATTCCCCTACAATGACAATTCTTCCCTTCAACTTTGCATGATCCTGTATTCCATGCACCTCCAAACTCTCCTCCCATTGAAGTGAATGGGAATTTTGTGTGTTCAAGGAATACTGGATTGGGCCTCATGTTATGATATATTATATCTTTGGAGGCATGGCTGAGTGTCAAGACACCCTAATTACAGCTATATTTTTCAACTGGGTTAAGGCCTGGTTTCCAAAAGCTGCATCTGCATTTTGTACCCACAAAATGAATCCAGGGCACAAATCTGGGTACTTACTCTTATAAATATCTAATTTACATCTGCAATTAAACTGCTAATTGGGTATGGTAGTCAGAGATACAACTACTTGGAATGAGCCCACTTTTTTGTTATGGGAGCAAAAATGTAGGCATGAATTTTGCACCTGCAATTTGAACTTAGAAAGTTTACTCAGAAAAATTACTCTCACAATCAGCAAAGAAACACAGTACAAAAGAAAAGCCAATAACTACTGCTACCAAAAAAAAAAAAAAAATAGTGTGCACATTTATTATTTAGAATCGTAAAATGTAGAGCCAGACTCTCATATAATCCTAATCAGGCCATTTGCATCTAGCAGTTAAAGTTATGGGGAAATATTTTGCATCTGCCATGAAAATATCCCATGAATTAAGCTGAAAGAAAAGTGGAATATAAGTGTGATTGCTGAAAAAGCTTATTTTAAATTGGCAGCAGGCTGCATAGTACGAGCACTCAGGCTTTTCCATTAATTTTTCATTTTCAGGGAGAATCTAACATTAAAAAAAAGTTGTCTGCATTCTCAGAGTATAACATTGTATGTACTGAGACATCCCATGCTATCTGCTACTAGCCAATTACCATATGTGAGGACAGGAGATATCAGATTCTATTTAACTCACACTGCCTTTTCTGCAATTTTACATAAATTTTTCTTTGTATAATTTGTGATCGCTTAATGGTGTCTTATAAACTTGCTGAGCAACCAAGTGTCATTGTCTAACCTGAGTTTCGTAGATATGTGGGTTGCATGAAGGCTCTTATGGGTTGACCTTAAAAAGTCTTGCTCATGTGAGTAGTGATTACTCTCCCAATTAGTTTCTTTTAAGTCAAGTCAGGCTAAGGGTTTGCAGTATCCAGCTGTTAGGATTAAAATTTATGAAAAGAGCAACAGCAGCAGTTATTTTGTTCAAAACTGGCTCTACAGTGTATTTATCAACATTAGACCTGCAAAGGATGATATAGAGATTCAAAGTAAGTAGGCTCTGAAAGAAAACCCAGGTCTCCATTTATATGTTAATTTTTATGGGGCTTGTGGAGAAACTCTCATAACAAAAAATAAACAGATAAATATATAGTTTATTCTGTAGTTAGATATTGCAATAAATAAACCAAACAAATCACAAAGCTATACATGCCTATATCATAACCAGGAAAAGCTATTATGACCAATAAATGGTTCAGTACTCCAAAATTCAGACGTTGTTGAACATAAAAAAACTGCATGTTACCATACGCATACACAATGGAACAAATCAAGGATACAACTTAAGTACACGAAGCACCAGAATACCCAGCTACTGCAATTCACATGTAAGCTAGGTCATTTTCAATTCTGCAGACTTCTGATGAAGGAAGATTGGAATATATCCTTTCTAATACTTAGAAGTAAAAACTAGAGCTGAGCAAATAATTGATTTTTGTTCAGGGGGCAAATCAGATTCATTTGATTTCAAAGATTCATTTGAAACTTTCCCCCTGTTTGGTTTCATTTTCAGGTGTTTTAACCCTACCCTTTTAATACCTCTACTTAAATTTCAAAACGAAATATCATTTTGAAACAAAAAAGTTAAATCATTTCATTTTCAAAATGTTGAAACATACATTTCCAATGATTTTCTTCAGCCAGAACAATTCACCAAATTGGACTTGAATTCACAATTAGTTTCTATAGACCCTAGACTGATTTTTTTTCAGAAAATGAACTATTCATCTGCAAAATTTTGCCCAGCTCTAGTAAAAAATTCAATTAGAGATGGCAACTATGTTATTATAATTCATAATTGCCCAGATTTTGTGGGCCTAAACCAGAATTAAAATATTATGTAAACATTTTGCTGTGTGTATAGTAGAATTTATTTTGGTGTTTTCCTCAATATGAATCTTAAAAGAAAAAAGAAAAAAATTAGTCTGTCTGAAAAATCAGAGACAAAAGACAAACAAAAATCTTTTAGGTCATCTAGTCTGAAGTCTGGGAGAATTCAGACAATTTCTGATATGTGCTTTCTTTATCTGCAATGTATTTACTTTTAAAGTATGAATTATTTAGCCTTATAGAGTACGATCTTGCTGTTCCTGTAGAATGTGGAGATATGAGTGGCAGTACAAGGACATCATGATCAGGTACATATTCACTTAATCGAGTGATTTAATAAATGAGCTGGTAAAAACACAGATATTTGATCCCATAGACGACAGAGCTCTGACCCTGTAAGCATTCCATTGACTTCAATGGAAGTCCCATTCATGGAGAACTTGCAGGATTGGACCCCGTAACAGCTCTTAATTTATTACATTCTTTACTTACAAATATACATAGTCCTAAGTAAGGATGGTTATCTATCTGTACACTATGGACTAGATCCTCAGCTGGTGTAAACAGGCATAGTTCTATTAAATGCAATAGGATTATGTTAGTTTACACCAGCTTAAGATCTGGTGTCATAACCACAATCCAACTCCCACTGAAGTCAATGGAAAGACTCCAATTAACTTCTATGAAAACTGGATCAGGCCCTAAAGCCACATACTACAGAGAGATGTAGAAAAATATTGGGGTTCACTAACTAGCAAATGCATTTTTTAAAGCTAGAATTAATGACAGTTTCTGCAAGGAGAGAGCCTTATTTCACCATAAAAAAAAAAAAAAAAAAACACACACTCCTGTTTCCATTGCTCTACTCCAAGAGCTCTAATCCAAGAGTTGCCATTTTGCTGCAGGAAATATCAGTATTTCATCCTGGATAAAGACTGTGAAATAAAATAACCCATTTTGCATATCTTTAATATGCCAATTTTGAAGTAAATTTAGGGTGACAAAAATGAAGTGTGCGCATGCACAGAACTTTCCTAAACAACAGGTCCAATTCTACAGTGATTATTTATGAGCAAGTCCCACAGGACTGAATAGGTGTGGAATATCTACAGAATTACTCCTAATACATTAATATCATCATGAATTTTTAAAATATCTGACACCAAGGGTATTAAAAATCAAATCCTGCCTGTGCAGATACATCTGAGATTAGAATTTATCCCCAATACACAAAACAGTCTAATAAACTATAATCTTTTATTTAAAAATGAAGTAGGAGTGATGAGAAATATTCATTTTAATGTAGTTCTTTATTCTAGTTCTTGTGCACTCTACCTGTTAATTTCAAAATTTTAATAGAACAGTCATTCCTATGACCTATGTTTATGTTCATAGGTCACAGTTTATCAATCTATAGATTTATTATGGTAATATGGACAGTGATGCACACATACTGAAAAGAATTATAACAATGTGATTTATTTTTCAAATTTTGTGTTGTGTGCATTTTTAGGATTAATTTTCTTATTTAGATTTGGACTTTTCAATAGTAAGAGTTCACATGCAATTCTTTTAAAAAGGTGTTTGCTCTTTTAAAATGCTGGAATAAAAAAAACAGCAAAATATTTAACTTCCCTCACTTGTTTTTTTTAATTTCTCACAAAACAAACTTCATATAAAAATGAAACATGTAAGTGTATTTGTCTCTGATGTTAAAGTTCTCATGGACTTCAAGGTCAGAAGGAAGCAACAGGGGGTCCTGTGGCACCTTTAAGACTAACAGAAGTATTGGAGCATAAGCTTTCATGGGTGAATGCCCACTTCATCAGACGCAAGTAATGGAAATTTCCAGAGGCAGGTATAAATCAGTATGGAGATAACGAGGTTAGTTCAATCAGGGAGGGTGAGGTGCTCTGCTAGCAGTTGAGGTGTGAACACCAAGGGAGGAGAAACTGCTTCTGTAGTTGGATAGCCATCACAGTCTTTGTTTAATCCTGATCTGATGGTGTCAAATTTGCAAATGAACTGGAGCTCAGCAGTTTCTCTTTGGAGTCTGGTCCTGAAGTTTTTTTGCTGTAAGATGGCTACCTTTACATCTGCTATTGTGTGGCCAGGGAGGTTGAAGTGTTCTCCTACAGGTTTTTGTGTATTGCCATTCCTGATATCTGACTTGTGTCCATTTATCCTCTTGTGTAGTGACTGTCCAGTTTGGCCAATGTACATAGCAGAAGGGCATTGCTGGCACACGATGGCATATACAACATTGGTGGACGTGCAGGTGAATGAGCCGGTGATGATGTAGCTGATCTGGTTAGGTCCTGTGATGGTGTTGCTGGTGTAGTTGTATTGTGTTGTATTGGAGCTTATGCTCCAATACTTCTGTTAGTCTTAAAGGTGCCACAGGACCCTCTGTTGCTTTTTACAGATTCAGACTAACACGGCTACCCCTCTGATACTTGACACCATGCAAGGTCAGAAGGGACCATCATGACAATCTAGTCTGACTTCCTGCACATCGCAGGCCACAGAACCTCACCCACCCACTCCTGTAATTTACCCATAACTTCTGGGTGACTTACTAAAGTCCTCAAATCTTGATTTAAAGACTTCAAGTTACAGAGAATGCATGATTTACTCTAGTTCAAACCAGCAAGTGACTGTCTTGCTCTATGCTGTGAAATAGGCAAACAAACAAACAAACAAACAAAAAACAGGGTCTCTGCCAATTTGACCTGGGGGAAAATTCCTTCCTGAATGCAAATATGGCAATATTGTTTGTTACTCTACTCTTAGAAACTAGGTTGATTTCGATTGCATATTCTAGATACCTGTGTTACTAAATGGGATCATAAATCCACCTAACATCCAAGTTTTTATTACACCCAGAAATCCCCAGAAGAATTCAGTATCGAACTAAGTTTGTTTTATGGCATAGCCCTGTTACATTTGCCTTAATATTACAAAAATGTAAGTGGTTTGCTTTGAATTGTACACTAAAATGAAGCAAGCACATGCATGACGGGGAGAGGAGAAAAGCAGTTGTAAATTTATGTTATAAATTATTTCCATCTAATATTATTATTGAAACTGGATTTATAAACCAAATATTGCAATTCAGTGATATTTTGTGATTTGTTTTTGGTTAACTGGTGGTCTTGCACAACCAACAACATATTAACTGAATACTGCACAGGAAATAGTGAACTCTGGCAGGATTTGCACTCTTGGAGGCTCTATAGTGTAATAATTAATTGTCAAGCAAATGTAGATATTTGGTTCATAAATATGCTTAGCAGAATTCCTGTATTTTTTTTTAAATAATTTCGATGGATATCAATGTCTATTTTTAAGCATTTTTTTTAGAATTCTATCAATTTAAATTTTCACATTTGTGCAAAGTTATTGGTTTTAAGCTTTTAAAATTTATCTATTTAAATTTTCACAGTTGCAGGAAATTATGGGGAATTAGAAAATGTTTTTAATGATAGTAAATGTTGAGATTCAAAAAGTTAGAGGTTTATAACTGTTACAATATAAATTGTCAACATCACATATCAAAACATACCAAATAAAACCTTAAATCAAATTTCAATAATTTCATAAGCTGCATTTTTCTTACTTTGTCTCTCTACAAATTTTGATTATACTCGATGGAAATATTTCTGTTGGTGTGTGTGTGTGTGTATGGGTGAAATTGATGTTTATCAACATTTACTGATGCAAATCTAATCCTTCCAAGCTTACTCATAAGCATTAGGACATACATTTTTGGTATGGAAATTAGTCTAGAAATCTGATAAGCTTGTTCCAATTGGTACTTAAATTTTGGAACAGAACAATAGGTCTTACCAGCTCGAGGGTACCGTTTCTACAAGTGAGTGCTTCTCTATGGAAAATTAACAACCCATAATGCGAGAATGGAGCGTATGTTAGAAATATAGTAGAACCTTGCTAACTCACACAGTGAGTCAAAGACCCTTTACTGAATATTACTGTTAGCCATCAAATATATGAAACAAAAGCTCAAGGATACTGCATCACAAAGTGTACTTTTAAATTTAGGCCTTTACTCACAGGCATAAAGTGAACCTGGTGTGTATTTGCGGGCTCAGGTTCCTAGTTCAACAACTGGAGTTTGGTTTTGATTAATACAAAGACATAATGTGCTAGTAAAAAGTATATTTTGTAAAGCAACAATGAAATTTTAGTAACCGGAGGCCTCACTGCAATGCTGTCTTTGATATTAAATCTCTGCTGAAAGACTAAATGAGACCATTGTTTTGATATGAGAAGTATTTCATTTGCAGAGTGAGAATTGGGAAAAACTGTACTGTACTGCATCATGTAACAGCTGGCTATTTTAAGGCATTATTTGTGTTAATGCATTTTTGAGTTTCCATGAATCAAATTTCATGGTTTTAGTTGCTTTGGATAAATTTACAACTGCTAATGTTTAGCAGGTGACTATATGCAAGATTAGAAGCTATGCATCACCCACCAACCTGCCCATGGTTTTGCTCCTCCAGTCAGTGTAATAACACTTTTTCCTGAAAGAATAGCAGAAGTCATCTGAGAACAATCAAGTAAGAGACAGTTGAAAAGGAATCCCACATTATATAAGAACACATACCATGCACATTTACATGCTAAAGAGTGAAAAACATCTTTAAATTGAAATACAGTAATTTGTTAAGGATATTCTGATCTGTGTATCTGTTCGAATTTGAAATGGTTCATATCATGACTCTTGAAAAATGAATCTAAATTTTGATATGACTGGATCTATATAGGCTGGGCCATGTCCGACTACTGATTCACTCACTGAATTCTCAATAAAGATAATACAAGTTTTGTCCAAAAAACTATTAAGATATGGCCCTTCTTAATTTTATTAATTCTACAGGACTCATTTTCAAAATTAGTAGTTGCTTTAGTTCTGCATTAAAGGCTATATACACACTCTTAAATCTGTACATGTGACTCTCATCGACATCCATTACCATTTTGCATGCAAATCAAGAGCAGTATATGGACCCAAGATTCATTAAGCAGTAACTGGAACAAATTGTTTTTATATTTCAGTTCTCTTCTCTCTTCTTTTCACTGGGTACAGTAACTTCTGAGGGAAAAAGTCATGAACTTTCCTATGAAATCTTCACAGAGAACAGTTATTCTTGAAACACAATACACATACAGATTTGAGGCAAAATATTTTTTTCACTTCCCACTACTGCTCTACATGCCCCCTCCCTCTATATCAAGCAACCTTTACAAAAGAACATAAGAATGGCTCTACTGGGTCAGATCAAAGGTCCAGCTAGCGCAGTATCCTGTCTTCTGACAGTGGCCAGTGCGAGGTGCCCCAGAGGGAATGAACAGAACAGGTAATTATCAAGTGATCCATTCCCTGTTGCTCATTCCCAGCTTCTGGCAAACAGAATGGCTATTAGCCATTGATGGACCTATCCTCCATGAATTTATCTAGTTCTTTTTTGAAACCTGTTATGGTCTTGGCCTTCACAACATCCTCTGGCAAGGAGTTCCACAGGTTGACTGTGCATTGTGTGAAGAAATACTTCCTTTTATTTGTTTTAAACCTGCTGCCTATTAATTTCATTTGGTGACCCCCTAGTTCTTGTGTCATGAGAAGTAGTAAACAACACTTCCTTATCTACACCAGTCATGATTTTATAGACCTCAATCATATCTCCCCTTAGCCATCTCTTTTCCAAGCTGAAAAGTCCCAGTCTTATTAATTTCTCCTCAGATGGAAGCCGTTCCATATCCCTAATAATTTTTGTTGCCCTTTTCTGACCCTTTTCCAATTCCAATATATCTTTTTTGAGATGGGGCGACCACATCTGCACACAGTATTCAAGATGTGGGCGTACCATGGATTTATATAGAGGCAACATGATATTTTCTGTCCTATTATCTATCCTTTTCTTAATTATCCCCAGCATTCTGTTCACTTTTTTGATTGCCGCTGCACATCGAGTGGATGTTTTCAGAGAACTATCCATAATGACTCCAAGGTCTCTTTCTTGAGTGGTAACAGCTAATTTACATCATTTTATATGTATAGTTGGGATTATACTTTCAATGTGCATTACTTTGCATTTATCAACATTAAATTTCATCTGCCATTTTGTTGCCCAGTCTCCCAGTTTTGAGAGATCCCTTTGTAGCTCTTCGCAGTCTGCCTGGTCTTAACTATCTTTAGTAATTTTGTATCATCTGTTGCCACCTCACTGTTTACCCCTTTTCCAGATCATTTATGAATATGTTGAATAGGACTGGTCCCAGAACAGACCCCTGGGGGATACCACTATTTACCTCTTTCCATTCAATTTACCTCTCTCAATTCAAACCTTTCAATTTTGCAAGTGACTTAGGCCCTGATCCTGCAATCTCATGTAGGTGAGTGTACACTTATGTCAGCGCAGAGACCCACTGAAGACACAGGATACTGCCTGTATGGATCAGTTTGCTGGATCATGGCCTTACTTTGTACATACTAGTCACCAAAGGGTATAAGTTGCCTAGACCCTTTATGCTACTGTGTATTAAGAGTAAAGCAATGTTTTTGAGTATCCGCACTTAAAATAAATGGCTAAACTCTTTTTAGCCAATTTTCAAGAAGTATTTTCACAGGAATATCATTAAACATAAAAAATATTTCAGTTCTGGATGTTAAACAAATGAGATCCTCATCAGATGGTAACTTCACAACCTAGAATAATTCTTAGGGACTTGGCAGCCTGATTTGTGATGTTCCTAAACAGAGTTGCAAAGGGAGCACAGAAACCACAGAAGTTAATTTTTTTGATATTATACTTAAGAAACATGACTTCTTTTGTTACCTTTAATTACCCTTAACTGTTCCACTCAGGAGGAGTCCAGCTGAGCTACAGACATAGGTCATTTACTCATTATACATATTGCAATTTCTGTTTTACAGATGATATTTGTTGTGCATGCATAAACATCTTTTTGCTCGAGTTTCAATATTATATGGCAAAGCTGCTGCCTCTTATACATATATTTTAAGCATGCAATAGGTTTCTTTTTAATAGAACATTCAGGCATATCCCATTAAAAACATAAGTATAAATAATTCATGATCCCCAATGTAATCATGTGAAAATATTGAAATGTATGTCAAAGACAACAATTATTGCCAAGTATTAAAAAAACCTTATTGATAACTATTCATGTATCACTTTTCTTTTTACATTATATACCATACTGAGCCTCAAAGATCAACTGTCAGAAAAAGAGCTGGGCAAATAACTGATTTTTTGGTTCACTGGTGGTTCCTTGGCCAGGGTTAAGGGGGGAGAAACAAAAAAACCTTTTGGTTCAGGTGGAACTAAAACTGAAATTTTTCAGAATTATCAGCAAGTTGAAAAGTTGGGAAAATTTCAATTTGGGTTGAATGAAAGATTTAGTTTGACCCAGCTCTGTGACTATTGAAGTATTTTATATGAAGTGGAACAACTTCAAAGAAAGAGATTTGGAAAAATATTCCCACCCAGAATATTCCATACATTTCAACATTTACAAAATGTTTTCTTTATTCATTCAGACTGAAGTAATTGGCTGAAATCAACATAAATTTGCTTTTTCACTCAACCTGAATTTGCATTTTTCCATGAAAAAAATGTTTCAGACGAATTTCCCTCCCTCCCCCCCCCACCTGCTGTAGTAGTAATACATAATATGCACTGAAGTATGACTTTTTATCAGTAGAGTTAGTTTGCAGTTTTGCATTGACTTTACTGAGAACAGGCTCTGGGTCTTTGGATAGTCCCTTGGGATGGAAACATATAAATGATTTTGGTTCTTCTCAGCTACATTTATGCTATGTCTAGGACCAAATACTTCCCCCTTACATGGGTAATTCTGTTGATTTCAATGGGACTTCTGATGTAGGGTGACCCAACAGCAAATGTGAAAAATCGGGACAGGGTGGGAGAATAATAGGAGCCTTTATAAGAAAAAGACCCCAAAATCAGGACTGTCCCTATAAAATCAGGACATCTGGTCACCCTATTCTGATGGGAGATGTGTATTTAAGACACAGTTTAGAGATAGGCCATGAATTCAGATAAAATATTCTCTTTGGGGCTATGCCTACTATTGGTATCATTAAAGAGCAAGATTGTGACCCACCCTTACATCGCTGAGCAGGAGAGTAAGGGGGTGTAACACATGAGGCTTGATGCATCATGGGTCAACCACAGTGGGGAAAAGCAGCCTCTGTGGCGCCACTACTCCCTCTCCCATGCAGATGGAAGGGAGTGGGGTGGCTAGGATTAGGGAACGGGTAGAGCCTTAGTTCTCGGTAGGGGAAGGAATCTGCTGGTAGTAGAGAGCACACTTTGGGAGAGAACTGTATTATTCAGGTGTATAATAAGGCTACCTCTCTCCAAGAGATGAGAAGTGCAGTTACCTCAGCAACAGAATATAGACTATGTTATAACTGCTTAGAAAATGGTTAAGTAAAACCTCAGTACAAGTATGCACTTAAAAAAAAAAGTCTATTTAACATATGTATACTCTGTGTGTGTAAGCCGTGTAACTTTGCTTTTTAGAACCTACTTTTCAAGTATCTGAAGTGAAAGAAACATGAATGAAATAAAGCAGAGTAATAGCCAAGGAACCAATGGCCATGAAACAAAAGGAGAGAGAGAGAGAGAGAGAGAGAGAGAGAGAGAGAGAGACCTGGATTAAGAATTTTATTAAAAAGTTGGTTTGAATGCCTGCCTAGAAAAATTGCTAATTAGACTCCAATAAAATTGTTAGCGTATATAAATATTTGTAGGAACTGGACCTTATTTCATAAATTTATCTCTAAAGTAAGGAAATCAGCTAGATCAAATATCTAAATAATTATTGTACTTTAAGTCTTTCTAAAAATAACAAGATGGGAGAAAAAACAGTATTAGGAAATGGGGAAAAATGATTAAAGTGAAATATACAATTAATGGCCCCAATCCAACAAATACGTTTATGCATGTGAGTAACTTTATGCATCTTAGCAGTCCCACTCAAGTAAGTCATAAATGCAGGATTAGGCCCAAATTACACGACCTCACTGACTCCCAAAATATTGCCCTTTTATTTTTTTAAGTCGAAGTGAATTTCACTAGCATCCAAGCTGCAGGACTAGTCACGTAGTGGTTTATTTTTATGCTGTATTGCGTGCGGTATATAATTCCCATTCTAGCTATCACACTTCAAAGGCAGAGTAGAATGCCAGCTATGATTCCTTCTATAAAACACTAATCAGTTCCCATGCTCTTCTTTTATTAATTTGTTTTTCATTGAAATAAATAAGCAGTTATGAGAAGGCTGGGTTGTTTACAGAACTGCTAATGGGAGCTTTAATCACTCCCTGTTACTGATTCATTCTCCTCTGCCTTTGGTTGATGGCTCACTTGCTGACAAGGTCAGAGCTAGCAGACAACTATTCAGTTTTGCTCTCAAATTAAAAACAAAAACAAAAACAAAAAACAGCCCCCCCCCCTTTTTTTGATGGTGGTTGTTCAAATATTTCAGAGTGTTGAGCCTAAATTAGCAATATTACAACTTGGAAAACTTGCACTTCTCATCCTAAAAGTGCTCCAAAGACATTAGCCAATTTGATCTCAACATTCCTGTCAGCTAGGAAAAAGTATCGTCTCCTCTTTTTTACAGGGAAATCTTGCTCACATTTAAGCTAATTGATTTCAGTGAGGTCAGAATCTCACCTAATAAAGTTTTGATTTAAAAAAAAAATTGCATGGACCTGAATTTACATACACAACCTCAGCTTGCACAAGCAAATTAGGTATTTTGCTTCCACAATTTAGTAAAGACAATTAAAACAGACTCATGTAGTTTTGCCAATGCAGCAGCAGGAGTCATAAACAGAACCAGGATTAGAATGCCAAACTGTCACTCCTCTAATCAGACCACTAGGCTGCATCACTCCCCCATGACAAGACAGTCAGGCAGCTGACTAGCTCTAAGAGCCCATTTTATTATATTTTTACCAAGAGTTTTTTCCCATCTTGCTGGAAGTAAACACCAGTTATCTGGCACAAAGCTGAAACAAGTTGTTAGAAATGCTGGCTGTAAGTTTCACCAACAAATTAAAGAATATCCAGAACATCCCTATCTTTGTGCAAGAACTAGCTGTGGATTCATCAAGACTAGACACGGGAATAAATTCACCTCCTCTAAGCCCCGAAGAACATCTTAAAAAGCCAAATATGGAATCCATGTGTAAGGTTTGCAGCGGCTGACTGGGAAATTCAGTGATATTCCCCATCAATCAAAAGCTAAGATAGCAACAAATAACTGGTGAACTGTCTAAATGAATTCCAATCTTCAGTTAGAATCCCAGGGCAGATGTCCCTCCCATATGATAAAACTTGCTCAAGGGGAGGAAAACTGAGAATCCCCTCACAGAGTTTCTCCTTGTTTGTCAGCGATGGGGTTGCTCCCCAAAAATAGACTGCTGAACCCACCCCCCAGCCCTGTGGAACTCAGAGGATCATTTGGAGACCAGAGCTATTTGTGTAGAGGCCTCATGCTTCTGCACTAGATCCAAACCCAGCATAGACTGCTCTTGTCTGCTGGTAAAAAGCCCATTTTGTTTAGTGGTTTAAAATGGCAAGAAAGAAAGAGTTCATTTGGGTCCTGAAATTTAGAGAAAAATGAATATTTGAACCGTTAACAATGAATCATTCAAGTGAGAGAGAAGCACATATGGCAATATCAAAAAATCTTCCTTAATCACATGGTAAATGATTATTAATCAAGTTGTTTACTATGAAAAGGGATCTGGGAAATGATTCAGTCAAAGAGTTTAAATTTCATAATGCTCTGGTTTAATGTAGGGATGGGTACTCAAACCTATTTTCAGTTGAAGACAGACAGGCTGCCTGAGAGTTTCTGGGTGAAGTCTAAGCTTAGGACCTATTTACATGAAGGATTATCTCTCTCTCCCCATGCCATACTGTCATAGTTGAAATCAGCAGAGGCACTCCAGCGAGAGCCCCACTGATGTCAGTGAGAAGGAGCTGCTGTAAGGGCATTCTCAGTGAGGCATTCTCACTTTGGAATTTGATTGCCACCTTGGCCTGATGTATCCCAGATCCAGTGAGTTTCAGCACACACTACAAGGGTTATCTTCCCCCCCGCCCCCCACAGGCATTTAAAAATTATGGGAAATTATAAGCATGGGGAATTGTTGCAGGGGTGGGGGAATTGCATATTACATCTACTGGTTTCCTGGAGATAGGTTATTTTTAATTGTATTTCTGTACTTACTACAAGAATACATTTATGTTGTAATTTTTAATTTTAAAAGTGTTTAGAGTTTATGGACAAGGCTGCCTTTTAGCATTTGTATAGCTCTAAATAAATAAGGAGACTGAAGATCATCAATCTGGAAACAGGAAGTGAAGAGAATTCCAGGAACACAAGGGCTCTGGCTTTCTCCAGAATGTCAGGGTTTTATCTCTGAAAGAGCGAATATTAGTTGACTCTGTAACTTCCCTTGCCTTTGGATATAATTCCAGTCAAGCTCTGGCTGTGATCCATCATTCAGAAGAAGATTCCGTGCTCCTAAGCCTAAAACCACAAACCACAGATCTTTTGAGACCATGAAAAGGACCTCCATAAAAGGTCTTGCAAAATGTGTGTGATTTGCTTTGAGCAGTAAGTTCTTCAGGGATATGTGAGTTTGTTAAGAAAGTAAGCTTTTAATACAGTGGCCTCTATCATCAGCCATGTTTTTACCCCCAAAATTGGCCTTAAAAATTATTGTTTTTGAAGAGATCAGAAGAGAGGAATTTAGTTATAATGCAGCAGGAGGCTTTTTTGTTCAGTTTGAACAATAGGAGGGGACTCCATGTTACCTTAATGAATGAGTAAAAACAGTTAAATATAAAGCATAAAAATCAAAGTATTAAAAATAAAATAGTTACCACAATACCTGAAAGGCATCCTGATGTTCATTCTTTCTGCATATTTGCATAACGTATCCCATGGACAGTGAATTTTAACAAACATTATGTCGTTGCTCGTAATAGCTGGCTGCAATGGGTGATAAAATAAATATATATTAACAGTTGAGTACCACGTAGCAGTCTGGTTTCTGAAAACATGCCTATGGGCCAACTTCTGCTCTCAGAGGTGTGCGCTTTGCTCCCACTAAAGTCTATGGCATCATCTAGAGTCCTAAGTAAAGAATAGTACATGATAATATGTGCACTGAAGTTGCAATGAGATATGGAGATGAGCATAATCAAAGACATCTTCCAGTCTATTCCACTGACCATACAGACTGCTGTTTTCTAGTGTTTTATATTTATAGTCTTATTATGAATGTCTTTAAAGATAGGGCTTCCACCACTGCCTTTGGAACACTATTCCCCAGAACTATATATATTGATTAAAAAAAAAATCTATCCTTACACTCTTGTACCATTCTTGGGGTGAAATTCTGATCATAATGAAGTCAATAGGAGTTTTGCCATTGACTTCAATGGAGTCAAGATTTCACCCTACGTGCTAGCCTTTTTACATTTATTATAAATTATAAGCAACAAGTAAGCAATATAATAAAACAGAAAGTTCAAAAGCCATATGTTACATGAAGTGCTGTATGAAATATTCATTACATAATTAAACACACTCAATGTTACTATTTTTGGAGTCTGCAGAGCTCCCAGAAACATGCAGTGTTTTAGTATGAAAGTTTTCACAAGTAAAGTGTTCTTCAAAGTAGAGCATAATTTTTTTTACATTATCTTGTTGCTCACAGTCATTGAGAGATAACTTCATTTTAGGTGCATTTCAAATTTCCTTTTCAAAATGGCATTATAGTGGTAGTTGAAAGACTGACGTCGCCTTGCATTTCTTCTGAATCAGACTGGCTGAGCCTACTCCATGGGCTCAGTAAGATAAACAGAATTCATTGTGATTCATTTTCCTAGAGGAAGTGACTCAGTTTTATGAACTGTTTCTGAGCCAGTCAGAAGAATGTTACTGTAACTTACTTTTCCAAAGGACTTAGCCCTTAGAGTAACCTAGTAACTATTCATAAGGGGCTTTAGGATAGGGCTCTATTCCATATCTCTGGGAGCCAACAGCAGTCGGAGGTGGTTTTCTTCAGCTTTCTGCCAGAGTGAGTAAATGAAAAATTTACCCCCGCCCCGCCCACGACCATTCTGGATTGGCATCACAGAGACTATGATGGGTGGCTCCCACTTGAAGACACCAGTGTGGAGAATGGATCTACCATCTGCCCAAGGATGGTGTCAGCAGGCCATATGTCCTTCTCCCCAAGATGACAAGCCTAAATAGGGGATATGGGTGCGGTAACAAGGGTATAGTCTGGTGTGGGCCTGCTAAGGGAAGACGACAAATATCATGTCTGTTTTGTGCCTTTATAGATTTCAATTTTTTCCCAAATCATAATCAACACTGTAGAATTACATCTAATTTGCTGAATTTACTGATTTGCAAAATCTTCTCAAGGATCTTGAGCATTGCATGATGAACAAATAACAAATATCCAAAACACAAGACCTGGTAGTAATGGGGACTTTAATTACCCAGACATCTGTTGGAAGAGTAATATGGCAAAACACAAAATTTCCAATAAGTTCTCGGAATGTATTGGGGAAAATGTTTTGTTTTAGATGACAGAGGAAGTAATCAGGGGTACAGCCATTTTACACTGATCTGAAGGTTAAAGGGAATTTGGGTGAGAGTCATTATGATAGATTTCATGTGTCTGACAAAGCGGGTATTCACCCACAAAAGCTTATGCTCCAATACGTCTGTTAGTCTATAAGGTGCCACAGGACTCTTTGTCGCTTTTTACATGATAGATTTCATGATTCTAAGGAAATGAAAGAGTGTGAGCAGCAGAATAAGAAGAATGGAATTCAAAAAAGACAAAATCAGAGGACTTCCCATGGGAAGAAATCCCAAGAGATAAAGGATTTCAGGAGAGCTGGCAATTTCTCAAGAGACAATATTAAATGCACAACTACAAACTATTCTGATCAGGGCCGGCTCCAGGCACCAGCCGACGAAGCACGTGCTTGGGGCGGCACCTTAGAAGGGGCGGCAAATGTTGGGGTGGTGGTGGGCGTTCGCAGTGTTTTTGTTGGTTTTTTTTTTTTGTTCGGTGGGGCGGCGCTAGAGGGTTTTTTTTTTTTTTTTTTTCATTTCGGCCGGGCAGCGCGGGGAGTATTTCGGCGGCGCGGCGCTGGAGGTGGGGCGGGGGCTTCGGCGGCCCGGCCCGGCGCACCGGGGGGTTGGGCGGCCTGGCGCAGTGCTTCGGGGGGGGGGGTGGGCGGGGGTTTGGGTGGCGCGGCGCTGGGGGGGGGGGGGAGGCGGGGGCTTCGGCAGGCCCGGCCTGGCACGGCGCACCGGGGGTTTGGGCGGCCCGGCTCGGCGCTCGGGGGGGTTGGGCGGCGTGGCGCTTCGGAGGGGCAGGGGTTTGGGTGGCCCGGTGCGGCGTTCAGGGCTTTGGGCGGGGCGACGCGGCGCTCGGGGAGGGTGGAGGGTTCGGCGGCCCGGCGCAGCGCGGCGCTCGGGGGTTTGAGCGGCCCGGCGCTCCAGGGGTTTGGGTGGCCCGGTCCGGCACTCTGGGGGGAGGGGGTGTTATGGTGGGGCGGCGCTCTTCTTTTTTGCCTGGGGCGGCAAAAAAGTTAGAGCCGGCCCTGATTCTGATGCAAAGGAAAGATAGGATGAATAATAAGATGCCATCAGGAGTGCTTTAATGATCTGAAAATCAAAAAGGAATCCTACAAAAAATGGAAACTGACAAATTGCTAAACAGGAATATGAAATATACAAGCTTGTAGGGACAAAATCAGAAAGAATAAGGTGAAAATGAGCTATAGCAATGGATATAAAAGGCAATAAGAGGTTGGTCTTTAAATACATTAGGAGCAAGATAAAGATGCAGGAAATTGTAGGTCCTCTACTTAGCATGGAAGAAGAGTTTATAACATCATGAAGGCGAAGGCAGGGCCGGCTCCAGGCACCAGCTGAGCAAGCTGGTGCTTGGGGCAGCAGATTGTTCGAGGCGGCATTCTGCCCAATCCTAGGGCGGCACGGCCGTTTTTTTTTTTTTTGGTTCCGGAGCACCCTGCAGGGCAGTCCTCTTCCTTCCCTCCCCGCAGACCGGAGCGGAGCCCTCGCGGCAGGCAGCAGGAGGCTTTGCAGCGGGAGGGGCCGCGTGGCAACGCCCCCGCTGTAGCCCTGACCGTCCCCTTCACTCTCTCTCCCGCCCGCTCCCTCCCCCACAGCCGGTCCCCCTGCACCCACGCTCCGGCCGCGCCGCAGGGTTTTTTTTTTTTTTTTGGCTTGGGGCGGCCAAAAAGACAGAGCCGGCCCTGGGCGAAGGTGCTTAACATCTATTTTGCTTCAGTCTTCACTAAAAAAGTTAATGGTGCTCATACTCAATACAATTAATATTAACAATGGGGACAGAATGCAAACCAAAATAGGGAAAGAATAGGTTAAAGAATATTTAGATAAGCTAGATGTATTCAATTTGGCAGGACCTGATTAAATTTATCCTAAGTACTTAAACAGAAGTCGCTGAAGCAAACTCAGAACTGTTAGCAACTATCTTTGAGAAATGATGGAAGATGGATGAGGTCCCAGAGGACTGGCGAAGGGCAAATGTAGTACCAATCTTTAAAAGGGGGAACAAAGAGGACCCAGAAATTATAGACCAGTCAGCCTAACTTCAATACCTGAAAATATACTGGAGCAAATCATCTATGTGAAAGGACCTAGAGCATAATAAAGTTATAAGGCATAGCCAATATGGATTTGTCAAGAACAAATCATGCTAAACCAACCTAGTTTTCTTCTTTGACAGGGTCTGTGGCCTAGTGGATGGAGGAAGCAGTAAATGTGACATATTGATTTTAGTAAAGCTTTTGATACAGACCTACATAACATTATCATAAGCAAACTAAGGAAACGTGGTCTAGATGAAATTCTACAAGGTGGGTACAGAAGTGGTTGAAAGACCATACACACAGTGGTTCACTATCAAACTGGGAGGTCTTATCTAGTGTGGTCCCACAGGGGTCAGTCCTGGGTGTGGTGCTATTAAATATTTTCATTAATGACTTGGATAATGGAGTAGAGACCATGGCTTATAAAATCTGCCGATGACAGCAAGTGGGGGGGGGGGGGGGGTTGCAAGCACTTTGGAGGAGAAGATTAGAATCTAAAATGACTGACAAATTGGAGAGCCCTAGCGTAGTCTTCCAAGGGAGGTTGGGAATCTTGGTCATTGGAGGTTTTCAAGAACAGGTTGGACAAACACTTGTCAAAGATGGCCTAAGTTTACTTGGTCCTGCTTCGGCTCAGGGGGGTGGACTCGATGACTTTGAGGGCATTCCCATCACAATATTTCTATTTTCTTATTATTACTGCTTCCTACATTGCTCCTTCCTGGTCAATATTTCAATTTCAGATTGTTTTCCTCCAGATGTATTCACTTGCATTTTTATAGATCAAACATACTGGTGGGGTTGAGTCTTTTCTTCCAAGAAATGGACCTTCCAAGGTCCATTCTTAACCATTTTGGGGGAGATTTCAAAGGCCAAACAGGCAGTTAGATGCGAAACTCTCATTAAAAGTCAATAGCACCTGGGCACCTCATTCCACGTCTTTGGATTTTTATTTTATTTTAAAATTAATATTTTTAACCAATTTTTTTTTAATAAATCTAATAACAATAAGTTTGGATTCATAAGTGACATGTTTATTTTTTCTGTTTTATCCCCCACCTGCAGTTTAACTCCAGAAAACTTTCCAGCTGGTTGCTGATTACTTTTTAAATCAATGCGATATCTCTGGAGAGAAACTAATATTAAAGTAATTGGCAATGTAGCAGGTGGTAAATCATTTTGAGTATACATTTTATTATTGTTCTTTCTGTTAGCAATCTTCTTTGTTTTAATACATGCCTTTCATCTTCCTTCCCTCTCAGTCCTCTTTACAAGTTTTAACTGTGAGAGTAGGAACTGAAAATGGTTTATCACCACAGACAATTGGATTTTGAAAGCCTATTGTTAATACACTCGAAGGACAAAATTAAGGCCGTGGTGAAAGCAGGTACAACTCTTAATGAAGTTAACAGGAGTTATACCCATTTATGCCAGTGATTAATTTGACAATGAGACTTTACATAAGGAATGTAAATAATGAAATGTAAATATATGTAAAACTCATTTATCATATCACTCTGCTGGACATTTCCTCAGAACTAATTAAAACAGCAAGGGAAAGATCATCATCTTGTGTTAATCTGTATAAATCCACTGAAGTCACCACCTCATTATGCACTGGATCTGGTGTAAAACCTACTGTAGATTTTTGGTAGTAGTTTCTGCCTCGGTTATTTCAGAGTACTGGTCAGGAATGGGCGGCGGAGGGTGGGGGTTTGTCTATCAGGACATGACAGTGGTTTGCTATGGTGTATGTGTGGATGGGGAATAATTTTTACTACTACCTATTTCATTTTGTTTTCAAGTGAAAGGATTATAAAATCTTATGCGGATTTTAATTTTTTTAAATATACACTTAGGACCTGATCTTGCACCACTGAGTGAGAGTAAGAGCTGAAAATACTTCAGGTCTGAGTGTCTCATGCAAGCAGCAAGAAGGACATTAGAAAGTAATTCCATCAAATCTCCTTCATAGTTAACATGCTTTCTGTCTTTATCCCTCCTCACTTCTTTCCCCTTGTTTTAACAGGCTTCTCAGTACTAGTACTCTGAGTAAAATACATCCCAAGACAATCAAGTTGCAGAAGGCTCCGAACACAATGGAAAAGTAGAACATCCTCTGTTTGGGAGGAAGATGGCTGTGAAGTTGGCATATAGGGGACTCTCACCCCTCCAATGCCAGCTCTACATCATTCAGCACACAAAAAGGGGATCTGGATAGCCCAGAGAGCCCAGTGAATCTGACAAAAAGAGATCAGAGCCACTATTCCATTGCAGGGAGCCGGAACAGTTGGTATAAAGGGATTAGTTACAGAGATGCCCCACACTTTGCCTGTTACTTGGTGGTGAATTCCTATCCATGTTGTGGAAAGGATTGAATTTCATCCACTATGCTGACAGACCGCTTCCAATTTATAAATATTGGCAGAAGTCACTTATCAGTGGACATGATCCTGCAGTTCTTACTCACTGAAAACTGCCATGCTGAAGCCAAAGAGCATTTTGCCTGAGGATAGATAGTTGGGTCCATGACAATATTTCTTACACATATCTAAAAGGAAATGCTACTTTTATTCTATAATTCTTGAAGGAATATTAATCATTTCAATGCTTAACCTTTAAGACAGACAAGATAGGTGAGGTAATATCTTTCATTGGATCAACTTCCGTGGTTGGAGGAGACAAGTTTTTGAGCTTATATAGAGCTCTTCTTCAGGTCTAGTTAAGCTTGAAAGCTTGCTTTTTTTCCATCAACCAATAAAAGGTATTACCTTACCCACCTTGTTTCTCTAATATCCTGGGACCAACTCGTGTGGCTACAACAACACTGCAAACAACCTTTAAAACACAGATAATAGGGAGAAAATGTTATCTACATAACACCGGAAGGGCACAGTAATGTATGTTTTTAACTATACTGTCTTTGCGTGGCAGCTTGCAAGGTGTCATATTAAGGGGACTGAAAAAATAAAGTGAATTTAAGAATAAATACATTACAATTACAAAGATTTACAGTTTTGTTTTAAGTCATTTTACAGACTTATAATGTTGCTTTGCATGATTTTTTTTCTTTCAAAATGATTGTTTTGCATCTAAACTTGTCACATTTAAACAATATCTTGTTAGAGAATTATCTGATATTCAAATTAAATTCTGAATTTAGAAAGCTTTACTTTTCTAAAATGTCAAGTTTATTGCTTGTTAATAGGCTTTTGGGGATAATGGTTCTGTTTTCAAAATATCAGACATTTTCAGATTTTTTTTCTGTTTTGCTAGATTGGATCAAAATAGTAACAACAATATTAAATACAATAATTTCAAAATTAGCTAATTTAATTGTCAAATTAGCTGAGACTGTGTGTAGGTATGTGCACGAATGACTTGAAAGAGTCTAACAACTTTGTTTAAATAAGACCCTATTCTGGTCTCCATTTAACTGGTGTAAATCAGGAGTAATTCCACTGAATGCTATGGAAGTTCACAAGCGAGAGGAGAATAAAGTGCAGAGCCTGCTTCTGAATTGAGTTTGTACATAAATATTCCTGCTCTATAATCTACAATTCAAAAAACAGACAAAACACATTTTCCTAGCAGGATTTCTGACTTTAAATCCCTTAGCTGAGATATTTTGAGCTATTACTGCTATCAGAGTAGTTGTAGGGGGTTGTATTTGGGGAAACATTATAGCAGTGGATAGACATCCTATTTTATCTTACTGCTATCCTTGGCCCAACAACGCCACCAATTCAGCATACTGTTAAAATGGTTCTGGGGGAATCAGATGGGACGTATCAACCTCATCATCTTGTAGAGTAGAGTAGATCTCATAGAGTAGTGGGTGGTAAATGGTTATCTCCTCCCTTAAAAAATTTCAAACATTTACCCTTTCAAAGTTTCTCATGAAAAACCAGAGATAGACACTCCATCACCCCAGAAGAGCCAATACCTGGTGGTGAAGACACTTAGCTGGATGCTGAGATCCATATTCAAGTCCCTGGTCTGAATCAGTAAAAGAAGATTGGGAAGGGACTCTTTTTCGAGCCTATCAATGCTGTTTGGACTGACTAGTGGGTGGACTTCAGTTTTTACTTCACAGTGCTCCCATCTGTGCCAGCTGGGAGAGTGAGAAAGAAAACACTAAGTAGATAGGGCCCAATTGACCACTGTACCACTCCATACATCAGTTCATCTCCACTGATTTAAATGGAATAATGCCAACATAAACAAGATCAACATAGTGGTGAACCTGTCCCTTTCTGATTTAGATGGTAACATATAACACTAAAATCCTGGTCAGCACTTATAATTTTGAAAGTCTGTTTGTAACAAATTAGGAATATTCTTAACATTTAATAGTTTATCACAATAATTTATAGGTCATCTCAGAATAAATATATACTAGAAGACATACCTCTCTTTCTAACATTAAGCCCTCTGCCCTCAGGTTCTTTTCAAAAGTGTTTCTTTTTTCTATTTGTAGACTTGACTTTTTATAGACCAAGATGTAATCAATGCGCTTTTTACCATCTTTGAAGAAGAGGCCTGATGATGCTATGGCATTCATCTCATTCTGAAAAACAAATAAAATTGGTTACAAACAGGATTATACATTAGAAAAAATGTAAACATTAAACATAAATACTGCATAGTGCAAGGCATGTGCTCATTGAATTGCATGTGAAGGGGTAATTGGAAGGGCAGGCATGGACAAACCTGACAATTGTTCTCCAGAATCTCAGGTTTAATTATAACACACATTTTAGCTATTACATTTGCAAAGAAAACCTTCAAGCATGAAATGAGTAACAGATGCCTACATCTACCAGAGTTTTCAGAAAACCTGAAATAGCAGCTGTGAATTATGAAGTCCCCCCATCCCCCCCATTCATTTCAACAGATACTACTTCAGATGCACACAACTATTTCACTGCTTATCACATCATTTAAGAAAGGAGAGGATGTGCCAACGACAAAGTATTTCCCAAAGTGTAGGAAGCAAATGGGATAGAAATCAAGATGTGTAGGCCTTTAACACCACATAGCAAGTGGAAGAAAAGATTGGTTTCATTCTTCTGAATAAGGACTCAATTTTCAAATGTTTGGGAAATACTGACATTGTGTAATAAAGACTGATGGCAAACACAGAATATCAAAGACATGGCAGAAAACTCACTTTAGGGCTAGTGTACACTGGCAATGCTAAAGTGCTCCGTGGCAGCGCTTTAACATGGCTTATGTGGTTGTGGCGCTCTAAAAAAACCCACCTCAATAAGGGGCGTAGCTCCCAGTGCCGGGGCACTGTTTACACTGGTGCTTTACAGCGCTGCAACTTGCTGCCCTCATGGGGGTGTTTTTTCACACTCCTGAGCAAGAAAGTTGCAGCGCTGTTAATTGACTCAAACCCAGTGACTGAATCTTATTCATTTTTTTCCCAACAATAAAGATACTTTATTCTTTCAAAGAGCCAGGGGAAAATGACAACAAAGAATGGTAACAATTGCAAGAAACATTGTCATTTTAGGACCCTATAATGCAAACACTTAGAGATGTGAATAACGATATGCAAAAGAGTAGGAACATGGGGAAAGTTACTCTAAGTGTTTGCAAGAACGAGCCCAAATTTGTGGAAAATTACAGGGTTATTTCCCCTGCCTTCTGGGGAGCATTATGATCAGGGCCGGCTCCAGGCACCAGCTTACCAAGCAGGTGCTTGGGGCGGCCACTTCGGAGAGGGGCGGCACGTCCAGCTGTTCGGTGGCAATTCGGTGGACGGTCCCTCACCCCTGCTCGGAGCAAAGGACCCCCTGCTGAATTGCCGCCGCAGATCGCGATTGCGACTTTTTGTTTTGTTTTGTTTTGTTTGTTTTGTTCGGCTGCTTGGGGCGGCCAAAACCCTGGAGCTGGCCCTGATTATGATGGTATGCCTCTGAAAAGTAGGGCTAGAATCTCTTCTTAGTTACACTGATGGAAGTCTGGAGTAACGCTAACAAAAGCAGAACTGGGGCTGTAGTCTCCCATAGAATTTTGGAACAGCTGATGGTGAGTAAAGTTGTATTTAGGGAACAATTACAGCAGTGGATAAACATCATATTTTATCTTCCTCAAAAAAGGATAAAAACCATCTGCTGTAAAGAGCCACCATTGCTTTACTAGTCTCCATGCGAGGGTTTGGTTTAGTTAAGTGTTTTTATTTGTAATTTTCAAGTCTTTCATAACTTCCTCCTTTTATGATTATACCCTGATCCCACTATACGGAACTTGGCTTTCCAGGCCACCTCTGGAAGTCATTTTTTTATTTTTATATTTTATTTTCCTCAGGAAGGATAGCCTTTTCTGGTGTCACACTGGATGCTCCGAAAGCTAGAAATCTAACAGCGAAGCCACCCACAAAACCCTCTGGAAAAAAGGAGCGTGGATTTGAATACACACATATGGAGTTCACCACCCCTCAAACAAGAGTTTCAGCTCGGCCACTCCACTGCAAAAGTAAGATATGCTGTACCAGCATCAAACGTGGCCAAAACCCCACCCCGTTTTAATGTGCATTTGGCATACAGGAGATTTTCTTGATAAGTTCACAGGATTCAAGTAATTTAGGTTATTCATTGTGGGAATTACAGTACTTGAAGTTGTGTGTGTATTTCTCTCAACTTTCTCTTATGATAAATAGAAATACTAGTTTCATTAGGCTCTGCAGCACTGCAAGTATCCCTTCAAAATACCTGGTAAAATCTTCTAATACCATATACCACTAACTTAAGTAGTTCTGGATCCGTGAAAAGCCATTTACAAATTCCAGTAGGTTACAAAATATCAACAACCACCTCCCAAAAGCACAAAAGTAGAAGACACAGAGAGAGTAAAGCAGTGGTTCTCAAACTTTTGTACTGGTGACCCCTTTCACATAGCAAGCTTCTGAGTGCGACCTCCCCTTATAAATTAAAATCACTTTTTTAGATATTTAACACCATTATAAATGCTGGAGGCAAACCGGGTTTGGGTTGGAGGCTGACAACTCATGACCCCCATGTAATAACCTCACGACCCCCTGAGGGGTTCCAACTCCCAGTTTGAGAACCCCTGGAGTAAAGTTCTTGGAGAATTACAAGAGGTCACGTAAAATTTTGAATCTTTTTACTACATTTATTTTGTTTGTTATAATATTTTCCATACATAGTTCTAAATTCTACGGTGGACTTATTGTCTAATATAGTAAAAAGAGTGCTAGGAGACCTGAAATGAACCACATCTCACCCTGCTGGATGTTCAGTACTGTGGGTTCTGTTTTAAAACAGTTGCTTTCATAAAAAACCCTCTCCAATGTGCTGTTACTGACATATAATCCATTATTTAACTACTGATCTTATCAGTACTGATGTAAACTCAACCGCTTAATGCTTTTCTGAAGTCATGGATAGCTGTTAAGCACAAAAGGTTTATGCAACTGCAGAACTGATTATCTATAAAAGGACACCATAGAAAGGGTAAGTTACATGTCGATCCAACCATTGGATTTAGAGATGAACCAGAACTGAAACCCCCCAAACATTCATGGTTCAGATAAAATTGATACTAAATATCTCTGGGTTTGCAAAAACTAAAGCTAGCAAATGAGGTGTTTTTGCAAACCAAAAATCAAAACAGTCTTTCTTAGTCCATGTGAAGCAGCCTGAAAGCATCTTCTCATTTAGCAATGTTATTTAAATTAGGCATTGCTCTTCAAATCCCCGTTTCATGTTGGAAGTCATCTCTTGCCCTGAACAGCTGGTGATGGTGTCATGTTTTCCTTTCATAGTTCACACACAAACGGGCTCTGGGAGATGTTCAATATATTAAGATCCTTGGACCATATGGAAATTTGAAGTGTAGTTGTAGTCAGAAAAAGTAACAGTAAAAACATCATTATATTTCTCAAAATATACATACTGCAAGATTAACTCCTGTATAACAAGGTGTAGCAAAGTTGCTGCCCCAACACACCCTCTCTGGACTGGATATGGCATCACAGCCCCATTGCCTCAGTTCTCTCCCACTGTCCTTTGGCCTACTCCATATGTAGGAGTGTCCTGGCCCTCCAGCCAGACTACTTTACAGAGTTCTGTCCCTTCTGGGGACAGAGTCCTTTACCAAAGTTCAACAAAAATGTATGCAAAACCAAACAATCAGCCCAGCTGGGCTCAGCTGGTAGCCACTTTGTAACCTCTGCTGCACTAGACTGTCCTCTTGTCTAGCCACAGGCTTCTGTGCCTCACTCAACCCCACAGCCCAGGGTTGAACACTTAGGAGTTCAAGGAAGCTACAACTCCTCAGGTCCCTGTCTCAAGTCAGGCTTCCACCTTGTCCCGGGAAAAGACTGTCTGCTTTTCTCTAATTCTCAGCTGTCTTTTATGTTGCTTCCCAGAGAGAGGGACCTCTTTCCCACCTCTCCCCTGGGTCTCCACTCTCCACCTGGGCTCACCCAGTTCTTTATGGAAAAAGCTCTAGCTCTCCCCCTCTCCCAAGCTAGGCTTTATCTCTGGCCCATCCTCCAGGTGCAAACAAGGTGATTAATTGGCTTCTCAAATCCATATTAATCCTTTCATGGCATGTGTGGGTAAACATCCTATCAGAAAGGGACCATTTAAGATTTATTCATCACTTAAAACTCAGTGGAGCCCTGTTTTAAAGTAAGTTTCTGGCCTTCATGGTTGCAAAGAAAAGTTTGAAAGCATGAACTTGACAGACTCAAAAACTGGAAGGCAAATAAAAAGAATCCCAAACTCAGGTTTTTTTTTTTGTTTTTAGAAGAATCTAATTTTTAAGCCAATCCCAAGATTTTTGGGCCTGGCTCATGGTGTTGGTGATTCTAAGAAAGACAACTGTTATCCTTCCGAAGCTGAAATTTTGGGTGATTGGAAGGGGCAGAGAGCTGTCTCTTTGATTTCCCTATAATTATGCCTATGTTAATTAGTTAAATAGATATTGAAAAAATGCATGTACATGCATATTGACTATAGTATATTATATATAGTTTTGTTTCCTCCACTATAACAACCCTGCTTTTTGCATGATTGAGTAACATAAGGCCAAATTCTGCAACTTCTCCTTGCTTGAACAGTACCTTACTTTGTGAGCATTGCCCATGATTTCCGTGGCATCAGTGGGACTCCTCATAAAGTAAGGTACTATTTGTAATGTAAGGGTGGCACACCCAGGTCCATTAGAATTATTATAGAATAATTTCAGAGGGACTGCTTGCAAAGTAAGGTACTACACTCAACATGAGTAACAATGGCAAAATCTGTCCAATAGGAATTTAAAAAGGCCTTCAACTGAGTACACTTTATACCGAGGTGAGCAAACTATGGCTCCGGGGACCGCATCCGGCCCTCCAGAAATTTTAATCTGGTCCTCGAGCTCCCGCCGAGGAGCAGGGTCCAGAGCTTGCCCTGCTCCGGCGCTCCAGCCGGGGAGCAGGGTTGGGGGCTTGCCCCGTTCCGTGCGGCTCCTGGAAGCAGCAGCAGCATGTCTCCCCTCTGGCTCCTATGCATAGGGGCAGCCAGGGGGCTCTGCACGCTGC
The DNA here is from genome assembly GCF_028017835.1 of Emys orbicularis. Classification (NCBI taxonomy): domain Eukaryota; kingdom Metazoa; phylum Chordata; order Testudines; family Emydidae; genus Emys; species Emys orbicularis. The sequence continues at coordinate 91,047,010 of NC_088686.1, read as the reverse complement.
CCCTGCCCCAAGCGCCACCCCCGCAGCTCCCATTGGTCGGGAACCATGGCCAATGGAAGCTGCAGGGACGGCGCCTGCAGATGGGGTGGCGCGCAGAGGTGCCGGAGCTGCATCTAGGAGCTGCTTGAGGCAAGCCCAGAGCTTGCACCCCGACCCCCTCCTGCACCCCACCCCCCTATCCCAGTCCTGATCCCCCTCCTGACCCCCAAGCCCCTCAGTCCCAGTCTGGAGGACCCTCCTGCACCCCAACGCCTCATTCCCAGCCCCATCCCAGAGCCCTCACCCCCAGCCGGCACCCTCACCCCCTCCTGCATCCCAAGCTCCAATTTTGTGAGCATTCATGGCCTGCCATACAATTTCCGTACCCAGATGTGGCCCTCAGGCCAAAAAGTTTGCCCATCCCTGCTTTATACAGTAAGCTATATAGGAGGCTACTTAGTTGTACTGGACATTAAAATGTGTACAGTAGAATTCAGAGGACCAGGAGAAAATTAGTGCTGCTCTTGATTTAACAGAAACAAGAGACACTTTCTGATGCTGACCAAATGAGTATTGAGAGGAAAAAAACAGGCTAAATCTCAGAAAGCATACTCTGAACTACTACACTAATATGTCTTTAATTTGTTTTTTTATGTGGTTCAGAACATATCCAAAGTAAATCACACAGATCTCTTAGGATATTTTTAAAAGTTATTTTGCAATCATAATACTACTAAAACCATGGGAAAAAAGTGATGAGGCCAACTGAAAAAGAATAGATTGCATTCTTCCTATGAGAGCGCAAAATGCTGATTACAAAATAATGAAGACTAATGTGAGGACATATAGGTAATATTATTGTCATACATTAAAACAAAACCAGCTAATAAGAAAGGCTTCCGTTTTTGTCTAGCTTTTCATTTCCTCCATCTTTCCAGCCTTTTTTTTTTTTTTTTTTAGAAACGCACACACACGATTAGGTTACATTGAAATTAAAAAGTTGATTTGTACATTGTATAAACAAAAATATTGATACAAAATCTGTACTGAAAAATAATGTTCCCTATTTTTTAATTTCTGGTTTATCGTTCTGTATAGCCTGTTATTTTTATTTAGCATCTGTATTGCAAAAATATATAGAAGTCGCAGTTGGGATTAGGGCTATGTTGTTGCAAGAGCCTGTCACTGCCTTGAGTTTAGGTTATTTTCCCCTCCATTGCTAAAAACTGTATGTATATTAGAACTAAATTCTGGCTAGAGCACTGAATAGCAGAGAAGCTATGTAGCATTAAAATGACAACTGTTGCAAAGTAAGCTGGTAATTTATATTAAGTGATGAACTTAAAAAACATTAGACAATTTCTGGTCAACCAATCCTTCCAAACTGTGGAATACATAATACGTAAGGCTACGATTTTGTCATGGAGGTCGTGGAAGTCACGGAATCTGTGACTTCCAGAGACCTTTGTGACTTCAGGCCACAGCAGCCGGGAGTTGCAAGGGGCCCCCTGGGTGTGCCGAGCCGCCACGGGTGGTGTGGGGATCCCACAGCTGAGCTCCCCATTTTGTCACGGATATTTTTAGTAAAAGTCAGGGACCGGTCACGAGCTTCCATTAATTTTTTTTTATTGCTCGTGACTGGTCCCTGACCTTTACTAAAAATATCCGTGACAAAATCTTAGCCTTAATAATAAATGACATTGTTTAGCTGCAAAATGGAGTGTGGTTTGCACAAAGGTGGACAAGGCAACACCTAAAGAAGAACATATATATATTCTTGCTCATATACAAATGAGTCATAGATAATATACATACCATGAAAACAAGATCTACCCCGCCCCAACCCAAGATGATGATAAATAATAATGCCTATTTATTAAATAGGACTTTTCATCAGTAGATCTCAAAGTGCTTCAAATCTTTTAATACATTTATCCTCAAAATTTTCTACCCCGTGAGGTAGAAAATTGCTATTATACCCATTCTACAGCCGGGGAATTGAGGCACAGAGAAACTAAATCATTTGCTCAAGGTGACACAGGAAGTCCCTGGCAGAGCAGGGAATTGAACTGGATCTCCCATTTCCTAAGACAGTGCCCTAATCACTCAATCATCCCTCCTGCCCAGGAGCTGGAATAAGTGATACACCCAGTACACTTAAACTATGGACTAATCCCGGTCCTTGGTGCAATTTAATTGGTTTCAAAGCTGTTCAGAGTTTTGGAATGTTATAAATAGCCCTGGCAGAGAGCTGTGATTAGTGAGAAGAGTGAAGGTGACTTAGGTGAAAGATAAATGCCATCCACCTGCATCAATGGGTGAAGGAACTTGTTGGGGCTTACAGTGAAAGGGAGACGGCCCCAGCAGCAAGGGAGGGAGGCACTTGCCAAAGAACAATAGGTAGTTCCTCCCACTGGGAGAATTTGGCACCTATTGGCCAGCTGGGAGAGAGTGGTACTGATTGGCCAGCATTCCCCAGCTCCCAGGATTTAACCAGGTGCAGGGGCCATGTTGAGCCTCTTTTGGCTCCATTCCAGCAGGCCATCCTACCCACCAGAACTAGGAACAGGAACCAGGTCAGAGAGATAGTTTGGGTCTATCCAATTGCCTGTTTAGGGGGTCAGGAAGGATTCTTTTCTCCCATGGGCCAATTGACAGAAGACCAGGGAGTTTTTTGCCTTCCTCACAGCATCTTCAAGACACAATGGGGTTACGTGGAAATGCGCCTAATATCTAACTGAGGTACTGGGGTGGTGGTTTGCAGTTCAGTTAAGAGAACAAAATGAACAGTTCCCAGAGGAAAAAGACCTGGGATTTTGGTGATGGGCCTTGGGCTCATGTGATAGGGCGAGAACTTGGGGTCCTTGCGGGCCAAGTTCCCCACCCCGCTGCAATCTCTGTTCCCCTCATGAGGGAGGGGGAAGATTGCTAGAGCTCAGAGAGAGCTGAGTCCTGGAAGGTAGGCTGAAGCCAGCCTACCCCATGTTTATAAGATAGGAGCCCTGTATCTCCCACACTGGAACCAATTAATTTCCTGGTATAGAATAGTATGGGTGAGTAGCACCCTGCCCCTGTTTTAAAGTTTAATAAAAGTTGCCACTTGCCACTTAATTCCATGCATGCATCTGTCCTGATTTTGCTGCTGTGTCCACATCAAATGTAAGTATCACATGGATATCACCACTGCATACAGTATGCGTTGTGTAGATGCACACAGTTACATACACAAAAGCATATATACATACTGTATTAATACTGCATCTTTCAGTCAGCAGCTTTGCCTAATCTTTTGCAAATGAACTATTGCTTTCACATCTCAAATAAAGCACAGTCCAACAGCTGATAATGGTGCAATACGTTGACCATACACTGCAGAATCTTGGATGCCTAACAGTATACCAGATGGTGTTAACTCAAAACAATGTTCTATCATAATACCAGGGGGGATTAGTTGCAACTGAAGTATGTAGCATTATATAATACCACCTCACTCTTATATAGCATTTATCAGTAGATCTCAAACCATTTCCAATCTTCAATGTATTTATTCTCACAGCAGCCCTGTGAGGTAAGAAGTAAAGTGAGATTATGATGCAAACTGTTTGGATTTTAGCTTGTTGACAGTTATACATTCTTAATATGTTTCAATTTTCTATGCAGCAAGGAATGCATTTAAACATGAAATGAAAATCAATGAATATGACAATATATTAAGTTCCATTTCCAAATTCCATATGGACAAAACTAGATAAATCAGTTTTGATTCAAACCTATAGAGTCACTTGGACTCCTTGGACACCGACTTCAGTGATCTTAGAATCGGACCCTAACCAGGATATTTGCTCCTTCTGTTCTGTGGTGTTACTACATAGTGTTAAACAGCTGCTAATTTTCCACCATGTAAGCAGCCTCACCGTTTAGCTGAGCTGCGATCTTTTAAAAGATCAAAATAAATGAATACATTTCAGAAGGGTAAAGTGAATACATAATGACTTGTGAGGTATAGATATTCTACAGGCGTGAGTTTTGGATGATTGCATCACTCATTAATGGCAAAACCATGAGTAATTATGCAGGTGATCGCAAAGGAATGCAGATATAATCTTTATACTATGCGTCACACACATTTTCTTTATATGGCACCTGCTGTGTTGCCCATGAAAAGAGTATTTTAGAATTTTAATTTTTTTTAAATCCAGACCATTTTTACTATCCCTCTGATTATAGAGCTAAGGCTCTGCCCTTCTTTGTGAAGTGCTTTGAAACCTATTTTTTAAAGATGCTGTATAAGAGCAAAGAATAATGTATTATGTCATGCAAGGCAGCCTCGCTTCCTACATGGAATTAATTTTTCAAAATTTGAACACTACCTTTCAATAGTCATGACTGAATAATTATACTTATTGACTAAAGGCTAGGCTTTTAAGTGCCTAAGGGTATGTCTACACAGCAATGAAACACCTACGTCCCTAGCCCAGGTTCTGGTAACCTTCCCCTCACAGGGTCCCAGAGCTCGGGCTCCAGCCCAAGCCTGAATATTTACACTGCAATTTTACAGCCCCAAAGCCTGAGCCCTGTGAGCCCAAGTCAGGTCCCATGGGCCAGCCACAGGTGGATAATTGCTGTGTAGACATAACCTCAGTGCACTCAGGCCCCAAAACACTACATGTAGTATTATAAATGTACTGAATTGTTTACCTCCTTTCTTTCTTCACTATGACATTGATGGTATTTTTATTAACAATCCACAGACCATTTAGAACAGGGGATTGTCTAGTAGTGACTTTGCCGCTCAGTTTTGTCTTGCAGTTACATAATGCTTAGGTATATGCTGGAAACCCCATCCCTGGAGATGCTTAACAAGAAGCTGCACAAAGCACTAGAAAATATACTGTAGGCAATAACTGCATTGGCAGGGGGATTGGCAAAATTACCTACACTAGTCACACTTAAAGCTTGCCAATAATATTTTCTCAGTATTTTCAATGCAGTATCGCCAATTCCAAGCATTCAAAAAACATGGGTAAGTTCCCTAAACTTATAAGATTGGTTAATCAATTATGGAATTTAAAAAAATAAGCATGGGATTCTTTTTATTTGGACTTCTGCTGTTGGAATGCTTAAGGTGTCAAGATAAAATTGAGAGAGTTGGTGTCAAGGCTGTATCCCCACTTTGAACTTTAGGGTACAAGTGTGGGGGCCTGCATGAGGACTTCTAAGCTTAACTACCAGCTTAGTTCTGGTCCGCTGCCACCATTCCCTTCCCTGGGAAGCTTTTAGAAACCTCTCACCAATTCCCTGGTGAATACAGATCCAAACTCCTTGGATCTTAAAACAAGGAGAAATTGACCCTTCCCCCCTCCTTCCTTTCACCAACTCCTGGTGAATACAGATCCAAACCCCCTTGGATCTTAAAACAAGGAGAAATTGACCCTTCCCCCCCTCCTTCCTTTCACCAACTCCTGGTGAATACAGATCCAAACCCCCTTGGATCTTAAAACAAGGAGAAATTGACCCTTCCCCCCCTCCTTCCTTTCACCAACTCCTGGTGAATACAGATCCAAACCCCCTTGGATCTTAAAACAAGGAGAAATCAATCAGGTTCTTAAAAAGAAGGCTTTTAATTAAAGAAAAAGGTAAAAATCATCTCTGTAAAATCAGTATGGAAAATAACTTTACAGGGTAATCAAACTTAAAGAGCTCAGAGGACCCCCCTCTAGCCCAAGTTCAAAGTATAGCAAACAAAGATAAACACTCTAGTAAAAGGTACATTTACAAGTTGAGAAAACAAAGTAAAACTAAGACGCCTTGCCTGGCTTTTTACTTACAAGTTTGAAATATGAGAGACTTGGTTAGAAAGATGGGGAGAACCTGGATTGATGTCTGGTCCCTCTCAGTCCCAAGAGCGAACAACCCCTTAAACAAAGGACACACACAAAAGCCTTCCCCCACCCAAGATTTGAAAGTATCTTGTCCCCTTATTGGTCCTTAGGGTCAGGTGTCAGCCAGGTTACCCGAGCTTCTTAACCCTTTACAGGTAAAAGGATTTGGAGTCTCTGGCTAGGAGGGATTTTAGTACTGTACACAGGAGAGCTGTTACCCTTCCCTTTATAGTTATGACACGCCCCCCAAATCACAGATAGTGTTGGACGTTTGGTTCCACACTGGCTGTGATTTCTTTCCTGGAGCTCTAGGAGAAAACAGAGTTAATAAGACACATGTACCTTTAGACATACTACTGATTATATAAAAACTAACAATATGTTTCATTCCAAGAACAATTGTTAACCAGTTAACTCTGGGAAACTTTCCCGGGAGAGTGCATCAGCCACTTTGTTAGAAGCTCCCGAAATGTGTTGTATTTCAAAATCAAAATCTTGGAGAGCTAAACTCCACCGAAGAAGTTTTTTGTTATTTCCCTTGGCGGTATGAAGCCACTGTAGCGCAGCATGGTCTGTTTGTAGTTGGAAACGCCGTCCCCAAACATATGGGCGTAACTTTTCCAGCGCGTACACAATGGCGTAGCATTCCTTTTCGCTGATTGACCAGTGGCTTTCCCTCTCAGACAGTTTCTTGCTGAGAAACACGACAGGATGGAATTCTTGATCCGGTCCTTCCTGCATTAAAACTGCTCCCACGCCTCGCTCGGAAGCATCTGTGGTTACTAGGAACGGTTTGTCAAAGTCTGGGGCCCTTAGCACAGGGTCAGACATGAGTGTTGCCTTAAGCTGGTTAAAGGCCTTATGACACTTATCAGTCCACTGAACTGCATTTGGCTGTTTCTTTCTGGTTAGGTCTGTCAGCGGGGCGGCGATTTGGCTGTAGTGTGGTACAAATCGCCTATAATATCCGGCCAAGCCTAAGAAGGATTGGACCTGTTTCTTTGACTTTGGAACCGGCCACTTTTGGATAGCATCCACTTTGGCCTGTAGGGGATTTATAGTTCCTTGACCCACCTGGTGCCCCAGGTATGTCACTCTGTTTTGGCCTATTTGACACTTTTTAGCCTTAACAGTTAGTCCTGCCTGCCGGATGCGCTCGAAGACTTTTTTCAGGTGCTCCAGGTGTTCTGTCCATGAATCAGAAAGAATGGCCACATCATCGAGGTAGGCAACTGCAGATTCTCCCAATCCTGCTAGGAGACCATCTACAAGTCTTTGGAAGGTGGCGGGTGCATTTCGCAACCCGAAAGGGAGTACATTGAATTCATACACCCCTGCCTGGGTGACGAAGGCTGACCTTTCCTTAGCGGGTTCATCTAGTGGTACTTGCCAGTACCCCTTGGTTAAGTCTAAAGTAGAGATGAATTGGGCATGTCCCAATTTCTCCAATAGCTCATCTGTGCGTGGCATTGGATAGTTGTCAGGACGAGTTACAGCATTTAGCTTACGGTAGTCCACGCAAAAGCGTATTTCCCCATCTGGTTTGGGAACTAGAACCACTGGAGATGCCCATGCACTGCTAGAGGGGCGGATTATACCCATCTGTAGCATGTCCTGGATCTCCCTTTGTATAGCCGCTTGGGCATGAGGTGACTCCCGGTAGGGTGGGGTTCTAATTGGGTGAGCATTACCTGTGTCAATGGAGTGGTATGCCCGTTCGGTCCGTCCTGGAGTGGCTGAGAAAATCGGTGCAAAGCTTGTGCACAGCTCCTTTATCTGCTGTCGCTGCAGACGTCCCAGGGTCGTGGAGAGGTTCACCTCTTCCACGCCACCATTCCTTTTTCCTTCATAGTAGACACCTGCAGGCCACTCCGCGTCATCAGTTTCCTGGGCTGTAAACTGGCAAATGTTTAATTCTCTAGAATAAAAGGGCTTAAGAGAATTAACATGGTATACCTTAGGCTTTATGTTGGAGGTGGGGGAGGCTATGAGATAGTTAACAGCTCCTAGGCGCTCCTGGACCATGAATGGTCCTTCCCACGACGCTTCAATTTTATGGGCCTGGAGCGCCTTTAAGACCATGACTTGGTCTCCTACCTTGAAGGACCGTTCTCTGGAATGTTTATCATACCAGGCCTTTTGCTCTTCCTGAGCATCCTTTAGGTTTTCTTTAGAAAGGGCTAAAGAGTGTCGGAGGGTGCTTTGTAGGTTGCTTACAAAGTCTAGAATGTTAGTTCCTGGAGAAGGCGTAAACCCCTCCCATTGCTGCTTCACCAACTGTAATGGCCCCTTAACCTCGCGGCCATACACAAGTTCAAATGGTGAAAACCCTAAACTGGGATGTGGTACAGCCCTGTAGGCAAAAAGCAACTGCTGCAACACTAGGTCCCAATCATTGGAGTGTTCATTTACGAATTTACGTATCATGGCCCCCAAAGTTCCATTAAACCTCTCCACCAGACCATTGGTTTGATGGTGACGAGGGGTGGCAACCAAGTGATTCACCCCATGAGCTTCCCACAGGTTTTTCATGGTCCCTGCCAGGAAATTAGTTCCTGAATCTGTAAGGATGTCGGAGGGCCACCCTACCCTGGCAAAAATGTCTGCTAATGCCTGGCACACACTTTTAGCCCTGGTGTTGCTTAAGGGTACAGCTTCCGGCCATTGGGTAGCAAAATCCATGAAAGTCAGTACGTACTGCTTTCCTCTGGGTGTCTTCTTTGGGAAAGGACCCAGAATATCCACAGCTACTCGCTGAAATGGGACCTCAATTATGGGTAGTGGCTGGAGAGGGGCTTTAACCTGGTCTTGGGGCTTTCCCACTCGTTGGCACACCTCACAAGACCGGACATAATTAGCAACGTCCTTGCCCATTCCCTCCCAGTGGAAGGACTTCCCCACCCGGTCTTTGGTTCTGTTCACCCCAGAATGGCCACTGGGATGATCATGGGCTAAGCTCAAGAGCTTTACCCGATACTTAGTGGGAACCACCAGCTGTCTTTGAGGATGCCAGTCTTCCTGGTGCCCACCAGAAAGAGTCTCCTTGTATAAAAGTCCTTTTTCTACAACAAACCGGGATCGGTTAGAAGAGCTGAGAGGCGGTGGGGTGCTCCGCGCCGCCGCCCAAGCTTTCTGAAGACTGTCATCTGCTTCCTGCTCGGCCTGGAACTGTTCCCTTGATGCTGGAGACATCAGTTCCTCCTTGGACTGTGGACTGGGGCTTGGTCCCTCTGGAAGCGATGCAGGTGCTGGGGCTGTTTCCATTGACTGTGAACCGCTGTTCGCTGGTGCACTATGTGGTATCTCAGGCTCTGGCTGAGCCTCTTGGGTAAGGTTATCTGCTGCTTCCGCCAGTTCAGGCTCGCTGGTGTCCTCTGGCATTGGAGTTGTAGACGGGCTTGCAAGCGCTGGACTCAGTGCTGACAATGGTTCTGGTGCTGGTTGCGTTTCCAGTTCTGGTTCTGGGACTGGCTTTGGCTGGGTCTCTGGGATTGGATCCACTACGGCTGTTGCAGTCGTTGGCAGGGGATCCGGTTCCACCACCTTTGTCTGGGTCTCTGGTAACACAGACGGGGTCCTGGTGGACGGCTCAGGAACAGGGATGGGGGTGGAAGCTTGCTTAGCCTGGCTGCGGGTGACTATTCCCACCCTCTTGGCTAGCTTCACATGGTTGGCCAAGTCTTACCCCAGTAGCATGGGAATGGGATAATTGTCATAGACTGCAAAAGTCCACATTCCTGACCAGCCCTTGTACTGGACATGCAACTTGGCTGTAGGCAAGGTTACAGACTGTGACACGAAGGGTTGAATTGTCACTGTAGCCTCCGGGTTGATGAGTTTGGGGTCCACTAGGGATTGGTGAATAGTTGACACTTGTGCCCCAGTGTCCCTCCAAGCGATAACCTTCTTTCCGCCCACTCTCAAGGTTTCCCTTCGCTCCGAGGGTATGAGAGAGGCATCTGGGTCTGGGGTTCTTTGGTGTGATTGGGGTGTAATGAACTGTAATCGGTTGGGGTTCGTGGGGCAGTGAGCCTTTATATGCCCCAGTTCATTACATTTAAAACATCGCCCTGCTAAGGTATCACCGGGGCGATGTTGGTTGATGGAGACTGGTGTGGTGGGGTGAGAAGGCGTCTGGGGTTTCCCTTGGGATGTGGGTGGGGCCTTGGGTTGTCCCCGGTGATAAGGTTTTGTTTTGGCTTGCCCCTTCTGATATTCACTCCAACTGCTACTAGCTTTTTTCTTTTCTGTCACCTCCACCCATTTGGCTCCAATCTCCCCCGCCTCGGTTACAGTTTTGGCCTTCCCATCTAGGATGTACCTTTCTATTTCCTCAGGAACACCCTCTAAAAACTGCTCCATTTGCAATAGGAAGGGCAACTCTTCCGTAGATTTAACATTTGCTCCTGATATCCAGGCATCCCAATTTTTCCCAATGTGGTAGGCATGTCGGGTAAATGACACATCAGGTTTCCACCTTAGGGCTCTGAACCGCCGACGGGCATGCTCAGGTGTTAGCCCCATTCTGATTCTGGCCTTGTTTTTAAAAAGTTCATAACTGTTCATGTGTTCCTTAGGCATTTCAGCCGCCACCTCTGCTAAGGGTCCACTGAGCTGCGGCCTCAGCTCTACCATGTACTGGGTTGGAGTGATGTTGTATCCAAGGCAGGCCCTTTCAAAATTTTCTAAGAAGGCCTCAGTATCATCGCCTGCCTTGTAGGTGGGGAATTTCCTGGGATGGGAAGTGGTACCTGGAGAGGAGTTGCTAGGATGGTCTGATGCATCCTGCTTAGCACTTGCTACTTCCAGTTCATGCTTCCTTTCTTTTTCTCTCGCCTCCTCTTTGGCTTTTTCCAGCTCCATCTCTCTCTTGTGGGCCTCCTCTTTGGCTTCTTTCTCGAGTTTTTTAATTTGAAGTAGTCTCTGATATTTTTTCTCATTTTCTTCTGCTTCTAGTCTGGCCAGTTCTAGTTTGTTAGCTGCTTCACTGGTAGTCATTTTCCTGCTTTCCTGTGCTGGGCCACACCCCTCTGCAGTTGACTGAAACTGGGATGTACTCAGCTCTGGCTGCTGCTGAGTTAACAGAGACTTTCTAACTAGCTACTCAGGAGGATGTAAAAAGAAAAAAAAAACAATTCAGCTTGTAAATTCGTTTTACCAGTCGTTTGCTCATTAATTGAACCCTTCTCTTAACAAAGGACCTTGTTAAAAAAAACTTAACACCTCTGCCTTCAGGCAAGGAGAGATAAGATATGCATCTACCTTCAGCTCTGCTTTCCAAGCAGCTAGAAGGAAAAAAAAAATCTTACTGGCTTTTGGGTTTAAAACGATCTCCACCGCTCTGCCACCATGTCAAGGCTGTATCCCCACTTTGAACTTTAGGGTACAAGTGTGCGGGCCTGCATGAGGACTTCTAAGCTTAATTACCAGCTTAGTTCTGGTCCGCTGCCACCATTCCCTTCCCTGGGAAGCTTTTAGAAACCTCTCACCAATTCCCTGGTGAATACAGATCCAAACTCCTTGGATCTTAAAACAAGGAGAAATTGACCCTTCCCCCCTCCTTCCTTTCACCAACTCCTGGTGAATACAGATCCAAACCCCCTTGGATCTTAAAGCAAGGAGAAATTGACCCTTCCCCCCCCTCCTTCCTTTCACCAACTCCTGGTGAATACAGATCCAAACCCCCTTGGATCTTAAAACAAGGAGAAATCAATCAGGTTCTTAAAAAGAAGGCTTTTAATTAAAGAAAAAGGTAAAAATCATCTCTGTAAAATCAGTATGGAAAGTAACTTTACAGGGTAATCAAACTTAAAGAGCTCAGAGGACCCCCCTCTAGCCCAGGTTCAAAGTATAGCAAACAAAGATAAACACTCTAGTAAAAGGTACATTTACAAGTTGAGAAAACAAAGTAAAACTAAGACGCCTTGCCTGGCTTTTTACTTACAAGTTTGAAATATGAGAGACTTGGTTAGAAAGATGGGGAGAACCTGGATTGATGTCTGGTCCCTCTCAGTCCCAAGAGCGAACAACCCCTTAAACAAAGGACACACACAAAAGCCTTCCCCCCCCCAAGATTTGAAAGTATCTTGTCCCCTTATTGGTCCTTGGGGTCAGGTGTCAGCCAGGTTACCCGAGCTTCTTAACCCTTTACAGGTAAAAGGATTTGGAGTCTCTGGCTAGGAGGGATTTTAGTACTGTACACAGGAGAGCTGTTACCCTTCCCTTTATAGTTATGACAGTTGGTAACACTACCCCCATGATATTTCCAGTAGTTTGTATAAAGAATACTACAAAAACTGAAGTTCTGTATACATATAAGGGAAATCTGGCAAGTTTTAAAGGAGCAATCACTCTAGCGGGATTTTTCTCTACTACTATCTGCCTTTACTATCTAAACATCTTTACTAGAGATAGATTCAACCTATAACTTGGACCTGAGCACCTCTACTTTTGAGGTGTTTAATAACCTTGATCAAGATCCAGGAGATTACTCCCTGTTCCGTGGACTTGTCTGTGTGTGTATTTTAAAATATTATAGGTTCCTTCAAATGATATTGGTCCTCTAATGAGTAACTGAAGTTAGCTAGAGCAATACTGGGACTGTAGAATATCTTAATAATTACAGTACATTTCACATGGTGGAACCACTGAGAAAGAGTTTAACTTCACTCAGGAGTTTTGAAAGGAACCTGCACTGTAAAACTTTATTATTATTATTTTTTTAATATGGACAGACTCTCTGAACTCTGAGAGAAACAGACTGCTAAGCAGTTAGTCTCCACTACAGAGCATTAGGCCATGAGCCTGCAAACATGCATGTGCTTAACTTTGAGCATTCAAATGTTCCTGCTGAAGCCAATTAGAATTATTCACATGCTTAAAGTTAAGCATATGTGTAAGTGTTTTCAGGATCTGGGCTTTATACATTGCTCTCTGATACTTAGGTGTTACTCTCAGATATCTAAAGTCAGAATTTGTTGTTTAAAATATTGATACATATATAGTCAAAGTCACAGAAATATTGTCAGTACACATATATGTATATATATGCTGTGTACACACACACACACACACACAAACTCATCCCACTTCACATTGTGAGACAATGGGTCAAATCCTACTACTACTGAAATCAACGGTTAAATTCCCATTGCCTGGTCCCAACATTTATTTATAAGCTTGTTCCATATATCGTAAACATTAAGTGTGGTGAAAGACAAAAGAGTTCACTCAAATCATTATAAAAGATTCTCTCACTGGCTAAATTAATGATAAATCTAAACTCCCAGAGACTGTTTTTACTCTTTCACTGTATTTTATAGAATTCCATTTCTCTGTGTGCTGTGATTCAGGTTATTATCTTAAATTATTTCCAGTAGAATCATTGTTTATATTGTGAACTTAAGCTTTATTATGCAAATGTCTGTTTGTTAAAATTAAACATTTGTTAGTTTAAGAAAAATGGAAAACATTTTCTAAAAAGAAAGTTGCAAAAAATATATTTAAAATTGTGAGTTTCTGGGAGGAAAAGTGTGACTGATCTTAAAAAAGGTTGCCAGTTTTCCTTATGGTGTCAGAGCATATGGAATTACAGTAAGTAACACTACCTCTCTAACTGCAGTATTCTCTATACTTCCTTATATTCCATGTAGGAAATACAACATACTCAGGTAACATTATTTAGCCATCTAAGGCAATTAGCAAGTTAAGAGTGGTCCTTGTAAAGGTAACCCTATGACTTCCCATATTATGCCCACTATATATTACTTTTTTTTAAACAGACATTTATGAATGAGTAAATGTGATAGCTGCATCATCATTTTTTGGAAAAGGGAAAAAATCCAGTATTGATCACATCTCTGCTGACAAATATTTGTAATTTCTTAAACTATCAGTACTTTAGTATTACTTTAACATCAGCAGTAAAACAGTTTGATAGTAACATTTCTTTTTTTTAAAAGCCATAATATGCACCTCCAATATGCATTATGTAAATGGGAAATATAGTATTTTTCAGTAACATCATGCTTTCCTGAACCAAAAGCAGTTAAACATTATTTTTCCTTTTAGTCAGAACGTACCCATTTACTAAATTGTAATACAAAATGTTTATAAAAATTACCTTTTCTTTTGTACACCAAAATTAGAGTTTAGTATCCAAACACATTTAGAAGCATTCAAGACAATGTAGGAGACAACCAGAGGCTCTGTTTAAAAACCTCCTTCAGAGTAACAAAAGGAACTCCCCCACTGTGGTTCCTGTATCCTCCCTTAGCTTGAGACTTCAAAATGCTGGCCCATTTTCTTTGCTGTAAGTGTTTGGAAAAAGATGCTGTTGTAGTCGGATTCCTTGCAGTGTGAGATTAAGAAAAAAAAAAAAGCCATTTGAGGTATCATAAATTTGCCTGGCATGGCTTTAGTCATAGTGAGAACACAGAGATAATCAGTTATGCGAAGACAGTAGACACTGAGGCTTTACTTTTGTGTATTTGATTCATCACCTTGATATTGACTTGTACATTAACTTATTATTGATGCTTGTTAGGAGCCCCAATCCAGCAGCCCTTATTCAGGCAGAACTGCAACTGGCAGGGAAACTGGGGGAAAATCTGCATTATTGGGCTCTACATTTATTGCTAACTCATTAGTAATATCTAATGAATCATTAGACATGAAGAAAGTTTTCCATAAAATGAGTCTGAGCCTTTTTTGATGGTTTCATTGGATAGATTTTGGTAACATTTCCTACTATGTGAAAGTTTAATTTAATGTACTGTATGAAAAAGTATACTATTATTCAGAAATTATATGGCACTTTACAACTTTATGTACCCCTAAAATCTGTTAGCTTATAGATGTTGTTTCAACAATATCTACACATTATAATAGGCTTATCAACCATTTGTTATATAATTATCTATTAATCATGTGATACTAATGCATTCCATATCATGCATTACAGTAAGGTATTAAAGAAAGCATTTTCATTTACTAGTAATTTAATCAATAGCTATAAATCATACCTAAATTAAAACACTATTGAAAGTGTTACTATATGTTATATATACAGCATACGGAGAGCTAGATTGCCCCTTTAAGCATAGCCTGAGCAGGCTGTACTGACCCAAAGGAACCTAGATTGCTCTTCAAAAAAGTGCCTGCTCCCTCCCAGTGCACCCAGCTAATTTCAAGGCCAAGGCAGAGGAGCAGGAAGTCAGGTGATGGTCTTACCTCTTTCCTACCCCCTTCGGGGCACTGTACAAGGAGAGAGCAGTCTCTGAGTTTCTGGATTGTGACTATGAATTGCTCTTTAGCAAGGAATTCAAGGGAGTGGGAGTCACATAAGTAAGGTCCAGCAACATTAATCAGCCAGAATTGGAATATTCACTTACATAAATGTTGACAAATATAGCCCTTAAGTATTCAACAACAAAACCCCCAAATCCCAAAAATGTAACCACCTGACTAGTTCCTGCAATCTGGTATGGACACTCAGATTCATGTCTAGAATTCACTTGCAGCAACAAATCCCGTGTGTAAATTGCACCCACAAAAGGAAGGCCAGTCTTCTGAGACGACATCCTGAAAAATCTCCTTAATTTAAAAGCGATGATGTTCAGCCAACTGTAAATTTCCATTTCTAGGAAGACAGGATCAGGATGACAGCTTGTGAATTCGGTGTGACAGCTCACTACACAAGAAAAATCATCTTGATGGACTATTACCACTAATGAAGCTACATATTAAACAAGATTTACATAGATGTCTTGCAATTTTTCAGTGAATCTACAAGAAAAAAAATAATAGGGATTGTGGGTGGCTAATAAAACCATAAATCTTTGTATGGTGCCTCCAAGGGAGTAGGAGCACAGATCCAACTATTCTTTCTGGCCTTATGATGTACAGTAAATAATAAACAACACTGCAAAATTATAGACCATTGTCTATCTGAAATTCCCACACAAATGTCCTAGCACACCAAGATCCTGCTTCTGTGTGGGCAGACTCCTGAGCCATGTATTTTAGTGGTCTGTGAATTGCCATGCCCACCTAGAGTACTGAATAAATAATTACCACCACCCCATTGGCCATGGATTATTATTTTTCCTTAGTAGACGATGAGAGAATTAAGGACCAGAGGGTAAAATCCTGGTTCAAACTAACAACGAAACTATATTTGACTTCAATAAGGTCAGGATTTTGCCCAGAGTGTTTAGCTGCCTTGTCAAGATTGCAGAAGTAGCCTGGGACATAGGCTGAAATAGAATACTGGTTTCCTGATTTCCAGCCCTACATCTTAACTATGATCAGCCTTCTTCCCCTATAAATCTGTGGCAGGACTACACATGTTTTGTCTATAAATTGCAATTGTACCTTACAATTGTAAAGCCAACATTTTCAAATGTGGTTGCCCAAAATTATACTCCAAAATCCACGTTTAAGACACCTAAATAAAGTCGACCTGATTTCCAGATTGAGTATGCACAATCTCTGTGAAGTAACTTGGACCTCTTAGCCTGGCATCTTTGAAAATTTGGCCATTTAATTAGATATCTAAATACAGATTTCGAGGCCTAGCTTCAGGCATCCACATTTGATAATTTTGGCCTTCAGTAGAATTTTTCCATCTACGATCTTATCATAAAAGTCAAAATGTTTATAAAACATTAAGTGCTGCACCACATGCTAGCAGAGGTAAATATATGCATAGAAATTAGCTACATCCAGCATGCAAGTGTATCAACCAGTGCCAATTTAGGTACAAGTAATTTATTTACAACTGAACAATTCTTTCCACTGTTAACAGCTTTTCAAGTCTATGAGCAGGTCTACACTATGGGGGAAAGTCAATCTAAGCTACACAATTTGAGTTACGTTAGTAGCGTAACTCAAGTCAATGTAGCTTAGATCTATTTACCACACTACGCTATGTCAATGGAAGATGTTCTCCGGTCAACTCCCCTTACTCTTCTTGTTCTGGTGGAGTACCGGAATTGACGGGAGAGCAATCTGCAGTCGATTTAGCGGGTCTTCAGTAGACCTTCTAAATCGACCCCCTGTGCATTGATCGCCACAGCCTCAACCCCTGGTAAGTGTAGAGAAGCCCTATCTCAGAGGAACAAAAAAAATCCCAGGAATTGGCCTAAGGATAACCTGTTTAAAGGTTGGGTACTTCCCCTTATCATCATAGTATCTGAATGCCTTCAAAGTTAAATCAATAGCATCCATTATCAATATATTAATGTAGTATTCTATCCCTTGCCAATCTTGTTAACAGGCAACAAGTCACCTTGCCAACGGACCCCTGCAGAGAAAAAAAAAGTTTTAAAATTGGGGATCCCTTGAGCAAGAAAGGAATACATACATAGGAATTTTATCTTGTGTTCCTCAACAGATGCCATGTTAACTGGCATATGGCAGTTGATGAGGTGAAGAGGTCTGCTATGTGTAGCTACCACCAAAGTAATCAAATGGTGCAGCATACTAGAATACCCACTGACCCTTTGATTGGATTGTCTGGAAGTTGTTGCCATCTACAAAAACATGGACCTTTGTGTGGTTTTACCATGAAAATGTTGCTGGTCTCAGCTAAAAGAAACGCTATTATTTCTATTATTTGTTTGTGATAATGCCCATGAAATGCTAGAGACAAGCAAGAAGGAATGGTCATTGCCCCAAGAAGTTTTCAGTCTGACAGAATAACAGGTAGTCAGAGAAAATGAACAACAAACGAGGTTTGTCTTCAGGGTGGTCAAACCACATATGAGGCGGAAGAAGTCACGGAGGCAATTTGAGAGACTGACAAATATGTGGACTATGGTAGGAATTTTGGCAGAGCAAAAGGGACAGGAATTGAATAAGCCTGTGTGAAAATCTTAGCTATTGCACATAAAAATGTGCAGAATGTAAACTCAGCTTTACAGGCCTAACTGGAGGTGGAATGAGAATGTCTTATACAGTGAAATCCTCAATCAATAAGAATTCCCCATTGTTCTTGGAGCTGCAGAAAATGCTACTAAGTAAAATAATCCTGGTTGCTGACTAACTGGTGAGGTGATCATGGTTTAATATTATGAATATTTGTTTCTCACTACTGTTTAGCCTGAATGTTACAATTATTTAATGTGCAGAAAACGAATTTGAAGGACTGTCATTGTTTCTATGATTAATGTCAAAATTCAGGGGTTTATGACTCAACTTTCCAGCCTTAAATATTTCCTGGAAACAAATTTCCAGTAGTGTTAATTTGCATTGTTTTTTCTAGGAGTGAGGCTGAAGCTCCCAAATTTATGTTCACTTTTGTTTTAGGATGATGTAAATTTGAACTCAAGACTCTAGAATATTGTAGATTACGAATTACTCATGCCATATGGAAGAACATACTCGTGCCTTTTTGAAACTTTTCAAGATATGATGTGATCGTGTTTGCTAATATATTTCCGGATTTTGTGTTAAAAGTAGTACCAGACTCCTTTTTAACCTTTCTGAAATCATCATTTGTCAAGAGCATTGAGAGATGAAGGACATGCTTTCTGGAAATTATTTCAGCACCCTGCTCAGTCAATGTTTGTTTTCCCACTGACTTGTCTTTTGAGAGATTGCTGGAATGGATCGACAAGATTTTCTATATTCCACCTGTAGCAGGGCGCTGCAGGGCCCTCTTGGCTGCTGCCCCTACTGTGCTGACAAAGTCACTCAGAGACCCTGGGGTTCAGTAACCACTGGTACTGCTTATTTACAGGTTGTGCTCCCACCACCTTTTCACCATACACAGCTCGGGTTCTAGTGTCTGCACCCAGGAGGGAAGAGTTATCCCTCTGCTTCCACTCTCTCGCTCCCCCCTGGCTTCTTTCTTTCCAGCCTTTTATATAGCCCCAGGTTAATTGGACGGACAGCTGTTTCCCATTCCCCAATTAGGCACAGCTTTTCTCTAGCCAGCTCCAATTTACTTCCCGTAATGGGAGCTGGCATGACAGAGGGCTAAGTCAGCAGTTCTTGCCCAGCATCCTGTTACACCACCTTTCAGTTAATCAAGTGCAGAAAAAAGGGGCAGATTCCAGAGAATATATAGTTGTGTTTTAGTTTTACAAATCAGAGGCCATAACTAACTGCTAATCCACTAATTGTTTGCAGTGTTCTGTGTAAACTTGAAAGCTTGTCTCTTTCACCAAGAGAAGTTAGTCCAGTAAAATATATGACCTCACCCACTAATAGTTCTCTGTGAGAAATTATCTGAAATAAATTTGCAGTTTGAAAATGGTGCTGCATGAGTAAAGTTTCCATAGTTTATCTGTAATTACCAGAGTATGGATCTTTATATAAAGTTCATTTGAGCAATTTGATTCTGCTATTCATTAATGTTTTATCATTAAGGAATAGTATAAAGTTGATCCGGAAGAACTAGAAAGTTTCCTTGTGAGATAGTGGGGATGAGGTTGGTTAGGATTGGTTCAGGCATAGGAAATCCATCGCTCTTGACAGCAGTCAGAAATTAATTGCTCCTGTAATAAGAAAAGTTTTCAATGGAAGGGTGTGTCCCTCAGATCTTCATCTAATAATAGATCTTTCCTCCTTGGGCACTAGTGGTTAACCTCAGGAACTTGAAATAAATGGGTAACTGACTTTTTCAAGAGATTTTATATGGTAAATTGGAAGTAATTGCAGGCCTGATGGATAGAAATCAGGCTGCATAAAATTAAACCATTGAGTCTGCCATCAAATCTGTGCCATATCACTTATCCAGTTGATGTACTAAGCAATATTATCAAATTTCCAGGACTTGTCTTAACCCTCTCCCCCCTGTTAAATTTCCATCCTTAGGATAGAACAAACTGAATCAGCAATCAAGGCAAAATATGTCAGCCACTCATTTTGGCACCTCACGTAGGTGGATTTTGTGGTGGGAAAGTATCGTCACTCTTCCCCTCACCCCTTATTTTGAACACTGGGCAAAATTGCCTTAATTAGATTAGAAGATCATTGATGGAAGTCCTTAAGAACACAGTGTAGTTCATAAGTCTACCTTCAGTTTTGGTAATTAAAATAATTTGAAAAGAAGTTAGTGGAGAGAAAAATTGTTCTGTAGCAGCATGTTTTATCTGCTTCTATTAACAATGGCCAACAGGCTCTACCAAATTAGAAGTTTGCATGTTCAACATCTAAAGTGCATTCTTTTGACAAAAGCATGAGTCACATGAGCGTAAACTGTGAATTTCTTTGAATTTAACTAAAGTCATCAGAACAAAGAAAAGTCCTTTTCCCAAACTGAATAAATGATAGGCCCATTTTTAGCACCACTTTTTAAAAACATCATTGAAAGAACCTTGATCTTCCAGGGCAGTCTGACTATAGTCAGTGTGCTCTGAAAAAGGTTAAATGAAGCTGGTGTCATCCATGAACATATGGCTATCTTTCTTAATAAAAAGATGGTTTTGAATCCAACTGTAGCTTCTTCATATAAGAAATCTTTATAAAGAGTGTTCCTTTTCCCCCCCAGACTCACAGGATCATTGTTCACCCATTTTAGAAAATTTGTACAAGAAAAAATGTGGGTGAAACGATGAGTAGCCTCAATTGAAGGCCTATCACACAACTGTATTATGGCAGGAGCAGGCAGACAGTGGAGAATACCCGGAGATAACAGGTTTGAAGCTCCCCCCGAGAATACTGGTCCTGCCCAAAAGTTATTTGCTCTTAAGATCCGACAGGGTCAAATCATAAAGTGCTATGGCTGCTGGAAAAATATTTCCCCATCTTGTGATGAAATTCACCATTCATTCACTAGTAAAATTCCTTAGCAAGGCAGTTTCCTAAATATTTACTGAGTCATTTATTTAACAAAACTTCAAAGTGACAGAGCTGTGCACTTATGAAGTGTGTTCATTCAGCAGCTCATGAATTCCATTTTAGGTTCATCATTCCACCACCCCATCTTTCCTCTTGAATCATTAACATTATTTATTGTTGTTTTTTCAGATTGCATGAGCCTGCTATTGGTTTTCTGTCAAGATGTTCTACTCTCCTGTCAGTCTCCTTTCAGCTCATAATGCTCTCCGCTTATTCTTACTTTTGGTTATTTTATGTACTGAAGCACTTTTACAGCCAAATCCTTCCCCTCTAATGTGCACTCTTGGCTCCCATTGAATTCAATGGTAGTGGTGGGAATATGAATAAAGTGTTGTAGGTGAGGAGAACAATAAAGTGGTCTGAACTGGCAAAAGAATACCGAGGATCCCTTGGAATAGGACAAGTAAAAATAAACTAGTCTGACTTAAAAAGGGGATGGAATAAAATAGTAAGACCAGAAAGAAAGTAATCAAAGGAGTGGAAAATACAAGTAAATAATGTTTCACTTCTACAGATGTCATACTACACTTCTACCATGCTCAGCTTCCTTTTCTACTTTTCTTGTAAGCTTAGTTGTCTCCCTTACTTCCCTCCAATCACATGGGTTTCCACTTCTCCTCTCCTTACTTTCAGACAAGGTAAGACTATATTGAGATGCATTGCTGGGGACTTTATTACATTCCCCTCTTTGTTTGATCTTTTCAAACTAGAGTGTGCAATTCCATATGCAGACACTTAAATTTTGCAACATCTTTGAAAGTCAGGCCCTTTAAGTACAATATACTTTTTATATAGTATACTGTGCAATATACTTCTGGTTTGCCACAATTGTAGCTCCTTTTACAACAATGCCCTGTTCCACATCCCTTTTCTGTCTACCTGTTAAAGCTTTTTCCATTTCAATAGTTTAATTCATGAACTTTAAACTTATTCTTTTAAAACATTTAAAATTCAGCAGGGCTGACATTCTTGTAATTCTGAGTTTCTTACTATTACAGCCGTTGGTGGTCTTCTCCTTTTCATAGTTGCAATATTATTCATTTTGACCAATCCATTCCATTCATTTTGCACATGCACCTCTACACTTTGGCAGAAGTTTGGTTCCTTATAAAGACTCACTCTCTACTGAATGTCTCAGTCCCATTCCTTTCATCTTAATTCACTACATATTGTTCCTATTCCTTACACTTATCAACTATCAACACCAAGAGTTTCAGCCCCTAAAAATTTGACTTTTGGATTAATACATGGCTCTTTTTGCATTTTCTTTACCGTGGCCCTTATATGTGTAAACCTTCCATTTTGTGACATGAGAAAACAAGGGAAAATAAATTTAAAAAAATAAAATGTATCCCCTGTGTTATTACATTCAAGTTCTTTCGTGCTGCCCCTAAATACTTAATTTTCAATGTGCTGCAGAATTGTGTGCTGCAGATTGAAAACACAATTGCTTTGCAAAAATTGTCATGGGGGAAACTGGAGATTTTGTCAGGAGGCAGCTGTGGCTTTTAGCACCTGTGAAGGTCAGATGTGCAATACTCAACTATTCTCATCCTGCTTTGACAGCACATTCCCTTGGCAGATGTCTTAGAGCAGCTTTCAGTATTCTTGATGCGTACAGAAAAATATTACCTAAACCGCCATACACCAACACAATATACATCTCCCAATAAGTCATTGTGAAGTGCTGTGTCACAGACTGAACAGTTAGCATCACTGTATTTCATAATGGTATTAGACATTGATCTTGGAATAAATCATTTCTTTTTAGCACACCAACATAGGCTAATATGCTGGTGTATGTTTGATCTTTAATTCTATTTTTTTTAATTTCTTACAATAAAAGTCCTTATTCAACTTCTCTCTTCACCCTCCCTCCCATTAAGACAATATGAAGGGCCAAGTTCTATCCTCTAGTGCAGTTTCCACTGAAATGGATGCAGGTTACACGCATGTATCAGAAAACAGAATTTGATCAAAGAGAGTAACACAAACAAGAGAAAAAAAAGGAAATGACTCCAGTTTTTAATTAATTTCTTATCTCACCACCTTATGTGAAAAGCATCCCATGATGTGTAAGGTACCACAGCAGGAAAATCTCACAGATCATACAAACTGTTGGCCATCTGTGGTGCAGATTCCTGCAGAACTACGGTAATGACAATAGTGTGATCTAGAGCATGAGTTTTTCAGTAATTACAAGATTCTTTCCCTAGCACATACGTAATCCTCAGTTAACAGGCTGCCAAAACCACAATGGGAATCAGCTTTCTGAAATGGTATAATGCTGATAAAACCTGGTGCTAACATGTAGGAAAAAATACCTGTGTTCAGTCCCACTAGATGCAGGTTTGTGTAACAGGTGTGTGCCTGCTTAAAATAAAGTGGCCTTAATTTGGTTTATGAATTAATTTGTGAATTAAACTAAACCAAATTAAGGGCACCGAATTCTGAAGGAGTCCACACAGGGATTTAATGCAGTTTCACTAATCCACATTTAATCTGAATTAACAAAGTGTGAGTTTACTTTCATGAGTGTCCCCATGTAGACAAGCCTTAAGTGAAATTCAATTTGCTAAACAGGATGAAATGACAGTTTTTACTCTGTTCATATTCTTGATCATGATAGATTTTTTAAGTGTTTTTGTGCCTGTGTGTCACACAGGTCCGTTCATGTTACTCACCTATATTTGGAATAATTTTGCCTTCCATTAGCTGTGATTGCCTGAAACTGGTATTTGGAGTAGGATTTTTTTTCCTTCTTATTTTTCTAGATCACTCGACTTTTAATTTACTGCAATTAAGCTTCTGAACACACCTACTACTAATTCATTGGGATGCACACAACTGACACTGTGGTTCATATGCCCTTAATCCTATACATTATTCCAGCCTTTAAATTTTTAGAAGACTCCTGGCTCTTATTTTTAATGAGTCACAAAGACACAATCTTAGTCCTTTCAGTATAATTGTTGTCTTTATTTTTGGTGTTGCCCTTATTTCTATAGGGAACTCCTGCTAATGTTATTGTAGATCATGCTCATCATAATATTGAAGTCTTTTACTTCTCTTTCTGTGGGGATACCTGAATCTAATTCTCTGAGACATTCTTGCACTACATCTGTTGGGGATTTCATGCTCTGAAATCTTGAGAGCACTTCTGGCCTTATTTGTATTGCTCACTTGAGCCTTTATTGTTTCGTATCCCAATGTTGCCCTTAATTCTATGGAGAACCCCATATGTATTTATTTTTAAATCCAGCTGTAACAATCATTCCCTTAAGGTAAACTGACTATATTTTTCAGAATTTAACCACATTACGACAATTCATATAATTTAATGAGTACTGTGGTCCATTACCTTCAAAGATGACTTAATCCGAGGTTCTGGTTTCTGTCTGGTAACTGTGTTTTGAATAAGCAGTGACTGATCTGTGCGAGAATCATAATTCCCATGTTCTGAATCATCTGTATATGTGTCTTTGTCTTTTCCTATATCTCAGGGAAAACAAAACAAAACAGGCTCATTTGAGATTATAATGGAGACACTCTTATAGATGTAGTTGAGATAAGAACATTCCCTTTTAGCACCCTCATTTGTGGCTTATAATATTCCGCCCTTCCCTACAACAAACTTTTGATCTGAAATTTTATCATGCTTGGTCTGTTTAGATGTGAAGCTTTTTGGTTTATTAAAGTTTACATAAAATCTGTTCTGCAGCACTGGAGTTATCAGAGTGAAAAAGCATGATGTTTTCAGTTGTTCACAAAAAAAAAAGTGTCACGTTCAGAGGCTTTTGTGCTTTTATATAACTCTACAAAGTTTGGACTTGACACTTCCAATTTGGTGTGCAACCCACATACAATGTGGTCCCATGAAAGTCAGAAGATTCTATTCCCAGTTCTGCCATAGGCCTGCTGTGTGACATTGGGCAACACATGTTAACACTCTGTGCCTCTTTCCACCATCTGTAAAATAAGTATAATATGCTATTTTCCTTAATTTAATTTTAGGAGCTATTTAGCTCCCTCAGCTGTAGTCAATGGGAACTGAAGATATTTGGCATGTTGCAGGAGGTGTTCAGAACTTCATATATCTGGCTCTAAGTGTATACCGATTGTGATTATCCAGTACTCAAATTTCTTCATAAACATAAGATAGCTTTGGACAGCGGAGGGCCCACTCCCCAGCCTGACAAGCCTTCCTCCCTTGCAGGTCTCCTGCTACCTCGTACCACCCTGAGTGGCTTGCTAGAGGGATTAAATGAAAGATGGGAGTCAGAGCTTGAGTTCTAATATTAGCTGTACCAGTGGTTTTGCTAAGTGGCCTTGGGCAAGATGCATTTCTGCTTCCCCACACCCAATCATTAAAACAGGGAGCATGCTTATTGTAAGTAACCCACAGAGATATCGTGAGGGTTAAGGTCTGTACAACAGTTGAAACATGTAAAGCACTACTTAAGTGTTGATTATTGTTATCACTTGTATTATGGTAGCACCCCAGCCAACATCAGGAACCCATTGTGGTAGGCACTGTAAAAACACAGAGCAAAAGACGGTCCTTGCCCTGAAGAGCTAAAATATAAATATCACTGTACCTTTCTTTCATAAGTGTATCCAAAGAAGGGAAGGGAGAAGGGCAACAATTCTGACAGTCTTTTTCTAGGGCTTTTCTGGTTACCTCCAATTTAAATTGTAAATATATATTTGGGACAACTCCAGTGCATGTTGCCCATCCGGTTTGAATGTTACAAGTGGGCAGAAGGACAGTTTTGTGATTAAGTCATTGAACTGAGATTCAGGAGACTTTTGTTTAGTAAACTGGTTTTACCACAGACTCCTGGTGTAATCTTGGACAAGTTACTTAATCTCTGTGCTTCAGTTCCCCACCTCTAAAATTGGGCTAACCCTTCCCTACTTCATCAAGGGATTTGTGAGAAAAAAGTATTAAATATTTGTGACGTATACAGAGTACTTCAGTACCTAGAAAGTAAGGATATTAAAATGGATAAAAATTACTTTCCCCACCGCATCAATGACATTGTTATATGCATATATGTTAGGAGATGCTTTACTTTTGTGAATTTATTTTTAAAAGAAAAGGGGAAGAAAGAAATTGTTCCTATTGCAGTTGCAATCCAGCCATATTGCAGATATATAGACATATTTTAAGACAAAGTTACCACTACATACAGTGAGCCAAGTTCTCATTTCAGCTTTCACATCAACTTGTGAAAATTCAGAGTAACTGGGAACAGCATTTAACCCAGTAATTTTAAACCTTAAATATGCACCCAAGAACAAGTAATGGATGCTGTGGGAATGATAACCTTGAATTTTGTTTGCTTAGAATCACAGCTGCCGTAATATAGTATTTTTCATTTAATGTATACGTGAGCACTTGAATTCCACATAGTAAATCTTACAGAAAAAAAAATAACCAGGATTATTTTTATGCAGCCTATAAACATTGAGATACATTATTAAATTAGGAGTTTCATGGAGAATTGTTTATTTGTTAATTTAATTATTAACATTACACATAATGAGCACCCAGTAACTCAGATCCTGCTATTAAATAAAATAGATCTGTAGTAATCACTTGTTAAAGTCAGATGAACGTGCCACTTGATTGTTAAGACCACAATACTCCAGATTTCTCTGTGATTTTTACTATGCAAATATAACATTATGTCCTTTCTATTTATATAGAACCTTTGATCCAGTGTGCCAGGTAACAGTTTAACTCTAATAACTTTATATGAACAAAATCCAAACAAGTAGTAGCCAATAGGTCATAATAAAACCCATTTCAAGACAGAGAAGACATCTCAAACCATGAGGGAAGATAGTATTTAGAAGAGACAAATAGCAACAAAAAATGAATAGTGGTAAGAATATTGTTAAAAGATGGACAAAGGGAATGAATCAACAAGTCGTTGAGGGTTTGGGAAAGAGTTATAACGTTTAGGATTACTGAAAGAGTGCAGACAGCTCAATCCTGGGAGGTGCTGAGCACCTTCAACTGAAGTTGATGGCAACTGAAATCGTTAAGCACCTCACAAGATGAAATTCATGGAATAGAGGCTGTGAAACACAGAAAAGAATAAAAGACAGCCATGATCCTACAACTCTTGAACATTAATAGTTCCATTAACTCCAGAAGGACTACTTGCATAAGTAAAGGCTTCTCACATGAAGGAAGTTTTCCAGGATCAGACCCTATGTGAATTGCAGGACTTTAACAAGTTTTGCAAAAGTGATAACTTTTAATTAAGGTTCTGAAGTGTCTCACCTCATTTGCTGAATGTACCATTACTACTGTGTATTAAATCATTTTAGCTGACCAAGGACACCACCTCTTATATATCACATGTTCTCTGAAAGATGAAGATATTCCCTATCATCTCATTTGAAATACAGATATAAGAAAGGCTTTAGCAGCAACATTTAGTCATGCCACCAGAAAGTTCAAGAAATTTAGAATTAAAACAAACACGCTTTTAATAGAAAAGAAAAAAAAAAGGTTTGTATATGGTTTGACTGTAATTGTTTTATATATATATGTGGGTGGGTGTGTGTACACCCCTCCCCCCCCAAAATCACCTATAGTGTTCTGTAAAAGGTAATGGAGAGGTGGAGCACAGCAGAGGGGAAGGCAGGGAATGCTATCCTGGATTTTAAAAAAGCATCTGTATATTTTTGTGACATTATTCTTAAGACTTTTTACACTAAAGAGGTATAAAAACTAAGGTACACCCATCTAAACACCAAGTAGAAAAGCTGTCCCAATTCAGTGCTTGTACAGTATATGCAGATTTGAAAGATCATGAAGTAATGTATTAGGTATAATCATAAGCGGATGAGTTCAACCAATATTATTATTTTTTCATGCCAGAGTCTCTGATCAAAAATTAATTTTCAGAGGTTGAGTGGTCTGATGTAAAAATGTTCAGTGTGTGTTACTGAATCATGTCCAAAGTTCCCGCAGAAGAGAATACAGTAGCTACTCTTATTCAGAGGTTTCAGATACCATTGACAAGGTACTCAAGATTAGTCACCTGAATTGAAGCATTCAATTCAAGATTAGTGTTATTCATGCCAGTTTTCTGCAAATATGTATTTTTTAATAGAGAGATGTATTCTCTACCATTCAGTATTTTTTCTTCTTCTTATAGGAAATTAATTTCTCTCATTCTATTAATGATTTTTCTTCATCATGCTCCATTAAGTGGAGCTTCCCTCCAAATCCAAAGATAAAATTAATTGTCTTGGGCCAATTCAGTTCTAACATGATCTTGAAAGTTCCCATCACAGCAGCATCCAGCTTCACCAATAGAGAATGTCACCATAGATAATAGTGAAATTTTAAAAAGCTATTTTCAGTAGGTTTTGATTTTAAAACTTTGAAACCTAATGTTTTTCCCTTTATACCAGCACCTATCTTCTGTCATCTTTCTCCACCACAATTTAGACTATAAAATACAAAAGCAAGTAAACATTGAACTGCAATTTGGAACTGCCAAAGGCCAAACAAAGAAGAGACATCCCTGGAATTTATGGTTAAAAAGTTTAATTGTCTGGGGATTTTTTTTTTTTTTTTTTTTTAATTCAGCCTGTCCAAAAAGGAACTCTCAGTCCCAGATGGGTTCACACTCTCTTTGGAAGCATCTATCCTAAAATGATTACAGAGCAAAAAGAGTCTTTATTTGCCTGCAGCTTCAAGGAATGACCATCAGAACAGCCTGCTCCTTCACGCTCTCTCCCCACCTTGTAGGTGGTTCTAGACCACCATGCTCATGGAACTTGAGCATCTGGCTTAAAGCCAGGAACTTCAGAATAGGCTTCCTTTGCAAACCTCAGACCACACCTCCAAGACAACTTCCTCCTCTTTCAAAATAGCTGTGGGACAGGAGACACTATTTCTAGAGACAAACATGGGACAGGATAATGTCAGTGAAAGAGGTTTCCCCTCATATGTCTCAGAGTTTACATTCCTTGTTAAAGACAATTTTTAATGTGCTTTCATTTTTTATTTATTTTAATTCAGAATTGCAGCAAATGGATCAGAGTCTCAGTTGCATAGTTCCATCTGCTTATGCAGTTTGACACCAGCTGAGAATCTGCCCGTATGCATTTAAATATACCAACTGAGCATGCATAATTTAACACTTTCTTTACTTTAACGTAAGAGTAGAGAGTCCACTTAAGACTTCATTACAGTAAGGCATGACAAGAGAAGAATTATTTGAAAGAAGGTCTATGAAAACTTCATTTGACTAAATAAAATATTTTAATGGCAAAATTATTTCAAACTACATTTGTGGCAGTGGGAAGGGAAAGTTGCAATTCCCTAATTTAATGTAACATTTTGTTGGTAAAACAATTTCAATATCTGTCCATTGAGGCACTTATGCTACTTCTTCCCTGTTAGAATATCCAATTCAAAACTGCCAAAACAAATGCCAGACTGTGAAGGCCCTTCTTAAAAAAACTTCAGTGGTGACACATTACAGTAACAGGTTTCAGAGTGGTAGCCATCTTAGTCCGTATCAGCAAAAGCAACGAGGAGTCCTTGTGGCACCTTAGAGACTAACACATTTATTTGAGCATAAGCTTTCGTGGGCTACCTGTATTTTCCACTTCGTGCATCTGATGAAGTGGATTTTAGCCTACGAATGCTTATGCCCAAATAAATGTGTTAGTCTCTAAGGTGCCACAAGGACTCCACATTACAGTAAGAAACTGTGACAAAGCAGAAGAAACATATAAACAACATCTGGATGATAATGGCACGTGCTGTACAGAGTTGCTTACTAGGGTTTTTATAGTCCACAACAGAAGTGTATGGTAGAGCGTGTCTGCTCTCGTTCCGCGCATCCTTTCAAAACTTATAGCCTCTCAGCAAGCACTCAGCAAATGAGTCTTAGACAGAGATTCTGTTATCTCGTTCATATAAATCAGGAATAATCCACTGAATTCAGTCAGGATTTTGGACCGGAGTTCTGAGGACAGGATCATTATATTTATGTTCATATTATTTGTTCTGGAAATGACTCCTAAGCATATTTCTTCCCTACATAGATTCTTTGGGCTCCTGAAGGTATGTGTGGGCTGCTCCTTCAGGCCTCTTCAGAGACAAAATACAGGAACCCATTATCACTGCTTTAAACAGCACATCCATTTTCCCTTATTGGGGGTGTTCATGTGACTTCCCAGAATATGACCAAAAGAAAGCAGAAAGGCTTAGGTTTTGATCCTTGAAACACATGTGCAAATACTTAACTTTAATTTACTTTACTTTGAAGTTTGAGATTATTCATATGCTTAAAGTAAGAGCACGTATGTTTGCAAGATTGGCATCTATTAAGAACAAAATGACAGTTATTGTAATGTTATTTTCAGCAATTAACATAATTAGTGGGAAATCTTTAATTCCAATATAAAAAGTTACAAGTTTTTGTTAAGTAACCATGTAAATTACATTGAGATTATTTTAATTGCTAAATCATTTTTGAACAGAAGTCACTTAGCAAGTTTTATTTAAAAAATCATTAGTCTTGATTGATTGTGTGAATATAGTACTCTAAAGGCCCAAAAGCAGTATGGTAGCCATGCAGGTGGATAAATAAGCTGTTATGATCATTAATATCTGTAAATTATACTATTGCTGAGGGAAAACTTCTATATTGTACCAGTTAAATTTTTCTAGTCCTGGGAAATTAAGGTAGCAACATGAAGAAAGCAAAATAAATAAATAAATAGAGTGGTGTTTCAAAGAAAACCAAAGACATTTTGATAATTTTAGCAAGCCAAAAAAAAAAAAAAAAAAAGCCTTACTTTTAAAGTTAGGACTACCTCATATTCCTACTGAAGTCAATGGGGCAAGGATTTGCCTTTAATGAAATTAGGTATCTCATTATATATATATAAATAAAGTGATTATTAGTATTTCAGAATGCAATACCTGGTAGATGGGCCAGCACATGATATACACTTGGCCTCGCATTCCACACTCAGCAGTGAAAGCTATTTAAAGGAGTTCCAGGCATCACTCAAGAGGATGGTAGACTTCTCCTTCAGAATTGATCAAAAACTTAGTCTGGTTGGTATGTTGCTTTGTTTTGTCTTCTCAGTCACATAAAAATGTGACCAGTGATTTCAGTGCTTACACATCATAGAAGGCATCTAGCCTTTGAGCATAAGCAAACTCTAAATCTAAATAAATCATTGTGAAATTCACACTGAAGGAATGTAAGAGATTAAAAATGGTTGACCAGACTTTTTAAATTCTAGGAATCCTTTGTCTGGTAATGCTTGAAAGTACCTAGTATATAATTTGGATACAGGTTTTCCCCCACAAGGTTTGGCCAAGTTAATACAGTATGTGTCTTCTGGATAGCAGGAGATGGGACACTAGATGGGGAGGGCTTGGAGTTATCTGGGAAAGAATTCTCTGTAGTATCTGCCCACATGCTCAGGGTCTAACTAACTGCCGTATTTGCAGTCAGGAAGCAATTTTCCTCTGGGTCAAATTGGCAGATACCCTCGGGGGGTTCCATTTTCCTCTGCAACATGGGGCATGGGTCACTTGCAGGTTTAAACTAGTGTAAATGGTGAATTCTCTGTAACTTGAAGTCTTTAAACCATGATTTGAGGACTTCCAATAACTCAGCCATAGGTTGGGGTCTATTACAGGAGTGGGTGAGTGAGCTTCTATAGCCTGCAATGTGCAGGGGGTCAGACTAGATGATCACGATGGTACCTTCTGACCTTAAAGTTTATGAGTCTATGGCTATGGGAGCCATTTCACATCTAATAATGCCTTCTAAGAATGCCTAAAATAACCACCCCTGCACCTCTTGTATAAGAAAATATTGACGTATTGCTGCTCCCATTTTTACATCTTACATAATGTTGCTAAAGCTTGTGACTATTATCGTGTACAGTACTGTATGGTTTTTGTTTTAAACAAGACATAGCACACTGACAAGGAAATTTAATTTTAAAACTGCCATTAAATAAAGTAGCGGGGTTCTTCAAGGATTTTCTCTTCACTAGATAGTCTCAATCCTTAACTCTATGCAGTGACTTCAATCTATAAATTTAAGGCTGGATCCTATAGTTCAGCAGTTCTCAAACTGTGGCTCGGGATCCCAAAGTGGGTTGCGACCCCCTTTGAATGGGGTCGCCAGGGCTGGCTTAGACTTGCTGGGGCCCGGGGCTGAAGTCTGAACCCCACTAACCAGGGCCAAAGCCAAAGACCGAGGGTTTCATCCATGGGTGGCAGGACTCAGGTTGTGGGCCCCCTGCCTGGGGCTGAAGCCCTTGAGCTTCAGCTTTGGCCCCCCTGCCCGGAGCAGAGGGGCTCAGGCTTTGCCCCCTGCCACCCACCTGGGGCAGTGGGGCTTGAGCGGACTCAGGCTTCGGTCCCACCTCCTGGGGTCATCAATTTTTTATTTATTTTAAATAATCAGAAGGGGGTTGCGGTGCAATGAAGTTAGAGAACCCCTGCAATAGTTCTTAGGTGAGAATCCCATTGAGATCATAACTTGACCCTTGGTCAAGAAATTAGCAGGCCATTTGTTTAAATGGAATGTTCAGTCCTAAAATATGAATGTTTTGTTAATAACCTGAATAGAAAAGAAACAGCAGCATGGGAGATTTGGACAAATATATCAATATTAATTAAAATCTGTTAAACATTAAGTTTTCAAAGTCAAACATTCAAAAGTTAGGAAATGTGAGATTTATGGATGCCTATACAACCTGAATTCTGTCTCTTTGTGCATATGCATTATGATACGGTCTTTAATGACACGATCACTTTATTTTTTCAGCAGGACCCTTACCTCATTCAGGGCACAGCATGGGACAGTGTTCACTGAGTGTGTTTCTTTTTTTTTTTTTTAAGCTCATCATTAAAGGTGCATCAGCTCCATGCTATATTTACAGAGTAGCATCTATATTCTGCACTGAATACAGAATTATTAATTACCTCATCAGGTTTTCAATGGTGCTCATCACCACAATATTTGAGCAGTTCACAAATTTTAATGTACTTATCTTCACAATAACCATGCAAGTTAACAAGGTATAATTATCCCCATTTACAGATAGGGAATCCAAGCACAGAGACATTAACATTTCAAAAGTGCCTGAATAGTGATTTAGTATCCTAAATTGCAACTCCAGAAGTTTAGGCACTTAAGAGACTAACTCCCATTGACTTGAAATGACAAGCAGCTCCTATGTCCCGAGTCACTTCTGAAATTGGGACTTAAAATCATTTAGGTGCTTTTGAAAATTCAACCCTAAGGCTACTCTGCACACCACTGGCAGCAGCATGTAGGGTACGTGTAGCTACATGCCCCAGTGAAAAGCAGGCTGCATCCAGGAATGAAAGGTTCTGGCAGGGAGCAGGCAGTGGTGAGCTGTTGGAGACTCTCTCTGTGGTGGGGAAAGTCTTCAGAAGTGGGGAGGCAACTGTAAGACACTACACTGCTAAAAATAGTGTAGTTGGGGGAGGCACTGCATGGACAAATAGAGAGACATGTAGGGTACATACCCACCGGATTCAGGCATGTTGTTACTCATCTTAGCAGTGTCTCACCATCTACATTGCTATTTATACCTATGCGGGGGGTGGGGGTATGTACTCTACATACTGCTGAAAGGAGCATGCCATGTACACATACCTTAAGCAAGTTACCCAGCTTCACAAAGGAAGTCTGGGGTAGAGATGGAAACTGAACACAGACTTTCTGAATTATATTCCAATGTCTTATCCACAAGGCCATTGATATACTATCAATGTAAATGTTTGGCTAAATAGCGTTGTCATAACAAATAAGACAATGAAATCAGTGATATAATGCTGAGTTACCTGATTAAAAATCCAAAGTGTCTCTCTCTAAGATCTCAATTCTCCATTCTATTGCATGGCATGCAAGAAAGATGGATGTTTCTTATAAACACAATCCGTAATACTTGGACACAGGATTCATTCATGATAGGATAATACAATTATGGCAAAATCATAAACAAGATCATTAATAGTCAAGTTTATGTACAGGGAGAAGGTTAACAGCTTACAAGAAATACTGAAGAGGTCTGCAGTCTTCCTGCCCCCCTGCGCAAAGTCCTCACAGTCCTAAGCATGTCACAAACATTGCACGCAGGACAGTATGGCAGCTATTAACATCCTAATCATGTGACAGAGCTACTGGCAAGTTCAGAACCCTAAACAGAGCTGCCAGTGATCAGCTTGCCAAATAGCTGGAAGTCACTGCAGCTGGAAAAAATATCTTCCACAGCTTGGCATACAAGACGAGAGATAATCAGATGTTTACAGAAACTGCCTATAGCTCCTGACTATTGACCCAAATTCCAAAAGACCAAAAGACAAAGAAAAGCATAAATGATTGAATCCTTTCATTAGGGCACACCATTTCATTTGCTAATGAGGACATTGCCATAAACTTCCATAAAGATTGAAAGATTACATATTCTTAAAGTATCTAAATATTGAGAATTGATCCATCAAGGTTGTACCTTAGGTCTTTTGTGATGTCTTATCATGAAGAATGCAATTATATTATAACCTTAATTACCAACTTCTGTTTTCAACTTATTAGAGGTGAGCTCAGCAAATAATTTGTAGTAACTAAAGAATTAAATTAATTTTGCCTCTTTCCCTGTTCAGGAACTTTCACAAGTAGATTGTTGTTTCTTAAAGGTTACTTTTCATTTAAAAACATTTTTGGTGAGATTTTTATTCCCTAGATTGGTTACAAATAATTCTGTCACTATTTAATACTCAGCATGCGAACTTTGAGCTTTGTTGGTTAGTTGTCACTAGTCACAATTGTCACATGGTATTGTTTCTGTTCCTTGAGTAAATGAGCAGAATTCTTATAGGGTTGTTTCTACCACCATTTCAAATTACTTTAATGGGACTTGCCTGAGTAAAGTACTACTCAACAACATGAGTAACAATGGCCGAGTCAAGAATATCATCACAAGGAGGGTCTGAAAGAAACCAATGTGGGTTTGAATCTCTCAGGGAGAAGGTAAGAGTTTAGGTAGACATACAAGGTTAACAGGATTAAGGTATTTTAGAAGGGTGTGCATCTTTCTTTCTGTACGACAAAAGCTTTGACCAAGTCATCTTTCTGGGAAAAAAAATTTAGTCTACTGTAGATTATTGCCCAGAAACACATTGGGTGCAGAATTTGCAATTTTCTTTTGATCCCACTGACCAAAGTAAAGGTGTGTTGCCCAAGCATGATCTTAGGTGAGAACAGTGCAGTCAGATACTTGTCTGAGTTTCTAGTGAGAGATGTTAAACAATTTCCCAGCCCAAATAAAATACACCAAGTGCACTGTATGTATAGGTCTTCTAATTTTCATTGACACAAAGTAACGGTGTGCAGCTATATATGGTCATAGTTACAAAAAAAAAAAGTAAGGTCAGATTCTTTGTGTGGCTCATTTAATTACCTTTTTTGGAGGCTCTATTGAGGGCACTCTGTTGTGTCAAATAGCGTTCCATAAAAAATACCACTACTTGCACAAACACCTGGATGGAGAGTTTCAAATGTGCTCCGAGTGCTTGAACTTATGATCATTTGCTTTCCACGTGAGAATAAAACTTGATCTCTTCAAAATCCACAGAATAATGTCACAACTGGGGGCCAGGGGAAGAAGAGGACAGCTGAAGCAAATTCAGAGACTTTTGTGCTGCATTTATCCAACTGTACTGCAAATGGTGATGTTGCTGGGTGATAAAATAGCTTCTAATTTAATGTCCCATTGCATCTTTCACTCACTCAGTTCAGCAGGCACACAGCTTTTGTACTGCTATAACTGTATCAAAATATATGAAATTAAGTGGCAGATTTCTGCAACCCTTACTCATGGTTGCACAAAATCTTAGGCTAGGTCTACTCTGCAACCCTTTCAAAAACATTGTAAGGTGTGCTGTGTGGCTGCTATTTATTGCCAGGAGAGAGCCCTCCCAGTGACAAAATAAAGACACCCTCAACGAAGGGTGGTAGCTTTGTTGCGGGAGCGTGGCTCCCACCGACAAAGGGCTATCCACACTGGCACTTTTCATCACTAAAACTTTTGTCATTCAGGGGGGGTGTTTTTCCCCCCACACCGAGTGACAAAAGTTTTAACGGTGAAAGTGCCAGTGTAGACAAAGCCTTACTCCCAGTGACAACCCATAGAGTAGTTATTGATTACAGTGCTACTTACGATAAGCAAGAGTGGTAAAATAAGCAATGAGACCAGAGCTAGATTTACGAAGGTATTTAGGTGCCAAAGGATGCAGATAGATGCTTTTGAAAATCCTACTAATGCCTAAGCAGGTTAGGTGCCAAAGTGCTTTTGAAAATCCCACTAGGCACCTACCCACCATCATAAATAAGGCCCTCAATTTTTGAAAGAGTGCACATTAAATCTTTCAAAGGAGAAAAAAAGCAAGCAGGCAGTATTAATGCCAATGTTCAGTACATCTGGGAAGTTGATTGGTGAGCAAAGTGTGCCATGTATCAAATATTTCCTTGCTCTGCAGTGGTCTAGTCCTGCCACTGTCCTTATGCCCTAAAATACAGAGTCCTAAACACAGAGGAGCTCCCAAGGAAAGCATAGACGGTGCAGTGAAGCTATTGTTTTTCCTTTTCTTTGTGGTTTGGTGCCTGTGCACCCTATTCAATTCTCTTTGCTCTGCACCATGCAGTGGAGGAGAGCATTTGTCCTGTAGAGGTTATAACTGAAGGCAATGCATATGAATAAAGGGCAGGAGTGGAAGTGGTTTAGTATTGAGGACAGAGCAGAATGAACACAAAACTCTGTTATCAGCTACATAAATAACACAATTAAACTTTACTCATGTGTGCTGCAGTTTTTAGTGCAATGGTAAGAAGCTTATTAAAACAAGCTAATTAACATTAATTTTGCCAGCTCGCATCAGCACATTAGAAAGTACAAAACATGTTATGTAATAACTACTGCTATCTAAATGCTACAGAAGCTGGGAAGAGGATATTTGGGTGACTATTTATGGAAATTCAATATTACTTCAACTATCAGCATCCTTGCTTTGGAGCCAAAAGTCCCTAGTTGAAATCCCCAGAAGAGCAGATTCCAACACAGATTCAAAATTAAACTGAAAAATAATTCTTAAAAAGTTTCCCTTTAATTACCTAACTCCCATTAATGAATCCAGCTGCGTGATCTTTAAAACTGAAAACAATTTCCTTTATAGGACTGTATGTATGTACAACCCAGATTAACTCCCAGATTGACTATTTTACTTCACCCTTGTGCATTAGTATGCTTTATCAAGCATTTCTACACCTTGTCTGAAATCTAAAGATGATACAATGCTTGATTGTCAAGTATCGGGAGTAGCCGTGTTAGACTGTATCCACAAAACAACAAGGAGTCCGGTGGCACCTTAAAGGCTAACAGATTTATTTGGGCATAAGCTTTCATGGGTAAAAAACCTCACTTCTTCAGATGCATCAAAAGCTTATGCCCAAATAAATCTGTTAGTCTTTCAAGTGCCACCAGACTCCTTGTTGATAATGCTTGATTATATGCCGACACTGTGAAGGACTCAATCAACAGATTAGTGTGGCTACATTTCTAATGATTCTAGAAGTAAAAACATTTCTTGTTTATGTGACTTTCTACATTTAAGTTGGCTCAGCTCACTGGACATGGCTTATTTTCATTAAATTAAATTTTGCATTGCTTTGCACAATGCTTTGTGATACAAGATGATGGGCCAGATCCTCGGCTGGTGTAAATCACTGTTAGCTCTACTGAAGTCATGTTTGAGTTCACTTAAAGAAGTCAGAAAAGATATACCAATCAAATCCATCTGAGAAACAAGCCCAATATAAAGTAAAGTAAAGGGCCTTATGGACCATGTCTTTATGGGGGGGAAAAAAGATGGCAGAAGGTAACTAGAAGGCAATGCTAAACATATACTTCTTTCCCCAAACAAATATCCACAGAGGGTTTGATTGTCAAAGGCACAAACTTTAGTTAAGTGCCCAATTCCCATTCTGAGTCTAAGCCCCATTAGAATGCCTTTGAAAATCTATCCCAGAATGTTTAATGCAGGAGTAGTGTTTTGTAATGGAATGACATCAGTGTGTTCTTGCAACTTTCAACTTCCCTGTTTCTCATGTAATTGTTCTAGAGGAAATCTATACTTTCAATTTTGCCTATACTTTGTTTATTGTGCAGCATTTTTTAAAAAATATATTTATTTATTCTTACAGTACATGGAAAATAAATACTACAGGAATGAGAATGCTTCCTTTCCTCACTTTTTACAATTTCTTTTAGATTGTGCACAAAATTGTTTGCACACACACACACACACACACACACACACACACACACAAAAGACTTCTTTAATGCTCATATGAGAACGTCTCCTTTAGCATCAGACATCAGAGGTACTATCAGCTCACAGATAGATGAGTTGTACCTATCGCTCTAGTGGAAGATGGCAGTATTCTGAGTGCTCACGATCCTAGATTTAATCCTCACCATTGATCAGTTTCCTATGCATTTGTGACCAGTTTGCAAAATGTAACAATCCTCACACTTGCTAACTGCTGTACTGACCCCTTAGTTGTGAGTCCTCCCCTTCAGAAAGAAATCACTGGAGGCTAGAAAAGGCCCCAGAGACTCTGAATAATCAAAAGCCAGGAACAATAAGATGAATGAGTAGCAGATTGAGGAGAAACAGTGCTAAAATTTGAGGGTCAGACTAACAGCTCTATGAGTAATGGAGAGGTTAGTCAGATCTCTAAGCTTATGCTCTGCAAAGCTCCTGTCTCCCCCATTAACATAAGGATCCTCAGACTCTGTATGCTGACTGTGAGGCATTAGGGAAAATACCATGCCAGAGTCCTAAAGATGAGGTACTGCATAACCGTGCCCTCAGTGTCGAAGCACCTGGTTTGGTACCCCCAACCAGAAGGTTCCCTATACCTGCAACAAATTTAGGGCCTTATCCAAAGCCCAATGAAATCAATAGGAGTCTTTCCATTGACTCCAGGTGACCTTTGGATCAGAACCTTAATTCTTCTCTCATGTGTTCATAGCTACCACTCAAACTGAAGAAAACACCACATAGCTGCTTTTTTAAAGATGTATCCTTCTATGATGCTACCTAATTAAAAATTTACCACACTCTGCTGCCTAATTAAAAATTTACCACACTCACTTAATTTCAGCCCCATCTTTAGTGTACTCATGGGGCAGTTGTAAGAGGTTCACTGAGGAAATGAATCCCATTAATCAAGTGTATTATGCAAGCTACATCAAAATGTACTAGCACTGACTAAAGCATTTAACAGTGCTTTGTCATCCTCACTTGTTTAGAGATCAACACTTTAAAAGCAAGATCCTTCTGCTTGCTGTTGTTCAGAATGAAAAGGAAAAATGGACTCTGCAATCTTACTTCATGATAGGTAACTTAAAAGAGATCAGTAGGCAAACAGCATTTTAAAACTTATTGGTTACTTCAGTTTTTATTTTTAGTCACACTTTGGATTTATCTGGTGTCCTTTGGTAAACAAACCTGAAAGCTTGATTTCTATTTTAAAATCATTTTCACTGTTTATTTTTGGATTTTATTTTCCATTTATATCACTTTCTTCTTGCTTGAACAAAGCAAATACAACATTCTACTCTCAGTTACATTGCTGTAAAGCCAAAGCAATTCCATGGAGTAACCCTGGATTTACTCCAATGTAACTGAAGGCACATTTTAGTCCAGAGTGTGTGAGCAGTTCTGCTGACCACATGTGCTGAACAGGCAGCATCTCACCTGTGACGCTGGGCAATATCACAATAATAACTTAATTCCCAGCAACCAAGCCCCTTAATTCTTTCCACTAAGGGCTGGTCTGCACACAATTTTTGTACTAATTAAACTATATCTATTTAGAAACAGATGCAATTCCCCTAGGGTGGATGCAGCTATACTAGGATTAAGATGCTTACATTGATATAGCATATTTCAGTAAATTTAAATCAATGTACTAAAAGCACTTCAAAATTATGTATAGACAAGCCATAAGAATCAACTTCTGAAGAAGCTGAGCAGGTGCTGGTTACTGAGTGGAGAGTACAGCAATCCAGAAGTTAAATGGCACAGAATGGGCAAGGACAAGGTGGGTCCCCAGTGGATGCTGGCTGTCTCATCCATCTCAGTAAGGTTTAAGCTCAGATGCTATTTCATCCTTCATGTATAAAAGGCCAGAGAGGGTCAGCACAGTTCACTGTAAGTGACATCTTATTTTAATACCATAAAGTGGGTGGTATTGTGGAAATGCCACCATATATTTTCCCCCCAAAATCAAGAAGCAGCCAAGTCCCAGGATCTCAGCAGAGCCCATGGGCATACTATTAAAACAAAATCAAATCATGAATTTTACGCCAATCTCATAATTTTTCAGCCCGAGTCATGATTTTGGAATAGCAATTCAGATTGCTAAACTGCCAAGGAGGCAACTACACTAATGAGCCAACACTCCCATTCTGATTGCCACTTGCCCTTTTTAATCATAAAGGCCCACCTACCTTCCCAAATACTATATTCAGGGCAATGAGAGAAATCAATGCTGAAATATTTGGTTGATAAGAATTATAGAAATGCCTCTAACTGAAAATAAACAGGAGTGTGCATGAAGACATATCTGTTGTGGAAGTATGAAACTGCTATTTTTAGTCATCATATTGAGTGTGACCAAAAGTTTTAATAGTTGCTTAAGCTACATCCACAAAATACATGTGCTTGTGCTCACAGATAATTGCATGTGCACGCAATTCAGATGTGTGTGTACACAACTACCTATGTTGTGTACATCAATGCATAATTTTACACAGTTACTATTTGTGTGTGCATGTACACTCATTTTGTAGGCGCACATAAGATACCTACTTTAAGGTCAGGCTTGACAAAGCCCTGGCTGGGATGATTTAGTTGGGAATTGGTCCTGCCTTGAGCAGGGGGTTGGACTAGATGACCTCCTGAGGTCCCTTCCAACCCTAATATTCTAGGATTCTTTTGAAACAGGTCTAGGAGTGACTTCTCCCTGATATTCTTTGATCTTCAAAAAGATTTAAGTGACATCATCACTAGGACAAATATGCCCCAAATAAAACAATTTTCTGATATATATTTGCAAAACTGCAATAATTTGTGTGTGTTTTCTCTAGAACTTAAGTATAATTCTTTTCTTTAAAAAAGTCCCTGCAGCATTCATGAGCCATCCTAAAACATATTGCATGTGAAAAATAAGAAATAGTAACAAGGAAACTAATTTAAATTGTAAACTTCTGAGAGGTCATATTATAAACTACAGTGATAGAAAAAAGTTATTTTCATGAGTATAAAAAAATATCTTCACAATATTTAAAAGTATCTCATAAGAGTGTGGAAAAATCTATACATTTACATCTTACATTCTATTGCTTATTCTCTTGAAATTCCATGTAAGTGCTTTCCAAATTGGCAAAGGAAAAATTAATAGAGGCCCATTTAAAACACCAGAAGAGAGGAGGTAAATTAGGACTAGAAAGCTTTATGGAATTTCTATTAATTCTTTTGAGATCTACATGAAACCATATAATCAATTCTCTCCTGTTAGCAACTCTCTCATCTTACTGAAATTATTTCAAAGTTTTCCATGAAACAAATTAAAAATGTATGTTCATATATCCTGTGTGTCTGTGTTTCCTTGCAGTCAATATTTGTTATGTAATCTGTTATTTTGCAGATTTTATTTTTGCAAGTTTGGTATCTATTTCCAACTCCAATCCCCTCTGATATTATAATTAATATACTCTTTTGGAATGAATGAAAGGAGGAAGTGTCAATGCACTTCGACTACAAACAGAAGTTGTCAACATGTATACATGAATTTTTAATGAACAAAAAAAGCCTATCCAACATTTTGAAAATAATCCCTATATGTTGTTGTTTTAATTTATCAAGGTCTGCCTTTTCACACAAAAATTGGAAGTTCAGTTTCAAGAATGGAGGTTTCAACCGAGAGAATTAAACAAAAACAAAAAAAAAACAAATTTTAAAAATAACTGCCGCTTGAGATAACAAAGAAAC
This sequence comes from Emys orbicularis, assembly GCF_028017835.1. Lineage (NCBI taxonomy): Eukaryota > Metazoa > Chordata > Testudines > Emydidae > Emys > Emys orbicularis. The sequence goes on along the minus strand of NC_088686.1, from coordinate 91,005,142 downwards.
TCACCTAAAAATGAATCACTGTATTCTGTATTAGACAACTTGAGTAAGTTGTTTTCCAGGGTCTCCATCACTTTAGCTGAAATAAATGTAAGATTCCATCAATGTAATCTTTTTGCGTTGCAAACATAGAAAAAGTCTGGCAGCTGTACACTCAGAATGGCCAAAGCAAGGCATTAAATGTACTGATAAACTTTGTAGAACATTTTCTGCTAGTGATAACAGAGCATCATTGAATTATCAGTGCCTGTGATTCTCTTCCTGCTGAAGCTTAAACTCATGTTAAAAATATTCAGCTATTATCACATTTGAAGGAGAATGGCTCACAGTTTGGTAATAAAAGCTGGTCAAATTCTTTATCTGATCGTTTTTGCAATATTCTTCAAATGCTGCTAATTATTCAATGAATAATTGTTGTAATTATTTGCCCAATTCCACTGGTAAAGACTCTGTTTCTTTGGAATTTCACATGGGCATGGCACTACTACCTGTCTCACCAGTCCAGGGAGGACATCCCATATCAGAGTCTGTTTCAAGCCCTTGCCTCAGGCCTGAGTTTATTGGTTAAACAAAAATGAAGGCAAAATACTGCTATGGCAGTTCCCAGAAAAGGCTTTCCCCTTACCTCTCACATGCCAGAGCCATCCAGGTCCTTGCTCTGATCCCAGGAGTCCTGCAATAGCCTATCTGATCCCTGAAGTTCTCATTCCCCAGGCCATCTGCCTGCAAGTCAAATAGCTAGGCTCCTATAGTGGGTGAAAGAACCTACCTGCTCACTGCAGGTCTCTAGCTCAACTGAGCTCTCACAAGCTTTTATAGGACCAGATAGTCTTCAGGCTATCCAACTGACCCCTAGGTTCACAGCCTCAGCTGGGAGGCAGTTGATTAGTCACAGGCTGGGCCCATCTCTCTTTAAAGGCCCATCACCGTGTGACAGTGACATGCACTGGCTCTGACTTATGTTGCTAATTGAAATATTTTTAAGTCATTTTATAGATTTTTACTAAGTTGGATTTGAGCTTCTGATGTGGAAGATTGATTTAAACCTCACATCACAAACGAGACCTGGAGAACAAGATAAGCTCACACAAGTATTTGAGGGGAATAAACAACAAGGAAGGAGAGGAATTAAAAGAGCACACCTAAGTTGTGTATAAACAGAAAATTTAAAAGCAGCTGGCAAGCAGGCCAAGTGTGAACCTGGAAGTTCTCAATGTAGTGTATACAAGCACCACCATCGACAAAACATACATTGCATGAGCAGATACAATCTGCATCAGTTTGTGAATAAATACATGCATCTTCCATTATGCTCTTAAATCATTATCAATTAGCAGCTTCTAAACTTAATGATTCTGGAAACGGTGACAAAAAAAAACAATAGATGCAGATAAAAGCCAAGACCCCAATCCTGCTATGTACATGCTGACCCTTATTCCTTTATGGAGTCCCATTTATTTCAATGGGGCTCTTTTTGTGGGGGCTCTGTCTGTGTGGAGCCAGTTTTGGGTAGAAGACTGGAGATACCCATTGTCCTCCCTATTTACAGGTTTGCCGTTGTCAAGGGTCATGACATTTCTAATCTGGTGCATTGTGCATTCACTCTAAGGTATATTTTTAGATTACATACTATAAATACATTGGGTGAACTCCAGGGCACATTGAAGTCCATAGGAGCTTCACCATTACCTTTATTGGGGCCAGGATTTCACACAATATTTTCAGTATGTATTGTAAAAACCATAACTCATGATCAAGGAGCAGCTGCCTCTATTTTTCTAAGATCCCCTTAATGAAATAATTTCCAGGCATTCTTTAAATATTAAATAAGTTACACAGGAGCACAGATACTACAGTGATTCATCTAAGTATTGTGAAGTCTTTAAGAAAAACAACACTTACACTTATCACTTTCTGTAAGCATCTCTAGTATTATGGAAACTTTTCAAGATCAAAAGAGTAACAAATACTCCTGTTCTTTTTGCGGATACAGACTAACACAGCTGCTACTCTGAAACCTTTCAAGATCAAGTTATTGTATTTTATTATGATTTCACAATTTTCCCAAAAATAAGCATTACAAACTCAGGCACATCAGAGTTTAGGAAAAACCATATACTGGAGGGAAGATGGTATAAATAAAGGACAACTACTCACCTCGTTCTGACACTACATTGACTGTAGCTGTTGAAGTGCCTGCACTCAGAGGCCGAGCCTGTGGCTGGAGCCTATTTGGCTGAAGAAATGAAGAATGTTTGCTCAGACTGTGAGGGTGTGTTTGGCTCTGTGCTAAGCATGGCATGGATCTTCTAGAGGGCTTCAATGGAGGCTCTTTCACTGTCTCACTCCTGCTTGTGTTCATACCTGAAACATCCAAAATATATAGAATCAGAAGCTATGTAGAATTATGTGTTTTTTAAAAAAGCGAAAGGTAACCATCTGGATTGAATTAGGAAGTTTCAAGAATATTTTTTGTCTACTGACTAAGTAACTTTTCAATGATATTTTATACTGTTCTACCATATAGAACATTTCATCCATAAATATCAAAGTGCTTTCCAAGTGTTAATTGAACCTCACAACACCCCTGTGAATCAGGCAAAAGTATTTTTGTACCTCCATGATAAGTGAGTAAATGAAGGTACAGAGACTATATTTTCAGGCGGGCAATTTCTTTTTCATAGGTTCGAACCCGCAAAAGTTGTATTAGCATTCTGATACCTGCAGGTGAAATGTAGTTCAAAACTACATTTTTGCTCCTCTAAGAATCTGACTAAAAGTGAAAATTAATTGAGAAGTGCAAGTCTTCTGACTTTCCTTTGCAATTTAAAGTACAAATTTTTCACAACTGCAGGAGACATAAAAGGTTGCCACTTTATTTCTATATAAGAAGGCCTTCTCATCCAGAAGAGTGGGCCTTTCAGTTTTGAAGTCAGCTACTAGCCACAAAAGGAAAAGTTGACCTTTCTGAGCCACAACTCCAATATCTTAGTGTCTTTGGAACACACCAGAAAGTCAGAGTGCAAGATATGAACAAAAACCAATATACAGACGTAAAGCTCCCAAAACAAACTTCCTGAGTGGGCACTGAATTTGTCATAGAGAATGACAGACGAGTCACACCAAGCTATTAAAAAATAAATCTCTGACTTTGACAAAATCACCCCCCCGTCTCTCTCTCTCTCTCTCACACACACACACACACTTTCCCTATCTACCTAGGAAGATCAGCAGATCTCACTACCACCATTATGCAGGGGAATACTGGGAAGACATGGAGTTATTTATTCTAGGCCAAAGGGTATGCTAAGCACCTCACAGAGCGAAGTTTAGATATGGTCCATGGCCTCAAGAATTTATCATCCAGAATTAAGATGTAACATAATGAATGAGGGTGAGAACAACAAACTGTTAAAGAAGTGTGAATTGAGACAGGATTACAATAAAATAATGCAAGAATTCATATGCACTGCTCAGTGACATCATCTTTCTTTTCTTGTTTGCTTTCCTCTAGTCTTGTATGCTTTACATCGGGCATGAATTATTAAGGCGCATTTACTGGAGTCGAGTGGTTTGGATTGGCAAACAATTCTCCAAAGCACATGTAATCAGAATCTAACTAACAAATGTACTGCCCTACTTAGTGTCCATCTCTTTAGTCCTTATACACGGTTGTGAAAATTGTTTCACAATATGTTCAACAATTTAGAGAGTGTTTTCTGTCAATATATGTAACTTTCAACACTGAGGTATTTAGACATGCTAAATAAAAAAAAATCAAATGTAGTCCTTCAACACATACTCTTTATGCTTTATATCTCTGTGACTTTTAGCTTAGTGGTCAGGCTTTTTGCTTCTCCTCAGAAGAGTAAAGCATATTCAATAAAGCCCTACTCTGCTATTTATTTGTGTGCCATTTGCTCTTAAAGGCCCTAAACACTTCATTCCTATTTATCAGGAAGTTCTCCTTAGGACAATATACTAGATAAGTTTATCAACTTGCTGTCAGAGTTAGTAATTAGGAAACGTTAAATCAGCTTTTGAAAATACAGCAAGAAAACTTATCTATCCTACTGACCCAAATTCTTCCCTCCAAAGCTTGCTTGCTGTATTTTTTTTTTACTGAAATATCACAGTATGAGAGTGTTGAGTGATTTAATAGCTCTGATGATGAATCAACTGCACATCACTTTTGTTAAAATGCATTATGAGATTCTAAACATGTAAGTCAGGTGGCCTTATGCCACTCCAGTTAACAGTAATTCATTTTTCAAAGCACACTTTGGTGGCATGACTAGCGCACTCTGAGAAGAGCATGATAAAATATTTCCCAACAGAAGATATAGACCTTTCCTTTTTAGAGAGTGTAATTTTACCAGTACTCATCTTATTTTACATTGTCCCTCAAAAAATGATTTGCTCAATGTGACAGGTCCTCAGATGACTGACACTTTAAAGCCATTCTAAAGGTTTGAGTTTTTCCAGCAGTAAGTTGGAAACGCATATAACAGATACCACATGCAGTTACCATAATTAAATAACTCAATCAAGACTCCACTTTAAAAATGATAATCTGCACTCACCATAGATCCCAGACACTGTAAAACTCCCTAAATATTTCAGATACTGTAAAGCTCGTCTGTACATTTTAAATGCAATATAAGAACGAATAGAGCATTCTCAATCAGATTAAAATTCATTAGCATTTTAATAAGACTTAAATCCGACATTTTCATTAATTTTAACCCAAGTCTGGAATATTATACATCCTTCACACATTATGGCAGAAGAGTGAATACAGAAAGCCAAATACATAAATTCCATTGTCTTGCTTATGTGCCCAGATCTGCCAAAATGCTTTAGCTACATAGGTGCCGCCCAGGGCTGCCCAGAGGATTCAGGGGGCCTGGGGCAAAGCAATTTAGGAGCCCCTTCCATAAAAAAAAAGTTGCAATACCATAGAATACTATAGTCTCATGGGGGCCCCTGCGGGGCTTGGGGCAAATTGCCCCATTTGCCCCCCCTCTGGGCAGCCCTGGTGCCGCAAAATTGATGCCAAGAAACACCAATAATGAATTTGATGCAGGGGTCTTCTGCAGAGCCGGCTCTAGGTTTTTTGGCTGCCCCCCCTTTTTTTGGGGGGGGGGGGCTTTTACACATTTGCACTTTGCGATGTTGTAGCCAGAGCAGTGGCAGCAGCGCTGGTGGACGCAGCGCACAAAGGAGTGAGTGGCCGGTGAGGGAGCGAAGCCGCTGCCCAAGGCACAGAGACGCTCTGGGGGAACCGGGAGGCATGTGGGGGCAGTGAGGGCCGGGTCTCTCTGGCAGTCCTGGCTGGGATGCTGAGGGTTGGCTCCGGCCCAGCGGAGAAGGGACATTCCCTGCAGGGCAGCGCTGCCGCTGGCTCCGATTGGTGCTCTGGCAGAGGCGAAAGTAAGCCGGTATGATCCAGTACGGTAAGGACTGGACCGGCTTCTCCGGCGGTGATTTAAAGGGCTCAGGGCTCCAGCTGCTGCAGTGAGCCCCGGGCCCTTTAAATCACTGCCAGAGCTCTGGCAGCCGGGCTCGGGTGGGGATTTAAAGGTCCCGGAGCTCCAACCCTGCGGGGAGCCCCGGGCCCTTTAAATCTCTGGCTGAGCCCTGCCGCTGCTACCCCAGCCCTAGCCCAAGCCCTGCTGCCCCAGGGTAGCGGTGGCAGAGCTCCCGTGATGATTTAAAGGGCCCGGAGGACCAGAACACAGTTGTGAAAGTAACTTAAACGACTTACCGGTATGCCAGAGTCCTGAGCGGGGCGTGGCCTCAACCGGAAGAGGCGGGGCCTTTCACGATTTAAAGGCCCTGGGGCTCTGGCTGTGGCTGGGCGCCCCAGCCCTTTAATTTGCCACAGGGCTCCCAGCTGCCTCTGCAGCTGGTAGCTCCGGGGTGATTTAAAGGCCCGCCTCTTCCGGTTGAGGCCACGCCCCGCTCAGGACTCTGGTGTACTGGTAAGTCGTTTAAGTTACTTTCACCCCTGTGCTCTGGGCCTGCGGCTCCCAGCCACCGCCACCATCCCGCTGCCGCTCCACGTCCGCCCCCCTGCCATGGTGGTGGAGAGCCTGGCTACCGCCCGGCCACTCCAGGGACCCCGCCCGGGCTTGGTGCTACACCTCGGTGATCCTGGCGTTCACCCTCACTGCCCTGCCCCCCGGCCGTGTGTCCAACCTGCTGCCTGGCGGTGAGTGCCAGGGCGGCGGCAAGGGGAAAGTCATCAACTGCTCGGATAATGCCCTGGCACGTGCAGGGCTGGAGGCTGGGAGCCTGTGCCCAATGCGGGCCTGCCTGTGCCCATCCTGTTTACACGACAGCGTGGAGCCGGGGTGGCAACTGCATGCTGCCACTTCCTCACTCCTGCCCTACGTGCTGCTGAAAACAAAGAGCCCGGGCTTCGGTTCAGGCTGTCTGGGGCTTGGTTCCAGATGCAATTTGCTGATAACCTGAAAAGGAGGAGAAATTTTCTCCTCCATCGGACTGGAGATTTTTTTGATCTTCATGTATTTGTTTTTTCCCCGTAAATTGGTGGATTTTTCCAAAAAAGGATGGCCGGAATGACGCCCCCGGAAATGTGCCGCCCCAAGCATGTGCTTGCTTTGCTGGTGCCTAGATCCGGTCCTGGTCTTCTGACTGGGCAGAATATGATCTTTATATCCAATATAAAACTTAAAAGCATGAAGGCTGTATTCCAGCTTGAGGATAAAGTGCACAATCATTTGCTTGGCCACACTTTGGTTCATTATGAAATATACTGAGGAGACCAAATAACCAATGTCAATCAGGTTTGTTAATATGGTACAGGAAAAAAAGCTCTATACAACATCAGTCTCCAAAGAGCAGTCCCGTACATCTATGTTACATTCACCTTATGCACAAGGTGTGCTCCCCAAAGTTACATCCCTGAAGCCATCTTTTTATAGCCTACTTGTTTACCAGTAAAATGTGTGTCACCTGAAAGGAATCTAGATTCAATTAATCAGGTTTTTACCTTGTTTCTGGTATCATAGTATAACCCTTTATATTTTGTTTGAACTCAGGCATTCCAGGTACTAAGGGGCATGAAGACACCTCCTAGGCCTGTACCAGGATAAAAAGATTTGTGAGGGCAACTCCTTTTCTTTGCTATGAGGAAACAATTACATGTCCTCATACTGACAGTTTTCCTATCTACTTAGGTGAAAGCTTACTTCAGTTAATGCAAGGTGTTATGGGTTACTTCGCATAAGCGAATAGGATTATAATAAAAGTACAGGGCAATTTGAGCTATACACTGCCATATTAATGCTTAATATGTATACTTAAATGCTTGGAATATAGATTATGGGCAATACTATCAGCATAATATATATGTATGCTAGCCAGTGTAGTTTAGTCAACATTTAAATGCTTCAAAAGACACATTAGCCTATGGTGTGCTCTTTAGGAACCACATTAACTAAGGTTCTTTCACGTTGCATTATTAAAACTATAACACTCCAATTCTATCTTCCAAGAAATGAGCTCCATGTAAGCTTGTCTCTCTCACCAACAGAAGTTGGCCAATAAAAAAATATCACCTAACCCACCTTGTCTCTTTAATATCCTGGGACCAATATGGCTACAACACTGCATATAAGAAATGTGTTAATTACGCACATCAGGCCAAGCCTCAGCTACACTTATGGTGAAGTTACATTAAGTGTCCATTAGATGTCAATACACTGCAATACGTTCCTATGGTCAGTCTGATGAAAATCCCCTCTCATTTCCTATCAGAGAAGGAATAAATGACTCAGATCTATGGATATGGGCCATGGCTTGGTTGAGCTGGCTATGTATTATGTGCACACAAAAATGCTGACCCTGATTTGTGATCCCTTGGTTATGATGACTTGTGACTCCTGTTCTGGAGATCCTGCCTCTCTGCTGGAATTTGAATGGGCATTCTCTGCCTATAGCACAAGTGTATGCACTGTTGATTTGTCGGAGGGAAAACAGAGTTTGTTTCTAAAATTTAATTTAAACAAGTGATTACTCCATAATATGATGTTATTTGTGGTATTTGGGGAAGTCTGGAGCCCACACTTGCATACTTTGCGTATGCAATAGATCCACAGAATCTTGTAAGATTTTTGTCTGTGCAGTGTACTTCCATATAGAGAATTGGACAGTATACAGGAACAGTCTGGTATTTGGTACAAATAATGCACCATAAACAACTTTTAAACTGATATGAAAGCACTTAATTGCTTTGGGGCTCTCATACTTCACAAGGTACACCTCTAATTAAAAATGAAAGGACCCAAAATTCAGATTTGGAATTATTATAATCTATGAAGTAATTTACACCTCTCTTTTCAAAGGGACTAGATTTATGAACTTACAAAATAAAGAAGAATTTTTCTATTACAAGTTATTTATTGTTTGTATTACAGATGAGGGCCCTATTGTACTGGGCACTGTACAAAGCCATAGTAAGAGACTGAAAGGTTTAAAATCTAAATAGACAAGATGAAATGGGAGAAAGTATTAATATACCAATTTTACAGATGGAAACCGAGGCTCAGAGAGATTAAGTGACTTTCCCAAATTCACAGGAAAACTGGCAGAATGAGGAATCAGAACCCAGATATCTTCAGTCAGAGCCTTAAACAGAAGACTTCCTGTCGTCAAAAAACAAATGACTAAATATTCAGTAAGTCTATTGTGTAGAAAGGATGAATTTCCTGGGTCTTCTGGTGGGTTTCTTGTTGGTGTGTGTTTGTTTTAAGTAGGTTGTTTGTGCGTTCTTGCACACATGCTTTAAAAAGGAAAAAACAAACACAAAAAAAACACAACGGAAACAATTTTGAATGGAATGGTATGAAATCTGTTGGAATAGTTACTTCCTGCAGCCATTACCAATTCTCATGGTTATGACAGAATTTGGCAAAATCCACACATGGCAGCAATTCTCAGTGCTCAAGTCAGCTGATTCTTGGTCATGTTACAGTGCTAAAAATGGCAGTGTAGATGTTCCTAGTTGGGTTGGAGCCTTTGGTCTGAGATCCAGCAGGGGGGTTGGGTCTCAGAGCCTGGGCTACAGTCTGAATGGAAACATTTACACTGCTATTTGTAGTCCTGGGGTGAGAGCCCCATGAGTCCAAGTCAGTTGACCAGGGCTCTCTGACTTGCTGCTATGGATTTTTATATATATTTTTGTTTTGCTTTCCCTAGTGTATATGACAAAACACTTCCCTTGACTAGTGTTACCAACTCATAATTTTGTCATGAGTCTCCTGATAATTATTGTTTTCCTTAAAGTCCCAGCTCCTGGAGTCAAGTGAATTTGTGATGATTTCAGCCTTCATTCTTAAAGAAAAATGAAGTTTCTAGCCCCCGTGGCTGTGGAGAAAGCTTCAAAATGTGACCCCAGTGCACCCTAAAGTTTCAAATGCAGAACAAAAGAACAACAAATCTATTATTTTAAAGCCAATCTCATGATTTTTGATGAGCCTGATTCATGATTTTTGAACATTTGGGGTTGGCAATACTGCCCTTGACCTATCCAGGAGAGTTTAGGAACACTGCTCATACACAGTGCAAGCTTTTTAACAATATAGAAAGGCTTCCATTCCTGAGGTACTAACTAGAAGTTAATTCAGCGGCAGCGAAGTAGTTAAAGCTAAAACTCAAAAATAATAAAGAAAAGGGTCAATGTGCCAGCTCTCAGGAAATATGTCTCAATGGCCACACGCTTTATCAGTTATTCAGAAAACTAAGACTGACATCTGTTCCTTCTATTACAGTCTTCACCCATAAGCTCTTCCAGCAATGGGGAATTTGCCAAAATGTATAGACAGTGGCAAAATTGCAGATTTGGACTGATCAGAAATTGGGTTCCTTATTCCTACCAGATAGAACAAATTCAAATGGTTTATTAACCAGGGTAATCGACTTGCTCTAGATTACTGTATAACTTTGATTAAAAATACACATATACATTAGTACAAGAGGTTTCTTTAATTTTCTTTAACTTTAATTCAAGACATTTATACTGCAGTCATGTTCTGTCTTCAGGGCCACTCAGGGAAAGGGAGGGGGCAAAAGGGGATATTTGCCCCAGATCCCCCATTTGAGAGGGCCTGACTAGGTTTCAAGGCCACTCACTGGAATTCAGCCTGGCAGCCCCTCACAGTGGAGGGGCAACCAAACCAAACCTGAGTGGTGCTGTGACCTTGCGTGGCAGGCCACAACGCCCAGAGCAGGGAGCTGGGCCCAGCCCCACAGGGGTGGAGCTGAGCTGCCACTGGGATGAATGGGGTGTGGACTCACTCTCAAGCCTCCCCCCTCCTCTGGCCTCTCCTCAGTGGTAGCTTTTTTGGAAGAGTCAGGGGACCCCAGTTTCAGATTTTTTTCCCAGACCTCCCAAAACCTGCGTGGCCCTGTCTGCATTTGTGAAAATAATTTCCTTACAAAGGTGAGGAGGGAGTGTTACTTAAAACAGATAAAAAAACTTGTAGAAAAATGTAAATAGGCCAGGCAGTAAGGTGAGCCCTGAGTGAGAAAGATTTAAAGGACTATGGTAATTCAAATCCTATGGGATTACACATGACAACAGATATGAAAATATATGCAAATCTCATTTCTAGAATACTTGAAAGGATATGTGTTTCGGTAAGTAAAAAAGAAAAGGGGGGAGGGATAGCTCAGTGGTTTGAGCATTGGCCTACTAAACCCAGGGTTGAGAGTTCAGTCCTTGAGGGGGCCATTTAGGGATTTAGGGCAAAATCAGTACTTGGTCCTGCTAGTGAAGGCAGGGGGCTGGTCCCTTCAAGTTCTATGAGATAGGTCTCTCTCCATATATTTATATTTTAAAGATGCACAGGATGAGTGACAGGAAAGTAAAAGTTTATTATGCTACAGAAATGCCTAATGCAAATCTAGAATATATTTAAAAAAAAATTCAGGTAGGTGAATCAACTCCAGTGATAAACAGCATGAACTCTTCCCACATTTTAGACTCAAACCAAAAACATTTTTTTTCTGAGTCTAAAATATTTTAGTTTTGGCCATGGCCAGAAGTACCAAAATACGGTTAGAAGGACTTTTCTAGTTATATTATATTCTGATGCTAGTGGGGTCAACAGAATTGTTTTCTAATTACAGGACGGATTGTTTTGGTCTTAAATTTAAGGAGGGTTGCACAGGTGTTGCTAGGACCATAATCCAAAAATCAGTGTAATTGAATGAAGGAAATACCCCAGCCCAGCCTGACTCTCAGTATATGTCTACACAGTTGCTCGGAGGTGAGATTACTAGTGTGGGTAGACAGATTCATACTAGCGCAGCTCAAGCGGTGGACCCTCAGGCACTGGCAGAGGCTCAGGCAAGTCACCCAAGTCCAAGCTTGCCCAACCCCCTGGGTCCGAACTTGGGTGACTGTCCCGAGCTATTGCCAGGGCCGCAGTGTCCACCCTAATATTTTTAGTGCGCTAGTGAGAGAGCCTCTCAACCCACAATGGGAATCTCACCTCCCAGCTTCCATGTAGACATAAATTGCAAAGGCTAGGACAGAGGTGTGAAATTTGAAAGGCGGCTTTCTGAGTGCAGTAATCAATTAACATAAAGCCTGTGTTACGAATAGCCTAATAAACCAATGATTACTGTTAGTGTCACTGTATTAGTGCACTGAAGATGTATATAATGGGCAGATCCCATTTATGAAGATAAATGTTTATAGTATATAAGCCAAATTACACAGTTGACAATACAATAAGGTTGAATATATAAGTGGAAGGTTGGTTTGCGTGCATGTGTGTGTGACTGCGTTAGGGATGGTGGTGGATGAAAGTCAAAAAGGAACATTTTGCACTTTGGCTGCTTTGTAACTCAGTTACAACAGACCACTGAGTATATTTTGAAGGAGCCGGGGTGGAGCTTGAAGAGCAATTACAGGGACTTTTATGTAGGAGGGAGGCAGAAATAATGCAACCCACTTAATTCAAAACTCAGTAGCAAAATCAACTATTGCATTCATTAACTGGTAATTTGAAGTATGAAAGTTGTATGTTAAGTTTAATAATTGAAAAATAGATCTTTCTGTAAATAATTAAGATTGTGTGAGTGTTACATAGAAGCAAGGTTAAACGAAGAAAATACTCTTGAATAGATAAAATTAGAATCCAACATTACCACAAGATCATTAGCAAGTTGTTAAACTGTTGACCATATAGAGCTCAAATAGCAATTTTAAATTAACAATCAAAGAAAAGGTTTGAAGACAGCATCTTCTGAAACCTAGATTAAGAAGTCTCATTTCACAGGGAGCAGAAACCAGAAAAGAGCTAAACACTAGAGATTGCTGTTCTCAAGTATCTGTCTCTAGCAACTACATTATTAAGACAGACATACTTATCCTTTGCAGCTGTACTTCTAACAGATTGCCAATCCCTTATTTCCTATGAATATTCCAAGACAAATTCACTACTCTAATTTCTCTATTTAAATGCACTCGAGAATTAATACACATTCAAGATATCAGTTGGTAAAGGACTTCAGGACTCATTCCACAGACACACACACGTACCTAAGCATGCACTATATAGATCATTTACATAAACACTGTACCATATATGTAATATTTAAGCTTATATCTGTGTACTACTGGTGTGTAAAGTATCAGCTCACTTTACTAGCTGAGCTAGTGAAGTTTTTCCTCTATCTTTCTGTGAAGAGAATCAAATGGAAGAGCATGAATTTGATTCTCATTGGTACTCAATAGCTATGAATAATCACTAGAGCTGGGCAAATCCTGACAAAATTCAGTCTGCAAATATTCAAATTTTTAAACTGATTCGCTTATAGGCAGTTTTTGCACTCCTTTTTGGTACACTGCTTTTCATGAATATAGTATGACTGGGCTATAATTTTCCATTCACTTTCTACTGAAATCATTTGGATTGCAAAAGTGTAGTTACTCTTGATTTATATTTATGTGAGTGAGAAGAATCAGGGCAACAAATTTCAATTAGAACAAAAAGTGAATGTTAATCTCACATTCTAAAATATTCACAAAAAGAAAATTTGTAAAGAGTCACTTTCTACAAGCAATCACACCAGAAGAGTTAAGCTCATCCAATCAGGGAAGAGAAAATAATGATGTGACCTCTGTGACCAGTCAATACTAAGCAACACAGTTTTATCAATAAACCATCCTATAAATGAAATTCATAAAACAGTTCCTAAGAAAGTCAAAAATGTAAAAGAAAATCATTCTTCACAGATTTGCAGCAAAATCCAGGGCAAAATTATGGAATTAGATAGGAATATAATTAATATAAGTCGACCCAATTTTATGGAAAAATAGATCTTGTCAAACAAACCTGATTTTGCTCTTTGAAGAGTATAGAAATTTGGTTGTTAAAGATAAATGTGTAGATGTAATATACACCTTTGTAAGGCATTTGACCACCACATGACAGTCTGATTAAAAAGTTACCTCTATACAATATGAATAAATCCTTAAATGGATTAAGAACAGGCTAACTAGCAGATCTCAAAAACTTGTTGTCGATGAGGAATCATTATTGAATGGGTATATATCTAGGCAGGTTCTACAGGGATTGGTACTAGGGCTGATGCTATTCAGCGTTTTAAATCAGTGATCTGGAAGTAAATTTAAAAATCACTGCTGACAAAATCTATAGATGACACAAAGCTTGGAGTAGTAGTAAACAATGAGGACAGGCCAGTCACACAGTGATCTAGATTGCTTGGCAAACAGGACCATTCAAACAAAATGTGCTTTAATTCTGCCAAGTGCAAAGTTATATATTTAGGAAAAAAGAACGTAGGCCACATGTATGTAAAGGAGAATTGTATCCTGGAAAACTGTCTCTGAAAAGAATTTAGCATTTATAATGGATAAGCAACTCAACATGAGCTCTCAGTGGGATGCTGTGGCAACAAGGGCTACTGCAATCCTCAGATGTATGAACAGGGGAATAGCAAGTAGGACTTATACTCTATCAATATAGGACTACTTTGACTATTCTTTGCAGTCAAAAAGGTGTCAAACATTTTTATACCTGTGCTTAATACCGTCCAATGCCAACCTACCTATCAATAAACCTATTGTATTGTAAAGAGTAAGAGCAAATGTTTATTATTTTAATGTAGTTTTCTCAACGGTTTAACTACTGCAGTCACAATTAACTGTGTCACTAAAGCAATATAATTAATATGGAAACATCACAGTTCTTTCCAAAACTTACAGATACTACCAATTCTATCTAAGTTAACTATTGGATGCCAATGAGTGTATCAAACCATACCAGCTGCACGACCTCAGCAGTGAGCCTTCCAGTGGACAGGGCACTGGACTGGGACTCTGGAAATCTGGCTTTGTCACTGAGCCACTGTGTGACCTTGAGCAAGTCACTTCACTTCTCTGTGCCTGTTTCCACTATTTAATCTGTGAGCTCTTTCGGGCAGGGATTGTCTTTTATTAGGTGTTTGTAGAGCGGTTAGCATGATGGGGTTCCAAACTGTGCTAGGGGCCTCAAGGAATGACTAATAAATAATTATCTGACATTCTGAATGTATTGCTCCATTCATTCCTTAGAGAATTTGATAATTTTGATAATCTGTAAGCTATATGTTCATTTTAGGAACATAATGATTTTTGTTTGCATTTTTACACCTGTCTCTGTACCATGTTACATTGACTAGCTTGAGGTATTTCAGGTTATTAATGTCTGAAATCATAAAATGTTACAGATTTCACTTTGATATAAAGAAACTGCATTTGAATATATGTTGGATTCTAACCTGACCTAATATCTCATTCAAAGAGAAGAAATTTAAAAGTTTGTATGTTACATTCTTTTTTTCTAAGACCTTTGGCATCTTAATTCTAAAAGCAAAGACAGAAGAGAAGCTGGATTTTAGAAAACATCTAAAGAGAAAGAAGAGAAAGCATTAAAAAAAAAAAAAGTTTTACAGCCTGAACGTCCCCATACCAAATCACTGGAAGATAGCTCCAGCTCCCAGTGAAGACAATCTTTCTATCACCTATAATAGGAATTTGAGTAGGCTCTAAGTAATTGGGCTCCCTCCCCCCCATTAGGAAAGATGTAAGTCAAGGGGAAGAAAATGCACCAACAGTGATACCAGGTTTACCTTCATAATCATATTTTGTTCTCAATTAATAGATGTGAATTCCCTAATAGTTCTAACCGTGAGCAGAATTTATCTTACACAATACAATGTTCCCCCCAAAATTAAGGAATGAATATGCAGAAAGAATAATCCCTTTGCTAAAATCATTGCGGAAAACATTTTCCTATTACTTCTAATGGAAACCCCAGTTTCCCTATAATAATACTTTTCATTTCTATATTTTCAGCCAACGTTCTCAAAGTGCTTTATAAACATTAAGAAAGCCTACTAATGCCTGTAAAATACTTGACAGACCTGCGGGTGGCTATCTTAAAACAGAAAAACTTCAAAAACAGACTCCAAGGAGAGACTGCTGAGCTGGAATTGATATGCAAACTAGACACAATCAACTCAGGGCTAAATAGGGATTGGGAATGGCTGAGCCATTACAAACATTGAATCTATCTCCCCTTGTAAGTATTTTCACACTTGCTTCTTATCAAACTGTCTGGACTGAGCCATCTTGATTATCACTTCAAAAGTTTTTTTCCTCTTACTTAATTGGCCTCTCAGAGTTGGTAAGACAACTCCCACCTGTTCATGCTCTCTGTATGTGTGTGTATATATATCTCCTCAATATATGGTTCACTCTATATGCATCCGAAGAAGTGGGTTGTAGCCCACGAAAGCTTATGCTCTAATAAATTTGTTAGTCTCTAAGGTGCCACAAGTACTTGTTATTTTTGCGGATACAGACTAACACGGCTGCTACTCTGAAACCTGTAAAATACTGCAGATAAATACTATTATTCTGTCTACAAACGATTAGTTAACTGAGAAACATTGAGTCATTGGCCAACTAATGAACAGAACACAGGAGCACTAATATCCCTACTGTAATTATAGGACTGCACTGCCCCCTTCTTCGAGGAGCTGCAGAAAGACATCTTCAGCTCTCTAATATCCTGGGACCAATACAGCCACAACAACATTGCATACATCTTCAGCTTTGGGAGACGTAACTAACTTTCTCCCCAAAATGAAATTACTTTCTTGTGAACAGAGTGAAAGGGAGAGAGGGCAATGAGATAAGTGAATCTGTACAGGAAAGATTGCTGACACAGTAGGAGTCCTTAATGCTGCCAAATCTCCTGGGTCTTATAGCTCCAATCTAGAAACGTTTGCTAGGCTATGTTTTAACATAATGTACGTATCCCCTCAAAATATAATGCTTCCTCCAACTTGGGAAGATGCCCTTTTTACTTCAAAGAAGGTCAAATGACCAACAGAGAGTAGTATTCTGAAATGTCTAAAAGCCAACTAATAAATGTGAATTTGTGCGACTCGGTTTTGGCCTATTGATGAGAAAAGCAGCATATGGAGTCTGACAGTGTATCAGAGACCTGTGCAACATCAATAAAAAAAAAATACCCTACCCTACCTTACCAACTGAAGGAATTGCAAGCTGTCATTAAAACCTCAAGACATCTCACCCTTTGATTCCCCATATGCCACACACTGATGCTGTGAACCATTCCCAGACTCCATCAGTCCTCTCCTGTCCTTGTACCAGGACAACCATCCCAGCTCTTTCAACTGGACCAAGACAACCATCCCAGCTCTTCCCATGGGAACTCTCACAGCCTCTCTGGTGGGAGCATCCTTTCCAGGGGAGCATTCCCCACATTCCCAGCACTCTCATTGTTTCTCCATGTCCAGCTGTCTGGCCCAGATAGGTCAGCTCCCCTGCCTTCAGCTCTCTCTGGCCCTTGACTTGGGCTCAGAGGCAGAAGACAACACTCTCTGCTTCCTACTGACTGCTCCTCCAGTCTTCCTGGTCTCTGGCAGTTCCCACCTGCCTCTGACTCACTGGACTCTCCCTCCCTGATCCTTTATAGGTCTCAGGTGCTGCCCTGCCATCTTAATTGGCCAAATGAAAACATGAGTCCTGGCATAGGGGAACTGGACCTACTTCATTTCTAGGAGCCAGAGACCTTGTGACTATCCCAAATACTATTTATGAAATTACTACTGAATATTTATGGTGACTGCAGCATAACAGATAAGCCATGTAAATAGATACAAGATTGATAACCTAAGGCTAAAAAGTTATGCAAGTAATTCTGTGTGCACTGGATTGAAAAGGTGCCATGCGTGAATGTACACAATTCGGGGGGGAAGGGGGTTGTTTTTGTTTTTTTAAACTATGTGGAACAGATCCCCAAGACTGTCCATTTACCATCCATTAGAGAAGCTGGAGATGCCACCCAGTTGGCTCTAAACATATTATTAATATATCTTTTCATGGACAATTATGATTTGTGTAATGTTATTTTCTTTATTTACAGTTTCAATATTTATTTAATATGTTGCTATAACAACTCAAGTTTACTTCCTGTTAATTTGGTAAAAACTAGAGCTGGTAAAGTAATTCATAAAACAATATTTATTCAACATATTTAACCTCTTGACCTGCTGCAAATTGTCTGCAAACAGCACCATTTTTTTTCAAATGCCGGCAGGTCATTAAGGATATTTCATATTCAGAACTGGAGCTATTTAGATTGGACAGATGTGTTTTTTCCCCCTCATTTGATTGACGTTAACTCCTATAATCAGGTTTCCAGCTCAAATAAACATGCTTACAAAGCTACTATTTATTTTCCATTTTGCAACAGTATTGCAGTTCACCTTCGAACAGCTAACACATTGTACCCTAGAAGTGGTTGTGCATCAGTGATGAGAAAAGTGATTCATGTACGTATGGACCAGTGCTTTCAAAATCCTTTGAGTTAAAAGGTGATTATATATAAAGATAATTGATTATTAATAACCCAATCAGGTGTACATATAATCAAGGTAAGCGGCACATTTACATGTTTTACAGAAACAGATTAACTTATTTTCTGTTTTATACTTGCTCTTAAAGCAAAGCCTTATTTCTAAATCTGACTCTCATTGTGATGGAAATACATCTCATGTACATTCATCTTTTATTTATTCTTCTACAGCGCATATCAGTGAAAGGAAGGGTAGCTTGTACATTTTCACAGCCATGAATAGCTCTTAGCAGATAGTGGATTTAAATGGAAAACCAATTATAGGCACTATTGCTCTGACTCCTATGCAAAGAAATGTCACTAGGCTCTCTTTGTAAAGTCCCCTAATTCCAATTACATTATTTTTTTATTTAAAATATGTTTCTGAACATGAAATGCATTTGCAACAACACCTACAGGATTGCTGTAAAACTACTGCAGAAATTAATTTACAAAAATAGCTGGATGTAATAGCTGTCTGACTGTAGACAGTCAGATTTTTAGTTTCCCATTACAGACCCACCAAAAAGAAATTAAGTTGTAATTTATGGTAATTAGTGGTCCAATTTCTGTGAAACAATAACTGACAAATGTTTAATGTCATAGAAATAATAAAGGACCTGAATAATGAAGTTAGCTTCCCCAGACAATTGCTGGTGAATTCAGGATCTAGCAACGCTTGAATGAGCTGTTCAGTTTCTCATATTTGTCCTCAAATTTTTAATGCACAAATAAGAATTTCTCTTTTTATATTTCATAGCATGTAGAGTGAAGGTTGGAAGACTTTGCCTTTCCTTGACAGTATTGCTCATTCTCCTGTAAGCACAAATATGTTTCATAGCCACAAGTATTTTTTTTTTAAATTAACAAAACCCAGAAATGAGTGGTCATCATGGAGGGAAGAGAAAATGTAAATCAAGGATAATCATCAAGCTGCTCTTTATGGTCTGAATATAGATTTTACCAGCTGATCACAAGTGCCCATTGTTGCAATAGGAAAAGCCAAGTTGTACATCCTGTGTGATTACATACATTTAACATTATTAATATTCTGTACCCTGTTATACTTTACTATGCTGAACCTGGGTAGGCAATCACAGGAAAAGCATCTTTTTGATGTAACCTTTCTGCAAGATATGTGGTGGGTATGTTATCCTTTTGGACTGACCACAGTGACTAGAACACCATGTTCATAGAAATCATTTCTCATTCACATTTCTGTCTTAATAGCATGCTAGATTTTTGAAGTAACCCATGAAGTATAAAGCAGCACGTGTTCTGCTCTACTGCATTGCAGGAACCAGATGTATAAAAGCTGATGCAGCTTCATCCCTACCTCCACTGATCTCTGGTGCTCCAGCAGTTAAACGCTCAGTGGAAAAGGACTGGAAGCAACACAGCCATCAGGATGAATATTTACCTCTCGAAACTGAATCATAACATTGGAATAGCTGTTGCTTATACCCCACTGCCAGTGGACTTGTACTTAGTTAAGTAGCATGCTGAAGTCTAGCACATTTTGTTGTGTGTGCGCAGAAACAAACATTTCGGCGGGGGAGGGGGGGTATAGTGGGAGACCTATATTTTCCTGACTCCCTCCTAACTACAATAGGTGAATGGGGTTTGATCATACTTAAAAAAAAAAAAAAAAAGTATAGAAACAACAACAGAATTGATCAAGCAAGGAAAATTTCATCCGAAGAGGATCATTTTTCAAAAAAGCCACCAGTATGAGAATGAACTGGAAAGAGAAGGCTACAATGGAGGTGCCAACATAACATTAAAGATGATCTACAGGACAAAAAGAAAATTGGGCCTGTATCCATTTTTGTTTGATATGTAAAGAAGGTCTGAAATGTTTAAAATGTGTGTTTTTCTATACAATGTGTATGGTCTGAGATCCCCAAAGGGTCATTCAGCAAAATCAGGGAAAACTAAACAATCCTGACATAAAAAGAGAAGCAGCAAGAGATGGGGGAAATAGTCTTAAACAAATAAACAAACCCTCCCAACCTATTAGGCCCTCTTTGTACATCAGGGCACAAGCCCACTATTTTAAACATACTTTGCAGGTTATCTTTTAAATAGACTGTTCACCACAAACTGAGCAACATAACAGATCCATAGTAAATATGTTCATAGAAAATGTGTTTCAGACTTAACCAGTGGGTGAGTAGCATGAAGAGGTGATAGTATGATGATTTAGAGGGGAAAGGGGAATGATATTTATTGCCTGTGCCTTAATCTATCGGGGCTGATCATAAATCATTGTGATGGGTATTTTTCATTTCTATCCTGTACCACAGATAAACACTCCCATAAATCAATTTTATGAAACAGTTTTTTAAATTCTATAATGAAATATTTATTGAACACATGTCTTTTATGCATTATTAGTGACAATTCTACCATTTCCATATAATTCTACCAAAAATAAGCCTGTCTAGGCATAGATTTTTTAAAAAAGTTTATAGCTACCTTCACTTCCCCTCTAAGCCAGGTTGTTTTTTTAATCAATGTACTCTACTTTCTTGACTGTGGACTTTTGGGCAGGTAATAATGTATTCTTAAATAGTTCAAGTATCATTCATATCTTTGTTCAAATTCTCTCTCCCAGTTGATTTGGCTCATCATTATTTTCAGCTTTGTGAACCTGGCACTTTTAAAAACAATATCAATCTCTCTCTCTATATATATATAGGAATCCATCTTTGTTGCTACAAATCTTGTCATGTTTTCCATCCTGCAGTCAGGTGCAGAAATTGGAAGTGCCAGATGCAAGTGTAGATGACCTGAGCCAGCAATTCTCTCTGCTGCCATTAACTCAGAGGTGGAAAGATTAATATATGAAACAAAAACAAAATACTTTGAGTGCACATTTTGTTATCTCTGGACAGTTACCGAATTGATGAAATCCTGAAAGTACTGACAAAGATTTACGGTATTTTAATTTATTAAAAATTTCCAGTGCCTCTCTCTAAGTATTCATTCACTCTCAGCAATCACTTGACAATTTACCACCTCTCCTGCCTTTGTAAATTAAAAGGCAGGAACAAATAAAGGAGCACAGTAGCTGATTGTTCAGGAGCAGGGGAGTGGAACCGGATGAAACAACAATGGGAAAATATGGTACTGCATCTGCGTTTTGTAATATACTGTTTCTGCTAAGTTAAAGCAAGTAAATTCCAAACATTTAAAAATCCACTAATGCCATGTGGAAAGCCTTTTGACAATATTCCATTAAGAAATAATTCTGCCTTCATATACTGTACCATATTTCTGGGTTTTCCACAGATTCATATTAATATTCTGCACAGTTAGGGAGCTATTACATTGAAAGTTCTTATTCTCTCCAAAAGTCCTGACTCAATTCTGCTCCACCAACATCTCTAATCTTGTCTCTCTTCTCATTCTTCTGCTCTGTCTGTTCAAATGTTTATGAAGTTTTTGATGTCCTTTTCATTATTTCCACTGACTCCCAGTTTTGTGCTTTTCTGCATGGTACCCCATACACAAACAACGCTTTCTGGTTCACCAAGACAGCATCCCTTCTCTCAGTTCCACCCCCTCTTAAAGACTCGCTTCTTCTGTGATGCCCACAAGAAGTGAGCCAACAACAAAGCAAAAAAGTTGTGCGCCACTCCTTCCTCTTAGGCCCCCAGTCACACAAAATTGTCTATTTCTGTAACTTAAACTGTAAGCTCTTTCAGACAGAGACTTTTGTCCTGTTCAGTGCCAACCATATTGTGAGCTCTCAAAACACTATCTTCTATGTAGGCTATTCCCATAGCGGGAACAAGAAATCTACTAAGCTTCTCTCTACTAAGCCTTCCCATTCTCACTGTGGGAAAGATTGGTTACTTTATGGAAGAATCAGGAAGTACAACTGGCAGAACTAAAAGATTGCCTTAGATTTGTGTGGATCTTAGAGGTTCAGCAGAGGTCAAGGCCTCCATGTGGAAGCCCCTTGCTTGTAATGGTTTCAGGCTGCTTTCTGCTTCTTCCATCTCTTGTCAGCATGGCTCCTGTATTTGTGCTAGCATTTTACAAAGAAAAAAAAATAAGTTAACACATGATGCCTAATGTATCTAGGCCAGTGTCAAAAAATTCAACTCAGCAAATGTTGCTATGCCACAAGTAGATGACCATTTCCAAACAACTGAATGAACTTGCTACAAGTTTTCATAACAGTACTGTACTACCTGATAGTGAAGGCTTACACAATGCACTTCAACATTTTTTAACTTTGAATTTTATCTTACAATTAGCAAAACTCCTTACAACAGTGCACAAGGAACCAAATAGCCAGCTTAACACTATAAAAGCTATAAAGAATAGTGTTCCGCGGGACTCTTGGATTGTCCCTCTTGCTGCTTTGGGGCAGTGCATAAAAATGGCTTTCCAACATGAAATACAACAATGTTCAGCAGCCCTTGTGGTCATTATTTTGTTATCTTCTAACTGATAGACATTCCTATAGCAACCTAGCACCTCACTAGTACTTCCATAAACTAATACTACTGGGTATATAAGACAATAATAGAACTATATTCTGTATAGCTTTGTATATATTTTTATATATGCTTTATATATACACATACATACATACATACATACATACTGTGACAGACCCAGACCAGTGGGGTACAGGAGTCTGGTAGAGGGCAAATATACTGGTCACTGGATGAGTAGTTTTCTGTTCCCTGAGTGACCAGAGCAGGGGCTGTACTAGAGTAATCAGGAACCTGCTAGAACCAGTTAAGGCAGGCAGGCTAATTAGAACACCTGGAGCCAATTAAGAAGAAGCTGCTAGAATCAATTAAGGCAGGCTAATCAGGGCACCTGGGTTTTAAAAGGAGCTCACTTCAGTTTGTGATGGGAGTGTGAGGAGCTGGGAGCAAGAGGCTGAGAGTGTGTGCTGCTGGAGGACTGAGGAGCACAAGCATTATCAGACACCAGGAGGAAGGTCCTGTAGTGAGAATAAGGAAGGTGTTTGGAGGAGGCCAGGGGGAAGTAGCCCAGGGAGTTGTAGCTGTCATGCAGCGGTTACAGGAGGCACTATAGACAGCTGCAGTCCACAGGGCCCTGGGCTGGAACCTGGAGTAGAGGGTGGGCCTGGGTTCCCCCCAAACCTCCCAATTGACCTGGACTGTGGGTTCTTCCAGAGGGGAAGGTCTCTGGGCTGTTCCCCAACCCACATGGTGAATCTCTGAGGCAAGAAAATCCGCCAATAAGCACAGGACCCACCAAGATAGAGGAACTTTGTCACACACACACACACACACACACTGTATTGCTGTGTGTGTGTGTAAGTTAAAGATGCACCTGAAGTAAAACCCCTGACTCTACCTCCTGCCCTCAACCCTTTTCTTTCTAACTTTTGGAGAAGTTTTGCTCCATGTCCAAATTTCATAGTTCAGACTTATCTCTATAATGGATGAGCTATGGAATATCAAATCCTACCACTTACAAGTTCTCAAATCAGATCTGCATCTGAATCCAGATTCATTACTTTACTTCTCATACTCTAGTTACAATGTTAAATAACTATTAAAGCAGTGTAAGAGATGAATTAAGAATTATGGGCAAGAGTGACAAGGTATGTTTTCAGATGCAATTTCAGACACAAATGGCAGCACCTACATAGGAGGTTGTTACACCAACACTAGTGAAGCATGTCAGAACAGAGGTTAAAATGTGTGAAAGGTAGGGCTGGTCAAATGGTTTCCATCACGACTGTTTTTTGATGGATAATTCGGTTTTTGCAAAAAGTATCTGCCTTCTATGAAAAATTTCCACTTTTGCTGAACACTCAGAAACCAAAAACGTCACAGTTTTCATCTGCCTGACAAAAAGTTGATTTTCCCCTCCTCTTTCTTTCAATGGAAAAAACAAAAACAAAAAAACAACTTTTCCCCACTAGCTTTAGTAAAAAGGACAGATATGGGAGTAGTGCTAGATAACCAAACGAAAAGGGAAGAGGAGTTAATGAGCTAGGCTCATGCAAGTCTATGAAGTGTTTTATAAATGAGAACTATCATCTGGATCCTAAAATGAGGTAATGGAGCTGTTTTTTGGATGGGGATCAAGTCAGGCTTCATGTACACACTGCGATGCATACTTATAAATACTGAATATGGGCCTGTTGGGACTTCAAATGGAAGTTCAAGGTACTCAGCACCTTGTAGAACTAGCCCCTACATGTGTTAGCAATTAACATAGAATACAATACTTAACTCTTCGGTCCCAATCCTGCCAGTGTGACTACTCACATGAGGGCTGCAAGATTGGGCTCTGTACATATGCCACAAGATAAACCTTACTTGTAAAAAGAACAGGAGTACTTGTGGCACCTTAGAGACTAACAAATTTATTTGAGCATAAGCTTTCATGGACTAAAACCCACTTCATCGGATGCATGCAGTGGAAAATACAGTAGGAAGATATATATATATATATATATACACACATACACACGCAGCGAGAACATGAAACAATGGGTGTTACCATACACACTATAACGAGGGTGATCTGTTAAGGTGAGCTATTACCAGCAGGAGAGGGGAAAAAATAATTGTAATGGTAATCAAAATCGAGTGACCAGGGAGATTGAAGTGTTCTCCAACTGGTTTTTGAAGGTTATAATTCTTGAGTTCTGATTTGTACCCATTTATTCTTTTACGTAGAGAATTATAACCTTCAAAAACCAGCTCATGAAAGCTTATGCTCAAACAAATTTGTTAGTGTCATAACTATAAAGGGAAGGGTAACAGCCCTCCTGGGTACAATACTATAAAATCCCTCCTGGCCAGAGACTCCAAAAATCCTTTTACCTGTAAAGGGTTAAGAAGCTCAGGTAACCTGGCTGACACCTGACCCAAAGGACCAATAAGGGGACATGATACTTTCAAATCTTGCGGGGGGGGGGGGGAAGGCTTTTGTTTGTGCTCTTTGTTTTGGGGGTTGTTCGCTCTTGGGACTGAGAGGGACCAGACATCAATCCAGGCTCTCCAAATCTTTCTGAACAAGTCTCTCATATTTCAAACTTGTAAGTAAACAGCCAGGCAAGGCGTGTTAGTTTTTATCTTTGTTTTCTCAACTTGTAAATGTACCTTTTTGCTAGAGTGTTTATCTCTGTTTGCTGTAACTTTGAACCTGAGACTAGAGGGGATTCCTCTGGGCTCTTTAAGTTTGATTACCCTGTAAAGTTATTTTCCATCCTGATTTTACAGAGATGATTTTTACCTTTTTCTTTAATTAAAAGCCTTCTTTTTAAGAACCTGATTGATTTTTTCCTTGTTTTTAGATCCAAGGGGGTTGGATCTTGATCCACCAGGAGTTGGTGGGAGACAGGAGGGGGATGGTTAATTTCTCCTTGTTTTAAGATCCAAGGGGTTTGGATCTGTATTCACCAGGGAATTGGTGAAGAGTCTCTCAAGGCTACCCAGAGAAGGGAATTAGCACTTTGGGAGTGGTGGCAGCGGACCAGATCTAAGCTGGTAGTTAAGCTTAGAAGTTTTCATGCAGGCCCCCACATTTGTACCCTAAAGTTCAGAGTGGGGAAGCAGCCTTGACATGGTGGCAGAGCGGTGGGATCATTTTAAACCAAAAGCCAGTAAGATTTTTTTTTCCTCCTTTCTAGCTGCTTGGAAAGCAGAGCTGAAGGTAGATGCATATCTTATCTCTCCTTGCCTGAAGGCAGAGGTGTTAAGTTTTCTTAACAAGGGTCTTTGTTAAGAGAAGGAATCAAGCAGTGAGCAAACAGCTGGCAAAAGGAATTTACAGGCTGAATTGTTTTTTTTCTTTCTACCTCTCGGGGATAGCTAGTTAGAAAGTTTCTGTTACCTAAGCAGCCTGAGCTGAGTGCATCCCAGTTTCAGTGAACTGCAGAGGGGGTGTGACCCAGCACAAGAAAACAGGAAAATGAGTACCAGTGAAGCAGTTAACAAACTAGAACTGGTCAGACTAGAAGCAGAAGAAAATGAAAAGAAACATCAGAGACTGCTCCAATTTAAAAAAAACTCGAGAAAGAAGCTGCTATGGAGGAGAGAGAAAGAGAAGAGAAAGCCAAAGAGGAGGCCCACAAGAGAGCTAAGGAGCAAAAAGAAAAAGAGATGGAGCAAAAAGAAAAAGAGATGGAGGAGAGAGAAAGAGAGAGGAAGCATGAATTGGAATTAGCATGGGCTAGGCCGGATATACCAGCCAATCCTAGCAACCCCTCTCCAGGTACCACTTCCCATCCCAGAAAATTCCCCACCTACAAGGCAGGCGATGATACTGAGGCCTTCTTAGAAAATTTTGAAAGGGCCTGCCTTGGGTACAGCATCACTACAGACCAGTACATGGTAGAGCTGAGGCCGCAGCTCAGTGGACCCTTAGCAGAGGTGGCGGCTGAAATGCCTAAGGAACACATGAACAGTTATGAACTTTTTAAAAACAAGGCCAGAATCAGAATGGGGCTAACACCCGAGCATGCCCGTCGGTGGCTCAGAGCCCTAAGGTGGAAACCCGATGTGTCATTTACCCGACATGCCTACCACATTGGGAAAAATTGGGATGCCTGGATATCAGGAGCAAATGTTAAATCTACAGAAGAGTTGCCCTTCCTAATGCAAATGGAGCAGTTTTTAGAGGGTGTTCCTGAGGAAATAGAAAGGTACATCCTAGATGGGAAGCCCAAAACTGTAACCGAAGCAGG
This sequence comes from Emys orbicularis, assembly GCF_028017835.1. Lineage (NCBI taxonomy): Eukaryota > Metazoa > Chordata > Testudines > Emydidae > Emys > Emys orbicularis. Next base: position 90,978,478 of record NC_088686.1, on the reverse strand, counting down.
GGAGATTGGAGCCAAATGGGTGGAGGTGGCAGAAAAGAAAAAAAACTAGTAGCAGTTGGAGCGAATATCAGAAGGGGCAACCCGAAACAAAACCTTACCACCGGGGACAACCCAAGGCCCCACCTACATCCCAAGGGAAACCCCAGACGCCTTCTCACCCCACCACACCAGTCTCCACCAACCAACATCGTCCCGGTGATACCTTAGCAGGGCGATGTTTTAAATGTAATGAACTGGGACATATAAAGGCTTACTGCCCCAAGAACCCCAACCGATTACAGTTCATTACACCACAATCACACCAAACATCCCCAGACCCAGATGCCTCTCTCATACCCTCGGAGCGAAGGGAAACCTTGAGAGTGGGCGGAAAGAAAGTTATCGCTTGGAGGGACACTGGGGCACAAGTGTCAACTATCCACCAATCCCTAGTGGACCCCAAACTCATCAACCCGGAGGCTCCAGTGACAATTCAACCCTTCATGTCACAGTCTGTAACCTTGCCTACAGCCAAGTTGCATGTCCAGTACAAGGGCTGGTCAGGAATGTGGACTTTTGCAGTCTATGACAATTATCCCATCCCCATGCTGCTGGGGGAAGACTTGGCCAACCATGTGAAGCTAGCCAAGAGGGTGGGAATAGTCACCCGCAGCCAGGCTAAGCAAGCTTTCACCCCCATCCCTGTTCCTGAGCCGTCCACCAGGGCCCCGTCTGTGTTACCAGAGACCCAGACAAAGGTGGTGGAACCGGATCCCCTGCCAACGACTGCAACAGCCGTAGTGGATCCAATCCCAGAGACCCAGCCAAAGCCAGTCCCAGAACCGGAACTGGCAACACAACCAGCGCCAGAACCATTGCCAGCACTGAGTACAGCGTTTGCAAACCCGTCTACAACTCCAACGCCAGAGGGCACCAGCGAGCCTGAACTGGCAGAAGCAGCAGATAACCCTACCCAAGAGGCTCAGCCGGAGCCTGAAATACAACATAGTGCACCAGCGGACAGCAGTTCACAGTCAACGGAAACAGCCCCAGCACCTACATCACTTCCAGAGGGACCAAGCCCAAGTCCACAGTCCAAGGAGGAACTGATGTCTCTGCATCAAGTTCCAGGCCGAGCAGGAAGCAGATGACAGCCTTCAGAAAGCTTGGGCGGCGGCACGGAGCACCCCACCACCTCTCGGCTCTTCTAACCGATCCTGGTTTGTGGTAGAACAAGGACATTTATACAAGGAGACTCTTTCTGGTGGGCACCAGGAAGACTGGCATCCTCAAAGACAGTTGGTAGTTCCCACTAAGTATCGGGTAAAGCTCTTAAGCTTAGCCCATGATCATCCCAGTGGCCATTCTGGGGTGAACAGAACCAAAGACCGGTTGGGGAAGTCCTTCCACTGGGAGGGAATGGGCAAGGACGTTGCTAATTATGTCCGGTCTTGTGAGGTGTGCCAACGAGTGGGAAAGCCCCAAGACCAGGTCAAAGCCCCTCTCCAGCCACTACCCATAATTGAGGTCCCATTTCAGCGAGTAGCTGTGGATATTCTGGGTCCTTTCCCAAAGAAGACACCCAGAGGAAAGCAGTACATACTGACTTTCATGGATTTTGCTACCCGATGGCTGGAAGCAGTACCCTTAAGCAACACCAGGGCTAAAAGTGTGTGCCAGGCATTAGCAGACATTTTTGCCAGGGTAGGTTGGCCCTCCGACATCCTTACAGATTCGGGAACTAATTTCCTGGCAGGGACCATGAAAAACCTGTGGGAAGCTCATGGGGTGAATCACTTGGTTGCCACCCCTTACCACCATCAAACCAATGGCCTGGTGGAGAGGTTTAATGGAACTTTGGGGGCCATGATACGTAAATTCGTAAATGAACACTCCAATGATTGGGACCTAGTGTTGCAGCAGTTGCTTTTTGCCTACAGGGCTGTACCACATCCCAGTTTAGGGTTTTCACCATTTGAACTTGTGTATGGCCGCGAGGTTAAGGGGCCATTACAGTTGGTGAAGCAGCAATGGGAGGGGTTTATGCCTTCTCCAGGAACTAACATTCTGGACTTTGTAAGCAACCTACAAAGCACCCTCCGACACTCTTTAGCCCTTGCTAAAGAAAACCTAAAGGATGCTCAGGAAGAGCAAAAGGCCTGGTATGATAAACATTCCAGAGAATCGTCCTTCAAAGTAGGAGACCAAGTCATGGTCTTAAAGGCGCTCCAGGCCCATAAAATGGAAGCATCGTGGGAAGGACCATTCACGGTCCAGGAGCGCCTAGGAGCTGTTAACTATCTCATAGCCTCCCCCACCTCCAACATAAAGCCTAAAGTATACAATGTTAATTCTCTTAAGCCCTTTTATTCCAGAGAATTAAAGGTTTCCCAGTTTACAGCCCAGGAAACAGATGACGCGGAGTGGCCTGAAGGTGTCTACTATGAAGGAAAAAGTAATGGTGGCGTGGAAGAGGTGAACCTCTCCGCGACCCTTGGACGTCTGCAGCAGCAGCAGATCAAGGAGCTGTGCACTAGCTTTGCGCCAATGTTCTCAGCCACTCCAGGACGGACCGAACGGGCATACCACTCCATTGACACAGGTAATGCTCACCCAATTAGAACCCCACCCTACCGGGAGTCACCTCATGCCCAAACTGCTATAAAAAGGGAGATCCAGGACATGCTACAGATGGGTATAATCCGCCCCTCTACCAGTGCATGGGCATCTCCAGTGGTTCTAGTTCCCAAACCAGATGGGGAAATACGCTTTTGCGTGGACTACCGTAAGCTAAATGCTGTAACTCATCCTGACAACTATCCAATGCCACGCACAGATGAGCTATTGGAGAAATTGGGACATGCCCAATTCATCTCTACCTTAGACTTAACCGAGGGGTACTGGCAAGTACCACTAGATGAACCCGCCAAGGAAAGGTCAGCCTTCGTCACCCAGGCAGGGGTGTATGAATTCAACGTACTCCCTTTCGGGCTGCGAAATGCACCCGCCACCTTCCAAAGACTTGTAGATGGTCTCCTAGCGGGATTGGGAGAATCTGCAGTTGCCTACCTCGATGATGTGGCCATTTTTTCTGAGTCATGGGCAGAACACCTGGAGCACCTGGAAAAAGTCTTCGAGCGCATCAGGCAGGCAGGACTAACTGTTAAGGCTAAAAAGTGTCAAATAGGCCAAAACAGAGTGACTTACCTGGGGCACCAGTTGGGTCAAGGAACTATAAATCCCCTACAGGCCAAAGTGGATGCTATCCAAAAGTGGCCGGTTCCAAAGTCAAAGAAACAGGTCCAATCCTTCTTAGGCTTGGCCGGATATTATAGGCGATTTGTACCACACTACAGCCAAATCGCCGCCCCGCTGACAGACCTAACCAGAAAGAAACAGCCAAATGCAGTTCAGTGGACTGATAAGTGTCAAAAGGCCTTTAACCAGCTTAAGGCGACACTCATGTCTGACCCTGTGCTAAGGGCCCCAGACTTTGACAAACTGTTCCTAGTAACCACAGATGCGTCTGAGCGAGGCGTGGGAGCAGTTTTAATGCAGGAAGGACCGGATCAAGAATTCCATCCTGTCGTGTTTCTCAGCAAGAAACTGTCTGAGAGGGAAAGCCACTGGTCAATCAGCGAAAAGCAATGCTATGCCATTGTGTACGCGCTGGAAAAGCTACGCCCATACGTTTGGGGACGGCGTTTCCAACTACAAACAGACCATGCTGCGCTACAGTGGCTTCATACCGCCAAGGGGAATAACAAAAAACTTCTTCGGTGGAGTTTAGCTCTCCAAGATTTTGATTTTGAAATACAACATATTTCAGGAGCTTCTAACAAAGTGGCTGATGCACTCTCCCGGGAAAGTTTCCCAGAATCAACTGGTTAAAAATTGTTCTTGGAATGTGGGACATATTGTTTTTATATAATCAGTAGTATGTCTAAAGGTGCATGTGTCTTATTAACTCTGTTTTCTCCTAGAGCTCCAGGAAGAAATCACAGCCAGTGTGGAACCGGCTGTCCAACACTATCTGTGATTTGGGGGGCGTGTCATAACTATAAAGGGAAGGGTAACAGCCCTCCTGGGTACAATACTATAAAATCCCTCCTGGCCAGAGACTCCAAAAATCCTTTTACCTGTAAATGGTTAAGAAGCTCAGGTAACCTGGCTGACACCTGACCCAAAGGACCAACAAGGGGACATGATACTTTCAAATCTTGGTGGGGGGGGAGGCTTTTGTTTGTGCTCTTTGTTTTGGGGGGTTGTTCGCTCTTGGGACTGAGAGGGACCAGACATCAATCCAGGCTCTCCACATCTTTCTGAACAAGTCTCTCCATATTTCAAACTTGTAAGTAAACAGCCAGGCAAGGCGTGTTAGTTTTTATCTTTGTTTTCTCAACTTGTAAATGTACCTTTTTGCTAGAGTGTTTATCTCTGTTTGCTGTAACTTTGAACCTGAGGCTAGAGGGGATTCCTCTGGGCTCTTTAAGTTTGATTACCCTGTAAAGTTATTTTCCATCCTGATTTTACAGAGATGATTTTTACCTTTTTTCTTTAATTAAAAGCCTTCTTTTTAAGAACCTGATTGATTTTTCCTTGTTTTTAGATCCAAGGGGTTTGGATCTGTATTCACCAGGGAATTGGTGAAGAGTCTCTCAAGGCTACCCAGGGAAGGGAATTAGCACTTTGGGAGTGGTGGCAGTGAACCAGATCTAAGCTGGTAGTTAAGCTTAGAAGTTTTCATGCAGGCCCCCACATTTGTACCCTAAAGTTCAGAGTGGGGAAGCAGCCTTGACAGTTAGTCTCTAAGGTGCCACAAGTACTCCTGTTCTTTTTGCTGATACAGACTAACACGGCTGCTACACTGAAACTTGTTACTTGTATTACCACCTAGTCATCTGCTCCTAACAATTAAAGTAAACAGGGACATACTGGGAAGTATAGTACATGATTTTTTTTTTAAATTACATTAGTAAAGCAGGACTTATGCCAAATTGACAGTGTGTTATAGGGTGCTATTTGGTTGGACATAAAACTTTGAGTCTACTGATTGCTTGGCCGTTAGAAAAAGAAAATTAAGTTCTTGTCCTTAGGGCATATGGGCCAAGTCAGCTGTAACCAATGGATTTTCAGTGAGTGCAGCAATGGGTTGGGCCTTCCCCAGACAAAGTTAAGAAAGAAAGATACCTGCAGGCAAGCAATGGCAAGAAAAGAATCTAGAACAAGGCCACAGACAAGTGTAGATGATGATTAAGCAGGCATAGGTCTTCCACCATCCAAAAAGCAGAGTTAATCAAATGAATAGCTAATGGAAGATTTGTAATGTGATGTGATTTTTCATATTAAAGTCTTCTTGAACATAAATATTTTAAAGTTTATCACCATTAAATATTTGGGTTTGAGTGATTTAAGCTTTAATTTTAATGGAATCCGTGCCTGAATGAAAATAAAGCAATATTAGTGCATTTAATTTAACATGGGAATTTAAAGACTCTGGAAAGCTGTTGGCAAGTCTGGAAGCTGTCTGAAATCTTAATAAGCACTTAGTTGCTGGGGAAAAAAAACAAACCAAAAATATTTATTTCAATAGTATTTCAAAACTCCTGAAGGCTGCATTTTCTCATTCAACTAGATATATTTAAAATAAGAGATTCCTCTTTTCCATTAGGAGGTTCCTAAATCTCTACTGAAAATGCTTTCTAGGAAACACCTAGAAATAGTCTAGTGAGACCTGTCAAAGTGATGCTTGAGTTTAATAGATCTAACAGCAGCAGCATCTTGGGACAGGGCAGGGGGAAGCAGGAGAAGAATGGTGAATTAAATGAATTCTATACATGTGCATTAATGCTCTCGAGTCTAGTGGAATAAAATGGTACTGCCCACATACAACAGTAATAAGAATTAGCCAGGCTGCTATTTCTAGTTTAGAGCTAGATTGTAACTTGCAGCCACTTGCCTAAGTAGGGTGCATGTGCAACTGTACTGTGCTCTGAAGGGCCCAGGGAGAAAGCGTACTTTCAGAATGCTGCAGACTACTCTCAGTGGTGCAGCCAACCCACTACACAATGACCCACCTCTTCCCTAAGGGCACATTGAGATATCAGGTCCTTCACAGAGAATGCAATTGTGACAGGCCATGCAATTGGGGGAGGGTTCCTTGCTCATGACCTTCATTCTCCTATAACTCTACAGGGAGGTGTCACAATAGGATACATTTAACCGAGGAGATATAGGGCTCTTTTGCCTAAGGGAATAACTGGTCAAATAACACTGCAAAATACTAGATGAGAATTCCAGTTGGACAAATTTAGAGTCAAAAAGTAGTTCAGGAACCAGGGCCGGCTCTACGCACCAGCAAAACAAGCTGGTGCTTGGGGCGGCACATTTTTAGGGGCGGCATGGCCGGCGCCAGAATGCTGCCCCTAAAAATGTGCCCCGGCCGCCCTAGCTCACCTCCGCTGCTGCTGCCGCTCGCGCGCCGCTACTCGCCCTCCCTCCCAGGCTCTCAAACCTGGGAGGGAGGGGGAGATCCCGAGCGGCTGCGGCGCGGGCGCCGCTTCTCCCCTTTCCTCCTAGGTTTGAGAGCCTGGGGGGAGGAGGCAGGGCTGGGGATTTGGGGAAGGGGCAGAGTTGAGGCGGGGCAGGGGGTGGGGTAATTAAAAAACGGGGGGGTGGGGGGGGGGGCGGCCAAAATTGGTTTTGCTTTGGGCGGCAAAAATCCTAGAGCCGGCCCTGTCAGGAACAGGACCTGAGTTTGGGGTGCAGCTGTATTTCTATCAGAAACATATGATAAAACCTGAATGCATGTCTGTCAGATGTCATGAGAAAGAGGAGATTACTTTGGTACCTGCTCTAAGCCCTTCTGAGATAGAACTTGGGAACAATCATGCAATTAGTATTTTCAGAGAAGAACCAAAAAGTTTTAAGGGGGAGGATTTGGTACCTGAATGGCAGATGGATAGATACAAAGAAGAAATGGAAGTGAAAAAGGGACCATGTTTAGAACTACAGATAACCATATTTACAAGGTGAATGGATGAAATGGTAGATGAATTTAACATTCATTGGTACAACGCAAGAATAGAATTCTTGGTTTTTGTATAACTTGATATTCTGCAATAAAATGTAAAAAGCCAGAGTAACAGGAGTTTATGAATAGGTATTGAAGAGAGGGGGCGGGAAAAGATGCTGCTCCCTGAGTCTATCTCCTGGCCAACTCCAATGCCACTACAATGTAGCTGCTCTACTGACAGCCCCAACATGGGGCTTATTGTTAGTAAAGAGGGCTTTGCAAGATCCCTCCAATGTCACAGATAGATTTCATACATAAGACATCATTCTAGGCAGAGCTGAGAAAGAGCTATAGTTAAGGTTGCCCAACCCTTTCCATCTTAAAAGTCTGTTTTCAGTTGCTTATAACTTTGCCAAACGTTAACCATTTGGGCTGAAATAGTCCATGCTAGACATCTGACTTAGGCTGAATTTTTGGAACATTCAGCAAAAATGGTTCAACTGTTTTAGGAAACAACATTGGCAAAACCTATTGTTTCTCCTAATGTTAAATTCTTCCAACGGTTTCAATGAGAAGTTGCATGTTTTGGAACAGGGACTTCAAATTTGGCAGGGGGTATCTTGGGGTGAAACAGGGAGGTACGTTTTGTTGTCCTTGTGAAAATACACCCAAATTTGACCAATTTATGTGTGAAAACCACCTTTTGCACATATTCAGTAAAGGTTTGTTAGAGTTTGGCAGCAAATTTTCTTCAAGGATTCCATCTGTAGTGAGCATGCTCCACCACCACAGAGCTCCATGGAGCCATACTAACAGAGTTTACTGAGCATGCTCCAGCCCAAGACTGGACAAGAATTTTCCCACAAATGCTACTCCTGGCTGCTGGGGGACACTGTGACAGGAGAACAGAGAGCAGGGAAACACTCTTCTCTGCCCTCAGTGCTCCTTTTGATGACTCCCAGGCACCATGGAGGAGAAAGCCACCCAACTAGAATGCAGAGGGGTGAGAAGGACAGGAGAGCAGTGGGATAAGGAGATTAATGGCTGGAAAGGAGCAGAGGAGGACAGGAGAAGATGTAATTTCCTATTTAAAAAAAATGTTAACATGTGTAACCCTTCTGCCCATCTAAGTTGGCAGCAACAAGGGCCGGGTTCTGTATCTAGGGGTTCCGTTTCAATAACGCAATGCAAAACTGGCTCGAGCCCCCACCCAGTGACCTGGGACAATTACATACCACTCCCTGGGCGCCTCTAAGAGGTAATACTTCCCCTCTCGCAAGCACGGAGTCTGAGTGTAGCAGAAAATGTTTAATAACATGAGGTAAACGACATCAGCATTAAATTGGAAAAACACCACAAACAGGATTCCTAACACAAACCATGACCAAAAGACCCACCCCAGCAAATTGGGCCGTGTCCTTTCCCTTTGGTTCTTGAATCCAGCAACCCAAAAATCCCCGCAAACGGCTCAGCTCGCCGTTCCTTGGGCCGCTTCAACCATCCCCGCAAGGCTCCACGCCGCTCGCTGCTCCTCCAGCCGTCCCCGCAAACTGCTCCGCCAGCTGCTTAGCAATATAGCTTCAGGCTCCCCCACTAGTTAACACAGCACTCAGTGATCACAGTTCTTAGTAACTTTAGCTCTTTTGTGATTTCAGCTCATAGTAGGGGAGCCCCAGTGCTGGTGCACTATTGGCCCAAAGTGAATTCAGCTCAGCAACCTGTAACTAGATTCCTAATGGAATCAAAGTTAGCTCTGACGTTCAACAGTGGAGAGAGGAAGTGGTGGTGGTGCAATTGGTGTTTCAAGCCCTCAAAGGGGGCCTCTACCATCAGGTACAAATACCTATCCCCATCCTCTCTCAATTCACTGGGTTGTGGAACCCATGTCCCTTGTCTAGCGAGTGCTACTTAGGTGATGGTGAGACACTCTGTCATAAAACAGTTTCATTGTCCTTGATTCACATAATCAGGGTAACAACACTTTATTCCTCCTGCCCCAATAACAGAGAAACTGGGGATCCCACCACATCCAAAGTAATCACCATCAGTTGCTGTTGTCTCATGCCAGGCGGGTGGGTGTGCCTATGCAAACAAGATCAGCCCCTGGAGTTCTTTTCCACACTCGCCATAATTCACCACCAGATGTCAGGGTAGAGCTCATCCTGACTCTGCTTACACATGCAAATTCAAGCCTGTGCATTATGATACTGTCTTTAATAACATACTGCTTTTCCCAGTGGACCCCTGCCGCAATTAGTGTGCAGAAGGTGAATTAAGGTTGCATGAGCAACTTTCTATCAGCATTTTTTAAGTGTTGACTTGTCAGGTTTAGTTTCAACATATTAAAAAAAACCTATATATTTATATATGCTGAATGTGTTTATAAACTATAATATATTAAATAATATCAGAAAGGGCCTCCTTTCATATTTGCTCATAAATATAATCGTAGATTGATTCTTATAAGTACAACATGTAAAACATTAGCTATGGTGCAGTATTACACACAAAGCTTATTTTTTGTGCAGTTATTTCTCCCATTTGGAAAGTAAGTTGCTAGAGCAGAATATGAATACTTGTATTTTCCTACTAACTTTTGTAAATATGTTAAAATCCTGTATCTACACATGCTGTTAAACTCCTATGCTTCAGTTCTACATACTGAGACCACAGGTATTCCCTTTGCTTGGTATTCTAGAGCTAATCTCATATTATTTATTACAGTTCACATCACACCGATGGCACAAGAAAATTCTTTCAGCCTTTGCAACTCTGAACTACATCAGGTGTTAACTGTGGTGATTTGAAGAAATACAAAGAGAAACCAGAAGAGGCTATCCCTACAGATGAATTAACACAGCCCCTTTAAGGGTCAAGAACCTTTAATACTAGCACAGCCACTGCTGCAAATGGACTGGTTTGTACAATACTTCCATTAGTGCCCACATATGCAGGGTATTTTAACTCATCTGTGCTACGGGCTTTAATTTGGCTTCTCTCGTTCAGGAGCAAAATCATTATCCAAGACAACAAATAGATGTACCCTACAACTAAAACAGCCAGTCTCCCTTTTTACTACCAGTTGCATATCAGTCCCTGTTTTCAAAGGAAGCAAATGAGTTTGCTAGAAGTTTTATGAAAAATAGATCTACAGTCAATTTTTTTCACTAAAAAAATGTATATTAAGTTTTAGCATGAGGCTTTAATGCACAAAGCACTCAGCATGCAAAGCAGCCAAATATGTGGATTGAAGAATCCTTAAGTACTTATCTGCAAGACTAATACTAATGGCTTCCAAGCTCTTTGTGAAAAGTCTCTTAATATTTATTTATATGGTCATCTGCATTTCAAAATGCCTCAAGACTATTATGTTAATAAATTTTATAAAGTGCACTGAATGTATAGGATTGAGACCAGGAATCCTTATGACCTATATTGAGTGTTATACAGGAAATAAATGTTTGTCAGATGTATAAAGGATTAACAAGGAGAAACCTATACAACTACAGAAAAGATACTGAAATTACTCAGAAATCTCTTGTTCACTCATCCAGCTGAAATGTGAAGTAACAACCTGTGACAGAACACTGGACTGGGACTCAGGGGACTTGGAATTTATTCCCAGGCCTGCTGCATGACCTTGGACCTCTCTGTGTCTCTATTTCCTCATCGATAAAAATAGAGATAAGGACACTGACCTCTTTTGGAATAAAATAAAGGAAAATAATACTTTCCTATCATGGATTTAATTCTATGCCCCCTGAAGTCAATAGCTAAATTCACAGTGATTTCAATGGTATGGAGTCAGCCCCCATATTAATGCTACACAATACTTACCTATCTATAGTGAGGCTTTGTTCCCTGCTTGGAAAAACAAAACAATCTGGCATCCTTGCAAAGCAGTAGGAAGTACTTTTTACTGATGAGACTAACACTATTCCCAGAATCATATATTATGTATTATTTTATAGTTTGCAGGATATTAAAGTTGCATGCTTTGTCTTCAGAAGTTATGATTAAGGTTATTATAATAGCGTGTATTAGAATTCAGTTCGGATTGGTAGCAGTAACCTTTTAAATCTAGATGTGTAATAGATTTCTCCTTCATAAGGAGAATTAAAAATCCCCATTTTTCATAGACACCATGCAATAAATAAGTAGTTTTCAATGTTCTTAATAAAATATTTATAGAGGCAAATGCTGTTAATGATTACTAGATACTGTGGTTAGCAAGCTACTAAGCTCCTATACGTTTCAAATAAAGGAAAAAATTGTTGGATTTTTTTTTTCTTGACTTGATCATCCCATGGTTTATATCTGTTGTGCAGTTCCTGCTGATAGGACTGCAAAATAAAATAGCATCTTTGGGAAACCTGATTTTTGTTTGTATGTGTTTACAGCTTTTTTTTGGGGGGGGGGGGGAAGAAATGGCAGATAGATTTTCCCCCTTCAAACTGGCACATTGCAGGTTAAACTAAGGTTTACAGAGCTCCCTTAGACCTTGATCCTGCAGAGACTTAAACATGTTCATAAATTTATGTATGTATTTAAGTCTTTGCAGGATCAGAACCTTCAACATATGGTGAAAGGAGGCCAGTTGTATTAAGGTCTTGTAGAGCTCTGTGCAAGGTTGGGAGGGAATGCATAGCATAAAAATTGTGGATTCCATGGCAAGGGAGTGGCAGGCTGCCGCACATGGAACTGCTGATACAAGGTTGCTGTAGGTCTCTCCCTCTCCATCAGTAGCATGTTTCTGCAATATTCAGACTACAGTGGTTCAGCACATAAATACATACATACTTAAACTATGTGACCTGCCCTAGCATTTGTGGCCCAGAAACGCAGATTTCTTCATAATCTGCCTAAAAAAGCACATTGCCATCATGTGCCAGCAATGCCCCTCTGCCATGTACATTGGCCAAACCAGACAGTCTCTACATAAAAGAATAAATGGACACAAATCAGACATCAAGAATTAGAACATTCAAAAACCAGTTGGAGAACACTTCAATCTCCCTGGCCATTCGATTACAGACCTAAAAGTCACAATATTACAACAAAAAAACTTCAAAACCAGACTGCAATGAGAGACTGCTGAATTGGAATTAATTTGCAAATTGGACACCATTAAATTTGGCTTGAATAAAGACTGGGAGTGGATGAGCCATTACACAAAGTAAAACTCTTTCCCCATGCTTATTCCCCCTCCCCGCCCCCCCGCTAGAGTTCCTCACATCTCCTTGTCAATTGCTGGAAATGGGCCATTTTCATTACCACTACAAACAGTTCTTTTTCTCTCCTGTTGATAAATAGCTCACCTTAACTGATCACTCTCCTTATAGTGTGTATGGTAACACCCCTTATTTCATGTTTTCTGTGTGTGTGTGTGTGTATATATATATATATAAAATCTTCCTACTGTATTTTCCACTACATACATCCGATGAAGTGGGCTGTAGCCCATGAAAGCTTATGCTTAAATACATGTATTAGTCTCTAAGGTGCCACAAGTACTCCCGTTCTTTTTGCAGATACAGACTAACACGACTGCTACTCTGAAACCAGTGAAGAATAAGTGTCAGTAAGTTTCCTGGCTAGATGACTATTGAAGTTTTTCAGGGGGAAGGGAGGAGTAGAAGAGAGGGAAGTTTACTTAAACCGAGGATGAGGCTGGGGAGACCTTATTACCTCATTTATTTATTAACGACTCTTTGTTTATCACCTGCTATGGAAATATTGTCTGGATTGTTTTTAAAATCAATTATTTCTGCATTTTTTTTCTTTTGTTCTGAGCAACAGGTTAGTGCATGGAATCAGATGTGTGTGCACAGGTATGCTCTCTAGAGACTAAAGGGAAGTTGGTGTTTGGCTCTCGACCAGAATAATTTTAGATTCAGTTCTTCCTCTTGCATATATTAATATGATCCCTAAGGTGGGTTTTTTTTCATACACAGTGACTTGTAATCACTGCTGCATACCTCGTTCTCCCTTAGTTATTGTTTTACCCAATGTCTTTGGATAAAACAGTACTGTTCAGCTCCTTTGGTACCTATGCAGAGGATTATACCTATCCATTTATATAATTTTTGAGCATCCTTCCCTAGCTTTGAACCAATGCTAGACTGCAGTTATATCTTAATGTGTAGGTCAGAATACTGTTACCTCTGAAGGATGTCCTGGTTAAGAGGATAAATGGATGAGGGAGGCAGGTACTTCTTTGATGCAATCTTGTTTATTTACAAAGTCTGGTTTCCCTATACACAACCAGCATGATACAGCTTCTTTGCTGTCTGAAAGAGGCTTGGAATTGTGAGCAATCAGCCCCAAACCTCTCCCTTTAGACTTATTTCTGAGGGCCACTCTTTCAGTGCTTGTTCTGCTGTCTCCTTGGCTTTTTGCTCCTCATTACTTTCCAGTCATGCATACCTGGCTTCAATCCATTCAGTGACCTACTCCTGAGTTTGTTACAGGACACAGGGGAACATCTTTTCCCCATACAGCTAACTCCTACTACTTCAGCCTTGCATAAAGCTTTGTTTTGGGCCCAAGACCCCCATTGTTTCAGCTATCTATTGCATAAAGGAACTCAACTGAGCTTCATATATATCCTGAATGAAATATGGCTGTTACACCAGTTTCAATGAAGTTTAACCCAGCAAATACTTTACACTGAATATCAAGTGCATTTCTGAGATCTCATGTTCAGATACTGTGTGAGACTGAGTTGGAGATAACTTGACCTATACAACCTTCAGTTTCCCACTTTTAGACATTTTTTTAAAAGGAAGTGTCAGGAAACACTCCTTAACATTCAAACACAAAATGTGGGATTATAAAATGGGTACTGTTAGTACTCTCTGGAAACAGGATTGGGTCCTATAGTAACGTAACATTCATACCTGGTTTTCTTATTTTTTCCCCCCCACTCAGGCTTCTGCTGTCTTGGATGTGAAGTTTATAATTTTTTAAAACGCTATTCCAATGACAGTAGCACATATCACACCCCACCATTTTTCAATATCTGACCAAATAAATGTTATATCAACGTCTCCTCTTATGTAAAACTTAAAATAATTCCAAGAAAGTCTCTCCAAATTTTTTTCATTATTAATTATTATTCTTATTAAAGAAGCCCTTGTATCATTGAAAACCAGCAGAAACAAAGTAGTACTGAAATTAATCTTCTAGATTAGAAGCCATTTATCATCTTGGCCTAGTCACACAATAACTATTTCTACCAAGTGGGCTAGGGATCCGAGCATAGGCCTGGTAGCCTCTGGAGTTCAAAAACCAGCTTTGTCATTAACTCACTGTGTGACTTAAATCACTCAACCTCTCTGAGTCAGTTTCCTCATCTGTAAAATGGGAGTACTACTACTTACTTAACAATCGTGTTGTGAAGCATGGGATTAAATAGATATGATGGAATTTTCAGGAAGGCTCAGCACTCACAATTGGGGCTAGATTGTAAAGAGAGCCCTGTCCCCATTTAGGCACCTGTTTAAGTTGCCAGATTTCTAGAAGACGCCAGCCTTTTGGATGCTGAGCACTTATGAAAACTTGGCCATTTATGTTGGTGCCTAAATGGGAGGTGATCTTTTAAAATCTGTTCACAATTGTGGGTGCTAAATACATGAAAAACTAGCCCTGAGTTCTTTAGAGAATTTGGCATTTAATGTTTAACATATGCTATGTAAGGACCAAGTCTTATTCCACAATTCACCCATTTCTGCACCATGTGAGGTTTGTTGTGAAGGAAAAGCTCTAAAACATTAAGTGGGAAAGCAGTGCCCTCTGTAGCATTCTGACCCAGAGGCCATGGAAGGAGCTCCTCTATGTATATTCAGGGAACAGCCTCTGCAGTACCTTGCTGGATATTCCCTGCAGGTTTTCCAATGGATCTAATCAGCATTATTTTAGGATGATTGTTTCTCCCACTGGGAAATTAATCAAGGGTGATATGAGGAATTCAGGAGCTGCAAGGATGAGGGGAGACAAGAACCAGGAACTATTGATAGATGGCCTTGGCTTCTGTGACCACTTCAGGATGTTCTGAGAAACCCACAGATCCTAGGACAGCCTGGTTTAGGGGACAGGCTCTCTTCTCTTCCTTGTGTTTTCCTCA
Source organism: Emys orbicularis (assembly GCF_028017835.1). Taxonomy (NCBI): domain Eukaryota; kingdom Metazoa; phylum Chordata; order Testudines; family Emydidae; genus Emys; species Emys orbicularis. Next base: position 90,963,359 of record NC_088686.1, on the reverse strand, counting down.
TATAGTGGATATTTTCCCGCACAGACCTGAGTAAATCTTAAAGGCTTGGTGCAGTTCAGCTAAGATTATAAATAGGCTGGAAAGCTGAAAACACTTTTTCTTCGGATTTTCAGTAATTTTGCTTCCTTCTTGGCCAGAAAACCTGTGAAAACCTCTCTCATGTTATTCCTACACTTCCGCTTCCAGTTCTGACTAGAAATACAAAAGGTGAAAACAAAAAAAAGTAAAAGGGAAAGGAAAAAAACTGAAGTTATCCCAACTTTTTCATGCCTCAGAAAAGGCTCTTTTCAGGTTCAAGTTTTGGTTGAAGGTTTCGGTTGGTGATTTTATTTGTGCCAGTATAACCAGCCCTATTGAAACTGCTGTATTTTTGTTGTACACAACTGTTTTCCCTCATCATCAAGGCACAATCCCTCTGGGAGGAGAGCCCTGCAACCTGACCCGAAACCAACTACAAGTGTCGGGGATGGATAAAATGGAAAAACAACCAGACCCTCTGGGGTTCTGGTCTGGTTGGCTCTCCTCCTCCTACCCATGGGTTTGGCCTGGCAGTGGCAGCTGCATGCCCCACTCCTGCCAGTTGCTGCCCTGTGAGTACCACAGAATGAACATGCCAAGGAGCTGCAGCGCCTCTCACTCTGCAGCACAGAAAATACAGCAGGGAACTCTGGATGGCAGGAGCAGGGCACACAGTTGCTGGCACATGCAGCTGCTGCCGTGCCAGCCCTATGGGCTGGAGGAGGATAGCCAACCCCACAGGGGAGAGGGAGTGGCAGCGGCACTGACTCAGATTCAGGGGGAAGGGTTGGGTTAGAAGACTCAATGCCCTTAGGCTTGGGTTGGGTGGGCTTGGGTCTGGTCTGGGTCCAGGTATAAAAGTTAGGCCTGATCAGACCTCTGAGAGTTCTTCCTGGAGCAGTGCAGCTATACACTGCCCCCTGCTTGGGCCAGTGGCTAAATGCAACAATTTATGTTATGTGGCCCATTATGCCTCATAACACTACTATGAGGTAAGACAGCATTATCCCCATTTTACAGATGAGATTCAGAAGCATACACTGGTTTAGGGCTGAATTTTCAGAAACGTATACTAACGTTGTGTTCCCAGCTTCAGTCGCAAGTGGCTACTGAGCACCCAGAAATTGAGACACCTACAATTAATTGATTTATTTTCAGCAAGAGGTATTTGCCCAAGGTGAATCTATAGCAGTGTCAGGAACTGAAGCCATCCTCCCAGTCCCAGGCCTTAACCACAAGGCCATCTTCTGTCATGGAAATTGTAATAATAATAATAATAAAAAAAATACAAAAAAACAGTTTCACTAAGAATCTACTTACATTGTTTCTCTCTTTCAGGCATCACTGATTTTATTCACCTGAGTTCTAAACAATGCAGGAGGTTGAGCACACACCACTTCCATTATTCTTGCTTGCTTCAATGGCAGTTATGGTGCATTTGAAGAAAAAAAAATGCTAATTGGGAAACAGTTTTATTCTTTACACAAATGAATACACTTTGCCACATGCTGTACGGAATTAGCTACACAGTATATTTAACACAACATCACTTAGAATCTTAAACCGCTGTTGGACTTCTGTAAATACATTGCACAGTTCAGATAGGTGTGTACAGAATGAATGTACAGCAGAGACTAAATATCAGAAATTCTAGATGGGGGAATTATCTTTCATAAAACTGTTGTTTATGTTGCAAACTGGTGCAATGCAATGCACAGGAAAAAGAACAAAGTCATAATTTCTTCATACTACCTATGGATCCTCAAATTAAGCCCAGCAGGTAGGAAGATATTTTATACATTTCAGAAAGTATCTCCTTGTCAACACAAAACTACCTGTTTTATTGTGAAGTCCTGTAAAATTGTGCTAATAACAATAAGTTCTCCTTATGTTCCATATTTCCAATCGTTAATTATTTATACTAATATAGTTAAGAATATTTATTTTCTGTATGCGACCTAATATAAGGGAAAGAAAGATTTTTCAATTTGCTCATAGTTCTGAGGGAAAAGTCATTTTGGGTCAGCCCCAAGCCATGCCCCCCCCCATTACTGTCAAATAAAAAAAAAATTCTGAAAAAATAATTTTGCTCTGTAACAACATTGGCCACCATCAGAGTGCCGCTACAGTTTGCTCTACAGCACCCTACTTCTGTTTTTGCCCTCTTCAGGGCCTTTTTAAGAACTCACTGCCCATGCATAGCTTAAAAAAAAAAAAAAATCCCTCTTGGGGTCCACTTTGAGTCCTCTGGTACATTCTAGCTCTCTAGGCCTCAAACCCAGTCCAGTATCTCTCTTCTGATTGACCCAAAACAACATAAAACACAAACTCTCACAATCTTCAGTCCAGTTGGCCTTTACAGTCTTTCACCTGTTTCAGCAGGGTCTCTTCCAGGCTTCCCTGGTAAAGAGCTTTCTCCCACTTGCTCCTGGTTTTTCAGCTTTTTCACTGCTCAGCCCCTGCAGGATCCTTCTTGCTCCCTGTAGTATCTAGAACTTCCACCCTTCACTGCTCCTTCCTTCTCATTTTATATGAGGAGCACCTGATTCAACCCAGGTGTAGCTCATCCTGTAATCAGGGCTGGCATAGGCCCAGGCTCTCCAGCCCACCAGCAAGCCTCCCTGTGACAAGGTCAAACAAAATGTTTCATCAAACCCAAAATTAAATGTTTCATTACATTTTGGGAATTACTAAACCTTTTTTTTATATAAAAGCAATGTAAATGAAGGGATAGCTTCACAAGGGGACTTAGGCACCATTCACAAGACCAGGGAGGAAGAGCCCCTCTTATGCCCTAGAGTCCAGTGGTTCTGGCACTCACCTGGAAGGTAGGAGACACTAGTTTGAATTGGAGCAGGACTGGGTCCTGCTCCCCTCTCCCCGGTGAATGCCCTAAGCACCAGGCTATAGAATCATTCTCACTCTCTTTGTATTAAGTATTTCACATAAAGTGGAACAACTTCAATAGGAGAGATTGAGAGAGACCCACTTGTGACTGCCCAATAGCCTGGTGGTTAGAGAACTCCTGGAGAACTGAGTGTAAATCCCTGCTTCAGAGGAAACTACTACCTCCACCACCTCTGCCTTGTGACTGATGTTGAAATCCCCTTGTGAATCTCGCCCAGCAAAACAAAACTGTTCATTCTGAAAATGTCAAAGTGAACTGTTTTGACATTTCTGATTTTTTAAAAAAATATTTTTCAACTCAAACAATTTAGCAAAATCATCACATAATTGTGAAACATTTCAGCCGGCCCAAATCTGCATTTTTTTTGGTGAAAAAAGCTTTGGCTAAAAATATTTGCCCTGCTTTATGAACGACCCTTTTACCCCCATGCAGAAGTGGTGCTTCCAGGCCCCAGTAAACCTGCGCTGGTGGGGCAGTGTAGGGAGTTTACATTGCTGCTGCTTCTGCTGTACGTATGGATCAGTAGAGAAGTTCAGTCTCCAGGGCATTCAATCAAAAACTTTGCACCTGCTCTAAATTCACATTTTAAATAAAAGACTCACGGATTGACAATTAGCTTTCTGAATGCGATGTTAAATCACATGCTTTTAATAGATAACTGAAATGCTACAGGGCATGTTTTTTATCCCTAAAGTTTCTGGGGGAAAAATGCAGGGGAAAGAGATTCCACAGAAACTACAACTATAAGGTTAACAATAAGAATCAGAGATCTGAGGCCCAAAGGGAATATAACTTCCTGCATTACTAATATGCAGCCCAATTAACTAGCTCATGAAAACAACACCGTTTTTCAGCTGAATCATTTCTTTAATAAAGAAAACTTTCCATAGCCTCTATCACACACATTGCAAACAAAGAAACGTACAATAGAAATGTTTGAAATACCAACCTCAATGCACAGTAAGTGTTCACCTATATAAGGCTTTCGGTTTTCTATTTCTTTTAAAAATGTATGCATCTGTCAGTGAAGGCAATAGGGTCCAGTAGGCAGGCTGATGAATTGGGAGGCAGGAGACTGGTTTTAATCCTGGCTCAACCACAGACAGGTTATTTGACCTTAGATAAGTTATTTCACCTCTCTCTTCGTCTCAGTTTCCCAATCTGTAGAATAGGGATAATAATTCTATCCTCTTTTTGAAGTCCTATGGACCCGTAGTGCCAAGTACTATGATCAAAACACAGCCATCTTACATTAGACAGGCTATACAAACAGGTCTAATTCTGGGATTATTTTAACTGGACATTTTGTAATTCACAGGCCAGCAGTGGAAAGTGAAGATCAATGGTAGATCCTGAATACTGGATCTGACACAACAGCATTGCACCAACGCTAACTAAGGCCTTTTCTCAAATGCCCGTGTGTTACAATTAGAAATGGGCTCAGACCACTAAATTCAGATCTGGACTTACATTATCCTCATTTTATAGAGTCAAACTGCAGCACACATTTGCACAGCAGATTGATGGCAGAACTAGTATCACTGCGGAGTCTTGACACCCTTTACACTACTTTAATCACAAGAAGAGTTCAGACCTCAGTCTTCGATGTCAGTTTGTCCACTATAAAAGTATAATTTGCTCCATCACACACACAAACCCTGTCATACGACTAACAGACTGAAATGGGGGGTCTTGTTGCTTGTGGGCCTCATCCGAACTGTCAGCACACACTAGAAATGCATTTCATATTTCTGCAATGCTTCTTCACCCGAGGAAGAGACCTGTAAATAGCCACAGTAAGTGATGCTGCAGAGCTTATTTTTCTCCACCATTTGCAGTATGGCTTCCAGTTGGTGCTCACTGTTTGAAGAGATTTAGCAAGTGACAAAGCCCTCTTACAGCAAGATACAATGAAATGACTACTGATTATACAATTTTCTTTAGTCTCCTTCAGCAACCTTGGTAACCAATCCATAATGTCACCTGTACCCGTACATCATGCCTACTTATACAGCTCAGTGTGTCTTGAAACATGCTGCGGAGGTGTGCAGAGCTATTTTAAAATTCTATAATTTTCCTAAATTATTTTAAAAAGTCAAGATCTGTACTGAACTATTTAAAAATTCAAAAGGTTACATATCTGAAAAAGTTACCAGTGCTCTTTTAGAGCTTGTGGTTTAAAGAGAAAATAATACCCTTTCAACATGCACAATTAAACATATTGTACAGAACTATGAAAGAGCCTGACATATCATCTTTGCACCTGAATTAGACTTGTGCCACTTAAGTAATAATTCTCTGAACTTACAGAATAACGCCTTTTAGCTGAGCACCTCAATGGCTTTAACAAAACTTAATTTTTTTTTATAAAACACATTTTCCCATCCTAAGTATAATTTATATTTCTCAATATCAAATATAAACCAATATTCACCTAAAGCATATAACAGTTTATCCTTAATCTAATGATTACCACTAAAACCTCTTCCCAGTACATACATCTCTCCAATCATCCTTATCTCAAACTCCTGGGGGGACTGAGCTTTGGAGTATGAAGTTAGCACATTCATAAAAATAACAGGAGTACTTGTGGCACCTTAGAGACTAACAAATTTATTAGATGCATATGCATCCGAAGAAGTGGGTTGTAGCCCACGAAAGCTTATGCTCTAATAAATTTGTTAGTCTCTAAGGTGCCACAAGTACTCCTGTTATTTTTGCGGATACAGACTAACACGGCTGCTACTCTGAAACCAGCACATTCATAGTCTGCAATGAATGTTCAGTAGGTGAACACATATGGATTAGAGGAAAATGAATTCTAGATGTCTTCATGAGAATACCCTTCCAACCACCATTCCTTGTCAGTTAAATAGACCAAAATTAATTAAAAATAAGCCTGAAATCAGGATCCTATTCCCTGAGGCACAGAGAGGTTGGGTAATTCACCCAAGGTCACAGAAGATGGCAGTAATAGAGTTCGGAAGAGAACCCAAGCGTCACCCAGCTGACTCCTAAGCAGTAGACCACACTAAACAACCAAGTTTTGCATACTGTGCAAACTATCTAATAGAAGAATTTGAAAGCTTACCTTCTGAAACTGGAGAAACTAGTTAATAAATGAAATACTATTAATCTTTTATTGATATATTCTTATCTTAGTTACAAAATTCCAGTTTTGTTCAGAGCAAAGAAATCTCTGGGATAAAATTGGAAGAAATAATGGGTTACAAATTACTATTTGAAAATGGAAGACCACCATACAAATATGTCCTAGAGATGTATGTAGGGCCGGATTATCATATAAGAACTATAGATGCATGCTTGGGGCCTCAGATGTTGGAGCCATGGGATGAAGTCAGAATCTCTGCTTCTTTTTAAAGTGAGTTTTTAACCCTTGTGATTGGGATGAAAAGCTTGAAAATCTGACCTGAGTGTAACTACTGCAGCAACACCTGAGTCTACAGACAGCCTGAAACATAGCTCTGATCATGGCAACTCCTTCATGCATCTCAATGAGTGTCAGACCTGCTGTTCTAAGAGACCCTAACAGGCAGATGAAGAGTGCAGAGGGTCTGGCCCACCTACCAGCTATTGAAGTAAGCACTAGGAGGACGAGGGGCTCTGCTTTCACTACATCTCTGAGCCAGAGGGGGGGGATTGACGGAAAATAGTCTTACTTGACCTGTGATCATTGAAAACCTTTTTCTCTATTGAGCAGGTCAGGGGATGTCCTCTACTAATTAAAAGCTCAAAATTATGATGTGTGGTATCATAAGCATCTGAGTCATTATGTCAGACAACTGGTTATCAGTTGACAACTGCCAGGCTTTCCTAGTTGGAAGGTGGTTTGTTGTTGTTTTACTTGGCACAGCCTTCCTAGCTACAAAATTCCATAGGAAAACCACAGGAGGTGGTAAATGGATTTTCAATTACGCAACCAACAACTCTGCTAGTAGCTGAGGAGGTGTGAAAATACAAAACCGCACAAAACACTCAAAAAACCTGATCACTGACATTTAGAGGATATGATCTAGCATGAAGAGTAACCACTAACTGCAGAGTTTATTGATTACACTGCCATTATAGGATGATTCCTCAGCTGCAGTAGTTGAAAATAAAAAAGCTAACAGTGCTGTGACTTGCACTACTAACAGTACATTACCTTGTGACAGATATGGAAATCAAAATTATATTGCTAACGGCAGAGACTAAATATATTAAATAGGTAGAGCCAGACATTCACCACACAAAGTAGAATTAATGGTACTTTTCTTCTTCTATAGTTTGACATATTTTATACAAGAAAATACCCCACCTTCCCCAAAACATTTGCTACTTACTCAAAATCCACATGCTAAATTGTTTTGGGGAGTTCTTTTCCAGCAAGTCACCACTAAAATAAGTGATGTATTATGATGATGAATACAGTATCTCAGTGACACTACCAACAAAAATTCCATTGTGTTTAGCATTAGAAGAAAATTAATTGATTTTAAACCCAGAAAGAATCTTTATGATCATAGTCTGATATCCTGCAAAGCACTGCCCATTGAATTTCCCCCTTGTTAATTTTACCCCAGCAGTTACAAGACAGAACTGGATAGATATTGTACTAACTTATGAAAGGGTGATATTAACAACATACTCCTTTTTCCTACCACTCTCCATGCAGCCAGTAGTACCTCATGGCTCAGGAGTAAATAGCCCTTTCCCTGCTCAAATGGTTTGCAGTGACTTCATTTCCTCTTTAGGCTGCCCTCAGTAGTATTCATTGCTGCTATCACTTTGGAAAATATTTCCCCTAGGCAAAGTGACAAAGCTCAATAAACTCACTGCAGCCTTATTAAACACGGAGATGTTCCCAGATAGGAAATGAATGTATACTCAAAGAGGAAAAACATCTCTATAGCGATCTGAAGCAAGGCATGTGACCATTCTGGGCAACTGTGCTCCCTAAGGATGTGTGTTTGTATTCATGTATGTGTTTATTCAGTGATCTCAGGTACAGTAAAAAGTGTGGCTGGCTGAGATTTGATACAGTGGAGTTTGATGCACTTTACTTATTTCCTATTGTAATAATTTTTATGGTGATCACAGCAGCATGTAAGGTTTGAAATAACATCTCCTTAGTGGATATAGCACTTGACTGGGACTTAGGGTGACCAGATGTCCCGATTTTATAGGGACAGTCCCGATTTTTGGGTCTTTTTCTTTCTATAGGCTCCTATTACCCCCCACCTCCTGTCCCGATTTTTCACATTTGCTGTCTGGTCACCCTACTGGGACTGAAGAGATCTGGGTTCTATTCCAGTTCTGCCACTGACCTGATGGGAGACCTTGGGCAAGTCATACACTGCTCTGTGCCCCAGCTATAAAATGGGGACAATGATATTGACTGCCTTCATAAAGTGATTTGGGATCTACTGGTGAAGAACACTATGTAACAGCTAGATATTATTACTATTCTAGTATTGTCAGAAGTCCAACTCTTTCTCTTACTAAATTGTATTTATATTTCTTTAAGAAGGTGACTGACTTCAATGGTGAGGCAATTAACAAAATTTATTGAAATGAACGGAGGCCTCTCTTTGCTAATGAGGTACAAATGCCACAGAGGTACATGCAGATTTCTAAAGATATATGAGATGAATAATTTATTTAATCTTAACTTTAAAGTAAAGTGTTTCCAAACAAAAGGTGCAGAAACTGTTACTGCAGAGTCTTACAAGGCATCTTCATTATAAAGCATATTTATTGTCACTTGAAATTACCTCAGAGGAGGAGATAACAGTGTCATGCAAAAATACAAGTCTGTGGATATAAAAACACATTTTCAGAATTTTTTCACCAAAAGGGTTTGCAGATTTGACCAATGGAAAAATTCCATCATTTTCACTACATACACTTTTTAAAAAAAATCTATTAAAAATCAAAATGGCAACATTTTGCTATTTAGATGTGGGCTGAAATCTGGCAAACAAACAATAGTGTTTTGCAAAGAATGGTGAAATGCTGCTTTCAGATGCATCAAACTGTTTTTCTCCCACAAAACATGATTTCAAGGTGAAGAAAATTCAATTTTCCTTTGAATAACCACTGACAAAACTAATACATTTAGGTTTCTCATGACAATATTATTGCTGGTAGTAAGACTTTTTTTGTATCACTTCAGAACTGCTAGAATGTAAATTATCCTGGCGTATCATATTCTCAATCCTGTAATTTAGGAAAATGGATCATGTCACCTGCTATATGATGTAGCTTGATTAATTAATTTTTAAAAAAGCATAAGAATCACCCATAGCATCACCTACATCAGTTACATCTCATTACAGAAATAAATGCTCACATATTTTCCCTTTTTCTATTATTATTTGTATCAAGTTATCACCCAGAGACTCCAATATGGTTCAGAACTAGAGCAGCGTGAATTTTTTCATGTGATTATTTTCCGCAGAAAAACACAGATTTGGGTCAACCAAAACAATTTGGGAACTGGAGTAGACTTCAGTAAATTATTTCAGTTGAATAAAAAAATTGAAATGTCAAAGTGCTTTGTTTCAGCATTTCAAAAACAAAAGATTTTGATGTTTCATTTCAGACAAATGTTTTGTTTCAGAATTCACTCAATTCACTCATAAAAAGTTAAAAACCTTGAACGACTAAACGAAACATTTTGTTCGATCAAAAACTATTAAAAAAAATTCACGAGAAAAATAATAATCTTATTTTGGGTTGACCTGAACTGTCGTTCTTCCTCCCCCACATTTTTCTGTTCAGTCACCGAATTAAAAAAAATTATTCTTCACACAGATTCTTTCAGGACCCCACCATGCTATGTGCCAAATACACACAGAGAGGCACAGTCTCTACTCTAAAGAGCTTACAGTCTGTGGAAGAAAAACAGCCACCTGCAGAAAGTATTCATTTTTTTGCAAGTTGGCTAATACTGTCTGGTCACATGGAAGGCTAAAGGCATCAATATTATTTATATTGTGGACCAGATTTCAAAGTACTCATTACTCCTAATTGTGCTCAGATTTTCAAAAGAGCTCAGCACCCAGTAGCTCTCAAATTTATTTACGTGTCTAATTGGACATTTATTTGTTTTTTTGAAACTGGCCTTATATGTAGTTTATGGTTATGTCCATTGAGTACATCTGGAACAGCTGGGTCAGATTTATTTTTGGTTGTTTCATGTTTATGCATAAGACATGGAATAATGTTTTGCTTTTATAGTTACATGGTGATTCTTCAAATTCATCAACGAAACTAAACTCCAGTTGTTTCTTGTCAGTAAACTTCATTAACTGAAACAGGGCACTTCTGTTGACAGTTGTTTAAAAAACCACCTTGGGACTGATATTGTCCTCCAGGTATGTTTGTCTCTCTTGCCCAGCATCTGCACAGCACAGTCTCAGTCTCCTTCCTGGGTATACTCTCTTATTGGTATTGGTCCATTACTAGATGGAAATGGAGGAGTTATTGATAATAATGCAGATAAGGCAGACGTGTTAAATAAATATTCTGTATTTGAGGAAAAAACAGATGATTTAGTCAGATCACACGATAACACGCCTTCCATTCCACTGGTATCTCAGAAGGCTACTAAGCAGCAGTACTAAAGTTAAACATTTAAATCAGCAGGTCTGGATAACTTGCCTCCAAGAGTTTTAGGGTCTGCAGTTTCAGATTGATCCTGAGCAAGATAATGAAGGGGCTGATATGGGACTCGATTAATAAAGAATTAAAGTAAGGTAATATAATTAATGCCAATCAAGGTGGGTTTATGAAAAACAGAAATTGTCAAGCTAACTATCTTTTTTGATGAGATACAAGTTTGGTTGATAAAGGCAATAGTGTTGATGTAATATACTTAGACTAATGTAAGTCACTTGACTTGATACCACACAACATTTTAATTAAAACTCTATAACAATATAAAATTAACAAGACACACATTAAATGGATTAAAAGCTGACTAACTGATAGGTCTCAGATGTAACTTTAATTGTGGAATCATCATTGAAAGGGTGTATTTCTAGTGGGGTCCTGCAGGGATCAGTTCTCCGCCTGACACTATTCAAACATTTTTACCAATGACCTCTAAGGAAACATAAAATTATCATTGATAAAGTTTTCAGATGACACAAAAATTGGGGGAGTGATAAATAATGAAGAGGACAGGTCACTGATTCAGACTGATTTGGATCACTTAATAAGCTGGGGGTAAGCAAACAATACTAGTTTTAATATGACTAAATTAAAATGTATACTTCTAGGAATAAGGAACATACTTATAGGATGGAGGACTCTATCCTGGGAAGCAGTGACTCTAAAAAAGATTTGGGGGTTGTGGTGGATAATCAGCTGACCATGAGCTCCCAATGTGAAGCTGTGGGGAAAAGGACCAATGTGATCCTTGAATGTAAAATAGGTGAATCATGAGTAGGAGTAGAGAGGTTATTTATCTCTGTATTTGGCATTACTGCAATTGTTGCTGGAATACTGTGTCCAGTGCTGGTGTCCACAATTCAAGTAGGATGTTGATAAATTGGAGAGGTTTCAGAGAAAAACCACAAGAAGATTAGAGGACTAGAAAACATGCCTTATAGCAATAGACTCAAGAAGCAAAATCTATTTAGCTTAACAAAGGGAAGGGTAAGCGGTGACTCAATTACAGTCCATAAGTACCTACCTGGGAAAGAAATATTTAATAATGGGCTCTTCATCTAGCAGAGAAAGGTATAATACAATCCAACGTCTAGAAACTGAAGCTGGACAAATTCAGACTGGAAATAAGGCAGACATTTTTAACAGACGATAATTAACCATCAGAATAATTTACCAAAGGCCGTGGTACATTCTCCACCACTGGTAATTTTTCAATCAAGATTGAATGTTTTTCTAAAAGATATGGTCTACGAATTATTTTGGAGAAGTTCTCTGGCCTGTGTCATATACGAGGTCTTACCAGCTGATCACAAAGATTCCTTCTGACCTTGGAGTCTACGAATAAGTACATCTTGGGGGCTCTGCGGATTTTGGGAGCAGAACAGCATCTTTCTTCCACGGACTGAAAGGAGGCAAACCACATCACTCCTGAAGAATTTAGAATAAGGCCCATGAAAGGAACATCTGTCATTTTTCTCTCATATCTTCTAATGATCTGGGCTTCTGAATTCAAAACATTCTTACCCCATATACTGCTGGCACACTTAACTGTCTTGCTTTATAGCAAGATGAGAGTGCAGTCAGACGACTGGAATATAAGGATATACCAAAAGCTTTAGGCTATGTCTTTTTGCTACACAGTTACGCAATGAAAGAAGGAAATTCATCACTGTTGGTTCTATTGTGCTACCAATCTGTTTGGCAGAAAAGTCGACAATAGATAATGCATTTGTTTATAAAAGGAGGGGAACTATGCTTACAGGCAGAAGAGAAAAGTTGCCATTTGATAACTCTTGATTGTAGAAAATACAGTCTGGATGGGGAGAACAAACCTACATAAACCACAGATTAAATTCCACTACGCATAAGTAAATATTTTCCCATTATTATTAAAAGAGTAGACCTTGGTAACACAGAGTTCAAACTGCATACATTCTGAATGGCAAGGCATATTGAAAATTATGGGTAGTTTTGAACTCTTTCAAGGAATGCTTCAATTCATAAATCAAAACTTTTCTGATACCTAAATTATTATTGTAAGTCATATCTAGGAAAGAATCCATGCACCCTGAAAAAGTTCCAACTGGTATAACACAGGAGCCCATCAGCTCATCAATATCCCTGTGCTATGCTCTCTTCACTGGCTCCCCACTGAATATAGTTCAAAGATCCTGTTTTGATATTCTAAGCCCTCCATGGAATTGGCCTTAGCTACCCTAGAGATTACTTGACCATTACCTGCCATAACAGCTACGTTCCACTAGAACAATTAAAGAGTGTTAACCAACAGAGGGAGTCTCATAAGCATAGGAGACCGAACTTATATAGAGCTTGATATAGACTATGGATCTCACTCCCACAGGAAACAAGAGACAAGACTACCCGTGTTCAGAATTAAACACGGGACTAATTTCTTCCCCAATTAAATTATTTTCTCAGCTCCCCCATTATAACTCTCCTTCTCTCTCTATAAACTAAGCAATCTATAGCTGATGGAAGCTGGGAAAGAGGAGACAGATTGAGGTCATTTATATTAGAAATATTTAGAAAACACTTGGATGTTATGGTGATATTGACCAGACAGACTGACATATTGTCAGCTATTACTCTTCTATAATTCTACACAGTAGGATAAATTCTGCAATTACATATTAGGTGTAAGCTAGTCAGAATACAACTGTAGGGTGACAACAGAATATTTTGAACAGATTTGGCATTCAGTGGGTGTATAACATAAGTGCAACTTAAAACCAGAGATCACACACTGGGAGGGGAATATCAAGAAAGCAGTTCACAGAGGGAAGCAAGATAAAGTTGGGTGGAGGGTTTTCTATGGCACCTAGCACTACAGTATGTAATGCCCCAATACAGAAAAGTTATCAAGCACATACTTTACTTTAAGCCCCTGAGTAGTACCATGAATTCTTCAATGGGACTACTGATAGGTTTAAAGTTAAACACATGCTTAAATGTTTTGCTAGATCAGGGCCAGAATGCTTAGCATCTTGAGGGGATTATGTGTGTATAGATATAGATATAGATAAGCCTTGTAAAGATGTAGCCTATGTTTTATTTATATACTATTTCAAAACATAGGCTACATCTTTACTATGCTTTTAAAGCAATAGTTTAAAATTCTGCAGTCACAACGGAATAAGAAGAAGTGAGGTTTTTTTACCCACGAAAGTTTATGCCCAAATAAATCTGTTAGTCTTTAAGGTGCCACTGGACTCCTTGTTGTTTTAATGGAATAAGAATTACTCAATCATCAAGGAATCTGTGCATGACCTAAAATCAAGCTAATTCAACACTATTTATTTTGATGGGGAACTAACAATTAAGGTAGCAACTCTAGGAGAAAAGATGCTCTGTGGTAAAGATGCTAAAAAATGAACTTTGAACTTTATTCCAAATGTTATAATGACGACACAGTAAAGAGAAAAAATAAATGAGAAGATGTTGAGTTAAATCCTTGGCTGCCATAAATTGACATAACTATGTTAATTTACACCAGCTAAAGATCTGGCCCCCAGTTTCCACTGACCTTTACCTGAAACTAACTTTAATATAGAACAATATAAATGTTGCAATTACGCTTACTAGCTATTCAGAATTAACTCTGTGGAGTTATTTCCAAGGCATGATTGTTGTTGCCAAGGTAGTCCCATGAAAAGCTGAAAAATCTATTAAATCTTTTCTATATGTAACTGTTACCCTTTGAATCATAGAAGGGACTGAAATCCAATTTCCAAATTTGGAATTGCAAAAAAGGAAAGGAAAGCACACTGAAAAGGAATCTTTAGTCTTAGATTTCCAAAAAAGTGAAAACTAGCTGAATAAAGCAGTGCAACATAGCTCAAATGAACATACAACCATTTCACTTCACCGGCTTCAGGCTCTTATCTGCTGATTTAGCTTGTTTTTTTCCAACACTTTTGGATAATTATAGTAAGACAACAGTCATAAAAAATTAACCGTAAGTAATAGAATTTGTTCAATTAGCACAAGATTCTATTTATAAAGACCCATGGGGCTCAACCCTATAAGATACTGAGAACTCTGGCCCTATCCAGAAAAGCACTTAAGCATATGCTTGACATTATACGCTTCATTTGTTCCATTAGCTTAAGTACTTTGCTGGTTTAGGCCAGAATGTTCAGCATCTTGCAGGATTGAACCCTTAGTGATGTCAGAAGCCAGAATCAAGGTTTTACTTGGAACCGGTCACTATATTTTAAGTATTCCAGAGCTCTCAGCATTGGCATAATTTTGCTCCATCTGAAATCAAAGATAAAACTCAAAAAAGTTCTGTGCTCTTTTGAAAATCATATTCTAACTGACCCTTGCTGTACATGGACTCCAGGGCCATGACAAAAAAATTGTTCCATACTAATTAGTTTGAAAGACGCTTCCCCCAAGTGCAAGCTCTGACAAAGCAATGGGTTCAAAATCTGTTCTATTACACCACTTTAACCAGGAATAATTCCACCAAAGTCAGTGGCAATAGTGTAGCTGATAGTAGAACCTGCTCCTGATTTTTTTAAAGCTACCCTTTACCAAGATATTATAATAAAAAAATAAAAAAATAAAACATAAGGATTGATCCTCAGTGGGACTGAACTCCGACACTTCCCACTGATGTCAGTCGTAAACAACTTAATTACATCAGCTGAAGTAAATGGCAGCTATGGGGGCTCAGCCCCAGGCTCTTAGATTTTAAAATACTTTGACAAAGCCGCATGGAAAACATTCAATTAATTCCCAGACAAGTAAGAATGACTAAATCAGCAGATTTGGAATTGCAAACTAACAGATGGAATTGTTTGACGTTTGTATAAAATTTGGCATTTCAGGTTCACTTAAAAAAAATCTTTTCTTTCTGGACATGTCATAGCACTGATATAAAGTGAATGCTATAGTTAATATCAGACCAGCCTGTAGGCATGAAATATTAGGTAGATTTATACACTTCTTTTTTCCCCTTCAATCTCGTTTCCTTTCTTGAATATAAAACAGATTAATAAAAATGATCAAGATAAGATGAGGGACAGAACTTCCTAACATACTGCCAGGCTTGATCATCTATTTAAAATGAACATAGCCATTTCCACAGAAAGAGAGTGAAAATGTACAAAGCTGGTCTTACAGTCCTTTTTAATCACAAAGTTTTAACCATATATTTGTCCTAAAGGGGAACATTAACAATTGTCCAACTGCAAATCATTTTCAAGCATTGGTACTTCGTATAAATCAGTGACAAACTGGAATCTGGTAAGAAGGATTTTAAAAATCGCTTTATTTTATATATGGCACCCTTCATTCCATGCTCCATGCAGAACACATGAAATAAAATACACCTAAACAAAACAATTTAATTAAATGTCTGCTCATAGAAGGAGGTGTTACCAGTCTGAGACAAGAATTCAGCAACAGTTCTTGCCCAGAATGACAATGGACAAGATCCCCCTTCCTCCTCATGCCCCTTTACACCACATAGAAGGACCACAAAACAATTCTACCCAGGGGAGGATTGTCCTGGTACTCTGGCAGACATCCACAAAAAGCTGTCTTCTGAGGACCCCCTTCCAAGCCCTGGAGTAGATAGTGTATCAGTTGTTGGGCAGGAATGTTAGGGGTAGGACTACACACACAAAATCCTACTGGATGGTTTTTCAAATTTTACAACTGGCATGCCACTTATCAATAAATAGAAAGTGCCAAAGAATAGACTCCCTGCCCTGAAGAGTTCACTGAATAAAGGCTTGGATAGGATAACAATACAGTCTAACACAATACAGCTGCACATTGTGATGTGCAACGATTGTAAATGTAATGCTTCACATTACATGCGAGTTTTCAGCACTTTAGAATGTAAACTCTTTGGGACATGGATCATCTTTTCATTACTTGTATGTACAGTGTTTAGCACAATTGAAAGTATCCAGGTGAGAATTTGGGTCAATCACAAGCCGCTCTGTCAGTCTTGTATGCTCACCTTTAAAATGGCGCAGTGATAAATAAAGCAGGTTATGAGTAATAATTCCTGATTCATATGAGATTGTATAAAAATTGAAGCTTGTGAGCCTTTGGAACAGATTTCATGTTCAAAAACAGATTTAGAAAAGATACCATCTAACAGAAGTTTGTAAAAGGCCCTAAGCACCCTCAAAATATAGCATCTGTTTCAAAAGAAAAAAACAACTAAGTTAAAACATTGGCAATCCTGGTATAAATAAGCTGGCCCAGGAGTTCTAATGCATGCTTCAAGAGGACCCGAGAATGTGTGTGGTTTACAGTGGCACAAACTACAAATAACTGAGCAATAAAAACCCAGAAACCTGACTCCAGTGAGAATCATTGAGAATATATGACCCTGTGTCAGTTCTCCAAAGCAGAAGTGAGTGTGGACAACAAGTTAAGGCAACTCCATTTTCTTGCATTTGTTGGACTTCTCAGAGGTAAAGTGGGAGAGTAGAAGAACGAGGAATCCATGACATGCCAATAATTTGTCTATAGAATATCGCACTCCTGAAGTTAGGATTTCAGGTGAAGAAAACGTGGTATGGTGGTAGGAGTTATAAGAAGTAAAGTTCCCTCTCATACACACACCATTCAACTGTTGATTTCTCAAAATTTTGATATATTTTATTTCTTTAATTTTGTCACATATTGCCTGGTACTGACATTTTGGGCTATGCTTGGAAAATATGGCAACGGTTGAGTGGAGGGGGGAAAAGACAAATGAAGTCTTCTACAGCTCTGGTTGTAGAAATGTACAATTAGCAATAAATCAAGAGACGGAAGATCCTCTGATGTCCAGCATCGCACTAGTGATATTCTATTAGAAAACTTGTATACAATTTTGGCCCTAGGAACATAGCGGTGATATGGCAGAGTCCCAGAAAGTTAAAGACAGAGTAAAAATGTTTTATAGGGCTGATCTGAGGGTCTGAGTTGCAATGAATAAACTATTTTATTTATAGTGTTTAAATGAAAGGAGACAAAGGGTATAAAGGAGACCCTGAAGGAAAAGGAACAGATCATTGCCAATAAGCCAAATTAAATGGTAACTAACCAAAAGTGACATAATTAATTGATATTAAGGAAAGATTATGATAAGGCTTATAAAGGAATCAGGTCAAATTTCTTGACACAAAAGATAGCAGAAATATGAACGGGGTAAGGAATACACAGGGAAATAAGCCTGGTACAGTTTAGGAATGAGAAGAACAAATGTTTACGTGCACTTATAGTTTAAAATAGTGATATGTGGGTTGACTGAGTTAAACTGGAGGAAAATCAATATGTTAAAAATATTCTCAGATGTGATAGAGTGCAATGAAAGTGGTCCTATGACATGCCCTAAAGTGGTAGAATGTCTCTAAAACCTCTGCATTTTTCTTCAGCTATAAAACAAAGGTTTCTTTAAATTGAACACCCTACAATGCTCTTAAATATCTTAAGCTCTGAAAAAATTAACAGGTAACATCTAATACAGATCAAAAGGAAATCTAGAAGAATTAGTGCTAGAATTTAAATTTTAGTGTCAGGATGCACATCTAACATCTCAGCTCCACTTTCCTTTCCTCATTTTCTGAGCCAAGATTTTGTGACAGTGTGAGCTTGTGTGATTGTTTTGCATGATCAGACTTATATTTGACCAATGTTTATTGATGTGTAAGACTGTCTTCCAATGTAAGTTAATGACAGCATTCCACTACAGCAAAGAAATCCAGACTTCCCAAATGCAGTAAGTTCTATTCTCCACATTGCTGCTGCATAAATAGTGAAATCCTATATTTGATCAACTGCTTAGATTCAGTCTGACAAAATCAAAACTGTCTTATTCAGAATTTGCTGGGGATTCAAATTGCCTGGCTACATGATCTTATCACATTTGATTTCAGACTCTTTCCAGATGCAAAAGTGAATACATCCTGCTGATGCAAAACCACTGCCAGGTCACATTAGAAACAGTGCAATAAGGAAGGCATCTCTTTCTCACTAGATTAGTTCATTTTGATTATCTTCGTACTGGGCTGCTGGACACTAAATGCAAGTCAGCGTTTATTATAAGGGAAACAAATATGAATGCTTTTTTCCTTGTAGTGACTAAAAGATACTGTTTTCTTTCAAGAGGTATAACTGTTCTTGAGAACTAAGCTAAAATCAGTAAGCTATAGGGCCAAATTCACAGTTGCACTTACTAAGCGCTAGGCAAAGTTGATAGGGATAGGTCACAAAGAAGCTGTTGGTTGCTTCCTGATCCTGAGGCCAATTCTATGCAGGCCTAAACCCCAGAGTAGTTTAGAACAACTTCAAAGCCACTTTAAATTATACCAGTTAGCTATGGCCCCAAGCAGCCATTACACCAATGGTGTGTACCCACTCGTTTAAATCTATTTGGCACCAGAAAGATCAGTTGAAAGTAGTCTTATCAGACTCATAATAGTTCTTAATGCCAAAGAAAACTGATTTTCAAACAATAATTACAATAAAACAATTATAACAACAAAAACTGAACATATTTTATGGGGTAAAGGTCACAATATTCCAACATGGATGGTGAAAAATAGCTGAAGTCATTTAGGTACCTAACTTAAGCACCTACGTTTGAAAAAAAAAATAAAATTGCTAACCACCTAACTTAGCTGTACAACCACACAAGCCAAAATATCAGGAGACATTTTATAATGGGTACATAACCTGTTATTTTAAAATTATAATTTAAAGCCTTGTACATTTAAAATCCCTCAGTTAGACATAAGCTGACATCACAGTGGTAAGAATGAGAATGACACACATCTCCAACTTTAATGAATCCCACATCTACCATCCTAGCCACCCTTTTGCTACCTTTGACTCACTCCTCAAACAGTCCACTTCTCTTTCCACACAAGATATCTCAGATTTCTTCTAAGAGAAAGGTGACAAAATGCAACTTCCCCTCTGCTCACCTTCTCTTCCCCCCCTGCAACTCTCTTCTTCTCTGTCACAGATGCAAAAAAGTTTCTCATTTTCTATCCTCCTCTTACCACTCCCCTCACCCTAGTGACCCTATCCTATCTCCTGATCTGCCTCTGGCCCACTCTCATCTGCTCCCTTACCCTTCCCCCGGCTCTTTCTGCTCACAATACAGGCATACTCCAGTCTTTCCCATCTTGACCCCAACACCACCATTTTCCCCACTTACCTCTCCAACTAAATCTCTGGTCTCTCATTCATCTCTAAGATGTCTACAATTGCTTTCTGGAGTTCATCACCTCCTATGCCATCATAGACCTCTCCAGTCTGGCTTCCACCCCTTGTATTCCACTGAAACTGCTCTCACCAACGCTAATGACCTCTTCCTAGCTAAAGCTCAGAAGCAGTACTCCATCCCCATCCTCCTCATCCTGTCAGCCACCTTTGGCCCAGTTGACCATGCTCCTCCTCTTGAAATCTTGTCCTCCCTTGGCTTCCATGACTCTGTACTCTCCTGATACCTCTGTAATCACTCCTTCAGCTTGTCCTGTAGAGGATCCTCCTCATCTGCCCTACAACATCAGGTCAAGCTCAACAAGGCTAATCTTCTCCCCAAGCTCTCCCCTGCCACCTTCTTTGTTGATCATTGTGAACACCACCATCATCCTGCTGGTCACTCAGGCCATAACCTGGGCATCATCTTCAACTCGGACCTCTCTCTAGGTCTTCACATCCAACCTATATCTAAATCTTGACAATTCTTTCCGAACAACATCTCTAAAACGTGGCCTCTCTTATCCATCCATGCAGCTAAAACTCATCCAAGCACTCATCATTTCATGCATCAGTTACTGCAATATCCTTCTCTCTTGCTTTGAGAAATGCAATCTTGTCTGGCTCAGATTCATTAGGAATAGTACCGCTAAGATCATTTTCCTAGGCCGTTGTTTTGACCATGTCATCTTTCTCTTTGAATCCCTCTGTGACGGGTTGGATCACAGAAACCCCCTTGGGAGCTGCCACCTAATGTACCAAGACCACCTCTGCTCCTGTTTTCCCTGCCAGCTCAGGACTCCAGCACCCTGTCTTGCTGAGCCAGACACTCCCGTCTGCTCCAACACAGACCCAGCGTCTGAATTACTTCCCCCAAAGCTGCAGGTTTACCTGAAAACAGCTCACAGAAGTGTGCTTGTCTTTAGCACTCAGATGCCCAACTCCCAATGGGGTCTAAACCCAAATAAATCCGTTTTACCCTGTATAAAGCTTATGCAGGGTAAACTCATAAATTGTTCGCCCTCTATAACACTGATAGAGAGATATGCACAGTTGTTTGCTCCCCCAGGTATTAATACATACTCTGAGTTAATTAATAAGTGATTTTATTAAATACAGAAAGTAGGATTTAAGTGGTTCCAAGTAGTAACAGACAGAACAAAGTAAGTCACCAAGCAAAATAAAATAAAATGCGCAAATCTATGTCTAATCAAACTGAATACAGATAATCTCACCCTCAGAGATGCTTCAGAAAGTTTTTTTCTCAGACTGGACACTTTCCAGGCCTAGGCACAATTCTTTCCCCTGGTACAGCTCTTGTTCCAGCTTAGGTGGTAGCTAGGGGATTCTTCATGATGGCTCTCCTCTCTTCCCCTCTCTTCTGTTCCACCCCTTTATATATCTTTTGCATAAGGCAGGAACCCTTTGTCCCTCTGGGTTTCCACCCCACCCCCCCCTCACTGGAAAAGCACCAGGTTAAAGATGGATTCCAGTTCAGGTGACATGATCACATGTCACTGCAAGACTCCATTACCCACTTGCCAGCACACACATATACAGGAAGACTCACAGGTAAAACACAGCCATCTGCAGACAATGGGAGTCATCAAGATTCCAAACCACCATTAATGGCCCACACTTTGCATAATTACAACAGGCCCTCAGACATTTATTTTATGTTTCTAGTTTTAGATACAAGAGTGGTACATTTATACAAATAGGATGATCACACTCATTAGATTATAAGCTTTGTAATGATACCTTACAAGAGACCTTTTGCATGAAGCACATTCCAGTTACATTATATTTACTTATTATCATGTTTTTATAAAACCATATAGACTGCACAACGTCACACCCTCCACCTGCTCCTGCTTCTCTGTTGCATCAAACATAAGCTGCTGGTCTTCACTTTCAAGCCCTTTTATAGTTAACTGTCATCTCTCATTTGCTATTGAGCTGTCAACATTCATCTCCAAGCGGTTCATGATTTCAGCATCCATTTCCCACTTGTTAAATTTTCAAACAAGCATCATCATGCTTTTTCCCATTCTTCCCTACATCCTTGGGTGGTGCTCCCCATAAATATCTGCAAAGCTACCTCACTATCCACCTTCAAATCCCTCCTAAAACTCTTTTTATTGTGAGTCCTACAAAAAACTTGACAATGGTCAGATTCTGGTGCACAGAGACGACTGCCTATTGTGCACACCAATTTCATCTCATTGTTTCCTTGTATTTCATTTGTCTGTATCCATTTGTTGTCCTATACTTTGATTAGGAGACCCTTAGGACAGGGACTGGTTTTGTTCTGTTGTACAGCGCAGCGCACAATACAGACCTGGCCCATTACTTGGTCTCCTAAATGCTATCGTAATACAAATAAATAATGTGGAATGCAGAATATTAGAGTAGAGAATTACCATTTGGATCTGAGAGAAGAAAAGTTTGCCCATTTAATAATAATTCTGCAATATGACCTATGCTAGCCTGGCCATGTAGAATTTCTCTTTTAGCTAGAAGACATCGTCAGGAAAAAAATTACTTGTAATCCCTATTTTAGCGGTACTTCCAGCCATGATTGGAAGCAGACGTGCTGGAAATCTCATATAAAAGTAATTCTCCTTGAGATCTGCAACACAGTTTAGCAGGTACATGACATTCAAATACTTGGATAAGTTGCTGAGCTTTTGGATGCTTGGCCTAACAGAAACTGAACTTCAAACCGTGGCTGATTTAAGAGAGAGAGAGAAAAAAAAACTTTTCTGAGTCCACGTAATAACTTAGCAACAATGGAAATAGCACTAGTTGCTTTAAAAAGTCATTCCCTAAATGAAGAAGTGGTGTACTGATCTCAAATTTTAGCCAATTTAAGAAAATCTTGCCTGTAGGCGTGGAAGGTATAAATGGTCTCACAAATTGCCACCTGGAAAGGAAATGAATTTTAATCTTTAGTGAAATTACACAAGTCAATAAAGTTAGTATTACTGAACGTTATTTGGCAAAACAAAACTTGGATTCGGCTTTTTCTTCTGCCTCTCTAGCAATCCTAATTGACTTCTCTGCTGGGTCATCCAACACTGAGGATTCTGATGATATCACCTTGCAGTGTTGAAAAGAGAGGACATCAGTATTTTCACAGGTTGCTCATCAAGGAAGGCAGCAATGGTCACAGATAAGTATTTTACGTCTCTTTGGACTCACCAACTGCTTTGGTTAAAGAAAGGGAGTGGATGCTTTTTGATGCACTTGATTGCCTTCAGCAATTTACATAGCTCTACCTATAAACTCCTTGAAGTTTTAACAGTCTTTGATTATTGCTACTTCAATCTTGTAAAACAAATTGTGAAGTCTGGAACTTTTTGCTGTTGATATGTGATGCAAACTGCCCATTGCTATTTTGACTTAAAAACAAAACAAATCAAAACCAAAACAATAGCCACCAAGGTCAGGAACTTAAAAAAAAAAAAAATCAGTTGTAAGCAGTGATCAGTTTCCATCTCTCTAACAAGGCCCCCCCAAGATTTTCCATTATTATTCAGGACCTCATGCTCTCCAGCATTAGAGGTGGTCAGCATTTTGGATCCTGGAGGTCAAGGTCTTCCACATGACCAGTTGCTTTATTCAAGAGCTTTACAGACTTCTGCTTCTCAAGCCAGATGTTTGCCAGTCCAGATTTTGTCAAATTATTCATCATCAGTATGGAATCAGATATTTCTAAGCAAATTTCTTCTGACTGATCGGAACATTTCCATGCACCTGTCTTCCCTGTTGATTTAAGCCTCAAACACCAGATGGAAGCTAACAAATTACAGTTAATTTAATAAAAGGCTAAATGGCTATTGGCTATTATTACTGTCAGAAAAATCTGTTGAGGGATGGCATAGAAAAACCCTGGAATAATTTATTACTATGACATCCCACATAGCAACTTCACATGTGCCCTCATGAACTCTTACTTTCCATGAGCTGCAACTCTGTGTGACCACCTGAGGGGACTTGAGTCTCGTGTGCAAAGTCATGATAGGGATTTAACAGGTTTTCGTTAGTTAGCCTTTTGCCCCTGACTTCCCTCCTTTCAGTCACCAAGGATGAATTTCAGGGAACTTCAACATCCATGTCTGTCTCTATAGCCATGGTACCAATGACAGTCACTTCTCTTCATCCTAGCTAGCCTCACTAATTAACTTATGTCCTGAATCATGGCATCTTTTATCCTGCTGGATAGAAAAGCTGTCTTTTCAGAAGAGAAAATGTGTATTTGAGGCTTTAGAATCAGGCTTTTTAGATGACATTTTAGTGAGCAGTAGGGTCTTTTTAAAAACAAACAAACAAACTGGCCATTATACTGAGGAACGGCATCAGTCAGACATGTGGTTCAGAAGCCTATGAAGAGCAGCTTGGGATCCTGCTACCTCACAGTTGCTAAGGAGCCATGCGCAACACGCAGGGTAATTTGTGGTCCAGTTAGCAGGGCACCTTAAAGCAATTGGATTGGAGGTCAGGAAAGCAGCTCTGTTGCCTATGAGGAGGCTGCACTACAAATTTAGGAACACTTTAAAAAATAAATTCAAGCTTTCTGGAACTGGGAGCTCCATTAAAAGGAGGAACTGGAACAGAGATACTCCTCAGAAGCAAACCCTAAAAGGAGAACTAGGATAATGGAGGAGCACCTAAGGAGGGAAGACATTCTGAGGTTGTGCAGCAGCTGGCCACCTGGACTGGGCATTATAAAGCTGCAAACTATCTAGGCATGAAAACGTTGGAAATCTTGATAGCTTGATCTGGCTTTCTAATAAAAAAGCCAAAATGAATCCTGCTTGAGTGGCAATCTTGTTCCTGCAAAGGATGATCATGCAGACATAAGTGGATCTACAGGAATAAGTCCTTCAAGATATTCTGTTTCCAGAAATTGCCAACTACCAGAGGTGCCTGCATCCACTTTTCTGTCACAAGATCATGTACCAGCAATGGCATGGCAGTGAATACCATTACAGCTGCAGTTATTCTGAATGGCTTCACGGCTGGCTGACAACGCTGCAAATTTTATTTGTGTCACTGTAGAACTGCATACTACTGTACTTACATACCAAGAAAGAAAATGTGCTGTTCTTAGGGTAGCTAGATTCTCTTTTACAGTTTTTTTGGTGTCCATTCAAGTGGTAGAAAAATTGACATTTAAGAAATGTCAAAGTCAGTTACATTTTTATTACAGTGCATATAAATGGTGTACTAAAATAAGGCCCTCCACTATAGCTATTGTAGGTTTCCTATTACTGTGGGTTCCAAGATCCCTCTTTTTCATTCAAGAAGTGAAGATCATATGCAGCCTTACTTCCTGCTGACATTATTTCAGCCTGGATTTGCAAAGCTGCTTTGCTTTAAAATGAAATGTAGTCAGAGAAAGGTGATTGTGAATCAATAACATTTTTTGAATTATTAACCCTTGATCAGTTTTGGCATCAGACCAAAGAGACCATGATGTTCTTTTCTAACTCTGAAAATATTTTCCAAACTGAGGGCCACAGCATTTATTCAGCACATACTGAGAATCTTGACTGTGCAGAAATAAGAACTAACTAGTACAGTGAGATGCTCTTCTACTAGATGCAGGTTCTTGGATGGGGGCCAACAATATTTTAATCTGAGTCTGCCTCTATGATGCAGTGTGGTACAGTATTTACCTTATGGAGATGTCTAGATTAGTGGATTATAAAAGGAAAAAGATTAAGCAACATCTACAGATCCCACACTCTAATCCTGATGCCTCAATGCCACAAATATAGGATTTTTTCCTCTCTTTATTAGAGCCATAGTTATATACATTTTGGGGTTGGGCAAGGAATGAAAATAAAACGATTTTCTAGAAAGTTTCCTTTTCTACAGAAGAGATATACTGCTTAAAATATTGCAATATACACGAAAGACTAGCAAGTGCTGAGGAAAACATACATACTGTATCATTTATACCTATTCATATTCATCTTAGGCATGTTGAAGTCCAATAGTATCTGACTTGAGCAAGCTTTAACCCCATCAGCTTCATTGTTTTTGCATGGCATGTAAATCAGAACAGAACTTTGTTTTAAAATGCTTTATATCACCCGTTGTGTCTGAGAATTTGGATAAAAAGGCAGGCAGTTTGTCAGTTTTTCAACAGAAAAAACTAGAAACCACCATCATACACAACAAACATGGCAATGAAGTAACAAGAAGTTGGCTGTCTGTGTGGTTCCCCTCTCCCCCAAAATAGCAAACACTTATTCAGCCACTTCATCAGGTGCACATGGATAGTGTTCATTGCACCTGAAAAGAGAGAAATCAGGGTGGTGACTGTGGGGACACAAGCTGTCCTAATTTGTGCTAATAATATTAATCCCCTAGTGGTTGTTCTACCATCCTATGATCTCCAGAATGCAACATGCTCCATTCTACTTCCAGAGCATCCCTGGATTGATGGCTTCCATTCTATTTCACAGAGGCCAGGAATTCTATGCCCAATTAGCAGTTTAAGACAGCTTTCTAATCCCCGCTACACTGCTAGAAAGGGTGCAAAGGGAACAAAGTGGGGTGGAGGATTTGGACCATAATGTACAGCTCTCTGAGCCAGAGTTGACTGGAAAACTGAATTCCATCCTGCAGAAAATTTAGGAGTTTTGTGAAAACAGGTTGTCCCAATTTGGGACCAAATTAAAAACCTGGAAACATTTTGTGGAACCGCAATTCTGAAAAATTCTCTTTTAGAAGAACCAAAACAAAAGTTATCAGCTTGTCAGCTGTCCACTTGGAAGGTGCTTAGTTCAATGTTTTCATGAGCATGAAAACTATTTAAAAACCCAATAACTTATCTACAGAAATGTCCAGTACCACGATGTACTACTCACTAGTCAGTATAGACCAGGGGCTCTCAAACTTCATTGCACTGCAACCCTATTCTGACAACAAAAATTACAACATTACAGGAAGGTGGATCAAAGCCTGAGCCTGCCCAAGCTCTGCCACACTGATGGGGAGGGGCCAAAGCCCGAGCCCCACTGGCCTGGGCAGAGGGGCCGAAGCTCAAGGGCATCAGCCCCAGGCAGGGGGCCTGTAACTTGAGCCGTGCTGCCCAGGGCGGAAGCCTTCAGGCTTTGGCCCAGAGTGGTGGGGCTCAGGCTTCGGCCCTGGGCCCCAGCAAGTCTAAGCCTGCCCTGGTGACTCTATTAAAATGGGGTCACGAGCCCACTTTGGGGTCCTGACCCACAGTTTGAGAACCGCTGGTATAGACCAATTGCTAAGGCAAAATTTATTTATTTATTTATTTTAAGAAGCAATCCAGCACCTGAATGTTTAGCTAACACTTAGCCAATTTAGAGCAGAATCAGTAATGGAAAATTACATAGTTTATAGAAGATAAAGAGTATCGAAACAAACAAACAAAAACACCCCAGGACTGATGAAAGCAAGAAGGCACAGCCAGGGAAAACAAACCTACCTCATAAAAGAAAGAGTAAAAAATAATCAGAAAGCTTTTAAAAAGCACCATAAAATAAAATGCATTGAGGGATAAATCTACATCACTACCAGGATGTTGATGACCCAGAGGCTGTTTTCCCATACAAAACAAAAATAAAATCAACTAGAAATAGGGCATGTTAAACTGCTTAAGCAAGGTAGCATGCTGAGGGATAACACAGGATTACCACTGAAGGGGGGGGGGGGGGAAGGAGTATAAAAGTAAAATTCCAAAGAAATTAAAACAAATAAACAAACAAGCCAGCAACTCTCCTGAAAAACAATGAAACTGAGAATAATCTGAATGAATTTCACAACTTGTTGTTCCTAAACCACCACAATTGTGTGTTCAAGGCATTACTGAGATGTTAAAATGCCACAAGAAGAATATAATAAGTGTTCTGTTAGTATGGTTAACAACATCAACCAAAAAAAACAACCAACCAACCAAAAAAAACCCCACCATAAGTCCTGATTGCATGGACAAACTCAGCAGGATCACTAAGGTCGTATGACTCAACCTAGCAATAATATACGGTATAATGGAGCAAATTGAAGTATGAACACTACAGAACTAGGTGTGACAGTGCTACCCGTAGGAGCCAGCTGAGGTCACTTAATTAGGGGGGAACTGCAAACAAAACGGGACAGACAAACCTCAAAAGCTGGTGGTTATTTCAATACTTAGATTCACCAAGCCAGCACAAAACAGCTTCTATAGTACCTTACAGGTTACTTAAAAGTTCAAACAATGCAGTTTCCTTAAAGTACCCAGCCTCAGGCCTTCATCCAGACACACCTGTTAGATATGATTATGATTACTGAAAATCTTATTTCATCATATAAAAGAAAAGGTTCTTCCAATCCCAAAGGATCAACCACATACCCAGGTTCAATTATAACTTAGATCTTACCCAAAATACACGCTTTAGCCAATTCTTATTAACTAAACTAAAATTTATTTTAAAAAAAGGAAAAGAGAGAGTGTGTTGGTTAAAAGATCAATATACATATAGACTTGAATTCAATTCTTGAGGTTCAGATACATAGCAGAGGTGAGCTTGTAGTTGTCAAAAGTCCTTTTAGATATAGTCCATAGGTTATAGTCCAATGTCCATATTCAGGGTGGCTCCAGTCAATGACTGGGGATCTCAATCCTTGTGGCTTAAGGTTTCCCCCTCTTGAAACCCAAAGCAGATTTGAGATGCAGCAGGATCATGTCCCAGGGTTCTTGTACATTTCCAGCAGCCTTTCGGCCTGAGAAAACAATAGGCTTAATTCTCCTTCCAACCATCCTGGCAATTAGCACAGGGTAATTTATCCATTAAACAGTTCAGATACAGGTTACCACAACCTTCAAAGAGACATATAGACAATAATACTATTTTACTCAAGTATCATCACAAATGTTAATATTTCTTTTTTGATCTTTGAATTAAAGTTATAGCAATAGACAAGACTTGTTTGCTTACATCACAAGACCTGAGCAAACATCTACCCTTGAGATTTCTAACAATGTAGACTTGCATTTCAAAGCTCTATTCATTCACCTATCTTCCTAACAAGTCCTTAAGGTTCACCATGGGTCAGGTCAGTGTGTGAGTTAATTAACTCTTTCTGGCCCTGGCACCTTTCAATGAGATATTGTATTATACTTATAACGTCACACTAGGCTCTTCTCTAAGCCTGTGTCATTCCCCTGCCCCCTCCAGCCCAGTTCCTCCCTGGTGATTTGCTCTCCCCAGCTCCCTTCCTCCAAGTTGTCAAACCTGAAAATGTCCCCCTCGCCCCAGATTCCACCCTGAGACCCAGCTCCCCTTCTCAAGGTCCTCTTTTGACCCTCACCCTCCCAAAACTTCCCTCTCCCCAAAGCCCGGGTCTCCCCAGCTGCTCTCCCATTTTATGCCCTCCCAAGGTCTCCCACACCCTATGTGCCCTCCCCTCCCCCCCCACACAGTTCTGCTCCCCTGCTCATATTTGGGCCTCTTTCAGGGGGAATTAGAGGAGATGCTGGAGCTGGACGAGGCTTATTCTCTCCTTTGGAGCTAGCTAGATACCTGCCTGCCCTCCTTTGCTCCCAAAACCGAGGGAGTGAAGAGAGGAGAAAGAGGGAGAAGTTGTGACTCCAGAAAGTCGTCTCCTAGCTTCCCAGCAGGTGGTCAGAGTGAGCCTAGTGGCAAGAAACTGCAGCTGCAGACTCCTCCTTGCCCCCTCCATCGTTCAACAGCTGACAGGAAGGGAGTTGGTGAGAGAGTGCTGACCTGCATTGAGTAGCATCCTCAGCCTGCTCTCTCCTCCCGCTGGAGCCACCCTTCCTTCCCTCCAAGTGGTAGCCGAAAGTTGGGCATAGGGAGAGAAACGGTATTGCCTGCCATAAGCTGAAAGCTGGGCAAGAGTAGGATGAGATGTCAGGCTTTGTCTTCCTCCAATGAACTAAAATAAAAATACACCCAATGCTTTGAGTACAAGAGAAGGTATAGGAGCATTAGGATGAATACGAGAAAAAGAAACGTTCA
Source organism: Emys orbicularis (assembly GCF_028017835.1). Taxonomy (NCBI): domain Eukaryota; kingdom Metazoa; phylum Chordata; order Testudines; family Emydidae; genus Emys; species Emys orbicularis. The sequence goes on along the minus strand of NC_088686.1, from coordinate 90,933,509 downwards.
GCGGAGTATCAGGAAATACATCCTTACAATGAGGTCTATTAGTTTATGGAATGTTCTCCAGAGTAGTAGTTCATGCCCTGTCACTTGAGAATTTTCATAGACTACAAAAAGCACTGAAACGTATGTAGCAGGAAGAGGGCTTGAAATATAAACCCATGTATCAGAGGCCTGGTATGAGGCCTGAGCTAAAGTAGTCAAAACCTTGTTAATAGCAAGCAAAGTTAAGTTGTGAGCAAGAGGCAGGCCCTGCTCACAGAATTTGGCAAGCATAGGGTTGATATTGTAAAAATTCCTAAGAGGTGCTAGGCACAAAACACTCATGCAAGCACATTCCAGAAGGGGGGTACCAGAACACCCCAATAAATACATTCCCCAAAGATAACAGGAACATGCTGACTCATCTTAAGGATAAAGTCAGAATTTGCTGTCATTTTAGAGTGTAAGCCTGTTATGCCCTATATATGTACTTATTAAAATTACTTGTATTTATAATTTGCAATCATGGAGCATCAGTAAATAACAGAGCTAGTTGAAATTTGTTGAAAAATTGGTTTTGAAAAAATTGTTCAGTTTGTGAAACTGATTTTTTTTTTTCAAAAAAATTGAGTATCATGGGACTAAGCTGATCAGCCAATTTTAAATTTAAAAAATATTCTGTTGCTTTGTTCAGTTAAATCATGTTTGATCTTTAGTTAGCATCATCTTAAATCGTATTTCACTGTTGAACCTCTCCTACTTTTTCTTTTTCTCCCCCCTTCCCATTCTCCCTGACACCAAACTTTTTTCTCTTGTGTTTGGTGCTGGTTTTAGTTTTGTTTTGTTTGTTATTGGTTTGGTTTGGATTTTTTTTTGGTTCTTAAACTTTTCTCTGTTTAATTACTGATTAGTGTGTTTTTCTTCTCTGTTTGTGTTTGACAATGTCTTTGGGATTTTGAGGGTGGCATTAACAATTAAGTTTTCCTGAATTCAGTCTTATTGAGCCAGATTTATCTTCAGTGTAATTCCATTGACCTCAAAAATGAATTGGGTGTTGTACAAAACCAGTCCTCTATTTTGTGGCCTCTGAATACAGAATTATCTTATCCAGATTACTATGGACCATATGCTACCACTAAAATCAAATGAAATATTGTGAATGGATCAGTGGCAAGACAATCTAGTATGTGTTGCAACAATGCTTAGTAAAAGAGCCTACAACAACCTCAGCTAAGTTTCAGTGAAATCTGTCCTACTGGTTATCTGCTAGTTGAAGTTAACTGTCCTAATAGCCACTGAAACTTCAGTCCATACATCATGGAATGCAGTGACACTAAAGTATTTAGGAATCATGGTAGATAATCAAATGAACATGAGCTCCGCATGCCCTGTTGTTCGTAACAGGCAAATGTGATCCTTGGATGTATAAGCAAGAGAATATCAAGCAAAAGCAAGCATTAGTGACACCATTACTGGAATACTTTGTCCATTTCTGGTGTCCACACTTCCAAAAGGATGTTGAAAAATTGGAGAGGATTCAAAAAAGCTACAGGAATGATTTGAGGTCTGGAAAATGTGCATTATAGTGAGAAACTAAAGAAGCTTAATCTATTTAGTTTATACAAGGGAAGGTTAAGAATTGTCTTGATTACGGTCTATAATTACCTACATGGAGAATAGATTTCGGACATTAAATGGCTCTTCAATCTAGCAGACAAACTCATAATGAGAGCCAATGGCTGGAAGCTGAAGCTAGACAAATTCAGATAAGAAATAAGGCACTAATTTTTAGATGAGGCAATTAGTCTTTGGAGCTACTTACCTAGGGACATAGTGGATTTTCTACCACATCCAGTCTTTAAATCAAGACTGAATATCTTCCTAAATGATAAACTCTCTCATACAAAAATTATGGTCTTGATGCAGACATTATTTTGTGGGGTTCTTTGGCCAGTGTTGTGCAGGAGGTTGAACTAGATTAATACAATGGTTCCATATAGCCTTTTATTCTGGGATCTATGAGAAGTTCCCCATGTTAATTCCATCATTTTATGCAGCTGGCTTTATAGGACCCAATTCAGCACAGTACTTAGACACATGCTTAACTTTAAGCACATGCTTAAAACCCAATGAAGATAACGGAACAATTTTTTCAGTGGAAGTTGAGCATGTTTGACTACTTTGCTGAATTAGGCCCATAACAGCTATTTAAAAAAAAATCCTTTGTTAGTTGACATTAATAGGTTTCATTATCTTGGCACATTTGTGAATTTTAGTATTATTTCACTGGAGCTTTTGGTGATTAATTCTACTGCAGATTTTTGCTACAGTAGTTTTACATAACAAACCTAAACAAAAGCTTTTGAATTTCTTTTCTTATACTGTGGTACCATTAAAATTCAATTTACAAATTCCTAAGTAACATTAGAAGGTTTAAAAAAATGATAACTGGTTGGTCTATTTTATTAGAGCATTACATTTCTATTCAAGTTTCCAATATAAAAGCCTATTTCTGAGGTTTATAACTCAGCCATGAAAAAACTGATCTGCGTAGATGCTCAAAGGCAGACAAGTATAAGATGCAAAAGTGTAGGGTGTTTATTTTTTAATTAACAAAGCAAAAAATCACTAACTGTTGTAAAGCTTCATGAGCATTAAAATTGCAAACCGCTTTTGATAACTTTGAGTATCTATAACTCAAAACCAGGTTTCATTTAAAAAGAAAAATATATATTATAGTACATTAGATGCTTTGACATATTTGTTATTTTTAAAAACCTCTGGAAATAAAGAAGCTTAAAAATTAGTTGCTCATTGCATAAACACACAAACAATATTTTCCAGGAATGTTAAATAGGCACCTTTCAACCTTAATTATATACATAGCAGTTGCAGAAGAACTTCTTGACTAGCTTAATTCCTATCCTAGCTCTGCACAGTTCTTTCCTAATCTTGCTGCTTTACACCAAGTTAGGCTCCCCTCCCGTGATTGGGAATGCCATAACAATCCAATGAAAGTCTTCCAGACACAAACATGTCACCATGCTGCTCCCTGTGTTGGCTAATTAAATGTTGGACAGTGCTATTAAATGCTGGAGCATGTGTTACTGAATGCCAGGCAGTTCTCATGTTTATCTCTAGCTATCCTATAGTGTACGAAGTTAGTGATGGAGAGGTCTGTTAGACAGTATATCTTCCACAAAATGCAGGATTGTACGTTGCACATTGTAAATTTTTCTAGTGTTTTGTGTAGTCTAGATTTAAATATCCCAAACACTGGGGCTCCTCCCACTGCTCTGGGGAGTCTTCTACAGTCCAATCAATCTTACAGCCAGAAAGCTTTTCCTTATAGTCATCCAAAATTAAAGTATTAATCTCATCTCATTAGTCCTAGTCATATCATCAAAAATAATTCTATTTTGCTTACATTCATTTACACCATTCAAATATTTGTACAATAGGGGATTACCATCTCACTCCTCACTCCTTATTAGTCTCTTAGCCCAAAGCAAAAATAGAGTTTTAACTTACTGTCTCTGTAATAGAATACTTTATACTTTATCCACTGGGATACATGACAAGATACTGTTTCTAAAGCCCATAAGTGCAATGTGATCCATTAGGAATCAAATTCTACCTGCAGTTACACCCACTGAAACCTCACTGATGTCAGAGAGAATATATGGGGTACATGGGCAGAATATACCCCAGGACTTTTATGAGAGATATAAGTATGCGATCGGGGGAGGTACCGGACGATTGGAAAGAGGCAAATATAGTGCCCATATTTAAAAAAAGGGAAGAAAGAACCCGGGGAACTATAGACTCGTCAGCCTCACTTCAGTCCTCAAGGAATCCATTTTGAAGCACTTGGAGGAGAGGAAGGTGATCAGGAACAGTCAACACGGATTCACCAAGGGCAAGTCATGCCTGACGAACCTGATTGTCTTTTATGATGAGATAACTGGCTCTGTGGATATGGGGAAAGCGGTGGATGTGATATATCTTGACTTTAGCAAAAGTTTTGATACGGTCTCCCACAGTATTCTTGCCAGCAAGTTAAAAAGGTATGGATTGGATGAATGGACTATAAGGTGGATAGAAAGCTGGCTAGATTGTCAGGCTCAACGGGTAGTGATCAACGGCTCAATGTCTAGTTGGCAGCCGGTATCAAGAGGAGTGCCGCAGGGCTCGGTCCTGGGGCTGGTTTTGTTCAACATCTTTATTAATGATCTGGATAATGGGATTAATTGCACCCTCAGCAAGTTTGCAGATGACACTAAAATGGGGGGAGAGGTAGATACACTGGAGGGTAGGGATAGGGTCCAGAGTGACCTAGACAAATTGGAGGATTGGGCCAAAAGAAATCTGATGAGGTTCAACAAGGACAAGTGCAGAGTCCTGCACTTACAAAGAAAGAATCCCATGCATCTCTACAGGCTGGGGACCGACTGGCTAAGCAGCAGTTCTGTAGAAAAGAACCTGGGGATTACAGTGGACGAGAAGCGGGATATAAGTCAGCAGTGGGCCCTCGTTGCCAAGAAGGCCAATGGCATATTGGGCTGTATTAGTAGGAGCATTGCCAGCAGACCGAGGGAAGTGATTATTCCCCTCTATTCAACACTGGTGAGGTCACACCTGGAGTATTGCGTCCAGTTTTGGTCCCCCCACTACAGAAGGGATGTGGACAAATTGGAGAGAGTCCAGCAGAGGGCAATGAAAATGATTAGGGGGCTGGGGCACATGACTTATGAGGAGAGGCTGAGGGAACTGGGGTTATTTAGTCTACAGAAGAGAAGAGTGAGGGGGGATTTCATAGCAGCCTTCAACTACCTGAAGGGGGGTTCCAAAGAGGATGGATCTAGACTGTTCTCAGTGGTAGCAGATGGCAGAACAAGGAGCAATGGTCTCAAATTGCAGTGGGGAAGGTCTAGGTTGGATATTAGGAAACACTATTTCACTAGGAGGGTGGTGAAGCACTGGAATGGGTTACCTAGGGAGGTGGTGAAATTTCCATCCTTAGACATTTTTAAGGCCCGGTTTGACAAAAGCCTTGGCTGGGATGATTTAGTTGGCTTTGGTCCTGCTTTGAGCAGGGGATTGGACTAGATGACTTCCTGAGGTCTCTTCCAATGCTAATATTCTATGATTCTATGAAGACATTTTTAGGCAAAATGCATCCCTGCTGAAACTCCTTTGACTCAATATGAGTTACTTCAGGGATAAGTTTGGTTGTAAATTTCAGCAGGTGCTTATAAACACATTTTTGTGACAGACTGAAATGGAAATTTACTCTGGATTTTTAAAATAAAAAAAAAATGTATAAAATTGAAAAATGAATGAAGAAAAAAATCAAACAAACAAGGGACACATTTTTGTACAATGAAAATGTTACATTAATGGTAATTATATGGCTAAACTCCTGTGGATTATTCCCATGGGAGGAATCAGGGGTTTCGTTGCCTGCAGGAGGTCAGACTAGGTGGCTTTACACTCTATGACTCTAATTGCTATTATTGCACCCTATTTAGTCAGTGGGAGATAGTGATGGGGAGTTTGTGGCCTAACTGTCATTTGAGCCTTTGGTATTACAGTGGAGATTTTCATTTTGGATTTTATCTCCTGGGGGGAAATGATCCTACCCAACTATGTGCTTGTACGTAGGAGTTTTCAGTCCTAGATGTGGTGTTTGAGTGCTACTACAATACAAATAATCAAATAAATAAATAAATAGTCAGAATGTTAAAGTTTCCTCCTTACATTTGGGTGTGTAAATTAAGTCTTTGGCCAGATTTTGATAAAAGTTACACAGGTGTAAATCTGGAGTAATTCCTCTTAAATTAATGGAATTATTCCAGATGCACTGGTGTAAATAAGACCTGAATCGGATCCAGCCACTCCAATTATTAGAGTAAACTACATAATCCAAGGATCGATAGATTTGGGTTCCCCGTTCTGCATATATTCAAAGGAAGATAATCAGAATGGACTGAAATTATGCCTCCAGTGCCATATGTTTCTTCTAATATACCAGTCCAAAGTTCTAAATCTAGATTTATTGGTGTTAAAACTCTTCATCTAATAAGCATTTAATGACTTACTCTGAAGAGAGTGCAGGTTTAACTAGCCTACAGAGTGGTACACATTTATAATAGGGAAGCCTTTTTTATTAAGTGACAATATTCAAAAAAAATACTTATTTAAAAGTATTTCAAAAATTAAAAAAACACTTTCTCTCCCACTGGAATGCATTGTAGGACTCCACTTGTAACCTCAGTTGTATCAGCAAAACTTTCATTGCAGAAGGCAGGAATTTAGCCCACAAATCCCACCAATACTATTTAAACTCCTGCAAATACATTTCAGTACAAATTGAAATATAGCATAATACCAATTAAAGCAACATTTTGTAAATAAGGTTAAAAATAGAAGATGTTTTCTATCTAACTCAGTTTCATGCATGGTATAATATAATCAGGCACAGCTTTTTTGAAATGAGTCAAGTTCCCATTGAAGAAATCTGGTCCTATGCACATTTTTATACACTATTTTTTAAAATTACCTATTGTCTGTAACACACGCTCCGAGTTTTGAGAAATGTTTGTCTCTATCATTTACTTTCTCCTTTTTCATTTAGCAGTTGCCCTTTTATATTAATACTCACAATTGAAGCTGCTTTTCCTTACATGGCTCTCTGTGGAGGGGGGTTTGATGAGAAAAGTTGCAAGTCTCTGGCTTGCAGTCCTGTTTAGTTGTAGCTATAGAGGTACATAGACTAGATTTGCAAGGACACAGTAGAGTGGTTCCATCCCAACTCCAACAGACTTTGTGGTGATGAGGAGGATGAAAGTCTCCGGGAAGGGGGAACATCAAGGTGGAAGCAGGGCTGGATTAATGCAGGGGCTTTAAAGGCTGCAGGCCAGTGCCTCGGGCTAAGGGGGGCCCCGCAGGCCCACGGGCCAGATGGGGCCCGCTGCTTCTTTTCATCCGGCCTGCAGCAGTCCCCAAGCCTCGGTGCCTCCCCTCCCCCAGCCGGCATGCCCCTGCGGCCCCTAGGCAAGGGCGTTCAGGGGAAGGGGAAGGGGAGGGGACGCATACACACGCTCAGCACAGTGCCATGCACAGTCAGGCATGCAGGGGGACACGCAAGCACGCTGTAGCTGGACTGGAGCCAAAAATCACCTGATTCAAGCTTTCATTCTGATTGGCCAGAACCAGGGGTGGGCCAGGGCCAGGAGCCAATCAAAAAACAAGAAGCTACAAGCTACTGTAAAAGCCCCGAAAGCCAAAAAGTTAGCCAACACGTAACGTACAAGCCAACTCAGCCTAAAACAAGTCCAATTTCTGCTTAGTTTCAGTGTATTTGGCAACTCTGGGGGATCCTGCCTTAGCTCCGCTGCGCCACTGACCAGGAGCCGCCCGAAGTAAGCGCCTCTGGGCCGGTGCCTGCACCCCACACCCCCTCCTGCACCCCAACCCTCTACCCCAACCCAGAGCCCCTCCTGCACCCAAACTCCCTCCCAGACCCCGCACCTCCATCTGCACCCCAACCCCCTGTCCCATCCCTGGCCCCACCCCAGAGCCCATCCCCCAGCTGGAACTGTACCCCCTTCTGCACCCCAATCCCCTGCCCCAGCTCTGAGACCACACTCCAAACCCCCAGGGGCCGCACAAAATCTAATAACCCCGGGCCCACAGGAGAGTTAATGCGGCCTTGGGTGGAAGGGAGGGAAAATCTCATTTGTAAAAATCCTCCTTCCAGATGATTCTGAAGATACCCTTTCAGTTATTTGGAGGAGACCAGTAACAGTAATGGGGGATTATATTATTAGAGATATAAATAGTTATGGTTGTGATGGCTGAGGAAACGGTGAATTACCTGCAAGGTGTGAAGGCTGCAGACCTCGCGAGATATCTAGACTGACTTATGTGACATTCTAGGAAGGAGCCAGTGGTCAGGGTATATGTAGGTACCAATGACATAGGGAAAGGTAGGAAAGAAGTTCTGAAGACCAAATTTCAGCTACTAGATAACAGATGCAAGTCCAGGATACCATTCTCTGAAATGTTTTCAGTTCCACATAGAGAGCCAGTTAGACAGGCTCTCTCAATGTGTGGATGAGACAATGATGGGGGGGAGGAGGGATTTGGGTTAGTTAAGAACTGAGGATCTTAACTGAGGATCCCTTTGGGAAAGGAAGAGCCTATATAAGGAAGTTGGGCTCCACCTTAACCAAAACTATTGCTACCTAATTGCTGGCAGGTGAAATTAAAATGTCATAGATGAGATTTTAAACTAAGGGCTGGGGGAAAATCAACTGGTGCAGAGGAGCACACAGTTTGGACGGACACATCCTTTAGGGGAGGATTTATTAAAGGGGATACTCTATATCCTAGTAAACAGGAGAGGACAGACGTTGATGAAATACAGGTAGGAACTGAAGAGAAACAATCACATGAAAAAGAGTTCAATTCAATTAAATCGCATGAAGGCAGACAAGTAAATGTGGACAAATTTCATAACTGTTTGCATACAAATGCAAGAAGAGGGGTGAAATTGAATGCCTAGTATTAAATGAGGATATTGATGTAATAGGCATCACAGAAACTTGGTGAAACTATGATAATCAATGGTGCACGATAATACCAGGATACAATATAAGAATGACAGAATAGGTTGTGTTGGTGGGGGAGTGGCAGGATATGTTAAAGAAAGCATACAGTCAACTATAGTAAACATTTTAAATGAATCAAACTGTACCATAGAATCTCTATGGATAAAATTCCAAGCTTGAATAATAGGAGTATAGCAGCAGGAATATACTACCAACCACTGACCTGACCAGAATGGTGATGGTGATGGTGACTGTGAAAGGCTCAGGAAATTGCAAAACAGAAAACCCAATAATAATGGGGGAATTTCGACTATCCTCATATTGACTGGGTACATTTTACTTCAGGACAGGATGCAGAGATGAAAATTTTTAGAAACCATTAAAATTGTTCCTTAGAGCAACTAGTCCTGGAACCCACAAGGGGAGAAGCAATTATTGATCTAGTCCTAACTGGCTCACCAGATCTGGTCCAAGAGGGGAATATAGCTGAATGGCTCAGTAATAGAGACAATAATGTCATTAAATTTAACATCCTTTTAGGGGTGAAATTATCAAAGAAACCCACCACAGTAGCACAGCAAACACTTGGCCTCCCTGCCATCACAATATATTTATTAAATTGTTACCATTAAATATTTTGTAACGTAATTGGCCCCATTTACTGAAAATTCCTAGAAGATACGTTACCTAGAGGGCAGGCTCTTGGTACAAATGGTTAAGATGATTTTTGATAAACACGGAAATCTTTTCCTAGCTGCTGAGGTTATAAAATACATTCAGTCAGTCCTGAGATTTTTTTCTTCCTGATAGTTTTGTTGCCAAGAAATACATCTGAACAGAAATACTTAGTGCTATTACAAATTTGTTATGGGGGAGCACATGGAGTTTATATTAGTGACACAGCTGCTTTTTCCATTCATTTATCATTCTTCCCTTAAATAGATAGAAAAAAGTGACTCTTTTTTTCTTAAAAATATACTTTGTCTCATCCCTCTTTTACTCTGTTACCAAGAGGGAACATCCATAAGTAGCAACCACTGGCTACTTGGAAGAACTACAGTAATTTCTCCTGAACGGATCTAAGTGACCACAAGTGGTGTGTTTGTTTACGTTACCCTGCTGAGAGCTATGATGAATAGGCAAGGTGTTTTAATGCATCTCTTATAGCCAGCTCATGGATGTTAGACTCCCCTCAGAACAATACTACAGGTCAGTCAGCAATGGTCACTCTGAATTATCAGGCATCTATGATGATTTTCATAGCCCCTTTAAAAACAGAGTGAGTAAAAATAAGCTTCTCTCAATACCTTATCTCTGTTCTGTCAGGTGGTGGAAAGAATTTCAGCAATTGCTCCTATCCCCTAAGAACATGTAGGGACAATTTTTCAAAGGAGAGTGGGTGTGACTGCAAATGTTCAATGTGCCTGCAAATGTTTGGCACCTGTTGGCTGCCAAAAAGACTGCATCTGCATGTGTAACACTAAGAATTGTGCTTACATGGGCTTACCAAGTCTCGCTGTGTGTCTGTGGGTGCAACATGTTAGCTTCTGTGGGCACAACTAGCACAGGGCATTTGGGTGGGTATACTCTTATAGTTAATCCTTAGAGACTACATCAGGGGTCGGCAATGTTTGGCACGCAGCTCGCCAGGGTAAGCACCCTGGCGGGCCGGGCCAGTTTATTTACCTGCTGACGCGGCAGGTTCGGCCGATCGCGGCCCCCACTGGCCGCGGTTTGCCGTCCCGGGCTAATGGGGGCGGTGGGAAGCGGCGCGGGCGAGCGATGTGCTGGCTGCGGCTTCTCGCCGCCCCCATTGGCCCAGGACGGCAAACTGCGGCCAGTGGGGGCCGCGATCGGCCGAACCTGCCGCGTCAGCAGGTAAATAAACTGGCCCGGCCCGCCAGGGTGCTTACCCTGGTGAACCGCGTGCCAAACGTTGACGACCCCTGGACTACATCAATAAGGAACATGAAAATTCTGACGGAAATCCCAAAATTATTTTGGCTTATCACATTCCAGCTTTCCTTCTTCGCAAGCTCCCCCAGAACATTTTTGACAAGGCTAGTCACAAGTACAATGTTTATGAGACAGAATTAACTGAAGCTGCACAACAATTAGAAGGTAATAAACCAATACCAAGGCACACCATTATCTTGAGCAATCACCAAGTTGACATCTGTACCCCAAATTTATTTAGAAGGCAAACCAACACTGAACTGTGACAAAACAATTCTCCAGCATGCAATAGGTTTCTAGATCTCAATGTTTTCCTAACTCATATGCAAGTCAGGAAATGTAGGCCCTATTATTGTACATATTATATTAACTGCAAGTGCTATATTTTATTGAAATTGTAACCTATTGTAATTTGATAATTATTTAAAAACTCATTATGGTCTAATACCTTTCTAGCACCTTTGGCTACACAATCTGGGTGCACATTAGGGGACTTACATGCCTACAATGGACCCGCAACAAAGTATGTATGTATGCATGCATCTCTTTAAAAATTTGGGCCTGGCATGTAATTTTAAATACTAACATTTTAATATGTTGCATCTTTAAAATACTGCATGCTGAGCACAAAAAAGACATTTAAAAAGATGTGTGTTTATGGCTACTTTCATTGCTATAACCATACACAGTTTAGTAAAGCTTACAGATCCTGAGAATGGCATTGAGACTTTAACACATGTTGATCTGCCTTTTGAGTGCAGGTGAAAGGAATGGGGCCTGACAACTCTTCCACTAGTTTTGCATTATTTTTGATAAATGATTTTTTCCTTTTTGCCATTATTGTGGCCTTTGCGAGAAATAACATGTAGAAAAATGAAATGTGACATTCATAAATCTATGATACAGTTGCACCTTTTAATCATTTCAGCAATATCTCTGCTCCTCGTTAGCTTCCAAAATGCAAAACAAAAAAATATGATCTTTGTAAAATGCTGTTTAGAATGGCAAGTCTGTGTTGAATAAAATTAGCTTTTAGAACAGACTCCAGGTTTTTAGATCTCATATTTACAAAATATGTAATACTGTGCACTATTCTATAACAGCTTACATCTGAGTATCTCAAAGTGCTTTACAAACATTGATTAATGAAACATTACAACACTCCTGTGAAGGAAGGACGTATAATTATACATCCTCCAGAGATGAGTCCCAATCAAACCACACAGCTAAACAACCGAAACATTTTTGGTTGTTGGAGTCCGGTGTCTTGGTTCTGCCTTTTATACAGATAGTTCCAGAAACAAAATTTGACTTTGTATCCAAACATTTTTAAAGTTTGGGGTGCTCAGAAGTTTGGATCTGGAACTAAAATTAATGAAATATTGGCAGGCAGCCAGTCAAAAGCTAAATAGAATAAACACACTTTATACTGTATGTTGCCATAGGGAGTGAGTCCCAAAGTCTGCAATTAGAAAGCAGTGCTGCTAGTACTGAAAAGAGCAATGCCAGTCAATAGCAGCATCCCAGGCAGAGTGCAGAGCGAAAGGCAGCCTTTCAAATAACCACATTCTAGTCCGTACTTTAAACTGCATCTGGAGGTACATAGCAATTGCTATACCATATCAGACCAACAATCCATTCAGACCAATATCACCTTTTCAGAAGAAGGTGAAAAAATCCCACCAAATCATGCATGTAAATGAACAATATCCAGTTGTCATTTAGGTCAGGCACTCGAATGCATCTGTCATGAGCATGGTGTAGGAACCTACATATAACCTCTACTTTTACAAATTGCACAGGTAGCTAGTCTATGAAAAAATGCTCATGTTATTGTTACTTAATTCTTTCTTCTGCACCTCTGCCCAAGGTTTGTTTCACCCACCTGTTATGTCTGGTTTTACATTAATTTTTTTTAAGTTCCTTGGGGGCAGGGACTCTTTTACTATACATATGTACAGTGCCTAACCTGGTTGGATCCATTAGGCGCTACTGTAAACACAAATAAATTATATCTGATGCAGTGTTTGGATCTCTCAAGCTATGAAAAACAGCAAGTACATGCAATACAAGTCCGCACTGAGACTTCCCCTGTGCCCATCACTAGCAGAATAACCCTCCTTCCATACCCTATTCTGATACTAGATAAGAATCCCATCGATATCTTTCAGCTAAGTGTAGATGGAATTGTTCTGTCACCATTTTCTTAGTATTCTGCCAAAGAGATTCTTGAGCAAGAGTCAAATCACTGTTTGTCAGCACATACCTGTTGGCTTACCATATCCGAGGAAGATATTAACAAACCACGGCAATAAAAAGCCCCAAACCTCTTTATTGGCCTTAATCAGTCAAGAAGGTCATCAGTGCGTTTCACAGGTCAGAATTCTCTAAATCCAAAGCTTCAGTAAGCAAAAAAATGGCCCCAAACCAACCAGCAAACATAAGGCATTCCTCTCCTTCTCTTCTGACAATTCTTATGCAAGTAATCCCATCTAACACATGTAAGTAGATAAAAAAATTCAGTGTTAAATAATAATACGACATAGAAAAATGTATACCTTTGGGAATGTTGGGGATTCTCTGGGAATTTCTTTGCTACAACAATGCATCTGCACCTTGTGGCACAATACAGACTAAAAATAGTGATAAAAGGACTGTCCAGATAACTCAACTGATCTAATGCACTACCATGCTGTGGGCCTAGATTAGTCTAACTTTAGGACTATTGTTCTTTTTGACAGGGATAATTTCAGTCATTTGGAGTCAGACAAGGCAAGGGGAAATGAAACATCCATTCTGTGAACCTCTGCCTGGCTTTAGAATAGATTTTTTTTAACCACTCAGGTGATAATGTAATGATGGGTTTCAAAGAAACTTTTTTTGAACTTGGGAGTATTCACTGTGTATATGCTTTGCTTTGGACGGAGGGCAGGACAAAGCCATGCTTGGATATTCTACTGGCAGCCTCCTGTTCTAGGCCCATTGTCACCACCAAAGAAAACAGAGCAAGGAACCAAAATACTAGTCCAGAGATAAAAATTTATTTTTCTAACTTTTGAGAGATCCTAGATTTCTGAGCTTTACTGCAACATGCCAGAGCACTTGGATGTTCCCTTTCAAGCTGTGCAAAGGAATATAATTATAGAAAGCTGAAGAAACCACCACTCATCCTCTCAGCCATAACAAAAAGCTCAGAGTAGTAAACCAAGTAGTAAAGGAAACAAACACAATTTTCTCCAAACCAATGAAGGTTGGATTGTAAAAGTTAACCTCTTTCCATTAAATCAGTCCGAGTATTGTGTTGCCTGAGGCTACCCCATAAGGCTCAGTCCACAAAAAGGTGTATTCTTATAAACTGCTTTTATATGATACATTCCTCTTTTAGTTTGACCTACAGCTTAATTCTATATTGAGGGTCCACAAAGAGATAATTGCTGGAACTACCCCATCCCCCCCCAAAACGTAGCTTGCTCTTAACGCAATTAAAGTATAGAGAGCACAGCTGTGATCGGCAGTTGGCCATTCTACAAGGATTATCACTAATTTTGTAGAAAATAGAATTTAGGGCACATTTTTGCATACAGTTAAACAAATAATATGTATAGGCAGCATCAAGATAAACATACAAGGACAAATTTATATACAAGTCTGAATAAAAATCATACTGACTTTTTCATGTTGAGAAATCTACATATGTCTACAGAAGTGCACAGTGCTAGATTCTTTAGTACATTAACCCCTTAAACATCACTGGAATTTATTTTTATTATTATTTTGCACTCAATTTTCTGTCTGATTTGGTTTGTTTTTTTGAGCAGGTGTTGTTTGTGTTTTTTGTTTTGTTTATTCTTCCTGTGGCCTTTATACCAATCCTGTCTACGGCCATCCCCAATGGCCTCAAAAGCACTAGGAGAGAGAAAATCTGTTGTCCAGGACTTGAAAGCTCATTCAGAGTGAGTTGGCACTCTGTACTGTTCAGTCACCTCATTGTTCAGGTGATCCTTGGGGTGGGGGAGGGAAGGGGACATGCTTTTTTCTTTTTGGCCAAGGGTGTTACTGTATTTCACAGACAATGGTGTCCATGGGTATACATGCTCCATGACTTCTTGAGAGCACTCCATCTCACTTACATGACTCTATTGTGGCAAGTCAATTTACCCAGATTTTGCACAAGGTGTACGGACAGAATGAGAATCTGTTTCTGAGTATGTAACTCATTCCACAGACAGTAGCAGAGCTAATACATTATGAAGTTCTGGAAATGTTACAAGCATACAGAATCTACTACATTATTCATCATGGCTCTGTTAACATAATTCCATTCCAGGCTGAAACTAAGAAATTATGCAATTTAAAAATGAAATTGTTTTAAGAATAGTACAGTATAGTTCCCTTAGGACCTTGGTAGGGATTCTCGAGTTAGTCAGTCATTGACCTGACATAAGTAATGGCTCAGAAGGAACTGTTAGATTCTATAAACTCAGTGGACATGCTACACAGCTGTCATCAGTCCATGTGCTTACAAATATGACATTTAAGAAAAACAATTTACTGTACCTATGTAATATCTCATTTTTAAAAGGAATGAATTTGACATTTTACAATTCAGAACAGCAAAACCAGTTAGAGCACATAGGGAGGGACTGAGAGCAAAATTTCAAGGTAAGTTAAATTTATCTTGGAATTACAGGAGTACAAATATTCTCAAACTTTTCAGCTTCCCCTCACAGATGCACTAAAACAGATCATTTTTAAACAAAATTTGGTGGACATAGAAATTGTTCCGAGGATGAATGCTTGAAACTTATGATAAAAGTAGAGTCTAGGCTGAAATTTTATGGATTAACGAACCGCAGGACATAAAAGTTTGTAGTAGAATAGAAATGCTGACCAAGTTATGCTAACTATAGCAGCACAAATGGACCCACTGTAACAATGGAAATGTTGATCCCTCCTTACCTACGAAATACTAATGCAATCACGGTGGGGGGAAAAAGCATACAAACAAAAAATCCAACCTTCCATGAACTTTTAATGTATTTATTAGATCTTTATTGCACCATGTTAACAAGAGATTACAATGATTAATAAATATTTCAGTAACAATTGCTAACAGCTATATATTAAGAGTCTTACTGTAGTAGTAGTACAAAGATTCCAGTGTTCTTGATGTGCAAAAGCAGACAATGATCAGTTAATTATTTTTGTTTTGGGGACTAAAGTGCTGAAAGTAGCTATGGTTATTTTCTTCTTCTGTATGGTTTATACTTGATTCATGATTTTACTAATGTATTATATAGGCTACAAATAAAAACAATATTACCAAAATAAAAGAAAACAGCAGAAAACTGGAGGGAGAACCCCCTCCCTTCCCAATCTTTGTCATTTTCACCTAAAGCCATAAAACAGTACTCAGTATTTATTGTAACAGCTGAAAAGAACTAAGGAAGCATTGTTTCAATACTGAACAAAGTTTTCATGAAAAACTAAAAGTATTAGATCAGTTCTATAGTCAAACATCATGCAGCATGGGTATTGTAAAAGCATGCTTGTAAAGTAGCAAATGACATCTATGGTGCTACTTGTCATCTTCAACCTTTTAAAAGCAAGTACCATTCAGCTACAATGAAATACATTCACAGCAACATCCTGTAACAATGAAGTGCAGCTATGCCAAGCACATTTTTCCACTGCAATGTGGATATTTTAAAGGACATAGATTATTTGCTTAAAATCAAAATCTTTGGATGCCTTTTAGAATATAAACCAAACAGCCATATTTAGTATACGGTGGATATTGTAATCCTAGAGAATGTTACTTGTCTTACAATGGTAGAAAAAATGTAGCCATTTCAGGGACCAAACTGATGGATAACATTTTAACTTACTGTAAGAGTTTAAACACATCTGCATCGCACATAGCTCTGGTATTAGAAGCAGCTGGTGTACTGATGCTTGTGCATACTGCAAGGGCATGCAGACCTAATAATTTAGCACACAGTGCTAGAGACAAAAATATTTCTACTGACCTTTTTGCTGTCTAAAGGACTGAATAGAGCCCGAATGGTGAACCATCTTCATTCATGGGAGCTTGACAATACTCAATCACTGAACTCGAGGGGGTCAAGATGTTTCAAATGGGAAATGGAAAGGCTCCCTGGCTGTATAGAATCTAGGAGCTTCTGAACAGCTATGCAACCCGACACCTGCTTTAGCAAGCACTTAGCTTGAAAGACTCCACTCCCCATTGTTGTCATAGAAACCAGAAAGGCTGGTCCAGCACCACACTCCCCTTAGCGGATGCTTAAGGAATAATTCACTACATCAATCTACCAGGGAAATGCATTATATTGTTTTTACTGAAGAAAAGTGTTTTGTTGCTTGAAGCATATTTTTTCAGATAAAGACAAACTCAAGCACTTTCCCTAGTTCTGAACATCACTGCAGCAGCAAACAAATAATAGTTTCCAATCTCTAGCCATGGGATGCCTCCAAGATACAAAATTATTCAGAAGTTTATATGGTCCTGACCATCAGCATATTGACTGAAGTAAAATGTGTTTTATAGATTCAATCCTACAAGTGTTTCCCCCAAATGACATGTTAATTTATTTCTGTAGTCCTTTTGTCTTTCAAAGCTCCCTACCTTTGTCTAAAAGAAATCACCTAATTAATAATTGTTTTAAGGACAGGTGGACACAGCAGTCACCTACTTTGTCTATTTATAAATTTTAAAAATTGCAAATGTACATATGTATATAAAAGTGTATATTTGTCATTTCATATGTCATGTCTTAAGATTGCAAACTCTTTGGGGGAGGAACTGTTTCTTCATAATAGGAAGCCCCAATCTTTACAGGGGCTTCACAGGTTTTATTCTATAAATACAGAAAGCACCCAAGATTTCACATCTATTTATATAGGTTCTGATATGGTCCCTATCACTGACATTCTGACGATTGTTTTTGCTCCACTCCATGCTGTGTGGAAAGAGAAACATGTGAGACAATGTGGTGTTCAAATTTATGAGGAGACTTAACGCCTGTTGGGTTTTTCCACCCTCACCCCCCCCCCATGGTTTATATTATACACCTTTCATGGTGAGCAGCTTTCAATAAATTATCACTCATCCATTGTTTATCACTCATCCACTGTTCCATCTCCAGCACATGTCTTTTCTCTGATCTTCCTAGCTTACAATCAATCTTCTACTTTATTAGGTATTCCACTGGGAGTGGCACAGAAAAAGAACTCTCACTCCTCTTCTTTCCAAATGGAAATAGATAAATCAGCTCACTTAAAGTAAGAAACACCCAAAGCCTTTTTATCAAACTTTAATCAAACCTAAGAGCTGAAAATATTTAGATAACTTTTCATTTGTTCATACTTCTGCACCTCTTCTGACCAGGAGATGCCCTGGACCAGCAAAAGAAAAGGGGGGGGGGGGGGGCTATTGGTCTGTGTTTTATTTCTTGATTTCTGATTAGAAGCAGGAAGTACCAGAAACCTCATGAGAAAATCTATCCTCAAGGGATTTTAGCCCAGTTCTGTATAAATTGCCCAAAATTTACAGTGCTTATCTGAATTGCAGAACCTTTGCTGATTTCTTGTGATGAACCTAATAGGTTCTCAAATGTCCATATACATCTTAAATCCAGTTTCAACCCCAGCCACAGTTCAAATTCCAAAACTGCCAAGAAGGAAGGTTATTCTCATTGTATTTTCAGCCACAGCCAAAAACAGATGTGCTGGAAACCTGTTTTCATGAGCTTTATGGCCTTTGATGTTTCTTGGAATCTATACACTCAGTGGCTTTGTTCAATACCAAATTCTTGGTCCTGCTTCAGTGCAGGGGGTGGACTTGATGGCTTCTTGGGGTCTTTTCCAGCCCTACAGTTATCTATTATTCTATAACTCTGAGTGCAGTTACATGAGCTACAGAATTTTGGAAGTCCCAAATAAGCTCTCTCACTTTTATTCCATTTAAACTCAAGAAAACAAAGGCATGGATTATCTAACCCTTTTGGTTATACTCCTCCACTGCTGTGTTACAGTAAGGATTTCAAACCCATCCAAAGGTCCCAATAGCACTAGGTTTTCTCCAGTGTCTCACTGAAAACTGGTCTACACAGGAAACACTGTAAAAATGACAAATTAGAGACCCATAGCTCCCAGCTCACTTCAGTCCTTCAGGTGATATGACAGGGCTCTGGGCAGCATTACTCTGTGGTGTCCTGCCAGGCAATCTATGGAGGCGCCACGTAGGGTGACCAGATGTCCCGATTTTATAGGGACAGTCCCGATTTTTAGGTCTTTTTCTTATATAGGTTCCTATTTCCCCCCCCCCCCCCCCCCCGATTTTTCACACTTGCTGTCTGGTCACCCTAGAGCCAGGTAAGTGAGCTGGCAAGAACCCAGGCAAGTTTCCAGAAGAACCCTGCTCCATGGCAGCTCATGAGGCAAGCTATAGAGGAGCCAAAGAGCCTGGGAATTTGAGAGTCAGGGCTCCTAGGCTCCTGGCTCCCTGTTGGCCTGCCACATGGGCAGCCAAAGAGCTGGGAACCTGGAATCCTGAGCCCCTTAGTAAGACATTGGTCAGGCTGCCACACAGAGTAAGGCATGAGAGCTGGCAGGAAACCAGGTAGGGTTGCACCGGAACCCTGCCTGGTTTTTACTGCAACTTCATCAAAACAAGCTGTGTCTTTGAAACATTTTGATTTTGATGAAATCAGCATTCTCTGACAGAAAAATGTCCCATCAGAAAATTTCTGACTAGCTATACCACAAGGAGAACTGGGAGCTGGAGCCAAAGCTCTGCTCATTCTCCTCACTGTCAGACCCACCAGTCTGGGGAGGAGACATAGCTCCGTGGATCCCGGATCCCCACTACCACTGCTACCTGTGATGGGGGTTCTTGGTGCAGGAGCATAACCTGAGCCATGATTCCCACACACCGTGGACCCAATAAGACTACACAACACACCAAACTAATTTAAAAATGTACACCACAAAGAATTTCAGTTCTAAAGAGATTATTCCTGTTGTTATTCCCATATTCCAATCACATTAAAAAATGCAGCGAGTAGGCAAAATAGGCCAAATTCTGCTGAGTTACACTGATATATATCCCAGAATACCTCCCTAGTTTAAGGTCAAATGAGTTTATCCTAATTTGCACTAGTGTCAGTGAGATCATAATCTTGTCAGGTATTTTAAAATGTGGACTGGTGCCAATGACAGTAAGAAGGAATGAGCAAAGGAGGAGAAGCAGGGATACTTTTCATTTTAAAACGCAAAAGGTACACTGTCCTTCCCTGAATAAATCTGAGACTCCTGCCTACAACTGATAGATTGAAGTCTGTATTATTCATTCTCATGACAGACAAATTCCAGGAGAATTGATGGCTTAGAACATCGGTCTTATTTTCTACAAAATGAAAGGTATATCTGGTCCTCAAACATATTTCAAATCTGGGTGTTGGCCTCTGTAAAATGATGTGTTCTCAAGATGTATACACAAAGAGCATGCTATAAGATTTTTGTCTCATGTTCTGCTGTCCATATTTATTATTTCCTTTAAAAAATGAATTCAGTGACACAGACAAGTGACTAAAGGACAAGAATATTAAAAGAAGGCCTCTGCTTAGCTACAGAACAGAGATGGTTAGAGTTTCCAACCAGTGTAGGTCAGGGCCATGGATGGTGGGTGAAACTTTCCCTGGGTCGGCGAGCTCCTAGTCCTGCCTCTTCCACCCACAGCCACGCCCACACTCCACTCCTGCTCTGCCCCAGGCCCCGCCCCCACCACCAACTCACCACCCGCCTGCCGCTCACCCACCTGCTGCTTGCCTCCTCAACCCCCCCGCCAGACCCTTTCCCCACCCACCACCACCAGACCCCCACCACAACCTGCTGTGCAGCTGGCTCACCACTCACCTCCTTACCCTGCTGCTGCCTCTCCCCTTTTCACCTTAGAGCACTAACAACATTCCGCAAGGGAACTGAACAGGCAACAGGTGTAGCTCAATTGCCAGATGGATTCTCCTCTGTGTGGCAGGGAGTTCGGTGTATGCTGTATAGAGAGAGACGAAAAGCCAGGCTACCTGCGCCAACCTGAAGCATAATCTCGCCTTTTGAAAAAGTGCTGGTCATTGACAGCCTGCATTAAGGCAGTAGTTTAGTCACCTTTCTTACACAGAATTCCCTGCCAGACTCATTTACTTAAACTGGGTTTGAATAAAATGACTAGGTCAAGAAATAAACTCACTGGCTATGTCAGCTCCTTCTTAAGCCAGGTTAGCAGTTACTTCTGGGTACAGAGACTAACGGAAGGGTCGTCATTTGGAATCTGTTTTTAACCCCAATAACACATTTTCCTACAATATAAAAGCCAGCAGAATGTGGCCAAAGGCTTCCTGGGCATTGGCAAATGCCTGTTAAATGTCTTCATTACCACTTAAATGGCAAAGCTTTTTCACTGTGTAAAGTTACTCAGGGATCCTCACTGCTTGCCTCCTCACTCCCCCTGTCTGCCACTGACTCCCTGCTCACATTCTCTCTCTCACACACACACACACACCCCGCGTGGAAGGGTGGGAGGTGCGGAGAACGCAGTGGCAGGGACCTCCGAAGGGAATAGGGTGGAGGAAGAAGGGAAGAAGGGAATAGGGTAGAGGAAGAAGACTGCAGGCAGCAGCAGCAAGCCATGGGAGCCTTAGGGAATGGTCAGAGCAGGGAGGGGAAGAGGCGGGGGAGGGGCACCACGGCCCAGGTGTCAGGCAGCAGGGATGGCTGTGGTAGGGGAAGCAATGCCACCCTTTGCCTGTTATACCTGCCGTCCATGGTCAGGGCTGACCTGGAAGTGATCATCTGTGAACACAAGAAATTAGTTCAGCCTCCGTAGCCATTCAGCACTTAGCCACTCCACTGAGATGCTAATAGCAGTGCCGATTAGGAAAACATTGATGGTTTTTCATCTCCATTCTAAATGGGGAAAATATACTTTATTACTATATAAATACGTATTGTGGAATTTAACAGTGCAAACTGATCTATGGCCAGATTCTGCCATTAATTCTCTGGAAATCTGGAGGTGGTCCTTTCACTTCAGTGGAGTTTTGCTGCATTTCCAGTGGTGTAGAATTTGGTACAGTGTATTCTTATAAGGAGCTTCTTTGTCTCTCTCCTTCCATGCAACTGCTCTGGTACCAAGGTATAACCTCAGAGAGCACTGAGAAACCCAGTGGAGGGGCTGAACAAGTACACAATTACGACCCAAATAAGGATTCTCGTCTCTAGCTGCTTTGCCTAATGAGATAGCTGATTAAACAACCTTGTTCATCTGAACAGTGCTTGATATAGATATTATACATATTATAGGGTTACCATATTTCAACAATCAAAAAAGAGGGAGGAGAGCCCTGTCCCCATCCACTCCCTCCCACTTCCCACCCCCTGATCCTCCAACCCCCCCCCCCCCTGCTCCTTGTCCCCTGACTGCCCCCTCCTGGGACCCCTGCCCCTAACTGCCCCCCAGAACCCCACCCCCTACCTAAGCCTCTCTGTTCCTTGTCCCCTGACTGCCCCCTCCTGGGACCCCTGCCCCTAACTGCCCCCCAGAACCCCACCCCCTACCTAAGCCTCCCTGTTCCTTGTCCCCTGACTGCCCCCTCCTGAGATCCCCCCCACCCTAACTGCCCCCCTAGGACACTACCCCCTACCTGTCCCCTGACTGCCCCAACCCTTATCCACACCCCCACCCCCAGACAGGACTCCCACGCCCCATCCAACAACTCTCCGCCCCCTGACAGGACCCCCAAAACTCCTGACCCATCCAACCCCCCCCTGCTCGCTGTCCCCTGACTCCTCTGATCCCTCTCCACACCCCTGCCCCCTGACAGGCCTCCCTCAGAACTCCCAACCCATCCAACCCTTCCCTTGCTCCCTGACTGCTCCCTGGGACTCCCCTTACCATGCCCATGCTGGTCAGATGCTGGCTCCATGTGGAGGCAAAACACGCTGCCGGGCTGCCATACACGCGCCCCTCCCCCACAGAGGGCTGAAGCAGTGGGAGGGGCTCTGGCTGCTGGAGGCCAATGGGAGAGGCTCAATCAGGCCCAGCCACCCAATCAGCCGTGCCACACTCTGCATGGGGGGGGGGAGGGGGAAAAATTCCAGACCTTTTAACCTTATTACCAATTCCTCCCAGACAGCTATTTAAAGACGAAAAAGCCAGACATGTCTGGGGAAATACAGCGGATGGTAACCCTTCATATACTACTGCTATTGAACTCCAAGGGAGTTTTGAGCTTGGCTACAATGGAAGCTGGACTAGCAGCAGGCCCTCCTATTACTATGTTAGTGCTCGTCTTCATTTGTGTTACTTCAATGGGAGTACAAATGGGAGATCATGCCACAGAAACCAGGGGTAAACAAAGCACAGTTTAGTCCACTCAGCAAGTTAAACAACCCAAATATTAATGTAGCCCCTGGCCAGTTTGGGGGCTTCAGAGAAGCAGCTCCCACAGAGAGCAGCATGGAGGCAGAGACTAGAACTGCAGCTGAGACTGCCTCTCTCACCTGTGCTTGAAGGGGACACATGTATGATGGGGGCTGGCCCAGGAGCCCGACTAAGAAGCAGAGCAACCAGCTGCAGGCCCTGGAGAGACTGCATGTGGGCTGGGACTAATCACAGATATGTTAGCCATGTGCAGACAGACCCCATGTTTGGGCAGAGGAGGAGGAGTTACTAGGGTCAATGCTTGATTGGCATGCCTGGGAGACAAAACTGCAGGTCCCAGAGGGCCTGCAGATGGCTGTGATATGTGAGCTGAGCCTGGGAAGGACCATGTGACCAAAGAGAGGTACGGGATCTGCTCGCCATATGGTTTGTGGGGTTTTGGTGATTGTTGCTGGGATTACTCATTTATCTGTATCTTTGACTCCTTCGCCTGTTCTCTCCCCATTCTTTTAATTTACACCATCCTTTCCAGGAACAAGTATAGTTTCTCTTTATTTCTTGGTCCTTGATTCTCTGTTATCTCTCTTTCCTTTGCCAAAAGTACCTTAGAGCTACCAAACAAAAGCTTATTTTCTCTTTGTTGACTGTATATTTACAAAGCTACATAAGGGTCCAACTTCAGGAAGAGCTTGCCTACACTAGAAAATTCTGCTGCTTTACCTACCGTTAAAGTACTACAACTCCCCTAATAGTGATGCAGCCATACCAGAATAAAGATATTTTAGAGCGGTATAGATATTCCCATATAGGAAAGGGAATAGTTCTACTGATATAAATCACCTTTACAACAGTATAACTATATCCACATTAGGGGCTTTGAATGGTACATTGCCAACAAAATCACACCCCTAACTAACTGACAGTTGGCAACCCTATTACCCCAAAAAGTTTTACCAATACAACTTCGGTTGGATGAATTCCTGGAGGTTTCATCACATGACATTATCTTTAATTAAAGATTAATCTTTAATTACTAGAGACTCCAGGACAATCCTGGAGGGGGCAACCCTAATTGCAGACCAGGCCTAACTGTAACGTATAAATAATATACTGCTTGGGCAGTCCAAAGATTGATATAATAACTGAAAAATCCTCCGCACCTCTTCAGGCCAGCTGAGCAATTATTTTTTGAACTTCCAATGAAGGTTGGATATTTGTTTGCATTTTGGGTGAAGGTGCAGAAAGAAATGAAGTCAAATATATTCCAACGCGTCTGTCAATCCGAATAGATTTCGGTGTTTGCAGCATAATAGGTAAAGCAGCTCCTGCATCGCTGTAGCTACAGCAAAAAACTGCTCCCAGAACTATTGCACCTTCTTGCTAACAGACAGCACTGAAGCGGATGCACAGCAGGCAATAGCAAATGGCGGCTAGCCACGTTGGCTCCTGCTGAACAACAAGTACAAGGAAACTAAGCATTTGCCAAACGGAGAGCAGCAAAGCCACTGAAGAACAAATTTTATTCTCAAGCTTCATAGAAGGTATTAAAAGGGGGGTGGTGGGAGGGAGAATGGGCGGTGTTCAACTAAAAACTAGATCAAAGTAACTGAATGTCCTTTAGGGGAGAAGAACACAATAGCAAAATCAAATGATGATAGATACTGTAAAACTGGTAGGTAATGAAAACGTGAACAGTATTTATAATGTAATCTTCAAACAACTTCTAGAGCTTTATCATAAGAAGTGTCAGGACTTCTGCACATAAAAGTTATAGCAAGTAGAGGCCTGAACAGAGGTCAAAAATAAAAGATGAACACTATGTACTGGCGTTATGTAATTAGTTAAATATGAGGAAATTCTTGCAATAAAGGGTTTGGAAATAAATGCCGCCAGAGAAAGAGACATGCATACAGACACATCAATGTGTCTCACTTTCTGAAGCTAAGGAGCTCTTTTCTTGTATTTGGACAATCCTTGAGCCCATCAAATGACCATGTAAATGTGCAGATCATACAAAGAAAATATAGGAACATTCTGACAATTTGTCCCAGAAGGGTGAACTTGTCCCTTAGAGTGAAAGCATTTCCTACTACATAGCAATTGTTCTTTTGCCTTCAGAAACTTCATGTACCTTTTGTGGAGCAAAACAAGTTAAAACAAATATTTTAACTTGTAAAATATTTAAGAAATACTTTTTTTTTTGCTCCTTTGGTTCTTTTCTAATTGTAAAGCTCTACTTTTAGCATTGGAGTACACACACAAGACTATAAATTTGACAGCTGGGATAAAATCTGCAAAGAGAAGTGAAATGTGCCTATAAAGAGTTTAAATTAAGCCCTTGTTATTCTCAGCTGAATAAGTTTGAAGATAATGTTGAAACATGGATGATTGGAAACATCTCCTTATAAAATAAACATAGGTCCCACTCTAATTAGAATAGCATTTTGGAGCACAGAAAATAAGAGCAATTATGAATCAGTGGCTAAACAGGCAGGTGAAACTCAGGGATTTATGTATCACAAACAACTACCACAAGAGCCCTGAAACTTATGATAAAATGTATTTTAAAAGTCTACATCAGCACTCAGCATCTATAAAGAAACATTCCATCTTCCAAAAATCATTAGTAATAGTAGCTAATCCTCATAGCTCTGCTCTGTGAACTATTATCTTTCATTTGAAAGGAAGACCGAAATCAAAACTGTGCATCTGAAATCCAGATCTGGACCTGAATTTGGTATAGCTATCACACAGCAGAAACAATATACTATATCCAAAGTTGGGGGTTGAAAATGCACATCTGAATTTTCCCCAAAGTTTGGAGTGTTCCGTTTTGGCAATCAGATATATTTTTATTAGAGACAGATCTGATCTGCAAACTCAAGTGTTTTGGTTCAGGCCTTTATATTTATTTTACAGTGTCAAAACAGAGACAGAAGGGTTTAGTCACAAGGACAATCGCTGTCAGGACAGATTAGTATGTAGAAGTTCCTAGTACCCAGTCTTGTGGTCTCTTTCTGTAATAATATTAATGACAATCACAGATTACTTTATTGGAATGGGAATATTGTCTGATTAAGGACTGCTGGATTGAGCCCTAGACCTACTTCCAAAGTATCTTTGTGCATGTGGAGAACGTTACTTTATTTGGGAAAATGGGTAAATAGGCATTTTTCGCAGTATAGAACATTGTGCTTCTGTAGCATCTTTCATCTCAAAATTTAAATCAACTCTTAATATCCCTGTGGTAAGTGATTTATAAAGGTCATTTCTCCTACAAACGAAACATAGCCATCCCTAAGGTAGACCACAGCAACTATTTAACAATACCCAGAAACAAGAAGTACCAAAGAAATAACTCAGTTCAACTGAACCTGCAGTGGAGATGGTTACATGTAATAACCAGATTTCATATTGTGGTCAGGTGGACACCCCTACTTATGAACAGTGCCTTGGGATTTTGAGCAGCTTGTTAAGAGTGCTATCAAATAAGTCCTCCAGGGTGTACAGAGATGGCAGTCTTCATTTAGATTTTGGTTTCCTGTGACACACTTCTTGCTGAAGAGCAGGAAAAAAAAAAAAGTGGCCCAGGACAGGACAGTCACAGGCTGCAGTGACACAGAGTAGTAGAAATTTGCTAGTTCATTTATCTATATAGTTCTGTTCAAGGGTTTAGCTTGAGACCACTATGCTCATCAGCAAGATACTACATCGTACCAGGATTGGAAGGCACAGCATGCTGGAAGACCCAGTGAAAGAGGTTACTTTGCAGTGGCTGCTACGGAGGCAACTGCAAGTGAGGATCAGGGGAAATGCTGAGGTTCAAACAGCAATTTGAACTGTACATGAAACTCACAGGGCAAATAAACTGGAGGATGAGCAATAGATTGCTCTTAACAGTGGTAGGCAAAGAAACCTTAGATGGACACAATGCATTTCATACAGATGGCGGAGTGGGGGAGGTGTAGGGAGGAGGAGAGAGAGGAAAGCTTTGTAGAAACAATAAATTTTTTTTTGAGTATTATTGTGCCCCAGGGGAAAAAAAAGTTACTTATGAGAGCCATATATTACTCCTGGGGGAATTCTGCGCCAAAAATTAAAAATTCTGCACACAATATTTTAAAATTCTGCAAAATTCTGCCAATTTTATTTGTCAAAACAACACTACATAATCAGTTTCAATTATTTTGGTTATTTATTTCAAAATACCTGTCACCAAGTATGTCTGTAACAATACAGAGACACAAAATTTCCCCCCAGGAATAGAGACTTAAAGAAACCCCTATGACAACCCAATTCCTGTTTCTCTGCCTCCTCCCAGAGCCCAGCTGAGGGGCTAGACACCTGCACCCTCTTCCCCCTGAGCCCAGCCACAAGGCTTCCCCTTGCCCAGATACCAGTACCCTCGCTCCCTCCACAGAGCCCAGCCACAGGGCTCCCCCTAGCCCAGACCCCTCAGAGCCCAGGGATCCAGAGGGAGAAACAGCCTGATGCTCGGTCCCAGACTTGCAGGTAGTTTCCTGTGTGCCACCTTCTCCTTCCCTGCATTGGTGGTATAGTGGTGAGCATAGCTGCCTTCCAAGCAGTTGAGCTGGGTTCAATTCCCAGTCAATGCAGTGATGTCATGTTTTCTCTGCTGGGAATTGGTTTAATTTCAGTTACCTTGTATCAGTTGGGGGGAAGGGATAGCTCAGTGGTTTAAGCATTGGCCTGCTAAACCCAGGGTTGTGAGTTCAATCCTTGAGGGGGACATTTAGGGAACTGGGGTAAAAATCTATCTAGGGATTGGTCCTGCTTTGAGCAGGGGGTTGGACTAGGTGACCTTTTGAGGTCCCTTCCAACCCTGATATTCTATGATTCTATGACATGTGGGGAACTGCAGCTGTCAGGAACCCTCTAGCTCCCACCTCTTCCCCCTGGTAGTGTCTTCTATGTGTGAGGGGCTTTGCTGGGTCCAGCAGCCCCTAGTTGCAGCCAGCAGTACTGCAGCCCATTTCTGTGAGGGAAAGGAAATTCTGCACGCACAACATTAATTTCTGCAAAATTCTGCAGTGGTGCAGAATTCCCCCGGGAGTAATATATTCAGGATAGGAACACAGGAAATGAATACAGGAGTTTGTCAGACTTAAAACTAAAATGTGAGTCCTGTGAATATAGAATATTAAAAAACTCAAGACCGACCAGATTGTACTGGGCTGTAACAGTAAAAAAGTCGATGATGTTCACTAAGGCCTGGTCCACACTAACCCCCCACTTCGAACTAACATACGCAACTTCAGCTACGTTAATAACGTAGCTGAAGTCGAAGTACCTTAGTTCGAACTTACCGCGGGTCCAGACGCGGCAGGCAGGCTCCCCCGTCGACTCCGCGTACTCCTCTCGTGGAGCAGGAGTACCGGCATCGATGGCAAGCACTTCCGGGATCAATTTATCGCGTCTAGACAAGACGCGATAAATCGATCCCAGAAGATCGATTGCTTACCGCCGGACCCGGAGGTAAGTATAGACGTACCCTAAGGGTGATGAATCTGACACCAAAAGGACCAATACGTATATGTCAAGTATATGCCAAGCATCACAGCAATCAGAAACTGAAATTGAAAGCCTAGAAAAAGGGACAGTTCACATGACTGAATCCTATAGTTAGGCTTGGCAGAATTAGATTTTTCTTCATAATTTTAATAGATGACATCAATATTTATTTTAAAGCCATTTTTTCAATTTAAATGTTCACAATTGCAGGA
Source organism: Emys orbicularis (assembly GCF_028017835.1). Classification (NCBI taxonomy): domain Eukaryota; kingdom Metazoa; phylum Chordata; order Testudines; family Emydidae; genus Emys; species Emys orbicularis. The sequence goes on along the minus strand of NC_088686.1, from coordinate 90,904,758 downwards.
AATTATGGGGATGTCAGATAATTGTATAACAGTAGGCACTGAGATTCAAAAAGTTAAAGTTTTATAACACTTAAAATACAAATTGTCAGCATCACATGTAAAAATGTACAAGTAAATATCCTTACATCAAGCTCTAACAAGTTCTCAAGCAGCATTTTCTTACTTTCCCTATTTGTATATTTTGACTATCATTCATGGAAATATTTTTTGTTTTTTGTGTGTATAATGAAATTGACATTTACTAATAAAAATTTAATCCTTCCAGGCCTAAAGATAGCTAAACCATCAAGGGAAAAAGTTAACAGAAATTAAATTGGCCAAAGACCAAAACATGGAAAACGGGGAAACAATGCCAGCGATGAGGCACCCACCAATCATGCAAAAATGTAAAAACTAATAAATCTGTAGAGAAAGCAGTAAAGTGCATTAATTAAGAGCAGAAAGGGATTCCTTAAGCAAAGAGGAAGAGCTCTTCTTAGGGACAATGATGGAGGAGGCTGAGAACTCAGAAAAATGGCTAATTGAAATGTGAACAAATGCCACTTATGTGACCGAAATAGAAGGGACCATTGTGATCACCTGGTCAGACCTTCTGTATCACACAGGCCCTAGAACTTCCCCAAAATAATTCCTAGAACATATTTTTTCCCCTAAAAGTCTAATCTTGATTTACAAATTGTAAGTGATGAAGAATCAACCATGATCCTTGGCAAATTATCCTTGGCAATGGTTAATTATCATCACATTCAATAATTTATGCCTTATTTCCGGTCTGAATTTCTGTTGTTTCAACTAGTCACCCCTTAACCTCCTATATTAGGCTAAACAGATTTAGCCCTTTGAGTCTGTCACTATAAGGCCTGGTCTACACTACGAGTTTAGGTCGAATTTAGCAGCGTTAAATCGAATTAAGCCTGGACACGTCCACACGACGAAGCCCTTTTTTTCGACTTAAAGGGCCCTTTAAACTGGTTTCTTTACTCCACCTCCGATGAGGGGATTAGCGCTGAAATCGGCCTTTGCGGGTCGGATTTGGGGTAGTGTGGACGGAATTTGACGTTATTGGCCTCCGGGAGCTATCCCACAGTGCTTCATTGTGACCACTCTGGACAGCACTCTCAACTCAGATGCACTGACCAGGTAGACAGGAAAAGCCCCGCGAATGTTTGAATTTCATTTCCTGTTTGCCCAGCGCGGAGAGCGCAGGTGACCACGCAGAGCTCATCAGCACAGGTAACCACGATGGAGTCCCAGGATCGCAAAAGAACTCCAGCACGGACCGAACAGGAGGTACGGGATCTGCTCGCCATATGGGGAGACGAATCAGTGCTAGCTGAACTCCATAGCAGTAAACAAAATGGCAAAATATTAGAAAAAGTCTCAAAGGCCATGAACGACAGAGGCCATAACAGGGACGCACAGCAGTGCCGCGTGAAAATTAAGGAGCTAAGGCAAGCGTACCACAAAGCCAGAGAGGCAAACGGAAGGTCTGGGGCAGAGCCGCAAACATGCCACTTCTACGTGGAGCTGCATGCCATGCTAGGGGGTGCAGCCACCACTACCCCAACCATGTGCTTTGACTCCATCAATGGAGAATCATGCAACAGGGAAGTGGGTTCGGGGTACGAGGAAGATGATGAAGACAATGAAGATAGCTCACAGCAAGGAAGCGGAGAAACCAGGTTTCCCCAACAGCCAGGATATGTTTATCACCCTGGACCTGGAACCAGTAACCCCCGAACTCACCCAAGGCATGCTCCCAGACCCTGAGGGCACACAAGGGACCTCTGGTGGGTGTACCTTTGTAAATATTACACATGGTTTAAAAGCAAGCGTGCTTAATGATTAATTTGCCCTGGCAATTGCGGCCAGTACAGCTACTGGAAAAGTCTGTTAACGTGTATGGGGATGGAGCGGAAATCCTCCAGGGACATCTCCAGAAAGCTCTCCTTCATGTACTGCCAAAGCCTTTGCAAAAGGTTTCTGGGGAGGGCTGCCTTATCCCGTCCGCCATGGTAGGACACTTTACCACGCCAGGCCAGTAGCACGTAGTCTGGAATCATTGCATAACAAAGCATGGCAGCGTATGGTCCCGGTGTTTGCTGGCATGCAGACAACATCCATTCCTTATCTCTCTTTGTTATCCTCAGGAGAGTGATATCATTCACGGTCACCTGGTTGAAATGGGGTGATTTTATTAAGGGGACATTCAGAGGTGTCCGTTCCTGCTCGGCTGAACATAAATGTTCCCCGCTGTTAGCCACGCGGTAGGGGGGAGGGGTGAAGTGATCATCCCAGAGAATTGGATGTGTGTGTGGGGTAGTTGGGTTTGTGCTACATGTTAACCCGGAAACCGCAGCCCCTCCTTTTACATTGCAAACCCATTTTAAATGGCCAACCCAATGGGTGCTTGGTATGGGAAATGAGGGCGCTGCTGTTTGAAACCATTCCCACATGTTATGAAGGTTAAAAAAGCCAAAAGACAGTGGCTTACCATGGCTGCCTGCAAGCCAAATTCTGTTGCCTGGCACTGCGTGAGTGATCTCACACACCAAACCGGCAGGCCCTTAATATAAGAGGAAAAATGCGACCTTGTAACGAAAGCACATGTGCTGTGTAATGTGAACAGCAAAATTTAACGTGAAAGAGTGTACCCATTGTTCTCTAAAATGGGTCTTTTTTAACCACCTCTCCCTTCTCCTCCACCAACTGCAAATGTTTCTCCTTCACAGAGGCTAGTAAAGATTAGAAGGAGAAAACGGCGGACTCGGGATGATATGTTCTTGGAGCTCCAGATGTCCTCCCACGCTGACAGAGCACAGCAGAATGCGTGGAGGCAGTCAATGTCAGAGTGCAAAAAAGCACACTATGAACGAGAGGAGAGGTGGCGGGCTGAAGAGGATAGGTGGCATCAGCTTGCTGACAGAAGGCAAGAGTCAATGCTCCGGCTGCTGGAGCATCAAACTGAAATGCTCCAGCGTATGGTTGAGCTGCAGGAAAGGCAGCAGGAGCAGAGACCGCCGCTACAGCCCCTGTGTAACCAACAGCCCTCCTCCCCAAGTTACATTGCCTCCTCACCCAGATGCCCAAGAACGCGGTGGGGGGGGGCCTCCAGCCACTCCACCCCAGATGATTGCCCAAGCATCAGAAGGCTGGCCTTCAATAAGAGTTAAAGTTTTAAACTGCAGTGTGTCCTTTTCCTTCCCTCCTCCCCCACACCTCATGGGCTACCTTGGCAGTTATCCCTCTAGTTGTGTGATGAATTAATAAAGAATGCATGAATGTGAAGTAACAATGACTTTATTGCCTCTGCAAGCGGTGCTCGAAGGGGGGAGGGGAAGGTGGTTAGTTTACAGGGAAGTAGAGTGAACCGGGGGTGGGGTGGGGAGAAGGGTTCATCAAGGAGAAACAAACAGAAGTTTCACACCGTAGCTTGGCCAGTCACAAAACTGGTTTTCAAAGCTTCTCTGATGTGCACCGCGCCCTGCTGTACTCTTCTAACCGCCCTGGTGTCTGGCTGCGCGTAATCAGCGGCCAGGCAATTTGCCTCAACCTCCCACCCCGCCATAAATGTCTCCCCCTTACTCTCACAGATATTTTGGAGCGCACAGCAAGCAGCAATAACAATTGGAATATTGGCTTCGCTGAGGTCTATCCGAGTCAGTAAACTGCACCAGCACGATTTTAAACGTCCAAATGCACATTCTACCACCATTCGGCACTTGCTCAGCCTATAGTTGAACAGGTCCTGACCACTGTCCAGGCTGCCTGTGTACGGCTTCATGAGCCATGACATTAAGGGGTAGGCTGGGTCCCCAAGGATCACGATAGGCATTTCAACATCCCCAACGGTTATTTTCTGGTCCGGGAAGAAAGTCCCTTCCTCCAGCTTTTGAAACAGACCAGAGTTCCTGAAGACGTGAGCATCATGTATCTTTCCCGGCCATCCCACGTTGATGTTAGTGAAACGTCCCTTGTGATCCACCAGGGCTTGCAGCAGCATTGAAAAGTACCCCTTGCGGTTTATGTACTCGGTGCTCTGGTGACAAGATAGGGATATGGGTTCCGTCTATCGCCCCACCACAGTTTGGGAATCCCATTGCAGCAAAGCCATCCACTATGACCTGCACGTTTCCCAGAGTCACTACCCTTGATATCAGCAGGTCTTTGATTGCGTTGGCTACTTGGATCACAGCAGCCCCCACAGTAGATTTGCCCATTTCAAATTGCTTCCCGACTGACCGGTAGCTGTCTGGCGTTGCAAGCTTCCACAGGGCTATCGCCACTCGCTTCTCAACTGTGAGGGCTGCTCTCATCCTGGTATTCTGGCGCTTCAGGGCAGGGGAAAGCAAGTCACAAAGTTCCATGAAAGTGCCCTTACACATGCTAAAGTTTTGCAGCCACTGGGAATCGTCCCACACCTGCAACACGATGCGGTCCCACCAGTCTGTGCTTTCTCCCAGGCCCAGAATCGGCGTTCCACGCCATGAACCTCCCCCAGTAACACCATGATTTGCACATTGCTGGGGCCTGTACTTTGTGAGAGGTCTATGTCCATGTCAATTTCCTCATCACTCTCATCGCTGCGCTGCAATCGCTGCACTCACCTCCTTGCCTGGTTTTGCTTTGGCATGTTCTGGCTCTGCATATACTCCAGGACAATGCGCATGGCATTCATAGTGCTCATAATTGCCGCGGTGATCTGAGCGGGCTCCATGATCCCAGTGCTATGGCATCTGAGCTGAAAAAAGGCGCGAAACTATTGTCTGACAGAGGGAGGGAGGGGCGAGTGACGACATGGCTTACAGGGAATTAAAATCAACAAAGGTGGCTGTGCATCAGGGAGAAACACAAACAACTGTCACACAGAATGCCCCCCCCCCAAAGATTGAACTCAAAACCCTGGGTTTAGCAGGCCGTTGATTTCACGGAGGGAGGGGGAAGAAAATGAATACAGAACAAATCTGGTCCATCTATCTTTTACATCTTAGGCTGGCAGCAGACGGTGCAGCATGACTGATAGCCATCAGCATCTTCTGGGTGCTTGGCAGAAGATGCTGTATTACAACTGCTAGCCATCATCGTCAAGACGGTTCAATAGGACTGCCGGGAGGACTGAGTCTCCAGGAGACAAAACATGTCTGCCCAGGTGCCTCTGACCAAACTCACTGAGGAATACGATGACGATGGATACCAGTCATAATACACCATCTACTGCCAAAAGGCAAGGAGCTGCTGCTGTGAAGCAATGTAGTACCACGTCTGCCAGCACCCAGATGACATATGGTGACTGTGAGCTGAGCGGGCTCCATGCTTGCCGTGGTATGTTGTCTGCACAGGTAACCCAGGTAAAAAGGCGCGAATCGATTGTCTGCCGTTGCTCTGATGGAGGGGGAGGGGCCTGACGACATGTACCCAGACCCCCCCGCGACACTGTTTTTGCATCATCAGGCATTGGGATCTCAACCCAGAATTCCAATGGGCGGCGGAGACTGCGGGAACTGTGGGATAGCTACCCACAGTGCAACGCTCCGGAAGTCGACGCTAGCCTCGGTACTGTGGACGCGGTCCGCCGACTTAATGCACTTAGAGCATTTTATGTGGGGACACACACAATCGACTGTATAAAACCGATTTCTATAAAACCCGCTTCTATAAATTCGACCTATTTCGTAGTGTAGACATACCCTAAGACATGTTTCCTAATCCTTTAATCATTTTCATGGCTCTTTTCTGAACCCTCTCCTTCTTGAATTGTGGGCACACAATATTCCAGCAGCACTTACACCAGTGCCAAGTACAGAGGTAAAATACCTCTCTACTTCTACTTGAGATTCCCCTGTTTATGCATCCAAGGATCTCGCTAGCCCTTTTGTCCACAGCATCACGTTGGGAACTCATTTTCAGCTGATTATCCACAACACCACCCAATTTCCCCCCCAGAGTCACTGCTTCCCAGGATAGAGTCTCCCATCCTGTAAGTATGACATAGATTGTTTGTTTTGAGATGCGTACATTTACGTTTAACTGTATTAAAACATGTATTGTTTGTTGTGCCCTGTTTACCAAGTGATCCAGATCACTCTTCATTATTTACCATTCCTCAATTTTTGTCTCACCTTCAAACTTCATCAGTGATGATTTTATGTTTTCTTCCAGATAACTGATAAAAATATTAAATAATATAGGCCAAGAACCAATCTCCGTGGATCCCACTGGAAATGCACCCACTTGATGATGATTCACCATTTACAATTCCATTTTGAGACCTATCGGTTAGCTGATTTTTGATCATTTTAACATGTGCCATGTTAATTCTATATCATTCTATTTTTTTTTTTTAATCAAAATGCCATGTGGTACCAAATCATAGAAGGAACACATAAAAGTGGAAGAGTCACAAGTATTTCTGAGAGACTATATTGGGGAAACAATTCCAGAGTTGAAGAATGCAAGCCATTCCTGACACAAATACATAGGAAAAAGTGATCCAAAACGAGCTTGTGGTGGTGCACAGAAGCAAGGAACCAGTCTTGGGCCTACATGCATGTGAGATGCTTGGTTTCATTAAGAGGATGTATACCATAGAGAAAAAGAAAGACAACATAGAATCAGATCTGAAAAGTATTAATAGCACCATACGAAGATGTAGTCATAGGTAATGAGTGCCTTCCAGGAACACAGAGGATACAGTTAAGAGAAGATGCATAACCTATGGTACATGCTACACAAGATAATCCACAAACATTAAGAGACTAGGAAAAAAGCTGCAAACCATGACAGCAAGTGGTATCATTTGTAGAATAGAAGAAACAAAAGACTGGGTTCATTCTTTAATAACTGAAGAAAAAAGGAGGGGGACTATAGCTGTGTATGGACCCTAAGGAGCTCAACAAAAATATAAAAAGAACAGCTCCACCTGCGTACAAGAAGTAAACTGTTGTCTGAGATGGCAGGAGCCAAATTCTTCAGCAAATGAGGTGCATCAGCTGGATTTTTGGCAGATCCCATGGGACAATAAGCGTGCCAAGATATGCATTTGCAATACACCATTTGGCAGATACTGCTTCATATGATTGCTTTTCCAAATATGTTCAGCTCCAGGAGTATTTCACCATACAATGAGCCACAGGCTAAAGGGTCTAGCAGGTGTGAAAGTGTACATCGATTACAATAATTTGGGGCAGCACTGCCATCAAACATCAGGAACGACTCAGGAGAGTACTGGAAAATGGGAGCACTAATAAACCAAATGAGGCCAAATGTCAATTGCAAACAACGGAAATAACATTATTTGGGAGGGAGACTGACAACACATCAAGATCTGAAGATAAAAAGGGAAATCCAAAGGCTGCTAAGCATGTTGAATTATGTCAGCAAGTTCATTCTTAGCTACAAAGCTTGTACAACTCACCTACGAGAGTTTCCACAAGGTCATCAAATGGGCATGGATGCCTGTAACGGGGTAGGGACTCACCACCGCAGCGCCTCCTACTGGTTGTTCCGGGAATTAGCTCAGTCCAGTGAAGCGCCCCTCCTGGTGGTGTCCCGTCCGTCGTCTCGCTCTCGGTTGGCGTGTCTGAGCCCTTGTCGCTCACCAACTCGCGGCGTCCTCTTCAGGACCACTGCCCTCCGGCAGTGCCCCTCTGTCTTTCCACACCCCCTTCCGGGGTGTGTGTGTGTGTGTGTCAATCAGCAGTCTCCTTGTCCAGCCACCGTAGTCAACCACACACCCCAAAGTCTAATCCCTCCCGTCAGGGATCTGGCGTGGTCTGTACTGGCCGCTCCCTACGGCCAATGGCTAGATGTACTGCAAGGGGGTAAGGGGGGACCCAGGCCCGCCCTCTACTCTGGGTCCCGACCCAGGGACCCTCTGGCGGCAGCCTCGCTGTCCTCCTACTCTCCCATCGTCTGTCCGCTTCCCTGGGCCGCTTCCCCTACAGCCCCTTGCACCCGCTAGGCCCTTCCACTCAGGGCCTGCAGCCTGGCAGACCTCAGGGTAGAGCTCCCCTCTGCTCCCTGAGCCTGGCCTGCACTGCGCTGTCCGCAGTGCTAGTCTCCCAGTTTGGAGATAGACCTTCCCCTCTCAAAGGCCTGGGACAGACTGACTGCTCTCTCCCTGTGCAGTCTTTTATAGGGCTGAGCCTGGCCCTGATTGGCTGTCTCCAACCTGGGCCCTGATTGGCTCCCAGTAAGCCCTTCTCTGATTGGCTGTGCATCTGCGCAGCCCCACTGGCCTGCTGCAGCCCATAATCTCAGGGAGTGGGGCAGCCACCCCACTACAATGCCCAAGTATGAAAGAGAGTACAATGATTTAAAGCACATTCTGACATCAGCGCCAATGCTGCATTTTTTTGACCCACTGAAAGACATAAAACTTTCCACATGTCTCAAAAGAAGGGCTGACAGCTGTACTATTACAGTGCCATGGAACTGATTGGTTGCCAATCTCATATGCATCTATGGCTATGACAGTTGCAGTGATGTGTGCAAATTGAAAGACAGACACTAAGTGTGGCATATAGATATACCAGATTTCATGACTCTCTCTACGATCGTAGCTTCAAAGCAGAAACTGATCACAAACCACTGATTGCAACACACAAAGGGCACTGGAGAAGCACCACCAAGGATACAGAAACAACTTCTAAAAATACAGATGTATGATATAAGCCTGGAGTTCCAGCTTGGATGTTATTTAGTAAAGGCAAACACACTCTCAGGAGCATATGCTCCATCTGACAGTACACAGCCTGATGATCTGGAACAAGCAGTTGACACACATGTGAACATGATAAAAGTGTCACATGGTGTATCTCCAGGCATACAGGATGAAAATTGGAGACAGAAACAGTTCAAGTTCAAATGCTGCAAGCAGTGATACAACTGAAAATAAAATGGGGCTTGTAATACCGCCTCATCTCATAGCAGTATTGTGAAAATAAGTTAATTAATGTTTGGGAAACATTCAGATACCATGGTGACAACACCATAGGAAACTTCAGGGGGAAACGTGTAATTCAGCTCAGGTTTTGAATAGTGTGTAATAAAATAAGATGTAGGGCCACACATTGAACAATGAAGACAAAACAAAATATTGAATAGCTGCTTATTTGGAAAGGACTGTACAGTTTTAAAGGGGCCTACCATAATTAGGCACCCAAATCCATTGACTTTCAACAGCAAGTGGGTACTTAACTTCCTTAACTGCCTATGAAAATTTCAGTAATGTTGTGGCTGCACATGCATACATATATAATGAGGTTATATATATTATATATATATATATCTCAAAATTTGAGATGGGAGGGGAGCCCTAGCTAAGTAAGTCAACTTCAAATTAGAAATAAGGTATTGATTTTTAACAGGAAGAGTGATTAACCAATGGAACAAACTACCAAGGGAAGTTCTGGACTTACTCAAGCACAAGTTATGCTTTAGTCAAACCCAAGATATTGGGCTCAATACAAAGATAACTGGGTGAAATGGAATGGCCTGTGACAGATGGTCAGACTAGATGATGATCTTATGGTCCCTTCTGGTTTTAAACTCTATGAATTAAGTCCTTCCCCATCACCACTTTATTAGTATACACATCCAGTGTGGATTCCAAATGTTCTGGGGGGGGAAAAAGTTCTGAAGTCCAGCACTGTCTGAGGGTGTTTTGGACAATACTATTCACTATTTCATGCAACAAAATTGTTTTCAATGCCTGAAGTAAGAATAGCTAAGATTTTTTTGCTTTAGTGTTTGTATGAGTTTTGCCATTTCACCAGGATTTAGGCTGAACATTGCCTTTTGTAGAGTTCTACAAAATTATTTGTGATATGGTGTTTAGTGACAAAAGAAATTAATGTTCCCACATTTGTATTATTCTCTTGTACACATTGAACCAACTTGGTCCAACAGGAGCAGTACACTAAATATTCCATGGCTAAGAATTTGGCCTATTGTTTTTACATTTTGGATTACTTACCAGATTAATACAGTGAAATCACTGAAATTAAAAATTTCGTGGCCCACTCTCTAGCTGCCAGTAAGTATGAAAACAGGAACCAGTGCTCTAATTGCAAGAATGAAGATTAAATGGTACTCTTGTGGGTGCACTTAACATTTAAGTATTGTGACGGAGCAAGGCCAGATGGCTATAGTAAAGTAGTGGGAGACAGATATATTTAGCCACAGGCTAAACAAGTCCCTGTTACCAGGATAAGTAAATGGCAGCTGCTCCAGGTCAATTAACACACCTTGGGCCAATTAAGATCTTTCCAGAAGGCAGGGAAGACAGCTAGGTTGATTGGGACACCTGAAGCCAATCAGGGGCTGGCTAAAACTAGTTGAAAGCCTCCAGATAGTCAGGTGGGCGCGCGTGTCAGGAGCTGTAGGAGGAAGCTGCCCTGTTGGAGAAACTGAGCAGTACAAACCATATCAGGCACAAGGAAGGAGGCCCTGAGGTATGGGTAAAGTAGATATTGAGGAAGTGGGGGCTGCTGTGGGGAAGTGGCCCAGGGAATTGTATGTGTCCTGTTTCCAAAAGGTTAGCTACCATAGCTGATACTATTAGGGTCCCTGGGATGGAGCCCAGAGTAGAGGACGAGCCCGGGCTCCCACTTCCCCCCCCTCCCCAAATTAATCACAGAGACTGGGAGACAGAGACTGTGCAAGGGAGAGTAGCTTCTCCTCACCTCCCTTGCTAGCTTATGATGAAAATGGCTCAGTAGCTTGTGACCCTTGCCTCTGGAGAGAAAAGGGCTATGTGGAGGGTCACAGTGAGCCTTTGAGGCTAGCGAAATCCGCCAGGAAGCGCGGGACCCATAGAAACAAGGACAGAGTTTTGTCACAGTATGTACTGAGCAAAAGAACATATGGAAAATGATGTCTGTACCACAGCATCTTCTAGTGTATTGTACATAATAACGCAAGTGGCAACAAGGGAATACCTATCAAAGATGAAGACTGGCAGTAGAGAAATGGCAGATTTCATAGACTCATAGACTTTAAGGTCAGAAGGGACCAATATGGTCATCTAGTCTGACCTCCCGCATGATGCAGGCCACAAAAGCTGACCCACCCACAACAGAATCTTCCAGCCTGCGACCCCTGCCCTATGCTGCGGAGGAAGGCGAAAAACCTCCAGGGCCTCTGCCAATCTACCCTGGAGGAAAATTCCTTCCCGACCCCAAATATGGCGATCAGCAGAACCCCGAGCATAGAGGCAAGATTCTACAGCCGGACCCTCATTTTACCCGCGATGGCACGTTAATGCCTAATTGACTAAAATCACGTTATCCCTTCAAACCATTCCCTCCATAAACTTATCTAGCCTAATCTTGAAGCCAGAAAGGTCTTTCGCCCCCACCGTTTCCCTCGGAAGGCTGTTCCAAAATTTCACCCCTCTGACGGTTAGAAACCTTCTTCTAATTTCAAGCCTAAACTTCCCCACGGCCAGTTTATATCCATTCGTTCTCGTGTCCACATTACTACTGAGCTGAAATAATTCCTCTCCCTCCTTGGTATTAATCCCTTTGATATATTTAAAGAGAGCAATCATATCCCCCCTCAGCCTTCTTTTGGTTAGGCTAAACAAACCGAGCTCCTCGAGTCTCCTTTCATAGGAAAGGTTTTCCATTCCTCGGATCATCCTAGTGGCCCTTCTCTGTACCCGTTCCAGTTTGAGTTCATCCTTTTTAAACATAGGAGACCAGAACTGCACACAGTACTCCAAATGAGGTCTCACCAGCGCCTTCTATAACGGAAGCAGCACCTCCCTGTCCCTACTAGAAATACCTCGCCTAACGCATCCCAAAATCGCATTAGCTTTTTTCACAGCCACGTCACATTGCCGACTCATAGTCATCCTGCGATCAACCAGGACTCCGAGGTCCTTCTCCTCCTCCGTCACTTCCAACCTATGCGTCCCTAACTTATAACTAAAATTTTTATTAGTCATCCCTAAATGCATCACCTTACACTTCTCACTATTAAATCTCATCCTATTATTGTTACTCCAATTTACAAGGTCATCCAAGTCTCCCTGCAGAATATCCCGATCCTTCTCTGAATTGGCAATACCTCCCAACTTTGTGTCATCCGCAAACTTTATCAGCCCACTCCTACATTCGGTTCCGAGGTCAGTAACGAATAGATTGAATAAAATCGGACCCAAAACCGAACCTTGAGGAACCCCACTGGTGACCTCCGTCCAACCCGACAGTTCACCTTTCAGTACTACCCGCTGCAGTCTCCCCTTTAACCAGTTCTTTATCCACCTCTGGAATTTCATATCGATCCCCATCTTTTCCAATTTAACCAATAATTCCTCGTGCGGCACAGTATCAAACGCTTTACTAAAATCGAGGTAAATTAAATCCACCGCATTTCCTTTATCTAGAAGGTCTGTTATTTTCTCAAAGAAGGAGATCAAGTTGGTTTGGCACGATCTGCCTTTCGTAAACCCATGTTGTAATTTGTCCCAATTGCCATTCACCTCAAGGTCCTTAACTACTTTTTCCTTCAAAATTTTTTCCAAGACCTTGCATACTACAGAAGTTAAACTAACAGGCCTGTAGTTACCCGGGTCACTTTTTTTCCCCTTCTTAAAAATAGGAACCACATTAGCTATTTTCCAGTCCATCGGTACCACCCCCGAGTTTACAGATTTATTAAAAATTATCGCCAAGGGGCTTGCAATTTCTCGCGCCAGCTCCTTCAATATTCTAGGATGGAGATCATCCGGTCCACCCGATTTAGTCCCATTTAGCTGGTCAAGTTTGGCTTCCACCTCTGATACTGTAATTGCAATCGCCCCTCCTTTATTCCCCTCTGTCTCGCTCCCTCTATTCCTAAGCCCTTCATTAGCCTTATTAAACACCGACGCAAAATATTCATTTAGATATTGTGCCATGCCTAGATTATCCTTAATCTCCACTCCATTTACATGCTTCAGCGGTCCCACTTCCTCTTTCTTTGTTTTCTTCCTATTTATATGGCTATAAAACCTCTTACTATTGGATTTAATTCCCCTCGCGAGGTCCAACTCTACACGGCTTTTGGCCTTTCTCACCGCATCCCTACATGCTCTGACCTCAATAAGGTAGGTTTCCTTGCCGATCTGTCCCCTCTTCCATTCTTTGTACGCTTTCTGTTTTTTCTTAATCGCCCCTTTGAGACGCCCGCTCATCCAGCTAGGTCTAATTCTCCTGCCTACTAATTGTTTCCCCTTTCTCGGGATCCAGGCCTCGGACAGCTCGTGCAACTTCAGCTTGAAATAATCCCAGGCCTCATCTGCCTTTAGCTCTCTAAGTATGTTAGCCCAATCCACTTCCCTAAGTAGTTGCCTTAATTTATTAAAGTTGGCCTTTTTGAAATCGTAAACCTTAGTCACAGTTTTATTTCTGTTAATCCTTCCATTTAGTTTAAACCGAATTAGCTCATGGTCACTCGAGCCAAGGTTGTCCCCTACTACCATTTCCTCAACTAGGTCTTCACTACTCACCAGCACCAAATCTAAAATGGCATCCCCCCTCGTCGGTTCAGCTACTACTTGATGAAGGAATTCATCTGCTAGCACGTCTAGGAACATCTGAGCCCTATTATTGTTACTAGCATTTGTTCCCCAATCTATGTCTGGGAAGTTAAAGTCCCCCATGATCACACAGCTCTTATTAGTTTTTACTTCCTTAAAAACACTAAATAGTTCTCTGTCCGCATCCAGGCTAGATCCCGGCGGTCTATAGCACACCCCAAGCAGTATCTCAGGGGAGGCTCTAGTAGTTCTTTTACCCAGTGTAATCATTGCCCAGACAGACTCTGTCTTATCCATTCCATCACTTATTATTTCTTTACATTTTAGCTCATTATTCACATACAGTGCCACACCCCCACCTTTACCTTTTTTCCGGTCATTCCTAAACAGCACATACCCTTCGATACCTGTACTCCAGTCATGACTACAGTTCCACCATGATTCGGTTATTCCTATGATATCAGGTTTCATTTCTTGGACCAGGAGCTCCAATTCCTCCATTTTGTTACCTAGGCTTCTCGCATTGGTGTATAAACATCTTACCGTATGCTGTCTATCCTTTCTCCCATTAGTTATGCACTTTGGTACGGACCCCGTAGTGTCCATCCGCCCCCTCCTTCTAATGTCCAATTCCCTACCCCTATCTATATCTGTGCTTATCTCTTTTCTAAGAACAATGCATAAGATCTTCTCTACCAGTGGAGGATCTGGCCTCAGTTAAGATAGATCATTCCATCAGACACTAATGTAGCAGAACAATTAGTATGAAGAACTAAACAGAGCATATGAACAAGGGAGTCAGGGACTGGATTAATCAGGAAATAGAAAGCAATGAAAAAACCTTGTATTATGAAACTGGAAAAGAGTAATGTGACAACTAACTCTAGGGAAATTAAGAGGAGATTTTTAGAATACAGTGTGACCTTTGTTGTAATCTCTTGTTTCTTCATTCTAGGACAAATTTAGAGAGTTCTTGCAGAGACAAATTAACAAGGCAGTTATGGTGATGATAGAATGTATACCTGCGGATTTTTTTTAAAAGAGAAAAACTTGATACACCTGCTAATAAAATAAATTACATGTATTCAATTGATTATTAACCAATAGAAAATGGAGTCATACTAGACATATTGCAAATGCATTAAAAGCCTTTAGATTGTTTTTTATATGAGTCAATAGCACTATTAAAGCAATGGGATTCCAAAGTATTGGTTAAGGGCCATGACAGAGGCTAGACTGAGATTAAAAAACTCTAATAAATTTGATAAGAACTGTGCCACTGTGAGCAACACTGCTGGTCCCAAGCCCAGATAAAAGAGGAGGAGTTCTGCAGTTGGATTTGTGGCCCACACAGATAAAACATTGCTGCAACAGAAACAGTTCAGTTAAACCAAAGCTTGAGGACAGTAGAGGAGATGGAGCTCAAAACCCAAGTATGAGAGATCTTAGTGAAAGCCAAAAGGAGGCGGAGATCTTGACACACTGAATCCTGATGACCAAATCTATAACTAAAGTAGGCACATGGAATTAACATTCTTTGTATAGTACGGAAAAGCTGACAGGTTACATAAAAATGTAAAAAACAAAAAAAAACACAAAAAACCACCCTTCTGAACATATTTGGAATCAGTGAGACAAGATTGACAAAGAGAAGCAAGATGGTGTCTGATGGTGCTACAGTCTTATACCCAGGAGGAATACATGAAAGATGTAGGAATTATGCTGGATAACATCACACCGAAGACCCTGCTGGCTTGGGAGCCAGTGAACAACAGAACAAAAGCCAGGCTGCAAACAAGACATCAAGTGTAAAATAATCCAAGTATATTGTCATAACTATAAAGGGAAGGGTAACAGCTCTCCTGTGTACAGTACTATAAAATCCCTCCTGGCCAGAGACTCCAAAATTCTTTTACCTGTAAAGGGTTAAGAAGCTCAGGTAACCTGGCTGACACCTGACCCAAAGGACCAATAAGGGGACAAGATACTTTCAAATCTTGGGGGGGGGGGGGGGGGGGAAAGGCTTTTGTGTGTGTCCTTTGTTTAAGGGGTTGTTCGCTCTTGGGTCTGAGAGGGACCAGACATCAATCCAGGTTCTCCAAATCTTTCTGAATAAGTCTCTCATATTTCAAACTTGTAAGTAAACAGCCAGGCAAGGCGTGTTAGTTTATCTTTGTTTTCTCAACTTGTAAATGTACCTTTTACTAGAGTGTTTATCTCTGTTTGCTGTACTTTGAACCTAAGGCTAGAGGGGGGTCCTCTGAGCTCTTTAAGTTTGATTACCCTGTAAAGTTATTTTCCATCCTGATTTTACAGAGATGATTTTTACCTTTTTCTTTAATTAAAAGCCTTCTTTTTAAGAACCTGATTGATTTTTCCTTGTTTTTAGATCCAAGGGGGTTGGATCTTGATCCACCAGGAGTTGGTGGGAGACAGGAGGGGGATGGTTAATTTCTCCTTGTTTTAAGATCCAAGGGGTTTGGATCTGTATTCACCAGGGAATTGGTGAAGGTCTCTCAAGGCTACCCAGGGAAGGGAATTAGCTTTGGGATGGTGGCAGCAGACCAGATCTAAGCTGGTAGTTAAGCTTAGAAGTTTTCATGCAGGCCCCCACATTTGTACCCTAAAGTTCAGAGTGGGGAAGCAGCCTTGACATATATGCATCAATAAACCACAGTTGACTGTGAAAAGGATACTTGCTGCACCTGTTGGTAGAATGTATTGGATGATGTACCTAACCATGACATCAAGTTGATGATAGGTGACTTGAATGCACAAATCAACAACAATTCTACTGGCTGGGAAGGAATCATGGACACAGGAGTGGAAATCATCCAAACTGATAATGGCAAATGGTCTTGGATCTCTTTGGCACACAGACACACTAAAGACAGGAGGCAGTCTCTTCCAGCACAAGAGGATTCACATGGAGATCATAAGATAATGTGACTGTTAACCAGATATATCATGTGTGTATATATCTAAGAAATGGGCATCATCTTTGAGGAATGTCAGAATCTGCACAGAAGCAGATGTTGGCTCAGATCATCATCTTATAGTGGCCATGTTACAACTTAAACTCAAAAAGATCACAAAGATGGACATAACAATAGAGAAGTTAATGGGCAAAGAAATGGAACTCGTATTCCAGATTGCACTTAGTAAGCATTCCAATATTTTATAGAGCCACACTGATAAGAGTCTGGGAGACAGATGATCAAACTGGAAGAAGATGGTAGTCAAGACATTAAAGGAAGTAGTGGGTCTCCGAAGGGGTGGAAGAAAGATGCATGCATTACGTCTGGAACATGGGCAGTGGTTGATGAGCAGAAAGCTCTGAAAGCAAAACAGGAACAGTGCAAGACACAGGCAGGATTCTTAGGGTGGATACAAGATACAGAGAAAAGACAAAGAAATAAAGAATGAAGAAGGCAGTGGATGAAATATTTTGAGAAAAGGATGAATTCTGTCCAGATAGATCATGTTGTAAACCACCACTCACTTTTCAAAAGATCATTTAAAGAGATACTGCTTGGCAAAAAAACATCTTAACCAATTTTAAGAAAGTGTTCAATACTGTTCACAGAGGGACCCTACAGAATATTGCTAGAAGCTATGGAATGACAAACAAGCTGATCAAATAAGGAGTTTAAATGATAGAAGTAGATGCCCAGTAAGATCGGATACCAGCCTGGGTGAGTGGTTAGATATTATGATTGGAGTTAGGAAAGGGTGTGGTTATCATCAGTACTCTTCATATTAGTGTAGTAGGAAGAGGGCCTGAAACATAAGTCCTTGTATCAGAGGCCTAGTATGAGGCCTGAGCTAAAGGTGTCAAAGCTTTGCTACTATAAAGCAAAGTTAAGTTGTGAGCAAGAGGCAGGCCCTGTTCACAGAATCTGGCAAGAACATGGCTAATATTACAGAAAACACACATTCTTAAGTAGTGCGAGGCACAAGACTATATATGCAAACACATTCCAGAAAGGTGGTACCAGAACACCTTGATACCAAACACATTCCTCAAAGATAACAGGAACACACCTACCCACCCTAAAGATGAGGTCAGGATGACAAAATGATGGATAGAGATGTTTTGATCGAACCAACTTGTACAAGGTAATGGGTGGTACCCAAAAACGTCAGAGGTAATACGTAACTTGTTTGTATCTGTGTATAAAGAGGTATCTCAGAGGGAGTGTCTTTGGCTGGCCTAGGGGATAATGGAAAGTCCCACCATTAACTGAGCCAGTCCATTGCAATGGGCTTACATGTGTTAGTGTATAGTGTACCTGTAACCATTGGGCCAGGGACATTAGGACTGTGCTTCATTGACAGTAAACCTGACCAAGTTCCTTCGCTATGAACCGAGTCTGTGGATTTACTGGGTGGTTCGCTCAAGGTCTGCTGTGCCAGCTGTCTGTGCAGAGCTGGGACAGCACACACACACACACACACACAGCTGATGACAATTAGCAATAGACTGGGTGATGAAGCAGGCAGTAAAAGGCATCATGGACAGTGTAAAAAGGGTTAGCAGAGACGAGTAACTTGACAGTTTGCCAATTATATTGCTTTACTAAATATGATGTAGAACAGAATGATTGTCCTTATATCAGAAGATCAGCAAAAAATGGATTGAAAGTAAATGCGGAGAAAATCAAGATGATGAAGGTAGGGAACGGGATAACAGATGCAAAGGTGTACGTGGATGGAAAAGAAATCTAACAGGTAGAAGAGTTGAGCCACCTAGGGAGTGTGATGACAATTAAAGGTGGCTGTGATAAAGATATTCATATTAGATTAGGAAAAGCAAACACTTCTTTTGAAAGGAGGAAGAACATCTGGTCAGAGGACTCCATACCAAACTAAAGGTCAGATTATACCAGGTGATTGTACTGACCATGCTACTGTACGGAGCAGAGACTTGGCTGATGGCAGTGGCTAACAAAGATTGGAGGCTGCCCAGCACAAATATCTGAGGAAAGACAAAATAACAAATGTGAGAGTAAGGGAGCTGACAAAGCAGAACATAGAAAATATCATCAAAGAAAGAAGGCTCAGGCAGTTGGGACATGTATGCCTTATGGAAGGAGCAGGGCCGGCTCTAACTTTTTTGCTGCCCCAAGCAGCAAAAAAAAGCGACGACCCCTCCCCCCCCCCCCGCCGAGCGCCGCGCCACCGGAACCCCCTCCCCCCTGAGCGCCGCGCTCCGCGCCGCCCCCCCGCCGAGCGCCGCGCCGCTGGAGCGCCCCCCCCCGTGGAATGCCGTGCCGCGCTCCCCCCGCCGCCCCTTACCAGGTGCCGCCCCAAGCATGTGCTTGGTTGCCTGGTGCCTGGAGCCGGCCCTGGGAAGGAGGGAGACATACTAAGGAAGCATTGTACTGGGTAACCGAAGGAGGGAAGAGAAAGTGAGGAAGGTCAAGAAAGAACTGTCAGAAGACAAATGACAGAGGGTATCCAATGTGCTAGCATCACCTTGGAAGAAGTACCAAAACTAGTGAATGTCCATAATCAGTGGAGGAACTGGACTGCCCAGCTCCTCAATGGCACAGAAGGGTCTAAGGTAAGGTAAATTTGATAAAATGAGATACATATCTAAAAGATTGAGACATTTTATTCATTATAATCTGCCAACATCTTAATCTGTTGGAAATAATATTACAAAGACAGATCTTGTCTCCAGGAAGGAACATTTTACAAAATTGCCTACAAAATTATATGCCATGAAGTATGGCAGTAGAAGTCACAACATTACATAGTTTCTATTTGTCCAATCATCCTGGGCTAGTAACTTTTTGTTTGGTAAGAAGTATAATTAATTGGGTGAAATTCTGGCCCCCTTGAAAATCAATGGGAGTTTTGTCATGGATTCCAGCGAGGTCAAGATTTCATGCACTGGCTTTCTCATGGTTGTCAGTCATCCCAGGAAATGCTGACAAGTAGATTTTGGGCCCAAGATGATAAATCTGCAGTGGTATTGATTAATAAGGGGCTTCAACATACAGGCTGCACAAATTACTCTGGGAGATCCTGAGATACTAGACCTTAAAATCTTTACATAATTAAACATGGAAAAGTTATTTTAGGTTATTGCTTAGAGGCTTCTAAAATTTGGTTATTTAAAAGATGGAATGTCTGGCCATCCTAATGTTATGTTCAGTTAATGTCTGATCTAACACTCATTAAACTCTATGGAAACACTCCCGCTGACTTCAACAGGGTCACTATTTAGCTGCAAATTTTACATTTTTGGAACATAACATTTTCTGCAGGAAAATCCTGTTATGTTTGCAACAAAACAATAAGCAAAAAATGGAAAATGTCATTCTGAGGGAAATGAAACATTGAATATTTCAGTAAACTATATTAGTAAGGGCTTTGTATGAACCTACAGGGAATTCAAAATGGCAGCCAATCCACAGGGGATGTGAGCCGCCGCCGCTGCCCCTCCCGGAGCAGGCTCAGGGCCCCACGCCCCGGCGGCAGCTCACATGCCCGGGAGCCGCAGAGCCTGAGCGTGGCGAGGGGAGAGGCGGGGGGGTGTGTGCACTGGGGCCTCTGCCCGCATGCATCTGCTGCAGCCGGCAGGAGCCCCCGGGTAGGCACCAGGCCGCCGCCTGGGCAGGAGGGGCGGCGGGCGCGGCTTCTCCCCGCTAGCGGCGCCGCTGCTGCCTTTGCAGGGCTCCTGCCCCCCTGTGCCGCGCCGGCTCCTCCCTGGCTGGGGCTCGCCGCCCCTGCAAGCCGACGCTCTGGCTCTCCGGTGCCTCCGGAAGGCGACTCCTACCTGCCGAGCCAGGGCACTGCTTTTTGGTGCCCCCAGGGCTGTCCTTAGGATTTATGGGGCCCTATGCAGTATTATTAAACTGGTGCCCCTATGCCCGACGGCAGCCTGAGCTTGCAACCCGGCAGGGGCGGGGGCG
This sequence comes from Emys orbicularis, assembly GCF_028017835.1. Taxonomy (NCBI): domain Eukaryota; kingdom Metazoa; phylum Chordata; order Testudines; family Emydidae; genus Emys; species Emys orbicularis. The sequence goes on along the minus strand of NC_088686.1, from coordinate 90,884,310 downwards.
GAGGGACAAGGCAGAAAGAATAACAAGACACCCGGCCTGCCTCACGGTGGCGGAGAGTCACAGTTCCCCACAAAGACCCCTGTACCCTCTCCCTCACGCAGAATGGACATGCAGAAGGTACCTAATTAAAAGCACTAAACTTGGGATAAAAAATGTCAGTCACAGGTTTTTTTGATATGCCCTGAAGTTTGTCAGACATTTATTTGCAAAAACTTTGTAGTAAGGGTGAGTCAGCTGTCCTGCTGAATACAACATTAAATATTATGGAATACATGATGCAGCTCTTCTCTGTTTTACATTTTCTTAATCAGTATTTCTAAGCTGATTTTATATTTTAAATGTACTCTTAAGCCTTCATAAAGTAATCATTCCAGATTACTACATATTTAACTCACTGAAACAGACATTTTAAATTAATCAGTCACAGAGGTTTAGTGTGTTCATAACAACGTTCATTGCTTTTAGAAAAAGGGAACATAATTTACTGTGTGTGATCTCCATAACAATACACATGTTTATGAAATTTCACCAACTTTAAAAAATATGTTTCCAAAGATTTTAGGCATAACAAAGGATTTTATATCTTACTAAAGGTACTGATTTTGCTTAAAACTAGTTCATCAGATAGTCAGAAGTAAAGAAAGGGAAACTCTTTGTCCAGCTATCTGGAAGCAAAGGGCTGTTACTTCCTTCGTGGGGGGGGGGGGGGGGGGAGGGGGGAGGAGGGGTGAAGGGAGAAGTGGATGGACAGAAAGAACAGGAAGACTTTGGAGAGTTTTTTTTTACTATAGTAATTAAAATGTATATTTTAGATAAGGGTGGTCTTTTGAAGAATTTATTTAAAAAACCATATGTCTGAAGATCCAAGCATTTAAGGCTAAAGATGATTGTGCATCTAAAAATCTATGCAAGGATTTTTTTAGAGATGTACTTTTATAATCTTCACCAACTCACTAATGAAATATTTTTAAAGCAAATTTTAAACTAAGGTCCTGTAGACTGACAGTTTCTGAATGTACTGACAAAAACAGTTGTGCATGATTGTAATATTTACTCAGAACATAACAGTAGATATCTGGGGGTTGGCAAATGCCTGTTAAATGTCTTCATTACCCCTTGAATGGCTCTTTAACAGTTTCAGTGTTGTGCTAATAGGTCTGGCAGGCTGGAGACTGTTTCTCTTTTAACTACTAGATCCCCTGCCCAGGAAGACTCAGAGCCTGCAGGAAGGGTCAGAACAGGGGTAGGAAAACCAGTCGGGTGGACACTAAGACCCAGTGGTGCCCCAAATTTTCAGGTGCCCTACCCAGCTGCCTATGCCTGAGGATGGCCCCGGGCACCCCTAACCACTTGCCGCCCTAGGCCACTGCCTAGTTTGCCTAGTGGTTGCACTGGCCCTGGAAGAGATTAATTCATATACCTGAGCATACATTTGAACCCAGAATGTTTCTTGCAAGTATTAAGCATGTGAACTTGTGCTGAAACTCCATGTTTAATTTTCTGTGCCCCTCACCCAATCTCTTTAGGTATTGCAGCTCACAGTTCTGAAGCCTATGAGAAAAGGAACATATAACATTTGGTCTACAGAGTAAGTTTAAAGCACTGGGGCCGGATTCTGTTGTCCCTACTCAAGTGAAACTCCCACTTGACTTTAGTGGGATTTTCACTCAAGAAATGACTGTGGAACGTGGACCCTCTTCATAATTCATTGCATTATAGAGTGGACAGCTTATAATGTAAGTGCTGACATCAAGAAGCAGAGGTAGCGGGAAAAACAAAAGTACAGTAGCGGCAGATAATCAGTTGATCAAAACCAGCATCACCCAGTGTGGCAAACTCTTGTACAGTAGGTGTCTACATTTTCTGGTATTATCCGTCACATGCAGGAAATTAAGATATACCTGTTCCACCCTCTCACCTTTCACTTTAAATCAGAAACAAGAAAAACAAAATGTCAGCTAGCTCTAAGGTTCCAGTTATCAGTCTCCTGCAAAATCCCATCATTTTAAATTAACAGCCTAATTATATAACTACAAGAGGAAAACTAAACAAAATTTGATGCTGAAAAGTCATTAATAGCATTAATGATAAACTATGCCTATTACTCAGTCTAGGTATCCCCAGTTCTAAATCTGTTTTGCAAATCCAAGTGTCATTTATTTCATAGCATATGCAGTGGCTGTGCTGCTCAATGTAGGAGCCTTGGGAGTTACAGTAGCAGATGCTGAAAGTCTTGGAAACAATCCACGAACATAGGCCTTAGTGGGTTGTCTAGGTTCACAGTAAGAAAAGGCAACTAATGCTACTATTTAGGCATCTATCCCTGGGTCAGCCACCTCACCCTGCCACTGCTACTTCGTGCACTTCTACAGACAGCCAAGTACTTCCCCATCTTGATTTTTTTTATTATTCTAATGGTTTGCGTTAGCTTGGCCATATTTCTTTTTCCCTATCAAACTACAAATGCACATTTTGCATAATGAAGAAAAAAACTGGAAGGAGCAGGAGGGAGAACATGTGCACATAGCTGGTGTCTGTAAATACATGCTCTTACCACATCTCTCCACCACATCAAATAAAAGCTCCTTACCTTTAAGGCCCTTTACAAAGTAGCCTTTCCCTATTTACCTGCTTTGGTATGCGATCACACTATTCCCCATTCTCCTCCCCCTGCAAATGACACCATTTTGCTCCCACAACTGCCTTCAATCTTTCCTCCATTCCACCCTTTGTGCACAGTATCAAAGGGGTAGCCGTGTTAGTCTGGATCTGTAAAAGCAGCAAAGAGTTAGGGTGACCAGACGTCCCGATTTTATCGGGACTGTCCCGATATTTGCTTGTTTGTCCCGTGTCCCGACCAATGTTAGGTCGGGACACTGGACAAACAAGCAAGGCTCCCGCGCACAGGCGGAGCCTGGAAGGGCTCGCGCCCCCCCCTGCCCTGACTCCGCCCCTTCCTTCCCCCATTGGCTCCCTCCCCAAATCCCCGCCTCTTCCCAAGCACGCCCTTCCCGGGAGACGCAGGGGAGCGCGGGGCCGGAGTGAGTGAGAGTCCGGCCTGGCCCCGAGTGCAGGCAGGACTCAGTTGGGTGGTACCTGGAGGGAGAGTAGGGGGGCGGCCCGCGGGGCCAGGCGGCGGCTGTTCTCCCCACCTGGGCAGCGGGACTCGAGAGCAGCCGCTGCTGCAGCTCCCACTGCTGCGGGGGGAGGAAGCGGCCAAGCACATGGCGCTCGGCGGCTGCAGCTCTGGCGCCCGGGCCCAAACCCCCCGAGCCCAGGCCTGCTGCGGGGACCCAGTAGCGTGCACGCTGCGCCCAGCCCCTGGCCAGTCGTGTCTGGGCTGGCTGCCCAGCTGGTGCAATCCTGCGGGCGGCCCCGGGGCGGAGACATCGGCAGCCCCGTTCGTTCCCCTGCGGGACCTGAGCGGGATGGGGGCGCTGGGGCCTGCTGCCCCCACTCCGGGGCCGCCCGCGGGATTGCACCAGCTGGGCAGCCAGCCCAGACGCGACTGGCCAGGGGCTGGGCTCGGGGGGTCCGCGGGCACCAGAGCCGCAGCCGCAGAATGCCACGTGCTTGGCCAGCGCCCGCTTCCTCCCCCCGCTGCAGTGGGAGCTGCAGCAGCGGCTGCTCCCGAGTCCCACTGCCCAGGTGGGGAGAACAGCCGCTGCCTGGCCCCGCGGGCCACCCCCCTACTCTCCCTCCAGGTACGGCACCCAAGTCTTGCCTGCTCGGGGCCAGGCCGGACTCACACTCACCCCGGCCCCGCGCTCCCGGGCCTCCCTCCAGCGCTTGCGGAGGGAGGAGGAATGGGGGGGGGGGGGGGTTGTTTTGGTTTTTTTTTGCTCTGCCACCATTTTCCCCCCCTCTGCCTCGCCCCCCACATCCCGATATTTGACCTGGGTGATCTGGTCACCCTACAAGGAGTCCTGTGGCATGCATCCGAAGAAGTGGGTATTCACCCACGAAAGCTCATGCTCCAAAATGTCTGTTAGTCTATAAGGTGCCACAGGACTCTTTGCTCCTTTGTGCACATAATGCCCTCCCCAAATTAGTCCACAATGCCATTATCCTGCATTGCCCTTCAAATTAGATCTCCTCAAAACACATCTGGTGTCTATAGGAAATAGCTAACTGCCAATAGCTAGGTAGAGGGCCAGTAGGGAATTCAGACACTAATCTGCCAGATTAATGGCATTGTGGACTAATTATACATTATCTATCTATATCTATAGATATATACACACACACACACACACACACACACACAGGCAGTCCTCAGACTTACGACATAATTGGTTCCTGAAAATTGCGTCTTAAGTCGAAAATGTCATAACTCAAAATTTCCCATAGGAACAATGTCAGCTCGAGCATCATAAAGTTGAAACCAATGTCGTAAAGTCAAAACACGATGACAATTTATAAACGTTGTGCCATTCGTCGTAACTCAAACATTGTAAAATATATAAAGACGTGAAACAATTAAGTTTGGTGTCTGAATTTCCTACTAGCCATCTACATACCTGTTAGAGCAGCAGAGAGATGTAACAAGAAGAGTACAGAGGAAGGTGCCATGGATAGAATGAGACCAGGAAGATAACCTTAGCAGCAGTGTTTTGAATGGACCTGGGGAGAGCAAGTTGGACTTGTTTGAAAGACAGGGGATTTTTGTTTTCTCTTGGCAAGAGTACTTCCTAAAAAATAGTTTGACACAAAATAAGCCATGAACTGCAGAAGCCGCATGCTTTTATTAGCCAGATTTGCTTGCAGGAAGAAAAACCAAAAATAACTAGTGTCGATATGTATGGCATTCAAAACATAGTACTCAGTGGCTTATTCATAAGCTATTTCAAACAAAATAGAAAACATTCATTTGGCAGCCATTGCTGGGCCAACTAGGTGCCACTGCATGGGCAACATGGGTTTGCCCTCCCAAGCCAGTAGAAAACAGCTCCAGACAAACTAAATTGAACACTACCAAAGCATTTTAAACTCCTCTATGGGCTTCAGTCTCTGATAGCTCTTGGGCTCCTTTTCAGCTCTCTATTCTTCTTGCAGCCACAGGACTACCTCCCGGGAGCCTGGCCCTTGCTCCAGTACCCACCACAGGAGTTTCTCCACTCCTGTGGCTCTCCTTTCCAGACATAAAGCTGCTCTACTGGTCTCCTCTGCAGCCAGCTCTGACTGTATTCTTACCCCTTTTTATTATGAGGCCCCGGCGTTACGTGCTAACACCTGACTCCATTAGTCCTGCCTCTTCAGGCTATGATGCAGTTAATTATAGCACAGCCGGGGCTGGCCCCATTTACCCTGAAAGGGGCCAGTCACCTTCTGACACATGCCTAGGCTCTCTACCTCAGAGTTCTCCTCTTTCACAGCTGAACTCTGTGTATACCCAATACCCTGAATCTTCAGCCTTGAAAAGCATCTTGCACAAGAGCAGTAGCCACTTTGCCGCCTGCTCTGTCTTCCCAGCATCCAGACACAGCTAAGAATAATTATGTAACATAAGATCTAGGTGGCTTGTTAGGAACTAAGTACTTCCTAATTTTCCAAAAGGTTTGAAAGAGTAGATGATAATAATTACTGTTATAAGGCTCAATAAAGATTAGTATCCCAATTTATTGTGTACTGCCTTCTCTGGATCCAATTCCAAATTTCATGGCTCTAATGATACCTACAGAAAAGAGTATTAGGGGAAGCCATATACCTCATCACTTTCTTTCTTCCTCTCCAGGTCAGAGTGCAGGAACACAAACAAATTATATATGTGTGTGTATTCTCTCTCACCTCTCTCCCCCACAACCACCATCTCTACAACAATAATTGAACATGTGTCTGCATCACTTAATGTGTCAGCTTCTCTAAAGATGAGCTACAGCCATAATGGTGGAAGGGCCGGCCATGTGAAATCCTCACTTGTTTTCTAAATAATTCCATCCTTCTAGCTTGCTTCATAATATTTGTGAGTAAGTCTGAAGCTACAGCTATGAAAAGGCAATTAAGTAAAGAAGTAACCAGGCAACAACAAATCCAGTTATAGAAACTTGTAACACATTATAACGCTTATATAATAGGTTATTTCTGCTTCTGAGCATCTGAGTACAGTACGTGTCAGGCTCGGCTGACAGGAGTCGTAGCTGAAGTTTTCAGCATTTAGTAATTTCATTGGTTTCTTGCGTTGCCCACTCCTTTGTCGTGTGACATCCTGTACTGAGTATTTTAGGAGTAATGTTCCATTTCAAAGGTTGCTATATTGTTCCTCAGCAACATTATTGATTATACATTCGGACCCTGCAGTCACTTTCACCATCATTTTAAAGCAGACAAAATGTGGACATTTTAAACTGTGGCTGGCATATCAGCTCTTGTTTATTGACAATAGTCACTTCCATATGACCTGTCAGTAGCTCAGGCCCCAACATATACATTTTGTAAGGAGGTTTTTACAAAATCAGAGATTGATTAAATGTTGGTTCAGATTTTTAATCTGTCTAGGAAATTTATACACAACTGTTAGTATTAACAGGAATGGTGTGCCAAAATCCCATCAGTTCCTTTGAAAAATCTCATATGCTTTCATGGTTTTATTTAGTAATGTAAAGGAAAACAATTTGTTTCCATTTAAATATTCATCTCATATGTGCAGTCCAAATATAGCAGAATTGCATTAACATTTGACAACCAGAAAGTGAAACTAACTAATCTATTAAAAAACAACAAAACATGGCAAGACAGATGTTGGAAAAAATAAAATTATATTTTTAAAATTGCTCCAGTCATAATAGAAGCTTAGCTCTATTTCACTGTTGAGCAGTCAACAATGGATGGTGCCTTTGCCCTCAAGCTTCTGGCTGAGCTGCACTGAGAATTTAACCACAGTCTTCAAATGTCATATAATTGACATCCAAGTGGCTTTTGATTCGGTCGACAGGTCAGCACTTTGGCTCACACTGAAAGGAGTTGGTGTTCTAGATTTTCTGCTAACCCTGGCACGTGATCTTCACAGTGGTACTGGTGCAAGTGTGCTCATTAGTTCAGGGCTTTCACCGTGTTTCTACACAAACTCAACAGTGTGGCAGGGATGCATTCTTGCCCTGACACCAATCAGTCAAGCTATCAACTGGATATTAGAACATGGCACTCCACTCATCAGAATCAAGGTTGGCAATGTGTTTATCAACCAAGATTACACTGATGAAGCTGCCTTTCTTGTGGAGAAGTCAGAGAATTTCAGCCTCACCCTCCAAGATACTACCCATGCTATGGGGTTGAATGTCTTATCATAGAAGACAAGAGGTTCAGAAACTTGGGTTTGGGCCACCAGAACCCCTGGTGTAAGTGGGGTCAAGGACTGTGAAAGAGCATTGATGAGTTACCTAAGCTGCAAGCAGAGTTCAAACGATCAAAGCAAACTGGATGTTCGACCAATAGGTCTCATTGCTTCCTGCACAAAGTCCATGTCTCACTTATGTACACAAAACATCTTTGTGCGGAGATAAAACTTCAGATTCTTTCAAACCTGTATACTACCTGTATTGATATATGGGTCAAACCTGGACCCTCTTACAGGCAGACTTGAAGCAGCTAGAGGCATTTCAGATGCGCTAAATCCGGAGCATAAAATGGTTAAATAAATAAATAAATATATGGAGATATACCTATCTCATAGAACTGGAAGGGACCCCAAAAGGTCATTGAGTCCAGCCCCCTGCCTTCACTAGCAGGACCAAGTACTGATTTTTGCCCCAGATCCCTAAGTGGCCCCCTCAAGGATTGAACTCACAACCCTAGCTTTAGCAGGCCAATGCTCAAACCACTGAGCTATTTCTCCCCCCTCAAAATGTCACACTATCACAGAGATCTGGCCTTCCTTCAATAGGTATTAAGTCTCTTCAGCCTGATAGCCAGGATGGACAAATACATCCCAGCAGACCATGCTCTCAAAATTCTCCATTGATATGTGAAGGGGTACACATCCTGACACACCTGGCACCACATGCTACTCCAGAGATTCGTGGAGTCACAGGATTGAGCCACATCTAGGAACTCCATTACATGACACCTGGTGCAACACCATGAACGGTGGTCACTCAGGCTGGTGCAATGATTCTCAATAGATTATGCTTTTTGATTATGATGATTACAAAGCCAATTAAACCTGTAAAGATTAATTCATGTCTATGCATGAATAATATGATCCAAGTGAATTCATTACTGATAGGATATGAATAAATTACAGCTGTCTAAAGCAAACAAATTACACACCAAATGCTTCTTTTTAAAGCTACTGGAGCATGTACTTGTGGTATATTAAAAATATGGAAAAATTACAGGCTATCACATTAAATCTCAGGGGTTTTCCTCCTCCGCCTTGCAGGCTAGGGAAGTTTAACTACTACTAAGCCCAGAATACAATCTATAGACAGACAGCCCAGAGTAAGGTGAGCTAAATTATGCCTCTCTGTTTTATGGAACATCCTGCTTTGTCTCTCTCTGTTTTGGGGTTCTTGTGTTATCTTTCTGAATTCTAAGAAATATAGTAATGTTATATTGCAAAATTCCATCAAGATACTTTATATCTAACTTCTCTGTTTATGGCTTGTACATATCAGTAGTGTACAATGCAATAAAAGTGCCCCTCACAATGGTGCACTCTCCAGATATACATAAAAGTCACATTATTTTTCATGTGACTGGGTCGATAAACAGATTTTTTTCTTTGTATTTTTGCAAATTAGATTTCCACTTCTTTAGTTTGAGGCATCATCTACTCCATTTATAAATCTTCTTTGATTTTCTCATCTGGAGTCATTTGTGTTTCAACAGTGCAATTTAAGTAGGAATTTAACATGTGTTTCCACAGAGCCATGCAGTTAGTTCACGCAGCAGCAGTCAGCCTCCACACTGCTGCATGCATAAGCCTCTGAGCTTGTGCACTAAGGAAAATCTCTCTCAGGCATTCTTAGGCCAAGTCACATGTTTTAATCATATACATTAGAGGGGGCTGGAAAACTTTCAAAAATGTTCAAAATTTGGAGCAAATAGGTAAAGCGCTTTTCAGTGTGTGTTTTAAACTGAGAAAATCACTTTAGTTTTCTGACCAGTTCTAATGTACAGATTTTTTACTTGGATGTTGCTTTTGCAGTGGAGGAAGGGGTGCAAAACAGTGCAGATTCTCTTTCCTTAGGCAAAGAGAATAATAGGCCAAGAATATCACCTAAGTTGGGATGGGGGAGCCACCTTCAGAAGGCTGGAAACACAGCATTTCCCTATTTCTTCCACTGTGTAAGAAGGAGTGGAGGTTGCATATACACCTCTACCCCAATATAACGCTGTCCTCGAGAGCCAAAAAAATCTTACCTCGTTATAGGTGAAACCGTGTTATATTGAACTTGTTTTGATCCGCAGAGCGTGCAGCCTGCCTCCCCCCCCCCCCCCCAAGAGCGCTGCTTTACCGCGTTATATCCGAATTCGTGTTATATCGGGATAGAGGTGTATATATCACCAGACATACAGTGGGCAATGAGTTGAGCTTCCAAAACCCTCAGTTCTTGGATGATCTGCCAGAGGCCAGGGCTGTTCAGCATGCCAAGGACTGCCCCCCTACCAAGTATGTTCCATGTTGCACAGAGACAGCTTACAATATTGACTCAATCTTAGCTTTCAAGTGGAAGCCCTGCTACCCATATTTTGGATCTCCAACCCTATTGGGAGATTTCTGCTGCCTGGGGAAAGTAACAGAGCTGAGCATTTGGGGGTAATAGTTTCAAGAGTGGCTGAGCGATTTTGGACCACAAGTGCCAGTGAAAGTCAGTCAATGAGACTTATGCTTTTAAATCCCTTAGGTGCTTTTGAGTATCTCCCCTTTATCACTTAAGTCTTGCCTTCTCTTACTGAAGCATTTTACAACACTGGGGTTATAGATGAAAAGAAATACTGAATAATCTAGTCCATCCAACCTTAATTCAGCCTAAATTTTCCTTTGTTCGCTTCACCCCATTACTCCTAGTTACACTCCTTTGTGCCATCCTAAATATATCCTGCCCACAATCCCAAAGAGACCATGAACAAAAAGCTACAAATTTCAACATAATTTCCTTAGAGTCTGTAGACTAATGACAGGTCATTCACATTTTGAGCTGGTAAAGATACTGGGGATGGTGCTTGTGTAGAACCAGAACACAAAAGTTCCGGATGTTAAATGAATTTTCAAGTCCTTGTAGGAAAAGCCTATGATCAATACACACTGTCAAACAGCCTTGACAAGCTCGAACGTTTTCTGTTCATGAGGAATTGCACACCTTAGACAGGCAATAAAAAGGCTCTTACTTTAATTCAGCAATTAATTTTGCATGTATGAAAATAACTCCCCTGGGTCCACTCGAATAAGAGCTTTTTTCTTTTAGCATGTATGTTCTACCCATTGAAAAGCCTCTTTAGAAATAGCAACAATCCAGTAATACAACAAATAATAAATGATTGGTCTACTAATGTTTAAACTAACAATCAGACTTAGCAATGCTTCATTGTTTTCGGTGAATAATTATTGTTCTGAAATTTTGGATAAGAAAGCTATCTAGATCTCAGACCCAATGTAACCACAGAACTAGAACTTCTCAAATTATTTGTTGCATCTCTTTGAAATAAGTGTGGATCTTATAGATGTAATTCAGAAAGTAACCTTTTGTGTAAACAAAAATAGTTTCACTTCTGATTTGCCTTTAGGCTAGTGATAGCTCTGGCTGCTTTTACGACTTAAGAAATTGAATTTGTTAAGAAATACCACTATATGGTCACTGTTTCATCAATCATTATGTTTAATAGATACCACTGATTGAGGCTGCTCCTTATGTTTTAGGGATGGCAATAATTACTTCTGCTTTTGCCATATTCATTATAAAGGTTCTGATTCTAAAAGGTACGTAAGCATGTGCCTACATCTAAGCACATGAGTAGACCCATTGATTTCACATGCTTGGAATTAGGTATGTGGTTCAGTATCTTGCTGAATCCAAACCAAAGTTTTGAACTCACCGTAAAGCAAGCAGTGTGTGCTTGCAGCAGTGATAAGGGACTGCCTGACTTATTGAACATTAATTGCAACACTGTTTAAAAACATACAGAGCTAGTGAATTTCCACCATTTGGAAAAACATTCTCCTGAGACATCACATGTACATCAAAAGATCAGAAAGCAACTGCAACACACTCCTCAAAGGCCATAAATCAAAAGATGTACCCAAAAGTTGTGCACCTGAAATCAATATCAGTAATATATAGCACTTCTAGACCTTGACATTGTGCAAGTCAAAGTTGTGAAATTTCTCAGTGCAAAGTGTGCCAATTCACCTCAGTCACGCTGATACACACTTCTTGTTCCAGTGTTTATCTTGGCTTCCCTCCCTCCCCCCCCAAGCACAAACTCCCAGCTGTTCAAAATTGCTCAGTGGTTCTGTGATGTGGACAGTCATTCAGTGGGGACCAATTTAAGTCCAGTGTCATCTTCTCTGTAAATCAGAATGGATGTGGATGTACTCTGCTCTCAAGAGGTGATAGTATAATGAATCCATATGCTTTTAAAAAGATAAATACTAGATAAAATCACATCCACCCATCCCTAGCTCACAAGAAGTAGAACTCTGGCCTTGCTGTGCCCAAAAACACTGCTGGTAAGTGTATAGGAGTAATAAGCCCCCTATAATATCTGTAGGTCAGCAATGAAGGGGCATATCACTCACCCACACAAGATTGCAAAAGGGAAATAGTATATTAAAACAATTCCGCTACCTACTTTAAGACTTTAAGAAATCAAGAATGACTTCAAATATAGTCAAAAAATAATTAGCTGGAAAATTACTTTTGGTGAATAAAAGTCAATTATGCTTTATAATCTAAGTAGGTATGACTGAAACAAGACATGCTCGAACTAGGAAAACAGATCTTGTGAGGTATTATCATGAATATTGAATATGAATATTCTAATTCAATGTAATTATTTGAATAATTTTAGCTTTAAACAAAAGCTATAAAAACCACATCTCCAGTGGAGATTTGGGGCTTTTGTGTGGCCCATTCCAAGGAGAAATATGCTCCATATTTTGTGATACTGCCTTCAACAAACAAGGACACTCCACCAGAGAAGTAGATTGCATCATGGAATGGGCCACCCAAATACCCTGAGAGAACCTGCTTCAATACTGAAATAAAACCACCACTGACCACACACCCCTAGTTGTCACCTATCACCCCACATTAGAACCCCTATGGGTTCTAACTCAGTCAATGGCGACCCCATCCTGGAATCTATCATGAACCTCCTCTTCTGGCTTTCAAACAACCCCACCCCCCAACCTCTCCAAGCTCATCCTCAGAAGCAAGCTCGCCATAGACCAGGACACACCATCTCAAAGTGGCACCAGACCCTACCAGAACAGATGCAAACCTTGCAGACATCTCCACTGCAACAATGATCAACACCCTCCACAACCCACCTTGCAAGATCCATGGGTCCTCCACATGCCTACCACAAGATGTGCACTAAATGCCCCAATAGCAACTATGTGGGTGAAACAAGACTATCACTGCACTCTCCCGGTGAACTCACGCAGGAAAATGATAAGACCTGTGATAAGATCACCTCACCTGTGGGTGAACATTTTTCACAAAACCATCACTCTATATGTGACCTATCAATCCTCATCCTCAAAGGAAACCTGCACAACATTTTCAAAAGATGAGCCTGGTAGCTTATCTAGCTTAGTTATGTAGCTTATAACCCATTGGCAACCCCCCCGCCAGCTGCTTACCTTCCCCCTTTGCTCCCAATGACAGGAGGAGTGTTAACAGACCATTTAATCTTGAATGGTCACTTGAAATATGTATTAACTGCTTATGCTAAACAATCTGTCCCCCTTTGTATTTGGCAGTGACACTGGGAGTTATTTTCCCAGACCTGAAGAAGAGTTAGTTGGTTAGTTAGTTCGTGTTTTGTTTTTTCCTCTCTCTCTCCACACACACACACACACACACACACACACACGTTGTTCTAATAAGAGATATTACCTCACTTAACTTGTACCTACAAAGATTGGGCAGAGACTGACCCTTAGATTGTAAATTTATCTGAACATAGACTGTTTGTAGAGCAAATATACTGCCCATGTTTGATAAAAATCATTCATGAATAAGAAGCAGCTTTAGGGGCACTGGCCCTTATCAGCTGAACCCTCTAAAAATGGATGGGGGGAAAACCTGCTACCTGGTGATCCTGAAGCCTCAAGAAATAGTTAACTTGAATAATAAAAATGTTGAGATGTTTCAAAGAATGCCAGACCACCATTCCACCTAATCCTCCTATCTTTCCTTCCCTCCGTCCATTGGTTCCCTCCTCATACATGTCTTCTGATTTATTGCTCTTACTCTCCATCCTAACATATTATGTCTATGTAGTGTTTTCTGGTCTTGCAGCTTTGACAAGTTGTAAAATTACATAACTGTATGCTTATAATCAGTCCTCATGACACGTGTGGTATTTGGAAACATATACAAGTTGTAAGTGATTTAGCTTTTTGTGCTTTTCATCATCTCTTTTGAAAGTAAGAGAGAAAGAAGCTTACTTCATAGGGTAAAAGTAAAGAGAGAGGAGCCACCCCTATCCTCTGCATCAACACAATAAACCCAGAGGCAGCTCCCCATCTATCTCCAAGTAAAACTGTGGAGAGGTTGGTTCATTGCTAACTCTTGTGAAGAAGATCATGCAGAACCCAGGCCATGTAACACATCAAACCAAACCACTGAAGACTTCACTGTGACTAAAAAAAATAAAATATTTTCCTTTAAAAACCTCACTGTCTTTCCCCCTTGCTTACTATATTTAGATTTATTCCAGCCAATTAATTCATTTGGGCATGTAATCCCCTATCCAATCTAAAGGCCTGATTCTTCAACCTCTGCTCATGTGTGTAATCTTTACTCATGGGCTTAGTCCCAACTGAACAAAGATTACCTGCACAAGTAAGGACTCAGCCCTCAATGACAAATCCCTTAAATTCCAAAAACATAATTGTGTATTAATATGAGCAAAAGAAAACAATCTTAATACAGGGAGAAATATCCTAAACAGACTTCTAAACGGATATAGCCTCCCAGTGGAAGATGAGGCAGTCCCATTGCTTCAGTCATTTTAAATTAGACTTGGTAAATGGTACAAGATGTAATGTAGAGAACAATGTTGCACTGGCCAGTAGGTGGACTAGGGTTTTGCATAAATTTTATCCATCTCCAACTTCAGTGATTAACAAATATGACAGCTTATTGAAGAATATTAATGGTACTTATTTGCTTCATTGAAATCATGATTTTATACCGCCTCATGAATGACTTTTAGCCACATTTGTGATATAACAGTGACATCCACAGGCCAGTTCAGATATTTATATAGCATATAGTTCTTTCCTACTATTGTTCCTTGAATAGATCACCAATACTATGATGATGGAGCCATTTAAGTTGCCTAAACAAAGTGGTGCTGGAACAATTTGTATAGTAGGGGTGCTGGGAGCCATTGAATCAAACTGTAAACCCTGTATATAATGGAAACCACTTCAAGCCAGCGGGTGCAGCCGCACCCCCAGCACCAACACCTATGCCTAAACAGATTGATTTAAAGGTGAGTATCTAAACCTGACTAACAAGTCTCCACTGAGGCTTGGAGTACTTCAGAAATGATGGTGCCACAATAGGATGAATTTATTTTAAAGCCTGTTTGGTTTGGGGAGGGATTTAAATAAATAAAATCAGACCCAGCAGCCAAATACTGAACTGAGTTTTCTGATAAAATGAGAAAAAAGCAAAATGGAAAAATTGTTCATAGACCACAGAATGCAAAGCTTACCAATATAAAAACCCAGTGATCATTAGCTTGAACCTATAGCTCCTGCCAGAAATCTGCATTCCAATAGTTCAGACAGACAAGGTGAGTGAAGTAATATCTTTTATGGGGCCAACTTCTATTGCGGGGAGGGAGAGAGAGAGAGAGAGAGGGGCTTTTGAGCCACGCAGAGCTCTTCTTCAGGAAAGGAACTCCAACATCGCTACAATTACACTGCCTTCCAATCTTTCAGTCTTTTAAAAATGATATTGTAAGAGTGCCCCTTCTTAACAATGTTGCAATCTGAAGATTCCCCTTTATCATACTACATTCTAGGGCATGTTTATCCCCAGAGTATGGTAAAGACCATCTTGAGTGCAGTAAAAGAGTTCTGCTACTGCATTTGGATGTGGGGGAAGGGGCACTCTAGAGATCATCTTCCATTTAAATAGGTCTTAAATCCATAGTTAGTAACCTTCCCCTTTTGCAGGAAGATGGACTCAGGTAAGTTTCTGCAGGAGATGAAGTTGGGAAAGTAGTCATATGTGAAGCAGAGAGAACAAAGAAAAAAAATAGTTCAAGCCCTGTTGGCTGATGTCCCATAAGAAACAAAAGACGAATAAAAAAAAAAAAAAAGAAAAAAAAACAGAAAAGCAATATTTTTCAGCAACCAAAGAACAGAAGCCACGAATAAAGAGTTTTCAAAGTTAGAACAGGGCATTATAAACACAGTAAAAATTAAAACAGTGAAATACACTTCAATCCCTTCAACTTTTGGACTGGATTTTCAAAGGGGCCCAAGTGCTGTTTTCAGGGTGATTTGGATATCTCATTCGCTTAGGCCCTGTAGCAAGCCGCCAACTCCTTGGCACGGCACCACCTGCTGGTGAGTCCGGGACTTAGCTTTTTCCAGCTGCAGAGTGCCTCCTGCTGGTCGATGTCTCCCTACCAGTACCTGCTTCCTTATCAATCTCCACCACTGTACTTCAGGCCCAGCGTCCATCCCGGACCCCGGTGCCCCTTAACTTGGGATGCTGCCCCAAAGCAGTGCCCCCACACTCTGGGTCTCCCCTCCCAGGGAAACCCCCTCTCCCTATGCCCACCTTGCCTCAGTGGCTACTGCCAGTCGTCATCTAGCCCCCTTTCTCTGGGGTAAACTGCAGTCTGTAATGGCCACTCATCATTGGCAAGGGGATTGGACCTGCTGGCTTTCTAGCCCAGCTGTCTCCCTGCAGCCCCAATACCTCCATAGGCCTGGCTACCTCCCAGGCTGAGGCCTGGCAGGAAGGCTGGAGCTCCCCAGCTCATTCTGCCCCTTCCCTAGCACTGTTCTGCCGAAGGTCTCTCCCAGGCAGCTAGGTCCTTTTCACTCCAAGACTGGAGTGAGATTTTCCCAGCTCCTCACTCACAGCCCTCTTATCAGGGCCATCCGTGAGCCAGCCTCCCTCAGCTGTTCTCACTCCTATTATCCCAGGAGCAGGGTAACTGCCCAGCTACAGGCCCCTTTGACAATTTGAGCTTTAGTGTATGTTTTGTGCTTGTGAAGGCTGAAGTACTTGCTGACTGAAGACCTGTACTTGTTTTCTAAGGAAAGTCACAGTGTGCCCTCCACAAACTGCCTAGCCTACAAAGAATATACCAAATAAAAATAAATCCCCAGTGCTGTGAACTTCGTGGCATCTAGAACACTTTTCTGCACTTACACTTCAAGGCTATTCAGGTGACATTTGGATGGGTTAATCTGGGATTTTGTGAACAGTCAGATATGCAGGCAGTCACAATGGAAAGACAGTAAACTGTCCAAGACGTGAGCGTGCAGGTGGTGTGATTGCAGACAAGATGAGAAAGAGCAGCTAAGATAACTGAACTCAGTACTGACAGTCATTTTCACTCTGGGCTGTCAGTGTGGGAGAGAGAAAATATGCAGAGACAATGATCAAATATGGTGGTGGTGGGGATACAATAGCTGAAATCTACTTAAAGCAGCATTTTGAGCATAAACAATGTGAGGTTCAGCCTTTCAAACAGGATATTTTTGTCATTTTTCATGCCACTGTATTGGCAGAGGTGCAAATTCCAGAGGAGACATTAGGAACAGAAAGTAAGCTGCTATTTCCCAGGATGCCATGGATTTTGTTTTCAAAAGTGTAGTATCTGAACATCTTATAAACGTAGATTAATTTATTTTCCAGACAGCTCAGTGAAATATTTAGTGCTGGCAGCTCTGGTTATTTAATCACTAATTTTGTAATATTTGCTATATTTCCTCGAGCACCAGCTCATGGAGACATGTGGTTAGGTAAAAACTAGGGTTGTCAAGTGATTAAAAAAATTAATCGTGACTAATTGCACTGATAATCAATAATAGAATACCATTTATTTAAATATTTTTCTACATTTTCAAATATATTGACTTCAATTACAACACAGAATACAAAGTGTACAGTGTTCACTTTATATTTATTTTTATTACAAATATTTGCACTGTAAAAAAACAAAAGAAATAGTATTTTTCAATTCACCTAATACAACTACTGTAGTGAAATCTCTTTATCATGAAAGTTGAACTTACAAATGTAGAATTAGGCACAAAAAAACCCCTGCATTCAAAAACAAAACAATGTAATACTTTAGAGCCTACAAGACCAATCGGTCCTACTTCTTGTTCAGCCAATTGATCGAACAAGTTTGTTTACATTTGCAGAAGATAATGCTGCCTGCTTCTTTTTTTACAATATCACCTGAAAGTGAGAACAGGCTGACGACGGGTTCTGTTCAATAAATGATCCAAAGCAGTGCGGACCAACACATGTTCATTTTCATCATCTCAGTCAGATGCCACCAGCAGAAGGTTGATTTTCTTTTTTGGTGGTTTGGATTCTGTAGTTTCCTCATCAGAGTGCTGCTCTTTTAAGACTTCTGAAAGCATGCTCCACACCTCATCCCGCTCAGATTTTGGAAGGCACTTCAGATTCTTAAATCTTGGGTCGAGTGCTGTAGCTATCTTTAGAAATTTCACATTGGTACCTTCTTTGCATTTTGTCAGATCTGAAGTGAAAGTGTTCTTAAAATGAACAAGATATGCTAGGTCATCATCAGAGACTGCTATAACATGAAATATATGGCAGAATGCAGGTAAAACAGAGCAGAAGACATACAATTCTCCCCCAAGGAGTTCAGTCACAAATTTAATTAACACTTTAATGAGTGTCATCAGCATGGAAGCATGTCCTCTGGAATGATGGCCAAAGCATGACGAGGCCTACGAATCTTTAATGCAACTGGCACATAAATATTTTGCGACGCCAGCTACAACAGTGCCATGTGAACGCCTGTTCTCACTTTCAGGTAACATTGTAATTAAGAAGTGGGCAGCATTATCTCCCGTAAATGTACAAAAACAAACTTGTTTCTCTTAGCGATTGGCTGAACAAGAAGTAGGACTGAATGGAATTGTAGGCTCTAAAGTTTTCCATTGTTTTGTTTTTGAGTGCAGTTATATAACAAAAAAACCAAAACACAACCCTATATTGTAAGTTGCACTTTCATGATAAAGAGATTGCAGTACAGTAGTTGTATGAGGTGAATTGAAAAATACAATTTATCATTTTTACAGTACAAATATTTGTAATAAAAATATTATAAAGTGAGAACAGTACACTTTGTATTCTGTGTTATAGTTGAAATCCATATATTTGAAAATTTAGAAAAACATCCAAAATATTTAATAAATTTCAATTGGTTTTCTATTGTTTAACAGTGCGATTAAATCACATTTAATTTTTTTTTAATCGGGATTAATTTTTTTGAGTTAATCACGTGAGTTAACTGGATTAATCAACAGCCCTAGTAAAAATAAATAA
The DNA here is from genome assembly GCF_028017835.1 of Emys orbicularis. Taxonomy (NCBI): domain Eukaryota; kingdom Metazoa; phylum Chordata; order Testudines; family Emydidae; genus Emys; species Emys orbicularis. Next base: position 90,865,579 of record NC_088686.1, on the reverse strand, counting down.
ATAAACAAACAAACAAACCAAACTAACCTTTCATTAAAAAAAAAAAAAAAAAAAACCAACAAACTACATTTCTAGCCCACATGGTGAGGAGAAAGGCTTGAAAGTGTGATCCAAATGTACCCGAAAGAATCAGAAGGCACAGCACAAATTAAAAGAACCATGACAATTTTTTTTACTACAACTCTCAAGTTTTAAGACTCATGCTATTCTGGGGCCTGCTACATGATTTGAGAACTGTTTGGGTTGGCAATTTTGGGTAATATCCTCTTTTACAAATGGAGAATTTAAAGAAAGAGAGACAGACACCGAGTTCCTTAAAATTACATAGGAAATCTGGGTGAGAACTAAATCAAGATATCTTGAGACATTGACTGGGACTCAGTTAACAGAATACCCTTCCTCTCAAAATCCAGAGAACACCAAAAAAAAAAAAAAGTGTGTGTGTGGGGAAGAATGCTGCATATAGATCAAAAAAAGGTAACAGCTATTTCATTAGTATCAGTAATTTCCAGGAGAATGTTAGCATATGGAGTTTTTAAAAACTAAGGACCCTGTATCCCTGATGAAAGGGGGAGTATTCCAAATATATCTAGGTTATTAACAGAGCTGGTTGAGAATTTTCCAACAATACATTTTTTGGTCAGAAAATACTGAGTTGTAGAAACCTAACTGTTTGTGGGAAAGGGTCAGTTTCAACACATCTCACGATTCAACATTAAAAAAACATTTTGAAGTTGTCAGAATGGGGTATTTTGACATTTTCTAAATGAAAAGTTTCCTTTTTCTGTTCAAAAATGCTTTCTAGTTAATACTTTGAATTATACTAAAAAGATAAAGTTAAAAAAGATTGTAATAGAAATAAAAAACATTTCAATTGAGCTGATTCATATTTTTGGGGGAGGGGAAGAGATTCTTAGTTTGTGAACGTTAGACTTTTATTTTTTTGTCCCAATTTGGGTTGGCAATTTCCCCCCTCAATTTCACAGTCTCATAGGACGGGAAAACCATTTCCTACAAATAAGAAGCAGGGGGAAGGGAGAGGGGGAAGCAAAAGGAGTCAGGAGCAAATGAAGTTAAGTAATTGCAGTTACTTGAGAAGCACAATACCTGTATAGTGAACGAATTAATGACTTCAAACTAGGAAAGTGTTGAAAACCAAATATTAGACAGCATAACAATATGAGAGCGAGACACACACAGACAGTGGGGAGGGAGAGAGTGAAGACTGATTATTAAGGATTTTGCTCCATAGTATATTTTCTGTAACTGTGAACCTAAAATGATGTCTCTAGTAAACAGCTGATTCCCTGAGAGAACACTATTAGGTTTCAACTTAAAAAAATTATAATTAAATTGATAGTTAAACAAATTAGGCTTTATGAATGTAAGTTGATGTTATCTCAATTTTTCTGTCAATAATTTAAGAGAAAAAATGAGCAGAATTGTAGTTATCTGAGCACTGTAACACTTCGTATCAAAGTAAACAAGTTTGTAATCAGAAACATTGGATAAAGCAAAACAAGCAAAATTCCTGGTACTATCTGTGAAAATAGCCTCTTTGTCATGTAACTAGTCACAAAGCAAAACATTCATGGTCTTGCACTGAAGATGCTTTGGCTTTAATCTACCAACACTTATGCACTTGCTTAAATTTAATGACACAACTAGTCCCATTAAAGCCAATGGGATGACATATATGCTCAAATATATGCATGTAAGTGTTGGCAAGATCAGGGCCTCTGATGGATTAATTTAAATTATTTACTTAATTGTGCTGCTTACCAAATATATATATATTTTATAAATTGTATTAAGTGAAATTATTACACTAATTGGAGTGCAAAACAGAAGATATACACCACATAAACTGAAGTGTAAAAGTCCCAGGAGAGAAAGGTACAGTGTAAACATAAGCCTGCATTACAGTGGGGAAGGAAAACATTTATATAATAAATCAAAAAGACCATCAGGATTTAATGCTGAAGCATCTATCCTAAATATCACCACCTTCAAGCTTGATAAATTTTGTTTACTGTAAGTAAAGAAGAAAAAATATATTTAAGCAGAGCAGATGAGACCAAATGGGAACCATGGGATTCTCCAACTGACATCAGTAGGAGTGTTGCTACAGATTGTATCATAGTGACTCAAAGCATCATGCATTCACATATGCCCCACTATTGTAATAATCCTTGTATAAAATATACTTTGTGCAGTATGATTTGAAAACTAATAACTCAACATTATATGTAAAGTTATGAATTCCCCCGTAGGATGTTACTTTTTCAAAACCAGACAGCCCTGCATAAGCAAAACAGGCTTGTCCCAAACAAAGGAATGTGTTTTTACCTCAGTTTATGTATAAATAGTAAGGGGGAGCAGATTGCAGGAAACCGAACAATTTGTATTTTAGCAAACACTGCCTGAATAAACTTCACTTTGATGGGTAACCTTCAGAAGAACCCACTTCAAAGGTTCACTGGACTATAAAAGAAAGGGGGAGAGAAACCCAGGCTCTCTCTTTCACTCAAAAAGACAAAGGAACCAGCACTGTTGGGCCTCTAGAAGAGACCCTGACTGAGAAAGTGGGTCTGCCACCATCTTGATGGAAGATTGTGGGAGCGAATAGCCATCTTGAACAATGTCTTGAGCTAAACCTTGCTAGATTAAGTTTTAGACTTTAGATGTCGGGTTTCACTTTTGTTTGTAAGCATTTCTAACTTTCTCTCTTATACATGAACTCACTTAAAATCTAATCTTCTTTTGTTCATAAACTTTTTTACTATTAATCTAAACCAACAGTGCTGTGTTTGCACTAAAGTGATCAATACTAGTTAATGGGGCAAGCTGGTGGGTTTGGTCTCCTAAAAAGCAAATGGATCTTATTATTCCTCTGAATGTTGCAGGAGAGGACTGGACATATCAGAACACATAGGTGTGGCAAAGTTTGGGACTGGGGTATGTGTTGGGGTCACTTGCTAAAGACAAAAAAGTGTCTGATAACTGTGAGCAGGCTGTTGGATTCAAAGTGGTTGAATCAGAGCTGTACAGCACAATGAAGTGCATGTTGGCAGTGTGTATGTCCCAGGCAGGGAGCCACAAGTAGAAGAATTTTGGGGCACTTGGGGTTATAATACAAGAGGTGACAACCTCTCACTGGTCTGAACTGCACCCCAGAACTTGACAGTCATTAATCCTACCCCATGTCTCCAGGACAGGAAATTTATGTTAGAGTCCATGATCCATCATTTTTCTTCAGTGGACTGTGGAGCACCACATGGATAAAGCATCAAGCAATCTTAGCCCCTAATCTTTCACTCCTCTTTCCATTATTACTGCTTATTATTTGTGTTATAGTAGCATTTAGAGGCCTCAAATGAGATTGAGGCTCCATCATGCTGGGCACTGTACAAACATAGATAAGTGACAGCCTGTGCCCCAACTAAAACAATTCTAACATTGATGCCTCAGACATAGGAGTTCGGCTTGAGCAAAAATGACTAACATTAAAACTTTGGGCCAAATAATTACCTGCCACAGATGAACCCACAGAAGGTCAAAGTTATAGGTGCAACGTGCACCACATAGATCACATGGGGAAAAATAATGTCTCCCTAATACCTCATGCTCAGGGAGAACATGGAGAAGGGGAGGGGGACATGGCCTCAGAACTATGTGGAGCCAATGGACTTGTCAGGAATTTTGGTTTCTTACCCCCAGCCCCCCTACTCCCAATCCCGGTCTCAAGATTAATGTACAAGTGAGTGTCCCACCAAGTGATGCTCTGGCAACCTAACATGCCTACTACCATGTCCATGCATACTGTGCACCCCATTCTCTCAGAGGTGTAAACGAGACTGATCTAAAGTCAATTGTGCACAGAGCATTTGTAAGTTACTAGGGGATTTCTGCCTGAAGTTCCATAGATTTCCCAGTGAAGTATGCCACCTAGAGCAACTTTCCCTTCCCTAATTCCAGCTGGCCACACGGACTTAATCCTCAAGCAGAGTTTTTCACTGCCTCAGAAGAGAAAAAAGGGAGTGGGACCCGTAGGGTATGTCTATATAGCAACTAGATGCTCGCAGCTGACCCAGCAAGCTGACCCAGGGTTGCAGGGTTCAGGCTGTGGGGCTGTTTCATTGCTGCGCTGTGTAGACTTCCGGGCTCTGGAACCCTTCCACCTCACAGTCTCTAATTACAGGCCAACACACTATTCCTCCCCCCCCCAAAAAAACAACCAACAACGAGAAGGCCCTTGCCTCATTCAGTGCACAGGATGGAACTGTTCTAAGGATGAAGCAGGGTTGTATAGTGAAGACGACTGTTGTCTGAAGGATCACGGCCTCATTTGTTGCAGAAGTTGGAAGGTATGCTGTGAATGAGGCAGGAGACAGCATGAAGAGAAAAGATGGTCTCAATGTTAAGACAGTTGAACGTTGTCCTGGAGAATTTAACATAGGGGTGTGTGTGTGTGTGTGTGTGTGTGTGTGTGTGTGTGTGTGTGTGTGTGTGTGTATATCTAGATAGATAGATATAGTTCATACAAAACCCTGCATCGATTGACCTTTATTTAGGTCACAAAGTCAAGCCCTCAAAAGTTAGGTCTAGCAATTCCTCAGGTTGCCTGCATGCCACATGGGTGCTGCAAAGTTACTTCAGGCTCTTGATGAGTTTGTGAGAATGATGAACTCCAAAACTCCAAACACTTTTCTGAATAAATAAGCGTATACACATTTATTTAGAAGTAGAATAAGAATAAAAGTAGAATCCTAGGAAACATCCTGATCCCCAACTGTATCTGAAAAAAGCATAATAATATTGAACAGCTCTCAAGTAAACAAACAAACTCCAAAACAACTGCTGGATTGCACTCTCCATAGCTGTCACCTGTAGCTGCCACTACCACTCAACTCAACGCGGAGGATTGAAGTTCTAATAAAGGTGTAACACACAACTGTTGTCAAGAGACTAGATTTTATTTCCTGGCCTCAGTCACCTGATAGGAGTCAGAGTCACCAGTTTAATACTCTCATCCCCATGAGAGGAGTCAGAATCCACTAATTGCACTATCTAGTTTTTAGAAAAGTGGCAGTAAAAATTCAAGTAGAAGCAGCTGCTCAATAGATCAGTTCAACCCATAGATTAACCAGTTATTCTGAGCCAGTCCCAAAAGAAGTTTATTTCTGAACCCAATTAAAAGCCTATTAAACTTTAAGCTTCTATTTTCATGTTCACTAACTTTAGTATCCTAATAACTAGCTAAAGCACATATTCCTCAAGACTTCTGTTAATTTCATTTGTATCACATTCTGAAACACACGAAATACCAATGTAAAATTGTGTTATTCTACACTCTAGCCCCAAGAATTAAAAAATTATATTTTTTAAACATAGCATCGTTATTTTCATATAAAACAGTTTTCCTGTACTCGGGCCTCTGTTTTATCGAGGGACACCAAAAACTCATTGGAAAGCAGCCATTTGAAATTTCTGCCCTCACCCCGCCCCCATCCCACTGTGTTCTGTTATGTAACTTCCTGATCTATAAATTTCATGACCTTTCAAGTTTTTAGATAACAGGTAAAAAATTATAAGAAAAATCTAAGGTAGAAACCATCCTCTGTGCTCACCAAACATCCTATTTTTTCTCTTCAAAGTACCAAAAATATTTCTAACAAATGAAACAGAGAACACTGGCCCATTTTTTGAAGAGAAAGTTTGCTAGCCATGGCTTAAAACATTCTTGCTTTCTTTATGTAATTTGTTCTTTTAGTACCAGTTTTCTTAAACACCCTATTACTTCTTTTTAAAAAACAACTAACCCATAATATTTGACATCTCCCAATATAACAAAATTCCCTATGTAATGATATTTATGGTGCCAGTTTTGTCTAAAGTGAATACTGCATTTTGTATCACAAAGTCAAATTTCATATTCTTCAAGTAAGCAGAAATGTCACTGCTCCCTGACAACACCCTGAGTAACATCACCATTACTTCATCTTTAAATAGCATCTTTTGTCTGAGATGTGAAAGTAATTCGTAACAGTGGGAAAGGATTATCCCAGTTAGGCAGGTTATAAAAATATGCTCACTGTCACCCAGAAGCCAAGCTAGAAATACAGCTCACACCTTCTGACTCCCAATTCTGTTCTCTAGCCACTAGACCACAAGTACCTCCCATCTCAGATTTCATGGTTTTTAAGAACATCTCAGATGATCAAAACACAAAATCAAGAAAAACTGTCCTGGAGCAGCTCTATCAAACCTTCCCCCACCCCTAAAATGTAGGCTATCTAGTCCATCCTCTTCCCAATGCAGGATTCCTTTGCAGAATATATTTAAAAATTAATAATTTCAAACTAAATACTTATTCTCTCAACATGCAAAAGTAACATCTTGCAAATCATCTATCCATAAACACAATGGATAGTTTAGCAAATATGCATTACTAATTTTAATGGCCTAAATAGCTGCTAGAAACTGATACATTCCTCTTTTGTGGATGACTCGTGACCATTAGTACCCTATGTCTAATGTTTAACTGAACTGCCTTTGTGTGGTACAGTGAATTATCTTTTTCAACCAATCAGCCTACAGCAGTAATTATAGGGGCAAAAGTAATCCCAGGTCTCATAGGCACATAATACTACAAGATATTATTTGTTTTCTGAAAGAGTATTCAGAACTGTGTGGAAAACTTCCAAGATACAGAAAATGAACAGATTTTATAATGATTAATATTTCCTATCTATTGAAATATGTGATTAATGAATGTTCAACTTTAATCCATAGATTTAAATTAACACACAGAGACACTGTCAGATTGATTTTTTTTAAACTGTCTACTTTAAATATGATCTGGTTTTTAACAGAGCCTCTAAATAGCATGGCATGACTAAAAATATCCTTTAAAATATTTAGATTTTTTTTTTTTTTTTTTGGTTAACCAGGATGCTCCAAAGGGCTTTTCTGCAAGGAAGAATCAGAAATCAACCCTGCAGAGGGCTCCCTGAGGATATATCCTTGCTCCTAGGACATCAGTGGGGTATGGTCCTCCCTACCATTTTGTCCCAATGAGATTGAACACTTGTGCTTTTGTTTTCTACCTATAAAATCATAGGTAAGATTCACAAGACATGTTACAGCCTCTTTGTGCAAAAAGAGAACAACCCAGCCACAAATGCCCAGCAGAGAAGTTCTCTATCAGAGGAATTGCCTTGGTGGTGAATCTTCACTGAAACCAAACCCAGCCACTGTGACATCCTGCTCCTGGCACAGAGAGCACAGTTAGGCAGGAAGTGGCATGGTGAACAGGGCCGGCTCCAGGCACCAGCTTGGCAAGCCGCTCCGGAGAGGGGCAGCAGGTCCAGCTATTCGGCGGACGGTCCCTCACTCCCGCCAGGGCTGGCTCCAGGGTTCTGGCCGCCCCAAGCAGCCAAATAAATAAATAAATAAATAAATAAAAGCCGCGATTGTGATCTGCGGTGGCAATTCAGCGGGAGGACCTTCGCTCCCAGCGGGAGTGAGGGACCATCCGCCGAATTGCCACCGAATCGCTGGACCTGCCGCCCCTCTCTGGAGTGGCCGCCCCAAGCACCTGCTTGCCAAGCTGGTGCCTGGAGCCGGCCCTGACTCCCGCTGGGAGCGAAGGACCTCCCGCCGGGAGCGAAGGACCTCCCGCCGAATTGCCGCCACAGATCGCGATCGCAATCGCGGCTTTTTTTTTTTTTTTTTTTTTGGCTGCTTGGGGCGGCCAAAACCCTGGAGCCGTCCCTGATGGTGAAGCACTGCTTTATGATAGAAATCCCTAGCTGATTTGGAATAATTACAATGGCACATCTTATAGCTCCACGCAGTAACTTTAAAGTTATATTGGAGTCAAGGGTGGCCCAAAGAATTGGGGACCCAGAACCAGCTCCCTGACAACTCATTTTCCTGCACTGAGCTTTGCTTAGCACAACTTCTTAGAAACTGATTCTCCATACAACAAGGAAAGCAGTGCTGAGTTTTGAGCGTTCCCATTGGTATTCATGAGCATTTTTGCAGGTATTTGCAGGACTGGAACCTAAGACCCTGGTCCTATAATTGACTCCATGTGGGTGCACCACCACCACACTTGTGTGGCACTCCACCGAAGTCATTGATCAGCAGAAGCACAGTGGCACACCAACACACAGTCAATTGCAGGATCAGAGCCTAACTTTGCAAAGGCTAGAGGAGCGGTGAGGGATAGCTCTTCTATTTTTTTCTAATTTAAGATGAACAGAATTATACATGAAAGAGGATGTAGGCTGGCTTTCTTGACTAAAATATATTAATCTAGTCAGATGAAAAGGGGTAAAACTACCTAGAGTTCTCAATTACACTAAGCGATATTAGATTATAATGAAGGGGATAATGACAACTGGCAATCCAGTTTACTCTGTTTCTTATCATGACAAAGATTTTCATTAATGAAAATACTTGCATTAAATACAATTTAATTCATTCCCCCAATTAACCAAATACAATAGAGTGAGCATGCTAGAAACTATTTTACAATGATTACATAGATAGTTGAATGCTACCTTTAGGGAAGGATCATTAAGAGGGTCAATATGATTTGCCTAACGCAGTTTAATCAGCCTCCTTAAGGAACTCAATTCATTTTACTTTTTTTAAAAAGTCAGTTTTTATATTAATAAAATCAATCTTTGAGCAAATATAATATCTAGGAAGGTGTAAAACTGCTGAAATCACATCCAGACCATTAGTGTGAAAGAGTACATCATAGATCAGTCATTCTTAATCCACTGCATTTTTTCTTTTTTACATAGTCATCTCTGACTAAGCAGAAAGACTGCATGTAAGCAAAGCCATGCTGTTCATAAGAAAATAACGTGTGAGGCAGTTTGTGGCTAAGAAAATCCTCATGAGAACTAGCCCATCAGAATTTTCTGTGGCACATGAGCCAGTCATGTCTGTCTGTTTTTTCCTCCTGCAGTACAGAAAGATTGAATGTTGCAGTTCTTCCCGATGGGTAGTTCTTACTGACTTCAGCCAGAGTTCAACAAATGCTGCACTAGCGGATACAACAGAACTATGATATCTCTATTACTGGTAGACTTTTCTTCAGAACAGATATGAAAAGTATTCCAAGTAAACATAATTAATTTGGATAATCAGTGAGAGAAATCCCCCCAAATTATTATTGCACAGTGATACAAACTAAACAGATTATTTTTAAAAAGGTTGAATCACATTTCTTTGGCCTGGCACGTCAAAATATCACCCCTGCCATTTTTTTTTTGCATAGGAACATAGACCCCAGGGTAAACCCTGGAAATCTCTGGCTTCAGTGTAGTGTGTCGCTCCTGTGAGAGTTCAAACAGCAAAGAGATGGAAAATTGCTCTGTGTCTTCGTTTATTTTCCTTCATTTAACCTCCAAATCCACAGGATGAGTGTATGTAGCATACCCAAGATGTGACAGGGTCAATCATTGGTATTGCAATGTTCCTTGATGGCCCATCTGATTTTGATAGTTCTTCTGGATGGATGGGTGGAAACTCTTCCCATAGGAGTTCAAAAGTTTAGAGCAAACATTTTAAAAGTTATAAAGCAAAGCTTACATATTTCCTTACACATAACATTAATGCATGCAGCAGCTTACAACCTTCTAAACACTAAATACATTCTTATAAGACTAATGTATTTTGAGCAACACTAACACATAAGTGAACTGGTCTAGTATCCAGCTATGAGTTTGTCAGTTCTTAGCTAATGCCTGCAGCCTTGCCACAAAGTTGCCAACTTTCTGATCGAACAAAACCGAACACCCTTGCCCCGCCCCTTCTCCGAGGCCCTGCCTTGCTCACTCCATCCCCCCTCCCTCCGTCGCTTGCTCTCTCCCACCCTCACTCACTCATTTTCACTGGACTGGAGAGGGTCCCTTTTCGACTGGGGTGTTCGGTTGAAAACTGGACACCTGCAGGGCCGCCCAGAGGGGGGGGCAAGTGGGGCAATTTGCCCCGGGCCCCACAAGAGTTTTTTGGGGCCCCTGGAGCGGGGTCCTTCACTCACTCCGGGGGCCTCGGAAAACTCTTGCGGGGCCCGGGCCTCCAGAGCTTCTTCTGCTCCGGGTCTTCGGCGGCAGTTCGGCGGCGGAAGGTCCTTCCGCTCCGGGACCCGCCGCCGAAGTGCCCTGAAGACCCGCGGTGCGGGGGGTCCTTCTGCTCCCGGACCCGCCGCTGAAGTGCCCTGAAGACCCGCGTCAGGGGGTCCTTCCGCCCCGGGACCCGCCGCCGAAGTGCCGGGTCTTCGGCGGCAATTCAGCGGTGGGGCCCCCTGCCGCCGAAGACCCCAGGCCCCCTGAATCCTCTGGGCGGCCCTGGACACCTGGCAATGGCAAGAGCTGGCAAAGTCATCACCTTCTGTCAGGGGAGCACCTACAGCCACCTACCTCTACAACTGCAGGCAAGTCACTAGTAACAGATCAACAAAGTCGTAATCCCATACAGGCCTACCTTCCTTTTGGGAGTAAATGGACAAATCAGATATTAGGAATGGCAATATACAAAAACCTGTAGGAGAACACTTCAACCTCCCTGGACACACAATAGCAGATTTAAAGGTAGCCATCCTGCAGCAAAAAAAAACTTCAGGAACAGACTCCAAAGAGAAACTGCTGAACTTCAGTTCATTTTCAAATTTGACACCATCAGCTCAGGATTAAACAAAGACTGTAAATGGCTAACCAACTACAAAAGCAGTTTCTCCTCCCTGGTTTTCACACCTCAACTGCTAGAAGAGGGCCTCATTGGCCTGATTGAACTGACCTCGTTATCTCCAGACTGATTCTTGCCTGCATATTTATACCTCCCTCTGGAAATTTCCACCACGTGCATCTGACGAAGTGGGTATTCACCCACGAAAGCTTATGTTCCAATATGTCTGTTAGTCTATAAGGTGCCACAGACTCTTTGTTGCTTTTTACAGATCCAGACTAACACGGCTACCCCTCTGATATCAGAGGCAGCAGTGTCTTAAGTAGCTCCGGCCTAGCCAGAGCTCGATCACAGAGTGAGAGGCTGGAGGTCTGCTCTCCTTCCTGGTCAGCCACCAGCTGAGCTGTAATCTCCACTTTTAACCCTTCCCTCCAAACCTGACACTTATTGCAAGTATAAAGGGTCAGGGTTGATTGAGCCCACGCACTTCATTAACTCTTTCCTGGCCAGCGTAAGGTTTGTATACCTTACATATACCTGCCCAGTTACCAGCTTTACCTCTGGGCAAATTTCCTAAAGCTATTAAAGCTTAATAAATAAAAGAAGAAAACGCAGACAAGATTTAAGTTTAAGTCATTCCTTAAGGCACAACTAAAATTGGAAATCAGAGAAATTAAAAAAAAAATAAAAAAAAATAAAAAACAGAAATTAAACAGTGACAAGAATTTATACTGTTGTCTCTTTGCTGAGCGGAAGCAAATCTCAAGGCCTTGCTGTTGAGGATAAATCAGTGATACGCAGCCTAGATATATTCTCAGTGCAATTCATATATTTTACACTATACATACGAGCCCTTGAATAGAGGCAAATCACAAACAGAATGCAGGAAATTCACTTTTTCAGGGTTCCCAACCCAACACTAATGCCCAGCTCCCAAGCAACATCTCTGCCTCAGGAATTGACTCTAGATCAGGGGTAGGCAACCTGCGGCACGCAAGTTGATTTTCAGTGGCACTCACACTGCCCGGGTCCTGGCCACGGGTCCAGGGGTCCCTGCATTTTAATTTATTTTTAAATGAAGTTTCTTAAACATTTAAAAAACCTTATTTACTTTACAAACAACAATAGTTCAGTTATATATTATAGACTTATAGAAAGATCTTCTAAAAACATTAAAATGTATTACTGGCACGCGGAACCTTAATTTAAAGTGAATAAATGAAGACTCGGCACACCACTTCTGAAAGGTTGCCGATCCCTGCTCTAGATAAAGAGATTATGACAAAGAGCAAACTCCTTCGCTGTTTGCCACAACTCCTCTAAAGCAACTAAAGAGAAAAACCCAACTCTTCAACAAGATGTTCTTCCAAGATTAAAACAATTTGCTCACATTTTAAGAAAATGGGTTAGACTATGTGTAACAGGGCTGCCTGGTGACTTCTATCATAACAATATTAACTTTTTGCTAATACCACACAAAAATCATTTAGACTTTCAGCTTTGCAAGAACTTAATGGGCCAGATTTTCTGGCTCCCATTATATTAGCACAACAATTGAAGCCACAGCCTCCAGGATGTAGATGCACACATGGTACCCTCATTTATACTTTACAACATCGTGGATATTAAAATGCCAGGGCAAAACAGGCTACAGAAAAGGGGCTGTTCAATTTTAACTCTAGTTCTCTTTGTACTGGAGACTCTCAGAACCCTAATGATATTTTATAGATTGTTGTATGAAACATTTGGATGTAAAAATCAAGGTATAGGCATGTTGCCTTCTTGTGGAAATATGGCCTTTTTTAAATGAAAACAACATCAACACTGCCCTTCATTATTAGTTCCTTACCAGACTGGATTTCAGACACAGAGAGAGTGTCACTCTGAGTTCATGCCTTCCTTCTGTTACCTGTCAGCTCTGTGTTCTTGGGGAACCAGGGCGCAGTATCCAGCCCGTCTGGCTCATGAAGGCTCCTCCCCCCCCCCCGCCAGCCTCTGCTTGAACCAAAACCAATCAGAAGAAAGACTTACAAAAAGCAATGAAAAGGCAGTGGGAGACACAGCTAGACCCCTCCGGACAAGGGTGACAGGATTAAGGCAACTCCCCTAGCCATTTGCTAGGAAGATAGGACAGGGAGGCATCTCCATTAGCATACAGAATGGAGAACAAAGATTCCAAGGCAAGAACCGCACTGAACGCTTGGACCAGAAAAGCAGGGAAGCACTGCATGATGGGAGAATCTCTGCTCCAGGTGTTAATGAACCCACGCCTGCACACACCCAGCTCAGTGGTTTTCAGACCAATTCTAGTAATAAATCCTTTATTGGTATCCAAATACTGAAGCCGCCTAATTGCATTGTGAGCTCCCTCGAAGGAACACCGCCCATAGCCAGGAATGGGCAGTTGCTATTCTCTAGCCTGAAAAACACAACTGTGGTATACTCCCTTGAGCCATCATTTTACCCATAAATAAATCTAGTGTTTTCCCTTTAACCACTGTTTCCCTACAAAAATCCCTACCCATGCTCAAGTAAGGGTTCAGATACCTGCATCCAAAATCTGCATCAATTCCATTGGGACTTCATCTTCTCCTGACCGATCGGGCTGGGGGCTGTCTCCAGCATTCTGGACCCTCAGCTACCACCACCACCTGGGAACCCCAACTGGTTCAAGTTTCACAGAGTGGTGAGAACCCAACTCTCCCTCCCTCTCTTTTTTTCCTTCTACTCTAGGTATAGCTTTCTAACCCTGACTTTTGTAATCAAATTTAAACTAGATTTTTTGTTTCTTTGGCTCTCCTTGTATGGTTATTACCAGGCAATAAATAACTTTTATGGTTAAGCTGGTTGCTTCCCTCCCTCTCTCTCTCTTTTGTGTTTTTGGCTTCCCCATTTGTTCTGCAGCAACACTCCTCTTACCTAAGCTAAAGATCCCTGTAGCACCCAAAAATCCTGTGAGGTTTGCTCATCAAGAGCGTAACATGAAAGTGGGGATAGGGACATGCATAACCTGTGGCATAGGAGGATGGCAGCTTAGCAGGCTGGGTCGAGCAGCACTTCCAAGTCCAGGGACATATAAGGAGTCAGCTTGAGAGTGTTGATTGACCTGGTCCACTCTGTTAATGTGTGTGCGTTCATCTGATTCTGCAGCTGGAGGAAACCAGCCCTGGGGAAACGAGGTCCTGCAGGATAACTCCATTGGGAGGGAACTTGCAGAAGGGAGAAGTAGATCTCCCTGTGAAAACACCAACACAAGCAGTACATTGATAGAATTACAGGGACCTCCCCAGAAGAGTAACCCTAATAAATGAGCATACCCCAAATTAACTGGCAAATTTGTAAAAAGCAACAGAGGGTCCTGTGGCACCTTTAAGACTAACAGAAGTATTGGGAGCATAAGCTTTCGTGGGTAAGAACCTCACTTCTTCAGATGCATCTTACCCACGAAAGCTTATGCTCCCAATACTTCTGTTAGTCTTAAAGGTGCCACAGGACCCTCTGTTGCTTTTTACAGATTCAGACTAACACGGCTACCCCTCTGATACTTGGCAAATCTGGTAACACTTCCTACAAAGAATAAGGAGATATCCAGGGAGAGGGAGAGTTTTGGTTAACCAACTGGACAATACTAATCCCAAGATCTCAAATACTATACATTGGAGAAAGCCACATACACCTGTTCTCTTAAACTGCAGTCAAGATACATAACCATGGACCTTAGCTTGAGTCACGAGTTGTTAGGTTTCAATCAACTTGTTTCATGAGAGCAGATTCACTGAAGTCAATGCAGCTCTACTTGGACACAGGGTTTTCCCAGCGCAGAGCAAATTGCAGGATTAGAGCTTCAGAGTCAGATTTTTAAAGGTATTTAAGGCACCTAACTAGCTGGGCTCCAAAATACTGCTGAGGACCTGTCCCTAACAAAAACAATCATAGTTGAAATTATTTTTGACATAAGTGAAATACTATTTTCTTTTCCCCTAGCCCTTGTCAGTTTTATCGGTCTATATTGGAAGCACTTTGGGGCAGTGACTCTTTTAGGCTACGTCTACACAACAGGCTAAAGGGTGCAACTCACAGATAGTGAACACAAACTCAGAGCTAATGTAAGTATAAATAGGATAGCCATGGTAGCATGGGCAGCAGCAGGGCACGGATTAGCTGGGCTGAGCACAAACTTGCCTGAACATATCCATGGGCTGAGCACAATCCATGCCTTTGCTACCACAGATACACTGCTTTTTATATCCATGCTTTTTATATCCATGCTAGCTCTCAAACAAGTGAGAGTATGTGTACCCACACTGGGAATCACACTCCTAGCTCATAGTATAGACACAGCCTTAGTATTTTTACGAACAGATGAACAGCACTTGGGTCCCAGATCATCTTCAGGGCCTCTCGGCACTAGTTTAAAAAAAAAAAATTTTTTTTAAAGGCTTTAGACTAGATATAGGCAAACCAACTACTATCCCTCAATCCCCTTCCTTCCCTAAAAAAATCAAAACAAAACAAAAAATAAAACATTGGGCCAGATCCTGACCTGGTGTTAATTGTCATAGCTCCATTAAAGTCAATGGAGTGAGGTCAAATTATACCAGGATCTGGCCTTTTGCCAATTTTTTGATACACAAAAAACACACAAAGCCAAAATTAACCTTTGTGAAGGGTTCCCCTGACTATTCTTTCATTTTCACAGTTGTCTACATGTTTTCCAGTTCCAGCTAAAACCAGACCTTTGAAGCACCAAAATACCACAGGAAAGGCTTTTCACATGCTACTTCTGATCTGAGTAGAAGCAGGAAATAATGGAAATCTCATGAGAAAACTATACTTGGCAACATTTCCAGCCCCATTTTACAGGCTCAAGACATTTAGATACCATAGTTCAGAGAAGCATCAAAAGTTATTGATGCTTCCCAAGCTGACCCCAAAACTCTGAAACTTATTTATAAATAGTTCAGAGTTAAACACACACACAAAAACAGAGTTTCTAAATTCTGGGACATGAGTAACAGGAAACTGAAGACGACAATAGCAAGGTTCTAACACTGTTTAAGTGATGTTAAATTAGCAGATTTTTTTCCCCTTTCCAAGAAAGGGCTATTGACTTATATGCCGCAGGTCAGGAATAAAATTTATGTTGCAGTGTCTGCGTGTATGACTGGGTAAAACTTTGCAGAAGTGAGATTTCAAGGTCTTTAACTAACAAACCGTTACTGCAGAGAAAAATGTTTTCAGTAGCCAAATTGTAAGCTTGACCACCATTAATAGTGAGTCATATGAAAAATTACATTTAAGGCAGCAACAGATTGAGCCATACTCATCCCTGCTGTAACCCTTTTAAAGTCATCAACACTGAATCAGGTCCATTGTATGTTTGCAGTCTCCAGTTCTTTGCTTTAGTAAGTAATCACTTCAATTGTGAATATACTCAAATATTCACAGAGGGTGGGATTTCTTAAAGTGCAATCGGTGTTGCATAACTCTGCTCTATCTTAGTGGGTGCAGATGAAAGGCAACACACTGCACTTGGGAAATCCACTCCAGTAGTTGATATTATAGGAACTAAACTAGCAGAATGTTTACAACTTTCAAGTTACAGGAGGTAAAGATGTCAGAGCAAAAAACCCCACAAGATATGCCTATGGTGCTCTATCCCTTTAACTATAATGAATCTTTAGCAAATGCTTCTCCAAAAGTCAGGAAATTGTACTGAATCTTTTAATCTAGCTACACACTACACTCAGGTGTGCAGGTAGGCTCTTTTAACCAAGCCTGCTGTAGTCTCTGGGGTATGTTTCTGCCAATCACTGCTGATAGTTGTCACCTTTATTTGGTACTATGGCTAAAACTGGATATTAAGACGGCTGTTTGGTAGGTTAGTTAAGTTTCTCTTTACCTAGGTATGCCCCTCCACCCACCTCCAGGTTGATTACTATTAGTTAGTCTCCAAGTTCCTCTACTGTGGAGGTGGGTCATGAAGGAGAAAGCTACTTAATGTATTCATTACAACTGAAGTTTTCTGCATATATAGTGTTCTCCCTGCAGATCCACACTAAAAGCTTCCTTCTTTCCCACTGTAACGGGGTGGTCACCCCGCTTCGGTCCTGAAGGGGTTAAAGCAGCCCGGGAGAGGGCTGTGGCAGAGAAAAGCTGGGCTGATGGGGAAAGCAGTCACAGCTGTAGCCAGTGCAATCAGGGCCCAGCTGGCCCTTATAAGAGAGCTGTGGGCCAGAAATGTGGGGAGAGAAGAGAGAGAGAGAGAGAGAGAGAGAGAGAGACTCTGACTCTCTCTCTCGATTCTGAGAGAGAAGGACCTGGCTGCCTGCGAGCTGAGAAGGGTACCTGAGGTGGAGCAGTGCTGGGGAAGGGCAGAGGGAGCTGGGGAGCTCCAGCCTAGCAAAACCCCAGGCTGCAGGCCTAGTTAAAGGCCTACAAAAAGTACTGGGGCTGCTGAGGGGCAGCCCAGAGATAGGCAGAGGCAGCCGGTCAGAGGCGTAGCGAGCGCCCTCCGTACCCTCCGACTGGAGGGGGCCCCGCAAGGAAGGGGGCCCCTAAAAGTGGCAAAATAAATACCGCATTCCAGTTTCTGCATTGTAAGGGGCCCCACCCGGACATATGTTCGGAGGGGGCCACCGTTCGGAGGGGGCCACGTTCTTTGTTGCTACGGCCCTGCAGCCGGTCCAACCCCCCGTGCTGATGATGAGTGGTTTACAGACTGCAGTCTGCACTAGGGAATGGAGGCTAGATGGTGACTGGCAGTAGCCACTGAGGCAAGGTGGGGATAAGAGGTTGGGGGTTCCCTTGGGTGGGGAGACCCAGATTGTGGGTTGCTGTGGTGGGCAGAACCCCTGGGCAAAGGGCACTGGGGTCCGGGAGGGACACGGGGGCGAGCAGCAGGCGAGACATCAGCCGGCAGAGGGTGCTCCGGAGCAGGAAAAGAGCTGGGGAGGAGGGATAGCTCAGTGGTTTGAGCATTGGCCTGCTAAATCCAGGATTGTGAGTTCAATCCTTGAGGGGGCCACTTAGGGGTCTGGGACAAAATCAGTACTTGGTCCTGCTAGTGAAGGCAGGGGGCTGGACTCAATGACCTTTCAAGATCCCTTCCAGTTCTAGGAGATAGGATATCTCCATTAATTTATTTATTTATTTATTTATTTATAATTCCCTGGACAGCCAGCAGGAGGCGCCGCACCAGTGAGTCAGCGCCATGCCACACCCACTTAGCCTTGAAGTCGTCTTTGGTCACACAGTCAGAAAAACTGAGTAAGAAGTGGTCTTCAGGTTTCCATACACACCAAACATAGCTGCCTTTGAAATCCCACATAGAAGAACCTTCAAGCTAGTAGAAGCTCAATAGCTGTACTGCTTGTAGAGATTCTGTCCAGCTGAGCTGGAAATTTTCTGTCTAAATGATTTTTAGAAATATTTCAGTTTTCTGGTGGGAAAATCAAAAGGAAATATTTTGTTGTGATGAGTTTGACCTGAAAAAAAACAAAAACGTTTTGGTTTGTTGAACTCAAATGTTTCCTTTGTCTATTTTACTATTTAAACTTGCTGGTGGCTAATCCTGTATAAACCTAGTCAGGCAGTCAGATAACCAGATTCCAATTTTTGCCCGTCCTTTTACCCTTAACATCAATAGTGGAATTTTCAAAGGCCAATGCTGAGCAAAATGCTTAACTCCTATTGAAGTTAGTGCATTCTTTTGAAAGTTCAACACTAAACCATTATATCTTCCTTCTGTCCCTGTCTGAATCATAGTTACCCCAACGGCTTCATTTTTCATTTATGGCTCTGAGCCTTCAGCCACTTCCTCCCAAGGTTGCAGCCCGCTCTTAACAGTGTCCAAATCCTGATATTTACTCTTTGGCACAACCCATATTTGCCATTCTGCCAAGTTATCAGCCATTTCAGTGATGCTGAAGACTACAGGCAATTGTGTATCAAAACTATTCTGGGGATGGGCCTATAGGATTCATTTTGACATTCCTTTTTTTCCCCCTTCTCAAAAGCCACTCTCACTAAAAACCTGTTGTGTAGGATTGCTAATGCATTGGCAGAGACTACTAGGAGCTTGGGCAGGGCTTTATCTTTCACAGAAATTTATGGTTGCATTAATCAAGAACACTGAGTTTGGAACAGCACTTTCTTATCTCACTTTATTAAAAATGGACAAGTACAAAACTACTCATGGACATGACATTCAACAGCTATCTTATTTTTATAACTGAACTCCCCCCCAAACAAAAAATTGTCCTACACCCTCAGTCATGAATCGTGATCCAGGAAATGATGCTCTTAAATAAGGTCTGCAAACCACTACTACAGGCATTGTGGATTGAGGATAAAGCTGGGTACAAAGAATTTCAGAGAACTAATCCTAGCTCTGGCAATGATTTGCTGTATGGCCTTGGTCAAGTCACAGAGGATTAGTATCAGATTCCCATTTTCTTTTCTCATGGTTTTCAGAACACTTTGAATTAACTGCTCTAGAGAGATTTGGAATAAGAACCATCCTTCCCATACCCCCACATTACCTCTTCTCTGATTTAAATTCATTTACCTACATTTTAATTACTTTTCTGTGATAGAATGAGGAGATGTGTGACTGTACTTTCTTTAGAACTTTCCAATCCAGCACAAGATAAAATTATTCATAACATTCTGAAAGCTTTCCACTAGAGGGAGATGTTAGTTTGCTACTTGGTATCTGGAAGGAAACAACATACGGTTATCATGCAGGTTGTTAGGGTACTTTAAAAACTTTTTTAAATGCATTTATCTCTACATCCAAATTGTTTGTTGAGCTAACGACACACATGAAGAAAAAACAAGGAGAGGGGAGACTCAGATTCAACCGATATTTAAATGGACAGAAGAGAATTACAAAGATTTTTATTTAAGAACCTATTTTTCTTTTTACACATATATCAGATACTGTGTTTCAGAGTTATATTGGGCACACTACTTGGCAAAATGCAGTAATTTCAGACTCCCCATGATTAGTCAGATTTGTCATGAAAGTTTGTGATGCTCAGTGAAAACATTTTGCTTCACGAAGGGAAGTCTCAGCTCTTAAAATTCCCAATAAAGAATATGAAAAGTCACCTCAGCTATAAAGGCTCAATATAGTGACTAAATTCAAACATTAAATGTTTACACACATTTTCTCTGTTTGAGCTGTAATCCCAATTACATTGTACTGCAAATCAACCCTATTAACATCAGCCACTCAGCATTGCTGACTTCTAATATCAAAGATGCTGGCAGTCCACAGTTGATGAACATAAGCCTGTTTGCTGAGTGCAATAGTCAGAAGAGAGCATATTGCACCAGTGCTCTACAACTTGCATTGGCTCCCCATCACTACCAGATCCACTTCAATCTCCTGATTTCTACATAGAGCCAGATTCTGAGACACTGCACAGATTGCATAAGTCAGGAGGAAAGGTGGCTTTATTCTAGTCCCTGGTGTGGATGGAACAACATCACGGCTCCTCTAATTTATGGCAGCTTCCCAGGGTCCACACTACACTGCACAATTCCCTGCAATGCTGCTACCACCAATATTCCTCTTTCTTGCAAGCAGGTAGCATGGGGACACTTTTCTCAACCCTACAAGGTTTCTGAAGCAGGGTAACTTTTCCCTGCACCCTTCTAGCTCTCAACCCCTGCATGCTACCAGAGCAGCATATAGAGGCCACCAGGTTGGAGGGCAGAATTGGCTCCACAGTCTTAAGCAGGATATGACCATGCCATCTCAATGACTGACTTCTCTTCAGATTCCCCATTACATAAACTGTTAGTAACAGAGTCCACTTATGAATTAGAGAGAGCAGGAGGCAGCTCCTTCTCAACAGCAAGCCCAAGGCTGTGGAAGATCCTTCTAGAAGAGATCAAAAAAGAATGCAATCCTTGGTATCTCTAGGTCATTTGCCACTTTCCCAAAGCATTCCTCAAAGTACTAGAAGAGAAGGGAAGAAAAATACTGCAGCTCATTCAAGCAGAGGCTGCTGGCTAATCTAAAAAGTGATGAGGAAAAGAGAAAGCCCTTAAGAGATATTACTGTTTTCTGTAGCTCACTTACATCATGGATCAGCATTCATGTCGCACTCCCCATCAGTACCTGGCCCAAGCCAGGGAAGCTAATGATCCAACCAGCAGACCAAATTCAGTGATGTCTCCTGGTCATGTGCCATCTGAGGCATGTTGTGCGTATGCGAAGAAGCAGCTCTTATATACTACACTGAAAGGAACTTTAGAAATGCTCAGACTGGATAGAAGGAGGAAAAGAAAAAAAAATACCCCAATTCTTTTTATGGACATCTATAGATTTCCAACAGATACCATAGTGCAGGGAAAAAGAACGAGGAGTACTTGTGGCACCTTAGAGACTAACAAATTTATTTGGGCATAAGCTTTCGTGGGCTAAAACCCATAGTGCAGGGGTGGCCAACCTGAGCCTGAGAAGGAGCCAGAATTTACCAATGTGCATTGCCCAAAAGCCACAGTAATATGTCAGCAACCCCTCCCCATTTGCTCCCCCATCCCCTTCCTGCTCCCAGCACCTCCCGCCCACTGGCAGCCCCGCCAATCAGCACCTCCCCCTCCCTCCCCGCACCTCCTGATCAGCTGTTTCATGGTGTGCAGGATGCTCGGGGGTGGGGGAGAGGAGCAAGGGCATGGCAGGCTCAGGGGAGGGAGTGGGAAGGGTTGGAGTGGGGGCAGGGCCTCTGGCAGAGCCAGGGGTTAAGCAGCGAGCACCCCCAGCACATTGGAAAGTTGACACCTGTAGCTCCTTCTGAAGAGCCGCATGTGGCTCTGGAGCCATAGGTTGGCCACCCCTGCCATAGTGAATTTGTCTAATTGACTATTTAAACTTGCAGATGGCTAATCCTGTACAAACATAGTCAGGCAGTCAGATAGCCACAGACCAAGAAAGATCTCCTCTGTATACAGCCTTGCAAGGACAGCCACTCATGTGTCCATCAGCTCCACTACCCTGATTGTGATGAACTTTCATTGACATGCTGCTAAACTACTGAAACTTGGGCTGTCCATTAATCAGTTAACTCATGCGATTAACTAAAAAAAAAAAAAAAAAGTGATTAATTGCACTTTTAGTCACACTGTGAAACATTAGAATACCAACTGAAATTAAATATTTGTGGTGGTTTTTCTGCATTTTCAATTATTTTGATTTCAATTACAACAGAACATAAAGTGTACAGTGCTCACTTTATATATTTTTATTAATATTTGTAATGATATGATACTGTAAAATGATAAAAATAGTATTTTTCAATTCACCTCATACAAGTACTGTGCAGTGCAATCTCTTTATCATGAAAGTCAAACTTACAAATGTATATATTTTTAAAAATAACTGCACTCAAAAACAAAACAGGAGATAATGCTGCCCGCTTATTGGCACTTTTGTAGCCGGCATTACAAGGTATTTATGTGCCAGATATGCTAAACATTCGTATTCCCCTTCATGCTTTGGCCATCATTCCAGAGGACATGCTTTCATGCTGATGATGCTCATTTAAAAAAAAAAAAAAGCATTAATTACATTTGTTACTGATCTCCTTGGAGGAGAATTGCATGTCTCCTGCTCTGTTTTACCTGCTTTCTGCCATATATTTCATGTTATAGCAGTCTCAGATGATGACCCAGCACATGTTCGTTTTAAGAACACTTTCACTGCAGATTTGGCAAAATGCAAAGAAGGTACCAATGTAAGATTTCTAAAGATAGCTACAGCACTGACCCAAGGTTTAAGAATCTGAAGTACCTTCCAAAATCTGAGAGGGATGAGGTGGAGCATGCTTTCAAAAGAGTTAAAAGAGCAACACTGATGCAGAAACTACAGAACCCAAATCACCAAAAAAGAGAAATCAACCAACCTTCTGCTAGTGGCATCTGACTCAAATAATAAAAATGAACATGCATCGGTCTGCACCCCTTTGGATCATCATCGAGCTGAACCCATCATTAGCATGGATGCATGTCCTCTGTAATCATGGTTGAAGTATGAAGGGACATATGAATCTTTAGTGCATCTGGCACAAATATCCTGCTATGCCTGCTACAACAGTGCCATGCAAACACCTGTTCTTATTTTCAGGTGACACTGTAAACAAGAAGCAGGCAGCATTATCTCCTGAAAATGTAAACAAACTTTTCTGAGCAATTGGCTGAACAAGAAGTAGGACTGAGTGGACTTGTAGGCTCTACAGTTTTACATTGTTTTATTTTGTACATAATTCTACATTAATAAGTTCAACTTTTGTGATAAAGATTGCACTACAGTACTTGTATTAGGTGAATTGAAAAATACTATTTCTTTTGTTTTTTACATTGCAAATGTTTTATAATCAATATCCAAAAAATATTTAAATAAATGGTCTTCTATTGTTTAATCGTGTGATTAATTTGATTAATTTTTTTAATTGCTTGACAGCCCTAGTAAAAACAGTTGCAAATTTATGACACATCAAACTTTATGATTAGTACTAAGAGGGCTCTTTCTACATCCACATCCTTTAAAAAAAAAAAATTATATGCACACCCTTACATAGAGAAAATGAGGGAAGTCACAAAATAAAAACAGATCTTGCTGAAAACCATCATCAGTTCAAACAACCCAATTTCTCACTGGGGAACAATGAGTGCTAATTTCCCCTTAATTTGAACCTTTTGGTGCACACAAAAGCAAAGCATTTAAACCACCAAAGAATCAATTCAGAAAATAGGTCTCTTTGCTGGTAAATCAGACTTTCAAGTATGGAGGGGATTTTTTGCTGACCTGCAAGCCAAAACAAGTATCTGAGATTATTTGAAAAAGAAATCACTGAACTGTTTTTTTTTTGGGATAGTCTTTCTATTGAGTAAGAAGTCTGCTATTTCAATGCCCTCACATATAGACTTCCATTATAGATATTAATCTGTAGAATACCATTGAGCTTTGAAAGCTCCCTGAATACAAGTATATTCTACAAAGCCATTTTCTCTGAGTAAATTTTACTAATTCTGGTTTTTACAAAAATGTATAGCCCATTTCCATCATTTTGAATGCACACATGGGTCCATTTTATCTGTGATTCTCTTGTATGGGTTGACGGGTTCATATTATGCTCAATATTATTCTTGTTTGTTATATAAAATGGGAGTCATTGCAATTGTACCATCTGCCATAGCCGCTTAAAGATTCTAAAAGTGTTTTGCACACAAGTATTGGAGACTATCAAAATGAATCATCACCTGCACAAGTTAAATGGTCAGTTTAATTGCTTCCATTATTGGCCACAAGTGTTGCTGACCTCCTGGCCTTTTCAGTTCTGTATTCCAGGAAAAAAATGGAAGCTAACTCTAATCTGGCTGTTGATGCTGAAAATTTAGCTTTGGTTTATGTTTAAATTTAGCTTTCAGGCTTCTGTGGTTGCTGGTGGGCCTACTGTTAATACCACAGCCTCTAGTGATAGCACAATTTGACCATGCACAAAGTGGTGTAAACCTAAAGAAACGCACTGTTTCCTATGGACTCCAAAAGGAGAAAAAACAGAAAAATACAGATAAAATGTAAATGCACAATTTCCACACACCTTCCTTTCCCTTCCGTTCCTTGGCAGCAGGATCCCATTTCACTACTTCATTGCTCCAGCAAATCCCATTATGTTTACTACACTCACTAAAAGAATTTGACATTGACAGACCTTTAATACATTCCCACAGAAATAGTGATAATGGCTTAGACTCCCTTTCGGATCTTCTGCAAAAGAAACAAACCAAAACAAAGACCCCCACACAATTCCCCCACAGACAGATCTCCTACAATAGAACACAAAGGCTCACAGCTATGGAACATCCTGGGACCAGTTTTAAAATGCACATACCACCAGGGTACTTCACCATTTGGCAGGGCATTCAGATGGAGAATCATGAGCAGCAGGGTTCTCAGCACATTAAAATCATAGTTTGTCATCAGATGCTCCACTACCCTTTCTACTTACTTTTAGTACCCGCTTTGGTCCCTTTCACTTGCTTTGCCGGTCACACAAAAATGGGAACGATCCTTGTTTATACTGGGGTTGAATTTGGCACAGAATATATATCTGGAGTCCCAGTAGTCTGATTGCTCAGGTATACCACAAAACCTTCTATGATAACTGAAACACTGGGCTTGTCAACACAGTTGTGTTATTCATTCTATGAAGGTGTGATTTCTAAAGCATACTAACATATTGTACATTATTTGATCTGTGAAGACCCTGCTGGTGCATTTAGTAGCTTTGACAGACCACTGAGGGGAGAGAGATACATATTCAGAGTGGATTTCACAGCTATTTGCTGGCAGCAGAGGAACATGGAGACAGGATTTCTGGGTTAAAATTCTAGATTCTGTAGGAGAGAGTTCTCTAGTGGTTATAAATCTTTCTGCCCCATCCCCCTCTGCTCCTATCCAGCCCCCAAAGCTGACTTCCTGCCATTCTCTGTAGCTCATGAAACCCCTCTCCACAGTATCCTCATTTCTCATCCCTCTCAACTCCAGAATGGCTGTTTCCTTTACTGCTGGGGTACTAACAGGGGAAGCAATGAAGGCACAGGAGAGACCACCTTCACATAGAAGGGACCACTGTGATCATCTAGTCTGACCTCCTGTATTAAAAAAAAAAAAAATTATATATATATATATATATATAAAAATAACAGGCCAGTGTTTTCCTCGCTTTCCCCTCAAAGGCTTGTAACTTGGCCACATTTTGTCCGGTTTTCATGAGAGCAGCAAAAGGCACATCCTTGATGCCAGGACAAGGTATCCCCCTCTCCTCACCACCTGTCAAATTTCAAATCCTTCCTCCAAGCTAGAGCTTCTCAATGTAACGGTTGCAGAGTTTAAATTATATAAAAAACTATAACGTTTCCCCATAAACTCTCAAAAATGTAGCCAGAGGCAGATGCTCAGAATGGAAAATTTCAGTCCAAATGGTTAGTTTGGCAGAATTATAAGCAGCTGAAAACAGGGTCTTTATAATGGGAAGTGTCGAACAACCTTAACTCTAGACACCATTATCAGCTCTGTCACTAATACAACACAGGACTATGCCCATGAATTCTATAACAAAAGTGACCCCATGCTGCTACTCTCAGGATAATTTGGAAGTTTTGCCATGTTCAAAGAAAGGCTGCTTCCAACACTGGGTGAGTTTCTCTATTGTTTCCATCACTTCTTACATTGGAAGCGCTTGAAAATATGCAGGGGACTCGCCTATGACTGCATCCAACTGGTGTACACTACACTTCAGACAGACATTCCAAATACATATCTAAATCAAGTGATAATTATTATTCTGGATTTCTGCTAGGTACCTGTATGAATGTTCAGACATTTTTTTTTCCCATTGGACACTGTAAATGAGTGTCCTTGATCATGCTCTAACATTTCTCTGCCATTTATTCTGTGCAAGAGAAGTGTTGAAAGGTGATTCCACTGTAATGGGCAGCTTCAAAAATTAACTCCATAGTACTGGCCTTTGTTATCGAACCCCAAGTATCTTTCATAAAGACTTGTACTTTCATCTGAAGTATTTCAATGGAGCATAGAGAATATTGTACGCCTTTTCATAGTTGGTTTTATCACTTTTCATTAATAATAAAGCTAAATTCGATAACTATGTATGGCTCATAAAATTGAAATTACCAAGATTTTACCTAATAGTTTCTCATGTTTCAAAGCAGCAAATTAAATGACCAGGTCCCACCTTCATCTTTGCCAAAAAATTGAAATATTAGGTCTGAGAGTAAGCCAGTCTTAAATAAAAATTTAATAAAAAATCCCTCTGTCCCCAACTGATAACTGTCAGACATGTCAATGAAATATCTTGATCACAGACCCCAAGATCTCCCTGTGAATTCTATTGCTAGCAGCAATGGGGCTTATTACAAGTGCTGGTTCCAATTAATTAGTTCCAAAATTACATTGAGTACAGAATATTTTGTCTCCTATATTTTACTTCCACATTAGTTTTCCAGCCATTAAATGTTTGACAGTACAATGCTGTCATGATACCTTGGAAAGGAGAAAGGGACTATTTAGCTGAATAAAAGTCTACTGGGGAGATGGTTTTGTTTCTGCCAGTGACTGTGATTAACACTGGTACTCAGCCCGAATGCTGACTGGTGATTTGCAGTATTTTCCCATGGTAAATAGGTCATATTTTGCACTGAGCACACATTGAACTTAAAAACAGGGGGGGGGGGGGGAAGCCTTCAGCCACATTCATGCCCTTTAATGTGATTGTGTCTTAAGCCTGCAAATTCATTTTGCACAAACCTGAAATCAGATTTCTTGAACATGTAGACCACGTTGTCTTGGAATATCCAAGTAAAGTACACTGCTGTTCAACTCCTTTACTCCCCACCAATTTTAGAATCAACAAATTCTGTGACAGGTGTGTTACAACAATGTCTCGTAATTGTTAGTAAATCCCTGACGAGCACTAGGATCCTTGACTTATCTCTGCAGACCACATTCTCAGTAGAATAAATCAGCATGGAGCTATGTCGTTTTACTCCAGTTGAGGATCTGGCCTTCTATAACCTGCTGAAGGTGAAAGTAACGTTTAAAATCCCAGAGCATTAACAGAATGCATGTGCTATAATAATCAAAATAATTTTTTTAAAAAATATTTGTAATTCAGTTCCTCCTTCACTTATCTGCCAAGACCTGAATGTAACAGGATGGTCTTAAGGGCTGGAAGTCAGCCAACCCTGATTACTGAAGGAACTGCTCCAACCCCACCTGTGTCACCTTAACAGCCTGGATGGATGACAGCGGATTTCCCTGTGATGGGCAGCAGGAAGCTGCAGAAAGGGTGAAGCTCAGGTAGTCTGTGGAATGGCTCCTGCAGGGAATACTCTGAGACCAAGGGGGTTGGAACTCATAGCGTGAAAGCTGAGCTCCAGCCACGGAAAGCCTCAGAGTGGTGACTGAACTAGAACCCAGCTGTGGGAAGGACTGGGGACTCCCTACTGAGCAGGGAGGGAAACACTGAACTGAGAAAGGAGCCTGGAGGACCATTGTATGGAAGGACTACAAAAATTAGATACATGAAGGCAACTTTAATTACCTTTTGGACTTTGATGTGGTGTTATTGAGCAACCAAGGGGAGGGGGGAGAGGGGAAGAGGCAGGGTGCTGTAGAGTGTCCTTTTTGTATAAGGTGGCCAACCCCGTCACATCTCACTAAAGGATAATGGGATATAATGATACCGCAAACCGCAGTGGCAATGAAAAAAAAAAATGTAGGTCCCTGCACTGTTTTAGCATTAGAGCTACCATCAACTGCTGCAACAAAACCATAGACATGGTAAGACAGATTTTAGCAAATAGAGCTTTTCAGTTCACTTATACCATTTATGGGGTAAGAAAGGAATGTTCAATTATGACTCTAGTTTACAATAAATGAGAAATAATTTTAACCAGGCTGATCGCTTCTAGTCAATGTTATCTTGTAAAATAATGTGTATTTGCATCACTATTTCTTACAGTACAATATATTTAAGATTGTTTTAATTTTTATTTAATTGTGAGGTTTTGATTGATCTTGTCATGAAGCTGGGAATTGGAAGATATGACTTCTATCTCAGGTTCTGCCATGAACCTGTTCTATGACAAAAGTCATTTAACTTCTCTGTTTCCCTGTCTGTAAAAGGTGAAGTGATCCCTGTCACATAGGGAGGAGATGAAACTTAAGGTAAATAATCTAAATCCAAGATACATTATATCTATATTTCCCATTACAATTTCTGGTTGAATCTGTGTGCTTAGTATTAATGGCTTTTGATATGAATAAATGCTTTCCAATACAAATCTAGTCTGACAGACAAAATACACTAATCTTCAATGGCTTGTGGTCACTTTATTACTTACAATATTTAAAGTAATAAAACAAAGATAAATGGTGTAGCAGGATTTCCTGTGGTTCTTTAAAGCAAATATAAACATTAGAAAATGGGATGAGCAACAGATCAGTTCAGAAAGTCACACTTGGGCCAGACCCACTCAATTTCTCCATGGGAGATTTTTTTCCCCTATGGGAAATGTCAGTTCAGATTCCTTTAAAACTCAAATGTTAGTGAAGTCAATGGTGTGAAACTATAGATGAATCTATCCCATTTTGGCCAGGTCAACTCAGGGCCGGCTCTAGGTTTTTTGCCGCCCCAAGCAAAAAAATTTTTGGCTGCCCCCCACCCCAGCCCTGGGCTCTCACCCCCGCACCAGTGCCCTCCCCCACTCACACCCCCTGCCACCCCAGCGCTGGGCTCTCTCCCACCCGCACCCCCTACCTGCACCCCCTGCTGCCCCAGCCCTGGGCTCCCCGCCACCAGTGCTGACTCCGCCCGCTCCCCCCTCGCCTCCAGCCGGTCCGGCGCTGGCAGGATTGGGGTAAGCAGCAGGCCTCCTGGGCCGCACCTCAGCCCAGGGTCCCTCCAGCCAGGGCTCCTGCCTCCAGGACCGGCTTGGACCCAGGAGGGCAGAGCCGGGGGACCGCCCCAGCAGGGGGCTGCGGAGCCGGGGCAGGGTAGCCCCAGAGGAAGCGGAGCCCCGGAGAGCGGGACGTGGGCCTCGCACGGCAGCGCCCCACCCTCTATAGCTCCACTGCTGCTGCTGCTTCTGGCCGCCCTGCCGCAGTCCCTGGGCGGCTCGGGCTACTTCGCCCAGCCCCGGCTGTGGCGCTGGGGGGCGGCTGCCCTGTGGCACCTGCAGGCAGCTCTGTGTGTCCCGCGGAACGGCCCCCAGCCCGAGTTTCCCCGCTCAGAGCCTGCCCGGCCCAGCCACAAGGTGTGGCACTGCTCCCCCACGGCACAAACTGCAGCGGCCTCAGGGTGCCCCTGCGCATGAGGCGCTGCTGCTGCCAGGCCCAGCTCTAGCTTTTGCTGCCGGAAGCAAAAAAAAAAAAAAAAAAAAAGAGGCCAGAATGCCGCCCCTGAAAATGTGCTGCCCCAAGCACGTGCTTGGTTTGCTGGTGCCTAGAGCCGGCCCTGGGTCAACTGTAGAAAGGAGAGGCTTAGACAAATTTGTCATCAGGACAAATTAGAACAGCCAAATAAATCAGAGCTCTGTTCTACTCTCCACTATTCCTTCTTGTACCCCCTTAAATAATTATCCACTCTCCTAAAAATTTTCACCATTCAAATACTCAAACTCTTATGTTAAGCCCCCCAAAGCTTAAATTCCAAACTGTTCTATTAAGCTCTTTTAACCTAACCTCATAAGTCAGTCTTTCCAACCCCCGATCAGCTCAGTTGCTCTTCTCTCACTTCCCTCTTTCTGATGAGATGCCCCAAACAAACAATAAATAATATTCCAGGTTCCATTACACAAATACATATGGAAAGAGGAAATATGATGCCTTTGCATATGCAGTCTGAAGTTACATTGACATTTTAGCTGCCACATCTCACTGCAAATATATCTAATTTGCTATGATAAATTTTTCAGTATTACAACTTTGCAGGCATCTCCCACCCATTATATCATGCGCTTGAAAAATGATTTTTCGTCAGAACCCGTGAATTCTAAACCATAGCAGCACCAGCAACAAAATAATACCACACCAGATCTTCAGCTGGTGTCAATCGGTGGAGCTCCATTGGCTTCAATAACACTATGCCAATTTATAGATCTTGTCCATTTTCCTCCACTTAGTTTAGGCACATCATTTTCTTGTTACTTTGGTTTATATAATGTGCGTCCACAACAAACCTGCTGATAATAAATGTATTCTCTTTTGCCAACCAGAAAAGAGGGGACAAAGTGATTCCTCAAATTATGCCCATTGCTTGTATCAATTTTAAAAGTGAACACAACCAACCTACAAGCTGTCTGTATACTTTTGTATATTTAAGTGTTTTGGGGGGGATGGGTAGGACAACCATACATTAGTTAGCATTGTTAACTTTTTTTGGTTGAACTCCAGGAAGGATTATTCAAAATTTACACCTAGATTAATTACAATTTTGCCTGCATAGACTAACTTTATTTTGAATGTTTCAGTTGCACACAAATTTGAGGTTTTTAAGATTGCTGCTAACTGCTAAAGCATATAGGAAGTGAACAGAAAGTAGGGAAAACCACCCCAATACATTCCACTTTTTCCATATTTCAGGACTATTATATTATGCAGTACATATTATGGTATTTTACTCTGAAGCAGCGTTCATTAGAAAATGTACACTAGACAAAAGTTAGTGTCTCCCCTGACTTGTTAGAATTTTCCCCAGGTCTCATATCTGCAATTAAGCTTATTGTTTCTCTTGTAACATACCTCTGAAATATGCTTTCTATTTTTCATGAAAATTAAAGATGGTAAACCAAGACTCACAATATGTGCTAAAAAGACTGAAAAAATTATATAACATCATGGGATTTTGTTCTCCAGCAACACACATATATAGCTACCATTAACATTAGCACGAACTACACATAATCAAAGAAAAAAAAAGTTCATGAGGTTACAGTACCATAGAGAACCAAGTTTATACATCTGACTGCTATTTCAGTGTTCCCCACTCTATGATCCTCCAGGGGAAATTGTTTTCAGAAACGCATAAGTGTTTGAGGTTTTTGTAACCATCTGTTCAAAATACATTCGGTTTACTTCATCAAGAATAATACATTAAACATTTCAGACACTATTACATTTTAGACACTATTACAAGGAGCATTTAGAACTCCATGTGAATAACTTCTCCATCTGCATTGTCTACAGAAATTAACATTTTCTTACTGGGACTTCAGTAGACTTGTAGTTAATGCCTAAGTAGTGAGTATTTGTAATGACTACAATAACTACAGTTTCAAGACAGGCTTCATTGTCTCCTTGCATATCTAAGAGCATGTAAATCTCAATGTTTGAAATTTGGACTCTAATGTCCATGTTTGGTCTCCACCTGAAGGAGATTTTTTTAAGAATATGGGCATGGACATTTAAACAAAATCCTTTCAGCAATTCTTGATATATGGAAACATGAGTAAAATACCCTATACTTTTCCAGCCTAAATAAATCTTAACTGTGTTTCTTTTAAAAAAGCATAATAGTGGGATGAACTTTAAAGCTTGAGAATATTAATTAAGTACTAGGCAGTCCTAAACAAAGAACTTGGTTTAGAAGGGTTGATGCTGAAATAGTATTGGAAGTCCAGCTAGCATCTAAATACACCATCTTTACAAAATTGCTACATCTTTTAAGAAAACATGGTTATTGGAATGTGTGGAAATGTGCAGGTAAGGGGACCAGCTAACTCCTCACTGCTAGAATGACCCTTCCTCATTCCCTATCGACCCACAAAATTTATACTGTCCATCTAAACTTAACTTTGCCCTCTAATTTTTTTTGGGGGGGGGACATTATAGTCAGAGCAACAAATTACTAGAGGCTTGATCCTATAATTTTCAGAATGTGGGTGCAGTGATGCACTCATGCACAGTGATTGCAAGATGAGATCCTAAGAAATGGATCCCTTGAACAGGAAATGAAATTTTATAGTCTCCTATAAACTCCTTTAAAGAGCAGCTTTAGGAAAGTGGCATTGACCTTCAAGATATTTGACCTTAAAACACACAGCAAAGGATATCATCTCCACCAGAAGGAATAGGATTTCTGATTGGTAGAAAGCAAGTTTTCATTTGAAAAAAAATACAAACATTCAAACAACAAAAATTTATAAGACCAAAACCTGCACCATAGATAGGAATATTCCAAGACACCTCTTTGCAGGGTCCCTACCTACATACAGGGGGGGGGAAATCCTTTGGTGCAAAAATATGCTTTTCCATTTTTACTCTTGTGACAAGATGGCCAATGTTCATATGGTGGGTCCTGCGCTTTACTTGGCGGGGAGGGGGTGGGCTAAGATGCCACCCTTTACCCCCTTCTCTTGGGTGCCAAGGACCCTGCTAGCAGCCCGAGAAAGTGGTAGAGGAGGGAAGCAGGGGAGGGGTCTGGGTTTGCTCCTTTCTCTGAGTCCCAGCGCTTCTCAACCCCTTCCAGTTTCTTACCCTCTTCCCCCTTGGGTGGGGTTACCCTCAGTCCTTAGACATTGGGGGAGGGGGTCTCCCTTACGTCAGTTCTCTGGTCTTTCAAATCTCTCTTACACCTCCAAGCTCCAGTCCTCTCCTCCTCCTCTGAAGGCCTGAAGCAGGGGGTTTTATTAGGTTTCTGACAGGGCCTTAATTGACTGCAGGTGCTCCAATTAACCTGTAGCAACCCTCCCTAGTCTACAGGGAACCATGCCTTAATTAGCTTAGGGTTTATATATTTCCACTCTACCACTACTCCCTGGCCCTCCTGTATCACACTCTGCATTGCAGATGGCTATTTATGAGGTAGGGCTAAGTTTATCTTTGTCAGAGGTGAGTCTCATTGGCTGATCACCAAGCAGCAAATGAAGGGAATGAGACTCACTAGTACTCCTAGCTAACTGGGGTCCTGTTCTTGCTTGGGGCCCTGCTGAAGATGTCAGGGAGATGCCAGAACAGAATAATTGTAATTTTAAGGGAATTAACTTGAGAAGCTATTTAAAAAGGGAAGCCATCTGTTATTCCTAAGCACTTTCAAAATGTTCTCTAGAAACTGACACCAAGATTTTAATATTTGGGAGCAATCTGAGAGATGGATTTTAATCCTACTTTATGGACATTATTTATGGATCTAAGACATATATTAAGGATTCTTCAGGTTGTGTCAGACCACACCAGGATGCTAACCAAGATCACCAAAATGTCTAGGCTTCTCAACAGGGAAACAACCTTTTAGGGTTAAATTTTTCAAAAGTGCTTAAGTGACTTGGGACCCTAAAACCACATTTTCAAAATTAACTTAGACACTTAGGAGCTCAATTTATATTGGCTTTCAATAGGACTTAGGCTCCTAAGTCTCCTAGGTATTTTTGAAATTCTAAACATTATTTCTTCAATTACTATCCTCCATTTCATTTTACTATTTAATTTTTTTTAAAGGCCATCTCTTGCTTTAGTTTTAGTTATTAATAAGAACTGATATAGAACAAACATGGCAGTCTATGATCTTCCAGACAAATCCTTTTCTTAATTTTCCCCATTCCAAATGTTACCCTTCTTCCAATCTCCGTTTACCATGTGTAGTGGGGGGAAAAAAGGCAGAAATATGTGGCATGTTCTGGGAAGACAATGTAAGATAAATTAGGCACTGGCTAGAGCAGGGGTTCTCAAACTGGGGGTTGGGACCCCTCATGGGGTCATGAGGTTATTACATGGGGGGGTCGCAAGCTGTCAGCCTCCACTCCAAACCCCGCGTTGCCTCCAGCATTTATAATGGTGTTAAATAGATAAATAAGTGTTTTTAAATTTATATGGGGGGGGGGAGGGTCGTACTCAGAGGCTTGCTGTGTGAAAGGGGTCACCAGTACAATAGTTTGAGAACCACTGGGCTAAAGGTAGGATACAAGTTAACTACCAATATCTTTTTCATATAATTCAGTAGACACATGTAGCTAACTTCATGAAGGAAAACAAAATTCACTTGAAGCTAAAAGACCTCATTTTGTGATTGTTCTCTAGTATAAAAGAAAAATATTTAATTTGTGTATGCAATAAGTGAGCTGCATAATGCAATCAAAGCTAGAATGTATAATGAGTACAAAAATATTATGTAAACATTAAGGTTACAATGCAAACATTAAGATTCTCATAGGAACCATAACTTGCCTATATTTCATATGTAGGATCCAATTTAGTCTTCAGATGTATCTGTGTAGCTACCTATGGAGCTGTGCATATATTTCTAATGGAAGAATTGAGACCATTCTATATTAAAGATATCCATTCAAGAGGAGAGCTAGTCATCCAATTCTATGTGGGCAAAACTGGAGGGTTAGAATTACTGTGTGAATCTTAATTTCCACATTTTCATGTCTGTTGAGTGTTTAAATTATATCTTTAAATACAAACTCATCTGTTAATGTAGCATTAATTCCCTTGGTACAGATTCTTTCCTGTGTGGAAATGATCTTCAGAGCAGGCCAGAAAACTCTGAGTTTCAAGTCCATAAATTCTCTAATTCTTGTTCCATTGGAGATAGGAATCAGATTATCTGTACCCCATGCTTCAGCAGAGTTGCCTACTTCTCTCATGGCAGCCTGGCACCTTTAAGGCCTTTTCTACCCTTAAAACTCCAGAGGTGAGAAAGACCGTATGTCTACACTTTGAGTGGGGTGTAATTCCCAAATTGAAGACATGCCTGTACTAGCTCTGATCAAGCCAGTGCCCTAAAAATAACAGTGTACCGCTGTGGTGGGAGGGGCTACCATGAGTACATCTTGGACAGGTTTGTACTCGGGGAAGCTAGCCTGTCCCACCAGCATGGCTACATTGCTATTTTTTGAATCCTTCCTAAATCCTACTAAAAACTGATTAACTTTAGGCTTCTAAATGCCTAAGTCCCTTTTGAAAATGAGATTTAGGCTCCTAAATTAGTTAGGCATTACAACTCTATACCTTTAAAAATCTATCCCTAAGTTACTTGTCCACAAGTCATACAGGAAGTCTGTGGTGGAGCAGGTCACACAAGTCCCAAGCTAACAGCCTAATTACCAAACCATTCTTCTTCACTTGTGTATACAAGTTCTGATAGTTTTTAGGCCTGTTCCTGTTTCAGAGCAACCCACAGCTGCAATTGCAGGGAAAGACCTGCTGCACCCCAGGGTCAAGCATGCTCAGTGCAGATGGAATCTTTGGGGAATTAAGCTGCAAAACTCTAGCAAGTCTTGGAACGCGCAAACTGCAATTTTCAGAGGCTTATAACTTGGCCAAATTTGAGTGGATTTTCACGGAGATGGAAAAAGACACCTGCAACAGAAGGGTCACCTCCCTGGTAAATTTCAATTCCCTGCCCCAGAGACCAAAGGCACTAGTGCTTCTCAAAGAAAAGGTCAACTGAATTTTTTTTAACATGGGCAAGACAATTTATTTTTTTCCTTTCTTGCATTTTCAGAAGTGGCTGAACCATTTTGGCTGAAATTTTCCAAAAAAGTTCAGCCGGAGGCAGACACCTGGCATAAAAAAAAAAAAAGCCCAAACTGTTGAAGTTTGGGAAAGAGATACATAACTGAAAACAGTGTCTTCTAATAAGAAGTTAGGCAACCTTCATGTGCTTTGCATTTTACACTTGGCCCAACTAGTAAGGCTGTCACAATAGCTGTGTTAAGAAGATATTTATTTTGCTGCATTACATATTTAGAAAGGAGGAGACATTCTTCCCTTAAAAAGATCAATAGTATTTCCAGTTTACCGGTTTCATGCATCTGTACTAACTGCAAATGTGGAACAAATTAGAACCGTCGCTCTCAGTCCAGAATATTTAAAAATCTGCTTCATTAAGATTTTACTGGATTTTTGATACAATAGACATTTGGGAGAGGAGATATTTCCACATGGTGGCACGACTCTACAAAGAAAAATGCTCTAGGTCACTTATATATGTTACTGTAAAGAAACTATCAAACACAGGTCTTTATATAAGACAAGATGATAGACAGATTTTAGTGCCTAGCAGTTCTTAGCTTTAGTTTATATTATTGCAATCAAGTCCTTGAGGACCAGGATTCTTGACTGGCTATAGGAATGTTGACCCCCCCCCCCATAATGCATACAGTATGTAGTACAGAAGCACAGCACAGCTAGTGATAATGCTAATTATTAGTCTTACATTTCAAAAACACGGCATTCATTAATTTAATTTTGATCCAGCAAAGCACTTAAGCACAGACATCACTTTAAGCATGTGAGTCTGCCCATCGAAATCAATGAGATGACTCAGGCTTAAAATCATGTGTGCTTAAGTGTGTGAGGTGGCATAGGAATTGCCCCCCAAAATCTATGATGGGGTTGGGGACCTATTAAGTTCCTGCCTGGCCTGGCCCTATTGTCTGGGTGGGACTGCATATGGAGACTAATTAACAGGTCAACAGACTTTCGTTTCATTGAACAGGGGGAGTGTGACTTCTGAACTAGGGTGACCAGACACCAAGTGTGAAAAATCGGGACGGAGGTGGGGGGTAATAGGAGCCTATATAAGAAAAAGACCCAAAAATCGGGACTGTCCCTATAAAATCGGGACATCTGGTCACCCTACTTCTGAACAAAGACAAGGGGTTGGTTGGCAGTGTGTTGATTTTCATTGGAGGGGTGGGAGGTTAATCCAAAGCCAAAAAACTAGGATTGGCTCAGGGGTCACATGATGATTCAGGGTCAGTCAGATGGGGTTGGAATGAAGCAACTGCAGATCCAGAAAATTTGATTGTGGTGTGAGGGAAGGAGAAGCAGAGTGCCGAGGGGCTGACAGAGAAAGTAGCTTGGTGCCAGCAGGGCAATCCAGGCTAATCCAGTGGCCATGGGAACTGGAATGAGCCTATGCAATAGGACCAAGGACTCATCATCCTGAGCTGACATTGTACCTTAACTTCAGAACACACAGAGTTTGGAGGCAAAGTGTTCCAGCTTTGGCACACTGGGTGCATGCACACCTACGTGGAAAACATGGTTGCATGTAATCAAAGAAGAAAACTTGGTGAATTTTAGTAATTAGGCTGAAAAGGATGCAGAATAAAATACAGTAAACATGTAACTTGAAAGGGGTGTGGAAGCTTTGCCACAAGATTGAAGGAGACAAAGGAAAACTGAAGACACAGAAGATTGACATAAAGTATTATGAAACTGATGAGCTGGGGAATGAGTTCCTGATGGGAAATACCAGGGTACTGGAGAGAATAAGTTTGAATGCCCTCTACAGTGCATTCCACAATGAAAGATCCCTGCAAAGGTCAATCAGAAGGCATCCAATACAACACACGGAATTCACATCCACACACTGAAGTTGGCATATATAGTAAAACCAAGGCTGGATTTTCAGAGAAGTAAGGGAGTTGAATGCCCAAATCCCCTTTGAAATACAATTGAAGATCAGCATCTACCTCCCTTGGGCTCATTTGAAAATCCAAGCCCAAACATTCATGGCTCTAAAACTGTCATATAGCATTTAACAAACAAAAAAGAGTTAAAGGCAGTTATCAAAAAAGTGATTAAAAACAACTTATGATTTAACCATTTTGTGTATTCTTTCTTAGTTGCTTACTCAAAAGGAAATTTTTCTACTGCTTACTCCTGTTAACACTGCAGAATCAATTCAGCTCTCAGGAAGGGAGATGTTCTTCATTCCGTTTTATAGATCAGTAGAAATTCGGATTATAGAATGGTGAATTGGTGTGGATGAGCCAAACAGA
Source organism: Emys orbicularis (assembly GCF_028017835.1). Lineage (NCBI taxonomy): Eukaryota > Metazoa > Chordata > Testudines > Emydidae > Emys > Emys orbicularis. Next base: position 90,827,542 of record NC_088686.1, on the reverse strand, counting down.
AAACTGCTTGACTGTCCGATTCCAAGTTGAGCTTCAGTTAAGAAAATTATCTTTTTACTTGTAAATGAAGAAAATTTGACACCATGTCAGAGAGGAATCAATATGGAATCTCACACTACCAATAACAGAGTATATGTGGACTTTCCGTTTTCACTTTTTAAAAATATTCTCCTTTTCAGCCCAAGCTTTTCCATGCATAATGTTAACCTCCATGGGATTTGTGTGCATGAAAAGCATGAGGAAAATTCATTCCAATTTTGAGCTATTAAAAAGGGGATTAATAAAAAATAATTTACGTTTGCAGTTTTGAAAAACAATCATTATTTCACTGAGTAATAAAAGGGATGAACACACACTCTATACCATGTTGGATGTGAATCTCAATGGGGTTTGAGAAAAACAATAAAAAATAAGTTTGAGAATAGTTATTTGGTGCTGAGAAGGGAGGATGCCCTAGAGAACGGAAGAAAAAAAGAGAAGGAGAGTGTTACAATTCACAGTAATGCCCATATTGTGCTAAGAGCCAAAGAAAAAATAGGGATGATTCCTTGCCCAAAAGCACTTACTAATTAAGACTCTGCATGATGCAGTACTCTGCCCAAGTTATCAATTGTTGGATTGCTACATGAAATAATAGGCAAAGGCTAGGATATAAAGTGGTCAGGATGATGGGCTGTGTCTTAATACAATGCTCGGTTTTGTTTGTTTGTTTTTATATGGTATATCCTTATTTGACTATAATAGCAAAGTTGAGGGGCAGCTAATTCCTTTTAGTCATCTTTGCAAAGTAGTCTTCAGAAAAGATTTGGGTACGGAGAGGGTAGTTAATGATCTCGGGGGACAGCTCAGGAAGGATGTTCCATGCACGGATTAAAGCCTGGAGACGGTTGCTGAAGCAGACACACTTTGTTGAGGCTGATACTGTTGGTGGGAGGAGGGGATTACACAAAGATCGGGATTTTTCAAGAGGTGGCTTAGTAGAGAGAAGTAGGGATGGCAAGGAATGAAAACAATGAGGAGTCCAGTGGCGTCTTTAAAGTGCCACTGGACTCCTCGTTGTTTTTGTGGATACAGACTAACATGGCTACCCCTCTGATACAAAGAATGAAAGAAGAAGATGGGAATTTTTGGCAGGAGAGTCAGGATTTCTCTTTTTAATAAGGAAATTAAATGCAAATTATAACACCATCACAATCAGTTTGCAACAAAGTCAGGATAGATTAATAATGTTAACTCACCCATATTCATTTGTTAGACTGTTAAACACTTACAGTAACTCCTCACTTAAAGTCATCCCAGTAAAGGTTATTTCGTTGTTACGTTGATGATCAATTAGGGAACATGCTCGTTTAAAGTTGTGTAATGCTCCCTTCTAACGTTGTTTGGCAGCCGCCTGCTTTGTCTACTGCTTGCAGGAAGAGCAGCCTGTTGCAGCTAGCTGGTAGGGGCTTGGAAGCCCAGGGTGGATCGGCAGCCCCCTATCAGCTCCCCGCTTCCCTAAGTTCCCTGTGCAGCAGCTGCCTGCAGTTCAGCTGTGTCCTTCCCCCCACTGCCATGTGCTGCTCCTGCCCTCTGCCTTGGAGCTGCTCCCCGAGACTCCTGCTTGCTATGCCAGGGGGGAGGGAAGGAAGAGGGGGGCTAATGTCAGGGTGTCCCTCTCCCCCCTGCTCCTGCACCCCACTTACCCCATCTTCCATAGAGCTGGACTCAGGATGGAGGGAGCTTGCAGCAGCTGCGTCTCAGCAAGCTGATCTAATTAACAAGGCAGTGTACTTAAGGGAAATGCGCATATCTCCCTCCATTCCTGCTGCCTTGCAGAGTGAGAGAGTTAACCTTTGAGGGCTCAGCCAATTGCTAGTTCATCATTTAGCAGTAAGGGAAATATCCCACCCTCTGACTCCTCCACCTCTACCAAGGTTCACAATCATCATCACTGTGTACCAGTATTAAATTGTTTATTTAAAACTTATACTGTGTGTGCATGTATGTGTGTATACACACACACACACACACACACACACACACACACACACACACACAGTCTTTTGTCTGGTGAAAAAAATTTCCCTGGAACCTAACCCCCTCATTTACATTAATTCTTATGGGGAAATTGGATTCGCTTAACATTGTTTCACTTAAAGTCGCATTTTTTCAGGAACATAACTACAACATTAAGTGAGGAGTTACTGTACTTTGATGTACATGCTGTGTAACATGAGCAATTTAACATTATCATGAGAAACTTTACTTTCCATGTTTTAGGGTTATGATCTTCCTTGGTGTCAAGTTAGGAGAGGCCTAATTACTGCTTTTGCTCAATTAAAAATCCTCTGGCACTTTGTACAAAGCGAGAGGTATAATTATATCATCAAGCTTCTCAGCCTGGGAATTGCGCCCTCTAGAGGGAATTGCAAACAAATGTTGGGAGGGTTGTGACCACCCCTTCCTATATTACTAACTGAGAGGGTAGACGTACGAAAAAGTTCGGGAACCATTCTTAAATGAGAATTGCATCTCCCATCGGTTCAGAAAGTATATCCAACTGAGATACAAGAGGAATTTTGCCTATAGGAAACAAAGACAACTTAAAAAAATATAATTACACAGCTCAATGCACATGTAAATAAGGTTACAGCTTGTTCAATGAGACTTTTGTCAACAGTAGAGCTCAGAAATGCTGTTAGAGGTAATGGATTCCCCTCTCGCCCCCCAGAAAAGAGGGAGTTCTTGAAAATACTGAAAAAGTCAATGTTGCCTCCCATGTCTCTGTCCCACCCCACCCCTAGGTAAACACAGGGCTGCTGCTCTATGGGATTCTATTGATTTACTGTCTGGGAGCCTTTATTATTTCAGGTTGAAGTGCCATATTTCACTGAGACAGTTGAAAGCAAAAGGAATTATTCTACAGCAAGTTCATTGGTTTTAAAGAGACATCAAACACACTTGCAAGTTATGCTGTATAAAAGAAAAAAAGTACAGCCTGAGCATCCTAAATTATCATGTCTTTTGCTTTTCAGTGGATGTGCATCTTTATAATGGCAAAAAAATACTGATTTTTTTTTTTTAAAGATCTCAATGTGTAAAGCATGTAAATTAACTCCTCTTAAAGGATTTAGAACCAGATATGTGCACAGGAGGCTAACATCATATTAAACTCCTCTAGTTTGTTTTTTGAACATGGAAACAAAACCAACCAAATTTTGTTTTAAAAAAAAAAAGTGGCCCTTCAACTTTTCAATCAAAACTTAGTGAGATTTCTATACATTTATTTTTGCTGTTTCTTGAGAAGTATGCATTCTACAAGACTAAGGAGCAAATTTAGTCCTGGAATGACAACTGCTTTCACCAGGGCTGATTTTGGCTTCAAATTGTGTTTTCATTTTAGTTTTTAATCATATCCATTGAAGTTAGTCACATGGTAGTTTCTCTAGCCCTTATTAAATTTTGAAAAGCTCTTAATGCATTAAGCTTAAAAACTATTTCTTTTCTCATACATATTAAATGTTGTTATATCTCAAAGCAAAAACTTAAGATAAGGGAGCCCAAATAAAGAATTTGCTGAAACCATGGAGGGCTTTACTTATACCCAACTTAACATATAGTTGGATTTTCACAGTAGTAAACTCAAGCAAGTGAATAAAGTCAGTTGCTACCTTTTCACTGTTAACACACTTATCTTTGTACCTTCTTTCTTCCCTCCCTAATCCTCTGGCCCATTTGAGTACATCCTCACCATTAAAATGCCTTCTTAAGAATTATATGCTTCTTCAGAGAAGCACACTATTCTGTTTCAATAAATACAATTCAATTAGTCATCCTTGTAAGTAGGGCTAGTTCGTTTTTTAAAAATAAGATTAAATCCCTGTTTGGTGGGAATTTACAGAAATATATATATTTTTTATCAAGAAAATATTGTTTGATGACATTTTCAGTTCTTCAGTGAGAAATTTCAAAACAAATGAAAATTTGTTCCATTTGAATTGAAGTTTGTTTCAGCTGTCAAAAACAAACATTTTTAAAATTTTGCATTTGTCCCTTTCTCTCTCATTTTATGGTATTCAGAGGCAGAAAGGGAAGTCTAGAGTTCCCAGCACCTCCCATTCAATTTTTCCTTTTTTCCACTCTAATATTTAAAAAAACTTCCTCAACTATGGAAGTTACAGAATAACATAAGGATACATTAAATGAAACTAACTCTGCCAACATGTAACTTTTCAAAGGTTGTGTAAAATTGGAAAAGTCAGAGGAGGGAGAGAATGGGGAAAAAACAAAACAAAACACAGAACTCTCCTCCCCAAGATTTTGAAAAATTTTCAAAACAAAAATTTTAATTTAAAACAAAAACTTTGACCCTGAAAAGCAAATATTTCATTTCATTCTGAAATTTTCCAATCAAAGGGGAAAAAAAATCAGAGGACAATTTTTGAATCAAATGTTTGTTTTTTCCCAGACTCTTCCAACCAGCTTTCTAAGTAATCATATAATCTGCTGTCTGTGGAAAACTACCATACCAAAGAGCAGCGTGCCCCACTTTTTATTGTACCTATGCTTTCTCCCATACCTTATTCTACTCCTATCTACGTTTCTTCAACTGATTCAAAGAGCAGGGACCTTGTCTTTTCATCTGTTTGTAAAGCAACATGCATACCTGTGAGTGGAAGGAGAAGAAGCGTGATCCAGTGGGTAGGGAACTGTTCTGTAATGGACACCTCTAGCAGAAAGATCTGTTTAAATTCTACTGTGATTCCATCCTTCATGTTCTCCCAAGACTGTGAAAAAGGGCACCAATTTTTGATTACTCTTTGAAGACCTTAATTGTACAGGAAGTAACCCCTTAACAGATTCCATTTAGGCCACCAGATGACCAATATAAAGTAGTGCTGGAAAGGGGCCCAGACTCCTCCACACCAAGATGTGGGCCCAACTCTGTTGAGTATTGACACAGGCACACAAATACAGACAAGTGAGCTAGAGATGAAAGGCTCTAGATCCGAAATAAAGTGCTGAGCCATTCAGTTGTCATGGGAGAAAATGAAATTTTAGACATGGTTAGCCATGAGGTATAGAACAAAGCTCCAGTGTAATCTCAATACTTGACCATTATCCATATGTACAGCTGGTTGAATAATTTGATATATTGTGTAATATTTTCTTAATAAATTATTCAGACATGTAATTTTCTCCATTACTCTCCCAGTCCTATCCACACAGCCATCCAGCTATATAATTGGTGTAAAAAATTGGGCTATTATTTACCTGTTTGTATAGTATTGGATCCCTTGCTTTTTCACTAGCTAATACAAATTCATATGCTTAACTGAGCTACATTTTCTTTTTCCTCTCTGCTATTTTGTTAATACAATATAATGTATGTTCTCATAGAAACATGTTTGCGAGGGTTTCAGATTCAGATCTGAAATACTTGCAATAATATACAAGGATTTTGCTGATAAAAAAATCTGGTTTAGTTCAGTCAGTATTTATGAAAAATCAGAAATTATCAAAAGCTTTTGATACTCCGAATTTAGAATTTCAACACACAATGTTGACTGCAGTGTCCATCTCTGTACAGTAGTCCCCTAATCCCATCTGTAGATGTATTGATTTATAAACCTCTAGAGGGAATGGTATTTTCACTCTAGCCTTTGAGTGCTGTCATATGGTATCCATCAAAAAAGGAATTCGGTCTCATTAGAACTTGATCTGGATTTTCATTGGGCTTTTTTACAATAGCGCTATACCCATATGAAATATATCAGTGATATTATAGCACACCCTAGGCATACTCTGGGGCACCTAGGACACTCAGAGAATACCCTCTTTCCCTTATGAATTTAAAATAAATCAGAAGCAGACTTTAGTACTACAGCTTTTAAAGAAAAGTTTTCATTCCGGATTTGTAATTATCTACAACACACACCTTTCTGTGTAAATTCATCTCTCACTGAGAAGTGGATGGTGCAGTAGGATGCTTATGAAATAGAGAAGGGCAGACTCTGTTGAGAGTGGAGACTGACTAACACCTCCGATAAGATACTTCCTGGGAGAGGTTAGCTCCCTGCGGGCATAGCAGACTCCTCCTAGGCTTCTCTCCCTGCAGACCTCAGCCTAGGGGGTATGTTGGAGGCAGGGAAGAGGAGTGGCAGAAAGCTCCATCAATCCCCAGCTGGCAGATTATTTTTTTTAAAGGGACTGTTGCCAAGTGGCACAGGTTAGAGCTCACCAGCACCCTGGGTCGATGTTAGGCAGAGAATGAGGAAGCCACACCTGGCTCCTCTATGCGTGCCCTTATTTCTCCAGAGCCTTCAGACCATAAATTCAACTCTGGCCCAGGTCAGAAGTGATCAAAATTATTACTAGAGATGAATGAAAAGACAAGGTGGTGTTCAGATATATCTTATATGGGAGTGGTAGAAGAGCCTGAATAGAAGGACTGTAGAGAGATTAAGATCATTTTTATTTCTCTTAAAAAGGAGAGGAGGCTGAATGATTTATAATCAATCAGTTGACAAATTTGGGGATTATATTAATGAACTCTTAGGGAACAGAACAGTGCAAAATTCATGTATTTTTTCACTAATTAAAAGTATTTGCAAATTCTTCAGTATGTACTTTTTTTTTTTTTATCTTCAGACCGAACTAAAGAGTTTGATGTCCATATTTCCAGGCTGCACCGTGTTTGTTGGTAACATAAAAGTCAGTGTTTATTGTTTCTGTTTCTTGATGACTGGCATCTCTCATGAACAAAAGATTCAAGTTTTTTGACAAAAAAAGTGATAATGGCACAACAAGGACTACTTTTTGGTTAAATGACAGATTATTTAATACACCAACTGTGATTTACAAATATTTTAATTTCTTTAATGTATTTTTAAAGGCAGACAAACATATTCCTTTAAAACAAACAAGAATAAAAAGCACTGTCATCACTTTGCAGTTTTTCATATATACCATAAGAGAGACCCAAGATTATTCATAATATTCATAAAGGTCCTTACAGTGCAGAATGCATTAAACTAATATTAATGGACTGTTAAAGTTCAAGTATTTTGGATCCAGTCCAGAATACACTTTCGAACTAAGACAGACTTAGGTAATAAAAGAGCTCTTTAAATACCACCATATGAAACCATAAGGATGTTTGTTCTGAAGCAGTATTACTTACAGGGCACATTTTCAAGTCATACACAGAGCTTTAGAAACTTCCACTGCCACATAGCCAAGCAAGTTCCATGGAATAATAAGAGAATACCCCCCTCACAGTACCGTATGCTATATTTTCTACAAGGGATGGCAAACGGCACTTTTATATTTGACATGCATCATATTACAGCTTGAAGTTCTTTGAGGTAATCCACTGGCAATGATTCTGTTTGCTGCACTTGACAGATGTGACGAAAATTAACAAATAATACACAATTAAAGGGTCATGACAGCTTTTGAAGACCTAAGTTGTCTGTTTATCTACTATACAGTGATAGTACAACTTTCCCCAGACTAACCAATAAAAGTTCAGCACCAAGCTGAAGCCTTCAGCAGAGTCAGCCATAAGGTGCTGCTAACTCAGCAATGAGACCTGACTGGGCATGACTGGTTGCATTAAGATGGCTTCGCTAATTCTTAGAACCCAGAGAGTAGTGATACACCTCCTCCCAAAGAGTTCTTCTCTTCAAAGCTTTCTAGGGGCTAGGGTGTAGCCACCTCTAGGCCCTGCCCTCACTGCACATCTCACATCCTCTGGGACATGTACTATCAATAGGGACTTGTGGCTGAAAGTGTCCATAGTGAAATTCTAGAGAAGTAGGTGAAGGATATTCTCAGTGGAGTGTCCTTGCTGTGGAAGTCTCTTCCACCTGAAATCAGGTTGAGATTGATTGTTGCCACCTTCTGAGAACAGTCCAAGACTTGTCTCTTTGCACAGGCCTTTTTTCAGAAAAGCAGACTGCCAAATAGCCTGGAGTGTCATCTATCATTACCCCACTGTAATCAACATCCAAAGATGATCTATATCTGAAACATGACATATCCATAGGAAGAGTCAGAACATGTCCTTGTCAGGCAGCAGTGATGCTTTTTCTAAAGCTTGTAAGCAGAACTGGTCACAAAGTATCTTTTTAAAGGAATTAAAAAAAGATTTTTTCAATGAAAATTTTTGATTTTTTTAATGTAAAACCAAAAGAAATCCACCAAAAAATTCTTAAAGACAAAATGTTTGTTCTTTCTTTGGAAACTTTTAATGGGGAAAAAAAAACCACAAAAACATATCACTTACTAGGAGAGCTAGTTGTAAAATGGTATCTGGATAGTATAGCGATGAGCACATTCAAAATTGATAAATGCTTGTCAACTACAAATGTGACCAAAATCACCTACATAGAGATTTTTCAAAAGTGATTATATGACTGACTAATGGCAACATATTAAAAATATAGCACTGGCACCATCTGTATTCAGGAAGCAGACGAAGTGCAACACTGACTATGCAAGTGTAAATTGCACTAACCTCTTCAGAGCTATTATTCATGTTAACATTGTTTTGGTAAGAGAACTTACTTTAAACATCCTGTCAGAAAAGTGGGGATACCACAAATATTACATCCTCTCAGTATTTTATAACAGACTGATTCTTTACAATAAATCTGTTCAGAGCTAGTATATCTCTGGGCTGAAAGAAAACATTAATACCCTTCCAATAGCTACTCTGGCATTTGATAGATTACTTTTACTAAGCAGAATGTTCCTGTTGTGGAATGGGGAGGGAGTTGTAAAAATATCAGAGACCTACTTCTGTTAAGAAATGAATGCATGATTCCTAAACTCAAACTGGAAATGTTATTTTTTTTTTAGTGATCAAGTTTGCAGCATTTTGTTAAGCATGAAACATTATGCATGGACAAGCCTGAAGGGGGAGGGAATACAATTTGTGCCTGATCCCAAAGTCCAGTGAAGTCAAGGAAAGACTCCCTGTGTCAGGTCCTTAAGCATCTCCAAATTTGGATGGCGATTACTGGGAGCATAGGCTGTTTGCAGTGAAATGAAGAGTTTGGTGCGCACAAAGCATGCAGATGTCACCAGGAATCTTTCCCAAACTGCTCTAAAATGAAGGCCACACATTGTATTGAGTATTCATCCTTACCTGGGTTTGGCTTTATTCACAAACATAGGTTCTGTAATTAGAACTTAAGTGGCTATTTTGTTGATGGTCAAGGCATAATAGAGTGATAGCTATGTTAGCTCCCTTCCAGCAATGAAACTCTCCTTAAGGCAAACAGTGAACACATTACAAGAGCAATGAGAGACAAATATGACTTGAAAATACACAAATTTAGTAGGAAATTTTTATACAGTGCATTGGATTCATACCTGGGTAACCAGGGCTCTGAGCCTTAAGTGTCTGAAAGGTCAGAGTGAGAAGATGCAGAGGAGGAAAATGATTAGTTATAACTATAACCATAAGTCACGTGGTATTGTTTCCATTTCCTGATTGAATCTGCACAATTTTTATTGCAATCACTTTGGAATGAGGGCTCATGCATACACTTTTCAGCTCTGCTTTTGAAAATTCCCCGTTCTCCCCCTCAGTTTGAAATTCACATTATATGAATATTTGAGAGAGAAAGCGGATTAATTCAAATGGTCACAGAGTGAACATGAAAGGGACATGAGCATGACTGGAGTAAGTTTATTTCAATATCCAAGTGAATATTTGTACATTTATTTTTGCACTCTTCCCTAAGGCTGTTAATATAGCCAAGGTGAACATCCCATAAAAATCAAAGGTAACAGAGAAAGAATGTTCACCAAAGAAATGTATAATGATCAACATATACTTATGTTATTTAATCAAGGCGCTCGTTGGTATCAAAAAGCCAGAGAGAGAGGAGAGTAAGAGCCAGAGGGTGCATGTTAGGCACTGACCTGCACTTGTGGTGGCATGGAGCTACACCCACCCAAAGAGGTTCCCAGCACGCAGAGCGTGTGTACCTGCTTCACCACCATTTAAGGGGAGTGTAACATGTGATTCCCTATATAGATAGTTAGCTCTGTTGGCTGGTATAGAAAGGGAATGGGAACAGTACAACAAAGAAGTCCCTGTGCTCAGGAGAGGGTAGGGATTTTGATTGTGCCTTCATAGATTCATTATATTCCAAGGCCAGAAAGAACCCCTGTGATCATGGAGTCTGGCCTCCTGTATAAAACAGGCCACAGAACATCCCCAAAATAATTGTTAGTGATGGAGAATCCACCATGACCCTTGATAAATTATTTCAATGGTTAATTACTCTCACTGTTAACAATTTACGCCTTATTATGCTTTGCTCCTTGCACCATGCCCACACAAGGATCAACCACAGAATGGCCTGAAAGACACTATTTGAATGAGAGAGATCTGGAAAAGCCCGATATAGTGAAATACTGGGAAGTAAATAAATAAAAGTATATTTCCTTCACAGTGAAAATGTGTCTTTAAATGGGCATAGTGTTACAAGCTTTTTATCTTCAGAGTTTAGTCTTTTCCCTAGCTGCTCTAAACAGCATTGAATAGACAAAAAAAGATACATTTCAGCATAAATCATAAATCATTTTGGGTGATTTACGAGTATGTTACAACCCTGGAAGCTCTGCGAGGCCCACTGGACCAGGATTAATATAAAATTGCACTGAATAATAATACAGTTTACATTAAACATTTAGGCAACGTATATAGTCTTGCAATTATTAGGTAAGGTTTTAGAGGATAAAATCCTTTTCACAATGATGATGCTTATACCCAAATAATCGACTTCTGTAGATGTTCCTGGTTATAAAGAAAAATGTAGTTCTTGGTGAATCAGGCCTTAAAATACAACTAGAAGTTAACTAGCACTGCAGGAGAAAAACTTTTTCCTTTGTTAATATTTTAAATATCATAAATACCAATAATACTTTTTTTTTTTACTTATAACCATTATCCACTTTTGCAATTTTAATTATCATCAATCTCAATAAATGTAATGATAAAAAGAGAAAGAAAGGACTTTGCATATATAGTGTTCTTCACTGGACAATCTTAGAAGCTTTTTTCCCTGCATTAATTATGTATGTCACAAAGCAACCCCATGCAGTAGGAATTACAGCATTTTTACAAATGAATAAACTATGTTTCAGAGAGGTCAACTGATTTGTTCAAGGTCACTCCTCAAGTCAGTGGAACAGATGGAAACAGAACCCATGAAACCTGGTGCTGTGTTCTATTAATCAGACCAGACATCCTCCCCTTTTGAATACACCATAAAAATCCAAATAAAAAAGCAACATAGATCAAAACTCTAGCTCAAACTTACTTTATGAGGACTGGTTTCAGAGTAGCAGCCGTGTTAGTCTGTATCCGCAAAAAGAACAGGAGTACTTGTGGCACCTTAGAGACTAATAAATTTGTTAGTCTCTAAGGTGCCACAAGTACTCCTGTTCTTTTTATGAGGACTGGTAAGCCAATGAAGTTAATGTAGTGCCGTTTACTGTAGCCACAGTTGATTTTGAAAATTAACTTGCAGTAGCATGAATATGTACATTATCCATCTTTTTTGTAAACATCGTGAATGCCCAAGCCTGGGCTTCTTTCTTAGATAAGCATGAGACTGAAATGAGGAGGAATGTTGCCTGACAAAGGAACTCAGAATCAAGTGCAGCACCTAAATAATGGATATCTACTTCATCTCTCTCTTTCTTCATGAGTATCATAACAAGAAAAGCTACTACACAGAGCTGGAACAGGTACACTAGGAAGAATGCTTTATATATTGCAAGGCCAGAAGGGACTGTTGTGATCATCTAGTCTGATCTCCTGTATAACACAGGCCATATAGCTTCTCCAAAATAATTCCTAGAGCATGATCTTTTAGAAAAACATCCATTCTTGATTTAGAAACCGTCAGTGATGTAGAATCCACCACAGCCCTTGGTAAGTTGTTCCAATGGTTAACCAACCTGACTGTTAAAAACATATGCTTTATTTCCAGTCTGAATTTGTCTAGCTTAAACTCCCAGCTATTGGATCGTGTTACACCTTTCTCTGCTATATTGAAGAGCTCATTATTAACTATTTCTTCCTCATGTAGATACTTGTAGACTAATCAAGTCATCCCTTATTCTTCTTTTTGTTAAGCTAAATAGATTGAGGTCATTGAGACAATCATTATAAGGCATGCTTTCTAATCCTTTCATCATTCCTATGGCTCTTCTCTGAGCCCGCTCCAATTTATCAACATCCTTCCTGAATTGTGAATACCCGAAGCAGACACAGCATTCCACAGTGCCAAATACAGAGGTAAAATAATAGATAATAAATAATAAGATCATACTTAGTCCTGCCTTGAGTGCAGGGAACTGGACTAGATGACCTATCGAGGTTCCTTCCAGTTCTATGATTTCTATAAAATAACCTCTCTACTCCTACTCAAGATTCCCATGTTTAAACATCCAGGTATCACATCAGTCCTTTTAGCCACAGTGTTGCACTAGCAACTCAAGTTCAGCTGATTATACACCATGATCTCCAAACCTTTTCAGAATCACTGCTTCCCAAGACAGAGTCCCTCATCCTGAAAGTATGGCCTATAATCTTTGTTCCTAGATGTATACATTTAGCCATATTTAAACATATTGTTTTCTTGTGCCCAGCTTTCCAAGAGATCCAGATTGTTCTGTATCGATGACCTTTCCTTTTAATTATTTACCTATTTTTGTGTCATCTGCAAACTTCATAAGTGATGAGTTTGTTTTCTTCCAGATCATTGATAAAAATATTAAACAGCATACGGCCAAGAACTGATCCCTATGGGACCCAACTAGAAATACACCCACTCGATGATTCCCCATTTAAAGTTATATTTTGAGACCTATCAGCCAGATTTTTAATTACCAGTAATTTAATGTGTGCCATGTTAATTTTTTACCCCTAGAAGGTACAGAGCCTATTGAAATTACATTTAGCTATTGAGATATTGTAACTGATGGAGAGGACAAAAGCCAGAATTCAGGAATGATATTTTTATATCCTTATCTGACTTAGTTGGATTATGGGAGGAAGATAGTGTTCTATAGAGGGAAAGCCTTATAGAAATTCAAGGAAATATTTTGTATGGTGATCCCAATACCTATACCATTTTGGGTAATGGCTACAGGTTTCCTATCTCAACAAAAACTGAGGAGTCTAGTGAACTGTTAACCTAGGAACTGAACTGTTCCAAGCTGCAAGGAATTCCAGACTTTTATCTGCCGACAAAGGCTAAGTATTTGGAAAAGAATTGAGCAATGCTGCAATCTTCTCAAGTTCTGAAGAGAATCAAGTTAACAAACTATATATTAAGGCCACACTATATAAACCAAAAAATTCTTTCTGAAAGAAAATTACAGGGAAATAATGTTTTTGTGTACTGAAGTATAGAAGTTTAACTGTTCTGTTGAAACCTTACACTGAAATACAGAACTTCAGCAAAGTGGTGGACGTCTGGATAAGGAACACAGATAGATTTACTGCTTAATAGTTTTTGTTTCCAAGTTATTTTATCAACATTCCAAATACTGTTTACAAAGTCTGTGTGTGTATTAATGTTTACTAAGAAATTGTATGGTACTCTCCTTCTGAAGCTTACTGGAAGCTAACACCTATATTCAGGATTTTGGACTCAAAAGCTCTGGGGTTTGAATGTGTAATCCTCTCCAAAAAGTCCTGAAAAGTCAGAACCCTGTCCTGTGCTTCAGCAAGGAATGAGGCTGAGATGCAGAAAATGGAAGTGTAATAAATATTACCCCAGCATGTGTGTGATCAGAATAGGATATCGATATTTTCCATGTTTCCGTGTTTGAAAAGAATATTAAGTAAGATAAAACACAATTGTAATTTACAAGCTGTAAAATAAGGATAATAATATCACATTACAGGCATGTTGCAAGGTTCAGTTTTACTAATGATTCCAATATTCTTTGAGATAATTGGATGAAAGGTACCATTTTTCTTAGCCACATGTCCAATGCAGTACTACTAGGGCTGGCCAGAAAACAAGAATTCAATGTCACGAAAAAGTTCAAGGTTTCAGAATTTGTTTTTGTTCTACTTTCATGAAAAACAAAAGCTACAAAGACACACATGACTAGCCCTGTGGTTAGAGTACTCACTTAGGATGTGGAAGAGGGAGGCCAAGGTTCAAGTGCCTGTCTGCAATGGGAAGGGCGTTTTCTGACAAAAAATGTGTAGTTGACAAAATCCCAAGCAACTCTATTAAATATTATTTGAGAGAATCTTTATTCTGTTCCTTGAACAAGTGCAGAAAGTAATAGTCTCCAAACATAGAAAAAACAGTGCTTGAAACATGAGAACTGGGATTTTACAGTATGGCGGTTTTGAGCTATTCACTGTTGTATCTAACTTAAACATCTGGGTCTTTCTGTCTCTCTGAAATAAACAGTAAGGTAAGGCCAGAAGAAAAGTAGCAGTTTGTAACAAAGTCTCCAGCGCTAAGCTGACTCAAAACAACTGTTTTTTTTGTTGTTGTTTTTTTGAGAATCCCATTTCCATTGTTGCTCATAGCCTCTCTTGAGATTGTATACATGCCTGACAAACACATGGTACAGCTTGCATTTCTAATGGTCACCGAGTAGATGAGAAGGAATGCTCTGGTTTGTTAAAATGGTTACTGGAATGGGTTTTAGTCTGGGTATCTTACATAATACTATTAGTCGTACTTTTCCTTTGTTTCCCTTATACAGGGCTGAAAAGAAGTGAATAGTTCCAGAGATGATATTCTGAGCTCATTACATTCTCTGAAGAAATACTAGTTTCAGAGACTCCACTGCATCCAAGAACTACACCTCTACCCCGATATAACGCGACCCGATATAACACAAATTCAGATATAACGCAGTAAAGCAGTGCTTCGGGGGGGGGGGGGCTGCGCACTCTGGCGGATCAAAGCAAGTTCGATATAATGCGGTTTCACCTATAACGCGGTAAGTTTTTTGGGCTCTCGAGGACAGTGTTATATCGGGGTACAGGTGTATTAATAATCACAAAAGGACCTCTCACAGTGCTACTTACAATATTGGTGTCAACAACCTCAATGTATGTTTATTTACTTTCCATTGAATCCGTTGCATCATTAGGTTAGCAAGTGAGCATACAGGAGAACATACTGTACCATTTTGGAGTAACTGCTGTCTTTCTTAAATAGCTCAGAATGATCTGAACTTTGCACAAGGTCTCAAACCACCTGACTCCCTATTCAAGACCACAAGCCTTCAACCTGTAAGATTGTGGTAAAGGGATAATGGAGAAGTGTGAATTGACATATAGAATATCAGGGTTGCAAGGGACCTCAGGAGGTCATCTAGTCCAACCCCCTCTCAAAGCAGGACCAATTCCCAACTAAATCATCCCAGCCAGGGCTTTGTCAAGTCTGACCTTAAAAACCTCTATGGAAGGAGATTCCACCACCTCCCTAGGTAACCCATTGCAGTGCTTCACCAACCTCCTAGTGGGAAAGTTTTTCCTAATATCCAACCTAAACCTCCCCCACTGCAACTTGAGACCATTACTCCTTGTTCTGTCATCTGCTACCACTGAGAACAGTCTAGATCCATCCTCTTTGGAACCCCCTTTCAGGTAGTTGAAAGCAGCTATCAAATCCCCCCTCATTCTTCTCTTCTGCAGCCTAAACAATCCCAATTCCCTCAGCCTCTCCTCATAAGTCATGTGCTCCAGCCCCCTAATCATTTTTGTTGCCCTCCGCTGGACTCTTTCCAATTTTTCCATATCCTTCTTTAGTGTGGGGCCCAAAACTAGCATCCAGATCAGGTTTAATATGAACATAAGAACATAATAAGAACATAAGAATGGCCGTACTGGGTCAGACCAAAGGTCCATCTAGCCCAGTATCCTGTCTACTGACAGTGGCCAATGTAAGGTGGCCCCAAGGGAGTGAACCTAACAGGCAATGATCGAGTGATCTCTCTCCTGCCATCCATCTCCACCCTCTGACAAACAGAGTCTAGGGACACCATTCCTTACCCACCCTGGCTAATAGCTATTAATGGACTTAACCTCCATGAATTTATCTAGTTGTCTTTTAAAAGCTGTTATAGTCCTAGCCTTCACAACCTCCTCAGGTAAGGAGTTCCATAAGTTGACTGTGCACTGTTTGAAGAAGAACTTCCTTTTATTTGTTTTAAACCTGCTGCCTATTAATTTCATTTGGTGACCCCTAGTTCTTGTATTATGGGAATAAGTAAATAACTTTTCCTTATCTACTTTCTCCACATCAGTCATAATTTTATATACCTCTATCATATCCACCCTTAGTCTCCTCTTTTCCAAGCTGAAAAGTCCTAGCCTCTTTAATCTCTCCTCATATGGGACCCGTTACAAACCCCTAATCATTTTAGTTGCCCTTCTCTGAACCTTTTCTAGTGCCAGGATATTTTTTTGAGATGAGGAGACCACATCTGTACGCAGTATTCAAGATGTGGGCATACCATCGATTTATATAAGAGCAATAATATATTCTCCATCTTATTCTCTATCCCCGTTTTAATGATTCCTAACATCCTGTTTGCTTTTTTGACTGCCTCTGCGCACTGCATGGACATCTTCAGAGAACTATCCACGATGACTCCAAGATCTTTTTCCTGATTTGTTGTAGCTAAATTAGCCCCCCATCATATTGTATGTATAGTTGGGGTTATTTTTTCCAATGTGCATTACTTCACATTTATCCATATGAAATTTCATTTGCCATTTTGCTGCCCAATCACTTAGTTTTGTGAGATCTTTTTGAAGTTCTTCATAGTCTGCTTTGGTCTTAACTATCTTGAGCAGTTTAATATCATCTGCAAACTTTGCCACCTCACTTTTTACCCCTTTCTCCAGATCATTTATGAATAAGTTGAATAGGATCGGTCCGAGGACTGACCCTTGGGGAACACCACTAGTTACCCCTCTCCATTCTGAGAATTTACCATTAATTCCTACCCTTTGTTCCCTGTCTTTTAACCAGTTCTCAGTCCATGAAAGGACCTTCCCTTTTATCCCATGACAACCTAATTTACGTAAGAGCCTTTGGTGAGGGATCTTGTCAAAGGCTTTCTCGAAATCTAAGTACACTATGTCCACTGGATCCCCCTTGTCCACATGTTTGTTGACCCCTTCAAAGAACTCTAATAAATTAGTAAGACACGATTTCCCTTTACAGAAACCATGTTGACTTTTGCCCAACAATTTATGTTCTTTTATGTGTCTGACAATTTTATTCTTTACTATTGTTTCGACTAATTTGCCCGGTACCGACGTTAGACTTACCGGTCTGTAATTGCCGGGATCACCTCTAGAGCCCTTTTTAAATATTGGCGTTACATTAACTATCTTCCAGTCGTTGGGTACAGAAGCCGATTTAAAGGACAGGTTACAAACCTTAGTTAATAGTTCCGCAATTTCACATTTGAGTTCTTTCAGAACTCTTGGGTGAATGCCATCTGGTCCCGGTGACTTGTTAATGTTAAGTTTATCAATTAATTCCAAAACCTCCTCTAGTGACACTTCAATCTGTGACAGTTCCTCAGATTTGTCACCTACAAAAGCCGGCTCAGGTTTGGGAATCTCCCTAACATCCTCAGCCATGAAGACTGAAGCAAAGAATTTGTTTAGTTTCTCCACAATGACTTTATAGTCTTTAAGCGCTCCTTTTGTATCTCGATCATCGAGGGGCCCCACTGGTTGTTTAGTAGGCTTCCTGCTTAAAACATTTTGTTATTACCTTTTGAGTTTTTGGCTAGCCATTCTTCAAACCCCTCTTTGGCTTTTCTTATTACATTTTTACACTTATTTTGGCAGTGTTTATACTCCTTTCTATTTACCTCGCTAGGATTTGACTTCCACTTTTTAAAGGAAGTCTTTTTATCTCTCACTGCTTCTTTTACATGGTTGTTAAGCCACGGTGGCTCTTTTTTAGTTCTTTTACTGTGTTTCTTAATTTGGGGTATACATTTAATTTGGGCCTCTATTATGGTGTCTTTAAAAAGCGCCCATGCAGCTTGCAGGGATTTCACTTTAGTCACTGTACCTTTTAATTTCTGTTTAACTAACCCCCTCATTTTTGCATAGTTCCCCTTTTTGAAATTAAATGCCACAGTGTTGGGCTGTTGAGATGTTCTTCCCACCACAGGGATGTTAAATGTTATTATATTATGGTCACTATTTCCAAGCGGTCCTGTTATAGTTACCTCTTGGACCAGCTCCTGCGCTCCACTCAGGACTAAATCTAGAGTTGCCTTTCCCCTTGTGGGTTCCCATACCAGCTGCTCCAAGAAGCAGTCATTTAAAGTATTGACAAATTTCAGAGTAGCAGCTGTGTTAGTCTGTATCCGCAAAAAGAACAGGAGTACTTGTGGCACCTTAGAGACTAACAAATTTATTAGAGCATAAGCTTTCGTGGGCTACAGCCCACTTCTTCGGATGCATATCATATCATATGCATATCATATGCATCCGAAGAAGTGGGCTGTAGCCCACGAAAGCTTATGCTCTAATAAATTTGTTAGGGCTTGTCTACACTACAAACTTAGGTCGGATTTATAGAAGCCGGTTTTATAGAAACCGGTTTTATGCAGCTGACTGTGTGTGTCCCCACATAAAATGCTCTAAGTGCATGAAGTCGGCGGACCGCGTCCACACTACCGAGGCTAGCGTCGACTTCCGGCGCATTGCACTATGGGTGCCTATGGGTACCCATCCCACAGTTCCCGGAGTCTCCGGCGCCCATTGGAATTATGGGTTGAGATCGCAATGCCCGAATGATGCAAAGCAGTGCCGCGGGGGGTTCTGGGTACATTGCGTCATGCCCCTCCCCCGCCATCACAGCAACGGCAGACAATAGATTCGCGCCTTTTTACCTGGGTTACCTGTGCAGACAACATACCACGCCAAGCATGGAGCCCGCTCAGCTCAGCTCACCGTCACCATATGTTTTCCGGGTGCCGGCAAACGTGGGACTGCATTGCTAAACAGCAGCAGCAGCTTACTGCCTTTTGGCGGTAGACGGTGCAGCATGAGTGGTAGCCTTCATCAGCGCTCGGGATGCTGGTAGCTGTGGGGCTGGTAGCCGTAGGGCTGCATTGCACCAGCCCCTTGCCTTTTGGCAGTAGATGGTTTATTACGACTGGTAACCGTCCTCGTCGGACCTAATTTACAGGTTGCCTGAAATGCTCATATATAATTGTAGCCTGAGCACCTTTACCAATCCTTCTGGCTACTGTACAGCATATATTGCTACACAGCAGCAACCCCTTGCCTTTAACCGTCCTCGTTGGACGATGATGGCTTCCAGTCGTAATATACTATTTTCTGCCAAGTATTGTCTGCTAAGCACCCAGAAAAGGCCGAGGGCGATCTGGGTGCTGGTAGACATATGGCTGGCTCACGTAGGGTTACATTGCTACCAAGCACCCAGAAAATGCCGAGGGCTATCAGTCATGCTGCACTGTCGTCTTAAGATGTAAAAAATAGATTTGTTCTGTATTCATTTCCTTCCCCCCTCCCTCCGTCAAATCAACGGCCCGCTAAACCCAGGCTTAGGAGTTCAATCTCTGGGGGGGGGGGCATTCTGTGTGACAGTTGTTTGTATTTCTCCCTGATGCACAGCCACCTTTCTTGATTTTAATTCCCTGTACCTGTACGCCATGTCGTCAGTCGCCCGCCCCTCCCTCCCTCCCTCCTTCCCCTGGTCTTTAGATACTAGTTTCGCGCCTTTTTTCAGACCAGACGCCATAGCTATCACTGGGATCATGGATCCCGCTCAGATCACCGCGGCAATTATGAGCACTATGAACACCACGCGCATTGTCCTGGAGTATATGCAGAGCCTGGACATGCCAAAGCAAAACCAGGAGGACCAGCTGAGGAGGCGGCGATTGCAGCGCGGCGACGATAGTGATGAGGAAATTGACATGGACCTCTCACAAGGCACAGGCCCCAGCAATGTGGAAATCATGGTGTTACTGGGGCAGGTTCATGCCATGGAACGCCGATTCTGGGCCCGGGAAACAAGCACAGACTGGTGGGACCGCATCGTGTTGCAGGTCTGGGACGATTCCCAGTGGCTGCGAAACTTTCGCATGCGTAAGGGCACTTTCATGGAACTTTGTGACTTGCTTTCCCCTGCCCTGAAGCGCCAGAATACCAGGATGAGAGCAGCCCTCACAGTTGAGAAGCGAGTGGCGATAGCCCTGTGGAAGCTTGCAACGCCAGACAGCTACCGGTCAGTCGGGAATCAATTTGGAGTGGGCAAATCTACTGTGGGGGCTGCTGTGATCCAAGTTGCCAGGGCAATGAGAGACCTGGTGATATCAAGGGTAGTGACTCTGGGAAACGTGCAGGACATAGTGGATGGCTTTGCTGCAATGGGATTCCCAAACTGTGGTGGGGCGATAGACGGAACCCATATCCCTATCTTGGCACCGGCGCACCAAGCCACCGAGTACATAAACTGCAAGGGGTACTTTTCAATGCTGCTGCAAGCCCTGGTGGATCACAAGGGATGTTTCACCGACATCAACGTGGGCTGGCTGGGAAGGGTACATGATGCTCGCGTCTTCAGGCACTCTCTTCTGTTTCGAAAGCTGGAGGAAGGGACTTTCTTCCCGGACCAGAAAATAACCATTGGGGATGTTGAAATGCCTATCGTGATCCTTGGGGACCCAGCCTACCCCTTAATGCCATGGCTCATGAAGCCATACACAGGCAGCCTGGACAGGAGTCAGGACCTGTTCAACTACAGGCTGAGCAAGTGCAGAATGGTGGTGGAATGTGCATTTGGGCGTTTAAAAGCGCGCTGGCGCAGCTTACTGACTCGCTGTGACCTCAGCGAAAAGAATATCCCCATTGTTATTGCTGCTTGCTGTGCGCTCCACAATATCTGTGAGAGTAAGGGGGAGACATTTATGGCGGGGTGGGAGGTAGAGGCAAATCGCCTGGCCGTTGATTACGTGCAGCCAGACAACAGGTCGGTTAGAGCAGCACAGCAGGGCGCGGTGCGCATCAGAGAGGCTTTGAAAACTAGTTTTGTGACTGGCCAGGATACGGTGTGAAACTTCTGTTTGTTTCTCCTTGATGAAATCGCAGCCCCCCCACGCACCCGGTTAACTCTACTACCCTGTAAACCAAGCACCCCAACCTCCCCTACCCTCCCCTCTTCAAGCACCACTTGCAGAGGCAATAAAGTCATTGTTACTTCACATTCATGCATTCTTTATTAATTGAGCACACAACTAGGGGGATAATTGCAAAGGTAGCCCGGGATGGGTGGGGGAGGAGGGAAGCAGCACACAACTAGGGGGATAATTGCAAAGGTAGCCCGGGATGGGTGGGGGAGGAGGGAAGGAAAAGGACACACTGCACTTTAAAACTTATTGCTGTGGAAATCATTTAGGGTGGAGTGATTGGGTGGCCGGAGGCCCCCCCACCGTGTTCTTGGGCATCTGGGTGAGGAGGCAATGGGACTTGGGGAGGAGGGCTGGTGGTTACAGAGGGGCTGTAGCGGCGGTCTCTGCTCCTGCTGTTGGTTACAGAGGGGCTGTAGCGGCGGTCTCTGCTCCTGCTGTTGGTTACAGAGGGGCTGTAGCGGTGGTCTCTGCTCCTGCTGCCTTTTCTGCAGCTCAACCATACGCAGGAGCATATCACTTTGATGCTCCAGCAGCCGGAGCATCGACTCTTGCTTTCTGAGTACAAGCTGACGCCACTTCTCCTCTTCAGCCCGCGTTTCAGCCCGCCACCTCTCCTCTCGCTCATATTGGGCTTTTTTAAAATCAGTCATTGACTGCCTCCACGCATTCTGCTCTGCTCTGTCAGCGTGGGAGGCAGTCTGTAGTTCAGTGAACATTTCATCACGCGTCCTTCGCTTCCTTCTTCGAATATTCACTAGCCTCTGTGAAGGTGAAACATTTGCAGCTGGTGGAGGAGAAGGGAGAGTTGTTTAAAAAAGATACATTTTTGAGAACAATGGGTACACTCTTTCACGTTAGATTTTGCTGTTCACATCACACAGCACATGTGCTTTCGTTACAAGGTCGCATTTTTCCTCTTATATTGAGGGCCTGCCGGTTTGGTGTGAGAGATCACTCACGCAGTGCCAGGCCACAGATTTCAGCTTGCAGGCAGCCATGGTAAGACACAGTCTTTTGGCTTTTTTAACCTTGTTAACAAGTGGGGATGGTTTAAAACAGTACTGCTCTCATTAACCATACCAAGCACCCATTGGGTTGGCCATTTAAAATGGGTTTGCAATGTAAAAGGAGGGGCTGAGGTTTCAGGTTTAACATGCAGCACAAACCCAACTAACTCCCCTCCCCCACACACCCAATTCTCTGGGATGGTCACTTCACCCCTCCCCCCCACCGCGTGGTTAACAGCGGGGAATATTTCTGTTCAGCAGAGCAGGAAGGGGCACCTCTGAATGTCCCCTTAATAAAATCGCCCCATTTCAACCAGGTGACCGTGAATGATATCACTCTCCTGAGGATAACAAAGAGCGATAAGGAATGGATGTTGTCTGCATGCCAGCAAACACCGGGACCATACGCTGCCATGCTTTGTCATGCAATGATTCCAGACTACGTGCTACTGGCCTGGCGTGGTAAAGTGTCCTACCATGGCGGACGGGATAAGGCAGCCCTCCCCAGAAACCTTTTGCAAAGGCTTTGGGAGTACATGAAGGAGAGCTTTCTGGAGATGTCCCGGGAGGATTTCCGCTCCATCCCCATACACGTTAACAGACTTTTCCAGTAGCTGTACTGGCCGCAATTGCCAGGGCAAATTAATCATTAATCATTAAACACGCTTGTTTTTAAACCATGTGTAATATTTACAAAGGTACACTCACCAGAGGTCCCCTGTGTGCCCACAGGGTCTTGGGTGAGTTCGGGGGTTACTGGTTCCAGATCCAGGGTGACAAACATATCCTGGCTGTTGGGGAAACTGGTTTCTCCGCTTCCTTGCTGCTGTGAGCTATCTATGATGTTCTCTCCATCCTCATCTTCCTCGTCCGCCGAACCCGCTTCCCTGTCTCCAGCGAGGGACTGATAGCACACGCTTGGGCTACTGGTGGCTGCACCCCCTAGAATGGCATGCAGCTCCTCGTAGTAGCGGCATGTTTGTGGCTCAGCCCCGGACCTTCCGTTTGCGTCTCTGGCTTTGCGGTAGGCTTGCCTTAGCTCCTTAATTTTCACGCGGCACTGCTGTGCGTCCCTGTTATGGCCTCTGTCCTTCATGGCCTTGGAGATCTTTTCTAATGTTTTGCCATTTCTTTTACTGTTTCGGAGTTCGGCCAGCACTGCTTCATCTCCCCAGATGGCGATCAGATCCCGTACCTCCCGTTCGGTCCAGGCTGGAGCTCTTTTGCGATCCTGGGACTGGGACTGGGACTCCATCACGGTTACCTGTGCTGATGAGCTCTGCATGGTCACCTGTGCTCTCCACGCTGAGCAAACAGGAAATGAAATTCAAACGTTCGCGGGGCTTTTCCTGTCTACCTGGCCAGTGCATCTGAGATGAGAGTGCTGTCCAGAGCGGTCACAATGAAGCACTGTGGGATAGCTCCCGGAGGCCACTAATGTCGAATTCCGTCCTCACTAACCAATTCCGACCCCCCTAAGGCCGATTTTATCGCTAATCCCCTCGTCGAGGTGGTGTAAAGAAACCGGCTTAAAGGGCCCTTTAAGTCGAAAGAAAGGGCTTCGTCGTGTAAACGTGTCCAGGCTTAAGTCGACTTAACGCAGCTAAAGTCGACCTAAACTCGTAGTGTAGACCAGGCCTAAGTCTCTAAGGTGCCACAAGTACTCCTGTTCTTTTTAAAGTATTGAGAAATTTTGTCTCTGCATTTCGTTCTGAGGTGACATGTTCCCAATCAATATGGGGATAATTGAAATCCCCCACTATTATTGAGGTTCTAATTTTGATAGCCTCTCTAATTTCTCTTAGCATTTCATCATCACTATCACGGTTCTGGTCAGGTGGTCAATAATAGATCCCTAATGTTATATTCTTATTAGAGCATGAAATTACTATCCATAGAGATTCTATGGAACATGTGGATTCACTTAAGATTTTTACTTCATTTGATTCTACATTTTCTTTCACATATAGTGCCACTCCCACCCTGCACGACCTGTTCTGTCCTTCCGATATATTTTGTACCCCAGAATGATTGTGTCCCATTGATTGTCCTCAGTCCACCAGGTTTCTGTGATACCTATTATATCAATATCCTCCTTTATCATGAGGCACTCTAGTTCACCCATCTTATTATTTAGACTTCTAGCATTTGTGTATAAGCACTTTAAAAACGTGTCACTATTTGTCTGCCCTTTTCTGATGTGTCCGATTCTTTATGTGAATGTTTCTCATCTGATCTGGCCCTTACATTATTCTCTTCCATCCTCTCTTCCTGACTAGAACCTAGAGAATCTCTACCAATAGAAGAGAAGTCTCTGTCCGATCCACATGCTCCTCTGCAGCAGTCGGCTTTCCCCCATTTCCTAGTTTTAAAACTGCTCTGCAACCTTTTTAATGTTAAGTGCCAGCAGTCTGGTTCCACTTTGGTTTAGGTGGAGCCCATCCTTCCTGTATAGGCTCCCCCTATCCCAAAAGTTTCCCCAATTCCTAATGAATCTAAACCCCTCCTTTCTACACCATCGTCTCATCCACGCATTGAGACTCTGAAGCTCTGCCTGCCTACCTGGCCCTGCGCGTGGAACTGGGAGCATTTCTGAGAATGCCACCATAGAGGTCCTGGATTTCAGTCTCTTCCCTAGCAGCCTAAATTAGGCCTCCAGGACCTCTCTCCTACCCTTCCCTATGTCATTGGTACCTACATGTACCACGACCACCAGCTCCTCCCCAGTACTACACAAGTCTATCCAGATGCCTCGAGAGATCCGCAACCTTCGCACCAGGCAGGCAAGTCACCATGTGGTTCTCCCAGTCATCACAAACCCAGCTATCTATGTTTCTAATAATCGAATCTCCCATTACTAACACCTGCCTTTTCCTAGTGACTGGAGTTCCCTCCCCCGGAGATGTAACCTCAGTGCAAGAGGATACCCTAACACCATCTGGAAGGAGGGTCCCAACTATGGGAAGGTTTCCCTCTGCTCCCGTTGACTGCTCTGCTTCCCTGGGCCTTTCATCCTCCTCAACAGCACAGGGGCTGTCTGACCAGAGGTGGGACAATTCTACAGTGTCCCGGAAAGCCTCATCAAGATACCTCTCTGCCTCCCTTAGCTCCTCCAGTTCCGCCACCCTGGCCTCCAAAGCCCGTACGCGGTCTCTGAGGGCCAGGAGCTCCGTGCGCCAAATGCACATATACGCCACCCGCCCACAGGGCAGGTAATCATACATGCTGCACTCAGCGCAATAAATTGGATAGCCCCCACTCTGCTGCTGGGTTTCTGCCTGCATGGTCTCCTAGTTAATGAAAGGGTGTTGTTTAAATCAGGAAGTTTTGACTGTAGTTTAGTTTATAGTTTTAAAGAAAACAGCCCGGGGCGGTGCCCCCTTCCCACTCCCCTTCCAAACTCCCTTGTGAAACTCCCTGTTAGCAGCCCCTGGTCACAAAGCTCCCTGGTCGCTTGCGCACTGCTTTATAAAGCCCTGGCCTGCTGGATAGCCCCACCACTGACTAAGGCTCAGCCAATTAACAGAGGCTTCTAGCTTCCAAACCTTCCTTTGAAGCTCACAGCTTCCAACTGCCAGGCACAGCATATGGTCCTTCAAACAAACAAACGGACAAACACAAGCTCAGCACACAGCGAGTAACCCCCAAACACAGACTACAGACAGTCACTTACCCCAAGCGTGCTTTATTTGCTCCTCCTTCACCTGGAGAAATCCCTTGCGAAACTCCCTGTTAGCAGCCCAATGGGTTGGGTTCAGAACAATATTACATGTGTGTTATTAACTTCCTGAATGGAAGAGTATTCACAGGAAGTAAACAGAAGTTTTGGCTATGCAGACACAGGAAGAAGTTAATCTTACAGTATAACCAAAACTATGTTCTCATACAAGACAGTTGGGTGATTGATGTTATGGAACAGTAATACAAACTAGTCCCAAAAGGTCAGATTTAAAACCCCAGATTATGAATCACTAAAAATATTAATCCAGGTATAATGTAGTAGTCCATGCACACAGTGTTCTGAATTCCCTCTACTGGAAGTATTCATTATAGGAAATGCGTCATAAAATATGTTACTCAAAATTATTTATACAAAGTTGGGTGTGTCTGCTTTGAAGAGTGAAGTAGCAAACCTCAATGCCTTTTCTAAAGGAAAACATAAGTCCCACATTTGTGCAATATAAAATAACACTGGGTATATAACACTGCTCTACAGCCAAAATGCATCTGAAATAAATGTAGTCAAACGTTACTAATTCTGGGTCACTGAGAACAAAAATGATGCTTAAAATTGTTGATTGGCTCTAGTTTTCAAGATATGCTATTGGGTCAGTATATACGACCCTTGACTTGGGAATGGCGGAGGATAAGTGAGTTATAAAGGGAAGGGATCTCAATTTAAACCAGAAATGACTAAAATACATCTTTGACTGGATCTATGAATAAATCTATGACTGGGTTTGGACAGTACTTGCTTTTTAGGCAAAACAATGAATGATGCAATCTGAAGCTGGTATTGCGTCACACATGATATGAATTGCATCATGTTATTCCTAGAAGTCATGGATGATGCAATCATAACGAAGCTTACATCACTCTGCTGAACAAATTGCCCTATATCAGCTCTAGAAATCATACAGTGTCGTGCTCTCTTATTTGTCAGTGTTTGATTTTTGCAAAGGGACACATTTCTGTTTAGCCAAAGTGAGCAGAGATGCCTCGTACTTGTGTGAACAGTGCAGATAACTTCTGCTATGTTTGTGGTGAAGTGACTTTTGCATCACAAAAGCGCAGTATAACCACTATGGTTAAGAAAGCCTATCACCTTTATTTTGGCTGCAAAATTGGAGATCGGGACAAGAGGTGGGCCCCACACATATGCTGCAACACTTGTGCAACAAATCTTCACCAGTGGTTGAACAGGAAAAGGAAATCTATGCCTTTTGCAGTGCCAATGATTTGGAGAGAGCCAACAGATCATACCAGCAATTGTTACTTCTGCATGGTGCCTCCAGTTGGGAAAGGTGTGTCAAAGAAGAAAAAGTGGACTGTGCATTATCCAAATATTCCATCAGCTATACGCCCAGTACCCCACGGAGGAGGACTGCCGGTTCCTGATGCACCAGAATCATTCTCACTTGAGTCAGACGAGGAAGAGGAAGAGGATGAAACTTCTGGTCCTGAACCATCAATGTCACAGGACCCACATTTTCTCCCATCCTCCTCCTCTGAACCACACCTCATAACACAAGGTGAACTGAATGACCTTGTCAAGGATTTGGAACTACCCAAGAGTAAGGCAGAGCTGTTGGGCTCCAGACTACAGCAGTGGAATCTCCTGGCAGGTGATGTTAGGGTTTCCATGTTCCGTGACCGTCAAAAGGATCTTGTCCCATTCTTCTTCATGGAAGGTGATCTTGTAGCCTGCAACAACATCGATGGTGTGATGGCAGCTCTCAACATCGTTCACGATCCAGATGAGTGGAGTCTGTTCATTGATTCATCGAAGATGAGTCTTAAAGCTGTTTTACTGCATAATGGTAATGTTTTGCCATCAATTCCAGTTGGTTATGCAGTCCATATGAAGGAAACCTATGACAACATGAAACAACTTTTGAGGTGCAAAATCTATGACCAACATCAGTGGCAGCTTTGTGGCGATTTGAAGGTTGTTGCTCTCTTGCTTGGTCTGCAGACTGGATACACAAAGTACTGCTGTTTTCTCTGCGAATGGGATAGTCGTGCAAGAGATTCCCACTACATCAAGAAAGATTGGCCACTCTGACAGTCATTGGAGCCTGGGAGGAAAAGTGTTCAGCATCCACCACTTGTTGAATCAAGGAAGATTTTGTTACCACCCTTACACATCAAGCTGGGTCTGATGAAGAACTTTGTCAAGGCCATTGACAAAACACAAGCAGCTTTCAAGTACCTCCGTGGAAAATTTCCAAGGTTAAATGAAGCTAAGATAAAGGAAGGTGTCTTTGTTGGTCCTCAGATTCGTGAACTTCTTCGAGATGATGCATTTGACCATGCACTGCGTGGCAAGGAAAAGACGGCATGGAAAGCCTTCCAGTTAGTGGCAATACATTTTCTCGGAAACAACAAGGCAGACAACTACAGGTTGTTGGTGGAAAACCTCCTCAAGGCATACAAAAGCCTTGGTTGCAACATGTCACTAAAGATACATTTTTCGCACTCTCATCTAGATTTTTTTCCACCGCACTGCGGAGCAGTGAGCAACAAGCACGGCGAGCGATTTCACCAGGACATTGCAACAATGGAGAAACGCTATCAGGGCAAATGGAGCTCATCAATGCTTGCAGACTATTGCTGGACAGTGACAAGAGATGCTCCATTTAATGAATACAAGAGACAAGCCAAGAAGCGCCGAGTAGACACTGAATAGGACTAAACTATGTACAGAATAGTTTTTTGCCTTTTGTTTCATAATAAATTTTATTTATATAACCCTTTTGCTGATTTTTAAAGTGTTACATAAACAGGACAGGTGAAATATTATCATGTAAAGCAACCATAAACACATGAAAAGACCTAGGTTTACAATTTATGATTAAAACTCTACTATCTACACAATATACATAGACATAAAATGTAAAAACTTAAATATCTTAGAAACAGTAGCCAATCAGTTGTTTTAATTGTCATATTTGAATTCAGCACATCAAAATACATAATAAATAGCACATTTTATCTCTGAAGCAGACGACTTCTCAAAAATTGTAGACCAGTGTAATTCAATTTATCATATATGTGCAGAAAACACTACTCAGAGGCAATCCCTTGTTTTTAGCTTAATTATTATTAGAACCAATTATATTTGTACAAGGTCTGATCCAATGTCTATGAAGTCAAAGAAAACTTTCATTGGCTTCTCTGGACTTTGGATCAGGCCCATGAAGTATACTCTCATATGCAAGTTTCCTTAAACACTACTGATAAAAATAGATTACTACAAAGGGGGGAATTAATTCTGGCCCGTTTTAGCTTAGATATACTTATTTCTAAAATCAAAATCAATCTAAGAAGACTAGAACCAATGAAGACAATGCTAAAATCAGAGAGAGCTGTGGAATGAGTTATATTATTTCAAGAAGAGATATGCAAGTATTAAAATGGCTAGCACTCACATCCCACTACTGATGGACAGACACCCCCTTTAATGGTCATGCTGAGATATTATTACATGTCTAGATGCAGATATTGGACTATAAGATTGATTATTACATAGCAATGAAAAAAAAAAAAACCACCACAGCATTTTGAAGGCCTACACATTTTAGGAGAAGAGAGGGAACTGCAATCACTGGGCAGAAAGAAGAGCTTAATCCCCCACAATGGAGACTTTTAATCATACATTAAATTCATACAAAAATAAGCATTGCTAATTAGTTTGTGGGTTTTTTTTAAATTTGAACTGTGTAACTTTATGATTTCAAAATTCTCATGTGCATTATATTACTTAAAAGTCCTATTATAGCACATTCTGGATTATAGACGAGAATGCTCAGTCTGAAATAATATGGTTTTACTTGTTTTTATTTGCTATGTGATACATATTGTAGTCCATTTAGATTTATTCTCTGTTCATCATTGAAAATACACTAAGAGGCAACACAATCAGCTTGTAAATGAACATTGTCTCTCTCACACACACACTGTATAGATGAACAGATTTCACTAGAAGCAACTGTAAACAATGTCAATATTCCCTTTTCTGAGTCTTTTTGCTATAATAGCATTATTTCATGAGTGCTATATTTTACTGGGGAACCTCCTTCAGTGAACTTGAGATCCTAAAAAGTTTGTAAAATATTTTCTGACACTTTGGGAAGATCTATTTTCACCAAAAAGGCAGTAGTTTAGTACAAGCATTTGACGAATGTTCTGTAGAACAAAATATTTCATTGCCATCAGCACACTGAGTGTAAACTATATACTTGTATTGTTTATGTAGGATGGAAAGACATTCATGGGGTATTTTTGGTAGAAGTTCATACCATAATTCAATGATGTAAGTCTCACTTAGGACCCTCTTCACTAGAAAAAAATAAATCAACCTAGGGACACATTAAATGCACGTGAAAAGCATGCTATGTAGTTTAGAGATTAAAGCTGTTTTGTATTGAATAGGGCTCTTAGCATATGGGGGGGGGGGAGATTAAATTGTAGATCTTCTTTACCATATACACTTAAATTACTTCATCCATATACTTGCCATAGAATAATGAGAATTTTAAGGTTGCTGGTAGTATGTAATGAAGGTATTCTATTTATTAAATAAATTTGGCATTTAGCAAAGTTGTGACTCATCACCATATCTTTGGAATTCATATCTCATGCATTAGTACCTTGCATATACCACTAAACTAGGAGTCACTGGATCACTTCATTTTTTCCCCTGAGAAACAGAAAAAAGGTTTTGAAATTTGTTTTTGTTCCAGTGTTCTAGGTACACTTGGTCCTTTCTGTTGACCCCTGATCTGATACTGGGGGATTTATAGTTTTGTTTAAAATATAATCTATCTGCTAAGCATGCTTATAGATAGAATGGAAGTTATTGAAACCGTAACAGTAAAAAAAGAACAAAAATATGTATTGAAAATAAACTTAGCCTGCAGGTGGGGACAGCATGCAGACCCCCCTGGCCACCCCTCCGCCTAGGAGCCAAAGGGACAAGCCAGCCACTTCTCACGAGCTGCGTGGAGCCGGGCACAGAGCCTACCTGTCCCACCCTGGTGCTGCGGCCAACCGGACTTTAGCAGCCCAGTCAGCTCTGCTGACCGAAGCCACCAGGGTCCCCTTTTGACCAGGTGCTCCATTCGAAAACCAGACGCCTGGTAACCCTAGTCTAGTACTAAGTGGTGCTCAGATACTAGGGTGATAAGTGCAGTATAAGAACCTATATGGAATAGAAAAATCTATATTTACATTCTCATCTATAAAAAAAAAGGAAAAATATTCTCTAGTCAAAACATTCATAGTTTGAATATGATCTAGTAGAAAAATGGAAGCCTGCCTTTTAGAAGTGCATAATACAGCACAAGAACCATAGCTTTATAGATAAAAGTCATGGAAACTACAGATACTGGCTCTGCACTATGTTGATGTCCAAGGGTAATCTCAGCAGCAGCAACTGAAAGATGCCAATGAACTACGCCACTACTGTCAATTCTCAATCCTTTTCATAGCCTCCCTCCCCGGGATCTGGGTTCCATAACAGTCACTCTTGTTTAACGCTTGCTCACTTATTTTAATCTGCCCCTATCATTGAAGTCACTGGAAAGACTCGCACGGACTTCAGTGGGCTTTGGATCAGGCCCATACTCTTTTCTACATAATTTCCAATAGTGCTAAGAGCAGTCACAAGGGAGCAGCCAAATACCACATAACACTCCCATGGAGGGAGACAGCCTTCAGAATAAAAAGTAGTAATGGTCATCGGGATATAGCAAACAGGTTTTGTTTCTGTTGGTCAGCAGTTTGGTGAGCTCGGGCCTTAAGTATTACATTTTTACATACTGCAGAAAAATTATACCTCTACATTTTATATACTGTGAGGGAAAGCAGATAAAATTATCATGAAATTTTCTAAACTGTTTAAAGTCTGCAAACCCTAGGTTTATAAGGTTAACACACAGTTTATGTAAAGTATAAATTGTTAATTTTATTCAGTTCAGTATTCAAGAACTAAAACACAGGAGAGTCATTGTTTATTTTAAATGCAGAGACAGTGCTTTACCAACCTTTGACACACTTAGACATAGGCTACAAAAGCTCATTGGGCCAAATTCAGCTCAGTTCCACTGCAACTGATTCTTAGTTACTCCATTCTTGTACTTGGAGCAGGAATAGAAGAAGTTGGGGGTAAGACATCTTTGCACTCCTCCATGTTGTGTGTCAGTTAAAGGCCTGTTCAAACCTGTTGTAAATTAGAGTTGCCTCAGGCTACTCTAACATTTAGTCTGCTGTGATAATCTGAAAACAGCCTTAGAACAATGTTCTCATATCTCCTCCCAGTGTCCAATGTCCAGAATTGGGACCATGGCTCCTTTAGAGCCCTTATGACAGTTCTGTAGCAGCTGTGGAGGCCTCCATACAGGGAATAGTCTCTGGGGACAGTTTCCACCCCCTTTAGAGCTCCTTTTCATTGCCAAAGTAGAAGAAAGAGGGAGGGCTTCAGTGTAACTGAGAATCAGGTCCAATGTGTTTAAGGAAAATTCATCTGAATTACATATACACCCATTTTTCAAAAGAGAATGCCTTTTTATGATTACTCAAGGTTAAGCAATACAATTCATTCTGCAAGGCTAGAAATATGTAATTTTAAGGCTTCAAGACAGTGCAAAAGTAAAAGGAGTTAAAGCCATGACTTGTCTGGGATGAAACAGCAGCTTTAACTCCTGCAATTATAAAGCAAAAACTAAAAAAATGACATCTTCAATGTCGGTGCTAATTTACAAATCTATCAGAATTCAGTAGGACCCATTTTGGACTTGTGACAAGATGCAAAGCTCACACCCACACACACACACACACACTTTGCATCTTGTGACAAGTCCAAAATAACCATCATGCAGTACTATACAAACACATGTATAGGGTTCACTGTGATGTGAGCATCCTCCTAGGCAATTTCAGTTAAATCCCTAAGGATGTCAGCTGAGAAGACCAATTGGCATATTTACCATGGATTCAAAGAAATACATCTATTTTCAAAACAGATTCTCCCAGGCACCTCAAAATATCATTTTTTTTAGACCTGAAAAAGGTCTTGAACAATGTTATATATTACTTACTTTGTCCTAAAGATAGGAACTTGTTGCAGTGAGTTTTGAAGACATGTAGTCTTAAAATCCATCTGACCGATTGGAAGGGAAAGCCACTGTGACAGAATCAAAGTATTAGTGGAATTTACCCTAGTAGGGCAGGTGTAATTTTAAGGCTTCACCTATGTAGAGGACAGAAGTATAATATGAAAATGTTTGTTAAATATAATAAAATCTAGGGTTTAAAAATCTAAGTGGTTCTGACTGAGCTGTAAGAATTTAAACCTGCCTGATGCATACAAATGAGAAAAATTCTATATGTGAGAGACTGTCACCCCACTGAAGAGCTAGCATTTTAAATCAATTTACCTGATGTAAATGAACCAGCAAAGTCACTGCAGTACAAGAATGACATGACAAAGCACATTCTTGGCCTTTTCAGAAATTTAATTACCTCATTCTAGATTAGCCAGAGTAAAGCAGAGCATTACCAAGGAGGTTCAACTTTCTGCAACAGTGTCATGTGCTAATCAACAGCAATTTGGAGAAAAGCAGTCCATTGAATTTCTAGCCAGTCAAGGTTAGAATTTTAGCTGAGCAGGTTAAACGGCAAGAGTTGGAGAAGAAGTAAGAGGGCACACCAAGTACTGCTTAATAAGGACTCCAAAGTGTAGTACTTTACACCAGAATAGATCCCTGGGAGTCAGCATTTGACACATTGAATATAAATACAAACATATTTTATTAAAACCAATGCAGTTTCAAACAATCCACCTCAGGGTTTATATTCCACTACAACTGTGTAATACTTTACTACACATGGGACCAAAACAATGACAATATCAAACTGGACAAGAAAGACAGCTAAAGCTAATATGTAGTTCATTACAAATCCTGAGTAGGTCAGCCTTTCATCTATGCTATAATTAGTCTGAAGTTGGTTTTGCTGGAAAAGATGAGCTGAGAGCCACCACCATATTTTGAAGTATCTAACCAAACCAAAGCCAATGGAGATATGTCAATTTACAGCAGCTGAGGATCTGGGCCAATGTGTTCCAAAAACTGAACAATGTTCAGAGTAGCATCCCTTCAACATTTTAATTCTTGGCATCACTTTACTTTGTGTATTTGACTTGAGTGGCTCTACGGGTCACCAAAAAGAGCTCCAGGGACCAATGACTGTGGTCCCGAATGGTGAGCTAGACAAAACACATTGTACACCTCTACCTCGATATAACGCTGTCCTCAGGAGCCAAAAAATCTTACTGCGTTATAGGTGAAACCGCGTTATATCGAACTTGCTTTGATGGAATCAAAAATGCTGATCACCTCTGGACTATATGGCATTGCCTTAATTGATACTGCACTGGACTTGACCAGTCTAGAGAGAGAATCAATTGAGGCTACAGCCCTGGCCCCTATGACTGTGGCAGAGACTCTCAAAATATGAAGCATCTCCTGTGATGCCAGTTACCTGAGCGCAAATGTTCTTTCAGTGTCCTGGTGGAGTGCAGTGATTGGGCAATCACATGTATGCAGATGTTGTGAGACGCAGTTATGAGGACCCAAGGAGAATAATGCTGGAGTTGCAGAAATAAAAATGCTGACTTTATTCATTTGCTATAGAAACTTCTATAAGCACAAACATTCTAGGAAAGATAGAAGAGAACTTGGAGGACTACTGAATACAGACTTTCTTTTAGAACTTAAGAGTCAGATACTTTGAGAAGCATTTGGCATACAAGAAGGGGACGGAAGTGGGGTACAAAAGTGGCTTTAAGCCACCTTTATGGTTTCCCCAATGCTTGTAATAAATTAGAAAATAACTAATTTATGCCTACCTAATCATGACTCCTCAGAGCTCTTGTGGCAACTGGGGATCAGAGGCACCTTTTGCTTCACCTTTTCTTCTCTGGTCACCTCCCCCCTACCCCCCCCCCCCCACACACACATAAACACGCACATTGGGAGAGCAAGAAGGGGAATTAATGCCACTGCCCCAGCCCTATACTACCAGAGGATTCTCCCATGCAGGAGAAACCCTCAGCTTGGTTTCTGGAAATGCAAATCTGTGGCTGAAAATCTGTTCCTGAGTTCTTTATTTTGTAATAAATATAAGTAAAGAACAAAGAACATGTATATTGCAACCAAGTCTAATAAAGCAGGAGTTAACTGTGTGAATTGCTAGGACTACTAGAAAGTGTAAAATGGCTGATTGGTATATAAAACTAGGTGACCTAGTGTGTGTCTGTATATAATGTAATATTTACCTGGTTATTGCATCTGATACATTCATTTCTCCTGGTAGTATTTCTAAAGTTGGAATAGAAATACAGAAAAAATACAGTGCAATAAGATGTTAGTTAAAT
Organism: Emys orbicularis; assembly: GCF_028017835.1. Lineage (NCBI taxonomy): Eukaryota > Metazoa > Chordata > Testudines > Emydidae > Emys > Emys orbicularis. The sequence goes on along the minus strand of NC_088686.1, from coordinate 90,792,187 downwards.
GTGCATACTTTATATACCAGCAAAATACATCGGAGCTCAAAGAGTCATAGCTTAATAGGAAATGTGCTCTGATGTACACTGTATTAGTGGAAGATTCCCCTTACTTATGAAAGGACAGTAGTTTTCTCTTCCTTCCCATAATCAGTCTATGGTTGGTGTGCACTGACATGGATTATCTCAACACAAATTCAGCCAAGCCAGGTATTTTTAACTTGAAAAGAAACTGTTACTTTCCCCAACTCCCATTGTTGAAATTTTGCAGGCTCCTGAAGAAAGAAATATTTATTACTTATCTAAACAAAGAGACTTCCTGAATACATTGGAGTCTCTAAAAACCCTTTAGCTTACATTACAGGCTAGTTAGGATTTTACTACAAACTGTCTGCAGAGAACTCTGTTTTATATTCTCAATAGTATATTGCTTGGAAGTGCTGGTGCTTTTAAATTTCTTCACATGTAATATTATTTAAGATAATAGATCCCATATAATAATATTTTAGTAGATAATTCTCTCTCCCCAACACATTAGGTCAAACTCTCTTAATCGGAATTATACCACCAGAAAGTTTGGCCTAATGAAATCAGGAATACAAACCAATTTTTAAATAAGGATCAGTGAACAGGATTAGATGAATATGAACCAACCACGTGAAAATCTGAGCATCTGCTTGAATTAGCGTGACCAGTTTTCAACGGGAACATCCAGTTGAAAAGGGACCCTGGCGGCTCCAGTCAGCACCACCGACCAGGCTGTTAAGAGGCCGGTCGGTGGTGCTGCCCAGGTAAGGCAGGCTAGTACCTATCAGTTCTATCAGTTCTAACACTGCGCTGTGCTCCAGAAGCAGCCAACAGGTCTGGCTCCTAGGCCGGGGAGCCATGGGTCTTCACGCGCTGCCCCCTCCCCGAGCACCGGCTCCGCACTCCCATGGGCTGGGAACCGGCCTATGGGATCTGGGCGGGGGGCAGTGCCTGGGGTGGGTGGCAGCGCACAGAGGTGCCTCTGCCTAGGAGCTGGACCTGCAGCAGGCTGCTTCTGGGGCGCAGCATGGTCCGCAGAGCCAGGACAGGCAGGAAGCCTGCCTTAACATCCCCACTGCGCCGCTGACTGGGAGCCGCTGGAGGGAAGCCCATGCCCCAACCCCCTACCCCGGCCCTGAGCCTTCCCAAACCCAGAGCCCCCTCTTGTGCCCCAAACCCCTCATCCCCAGCCCCATCCCAGAGCCTGCACCCCAACCCTCTGCCCCAGCCCAGAGCCCCCTCCCATGTCCTGAAACCCTCATCCCCAGCCCTCACCCCCTCCTGCACCCCTCATCCCTGGCCCCACCCCAGAGTCAGCACTTCCAGCCCAGAGCTGACACCCCCTCCTACACCCCAACCCTCTGGCTCAACCTGCAGCTCTCCCCCACATCCTGAACCTCTCATTTCTGGCCCCACACTGGAGCCCGCACCCCCAGTTAGAGCCCTCCCCCCCTCCTCCACCTCATCCCCCTGTCCCAGGCCAGTGAAAGTGAGTGAGGGTGGGGGACAGCGAGCCACTGAGGGAGGGGGAATGTAGTGAGCGGGAGTGGAGTCTCAGGGAAGGGGTAGAGCTAAGGTGTTCAGTGTTGTGTGATTAGAAAGTTGGCAACCTAGCTTGAATGACAACTCAGATTGAAGCAAAAGTTTTCCAATCTCAGAGGTTAACTGTTCTGTCTGCCTTAAGTACTTATCTGGACACATTCAAAATGGTAAGGCATACAGGTATAGTAATGTTTTTGATCCTCACACCAACTGAGGAAAGAAAGATCTTTGGTCCCCATTTTACAGATGAGAAATCGAGAGAGAGGTGCTAGACGACTTGCCCATACTCACACAGGAAGTCTGTAGCAGAGCAGGGAATTGAACCCTTCTCTTTAGTACCAGAATAGCATGACAACTTCTCCATTCTTTTGGAGCCACCTGCACCTATAGGAGCAGCTCTAAGGGCTGGTCCACACTAACCCCCCAGTTCGAACTAAGATACGCAACTTCAGCTACGTGAATAACGTAGCTGAAGTCAAAGTACCTTAGTTCGAACTTAAAGGTACTTACCAAAGGTCCACACGCGGCAGGCAGGCTCCCCCGTCGACTCCGCCTACTCCTCTTGCGGAGCAGGAATACTGGCGTCGACGGCGAGCACTTCCGGGATCGATCCCAGAAGATCGATTGCTTACCGCCGAACCCGGAGGTAAGTATAGACGTACCCCTAAGAATACTCCTTAGCACAGAGTGGCATTAGCAGACTGGAGAATCGGGCCCTAAGTGCACTGTTTGTAGTTTGTCATTTGACTTTTTAAAAAATTAAAATATATGTAATAATCAACCTATAAACTGCCAATAGGTGATCAGTGCATATTTCCTGGAAGCTTCACATGCCTGTATCACATTGGTTCCAACTCAACATTTTACTGTTGGTTCAGCTGGAAAGGGGACATGTGCTCATAAGAGTTAGCCATCCATATTTCACTTTCAGCTACTGGACTTAGGGAATTAAACTGAGAACACTACACATTTGTTAATAATACACCTGTACAATGAACATTCATCCCCAAATTGCCATTCAGTTATATTTTTAATTGTACCAGCTTGGTACTGGTAGTGTGGGATAAATTTTATTGTAAATTGCAGACAAAGTCATTTACTGTGCAGCTTCAAAACCAGCATAATGATTTTATTTCAAGATAATGTACTGTACATGGAATAACTTCAAAACCAGTAGTAGATAAACTAAATTCAAACAGTATTGGAAAGTCTATCTTCCCTCTTGGCAACACTATACGAAGTGTAAGTGTAATTTCAGAAGAGATTTAAGAATTGATCCTAGAAGATTTTTCTGCCAGTAGAGATATTTACCTTTGGAATGTGGAGCTGCATTCTTTCCTTCTACATGTCAAAGAGGCCCAATGAAATATTGGGTGATGACATCAGTTCTGTATGTCAAACGCAGAGAGCTGTTTGCTTTGTTGGAAGGGGAAGGTGGCAGAAGAATAGGAGTAACTATATGAGGAAATAAAGTAACTAGAATATGAGTATGCTAAAAGTCATTATCTGTATTGAAGTAGGAGGCAGGCAAGAACTGGAGGGGATGGAAGGTTCTTTTAGTTCTATTTTCGCATCTCTTTAAAGGCGTCAAAAAGCATAAACCTGAAATTAGAACTGGATGACATTTATTCAATGAAAAATAAACTAAACCTTTTCACAAAACAATTCTGTATTTTCAAAAGTTGAGAGTGGGGTGGTTTTTTTTGGTCAAAATGAATTTTTTGTAGGGTTCCCCCTTGCTTTCTCTTCCCTTTTCTTTATTTCCCCCATACACACACAAGAAAAGAGCTGGAAGGGGAGAATTGGTGAAAAAAGGAGAGACATAATTTCGGATTTTTTTTTCAATTTCAAACTTTTTAAAAAAAAATTTGTTTCAGTGAAAAATATGAGGGGGAGGTTGAAAATGTTTGTGAAATTTTATTTTCAACTATTTTCCCCACCAGTGCTACCTGAAATGAATATTTTGATCAGTCTGGGTACTCATTATTACTAATCTTAAATCACATCACACTAGTCACATATCTCTGAAGAAACTTTAAACAAGATAAAGAATAGTAGTAGAAGCCCCTCACAGTCCATATCTAGTTGATGTGGTTTTCAGTGTTTTTAGGAATACCATGAATATATTTATACCAACACTTCCAACTGCTTCCCACAGAAGTTGTTGTGGTTTTGTTTGTTTTGAGATTTTCACATGAACATACTCTTCCTTAATGGCATTTCAAACCAAGATGAACTATCCTGTTGAAAACCTCTCCTAGTATATTAATTCCACTGCATATTTCTTTTGTTTCTTCCCTCTACAACCAATATAAAAAGGAAGGCAGGAGTAAGAAGATTCTTCATAAATTATCACTTTCAAACAGTTTGCTAAGACTCAGAAATGCCCACATATATCAGACAATGAGCTGCCAGTTCAAATGGTTAAAATTGTTAAATTGTCAAATTCAATCATGGGAACAAACCAAAGGGATTTCTGATTGTGTCTCCACATTGCCAATAATAAAAAGTGTGGTGATATAATGCAACTGCTGGCTGAGTAGCATGAGCATGTCTCCCTCCAAGGACAGACTCTAAAAACTAGTGTTCTGCAACTTCTTTAGTTAATTTTTCAGCTCAAGTGATAGACCTATTCTTTTGGTGTTGAAGGTTGTGTCCCTGTTGACAACACGTGGTAGCTTTGTTACAAACTTTGAACTTAGCATATGTAGGAGGGATAATAGTTTTATCCTCACTAATTCACACTGGTGAGGGAATGAAACATGAGCCCAAGTAACTCTTTTTGAATGTTACCAACCTTTGGGGTATTTTAAATGTGTTGTATATGTGAGACCTGCTGCAAGGGAAAGAAAAGAAAAATAAGATATTGGGAGCAAAGAATGGCGTAACATAAGCCTCCTGATTATAAATATACAACAGAGATTGCCCCCAGGATGCTCTCTTATCTGTCCTGCAGCTTACGAGTAACTGTATTTCTGGTCAGGAAGAGAATGTAAACCCAGTCTTAGCTGCTTCAGCTATCTTCGATTGGAAGAGAAATAATCACGTTAGTTCATTACATGAAAAAATGTTAGCTTTCTAGTTTAATTCCAGTAAATCTAGCAGTAAAGTTCTTCTGCAGAAGGTCACAAAACACTAACAGCTACTCTATGCAGCCGGATCTTAGAAGGAGGATCCTGCCAAGAAACATCACATGTAATGAGTAACCAGTCTGCCTTGCATCAGTGTCTTGAGATATTATAAGTAAACATAGGGGATATCAAGGTGTAATAGAGGGAAATCTTGAAGTAGTGTTGAAGTAGCTGAGGAGGAGACTCGGACTGGCTAAATGTAGTGATGCAATGCTGCCACAAACAGGTTTTCTTATTCCAGTTGCCAGAATGGTAGCAATAACATATTCCCCATTCAAGCAGCCTCAGACAGCGTGAAAGAAGATACCTAAAGGAACAGATTTTTTGAAAAATAAAGTACAAAAAGGCAATCCAACTCATAGGGCCAAATTCATCCTGGGCATAAGTGAGTGCAATTTGTATGGATTTTGATGGGATTTGTGGTTCCTTATGTGCCTGGGCTGAATTTAGCTTTTAGTGTATATTAGAGATGAGCCTGATTTAAACCTCAGGTCTAAACACTCCATAATATTTGGGTTGTTAGAAGTTCAGATCCAGAGTTTTGTAGTTTGTTTCCATTGCTAGTACACAGAGGGGTATTTATTTAAAAGCTATTGTTTCCCTTACACAGTCAAAGTGGACATCATATGGAAGACAAAAACAAATGCTTGCTTGGCAAAATTTCTCCATTACAAAGGATATCTTAAGACCATCAAGTCCTGTTGTTTCTTGGGTACTTTTCAGTGTTCATCAGCACTCCTGTTCCTAGAAGATTAAAATGAATCTCACACAAACCCACACAACCGGCACTAACAGCTGAATAGGTTTAATGCTCCCCAGCCATAGATCAGGATCTGAAAAAGATCATGCTGTTTTTTCAAAAATTACTTAGATCCTATTCAACTTTCTTTTAAATTCAGGTCAGGTATTCCTTTTTTAAACTATTAATGTAATCCACTAAGACTTCCTATAATTGTGGGGAAGCTGTATAATAAAACACATTGAACATCTTAAATGTTTCTGAATGACTTTCTTTGCAACAAGTGTGTTCTGATCCTCTTGCAGAAGTGACAACTTTTTAAAACAAAAATTGCACACCAGTCTATTCACACATACACACTTATGACCAGTTTCTTCAGAATGAGTGTGCACATTCTGTGTTGGTACTCTAATATACAGTAAGAAACCTGAGGGTGAAATCCTAGTCCTATTGAAGCCAACAGCAAAACTCCTGTCGGCTTAAGGTTGTCACCCTGTAGCCTAATTTTCAAACTGAGCCTCCATTCCCCCCCACTCAGTGAATTGCATCCATGATTTTGACAGGAAAAAGTCTGCATGAAGTGCAGGTGCAAAATATTGTCTGTAAAAAAACAAATATTTTATGGGAAGTTTTTGAAGGAATTGCAGCAGTCTTTTTGCCAAATAAATTTAGTTATCAGAAATAAACAAATGAAGAAAAAGGAAGATTTTACATACCCACTTTGATAATTGTATTGCTAATTCCTTTTTGGATTTGTTATTTTAGGAGATTAGCCCTGACCCTATGATGAGCTGTGCATAAGCACAGGGGGCCAACGCCTACTGATAACTCACCTGAAGAGCAGCTACATACTACCACACAGAATGATCACAAGGCAGGATCAAGGCCTGAGTATGTGTGAGTGAGTGTGATCAATGTGAGAAGAATGCTGTGCCTATGCACAGCACCAATGACTTGTGTGGTACTGATGTAGTTAGTACACCATCATTCTAATTTCCAGATGAGCAACCCACTGACCTAGCCTTCAGCTTTTATAACAAAACCATGCAGTTTGCTTTTCCATTGCTCTTTACTTTGTATAGTCAACTAAATTAGTACAGAGTGAGTATTAGAACACCACCATAGTAATCTGATAGCATTTTACACCCACTTCGCTCTAGTATAAATGATTGCATAAAATAAAGTGCAATGGACCTGTGACTTTTTAAAAAAAAAAAAAAAAATGTAGGCTTCACACAATATCTTTCACATATTTATGGTTAAGTGGAGATTGTTTAAACAATCTGTAATTAGCCAAGTTTTAAAATTTTACTTAATACAAAACCTTTAACTGTAAGGTTTAGTGAAGTCTGTAAAATTCTGTCCTTGAATAGTAAAGCTGAACAGATATCTAATCATAACTGGCATGTTAATGATGCTCTTTCAGTGCAGTGCATGACTTTACAGTCAATTCAATCTGATTGATTTTTGCAGGGCTGGGGTCTGGTTGTTCAATTGTTGATTTACTTAAAAAACGAAAAGAAATTAAAGATTGGATTCCACTTTTTTTTTTTTTTTTTTTTTAAATACTGTCAATCTACCAGAATCACCCATTGTAGAGTCGCTGTCTCAAACTCTTCACACACACCTCTAAAATTAATTCAGCTTTCATGTAGAGAACCAGACTTAAAGACAAAGCTTGTAGAAGTTTAAATCCCAGAGAGTCAGAGGCTTAAAGTGACCTTTAGGGCCTACAACAGGATTCATCCATGTAATCTTCCACTACCTACAACTATGGGTTAGACTTTACAACCCTTATTCATACAGAGTAGTGACTTAATCTGCATGTAACATCAGTGAATACTTACAGAATAAGGTACTACTCAGTATGAATATGAGTTGCAGACTGACTCTATATAACTAAATCTAATGCCTCTCCAAACATTTATGGCTAAGGTATTTTATATCAGTATTAAGACTAGCTGTGAGTGGCCTTCCAAAAAGATTTGTGCTATTCTTTCCCAGAGATAAAGAGTAAGCACAAGCTTACAATCAAAATTATCTTCCTTTTACTTAAAGAGTGAACATAAACAACATATCCGTGAGAGAACACAGTGTCTCCTATATAGCAGGCTGCACTGAACTGTGCCTCTCAAAATGACTTCCTGCAGCTGCACACAGCAGACTCCTATAGACAAAAAAGTTACATTACACAAATCAAGGACATGATCCAAAGTCTACTAAAGTCAATGGCAGTCTGTTGAATTCAGTGGGCTTTGGATAAGACTGAGTCATAACAGATAAAAGTTACATGCAATCCCTTTGGGGTATGGATTCAATTTTGTTAATAAATATCAAAAGTTCAGATGTTTAAGGACAGTTTAAGTGAAGTATCAAACTGTTAGAACCACTTGAGTCTGCAAAAAATCAGGCTGGTAAGCTCATAAGAAAAGGCTTTTTTTCAATTAAAAAAGATTTTGTATACTTTCATTTCTGGTCTTGACTAGGATCTGGAATGGCAAAGGGATGCAAAATGAGAACAAAGCTATCTGAACACCTCAGAGCATGAAAAAAGGTTCATATAGAATTTCATTTTTAAATCTAACTGGGTAAAATGGAGACCATATTCCCTCCCCCCCCCAATTGTTCATTAATCCCTGCATTTCACACAGGTGCTTCATATTTTTGCAAAGACATCTGAATCAGGAAATCCACAGGTCACACCCTACATCACTGAGGATAATTTGACTTTCATTGCTTGTTTGCATATAAAAAAATATCTACCTGCTAGTGGTGGTCAGATTTACCAAGACAATTATGAGTCACTTAATTTTAGCTTTGCAACTAACAATACCAACATTTGGATGTGGTAACAATAAGGAATAATAAAACAGGATTTTGGTATCTATAAAGACTGCATGGTTCAGACCCCCAGTTAAAATTTCTGCTCCTTTAATCTTCCCATTATATCTTACTTATATGCCCATATTTAAGTATTAATTTAATTCTGATAATTACTGCTGCAATGCAAAATTGATCAACTAAGTCAAGATAAGAGATTTTAAAATCGCCATTTATTATTTCAGCAAGGAAGAGTCATGGGGGAAACTTGTTTAAGATGTAATGTATTTGATGCCCAGGATCTCTAGCACAGGTCTGCATTTATTACCATTAGAATTTGCTAAATTTAGAAAGGAGAGAGAATTAATGCTACCTAACCCCCCCCCCCAAAAAAAACCCCACCACACACACTTGAGGCTGTTATTTGCATTAAGTGACATTCCATTGAACACTGACAGTGAATTGCCATTTGCATCCCATTTTCATATCCTGTTGCATTACTCATTGTGAGCCCAATCATGTGGGGGTGCTGAGCAATGCCAGGAGGCTCCCTCAGTGCCTGGCAGGACCAGGCCCTATTATATTTGACACTGCCTTCGATACCAGCACCCTTATCACCAGGGTCCTTTAGGGTGGGGGAAATTTGTCTGTGATTACATTAAATGAAAGATCAAAGATTGGTTGGAAAGACTGCAAATCCCTTTGAACCTTTGCCACTCTGAGAAGCTATCAGCTGTCTCTATTCTTTCTTTATTCACCAGCCTGTACAGTTTTTAATCAATAGAAGTGTATATCCTTTTCCTGTCGATTGTCTAATATTATGAGAGCTGATGATGAAAGGGAGATTTCCTAATGAGTGGCATGGAAACAACTAGGCACTCTGCAGTGTTATAAGAGACTTAATACTTTAAGGAGGAAAGCAGATGCTAAAGAACAAAACCATCATTGTTAATGCCAATCTTTTTTTGTAAAGGCTAGCTAAAAGAAAGGTGGGATATTCTTTCACCTGTACAAGCAACACATTTATACTGATTTTCTCCTGCACTGCAATAGCAAAGCCCATTTAGATGAATATTTAAGAAGAGGAAAACCCTGCCCTGCTGCCTTCTGCAGCTGCAGGAAGCTCTGACCCATTGGGACCATTAGATTCTTATGGCAGTGGCCTACAAAAAATAATTTTGTAGGAAGTATGGAAGAAGCCAGCATGCTGCATTTAAATGTACAGTGGCTTCATCTTTGTAGCACTGAAACTTGTATGGTATGTCTGATGTATCACATACATGTTCAAGATATTGTGGGGGTTTCATCCCTATTAACATGTGTCACTTGCCATTACAAACTTCAAGTATTCATTATACATGCACACTATTACTACAACATGACTTTGCACACAATAAAAAGGGACAAACGGCATGCAATAGAAACAGCAATGTCAGCATGTATTGTTCCAATTCTGCTCTGAATGGAGTAAACACATATACTGATATAGTCCCAATTTGGCCCTTTTCCTAGGGTTTGGCTTTACTGAGAACTCAAATCACTACATAGAACAGACTTCAGCCTAAGTATTGCCATGAAGCCTGGCTGTTCTCAGGGTTCCTTGCTCTTCTCCCTCTCTGCTTCCAATTACCTCTCTCACTAAAATAGTCCCTTCTTCAATGCTCTTAGACCACAGTCAATTCATTTCTGTGAAGCTGTCTGAACGTCCCCCCAAAATAACCCAAGCATGACTCAGCAAAAAACAGTCTCTGATCCATGAGAGGACCTTCCCTCTTATCCCACGACTCCTTACTTTGCTTAAGAGCCTTTGGCATGGGATCGTGTCAAAGGCTCTCTCAAAGTCCAAGTACACCATATACAACTGGATCATACTTGTTCAAACATTTGCTTATGCCTTCAGAGAATTCTAATAGGTTGGTGAGGCATAAGTTTCCCTTTGCAAAAGCTGTGTTGACCCTTCCCCAACATATTGTGTTCATTTAGGTGTGTGATAGATTCAACCATTTTGCACTAGACTCTAATACAATAATTGACAGCACAACTCTATTGCATATATTTTTTTCCATGAAGGCCTGACATCTTTAGATGCAGGTCACTAAATGCATAAACAAGGTATAAAATATGATAAACCCTGGCTCTGCAGCAGTGGCATTGATTAATATACTGACAAAAAACCTTTCAAAGACTAATTTCCTTAAGTGTTCTGCTATATTTTATATCACTATTTTGTGAATTTTAAAGTGACATTTACTGTCAGCTACATATCTATAGTCATCTGCAATCATACTTAATTGTGCACTATGCATCTGGAACGTCAACATTTTATTTTAGAATGTACAGTTTTAGGTTTGTTTTTATAAATGTTCTAAGTGGAATGATCATTTGAGTAGGTTTAAGGTATAGTACTGCCAGTAAATGATCTCACAGAGCTTTCATTGTCACCTAACAGAGCCCAGTCAGGTATTATTAGGATTTTCTTTATGTGCCTTCCCCCCCACATACTTTTTAGTTTTCTTTGTCAATTAAAAAGAACAAATAATCCTCATCACCCACCGCCAGCCACCTACACTCACATTTCAACATATTTGTGGTAAACATAGCTATGAAGAGAATGCCCAATATCACTGTACTCACTGCTTATTTGTGTTAGAAATTCCAGCACACAAAAGCTTATGCCCCAAAAAATTTGTCAGCTGTTGTAAAGTTCCATTAACTTTAATGGCTATACACAGATTTATACAAGCTGAAAATCTGCCCCTTAGAAATCCCACTTATTGTCAGGAAATCAAGAGATAAGCAATTAAGCAAACATATTTGGGAGGGTGTGTGCCCAACTAGACAGAGTGATAAGACTCAGGAGACAAGCTCTACTTCCAGCTCTACCTCTGACATGCTGGGTGACCTTGGACAAGTCATTTCTTGTGTCTGTTTTCTATCTGTGAAATGGTGACAATACCACCACCTGTATAAAGTGTTTTGAGATCTTTGGATGAAAAGCAACATCATAACAGCATAACTGTCAGACTGCCTACCTTGGGCAACTCACTCAGGGCTTAATTTTCAGAAGTTCTGAGTGCACCCAATTCCATCTGAAGTCAATGAGACCTGTCAGCACTCAGCACCTTAATCTCTCTGTATCTTTGTTTCCACATATAAATAAAAACAAGACTTGTCTAACGCATGGGATTGTTAGGAGCATTTGTTAATATTTGCCCAGTGTTGAAGACATACAGAGCTACATAAGTGCTATATATCATGGCAGCTACTGTGTAGTTTGTCAGCTGTACTCCACTTGTGTTAAATTTTAAAATATTAGATTAGCATACAAAAAAATTCAGTCCTAAGGGTCCCATTTAATCCCTGCACAACACATGATTTAGGCAATAGTTTTCCTAAACCCTGGAAAACAAAATAGGTTAGACAAGAATCATGACAAACACTATTTAATTCTTCCTGGTATTTTATTAGCAGCAAAAAATTTATGGTTCACCATTACAGGAGTGGCCAAACCGTGGCTCGTGAGCCACATGAAGCTCTTTTACAGTTAAAGTGTGGCTCTCAGAGCCACCCCATGCTCTCCCCCATCCTCCACCTACCAGACTGTGGGGAGCTCAGGGCTTCTGCCTGGCGGCAGGGTGATGGGCCTAGGGACTTCTGCCAGAGATAACTGGTGCCAGCTGGGGTTGGGGGTTGTACAATTTAAAGGTTTCCCCCCCCCCCAACAGCTTGAGTTTGCCTCCCCAGGCACACCTAGGGCCACCCAGAGGATTCAGGGGGCCTGGGGCAAAGCAATTTCAGGGGCCCCTTCCATAAAAAAAAGTTGCAATACTATAGAATACTATATTCTCATGGGGGCCCCTGCAAGGGCCTGGGGCAAATTGCCCCACTTGCCCCCCCCCCCGGGCAGCCCTGGGCACACCCCCTCTTTACCCTCAGTGGCCCCTCCCAGGTGTTAGCTCCACATGGAGAGGCAGTGGCTAACAGCTGGGAGCTGCAGGGAAGGACCGCTGCTTTAGTTATGGCGGGAGAAGCAGCAGCAAAAGCAGCAGCTCTCCCTGCAGCTCCCAGCTGTTTGCTGCTACCTCTCCCCACAGCCACAGCTCCCAGCTTGTAGGCTCCAACAGCTGCCATGCAGGGAGGGGGCCCGGTGCCACGATGTGACCAAGCAGGGCCAAAAACCCTGGCAAAAAATCGGGGGGAGAGGGGACATGTGATGTGTCGTATCAAGCTTCACCTCACTCTGCTGGTATATCAGGGGTTCAGTCCCACCAGGCCCCCCTGCTGGGGCTCAGGGCTTCAGCCGGAGCAGGGCTGAAGCCCCATGCCCTGGCAGGCGCCTCCCTGCTCTTGAACTTCTGAAGATTGTTGTATGTGGCTTGGAGGGTCAGTAAGTTTGGCAACCCCTGCACCATAACTTTGCATGGTGCTTTACAGAGATTAAAGAAAGGACACAGTCTCTGCCTTGAAGAATTTACAAACTACAGAACATGTAGATAGAAATGGAAGGTGGGTAGGGAATAGAGGAAATTTAACTCCGCAAAAAATATGGTCCAAAATAGATTATACAGTAGAGATTGGAAAATCCAGTTTTTGCCTTTTTGTTGGAAATTGTAATTTAAAAAAAAAAATTAATTCCAAAATAAAATGTCCCCCCCCACCCCCAAGATTTTGGATGCAACAAAATTCTAACAAATTTAATTAAAATGGTCAAGACATGTTTGGTCCTGTCTCAGCACAGGGAGACAGACTAGATGACTTCCAAGGTCTCTTCCAATCATAAATTTTGATAATATTGTTCCAATTTTGACCTTAAATTTTTTCATACGTTTTATATAAAAAAATGAATTTACTTTAAAAGTCATTTTAAAATGAAAAAAAAATCAAATTGTTCCATTAAAAATGTAAAAATTGGACATTAAATATTTGTCCCCAAAACGATATTTCATCCAAATTGGCTTGATTTTAGAAATGTATCAATTTAGATGAAAATTATTTAGATGTAAAATTAACTCCATAAGGTGAGTTTGAGTGATGGGAAGAATGGTAGAAATATCCATGATCACAGGGAAGGTTTGTGGCAGAGGAAAGAGAATGTAAGAACATAAGAACAACTATACTGGGTCAGAGCAAAGGTCCATCTAGCCTAGTATCCTGTCTTCTGACAGTGCCCAATGCCAGGTGCTTCATAGGGAATGAACAGAGCTGGTAATCATCAAGTGATCCATCCCCTGTCACCCATTCCCAGATTCTGGCAAACAGAGGGTCGGGACACCATCTCTGCCCATCTGGCTAATTGCCATTGATGGACCTCTCCTCCATGACTGTATCTAGTTCTTTTTTTAACCCTGTTATAATCTTGGCCTTCATAACATCCTCTAGCAAAGAGTTCCATGGGTTGACTGTGTGTTGTGTGAAGAAATACTTTGTTTGTTTTAAACCTGCTGCCTATTAATGTCATTTGGTGACCTCTAGTTCTTGTGTTATGAGAAGGAGTAAACATTTCCTTATTTACTTTTGCCACACTAGTCATGATTTTATAGACCTCTATCATATCACCCGTTAGTCCTTTCTTTTCAAGCTGAAAAGTCCCAGTCTTATTAATCTCTCCTCATATGAAAGCTATTCCATACGCCTAAATTTTTGTTGCCCTTTTCTGAACCAATACATCTTTTTTGAGATGGTGACCACATCTGCACACAGTATTCAAGATGTGGGCATACCATGGATTTATAATTTTGTGAGATCCCTTTGTAACTCTTCGCAGTCTGCTTTGGACTTCACTATCTTGAATAGTTTTGTATCATTTGCAAATTTTGCCACCTCACTGTTTACCCCTTTCCCCCAATCATTTATGAATATGTTGAATAGGACTGGTCCCAGTACAGACCCCAGGAAGACACCACTGTTTACCTCTCTCTATTCTGAGAACTGACCATTTATTCCTACCCTTTGTTTCCTATCTTTTATCCAGTTATGATCCATGAAAGGACCTTCCCTCTTATCCCATGACAGCTTACTTTGTCAAAGGCTTTCTGAAAATCTAAGTACACTATAGCCACTGGATCACCCTTGTCCACTTGCTTGTTGACCCCCTCAAAGAATTCTACTAGATTGGTGAGGCATGATTTCCCTTTACAAAAACCATGTTGACTCTTCCCCAACAAATCATGTTAATCTAGGTGTCTGACAATTCTGTTCTTTACTATAGTTTCAACCAGTTTTCCCAGTACTGAAGTTAGGCTTACCAGCCTGTAATTGCCGGGATCACCTGTGGAGCCCTTTTTAAAAATTGGTGTCACATTAGTTATCCTAGAGTCATCTGGTACAGAAGCGGATTTAAACGATAGGTTACATACCACAGTTAGCAGTTATATAATTTCACATATGAATTCCTTCAGAACCAAAGAAAGATACTCAGTTTTTATCATATTTAATTTGAGGGAGTGGTAGGATATTCTTGAGGCGATGTTGGAGACATAGCCAACTGGGGCGTTTCTCATCCTTCATCAGAAGCAGGAAGTATGGATCACTGTCAGAGGCAGGATACTGGACTAGGTGGACCACTGTTCTGACTCAGCATGGCAGTTCCTATAACCCTAGACAAAGAGATACAAGCTTATTCAGGAAGAGAGATAAGGGCCAAAAAGGCAGAATAGAGAGTTGTCAGCACCAAAATGATGAGACACCAAAGGAGTAGATGAGGTCACCCAAGAGGATAATACAGTTGGAGATTAAGGTCAAATCCCTGGAGAACACAAGCAGAGAGGGGGAACAAGGTTTCCTCAAAGGTATTGCAGCAGAAGTGGTCAACAAGGTGAGGTTTGTTATGAGAGGCTACAGCAAGCTATAGTTTGGAGTACTGGAGAGCAGGAAAAGCTGTTCCACCCTGTTAAAAGATAGATCCCTGGCTTCAACATTCAGGTTGTTTATGAAAAGAGCAAGTGAACACATGCATCCTCTCACCACTTCCTTCCTGTGGTGAATCAACAGGTCAACAATCTGAAGTCCCAGTGAAATATGTACACTAGTGTGAGCTGTGTGTTCTTTCAGATATGAAAGGGAAAAAAAGAAAACCACAACCAAAATACATTTGTTACTTCATCTAGATAAATTAGTCAGAAGGACAAGGACAAGTCACTCCCAAGAAAAATGAGATGTCAGAATTTATAAATAAATACTCAAGTTCATTCAACCCGTTTTGAGATGGACCTTGAATGCTGGAGATTATATTTATGCCCACTTTGGGTTCTTATGTATTTGCGCTCTCTCTCTTACACATGCACACACACAAACCCTTAAAATGACTCCACATTTATATTTTGCTTGTCTTTTCTGACAACACCAAAACCAATATATCAACTGCTACTAAAAATAGACTCTTTTATTGCTGTTTCATTTCTAAAATAGCACTAAGTTTAGTTAATATAACTGAGCTGAGACAACCAGTGCCTCATACCAGGCATACCACAGAGCCACACAAAACTGCCAACACAAATGCTGAAACAAAACTAGAGTTCTGTTTCAATAGTTCTTTCTTTTTTAAAAAACACAAGCTGCTTTCAGTGTCCACCCATTTATAAAGCAGGACAGTTTAGAAGCAGCTAATTTAATCATCATGTGTGTGATTAATGCACACTGAACATTTGTTTTTTAAGGTACCGAATCCAATCCTGCAATTTTATTTAGTCAAAATGTCCATTGACTTAAATGGATGTTTTGACTGGGTCAGGTTTGCAGGCTTGGGCCCTTAATACACTAATTATCTTCTACTTAAAAACCACCATATGTTATAACTTACTTTCATTTATAGTGACTCTATATAGTTAAATATGGCTCAACTGATTACAGTGCAGAAAGAACACAGTCCTTTTGTGTTACACCTCATGGAAGTATAATCAGACTAACTTGAAACAAACGTAAGTATCAGGTATCTTGAGTTGAGAGTTCAGTGGTGTAATTATTTGCAATCCATTACAGCAGTCATCATTAGGGCCGATTAAAAGTTTCCATCAATTTTTTCCCCCTCCAACAGAAAATTGGGTTTTCAACTATATCAAGAAAAAAGTCACATAAAAGGTCTGCTTTCCCAGAAAATGTTTGTTTTTTTGTTTATTTGGTGGAAAATTGATAACTTTCAGAGGAAAACTTGAAAGTTTGAGGTTTTGGATTTAAAGTTTTCAGCTTTTAGTTGTTAAAAGCCAAAAACAGTTTTCTAATGAGAAGTTGAACTATTCTGCAGAACAAATAGTTTTCTAACCAGCTCTAATTACCATTAAAAAGCCAGTGTGCATCAACAGATATCAGATGTATCTTTTCTATTCTGAGGAAAACCTATGGCATGAGAATCTCCACTCATTGAATGACTTGGCAGGACAAGATAGTTGCAGTCAACAAGATCGTCTCCTTAAAAGGTCACTGTTTATAACAAAAAGTAAAATAATTTAATATAGTCAAAGCAAAGAAAACTTCCAGCTTGGGGTTCAACTCTGTTGTGTGACGTTTGGCATTAGGCAACATTTCCTACACAGTCAATTTATAGTCCTTCCTCTGTGCAAGGGTGGGGAACAATGAGCTAATTTAACCTTTTGCTCACCAGAGACCAGTTAGTGCCCAAGCTTGATGTCACTGTATGTTAATCACTGGCAAATGCTGAATCTAATGATGAACAGTGAACCTAAATTGTACAAATACACTCTATATCCAAAATAGGAGCAGCTTGATGAAGTGAGGATGGAGGGTAGGCATAATTTACACATATTTGAATGGTGCAAACAGGAAGAAGGGTGAGGAACTTAGTGTGGCACACACAAGTAGAACTAGAAATAACAGAATGATATTAAGAAGTTTGGATTGAATATCAGGGAAGCTTGCTGAGAGTGATACATACTAGGTGATGGACTACTCTCAGAGGAAGTGGTGGGAACCCCAACGCTTAGGACTTAATTAAAACTATACAGGACAAAAAGGTAGAGTAATGAACAATCTTGTGTTTTCAGGGAGATGCATGAGATCAATTAGATTAAATCCACCTCCAACAGATGATTTTATTGCCTTAGAATTGAATTTGCTAAAAAAAAAAAGATTTCTTCTCTAGTTAATCTGAAATGAAATTTTACACTACAGTATATTGCACTTCAATATTGCGTTTCCATAAAATTACAGTGAATTGCAGCATAAAAATGGAAATACAATGGAAATAAATCTCAATTGAAGACTGCCTGACTAGATGTAGATTTAAGATATTTGTACTCATTATTAGGTGACAAAAGTAAATGTGATGTGTTACTGGTGTTTGTTGGCCTCTTCTACAATATTAAATTACATAATCTAAGAAAAAATAAAAGTAAATGTATACTTTAAACTTGAACATTTTACTTACCCCATCAATCCATTACAATTATAATCTTAGGCTAATTCACTTTACAGAATACAGACAAAAAAGTACCTAATTGTGATTCAGTTTACACAAATCATAGTACTTAGCATACTTAGATCAAGGAAATTCTTTTGGAAGAGGTAGTGCACACTAAAACACGGGATTAATTATGCTAATTTTCTTATACACACACACACACACACACATATATAATTCCTGGAGACAGACTTTTCACAGTGGTTTTTTAAACAGTAAAATATCATAGTTCAGAATTGCACATGGAGACTAACAGGCAGCCAAGTTCTCTCTTAGCATGTGTTCTTGGAAGACCTTTGGTCTCTTCCAGCACCACTCAGACTCCTCTCTATTTATAATATTCAGCTTCCAGCCCAGTTAACTGTGTATATCTTCCTGTGCACTCATAAAAACACTTCTGTCTATTACTGGCCATATGTTTTCAGGCGTTGTTGTGGGGCATCAAAATCTGGCCCAGTTACTCTGGTACACCAGTGTAAATCTAGACAAAATCAATAGAAAACAGTGGAGTTGCTCTGAATTTATACTGGTGTAACAGAGAAGCAAACCTGGGTCACTTTGTCAACACAAAAAGAAACTTATCTGTAGTTCCCCTGTAATCTATTAAAGGACTTTTAGTGGTTTGAAGGCACCTGCTGTGCTGCACAATACTTGAGATAATCTGGTAGCTGTAGTTTGAATGTAACAGGATTAATCTGTTTAATAATCTGGAAGAGCCCTAGGTCCAGTTTGAGAAAGGCAAGTCAATTGCAGGTTCTGGGTGGACAACCAAACCTTATCCTCTACCCCAAACCTGGGTGTTGGCTAGAGGGACCAGTCGGCATAACATTTGTAAGTTGCCTTGGTGACTAATTGCTATTGGAGTTCTTGGGATGTATCTGCTGGATGTGGGAAGTGAGTTCGGTGATAGTGGGCATGGACAATTTGGAGTGAATCTTTGGATGAATGTGAGGATGGAGACCATAGTTGACAAAGAAGGGGTCTGTGTATGTAGGTGAACTCAGCATGAAGGATCAAAGACAACCAATTATCTTGATGATTGCTTTCTAGTCTATGTATGCATTGGTCTGAGACCTGATTGACCCACTCTGCCTGACCATTGGTCCTTGGGTGATATGCCATTGGGTGATATGAGGTTAGGGCATCAATACCCAGGTGGCATAAAAAAATTCCTGACACAAGCAGGAAATAAACTATGGTGCCCAGTCAGATACCATGTCCATAGGCAAGCTGTGGAGACAAAAGAGCTTGTTCACAAACAGGTGGGCTGTCTCTTGAGCAGAGGGAAGTGACTGGCATGGAACAAAAAATGAGCCACCATAGTTAAATGGTCAACCACCACTGGAATTTTAGTGTGGTCTTGGGAAGGTGGTAATTTCCTGATAAAGGCCATAGAAATGATGGTCCAAGGCCAGTGGGGACTAGGTAAGGGCTTGAAGAGATGTAGTGGTCTTGAATTGGGGAGGGGAGGGAGGACGTCCTGGTCCAGGTGCAAAGATCATAAGAGAGTCTACATAGGAAGCGACAGAGGTGCATACAGCTAGCCACTGAAAGTTCCTGGTCTTGGAATGTCTGAAGTGGCCTGCCAGGGCAGCATTGTGGCCGAGTTGTGGGACTCAAAGCCAAGTAGCCCCTTCAGGTACATAGATGCATCTCTCATGGCACGGGATCCTGTCCTTGAACAAACACTGCGGATGTATGGTCCTGGTTATGGTCTGAGGCTTGACAGGTTTGGATGGCAAAGGGGGTTGCCAGGCAACTGAGACTGAATGGAGGATAACAGGTCAGAGGTTATGGTGCCAGAAATGAAGTTTGAGGGTTTGAGGATAGTAGTCAGTCTCCTTGCCAGGCTTTAAGTACTCATCCCTCTGTGAGGATGCATCTGCCTTCCCATTGTTTGTCCTAATCCAATAGATTACCATGAATTTGAATCATTCAAAGAAGAGAGACCACCATGCCTGCTGTTGGTCCAAGTGTTGGCTGTCTTTCCAAATTTTTATGATCTGTGAGAACAGACTGGGAACCTAACACTTCCCCTCTCCCAGAAAGTAGAGTTATTCTGCAAAGGCCACTTTGATGGACAGCAATTCTTTCACTAGGATATCATATTTCCTCTCAGCAGGAATGAATTTTCATGAGTAAAAAGTGCATGGGTGAAGCTGCTCGTTTGGAATGTCAAATTGGACTAGAACTCCCCCTTGCAGTTCAAAGTGTCCATCTTAAAAGATCCGGTGGGTACATCATGATGGGAGCCATGATGAACCTCTGCTTCAAATTATAAAAAGCACCCTGAATTTCTCTGGACTATTTAAGTAAGACTCTCTTTCACAGCAGGTTTGTGAGAAGGGGAACCAGAGCAGAGAATCCTGGGATGAGTCTATAAAATTAGCAAAACCCAAGAAGTTCTGGAGTCCATGAACATCCTTAAGTGCTGCACACTCTATGATGGCCGATACCTTGTGGGGGTCCACTGCCAGTCCCTGTGGCAAGATAATACAGAAAAATTCAAGGGTTTCCCAGTCAAACTTGCATTTCCATTGTTTCATTTATAGATGATTCTGTTTTAGTCTTTCAAGAACAGTACACCCATGATGGTCAAAAAGAGGTTGCTCAGAGAAAGTGAAAATGTTGTCAAGGTAGATAAGGACAAATTGGTGCAGCATATCCCAGAAGATATCATTCATAAAGTGCTGAAAGGTGCTGGAGTGTTACATAGGATGGATAGCATGACAAATTCATAAGTGACCATATCGAGAGTGAAAGGTGGTCTTCCACTAATCTGCCTCATGGGGGGTGGGCGGGGGGGGGTGTCACTTCTTGAGGTTCAAGGTTTTCCAGTGTGTGGCATGAACTGTAGCATATAACAGTTTGGTCCTTGGGAGACAGGATTGCCAGCAATACCAGGAGCTAAAAAGTGTAGGGTTCCCAGCGAATGCGGGGGTCATGGGTAGAAAGCCAGGGCATATCTAAGATGACCAGAGCATGGTGTTCCCAGTTTATACCAAACTGGAAGGTATCCTAATGCTTCCAGAGAGTGGCAACTGTCATTGGCATGGCCTGGTGGGCTAATGGTCCCAAAGATTAGGTACTCATCAGTAGTCTCAACCGGATCTGGAGAGTTCTTGCATATCATAGTACCACATGGACCTCAAAGTTCAAGATACCCAGGGCCCCCAAGTCAACTAGGGGCTCTAGATGAACCTTGGGGCTTGCCAGTATTCAAATCAGTGGATATATGTAGAGCTGCATTGGAAATGGCTTCACGGTCCTGCTGTGCTGACCGAGGGCCTCCCAGAGGAGGGAGAAGACCAAACAAGACTGGACTCACTCCTTGGGGCTCAGGCCCTGCCATTTCCCAGCCCGTGTGCTGTCTGAGTCTTTGATGGGCACATCAATGCAAGGTAGCTGGGTTGCCAACACAGGCCCAGTTGCTAGTGTCAGAGCTTCTCTGCATCAGAGAGCTGTGGGCAGAGCCTGGTTCACTGTCGTAGGTTCTGATGCCAGGGAAAAAACTCACGTGGTTGGGGTATCATGGACAGGAATGCTGATGGCCTCTGGAGAATTGATGCACACTCTCAGCACCACTCCATGAGTGGATTGAAGCTTCTGATGCTTAAGCCAATCATATTGTCCAGGGTGGGCAGAGGGTCTATCCACATGAGCTCATCTTTTATAATCTCGTTTAACCCCAGTGGAAGTGGTTACACTGTGCTGCCTCATTCCATCTGTTGTCAGTAGCCAAACAATGACATTTGGCAGTAGGTGCTGTGAAGCCTGAAGGGCTGAATCGGTGTCTGCGTATGATTGGTGTCAAAGATAGTAGACATGGCTTGAATTAATTCCTCTAATTGTCCCAAGAGGGGGCTGGACTGTTCCAGAAGGGGTGGGGAGGGAAGCCCAAGCCAAAGCCTCCCCAGTGAACAAGTTTAAGATCACTCATGCAAGCCTGATCGGTGGGAAATGATCTAAAGTGCACAAAGAACAGGAGCCAGCATTGGCTTAGGAATCCTCAAAACTCATCCTAATCAAATTAATCTTTGGCTCCAGGGGCAGGGACAACGTTGAAGGAGTCAGCAGGCAACCTGTTCTTGCAAGTCCACATTCTGCATTTGCCACTTGCAGCTGCAGGTTCTGCACAGCGTCCACCAGTTCCACTGGTGCCTTAATAGGATCCATGATTGCACCAGAGCCCCTGGCCCTTATCTGTGAGGCCTCATGGCTGGAGTGGACAACAGGAACTGAGTATTAGAAACTAGGGGCTAGGGACAGAGCTGGAGGCAGTAGTCAGAAGTCAGAGCCAAGAGTCCAGGCAGAGATCAGGAACTGAGTGCCAGACCCAAGAGTCAAAGTCAGAGGCAGGAACCAGAGCTGAGGGTCAGAGTCAGAATCACCAGGAGCAAGCAGGGAAACAGGCAAGGAGAGGTCTCATGTGTGGACCAGAGTGAGGCCAGGTTGGGAGCAAGTCAGGGGCAGCAGGAACAAGGCAACACTCTAGGAGTCACAGTGGTGTGAGCCTTGAGCACCCAGGGAGGAGCTGCTGCTGCAGGCTTAAGAGCCAGTCTGCTGGCCCTTCCAGCCAATCTGGTGGTGTATCCAATCAGGACATTTTTTGCAGGCCAGCTGCGCTCATTAAATTGCCTGGCGGAGACTAGCTCTGCTACAAGCTCTGATTTGTAACAATACCCTTACACCAGTGTTTCCCAAACTTGGGACGCCGCTTGTATAGGGAAAGCCCCTGGTGGGCCGGCCCAGTTTGTTTACTTGCCGCGTCCGCAGGTTCGGCCGATGGCGGCTCCCACTGGCCACAGTTCGCTGCTCCAGGCCAATGGGAGCTGCTAGAAGTGGCAGCCAGTATGTCCCTCGGCCCGCACTGCTTCCAGCAGCTCCCATTGGCCTGGAGCAGCAAACTGCGGCCAGTGGGAGCCGCGATCGGCCGAACCTGCGGACGCGGCAGGTAAACAAACTGGGCCGGCCCGCCAGGGGCTTTCCCTATACTAGCGGCGTCCCAAGTTTGGGAAACACTGCCTTACCTGAAATGTTTCCTAACTGTGTCAATGTATCTTAGTGATCTCTTCTTCTGGTACATCTTGCATTTTCCAGCCTGTTGGTTACCTGGGCATCATGCTAGGCTCAAGCATACAGTGTGCAGACTGGCTGCTAATAAACTAAGACATAAGGCAGATCTATGCTGACTCAACAACAAAAGGAAAAGAATGACAGCAAGAGTAAGGACTGAGGAAAACCACTCACTGCTCCTACCCCATCCACCAAGACTGAATACTGCAATTTAACATTTATAAATACCTCACCGTACCTGGTAATCAGACAACTTTCCAGTGGCATCTGAGAAGCAGCACATGCTGTATGTAAATCAAGTCTTATGTCTGTTATTGTTCCTTAGGGAAGCTGGGATATAAAATACATACACGTTTGTGAAAATACAGCTGGCTGTTACTGCCCAATAATACATCACTGAAAAGATTTCCTTTAAATAGGCTAGGATTAGTTGACCTGCCCCCATCCCCAGCTTAAAAGTAAACAACTTATTAGTGGGAGGAAGCGCATAGAAAAGAAATGATGCCTTTGGGAAAAATTTAATGTCTATATCCAGCTTAGTTTCCATCTATTTTAGCCATGCAAGGATAGAAGTTGTGAACCCTAGGGGCAGAGATGAATGCTCCAGTGGGCTAGACCTCTGAGAATTTTGAATTATTATTTGGCTATGGGCCTACTGTGGGCTTTTTTAAAAATAAAATAAAATGAACTTTTAGTATAGAAAGACAAAGAACAAGGATTTCACACTAGCAGCACACAGTG
The DNA here is from genome assembly GCF_028017835.1 of Emys orbicularis. Lineage (NCBI taxonomy): Eukaryota > Metazoa > Chordata > Testudines > Emydidae > Emys > Emys orbicularis. The sequence continues at coordinate 90,768,708 of NC_088686.1, read as the reverse complement.
AACCTTTAGGATGACTAGCTACAATGCTGATCCATGCCAGAGTAATTGATGTGTTAGCACTGTTGAGACTTTGCAGCATAAACTCTACTCCAGTTTTTCCAGATCTGAGCACCACTGAGTTGCCTTCCCCTACCAAGAGCTACAGCAGATGCCAATGTAATTTATAAAGCGGTAGTATATTAAATATATTAGTTTGGGAATAACAGAGTCTACCTTTGTTTTATTTCACGTGTTACAGTCCCCTATTAACAGGATTTGACACAAATTGTATAGAGCAGTTCTGTTTGGCCTCCAAGGTAAAGAAAGAATTAAAAATGACAACAGCTCAGTAAGTAATCTATAGTTATTCTGTTATCCATCAGAAATAATGAAATACATTACAATGTATGTGGAAGGTAGGAGATTGCTAATAACTTATGTCTCTACTCTGCCACTGAATTAATTATGTCTCTTGGTGGCTTTTCAATGAGCCTTGTCTTCATGGCCACATAAGTAGAGAGATTTTCCTAATATTGATCTTCCTCGCTGAAGCTGTCCTGTCAGTTCTCCCTAGGAAGGAAGGAAGAGGAAAATATTTTCTTGTGATCTTTTGTTGTGTAGTGAGGAGGAGGGAGAGAGAGAAGTAGCAATGTGGTACCTGATCCAGTGTAAATTACAAGGATTTCCAGTTGTAAATTACAAGTTAAGCCAATGGGTTGCACAGTTTTAAAATTGGAGTAAGGGTAATGAGAATGAAGCCCTTGGAGTCTAAGGTCCTGATCCTGAATTGATCTCTGGTCCTGCACAGAGTTCATTTCAAGACTGGGACCTAAAATTGTGTTTTAATTAACAGCAACAACTCCTAGTATATCAGCTTTGTTCTTTCTTGCACTATATCACAGCAGCACGATTGAACAATTAGGATGAATTGTCAGTGTGGCACAAAGATGATTACATGCATAGCTACCATTCACAGTTGTGTATGTAACTCCTTGCACACCAGGATATAAATTTCATCTAAGCTGTTTTCAAGATTCAGAAGAAGTGAATGAGAAAATTACCACAAACTCAGGGGGAGAATTGAAGAATAGCGATTTAGGCAATTTTCAATAAACAGGATTAACTCAGTCTTCAGAGAATAATGGAAATATTTTCAGTTTAAAGGACATTTACAGGTGGCAGCAGTATGGCTTTGCACTATGAAATAATCTAACCATCACATAAAGTCTAATAAAATATATTGTAAGTAACTCATCTATTAAGTAAAATTCTTCTTAGATATTTCCATTTCACCAAAGTAAATATTCCATACAAAGGCAAAATCCCACCTTGTAAATATTCATTTAATCAGGAATCAAATAATTTAATTCTTATGTCACTGAAGATGTGGCACTCCTGTAAGAGGTTTTTAGAATGCTAAATTGAGATCTGTATATTTCAGAGGACACAAAAAGTTGAGTTTGTTGAAAGTGAATGTATTTATATAGGTGATCTCAGGGAATAACATTTGTTCAGACCTAGGTCTAGATTATCAGGTGCACCTGAGATCCACTTGGTGAACATGAAGAGAGAAGGGGAGGGAAGAAACAGATGGCTCTCTCTCACCTTTCTCCCCTTTGATTCCACATACTAATGATGTTAGCACAAGAAGTAGGAGTGTGCTAATGAAATTTGTGATGACACATAGTTGAAAGTTATTGTCAATTCAGAGGAAGATTGGAATATAAAACACAGGAAGAACTGGATGACCTTGAGCACTGGAGTAATAAAAACAGGATGAAGTTCAATAGTACAAAGTGCAAGGTAATGCTCTTGGGGACTAAATTTTTTTTACAATAAGCTAGGAGATCTGTCAGAAACAAAAGAGGAGAAAGACTTGGGTGTAATACTCGATCACAGGATGACTATGAATCACCAGTGTGATGTGTCTGTGAAAAAGACAAATGCGATTTTAGGATGCATCAAGTAAGGTATTTCCAGTAGACATAGTGAAGTATTAATGATATTGTACAAGACACTCAAGACTTCATCTGGAATACTATGTACAATTCTGGCCACCCACGTACAAGATAGATGAGAAAGATGAATTCAAACTGGAACAGGAACAGAAAAGGATATAAGGATGATCAGGGGAATTGAGAGTCTATTTTATGAGAGGAGACTAAGATTTTGGCTTATTTAGCCTAGAAAAACATAGGCTGAGAGCAGATACGATTGGGGATAAACACCATAGAAAGAGAAGAGCTATTGAAGCTAAGGAACTGTGTTGGCACAAGGACAAATGGGTATAAACTGGCTATGAATAAATTTAGGCTAAAAATTAGAAGATTTCTAACCACCAGAGGAATGAATTTCTGGAGCAGCCTTCCAATAAGGAGTAGTAGGGCAAACAAGTTAACTAGTTTTAAGATAGACCTTGACAAGTTTCTGATGAGGATTACATGAAGGAGTTGCCTGTGATATCAGAGGAATTGACTATCCAGGAAGTCCCTTCCTGTTCTGTTTTACATACATATTCTGAGTGCAGCCCCAGATAGGTGCAGCCCCAAGTTATAAGAACCTTGAGGCTATTCTAACCTGCAGAAGCTATTCTTCTAGTCCAGACTGGCTGAAACAAAGCATGCTCTGGCCTCATTCCCAGTACATCCACTACACTGGGGGAGGGTGGGAAGTAGCATTTAGGCAGCTATGCCAACTTCATATCTTCCAGGGAGTCCCTTATCCAAGGGAATTCCTAATTCCCTGTCAGTGCAGCTCTGTATCTCATTGTACCACAGGAATAATGCAAAAGGGATGGAGCAATGTCCAAGGATCTTTTTGAGAGGATATTTCTCTTTTAACATAATGTATATTTAAAGAAAACCTGATTTGTTATTTCACTCTGCTTTTTTTTAATGTCGGAATATAACAAGTGGGAATCTCTAGCCCTGCCTAACATGGGGTTACTCATTAAACAACAACAACCACCAGTAACTCCCCTGTGCACAGATCAGCACTATTTGGATGCTTTGCTTTGTTGGTGGGTGTGGGAAGAAGAGGGGGAGAGAGAGAGAACCCCTGAGAAAAACAAGAAACCCAGGAATCACCACACCTATCTTCATAGATCCAGTAACCATACCAAACACATCAAGAAATCTGTTATCTACAGCCAAGCATTCATATGCCACACAATATGCTCTGAGAAGAAAGTCTGGGATATACACCTTAACATACGTAAAAACGCCTTCAAACAAGGACAGTCCACCAGAGAAGTAGATCACATCATGGAAAAGGCCACCCAAATAGCCTGGGGGAACCTGCTTCAGTATAGAAATAACGCCCGCCCCTGCCCCGATTGCACAACCTTAGTTGTCACCTACCAGCCCACACTGGAACCCCTATGGGGTATAATCAAACAACTACAAACCATACTCAATGGAAACCCCATCCTGAAAGAAATCATTCCTGAATCTCCTCTTCTGGTCTTCAAACAATCTCTCCAAGATCGTCAGAAGCAAGTTCTCCATAGACCAGGACACATCAACTCAAAGCAGCATCAGAGCCTGCCAGAAAAACAGATGGAAACCCTGAAGACAGACTCCACTGCTACAACAAACATTCCCCCAGAACACACCTTTCAAGACCCATGGATCCCATACATGCCTATCACAACATGTGTATACCTCATCCAGTGGACTAAATGCCCCCTCTCCCCCAACAACAACTATGTGGGTGAAACCAAATAATCACTACACTCTTGAATGAACTCACATAGGAAAATAACAGCAAAACCCACCATGTTTTGTGGGTGAACACTTTTCACAAAGTGATCACTCTATATCTGATCTCTCAGTCCTCATCCTCAAAGCAAACCTGCACAACACTTTAAAAAGACATAGAATCATAGAAGATTAGGGTTGGAAGAGACGTCATCTCAGGAGGTCATCTAGGCCAACCCCCTGCTCAAAGTAGGACCAACCCTAACTAAGTCATCCCAGCCTTAAAAACTTAAGCTGGGCCTTAAAAACCTCTAAGAATGGAGATTCCACCACTTCCCTAGGTAACCCATTCCAGTGCTTCACCACCCTCCTAGTGAAATAGTTTTTCCTAATATCCAACCTAGACCTTCCCCAATGCAACTTGAGACCATTACTCCTGTTCGGTCATCTCCCACCACTGAGAATAGCCTACCTCCATCCTCTTTGGAACCCCCCCTTCAGGTAGTTGAAGGCTACTATCAAATCCCCCCTCACTCTTCGAGACCAAACAAGCCCAGGTCACTTGGCCTCTCCTCAATCATTTTTGTTGCCCTCCGCTGGACACTCTCCAATTTGTCCACATCCTTTCTGTAGTGGGGGGCCCAAAACTGGATGCAATACTCCAGATGTGGCCTCACGAGTGCCAAATAGAGGGGAATCATCACTTCCCCTGATCTGCTGGCAATGCAGCCCAATATGCTGTTAGCCTTCTTGTCAACAAGGGCACACTGTTGACTCATATGCAGCTTCTTGTCCACTGTAATCCCCAGGTCCTTTTCTGCAGAACTGCCGCTTAGCCAGTCGGTCCCCAGCCTGTATCAGTGCATGGGATTCTTCCTTCCTAAGTGCAGGGCTCTGCACTTGTCCTTGTTGAACATGCCTTGGGGCTCGAATTCATTACTCTTGGTTAGACACTATAAATCATTGACTGAACAAAGACACTGGATTTATGATTTATTACAATCTGTAACCCACTAACCCCCACTTTTTTGTCCTATGATTGCAGAAGTGTTAACGGGCTACTCCACCTTGAAAGATCCCTTACAGTGTGCTCTAACTACTTATGCTAAACAATCTGATCCATCTTGCATTTTCGCTGTGATGCTGGGAGTACTTTTCCCAGACCTGAAGACGACCTGTATGTGGCTGGAAAGCTTCTCTCTCTCACCAACATCTTGTCTCTCTAATATCTTGGGACTGACATGGCTACAACTACACTACATAGTAGAAAATTGGTAATTATATATTTAAAATTCTTTCAGTTTTCATAATCTAAGATTTTATTTGCACCATGCTTAAGGAATATGGCCCTGATTCCGACAACACCTATGCACATCCATAACTGAGTTGTGTTTGCGGGACGGGGGACACAACTTAGAGGTATGAAAAAACACAGAAGACAGGAAGGGAGGGGGGAGGAAGACATCCCCCTCCCATTTTTTACTGAAATTTTAGAAATGTTCAGACCAACGCTACCTTTTACTACATTCCACTTCCCCTTGAACTGAAAGGTCTGACCCAATTCAAGAAAACGTCCTTATACAGGAGAACATATAAGCACACATTTAAATCCCAGTTAGTCACATGAACAGGGACAAGCTTAAGCACATGCTTAAATACTTTCCAAAATCAGGATCTCTAAATGGATGCATCTCACATTCTGACTTATGGCACCTTCCATTTCAAAGAAATCTTGTGCACACCGATGTCTACACTGGGCTCAAAATCAATCAATCAACCAACCAACATTTACTGCAGTGTGGCATCTTACTTCATCATGCTGTTTGTAGCATTTCCTCTTTGCCATTTGGGCTATAACCCACTGTAATAAAATTAAGCTGTCAGTAGTGGAGGAATGTTTGCTGCTTTGTTAACTGGTGCCCTCTGTACATTCAATTCTGTATTTTGTTCACAAAAACAGTATCATTAAAGTTCTAGATTCAAGGACTGGAGAACAGATTGCTTTCAATCAGGAATCCCCTACAACACAACTGAATATAGGGGCAACGTGTCACAAACATACAGGAGAAATAAATGTCATCTATGCTGGGTTTAATGTTAGTTCTGTGTGCAGAATTGTATCTTACCAACATACCCCTAGTGCATGTTATATGTTTGTACTTACTGGTGCTTTGTGAAGTAATTCAACTTTTCTTCCTAAATCCATTGAAGAAGAAAAGTGAGCAAGATTGTGTGTAGGACCGCAAGGTTCCAATCCAATCCTGCTTCAGGATCTACTAAGGCAGACCCCTGTATCCCTGTGTCATCCCACTGTAAATGTATGAATGCAGAGGTCAGCACTACCAGATCCAAATGCAAGATTGAAGTCCAAATGTGTTTTTTCCCCCCAGATTCAGAGATTTTCAGGTTATTTATTGTACATATCTGGGAAATTTGGCATTATGCTTAAAGACTGTCCCTGTCAGGGTTTTGATACTTTGCATCAGAGTATGAATCTGGGTTGCCTGGAAATAGCCTATGTGTTAAGAAAACAGATCTGTTATTTTACTGTAGCCAAAATAGATCTATTTTTATCAATGGCCATTGCTGAGCGTGTGTAAGTTTTTCTTAGGAAACAATATAGTGGAAGCCAAAGATTTTTTTTTTTTTTTTTTAAACAGAGTTTCATTCAGACCTCAGCCAACTAATGCTAACATTCATAACGGAAGGTTTGCTTCTTTGAAATATTGGTAAAATAAATATCAAAACAAAGCAATTTTAAAAGGCTAAGACTTTTTGAGATTTTAATTGCATTAATATCACCACTCTTCAAAAATAAAAATAAAAAGTTACTGATAAGTTGTGGTGTTGTAGCTGTGTTGATCCCCAAGATAAGTAGCAGCACTTATTGATGATGCACAAAGGTCATCCTTGAAATGACAAGGTTTGTCAACAAGGACTGCACAGTTGCTCAAGTTATTTCCTACTTTTAAGGATTGGGAACTCATGCATAGCTGATTTATACAGAAATATCACTACATGAATAAATCAGTAATTTTGGATGGATGGATACATCAAGAAAAAAATTGAACTGTCATTTTATTTTATGCTGTACTGCCCATGTTTCTCCACACTCCATTTTTTCCCCACATGCCATTTTACCACACTTACCTCCACAGATCCAGTAACCACTGCAGCTGCACCAAGAAATCTGTTATCTACAGCCAGGCATTCAGATACCACAGAATATGCTCTGAGGAGGAAGTCTGGGATACAAACCTTGTCACCCTTAAAACCACCTTCACCAATCAAGGACACTCCACCAGAGCAGTAAACAGCATCATGGAACAATATTTCATGAACCCCCTCTTCTGGCCTTCAATCAAACCCTCCCCCAACATCACCAAGCTCTCCACAGTAGGGTTGCCAACCCTCCTGGTTTCACCAGGAATCTCCCGGAATCAGGCTCTATCTCCTGGAGACTACTGAAGCCAAACCAGGAGATTTTAGGCCACTAAAAGTCTGTGAGCACAATGGGGCTAAGGCAGGCTCCCTACCTGCCCTAGCTCCGCACCACTCCCGGAAGCGACTGGCATGTCCCTACGGCCCCCCGGGGGGGGGGATGGCAGGGGGTCTCATGCTGCCCCCACCCTGAGCGCCGACTCCATAGCTCCCATTGACTGCATTTCCCGGCCAATGGGAGCTGCGGGGATGGCAACTGCAGACTGGCAGCACACCACGCCCCCTACCCCTGTCCTGGGGCAGCAGGGACATGCTGGCCACTTCCAGGAGCAGCGTGGAGCCAGGGCAGGCAAGGAGCCTGCGTTAGCCCTGCTGCACCACTGACCAGGAGCCGCCAGAGGTAAACGCCACCCTGCCAGAGCCCGCACCCCTTAACCCCTCCTGCACCCCAACCCCCAGCCCCAGCCCTGAGCCCCCTCCTGGAGCCAATCCCCTGCCCCAGCCCCCTCCCGGAGCCTGCACCTGGCACCCCAAAGCCCTGTCCCAGCTCCCCCTCCCAGAGCCCACACCCCAAAGCCCCTCCTGCACCCCAACCCCCTGCCCCAGCCCTGAGCCACCTTGTGCACCCAAACTCCCTCCCAGAGCCTGCACCCTGCACCCCCTCCTGAATCCCAACCCCCTGCCCTAGCCCAGTGAAAGTAAGTGAGGGTGGAGGAGAGTGAGTGATGGAGGGAGGGGGGATGGAGTGGGGTAAAGGTGTTTAGGTTTGTGAGATTAGACAGTTGGCAACCCTTCTGCACAGACCAGGACCCACCAACTCAAAACAGCACCAGACCCTTCCTGAACAGATGCAAAACCCACAGACATATCCCCACTGCTATGATGATCAATACCACAACTCCAACACACCTTTCAAGATCCATGGGCACTACACATGCCTATCAAACATGTGATGTATCCCATCGAGTGCACCAAATGCCCCAACAACAGCTATGTGGGTAAAACTGAACAATCACTATGCTTTCAAGTGAGTTCACACAGGAAAAAGACAAAAACACCATATCACCATTGGCAAACACTTTTCACAAATTTCAGAGTAGCAGCCATGTTAGTCTGTATCCGCAAAAAGAACAGTAGTACTTGTGGCATCTTAGAGACTAACAATTTTATTTGAGCATAAGCTTTCGTGGGCTACAGCCCACTTCATCAGATGCATGTAGTGGAAAATACAGTAGGAAGACACACACACACGAAACAATGGGTGTTACCATACACACTATAAGGAGAGTGATCAGTTAAGGTGCGCTATTATCTGCAGGAGAGAAAAAGAACTGTTTGTAGTGGTAATGAAAATGGCCCATTTCCAACAATTACCACTACAAACAGTTCTTTTTCTCTCCTGCGGATAATAGCTCACCTTAACTGATCACTCTCCTTATAGTGTGTATGGTAACACCCATTGTTTCATGTGTGTGTGTGTGTGTGTGTGTGTGTGTGTATATCTTCCTACTGTATTTTCCACTACATGCATCTGATGAAGTGGGCTGTAGCCCACGAAAGCTTATGCTCAAATAAATTTGTTAGTCTCTAAGGTGCCACAAGTACTCCTGTACTTTTCACAAAGTGATCACTCTTTATCTAACCTCACAGTCCTCGTTATTAAAGGAAACCTACACAACACTTTTGAAAGATGAGCCTGGGAACTTAATTCGTAACTGCTAGACACCAAAAATCAATAGCTTGTTACAACAATTTGTAACCTACTAACCCTCCTTTGTCCTATGACAGCATTGGTGTTAATTGTCCACTTCACTTTAACTGATCTCCTGAAACATATGTTAATCTTTTATGCTTAACAGCCTGTCACACCTTGTATTTAGCTATGATACTCTGATTACTTTTTCCAGACCTGAAGAAGAGCTCTGTGCAGCTCTTAAGTGTCTCTCTCACACCAAGTGTCTCACACCAACAGAAGTTGGTTCTGTAAAAGATATTACCTCACCCAGCTTGGCTCTCTCATACTACCACTCTTTCAATCAGGAGCACTCATGCTGGAGTGTCTTTGATTTAAGTGAGAGGGATTTACTAGCAGGATGGTCTCTTAGAAAACCCCTTAACTTCTCCAGATCAGCATTTACTAGCCATCTAGACATGCTGTAATGCCTGTCTTTTTCCTTCAACATTTGGGAAATAAATGGGTTGAAGACTGGAGAGACAGCATCACCTTCAGAGGCCCAAGTTCATCAAGGTACTTAAGCACCTGCCAAATTACCTTGCTCAACCAGAGTGTTCTTGTTTCATCTGTTAGGAAAATTAGTAGTTAGGCCAACATGAGCTGTTCCATCATATGATATTGCACACTTAAAAATATTGCGATGTAAAATTGCCTAGTGCAGGAAATGAACACTGGATTCCAATCCTGCAGAGGCTTGTGTGTGTGTGTTTTAAATTTACACCCAAGTAGTCCCACTGAAGTCAAAGGGGACTACCGCTTTTTGTAGAGTTAAGCACATGCATATGTCTTTTCAAGATTTAGGCCTTACTGATATTTTCATAGACTGAAAATGAAATAATTAGGAAATAACTATTACTAAGGGCATGACACAAATGTGGAGCAAGCAAACTGATTTGCTTGCAAGGGATTAGGTAACATCACTTTATAAGTATTCATACTGTGCTAATTCTGGCTATTGTATGTGACAATATTTATTAAAATTAGAATGTTTAAAGTGATAATTACACAAACTTCCAGGAGGTTCATTGCTAAGAAAATACTTTTAGTGACAGTCTTGTTTACTTATTCACCTGCTTTTGTGAAGTCAAAATTACACTGTCCAGTTGGGATTGCTCCTCCCCCCAAGATAAAGCATCTCCATGTTCATATTCAGCTGCTATATGCTTAACTAGTTTTCTGTGCTACTAGTGATTATAGAGCAGGTGGAAACAATCCAGTAGAGGCATTCACAGTGAGTCATGTGAGATAAAATACACAATGAAAACTGTGGTGTAGCCCACAGGAAGACAGCGTATTTAAGTGTATTTCTTAGATGAGAGTCATCTGAATAAATTGGAAGGTATTAAAGGGCATAGGGGAGATGTTTCAACAGAACTAATTACAGATACAGCCTTGAATGTGTTAGTGGTATTCTATAAGGCTGTATATTTTGACACAACCAAGGGAATTTTCAAGGAAATAAAAATTTCAAACTCATGCTGATAATTTCGTTCACATTTCATGGGATCTATTTCAACTCTATGTGCTTCTGAGGCAGCATACAAAACCTATCAATGAGTCACAATGGTCAAGGAGAGAATTATCCCATGTGCAGGAGCAATGTAGAACCACTGTAAGTGCATCTTCCCTTGAAAGTTCTGCTATGGTGGAGATTTTCTGGGAAAGGGCAGGCAAGTAGTCATAGCTCTTGGTGCGAAGGAGATTCTGGGCTGCAGCACAGCCCATAAACAGCTCAGGAAAGGCTATTGTCTTATGTCAAGGCTGTTTCATTCCCCTCAGCAGCCCATATTTCAGGTGATGCAAAGGTGACTGCCACCTTTTCTCCTCCTTCTCTGAACTGCAGCCTCTGTAGGTCAGCTCTTAGGAAACACAAGAAATCTAGCCTCTTATTTTTTAAACAATTAGCACCTGATCTACCCTCTTTTACAAGTACACCTGACAGCAACACATGTTAACTAAAACAAGAACTCAGACTCATACCTGCTGATTACAAGACCCTATGAAAAATATTCTTCATATTAGATATTATAGTTCATTCCACATATTACATGCACAAATAAATACAGCCTGGGGGTGGTGGGGGGAGGGGAAAAAATCAATAAAACTGAAGCTTACCCGCGGGTGCAGAGTGTGAGGAGTGAAGTTTAAGACTGCAGCAATCAGCATGTAGTTCATTGGATTTGTCTTTACTAAAAACTGACTTGGCATCATTTTCACTCTCAGTGTCTTCTGGAGAAAGATTATCCAGTTCAACTACCACAGTTGACATTGCAAAATAATCTCAGTTAAAGCTCAAAATTTAAAAATAATAACTTATACCCCCCCCCTAAAAAAATCCAAATTCAACTTTCTTGAAGTTGCAAGTTTAACAATTTGAAAAGAAAAATGTTTTCAATGTTTCTAGAAATCCTATTATAAAAACATAAAAATAAAAATCCACTTTTCAAAAACTGAGACCTACTATATCCAGTAAGTTGTGTGCCAGCTCTGAAACATTTTCTGAGTTATTTATCTCTCGAGAGGATAAAAAGTTATTCCTTTAAGAAGTTCCCCTTTATTTAGAGTGACAGCAGAATTATGGCATTTCTGTGTAGCTGCTACAGAAATAAACAGGATAAGTGGAGACATCTGTATGTCTGCTAAGAACTGGTCTCAACTTTGTTTTAACAGCTCTAATTCACATTTCATTATACATTGGTCCAGCTGGGAGGGGCTAATCACTACCAATGAAAACAAGTATATTTCACATGGCAGCTCATCAGCTGGGAGCTGGCAGTTGAAATGTGGAAGTTAGTTATGCCACAATGATGTTCCTTGGGTTACAATACTCAGTCCTTTGTCCAAGTGTTTTCAGCAAGATAACTGTGTACAAAGGCAAAGTCATTCTTTGAACAAAGTGAGAAATGTAGTCTTAATTCTAACATAGTATGTAGAGCAATAAATGTTAATCATTTAGCAGCTAGGCTATAAACTGGGATCCAACTGTAATATTAGGCGAATAAAATGTTTCACTATTTAAGGGAGCTAGATAAACTACATCTATCATTATATTTTCTCCTCCTTGCTTCTAAATAAACCTATAAAAAGCTCAGCACATCAGTTACAATCTGTTTTTGTTCTCCCTGCTTTACTCAACCTCTGTCCCACATTTTAGGTTCCAAATAAGTAGTACCAAGAGAGGCACCCACTGGTGATGGTGGGAAATTACACACTACACAGACATCTCAGTGACTTGTAATTGGGCATGTTCGCTTTTAAAGGAGAAAGAGGGAGAAGGCTGCTTTGTCTTTGCATGATGGGACTGTACAGAATAACAGCAGCATGGATGGCAGAGGGCTTGCTATTTCAGAGTCCCCTAAAGAACAATAAACAGAATGAAACAAACGATGAAGTATAGACTGTTTATTATGTAAATGAACGGTATCACTCAGGGTTTATGGTAAGATAAAGGGGCTATTGGGAACTGACATCTGTTAATTATGTATAATTTTTACTGGACATCCTTCTTGTTACTTTTGTTTCACAGATGAAAAGTGGAAGAAACCTTGTAAATCAATAGACATGCACAAGACTGGAGGTTAAGGATAATCTAGGCATGGCCCAATATCTAAACAAACACTTTGCCTCAGTCTTTAATGAGGACCTTAGGGATAATGGCAGGATGACAAATGGGAATGAGGATATGGAGGTAGATATTACCACATCTGAGGTAGAAGCCAAACTCGAACAGCTTAATGGGACTAAATTGGGGGGCCCAGATAATCTTCATCCAAGAATATTAAAGGAACTGGCACATGAAATTACAAGCCCGTTAGCAAGAATTTTTAATGAATCTGTAAACTCAGGGGTTGTACCGTATGACTGGAGAATTGCTAACAGTTCCTATTTTTAAGGAAGGGAAAAAAGTGATCCAGGTAACTACAGTCCTGTCAGTTTGACATCTGTAGTATGCAAAGTCTTAGAAAAAATTTTGAAGGAGAAAGTAGTGAAGGACATTGAGGTCAATGGTAATTGGGACAAAACACAACATGGTTTTACGAAAGGTAGATCATGCCAAACCAACCTGATCTCCTTCTTTGAGAAGGTAACAGATTTTTTTAGATAAAGGAAATGCAGTGGATCTAATTTACCTTGATTTCAGTAAGGCATTTGATACGGTTACACATGGGGAATTATTAAATTGGAAAAGATGGGGATCAATATGAACATTGAAAGGTGGATAAGGAACTGGTTAAAGGGGAGACTACAACGGGTCATACTGAAAGGTGAACTGTCAGGCTGGAGGGAGGTTACTAGTGGAGTTCCACAGGGATCAGTTTTGGGACCAATCTTATTTAATCTTTTTATTACTGACCTTGGCACAAAAAGTGGGAGTGTGCTAATAAAATTTTGCAGATGACACAAAGCTGGGAGGTATTGCCAATACAGAGAAGGACCAGGATATCATTCCGGAAGATCTGGATGACCTTGTAAACTGGAGTAATAGTAATAGGATGAAATTTAATAGTGAGAAGTGCAAGGTCATGCATTTAGGGATTAATGACAAGAATTTTTGTTATAAGCTGGGGACTCATCAGTTGGAAGTAACAGAGGAGGAGAAGGCGCTCGGAGTATTGGTTGATCACAGGATGACTATGAGCCGCCAATGTGATATGGCTGTGAAAAAAGCTAATGCGGTCTTGGGATGCATTAGGCGAGGTATTTCCAGTAGAGATATGGAGGTGTTAGTACCATTATACAAGGCACTGGTGAGACCTCATCTGGAATACTATGTGCAGTTCTGATCTCCCATGTTTAAGAAAGATGAATTCAAATTGGAACAGGTACAGAGAAGGGCTACTAGGATGATCCGAGGAATGGAAAATCTATCTTATGAAAGGAGATTCAAAGAGTCTGTTTAGCCTAACCAAAAGAAGGCTGAGGGGAGATATGATAGCTCTCTATAAATATATTAGAGGGATAAATACCAGGGAGGGAGAGGAAGAATTTAAGCTCAGTACCAATGGATGTAAACTGGCCATCAGGAAGTTTAGACTTGAAATTAAACGAAGAAGGTTTCTAACCATCAGAGGAGTGAAGTTCTGGAACAGCTTTCCAAGGGGAGAAGTGGGGGCAAAAGACATATCTGGCTTCAAGACTAAGCTTGATAAGTTTATGGAGGGGATGGTATGATGGGATAGCCTAATTTTGGCAATTAATTGATCTTTGACTATTAGTGGTAAATATGCCCAATGGCCTGTGATGGGATGGGATCTGAGTTACTACAGAGAATTCTTTGCTAGGTGTCTGGCTGGTGAGTCTTGCCCACATGCTCAGGGTGCCCACATGATTGCCTTATTTGGGGTCGGGAAGGAATTTTCCTCCAGAGCAGATAATGCTGCCCACTTCTTAATTACAATATCACCTGAAAGTGAGAATAGGCGTTCACAAGGCACTGTTGTAGCTGGCATCACAAGATATTTATGTGCCAGGTGTGCTAAAGATTTGTAGGCCTCTTCATGCTTTGGCCATCGTTCCAGAGGACATGTTTTCATGCTGATGACACTCGTTAAAAAATGTGTTAATGTCTGGGGGAGGGATAACCCTCTTAACATTTCTCAGCAGCTCATCTTCCCATCCAAAAACCTGGTTTATCTGAAGGATTCAGGGCTCTAAGACCTTCACATAAGTGAGTTTACACTATAAATGCTATTACATTGCACTGTACATTGTTGTCAAAATTTCCCCCACTACTATTGTACAATATCTAACATAGAACCAAACCCTAGAGCATATTAAGCTTTTAAAGGTCTCCAACTGTTTAGTCACTTGCAGGACATTTCCTTTCAGGTAGAAAAATTCTCCTTTTGCATTTTTTTTAAAAATAAGATCATTTTTACTGTTCTTCAGCATGCTAGAGAATATCAAATCTCCAGCTCACTGTTCTATTCTCTATATGCTATTTAATATCTGTTTGGACCCTAAAATATCAGTTAACTATGCTGGACTAGGTGGACCTTTCATAGAGATTCAGAATGATGACAGCACATTGTAAAGGAATAGGTATTCTATTTTTAACCAGCAAATCTTTTATTCTATGGAACAGCACTTTCCTAATAATGTACAATAATCCATGTTTTCATTAATGGTAATTAAAGCATGGGCAGATCTAAGAGGCAGCAAATTCCAGTGGGGGTCCCCTGCTCTTAATGTAAACAGAGGACTGTAAAGCTTAGCACTGCAACTTTTTGATCTTGCAGAGCTGAGCTAGCTAGGGAGCAGCTCAGCCCCCAGCCAACTCTGTGAGCTCTTACTTTTCTTCCTCAGTAGTCTTCTTCCTCTTTCAATACAGCCAACCCCAAGTGACCCAAAATCATAAGTAAAGCCCCACAAGTCATGAGATTTGGGTGTTTGAGTGTTTAGGGATCACAGTTTTAAGGTTCTCAATCATGATGGCAAGAAACTTTTAAAACCAGAATAAAAGAAAGAAAGCTGAACTTCTCATATATTCACATGACTCCAAGAGACAGGGCTTTAAAATGAAAAAACAAAAAATACACTGAATATCATTCAAGTCTGCAGGGCCTGATGAAATTCATCCTAGGGTACTTAAGGAACTAGCTGAAGCAATCTTGGAACTCAGAGCTATTATCTTTGAGAATTCATAAATGATGGGTGAGATCCTAGAGGGCTGGAGATGGGTAAACACAGTACCTATCTTTGAAAAAGGGGAACAAACGGGACCCAGGGAATTAGACCAGTCAACCTAGTGTTGATACCTAAAAAGATACTGGAAAAAATTATCATCCTCTCACACACACAGCAAGGATGTAGCAGTTTCCAGAAATGTAGGCCAATGAAAAAGGCTTTTCACTCTTTCCATACTGCAGAAGTTATGTATCAAGTTAAGGTTTTACTCCTTTCCCAAACTAATTAGCCAAAATTTAATTTGATATAAGCATTATGATTGTACTGCAATTTCCATGTGGCAATCAGGCATGCATAAATGTCAGGTAAACTCAATAATTCTGCAAAATGCAGAGCACTCCCTTAGATGCCGATCACACTCAGACCCAGCTGATTCCAGTGGGAGTGGAAGGCACACATCACCCAAGAGGAATGCAGGATCTAGCTCCATTAAAGACAGTTTCATATGGTCAGAGGTTGCACTAAGCCACATGGAATTTGTAATTCAACTTTACCTGACAAAATAGACCCTAGAGATATTACTTTGAAACAGCAAATTTGGTTGAAAACTCCAAAATATTTACACTTTGTAAGCACAATTGGTGTTATTGTTTGTATACTGACTGAAGAGTCATCCATATAGGTTTAAACCCCCCCACAAAAATAGTAGATTTTCATTACCAAAAACAGCTAATTGCCTTCCATAAATTGCTCATAGGAAACACTGACTTTGCCTGCTGGCTAAACACAGGAACAAGTTAGAATTTAATTGCAACTATCTATCTTCTGTTAGTTTCAAGCTCTAAGTCAATAGAAAAAAAATATCAAGAAACTAAAATTAGTCCAGCAATACCGAAGAATAAACCTGCCATATCTTACAACATCTTATTAGTTAGTACTAATTGGTAAGCCAGTTTAAATAAATTAACTGGCCTGAATTTTGAACTGAACTCAACTTTTCCAGAAGGATAACCCCTACCTACCCTGCACTATGTAGCAAACCTAACTGAGAATTGCTAACCCATTTACCATGTTTGTTTGCTACAAAAAAAATCTTATTCAATTAAAACTTAAGCAATATTGGCCCTCTTTGGGGACTGCACAAATAAGTAACCAAGCACCACACTTAAGAATGCCATGCTCCCTCACAATCTAAATTTAGCATCTGTAACAGGAAAAGAAGTTTAGGAAATTCCATTCATAGCAGGCAGATTTGACAAACCATATATTAACAATCTCAGGGCCATTTGATTTTTATATTTCCTAGTTATGTAAATAGATTTTCCAAAAATAATTTATGGAAATCCAACCTGTAAACATGCTTCTATATATAGATGTCCAACTGCTATAATACATACAATGAAATCACCTAGAGCAGCCCGAATTAAGTATAATAGAAATGTTACTTATATCACCCAGATAGTCATTTTATGCAAATTTTGGCTTAAAATTACATCAGAGACAATTTCCTCCCCCCCAACACACACACACACACACACACACACCAAAAAACCCCTCCCCAACCTCTATAATTTTCAAATTTTACACAACTTATCTTTTAGCATAAAAGATTATTTGGTTGTTCATAAGAATGAGGCTTAGCTCCAAACAATCAGCTGTTAGTGATAAAAAACTGACAGCACCACATGTTCATTTTATTGGGAAGAAATGTAACATTGCATTGGAAGGTTTTCCAAAGGCAAAAGGAGTATTTCGATTTTAACCATATTAAGGCTGTTACAGTGCCTTAGGAGTTTACACTTGATATTGGTTGGTGAAATCTAAGTGTAGAACTCAACCAGTTTGGGGGTTGTGCCCTGTTTCCTAACAGTATGTCTGAAGTTGGTACCCATGCTCTTGAGCTACTGCAGGACAGCTTGATTGTGGTTTCATTAGTGTTTTGTCTTGTCTTCACTAGGAAAAAAGTGAGTTCTAGCATGTGTTAGTTAATACATGTTAACTAACAAGAGGTAAAACCCAAGTGTTGACAGGTCATCTTGTAGTTTTCACATGTCAGCAGGTCAAGTTAAGATTAGACTCCCCCTAGAGTTTATTTTGACCTATTAAAACTTATGAACACTACAAATTGCCTTGCTTGACTAGAATTTTCACCTCATGTTTATTACTATTTATCAAGTCAGAAAGAACCTTTTATGTAGTAAAAAGACATAGCCCCTCTTATCAGTAGAGCAGATCAAAATATGGTGATTCTCTGGCTATATTTTGGCCCGGGGGGATCATTTTATGACCTCCATCACCATGGCATCTATTAAGCACATTTAACCTCACACCATGCATGTGGGATGGGAAACATTACTACTTCCACTTTAGAGATGGGGAAGCAACAGAGAAGGATTAAGTGACGTGTCCAATGTAACTCAGGAAATCTGTGGCAGAGCCAGGAATTGACAGAAAGTCTCCTGAGTCCCAGACTACAAGACATTTCTTCTGCATTATTTCCCAGATTGAAGGGCTTATGCACATCTGAGAAAAAAGTAACATTTGTATTGTACACAGTAATAAGTGCCTCCTGAAAAAGCTTCCATAAAAAACACCTCTTAAATTATCTGAGAGCTAAAATTGAAAAGTAATTGATGGACTTTTTCTGGAGATAACAAGAGTCTTTTTCTGGAGTCAATACTTAGACTACCATAATGAAAATGAATACATTCAGGTTAAAAAATTACCTTCATCTCTAGGTCAGCAGTATATGTACACCTAGTAAATCCAGATGTGTAAACAAATGTAAATGTCAGGGGGGGGAAATGAAGCCTGGAACAAAAACACATTGAGTTTAGGGAGAGAGAGAAAAATGTGCCAGATTCAGATCTCAGTTACACCAGTGTCAATTTACTAAAGCCAAAAGTGTTCCGATATAACTGACCTCTGAATCTGGTTCTCTGACTCCAGCAAGATACTCAATCAATAGCAATTCATTCATTGGCAATAGCAATCCAGGTGCAGTAGACACTCTAAGACTAGTCAACACATTTTTAATTCTTGTGAGCACTCAGGTTTGATTTAATTCATATTACTGTATCATAGTTCTACAGGTTTATACACCAAGCCAGAGAACTTTCATAGAAGATTCATGACAAACTGTATGAGCTCTAGGTACTAAGAGCCTGAATTTCTAGTTACCAGTTGGATTTATGCAAACTTACAAAGAGTTAGAGGATAAAACAATTTCCAATTTTCCACTGAAGCCATTCCCCAAAAGTACAGGAACAGTGAGTGTTACTGTGAGCACCGATAATTCTAATATCTTGTTGCTGAATCGCACTAGTTGCTAAGTATTGTAGATTGCCATTGCCAACCACACTTCGAAACTTCAAGTTATCTTCTCAATGATATCCATCCATGGATATTTTCCTAGAATTCTAATTTCTGGTTCTCTGTTTGAGAGACAGTTAATTTAAAACATTGGTTAAATCTTTTAAGCCAAAATGCAGCATTGCAGATGGGAACTCCCCTCGATCCTGCCTATTCTATACAAAACTGGTTGGTGGAAGTAAGTTGCCTCAGCAGCACTATCCTCTGGCCTCAGACTCCACAGAGGACTCGGTGTAGGGTTGGAGATTCATGATGGCAAAAGGAGGAGGACAGTTAGAGGAAGGGAATATGCGTTATCTATCCCCCAGCATCCTGAGGAAAAGTTGGCAGAAATTTAAATCAGTGGTTCCTAGACTTTTTACTAAAGTGACCAACTAGCTGCATTTTGTCTTTTATTACAATCATGCACCACACACACCCCCTCCACCTGGCACTGCAACATGCATCCCAGCCCGGTGCAGAGGGGAGGCCCCAAGGTGTGGGCTGCTGGGACATAAGCCAGCCCTGCACTGATGCTGCAGTGGTGGCTCCCATCCCATGGGGCTGGGCCTGTCTCCCCATTCTAGCATACAGGTGATGAGAGGTGGCCTGAGTGTCATTGCAACCTGGTGCAGGGAGTAGCAGATTTTCTCAGGCTTGGCCTGGCTGCCCCTACATCAATGATAGAAGAGTGACAAGGCCCAACCTGATTAGTGCCGTGACCCTATGGGCCAGGTTACAATGCGCAGATTGAGGAGCTGCCTTTTGGAGACAGAATCAGGCATGCTGGAACTAGAGGTGTGGCAGCATCCCTTGGCTTGAAGTAATAATAGCAACTGCTTGCATGGCTGTCACCACATACAAAGTTTACAGTTTCGTTCAATAGCTTTCAGCACCCCCACTATAAAAATATGTTAGTCTCCCTGGACAGGAGCCACCACTGCATGGTGACCTCGCTTTGTAACCTCTCCTGAAACCTTCCCTCTGCATCAGGCCAGAAGTGTATGCATACATAGGCCAGGGTCCAGCAATGGGTTAATCCTGTTTGGGTTTTTGTGTGTGGGTGCTGGCTGGTGTTGATGGCTTGTAATATGAAGTCAAACTAAATGATCTGGTGGTACCTTCTACCCTTAAACTCTATGACCCATCTAGAACCTTTCTGCAAGTCACTGGTGGTTTGAGACCCATTGAGTTAAGAAAACCTGAGACTATATTAAGCATCCTACATCCCACTTGAAGGGGTGTTCCAGGGTCAGTGGCAGCACAGGTCTTCTGCATGGTTGACCTTCCTATTGATATGCTGGTTTGGGGAGATATTGGCTGAAACCCACTTCCCAGAAAGGCCAAACTCACTTCCTCTTCCCATTTGGAATGGTTTGGAGAAACATTTGATGATCCCCTCAAGGAATTTTTCTCCCCCCAGGGTCCTTCCAACAGGAAGATATCACATGGGTCTATGACAGTATTATTTACATTACTACGGGGTGGCCAGCCTGAGAAGGAGCTAGAATTTACCAATGTACATTGCCAAAGAGCCACAGTAATATGTCAACAGCTCCACAACAGCTCTGCACACCCCACCCCACCCCGGCTCCCAGCGCTTCCTGATCAGCTGTTTCACAGCGTGCAGGAGGCTCGGTGGAGGGAGTGGGAGGGGGAGGAGGAGCAAAGGCACGGCAGGCTCAGGGGAGGGGGCAGGAAGGGGTGGAGTGGGGGCAGGGCCTCTGGCAGAGCCAGAGGTTGAGCAGTGAGCACCCCCAGCACATTGGAAAGTTGGCACCTGTAGCTCCAGCCCCGGAGTCGGTACCTATACAAGGAGACGCATATTTACTTCTGAAGAGCCGCATGTGGCTCTGGAGCCACAGGTTGGCCACCCCTGCATTACGTAGGAGTCTTGCCATTAGCAGCAAGACAGCTTAGTACAGAGTATTATAGCCTTTATATACATATAAACACCATTGTTACAACTATCCCATTCTACCAAGCTCACATAACAAGCGATTTCCTTATCCCAGTCCCTATCCTGCCATCCTGGTTTACTGATTTAGAATTCGTATGGGCCAACATAGACTGGCTTCAATTTCAGTATTACCTATGATCAATTCATTGCACAGCTTCAAGTACCCTTAACAGCATTTCAAATATTATTTGTATGATAGTGAGCACTTATTTATTTAAAGGTATACAAATGGTAAAAGAGGGCATTTATCCATATGCTTGAGGAGTCTTTGACATAGCTTAAAAATATACACATCACATCTAATACTACACATGCAACTGTGCAATTTAATAAAGGCCACCATCAGGAAGCCAGCCAACTAAAACAATTAAACTTGCCGCTACCAGTTGCCCATCCATACAACTTACCCCTATTACACTTTTCAAAGTTTAATACGTACCACCAATAAGTTTCTCTCACAGAGAATCATGTCCTGCCCCCACACCACACACACACACACACGCATA
This sequence comes from Emys orbicularis, assembly GCF_028017835.1. NCBI lineage: Eukaryota > Metazoa > Chordata > Testudines > Emydidae > Emys > Emys orbicularis. Next base: position 90,747,411 of record NC_088686.1, on the reverse strand, counting down.
CAGAGCATCCCGATTTGAACTGGTTTCTGAATAACTTTACCCTGTAACCTTTAAGGATAACATGCAAGCATGCAGAACCTTCCCACAATATTGAGTGAGCAGAGTCTTTGAGCACAAGTTTTTTTGGTTGGTTCATGAATTAGATATTAACTGAAAGGATTAATCGGAATTAGACACTAGGTGTCTGACTTGCTTCATGGTCGGATATGCATGTTGCTAAGTGGAAAGAGAACTAGAGTAATGAGAAAGCAACTGTTCTGAGGGTAGCTAACTGTTCTTTATACTTTGCAGCTTTATCTCGTACTAACAGCAAGGCTGAGAGGATATCCATCCATATCCTTTTGGGCAAGAGAAAGAAAAACTAATTGTTCAGCTCAGCTCAGGCTATCGTGGGCTGTAGTACCACCCACACATAGAACAGAGTTATAGCCAAAAGTAAATGTCAAAGTAGTTTCCCCTAATATATTTTACAAAGACATTCCTGTGATGTTTCTACAACGCTCAGGGTGTGGGACAAGTTATTTTCTTTACTTATTTCTGTTGAATGGGTAAATTTATTTTTATGCCACTAATTTTTCTCCCTCTTCTCATAATCCTTAAAGTGTTTTTAGTTCATCATAGTGGCAACAGAATATGCGCAAAACCAAATGACACCAGAGATCGTGCAACAAGAGTTTAAAATTAATGTTCAGTTTTTAGGAAAAAATCTGATACCTTATTTAACTGTAGGTGACATCACTAAACAACAAAGGAAACATACATTGACTCATGTAGGGAAAAGAATGCAGGAGAAAGAATTTCTATACTTCCAAATAGATAGTTGTGTGAAAAAATATTTGCTCTCTAGTACAAATCTGTCAGCCAGCATTATATGATCACATATTATAATTAAACAAGAGGGCAAAGTTAAAATTACAATGGGAAACAGTTGTAAATTTCCCAAATTTTGCAGATAGAGTTTTAAGTTTAGCCTTCAACTAATGTTTATTTAATAGACATACATTCAATCTCTGACACACAGAATACATAAACATAGGTCTATGTTTCATACCTATAACCAATAGAATTAGTCTTTTTTGTGCTATAGATAATACTCAAGTGGATCAAGTATGGCTTCAAGATAATGAAGATATAAATCATGCAAATTTATTAAAGAGATTAACCTTGACAAGATTTACATCATATTGAAGCTTTCATGGTGAGAAATTTCCAAATAAGGAAAGCCCATTTTTAGTACTAGATAGATACACAGGATTGCATGAATTTCATTTTTCAAACAAATCATTTTAGGACTAAATAAATTCCCAACTAAAGAGAGCACAGATCACTAGTTAAATGAAAACTGAAGTCTGATTTCTTTCAGAATTGCCTAACAATTTAGAGACTACAATTTTGAAACCAATGTATTGAATTGAACTAATTTTCAAACTGCTTTCTTCTGTAGACAACTGAGCATTTTTCCTTTCCTTTTCATGTTATGGCACATTCTATTAGAAGAAGAGCAGTTGCCCTCTTGTGAAAAACATTATAGGTACTTAAACGGCACCCATTACTATAGTATCCAAGTATCTTTAATGTATTTATTCTCACAGTGCCACTGGGAAAGTACCATTATACCCATTTTACAGATGGGGAACTGAGGCAGAGAGGCTAAGGGTAAAATTTTGAAAAGTGCCTAAGTCAGTTTGGCACTTAGTCCCATTTTTAGAAATGCCTCAGACACTCAGGAACCCAAGTCACTTTTGAAAATGTTGTTAGAACCGAGTTGCGCACAGTACCCCTGAGTTGGAGCAGGGAACTGAACCCTATACCACTGGCTCCTCCTTCCTCTCTAGCTATCACATACATTATGATAACAGCTACTGCGAGAAGGTGCATAGAGTGGGAAGGTACAGAAGAAAGGCACTTTGCAAGGGGTGGGGTGGGGTTTCAAAAGCCCCAAAATCAATTACCAGATTTTCAGAACTATTCAGCACATTAGGTGTTGAGCTCTTAAATATTATTTATAGAACCATAAGTGTCACAAGAAGAGCCAAATTCTTTTGAATATCAAACATAACAGCAAGGCTAAAGGGTGGAATATCAAACACCACTTTTGCCAAACATTAATTTAACAAGCCATTGGTGGTCACCATCTAACTTCCCCCTTTGTTGTACTCCTGTACCTCTCTTCTATTTGTCACCCCCCCCCCCCCGGCCTGCTTTTTTTTTTTGCCTATTATAGGGGTCTGAGCTCCAGGGCAGGGCAGGTGAAATGCCTATCACATTGTGAGAGCTACTGAAGATAAATAGAATAAATATCAGGCCAAATCCCAAAATGCTTCCACAATTTTTATTTAGTCCTGGCTGAGGCAAAACTTATGGACGGGGTGCTGGGAGCTTTCATCATATACAGGGTTTACAGTTTTGTTCAATGGCTTTCAGCTCCCCCACTATAAAAGTGTTCCGACATCACTGCTCATAGATTTCAGAATTCGGTCAGTGGTAATTACTTTCAGAAAAAAAAAAATCAATTCAGTGAACAAGGACAAAAAATTGAATAGGGCCTTTAGACATCAGCCTTCCTATCTCAGTAAACCATCTAGCAAGTCAGCAAACAGAATGGTATAGGTAACTGACTGAACAACAACATTATAAAGCCACTACTTTATTTCCTAAGGATCATTTTTCTTTCTCATGCCTTTACATGGACCATGATTCCTTTTAAAGAGAGGAATCTTATATTTAACCAATCCATTCTTGGTTTGATGAGGCTAATGTAATTCAGAAAGTTGTTTAAATGAAAGTTTTTAGGAGCCTCCCATCTGATAAATTCCCTCTCCCCCTCAGTTTTTAATCCAAGTATAATCAAGCTAATATTAATTTGTTCTACTTAAAAACCTTGCACAGCCTGAACATGTTCCTGCAGTTTGGCACTGAATCAGGTTGTAATACATCATCACGCTGCCATTGTTCAGATAATGAATAACTAATATATCATCAGCTTTGATCTGATAAGGCATTACTCACTAAACTGTTATTGGTTAACTGGATTGCATTACAGTGATCCAATACCAACAGTTTTAAAAGACCCCAACAATCTTAAAATATAAAACAATTTTACAAGGATCTTAGTAAGAGAATGTTTGCATAGCCGAAGAATGAAATGTCATCTTCCAAGCCAAGCATTTGTTTCAGATGATGTCCATTTTCTCTATCTATGAAGTCTGAAATATTTAGTGATTTCATGGTATGAGCTTCTTTTTGCTCCAGATCCTTTGGATAAAAACATCTATAAATTCTCACCCTCACCAATAAAATCAGTGGGAGTTTTGACACACATTTCAATGATACAGGATTGTGATGCCTACAGACAACATGGCAATGGTTAGGCTGCTAGTGCGCTGTGACCATTGCCTATCACCAATATTGTATATTTGTTTTCTTGTGCTCCCCTGTCTGTTTGTATCCATCTGTTGTCTCTTGACTCACATTTCAACTGTCATCTCCTTGTGGCAGGAGCTGTCTTTGTCTTGTGTTTGTGTAGCACTTGGCACAATGAAGCCCTGGTCCACGACTAGGGCTCTTATGTGCATAAGAACCGCCCTACTGGGTCAGACCAAAGGTCCATCTAGCCCAGTATCCTGTCTACCGACAGTGGCCAATACCAGGTGCCCCAGAGGGAATGAACAGAACAGGTAATCAAGTGATTACCCTGTCACCCATTCCCAGCTTCTGGCAAACAGAGGCTAAGGACACCCTACCCATCCTGGCTAATAGCCATTGATGGATCTATCCTCCATGAATTCATCTAGTTCTTTTTTGAACCCTGTTACAGTCTTGACCTTCACAACATCCTCTGGCAAAGAGTTCCAGAGGTTGACTGTGTGTGAAAAAAATACTTCTGTTTGTTTTAAACCAGCTGCCTATTAATTTCATTTGGTGACCCCTAGTTCTTGTGTTACGAGAAGGAGTAAATAACACTTCGTTATTTACTTTCTCCAACAGTCATGATTTTATAGACCTCTATTATATCTCCCCTTAGTCATTTCTTTTCCAAGCTGAAAAGTCCCAGTCTTATTAGTTGCTTCTCATACGGAAGCCATTCCATACCCTTAATCATTTTTGTTGCCCTTTTCTGAATCTTTTCCAATTCCAATATATATTTTTTGAGATAGGGCAACCATATCTGCATGTAGTATTCAAGATGTGGGCGTACTATGGATTTATATAGAGGCAATATGATATTTTCTGTTGTATCTATCCCCTTCTGAATGATACCCAACATTCTGTTCGCTTTTTTGACTGCCACTGCACATTGAGTGGATGTTTTCAGAGAACTATCCACAATGACTCCAAGATCTCTTGAGTGGTAACAGCTAATTTAGACCCCATCATTTTGATTATGTTTTCCAGTGTCCATTGCTTTGCATTTATCAACATTGAATTTCATCTGTCATATTGTTGCACTGTCAGACAGTTTTGTGAAATCCTTTTGCAGCTCTTCACAGTCTGCCTGGGACTTAACTATCTTGAGTAGTTTTGTATCATCTGCAAATTTTGCCACCTCACTGTTTACCCCTTTTTCCAGATCATTTACGAATATGTTGAACAGGACTGGTCCCAGTACAGATCCTTGGGTGACACCACTATTTACCCCTCTCCATTCTGAAAATGGACCATTTATTCCTACCCTTTGTTTCCTATCTTTTAACCAGTTACCAATCCATGAGAGAACATTCCCTCTTATCCCATGACAGCTTACAGCAATAATAATACAAATACTTTCAAGTAATATTGGGCCAGATTCTACGGTCCTCACTCACATTCACCACTACCTTACTTCAGGGGTGCTGGAACAATTTTTAGTGGGGGTTCTGAGAGCCACTGAACCAAATTGTAAACCCTGCATATAATGGAAACTACTTCAAACTGGGGTGTGTGGCAGCACCTCCAGCACTCCTAGTTCCAGCACCTATGCCTTATTTTGCAAGCAGGCTGATTGATGTGGATCTTAAATATGAGTAACGGTGGAGAATTGGGTCCACATAATAGTAATGTAATAATGCTGTTATTAACAATCATCCATCTTAATCGGTCCTTATTATTCATTTTTTTTTTTGCTTTCATAAAAGAAGTCAATCTACCTAATCATACCAGATCAATGGTGGCTTTGCCAGAAGCCCCAAGCAAGGCATGAATGAATGACAATACTGAAAGTAAACAGAGCCACTAAAGAAACTGCAACAATGGTGGTAGGTGTACAGTTTAGGTGACAAAACTGTTCTTCATACTGTTCACATCATATACCTGTATTAGTCTGAAAGGCACAGCCCTAGACAACCGTGTACATACAAGATGTGGATTTTCAGACCCTGGTCATTGTGTGAACAGTTCTGACACCGTGAATGTACAAAGGGGTTTTGTTGGTTTAAAAATTCTACCAGTTATGCATGTATAGGAATTATGACATTTAAAATGGACATGCCAGAGTTTACAACTATGTGTGTGTGGGTAGTATGCTTAATTTTGTATGTACCCAAGTGGAAGCTGGGTACAAGCGGAGCTTAAACTTTAGCCCTACAAACCTAAGGGACTGACACAAATCTAGCACAGGTCAGTAGTGAGCAGAATACCTTAAGACCAAATGTCTATTCAGCCACATTTATGAAAGGCAGGTCCCAGTTTAGCTCACCCCTCAGAGCTACCACCACATTATTTGGCCCTAATCACCTTTGTTAGCCAGCTTGCTAGAATGGCCAAGGGTATGGAAAATGAACTTCTCTCCCTAGAGATGGTGGAGCAGCTGGTACAAACATTGGACCCAATTCTCCTCTCATTTACTCTGATGCATGTCAGAAGTAATTCCATAGACATCAGTGGAGATGCACCAGCATAAATTTGGTTTAAGTGAGAGGAGAATCAGGCCCACTGCTTTGTCTGTCCGAGAATAGATAACTTCAGCCTCCCTAGGCTGCCAACCTTCTGATGCTTTTTACTAGTACTATATTTATTTGAAATAAAAAGTGTAGATACAACACTCAATTTAACAGGATGGGGAAAAAACAAAACAACAAAAAACAAAAAACACTATAGGGTACCTGTGAAACAGGAAGATGCACAGATCAGGCACGGATTTTGTGGCTGATACTCTGTTAATTAAAATAAATCCTAATGGTACACAAGTGTGGAGAAAGAGGGGCAAGAGAAAAAAGCAAAATTGCTTTTCAGAAAGCACAGAGGAGCCTCCAGAGAGGTGCTGAGAGTTCTCAGCTTGAGCGGGAATGGAGGGAGCTGAGCACCCTACAGGACTGGGGCTTCATGCTTTCTTCACAGTTATACTGTAGAGTACAACAACAACAGCAACAGCTATGGAGAACTGGAAGTGTATAAAGCAAAGCAAAACACAAAAGTGAGTGCTCTGTGCTAAAAGTTAGGGTTATCTCATTTGCATTAAAAAGGAACATCTTTCAGGAACACAAAGCTATATAGCTTAGAGGCAAGAATCTCATAAAGCTAACTGCTATGCATCCTTGTGCATATTTATTGAAAATTGCCTTGAGGCATTTTGCATTGTGCTTAGCCGAGCTAAATGCCTTTTCCACAGTGATAACTCCTTCCTCAACCACCATGGATTTGAAAGAAAGACCTAAAAAAACCCCTAAATCTTCTCAGAGTTTCTATAAGTGTAAAAGAAAGTCTCAGCAACAGCAAAAAAAATTGTTTGCTTTGGACTAGTGATTTTTTTGTTTAAACTTCATTGAATCAATCTTTGCCACTCTAATCTGGGAGCCAAAAATATATTGGAGTATTTATGATACTTCATTTGGCTTTACTGAATGGAAGACCATAGAACAAAACACTAAGCAAATACATGCACACTTCACCTTCAAATCACTAATAAAGATTAACTAATTAATCGCCACAAGCTAGGGAAATATTATCATATCCATATCATAAGATACTTGTTCTTGGTCATATTGATACATATATTACTATAACTTAATGTTTCTGATAAGTCCATTTACAAGCAAATAACTAGGTGAAAGTTATCATATTTAAGGGCATACGGAGGACAGAATTTTGCCCACTCATTTCAGATACGAGTTCACATTCAATAAACTCCTTCTGATTTTCAAGCTATAAAAATGCCAAGAGTTTGATTTTTTTAAAATATATATTTTATTTTATTTACTCCAGTGTCATCCTCTATAGTGAGTTGCTTGGAGTTCTGTGCTGCTCTAAAGTATCAAGTGAGATTCTCAGGGAAGTGAACAAATAAATTGAGGAATATTGGATTTCCAGCTCATTGTACCTGATGCATCACCAACTCCCACAGGAAACAGATGATCTTTGAGATACTTTTCCACTTTGGTCTTAACTCTGGAAGATACTCAGGACACATCTGAAAGATGCCATTGGCTCCAGTTTTAGAAATGGATGTTTTAGATGATAAGATTAGGTGAATTTCTCAAGTTGTATAGCTGCATTTTGATGTCAGTATATTCAACTGGAGCTGGTTTCTACCTTAGGAAAATAGCAGTCTCATCAAGAAACAGCACACATTTAGATGTAGACATAATTACTACAGACAATGACCTCTTTTGCATTTCTCTACAAATATGATTAACGATACAATGTGGGCATAGGAGATTTCAGAGAGAGCGAGTGAAATTGTCAGTTAACTATTTATTCTGTAATTCAATATCTGTTTTAAGACTCCTGGTAAGTTAAATATTAGAGATGTAAGTGTAGACATTGTCTCAGTAGAAGCTTTCAGCGGCACAGCTGTACCGAGACAGTTGTGCCACTGTAAGATTATTTGTGTAGCCACGTTATGCCAACAGGAGAGAGCTCTTCCTTCGACATAATAAAACCAGCTCAACGAGTGGCAGTACTTATGTCAGCATGAGTGGCTCTCACTGACACAGAGCTGTGCGCATGAGCACTTATGCCAGCAAAACTTGTCACACAGGGAGTGTGATTATTTTCAACATAAGTGCTAGTGTAGACATGGCCTGGGATGTCACATTGCACTTGTTCTAACTATTAGTTTTCAAAATTTAGCACATTTTTCTTAGTAGTGTTAAAAGTCTCAGTATAATTAACATATGTGCTGCATTACTAACATCTGTTGCTTCATAATGCAATCTCTCCATTAAGAGATTGTTCTTGCCTATCTTATTATAACTAGTTTCTCTCTTAAAAGAAAAAATACACATTTTTCTCCCTCATCTGGCCTTCCAAAATACCACCCAAGAATCTGGACTAATTACATCTTCACTTTAGGTAGCTTTGCTGTGACTTTCATCTCTAGTATGATTGACAAACTCTAATCTCTCTAATCTTCACTCATGTCACAAGTATTCACAATAGAAACATGCTTAGCACCGTTCTCAACTGCACTGCTCTTATTCACTGTGACTGCACTATTTCACATCCTTCCACCTCCTCCCAGCATTACCCTCTTTGTCAGAGATTCCTTTTTCCATGTCTTTTGTTAGCAGGTAATTTTACTTTGAAGTGCAATTTTGATTTTATTTTTAAAGAGCCATTTCTTACTTTTAAGAAAATTAGACAGCCTTACTGTGAATGTGCTCAATGCTCTACAAGCCATAGACACAACCCTGCCCTGAGGAACTTGTCCCCTTCCCCACCCTCCCAAATCCTTTTATACTACACATTACCCTGGGACCCAAACCCCTCATTTTACAGTCTAAGGACAGAGTCCATAGATGCAAAGCAAGATGCCAGTTAGGGCAAAATTAAAATAGTTTCAGCTGAAAATGTTTGATGGAAAAAATGGGTATTTGACCCAACAAAATTTTGTTGGAGTGTGTGGAAAATTTAGATTTGTAGTTGAAAAAAAGGCAAGTGTCTAAATACCAAAATATTTAGATTTTGAAATGTTGCAATGAACTACAATTCCTAAAAGTCATCAGTTGTCCTATATCCCCATTCTCCTCTCTAGGCCATGTTCCCTGGCCAGACTGTCTTCCTCATGATGCAATATGGCCAGAGATTTCCATGATGCACACCTCTCCTTTCCAAGAGGGGGAACCACAGTGCATCATGGGAGATGTAGTCCAATAAGGGAGTTAGGCTTGGGAGGATTCGATTTTTATCAGTAAATGTGAGTAAACCTTAATTTCCATCAATAGTAATTAAAATGTACAGATAGGGAGAATACAAAAATACTCTTTGGGAACTTATTCAAGTTTGCTTTAAGGATATTTACGTTCTCAACATCACATGCCAAAATATACAATGTGTTTTAACAGTTATAAAGCTTTAAACTTTTGATCTCAACAATTTTGTCATTAAATAATTGTCTGACCCCACCTCCATAATTTACTGCAACTGTGAAAATTTAAAAATACATTTTTAAAAAATGCTTAAAAGTAAACATTGATATTAAAAATAAAAAGTGAATTCTGACAAACCTACTTAGAGTACAACGGAAGCATGAGACACCCAACCTACAACTCCCACGAGGCATTATGGCAGCATTTCAAAATTGAAGACTTACCTTTTGACCAGAACACTTCAGTATTTGAATTTCTGCTCAAAAACTGAAAGTCTGCAGAGAACTTAGGGTATGTCTACACCCAGCCGCTAGTTCGGCGGCTGGCAATCGAAGTTCTGTGTTCGAGTTATCACGTCTTGTCTGGACGCCATAAGTCGAACCAGGAAGTGCTCACCGTCGACTGCTGTACTCCAGCTAGACGAGAGGAGTACCGCGGAGTCGACGGGGGAGCCTGCCTGCCGCGTGTGGACCGAGGTAAGTTTGAACTAAGGTACTTCGAACTTCAGCTACGTTATTCACGTAGCTGAAGTTGCATACCTTAGTTCGATTTGGGGGTTTAGTGTAGACCAAGCCTTAGTCTCCTGCCATACAGGCACTAGAGCCAATTTAAAAAAAATCTGCAGAAAATATTGACAGAAATGGGGAGAAATAGTTTTAATGTCTTCCTAGGATACTTGTGCAGAAGATCTCCTCCTCCTTGTGAGGTTCTCCCCCATCTCACAGAGAGGGACACAAGGCTGGGAGTTGGGGCCCTCTGCAGAAGGCCCTTCATATAACCAATGTTCCATGGGTGGGGGGTAGGCAGGATGAGTTGGGGAATATTTATCACCTTCCAGCAACACTGTGGGGAATCCACAGGCAAGTTAATATAGCCCAAGCTCTCTCCTACAGAAACCCACACCACTCTTTTAAAAGTGACTCCTTGGGCAAGGGGGGGCGGTCCCCAGCAATAAAAGTTACACCAGCAGGAAGCTGCAAGGGTGGGCAAAGCTACAGAAGCACAGAACCTCTGCACAGATGACCATGTACCTTTAGTGAACCCACAGTTTTCTGGGACTCAGTTCTTTCTAAACCCTAGTGTTCACCCCATACACTGAACATGGCTTTCTGCAGAGTGGTAGGGACCCACTCAGTAAAGTGGTACAGCAGTGACTGGGTACCACAGTCTTGTTATAACATTTGCCTTTGGAAAAATCTAGATGACTGAGTGCATTGATGGAGGTTGATCATTAGGACAGCCTAGCAATCCGGAGAGCCATGTCCTTTTTCACCTAATTTGACCCACCCTGGCCTTTGAATTTTTTTTCCAATTTCTAGATCAGCAAGAGGAGAATGAACAGCTTTCCTGGCTCATGCCTCAAAGACTTAGTTTTAGTGGAGCTGTGTCAGTTTACATCATCTGTGGATCCAGTCCCCTTTTTAAAAGGGATTAGCCCAAAGTCACACAGGAAGTCTGTGGAGGAAGTTAGGTACTTAACCCGGAGACCCAGCAACCTAACCCAGTTCTTTAGCCACAGTAGAAGACTCTAAGATAGCTATCTACAACAGAAAAGACCATCTCTTCCTCAAACAGGGAAATAGTTACAGTAACTGGTCAAGACAACATTATGATTCTATTAAAGTCTAGCACAATACTTGGCCAACAATGGTAATTAATTACAGTCAGTTTGCCCCCACAAGTTTTCTTGTGAGAGTTCAGAAGAGCTGTTTGCACAAACTATAGGAAATAATGCCTGGTAATGTTAGCAAGACATGCTAATGACATTTCATAATCCCTCAGCAACACCATTAATGTTTCACATCACTGGTGCACAAACTGTTGTATATCATATTAATTAGCCTACAAACACCTGTCAAATTATGAAGAAAATGACAGACTCATTAAGGAACTCCAGTGTGCCTAAGAGAAGTTCTCATGATAGAAGAGAACATTCTAAGTGAATGTTTTTCCCTAGGTGGAAAGTCACCAAGCTACCACAGACATCTTTGCCCAGATGTAAATCCTATTATATTGCACAGACATGAGCTGTTAGAAAAAGATGACAAACAAATACATTAACAGTTATGAGTCTCCTGCACTAGGCTAGGGGGATACCTAGTTGATACTTAAAATTGCAGAGCACCTCACTAAATTCACCTACATGTGGCATTTGGCATTGAAGAGTGAGAGCTAGTCTACATACAGTTTTTATACATTGGTTTAGAAACAGTTATAGTTGTATCAGTTCAACCCCCCCCTAGTGTGGGCCCAGTTATACTGGTGTATAATCACCAAAGTAAGCTAGATGCTAGATTTATACCAGTATAACTCCTTCTACACTAGCGAGCGGCACTGATCCAACTACATCTGTTTCTAAACTAGTGTATAAAAACTGTATGCAGGCCAGCCCTCAGACTCGTCACAGTCTACTGTTCGATTACCCAAAAGACCATCTATTTCCCAATATCATACTATAGCAGCTGAGATTAGTGCAGGCACTCAAATGTGGGAGGGCTGCCAGCAAGATATTTTCTGAGAGGGCCCTCAGGTATGGAATTCAGACTTCACATCAAGTCTGCCAGAACACTGGTGCTGACAGACCCTTTTTTAATTTCAAGCAATTGAGGGGGAGCGTATATTGAGAGTCAGAGAAGTTGTGTGCTTTGGAGAGTAGAATTTTATTAGTATTTAATTTTATACAAGGAAGAGCATTCCATTGTATTTGAAATGTTATTGTCAATTTAAATTACAACAGGACAGGGGTTTGTGAAGGGTTGACTCACTACAGGTGCCTCCTTCTGGCCAGGTGTGGCACAGCAGCTTCCTCCCCATTGGGTATCCTCCAGCTGACGGCCGCTCCAGGTGTCTGGTGCGCAGCCTTTTCCTGTGACTTAGCCCTCCAACCAGATCAGTTTTAAATCTTTCCCTTTCCTCAGTAGTTAGTGGACCAAACCAGTAGTCAATGAACATAAATTGAGTTCACAGATAATAGAGGGGAATGGTTCCCTCTCAACCTGAGTCAGCATCCAACCCTCCCTTTGCTCAGGGAGGGGCCATCGGGCAGTGGTCACTTCCCACCTTCAGTCAGCCCCCTCTTCAGGAGCTGAACGCTGAAGGTTTGCTCTCCTCCCTGGTATGCCATCAACTGATCTCTGGCTCTCCTTTTTAAACTCCTCCCTCTAACCCTAACACTTCTCACAGGTGCAATAGGGCAGAGCCACCTGAGCCCACATTAGCTCATTAACCTCCTGTTGTCCAGTGTATGGTTTGGTATGAGCCGCATTTGTGATTTCTTAAGTTAAACACAAAATATTTATCAGACCATATAGATTTGTTCGATAACAAAGACCAGAGTTAGTGGTGGAATGCTGTAAGTCAATATACAGCTATTACTCTCGGAGGATTAGATCATTCATGACTAGGATATGCCCACACAAGCAGCAGCACATTGCTGTGCTGTCCCTGGAGCAGCCAAGGAAGGAGTTTTTGACTCAGAGTCAATCTCCCTCTCAGTTCCCCTGCTGCTCCAAGGGATAAGCCTCATCAGGTCTCTATGGGGTGCAATGTATGTTTCTCCATCACACAGCACAGCTGCACCTGCCATCAGATTGGTTAGGGAAGGTGTGAAGCCCATCCCACACCCAGTTCTGCTTCCTCCCATCCATTTGTGCAGTAGGGGAAATAACTCTGTGGAGTCTGCTTCCTGTCCTGTGCTGTGCTGTTACCCGTTGGGTGGCATAAGAAGTTTCCTTGTCCTCCCATATGCTCCTATATTAGTAGTGCCACAAATTTGAACAGGCATACACAGAGAGTATAATCTTATTTATTAATGAATTGAATAAACTGAGGATGTGAGAATAATTGCATAACTTTTTTATGGTGTGGTCAAAATTATTTGAAACAAACAATACCTTAGCTAGTGAAAAGTGTATGTCATGGTGCTACTAACCTGCAGACAATTATTTGAACCATGAATTGCTGTGGACACACAATGCTGCATTGAATTACCTCATAAATAACCAAAAGTGAACCAACCAGTGAATTTGGGGCCCAGGAGCAAATTAGAGTTGGCTGAAATTTTTATATTGAAAGCAAAAATATGGTGAAATTTACTTTATTTTTTCCAGCTTCACATCATTCACTCTTGGTGACATTTCACAAAATTCACTGCAAATAGATCTGGGCCATATTGTACCATCAGTTTTAAAAAGAACTCTGCATTGAGGTCTGTGGGGAATTCTATTTATAACCTGATGGCACAATCTGGCCCACCAAAATTGGGGCTTCTCTGTGTTTTAGAATTTGTAAAACCTCAAAAAGCACTTGTGGAACTGTGAATAATATTCATGAGAATTTGCAAATTTGCTAGAAAGGTCTAACAATAACAGTGCTCTCACCTTGAATATGGTAAAGTTTTTATTATGGGCAAAATCATGATTTTTTCATTGTCACTGAAGTTACAGTTCCTGACTTGTGCAAGCTGTTTCCTCTTTGGAATAGGAAAACACCAAGGTGTACTCCAAAAATATTATTCACAAAATAGCAAACATAATTTTTTCAACTGCAATGACTTCTATGGTACTGTCTATACCCATGTGTCTGTGCAAGCTCACACAAAGCATATAAATGGCCAAATAGCAAGTTTATCTTGCTGTTTCCTTTATGCTCAAATTATGCTAAACCCATGTGATCAGCAGCACCCACTTTCTAATGGGGCAGCATCATGTGGCTCACTCACTATTAGATGCCTCTTTACGGCCACATCTGGAAATTAGCTCCATTCAGATCTGACACCCCCCCTTCCTCACATTATGACTCTCCTCACTCTCCAGGACTCACAAGTGCTCCCTCAGTGACTCAGCCCTGCAGCCAAGTCACTCTATAGTCCTCCCCTTCTGGGTATCAAAGTCCCATTGGATCAGCTGTCCTCATGCCCCTCTAGACCGACTTCCACTCCAGGGCCAGATCCTGTGCCACTTTTCCAAAAGCTAGTAGGGGAAGCCAGGCCCACCCATTACTCCAGGTTCCAGGCCAAGGACCCTATGCCTAGCAACTATGGCCTGCTAACTCCCAGACCCTGTTGCTGCTTCCCTAGACTTCTTGTTAACTTTTTGCACAATTCCGGGTTACTACTAGAGCTTCCTCTGCTCCCCATGACTACTTCCCCCTTTCAGCTTTTTACCAGAATCAGCAGTCCAAGGCAGGATCCCAAGGCTTCCTCTCCCCCTAGAATGCCTTCTTGTATCTGAAGAAGTGAGGTTCTTACCCACGAAAGCTTATGCTCCCAATACTTCTGTTAGTCTCAAAGGTGCCACAGGACCCTCTGTTGCTTTTTACAGATTCAGACTAACACGGCTACCCCTCTGACACTTGACTTCTTGTATCTAGCAGCTCCTCTCCACTTTAGGGAGTGACTGCAGAGCTCCTCCCTGCAGCCCTATCTGACCACCAACTTCTTCTCTTTATAAGCCTACTTTAGCTTCCCCCCCACAGCTGGTCTTCATCAACCATTAGGCCTCAGCTCTCCTGCAGGTGCAGCGTGTATGTGAACTGGCCTATTTTAACCCTTCGGGCCTTGCATGGAGTGGACAGCCCATCATAGGCAGTCATTGGTAAGGAATGGGAAGAGCACACATTCTTGTTTTCCATACAGAAAGATCAACACATTTTCTGTCCGAATAACTTAATTTTAAAAACAGAAAAGCCACAAGACAAGAATGAATCGATGTCAAGTCTCCCAAGAAACCAAAGTGTACTTCCTGTTCTGCAACAGCAGCAATTTTTAACTGGTTTTCAGCTGGCCCAAAACAGATGAAGGAATCTCTCTGCGTAAGTTGTCACACACAGAAATCAGTGACCCACCAGTTACTTACATTGCAATTTCAGAGGGAATTAAAATATCCAATGAAATGTGCAAAAGTGACATGTGAATTAGGAGGTTAACAGTTCTTTCCTTTTATTTAATTTTTAATAAAGGTTAAGAGCCAGATTTTCAGAAGTGCTCCAGCAACTCCCAGTGATAACACAGCTGAGATTTATTGAAAGGCTGACCATTTAATTGAGCCATCAAAATGGGAGAACAGGTCTTTTGAAAACCTGGCCCTAATTGCATATACTGAGTCCCATTTAACATCTGTCAATTTCAATTAGTCATTCATTTTTTACTGCTTAACATATGCAACAATGTTCACAGAGAAGAAATACAAGGTGAAGAAAAATAAAAGAAGGTTCAGAGGATGGGAGGTTACAATAAGGGAGAAAACACATTTTTCAAGGGTTGGGAGAGAGAGGGAAAGTATTCCTAGAGGCAGTGAAAGTTTTCTTTATAAAGTGAAAGAGGCAGGGATACAACTAGAATTGGCAGCAGTAATAGCTCATCCCATTACATACTTACCGTGTAGTCACCCTAGCTATCAGTTAGTCCAAAGTCAGTATTTCCTTACTTAGAGACCATCGTCTCTCTGCCAGGTCAGATTCTCCTCCTCAGAAATATTAGACACTTGGCAAGAAAATAACCAAAGCCAAATATCAACAATATCAATGGTGCTATAGGTGAATATAGTGATCCTCTTATATATGCTTTGCTTTGAGTTCTTTTGACATCCCTCATTACAAAAAAACTGACATTGAAAAAAACACATGTAAATCCTCTATTTTCTTTGGCATGTTTAGTTTTATAACCTTTGGAGAATTACACTGTCTGGGCTTGTAATCGTCTCTTGTCAGACACAGGAACAGTACATTTAACTATATCAGAAATGCCTATTCAGACTAACATCCTTCATATTGTAAAAGGCTTATCCCCCCCCTTAATATTGATCTAAAAACAATTAGATACACATTTACTGATTGTAGAATATGTCTTTAGTTTAACCCTTCCCCCCCACACTGTCTCTCTACATTCTTATATTCCCTACAGAATGAAGCCTTCATCTAACACACACAAGTTGTATCACTAACTAAAATCTGTTTATAAAATTGATTTATACTGGTACAAACCTTTGTGCAGAATCCCTTAAAGCAGTTTACAGCTGCTTTATATTGATTCAGCTTAATTCAGTAGCTGAGCAACACTTCATCTGGTGCTGATTTGGCTAGGTACTGAGAAAACTAGGAGATGCTGCTACAATCCATTTATTCAAATCTTAAGTAATTCCTGTCATTTGAGGGCCAAATCCAGCATGTACAAAGTCAATGGGAACCTTTTCCATCGACTTCAATGGATGCTGAATAAACCCCTAAGTTAGGGTAGATTCATAGATTCATAGATTCTAGGACTGGAAGGGACCTCGAGAGGTCATCGAGTCCAGTCCCCTGCCCGCATGGCAGGACCAAATACTGTCTAGACCATCCCTGATAGACATTTATCTAACCTACTCTTAAATATCTCCAGAGATGGAGATTCCACAACCTCCCTAGGCAATTTATTCCAGTGTTTAACCACCCTGACAGTTAGGAACTTTTTCCTAATGTCCAACCTAGACCTCCCTTGCTGCAGTTTAAGCCGATCGCTTCTTGTTCTATCCTTAGAGGCTAAGGTGAACAAGTTTTCTCCCTCCTCCTTATGACACCCTTTTAGATGCCTGAAAACTGCTATCATGTCCCCTCTCAGTCTTCTCTTTTCCAAACTAAACAAACCCAATTCTTTCAGCCTTCCTTCATAGGTCATGTTCTCAAAACCTTTAATCATTCTTGTTGCTCTTCTCTGGACCCTTTCCAATTTCTCCACATCTTTCTTGAAATGCGGTGCCCAGAACTGGACACAATACTCCAGCTGAGGCCTAACCAGAGCAGAGTAGAGCGGAAGAATGACTTCTCGTGTCTTGCTCACAACACACCTGTTAATACATCCCAGAATCATGTTTGCTTTTTTTGCAACAGCATCACACTGTTGACTCATATTTAGCTTGTGGTCCACTATAACCCCTAGATCCCTTTCTGCCGTACTCCTTCCTAGACAGTCTCTTCCCATTCTGTATGTGTGAAACTGATTTTTTCTTCCTAAGTGGAGCACTTTGCATTTGTCTTTGTTAAACTTCATCCTGTTTAACTCAGACCATTTCTCCAATTTGTCCAGATCATTTTGAATTATGACCCTGTCCTCCAAAGCAGTTGCAATCCCTCCCAGTTTGGTATCATCCGCAAACTTAATAAGCGTACTTTCTAAGTCGTTAATGAAGATATTGAACAGAGCCGGTCCCAAAACAGACCCCCGCGGAACCCCACTCGTTATGCCTTTCCAGCAGGATTGGGAACCATTAATAACAACTCTCTGAGTACGGTTATCCAGCAAGTTATGCACCCACCTTATAGTAGCCCCATCTAAATTGTATTTGCCTAGTTTATCGATAAGAATATCATGCGAGACCGTATCAAATGCCTTACTAAAGTCTAGGTATACCACATCCACAGCTTCTCCCTTATCCACAAGACTCGTTATCCTATCGAAGAAAGCTATCAGATTGGTTTGACATGATTTGTTCTTTACAAATCCATGCTGGCTGTTCCCTATCACCTTACCACCTTCCAAGTGTTTGCAGATGATTTCCTTAATTACTTGCTCCATTATCTTCCCTGGCACAGAAGTTAAACTAACTGGTCCATAGTTTCCTGAGTTGTTTTTATTTCCCTTTTTATAGATGGGCACTATATTTGCCCTTTTCCAGTCTTCTGGAATCTCTCCCGTCTCCCATGATTTTCCAAAGATAATAGCTAGAGGCTCAGATACCTCCTCTATTAGCTCCTTGAGTATTCTAGGATGCATTTCATCAGGCCCTGGTGACTTGCAGGCATCTAACTTTTCTAAGTGATTTTTAACTTGTTCTTTTTTTATTTTATCTGCTAAACCTACCCCCTTCCCATTAGCATTCACTATGTTAGGCATTCCTTCAGACTTCTCGGTGAAGACTGAAACAAAGAAGTCATTAAGCATCTCTGCCATTTCCAAGTTTCCTGTTACTGTTTCTCCCTCTTCACTAAGCAGTGGGCCTACCCTGTCTTTGGTCTTCCTCTTGCTTCTAATGTATTGATAAAAAGTCTTCTTGTTTCCCTTTATTCCTGTAGCTAGTTTGAGCTCATTTTGTGCCTTTGCCTTTCTAATCTTGCCCCTGCATTCCTGTGTTGTTTGCCTATATTCATCCTTTGTAATCTGTCCTAGTTTCCATTTTTTATATGACTCCTTTTTATTTTTTAGATCATGCAAGATCTTGTGGTTAAGCCAAGGTGGTCTTTTGCCAAAATTTAGCCAATTTTGATTGGATATATTCCTGGAGATTTCATCACATGACATAATCCAGCGGTGGGCAAACTATGGCCCGCGGGCCACATCCGGCCCTCGGGACCCTCCTGTCTGGCCCCTGAGCTCTTGGCCCGGGAGGCTAGCCCCCGGCCCCTCCCCGGCTATTCCCCCTCCCCTGCAGCCTCAGCTCGCCCTGCCGCCAGCACAATGCTCTGGGCGGCGGGGCTGCGAGCTCCTGGGGCAGCACAGCTGCAGAGCTGCAGCCTGACTTGGTGCTCTGTGCTGCGCGGTGGTGTGGCTGGCTCCAGCCGGGAGGCGCGGCTGCCTGTTCTGGTGCTCTGGGCAGTGTGACTGTAGCGCCACCAGCCACCGGTGCTCCAGGCAGCGCAGTAAGGGGACAGGAAGCGGGGGGGTTGGATAGAGGGCAGGGGAGTTTGGGGGGCTGATCAGGGGGCGGGTGTGTGAATAGGGGTCGGGGCGGTCAGAGGGTGGGGAACAGGGGGGTTGAATGGGGGCAGGGGTACTGGGGGGACAGTCAGGAAGGAGGGGGGGTTGGATGGGGCAGTGGGGGACAGTCAGGGGCAGGGGTTCCGGGGGCAGTCAGAGGACAGGGAGAAGGGGTGGTTGGATGGGGCAGGGGTCACAGGGGGACAGGAAGGAAAGGGGAGGGTTGGATGGGGTGTTGGGGGGGCAGTCAGGGATGGGGGTTCTGGGGAAGGTCAGGGGACAGGGAGCGGGGGGGTGGATGGGGCAGCGGTCCCGGCGGGGCTGTCAAGTAGGGGGGTGGGGGCCGGGCCATGCTTGGCTGTTTGGGGAGGCGCAGCCTCCCCTAATCGGCCTTCCATACAATTTCCGAAACCCGATGCGGCCCTCAGGCCAAAAAGTTTGCCCGCCCCGACATAATCTGTAATTAATCTTTAATTCCTGGAGACTCCATGCCAATCCTGGAGTGTTGGCAACCCCACCCTAAGTGAATGGTAAAGACTGGGCAATTAGTTAGGAACAACATCATAAAAGTGTAAAACACTGCTTGATATCTATTTCCTGTGAGATCAGGTGACAGCTCTCACAGCAGCCTTATACAGTATGGCTCCAAATCCTTTACAACAGTATCATTTTAGGACCCAATCCTGTTCCCAGTATAATCAACTGAAGAACTCCTATGAACTTCACTGGCAGCAGGATTAATCCTTCAATTTCACACTTTTTGGAATGACCTTTTATTTCATTTTCTAGCCAAGCTCTCTTCTCACTGATCTGTAGCTAATATATGCTCAACTTTCTTTAATGGCTCTCTTCTAGAAATATTTTTCATTCCATTGGTTTCCAGTTAAGGGGAAAGGTAAGAAAACGATGTCTAGCCTAGTCAGCTGTGCTGATTACTAAATCTGACAGTTCATTCCAAACTGCCATTTTTATAGCTCCTAGAACAGCAGCAATTTCCACAAATTGACTGGACTTTAGTGCCCAATTTGTTTAAGGGGAGGGAAGAGAGACAAAGCACATGAATAATTCTTAAGTTATTCCTAAACCTACATGTTAACTCACCTATTTTGCTGGAAAATATAGCCATTTTTTTCTGTACATGCTGTCGGCAAGCTTAGACATGGAATTTTCATTTGAAGCATGAGGTCTTAGATACAAATTCTAATGACAAATATGCATTGCAGTCAGACTGCTCTAGCTTCCCTTTGTATTAGCACAGCCATGTAGAACAGCTAATCCTTGGCAATATTTTTCTTTTCCTTTTTTAACTTTTGTCATTACTTTTAGCATATCTATCTGCCACCAATAAATCCTAAAAGGGAAGATGGACGGGGCACTACTCTTTCCAATTTTCTGCCTTCCTTGAGAAGTTTTTAGCAGATAGCAAGTTTCAGTTATTTACTCCTCTCTTGTATATTATTTCGGTAGTGTGGTACAGCTAAGACCATGGGAAAAGGCTAATGTGTTTCACTGGCTGCGTGTGTCTAAGAACTCACTTAGATCTTAGCTTACAAAGGCAACAGACCTATTGTCTGCTTCACCTTTTTGCTACACGATTATACACATACAGTACAATTTCTGCTGTCACTGACTTCTCTCCTTGATGCCTAAGCACCACATCTGATCAGTGCTCACCCTCATGATGCAGCCTGAAGCCTTTACAAGAATGACCAATGGTGCAAATTCCCTTCCTTATCTTGATTTTGTATCAAGTGACCGAGGAAGTGCTTGGGCTGGGATTTAAATACTCTTCTATTTCTCCCAGCTAATGAGATCTATCCATCAGATCCACTTATAACAGACATGCTCTAAAAATGTACCCTGCAGTACCTTAATAGTGACTCCCTTGAAATAGTTAGTTAAAGCTATCATGCTGTTTTAACATTTATTCACACTGGGTCAGTTTCCATTTCACTTAACTAAATGCAGAGAAACTCCCTTTAATTTCCGGCTATTTTTCCCCTGCTTGTTTTTCTATCATTAGAAATCTCAAGTCTTGTCTACTGTCCTTTTGCTGGAATTCTTTATGAATGATTTCAGCATTAGTGAGATTACAACATCACAAAGAACTGAGAAATCCAGAGAGGAATGGATTTTTAGTTTGTTTAAAACCTTGATTTGCTGGACAGCCCCTCACTTCAGCCAAGGTCTGAGAGAGCTCCCTAGATTCTAGAGACCTCCCGCAAAAAAAGGCAAGATAAGACCTGACTGCTCTGTTATTGCAATAGTATAAAAATAAATCAGAAAACTTTTTTTTTAAATGCCCTTGAGGCCGTTATTAAACAACAAAAGGCAGCAAAAAAAGAGGGGTAAACACAATATTATTTTGCAAATCAACATTATATATTTGCAGGGACCTTACACTCAAATGGAAATTATATGCCTAAACTTGCCAACAGCATGGACAGAACAGATGACTATGTCTTCCAGAAAATGAACAACAAACAAACAAAAATAGTGTATAGCTATATGCACTTGAGGTTGATCTGCATATTCATGGAACTAAGCCCAAGAGCACGATCTTGTAGAGATCTTGACAGTTGTTTCGTCACACGCATATACCTTAAATGATGAATCCATTCTGCTTCAGACAAGTATGGAGCTCTGTTCCAGGTCTTAGTCCTGCAAAGTGCTGAGAAGAGCTATGCGAATAATACTCTTTTGTTTGCTGGTAATTCTGAAATAATCAAGAACAGTTTAGTTTCAAGTTGAGCAAAAAAAAAAAAATCAAATTTTCAGTGAACCAAAAGTTTGAAAAAAATTCTAAATGAAATATTTCATTTCTACCTGACATTTTTCATTTAAATGTTGGGCATTTTAACAAAAGCCACGGTGGACTAGCTGCCCAGAGGAGGGATGGTTGTGGTGGAGGGTTTCCTTTAGCTCAGTAGTTACATTACTGTCATAGGAGACTGGTGTACAATTCCCTTCTCTGCCTGGAATGGAGAAGGGTCTTCCACATTGCAGGAGAGTGTCCTACCCACTGGGCTAGGGAATGTTCTGTGGTGGATCTCTCTCAATCTCTTGTTGGGCCATCCCTTCACTAGACCAAAGAGAAAGGGAGACTGCAGAGCCCAGCGTCATGCCATTCACCTAGGATGTGAGGAGCAAGTTTGAGATCCTGCTCCAATGACTATTTAACTATTCATACAAAGTGGAACAGCTCCAAAAGGAGAGGTTGAGAGGGACTGAAGCCCCAGTAGTCAGGGCACTCGGCTGCAATGTGGGAGACCTGGGTTCAAGTTCTTGGCCTAAATCAGACAGAGCAAGGACTTTAACCTGGCATCCCACATCTCAGGTAAGTGCTCTAACAACCAGCAGATTAGCTACCCTGGCATGGGCTGGTCTGTATGGCTCTCATTTTCCAAGAAAAACCTCAGAAAGGTCTTAGGCTTATCCCAGTGCAGAACAAGAAGGTTTTTGAAATCTCAGAAAGCTTCTTGGTACCAGAAAACGGTTTCCTGCCCAGCTCTAATTATATTAACATTTGTACAATCCCCATAATGGGATTTTGGGGAACAGACCACATATAAACCCTTCAAGTAATTAGTTTAAAGTTAATACCTCATTTTAGTGTTGATCACAAGATACGTACGTTTGTAGAAGCTAGGGCTGTTTATTAATCACAGTTAATGCAAAAAGATTAATGGCTATTAATCTCAGTTTTAATCTCACTGTTAAGCAATAGAATACCAATTGAAATTTATTAAATATTTTGGATTTTTTTCTACATTTTCATATATATTGTATTCTGTGTTGTAATTGAAATAAGGTATTATTTTTATTACAAATATTTACAATGTAAAATGATAAACAAAAGATAGTATTTTTCAATTCACCTCATACAAGTACTGTAGTGCAATCTCTGTCATGAAGGTGAAATTTACAAATGCAGATTTTGCTACCTAACTGTACTCAAAAACAAAACAATGTAAAACTTCAGAGCCTACAAGTCCAACCAGTCCTACTTCTTGTTCAGCCAATCGCTAAGACAAACAAGTTTGTTTACATTTACAGGAGATAACGCTGCCCTCTTCTTATTTACAATGTCACCAGAAAGTGACAACAGGCATTTGCATGGCACTTTTGTAGCTGGCATTGCAAGGTATTTACATGCCAGATATGCTAAACATTCGTATGTGCCTTCATGCTGCGGCTGCCATCCAGAGGACATGCTTTCATCCTGATGACGCTCGTTAAAAAATAATAATGTGTTAATTAAATTTGTGACTGATCTCCTTGGGGAAGAATTGTATGTCCCCCTGCCTGCCCTAGCTCTGTGTAAGCACCACCGGGACCCCTCACCCTCTCCCGCACCCAAACCGCTGCCCTGCACCTACAGCCCCAGCTGGAGCCCGCACTCCCCTCATTGTTCCAGCCCCGAGCCCCCTCCTGCACCCAAACCCCTCATCCCTGGCCCCACCCCAGCTGGAGTTCTCACCCACCCTGCACCCCAAACCCCTGCCCCAGCCCAGAGACCTCTCCTGCTCCCTGAACCCCTCAATTCTGGCCTCAGCCCAGAACCCTCTCCTGCTCCCCATCCCTGGCCTCAGCCAGGAGCCCCCCCCCCCCAACCGGCATCCTCACCCCTCACCCCAACCCCTTGCCCCAGCCCAGAGCCCTCTCCCACACCCCACAGCCCCACCTCAGAGCCTGCACCCACCGCCAGAGCCCTCACCCTGCCTCCTGCACCCCCTCCCCTCCCCCAGGTGGGGAGCGTGAGCAATGGGGGGAAGGTGAATAGAGCGAGCGAGGGCAGGGCCTTGGAGAACGGGAGGGGCAGGGCCGGGGCCTTGGGGCAGGGCCATTTGGTTTTGTGCAATTAGAAAGTTGGCAACCCTACATCTGACTCAGATAATTAAAATGAACATGCATCGGTCCACACTGCTTTGGATTGTTATTGAGCAGAAGCCACCATCGGCATGGATGCATGTCCCCTGGAATGGTGGTTGAAGCATGAAGGGACATATGAATCTTTAGCGCATCTGGCACTATGGTGACCAGATGTCTCAATTTTATAGGGACAGTCCCGATTTTTGGGTCTTTTTCTTATATAGGCTCCTATTACCCTCCCACTCCCGTCCTGATTTTTTACACTTGCTGTCTGGTCACCCTATCTGGCACACAAATATCTTGCAAGCCAGCTACAATCGTGCCATGAGAACCCTGTTCTCACTTTCAGGTGACATTGTGAACGAGAAGCGGGTTGCATTATCTCCTGCAAATGTAAATAAACTTGTTTGTCTGAGCAATTGGCTGAACAAGAAATAGGACAGAGTGGACTTGCAGGCTCTAAAATTTTACATTGTTTTATTTTTGAATGCAGTTTTTTTATACCTAATTCTACATTTGTAAGTTAAACTTTCATGATAAAGAGATTGCACTACAGTACTTGGTACTTGTATTAGGTGAATTGAAAAATACTATTTTAGTTTTTTTACAGTGCAAATACTTATAAAGTGAGCATTGTACACTTTGTATTGTGTTATAATTGAAATATATTTGAAAATGTAGAAAACATCCAAAAATATTTAAATTGTTTAACTGTGCGATTAATCACAATTAATTTTTAATTGCTTGACAGCCCTAATTGAAACTCCTATCATGAAGACATCAAAAAATTTAGCTCACTCCCTCTCTGCTCCACCACTCTCTTTTTTATGTATATTGATTCGATTTTAGTTATGCATAGCATTGCACAGGCAAGTGATCACATATTGCTCTGTATAAAAACATAAGCTTCATGTTGGTTTATTTTATACTTCAGATTATTTCTCTGGAGGACTTCAGCAAACAGTGCTAATCTTCACCAGATGCAGTGGAGACAGATCCTGTGCAAGCTTCCCAACCCTCTCTACAAAGCAAAGGCATCTCTCTCGCTGTGTAACCCTTCTCATTAGCCTGTCTTGAACAGAAGCTGATAATTGCAATACTTTGGCAGAAGACACAAGTGATGAGCAGTGTTGTCAGGCATTATAACCAATAGTTTCCCCCCACCCCCCAACAAAGCCACTGAACTTCATAAGTGCAATTCACTACAGATGTCTGCAAGGCTTTTGGCATGTCTTTGGCTACTGTTTTGGGGTCTGATTTTGTTCCTATAGAAATCAATGGAAAGTGCTAGCCTAGAGAGCCTTTGTCATGGAGCTTAAATGGGAGCAGTGTCACACCTATACAGTGCCAAGTGCCTTAAACCTGGATTGTTTCCTGCCCAGAATTCATCTGCATGGTTCCTTGACATACACCACACCCACCAGAGTCTCTCACATATTGCTCAGGATTTAATTTAAAATCCTTTCAGATGTGGCTACTTAGAATTGGTTTTCAGCACCACGCACAAGTCCTTCCCCTCTTATTTAGAGGGAAATCTCCTTGGGGAAATTTTACCATGAAACAGGTAAAGAAAAGAAGTTGATCTGAATCAATAGACTGTTTCTACAAGATTAAAGTATTTATATACTAATTAATGATTATTGCATGAGTTTTACTCTTGACTTTTGTAGGATCATTTTGCTATCCATTTTCCTAGCCAAAAATGTGTAACGGGGCATTATTAAATTATTTCATCCATTTGGGCTATGTAAAGAGTGTTTATGAATTTAGATGCAGCATCTCCTTATATCAATATATTAGACTAAAGAGCTAATACATAAACTTGTAAACATTTAAAATCCAAAATCTTTTAGGTTCACTACAGTTTGTATACATTATTTTCCCCTTAATAACTCAACATGAAAACTGAAGGATTTTCATATTATAAGAAAAAGGATGGCTTGTTTCCCTTACTCCTCTGCATTGCGTATTTCCTGCTGATGCTCTGATTAGAGAGAAATCTGAGATCGAAAAGACTGACTGCTATCTGGCTGTGAACTTCCCCAAAGTCTTTGGATATTCAGATCCAGTCTCTTAGGTTGAAGCCCTCTCTAGTTCAGGATCTCAAAGAGAAACAGCAAACGACATTTGAATTCTTACAAGAATATAAAACTGAAGTGTAAAATGAAAAAGGCAGAAAAAAGGAAGACAAGTTACCAGTACTGCCTAGCAATTCAACAGATACATAGACATGGTATCGTCCTTGTGACAGGTAACAAATTGCATTAGTAGCAAACATATATTATGTCAGAAGATGGCACTAAATGAACAGTAGCAACAAAAGATTCAGTGGTGCAAGAAATACACCCTTGTTCCAAAAACAGTATGTCTATCTCTCCCAGTCACTCACAAGTGATCTGAGAGTATCTGTGCATATAGGGCGTGGCCAAGAAGTTCAGATCAAGATATGGAGCTGCTGAAAACAGCTTGGTGTGTAGTTAGAAAAACATTTACTTCAGCGTTTATCGGATAGTTAATGCAACTTAGTCACATGATCCAGAGTGTATTTGTGTGAGAAGGTAACAGGTGAGAATACATTTTTTACAATGTTGAGATTATTTAAATTAGACCTAGATTACCCCCCATCCCACAACTCGCCTACTTAAATGGCCCAAGATGAGCAGAAGTGGGCAGTGATCTAAAATGTTCACCGGCACTGTTCTTAGGGCCCAATTCTCATTTACACTACCGGAGCAGTATAAAGTGGCCTTAAAGTGCCAGTAGACTACAGTAGAAACATTCAAATGTGTAATAAACATTTTTGATACAAGTTCATTGCCTGCTAGCTGCTGCTCTTTCCTACATTGACACTCAAAGGGAGAAGCTGTAGGGAGCTTTGTTTCCTCTTGTAGCAAGAGCAGGAGATGAGGCCTCTATAACCCTCAAGAATACATCAGCAGGTACAAATGGCTAGTTCAGTGGCCCACACAACATGTCCCCAAGGGGACTTGATACTAATTAGATGATAGGTGCTGCTCCTGACCAGTTAAATTTTAAGTTACTGTCAGCAATAGACCTCACCAGGAATTTTTCAGTGTAATGATTTTTATCAGAAAATGCCAGTTCATTGAAACCAAAACTTTTTCCTTGGGAAAAGGTTGGATTTGACAAAACTTTTATTGGAAGCTGGGGCCACTTTTGGTCAGCCATGGCACCACAGGTGAGTCCTGCCTCACTTCCCTTCATCTGGGTTATAAACAAGTCCAGGAAGAACCTTTTGATCAAAAGTCACTTCCCTTTTCAAGGGGCTTAGTTATTAATGACAGCCATAAACATAAGTAAGGAGCTTACTCAGGACACACCAGGGACATTCATCATCTCAGACTCAGTCCAACTAGCAGTCGCTGGCTCCTCCTTTTAGGACATTCTTTGCTACCGCACCTGTAAAAAGCCTGTTTCTGAAACCCATTCCAGGGTTACTCTTTTCAGTCCCTTCTTAAGCAGGATTCCCCAGCT
The DNA here is from genome assembly GCF_028017835.1 of Emys orbicularis. Taxonomy (NCBI): domain Eukaryota; kingdom Metazoa; phylum Chordata; order Testudines; family Emydidae; genus Emys; species Emys orbicularis. The sequence goes on along the minus strand of NC_088686.1, from coordinate 90,720,093 downwards.
CTTCTCTTTCAAATGGGCTGTATTAATTAGCTCCTCACTCTCTCCTTAAACAGTAGTCTTTCCAGCCCTCCTCTCTGGAGCTGGGTTCTATTAATCAGATTCTCTGGTCCTTTTTAAGCAAAGCCCTCAGCCTTTCCTCTTTGGAGGTGGGTACTGGGTTAACCAGTTTTGCCAGATTCTCACTCAGCTGGGCCATCCCTTTTCCTGAATTAGCCTTCAATATGCTTAGTGGGCTAGACTTTCCCACTGATATCTCCCCTTCCATGAGGGAGGAGTCAGAATTTATGCTGGGTGTCTTCTCCCAGCTCATCCCCAAGTGGTTGGCTGAGAGAGGAGTCTTACCCCATCTACTCTGCAAGACTCCTGGCCAGAGGCCCTTAAAGCACAGTAACTAGATTTCCTCCCAAACATTCTTACTCCTGGGACCATTTACTCTCTCCCACTAACTCCTAGCCCTTCGGATATAATTGGAAATTTCAGACTCAAAGGGCCAGGCCATGTGACAGGATGGGCTGACCATTAGTCCCTACTGCCCTTAAGACTACCCCATCACAGATTGTTCCTAAGGTACAGAATGGCTGGGATGATTTAGTTGGGAATTGGTCCTGCTTTGAGCAGGGGGTTAGACTAGATGACCTCCTGAGGTCCCTTCCAACCCTGATATTCTATGATTCTATGACAGACACACACAGATGCAACCACACCCAGGGATAACCAATAGCCCAATGGCTGAGACACTCACTGGCAATGTGGGAGACCCAGGTTTGCAACTCTGCTCTGAATCAGGAAAAGAAGGAACTTCAATCCAGGTCTTCCACTCCTTAGGGGACTGTCCTAACCATTGGTTATTAGAGATTTTGGGTCATATTTCTCTTTTTTGTGAACATTTTTGAAAGGTTTTAGTTTTGTCCTGATGCAGAACAGCAATATTATTTTTAAAATCTAATAGTATTCACAGGATGGGAAAACTATTTCAGTCTAGTCAGTAATATATACTACTCATGTCTGAGGAGTAGCAACCTGTATCCTGCTATGCTTTTTTCCTGGCTCTTGCCCTGGCACCGGTAGGAGTTCTGTAGCAGAGGACGAATGGGGCATCATCTCTGCTCATAGTCATGAGACTGAGCAAGGCTAGTGCTTGGCCGTTCTGCAATACATGTGAATAAGTGGATCTGATGGGTGTTTTACCACACAACTAACACCTTTTACCTTGATGACACAAAATAAGAATCTGGTTCAAGAAAGAGGTGCCAAAAAAAAAAATCAGTACAGGTGTAAGCATCTGCTTTTGACAACAGAGATGTGATGGCAACAGGAAAGAGAATTCAGATTTGAAAACTCTAGACATTTACTGGCTCATTAATATACGTTTAGAACAATTTATTAGATCCCAAACATCTGTCTGAATCAGTTTCCATGCAAGTACAACGGTTTTGTACATCCCTTACTTCAACAAGAGAAACTCCAAACCCATCCCTGATGAAAGCTTCAGCCAACAGCAGGAAAGTACCACAGAAGAGGTAGATTATATACATGCTACCCTTCCTGATGAATGGCAAGAGATGTTCCAACAAGTTCAATTTATTTGTTTAAGCCCTTCAGAAAATTAAAACGCAAAAACAAACAAACAAACAAACAAACAAACAAAAACACTATGGTATCCAGGAATCTTAGATTTCATATACATTGATATTTTATCAAATACTTGTTGTCTTCCTAAATAGTGTAATTAATATTGTCAGGCTCGTGAATAGGACAGGGACCTATATAAGGATTTGTTGACCTGATCAAAGACTTTGACACACTGAATCACACGGATGTATGGAAACTCCTTCAAAAATCTGTTGCCCAGAGAAGATGATTGCTGTTATACTCTTATTGCACAATGGCATGATGGCCATGGTGATGAAGTGTGGTGACTCATCAAAAGCCTTCCTTGTCACCAACAGCACCAAACAAGGATTCATAATGGATCCATCCCTGTCATTGTCATTACAGCCATGCTCTTATTCACATTCCAGTACATTGACAGAGACATACACACCTGGTTTAGACTGGACGGGGGTCTCTTCAATCTACATCAATTCAGGGCCCACCTTGAGGTAATCAAACAGCTATTCAGAGAGCTTCCAATTGCTGATGAGAGTACCCTCATTGCACATTGCTCAAGGACATTCAGCTTATCATGGACCAGTTTGCCTGTGCCTCAAAATGCTTCGGTTTCACAATCAACCTGAAAAAAGACAGAGGTCACGTACCAGCCTGCACCTGACCACCACCCTCATACACACACACCATGATCCCATTGTCACAAGTGACAAATCACAGCTCAACTCGATCAGAAAATTCTGCTGCCTGGCTAGCACACTCTCCAGTAATGCCATGTTGGATGATGAGATCATAAAGCGCCTGGCAAAGGCCAGCTTGGCATTTGCCGAGCTCACCCACAGGCTCTGAAGGGAGTATAGAGTCTGCTGCAGAACCAGGATAAAAATCTGCCATGTTGTGATACACACCTCACTCCTTGACAACTGTCAGATATGGATGCTCTACCAATGCCACAAACAACTAGAAAGCTTCCACCTTTTCTGCTTAAGATCCATGTGCAACATCAAGTGGCGGGACAGGATCCCCAATACTGAAGTCATCAAACAGTGCCAAAACTCTGACATCAACAGTATGATCATCCAGGCTTAACTGTGCTGGGCTGGACATGCAGTCTGCATGGAGGTTTCCCATATACCAAAGGTGGTGTCCACAGCCAGCTTACCATGGGAACCCACTCTAAAGGCCAACCCATCCTCAGATACAAAAACACCTTGAAGGCCAACCTCAAAGCATGCAAGAGACATTAAAAACCTGGGAACATATTGCACTGGACAGATCCAGATGGAGAGGTCTGTGCCATGAGGCCATGTCCACTTTTGAGGAGTGGCACGTGACGTCTGTGCAGAAGAAGAGAGCATGTTGTAAGGCCACGCCTCAAACTCCCCCCTCAATAACTACATTTGCGAGAAATGCAACTGTACTAACCTTCCCAGGTTAGAAGCCACAAAAAACAAAATTAACCCAGCATCTAAGTCAATACTATTAACTGAACACTCATGTCAAAGCAACAGGAGACTCCATCAATTTACACGTAACTGGCATTGTGTGCGGGCTAAATGTGTGCGTAGCTTACATAAAGGGGTTTGAAGAGGTGCATGTAGCAGGAAAAGCAACTCATAGGAAGGGTTAAGAAATTAAATGGAAGAGTCAGGATGCGTGGTTTTACACTTTGTCTTTGTGCTTTTCCCTTTTATTTCCTAGGCACTGATCTTGCTTTCGGATATGCATCTTGCACTTCCATGAAGCCACCTTCTTATCAATTCTTTCACCCTTCCTTTCTGGAACCAAGCACTGGAAAGGATTTTCTGACTCCTTCCTTTTTACATTTTTGAATATGTCAAAAAAGTAGGTCTATGTCTCTGAGATAGGTGACTACATCACAAAAAATCCCACCATTTTTGTAGTCTCCCCATAGAAGCCAAGACTTGAATGGGCCACTGTATCTTAATTACTCTCTCACCTTGGTGGTACCTACAACTCTATTAGCTCATGCCCATGTTGTATGTTCCAATTTAATAAAACATTATGCTAAGTAACTCCAGTTTGTACATTTTACACACCTAGGCCCCGATCCCACAATTAGATCCACATGGGTGAGATGGATGACAAGTAGATTTGGAGGATGGGTGGTAGTAAACACAGTGTAGAGAGTAACCTTATAGGGTAATGTGAGTAAGAATGAAGTGCTGTATTTTAAAATCAAATAGGAAATCAGTGTTTAGATTATTTTTTAAAAATGGACTAAAATAAGCCACCACAAAAAGTGGAAAAATTAGTCTTCTGTATCTTATTGTAACAATTATTTTGTTGTTGCACATTTTCCACCAGCAGTAAAGCTCTATGCAGCATAGGACCTTATTGTTCTAATACACGTAGACATTTTAGAAGCTTTCCTCATTCTGGAAGCTGACGGAAAAGCACTTTGTCACCAACCAATAAACAGGATGGCAGCAAGAGTTAATGTTTACTAGTTTACTCCAGTGGCAACATATCTGGGCAGACCCATCAAATTGTTATTAACAGGAATAAATCATTGGCACACCAAGTGACAAAGAGCCAAGCTTTAAAGCTTTGTTGCCTTTAGTCTTTCATAACCTGTTTTATAGTTTATCTCCTTCACCATATTGCAGCAGTATTTTATGGACAAATGACTAGGTTTTTCATTAGTCTAAGATGTTTCTTTTAACATTTCTATCAGTGTCATGTGAGATTATATACAGCATATGGAAATACAGTTGGCTTGACATGCTGATAAATCCTTCAGTCCCTGAAACTAGGTTTCATTTATTTACCTGGACATGACAAATTTATTTTTTCTTTGTATATTTACCAAATGCAACTCAGATATGCAGTTTTATTTTGTTCTTTCTATGCCCATAAGGGTCTCCCAGATGGTGCTGTCATAATCAAACATTAGAGTTGGGAACAACACACACTATAGACAGACTTCTTCCCAGACCAGGATTAGCCATGGTTAACATTCAAGTGGCTATATCTGAAACATGGTTAAAGCAGTGTGAAACATGGCCATGGAGGACTTCCGCTACCCACCTTTTGGGAAAAATACAGCAGGGCACAGATTATCCAACAAGTCCATGGAATGCATTGAGGACAACTTTTTATTACAGAAGATGGAGAGGCTATTATTTGATTCTGACAAACAGGGGGGAACTGGTTGAGAATTTGAAGGTAGAAGGCAGCCTCTGTAAAAAGTGATCATGAAATGAAAGAGTTCAGGATTCTAAGGAATGGTAGGAGGGAAGACAGCAGAATAAAGACAATGGACTTCAAGATGGCAGACTTTAGCAAATTCAGAGAATTTGTAAGTAAGATCCCATGGGAAGAAAGTCTAAGGGGAAAAAAAAAATTCAGGAGACTTGGCAGTTTTTTAAAGAGACATAATTAACGGTACAAGATCAAACTATCCCAATGCATAAGAAAGATAATATGTATGGTAGAAGACCATCCTGGCTTTACCAGCAGATCTTCTGTGACCTGAAACTCAAAAAAAAGTGTCATGCTAAAAGTGGAAACTAGGTCAAATGACAAAGAATGAAATTATATATCTCAAAACAAGAACACAGGAACAAACTTAGAAAGGCCAAGGCACAAAACAAGGTTAAATTAGCTAGGAACATAAAGGGTAACAAGAAAACATTTTACAAATACATTAGAAACAAGACGTAGACTAAGGACAGGGTAGGCCCATTACTAAATGGGGAGGGAAAAACTAACAGAAAAAAAAACAATGGCTGAAATGTTAAATACCTTTTTTCTTTTAGTTTTCACCAAAAAAGAGTAGTTGTCCAATCACTGCTAACACAGTGATCATCACTGTGAATGGGGTTTGTCGACACTTAAAATGCTGCAGCAGCGGCACTGTAGAGCTTCAGTGAAGACACTACCTACGTGGATAGGGTTTTTCCATCAGCGTAGGTACTCCATCTCCCCTAGAGGCAGTAGTTAAGTCCACAGGAGAATTCTACAATTAATCTAGTGCTATCTACACCGGGGGTTAGGTCTGTTTAACTGTCGGTCAGAGGAGGGAGGTGGATTTTTTCACACCCCTGAGGATGTAGTTATACCAACCTAGTTGCCTAGAGTAGACCAGGCCTGAGACTAAATTAGGAAAAGAACAAATTAAAAATTCCTTGGACAAGTTAGAGGTCTTCAAGTCAGCAGGGCCTGATGAAATACATCCTAGAATACTTAGGGTACTTGCTGAAGAGATCTCTGAGACATCAGCAATTATCTGTGAGAATGTGTGGAGGAAGAGAGATTCCAGAAGACTGGAAAATGGCAATTTTAGTACAGGAATAAGGACAACCCATGGAATTATAAACCAATCATCTTAATTTTGGTACCCGGAAAGGTAATGGAGCAAATAATCAAACAATTTGTAAGCACGTAGAAGAAAATAAGGTGAGAAGTAACACATGCCTCAAGAACAAATCATACCAAAGCAACCTAATAACTTTCTTTGACAGGGTAATAAGCCTTGTGCATAGGGGGAAAGCAATAGAGATGATGTATCTTGATTTTTGAAACTTCAGATACTGTTTCACATGATTTTTCACACAAACTAGAGAACTATAGCCCAGACAAATCTACTATAAATGTGGGTGCGCAGCTGGTTGGAAAAGCTACTGCTACTCAGAAAGTAGTTATCAATGGTTCACAGTCAATCTGTAAGGGCATATTAACTAGGGTTAATTATTTGGATAATGACAGAGAGTACACTTATGAAGTTTGCTGATGATGCCAAGGCGAGAGAGATTGCAAGAATTTAGGAAAGCAGGATTAGAAGTCAAAAATTAGTCTTTAAGAAATGGTCTTAAATAAGTAGGATGGAATTCAATAAGGAAAAATGCAAAGTACTACACTTTGGAAGGAATATCTATTGCACAAATGCAAAATGAGAAATGACTGCCTAGGGAGGAATATTGCCGAAAAGGATCTGGGGGTTATATTTGATCACAAACTAAAGATGAGTCAGCAATGTAACACTGCTGCAAAAAAAGCAAACATCATTCTGGGATATGGACAAATTGGAGATGGTCCAGAAGGGCTGTCTGCCGCTCTGGCCGCTGAGGGTCTGCCACCACTCTGGCTGCCCCTGGGGAGGGGAGGGGGGGCAGCGCAGGAGGGGCAGTGGCTGCTCTGAGTCCCTGGGGCCAGCTGCATTGGCTGCTGCTTGGGTGATCCCTGGGGCCAGCTGCTGAGCGACTGGCTGCAAAGCCGCTCCAGCAGCAGCCAGTGTGGCTGTCCCCAGGGCTGCCTGAAGAGCTGCCCCCAGGGCCAGCTGCTTGGGTGGCCCTTTGGTCAGCCACACTGGCTGCTGCAGAAGTCACAGGAAGTCATGGAATCTGTGCCTTCCGCGACCTTTGTGACAGACACAGAGTCCTATCTATAACCCTTCACTCAGATTGAAATTGCTCAGACAAACTGCCTCTGATTTCAGTAAGTGCCACCATATACTTTTGCAAAGGTGTGCAATACTTTTGAAGACGCTGGGGCAAATACCAAGCAAATCATGGTTAATTTATGGTTTGAGTGGAAACACTCAGTGATTTCACATAACTTCAACTCCAAACCATGCTAGACTTCTGAACTGGTTTACAATATTGTGGTTTTCAGTGCTCTTGAAACTGATACTCAAAACTGAAACAATTCGTGTTTAGATACTGTGCGGTGGGAGGGGTTGGGGGAAAGAGGGAGACTCAACACAAAACACATGAACTTTCTTGCCCCCACCATGTTTTCCAGAGGATCTATTACATATTTGTACGTATCTAAGGGATTTAGCCATCCTTCAGCCCCATGAGGAAGTAAGGTAACTTGTTTGTTAGTACTCAAAGACAGACAATAGGCAGGACTAGATTATCTGTGGAAAGTGATGCACATACAATTTCCCTCCAGCTAAAGCTGATTTTATTTAGTTTACATAGTAGTCTGCACCTTTGGAATCAGGATTCTTGGGTTTTGTCCCAGAGCCCTAATGCATGTGTTTGAGGATGCTGATCAATATAGCTATGTAGTCCTGTGTGCAGATGGATTCCATGGCAGTTGAACAGTTTCAGAGATAAAATACAGGCTTAATTGGGCAAAATTTTCTGAAGTCTGATTGACTTCCAATGGGACTTAGGTACTTTTGAAAATTTCACCTTTTGTTTAAGTTGATATAATTACAAAAATACATATTAGTCATTCTACATAGTATACATTTTAAATATAGGTCACACTCATTAGCAGCTATTGCACAACCCTTGTTACAGGCATATAGTGTTTTCCATACAAGCTTAAAATAAAAGGATTCTCATCTCATTCAAATATTTCTGCTCCAAATATTGAAGTGAACAGAATACAAGAGACAGAATACAGGGTACCCCAATAGACAGAACCACAGGACATGTAGTGCTGTATATAATAATAAACAAGACAAATGCAAGACAAAAAAGACAGACAAGAAACTCATGCTATCAAGGGCTCAATAACCAGAGGAATTTGTAGGTAAAGCTCTCTAAACCTTGGCCATAAATAAGGAACATTAGAAGGATTTCTACAGTGAATATTGATTCTAGGAGATGTAGCACAAGGGAAGTTGATGTGCTGCACTGTACATCTTACCTTCTGAAATTGTTAATACTCATCCAAGTAGGTGTGAGTTCTTCATGTTATTTTTTAACTGGAGTGACCAGTTCTATGAGACAAATTCACCATTGGCATCAGTGGTTAGTTAAAGTCCCACTGATCAGTTAAAGTCAATCAAATTGAACCTGGTTTTTTTAAGTGCATTTGACCTAATCAGCGTATACACCTTTCATTTCCTCCTCCCCCCCTTAAAAAACCCCACCACACACACTCCAAAATAAATCATAGTTTATGCGAGGTTACCTCAAAATGGAACTAGCACAAAATTGCCCAGAATTGCAATATCACATGGCAATAGGTTAGCAGACTTAACCATGACCATGAAAATCAGCAGTTCCATTATAAATAGAACGTATGTAACTAGCTCTACTATATCCTGTACCCTGAGAAGCAAGATGACAACTCTTCTGTATTAATATAAAATAATCTTTGGATTTTTACAGCACCTCTCTGCACATTAGATCTACTTGGATAGAGGGTTTGCTATCAGTTAATTAGAAGCTCCATCGGATAGGGACTAAGTATTTCATATTATTGTACCATGCTACACAAAATGGGCAATACTCAAATACTAATGTTAAAAAAATTATATAATACATAGGTTGGGAAAAGAGTGTCTGTACATTTGGGTATAGTGCTTAGATTATCCACAAATATAAAGTTAGTTTTTAAGAGTCATATCATAGAGTACATAATCAGCAATAACCCAAATTTAGGTGAAAAGATTTAAGAATACAGTTTAGATATTAGAATCCGAAAACTCGGGTACATCACTCATGGAAAGTTGTACAGAGATTTGGTTGTGGAAAGCAAAATATATCAATGAGTGGAGATTCTCCCTCAGTAATTGAGAATTAGGTAGGTTGTCCATTTAGAAAATACAATCCATGAGAATACAATCCACTTTCCTGACTGCGCTTCTCATCTGCACTCCAGCTCATCCCTCCTGGTATTGCCGATGTCTGGTAAGGTGTTCTATGTAGATGTCCCTCAACCACTTGATGGCATCCGACACCATGAGTTGCCACATCAGCCGAGCATAGCGTTGACCGATTCCACATTTTCTCAGCACTCGCTCGTTACTGGGGTCCCATGCGCCTAAGGCTCCAATGATCAGTGTGTGTGTCTGAACCTGGTAACCCTTAGCTCTCAAGGTTTCGGCCAGAGGGGCATATTTCTCTATCTTTCGAGCTTAGGCATCGTGGAAGGCCAGGGTCCTGTTCTCAAACGCCACTGTAACGTCCACCATGATGATCTTCTTCTGGTCCTCGCTGGTGATGACGATGCTGGTCGCAGTTGGCTGTACGTTCTGGGGATGGCGGAGTTTACGGCAAGCTTTCCCATGTGTGGTGGGATGGCTCTGGCCAGGCGATCTTGGATGGTGTTGTGTCGCAGCTGCTAAGCTCTTGAATGGGGCTTGCAGCTACACAGGACGTGGGGAAGCGTTTCATTGGCGTAGTCACACTTCCTGCATCGCTTGTCCTGATTCCCATGGCGGATGGCTCCGTTCAGTGGGACTCAGTTGAGCTGGGCCCTGTGGATGAACGTCCAGTCGGCAAATTGGGTGAAGCTGCCCCCGGGGATACACGCCAGTATCTCTGCAGCAGTCTTCCCAAACTTTCTCTCCCTCGCCTCCCTCAACTATCTTCTTCCCTGCTTGGTTCTCTCCTCCAGAAAGCTCATTTTCCTGTTCCTATAACAGAGCTTTCCCATCCCCTGAGCTCTTTCTTCCCCACCTGGACTCCACATGCAGACTGGCAGCAAATCTCTCTGCCTGAAATACCATTTTAGGCTCCCTAACTTCTAATCCACATTGCACATGTACATAGGGAGCTGCAAATCCTGGCAAAGCCTGTATAATACATATATGTGGACAAAGATCATTAGATTATTATAAGGCATATTTTATTTTGCCGTCTCATGAATTAGTAGGGATTTTAGTGTATGACCTTGCACTGCTGGGCAGTTTAACCTCAGAGCATGTTGAAGGACTGAAAACACCCACAGGTGTCTCCACAACAATATCGGGGTGGGGGTGTTCCCCAATATAGAAGTAAGGAGGATTTGCTGCTTGTCCTTAGCTGGAATCAAGCCTACTGGTGCTACAAAAAAGCAGAAGAGATAGGCAGCCTAGCCAGGAGCCACCAAAATGTTCTGTGGAAAAGCACTGGGACATTTGTGGTGGGGGAGGGTGTAGGTGGAAAAGCACCGGGGGGTGAAGGTGGTTGGGAGTGTGGATGGACCTCCACCATTGTCTTTCTGGCATGTTTGTCTCATGATATTCCATGATGTATTGAAAATACTCTAAAAAACAAAGTATGGTTTGGGATAAAGATTGGTGTGGTTTTTTAATTGGAACCCATTTACCCATTGCCATGGCACTGAGAAAATCCCACACTAACATTTATTGGTCTTCTGAAATACGTTTCAAGTATGCCTTCCAGTAGCTAGTGAAGAATCACAAAAGGTTTCCTATTAGATAGCAGTTGACAAACTAGCCAGTCTCCACTCAACTACAGGATGTTTGTGTGGATATCACAGAAATTACTGCATCGTAACAGAGTAAAGCCTTGTAACTCATTTGGCAACATCTCTATCCAGTGAGCAAAAGGAAACCACTTTCTGAGCAAGCTGGGAGGACCAATGCTAAGTTTTCCTAAGCCTCCCTATTAATCCTATGACATCTCTTTATTGATAGTTCATTGAGTGCACTTGGTCTATGGAATAATGTGCTGACTCGAATTAAATCAGCAAACCAAACTTCAGTAAAACGTACAGGAGCTGTGCAGTACCATGCTACTTCTGTGTATCCAGTCCCATATGCTTGTTCAAAGATGTTATTAATTGTATTATATGAGAGAATCTGATGTTAATTGTAAATATGTAGGTCAAGGTTACTTCAAAGAGGGGAAGCAAATCGTACTCATCATGGGCAACACAAAGTCACCAAGTCAGAGAAAGTTTCAGTAGATAAAAAAAATATTGCAACAAAGAAGTTTTATTATATGGGTGAGAAAAACACATTATTTGCCTCTAATTGAGCTTATAAAACATACACCTCTACCCCGATATAACACAAATTCGGATATAACGCGGTAAAGCAGTGCTCCGGGGGGGGGGGGGGGGGGGGAGGCTGCGCACTCCGGCGGATCAAAGCAAGTTCGATATAATGCGGTTTCACCTATAACACGGTAAGATTTTTTGGCTCCCGAGGACAGCGTTATATCGAGGTAGAGGTGTAGTAAGAATCAGATGTCAACTGTTCAGAAACTGTAACTCCTCTGCAGTAGCGTTACCCATTTGTGGTCATACTCAGAGATTAAGAATTAACCATGTAACTGGCACTCATGTAACCTTAATTCTAACCAAAGATGAATGGAAACAGTATTAAATGAAAGACTAGCACCCAAATCAAAATCAAAATCACTGAACATGAGCACAAGCCCCATACTAAGACTGGATTTTGGCCTTTAACCACATACTGATGGTGAGGAATAGCTATTCTGCTGTCAGCTCCAGGAGGAATTCAGAAAAACTATCAGAATTTTTTCTGGGCTCTGACATACTGCTAACATCAGCACTACCCAGGGCTGGCTCCAGTTTTTTTGCAGCCCCAGGCAAAAAAAAAAAAAGCCGGAGTGCTGCCGCCGAAGCTGGTGCCTAGAGCTGGACTGGGCACTATCTTCCCCTTCTCCATATCAGCTCATCTCACTTATCCCCATGCTGGCACAACAAGTTTATGGATCATGAGCTTAGGGATCAGAAGAGCAGAAATTGTTGCTAGTCACTACCAAGGGAGAGGAGAGACACTGTTCTCTTGCCCTTTCTACCCCTAAATTGAGCACCTGTGCCTAGAGTGAAACGCAATCTTGCCCTAAGATTGTAGCATTTTTAAACTCACTCCTTTTCATAGGTAGTCTTCTCCATACCCAGTTTATCAACATTTATTTCAGCAATGTAGGGAGCACATTTGTAATCTTAGGTCAATTCACCCTAATTTTGATGGCAAACATGGATCTGGAATGACATTTAAATATTCTAAAGAAGGAGAGTGAACAAAGATATAGAAAAGCAGAAGATAGGAGGGAAGCAGTACAAGTCTCAGCTATCAGTAGTTGCAACATCTTTAAGAAAATTTCAGTGGGTGCCTTTTAAGATGACTAGCAATCAAGTATGACACCATCTTATATTTGTCATACCTGTGAACGTATTCTAGACCTACATAGAACTGGTCACACTTTCTTGATCAACTCTCTCCTATCACTGCAAAGTGAATATCCTGGAGGATCAGTGATATTTGGCACAGGAGATGAGTTTTCAATCACTTCATATTCTGAATGAGCGCCTTTGTCAGGTACTGGGAAGTTACGAGGAAAGTAATTGAGCTATGACACATACCTATTCATTTGAGTGTCTGCTGATGGAAGCTGCCTGCTACATTTATGACAGAGGAGTTCATCTTCCAAAGTTTATAAAGTGCTTCCCTCTGCAGTGCTTTTCTCTTAAGATCCCAGACATGCAACCGAGACAAGTAAATCTAATTTATATATTTATCCACCTAGATGTACCTCCACCATACATACAGTATCTAGCTACTCCACATAGAAAATAAACAATGATAGAAGCCTATGATGGGGATCTGTAGCATCAGGCTTCAACTCATATGTAAAGTCCTTATAGTTGCATATGATGGAATTTTTTTTCCTCCCCAGGTTTTGTTATAAAAAAAAACTGCTTTAATCTGCACTGTGAGAAAACATCCTTTAAAACTGGTTTTACAGATAAGTGACATATATAAAAGGGTTTATGTCATGATGTCCAGCAAAAGCTAGTGTTCTACATTTTGGGCATTTGTCAGACATTGTCAGTTTTGTAGGTTGAGAGGTATGCTTATCAAGCATTATGCTTGTATTTTCTCTCATTTCCATGTTTTGTATTATCACAATAATCAGGACGAGGCTCTCCATTGTTGACATCAGCTTTTATCTTCTCCTAAAATAAAAAAGACTCATTTTTAGACAGTAGAGGAAAGTTTGCTGCAACAAATCTCATTTCTCCCATTCACTGGGTCTCATTACCACAACAGGTCATCATGTTCAGGGGGATAGTCTTCAGTGACCCATCATCCAAACCCAGACAGAATAATACTGATTTTAAACATTACATTTAAACTAGTGGTGTAAGTGTGATGGCTCCCTCTTGGCTGACACACCAGGGATCTCCAGAGCTAAAAGCATTACCTTGGTTGGCAGAGGGGGACTATTAACACATGCTCATCACTGGATTATATAAGGTGCAATTCAGGATGAATAGGGATATCCGAATCTGGCCTTTGTAAATAAAATCTAATACATAGACAAGGAGAATAATGTCTTCCTCCAGTGACATTCCACATGACCCACTACCTTCAGGAGATTGTTTACTGACATAGGTGCTCAGATATTAATTCTGTGGATCCCATCTCTGTAGTAAGATAGGGTGTTCTGATAAGTTTTGGTAGAATAGATAAAGGCTTAAGAGAAGAAGTGGTTTTTTAGTCATTGGTTGTGTACTCTATATGCCATTCAGAAAGTGCCCTCAAACAAAAAAATAGCTCTTTTACATAGGATCGCTTTTATTTGGCTATTGTGCACTTCATTTAAGAATTATATGTTCATATATAAGAACTTAAAAAAAAACAATTATGACCTCAAACGAAATAAGCTTTCATCATATTTTCTATTAGCTAAATTATTTCTATAGTAGGGATTGATCCAAAGTTCACCAAAATCAATAGGAGCCTTTCCATTGATTTCAGAGAGCTTTGGACCATCTCCCTAGAGCTTACCCTATAAGAAAAGGGTTTATTTTTTTTAAATGCACTCTGATTTTTTATTGCAAGCTTGTCAACTGTGTTTACAAACTGATAAAATAACATGACTCTTTTAAACATCATATTTAATTATGTCTGGTAGAATGGAAAGCAACCAGTGTATGGTGAAAGTGATCTGATGGGTATCATTTCTTATTCAGTATTTGTTATAGAAATTGTGCTATCATTCACAACACAAGCAATGTATGCAATGAGTCTGAATCACTGTGTGTGTTCTCAATTTTATGTGATAAGTTTTCATTTACAAATGGTAGCTTGGCACTTTGTTCTGAGTATGTATGCGTGCATGAGTAACTTCAGTAAGGAAATATGCTTGCACAATTAATTTCCTTCCACAATCTAGAAACTTCAGATAAATTGAAGACTACATGGCCTCATAATTCTTAACCTCACCAATGTCTAAGTAAAAACATTAGCAAATGCAAGAAAATGTTAGATATACATAGTATCTGCAGTATTAAGTTTGCCTGTGTTCAGTTACTGCTCCAGAAAAACAATCTATTGACATCTTTGCTTGAAAACTGGACAAATGATTTAAGACTGTTAGTCACAAAGACTACAAAAACAATTTGAGTTATTTGCTAAACTAAACGATTCTTCTAGAAAAACAAGATATATTTTTAATTAATGGAGATATTGATAAAATATATGGAAGATGAATAAAGTATCAAAGGCAGATAGCAGAGTTAAAATTCCAATTATGCAACTTTCCTTTTATGAATAATACAGCAATTAGAGAAATAACTTAAACTACTGATGCATCATTGTGACACTGGCTTTTTCAGGAGACAGATGGTAAGCAGAAATGGAGATGAAAAGTGTTAGATCCTCTAGCTAAACTGCAATAAATGTTGTTTGGGTATTCGTTAACATTTGAGACTTTCATATTTATTTTCTAATTATTTCAATAGGCTATTATTTTAGGCTACCACCTACAAGTAGAAAAGAAAAATACACAGACTGTAATGTTTGCAGTGATACAATGCTTGTCCTTCTATAATTGCCTTAGAAAAAATAAACAGCTTTACTTTAGATAAAGCACTGGGAAATACTAAGAAAAGGAAACACTGAAAATGCTAAGAATAAATTTAGTTATCCAACGGAAAACTGAAAAGTTTTTATGAGCATAAACTGGGTTTGATTTTTATCTGACATCAATCTTCAATGATAGTAGATCATTCTTAACCCTAAAGTTTTATACAACAGATTTCGGATTTTACATTTAATCCATCAGAACATTGTTTTGCATGTTTGGAATTATAAATCAAGAGAGTGAATCTTGTGGTTAGAACACAGAAGTTGGAGTCAGGATCTCTTTCCATAGAAGATACCCACAAAGAAGAGCAATACTGGAACAACTGCAGTCTCTCTTTCTACCCTCTATTTCATCAGTATTCACTTGCAATCAGAAGTTTGTACTGGGACAAGGTATCAAGAGAATCCAAGTATTCTTTTTCCCTTTTCAGTTCCTGGGAAAACTGCTCTTATACATAGGATGACCCGGGACTCTATTGTTTCCAATTACAGGCCTTTAATTCCATTTATTTTACTGACGTTAATTCACCATTGATTAGAAAGTATCAGACTTACATCTCTGGAGACAAAATGCCTCATACATTCATGAGGAAGGTATCTTGCTTCGGTACCAGATATGGACCTTCCCCCACCATTGAGCTAGCCCATTTCAATAAGCTCACAATTTAAAAAACAAGATAGAGACTACAGGGGGATTCAACAAGCATATGTTGAGACCACAATAACAGCAAGATGATTATCCTACATGTTATAAGGAGGGGGCATCAATGATTCAAGGTTTCCCACACAGCCATATTAACATGCCTCAACACTGAGGTGAAAAGACCACCATGAGGACAAAGAGGATACTTGATGCTCCATTGACCTCTCTAATGAGTCTCCAAACAAAGATAGCAATTTGTACCCAATGGTCACAGTTTTTGTGATGATTGTTGGAATTTACTAAGGAGACATTTCTGCACTGGGAACTGGGATAGGACCCCAAATCATGCCACATATTAGCAAGTGGATGCTGTTTGGCCAAAATTTTGATAGGTACAGTCTGGAACTGGTTTTCTAATATTACCCTGGAGGTGAAAAGCTACTTTCCCAGTCACAAGCCATCCAATCCTTCAATGCTATTAAACTTTTTAGTATCACAATAAAAACTGAATCACTAGAAGTGTATATTACAATGTTACTTAAGTGAAGATATTTTTGGTGATGCTAAAGTCCAATTCTTAAGCTCACTAGACTAGATTGATAGAAAGTAATGTACTAGTAGCAGTTTATCATCATTGTAGTCATTATCTTGCTTGGAAACAATCTGGGAATTTAAATGAATGGAATAGGATTTCATTAAAACCCAGTTTTAATCCTTCTCTCTTCAAGAGAGAGAAGGATTCAGACACTATTTTCATACTTATCACCTCTGTTTTTGTCATCTTCTGATTTATCTTCCCTGAAAACAGCTTGATCAATTAAACTCTAAAGCCTCCAGCCACAAAATAAAATAAAAAGATGTAGTGTCTATTTGAAAGCAGTTTCAAGGAACATTCAGCCAGTTTTAGTCTAAAGTAAAGGATTTTGACTTCAGCTCTGCCACTCCACCCCACCCCACCTGCCCTCACCCTTAGGCCTTGTCTACACTATGAGAGTACTTCGATTTTAGTTAATTCGACTATGTGGAATCGATATTACAAAGTCGAACGTGTGTGTCCACACTAAGGACAGTAATTCGACTTTGTGAGTCCACACTAACGGGGCAAGCGTCGACATTGGAAGCGGTGCACTGTGGGCAGCTATCCCACAGTTCCCGCAGTCCCCGCTGCCCATTGGAATTCTGGGTCGAGCCCCAAATGCCTTCTGGGTAAAAAAATGTGTCGAGGGTGCTTTTGGGCGCCTGTCGTCATCCGTCCGTCACTCACGCCCTCCCTCCCTCCCTCCCTGAAAGTGCCGGCGGGAAATCAGTTCGCGCACTTTTCTGATTACTGACAGCGCGGACACCACAGCACTGCGAGCTGCAGATCAATCATGAGAGGAGGCTACGGCACCACCGTGACGGCATGAAGTCGGACACTAGCTCCGACCTCTCTGAGAACATGAGACCCAGCGCCCAGGACATCTCGCTGTCACTGGGTCTTGTTGATACTGTTGAACGGCGATTCTGGGCCCGTGAAACAAGCACGGACTGGTGGGACCGCATAGTGCTGCAGGTCTGGGATGAATCCCAGTGGCTGCGCAACTTTCGCATGCGGAAGGGGACTTTCCTCGAACTGTGCGAGTTGCTGTCCCCTGCCCTGAAGCGAAAGGACACCCGGATGCGGGCAGCCCTGACTGTCCAGAAGCGAATGGCCATAGCCCTCTGGAAGCTCGCAACGCCAGACAGCTACCGGTCCGTCGCTAACCACTTTGGTGTGGGCAAGTCTACTGTGGGGGTTGCTGTTATGCAAGTAGCCAGGGCAATCGTCAAGCTACTGCTATCTAAGGTAGTGACCCTGGGAAACGTGGAGCTCATCATAGATGGCTTTGCCGAGATGGGATTCCCAAACTGCGGTGGGGCTATAGATGGGACTCACATCCCTATCCTGGGACCGGACCACCAGGCCAGCCAGTACATCAACCGGAAGGGCTACTTTTCCATGGTACTGCAAGCACTGGTGGACCATCGGGGACGGTTTACCAATATCTACGTTGGATGGCCTGGCAAGGTTCATGACGCTAGGGTGTTCAGGAACTCTGGTCTGTTTAGATGGCTGCAGGAAGGTCTTTACTTCCCGGACCACAAAGTAACTGTTGGGGATGTGGAGATGCCTACAGTCATCCTCGGGGACCCTGCATACCCGCTAATGCCCTGGCTCATGAAGCCCTACACTGGCGCACTGGACTCAGGGAAAGAACTATTCAACTACCAGCTCAGCAAGTGCAGAATGGTGGTGGAGTGTGCTTTTGGCCGTCTCAAGGGGAGATGGAGAAGCCTACTCACTCGCTGTGATCTCAGCGAGACCAATATCCCCATTGTGATAGCTGCTTGCTGTGTGCTCCACAATTTGTGTGAGAGCAAGGGGGAGACCTATATGTCGGGGTGGGAGGTTGAGGCAAATAGCCTGGCTTCTGATTACGTCCAGCCAGACAGCAGGGCGATTAGAAGATCACAGCGGGACGCGCTGTGCATCAGGGAGGCTTTGAAAGCCAGGTTCCTGACTGAGCAGGGTCTCCACTGACTGTTTACTTTGTGGACACAGATGCTGAACCTGCCCCCGTTTCTTTACCCAGTTACTGTTGACTATCCTTCCAAGTTACATACCCCCTTCCCCACCTTCCCAACAAATAAAATCTGTTCCGTTTTGTTAATGAACAAGGTTCTCTTTTTTACTGTTTTCGCGGGAATGTTTTAAACCGGGGACACAGACTGTGGCGGGGGGCGGGTTTAGTGTTTTGATGCAAATGATGCTTCTAAACTCCAGGAATGACAGGCTCCGCAGTGCTGCATTGGTTGTTTCAACGCAGCCTGCCAGCAGTCCTGGGCGGGACTGCATGTATGTGTCGGCCAAGTGACTTTCTGGCAGGGGGCGGAGGGTAACAGATCCCCTGCTGCGTGGCTCTGTGATCCAGGATAAGGACCGCGGCATAAGATCTTTAACTGCCCTCCCCCGCCACAAAGTCACAGATCAACCCCCTCGCACCCCAGAACATGAAAACCGCCTCCCAGACTGACCAGGGTAACTGGTGACTGTACTGTGTATGTGTCCTGATGCTGGACCTGCCCCCGCCTCTGTAACCTGCTACAGGTGACTGTCCTGTCCAAGTAACAAACCCCTTCCCCCCCTTCAGACAGAATCCCCTCTAAAAGACACTCTCGGAAACAGTACTTAACAGAAACAGATGTTTTATTATGAACCGCACATGAAAAGGGGGGGGAGGAAACTTGGACGTGGGCTACTGTGAGATGGGTAGGAAAGGACTTTTCAAACTTTGGAACGAGAGCCTTCCATTGCTGCAGCAGTGTGCAGGGGCCGACTGAATGTTTTAACGGCCCTTGCCGCCCCTCCTTCTTTGGACTTTTGGTGAGGGGGGTGTGGGACTTGGTGGCGGAGGAGGGCGGTTAGAGATAGACAGCAGCAGGGCTCTGTCCTCCTGCCTCCGGTCTTGCAGAACATCCACTAGGCGCCGGAGCGTCTCCGTTTGCTCCCTCATTAGTCCAAGCAGGGTTTGAGTAGCCTGCTGGTCCTCCTGGCGCCACCTCTCCTCCCGTTCCATGACTGCTCTGTGCATTTGTGACAAGTTCTCCCTCCACTGTGTCGTCTGGGCTGCCTGCTCTCGTGAGCAGGCCATAAGTTCATAAAACATGTCTTCACGTGTCTTTTTCTTCCTTCTCCTAATCTGCGCTAGCCTCTGGGAGTGTGATGCCAGGCTGGGTTGGGAGACAGTCGCAGATGTGTCTGTGGGAATGGGAAAAAGGGAGTAAATTCCTGAGACAGATAAATGAAGTTGCTAACAAAGAACATAGTCTTTCTCTGTGAACAACACCATGCACTGGACCTTTCACATGCGCACTCAGGACAAGGTCGAATTTTCGGCCCTCGTCTTCTGTGTCTGGGGTCCTGCAGTTGCGATCAGAGAAGCGTTGCAGGACACCTCTACTTCTGCTGCAGGATAACATGGTAAGCCGTAGACTTGTGGCAGCTTAAAAATGTAATAGTAGCACTGGGCTCCTTTCGCACTGAATGCAAGGCCACTCTCTGCTGGCAGCAATCAGGGAAGCATGAGCTCTGCCCCTGTCCCACCACCTCGCGGCTGTCCCCGGGAAAGATTCCTGTATGCTGCCCCTCTGCCGCCTCCACCGCGTGGCTGTAAAGCAGTCCCAATACTAACATTCCCCTCCCTAATTTAAAGCAGGGCGTCATGTGTGATATTACACTCATGAGGATCTCGGAGACCGAGAGAGGAAGGATGCTTCGTGAGACCATGCAGAGGCCAGGGCCGTATGCCGCCATGCTGTGCCGTGCATTGATCCCGGACTACCTGATGGACTCATGGCGTGGGAACGTGTGTTACCACGGGGGACCGAACAAGATCGCCCTTCCGCGGAACCTCATCCGCATGCTTGAGCGGTACCTCCAGGAGAGCTATGCCGAGCTATCCCAGGAGGACTCTCTGTCCATTCCCGGGCACATTGACCGTCTTTTCATTTAAGTGCAGCATACGGGACTACAGAGTGGAGCGTCCTGTGGTGGCCTAATCATGAATATCTGGACAGTATTTGATTTTCTATACATAGTTAGGAGTAAATAGTTCACTAAGCCAACTAAATCATGAACAACAAATTACTAATATAGTTAATATTCCTGTTTTGTTATAAATAAAAGTTTCTATGTTTAAATGAGTGACTGAAAAGCCCATTCTTAACAATATAAATATTCCAGTTATGTTAAAATTAAATGTTTAGATGTTTAAAGCACTCACTGCTTGATCCTTCCCCTGATTCGGTGTCCGGGGTAAGGGCTGTGGACGGTTGGTAGGGGATCTCGGTAAGGGTGATGAAGAGCTCCTGGCTGTCGGGGAAATCAGCGGTGCAAGCGCTGTCGTCCTCCTCATCTCCTTCCTCATCTTCCCCGTCACCTAACATTTCCGACGAGGAACCGGCCGTGGACAATATCCCATCCTCGGAGTCCACGGTCACTGGTGGGGTAGTGGTGGCGGCCGCACCTAGGATGGAATGCAGTGCCTCGTAGAAACGTGATGTGTGGGGCTGGGATCCGGAGCGTCGGTTTGCCTCTTTGGTTTTTTGGTAGCCTTGTCTCAGCTCCTTGATTTTCACGCGGCACTGCGTTGCATCCCGGCTGTATTCTCTCTCTGCCATGGCTTTAGAGATCTTCTCGTAGATCTTTGCATTCCTTCTTTTGGAGCGCAGCTCTGAAAGCACGGACTCATCGCCCCACACAGCGATGAGATCCAAGACTTCCCGATCAGTCCATGCTGGGGCCCTCTTTCTATTAGATTGCACGGCCATCTCTGCTGGAGAGCTCTGCATCGTTGCCAGTGCTGCTGAGCTCTCCACGCTGTCCAAACAGAAAATGAGATTCAAACTGGCCAGACAGGAAAAGGAATTCAAATTTTCCCGGGGCTTTTCCTGTGTGGCTGGTCAGAGCATCCGAGCTCGAAGTGCTGTCCAGAGCGTCAACAGAGTGGTGCACTGTGGGATAGCTCCCGGAGCTATTACCATCGATTTCCATCCACACCTAGCCTAATTCGATATTGCCATTTCGAATTTAGCGCTACTCCTCTCGTTTTCGAGGAGTACAGAAGTCGAATTTAAAAGAGCTCTATTTCGAACTAAATAGCTTCGTGGTGTGGACGGGTGCAGGGTTAATTCGATGTAACGGCGCTAAATTCGATATAAACTCCTAGTGTAGACCAGGCCTTAGGTTTCGTTAAAGATTACTTTGTCCTTCAGCTACTTTCTGCCTATTCAACAGGAAGACTGCAATCTGATCAGCTGACATTCTGAACATGCCCTCTAGATATTTAATTCCTCCCCTCCTCCCCGCATAACTGGCGTCACATCCTGAATACTTTTAATTTGTCAATGGAACACTGTATTGTTCCATAAGACCCCAGTGTCCATGTGAACTTTCCATAAATAAATCAAGAACTGCTTTAAGTTAGGCTGTTCAATGATAAACCTTGAAATGTGTTAAAGACATACCACATTCTTTTTCCTTTACTGGAAAAAATATTTTGTAATATATACTATAGTATCCGATGCTACTTTCATTTACTACTTTTTCCCTGTGCTGATATACTTGCCTTTGCCTTGTAATTCCATAGCCCAGACCAGAACAGTGGATGAGCCCTCCTAAAGCGCACGCGCACGCACACACACACACACACAAAGGAACTCTGAAGGCATTGCTGGGAGTCACAATTCTCTCTCCAGTCTGCTTCCGGAGCAGTGTGGTTGCATCCCATCCCATACTGAGGGCTGCTTCTACGGGTACTGGCAAACCAATCTTATGAGAGCTCAAATTAGTACTGCGCATCCAAAAAATAAATACATTAGTTTTTTTTTTTTTTTTTTTTTAAATCAACCATGCTTTTCTCTCCCTCAATAAAAGCTAGAGGGGCTGGGGAAAGAGGACAGTCTAACAGTTTCAATTGGCCTATATACAGGCCAAATCTCACTTTCTTTGTTCATGCAAATAATCCTACTGAAGCTCTTCCACAATATGAGATATTAAGCGTGTTCAGGTACTTCTGCAATCTGACCAGCAGAACATTGAGTGCTGCATGATATTCATAAAGCAAGTTAGAACCATACAAGTTACTTTCTAGACCCAGCTGAAAAATCACCCATCCTGTATTTATTTCAATTACAGTAACCTAATTAAACTTGTTTCTTCTTTAATATTTTGATAATCTACTGAACACTGAAGAAATCATATTAAGTTAAAATGAATTCTCATCACATGTGACTAGCTTGTCAGAATCACTATTATAGACTAAAAGATCTCTTAATTTGGATAAAGGCAAACAGCTTTGTCCAATAAAAGTTATGTTGCCAGGCAAAAAAAGCTAAATTATTTTATACACAACTTTGTGAAGGTTTGCCAATGTAGACGACAAACAGTGGGTTGAATTACAGATCTATCCTGGGAACTATTGAGTATTTATTAATACATCATGGCACATTTAAAAGTTATAATGAAGGAAAATAAGGAACTAGATACACTAGATTTAATGACTATATAATATTGAGGCTGGTTGAAGGCAACTCACTTAAAATATATACTATATTGGTCTCAAAAAAAGGTTGTGGGATAATAGATATTAGAGGAAGGAGTAGTCCTTACCTTTAAACTTCCATTCTTTTGTTGCTTTAAATCACACAAGTACATGTCTTTAACATAGTGGCCTTGGGTTTTTCCATTTCATATGTCTATGTATTGGCTTTGCTACTACAGTGCTGTCTCTCTCTTTGTCTCACACACTCTATGGCTTCTCCCATTACCACCTCTCCCCCCAAAAAATCATTGTTTCAAACATGAAAGTAGTTCATGTATATCAGATTGAATTGGTCAGGTTACATTTTGTGATAACACTGTTGCTTACAGCAGTCCCCAGTTTACAGAAATATATTGATCAGTGCCCACTCTCTGTACCATGCTGTGCCACTTTCTGTGCTACATAAAAGTATAGTAAATTCATACTCCATGAGCCTGATCCAAACTCTGTAACTCAAGGGGATTCTTTCCATTTACTTCAGTAAGCTTTGGACCAGACTTCAGGTGAACTACTTCATTTATGAATAAATGCTTCCTTTTTATTTCTAAAAAAATCAAAAACAACCCCCCAAGGCTCCACAAACAAATCAGTAAAATGGGTTTTGTCTCAGTTAAGTGTGTTTGCTCTCTTGATCACCTTCGGGTTCTCTTCAGGTTTTTTTTTTTTTTTAATACTTAATTTGGTAGTCTAGATGCAGTAGTAGCACATCCTAATGACTAACCTACTAACACACTCAATCGATAAGTAAGCTTGTCAGCTCAGTCCTTGTCTCTAGTTTATGGAAATGTGTTTGATTTTTTTTTTATTCTCCTATAGATATTCATACAATACTATCCCATTGAACTCTATTCTTACTTATGAAACTCTCTCAGGTGCCAGGTGATGGGTTCCAAGAATAAAATCTATATATCTATTTTGGTAATACAAAGAGATCAGGAGTAGGTATGGTTGATAAGCATGGAGACAAAAATAAGGTAAAAAAAGTCTAGAAAGAAAGAGATAAAAAATAATACAATCTAGAAAGAGTGTTCAACAATTGTTTACTGAAGTCAATGAAGATTTTCTGCAAAAGTGGTATAATGTTGTTCCTTCTAGTGAGAGTCTCTCAGCTGGATCTAAGGCATCAAGTGATGATTCTATTGGAAACCTTTTCATAATCGAGGGCGTTATCAGTCCCAACTTCTAACACAGTTATTAGTGGACATGATACCAAAATCATGACAAAGAGGGTGTCAATGACTGCTTGTCAGAATGAAGGCTTGCCAGATGGGATCTTTAAGCTTATCAAAGCAGGATGTACACAATCTCTCCCCGTCGAACTGAATATGTAGTGAGATTTAATGCCTGTGAATGTCCACAGATGAATAAAAAGTTTTAGTATAATATATACTAATGTACGTAAAATATTTGAATGAAGCCAAATACCTTCTAGAAATAGAGAGGTTGAAGTGTTTTGCAAGTTTTGATCTGTTTATATACAGTACTTTTATCATTAGCCTTTTATTGACTTAACTGAAAAGCTTAAGGAGAAAATTCAATGAGTTAACGTTTTATGTTTGTGGCCTCTGTAATGTTGTGTAGACTTATTAATATTTTATATCATCCTGGATACTTATTACTGCAAGACAGAAAACAGACTTTTTGCTGAATTAGTACATGATTACAAGGCACCTGGAAAATAAGAGGGAATCTGCCATGTGCTGATATGTTCAGCTGCATTTTCAGAAAAAGGTGTTAAAAGGGCAAATCTTTCTAATAAGTGAAGAAGTATAATGGGTTAGTTACCAGGGGCTAATCTTCACCTGAACCTTCTCTTACAGCCTCATTGACTCACATGCACTGAGAAAGTTTGAATTTCCGTGGCTTACCAGCTGGAAGTTGTTGGACAATTTTAAGCTTATTCCTCACCAGATGCTTACTGGTTACTTTCTGACTCTAGATAAAGATCAGGTCATGGGAAAGGGAATGCGGAGCAGTAGCAATGTGTAGATTAAATAAGATGGGAAAGTTTTAATTTTGGCAGCAAATTGACTTTCTTTAAGAAATATTACCCCAGCTTTGCGGCTCTCTTGCTCCTTGGTAGCCCAGGCTTCCCAGCTCTGAGCCACCACACAGGCAAACTGTCCTGGACTGCTTCTGGCTCTTGGGCAGTCTAGTTTACCTGGGCCCCAACTCTCATGTCTCTACCTGGCAGGCTGCTAGTGCTACAAGCATCTTGGGAAGCATCAGAAACATTTTGAAAAAGGTCACAATGAAATTTCAGAATTCTCAATCTATAGGAAATTTCAATTTTTCATTCCATTATATATATATAATTTTGGAGTTTCCTGTAGAATGGGAACTCTAGTTTCCTGTCAACTCTACTTGTCACACTATAGATTTTAACTAGGGCTTGCAGACATTCATTTTGACAGATATGAACAGGAGCCAAAGGATCATGCATGATTTTTCTTCTTAATCAAGAACCTATTAAGCATACTGTAAGCTCATTTAATAACAAGTTAGAAGGGACATGGTGGGGGGAGTGGACTGAGTGACCCTTCAAGATAAATCATGATGCAACATAAACCATTCAGGGATTGGTCCAAGTTTTGCAGGTGTAAATTTTGCCTGCAAACCAGGAGACCAGGTTTCAAAATTTAATGGCACGTTATACAGGCACCAGGCTCACCTACAGAGTAAATTACAGAACAGGGTCTAGGCTTGAGCCAAATTATATGTAGAGCTGATCAGGAATGTGTGTGTTTTGTTTCCTAAAATGTTGACTTTTTGATTAAAAAAATCAAAAATTTAAATATTTTCGCCCAAACCCTCAAATTTCAATTTTGAAATGCCACCATAGTGCCTCCTGCTCCAATTATCATATAGAAGTCAGGCTCGTTGGTCAGATAATCTACTGTGATGCACTATAGTCTCCCTTTTTACTGAAGGGAAGCAGTGCAGCATGAAAGATGAAGTCCAGCAACGAGCATGGTGCATAGAGACAAATGGGGACCCGAGACCATTTCTAATATAATTTTCCATCAAAAAACAGTCTTGACAGAAAATTTTTGACCAACCCCAATTATCTGGATTTCTGGCTACCAAATCTGAGAATTCAAACCCATAAAATGAAAATTTGGGAGGTGGTAACTGAGTCAGCAAAATGAGAGGTCAAGTTCTCATAGTAGTTTTCATGGTTTTTTTTTTTTTTTCAAATGAAGCACTTAGAAATCATCTCAGTGGCCATCCTGTGGTTCTGAAGGTTTAATTCCTCTGTTTTCCCTACTCTATTCTTTGCCTGCTAAGTTCAATCCATTTATGTTTCTGTGCTTCAATTTCCCCATCTGTAAAATGGGAATATGTAGGCAAATATTTACTTTCCCATTGGATACATATATTAAAGATTGTGAATACACTTGGTTGGGAATTTTCAATTTGGAATGATTTTTCAGAAAGAAATGCACATGGGAAAAACCTTCGTTTTATTAGAAAATTTTCAATTTTTCATTAGGAAAACCGAAATTAAACACTGTTTGGTGTCATTTCAACCCCAGTTTCACAATATTTCATTTTGTTGAACTGCCCCAACATATTCATTTCAAATCAGTTAAATAAAGCATTAAACTGCATTTCTGTAGCAGCACGTCATTTCATGGGAGTTGCGTCTCAGTCCCTCCATTCTGTCCTGTGGACTACGTTCTCTGGAGAACTACATCTTCCACAATACAATGCAGCTTTTCCTGTGACCATGCTCTGCATAGTACATTATGGGAGTTACATGATGCTAGGTCCATCACTGGAGATGTAGTCGGGCAAGGGAGTCTGGCCCAAAGGGCATCAAGTTCCTGAACTACAACCCCAATGAGGCCATACACCAGTTTATTATTAAACTGACTGGAAATGAAGCATTCCAGGTCATTCAACAAACTGAAATGGAACATTTTGAAATATTTTGTGTCAACTGAAAATAAAATTAAATTTTGGACATTTCTGAATCAACTTATTTTTGGAATTTCTGTTCCGCAAAAAGAAATTTTAACTTTCTTTCCCCCAATTTCCAATTAAAGCAAAAGATGAAATCTTGAATTTCCTGTGGGATTGAAATTCCAGATTTCATGTATACAGTCCATCCCGGTGAGGATAAATGCTTAAAAAAAGATTGTGAGATGCTCAGATTACTGCAATAATGTAGGGCAGAAAGTTATCTACGTGATAGTTCTAACACCCTATGACTATAATAAAGATGACTCCCACCAATGACACTGTTGAATTTAACAGCATGAATCCATTGAGGAAGTCAGTAAAAGATATCAGCCAAAACAGCAACACCACTAGTAATAATTACTCAGAATGCTTAGCACTTTACGTAACGCATTACTGGGACACATTCACAGTGCTTCACAAACATTAATTAATTCGAGATGGGCTAATCTCAGAAGGATCAGGGTTTAGGTTTAATTCAGATAAGAACACCACTTAAAATTTGTAGACCACTTGCATTTTTCAAAGTGCTTTACAAATATTAACTAATTTAAAGTCGAGCCCTGCAAACATGTGGATCTCCATTTCAAGTTAATAGGAGTTCTACATTTAGGGCGTTTGTAGGATTCACTTTTCTGTGATTAGTTAAACCCTCTACCCCCCATATTAGCTTGCTTGCCAGAAGCTTTTCTGAACTATTTGAATTGCTTAAATATGAAAAATTCTACAAGAAAATGCTGTCTAGTTCTCGTAGTTCATGCTCTCCCTTGGGCTGGAAATTCAACAACTTATGATTACATTGCCTTGTGCATTCCCAAATTAGCAAAATTCCTCTTTCATAACATTAAACAATGGCAGTAGTTGGACATTTTTGCTTCTAATACTAGAAGGAACCCAGAGATGCAAATAGATAAAAGATTAGCAAAGGCGAGTTAAAAAGTTAACTAGTTTTCTGAATTGCAAGAAGTTTGAGCACTGTTTGGGATTTTTTTGAGTACCCAAAGAGGCTTTTATTTTATGCCACTACCACCCATTTGAAACACAAATAGTGGAATTATTGTATACAGCCATGAAAACACAAGGCTGTCAGTGACTCATAATCCACACTGAACATTACTTCTCTAGTGGCTAGCAAAGGAGATGCTAATTATCTTTTTGAACAGCAGCAGCAGAGTGAGAAACATCTCTGATATCCTCATGAGAATTACAGAAAAATGTTCTTTGTGAAATGAAGAGTTCCCTACCCTTTGGCAAGGTGACTTATACAATATGAGGTTTCATGCTGTCATCTGAGGATAGGGTCACGAAGGCTATAATAAAAAAGTTTATCTGAGAAATTAAACATAAACAACCCCATATGCACAATCATGTATGCCTAGCCAGCCAGCCAACCAACACTATACTATGGTGGGAACACTTATCCCCACTCCCATAGCATTGCTTATGAGAGAAAAAGTAAAAGATACACAAAATAATTAAGAACCTGGTTTTTAAGAACTGCTGAGCACTAGAAGCTGTCATTGCTTCAGTTGTGGTTGTGGGTGCTTACTACTAGAATTAGCTGGGACATTTTCAGTCAAAATCTCTGATTTGCCAAAATCAAAACTTTTCTATTGGAAAGGTTTCTAAAATCCAGGATGGAATTTCTGGCTAACGTAAGAGAATCCAACACCTTCCCCCAATAGCTAGTAGCCTGTTGGTGAGGGCACTTACTTGTGATGTGGGAGATCCAGGTTCAAGTTTCTTGCTATGCCTGATTTGGGGAAAGATATTAGACCAAGGTTCAGTGCCTAAGTGAGTGCCCTCGCTACTGGTGTCTCTCACTGCAAAATTTTTTAAAGATGTCTATTTCTTCTCAGTGTGGAATAGGAACTTTTTAAAAAAAATCTCAAATTATTGTAGGGCAAGAAAATCATTTCCCACCCAACTCAATTCAGTACATCTGAAAATCAGACCCTGATTCTTTGCACTGAAAGTGAGTGGCCGGTATCAAGACAACCTCTTACTATCTGAAAAAGCACTTCATTTACACTCCTGAAAGTGTTTGCCAGAGACCTGGAACTGACCAAAACTGAAGTTTATAGGGGCCCGTGGAGTCTCAGAGCCCCAGACACATGGATTCTTTTCAGTCACAGGAACACATATATGGAGCCTATTTTCCATCTTTCAAAGCATTGTTTAAAATTTTAAAAGCTTATCTAAGCAAAGGCAATGCTCAGATTAAGAATGAAAACAAAGCTTGAAGACCTTCAAAAGTCACATGGCTGCCAATAGGCTTTTCTAAAAATTGAAATGCAAATTGAAACATTCAATTAAAAGTGAAACTTTGAGTTCTAAAAGCAGCCTTGGGACGTTTGCTCCTCTGGAGCACCAAATCCAAAATAGAAACTGCAAGTGTAGCCTATAGCATGGGTAGCTTGTAGGTAAGGCACGGGTATAAATTAAGGCAGTAATGCAATGAGGTTACAAGGCTTGTAAAACAATAGCTTAACTAAACAAGGGATAAGGCCCCGAAGCCTTAGCATAAACAGCTAACGGAGTAACCCTAGATCATGAGATATCACAAGATAGAATGCTGTGATGACTGAACTGCTGACAGGTAACCACAAGATGATAGCAGCTTGGGATATTTTAAGTTAGGAACAGCAGATGACTGGCCACAAGAGTGCCATGGTAACTATTTGACATGTGTGCTAATAACCTTGAGATAAACAGACTAGTTACCTCTGGGAGAAGGGCACCCCAACATTAATAGGGTGCAGAGCTACAAATAAGGAAAAGGGTCTGAAACCCCTACGGAATATACATTACACATAGACGTGTCAGTGTAACACATTATAAAAGCTGTACCCTGGCCTGGGTGCCTTGGGAGATGTTAACTCTAGCAAGATGCCAGGATGACAACATAGGTGGTAGTGAAGATGAAGAAGATGACAACTCACATTTGGGTTTGTCATAACTATAAAGGGAAGGGTAACAGCTCTCCTGTGTACAGTACTATAAAATCCCTCCTGGCCAGAGACTCCAAAATCCTTTTACCTGTAAAGGGTTAAGAAGCTCGGGTAACCTGGCTGACACCTGACCCAAAGGACCAATAAGGGGACAAGATACTTTCAAATCTGGGGGGGGGGGGGGGGGAAGGCTTTTGTTTTGTGCTCTTTGTTTAAGGGGTTGTTCGCTCTTGGGACTGAGAGGGACCAGACATCAATCCAGGTTCTCCCCATCTTTCTAAACAAGTCTCTCCTATTTCAAACTTGTAAGTAAAAAGCCAGGCAAGGCGTCTTAGTTTTACTTTGTTTTCTCAACTTGTAAATGTACCTTTTACTAGAGTGTTTATCTTTGCTATACTTTGAACCTGGGCTAGAGGGGGGGTCCTCTGAGCTCTTTAAGTTTGATTACCCTGTAAAGTTATTTTCCATACTGATTTTACAGAGATGATTTTTACCTTTTTCTTTCATTAAAAGCCTTCTTTTTAAGAAGCAGATTGATTTTTCCTTGTTTTTAGATCCAAGGGAGTTGGATCTGTATTCACCAGGAGTTGGTGAAAGGAAGGAGTGGGGGGAAGGGTCAATTTCTCCTTGTTTTAAGATCCAAGGGGTTTGGATCTGTATTCACCAGGGAATTGGTGAGAGGTTTCTCAAAGCTTCCCAGGGAAGGGAATGGTGGCAGCGGACCAGAAATAAGCTGGTAGTTAAGCTTAGAAGTCCTCATGCAGGCCCCCACACTTGTACCCTAAAGTTCAAAGTGGGGATACAGCCTTGACATGGTGGCACAGCGGTGGAGATCGTTTTAAACCCAAAAGCCAGTAAGATTTTTTTTCCCTTCTAGCTGCTTGGAAAGCAGAGCTGAAGGTAGATGCATATCTTATCTCTCCTTGCCTGAAGGCAGAGGTGTTAAGTTTTTTTAACAAGAGCCTTTGTTAAGAGACGGGTTCAATTAATGAGCAAACTTTGACTGGTAAAAGGAATTTACAAGCTGAATTGTTTTTTTTTTCTTTTTACATCCTCGGGAGTAGCTAGTTAGAAAGTCTCTGTTAACTCAGCAGCAGCCAGAGCTGAGTGCATCCCAGTTTCAGTCAACTGCAGAGGGGTGTGACCCAGCACAAGAAAACAGGAAAATGACTACCAAAGAAGAAAAAGCCAAAGAGGAGGCCCACAAGAGAGCTATGGAGCTGAGA
Source organism: Emys orbicularis (assembly GCF_028017835.1). Taxonomy (NCBI): domain Eukaryota; kingdom Metazoa; phylum Chordata; order Testudines; family Emydidae; genus Emys; species Emys orbicularis. The sequence continues at coordinate 90,689,023 of NC_088686.1, read as the reverse complement.
GAAAGAGAAGAGAAAGCCAAAGAGGAGGCCCACAAGAGAACTATGGAGCTGGAAAAAGCCAAAGAGGAGGCTCACAAGAGAACTATGGAGCTGGAAAAAAGCCAAAGAGGAGGCTCACAAGAGAACTATGGAGCTGGAAAAAGCCAAAGAGGAGGCGAGAGAAAAAGAAATGGAGGAGAGAGAAAAAGAAAGGAAGCATGAACTGGAAGTAGCAAGGGCTAGGCAGGATGCACCAGCCCATCCTAGCAACTCCTCTCCAGGTACCACTTCCCATCCCAGAAAATTCCCCACCTACAAGGCAGGCGATGATACTGAGGCCTTCTTAGAAAATTTTGAAAGGGCCTGCCTTGGATACAGCATCACTCCAAACCAGTACATGGTAGAGCTGAGGCCACAGCTCAGTGGACCCTTAGCAGAGGTGGCGGCTGAAATGCCTAAGGAACACATGAACAGTTATGAACTTTTTAAAAACAAGGCCAGACTCAGAATGGGGCTAACACCCGAGCATGCCCGTCGATGGTTCAGAGCCCTAAGGTGGAAACCCGATGTGTCATTTACCTGACATGCCTACCACATTGGGAAAAATTGGGATGCCAGGATATCAGGAGCAAATGTTAAATCTACGGAAGAGTTGCCCTTCCTAATGCAAATGGAGCAGTTTTTAGAGGGTGTTCCTGAGGAAATAAAAAGGTACATCCTAGATGGGAAGCCCAAAACTGTAACCGAGGCGGGGGAGATTGGAGCCAAATGGGTGGAGGTGGCAGAAAAGAAAAAAACTAGTAGCAGTTGGAGTGAATATCAGAAAGGGCAAGCCGAAACAAAACCTTACCACCAGGGACAACCCAAGGCCCCACCCACATCCCAAGGGAAACCCCAGACGCCTTCTCACCCCACCACACCAGTCTCCATCAACCAACATCGCCCCGGTAATACCTTAGCAGGGCGATGTTTTAAATGTAATGAACTGGGGCTTATAAAGGCTCACTGCCCCAAGAACCCCAACCGATTACAGTTCATTACACCCCAATCACACCAAAGATCCCCAGACCCAGATGCCTCTCTCATACCCTCGGAGCGAAGGAAAACCTTGAGAGTGGGCGGAAAGAAGGTTATCGCTTGGAGGGACACTGGGGCACAAGTGTCAACTATCCACCAATCCCTAGTGGACCCCAAATTCATCAACCCGGAGCATCCAGTGACCATTCAACCCTTCGTGTCACAGTCTGTAACCTTGCCTACAGCCAAGTTGCATGTCCAGTACAAGGGCTGGTCAGGAATGTGGACTTTTGCAGTCTATGACAATTATCCCATCCCCATGCTGCTGGGGGAAGACTTGGCCAACCATGTGAAGCTAGCCAAGAGGGTGGGAATAGTCACCCGCAGCCAGGCTAAGCAAGCTTTCACCCCCATCCCTGTTCCTGAGCCGTCCACCAGGGCCCCGTCTGTGTTACCGGAGACCCAAACAAAGGTGGTGGAACCAGATCCCCTGCCAACGACTGCAACAGCCGTAGTGGATCCAATCCCAGAGACCCAGCCAAAGCCAGTCCCAGAACCAGAACTTGCAACGCAACCAGCACCAGAACCATTGCCAGCACTGAGTCCAGCGCTTGCAAACCCGTCTACAACTCCAATGCCAGAGGGCACCAGCGAGCCTGAACTGGCGGAAGCAGCAGATAACCCTACCCAAGAGGCTCAGCCAGAGTCTGAGATACCACATAGTGCACCAGCGGACAGCGGTTCACAGTCAATGGAAACAGCCCCAGCACCTGCATCGCTTCCAGAGGGACCAAGCCCCAGTCCACAGTCCAAGGAGGAACTGATGTCTCCAGCATCAAGGGAACAGTTCCAGGCCGAGCAGGAAGCAGATGACAGCCTTCAGAAAGCTTGGGCGGAGGCACGGAGCACCCCACCGCCTCTCAGCTCTTCTAACCGATACCGGTTTGTTGTAGAACAAGGACGTTTATACAAGGAGACTCTTTCTGGTGGGCACCAGGAAGACTGGCATCCTCAAAGACAGTTGGTAGTTCCCACTAAGTATCAGGTAAAGCTCTTAAGCTTAGCCCATAATCATCCCAGTGGCCATTCTGGGGTGAACAGAACCAAAGACCGGTTGGGGAAGTCCTTCCACTGGGAGGGAATGGGCAAGGACGTTGCTAATTATGTCCGGTCTTGTGAGGTGTGCCAACGAGTGGGAAAGCCCCAAGACCAGGTTAAAGCCCCTCTCCAGCCACTACCCATAATTGAGGTCCCATTTCAGCGAGTAGCTGTGGATATTCTGGGTCCTTTCCCAAAGAAGACACCCAGAGGAAAGCAGTACGTACTGACTTTCATGGATTTTGCTACCCGATGGCCAGAAGCTGTACCCTTAAGCAACACCAGGGCTAAAAGTGTGTGCCAGGCATTAGCAGACATTTTTGCCAGGGCAGGGTGGCCCTCCAACATCCTTACAGATTTGGGAACTAATTTCCTGGCAGGGACCATGAAAACCCTGTGGGAAGCTCATGGGGTGAATCACTTGGTTGCCACCCCTCATCACCATCAAACCAATGGTCTGGTGGAGAGGTTTAATGGAACTTTGGGGGCCATGATACGTAAATTCGTAAATGAACACTCCAATGATTGGGACCTAGTGTTGCAGCAGTTGCTTTTTGCCTACAGGGCTGTACCACATCCCAGTTTAGGGTTTTCACCATTTGAACTTGTGTATGGCCGCGAGGTTAAGGGGCCATTACAGTTGGTGAAGCAGCAATGGGAGGGGTTTACGCCTTCTCCAGGAACTAACATTCTAGACTTTGTAAGCAACCTACAAAGCACCCTCCGACACTCTTTAGCCCTTGCTAAAGAAAACCTAAAGGATGCTCAGGAAGAGCAAAAGGCCTGGTATGATAAACATTCCAGAGAACGATCCTTCAAAGTAGGAGACCAAGTCATGGTCTTAAAGGCGCTCCAGGCCCATAAAATGGAAGCATCGTGGGAAGGACCATTCACGGTCCAGGAGCGCCTAGGAGCTGTTAACTATCTCATAGCCTCCCCCACCTCCAACATAAAGCCTAAGGTATACCATGTTAATTCTCTTAAGCCCTTTTATTCCAGAGAATTAAACATTTGCCAGTTTACAGCCCAGGAAACAGATGATGCAGAGTGGCCTGAAGGTGTCTACTACGAAGGAAAAAAGTATGGTGGCGTGGAAGAGGTGAACCTCTCCACGACCCTTGGACGTCTGCAGCGACAGCAGATCAAGGAGCTGTGCACAAGCTTTGCACCGATTTTCTCAGCCACTCCAGGACGGACCGAACGGGCATACCACTCCATTGACACAGGTAATGCTCACCCAATTAGAACCCCACCCTACCGGGAGTCACCTCATGCCCAAACTGCTATACAAAGGGAGATCCAGGACATGCTACAGATGGGTATAATCCGCCCCTCTAACTGTGCATGGGCATCTCCAGTGGTTCTAGTTCCCAAACCAGATGGGGAAATACGCTTTTGCGTGGACTACCGTAAGCTAAATGCTGTAACTCGTCCTGACAACTATCCAATGCCACGCACAGATGAGCTATTGGAAAAATTGGGACATGCCCAATTCATCTCTACTTTAGACTTAACAAAAGGGTACTGGCAAGTACCACTAGATGAACCCGCTAAGGAAAAGTCAGCCTTCGTCACCCAGGCAGGGGTGTATGAATTCAATGTACTCCTTTTCGGGTTGCGAAATGCACCCGCCACCTTCCAAAGACTTGTAGATGGTCTCCTAGCGGGATTGGGAGAATCTGCAGTTGCCTACCTCGATGATGTGGCCATTTTTTCTGATTCATGGACAGAACACCTGGAGCACCTGGAAAAAGTCTTCGAGCGCATCCAGCAGGCAGGACTAACTGTTAAGGCTAAAAAGTGTCAAATAGGCCAAAACAGAGTGACGTACCTGGGGCACCAGGTGGGTCAAGGAACTATAAATCCCCTACAGGCCAAAGTGGATGCTATCCAAAAGTGGCCGGTTCCAAAGTCAAAGAAACAGGTCCAATCCTTCTTAGGCTTGGCCGGATATTATAGGCGATTTGTACCACACTACAGCCAAATCGCCGCCCCGCTGACAGACCTAACCAGAAAGAAACAGCCAAATGCAGTTCAGTGGACTAATGAGTGTCAAAAGGCCTTTAACCAGCTTAAGGCAACACTCATGTCTGACCCTGTGCTAAGGGCCCCAGACTTTGACAAACCATTCCTAGTAACCACAGATGCGTCCAAGCGAGGCGTGGGAGCAGTTTTAATGCAGAAAGGACCGGATCAAGAATTCCATCCTGTCGTGTTTCTCAGCAAAAAACTGTCTGAGAGGGAAAGCCACTGGTCAATCAGCGAAAAGGAATGCTACGCCATTGTGTACGCGCTGGAAAAGCTACGCCCATATGTTTGGGGACGGCGCTTCCAACTACAAACAGACCATGCTGCGCTACAGTGGCTTCATACCGCCAAGGGGAATAACAAAAAACTTCTTCGGTGGAGTTTAGCTCTCCAAAATTTTGATTTTGAAATACAACACATTTCAGGAGCTTCTAACAAAGTGGCTGATGCACTCTCCCGGGAAAGTTTCCCAGAGTCAACTGGTCAAAAATTGTTCTTGGACTGAAACATATTGTTAGTTTTTATATAATCAGTAGTATGTCTAAAGGTGCATGTGTCTTATTAACTCTGTTTTCTCCTAGAGCTCCAGGAAGAAATCACAGCCAGTGTGGAACCGGACGTCCAACACTATCTGTGATTTGGGGGGCGTGTCATAACTATAAAGGGAAGGGTAACAGCTCTCCTGTGTACAGTACTATAAAATCCCTCCTGGCCAGAGACTCCAAAATCCTTTTACCTGTAAAGGGTTAAGAAGCTCGGGTAACCTGGCTGACACCTGACCCAAAGGACCAATAAGGGGACAAGATACTTTCAAAGCTTGGGCGGGGGGGGGAAAGGCTTTTGTTTTGTGCTCTTTGTTTAAGGGGTTGTTCGCTCTTGGGACTGAGAGGGACCAGACATCAATCCAGGTTCTCCCCATCTTTCTAAACAAGTCTCTCCTATTTCAAACTTGTAAGTAAAAAGCCAGGCAAGGCGTCTTAGTTTTACTTTGTTTTCTCAACTTGTAAATGTAAAAAACACTCTTTTACTAGAGTGTTTATCTTTGTTTGCTATACTTTGAACCTGGGCTAGAGGGGGGTCCTCTGAGCTCTTTAAGTTTGATTACCCTGTAAAGTTATTTTCCATACTGATTTTACAGAAATAATTTTTACCTTTTTCTTTAATTAAAAGCCTTCTTTTTAAGAACCTGATTGATTTTTCCTTGTTTTTAGATCCAAGGGGTTTGGATCTGTATTCACCAGGAGTTGGTGAAAGGAAGGAGGGGGGAAGGGTCAATTTCTCCTTGTTTTAAGATCCAAGGGGTTTGGATCTGTATTCACCAGGAGTTGGTGAAAGGAAGGAGGGGGGAAGGGTCAATTTCTCCTTGTTTTAAGATCCAAGGGGTTTGGATCTGTATTCACCAGGGAATTGGTGAGAGGTTTCTCAAAGCTTCCCAGGGAAGAGAATGGTGGCAGCGGACCAGAACTAAGCTGGTAGTTAAGCTTAGAAGTCCTCATGCAGGCCCCCACACTTGTACCCTAAAGTTCAAAGTGGGAATACAGCCTTGACAGGGTTATTTTGCCAGGGATGGTGAGAGTATATGGATGCTCAGACACACATTCTGTATTATCTCCATCTACCTTGCTGGATTGGAGTGTTTGTAACTGCTAATGAAACTATGACAAATACAGAAGATTTTTCTTAAGTGTGAGTATTGCAACCCTGCACTCTGGGCCCGATCTTGGTACAAGAACCTATCAAAGCACAGAGTGTTAATGAGGAATGCTTAAGTAACCAAGAAATCAGGCCACACTAGCAAGTTCAATGAGTTTTCATGGCTCCCAATGAATCGGGAAGCCTTGGTATGGCATATTTCTAAAGTGATGATATTGTGAGTATAAACTTGACCACTACTACCATTTAGTTCTTTGGGCTTTACATTCGTACCAGAGTGTTTTTCTCCTGTTTCCAGTTATGAGTGGAGATTGCTGATCTACATTCCCTAATCCCTATAGTGCAGGAAATAATGTATTGTAATGCTGATTTCCTTGTTTTACATCAGTTTCTCAGTGCAAAATGACACTTTTCAGTTGTCTGTGAAGAGCCATGGTACCTTTTAATGTATAAAAATAAGCTGCTTTTTATGTATACTTTATTAAAATATTTTAATATCTCCTAGAATATTACTATTAATGAAAGTTAATATTTTGCACCTTTTTAGTGTCTTCCATCTGAGAATCTTAAAGTCATTTACAAGTATTTAATGAATTAAGTCTTGCAACTCCTTTGTGAAATACATAAGAGACATTCTGCCAAGAACCACTATATCCACCACTGAAAGGCAATGTTGTGCAGAGGCCTGTATTCTAAGTTGGTCGGTGTAACAGCAGTCCACCTCTGCCTGTTGCAGAAAACTGTTTATAAAAGCAGTAGAAAAACCAATCTAGTCTGTACCAGTTTAAATTAAAAGAACTGTGATAAGGGGTTGTCAAAGCTCCTGGGTTGGCATGACAACCAGCTGAAAGTTTCTAGAAATGGGAGGAAATGTCCATAATGAAATGTGTTTTTACTGGTTAAATATAATTGGATGAGGGCTTCTATGTTTATTACGTTATCTGTGGTATGATGAGGAGGTCACTGAGTGGGAACACATGGACTGGAAGGAGCAAGCTTTACCATCATGGCTGCTACCCCCCCCCCCCCCCGCCCTCATCTCCTGAGCCCAGGATCCACCATGACATTGCTGGGCTTTTGTCATCCTTAGCCTGAAAGGAATTGTGATCAGAATGTGCAGAGAAAGGGGGAAACCAGGTAACGTCCCCTCTACCAGCTTCAGCTAAATCTTGAACCCCCTTGAACTTTGGGTTCCTGCTGTCTCTCTCCTCCGGGTGTTATTTTTCTTCAGAACCTTATTTCTTCTCTTTCCTACCTTTCTCTTTTGCCTTTTCTCAAATAAGAGCGAGGCTCAGCCTCCCAAGTCAACTCCATCTTTCGCTACAGTCCTAAGAGCCTGTGACCAGAGATGCAGCTAATAGCAACATCTTAAACTTTGCCTAATGCTTGTACAAGTTTACCAGATTTCAGAGAGGCTGATAAGACTGCTCTGGGCCTGCGTTTCTACAGCAATGATGCTGCAAGGGAAAGAAATCCAGAAAGAGAAGCTACATTTTCTCTCTCTCTTTTGTGTGCTTGTCTGTTTTTTTCTTAAAGAAAGCAGGATCAGACCATAAACAGCTTCAGGCAAACTAAACTAACTTTTTCCTCTTTTCTCACCAAAGAGACAGTCAACATTTTAATACCATCTAAAAAGACTGTCAAGCAGAAGATTATTCTATAAGTGAATCTATGCAGCTAAAGGGAATAGGGAATATTGTTAAAATGAAACTTTTCTTAATACTTGACACTTCAAATTCTTTAATTGTTTTTTCATTTTTTGTCTTTTGTTAAAAAAGTTAGAGATGGTAAATGGTGGTTGTTACAATGGGATTAAGCCAATGATAATTTGACAAGAAGTGCCACACCACACTTAACTTTTTAATATGGTATGGAATACTGGACTCACCGTTGTAGTTCTTCCCTCAGGCTGGGTGCTGCATAGCAGCTCAATCTTCTCTAGTATGCTCTGTGATGGACGCTCTGGTCCTGCAGCACACCATCAGCTTCTCACAGCTCAGCCCTCTGGCCAGGTCACATTTAAGTCCATCACTTTCATGGTAACACAGTCCAACAAATAAGAAGCCCCAGTGTCCTTACAAAAACTGGTTTTAGCTCTATTTCTGGGTTCCGTGGTCCTCACATCTCTTTTCTCCAGGCTTTCAATGGCCCTTATACCCTTCACAAGCCATGGCAGATGCAGATACTTGCTGCACAAATGGAAAATTAAAGACTCTTCAGTGTGTGACTGTGGTCACCCAGAATAGATCATGTACCTATAACAATGCCCCATTCACAAATATAAAGGAGGCATCACAGCAATACACTCCGCTACTCCAGACACAATTATCTGGTTTAACCATCTGAATGTAAAATTATAGTTGGAGCTCTACATCTACCATCAGCCATATGAAGAAGGATCGCCTTCTTCAGCCTCACGCCACCACCTCAGCAGTGACTGGTAGAGGAACCAAACCCTCCTGCTTCTCTGGGCTCCAAATCAGGGACCCTGAAGTGAGCAGGCAAGGTCTTTCTAGTCAAATGTGCCCCTGCTATCTCTCTGGGATCCTTCATACCATAGCCCGGGGTGGCCAAACTTGGTGGCTCTCCGAGCCCACCCTTTTAAAGTTTCTTTTATAAAGTTCTTCAGTTAAATACCGCCCAGTGCACTTCCCAGCCTGGGAAGGCCCAGACCTGCCCTTTTATCAGGGCAAACCACCTTAGTCTGCTGTACTCTCGTAGCTACCCTGTGTCGGTCTGGGCTGCTTGCCAGCCTTCTCTACACAGGCAAGAATCCCAGGGCTTCCTTCTTGACCCTCCTGGTCTCCATACTCTCTGCAGTCACTCTCTGGAATCGGAATTCCGTCCTTTCCTGCCTGAAACTCCATTCTAATTTAAACTAACCACCCAGATTCTGTCTCAGGTGGGACTCATCTTTAAATCAAGCCTTGCCCACCCTCCAGGTGTAGCCAAGTAGCATAATTGGCCTCAGGACCACATTAATCCTTTCTGAGCTTATGTGGAGGTACATACCCCATCATATATTGTGACAGTAAAAGGGGGTTTAATGAACATTTTGGGCCTGAGATACATCCTTATCAACACAACATGTAGAAGGATATTATTGTAATAGCTGGGATCAGTTAGAACTGGAACATAATGGATCAAAACTGGTGTGTTGGGAATTAGGTCACTTTGTAGACAAGCTAATGAGAGGATGGCCTATTCTGCTCATCACACACCTTAAAGAAAGAGACTTTGGGGAGCAAAAACATGGATTCCAGGGGATTCCTTGGGAAAGGCTAACATGCATCTGCTTCACTCCAGAAACTCTTCCCTTCATGATGAACTTCAAGGGTCACTGAAGAAGTCAATCCCTTAGCACACCAGTACTGATGTCTGGCCATCACCACTGAACCAGCAGAACCCTAGGTTGATGCACGTGAGAGCCTGCTGTATTTTTGTTTCCCTCGTGTGTTCCTTTCCACGCCCTATTATCTTCTTCCAACCCTGTCTCTCTCTCAGATTTTGACCTGATCCTCAGACTGATCAGTTGTCAATTCCAATATGCTTTATAGCTGGTTTTGGATTCTTTTTCATCAGTATATCCTAATCAATAAAACGTACTCATGAATATTCTATTTGTTTTCCATGGGACTAAGTAGGCGAAAGTCTCTGTATTCAAAACCTTGAACCCCATGACAGGGTCATGCTAATATCTTTGACTCTCTAGGCCAACTTATTTCACTGAATGATCAGTAGCTACCTCAGAGACAGAACACAGTTGCTGTTTAGCAGTGCATACCAAAATTACACAGCAGATTACAGCAAGAAGTGGGAACATCCCAGAAATTTATGTAGGTGGATTATAATTAGAGTATTTAGTTAGTACATTAATGTTATAACCCTTATTTTACCAAAAATGCCAGGAGACCTTTAATGACCAAATAGTCAGGACCTTTGTTGTACTTTTCACCCAAAAAAAGTAGTTATGCAGTTATTAATACATATATGAAGTGTATGAAATACTGTAGTCACATTGCCTAAGGAAATATCACACACACCCTAACCTCCACCATCGTCTCATTTCACCACCACACCCCACACACACACCTCCAAGGATAATTCAGAGCACAGATGGACAAAAGTGGTCCACCTGCTTTTAGTTAGTTAGTACATTAATGTATTTAGTATTTAGTATTTAGTTAGTACATTAATGTTATAACCCTTATTTTACCAAAAATGCCAGGAGACCTTTAATGACCAAATAGTCAGGACCTTTGTTGTACTTTTCACCCAAAAAAAGTAGTTATGCAGTTATTAATACATATATGAAGTGTATGAAATACTGTAGTCACATTGCCTAAGGAAATATCACACACACCCTAACCTCCACCATCGTCTCATTTCACCACCACACCCCCCCCCCACACACACACACCTCCAAGGATAATTCAGAGCACAGATGGACAAAAGTGGTCCACCTGCTTTGTTGTCAGACTGAGTTTCACCGAAATACTCCATTGGGAGTTCTGCCTTTTCCTTTTGGAATGTCTCACATATATGCTTTCTGGATACAAACTCTTACTGAACCTGCTTTGACAGTAAATTTTCAAACCAAATCCCTATGTACTAAAGTCATGATTGATACCATATTAACTGTGGCCCCAAACTGGTAGCAATTGGCTACAGCATATACTACGGTCCTGATCCTTACCTGGTGCCAGGATGCATAGATCTGTTGAAACCAATGGAGTTAAACCAATTAACAGCATCTTAAGATTGTGTTAAAAATAAATACAACAAGGAGTCTGGTGGCACCTTAAAGACTAAAAGAAGTGAGGTTTTTACTCACGAAAGCTTATGCCCAAATAAATCTGTTAGTCTTTAAGGAGCCACCAGACTCCTTGTTGTTTTTGTAGATACAGACTAACACGGCTACCCCCTGATTCTTAAAAATAAATGTCTGTCTATATAGAAGGCCCACTCAGTAAGGACATTAGTTTAAAAGAAAAAATTGAGGAAAAACATCATAAATCAGAAAGTCAGCTGTTCAGCTCCATGCAATGGTACAAAATAGTGTGGGCTTCACAATATAAGCGCATGCTTACAGATCCTATATTTTTCATGACCTGAAGCTCCTTTGTTATACAGTTCAGAGAGGTCATGCTTACTGTTATACAGCATGTACAGAACATTACTATTGTCTGGCTTGTTATAAATCAAAATGTATTTGTTTATTTAGATTTCACTCCCTTCATAACTGTTTATAGATCATATATGAATAATTTTTATTTCACTCAAAAGTTTACAAAATACAATGAAGCTTGCCATTCCTTGTGATGTGATGTGATGTGGTGTGGTGTGGTGTGGTGTCTTGGAATCAATGGCTAATCAACCAGAATTGTACTGGCTACCACTGATCTCTTATGGCGAAGTGGGTGAAAGTAGGGATTAGGTAAATTTTAGCCTCCATTGTCAGACTTAACTAGTGATTTTTGGTGCCCAATTTGAGATACTTTCCATGGGCCTGATTTTCAAAGTCTGTGTGCTCAGCACTTTCTGAAAAATCAGGGTAATTTTTAAATGGCTCACCCCAAAACTCACAGGTCACTTCTGAAAATTTAAGCCTGTAAAGTTTATGGTTTTAAAAGTCAAATGAAAAAAATACCAAGATTCACTTTTATTTTGTAATTAAAAGCTAATAAATATTAGGCCCAATCAACACACAATTTTAGATTTATGCAAGATACTGTTTCATCAGCACTGTTACTATTGTATTGCACAGCAGCAGGAATTCATGTCACTCTTCCCTAAATATATAATGCTAACTGAAATTATTATGCTTCAAGGTATTTAAAAGATGCATTTTGATACAAAAATGAGATATGAACAACATCAAAAAGAGAAAGTCTAATTAGTAGATAACTCACGTCTAGCCTATTTTATTTTTATTTTTAAGTGCCACAGAAAATAGGCTTGTCAGTAAGATTGAAACAAGGTTTGCTGCTCTCATTTTAAGCAGACAGCTGAGAAAAGAAAACATGCGGAATATGAGAAAAGCCCACCAGCTGGAGTACTTGTCAAGTCCACCAAAGCAGCAGATGGTAATTGAGGGGTGGAAGAAAGGACTGAGGAGTAAAAATATTTTTACAACTTAGTTAATAGAAAAAAAATGGGAGATTGTTACATGGCTTTACGCTGGAAACCTATACAAGTCTCATTCAAAGAGAGTCAAAAAGCAGCCCAAGAGATCTGAGGGGGTCACTAATTAGACTTGATTTTTCATTGTACATGATTACCCAAGGCTGAGGACAAAAAATGAGCACAAAATGTTACTAATCACAAGTAATTCTAGTGATAGACAATGTCACAAATAAGCCATAATTTATGTAAATAAACAGAGTAAGTATCCAGATCCTTCCCCAATGTCAGCCCTATCGATTCCATTGGCTCATAAGCTTTACCCATTAGAATGCAAATAGAATATTTAAAACACTAATATTATTAAAATCAGGATAGAAACTACTGTGCAATCTCTTACAATGAATTCCATAAGTCTTATCTTCCACACTGATGAGGAAGGGCTTCTGCTAGAAGTACAACAGTGCCAAAAGGAATCAACAAATGGGTTAAAAGCTTCTAAATATCATAAAGAGAAAATCTGTGACAGAGAGCACGATGGTATACTCAGAATATAGGGTTTGTCTGCACATGAGCATTCAGGAAAGTTAATGTGAGTTAACTAAAGGTGTGAATTTAAAGTGGATCAGTTAAACCATATTCAACCCCTGTGTGCATGCTCTTTTATCTTAAATTAACTTCCAAAGTGAAGTAAGCTAAATTGAATTAAGTGCACTTTAATTTTGAATAAGACTATTTACACAGGGGTTTAATGTGGTTTAACTAATCCACTTTAAAATTAATTTGGATTAATTTTCCTCAATGGCTATGTGTAGACAAGCCCGTAGAAAGGAAAAATAGTAAATCCTGGTCCTGTAAAGGTGGTCATGTGGGGCAGATACCAGCACAGAACCACAGTGACTTTAGTGAAGGCCCACTTCTACAGAGCTCATTGTAGGATTAGAGTCAACAATACAATTTTCATAATAGATAAGGTTTTGATACCCACATGTTATTCTTGTGTTAGTCTCTGTGTGGAACTCTTCAATGTTAAGCACTCACTCCAGCTTGAGAGACAGTAAATTGGTAGCCCAAAGGCTTTTGGTTATTTAAATGGGTGTCTCTCTCCGTGAACATTTTTGACACACAGTCAATTGTGTCCAGTCCTGAGATACATCATCTTTGGATTCCAGCCCGCTTGCTTAGGAGGACATTCAATTTGTGATTCAGCATGTAACACATATCACAAAAGCATTTGATGCCTATTACTTCGATATAAAATTTTAATTACCACATTTAACAAATGTGAAAAAAATCAATCCTCTAGATTCTGTCAGCATATAAAACAGTGGTGCACATCAGAAAACTGTCTGTATTTGACAGTTTTCTTCCAAGGTAATATCATGATTGGCATGCAGTAGTGGAGAAGCATGGCTTCATTTATGCTTCATCAATCATAATTAGAAATCCACATAAATTATATTCATGGTAACAGGGAATGATTGTGATAATTTAAAATCAAATATTCTTCATTTGACTTTCCTAGCACAGTACATGAAAAGTGAATAGTATAACTATTATTGTTAGGAGGGAAGTGAATGAAAATGGTTATAAATAGAACTGGTGAAGGTTAGGACAAGTCCAGGTTCATAACAAGATAACTGTACAAGGACCATGGAAGAGCTAACAAGATTTAACACAAAACATTGAAATTTCTTCATAGAATAACTTTTTGGTGTGTATAATGATACAGTTGCAAGTGTTTGCATTAAATCATGTGGGATTTCATGTTAATTATCTTTACTATCTTTGCATTTACAGTAAAGCAATACTAAGCTACTGCAAGGTTGTAATTTCTGCCACAAAAAATAAAAAGTAAGATTGGGGTAGGAGGCTCTGAACACAGTCTAGTCTCAGAGATTGGTCCACATCACAAAACCACCTGGGAAAGAGTAGTTAATCAATACAGTGTTCCCCCACCCCTGTATTGTAAATGCCTCTAGGAGTGGAGCTCAAATTGTATCATAGCACCAGGAATTCTTTCAGATTGAGGAGCATTTTCTTCTCCCTCCCCCACTGTTTTCTCTAAATCACCACAGTTTTCTGTCTTCCGCAAGAGCAGTGAGGAAATCAAACCAATTTTTACTCCTTTGTGAAATGATGAGAATACAAATCTATCGACTACCATGAATCAGCCTAAGGTTACTCTATTTATGCAAGCTTTTCCCTTAACAATGAGAGATTAGTGTATCAAGAGTGTGAAGCTTCAGGGCGAGTCTGGAAGAGGAAAAGAGTGAAGAGAACATGGAACAGACAACTCATAATTGTTGTATTCTTCATGCATGTGTTAGAAAGAAAAACAAACCAAATTTTATATATCAATCAATGCACTCCATCAAAAAGGGGCTTAGGTAAGAGATTGACTACAGAGGTATACCTGCAGCCCAGCTATGCCAAACTCTGTGGGTGATATGGAAAACCCTTACTACACAGCCCTGCACTGAGTCAATAGGTGTCTAGCAATGATTTTAGGGGAAACAAGAGTTTTGCCATTAACTTCAGTTGGAACAAGAACACTCCCAAGAAGTTTATTTTATTTTTCTTATCTGCAGAGTATGAGCCAAATCCTGTAGCTTTAACTGAGTCCTTACACAGGCAAACTCCCATTCAATTAATAAAAAGGGGGTGTATGTGTATGTGTGTGTGTAGGTGGGAGGGACATCAGGATTTGTATACACAGACATAATGTTAAGTTACCTTTGATGAAGGAAAAGAAATGACTTCTCTAGCTTACTTCAACTATATTCTGGATTCACTAAACGACCAGTCACTCTATACTCACAGCTCATGTGAGGACCATTTAAAGACTCACAGGTGCAGCAGGAATCAGTTAACAGGACCTATGACTATGTGGTAGTCTTGATTTATAAAGGATGTGACTCAGGAGGAGGCCAGGATCAATTACACCTAGAGTGTACAGGCTAATATAAGAAAAGGCTCATGCATAGTTTAAAGAGGTGCAGCTCTAGATTGTATTGTTCTGAAACTGCGGGGAAGTTTATTTTGTTTTTAGTTAACATGTTTTGTTTAATGCTTCTTCTGCTCCGTTAACTCATTATTCCTTGTGACTTGGTGTTTGTAGCTATAGACAACATAGACAATTAGGTCCCTGTCCCCAGTAGTTTATAATCCAAAATTCAAATCCTGAAACACTTGAGGAGATGAGTAACTTCTACTTATATGGGTAGCCCCATGGCCTTCAGGAGGGTTATTTGTGTGAGAGAAGTGAATCATGGGTGAGCTTGCAGAACTGGGGAACAAATAATTCAAGTTGAGCTATGTAGGCAGTCCCTTATACACCCATGGGATCTCACTGGATACCCAGCAAGAGCAGGAGTCCTCATGGATCAGCTGGTGAGGTCACAGCCTAAATGGATAAACCACATAACCAGATACAAATCAACATGTGTTGGCTCACATCTTTGCAAGTATACTCATGTCACCCTGCTCATGACACCATTATAGTGATTGGTACAATGCATCATGACTGCTAGACCCTGATCAAAGACATCCACAGGTTAACAGAAAGTATTGTACAGAATATATTTGCAGGATGTTGTAGGGGAGCTTCCAAAACACGATTAAAACTATTGCAAACAGTCATTCATTTTCATAAAAACAAAAGTAAGCCAAAATATTTAAGCATAACAAAGTGAAGGGCTACTGGGGGTGAGGAAGAAATGGAAACTGACTCATGTATATTGGGGTACATTGTTAGCTTGAGAAGAGATGAGCCAAGAAAAATAATTCAAGTTCCATAAAGGGAGGAGAGAAGTATATACTAACAAAAACTCCACCTTTTCCTAGGTTATTTGCCAGGTCACACAAGCAGAAAAGAAATTTTGCTTACTTGGGGGGGGGGGGGAACTCCCCCTCACCTGCACCCTTAACATATTTATTATTTTGCATTTCCATTTTATGTATGATGTCATTTGATTTGATGCCAGAAACATATGAGCTTGTACCACTTTTCATGTAAAACTATAACACACTGTAATTAAAAATAAACAGAACATATTTTTTCCTGCTTGGGATGACCTTTAGTTTGCATTGAAATGTTTGCTTTTGATTTTGTCTTGTAAATTTATATAAGCCTAGTAATTTTAACAAGATTCTGTTTTTATCCAGCATTTGCAAGGGAAATGTAAGCAGGATGTGGTAAGTACATTTTGAGAACATTATGTGAGCCTTCACAAATACAGTGCATTGGGTGTGTATTTTTTAACAAGTCTCAGAGGGGTAGCCGTGCTAGTCTGGATCTGTAAAAAGTGACAAAGAGTCCTGTGGCACCTTATAGACTGACAGACATAATGGAGCATAAGCTTTCATGGGTCTCTTTGTCGCTATTTTTTAACAATGCTCCCTATCATCTGGCATTAGGCATACATTGTGGCATTTCATTCTAGAACACATTTTCTCCTATTCACTGTACTGAAAATGTTTTCCTAAACAGATAAAGGTGCCTATTTTGCACCCTAATAAAGAAATCAGCTGTTGCCCAAACTTTATTAATTACAAATTTTAAATTGGATTGGTCCATGTTCAGTCCTAAGGTACCAGAATTGAGACCTTAGCTCTATTTCCAGTAGAAGCCAAACTGTGATAGAAGCCAAGCAAGATACTCAGGATTATTTGATATCCATGTGACGTGAGCATAGTTTGAGAATGAAATTAAATCAGATCAGCGGCTCATCCTGTGGCTATATGGAGTTCAGCCGGAACAGGCTGTCTTCTTTTTTCCTTAGCAGAGTTAGCACAGTTTGGTGAGGAAGAATGGCCTTAGGAAGGATGGTCTATGGCCTGGCACTAGTCTGGAATGCAGTTGCTCTGGGTTCAATTCCCAGCTCTTCCACAGACTCTCAGTGTGATCTTGGACAAATCCCTTAAAGAGAAATTCACCCTACTACTGTAGCCACTTTATGTCAGCATAGAAAAGGACCAGACACCTCTTTTCCCACCATCTGGGAATGTCCCAAGGGGAGTGAAAAGAGGCATTTCCCTGTGCATGAAGAGGTGTCCCCCTAGGGGCCATGACAGACAGGACAGAAGTTAGGGCAGGCCCAGAATATGGGCAGTTGCAAGTCACCACCTTTCTGTCCACATTGGGATCTGATCAGGGATGAATTCAGTTTAACTTCTCTGTGCCTTAGGAGTATTAGCCCCATCTGTAATATGGGGCTAATAATATTTCCCTGCCTCATAGAGGTATTGTAATTATAAATCAATCAATCAATCAATGTCTGTGAGATGCTCAGACTCTGTGGTGATCGGAGACATATAAGAATGTAGTTAGATTCAGGAACTTACAAGCTCATGGACTGTTTTGTATAAGGAGATCACAAAACCCAGCTACATGGTTTTCAGAAGTTTTTAAAATAACAATTCTAATCTAAAGTTAATAACACGGCATTATGCTGCAATGATATAAGAAACAATTATGTCACTCCTCACTGTGTGCTCAGTCATATTAATGCTCAAAGGCTATGCTGTATTTTCCTTTTTTTCCCCACCATCAACAATTTATTCTCATTCACAAACCAGGAGAGATAATTAAAATATAACTTGCAGCAGTAACAAACTTGAGAGAGGAGTACATCATGATGGATTCACAGCAGTAGGCCCTCTCCTGGGAACCTGATGCCTTTTGGCTATAGTACAATTAAAAACAAAAATCCAAGTTCTGCTTTCTTTATCCATTAATCTTTCTGTGCCTTCTAGATGGTGAGGCTCTCAACCATAGAATACTGGGATCATTCATCACTAAGGCACTGAAGAAGCAGCTTTTGAATAAAACTACAAAAGACTAATGAATTTGAAATTAAGTTTAATGATTGGATGTCTATAGCTGTATCCTAACCCAGCTTGGCTTTTGCACTGAAAATAGGTATGGTACAAATGTTTTCTGAGCAGCATCGTGAAATATAAACTAAAAGTTTATATCTTGTTTTATCAATCTAAGTGGTGACTTATCACTGAGAAACCCAGCTGTTAAAGAAAGTAAGAGCCTACACACTATGTTGATGGATGCCATAGAAATGCCTATAAATAAATAAATTGAATTGCAGTGGAGATTCTGACAAATGAAAAGTGGCAAGTAAAATGCTCAAAGATTACCAAACAGCGCTGGTGAAATGTTTGTATTTTCTGGACCAAGTGCAATGGATGGTAATTAAAGATTCACTCTCTTCTAAATGGAAATGATAATGTCTGAAATCCAATGTACAATTTATATATATATATACACATATATCTTCTTTAAAATGCAGAATTAATGAACTTTGCTTCATTGGTAGACATTATATCTCATCTGTTAAAGTAATACAGACATAGGTATTTACTTATGCCTGTCTGGAGTTCTCATCACCATAATACTGAGAGCACCTCACAAATAGTTAATGTAATCTGACAGTATCCCCATGAGATAAATGGTTACTAGCCACATTTTACATGGGGGAAGCTGCATCAATGATAGATTAAGTGACTTGTCCAATTTCACCCTGGAAATGTGTGTCAGAGCTGGGACTAGCACCTAGATTTCTTGACTCCAAGGTCTCTACTGTAGCCACATGGTCATCCTCCTCCCTCATAACTGTGTGTTTAGTATAGTACTGAGGATTAGAGCTGGACAAAACACGGGCTTTCCAGTTCATGAGCTATTTCACATTCTCAACATTTGGATTTGTTCAAAACTGAAACAAATCTTTTTTTTTCCCCCTCAAAATTTCCTCCTAACTGGAAATCCTGGGGGGAAAAAGTAGTTTGAGAATAACTGACGCATGGTATTTCTGCCAGGGCCCCCCACATCTGTTGGGTGAAATTGACATCATCATCAGCTCACTCAGTAGCTAATGGGGCTTCCAGGGCCTGCAGAACCAGAATATTATTTAATTTATGAGTCTAGCAGCCCCAGAGTACTCTTCATAGAAAGACTGTTCTGGAACTGCCGACTCAGGAAGTCTATCCCAGGTCTTCCAGACTCCTTGTTCCGTAGCCCTGAGAGCCTTGATTTGAGCTGGGTTTCTCAGGGCTTCCAGACTTCCTGCTGAAGAGCTGCACTCTGTTTAGAGCTGGGCTCCCTGGGCTTTCAGGCTCCTGGCTCCCATGGCATGGGGCTGACAAGCCCTGGCATGGCAGGGCTGCCTTGGAGCTGTTGACCCTGAAAGACCAGGCTCCATAGCCTTGGGGCAGCCCGTATGGTGGGGCTCTCTCTGTTTCTCTATCTTCCTGAGCAGAACATACTAGCTCTGCCTTGGCAGCCAGCTGGGAAAGTTTTTGTCAGTTTCACTGGCAGAAAGTAAAATTGATCAGAGCCTTCCAGGCCAGCAGCTAAGGAGAGGTCATTTTGATTTTCCAGATGGAAAATCTATCGATTTGCAAAACTAAAAATCTCTCACCAAAAATTTTGGTTTTGTGAAAAGGGCATTTTTCATCAGAAAATCATTCAGACAGAAAACTCAACCAGCTTTACTAAGGGTGCACTTTGCTTTGCAACATATTCTCTTAGAGGTGTTTTTTTTTTTAAATGTATATTTTTAAGTGAATAGTGTATGCAAGAAAGAAATAAGTCTCTGGACATTGAGATTCTGTATTTATCAACATAACAGATATGGGAAATGGTGGCATGACCTTTATTTGCTTCAGTTTTGATCTGAGAGGACAATCTCCAAAGTGGAGGAAGTGCTTCATTCTAAACAGCGATTAACTTCTGCTCAGATTGCAAATGAGGATGCCAACTAATGCCACTTGAAGCTTAAAATGATGGCTTTGTGATGAAAACCTTGCTCATTAGCATCTGCATTAAGACCAGTTAATTCATTTCACATAGGCCAGCCAACAGTTGATGGATAGCAACAACTTTTGGTTACTGATATTCTTCATGAGCTGCAAACTGCTGAGATACACTATGCCTGCGCTACAGTGCCTATATTGACATAGCCCTCTAGTGTAGATGCAGTGTACCCTGACAGGAGTTTTTCTGCCAGTGTAGGAACATCACGTCCCCGAATGACATTGGTTTTGTCAACAGAAGCACTCTTGGCAGGGTCTACACTGGGTTTTTTGTTGGTTTAGTAATGTCACCAGGGAGTGTGTGTCTTTCACACTCCTGACCTATAAAGTTATATCAGTATAAGTTTTAAGTGTAGACCAAGCTATAGAACGACTGAATCTATCACATCATCAATCTCTGAACCATCTGCTCCCCCTTGTATCCTTCTAAATGTAATGATGAGTATAGCATGACTGACAGGGAAAAGTCAAAGGCTGAAAAAATACTAAATTCCAAGCCCTGTGAAAAAGGATTACGTGTGGTTTGGAGGTTTTGGTAAGAGCATTATGGTATGTAGTATCACTTTCCTCAGCTAAGAAAATACCCTGAGCGTTCTTGGAATGTTTTAGTTGAATTATAGTAATTTTCAAAGCACTGGGCCAGTTGCTTACCTGGTGTAACTCAGAGTGGCTCCCCTGAAATCAATGAAGCTATGCTGACTTACACCAGCAGAAGATCTGGCCCAGACTTTTCAGTCTTGTTTCACGTCACAAAAAAATGTCTTAAGACAACTGTTGCTTTATATACATTCCAATGTCCAGGTTTCTTTAACGTTTAACCTTAATTTTGTATTTCCTGGATTTATATTGGTTGATTTTTTTAAATTAAATTTAATTTGTTTACTATATAACATTCTTGCAAGTATTTTGGCTCATAAGTGGCTGATGTACTCTGATACCTTTAATTTTACCTTAACAATGTATTTTGTGAGAGAGAGTTTCTTGAGTTAGTGGTGCTGAAAATATCCCTTATTCAGGATGCAGTAGGAAAAAAGAGATCCTTCCTGAGAGAGAGAATGGGCACACCACCACTTACAGAAGAGACTGCTCTTAAAGACCTCAGGTTCAATGTCTCACAGAGATGAGTTGTGTTGACAGCAATACTTGATTCACAATGTAGAGTGAAATTCAAATGAAACTTCATCTGGGTTCAGATGCCATTCACTGTAAAAATAACCTTATAAAATGAAGAGACCTGTTATCCTCTTTCATTTCCTGGCCTTTCTGGTAAAGAAATGTCAATTACAGTTTGGAAGAAAACCTTATTATGAGATAGTATCTAAATCAGAAGCAAATATGGTCTGTCAAAAGCTGTTGCTCTACCTGAAAAAGACTCTTTATACATAGAGATATTTGTTATCCCCACCCAACAACTTTGAAATGTCCAGGAGACATTTCTGTGTTACTTCCTGAAGCATTGCCATTCATGTATTATTCAGTTCATGCAACACACATTGCAGAGAAAAGATGCCATGTCACTATAAATTACAAGACTGTAAATATGTTGACAGGGGCTTGTTATTTTATAATAAACCATGAGACTGAAGCTGGAGAGATTTATGTTTCTGGAATTATCAGATGCATTTATGGCTTTTCACAGCTGCCTGTCTGTTGTTACGGTGAGCAGAGAAACAGTACTTTCTAGTTTAGGTTAACCCCTTTTTCAGATTCACAGAACTTTGTCTGACTAATTCTTTCTCAGGTAATTTTTTTATTCTTTATATTAAACCAGACTGATGTGTGTGTATGTAGAGAGTTTGAACAAAATGTTGAGTCTTGTGTGCATGAAAAAAAATGCACATGTTCTTAAGAGAATTTTGCAAATGAATAGCTCAGAAACAGCTGGTTTTGGCCACATCAAACTTGAGCTATTCCGGAGTTCTCACAGTGGTCTAAGGAAAAGGTATACTTTGAAAACAAATGGTTCACTAAAAATGAGAAATGTTACATAAGACCAGTAAAATTTGCTAGCCATCTTTTTTTATTTTGAATCAAGCTAAATGATCTAATATGGCTTACACATATTGGAGGATACTGAACTGCTTTACTTTTGAGGTTATCTAAAATTTAAGATGGTACAACATTTTGAGAAGATAGCATGCTTTCTGAGGGTCCATGCAGAATGAGGATGATACTGCAAAGGGAGCTAACTTCCATGTTTGCACAGGCAGAGTCAGATCTCTGTTTGGTCCTTTATGGGTGAAAGTCACATAAAAATAGAGCTTAAATGGGCATTAAGTGGTGTATAGGCTTTGTGCTGGCACTCTACACAGGGTGAAATTCACCCCATGAACAGATCTGGGAGGCATAAACAAGTTCATGTTTTTAATAGAAACAAGCTTCTACTGCTGTAGTTTTTGTTAGCCCTTTATATCTGTTCAACGAACTTTAAGTTCTGCTTATAACTAGAAATGCAAAGCATGAAAAGTAAATACTTCCTGATTATGTTTTTTTTTTAAAAAACAGGAACATTAAAATTGGTTTCAGATGCAGCCGGTATTAACAATTTCCTTCTCTAATTCTTTTGCTCATCCCATAGCTTCCATATTAAAAATAGCATTAGTAGTTAAGGTCCAGGGAGCCAGCCACAGCTTTTATAACAGTAAATTCCATATGAATGTTTATGCACTGCACTGATGTAAAATACAGGACAGAGCTTTTCCTTCACAAAGGTGATTTCCAACCACACATTACTTTTTTTTGTACTCTCCTTGTGGAAATATTTCATTTCAGTTGAAGACTTGAAGATCCGCAGGTCTTGAAGATCTGCGCAAGTTGAGGCAGTTTTATGGCGTCCCTCTTTAGCTCTTGTTTGGGAACAACATGCGGTTGAACCAGGACTGGATAAGGAAAAGGTCAAATCCTTTCAAACCCCCAAGTCAGTTAGTCAGAGAGAGATGCTGTTAATCTGCAGAGTGTATCTCACTCAGCATTCCTGAGTCCCATTTCTGCTCTCCCATTCACAGGTGTATGTCTGGAGTATCTCAATTTAAGTAAAAGAAATTACACTGCTATACAATTGGCATGAAGTTAGTCTTAGGCCATTGGTCTCTGATGGCTACACAGAGGACCATGTCTTCAGCTGGTGGAAATGAATGCATCCAGTTGACTTCATTGGAGCCATGCCATTGCACATCAGCTGACAATCTGGGCCATGTTGACAATTGTAACCTGGTTCTTGTATGCCAATCGTTAACACTACTTCTTGACCATTGGACCGGTTCTCTTGTTATTTAAAAAAAAAGAAGACAATATTACCCTTGCATTAAAAGGCTCTATTTACTTAATCCATTTATTCATATATGGTAATCTCTCATTAAGATACCACCAGGTCTTTTGTGTGTGCAATTCTAGGGACCCACAATCAATAATCCTAGAACATGCATTGGAGATTATATGCATGGGGGTGGAAGGGTGGTTTAGAGTTTATTAGAGGATTTATTGATTTATTTCTTTGTTTTTGAGGCAATGACTGAATGAATTCATTGTTAAACTCACTACAAAATCATTGAACTTTTACAAGGGACAGCTGCATCTGCTAATGAGATCAGAAATTACTGAGCAGTAATTAGTAAAGCTGACTAGTAGAAGACTAGTAAAACTGAAATTTAGAGTTAATTTTTGTACACTGCTACAAGATTTAAGATTCCAAAGAAAGTAACTCATTCTTTTTATTAATTATTATTATTATTTATACCTCTTTTCATTGCAGGGAATTTAATAAGCAGCAAGCAGTTGGAGTCTAATTATTTACATAATCTTTGCAGCAATTCTTAGTTTCTGCAATATGTTTTCCTTTGTAACAACTTGGTGTTTCAAAAGAGTCTGTTATATTGCTTTGACACATTGTTTGCTTTTTTTATAGTATTAACAGTATTTGTGATACCTGAGTGGAAGGTATGATGCTTTCTTTCCCCCATTATAAACCCAGTTATTCCGTGAGTCTGTGATTTTGCATTTTTCTTAGTACTGGCTTGAGACTCAGCACACAAGATCTAATATAAATCTGTTTAAGGTCTTTATATAGTGTCTATCACCAGGGCATCTAAGCACTGCACAAAATGAAGATACAAAAAAAACCCCAAAAGATATTTTCCCTCTCTCATTCCTTGTTCCAATGGGAGTGAATTGCTTTCTTTTTTGTAAACAATTTTTCCTCTAAAACTCAGCTTACATCTGACAATTGTATGCATATCTCCCACAGCCTGGAAATCACAATATTAACCGTACGGACATTTATGTACATGCATCAAAAAGAAAACATTGTACCCACACTGCTAGACAAAAAGGGCAAATCTCATTCCTGTTTTTGTTAATTATCATACATAACAGTGGACACCATGCTGTGTTCTTCTCATTAAAGTAGCCAGAGCTTGTATTTAACAACTACATTCTCATATTTGTAAATTACATAGCTCTAAATCTAGACCTTGCTGTTAGCTGTAACTTGCAGCTGCCTGTTCTGCCCCTGCAGTGTATAGCTCCACCTTCCAGTATGGAGGGTGACCTCTATAGCCACACCCTATAGTCTTATACTAAAACAGCTGCTTGGCACTCTGAGGAATCTCCATCAGTGAGAGAGAAGAAAGCTGCTCATGGGATCATTCCTATTAGGCAAGGTGAAACTCACTGAGCAAACAGGCCTGGTTGTGTGGCCACGGGTCAACCATAATACACTCCTAATCTACTTCTAGAGGATCTGTCTTTTTCAAAGTGTAAAATAGTGATAACCTATTCATTCTGCAGAAACAGCCCTATTTGCACTGAAATTGTGGCCCATATGGTGGATACAACCCAAACATGAGTGAACATGAGAAACAGAACTTTCAGGAGAACAGCAAAATAATCTATTACCAATGCTGAAAAAGTGCAGATCTCAGAAGAGAATTTAGTAAGCTTAAATTGCAATTGCCTTTGGAAGAAATAACTTACACTCTTGTCTTCAGCCTCCGAAGATGTATAGTGCACAGGGAGCTCTCTAGCTATATTCATTCTCATACATCTTTCAACTACATCAGAAATCCAAATTCTAAATGTACCAGTGAGCAGCATTGTGTCTTTCATGATACTTCCTTGAGGATCCTGAGTCCAGAAATTATTACATGCATCCATAAATACAGTGTCATGGATGTTATATGTAAACTGGTCTTGATTTTACTTGACTATTTCAGAGTACTATTTATGAAGACAGGATGGAAATTATCTGCTTGAGCTTTGTTAAATATTAACATCAAATTTCACCTGATCTGAATTTTGGGTTTGAGCTTGATAATGACAAGTTATAAGATTCAAATCCTGAAGCCCCCAAACACAGTATGCAGGGGGTAGGGTTTAGGGAAGCTGTGCACAGTCAACACTCCATGTGCAATGCAAAAGGCAGCAGGAGGGGGAAGGACCACTGTGCATCTCTGTGGATCTGGACTTATAAATGAGAACATAGGCAGAGCAGAATAGGGGCTGGAGGACTCATGCCAAGGATTTCTGCAGCACGTGGCTGCAGCAGGTGGTCGTAATTACTAGTTTCCCTACTGCAATATTAAGTAATTAAGGAGGAGCTCCATGGTTACTCTTTTGACTGGGATGAGGAACCCATACTAAGCGTAACCATTCAGTCCAAAAAATGAATTAAAAGTAACATAAAGAAGAACATCATCAAGATGGTATATGTGGAGGAAGAAGCATGGATATGTTCTGAGTACATGGCTGGGAGCCAGGAACTCTTGAGTCCTAATCCCACTACTAACACTGACTGTGGTCTTCAGCAAACAATTTAAAGTCTCTGCCTCACCTTCCCCATCTGTAAAATGGGAATGATAATATTTATCTGATCAGAGTGTTGTGATAATTAGCTAATGTGTGTGAAGCTCCTTGAAGATATTAGGTATTATATAGAATCATAGAAGTGTAGGATTGGAAGGGACCTCTAGAGGTCATCTAGTCCAGTCCCCGGCACTCAAGGCGGGTAATAACTAGACCAGTGCTTCTCAAAGCCGGTCCATTGCTTGTCCAGGGAAAGCCCCTGGCGGTCCAGGCCAGTTTGTTTGTTTGCTGGGTCCACAGGTTCGGCTGATCGCGGTTCCCACTGGCCGCAGTTCGCTGATCCAGGCCAATGGGGGCTGCGGGAAGTGGCGTGGGCCGAGGGGTGTGCTGGCCGCCCTTCCCGCAGCCCCCATTGGCATGGAGCGGAGAACTGCGGCCAGTGGGAGCTGCGATCGTCCGAACCTGTGGACGCAGCAGGTAAACAAACCGGCCCAGACCGCCAGGGGCTTTCCCTGAACAAGCGGCGGCCTGACTTTGAGAATCACTGAACTAGACCATCCCTGACAGGTGTTTGTCTAACTTGTTCCTAAAAACCTCCAATGACTGAGATTCCACAACCTTCTAGGCAATTTATTCCAGTGCTTAAACACCCTGACAGTTGGGAGGTTTTCCTAATGCCCAACCTAAACCTCCCTGGCTGCAATTTAAGCCCACTGCTTCTTGTCCTATCCTCAGAGGTTAAAGAGAACAAATTTTGCCTTCCTCTTTGTAATAACCTTTTATGTATTGAAAACTGTTATGATGTCCCCCCTCAGTCTTCTCTTATCCAGACTAAACAAACCCATTTTCCCCCCAATTTTTCCTCATAGATCATGTTTTCTAGACCTCTAATAATTTTTTATTGCTCTTCTCTGGACTTCCTCCAGTTTGCCCACAATTTTCCTGAAATGTGGTGCCAAGAACTGGACTCCATCTGAGGTCTTATATATTTATATACTATAAATGCTAATTAACATTTGTATTTTCCATATGACCATAAAATTTACTCCCTGTGAAACCCTAATGGTCAAACTTAACCCAACAAAAGCAAAACTACTGAAACAAATGCCATTCCTCCATCCAAATTCACCCAGTGCTTTCTGACCCCAGCAGAATTCCTAGAATAGTAAGCTATTTATACATATACTGTCCATTGGCTGAACTGTCAGGGCAAAATGGCTACTCTTAATGAAAGGATGCATTTCTAAGTTAAAGTTACATCTGTGGTTGCCTGGAATTGGAGTATACCAACCAAGTTATGGCCATCCACTGCTGTATGCACAAGACTGGCCTTGCAATATCAATAACTAAAATCAAAGTTCTGTAAATTCCAATATAGATGTCTTTTTTTTTTCCAAAGCAAAAATAATGAGACTGGAATATGCACATTTTTTCCTTGTAGAATGTTATGAACAACCAGATCAGCCCATTAAGTCAATTTAAAAGTTATTTGTGTTGCTGCAGTAAAACAGCTTTCCATCTCCTGTCGACTGAAGCCCTAATTGGGGTCTAAGACTGAGCATAAATCTCCCATCATATAGAAAATTACAGCCTTGCTTTGTATTTGATGTGTGATGTCCTCTGTGATGGTTTTTTTTTAAGAACTCATGAATTATAACAACATCTAAGGCTGCAGCTGGTCTTACTTCTTAGCTTAAAGAACCATTGATGTAAACAGTATGTTCTCAGCTTGTTTTTCCCTGTTTTATTACTAGCTGAGCCAGTGCCAATAACAAGTTTTACAAGCCAGCACCACTCCACTCTTCCTAGAAAAATCTCAAATATAATGCCACAGTTTTATTTCTTCATTCAATAAATAAACTGTTATATTTTCAGGTTGCTTGACATTTTTTCTCTTATTTTATTGGATACTTGCTCCTTTTGGTGTGAACTTACTAATGAAAGATGCCGGTTCAACAGCTCTGAGGACTGAAATACTGTATTTATTCACAGAAGAGGTACAGTATAATCCACCCCCTTTATCTTTTCTTTTCAGTTAAGTCCAGAGAAAGGGAGGGCTGCAGTGGAGAAGAAGAAAGGATTTGTTGCAAGCCTCTTTGTTATGTACAGGTGTATAAAGCACAAAAGGGTATACCACTATAAATATGCAGAACAATGCAGAAAAGGAAGTGATAGCATTTTTCTGAGGAGTTTCTCCTAAGACCAGAAAGTGGAAGAATCTTCAGGTATCATATGAAAAATGCAAGGATCAATAAAATAAACTTTAATGCCAGCATCACAACAGGTAAAAAAATTCTTGCATACTCCACACATGAACCTTATCGTATGTGTAAGACCTCTGCAATTTTGCCAGTTTGGACTATACTGCTCAAAGGCAGTGAGAGAGTCCCTGTTCAGGGCAGGCGCTTTTGCATGTTTCACATGCATCCTCATGCCAGGAGTTGAGTCACTTAGCTAATTGGCAATAGTTTGTAGATCACACAAGAGCTAATGGGTGTTCCAGTGAGACCCAACCAAACAACAAAAGGAGAAATGAAGAGCTCACGACTATTCTAATGGCTGGATTTCCTATTATTCTGAACTGAAGTATCTGGCCTTTATCCATTAAAGAAGTCTGGCTAAAATTAATTTGTTGTCCATCATAGGGAACAGTGGAGCAGGGATAATTTGTCATTCCTAGAAGCTACAGATCCTATGAAAGTCACATTTAGCTATAAACTGTAAATCATAGTTCTATGCTAGCTACTAAAGAAAGTAACAGAAGCAGACCTCAGTGAAATAGGGACCTGTAAATCCCTTATCTTATACAGCTTAGCCTATTGGAGAAGATAGTGCTGTATATGAGTGTGAGCCCTATGAAAATCCAAGGGATTCATTATTTTATGCATTGGTGTCTGAGACCTGTAACATTTTTGGTTACAAGAACAATTTCCAGTCTGCTGGGAGGAAACCTGAATACATTGGCTTATCCATTAACAACAGAGAACTAGTGTTAGCAGGACTTTCACATCAGACTTTTTCTGACAAGGTAGAAAAAAAAAAGTTGGATATAGATTAACAGATGCTGCAGTCTCCAGTCTGGATCTGCTTAGACAACTGAAGAATTCTTGTGACACACAGTTAACTTATTTAGGATACACAGTAGATGAAAAAACTATCTCTGAGGGTCAAAAGTGAAACAGTATCTACACGCACATGAACTAAAATAAAGGAGTGGAAAGACAATGCTGAGAAATTCTACATTCTGTTGCAGGTGCTATACATCAGACTTTTATTCCATAAGTGTGAATGTACAGGCAACAAGAAGAATGAAAGGACCCTTCTCTGTAGAAGTTTATATACAAAGGATAAACTGGTCCTGGCCCAATGCCCACCAGAGTCTTTCCATGACAGTGGAGTCTTTGACTTCAATGAACGTTGGATCAGATCACAATAACATTTGTTTAAAAGCATTTTACATGCTATTAAAAATGCTTGCTTTTTTTATACTAGTACATATAAATATTTGTATATCAAATAACTGAGTATCACACACTCTCTTTCTCTGAATGTGATTGGGTATTATTAAGGCCTAGAGTGAAATCCTCATCTTATATAAATTGGCATTCCTGCCAAATCAATGGAGCTATACCAATTTATACCAGCTGAGGATTTGGCCCCTGACATTCAGGTTTTAAATGAAAGAAGTCAAGCCTGTGCTGCAACAAAGTGGTAGGCTGAAGTGCATTGAATGGCTATTTTAACAGTACAGATGTACTACATAATTATCCAGATATCCCAGTTGCAACTGCACTGTTACTGCAGAGAGTGTGCAAACTTCCCCAATACCTTGCCAGTCTGCTTCAACCTGGACTAAAAAGACCACCTCTACTTCCTTTCTCTTATCCTTTGTCTCTGTTGTCTCTTTAGAATGTAAGCTCTTTGGCGTAGGGAACTGTCTAAGAAATAGGGTCCTGATCTTCAGGGCCGGCTCTGGCTTTTTGGCCGCCCCAAGCAAAAAAAAAAAAACCGGGGCGGCCAGAATGGCAAAGCAATAAATAAATAAATAAATAAATAAAAATAAAAAATCTGCGGCGCGGCCGGAGTGCGGGTGCAGGGGGACCGCTTGGGGGGGTGGGGGAGGGAGCGGGCGGGAGAGAGAGAGAAGGGGGCGGGCAGGGCTACAGCAGGGGCGCTGCCACGCGGCCCCTCCCACTGCGCCACCTCCTGCCGCCTGCCGCGAGGGCTCCGCTCCGGTCGGCGGGGAGGGAAGGAAGAGGACTGCCCTGCAGGGCGCTCTGGTTCTCTGCCCCGCCATCCCCTACAGGGCAGCCGGAGCGGAACAACAGCAACAAAAAAAAGCGGCCGTGCCGCCCTAGGATTGGGCAGAATGCCGCCTCGAACAATCTGCCGCTCCAAGCACCAGCTTGCTCAGCTGGTGCCTGGAGCCGGCCCTGCTGATCTTAGTTGGGTCACCTAGGTACAGCTGTAATACAAATACAACAGTAATAACACAGGTGGAAGGATCATTCTCCAAGTGTATTCAATCTTTGATCTTTCTACTGAGGTTCCCTTCACAATTGTCAAACAGTAGTGTTTTATATGCTTGTCTACTGGAAACTTGACTGAGACCACAACATTGATTTTATACAGGCTTTTTATTAAATGCAAACTGGCATCACTTATTCCCCAGCAAAGAATGGGGGGGGGGGGGAGAACAGAAAGTTAGAGAGAGAGAAGACAACTCTTCCTGTCCTTATTAAATGTACAAGAAATATTTTGTGAAAAGATCTTATGCTCAGTGTTTTCTTAAAGCTCATTAAAAGCACAAATTCTTTGCTTTGGGGGGAAATATAGCAGAGTCTCATTCTCACTCAGGTCTGATATTGAGTCATAAACAGTCCTCCAGACAATTTTTGCTCAATCTTTTAGCAACCAGCAGCTGCAATTTTCAAACCCAGTCAGGCAAAAGTAGCTACTTTTGTGTGTTGTCAGGCTGAAGATGGCCACATAGAAACCGAAAGTAGCTGTGATGCTACACAAAAGACAAAAACAAATGCTTTTAACATTTCTGGATGATTCAGAGGCAATGATGCCTCTCCAGGCAGCTTTCCCTAATATTATTTCATTTTCTACTTACAGTAATTCTCACAAGGACAAAATCTTCTCCATCACATGACAAGCACAGCCCTTCCTTTGTAAAGTATCCAAAAATGTATCTTCATTTGTCTGTCAGATGAGAGCACCCTCCGCAGAACAGCATCTGTTTCCATAGAAGGAAATTTTTGTCAATGAAATTACGATCAAGGGCATTGGATGGAGCCTTAGATGCATGTGACTTCCATTAACATTAATGGATGTTATGATCATGCTTAATGGGACAAATCCAAAGCCCACTGAAGTCAATGGGAGTCTTTCAATTCACTTGAATGAATTTTGGATCAGTCCAACTGAGATGAGAATAGTCCTCATGGAGTCTTTGTGGAGGGTTGAACAGACAACCAAAACATCCTTTACAACTGTTTTTGTGTATAGTAGATATTCACAAACAAAAACTGTATTTAACATTAATGAAGGTCGCTTTCATCAGTAAATTAAATCATAAAAGAATAGGAAATACAAAATCAGGAATTAAGAGGTTGAAAAGTCAGCACTCTCAGGTTACCTTAAGTTGGCCCTTTTGTGCATATGCATTATGATCCAGTCTTTAATTATATGCTCCCATATTATTTTTTCTAGAGGACCCGTGCCTTATCCAGTGCCCGGCATGGATCTGCTGTGGCATAAATCAAGCTTGTGTAGCGAAGGGGTCTGTTGTCTGGAGGACTTCTGCATCATTTGTTGCAGAAGTTGGAAGTTTTATAATAAATGAGGCAGGGGATTGCAGGAAGAGAAAGGATAGTCTCGTGGTTAGGGCAGTTGAATGCCACCCTGGAGACTCGGATTCTGAGCCTGCTTGTGCCAGTGAGTTGCTATGTGATGCTGTGCAAGTCATTTACATCAAACTTTTCATAAGTAGTCATTTTTGCATGTAATTAAAGAGACTGTATAATAATACATACAGACAAGGGAACACAATTAATGCTACAAAGGCAACATTAATTCTGGCATTTTAGTTTTTTAATTTCCTTATTTTTTAATAGAAAAAATATTTTTATATTTACAACTTAAAAAATAAAGTACTAACACATTTGTTGTCTCCAATGTATATGTTATTGCAATTGCTATCTTTATGAAACTTCATATTTCACCACTCAGTGCCATGTTGACCAATATATTGAATGTAATTAAATTAGATTGCACATACTGTGGTATGTAACCTATCATTTAAATCAACTTCTGTATTAGGTGACAGGAGGACAACTAATGTGACACCCATTTTTAAAAAAAGGCTCCAGAGGTGATCTTGGCAATTACAGGTTGGTAAGACTAACTTCAGTACCAGGCAACAATAGTAAATGATACTAAAGAACAGAATTATCAGATGCATAGATGAACAAGATTTGTTGGGGAAGAGTCAACAAGGCTTTTGTAAAGGAAAATCATGCCTCTCCAATCCATTAGAATTCTTTTAGGGTGTCAACAAACTTGTGGACAAGGGTGATCCAGTGGACCTGGACATTCAGAAAGACTTTGACAAGGTTCCTCACCAAAGACTCTTAATAAAAGTAGGCTGTCATGAGATAAGAGGGAAGGTCCTCTCATGGATCACTAACTGGTTAAAAGATAGGAAAAAAGGGTAGGAATAAATGGGCATAGTATGTGCAATGGGAGAGAGAGGTAAATACAAGGATCTGTACTGGGACCAGTGCTGTTCTGCATATTCATAAATGATCTGGAAAAAAGGGTAATCAGTGAGGTGGCAAAGTTTTCAGAAGATACAAAATTACTCAAGATAGTTAACTCCAAAGCTGACTGTGAAGAGTTACAAAGAGATCTCACAAAACTGAGTGGCTGGGCAACACAATGGCAGATGAAATTCAAATTTGAATAATGCATATTGGAAAACATAATCCTCACTATACATAAAAATGATGAGATCTAAAATAGCAGTTATCATTTCAAGAAAGAGATCTTGGAGTCACTGTGGATATTTCTCTGAAAACATCTGCTCAATGTGCAGTAGCAGTAAAAAAAAACTAACATAATGTTAGGAACCATTATCAGAGGGATAGATAATAAGACAGAAAATATCAAAATGCCACTATATAAATCCAGGAACTCCCACACCTTGAATACTGTGAGCAGTTCTGTTCACCCCATCTAAAAAATAAAAAGATATATTAGAATTAGTAAAGGTACAGAGAAGGGCAACAAGAATTATTAGGGGTATGGAACAGCTTCCATATGAGGCTAGATTAAAAAGACTGGGTCTTTTTAGTTTGGAAAAGAGACAACTAAAGGGGGGATATGATAGAAGTCTTTAAAGTCATGACTGTTGTGGAGACAGTAAATAAGGAAGTGTTATTTACTCCTTCATATAAACACAAGGATCAGGGGTCACCCAGTGAAATTAATAGGCAGCAGGTTTAAAACAAACAAAAGAAAGTATTTCTTCACACAATGCATAATCAACCTGTGGAACATGTTGCTAGGGAATGTTGTGAAGGTCAGAACTACAAAAGAGGTTAAAGAAAGACTTAGGTAAGTACATGGACGATAGGTCCATCAATGGCTACTAGCCCCAAATGGTCTGGGATGCCACCCCATGGTCTAGGTGTCCTTCATCTCTCACTGCCAGAAGCTGGGAATGGATGACAGGGGATAGATCACTCAATGATTGCCTGTTCTGTTTATTCTCTCTGAAGCATCTGGCATTGGCCACTGTTGGAACACAGGTGACTAGGCTAGATTTACTAATGATCTGACCCAGTAAGGCTGTTCATATGTATTTCAACAAAACATTTGTAAAGCAACTTCAGTTTGGGGGGAGGGATAGCTCAGTGGTTTGAGCATTGGCCTACTAAACCCAGGGTTGTGAGTTTAATCCTCAAGGGGGCCACCTAGGGATCTGGGGCAAAAAACAGTCCTTAGTCTTGCTAGTGAAGGCAGGGGGCTGGACTCCATGACCTTTCAAGGTCCCTTCCAGTTCTATGAGATAGGCATATTGCAACTTCCAAATTACTTTTTTTAAATATTGTAACAGGAAACTGAGTCAGGACTCAAATCTGTAATTTCCCCCTTTTTTATACGGTAAATATTCAGAAAGTCATACCCCCAATTTGTAAGAAGCACCTAACCAAT
The DNA here is from genome assembly GCF_028017835.1 of Emys orbicularis. Classification (NCBI taxonomy): domain Eukaryota; kingdom Metazoa; phylum Chordata; order Testudines; family Emydidae; genus Emys; species Emys orbicularis. The sequence continues at coordinate 90,655,276 of NC_088686.1, read as the reverse complement.
ATATATATGAAAAGGAGCTGGAATTATTTATCTTATTTTCATGTAAGCTTTTTTTTACCAAAGTAACAATTAGCCTTTGAGAAGAATTAGTGTAACTTACTCCACTTCAAACCCAAAGGAGCACAGAGGGATCTTATCCAAACCCTCAGGAGAAACTGCTTTCATTACAGCTCCTCCTGGGACCCTTCTTTGTAATAATGTTATGGTCCTCGGAAGAAAATCAGTTATCAAAGGCAGCCATTACCATTACAACCAATGTGATAGTGACTCTCTGCAAGTATACAAAGGAACTGGAAGTGGTAAGTGGCTGATTATCTCAGATGTCACAATGTTACTGCTCAGGCAACAGAATAGGGCAGCAAATATGCTCTGTATGGGGGAAAAAAACAAACAAACAGGCTTTTTCCAGTGTTCCAATTGTCCAAATTCCCTAAAAAAAATCAACAACATAGAAACACAAAGTACACACTGGAGATTTGGTCCACACACACACATTTGTGGCTAAAATTTGGTTCAAATTCCTATGGAAACATTTACAAAAAAAGGTTCCAAATAAAAGTTGAGATGCTGAGCTAATGACCCTGTTAAACAGAAAATTCTGATGCAACTACAAGACCATAATACATTTAAGAACACATGTAAATGGATAAAAAAATAATTACACCAAATGAACCTAAACTAACTCTGAGTTATCTCAACATTTTGTATTTTAAATCTGTAAAATGCTTTTAGATCATTGGACAGGTGTAAAGGGATGAAGTTTAAATAGAAGAATGTGAACTAAAACCTTTTTTATTTCCTTTTGAACTCTCTTAATGCATTGTCTTGCTCTTTAATTAGTCATTTCCTTGCTGAGAGCATTAGCTTCTTAAAATCTGTTATATTACCAGATAAATACCCTGTAACGATTACCTGGGTTTGGATTACACATTGTCTCAACTGCTTTTATCACCTCTGTCACAAACTAGAAAAGAAGAGGAGATAAACTGATAGTGAAGACAAAGTGACATTCTTTAATCATGTTTATGGGCTTTCTTTTTGATGGATTCATGCAACCCCCATTGTAATTAAAGCAATTGATATGCTGTGTGCAGTGCAATACAAACCACAGTGACTGACATACAGTGTAACCAAACCACCCACAGATGTTATCTAGTGCACAGTTGTTTTGTTGTTTGTTTATTGTCTGGACAGTAGCAGTCAGATTCAAGGGGAAACACTCACAACAATCATTTTAACCTCCTAAGCCTTTACAATTTGACTCAAAATCTTAAAAGAACAAGTTTTCCCAGAAGACTTCGTGCTTCTTGACTGAAAACTGAACAGCTTTAAATACTTACATAAATAATAAACCATACAGTTTATTCATAGACCTTATAAAGATGGGGTGTTCAACTATCTGACCTACTCTAAATTAGGTACCACCATTATGATGTTCAGTCGCACTCCCAAGTGCTATGTTCAAAAGCATTATCTATGGAGGATGATATTGCAGCACACATCAAGGAAGATTAGCTCATGCTGGGATGACACCCACAGAAATAAATCCTGTTAGAAGTTGTACAATAGTTTGGAAGATAGGCAAAATATGGTAGATGTGATATTTAGGAAAGCTCAGCAGGCAGTCGAGTGGATTGAGTCTAGGGATAATTAATACGCACTCATGTCCCATAAAAAGCTAAGAAGCTATATGATTTTATGGAGCTCGTTAGCAATAGCAGTCAGTTACTGTTTTCAAAGCAGGGGTTGTAAACTGATATGTAAACCAGCTGAGACTTTTCTTTAAATGTCATATTGAAATCAGCATTCACTCAGTATGGTGAGTACACAATTAAAAGTACAGTTAGTGGAATTAGATACTTTGTCTTGCTAGCAGCTGTTCACATAATGCTTTGCTGATTATTAAAGGTGTCTGCTATTCTGCAGACAAGCATCTACCACCACCACTTGCTATATTGGAAATCAAGCTTCCTTTGTGTATATTTTTCATATGTCCCTCCTTCGTGTTATTCATTGTAATGTTGCCACGTGAGGGATTACAGGGAACACACTGAAATTCTAATCACATATTACAGCACAACATGAAGGAACTACTGTGTTTCACTTTCTGATTAATAGAGTTCTAATGTTTCTTTGCATCTAAATAAACGTATTAACATGATAAGTAGACATCTCTCTGATATTCTTAAATTTCAGTCAGCTAATACCCTTCTCCTGTGTAACTTCACACATTGTATCTTATATTTCACCTTACAGAGACTCAGCGTGGTACTGCAGATTCATTCAAAATGAGTTTTTGCACATTTTTCACCCTGTTTGTGTGAATAAAGAACAAAAGTAACTGTGAAAGGGAAAGTCTTTTGGTATGTTTTTAAAGAATTATGCAAATATTGTCAGATCACAGGACATATATTTTATATTTATTTTTCCCTTATTCCTGTATATTTTAGAATCATTTAATAGTTTATTGTAATACTTTTGTTTAATCTCTTTCCGTCGGATGACAGCTCCTTGTTAATTTATTCCCCATCTGCCTAAGGGTTATATTCTCACTTTGGTGTGTGGGACTTGAGCCATTCAGGTCCCACTAGGATGAATGAAAGTTGCACAGACCAAGGCTTGAACGGCGGGGAAACTAGAAGAAAGACAAATGATTGACTTTTTGTAATGCAGAAAAATCGTGTTCCTTTCCAGTTTTCCTTCATTTTAACCTCTGACACCCATAACTTTTGTTAACTCTGATGGGAGTTTAATGGCTGAATCATCACACATTTAGTTGAGACTATAACTGTAAGGACTTGATCCAACTTTCTGTCAGACAGTTCACATGACTGCATCTCTGGACAATTCAGATGCACTGATGCTTTATGCATTGGAGAGTTCAGCATAAGCAGCAGCTCTAGTTTTCCATAATTCTGTGGCTGTGATACTTGCTACTGAATCTAGAGCCTATCACAGAAAAATATTGCTGGAGCCATTATTACTAACTGAAGTACTTTTCTGTCTTCCATTAAAGCAGAGAATCATTAAAATGAACAAACACCTTTTTCCCTTGTGCCTTGGAGGAGGCAGTTGAGGATAACGAAGACAAGGTAGAGTTGCCCTTCTGTCACCAATCACATTATTGGTTTATGGATTCATTTGGCTTAGCACTCTCTCCACTGACATCTAAAAGCTGCCTTAGGCAGGCATGTTTAAGACAGAAAGACAGAAAGACAGAAAGAAAGAAAGAAAGAAAGAAAGAAAGAAAGAAAGAAAGAAAGAAAGAAAGAAAGAAAGAAATGTGCTAGCCATCAGGTCTCCTTGCAATTGCCAGGCTCTAGAGAATCAATGCTGCACTGAGAGAAAGCTTCCAAAGGGGAAGGGGGGAAACTGAAGGCAGCAAAAACAACCTTTTTTCTGCCTGTTTGAAGGTGTTCCGAGATGATCCTCCATCAGGCCCTGTACCATATACAGTATTGAGTTTTCAAGCTTTTTCCTTCTGATCACTCTAATAATCTCTTTCCTTGTGGTTTAGACCTTTAGTGCTGCACTATGGTTAGAATGATTTCTTTACCAGAACGTGAGCTGTAAAATAAGGGTCAAATTCTGATGCACTTACTCCCATTGAATAATAGCCCACTGCATGAGTAGTCCAATTAATTTTAGTGGGGTTATGCGAGTAACAAGGTAATATTCAACAATGGTCAAGATGGTGAGGTTGTAATGAAAGCTTGCTTTCCTCTCCTCCCTTGGCTTGTGTATTGCCTACTTAAATTGATTTTATATTTTTCCTTCAAAGGCAGGGCAATAATCTGCAGAATCTAGTTTAAGGTTACTGAAGGCCAGAGTCTTGTCAGATTTCCTGCTCTACAAATATTATCTCCTCTCTTGATAAACTGTGTCCACAGTTCTGTATGTATAATTGAGAGAACACTTTTCAATGTGACTTTTCACGTTAGTTAAGAGTTACGTTGCTTTGCTCAACAGAGTTCGGTTTCCAATGGCTTATCAGAGAGAACCTTCATTAACAATGATTTATCACACTTTCAGTATGTATTAGTCAACAATGAGTATTGCTTCTAACTGCATTTACCATCAGACACCTGAGCGAACAAGGAAAGAAGCTTGTCTCACTCACCAACAGAAGTTGGTCCCATAAAAGATATTAACTCACCCACCTTGTCCCTCTAATATCCTGGGACCAACATGGCTACAACACTACTGCATACTTATGCTAAACTATCTGTTCAACCATGTATTTAACTGTGACTCTCTGAGTACCTTTCTCAGACCAAAAGAAGAGTTCTGTGTATCTCAAAAGCTTGTCTCTATCACCGACAGAAGTTGGTCCAATAAAGATATAACCTCACCCACCTTGTCTCTCTGAAGACAGAAAAGGAAACAGTCTTTCAGAAGGAAAGAGGCTATCCCTTAGACTTTGCTTTGTAATATATTATGTTTTGAGCAAGCGGAACTCCAAAAGAATCCTACATTACTGGAATGAAGGATAAAATGGTATATTCCAATAAAAGAAGTTAGAACAAGCTGACTCAATTTACAGTGGAGAACAGGAGTAAATAATAAAATATTTTATCTTGTTGTGTAAGTGACATTTACTGAAAGAGAAATGATCATTAAACAATATCAGGAAAAAAAGGATATTATTCAGATTGATAGGTCTCTACACCATCCAAAATTTTCTGCATGTTACTAGATTCCTACAGCTCAAAGTCATTATTTGAGAAAACTACAACAAGGAAGAAAAGTCATATGTTCATTATATTGATATATTTCAAATTTCAATCTGAGGTGAATTCCTGGCCCCAGTGAAGCCAATGAGAATTTTGCAAATGATTTTCATGGAACCAAGTAATGGCAGTCTCTCAAAAATGTGGGTGTCTCAGGGTGGGTTTCTCTCACACTGGATTCCTTACTGCAGACAGTCCTCATACAGAACTCACGGCAAGTTCAGCACCAAGTACTTTATTTACAGTGTGAAAGAACAGAACAACTTCTCCAGAGCTTGAGGTTCTTACATTCTTCCTAGGCTCAGGGTGAGAGGAGGAAGAGAGATCATCCCATTGGGGGCCTAGACTTCATAGAATCATAGAATATCAGGGTCGGAAGGGACCTCAGGAGGTCATCTAGTCCAACCCCCTGCTCAGGAACTTCTCTGTTCCTTCCTTCAATTCAAGCCAAACCAAGACTACCCTTCTTTTTTTTCTTCCTCTTCCTGTCTCTCTTTTAGCTGTTCTCAGATGATGAGCTGAGCCATCCTGTTAGCAGGTTAATCATTGAGTCTTTGACCAATTATCTCCATAATTTCCCTCATGTGTGTGCATTTATCAAGTGCTCAGAGTGATTAGTCAGCCTAAGGCTACATCTACACTACAGGGGGGGGTCGATTTAAGATACGCAAATTCAGCTACGCGAATAGCGTAGCTGAATTCGACGTATCGCAGCCGACTTACCCCGCTGTGAGGACGGCGGCAAAATTGACCTCTGCGGCTTCCCGTCGATGGCTCTTACTCCCACCTTCGCTGGTGGAGTAAGAGCGTCGATTCGGGGATCGATTGTCGCGTCCTGACGGGACGCGATAAATCGATCCCCGAGAGGTCGATTTCTACCCGCCGATTCAGGCGGGTAGTGTAGACCAGGCCTAAGGCTACTCACACTCTGACAGTAGGGTTTTAAAAACTGTCTCTTGCAGAAATTTTCAAAGATCAGACGCTTGCCACACATGTAATAAAAAGAAGAACTAGGGATCACCAAATGACATTAATAGGCAGCAGTTTAAAACAAACAAAAGGAAGTATTTCTTCACACAGTCATCCTGTGGAACTCTTTGCCAGAGGATGTTGTGAAGGCCAAGACTATAACAGGGTTCAAAAAAGAACTAGATAAGTTCATGTAGGATAGGTCCATCAATGGCTATTAGCCAGGATGGGCAGGGATGGTGTCCCTAGCCTCTGTTTGCCAGAAGCTGGGAATGGGCAACAGGGGATGGATCACTTAAGGATTGATTACCTGTTCTACTCATTACCTCTTGGGCATCTGGCATTGGCCACTGTTGGAAGACAGGATACTGGGCTATATGGACCTTCGGTCTGACCCAGTATGGCCTTTCTTATGTAAGTCTGAGGGCAAAATTTTCCACTGAGATCTAGATAGTAACACTCAACTTCAGAGTTCTGCCCTACCTGTATGTGCTGATCTTCCATTGATATCCCACAGATTGGCCCACAGAATGCTAAAGTTCAGTACTATCATCTGAATGGAAGAGGGAAATTTTGCCTTTAGTGAACAGAAATGGCAAATTCATCTTCGTTTTTCATTCCCAAGCTCCAAATTAGTCTGACAACAGCTTCAGAAATGAACAACCCGGTGCATTTCACTGAAGAACTCTTTCACCATCCTCTTCAGCCCGTCTTTACAGTATTTATGAACAACTTACTTTATCCCAGTAGGTCAACTGAGATTTTTAAAGTGGTGGTTTCTTACCTTCACAGATACAGTAATCACCCCAAACACACCAAGAAATCTGTTATCTACAGCCAGGCACTCAGATACCATGGAATATGCTCTGAAGATAAAGTCTGGGACACACACTTTAACACACTTAAAACTATCTTCATCAAACTACAACACTCCACCAGAGAAGTAGAATTCATCACACAATGACCCATCCAAATACCCTGAGAAAACCTGTTTCGAGACAGAACCCCCACACTCCCCTGACCGTCACTGATAGTTGTCACCTATCACCCTACACTGGAACCTATATATGGTATCATTAAACAAATACAGCCCTTACTCGATGGGCAGCACATCCTGAAAGAAATCTTTCCCAATCCCCCCACTTCAAACAGGCCCATAATCTCACCAAAGTCATCAGAAGCAATTTCCCCACAGACCAGGACACATCAACTCAAAGCAGCACCAGACCCTGCCATAACCACATTTGCAAAACTTGCAGACATATCTCCATTGCTACACTACACCATCCATGGATCCTACACCTGGATCCAGATTTCCTCACAAACAAACATTAGTGGAAAAATAAAACATCCCTTTACCCCTGCTCTCCTCTCTACATTTGTGTAAGCATATTCCTACAAGGTACATTTTCTTCTCATACAATGCAGCATGTACAGTCCCCGCAATAAGGTGCCCCGCCATAACGCGAAATCGCATATAACGCGATCACAATTTGGCCCCCCTTTAAGACACACAGTAATACAGTACTGTATGTACTGTACCAGTGGTCCCCAACGCCATGATGGCTGCTGGGACATTGATGTGCCCCCACCTAGTGCCAGGCAGGGGAGAGAAGCTGCGGCCCCGCGCCTGCCAGGGACAGAGAGCACCGGCGCCCACAGCCCTGTTGTTCTCTGTCCCCAGCAGGCGCGGGGCCGCGGCTCCTCTCCGGCTTGGAGAGAAGCCGCGGCCCCGCGCCTACCAGGGACAGAGAGCTCCAGGGCTGCGGGCGCCGGTGCTCACTGTCCCCGGCAGGTGTGGGGCCGCAGCTTCTCTCCCTTGCTGGGCACTAGGGGCACTAGGCAGCGCACATCAATGCACCGCCTTGGGGACCACTGACGGGCTTGAAACCCCGTTATATCGCGACCCTACATTTAGCACAATGTAATTTTTTGGACCCCAAACATCGCGGTATACCGGGGTTTCACTGTACCTTCAATTAGCTTTCATGGTGGCCGTTGCATGTGTGGGCTTCAGGGGAAGAATATGCTCTTGATAATTTAATTCCTCCCTGCTATACAGAAGCAAGCATCCTCGTTACAAGAGAAAGGTTGTATGAGCTCCTTGCTGTCTCAGCCAGCAAGTACTATCATCAGGGCAATGGTGTAAAGCAAAATACAATGTATACAATCAAGTGCTGGCATATGAACTGTCAAGGTTTTATCAGACTTCACAAGAACTGAGAATCTTTAAAAACAAGCAATGATTTTTCCTCTTTGATAGATTATTGGGGATGAATTGCTCTGTCAGTGGAAGGAGCTAAGATTTTTCTAGGAAAAATCATTTTATATGACCCACTCCCTGTGCTGGTCCCAACCAGCAAGTAGGAGAGGATTTTTTGTATATATTTATTTATTCATTTATTTTGTTATTTCAAGGTATAGGGCATTTTGGAGATGGGAGTAATCTACTCTTAAGGCAGGTTTGTACTTTTTCATTTAGGTCACATGCTGATTTTCTTGGCTATTTGCATGCTGTATTATTTGAGGGGTTCCTGAGGGAATGAGTCTGGGTGAAAGCCCTTTTCTCTCTCTTTCTCTGTTTTTTTATGTTGTGAAGGAAGGAGGGTTACCCTTTATACTCTCTACTCATGTAAGATGGACTAGGACATTAGGTGTTGCAGCATTAACCCATTTCCTGAAGTGCAAATGCTGCTCCCCTGCACGCTCACAGAGGCTGTAAAGACAGCCACTGTAGTTTTGCAGTGCCCACATGCTATGGTGATTTATTCCATACGTCCCTCCACAGTAGTGTGGAAGTGTTTGTGGCCATGTAGCTGGAATAGGTAAGGGTGTGGCAGTGAAGTAATTTCACCCCTATTTTGGCAGGGACAAAAAGCTGGTTCCACATATGCCTGGGACCCTGTGATTTCACAAGCAGAACAGAACAAATACAGAATCATTTTGACTTTGTGGCCAAACCAAAGAATCTGAAAAAAAAAAATCATTTCAGGTTGATACAAAAGAGAAAGCTTTTGGTTTTCCTTGCCAAACCAGAAAGCTAAAAATTTACATTTTGTGTTGAATGAAATGTTTTGTTTGACCTGAAATGATTTTTTCCCCATTTTATGATTTTTTAAATTCTGTTTTCAAGTGGTTTTTACCCTTTTGGTACATTTTTTAAAATACATGTAGCTAAATTTCAAAACAAAATCTTGATTCAAACAAAAGGTTTTGACTTTTTTTTAAAAGTATTTTTAAGTGGAAGTTATTCACCCAATATGACCCACATTCACAAAGAAGTTTCAGTTGACCCCAAACTGCATTTTTCTGTGAATAAACTATTAGTCCAAAAACTTTTGCCCAGCTCTATTTACCAGCACTGCTTCATCATGGAAAACGCTCTGCTATTAGGAATAGACTATTGTACTTTCTGGAATATTGGTCTGCAAAGTTCATTATTATGACTAATAGGATTAATTATATTTATATTTAAAAGATACCTTCTGAGACTATTTTATGTGCATGATAAAAAAATCTAAGAATAGAGGTATATTGTAATATAATCTATAAAAGATCATGTTCTACCTGTACACGACTTACTATAAATTGTGAGCTTTCCCCCCTCAAAAATGTGCATATCAGTATGTCATAGCAAGGACCATTTTGCATTTTCCCATGGCAATTCAGTTCTTGTCACAGTTGAAGAAGTGATGTACTTACATATTTCAAAGGTTTATTCTGCTGTGCAACATGAGTAAAACTAGACCTTAGTGTCTGTTTAAAAACTGGGAAAATAAAACAGATTCAAATGAACCTCTAGTCAACTGATATTGAATTACAACATTCTAGTTTTAGAGCAAAAATACAGAGTTGGTGAAAAGAAACAAAAGTAGATGGGATAAATTCTACTCTCGTTTATGCTGCTGTAAATCTGAAGAAGCTCTATGGGCTTGATTTGTGATGAATGTGTTGTATATACCATACCTTTTCATCACTACATTTCTACAGGGCCGCCCGGGGGGAGGGGGGGGGAGCAAGTGGGGCAATGGGGGCCCCCACAAGAATATAGTATTCTATAGTATTGCAACTTTTTTTTTATGGAAGGGGCCCCCAAAATTGCTTTGCCCCAGGCCACCTGAATCCTCTGGGCGGCCCTGCATTTCTAGACATCTCTACATTGTGATCACATGCATCTAAAAAAGTACTCCCATTTGCTTTTACTACTCCCCAATGAGATATTACTCCAGCCTGATAGTGCATTAAAAAATCTGAATATTATGGGGGGGGGGAGGGAGAGGTTATTCTCCTGAAGCATAACAAATTTTCTAAAGCCACTTTATAGCCCTAAAGCAGTTTATAACTTGCACTAACAGACTGTCTTCAATGGTTGACCTAAAAACAGTGATTTGTTCAAGATTTCCTTCAATTATTATAGAACTCTGCTAATTACCATCAACCTAAATCTGGTCCCATCCACAGGGGGGGCCAGTTTCTCCCCCCCAGCACTACCAGGAGATGTATACATTCTCCTAAAGTCAATGAGAGTTATTTGTACCTGCTAAGGAGTGGGAGAGAAAGGTGATTACTGGGACGGGGGAGTTTTGGCTGAACGGATTTGGTAAAAGTTCAGGATTGGACTCTCTATCTTTATTTACATATATCAACACAAAATTTCTCTCAGTGCACACAAGCCAATGATTAGACTTTAAAGATACATGCACACATTTCTGTCTACTGCATGCCTGATATGAAAAGAATGCCATCGCTGAAGGGTGGCACAGCTTATACCAAAACTTGGCTGCCACTCAGCATACAGATGTCATCATGGTTTTGGGCAACATTTGTGTTATAGCTTTGTGCAGCAGCAAGAAAGAGGGCCTGGCTGCAGCCAAAAGGGGGATGAGCACAGCTTACATCCCTGCACTGCTGCATTCCTTTCCTTTCAGGCCTGGTTTACACTACGAGTTTAGGTCGAATTTAGCAGCGTTAAATCGAATTAAGCCTGGACATGTTCACACGACGAAGCCCTTTCTTTCGACTTAAAGGGCCCTTTAAACCGCTTTCTTTACTCCACCTCCGACGAGGGGATTAGCGATAAAATCGGCCTTAGCGGGTCAGAATTGGGGTAGTGTGGATGGAATTCGACGTTATTGGCCTCCTGGAGCTATCCCACAGTGCTTCATTGTGACCGCTCTGGACAGCACTCTCAACTCAGATGCACTGACCAGGTAGACAGGAAAAGCCCCGCGAACGTTTGAATTTCATTTCCTGTTTGCCCAGCGTGGAGAGCACAGGTGACCACGCAGAGCTCATCAGCACAGGTAACCGTGATGGAGTCCCAGGATTGCAAAAGAGCTCCATGATGGACCGAACGGGAGGTACAGGATCTGCTCGCCATATGGGGAGATGAATTAGTGCTGGCTGAACTCCGTAGCAGTAAACGAAATGGCAAAATATTAGAAAAGGTCTCCAAGGCCATGAAGGACAGAGGCCATAACAGGGACGCACAGCGTGAAAATTAAGGAGCTAAGGCAAGCCTACCACAAAGCCAGAGAGGCAAACGGAAGGTCCGGGGCAGAGCCGCAAACATGCCGCTTCTACGCGGAGCTGCATGCCATGCTAGGGGGTGCAGCCACCACTACCCCAACCGTGTGCTATGACTCTTTCACTGGAGAAACACACAGGGAAGTGGGTTCAGGGTACGAGGAAGATGAGGATGAAGATAATGTAGATAGCTCACAGCAGCAAGGAAGCGGAGAAACCGGTTTCCCCAACAGCCAGGATATGTTTATCACCCTGGACCTGGAACCAGTAACCCCCGAACTCACCCAAGGCGTGCTCCCAGACCCTGAGGGCACACAGGGGACCTCTGGTGAGTGTACCTTTTAAAATATTACACATGGTTTAAAAGCAAGCGTGTTTAATGATTAATGATTAATTTGCCCTGGCAATCGCGGCCAGTACAGCTACTGGAAAAGTCTGTTAACCTGTATGGGGATGGAGCGGAAATCCTCCAGGGACATCTCCAGAAAGCTCTCCTTCATGTACTCCCAAAGCCTTTGCAAAAGGTTTCTGGGGAGGGCTGCCTTATCCCGTCCGCCATGGTAGGACACTTTACCACGCCAGGCCAGTAGCACGTAGTCTGGAATCATTGCATAACAAAGCATGGCAGCGTATGGTCCCAGTGTTTGCTGGCATGCAGACAACATCCATTCCTTATCTCTCTTTGTTATCCTCAGGAGAGTGATATCATTCACGGTCACCTGGTTGAAATGGGGCGATTTTATTAAGGGGACATTCAGAGGTGCCCCTTCATGCTCTGCTGAACAGAAATGTTCCCCGCTGTTAGCCACGCGGTGGGGGGGAGGGGTGAAGTGATCATCCCCGATAATTGGGTGTGTGGGGGGGAAGGGGGGTTAGTTGGGTTTGTGCTGCATGTTAACCCGGAAACCGCAGCCCCTCCTTTTACATTGCAAACCCATTTTAAATGGCCAACCCAACGGGTGCTTGATATGGGAAATGAGGGCGCTACTGTTTGAAACCATTCCCACATGTTAAGAAGGTTAAAAAAGCCAAAAGACTGTGGCTTACCATGGCTGCCTGCAAGCCGAAATCTGTTGCCTGGCACTGCGTGAGTGATCTCTCACACCAAACTGGCAGGCCCTCAATATAAGAGGAAAAATGCGACCTTGTAACGAAAGCACATGTGCTGTGTAATGTGAACAGCAAAATTTAATGCGAAAGAGTGTACCCATTGTTCTCTAAAATGTGTCTTTTTTAACCACCTCTCCCTTCTCCTCCACCAGCTGCAAATGTTTCTCCTTCACAGAGGCTAGTGAAGATTAGAAGGAGAAAACGGCGGACTCGGGATGATATGTTCCCGGAGCTCCAGATGTCCTCCCACGCTGAAAGAGCACAGCAGAATGTGTGGAGGCAGTCAATGTCAGACTACAGAAAAGCACAGTATGAACGAGAGGAGAGGTGGCGGGCTGAATCGTGGGATGAACAGAGCAAGTGGTGGGCTGAAGATGATAGGTGGCGTCAGCTTGCAGACAGAAGGCAAGAGTCGAAGCTCCGGCTGCTGGAGCATCAAACTGATATGCTCCAGCATATGGTTGAGCTGCAGGAAAGGCAGCAGGAGCAGAGACCGCCGCTACAGCCCCTGTGTAACCAACAGCCCTCCTCCCCAAGTTCCATAGCCTCCTCACCCAGACGCCCAAGAACACGGTGGGGGGGCTTCCGGCCACCCAGTCACTCCACCCCAGATGATTGCCCGAGCATCAGAAGGCTGGCCTTCAATAAGAGTTAAAGTTTTAAACTGCAGTGCGTCCTTTTCCTTCCCTCCTCCCCCACCCATCCCTGGCTACCTTGGCAATTATCCCCCTAGTTGTGTGATGAATTAATAAAGAATGCATGAATGTGAAGTAACAATGACTTTATTGCCTCTGCAAGCGGCGCTCGAAGGGGGGGAGGGGAGGGTGGGGTGGTTGGTTTACAGGGAAGTAGAGTGAACCGGGGGGGGGGGGGGGCAGAGGGTTCATCAAGGAGAAAGAAACAGAAGTTTCACACCGTAGCCTGGCCAGTCACAAAACTCGTTTTCAAAGCTTCTCTGATGCGCACAGCGCCCTGCTGTGCTCTTCTAACCGCCTGGTGTCTGGCTGCGCGTAATCAGCGGACAGGCGATTTGCCTCAACCTCCCACCCCGCCATAAATGTCTCCCCCTTACTCTCACAGATATTGTGGAGCGCACAGCAAGCAGCAATAACAATGGGGATATTCTTTTCGCTGAGGTCTGAGCGAGTCAGTAAGCTGCGCCAGCGCGCTTTTAAACGTCCAAATGCACATTCCACCACCATTGGGCACTTGCTCAGCCTGTAGTTGAACAGGTCCTGACTACTGTCCAGGCTGCCTGTGTACGGCTTCATGAGCCATGGCATTAAGGGGTAGGCTGGGTCCCCAAGGATCACGGTAGGCATTTCAACATCCCCAACGGTTATTTTCTGGTCCGGGAAGAAAGTCCCTTCCTCCAGCTTTCGAAACAGACCAGAGTGCCTGAAGACGCGAGCATCATGTACCTTTCCCGGCCATCCCACGTTGATGTTGGTGAAACGTCCCTTGTGATCCACCAGGGCTTGCAGCAGCATTGAAAAGTACCCCTTGCGGTTTATGTACTCGGTGGCTTGGTGCTCCGGTGCCAAGATAAGGATATGGGTTCCGTCTATCGCCCCACCACAGTTTGGGAATCCCATTGCAGCAAAGCCATCCACTATGGCCTGCACGTTTCCCAGAGTCACTACCCTTGATATCACCAGGTCTTTGATTGCCCTAGCAACTTGGATCACAGCAGCCCCCACAGTAGATTTGCCCACTCCAAATTGATTCCCGACTGACCGGTAGCTGTCTGGCGTTGCAAACTTCCACAGGGCTATCGCCACTCGCTTCTCAATTGTGAGGGCTGCTCTCATCCTGGTATTCTGGTGCTTCAGGGCAGGGGAAAGCAAGTCACAAAGTTCCATGAAAGTGCCCTTACGCATGCGAAAGTTTTGCAGCCACTGGGAATCGTCCCACACCTGCAGCACGATGCGGTCCCACTAGTCTGTGCTTGTTTCCCGGGCCCAGAATCGGTGTTCCACGGCATGAACCTGCCCCAGTAACACCATGATTTCCACATTGCTGGGGCCTGTGCCTTGTGAGAGGTCTATGTCCATGTCAATTTCCTCATCACTCTCGTCGCTGCGCTGCAATCGCCTCCTCGGCTGGTCCTGGTTTTGCTTTGGCATGTCCTGGCTCTGCATATACTCCAGGACAATGCGCGTGGTGTTCATAGTGCTCATAATTGCTGCGGTGATCTGAGCGGGCTCCATGATCCCAGTGCTAGCTATGGCGTCTGGTCTGAAAAAAGGCGCGAAACTAGTATCTGACGGAGGGAGGGAGGGAGGGAGGGAGGGGCGAGTGATGACATGGTGTACAGGTACACGGAATTAAAATCAACAAAGGTGGCTCTGCATCAGGGAGAAACACAAACAACTGTCACACAGAATGGCCCCCCCCAAAGATTGAACTCAAAACCCTGGGTTTAGCAGGCCGTTGATTTCACGGAGGGAGGGGGAAGCAAATGAATACAGAACAAATCTATTTTTTACATCTTAAGCTGGCAGACGACAGTGCAGCATGACTGATAGCCCTCGGCATCTTCTGGGTGCTTGGCAGAAAATACTGGGCACTTGGCAGAAAATAGCATACTACAACTGATAGCCATCATCGTCAAGACAGTTCGATAGGACTGAGCATGTCTGCCCAGGTGCCCATGATTGACAGCCACTGCAGTACGATGACGATGGATACCAGTCGTAATATACCATCTTCTACCAAAAGGCAAGGGGCTGCTGCTGTGTGCAGTGCAGCCCCACGTCTGCCAGCCCCATGTCTGCCAGCACCCAGATCGCCAATGAAGGCTACCAGTCATACTGCACCGTCTACTGCCAAAAGGCAATTAGCTGCTGCTGTGTAGCAATGCAGTACCACATCTGCCAGCACCCAGAGGACATATGGTGACGGTGAGCTGAGCTGAGCTGAGCTGAGCTGAGCGGGCTCCATGCTTGGCGTGGTATGTTGTCTGCACAGGTAACCCAGGTAAAAAGGCGTGAATCGATGGTCTACCGTTGCTCTGACGGAGGGGGAGGTGCCTGACGACATGTACCCAGAACCCCCCGCGACACTGTTTTGCATCATTCAGGCATTGGGATCTCAACCCAGAATTCCAATGGGCGGCGGAGACTGCGGGAACTGTGGGATAGCTACCCACAGTGCAACGCTCCAGAAGTCGACGCTAGCCTCGGTACTGTGGACGCGGTCCGCCGACTTAATGCACTTAGAGCATTTTATGTGGGGACACACACAATCGGCTGTATACAATCGATTTCTATAAAACCGGCTTCTATAAATTCGACCTAATTTCATAGTGTAGACATACCCTCAGGTAGCATGCAGAGCCAGAGTGGAAAAAACACATGTTAAAGCCGCCCCAGGTAGCTTGACGAGAGAACTATGAATGCCCATTAAACAGACAGATCAATGAGATCAGATCACTCCCCAAGAGGAAAAGTGAAACAAACTCAGATGATCTTAAGGGAGGTGAAACACAGCCTTGTGCAGTCTCCACAGGGAGACATGAGGGCATTGCCTATCTACAGGTGTGACTATAATGGCCATAATGGTGTGACTATAATGGCTATAATAATGATCAGGCCCAATCTGATTTCATGCATCACTTGGGATGCCAAGAAATGTGGGGAGTGTGGCTTCATTATACACTAGGACAGATTGAGAATTTACTAACACTGATATAAATCAGGAATTATTCCATTTCAGTGAAGTTACTTCAGATTCACATTGATGTAAATGAGATCAGAATCAGGTCCATTGTGTTATTGGTCCTTTTTTCTTGCCTGTGCTGTTTTGTATTCTTCTCAATCATCCTCTGGTGTGCAACTCTTGCCTGATTTCACACATGTGGACAGCAAGTATTATCAGTGAAATTGTCCACTGGCTCAGCTACCTTGGCCTTGACTTAAAAACACCAATCTTGACATAGCAGAATCCCTACTTTGTGTTACTCAGCATCAAAGGATAGGTTATTTCTTTCAGATTTTCATGGAAACAACTGGAACCATCTCAGTGGAACTCTCTGCTGAATGAGATTGAATTTGAATAATTTCTTTATTACTCAGGAAAGACTACTTGTTCTGCACCATTTTTTCATGAGATCAAAGAGACCAATTCAATTCCAAAGGCAGAAACTGAGACACTTCAGCTTTTAAAATCAGGCTGAGTCACAAACTCCTAAAATATATAACCTTATAAGTGTATGATTTCACAGTTAAGAATTTCTGGTTACACCTATCAAAACCTTCATTACAATATGAAGGTGTGACACTGCGAGTAGTTTAAATGTATTAAATAGAAACTCAAAGGAGTAGATTTATCTAACAATAACTATCAACATCCCTTCTCTCTGCCAGGAGACAAAATCATTTTCACCCAGCACACCTGGCAAATTAGTATTGTTCCAAAAGGTGTTAGGGGAGAGAGCTCTGTTAATACAGCATAAACTTTCATTTAAGTGGTTGGGGAATTTGCACAGTATTAAAGACAGCCATGAAACGTTACCACTTGCACATGCACAGCCCTTAATTTACAGCAAGATTTCCTTACTTTCTAATCTCCCTGTTCATTTTTACATTATTCCTAAATGCAGAATTGGAACTAGATGTACCTCCTGTTCAACATCTGTTCTATTTTTCAACAAGTAAAATTCCTGACATTTGAAATCCCTTTAAAGTACTAGAGGATGCTAATATAATGCTGACACTCTGTCAAATTTCCTTGTATTGAACCTACTGGTAAATGGGTTTTACTACTTGGCAGAGACAAATGTAACTCCTGAACATGCTTTCCTTTCTTTCTTTCTTTTTCTTTTTTTTTTTAAAAAACACTCTGTATCCTAAACATTGCTTAATAGTAGAAGTAATTTTTAAAATATGATTTGCACCTAGATGTTTGATGTCATTCGAAACAGCAAACATAGTAAAGGGACATTGTCAGTTTAACACTCTCATAAAAAAAAAAGATTTATTTATCTCTGTCACGAAAGAACATCATAGATTACTAAAACTCAGAGAATTTTCAAAGCCCAATTTGCCTTTCACCACTATATTTTCATGGGAATAGGAATTTTCCTACCTTATCAGTCCCTTGGTTCTTCCGGTTCACAATCCTACCTTTGACTGTGGTCTATAAAAACATTAGTGGAGGTGCAAGAAACCCCAAAGTGGGCTGTTATGGAATAACTGGCCATAGGGAAAGTTTCTTCGCTAAGGTGCTAGGGTGGTTTATGTCTTGAAACATGAGGGATTATATCCCTCCCAAACATTCATTTGAATCTCTCTCCTCCACCTGAGCACATTGGGTCCATCCAACTCTGAGTCTGTGCATTTCCAGTTTAAAATGCACTGTGTGGCATATAATCCAGACTCATGGGAAGTAAGTTACAGGTTCTCATGGAAATGCAAAGAGACCTACATCCTGTGAGACTCCACTGACCTCAGTGGGGTTGCACACGGCATCGATCATCATAGAATGTAAGCCTTGAATTGTGAGTTTGACAGGACTCAGTTGGAGTTACTGGAATATCTTCAGTTTTGCATTATGCTAATGCCAGGCAACAAAAAGTCTTCAGGGGGGTGGGGGAGTGAAGTCTGTGGTAAGGCAAAGAATTTGCAACTCCCCTCTGTGGAGGGGATCACAGAAGTGTATCAAAGCTTAAAAAGTGGGTAATGTTGACTAACCAGAAGGTACACCCTGTTAACATGCATATTCATTACTTTCCTTTGATCAGTCAACCTATTTCCAAGCTGACTATGATTACTGAGGCATCTGGATAAACATTGTGACAAATTTAACAAGCTTTTCCCCACAATCCAGCTGCTCATTAACAAACCCGAGACCTGGCAATAGCACTTTAGCCATTAAAACATAGCATAGCATAGCCTCATTTTACTACTCTTTTCTGTTTGATGATGAGGCGAGTTTGCTGAGATGGAAAACTAAAATAGTGAATAAAAATATATTTCTGTAATAAAAATGGTAACTGCAAAATAAATGCAGTTCCTTCTGTCCTGAAATGCTCTGCCATGAAAATGAAATATTTATTTTCCAAAGGAAAATACTTTTATCTGCAATATGAATACTTAACCATATGGAATTATAAGCTGCTGGCCTGTCTCCTCAGCTCAGGAAGGACTCACTATCCTGCCCAAGTCTCTTTCAGGGCAGTTTATTCACCCAAACAAACAACCAAACCAACCAAAGCAGTTCCTACAGCTTTCAGAAATTTTCCCTTTGCTTCTCTCAGGGCTCAAAACAATATATGCTTCCCTTCAATCCCCCTAACGCAGGACACCATCTCTCTCCTGGAGCCCCTTTCCAAGTTAGTTCTCTCAGACCTCTATAAGGATCACTTGGCCCCTTCTCAGCTTAGATATGATAAACAAACAGTGATGGCTGGCCCAGACTAGGGTGACCAGATGTCCCAATTTTATAGGGACAGTCCTGATTTTTGCGTCTTTTTCTTATATAGGCTCCTACTACCCCTCACCCCCTGTCCAGATTTTTCACACTTGCTGTCTGGTCACCTTAGCCCAGATCCACTGGCCCTTAAAGGGGCTGACTACCCTGTTTCAGAAACTACATGGCTTACTCTAAAATCTTTTCCTTTCATAGGTTCCAAGGCCAGAAGGAACCTTTATGATCAATTAGTTTGATCTGAACACAGGTCACAGAATTCCCCCAAGATAATTTCTAGATTATATCTTTTAGAAAAAAATCAATTTTCCCAGCGTGTTTGGACTAAATCCTGCAGTCCTTACTCTGGCAAAATGCATGATGCCAACAGAGATTTTACCAAAGTAAGGTTTCTAATCAAGTCCTGTAACATGATCTGGGTCACAGTGACAAAGGTCGATCCACCTGTTACATGACTGGAGTCAGAATCAAGACTTCACTAAGAGACAGAAAACAAAGAGAAGGACTAAATGGTTAATTTTCATCATGGCAAAAGGTTAACAAGCAGGTTCTATAGGAGCACCCATGCTGTTTATATTAATTAATTAGAAGAATATGAGCAGTGAAATAGAAAAAAATGAAGATGTTTTAGGTAACCCCAGGCCAGTGAATATTCTAAGGATCTTCTGAGGGACTTAACCTAGCTATTTGAATGGGCAATAGACTGGCAGATGTAATTTAGAGATGGTGCTTTTTCCTGAGAAAAAGAATTATTTTTGGACGAAATTTTGAACTGAAATCAACATTTTCTTTTCAATTTGGATTTAAAAATGGACACCTTTGTCTTTTCAATTGCATTTTTTGGATTTTCAAGTTTGTTTTCCTCTCTCTCTCCTCTTTACATTCCTCCCTCCCCTCTTTTTTACCCACTAAAAAAAGGGGGCTGAGATAAAAGATGGAGAGAAAGGCAGAAAGCCTCTCACTTTCCTCTCATATGAAAAAGTTAGAAACAAGTAAAAAGGTCAGAAGAAATATGGGAAAAACACTGCTTCAGACTTTTTAATTTTTAAGAGGAAAACTGAAAAAAGGTTTTACCACAAGTGCTATTTTCTCTCTTTTTTAAAACTTTTTTTCACGTTCTTACAATTACAAAAAGTAGAAACAGTATGAAACAGAAAGATTAAAATTACTGGGATCATTTACCTTAGAGGATAGACAAACAAGAGGGACCATAATAAGGGTAGATACAATTATGAAAGGTACAGAGAAGGTAGATCCAGAACTTCTATTCACCCTGTTTCATAATACAAGAACAAGAGGACATTCTAAGAAATTGAAAGGTGGGAAAATTCAAAACTGATAAAAAGGAAATACTTTTTTCACAAAATGTATGTTTAAGCCTGTAGAACTCATTGTCGTAGGGTATCACTGAGGCCAAGGGCTTAATGGGATTCAAAAGGGAATAGATATTTATAACAATAACAAGACTATCCAGAGTTACAATACAAAATACTAACACTGCCCATCCCTACCTTCCCCAAAACCCCAAGGATGAAATCCTGGCTGCATTGATGCCAATGGCAAAATTCCCATTAACTTCAGTGGAGCCAGGATTTCACCACAGAAGCATTTGGTACTGGCCTCTGGCAGTAACAAGATACTGGAGGAGTTAGCACAATGGTCTGATCCAGCATGGCAGTTTTATGTTCCTATAAATTTCAATCCTTTCATTGCAGGGCATACCCCCTTGTGTAGGAAGATGGAGTGCGTGGAGCCATTAAGAATATGCCTACACTGGATCTTGAGGTGTAATTTCTAGCTCAAAGAGGCATACCCATGCAAGCTAGCATGCTAAAAAAAGCAGTGTAGTCACAGTGTCATGAGCATCAGGATGGGCTAGCTGTAGGGTGACCACATGTCCCGATTTTATAAAGACAGTCCCAATATTTGGGGCTGTCTTATATAGGCGCCTATTATCCCCTCCCCCATCCTGATTTTTCACCCTAGCCTAGCTGCCCAGGTATATAACTAGATTTCAGGCAGCATTGTACTTGGGGTGGTTAGCTTGTCCCTATCCCACCACAGCTACACTGCTATTTTTAGCATGCTAGCTCAAATAGAGCTAGCATGGATATGTCTACCCAACCTGGAAATTACACCTCTGGCTAAGTTTACCTCCTGCTCTTGGAGAAATCCATAGGAGGCAAGAGGTATTTGTGTTGATGGTCCTTGCCTCTGTTCTGTTTCTGGCCCTGCCAGATCCTGGATAGGAATTAATTGTTATAAATAGTTTTCTCATCTCTAATAGGTTCATTTGGAAAGTGTGTAGAACATGTACTCAGCTGTAGGTTTTCTTTCCCAGAGTTTGCTCTAGCTCTTCTTTTGTTAACTACTGCATTATACAAATGTTTCTATTTTTGCACAGAGAACGGGCAAGAAGAGAATGAGGTATAATAAATAGTAATGCTTCTTATTTCCTAACATATAATAATCATGGACTGTTATTAGCATCATCACAGATTTTCTTCAATAGCTTTTGCACTCAGAATCCCAATGCTACAGACTATGTAAAATGGTGGCATGCTAAAACTTCATTACCACCAAATATATACTATATATAGACTACTAAAATAGTTAAGTGCCTAATTCCCATTAAAATCAGTGGGAGTTAGATTCCTAAATACCTTTAAAAATCTGGCCCATGCTGTCTTTCCAGGATGCTATTTTTGCAAGTAGAAAAACTTCCAGCACCTTTGAACTGTCATGAAAAAGAAAGTTTAGGCACAGAATGTGTAATATCAGAAAGAGAAGATATGTTACCACTGTATCCATTCTGAAGACCTTTAATCGCCTCCCCATTACTGACATAAGCAAGAAACACAGATTTCTCCTCACCCCCACTCCTTATATAATTAACGTCTATTATTTTAGCATAATGCCTTTTGATTGTGTTGATGACATTGCAACTAGTTGGTTTGGGGGCAAAGGAGAAAAGCAGTTAATAGAAAGAAGTCCTAGATTAATGAGACTATTTTGAAAGATTTTACTGATTAGAGCTGTTCAAAACCACCAAACTTTGTTTCAGGAACACTGGTAGCAAAATATAATAGTTTCTGCTGTAGACAACAACATTTCATTTTCACAACAAAGCTTAAGATGAGAACAAATGATGTTTTCCCAAGATGAGAACAAATGATGTTTTCCCCTTTTTCATGAACCTGTGAAATGGTATTTTTTCCTCATTTTCTTTGGTATTGAGAATATTTCCCCAACAGCTCCATTAGAGGAGACAATAATAAACCAATAACAATCAAGATTGCAGTTGTTGAATGAAAACCACTAAAAAAACCCACCACCACCATTAACCATAATTACCCCCACATTGCTATCTAAGACACTGCAAACTTCTCCTATGATGATGATGATTTTTATTGTGGTGGCACTTAGGAGTGGAACTCAGTGAATAATTGATTTTTCAGGTCAGGGCCCAAATGGGAAAATCTGGGAGGGAAAAGTTGGTTCGATCCAACTGACACTGAAATTCTAACCAAAACGAAACCCAAATCAAATCAAATTAGTTTAAGGTGGAAAGAAACACGTCAATTAAGCCAAAACAATGTTGATTGTTTGCATTTTGGTTTTATTCCATTTGGGGTGAATTTTTTTTTAAATCTTTTTGAGGTTATTTTTAAACCAATATAACTAATTTTTTTTTAATGAAATGACATTTTGAAAGGAAAAGTCAGAGCTGAAACTATTCAAATATTTGACCCCAATTCACAAATAAATTTGGTGCTCCAAAAAACATATTTTCAGAGATTTTAGTTTCAGAGTAGCAGCCGTGTTAGTCTGTATCCACAAAAAGAACAGGAGTACTTGTGGCACCTTAGAGACTAACAAATTTATTAGAGCATAAGCTTTCGTGGGCTACAGCCCACTTCTTCGGATGCATATAGAATGGAACATATATTGATGAGATATATATACACACATACAGAGAGCATGAACAGGTGGGAGTTGTCTTACCAACTCTGAGAGGCCAATTAAGTAAGAGAAAAAAAACTTTTGAAGTGATAATCAAGATAGCCCAGTACAGACAGTTTGATAAGCAGTGTGAGAATACTTACAAGGGGAGATAGATTCAATGTCTGTAATGGCTCAGCCATTCCCAGTCCTTATTCAATCCTAAATTGATTGTATCTAGTTTGCATATCAATTCCAGCTCAGCAGTCTCTCGTTGGAGTCTGTTTTTGAAGTTTTTCTGTTGTAAAATAGCCACACACAGGTCTGTCATTGAATGACCAGACAGGTTAAAGTGTTCTTCCACTGGTTTTTGAGTATTATGATTCCTGATGTCAGATTTGTGTCCATTAATTCTTTTGCGTAGAGACTGTCCGGTTTGGCCAATGTACATGGCAGAGGGGCATTGCTGGCACATGATGGCATATATCACATTGGTAGATGTGCAGGTGAACGAGCCCCTGATGGTATGGCTGATGTGATTAGGTCCTAGGATGATGTCACTTGAACAGATATGTGGACAGAGTTGGAATCGGGCTTTGTTACAAGGATAGGTTCCTGGGTCAGTGTTTTTGTTCAGTGATGTGTGGTTGCTGGTGAGTATTTGCTTTAGGTTGGGGGGTTGTCTGTAAGCGAGGACAGGTCTGTCTCCCAAGATCTGTGAGAGTGAGGGATCATCTTTCAGGATAGGTTGTAGATCTTTGATGATGCGCTGGAGAGGTTTTAGTTGGGGGCTGAAGGTGACAGCTAGTGGTGTTCTGTTATTTTCTTTGTTGGGCCTGTCTTGTAGGAGGTGACTTCTGGGTACTCGTCTGGCTCTGTCAATCTGTTTTTTCACTTCAGCAGGTGGGTATTCTAGTTTTAAGAATGCTTGATAGAGATCTTGTAGGTGCTTGTCTCTGTCTGAGGCATTGGAGCAAATGCGGTTATATCTTAGAGCTTGGCTGTAGACAATGGAACGTGTGGTGTGTCCTGGATGGAAGCTGGAGGCATGTAGGTAAATGTAGCGGTCAGTAGGTTTCCGGTATAGGGTGGTATTTATGTGACCATCGCTTATTAGCACAGTAGTGTCCAGGAAAGGGACCACTTGTGTGGATTGTTCTAGGCTGAGGTTGATGGTGGGATGGAAATTATTGAAATCATGGTGGAATTCCTCAAGGGCTTATTTTCCATGGGTCCAGATGATGAAGATGTCATCAATATAGCGCAAGTAGAGCAGGGGCGTTAGGGGACGAGAGCTAAGGAAGCGTTGTTCTAAGTCAGCCATAAAAATGTTGGCATACTGTGGGGCCATATATATGCCATCATGTGCCAGCAATGCCCCTCTGCCATGTACATTGGCCAAACCGGACAGTCTCTATGCAAAAGAATTAATGGACACAAATCTGACATCAGGAATCATAATATTCAAAAACCAGTGGAAGAACACTTTAACCTGTCTGGTCATTCAATGACAGAGCTGCGGGTGGCTATTTTACAACAGAAAAACTTCAAAAACAGACTCCAACGAGAGACTGCTGAGCTGGAATTGATATGCAAACTAGATACAATCAATTTAGGATTGAATAAGGACTGGGAATGGCTGAGCCATTACAGACATTGAATCTATCTCCCCTTGTAAGTATTCTCACACTGCTTATCAAACTGTCTGTACTGGGCTATCTTGATTATCACTTCAAAAGTTTTTTTTCTCTTACTTAATTGGCCTCTCAGAGTTGGTAAGACAACTCCCACTTGTTCATGCTCTCTGTATGTGTGTATATATATCTCCTCAATATATGTTCCATTCTATATGCATCCGAAGAAGTAGGCTGTAGCCCACGAAAGCTTATGCTCTAATAAATTTGTTAGTCTCTAAGATGCCACAAGTACTCCTGTTCTTTTTTAGAGAATTTAGTATTCACCAAACATTTTTTGCATACCTCTATTTATGAATTCCAGTCACAGACCAGGATCCTACTGTGCTAGGTGTTTTACAAACACACAAAAAAGACTGCCTCTGTGTCTGAGAGCTTGGGGTGGAGGTATCTCAGATGCCACTAAGGAATAGCTGTGGTAAAATGTTGACTTTTTAATGGTGACTGCTGTGCATGCCATTAAGCAAATGCAAGAGCATAAGCATGCAATGGAAAGGCATTTGTATTCTTTTTAGTTTTGGGTGTAGGAAACAAGAGAGACAAGGAAGCCTGCTGTGCTCCATTGTCCCTTTTTCTGTGTGTCAGGCTTCAGATAAGCATCTTGACAAGAGGAAGGAAAGACAGAGCTGAGTTTGAAATGGAAATCAGCTCATTTATTTAATCTGTTCCCAGAAAATTCATTGACTTTAGTTAGGAAAGTCTGAGGCTTTACAAATGTCATGACCAGCCTACACCTGGGAGATGTTAGTCAGGAAGCAATAGATTTGACCAGCCCTGGTAATAGGCCTTTTGCCAGTTCCACTGTGAAAATAGGAGTCTCAAGTAACATGGTCAGAAGAGAAGAAAATAAAAAAAGAGCAGGGGGAAAAAAAGAAAGTGAGGTGGACGTCTGGACTGATGCTTAGTATTACCATGGAGATGGTCATTAAAAAATATATATATTAAAGGACTTGCAATGTCTTTCCTTACATTTATTCTATACCCTTTAAAAAGCAATTATATCCTCTTTCACATCTCCCATTGCACAAAAGATATATATGAGGCACATGCCAATTTAGGCCTTTTCTACACTACACAGCTTTGTCGACAAAAGTCAGCTTTTGTTCATCACGCAGTGGAGGTGTACATACAACAATGCTCTTCTCACTGATGTAACTCACCTGCTATGCCAACATAATAAAATCACCTAGACAACCAGCATAGAGCTTTTTACGATGGTTAGAGCAACACAGCATCAACGTAGACACTGTACTTGGTTACGTCGCCGTAATTGAACTCCAGGCAGTATTCCACAATGCCCATCCTGACTGCTCTAGTCAGCACTTTGAACTCCACTGTCCTGAAGGTACTCAGGTATGCACCATTCCCCCATTTAAAGGCCTGGGGATTTTTGAAATTCCTCTTCCTGTTTGCTCAGTGTGCACAGTCCACACAGCATCTTCACAGCTGACCACACCGACTTTCCACAACAGATGCTCTCCCATGTGGAGCACACCGGAGCCGTTGGATCCGCTGAGTCTGGGTGGGGGGAGGCTGTGCAGTTGCAGCTTTGCTCTAGCCGTAGGAACTTTGATAGCTACTGGCTGATTGCTAGTGGCATGTAGGAGAAGGGGCACGAAAGGGACACACAGCAGTGCCGTGCCAAGATCAAGGATCTGAGGCAGAAGGCAAGGGAGACCAACCTTCTCTCTCTGTTATGGTGCTGAAGACCTGCCACTTCTAAAGGAGCTGCATGCCATCCTCAGTGGCAACCCCACCTCCACGAGCCCCATGGATATTTCGGGGGGACTGGAGGCAGCGGTCAGTGGACTCAACCCCGATGAGAAATTGGTTGACAAGGAAGTGGCACTGGAGGACAAAGTGGAGAAAATGGCAGGGTCATCTGGTGGCACGATGAGTCAGGACCTCTTTTCCACTCCAGAGGGGTCTGGCCAGTCCCAGAACTCTGGCTCTGGCATGCAGGATGCAGGAGAGAGGAGCTCTGGTAAGTGCTCATTTTGCTTTGATACTGCATGGTGAGAGGAGATTGAGCTCTCATGTACTTTGTCATATGGTAGAGGAGGGATAAGGGACAGAAATTAACAACAGAGGCTGTCCATCTACACTGTGGGTCCACAGCGGAAAAGTTTGTTAATGCACACGGGGATGTCCCTGGAATGCTCCATAGAGATTATAGGAAACTTTCCTGTAGGTATTCTGCAATCCTTTGCTGACGGTTTCTTCTGAGAACTGCCTTGTTTCTCGCCCCGCTGTAGGAAACTTTGCCGTACCAGCCGGCAATTATTTCTGTAGGGACCAGAGCGGCATACAGGCGAGCAGCATATGAAGCCAATCTGAAGCCGCATGCATGCAGGAGATGCACCCTAGCATCCTGGGTTACTGTCATAACTATAAAGGGAAGGGTGACAGCTCTCCTGTGTACAGTGCTATGGAATCCCTCCTAGCCAGAGACTCCAAATCCTTTTACCTGTAAAGGGTTAAGAAGCTCGGGTAACCTGGCTGACACCTGACCCCAAGGACCAATAAGGGGACAAGATACTTTCAAATCTTGGGGGGGGGAAGGCTTTTGTGTGTGTCCTTTGTTTAAGGGGTTGTTCGCTCTTGGGACTGAGAGGGACCAGACATCAATCCAGGTTCTCCCCATCTTTCTAAACAAGTCTCTCTTATTTCAAAATTGTAAGTAAAAGCCAGGCAAGGCGTCTTAGATTTACTTTGTTTTCTCAACTTGTAAATGTACCTTTTACCAAAGTGCTTATCTTGTTTGCTATACTTTGAACCTAAGACAGAGGGGATTCCTCTGAGCTCTTTAAGTTTGATTACCCTGTAAAGTTATTTTCCATACTGATTTTGCAGAGATGATTTTTACCTTTTGCTTTAATTAAAAGCCTTCTTTTTAAGATCCTGATTGATTTCTCCTTGTTTTAAGATCCAAAGGGGGTTTGGATCTGTATTCACCAGGAGTTGGTGAAAGGAAGGAGGGGGGAAGGGTCAATTTCTCCTTGTTTAAGATCCAAGCAGTTTGGATCTGTATTCACCAGGGAATTGGTGAAAGGTTTCTCAAGGCTTCCCAGGGAGGGAATTCTTAAGATGGTGGCAGCGGACCAGAGCTAAGCTGGTAGATAAGCTTAGCAGTTTTCATGCAGGCCCCTACATTTGTACCCTAAAGTTCAAAGTGGGGATACAGCCTTGACATGGTGGCACAGCGGTGGGATCGTTTTAAACCCAAAAGCCAGTAAGAGATTTTTTTTTCCTTCTAGCTGCTTGGAGAGCAGAGCTGAAGGTAGATGCATATCTTATCTCTCCTTGCCTGAAGGCAGAGGTGTTAAGTTTTTTTTAACAAGGTCCTTTGTTAAGAGAACGGTTCAATCAGTGAGCAAACTTTGATCTGGTAAAGGTAATTTACAATCTGAATTGTGTTTTTTTTCTTTTTACATCCTCGGGAGTAGCTTGTTAGAAAGTCTCTGTTAACTCAGCAGCACTCAGCAGGAGCCTGAGCTAAGTACATCCCAGTTTCAGTCAACTGCAGAGGGGTGTGACCCAGCACAAGAAAACCAGGAAAATGACTACCAAAGAAGAAAAAGCTAAAGAGGAGGCCCACAAGAGAGCTATGGAGCTGAAAGAAAAGGAGATAGAGCTGAGAGACAAAGAAGAGAAAGCCAAAGAGGGGGCCCACAAGAGAGAGATGGAGCTGAGAGACAGAGAAGAGAAAGCCCAAGAGGAGGCCCATAAAAGAGAGATGGAGCTGAGAGAAAGAAGAAAAAGCCAAACAGGAGGCCCATAAAAGAGAGATGGAGCTGAAAGAAAAAGAGATGGAACTGGAAGCAGCAAGGACTAGGCAGGGTGCATCAGACCATCCTAACAACTCCTCTCCAGGTACCACTTCCCATCCCAGGAAATTCCCCACCTACAAGGCAGGCGATGATACTGAGGCCTTCTTAAAATTTTTTGAAAGGGCCTGCCTTGGATACAACATCCCTTCAACCCAGTACATGGTAGAGCTGAGGCCGCAGCTCAGTGGACCCTTAGCAGAGGTGGCGGCTGAAATGCCTAAGGAACACATGAACAGTTATGAACTTTTTAAAAACAAGGCCAGAATCAGAATGGGGCTAACACCTGTGTCCAATTTTGGGCCCCACACTACAAGAAGGATGTGGAAAAATTGGAAAGAGTCCAGCGGAGGGCAACAAAAATGATTAGGGGTCTGGAGCACATGACTTATGAGGAGAGGCTGAGGGAACTGGGATTGTTTAGTCTCCAGAAGAGAAGAATGAGGGGGGATTTGATAGCAGCCTTCAACTACCTGAAGGGGGGTTCCAAAGAGGATGGAGCTCGGCTGTTCTCAGTGGTGGCAGATGACAGAACAAGGAGCAATGGTCTCAAGTTGCAGTGGGGGAGGTCCAGGTTGGATATTAGGAAACACTATTTCACTAGGAGGGTGGTGAAGCACTGGAATGCGTTACCTAGGGAGGTGGTGGAGTCTCCTTCCTTGGAGGTTTTTAAGGCCCGGCTTGACAAAGCCCTGGCTGGGATGATTTAGTTGGGAATTGGTCCTGCTTTGAGCAGGGGGTTGGACTAGATGACCTCTTGAGGTCCCTTCCAACCCTGATATTCTATGATTCTATGACCTGAGCATGCCCGTCGGCGGTTCAGAGCCCGAAGGTGGAAACCTGATGTGTCATTTACCCGACATGCCTACCACATTGGGAAAAATTGGGATGCCTGGATATCAGGAGCAAATGTTAAATCTACGGAAGAGTTGCCCTTCCTATTGCAAATGGAGCAGTTTTTAGAGGGTGTTCCTGAGGAAATAGAAAGGTACATCCTAGATGGGAAGCCCAAAACTGTAACCGAGGCGGGGGAGATTGGAGCCAAATGGGTGGAGGTGACAGAAAAGAAAAAAGCTAGTAGCAGTTGGAGCGAATATCAGAAGGGGCAAGCCGAAACAAAACCTTATCTCCGGGGACAACCCAAGGCCCCACCCACATCCCAAGGGAAACCCCAGACGCCTTCTCACCCCACCACACCAGTCTCCATCAACCAACATCGCCCCGGTGATACCTTAGCAGGGCGATGTTTTAAATGTAATGAACTGGGGCATATAAAGGCTCACTGCCCCAAGAACCCCAACCGATTACAGTTCATTACACCCCAATCACACCAAAGAACCCCAGACCCAGATGCCTCTCTCATACCCTCGGAGCGAAGGGAAACCTTGAGAGTGGGCGGAAAGAAGGTTATCGCTTGGAGGGACACTGGGGCACAAGTGTCAACTATCCACCAATCCCTAGTGGACCCCAAACTCATCAACCCTGAGGCTACAGTGACAATTCAACCCTTCGTGTCACAGTCTGTAACCTTGCCTACAGCCCAGTTGCATGTCCAGTACAAGGGCTGGTCAGGAATGTGGACTTTTGCAGTCTATGACAATTATCCCATTCCCATGCTGCTGGGGGAAGACTTGGCCAACCATGTGAAGCTAGCCAAGAGGGTGGGAATAGTCACCCGCAGCCAGGCTAAGCAAGCTTTCACCCCCATCCCTGTTCCTGAGCCGTCCACCAGGGCCCCGTCTGTGTTACCGGAGACCCAAACACAGGTGGTGGAACCGGATCCCCTGCCAACGACTGCAACAGCCGTAGTGGATCCAATCCCAGAGACCCAGCCAAAGCCAGTCCCAGAACCGGAACTGGCAACGCAACCAGCACCAGAACCATTGCCAGCACTGAGTCCAGCGCTTGCAACCCCGTCTACAACTCCAATGCCAGAGGGCACCAGCGAGCCTAAACTGGCGGAAGCAGCAGATAACCCTACCCAAGAGGCTCAGCCAGAGCCTGAAATACCACATAGTGCACCAGCGGACAGTGGTTCACAGTCAATGGAAACAGCCCCAGCACCTGCATCGCTTCCAGAGGGACCAAGCCCCAGTCCACAGTCCAAGGAGGAACTGATGTCTCCAGCATCAAGGGAACAGTTCCAGGCCGAGCAGGAAGCAGATGACAGCCTTCAAAAAGCTTGGGAGGCGGCGCGGAGCACCCCACCACCTCTCAGCTCTTCTAACCGATCCCGGTTTGTTGTAGAACAAGGGCTTTTATACAAGGAGACTCTTTCTGGTGGGCACCGGGAAGACTGGCATCCTCATAGACAGCTGGTAGTTCCCACTAAGTATCGGGTAAAACTCTTGAGCTTAGCCCATGATCATCCCAGTGGCCATTCTGGGGTGAACAGAACCAAAGACCGGTTGGGGAAGTCCTTCCACTGGGAGGGAATGGGCAAGGACGTTGCTAATTATGTCCGGTCTTGTGAGGTGTGCCAACGAGTGGGAAAGCCCCAAGACCAGGTTAAAGCCCCTCTCCAGCCACTACCCATAATTGAGGTCCCATTTCAACGAGTAGCTGTGGATATTCTGGGTCCTTTCCCAAAGAAGACACCCAGAGGAAAGCAGTACGTACTGACTTTCATGGATTTTGCTACCCGATGGCCGGAAGCTGTACCCTTAAGCAACACCAAGGCTAAAAGTGTGTGCCAGGCATTAGCAGACATTTTTGCCAGGGTAGGGTGGCCCTCCGATATACTTACAGATTCGGGAACTAATTTCCTGGCAGGGAACATGAAAAACCTGTGGAAAGCTCATGGGGTGAATCACTTGGTTGCCACCCCTCATCACCATCAAACCAATGGTCTGGTGGAGAGGTTTAATGGAACTTTGGGGGCCATGATACGTAAATTCATAAATGAACACTCCAATGATTGGGACCTAGTGTTGCAGCAGTTGCTTTTTGCCTACAGGGCTGTACCACATCCCAGTTTAGGGTTTTCACCATTTGAACTTGTGTATGGCCGCGAGGTTAAGGGGCCATTACAGTTGGTGAAGCAGCAATGGGAGGGGTTTACGCCTTCTCCAGGAACTAACATTCTAGACTTTGTAAGCAACCTACAAAACACCCTCCGACACTCTTTAGCCCTTGCTAAAGAAAACCTAAAGGATGCTCAGGAAGAGCAAAAGGCCTGGTATGATAAACATTCCAGAGAACGGTCCTTCAAAGTAGGAGACCAAGTCATGGTCTTAAAGGCGCTCCAGGCCCATAAAATGGAAGCGTCGTGGGAAGGACCATTTACGGTCCAGGAGCGCCTAGGAGCTGTTAACTATCTCATAGCCTCCCCCACCTCCAACATAAAGCCTAAGGTATACCATGTTAATTCTCTTAAGCCCTTTTATTCTAGAGAATTAAACGTTTGCCAGTTTACAGCCCAGGAAACTGATGACGCGGAGTGGCCTGCAGGTGTCTACTATGAAGGAAAAAGGAATGGTGGCGTGAAAGAGGTGAACCTCTCCACGACCCTGGGACGTCTGCAGCGACAGCAGATAAAGAAGCTGTGCACAAGCTTTGCACCGATTTTCTCAGCCACTCCAGGACGGACCGAACGGGCATACCACTCCATTGACACAGGTAATGCTCACCCAATTAGAACCCCACCCTACCGGGAGTCACCTCATGCCCAAGCGGCTATACAAAGGGAGATCCAGGACATGCTACAGATGGGTATAATCCGCCCCTCTACCAGTGCATGGGCATCTCCAGTGGTTCTAGTTCCCAAACCAGATGGGGAAATACGCTTTTGCGTGGACTACCGTAAGCTAAATGCTGTAACTCGTCCTGACAACTATCCAATGCCACGCACAGATGAGCTATTGGAAAAATTGGGACATGCCCAATTCATCTCTACTTTAGACTTAACCAAAGGGTACTGGCAAGTACCACTAGATGAACCCGCTAAGGAAAGGTCAGCCTTCGTCACCCAGGCAGGGGTGTATGAATTCAATGTACTCCCTTTCGGGTTGCGAAATGCACCCGCCACCTTCCAAAGACTTGTAGATGGTCTCCTAGCAGGATTGGGAGAATCTGCAGTTGCCTACCTCGATGATGTGGCCATTTTTTCTGATTCATGGACAGAACACCTGGAGCCCCTGAAAAAAGTCTTCGAGCGCATCCGGCAGGCAGGACTAACTGTTAAGGCTAAAAAGTGTCAAATAGGCCAAAACAGAGTGACGTACCTGGGGCACCAGGTGGGTCAAGGAACTATAAATCCCCTACAGGCCAAAGTGGATGCTATCCAAAAGTGGCCGGTTCCAAAGTCAAAAAAACAGGTCCAATCCTTCTTAGGCTTGGCCGGATATTATAGGCGATTTGTACCACACTACAGCCAAATCGCCGCCCCGCTGACAGACCTAACCAGAAAGAAACAGCCAAATACAGTTCAGTGGACTGATAAGTGTCAAAAGGCCTTTAACCAGCTTAAGGCAACACTCATGTCTGACCCTGTGCTAAGGGCCCCAGACTTTGACAAACCGTTCCTAGTAACCACAGATGCTTCCGAGCGAGGCGTGGGAGCAGTTTTAATGCAGGAAGGACCGAATCAAAAATTCCATCCTGTCGTGTTTCTCAGCAAGAAACTGTCTAAGAGGGAAAGCCACTGGTCAATCAGCGAAAAGGAATGCTACGCCATTGTGTACGCGCTGGAAAAGCTACGCCCATATGTTTGGGGACGACGTTTCCAACTACAAACAGACCATGCTGCGCTACAGTGGCTTCATACCGCCAAGGGAAATAACAAAAAACTTCTTCGGTGGAGTTTAGCTCTCCAAGATTTTGATTTTGAAATACAACACATTTCGGGAGCTTCTAACAAAGTGGCTGATGCACTCTCCCGGGAAAGTTTCCCAGAGTTAACTGGTTAACAATTGTTCGTGAAATAAAACATATTGTTAGTTTTTATATAATCAGTAGTATGTCTAAAGGTACATGTGTTTTATTAACTCTGTTTTCTCCTAAAGCTCCAGGAAGAAATCACAGCCAGTGTGGAACCGGACGTCCAACACTATCTGTGATTTGGGGGGCGTGTCATAACTATAAAGGGAAGGGTGACAGCTCTCCTGTGTACAGTGCTATGGAATCCCTCCTAGCCAGAGACTCCAAATCCTTTTACCTGTAAAGGGTTAAGAAGCTCGGGTAACCTGGCTGACACCTGACCCCAAGGACCAATAAGGGGACAAGATACTTTCAAATCTTGGGGGGGGGAAGGCTTTTGTGTGTGTCCTTTGTTTAAGGGGTTGTTCGCTCTTGGGACTGAGAGGGACCAGACATCAATCCAGGTTCTCCCCATCTTTCTAAACAAGTCTCTCTTATTTCAAAATTGTAAGTAAAAGCCAGGCAAGGCGTCTTAGATTTACTTTGTTTTCTCAACTTGTAAATGTACCTTTTACCAAAGTGCTTATCTTGTTTGCTATACTTTGAACCTAAGACAGAGGGGATTCCTCTGAGCTCTTTAAGTTTGATTACCCTGTAAAGTTATTTTCCATACTGATTTTGCAGAGATGATTTTTACCTTTTGCTTTAATTAAAAGCCTTCTTTTTAAGATCCTGATTGATTTCTCCTTGTTTTAAGATCCAAAGGGGGTTTGGATCTGTATTCACCAGGAGTTGGTGAAAGGAAGGAGGGGGGAAGGGTCAATTTCTCCTTGTTTAAGATCCAAGCAGTTTGGATCTGTATTCACCAGGGAATTGGTGAAAGGTTTCTCAAGGCTTCCCAGGGAGGGAATTCTTAAGATGGTGGCAGCGGACCAGAGCTAAGCTGGTAGATAAGCTTAGCAGTTTTCATGCAGGCCCCTACATTTGTACCCTAAAGTTCAAAGTGGGGATACAGCCTTGACATGGTGGCACAGCGGTGGGATCGTTTTAAACCCAAAAGCCAGTAAGAGATTTTTTTTTCCTTCTAGCTGCTTGGAGAGCAGAGCTGAAGGTAGATGCATATCTTATCTCTCCTTGCCTGAAGGCAGAGGTGTTAAGTTTTTTTTAACAAGGTCCTTTGTTAAGAGAACGGTTCAATCAGTGAGCAAACTTTGATCTGGTAAAGGTAATTTACAATCTGAATTGTGTTTTTTTTCTTTTTACATCCTCGGGAGTAGCTTGTTAGAAAGTCTCTGTTAACTCAGCAGCACTCAGCAGGAGCCTGAGCTAAGTACATCCCAGTTTCAGTCAACTGCAGAGGGGTGTGACCCAGCACAAGAAAACCAGGAAAATGACTACCAAAGAAGAAAAAGCTAAAGAGGAGGCCCACAAGAGAGCTATGGAGCTGAAAGAAAAGGAGATAGAGCTGAGAGACAAAGAAGAGAAAGCCAAAGAGGGGGCCCACAAGAGAGAGATGGAGCTGAGAGACAGAGAAGAGAAAGCCCAAGAGGAGGCCCATAAAAGAGAGATGGAGCTGAGAGAAAGAGAAGAAAAAGCCAAACAGGAGGCCCATAAAAGAGAGATGGAGCTGAAAGAAAAAGAGATGGAACTGGAAGCAGCAAGGACTAGGCAGGGTGCATCAGACCATCCTAACAACTCCTCTCCAGGTACCACTTCCCATCCCAGGAAATTCCCCACCTACAAGGCAGGCGATGATACTGAGGCCTTCTTAAAAATTTTTGAAAGGGCCTGCCTTGGATACAACATCCCTTCAACCCAGTACATGGTAGAGCTGAGGCCGCAGCTCAGTGGACCCTTAGCAGAGGTGGCGGCTGAAATGCCTAAGGAACACATGAACAGTTATGAACTTTTTAAAAACAAGGCCAGAATCAGAATGGGGCTAACACCTGAGCATGCCCGTCGGCGGTTCAGAGCCCTAAGGTGGAAACCTGATGTGTCATTTACCCGACATGCCTACCACATTGGGAAAAATTGGGATGCCTGGATATCAGGAGCAAATGTTAAATCTACGGAAGAGTTGCCCTTCCTATTGCAAATGGAGCAGTTTTTAGAGGGTGTTCCTGAGGAAATAGAAAGGTACATCCTAGATGGGAAGCCCAAAACTGTAACCGAGGCGGGGGAGATTGGAGCCAAATGGGTGGAGGTGACAGAAAAGAAAAAAGCTAGTAGCAGTTGGAGCGAATATCAGAAGGGGCAAGCCGAAACAAAACCTTATCACCGGGGACAACCCAAGGCCCCACCCACATCCCAAGGGAAACCCCAGACGCCTTCTCACCCCACCACACCAGTCTCCATCAACCAACATCGCCCCGGTGATACCTTAGCAGGGCGATGTTTTAAATGTAATGAACTGGGGCATATAAAGGCTCACTGCCCCAAGAACCCCAACCGATTACAGTTCATTACACCCCAATCACACCAAAGAACCCCAGACCCAGATGCCTCTCTCATACCCTCGGAGCGAAGGGAAACCTTGAGAGTGGGCGGAAAGAAGGTTATCGCTTGGAGGGACACTGGGGCACAAGTGTCAACTATCCACCAATCCCTAGTGGACCCCAAACTCATCAACCCTGAGGCTACAGTGACAATTCAACCCTTCGTGTCACAGTCTGTAACCTTGCCTACAGCCCAGTTGCATGTCCAGTACAAGGGCTGGTCAGGAATGTGGACTTTTGCAGTCTATGACAATTATCCCATTCCCATGCTGCTGGGGGAAGACTTGGCCAACCATGTGAAGCTAGCCAAGAGGGTGGGAATAGTCACCCGCAGCCAGGCTAAGCAAGCTTTCACCCCCATCCCTGTTCCTGAGCCGTCCACCAGGGCCCCGTCTGTGTTACCGGAGACCCAAACACAGGTGGTGGAACCGGATCCCCTGCCAACGACTGCAACAGCCGTAGTGGATCCAATCCCAGAGACCCAGCCAAAGCCAGTCCCAGAACCGGAACTGGCAACGCAACCAGCACCAGAACCATTGCCAGCACTGAGTCCAGCGCTTGCAACCCCGTCTACAACTCCAATGCCAGAGGGCACCAGCGAGCCTAAACTGGCGGAAGCAGCAGATAACCCTACCCAAGAGGCTCAGCCAGAGCCTGAAATACCACATAGTGCACCAGCGGACAGTGGTTCACAGTCAATGGAAACAGCCCCAGCACCTGCATCGCTTCCAGAGGGACCAAGCCCCAGTCCACAGTCCAAGGAGGAACTGATGTCTCCAGCATCAAGGGAACAGTTCCAGGCCGAGCAGGAAGCAGATGACAGCCTTCAAAAAGCTTGGGAGGCGGCGCGGAGCACCCCACCGCCTCTCAGCTCTTCTAACCGATCCCGGTTTGTTGTAGAACAAGGGCTTTTATACAAGGAGACTCTTTCTGGTGGGCACCGGGAAGACTGGCATCCTCATAGACAGCTGGTAGTTCCCACTAAGTATCGGGTAAAACTCTTGAGCTTAGCCCATGATCATCCCAGTGGCCATTCTGGGGTGAACAGAACCAAAGACCGGTTGGGGAAGTCCTTCCACTGGGAGGGAATGGGCAAGGACGTTGCTAATTATGTCCGGTCTTGTGAGGTGTGCCAACGAGTGGGAAAGCCCCAAGACCAGGTTAAAGCCCCTCTCCAGCCACTACCCATAATTGAGGTCCCATTTCAACGAGTAGCTGTGGATATTCTGGGTCCTTTCCCAAAGAAGACACCCAGAGGAAAGCAGTACGTACTGACTTTCATGGATTTTGCTACCCGATGGCCGGAAGCTGTACCCTTAAGCAACACCAAGGCTAAAAGTGTGTGCCAGGCATTAGCAGACATTTTTGCCAGGGTAGGGTGGCCCTCCGATATACTTACAGATTCGGGAACTAATTTCCTGGCAGGGAACATGAAAAACCTGTGGAAAGCTCATGGGGTGAATCACTTGGTTGCCACCCCTCATCACCATCAAACCAATGGTCTGGTGGAGAGGTTTAATGGAACTTTGGGGGCCATGATACGTAAATTCGTAAATGAACACTCCAATGATTGGGACCTAGTGTTGCAGCAGTTGCTTTTTGCCTACAGGGCTGTACCACATCCCAGTTTAGGGTTTTCACCATTTGAACTTGTGTATGGCCGCGAGGTTAAGGGGCCATTACAGTTGGTGAAGCAGCAATGGGAGGGGTTTACGCCTTCTCCAGGAACTAACATTCTAGACTTTGTAAGCAACCTACAAAACACCCTCCGACACTCTTTAGCCCTTGCTAAAGAAAACCTAAAGGATGCTCAGGAAGAGCAAAAGGCCTGGTATGATAAACATTCCAGAGAACGGTCCTTCAAAGTAGGAGACCAAGTCATGGTCTTAAAGGCGCTCCAGGCCCATAAAATGGAAGCGTCGTGGGAAGGACCATTTACGGTCCAGGAGCGCCTAGGAGCTGTTAACTATCTCATAGCCTCCCCCACCTCCAACATAAAGCCTAAGGTATACCATGTTAATTCTCTTAAGCCCTTTTATTCTAGAGAATTAAACGTTTGCCAGTTTACAGCCCAGGAAACTGATGACGCGGAGTGGCCTGCAGGTGTCTACTATGAAGGAAAAAGGAATGGTGGCGTGAAAGAGGTGAACCTCTCCACGACCCTGGGACGTCTGCAGCGACAGCAGATAAAGAAGCTGTGCACAAGCTTTGCACCGATTTTCTCAGCCACTCCAGGACGGACCGAACGGGCATACCACTCCATTGACACAGGTAATGCTCACCCAATTAGAACCCCACCCTACCGGGAGTCACCTCATGCCCAAGCGGCTATACAAAGGGAGATCCAGGACATGCTACAGATGGGTATAATCCGCCCCTCTACCAGTGCATGGGCATCTCCAGTGGTTCTAGTTCCCAAACCAGATGGGGAAATACGCTTTTGCGTGGACTACCGTAAGCTAAATGCTGTAACTCGTCCTGACAACTATCCAATGCCACGCACAGATGAGCTATTGGAAAAATTGGGACATGCCCAATTCATCTCTACTTTAGACTTAACCAAAGGGTACTGGCAAGTACCACTAGATGAACCCGCTAAGGAAAGGTCAGCCTTCGTCACCCAGGCAGGGGTGTATGAATTCAATGTACTCCCTTTCGGGTTGCGAAATGCACCCGCCACCTTCCAAAGACTTGTAGATGGTCTCCTAGCAGGATTGGGAGAATCTGCAGTTGCCTACCTCGATGATGTGGCCATTTTTTCTGATTCATGGACAGAACACCTGGAGCCCCTGAAAAAAGTCTTCGAGCGCATCCGGCAGGCAGGACTAACTGTTAAGGCTAAAAAGTGTCAAATAGGCCAAAACAGAGTGACGTACCTGGGGCACCAGGTGGGTCAAGGAACTATAAATCCCCTACAGGCCAAAGTGGATGCTATCCAAAAGTGGCCGGTTCCAAAGTCAAAAAAACAGGTCCAATCCTTCTTAGGCTTGGCCGGATATTATAGGCGATTTGTACCACACTACAGCCAAATCGCCGCCCCGCTGACAGACCTAACCAGAAAGAAACAGCCAAATACAGTTCAGTGGACTGATAAGTGTCAAAAGGCCTTTAACCAGCTTAAGGCAACACTCATGTCTGACCCTGTGCTAAGGGCCCCAGACTTTGACAAACCGTTCCTAGTAACCACAGATGCTTCCGAGCGAGGCGTGGGAGCAGTTTTAATGCAGGAAGGACCGAATCAAAAATTCCATCCTGTCGTGTTTCTCAGCAAGAAACTGTCTAAGAGGGAAAGCCACTGGTCAATCAGCGAAAAGGAATGCTACGCCATTGTGTACGCGCTGGAAAAGCTACGCCCATATGTTTGGGGACGACGTTTCCAACTACAAACAGACCATGCTGCGCTACAGTGGCTTCATACCGCCAAGGGAAATAACAAAAAACTTCTTCGGTGGAGTTTAGCTCTCCAAGATTTTGATTTTGAAATACAACACATTTCGGGAGCTTCTAACAAAGTGGCTGATGCACTCTCCCGGGAAAGTTTCCCAGAGTTAACTGGTTAACAATTGTTCGTGAAATAAAACATATTGTTAGTTTTTATATAATCAGTAGTATGTCTAAAGGTACATGTGTTTTATTAACTCTGTTTTCTCCTAAAGCTCCAGGAAGAAATCACAGCCAGTGTGGAACCGGACGTCCAACACTATCTGTGATTTGGGGGGCGTGTCATAACTATAAAGGGAAGGGTGACAGCTCTCCTGTGTACAGTGCTATGGAATCCCTCCTAGCCAGAGACTCCAAATCCTTTTACCTGTAAAGGGTTAAGAAGCTCGGGTAACCTGGCTGACACCTGACCCCAAGGACCAATAAGGGGACAAGATACTTTCAAATCTTGGGGGGGGGAAGGCTTTTGTGTGTGTCCTTTGTTTAAGGGGTTGTTCGCTCTTGGGACTGAGAGGGACCAGACATCAATCCAGGTTCTCCCCATCTTTCTAAACAAGTCTCTCTTATTTCAAAATTGTAAGTAAAAGCCAGGCAAGGCGTCTTAGATTTACTTTGTTTTCTCAACTTGTAAATGTACCTTTTACCAAAGTGCTTATCTTGTTTGCTATACTTTGAACCTAAGACAGAGGGGATTCCTCTGAGCTCTTTAAGTTTGATTACCCTGTAAAGTTATTTTCCATACTGATTTTGCAGAGATGATTTTTACCTTTTGCTTTAATTAAAAGCCTTCTTTTTAAGATCCTGATTGATTTCTCCTTGTTTTAAGATCCAAAGGGGGTTTGGATCTGTATTCACCAGGAGTTGGTGAAAGGAAGGAGGGGGGAAGGGTCAATTTCTCCTTGTTTAAGATCCAAGCAGTTTGGATCTGTATTCACCAGGGAATTGGTGAAAGGTTTCTCAAGGCTTCCCAGGGAGGGAATTCTTAAGATGGTGGCAGCGGACCAGAGCTAAGCTGGTAGATAAGCTTAGCAGTTTTCATGCAGGCCCCTACATTTGTACCCTAAAGTTCAAAGTGGGGATACAGCCTTGACAGTTACCCTTAGGAGTGAGATGTTGGGTTCAATTACCCTGTGGAAAAGGGTACCAATGTTCAGAATAGGCTCCATAGCCACTTGTAGTAACCCCCTTCGTGAACCACGCTTTGTCCCTCTTGCCCATTCCCCCTTACCAGAACCCCTGAACTCACCATATTTGGCATTTGCGCTGACCTAGGTGCTAGCCCAGGCATGGTGAGAAAGAGTTGTGTGTAACTTTTGTGATTAACGGTTGTGAGTAAATTTACAATACTGTCTCTGTTCATTGCTTCTTTGGGATCTGCAGATGTTCCTTTGAGGACCCACTCCTCCACACTGGTGGAGCGCCTCCATAAGATAAGGCAGCGACACAGGAGGGGTAAGAAGGATATGTTTCGCAAAGTGCTGCAGTCAACAGGTGCAGCACATAGCCAAACAAGATAATAGAGGGAGACAATTAATGAAAGACTGAGGCTGGATAGCCTGGAAAGGGGTCAGGGGCAGGCGTGAATATAAAGCTCCTGGAGGGCCAGACAGAAATGATCAAGTCCTTCATTATCCTGCAATCTGAGCATACCTGTGCATGATTACCCCTGCAACCAATACAGAACTCTGTTCCATGCCCTCCCCAAAATCTCCCACCACATTCCTCGTGTGTTCCCAGTCCCTCGCAGTACTCTGTGCACTCCATGCCTAGGGACTGGTTTCCAAACAAAAGCTGGAGTTACACAGAGATACGAAAGCCCTAACTGTGAGACTGTTACTCATTGTCATGTCCCGTGTTTGACCAAAAAATTGTGTTTTGTCCTGTTATTAAACTTGAGTCTTTGAAATAAAAGAAGTCTTTATTTGTGAAATACTCGCACTGGTTAATACTAACATTGAAGCACAGTGGCTATAGGCAGGAATATTTGCTCACCACAGTTAACACTCAGGAAACAAGCACTACAAGGACAATTCAAGGCTGCAAGTAATCATTGCCTGCTGAACGTATCTTATAAAGACACAATACTTCAAATCATTGTCAAAATGCTCCTTCAACGCCTCTCTGATTTGAGTAGCCTACCACTGTGCCTTTCTAATTGCCCTTGTATCTGGATGTTCAAAATCAGCAACCAGCTAATCAGCTTCTGCAATCTACCCCTGAAGAAATATTTCCCCCTTTGCTTTGCAAATACACCTCTACCCCGATATAACACGAATTCGGATATAACGCGGTAAAGCAGCGCTCCGGGGGGGGGGGGGGGGCGGGGCTGCGCACTCCGGTGGATCAAAGCAAGTTCGATATAATGCGGTTTCACCTATAACGAGGTAAGATTTTTTGGCTCCCGAGGACAGTGTTATATCGAGGTAGAAGTGTATTATGTAGAGTACAGCAGGCCACAATGACCATCAGAATATTTTCCTCATTGAGGTCTAACTGGCCAAAAGAAGACAGCACCAGTGACCTTTCAATTGACCAAAGACACATTTGGCACCTTCTGAGCCTGTTGTTGAAGCACTCCTTGCTGCTGTCTAGGTTCCCGGTGTAAGGCTTCATGAGCCATGGGAGCAAGGAGTATGCGGGGTCTCCAAATACTCCACTATGGGTATTTCCACATCCCCCATTTGAATCTTCTGGTCTGGAAAGAAAGTCCCTGCATGGAGCTTTCTATACAGTCCAGTGTTCCCAAAGATGTGTGCATCATTCACCATCCCTGACCACACCACATTGATGTCAGTGAAATAGCCCTGGTGATCAACTGAAAGAGCTACTTCTCCATAGTCTTTCAGGTGCTGGTGGATGTACTCGGTCACAAGGTGGTCGGGAGCCAAAATTGGGATGTGTGTTCCATCTATCACCCCGCTGCAGTTAGGGAATCCCATTGCCTTAAAGCCATCAATTATTTCCTGCACTTTACTTAGAGTCATAGTCCTTCATAGCAGAAAGCGATTAATGGTCCTGCACACTTGCATCACTGCAATTTGTGATTTCTGACTGACTGGTAGCAGTCTGGAGTTGCCAGCTTCCACACAGCGAAAACCACTCACAGCAAGGACAGCTCTTATTCCAATGTCCTTGTGCTGCAGTGCTGGGGTGAGTGCCGCACCCAGTTCCAGGAAGGTGGATTTGAGCATCCAAAAGTTCTGCAGCAACTGTTCATCATCTCATACATGCATCACAATGTGATCCCACCACTCAGTGCCTGTTTCCCTAGCCCAGTAATGATGGTCCACCATGTCAAGCTGCTCCAGCAGCAATCTTGAATTATTTGTTTCATGTCAGACACTAGGGCAGGCATCACTGATTCACTCTGTGTTTCACAGCTCATGAAATACTGCAGGACCAATAATATCGCGACGTGTTCATAAGGCTCATCACCAGACCAGTCAGCAGCTCAGGATCCATGCTGTGAGGCAGAGGTGGCGGGTGCACAGTTTACAAGGACAATTGAAAAACCCTGTGAAACAAAGTAGGAAACCCTTGGAATGATGGGATGGAAAGAACTGCATCATCG
The DNA here is from genome assembly GCF_028017835.1 of Emys orbicularis. Classification (NCBI taxonomy): domain Eukaryota; kingdom Metazoa; phylum Chordata; order Testudines; family Emydidae; genus Emys; species Emys orbicularis. The sequence goes on along the minus strand of NC_088686.1, from coordinate 90,612,685 downwards.
GATGGTGAGAATGTCACACCCCAATGGCCCCCTCCCTCAGGGAGTCCCCAGGGAAGGCAGATCAGCATTATATGTGGCTAATGCTGTTGCAAGCATCGCAAAGCATTTTGGGGAGAGTCAAAGGTGTGTGAATGGGGAGTGGAAGTTTTCTCAGCAGGTACGAGAGGCCGAGAGGGGAGGGAAAAAGAAGAGAGCAGAGAACAAATCAATTCAACACTCCAGCTAGTTGAATCTGAAGATAAGAGCTGGCCCCAGCCAGCCCAAGGACACAGCTCACAGCCAAGACTTGGCTGCGAGCCAAGACAGATGGGGCCTTGAACACTTTCCGAGCAGCTGTGAGAAAGAAGAATCCTACTGCCCAGACCTGCAAACCGGCAAGGCCAACTAAAGAAGATAACCAGCAAAGTGTGAAAACACAGATGAGACAACAAGAGGGGGTGTCCCTGGAGCCGGGGTGTTTTGGGAAAGTTGAAGAGACCATCGAAAGCCGGTTTGGACTGGCACAAAGAACACCAGGAGCAGAGGTTCCCTGAGTGGAACACCCCCCCCCAAGGAGCCCAGAACTAAAAACCCCCCTGAGAGCTGAAGCAACTCAGAGAACACAGCGGATTCTTGGACGACCTGGGCCCAGGACAGCACTCTCCGTCCATCCCCTCCCCTACCTCTTCTTCTGACGTTACACCTAGACTTGGCCAGTCTGGGTTATGCGTGGTGTGAGTATGAAAGTGGGTTAGGGCTTAGGGCTCTAATGCTTTCTTTCTTCCCCTAGTGATGTGGGAACGGTCCCAGCACTCTCTGCTGTATTTTATCAATAAAACTTTAAAATTTAGAAACTTGGTGTGTTTCGTCATCTTCCCCCAACGATCCTGAGGTGTCAGCCTGATCACCTGACACGAGGGATAGATTGGTAACAGAAATCTGTCACAAGCACATCCCAAGGATGCGCTGTGATCCATTCCCAGAATTCACAGCAGCACAGGGTGACAGAGGGTGATGAGTTGCACAGTGGGGTAGCTACCCACAATGCAATGCTCCCTCTGTCAATGCAAGTGTAATGACTCCACCGACATAAGGATAATTGTGTGGACGTGCACAACTGATGGTATTAAAGCAACTTAAGATCGTCAATGTAACTTAACTCTGTAGTCTAGACATGGCCTTACTTATCAAGCAAAAAATAAATACATCAAGAGCTGTGTTAATGCCATTTTCTTGTCATTTGGGGCTACACCTTGCTACTTCCTTCATTTTTTTCATCATGTGTTACAGTTGAGAAGAGCAATTTTAAAATAGGACGTTGTCCTGCGGTAGCATGCTTCACTGTACAAAGGATCATGGCCTGACCAGTGGTAAACAGCTGTCGGGAATGCACAGAATGTTAAGAACTTCTTTTGACTCCCATCAGCCCAAGACTTAGGGGAGAGAGGTTAGAATACCATTACATACAACTGTATGATCCATGGAGTGTGCGTGTAACTTTTGTTACACCTGCTTTTCACCTGTTGAAAGGAGAAAATAATATAGTGAAAAGGCATGTGTGACTATGTGGTCCTCTAGTGTCTGTTACTATGCAAACTATTGTACTGACATCTCTAAAGAGGATGTGATCATGCACCTTATTGTGGTGACTCCAGTCAACAGATTTTGTAAATCCTACTACAAATATGTGAATGTGTTACAGGTTAAAAACAACTATTATTAATCATTTTATGCATGTGTTATATAGATAACAATGCTTGAAAGTGCTTTTCTGTATACTTCCAGTTTGATAAAGTGTGAAAAATAGATTACTGCTGAAAAACAGTACTTGACAAAAATCTCTTTCTATTCTGTGCCCATGAATTAATCTGTCCCAGCAGACAGCTAACCATATAGCTAATTTAATCTTCCCTGCCTTAAGTGCTAGAAAAACTGTGTTCTACCTGACCCAAAGCAGATGTATATTCTTATTAAGAGTATGAGTTGGCTGTCAAGAAATACATAGCCTGAAAAGGTCTTTGAACTGCTGGAGGCATTGTTATTAAATGTCAAATAAATGGTGAAAGAACAGAGGTTTATTTTCACCGGTGTCACTGTTATGTAGTGTTCGCCCTATGTGGCAGTACTGCAGAATGGCTGGATCCATGTCAACTGACAAAAGAAAATTCTCGTCCCCAAATCAGTGCTTCCTGGTCGGGCAATAAAAGACAAAACAACTCCATAAAATGAACCCCAAAAGTGATTACATAACAGTTTCCTTTCTCTTTGGTACTTTAAAAAATAAATCATCTCTGCTCAGTGAAAGAGACACCCTATACCTCTCCTTCTCTTTAACGGTGGAATGCAGCACAAGAAGGTAATTGGTTTCTATCAGAAATGCATGACCCCGGTGAAGTTTAAAGGATTTGTCAAACATTTTTTTTTTTTTAGTTTGAAATCTTCTCGGGGCTTGTGACCTGCCAACCACTGTATTTCAGTCTGTATTTTCACCCAAGGAACAGTCAATTAAAAAAAAATTGAAAAAAAGCACACTTTTTTTAGTTAAGAGGAAATCTGAAGAGGGGGAGGGGAGCAGGCAGAGAGATGTGTCAATCATAGACTAGTTCTAAAGAAAAGAGTGGAAAATTACATTTCCTTTCTCACATACTGTACCATTTCCCACAAATATTCTCTATTCTGTTCCAGGGCTAATAAGAAATTAGATCTCATGCATTATGCATGAAATAAATCTTCAAAAAAAACCCACCTCACTCTTTTCCTTTCTGTTGTTGAGCCTCATGCATATCAAAGTGCATATTCTGAAGGGCAGAACAACAGAGAAAAACACCTGGCATCAAACTTTAATGAACTCAACCTCAATTCTATAGCTATGGGATGCTAATTGCAGGGCATGAGTAGCAAATACTGGGGTGGGGAGAGACATGATTCTGGTTTGTTTACTATGCACAAGACAGAATTGTCATCAGTGCCAGAGACTGGCAGCGATAGGTTCATTGCTGATGCAGTATCATTTGCCCCATCAACGGAAGTATTATGATATTAAGGTTATTACACCCTGAGAACAAGATCCAGCTGGCACTACTAAATTTAGCTGTATGCTGGGACTTGTGGAAATTTCTTGCAGATGGCACTCATCTCATCTGCATTGGCAAAGGTAAAAGCAATATACTTTCATTACTTGCAATCAGCCTCTGCCTACAGTGTCTAGCGTGAAGCACTGACACCACAAGAAGATACTTTAACTGTTTGTTAGATGTCATTCACATAATGAAAATGTAGAAGTGGTTTCATTCTGTGCATGAATGACATAAAAAATGGGTTGGTCTGTCAGTAGCTAAAAGCTGTGCTTTTGAATTTGTCAGCCCTGTTAGGTACTTCTTTAGTAACCATCACAAATGATAACATTAGTGTAAAGCTACCATTTAGCCTAGTGCCATTAATCCATTATTGATTTAGAAGCTCTTTTAATTAGAGGTATAAAAGAGCTGTTCTCTCTAATTACTAGTGTAACCTCTTATTTTAATCCCATTAATTTGGGGATTATTTTGATGGGCTCTATTAATTCTATTAATCAATACCTCTTAGTAAACAGTTTTCTTTTTGAAAATAATAGTAAATATAATAAAGAACCAAAGCCAAAATTTTCCAACCCAGCACTTAACATCAGAGGAGGAAGATGAGAACCTTCACACAGTCCTCCCTGTTAAGTGCTGTGGCACAAACATTTCCATCAATGTGGTGTCTGAATGCTGATTGACAGCCTTGCGATCTAAAAAGCAACTCAAGAGATGATTTTGTAAATTAGAGAACACGATTTGTTTTGGTAATTTCATGCTTAAGGCCTGGTTTTGCTCCCTCTTACACTGGTGTAAATCAGGAGTAATTCCAAGAGAGTTGCACCTGTGTAAAATGAGTGTTTGTGATGGGAGAATCAGAATCCTAAATGGATGAAATACAGAATTTTCTTTTCCCTTACAGAGTTCTAATGATTTTTGAAAACTGTTAAATTGTCTGAGTTCTCCCATCCATAGTGAGGACATTTCAATGCAGTCCTCTTACTCACATTGCTCCTGACAAGTGGCTTATTATACTGAAAAGAAGTGTCAGTTCTGAAATTCATTCCTCTCCTATCTTTAAAACAGTAATTGCCCATTAAATTACAGTGAAGCTGCTTTCCTCAAGAATTCTTCAAAACAGAGGAGGAGTGGCTTAAGGCAGCATGATAATATGTTACAGATATGGATGTAGCCTTGGAGTTTAAGTTCTCTAAGGTAAGCTAAAATTGTTACTTTACAATCTATTTCAAGAAGCAGCTACTGTGATCAATCTTGACTGCATAAAATATCAAAAAGGGGCAGTGAGAGAGCTAAATATCCATTATATCCAACACACACATGAATGCAAAAGCCAGTATTACTGGGAGAATACCTAAAGATTTAACAGACCTTCTCAGGAACAAAGTAAGAAAGAAGAAGCGATCGCTATGGAGTTTCTGTATCACAATCAGTGATATATATCAGTTTAGTATATATATTAGTACTAGTATTATTAGCCATCAGCTATTTTCCCTCCATATTTTGATATATTTCTGCTTATGTGAGGCAAGGAACCCATCAACTTGCTACGTGGCAAAGTTATCCTTATTACACGACTTGAAATATATCAGCAATTAAAGGAGCTCTTGACAATGAGTTTAAAATACTACATTAGGGCCTGATCCAGAATCTCCTGAAATAAATTTTCCATTGACTTCAGTGAACTTTGGATCAGACTTGTAATATGTACAAAGCAAACAGCATAGGATTAAATACACGGCATGCTCATTTGGGGTTCCATTGTGCCTTATATGGTACGCCCTCCTCTGAGGCAGTGTGGAGTTGCACCATTCACATGGAAACTCCGAGAGACATTGTGGATAGTATAATTTTGGGAAAACCAAATTAAGAGCAAAGTGTTGTGTGTAAGCATTTGCAGGATTGAGTACTCTAGACTGACAATTCTTTCGGGCAGGGGCTGCATCTCATTCTAGGTGTATACACCACCAAACAGACTTTGTGCACGATTGAAACAGCTAATTAATAGCTATACTTACGTTGGAACACTTTCCACTCTGGTGATCACTGGCTGGCAGAACAGTACAGAACAGGTGGCTATTTCTGCTGGCATAAGTTAAAGCAGACCTTAAGTTAACTCCATGTTCCAGCTGGGGCCAAAAGAGTCACTAGGCAGCCTCAGGATCTAGGGCTTAGAACTATCTATCTGTTTCCTTTCCCTTGGTCCTGCACCAGGAGTTGCTCAGCCAGACCAAATGGTCTGGCCATTGCTTTATTTGTTTTTAAATGCGAACTTAGTACTCTGATTTCAGCGGATAGTTGGGAGTCAGTCATCTCCTTGTTCCCTCTTCTATATTTTCACAGGGCACTATCAATACCTCAATATCTCCCATCCCTCTTGTCAATCGGGAGTGCGATCAGGCCGCTGTCTTCTCAGAACTGATTTTTTTTTTTTACTTTGAGGCTTATTATTCTTTCTCTGACTTTGAAGTATTGTCATTATTTAAATTAGGTTAAGCAGCCTGGGAGACTGGGTGAGAATATTTTTTAATAAATGTATCCACCACTACTTATTTGTCCATTTCAGTAAACCTCAATTGTTCAAATGGTCCCAAGAAGTAAACATGAAAGGTTTGCGAATATGGTTGTAGCAAAGCTTGTTTGAATGAATAATAGAATTTCCCTCCCCCATCCCAACTTAAGTTTCTTATCAGAAACATTACCATATCACTTACATTTCCACACTCACAAGGTCCTATTGAGATGTCCACTGATAGCTTATTCAAAATGCATTTCAGTTACTCTAAGATTTCCCATGCAGTCTGACTTCTAAGTTATTTTCTTTAATCATTTGTTTTGAAATAAAACCAATAATATTTTCCAAATATTTCCCCAGAAAGTTCTAATTGGCTTTTGTGAAACTTATTGGGGAGGAAATGGAAAGGTCCCGGTTCTATTCATCTGTTGAAAGAGAGCCTCACGGCAGCACTCCTTGATGCTAGAAATGATTGTACTCAAATTTATATATATCTAAAAAAAAATTTCATTTGGGAAATTGAAATGCCAAACTTTGAGCTCAACTTAATTTTATCACAGTTTAGAGCTTTGAAGATATGAATTCTAGTTTCCCCAAATGAGAATAAAGACATTGAAATGAATTCTATCTTCCTGTCATCAGGGGGCTGCCCAATCCACGTAGGATCCTGGGAACAGGTTCCCCCCTCAGCTCCAGAAAACCCTGTCTAATAGGCCCTCTGTGAATCAAGGGAATTAAGTAGCACACAGAGTCCACAAGGATGCCTCCTCCAAGTGTCTTTATTATTGTTGTGCTCCAGGTACATCACAATATAGCAGCAGTTAAGTGGAGCCCACTTCCTGCCCCCTGAGTTGGGTTTTAATACTGCTTGCTTTCATTTCAGAGCTACCCCGCTGGTGAATTTGGTCCAGATATTTGAAACTAATCTTTAGTAAAAAGAGACAAATATACTTCAACATAGTATAATATTTGTAATAAATCTCAAATACATTTATCTGAGATCAAAATTACATATACGTTCATTCATCCAGTTGTAGATCAATTGAGTCATTCCGATACCAGGATGATGAACATGGTATAAAAGTCTAAATAGATAGATCCATTCTTCTGTTATATGTTTGAACATGCTACTTCTGGAGAATGACATCATATTCAGTCAGGGCCAATCAGAATGGGGACCAGGAGGGCCATTTGGCCTGGGCCTCAAGCTCAAAGGGGGCCTCAAATTTAGACATGTGTTAATTTTTTGGCATTTGATAAGTTTTGCAACTTGTTTTTATGCGCATGCCTATCAGACCAAAATGTGACACACTCTCTCAGCGTAGAGCTGCAAATTTAAGCAAATAAGAGATGTGATTTGGTAATAGACAGGTTTTTTTTGTTAACTGATATAGATTTTGTCATATTAAAAAGAGTTAAAAATGTTCATACATATTAATAAAAATATATTGATTCTGATGGCACAAGATTAGACCGTGATGAACGTGTCCTCTCAGATCAGCTGATTATATAAACAAACCACTACTAGTGACTGGTGCTGGATCAAGTGCATGTTGAAAGGTAGAGAATTGTTACATTTTAGTGCCTTATTTTGGTGCCTTATTTTGTTTTCATGTGTCATTTTTATTATGGCTAGGGGCCTCAAAAGCTGGAAGTGGCCTGGGCCTCTCTGGACCTCTGAGAGGGCCTGTAATCAGTCCCAAAGGACTTTCCTTTTTACCCAAGTACACTGACAGTTGTTGGCATACCCAACACTGAGAGAATCACTTTGTTACTGCCTGCCTCCAGCATGGGGAAGTCTTGCCTGTGCCTGGCTAGGTATCAGCTCTCCAATACCACCAGCCTTTCATCCACTGAAGCATTTTCCTCTGGGCTCTGTCAGTGGTAACTTTGCCTTGCAGGTTAACAATAAGTGCACCCAATCCCCGAGTCCCCTTGAATTGTGTTCCTGTGATATCCAGCTCGACACTGGGTACTCACAGACATTCCAGATCCTCTGCACCCAGAAGAGCAGCGTACCCCAGTTTAACCTTAAACTGCTGCTCCAGTAAGTGCTCATAATAAAAACAAAAGCAGCTTTATTTAAGAAAGAATAAAAAGATTTAAGTAGAAATGAGACAGAATGGAAACAAATGGTTAAAATACAAAACAAAATCATAAAACACAAACCTGGGTCTAAATTTATACAGTTACCTTTCCTATATAATCAAGTAGATTACCACGCACAGACACCCAAAGTTCAATCTGTTGCAGAGCTGCCTGGTTTCTCAAGAACCAGGATCCAAATGTTCATGAAAGTACCCTTGATTCAGAAAGGGTTTTCCTCAGTGAATGGATACAGAGGGCTTTTCCCTCCTCTGTTTTATACTGGAGACAATCTATTGTTTCTATTCACACACAGAGTGAACCCTTTTTCTTAAGTTTCTGTTTTACCTTTAAGTGGTTTCAATAGTTTGTTGCCTCTGATGGTTTACCATTCAAAATTTTAATGATGTGCAAGACTATACAATTGAGTCTTGCACTGCATCACTGGCCAGACAGGGCAGGGTGACAACTCCATTGTTTGAATGGGCCATCACTGATACACATTATCTTGCAGTGATTATTTTTATTCCAAGTCCATAAAGCAGAATTTCAAAATAAATATATTATTCCTTAAATATTACCCATACATACATCTTGCAGCAATTATAAATCTTGATAAGTTACAAGATTTCTGTAGATATCTTACAGGATACTTACCCATAAAGAGTAACATGTAAGACATGTACAGTGTAGTGAGTTTATCAAATCTGAAGTGAGAATTATTTGCGAAGAACAGAGGATCCTTTATTAAGGAGTCTGTGTGTCAGACACTAAAGTCTCATTGTCTTCAATGGGCTTTATGTGAGGCCTTATATACATTTCCTTTCTATAATCCATGAGCAAAATCCTGGTCCCCTTGAAGTCAATAAGTAAAACATGACTTCAGTGAGACCAGCATTTCGCCCATATATTTCATCTCAAGTTGCCCATTGAAACCTCTTGTTTTTAATAGAAAACTGTCAGAGCTTACAATGTATAGGGCTGATCCTGCATACCAATACTCCCATCAAAGTCATGGGGTTTTTTTTGGTGCATGAGCAATTGATGTTTAAATCCCAACACCATTTTTAAATATTACATTGTGTGTAGTATTTTTCCCCATATCATAATAAAAGTGAAAAAGTGTCCCTGGTGTACTATATGCCACTGATAAGAAATTATTCTAAACTCATTTTGCTAGCTTTGCTTAGTCCTATGATAATTCTGAAGTGCACCTATGTTTGATATCATTGAAAAGGCCTTCTTGAAAAGAGTTATTTTCCATTACGTACCACATCCAGTTCTGCTCCACATTATCTTTAATTTTAGACTAGATGCCACAGCAATATATGCCCAGAGCAATACCCATAGTGCTCCTGAGATACTAGTGGAGTGTAATACTAATGCTTTCTGACACTACACCTCTACTAATATGTCAGATTCTCATCCAGGAATATGTGTGCCAAATCCATTGTCCAAGTTCACTGACCTAAGGAATATGAATAAAAGTATCTGTTGAAAATGTTTTTGGTCAATGGAATGTGACTGCCATATTGTACTTTCACATACAGTACCAGGACTTAATGGTAATGTCATCTGTGAAACAGATTTCAGATGACAGTTTGACAGAGGCAAAGAAAAGAAAGAGAAAAGGAAGAAAGTGAGAGGATATTTGATATGTAAAATGAAATACCTTATGAAAGTTTCATCACTTTAAACCATAGTTCAACATTTGGTAAAGGAATCTTATCATATCACATGGTTAATCAGAAATATTCTTATAAAGTTATGTTAAAATATCTAGATCTTCAGATATTTGACAAGTATCTTTAGATCCTGTGTAACATGTTGGATTAAATATTTAGTACATTGGTCCATCATTTCTATATAAAAAGATGTGATAATGTGTGCAAACATGCACATGCACTTTATAAATAGGTTTGGCAGAATTTGATGTTTATTTTTTTAGTTTTGATGGATAACTGTTTATTTTTAAGCTTTATTTACATTTTCACAGTTGCACAAAATTATGGGTTTTAAACTTTATTTTTATCCATTTAAATATTCAATGTTATGGGAAATGGTGGGAGAATCAGACAATTATTTAATGATGGTAAGTGCTGAGGTTCAAAAGGTTAGAGGTTCATACCCATTAAAACAAAAATTGTCAAAATCATGTTAAGATACACAGAGTAAATATCCTTAAATCAAACTAATAAATGTAGATAGAGATTTTTTTTTTTAAACTTTGACTAGCTGTAAATTTTGATCAATGGAATTTTTTTGGTTAGTTTGTGGGAATAGAGTGAAATTACCATTTACTGACATTTATCAATAAATATCTAATCCTTCCAAGCCTAACTAGGCTATTTTGCTTACAGGTGTGCCTGTACATTGAAGGGATTGTATGGGATATATACAACAGAGTTTGACACAGTACAGTACCATATTTGTAGCTATACTCTATATGCGGTACAATTTTTCTTTTAAAGATCATATAGCAATATGATAGGCAGGACTGGTAGCACTATATATTAAGGTTCTGATACTTCACATAAGAACATCTGTTCAGTTGTTTAAAACTTAGCCAAACTTTAGCCATTCGGGTTGAAATTTTGCCCCCTCAGCTTTGGCCTCAGGCTGAGTTTTTCGAACATTTCAGCCAAAATGGTTCAGTTATTTCCCAGAATTAGATCATGCAAAATGCATAGTTTTGACCATGTTAACATTTTTGCTGACCTTTTGTTTGAGACACTCTACCACCCCCATGTTTTGGGGCAGGGGCACAATTTTTTTCACGGGCGTGGACTTTGGCCATCCCTTTGAAAATCTTCCTAAATGTGGCCAAGTTATAAGACTTTAAAAAACTGCATTTCACACATTCTTGGTGACTTGCTAGAGCTTTGCAGTAAACTTCCCTGAAGATACCATCTGCCCTGATCATGCTCCAGTCTAGGGGTGAACAGGCCTTTCCCTACAATTGCTGCTGTGGGATGAGGCAAGGCACCAGAACTCAAAGTAGGCAGACTGTTTATCCTGCGCTCTCAGTAATCATCCCCATGCTGATGCCCAGGCTGCTTGATTCAAATGCAGAGGGAACAAGAGCTGATCTGGATGAGAAGATTGGGACAAAGACCCTGGGAGAGAGGGAGAAAATGGTACTGGAGACTGGCAAAGGGAGGACAATTGGAGCTGGGAGCCAATGAGAAAAATGGGAATGGGTGGTGGGGCGGGGGGAAGAGGTGGAAGAGGCACTGTGATATCATGTGAGGAGACTGGTACAGGCTGGGCAAGGAGGTTGGAACTGGGAACAAGTGGGAATAGGAAGAAGATTTGAGGGGAGGGATGACAGACATGACAAGCCAGGATGTGGGGAGAGAACTGGGACCAGCTGGTCAAAGACTGGAACAAGGAGCTGAGGAAGGGCAGTGCACAGATTGAATTCTGTGCCTGGAGCAGGAAACAGACTGGAAGTCAGTGTGGATGGGCAATGTGATTGGGGATGGGAGACAGAAGGCCAGGGAAGAGGGTGACAGACAGATCATAAGAGGAGCTGGGGAAGAAAACAGATGAATTCCAAATGAAACAGGTGCAAAAGAGAGCTACCAGGATGATTGGAAGAATGGAAGGCCTATTATGAGAGAAGACTATAAACCTTGGCATGTTTTGACTCATAAATTCAAGGCTGAGAAGGGCTATGAATGCTCTCTATAACTATATTGGGCGTAAATACCTGGGAGATGAAGAGCTATCTAAGCAAAAGGGCAATGTTGGCACAAGAACAAATGGTTATATACTGGCCATGAACAAATTCAGGCTGGAAATTAGAAGGTTTCAGCCATCTTAGTGATGATCTGGGACAGCCTCCCAATAAAAGTGGTAGGGGCAAAAATCCCCCAAAACAAAACAGTGTGATTGTATGAAGGGGTTGCTGGTAATGGTGGGGGACAGGGCTCAACAGCCTTGGCAGTCCTTTCTGGATCATGCCTGATGTTCCTAAAAATCTCATGTTTCAAGGCATAAGCCGGTCACCTGCAGGGCTCTGGAAGGAATTTACTTCCCCCCACCCCCAAAATGTATTTGAGGTTGGTGTGTGGGGAATTTTTTAATCACATTTCTCTGAAACATATGAGAGGGCATGAGCTGGAGATGGGACACTGGATAGGGTTGGCCAATGCTCTGAGATGGTACCAAGCGTTCTCTCAGGTGCTTGGCTGGCTGATTCTTGCTCACATGTTCAGTGTTGAACTGATTGCCACATGTGGGGTTGAAAAGGAATTTCCCCCCAGATAAGATTGGCAGTAACTTTGGGGGTTGTTCACCTTCCTCTATAGCATGTGAGGGAGTGGGTCACTTGCCAGGATCATCTGAGCATATCTATCTTAATAATTTCCCTGCCATTGCAGGAGCATCAGACATTGGCACACCTTGGTCCTGCCTATTCTCTGCCTGTGGCACATAATAGTTTGGTCTCCTGAGAGCTGGAGTACCTAGGTCTAATTTCAGCTTGCGGTTTAGCGTGCAGATGCTGGTGGCCTGTGTTGTGCAGGAAGTTAGATGATCTGGTGGTCTGTTCCAGCCCTGAGTTCTATGAGGGGGAAGTGGGAATGGCTGGGCCAGGAGACTGGGAACAGAACAAGGAACCTTAATTTCTCTCTCTACAGTAAGATACAGTTTTTACTTACATGATCACATACTATTTCCCCCACAGGACCCCTGCCTCATACAGTGCACAGGATGGATCTGCTGTGGGATTAAAATGGGTTATGTAGTCAAGGATGCTGTTGTCTGTAGGACTCTTGCCCCATTTATTGCAGAAATTGAAAGGTGTTTAGTAAATGAGGCAGGAGAGTACAGTAAGATAAAGGATGATCCCATTGTTAATGCAGTTGAAAACTGCCCTGAGGAATTGGATTTTATCACTGCTTCTGTCAAAGAGTTTCTATCTAATGCTAGGCAACTCACTTAAAACTTTTAACAGATGGTTATTTTGTGCTCAGTGTGCTATATAATGTGAAGTACTTTGGAAAAAAATCAGGTCCTAGGTATCTCATACTGAGTATCCAAACTTAATGGATACTTTTGACTTTAATCTGTGCATCAGGTGCTCAGCACTTCTCAAAACATCATGCCACTTTTATTTAGGTGCCTAAATATGGACTTAAGTGCCAATTTTGACCTCAGGCTTTTTGGGTCCTCAGTTGTCCAGAGCCCTTGCAGCTCTCTGTATTTGCAGGAGACTCTCTTACCCAAGATCTAAATAATTTCCAAGTGGCCAAGTAAATTTATATGAGCAGTCACACTTGTTTATATTTACTTAGTCCAACAGAACTTGCTCAACAGGTACCAATAAATAATTCTAGTCTGTTGCAATTTGTGTTTGTCACAGTACATGAGCCTATAAAATTGAAATATTCATCATGATAAAGTATAAAGACACCACTATGTATAAAGACATCACTGTCTGTCATTGTTTGATTACAAGTGAGAACATGCTTTTAAGAAGTGGTACCCTTTTCATCTCCCTAGTGAAAAGGTTTCTGAGTTGATATACACAGTATTCTATAAAATTGTATGATTTTCTGAATCACTGCAAGTTACTGGCAGTAATTTAATACATACAACAATACATTCTTCTTCAACGCTTAGCCAGACAGGCGGCTATAGCGATTGATCGTTCGCCATTTGGTCCGTTCCTGCACAACCGCAAAGGCTTGACAGCCTGAGAGTCCAACATCGGAGCAGACTTGATGAACCCTGTGTAATAGGGGGTTTGCCTCTGGGCCGCCTCCACCCCTCGGTTGGTGGAATTTTATCCCAGATGTTACAAGCCACCCAGAGAATGGTTTTCACTGGAATGTCTTGTGGCATCCTTGCAACATGTCCGAAAAACGTAAAGAGCCGCCTGAGGACAATGGCCCCAGTAGTCTGTAGATCTGAGCGACCATAAATCATCTGTAATGGAGATGAAGTCATTCCACTTTATGCCCAATATACAATGTTGACATTTTGTGTGGAAAGCCTCCAGTTTTATCCAATCTGAGTGGCGTAGTGTCCATGTTTCACAGCTGTACAACAGTATGGGAAGGATACAGCTCGAATAAATCCTGAACTTGGTTGTCATACTAAGATGATGTTGATTCCATATCCATTGTAAATGACTCATGGCAGATGCTGCGATGCCAATCCGATGGAGAATCACCATGTGAGACTTGGAGGAGCTGGTAAGTGCGGAACCCAGAGAGCAAAAGCTGGAAACTGATTCGACGGTTTCGTTGTTCAAAGAGATTGGAATCGCAGGTGGGCCTGGTCCTAGATTTTGCAGTTTCTTTTTTGACCATGAAACATGGAGACCAATCTTAACTGACTCCTTCTCCATGTGCTAGAGTGCCTCACGAAACCTAGCGGGGCTCTGTACTAAAAGAACAACGTCATCAGTGTAGTCAAGGTCTGTGAGTGAGAGATTACCTATATCAGTGCCTGTGGACCTGACAGAATGCTGTATTATGAAATCCATTGCCCGACAAAAAAGTGTAGGGGCCAGAACGCAACCCTGCCTAACACCAGATACTGATTTAAAAGGCACTGACATCTGGTTCCCCAGACGAACACAGGCAGTGGCTCCATTATGCAGCTCTCTAATCAAGTCCAGCAGAGTGGTAGGGCCTTTAAGGCCTTCCATAACGCGACATGGTCTATTGAATCAAATGCAGCCTTAAGATCAACCTGTGTTACATGAAGGGGCGTCCTGAATTTGCGATGTATCTCCGACAACAAGCAAAGGGCCAAAATGGCATCTAATGAGGACCTGTTCCTCGGAAAGCCTGACTATTGGGGACGACACTTCCGATGTAGCAAAGGCTCCAGGAATGCCAGCAAAACATGCGCAAACATCTTCCCTTGAACGGAGAGCAAGGTGATTGGCCTGTAGCTCTTACGTTCACTGCACGGTCCCTTGCTCTTATAGAGTGAGATCACAATAACGTCCTTCCAGGCGATTGGCAGGGTTCCAGTTCTCCACACCAGATTAGAGATGGCCAGAAGTGATTCTGCTACAGAATCAATAGCACATTTTAGCAGCTGTGAGGGGATGCCATCAGTACCGGCTGTGCATCCATTTTTCAGTTTGGAGATGGCATGCTTCAATTCATCCAATGTTGGTGCATCAGTACAAATGTCTGGATCTGGAACTGCAGTGACTGCCAGATCATCCAGCTCTGAACAAGTGGCAGCTGGAGGATGGTTCAGGACACTGTGATCATGTTCCACCCATCGTGAGAGAATGTCATCATCCGATTTACATGGATGGCCTTGGCTGTCATTCAAGATGCCGTTTGTAGTGACTACCTCTTGACCGTTGAGATTACGAATGATGTGGAATGCTGGCTTCAAGTTGCCCCTGGTTAAGCAAGATTCGACATCAAGATGCCCCTGGTTAAGCCAAATTCGACATCATCTGTCACTTGGTTATAATATGCCTCGCAATTGTGGGGTGTTAAATTTTCACTTCAGCTGATTACAAGTGCATTTATCACCACGCTGGCAGGCTGAAGCCTTCAATTTAATTATCTGGAAGGCCTCCTCTGATAGCCATGGATGCCTATAGCTAATCGTCTGCTCAGCAGATGGTTGAGGGTAGAAGTGAACAGGGACCAGGCAACCTCCACGTCATCTGGCAGATTAGCTAGAGCTGAGAATCTGTTGCTGACGTCAATACTAAACCTGTTGGCTAAACCTGGCACACGGAGTGTGTCGATGTCAAATTTCTTCGTCATTGCAGAGGGCTTACCTGCTCAGCGGAGCATCAACACCATACGGGCGACCACTAGATGGTGAGCTGTGTTTGCCACGCATTCTTCATCATAATATACTCTCCAGGGGGCGAGAAGATGCTTATTGCATGTAATGATGTGGTCCTACTCCTTCTGAGTGACACCATCATGAGAGATCCATGACATCTGGTGTATGTGTTGCCATTTGAACCATGACCCAAGAATGGAAAGATTCTGGGAGGCTCAGAATGTAAGCAAGGGGTGAGAGTTATCATTGGGTGTGCCTGAACCATAATGACCAATGACCTGTTCAAACCCAGTTCTCAGGGAGCCAGTAACTGCATTTAGGTCACCCAGGATCACGAGATTATCATATGGAGGGACTGTGCATACTAGATATTCCAACTGATCGTAGAAATGATCTTTAACTGAGGGCACGTCTTCACTACCCGCCGGATCGGCGGGTAGCAATCGATCTATTGGGGATCGACTTATCGCGTCTAGTGAAGACGCGATAAAATTGATCCCTGATCGCTCTGCCGTCGACTCCGGAAATCCACCATGGCAAGAGGCGGAGCAGAGTCGACGGCAGAGCGGCAGCGGTCGACTCGCTGCCGTCCTCACAGCCAGGTAAGTCGACCTAAAATACGCAACTTCAGCTAAGTCGCGTATCTTAGGTCCACCGCCCCCCCCCCATAGTGTAGACCTAGCCCGAATCAACAGATTCCTCTGTTGGCGCATAAACTACTATAACAGTGAGGTAATCATGCCAATGTTTTAGACGTGCAATAAGTAAACGGGGAGACATGGGTGTCCAGGTTGTCAGGGAGGACTTGGCCTTGCCTTGCAGTGGTAGTGCTACCCCATATAAATGGTTGGGGCCACCAGAATACAGAAGTAAGAATCTTCCATCTTGTGATGTCTGTCATCTATCAGCCTTGCTTTTGTTAATCCTGCGAATGATATACTAAGACAGTCCATTTCGCGTAAGACAGCGACCTGATGACCATGCCTGTGAAGAGTTGCAACATTCCAACAATTTTGGTGGACTGTCGGAGATGCATTGTCACAATGTACTGCAGGCATGCCTGCAGATATTAGAGGACACACATTCCCAGAGGGACTTTGGCATGAACCCATCATGTTTGCACTGAGGGGAGACAGCACTGACAAGGCATCTACAGCTGAAAGTAAGGCAGGGGCTTTAACCCTGGTACTGAGTACTAGGTTATTCATGAAGAAACCAAACTGGTCTGTGACATGGGTTCTAAGTCAGGAGTTTACTCAGTAAACTGTCACTCAAATCCCCACCAACTGAGGGGTTAACTGAGACATAAAGAGAGGATCAATTAAGAAGTAGGGCCACAGCTGAAGGGCTAATTAGAGGGAGAAATTCCCAACAGCTGGGAGCAGATAAATAGATAGAAAGGAAACCCTGGATGCAGTGAGGAGTCTAAAGGAAGATAGAGCTGGCTGCTAGAGCTAGTGCTACTCCCTTTGTTTCCAGATGTAAGAGGGGGAACTCACTGGGACTTGATAATATGTAAATAGTACTTCAGCGAATGGCCTGTTAGAACATTATAATAAAAGCAAGGTGGTAGTGAAGGTGGCCTGGATTGAGTATGGTCTGTACCTAAGGTGAGAGACTCACAGGAGATCACCCTGTGACAGGGTCCCTAGTATTTCTGTATTAGAAACAAAAATTTCAGGAATCCAAGCACAAACTTTCAGTTACAGGACATGTAGCTAATATGTGTCGCATAGTTTTGTTGAAATGGATACTTACATGTGTGATTAGCTTTATACACACAACTAGTTTCATTTACTTATAAAAGATATTGTGACAGGGTGCACTCACCTCCGTGAATGCCTCCTGTCAGGTGGATGCAGTGCTGCAATCTTCTTTTTTGTTGCTGGAACCAGCTCTAGATTGTGAGCCTCACTAGGTGTGTGTCTTCAGTGGCTCAGTCCTCTAGTCAAGTCACAGTCTAAAATGGATGAACCCCTTCCTGGGTAACAGAAGTCCATCTGAAAGTCTAAACAAACATCCAAGCAAATGATCGTCTCTTCCTTTTGGCTTACTCTTCAGCCTGCTTTCTGGGCTCAGTTCTCAGTCCCTTCAGGGCTAACTTTAAGTCCTTCCCCAGTTTGTGATGGAACACTGCTACCAGGGCTTTCTCCCTGTAGACCAGGGATCGGCAACCTTTGGCACACAGTCCACCAGGGTAAGCACCCTGGCGGGCCAGGCCGGTTTGTTTACCTGCCACATCCACAGGTTCGGCCGATCACGGCTCCCACTGGCCGGGGTTCGCTGCTCCAGGCCAAATGGGGTGGCAGGAAGCGGCGGCCAGCACATCCCTCGTCCCGCGCCGCTTCCTGCGGCCCCCATTGGCCTGGGACAGCAAACTGGAGCCAGTGAGAGCCGCGATCGGCCAGGTAAACAAACCGGCCCGGCCCACCAGGGTGTTTATCCTGGCAGGCCGCGTGCCAAATGTTGTCAATCCCTGCTGTAGACTCTTCATCTTCACAGATTCTCACAGCCCCAAAAGTTCAACATATGGTTGGCCGTCACCAGGGTCTTCAGCCCCAACCCCAGGCTTGTTTAAATTCCAGCCCCTTTCTCAGGCTTTTAGCCAAGAGTCTTGTCCCCTTTTTAGGACTCAGGCCACTTCCCCACTGACTGACTGGGGGGCAGAGCCCACTCACTACTCTGGGTCCCAACCCAGAGACACTGTCAACAGCAGCCATGTGTTGGCTCCCTTAATAGTTGCTACTGCTGCATTCCCTGGGCTGCTTCCCACTCAATCCTGTCACCTTCACCCATTACCTTAGGATTACAATCCTTGGTTCTCGCGGTCTGTTCCCTGCTTGAGCAGGGTCTCCTGCAGGCCTATTTGTCTGGAGAGTTTCAGAGTCTTGCAGTGCTTCCTCACCCTTCTGGTCTCAGACAGCAACTGACCTGATTAGCCCCTGCAGCTCTTTTTATCTGAGTCCGCTGGGCTCTGATTGGCTGCTTCTGTGCAGACTCTCTAGGCAGGCCTGGAGGACCTATCTCTGCAGCTCCTTCCTGGGGGCAGGGTGTGGTAAGACTGTGGGGCCTCCAACAGGGGGCTTCAAAAGGGCTGGTACACCCTGTCACATGTATACAACGGCAGAATCAGAGCCTAATATTGTGAAGTTAGAAATATTCCAATAGGAATCAGTTTGAAGTCCTATACAGAATGTTCCTAGTTATTTTTGGTACACAGTAAACTTAGTAGGTGCAAATATTGTTGCTGTTTCTATAACACATTCAAATGAGAATAATTTAACACTTTGTATTTACAGCAAATACAACACAGTATAGGAAAGATACTATTCAGTATATGCTAAAAAATGAAAAATATTAAAGACTCATATTTTTATCTATGAAGAAAACTTCAGAAAAGGTCATATTTTTCAGAAAACTGCTCTAGTCTACAGTTTGATTACACCATATTGAATTTTCTTCCCTAACGTTCAAAGAAATCCATGTTGAGGTAGAAAATTTATTCCTGATGAATACATTGAGCCAGCCAAATCTCTAGTGGAAAACCATTGTATTTGATGGGCTTTCATTAGGATAAATTTAGCCCAGTATCACTACAATATTTATGTCATAAAGTATGTTTTCATTTCACTTACCCATGTCCCATTTACCCTGCAAAGACAGTAAAAATTCAATATGAAAATTAAACAATGAATTGGAATTGAGCATCTTAATTTTTCAAGGAGTGAAACACTAAGGGCTATTTTTATGTTTTTTGATGAATAAAATGGAAATCACATCTAGTAAAATATGTATGTTCGCTCAAGCAAAATGAGTTACTGAGCCCTATTCGCAGACAAATGACCCATTTCAACACAAACATTGTAGCTTTTAAAGAGGGGAATAACATGGATTTTAACATTCTGTTTTGTAGTGTTCATTGTTTTGATCCTGTCAAGGCTGTATCCCCACTTTGAACTTTAGGGTACAAATGTAGGGGCCTGCATGAGGACTTCTAAGCTTAACTACCAGCTTAGTTCTGGTCCGCTGCCACCATTCCCTACCCTGGGAAGCTTTTAGAAACTCTCTCACCAATTCCCTGGTGAATACAGATCCAAACTCCTTGGATCTTAAATAAGGAGAAATTGACCCTTCCCCCCTCCTTCCTTTCACCAATTCCCTGGTGAATACAGATCCAAACCCCCTTGGATCTTAAACAAGGAGAAATCAATCAGGTTCTTAAAAAGAAGGCTTTTAATTAAAGAAAAAGGTAAAAATCATCTCTGTAAAATCAGTATGAAAAGTAACTTTACAGGGTAATCAAACTTAAAGAGCTCAAAGGACCCCCCTCTGTCTTAGGTTCAAAGTATAGCAAACAAAGATAAACACTCTAGTAAAAGGTACATTTACAAGTTGAGAAAACAAAGTAAATCTAAGACGCCTTGCCTGGCTTTTACTTACAATTTTGAAAATAAGAGAGACTTGTTTAGAAAGATGGGGAGAACCTGGATTGATGTCTGGTCCCTCTCAGTCCCAAGAGCGAACAACCCCTTCAAACAAAGAGCACACACAAAAAACTCCCCCCCCCCCAAGATTTGAAAGTATCTTGTCCCCTTATTGGCCCTTTGGGTCAGGTGTCAGCCAGGTTACCCGAGCTTCTTAACCCTTTACAGGTAAAAGGATTTTGGAGTCTCTGGCCAGGAGGGATTTTAGTACTGTACACAGGAGAGCTGTTACCCTTCCCTTTATAGTTATGACAGATACAAAAATGTGTGTTTCCAATTTTGCATAAGTGAGCACTTCTTGGTTATGACCTTTACATAAAAATCAATATATGTGACATGGATGAACTTCTTTCCAGAAAGGAGACAAAAAAGGCATCTGGGACTGTATCCTATTGTGCAATCTAGCAGAAAAACAGTCATGAGATGTTACAATGTGCAGTGATCCAGGATACTGCTTTGCCCTTTTACCTGTTGCACTGCATGTGCAGCAAAATATGGAAGGGCTGTTTTCAAAGTAGAACCTGCTTTTAACTGCTGACCTTCTGATAATACATAAATGGGAGAATATATCCAGGTCTATTTATTCAATTTTATGCCAAGTAGCAGCATAATGTTACGGTACACATCCCTTCACCTATTACAGGTGAGTGTGCATATAGGGTAGATCTCGACTGGCCAATGAGAAAGGCCCTGCTGACTATCTCCCCTTGACCCTTGTGCAAACCAGTCAATTAGAAGTATTAGGGGAGATCAGAAAGGCAATCAGGTTTTGCATTTGATGCTTAAGGGTATGTCTACACTTCAAAAAATAGCCCACCATGCAAAATTTTAAAGCCCATGTCAATTTACTTGGGCTCACAGGGATCAAGCCGTGGGACTAAAAATAGCAGTGTATGTTCCTACTTGGACTGGAGCTCAGGCTCCAAGGTCCTTCCACCTCACCAGGTTTCAGAAAAACATTTTCCATTTCCAGGGCTAATATTATTTCACCCCTCTGTAGACTACAAGCAAAAAAACCCTGAAACACAATTTTCTCCCCCTTTCAGGGTCTGAGAAGGGTCATCCATCCTCCCTTCTGAGTGAAAAGAACAGTTACTCACCTTATGGTAACCCTAATTCCTAGAAATGTTATCAGCATGGATCCCACTAAAAGGCTATGTCTACACTGCAATTAACAACTGGTGGCTGGCCCGTGCCAGCTGACTCAAGCTCATGGGGCTTAGGCTAAGGAGCTGTTTTAATGCACTGTAGACATGCCAGCTCAGACTTCAGTCCAAGATCTGTGATCCTTCCACTTTTCAAGGTTCTAGAGCCTGGACCCCACCCCAAGCCAGAACATCTATACCATTATTAAACAGCCCCTTAGCTCGAGCCCATAAGCCTGAGTCAGTAGCATGGGCCAGCCATAGGTGTTAAATTGCTGGGTAGACATACCCTAAGTATCTCATGTGTGAGATCAGAATCTTTTAAATAGCAGTGTCTACTGGGCCATGTCTGCATGTTTTTATGCTTCTCTATCCAAAGGCATAAAGTGCAGAGTGGCTGCAATTATCCCTCAGTTCCCTTGCTAAATCATAATCCCAGGTATAGAGAACTTTGAAAAGGAGGGTTGGAAGGTGGTTCATGGGATCCACACTGATTACATCTCAAACAACCATAGTTATTATAAGGTAAGTAACCATTCTTTCTTCTTTTGAGTACATATCCATGGTGAATCTCACTGTAGGTGACTGGCAAGCAGTGTCCCATCTCGAAGATGGAACTGAGGAGTTCTGACTGACCTAATTGAACAGCGATTGTAACACTGCTTCTCAAACTTGGCATCTGACCTTGCAGCTAGGTCAAGACTGTAGTGCTTAATGGACACCAAGGAGTTACTCTGCATAGTAATCTTACAGATTTCTAATATGGATATGCTCCTGGAGTAGGCAGCAGATATAGCTTATTCTCTAGTGGAGTGAGATTTAACGTTTGGAGGGAGAGGCACCTCATCCATCTGGTAGTAGATTGATATTCACTGTGGGATCCTTTTATACATCATCTGGGAGGAAAGAGCTTGAATGTTCAAAGCACCAGAGATGATCACAAAAAGAGGAGTGCCAGATTGAAGGGGTTTTTTAATCAACATAGTATAATAAAACTCCTGAAACATGCAGAACGTGGAGATTCTTCTCCCCTAGTGTGGCATGGGCTTTAGTAAAGAATACAGGTAAGTAGATGGCCTGGTTCAAATGGAATTATGAAACCACTTTAGGGATAAAAATTGGATGAGGTCTCAGCTCTGCTAGCTGATGAAATGGCAAGTAAGAAGACTGTCTTGATTGTAACGTGGTGGAGGAAGCATTCCAAAATGAGATGGCTTGAAAGGACAGCATTGGGATCCCAGGCAAGCAGCGCTCTCTGAAAGGTGGGTAAGTATGCAACAACCTCTTCAAGAATTTTGATATCATGGAATGCATGAAGACTAAAGAGAACTGATCAGGTGGATGACATGCAGAGATTACTGCAAGGTGGACTTGATGGGAACTGAATGAAAGCCCAGATGCGGATACAAATTTTGTATTCATGGAGGGCTCTAAATATAGCATCTCAAAGGCGGGGAAGCAGATGTCTGCAGCTCACAGTGTATGAGATTGCTTCCCCGCCTTCCAGCTCCTATATCCCTGCTCCCCACCTTACATACTTTGGAGAAGCAGCTGCCTCCATCTCCAGCTGACCTGAGATGGCAATACTGAAGTCGGGAGAGGTTTCCTAAATAGCTTGGCTGCTTAAACCGTGGCAATAGGAGCATGGGGGATTTTGCTGCTCGTCTTGATCTATCACCTCCCCTGTCTCTGTATATTGGGGGAGAGGAACTATAGCCTGCTTCCCCGTCTTCGATGAGGCGACTAGCTAAGCAGCAGTTCTGCAGATAAGGACCTGGGGATTACAGTGGACAATAAGCTGGATATGAGTCAGCAGTGTGCCCTCGTTGCCAAGAAGGCCGATGGCATATTGGGCTGTATTAGTAGGATCAAGGGAAGTGATTATTCCCCTCTATTCGGCATTCGTGAGGCCACACCTGGAGTATTGCATCCAGTTTTGGTCCCGTCCCCCCCCTACAGAAGGGATGTGGACAAATTGGAGATCATCCAGCGGAGGGCAAAGGAAATTATTAGGGGGCTGGGGCATATGACTTATGAGGAGAGGCTGAGGGAACTGGGGTTATTTAGTTTGCAGAAGAGAAGAGTGAGGGGGGATTTGATAGCAGCCTTCAACTACCTGAAGGGGGTTCCAAAGAGGATGGAGCTAGGCTGTTCTCAGTGGTGGCAGATGACAGAACAAGGAGTAATGGTCTCAAGTTGCAGTGGGGGAGGTCTAGGTTGGATATTAGGGAAAACTTTTTCACTAGGAGGGTGGTGAAGCACTGGAATGGGTTACCTAGGGAGGTGGTGGAATCTCCATCCTTAGAAGTTTTTAAGTCCTGGCTTGACAAAGCCTTAGCTGGGATGATTTAGTTGGTGTTGGTCTTGCTTTGAGCAGGGGATTGGACTAGATGACCTCCTGAGGTCTCTTCCAACCCTAATATTCTATGATTCGAGATCCTATATTCCCTTTCCCCCACTTGTATACATATTGGTATGTCTGGTTTGGTTGGGGATGGACAGTCCATTTCCAAACACTGAGACCCTGAAGGAGTCGTCTCTGGTCTACTCCCAAGATTCCCTACTGGATGTTGGTGAGAAGTTATGCCCTGCTAATAAGGATGATGAATAGATTAGTCCAGGGGTGGTGCTGATAAATGATATTGGTGGTGGAAGGATAGGTGCATGCACTGGTGCTGATGAAGATCTCAGTACCAAAGACATTGCCACAGTGGATACTAGTTCCTCTGCTAGTAGATACCATGAGTGATTCTGTTGTTGGTGCCAATATAGGGACTGGAGTGGACAGTGTCAATGTTGGTGCTGGGCTTGCGTATTTTTATGCTGATCTTTAGCCACTATGATAGTGAGTGCTTAGTGGTATCCTCCTTGGAGGGCTGGTATTTTGACCTCTCCTTATGGGAGGACACAGAGCAGTGCCTGGAGTCATGTCTATCTCTATTCTGGACTTCCCTGCCTCTGTGAGGAGGTGGAAAGGTCTTTGCCACCAAGGATGTAAGTGCCAGGGGTGACTTCAATTCCAAGATTTTACTGAACATTGATTTATTTTTGGTACCACTCTCCTTGTGTGCTGGCTGTTAGGGATACTTGCACAGGAAAACTTTCCCATTATCTGTTGAGAGTTGGAGGTCGATCTCTTTTTCCTCTGGGTTTGATGTAACTCTCATGGATTTTCCCAAAAGGTGAAGCTTGAAGTGGGCATCTTTGGATTTCCAGGTCCATGCTGAGAACAAATTGCACATGGAGCACTTGTTCAGAGTAAGCCAGTCTCCGAGGCAGAATAGACAGCAGCTCTGGATGTTGGTGAGCAGGATTAGGTAATTGCAAAATGGACAAGACTTAAAGCCCCAAGGCTTTGAGTTCACCATTACGTGAAGACAAGGAACCAGGGTAGTAAGAAAACAAAAGGAGAGTTTTGTTTGTTTGTTTTCATCATTTAAATGGAAAGGAATAAAGAAACTAATAAGAGGAATTAATTTTGATCAAAGGGTTTCTGTCTTGTTGCCATGGCGGGAGAATGAGGATGTGCATTGCACAAGCAAGGCCCAATAGACATTGCTAATCATGAGACACATTCACACCTACTTGGGATCCACTCTAACAAATACTCAAAGAAGAATTTGCACTTCCCCATCCTCAGATTCACCTTTTCTTCTTCTTTTAGAACTAGCAGCTGGGCCCTGTAGCTTAAATTAACCTCAGCTGAATCAATTCTCCAGATATTAATTCCCTGCTGGTTCTACTCCCTATTCTGTAGAGCTGATACAGAAAGTGCACTCTATGCACAGCTAAGAGATTCTTAAGAACTATAGAGGTAGCACATCCCATTGCAAGCACTCATCAAATCCACTTTCTCTGTGTTTTGCCAATTATGGTGACAAAATACGTTTTTACTCTTTTTCACTCCAGTTAGGGCAGCAGGGCCAACACAGCTATGGGAGATGGAGATGGATTCCATTCTGGCTTGTGCATCATCAGTAGAATTGTTAACTTGGTTTCAACTGAAGAATTTTTATGTTGGTGCTGCATAAGCCACAAAGAAAACAACTTGAGATTCAGTTGAGTTTGTAATGGTTGCAGTTAGAAAAACAAACAAACATCTTTTTACCTGTTAACTGAGTAGACTTGAGATGGAAGGCATTGAAAGGTGGTAAATATAGAATCCTATTGTGCCATTTTCATAGTCACTCTTTTGAGTAGCATTGCACTCTAACTATGTAATTATTACTATTATTTTATGTTAGCAGGCTTTTATCCCCGTTTTGACTTCAGCCTCCCAGTATACAGTAAAGATAGCTATCAAACAGAACAGGCTAAGAAAAGAAAACTTCTGAATGGCAGTTCTTTACAAAACAGACTGATTTATAATAAGCAAGTTACTGATCAGGGCAGAATAATATTTCAAAAAACTGGACTGTATTACAAAGCATATCTTCAAACATCCATTTCTGTTGGATTATTGCTGAGAGGTACTAATTGGTCTATTTCAGAAACTAGACTAATTTACAAACATTCATAAAATAGTGAAAAAAGTTGCATGCTTTAGAAACTGGATACATTATCATGCTTCTGGACTAAAAACAATATGAAGACAATAGCAAATGAAGGACATTGTTAACATAGCTTGGTAATGTTTACAGTGCTTTTTCTTCTGTTTTATCTGACTCTTCATGCTTCTTCTCATTTGTCTCTGCTGATTTTTTAGCTTCAGGTTTAATCCATGGAGGGCTGTGCAACTTCTGTTAACCAACACAAAGGGGAAAACAGAATCAATGTAAGTATTATAATATTATTTAATGTTAGACAGATGAATAGTGGGATGCTAAATAAAAAAGGTCATCTTTCTCATCAAAAAACAGAGGCCTTGATTTTGATCTCATTTTAAATCAATCCTGATTTAAATCAAGAGTTACTGAACTGAACTTGGGTGAAAGTGATCATGAAATCATAGAGTTTGCAATTCTAAGGAAGGGTAGAAGGGAGAACAGCAAAATAGAGACAATGGATTTCAGGAAGGCGGATTTTGGTAAGCTCAGAGAGCTGATAGGTAAGGTCCCATGGGAATCAAGACTGAGGGGAAAAACAACTGAGGAGAGTTGGCAGTTTTTCAAAGGGACACTATTAAGGGCCCAAAAGCAAGCTATTCCGCTGGTTAGGAAAGATAGAAAATGTGGCAAAAGACCACCTTGGCTTAACCACGAGATCTTGCATGATCTAAAAAATAAAAAGGAGTCATACAAAAAATGGAAACTAGGACAGATTACAAAGGATGCATATAGGCAAACAACACAGGAATGCAGGGGCAAGATTAGAAAGGCAAAGGCACAAAATGAGCTCAAACTAGCTACGGGAATAAAGGGGAACAAGAAGACTTTTTATCAATACATTAGAAGCAAGAGGAAGACCAAAGACAGGGTAGGCCCACTGCTTAGTGAAGAGGGAGAAACAGTAACAGGAAACTTGGAAATGGCAGAGATGCTTAATGACTTCTTTGTTTCGGTCTTCACCGAGAAGTCTGAAGGAATGCCTAACATAGTGAATGCTAATGGGAAGGGGGTAGGTTTAGCAGATAAAATTAAAAAAGAACAAGTTAAAAATCACTTAGAAAAGTTAGATGCCTGCAAGTCATCAGGGCCTGATGAAATGCATCCTAGAATACTCAAGGAGCTAATAGAGGAGGTATCTGAGCCTCTAGCTATTATCTTTGGAAAATCATGGGAGACGGGAGAGATTCCAGAAGACTGGAAAAGGGCAAATATAGTGCCCATCTATAAAAAGGGAAATAAAAACAACCCAGGAAACTACAGACCAGTTAGTTTAACTTCTGTGCCAAGGAAGATAATGTAGCAAGTAATTAAGGAAATCATCTGCAAACACTTGGAAGGTGGTAAGGTGATAGGGAACAGCCAGCATGGATTTGTAAAGAACAAATCATGTCAAACCAATCTGATAGCTTTCTTTGATAGGATAACGAGTCTTGTGGATAAGGGAGAAGCTGTGGATGTGGTATACCTAGACTTTAGTAAGGCATTTGATACGGTCTCGCATGATATTCTTATCGACAAACTAGGCAAATACAATTTAGATGGGGCTACTATAAGGTGGGTGCATAACTGGCTGGATAACCGTACTCAGAGAGTTGTTATTAATGGTTCCCAATCCTGCTGGAAAGGCATAACGAGTGGGGTTCCGCAGGGGTCTGTTTTGGGACCGGCTCTGTTCAATATCTTCATTAACGACTTAGATATTGGCATAGAAAGTACGCTTATTAAGTTTGCGGATGATACCAAACTGGGAGGGATTGCAACTGCTTTGGAGGACAGGGTCATAATTCAAAATGATCTGGACAAATTGGAGAAATGGTCTGAGTTAAACAGGATGAAGTTTAACAAAGACAAATGCAAAGTGCTCCACTTAGGAAGAAAAAATCAGTTTCACACAAACAGAATGGGAAGAGACTGTCTAGGAAGGAGTACGGCAGAAAGGGATCTAGGGGTTATAGTGGACCACAAGCTAAATATGAGTCAACAGTGTGATGCTGTTGCAAAAAAAGCAAACATGATTCTGGGATGTATTAACAGGTGTGTTGTGAGCAAGACACGAGAAGTCATTCTTCCGCTCTACTCTGCTCTGGTTAGGCCTCAGCTGGAGTATTGTGTCCAGTTCTGGGCACCGCATTTCAAGAAAGATGTGGAGAAATTGGAAAGGGTCCAGAGAAGAGCAACAAGAATGATTAAAGGTCTTGAGAACATGACCTATGAAGGAAGGCTGAAAGAATTGGGTTTATTTAGTTTGGAAAAGAGAAGACTGAGAGGGGACATGATAGCAGTTTTTAGGTATCTAAAAGGGTGTCATAAGGAGGAGGGAGAAAACTTGTTCACCTTAGCCTCTGAGGATAGAACAAGAAGCAATGGGCTTAAACTGCAGCAAGGGAGGTCTAGGTTGGACATTAGGAAAAAGTTCCTAACTGTCAGGGTGGTTAAACACTGGAATAAATTGCCTAGGGAGGTTGTGGAATCTCCATCTCTGGAGATATTTAAGAGTAGGTTAGATAAATGTCTATCAGGGAAGGTCTAGACAGTATTTGGTCCTGCCATGCGGGCAGGGGACTGGACTCGATGACCTCTCGAGGTCCCTTCCAGTCCTAGAATCTATGAATCTATGAAGTCAGTGAATTTACACTTGCGTGAGAGAAGACTCAAGCCAACAATCTGCGGTCATCATATTACATTGAATCAACACTGAATGTTTAAAGTGCCATAGGAATAATGTGCACACAGCTGTATTTATTTTTGTTAGTCTTTGTAGTGCTTTCAAAATAACTACAGTATGTCTGCTGAGTGCACAGATACATTATATGTATATGTCTACATATATGTATAATGTGTGTGTGTCTCTCTCTATAGAATTAATCTACATTCCATGAAACCTGTAGCATCTTTCTCAAAATACCAAAATTTTGATTGTAGAAACAATTGTATGAAATCAATTGCTCACCTTTTATAGATTTATTATTTGAGGATACTGCTAGGAAGATTTCAAACAATAGAATATTCTTCAACTGCTTTCTCATTGTCTGGTTCAGAATTCTGGTCTCTGCCAGAAGAGTCCTAGCCATTTTGCTGACTTGGGTGGAAAAAAAATTGGTGCTCCCCCCACCCCCTAAGTGGCAGAGGGGGGGAAAAACAGCTGGTCAATCAGTGGTACAAAAAATGGCTGGAGAATTAGAATGGAGCAGAACAGCTGAGCTGCCCAGAGGTACAGCACTTCCCATTTCTGCTACAGAATATCTATATAACTATATTTTTATTGGACCTACAGGTGAAGGGGTCCTATGATACAATCTGCTGAAATTTTTCTTTGTGTAACATGCTTAATTAAGCACAGTTTCACTAAATCATAGTTATACCCAAGGTTTGGAAATTGTTCTTCCCCCTCCCCCCCAAAAAGGAACCCTGAGTTTATAAGAATGGCCTAGCTGATTATTAGGGCAGTCAAGTTCTTTAAGTATTGAAATAGTTCCTAACAGAACTTTCCTAACAGAACTGTTCCTAACAGTTCCTAACATCTTATACCACCAACTTCAATCAAGTGGAGCAGAAGTCTTCATTGTGATTAATGAGGAACTACCTAGAAATCACTGACTTAGAATAAGCAGATACAGTTCAAGGAATTTTGCATTTGATAAAGACACTTTTATAAAAGGGCTCAATTACATGAAGACAGAAGTACCTGATAGCTAGGATCTGTTTCTGCCACCTTGAGGTGAGGAGATGTTGAATTATTGCGCTTCCCCAAACAAGTCTTGCCAACCTGCAAATACAATCATTGAAACCATATCACTGTTACAAAATTTTTTGGGGAAAAAATCAGTGATTTTCTTCTTTCCTTCAGTAGATGGGATTGACACTTATGTAACCCTTTTTATGTTCAAAACTCTTTACTAATATTATCCAGTTTATCCTCACAACAGCCGCGTGGGGCAGGTAGGTAAGTAATTACAATTCCCATATTACAGATGAGGAAATTGTGGCAGAGAATTTAAGTAGCTTGATCAATGCCACAGAGGGAGTTGGAGTAAAAACTGGAATTAAGATTCAGGACTTCTCGATTTCCATTCCTTTACCTAAACCACTGGGCCATCCCTGTGTCATCAGTAGGGCAATGGAAACGATCAACAGCTTGTGTGGGAGCAGGGCATCTGTCTCTCTAAGTACAGAAAGTGCATTACATTGAGCTCTTTAGATGAACATGAGGTGAGAGGGACAAATCAGCAAAGTTTCTGGAAAGGAAAGCTGTGCCTTTGTGATTAAAATCCTTTGAGCATGTCAATAGAATAGTGAATAAAACAGCATTGGTTGATATCATTTATTTGAAGTTCTTAAATACTTTCTTACTAAAAGGAAACAACGTAGCCATAGACTGAGAGGTAAAGTTCAGTTTAGTCATGTCTAGGGAAAACCTTGAGAAAGACCTAACAAAGCTAAGTGAATGGGAAGCATGATGACAAATGAAATTTACTAAAGGGGCATAAAAACAAACAACAACTAACGAATTAAATATTAGGGTGTGTAAAGAAAATAGTAGAAAATAACACTAAATAATTATTAGACCATTTTATAAATTGATGGTGTACTGTCACCTACAAGGCTGAAATATTCTAGTCATTTGTCTCAGAAAAGATACAACAGAAATAGAAAGGATCCAGAGATGGGTGACAAAAGTTAGTAGAGATATGGAAAAGCTTTTAAATTGGGAAAGATTAACTGAAAAGAAAGGAATGGTTTAGAGCAAAGACAAGTAATGGGGGCATGGTTAGGATTAATAATTGTTTTTTATAAGGGACCAATCCTTTATGCTTCATCTCACAAGCCAGCCATTAACTGATGTGGTTCTGGGGATAGGATGTGGTTCTGGGGATAGGAAGAAATTTCCTCTATGGGTGACAAAAGTTAGTAGAGATATGGAAAAGCTTTTAAATTGGGAAAGATTAACTGAAAAGAAAGGAATGGTTTAGAGCAAAGACAAGTAATGGGGGCATGGTTAGGATTAATAATTGTTTTTTATAAGGGACCAATCCCTTGGGGGGAGGGATAGCTCAGTGGTTTGAGCATTGGCCTGCTAAACCCAGGGTTGTGAGTTCAATCCTTGAGGGGGCCACTTGGGGATCTGGGGCAAAATCAGTACT
Organism: Emys orbicularis; assembly: GCF_028017835.1. Taxonomy (NCBI): domain Eukaryota; kingdom Metazoa; phylum Chordata; order Testudines; family Emydidae; genus Emys; species Emys orbicularis. The sequence goes on along the minus strand of NC_088686.1, from coordinate 90,581,936 downwards.
TGGTCCTGCTAGTGAAGGCAGGGGGCTGGACTTGATGACCTTTCAAGGTCCCTTCCAGTTCTAGGAGATGGGATATCTCCATTAATTATTATTATTATAATTATTATTTATTATTATAATCCTTTATGCTTCATCTCACAAGCCAGCCATTAACTGATGTGGTTCTGGGGATAGGAAGAAATTTCCTCTATGGGCATGATATTCCATATTTGTCCACTAGCAGGTTTCTTACTCCTTTCTCTACTAGAGACAGGATACTGGACTGGGTGGACGACTGTTCTGAACCAGTAGAGCAATTCCTACATTCCTTTAGTGTTTAACCACACTAAATATTGACATTCTGTCACAATGAAGACTTCCATATTACTAACCAACAAATAACTATCAATTCAACCAGCAAAGATGAACTACAGCCTGCATTTTAAACAAGAAATACTGATAAGAACACATCATACCATTGCACTGTATACCCTGACTGGTTACCAATTTGAAACCAGTCCTGTTCCTAATAGTTAAGGCCCTTGGCAGGCCAAGTCCTGGCTATTTTAGAGACTGCCTCCCCATTCACGACTTGAAAAACAGGCAAACACTTCTAGGAAAATGTAGCAAATGAAACCTAAGACAAAGCCTGTGAGACTCAGAGATAAAATATTTTGAAATGAGTTACCAATAGCAGTTTGAACAAGACCCACTTTGGCCACTTTTAGAATATGCTGCAAGATCCACCCCACCCATTTCCTAAAGCTCTTCCACTATAAAAACAAATACAACAGGAACAAAGGAAACCAACAAAGCCAACCAACCAGAGTTTTCTAGTGTCTAAGAACAAACAGCCGAATCTTTTGTGGATGCCACTGAGAGAGTCCATCATGCAGATCAAAATTGACTTGTTTCAGTGCTTACACATTGTGGCAATGGGTTCTATAGCAAAGCCTGAGAGAAATTACAAAAGAGTTGAAAAGCTACCTACTGTAATATAAGATGGTTGGAAACTGGAATAAGCATTTTAATAACAATAAAGGGGTTGGGGGGGGGGGCTGGCAAATGGCTAGGTTCTTTACAGACACATTCAGTGTGGTATTCCTCTGATTTTTTGATCCTAAATACCATGGACATGAGCATTCTAGAAAATGCATAGACAGACAAAGGGCCAAACTTTCACTCCCAGTCCAGCAGGTGTAGCCCAGAACAGCAGGTGTAGACCCACTCCAGAGCTCCATGGCCCAACTGGCTCTGTCCCTGCAGAGCACTACTGGAAACCAGTGAGAAGAGGCATGCAGGTAGTCACTGAGGAGCTTTCCAGTCCTGTCTCCCAGAAGCAGACTCCAAGATTCCACCCTCCTCAGCCCACCTATAGGCCTCATCCAAAGCCCACTGAAACGGAATGACTCCCATTGATTTCAGTAGGCTTGGGATCAGTCCTATCGTAGTACAGGCATCATGACTGACATCAGGGGAAGCAGTGCCTCCTGTGATATCCCTGTTTCTCCCCACCAAGAGATAGCCAATACATTGAAGGGGTTCCTCTAGACACTTTCCCCTCAAAAAGCACCAGAGCCTGACAGCTCTAAACAGCTTTGTTAGCTAGCAATGAGGTCTACAGGTGTAACTGGTACAACTGGTACAATTTGAGAAACCAATCACTTATCACTTTGTTTAATTATAATCTAATCTTCAGCTGCCTCATGAGCACTAGTTTTTAAGACAGTAAACTATCTGGAGAGCCAGATTCTCAGCTGGTGTAAATCAGCATACCGTAGCGATGCCAATTTATTCCAGATGATGATTTCCCTTTCAAGCTCGGAAAAGGGAGTAACCTGCTGTTTTGATCTAGAAGAACTGATATAGATAGCAGAAACTCATCATGATTTCATATCAGAATACTTGTTAAATGGCCCGTAACTCTAAAATGAATTTTATTCAAATTTTGGGTAAGATTTTCTTTTCTGCTTTCACGTAAATATGGCAATTTTCAAGACAAACCAATGTTCTTAGGTATCAGGAAGGTAAAAATACGGCTTAAAATGAAACCTTTTTGAACGCTTTTTCTTCATAGTGCCACAGCCCAATAAAACATTGTGTCTAGTATAATGTGTTTGTATAACTCTGTTAATATAGGATAGATGCACTGGAGACATGAATAACTTACACCACCATATTACTATAAAATACCTTGAGTCATGGCATAGCTGCCATTATTTCCACTGGAGTTGCAATGCAATTTACTGTGTTTTTTATTGCAATGCACCACACCATATATCACGGTAACTTAGTGAATGAATAAGGCAAGCCTCCGACATTTTATAGGTGGCTTTTTTTAATTACCTGCTGTATGATATACCACATTTATTTAACAAATGCTAAACACATTTTTTTTAATTTACAAAGACTGAACATGAGATTATGGGGTTTAGAATATTTTACTGGATATTATGCATTCATTTTTCAGCAGTTTTATATATCAGAAAATTACTTCTCAGGAACCTTAACAATAAAGATATAAATTAATATATATAAATATAAACATATTAATTCACAAAGACTTTGATACAAATAGCTTTGGGAAACTAAGAAGGTGGGGGAAGGATAAAGAATGTAGAGGTCTACTCCTCTATGGATGCATGGCTAAAACAAATTGGGTGAAGAAGTAATCTGTCTTTGTGAATGCACAAGAAAGGACAGGGATGTGTGCTAAGAGACTTCCTTCCCCCCAACACACACCCTTCTCTATTAAGCCAATAGAATGGTGGACCAAAATATTAGTCCCTGTGAGCAAAGACTCATCAGTCCTTTCTCTGCCAATGAGTAAATCATCCAGAAAGAGGTGGGTAGGAGGTAAAGTCATATTCCCTTGCACATGTGCAAGCACATGTCCCATACCCCATCCTGCCATCCCCTTCTCCCACATAGAGAAACAATCTTCACCTCATAATTTGCACACAGAACCACCATTGCCCATGAGCAGATGAATGAAAACACAGTTTGCAAGAATGTTAGCAGAAATGCAAATATAAACAGATGAAAACACAGCCAAATGTAAGGGGTAGAAGTGGGATGCGTTCAAGGCAGTGAGAACTAAAAAGTTATAACCCACAATCTCTCAGTTAATCCAGTGCAACTCAACTGTTTTCAGTGTACCAGTCTAAAGCTATGTCTATACTAAGAGCTAAGGGTTTGATTCCCTTGCTTGTGTACACATACCCACGATAGCTCAGTGAATGCTTAGTGAGAGCTAGCACACATATGTGTACATGAGCAGGGGAATCACACCCTCAGTTTGTAGTGTAGACATAGCCTAACTGAGGGCAGGATTTGAACTAAAATTGTGCCAAAAGAACTACATTAGTCTTTCAGTTCTAACCCAATGCACAGCGTCTCCATTTGACAAATAAATCTTAACAGGAATCTCTCTCTTGCTCTTTTGCAAATCTGGGAAGGCTTAGCAGTGGTATTGAATGAAACCATTCCAGGATGGATGGAGGTGTTTCATGTTCATATTCCCCAAGTCTACTGGGGTCAATGCTCAATTTCAAATTGAACCTGGTATGAGGGAAATGAGATGGTGCAGGAGCTGTTTTGCCAGCTCTACACCATTGCAGGATCCATATATACTAGTGTGGTCCTCCCTACACAGGATCTGGGCCTATATCTCAGTCTTACTACACCTGGTGATGATTTTGAGCTTGATAAATATATTTAAAAAATCGATTTACTTCCAGGAAGGACTTTCTGGGATTCATAGCATACGTTTGTCCTCTCCCTCAACCCAATCAGAGAAGTTCAGCAAGGTTATTAGGCTTATATCTGCAAAGAAAAGAAACTCTGCAACACCAAGGGGAAAATTAAGGCAACTCCTTTAGAAGATCACTTCACCTCCCTTAGTTAATATCCATTTGAGAGCCCAACAAGCTCAGCTTATGCTTTAAGGGCCAATGTAAAAAAACAAACAAACAAAAAAAACCCCAGAGCTATATTCTTCATATTTTTCTTATTGTTTGTGACAGATGAATAAAGAATGTGGATGTAAGAGCAGCATAGATGAAAGAGATGGATGAGATTATACACTTGGGAAACTATATTGTTAAGCAAGGAAGATATGATTCAGCAGAGATGCATTGGTCTAGTTACAAATATTTGATGAACCATGGAGGCTTTTCTATGAAAGAGAGAAATTATGGGATATTAAGAGACTCTTCAAGGCTAGTTAGTGTGACTAAAAATTGTGATTTAATTTTAAGACTATGAAAAAATAACGATGCTTGTGTCCCACTTTCCCAACATCTCCTTTTATTCTTGATATTTATTACTGATCACTATATTTAAGACTACAAAGTCTTCCTGATGGTAAAAAGGATCACAGAATTCTGAAATTCTAAGTCCATGGTTTCAGCCAATCTGTAACCATTGGCAATTAGCAGGAGACCGCTCTGTGGCAGGTTACCCTGTAAGAGCTCACAACAAGATTTCTTGCACCTTCCTTTCAAACATCTGTTACTGGCCACCATCAGAGATAGGGTGCTGGACTAGATGAACCACTGCTCTGATCCAGTAAGGCAACTCAAGTTCCAACTCCATATTATAGCATTATTGGTACAATGGGTATGTTACAAAAGAGATAGGTGCTGCACTTCTAAGAGCAGGGCGGGGGGGGGGGCGGAGCCCGGGGGGGGGGGGCGGCGAGCCCCGGCGGGGGCTCCGCTCTCCCCCCGGCGGCCGGGGGGAGGGCGCCGGAGGGGAGGGCGGCCGGAGCCCTGGGAGGAGGGCGGCGAGCCCCGGCGGGGGCTCGGCTCTCCCCCCCCCCCCCCCCGGCGGCCAGAGCGCCGGGGGCAGGGCGGCGAGAGGGCGGCGAGCCCCGGCTGGGGCTCGGCTCTCCCCCCGGCGGCCAGAGCGCCGCGCCGCCCCCCTCCAGGTGCCGCCCCAAGCACCAGCTTGGTTGCCTGGTGCCTGGAGCCGGCCCTGTCTAAGAGGTGCTACTTAAGTCATGCCAGATACATATTTTACTTGTTTAATCGACTATTCTCAATATGCTGCAATGTGTGATGTTTTGGGATTTGGTTTATTATTTATTATATCATTTTTTGATAAAATGCAGACTTCATCAGCTTGGAAAACCTTTTGATCATCTCATTGATAAAGGTATATATTATCCTGATCCAGTGACATATTTTAGGCAGGATTGTGGCTCTAACCCCCTGCTTGCATTGGAAGTGAGGGTAGTGATAAAGAGGAACTGTGGTCTGGTAGCTGTCCTTACTGTAACCCTTTCGGAAAAATGAAGCATGCCTCCCCCACTCCATCACAGCTCTTCTTGCTTCGGTTCCTGGCCTCACACTTACCTACCCCCATTGAGAAGTCTAGCTCTGCAGCTAACACCTAATTCCCTGGTTCCTGACCCCGGGGAGTGCATTGAAAGGAGGTGTGCCTGCCCCTGTATAAAGGTGGGTGGGGAAGGGCCAGGCAAAATCTAGAATAGGTGTGGCCTTGACAGAGTCTCTCCCCTCCTGTCATTGTCCAGTTATTAACAAAATAGTTAGCTCTCACTACACTCCTTTGAGTTGGGTAGGTAAGTATCACTAACCACACATTGGAGAACAGGAAACGGAGACAGAAAGAGGCAGAGTCTGGATTATAATTTAAGACCCTCCTATCTTTTGCTCATTCCTCTAATCTACACAGCCTTTTGGTTGTGCAGGTGCAATTTTGTTACTCCTCCTCAAATTTAAACAGTAATGGAAGACACGGTCAGAGGTGATATATCTCTCTCTTTCCTGCACATATCCTTCCCCTATTTGATAGGTGTTGAGCTACTCAACCTACAGATATTTTACTAATGAGTGAACTTTACAGATTAACTGTGGGCAAATTCTGAACACCTTTACCCCACTGATAATCTGTTAAACTCTTGTTGACTTTAAAGTCTTTCTACTATAGTAATTTTTCTGATCCAGAACCTAATGATTACAGATAATTTATTAACTGACTTGCATATGTTGTCCATTGATTTGGAGGCATTATGAAGGCCCCAATCCTTCAGGCCCTGTATGTGCAGAGCTCTCATTGAAATCAATGAAAGCTGCATATGCAGACAGCTGCCCACTGTCTGATCCCAAGATGAAAACTTCATGGAAAAAATGATCAATCAAATTCATTTATTTGCAGACTATGCTAACCTTATTTTTATTGGTTTATTTTTCTATACTTTTCTGTTTCAATTGTATATTTTCCCACAACATCTCATTAAAATTTAGTCTTGACAGGAATTACAATTTTTATGACTGTGTGTGAATTTGGTTCTCTGAAAAAAAACGGGTTATTATTATTTTTTGCTTCTAAACAACAGAACAATGCTTCCATGGGCTGAATTTATTGGTGAGGAGGGCTCATTTCACATTTTCCATGTGGAGATTAAGAAAAATATTAATGACCTCTTTATTTTTATTTGTAAAATAAAGTATCCCATGGTGCAATGCCTCTCACGCCTAAAGCAATTCATTTTTATGCACTCTAAAGCACAAAGAATCTGGAATAGTAAATATTAAAGCAGATAGACAATCAAGGCATCGTATAAGACAAAATATTTATCCATCTTGATCAATTTAGTATGCAATTTGATCAACAAAGTATCAGTATGTGAGAATTCAACTGATGAAATATGCAGCTTGATCAGTAAAGTAAGCAAAAATTTAACACCTATAGTATTCAGCGTACCCCATGAATTATACAGCAGAGCTAGGGAGATGCACTGCTGACTGTGTAAATTATGAAAGTGGATCAGTCCAGTATGCATCCTCATTAATTTTTTTAATAGAATAGTAACATTAGGCATGCCTCTTGACTATTAAACTATTCAATTTGATCTACAAATTATGCAACAACATGACTATGAAGGTATTCAGTTAAATCAGTGAAGCAAGACTCTTAAAAAGAAAACTGCATATGGTGTAGATCAACTAATCATTCAACTTGCTTATTAAGGTGCATTTTTAGCATGCTAGCTAGAGCAGAGCTCGTGCATCTGTCTATTCAGGCTGCAAGGCATGTTCCTAGCTGCAATGTAGACAAGCCCTTAGTGTTAAAGCTCCATAGAGTGTCAGTGGAGTTAAGCTGGTGTAAAACTGATATCTATGAGATCAGAGTTTGATCCGGAATCTCCTGGTTTCACATTGCAGAGGTAGAATATATTTGGGGTTTGGGTGGATTTACAATCCCCGGATTTTTCTTGTGTTATTGGTTCAAATGATCTGAAACTTTCAAAGAGGAAGTAGATAAAATCTGCTAAATTTCACCTGCTTTAATGCCAAAACTCTCTGAAAGGAGAAATTTAAATGATTTCAAGTCAAAATTATAAAGGGCCCAGGTTTGCTCAAAAGTTCATTATCCCTTCCAAACTTTTCGATTATCTTGGTTTGGCATTTGAATTTGTATCAAACACCAGTCAATCAAGTTTTGCGTGTTTACATGTTGTTTGCAAATATTTCACATTGATCTAATGATTAAAATGATAAATTCTGCTCTCAGGGCACGTCTTCACTACCCGCCGGATCGGCGGGTAGCAATCGGTCTATCGGGGATCGACTTATCGCATCTAGTGAAGACGCGATAAAATCGATCCCTGATGGCTCTGCCGTCGACTCCGGAAATCCACCGTGGCAAGAGGCGGTAGCGGAGTCGACGGCAGCGCGGCAGCCGTCGACTTGCCGCTGTCCTCACAGCCAGGTAAGTCGACCTAAAATACGCCACTTCATCTACACTATTCACGTCGCTGAAGTTGCGTATCTTAGGTCGACCCCCCGCTGTAGTGTAGACCTAGCCTCAGACTGGACTTACACCAGACCAACTGAGAGAATTTAGACTATAACAAGTTAGTTCTCAAACATTAAACACATATTGTTATGCTCCTTTCTCCCTAGTTCTAGGTTCTGAGATTTCTTCCCTTCTCTAGTTCTGATGCTGCATACTGAGAAGAATGTTCTTTTGTCAGTTTCCCTGATTTCTAAAGTAACTTGTCCCCTCAAAGATGCAAGGCCAAAGACTTAACTGAAGGCAGTGGAGTTGCATCTGCTTATCTGCTTACATCCATGGCTGAACTTGACTTGTTAACTGTTAGTCTTTTTTTTTCTCATGATAATCCGCTAACCTACACAGATGGCTCATGTTTATATAAACTTTATTGTTGTATCTTGTTTTAAAATACACATGAACTATTAAAATATGGCATAACTATGGTAAGGTGCAGAATAGATTTTTTCCTTTGAGAACTGTCCTGTATCATTAGCCAAATTACTTCCATGTTTAGTACAAGGACACACAAACACCTTCTCATCAACTATTATAATGATCTACTTAAATATCTGGTGAGCCTCCAAACAGCTTATTAAAGAAGATGTCGTGCTAAATATATGTAATATATTTGAGTGTGTGTTTCCATTGGTTCTTGATTAAGGTATTCCCTGCAGTTTTTCACACTTTAGCACTCTTGTTTTAGGCATTCAGTGTACTGGCTTAATAGTTAAAACCAAATTGTTTTAACCCTTCATGACCTTTATAGTCTTTTTTTAGGCAGCATGGGACAATTGAAGTCAGATTCAGAATTGAGCCAGCCTGAAATGAAATTTGTGACAGTAACAATTTTATTTTCCTCTTGTTACCACACTGGCAAGGGGGGTGGAGGATAGTACAGTGATCAAAGCTTTGCTGTTAAGAATGATGCAAAATTATGAAGCTAAATACCATGGGTTGCTTAGAAACATGTGTATGTTTTGGTCCAGTGCTCAATGTCCTTTGCCACTGAATGATTAATGAATTTGTTATATTTGTTTACTGCAGGAACATGAAGGCAGTAAATAAAATCTGTACTACTTTTGTTTTTCAGAAAAGGCTGAGCAAGGGCAAACACAGAGAGCTAGAAATCCAACAGAAGATGAATATAAGCTGTTTAAATAAAGCAACTTTTTATAAATTGCTTGATGTTATTTCTGACTCCCTGCAATAGGTGATTCTAAATGTTGTGTCATATGCATCAGGATTCTCTGGACTGAAGAAGGTAGTGAATGACCTTTGGATGGTCCTTTTTCTTTTTTTGGGGAGGAGGGGTGTGAAAGTTACACATTGATAATATTCTTCATAATATTGTAACAGAACGAGTCTAGTTTCTGCTTGAGACATTGTTCAGTCCAGGATTCTACACTAGAAGGGCTTGCTATGCACTGTAAGTAAAAATACATGAGGTGAAATCCTGATTCCCTTGAAGCCAACAGAAAAATATACCATTGACTTCAACTGAGACAGGATTTCACTGATAATCTCCTAGCAGTCTGACCACTGGAAAACATCCTCTTGAATTTAATTGACAAGATTCTTCTTATTAAAGTGTTTTATAAATGCCAGGGATGAGTAAAAGAAAATTGGTATTGGTATTGGAGGCAAACAGAGGTCCTGACTCAGGCAAAATGTCACTGATTTAAATAAACCAAGACAATAATATTGCAAGATGATCTAACTACTTGTAGCCATTGAATGTCCCATGGGAGGGGAGGGGAGGTAGCTCTTTTTTCCCAGCCTGTCCAATTTCCAAATGAATTAATTTCATTCTGCTTATCTAGATCCAACCTATATATAAAATTGTATATGTATTCACTTTAGAAATTACATACATTAATATGAACACATAAGCCATAAACAAAAACTGCAGCAGGAGTAGCAAATTAAAAATAATCAAAGTATTTGGTCATAAGGAGTTGCAGGGGGGGGGAAATCTGATATATTTGACAAGCCCTTTACCTTCTCTCTCTTTTCTTTAGAAGTCTAAAATACCATATGTTCTTCTACGGTAGTCAGTCATTAGAAGAGTAATCCTTCTACAAAATTATCTGATAAACAAGATTCAGTTTAACAATTAAGGGATTTTTTCACCACTCTGAGAAAAGAGTTGCTAAGGTTTCTTAGCAACATCTTGATTCTGACCATGTTCATTAAGTCCCAGTTTTTAAACTCAGTTTTAACCCTTATATTATTTTTTAAAAATAAATGACAGATCATAACTTGTCATGCATTTTTTACCACCTTAATTGTACTTTGGTCACTGAAACATAATATTTTAAAAAATCTGACTATCTTCAAACATTTCCTATTTAAAAAACAACAACAAAGAAACATAGAAATAAAGTAAAACCAACATGCAAACAAACATGTGGGAAAAAAAGGTACCGTTCTTCTTCCCAAACTTGGAATTTACTCAAAATGAGACAGCTCAGAAGTGCAGACAAGAGCATTGTCCTATTGACAAGAGGAAATACCCAACTTTCCAACAGGTACAGTACTTGCTTCTAGTTCTGAAAAGTCCTGAGATATCACTCCTTAAAATAACATTTTGGAAACATTTTTTTAAAGAAGGGGTGGGATTTCAAGTCTTTTTTCAGGTTTCTAAAAATATCAAATTATAGTTTCTCTCCCTCCTGAAGCTGGACTTCAAGACAATTGAGGCACTGCTTTCCCTGGAGGACTACTTTGATGCAGTAGGTCAGCTTTTGTGTCCCTATGACCTTGAGAGTTATGTTGGCAAGAGTTTTAATGCCTGCTAGGGCCGCCCAAACTGGACAGACCAAAGGGTGGAATCAGATAAAAAGCAGTCTACTGGCCCTACAGATTGGGAGGAAATACAAATAAGGCAAAGGGGAGAAACCGCTAATGAATACGCATTAGGCATAGTGGTGTCAGCATAACACATTATAAAGTTGTATCCCAGTCCGATGTGCTTTGGAAGGGAGAGATATGGCCCTTGGGAGATGATGACCACTGGTGATGGTTATGATGGTCAGGTGGAAGAAGATAACTAACACTTCAGGTTGTTTTTCAAGGGATGGTGTAAGTACAAGAATGCTCAACTCATTTTGCCTTGCTGGGTTGGAGTGTTTGTGAAGTTACTACCTGCATTAATAAAACTATTATAAGTTTAGTGTGATTTCCTAAGTGTGAGTGTTGCAACCATGCCCATCAGGACTCCCAACTGAGCAGTAATTCTGATACTACTGGGCCTGACCATGGGGAAAGAACCTACCAAATTTATGAGTGCTAATTGGGGAATCTATATCAGTAATATGATCAATATATAATCAATAGATCAGGCAACAATAAAACCATGAAATAAAGCCTTTACACCTACCTGCATCATCATCATAACATGCATTCAGTTCCAGCCCACTTTTTATCATTTTTGTAATGTATCCTTTATAACATCTATTCTATACGTTTAATTTCTTTTTTTTTATTACTGATAAGCCAAAAACTCATTGACTTGATTTACTTGACTGATGGATCCATCACATTTTACCCTTATTTTTATTTTTTTTGTTATCCGGAGATATACTGGTTCTCACAGAGCCAGGCTGTGACTTGTCCTGAGCACACATGCAGGGGGTTTACTCCCTGGCACTGGCTACACATACTGGGGCAGGGCCGGATTAACACTCCTGTGGGCCTGGGGCTATTAGATTTTGTGTATGGAAGTCTTTTTCCTAATTTAAAACAAAATTATCGCAATTATGGCATTGAGGCTATTAACGCTACACTAAACTTGCCTTTTAATTAACATAAAGCCATTCTGTGGTTACATTTCAGTCTTAAAACATGTAGACTATAGTTAAATTAATTCAAAATAGCCTACTTCTTACCTTAGAACAGCTATTAGTTTCTTTCTGGGAGGGAGTTTGGGTGCAGGAGGGGATTCTGACCTGGAGCAGGGGGCTGGGGTGCAGGAGAAGGTGCGGGGTCTAGGAGGGCGTTTGGGTGCAGGGGCTTGGGGTGCAGAAGGGGGTGCGAGGTGGAGGCTCTGGCTGGGATGAACAGAACAGACAACCATTGAATTATCCATCCCTTGGCAGTGAGAGGCTAGGGATACCTAGAGCATAGGGTTGCATCCCTCACATCTTGGCTAATAGCCATTGATGGACCTATCCTCCATGAATGTATCTAATTATTTCGAACCTTGTTTTGGCCTTCACAACATGCCCTGGCAATGAGTTCCACAGGTTGACTGTGCGTTGTGTGAAGAAATACTTCCTTTTGTTTTAAACCAGGCTATTAATTTCTTTGGGTGACCACTGGATATTGTGTTATGAAAAGGGGTAAATGACACTTCCTTATTTACTTTCTCCAAACGATTCATCATTTTAGTGATCTCTGTCATATCCCCCCTTAGGCTCTTTTCCAAGTTGAACAGTCCCAGACTTTTTAATCACTCCTCATATGGAAGCTTTTCCATACCCCTAATCATTTTTATTGCCCTTCCTTGTGCCTTTACCAATTCTAATATATCTTTATTGAGACGGGGCACCAGAACTGCATGCAATATTACAGATGTAGGCATACCATGGATTTATATAGTGGTAATCTGATATTTTTAGTCTTTTTATCTATCCCTTTCCTAATGGTTCCTAACATACTATTAGCTTCTTTGACTGCAACTGCACACTGAGTAGATCTTTTCAGAGAACTATCCACAGTGACTCCATGATCTTTCTTGAGTGGCAACAGCTAATTTAGATTTCATCATTTTACATGAGTAGTTGGTATTATGTTTTCCAATGTGCATTACTTTGCATTTATCAACATTGAATTTCATCTGCCATTTTGTTGCCCAGTCACCCAGTTTTGTGAGGTCCCTTTGTAACTCTTTGCAGTCTGCTTTGGAATTACATAATTACTATCAATAGTTATCATCTCCAAATTTTGCTCCTCACTGTTTACCCCCTTTTTCGGATTTCTGATTATGCTGAACAGAACTGGTCCCAGTGCAGATCCGGGGGAGACACCTCGATTTCCCTCTTTCCATTCTGAAAACTGACCATTTATTCCAACCCCTTGTTTCCTGTCTTTTAACCAGTTACTTATCTATGATAGGACCTTCCCTTTTATCCCATGACTGCTTACTTTGTTTAAGAGCCTTTAGTGAGGGACCTTGTCAAAGGCTTTGTGAAAGGCAAGTACACTATATACACTGGATCACGCTTGTCCACATGTTTGTTGACCCCCTCAAAGAATTCTAATAGATTGGTGCGGCATGATTTTCCTTTACAAAAGCGATGTTGACTCTTCCCCAACATATTGTGTTCATCTATGTGCCTGATAATTCTGTTCTTTACTATAGTTTCAACCAATTTGCCTGGTACTGAAGTTAGGCTTACTGGCCTGTAATTGCCAGGATTGCCTCTGGAGCCTTTTAAAAAAAATTGGTGTCACATTAGCTATCCTCCAATCATCTGCTACAGAAGCTGATTTAAATGATAGGTTACTTACGACAGTTAATAATTGTGCAATTTCATATTTGAGTTCTTTCAGAACTCCTGGGTGAATACCATCTGGTCCTGGTGACTTATTACTGTTTAATTTATTCCAAACCTCCTCTTTGACACTTCAAATTGGGATAGTTCCTCAGATTTGTTACCTAAAAAGAATGGCTCACATGTGGAAACCTCTGTCACATCCTCTACAATGAATACTGATGGAAAGAATTCATTTAGCTTCTCCGCACTAGCCTTATCTTCCTTGAGTGCTCTGTTAGCACCTGGATTTTCCAATGGTCCCACTGTTTGACAGGCTGCCTGCTTCTGATGTACTTTTAAAAAATTGCTGTTAGTTTTTGGGTCTTTGGCTAGTTGCTCTTCCAGTTCTTTTTTGGCTTGCCTAATTATACTATAATACTTTACGTGGTGCCTCACGGTCTCCCCTTTTGTTGAGCCAACATGGGCCATCATGGGAGATGTAGTGCAGCTAGGGAAAGGCCATCATGGGAGATGTAGTGCAGCTAGGGAAAGCAGTCCATAGAGAAGAGTTGGGGCATGTGGCACCAAAACTATAGCTCCCATAAGGCACCATGACAGAATATCTGAATCACACTTTTTCAGCTTTTTGGCAGAAAACCAAAAGTGCTTCTGTTGTCAGGTTTTTTTTTCTTTTATAAAAAGTCAAAATTTTATGCAGAAAACAGACACTTTTTGCGAAAAATTTCATTTAGTCAAAAACCCAATTTTCTGTTGAAAAAATGTCAATGCAATTTTTTTGGCCAGCTCTATTTAAAAAGTATGGCCACTATGCATTAATTGCTTTAGTTCTGCCTCAGTAATCCCCCCTGTAATGTTTTAACTACAGCTGCTCAAATAATGAATTATTTGTTGTTCACTATTCACATGTTATTCTCTTGTTTTAAAAAAATTCTGTGCTGCAATCAGTGAGCAAACATATCATGTGACATAGGTATATATAATACTGAGAAACTGATTGATGGGGACCATATTTGCAAATGACCCACAATCTGAAAATAAGTTGTCCAAACTATTCAGCAAGTTCTTGGGAAAAACAAAAACATTCACCAAAAATAGGGATATATTCATGAGCAATTTGCTAAACAAAAAACAGTAAGTGATATCAGGAAGGAGCTTGGTAGAGAGTTGAAGGCAACAGGCTCAACTCTTTCTACTTTGCAGTGTTAACTGAATCAGTTCTTTCCTTAAAATGTTGTGTAATATGTTCCTGTTGTGCACTGTGTTCCTTTGTGCTGTTAAATGGCTCTTGTGTTCCATACAAAAGATGGCTGCACTTCTGAGGTGGGTAAAGCAGTCCCTGCATAACAGTTTAAGTGTGTGGATGAAAGATGTGTAAACTGCTATTATTGTTACCAGAAGGCTTTCCAGTTACCTACAGATATAGTGGTTGTTATATTTAAGGAACACTAGTGTGTTTAGTATTTCACTCCAGGCTCATTTGTCTCTTGTCTTCTCTTATTGTTTTTTTCATGTCTCATTAGGACATTTGCTAAGACCATATTAGTGTGATATCCTTTGCAATATCCAGGGAAACATCCAAATCAGCAATACTCTACTCTTTTTTGTTTTTATTGTAACACAGGCCATAATAAATTGGTTTGAGGTTTATGTTACTATACTACATCAGTGTTTTAACTGAATAAGGGCTGCAGTTCCAGCCCACTGTCTCTGATGCGTTATAGATTTGAGCTTTCAGCTTGTTCCCTAGTCGCAGTTGACAAGATTGCAGATTTTTACCATTACACTGTCACCATTACTGCTCAAGTTAAACATCTGCCTTAGGTTCCTTCTCCCCCCCCCCCCCAATGTGACATCTATGCTTGTTTATTAATGTGAATGTTATATAACAGGATTCTGTACCTCACTGTGTTCCAAATCTCTAAGGGAATAAGTAGATTGCTGAACAGGTTAATCATTAAATCACATCTCTTCTACTACTTTCACAAAAGCTTTAAAAACCCTGTTAGCCAATCCCCAAAGAAAACCCAGGGAGTACACTGCATACTTGTACACCAAACAGTATTTGCTTCACAGCATCTGAACATGAAATTGCTTTTAAAATATATGTACTGTCTTGATTATTAAAAACAGATAGCATTAAAATTGACTCTAAGGCTTTAATATTTGCTTTCAGTCTATATTAAGTACTGACTCCCAATCTTACATCTTGAGAATCACACTCCTGGACACTTCGATTTGCTTCCTTTGTTGAGGCAAGGGTCTCCTTATCTGCTGAGGCATTTTGCTGAAAGTAGGAAAGAAGAAAATGAAAAAAAAAAAAGTAAATACAGAGACAACCTGTAGACAGAATTTACATGAAAATCAGGATTGCAAATAGAATGCAATAAGTTTATTGTAAATTATCAATTACTCTTATCAATTGCTCTCTATTTTGTATTTCCAAGGCATTTGCGTCTTGCAAAGTATTTTGATACATGTGATTACTTATCTATAAAATCAATAATAATCAAGATTTCCTCGCAGAAACCTACAGACTATTTTGGTCTAAATTGTAGATCCAATACCATTGGCGTTTGTCCAGGGATAAACATTTATCATTAGAAGCATCAAAGGCCAAGACTAGAAACATTAAAAAAACATTTACAGGAAGTGCTTGATACCCTGCTCTGTGGTATCCATCTGGATAGCTGAAGCCAGCCTCAAAGGCTGATGGGAGTTTTAGTCATCTCCCTCCCAGGAACCCACAAGGACAAATGAACAGCCAGACAGATAGTGTGTAGCAGGACTGCATACAAGAAAATAAATCAACTAATACTTGGTCTGGTCGTAGACGTTGCAGGGCTCTGTGCAAACTCAGATAAGGAATTTCCTCAGAACTACTTTCATCAATTTACTTCAAGGACTTTTTTTTTAGTTCTTTGGCACAGAGGTGCTTGTGATGTCTGGGAAGGGCTGGTAACTGGTCAGGGAGTTGTGTGTTGGTAACATTTGTCATGGCGGATGAGGACGGTTTGATAGCTGGGAGCTGGAATAGAGTCCTCAGTGCTTTTCTGGGCCAGCTGCATTGTGAAGCATCCAGAAATCTCTCATTCCCATAATCTGTGGTATTTATCACATTCCCCCAAACACAAGGCTCTGACTGTCTAGTTGCACACTATATACATGCACAGGGAAAGCACTCCCCACCTGATTTTTTTTTAAGGGGCCATTAGAAAAAAATGCTTGGCCTGACAGAGCCTTGCATAATTTCTGGGCAGGTTACAATTGCAATTCTTCATGACTGCTTTCTGTTTCGTGTTCTAATCTTTTCTGTCCAAAATGTGAAGTGACACAGATATGTGTTTCCACACAATTTTGGAAGTAATCAAAATTAGTTGGGGGCTTCTTAATAGCTGTAGACAAATACAAAAGACAGTCCCTTACTGAATACCACAGAGAAGCCTGTACAACTTTTTGTAAATACTGGCAGTGTAAAGCAAATCCTTGAGTCAGTTTCTTAGCAGTGTGACTACAAAAGCTTATAAATAAGAAATAAAAAAAAGAAATTATTAAATAAGAAGCGCAAACCTTGGTAATAATGAAACTATACAGGCTATAGTTTCCTAGGTCTGATGGTCACCATCATACATACAAGTCCAGCACAATTAGCAAGGAGCCCTGAAAGCTTTTGTATACTACACAGACAATGCCACTCAGCGAAGACCTGGAGATGATTGTCTCTTGTCAGTAACAGGGAGTTCAGTTTTCATCCCTATTCAAACCTCATTCTCTCTGGCCTAATAAATTCAAGTACATTTGTATAGTCACTAGTGTATGACTTTTCATAGGATCCCAGATCACTTTACGAACTATGTACTAAATCCTTATGTATTGAGTCTTTAAGTAGGCAAAACTCCCACTGAGGCTACATCTACACTACAGGGGGGGGTCGATTTAAGATACGCAAATTCAGCTACGCGAATAGCGTAGCTGAATTCGACGTATCAGATCCGACTTACCCTGTTGTGAGGACGGCGGCAAAATCGACTGCCGCGGCTCCCAGTCGACGGCGCTTACTCCCACCTCCGCTGGTGGAGTAAGCGCGTCGATTCGGGGGTCGATTGTCACGTCCTGACGAGACGCGATAAGTCGATCCCCAAGAGATCGATTTCTACCCGCCGATTCAGGCGGGTAGTGTAGACCTAGCCTGAGAGTTTTACCTTTGTAAGGCATGAATTAAAACTAATCATTTCAGAATTTGGACTTTTGCATGTTTAGCCCCACTGACATTTAAGCATCTCTGGAGTGAGAAGTGGCTGCTACTTTGTACACCTTGTGCTACAGGGACATTTTGTTCAGGGACACCAGGACAAACCCCATATCTTATGAAAATTGCCAGATGACCTTTAACATCAATGCGAAAAAGACAACACTTCCCTTTCTTTTTCTCTGCTTCAGGTCTCAGGTGAACTAATATCAGTTGTAATGGTAGCTCTGGAATGTCAACACTTTTCATCTTGGAAATGGAGAGAGACTGTCAACGTATGTCACAGAAACCCCAGAATATCCATCAGATAGTAATTACTTTTGGCTTCAAACAGATGATCTGGAAGTAAAAGTCTCCATATCCAGTTATCAATCTTGAGTCATCCTTTCTGCTCGAAATTATAGTGAGAAAACTTAAAATCGTTCAATGACTGACAAAGAGAACAAGAAAATTTGAGACAATGGTACACACACACACACACACACACACACACACACACACACACACACACACACACACACGTCTCACTTTTGAAATACTGTTGTAACATACTTGTGACTACATCATAATTGCTTCCCTGTGGTATGTAATGGACCATTAATGTTTCTATGTTTTCTTTGCTATTCTTCTGTGTTCCTTCCTCTTTTAAATCTCTACTGTAGTTCTAAGAAATAAAAGTAAAAGCACATTCATAAGAAGCCCTACAGGCAAAAGCTAGGAAAGAGCTCTTTCATTTCAGACATTGTTTGTAGTGTATGGTTTTTTTGTTTTCTTTTTGGTTTTGTTTTCTAGACTGTATAAACT
The DNA here is from genome assembly GCF_028017835.1 of Emys orbicularis. NCBI lineage: Eukaryota > Metazoa > Chordata > Testudines > Emydidae > Emys > Emys orbicularis. The sequence continues at coordinate 90,563,606 of NC_088686.1, read as the reverse complement.
CTTCAGCCTAAAATAATTTTCTTTAACCAAATCAGTTGTTAACAGTCCAAAACTGGTGGGATCAGTCTATTACTTGTAACAACCTTTCTAAGAGAGATCCAACAAAGCATTCCCAGGTACTGCTAAGATCTCCATTTACCCATACTGTGTTCACAAAGTTACTATATTAAAGATAGTTCATTACTTAAAAAAGCACAGAAACTGGAAATGATAGTCATTACGGTTTTAATCTATAAACACAGGGAAAAAGACTGATCTGGGGAGACAACATTGAAGAACAACATTATTTTGCTCTTGGGAATCTACAAAATAAATGTATTTAATACTTAAGAAACAACATAAAAGATCAGGCTAAGAACACACACAAAAAAGGAGAAAAAAGGTCATCTGTCTCATTCTGTCTCTGAATTCATCCCCTTCAGTCTTAGTACTACAGTTGATATGATCCTTCATTAGGAGCATAATAAAAAACTGCATATATGTTCCAATGGCTAGACACAATATTAAAGGCTGAGAGACTGATAGGATTTTTCGCTTGGTTTTATATTTTCAGCAAGACTCTTTATGTGCATTTTGTCTTAAATAAATATATTAACTGGATGTTACTTGTAAATATACAAATTCCCAAGAGCAAGCTAAAGGTGAGGATAATGCTATTCTTAAATGTAATCTCCTTCAGTCTTTTTTCTTGTCTTTTTACATAAAATATTTCAAATGGCTCAGTTTTAACTTTCATAAGTATATAAAAATACTAAACTAATAGAACACCCCCAATTATTTAAAACTTACATTTTGGTGAAACCTACAAAGCATATCTTCAGCTATTTATGATTTATCTACATATAACTTTTCTTAGCACAACACGTGTGGTAAAACTTTTTCATGTTCAATTGAATAAACAATGATTTTTAAATCACCTTTCTGATAATGTTAAGGCTCCAATTCATCAAGATTCTTAAGAATATGCCTATCGTGAAGAATTGTAAATAACCTCATTGACTTGAATGGGACTACTCACATGCTCAAAGTACGGTGATGAATCCTGGTCACGTGCCCCTTGAGACATGTTGCACATATGATAAGAAGAAGTTAGGCATGTGATTTAAGTATCTTGCTGAACTGGGGCCTTAAGGATATTTCAGTTCAAAAGGAATTTGTGTAATGAAATTATGAGCAACTTATAACAGGTAGCTTAGAACAGAAGCTGGAACTCACTGTTAACTATAGCGTGTACTGCCTATACATTCTATTATTTTAATACTTTGAAGCTAGAGTCATGCAGTTAAATTACACCTATTCATATTATGAAGCAACTAAAATACTAATATGCATAGAAGCACTATGGGGCACACAATGGAAAAACAACAATATATTTACTTTCAATATATACCAAATTTTCTATCATGTGTTCCAGTAAGTGTTCATTTAGATATTACAATATGTTAAGTAAATTCCATAAGCCTACAAAAAAGTGAAACAAAATTTAGCAAAACGTAAATTCAGCCATTGATATCTGTCGTTTGCTCAAATGATTGTCATTTGTTTGTCTGTTGCAATCTCTAAGGAGGTAAGAATAAATGAGATACAAACAAGATGGTTTTCATGAGCTTATTCAGGAGTGTCTGGAAGGTTCTCAGATGCATAAGTAATTATGCAAAGATTTATATTTGGACATAAAGAAACCTTCTTGTACAAAGTGTAGACAAGGGGTGGACCACATTTCAATACATGTTGAATATCCATTGTCTAACGTCGCCATTATCACAAGTTCCCATACACTGAGAGGCCAGTTGGCAATCAGGGGAAGTTTGTTTTGTTTTCACCCCACCAAATACATTTTTGGCTAAAATTATTAGACACGTATAGCTCAGAGTTAAACACCATTAGTGGAATGCATGGGTTTGCAGAAAAAAGAAAAAGATCTTAAGAGAAACTGGAAGGAAAAGCCAGATTATTTTGTTAATAATGTCCCTGATGCACCCTCACCCTATTCCCTCAGCACTATTTCAGCACATTTTGGCTTTGCCAGCAGGTGTGTGTGCAAATGAGCCAACTCTACTACATTACTTCCAACACACTAATGAGATATGTGTTTTGATGGCACATGCAGCCTTCCAGGCATAAATACATCCAAGAGATAAGATTTTATTTGTGCTTTTCTAACACAACTTATCCTCAACTAAATTCCATTCAATTTATTGACATATGTCTAGACTAGAGATGAGGACAGTCACTGTTCAATTCATAAACCTATTGCTCACATAACTGTCCGATGTCTGTGGTGTCCTGGAGTTTTCATGTCAACTTAAAATTATTTTAAATCCTAAATTTGAAATTAGGACTGGGAAAAGTGCATTACCACAGAACAGCTGATGAGTAGAGCTGGGCAAAATTTTTTGGTCAAAACTTTTTTTCAATGAAAAGCACAGGCGTGGGTCAAGCAAAAGATTTAGTGAATGTGTGTTGAATTTGCTGAATTGTTTCTGTCAAAAAAAATCTGTCAAAATTAAAATGTTTTCTAAACAACTTTTCATTTAAAAGTTTACTTCATTTTAATTAAAAAAAAATATTTTAAAAAGCTCAAAACCGAAACAATTTAATTTTGGTTCATAGTGTTAGTTGCCAATAACTGATTTTTTGGTTTGCTGGAAGTTTAGAAACATTGAAAAAAGAATTCATTTCAGGCCAGACCAAAACAGAAATAATTAAACATAAACATAAAAATAATTGGCAAACTTAAGAATTTAAGAAAAATTTCAATTCAGGTCAAATGAAACATTTCATTTTGGGCATTTAAAAAAGCAAAAGGAAATGAAGGGCTAGAATCACAAAAACTGAAGTGGACAAAGTGCTACTCTTCCCACCCCTGCCCTTTACCCAATAGTCCAGTGGTTAGGGCACTCACCCTGGTTTAAATCCCTGCTCTAAAACAGGAACTTGAATCCAGGTCTTCCATATCCCCAGTGAGTGTCCTGCTAACCATCAGGCTACTAAGTATTCTGGGGTAGATCTCTCTCAGTCTCTCCTGTTGAAGTGTATAAATAATTGGAACCCTGCAGACAAATATACACAAGAAACCTACAAATCACCACACTTACCTTCACAAATTCAGTAATAAACCAAGAAATCTGTTATCTGCAGCTAGATGCAGAGATACCCCAGAATATGCCCAGAGGAGGAAGTCTGGGATATATACCGTAAAACCGTCTTCATCAAAAAAGGAAACTCCATCAGAGAAGTAGATTGCATCATGGAACAGGCAACTTTAATTCCCCAAGAGAAAATGTTTCCATACAGAAAAAAAAAACCCCACTGAACACATACCCCTACTTGTCACATTCCATCTCAACATGGAACCCATATGGGGTATCAAACAATTATAGTGCATACTTGATCAGGACCACATCCTAAAAGAAATCTTTCCTTAAGCCCCTCAAAGTCACCAAGCTCATCATCAGAAGCAAGCAGGATACACCAACTCCAAGCAACACCAGATCCTGTGTGATTGGGAACTTGGAGGACCGGGTTGCCTAGTGGTTAAAGAACCTGACTTCCAGCCCCTTGCCACTCAGTCAGAGTAGTACATAACCATTTCTGACCTTAAGCTGGGGATCTTCGGCTTTCCAACCACATCTGAGTCTAGACCCTTAAAGGGGTATGATAGGAGAAACTTGGACCTCCTTCTCCACCAGGTTCCAGCCCAGGACCCTCTGGAAAGCAACACCAGCAGAGTCCTTCTTGCAGTGAGTCTAAGGCTTTGTCCACACTAGCACTTTTGTCGGTAAAACTTTTGATGGTCAGGGTGTGTGAAACAAACATAAGTTTCACCAAAAAAAAAGGGGACAGCGCAATGTTGGTTGGAGACACTCTCCTGCCGACGTAGCTACTGCTGCTCGTTGGGGGTCGTTTAATTATTCCATCAGGAGAGAGCTCTACACAGGATACCTTAGAGCGGCGCAGCATAAACCTCCCTCATTTTCACTTTTTCCTGATTACATCAGTTAGAATTAAAAAAGTTTCTTTTAAGGACAGAAAGTTAATCTCTCCCAATTTCATCCTGTTCACCAATTCCTGTGTTTTTCTTATTTTGTCACTATAGGGCAGCTTTCCAGTAGTAGTCTAGAGTCTCACTTCAAAATGCCCCGGCAGTACATCAGCCTTCCTAACTAGGAAGGGCAGATCACTTCTGGATGGTAGGACATTCACCAGGCATAATCTTCACTGTGGGGAACCTTCCCAATGGCTTCTGCTGCCTGCCTATTTCAGCAGCTCTCATGACACCAGTCTGACAGAATACCAGACATCTTCTCCACAGCAAACCAGCATGGACCTGATAGTTGCTAATTACGAAACCACCAATGGATGAACTCACATTATCTTTAAGCAGCAGAATCCCCCATCTGAGTATATTCACCATTACATTCCCAGTAGACATGAGCCGCTCTTTAATATTCTTAGAAATATTTAAAATTAATTCAACAAACAGGAGTTAGTGCCCGAATGTTTCCTATTAATTGTCACTAGGCAAATATTCCTATTCATGCCCCACTAGCCAAGTACATTCCAGGGGCCACTATTGTCTACTACTACTACTGAGTATATGAATATACACAGAGACTAGTGCATATTGTCATATTTCAGACATTTTACTAGAAAGATTTTCTAGAGGACATCACACTTCCCATTTCCAAGTCTATGACATCCCTGTAGTAATTACGGTAATTGCTTAAATAGAGAAAGTAATAGAAGGAAAGCATTCAAGTATCTTTAGCTGTGTTTGGAATTATAACTGTTTTGCCTGTCATGAAAAAAAGTTACTCACACTCTCTACTTTTACTGTTCATTTTCTCTCTCCTTTCCATATGGGATATTTTTTAAAATCTAGAAATAAGGAGACACAGCATCTTTTAACCAGCCAGTTCTCTGTGAACCAATAATGGCTTTCCAGAACAAAAGTTAGCTCAGTTAGGGAACTTCCTGTCACAGGCTAGCCCCTGCCTTAAGCACTTTCCTGTGCTGGGCTAAAGCATGACAGGTGTGCCTGTCTCAGTTTCCCTCTTTCTTCCGATAAAAAGGCACATAGGCTCTCAGTGCATTATACAAAGCCTATCTCTGGGCATAATTTCCAAACACTCATGCAATTCTTTCCCCAAACCTTGCAGTACAACTATTTTCCATTTTCCACAATAAAAATAAAGCAGCTTTTTCCCCATTTCCCTGTCCAGGGACATCAGCAGCAAGCTACCCATCCAAGAGTCAATAGAAGGACTTTGTTATCAGTTCCTTTGGCCCTTGGCCCTCCCTGCCTGAGAGTGACCAATCTTCCCAGAGCCCTTCATCCTGAGAACTTCCCTTCTTGCAATGTTCCACTCTTCCAGGCCTTCTTGCATGGGAGTCCTTCCCTTTCTCAAAGGGATTCACTCCCCCACAACAATCCTCTTGTTTCCGGGCTTGGCTTCCTCTGACCAAGCTAGATCTTCCCCTTTGCCTGAGGGCCTTTGTCTGAGCCTTTCATTCATCAGGGATCCCCAGCTTTGATCAGTTCTCACCAACAGCTTTCATCCAAGCATCTCACTGGTAGATCACAGTTAACTGCTCTCCTTCCAAATGCATCTAACTCCCACCAACTCTTCCTTGAGCCTTCTCTCCCCTCACGGTCTCAGACAGCTATCACCTGCCCCTTCATAACCATCTCAGGTTCTGACCCACCAGGTCTCTGACTCACCCGGTCTCCTCCATCTGGGAGCCCTCTCTTAACCCTAATTGGGGGGGGAGGGGTTCAAATGACAAGTCACAGGTGAACTGGCTTCTTCCCTCTTAAAAAGGCCAGTGCCACATTGTGACACCTCTGTTTTAGGTAAGTCCCAATAAACGGTCTAAATGATGTATTACAAACACATCTGGTACAACAAACACTGAATGATGAACACCCATTCCATTAACTTTGTTTAAGAGTGGCCTTTCTGAGAGGACTTAATGAAAATTACTGGATAGTATTGTGCCTATACTAAATATTTTATGATCATTTACAAATATTGCTTAACTATAATGAAATAATTTTAAAAATGTAAAGTTTAAAATTTATGACCTGTACCTTATCCAGAGGCCTTTTGTATAAAGCTTACTAAACAATATTGGTACACTACTGATAATTTGAGGGTTTTAAAATAAAATGGAGTACATTATGTTGGACACAAAAGACATTTTTAATCATTTGAAAAATAAAACTTGGACTATCAGGAACAGGTGCTGAAGAATTGGAGATACTGTAGTCAGTTTATAATCCATTTGATGGGCTGCTAAGGGAAATCAAGTACCAAAAAGGATCTAATATATCACACAGCCTCACTTGGTTCCAAAAATAAATATCCGCATGAGTACAAATTATACTTAAAGGATAATGTTCATGGCAGAGGAGTATATGAAGCAATAAATAGCTTTTGTGAGTGATTAAATGCCAAAGCTCTTAAATGCAAAATCCACTTACTACCAATGCATACCACTGCCATGGATGTTATTCCTTATAAACGACAAGACAAAAGAAAATTCAATAAACCAAGACATAAAAATGAGATGAATGGTACCACACTATAAGATGACCCTTTAGGTGAGGGAGAATGAGATTTCTATAGCTATTCCAAAGAACACTTAGAAAATAGTTCATGCTAAGTGTAACGTTGCTGATGTTCACTGTCTACACTGTAGCACTTGGTATTTTGAGCAGTTTGCATATTGATTATCAAAACACTTGGTCTGAAATGTACTGTGTTAATGGTCTTGGTCACCAAAGGTGATATCAGGCAAATGTTTCCATTATGTTTCATGGGGAAAACAAACTCATCATCATATAATAAACCACAGTGTGAGGACAACTTTATGAGAATCAGAGAAAGTGGAGGGTACATTCTTCCACATGTGGATTGTACTCAAACAGCAAGGGGAAATAACTAGTACAGGGCTAAATTATGGCTAATCTCTTTTTATCCTTCCCTCCAACTGTTTATTATGTTACTTGGTATGTCGAGATTTGAATGACATTGAAAGCACTTTGGAGCAGGGATTGTGTTTGTACAATGACTAGCCAATGTATATTTTTAATACATAATAATAGGGTAGATTTTCAATGGCAAAAAGGGCAGTTAGGAAACCATCTCCTGTTGACTTTCATCTATATAATGTCACTTACAGTGAGAGCTGGGTGCCTAAAGTAGACCATATTTACAGGATCGAAGAGTCTATCCTGAGAAGCAGTGACTATAACAAGGACTTGTGGCTCATGGTGGATAATCAGCTGAATATGGGCTCCCAGTGTGATATTGTGGCAAAAAGGGCTACTGAGATCCTTGGATGAATAAAGAGGTGTATCTTGTGTAGGAGTAGGAAGGTTACATTACCTCTTTATCTGGCACTGTTGCAATTGGTACTGGAATCTTGTGTCCAGTTCTGGTGTTCACAAGTCAAGAAGAATGTTGAAAAACTGGAGCGGGTTTGAGCCACAAGAATGATTAAAGGATTGGAAAACTTCCCTTTATAAGGAAAGACTGTAGAAGCTCAATATTGTTTGCTTGCACACAGTTTACCAAGAAATCCAGATTGCTCTGTATTACTGCCCTGCCTTCTTCATTATTTGCCACTCCCCCAATTTTTGGATCATCTGAAAACTATCAGTGATGCTTTTATGTTTTTATCAGGTCATTGATAAAAATGTTAAATAGCTTAGGGCCAAGACCAGATCCTTATGGGACCAGATTAGAAACACCCACTCAACAATGATTTCCCATTTAGAGGGGATTCCCCATTTACATTTTGGGGCTAAGGGGTGACCACTTACATGGGGAACTGAAATGCATAAATAAATGGCTCCTCAGTCTAGCAAAGTATTAGCAAGATCTAATGGCTGGAAGTGGAAGCTAGACAAATTAGAAAAAAGTTGCGCATTTTTAATAGTGAAGGTAATTAATCATTGGAAAAACTTATCAAGAGTTGTGGAATTTTTTTAAATCTAGTTTGAACAAGAATTAATTCATGGAAGTCGTATGGCTTGTGTTATACAGGTGGTCAGACTAGATGATCACAATGGTCCCTTCTGGCTTTATAATCTATGAATCCATGTACCCTTTATGCCAGGGGTCGGCAACGTTTGGCACGCGGCTCGCCAGGGTAAGCACCCTAGCGGGCCAGGCCAGTTTATTTACCTGCTGATGCGGCAGGTTCGGCCGATCACGGCCCCCACTGGCCGCAGTTCGCCATCCCGGGCCAATGGGGTCGGCAGGAAGCCAGCACATCCCTCACCCGCGCCGCTTCCCGCCGCCCCCACTGGCCCGGGACGGCGAACCGCGGCGAGTGGGGGCTGCGATCGGTCGAACCTGCCATGTCAGCAGGTAAATAAACTGGCCCGGCCCGCTAGGGTGCTTACCGTGGCGAGCCGCGTGCCAAACATTGCCGACCCCTGCTTTATGCCTTTGAGAATCGCTCCCAATAACAACAGCAGAAACAAAAAGTACTAGAACTATTGCAAGATGATTGTGGACAATTCAAAAACAAGCAGAACTGCCAAATTCATAAAATAAACTATTCACCTCAGTCCCTGGAAAAATCATGGAGCAGGTCCTCAAGGAAACCATTTTGAAGCACTTGGAGGAGAGGAAGGTGATCAGAAACATTCAACATGGATTTACCAAGGGCAAGTCATGCCTGACCAACCCGATTGCCTTCTATGATGAGATAAATGGCTCTGTGGATATGGGGAACGCAGTGGACATGATATATCTTGACTTTAGCAAAGCTTTTGATACGGTCTTCCACAGTATTCTTGCCAGGAAGTTAAAAATGTATGGATTGGATGAATGGACTATAAGGTGGATAGAAAGCTGGCTAGATTGTCAAGCTCAATGGGTAGTGATCAACAGCTCAATGTCTAGTTGGCAGCCGGTATCAAGCAGAGTACCCCAGGGGTCGGTTTTGTTCAACATCTTCATTAATGATCTGGATGATGGGATGGATTGCACCCTCCGCAAGTTCGCAGATGACACTAAGCTGTAGGGAGAGATAGATATGCTGGAGGGTAGGGGTAGGGTCCAGAGTGACCTAGACAAATTGGAGGATTGGGCCAAAAGAAATCTGATGAGGTTCAACAGGGACAAGTGCGGAGTCCTACACTTAGGACGGAAAAATCCCATGCACCGCTACAGGCTGGGGACCGACTGACTAAGCAGCAGTTCTGCAGAAAAGGACCTAGGATTACAGTGGACGAGAAGCTGTATATGAGTCAGCAGTGTGCCCTTGTTGCCAAGGCGGTCAACGGCATATTGGACTGCATTAGTAGGAGCACTGCCAGCAGATCGAGGGAAGTGATTATTCCCTATATTCGGCATTGGTGAGGCCACATATGGAGTACTGTGTCCAGTTTTGGGCCCCCCACTACAGAAAGGATGTGGACAAATTGGAGAGAGTCCAGCGGAGGGCAACGAAAATGAACAGGGGGCTAGGGCCCATGACTTACGAGGAGAGGCTGAGGGAACTGGGGTTATTTAGTCTGCAGAAGAGAAGAGTGAGGGGGAATCTGATAGCAGCCTTCAATTACCTGAAGGGGGGTTCCAAAGAGGATGGAGCTTGGCTGTTCTCAGTGGTGGCAGATGACAGAACAAGGAACAATGGTCTCAAGTTGCAGTGGGGGAGGTCTAGGTTGGATATTAGGAAACACTATTTCACTAGGAGCGTGGTGAAGACTGGAATGGGTTACCTAGGGAGGTGGTGGAATCTCCATCCTTAAAGGTTTTTAAGGCCTGGCTTGACAAAGCCCTGGCTGGGATGATTTAGTTGGTGTTGGTCCTGCTTTGAGCAGGGGGTTGGATTAGATGACCTCCTAAAGTCTCTTCCAACCCTAATCTATGATTCTATGATTTGCTCAGCTGTAACACTGTACGTGCCTTGAAGAGCCTATACAGTGGATCCCAAGGTAAAGGTGTACACCAGGGGTCGGCAACGTTTGGCATGCGGCTCGCCAGGGTAAGCACCCTAGCGGGCCGGGCCAGTTTATTTACCTGCTGACGCGGCAGGTTCGGCCGATCGCGGCCCCCACTCGCCGCGGTTCGCCATCCCGGGCCAATGGGGGCGGCGGGAAGCGGCGCAGGCGAGGAATGTGCTGGCCGCGGCTTCCCACCGCCCCCATTGGCCCGGGACGGCAAACTGCAGCCAGCGGGGGCCGTGATCGGCCAAACCTGCTGCGTCAGCAGGTAAACAAACTCGCCCGGCCCGCTAGAGTGCTTACCCTGGCGAGCCGCGTGCCAAATGTTGCCGACCCCTGGTGTACACTATTCAGCCATTCAGGTACCCCAAATGGAAATGAGGTGATATTACAAAGCATGGTGAACAAAGGAATAGTGACTTTGGTCAACTCTGTGAAGGGAATGTAACCTCCGACAATAAAATATTATTACTATAGAAACTTTATAAAAAGTCCCCACAGAATACTCTGCAACTCTCAGCTCTACACCCATTTTATTTAAACAGCAACTTTGTTTTAGCCCCTACTAATTCAGCATAGCAATTTTATAGTCTTAGTATTTCTGCTGTTATTCTCTCTGTGTTACTATAACTCAATCGTCTTAAGAGTCCCATTCTGGCTCAGATTGAACTGATTTCTCTTTCTGGTGGATATGAGAGCAGGGGCAACGGGGTCAAACCAGGTTTCAGAATAGGCTGAAGTCCAGCTCTAACAATGCAGAACATTTCTAGGGCTCTTACGGTGTCAGGGTAGTCCTTAATCTCCCCCACTAGGAACACAAAGAGTAAAAATATCCTAGCAACATTCTAGTTTGGGTACACTCTAACTAGCTAAAATTTCCTCTGTAGGTTCATTTTAGCTACAATATTCTTATCCATTTCTTTCCCCAAGGTTTTGTGCAGTGTTGCTGTGAATCAACAAAACATCTGCTCATTTCTGCCCAGAGGTGGCTGCATTTCAGTGATAAGTGAACTTACCGGTACGTGTACATATTTTGGGTCAGACCTTCAGCATAGATTAGCATAGCTCCATTGACTTCACTTTATAACAGCTGAAGACCTGGTCCAATATTTCTTAAATGTAAGTTTTTAATTCTGAAGGATTTCCAAGCATGTTGTAAATTCACATATAAAGAACCCATCCTTGACAGTTCTGCTGCTGGGTATACAACTGTGCACTTTTGACAGGCAGGACTTGTGTGGTGATAGGGAAGATACCTATACTGAAAGGTATGCTTGTAAAAACTGTTTTCTGAATATGTTTTGTTATATATGAAAAAAGCAGAGAATGCAGTTAAATAAGTGCAAGAAGCTATGAAGTACAAGAAAAATATTCTTAGAGGTTTGAGTCCAATTTGTATTAAAACATTATTTGACATAGCAGTCCAGAGCAATAACACAATGTCACCACAACAAATGGCTGTGAAATTTGAGGTCATTGAACACTGAATTTTCCAAATGCTTCCCAATTACCGAAACACCTGTGCTCATTAATTTTATGCTAATTCATTGCAAAATGCAACAATGAGCATCAAGAGTCTACATAATTTCTCATTTATAACCTGTAGCCTATTGTTTGCCTGCTTTACTGCAATAAAGGGACATAATTCAAAGTGAATTTAAATGACTGTTTATGCGCTGCTCACAAGGTCCACAAAAGCCACCAATTCTTCCTTTACTTAGTAATAACAAGTCTTGTCATTTTTGCATTCATATAGCATATTTAAAAGAAAATGACTCTGATATAAGCATAAGGATAATACTAAAATAAATGTTAGAATGCACACAAGCTAAAAATGGGCTGGGAAGAAATTCCATCTGTTAATACACAATATAAGCTTTGAATATAGACACCGTTGATGTGCCACAGCTGTATTCCATATAAGACAGGGGTCGGCAACGTTTGGCACGCGGCTCGCCAGGATAAGCACCCTAGCGGGCCGGGCCAGTTTATTTACCTGCTGACGCGGCAGGTTCGGCCGATCACGGCCCCCACTGGCCGCGGTTCGCCGTCCCGGGCCAATGGGGGCAGCGGGAAGCCGCGGCCAGCACGTCCCTCACCCGCGCCGCTTCCCGCCACCCCTATTGGCCCGGGACGGTGAACCGCGGCGAGTGGGGGCCACGATCGGCCGAACCTGCCGCGTCAGCAGGTAAATAAACTGGCCCGGCCCGCTAGAGTGCTTACCCTGGCGAGCCGCGTGCCAAACGTTGCCGACCCCTGATATAAGAGGACAGTGACAATGGCACTGCAATTGTTTTATATGGTTATCTGTGGGGATTTTGACTCTAACTGGGCAGGTGTTTTCACACCTGCCCAGAGCTTCTGTCTCTTTCTGGTGTTTTAGCTGATATGCAGAGTGAAGAGTAATGTACTTCGAAAAAAATCCATCTCCTATTTTTAATGTGTATACCAGTACATAAAAGTTTGTATCTAAAGAACAATGTCAAAATTAGGGTTTCATACATTCCAGCCAGAAAGTTAAAAAAGTCCCATTAATTTGTTCCTCTTCAGTGATGGATCTGGCTTTTGTTTCTGTTGAATTTTTAAGGGGAGGAAAATGTTCTGCTGTCATATAATTGTGTTTTTTTACAGCCAATTTAGCTAATGATTCAAACACTTTCCTAAGGACAGCACCATCTGTGATAATAAGATGTAGAGTGAAGTGTGAGCTGCATGGATTTTAAAGATTTTGAGGACTCTTTACTGCTATGGGAAGGGATTCTGTAAATACTTCTTGGAAAGCTGTTGATACCACATTTTGTACTCAGTCCTGCAAAGTGCTAAACACCAAAACTCCCACTGATTTCACTGGAGTTAAGGGTGCTCAGCACCTTACAGAAATGGTCAGTACTTTGCATAATTGAGCCCTTTGCTCCTATTTCTAATCCTCAAATTCCCACTGTTAATACAACCTTCATAATGTTGAGAGCTCCTTTGGGTCTCACTTCGTGCTCCACCTAGGATTGAGTGACATGCATATGTAGGTTGCTCAGTACCTGAACTTGGATCTTTTTGAGTAGGAATGCATTACAACTAGGCCACCAAGGGGTTTCTAAAATTGCATTGTAGACACTTTTCAAAAGTATGGCCTATTGGGTTGTCAAGATTTGCAGTAATGAATACCTCTCAGATGAGAAATGGATCATCAATACTCTGTTCCTACATGAAGATGGTTATATGTTGTAGGAAATATTTAAGTGCACAAAAATATTTTTGCTGTTCTCTCTGCTGTGCACTTGATTTCCCCAAACCAACATAAGTAAGATAAAAAAGTAAAGTAAAATAACCTCTGAGGGGCCCAAGAAGGGTATTATATTTATTAGCAGAATGCTCTTTACATAATATTTCATTTTGCCTATAAATCTGATTAGATTCATCACCTACCTTCTCAGTTCTTCCGTTGATTTATTACACTGTTAAGGGATTTATTATTAGACTTGTGACATTCATGTCATTAAAGTTAAAGTTCTGCTGGTATTTTCATTTTAAATGCTTATTTTCAGGTTTTATAATTCAGCTGTAAAAATTTGCTGTATGATTAAACTTGAAACACAAGGACTTGCTTCAGAAGCAATTTGTGTGGCTGCCTTCTTAAGTTATAGGGTACAAAGCGGTTACATATACTTTTCATATCCCTATAATTAATAAAAGGATTTAATTTGTAAAATAAGTATTGCATGCTACTTTTTCAGAATGTGCCTGGTCCAACTCCCATTGACATCAATGTTTTTGTAATGACTGTATCGGGAGCAGGATTGGGCACTGTCCTGAAGTCTATGATAAAAATGTCCTCCAGATTCCATTTTTAAATGTTTTACATCAGAATGGGTTTAAAAACAAATATTTTCTCTGGGGCAAGTTTTTCAAAAGGTTCATTTCACAAAGGATTCCTAAACCTTTTTCAATGTTGCTGTTAATCTGTGAGGAAATTTTTTCACTAGTAATTATTTATTTTTTTGCAATGGTTTCCAAAGGCCCCCCAATCAGAATTGGGACCCTGCAAGCTCTTTAGGGCAGGGATTATCTTTTTGTTCTGTGTTTGTACAGCACGTAGCACTGCGAGGTCCAAGTCCATGACGAGGGCTCCTACACATTGCAGTAATACAAATAATAAGCTAATAAATAATAATTATACTGGGTTCTGAACAGACAGATAGAGGCAGACACTTTCACTGGCCTAGAGTAGCTTAAATGTTGCTTTACTTTTACATAGAAAAAAATACCCACTTATTTGGTTTCAGGAGATGTTCTGGAGTTACAGCAGCCACTGCCAGCTTCACCCCCTTTGCCATTCCCAGATCCAGAATTTAAAGAATCATAGCCCCATCAGTCCCTCTCACTCCCAGGACATGTGGGATGGTGCTGTTCACAGAATTTCCCAAGGAAGTGGCTCTTTAAGAAGACTCCAACATCCTCCAAGAAGGAGAGACTCATCAGCAATGTCTGACAGAAGCACTAGGAACCAGAATCAGAGGAGATAAGCTGAACTCCAGCTAGCCTTTGAGGATTAAGCACTTTGGTGGTACTCAGCTGTTGAACTCCCAACCTCCTAGCAGCACCAAGGGGCAAGACTAGAAAAGTCTCAGGATGCCTGATAATGTTAACAGTTCCAAGTTCTGTGAGCTGTTCTGTGGGATTGTGCCTTTTGGGTGTGGGACGTGTGGCAAGGGGGTGGGAACTGAGGATAAGTAATGGGCAGGATCTCAGCAGCATCTGCACAGACTTGGACCACGGTAATATCAGAATATATGTACCATAACTGATCAGTATCAATAGACTTTCTGTCCTTTTGCATCACCTGCAAGGACCTAACACCTTGCTCCTGAATAATGGCAGCAGATAGAGTGGAAGAACCTTTAGAATCCTAGGGGACTCTCAAGGAGCAGGTACCCCAGTGAAGAGGGGTTAGGGAGGCTTATAGAGTGGGGGGAGGGGTGGGGAAAAGGGACACTAACTGAGGGAGCATTGCAGATTGGGACCTTAAAGGGTATGTCTATACTGCAATTAGACACCCGCGAGTGGCCTGTGCCTGACTGGGGCTCGCAGGGCTTGGGCTGCTTAATTGTGGTGTGAACATTTGGGCTTGGGAGGCAGCCCGAGCTCTGGGACCCTCCCACCTCACAGGGTCCTAGAGCCCAGGATCCAACCACAGCTTCAACATCTGTCCCTCAGTTAAATAGCCCCTTAGCCTGAGGCCAGATGCAGGTTTTAAAGTAGAGGATAGGTAGGGGATAGTCTGCACAGAAGTGTGTGTGGGTGGGAGAAGGGGGCGGGGAACAGCTAGCCAAATAAATAAAAGGATTGGTGTTGATATCAGGGTCAATTTTTGTGGAGGAATATAATAAGTGAACATGAGGGGTCATAGTTTGCTAGGAATATTTAAAATTACAATTAAAAATGCATTTAAATGATTTGAAGCGTTAGTTTCTGCATCCAATTCATACTGTTATCTCCATCCTCCATTCAGCCTTTCCCCTCATATCTCCTACTTTCATTTTTCACATCTTAGGTTGCAAGCTGTTTGGGGCAAAGAGTAAGTCTATGTGTTTGATAATACTTGGCACAATACAATTATTATTATTATTATTATTATTAATACTACCAAGCTTTTATATAATACTTTTCATCAGTAGGTCTCAGAGTACTTTACATTTTACAGATAAGGAAACTATGGTATGGAGAGGGAAAGTGACTGGACTGAGGTTACTCAGCTGATCAGTGGCAGAGCCAAGGATAGAGCATTGTGCTCTACCCATGTTCTCCCATGGACCTCTTATCTTGAGTAGGGCCTTTCGGCAATCTAAGAGTAATGGAAAACATTATTAATATTTTTGTAAGACACTGAAGTTGTTTCTTCTTTAAATCGCTGCTATCCCTTTGCCCAGAAAATAGTCTTTTAGGCCCTGATCCTTTAAAGACTTATGCTCACATTCACACTTCACTTCATCTTCAGTGGGACTACTCATCTACTTAAAATTTAATCAGAGGAGTAAGTCACCTCTGAGACCTTGGGCAGTTATATAGTGTGCAGGGTTTCATTTTGTGTATAGGTAGCAAAGCTTTATAGTAGGGCTGTCGATTAATATCAATTAACTCACGCGATTAACTAAAAAAATTAATCATGATTTAAAAAATTAATCACAATTAATCACAGTTTTAATCGCACTGTTAAACTATAGAATACCAATTGAAATTTATGAAATATTTTTGGATATTTTTCTACATTTTCAAATATATTGATTTCTATTCCAACACAGAATTCAAAGTGTAGTGCTCACTTTACAGTATTATTTTTATTACAAATATTTGCAATGTAAGAATAAAACAAAATAAATCGTATTCTTCAATTCACCTCTTACAAGTACTGTAGTGCAATCTCTTTATCGTGAACGTGTAACTTACAAATGTAGGTTTTTTGGTTACATAACTGCACTCAAAAACAAAACAATGTAAAACTTTAAGAGCCTACAAGTCCACTCAGTCCAACTTCTTGTTCAGCCAGTCGCTCAGACAAACAAGTTTTACATTTATGCCTGCTTCTCATTTACAATGTCACCTGAAAGTGAGAACAGGCATTCACTTGGCACTTTTGTAGCCGGCGTTGCAAATTATTTATGTACCAGATATGCTAAACATTCGTATGCCCCTTCATGATTCAGCCACCATTCCAGAGGACATGCTTTCATGCTGATGATGCTCATTAAAAAAATAATGTGTTAATAAAATTTGTGACTGAACTCCTTGGAGGAGTATGTCTCCTGTTCTGTTTTACCCGTATTCTGCCATATATTTCATGTCATAGCAGTCTCAGATGATAACCCAGCCCATGCTCTTTTTAAGAACACTTTCACAGCAGATTTGACAAAATACAAAGAAGGTACTAATGTGAGATTTCTAAAAATAGCTCCAGCACTTGACCCAAGGTTTAAGAATCTGAAGTGTTTTCCAAAATCTGAGAGGGACGAGGTGTGGAGCATGCTTTCAGAAGTCTTAAAAGAGCAGCACTCTGATGCGGAAACTACAGAACCCGAACCACCAAAAAAGAAAATCAACCTTCTGCTGGTGGCATCTGACTCAGATGATGAAAATGAACATGCATCGGTCTGCTCTGCTTTGGACCGTTATCAAGAAGAACCAATCATCAGCATGGATGCATGTCCTTTGGAATGGTGGTTGAAGCATGAAGGGACATATGAATCTTTAGTGCATCTGGCATGTAAATATCTTACGACGCCAGCTACAACAGTGCCATGTGAACGCCTGTTCTCACTTTCAGGTGACATTGTAAGCAAGAAGCAGGCAGTATTATCTCCCACAAATTGTAACCAAACTTGTTTGTCTGAGCGATTGGCTGAACAAGAAGTAGGACTGTTTGGACTTGTAGGCTCTAAAGTTTTACATTGTTTTATTTTTGAATGCAGTTATTTTTTGTACATAATTCTACATTTGTAAGTTCAACTTTCATGATAAAGAGATTGCACTACAGTACTTGTATTAGGTGAATTGAAAAATACTATTTCTTTTGTTTTTTACAGGGCAAATATTTGTAATAAAAATAATACTATAAAGTGAGCACTGTACACTTTGTATTCTGTGTTGTAATTGAAATCAATATATTTGAAAATGTAGAAAACATCCAAAAATATTTAAATAAATGGTATTCTATTATTGTTTAACAGCGCGATTAATCACAATTAATTTTTTTAATCGCTTGACAGCCCTACTTTATAGATTTGTTATGCAAGAAAAAGTAAACAGACCTAAAATATGAACAGAAATTCTATCTCACAAACTTTTTGCACAATAATGGTGCCAGTAAATAGGGTTAATCTATAACAGCAACATCAACAGGGCTTTTACATCACAGCTTTTACAACACGGCTACCCCTCTGATACATGTATCCCCTCTGATACCATGTATATTGTCTGCCAAGGTTTCCAACAGGTTAGTAATCCACATTTCATTAGCCCCAATGATGTATTAATATGCATTTTTCAAAGTATCCAAGATATTCAATCTCTGTAGTAAATAATATATTCATTTAAATCCCTAAATAGATAAATAGTTAAGGTGCATCTTGAAATGTCTGCAAAATAATGATTTAGGTTTGCTTGCTGTTCCCTGAGGTCTCAGATCAGAGTCTATGTAACCCCACACCATATGCACGACAACTGCCTAGACACAACAGGACAATTTAAGGATGAAGGGTCACCTTGACTTTAAGGTTGATTATTTTTGGCAATTGTATAACAACTTTTCCACCCTTTAAGCATCATTTCTACAGGAGTTAGTAACTTTGTTTTTTTCTCTAGTTCAAGTGAAGTTATTTTGATGTACTGTACTAATTTGCTCATTTTCCATCAAAAGAGAGAGAATCAAATAAGGCAGTAAAAAAGCTTTAATACTGCCACACTGGGACAATTTTGTTGGACACTATTAAAGCTAGGGTAAACTTGAAGTGATACATTTTTAATATTGCACTTTGACTTTCACAAACAGCCTAACATTTTTTTCCTCAGTTTGACTTCAATGGGAGTTGGGCATTTACCTTTCCTGTGTGCTTCTGAAAATCTCTACGCTACTTCAGAAATCCCACTATTTCATTTATTACAGGAAATAATGCTATAAACTAACTGAAAAAAATTACCCAAGTGTATGTTTTATTTCAGTTGTTGCACATGTTGTGTTGGACAGATATATATGATGGACAAGGTCCTGACCTCAGTTTCTCTATGGTGGCTCCACACAACTCCACTCAACTCTGCAGAACTACTTAGGATTCACACTCATGAAAATGACATCAGAATATAACTTTGTGCTTATCTTCACACTCCTGGCTGGCTGGAAAATGCCTGCATGCTAGAAATTAACTTGTAAGTTATTCCATAACCATTATCCTGCACGCATACACAAAGGGCCCCATAGTGGGCCACCTTTTAGAGGAGCATACTGCATGATCCTTTAGGGAATTCTTTGAAGAGATTGTACTCAATATTCCTCCCAGGGCAATGAAACAACACTCTGCACCCCTACCTGGTGCCTAAATGGCAGCATTTGGTCCTAAGGCACAACATTTAATCAAATGTTATCTCTTGTGGCAGTCCTGGCAAAATTAGAGATTCTTCTGCACATCTTATTATAAAAGTAGGGCATAATGCTGGTATGTTGGTCAACATTTCCCCTAAGTAAAACAGGTTCTAATAGTCTTGGCTGTATATATGCTACTACTGAGGGTCTGTACTTTTTGCCTACACTGTCCACTGTAAGTCACTACAGGGATTCATTACTCTTCAAAGGTGTTTGGGATACTTCGAATGTGAAAGGAAACATATAAAAGCAAATTCTGTTTTCTATGGGAATTCCTTACTTAGTTTTCAATCAATTCTTAGAAGCTTTGCCTGAGTAAAAATCAGCAAGGACTTTAGGATTTGGCCCTGTATAAGGATTTAATATTTATACATTGCTATATGGGGGAAAAACATGTATAGAGAAAAAACATCCAGGAAACTGAGGGATGAATCTAATGGATTTTACTCAGTATGTTTCCATCAATGGGAAGAGTACCTGGGGTTCACACAGGAATAGAAAGTTAAGCACCAAATCTCTGTAGTAAAAGAAGGTCTCATCCATGCAGATTTCAGAGCTGCCAGTGTTTGTGCCACAATCTAAGCAAAAGGTACAGAAGGCATTTAATGCTGGTTACATCACCAGTGGTTGAGGGGAGCATGCTATGTAGAATTGCTCTTCCCACTATTCACCTCAGCATTCTCCTATCAGACCAAAGGAGCCCTGACAGCATGACATAACTAGGGTGACCAGATAGCAACTGTGAAAAAATGGGACAGGGGTGGGGGGTAATAGGCACCTATATAAGAAAAAGTCCCAAAAAACAGGACTGTCCCTTTAAAAATGGGACATCTGGTCACACTAGACATAACTATGCAGGAACTTCTGTGGGCTCCAGGGATGAAGGTGCTAGCCTGCCCAGATGTTGTTCCTGAGTTTAGGGGCTCTTCTACTTATTTTTGCCTCACTTGGCTCCCGCCTTTGAGAAGCACAGAATGACAGAAGTATAGAAACCACAATATTTAATTTCTTCTTAGCTCAGAAAATAGCTCTCTTCTGTCAGACAACATATCCACCCTATATTAGTGATTAAAACTTCTGGGACAATCCTCAGCTGGTGTAAATTGGCATAGCTCCACTGACCTCAATGGAACTACACTGACTTATTTCAACTAAGGCTCTGGCCCTTTATCCTGCTCATAATACCTATTAGCATTTCTTTGCTGACAAAATACCCCACAACAATGCTCTCTGAGCACTTTTCATCTACCAAATGTTTTACAAGCATTAATTAATCCCATGTGCTCATATTACCATTTCTCTGAATTATGTACAATTCTCAGCCATCTGAATTCAATGTCATCCATAAAGCTAAAGAGGTTTCCCATTTACATTAATGCCTTTAATGTATTAGGATGGACAGAAATATTGAATTATCAAGAGTGTTTCAATTCAGTCCATACTTCCTAAATGTGAGAGGTTTCTTATTTCCTGAATCATCCATCCATCATTCAGCACAGTTTTCATTACATTAAAACCAAGGTAACAGCAAAATAAAGTTTGAATTTAGTGATGTTGGGTTCTTTGAAACAAAATCTCTGGTAGTTTATTTGTATTTCTCTCTCTATTCCCTGCTGTTAACCATGAAAAACAAGGCACTACATATTAATGTAGTTTTTCTTCGGGTTGCGCAGTAAACTTAAGTAACAAGTTTATATATACAATCACAATCCATTCCACTAATCTATATGTTTTTTCTCTGCTCTCTCTGTATTACACTCAATGAATACATAGCCATACATTATGCATCCTATTAGTTATCTCCAATATTCTCCCATCTAAAGGAGTTTTACAATAATGAGATATCATAATAGTGGACCAAAGGCTTCAACTCATACTTCTCTAATGTCTAATGAAAAATATACGGTCAGTAAACAAGGTAAAGGTGACTGATAACTATGATGTCATTTTTGTTTGTCAGAAACTAGATGGTGAGGTGAAAACCTCTGTTTTTGGCTTCCCTCCGTTGTGTGTGCATACCTCAACATGCAATATAATATGGAGGTGGGAAATAATAGGCTGTTGCACCTTTTTAGAAAGACAAATGGGAAGGAGGGTAAAATACAGAAATTACCAATATTCAGAATTTTGACTCTAATCACAGTCTACGTGTGATGGGATTTAGAAATACAGTGATTTGAACATTGTTAATTAGCAGCTACCACCACTGGAATTAGGATCTTGAAATGGGGAAAAAATATCTTCTTAGATCAAATGAGCATCCTGCTCAAAGATGTACTGGCTTATGAACCCAGGACAATTAAACCCAGGCCTGATTAAATGCATCCTAGAATACTCAAGGAGCTGACTGAGGAGATACCTGAGCCATTAGCAATTATCTTTGAAAAGTCATGGAAGATGGGAGAGATTCCAGAAGACTGGAAAAGGGCAAATATAGTGCTAATCTATAAAAAGGGAAATAAGGACAACCCAGGGTATTACAGACCAGTCACCTTAACTTCTGTACCCTGAAAGATAATGGAGCAAATAATTAAGCAATCAATTTGCAAACATTTAGAAGATAATAAGGTGAAAAGTAACAGTCAGCATGGATTTGTCAAGAACAAATTGTGTGAAACCAGCCTGACAGCTTTGTTTGACAGAGTAACAAGCCTTGTGGATGGGGGGAAGCGCTAGATGTGGTATATCTTGACATTAGTAAAGCTTTTGATACTGTCTCGCATGACCGTCTCATAAACAAACTAGGGAAATGCAACCTAGATGGAGCTACTATAAGGTGGGTGCATAACTGCTTGGAAAACCATTCCCAGAGAGTAGTTATCAGTGGTTCACAGTCATGCTAGAAGGGCATAACGAATGGGGTCCTGCAGGGATCAGTTCTGGGTCCGATTCTGTTTAATATCTTCATAATTATTTAGATAATGGCATAGAGAGTACACTTATAATGTTTGCAGATGATACCAAGCTGGGAGAGGTAGCAAATGCTTTGGAGGATAGGACTATAATTCAAAATGATCTGGACAAACTGGAGAAATGGTCTGAAGTAAATGGGATGAAATTCAATAAGGACAAATGCAAAGTACGCCATTTAGGAAGGAACAATTAGTCGCACACATACAAAATGGGAAATGACTTTCTAGGAAGGGGTACTGTGGAAAGGGATCTGGCGGTCATAGTGGACCACAAGCTAAATATGAGTCAACAGTGTAACACTGCTGCAAAAAAAGCAAACATAATTCTGGAATATATTAGCAATTGTGTTGTAAGCAAGACACGAGAAGTAATTCTTCCACTCTATTACGTGCTGATTAGGCCTCAACTGGAGTATTGTGTCCAGTTGTGGGTGCCATATTTCAGGAAAGATGTGGACAAATTGGAGAAAGTCCAGAGAAGAGCAACAAAAATGATTAAAGATCTAGAAAACATGATCTATGAGAGATTGAAAAAATTGGGTTTGTTTAGTCTGGAAAAGAGAAGATTGAGAGGGGACATGATAACAGTTTTCAAGTACACAAAAGGTTATTTTTAACGTTCTGAGGATAGCACAAGCAGCAATGGGCTTAAATTGCAGCAAGGGAGGTTTAGGTTGGACATTAGGAAAAACTTCCTAACTGTCACGGTGGTTAAGCACTGGAATAAATTGCCTAGGGAGGTTGAGGAATCTCCATCATTGGGGATTTTTAAGAGCAGGTTAGACAAACACCTGTCAGGGATGGTCTAGATAATATTTAGTCCTGCCATGAGTGCAGGGGACTGGACTAGATACCTCTCGAGGTCCCTTCCAGTCCTATGATTCTATGAAAAGAGTATTACAAAGGTCTTTTTACAGTTTAAGATGGGTTTGAAGTAGCTCTGATTTTTACATATTCTCAGGATTGAAAGCAAAGGACAGAAATATATCTTAACCAAAAAGAAAAAGGAAATAATAAATTCCCCTCTACTGTTCTGAATAGGGTAGATGCAATCTAGAACAGGTGACAAATGAAGGGTGCATATAATTAAATGAGGCTACGCAGCATGCATATAAAGTAATACCAAAATATTATAGAGTAATGGTCCAAAACATTGTAGCAAAAGTACTTTAAGCTACTGCATAGCATTTTAGACAAGTTATGTAGTAATTTTTGAGAGAATATGAAAGATTGTGATACCACAAATATTTGAAGGAAGATAGAATCAAAAATATGTGGTAGATGGCTTACAGCAAAGTCAATATAAATATATTATGATATACTTTTTTACTGTTTAGGTAAACAATAAAAAGACCCCTTTTTTGGTGTTTGATACATATGTGATTCTGCTGGAGAATATCCATTTAAAACAATTCGATTTTTATTGCATTTAAAAATATATATCTATAAAAAGCTTTCCTTTCTGGGGGGGGGGGATTTTCTTTCTTTTGTTGTCCATGAAAAGATATTTGTATTTATAAGCATGGTTTATCATCTAGTCCTGAGAAATGGCACCATATGCTCCTCATGTTTCTGCTGACACCACAGTACCGCATCCTCACTTTTGTCAAGAATACTTCTGAGCACACAATCAGAAGAGGAGATTGTAAGCTATTTGGGGTAGGGACCATCCTTATGTTCTATGTATGCACCTAGCATAATGGTGTCCTGGTCATATATCACTGCCCAAATCAAAGGCACAACCAAGGCCACTCAGGAACTTGAACTATGTAATGGAAAAGCTTCACTGGATATTGTTTGAATAAGGGTGCATGGGGTGGGGGTGGGGAAAAGACAAGCAGAGAAGCACACTGAAAGAGGAGGAGGAAGTTCCAGACACAGCCTGAACAAGCAAAGTGTGTGGCACTGAGAGAAAAGTCTAGAGAACAGTTTTGGGTCTAGTGCTGGCCAAAAAGATGCTTGGGGCTGTTATCAAGGAAACTATCTCATAGTGTATTTTCTCCAGTGTTCAGGGAAACTGAACTTTGTACATTCTTTGTAAACAAACAGGATTGCATCAAAAGCACCTGACTCTATCATCTATTTCTCCTCCTGACTGGAACAACCTACAAGGCCCCAATTTTTAGCTAGCTGATCTGGTCAAAAGTAACCAACAAACAATAAATAAGAAGAAGAAAGAAAGAAGCAATCACACATTACAAAAGAAGACAGTGAGAGGAAAAGTAAGAGCCATCACAACCAACTTGATTTAAATTCACTATTAAGCAGGTAAATTGGGAATCACATCTGTTGGCTCCTTCCATTCAATATTGAAGTGTGTTGTCTAAAATGGAAATTCAGCTTTTGATACTATTAAAGCTAGAGCCAGTACTCACACATTTCAGAACTATGTTGTAACTTATAGATGCTTGCCATATGTTCATACTGGTATTATGTATAAACACATACACTATATATGTATATTATGGAGATATTATTGGTGACTTTATAGTTAAGGTTGAATTTTGTACTTAAAGCAGGGATTCAACCTCTTTGTTACGCTGATAAAATAGTCCAGTCCTTTAATTTATCATACATCCTCTGAGTACCAAGTGAATTTTTTGAAAATTTATATAGGTCTGATATCAATATACTGTGCTGGGGGTGCTGCTGCACCCCTGGCTTGAAGTGGTTTCCATCATATACAGGGTTTACAGTTTGGTTCAATGACTCTCAGCACCCCCCTATACAAATTGTTCCAGCACCCCTGTTTACTTATATGAATGTGTATATTAATTTATGTATTTTTAAATATACTATTGCCCTGTAAAGCAGATGTAATCATCTAATGCCGGTACAGTCCTCTGAAAATAGTTAATTGTCCAGCTACACTGAAAGAATAGGAGACACCTGATATGGTTTTAATCATGCCACAACTTTATTATTAGATGTCAGGGACTACCTGGCAAATAAAAGTGTACAGTGCAGGTAACCCCATGTTCATTCAATAACTAGCTAGGGGGCTTCCACCCTTTTTCCATCCAGGTCCTCCAGACAACTCATTGCTGGAAACTTCCCACCTCACACGAGGGGTAAGGTGGGCTATAAAGTAGGGCTGTCTCCCTGCCGTACCATTCATAGGAGCCCTGTCCCCCACCATTCTGTTCCTTTTAAAGTCCTTTACCAAGTCATATATCTGGTCACTGGATGCTTCCCTATGGAGTACCTGCACTGGACATCCGCCCCACACTTACATAATGAGTTGCAACATACTGCCTAACTCCCTTCATTCTCACCATAACAAAGTCCTCCCTGAACCCACTGTGGGAAAGGCAAAAAACCCTCCACTCCACCTAGGCCAAACTGGGAAAAATTTCTTCCCTGCACCCCTAAAAAGGAGCGGCTAGCACGATGCCCACCAGTAAGTCCTGACAAAACCTAGTATTTTGCCACCTCCAGGGGAGGGAGGAAGGGTGCCACTTTGCCTGCTCTGTGGAAAAAGGGCTTCTCATGCCCAGGCTTGCCCTTTCTAACCCCTCTGCCATTCTGTTCCCAGGGGATAAGTCACCCCCTTTTTGCAGCAACTTCTGACCTCTCTCTCCCTCCCCATCCATAAAAAGCACAGTTCTTTTTCCCTCAGCAAGCCAGACAACAGCCCCCCCTAATCCCCGCCTCCACTAAAAGGTTCAGTGTGGTCAATTTCAGTGAAATAATAAATAATTAGTGCACATTGTAAAACATAAAATACAATATAAAAGAAGCCCAAGAACTGGTACTGTAGTAGAGCAGGATGTTTGAAACTTTTCTTCATTTCTATAACAAATATGTTCAATACCTTAATTGCACAACTCATCACTAAGGCTATGTTTTAATCCTGGGTAGTTTTAATGGAAGTCATGGGCAGGTCATGGGCAGTAAAGAAAAATTCACAGCCCGTGACCTGTCTATGACTTGTACTATATACCCCTGACTTGGGTGCTCTGGGGCAGGTGGCGGCCCGGGAGTGCCGCAAGAGCTCTGGGGGAAGGGGGGTAGCTCGGGGCACCCCAGGTGCGGGGTGTGTGTGTGCAGCAGCGTGCAGCCCGGGACCCCTACTGCTGCTGTGGGGGAGAGAAGGGGAGGGGCCGGCAGGGCTAGTAGGCTCCCTGCACGGCTCCTGGAAGCAACCGGTATGTCTCTGCGGCCCCTACCTAGGCAGACATGTAGGTGTGGCCAGAGGGGCTCCGTGTGCTGCCCCCGCCCTGAGCACCCACTCCGCAGCTTCCATTGGCCAGGAACCATGGCCAGTGAGAGCTGTGGGGGTGGTGCCTGCAGGCGGAGACAGAGCGCACAGCCACCTAGCCATGCCTCTGCTTAGGAGCCAAGGGAGGGACATGTTGCCACTTCCAGGGAGCCCCTCCAAGGTAAGCACCGCACAGAGCCATCGCCCCCTCCTGCATTCCAAGCCCAACCTGCGGTCTCAGCCCTGAGCCCCCTCCCACACCCAAACTCCTGCTGCTGCTGGGGGGGGAGGGGTGCGGTGGCCCGAACCTGCCCCAGCACTGGTCGGCGCAGCTGCCCGGGCCAGCCACACTGGCCACTGCAGAAGTGTCATAGGTTCCAGAAAGTCACAGAATTCGTGACTTCCATGACCGCCCTGAGAGACTCTCAGCCTTACTCATCACTATTGTAAATCTTCTTCTTTCATATGGCTTTAAAATGTTAGGGGTCCAAACTAAGCTGACAATTGATTGCTTCAGGTGACACAGAGGTGGATGGCAGAGATACCACCAAGATATGATCATTTAGAACATTGGTTGATGAGGTTTTCCATAGTTTGAAGTCCATTTCCACGATCTCATATAGGACTGTCTCTCAGTCCCCATTTATGGAGAAGGTAGGTGCATCTGCCATGTGATGTGCAGATGCCATTCCAAGTGGACTATATTTTCCATCGGAGTGAAAAAATATTGGGTTCTTTGGCTGGATCCTTGATGAGGTGTCCATCTGCCTTCCTTGCCATTGATCTTCAAGGGAAGATCCAAAGTTTTCAAGCTCTTGCACTGCAAGCCAAAAAGGTTTTCTAGATTATAGTCAGAGCGCTGGTATATTATTTAGGTTTTCACCTATTTGGAAATTCTTGTTCCCTCAAATATGGGACTCCTGAAGGATTCTCAGGTTGTGACAAATTTGAAGTGATTGGATGTGGGCCAGTATTTTTACGATGATCATACTGGTCCACATGAAGGTGGTAAGTTGACAGTTGACAAGTGATGTGTTGAAGTTGTGTCCAGACCAGCAAGCAATATTCTGTGGTAGAGTAGACAAGGGCCAGTGAAGAAGTCTGAAGTGTTTTTCCACTGGCTAGCCAGGTCACCCAGTTTCTGGGTGAATTTTACATGAATCTTTATTTTGTCATGGATATTTTTCAGATGCTGGTGATGTGTGAGGATTTGGTCTAATGTCACACCATGATATTTTGGGGGTGGGATCATGTCTTATCTGCTCAGCATGGAAGTCCATGTGCAGTTTCACCCTGGCCTTTTCATTGTTTAGCTGAATTGCTGACACAACAGTCTTAGTGGGGTTTGGAGTTAGTCACGAATATAAGAAATATTTTTCATGTTTTTACTATCCTTAGTCAAGATTTGTTCTATGAAAGGTAAATCCTGTGTCTTTCTAGTCAGAGCAAGGTCATTAGCATAGACGGAATATCTATGAGGATGTTTGAGGACGGTTGCTGGGGTAGATAGCAAACAAGATCAGTGCTAGAATTAATCCCTGTGATAGGCCATCATTGACAGGATGTGGCTGATTGGTCTGGTCACCAAGGAAAACATGAAATATATCACTGGTCAGAACTTTTTGGAATAATTTTATCATTACATTGCATGGGATAATTTTGCTAGCTTTCAGGAGGGGCCATCACGCCATACAGTGTCATAAGCGGTAAATAAGTCTAAGAAAGCAGCCCCAATCTTGAGTTTTTCTAGAATCTTGCCTCAGTGTGTGTTGTTAAGGCTAATACTTGGTCGGTGCAGCCAGGGCCGGTGCAAGGAAGTTTCGCGCCCTAGGCGAAACTTCCACCTTGCGCCCCGCCCCCCCGCGGCAGCTAACCCAGTCCCCCACCTGGGGAGCCCTCCACCCCCCCCGCCCGGGGAGTCCCCCCCTCGCAGCAGCTACCCCCCCCTGCAGCTAACCCCACCCGGGGAGCCCCCCCCCCTGCGGCAGCTAACCCCGCCCGGGGAAGACCCCCGCCGCGGCAGCTAACCCCACCCGGGGAGACCCCCGCCGCGGCAGCTAACCCCACCCAGGGAGACCCCCCTGCCGCGGCAGCTAAGCCCGCCTGGGGAGCCCACCCCAGCTCACCTCGGCTCCGCCTCCTCAACTGAGCACGCCGGCGCCGCTCTAATTCTCCTCCCCTCCCAGGCTTGCGGCGCCGATTGGAGGAGACTTAGAGCGGGGGCTGTGTGCTCAGCGGAGGAGGCAGAGTGGAGGTGATCTGGGGTGGGGAGCGGTTCCCCTATGCGCCCCCCCCCGTTACTGCGTGCAGCCCTCCCCGCGTCCCCGCTCCCCACCCCAGCTCACCTCCACTCCACCTCCTCGCCTGAGCGGGCTTTTAGGTGCCCCAACCACTAGGGGCCCTAGGCGGCCACCTAGTTTGCCTAAATGGTTGCACCGGCCCTGGGTGCAGCTGTGGTATGTCAGAAACCCACTTGTTCATCTGGTAACCCTGCTTCAACAAGCAGCATTATCCAGCGAGTAATATTCCTGCAGAGAAGTGATAAGGACAAGTACAATGAAGGATTGCTGGTTGGCCTCCCGGATTTGGCAATGGAATGTACGATAGGATCTAGCAGAAGACTAGGGACAAGTCCCAAAGAACGAATATTGGAGAACAGCGCTGCCAGCCATTTCCATTCCTTGGCACCAAGTTTTTAAAGAAATTCTGGAAAGACACCATCTGGTCCTGCAGCTTTTTTGGCTTTTGTGAGTGAGAGGGCCTTACTTACCTCCTCAACAGTGAAGAAGAATGATGGGGGGAGGAATCAGGTAGTGAGCTGATTGATTGTCTGAGCTCTGTGAGCACTTTGCAATTAATAAGCTTCTCCCCTGGGGCTTTTGAGTTCATAAGAAGTGTTCTTGCAATCACATTGGTTGAGACTTCAGGGTTTCAATATTTCACTGGATTTGCACCCCAGGCTTTATGGCTGAACTGAGTAAAGTCCAGAGCTTCAATCATCTTGATCCATTTTTGATGGAGAGCTAACTTAAGTCACTCTATTTGGGCCACCAGTCATTTGGTGCATCTTTAATAATCTTTCTGTTCCTGATTTCCAGCATGTGTCCTTTTCAATGGCTGCGAGGTAGGATTTTTCTTGCAGCTATTTGAATGACCTGGGTGAAATAATCTAAATGTTTAGGCTTCGGTGGAATCATGTCATTGGTAGAATCATCAAGATAATGGTAATTAAAATGTATAAAGTATCAAATACAGACTGGCCTTCTCCCCACGGCTTATCACCTGTCTATATATGTTGTTGATTTCTATAGCAACCACATGATTCAGGGCTATGAAAGTAATGATACTGTGGCCAACACAGTTGAGGAATCAAACACATCAAGACACACATTGTCTTTTGGATCCAAAATTAATAGTTTGAACTGTCCAATTTCACTGACAACAATATGTTACTTCAGTGTATTGTATTGCAGACTATAAGGTTGTTAGCGGGTAGCCAAGCTGGTATTGATATTTCACTGTAGGCTACTTTATGGTACACATTTGTTTAGTAGTAGCTGTAGATATTTATTTGTGACTAAAGTATCAGGAGATGAGCGGTTAAATATGGTCACCATTATTTAAGAAATGACTTGAAAACCTAACACAACACCAGACCTGAGTGAAAACCAGAATTTCTATTTCCCATATTTCAATATTTGTTTTTCATGCCAAATTGGGACAAAATTTTGAAATAGCTAAACATTTTGCCGCACAAAGAATTTAAATTTGGAAATGTAAAAGCATTTTGTGTCAACATCTTTTTATTGAAACTAAATGTTTGACATTCCTGAATCAAAATGCGTCTGTCACAGTTTGTTGACCCAATATGAAACCTTTTGTTTCTGGTCAAGGTGAGATTAATCTCTGTCTGAGCCACCACAGTGTCTTCTGGAAATTGTACTTCTGGGTCCCTTATGCTCTTATTCCTCTCTTTGTACTCTGCTTGCTGTCCAAACCACACTTCTCATGATGCACTGTAATCTTTCCATGTGATTGAACCATCCTATCATGGGCCAACTCTATCACGAGTTTCACCAAATCCAATCTTTTCCTGCAGAAATTTTTAATTGTGATGAAAAATTCCAATTTTTTGACCAGCCCTATCCAACACCTAGTAGCCCAAGGACTACATTTACTTGCCAGGCTGAAATACACTGGCACTTCAAGCCAAGCCCAGCCTGACCCACAGATCATTGTAAGCCATTCTCTCCACTCAGCAACGTCATCATCCCCACTCTAATCTTCCACTGGTTGGGCATCACCTGTTGCTTGGTGGTGGCAGCTTTGAAGCTGTCATTCTGCACACTTAACAAGAAACCATAAGGGCTATAGTAATTTTTTTTTTAAATGAAGGTTTAGGTTCTGCAAAAGCTGGAGGGACGTGTCTAGGGAAGTTTACAGTAGATTTTTCACTTAAAATGGCTAAAGCTGTAATTAGATGGACCAAGGGCTGTTTTAAGGACTAGGAAATCTCTGTCTCTGAATATCCCTATATTACAGGGAGAGTTCTAAGTATTGGTTTTGGAGAATAATGCAATTTACAGTGTGGGGCTCCCCATTTTTGGTGGTTTCCATCTTGGTTTAGTTTTTCTTTAATAATTCCTAAGGGGTAAATCCTGAACCCACTGAATTTAATGAGAGTTTTCCTTTGACTTAAATAGGTTCACAATTTGGCCCTGATGTAGGAACTTCCTATTGCTTCACTGTTCTGCTGATTTGACTCTCCCTAGCTTTCAGTGAATGTGGGCAGCTTCATGAACACACTGTTATAAGCAGTTATACTTCTTTGACAAACAAATTTCAGAAGAAACTGAAGTATTTAGAGAAACTTACTGCTAAGCTAGTGTTTTGATTTTGGCAACTACCATGACAGGAAAAAGGAATTAGTCATAGGCTAATGAACATTCATTTATACAACACATTTTATGTTTGTAAAGCATCAGTCACACAGAATATCACAGAATGCTTCATAGGCAATTACAATCTACCCAGACAAAACTATGTAGGTTACAATATGTCAGAGATCGCATTTGTAATGGCAGAAAGGCAAAGCTGAAAGAATTACAGAGGGAGAAGAGCCATGGTTCACAGAAGATGAGATCACAGATAGAGCTGGATGGGAAACTATTTTTCTGTCCCAACCTGAATCAGGATGAAAAGTTAAAATCTTAAAACTTTCCCCAAATTGATAACCCACAATAAATTTTGGGTCAAGTCAATCAAAATGTTTTGTTCCAATAATTTTAAAATGTTGTGTGTTGGTTTGTGCCTGTTTTTAGTATTAACTAAATTTTTCAAACAAAAAGCCTTTCAAACCAAAAAACTAAACTTTTCATTTTGAAAATGCTGAAACATCCCATATTGACAAGTTTAAAACTTTTCTTTCAAAATTTCTTTGAATCAGGAGAGTCATCAAAACTGACCCTTTCCCAAGAATCATTTCAGTTTTGACAAATCAGAATTTTCCTATGAAAAAATGTTTAGCTGGAAATTCCCAACAAGCTCTACTCATATATAAAGATGTCTAGACGTTTTTCATTGAATAATATTTTCAATGAAAAAATAGAAAAATAATCCAACTAAAATGTCTCTTTTATTGACCATTTCTAGTCTTTTATCCATGTGGCAGCACGTACTAGATTCCAGAAAGAGACTTTGCTGTAGATTGTAAAAAGGATCAGAAACTACTAAGGGTAAACCTATACGCTTTTCTAGGTTGCACTGTGGCGTGGCTGCCAGCAGTCCTCGGGGGTTGTTCTATCAACTGGGAGCCCCTGAGTATAAAGCCATGGCCCTTATCTCCTGGCCGTGAACAGAATAAAGTCACTACAGGATCAGGGCCAGGTATGTTTAAGTGCTTGGCAAGCTATCCCAGATCATTTAGTAATGACAAAAAATAAATGTTCATTCATTTTGTAATTGTGTTGGTCATGAAGATTACTTAACAAGAAATCTTCTATTTCCACACAGCTAATTCAGGATGAGGTTTCGTGGTGGGATTTTGTTTTTGTGTTTTTCATGAGCCTTTGGAGGCCAGTTTTTCCAGTCATAGGAGGTTAGCTTCAGTCAGACTGTTTAAATTGGTTCCTCATAAAAGTCAAACATAACTTTTAGTTTTTGCTAGATTTCAAATGTAAAATCAGAGATGAAGTTCTATTAAGCTCTTGAGAGTTGCCAGGACTTCATGTTAGGCCAGCAGATTGTTTCTCAAATCATTCAAGACAAAAGCGAATTGAATTCCTTCATTGTTGATGTCCAAGGCATTGTGGATTTTTTTTAAAATGGCTGATGATTCAAAACATTTCCATTAAATTATTAGAAGATGTAAAGACTGTGGTTGTGTTTTAAAGGTCAAACTGCCTGATTCATTGGAGGCAATTAATACTCTTTCCTAGTGGAAATTTTCTAAATTATATCTTTGTTTAGACAGATTCAAGACAGGAATACTTAACAGCAACTCTAATGTTCCTAGTTAGCCTCTTAGATGTGTTAAGTGAAACCTTATAACAATTAATTAATAATATATGTTACATATAAGGGGACTACATTAATACTCATATAAATCATTAATGAATTCTTAGTAACAAAATTCCTTTGAGATTGTTTTGGCAATTACATTCAGCTATGTAAGCCATTTAAAATTATAATTAAGACACTAACTATATTTGTTCATATATTATAATATCATAAGACGGTGCTAGAAAAAAGCACTACTATAAACTTAAAATAGGCCCACTACCACAGAATATGCATAGACACATATATTCCCTGTTGCTTTGCATTAGTTGCATTTTCATTATTCTTAGCAGCAAATGGAACAATAAAATACTTTGGGCAGTCTGTCTGGGACCACACATATGGGGATGTGTATGTGTATTTTTGTAAAAGACAGTGTATCCAAACTGTAAGGCTTTAAAATTTAACAGAAAGTTTTACCTTATATTGATTTTCCTATCCATTCCTATTGAACATGACTAATATTTTACACAAAGTGATAAAAAAAAGTCTGTCCATCAATTATGTCAGTTGCCATTTGGCTAGTCATTATAAAAAGATTCTAAGTAATGCTGTTTGTCAAAGTAACATTTTAAAAAATGTGTGAAATATAGGTAAAGTGACCTCAGTTTCTCTCTGGTTGTATGGCGGACGCAGGAGGCATATTGGGGATGGAAGAAAATGTGGCCAGAGCCTCTAGAAGGCTATGGCAGATAGCAGAACTTAGAATAGCCAAGAAGTTCCTCTAAGTAACAGTGTGGACTATTTTGGACCTCAGCTGCTTTTGAGGAGCCAAAGATTGCTTCAAGTAATCTTTTCATGTCCGTAGTCTTGTGCTGAGCATAGCCTGGGCTGCACCCAAAGATCTGGATCAATACGAGATTAAACACAATAAACTTGTATAGTATTTTTTCATCTGCTGTTTTCATAGTGCTTTGCAATAAATAAATAAATATAGCCTCACAGCATCCTTGTGAAGTACATTAGTTAGATGCATGGTGATGGGGCCTAGATACAGTGAAATAAGATACAGGTTAGAAATAAGTCCATTATTGCTGTAATAGACACAGTCCAGTTACATGACTTCTCCAGAGTAAAGCTGTTAGTCAATCACAGTCAGGAAAAGAGACTGGGAATATCTGGCTCCCGGTCACCTTCTCACTCCACTGACCACACCTCTCATTCTAGTGTGTCAAGTGAAGACAAGGATACAGGTGTGGAGTTCTCAGCTAGGTTGTATAATAGCAATACTGCCTATCTACAGTTTTACACAATAGTACATTAAGGCAAAGAATGACATTCAAGGAGAATAATGGGGTCAATCATAAAGCTGAAGAAGGGAGGTCAGAGAGTCAGCTTGCCTTTTGAATTACAGGAAGTTATAAAGGTTATGACATTAAATATTCAAGAAAACTACAGTGTTTTAAGGATTTTGGTTAAATAGATGTCAGGTGTTTTTCTTCCAAATTCAACTGGCTGCAGTTGGCTATAAAAACTATTTATCTATAAAGCTAATGTGCTAATAATGAAGATTCCTTTAAAACTAGAAATAAAACTAAACAGCTTCACCTTTTGGTTTAATGAATGCGGATATTAAACATTTTCTAGCACATAAGGTCAGCTCACCAACTCTTCCTTAAAATTCACCACTGGGGCAAAAGAGCTACTCTTGTATAAAGGAAGCTTTCTGAGGAAATGGAAGAGGCTTGTCTACATTGAAGTGACATCAGAAAACAAAGATAAAAGAAGGGATTTAAGATATGGGAACAGCTACAATGAGCTTCCAAAACATTCTCAAGAAAGACAAAAAAAAAAAAAAAAAAGCCCACAGCGCAGACTGGGCTAATGTGCAGTAGGAGATGATGATGATTTTTATATAAAACACCAAGTTTTGACAGTAGTATTTATAAATACATTAGCAATCATCCTTTGCTGGAGCAAATGAAATGGCAGTGAAGCTCCTTTTTTCTGTCCCCATTTCCATAACACTTACAAAGGAATTCTTTCTTCAGAACACAGAAAAACACACCCATAATCTGCACCTGTTACAAATCTAAATGACCCCTCCCCTTATCCTCTCCTGAAACAATCACATTAATTCTTGAACTCCTTCTGTAGGAGTAGTAGAGGATTTTTCAACCTACTTTAGGTCAAATTTTGTTCTTGAGTTACTCGGAGATACCACTCCAAGTAATGCAGGGAGGTTGCACATGAACCTCTGAGAGCAAAACTTGGCCTTTTAGGTAGAAATCATTGATGGAGCCAAACCAAAGGAGCCTGAATCTGGGGTCTTAATTTTGCCTTGGGTTAGTGCAGAAACATACTGTGAATGAAGTGTAGAAAAAAAGGACTGGAAGATGGAGTTTTTAGTCTCCAGGTTAAAAGTATTTATGCTCCCAATCCTGAAATCTTTATACAGGCAAAACTACCAGTGAAACACCGGGGAGTCTTGCCTGAGTAAGGACTTCAGGACTGGACTTTAAATGAGAGATTATTATTAAATATTTATATAGTGCCATCAGTTTTCCTGGTGCTTTGTAGAAATGAGAAGACGCTACCTCTGGATTTAACCACTGGTGGCATTACTAAAATAAATGGTAAACACGTGACTGGCAGATCAGGACAAAGGACATAGTGTGAAAGTAAATGGAGCACAGAGCTAAGATGTAGGCAGTAGCAGAGCTATGCAGTACCTTGAAAGTGAAGGTGGGGAGTTCAAATGTGATACACACAGAAGTGGGGAGCCATTACAAGGAAGTGATTCCGGCTGTGGTGGGAGTGGGTGGGGAAGAGGTGTTGGACATGGTCAAAGAAGGGTGAAAGAAAGTTGATTAGACTGTAAGTTCCTTTGGGCAGGGGCTGTCTTCATTATGTATGTGCACAGTTCCTAGACCTGATCACTGACTGGGGCCTCTAAGTGCCACCACAATAAAAATATTTAAACAACAACAATAATATAATTGCAACATGCTGGGTAGACTAAAAGGGGGAATGGTGAGAGTCAGACACACTAGAGGGACAGGGCAACTGTAGAGGAAGGAAAATTATATATTCAGATTTGTTAAGTTTGAAGGAGGAACAGGAGATCCAGAGGAAGATGTAAGCTTGGGGGGAAAGGAGGTCTGCAGCAATCAGCAGGTGGGATGAGAGACAAAAAGCATGGATGAGGTCATCCTGGGGGGTGAGCACAGAGAGAAAAAAAAAAAAGAGCACAGAGAGGAAAAAAAAAAAAGAGGACTTGGCCAAGGGAAACACCAACAGAGATGGGGTGGATGATTCACAGACAGCAATAATGAAGAAGCAGTCAGTGAAGCAGAAGGAAAAACTGGGAAAGAATTCAGTCATGGACACAGTCTGGAGAAGAAATGGGTGGCTCATGGTATCCATCTGGGATAAAGACAGTCGCATTTTGTGTATCGAACTGTCAGATTCTTTCAAAAGCCCTTTGTTAAAAGCAAATGAACTAAAAGTAGCCTGGTATGTCCCTTGTTGTTGAAATCTATGTTTCAAAAGAATGTTACCTGCTGAATGACACACATCATTTAGTCTAAGTGGCGGGACTATTACAAACAAGAAATGTGTGGGGGCTCAATGCCATAATGTCACAGGCAATATATTTCAAGCTGTTGCTAAGAAAAATAATTTTCAAAAATGAGGTTTTCCAACATGTTACGGAAACAGAGGTCACCCTGAGAAAAAAATTATACACATTAGAAAAGTTTTCATTATATCAGTACTCTCTCTTATTAGGATAAAAATAATCCCATAATTAAATTTGTATTGTTTTATATGTTCTTCATAGAAGAACGTGTGACAGCCTTGTGCAAAAAAGGTCAAAACCTGCATTTAAATTGGGATATTATGATAAATGATGAGAGCAGCCTTGGTTCTAATTTTAGCAAACAAATGATTTTAAAAACTTGTTCTGATTTTGGATTTTTTCTTGACCTTCCGCAAGGGGATATAGTTGAAATGATACATTACTGTATTTGCTTAAAGAACCTGTAGTAGGATACTGGAAATAACTGCTGTGTTGGGAAGATCTTGCAAATTATTACAAAATATAACTCAGTCATATTCTCCTTGGTATTTTTACTGACACAGACATGGTCCCACCTAATCTCCTTGAAAAAAAAAGGACAAGACAGAGCCTAAAAAACTGCTTATGCTGCCTTCGAGAAGCAATAGATGTGGTGTTACCAACTGTAAGAGTTCAAACTTCATGAATCAGAACCTCCAAAATCAAAAGCTTACTCTTAAAAATAGATATGATTTTTAGCCAAACTATGTTTTTTGATTTGTCTTCTAGTTTTTTAACCCCCCTGCCTACACTCAATGAGCCTGTGACAATTACAGGTAGAAAATTCAACTTTAAATGCATAACAGAAATGCACCCAGTAAATGCAGGCCCCATCTGCTCTGTGCACGTGGTCCCCAACTCCTTCTCATCGTTCTCAGGATCCCCCTGTTCCCTGGCTGGTGCCCATTGCCTCCACTCCCCCAGGCCTATGCATTCCCATCCGAGTGCCACAGCTGCCCAACTCTCAATTCCAGTACTGCAGGCAGAAACCAGAACTTCTCTAGTGGCCGAAAGGGGAAACTACAGCAGTGATAATATTACCAGTGTTGGTAATACTGTATGTTACTAGAGAAAAATGAGCCACATGCTAGCCCAATCTGGATTTTCCTCAATTGAGGCTGGGAAACTTAGTATCCCTGTGTGGTGTTTTCTCCACGTTGTCCTGTAGCGTTGGAAGGGTTAGTGTTTGCTCCTCTAGGCATGAAACTCTCAGGGATTTCAAATCCCTAATTTGTTGCAAGTCCTCAGATCACAGGACATCCACCAGGGCAGAAGGACTTTCTTTGCCAGGCAGTACATTTGGGAAAAGACACCACGGCACCAGCTAGTCAGCTGATACATATCTTATTCCTTGAAATATCAATTTGGGGGTACATCTCGCAGATGTCTCCTCCATGACTCTGGCCCTGGAGGTACAGACTTTCTTTGCTTTTTGATTTAAGCAGGTCTTGGATGTTGTAGGGGATACCATGACTTATGACACCTAGCTATGGCCCCTTAGAGACCATACATCAGTTAAGAATTGCTGTAGGACAGCAGAGCTCTGTTCCAGAATTTGAGAACTCTCACAGCTCAGGCTTAGTGACAGGATCTCTAGATGAGGCTGTCTTGCACCCACGGACTGTTCCTTAGGTTGTTTATTTATAGTGGTACATGCCCTGACCACTTACATACATTAGTACTGGAAGTGTTATTTACAGTAGAAGCCTCTTTGATCAGAAAATATATTGATTTAGGGAAGACAATGTGGTTTCTTCCAGTTGTCCTTTATGAAGAAAAATAAATGCAATCAACCTGTGTTTCTTCTTGTTCTCCCAATTTT
Organism: Emys orbicularis; assembly: GCF_028017835.1. Taxonomy (NCBI): domain Eukaryota; kingdom Metazoa; phylum Chordata; order Testudines; family Emydidae; genus Emys; species Emys orbicularis. The sequence goes on along the minus strand of NC_088686.1, from coordinate 90,525,460 downwards.
ATCTGTTACTTTTTTGGTGCTGGGTTTTAAGTAAATGAATTTTAGAGCTGGAGGAAATATGGCAATAGCAGCCCTGGCAATAGAAATGCTGGATCGATATTCCTGCCCTCTTGTTATCCCAGGAAGAAGTAAGAGGCAGAAATGGCAGTGCAAGCTTCTACACACCGTGCTGCCTACTTATCTCCCACTCTGATTTTGAGTGTCCAATTCAGTAAGTGGGAAGAAAAGTCCACACATGACTATTTAATTTTTATCCTCTCAGAGTGACAATAAGGATGTGAATTACTGGTAGGGTAGGGTAATTTCTGGTATATGATCTCTGTCTTGTCCATTAAAAACTGGATTCAAGATCACCAACTCATTTAACATATGATACCAAATGGAGTTCACATTGTAATGTTTTCAATCACTGGATTTGAATCATTTCCATGACCTAAATGTGAGAATTTCTTTACTGACCAATACTCCAAGCTTCTGAGCTATCCAACTCCACAGCTTTTAATTTTTATTAAGATAAATGTTCTTATATCAACAACCTCCACACAGACCAAAACTGTGGATAACAATTAAGATATCCACTTCTTCCTGTTGGCTAGTGGCAAGAGAAGCAATCTTCTTGCTACATCCTCCTCCTTCCCTCGCTTTTTGCCTGTGATAACTTGATTCTCAAAACACTAGGAGGTGCCAAAACCACCCTATAATTTTGTAACGGTCAGCCATTGATACAAGTGTACAATCTACTCATTCATGCTCTCTAACAGGAACTAACACCAATTCCAGTGACTATGGTCCCTGAGTGGTACAGACCACACAATATAAATTTTAATTTGTAAGTGGTATGTAAATTTGACATTTTTAAAAAGCAATTTTTCAAGCTGGATGAGTAATCCTTTGAAGTTAAGGTATTTACCAGGCAAAGAGTCACATTTTTCCCTGAAGGTTAAGCTGACACTTATCAAAAGTGACAGGATTCATGAACATTTTTCCACTGAGGGTCCCTATCTTTATATTAAAAAAATGTACACACACACACACACACAATTAAATAGCCTACAGTGTGAAAATGTGTGCGAGAGCATGAAGGAAAGGAAAAATGCACACATGTATAGCTTGGGCAAGTTAGCTTGTAATAGGAAGACAAAGTCAAGGACTACATACATAACAATGGATGACATTATGAAAAGTCTTTCATAATATAATTCAGGTACAGAGAGTATAATTCTGGCCCAGGCTATGATTCTTTGACAACCTATTTCACAGTAGCAGATTTCAGTGATTTTATAATCACAGATAATGCACAGATTTATAATAATGGCTTGTCAATGGGTGGAACAGCAGGACTGAGACCCATTATTTTCCCAGACATTTTCACAGCATGTGCCAAGCACAGAGAAATGTGAACAATGACTAAGGAAGAGGCAATATTGCTTTTCTTAGTCAAACATACGCCTGTGGACGGATGTACAGAAGCCTATCTGTTCAGGTTTGTTGACGGTATTACCATGGAAATACTGACAAAGTTTTATATATAGCAATAGGCAACAAATACAACATTTTACAAGAATACAGAGAAAATCAGATATACGTGTTTTTTTTTCCAGAACTTAAAAAACTTCACTCCATTTTACACTGCTTTTATTTCCACTCCCTCAAAATCTGTACTGCAGTCACGTCTGTAAAGCCAATGAGAGCTGGACAGCATCAGTCTGAAGTATATGACACTACACCTAAATTAGCCAGATGCACAGTGGCCTTTTGACCCTTATTATTAAGCATTATTGTTCTTGCATGATGGCAGAATAGCAATTGGTGAAGCAAAGCAGATATATAAAACTTCTACTGGTACAGTAAAAACAAAGAATCTTGCAGACATAGGATTTCAGGAAGGGGTTCTCCTAAGATCTCACAAATTAAGCACGGTGCGGCTTGGTCTGTATGACCTCCAAGAAAATCCCAGGATATTGCAGGAAGCAGAGTACGGGGTTTTCTTTCTTCTAAATTAGCACTGAAACAGTAATCCCCTATGGTGTTATTAAAAGGCACAATATTTGTTCCTGGAGATGCTGTTCTTTTGCATGAGAAAGTTCTGACCATGCATGCTCGTTAAGGATTCCATAGCACTTTTTGCATGAATAGCTATGTTAGACTCCATGTTGTCATCAAATTCCTAATTGGATAATTATATTCCACCTACTGAAATTACTCTACAGTTTTAATTGGACACAAAGATTCACTAATTCCTGGTTTAAAATTCTGACCTGATTATGCACGTATACAGCTGCCATGTCCCACCTTACAGATGGCTACATTTTACAGTGGGTGAAGTGATTCCTATATGCAGTTTAGGAAAGTATTTTGTGATCCTTTGGAATGAAAGGGGCACACTATATGTAATCTCAGTTATTTCTTTGTAAATCTCAAATAACTCTATTGAAACCAATAGTTTTTCCTAGATTTACACAATTGGATATGAGGGCAAAATATGACTATAAATATAAATTAAGATAATTGTTGTTCACTGTTATTATTGATCATAGTAAAATCCTTACACTCTGCAAAGATTAGGGGCTAGATCCACAAAGGGATTTGGATGCCTAACTGCTAAGTTTAAAATTAGATATTCACCTCCCCATACACACACACAGCTGCTGCCTAACTCTGTAGATACCTAAATTCCCTAGGCACCTAAGTTTCCACCAACAAAGTCTGCTAGGTGCCTGCATTTCTACTGTTGGACATGTAAGCAGCTGCCTAAATCCTGGAGCCAAGTGCCTAATTGAGACCCATACCCTGACAAGACCCTCAAATTAGATATTTCCCACTTATCTTTCCTGCTAACCTGATCTGATAGGTGTGCTCATAGATTGAGAGTACACATACCAGATGGGATCCTGCAGAAAACACAGGCACTGGAGTAGAAACAATATCAAAGACAGGGTTTGAACCCATGTTTTTCCAGCTCTAAATCCAAGCTCAAGCCCACTAGATCTAATTGTCTCATTTTTTCTTCCATTCATGCCTTCTTCCATGCAGCACCTATATGCTTCGCACATTCTCCCAAGCCCAGTGTGCTTTCATTGGGATCACTCATAAAGAGCCACCTCTTCTGCATGGCCCCCAAATGTAATCAATCAGCAAACTGAGAAAAACAAATAAAGAGAGATTCCCTTCCTTTGGGCCTCCCACTGCATCTTGTGTTTCTAAGTCTATCATCTATATTGGAAGACATGGTGGGCAGAAATTTCCTTGCCATTTAGGCCTGTAGAACATCAAACACAATTTTCAGTGCCTGGCAATTAATTATAAAACCAATATGAACTAATGTAATCAATTATTGTATTCACAAGCCCACCTTCCTAGAAAACAGGTTCCATTTAACAGCAGAGACAGAATTTTGTTCACCAGCAAGAAAAGTAGCTGTTTTCCAACTTTTAAAAGTAACATTAGTGACATCAGAAATAGGCTTAGAATTATCTTCAAATTCATCCTGATCTTTCAATGAATTTAAAATCCTCCTTAGTTCCACTTTGATGGTCTGACAGGACAAACTCTCAAAACTGTTTTTAAAAAAATAAATAGGGGGGAAATTGTACCTTGGTGTTTGTCACTTGAAATGGAACTTTTGAGTCATTTGTAACTTGGGATGTCAGCTTCTCAGTTGGTTTTGAAGGGATTATATTCGTACCAGGCGGTTGATTGTGCAGAACGGAAGACAGGCAGAGTTGTACAGTCTCCTTCAGAGCTTTCAGCTGTGACTCCTGGGGAAAATGAGAAGTCATCAGCTCTTAAAGATAGGCTATAGTGAACAGTGTAGCTTGTTTTCTTTCTGCTCTGAACCAAACACTTGGCAACAGATGTAGGAATCTTTCTTATTAAAACAGGAAATTAAAGCAATTTAACTCACCCTTTACATAATTGCCCCGTGGATTACAGTATGTACACTGCACATCAAACAGACTGGGAAAGTCACAGTAAACTCCCTTCCATTCTCATACAACTTTAAAATTGCACTTCAATATGACATCCTGGTAAAGACCACTTATATTAAAAGGAACTAAGGTGTAATCTACCAAATGTCAGGTCTGTAACAGCCTTTGTTTTTAGGTTTGCTGGAGAGAAACAGATGTTCATTTGTGTGTTTCATACAAACACACACATACATGTGGGTATCTAGTATTGTGTCACTCATTCAGGATCCTCAGTATTTCTGCACAAGTGTATTTATTGTGACAGAAAGATTCTATCTCTCATATGCAATTATGCTTTCACATAGTTAATAATATATCCATAGTTTTGTTTGGATTGGGAAATTTTAAAATTACCATGGTCCCGATCAAAACAAAAAACACTCAGGATCCAGGAATTGTGAATAGTAAAATGGGTTGTTGTTCTCAAAATATTTAGGAGGCACTTCCTATAATTATACTGGGAGTTATGGTATAATTATAGGGAGTGCCTCCTACATATTGTGAGAACAGCAGCTCATTTTACCATTCACAGTTCTTGGATCCTGAGTGATCTTTTTAATAAAGAAAGTTAAATATCCCATTTGGATAGAAATACTGAGTATCTTGGATGAGTGGCACGATACTGCAAAGGAGTTGTATAACAGTCTTATAGAAAGGGATGCAGACCACTCTCTTATGGACTAATGTGATTGTCCAACTGATGTGCTGTAAGCATAGAGAGGAAGGATTTCCCAACGGTTAGGGCTCTAGCCTGGGACTTGGGAGTTCTAGGTTCAGTTCCCTGCTCTCCCAAAGGCTTCCTTGTGTGAACTCAGGCAAGTCACTTAGCCTCTCAGTGCCTCAGTTCCCTCCATGTAAAATGGGGTTAATAGAACTTCCCTTCCTCACAGGAGTGTTGTGAGGATAAATACACTAAAGATTATGAGGTGCTCAGATTCTATGATAATGGGGCCAGATAAGTACCTTAGGGCACGTCTTCACTACCCGCCGGATCGGCGGGTAGCGATCGATCTATCGGGGATCGATTTATCAGATTTATCTAGTGTAGACGCAATAAAATCGTTCCCCGACCGCTCTGCCGTCGACTCCAGAACTGCCGCCGTCCTCACTGCCAGGTAAGTCGACCTAAGATATTCGCGTAGCTGAAGTTGCGTATCTTAGGTCGACCCCCCCCCACCCCCGTAGTGTAGACCTTGCCATAGATAGATAGTTCCAAACATACAGTAACATGTAAAATAGAGAGAAAGGGCCACATTACATTACAGGTGTATCTGAAGTAATTTAGCTGCTTATATCTAGTGCAATTCGGCATGCCTTTAGCACTGCTAAGCCAAGTAACCAATAACAAACATTCTGAGATTTTTTTCCCCATTTTTTTAAATCCTGATAACTATGATGTGTTATCTATTAGAGAAGAATAGAACTGATCAGTCCCACCTTGCTTCCACCAAATTAGAACCTAGAGATAAATCACATAAATGGACCTGTTTGGTACCCAGGAGAGCACAACTTGGGTTTTAGTCAAGAAAAAAAACACCAGTATGAAAACTCCCAAGGGCGTGATGAAGCATTATTGCAAAAGCCCTATTCATATCAGAAAGAGGATAATCACAGAAACAAGAGATGGACAGAAGCTTAAAAGCAAAAAAAAAAAAAAAAAAGACAAAACAGAATAGTTTTCCTGTTTCCTTACTGTGGGAAAAACATCTGTAACTCAGTGCAGTGATTGTGTAGGCTTGCCAGAGTAAGTAAATAAAAATCATCCAATAGGAAAGCATTTTGCCTGAGTTTAAGGGCTCATTAAAGAGTAAAGGCCTGATCTTTGAGTCTGGTTGAGCTTTTCACAGTGCAAGGCCTGACATGGGGTGGGCGAGAGGAAAGAAAGAGAATTGCTTTATATGATTTTTGTACTCACCTGATCCCCAGGGCTGCTGGAGGCCAACTCATAAATCTGAAAAGCCTCAGGACTCCTCTTATAGTTGACTGTGATGGCTCTAAACACACTCCAGCCTTTCCCCTTCTACAAAATATATCTCCTACACTGGGTTTCTGAGGGGCAGTTACATAAAGCATAGGCAGGGAATCACCCTTTGGCCAACTAGGTGAGTTTTAAGCTTCCTTTATACCATCAGAGTAGAACAAGTGAATAGAATTGGAGCCAAGAATCTGGATCCAATTTCAGGTGTTGGCTGACATTTGAAGTATTTGACTGTGGTTCAAAATATGCTATATAACAGCTATACAATGCAATCCATTTCCAAAAGTAGTTATATTTCCCAAACTGTACATTCTTCTATCATCTTTCCTATACTCCAGACACTGTGTGTGCTGACATTGTGAGGTCAGTACATTAAGGCATTAATTTGATGAAGACAAAAGCCTTCTAGCTCAGTGGAAGGAGAATAACAAGTTCAAATCATAGAAACCCAAAGATTTTCAAATAAAGCACATTTAATAAAAATACTTTAGAATTATGCTTAGTATTGTATAGTAGTAGTATCTATTTTTTCTATTTCTTCGACTCCATTTCTCTCCATCTTCTACCTCCCAACCCTGCTCCCCCTCTCCCCCGCAGTATAAGAGCTTAGCTTAATGCTTTGAGAGAGAATGCAGAGTGGTCATCACATTAGTTACCATATCAAAACAAGAAGAGCAACTGGTGAAAATTAGAGCTGATCAAATTCCTGTTCCACAGGAAATTCCAAAATTTATTTTTGTTCTGAATTGGAACAATAAATCAAAATTTTATTTTGGAAAAAAAAAGTAAGTGACATTTCATTTTCATGTTACTGAAATGTTTTCTTACAATAATGTCAAAATTGTTTCATTTGAATAAGGTAACAACATTTTGTTTCGCCTTGATCAACTCAACTTTTATACATTATATACTATATTATATATAGGTAATTGGTTCTTGATTTGCTTAGTGAGCATCCAGTCATTTGTAATTTTTATTCTAATAATTTAGCTAATTGGTGCTTGGTTTGCTCAATTAGAATTCTAACTGTATTCTAATGTCCAATAGAACATCTCAATTTTGTTGACTCAGCATTTTTCAATGGACAAACGTTCAGTTGCAAAAATTTGACTAGTTCTAACTAGGTCTATTACTCACAAAGTGTAAGACTGTACCTGACCTTTGTGAGCATGCAAATGGAGTTTGGGAAGGGTTCAGAGACCCTTCAATCCCACCTCACTGAAAGTCCAGGGACAATCACAGTTCCACACTTGTGGGAGATCAATGACTGTTTCTCCACACACCCCAAAAGCAGCTGGGGGAGGCAAATCCATTGTGCAATACTCCGCAACCAATAACTGGCCTGCAGAGCTAGCTGGGTGCCCTGAGGGAAGAATGCCGTACAAGCTAAGCTATCCCTTGAGATTGCACATTTCCTCTACACTGCCAGGAGGTGAGAGATGGACTGTGGCTCAATCATTCCCATGGGGTTATATACATCTGAACTACATCATGCTAGGGACTGTGGCTAAATTAGGGTGACCAGACAGCAAGTGTGAAAAATCAGGACAGGGGGTGGGGGGTAATAGGAGCCTATATAAGAGAAAGACCCAAAAATCGGGATTGTCCCTATAAAATCGGGACATCTGGTCACCCTAGGCTAAATGCTAAAATCTAGCCCCAAAGTTGAACAAGTATCAACATCTCTTTGTTGCAAGGTAACCTTAGAATTCGGCTTGATATGAGTTTCTCAGACAGTTTACTTTTAATCTTATTGATCCCAATCTTGAAAACCCTACATTTGAGTTTAAATTTTATGCACTGATTAGTTCCATTGACTTCAGTGGGAGTATTCCTAGTACATTAAGTGCATGTTTAAGTCTTTGCAGAACTGATGCCTTATTTTGTTTTTTTTTTTGTCAAGTTACACTGAAGTGTCCATAGCTAATAGAGCTAAACACGTTTATAGCACCCAGATAAATTCTTACTTTGTCAAGGGCGGCTTTTTCCAGCTTATCTTTTGCAATTGCTAGCTTTTGCTCCAGATCTGTTAGCTGTTGTGCCTGTGGGAATAAAAAAAAAAAAGTAGTTGATGTAATTTACAATACAATCATTTCCCCAGTAATTTTGTGTGCTATGCCTGTGAGAGAGGAAAGGGTTTAACTTTGCAGATTAAAGTCAAAATTACTTGCCAGATGACCAAGCCCCAAGGGATATTTTTACTGAGAAAATGTGGCTTTTTATGTGGGAACTGGGACCAATCCTGCCCTGTTTATGTCAATGGAAGTTTAGTCATTAACATCAGTGGCTGTAGGAAAAGTCTCCATGTGTTCTGCAGAATTTAGAAACTCCAACGTAGAGTACCTTTTGTAAAAATTAAAGTGTTAGTATAGTTTTTGTTGCTTGGCTAGTCTTGTATTCCTAACCATTCAGACTTTCTCTACTAAACTGGAGATTAGACTACAGATACACATGCACAAACAGCCATACTTACATACTGTGACAAGCTGCAGGGCCTACTCCCTGGTAAACATGGAGTTAACTCCAACTCTGGTTCTCCCTCCTCTTGTGTTTGGCACTCAAAGGAAGGGGTATAGGAATGGCTGTTTTTGAAACAGTGTAGAGTCCAAATCCAGGGGCCCAGGCTAACCCCACACAGGAGGAGTTTTCTCGAGAAAGAGACCTTGGTAATTTAGACAAATGTTAAGTGTGTGCGGAGTCATTCCACTGGGTTACATTTACAGCAGTCTACCTGAGTTTCCTTAATTAACAGCAAGGAGTGATTTCCCCCCTCAGGAACTCAGTATAATTCAATAGAATTTTCCCTCCAGAGAAAGAAAATTCTAGTAGGGAATTTAACTTTTAAGGAGTTAAGAGTCTCTAGCTTCCTATGCCTGTGACACCTATAATGTAATAGCACCTACCATGTAACTAAAGAGATGTGTTTTTTTGGTTTTGTTTTATTGTTTTACTTGCAAATATAAATAGCTTTGTAGTTATTTTCAATGTTAATGAAGGAGAAGGGAGGAAAGGACATGGGACCAAATGGCTGTCTTTTCCATCTGAAACTGTAATGAGGCATTGTGCATTTTTTGCATATGAATAGATCTACAAGGTTCTAACTCATCAGTCAAAGGACACCACATTTTAGGCCTTTGTAAATGTTTAAACAAACAACAAATTGCTAAAACATATTGCTAATTTTTCCCAGAGATACCACAATCCAGATGTCTGACTCACCTACTTCCCACCCTGCTAAAGATCTTGTGTGTGACATTTTCCTATTTTATTATTTGGTAGACTTTGGCTATGCTGTAGGTGGTTGAACAATGGAAAATTAACTGAATGTCATGTACAGAATTAAAAGCAAAGAGTTATATTAAATATATAGTTTTAAATGTCTGACAAACTAACAAAAGTCATGACAGTCAGAGTCATGGCACTCCATTCTCCTGCTGATGTGAAGAAAAGGCACTTGTTCATATCTAAACTCTTACAGTTTGTTATGTAGGCACAATGGGACAGGACTGATGAGCCCCTCTCTCTAGACTGGTTAGACTTTGGACAGTTAAGCTGCTCAAGATTTGGGTATCGGAAGATTTGCTTCCACTCCTCTGTTAGCATTAACTCTAGATATTCTTGCTGTTCATATAAACATGGTGATGAGTTTAGGTGGTTTTTGCTTCCCCTCTCTTCATTGATGCCAAGTGAGGAAGCCTTCAGGTGTTTATTGCTACAATAAAGTTGTGACCATTTGGTCAAAAATCTACTTTTTGTGACTGTCCCATTCACAATCCTGACCTGGGAGGTAATGAACCCAATAGATTATAATGACTTTAAAGTCATAGCGTGTAAGGCCAGAAGGGACCACCAATCTAACCTCCTGTATATCACAGGCCACCAACACCACCCAGCACCCACCCACTAAACTCTGCAACTTAAATCAGACCAAAAGTATTACAGCCCACAGGAGACTAAACTATTGTGTGTCGAGACTAGGAAGGACTGAGGTTTACTAGTGCTGGAGTTTCCTGCACTGGCAGGGAAATGATAGAGTGAGATATACCCAGCTAATCCTGGCAAGTGACCTGCACCCATGTGCTGCAGAGGAAGGCAAGAAAACCCCAAGATCACTGCCAATCTTATCTGAGAAAATATTCCTTCCCGGCCCCACATATGGAAACCGGTAAGAACCTGAGCATGTGAGCAAGAACCAACCAGCCAAGCATGTGAGAGAAAGAATGCTCAGTGTCACCTCAGAGCCCTGGCCTTCCCATCCAGTCTCATCTCAAGCCAGGCCATCAGAGAAGGAGATAAAAACAAAACAACCCAGAATACACTGGAGGGGGGTGAGGAGAAATCCCTTCCTGATCCCTGCAAGTGGTTGTCTGAAACCCCCAAAGCATGAGCTTTTAGGGACAGAAGTCAGAAACTGGAAATGAGCCCCGGTTGTTGACCTCCACCACCTACCATCACACGCAACTCTGTCATACAATTGCACTTGTAAGTTTGCCCAGCTCTCTCTTATCCGCTCTGTGGTCCTTTATCAGGACCAGTCTTCTGTCTGGCTTCCAGGAGGATTCCTCTCTCATGCAGCCTGTCCACCATCCTTTGCCTGGGCTTCTGAGCTCCTCCAGGCAGCACGTGTGGCAGATCTGGAGGGGCAGGGTTACCTTGGCTCAGTATTGCCCTTTAACAACTTCAGGCCCAGTGGGAGTTTGAATATCCCATCACACATCCCTAGTGCATTAATAGAAAGCAATCATATCCCCTGTAAGCCTTCTTTATGCTAGCCTAAACAAGCCAATCTCTTCCAGTCTCCTCTCTTAAGAGACAGAGGGGTAGCTGTGTTGGTCTGGATCTGTAAAAAGCAACAGAGAGTCCTGTGGCACCTTTAAGACTAACAGATGTATTGGAGCATAAGCTTTTGTGGGTGAATACCCACTTCATTAGACGCATGCGTATTCACCCACGAAAGCTTATGCTCCAATACATCTGTTAGTCTTAAAGGTTCCACAAGACTCTCTGTTGCTTCTCTTAAGAGAGGCCCTCCATTCTCCTGATAATCCTATACCTCTTCTCTGCACCTGTTTAAATTCATCTTTCTTGAATATGGGTGACCAGAATTATACACAGTATTCCAAATGAGGTCTCACCAGAGCCTTGTACAATGGCATTAATACTTAACTATTTCTCTTAGAAATGCCATACCTGATGCATCCTAGGATCACATTTGCCTTTTTCACAGCCACATCATGTTGGTGGCTCATAGTCATCCTGTGATTGACCCACAAGCCCAGGTCTCTCTCCTTCTCTCTCGCTTCCAACTGACGGGCCCTCAACTTTTAGCAGAAATTCTTATTATTAGACCCAGAGTGTCTGACCTTCAGTTTGTACTATTGAACTTCATCCTATTTCTGTTACTCCAGCCTTCAAAGTCATCCTGATCTTCCTGTGTGATGTTCCGATCCTCCTCTGTATTGACAATGCCTCCCAACTTTGTATCATCAGCAAATTTCATTAGTGCACTCCTACTCTTTGTGCCAAGATCATTAATAGAAATAATCAATAAGGTTAGTCCCAAGACAGATCCTTGATGAACTCCACTAGCAACACTCTCTAGTCTGATAATTCACCTTTCAGCACAATCAGATGCCTTCTCTACCTTACAGAGTTCCTCATCTGCCTTACAGTTTGTGTACTGATCCCCATCTTCCCTAATATAACTAATACTTCTCCATGTGGCATTGTGTCAAATGCTTTACTGAAGTCCAAGTGCACTAGATTTTGCTTATCTAAAAAAATCAGTTATTTTTCCAAAGAAGGAAATCATGTTAATATGGCATGATCTACCGTTGGTAATCCTATGTTGCATTACACCCCCTTTATCATTTACCTCTATGCATTTAATTATTCTTTCCTTCCCAATTTGTTCTAAAGCCTTTCATACTACTGAGGTCGGACTTACATGTCTGAAATCGCCTAGATCACTTTTGTTCCCTTTCCTAATTATAGATATGACGTTAGCTATTTTCCAGTCAGATTGTACTACCCTCAGATAATTTTTTTTAACAATCCTTGCTACTGGACTAAAAATCTCATGTTGTAAGGATGGGCAGGACACAAACTCAGGTCAGCAGAGTGACCAGGCAACAGACACCTCCAGACTGCCACTTGGCCACAGCAGTAACCCAGCCACTCCCTGCGACCTGCAAACTGCAGCACACGTACACTATGGGAAGTCCTGTCCAAAACACCTGATTGGCAGCCACTGGAGGCTCCAGTTGGTCCCTTGACACTGTATAAGTCCACAGGGTGTAGAAGGAAGTGTCCAGGTATCAAGATGGATCCCCAGCAAGCTACCATAACTAATACTGCTTCTCTGCCTCCAAAGTCCCAACATCAACTTTGGCTCTGACTTGGATTCTGACCCTCATTCTGGACCCAGAACCCTGGCACAGGTTCTGACCTCTGGTACTGAACTAGCCTGTAAGTCTGACCTCAAGTCACTTGAGTCCCACCCCAAGACCCTGACAACTTACCTGGACCACTCCTAATCCAAGCTGATGGCCAGTCCTGTGGGAACATGGAGGCATAAGGTCATCCCCTACCTGGCATATCTCAAAGGGCACCAGAAATGCCTGAATGGGTTGATCATCCCCAGGAGGAACTCCCAGCATTGAGAACCAGACCCTGCCGATGCAGATTACTCAGATACATGACAAAAACACTGCACAGTGGACTCAACTGGCACAGTATGCCGCCAAGAACCAGTCTCTGACGGAGCAGACCACCTGGCTCCAAGATGAGAATATTGTACTCTGGACAAGTGTCGTGCCATGCCAGACCCCCCCTCCCCAAATATGGGGCTGACCGTTCGCCTCCATGAACACTTCAGCAGAGACCAACAATTCAGGGGGATTCTTAATCAATGTTATTTGCAGTTCCTCCACTGCTCCATGTCCTATCCCATTGATCAAGCTAAGGTAGGATTTGTAATTAGTCTCCTAACAGAAGAGCTGTTAGACTGGGCCACATCCCTGCTAGAACAAGGAAGCCCAGTGCTGATGAACTGAAACACCTAGTTGGCAGCCAGTATCAAGAGGAGTGACCCAGGGGTCTGTCCTGGGGCCGGTTTTGTTCAACATCTTCATTATGATCTGGATGATAGGATGGATTGAACCCTCAGAACGTTTGCAGATGACACTAAGCTGGGGGGGAGAGGTAGATACACTGGAGGGTAGGAATAGGGTCCAGAGAGACCTAGACAAATTGGAGGATTGGGCTAAAAGAAATCTGATGAGGTTCAACAAGGACAAGTGCATAGTCCTGCATTTAGGACGGAAGAATCCCATGCACTGCTACAGGCTGGGGACCGACTGGCAAAGTGGCAGTTCTGCAGAAAAAGACCTGGGGATTACAGTGGACGAGAAGCTGGATATGTTGCCAAGAAGGCTAATGGCACTTTGGGCTGCATTAGTAGGAGCATTGCCAGCAGATCGAGGGAAGTGATTATTCCCCTCTATTCGGCACTGGTGAGGCCACATCTGGAGTATTATGTCCAGTTTTGGGCCCCCCACTACAGAAAGTATGTGGACAAATTGGAGAGAGTCCAGTGGAGGGCAATGAAAATGATTAGGGGGTGGGGGCACATGATTTATGAGGAAAGGCTGAAGGAACTGGGCTTATTTAGTCTGCAGAAGAGAAGAGCGAGGGAGGATTTGATATCAGCCTTCAACTATTTGAAGGGGGGTTCCAAAGAGGATGGAGATAGGCTGCTCTCAGTGGTGGCAGATGGCAGAACAAGGAGCAATGGTCTCAAGTTGCAGTGTGTGGGGGTGTCTAGGTTGGATATTAAGAGAAACTATTTCACTAGGAAGGTGGTGAAGCACTGGAATGGGTTACCTAGGGAGATGGTAGAATCTCCCTCTTCAGAGGTGTTTACGGCCCAGCTTGACAAAGCCCTGGCTGGGATGATTTAGTTGGAGTTAGTCCTGCTTTGTTGGACTAGATGACCTCCTGAGGTCTCGTCCAACCCTAATCTTCTATGGCTCTATGATTCTACAATTCTACCTTCCTTCAGCCTTTTTTTTTTTTTTTTGGCATTTTCATTGACCTCCACTGCACTTGCTCAGCCAGAGCAACCCTGCAAAAACTCCAACAGGAGCAGAGGTTGGTCACCTCCTATGTCACCCACCTAAGATGAATCATCTCTGACACCAGGTAAAACAAGGTGGCCCAGTTCTACCAGTTTCAATGGGGATTATACAAGGAAGTCAAAGACGTACTAGCTTACGTGGGAACCCTGACCCACTTGGATGCCTTTGCTGACCTTGCTGTACTCAGTGACAAACTGCTTGAGCGATGCAAAGAAAGGAAGGGGTTTGTGCCACATCCCTGCCAATACTCCTTGGTAACAGTCCCCAGCCCAGTGTCCATTCAACTCAATGCAGCCCACATCCATATGACTCCAAGGAAAGAGAATGCTGTTGCAACCACCATGGGGAACCTGGTCATGCACTTTTTGGCTGCCCATCATGGGCCCCAGTCCAGCAAAATTTGTGAAATGACTGAGCCCAGACATGGCAAAGGGAGCCAGTCTGGGTGGGCCATGAGCCATTCATCCCCTTACTGAAGCATGCTGAAGGAATGGTGAGTCCTCGTTACACCTCCAAGTTCAGGTTTGCTTCCACAACCCAGGTTTGCCTCAATGAGTTTCCCCCAGAACGGGTACTCGTGAACACCAGAGCAGTGAACAACTTCATGGAGACCAATGCCACACACGCCTTGGGTATCGCAGTGCAGCCAAATCCAAACCCCTGATCTCAGAGACTGTAGATGACTCGCTCGTGTCCTTGGACCCAATGACATAGGAGACTGTGCCTTTGTAAGTTGTTATCCAGAATCACCGAAGAATTGTAAAGTTTCATGCAATCCATTCACCGCACTTCCCCATAATCACTGGTGTCTCGTGGCTGGCAATCTATGACCTTCATGTCTGCGGTAGGAACGCAAAATCAGTTTCTGCTCTGAATTCTGCCTTCAAGTCTGCCTATGTACATTGCCTAATGGATTCTGGCCAGAGACTGGGCCACTGCCAGGAAATCGCTGGACTCTAGCTGTAGGCCAGGTGCTACCATCACCACGATCAACTCCTGCTCTTCTTGCTAAGTACAGCAACTTTGAGAAGAGATGCAGACATCTTACCATCCCACCAGGACTATAACTGTCTGATTGAGCTACAGCCTGAGGCCAAAATACCCTATACTATATCTATGTAATGTCAGAACCAGAACTGGTCACCCTGTGTTCCTATCTCCAGAAGGATCTGGAAAGGGGCTTATTTGGCCATCAACATCTCCTACCAGGGCCCCTCTTCCTTTTATCAAAAGGAAAGATGGAATCCAGGATTTATCATGGATTATTGGGCCCTCAATCAAATAATCATCAGAAACTGGTAGCCCCTCACACTCATCCTGGAGTTATTGGACCATGTGCGGTCAGCTGATATATTCACTAAGCTCAGAGGCCTGTGTGGAGCTATCAACCTGGTAAGGATCAGAGCAGGGATGAATTGAAGACAGCTTTTTTCAAACCTGATATGGTCATTATGAATACTTGGCAATGCCATTCGGTCTCACAAATGCCCCTGCCACTTTGCAGTTTATCAAGTATCCCATGATGTCCTAGACCAGTACATCTAAGTCTAAGGTGCTAAAGCAAAGACATCTCTGCTGGGCCCTGTTCTTCACCTGTTTTAATGTCACCATCACCAGTCACCCTGGAGCCCAGAACAAGGCTGCTGACGCCTTGTCCTGAAAAGGGGAGTATCTTACCAGCCAACTCCCCTCAAGCACAGAACCACCACACATCCTCAAACCCTGCAATTTCCTGGATGCCACCATTTCCCAATACTTCCTGTCTTTGATCCACTCATCAACAGGGTAGGAACACTCTCCCAAGGAACTTGAGGTAGGAAGCAAGGCAACATCAAATATGGGATGATTTCCTCTGTTGTCAAGGGTCACCTGTACATTCCACCAGGCTACCCCCGACTTGAGGTCCTGAACTCAGTCAGGACTTCCCACTAGTAAGCCACTTCAGCCACCTCAAGATTCTTTACCTAATTAGCCACTTCTGATGGCCTACGATGTGAGCAATGGAAGTATGCAGTCGGACCAAGTGGCCATCCACAAGTCCCCTTGGAGCTCTAATACCTGCCAAGTCCTCAGAAAAACCCTGGGCAGCCATCACCCTGGATTTTATAGTGCAGCAGCTCCCTGTGTCTGACGGATACACCATCATCCTCACCGTGGTCAATCAATTAATCAAAATGCCCCACTTTGCCCCCCTTGCACACCTGCCCATCACTAAAGAGATGTTTTGACTGCTGGTGACACACTTTATCCATCTCCATGGGCTCCCCAGACAGACTACTTGACTGAGGTCTGCAATTTGTCTTGTGGTTCTGGCACAAAACTTTGCTGCTGCTACTTGGAGTCTGCACCTACACATCCTCCATCTATCACCCACAGACCGATGGCCAGTCTGAGAGAATGAATCAGATTTTAGAACGACATCTATAGTACTTTACAAATGATCACCAGAATGACTGGTCAGCTGTCCTGCCCTAAGCAGAATTCACCTACAGTAACGCAGATCACGTCTCCACTGGGCAGTGTCTATTTGAATTTTGGGTTCCATCTCTGTCTTCACCCATCTGTACCTGCCATCTCCACAAACCTGGCAGCCACCAACAGGCTTACTGAAAACAGAAGCAAAGTATCCATTAGTTTTTGGGCCATATCTACATCATCTTTAACTTCCTTTCCATCCACACTGCATAGCATTCCAACTTCATACTTCCTTATTCTTTTTTTATTTATAATTGAAAAATATTTTATCTATCTTAATTTCCTTGGCAAAAGCTAATTCAGATAGGCTTTTAGCAATTCTCATTTTACTCCTACATTTTCTAACCTCCATGATTTAATTTTCTTTGCTGGTAGACCCTTTCTTCCATTCCCTATAGGCTCTTTGCTTATGTCTAATTACCTTTTTGAGGTGGTTATTCATCCATTTGGATTGGCAGTTTTTCTTTACATTTTTCTTCCTTACTTGGGATGCAAATTTCAGATAGCTTTTGTGTAGTTGCTTTGAAGAAATTCCAAGCCTCCTCCACATTTAAGTCATTGAGCTCTTCAGTCCATCTGACTTTAACTAATTCCCTTAATTTCCCCAAATCTGTACTTTTAAAACAAGCTGATTTTGGTTATTTTACCATTTAATTTAAACTTAATCAACTTGCGATCACTTGATCCAAGGTTATTCCCAATGACTAGCTCTTCTAAAACTTTACTTCATATCATGTAAAACCTTCTGAATCTATGGAGTATAGATAGCATTCTTGAAAAGGAGTGATAATATGCATCATAAAAATCATTTTGCAGGCAGCAATTATTATCTAAGCAGTACACATTTACTTGGGTATATATTTTTTAAAGTAATAGTTTGGGTTGATTGATTTACTTTAATGGCTGAGTCTATCACGTAAATTATTTTACTTCACAGGCTATTGAACCAATAGGCCAATGTAGTATCAATCCTGCTGCTACAAACTGACATTAAGTCCTTGCACTAAAAATTCTTTTTATTGATATAATGGATTGTTCATTCAGCAGCAGCTGATATTAAATCTCAGCTCACCTCTTTATCCCTCTGTAATTTTACAATGCCCAAATTAATTATTTTCCAAAAAAATTCAGAATTGTCTGTTAAATTCCATCTCATATGGTACAATTTTGCTGCTACTTTCAGCTAATCCTTTGAAAATTTTTTGTTAATTAACATAACCCAGACAGTGAAGAGAGGCTAAGGAAAGAGCACAATTGGTACCCAGAATGAGCAAAACCACTTCAATGTGGATTATATTAAAAAAATTATTCTAAAATGCTATGGAGAATGAGCACAGCTTAAAAGCTTTTCATTCTTTTTACCAGAAATAAATAAATTACCAGTTTGAGCAGCTCTTCCCAATAATTATTATAGTGAAGAATACTGCTAGAATTGGTGATCTCTTACCCACTGGTAAAAGAAAAGTTTTAACTACGCCCACTATAAGGGCATGATACTGAGAGGCATGGAGGGCCCTCAACCCCTCATTAATGTCCATAGTACTGATCTTCTCATAGGATTCAGCACCTTGATGAATCAGGCCCTAATAGAGGAGAAATGAAATGAAATAATAGCATTGAATCCCCTGAGAGAGCATTTTGAGCACTTACTCTAAGTGCAGGAACTTAAAGCCACTTAGGAGTCCTGCATTCCCTTCCCACACCCAAACTCCCACCGAACTCAATGTACTCATCCTATTTCTCACAAATTACCTTAGAGAAAATGCCAGCATTTAAATAAATATCTATAGATATAGAAAAAAAGAGAGAGATGGCTATTGGGCTAGAGTCTGATCTATGTTGCATAGATAAAACTCCAGAGTGGCTCTGGATCAGAATGAGGATTTTTGTGTCTATTTGAATCTGTGATATGTCAAACAGTATGCAAACTTTTTTTCTTCTTTTCCATGGCACAATGTCTTTGATTGTTTAACAAAGATCTATAATTATTGCATGCTGTATATCATATTGAAGTTCTAAAGGGTAAGTGCTCTCTCTCTCTCTCTCTCTCTCTCTCAAAGCCATACAGCAAGTAATACAGGTGATACACTCTATGATCCTCAGAAGGTAGATATTTTATGCTTTTGGAGACCAGACATAATGTCTTCAGATGTGTTAATGTTGTTCCCTGCAAAATCTAAATTTTTCAGAGGGGAGGCATGGAACAAAGGGCATATATACATCATCTTCTGGAACACAGAACACTGCATATCACTATAAAGCAGCTCACCCAGCTTCTAACAAGCAATCTACATTCAAGCCACACTCCAAATATAGCCCCTTCACTTTCCTCCTCATGGAAGGCTAGCCCTGAGATTTCTCCGGCAGGATCTCCTCATCCTAATCCCTAGCTGCCGCTGCTTCAGAGAGAGATCTAATACCTCGTGTTTCAGTTAATAAAATCCTTTTGCTAGCATGGCTCAGCAGAAAAACAAAACAAAACAAAACAAAAACAAACAAACAAACAAACAAAAAACCCCAGCAATTCTATCTCTATGCATGGCTTCATGCACTGCCCCCTGACATCAAAATGACTCATCAGAAGCATGCTATATCCCTTTGCGGAGCCCTGGAATCTAACATCCTGTTACAGTTGCGCACAAATTACGTCTGACTTCTGCATAGGACATACAGGCAGTCCATGAAATGGCTCCTTTATGATCTCTTCCCCTCCTGTCCCTAACTTCTGTGCAGCCATAATTTGACCAGAGATGTCTTAATCGTTGGACATGAATGTTTCCTGGACAATTAAGAATTGAAAGTTATGCCAAATTGTCAATTATAAGGGTTCAGAGAAGAGCCACAAGAATGATTAAAGGATTGAGTTATAGATTCAAGGAACTCAGTCTGTTTACCTTAACAAAGAGAAAAGGGGTCATTTGATTACAGCCTAGAAGTATCTACATGGGGAACAAATATTTGATAATGAGCTCTTCAACCTAGTAGAAAAAGGTATAACATGATCCAATGCCTGTAGGTTGAAACTAGACAAATTCAGGATGGATATAAGGTGTAAGTTTTTAACAGTGTGGGTAATTAACCATTGGGACAGTTTACCAGGGGTTAAGGTGAATTCTCCATCACTGGCAATTTTAAAATTAAGATTGAATGTTTTTCTAAAAGATCTGCTCCGGGAATGATTTTAGGGAAGTTTTCCAAACTTTGTTATACAGGTCAAACTAGATTATCACAATGAATCTATGAATCTTCCTGGGGTGTGTAATAAGACCTTGGATTGCATGTATTGCCTGGATATTATGAAATATACATGACTGTAATCCAAGTAATATGCAGGAAAATTATATTATTTACATATTTGGGATTGACTGTTTATGGTTTCTGTCACTCAATAAGTAATTTCCCATACATTTGGAATGAGGTCTCAGATGTAACTGAAAACCTTGTGTCACAAATACGAACAGGTTGAGACATGGCAAATTGCACTGAATTGGGGTCTTTTTTTTTTTTTGCAGGGGGGGTGGTCAAAATTTCAAAAAAAATCAGCCATGTGTAACTAGAAAGGGCTAGATTGTCCCCTCCTATTAAAGGGACTACTCACATGTGCAAAGATAAAATACATGTATAACTGTTGGTAAGATCAGGGCCTTATTCAGGACATGCTACAGTGGGATTTTATTGGGATCTCTCCCAAGGAATTTTTTTGAGCCTAATTATATTGAATGACAAGGACTGCTGCTTATTGATGATGTAATTATCACAAATTCTACTTAATTGGGAAACATTCAGTCCGTATCTAGTAGTTAAATGGTGTTACGTAGGTGTGACATTTTGAGCTCTAATTTTATTCAGTACTTAAATAAATATTTAAGTTTAAAAAGGGTGAGCATCATTTTCTTTTCTATATTTTTGGTGTATTATTTATTTTAAAATTGTATCTTCTATTTGGGACAACTGTTGAACTGGGAAGAAAGACAAACATTGAATGAGCTGTCCTGTGAAGTATCAGGGGGGTAGCCGTGTTAGTCTGTATCTACAAAAACAACAAGGAGTCTGGTGGCACCTTAAAGACTAACAGATTTATTTGGGCATAAACTTTCGTGGGTAAAAACCTCACTTCTTCGGATGCATAGAGTGAAAGTTACAGATGCAGGCATTATATACTGACACATGGAGAGCAGGGAGTTACTTCGCAAGTGGAGAACCAGTGTTGACAGGGCCAATTCAATCAGGGTGGATGTAGTCCACTCCCAATAATAGATGAGGAGGTGTCAATTCCAGGAGAGGAAAAGCTGCTTCTGTAATGAGCCAGCCACTCCCAGTCCCTATTCAAGCCCAGATTAATGGTGTTAAATTTGCAAATGCATTTTAGTTCTGCTGTTTCTCTTTGAAGTCTGTTTCTGAAGTTTTTTTGTTCAATGATAGTGACTTTTAAATCTGTAATAGAATGACCAGGGAGATTGAAGTGTTCACTTACTGGCTTATGTATGTTACCATTCCTGATGTCCGATTTGTGTCCATTTATTCTTTTGCGGAGGGACTGTCCGGCAGAGTAGGCAACGAGATTTGCTACAGGGATTGGTTCCTGGGTTGGTGTTTCTGTGGTGTGGTGTGTAGTTGCTGGTGAGTATTTGCTTCAGGTTGGGAGGTTGTCTGTAAACCGATTTGTGTCCATTTATTCTTTTGCGGAGGGACTGTCCAGCAGAGTAGGCAACGAGATTTGCTACAGGGATTGGTTCCTGGGTTGGTGTTTCTGTGGTGTGGTGTGTAGTTGCTGGTGAGTATTTGCTTCAGGTTGGGGGGTTGTCTGTAAGCGAGGACTGGCCTGCCTCCCAAGGTCTGTGAGAGTGAAGGATCATTTTCCAGGATAGGTTGTAGATCGTGGATAATGTGCTGGAGAGGTTTTAGCTGGGGGCTGTATGTGATGGCCAGTGGTGTTCTGTTATTGTCCTTGTTGGGCCTGTCCTGTAGTAGGTGATTTCTGGGTACCCGTCTTGCTCTGTCAATCTGTTTCCTCACTTCCCCAGGGACTGTCCGGTTTGGCCAATGTACATGGCAGAGGGGCATTGCTGGCACATGATGGCATATATAACATTAGTGGATGTGCAGGTGAATGAGCCCTTGATGGTGTGGCTGATGTGGTTGGGTCCTCTGATGGTGTCGCCAGAGTAGATATGGGGACAGAGTAGGCAACGAGGTCGATGACGAAACTCCTACCTGCCACAGGGAGCTACAACAGTGGTACCCTCAACTCATCTAACAACATTGTCAATCTTTCCAACCACACACTTAGCTCAGCAGAACAGTCTGTCCTATCTCGGGGACTCTCTTTCTGTCCCACCATCCCCACGAACACGATACAGTTCTGCGGTGATCTGGAAGCCTACTTTCGTCGTCTCTGACTCAAGGGATATTTTCAACGCACCACTGAACAGTGCACTGACCACAGGAACCCTCCTACCAACACTATAAGAAGAAGAACTCTGTGTGGACTCCTTCTGACGGTCGAAATGACAGACTGGACCTCTACATAGAGTGCTTCCGCAGACGTGCACAGGCTGAAATTGTGGACAAACAACATCACTTGTCCCATAACCTCAGCCGTACAGAACGCAATGCCATCCACAGCCTCAGAAACAACTCTGACATTATCATCAAAGGGGCTGACAAAGGAGGTGCTGTAGTCATAATGAACAGGTAGGATTATGAACAGGAGGCTGCCAGGCAACTCTCCAAGACCACATTCTACAGGCCACTATCCTCTGATCCCACTGAGGAATACCAAAAGAAACTACACCATCTGCTCAAGAAATTCCCAGCTACAGTACGGGAACAAATCTACATGGACACACCCCCAGAACCCCGACCAGGAGTATTCTATCTGCTACCCAAGATCCATAAACCCGGAAACTCTGGACGCCCCATCATCTCAGGCATTGGCACTCTTTCAGCAGGATTATCTGGCTATTTGGACTCTCTCCTCAGACCCTACGCTACCAGCACTCCCAGCTATCTTCGAGACACCACCGACTTCCTGAGGAAACTACAATGCATTGCTGTTCTTCCTGAAAACACCATCCTGGCCACCATGGATGTAGAAGCACTTTACACCAATATTCCACATGAGGATGGACTACAAGCTGTCAGGAACAGTATCCCTGATGAGGCCACAGCACGCCTGGTGGCTGAGCTTTGTGACTTTGTCCTCACCCACAACCACTTCAGATTTGGGGACAACTTATACCTTCAAGTCAGTGGCACTGCTATGGGTACCCGCATGGCCCCACAGTATGCCAACATTTTTATGGCTGACTTAGAACAACGCTTCCTCAGCTCTCGTCCCCTAGTGCCCCTCCTCTACTTGCGCTACATTGATGACATCTTCATCATATGGACCCACGGAAAGGAGGCCCTTGAAGAATTCCACCTGGACTTCAACAATTTCCACCCCACCATCAACCTCAGCCTGGACCAGTCCACACAAGAGATCCACCTCCTGGACACTACAGTGCAAATAAGCGATGGTCACATAAACACCACTCTATACCGGAAACCTACTGACCGCTATACGTACCTACATGCCTCCAGCTTCCATCCAAGACACATCACACGATCCGTTGTCTACAGCCAAGCCCTAAGATACAACCGAATTTGCTCCAACCCCTCAGACAGAGACAAATACCTACAAGATCTTTATCAAGCATTTGTAAAACTACAATACCCACCTGGGGAAGTGAGGAAACAGATTGACAGAGCAAGACGGGTACCCAGAAATCACCTACTACAGGACAGGCCCAACAAGGACAATAACAGAACACCACTGGCCATCACATACAGCCCCCAGCTAAAACCTCTCCAGCACATTATCCACGATCTACAACCTATCCTGGAAAATGATCCTTCACTCTCACAGACCTTGGGAGGCAGGCCAGTCCTCGCTTACAGACAACCCCCCAACCTGAAGCAAATACTCACCAGCAACTACACACCACACCACAGAAACACCAACCCAGGAACCAATCCCTGTAGCAAATCTCGTTGCCTACTCTGTCCCCATATCTATTCTGGCGACACCATCAGAGGACCCAACCACATCAGCCACACCATCAAGGGCTCATTCACCTGCACATCCACTAATGTTATATATGCCATCATGTGCCAGCAATGCACCTCTGCCATGTACATTGGCCAAACCGGACAGTCCCTCCGCAAAAGAATAAATGGACACAAATCGGACATCAGGAATGGTAACATACATAAGCCAGTAAGTGAACACTTCAATCTCCCTGGTCATTCTATTACAGATTTAAAAGTCACTATCATTGAACAAAAAAACTTCAGAAACAGACTTCAAAGAGAAACAGCAGAACTAAAATTCATTTGCAAATTTAACACCATTAATCTGGGCTTGAATAGGGACTGGGAGTGGCTGGCTCATTACAGAAGCAGCTTTTCCTCTCCTGGAATTGACACCTCCTCATCTATTATTGGGAGTGGACTACATCCACCCTGATTGAATTGGCCCTGTCAACACTGGTTCTCCACTTGCGAAGTAACTCCCTGCTCTCCATGTGTCAGTATATAATGCCTGCATCTGTAACTTTCACTCTATGCATCCGAAGAAGTGAGGTTTTTACCCACGAAAGCTTATGCCCAAATAAATCTGTTAGTCTTTAAGGTGCCACCAGATTCCTTGTTGTCCTGTGAAGAGGAATCTACTACATTTACTCTATGGGCACTATTTGCCTCTTAGAAAAAACAAACAGTTGGTGCCACTGGACAATACTATGTACTATAAAACAGCATTTTAACTATAGTTGAAACTTGCACTTCGCTGACTGCTATCCATTCAATCAGATGTGCAGCTAAAAAACCACAGCCATTCCACAATATCTGAATTATATTTCAAGAATGTATAACAAGAAGGAAAGCCAACTTAAAATATGATTCCCCTCAAAATCCTTGCAGTTTGTCTATTTTCCTGATGCTCAATGCTGTTATCCTCATTAGTGACTCTTCTGGCTGTTCAATCTAAGCAAAGAATCTTGACCTCCATGGTTTTTAGTAGTGGAAGCTTCACTCCTCCCTTCTTATTAAGATTTTTCCACTCCATGTTTCTTCCTGCACATAAAATATCACCCTGTGACTCAACCAGTGACAGATCATTCAGATTTTAGTTATAGTAGGTGACAGGAGGCTGCCATCTCTATAGAAGTGACTCCGTATGCTGGGATCTAAGGGCATGGCTACACTAGCAGTTGTAGAGCGCTGTGAGTTAAACCCGCCTTCAGAGAGCGCAGTAGGGAAAGCACTGCAGTCTGTCCACACTGACAGCTGCTTGCGTACTGGAGTGGCCACATTAGCAGCTCTTGCAACGGTCACAGAGAGCAGTGCATTGTGGTAGCTATCCCAGCATGCAAGTGACTGCAACGTGCTTTTCAAATGGGGTGTGTGGAGTGTGATGGAGTGTGTTGTGTGTATGTGGTGGGAGAGAGAGTGGGTTTTTGGGGGGGCTGAGAGCATATCAGCATGCTGTCTTGTAAGTTCAGACAGCAGCAGACATCCCCCCACCCCCTGCCTCTCTCTCTCACACACAGCATTCCAAACTAATCTGTCTTGGAGCACATTTATCTGTCTCAGAGCAGATAAGCAGCCGGATGTCAGAAACGGAGCTTTCAAATGGCATATCTGCATTCCTACAGCGAGTTCAAAACAATAAGAAGAGTGGCCACTTGACTTAAGGGGATTATGGGATGTTTCCGGAAGCTGATCAGAGTGCAGTAACGCAACACCTCATCCACACTGGCACCGCAGCGCTCCAGCAGGGGTGCAGCAAATGTTATTCCACTCGCTGAGGTGGAGTACCAGCAGCGCTGTAGCTGCGGAGTCAGAGCACTCTACCTGCCTTGCCAGTGTGGACGGGGAGTGAGCTAGTGAGCCCGGGGCTGCTTTAATGTGCTGTAACTCGCAAGTGTAGCCAAGCAGACCGAAAGCGGATTGTACAATATTACTGAATGGTTTATTTATTTATCAGTACTCACAAACAGGGGTGTCACAGTTGCAGCTGTCCCGCTGTCCCTTTTCTGGTTTCTATGCGTGAACCCTCTCAAAGGTGGAGCCTTGTGCCTTTACCTATTTTCAGATGGAATTTTGCAATTCTCCCACACTAAGGCCTTGTCTACACTGCCACTTTACAGCGCTGAAACTTTCTCACTCGGGGTGTGAAAAAACACCCCCCTGAGCGATGCAAGTTTCAGCACTGTAACGTGGCAGTGTAGACAGTGCACCAGTGCTGGGAGCTGCTCCACTCGTGGGGGTGTTTTTTTTTTTTTTTTTTACAGAAGTCTGTGACCTGTGGGGTAGTGACAAAACAGCCTCCTTAACACAAAGGTATTGTTCATTTTAGCACTAGAAACAAAGCTTTCACAGAAAAATAATTTAAAACAACACACACTCCACATGTATGTCTGTCTTTCCTGAAGTCATACCATCCCTAAAGGCAACTTAGGCAAGTCTAACTTCTTTAGAAACCCCCAAAAGGTGTTATGTGACTCGGTACCCCTGAACTACTTCCTCTCTCTAGAAAGGGTCCTGGTTAAATCCTGCCAGACATTTTTTCGTTCTTTTGTGTTCCTGAGTTTTGACCCTTTTGGACAAAACCAGTCCTGTAGTTTGGATGGAGCTGGAGGAAAAATCATCAATGCTAATAGTTCTGGCATTGTCCCTGAACAACTGTTAAGTGTTTGCTGAGGGCTAGTTTATCTTAAGCTATTTTCTTCCTTCCTGTCTGTTTTTCCAGACAGACTCCTGTTAAGTTAAATCAGTACAGTCATAAAGAAAACACCCCCATAACAAATCCAACATATAATATTCATAGGTTTCAAAACCTGCCTGGTTTCAACTGGAATTTCATCAGAATTAGACCATTCCTGTAAGAACACTGCAATGTTGAAGAAAACACATTTTCTAACAGCAAAGTGTACTGTTAGAAAATTTCTGACTAGATCTACTTTCCTGATTTCATGGACTAGGTGCTAGATTTTGATTTTAGGCACAGTCCTGAGCAACGATTATGTGTAAGATACATCACCTCCATGTGGCAATGTTCTGAGTAATAGTCACCCTCCTGCTGCCTCCTATTACAATCACCCTACTGTTCACATTTGGTAATAATAGCCCGCTGGCCTTATTCCAACCTCCCAGGCAACCTCAGCTGTTCTGGAGAATAAATAGAGGTGGAACCAAGATTTGATCCATTCTCCTGCCCTCCCTGTCCAGGATGTAAGTCCTGCTTACTCTTACATAACCATGGGCACAGAGACAGAATCTTGCTCTTAGAGATTTTTGCAATGTATGTGCTTGCATTTGACCACTTTACTCTCACTGACATCCACGTTGGCCCAGTGAAGTCACTGGAGCAGCATGGTTGTAACTAGGGTGATCAGATGAGAGATGTGAAATATCGGGACGCGGAGGGGAAGGGGTGCCGGCAGAGTAAAAAAAAACAAAAAACCCTAAGAGCTGGCGGCGGAGGAAAAAACAAAAGAAAAAAGAAAAAAACAAGAACAAAAAACAAGAACTGCCAGAGCATAGGAAAAATTGGTGGGGGCAGAGCACCCACCGGCAGCTCCATGCCCCGCCCCCCCGCACCAGCTCGCCTTCACTCCGCCTCCCCCTCCCCTGAGCTGGGGGCCACGTCCTGCTTCTCCCCACTTCCTCCAGTGCTTGCGCCGCCATACAGCTGATTAGCACAAGCCTGGGAGGGAGGGGTGAGGAGGAGGAATGCGGCATGCTTGGGAAAGAGGCGGGTCCAGGGCAGGGATTTGGGGAGGGATCCAATGGGACAGTGAGGGGGGCGGGGCTGGGGGCAGGGCAAGGGTGGGAATTTGGGGAGGGATCCAATGGGGGAGGGAGAGGGTGGAGTCGGGGCGGGGGGGGCATGAGCCCCCTCCGCCTGTGCACTGGAGGTCAAAATATCGGGATAAGTAAATATCGGGACAGTCCAGATAAAATCAGAATGTCTGGTCACCCTAGTTGTAACTAAGAGCAAAGCTTGCCCCACTAGCCTTATTATACAGCATTTTGAGTCCCAGAAGTCCCAGAGAAAACACACTATCTCAGGTATTTCTACAGTGCCTATCATTGTGGTACTTAAACACCAAAGAAAAATGACTGTGCCAATACAGATTACTTACAAAGTGTATGGCTGATACTGGCCTCATTCACTGAGAATTCTTGCATTACTTTGTTATATAGGCCATATGGAAACAAATTAAGAAGTTTCATTAAAGACTTACAAACTCTCTCTCCTTTTCTTTATTTTGCTGTCTGTTACACAAAGAACCTGCCTTGGGCTAGACTTATATCTTATCACAGCTCCAAATTCCCCTTTGTCTCATAAGCTTTGGGTCTGAGCTTGGGGGCAGTTTGGATTCACAGCGGCAGTGTTTTCAGTGTCTTAATTAACTTCTAATCCTTCTCCACTTGATACATTTCGGATCCTGATTAAAGCAAGTTTACTGAGTAAGTGACAATCATTTGGGGCCAGATCCATTTCCCTTTGAAGCCAGTGGCAAACTCTTCCTGACTTCAGTGGCAGTGGGTCCAGGTATCTAGTGAGGGTTGAGAAATCTGTGAGCTTGTTTAGCAGTAAAACTGTTGCTGCTGCTTCCAGATTTATCTAAGTAACCTTGTCACACACAGTAACTCAGACTGACTATTAAGGATAACATTGACTTGAAATGTAAGTCTAGACCCTTAAGGCCACCTCAAGGGTATGTAAGAAACCTTTTAAATTGGATTTTTCAGTTCATTAAAGATGTAATAACATTTTAATGCTCAAGGCTACATTATGAGAAGCTCTGTAACAATATGCTAATATATAAGTTACTAAGGACTGAAATTATACCCAAATGTTGCAAACTTTTTTTCCCCACCAGTTTATAAAACTATTAAAGCAACACAGTAGGAAATAGTACTTTCCCTAGTTCAATTAAAATATCAATCTTTATTGGTATAGATTAATGATGCCTTGAGCGGTATATGAGGTTAGTTGTGACTGATCGTCTATTACAGAAAAATTACAAATGTGTTTAACCATGTGTATACTGGTGGATATATCTGACTATATCCCTGCATACTTTGTCACCTCTCTCCCTAGATTTTAAGCTCTTAAAGGCAGAAAGCATCCCATTGTATGCGTTTTTTTACAGGGGGCTAACATAATTGGGCCCAATTCTGTTTAGGTTCTCAGTGTACAACTGTAGTACTACTAAAAGTTAATGAAAAAAAGAAATTTTGCACAAAGTAGGCATTGAAGAATGTTAGTCTGTAAAACTGCATCACAAACTTCTTGCCTTGAAATTGAGAGAACCCCAACCTGCTATATTCTTGACTTTTAGGGAATCTGAGATGCACTAATAGAATGGAGCAACAATGGAAAATTTCAGCATTTTCACACTTGTTTTCATCCCAAATCAGGATAAAAGTCAAAGTATCAACATTTTTCCATGGAATGAAAAATTCTAATTTTTTAATTCAAAATGCCAAAATATTTTGTTCCAGGGCATTGAACCAAATTGAAATATTTTGTTTCACTAAACTGTCTGTGTCTATGGTACCATAGTGCCTCCTGGAAGTTGTAGTTCAGATGGCTCATGCTCTAATTCCCCCTCATGGACTGGGCTCCTTGGCTGGACTATATCTCCATAATATACCAAAGACACGTAACTCCCATGATTTACCACACTGCTTGACTAGAGGGGTCATTGTAGAGCATCATGAGAGATGTATTTCAGCCAAGGAACCTGGTCCATAGGAAAGGCTGGGAGCATGAACTGACCTAAAACTCCAATGAGGAACTGTGGCACTATAGGCAGATGCAATTTAATGTCAAATTGACTTGAAACAACATTATTTCAGTTAGGTTCAAGACACCTAAAATTTTGACTTGGGTTGAACTGACCTGAAACAAAAGGTTTCATTTTAATTAGTTACACAGAATTTTTTTTGAAATTTCACATGTGAAGGAACTGCATTTTCATGACTGATATAGACAGTGTTTCACTCAGGGAAGGAATCATTCCTTCCTCTTTCAAATACCCAATAGTCCAAACAATGGGGAACCCTGGATACATCAATTCTAGTTACCTACTTTCCAGCATCAAGCCTCCTGTTGCTGAACAAACTCAGAGAGGCTAGCCAAAGGCTAACTTCAAGCTCATCATTTTGAAGCTAATCTCCTAGGCCTGGCACAATCTGGGTTTAGGCAAGGACATGGAACGGATACTGCTTTAGTGGCACTGATGTGTGATCTCCTGCTGTCAAAGGACAGACATCCATTCTCATCCTCCTGGACCTCTCTGCAATAATTGACACAGTTGACCATAAGCTACTGCTCTCTCTCCAAAGAGAAGTCGCAAGAGTCCACGGGAATGTGGTAAAATAGTTTGAGTCCTTCCAGGAGGGATGCACCCAATGAGTGGTGATGGGAAACTGATTTTCAATAAGTCTTGGAGCACTGGGGAAGTTCCAGAAGAGTGGAAGAAAGATAATGTACCAATTTTTAAAAAGGATAAACAGGACGACATGGGTAATTGTAGGTCCATCAGTCTGACACTGATCCTAGGCAAGATAATGATTTATAATTAACTAAAGTAGGATCATGTAATTAATGCAAATCAACATGGGATTATGGAAAATAGATCCCAGCAAACTAACTTGATATCTTTTAAAAAAATTAGATTACAAGTTTGGTTGACAAAGCTAACAGTGTTGATGTAATATACTTGGAGTTCTATAAGGTGTTTGACTTGGTATCGCACAACATTCTGATTAAAAATCTAGAATGGATGTAAAATTAATATGGCACATATTAAATGGAACAACAAGTGGCTAACTGATAGGTTTCAAAATGTAATTGTGAATGGGGAATCATCACTGAGTAGGTTTGTTTCCAGTGGAGTCCTGCGTGGATCTGTACTTGACCCTACCCTATTTAACATCTTTATCAAAAACCTGGAAGAAAACAAAGTCATCACTGATAACTTTGTAGATGACACAAAAATTGGGGGAGTGAAAGATAAAGAGGACAGCAATCTAGATCTAGGTAAATTGTCTGCAAGCAAAAAATATAGGTTTTGATATAGCTAAATGTAGATGTATACATCTAAGAACAAAGAATGTAGGCAATATTTACAGGATGGGGGACTCTATCCTAGGTGTTGCGGGGGATAATCAGCTGAACACGAGCTCCCAGTGCAACACTGTAGCCAAAAGAGTTAATACAATCCTGGGATGCATAAACAGGGGGATCTTGAATAGCAGTAGAGAGGTTATTTTCCTCTCTTTTTGGCATTGGTGCGACTGCTGCTGGAATATCGTGTCTTGCTCTGGTGCCAACAATACAAGGATGTTGGTAAATTGGAAACAGTTCAGAGAAGAGCCACATGAATGGTTAAAGGATTAGAAAACATGCCTGGTCTACACTAGGAGGTTATGTCGAATTTAGCAGCGTTAACTCGAATTAACCCTGCACCCGTCCACACAACGAAGCTATTTATTTCGACATAGAGGTGTCTTTAAATCGATTTCTGTACCCCTCCCCAACAAGGGGAGTAGCGCTAAATTCGACATGGCCATGTCGAATTAGGGTAGGTGTGGATGGAATTCGACGCTAATAGCTCCGGGAGCTATCCCACAGTGCACCACTCTGTTGACGCTCTGGACAGCAGTCCGAGCTCGGATGCTCTGACCAGCCACACAGGAAAAGCCCCGGGAAAATTTGAATTCCTTTTCCTGTCTGTCCAGTTTGAATCTCATTTCCTGTTTGGACATCGTGGCGAGCTCAGCAGCACTGGCAAGGATGTAGAGCTCTCCAGCAGAGGTGACCATGCAATCTCAGAATAGAAAGAGGGCCCCAGCATGGACTGATCGGGAAGTCTTGGATCTGATCGCTGTGTGGGGCGATGAGTCCGTGCTTTCGGAGCTGCGATCGAAAAAACGGAATGCGAAGATCTACGAGAAGATCTCCAAAGCCATGACGGAGAGAGGATACAGCCGGGATGCAACGCAGTGCCGCGTGAAAATCAAGGACCTGAGACAAAGCTACCAGAAGACCAAAGCGGCAAACGGACGCTCCGGATCCCAGCCCCAGACATGCCGTTTCTACGAGGCACTGCATTTCATTCTAGGTGTGGCCGCCACCACTACCCCGCCACTGACCGTGGACTCTGACGATGGGGTATTGTCGACGGCCGCTTCCTCGGAGACGTTCGCGGACGGGGAAGATGAGGAAGGAGATGAGGAGGACGAGGCAGTCGACAGCGCATACAACGCTGATTTCCCCGACAGCCAGGATCTCTTCATCACCCTCACGGAGACCCCTTACCAACCCTCCCAAGGCGATAACCCTGACCCTGAATCAGGGGAAGGATCAGTCGGTAAGTGTTTTAAACATGTAAACATTTATTTTGATCAGAACAGGAATGGGATATTAACAATGGGTTTTTCATGATTACTTTGCCCTAGGTGCTTTACTTTCTAGTCCTTGCCAGTGCAACGACTGCAAAAGTATCTCAAAATGTCCGGTTTTGCATGATTACTTTGCCCTAGGCGCTCTACTTTTTAGTCCTTGCCAGTGCAGCTACTGGAAAATTGTATCAATATGTCCGGGGATAGAGCAGAAATCCTCCTGGGACATCTCCACGAAGCTCTCCTGGAGGTAATTTGAAAGCCTTTGCATTAGGTTCCTGGGGAGAGCGGCCTTATTACGTCCTCCATGGTAGGAAACTTTTCCGTGCCAGGCTAGCAGCAAGTACTCCGGGATCAGCATGGCCGCATACGGCCCTGGTTTTTGCTGGCATTCATGCAGCATGCGGTCTTTCTCTGTGTCCAAGTTCCTCATCAGAGTGATATCACTCATGGTGACCTGCTTTAAATTAGGGGAATGTTAGTATTGGGACTGATTGTCTGTTCCTTTACATAACTGTAACCGGCGGTTTACAGCCACGCGGTGGAGGCGGGACAGGGGCAGCATACAGGGATCTTTCCCAGGGACAGCCGCGAGGGGGGTGGGACAGGGGCAGAGTTCATGCTGGCCGGATTGCCGGCAGCAGGAACTGGCCAACGCTAGGGGCATTGCTTGCAACGTGAAAGGAGGGCACTGCTATAAATTAAGCTTTCAGCAGCCAAAAGTCTAAGGCTTACCATGTCCGCCTGCTACCCGAATTCCGCTGTCCTGTCCTGCTTGTGTGATCTGTACTCCAAGACCCCAGGCACTGAATGGGAAGGCCGAAAATTTGATCTTGTCCTGAGTGCACATGTGATAGGTGCTGTGCATGGTCTTGTTCACAGAGAAAGACTATGTTCATTGTTCACAAAAATGTATCTTTGTGAGGAATTCACTCCCTTTTTCCCATCCCACAGCTGCGAGTGTCTCCCGACCTACCCTGGCATCCCCCTCCCAGAGGATGGCGCAGATTAGGCACCGAAAGAGAAGGACACGGGACGAGATGTTCTCCGAACTTATGGGCTGTTCCCGAGCCGAGGCGGCCCAGCAGACCCAGTGGAGGGAGAACATGTCGCAATACCAGCGATCACACAGCGAACGGGAGGACAGGTGGCGGCAGAAAGACCAGCAGGCGATTCAAACGCTGCTTGGACTAATGAGGGAGGAAACGGACATGCTCCGGCGCCTTGTAGATGTTCTGCAGGACCGGAGGCAGGAGGACAGAGCCCCGCTGCAGTCTATCTCTAACCGCCCTCCCCCGCCACAAAGTCCCATCCCCCCCTCACCCAAAGTCCCAAGAAGGAGGGGCGGCAGGGGCCGTGAAAACAGTCACTCCACCCCTGCAGACTGCTCAAGTACCAGATGGCTCTCATTCCCAAAGTTTTGATAAGTCCTTTCCTTCACTCCAAAAGCACCTCACCCAAACCTCCGTCCCAGTGTCATCCCCTAAGTGTCTAGTTGTTAATAAAAAACACGTTTCTGTTAATTACTGTTTCCGTCATGTTCTTTTAGAGGACAGTGTGTTTGAAGGGGAGAATGGGGGTTGGTAATTGGAGAAGACAGTCACCTTTACCAGGGTACAGACACGGGGGCAGGTTCAGCAGCAGGTCACATACACATTGCAGTCACTAGGCACCCTGGTCAGTCTGGGAGGTGGTTTTCATGTTCTGTGGGGGGGTGGCTATGTGAATTTGTGGCGGGGGAGGGCGGTTACAGATCTTATGCAGCGGTCCTTAGCCTGGATGACAGAGCCAAGCAGCGGGGGATCTGTAACCGTCCTCCCCCGCCACAAAGTCACATAGCCCCCCCACACAGAGTCCCGAATAGGAGAGGTGGCAGGCTCCGTTGAAACAACCAGTCCACCACTGCGGACTGCTCTAGGAGCAGGAGCCTGTCATTCCTCGAGTTTAGAAGCATCATTTGCATCACTACACCCGCTCCCCACCACAGTCTGCGTCCCAGTTTCAACCCTTTACAACGAAACCCTTAATAAAGAAAACGGTGTTAATGAACAAAGTTCCATTTATTTTATTTTTAAAGGTGTGTTGGAAGGGGGGCAATGGAGGGAAGGGGGTATGTAACTGGAGAGGATAGTCAACATTAAGTGGGTAAAGAAACGGGGGCAGGTTCAGCTTCTCTTTAAACAAACTTAATAGTCACAGGTTACCCTGCTCACTGTGGAACCTAGCTTTCAAAGCCTCCCGGATGCACAGCGCGTCCCGCTGGGCTCTTCTAATCGCCCGGCTGTCTGGCTGGGCGTAATCAGCAGCCAGGCGATGTGTCTCAACCTCCCACCCCGCCATAAAGGTCTCCCCCTTGCTCTCACAGAGAGTGTGGAGCACACAGCAAGCTGCAATAACAATGGGGATATTGGTTTCGCTGAGATCAGAGCGAGTCAGTAAGCTTCTCCATCTCCCCTTGAGACGTCCAAAAGCACACTCCACCACCATTCTGCACTTGCTCAGCTGGTAGTTGAAGAGTTCTTTTTCAGTGTCCAGGGCGCCTGTATAGGGCTTCATGAGCCAGGGCATTAGCGGGTAGGCTGGGTCCCCGAGGATCACTATAGGCATCTCCACATCCCCAACAGTTATTTTGTGGTCCGGGAAGTAAATACCTTCCTGCAGCCGTCTAAACAGACCAGAGTTCCTGAAAACACGAGCGTCATGAACCTTGCCCGGCCATCCAATGTTGATGTTGGTAAAACGTCCCCTATGGTCCACCAGTGCTTGCAGCACCATTGAAAAGTAGCCCTTTCTGTTAATGTACTGGCTGGCCTGGTGGTCCGGTCCCAGGATAGGGATGTGAGTTCCATCTATAGCCCCACCGCAGTTTGGGAATCCCATCGCGGCGAAGCCATCTATGATGACCTGCACGTTTCCCAGGGTCACTACCTTTGAGAGCAGTAGCTCAACGATTGCGTTGGCTACTTGCATCACAGCAACCCCCACGGTAGATTTGCCCACGCCAAAGTGGTTCGCGACTGACCGGTAGCTGTCTGGCGTTGCAAGCTTCCAGAGGGCTATGGCCACTTGCTTCTGGACAGTCAGGGCTGCTCACATCCGGGTGTCCTTGCGCTTCAGGGCAGGGGATAGCAACTCACAAAGTTCAAGGAAAGTTCCCTTACGCATGCGAAAGTTTCGCAGCCACTGTGATTCATCCCAGACCTGCAGCACTATGCGGTCCCACCAGTCCGTGCTTGTTTCCCGGGCCCAGAATCGCCATTCCACAGCATCAACATGACCCATTGCCACCATGATGTCCATGGCGCGGGGTCCCGTGCTTTGCGAGAGGTCTGTGCCACTCTCAGACTTAATGTCCTCACCGTGCTGCCGTAGCCTCCTCGCCCGATTTCTCAGCATCTGCCTCTGAAAAAGGTGGATGATAAGGTGCGAGGTGTTGACAACGGCCATAACTGCAGCGATGGTTGCAGCGGGCTCCATGCTCGCAGTGCTGTGGCGTCCGCGCTGTCACTCACCAGAAAAGTGTGCGAACTGATTGCCCGCCGGCGCTTTCAGGGAGGGAGGGCGGGAGTGACGGTTGAATGACGACAGTTACCCAAAACCACCCTCGACACATTTTTTGCCCCAGCAGGCATTGGGGGCTCGACCCAGAATTCCAATGGGCAGCGGGGACTGCGGGAACTGTGGGATAGCTGCCCACTGTGCACCGCTTCCAATGTCGATGCTTGCCCCATTAGTGTGGACTCACAAAGTTGAATTACTGTTCTTAGTGTGGATACACACGTTCGACTTTGTAATATCGGTTCCACTAATTCAATTTAAGTAAAATCGAACTACTCTCGTAGTGTAGACATACCCTTAGAGTGATAGACTCAAAGACCTCAATCTATTTAGATTGACAAAGAAAAGGGTAAGTAGTGAGTTGATTCCAGTTTATAAGTACTTACATGTGGAACAAATATTTAACAATGGGCTCTTCAATCTAGCAGAGAAAGGTATAGCACGATCCAATGTCTGGGAGTTGAAGCTAGACAAATTCAGACTGGAAATAATGCATACATTTTTACCTGTCTGAGTAGTTAATCACTGGAACAATTTACAAAGGGTCATGGTGGATTCTCAACATGGGTAATTTTTAAATCAAGGATTGGATGTTCTTCTAAAATATATGCTCTAGGAATGATTTTTGGGAAGTTCTATGGCCTGTGTTATACAGCAAGTCAGACTAGATAATCACAATGATCCTTTCAGGCTTTAGAATCTATGAAAATCTCCATCACCAGACCTCCCACTTGTGGAGTCCCACAAGGATCAGTTTATCTCTCTGGTCCTATTCAATATCTACATACAGCTAGTAGGTGAGTTGGAGAACAAAGACTCAAGTGTCAGTAACATGCAGATGACACAAGCTCTATCTATCATTCACCGCATACAACCACTCCACTACTATCAAGATGGGCCAGTTTTGGGTGAGATGAGCTCATGAATGAAGAACAGCTGGCTGAAGCTGAACCCGAGGAAGACAGACATTATGCTGGTGGGCAGAGGAAAGCATATTGAAGAGTTTGCCATCATGGCATGGTATTCTTTGGTTGATAGCACACTCCCACAACTTTCAGTTCAGGAGTGTTCCTTGATTCCTTGTTGATGCTAACACATAAAAGCATCAGTGAATAATGCTTTTACCATCTTAAGTTGCAGTCCTGGCCGGGCATAGCAGAGTCCTGGCCAAGAGGTCTCTACTGAGCCTAACCAGGATTTCAGCCTCCTTCTCAGCTCCCCCCCCCCCCTCCCGGCACACATTGTGCCTGCACAGATTAGGTGTCACTGGCTCTGCAGTAACACAGGGAACCCTCTGCAGCCCTGCTGTCATGGGATTAAGTGAGCACAGAGCAGAGACTACTGATTAAGACAGCAAGGTATAGGAGGACCCCTCAGCTGCTGCTGAATGCTTGAATGGCTTCTGCCCTCGCGATTATCTGAACAAAATCCATGTCCCATATGCTATTTGGATAATCAGGAGTATACTCTACATGCCGCTGGCATCTATTGGCTGGTCTACAGTGATGTTCTATATCTGGGCACGAAGCCTTTGCTACTTAGGAAACTCTAATTAGTACAGAACACTGTTCTAAGTCTCAGTTCTCATTTTCAAAGCACTCCTTTACCTGGGTCTAGGATATCTAAAAGACTGACTAACATTCTAGGAAGACGACAGTGGTTGACAACTATGCTTCTCTGGCACAATGAAACTTTCTACAAGAAGAGTAAAGATCATCTATGTGAGAGACAGTTTTCTGGAGAGCCAGTCTGAGACTGTTGAATGAACTCCCCTCCCCCAGGAGTAAGGACTATCACAAATCTTATCTCCTTTTATTCCTAGTCCAAGGTTGAATTCTTTGACCTTGCCTTCTCTAACATAATCATATAGCAATCTCTCTCTCTCTCTTTGTGTATATACATATGAATAAATATAATCTTCCAAAATAAAACAGACTACTGCATGCATTTCTCCACTTAGTGCTAAGGGTATGTCTACACTACGAGAGTAGTTCGATTTTAGTTAAATCGAATATGTGGAATCGATATTACAAAGTCGAACGTGTGTGTCCACACTAAGGACAGTAATTCGACTTTGTGAGACTTTGTGAGTCCACACTAACGGGGCAAGCGTCGACATTGGAAGCGGTGCACTGTGGGCAGCTATCCCACAGTTCCCGCAGTCCCCGCTGCCCATTGGAATTCTGGGTCAAGCCCCAAATGCCTTCTGGGTAAAAAAATGTGTCGAGGGTGCTTTTGGGTGCCTGTCGTCATCCGTCCGTCACTCCCGCCCTCCCTCCCTCCCTCCCTGAAAGCGCCGGCGGGAAATCAGTTCGCGCACTTTTCTGATCAGTGACAGCGCGGACGCCACAGCAGTGCAAGCATGGATCCCGCTGCGACCATCGCTGCAGTTGTGGCAGTTCTCAACGCCTCGCAGCTTCTCATCCACCTTTACCAGAGGCAGCTGCAGAGAAATCAGGAGAGGAGGCTACGGCACCACCGTGAGGGCATGAAGTCGGAGAGTAGCTCAGAGCTCTCAGAAACCACGAGACCCTGCGCCCAGGACATCTCGGTGTCACTGGGTCTTGTGGATACTGTGGAACGGCGATTCTGGGCCCTGGAAACAAGCACGGACTGGTGGGACCGCATAGTGCTGCAGGTCTGGGATGAATCACAGTGGCTGCGAAACTTTCGCATGCGGAAGGGGACTTTCCTCGAACTGTGTGAGTTGCTGTCCCCTGCCCTGAAGCGAAAGGACACCCGGATGCGAGCAGCCCTGACTGTCCAGAAGCGAGTGGCCATAGCCCTCTGGAAGCTTGCAACGCCAGACAGCTACCGGTCAGTCGCGAACCACTTTGGTGTGGGCAAGTCTACCGCGGGGGTTGCTGTCATGCAAGTAGCCAAGGCAATCGTCAAGGTACTGCTATTAAAGGTAGTGACCCTGGGAAACGTGGAGCTCATCATAGATGGCTTTGCCGAGATGGGATTCCCAAACTGCGGTGGGGCTATAGATGGGACTCACATCCCTATCCTGGGACCGGACCACCAGGCCAGCCAGTACATTAACAGAAAGGGCTACTTTTCTATGGTGCTGCAAGCACTGGTGGACCACAGGGGACGTTTTACGAACATCAACGTCGGATGGCCGGGCAAGGTTCATGACGCTCGTGTTTTCAGGAACTCTGGTCTGTTTAGACGGCTGCAGGAAGGTCTTTACTTCCCGGAGCACAAAATAAGTCTTGGGGATGTGGAGATGCCTACAGTGATCCTCGGGGACCCTGCATACCCGCTAATGTCCTGGCTCATGAAGCCCTATACTGGCGCCCTGGACTCAGAAAAAGAACTTTTCAACTACCGTTTGAGCAAGTGCAGAATGGTGGTGGAGTGTGCCTTTGGCCGACTCAAGGGGAGATGGAGAAGCTTACTCACTCGCTGTGATCTCAGCGAAACCAATATCCCCATTGTGATAGCTGCTTGCTGTGTGCTCCATAATCTCTGTGAGAGCAAGGGGGAGACCTTTATGGCGGGGTGGGAGGTTGAGGCAAGTAGCCTGGCTGCTGATTACGCCCAGCCAGACAGCCGGGCGATTAGAAGATCCCAGCGGGACGCGCTGTGCATCAGGGAGGCTTTGAAAGCTAGGTTCCTGACTGAGCAGGGTCTCCAGTGACTGTTTAGTTTGTGGACACAGATGCTGAACCTGCCCCCGTTTCTTTACCCAGTTACTGTTGACTATCCTTCCAAGTTACATACCCCCTTCACCACCTTCCCAACAAATAAAATCTGTTCCGTTTTGTTAATGAACAACGTTCTCTTTCTTACTGTTTTCGCGGGAATGTTTTAAACCGGGGACGCAGACTGTGGCGGGGGGCGGGTTTAGTGTTCTGATGCAAATGATGCTTCTAAACTCCGGGAATGACAGGCTCCGCAGTGCTGGATTGGTTGTTTCAACGGAGCCTGCCAGCAGTCCTGGGCGGGACTGCGTGTATGTGTCGGCCAAGTGACTTTCTGGCAGGGGGCAGAGGGTTACAGACCCCCTGCTGCGTGGCTCTGTGATCCAGGATAAGGACCGCGGCATAAGTTCTCTAACTGCCCTCCCCCGCCACAAAGTCACAGATCAACCCCCCCGCCCCCCAGAACATGAAAACCACCTCCCAGACTCACCAGGGTAACTGGTGACTGCACTGTGTATGTGTCCTGATGCTGGACCTGCCCCCGCCTCTGTAGCCTCCTTAAGGTGACTGTCCTGTCCAATTACCAAACCCCTTCCCCCCCTTCAGACAGAATCTCCTCTAAAAGAAAATCTTGGAAACAGTACTTAACAGAAAAAA
Source organism: Emys orbicularis (assembly GCF_028017835.1). Taxonomy (NCBI): domain Eukaryota; kingdom Metazoa; phylum Chordata; order Testudines; family Emydidae; genus Emys; species Emys orbicularis. Next base: position 90,485,568 of record NC_088686.1, on the reverse strand, counting down.
ATATTTTATTATGAACCGCACATGAAAAGGGGGGGGGGAGAAAACTTGGACGGGGGCTTGTGTGAGATGGGTAGGAAAGGACTTTTCAAACTTTGTGGAACGAGAGCCTTCTAGTGCAACAGCAGTCTGCAGGGGTTGACTGAAAGGTTTAACGGCCCTTGCCGCCCCTCCTTCTTTGGACTTTTGGTGAGGGGGGTGTGGGACTTTGTGGCGGGGGAGGGCGGTTAGAGATAGACTGCAGCGGGGCTCTGTCCTCCTGCCTCCGGTCTTGCAGAACATCCACAAGGCGCCGGAGCGTCTCCGTTTGCTCCCTCATTAGTCCAAGCAGGGTTTGAGTAGCCTGCTGGTCTTCCTGGCGCCACCTCTCCTCCCGTTCCATGACTGCTCGGTGCATTTGTGACAAGTTCTCCCTCCACTGTGTCGTCTGGGCTGCCTGCGCTCGTGAGCAGTCCATAAGTTCATAGAACATGTCCTCACGCGTCTTCTTCTTCCTCCTCCTAATCTGCGCTAGCCTCTGGGAGTGTGATGCCAGGCTGGGTTGGGAGACAGTCGCAGATGTGTCTGTGGGAATGGGAAAAAGGGAGTGAATTCCTGAGACAGATAAATGAAGTTGCTAACAAAGAACATAGTCTTTCTCTGTGAACAACACCATGCACTGCACCTTTCACATGCGCACTCAGGACAAGGTCGAATTTTCGGCCCTCGCCTTCAGTGCCTGGGGTCTTGCAGTTGCGATCTGAGAAGCGTGGCAGGACACCTCTACTTTTGTAGCAGGAAAACATGATAAGCCGTAGACTTGTGGCAGCTTAAAACTTTAATAGTAGCACTGGGCTCCTTTCGCACTGAAAGCAATGCCACTCTCTGCTGGCAGCAATCAGGGAAGCATGAGCTCTGCCCCTGTCCCACCACCTCGCGGCTGTCCCAGGGAAAGGTCCCTGTATGCTGCCCCTCTGCCGCCTCCACCGCGTGGCTGTAAAGCAGTCCCAATACTAACATTCCCCTCCCTAATTCAAAGCAGGGCGTCATGTGCGACATCACGCTGATGAGGATCTCGGAGAGCGACAGGGGACGGATGCTTCGGGAGAGCATGCAGAAGCCAGGGCCGTATGCCGCCATGCTCTGTCGTGCTATGATCCCGGACTACTTGATAGAGTCATGGCGTGGGAACGTGTCCTACCACGGTGGACCTAACAAGATCGCCCTGCCAAGGAACCTGATGCGCAGGCTTGAGCAGTACCTCCAGGAGAGCTATGCTGAGCTCTCCCAGGAGGACTTTCTGTCAATTCCCGGACATATAGACCGTATTTTGGTGTAACTGGACTGGAAGGGACTACAGAGTGGAGCGTCCTGTGGTTGCCTAATCATGAAAATCCGGACATTATTTGATTTTTTTTACATAGTTGGGACTAAATAGTTGCCTAAGGCAAAGAAATCATGAACACCCAATTGCTGATATTATTAATATTCCTGTTGTCTTATAAATAAAAGTTTCTATGTTTAAATGAGTGAATGAAAACCCCATTGTTAACAATATAAATATTCCAGTTATGTTAAAAATAAATGTTTAGATGTTTAAAGCACTCACTGCTTGATCCTTCCCCTGATTCGGTGTCCGGGGTAACGGATGGGGACGGTTGGTAGGGGATCTCAGTAAGGGTGATGAAGAACTCCTGGCTGTCGGGGAAATCAGCGGTGCAAGCGCTGTCGACTGCCTCGTCCTCCTCATCTCCTTCCTCATCTTCCCCGTCCGCTAACATTTCCGACGAGGAACCGGCCGTGGACAATATCCCATCCTCAGAGTCCACGGTCAGTGGTGGGGTAGTGGTGGCGGCCGCACCTAGGATGGAATGCAGTGCCTCGTAGAAACGGGATGTGTGGGGCTGGGATCCGGAGCGTCCGTTTGCCTCTTTGGTTTTTTGGTAGCCTTGTCTCAGCTCCTTGATTTTCACGCGGCACTGCGTTGCATCCCGGCTGTATCCTCTCTCTGCCATGGCTTTAGAGATCTTCTCATAGATCTTTGCATTCCTTCTTTTGGAGCGCAGCTCTGAAAGCACGGACTCATCGCCCCACACAGCGATGAGATCCAAGACTTCCCGATCAGTCCATGCTGGGGCCCTCTTTCTATTCTGGGATTGCACGGCCATCTCGGCTGGAGAGCTCTGCATCGTTGCCAGTGCTGCTGAGCTCGCCACGCTGTCCAAACAGAAAATGAAATTCAAACTGCCCAGACAGGAAAAGGAATTCAAATTTTCCCGGGGCTTTTCCTGTGTGGCTGGTCAGAGCATCCGAGCTCGAACTGCTGTCCAGAGCGTCAACAGAGTGGTGCACTGTGGGATAGCTCCCGGAGCTATTACCGTCTATTTCCATCCACACCTAGCCTAATTCGATATTGCCATTTCGAATTTAGCGCTACTCCTCTCGTTTTCGAGGAGTACAGAAGTCGAATTTAAGAGAGCTCTATGTCGAACTAAATAGCTTCGTGGTGTGGACGGGTGCAGGGTTAATTCGATGTAACGGCGCTAAATTCGACATAAACTCCTAGTGTAGACCAGGCCTAAGAGACAACAATTGAGCTCAGTGCCCATTATGCTAGGCACTGTGCACATGCACACTGTGAGAGACAACCCATGCCCTCAGAGATTACAATCTCAATACGCAAGGCAGACAAGGGATGGTAAGATGCACAGCAAGGTGAAGTGGCTTGCCCAAGGTCAAACAGCAGGTAAGGAGCAGGTTGCCTGACCCACCAGTCTAGTGCCTTTTCCACTAGACCATGATGCCTGAAATATGAATGAGTAATTATGGGAAACTTTTTCATTATTCAGTCAGCTTTACAAATTGCTAAACAAAAGGAACAACATGTGTATCACGTCTTTGTGCTGAGATGTGTAATTCTCGAATGACTGAACCTTGCTATAAGTGATGAGCACAGAGAAAACCCCCACCTAGCACAGACGAAACCCCAAAATTCCAAGAAGTGTTCTAACCCATCTTTTATCCCAAGGCTACACAAATGTCTGCAGAGATTTTTCCGTAGCTCATTAACCATGCAACAATACTCCTATCCTCATTAATTTATCTATCAAGATACAATCTGAAACCATATTTGAACACCTGTAGTTTAAGTATATTTTCATACTATAATAGATTATGCATGTATTGTAAATGTTTTGTTCTTTACCTCATCTTTTACCCAACAATTTTCTATGAATTAAAAACAAACAAACAAACAAGCCTCTCTTAAAAAATAACCAACACCAGAACACCCCCCCCCCAGCTTTTTATGCTATTAAATCAATTGATCAGTGTAGCAGTAGGAATACCATACAAACTAGAATAGATGGGTGTGATTCATGTGCATATAAGGAAAACAATATAAAATACACTAGATGAACACAGAGATAAAATCCTGGTATTTTCAGAACATAAAAAGATACAAGAATTAAACTGTAAATAAAATTTCAGATATTTTGCATACTTTTTAAACACCATTCACCTTTAGTTAAATTAACACTGTTTCTAGACAACCTCAAAACAAGAAAAAATGCTTCCCATTTTTCATGACTGATTTTCTCTTTTTTAGAAAGCTCTAATTGTAGTGTAGCAATAGGTTATTTTCACCCAGGCACATCATTCTTGCTAAAGACAACATGGGCAATTTGTAAAAAGAGCTTGCCATGGTGTGGCGGGGCGACGACTCACCGGTGTGGCGCCTCCTGCTGGTCATCCTGGGAAATAGCTCTTCCAGCCTGGAGCGCCCTCTGCAGGCCAGTGTCTTGCCTGCTGCTGGCCCGTGTCCCTCCCGGACCCCGGTGCCCCTCTACACCAGGGTTCTGCCCCAGCAGTAACCCACAATCTGGGTCTCCCCTCCCAGGGGAACCCCCAACCCTCTATCCCTACCTCGTCTCAGTGGCTACTGCCAGTCACCATCTAGCTCCCTCTCCCTGGGGCAGACTGCAGTCTGTAAACCACTCATCATCGGCAAGGGGGGTTGGACCAGCTGCCGCTGCCTATCTCTGGGCTGCCCCTCTGCAGCCCCAGTACCTTCTTCTAGGCCCTTTTTCAAAGCCTGCAGCCTGGGATTTTACTAGACTGGAGCTCCCCAGCTCCCTCTGCCCTTCCCCAGCACTGCTCCATCTCAGGTACCCTTCTGAGCTCCCAGGCAGCCCAGTCCTTCTCTCTCTAGAGCCAGAGAGAGACTTCCTTGAGCTCCGGGCCAACTGTACCTGATCGGTGCGTGGCCCCATCTGTGGCTGTTTCTCCAATCAGCCTAAGGCTTTTCACAGCCGCAGCCCGCTCTAGGGCTGCTTTTAACCCCTGTTCTGAGCCGGAGCGGGGTGACTGCCCCGCTACACATGGGTAAAGTTCTTTGCCCACGTGAACAGAATTACATGCAGTCTTCAACACTTATTTTCACAAACCATAGGTTAATGGAGCTGTACAATTAAATTGTAATATCTTTTGGATCCCTGCCTCAAGACTCTAGTCCAGGGATCGGCTGGCTACCTTTGGCACTCGGCTCGCCAGGGTAAACACCCTGGAAGGCCAGGCCAGTTTGTTTACCTGCTGCGTCTGCAGGTTCGGCCGATCGCAGCTCCCACTGGCTGCAGTTCGCCACTCCAGGCCAATGGGGGCGGCGGGAAGCGGTGGCCAGCACATCCCTTGGCCTGCGCTGCTTCCCGTTGCCCCCATTGGCCTGGGATGGCGAAACGTGGCCAGTGGGAGCCGCGATCAGCCGAACCTGCGGACGCGGCAGGTAAACAAACCGGCCCGGCCCGCCAGGGTAAACACCCTGTCGGGCCGTGTGCCAAAGGTTGCCGATCCCTGCTCTAATCAGTTGTTAAGAAATACACTGCATTTAGTCTTTAACTTACATCTCTATTTCTCATCTTTAGTAAAGTCACTGGTGTGAAATCTGTATTATGGGGAAAAAATCCAGTATCCTACTTTTTTATACCAAAAAATTCTTGTGTCTTCTGCTATTGTTAAAGAAGCAGATGGTGAGCTATTCCTCCCCAAGTTTTAATTCAAACTTTCAAGTTTTGTCATTGGCTTTAACCCTTTGTATCCCTGATTCCCCATATAGTTCATCTCACTAGGCTGGGTTGTGACTTTAGACACAGTCCTGAGTGAGGCGTGATGGATAAGCAACACAACCACAGGAGTAGCTCTGGAAGACATTATCATTCAGACACATCTTGAATCACAAATACCCCCTTGCTTCCTTATTGCTTTGCTGTTATAGTAATTGCCTGCTGGCCTATGCCAGCAACAAAGCATGCCACTTCAGCTGAATTGGCCAATGAGTATATGGAGTGGAGCCAAGACTTCCCCCATGCTCCATCCATCAGCAACCACCTGCTCCAGGGAGGGATAAGCAGGTACACACTTGCTTACCCCTGCACGCAAGGTCCAAGCAGCCTGTGAGCCAGAGAGAGGTCCTTACTTCCTCTAACTCCCCAGCACAGCTATGTAACTCAAATCATAATATAGCCTGTAATGAAAGGTGAAAAAAAAGTTGTAGTCCCCTGTTTTTGCTTTTCAAGGAGAGTATTGCTATAGACCAATGGAACTGCAATGCTGCTTCTCAAAGAACAGGTCAGAGAAGGGAGGGAAGAATGTGGAAGATGTGGGAACATAAGAAAGGCCATACTGGATCAGACCAATCATCCATCTAGCCCAGTATGATGGATGAACAGAACAGGACAATTTATCAAGCAATCCATCCACTGTCTTGCAGTCCCAACTTCTGGCATTCTCAGAGCATGGGGTTGAATCCCTGATCATTTTAGCTAACAGACATTAATCCTCCATTAATTTGTCTAATTCCTTTTTGAACCCTTATACTTTTGGCCCTCACAACATCCCATAGCAATGAGTTCCATAGGTTGACTGTGTGACTAAGTACTTCCTTGTATTTGTTTTATACACGCTGACTTAATTTCATTGGGTGACCCCCTGGTTCTTGTGTTATGTGAAGGGGTAAATAACACTTCCTCACTCACTTTGTCCATACCATTAACAATCATATGGACCTCTATCATATCCCATCTTAATCATCTCCTTTTGAAGCTGAACAGTCACAGTCTTTTTAATCACTCCTCATATGGAAGCTGTTCCATACCCCTACTCTTTTTTGTTGCCCTTCTCTGTACCTTTTTCAATTCTAATGTATCTATTTTGAGATAGGGCAACGAGAACTGCATGCAGTATTCCATGTGTGGACATACCATGGATTTACATTCTGGCATTATGATATTTTTTGTCTCATTATCCATCTCTTTCCTGATTGTTTCTAACATTGGGTTTTTTTTGTTTTTTGACTGCCACAGCACATAGAGCAGATGTTTTCAAAGAACTATTAGCTTTTTTTTGACAGCCACTGCACATAGAACAGATGTTTTCAAAGAACTCTCCACAATGATTCCAAGATCTCTTGCTTGAGTAGTAACAGCTAATTTAGACCCTATCATTTTGTATGTATGGTTGGGGTTATGTTTTCCAATTTGCATTGTTTTGCACTTATCAACATGGAAATTCATCTGCCATTTTCTTGCCCAGTCACCCAGTTCTGTGGGATCCCTTTGCAACTCTTCACAGTCAGTTTTTGAATTAACAATTTTGAATAATTCTGTACCATCTGCAAACTTTGCCACTTCACTGTTTATCCTCCCCCCACCCCCAGATCATTTATGAATATGTTGAACAGCACTGATCCCTGCACAGATCCTTGGGGGACCCTGCTATTTACCTGTCTCCATTGTGTAAACTGGCCATTTATTCCTACCCTCTGTTTCCTATCTTTTAACTAGTTACTGATCCATGAGAGGACTTTCCCTCTTATCCCATCACTGCTTACTTTGTAACCCTTTTGTGAGGCTTTATCAGTCTTTATCAAGTCAAAGGCTTTATCAAAGTCCAAGTACACTCTATCAACTGGATCACCCTTGTTCACATACTTGTTGAGACCCTCAAGGAATTCTAATGGATTGGTGAGGCATGATTTCCCTGTACAAAAGCTGTGTTGACTCTTCTGCAACATATCATGTTCATCTATGTATCTGAGAATTCTGTTCTTTACTATAGTTTCAACCCATTTGCCTGATACTGAAATTAGGCTTACCAGCCTGTAATCATCTCCGGAGCTTTTGTTAAAAATCAGTGTTACCTTAGCTATTGTCCAGTCATCTGGTACAGAGGCTGACTTAAGTGACAGGTTATATATCATAGTTAGAAGTTCTGCAATTTCATATTTGAGTTCCTCCAGAACTTGTGTGAATAACATCTGGTCCTGGTGACTTATTACTGTTTAATTTATCAATGTCTTTCAAAACCTCCTTTACTGACACTTCAATCTGGGACAATTCCTCAGATTTATCACCTAAAAATAATGGCTCAGGTATGGGAATCTCCCTCACATCCTCTGCAGTGAAGGCAGATGTAAAGAATTTATTTAGCTTCTCTGCAATTGTCTTGTCTTCCTTAAGTGTTCTTTTAGAAGCTGATTGCCCGGTGCCCCCAGTGATTGTTTGGCAGGCTTCCTGCTTCTTATGTACTTAGGCTGCTTATGTCCACAAAACTTATGTTGCTCAGAGATGTGTAAAAAAAAAAAATCACACACCCCGAGCGCTGGCATAAGTGGTAGTGTGCACAGTGCTATGTCAGTGATACATAGCTGCCACCACTCATTGAGGTGGTTTTATCATATGGATGGAAGAGCTCTCTCCCATTGGCATAGAGCAGCAACACAAGTGATCTTACAGTGATGCAGCGGCATTGGTACAGCTGTGCCGCTGTAAGCTCTCTAGTGTGGACACGGCCTTGGGGTGAGGGGGTGGAGGGGAGAGTTAGTTTTTGTGTCTTTTGCTAGTTGTTCTTCAAATTCCTTTTTGGCCTGCCTAATTATAATTTTACACGTGACTTGCAGAATTTATGCTCTTTTCTGTTTTCCTTAGTAGGATCTGACTGCCAATTTTTAAAAGATGTCTTTTTGTCTCTAACCACCTCTTTTACTCTGTTTAGCCATAGTGGATTTTTTGTTGATGTTTCTCTTACTTTTTTTTTAATTGAGGTATACATAAAGGGATGAATTGTGAGATTCTACGATGAAATAAGTGCAGCTGTAGGCCTGTCACTGTAGGGGGTGCTCATGGAGAGACTGAGGGGTCAAAGGTACGGATAACCCTGAACCATAACAGAGGTTCTGGTGCAGCATTACACCATAATTTAAAAAACAAAAATAAAAAAAATCTGTGCACTCTTTCAGTACATAAAGTGCTAAGTTGTGAATTCGGTTAAGGAAAGCAGTGTATTTCTTTATAGAACTAAAAGGCTATTTTATGAAAATGAATAAAGTAGTCTACTGTGTTTTAAAATTGTGAATCAATAAAGGGACTGTACTTCCAAACTTGGAAGGCCAGCTGAGCTGAACTCTATTGCCTAACACAGCCTTAGTATAAATGGATGCAACACAAACAAACATGAAATGGAGTTGCATCTGCTTACACCAGGACTGGATTTGAGCCAAAAGGTATAACACACACAACATTTCAATGTCTGCCATTGTATCCAAATATTTTGTGGCATTTTAGTGAATAATCTCAATTTTACTTTTTTTTGTGTGCAAAGCAGCCCTTTAAAAGATTAAAGGCAGTTTATTACATTGATTTTTCCATTGTGAAGAATAATGGCATTTTAAATTTTAATGATGAAGACATGACTTCTGTTGAGTTGGCTTTTATCACTTCTAGCTCTTTGTCTCTAGGGAGGACAGAATTATGTCCTTTGTGCCACTGAAAAAAATTGCAACTCCAGGAAATAGGTTTACTGTGGATGTAATTATTTTTAATAGGCACTGAAACACAAGCCTATATATGGTAGCATCAATTTTACTTTAGGAGGAGGTATAGTACACATTACTGCTACATCCAGATAATTATGCTCTGAAACTAACCTTACAGAACTCTGTGTCTCATACAATATTTTTACCATAAGAAGAGAAGTATGTAAAAAGAAAACCATACCACCCATCAATGAGTTTCCTGGAAGACCAACATTTTCTATTGAAAAGACAGTTTGAAAGTAAAATTTAATATATAGTACATTTTATATCAGTACTGATCTTAAGACGTGGTTTAGGAAAGTACTGAAACATATGCTTAAGACCTGTTGTGACTACTGGGCCTACAAATTTATCCCAATTATGAGCTCATCTGTAAAAAGTATGTAAAAGTTCATAAAAAGATACAACAACATTAATACCAAATGTTGATGGGAAAAAGTAAAAAAGGAAGACAGAATAACTGAATTAGTCTAAACAAACAGGCCAGGTTGATGAGATTCAGGGACCATGTTAAAATTAAGTTGGTTAGAAACCAGAAGTTGTAAAGCCAGAAGATAATGAGCCAAAATTGTTATGCCAGATAATAGGCCGAACTGGTGGACAAAATAATGAGGGGATGGGCTATTCCACCCATTGCTCCCTTTTTGAATTCTTAAAAGAAATATTTTGTGGGGAAAGTTCAAAAGAACAAAAAGAACAGGCAAGAGGAACACACTGAGGATACTGAAGCAAGTTTCTAATCATAGCTGCCACCTGCACTGTTTTCCTGTGACCCTGTGCCTTCATCATCCTGAGACAGAGAGGTATCATGAGCAGAATGGGCCAGAAAGAGAAGGACCCAGATGACATTGTCACCCCCTACTGGTGCCAGCTGAATCCCAACCACCACCAGGAATGACAGTTATTACCATCTTTAATACCATCTAAGAAACTGTCAACTGGCGGGGTCCTTTCTAAAATTGGATTTTAACAACAATAGTAACAATGACATTTACAGCCCATCTCAATTAACCTCTTCTCTTTTCCCCAAGAGGACGGTTATTACTGTCTTTGATACCACCAAACAAAGGTTTTTTTTCTTTTAAAACTTTCTCCAGATTAAAGAAAAGGGAACAAAAACAAGTAGTTAAAATGAAAGCCTGATTTAATACTTTACATTTCAAATGTTTTAACTATTGTCCCTTCTTTTCTCTCTCTTTAATAAAAGGTTAAATGACTTTTTAATGAGATATGTGCCATGGTACTAAGCAAGCTGAGGTCTCTATATACCAATCCTCAAGCCTTGTTTAACGTTGTTGGACAATGACTGGGTTATGCCAACATCTTTATTCCATATATTCTATCTAAATTAATACAACGGGCAATCCCTATTCTGGACAGCACTTCATCACATGCTTAATTTATTCATATGCTGAAGTATTGTTCAGAATAGGGATACTTACTTGAACCGTGTCCTCATTGCAGGTGATTTAACAAAACATTGCTTCCTTTAATCCTGTCATGTCTTCTAAGTCTCTAAAAATTGACAAATTAATCCCACTTTCAAGAAAATAATATGGTGAGACTCAATCCTGAGGAGTATTGAGGGCCTCCTTTGAGGTCCTCAGCATCCTCAATTTTCACCAACATCTATGGGAATTGAGGGTGCTTGGTACCTTCCTGGAGGAGGTACTATAAATGGCAGTCCATTTTTAAGTGCATAATCACCCAATCACAGAAACGTTGTCACAAGCTGAACTTTTCAGCAGTCTCAGCAGATAAATCAGGGACTACATAATTATGGAAATGGGGCTCCCCACCTTGTACTATAGAAGTTTTAATTATGCTGGCAAACAAAGCTTATGCTACTATTGCCTAGGATATAGCAATTGCATATGTAGAAAACCTCTATTTTCAGGACTGTCTACCTAGAACTCTTCCTAAACACTGAAGCCACTTAAAAGAATTAAAATGTAGCAATAGAAATTATCAAGGCAGTCTAGCGGATTTAATTACATGTATTCCAGTGAATGTGTGGTGTATTTCTATAGAACTCTTTCATTATCTCAGCAAATAGCATTTTAAAATTCCCTTTCTTCTCTTTGTTTTATCTTTACTTTCTGAAGCTTTTGACACATAATTAGCTTGTCAGATCATCAACTTTACTTTCCTATTATATGGTGAAACAATTGTTATTTTACCTTGGAATCTTAAATGAAAAGAAGTAAAATGGATTAAACAATACATGAAATATGCACTTCTGAAACTATAAAGCAGAACCATTTAAACACATCACAAAAACAAACTGAAAACACACTCAGATAAGTTTTCAGATTTTGTACAAATCACAGTTGAAATCACTGATAAGAAAAAGATTGAGAAATAATAAAAGATTTGTATAAAACTGCGTAATGAGTGCAATTACTGAATGTTCTTTTTCACTATCCTGAATTTATATCAAGCCTACGTTTACATTTTGTATTTTTCACACGCATGCAATCAATGATTTTCTTTACTGTAATTAATTAAAAAATCAGATTTTTTCTCATCAATATATAGAGAAGCAACCTGAAAAAAAAAGTTAGAAATGCCTGAAACAAACACAGACCTTGATTCAGCAAAATACTTAAGCTTCAGTCCCTTAAGCACATGCTTACAGTACTTTGCTGAGTCAGAGTTTTCGGGCTACTAGTATAATTAAAATGGACTCAGAGAGAAATTGTAGCTGTCTTTGTGAGGTAATTTGCTGTACAAGTGGGGCTATAAAATAAGAGGCCTCCGCTGAAAATTGGCACTACATGGTCTTAGTTTTTCTTGTTTCAACACATGGCAAATTACAGTTTGCTTCTTTTAAAAATAATGGTATCAATACTCTCCATGCAGCATGCTCGACAGGACTGAACACTGGGCTGAGAGCCAGGAACTCAAATTCAAATCCCATCTGACACATTATACACACCGCCTCTATAGCCTTGGGCAAGTCATTTAACCATTGTCTCACTTTGCCCACCTGTCAAATGGTGATAATTAATTGTACTTTTGTGCCTTTAAAGGAGGCTATGAAGATTGATTTGTGCATATTTGTCAAGTGGTTTGAAAATATAAAGTGGATTGTAAGTGCTGGTATTATTACTTTAGATTTTATTTACTGCAACCTGATAAGATGCTATTGCAGAGTCAGGTTAATATTAGACACTATTAACTGATTCACTGGAGAATTAGAAGAGACACAGCTGCCATTTTTATTTATTTTTTACAGCTGCAATCAGAACAAATTCAGTGATAAGGGTTACTGTTTATCCTGTGGCCTTTTGAAATAAATGGGAGAACAAGTTTCTGGTGGCCAATGGAGTGTTGGCCATTCAAAAAAACAAACCAAAAACAAACAACCACCAACCACCATGACTGGCGCCCTTCTTGGCGATTTCAGCAGAGAAATCAATGTTTGAATGAGTATAGATTGAAGTGTTCTCTCTCCCCTAGAGTCATCATGGTCATCCCCAGAAGTCACGTTTGAGGCTGTCTGTGTGGAGCACTATAAGAGCCTTCAACTGTTCTATAGTTCTATCACTGTACAGAGAAGTTTATTCTCCAGAGCTCTCAGTACAGCACCCATCACAAGTACTAAACTAAATTTTTAAAACGGGGGAATCTGCTCTTCCACTTCTTGGCCATTTTAGTAGCTCCTTAATGGCATAGTATGCACCACCAATTACAACATATGGGTCAAATTTATTTATGCTCTGTGCTGGTGGAAGATCCCAGCTGGAGGAACATCTGCTCACAATGTGACTGTACCCTTCCTTCTACCAGAGGAACCAAAATTTACAGTGTAGCCCAAAGGTAAATAATGCTGCAGAAGACTGAATGGCCAGGGCATGCAGGGATTCAGTGTATTCTTGTTTCTGTCCCCAGAAGGGATCCTACTGAACCCTTGGCAGAGAATGAAGGTGCCTTCTATCAGAGGAAAGTAGTGGTAGGAACACCACCCATTCTTCAAGAGGGCTGGGAATTTCTCAGCAATGACAGAAACCTCTAAAACTGAGCACAAAAGGTGTGAAAAACTATCAACTCACCAATGCAACCACAGAATTTGAGATCTCTGCTTCAAACCTAAGGGATTATACTCCACATTTCACAATTTTATGTACACAACTGTTGTTACAACTGACAGTTTCTCTGAGGGGGGCAGTCTATCCCTGAAGTACATGCACAGAAATTCACAAATTTATTTTGTTCTGCTGTTGCTGGCATCTCACCTTGCAGTGCTACAGTAGAGGACTTTAGCTTAAAGATCCATTATTCTCTTTCCCTTTGTTAAGCAAACTTGACAAACTTTATTAAAATAAAACACAAGGCAAAATTTCAAATTAACAAGTGAAAGTAACGAAGGTTTCTTACAACTCAGCTCTTCTCTAGAAATATTGTGGATTCTCTGGTAAATAATGAGAGTTCTGCTTCACGTGTGGGATTTAGGAGTTCCAATGGATATTTTACAGTTCTTTAGCACTTTCCATCTAAGGAGCTCAAATGCTTTATGTAAATGTATTTATCCTCACAATATCCCTGGGAGGTAAATAAACAATATTATTCCATTTTGTACATGAGGACATTAAGGTACAAGGAGATGAAATTACTTGCCTAAGTTCACCCTGGCTATGGCACAGCCTAGAATAGAACACTCAATATTAGGAAAAACTTTTTCACTAGGAGGGTGGTGAAGCACTGGAATGGGTTACCTAGGGAGGTGATGGAATCTCCTTCCCTAGAGGTTTTTAAGGTCAGGCTTGACAAAGCCCTGGCTGGGATGATTTAGTTGGGGATTGGTCCTGCTTTGAGCAGGGGGTTGGACTAGATGATCTCCTGAGGTCCCTTCCAACCCTGATATTCTATGATCCTAGTGACTGATCTGCATCCCATGTTGCAGAGGAAGGAGAAAAGTCTCCAAGGTCCCTGCCAATCTGATCTGGGGGAAAATTCCTTCCCAACCTCACTGTTGTTCAGTTACACCCTGAGAACATGCGCTAGAACCAGCCAGCCAAGAACCTGAGAGAGAGAATGTTTGGTGTCACCTCAGAAACCTGCCCCTACATCATCCAGTATCCCATCTCCAGCTGCGGCCATCTCTGATGCTTCAGAGGAAGGAGACAAAAGACCCCAGATACACTGTAGGGAAAAAAATCCCTTCCTGACCCCTTCCTGGTCTTCAGCCCTGTGCCTCAACCACAGGTCCATCCTTCATGAGGGGAAGCATGGTCCACTAGATAAGGTAATGAACTGAGACTCAAGAGAAAATGGTTATATTTTCAGAACCTTGGATCTAGCTTAGAGAAAATTCCTCAAATTCCTCATGAAACTGCCTAAAGTTAGTGAAGATTCAGATAAGGATTTTCATGCCTAGGGCCTACCTCTAATTCTGCTCCTTCTAGGTTCCAGCAAAGACCAGAAGTAGGAAGTATGCAAAATTCCGTGAGACAGCCTGTTCTCATAATATTAGCTGCCTGATTTTACAAAGAGGATTTTGGATACATTTTAGCTGTGTATCTAAACTTTTAGGTATTTATGTGAATTAGACTGAAGCTAAATTTGTTTGCACATCCCTAATAGATACTTCATTTTCTTTTCAGGAAGCTGTAGTTGCAGAAAAGAAATTTCAGCAGAGCGGGTATGTAGATGGATAAAAACCAGATGCCTACAGGATAACATTTTATTTTCCATGTTTGTCACAAGTCATTCTGCCTACTTGTCACAAACATTAGAATGCTTTTCTTTAAATGTTATCCTGCACAGCTTTAGCATGGAGGACTGCTAATCAAACAGAAACCACCAGGCAGCCATAAAATGCTCTATTGCTCAATTAGAAAGATAAAAAGCTCTTCACAGGAACCTGTGGAACAACGGGAGAGATTTGGGTCACTGGCAGAGTACTGACTGGGACATTGGTCTATGTAGGCATTTTAACGTAAATAATCATAAGCTAAATATTCTTCCACTTTAATTTTAAATAATGATGAAGATAACAGAATTTTTGAAGCTTTGAAATCACCTCTATCTTTGCCACAGGAAGCATTGTAACACCATCCATTGTCCCTGCAACACTGAAGTAGAGGGGATTTCAGAGAACACATTATGGGAATGATGTCTGCGATTCAGAGTTTTGAGCTTCTTTCATTATGTTGACAGTTAGGGAAATGATTTCTCAGTTCTCCAGTAATAAAGGCAGTTATCATCTCACTGGATGATTGTAATGTTATATTGACTGTAAGTAAATACTTTAGCCAGCTCTAGTAATATAAACTCACCTTAAAAATCAAATCCTTTTTTCCATAGCGAAACTCCTTCAGCTGGGCTTGGATCTTTTTAGACTGCAAGTGGAAGATAATAAATTAATCTTTAAAATCATTTACATTTGAAAACCTGTGGAAGAGATGACAGCAAATTCTGACAATGGAAAAATGAATTTAGCTCAGACAACAAAAGTGAAGCAAAATCAAAAAGTCATTTCTCTTTTTCTCTCTTTTTTTCTTTTGCAAGGACAGCATGTCCAAACCAATTATGGGACCTAAGGAAGAGTTAAAAGGTGACCTCCAATTAAAATACATTCACAAGCTATCACATTGTTACATGCAGTTAGTTTAACTCATCTATTTCAGACACAAGATTTTATTAAATGTTCACAGCTAAGCACAAATGAAGGCAGCATGGGTGAAAATATTCAGAAGTGTTTAATGACTTCTACTATTATGTGTTTATTTGTACTTTGTGTGAGTCACATTGTACAGATCATATAGACAGCTGGTATAAAGTCCACAAAGCTATGCTGATTTATGTTCTCTGAGGATCTGACCCAGAAAGGCTTTTTTTTTTTATTTTAAGAAAAATATTTGTTGTTAAACTAATTTCAAATCCATGTATTCAACTTTTCTTATATATTTTTACAAGGTTTTATAAAAACAGGGTCTGAACTATACTGAGTTCCTTTATCCATTGATAAAAACAACAAGGAGTCTGGTGGCACCTTAAAGACTAACAGATTTATTTGGGCATAAGCTTTTGTGGGTAAAGGTTTTTACCCACGAAAGCTTATGCCCAAATAAATCTGATGCATCTGAAGAAGTGAGGTTTTTACCCACAAAAGCTTATGCCCAAATAAATCTGTTAGTCTTTAAGGTGCCACCAGACTCCTTGTTGTTTTTGTAGATACAGACTAACACGGCTACCCCCTGATACTTTATCCACTGATATTTTCCTCCCCTTTATCTGAGCAGCCAGCCCAAATAAAGTATTTTCTGGCTTCACAATTGTAATAATTCCAACAGGTCTTCAAATTAGATACTATTGTAAAGTCTTAAGTACTTCATTGCCAGCTGTTTTGGAGTTTTTATTGCTGTGGTGAGGTTTTTAACACCTTCCCTTCCCCCATCAATTTGCATGTTTAATGACATCTTCTTTATGGTATTGAATGATCTCAGATATTTAGAGTTTTGTGGAATGAAATTCAAAACTCATCCCAAGTCCATTGAAAAGGGACATCAACCTTGAGAATGACTTATCAAAGGAGTTGGCACATTCTCCATAACTGGGACCTTTTAAGTGAGGCCATGTCTACACTGATCTTTCACCATTAAAAATTTTGTCACTCAGGGACATGAAAAAAACACCTCCCTGAATGACAGAAGTTTTAACAATAAAAAGCACTGCTGTGGACAGTGCTTTGTTGGTGGGAACTGCTCTCCCATTGGAGTTGGTGTTATTTTGTTGCTGGGAGAGCTCTCTCCTGGTGCCAAAAAGAAGCTACACTGAGTGCCTTACAATGGTACAGTTGTAGTGGCACAGCCACGCCGTTGTAAGGTGTGCAGTGTAGACATAGCCTGTGATTGCATGTCTTTCTAAAAGATATGTTATAATTTTGTGACAAGTTGTTGGGCTAGATGAAGGAATCACTGAGTGAAATTCTACAGCTTGTCTAATGCGGGAGGTAAGACCAAATAATCATAATGGGTCCCTTCTGGCCTCTAATCTATGGATATATGAACAAAAATCCTAAGGCTCAAAACTTTTTGAATGGACATTTTAAAGTTCTGAGCTAACTTGGACCACTACAGTTTTCTAAATAAATGTGTCAATTTAAAAAAAAAAAAAAAATGTGGTTTCACATGGTTATGAGGAGAAACCAGGTGAAACCTTGCAGCTTTGCTTTTACTTTGCTTTCAGTTTACAAGTTCATTTAGGCCTATAACTCAATATGAAACTCAGAGTTTGAAGACCACTCACAAAGTGAAACTGAAGAAAAGGTTCACCTGAAGCCGAGATTAGCATATTTCACCTCTACCTTCTGAGCTATCCTTCTATTCCACATTTCTTCCCCCCCCCCCACTCCTTATGGCCCCTATGCTTATTTTGGAGAACGGAATGTGCCAAGGCTCTATTCTAAGGAAAGGTCAGTATGGCTCTGTGGACTACCAGGTACAACCATTAGTACACTTCAATCCTACGGGTCAAATTCTGATCCAATTAAAACAATGGCAACACTGACCTTAATGGAACCAGGATTTGGTCCTAAAACAATATGTAATCTCTCTGACATATACAGCTGCCACTGAACTATAGGAAAGTCTAAAAATCACTCCCTTAGAAAATTCTCACACTCAGTATCTCAGGGGTAGGGGGGTCTGCAGCATTTTCCAGTCACTAGTAACTAACTGTTTAAGGGTTTGTACTCCAATAACAAACCATGGAGGTCAAATGAACACATAAATAGTTACTTTATATTATATATATGAAAGCATGGTTGCTATTCCACCCTGAATTATCCTAAGAAGACTGAATAGAGGAAAGATGCCAGATTGGTGGGCACAGGTGTGAGGTATTATATTGTAAGTCAAGCTGAAGGCTAGCCTTTGAAAAGGAATTTAAAACCCTGAGCTTTGGCCCAGTCTTCCAGAAAGATTAAAATCAACCTTCAAAGGGAAAATGTCTCTTGCCAGCTGTACAGCTCACATAGCATTGCTTGCTGGCTTCACTACTAATCAACACTGGCATTTGTTAACGAGGAGACCTTTTGTCATGTCTTACCAGCTGATGTCTAAGACCACATTGACCAGCTTTTTCCTGAACATGCTAGTAGAAAACACTATGTCTGTTTTATAATTGATACTAGCAGCACTGTATCCCTGTGGCTCTTTGTCAGATCTGTAACTGACTAACAATCTGAGACAGTGTCACACACACACCTTTCAATCATGATGATAGTGGCAGCTTTTTATTCAACATTAGACTTTTTATGCTGTGCTAGTTTTTAGTGTAAAAGTCCCAGTGATTCTTAGAGAACAGCTACAGCAAAATAAATAAAGGTTTATTCTTACATTAGTATCACCCATTTGCTAATTGCACAACTAGCTGGTAAAATTAATATTCATAGAGCTAATTTCATCCCTAGTGGAACTCCACTTAGGTCAATGAGCTGACACTGGGGGATGTGTTCACCCTGTAAGAGTTTATGGATGTAACGTAGGATTCTGCCCTCTATCGTGTTGGTGCAAGGAGGACACAGAGAATTTCTACCTTTTCTTCTCCCTTTGCAGTCAGCAGAGCAGGATTTCCAAGTAGCATTTAAAGGAGAAAAAGAAAGGGCAACCTACTACCATGCCATTCCATACACCTCAGCCTAAAGGGATTTTGTTCTACTATCAGAGGGAGTGACACACCAGCATCCACCTAGTATGTATGCTTCATTCTGCATATTACTCCTATTCAGAACAGAAGCAAACAGTGTGTATTTCCCTGTCTGACCCCACTGAATCCTGGCAAGAGTACAGCACCAAAGCACCCACTGGACAGCATCTCATCCTAGCTGTGCTGGCCAGGTTTAACACATAATTCATAAAGACTACCTATAAAGCTTAATGTCCTGGCACTTGAAAAGTAAGGCACATTCACAATCTGCTACCACAGGCTCTTTGTATAATCCAGAGTTCAGTTCTTTGAAATTCCCTGACGGCAAGGCATACTACACCATACTATACTATGAATTGTACTGTGCATTATAAGAGTTCCATTGGTTTCTCATACTGTACTGTATGTTAATAAGTGCTTTTCAGTTAGGTCACATATTGTTGGGCTAATAAATTAGTAGTTTGTTCATGGGTTAAATCCTAAATTCCTTACTTAGCTTTTACATAATTCAATTTCAGAATTGATTTGAAGGCAATTTACTAGGTAAAGGACTGAGGAAAAACCTCAGAACTTGGCACCATAAAAATAAGTGGTGTATTTCATTAGATGCACTAAAATATAGTGCCTCCACATAAACTGCCTCCAAATTTAATTCTATTTCATATTGTGCATCAATTTGAAAATAATGTGAGAGTATGTGGGGATTACCGGTAAGTCTCCTCCGACCTGCTGGTTTGAGCCATAGAAATTAATGAAATCTCTCTACTGCTCTCAACTGTGATCATCCTACACAGAGAATTAGGCCGGTTGATCTGGATTGCAGGCCACTGCCTCACCCCTCCTTCAGAATTGTATGCCATGCCTCCCTCCTTAGGGTTTCATTAGAGAAAGTAGAGCTCCCCAGTATGCAAAGTGAAGTCTGGCGTGCTTTTGCTGCCTGTAATCCCTAACCCTCCCTTGTGAGGTGGAACCAATGCAATTCTCAGCACTTTAGGTTCTTCTGTGTCTGCAGAAGCAGGAAGACACCAGCTGGTCCATAAGGAGCAATGTTACAGTTAGATTTCTTAACATCCATGTGTATGATTCACTATGATTCTCCTGCTGTTCATTTTGATGAGAACTCCACCTCAACTAATCTGGTCTCTCATGTAAACAGATATTGAGATAGAGAGGTCTTTTTAAAACACATCTTACTTTTAAAAATGTATGTTACTTTAAGAGGGCTCTAACTTGAAAGATACGTCAATGAGAATTTTTAGAGACAGATTGCAAGCAGTTTTGATTCTGACCACTTCAAACTCTCAGAGTAAAGACAAGATTTATTGGCAATATACCGATTGACACTGATTTCATATAAAACACTGGAAAGTCAAATTCCCTGTTTTCCATTTAAATGTAGAGGTCAGTGCTGGTATATACACAGTTATGTTGCAAATATTCAAATGTATTTAAATAAGATGCAAAGCTAATAGAAAAAAATAAAGTTAAATAATGCTAAACATTCAAGATGTGATGAACCCCAAGGAAATTAGCAAGAGAGAAAAAAAATAACACTATCATATTTTTAGGCCAGGACTTAATTCCGTGGTATAAAGGGAGAGAAAAATACATTTAAAACCAAATACTGTAGAGTAAACCAGAAAGATACGATGATGTAGCTTGAACAAAGTGAGAGAAAAGAATCTATTGCTTCTGACTGCTGCAGATTTCTTGGATACAATGGGCTAGATCTCCTGCGGTGTAGCTCAATTGAAATAAATGGAAATCAGTTATTTAGACTATGTATCTGGCTGTATAACTTTGAAAATACAAGTTTTCAAATCTTTTTCTGAGTTAAAATGTACTTGATTCAAGTGTGATAATTCTGTGGTGTTCTAGCAACAAGCATTGACTTCTGCAGACTCATCAGAATGAGAGAGAAACGTTTTATTATTAGATCATCTTGCCTATCTTCTTGGCAATGCATAATTGTTCCCTAGAGTACACTATTGTTGATAACTCTTCTCTATTTTTATGCTTCTCCAGTTTGATTTCATTGAAGTTACTCATGATTTACATCATTAGGACTTGATTCTTATTTGAGAATGTGGGAATCAATAGTAACTCATCTGACTACTCCTGTTGACTACAGGGAACTACTCAAATAAGTGCATAACTTTATTCACTTCAATAGCACCCATTAGTAGCTAGCATGACCATTCATATGAGCAAAAATACTTACATGTTTAAGTATTTGAAGAATCAGGGCTTTTATATTGTCTGTATGAGATTGCCAGCTCTTTGGCAGAGGTACCATTTCTTATTCTATATTTGGTAACGTGCCATGCATGGATTTTTAAATCATACACGGTTTTAACATTAAAAATAATTTCTCCAGTGCTTTATTCAGAAGTCTTTAAAATTATTCAAACAATGAAGTTACTACTACTTTTTGGTATTGGGGCCAATGGAGAAAATCAATGCTTTTGAGCCTGGGATTCAGCAGACAATCTCCTCCAATGATCTCAAATCTAAATGTATGGATTTACTTTGTCTAAAAACGGAGACTGTATTTTGTTTCCTGATGTATGCTTTTGTCATGGGAGCAAATGAAAGGAGATTTTAGATGCATGGGCTCTTTGAACACTAGCTGTCTCTCCAGGTGTGTTAGGTAAAATTCTACTCACCTCTTCTGCATGAATACCACAAAGCTTGTTTCCCGACAGGAGTTTGTTTTTCAGGCTTTTGTTCTGAGAAAAGAATATGGTTTTACTATTGAGAAATACTAAAATATTAAGGAATGCTTTAAATATTTTAACATGTTGGTTTTATTTTTTACTAGATAAGATCTTCAAGATGTTAGTCAGGCCACAAATAAATATGAAGCCAAGATAAATGTATAATGGTACAGTATTCAGAAGGCGGGTGGTTTTTGCATTAAAATATTCATTCACAGAGACAGATCTGCACACTATAAACTTTCAAAACACTATATGAATTAAGCTGAAAGACATTTATTTAATCTCAATATGATGAGAAAAGACAGGGGCCAGATCCTCATCTAGTATAAATCAGCATTACGGAGCACTGTCTTCAGTGGAGCTAAGGCAATTTACAGCAGCTGAGGGTCTGGCCCAGTATCCCACCATTGAACCCTAAAGTCAAGAGTTAAAGATTCTTTTCATTGTAAAATTGTTTAATTTAAAATTGGCACAAAGTCTGAAACATTAAATGCTGAGTCCCCTCATTTCACTCCCACCATTCAACCTTCTTTTCTACCATAGCAGTTTTAAATTTCACTTATTTACTGAAATGAAAATTGATTATAATGTTAATAAAATGAAATTTCAACTAGCCTAGTAATATTCCCACACACTAACTTTTTTTCTATATTCTTTCTTTTTGCTGATATCGTGCTATAGTTGATAGCCAAGGGTATTTACCTTTACAGATTCTCCACTAGGTGACTAGCTGCCTAGCTTTGAAAATTATTTTTGCTCTCTTTAAATTCTTCCCTCTTGAATTAAGAATGCAGTCAGCCAGATCCTGAGCTGGAGTAAATCAGTATAACTGTGACAAAATGGAGTTACACCAATTTATATCAGCTGAGGATCTGTTCCCACCTTTTTAGCTCATTTCTCTTGAATGACTTTACCATGCTGAATTCCTCAAACACATTACCGTAAGAGCTGAACAGAATTCTATTTCACTATTTTTATTTCAATTTCCTGTCCTCATTATTACACTGCAGCCCACTGAGATTCATATTTTATTTGGTGTAGGACATTAAGGAGCCTTATGAAAAACCTAAAGTAGTTTCTAATGGTTCTTGGGTTTTTTGTTTTTTAAGTACCACACTAGACTAATATAGAGCTTGCATAATTTATACTAAGGACCTGCATTTTTTATATATTAACAATCTTTAGGAAATTGACGAGCTGTGCAGATGCTGTCTATCTGGGATTGTACTGTCAAAGAGTGCATGTGATGGAGGTAACAGGGCAGAAATGACTTAACAAATGTTACATACCCATATTGCTAACCCTTCAGGGAAATTTCATTAGGTTATTTTCGTATACATCAGCCAATGTAATGCATACTGTAGCTATACTTTTCAATGTTAAAAAACACTATCAACAATGTTTCTACAAAGCTATATATTGTACTCCAGTGTGTAGCCATGGGCAACACACAAGAGAGGCAAGAAATGAGAAATGTTAGCAGCTCAACACACAGTGTTCTCAACAGGTCAGCACAAAGGGCAGGGTCAACACCTCTCACATTAAATCCTGCAAAGTCAGTGGATCTCCAAAAAGTTTCCCTAGTAAAGATTCCCTCTCATCATTTTATTGGGTGGACAGGAAGAGAATCCTGCCCCACTTCCTGCTTTCCCCCCTAGAAACAGACTGCTGGAACTACCTCCAAACCTCATAGATCCCAAGGAATCAGTCGGAGACTGTGCTTCTGCAGAGCTCTCGCCCCATAGCCCTCCTCCATAGCAGTGCATCTCTACTCGAGCGGAGGCACCCGGGAATCTCTGTGTTCATATCTGCACTGGAAGTCCCCTTTAGCAGGAGGATCCCACCTTCAGAGGACAGGTAATAAACCCTGATGTCAAATCATTTTCTCTTAGCAACCTGCAAGGCCAGTAGAAAGATGTCCATACCCAATGTTGGGCCATCCATTCCCAATTGCTTCCACTGCAATGGATCCTGAGCCCAAAAAAGCACTCTCCAAGAGATCTTAGGAAACGAGAAGTCAGTGTTGTGGAAGGGGTGGGTGAGAGCTTCATGTGTGAAGGAAACTCTGCGAGTGTAACTTGGGGGCAGGGCCAGATTAAGGGGCAGGCTACTCAGGTGATTGCCTGGGGTGCTAGGCTTTGGGTGCTGCTTTTGTTGTTAGTGACAAAAGGGGAAATAGAATGTTTGAAATAAAATGTGTCAGGTATTCTGTATGTGGATTCATTTTTCTTTAACCTCCTAGAATGTTCTGGATCTTTGTAGAATCTCTTATATGATAGGGATCAATCATGCATTCAAGTTGTGCATCAAAGTCATGAAATAGGCTACATATGCAATAAAAAAATAAGGTATTCAAAAGTTTAACAAATGGAGGTGGGAGGGGGGAGTGCCAAAGACACTCCTTGCCTGGGGTGTCATTTGGTCTTTGCCCCTTGCCAAAGTTGTTAACATTTTTCCCACTGAATGCCTTTCGAGTGGCTATTTTCTGATGTTGTTTTGTGCAGACGCTGAGAATTTAGTTCTCCCTCACTGTAATACAATAAAGGCTAAATAGAAACCTTCTAAGGTTTTCCTTCCCCTCCACCTCCTCCCCTCATATTCCTCTTTCTGTGTGTTTCTTGGGGGGTTGTATTTCTAAAAAGAAGCATTTAAAATTACCAGAAGACAGTTTTTAAATTGTAATCTATGAATACAAATCACTTACAATACTGCCTGGGGCATTGCCAACATGTAACAGGTATACACAAGTAGATGAAAATAGGACTGTGTGGACTATGGGATGACATTATCTGTATAGGAAGTACATTCATTTTGATCTGTACTTAGTTATGGACCTGCTGTGGACAGTATTTATATTGAGCATATTTTACACCTTTTGAAGTATTTGGTACGGTGACCCATTTCCCCTAATTGAACACGAAAAGGCAAAAAGATAAGAAGGGGCTATAAGATATCTGCATCTTTAGGCACCTAAATACCATTAAAATCTGGTCCAGAATTATGAAGTGATAGAGACAACAATAATTATCATACTTTCCCAAGGAAGGTGAATATGACTACTCCTATTTTACAGATGGGAATACAGAATGAGTGGCCTGTCCAAAGCCACATAGCAGCTCATTGGCAGAGCCAGGAATAGAACCCAAATCTCCTGTACCTTAACCCTGAAACACTGTGCCTCAATAAAGACACAGATTTACTTCTTCCCAGACCTGTCCTACCACACAGTTTAAAAGAGAGTCTCTCGTTTCAAAGAATATTTCATAAAAAGAAATCAATGGAAGGGGTAACTTTGCATGGTCACATCCAGAATGCTTAGACTTTTGGTCCACAATAAAGAATTATATGTACTCTTATTTCTTATTTGCAGGTAGGATATTTAAAGAGGCTGAGGGAATTAAATACCAACTCCCATTGACTTTCAATGAGAATTCAGCTCTTAAATCCCTCTGACTTCTTGAAAAATCCCAACCAGCTCTGTTACCCTTGGCTGTATTATTTGGATTAACTCTGTGGTCTTCGCTCAGTGTAAAGAAGTGTGAAATTTTTAATGTAGTTGGAACAGTAAAATTGAAGGGGGGGGGGAGGGAGAAAGGGTTTTTAAGCCACAAAAGGGAAACCTTAAAATGCTGAGAGGTGCACTCACCACAGAGAGGTGTATTCCCCACAAACAATTGGCCTGAATTTTAGTAGGTAAGTAACCAGCACAGCTGGCTTTTAAAATGTTTTTTCTTGACAGGTTGTCAGGTGCCTAGAGATACACAGCCATTCTGTTGACTCACCCTGGAAACCAAATTAAGTGGGTCTCATTAGCTTCAGCTCCTGACTGTAAATGGGTCAAGTTTTGCTCTCATGGCAGAACTAAGGGCCAAGGCATGAAAAGAAAAAACATAGGAACAGGAGGAAGCACTGACTGAGTCTTGTGTTTGTTGTGATTTAAGTTAAATGTAAACTCCAGGAGGTGAGTAAATTCAGACTGCAGCTAAGTGGGAATTTTTCAAACAACCCAGCTTTTTGTCAGAAAATGACAACTAGTTTAGACAAAAACTTTTCACGGGAACGTACCACTATTGATAAAGCTTTTGTTGAGGGAAGGTTTTTCAGTCCAGGATGAAGTTTCTGGTCGGAGGAGCAGAACGGGTGGGGGAGCATTCATCTGAGATATAAGACACCCACATTTAAGTCCTTGATCTGAACCATGCAGAGCTAGGTCTCCCACATCCCAAGCGAGTGCCCTAACCACCAGTTTACTGGTGATTCTAGGGTGACACTCTCTCTCTTTCTCTTTTTATAATTTTCAAAAGGTCTCACTTTCATTCCAGAACAGAATGGGCATTTTTTCAAAATCTCAAAAATGTTCACAAGATGGGAAAACCATTTTCCACCCAGCTCTAGTTCAGACCAGGGGCCAGATTCTCAGCTGGTACAATTCAGCCTAGCTTCACTGAAGTCAGTGGAGTTTCATCAGCTGTCATAAGCTGAGAAACTGGACTAATATTTCTAGTGTGTACACGTGTGCGTGCATGCAAACATGCATGTGCTATGAAAGAAGCCCACTGAGAATGCCTCTCATGTACCGTGACTCTTTCTTACTTTTCACAGGGAACACCTAACTCCCCTAAATGGAAAGGGTGGGTATGTTGGGAACAGTTGGGAAAGCTGGGTATTTCAATAGCTACCCTTTGATGAAGAATAGCTTCTCTGATGAAGGGTAGGTAGCCCCTTGAAAGAATGAACCCAGAAAGATGGAGTATTCCTCTTTAAACCATTCCAGCTGCAACTGGTCACTATTTTTTATAGTGTGGCTTGCTGGATCTAGAAAATCTAAATCAAAGGAATTAGAAAAACTGAAATAAAATAATGGTGAGCCCATTCGCCCTGTGCTAATGAACCATGAACATATGGAAACCTAACCCACCACCTTTGATTCATTTAGCACAATGTAAATTTATTACTGAATAGCAATGGCATTCTCTAAAATTTTGCATGGGAAATATACTGGCATTTGAAAAAGAATATTAATTGGTTTCAGTACATCAATTTAGATTTAAGTCTATGTCTCAGTGGAAAACCTGGAAGCTTTATTCGTGAATTAGACATATGCAGTTTTTACCAATGCAAAGAAATTCCCATGCTATTTGAATTCCCTCATGTGCCTTTTACACAATTCCTGGGTAATGACAAAGTACAGCATCTTGTTTCACACACACCTCACCCTGTTCCTCTCTATTACACACTAACACAGGTTGCTTCTGCAATGATAAATAGTTTCAAGTTGCTTAAAATAGGTGTTCACAGTACTACAAGGCAATGATATTATACTGCAGATTCTCTCCTGTGCAAAGATATGTTTGTTGCATCAGAAAGGGGGAACAAGTTTGGCCACCTCAATTCTCATGGCGCATTTACTATTAACTGCTATTGCTATTTATTTGTACTACCATAGCACCTAGCATCCTTAGTTGTGGACTTTGTGGACTAAGAGCTTACAATCTACATAGAAGACAAGAGATAATGGTGGATAGCATTAGGAACCAATGAGATAGTTGCACTGGTCCTGGACCATCAGTATAAATTAGAGCAGTTTAGGAGCCATTTTAATTTATACTAACTGGCTATGATCATGTTAGTTGTGAATTGCTGTATTGCAGGTACACTCTTGCCCTACCACCAACACCCCTGTGCTAGGGTTCAAATGGCATAGGCATCAGCTATGTCACTTTATGCTAGCTAAGAGATCCCTTATGCTAGCAGAATTGATAGTCTGTTAGAGCTAGATTTTGCCTAGAATGGAGGGAATTTTGGTATTTACTATTTGGCATTTACCAAACTCTGGACACATTGCACTGACAGGTACTGTTTTGCATCCTGATTATAATCTATGATTTCCTCCTGCAGCAAATGAAGCATGCTTGACCTGTATTATTGCTGTATCTGAGCCCCAGTGATAATCTGATCAGGATTCTTGTTTAAGGGCCATTTTCATGAAGAGTCTGCTTTCATTTGTATTCCGTAACTGTTTGGTAAAAGAGGCTTTCAGTAATTAGTTCAATTAACTAATCCACAAGGCTCTGAGGTTGCAAATTCTTACTGAGTCAGGAAAAAAAGTTCAAAATTAGGTCTCATACCGATTTAAAATGACCTTTCTTGTTTCCCAGTTAAGCACCCCAAACTGGGATAAACTAAAAAAAATATTTAAAATTGAACTGGGATGTTACACGGTCACTTTTTCACAACACTATATATGTTTTATATTCTTAAACAGGGTTAGATTAAAAAGATATTTCAAGTTTAAAAAACAAGATATGTACGTAAAACATAATTGTTTAAGTATCCATTAATGTGTTTTTAATAGTCAGTCTATCTTTAAAAAAATATACAATAATGACTGCAACTAGATTTACCCCTTTAAATTTAGAGCAAGTATCCTATTATATCCAAACTAAATGTGTAGTTAAGTGTATTTAGGTTGCTTGAAATGCTAATATCACAGAGTGCTTTGCTGAAACATTTGCATCATCGTATCATTAAGCACATTGAACAACTGTAATTTAAGTCTAAAGCCTCATTCCCCTTTCTGTTATTTAACTTCTTTGCATCAGCAGTTTCAATGCATCCATAAATTTAGCTGCAGTTGAAACCTGCCTTGGTTGTTCCTCAGACTTGTAGTAATCTTAGGGCTGTTATACATAGTACATTATTCTGCAGAAGAAGGATGTAAATTCTAGTGCACACTAGTGTGTCATGTGCGAAACTGACCGGTGTGGACACAGCTGAGACACACTAAAAATTCTCTAGTGCACGTTAACGTCATCCAGTTACATTAATGTGCGCTAGAGAGTGCACCAGCAGTGCACTAAAATTTACACCCCTCTGGTGTGTAGTGCACTGTTTAGACAATTCCCTACTCATCTCCCTTCCAAGCAGCTGACAAATCTGACTAGACATTGGATACTTATAGATAGGATATACACAGGAATGTGTATGGCAGAGGTGGATCAGCCATCAGTGACCTTCCGGGGGTGCGGGTGGGGGGTGGAGAACTTTTAACAACAGATAGGACCT
This sequence comes from Emys orbicularis, assembly GCF_028017835.1. Taxonomy (NCBI): domain Eukaryota; kingdom Metazoa; phylum Chordata; order Testudines; family Emydidae; genus Emys; species Emys orbicularis. The sequence continues at coordinate 90,457,287 of NC_088686.1, read as the reverse complement.
GATTACAGACACTTTATACAAGTTTCCAGGTGAAAATAAAAATCTTTGGGCCTTGCCTAAAAATAATTAGCAGTTCCATGCTTGGAGTTTTGGTTGTGGTGTTATTGTTTTTTAAATTATTTATTTTTAAATAGGTGAAAAGGCCATTCTGAAAGTCAAATCTATGCCTTTTTACCTTGTACTTCAATTACATTTACACTGTAATTGTGAATACAGGGATCTCTCATAATCTTGTGATATCTGTGAACTGGAAATGTGAAGGGAAAAGAGACGGGGGTGAATTCATCATCAGGAGAGTTGATAGAAATCCCTATATTTAATATCCTTCTTTTATCAAATATTTTTATTTTTTAATGAAAAGGTGTGACACCTTCATTGTTTGCAGTAGGCCTTTGAAATTGATCAGGGAAAAAAACCTCCAGGCTAGATAAGTACCTTTTCTTTGTTCCATGAAATTCCATTGAGAATGAGCTGAGTTATAAACGTTTAAAAATCACCTTTTGGTCAGTTTGGCAGCATGCCAAAATAATGCCAACATTCTAAAGATCTGGGCCCCTGATGCCACCAAAGCAACAGTAGCAGGGCATACTTCACTGGGAAACCTGAGAGCAGACAGTCTGTCAGAGAGAGACAGAGAGAGCGAGCACAGCTGCTGTCCCCACCATCAGCCTCACTTCCTCAGTATCACACACATGGCACTAGTGGCCCATTTCTTACTCTGGGATGAAAACACTCTCATGCTGGTTAAGTAATGTAATTAGCCTTGTAGTTCATGTGAAGCAGACTACATGGCACTGCAGAAAAGCCAGGGTTCAAACCCCTGTTGATGCACGCTGAGGGAGCCATTACAGTTATGCATTAATGGAAAGTTATTCAGGGTGCAAAATCAAATACTCATGTTAGGAAATGCCAGATTTATGGTTTTCATGCAATCTTAATTTGTGCATGTTACCCCCTTTTGACCCAAGCTGCTAGTGAAAGTTCAGGGCCCTGATGATGTCTCAGTTGAGTAGAAATTGATGGAATCTGGTATTTTCTTTGATGCAGTCTTGTTTATTTTACAAGGAATGTACAAAGTCTTGCTTCTCTGAATGCAAGAGGGACCAAAATTATCCTTAGCTTACAGGGCTAAGATTCGTTCAGACAATATCCTTGATCCAGACCTCTCTCTATGCTTCTCCAGGGTCACACCATGCTTACAGGTTCACAGCCATTTTTGTCTTAGGTGGGGAGCTTGTGAATAACTTATAATTGAAAGTATGTTCAAACCCAGTCTCAAAGAGGTTTGTGATCAATGCGCTCACCAGTCGCCCTCAACATAACATGAATATAGGCTTTATCATACAGTCTTTAATTACATGATCATACACTATTTCTTCCACGGGACCCCTGCCTCAGTCAGTGTTAGGGAGATCAGACGTCCCAATATTATCGGGACAGTCCCAATTTTAGGGGACTTGTCTCGCGTCCTGACCTTACATCGATCGGGACGCCCTTTGTCCCGATATTGGGGACCATTCAGACCACAGCTGCTGTGCCGCCACTCACCACTTCCTGGGGCAGCTCCCAGCACCCGCCCGCCGGCAGGAGCGCCACGTGCTGCAGGGGCGGGGCTTGCAGGCACCAGGAGTGGTCAGAGAGCCCTCCCACCCTCCCTCCCCCCCGTCCCAACCTGACTCGCAACCCTAGGAGCCAGAGGGACCAGCCTGCTGGATGCTTCCTGGGATGGGAGCCGTCCCAGGTGAGCACCGCCGGGACTCCCCACCTCGCCCCCTGGCAGGTCCCTCTGGCTCTTAGGGTTGGGGGGGGGCTCTGCATGCTGCCGGCACCTGCAAGCCCCGCTCCGCGGCTCCGGCAGCTCCCATTGGTGCTTTTCCCGGCCAATGGGAGCCACGGAGCTCACACTTGTGGCGGGCGCAGCATGTGGAGAGTCTGGAGACTCCCCTCGCCGCTCTCACCCTAGGAGCCAGAGACCTCCCAGCAGGGCTGGTGAGTGCGGCCAGGGAAGGGGGCAGGATGTGATGGAGTGAATGTCTGGGAGGTGTGGGGGGGGTGCTGGGCTGTGAGGGTGTGGAGGGCGCTGGGCAGTGGGGGAGGTTTGTTTGTTTTGGGGTGCTAGACAGTGGGGGCCTGTTGGGGGGTGCTGGGCACTGGGGGAGATCTGTGTGTGTCAGGGCACTGCGGGTCGGTGTGGGGCATTGTGTAGTTGTGGGGGTGGGGTTGTGGGGAAGGAAGGGAGGCAGGAAGGGAGGGAGGGGAAATCTGTGTGTACTGGGAAATTAGCGAGTGGAGGGGGTTCTGTGTGGGGGTGCTGGGCAGCTGTGGTGGGGCTGTGGGCAGGGGGGCGCTGGGCGGGGTGTGTGTGCACAGCACTGTGCATTTGTGGTGGAAGGGTTGTAGGGAGGCTCTGGACATAGTGGATCCAGGGGGAGCTGGGCAGTGGAGTTGTGTGGCGCAGCATGGGCCCACCCCCAACAGGAAGGGGCATGCTGGTAGCACAGGGCCAGGCGGACCAGTGTGCCTCTGGCTCCGGTCGGGGCTGTGCACCTGTGTCTGTCTGTCTTCCCCCTCTCCCCGCTCACCCAATGTGTCCTGATATTTCACTCTTGCGATCTGGTCATCCTAGTCAGCGTACAAGATGTATGCAAAAGGGGTCATAATTAAAATTGCGTGGACAACCATAAGTCTGGCATTTACTGAAACTTAAATAATATTTTAAACTTTTTTATATATCATTTTCAGATGTGCATACAATTTATAGCCCTAACCCAATCCTATGTTAACATACTCTATTGCATTAAAGAGCTAAAACATCATAGCAAATCTGAGGACATGCTTCAAGCACAGTTGTGCAAATGTCAGTTGAAACTTAGGACAATAAACTTTGCCTTACAAAAGTACAGTAAGAATCATTATCCCATTTTATATATTGATAAACCGAGACACAAATGGGATAAAGGCCAAAGTGTTCAAACTTCATTGCCTAAAGTTAGGGACCTAAATCTGTATTTAGGCACCTAAATAAATGGCTAAATCCTCAGAGGTGTTGAACACCTACGGCATCCATTGACTCCAATGAGAGCAAGATCAGGCCCTTAATCTGACACAGCACACACAATCCCTACTAGAAGTGTGATGTACTGTAGCCAAGAACTGCTAAGCAGAGAAACAATACACCTCTACCCCGATATAATGCGACCTGATATAACACAAATTCGGCTATAACGTGGTAAAGCAGTGCTCCGGGGGGGCGGGGCTGCGTACTCCGGCGGATCAAAGCAAGTTCGATATAACGCGTTTCACCTATAACGCAGTAAGATTTTTTGGCTCCCAAGGACAGCGTTATATCGGGGTAGAGGTGTACCACATACGCAGTGTCATGACTTAGACTTGGGCAGTTAGACCTACTGGTCAGTGCTAGAGTCAGGAGGCAGGCAGGGGAAAGTTACTGGGAGGTCAGAGTCCAAGACAGGACAGACGGTAACCAGAGTCAGGTGTCAGGAGGCAGGTAGGGTTAGGTTACCAGGAGATTGGGGCCAGTTGCCAGGTTACAGACTGCTATCAAACAATAAAGTTGAGGACAAACCAGTGTTAGACGCCAGAGTCTAGGGTCTATCATAGCAGGGCCTGGAGCAGAGGCAGGCAGGCAGTCTGTGTGGTTGCTCAGACAGCTTCCCTTCATGGCTTCCTGGTTTAAATACTGGTGCTGAACAAGCAGTGGGCTGTGGGGGGCAACTCAGGTCCTGTTGCATGGTACTTCCAACCAAGCCCAGACTCACATGGGCCTCCCATGGGAGCCTAGCCTAAGCCTCCCATGGGGATATCAGCTGCCCAGAACCCTCATAGTTCTACATTCCACCCCTGCAGGTCCTTACAGGCAGATTCAGCACAAAACTATCAGTCTCATCACCAACACTTTTGAGAAGCAAGGGCACAGAGTATATAAATGCAAAGAAAATCATTTTCCCCTCAGAAAATTATTCCTGACAATCAGTGCCAATCTAGACAGTTTATCTGATGTCTGGCAGGAGTTATTTGTTTTGTATAAGATAAATTTTTCTCTGCCTCTGCTTGATGAATAGTGCAAATCAAACCATGCTGAGTCCTCACTCATGTCCAGAACATTTCATATAGGTGTTTAAAAAAACAAAAAACAAAAACCCACAAAACTATAAGGTGCTCAGTAAGAATGTGACAGAGGCGATTGCCAAGATGAAATATTTTCCATTTCCTGTTTAACAATAGCTATTCACAGGACCCTGATGGAGGAAATCAGAAGGCAGCAATAGACAAAAATCAAATATCTAGGCCTTATCTGATGTCACATTGTGCTGGTACCCTGAGTGGTCTGGATATTAGCTTTGTATTGTATGATGTTGAGAAAGTGTTTTATGTGGCATGAAATAGTGAGCCTGGTTTCATCCTGTCAGGGTCGACTCCTTATGAAGTAGATAAATTAAGTTTCATGTAGTTTACTGTGTGCACATTTTTCAGTTAATACCTTAAGAACTCAGGTTCTATCTGCTCTTCATGAACATTAGAGATACATGACACTTTTTGTAAGAATAGGAGTTTGCCTCCGTATTCTTCACCAAAGGTTCCTTTCCCACATTGTTGAACAGCCTTATGTGTGTGGACTAGCTGATGGCCTCTGCACCAGCAGTGGTGAGCCTGTGTGCGCAGTACATAATTTCTGAAGTGCTCTGGGATCAATCAGAATGAGCCTTGCTAGGTAAATGTAAGGTATCTTATAATTAATAGCAACATTGCTTTAGGAGCTATTGTTGAAGATTTCAGAGGTATGGTCTTATACAGAACGTGTTACACTCCATATGCACATACTATAAAGGGCTACTGGAATACCTCCCTAAAAAAAAAAAAAAAAAAAAAAAAAAAACCCACAGTGAACAATAGATGTTTTGCTATATTTATTCTATATTTCCTATATTATGGGAATAATGTTACAGGGTAATGGGTTAGATGGGTACAGGGCTATGTTAATACACAAACATTTATATTTGTTCTGTTAGTGGCCAAGAGAACACCCTCATAATTCCTGCTAGCTGCATCAAGGGTGCAATATCATTTTGAGGAGGACAGAACTAGAGATATACCTAAATTTATACCGTAAGGGTTCCTCAGAAACATCTGGTCACCTCACCCACATGGACTTTACCAGTGCTTTGAGACCTAACTTTTTAAATCTGCAAATAAAGACATCTGCTTTACTACTCCGTTTTAAGCCAATTACCTCAATTAGGTGAATCCCAAAATAAAATCTAGAGGGCTGTCATGTAGGTTTTAGCTATAGTCCTGTGTTGGGTGATGCATGACCCCTCTATGATCTGGGAAGCACCATGATTCTAGGAGCTCTCAGGCACGCACTAGGAGAACAAACACTGTGGCATCCCTATAGGGTGTGCAGCATACATATCTCCATGCAGCTGACCAGTTCTGCTGCTTGGTATGGAACAGCTTGGCCCATGAACCAGCCTCTTTCCAGCCCCTGGTATGGAATAGCTTATCATAGAATCATAGAATATCAGGGTTGGAAGGGTCCTCAGGTGGTCATCTCGTCCAACCCCCTGCTCAAAGCAGGACCAATCCCCAACTAAATCATCCCAGCCAGGGCTTTGTCAAGCATGACCTTAAAAACCTCTAAGGAAGGAGATTCTACCACCTCCCTAGGTAACCCATTCCAGTGCTTCACCACTCTCCTAGTGAAAACGTTTTCCCTAATATCCAACCTAAACCGCCCCCACTGCAACTTGAGACCATTACTCCTTGTTCTGTCATCTGCTACCACTGAGAAGAGTCTAGATCCATCCTCTTTGGAACCCCCTTTTAGGTAGTTGAAAGCAGCTATCAAATCCCCTCTCATTCTTCTGTTCTGCAGACTAAACAATCCCAGTTCCCTCAGTCTCTCCTCATAAGTCATGTGCTCCAGCCCTCTAATCATTTTTGTTGCCCTCCGCTGGACTCTTTCCAATTTCTCCACATCCTTCTTGTAGTGTGGGGCCCAAAACTGGACACAGTACTCCAGATGAGGCCTCACCAATGTCGAATAGAGGGGAATGATCACATCCCTCGATCTGCTGGCAATGCCCCTACGTATACAGCCTACAATGCCATTAGCCTTCTTGGTAACAAGGGCACATGTCGACTCATATCCAGCTTCTTGTCCACTGTAACCTCTAGGTCCTTTTCTGCAGAACTGCTGTCTAGCCATTCGGTCCCTAGTCTGTGGCAGTGCATGGGATTCTTCCGTCCTAAGTGCAGGACTCTGCACTTGTCCTTGTTGAACCTCATCAGATTTCTTTTGGCCCAATCCTCTCATTTGTCTTGGTCCCTCTGTATCCTATCCCTACCCTCCAGCGTATCTACCACTCCTCCCAGTTTAGTGTCATCTGCAAACTTGCTGAGGGTGCAGTCCACGCCATCCTCCAGACCTTGTGTCACAGGTATGAGAGCAGTTCTTCTGTTCAGGGTAGCAGAGGGACTGGGATTGTGCCTGGGTCTACAGGGAAAAAAAGAAGAAGGGGGATACTTCTTATATCCTTCTTCCTTGTGCATTTATATGGGGGCCAGATGCAGGATAAAGTAGTTTAAATTTATAAATGCTCCTTCCCCAGAATAAACATGTTCCTTCCTCTGCTGCACATAAGTACTCCTCCAATGCATCTACATTGTTTTTATCTGATTAAGAAAGAGCTTACAAAATTCATGAGAATGGTATTGAAGTTCACCCATCCATTTCCTGCACTAGTCCCAAGCATAATGCCCATGTGCACCAAAACACAAATGCAACTCTATTCTCTACTACCTATAATATAAAGGCTGCTCTAACATGCACCAGATGCCAATAGCCCCAAGGGACTCTGCCAACAGCTAGAAGCCTGACCACACCCATTACTTCTAGCTCAGTCCTCTATGCCAGTAGTCACCAGAGGAAGATTTACAGCAGCTTTGCACCACAAGAAGGGCTCCTTGTGGAGGGGAGATGTGCTGGTTTATGGCCTCTTTGCAACAGCAGAGAGGCATGAGCTATCAGAGCACATTCCCTAATCAGGGTTATGATCCTATATGTGACAACAAAGGGTGGCAGTTGAAATCATAGAAGAGTGTTAAATGCACTGGAGTAAGCAATAAGCAGACAGAGGACATGTACCCTTAAGAAACAAAGATCCTTTATGCATCATTTTGAATACTCATGTTTCAAACAATATATATTTTAAAAAGTCACAGAAATAACAACCCGAGCCATACTTTCATCTCACACGTAACAACCACACTTCATGCTGTGGGTTACTCCTGCTGTGTAATGCCTTGCACTGGCTTCATTATGAGTAAATTGCCAGTCACATTTTTACCAGGTCATGTGGAATACTTGGCAGGGTAGCACTATAAAAAATAAAATGTGTAGGACATTCTGACTGGATTTCTACATGTTTTATAGGCTCAGTGTGCAAATGCAAGTCCACCTACCACACAGACAGCAGTGAAGGTTCGAGGACAGTTCCAAATTTTGATGTAGTTTTGTAATGTATTTCTCCTACAGCATAACAATTACTGAAATATTTATGCAAATGCCAAGTAATTATGTTTTGATACAGGCCTTTGATGCAGCTCCCCCCACACACTTCTTCCTGCATCCTTTTATGTATTTGAACTTCTTAACATTTTCATGCAGAAAGTCTAAGCCCTGGCTGTTAAATAAAAGATCAATCCCACTAAAATTAATGGCTTTAGTGGATTTGTGTCTCCCAGGCTTCAAGTCATTGACCCAGTAGAACTCAGAAAATAGTCTAGTTAAGTCTTCACAGAAGAGCATGAATGGCACACCTGTTCCTTAGGGAGTTGTAACTCTCCATTAAGATGTCAGGAACCCCACCATGAACACAAGGAAGAGGGGGTGTTAGGATTGGCAGCCAGCTAACTTCAGACTAGCCAATGAAGTACAGTGTTTTAAATGTTGCCCACAGACATTTTTTGATCTGAGAAAGAAAGAACATGGCCAATGGATAGTATTTTTTTCCACCACGCAGTTATTCAGAGATGCCACTTTGGCTCTTAGTCCACCCCATCAGAGAACCTGTTCTTTTGTTTTCAAAGGGTAACATTTTACCAGGATTATTTTTTTTAAGATGTTAACTTTTTTGTGGGTTCTTTTCTACTCAATGCTACTTGTAACCAATGGTACTTTAAAGGATCCCCAATCTGGCCCTTAAAGTTACTAATCACTTTGAGATCCTGAGATGCAAGACACTATAGAAATGCAAAGGATTAGCTAAATCATTATTAATAATTTTATTCTCTGTATTTCACATAAAGCTTTCATTTACCCACAGTTGATGAAGGAAACTATCAGGCAGCATCTGAGCACTTTAAAATCTGGCAATTCCTTTTAGGTGCCCAAATGGGAGTTGAATTCTTTTGAAAATCTGGCCAAGTGGCCAGTAATATTTTAATCCAATGAAGTGGTCTTTATTCCTTTGTCCCTGTTAGCCCACACCTACAATCATACATCACTAAGCAATGTTTTTCATGGACTATATTAGGTATAGCTCTCACGGGCAACAAATAGTGGTAAGAGCTATTTACTGCCCAGTTGCATATAGTTAAAATCAGTGGAGACTGAAGCTAGTGCAGAATGGAGCAGCTCACTTTCTGGGCAGGGCACCTCATTGGAAGCCCATGACACCAATACTCTGAGATCTGCACTGGATACCTAGTGGTTTGATTGTGACTTAAAGGTCCACAGGGATCACCTCTCTCCCCAGGCAATACTGTGACTGCTGCAGCCAGAGACACTCCAGCTAGATCATGCTCATTAGAAAAGAGAGGGGACTGCTGGCAGGGGAATCTTGGTGAGGACCCCAGTACTCTGGAACTTGCTCCACCTTTGTCTCAAATAGCTCAAATCTGGTGACCTTCCAGGCATGCTGCAACAGACATCTGTGTGCTAGGGTTTATGACGAGGTGTGAGTGTGCACTTCTGCAACAAACAAAGGAACTTTTTTGTAGGTGGCTGGCTGGGCAAGTTTCTGTTTGACTGCACCCATGTAGACACACACTGAAAGTGCCACAATAGCTACTAGTGTGGAGGAGCTAGTGTGCACTAACTCCCCCATGTGGATACTTACTGGGCACTTACTTTGGAAGTGCATTAAGCTGAACTGTCTGAGGACACTCTCAGTGCACAGGCAGAGGGTCCACATGGGGAGTTAGTGCAAAGTTGCTAGTATGATTTAAATTCACTCTCTAGCTTATTGTGCACTTAGACAAGCCCTGACTGTTTAATGCTGCTGGGGTAACACTGTAATATTAATTGTTAAGGTATATAAACATCTTTTCTTATTATTTAAATGAAAATAAATAATATAAAATAAAAGGAACTGACCTATCACATGTGCTTCATTGATAAGAGTGTTGCTGAGTGATAAAAGAAAAGCAAGGACTAATCCTTCTCATTGAAGTTGAGGGGAATTTTGTCACTGTGCTGGGACAAATATTTTATTTCATCCCTATTTTTTCCTCTCCCTCTTCTCTGAATAAGGTGATTCAGAATCACTCATGCGGGAGGAATGATACAAATGGTACAAGTACTACCAGGGCCTGATTTTACTTCCAATGAAATCTTTCTATTCATTTCAATAGGAAGTGCAATTTAGTATTCCTTCCATGTAAGATACACTTCTAATTAAAAAACATAGCAGTGGATTAGAACAGAGAATCCTATTTTACAGTATTTGATTTTGAAATATAGGGTAATTACCTGTGTCATTCAGGATTATCCAGAGAAGAAACCTGGCAATTCTTTGATCTTTCTCTTTGGTAAATGGGTACATCTTTCTCTTTTGGGTGCTTTAGGGGTTGTTTGCAGGATCAGTAAAGGTGAGCACCTGGTTGGGTACATGTTAGCCAGAAGCTCCATCTTTTCATTTGTTTGACAAAGGACAAACAGAAGTTGGTACTGCTGCAAACTGCAAGATTGGGCTTAAAACGCCCATTACTGTAAAATGACAGTTCCACTAAGGCAGACTGATAAAAATGAAAAGAGCATCCTGAATGTTGCCAAATATGCAAATATAAATAATCTAAATATCTAAAACATTAAATCTCTGCCTTCCCAACAAACTGCTGCATTACTGGGCATGCAAGGGGCCATAATGACCACATTCAGTTCCACAACTTTACCTTTTCTGCTGTCATAGCAGCACACAATGAACTGTCATGTTAAGCATATTTTGGATCCATAAACATTTGTGTCAAAATTGTCAACATTTGCCTTAAAATATAAGCTGCACAGTTATGAGGGGACAAGGTCTAAAGATGACTAGGGGAGTACACTTAAGTTCTCTTTGTGGTATCACAACACATAAGTTCCCATTCATATTAATAGGTTCTGCCTTCTGAATTCTCGAACGACATTGAATATTTTCCTGTTTTCATTCAAGATTTGTCACTCCAAAATTATATTGCCCAGATATTTAATTTTTAAAAGCAGAAGTTTGCTGACACAATCTATAGATGCATCAGTAACTCTGCAACATCTTTCAACCAGGAAATAGATACTTCTCAGGCAGAGCTACTGGACCAATTCATACCTAATTGCATGCTACCCAAACCTACAATTTCCCCCTTCCATCCCCAACGCGGTGCTCCCTCACCATACTGGGGAAAAATCAATCCTGACTGGTATCACCTCTTTGTCTAGCTAAAAGAACATCTACTACATATCACAGCCTCCTCACTCTCTGGTTTATTATCTTTTCCACAAGTATAGCACCTGTAATCTGGAGAACTCAAATTACCTCACAGACTAATTATTTGAGTCTCACAACATCCATGTGAGCGATATCATAACTGAAGCATAGAGCGTTTAAAGACTAAATTTTTGTCACAATGACAAAGCCCATACTAAGAGGCAATGCATTGCTGCTCCATCCACAGAGCATCTCAGAGAGGAATTATAATAGACAAATCCCTTGGTGCTTGCTGGGGTTCTGATAGCAATTTATCAGCAGTAAATCACAGACCATCTCTTTGCTGGCCAACAACTAGAGGAATGCGAAGGCTCCACCTATTCCCTGCTGCTTCCCACCCTCTCTATGCCCACGTGATCTGGGGATCGAGTAAGCATGTGCATAACTCCTTAATACTGCATGCACTGACGTATGGTCTGGGTAGCTTATATAGAGATGGCAGGGGGATTCTTCCTCCCTTGCATGGACTTGTAGACAAAGTGACAATGTAGCCCTAAGTGATTTGCTCAGAGTCACTCAGTGAGGTTGGGCAAAGCCAGGACAAGAATCCTAGAGTCTTGACTCCTATTCTCCTTCTCTTACCATTAAACGTACCTCCTTTCAGGCACATCCTATCCTGGGACACCCCTGTCCCATACCAGGGGAAGTAACTTTCTAGACAATAGTGCCTCCTCTCAGCAAGGAAAATCCTTACCTAAGATGTGCTACTTTTCCTTGTAATAAAAACCTCTCCCCCAAGAAGTGTTTCATTTCCTTGCAGCAGCACATAGAGAAAACAGGGCAGCTGGGAGAACTTAGAGGAGACCAGGTGAAAGGTCTTAAGAACAGTTCATATTCATTACGTTTGTGAGTGTAAAAAAGTCAATATCAAATTTTACAAATAAGAGAAGAAAATAAAGGAAGAAAAAATAAAATAAATAAAATCTCATTAAAAAAACAGTTCAGGAAAAGCTAGGGTTCTCATACCAATCATAGGTGCAAGAAATTGTATATACACCTCTACCTCGATAGAACGCTGTCCTTGGGAGCCAAAAAATCTTACCGCATTATAGGTGAAACCGCGTTATATCGAACTTGCTTTGATCTGCCGGAGTGTGCAGCCCTGCCCCCCCGGAGCACTGCTTTACCGCGTTATATCAGAATTCGTGTTATATCAGGTCGCATTATATCGAGGTAGAGGTGTACCTAGGACAAGAGATACACCTCTGGGTGCTTAGGTGAAATGCAGGGCCGGCTCCAGGCACCAGCCGAGCAAGCTGGTGCTTGGGGCGGCAGCTTGTAGGAGGCGGCATTCTGCCCAATCCTAGGGCGGCACGGCCGCTTTTTTTTGTTTTTGTTACGCTCCGGCCGCCCTGTAGGGGGCAGCGGCATGGAGTACGGGAGCGCCCTGCAGCAAGCCCAGCAGGGCAGCCCGCGTCCTTCCCTCCCAGCCGACCGGAGTGGTGCAGAACCCTCCCGGCAGGGGGCAGGCGGCGGGGCCACCCCCCTTCTCTCTCTCTCCCCCCCGCACCCTCTCCCTCCCCCCGCTAGCCGGGGCACATCTGCAGGGCAGGGAGTCCCCCTGCACCCTGGCTCCGGCCGCGCCACAGGTTTTTTTTGTTGTTGTTGCTTTGCTGTTCTGGCCGCCACGGTTTGGTTTTTTTTTGTTTGGGGCGTCCAGAAAGCCAGAGCCAGCCCTGGTGAAATGACAAGCAGCAAACAGGACATGGGGTCTCTCACTCTCAGAACATTATAAATAGAAGAAACTCTGCTTGGTCACTCACTGGACAATTGATGTTTCTGATGGGAAAGTCAGAAAGATTAGCTTGTTGTGCAAACCCACTGTGCTCCTACATTCATTAGTTCTGCCATGATTATGGAGCTAATCCAAAGCCCCCCCCCAAAAAAAATCCACAGAAGGGCTTAGTATCATGTAAAAAACAATTATCCTTTAAGGACAATTGTTTTTTTACATGAAAATAAACAGTCTCCTGGAAGGAACAAATATGCAACGAAGTAGTCACTTTAATTCTTTCCCCTCATTTTGACAATATGTTTGCAATCAGCACTACCACCACAGCCAGTTTCAGAAGCACCAGAAACAAACTATTTGATGTGACAGACATAGTAGCAACAACATTTCAGCACAAGGTTAATTAGGCTAATCTTAAAAGGAATCCCACAATCTCTGGAACTATTTACACACGAGTTTGGCCAGATTTCTGTATGTAGAGAAGTTACCACTTTTTCATAATCTTTGAGATTTGACTGAACATTGAGATTTGATTTAGACTCAGAAAACTGTCTCTCAGTTGTTTTATCATGAAGGGCTCGTGTACATGCGGAACCAATTGCTAAATAAGCTAGGGTGTGAATTTAAAGTGCTAATTCTATTCTACACCAGCTTCCTGTGTGGACAACCTTATTCCTCACAAAAAGTGCCTTTTTGAAGATTAGCTTCACCCACTTCCATACAACTATTCCACATTAGCCATTTCAAGCTATTTCCATGTGTAGATAAGCCCTAAGAACGGTTGGGCTCAGTTCCAAAGTAACGTAAACCAAATTACATCAGGAGTGATTCCATTGAAATAAAATGGAATTTAATTGGTGTAGAACTGGTATGAGGAGAGTCAGGTGCATTATTAATTTATTTAAAAACAAAAACAAAAAAACTATTGCATTATTGAGGCTCAGCATGGATTTGAGTATGTATCAGTAGCGGCTCATTTCATAACTTTCTCCTTTCCTATTTGTGATCACGTATTTGAATGCTATTACCTCCTCCACAGATACCCGCACATTTATCTAATCTACCTCACTACCTATGAGTCCCAAGTTATTCCCAAATGTGGGTTTCTTTTTTTTTTGTCAGTATATGAATTCACTTGGCTAACCAATTTGACCAGATTTGGGAATTAAGGAATCCGGCACATACTATCATAGCATGATGGGGATTTGTTATGTATATTCAATTGATCTCACACATTTAATAAAGTAGATTAAGTGTATAGACCCGAAACATATTTTGATGTTAACAAAAACTACAACCTCAAAGCATTTTAAATGTTTCAAACATAACATGTTAGTTTCTCCTTTGAATGTTTGACTGAGCTGCCATTGCATTTGGCAAAGATAGATTTCTGGTGTAAATATCAACTCATACCCACAAAACAAAAGCATGTGCTTCCTTTTTCAGTCAATACATTACTACTTCTTTTAGACGTGCTTTGTAGGTAAGTGCCTTTCCAGTAGAAGTTTTTCCTAGCTCTGCAGCAGCGATTTACTGCAGAACACAGACTAGTTGTCATCCTGACAGGCTCTAACCACTGTTATCTCCTGGTATCCTGCTTTGGTTCTCATTCCAGGAATCATCCATTATTAATAGTGTTCTCTTAACAGCTGCATTAGTGCTTATGCAAGCTGCGAAAATAAATTTGGCTAAGAGAATATTTTGAGGCCATTTACTGTATTTAAACGATTGAAAGAAAAGAAACACCTGTTGTGAATACATCACATGTGGCTCCATGCCATTTTTGCAACAAAGTAACTGTTTCATACTGTCTGATACCAAAACATCCAGTAAAACTATTTCCATGAATTAGCTGGTGGTTCATGCTGTCCAAATTTATTATAAACACTAAAAGCCAGATCTCCAGCCCCAGTTGTTTTGCATCGTTCAGCACTTAGGATATGGAAAACTGTCTCTAAACCAGAAGCTGAGGATTCCTCTGGCTTGGGGCATTCTGCAGTGGCAAAGCCTACTCTATGCCCCTTGCTTCTGTGATCAGAATAGGGGTTGTTACAAGTGAAGGAGGGTGCATGGCCAGAGAATAAAAATTTTATTAAAGTGAATGTTTAAAATGAAATATACACGAGTTAAGAGGCAAGGTACTGTACATCTGGGGTCAGGCTTGGGTTATGGGGGGTTACAGGTATCGTTTGCAAGGATGAGAATATACATACATATCGCATAACCTGTATAGACCCAGATTGGGGTGCAAGGGTTTTTAAAGTGTCAGTGGATAAGTGGGCTCGGGTACGCCACTCATGGAATGAATAAGGAGTCCAAGTCAGTATCGATGTAGCAGATAAGTACATGGGTGGGGTACCCTTGGTCTGTCAGGGTCGGCGGTCTCGGTTACTCAGTGTGGTATTGACGGTGTCCTGTGATGTGTTCCGTATAAATGTCTCTGGACCACCTGATGGTGTCGGACACCATGAGCTGTCTCATGAACCGGGTGGCCAATCCTAATAGCTCCTGGGGACCATAACAAGCCAGCATAAAAGTTACAGCAATACTTAGGCTGCTCTAACTTGTTCTATGAGCTCATTTGGTTTCCATCCAGACCTACGCTCAGCGGAGGCAGAAAGCTGTTTGAGAGCCCATTGTGCCTCTTCTCCCACCTCCAAGCTGTACTGAGTATTTGCTTGGCATTTTTCTTGATCCTTCAGTCTTCTGAAATTTGTGCCTAATCTCAAGTTATGTCAACTGAATACGAAACATTTAGACATCCAGCTTTGTGTAAGAGCTGATCAAAGATAGGAATTTAAAACAAGGCCCCCAAACAGAGAAAGTTATTATATATGTTCATTTTCTTTTGGTTTAGGTTCACAAGTTTTACTATAGTGTAGTTTTACCATTTAATTCTATGGCAGCAGAATTGTAAACTAAATTCCAGGAATCTAGGACCTTGTCTTCAGAGTAGTAGTGGAAGAGTAGTAGTGAAGTCTGTTTTCAGTATTTTGCCATCTTTGCTTGCATCATATTTTTAGCAAGAAGAACTATGATCTCATGATCTAAAAAGGATAAATCTGGCAAAGTGTTGAGCTCCACATTTTTTATTTGGGGGAGGAGGGGTAAAGAGAGGAAACTGTGACACTTCCCTATTCTTACTAGATGGTAGAGCTGGCTGCTGTAGACGAGTAGACTGTACCATTCCAATAGATGGTGTTACTTGAACACTTCCCCTGCATGTCATGGCCACTACGCAGCTCTCATTTCTTCTCTATAAGAGAAATGACCAATGGAACCACTGGCTCTGGTCAGTTCCTCACTCATCTTGAACATTCCCTTCCATCTCTACAGGGGGCCCTCAAAGAGCAAAGCTCCATGGTGAATGGGATGCAGGCTTCCTAATTCCAGTGAATGAGCGGGCACAGCCCTCTAAGGCTGTGGAGGGAGGGCTGGGATTTCTTTTTATCCCGAGTGAAAGCCTTCTGGGTAGCTTGGCGAGTCTTAACAACAGAGCTCAGTACACAGATCTCAGTTGAAATTGCAAAGGATTACAGGGTGTTTACCTCCTGATAATATGAAGCACTCGAAATCTGAAAGAAAGGAATACTTCTTTCTATGGCAGGTAGCAGTGTGACACATGCTGTATGTTCAGGTATGACCTTGGGAGCACTGCCCATGAACTTTCAGGAAGCTATACAACTTTATCAGCCTTTTTTTTTTTCCAGCTAGCTGGGTAAGAACTTTATACCTTTATAGCTATATCCATGAATTCACCCAGTACGGCCAGTTTAAACTGCACTTAACACAATATATACTACAACATACAAGTCAGCCTGCAAACTGTAACTACCTTCTTAGGCTCTCATTTCACTTGCGCAGTAAGATACTGATTTTTAAAAGTGTTATATAATATTATACAGTTTATTTTTCTCTGCCTTTTAAACAACATCTAAATAAACACAGCATCAACTGCCAATACATTTTCAATCCAGTGACAGTTGTGTTTAACTGCGCGGCTTGATAAATGGTCTGAACTAAAGCTGCTTAATTGTATTTTCTGCAGTTTAAAGAAATGCAATGTAAATTTATCAGCTAGATATTTTTAAGATTGGAAACAACCTTTATGAGAAACGCAAACTTGGCATTTCCTAGATTTGTTTCTTTGTTATTTGGCGGAGTAGGACAAAGGTGTATTAATCTTAACAGCAATAGCCATTATTTTGGTATTGATTCAGCTAAACATTTGTGGGACCCTGAATCCTGTAAATGGAACAAAGAGAACATCTATGTCTTTAGGTGTTCTGCAAGGGTAGGAGAGAAAGCAGTGGAATGGTCCCTCCTGACTTAATATCAAGCAGCTTAAAATATCTAGTAGAATGGATTTCAGACACCACAGATAAAGTATGATTGTGTTATATTTGTGTTTCATGGGTGTGCATTGAATAGGCAGCCTTTCCCCACAACACAAAGTTTTGCTGAGTGTAGTAATTGGGGTGCAGAATTAAAATGGGACTAACTTGTTTCTTCTTGACAGGTAAATATGTGCTGTCAGTCTGTTCAGGTGAAAGGAATCCAATGTTAGTCAAAGGAGAGACTATCAAAACCTCAAAGATTTCAAGGGATATAGACTGTGGCCCCAATCTTATGTTGCCTTGAACTGATCCCCAGCCCTAATGTTAGTATTGGGTTCCCTGATTCTGTAGCATAATAGTTCCTATGACATCCACACTCCCTTTGGCCTTGTTAGGGGTCACTGCTAAGGTTCCATATTATTTGGTGATCTTTCACTGCTGGAATATTGCCCTGAGGCTGTTGCCTCCTGGCCTATAATAGAGCATCGTCAGGGACTGGTCCAGAGCTAAACATGGCAGGAGAGGGGAACATAAAGTTACCTGTGCTGTGCCAAGCGTTCTTCAGGCCAACCCAGGGAGCTGTCCCTCTAATTTTGATATTATAAACCAATTTTTATCATTTATGACTGCAAAGAGTTACAAAGGGATCACAGTAAACCTGCTCAACATGCAGCAGCAGTCAAAACATCTAAAGAATATTAGGAACCATTAGGAAAGGGTTGGATAATAGGACAGAACACGTGATAATGGCAGTATATAAATCTATGGTGTGCCCACTCCTTGAATACTGTGTGATAAAAAGATATATTAGAATTGGAAAAAGTAGAGAGAAGAGCAACAAAAAGATTAGGGGTATGGAAGAGCTTCCATCTGAGGAGAGATTAAAAAGACTGGGACTGTTCATCTTGGAAAAGAGATAACTAAGGGATGTTAGGTTAGAGGTCTACAAAATGAATGATGTGGAGAAAGTGAATAAGGAAGTGTTATTTACCCCTTCACATAACATAAGCACTGGGGCTCACCCAATGAAATTAATAATTAGCAGGTTTAAAACTAACATAAAGAAGTACTTCTTTACACAATACACAGTCAGCCTGTAGAACTCATTGCAAAGGGATGTTTTGAAGGCCAAAAGTATAATTGGGTTCAGTAAAGTAGTAGATAAGTTCATGGAGGATAGGTCCATCAATGGCTATTTGCAAAGATGGTAAGGGATGCAACCCAGTATTCTGGAGGTCCCTAAATCTCCAACTTCCAGAAGCAGCAAAGAAATGGTATAAGACCTCAGCAGACTTCAGCTTTTGACTTGCATCACAATCTTTGTTTCTCTTTTTGGATTTTCTTAGCAAGCCAGTCTAAATTTAGAGACAATTCCTCTATTCCTGACAGACATGTCTTAATGGGAGTTTTACTTGCATCAGGAGTTTAGGATCGGATCGTTAACTGTGATGAGGCTTTATGGAGAATAAGAAAAATATGCATTAAACTGAAACTCTTTCATTCCCTGTGAAAAGGATTTCTGACTTATGTTGCCTACATGCCCTTATCTTTTTATTAAAACCAACTCTAAGTGAAATGTTTCTTTCTTAAAAATGAAAAAATGATAAGAAAAAAAAGCTTTTGGACCACACTGTTTTGAGGTGTCAGTGTTAGTGTTACACTGAACTCTTCCACACGCGCCTCCATTCTTCATCAAAGTAGTTCACAGAAGCTGAGTTGGAGCACCTCAACCCTGCATTGCCAATTTACATATTTTTGGAAACATTTGATCTGCGCTATGACATGGGATGTTGCCACCTCAGAATTAGATAGCTCTGCACTGCCATACTGAGGCTTGGTCAATCCTGGGTACTGTCCAAGTTAATAAGATTACTGTCTGGGAAGCAGCCAATATGTCACTGACTCTTCAGCATTCATTAATTTCCCACATCTATTATCCCATTCCCTCAGTCTGTGTTCTTGTCTGCAAGATCCATTGATCATAGTATTGATCATAGTTTATAAGGACTCAGGATAATCTCAGTTACTGCCCATAAAGAATCCTATTGGATAGAGATAAATCATAAGCAATATTCTTCCTTCCTAAAGTGTAACCTATTCAGAAACTCTGTAAGGGAGTGTGTCTACATTTATATGCCTGTACCCAACCCCTGAACCGCTGAGACTTTTCCCAGTCACCATTTTGCAGCCACAGCATGACCCCATCCCTGACTGGGGAAACTGGGCCCAATCACAACAACAACAAAAGCTTACATGATATGCTGAATCACTTTGTGATCCCATTACTGTAATCCTTGTCCCTCCTTGCCCTTTTTGTCTGTTTATGCCTCACAATTGTTATATCATGTCTAATTTTGCCCCCCAATCCAGCATACTCTTATGGTCACTTTTATGCATGTGCATAGTCTCATTGATTTCAGTGGGGATACTCACATATGTAAAGTTAAGCATGAGTGTACGGGTATGTCTACACTGGAGATGGAAGATAAAATTTCCAGCTCGAGAAGACATACGCCCACTAACTCTGGTCAAATTAGCACACTAAAAATAGAGGTATAGCATTGGTAGAGTGAACAGAGGAAGGGGCTAGTCACCCTGGCTACTAACCCATCTGAGAACCTAGGCAAGCACTTCAGCGTCTAGCCCCTTCCTTCACTTGCACCACTGTATCTACACTTCTATTTTTAGCATGCTAACTCTATCAGTGCTGGTATGGGTATATTGTTTAAAGATGGAAATTACACCTTCTTGCTCCAGTGTAGATATATCCTAAATCTTTACAGGATATAGGCTTCAGCTTGTAAACACTTTGGGTTAGGGGTTTTATTTTACTTGTTAAATGAGGCACCTTTCACATTTTTGGGCTCTTCAAAGATTCTTAATCATCATCCTCATGATGTAGATTTTTAGCCTAGTGGGCCAGATGTTTGTGTTGTCTATTGACAACTTGGTTTATTCCATTTAACTGTAATTTACATAGATTTGCTATTTTCTTTGTTTAAGATGGTTTGGTCAGGGCCGGTGCAAGGATATTTTGCGCCCTGGGCGAAACTTCCACCTTGCGCCCCCCCCACCCCACACCCCCACCCCACACCACACACACATCGGTTCATTGAGGGGAAAATCCCAATGAGCCTTTATAGACCCCTGGGGCCAGCCGTGCCCAGGGGCTGCTCCCCAGATCAGGTTACCCCCTTCCCCTCCCACCCCCTGAACTCCCCTGGAGGATGCACAGCCCCCCTGCGAGCCCTCCCTACCCCACCCCGGCGGCCCCCGCCCCAAGTCCACTCACTGGCTTTGCCGGGCTTGGGCCGCTGCAGCACCTCGGTAGGGAGGAGCTGCCTTCTGGAGGCACCGGAGAGCCAGAGCCTCCTGCTTGTGGCGGCGGCGAGCCCCAGCCATGGAGGAGTCGGCGCGGCGTGGCGCAGGGGGGCATCAGCCCTGCAAAGGCAGCAGTGCCACTAGCGGGCAGCAGCCATGCCCCCCGCCCCTCCTGCCCAGGCTGCGGCCCGGCGCCCCCCTGGGGGTGCCTGCAGGCTGCAGCGGATGCATGCGGGTGCCAGCCCCCGTTTACCCCCCAGCTTCCCCCTCCCCGTGCTCGGGCTCTGCGGCTCCCAGGCATGTGAGCCATTGCTGGGGAGCGGGACCCTGAGCCTGCTCCAGGAAGGGCAGCGGGGCCCTGGGCAGGAGGGCCGGGGGGTCACGGCTGCTCCCCGCTAGCGGCGCAGCCGCCTTTGCATGGCCGCTGTCCCCCTGTGCCATGCCGGCTCCTCCACGGCTGGGGCTTGCCACCCCTGCAAGCGGGACGCTCTAGCTCTCCGGTGCCTCCAGAAGGCGGCTCCTCCCTGCCAAGCCAGGGCACCGCTTTTTTAGGGTTACCATATTTCAACAATCAAAAAAGAGGATGGGGGGAGAGCCCTGCCCAAGCCCTGCCCCCATCCACTTCCTCCCACTTCCCGCCCCCTGACTGCCGCCCTCAGAACCACCAACCCTCCCCTGCTCCTTGTCCCCTGACTGCCCCCTCCTGAGACCCCTGCCCCTAACTGCGCCCCTAGGACCCTACCCCCTACCTGTCCCCTGGCTGCCCCAACCCTTATCCACCCCCCTTCCCCAGACAGACCCCCGGGACTCCCACTCCCTGACAGGACCCCCAGAACTCCGGACCCAACCAACCTCCCCCCCCCCCGCTCCCTGACTGCTCCAATCCCTTTCCATACCCCCGCCCCTGACAGTCCCTCCCAGAACTCCCGACCCATCCAACCTCCCCCCGCTCCCTGTCCCCTGACTGCTCCGATCCCTCTCCACACACCCCGCCCCCAACAGTCCCCCCCAGAACTCCTGACCCATCCAACCCCCCCATTCCCTGTCCCCTGACTGCTCCGATCCCTCTCCACACACCCGCCCCCTGACAGCCCCCCCAAAACTCCCGACCCATCCAACCCTCCCCCTGCCCCCTGACAGCCCCCCCAGAACTCCCGACCCATCTAACCCCCCCACTCCCTGTCCAGACTGCTCCGATCCCTCCCCACACACCCCTCCCCCGACAGCCCCCCCCAGAACTACTGACCCATTCAACCCTCTCCCACCCCACCCCCCCCGAGTGCCCCGCGGGACTCCCCTTACAACCATGCCGCTCGAGCCACCGGCTCCACATGGAGCCAAACCAAACAGGCTGCCGAGCGCACAGCCCCTCCCCCGCAGAGTGCTGGTGACGCGGCGCTGAGGCAGTGGGAGGGGGGAGCGGGGGAGGGACTCTGGCTGCTGGAGGCCAATGGGAGCAGCTCAATCAGGCCCAGGCGCCCAATCAGCCACACCACATTCTGCATGGGGGGGAGGGGGGGAAAATCACGGACCTTTCTACCAATTCCTCCTGGACGGCTATTTAAAGACGAAAAGGACATGTCCGGGGAAATACGGAGGGAGCTTTTTGGCGCCCCCAACCACTTGACGCCCTAAGCGACCACCTAGTTCGCCTAGTGGTTACACCAGCCTTGGGTTTGGTTGCACTGACTGCTTCTTGGAATATTTAGTTACACAAAGAAACAATCAACTGATGTATTTGGAGGGAATACGGGGCAAAATAATTTGATTTCTAGTGAGGGTCTAGGGAGGAATTGTGGCCCAGAACCATTAACTGAAATGCTCACTACTGAGACAGAGAGAAGGTGGTACACTTTAAGACATCCTGCTGATACTCTGGCTGCAGTCAGACCAGAGAATGGGGAAAAATCTAGATACTCTTGAGGGTCCTGATATAACACTCCATAGACTAAATCGCATAGACTTAATTATCAAAATGTGATAGGTGCTTCAGTTTATCTACTTTGGAAAAACGGAGTCATCTTTATTTGCATTGAACATGGGATAAAATAGTTGCTTCAGAATTGATGATTAGTTTATTCAAGCCAACCCTATGGCCATGTGGAATTATCAGAAAGGAAACTATGTAACCAGGTGTCTGAAATTTATGAAATATGAAAAAAATCTAACATTGCTCTTAGTGGGGAAAAAGGCACTATATAAAATGAGAGAGATTTGTATGTTTCTATAAAGCTCCCCAAAAGTCTTCTGGAAATTAAAACTCCTGCAACCAACAGAAATGTGACACATTCCTCACTCTGCATGACTGGCCAAATAGGTAATTTGTGTGTTCACTTTCACTCACAAAAGTCCCCCCCACATTCCCCAACACACACAAATAAACAGCAGCTAAAAGACAAACATGGAAAGAACTCTGGTACTTTCAAATCAAAATGGTCAGTGTCATATCTGGCTTCTCAAAGCATGCTTCATAGGTAGGCTTGGAACAATTAGATTTTTTTAATCAATAAATGTCATTTAACATCAATAATACTATACAGAGACAAACTGATGAAAAAATATTTCCATCAATAATTGAAATTTACAAATAGGAAAAGAAAGAATAATAATGCTGAGAACTTAATAGAGTTTGATTTAAGGATATCTATTTTGTATATTTTGACATGTGATGTTGACAATTTGTGTTTTAACGGTTATAAAATGGCTTACTGAATCTCAATGTCTATTATCATTAAATAACGATTGTCTGATCCCCCCATAATTTCCCACATCTGTGAAAATGTAAAGATTCAAATCTAAAAAAGCTTAAAACCCATAATTTGAACAAATTGACAAATACTGGAAAATATGCTTACGACAGATATCCATCAAAATTATTAAAAAACAAAAATCAAATTTTGCCACACCTATTCGTAGGTGAGGTGAGGACCATACAGAACAACATGCTAAAGTCAGCCTAAATCAAACAGAGCAAAAATAAAATGTATCATCTACTGTATTAAAGCTTATCTGCACAACTAAAATGAAAATTCAATTAAGTCTAGACATATATGCTAATGCCCCCACTACTAGGCTGGAATGCAGGGACATGTAGCATAGAATTAAGTTTTCATTTTACTTTTTATTCCTGTAGATTTATTAATGTCATTAGTGATATGAAAGAAGGATACAGGAAGAACCAAAATGTTTCTATGGAGAAAGAAGGATGAGACACTTAATTTTTAAAAAGTAAATATAATGATTTAATTTGCTACATTTTTTCTGTATCATTCATTTTATATTATATTAAATCACTGCAAAAAGTTGGCATTATTTCCAATCATGCTGAAGGAAATGTAAAAACCAGATAAATCCTAGGGCATGTCTACACTTGCCATTTGAAGTGCAAAAAGTCTCTTTTTTTGTGCAAAAACCATGGAAGCATCAACACTTGCCAATGACAGAAAACCACCTCCACGAGAGGCGTACAGTTCTTACCATTGCTCCTTTTGCGGTGATGTGCAAGTGAAGACACGTTCTTCCTGTGTAAATAGCTTTTAACCTCCGGAGGATATCCCACAGTGCCTAGGGTGACCACTCTGGCCAGCAGCTCTGCTGCTCTGATGCCAGGTAAACAGACGTCTGCCCCTCCGCCTGTAAAGCCCCGGGAACTTTCAAACTTCCCTTCCTTTTTTGTTTGCAAGTGCTCATCTGACCAAGTGACCATGGCTGCTCCACAGAGCAAACAATCCCCCACTTGGACCCTGCACTGACTGCCCCCCCTTTCCTACAAGACTTATCGTCAAAATGGAGAAAGCTGCACTTGGGATAGCTGCCCTCAGTGTACTGCTCTCATCAGAGATGGAACTGCTGCAAAAGTAAACACTATCTGACGCCTGTGGAAGTAAGTGAGTACACAAACCAGTGCTTTTCTTTCACCGGTTCCCTATCACTGGTGAAACTGACAGCGCAAAAACTCTGCAAGTGTAGACATAGCCTAAGTATACAAAGTGCCACTGAATCAAATGGATTCTGCATAGTTCTCACACTACACAGAGGATATAATAAGTAGTATGGGATGCAGTGCAAATTTGAATAGTAGGCTCTACACATGCACAGTTGCCTCTTTTGAAATGTAAATAACTTGGGGCTTTTCCCAAATAAAGAAGACAAGAATTGGCAACAGGCATTAAGAATCTGAATTGATTTTTTAAAACCAATCTCTCTCTCTCTCTCTCCCCCCCCCCTTCAGTTTTTTTAAATATTCTGCATCCAGGTTAACTCTCATTGATCAATAATTATGGCTCAACTAAATGGTGTAATTTTGTTTTTAATCATCTGCATGTATTTAGTGAATCCTAGCAGTGGAAGAAGCCTAGGACTCTAACCCAGCAAAGGATGTAAACACATGTTTAACTATAGCTAGGTCAGTACACGCATTAAAGTCAATGGGACTACTCACATTCTTAAGGTTAAGCATGTGCTTTAATACTTTTGTTGGGGCGAGGCATAGGTCTTGCACTATTGTCACATTAAAAATAATGGGCCAGATTCACCAAAGGTGATGCAGGGAGGAGAAAATTACACTTGAGGAAAACTGCCAGTAGAAGCAGCTCAAAGAAAGCATCAAATAATTGCATCCTCGTCCCCTGTCCAATCAAACACGGCTCCAATTCTGGCTCTGGACTGGTCCTATACCTAAACCAATTTGATACAGTTTTGCTAAAGACAATGTACAATCTGTTGAGAAATTGTATGCCAAGTTTTATTTTGTTCAGAAATTCTGATTGCTCTAAAAAAACAACAAAACTAACATAACAGTCAAAAATGCTGACAGGCTGTTAGTAAGTGCTGCCCCTCCAGGCTTTTCAATGAGACCGACCAACATGCACTGGAAAGCATCCACCCTACCGAGAGCACCTATTATCTGAGGCTACAGATCCTCTTTAGTGTAGCTGCTCTAAGCCACCAGGAAAGAGTTCTCCCGTCGACTGAAATCAATCAACCCCCAACGAGCAGCAGCAGCTACATCCGCAGGAGCAGCTCTCCCATCGACATAGTGCTGTCCACACCAGGGGATGGCTTGTTTACTTTATATAGAATTACACACTCAATATTTCCCCTACCAGACTGTTTAAATACGAATATACTTACTATAGTAAATGAACCAATGAATTCACACTACTGTGGCTCTTTTGGGTAATACTGATAACTAATGTGGCTCCCGAACCACTGAGGTCTGAGTATTACTGATTTAAAGACAGTGTATGGAACTTTGGAAGTAAAGTATAGGTGTGCAGTACTTCAAACAAATATTAAGTAATGTAAGAGATTAATCTATCAATCCATCATTTAACCTTAAATGTGTTCAGAATTTCCTGAAACCTACTGGTTCATTCAGTCTATTATCCTTGTGCAGAGTGTGATAAGAGAACAAGCTGTTGGGATACAGAGCCTAGAGAAAGAGAGAGACTAATCTTGGAATAAAGCTTCATTCTAAATAGTCAAGACGACTCATTCTAAATAGTTCTGCAGAAAATTACCTTTAACAAATACGAATATAGGAATATTCAGTATGAGTTGCCATACTGGAGCAAAACATTAGTCCATCTAGTCCAGGGGTCTCAAACTCAAATGACCATGAGGGCCACATGAGGACTAGTACATTGGCCCGAGGGACGCATTACTGACACCTCCCCCCGCCGCCTTCGGCCCCGCCCCCACTCCACCCCTTCCATGAGGCCCCGCCCCTGCCCCGCCTCTTCCCACCCCTTCCCTGCCCCCATTCCAACCCCTTCCCCAAAACCCCCACCCCAACTCTGCCCCCTCCCTGCCCCCAGGGGGAACAGGAGGGGTGTGGGGTGTGGTGGGGGCTCAGGGCAGGGAGTTGGGGTGTGGGGTGCAGGAGGAGTGAGGGGTACAGCAGGGGGTCAGGGTGCAGGATGTGGCAGGGGGCTCAGGGCAGTGGGTTGGGATGCAGGAGGGGTGCAGGGTGAGGCAGGGGGCTCAGGGCAGTGGGTTGGGATGCAAGAGGGGTGCAGGGTGAGGCAGGGAGTTCAGGGCAGGAGGTCAGGATGCAGGAGGGGTGCAGGGTACGGCAGGGGGTCGGGGTGCTGGAGGGGTGCGGCATGGGGCTCAGAGCAGTGGGTTGGGATGCAGGAGGGGTGCAGGGTGAGGCAGGGGGTTCAGGGCAGGGGGTCAGGGTGCAGCAGGGGGCTCAGGGCAGGAGGTTTGGCTGCAGGAAGGGTTTTGGGGGCAGGATCTGGCCCGGCGCGTACCGGGGGCAGGGCAGGCTCCCTGCCTGCCTGTCTGCCCTGCCCCCACACCGCTCCAGGAAGAGGCTGGAACGTGGGGAAGGGGGGGGCGGAGGGGCTGTGTGTTGCTGTTGCTTCAGGCACCGCCCCCAGCAGCTCCAATTGTCCGGGAACGGGGAACCGTGGCCAATGGGAGCTGCTGGGGGCGGTGCCTGAAGCAACAGCAACACACAGCCCCTCCGCCCCCCCCTTCCCCACGTTCCAGCCTCTTCCCGGAGTGGCGCAGGGCAGGGCAGGCAGGCAGGGAGCCTGCCCTGCCCCCGGTGCACGTCCGGATGGAGCCGCTCTAGGTAAACACTGAGGGAGGGTGGGGGGGCTGCGAGGGGCTCGCGGGCTGCAGAAAATAGCCCTGCGGGCCACGTGTTTGAGACCCTGATCTAGTCAGACATCTTGCATCCAGTAGTGGGTTATGCGCGACTGTTCAGAGAAAGGTGAAAAGCCCAAAATGCATCTGGTACATTATGTATCATAGGTGGGAGACTAGGGATTTCTGTCCTAACCAACCTCCCCCACCACATTCCCCAGGCAATCAGTTCACAGAATCATACAACTTAGGAAGGGAGATGAGTTGTTCGATCACAAAGTCCATGACCTTGCTAGTGTAGGACTGTTTCCTACAGTATATTCATATCTAGCTATCTGTCCAGTTCAGTCTTCAATGTATCAAGTGATAGGGCTCCAGCCCCTAGCAAAATTATCTCAATCTTATAAATTACACTGTCTATTCTTACTCTCTCTCTCATGCGCGTACACACACACACACACACACACACACAAGCACTGAAAAAAATCTCAAACTAGCTATTTTTCTACAGAGAGATCTGATCCATAGGGCTAAATATTATACTTTAACATAGAAAAGTATATTTTTAAGTGTGAGAACACTCCAGGTGTGCACTACTTTGAAATATGATATTGTTTGTGGAGGATCAATAGGCCTCACACCATATATAGTTATAGAGTTATAGTAAGATCTGCATTTATCTTACTATAACAAGTGTGCTACCTGATATGCTTTACAATCAAACCCAACTTACAGCCACTTAACAACTAAGGAGAAACAGAGAGACATTGAAAAAGTCAATAAGATACACTCCAAAATGCCTAAAGCGGCAACCTTGATTAAATTCTTCTGGTTTCACCTAAGATTCATTTCCATATGCACCAAATCCTTCAGGCTGAACATTGTTTGCAAGCCAAAGCAATAGCAGTGAGTGAGAAAAGTGAGCACTGGTTTCTGTTGTTCTTGGCCTTGATATTTAATGGTCTCACTTGTCATAATTTTATAATCAAATTATGGGGCAATGGAAAAGAGAAGCATTAAATGGAGTCACTTTTACAGGCAAACTTGAACAAATGGGTATGATTATGGAGTCTACAGTACCAAGACAATTCTATTTATCGGATAAACACTGTATTTCTGAATTACATCATAGAAATAAATCCATATTCTTAAGGTCAATATTGTACTTAAATGACACCTAATAAAATCAATGTCCCTTTGAATACTATACTTATAATTGCTGACAAACTAACAATGGTGAACCTCTGAAATGCTCTATTTAACATTTCTTTTTCCTATTGTGTCCTAAATCCCAAATACTTTAAATTGGTTTAGGCCAGACTGTGTTTAAGCTGAGGGTAGGGAGGATAAGAGAATGCAAGAGATTAATAGTTTTAAGTGTTTCTGCATCGCAAACTTCCAGCACTGTTGGCACTAACTGGTACCATTATTACTAGTCTCAACAAAGGTGAAGGACTGAATGTAGAGACTGACCTATTCCCTCCCTTGTACCTAGAGAAATCTGGCAATCCCTCCAGGTCAAGCAACTTAGTACAAAGAAGCTTGCACTCCCACTGAGTATGCTGTAGTGTACCTGTTATCTAGGTAAACAGAAGGCTTTGCTCTCCAGGGCTGCCAGTCTAACACCTGAACTGAAATGTTCAGTTCAACAAAATGTTCAGTTGAACAAAAACACACAATAAGAATTAGACCTGGACCAAAACCTTAGCCTTCCCTCCAAATCCTTCTGAATCTGGGGAGAATGAGGGTGCAGACATAAATTCCTATATTTGAAAGTGTCTCCATGATTACAGTTTGGAGCGAGATCCAAAACTGAACACCAAACCACCAAACTACATGCCAGAATGGGATTTATTTATTCTAATATCTCCAATTACCAATAAAAGAGAGGATATCTTAAATCTAAACATATTTGGTGATAAAATAATTGAAATTATGGATGCTCAGATTTATTGTCAGCTACTGTATATTGAGTGTCCTGCATTCTGTTGTGTCTGCTACTTTTAATCTTGAAGCCACTATGAGAAAATGAGGCACAGATGATTTTCAAAGCATGCAAAGCATTGGCCTAAATCTGCTCTCACTGAAGTCAATGGTAAACCTCCTATTGACTTCATGGAAGCAGAGTCAGGCTGATGAAGAGGGTTTTAAAAACTCACTCCCAGAATCTCCTACTTCTATTGGAATCAGTGACTAAACTCCCATTAACTCCATTGTGATCAGTTTTGGGCTCCTAAATCTTGTTCCTCCAAATACTCATTGACTTCAATGGGAACAGGATCAGGCCTCTAGTGAGGACCCAATCTTTCAAACCACCTTCTAAATTGAATTAAGGAAATGCAGCACAATTTAGAAGCTGCTTGGCAGGATCAGGCCTAGTAAAAGAAAACTTTTAAATCAATAAATAAAATCAATGTCTCCCCCCCACACCCCCGCCCAGTGCTTACCTTTAACAAATATGTACTCAGGTAACATGCTGGTGTACTTTTCTATTTCAGTATTTCAGTAAATATTGGACAGTCTCTTTGGAACACTCTTTGTTGAGTGTTGCAGTCTTAGATAGCAAGGAAAGTTCTGAAATCAAAGACGAATAACCCAGACTTCCTTCTGATAGGGTTCTATCTCTTGTTGATCTAAATGTTAAGCCTTGACAATTGATAGCTCTGCTTGTGGTGATGAATAAATAATAATAAACAATAATGCACTCCACTCAGTCTATTATATGAGTCATGGAAATTTGATCATTAATTTTTTTTTCATCTAAGGACAGAAATAATCAATAGGAACTACTCAAGATTTTGAGTATTGATTTATGTTCTTATTTTTCACCCTTATATAATTGTAATTCCCTTTTAAGTGGTTTTCCCACTGGGCAATTTCTACTTCTTCAAACTGTGGAAAACTTTGCTGCTTGTCTTCTTACCGGGGCCAAGCAAGATCAGCACATTTCTTTCTCCTATGTGACTGATTTTACACTGGCTTTCAAAAAGTTCTGCATTGATTTTAAAATATCATTCACACTTAGTTTTTTTGTGGCTGGGCTCCAATCAGCCTCACACTCAAGATTTGTATTGCTTGATAATATTGTAAGTCACCAAATCTCCGTTCAAGTTTAAAGACCAAAGAAGCTAAGGCATCTAGTTTCATTTCATACGGCCTTCATTGCCTGATGGAAGAACAGCTGATGTCAATGGGAGCTGGGGAAGCACAAAGAAGGCCATATAGCACTTTTAGAATTAAGTAGAACAGACCAGTGCCCTTGCAAAAGACTGGGATTTTACTAGTCTCATTCTTCCATGAATTTCAAGACTACTACTACTTTTTACAATGCAGTCCAAAAGTTAGCACTTCTTATAACTATGGCATGGCAGAATTCATACTTTTAAATAATTTTGACAATATCAATGTTTATTTTTAAAACTTTTTTTCTGATTTTTGTCTATTTAAACTTGCACAGTTGCAGGATACGAGGGGAAGACAATTATTTAATGACAGTGAACATTGAGATTCAAAAAGTTAAAGCTTTATAACAATTCAAACACAAATTGTCAACATCACATCATCCTGAAGGCCTCCATACAAGGTATAGATGGGACTTAGGACCTTGTGCAGCCTCTCTCTGCACAGGGGTGAATTTCACCTTTGAAGAATAAATCAGAGCCTGGGAGTTAATTTTGTCCACAAGTTACGAAGGGTTAGGAACTACAGTGTTTACCTGTATGGAGCACTGTCAGCATATAGACCCAGACTCTTAAAATGTCATCTGTCCATCAAGAATGTGCCTTTTCCACCATAATTTAATTGAATACAATTGAATTTACCCTTTAGGCCATAAAATTTCTTGTAGATCTGGTGGAATTTTAAAGTTCCATCACTGTTCCTTTTATTAGTACAGCTAAGCACAGAGAGATTGGATAGAATGCTGTCTTAATATGATTTACTTGACACTAAAGCTATAACCACAATTTATATGGTCTGGTCTATACTTACAGAGTTATGTTGCTAACTCTAAGGCCTGGTCTACACTGGGGGGCAGGGGAATCGATCTAAGACACGCAACTTCAGCTACGAGAATAGCGTAGCTGAAGTCGACACATCTTAGATAGACTTAGAATCAATCACTTACTTCATGTCCTCGCGGCGCAGGATCGACGGCCACCGCTCCCCCGTTGATTCCGCTTCCGCCTCTCGCCGTCGTGGAGTTCCAGAGTCGATGGCAGAGCAATCGGGGATCGATTTATCGTGTCTACACTAGACGCGATAAATCGATCCCTGATAGATCGATCACTACCCGCTGATCCGGTGGGTAGTGTAGACGTACCCTAACTGTCAACACTAAACTGTAGCTCCCACCGATGTAACTTTCCCACTACCCTGACTTAACTCTACCTCTGCGAGAGGCGTAGTGCTTAAGGTGATGTAGTTAGGTCGATACAGAGTCAGAGTAGACACAGTGTTGCTTACATCGACTGTTGCTGCCTTTCAGAAATCATCCCAAAATGCCCCACATTGGCAATTAAAACAGTGCAAGCGATCCTGTGAGGCCATGCACTGCCAACATAAGAGCAAAGTGTGGACACGTACAACCGATTCAATTACTGCGGTGGCTGTATGTTGACGTAACTTAGGTCAACAATAGTGTAGACTTGCCCTATATGAATAGAACAAAAGACTGTTTACATAGTAGTTTCTTTAAAACCATACTCTTTATAAAAGCACTTCAGGAAAACAAAAATTACTGGGAGCTACAGACAAATGTATTTTCCATTTCTAGTTTGCTTTTTATCACCTGTACCACTATCTGCCTATAAGAAATGTATCGTTTTCACCTGTTCTGCAAGAGACAAAACAAAAACATATTTTTCTGATACTGATAACTCTACCAACTGTATGAATGCACTGGAAGATGTTTGGAAATAGAAACTTACATGCAGCATTATTGTAGCTGTGTTCGTCCCAAGATATTAGAAAGACAAAGTGGGTGAGGTAATTTCTTTTATTGGATCAACTTCTGTTGATGAGCAAGACCAGCTTTCAAGACAAGCTTCAGGACCTGAAGAAGAGTTCTCTGTAAGCTTGAAACCTTGTCTCTCTAACCAACAGAAGTTGGTCCAATAAAAGATATTACCTCACCCACTTTGTCTCCCAAATATCAACTTAGAGATTCTCAGATATATCTTAAATTATAGCCCCTGAAAATAGTATGGGAAGCTAAGTGTTCATTACAGATCCCTCTCTGCCAATCAGATGGCATGCATCGGAGTCATCCAAAATTCTATTATTTTTTTATGCCTATAGAATGTCATATTGTATCAGGCTACATTTTTGTCATACTCAGTCATGTTGTGGGCTAAGGTGATGCAAAATAAAAGGATAATGTTATGTGATATAAAGGTACTAAGTACAATATTCTTATGACTCTCTGTCAAGGATACAGGGAATGAGGCTATTTGCAAAGAGCCTTCAGGACGATTCCTGGCTCACCAATTTCTTGAAAATGGTAGATAAGTGTTCATTAGCTAAGATACTTTAGTATCTATCTAAGAATGCTTTTTACAGTCTTGTCAAGAGGAAATGAACTGGACATTAACAAAATACTAAATAGAAAGTGACTGCTTTTACCAGTTGAGCCATCATTTAAGTTAACCCAGAGTTGTAGCCAAGAATTTTAATTCTGTACAAGAATAGCTAGTTGTCAACACTTGTCCCCACCCTCGTCCTTTAAAAAAGAATTATAATTATTACTGCATGTTGACACAGCATCCTGCCTTTGACACCATTCATAGTTGTAGCATTTCCAAACAGTTGTTGTGGAATGATATCCCAATGGATCTGCAATAGTTGATAAGTGACTGTGCCTTTGATTTAAAGTAGGCTGTTAGCATTTTATTATTATTAATAATTATTATTATTAGTAATAATTATGATAAAAATCACCTTTCATCCAAATATCTAATAGGACTTTACAAATATTAATACCCTGCACTTCATCTTTGTAGAATGAATTTTTGGGGGTCTTACTCGGTACACTGGAGTTCCTGGAATTCCAGGCCTATTAATGTCTGTCATGTCTTTTACTATCTTTGGCTGCCATGGAGACTATAACCTTTTCTGTCTTATGTAACCATCAGCAGTTTATTGATGCCTTTTTCATCGTAGGTAGATTATTGTCATATGGTCTATATAGGGCTACTCCTGGAGATCTCGCTGAGCTTTTCAGCTAATGCAAAAGGCACACTTACCACCCCTGAAGTAGGATAAGTTGTAATAAACACAATTCTTATGCTCTGCATTCAGAACTAGATTCCATTTTATATCTTGGGACAATTTAAGGTGATTATCATCATCTACAAGGACTTGAATGGCCTGGAAAATGGCTTTCTTTGAGATTTCCTTTACTCATCACAACAGTGATCTGAAGAAGAGCTCTGTATGGCTCCATAGCCTGTCTCTTTCACCAACAGAAAATGGTGCAATAAAAGTTAGTACCTCACTAACCTTGTCTCTCTAATATCCTGGGACCAACCCAGCTACAACTACACTGCACAAATCACAACAGTTGCATTCAACTGAAAAGCTCTTGCTGTCTGTCTCTAGTGCCATTTCAGTGGTGAATGGCTGTAGACTAGCCTAAGTAAAGAACCCTCAGCTATGGAATTTGCTGTGGGCAGCACAGTGATGTATTTAGGAGTTCAACATTAGCATTCTCAGATTATTCTTTAATATTTACTTAAAATTAGCTGCTCCACAAACAGTCCTGGCAAGTAAAATCAGTTGCTACAATATTTTTAGGCAGCAAAAGGGGCCAAATCATCCATCTATAGAGTTCCGTTTTTCTTATCCAAACAACTTAATATACTGTCTACGGCAATCATTTAGAAGTCTAATATTCATACATATGACCATCAAGAAACTCTAATACAGTATATCATCAGTAAGCTATAGTGATAAGACACAGTGTGGTTTGATTTGTGATAATACAATTTTTCATTTTAGTCAAAGTAATTCACTTATATAACATCAGGCCTGATCCAAAGCTCAATAAATAAAGAATCATTGATATCAGTGGATTTTGACAGGCCATTGAGGGGCACAATATACATGCCTGCCAAAAACTCCACAAGACTGGTATTATTAGTTCCCTTTTATACCTAAATATCCTAATACACAATGAGGTTAAGTGATCTGCTCAAGGTTGGAAGCCTGGAAAAGAAACATAATATTGACTTCCAGTGACCTGCTCAGACTATTAGACCATGCTACCATTAGACTACTGTTTGAACACAATTCCAGTAAAACAGCCTTAACTACTGCCCTGTCAGACTCCTTCCTCCTGAAGTATATGAAAATTTTATATACAAAATAAATGGTGAGGAAAAAGATATCTTGTAGGTAAGAATCTCAAGAGTAAGACATCCAGCTGTATGATCAGATGGAAAATTAAAATATTTTAAAGGATTTGTTCTAGGGTTTAAAACAAACAACCCACATCAATCAGGTAGATTTTCCTTGTGTCTGCTTATGTTAGAAAAAGATCACTTGAGTTAATGGAAGAAATGTCAAAGATTACAATAATCTATTTTTCATCTTTTACATGTTTGTCTTGATCTCATTGTTCTGTCTTAATTATGTGTGTGAGAGACACACTTGCTTTTTTGGAATGAGTTTATCCTCCATCACTTCTCACGCTATTTTGAAAACATAATATACTAAACCTGTGTCAGTTTCCCCCCCCCCCCAACAGCTCCTCTCTCTTTGCTTCGCATTTTATTCTCTTTCTCCTCTCCGATTCATGGCCTTTTATTGTATTCTTTCCCCAAGATTTAAACCTTTTATTTCATATCAAACTTGGAACATTTGAGGGCTATTAATAAACATGAAGTTCTATAGTTCCATTAAGATCATATATACGTTATTTTTTTCTCTCTCTTGAGAAACCTGATGCCTTCTTGTTGTACAATATTTTGTTTATTGATCTTTAGTTTTAAAGGAGGAGGAAAGTGAATTATTTGCATTCTGATTCTGGAACCTATTTAGGTGGTGAGAGTTATGATTTCTAGCAATACCAAGTTATTCTCTCTCAAGAAGAACAGGGACACATCAGTGACACTAAATTGCTAACATATTCCTCCCACTCCATTTCTGATGGGGTTTTGGGCACGGCTGAAGACTTAATAGAGCCAGTATATTTTTTCTCCCAAAGTGTTCTCTGATCCTCCCCATCCAGTTGTTAACTTAAATAGTAACTTGATTAACAATATCTTTTATATATTTTTCATCTCTAATTTGCAAATCTGTCATACCGCCTAGTGAAAGCTAAACAAAGGCATCTGCTAGTATGACTCAGCACTGGGCATTCATACAGTGTTCAAGCACCCAGTAACATGATGACTCAAGAGAGCAACCCAGAATCCTTATGCAGAGTCCAAGAATACATAAAAAGTTGGTATTATTAGCATTAGAAGAAGTATAGCAGTACTGCCCAGTGAGGATCAGGATCCTGTTGTGCTAAGCACAGAACAGGGACATAGGAAAACATAGCCCCTGAAGAGTTTACAATCTAATGAATTACAATCACTGTGTTACATACACTTAGCCTTGACAAGCAGCATTCCCCGATGTTCCCAAGGGCTTTGCAAATATTAAAACATTGAATCTCACAATACTCATAATTTATTTATTTATTTTACAGTAGCACCTAGGGTATGTCTGCAGTGCAGCTGGGAGTGAGCCTTCCAGCTTGGGTAGACAGACTCACTCTAGCTGGGCTTGAGTTAGCACATCAAAAAGAGCAGGATGGATTTTGCAGCTCGGACTGGAGCTCAGGCTCTCAAGCCTAGGGAGCCAGGGTGAATTTGAGAGCCTGAGTCCCAGTGCAAACCGCAATGGCTATATTGCTATTTTCAGTGCACTGGCTTGAGCCCAGCTAGCATGAGTCTGTCTATCCTGGCTGGGAGGCCAGGATAGACAAGATTTAGGCCCCATTGTGTTAGTTGCTGTAAAAATCACATTGTAAGAGACAGTCTTTGCTCTGAAGGGCTTATAGTTTAAATAGACATGACAGACAAAAGGTCACACAACAAGTTAGTGGCACATCCAGGTACAGATCCCAGGACACCCAACTCCCACTCCAGTCCCCATTCACTGCATCATGCTGCCTCTCGCTCAGTATTACTGATCCAAATTTATCCCTGATATAACTCTATTGACTTCAATGGAGTTACACTAGGATTCCATTTAACCTATTATTCCTATTTCATAAATGGTTCAACTGAGGCACAGATGCAAACATTTTCAGCAGTGAGAACTACTTTGAAGTATTCAGTGTGTGGGTGCCAACCCTGAAACATAGAATAAGGTCTGATTTTCAGAGATGTTGAGCTGAGGTAGCTCCCACTGAGTTTAGCTGGGATAGTGGGTGCTCAGCCTCTCTGATCATCCAACCCTTCATGACACAGGTTTGGAACCTTACAACTGTAATTCCAAGCTAGTGGATTCTTTAAAAAAAAGTGTGACTAAATTATTTGCCCACGATATCTGTGTCAGAGACAAAAATAAGATCTAAATCTTCCAGGACTAACTCCTGTGACTTCCCTTGGCTTCAAATTAATTTCGCTGAGCCAACACCTCCTTAAATTGAGAAGCACAAACGCCCTTGGTTACAAAATCCCCCAAAATAAATTACTATAGAAAGAGGGATTGAACATCAAGCCCTTCCATCCGGCAATAAAAGTCTAACGATCTACCTAGGAAAGGTATTAACACTACATCTGGTTTAAACTTTAGATATATTAATGAAATATTTCTCTTAGAGTATTGAGAGAGGCCTTTCTATGACTGGTAGATGAAATCAGACAAGCATAACAAGACAAGTTACATTAGAAAAGGCAGATTTAATCCCAAAGCATCTAAAAGATTAAAGGTCAAAACAGAAAAATGTAGTAGCCATTTAGATTGCAATTATTAAGGACCCTGTGATATGGACAAGATTCCATGGTCTGTTGAACTTTGTTTGTTATACTGAATTGAAGTTTCAATCCCCAAGAAATAGGATTCCTGAGTTACTAACACTCCACACCCACCAGACCCAACTTGTTCTGAGCACTTGGGAGATTGTCTCTCCAGTATCAAAACAGCTAAATCCTCTTCTGTGAAGAAAGAATCAGGAAGTGCAATAACTGAAATATACTGTACAATAATATCCAAAAATCAATCAAGAATTCAGAGAGAGAACGGCATAAGCCAGGAGAAACAAAGGAAGACATAAGTGAATATATAAACTATCTGCACTGGTAGCCTGATTCCTCTCTGGTTCAGAATTAAATCTAAATATGTATTACTTCTTTTGGATTATATGTACCTGTACCTACACAGAATCCAAAAGGCAGCCAAGACCTGAGCTTGAGTTAACCCATTCCCAACTCATGAATACACCTTCAACAGGCAGAACTCAGACATGCATTCTTAAACAAATGATAACGTATTGTGGAAGAAAGCAAATGTAAGAGGTGGGCAAAATAAATAAATATTTGTTGTTCTGGGATGAAAGGCAAGATAGAAAGTGGATTCCAGTTGGGTTAAATTCTGTTTTTAGTTACCCCATTCAATTTAGTGGGATTACATGTGTCACTGAAGACTAGAATTTGGTCTGTAATGGAAAAAATATCCATAAAGATTCCTTTGGAAGACAAATCTTTTTCATGGAACAAAGATATATTCTTTTTTTTATCTTTAGTTTTGCAGCAGATAAGATAACAAGTCTTTCAGTCTTTCTCTGGACAGTATTCAGGAAGGTTTAAGCATCAGCTGCCTATGCTGATTTTCAGGGCAGTTTTAGCAATAAGCACCATTCCTGAATGCTACGCAAGGTTTCAAATGTATTGCAAGAAAACCATTTAAGTAGATTGTGTTTCTTTACTGCTTGAGGTATACTGATAGCATCATCTGGTCCTCTTATGTTAAAATAAAGTGTATTACAAAGCAGTGTACAATGTTTGTGGTATAGGCTTGAAGTTGCTTGTGCTAATACCGTTAGGGCCTGATTCACCATGGACTTGAAGCCTGTGCAATCCTTTACATTTGTGGAAAGGGACAGTAAAGTGGATGTAAAGAGCTAACACCACTGTGAGTGGACAATTCTGATACGGTAGAATGATGCATTAAGAGTACCACCCTTGAATACCCAATAGCCTAGGGGTTAGCGCATTCACTCACCTTGTCTCTCTCTACTATCCTGGGAGCAATGCGGCTACAACACTACTATCTGGTCTGAATGCTATCTGAATATAACTTTTCCCTCCATTTCTTTGCAGATGGAGAAACACTGATCTCATATTTAAGATGCATGCCTAACTTCATCAGCTTCTGTTCCATGGTCCTTGAAATAGGTCCCATTTCTTGCCATATGAACATACAAAGCCAATGAGCATGTAACTAGATTTCCACTCACATCTTCTTTTCCTAGTTAAGGAAAGAAACATTAGCCCAAATCTAATACATCTTTCTCAGTTTTGGGGATAAGCTTGTAATGTATTCATTGTCTATCTTCTATTATCAATAGAATATCATAATTGTTTATGAAAAAGAAATATGGGCTTGCTGAGCTCTCCTTCTGCTCTTGAGCTTGGAGAAGAAACTTTAAAACAGGAATCCAGCCAAAGTGAGACCATCCAAATCGAGACACGTCTTTTCAAAACAGTAGGGATGTTTAAAAAAAACTGCATTTTAGGCCATTGAATTATATTGATTTCTGAGGTAATCTAATGAAAGTTCTTTAAAAATCAGATGTACCAGAAATCATTAGACATTTTGTATTGTTCAGTTAAAATGGCATGTACAGCCGTAGAGCAATTACATGGCTACATTCTATATTTTCACATTTTAACTCTCCTTAGAAAGCATTTTTTGTGGAACAAGCATACACATGTTGCTCCAGTCCCTGAGAATTATTCAAACGCTATTCCCAGTCCAGAGAGATTTGTGGGAGTGCAGGTGGAAAATGAAATTTTCTCACAGGTGCCTGTGGGTAACAAATGTTCCTATTACGTTAATGTAAGCTAATATAAAAGTGCACTGAAGGTTGTAGCTCTTCACTATCTAGAATCAAGGCTTCAAAAAGGATTATGAGTTGTAAACACCAGACAAGGCTAACTTAATATGTGGAAAAAAATATTTGCGGTAAGTCACAATGGGGTTATTTCTCCTTCTTGCATTGCCAGTTTAAAAATAAAATAAGGTATATACAAGATGACTAATATTAACACTGGCCTGTTTGTCTCTTATTATGGCAAATATAAAGCTGGCATTACAAAAATACATCCCCATATCCTATGCTATTCACGTTCTTATATCATACCCATTATTGTGGTATCTGAGTATCTTCCACTGTGGTAATAAGCAACATGACCAGCGTCTGCCACTTGTGGCTCATTCTCTCCCGCTTCTGGTCTCTAAAGGGAAATTTGAGTGTGAACCTATTTTTTAATTTATGTATGATATGTTCTGTTTTTATGTGTATGTTTTAAACTGTGTGCATGATTTGGTCATTTTTGTGTAAGTTTTAAATGTGGGCATAGTATGATATATCTGTTTTTCAAAAAAGTGAGGTAGAAGTTTGCTTTGCATTTGGAACAGAAAGTGGTGAGCTTTCTGTTATTGAATGGGAAAATAAAGAGAATACTACAATTTAACCTTTTATAACCCTATTTCTCCAACGTAAATCATTGCAACCTCAAAATTATAGCCAGACATACCATCCCTTTTGGGGGGAGGGGGCAGAATATTTTACAAGAAATTGAAAATATTTAGTTTTTAATTGAAAAAAGCCAAGCACACCAGAAAAGGTAACATTTTCGGTTTGGAGAACATAATCGTTAGCAGGTACAGAAAGCAAGGGGCTAGATCTCCATGCCCAATGCTGACAATATATCCCAAAGAATATGCCATAGATGTGGTCACTAATTTACTTTTAACTTTTCTTCCAGACAACTTCAAAGATTCTTACTTTTCAAAGTTAAGATAAGGTTTGATAAAAGATTGCGCGAACAATAGAAAAATTACAACTTTAAATTCATACTTCAGCTACACTGAAGGAAAAATAGCAGTTGAAAATTAAGGAGCTGATGGTTATCATACTTTTTGTTCTGTGAGCTGCTTTGAGAGACTCTCTGATATGCATCTCCTTTCCTCTCTTAGCCCCTATTTGTTCTGAAACATTTCATTCCACTGTCAGTCCAAAGACCATAGGCTATTCAAGACACTACTCAAGCACAAGTATAAGTCCTCTGCTAAAATGGACTTAATTGTTTGCAAAACATTGGAATAGACTAGCAATGGTAGGCTGGTACATGGAAATTTGAGAACCGCTGCAATAGACCAACTGATGCCTAGAACAGGTATGGTAGACTGGTACACTTTATTCTATTTGTCTTTTTCATTTATTCATTCTCCTTTTTCTCCATCTTTTCTTGCCTTCTTCTGGGATGTATTGAAGTAAAAGGAGGCCCTAAATAAGGAACTAAAATAGTAATTTAGACTAAACCTACTGAACCATATATAATGTACACTCTTCATTTGCAAAACAACTAGGGTGAAATCCTGGCTTAATTTAAGTGAATGGGGGTTTTGCCACTGAATATAGGGGAGCCAGGATTTCATGCCTAATGTGTTTAAAATCAACCAATATTTTAGACTGTAGATTCTATATATTTTCTGAAGGTCTCTAAGAACTTTTTCTAATGGGAGTCTTTAAAATGACATTTTGTATTACAGAAATAATTAATATGTTTTTCAATTAAAAGAAAATGCATCTACTTTACAGTAGAAGGAAAAGCTACTAAACATTAACAATGTTTATTAATTACTACAGATTCTGTATGAACAGTGAATCTCCTAAGGGACAAGTTTGCTCAAAACACCAACACAGGTGGTCAGAAAATGGATCAACCTGGATTCAGGATGCATGTGTTGTCATGACAAGTGGGTCCATGAAGTGTTTGGGGGAGCACTGGTCATACTTCCAGCCCACCCATAAGCCCCTTCCATATGCTAATGACATAGGATATTCCCCTGCATTGCCTCTCTCCAATTCTCAGTCCCCTGACTGGCACCATGAAAATTGCATTTTGGCCATTCAGCTGTACAGAGGGATGGGAGGCAGATTTTCACCCTAAATGAATATCTGACATAATATCATTTACATAATAAAATGACATGATTCATACAGTGAAATCAGAGAAGCATCATAGATGGTGGGATGTTCTAAATCATCTACTAAATCATTTCCAACCAACATCTTTTCCTTGCATCTTCTAAAGGACTTTGTCCAGTCAAACTTTTAAATTATAGGAAATATGGAGCTTTCTCTTCCCTTGACAGAATATTTCACACTATATATTAAATCTCACTATGAAGAAATGGTAAGATGTACTGATTCTAAATTTACAGATACTTAATTCCCTTCAGTTACCCCCACTGAAGCTCCTTACACAGTTTTTCCTACCTTTTTGATATTTACACCCTTCAAATACTTGTAGACAGTTACTTCCACCTTTTGACCTAGGGCCAGATACCTTCACTTAAGTTGACTGGTATATAATAAGTAAATTATAAGGGAAAGGAAGGACTGTCCAGTGGTTAGGGCATAAGCCTAGGACTTGGGAGACCTGGTTTCCATACCCTGATCTACCACAGACTTCCTGTGTGACCTTAACTTCTCTGTTCCTCATGTGCAAAATGGGGATAATAAGCATCCCCTACATCACAGGGGTGTTGGGTAATAAATACATTAAAGATTGTGAGATGCTCAGAGACTATGGTAATGGAGGCCATAAGTACCTTAGATAGTTCCATTGATTTCAATGGAGCAGCTTGAAAAATGAAGTACTATTGTACCTCAGTAAAAGGATAAATACCTCACCTTTAAAAAGGTGCTTATTGACTCAATTTTAAATAACACCTCCAAAAAAGGAAAAAATAAATACGTTGTACTAGTTGTATATGCAGAGCTATTTAGAAACAATGGATTATAAAGTACTTTACTGTTCTTTCTGGCTAGATTTTTCAAGCAATGTTGCATATTAGCCAATAGTAGATTTTCTTGCATTCTCTGTCACACGCAGCACTGAAAGTAAAATCTCATATCTTTGAGCAAAAGGGAAATAACATTTTTATTTTGGATGGGTGGTAAGAGGGTACTGTCTGTAAGCATAATGCCCACAAATTTGGTTTCATTACCATCACAACAAAGTACAATACTTAAAAAGCAACACCACCACAAAACAAAAACCAACTGAAATAGGATATAGCTGTATGCTGTATCTTGCTAGCAAGGACATCAGTTCACACTGCTGTTTCAATTTATTTGTTTTTTCTAAATGCACTTTTTCATTTTTGGGATTCATTTTCAACATGTCACCAAAACTTCATCTCTCCAGTACACTGCTGTATGTTCCAATTCTGAATTAAAGCTATAATTTCTTTCAATGTACGAACTGTGGGAGAGCTCCGTTTTTTTTCTCTATCCCTCTATGAAATGTCATTTGGCTACCTCGAGGGTCAGTTAAAATAAGCAATTGAAAAAAAAACTGTGTGCCAAACCTACACAGCTAAATATCTATCACGATTGTTCCATGTGCAGACAATACTGCATGCCAGTTGTTTGATTTAAGAAGAGTTGGAACGGAATTTATTAGTAAGAGACAGGAAATCCATAGTAGTGATAGAAGGCCTTATTTTTTAATGTTCTCCTTTCATCTCATCTCTGGATCTACCAAACTGTGCTTCTCTATATCCTCAGGTAAGGGTGCTGAATGCTGATAAATGATACAGAACATTGAAACAGCAACCTTGATGTAAATCTTAGCTAGTTCACTATACCTGACCCACACTTCTTTTGGATACTATATGAATCAAGAAATAAAATGATCTATACCTGATAGTAACTCTGTTGCAGATACAGTATGTGAAACAATCAGGCATTACAGCGTCCACCATTTTTAATCACAACCTATCTCTCTCTTAATCAGGTATATGTTAAATACTCACTACAGTAAAATAGGAGGTTTATATATTCAAAATGCTCTAATTTAATTCTGATGCCAGCATTTATAGGATTACACATACACCACCATTAAGTGTTTCAAGGTTATGTACTCAAAAATAAGGGTAGAATACTATATGATAAAAAGAGTGTTTGCACCTGTACGATCTCATATCATGTCTTAATAGAATAAATCTGAGCAAACATGGAAAATTTCACAATTCCAGAAAGTAAAACAAAGCTGAAAACCTGTGCCTTTTTTGTAAATATACTAACAATTTGACCACTATTCCTTTCTTGGTTTAATCTCACAGAACAAACTAAAGTGCATTCAATGTTGTTCAAATATTGAGACTTCTTTAAAATCCACTCTAAAAACACTGGTCTACAATTTTTGAGAAGTCGTCTGCTTCAGAGATAAAATGTGCTATTTATTATGTATTTTGATGTGCTGAATT
The DNA here is from genome assembly GCF_028017835.1 of Emys orbicularis. Classification (NCBI taxonomy): domain Eukaryota; kingdom Metazoa; phylum Chordata; order Testudines; family Emydidae; genus Emys; species Emys orbicularis. The sequence continues at coordinate 90,414,037 of NC_088686.1, read as the reverse complement.
CAAATATGACAATTAAAACAACTGATTGGCTACTGTTTCTAAGATATTTAAGTTTTTACATTTTATGTCTATGTATATTGTGTAGATAGTAGAGTTTTAATCATAAATTGTAAACCTAGGTCTTTTCATGTGTTTATGGTTGCTTTACATGATAATATTTCACCTGTCCTGTTTATGTAACACTTTAAAAATCAGCAAAAGGGTTATATAAATAAAATTTATTATGAAACAAAAGGCAAAAAACTATTATGTACATAGTTTAGTCCTATTCAGTGTCTACTCGGCGCTTCTTGGCTTGTCTCTTGTATTCATTAAATGGAGCATCTCTTGTCACTGTCCAGGAATAGTCTGCAAGCATTGATGGGCTCCATTTGCCCTGATAGCGTTTCTCCATTGTTGCAATGTCCTGGTGAAATCGCTCGCTGTGCTCGTCGCTCACTGCTCTGCAGTTCGGTGGAAAAAAATCTAGATGAGAGTGCGAAAAATGTATCTTTAGTGACATGTTGCAACCAAGGCTTTTGTATGCCTTGAGGAGGTTTTCCACCAACAACCTGTAGTTGTCTGCCTTGTTGTTTCCGAGAAAATTTATTGCCACTAACTGGAAGGCTTTCCATGCCGTCTTTTCCTTGCCACGCAGTGCATGGTCAAATGCATCATCTCGAAGAAGTTCCCGAATCTGAGGACCAACAAAGACACCTTCCTTTATCTTAGCTTCACTTAATCTTGGAAATTTTCCACGGAGGTACTTGAAAGCTGCTTGTGTTTTGTCAATGTCCTTGACAAAGTTCTTCATCAGACCTAGCTTGATGTGTAAGGGTGGTAACAAAATCTTCCTTGATTCAACAAGTGGTGGATGCTGAACACTTTTCCTCCCAGCCTCCAATGACTGTCGGAGTGGCCAATCTTTCTTGATGTAGTGGGAATCTCTTGCACAACTATCCCATTCACAGAGAAAACAGCAGTACTTTGTGTATCCAGTCTGCAGACCAAGCAAGAGAGCAACAACCTTCAAATCGCCACAAAGCTGCCACTGATGTTGGTCATAGTTTATGCACCTCAAAAGCTGTTTCATGTTGTCATAGGTTTCCTTCATATGGACTGCATGACCAACTGGAATTGATGAAAAAACATTGCCATTATGCAGTAAAACAGCTTTAAGACTCGTCTTCGATGAATCAATGAACAGTCTCCACTCATCTGGATCGTGAACGATGTTGAGGGCTGCCATCACACCATCGATGTTGTTGCAGGCTACAAGATCACCTTCCATGAAGAAGAATGGGACAAGATCCTTTTGACGGTCCCGGAACATGGAAACCCTAACATCACCTGCCAGGAGATTCCACTGCTGTAGTCTGGAGCCCAACAGCTCTGCCTTACTCTTGTGTAGTTCCAAATCCCTGACAAGGTCATTCAGTTCACCTTGTGTTATGAGGTGTGGTTCAGAGGAGGAGGATGGGAGAAAATGTGGGTCCTGTGACATTGATGGTTCAGGACCAGAAGTTTCATCCTCTTCCTCTTCCTCGTCTGACTCAAGTGAGAATGATTCTGGTGCATCAGGAACCGGCAGTCCTTCTCCGTGGGGTACTGGGCGTATAGCTGATGGAATGTTTGGATAATGCACAGTCCACTTTTTCTTCTTTGACACACCTTTCCCAACTGGAGGCACCATGCAGAAGTAACAATTGCTGGTATGATCTGTTGGCTCTCTCCAAATCATTGGCACTGCAAAAGGCATAGATTTCCTTTTCCTGTTCAACCACTGGCGAAGATTTGTTGCACAAATGTTGCAGCATATGTGTGGGGCCCACCTCTTGTCCTGATCTCCAATTTTGCAGCCAAAATAAAGGTGATAGGCTTTCTTAACCATAGTGGTTATACTGCGCTTTTGTGATGCAAAAGTCACTTCACCACAAACATAGTAGAAGTTATCTGCACTGTTCACACAAGTACGAGGCATCTCTGCTCACTTTGGCTAAACAGAAATGTGTCCCTTTGCAAAATCAAACACTAACAAATAAGAGAGCACGGCACTGTATGATTTCTAGAGCTGATATAGGGTAATTTGTTCAGCAGAGTGATGTAAGCTTCGTTATGATTGCATCATCCATGACTTCTAGGAATAACATGATGCAATTCATATCATGTATGACGCAATACCAGCTTCAGATTGCATCATTCATTGTTTTGCCTAAAAAGCAAGTACTGTCCAAACCCAGTCATAGATTTATTCATAGATCCAGTCAAAGATGTATTTTAGTCATTTCTGGTTTAAATTGAGATCCCTTCCCTTTATAACTCACTTATCCTCCGCCATTCCCAAGTCAAGGGTCGTATATACTGACCCAATAGCATATCTTGAAAACTAGAGCCAATCAACAATTTTAAGCATCATTTTCGTTCTCAGTGACCCAGAATTAGTAAAGTTTGACTACATTTATTTCAGAAGCATTTTGGCTGTAGAGCAGTGAAATACTTTGCTGACAATCAAATATCCCTCTTACCTCATTCTGGAGATCTCTGATCATTTTGCTCTTCCTTTCCATTTCAGTCTTCAGAAAATTAATCTGCCAGTTTAAAAAAATGCTGAATGTTAAATTTTGAAGCATACTACAAATGCCACACAATCATTCTTTTCCACGCTCTTGCTTTTCTTTTCCTCTTCACAACTTTTGATAGGCTATTCAAAAATTAAGCCACTAGTCATATCTATCCCTACCGATAAGACACCTTACTTAACTAAAAGAGGTGCCCTGCCTCGGTAGACTACAGTTTCATATCTATTAAATAGTCTGTAATAAAGTGACAATACAGGTAGCTAGGGGATTCGCTAAACAAGATAGGTTAATAAAGCAACTCATTCTGCATGAAAATCCTTAGAGTCCTAGTTTTGTTTTTGGATGGATCTGATACATCCAGATTTTTTCAAAGAATTGAAGATTTTTAGAACAATAAAATTTGCTGTTTTTATAATCACAGAATCTAAGCAGTTTTCAGTCTCCTATATGTTAACATAACAGCTGTCAGATTCTAACACCCTTACTTATACTAAATAGCATTATTACTACATGAGTGGCTCCATCAAGCTTTTGGAGCCAATGAGTGCACTCATGGAGTAAAGGTGTCAGAATCTGGTTCCTAGCCTATGCTAAATTCAAGGAATTCTTACATGTAGAAGTTTGACTCAATTTCTGCAGTTCATGTAGTTCAAGAAGGATCATTGGCTTACACAAGTCAAATTGTATTTTTCTTTATAGGAGTCAGACTGCATTCACTTCATTGCTAGGTAACTCAGCATTCACTTCATTGCTAGGCACATTTTAGAGGACAGTGAGGGATAAAGGTGTATGTAGTTAAAATAAACATGACAATGTGAAAATATCCATTTCATATTAGGATGCCATGGCAATCCTAAATGAATTAGCAATACAGAGATTAAAAAAGTAGACCAGCTCTCTCTGCAACAAACAAACAAACAACAAAAAGCATGCACACAAAGAAAAACAGCTGAGGAAACTTTGTAGTTCACATAAGAGCACTTGTGAAAGTATTCCTATAAATTCACTTTGGGAAAACCTGCTGTTTTAAGAAGGAGGACGACATTAGGCTACAGATCCTTTCACCCCTGGAATACGGGCCTCAGTGGCTTTACCCTAAGACAAGCTCTTCTTTAGATTGTGTGACATTGAGTAGATTGTTTTAGTCCACTTCGTGGGGAGAGAGGTCAGTAATTAAAAAACACCATCACACTTGGCACCACTGATAACCATACCAGCAATGAAGCCAGTGAACAATCTATCAGTGGGGGGAGAGGTCCCTTCAGGTCAGGGATGATTGGCAGGGCTATATGGAACTTTTGCTGTCCAAGTCCTGTGGATAAAGACCTAGATTGCGGAAAATGCTGATTATTCTCAACTCCCATTGATTTTAGTGGGAGTTGAAGACTTTCAGCAACCTCACAGATGATCAAGATGCTCAAATAGAGAATTTTAGTCTGCAAGACATTTGGCCTAAAACATCTGGGCTTTACTAAACCACTTAAAAATAGTCACTGTGAAACCACAGGTCCAAGAACCATGGAGGAATCACAAATAGAGTATAGGATAAATGTGGCTCTTTAGATGCACTGCTCTATCTGTTCAAAGGATATAGTTAAGACAGGCAAAAAAATTGACCTTCATTGACATGAGTCCTATTTCTCAGTCATTACTCTCAAGAGAGATTCCTTGTCATTTTTCCTCCAAAGTTGCTCATTTCTGGTGCTGAAATAACTAAAATAAGAGGAGATTGGTACAGGATTGGTAATAGGATGGTACAGAAAATGTTCTCAATGTGCTACTGCTATTATAGGACATGGACACTAGCCTGGCTATTCTGCTAGGGTGAAATTTAGTGTATTTTAAAGGGTCCCCACAAAGCCGTATGTGCCACGTAAGCTTTTTGCACAGTAGACATAAATCACACTGATATGGGCACCTAAGAATATGTATACTAAATCAATTAACCTAAATAAATACATTTTAGTTTTCCACAGAAAACCATTTCTTTTCAAGTTAAACTATATCTGAATTAAGGAAAAATGCATGTATTGTTTACATTCCTTGGAATTCTAAGGCTGTGCCACTTAATCTTTAGCAGCTGACGAGCCAATTAGTCATAAAACAGAGCTGCAGTAAGCCACATAAAAGACTTAGATTTATATTACTTGGCTACTAGAGCTAATATAGAGATAACCCCATCTGTCCATTTGAGTGTGTCTGTGTATGCCTCTATATTTTGGTGCCCTAAGGCAATTGTCTCAGTGTCAGGATGTTGCATGATGCTTTTACTCAAATCCAAGGAAAGAACATCATGCAAGGCTATAAAGGACTGCATGCGGTTTGAGAACCTTGAGTTGAAAAACGCTGCTTGGGGGCATATAATAATAGTGCATGAATCATTACTTAGGTGGGTTTAGAAACTCTGCTTTCTGCCTCCTCCACCCTAATACACCTATTATTATCATATGCATGAATGGCCATTCAAGTTCTGGTATATCTTTTTGTTTAAGTTAAAGGCTGAGAAGCCACTCAGGAGTTTTCTGCATCCCATTATTCAGTCTTTTCACCCAGTTTGGCATCCATGGTTATCAAATGCTGTTTGTCTTTAACTGATATCTAGCTGCAATTAAAAATAAATATTGAAAATATATTACAGCTCGAAGCCAGTGAACTTTTCAATGTTAAACAAGGACTGTGCTTCTGTGACTCCAGGAGACAAGTGTTTCAGAGCTTATTACATTTGTTAAAGACAACAGCTTTCATCCACTGGCCTTTACTCTCAGCAGTTTTTGACCTTGAAATTTCCAAATTAACCTCCCTCCTGAAATACAAAATGCTCTAACAGATGGCCATGATCTAATTCTAAGAATCAGACATTTATTTTATATGAATATTTACCATAGATGAAGGACAGAAGAACACCAACATGTAATTGTTATTGCACAGTCAAAGCTTGCAAGCTGGATGCTTAGTCACTACTTATGTCTCACTTAGGACAGGTTAGGCCATGAACAATTAACAATGCACTGAAGTACAGCATGTGCACTGATATAGTCCATTACTATGGCTACAACTGGCAGTCCTGCCATAGTCAACAGTATATCTGTTATGATCCTGCTCTGAGGGTTGTATTATGCTAATGGTTTAGTTTGGGTAGAGTTGAAAACAAAGCAGGCAGATTCTCAGTACAAGAATATATATTTGGAAAAGAAAAATCAAAGTTTTAAACTGGGAAATTTTATTCACTTGGGCCCAAATCCTGGTCCCAGTGAATTCAACATAAAAACTTTTGGCTTTGACAGGACCAGGATTTGGCCCCTGGAGTAAGCTACATTCTGTTGGTATTAAACCCCCCAGCCTGCCAAAAAGTTAGATCTGCCCTGTCTTTTGAAGAAAATAGAGAAAACTTGCTTCATTGGAGGCTGAATCCCATAAAGTGCTAAGCACACTTAACTGCCATTAATATTAATAGGAGCTGAGGATACTTGGTGGCTCTTGGAATTTTCTGCAGGATTCAGGATTGAATCCTTAAAGAAAAGATATTTCACTCAGATAAACTTTTCTATTTTTGTCATAATGGCTTTAAGAGGTTTTCGTTAAGGCTGTTTTCAACAAAAGATGGTCATTTATTATGGCTCTGCTCTGACTGAAATGCCTGTTATTTAAATGAAGTGAACAGTCTATATATTTCTAGCAAAAGGCAGGATAGATCTGAGGTTTTCATTGTTAGATTCTTATTCATGGTTAGAGATCTCTGGAGGAAATCTTGCATTCTTTATTACTACTATTTCTCATATTTTAGCATTACTAAATTACTTTTATTTATATTTACTACTAATAAAATTACTCTGCGGTTGTTAGCAACATTGCCAGGTACAAGCCTGGATAAAAGAGAAGGGTTCTGCAGCTGGGTTTGTGACCCACCCAGGTAAAAGCTTACTGCATCAGAAGCAGTTCAGTTAAACAAAACCCGAAGATGGTAGGTGCAGATGGAGCTCAAAACCCAAGTACGACAGATCTCAGTGAAAGTCAAAAGGAAGATCAGATCTCAGGACATCTAATCATGATGACTAAATCCATAACAAGAGTAGCAACGTGGAATGTACATATTCTGTATAGTATGGGAAAGCTGGCACAGGTTACATGAGAAATGAAAAAATACCTTCTGAACATACTTGTGTCATTGAGACGTTATGGGCAGGGAGTGGCAAGATGCTGTCTGATGATGGTACAATCTTATACTCAGGAGGAGGAACACATGAAAGAGGTGTAGTAATTATGCTGGATGACACCATAGTGAAGACCCTGCTGGCTTGGAAACCAGTGAAAAACAAAACAACAACAGGAAAGCTCCACACAAGTCATGCCAAGTGTAGAATAATCTAAGTACATGCACCAACAAATACAGCGGGCAACAGTGAAAAGTATACATTCTATGAGCAGTGGCAACAAGTATTGGATGATGTGCCTAACCATGACATCAGGCTGATGATAGGTGACTTCAATGCACAAATCAGCAACAACTCTACTGGCTGGCAAAGAGTCCTGGGCAAACAGCAAAAGGTATCCAAACTAATAATGGTGAATGGACCCTGAATCTCTGTGGCATAAGCATTCTAGAAATCGACTCTTCCAAGACAAGAGGATTCACAAGCTCACATGGAGATCACCAGATAATACATCTGTCAACCAGATAGACCGTGTGTGTATATCTATAAGATGGCATCTTCTTTAAGGGATGTCAAAGTCAGAAGAAGAGCAGATGTTGGTTACTATATTTTAGTGGTCACGTTACAACTTAAACTCAAAAAGATCACGAAGACAGATTAAAAGTGTTACAGAACGTGATGGGGAATCCACCCCACACAAGCCCTGCTGGGATTAAGGTGGTTAGCTGGGCCAATTAACTCTTCCCCCGAAGAGGAGCCAGGGAGCAGGGATTAATTAGATGTGGCTCAGCTGGATAGGAACAGGAAGGGCTTGTATAAAGCCCAGGAGCTGAGAGCAGGTGGGAGCTGCAGGGGAAGTAGTCTGCAGTTAGTCCTTGGGAGAAGGGAGGTGTGTTTGGAGCTATAGAGATAGGTATCATACAATTAGTCCCTGGGAGGAGGAAGTTTGGGCTGGAAAACCTGGGAGCTGGGGGAGAAGCCAGAAAGCTAGAAAGATAGGAAAGGCTCAGGGACCTTCACTGCTAAATAGAGGGTCCCTGAGTTTCAACACGGAGTAGAGGGTGTGCCTGGCTTCCCCTACCAGCCACTGGCACCATAGATGCAGTGAATAGGAAGACTGCCTAAGACTGCTGATGAGAAGAGACTTTGATACCCCAGAAGGGGGAAAACACACTGAGTGACCTGGCCGGAAGGCTGAGTCACAAGAAAAAGCAGAAGCTCTTGGAGCGAGAGAGGGGCTGTGGAGTGAGAGAGAGAGATGGAGTGCAACTAAAGGAAGGTGCATCAGCCTGTCAGAGCTAATCCCCATAACCGCCATGAGGCAGCACGGTCCAGCGCTGAGTAGAGCACCCCATCACACAGGAATAGAGAAGTTCAAGGAAAAAGAAATGCAGATCAGATTCCAGATGGAATTTAGCAACCATTCCAGTGTTTTACAATACCACAAGGAGTTAAGTCTCAAGGAGAATGGATCAAATTGGAAGAAGGCAGTAGTTGAGACAGCAGCTGAAGTAGCGGGCCTACAAAGAGGATGGAAGAAAGAGGCATGCGTTTAAATAGTTGAATAGGACTATTTATGTACCTAAAGTTGTGTGTGTGAATATCATTGGTAATAGGTCTTTGTTAGCCTATCCTTACTCACTACTTTAAAAAGCCAGTTAGATGCATCTTAATGTCAGTATTAAAACTAATAACTGAAAGATTTCAGTCATTTTTTAAATTTCTAGTATATGTAGTACCTATATTTTTCAGTTGACAAACAATTTAGTTCACAAAGTAATATACTTTATACTGTATAATATTAAAGGAAAGTGAAATATTTTATTGCACACACACACAGAACTATTTCAAATATTGTGGGTCTGAAAAAATGGGATACAAATCCAAGCACTGTTTTCTTTCCAATAACAATTTATAAATTATTCTATAATCTAAAAACTGAACTAAAGAGATAATCAATTGAAAGCTGTTTCAGATGCTTTAAACAAAGTTCTAGGATGAGGGAAATATAATGGATTTTTTTTTTTAAAAGCCATATTTCTTCCTTTTTCTTTTTTCCCTCCTCTCTCATTTTCCCCCCTCATTTTTCCCATTTCAGTTTAGATTTATTTGTTTTTAAATGTCATACACTGCATGCTTCATAAAAGGTAGTTCCCTGACAAACTACATCATAGCAGTTTTAGATTAAATCTCAGGAAATACTTTCTAACAGTAGGGGAATGGACAAACTGCCTAGGGAAGTCATGGAAGCTCCTTCACTAGAGGTTTTCAAAAAGAGGCTGGATAGACATCTGTCTTGAATGGTTTAGACCCAAAAGCTGCTGCATCTTGTCAGGGGGTTAAGACTAGATGACCCTTGCAATCTCTTCTAACCCTATGGTTCTATAATTCTAAGGTAGCATATACAGCTACATTTTATTGGACACACATATATATAAGACTACGTTTTAGTCACAGTTATTTTTAGTAAAATCATGGACAGGTCACAGGCAGTAAACAAAAATTCATGGCCCGTGACTTGTCCATGACTTTTGCTATATACCCCTAACTAAAACTTGAGCGGGGGGCTGCGGGTGCTCTGAGTGGGGCAGCAGGGGGCACTGCAGGTGCTGGGGGAGGTGGCCTGGGACCCCCACTGGTGTTGGCGGGGGGAGGATTGGCAGGGCTCGCAGGGGCTCCCTACCCAGCTCTATGTCCCTGTAGCTCCTAGGTGGTGGAGGGGCCAGGGGCTCATCCGCATGCTGCTCCCGGTCCCACCACAAGCACCGGCTGTGCAGCTCTCATTGGCCGGGAACCGCAGCCAATGGGAGCTGTGGGGGTGGGGCCTGTGGGCATGGGCAGAGCATGGCAGGGAGCCCCCGGCCCCTTCACCGCCTAGGAGCTGCAGGGCCATGCCAGGGGTAGCCCCCACACCTAGGTAAGCACCCCCCCCCCCCCGCACCCACCAACCCCCTGCCCTTAGTCCCAAACTCTCTCCCACACACCCAAACTGCTGCTACTGGCCCAGAGACTGCTCGGGCAGCTCCTGAGCCAGCATCAGCCGCTGCAGATGTCACGGAGGTCATGGAAAGTCACCAAATCTGTGACTTCCATGACTGACAGACTCGCAGCCTTACATATATACACACATATTGCTTATTTTGTGTACAACGAATGCTTATTCAGCAAAAGCCATTAAAACACAGCATTTGCTGAAACATTTAGATTTCTTTCGTTCGATCAAAACTATTTGGCGATTTCGTGTTGAGTTCATGAATAGTTTCAATTAACTCAAAATAGCATTTTTCGGTGAATAAACTACTAGTCCATAAAATTTTGCCCAGGCCTAGTTTATATAATATGGCCAGTGGGTGATAAAGGACTAATATAGTAAGTTCTGCAAAGCTCGGACACTTGAGTAATGTATTCAAGATGCTATGGTGCTGTTAATTTAGATCTGCCAATTTAGGTCAAGCCATCTATAATATTTCCACATTATTTTTAATATAATTTGATTTACTTAATTATTTTAGGTTCTTAAATACAACCATTTTGCAGTTACTTAATAGATCCCATCATTGCCCTCTGGCAGGTGTTCTCTATTTGTTCAAAATATGTAATGCTAATTTACCAATTGAGTAACACGCAATAAATAGGAGATTGATTATATTATTCCGAGTTGCCAAGAATAGAACAGGCATTCTAACCTTCCCTCCTCCAGCAATTTTCTGCAAATATTCCAGTTTGAGGCTTTATGGGCTTGATTCAACAATGATTCTTATCTCATTTACACCAGTGTAAATCAGGAGTAACTCCACTGACTTCAATATGCATGTTTGACCAGAATAAAGCCTTACAGTTAAGGAAAACAGAACTAAATGCAACCCCCACCATCCACACCAGACTTCCCTCTTCAAGTATTAAGAAAATGTCTTACAGATTTTTGTCCATATCATTCAACTGGCTTTCAGAAAGGTGTGGAACACTTCAGGAGACAGGATTAAGTGACAGTAATAATAATTATTTCCATTTTTATTGCATCTTTCAACTAATCATCTCAAAATACTTCAAATAGTAATTCATTTTACTGAAGGCTACACTAAGAGGTTAATTGTCTTGCACAGGGTCACATACCAAAAGCTCAACTTTGCTACCCTTGAAATCCTTGGGAGGTCAATCACTCGCAAAGCTGAGAATTCTGTGTCACAATCTCCTCCTCTAACCAGTTGACAACAACCTGGGACAAATTCTGCTCTCAGTTACACTGGTGATCTATCCCACTGTGTTCCAAAGGTGGTAGGGGGTGGTGCAGAATCACTGAATTGTAACTAAGAATTTTGGCCCTTGTATCTCACTCCAGGATTACACCCTACCCTGAATGCACCATGAAAGAGATCCCACAGAAGGTAAAAGCTAATGCAAAAGAGACAGAACTTTATATAAAAATAGGAAAAATGAGGAGTAAAATTAACTCCAAATTTTAGAGGTACCTCTTTGTTGACCTAATTTGAGATGCAAAAATTTATACCACTGTTGAACTGCTCTTAAACATATACAGTGTAACAAACAAGAAGTCAGGAGATTCTAATTTAAAGTTTGTTTTGTTTTGTGTTTTGACTCCAGCCACTAGGATGACCAGATAGCAAGTGTGAAAAATCGGGATGGGGTTGAGGGGATAATAGGAGCCTATGTAAGAAAAAGCCCCACATATCAGGATTGTTCCTATAAAATCGGGACATCTGGTCACCCTACCTATCACTAATACTCATCTTTATTACCGTACATTATTGACCTTTCACCGAGGTCAGTGGGGGCCCATCAATGTAGTTGAAAGCAGAATTTGGCTTACCATGTTTTCAACTGGTTGGAGAAGAGAATTGGGATAAACAAATCCTGTGCTCTGCTTTGCTATTGACTTTAGGACAGTACTCCCATTTAAAAACTATTGCTAGATTAGCTAGATAATTTGTTTTAATTTTCTTGACACACATTACCATGACTACCTTGGCAGGACTAATTTTGACCTGCTTATTTTTTATACTATAATCAAATATAATAAAATACAATCAAATTAAGCATATTCTTTTCATTTTCTGCCCAAATCAAAGCTTAAGTGTTGGGGATTTTGTTTGTTGTTTTGTTCTCTCTCTCTCTCTCCCCCCAAAAACAAAAACAAACAAAAAACCCCACACCCTCAAACAATAATAAATACCTAAATATGTGGCAAAGAGGATACAATGCTTTGTAAAGGAATGGATTCCCCTCCCAAGCTTTCAGAGAGCAGTGAAGAAAAAGTACTTTCTGATATTATAAATATTCCCTTGGAAGTTTTCTTTAAATTATGATTATAAAATGCACTTTATTTCTCCTTTACAGCAGAATGCTTCCATACATGTATTTGGACAAAACTATTTCTTTTTTCAAAAGCATAGTATGATCTGGATATAGGGTGCATTTCAGCAATGCAGTTAAACATGCACTTAACTTTAAGCACGAGTAGTGCCATTGACTTCCATAAAACTACCCTATCTTTTAAGTACCTTGCTGAATTGGGGCCACAGTATCTGATCTTGCTCCCACTGAAGCCAATGGAAATTTTCCTATTAATGTAAGTGGGAATATGATCATTCCTAAACTAGTTAATAAAATTCACATTTTGTTAAAGAAGCATTCACAATCTGGCTCAGTTACAAATAAGAGGAATATCAACCTTCATCTAAAAATCACATTTTGCCAAATGTTTGCAAAGCTTTGCAAAATTATTTAATTCCTGTTTTTATTTACCCTATTCTTATGTTCACCCCATTCTTGTCTTTTAAGGATAAAAATAATTAAATATGGCCAAATAAATAAAATAAATAAATCATCAACTAGTATTTCCAACCAGAGTGAAAACAGACGATAAGCAAGAAATCTGGCAAAACAGCTTTCAAATAGTATTAAAATGTTCAGTTACCTGATGACCAATTGAAGACAGATCATTTATAGAGATGCTTTGTTTATTTAAGCACTGACATTTATAGGGGACATTTCCTTATTTATGTCCTAGCAGCAAACCAGTTATACAAGAGAAATGAGAAACGGTTGTAATTTTCTATGCAGTAGTAAAATCTGACCATTTATGCTCAACAGAATAACAGTAATACACAAAGGTTGATTCAATTGTCCCTGGTTAATGGCAGATTTAGCCAAAAATTATTACACAGTTTAATGATTACTTTCATTTGAGTTCATGGATTACAACACTGAGACCCAGATCCTATTTCTTTTGAAGTCAATGGGCAAATCACCCACTGATTTCAACAAGATCAAGATTGGACCTTTGGGACCTGATTAGATTCTTATGGACACTCTTTTCAATCTGGTATGATTCCACTTAAATCAGTGGAATTATAATAGTATAAAGTGGTATACATGAGAGTAAAGGGCTTTCGGATGCAGCCTCCTTAGAGCAAGGACTAAGGTCTTCTTGGTCATCAAAGCACTATGCATAATCAATAAATAATTATAACTTTGGTCATGCAAAGATATTTGAGATAATGAAATAAATCACAAGGGAGGAGAGTAGAAAGACAGAAGAAACAAAAAAGAATACAGAAGAAAGGACAGAGAATCACTCACAGTAGCCTGCTGTTTTTCTGCTTTCTCAGCTGCCTCATTAAGCTGCTTTTGAAAGGCCTCCTGGAGAGATTTCATTTCTTCCCTAGATTATTGAAAAGAAACAATACAAACTTCACCACTACTCTCCATTAGGAAATATGGGTTTTTTTTGTTTGTTTGTTTACTTTAGTTAAACAGACTCGTTTAATTATGCAGCATAACAACCAGGAGTGCTGCGTCTATGTGTTTTGTTAAAGCCATAATGGTCCAGTGAACTCCAGTGCTGATGCAAAAAGAAATTTTATATAAATATATATAAAAATGGTAAGTAGCTACCTTTTGTATCTAGCAAGTACCCTCCTGTGTAAAACATCTGCTAATTGTGTAATTTCTTGTGAAAAGAATAGTAACAGTGAAGAAAGGAAAGAGAAACACTTTGAACAAGGAAATATACTACTGTCTATGACAGCTTGTTTATATTTGCTTTTAAAGAGAAGAGAAATTCTAGCTGGTAAACCTAAGCCACTAGTTCTCTCTTTCTAGAATCAAATGATAAACTGGAACCTTGGGAGTTGTCTTAATTGTTTAAAATAAACACTACCAAAAAAATAAAATAGAGATTTATTGGAAAGTTTAGGTACTGAGATCCAGCCCCTTTGCATTGCTCAGGAAGTGAAAAGGGACCATAAACTGGCAACGCATTGCAAATAGAGGATTCATGTGGAATACAAATTCCCTTCTGGCACAATTATGTCTGATACAAGTCTTACGCTAGCCACCCCCTTCACCCCTAACACAGGCCATTTGCAAGGGTTGTGGTGCTGCTACAACAGTGACATATCTTAGAGCATTCTAACAGCATTATCAGGGATGCCACTGGAACAGATCAACCTCAGGATCAGGAAGCTGGAACCCCTGCCTGCCTTGAGCATGGCGCAGGTGCAGGAGACAATTTAGCCCAGTGACTGCTTGATGGGTGTAGAATGAGCTTTGTACATGATAAGGCACGAAGTAGACCGAGTTGCTGGCTCATCTACCATATTAGTCCTCATCTACACCGGTGCTAGCAACCTTGGGAGTTCTGGGTAGTGCAGATTTAACTGAAACAGTGCTTGAAACAGCTGGTGAAGCCAGAGAGCCAACAGCAGCAGCACTTCCAATTTTGTCTAATATAGACAAAGTGTGTCATTTTGAAGTGTTAACAATACATTGAAGTGACAGAACTTGAACCACTATGGGAGACAACCATGTTCTACTGCAGCATAAAAACTACAACAGAGCTCAGAAGAGAAGGGATTAAAGTTGGACTTCTGAAGAATGAACACTAGGGTCAGATCCTCAGATGGTGTAAATCTGTACAGCTTCATTGAAGTCAATGGTGCTACCTCATCTTGTATCAACTGAGATTCTCAAAAACAATGAGGAGTCCAGTAACACTTTAAAGACTAACAGATTTATTTGGGCATAAGCTTTCGTGGGTAAAAAACCCACTTCTTCAGATGCATGGAGTGAAAATTACAGATGCAGGCATAAATATACTGACACATGGCAGAGGGGCATTGCTGGCACATGATGGCGAATATCACATTAGTAGATGTGCAGGTGAATGTGCCATCATGTGCCAGCAATGCCCCTCTGCCATGTACATTGTCCAAACTGGACAGTCTCTACGTAAAAGAATAAATGGACATAAATCAGACATCAGCAATGGTAACATACAAAAGCCAGTTTTAAGTGCATGTTTCAGAGACCATTTGCAAATTTGAACCACTGAATAATGATACTCTCAACTTGCGTCATCATTTTATCATCTCATTATGTTTTAATAATATTATATAATTTTTAATTTATTACAAAGAACACATTACTTTTCACCTATTAAAAGTTCCAAGATGTGATGATCACTGTCTAATATCATCATGGTTAAGAATTGTTGATATAAGAATATTTAGCAATTATAGCAGCTAATATTGGATTTTCAAGGCAACATTTACCAACATTTACTACATGAGAAACTGGAGGATAAAAAAATAGTGTTTGATTTTGTACAAGGTGGTTACTAGTGGTAAATGGTGATATTTTAATTGTGTCCAATTATATAGACGTTTGCATATTTAAAGTTCTCTAGAAATGTTAACTAACTAAACCTCACTACTCCACAGTTCAGACAGGTCTAAAATGTCCCCCTTTAACAGAAATATCATTTCTAAGGCATGTGAAGGTCTGATCCAACACTCATTGAAGTAAATGGAAAGACTCCCCACTGACTTCTGTGGGCACTGAAACAGGCCCCAATTTTCTTTGGTATTTAAGAGCTGATTGGGAAATCATTTAATCACAATCCTTCCCTATTAGCCATCTAATTTTAATATATGCTACAAAACTACTACTGGGTAAAATACTAGCAATAAAATCATTACAGGATTTCAAGTGTCACTTTGTATGACAACAAAAGGGATATATGCTGTACCTAGACTGGCCATATCAGATTAATTTGTAATGTATATTTTTATTGTGATAAAACTGAGACACATACATGTATTAAACACATCATACTGTTTCAGAGAAAATAACCCCCATATTGGCTAGGTCTGCTTGTTGTTAAAATTATATTGGCACATCAATTTATCAGATCGACTCCATTTGTAAGAATCATGTGAACTCTATCATTGTTTATTGAGCTAGGACTAAGGATGCTGGTCTGTCACCCCTTGTCACGGAAAAACTCCAATTCACTAGATTCAAGTGAATATTTGACATGAATATTTCCCCTCCAACAAATTTATTCTCTTTTACTTCTTGTCACAGATTACCCTGTAAGAATTTTCAAAACTAGGCGCTCGGTTTCATGAGTTTTATCTGAACCCATGCCCCACCTCCAAAGCCAGCAATTTTTAAAACTAACTAGTTATTTTAGGTGCCTCAATTCTTGGGTTTCTAATTTGAGACACTTTAAAGATTTTTCAAACCTGCTGATCACTGCACCCTCTGAAAATCAGGCCCATTTATGGTGCCTCAATGAGGCACTCAATTCACTAAGCACTTTCCAAAAATTAAGCACAGAAATGTGTTGACTTGAATAAATAAGTTCCCAGTATCCTGCAAAACCAAACCCAATTTCCTTGATGTATATCTAGTTCTAATGTTAACCCTTGTGAATGTTATTAATGACCAACTATGAAGTAAAGTGTGTCACATCAGCTAGTATTTCAGGTGTAGCAGAAACAATCCTGCATTGTTCCTCCCTCCCTGTTTAACAGTCATGGCTGATTGCTAGTGGACATGCCTACTGTGTTGTGCTTGGTGGTTCAAACAAAGGAAAGATTGAATTCCATGGTCTTATAGTTTTCAATCTGTTAACAGGAATGAAAGGAGAAGGTAGCTTCTTACCTTTGCTTTTGGCCTAATTCCAGAAGTTTCTGCACATCACTTTTGGCAGATGCCTCATCATTTTTCAAAGACTGGAAACAAAGGGGGAGAGGGAGAATTACCAAGAAGATCTTTAATGTTACTCAACTATGAAAAAGGTTGATGGTGACCTCTTTTACAAAAGGCTCCCATTGAATAATACATTTTATCATCAGTTAAAAAAAATAGGGCAGAAATAGTTTGGCTCTTCTGTGGCAGTAATTCAGCACTTGCTGCAGCACACACAGGTGTTCAGGATGAGACATTAAAGCAGAACTGATCTAATAGAGTATGTAGTACAGTTCTTTGCATAGATCCGGTCCCTCCAGCATCAAATTCAAAGTACATGAAAAAATAAATTTTCCTGAGTCCTACTTTTTTATTCATTCAGTTTGATGAGAATATAGCAAATTCTAAAGTAACTTCATTCTAAAAAAAAAAAGGGGGGGGGGGGGAAGCAAGTTCCCCATATAAACTGTGAAGAAAAAAATTCAACAAGAAAAAAATAGCAGTAGAAGATGACAGGATAATGCAGACTGACATTTTAAAATGTACGACAGACTACTGCTCAGAAAGGTAGCAGCATCAATCAATGGAATACAGGGAGCCATACATCCCCTCAAAGATAACAGCATGATTCTATGAGTTGTTTGAGGAGATAATTTCCCAGAATTGTTCCCTCAACTAGTCAATGCAAGGGGTGGTCTTGTTAGAAGTTATATATGCCCCATTCATAACAGGTGGTTCAAATAAAATGCAGTTCTCTGCAAGGCAGTGCAAGTGTCAGAATAAGCAATCTAGCTGGTAACCAGTCTGAATTATTCTCATTGTTTTCACTAGGCCAAGAGACTCCCTCATGAAGAGACTGCTGCCCTGTTGTGTGAATATTTGGTCATTGAGGTTGCCAACAAATCCAGGGCAAGACTGGAAACCCCTTATTCACATGGAGGGTTTGTCTTCACTATCGAGTTGAGTTATAACTCAAGTATTGCCCTTAACTTGAGTCCTGACCTCTCACCAAAACTGTTAAACCAACCATCATGCTCCAAGACATGCATCTGACAAAGTGGGTATTCACCCACGAAAGCTTATGCTCCAATACGTCTGTCAGTCTATAAGGTGCCATAGGACTCTTTGTCGCTTTTTACAGATCCAGACTAACACGGCTACCCCTCTGATACTTGACATCATGCTCCAGTTAACTCCAGTTGGCTGGCTCATCAGAGGATATAGGCTGCAGAGTTATTTAATATTCTGTAGTGTTATTTCAGTGTGGCCATTCTCACTCTAGCTAGACTAAAGCTTACGCTATGTTACAAAGTTTTGCTGCCATAGTTAAGTTGGCTAGAAATCTGAAAATATCACATTTTCCAGCCAACATAGGACTGTTTTTGTGAGTAACTGTTCACTAATGGAAGTAAGGGGTAGCTCCAGGGAGTCAATCTATTAAAAATATCTTTTTCCTCTCATTGTCAATGTATTCTGCTCCCTAATGGTTTCTCCATTAACTGCTTCAATTTCCACAAGTGAGACAAAGCATCCAAGGAAAATGTTGAGGATTCATAAACTGCATAATCCACTCATGTGTAATGCACACCATGTTTTCCTCAGATTAAAGAATATTGAAAACTAACATATGCAACATATAAAACAAGCATAATTAATTACCAATTAGTCTCATGTTAAAAGAAAATATGTTTGTAACAAATAGATACTAATTCTAATAAACAAAGTGAGTGATTGTATATCTCAGAAAAGTGAAGGGTAATCTAACCTGCAGGTTTACTTTAATTCCTTCAAGTTCTTTTGAGGTCTTCGACAGTTGACGGAGGATATTGCTCCTTTCCTTAAAGACTTCTTTCAGTTGTCTTTCCAGTTCTTCATAGCCCTGTCTAACACAAAGCACAGGCAGTCCTCTCAAAATGTCTTCCCAATGTACTTGAAATCAGAGTCTTAGTTCATCCAATTTTTATTAATCATAAGCAGAATCCATTTCCATTCCCCCTTGCACCATGTTTAGGAATTGAAATGTTTTATGACAAACTGCACTGCTGCATCTGTGTACACAAATCCTCAAACCATCGTGCCAACAGCAACCTATTCCCTGTTATGGGCAGGAACAAATGCTTTTATATTTTACACAAGTTGACAGTAAAGCAGGTTTTTCTTTCCTGTGAGATATTGCACAGTAGGAATTATTGAACTTTGTAGAGTCAGAGATTTTTGACCATCCTTGTGGGGGACGGATGTTCCAAAGATATTTGAATTTTCCCTCCTGTAATTTAAACCTATTTTTACCCAATTAGTGATTCAGGCTCAGATCGGGGTTAGGTGTCTAAATGCCTTTGAAGATCTGGGTTCATCAGATCATAAAAAGAAACAAATGTCTCAATCCTGCAACATACCAAGACTATCTTAGGGCCTCATCCAAAGCCCACTGAAATCAATAGTGATCTTCAGGTCAGGCCCATATTGGGCTTCTGAATCTATCAAGAGCACTGGCTATGTTTGGAGAAATATTGGCTGATTCATTTAGCAATGGACAGCTCATCTACTCTGCCTGAAGGATAGAAGAAAAAAATAGTGCACTATACAATCAGATTTTGGATACTTGGTATATCTCAAAGCATTAATTAAATGTTGTTTTTCCTACAGTTATAAGTTTTTATATTACTGATATTGTTTAGTACACTACTATACTGAATTGAAGCTCCATCAAGAGCAAATACCTTTAGCTTATTTTGCCAACATTTTACAGATGTGACTGTGGGGAAACAGTGTGGAAATATTTGAACTGCCATCTCTTTAATGAAACTTATAACATCTGTAATTTCTTCTCACTACTGTGAAAACCACTGGGATGTTTCACTCTGCAACATAACACCCTGCCTGCCACAGTAATGCTGACAGGTGGTCACTATCCAATTAGTGATTAAACCTACATCTCATACAACTGCCTCCAACTTATGTGCTCAAGTCGTTTCTTGGCAACAGAACTTTTATCCTCCATTTCCACATATGAGATCAATAGCAAATAGCATTTCAAATATCTTAAAAGGATAAAAACACTACATACTTGTGGGTCTAGATCAAGGAAAAACTGGTATCTCCATGTGAGAAGAATAGAACAACAACACATTGTTTTGAAAGGGTATATAAAAATGGGGGCAAAAGGGAGTGGATCTACAGGATACCGTTTGCCACAGGTATGAAATTATCCTTTATTTCCTATAAAATCAATACCCACTTCCACTCATCCCTTTGTCCACCCAAACATTAGACTAATGTCATATAGCCCTTTACTAAGAGGAGAACAACTTATTCAGCCACACACACTCTGTTGTGAACTCAGTACGCAAAAAGTAGGGACAGAACAGATAAAGGACATTTATAGCGTCTTTGTTTTATATGCTGTTGCATCAGATCTGGCTCTAATCAGTAGTGACTTAGAGCATGTAATGTACTGTTATGTGTTCAGATACTACAGTGACAGGCAGAACTAATAAAACCCCAAGTGAGGCAGGATAAAACTCTTAAGAGCTGTTCCATTTGGTGACCTATGTGACATTAGTTTGTCATCTCAGGTCAATTGGAACACAACATGAGTCACCACAAAAACCACTACTTGACAGACTTGTCTGACAAATCAAGGATTGAAAGAGCTTGCAGACCGAACTACCCTTTCTGTCCCAGAAGTAATTTCCTGCCAGGGAAGGGTTAAAGCACGTTTGTTGGGCAGCATGGTGTAACCCATCCTTACAACTGCCTGTGCTGTGCTTAATCCAAGAATAAAACAGGAGAGATAGCTCAGTGGTTTGAGCATTGGCCTGCTAAGCCCAGTGTTGGGAGTTCAATCCTTGAGGGGGCCACTTAGGGTTCTGGGGCAAAATCAGTACTTGGTCCTGCTAGTGAAGGCAGGGGGCTGGACTCACCGACCTTTCAGGGTGCCTTCCAGTTCTATGAGAGAGGTATATCTCCATTTTTATTTTTTTATTTTTTTAACAAAGCAAAACAAACAAAAAATAAAAAGGCTGCCAATCCAGTACCCACAAGTGCCAAAATTCACTTGGAAAATTAAAGTAAACATGAAACTACAAAAATAAAAAGGAAGGAGCTTGAAGCCACACTCACAGCAATGGGAGAGCCTGGAGCTATGCCAATGAGGGAGAGAGACTAGTTTAATTATATGCCAGATGGTACCAGTGACAGCAGCCGTGAGAGTGGGAGGTTGACAAGGACATGCTGTAAAGAAGTTCCTATGAAGATTCATCATTGCTGCTTCAGCTGTGGTGTATAGAAGGGGAGAATGCACTCTGGTACCAACAAATCCACAGGGATGCTGAGGATGGAGGCAAAAAAGTTAGTGTATGAAAGAAAGTTGGAGTTAACAGATTCTCTATATTAATACAATAGTTTACTTTGTGGATAGGATGTTATTGCAGGCAAGTCACACCTAATCTTCACAGAGAATTTAGAGTAGCTGAACTAATTCCCTGACAAACAAAATCCAGTGCTGAGAAGGGTGGCTACAGAGAGTAAGGGGAATGATGGACTCCGTTAACCTGCAAAAAGTGATGTGGAAACTCTGAAAGCCTAAGTAGTTGATGCATAGAATATACAAACGAGGGCTGGTTAAAACATTTCCCACTGAACTTTTTCAATGGAAAATAGATTTTAAAAAGTGAAAAGCATCTGCGTTCTATGAAAAATTTTGTTTTCGGTATTGTTGTAGCTGTGTTGGTTCCAGGATATTAGAGAGACAAGGTGGGTGTGGTAATATCTTCTAGTGGATAAGCTTTCAAAGTACAGAGAGAGCTCTTCTTCAGGCCTCGTAGGTCTGGCAGACCTGACGAGTTCTGTGTAGCTCAAAACTTTGCCTATTTCCCAACAAAAGTTGGTCCAGTAAAAGATATTACCTCACCACCTTGTCTCTCTATAAAACATTTTGACTTTTAACTGAAACCCCAAACACTTAAAAATAAAAAATAAAAATCATCCGAAAAGCAAAAATGTCTATTTGGAAATGCCATTACAGTGCCTCACATGAGTTATATTTTGGGTGTGTCATGGTTACAGGTTGTTACTGGTTGCACATCTTTCCCCTTGGTAGTCTCTGAGTGCCCCCCATCAGATGCTCGGCCTTGTGCCCTTGCCTGTCTGGGGGGGAAATTTCACAGTTCTCCCACTATTAGTCCAGGATCTGGATACAACCCTCCATCTATGCCACCTGCTTATTACTGTGCAGGTCCAACTGACAACTGAGTTTTGTACCTTTCGGGAACCCTAGGACAGTGAAATAATGACCAACAGACTTCTCAAATATGTAGGTTTATTAGCAAAAGGAATAACCATGAGATAAAATTATTTTAGATAAGTCTAAAAATGTGTGTAGGCTGTTTAATCACATGCTTCACTGCCAACTGAGTTAGATAGGCTTCCCTCTTTAGTTACAGGAAAAGAACGAATCCATCTTACATTCTTTTGGGACCCAATCTGGTCTTTGTTTGCCTTTCAGTGATGGTTGTTCCATTGTTCAGAAAGTACATTTTGGTGTACAGATCAACATTCACCACTGAGTACCCCTACATTTTTCAAAAGTGCCTTCTGCTCCCATTCTTCTCTGTGGGTAGGGTTCCAAATTACATCTTCCATGATGAATTGCAGTCAGCAAGAGGGGAAACTGTGTTGCATTATGGGAGAAGTAATCCAGACAGGAAATCCAGCCCACAGAGGAGAATGGAGGCATCAAGAACCCAACATGCAACTTCCATGTGGCACCGCAGCAGCATTTCTGGATAGAAATTTTCATTTTTTATCAACAGTTTTGGCTGAAAATGTTTTTAAAAAATTTCCAAGAAATTGAAATTAAATTTCTATGGGGAAAAGACTCATTTTCCAACCATCTCTAGTACAATGGTTATTCTTCGGGGGTTGAGTCTGTTTTAATGAAAAGATCATAACCTTGCCAACCGAACGGTTACCCAGTCATCAGCAAGATATGATTTAATTCCTTTTAGTTTTGCTGTAATTTGACCTTCTCAATTTGCAGATTAACCTTCTTTAATTTAAGATACTTCTTCTTTCACACTGTTCTTGGGATATTCACTGTGTGGACCATCGGCAGTGGTAAGGAAAACAAACTCCTCACCTTTGGGGTAAAGCAGAGCTAGTTAAGAACCCATTCACAGCACTTTGTGCAGGGCATAGGCCTAAGATTGCCTGTCTATAATAAGGGAGAACATATTTGATTTTATGAGTCTACACTCAAAGGATCTGATTCTGCAAGCCTCACTCATACTGAGTAGCATTTTCTCTCACAAGTACTCCCATTATCTTCACTGGTAAATATGGATTATCATGAGCAAGAGTCACAAAGTCAGACCACCATGGATTTATGGTACAATATTAATACTTGGATTTTGAAATTTCCAAAATGGTTTAGATTTGGGGGTTTTGTTCAAGTTTCTCTCTACAAATTAAAATGAGTGAAATCCTAGCCAGTTCATTATTTGCTGAATATTAGAATTCTAGTGGCTAAATGCAAAGAAAACAAAATCCCCTTCATTTAAATTTTATGCAGAAATACCTACATTTTTGCCATCACAACTACATGCAATTTTTAACAAGGTATGCATTGGTATTAAATACTTGTCCCACATCAGAGGCAATCGGACCATTATGTGTAATCGACTCGACAAGCTACAGAGAATGCTTCCTACTTTAATTTCTTGATGAGCAGACGGCAGGAAAGGAATTTCTTCTGCTTAAAGCAATTGGTCAGTTTCATTATGAAGATTGTTGTTTGCATTCCTCTAAAAGCATCAGGAACAGCATATTATGCTTGATGATCTCTTCTGGCATCCCTATGTCATGCCCTTTATTAACAGTGAAACATGCACTAAGAAGCACCAGCAGCAGCTTATCTACCCATCTTAAGCGACTTATTTAAAGTATCCCCATGAGATTTCCAGTACCATTTTGTTCAACTTTTCATTATAGGAGTAACGGGGTGCACACCACGCCCCGTTAGATTCGGCCCCTTGGCCCTGTTCCTTAAAGACTCAGGGACGCTCCAAGCTGATGCAACACCCGTGCTCTTCAGTTTGTGTCTGTTCACGCCACCCGTTCCCCACTATTTACAGGCTATTTACACGGCTTGGCCTCATACAGGCCTGACCAGTAACAGACTAGTAGGCTCTTTCTTCCCTCTGAGCCTGACCTTTCCATCCTGGTTTCTGCTCCCCAGCCTTTTAGCTCCTGCTAATGAGGCTGGCAGGTGCAGGCAGTTCCCAGGCAAGCACTGGTTATTTACCCAGCCCCAATCCATTCCCCCTGATTGGGGCTGGCATGGCAGGAGCGGATTAAGGGCTTTCCTAGCAGCACACTACCACATAGGCCATCTGTACTAGGCCACCAATTACACTCTCCCTTGGGTTGTCACTTGAGATAGGTTTCACTGTATTGTCTTATGTATTCTGATATTCACTTACTTAAATGAATCAAACTCCAGCTAAAAACAATACATATAGACACTCCAATTTCTTTGTGCATTGTTTCTCTCATACAGTAGATCACAAACCACTCCAGAGCAGGAATCAGTTTCTCCTAACAATCAACCTTTCGAAGTGAGTCAAAGGGTGACATGAGTCTTCTTTCTCAAGGAAAAAGGACATGTAGTTTGCAGTGTTGGTTGGCATGGTTGCCTGATGGCCTAACATGTCTGGGTCTTCACTGGAATATGTTTTTGCCCATGGAACTGAATATTGACATGATAGACAGGAAGTGAGGAGGAGGAAATAGTTTGAAAAGTCTGGGATTAGAGAGAGAACTTCAACAATAATTCCTGAGGCCCTCAGTAAGTTTTTCAAAATAAAG
Organism: Emys orbicularis; assembly: GCF_028017835.1. Taxonomy (NCBI): domain Eukaryota; kingdom Metazoa; phylum Chordata; order Testudines; family Emydidae; genus Emys; species Emys orbicularis. Next base: position 90,389,466 of record NC_088686.1, on the reverse strand, counting down.
GTCCAAATTATGTCCACACTAGTGCAGGTGAAGAGGAGAGCACAGGGTATCTCCCTCCACCCCAGTGCTTCTGCAGTGAAGGCACTCAAGGCTTCCTGCTTTCTGGGAGTGCAATAGAGTAGAGATTGACAGTGTCTATAACTCTAGGAGAGTTTCTGGGCAAAAAAAGACACCACCCTGCCATTTTAACTTTGGGTATGGGGCTATGGTGGAAGACCTGTGGGGGAACCTGTAGTATGGGGTGCCTAGCATCTCAGATTGCCCCTACACAAGATCCCCGCACTGTCCCTAAATGCTTGCTCCTGGCTACATTAAGTGTAAAGTTTTCAATAATTCCCATCTGAGTGGTATACTTCCTACTCCTCCCTAAACAGCTCATATAGAGAGCTAAAACTGCATCCTTCTCTATAAAGTCCAATTTTGTGCTTCTCTTTCCCAAGTGTAACAGACTGAATTTCCATCTCCCCTTATAGATTTAAAGACAATTAGATCAAAAATGAAATAATATTTGTGATAAATTTCACCTCTTTTCCAATTCAAGGAATGTCTGTGAAAAGATCATGGTTTCTCTAATTTTATTCGTTTTTCAAAATTATTCCACAATTTTTTCCAAGAAAGCTGTTTTCTTTAATCAATGGAGATTTGAAATTCCAGCTCTTACTTCATTGTAATGGTAATATAGGTCACATGGTAGTGTTTCTGTTCCCTGATTGGATGAATGGAACTCTTCTCATTCCCAATTGTGGCCAAAATAAAGTGATACGAATCCTTGAAAGAGGAAAGTATAAAATTTGCTTTTTCTCAATACTGGAGTATATGAGACTAACATTTATTTTGACATATTTGTGGCTACTAAAACTTGATTCCATTAATGCTCTTGGGAAAGTAAATGGAAAATAAGACCAAGTATATCTGAAACTAATTCAATGAAAAATCCAAATGGATAGTTGAAGGCCTTTTTTTGTCATACTATTCACCCTACTCTAATAGACACATTTTGATACATTTTTTTAAAAAATGGACAAATGATTAAATGTTTGTGTGCTTTAAAAAAAATGTAACAGCAAGACCAGTCAGGAAAATTTGAGTCAAAGGGAAAAAAACTCAGCATGTTAAAAAGGTGTGGAGGCTAGTACTCCTGTTTTAACAATAGCACAGGATTTATCAAACCTTTCAGTGCAAATTCCAAGCTGTCAAGCATGGAGTGTATCCTGGGGTGTGAATTATCAGGAAATTCAAAGAGTGAGATCAGCAGGGCTCAGCAGAAGGGTATCAAGAGCTGCCAGATAAGGCTTTTGTCCTCAGGATGCAAGACCTATAATCACCAGAGTGGGAAGGGGCTTCCTAGGTCTGAAGAGAGGCAGCTGCTGGGTGAGGTATAGAGCCTCTTTCAGGTTCCGAGCCCCACTTCCAGAGGAACAAACAGGGGTGGCTGGCAACTCCCTGAGCTAAACACACATCAGGATGGCAGAATAGAGAGAACAAGCCTACTGTATCTTTTAGAAGTCATTATCCCCCTCCCTATCATCCACCCACTCGTATACATACAGGTGATGTGCTCCTGCAGTTAAGTATTAAGGTAAGTGGCGTGAGTTCAGTTCAAGGAACAGCTTAAAATTCAGTGCAATCTTATTTTGTGTGTGATTAAAAGTGTTCACAATTTTTGATACACTGTTGGATTAAAAAAAAATACAGACCAATAAAAAGCTCAAGAGTACAACAATGCAGAACAGTATACAACTGGCTGGTTTGATAATAAGCCATATCATATTTCCACACTATAGGTAAAAAAAAAAAAGGGAAGAAACCCTACGGAAACTGAAAAGAAAAGAAAAGAAAAGAAAAGAAAAGAAAAGAAAAGAAAGAAAGAAAGAAAGAAAGAAAGAAAGAAAGAAAGAAAGAAAGAAAGAAAGAAAGAAAGAAGAGGAATAATGTGACCTTATTGGATTGCATCCTCTACTGGCAACTTTATTACTATGCAACACTATTTCTGATAAAGCCATATTTAAAAATCACTCATCTGTTACAGATAAGGATATTGTTCCCATAGCTTGACATGCACACCTTCTCATAGCTTGTATGTTACTCTTGCAAGAGTCAACATGACTAATTCTGTAACTATTTTTGGTGGTGTCGTAACCTTCCGTAAGTGTTAATATTTGACATTTAGGCATAAATGTTACTTGAAATAAATAAGGATTCTGTGGGTTTGAGAGGTCTATTTTTATTTGTGTTAGCCCCAGCATGCATCTCTCAGGTCTCAGAAGGAGATCTGTTCACAAAAAGGAACTTACCCTGATACATGTGCTTCAAAAAAGCCCATTACCTTTGGGCAGCTCCAAACCATGTGACTCAAACAACCCTAGGTTTTCCCACATACCAGTATTTACCATCACTGTCAATACTTGTTTTACCTAAGCAGGATGGGTTCCACTACATCCTATACATAAGCTTCCGCTGGATCAGCTGGAAGCAGAGATCCACAGCCACTAGTTTAATATTGTATCCTAAACTATTCCATTCTGAGGCAATTTAGGTATTCCAACATCAGCTTCCCAGGCAGATCTTCATTTACATAAGTTCCCTTCAATACATTTCATGATATATACAATAGTAACTAGAGATGGGCAAATTGGTCTGATTAAAATAAGACCACTTTGTATATCTGCCTATATTTTTTAACTGTTGTATGAAGCTGTGATTCCTGTTCTAAATTTTAGTTTGTTAGATGGAAAATAATTTCAGCATGACAAACCATATTTCTCTGTATATGTGGATATATACAAATACACACAAGGGCAAATTATGTGCTGATGTAAATCAAAAGCCCATTGAGTTCAACAGAGCCGCACCCATTTATACCAGCAAGAATTGGACCAGCTTAAGTATGAATCGCAAGATCTAAAACAACAAGGGCCACCTGGTGCAAATCAACATAGTTCCACAGAAGCCAATGAAAAGGCACTGATTTAGACCAGTAAAGGATCTGGTCCGTATATGGATTTACGGGCTCAGTCCTGAAAAGCACTTATCATAGAATATACTGGCCCTTAACGGCCAGAGGTGGGTGTCTGGGAGACCAGGCTACCCTAGTCAAGGAGTACTGGAGAAGACGAAGGCCTAGGGAACGGTGGAGGCAGATGCTGAGAGAGGGAGGAAGAGGGAAGCATCTGCGGAGGAAAAGGGCTGTTATTTCTTTAAGGACCCAGGATCTTATACAGTATGTCTACATTGTGATACAAAACCCGCAGAACTGAGTCTCAGAGCCTAGGTCAGCAGGGCTACAAGACTCCAGTGTAGACATTTGGGCTCAGGCTTGGGCCCAGCTCTGAGACCTTCACCCATTGTGGGGTCTCAATGGGGGAGAGACTAGCAGGAAAAGGGTTGGTTGCCTGCTAATCTCTCCTAACACAGAAGAAAAGGACTGAGGTGTTTTTGACCCTGACCTCCAAGCTGTGGAAGAAGATTGGAAAACAGTGTCCCATTAGAGATGACTGTGAGGAAGCAGCTTGGCTATGAAGGGTTTTTTTCTGAGTTTTGTTTGTTTGAAAGACTTGCTGCAAGTCTGGGGGGAGCCAGGCAAAAAGGGCTACCTGGAACAAGCCAGATCATGGTTGCAGCCTGCTACAGTACTGAATTCCCGCAACCCCCATTAACTCCAATAGGACTTGAAGATTCTCAACACCTCTCTGGGGTCCCTCCTCACCTTGCAGTATCAGACACTACAATTATGAGGACACAGTGGGCTAACTCCATCCCTTGCTATAAGTCTATTGTGTTGTATAGAGTTGTACCAGGATTGAATCTGGCCCACTGGATGTCCCATTAGTCTGTTCTGAAAAATAAATGTGCATTATCAGCATATGTACTACACAACTGGAATTATAATAGACATCTCCCATTTTAGCAGGCATGTATTTAAAAGAAATAGCTGGAGTTTTGTACTTAGAAGTTTGTCAAGTTCCTTAGTTCTATTACGTACCTAATCACACAGCATGCATATAGATGTTTTTCTTTAGTATGGTATGGAGTTTTCATTAACAAATCTGAATCTCAATTTATAGCTGATAAAATTAATAGGACAAGTTTGAAGACATAGAATATCACTTTTACAGTGTTCCTGGGAGTATGCAGAATTTATGTTAATGAAGGCAAAACACAGCAATCCCAGTTGGCAATATTCCAACGTCTGGAAGTCATTTGAATCATGGTAATTGCAATTGTTTAGTTTCTGTCCTCAGTGTATTGATCTGGGGTCTCTGTAAATTCAAGTGTCATCTTGTTGCCATGGAATGTTATTCTCAAATAGCTTTAAACTTGTCACAGCTGTTTGGACTTTTCATGATTCCTACTGACATGTCTAAATTATATTTCAAAATGTCTACAGATCCTAATTTTCAGTAGGTGGTGGAAACAGGTGCCTTGTAAGTAAGAGATTTGTGTCTCTGAAGATCACTCCACCTCTGACTGTTATTTTCTTAAATTTTATAAACTGGGCATTTAGGCTTCACAATCAGATTTGAATTTGCTTCTTACTCAATAATATGTACAATGTTAAGACAAAGAAAAATTGATTTGTAAACCCATAGGGAAAACAAAGCTTGTCTTTGAAATAGACCTTCTATAAATCATTGTTATTTTATTTTATTCTGTGTACATAAAGTACCCTTACTGCAAAGCTGACTTAGAATAGAAAATTGGAATATGAACTGCAGGCCATTAAAACAATACCTAAGTCAATTTAGGATTTGTCTATGGGGACACATGGAAAATTAATCCAAATTAACTAATCCACTTTAAATTCACACTTTTAGTTAATTCGGATTAATTTTTCTGGTGTTCCCATCCATGTAGAAAAGTCCTAAGACTCAGCTGGATGGTTCTTTCATCAAATAGCATGGTTCTTTTGGAGAAGAAATTAAGGTGATAGCTACATTTCAGGCACCATCTAAACCCATGATTTTTAATTTACAAACCTTACTTTTGCAATTTATATTTTAAAAGTGCAGTTCTATGAAAGATGGCTCCTTTGTATGTAAGAGATATACAGGGTCTAAATGTTGACTTTAGATTTTTTAAACATTTGTTATTCAAGCAAAGCCAACAGAGTGGAGTGAACTAAATACTATCTAGGTAGAGCATCATGAACAGAATTGTTGACTAAACTCTGATTACTTATACTTGAAAGAAATAGGAATACACAGATGTTACTGAAGCAATCATTAGAAGGCAGTTAGCTGCAGAGGTTTATATGTGGACATAGTTTGGCTTGACGAAATTTGATGTGATGATAGGCAAGAAGAAAATAACTTAGCTTGATTTGGAATTCCCAGGCTGAATTTGCAAGGCTGGCAGTTGGGGAAAAACATCTTTGTACTTGTAAAGTGAGCACATTTGATAATGGAAATCATTGAGACATAATCCACACAGAACCCTACAATGTCATTTTTAGAGTGTCACTTTTCAAAGTAAAAACACATTTTAAGCCTTTTCGAGTTTGTGGGAGGAAAATGGTCCATCTTTCATAGATTCATAGATTCTAGGACTGGAAGGGACCTCGAGAGGTCATCGAGTCCAGTCCCCTGCCCGCATGGCAGGACCAAATACTGTCTAGACCATCCCTGATAGACATTTATCTAACCTATCTAACCTTTGATCACTTTAAAGAATGATCAGATAGTGTGAGTCATTTCCTGGATTACAAACATTTCCACTAGGTTTTCCTGATTGCATTTAAGTCTGAAGTTGACATGACACATGGAAAATAATATGGGCCCCTATTCAGGGCAGCTTATAAACATACGCTTAACTATAATTAAATGAGACTTAAGCATGTGTTTAAATACTGTCCTGAATAGAGTGCTCTCCTAAATCAGCATCAGGGGTCCTTGATGCCAATGTCATAACTGACACCTCAAACCTTACATTTAATGTAGTTTTGTTGTATGACCGGTCTCTCCTTTAAAATTTGTGATTAGTTTTATTGACCTTTTTTAATGAAAATACTTTATTATATTCCCTGCCGGTACATTTAATTGTTTTAGTTAACCATCACAAATTGGACACTTTTCCATTTTCTAAGACACATTCATAAGAAGTTTTGTTTTTCCAGATTTGTATCTTTAATGAATTCTGATTCGTCCACTGCCTTGTAACGTGTGTAATCATTTCAATGCTCCTAGACTGATTTATTAGCATTTTCCATTAACTTTGGAAAAGTGTAATAATTATACAGGCTGCAAGGCAATGCAGATCCAGGGTCACTGTAATTATTTTCTAGGTAATAAGTTGAGTTGTTACAATACATATTTATCCCCTTTGTTAAGATTGTTATTGTGTAAAACCCACCTGTGTTCACCTGTGACTATCAGCAACTATATATATATATATTTTTTTATTTATTTATTTATTTTTTTTGCAACAATGATGAATAGGGTAAAAGGCTGAGGTTTTAAAATCTGTCTGAGGGATTTAGATGCACAATTCCCATTACAATTAAATGAAAACTGGGCCTCCTAACACCTTAGGAGGATTTGAAAATTTCAACCTAAATGACTACACCTGATAAGAGGGTAAAATGTCTTCCTACCATACAATACGTGGGTGAGAAAAGACAGCTAAATGCATGAGGTTTACAATGCCCACAAACATGTTATCGACCATCCAGAAAACTAAACTCTACTTGTGAAAATGTAAACAGTTAGGATATTTAAGATTTTTTTCTCTAGCTGTCCACACATTAAAGACATCACCTAGAGCAATGAATCTGTGTTGGTTTCTTAAAGGTGCACTCTTGAAAGTGATGCTATTAAGTATCTGTAAAAAGCACCCCCATGCCTACAGCTTTTTCCAGTATTTAAATACAGGCTGATGGAAAAATCTGGTCCCATGCACTTAAGGGCAAAATGTACTTTTCAGATCTACCTTGAAAGATGTTGTCTTTAATATGGAATTCCTGATAGATTACATTACCCCTTTCCACACTGCTAAGCTTCATTCTTTATACATACACACTGCATCTTCTCTGCTTTCCTATTGAATGCTTAAAGAAGCTCTTAGCCATGACCTCTTTATCTTGCAGCACATACTCCTTTGATCTGTAAAAAGCATAGCTGTACAATTCTTCTTAGATTAACTAGCCATGCCTTTTCCCACTGTCTTTTTCAATATAGTCAGGTCCAATATTTCTGTCTGTCTCAGACTATTACAGAATTTAATTTCATTATTGTTTCTGGAATTTTTACATCTAATTGTGGAGTTAACATAAATGTACCTGCCAAGGGAATGACATCTGTAGGATTCCCCCCACACACACACACACACCTCAGTAAGGTGCTATCACAATTCACATAAAACTTTAAAATGTCTACTTTAATTGACAAAAGGGTCAATAGGTTTCCTGTGAAAGCTTGTTCCACTGCTTAATAATTTAGAGTTAGTGTAATAAAATGGTGTTCACTGATCGGTGAATCTCTGCTACAAGAAGCGGATGACACCGTTGTAGGAATGGAAGTAGACAACCTAAAAAAATAAATGTAGGCAAACAATCCAGAGGAGACAAGAAAAGGTCCAACTCTCAAATGCTGTCAGCCCCCACTATGGTTGTGCATTCTATAAGAAGGAGTTTGAATAGTTCCATCAGCAGGAAAAGCAAAGGCCTTAAAAGGTACTTTATCCATATCAAGGTACATATTCATCACAAAATGTAACGCTAAAACTCAGTTTGGCTCCCTTGTACCAACCACTATCAGAGACAGGCCATTGGACTAGATAACCGAAGGTGTAAACTAGTTTGACAATTTCAAATACACTTAGATTTTAGGGTGCCACTGCATCCATAGCTGTACTCCCTTTCACATATTAAATCATGGGTCAAATCTCACTCTGGCTTCAGAGTCCAATTAATCTGCTGTTGAAAATTTCCACAGAGGATGCAGGTAGAAATCTTCTAGGTTATGGAACTGCTCTCTGGCTGCTATTTCAGGCATGGGATTGCAACGGATCCCATGGCCAGTATATTTCTCTTCTGCCTACAATGGACCAGCACAGTTTTTTAACCACCATCCAAAAACACTCCTGTATGCTAGTACTGTGTTCCATAGACCCTAAGAGACTGCATCTCCCATATAGGTCCCCAGATCATGTCCTCGCCATTCGGCTGCAGTCCTTCATAGTAGAGGAAGGTAGCAAATGACCTTGAATGGGACATAGGTTATTTCATTACTTGATCATAGAACAGCAGACAGTGCTGTCAAACTTCTGTCAAACTAAGAGTTATTCTTGTAATTTGAATTCAGTCTGTAGAGTTATAGCCATAATTGGACCAAATGTTCAGGTCACACAGGTAAAGTGATACACATGACTATCACTTAAAAAAATATGGTAGATTGGTGTTTCTTATAAGTACAGGCACAGTGCTTGAACCATAGAATTTTGTCAGGCCTGGATCAGCTGTCATTTTGGATTCAGTCTCCAGGACAATGCTTTAACCTCTTTGATATTAGGATAGCATCTGAGAGTAATAGCCTCCTCCATTTTTAAAATAAAAGAATTAAATCTACGAATTTGCATGGGAGTCGGAAAATAATTGCCACTTTATATATAATACATGAGGTCATGTGTGAGGAGAGAGCTGATAACTCATGAATGGCTTAATAGAACAATTAAGTTACCTGTTTCACAGGGGCATATAAATCAACTGTTAGAAGAAATGTGAGTGTCCCTACTCCCACTGTGATTCCATAACTATTTTAAAACCTCTTCATTGTAAAATATGATTGGATTAGGTTTGTCCTGTACCAGCTAATTTCCTGAATGCTTAAAATTGCTGTTGTACATTAATTTCTGCATTGCTTTTGTTTGGAATTGAATGGAACAGTCTGTTCTATAGAATTGTTACTCTCTTGTTTCTTTCACATGCTCCAACATGAATATGATTTAACCTTGACTATTATAAAAGAGGATATTCAGCTGAAGAAATTTAAAAAACAACAACACTGAACTTGATTAAAATGTTTCTAGACATTTGTATAGACATTTAGAGGTTAGTGACAGAAAAGGCTTACCAAATCACCTAGTCCAGCTCCCTGTCAGGGCCAAATTGTTCCTTACTGTATATTTTATGGTGTTTCAGCCATTCAAGTTTCATAATGTCTCAAGCAACAGAGCTCTCACCGCTGCCTTTGGGAGATACTTCCAGGGTCAGTCAGACCTCATTGTTAGGAAACATCTCTCTCCCTCCCTCCCCAGATTCAGCCTACATTTTTGCTTTCTTATTTCCTTAATTTTGCAAATTCTTGCCAGCAAATCTGTGAGCCACAGTTTTATTGACCATTGTCCTTTTCTCCTCCAACATGGTGCTCTGAACTAAAAAACATGAGGAACCTTAAAATAAATAAATAAATATAAAAGAACACTATCCAGGTTGGCAGGCATGAAATCTGACCTCTTTTTCTCATTCTGTTTTGCAAAGTCTATGAAAACCTGGCTCTCTTTATTTAAAAATAATGCATCAATACCCGTATGACAAAGTGCAAAAAGTTGGACTGCATCCTGAGAGCTCCTCAGCCCACCCAGGCAGCCTTTAAGCATTCCCTGCTCTCTCCTGAGCATCCATTCTCAGGCCTTCCTACCTGGAGTCTTTCCCTGCTCTTTATCTCTGCAGGAACTCTTAGGCCTTTCTACCTAGAGTTCTTCTACATGCTCACAGTCTAAGTTGGCCTCCAGACCCAAACCCTTCTTCTCCCTGACCCCAGGCAAGGATCTCCTGCAGGAGCCTCCTGCTCTCTGCAGCCTCTCGCACAGCTTCCTGATCCCCCCTCTTTAGAGACTAGGTCTTTATAGATACCAGCTACCCTCTATCAGGCCCCGTTGCAAGGCTATTAAATGAAGAACAAGTGGGCTGGCCCAGTTCCTCCTTAAAGGGCCCAGTCCACCCTTTTACACAAAGAGGACAAAAATCAGTTACTGGGAACAGCATTTGCATAGCAGGGTGCTCTAGTCAACTGACAATATACATGGGAAAATATCTCATAAGTTAGTATTCTAAACAACATTAATTTTACCCTCCTAGGCTTGCACAGTCTATCAGGGAAAGCAGGAAATGTAGCAAGAGGGCAACCTCCCAATGATAGCTTGGCAGGGGAAATAGCCATGCTGTGGGTGACGAGGGCGGAGGGTTCAGACAGCATGGAAACAGCCAAGATTCCCAGGTTATGGTTCACTCTCAGATGTTCAGGCACCACACCAGGAGCAGGACATCTCTCCTTGCTGGCTCCACTGCCTCAGTATTCCTGCTTTCAAGAAAAGTGTGGCAGATTACAGTGTTCTTCTCGGAGTGACATGGATTTCATTTCTGGTGTGCGTGTGCCCCATGAGCGCCACTTCTGAAACCAGGAGTGGGATTTGAGAGTGGCCCTAACACACTAAACAGAAAAAAATCCCCCTTTGGAAGAAGTATATTCATTTTCTTCATCCCCTTCTGAACACACCAGGGAGATGCCTCCCACCCCCATACACCACTCTCGCATTTATGAGCTGTACTGGACTCATTGGGAATCCAGGGATTGCCCTTATAAAACACAGATCCCAGGGATCTTCTGGGGAACATTCACCCTGGTTGCCAAGCCCATTTCCCTTACAATATACAATTTTGGCCATATCATGCTCCTTTGGGAATGCAACCAAGCTAGGAAGCCCTTCTCCAATATCCCCCTCCCAAGAATTAGATCCCTTTCCCCTATAAGACATTGTATGTGTACTCAAGAAGGTCACACTGTACAGTTTCATAATCTGTGCCAGAAGGAGCATGACAGTGAGGAAGAACACCAGCAGGAGACAGATGATTAATTGATTTCAACAGAAATATCTTTTTCTTCCCCAGTGAGGCAGTCATCCTTTCTACTCCTTGCCAACCGGATGATTTAGAATCTTATTACACATGGCAGATACCTTGGAGATTCTTCCAGGCTTACAAAATGCCCTTGTGGATCAGCTCAGCAGACACTCCTCAGACAATTATGACTGGACTACAAAGATTCAGTCCTGTAGAGCATCTTTCCAAAGTGGGGGTGCCCAAAAATAGACCTACTTGTCACAGACCTGAACAAGAAATGTCCTGTGTTTGCTCCAGAAGATGTTTGACTCCTTGCTCATCTCATGGGCACCAGCGCTCATAAATGTCTATCCACTGATCTCATTAATATTAAGAATCCTGAGGTGAGATTCAACCTCAGTCATAATGGTAGCCCCAGCTTGGCCCAGATAGTTCTGGTACTCAGATCTAGTAAATCTGTCAATATAGCACCCAATCAGACGACCGGAACATAACAGTAAAAATTTCTACTACTGACTCATGCCTGGAAATGGAAGAAGCTTTCTATCTGGACAGAACAACATCACCAGTCCCCATTGGCAGCCCCCATTTCTGCTATTTTGGACTATTTTCTAACTCTAAAACATTGGAGGCTATCCATCAGCTTCCTAAGTGTAAATTTATCTCTAATATCTGCACACTATTCTCCAGTTCAGGGCCATGCCCGCTCTCTTTCCTGGGACCTCACAGTTATCCGTCTTGATGGGACCCCCTTTCAAGCTCCTAGCATCCTCCTCTTTTTACCCCGGCTGTAAAGACCATCTTTTTAGTAGACATAACATCAGCTCGGAGAACATGGTGAATCAGGGCCTTCCTGCCTAATATTATTTCCTATTTTCACTTACATTAGTTGATTTACCACCCAGTTTTCCTCCTCAAGCCCCACTCAAACCAGGGAGAGCCCAACTCACACTCCCTTGACATGGTCAGTGTTCTTTCATGCTATCTGGAGAGGACAAGGCTCTTCAGGAGCAACCCCAGCCTGTCTATAGCCTTTACAGATAGGGTTAAAAGCCAAGCAGAATCCACCCAAAGATGACTGTATAAATGGATATGAGATAGCAATGTTAGATCCAACCATGCAGGTTAGAGCCCATTACACAGGGCTCAGTTTCTCAATTTCATGATTCTCTATTTGTGATTAAAGTAATTTTAATCAAAAGAAGAATTGAAGAGACACCAAATTTCAGTGAAACACAGTTAACTTTGGTACAAAACCGAGTGAGGTTCTTAAAAACAAGGGATATTTGAGAGATGTCCTGGAGTCTTAAAATTCCACCTGTGTTACAGAATATTTTGGGTGGTGTATAACTAAATTCCCCTGTTGCTCAATGGAATTAATCTAGGAGAGCAGGAAATCCTTGACTGACAGGAAAGGAGAATTGCAAGGATTCTGGACTGTATATCTTTAGTTTTTCAGGTGAATCTTTCCCTTCTACCAATATTCGTGAAAGGTGCCATCATTAGAACATTCCATCAGGACACCTCACCTTGATGTATCACTTTGATGTGCAATTGAGAATGATCAGCCAGGCTGATGATCTATTACAACAATGTATCACAAGAGCAAACTGTCATTCTTGTGATATATTAGTGAAATAAATCATCTGATGGCTACACACAGATCATGTGTTTCTCACGAGATATTAGTGTTAAGGGAAAGAAGGATGCTAAGGTGAAGTAGAGATAATACAATTAGAAGGTATATATGTTGAGAACATGAATGAAATGTGTCAAACAGTGGATGCTACTGACATCTAGACAAGACAGACAGGTAAATGCACATTCAGAACGAACTACTTTCCCTTCCAGCAGTGGGTAAATACCAGATTGTATCTGACTTAAAGTAGAGTGAGAAAAGCCTATCTTAACATTAGCTGAGAAGCTATTCCATGGTCTCTTTGATGCCTACAGGAGCACAAATGCTCGCTTCTTAAAAAGGGCTGTCCTCCAGGCTCAGATCTAAAGCTAGTTTGAGAGGATTCGAACTAGGGAGGTTGTGGAATCTCCATCTCTGGAGATATTTAAGAGTAGGTTAGATAAGTGTCTATCAGGGATGGTCTAGACAGTATTTGGTCCTGCCATACGGGCAGGGGACTGGACTCGATGACCTCTCGAGGTCCCTTCCAGTCCTAGAATCTATGAATCTATGAATTTGGATAGATTGATAGACTCCAACCAGTTATCAATCCTCTTGAAGGATACCCTTATGTCATTCACTAAATGGCCTACAAGTGGGTTCTGAATGGGCTAGACTTTAGATTGTTAAATTAAGAAATATCCTCTACACTGTCTCCTATAACTGCAAAATTATCCACTCACCTTTTGATGCAGCAGGAATCCAACGACGATTGAATTGGTCAGACAGATTTTGCTTGGAATATGGAATATTTCCTTTCCTGGTGGCTGTATCTTTTTCAATAATGTCGAATATATAATTGTGCTATTACTGTAATCTGGAATCCTCTATAATCCAACATCCCTTTCATATGCAAATTCATGGTTCAAGAAAATCCCCACCTGTTAATCCTTGTGGAAGATCTCAGTTGATGTGTGCTTTAAAAGGATTGTTAGTCAGTTCCTCAGTACACCAACAGAGTTGGTTTCTTCCTTCCATCTATCCACTCTGGGGCATGAAATCTAGACCCTATCCATCTCTACTGAGGTAGCACTCTCTACAGAGAGAGCCCAGTTGCCTGATTTGTGCTCTGGACATCTTGCATGACGTACATCATGAGGGAAAACTTGTGTCCTGGGGCTGCTCTATTCATGGGAACAGAAACAGGATGACTTAAATGTTAAGGGAATTTTTACAGGTGTATGAAGGGAGCATTGGGGGCAATTACAGCTGGTCAAGCTACTCAGTATGAACAATCACGACAAAGTTAGTCTGTTTTATGTAGCAAATCATTTGCTACCAAATCCCGATTTTACTGTTATCGTGCCCACTGTTAGCACATGTTTGCCAAATAGTATGGATTAAACATTTTCACTGAATTGTTCTCCTACAGTCTGAATCATGCCCCAAAAAGTCAATGGAAAGTTCTAATTAACTTCAATGGATGCTTTGACCTGCTTTTTGCCTGTTAATTATCCATTATTTGTGTTGAACCACTGCTCAGTTTCTGCTCCCTGATTATATGATTGAAACCTTGTAAAAAGGAGAACAAAATTCCAGTCTGAATTTTTGGATGAACACAACTTCATAATAAAATTCATGAAGCTGTTGAGACTAGTGAGAAATAGATGGCAGCTATCTAAATACTCAATGAATATGGTAAAAAGATTCCATGAATCACAGCAAACCATACTTACTGCTATTATTTGTGAAAAGATTTTATGAATTATTTTTGTTTCGCAATTCAACCACTGATGTGCTAGTATCTAACTGCTATGATTAAAAGACTTACAACCAGTTATCAGTTTTCAACTATATGTTAATTTGAGCAGATCGTCCACAAAGAATAAAGTGACTGTGATAGTCTATCAAAAATTAGGTGAATTAGTCTTGCAGACTAATTGATTTTTCAGGGGCCATTGTTATCTAGAAAAGGGATGCTCGGTCTTTAATGTAGGTGATAGTGTCAATGGAACGGAATACTGCTGGTGTCACAGAATAGTGGTCTCCCTTCTCTATAAAATTGCCAAGGCAAAACTGATGCACTTATCCAAAGTTAAATGAAGGGTACATTACATTAAGTGACAACAGTTTACCCCAATATCTTTATTTCTGTTCTACCAGATGATTAATATAGATGTTGCCACGTTTTGTGATGGATGTTGGTGCATTAGAATGACATTTGTTCACTGTGCATTATTGCAAAGCTGCACTCTGACTGATGGAGACAACAGACTCATCCTAAAATTCATCTAATCAAAAAATGGCTTATTCCAAATACCAATATGATTTTTAAAAGGAAACAAGCATCATGTAAATTAATCAATGAGCTCCTCACTAATTGAAATATGTATATAACCAATTATAACCATTGTTGCCTTTAATTTAGGTCTAAAAATGTGACTAAATCTCCAAGAACTCATAACATAAAGATAAATATTCATAACAAAAATAAGTAGTTCTTATATAGTACTTTGCATGTTGAAAGCACTATAAAACCATTAACTAATTAATCCACACAGCAATCCAGTGAAGCAGGAAAATATTATAAAAGTTAAAATGAATGTGACTGTGGGACTAATTGTTGTTCTCAGTAATATGCAGTGCCGTAGGCCCCTTTTCCAAGACTGCAAATTAAGTTGTCAACTGTGGTGATAATATTTTGCTATATTAATAGCATCTGTTGGGAACTGGACTGAGACACACCAACTCTTTGTGGTTGCTGCATTTCAGACTTGGGTATATTGTACACACACACACACACACACACACATATACACACACACATTCTTAGGGTCTTCTGGGCAAAAGCTGCTATATATGTGTAAAGAATTACAGGCAGGGATTTTCAAAGGGCGCTTAAGAGACTAAGGTGCTTACCACCAATACAAATTCATACAAAGAAGGTTACAGGAGGTTATAAAATATTATGACCCTGATTCTGCACTACTGAAGTCAATGGAACCTTTGCCATTGCCTTCAATGAATGCAGAATTAGCCCCTAATATTGCAACCTCATTGTATAGGTAGAGTATGCCTATTACACAGAGCCATTTGCAAGGGTATAATATCCTGGGTTTTATTTGTTTGGGGTTTTTTGTTGGTTTGTTTTCTGCTTTGATTGGCTAAAATCCTTCTTCCTTATAATTACTGAAAACAAATCACCTGCAAGCCAGACACTTTGGAAAAGAAGATGTTTTCTACATGCAGCAGACATACTAGGGGATGCTTCACCTATTTGAAAGATTTATTTCTGGAAAAAATGTTTTTAAACTCACTCCATCATCAAATGGAAAAAGCCAATGCTAATGAATGAAAAATCATCCACTCAATAATTTTTAACCGTTCTGTCCTCGCTCCTACAATTCACTCTTTTGTACAAGTCCTGGAACGATAAGCAGAATAGACAGAAGAAACAGTATAGTTCATTTTCCCCTTAAGCTCTGACAAAATGGACAACTTAAGAACAATTTAGCATTAAATTTTTCTTCACAACACCACACTGCCTTCAGTTTTGTTCACTCCGCTGTGAAAACAATATCTCGGGAGACTATTATCCCACACTCATAAATAACATCTGCCCCTGTATTTCACACTGCTGCTTGGTATGGAGAATGGCCATAGAGGGGGCTGGCCTCAGGATGCCTCTCTATACTCGTATCTCATGTGAGGATCCATAGGGATTTGTCCGCAAGACAAACCAGAGGAAGGGAAGTGGGGCCAAAAAGCAGCTGCTCTATGGCACATGATCTAGCAGACATCTGGTTGGATATTTGTCCTCACCTTCCCTGGTGAGAGACATAGGAGAGATGCATGACTGGGGAGGTTGATGGCAGCCTGACTCCTCAGGGACAGTACCGGAGACCAACATATATGGAGAAGTTCTCCATGCAGAGACCTCAAGATCTACAGCTATAGGTCTGTGTTTTCCCTGCAGATTGTTAAGCCATATCTTGTATGACCCTGCCACTTTGCAATGCTGCCAACCCCTTACCCCTGAGGGAACAAATGAAGGGAAAATTCCACAGACTTATAGAGATGCACCTTTTCTTTTTCTGTTTTATTGTTTGCAATTGAACAGGATGCCAAAGCTATTTCTAGAAAGTGTTCTTTCACTCTTCATTATGTGATTTACTAAGGTAATTCTCTCATGGCCCCCATTCACATCATCCCCAATCAAGACAGTGCTTAACTTTAAGCACATGATTAAACTTATACTTAAAGTTAAATGTGTATTGAAGTATTATCCTGAATACTTGTATTGAATCAGGATGTGCTTATTTGCTGTCTTGAATTGGGGCATACATGTTGCTGGGTGTGTTTTTTTTGCTTTGTTGGCTGTATTTTCTTGAGCTGAAACTGTACAAATAAATTACATATTTGGCTTAAGCACAAAGGAATGGTGACTCTAAAATATACTGCTTACTACAGACGTGTATTGGCCAAAAGTGAATTATTGACTTCAGCTGTAAATCACTCTTCTATTCAGATCTTGGAATACAATATGATCATCACAGAAAAAAGGGGGAAGGAGAGAGTAAGAGGTCAGTTCAGAACAGCAGGGTACAGAAATATGTGAGCTCTGGAGAAAGATGAAGGAATGGAAAAATAATGTGCATATCAGGGGAACAGCAGAAAGGAAAATATCAGCAAAACAGGGTCAAGGAAGCATTAAGTGGACAAGGGAATTCTGGAGGAAAGATGAATGTTTGTGAAGTCCAGCAAAGCAAGATGGAGTGTTAGTGAAGCCTGGAAACAGCTGGAAGAATAAAGGAGGAAGGCAGAGAATTGAATGAGTGATTAAGAGGATGAATGAGCATCTGCAGGAAGACTATTATGTTATTTGCTTTTTGCAACTAAAGACACAAAGACATTGTCAGAAAGATCAGTGAAGAGGGATTTAGGGATTAACCCAAAATGAACTAGTGGAAAACTGTGAAACACAAGAGCCAAAAAATACAAAGAAAAGCAAAGAGCTTAGTGGGCATAAGAAGGAATCAAAATAAGCCAGTGAAATACTGAAAAGAATCACTGAAAAAGGCCAAGAAATCAGGTAGAACTTGCAAAAGAAATACAGTGCCAAACTAATTCAGAGGATTAGAAAAAAATCATCGTTGAGTATATAACCCTGTAATCACACTGCAAAATCATAGGTCAAATATATGGTCCTCTCTACTCAATCATCAACACAACTATCAAAAAACATTCCACATGTAGAAAATATTGCCACTTACAGTATATCGCAGGAATCACTTAACAGCTCTGTTTGGGAGTTAGTTACTTTAATTTGACATATCTTATATAGCTCAATGCTCTTTATTCTACATTATGACATTTTTTTTTTGGATCCAGAACATTGACTTGTGCAGAAAAGGTACTTTTCATAGCTGACACAGAGCAATTTCCATATAGTATTACTGGTTTTTATTTGTAGGGCACCTTCAGAAAACTTCCAGATTTTTAAAAATAAAATCTATTAGTTTAAAATTAATAAAATTAAAGTTAAATACAATATATGTGTTTAATAACAAACTTCCTGTGATACATGTTTGGGGACGTTTCATTAATAATGCATCTGAAAAACTGAATTTAATAACTTGAGTCAGACTGTGGAGTGTAACAATAATCTTTTATCTGACCTAGTGAAACTGTATTATGTAACTGAATGATGATAGTTTCACATGAGAAACAACGTCAGTCTCCTTTTTTTAATATCAGGCATATTTAATATAATATATTTCTTTAAGCAGAACCTGTATTCATAAACATGAATAGAATGCTTACTGCTTATAATAGGAGTTTGGGGTTAATTGCTATCTAGTGTGAATTGCAGTCCTTACTTCATCTACATCCCTTCTAAACAGCCTTAGCCTGTGTACAAAAATACAGTACAAATACGGAATATAAGCCTGAGCCAAAACCCTGTGGCATAAACAGCAATCTTTCCATTGACTTTAATGAGCTCTGGATCAGGCCATTAGGCTGGATTCTCCACGATCACATACTATTTTTTCCTAGCATCTCAGCCTCGTTCAGTGCTCAGGATAGATGGTACTCAGGGAGTGAGACAGCTGTTCAACACTGCTATCCTCATTCAATTAGCCGTCTCTGCCTTCTTTATTATACACCACCCAAAGCCTGCAATGAACACAGGATTATTCATTTCCTGATGTGCTTTTCTATGGTGCTCATCACTGTAATACCTGATTGCCTCACAAACACTGTTTATTTTCTGTTGTGAAATAAGAGACCATTGTTATCCCCAGATGGGAAAACTGAGACAAAGGGATTTGCCTTAGATTACGCAGTGAACCCATGGTGGGCCAGAATGAGAACTCAAGACCCTACTGGCTCCTGACCCTGTGTTCATTCTGCTGGTTCACACTGCCTCACTGCCAAGCATAGCTCTCTATTGGCTGTACCTTTGTGTGCTCAGCTCCTGCATGTCAGCCCCAGATGTCTCAAACTGGGCATTTAGAAACTGATGAATGTACAAATTAGAACGCTGCTTCCAAACCATTGGTTTAAGTGGCTTGTGATTTCATAGGACAAAGAAAAGTCATTTCTGTTTCTAAAGCTTTTTTCTTTATTGAATTTCAAAGACCACCTGCAAACTATGACAACATAAGAGCTTCTCAAACAAAGGTCACAAAAATTGTTTATAATGGAAATTGTTAGGTAACCTCGCTATAGGGATTTTTATACAGGGGTCTAGTTTTCAAATCCATTGAAAACTCCTGTATTGTTTTCTGAATGCAATAGGAAGAAAATGCGAATTACAGTTGGTCCAATAAAAGATATTACCTCATCCACTTTGTCTCTCTAAAGAAAAAACAAACAATCAAAATGTATGGGCTATAGAATTCACATAAACAATAAAGTGCCGTGTGCTTCCCAAACTGCATGCAAATCTAATTTAATTGGCTGTTGGCCAAATCCTTCTGCATAACTGCAACACAGCAATATTAAAAAGGAGATATAAAAGGGAAGCAGTTAAAACAAAATGCTTAAGAAAAGGAAAGTTAACAGGAAATGTGACAAAACACACCTCTTCCCTGAACACTTAATACCTCAGCAACAGGCATTTGGTATATTCTACAGATAGATCAAGAGTTGTTCACTACAACCCTCTCTACCTTAGGATTTTTATTTTTCAATAAATTCCCACTGTTGCAAACAGTAGGTCAGCTCTACTAGTGCTGCCACCTGTGTCAAGAACCATGTCATCTAACCCTGCTCAGAGCAGGTCTAACTGACACATATATAATACATTTAGTTTTCCTCCTTCCATATCATGTCTGACTGACACTTGTATGGCACAGATTTTCAGGATCAAAAAAAGCAAACACCACACAGCTGACTTCTTTGTCACTACACAGTGAGAGATCAAAGGCTGCTTCAGGAGAATGGCATACGAATGCAAGTAAAATTTACCTGAAGAGCAACTGAAGAAGGTCCAAAAGAGAAGCCAGGACTTCTGAGGTGGTTAGAGACAGCACGCCCATTCCACCCCTCTAGAAAGGAGGGAGGAGCTCGCTACACTCTGCATCCAGCCTGCTTTGCTGGTCCAAGAGGGGGCAGGACATCATCCCATTAAACTATATATATGAGTGCAAAAGTCATGCTAGCACTATTACGTATGCACACCAGTTTCAGTCGAGTCCCAGTCTCTCCTGTGTTTAGTACACTCTCCTGGACTCAGGAGCACTTGTTTCAAAAAGGGGCTTTTCCCAAGAGAAATGGGGGAGCCACACTACAGTACCATCTCCCAAGGGTCCTGTCAGAGGCAAATAGCTTAAAGTTACTGGCTTGCCTCAATGGGAGTCCTGCCAAAAGAAACTGCATGAGGAATCAGGGTATCAACCTTGCCGACTCTGCCCACCTTCTCGGCTTCACCAGACAGCCAAAGGATGGAGGGGTCATTGTCAGCAGCTTGTGTAACTAGGCAACATTCACCAAGTAGACTTTCCACCACTGGGGGCCAGAGGCTGGATTTTTACCTTTCTGCTTGTATGAGCAAAACTTCCCCTACATTTCCATCAATTTACATCCTTGAATTTTGAAAAAGTGTTATATTTCATGATTGCATTCCGATGTAAGATCAGTTGTTTGCATTTCACTGGGAAGTGTATATAATTTGGTCCTGGAAACTTTTTAAAGGCTGGGATTTTCAAAGGATTCTGGAACCTAAATCCCACTGAAATTCAGTGGGAGTTGGGTGTCAAATTCCATTAGGCATCTTTGAAAATCCCAGACTCAATCAACGAGGATGAAAATCATGCCAATGCCCAGACAAGGTCCTATGCTGTGCTCAGTCCCCACGAGGTTCAAAGTACCTCTTGTGCAGTGCTGTCTAAGGATCTGCCTAGAATTAAAAAAAATGAGAGGCTGAGGTCAAGTTGGAGTTAATTAACATATGACTGCCTAACCAAAACCTAACCTTGACCTCTTTTCCTAATCTGGTTAAACCCTAAGGGAGCTGAAGGCATTTATCACCTTGAAGGAGACACTCAGCATTGGACCCTTAGGGCAGGTCTACACTTACTTCCTGGTCCAGCCATAAGCAATCAATCTTCTGGGATCGATCCTGGAAGTGCTCGCCGTCGACGCCGGTACTCAAGCTAGGCGAGAGGAGTACATGGCATCGACGGGGGAGCCTGCCTGCCGCGTCTGGACCCGCGGTAAGTTCGAACTAAGGTACTTCGAATTCAGCTACGTTATTAACGTAGCTGAATTTGCGTACCTTAGTTCGAAGTGGGGGGTTAGTGTGGACCAGGCCTTAGTCTGGAGTGTAAGTGGTGCAGAGGACCTTGGGCAAACCTTCTGCACTGGTATAAATTCCACCCTAAATGATACACCCACACAGACTATAGAGTTACCCAACAACATTCTGAATTTGAGGAGCTCACCATGCTTTAGAAGTGAATGGATTACAAATGTCCACAACCAAAGTGAACAGCAGTCTTTTTATCTTAAAGGAGGCACCTTTATTAAACTCTGAGAATGTTAGAAAATGAATAGAATCTAGATAGCCCAATAGCATTTTAAAAGGGTTTACTGATTTACCTTGTATCTGAACTATAGCCTGATTTTCTTGAGGGGAATACAAAGTGAGAAAACTTATCAAGGCAAAGTCCATTCTTTAAGAAGAGTGATATATCTTGCCTTTTTTCATTTATATCAGATGTTTAAGTAAAACAAATAGACATTGAAGCGTTAATTATATCCAGGCCATGATATTATTAGATACGACAAAGGATATACTGTTTACAGGCTATAAGTCAAATTTCATATCTCCTTTCCTAGGGTACATGCATAATTTTTGCTGACTGGGAAATATGCTGTATTGATTCGCTGATAATTCTATTCCAGTTTTCCACAAGTGGTTCAATATTGCCACATAAATGGATGCGAAGCACAATAATTATTATATTTTCTCATCTTTTCTTACCAATGGATCCTGTACTATCCAATAAATAACACAGAAGCCCTTATTTTCTTGGAAGGTCCAGTCACCAAAGGACTTTTTTCCTAGCCTATTAGTAATTTTGCTGTGAAAAAGCTCTTTTCCTACTGTGAGCAAGTTCAAACAGCAAAGGGGTGGGGGAAGAATATCACATTTTCTTTTTCATAGAATGAATAAAAAATAATCTGTTTTACTAATTCTCTCTGTATCACACCCTTTTTTGCATCTATGAAAGCATTAAGCAATGCAAAGGAAGGCCTAGAACATTCTACAAGAACTATAGAAATTGCCAGTCACTATGAGAGTGTATTTTATTTGCACTATAGCTCTTGCCTGTAGTTTGCTATTCTTTCTTATTGTTTGCTTTTCTCTGGTATACTCAGTTAGAAAAAAAAAAGACTGGGAGAGTCTAAAAGGTGGGTATAATGTTGCTAGCACAGGACTGACTATGTTTATGAAATGATGTGGTGTTAGAGTGGAAGTGACTATGCTAACACTTGGATTAACCTCTATGCATGACCAGTGTGCACTGGGTGATTGTGGATGTCTGAGAAGACTCTGTGTGATCATATATTTGTTGTAAAGTGTTGTGCCTTCTCTCCTGACACCATCTCGACTTGTGTGTGCTTACTAAAAAGTAAAAGCTGACCCATCTGTGGATAAAATAAAAATCCTTATAAATCTTTATCCAGCCTGGATCTAAACTGGAACCACTAAAATACTACAAGAAAAGTTGTCCTTGTGTTGTTTTTGTCTGGGAACAGAATTGGAAATGTTTGGAAAAAGTAGTGTCCTAATGGATAACAATGTCAACAAGCAGTTCAAGCTTCTACACTTCATAGAAAATGCAACACACAGGACCAAATTCTGTCCTCATGTGTGCCTGCAGTAACCCTAATAAAGTCATAGGCACAGATCCAAGGGCAGCATTTGACCCAAACTTTCAAAAACCTGGACAGGGTAAACAGAAGCTTACTCTGAAACTTTGCATGTGTTTCACCAACTTTTCCCCTCCTTTGCTCTGTTCCATTACAATGCTTAGCAAATGTCCAGGTTCTGCAAGAAGGAATCCATATACATCACTTTCATAATTCATGTCTGAACTTCTCTTTTATACCTCCAAAGTGCAGAAAATGATTCGAGTTAAGATTAAAGAATTGTAGGAGAGAGAGAGAGAGAGAGAGGACAAAGATCTGTTAGATCATTGAAGCCATCCCCCCGGGCCAAGTATAGGATTTGCTCATCTTTGGATGCCAGTTCTTCCTCATTCATAAATAATGTGTGGAATCTCATGAAGTATCTGAATGTAGAAAGCGAGGAGGGAAGAGGCCATTGCTATTTAATAGATTTTTAAGTTGTGCCACACTAACTACATATGAAAGTAGTAGAACAGCTCACACTGATTTCAGTGGTAGTTGGATCAGTGCCTGAAATAATACACATGGTGGAATTAAGTTGTACGTCAATCATCTTTGTGTGAAATGAGAGAGCCCATACTAGAGCGAGTCCATGCACCCTATAAAGGCTTATAACATTCCTGTATGCAAGTTATTTCCACGTAGAACCAAATTTGGATAAACTGAGGTTGACTACAAGCGTTATTCATTGTGGCTGAGAATTTGGCTCCACCTTCAAAACTGGTTTGGAGCACCACACATAAAATAAATATATATTAAGGGACCCTTAGGAATGTAGAACAGAGACCCCATCAGCTTCCACATCATCTACCTCAGCAACTTGGTCAAGCGCTTCCATCAAAGTGGCACAGTCCCAGAGAATTCAACAGAGAGGAAACCAACAGAGTTCTATAAAATTTTAATGAGGTTCTATAGAAATTACTCTGTACTCAATCAGAATTTAATAGCAAATGTGATTATTTCCATAGATTTTTCGGAACTATGTAGGCCTTGCTGGAACTCTAAGCATAAGTAAGAATATGAACCAAAGGCTGTGAACCAGAGCAGGCTTGGCCATAGTAAAATAGAACACACCAGTTTGAGCATTGGCCTGCTAAACCCAGGGTTGTGAGTTCAATCCTAGAGGGGGCCACCTAGGGATCTGGGGCAAAATCAGTACTTGGTCCTGCTAGTGAAGGCAGGGGGCTGGACTCGATGACCTTTCAGGGTTCCTTCCAGCTTTATGAGATAGGTATATCTCCATATATTAGCTAACCAAGTAAGCACATTCCTGACTGGAGAGCAGGGCCAGCTCTAGGCACTAGCAAAGTTGCTTGGAGCGGCAAATTTGCAGGGGCGCAAGAATCCGGATGGGAGCTGAGAACCAACAGGGGCCCCTGGGAGCTGTAGTTCCTTGGTTAGCTCCCTGCCTATAAAGTCAGCCCTGGAGCAGGGAAAGAACTACATTTCCCAGCATTCCCTTGGCCGCAATTAACAGGAAAGGGAGGGGGAAGGAGTGTGGATCTGAAACCTTATGCTGCAGCTTGCTGTGAATGGTAGGGACAGAGCCAGCTCTAGGTTTTTTGCTGCCCTCCCACCCTAGCCCTGGGCTCCCCCCGCACCCCTGTGTTGCCCCAGCCCTGGACTCTCCCCTGCCCACACCCCCTGCTGCCCTAGCTCTGGCCCCCACCTGCACCCCCCTGCTACCCCAGCCCTGGGCTCTTCCCCCCCACACACACACGCCCTGCCGCCCAAGCTCTGGCCCCCACCTGCACCTCCTGCCGCCCCAGCCCTGGGCTCTCCCACCCACCCACCCACCCCCCGCACCCACATCTCCTGTCGCCCCAGCCCTGGGCTCTCCCCCAAAGAAAGAATTGGGTGGACTAAATGGACAGTGCACCTCTCTATCTGAAGCCTAGCAAGGGAGATCCCAGTAGAATTTAAAATGAAAAGTAAGGGAGGGGAGGCTCTACTAGAGGACATGAGCAGCTTTAGGTACAGTACCAAGCACACAGGAGAATTTACACTTCTGAGCCATGGAAGCAGAAATTGACTTTTCTTTTCCAGATTTAGCTAATATTCAGAAAGGGAATCTAGCACCTGCCTTCCAGATTTGAACACCCTCAAAATTCAGGAGTGCTCAAGCTCAATTTGGGCAGCTGTTACGTCATTTCTCCCAAATCAAATATACTGATTCACTGTAACTTGCTGTAGAAAAAGTAGAATAAATTGAGCAAGAAATGCTTCCCAGTGGTTATTAGGACTGGAATTGCTATTTTCAACAGCCATTGCGGTTTTTTGGGGTTTTTTTAAGTTTTAGTTTTAGTTTTAGTTGTTTAAAAGGAAGACAGTAATATTGCATTGGCAAATTCCCCATAGAAACAAAGAATGGAACAAAAGAATAATAAAGGCACCTCAACTTTTCCTCATTTATGTAGGACAGTCTTATAATATGCATCCAGATATCCTTCAATCACACAAGCTGAAAATTGTTCCACTTTACTGCAGTTCTGTAACCATATGGGAACCAATCTTGTCTGTGTTCTGTGCACATCCAAAATTCCGACTGAATGACCCGTCGTGGGCAAGTTACCAGTGACCCAGGGCTGGGGCGGCAGGAGAGTACAGTTGGGGGGGGGGGAAGAGCCCAGGGCTGGGGTGGGGGGCAGCCAATTTTTTTTGCTTGGGGCAGCAAAAAACCTAGAGCCGGCCCTGCTGGAGAGGACAATACAAACACAGATCTCTCAAGTACTGTAACTATGTAAACACATTCATAAGAGACGATATAAGAACACATCAACCCCTCGCAAGATAAGGAGGGAATGACAGGATAATGGATGAAGATGTTTTGTTCTAACTAGCAGGTACAAGGATAAGGGTGGTAACTAACATCTGCAGCATAATACTAACTTGCTTGTATCAGTCTATAAAAGGAGAAGTCCTATAAGGGGCATCTTTGTACTCGCTGAGGGGACAGCATTCTGGTGTGCTAACTGAGCAGGTACCTTGTCACAGGCATACATGTGTTAGTATACCTGTAGCTCCTATGGGGTGCTAGTACCGTGCTTTGTCAACAATAAACCCGGCCAAGCGCCATCGCCACCAAACTGAGCAAGTGTTCTTTCCTTATGAATAACATTGAGGTCTGTTGAATCAGTAACCTGCATTCTCTGCTAGTGTAGCTATATCGGAGCTCCCAGAACAGCAACACTAAGCAGCCATAACAATTTAGCAGCCTTAACAACTCTCCACAGCATTTAACAACAAACCATCCTGCTATGCTGTAGCAGGTATATTATTTTCTATTACATTAAATAAGATTATTAAAAACCTGTAGAAAGGGTGTCACTTTATTTTAAATTCTACAGGACATTCACATAAGAGCAACGCCCTTGAATTTACCCCCAAGAGGTGGTTCCAAAATCTGAAATGAGGGTAAGTTAACCCTGACTGTATAAACCCAGTAATAAGCTCACCAGGATTTTATGTGATTCAGCTATTATTTATGTTGCTTTATTCCCCTTGTTTGTTACATAAAGAAAGATTTGAAATTCATGGTGTTGATTTTATTTTATAAGGGGAAAGGCAGGCTCAGTGGCCAATTCTAATGCACACTCACTTTTTTCCTCGGTGCTGAGTGACAAAAGTTGTTAAAGCATGCATTACTTTACATTAGCTACACAGAGGTTTTATGAACTTCCCTTATGCCATTACACTGCCGTTAGAATAAGAAGTCATTTCATTTGTTTTTCTTACAAAGCCTGTTAAACGGTAGTTATATAATATTAGCCTTAAACCTTAAATGACTGCTATGAATTTCTAACCCAAAACACCTAGGTTCACAGTTGACTCCTTCTTCTTCTTTAAAGTGTGTGTCCATTTCCTGGGAGTTGTAAAGTACCCCTTAACTACAGAACAAAAACAGCACAGAGACTGCATGTTTCCCTACACTATCCTGCCAATGTGCCTGAATTCCAGCTTGGAGAGAGAAAATGAGAAAGTTCAGTCTCCAGGGCCCTTCAGCCCTTGGCCCCTCTGCTGAGGTTGTCAGTAAGCTTTCAATTAGTGCAACCACAGCAGCGGTTTGTGAGGTGGACACCTGTCCACCAGCAACTGCATTGAACTACTAATGAAAGTGCAGAGTATTATTTCACAGACATCATCCTACAGCTAATCAACGACAACACACTTTGGTCATTACTACCATGAGCCAGATTTCAACTGGCAAACTAAACATGAAAAGCTCCATTTCCCATTGCTAATCCTGTAAACCTTCATTATTTTTAAATCATTTTTTCCATTTAGAAGTTCTCTAACTCCCTTTTAAATTCACTTGGTCTTCTCCCCTTTCCACTGTCCCCAAAACAAAACACAGCTGAAAGGAGGAAGCTGCTGCAAATTCAGGCTTCTGTCAAGTAGTGGAAAGGATGATACAGAAGCATAAATATGTCCTCTCTTTGCCATTTGTGAATAAAGACTATAAACTAGTGGAAAATGTATACGCTAAATATAAAAATGTGTTAAGTGTCTATCAGTCAATAAAACAGGTGTCTAATATGTCTTGGAATTTGAATAATCCTGAACCTTTAGGTTTATTCAACCACATAAGATGCTTTTTCAAGATTTTTTCAAGCATGCTTTTTCCCTTCTCCAATTAGCAATCACTCAACAAGCAATGCTGAATCACTGGAGGGTTGTAGAAAGAGAGGCACTTTACCACACACTGTGAATTAGTTGCTGAAGTTGCCTTAGTTATGATGCGTTTTGCAATATAACTTTTCGGTTTATACATTTTCTTTATAAATACTTGTAATATAGCCCAGGTGTCTTATTTCCTTTGTCTCTCTCTCTCTCTAGGTTGCCTTCTTTACTCTGTGATGATTATTTTGGTGTGTCCCTTAAAGCCAGAAATCTAGTATGTGCACAGGAAAAGAAAATTGGAAACTGCTTTTTGGACCATAAATAAGCGTGTGTTCGTTTTCTCTCTCTAGGCAAGTTAAAGTAAAATACTGACAAATAAAGTATTTTACAAAATATTAACTGTTGACTTGCTGTACATCCTGCATAGCTGTGCTGGGAAAGGGACAATTATCCCGCCAATGATGCACTGGCTAATGGGCACATTTGAGCCCATAGTAAGATGCAGTCCTGGCTACAAAGTATTTACAGTCTAACTAGACAAGACAAAGGGTGAGAGAAAAGGATACAACATAGAAGCAGAAGATGAGCTGAGATGCAAGGTTACAGAGGAAGCCTTTGGCAAAGCTGGAAAGAGAACTCAGATCTCCTGAGACCCAGTTCAGATCTTACTCTCAAGGGCTCCTGTCCCTGTCCTCTGTTCTAATACCTAGCAAAAAGCATTTACAAGAATTTAATACAGTTACAGTTATCCAATTTCTAAACTTTGGCAAACAGATCACTGCAGCTGTAAAAAACAGGTTTCGGACTCTTCAGCAGTAATGGTCTTTGCTTCATGGCCAGACAAGCTATGCAATAATAAACTCAGTTGGACTAGGGACAGCAGCTATCATGGCTTTCCATTAATGTGGGCTTATACGACAGACAGCCAAGACCATGAGGTATTATCCTCTCTGAAGTTATTTAATCTTGATTTATCTGGGCACTCGCAAAGCAAAATGTATTGTTTTACATAGTGGCGATGACCCCATTTGAGCAAACAATCAAATGTCTGGCACACTGATCCATACTTTCCCCAAATCCATCTTTTCATCATTGCTAACTTTTAAAGGCATCGACAAGCTCTATTCGGAAGTGGTTCCATGCACAAAATAGCCATTGACAGGAAGTGGGAATTCTGTGGGTGGACTGACGGCATAATTTAATTCTTCAGGATGGATTTTCAAATGTGTGGAACACCTGCAGATACCACTGACTACCTCCCATAACTTTCAAAATCAAGTCCTTATGTGGTGATCCATTTCAGATCCACAAAATGGATAGCTCTTAGTTTGTAGTACTGCCACCCTTCACCTTGAGTATAAGGCACTGAAGGACTTCACTGAGTGTTGTTCCCTAGATATTTCTACAAATTGATATAACTTATCAATGATGAGCCTTGGTAAGTTTCATACTCTTTAGCAGTTAAGTCAAAACCACGGAGACCTGGGAGAAGGGTTGGAATTTTGGGGGAGCCTGGGCTATTATAGCAGAGATAAGGGAGAGAGAAGCCAGAACTGGGAAGGGGAATCAAATCATATCTTAGATGTCTGTATACAAATGCAAGAAGTATGGGGAATAAGCAGGAAGAACTCGAAATGCTAGTAAATAAACACACCTATGGCATAGTGTCCTGTGGCACCTTATAGACTAACAGACATATTGGAGCATGTCATGCGTCTGACGAAGTGGGTATTCACCCACGAAAGCTTATGCTCCAATACGTCTGTTAGTCTATAAGGTGCCACAGGACTCTTTGTCGCTTTTTACAGATCCAGACCAACATGGCTACCCCTATGATACTTGACACCTATGACATAGTTGGCATCACAGACTTGGTGGGATAATACACATGACTGGAATATTGGTATAGAATGGTACTGCTTGCTCAGGAAGGACAGGCAAGGAAAAAAGGAAGGTGGTGTTTCCTTATATATTAAAAATGTATACACTTAGACTGAGGTTGAGATGGAAATAGGAGACAGACTTGTTGAAAGTCTCTGGGTAAGGATAAAAGGGGTAAAAAAACAAGGGAGATGTCATGTTAGGGGTCTACTGCAGACCACCTAGCCTGGAAGAAGTGGATGAGGTTTTTTTTAAGCAACTAACAAAATCATCCAAAGCACAGGACTTGGTGGTGATGGGGGACTTCAACTAATCAGACTCTGTTGGGAAAATAACACAGCAGGGCACAGATTATCCAATAAGTTCTTGGAATGTATTGGAAACAATTTTTTATTTCAGAAGGTGGAGAAAGCTACTAGGGGAGAGGCTGTTCTAGATTTGATTTTGACAAATAGGGAGGAACTGGTTGAGAATTTGAAAGTGGAAGGCAGTTTGGGTGAAAGTGATCATGAAATGGTAGAGTTCATGACTCTAAGAATGGTAGGAGAGAGAACAGCAAAATAAAGACAATGGATTTCAAGAAGGCAGACTTTAGCAAACTCTGAGTTGGTAGGTAAGATCCCATGGGAAGCAAGTCTAAGGGGAAAAACAATTGAAGACAGTTGGCAGTTTTTCAGAGTGACATTATTAAGGGCACGAGAGCAAACTATCCCACTCTGTAGGAAAGATAGGAAGTATAGTAAGAGACCACCCTGGCTTAACCAGCAGATCTTCAATGATCTAAAACTCAAAAGAGAGTCCTACAAAAAGTGTAAACTAAGTCAAATTACAAAGGATGAATATAAAAAAATAAGTATTTAGGGACAAAATTACAAAGGCCAAGGCTCAAAATGAGATCAAACTAGGTAGAGACATAAAGGGTAACAAGAAAACAGTCTACAGATACATTAGAAGCAAGAGGAAGACCAAGTACCGGGTAGGTCCGTTATTCAATGAAGGGGGGAAAACAACAACAGAAAATGTGGAAATGGCAGAGGTCCTTAATGACTTTTTTTGTTTCAGTTTTCACCAAGAAGTTTGGTGGTGACTGGACATCTAACATAGTGAATGTCAGTGAAAATGAGGTAGGATCAGAGGCTAAAATAGGAAAAGAACAAGTTAAAAATTACTTAGACAAGTTAGATGGATATCTAAGCCATTAGCAATTATCTTTGAAAAGTCATGGAAGACGAGAGAAATTCCAGAAGACTGGAAAAGGGAAAATATAGTGCCAATCTATAAAAAGGGAAATAAAGACAACTCTGGGGAATTAGAGACCAGTCAGCTTAACTTCTGTACCCTGAAAGATAATGGAGCAAATAATTAAGCAATCAATTTGCAAACATCTAGACCGGAGGTTCTTAAACTGTGGTCGCGGACCACCAGTGGTCCGCGAGCTTCATTCAGGTGGTCCGTGGATACTTGCCTCTAAGGTGCATGCCTGTGTGGACACAGACAAGAGAATGAAGGGCCACCCACCTAATTAGTGGAGCTGCGCAGGCATGGCACTAATTAGGTGTCTGGACCCTGGAGAAGACACACATGTAATGTGAGATGGGGGCCTTGGGGGGAATAAGGGGTAGGTGGGAGGGGTCAGTGGGGTCAGAAGAGGAGGTGGGGGAAATTTGGGACATGCAGGGCTGTGGCAGTCAGAGAAAGAGGCGACTTTTCCTAGCTCTAGGGTTGTGGCTGCCAGGGAGAGATGGCCCTCCTTCCCAGCCCCAGCTCGGAGGCTGTCGTGGCGGGGGAGAGAGGGCACATCCATTGCATTAGAAAGGTAAGACTACCAATATTAAAATATGAGTTATGTGCTTTTATTTGTAGAACAAAAAAATGTTTATTATTAAGGTTTTTTTTAATATAGCGCTTTTATCCAAAGCGCTTTATAATAGTTAGCTAACGGTACAAACAACATTTGGAAAGATCATTAAGTGGTCCGCCAAGATCCTCAGCAATTTTCAAGTGGTCTGTGGAAAAAAAAAAGTTTGAGAACCACTGAATAAGGTGATACGTAAGAGTCAGCATGGATTTGTCAAGAACAAATCGTGTCAAACCAACCTGATAGCTTTCTTTGACAGGGTAACAAGTGTTGTGGATGGGGGCAAGCAGTAGACATGGTATATCTTGACTTCAGTAAAGCTTTTGATACTGTCTCGCATGACCTTCTCATAAACAAACTAGGGAAATACAACCTAGATGGAGCTACTCTAAGGTGGGTGCACAACTGGTTGGAAAACCATTCCCAGAGAGTTGTTATCAGTGGTTCACAGTCATGCTGGAAGGGCATAACGAGTGGGTTCCCGCAGGGATCAGCTCTGGAGCCGATTCTGTTCAATATCTTCAAAAATTATTTAGATATTGGCGTAGAGAATAGACTTATAAAGTTTGCAGATGATACCTAGCGGGGAGGGGTTGCAAGAGCTTTGGAGCAGTGGTTTTCAAACTGCAGGTCACGACCCAGTACTGGGTCGCGTAATGTAAGGCACTGGGTCGTGGTGACTCTGGTCAGCACTGCTGACCAGACCATTAAAAGTCCCATTGGCAGTGCTGCCCGGCTAAGGCAGGCTAGTTCCTACCTGTTCTGACACCGTGCTGTGCCCCGGAAATGACCAGCAGCAGGTCCGGCTCATAGGCAGAGGGGCCATGAAGCTCCATGCGCTGCCCCCATCCCAAGCACCGGCTCCGCACTCCCATTGCCTGGGAACCAGCCAATGGGAGCTGGGGGAAGGGGCAATGCCTGCGGGTGAGAGCCACATGGAGCTGCTTGAGCACCTGTCAAGGTGGTTAAGCACTGGAATAAATTGCCTAGGGAGGTTATGGAATCTCCATCATTGGAGATCTTTAAGAGCAGGTTAGAGAAACATCTGTCAGGGATGATCTAGATCAGTGGTCTCCAAAGTGGGGTGCGCGCGACGATCCACTGGGAGCGCCGCCGGAGGGGGAGGGGGGAAAGGGCGGCCGGAGGAGGGAGGGAGCGAGCCAGCGGGGAAGCTGCACGGGGTGTGCAGGGGCTGTGCAGGTGGCTCTGTACAGCGCAGCACCGCCCTCGTGGCCATGATTCTGGGAGCTCCCCCCCCCGGGAAGGCAGGGCCACCTGGAACGCAGGGGCTTTAGGGGCTGCAGGGCCCTGGGCTAAGGGGGCTCTAAAGCCCCTTTCGGAATGCGGTAGGCCAGGGCCCTGGGGCCCCCTTAGCCCAGGGCCCTGCAGCCCCTAAAGCCCTAGCGTTCCAGATGGCTCTGCCTGCCCGGGGGGGGGGGGGGGCAGCTCCCAGAATCGTGGCCACGAGGGCGGTGCTGCGCTGTACAGAGCCACCTGCACACCCCTTGCATCAAACAGGAGCTGCCCCAGGTAAGTGCTCTGCACCTCCTGCCTGCCCCAGCCCTGAGCCTCCGACCCTAACTCCCTCCCCGACCCCGCACCCTCACCCTGAGCACCCTCCCGCACCCTACCCCTAATCCAGACATTTGAATCGCTCTATCACAAAGTGTTCAACCAAGATTTTCAGAAATAATGAAGCATATTCAATCACATTGCTCTCACTAAAAATATTAATTTTTTGAGAGAGCAAAAAGGTTTTTTGTACCATTAATAAATAAAATTAAAAAATATTTTAAAAATATTGTTTATTTCATCTTTATCTCATCCTTTTTTAATTTCTATTTTTGTGTATGTTTTATAATGTACATAATATATTAGTATAGTAGTACATGTATATAATGTATACATAAATATACATATATTGGGCGTGCATGCTCAAATTTGTTTTACTGATAGGGGTGCGCGATCAGAAAAGTTTGGAGACCACTGATCTAGCTAATACTCAGTCCTGCCATGAGTGCAGGGGACTGGACTAGATGATCTCTTGAGGTTATGATTCTATTTCCTAGTGATTTTATTGGGAACACGGGGAGGGGGAAACACAGAGGAACTAAGAAAAGTGCTCTGCTCACAAAGAGGTCCTAGCAGTTTTGAATGGAAAATATACCACATGGATTCCCTGCTATCAAGATTCTGCAGCTTGACTCCTGCAAGGCAATTTTTTTGGCTGAAATCACACCTCCAAGGATTACTGAGGGGAAAAGTAAAAAAGGGGGGGGGCATGTGGAGCAAAATAAGTTATGACTTGGCTCCACGTGCATTTTTTCTTTTTTGGCAAAAAGTTTTATAACCAGCCTTTATTGCTAAATTCCAAAAGCCTATATCTTTCTCTGGGTGATTTTTGAATATTTCCCTACTGATGATTTCCAATACAATATAGGGTTCTAATCCAATTTTTATTCAGTTCATTCCACATATCCTCCATCTACTTTTGAAAGTCCAATATGTTATCTTTTACTTTAAATATTTTTATGCTATTACCTTTTATAGTACCCGCATAAGTACCTCAAATCTAAAGAGAGTATGATCACTAGACCCTGGATGTTCAACAACTGATACCCAATTCATCACTCCTAGTTCATTTCCACACACATAATCCAAAAGAGTCTCTGAAGCTGGTTATTCAGTAAAGTGTAAAAAAGGAAGGGGGGGGGGAAGCAATATTGATTCTATCTTTCTGGAAAATATATAGTCATTTTTAAATTCTCACTCTCTAGCCAATATCAGGGTAGTCAACTAGGTAATTGAAAACCTCCATGATTACTGCAGTAACCTCTTCTACATATTTAACTTTATCCCCCGTAAGACCAATCTGTTTCTTATGCATGGGCACCCTTTGAGAAAGTTGAGTGTTGACATAGCAGAGCATTTAGAGCAACATGAAAAAATTTAATGAAAACAGAAAAACTGAAGGGAGAAAAAACAAATGTATTCTGGTTTTGCTCAGTTTAATTATTAAACAAACCTTACCAAAAGCAGAGACTGTTCTGAGGAAAGTATCTTTGTTTAATGCAACAAAGTCGAGGAGAAAACTCCTTTTGCTCGGTCACATTTAATTTGTCTGAAGTAACTTAAAAAAATATATCCTAAGCTTTAGGTATCTTTCCCATCAATCAATCAAAAATAAATAAATAAATAAATAAACAAAGAACAAAATTACATAACAAAATTCATTCAAAGTTAATTTCCACCACATGCAATTTCCATACCACCCGTCAAACTATACAACAGTATAATACCTTTTTTATGAAATAATTGGAGACTGAGTCCATAAAATTGAACATCTTAAAATTACAGTAAGCATGGTGCATAATTTAATAATTCACCGATTGGGTACTTAACAAATGGTAACAAATGTATACCATGTGCCTGATTTTGATTTGTTTGAGAGAACTGCATCTCTTTGCCACCAAATCTCTCACTCTCTTCAAATCTGGCTGAATGATTGAAGTCACATTTCGCAGCAAAAAAATGATTCATATAACCCATCATTTATAAGATCAATGTTCATAAAATTGAGGTTTACTGTATGTGTCAAATCTGAATCCTTACAAAGGATAGCTGCTGAGCCCTCTCTCCACACCTGTTCAAATAGATGAACCTAGCAGCAAGGACTGAAGGTCATCACATCCAAGCTATTTTGGACCATGGCAAGGGAATTCCAAAGTCAAGGGACCCTCCTGTAAAACACTGAAGGAATCTGTTTCCCACAGGTGCTGCCTAGTGGTAGGAAGAGGGAGTGACAGGTGCTCTTCTGTCTTGGTGCCCCCTGTTGATCACCACTTCAGCCCTGCAGTGGTCTGTCTCCTTCTGTGACTCAGCCACAAATTATGTCCACATCTTCCAGTGTAAATAAAGGATCCAACAAGGCTAGTTCCTCTGCCATGACCCAGCCAAAGCCCCAGATTCAGGACTGTCTGGGATATGGGTGCTTCCTAGTTCTGGGTCTCTAGTATCGGGGGTCAGCTTTTTGTCTCCAGCACCATCAGGGGGTGGGGTAAGGGAACCTGGGCCCTTCCTGTCCACCAGGTTCTTATCCATGGCCTAAAGGCAGGCCGGAAGTGGAGTCTTGCACCTTGGGAGTGCTATGAAATTACCTCCCTGGACCATAGGCGTCAACTCCATGGGTGCTCTGGGGCTGGAGCACCCACGGGGAAAAAATAGTGGGGGCTCTGCATCCACCAGCAACCAAGCTCCCCGCCCCCGCACTCACCTTCTCCTCCCCTGAGCGCCCCACGTCTCTGCTCCTCCCTCCCTCCCAGCGCTTGCTGTGACCAAACAGCTGTAGCAAGCGCCGGGAGGCAGGGGGGAGGAGCGGGAACGTGGCATGCTGAGGGGAGGAGACGGGTCAGCTGGGGATTTGGGGAAGGAGTCAAATAGGGGCAAGGAGGGGGCAGGGACTTTGGGGAAGGGGTTGGAATGGGGGCAGGAGGGGTGGGGCAGGGGTGGGGGCAGGGTGGGGTCGGGGGCAGAGGGGAGGTCAAGCACCCACCAGCGCCAGAAGTCATCGGTGCCTATGCCCTGGACAATGTCCTACAGGCCTCCCTACACAAAAACCTCAGACATGTGAACTAAATGAATCAAAGAAGAAGTCTCCAACCTTATAAAATGTCCAGAGTCTGTTTCCCTCAGCAGGTCAGGAATCAGTACTGAGGGGCCCCAGCATCTGGGCCTCCCACAAGGATCCTTTTGCAGATATTCAGAGCATAGATCTGCCCACTTCCTGCAGGTG
Organism: Emys orbicularis; assembly: GCF_028017835.1. Classification (NCBI taxonomy): domain Eukaryota; kingdom Metazoa; phylum Chordata; order Testudines; family Emydidae; genus Emys; species Emys orbicularis. Next base: position 90,353,441 of record NC_088686.1, on the reverse strand, counting down.
AGCTACTGTGCTCCTCTTTTAAGCTCCTCCACCAGCCTGTGCATGCATTCTAGGTGTGGTGGGACCGAGCTGCATAGGCCCACAATCGCTCCTTTACCCCTTCCTCTCCAGTGTGAAGTGTGTACACCCCATCACAATCTCCCTTACAAATCAATGGAGCTGAAGTGTCTCAGCTAATCCCATCTGTAGAAGCATTGCATGCAGAGAGAAGAGATCTCTCAGTTGGAAAAGGCTTGGACCATTTAGGGTATGTCTACACAGCAATTAAACACCCGCGGCTGACCCAGGTCAGCTGACTCAGGCTCATGGAGCTCAGGCTGTATAATTGCTGTGTAGATGTTCAGGATTGGGCTGGAGCCCAGCCTGTGAGACCCCATGAGGTCTCAGAGCCCAGGATCCAGCCAAAGCCCAAATGTCTACACAGCAATTTTTAGCCCCGTAGCCCAAGCCCTGTGGGCTAGCCACAGCTAAGCCACAGGTCTTTTATTCCAGTGTAGATGTACCCTGGGAGGCTTAGTGATCAAAAAGTATAACATGTCACTCTGAGTTTTAGCTACATCCTCCACAGTGTTTACTATCTCAGAAGTACCATACTACTGTAGATCCCAAAGACAGATTTTTATCCTAAACTGGTTTCATGCACTTTGTAGCTAAACACAGTTTATAACGCAGTTCTGCTTTGAAAAACTCACTGGGGATGCTATACAATAACATAACTAAAACCTCAAAATACACATTAATAGGATTGTTTGGGGGCCCTGATAGCAGAGTACCGAAAATATATGCCAGCTTCCAATGAATTATTGTGGGTTTTACAGTTACAAAGAACTGAAAGACAGGGGAATAATTTTTTTGCTCCTGTGCTTTCTATTAGTTTATACCTCAGCCTTTGGTCCCCAAACTGTTGGCATTTTCTTCACTGACCATCCGTCTCCCTGGTGGGAGTATTAAAGCCATAATAGTTTTCTGCAAGCTTGGCCTCAGAGTTGCTGAAGAGCATAACAGCTCACACCTTGGGTGGATATTAAAGTGTGCTTAGAATTTTTTTTTTTACCCTAACTAAATTTGGTAAATGTAACTTGTTGTCCACTACGAATTGTATATAAATCTTGGATATTTTATTATTGTGTTTTGTATTTTACTCTATATGACAGTTAGCTTGGAAACACAGTCTATTTCCATTTGTATGGTAATGAAGCATTATTTCAAAAAGCTGTTGAAAGTAATCAAGGAGGCTAATATGATTTTATGCAAATGACCTACCTATCATCTGCTTTTAGCTCAAACAACTTTGATTGTTTGATTGAAGTGGGAGAAGCCTGTATATTAAATAAAAAACTATTTTCTTCTAAGCCCCCAAAATAGCCTAAAACAATGTGAGAAACATTTTTGTTACATCAAAAAACAACTGTGGTTGGATAACAAGAAGAAACATATTATACAATGCCACATTGTCGTCAAGAACAATAGGGTAAATGATTTGCTTCCAAATGAAAATGAAGTGAGATCTATCAAGGAGAGGGGGAGGAAGGCAGCTATATATTTTGTTGCTGAGAAAAACACATCTCTTGGTGAGGCATAACAAACAGATTTTCAGAGACATGTTTAAACTCTGAACTGAAGGAGAGAGTAAATTTGTTCAATTACAATATGCTATAGCTCTGCGCTTGTAATAAAAACAGTCTCCTTGCAGGTATTGAACTAGAAGTGTTGGTTTACAATTCCCTTTTATTTTGTGATCTTCTGTTTATTTTCCACTCCATACCAAATAAACATTTCACTTAGTAACTGGAACTGGGAACAGCCTCTGCCAGGCAAGCCAAAGAGAAGGATATTCACTTCTGACCTTCAGCAGGTAAAAGGAGGAGCAGAGTAACAGTGTGAATGCTCAGTCAAAGGCAAAAGGAGTTATTTTTCTTCTCCCCCAAATAATGTTGCAAGGAACTTAGCAAAGGTGTTACTCAAAAAGAAAGCTCCACGAAATGAAGGCTTAATGGACGTTAAACATAGGAACAACTATGTTTCATTAATAGCACACTTCTTCACTTCTTGGTTTGAATGAGAGGCTGGAAAAAGAGTTTGTTGACACCTAGGCCAGAATAGATCAAGGAAGCTTACAGGCAATGTCCCAGTGAATGCTATGCTGTTTTCTGTTTTTCTGACATCTCCACCAACTGTAATGAAACCTAGGATTCATATGAGACAGAGCCAGAATCCACAACTGGAGAGGGAAGAGGGGAAAGCTGGAAAAGAGAGGAACCATTGATACTATAGGGAGCAGTATGGAGGACATTAATGAATGGCATTAGTAAGAGGCTCACTGTAAGCAGGGGAGAAAAGCATCCAAGAAAGGCAGAATTTCATGACATTAGCCAGTATCACACTGAAAAATTTCCCATCATCAGCAGGGCCGACAAGAGGGGGAGAAGCCGGTACACATTACCGGGGCCCGACGGTCCGGAAGTCGGCCCGGGGCCCACCTCTCCTCCCCCCCCCCCCCCTCGTAGGCCCTGTTTAGCCGGTCCGCCCTTGCTGGGGGGGCTCAAAAAATTCCAGAAGGGGGCCCGGGGCCCGGCTTCCCCACCTCCTCTCATCGGCCCTGTTTAGCCGGTCCGCCCTTGCTGGGGGGCCCGAAATTTTTTTTTCACTGGGGCCCGCACCTGCTCTCGGCGGCCCTGATCATCAGCACAGCAGTTTTTGTCCCCACTCTCAGCAAACCTCAAACTGCTCAGAGTTTTGATTCAAGTTACATAAAATCCAAAAGTTCAGTATTCCAACTTCATCCAAACAATCCAAATCTCTGAAGTCTCCAAGATGACCCTGGTAATTTTAGGAGATCAGAACAGATGTATAACATCTCTTCGACCAAAATGGGACAGAAGTGATATAAGGCCAGCCTCTCTCACAATAATTCATCATAATTTCCAAACCCTGATAGGCAGCATAAAAAGCAGACATGAAGGAAAATTAGTTATAAGAGGAAGAGGAAGATGTTATACAAACATTTGCAAATATCTGTAAAGATTTGATTTAATGAGACTTGGGCTAAAGCTTGGGCTAGTTCTTATTGCAACTGGACTAGTTTCTCCATCATTACTTTTAATCTCTCTTCGTTTTTTTCTTCCTCCTTTAAAAAAAGGCATCTGAAATGTATTGCATGTTTCATCTTTTTTTTTTGAAATAACGTTTATCATGGTGAATCTGAAATGTATAGTATAAGACAGTCATTTGTATTCTTAGCATTAATCTTTCCCTCTTCAATTTCCTGCCTCTTGCCAATTACACAATGGAGGAGAAGGAAACCTTTGAGAGCATGGACTGACAAGAGTTCTGTAAGGGCATCAAGTATTTTCACCTTCTTTTTCCCATTTTGCATGGTTTTGCTCTATTGAATAAACATTTAACCTAATTAATTAGATAAAGAATACTAGCTAAAAAATTAGCACTTTACAATGGGAAAGAACAGACATAATTAGAGCATACCAGTGGAAATGAGTGGCATTTGCAATACTGAAAGCATGCCACCAGAATGGTACTAAATCTAAGACGGAACTGATTGTCTTATGTTCTTGTTTGGAGTGGTATAAATTATAAGCAACTCCACTGAAGTCAATGGAGCTACACTGGTATAAAACTGACTGGTGCGGGAAACAAAGATGAATCAGGCCAATAGCATCCATGAGAGTGAAATTCAAATATCTTTTGTAAACAGCAGAAGTGAGCTTTAGTCTACAAAGCTAATTAAGGCAGCACCCATTTGCTATGACAAAGTTAACAATCTGTCAGTGGTCTCTCTTTACAAGCCTTACTTTTGAAGGCTTTTTAATACTACTGCTTTAAATCATAGCAGGCTAAATCTTGACACAAATTGTCATCTTTGATGCAGGTTTCACTGCCCTTCCGCCCCATAATGACAACTATCTTGAAAAGTTGAAGAACCACAGGCACTACAAGCAACATTTTATCAATCTCCAAACCACTAAACTGCCATGCACTTATTCTGCATTTCCTTTCCTATCGCAGGTGATTTCGAAAGTATGAACAAAAGCTTTTCCCCATAGCCATCCTTCCAGGTTGATACAGTGATGAGGCAGAGCATTTAACAGTTTGAAAATAAGTCCCAACTATGGTTTTGTGTGGAGATATTCTGCATCTCCGTATAAGACATCTGAGCTTGAAAACTGATTATTATGGACACTTTGCCAAGTTTTCCCCTAAGTGAGCAGTGATTTTGGGTGCTCAACTTGAAACACCTGAGATGGGTCTGATTTTCAGAAAGTGCTCCGAACCTGTTCTCTGAAAACCAGGTTTCTCTATGGTGTCTCAGGTTGGGCTACCAAAACAGAGACATCCCAAATCACTGATTCTGAAAATATAAATTATGCCATCTGTCAGTTATGAATCTAATGAAAAACCCACTGAAATCAGTTAGTCTTTCCATTGCCTTCCATGGTTTTGGATCAGGTCCCATGCAAAGCTACTCTTGACAAGACCCTGGCTATGTACTCGAGCCTCTAGCCTGTGCTGCTGTGGCTTCACCACTATTGTTATTTGAGCGAGCTAGATCAAAACTAGATTGGGTAGGTCTACATGTGCTGCTGGCACACAGGGGCAGTGCTAGGGGGAGGGTTTGTGGGGGCTATAGCCGCCCCAAAATTTGCCTTAGCCCCACAGCTCTGCCTGCTCCAAAACTGGGTCCCTCCACCCAGGCATCTCTTACTGTCTGCGAGCAGTCAGAGCCCCGCACTGCCTGGCTCCAGCTTCCAGCCTGGCCATAAGACAGGGCCATGTGGCAAGGGGGGGCACTGCCCCCCCAATTGTCTGTCTGGCCCACTTCAGCCCCCCCACCAGGAAGAGGCTGGCGCCCCCTCTGCACTCACACCTCTAATTGCAGTGTAGACATACCCTGAGTGACTAACTATTAGTTAAACTGACTAGAATGTTCCAAATGCCGTCTACTGATATTCTGGTTTTCCACTGAATGAACAGTACAGCTTACTTGAAAATTTATGGGATAGAGGCAGTCATCTTAAAATGTAGAGTTCACTGCTAATCTACAGCTTATCTGATTTTTTTTAAATGTTAGAGCATGTTTACATTCCAAACCTAATACTTCATATAATATCAACTACATTTCCCTTAACCACAGCATTAACATGTTCAAAGGACTTTAATGCAGTTCAATAAGATCTAGATGAATGATGGACAAACTTCAAAAGGTGCAGAGTTCAAGTTTGATTTGGATAATTAATCATACAAATCCTGAATGCTTATCTCAATTGTCCAAACCTCCCAAGTCTATACAAAAGGACTGCAGATCTTGCAAAAACAGACTTTTTGTGCTATTTCCAATACTTCCAGCACTGGCCCCAGACAAATACTGAAAGTGAACAGAAATACCATTTCCAAATATTTCAAAAGTATAGCAATGGATTGGATAGAGTTTGCTTAGAAATATATGCAGGGAGAGAAATGATCTTTATTTTATTCTGAACTGGTTCATCCATCCATTGGCAAGATCTCCCTGTCATAAATTTTTGCTGGTTGTCTCAAATAAAATTATGGTATCAATTCCCGGAAAATCTGTTCTGAATATTTTACTCACTGCTGATCTTAAGAGGGCAACTACACTCTTGCTGTGTCCAAAATGAAAAAACACTTATTTCTGCCCTTCCAGTCCCCAAAAATCTTTAAATTCACATAACATCTTTAAACATCCACTAACACTTGAGTGATCTCTTCTACTTGAATGATAGGGATGTGTTATGAGGAAACTGGACCAGGTATATATCCCCTCCCCTGAGGTATGGCTAAAACTGTTATTTGGAGTAGCTTCTCTCCTCTCCTCTCCTCACATGAGTTGTGTCTTGGTTCATTTTTGTGATGGCTGGTGTCTCCTTACTGTGCCTGCGGACACAGGGTTGCTGTCCCTTTAGAAAATGAATAATACAACTAATGGGCAAGGAGTATAAAACCCAGTACACAAGAACAATAAAATACACCAACACAACTGAAGCAAAAGAAGGACACACCCGAAAACACCACCATCACAAAGAAGAACTCTACTGGAAGCAGGAAACTAGGACCTGGGGAAGAAAAGGATTAGGGTTAACTAATATATACTAACACATCAACACTCACACATTTTCCCAGTCCCCAGCTCCTTCCGACACCTTCCCAGGCAGAAGTTATGCTGGGGATGAGTCCGGAGACAAGTGCTGCAGCACTTTCAATGTTGGCTGCTTTAAACAAAAAAAAAAGTCCTCCGAGTATCTTCACTACTGGGGGTAGAAGGGCAGGGTCCTCTCCTGACTCTCTGGTCTGGAGTTCTGTACAGGTCTCAGCTGACTCTCAATAGCCAGTGTCAGGGTGGACCCATATGGTACATCTGTATAAGCCTGCAGAAGTGAGCCTCCCAGCCTCGGTTAAGAGAATGAAGTGTGGGGCTCATGCTACTGCTCTAAAAATAGCTGTGTAGCCCTCCGTCCTAGGCTTCAGAGTCCAAGTTTCAGCCTGAACCACAACCTCAAAACACTGTCAACAGAGCTATTTTTAGAGTGCTAGCCCAAGTTTGTTGACCCATACTGGGAGGTTCACTTCTGCAGGCTGTGTAGCTATAGCCCTAGAGGCTCAGTCCAGGGTTCCAGGAGCTGGCAAAGTCCAAGTGGCAGTTACATGGTGTCAGGGTTCCTTCCCCACTCTGAACTCTGGGGGACAGATGTGGGGACCCGCATGAAAGACCCCCTAAGCTTATTTTTACCAGCTTAGGTTAAAACTTTCCCAAGGCACAACTTCCACCTTGAACAGTATGCTGCCACCACCAAGTGAATTAAGCAAACATTCAGGGCCACTTGGAGCCCTACCTTCCCCAAATATCCTCCCAAGCCCCTACACCCCCTTTCCTGGGGAGGCTTGAGAATAAGATCCTCACCAATTGCTACAGGTGATCATAGACCCAAACCCTTGGATCTTAAGAACAATGGAAAATCAATCAGGTTCTTAAAAGAAGAATTTTAATTAAAGAAAAGGTAAAAGAATCACTGCTGTAAAATCAGGATGGTAAGTACTGTAACCCCTTTGGGGTTTAGAGAGCATGGCCCTTTAAATCTTTTTCCTAAGGGGGAGGGGGAGAGTAAGAAAAAAGGAGGGAAACTCCAGGGGGCAGCGCTGGAGCTCCAAGGAGAGGGAGAGGCAGCCTGCAGGCCCTGGAAAAGTGAAGCAGCAGAGAACCTGCCCGAGGCCTGAGACGGACAGGGCCGATCGGGGACATCCCAGGGCAGGAGCCAGGAGGAGCACTGTGCCAGGGAGGAATTGCCGAGAAGGACAGGCCGGAGCTGGACCCAGTATCAGGGCTGCTCAGAGCTGCATGGGGCTGTGAGTACTGGGGCTTGGGACTCTGCATTGGGAACAAGGAGGGAGGCTGTAGCTAGTTAAGTGGGGAGGTGGTCGCTCTGTGTGGCTTTGCAGAGAGCGGCAGAAGAGGGCACTGGAGGGGTTTGTTGGTCGAAAATTCACTGGCGCCAAAGACGACCAGGAGCACCCAAGACTCACCCCTGGACTGGAACTTTGCTCAGGACTCCTGAACTCTGTGTGCAGACACATTGCTCGGTGTCTGCCCTTCCAGACTGTGCTACCACTGGGCCTGTGGGGCCTTGGCTTGGATGCAGCCCTGTTCTACTGCTCCCCCTATATTTCCCCTTGTTGTTTTTCTCCTCTCATCCCTCTGTAAATAAATATTTCCCTTGTTATATCCACTGTACTTTTCCTGTGGGTGTGGGTGTTCACTCTGGGGGGTGTGGAACAGGTGCCCCTGGGGTGGAAGGGATTTCTCCTACTGCATTCCTGCGCGCGCCTTCTCTTGGCCAGAGCTGCCTGCAGAGCAGACTCCATCTTGGCCACGAGGACGCTAAAGTTACACTTGGTGGCCCGTACGGGGACTTTGCAGTACACACACACACACCCCTACGTTGTGCACCCTGGGCTCTTCTTCACAGAGCAAAGAAACTCCTGAGTGACTTTCATCTCAGTTAAAAAAAAATGGAGAGAGGATTATTAGAAGACCTGTGCCGAGGGGCACGAATCCCAGTAACCAAAGCTGTGCTGGTGGCGGGGTTCCCAGAAGAGATGGAACCAAATGAAATTGAGGAGAGCTTAGATGCAGCTGAAATACTGGGGAGAGTAAAGGTCCACACCCGTATTTACAACCGCAAAGTGAAGGGCATGGTAGCACTATGTACTCACTCCAAGGAAACAGATTTGATAAAGTGCCCAAAGAGGTGCAAGTAGAAGGTATTCCCTGAACAATTCTGGGGGCAGAGCAGTCCCCTCCTAGTGTGCCTGTGTCACTTGAGGTGGATTCTTTAGCGCAGAAATTACAAGCTCTGATGGTGGATGAGAAGCAGACAAGAGAAGAATTAATTTTGGCATTAGGAGGGGCTCCAACACCTGCAGCACCCAGGCTGGTGGGATGGGCCAAAGAGCTGGGAAACGCTCTCAAAGATGCATTGAGGCCGGTATATGAAAGTGCTCCATACAAGCGGTTACGTTCATGCTCGGGGTGTCACCTGTACCCCCAGGGGAGGAGGATTACGAGACCTGGAGGGATTTTACGGTGCCACTTGTCCAAGAGTGGGAATGCTCTGATGCTGAGAAGCAGAAACGTGTGCTTGAGAGTCTGAGGGGACCTGCCATGCGAATTATCCGAGCCCTGAAAGACTCACAACCAGCTGCCACAGTGCAAGACTATTTAACCACTCTTGAGAGTGTCTACTTTACTACTGATAGCAGTGAAGACCTGTATTATCGTTTCCGCCATACCTATCAGAAGCCCCATGAACGATTGTCGGATTTCATCAGGAGACTAGAGGATTTGCTACAGCAGGTAGTGCAGAAGGAGGGCATCCCCACCAAGCGCATTGATTCCGCTAGGTTGGACCAAATCCTTTGGGGCACCTGACAAGATGGGTTGATGTTGTGGCGACTGCAGCTGAGGGAGCGGGCCCAAAACCCACTCCCATTCCACAAGCTCATTCGAGAGATACGTGAAGAGGAGGAGCGATTGTTGCAAGTGGATGCAGTGGTGCAGCCGAAGATGGCAGGGAGTCGCACCACCACAGTGCTTGGAGAGATGGAAGATGCCCAGTCAGTGGCAGCAGCACTGAGAGATTTGACCCGAGAAGTGGCCATGATGAAGGCTCAGGGACATACTGTGCCATCCTCAAGAGGGGAGAGTAGCAGGAGGGGTGATAGCCAGCGAGAAGGTTTCTGTTATAACTGTGGAAGAGATGGTCACTATGCCTTGGACTGCCAAAACAAGACAGATCATGCAAGGGTATCTCAGAGATTGCAGCAGACCATTAGGAAGCTTCAGGGAAACACCAACAGGGCTTGGGGAAGGAGCAACCCAAGACCCTGAAATTCCAAGGCTCCCCAGAAAAAACCCCAAAGGGGTTACATACTTTACAGAATAACAAAAGACTCAAGAACACAGAGGATTTCCCCTCTAGGCAAAACCTTAAAGTTACAAAAACAGGAATAAACCTCCCTCTTAGCACAGGGAAAAATTCACAAGCTAAAACAAAATGTAATCTAACGCATTTCTTTTCTGCTATTACTTACTATTTTTGCAAGACTAGATGCTTAGTTCAGATACATTTTCCCCTGCCCTGTTTCCTGTTTGGCTCCGACAGACACAGACCAAAAACCTTCCCCCACAGATTTGAAAGTATCTTCTCCCCTTATTGGTCCTTTTGGTCAGGTGCCCCCAGGTTATCTGAGCTTCTTAACCCTTTACAGGTAAAAGAGGAATTAACCCTTTACAGGGTAAAGAGGGATTTTATGCTACCCTTAGCTGTATGTTTATGACACATGGTACATTAACTAAATGAGAAATATCCAACCCTTTCATTGTCACTTCCACTAATCTATCTTCTCATAAGTCCAACATTTCCATGATGGGAACTGGGTCCCATTTTTAGTAACTGAGATCCCATTCTAATCTTCTTTTGCAGAAACGAGAGCAAATTAATTGTTTTTTTTCTTAAAAACAGCCTTTAGTTTCCTTAAATCCCCAGTTTTTCCACTACTGTTACTTGTCAGAATCAATATACTCTTTCCTTCTGCCCACTGAGAATATATTTGAGGAACTCTTTAGCTGAAGTATTCTCTGCAGCTTGTTCAGTATTTCATGTTGTTCCTTTAATTATTTTCCCTCTAGCATCTATTTATTTGTATAGTTCTTCTAACCCTCTTCCTTATCAAAGCACGTGTTCATGTGTGTGTATATCTATTTTTATAGATATAGATATAGATATTTAAGGTTTCTGATTGTCTTTTATATTACACTTCAAGTATCTACTTAAGCCCTGTAGCCTCCATTGCCCTTTTCCTGTCCAGCTGTATCTTAAATGTTCTTCCTGTTTCTACAGTTGATTTCTAACAAACTGTGATATTCGTCAGGGTCTTTGAATTTCTGCTAAATTAGTTTTCATAAAGTTCCAAAGCTTTGAGTGGCTTACTCTATTACTGAACCTCATGAGTATTTCCAATTCAGTAATATTATTGTGACAGGATTGTGGGCTCTTCCCAACCTCTACTATATTATATTTATTCCTGAGTCTAACCCTGAGTAGCAAAATAGTTACAACAGTGACTGGGGAGTTGTCTCACGATTTTCAATATTAGAATCGACCAACTGGAAGCATTTTCTGTGCTCACTGAAGTCAGTAGTATAGCTCCCATTGACATCAGTGATGCAAGATCAAGCACTGATTAGTGGAGGTGTCTTGCTAAAGTCCACTGACTCGGCCTCAAATCCAAAGTTAGTTGGCTGCAAGAAGATAATCCAGTTGATTTCTTTTATAGGATTTATGAAAAATTAGAGTCACAGCCCACAAATTAACATTTAAAAATAGTAAGAGTCAAGACAAGGGTTCTCTTTCTTAAGCAATAATATTTTACGTGAGCAAGGGTTGAAGATGGAGTCAAAAGGAGAACCTGAAATTGAAATCTCTTCAAATTTCAGTGGAGAGCACCAGAGAGTTCTACTTGGAATTGCTGTAACCAAACATGTCTCTGAAGTTTTGGTTCCAAATCAGAGCAAAAACCAGAATAGGCCTACTTTCTGGGTTAAATGTATCATAACTCTTATTAGAACAGTTTGTTTGTAATTTTGACACTCAAATATCACATTGGATTGATGTAGTAAACGATCCCGCAGAGAAGACAAAACAACACTAGACTAGGCTTATAGAAATCTTATAAGATCAGCTGATCTTACAAAATTTCCACTATTTAAGGCTGAAATCTCACAAAAACAGCTCGTTAGATTTTGATGCCTATAAATGCAAACTCAATCTTATTCTTGATTCATCTTTGAAACTGAGTAATCCTGAGTAAAACCTATCCAGGGATCTGAACACGGGCTCTTCAGCCCATTATAAATGATTTTTTAATAAAAGTTTGAAAAGGCAAAATAAGCACATTGAGTAAAATTCACAAAATGAAAGTCAATATTATTTAGGCTTAAATAAATTAAATTAATGGAGATATCCCATCTCCTAGAACTGGAAGGGACCTTGAAAAGTCATTGAGTCCAGCCCCCTGCCTTCACTAGCACGACCAAGTACTGATTTTGCCCCAGTTCCCTAAGTGGCCCCCTCAAGGATTGAACTCCCAACCCTGGGTTTAGCAGGCCAATACTCAAACCACTGAGCTATCCCTCCCCCTAAATGACTTAGTTTAAAAAATCCTATTGCTTTTGAGAAGAGAAGAATGAAGGCAAAAGGTGACCTTGAATTTACTCTTAAGCTGACTGATTTATGTAAAGCCAGAGATGTGGCTTATACATGAGATGGACACACAAAACTCCTTGTTGAATGGTTTGCTTATAATAAATTCCATAACACATTTACCCAATTTTTGGGATGGACTAAAGCTAAGCTTTCTCTTCCCAGTCTTTGCTATTATACATGGTGTTAATAACTAAATTATATAAAGGAGCATAAATTCCCATTCTTTTTGGTTGTTCTGACAAGATTTTGAAAGAAAATTACATGGTGAACAATTATGACACCCTCACACACAAGCCAGTTGAAATAATTGAAATCCTGAGTGCAAGAATGACTGTGATGTGAGAGGAAAAAGTATGTAAAACTAAAATTGTGCTTAAGTGAAACAGAATGCAAAATTTGAATGAGGACTTTCATAAACTACATTGTTTTATATACACTTTTGGTTGTATTTAAAATGGGATTTGCAAAAAAACAGGAGGATTAAAACATTTTCCTCCTGCATAAAGGGACATCAAAATGCCATTTTTTTTTAAAAACAGACTTAGGAAAAAAACTCACAATATTTGCAGACATCAGCATTTGTGTACACGAGTTGGGTAATTTTATGCACACAACTACTATTTTGTTCTTACAATTGCAGATTTTGAGCACATTCACAAATACTGAATATGCCCTATTTGAAAATATTTGCCTTACCTTAAAAATATCTTGCCTTACATATGAAACATATAGAAAGGAAGGAAACATAATAAGACGGGTGCTCAGCTAGAGTAAATCAGCATTAATTTCAAGACCATTTAACCCAGAAGAAGAACTGGCCCTTAACATTTACTTTAGAAGATGTTCAGATACCATGGTGATGACAAACACACACAAAAATACCTAGACTGAAAAATATAGCAAGACAGAAATATTACATAGTGTGACAGACCCAGACCAGTGGGGTACAGGCGTCTGGTAGAGGGCAAATATACTGGTCACTGGATGAGTAGTTTTCTGTTCGCTGAGTGACCAGAGCAGGGGCTGCACTAGAGTAATCAGGAACCTGCTAGAACCAGTTAAGGCAGGCATGCTAATTAGGACACCTGGAGCCAATTAAGAAGAAGCTGCTAGAATCAATTAAGGCAGGCTAATCAGGGCACCTGGGTTTTAAAAGGAGCTCACTTCAGTTTGTGGTGGGAGTGTGAGGAGCTGGGAGCAAGAGGTGCAAGGAGCTAAGAGGGTGTGCTGCTGGAGGACTGAGGAGTACAAGTGTTATCAGACACCAGGAGGAAGGTCCTGTGGTGAGAATAAGGAAGGTGTTTGGAGGAGGCCATGGGGAAGTAGCCCAGGGAGTTGTAGCTGTCATGCAGCTGTTACAGGAGGCACTATAGACAGCTGCAGTCCACAGGGCTCTGGGCTGGAACCCGGAGTAGAGGGCGGGCCTGGGTTCACCCCAAACCTCCCAGTTGACCTGGACTGTGGGTTCTTCCAGAGGGGAAGGTCTCTGGGCTGTTCCCCAACCCACATGGTGAATCTCTGCGGCAAGAAAATCCGCCAATAAGTGCAGGACCCACCAAGATAGAGGAGGAACTTTGTCACAATAGATAGAATGTAAACTTTTTCAAAAATATCTAAGTGACTTAGGAACTGTTACCCTAACAGCACCCCAGAGGAAAGAAGCCAGGAGCCTCACTAGTAGTGAGTTTCAACTGGCCTGACCAGTTGAATGTACCCCAACTCACTGTCATAATCTGTATCTAAAAGGCATCATTTGATATATCAATTGAAAACTAATATACTAACTATGAATATTATTGACTGGTGTATGTATGGTAGGATACATTCAAAATTACAAACACATTGGGAATTATGTTCTTAAAGTGTGTCTGCCAGGCAGGGCTGAAGTTACCCCATCCTAGACAAAGGAACATGGTTCTGCCATCTGGAAGGTATTTCCAATGCACATTAAGAGACGGTAGGAATTCAATTTACATAGAAAGTAAACAGGACCATCGAGCCAACAAGAGGAGGAGATCACCACTCAGATTCACAGCAGGGTGAGGACATTGCAGGAAATGGATCAATTTGCATTTTAGCAAACACCAGTGGGCGGGGGGGGGGGGGGGAGAGACAGCATGAAACTTCTTTCACCAGAAGACTCCATGTTGCTTTCCTCACAGCTTGAATGAACTTCAGTATGGGATAACCAAAGAATCCCAAGTTATCTTTCATTTAAGATGAGAAAGGAATCTAGCACCTTTGACTTTGTGGAAGATATTGACCAAGGTTTGGTCAGCCATCATGCTGGAAGGTAGATTCATAAGGAAACTACCTTGAACAAAGGCTGTAATTTTTAAAATTAAGTCTTAGCCTCTAGACAGCATTTTTCACTTTTATTAGCGTGTAACCTTTTCTAACGCTATCCTTTATACTTGAAAAGGAGATAGGAATTAAGTGAGTTTGTTAATAAACTTGTTTTACTTTTAATCTAAACCAACCCAGAGCTGCATTAGATTTAAACTGAATGTTAACTCCAGCTAAAGTGGCAAGCTGCTGTGTATTATATCTTTAGAAGAACAAACAAACAGGTAAACATTAATAGCTCTCTGAATGGTCCAAGAGAAAGTTGGGCATTGCGGAGCATACAGTTTTGGGAAAATTCAGGACTGGGGGTATTGGGATCATCTTGCCAGATGTAACCAAGGCAGGGGGAGGCAGTGGTGTAACAAGCAGGCTGCTGGAATCAGAGTTGTGAATCAGCTCTGCTTAAAACACAGCTTGTCTGCCAGCTGGAAGAGTCCAAACAAGAGAGCTATAGCAGCAGAGCATTTTGATGCACTCAGGATTACAGGGCAGGCAGTAATACAACCCCTCATGGTCTGAATTACACCCCAGAATGTGACAGGAGTCTATGTCGCATTGACTTTTACTGAAAGTCAATTAGATTGGTGGAGCTATTTCAGCAAACTTGGTCCCGGAATGTAATTATTGCATTTAGTAAGGTTATTTTGTCTAGACATTCTAGAGAGTTACTTCCTTGTAACAGCAGAAAATTCTATTGATTCTTTCTATGAAGAAGTGATTGGCAGCTTTACAGAACATTTATTGCTCCATTTTTAGAGAAAGGAAACTTGTTACAAAGCAAGAAGAAATATCTTCTGATCTTTTGGGTGCTGGATACAAGATATATTATATATAAAATCTTACATAACAGAATAGCTTTTCTTGTGTTGCCACTTCTGAGTAGGACTGCCCTTCTATTGTATAAAATCTGAATTCTAGGTCACTTTTTTCCACCTTTGCAGGTATGGGTCTGAATCCAGCAAGCTGACAAGAGTTTCCTGCAAATGTTGAGCACCTTTAAGTTCCACTGACTTAATGGACTTCAAGGGGAGCTGAAGGCATTCATCACGCCAAAGGAAGCACTTGGAACCTTGCAGGATTAGCCCATGGATTTGGATGAAATGATTTATTTAAACTTAAGTTTATTATGTATTATACTTGTTTTTTAAACAAGTGGACTTTATACTGAATGATTTCATAAGGGTATAAATACATCACCTCCTGCAAGGATCATCTGGGAATTCAAATGTTATATATATATATATATAATATATATATATATATATATATATATATATATATATATATATATATATATATATATATATATATATATACACACACACACACTATTGAGAGAAGTAGGAATGAAACGCTGACTTCAGGGTAATGTTTTCAATTTAATTTCCAATTCAATGTATTTATTCAACCTGGAAACAACACTTGATAGATATCCTCTATCTATATATCTCTCTATATCTATCTATCTATATAGATAGATAGATATATAGATATATAAAATCAAGAGTTGTCTCCAGGTTAAATAAATAAATTGAATTGGAAATTGAATTGAAAACATTACCCTGAAGTCAGCCTTTCATTCCTACTTCTCTCAATAGTACCATAGTATCAATATGTTCTTGCTTAATTGTAAATCAGTCTGGTGCAGCTGGCTCTTCAGCACAGATAGACTGAGTTACCTTAAAGGTAGGAGTTACCCTAAGGTTTAACTTTAAAGTCATTTAACTTGGGAGTGCCTGTTGCATGCCTATTAAATATGGTTTGTTCAGTTTATTTACTAGAATTTTAAAACAAAATACACACCTAAGCAGCAAAATAAACAAATCAGATAAATAGGCTCTACTGTAAATAACGTACATTTGGCCAGTTTTACTTATGGAGTTTCTTTGGTAAGTATGATCTGTGACCTACAAGCTGGAACCATTTCCCTGGTGTCTTAAAGCAAACAGAGAGGCATTAGTCTCTTATTAATTGAGATTCTTGTGTTTCCCAAGAAGAAGGTAGAATGTCAGCTTCCTTCAAACAAATAATGGTTAGGCCCATGATTAAGAAAACATGATCTTTTCATGGTGGTACTGTCACATAGTCTCTAATCATCCCTTTTTCTGGAAAGATAATTGAAGATGTAGCGATGAGGCAATTTATGCAGAATTCTCAGATTTGCCTAATCCCTTTCATTTGGGCATTTGTCTGGGCATGGTAGTGCAACTCATTAGTCTTGTTCATTAACAATTCTTTCCTAGCAGTGGCCCAGGACAGATGTTCATGCTGATCCTGTTAGGTTTGTCATCAACCTTTGATACCATTTACTGAGAGTTTGTTAACTTGCTTGGTAGAGTAGATGGTATTGTTCTTGACTGATTGATATTTCTGCTCCAAGTGTGTCTGTGCAATTGATCTTTCGGGTAGGGTTCTGCAAGACCATTTCATTCATTTTGTTCAATACATATGTCAAGTTGCTGGCATATTCATATGTAACAATACTACTACTTCATTGCGCAGTATCAGCATTAATGAAGGGACAATCCTGCAACATTTACTCAAAAATCAGTCTCATTACTTCAAAGTTTGGTTTTAAAAGTAGCATTACACTTTCTATAAAGACAGACAGATGTCAATCCTCTATTCAGTCCCGTTCAGGCAGCTCTTTAGGTCTGTATACATGCCCTTTGAAGTCACAGGGATCTGTCTGCAGAGATCTGAATGCAACATGGGACCCAAGATGTGAATACAACTATAAACAATACATTTTTATAAACTTTTGGATTGGTTACAGCTCCCTTGCTTCTTAGAGGGATGTCTTCAGGCTTTGTTAGGGCCTGAATCTGCAACCTTTACTCACACAAGTAGCCTACTTTAAATCTACATTTGAATGGGATTATTTGTGTGATGAAGGACTGAAGGCCATAAAAAAGAGCAAGGGAACAGTTAACCATCCTAAAAGGCAGAAAAAAACATTGTATCAAGGTTTGGGTGCATTCACATCTTGGTGCATTTTTTTTATATTGCACTCAATGAAATGTAAAACCACTTTGTTAAACGTTTGATTTGCAGAACAGAAAACAGTAACCATACAGTGACAAGTTTGGAACAACTGTAGCTGAAGAATGCAGTATCTTACTGGCTTGATTCATTTATTTATTACACACTGCTGGTGTAAATAACCTGGTTTTGAATGGTAGTGTTTTATCAGTAATTTTCTGTTCTGCTTGTGAGATGTTTTATAAATGACCCTAAAAGTTTAATACATTTCCAAAAAGGGGTAGACATTTCTGTGAATAAGAAAAGTATCTGCATTAACCGTAGCCAAGATTAAAATTATGAGAGAGAGAGAGAAAAAATCTCCTCATGCTTCAAAATCAACTGATCAGCTGGGGTCAAGAAGAATGTCTCTCTAGGGTGACATATGAGAGAGTTAGGTACACTGTGAGGGAAGGGGATTTACAGTTTCCTCTGAAGCATCTGGCACTAGCCACTGAGACTCAGGTTATCAGACTAGATGGACTATTCTTTGTTCCAGCAGGGCAATTCCTGTATTCTTATGTTCATAAGGAGTTCAGCACCATCTGCAACTTTTGATCAGAGTTTTAGCAAGAGCTGCAAGGTGACGTTTGAGCAGATGTTTTAATCCATAACTGGAACCACTATATATGCATTCACTTAATGATGATGATCAAGTGTAGTTTAACGGTATAATCATTCCTCTCATGAAAACTGTTATGACAATATCTAACATTTGTTATCAGTGTCTTTGTTCTCACATCTTATCAATAATTGTATAAAGTTCAGAATGGTTCAAGATCTTATCAAACAATTTCCCATTTTACAAAGAACAGCTGATTCATTGATTGTCTTCCATTTCTCCTTTGTGATGGATTAAAACTAAAGTTACCATCTCATTGATGGAAGCATATCACAAGGAAAACAGTATGAACTATTGAAGTGTCCAAAGGTAAATTCCTGGATGAAACTGGACTTGGGATCCATTTTTCAGCTTTACAGTGGAAAAGAGGTGATTGTGTGTGTGTGTGTGTGTGTGTTAAGAAAAAAAATAACTTGTTTAACCTCATCTTTTGGAAACTGATTTCTGTAAATCATGAGAAAATATGGGACATCTTAAACATCACAATTTACATTCCAACTTTCTACTTTATTAGCAATTTCTTTTTTACTTGGAATTTACTGTTTTAAAAACATTTATATTTTGGACCAATCCTGCAATCTGTGTGAAATGGAGAAGGCAGAGACCACCTACTTGGTACACTATCCTATGGGGAATGTATATACTGGGAATACTTTCTTCATTCTTTTTGAAGGCACATTTTTCTCTGATATGTAAAGCAAGATACTTATTTTCCCCCTGACAATTATGAAGGAAAAAACAAAATGAAACCACCACCAGATATGGTATTATATATAGTACATATTATATTCAATAAATCTCCTAAAATATTCTTTTAAATATCTTGTGATAGCATGCACATAAAATTCAACTCAAAGGAACAGTAATATGGTTTGTAATACTGCACATTTTTATGTGATGATTTGCTCAAATACATACAAATAACGTATCTGTTACAAGAAGAGAATACAAATGGAGCAGAACTTTTCTCTAATCATTACTTTTAGTAGGGCTAATAAGCACTAAAGTAAGTTAGAAGGAAATTATAAGATGTGTTCCAAAATAGAAAATATTGGGTGAGATCCTTACCACAGCTCTAGACTCTTTACAGCAGGACAAATGCTAGAGTGGAGTAAATGGGCGCTTAAAGCCCCAATTCTGCCTGGGTGGGGGTGAGGAGGGGATGATTGCATCAGTACAGGCTCTATCGAAAACAGCCTTGCAAATCCCAGCATAGGAAATGCACCATGGCAGGCTTGGAGGCAGTGCTTCAGCACATAATACTGCTAAAATTCTGCACAGCACTGCCTTGGGAGGAAAACGATGAGGGGAATACACATGTTCTGGTGACACATGAGTGAGGTTAAGGAACATGAGTAATAGGTATGCACAGGTGTTTGTCCACATATGAGCAGTGGGCCTTTTGTGCTTTGGTTTTCACAAGCTTTTAGTTACCATATCTAGTAGCATGCTCTCTACAGAAGCCAGACTATACCTCTTCCTATATGGAATAAATAACCCACATTGACAAGTCTATCTGCTCTATAGGGCCATTATGCTGATGTGCTTTCTGATAAATGTTTACAGCCAGCAGTTTGCCCCAATGCCAGGTAGAACTGGGGACATATGCGGGCCGGGTGTAAGCCAGAATTTATCTCAATGTTTGTTGTGCTTGTCCATCCAAACATCTAGTCCTAGCTTGTGAGTTATTTTCCCCCTCTCACACACTGGTGCATGGAAGACACTAATTTCCCCCCCCATCCCCAGTCTGAAAGCATATTGGCTTTAGGTGGAACAAGATCACCCTTTGCTCCTCTGGGAGGTATCTTTTCACCAGAGGCTTCTCTCCTTCCTATTGCTTCTATGTAAAGACCTTTGTTTTTCAGTTAATTGTTCAAAAGATACATGAATCTACTTATAATTAAAAGGGCAGACACATGGGGCTAGATTCTCCATTGTCTTGCACCTTGTGTAGTCTTCACTGTAGTCCAGTGCAAAGTGGGTTTAAAATGCTACTCAGAGAACACTTTGCACTGGTTTATACGAACACATAAGGTGCAGGGTAACAGGGAAACTGGCCCCGAGCTTCTGGTATCCCCAGTAGACAAATCTGAGAGGGTACTATTCCTCATCCCCTCTCTCTTCCATTTCTGCTCAGGGTTTCCTTGTAGAGAACAGAGAGGATCAATTAATAGACAGACAAAAGACACAGAGACTTGAGAGTCATTCATAAAGTACAATAGGAAACTCGGGGCCTGATACTTATCTTGCTCATGCAGTCTTCACTCTACTGTAACTTATTGAGATCAAGTATCAGAGGGGTAGCCGTGTTAGTCTGAATCTGTAAAAAGCAACAGAGGGTCCTGTGGCACCTTTAAGACTAACAGAAGTATTGGGAGCATAAGCTTTCGTGGGTAAGAACCTCACTTCTTCAGATGCAAGTAATGGAAATCTCCAGAGGCAGGTATAAATCAGTATGGAGATAACGAGGTTAGTTCACTCAGGGAGGGTGAGGTGCTCTGCTAGCAGTTGAGGTGTGAACACCAAGGGAGGAGAAACTGCTTCTGTAGTTGGATAGCCATTCACAGTCTTTGTTTAATCCTGATCTGATGGTGTCAAATTTGCAAATGAACTGGAGCTCAGCAGTTTCTCTTTGGAGTCTGGTCCTGAAGTTTTTTTGCTGTAAGATGGCTACAAGTTTACATCTGCTATTGTGTGTCCAGGGAGGTTGAAGTGTTCTCCTACCGGTTTTTGTATATTGCCATTCCTGATATCTGACTTGTGTCCATTTATCCTCTTGCGTAGTGACTGTCCAGTTTGGCCAATGTACATAGCAAAGGGGCATTGCTGGCACATGATGGCATATATAACATTGGTGGACGTGCAGGTGAATGAGCCGGTGATGATGTAGCTGATCTGGTTAGGTCCTGTGATGGTGTTGCTGGTGTAGATATGTGGGCAGAGTTGGCATTGAGGTTTGTTGCATGGGTTGGTTCCTGAGTTAGAGTTGTTATGGTGCGGTGCATGGTTGCTGGTGAGAATATGCTTAAGGTTGGCGGGTTGTCTGTGGGCGAGGACTGGCCTGCCTCCCAAGGTCTGTGAAAGTGAGGGATCATTGTCCAGGATGGGTTGTAGATCACTGATGATGCGTTGGAGAGGTTTAAGCTGAGGACTGTAGGTGATGGCCAGTGGAGTTCTGTTGGTTTCTTTTTTGGGCCTGTCTTGTAGCAGGAGGCTTCTGGGTACATGTCTGGCTCTGTTGATTTGTTTCTTTATTTCCTTGTGTGGGTATCGTAGTTTTGAGAATGCTTGGTGAAGATCTTGTAGGTGTTGGTCTCTGTCTTGGCTGTAGACGATGGATCGTGTGGTGTGTCCGGGGTGGAAGCTGGAGGCATGAAGGTAGGCGTAGCGGTCGGTGGGTTTTCGGTATAGGGTGGTGTTAACGTGGCCATCGCTTATTTGTATGGTGGTGTCTAGGAAGGTAGCCATCTTACAGCAAAAAAACTTCAGGACCAGACTCCAAAGAGAAACTGCTGAGCTCCAGTTCATTTGCAAATTTGACACCATCAGATCAGGATTAAACAAAGACTGTGAATGGCTATCCAACTACAGAAGCAGTTTCTCCTCCCTTGGTGTTTACACCTCAACTGCTAGCAGAGCACCTCACCCTCCCTGACTGAACTAACCTTGTTATCTCCATACTGATTTATACCTGCCTCTGGAGATTTCCATTACTTGCATCTGAAGAAGTGAGGTTCTTACCCACGAAAGCTTATGCTCCCAATACTTCTGTTAGTCTTAAAGGTGCCACAGGACCCTCTGTTGCTTTTTATTGAGATCAGTGGGTTTACGTCTGATTTTCTGGTGGTGTGAGAGGAGAATTGGGGCATAGGACTCAGTGCCAGAAACTGAAAATTACATGATATAAAATATAGAAAAGAAGAAAATAATGAAACAAAATGACAGTGGTTTTTTATCTGTACGGGAACAGGTATTTCACCAACAAAGGAGAAAAATCATTTTGCAATGAGTGTTGTGAAAGATTCCTCTTAAGGTTTTCATATAAAAGGATAAAAGTAAATATTACTGCACTGCTCAAGAACAAGACAGTTGAGCTGATGAGGGATGCACTAATCTCACTGCAACACTTGCAGGTGGAAGGAAACATATACAGGATTTCCAGTACTTACTCATTTGAAAATGATTTACCATCAGTTGCTTCTATACTGGAGAAATAAACCAACCATGTTCATAAAATTAAATGCAGTTATCATTTATAACATGCACACTATGTTTAAACAAATATACTAATTTATTCCATATTATTCAAACACTGACAACAATATCATTTCTTCATAATATGGGTGCAATAAGAATTACTCCACATTTGCATAACTCTTCAAAGAAATCATCATTGCATACTAAATTTTCACCTATTTAAAATGGATCATTGACTTTTAGGGAGTCAGAACATGATGACTATTTTAATTGACTTTGCTTGCTCCCCAGATAAAAGAGGTACCAGCTACTCCAAGATAACCTTGGTACAAGAGAGGCTGCATCTCAATAAGACTCTTGATAAAGGTCTTAGGAAAGGTACACATTTCATTGCAGATATTATGCTCTGTATTCAGACATTTCAAATAGAGCCATGCAAAGTGGGGCAGTTTTAATTCAGAATTAACCTATTTTCCCCCTAAAGGCATGTTGTATTATATTTGCTGCCCCACCCCTTTAAAAAAAATGTTTGGCATTGATAGCATTTTCCTAAGGAGTAAGGCAATACAAGTGCATGATAGGGTTACCATTCGTCCGGATTCCCCCGGACATGTCCGGCTTTTCTGAGTTAAAAATAGCGTCCGGGGGGAATTTGTAAATGTCCGGACCTCCCCGCCATGCAGAGTGCGTGCGGCTGACAGGGCAGCCAGCCGGATGGTGCCACTTGCACTGGGCTCCGGCAGCCAGAGAGAGCCCCTCCTCTGCTTCCCCCTCCTCTCCCCTGCAGCTGAGATCACTCCCTTCCTCCCCCTCCTTGTATTTGCAGATCGCCGGACGTTCGGGCCTCCGGCAGTCTGGAGCTCCTCCCCCTGCCCAGCGCGCCGCTCAGCAGCACTCTGCGAGGGCGGGAACCGGGCTATGCGCTCCATGGGGGAGCGCGGCAGCGTGTCGGGCTGTGCGTGGAGCCTGACACGCTGTTCTGAGCGGCACAGTAAGGGGGCCAGGGGGTCGGAGAAGGGGCAGGGAGGTTCTGTTGGGGGCAGTCAAGAGACAGGGAGCAGGGTTGGATGGGTCGGGTGTTCGGGGGGGGGCTGTCTGGGGGTTGGGGGTGTAAGGTTTTGGGCAGTCAGGGGACAGTAGGGGGTAGGGTCCTAGGGTGGCAGTTAGGGTGGGGGGTCTCAGGAGGGGGCAGTTAGGGGACAAGGAACAGGGAGGCTTAGGTAGGGGGTGGGGTTCTGGAGGGCAGTTAGGAGCAGGGGTCCCAGGAGGGGGCAGTCAGGGGACAGGGAGCAGAGGGGTTTAGATGGGTTGGGAGTTCTTGGGGGGGGGCTGTCAGGGTGTGGGGAGTGGTTGGATGGGGCGTGGGAGTCCCTGGTGTCTGTCTGGGGGTGGGGGGGTGGATAAGGATTGGGGCAGTCAGGGGACAGGTAGGGTCCTAGGGGGCCAATTAGGATGGGGGGAGGGTCTCAGGAGGGGGCAGTCAGGGGATAAGGTCCTAGGGGGCCAGTTAGGATGGGGGGGAAGGTCTCAGGAGGGGGCAGTCAGGGGACAAGAAGCAGGGAGGCTTAGGTAGGGGGTGGACTCCTGGGGGGCAGTTAGGTAGGGTTACCATACATCCGGTTTTCCCCGGACATGTCCGGCTTTTTGGTCCGGGGGGAATTGCCAAAAAGCCGAACATGTCCGGGAAAATAGCTTTGCCGGCATCCCTGCCCCAGTCCCCTGCTTACCTTGCGGCTCCCGCAGGCTGCGAGCTGCAGGTGGGTTCCCCTGCAGCGGCTGCTGCTGCTCCCCCCAGACACCTCAGCTCTGTGTAGCTGAAGAGCCGAGCTGCCCGAGCGCTACCGGCTTCACGGTTTGCCGGGCAGCCCCCAGACCTCCAGACCCTGCGCCCCCAGCCGGGCGCTTCCCCAGCGCAGCCGGAGCCCGGGAGGGGAAGCGCCCGGCCGGGGGTGCAGGGTCTGGAGGTCTGGGGGCTGCCCAGCAAACCGTGAAGCCGGTAGCGCTCGGGCAGCTGTTTCGCGGCTGGGAGGGAGGAGGGGGAATGCGGGGCGCTCAGGGGGGGGGGTGGAGTTGGGGCGGGGACTTTGGGGAAGGGGTGGAGTTGGGGTGGGGAAGGGGCGGAGTTGGGGCAGGGCCGGGGGTGGGGAAGGGGTGGGGCCAGGGCCCCGTGGAGTGTCCTCTTTTTTAATGAGGAAATATGGTAACCCTATGCATGCATAAACAATGAATCTTTAAAACATGTTCAGCACAACTAAATAGAAGAATTTTAACTTATCTGGACAAAAAGAGAGACCTCAGATATTCATTACTTTAAAACTTCTGAACCAGTTTTCTTCACACTGTTTTTTTGTTTGTTTGTTTGTTTAAATCTTTTTAAAGTGTGAGCCGCAGAGAAAGGTAAGTTTGGTGCAAATTTTCAGATTTCAGCATACAGGAGAAAAAGTGTACATTATTTATATTTGCATTACCCAAATACAGCTAAACCGAGTTTGCTCTAGCTTGAGGAAAATATCTTTGGACTGATAAGAAACAATGGCCAATTTAGCCCTCCTTCTGTGTGTGTGTGTGTGTCTGTCTGTCTGTCTGTCTGTCTCCGTGTATATATTTGAAAACTGAAAAATGGGGAAGGAAGAACTAGAACAGAAGTTGGAACTCCGTTTCAGAGAGCCACTCCCACTGTAACTTGTTTTAGAGAGAACTACACACACACACACGTATCATTTTCTCCTAAGAGTCTGTAGCCTATGTCATTCACGTGATCTTCAGCTTGATTGATTGCTAGTCAAATCTTCCAATATAATGTTAAGGATGTGTATGTGGGAAGGATTTCTTACATTATTCTAACTCTTGCCAGTTCAACAATTAGACCAGTGGCTATCTGATTAGAACAAAAGATGATCTTATAGCAACCACTCAATTTAAGAATAAAGAATATTGTTGCCTCTCCTCTGATTGTAGCAGAACTGGATTGACTTAATCTTGAGCTATTTGTACACTTTGAGTAAAATGTTCAAAGGTTAAGTAATTTAGGAACTTAAGTCTCATGTCAGTTAAGCTCCTAAGTCAGGCATCTTTGGAAATTTTACCTATGGCCTGAAAACTTGTTGCTTGATTTCAAATGTTCCCCCTACCCTGCTCCAAAGAATGGTCCATCTAAAAATATCAGACAGATGATATTTCAGGAAGTCTTTGCTACATTTTTATTTTAATGGCAGATGGCTGTCTAGTGCCTCAAACTACTTTTGGAAGTGAGCATCAAAGAAGTCAGCATATTTTACTGTTATGCTGCAACGATAAGGATGCAGTGGGATATATTCCTCATCTCATCAACCTCTATTTTCATGTTCTTAAAGTAACAACATAACATCTAAAAAGGGAGAAGAAATGTTTCTACAATTGTTTCTTAATGGACACAGGCAAAGCTTATCAAATTTGCAGTTTTGCAATCTTCTCCAATTTTAAATTTTAGAGGGTTTGTTAATTCAAGTTAAACACATTTTTCCCCTCTGTAATTTAAACAGCATGTTTTATTTTTCCCCAGGGGGACATAGATTAAAGGAAGCCAGGGCTATGTGTTCCAAGACCCCCCCACACATTCTTGTATTTGATTTTCATTCTTCCCATTTCTGTTCCATTTTGCACCATCTTTGTCAATTTACTTTTCTCCCATTCTGGACCTTTCCCCACAGTCTCTCCCAAACGGAGGATAAACCCAGTGATACTAGAGTCAACATTCAAACCCAAGATATGAGAGTGAGTTTGAAGTTAGGTAAATTTCCATCCTGTCTTTAAATGCCTGATTCTTCTTCCTTTAGAGAGTCTCTCTCTCTCTCTTCTTCTTTTGTCTCTTTTTGCAGGGGCACCAACGTCAATTTATCTAAAGCCATGTGTTTGCTTCTGATAACATTCCCCTAAACTACCTGGCTATGAATTGTAGCTATACAGAGCTGGTAACTATGCGTAAATCACATGGTAATTTGCATCATTCATTTCTAGTGAATCCTCTTGTCCTAGAAATATATCTTAGAGAATGCTGGTAAAAAGTGTTCTCCCTCCCCCCAAAGCTTTCTTCATAGGTCATGTTTTCTAAACCTCTTCTCATTTTGTAGTGCTCTCCTTTGGATGCTCTCCAGTTTCTTCACATCTTTCTTAAAGTGTGATACCCCAAACTGGACACAGTACTACAGTTGAGGACTCACTAGTGCCAAGTAGAGTAGAACAATTATCTAATGTAATTATACAACATTCCTGTTGATGAAAAATACATTTGTCTTTTTCCTCTACAGGATCACACCGTTGACTCATATTCCAAATGGTCAACTCCAACTACTTCAAGGGCAGGCATAAATCCATTATGAGCTGTATATTTGTGTGATTCGGTACCAGGGGAAACATTTCTGACACTAGCTAGCAATAGGGTTGTGCCCTGAATCATTTCTATTGTAAGCTGTTATAACCTTCTATAATTACTGATTTTATAGACTAAGATAAGACTGAAATAATTTTGCATTCTCTTTAAAAACAAATGTGTTGATTGGGCCCAATGAAAGAGCAAAGGCAGATGTAAATGACCCAGGTGAAACTTCTCAATAGAGTGGTGTGGAATTATAGTAATACGTTTTGTTTTGACATTAAAGAGAGCCTCAGGGCCCAGACCTCTCACAACTCTATAAATTTACCAGTATGGCACTAGACATTAAAAAAGTGTACATGGTTTTGTCCCATGTAAATCAGTTGAAGAATTTACTGTCAGTTGAAGAACTTACTATTTACTATGGACATGATAGCCAGGCTCACTAGAGCTCCACTAAATGTGTCTAGTGCAGTATTTGAAAACTGATTCAAATACAGACTCCAGCTGGGAAAATCAGTTGGGAAATGCATGCAATTAAGTTCAGTGAACTGAACATTTTAACCATCACTCAATGAAAGCACAATTAAAAAAAGAAAGGGAAAAAAAAGGAACTTGTCTGGCTGTAACGGTCATGGTTAAAAATTGATTAACAGGACTTCATTAACTTAAAAAATACTTCCTGAAAACCTTTTACATACTATTGTTCTAAGTAAAATCCAAGATTAGTTGAAATGATTCTCTTTATTACCAGTTTGTTTATTTTGTGCATTTCACAGCAAAACATATATAATCAATTTCCCTTCTTATTTGTGTGGGTCTTTCCCATACACACAGGAGAGACAAAAACCTTTAACGGGAAAATATGATTGTTAAACCACATGACTGACAAAGACTCAAAGGCAGGTATATAACTTTTAACACTTTTTTTACTGCCTAGGTTTCAAGTTGATAATGTCCCTTTAAGAATGGAAGCTTGAAATTGTGCAGCTCTGGTTATTGCGCAGGTATATTAAATCTAGTATGTTTAATCTCTCTGGAAAAAACTCCCTGACAAAGCACAGGAACAAATCTGTACAGACACATGCCTAGAACCCCGACCAGGGATATTCTATTTGCTACCCAAGATCCATAAACCTGGAAATCCTGGACGCCCCATCATCTCAGGCATTGGCACCCTAACATCAGGCTTGTCTGGTTATGTGGACTCTCTCCTCAGACCCTAAGCTACCAGCACTCCCAGCTATCTTCGAGACACCACTGACTTCCTGAGGAAACTACAATCCATTGGTGATCTTCCAGAAAACACCATCCTGGCCACTATGGACGTAGAAGCCCTCTACACCAATATTCCACACAAAGATGGACTACAAGCCGTCAGGAACAGTATCCCCGATAATGTCACAGCTAACCTGGTGGCTGAACTTTGTGACTTTGTCCTCACCCACAACTATTTCACATTTGGGGACAATATATACCTTCAAGTCAGCGGCACTGCTATGGGTACCCGCATGGCCCCACAATATGCCAACATTTTTATGGCTGACTTAGAACAATGCTTCCTTAGCTCTCGTCCCCTAACGCCCCTACTCTACTTGCGCTATATTGATGACATCTTCATCATCTGGACCCATGGAAAAGAAGCCCTTGAGGAATTCCACCATGATTTCAATAATTTCCATCCCACCATCAACCTCAGCCTAGATCAATCCACACAAGCGGTCCATTTCCTGGACACTACTGTGCTAATAAGCGATGGTCACATAAATACCACCCTATACTGGAAACCTACTGACCGCTACACTTACCTACATGCCTCCAGCTTCCATCCAGGACACACCACACGATCCATTGTCTACAGCCAAGCTCTAAGATATAACCGCATTTGCTCCAATCCCTCAGATAGAGACAAGCACCTACAAGATCTCTATCAAGCATTCTTAAAACTACAATACCCACCTGCTGAAGTGAAAAAACAGATTGACAGAGCCAGACGAGTACCCAGAAGTCACCTCCTACAAGACAGGCCCAACAAAGAAAATAACAGAACACCACTAGCTGTCACCTTCAGCCCCCAACTAAAACCTCTCCAGCGCATCATCAGAGATCTACAACCTATCCTGAAAGATGATCCTTTACTCTCACAGATCTTGGGAGACAGACCTGTCCTCGCTTACAGACAACCCCCCAACCTAAAGCAAATACTCACCAGCAACCACATATCACTGAACAAAAACACTGACCCAGGAACCTATCCTTGTAACAAAGCCCGATGCCAACTCTGTCCACATATCTATTCAAGTGACATCATCACAGGGCCTAATCACATCAGCCATACCATCAGGGGCTCGTTCACCTGCACATCTACCAATGTGATATATGCCATCATGTGCCAGCAATGCCCCTCTGCCATGTACATTGGCCAAACCGGACAGTCTCTACGCAAGAGAATTAATGGACACAAATCTGACATCAGGAATCATAATACTCAAAAACCAGTGGGAGAACACTTTAACCTGTCTGGTCATTCAATGACAGACCTGCGGGTGGCTATCTTACAACAGAAAAACTTCAAAAACAGACTCCAACGAGAGACTGCTGAGCTGGAATTGATATGCAAACTAGATACGATCAACTCAGAATTAAATAAGGACTGGGAATGGCTGAGCCATTACAAACATTGAATCTATCTCCCCTTGTAAGTATTCTCACACTTCTTATCAAACTGTCTGTACTGAGCTATCTTGATTATCACTTCAAAAGTTTTTTTTCTCTTACTTAATTGGCCTCTCAGAGTTGGTAAGACAACTCCCACCTGTTCATGCTCTCTGTATGTGTGTATATATATCTCCTCAATATGTTTCACTCTATATGCATCCGAAGAAGTGGGCTGTAGCCCACGAAAGCTTATGCTCTAATAAATTTGTTAGTCTCTAAGGTGCCACAAGTACTCCTGTTCTTTTTGCGGATACAGACTAACACGGCTGCTACTCTGAAACCGGACATACTTATGACACTCTTGTCTGTATAAAAGTGCTTGAGCCAAATCAGGAAAGACATTTTGACTTGACAGAGGCTTGCTTAGTCCTCCTATTGTAAAATATCCAGATTAATGTCTACATCATGAATCTCTATAACTTCAGCTACAGCTTTGTATCTATTCATGTCAAATTTATATCAGGCTGTACATAAGACTTCAGAACTGCTAATTAAATCAGTTATTGCACTGACACATCTTAGTCTCCTCATGTTGATCTAGATGGAACTTCAATAACAGCAGGGCAAAATAAAACTGCCTCACGTACAAGATGCAACCTTGTTTTCAATTCCAGCAAGATGCCTACCTTGAATATTAGATACAGTTGCACACTGGGGGTCGGTACTAATAAAAATAAGTCTACCAGGTCACACAGGGGTTTGCCTACAAATCAATTTGCACACTGACAGGCATCTGAGGAACTGAATAATAAAACTGTCCTCTCTGAAGACCTCTCACTAAGCTTTCTAAAAGAGAATAGGAAGCCAGGCATTGTGTTTTCATGTCACTATCACAGAAGCATCAAAATGTAGGGCTGGAATTGACTTCCAGAGGTCATCTAGTCCATCCCCCTGCACTAAGGCATGAGCAAATATATCTAGACCATCCCTGACCGGTGTTTATCTAACCTGTTCTTTAAAATCTCCAATCACAGGGATTCCAGTACTTAACTACCCTTATTGTTAGAAAGCTTTTCCTAATATCTTACTTAAATCTCTCTTGTTCCAGATTAAACTGATTACTTCTTGTCCTCCCTGTGAAAGATCTGGCCATTTTCCTGCAGTATTCTTGGAAGACCTTCTTGTATTAACTGTATGTATTATTGTGGGTGGAACTGTATGTAACCTTTCTAGGGTGGAGATGTCACAGATGTAAGACCTGGAGTTCAAAAGAGTATAATGAAAATGTACCAGAGATGTATGGATATTTGGGATAATAAATTTTAAGTGGATTTCACAGGGAATCCCTAGGAAGGAGTTAATGCAAATTCCCCAGCTCCGGTTATACAAGAACCCAATCTTTCAAAACTACGCCCTCAGGAGAGGGTCATTATCTGCTGATTACCAGATATAGAAAAGCCTGAAAGCAAGATCAAAGGCCTGAGCTGTCTAAAGAAATGGCTGATCTGTCCAGCTGTTGTGCTGGTTCTGGAGCTAAGATGGATGAACTTGTAACCACATGGAGAACCCAACTGTGGGATTTGAAGCACTGAAATTTACCAGACCTCTTGGCTGGAGTTGGAGGTGCTCACTAGTAAGATTTTTTAGTATGTGGGTAGGAGTTTTTTGGGTAATTATTTTTGTGTTTTCTCCATAATGCTTTTTGCCTTAAGAATTAATGTGCTTGCTTAGAAAGAGCTCTGTGGTAATTTATAACTATAGGCAAAGTCCTCAGAGAAAGCACAGTGCAGGCACTTGTCTATTAGGCTTGCTAGTGATATCACAGCATAAGGCAGGGAGCTCTGCAGCCTCTCAATTCCCAGTCAGGAGGGAAGGCATGAGTCTCTGCCCAAGAGAGGTGACAGCTGACAACCAGAAGCCTAAAGTTGGTGCCTTTGGTGGATTACATGTGTAGTTTCCCTGAAATTGTGACAATACCTTCAGTGGACATAGAGAACAATTGATCTACATTCTCCTTATAACAGCCCTTAACACATTGAAGACTTAAGTCCTCCTTCAGTCTTCTTTGCTCAAGCCTAAATGTGCCCAGTTTTTTTTAACCTTTCCTCATAATAAAAGATTTAGAAAACCTGACCTATTTTTGTTGATCTTCTCTGGACTGTCTCCTGTTTCTCCACATATTTTCTAAAATGTAGTGACCAGAACTGGACAAAGTACTCCAGCTGAGGTCTCACCAGTTCTGAGTACAGCAGGACAATTACCTCCCATATCTTAGATAAAAAACACTCCTGTTAATATACTATGATATTAGCCTCTCTCACACTTGCATACCATTGTTCGCTCATATTCAATTTGTGATCAACTATAGCCCACAGATCCTTTTCAGCAGTATGTCTGCCTAGCCAGTTATTCCCCATTTTGAATCTGCATTTGATTTTTCCTTCCTAAGCATAGCACTTTGCACTTGTATTTAGTGAGTTTCATCTTGTTTTCATACCAGTTCTCAAATTTATCAAGATCATTTTGAATTCTAATCCTGTTCTCCAAAGTGCTAGCAACCTCTCCCAACTTGGTATCATCCACATACATAGGCACTGACACCATGGGTGCTCTGGGGCTGGAAAAAAAATAGTGGGTGCTCAGCACCACACCAGTGGGCCCCTCCTCCCTCTTTGTCCCCCAGCACCTCCCGCCGGCAGCAGGCCCCACTGAGCAACTCCTTCCCTTCTCCCCCCAGCGCCTCCCGCCCGCCGAGGATCAGCTGTTCAGCGGCGTACAGGAGGCACTGGGGAGGGGGAGGGGGAGAGGGAGGAGCAGGGGCAGGAAAAGGTGGAGCAAGTGTAAGACTAGGCAACGTGTTGGGGAGGAACACGGGGGCAAGTGCCCCAGATGCCGGGCCTTGGAAGGGGTGGTGGGGCCAGGAGTGGAAGGAGTGGGACCAGCCCTTCTGGCTGCTAGGATGCTGCTCTGCAGTGTGGTGGGCTGGTGGCTGCTTGAGGGAGCCTGGTTGGGGAGGAGGCGGCTTCCGCTCCCCACCCAGGCTTGGGTGCCGAAAACCGGGGCAAGTAAGCCAGAGCCCCCCCTCATTCCCAACACATTTCCAGCTCACTCACTCACGGTCCCTGGCAACTGCCTCCTCCCCAGCCAGGTTCTCTCAGGCAGCTGCTGGGCTGCAGAGTAGCAACCGGGAAGGGCCAGCATTAGAAGCGGCTCCCTCCCACTCCCTGTCCAGGCTCTAACCTGCCAGGGAGAGCGGCAGAACATGCCAAGGGGGAGGCAGGTGCAGTGGGAGGACAGAGTGTCCCCCTTGCAGGTAACATAAGGTGGAAAGAGCATGGTGGCCTTGGGCTGTGCGGGAAAGGGGGAGTTTGGCCGGGGAGGGGACATGTGACCTCTCCTTTAGATCGTGCCCTCCCAGTATGGGGAGGCACCAGTCCTCTATGGTGGGGCACCTTGGGGGGAACAGGACAGAATGGGATGGGGAGAGACAGGGTGAGAAGAGGCAGGTTGGGGGGTGGAGCAGGGGCAGGAAGAGGTGGTGCGGGATGGGGCATTGGAGGAAGGGGTTGAGTGAGGGTGGGGCCTGAGATGGAGCAGGGGTGGAGCACCCCCCAGGAAATCAGAAAGTCAGTGCCTGTGCCCACATATTTTATAAGCCTACGCTCCACTCTATTATTCAAGTCATTAATGAAAATATTGAATAATACCAACCCTAGATCAGACCCCAGCAGTCCCCTATTAGATATATTCTTCCAGTTTGACACTGACCAATTGATGATTACTCTGAGTATGTTTTTTCAGCCATTCATTTCATCTAAACCACATTTCCCTAGTTTACTTATGGCAATGTTTCAACAGTGTTGAAATCCTTACTAAAAATCAAGATACATCACATCTACTGCTTTCCCCATCCACTAGGACAGTGTATAGACCTGTATATAGATAGCTTTGAACTAAGGATCTCAGAATGCTTTACAAACATTAAATTTAGTTGCATGAGGTTTAAGCTACGCTACCCTGTGAAGTAGGATGGTGGAGCAGAAAATGGTACAGTGGAGGTGAAGTATTCACTGAGTATATCAACTCTGCAATCAGGTGGTGTGATTGCAGCACGTGGAGGCTCAAGTAATAATATCAATTAATCTGTGGCAATACGCAGGTCATGCTCAGGGTTGGCTCAGGAGGCTAGCCTGTATCACAGCCCCTGCTACACTGATATTGGTACTTGAGTTCGCTCGGGTAAGGCCATGTGTGCTGCAATGAAGATTAAGGAAGCCTAATTTCAACGACGAGTCATTAGCAAGATCAGGAATAGGTATCCGGAGTCCTGCCTCTCGGTTGCAGTTCTTGAGCTTGTACATCAAAGATCCTTCTCTGAGTGTTCCAGATGCTATTGCTGGAGATGTTTTAACTATGGACCTGATCACGGTTCCATGATGCACACATGTAATAAATCCCTCACATGCAGAAAGGGGGTGAGCCACCTCTAACAGTATCCCCTCCTTACCCTGGACCCAATCTATCCAAGATGTATACATTTAGCCATACTAAAAACACACTGGTTTGAGTTATTATTTTCAAATAAAACTCTTTACTCAGAGGCACAGTTGAGAATTTTTTTCTGAAAAACAAGACACATTGTTTTAAATTCTGCTTTCATCTGTTTTAATGTAGAGTAAATAATGAAAATAAAAAGAACACAAGGAATAAAAAGGATTCAGGCTTTCCAGAGTGCTTTTTCAGATTACTGGACACTGAGGGTATGCCTACACTGCAGTGTCTGGCTGAGGTCAGCTGACTTGGGCATGTGGGGCTCAGTATGCAGGGTGTAAAATAGTGATGTAGATTTTGGGGCTCAGGTTAGAGCCCAGACTCTGGGACTCTCTCTCCTTGTGGGGTCCCAGAGCTCGGGCACCAGCCCGAGCCCGAACATTTACACTGCAATTTTACAGTCCTATAGCCTGAGACCTGGAAGCCTGAGTCAGCTGACAAGAGCCAGTCGCAGGTGTTTAATTGCAGTGTAGACATATCCTGTGGGTTGGAGACTGTTTGCCTGCCTGAGATCACAATGTTCTTAGGGGATTGCTTTCTGTAAGTGAGAAATCTTCTTCCTGAAATACTGGCTCTGTTCCTATAGCACTTTGTTCTTCTGTCATCACACCTTCTATTATGTGACTTCCATTTGTTAAAAGAATATTATATTACCTCCATCCTCTAGATAACACCTTCACTTCCAACACAGCTAAGGAGGTCATCTCTATTGTTCAATCTCTTTGAATAAAAATGGAAAAGGCAGACAAACATAGCAGTTTTACCTTGCATCAAATGTACAAGCTATTTGTGTGGCTCATGAGGTATGTTTTCTTTTTCCTTTAGAATTCATCTAAGCAGGGTCAACATAGAAATAAATCTACAGTAGCTGATGGAACATCTTCCTGACTCATTTAAAACCATTTTAATAAATGTGAAAATAACAGCTAGAAGCAATAGTAACAGCATCGTCAACAAAACCAGTACAATAAAATAGAACCTCTCTCACACCTCACATACCTGATCCACCACTCCATAGTACACTTTTAGGCTGTTGAAAATCCATTGTAATGGAGTTACATCACTGTAAAACTGAAATAATATAGTTGTGAATCAAGGCCAATGTCTCCAAAGCTTTTGCCTAAATGCCTTTCTTCTAGGGCAGGTTAACAAATTTTGAACAAAACATTTTCCTGTGGAAAATGAGGGGTTGTTAATAGTGATATTTTATATAGGAAACTATTGATTTTGATAGCATTTTCTGTGAGAGAAATTGAAAAAAAAAAGGTTTCTGATCAGGTCTACATGGGTTTCTGCATCTGCCTCAGACACTGCGGTGCATCATGGGAGTCATAGTTCTGGGTCCCTTCTGCCCCTATTCTCTACTATGGGATTTGCTCCTCTGCCAGACTACATCTCCCATTATGCACCATAGTCTCATCCTATGGCTGAGCCACTGTGATTCCCATGGGAGATGCAGTCCAGCCTGGGAACAGGTCCAGAATGCTAGAATGGGATCTGGAAGTACCTGGAACTACAACTCTCATGTGAAACCAAGGCAGCTCCAATGGCCACAGATATCAGTGTCAGCCTGACCTGACATTAAGCATAGCATTTTGATCAAAAAATGCTGAGATGAAACATTTCAACATTTCTGAATCAAAATGCCATTGAACTTTTTTGTTTCAATAAGTTTTAATATTTTGTCTTTTCACCCTAATGTGGGGCAAAAACAAATTTTGAAATATTGAAATTCCCCACAGGACAGAAACTTCATTTGTTATTCAGCTCTGCCTTATTCTAAATGGGCCCTGTTAATATTATCTAGTGTGAATTCTAATCTGATGTTAACCAAGTATATATATTTTAAGTTCGAGAAATAAGAGACAAAATGAATTTAATTCTTCCTCCTTTCCTGTCAAATTTACAATGATTACTCATTTGGCAGACAGAAATCTGTAGCTCCTGGCACAATTTCCAGATTTAGATAGTTAATGTTTGATTAGTGTGAGGGGAATACATTTCAGAGAAAGAATATTGCAGACAGGAAGGTAAATGTTCCTGAATGTGCCCTTGTGGCTTTGTCTCTCTTTGGCATTGTAGTGACCTACTCGTATACACTCCAATTACTTCCTCCGCTTCTCCCCTCCCTCCCCCCCAACATTTATATAACCATTCACTTGGGACTCAATATGCAGATGCACACACCTCCATTATCGGGCACTTTTAGTAAGGAAGGGAACAAAGAAGCAATTATATTTCTCCAGAGAATACATAACACTATGCTAAGATCAATAAGGGATCAGTTGTGAGCTGGCCTATGTGGAAGTAGGGGATATAGAGTATCCCCTTGTTTCCCTGAGTGGACTTCTCATATCATTAGTCACAATGTTAGAGGGGTGAGAAACAGCAATTATCTCAGGGTCACTGCTCTTCCTTCACGGGTAGGTGGAGAATGGGCAGGCAGGAACGAGGAGAGGCATAACATTGGCAAAAGTGCTTATGGGATCTTGATAACTAAAACTGGTCAGGATCTCAGTTTTATATCTCATCTGGGAAATGGCATCTCCAACAGAAGAGCACCCCATCCCAACACAGTCTGGGATTATTGGTTCAGTACAGCCTCAGAGGAGAGAGCATCATCTGATGTAGCATAAATTCTAGAATCACATATCCAAATACAGGACTAGACAGGCCCAACACTGCTTCTGGTCAAGAAATGAATCCCTGAAGAATTTGACCAAGTTTGAAGAGATGATGATCTGAAGATATGAATCCAGTCTTTCTGGGCCAGAACCTCAACTGCGGCCAAGGGAAGGGTTGGCAAACATACGCTTTGTGTTTACTAATCACACTACCACTGTGTGGTTGATTAGTCCTTTTGGTGCAAGTCAGAGCATTCTGAAGACTATCATCATCCGTGCCAATAGCCATCAGGATATAAGGATATTATGGCCACAAACTCTTTTCTCTGGCCATGCCCCCTACACTGGCCATTACGATGGTTCTATGCATCAGAAGGACCCACTATGTCCGGGAATCTTAATGGGTTTGGATTTGCTGATCTTAAAGCTGAGGTTGTGGAATACCTAACAGCCACTGCATAGGCCACGTTCAGGATGAGAGTCTTCAACGTGCCCTTATATGGAAAAGTACAACAGTGCTAGTTATTATGGGAAGATTGCCGGACACTGGATTTTGTGGCTTTTGACTGGTTTGTATCAACATTTTAACATTGTGCAAATAATTATGGTTCAAATTCTACATTTGGATGTTTGTGTTCATCCATTAGCTTCTACAGGAATCACACATACATATTCAAGGACAGAACTGGCCCTTTGTATATGTGTATACACAGTATCCATGCAGCAAGGAAGGGAGAATTATATCATGTAAAACTGAGCGTGTATGTCTAAAATGCAAAGCATTGTTTTGAGATAATACATATGCCATAGGAAAGAAAACATTGCTAGTCTCTTATCACTGACCATGAAGTGGAAATTGCATTCTTCTTGCTAAACTCGGCAATAAGGTGACAAAAGGTAAAAGTAATTGTTCACAAAGACCCTGATACTGCAAGGTGCTGACCACCTTCAACTCCCACAGACTTTAAATGGCCCTACTCATATTCAGGTGGGCAAAGAATATGCAGAATCAGTCTCCTATTTTGCATTAATTGCATTTCTTACTGGGTGCTGTTAAAACAGATTATGAAACAAACGGAGGATTGACCTCAAGTCAGGCATAAGCAAGTACTAGGAATGATGAAGAAATTAATATCCCATCTTTGCACAAAATATTTTTAGAAATAAAGATAGAGGGAAAGGAAATATGAAGAATGGGAGCTACAGTATAAGAAGACATCCCTCAGCATTAAAAGTTTGAATAATTTTATCAGAAGCTCTGTAGCAATAGCATTATGCATGGCCACAGCCTAGTTCAGTACTTCATGTGGAAAGTGACTGTAAGTGTACTTAAATCGAATTTGTGGAACCAATATTACAAAGTCGAACGTGTGTATCCACACTAAGGACAGTAATTCGCCTTTGTGAGTCCACACTAATGGGGCAAGCGTCGACATTGGAAGCGGTGCACTGTGGGCAGCTATCCCACAGTTCCCGCAGTCCCCGCTGCCCATTGGAATTCTGGGTCGAGCCCCCAATGCCTGCTGGGGCAAAAAATGTGTCGAGGGTGGTTTTGGGTAACTGTCGTCATTCAACCGTCACTCCCGCCCTCCCTCCCTGAAAGCGCCGACAGGCAATCACTTCGCGCACTTTTCTGGTGAGTGACAGCACGCACGCCACAGCACTGCGAGCATGGAGCCCGCTGCGACCATCGCTGCAGTTATGGCCGTTGTCAACACCTCGCACCTTATC
Source organism: Emys orbicularis (assembly GCF_028017835.1). NCBI lineage: Eukaryota > Metazoa > Chordata > Testudines > Emydidae > Emys > Emys orbicularis. Next base: position 90,315,548 of record NC_088686.1, on the reverse strand, counting down.
ATCCACCTTTTTCAGAGTCAGATGCTGAGAAATCGGGCGAGGAGGAGGCGGCTACGGCAGCGCGGTGAGGACATTAAGTCTGAGAGGGGCACAGACCTCTCACAAAGCACGGGACCCCACGCCGTGAACATCATGGTGGCAATGGGTCATGTTGATGCTGTGGAACGGTGATTCTGGGCCCGGGAAACAAGCACGGACTGGTGGGACCGCATAGTGCTGCAGGTCTGGGATGAATCACAGTGGCTGCGAAACTTTAGGATGCGTAAGGGAACTTTCCTGGCACTTTGTGAGTTGCTGTCCCCTGCCCTGAAGCGCAAGGACACCCGGATGCGAGCAGCCCTGACTGTCCAGAAGCGAGTGGCCATAGCCCTCTGGAAGCTTGCAACGCCAGACAGCTACCGGTCAGTCGTGAACCACTTTGGCGTCGGCAAATCTACCGTGGGGGTTGCTGTGATGCAAGTAGCCAACGCAATCGTTGAGCTACTGCTCTCAAAGGTAGTGACCCTAGGAAACGTGCAGGTCATCATAGATGGCTTCACCGCGATGGGATTCCCAAACTGCGGTGGGGCTATAGATGGAACTCACATCCCTATCCTGGGACCGGACCACCAGGCCAGCCAGTACATTAACAGAAAGAGCTACTTTTCAATGGTGCTGCAAGCACTGGTGGACTATAGGGGACGTTTTACAAACATCAATGTCGGATGGCCGGGCAAGGTTCATGACGCTCGTGTTTTCAGGAACTCTGGTCTGTTTAGACGGCTGCAGGAAGGTATTTACTTCCCGGACCACAAAATAACTGTTGGGGATGTGGAGATGCCTATAGTGATCCTCGGGGACCCTGCCTACCCGCTAACGCCCTGGCTCATGAAGCCCTATACAGGCGCCCTGGACACTGAAAAAGAACTCTTCAACTACCGGCTGAGCAAGTGCAGAATGGTGGTGGAGTGTGCTTTTGGACGTCTCAAGGGGAGATGGAGAAGCTTACTGACTCGCTCTGATCTCAGCGAAACCAATATCCCCATTGTTATTGCAGCTTGCTGTGTGCTCCACAATCTCTGTGAGAGCAAGGGGGAGACGTTTATGGCGGGGTGGGAGGTTGAGGCAAATAGCCTGGCTGCTGATTACGCCCAGCCAGACAGCTGTGCAATTAGAAGAGCCCAGTGGGACGTGCTGTGCATCCGGGAGGCTTTGAAAGCTAGGTTCCACAGTGAGCAGGGTAACCTGTGACTATTAAGTTTGTTTAAAGAGAAGCTGAACCTGCCCCCATTTCTTTACCCACTTAATGTTGACTATCCTCTGCAGTTACATACCCCGTTCACCCCATTCCCCCCCTTCCAACACACATTTAAAAATAAAATAAATGGAACTTTGTTAATTAACACCATTTTCTTTACTACGGATTTCGCGGTAAAGTGTTGAAACTGGGACGCAGACTGTGGTGGGGAGCGGGAGTAGTGATGGAAAGAACGCTTCTAAACTCGAGAATGCCCCACACACAGAGTACCATTCGCAGTGGTGGACCGGTTGTTTTAACGGAGCCTGCCACCCCTCCTTTTCGGGACTCTGTGTGCGGGGGCTATGTGACTTTGTGGCGGGGGAGGGTGGTTACAGATCCCCTGCTGCGTGGCTCTGTCATCCAGGCTAAGGACCGCTGCATAAGATCTGTTTTTTGCCATCCCCCGCCACAAACTCACATAGCCCCCCCACACAGAACATGAAAACCACCTCCCAGACTGACCAGGGTGCCTAGTGACTGCAATGTGTGTGTGACCTTCTGCTGAACCTGCCCCCGTGTCTGTACCCTGGTAAAGGTGACTGTCCTCTCCAATTACCAACCCCCTTTCCCCCCCTTCAAACACACTCTCCTCTAAAAGAACATGACGGAAACAGAAATTAACAGAAACGTATCTTTTATTAGCAACTACACAGTTAGGGGATGAAACTGGGACGGGGGCTTGGGTGAAGCGGGAAGGAAAGGACTTATCAAATTTTTGGGAATGAGAGCCTTCTGGTACTTGAGCAGTCTGCAGGGGTGGAGTGACAGTGTTCACGGCCCCTGCCGCCCCTCCTTCTTGGGACTTTGGGTGAGGGGGGTATGGGACTTTGTGGCGGGGGAGGGCGGTTAGAGATAGACTGCAGCGGGGCTCTGTCCTCCTGCCTCCGGTCCTGCAGAACATCCACAAGGCGCCGGAGCGTGTCCGTTTGCTCCCTCATTAGTGCAAGCAGCGTTTGAGTCGCCTGCTGGTCTTCCTGCCGCCACCTCTCCTCCCGTTCACTGTGTGATCGCTGGTATTGCGACATGTTCTCCCTCCACTGGGTCTGCTGGGCCGCCTCGGCTCGGGAGCAGCCCATAAATTCTGAGAACATCTCGTCCCGTGTCCTTTTCTTTCTCCGCCTAATCTGCGCCAGCCTCTGGGAGGGGAATGCCGGGGTAGGTCGGGAGACATTCGCAGCTGTGGGATGGGAAAAAGGGAGTGAATTCCTCACAAAGATACATTTTTGTGAACAATGGACATAGTCTTTCTCTGTGAAGAAGACCATGCACAGCACCTATCACATGCGCACTCAGGACAAGGTCGAATTTTTGGCTTTCGCATTCAGTGCCTGGGGTCTTGCAGTGGAGATCAGACAAGCGGGGCAGGACAGCGGAATTCGGGTAGTAGGCTGACGTGGTAAGCCGTAGACTTTTGGCTGCTTAAAACTTAATTTATAGCAGTGCTTCCTTTCACGTTCAAAGCAATGCTCCTAGCGTTGGCCAGTTCCTACTGCCGGCAATCCGGCAAGCATGAACTCTGCCCCGTCCCACCCCCTCGCGGCTGACCCCGGGAAAGATCCCTGTATGCTGCCCCTCTCCCGCCTCCACCGCGTGGCTGTAAACCGCCGGTTACAGTTATGTAAAGGAACAGGCAAGCAGTCCCAATACTAACATTCCCCTAATTCAAAGCAGGTCACCATGAGCGACATCACTCTGATGAGGATTTCTGACACAGAGAAAGACCGCCTGCTGCGTGAAAGCCAGCAAAAACCAGGGCCGTATGCCGCCATGCTCTGCAAGGCAATGATCCCAGAGTACTTGATGATAGCCTGGCGCGGAAAAGTTTCCTACCACGGAGGACGCAATAAGGCCTCTCTCCCCAGGAACCTGATGCAAAGGCTTTCCAATTACCTCCAGGAGAGCTTCGTGGAGATGTCCCATGAGGATTTCAGCTCTATCCCCGGACATATAGACCTTATTTTCCAGTAGCTGCACTGGCAAGAACTAAAAAGTAGAGCGCCTAGGGCAAACTAATCATGATAAACCGGACATTGTTAGATTCTTTTGCAGTAGTTGCACTGCCAAGGACTAAAACGTTAAGCGCCTAGGGCAAACTAATCATGAAAAACCCGTTGTTAATATTCCTGTTCTGTTCAAAATAAATGTTTACATGTTTAAAACACTTACCGACTGATCCTTCCCCTGATTCAGGGTCCGGGTTAACGCCTGGGGAGGGTCGGTAGGTGTTCTCCATGAGGGTGATGAAGAGATCCTGGCTGTCAGGGAAATCAGCGTTGTAAGCGCTGTTGACTGCCTTGTCCTCCTCATCTCCTTCCTCATCTTCCCCGTCCGCTAACATCTCTGAGGAAGCGGCCGTCGACAATACCCCATCCTCAGAGTCCACGGTCAGTGGTGGGATAGTGGTGGCGGCCGCACCTAGAATGGAATGCAGTGCCTCGTAGAAACGGCATGTCTGGGGCTGGGATCCGGAGCGTCCGTTTGACTCTTTGGTCTTCTGGTACCCTTGAGTCAGCTCCTTGATTTTCACGCGGCACTGCGTTGCATCCCGGCTGTATCCTCTCTCCGTCATGGCTTTGGAGATCTTCTCGTAGATCTTCGCATTCCGTCTTTTCGATCGCAGCTCCGAAAGCACAGACTCATCGCCCCACACAGCGATCAGATCCAAGACTTCCTGATCAGTCCATGCTGGGGCCCTCTTTCTATTCAGCGATTGCATAGTCACCTCTGCTGGAGAGCTCTGCATCGTTGCCAGTGCTGCTGAGCTCGCCACGATGTCCAAACAGGAAATGAGATTCAAACTGGCCAGACAGGAAAAGGAATTCAAATTTTCCCGGAGCTTTTCCTGTGTGGCTGGTCACAGCATCCGAGCTCGGACTGCTGTCCAGAGCGTCAACAGAGTGGTGCACTGTGGGATAGCTCCCGGAGCTATTAGCGTCGAATTCCATCCACACCTACCCTAATTCGACATGGCCATGTCGAATTTAGCGCTACTCCCCTCGTCGGGGAGGAGTACAGAAATCGAATTAAAGAGACCTCTATATCGAACTAAATAGCTTCGTTGTGTGGACGGGTGCAGGGTTAATTCGATTTAACGCTGCTAAATTCGACATAACCTCCTAGTATAGACCAGGCCTAAGAGACAGTATTCAGCACTCACAACTGGGGTTGAACCTGTGAAAATGATCAACATCAGCAGCAGCTTCAGTTCAGAATGAGAACTACTGAGTCCTGAGCATTTTTGACAATCTGGCCCCAAATGTGGGAACTGAGTCCTTCTGGAAAGTGTGTCTTTAAATGAGTAAATTACAGTCTTTTCCCACAACCACTGAATGGCAAATTGGAGCAAGTAATGTTATTTTACTCAGCAAACTATGGTGGCTTGAAGCAAAGAAGAGGGTATTAGCCATGGTCTCCTTTTAGAGCAGCTAGCATCTATGGAGACTTTAGGAACAGAGGGTCCGGAGCTTGTGGATGCTCCCCAGCCATTCTAACTTAGGGGACAAGAAGAGTGAGAAGTTCCTCGTACTGCTCACAAGCCACATGCACTGCATGCAGGGGCTGACCACAGTCAAGCCCATAATTCTATTTGATTAAATTAGATTTCTCCCCCCCCCAACCTCTAGACTCTGTATCACATTTAAAATAGACAGAGTTAACATAGAAACTATTGACATGTGATAGACACATACAGAGAAGAGAAAAACGGTGTTTGTGAATCAGGTTTTGGTATATTTACTGTGGCCAGGAGGGAACAATCGACTTTCTTGGGGCCTCCAACTTAGAGGCTCATAACTGGGTTTTTACCCTTTGGAAAGTGCCCATTCTTGAGCGTTTTAGGAAGTGGGGGGAGTGAGAGTAGAATTTGTTACAATCTCTCTGGGGATGAATTTTAAAGGGAAAGAATGGGAAAAAGCAGGTGCCTTAGGACACTGGACTGGGACTCAGAAGACATTGATTTTATTCCTGGCTCTGCCACTGACCTGCAGTGGGAACTTAGTCACGTCATTTTTCCTCTCTGTACCTCTTTTTTCCCCTCTTACCCTTCGGTCTGTCTTATCCATTTAGTCTGTAAGCTCTTCACTGTGTTTGTACTGCATCTAGCACAATGGGGCCCCAATCTTGGTTGAGGCTTCTAGGTACTGCAAAAATACTTGAGAATAGTGGGGGTTACGTTGTGAATCTGAGTCACAAGTCCACCCAATTTAGGCTTAATCAATTTTTGCCTTTATTTATACAATTTCAGGCAGACATATTTTCACTCATAGTATCTGAATATTTATTTATGCCAGACCATAACAGATAAAACAGAACAGGTAGAGGGCCCAGGTTACCATATTCCATATTATTCAACTTTTCTCCAATCAGATTTTACCATATCACCCATTTGTTTTTTATGTAACCCATACATTACACACATGCAAGCTTCAATTTACCTAACTTTTGGATTGTTTGCTGTTTATGCAGTTATGTTGTTATACGGTCATGTTTTTTTGTGTCACCCTGTTCCTGGATTTTCCCAGTAAAAGTCTTCTTGGTGTTATGTGTTTTTAACCACAAAACTTCCAGCACAATGTTACCTTCGTTCTTTCAGCAATAGTATAATTTTGAGCAGATCAGCAATTCTGTGAAAAGAACTGTCAAAACCACACTTATGTCCGCCAAAACACTTGTCCCTGTTTCCTCATCTATACTCATTCCCTACCCATAATTACAAATCATTAAAATATAGCTATCAAAGATATTAATCTTACCATTAGCAACCCTCCATTTTCATATTTCAGTATTATAATTAGTGTGGATATATCCTCATGCCCCCATAATGTATTAGGAAGAGGGGTTGGAGAACACACTAATTCTTTCATATCAACATTTCTTTATCTGTGGCAAACATGGGTTTTTCAGGGGACTTTTGTCACTCAGAATCCAAAGTCTTATATTTATACAGTGCCAAATCTTCTCAGTGATTTTCTTGTCACAAATTCTGAGGTGTTTTAGGACCTTGATATTTAGTTGCTGTTAATAAACAAAAGAATGAATCATTAAATCACTTCAATCTGGATTCTAGTTTTCCTTAAATACTTATTTTTTAAAGGAACACTGTTCCCTTCCCAAAATATTAGCTGTTGTTACTGTGTTGCCTTGTGCCTTTTTGTACCACAAACCTCAAGAAAGTGTGAAAGAGATCCTCTACCAAGCATGACTGAACATCATCTCTTACATTCAGATGCAAGAGAAGGTTTTCTTTTAAATGAGAAAGGAATGCCTTACTCCTCCTGTGTGAACTTAAGAAAAAAGTTGAAAGTCTTTCACTGTCTGATGTCAATTCTTAAATAAAGAAGTCTCTAATCAAGCCCTAGTGAAGTCACTTTGAGGGTGATAAATATATATTAGTAGCAAAGAAAGGAGCTGGTCAGCAAACAATGAAAAAAGATCCTTTCCATACACCTAGGGTAAATTCTATCAGAGGTTGATAAAGTACTGTGCATCTGGTGGAAGAAAGAGGCACATTCTGGAATATTCTCAGTTACATGAAAGATAAATCTGCTCAAATAAGAAAGATACAGTTTGCCAGCCTCTCTCTACATAAAAGTATCACATTTAGTTCATGATGTTACGAAGGTTTATATTATTTACTCTTTGTGACTATTTGAACACCAGGGGGTATTGGTAGAAATGTTTCTCAATGTCAGAATTTTCAGATATGAAACATATAATTTTACACTCTATGATTCTGTGTCTGAAAAATTACACTAGAAATTGTGTCAGTTGTTACTTGCACTCCATTATTCTTCCTTTTAGAATGCCTCTCCTGTCTTCTGGGAGCAGACATAATACCGTGTGACATAGGGAATTAACCACACAAAGGGTGAGAAGTGAACAGCACCTAGAAATAGGCCCTGATTTTGCAATTTACAACTTTCAGATGCATGGACATCCATCCCTGTATGTGAAGGGCCACTCAAATCTGTGCATCTGCAACATACTGCATGAGCTATGTAAATTGCAGAATTGTTCCTATTAGTTTGCAACCAACCCATAGTCTGTAAATGATTTAGCTGAACAAGTCAATGAATACTTAAAAACGTCTTCTAAGAAACATCAAGATTGGTTTGAGAATGACTCAAAAGTGATTAAAGTCTTAATGAACATAAAACAGTGAATAACTTGAACAGCTATAGACATAACACTGGGAAATGAAAGAAACAAGATACATTGATGTGAAGAACATGGCAGATAGCCATACTTTTTATGGGGAAAGCACTCATTTGTTCTGTGTGCAGTGCATAGCACAACAGGATCCTGGTCCATGACTAGGCACTATGGTAATGGAACAAATAGATAAATATATTGATCATCACAAAGTTCACTACACAGGGTGCAAAGAGTTAATTCAGTCCTAGGTGGTTTTACATATCTGCAGGATAAATTCAATCAGCCTTATTTAAACAATATATGTGTCAGTTCCTTTGAAAGTTTATCCCCATCACACACTGATCAACAAGCTGGTTGATAACATGTAGGGGAGAGGGGAGAATATTCAAGCAGGAAATCCTTAAACAAAAAGCTTGGAAACTGTTAAAAGCCTCAGGTTGCACAGAAACATACTCTAACTTGGTCCCCAGAAGAGTGAAGGTATCAGGGCTAAGTCAAGCCCACCTAATTAGGGTCTGTCTACACTGGAGCTAAAAGATGTAATTTCCAGCTTGAGGAGACATGCCTGCGATAACTCTGATCGAACTAGTGTGCTAAAAATACAAGTGTAACTGCAGAAGCAGGTGTGGCAGAAGGGAATCGCCACTCCAAGTACGATCCCATCCAAGACTCTACATTCATACTCAGGGCAACTAACCCCTCCCACCACTCGCAATATCACAGTTATACTTCTAATTTTAGCACGCTAGCTCGATCACAGCTAGCACAGGGATGTCTCCTCAGATTGGAAATTATAACTTCGAGCTCCAGTATAGAGACATATATAGTCTTGAGGGAAATGCTAATCATAGTGTGCCAAGGTACCTCCTTCCCTCGTTAGCCTAGCGTTTCACCCTGTAGTGGTGGGAGTCCTGGAATAAATCAGTCCTACTCCAGAGGGTTTTTATTCCTCTGGTTAATTTTTTTTCAATATTTACAGAATGGGCCTCAAGAAGTGCTCTTCAGACAAACAAAAGAAAAATTCATAACGCAAAAAAAGGGAATACCTTTCCCTTCCCCCACTCCAGACTGCTGCCTTATTATGCTGGCTCTTGGTGTCAGTCCTTCCCTAGTCAGTTGGCTTGGTTGCTTCCTGTATACAGAGGAGAGCAGCCTTCTACCCAGGAGAGAGTTTTTATCCTCAGTGCCACTAACCCTGCTGCAGCCAGTCTCTCATCTCTCCTTCTCCTCCTCTCACCAGAAGAGAGGTTTTTTTTTAAGGTCACAGGCAGTCCTTAATTGGACTCAGGTGTCTCTAGTCAATCTGAGGTAACCTCTTTTCATAGGGAGAAGGGTCTTACCATTCTAGAGCTGATATATCTGACTTCTACCACTCTCTGTCACAATAGGCAAGACAATATAAATGTAGATATTTTATTATTTTAACCCTTTTCTCTTTGATTGCTATGTTCCAATGGATAAATACTTTATTTTGGAGAGGGTATTCAGTGTTACTACCCTTTCATACTCTCCAGAGATCCCGAAGGGAAGTCTATAGCAGCAGCCAAAGTCAACAGCAGCAGCCTGGACCTGGTAAGGAAACACTGTTGGTAAGGAGGGGTACTATATCATCAAGACCCAGTGCAAAAAAGTGTCATGAATCACAAGATTCCACTCAGATAAGTGCACATGCAGACCTGTAACTTCAAGGGATGCCTACTTAGAGAGAACCAGAAAGGGATGAAAGGTATACCTAGCCCCGGTACCGTAACAACTTAGGAAAGGAGCCCTAAATGGAGGACATTCTCTGCCTGTTTAAATGTTGCAGTTAGATATATAAGGATAACTGGGAAAGTTATTAGCAATAAAATTCAATTTGGTTCTGACACTCACTATTTATACACAAGCAAGTACCTAACTTGAATTTTATGTAGCTGATGGAAGCCAAGCCAGTTTGATCAAATAAAGCCCAGTGGCTATACAAATTATTATTGATTTTTTAAACACCTGTTTAAAAACCTACACTTAACCTACTACTTTGCACCTAAATGTACATTGTGCAGTTGAATGAGTCTTATATGTAACTGAATGTAACTGAGACATTATTAATGGCACAAGAGCAAACTATCCCACTGCGTAGGAAAGATAGGAAGTATGGCAAAAGATCACCTTGGCTTAACCAGGAGATCTTCAATTATCTAAAACTAAAACTAGGTCAAATTACAAAGGATGAATATAAATAACTCAAGTATTTAGGGACAAAATTAGAACGGACAAGGCACAAAACGAGATCAAACCAGCTAGAGACATAAAGGGTAACAAGAAAACATTCTACAAATACATTAGAAGCAATAGGAAGACCAAGGAGAGGGTAGGCCCGTTACTCAATTGGGGGGGGGGGAACAATAGTAGAAAAGGTGTGTTAAGGCTCCTTCCCCACTCTGAACTTTAGGGTACAGATGTGGGGGTGCATGAAAACTTCTTAGCTTAACTACCAGCTTAGATCTGGTCCGCTGCCACCACTCCCAATGTGCTAATTCCCTTCCCTGGGTAGCCTTGAGAGACTCTTCACCAATTCCCTGGTAAATACAGATCCAAACCCCTTGGATCTTAAAACAAGGAGAAATTAACCATCCCCCCCTCCTCTTTCCCACCAACTCCTGGTGGATCAAGATCCAACCCCCTTGGATCTAAAAAACAAGGAAAATCAATCAGGTTCTTAAAAAGAAGGCTTTTAATTAAAGAAAAAAGTAAAAATCATCTCTGTAAAATCAGAATGGAAAATAACTTTACAGGATAATCAAACTTAAAGAGCCCAGAGGAACCCCTTCTAGCCTTAGGTTCAAAGTTACAGCAAACAGAGGTCAACACCCTAGTAAAAGGTACATTTACAAGTTGAGAAAACAAAGATAAAACTAACACGCCTTGCCTGGCTGTTTACTTACAAGTTTGAAATATGAGAGACTTGTTCAGAAAGATTTGGAGAGCATGGATTGATGTCTGGTCCCTCTCAGTCCCAAGAGCGAACAACCACCAAAACAAAGAGCACAAACAAAAGCCTTCCCCCCACCAAGATTTGAAAGTATCTTGTCCCCTTATTGGTCCTTTGGGTCAGGTGTCAGCCAGGTTACCTGAGCTTCTTAACCCTTTACAGGTAAAAGGATTTTGGAGTCTCTGGCCAGGAGGGATTTTATAGTATTGTACACAGGAGGGCTGTTACCCTTCCCTTTATAGTTATGACAAGGTGGAAATGGCAGAGGTGCTTATTGGTGGCGATTGGATGTCTAACATAGTGAATGCCAGTGAAAATGAGGTAGGATCAGAGGCTAAAATAGGGAAAGAACAAGTTAAAAATTATTTAGACAACTTAGATGTCTTCAAGTAACAGGGCCTGATGAAATGCATCCTAGAATACTCAAGGAGCTGACTGAGGAGATATCTGAGCCATTGGCGATTATCTCTGAAAAGTCATGGAAGACAGGAGAGATTCCAGAAGACTGGAAAAGGACAAATGTAGTGCCTATCTATAAAAAGGGAAATAAAGACAACCTAGGGAGTTACAGACCAGTCAGCTTAATTTCTGTACCCCGAAAGATAATGGCGCAAATAATTAAGCAATCAATTTACCAACATCTAGAAGAGAATAAGGTGATAAGTAACAGTCAGCAGGGATTAGTCAAGAACAAATCATGTCAAACCAACCTGATAGCTTTCTTTGACAGGGTAACAAGCCTTGTGGACTGGTGGGGGAAAATGGTAGAGGTGATATAACTTGACTTTAGTAAAGCTTTTGATACTGGCTTGCATGACCGTCTCATAAACAAACTAGGGAACTGAAACCTAGATGGAGCTACTATAAGGTGGGTGCATAACTGCTCGGAAAACAGTTCCCAAAGAGTAGTTATTAGTGGTTCACAGTCATGCTGGAAGGGCAAAATGCATGGGGTCCTGCAAGGATTAGTTCTGGGTCCGGTTCTGTTCAATATCTTCATCAATGATTTAGATAATGGCATAGAGAGTACACTTATAAAGTTTGCGGATGATACCAAGATGGGAGAGATTGCTAGTGCTGTGGAGGATAGGATTATAATTCAAAATGATCTGGACAAACTGGAGAAATGGTCTGAAGTAAATAGGATGAAATTCAATAAGGACAAATGCAAAGTACTCCACTTAGGAAGGAACAATCAGTTGCACACGTACAAAATGGGAAATGACTGCCTAGGAAGGAGTATTGTGGAAAATGATCTGAGATCATCGTGGACCACAAGCTAAATATGAGTCAGTGTAACACTTTTGCAAAAAAAGCAAACATCATTCAGGGATGTATTAGTAAGTGTGTTGTAAGCAAGACATGAGAAATAGTTCTTCTGCTCGACTCTGAGCTGATTAGGCCTCAATTGGAGTATTGTGTCCAGTTCTGGGTGCCAAATTTCAGGAAAGATGTGGACAAATTGGAGAAAGTCCAAAGAAGAGCATCAAAAATGATTAAAGGTCTAGAAAACATGACCTATGAGGGAAGATTGAAAAAACTGGGTTTGTTTAGTCTGGAAAAGAGAAGACTGAGAGGGGACATAACAGTTTTCAAGTACATAAAAGGTTGTTACAAGGAGGAGGGAGAAAAATTGTTCTTAGCCTCTGAGAATAGGACAAGAAGCAGTGGGCTTAAATTGCAGCAAGGGAGGTTTAGGTTGGACAATTAGGAAAAACCTTCCTAACTGTCAGGGTGGTTAAACACTGGTTGCGTAGGGAGGTTGTAGACTCTCCATCATTGGAGATTTTTAAGAGCAGGTTACACAAACACCTGTCAGGGATGGTCTAGATAATACTTAGTCTTGCCATGAGTGCAGGTAACTGGACTAGATGACCTCTTGAGGTCCCTTCCAGTCCTATGATTCTATGAAAAATATTTCCTAGTACATTATTACTAGAATTTATTTATTCTAACCACAAACTGTTTACATTCAAATCCACATTGTATTAGTTCAACACACTGAGGCCCAAATCAGAAAAGCACTTAAGCATGTGGTTAATTGTAAGCAGACTTCAATGGCACTCATGTTTAAATTAAGTAGATCAGGGCCTTTACTATATAACCAATTTTCACTAACCTAAACCTTCAATACAGCATATTATTTATTACCATACAAATACTGTATAAGCACTAGAAACATCAAACTTCCTATGACACAAAAGACAGAGATCACATTTTGATATAAGGTGTCCTTTGTACAGGGGCTTGAGAAGGTAACTAGAATCAAGACTCCTGGGTTCCAGTCAAGCTTTGCCATGGATTTGCTATGTGCCTTTACAGAATACAGTTAGCCATATTTAAATAGGAAAATTATACATAACTCACAGGGATGAACTGATAGTTTATGAATAAGTTTGGTCTAAATTTTCAAATTTTGATTATGCAATGAAATTTTGCATTGAATTTACAAGCAAATTCTTTTAATGTAGTGTTTTGTATGTATATACGCATGTCCCCATACATTTTTTTTTTAAATGTGCAATTGCAACAATCCATCACCTGGTCCATCAGAGAGTTTGAAGGTCCACACAGCACAGATCTCTACCTGAAGTGGAGTAACTGTGTGCTGGCAGCAGTATTATCATGTGTTTATTTCCCCCGTTAGAGGGTTTCATTCGAGTCCTCCAGGTTGAGAGTCTGCGCTGAGCCTGTAAGATCATTGAGCTCACATCTCAGAGACAGAGAGGGTTATTGTGCCCTCTATATCCTGGGGGCTTGAATGCCCTTAGAGTAACACAGACAGGCATCCAGTGCTGTCTAAAGTTATGTCTACACTTGACGCTGGGGGTGTGATCCCCAGCTTGCATACACATACTTGTGCTAGCGCTCATTGAGCTAGTGAGCTAAAAATGGTTGTGTAGTGAGTGGTGGCATGGGCTAGCTGTCCTAAGTACAAACCCAAGAGGACCCTGTATGTACATACATACATACACACACCTCTACCTCGATCTAACGCTGTCCTCGGGAGCCAAAAAAATCTTACCGCGGTATAGGTGAAACCGCGTTATATTGAACTTGCTTTGATCCACCGGAGTGCGCAGCCCCGCCCCCCCCCCCCCCCCCCGGAGCACTACTTTACCGCGTTATATCCGAATTCGTGTTATATCGGGTCGCGTTATATCGAGGTAGAGGTGTACCTGTAGCCATAGCCCCAGTTACAGCAGACTCCCCAGCACTGCTCTTTTGGACCACAGTGCTGCCTGCATTCTCCACAGCACAGCTTGCTACAACCCTGCTCCCAGATACAAGTTTCACTCTCAACCCCTACCTGGGTATGCTCCCACATTAGAGCTTGCAAGGGGGTCCTTGGAAAGCAGCCTAATAAATGTGTTCCACAGTTCCTGTTTTGGGGGAAACCTCCTCTCCACCCCCACCAAATTCAGGCCTTTGAATCATCTTTATCCTGCTCTAGCTGTTTTACACAGCATAAAGAGGTCAGTGATGGAGTGTGGATCTAACTCTTGATACCTATTGGAGTTCAAGTCCTTCGTAATTATGCCTTCCAGGGGGTTTCAACAGGGTTTGAATCTAGAACCTTCAGTTCTGCAGCATAGATCTCTACCACTTGAGATAAAGCAGTAATACCATTATCTGGCAGCAACATTAGACTTATCCTCTGTGGACCAACCTTTGGGCTATACTGGAATGCTCAAATTTTTCTCAAGGTTTTTGAGGAGAGGAAGGCTGCAGGAGGGGTAATTTGAAAGAAGTGTGGGGTATTTTCCTTTATTTTTTGTTCTCCTATAAGCCTAATTATTTAGCGTTTTGTTTTTAGATTTGGTTGTGCTTTTAAATAATTGTTAATGTCTAGAGAGTAGGAGAGATGCCTCTTTTGTCTGTTTTATAAATTTAAATAAAGTAATGTATGCAGCTTTTCTGGTTGATAGTGTCTGAGACGGAGATGAAAGAAGCTCTCAACCATGCCTGTAGCTGTTTCCTTTGCTTTACACTGACTCAGACCTTCTAAGCTTCAGAGTCAAACACAGACACAATCATGGAATCTTATGATATAGATATAGGGCCAAATTATACCCCTCCTTGGGGAATAATGCAAAGGGGTCAAGAATCTCTATGGGTTTCAATTCATTAAGTTTCCTTTGCATCCTCCAATTGTGGAAAACAAGATTTGCTCAATGGACAGCAGGAAATCTAGTAAATCTCATGCAATCTGCAAAGACTGTGGCATTTGCATAGAGGTAAGGGTACCTGTGCAAATTCCCCTCCTCCCATGAGATTATGGTGCCCTGAGGGAGCCATGCTCCTATTTATTTCCTACATACCTTAAACTCCCTATCCTCCCTAAACTCCTATAGAATGTAATAGGGATGAAACAAATATGGTTGTATAGAAATTAACATTAAAAACATATAGGACCAGATCCACAGCTAGTGTAAAGTAAGGTATCTCTTTTGAAGTCAATGGAGCTCTTCCATTTATATCAACTGAGGATCTGGAACATCAAATTTAAAAGAGTAACATTTTGTCTATACTATTTTTACCCACCCTATATAACGTTACAAGAATACAATTTTCTATTAAAATCTCCAGTGCTGTAATAGAAAAATGAGAACCTTCTATTGGACTTTTCCAAAAAAGGGAGTTTGATTGCAAAGGGGAAACCTACATAACAACAACAATATAATATTTTGCAGGAAAAACACACTGTTTGAGGTTCCCTTCTTGTTTCACCCTTTCCAAAGGTAGGCATGTTCCCACCCCACCACCAAACCACAATCTTAAATGCTCGGACAGTTTCTGCAAAGTCAAAGGTATGGGGGAGGGTGGGTAATCCAACAAAATTTGGCCCATTTCAGGGAAATTGCCACTATTTTACAATCTGCCATGGGAAATTTCTAAGGGCATGACAGTGGCTCACTCTGGAGTAATATCAGTACTGAAAGTTGTAGAGCACTTAAAATTAAGCCAGTGAACTACACGTTCCCTACACAAGTAGATGTTATGTAATTAGGGGCACATAATAGACTGTCACTGAAGGAGAGAAGGCATGGACAGAGGGAACTGGAAATGACTTCTAGCATGCCAGGGAAGTGGCATTATAGAAACCAGAATGCTGTCCTTTTGCAGTGCTTTCAATGGATGCAACAACTCTTCTTGCCGGCTAAAATAGCAGCTGAAAGAAAAGGGCATGTATAATAGTGTTTCATGCACCCGAATGCCACACAAATATATGGAGCACCTGTGGATATAACCAAGCGAGAGAGTAGTAGTCTAATTTTTACTCCTCATATAGCAGTGCAATGAATAATAGGTTAGATCAATTTTAGTCAATGGAGGGAATGTTCCTCACATCACTGAGCCAGTAAATCATTACATATGGAAAATATAGTTGCCAGTATTAGGAAAAGATAATTTATATATATATATATATATATATATATATATATCAATAAATTGATTTAAAATAATTTATATATATATAAATTAATAAATATTCAAGAAATAGTACAATTTTGTATGGGAAGTCAAATCAGTAAAGCTCATTAAAATCTGCTATAGACAACTAGTGTTGAATAATTCATCAGCTGTTTAATACATTTCCTAAAAAACATGTAAATTACTTTTATTGCTGAGCTAATTCTAACTTTTCATTTTGTGAAGGGATTATTTTTTTTTCCCCAGCACAAGGCTGGGAAAGTTTAATTGCAAATTGATTAACATGAAGCTTTGCTAATTAAATCAGCCGAAGGAGATTTAGGCTGACACCATGCTAGGTGCTCAAATTAAGGGACTGTCCCATTGCATTAAATACAGTACATTTATCACAGATAAACTAACAGCCTATTTATTTGAGTTGACAGCTAATGGAGGAAGAAAATGAATCTTTACAGTATTGTATGTAATAGGTACACAGCTGCTTTGCTGCTAATTGCAGCTTTAACAGGTTTCTAAACAATTAAAAATGATTTAAATAAATGTCATTCCCAAACTGAACTATGCGTATAATAAAACTCCAAGTAAATACTTTGTTAATGTGACAGTGTATCAGCCCAAAGAATTGTAAACTTATTTGCTGTGTGTTTGTGTCTATGAACAATTAAGGAGGAAGTTGTGTAAAGCCAGGAAAATTAATGTTTGGTGAAAGTACATAAAATTAAACCAAATGACCATGTAATATTTAAATTAAACTTCACATTCTATTTTATTTATTTAATTGGTCATTATTATCCATCTTTATTTATTTATTTTGTATAAACAGTGTTCAGCTTCCCTAGGATTTTTAATGAGCTATGGAAAGAACAATGTGAACAAGAACAATAGAATCAGTAGATGTCATTTAGTTTCAATGATGTTTCAAAATTAGAAAGAAATATTTTTTTTAGATGCCAGGAAAACTGGAATGTTTTCTGAGTTTTTGCCATTCCCAGTATAGGTAAGTCATTTTGATGCCACTTTATTTATCTTGAGAAACAATACAAATCAACTCTTCAGAAGTATGCCATTGTTATGTCAACCAAGACAACACATCACTAAAAGGATATGGAAATGTATGTTATATCTGGATGCTGTGCATTTTGCTGTGCAGGCTAGTACGTACTGTATTGTCATGCTTCTCCCAGAAATACTACCCTTAGAAGACATTTCTGTAATGTCTTTCTCAACAGTAAAGAAACATCTGGCACTATGCAACTGTTACAGTAAGACTGGAGACTTTCCTGGAGCAATGTCAGTCTATCAGATAAGTGGGAAATACAGATATTTACCACATTAAATTAACATATTGCCATTGTAAAAATGTTATTGAGCTGGCAAAGGTCAAGTCAAAGACCAATATATACTATATATAATGGGCCTGAAATTCAGACTGTAGTTATGTATATTCATGTGCAAATCCAGATCTGTGATTACACATGGCTAGATCAGTGTTTAGCGTTATTTCCATGCAAATTAGATTTGTGTACCAAAATCTAGCAATTGTGCACACAAAATAGGCATGCAATAGTACATGCACAAATGCACACCTACATAGGGTTTGAGTATGAGGCTTCAGATGGTTAGTAGCCATAAAATACCAACCTCAACTTGAAAGTTCTTGACGTTCCCTGGCTAAAGTAAAAGGCCTTAAATGATACATGACAACATTCATGAACCATAAACACAGCTGAAAATGTAATTAGCTAGGCACATCCAGCTTTGGTGAACTGAAGAGGATCTAACAGCAATAGAGAACACTTATTTTTCCTACCTAGGGTACATCAGACCAAAACAAACACCACAGTGTGATTGCAACTAGCACATTAGTACCATAATGAAATCATTACAATTAAGCACTTGTTCTATTTACTGACTGTTGATATTTTAAAAAACCCAAACCCTCAGACCAAATAAAATAACAAATTCCAGCTTCAAAGGATCTGAGCAAAATGTAGACTGAAAACAATAAGAATTTATCTATGAAACAGAACCACTGGCTTTTCTTCCTTAGCCTCCCGCCCACACTCCCCACCCCTCAATTCTCTAGGTGAACAAACAAAAGAGAAAGCTCAGCAGCAGCTGGTTGTGCACAATGCTTGTAAAGTGACAATGATCATTAGGGATATTACTATCATCATTAAGACTACAAACTAGATTATAATCTGTAAATGAACTGGATGGCATGCAAGTTTTTGATACTGCTTGTATTCTATGTTACCCTTGCCCAGTTGACTGTTTGGGTGCTTTGCAATTTTCCAGGAGAAGATTTTTTTATAGATTGTGTTTTTTCTGGTTTATAAACCAACAATAATTTTTTTAAAAAGTTTCATACTAAAACATCTGTTGACTTGACTACAAGGTGATTGAGATATGCTCCAAAGTCAGCTCCATGCACAGGATGAGATTAAAGCCTTCTCATAGGAAACTGATTCAATATCTTACACTACGAACAATAAAGATGCTATTTGGCTAACTGCACATTTTGCACAAACATCTCCAGGCAACACCAAATGGTAAGACTTGACTCAACTGAGAGTGAAATTCACCCCTGTGCAGAGCTCCACCACTGAGTACCACTTTAAAAATGTAAAAGCCTCATGCTGACCTACTGCACTGGGGTGAATTTTACCCTTAAATGTTTTGGCACCTAATTTAGTACCAACTCCCCAAGCAGATCTCCCTACTGAATATATGCAGCTATAGTATTGGCTAGTTGCTATGCTTTGCAACGATAAATGCACGTTACTAGAGTTGATCATTTGGAGAATATTTCAAAACCACAATATAATCCATCTTTTCCAATTTCTGATTAGTAGCTCTGCTCTCAATTCCTCTCAAAAGAAATCAAAGAGATAATACCATCGAAATGTTAATTTTACTTAAATGTAAGGATTAACTACCTTTTCCCTTAACAACATCTTGTGCGTGCTCTAACTTGCCTTGTGGAGCTTTGAAATGACAAAGATTTATACTTTGGTTCTTTTGTACCCTTTTTCTATAGGAAGAGGGGTTCTGTTGAAATATGAGAGTGAATTTATTGTTTACAGAAGTCAGGGACTGATAGTGTGATCATAAATCATACACAGTTCAGGGACACCCTGAATAAGAGTTCCTATAGCTCTGCTAATGTAAATTAATCCTGGCTTGCAAAGGAGATTCTATTCTTGTCCAGATCTCTGTTGAACATGTTGCCAGTTGTGCAATGGTTTTAATGATGTGAACAAACAGATTGAGACAATCCAATATCTTTTCACTTGTGAGTGACCCTAACCAAGATATGATTCCAATTCTACAAAGACTAGTTTTCAAGCTGCAGGCCCTCAATGCCCCTTGGAGTCCGTAGGAATTGATGTGACTCAGCAATTCAGTGCAGCGTTCAGCATGTTACAGGATCGAGCCAAACACTGATTTTCTGTGAGCTGTGTTTTGTCGGTGGTGACATGCAGTAATAGCATGGTTGTTATAAAATATGATGGTATTTGCCAGGATTATAACTTGCAAAAAGGATCACAAAGCTATTACTGTATTTCACTACACACATGCTGGGTTCTTCAGTGCCTAATAAACTTCTGTTTACAAAGGAAACAAAAGGGCCTCTTACCTCACACATTGGGTTTTAACTTGATATAATTTCACACATACCACTGAGTTACTTCTCATTAATAAAGGTTTGCATTTTGCAGTGGGGTGGAGTGAAGCAGGAGCTGATGACTTTTTTTTTTTTTTTAAGAAACACTAACAGTTATTAAAAAGCTTGCATGACTGTGTACGAGGGCGTGCAACATACATGTGGATTTTCAAATTATTTGGGATGATATTCACCACCGTGCAGGGGGCTAGTACAACACTTATGTGCCTCGGACTTCTGCACTGGGGTGAATTTCATCCCTCCGGAGATAAAGAAATGGTTATCATGCCACACCAGGAACAATCAATGCATATTACCAAAGTATGCACAATATGAGAGAGGACGAGAAAGAGAGACCACTAATCAGGTCAATGTAAACTATGGAGAGAGAGAGAGAGAGAGAGAGAGAGAGATCTCGCATCATTTTCTATGACCAGAAAAACACAAAATATGCTGAAAGAGAAAATTTGCATAAAGTGCCCAAGCTTATGCAGAACTTTTCAAATGTAATCTCATTAAATGAGACCTATACAGTGAAAATATTTATTATTCATTCAGTAGCTTGGTAGCCGCTCAGTATTTTGCATTTTTTTATTGTTATCCAGCATCATACACGTGCCTTACAATTTTAGCCATCACTATCCACTGATCCTTCTCCAGCTCCTTGTTTAGTTATGTGATTATGAAGACTACAGAGTATTCTCTTTTCATGTGTTTTGCTCTCTCCCTAGAATATTTACCTCCTGTTTCCATGAGTCAAGCTGAATCATGATAATGACTGTGTATACTGAATTTTATTGCCCTGCAAAAATTCCCTGTCATTTTAAATTATGATTTAAATCCATTTGGATTGCCTTTAATGAAATAACTTTTTCGGATAAGTTTTCCAGTGCTGTCTTTGGTTAATGTGCCCACTACCATCACCCTTGTTCAATAGGATCTGTAGTCCCCTTCCAAAATCTCTTTGCATTAGTACATTGATACCTCCTCCTCTCCTACCAAGTTGGGGTTAAATGTAAACGTTGACTGATTTCCCTGTCTCTTTATCCATCTTCAGAATTCTGGGATGGTTCTCATTAAGTCCTGGTGTTCTGTCACTCCTGATTTTCTCCATTAGTTACTCCTCTCCCCCTCCCCCCCCCATTAAAAATGTTTGCGTTGCTAGATCGTTCTTTAACCTCTTATGAATAGTGAGGAAAGGATTTAACAACTTCTGCTTCTTCTGGCAGTAAATTTCTATTGTTTTATTGCTTAAGAGAAACCTATTATATTCATGGACTACTTGTTCTTTATGAAATTGGGTAACTTCTAATCATTTACCTTAAACTGTCCATCAATAGTCTTTCTTTACCTTCACTATTCAAGCAGAATCTTTACACTCAACATTTTTCTACTTTTCCAATAAGTCTCCATCATGGGACCTGATTTGCAATCCTTATTGATGAGCAGTTCCTAATATGAACAGTTCTACTGACGTCAATGGGACTTCTCATGTAGCTGTTCAGCATAGGGTGACCAGATGTCCCGATTTTATAAGGACAGTCCCGATTTTTGGGTCTTTTTCTTATATAGGTTCCTATTATCCCCCATCCCCTGTCCCGATTTTTCACACTTGTTGTCTGGTCACCCTAGTTCAGCATCAAAAGGAATGGCTGCACTGATTGGTGTTTATGTCCGACATTGTCTATTTTTCTCATTCATGACATTACTCTTTATACTTCCTTTTTTAATCCTTTTTTCCCTGTTACATCCTGGTGTACTTATAACCAGATGATAAACACAACTCTTGGGCATATATGGATTTAGTTTTGTTCACTTTTTATTTCCCCCCATGCTCTCTCTCCACTGATTTATTCTCCTTGCTTTCAGTCAACACTTCATCCTAAATTTCCTCTGTTATAACTAAATGCCTTTAATTTTGCCCTTTTAAAATCCCAATTACAAATCTAACACAGTAGCATCAATGTTTCCCCACCACTAGAATTACAGTCTTACCCAAGGAAATACTCAAAAGGATCGGTATTATTTGGTCTCAGACAGTCAAATGTAACACTTATAATTATTATAAAGTTAGCTCATGCAGTTACCATAAGGCCTGAGTAAAGGGCAAATCATAGATGCACTACCCAAGTAGCAGACCAAGGACTGAATTATATCTTAGAGACACATTTCGATCTCCACTTCCCACTTGCTCCAGGGAGCAAGTAATTGCATCAGCCGTTCCCTGGTGCAAATTACTTCCCCATCCATACTGGCTCAGCTGTGCAGTAATGGCCTCTTAGCAGCTGCTCAATGCCCTTCTGTGCACAGACTGACAATGCGCACACACACCAAAGTGATCCTTACTCCCATGGCTCCTAAATGAGTCTTCTGTTGTTACAAACAATTATTGTTTTATTTTTCTAAGCAACTTCCAAACAAATGCACACTTTGAAGCAGGCACTCAAGGTTCTCTATAACATAGTAAATGATATGAAATATGGTTAATACATTATAATAGAAAACTATCCTGTAAAAATTCAAATATATTTGTGTATTAAGAGATTTGAATGATTTTTTAAATGCTTTCTGATTAGTTCTCTATTTATTTCCAAGGGGGAAAAAAACATCCCAGGCTTTCATTTAATTCACAGAGATATTCCAGTAATGATTCTATCCCATTATGTAATTCCACTTCCTTCTCTTCCCCCCGAGAAAAGACTTCACAACAGGGCTCCAGATATTGTAAAATGTTTTTTTTTTAAAGTGCATCATTTTATAGGAGCAATCTATTTAGGATTTTGTGGGATTACCTTTCACTGGAGAACTGGGAAAAATATGCAACTTCTAGTAATATTCAGGTGCTCAGATACTCAGGGATGAGAGTGGTATAGAAACCAATATAGAATAGATTGGAATAGTCCATAGCTGTGTAAAAGTGGAGGTCAAATTCTCCTTGTAGCAGGGCAGTCACCCCGCTCTGGCTCTGAAAGGATGAAAGGCCAGTCCTTGGAGAGGGCTGGGGCTGAGAGTCAATCATGACTGGGCTTGAGGCAGCCAGGCTGGGCCCTATAAAAGAGCTGCAGGGCCAGAAAGCAGAGAATCTCTCTCTAGCCATGGAGAGAGAAGGACCTAGCTGCCTGGGACAACAGAGGGGAAAGCAGTGCTGGGGAAAGGCAAGAGGAGCTGGGGAGCTCCAACCTGGCAACTACCCAGGCTGAGGCCTTGTTTAAGGCCTAAAGAGGTACCGGGGTTGAAGAGGTGTAGCCTGGGGATAGGCAGAGGCAGCTGGTCCTACCCCCTTGCCAGTGATGAGCGACCAGTACAGACTGCAGTCTGCCCCAGAGAACGGGGGCTAGATGACTGGCAGTAGCCACTGAGCCAAGGTGGGAATAGAGGGCTAGGGGTTCCCCTGGGAGGGGAGACCCATAGTGTGGGGATAATGGTGGGGCAGAACCCTGAGGTAAAGGGTACCGGGGTCTGGGAGAGACACGGGGGCCTGAGGCAGGTGAGACACTGGCCAGCAGAGGGAGCTCCGGAGCTGGAATTGAGCTAATTCCCAGATGACCAGCAGGAGGCGCCGCAGTGGTGAGTGCTCGATCCGCTACACTCCTATACTACAGCAGTGAGTTACCAAAACTGTTAGGTAAGGGACAGTATTCTCCATTAATTTAGTCCAGTACTACTCCAATATTACTACCCTCTTAGCCATTGATTTAGCTTCTAGCCTGTAGCTAAAATTTGAGCAAATTAGAAATCAAGGCAAATTTTTAAACTGATGTATTAGAGGACTGATGTAATAATAAAATAAAATTGTTCAGCATCACTGTAATTTCAGTTATGTCTTTTAATGAACTCTAAGCTTTAATAGGCTGATAAAATGGTAGTTATTAGCCAGAGTTACAACCATATTCAAATCAACAATTTAAGATAAATAAGATTTACCGGTGTAAATAAGTAATATCCAGCTAATTGGACAAATACTGTATAGTGGAATCAATAGCATGAAGTCTCCTATGGATAAATTTCTTATTGGTTCCACATAACGGAAGTTTTGGCAGTCAAGGCTATTAGTTTCTGATTATTTTTTCTCCACAAATCAGATAAATAGGAGGAAGAAAACGGTTTTCTGGTACACAAGACAAGAGCAAGATAAAGATGCCATTATGATTCTCTCTAAAACTTCAGCATCTCAAATATTCCTTCTGCTCGTATGTCTGAAGCACTAACATTAACCTTATTTTGTTTGTATTACGGCACAGTGACTAGCCTTTCCAGCTCAGATCCAGGACCCATTATGTTAGGCATCACAAACACATATTAAAATAGACAGTCTCTGTCCTGAATTGCTTACACCTAAATAGACAATACAGATAGAGAGAATGGCCAAAAAGGCATGGAAAACTGAAATAATTTACCCAAAGTCATATAGCAAGTTACTGGCAGAGTTGGGAACAGATCTCAGGTCTCTGGAGTTCCAGCCTAGTGCCACACCCACCAGAACAGAGTCTCTATAAACTTCTAGATCAACTATAGTTCCATATTATCTTCCTCCTCCTCTTAGGTGATTATTAACCCAAGACCCTTTTCATAGCCAAATTCTTAGCCTAGAGTTAGTAAATAAGAATTTGAGTAGTGTGTTTATGATTATTTTATCTTGTGCTTGTGAACTGTGCTGGATTGACAGCTCTAGTAGATGAAAATATTTTGTTATGTAAGTAGCAGGCGCAGCCATGCTGAAACTATTCTCAGCTGATTGGACTTTAAAACTATTCTGTGCTTTAAAAGCTTGATGCCAATACCAGATGGGAGTTTTAAATATGGGCCCAGTTCTTTTGCATGTAAAATTCCTATTGACTTCGAAAGGATTTCCACGGATGGGACAACTAAATCAAACAAAGTCATTGCTCCGCAGAATTTACAATCGTAGTTTGTAGTCAGGTGGAAGATACAAACAAAGTGTAAGGAAGATAACAGTGAAACAGCTAATTTTGCATGGTAGTCAGGTAGACACCTGCCTAGCCATCGTCATCAAGCAGTTTTTTTCCAGGCATCATGGAAGAGGTTAATCTTATTCTCCATATATGGTATGCATAGTATCAGGTTTAGTATATTACCTTCATGCTAGTCTGATCTGAGGAGCAGAGTTTTCTGACACCACTAGTATTTTTCATCAAATTATATGAATGTACTTTCACAATTTGAAAAATAACAAGGTACTTGAGCTTTGATATTTTTAGCTAAAGTAAAATTATTTAGTTAACTACAGCCATTAGAAACCACTAAATAAGAACCATCAAGTGGAAATTATGAACTGTCAACCAACCACAATATTCTCATTTCAAGTCATCAGACTGGAACAGATTTCAAGCGAGTTCAGTTTCACTGTTGCATATTGAAATTTTGTTTTGCATTATGGCATCCTAACACTATGGGCCAAATTCTATCCTCAGATACACAGGTGCACCACTCATTCATGTCAAAGGATTTATCCAAGGAGCAAATTGCTCCTATGAGTGGAATTTCAACTTTAGGAATAACCTGCAGATTCAGTGGATGTCGTTAAATTCTATATACCCCAGTGTAGTTCCTAATGAAGTTCTATCTGAGAGCAGAATTGTTTGTGGACCTTTTTTGTTCACTGCACAAATGTTGTGGTTTGAATTGTTTTTGTTAAAAGCTAGACATGATTTAGATATAAAAAAGATAAAGGGGAGATTGCACATTAGCTGTAGCACAAGACTCCCTTAGTTTTAACAGAAATGGCATGTGCTTATCTAGAAGAGATGAGATCCTAGTGTGAGGATCCCCCAGTAATGCTATTACTCTCTGAGCATCTGATATTAGTATTATTCATTTGTATTACAGTAATATTGGAAGCCACAGCCAAGGTCAGGGCCCCCGTTGTATGGGGGTCCCTACCCAGAGAGCTTACATTCTAAATAGACAAGAGTGGAAGAAAGAAAATATCACCCTGATTTTACAGATGGCGTGCTGGGGTGCAAAGAGGTTACATAATTTTCCCAAGGTCATACATGGGGTCTGTGGCAGACCCAGAAACTTCATTGAACCCAGATCTCCCGATTGTCCAGCTATACCAGAAGGACAGGAGACATTTGATATGGTTTTAAACAGGCCACAACTTTATTATTAGATGTCTGGGACAACCTGGCAGATAAGTGTACAGTGCAGGTAACCC
The DNA here is from genome assembly GCF_028017835.1 of Emys orbicularis. Taxonomy (NCBI): domain Eukaryota; kingdom Metazoa; phylum Chordata; order Testudines; family Emydidae; genus Emys; species Emys orbicularis. The sequence goes on along the minus strand of NC_088686.1, from coordinate 90,289,864 downwards.
CATGTTCATTCAATAACTTCCCAGGGGGCTTCCGCCAGCCCCCTCCCTTTTTCCATCCAGATCCCTCAGCCAACCCATTGCTGGGACTTTACTATTCACCCCTCCGCCCCCATAAGAAAGAGACCTATAAGAAGGGGGTGGGTTTGCTTCCTGCTGTACCATTCATAGAAGCCCACAAATCCTTTCTACCCATCAAGCCAGTCACTGTATCCCTTCCCTATGGAGTACCTGCACTGGACATCCACCCCACACTTATATAATGAGCTGCAAACATACAGCCTACCTCTCTTCATGCCACATGTCGTCAAAGCCTTCCCCGAACCAGCTATGGGGAAGGCGAAACCCCCCCAACTCCACCTGTGCCAATTCCATCCCAGTCCTCCTAAAAAGGGGTGGCTAGAGCAATGCCCACAGCAGGTCTTGACCAAACCTGATATTTCACCACCTAAAGGGGAGGGAGGGTGGGTGTTGCCTCCATCTGCTCTGTGTAAAAGGCAGCTTCACTGTACGAGGTTGCCCCTTTCAAGCGCTTCTGCCCATCCAGTTCCCAGGGGAAGAGTCAGTGTTGCCACGCTGGCTCCTTGTCCCCTTTTACAGCAGTTTGACCTCTCCCCCTCCCCGCCAGCCATAAAACATTGGTCCCTTCGTTTGGCCAGCCAGCCAAATTCCCACCACTTAAAGGTGCAGTGCGGTCAATTGCATTCCAGTGCCTTAAGACCATCCCTCCTGAGTCTGCACTCATTTAGAGTGCATTAAGTTAAAAAGGACTGAGACTCAACTGAGATTTGAGTCTCAAACAGCACTCATGCCAGAGTAGCACAGTGCAGTTATATCTTCTTAGGGGAAATAATGGAGAACTACTTCAAATGTGTGTAGATCACAGCTAGGCCATTTCACCTCTTTATCCTTCCAAGATAGATCAAATACATTCCTTGATTTTTATGATATGGGTTTTTCTTTGAATTAAAAGAACCGATGGGATGGGATGGGATGGAGGACAGCATGGGAGGGAGAGGGTAGGAATGGATGCACTTGATTTATAAGCATGCAAAATTTGCCTTGTGGTGCTTTGCCAAAATTTCCATTCCTCTCATAGCACACGATTAATGTTACTTACTGCCCAAAGGTGAACACATTTCAGTAATAAAATCCACCCTGTATATCTGCAGAACACTTTCCCCTGAACACTGGTAAAAAACTTACACTGATGTCAAATGGGGTTTTACCTGAAAAGGAGTACAGGGTAGGGCCTGTGGTGTATGAGGAAAGTGTGAAATTTCTAAAACACTTTAATAATAGCACTTACAAAAGATATGGCAAGCTATTTGCCCCAGTGGGAGTCTTTATTATCTAGATGGCCTTCCTATTAGTAGAAATTTGGCAGTAAAGTCTTATCTGCATTAGAATCTTATCACAAGTGTAGGTGCTCTTTTGTAAACACTGCACTGGTGAAAAAACTGACTTGCACATGGCACAGCTAATCCCAATTTCAGACAATTTTAGCTTATTTATTTTATGACATGAGGTTTCAAACTGAGATAAGATACACTAACACAAGTCATGGAGTTCACACCAACACAGAGCACTACACCAGGAGTTTGCACTGGTTCAGCTATATTGATGCTAAAAACCTTAATGCAGACAAGATCTCAGTTTTTCTGATCATGAATTATGTGAATTAGAGCTTTCCTCACTGGAGATCATAATGCACTGTGTGCTAAGGGTAAGTTTTGTAATTACTGAAGATCCATAGCACTCGTCAGTCAGTTTCCTCCCAATACGTTTTCTTCCTCTGCCTTTGTTTATTTTATGGTCTGACTTGTATGGCCTGTAAAACTAGTTCTGATGGCAAAGGGTAAGGAAAAGAAAGGAAGAGAAAAGTTAAATGAATTTTGTGTAGTTTCCGACATAATTGTGGTTTATATTTGCAACTAAAGATATTCCTCTCTGACAGGATCTGGGATAACTGTATCAGAAGCACTTGCATTGATGTTTCTGTATCTCACATTGCATGTTTATATAAATACAGACAGAGATGAAAGTAAACTGGTCCGGTCCGGTCCGGCGTACCGGCAAGAATGGTTAAACGGCCCGGAGCTCCGGCTGCCGCTACCGCCCCGGGCCCTTTAAATCGGTGCCAGAGCACGAGGACTATGACGCTACCCTGGGGCTCAGGGCTCTTGCGGAAATGTAAAGGGTCCAGGGCTCCCGGCCACCACTACCGCAGCCGAGCCCCGGGCCCTTTAAATCGTCACCCAAGCCCCGGGGCTCCGGCAGTGGGGATCTGGTGGCAATTTAAAGGGCCTGGGGCTCCGGCTGCTGTGGGGAGCCCCGGGCCCTTTAAATTGCTGCCAGAGCCCCCGGGTAGCGGGGGCGGCCAGGGGCTCCGGCAGCGATTTAAAGGGCCTGGGGTGGTAGCAGCGGCCGGAGCCCTGGGCCTTTAAATCTCCCCTGAGCCCCGGGGCTCCCAGCCGCCTCTGCAGTTGGTATCTCTGGCAGTGATTTAAAGGGCCTGGTGCTCCCAGCTGCCGCTACTGCAGCCAGAGCCCCGGGCCCTTTAAATCTTGATTTAAAGGGCCCAGGGATTTAAAGGCCCCACCTCTTCCACTTGAGGCCCCACCCCCCAGCTCAGGACTCCAGCGTAGCGGTATCTCTTAAGTTACTTTCACCCCTGAATACACATATTAGACAAAATGATGCTGGGCTTTGACATGGCAGGCCAGATTCTGAACTTGCACCAGTGAGAATCACGGTAACTTGGCTGAAGTCAATGGGGTAAACTGCAGTCAGAATCAGGCATAGTTCTTATTTTCTACTTTATTTAGTTGTCGTGAAACATAAGTGTTTTCTATTTATTTATGGTAAACACATTACTAATTTACAGCACAGCGATTGCTTACTGTAATTAGTGAAATGATAGGAAATCTCCTGCTATGTGAAATTTCTCTGCCATCCACAATATCTGTCAGGGAACAGCATAAGTGTATAAAACCAAAACTGAGTACAGAATCTCTCTCCAAACTGTGGAATTCCACAAACGTGGATAAAATCAGCCTAGCAGAAATTGGATCTAGCGGGGCTGATATTTTCATAGGCGATCATGTACAAATATATTTGATTAAACCAAACACTGGTGCTATTCACTTCTTCGCATATAGTTCTGAATAGGCAGAGAACATAGGAGGGTTTTCCTATCATTTGTTTGCCAACTGCAGTGATTCACATTTCCCTGTGTGCTAGAAACAAGTCATTTGAATGCAAAGCACTCACAGGTTTTTATGTAGCATTGTGATAGATTCAGTATACCGTTGTATTTATTAAAGTGGCAAGTATAATGTCAGGATTCTCTTACAATCTTTGTCAGTATGCAGATGTGGGAAGCTAATTTTGAGATGTCCTGTTGAGGAACACATACTACAGACAAAGAGGTGGGCAAGTGACCTCAGTATTTACAATATCTCTTTGCCTTTAACTATGAAATCTTGCCAGCTGCATGGTCTAAAGCTGCAAAATATATTTGCTTCCCATCCCTCTTCCTCAATATGACTATATAGTACAGAAAATTAAAACGGGACTTTTTCAGTGGCAATTTATTTGGCAGAACCCAATCCTTTCTCTGTTCAGTTGTGCTTAACACTCTGCCAGGCCCAATTCTCCTCTCCACTTTCATAGGTAGAAGGGAGCAAAGTCTGGAATGGCCCATATTTGGCAGTAGAGGGAGAAGACAGAAGTCCCTAGAAACTTGAAGAGGTTGTTTCATAGGCATAATACAAGTTCAGGGCTCTAACATAGGCTACATTGGGAGCTAGGGGTATGATTCCCAGCTGGCACAGACACTCATGCTATCTTTCATTGATCTAGCATGCTAAAAATAGTCGTGTAGCTGCAGCAGCAGAGGGCTGTGGCACAGGCTAGCCATCCTGAGTACAAACTCACCTGAACCCTGTAGGTACATATTTGAAGTGACTAGCCCATGCTACCATGCCTACACTACTATTTTGATCATGCTCAGTTCATGATCTAGCACAAATATGTCTATGCAAGATGGGAATCACACCACTAGCTCCACATATAGACACAGCTCTAAGGACAAAAGATGGAAGGAAATAGAGCCAGGGAGAAGCCACTTTATGCAACATTCTCTCCAACATTCCAAAATCTTTATGGAAATTAGTACAGCTAAAAGCAGTATTAGATCCACTTTGTAACTTCTACACACACGTCTAAGGAAACGGAGGTAATCTGCAGCTGCAGTGGGAGGTTCAATATCATGGGATAAGGAGATACCTGCCATGGATATGGAGTGGCCCATTATCCACAGTGGTTTCTCTCTGTGTATCTCATGGATCTATGCTGTTGATAGGGCTCTTCTCCTTCCCACTCAGAAATAACCACTTCCTCTGGAGAATGTAAGGGAAACCCCACAATTAGATCCTCACAGAGTTGACACAGAGATACTTTCCTGTCATGGGGACCAGTGGTGCTCAGTCTATGGCTTAAGTGAGGACTTGGAATTTAAAGGAATCTAAACAATTTTCAGTGAATCTCACTTACCATAGTGATAGATGAATTCTGAAGAAGGAACTTCTGCCTACCATTCAAATACTATATTTCTATGATAAACTGAAGTATGGAGTACAGCTGGGCAAAAATGTTCATATGAATAATTTATTCACAGAAAAATGCAGACTCAAGTTGACCAGAACTATTCACAAATTTGTGCTGAGTTTGCTGAATAGTTTCAGCTGACCTGAAAAAGTCAAAATGTTTAATAGTTATAGGGTCTGGGAAAGAGCAAGAAAATAACTCAACTGCCTGGCAGTGAGGGCACTCATCTAGTGTATGGAAGACTATGTGGAATTATTTTATAAATAATTATAAAAGGTGAAACTGCTTAAAGACACAAGATAGAGAAAGCCCCATACCATAATATCCCATAGCCCAGTGACTAGGGAGCTCTCATGAGTGTGAGGAACCAGAGTTCAAATCTGTTTTCTGCATCAGATAGAGGGGGAACTGCAGTTGGGTCTCCCAAATCCTTGGTAAGTAACCTAACTACTGGGCTAAGAAATGCTTCTCCTCCTCCTCCTCCCCCCATTTCATGAATCCTTTCCCTTGTCAAAAAGGCCTGAACACAGAAAAAACAAATCGTCAACAGGAAGTGTTTGGTTTCAATGTTACTGAAACATTCTGACTCAAAAGATTTGATTTTTCAATTTGTCAAAAAATGTCATTTGTGAGCTACTCACTCTCCCCATTCGTCATAATTGACAGAGAACAAAAAAAAAATCCACTATTTGCCCAGCTCTAGTGTGGAGGTGATAAGCAACTTGAGGCCACTCCCCAATGGTGGTAACTAGAACTTTTTTCTATCTAGTAGCTTTGTGTTGCCCTACATGCAATTGTTTGATGTTCTAATTCCAATTCCCAAAACAGAGTTCCCGGGGGGTGGGGGGGGGGGGGGGGAACCACTATGACAACTGAAAAGGCTGGGTCTCTTAAGGTGCTTCAAGCTAGGCTCTAAAATGTTGAGTTATCTAAAATCACTAGTCATTTCTGAAAATTTTGGCCCCGTGTTTGAAAAATGTGCCCATTGTAAGGGTGTTGCCCTTTCAAAAAAATCCAAGAGCAAAACTAACATTTCATGGATTCCACTGCTCAGGGGATTTAATAAAAAAAGAGAGTTTATAAATAATGATCACTCTTCTTAAAATATGCTCTTTGCAACGAAGGAATTCTAGATCATAAAGTAACTTGTACTTTTGAAAAAGTTTTAACTGAAAGTTTTGCTTGATAAAAAATGAAATTATTTATCTACTTGGGGCTAAAATGCAAGCCCTTGGCTACCTTACAGAAATTGTAGCAACTGCAGCTTCTAGATAAACTGCCTGAACAGCTATGGATAATTTTTTCTATAGTCTTACAACCTGTGTCTTAGGGCACGTGATTTTGTTGCTCTGTATAACCTCTCTTATAGAAAAAAATATTCTTGCCATCAGCAGAGGTCTAGGAAAAAACACTTGTAAAAATGTAATAAAAGTTCTCTGATTGGATATATAAGAACACCTGACATTCCCGTTGGTGATGGAATGAAAAAAAGATACTATCTTTACTTTCTAATTTTTTTAATTGTTATTAATTTGACAAAATGCATATATTTAACCTAGAATTTAACTTGGGATGTACAGGAAAAAATCTCCTCTCAATTAACAGTCTTTCTTGATGCTAGCAAGCAAAAATCAGTGCGTATCCAGACATCATATAGCAAAGAAGTGGCTAGTTTTCTTCCTTTAAAGGGAGAATAACTAAAATTTGGGAACCTCATACAGCTGCACTTTAAAAGACTAAACAGAACTTTAGCAGTACATTTAGAATACAAAAAACACTCATTTTAATTACTGTCTTTGAGAGCCAAAGGTCTGTTTTCAAAAAGCTGCAGGTTTAGTGTGCTCATGCACAAACACACAATCAAGGCAAATCTAGTCAACTCCAATACAGAACCCAATACTTATAAAATAAGCCTATGGTTCTCTAATAAAAATCTATTTCAAATTTCTTGTAAACACAAGAAGCCCAATCCCCCAAAGCCTTGAACCATTTGCAGTCATGTACAGCAGCTAAAGTGGATGCAAAAAGCAACCAAATCAGAATTCTCCATCCGCTTACACTAGTGGAAGCATTTTACATTCAACTTTGCATAGGTATAAATTACTCTACAAGGAACAATGAATCAAGGATCAGACCCAAGAAGAGCTTTGCACCTTTAAACTAATCAGAAGCAGGTTCTCTCTAACTCCCTAGCTCCCTGTGGTAGCTGAGGTTTCTTAACCTGAAACTGAAAAGAGAAAAAGGAGAATGCAAGTTGCCAGCCTGGAGCAAGGGGCCAGGTGCAAGGCTTGAGTCCTGAACCAAAGTCAGCAAAAGTCGGGCCCTGCCACAAAACAAACACCTGCTTACAAATTCACTGTCCGGTACCATCAACTTGGCAAAAAAAAACAGCTAGCATTGCTAAAGACACAGGCACTCCTAAGTACTAAGCACAGGGTATTCATGTAAGCACATTCCAGAATGCTAGTACAGATACAACCGAACAAAGTTATGGCATAAACACAATAACGTGAGATGGTACAGGAACACGCTGACCCTAGGCAAAATAAGGAGAAGAGGACAGGATAGGATGATGGATAAAGATGTTTTGTTCAAGCAAGCAGGTATAAGGTGTAGGGTTGGTGACTACCAATGTCATGTGTGTAATATGTAACTTGTTTGTATCAATGTATAAAGGAGAAGGTATAGGAGGGCATCTCTGTCCCGCCTAGGGGGCAGTGGAGAGTCCCGCCGCTGACTGAGCTGGTCCATTGAGAACATGACCTATGAAGGAAGGCTGAAAGAATTGGGTTTGTTTAGTTTGGAAAAGAGAAGACTGAGAGGGGACATGATAGCAGTTTTCAGGTATCTAAAAGGGTGTCATAAGGAGGAGGGAGAAAACTTGTTCTCCTTAGCCTCTAAGGATAGAACAAGAAGCAATGGGCTTAAACTGCAGCAAGGGAGGTCTAGGTTGGACATTAGGAAAAAGTTCCTAACTGTCAGGGTGGTTAAACACTGGAATAAGTTGCCTAGGGAGGTTGTGGAATCTCCATCTCTGGAGATATTTAAGAGTAGGTTAGATAAATGTCCATCAGGGATGGTCTAGACAGTATTTGGTCCTGCCATGCGGGCAGGGGACTGGACTCTATGACCTCTCGAGGTCCCTTCCAATCCTAGAATCTATGAATCTATGAATTGTAAGGGGCACAAGTCTGTTAGTGTACCTGTAGAATCTATGGGGACTAGTACTGTACTTCATTGACAATAAACCTGGCCGAGTGCCTTTGCCACCGAACTGAGCCTGTGGCCTTTCTGGGCAGTTCCCTCAAGGTCTGCTGAGCCAGTTAGCTGCGCAGAGCTAGGACGGCATATGGAGAGAACACACACAGACAACACGCATGCCAACTGACAATAGCAGCAAGACAACAAGAGTTCAGATTAATATCTCCTTTTGTAGATTTCCTTTGCATTGGTCACTGACAGTCATGATTCTAAGGTATTCGTTTACGAGGTATTAATAAAGGGAGATGGATAGATCCACAAAGTATAGTCTTTCAACACCCTTTTTTAGTTTTATTGAAAGCACTGATTTTAAACTTCCTTGGTGGATTTCTTTTACCAAATTCTCTGTATCTTAAATACTGTAGCAGTTTCTCACTTATTATTAATTTAAAAAAAATCAAGGTGAATGGCTTTATTTAGCATGTCTCTGATCAATAGTTTTCTTTGTATTTGTGGTCATTACTTATGCCATCTAGCTTGATGTGCTCATTAATATATACAAAATTCTGTTACATTATTGATCTTCTAGTCAGCTGCTGAATTTCATCTCCTTGATATTGTCAGTGTTGTAGTCTCATAGTTCGCATTTCATTGGTAGTTTAGAGAGAACTGGTTGCCAAATTTGATGAATCAAGCTTGTACCTATGTTGTCTGACATTCTTGTATACTCCAACCTTCCTACCTCGTTCCTTAATGGATAACAATACACCAGGATATCTTGGATTTTAGTACAACTGTCCTTTTAGTTTATCATAGGTAATTTTGTCTATCCCCAAATACTCTTGCCAGAAAGCCCTGTATCCAGAAAACCTATGAGCAAAATTCTGCTCTTATTTGCCTTTTTGTAAATCTGGAGTAATTCTATTGACGTTTAGCATTAATTGATTTTACACTAGTATAACTGAGATCAGACTCTGATCCTACCATCTCTAGATAATGCCACCAGAAAAATTTGTCACTCACTGAGTGTATATAGCTTTGTCACTGTGGATTAAGATGGACTATATTGTCAACTACTTTCCCACGTAATGCATTATTTACCCCAAAAAAGCCATCTCAAGGGAGGTTTGGAATGTAATATATGTTATCTATCTTTAAACTGCTTCTGTATCAATATGTAACCTACTGTTATCTAGTTCTATTTTTTAATGATATATCTTCCACTTCCAATCATTCCTGTCTCTTGTACGCACTTGATAACCTTATTCTACACATCACAGTATCAGATACCAGTGAGAGAAATTTCCTACCCTTTGTTACTCCTGCACTGTCTTTTACAATTTGATTTTTTTTACCATGCTTTAGACCTAGTTCCTCTTAGCACATGGGTAATATATTATTCAATGATCCATGTGGCATACAAACCAGCAATATATCCTACAGTTGCCAAATAGAATAAAAAGCAGCAGCCATTTGTTGCATTTTACAATATGCATGCTCAAGGGATGGAGAGTGGTGGGTTTTGGGAACAATACCCTCCCATGCTCCCAAACATAACCAATAGCTTCCTAATCTAGGTTCAAACAAACAGCAGGAAATTCAAAAGCTTGCTGTCCAGAATGTGAAATGCTGAGGGAAAGCTTTTTACAGCTCAAGGCTACATGCTTCATCTTGTGTTTATGGCTATAGTTACTACTCTTATGCAGATTGCACTGATAAACTTAGCTACATGTTGAAAGACTTAGGTGTTGTACTGTTTGGCTATAGGACAATGCCAAGTTAACTCCCCTCAAACAAAATTCCATCTAAACAGAGCTTTGATGATGCTGAAACTTTGGCATAAAGTTTCAGCCTTGGGTATATTTATAGGAATTCCATCCTCGTGTCATGTTGTGGGAAAGCCTGGGAGCTATTTTTGACGTAACATTTTCCTTTGGATGTCACAATTATCTCTGCATTCAAGAGGCCACTTTCCAATGTACTGATGGAGTACTTGTTTTTAATTTTTTTGCTCTATGATTATTAGTTATCAGTTAAATCCCGTCTGTCTCTTTGCGGTCATGAAGCACCCCCTCTCTGAAGATGCAAGACACCACTTGTGCCAGCAGGTATGAATGGAGTTTAATTTTCTAGGCTCTTTAAGGCAGGTACTGTCATTTACTATATGTTTGTGCTGCATCTAGCACAGTGGGGCCCCGACTTCATTGGCTTCTAAGCATTTTCAGGATATATTTATAAATAATAAAATTTAAAAACTGTTCAATATTCCCTACCATGAGATGTTCAATCTGTGGATTTAAATGGGTCAGATGGCTTGATTGAACTTTCAGTAAGTATGTAAACATTTGGTTTTATTCCAAACTAGACATGAAACACAAACTATTCGTGATCACATGCTCCTCGCTAATTTTGTGGGATAAAACGGAGTGAAAACCAGCTAGAGAGAAAGGAAAGCTTTTAATTCATTGTTTTTGACTGATAATTTCTTAATCTGTTTTATTAAAATATTTTAAAATTACTTCACTGCTAATTAAAAAATGAAAATATTTAAGGCTGAATCATGACGTTTTTACTCCTGGATATCAATGAGCTCAAACAACAGAAAGTACTGCATAAGAGGCATGTGGGAATTGTGTGTTAAAATGGGGAGCAAATGAGAAGATACTTATATTAATTTGAAATCTGCTATAGTACAATAAACTTTGGATGTTTCCTTGTCAATAATAAACAGTACTCAGATGAAACGTAAGACGCAGAAAAGGTTTTTAAACATATGTTCATCCCTCTCTATTTACAGGAAGCTCCTGTATCTGTATATATCTAACTACAGAGAGACAAACTATTTTGGCCATGACATTAAAAAATGTTCAGCAATAACTGAAATCTGATTTTGTTACCTTTCATCCTCAAATAGCTCAAAAGAAAATAGATGCTTACATCATCAGATGAAGTTGTACATGTTTTCTAATGGAAATAATTAGCCAGACAAATTGCTTATTGTAAACAAGGCTTGCACTGTTATTTCATTACATGTTATGGTTGAATATCTCAATCTGTGTGTATTTTTGTTGTTGGGATTTATTTTTTATTTCCTTGCCTAGCAATTTTTTTTAAATTTATCCCTGTGGCATCTCAGTTTATGTAGGAGTACAATTTAGCCATCGGTGCATTTACTTCACATTGACAAAGAGAAACAAACATCAAGCTGACAATGTGATATCCTCCACAGGGTCTCACCCCCCCACACACCAAAAAAAGTGCTAGATAGAAGAGCATTCCCATCCCACCGCTTCTGCCAGGCTTTTTATTTCTGAGTAGATGTATTTTCCCTCAAGAGACAGGCAGGAAGAACATTAAAATGGCAATGCTCTCCTCCTTTGTTTGAAAAGGCTTTTGACAATAGCCAGTAAAGACTTCAGTGGAAAGGCACCTGTGGAACTTTTGCTTACAAAATAGAGCAATAAGCTAAGGAGATGGTTGCTGTGTTGGAAAACTAATTGTGAAAGGAAATGCTGATGATGCAGATCATGCACTTTCCTCAGAAAATCCAAAAAGACCTTTAAAAACAGGTTTCAAAGTATGAACCTGAAAACAGAAGTAGCTGGGAGTAGGGCTCCTCTCGAATAGTAAATGCTCATGCACGTCTACAGTGCAATTAGACACCCGCAGCTGGGTGACTTGGGCTTGGGGACTGTTTAACTTCAGTGTAGAAGCTCGGTCTTGAGCCTTGGCTCTGGGACCCTGCAAAATGGGAGGGTCCCAGAGTTTGGGCTGCAGCCGGAGACTGCATGTTTAATTGCAGTTAAACAGCCCCTGAGGTCAAGCCCCGTGAGCCCTAGTCAAATGGCACGGGCCAGCTGCAGGTTTTTAACTGCAGTGTAGACATACCCTTGTAGTGCAAAAGAATAGGAAGCCTTTTTATTTTATTTTATTCGTAAGGATTCCAACTATGAGACAACCTTGATCTCAAAAGGTTTAGAGCTAATGTCTTTTTGCCAAGATTGAGGGAAGGTAGCACTGAATTATTGCTATGCCATAACCACTATTCCTTACTTGTGAAAGAATATGGTACAGTACACAAAGTGTACCTACTGCAAGTTAACTCTTGTAGTTGCAGCTGATTAATGTGATAACAAATACATACCTCTGTTCTCCTGTAGCAGCTTCCATCTCCAGATCTCAAAGCACTTACAAACAAATGTAATGAAATCTCACAAATAGAGCTGGTCAAAACATTTTCATAGAAAAATGACATTTTGTTAGAACCAAACCATTTCATGGAGACACATAGATTTCACCAGGAAGGTTTCTCTGGTCCTGGGTGGACTTTCTGGTCTAGTCCAGAGGAGGAAAGAGAGAGAGAGACTGGAACTGAAAACCTAAACTTTTCCATTTCCCTACAACTTTCAAAAGAGTTTGGTTTTGTTCTATGGTTAGTCTGACCATGTTTCCCAAAGTTGCCCAAGCCTCTCACCCAAGGCCCCCCTCCCTGTGTAGGGTTGGCTTCGCTGCTTGCCAGAGACCTGCCTGCACCCCGCACAAGGCTGCGGCTGGCATTGCTGCTCACACCATTGCTCCATTTCTGAGCCCTGCTTCCTCCCCTATGCCCCTGCCCCCTGCAGTGCAGGGTTCGCATCACCACTCATCCCCATGCACATTCCTCCACACCCCACTTTTTTTTGACAAAAATAAGCATTTGTCCAATTTGCTCTTGCCAACTGATCAAGTTGGCAAGAACAAACAGGACAAATACCCACTTTTACCAAAAAAGTTGGGACAGCTGGGACAGGGCTTTAAAAAGGGACTGTCCTGGCCAAAATTGGATGTATGGTCCCTCTATCTATGGTCAGCTCTACTACTCCCAACATTCTTTGAGGCTCACAACATCCCGCGATGCAGAGAAGCGTTATCCTCACTTGACAGACAGGGAAATTTGAGGCTCAGAGCGGTTAAGTGACTTGTCTGAAGACACCCACCCTTTCTGTGGCAGAGCCAAAAATAGCATCCCAATCCTTAATCTGTATCAAGAAATACCACATGCTTACTCTTTATGCAAGACAAAGCTACATGTAATATGAAATTGAGACTCCTCTAAATTACAAACATTAGCAATGTATCTGTGGAGATGTGGTGATTGCAGCACTTCTGTCATATATTGGTAGGCGCTTCTGCAATGGGAGTGGTATAGAGAAGGAAGAAATAGGATTCCCATTGGTAACAAGGCAATTGGTTTGATAAATATGGATTTGCTGGTATAAGTTAGAGTGAGATACAATTCACAAATAATGGAGATCAGCATATCAATTTTGTATGCTTCTAATGAATTTTACTCAGTGCTGAAAAGGAAGGCAAAATAACCCCAAAGTCAATGACAATATGCCCTGGAAAAAATGCCTTCTGACCCCAGACCTGATGATCAGTTTAGCCTTGCACATGAAGAAGAATTACTATATTCTGTGTTTGACTGAATAGTGTTAAATATGATAGTTGAGTATTTGCTATTCTTGAGTCTTGGACAGCCAGCAAATCTGTAGCCTTTCTGTTCCTAAAATGGCATAGTTGAATTAGTGGGGACCAGAATCATAGAATCATAGAATATCAGGGTTGGAAGGGACCTCAGGAGGTCATCTAGTCCAACCCCCTGCTCAGAAGAGAATAGAAGGAGGTTGAGGGGGAATGCCACTGATAATGACACATTGGCAGAAGTTTATTATAATCTTTTTATGGTTTATACTAAAATATATGTTCACATTTGTTGACCTTGATAATGGACCTAGAAATCAGTGTTAAGCCAAGGTCTTACACAGATCTTTAAAAAGAATTAAGAAAGGACAAGAGTGAACCTCATCCAGAGAGCAAGTTCAAGTGTATGCAATTTGTGTTAAATGCAAAATGTCTCAGAGCGCTACATAAGGGAACCTATTTTATCCTTTCCTGTTTTATATCCTTCATTCGTTTTTTTTCCCCCTTACATTTTAATTTTAATTGGAATTGGAGATGCATATTGCATGGGAGTCTTGCACAGCAGCAGGGACAGAATCCTAATCAAATACAATTCAAAATGTATATTGAAATGGCTTTGGGATAAGGTTCTAATCCATTTGATCACAGTTGGAGTAGAGCAGGGTATAAGTCATACAAGACTGTTGTTAGCACGTAATATGCTTTATGGTTCTGCAATTATGGTGTACAAGATATCTTTGGTGTTAAAGTGACACAAAGACATAACTTCTGTATTGACAGGAACCCTGCTGAGATGGTGAACTTTCTTTTCAACTGACATCTACTCAGAAGAGATTTTCAGGAGAGTCCCTCCTTATGCATTTTGAGCACCCTGCGTTCCATAATATTGGCAACTGCTGTGTTATCTCCTTATAATAGTGAGTACTCAGAGCAGTACACAGAAGTCTGATTAACAGTAAGTATTAATGATGGGGGCAAGCCCCTAAAATGGAAATTCAGCCTCCCTCCCACCCCTTTTTTATTTTTAATTTAGGACTATACATCACTAGGCTCAACAAAATTGAGTTCAATAACAAGGCATTTTAAAGTAACACAATTTAAGGTCAGATTTCCTCTTCAAAGAAAGCTTTTCCACCATAACAATGACACTCACAACACTGGCACCCCTGTTTGAGCCCTTAACCTCTACCAACAAGGAAGAAAAAGGAGGAAATTAATTAATCAAAATTGAAGAAAACACAAACCCAACCCCAAGCAGAGTTCTGACCTCCTCAAAAGAGAGAAGTTCCAGAGACTTCATGAAGTGCACTAGGGACTTTGCTGTTGCTATTGATTTTACTTGGAAGGCACTTAGACACTATAGTGATGTGTTGCAATACAATACCCTAAGATAATTATTGTGATATGCTTAGTCACCTTCACTTGTACTATACTCCACAACCAACGCCATTGGCTTCAGTCTAATGAACAACCATTCATACTGTCAGTATTCAGTGAAAATAAAGGTAACGCAATATGCCCTTACTAAAAGCTTTACAAACATTTTATGTTTTAAAACAACTTTCATTGTTACTAAAACCCTTTGGTAAAATGATTTTTGCCAACAATGTTTTCCAGAGGATTTGTGCCACAATATTTTGGTATATTGCCACAAAGACTGTGTGTCTGAGAGTAACATTTATAGCTAACATTGCTTGGCAGGATTGTACCGCTTACATGGAGAAAATATAAAGTGTTTTAGTTACACATTCAGGTCCTGATGTATGTAAGCACTCATACAATATTACTATGATATAAGGGAATTCTGGCCATTTACCGTATACATTTGAGACAAAACAATTATTCTGTCTTTGCACCAAAAAACTTCAGGAAGTGTTAATGTGAAAGTTAGGATGATAGTATCAATACTAAAGGTGTCTTGTTACTCATCAACACCTCATTGTTCAATTAAAACTAGTAATGTCATATGCCTAAGTAGTCATTATGCTCTTATGATACATTAACATAGAGGCTAAGGATCACCACCATAACTCATCTGCCCAAGTCTTTTCTTATGCAATTCCAGACTTGTGACTGACAGGAGAGACCCCCATCTTACTATTCCAACTGCAGAAAAGGGCTTGTTTTCCTCAAACATCCAAAGGTAAAGTAGTTACGTCATTTCATGTGTTTTTTGTGCTGCCAAATTTGGGACAGAAATATTTCACCCTAGGATTCAAGTGGCTTTTTTTCATTATGTTTTCTGAACTGTATATTGGAAACCCAGAAGTTGGCCAACACATGCTAGGAAGGGTCAGTTACTGGGGAAAGAAACTATGCATTTTCTTTACTTTAGTGCATTTAAAATTTCCTGTTGTAACTTTGCTCTCTTCTTGCATTTAAATACTATGTGTGTTTTGTTGAATTCAGATGTGATCTATGAAGTGTACCTTGGCAAAGCTGAGTGTGCACAATTTTTAGTACTTCACTGAAGCAGCACCATGAGCATTGTGGTTTCTGTACTGTCTGCACCATAGAATCATAGAATATCAGGATTAGAAGGGACCTCAGAAGGTCATCTAATCCAACTCCCTGCTTAAAGCAGGACCAATCCCCTGCTCAAAGCAGGACCAATCCCCAGAGAGATTTTTACCCCAGTTCCCTAAATGTCCCCCTCAAGGACTGAACTCAACCCTGGGTTTAGCAGGCCAATGCTCAAACCACTGAGCTATCCCTCCCCACCTCCCCCTCCCCCCCCCCAATCATCACTGACCCCTAAATTGACTATAAGGGCCTTATATAATGTACAAATGAAACACACACATATTCAAGTGGGCCTCTTATTAAATTATCTATTTTTTTAAAGTTATAGGTTTATCCCCATAATCAAATAAGAAACTTACCTAATCATTTGTGGTTTGTAATTAAATGATCATGAGAAAAGGGTTACTAATGACTATGAAATGAAGATTATAAAGAACTGCAGTCACAAACCAGGTCACATTCTGGTGTAATTCCATAAGAACTTCAGGTGACTAACTTTTTCAGTCCTTCCACAGCCAAGACTCCCATTAGAAAAGAAGGAACTATATCATGGAAAGCTTTGGATTTGTTTTAAACACTGGAAGAGTAAACAGGACTTTTATGCCATTTGCTTTCCTTTCTACAAGCTGCTGCTGGCATCTCTTCCTCCCTCTCCTCCAAAATGTCAAATAATAAGAACCCTGCTGTCACTGCACCTGTCACTCTCTTCCTCGCTGTCAGTTACTCAGCTTGTTTCAGAACAACATGTCAGCAGACTGGAGATGCAAAGCTATGGGGGTGGAGGGGTTCTATGCAATATGGACCCTATTCTACATATCAATGAGCTAACTTCTAAAGATGCTGCCAAAATCTCCCAGGTCTGCAAAACTGGGTTGGTATCTTACACTTTCCTACATTACCAGTGCTTCTATTTGAATTTGGACTGTGCACCATACAAGAATATCTTGTTAGCTCTAGTAGGGTTTTAGGAAATATAGAGTCACATAAAATGAATATTCAATTTTAAATTAATCCCAAACTTTAATTTTAAAAATTTTGTTTTTAATTCAGCTTGAGGTAACAGTGAAGAAATAGAGTCACTGACCATTGTATATAGAAGGCTCACTGATTCCATAATGAATACAAACACTGAAATCAGTTTAGACTGAATTACTGCAGTAACACATGAGGAACGTGGGCCCAACCCCAGGAGGTGCTGAGTGCCCTCAGCTCCTTTGAAGCCACTTTAAAAAGTATGGAGAAGCAGAAGATATAGCAAAGGGCAACCAGAATGAATTGGAGCCTTGAAGGACTTAGAGAGAGGCTGGAAAAATGAAGTCTGAATTTTTGCAAAAGACCTGAGAGAGAGCTTGCTGAGGTTAAAAAAATTATGAAAGAACAGAAATAATAGGTACCATAGGACTATTTGAACTTATTTCAAATATAATATCTAGAGGACATAAAACTAAAGATATGTCAAACCCCAACGGAATTGGGTCAAATATCTCTCTCTCTCACACACACACGTGCACGCATGCGAATATAGAGTAGTCTTCAGAACCAGGGCCGGCTCCAGGGTTTTGGCCGCCCCAAGCAGCCAAAAAAAAAAAAAAAAAGCCGCGATCGCGATCTGCGGCGGCAATTCGGGGGAAGGTCCTTCGCTCCCAGCGGGAGTGAGGGACCGTCCACCGAATTGCCGCCAAATAGCTGGAGGTGCTGCCCCTCTCCTGAGCAGCCGCCCCAAGCACCTGCTTGCCAAGCTGGTGCCTGGAGCTGGCCCTGTTCAGAACACAGCAACTGCAACAGTATGAGGAGTTAAAAATGGTTATTGGGTGAACTGCTATAGTACTTCAGCACTTGAGTGAATGGAGATTGTATGAATGACAGAAAATTAGACTGGTTTCAGAGTGGTAGCCGTGTTAGTCTGTATCAGCAAAAACAATGAGGAGTCCTTGTGGCACCTTAGAGACTAACAAATTTATTTGGGCATAAGCTTTTCTGGGCTAGAACCCATTTCATCAGATGCATGGAGTGGAAAATACAGTAACCGGTATAAATACATGAAAAGATGTGATTTGCCTTACCAAGTGTGAAGTCAGTCTAACGAGACAATTCAATTGACAGCAGGATACCAAGGGAGGAAAAATAACTTTTGAAGTAGTAATGAGAGTGGCCCATTTCAGACAGTTGACAAGAAGGTGTGAGTAACAGTAGGGGAAAATTAGCATTGCGGAAATGAGGTTTAGGTTTTGTAATAACTCAACCACTCCCAGTCTTTATTCAGGCCTAATCTGATGGTGTCCAGTTTGCAAATTAATTCCAGTTCTGCAGTTTCACGTTGGAGACTGTTTTTGAAGGTTTTTTTGGTTGAAGAATTGCCACTTTGTCTGTTATTGAGTGACCAGAGAGATTGAAGTGTTCTCCTACTGGTTTTTGAATGTTATGATTCCTGATGTCAGATTTGTGTCCATTTATTCTTTCGCGTAGAGACTGTCCGGTTTGGACAATGTACGTGGTAGAGGGGCATTGCTGGCACATGATGGCATATATCACATTAGTAGATGTGCAGGTGAACGAGCCCTTGATGGTGTGGCTGATGTGGTTAGGTCCTATGATGGTGTCCCTTGAATAGATATGTGGACAGAGTTGGCATTGGGGTTTGTTGTAGGGTTTGGTTCCTGGGTTGGTGTTTTTGTTGTGTAGTGTGTGGTTGCTGGTGAGTATTTGCTTCAGGTTGGGGAGCTGTCTGTAAGAGAGGACTGTCCTGTCCCCCAAGGTCTGAGAGTGAGGGATCGTCCTTCAGTATAGGTTGTAGATCCTTGATGATGTGCTGGAGAAGTTTTAGTTGGGGGCTGTAGATGATGGAAATAGACTATTTAGACTATTTCCTATGTCCAGAATTCTAACATATGTAAGTTTGTCTCTTAGGAAATGGGCAGACATGGTTTAAGTAACTGAGATCCCTCTAATATACATCAT
Organism: Emys orbicularis; assembly: GCF_028017835.1. Classification (NCBI taxonomy): domain Eukaryota; kingdom Metazoa; phylum Chordata; order Testudines; family Emydidae; genus Emys; species Emys orbicularis. Next base: position 90,271,111 of record NC_088686.1, on the reverse strand, counting down.
TAAAATTATCTTGTTCGCATATAGCATTTTTCACTCAAGAATTTCAGAGGTTAACAAAAAAAGAATATCATCATTTTCATAATTGTAGAGCTGGGTCAAAAAAAAAAAAAGGTGAAGTCAAGGCTGCAATTTTCAGGCTCAGATGCCTATAGTTTGGTAATAAAGTCTACATTTATGCACCTAAAACTGGATGCAATTCTTGTGTTAGGGCACTCAAGTTAAAAAAATTGGCCTAAGTGACTTACCCAAAGTCTCTCAGAGTGTTACTGGTTGAGCTAGAAATAGAACCCCTGATTTCTACTCCAACCACTAGACAAATCTACCAAATACAAGCAAATTCTATACTGCCCGGAGTAATGAATACATGCACCTGTTTACTGAGTATCTTGTTATTGTCTGAAATATTAATGAGGTCCCACATGAAATCTCCAGGTCACTTCTGCTTTTGACTAAAAGTAATGTTTCAAGTATATTGCACCATTACACTAAAATTTTAAATGCAAAAGCTACAAGGATGAGAAGTATTCAACTGAGAACTTCAACTGATGTATGTCCTTTATGGACAGTTCGCGCGTGTGTGTGTGTGGGTGGGTGGTTTTGTTTTTTTAAGGGAAAGCACTAGCAACCACAGAAATTTCTGAAAGGCACTCCCATTGATGTGAAAACCTTTGAAGCATAACCTGCAGCAATAAGAAAATATTCCAAGGTACCCAGAGCCTGAATGGTCTCCTATGACGTGAAGTTTCTTTGAAGAGGATTCCCCTCAGAGATGGGAAGAGGACATAAGTGATATTACATTCTTTTTTAAAAAGGGAATTCCCTACTGAAACATGAAATTAGTTGTTCTTATTTCTCCTCAGACAGTATGAGAGCAGCTGCAGCATATAAGAAACTTTAGTATTACTGATTAGGAAGCAAAGAAAATGTAAAAATAATTTAATACAACGCTCAAAGTGACTGACAAAACTATGAATGGAAAAATGGTAGATAATTTGACTCAAATGAGTGGCCATTGGCACAAAAATCAGAACACACTCAACTGCTCATAACTATTCCACCAGAAAGTTTTTGGTTTTTTTTAAATTTCCCCACTCTCAGGAATCAGGGCCTGCAGCAGAGCCAGTTTCTGAGCAACCTAACGAGCACAGCTGGCCTGTAGGAGGTTGCCTGATTGCCCACATTGCCTGCTTGTTAGGAAAAGTCAGCAGAGTAGCTTTTAAGCCCAGCAGCAGCAGTTCAGTGGCTGTTCAAAGTATTTGCCTACAGCTCCTATGCCTGCTTGTTCCCAGTCTTATCCCTGCCTTATACCAGCCTTTGCACCAGCCCTGCTTCTGCCTTGCCTCACTTCAGGTTATCCTTGCTCTGATTCCAGACTTCTGATTTCAGCTCTAATCCACAATTCTGGCAGCTGGTCTCTGAGACTTGGGGCTCCTAATTCCTGACTGCTTCTCTAACCATAGGCATGACCACCTATGACCCAGTCTCTTACCCCCTCCATTTTAAGATCTCTCTCCAAATCCCTCTTTGGGACTGATGATATTTTCACTTGCACTCAGTGTGCTTAGAGTTCCAGGCAGTGTATGGTCGTGACGTAGACAAAGGTGGATGTGACGCTGTGTGGAAGCTTCTTTGTCTCTCTATGTGTCTTGTAACAGGTTTCTTTAATGAATGCCTCCAATTTTAAATGGACTGATTCTGTATATCTTAACTGCTTCAAGGCTTTGAGTTGACTCTGAATCTTTAGAAGTGTGCCCATTGCTATTTATCAAAAGGGTAATAAAACTTTGAAGAGCTGATCAACAATAATTGGAATTATATAGGAGTCCAATTAAATACAAAAAATCTAAAGATGTTCCTCAAAAGGTCCAAACATTGGAACAGTAAAAATGGTCAGTACAAGGAGAAACAGCAGCTGAAATACAAATGGCATTAATATGTCTACCTCAAAACTAATAAATCCATGTAAAAATTTTAGGCCCGATGATGGTAGAATTCCATGGGACTTTAAAGGATCTTGCTTAGTACTTGGGCCAAGGTCATTACTCACATCCTCTGTCAAATTATTGTTTACAGTTCCTTAAATGCATCACAAAGACTGGTTTCCGGGTTATAAATAGGTGAATACTATTAGTGGTTTGGGGGGAGATTTTCAAAGGTAAAATAACTTCCACTGAAGGGCTTTTATACCTTTGATAATCTACTTTATTGCAGTCTAGTCATGAGACTTCTGCTTCCTGGGCAGCTCACATACACCATGTCCTGTAGGTAACTGGTCCCACTTAGCTCGGTGCTCACAAGTCCCAAATATCTACCCATGTATTTATGGTAAGGAGGGAGATGAAGAAGCTGTGATTGTGGCTAATCTTCTACCCTTCTTCGAAGCACTGCCAAGACCTCCAAGTTAGCCACCATTGCAAAAGGATATTTTTCTCACTCTAAGATAATAATCTAACAAAAATATTGACTATGGAATGAAGAAAACAGCTCACCAGATAGGGTAGAGAAAAATGACATCAAAATGAAAATATCAAAATACTAAAAGTAAATATCAAATATAAAAACAAGCAAACAACAAAAATGTGCTATATAAAATGCCAGCATTGAGTGCCATTTCTGCCTTGGAACATGTCAGTGTAGATCTCTGTCTCCTTATGAAGTTCCATCTTTCATGTGAGTTTTCCTGTCTGCATTGGGAATACAGTATTGGGAATACACTTTACAGTACTATCTCCACAGCAGACAGAATAAATCATACAAGGAATTTATTCAGCAATGTTCACCTCTTTTTTCTGTTTTCTTATTTGAATTTTTTTTCAGATTTATTTACTCCATGGTTTCAACATTTGTAATACAACATTTGAGCTGTGTTGCTTAGTTGTGATTGACCATGTAAATCAGACAAAATGAGATTCTATGCTGAGGTGCAGCCCAGGGCTAGAGGAGGTTGTGATGGTGGTAAGTGATGACCCAATCCTGGTCTGCTCCACTGAACTCTGTGTAATCATGGCCTGCTCCAGAGTAATTTTGATGGCCTGGGCCCCCTGTCTGAGGGTATGTCTACATTACTATTGGAGATATTATTGCAGCCCATGTAGCTACGCCTGAGCGAGCTTGAATTTAGCTAGTACAAGAATCAATAGCAGCAAAGCCGCAGCTGCACAGACTATACAAGATTGCCTGGGACCTTGGGTATACGTACCCAAGCATCTAGCCCATGCTGAAGTCCATATTGCCATGGCTTCACTTCTGTTGTCACTCAAACTAGCTATATTAGGTATGTCCACATATGCTGTAATCACACCCATAATTGCAGTGTGTAGACCTACCCTAAATTACTGTAGCCTCCCCAGGCTCCCCTAAGGCCTGCAGTGCTGTTGGAATCTCTACAGGGCTGTGGCCCCAACCCGGCACACCCTTCCCACCTCCAACACATGGCTATGCTGGGGCTAGCGGGGACATCCTCAGGAGGCAGCCTTAAGACTGTTTCCATAGTGCCTGAACAGGTGAATCCTCTTCCAGGTGGAACTGGGGATTTAAGACTCACTTATGCCACTTCAGCTGTTTGACTGGGTTTGAAATGGCTGGAACAAAGATGTGGATCTTATCCATGGTATCATTTTTCTTCATTTCCTTGAATTGCATTAGAATAACTCCTATAAACCAAGTTTCTGGTGAAAACGCTCAGGGGGGAGGGGGCGTTTAAAACATATACTGTATTTGAGCAAACAAGCTTGAATTTGTTTTCCACAACAAAGTGCACACCTGGCCAATGAGAATTAGTTTAAAAATTAATATAACTATTTGCTTAATATTTTTAGTGGAAAGGGCCAACTGTGCACTACTCTGCAAAATAAAGGGTCATTGTAAGATTCCTTATTTATTGTTTCTCAATGACTTCTCAAACAACTGTGCTTATGTATAACAAAATGTGGGGATTTTTTTTTAAGTGCTACTACAACCTCCACTTCAGATTGAAGTCAATTTGGGTTTTTGTTTTTGTTTTCCTTCTCACACATTGTCAGTGTTAACAAAAGCTCTTGAGACCAAATAATGACATCAATGAGGGCCTAATCAGGAATGGGTTAGCTCTGTAATCAGAAACAGGGGGGAAAAAACCTGCTTAGTTCCAAAGACTTAGAAGGTTACGAAATAAGTTCATGATAAAGATGACACAAAAGAATAGATTCCAGTTCACTCTCCTTTAGCTATGTTGGTTCCCCAGGACTAAGTGAAAAAAAAAGAAAATGTTGGCCATTAAAGTAATCACATATTACTGAACCATAGTGGGAGCAGATGTGGATCCTGACTTCAATTGGCTTTGGATCAGGTCTATGTCTAGTAAGAAGGTGCCATTTTTAATGACTCTGTACTTTATTGTGATATGTTTTTCAATATCTATGACTAAACGAGAAATTATCAACAGTAAGAAATATTGTCACTCTATTCAGTTTCTAAAGCTATAGTAATGGGATTTCATAGTAGTATAAAAGAATGTGATCTGGGTTCATCATATTTTTATTTTGCGTTTTTGTTAGACAATCAATGAGGCAGATTTTTTTCTAGAATTATAGTAGAAGTTGTCTACTATAATTTTATCTTTGATAAGATTACAATGATAGGTGAAAGGCAACTATGCCCCTTTAGGAAATAAGAGTTGTAAATACAGTGATTAAATGGTTTTCTATTCCCTAATTCACTCTATTAGACATGCTTTGTAATTTTCATCCACACAGAATGATTCCTGATTTGCTTATTCATGCTCATTTTGACCTGATCTACATCAGTCTTTAAAAAGGTCATCCCTTATTTGAAGTTGCCTGACCAAGCCTTTTGCAGCGTCTTCCAAAATAAATGAAAACTGGACTTCAAAGGAGGAAATAAGGAATATTGCGTCTTCTCTCAATAACATCAGATGGACAATGCTGAGTGATTTTACATCCTGAGCTATGAGAATGGGGTAATTCAGATAACCAGAGATGTAAGGGATGAAGACTGACCAGGGTGCCTAGTGACTGCAATGTGTGTGTGACCTTCTGCTGAACCTGCCCCCATGTCTGTACCCCCTTCCCCCCCCCCTTCTAACACACTCTCCTCTAAAAGAACATGACGGAAACAGTAATTAACAGAAACATATTTTTTATTAACAACTACACAGTTAGGGGATGAAACTGGGACGGGGGCTTGGGTGAGGTGCTTTTGGAGTGAAGGAAAGGACTTATCAAATCTTTGGGAATGAGAACCTTCTGTTACTTGAGCAGTCTGCAGGGGTGGAGTGACTGTTTTCACAGCCCCTGCCGCCCCTCCTTCTTGGGACTTTGGGTGAGGGGGGGATGGGACTTTGTGGCGGGGGAGGGCGGTTAGAGATAGACTGCAGCGGGGCTCTGTCCTCCTGCCTCCGGTCCTGCAGAACATCTACAAGGCGCCGGAGCGTGTACGTTTGCTCCCTCATTAGTCCAAGCAGCGTTTGAGTCGCCTGCTGGTCTTCCTGCCGCCACCTGTCCTCCCATTCGCTGTGTGATTGCTGGTATTGTGACATGTTCTCCCTCCACTGGGTCTGCTGGGCCGCCTCGGCTCGGGAGCAGCCCATAAGTTCTGGGAACATCTCGTCCCGTGTCCTTCTCTTTCATCGCCTGATCTGCGCCAGCCTCTGGGAGAGGGATGCCGGGGTAGCTCGGGAGACACTCGCAGCTGTGGGATGGGAAAAAGGGAGTGAATTCCTCAGAAAGATACAGTTTTGTGAACAATGAATATAGTCTTTCTCTGTGAACAAGACCATGCACAGTACCTATCACATGCGCACTCAGTACAAGGTCGAATTTTCGGCCTTCCCATTGAGTGCCTGGGGTCTTGCTGTACAGATCACACAAGCGGGGCCGGACAACGGAATTCGGCTAGCAGGCGGACATGGTAAGCCGTAGACTTTTGGCTGCTTAAAGCTTAATTTATAGCAGTGCCCTCCTTTCATGTTCCAAGCAATGCTCCTAGCGTTGGCCAGTTCCTGCTGCCGGCAATCCGGCCAGCATGAACTCTGCCCCTGTCCCACCCCCCTCGCGGCTGTCCCCGGGAAAGATCCCTGCATGCTTCCCCTGTCATGCCTCCACCGCGTGGCTGTAAACGGCCGGTTACAGTTATGTAAAGGAACAGGCAATCAGTCCCAATACTAACATTCCCCTAATTCAAAGCAGGTCACCATGAGTGATATCACTCTGATGAGGATTTCGGAGACAGAGAAAGACCGCATGCTGCGTGAATGCCAGCAAGCACCAGGGCCGTATGCCGCCATGCTTTGCGAGGCAATGATCCCAGAGTACTTGCTGCTAGCCTGGCGCGGAAAAGTTTCCTATCATGGAGGACGCAATAAGGCCACTGTGCCCAGGAACCTGATGCAAAGGCTTTCACAATACCTCCAGGAGACCTTTGTGGAGATGTCCCAGGAGGATTTCTGCTCTATCCCCGGACATATTGACAGAATTTTCCAGTAGCTGCACTGGCAAGGACTAAAAACTAAAGCGCCTAGGGAAAACTAATCATGAAAAACCCATTGTTAAGATACCATTCCTATTCTGTTCAAAATAAATGTTTACATGTTTAAAACACTTACCTACTGATCCTTCCCCTGATTCACGGTCCGGGTTACCGCCTTGGGAGGGTTGGTAGGGGATCTCCGTGAGGGTGATGAAGAGATCCTGGCTGTCGGGGAAATCAGCGTTGAAAGTGCTGTCGACTGCCTCGTCCTCCTCATCTCCTTCCTCATCTTCCCCGTCCGCGAACATCTCCGAGGAAGCGGCCGTCGACAATACCCCATCGTCAGAGTCCACGGACAGTGGTGGGGTAGTGGTGGCGGCCGCACCTAGAATGGAATGCAGTGCCTCGTAGAAACGGCATGTCTGGGGCTGGGATCCGGAGCCTCCATTTGACTCTTTGGTCTTCTGGTAGCCTTGTCTCAGCTCATTGATTTTCACGCGGCACTGCGTTGCATCCCGGCTGTATCCTCTCTCCAACATGGCTTTTGAGATCTTCTCGTAGATCTTCGCATTCCGTTTTTTCGATCGCAGCTCCGAAAGCACGGACTCATCGCCCCACACAGCGATCAGATCCAAGACTTCCCGATCAGTCCATGCTGGGGCCCTCTTTCTATTCTGCGATTGCATGGTCACCTCTGCTGGAGAGCTCTGCATCGTTGCCAGTGCAGCTGAGCTCGCCACGATGTCCAAACAGGAAATGAGATTCAAACTGGCCAGACAGGAAAAGGAATTCAAATTTTCCCAGGGCTTTTCCTGTGTGGCTGGTCAGAGCATCCGAGCTCGGACTGCTGTCCAGAGCGTCAACAGACTGGTGCACTGTGGGATAGCTCCCGGAGCTTTTAGCGTCGAATTCCATCCACACCTACCCTAATTCGACATGGCCATGTCGAATTTAGCGCTACTCCCCTCGTCGGCGAGGAGTACAGAAATCGATTTAAAGAGACCTCTATGTCGAACTAAATAGCTTCGTTGTGTGGACGGGTGCAGGGTTAATTCGATTTAACGCTGCTAAATTCGACATAACCTCCTACTGTAGACCAGGCCAAAGAATGGAACAAAAGAATAATAAAGGCACCTCAACTTTTCCTCATTTATGTAGGACAGTTTTATAATATGCATCCAGATATCCTTCAGTCACACAAGCTGAAAATTGTTCCACTTTACTGCAGTTCTGTAACCATATGGGAACCAATCCTGTCTGTGTTCTGTGCACATCCAAAATTCCTGCTGAATGACCCGCCCTGGGAGCGAGTAACCAGTGACCCAGGGCTGGGGTGGCAGGAGGGTGCAGTTGGGGGGTGGGGGGGAGAGAGAGAGAGCCCAGGGCTGGCGGTGGGGGCAGCCAAAAATTTTTTTGCTTGAGGCAGCAAAAAAACCTAGAGCCGGCCCTGGCCTTAATATTAACATGCTACTTGAACTTGAGAACATCTCGTTTCTGGCTACTAGTAGCATCATCAGTACTTGCTCACATTGAAATCAACCAGAAGGAATATTGATTTAAAATCCAGGAGTCCAACTTCAATGTTCGAAATGCATAGCTCCTCAGCATGAAGTCACTTAAAAGAATTACATTATCCCCATTACCGCATGAATTCAGCAAAGTGTAAATGTGAAGGTCTCGCTATAGTTCGTCTGACCTGCCAATTTTTTCACTTGGCTTCTATGGCAATTTCATAGCTCTGAATCTTTGTTGTGATGAAAAATTGCACATATGTGCACAAATGAGATGATTGTGTTTACATAATATATCTAGTGTATCTCCAGTTCTTTCACTTAGAAAATGAGGGAGGTTTTCATTTTGAACACTGAAAATCTAAGTTATGTCCACAGAATGTTATGAAAATAAAAAATTAAAAGATTTTCACATATACTATAATACGGTGTTTATTAAAGGCTAAAATGAATTATTTTAATCAACCAAGGTATATTAAACTACAAAGACTACATGAAAGCACCATCAATGATTTGGCTTAAGTGCAAAGAAGCCAAATAATAAAAGCTATGGTTAAACTATAAGCAAGCCATGTTCTGTTTATATACTGTACCCCACTGTACCTCATGCAGAATCAAAATGAGATCAAAGCCCCATTCTGCTAGGCACTGTACAAACACAGAGTCAGTGTCCCTAAAAGCTTACTATATAAATATACAAGATCAACAAAGATTAGAAGGTTTTATAGTTATCCCCTTTTCACAGATGGGAAACTAAGGCACACAATAATTAAATTATTTGCCCCAGATCACAAGGGAAGTCTCTAGCAGAGCTAGGAATTGAACCCAGATATCCTGAGTCCTAGACAAGCACTTTAACCACAACATCATCCTTCAATTGTGGTGCGGTTGAGGTAAAGCTTCAGGATTCTCATGGGTTTGTGTATTCTGTAAATAGAACAAGGGGGAAATACTAATTTAAAGTCTGTCTCTCCAGTGCAAGAACATGATAGTTTTCTCAACAGCAGGAGCATAGAAAGGACTCTTTATGGAGATCTCAGATTTACATTGCCTATCCCAACCTTTGCAGGCAATCCAAAACAAAGTTAATACACCCCTGAGCATATGCATGATCCTAGTGACCCTAATGGGACTCTGGGTAAAGGGGTATAGGATAGCAGATTTTAATGCAGGATCAGAGTTATGCAGTTAAAAAAAACGCAAACGAACAAAAACCTTACCAAATTAGGGTATCTTGCCATAGCAGCTGGGAGCTTACTTTCCATCACAGGGAGACAAACACATACTAACTCTTCTAGATGGGTTTGTATTTGGGCAGCTAGCCCAAGCCTCCACTTGTGGCTTCAAGGCTACACTGTTATTTTAGCTCACTAGCTCAAGGAGAGCTAGTGTCTATCTTTCTACCTGTGCTAGGAAGCAGTTTAGACATAGCTTTAATGTGAAGTTGCCAGATTAGTGTAAAAACTTGAATGAATCCAAAAAAAGGAATGGATTTTCTCAAATCATTGTTTGATAACTTTGTTTTAAGGGTGCTAACAAATATGTAAAACCATCTAGGAAAGTTATTAGTAATGGGAAGTTACCTTATATTGCTATTTTAAGAAATCCAGAGAGTTATTTAAGAGTATTTATGTATTTTTCTGTTTGTTTTTTAGTATGGGATTTCAGCCTATGCAGTGGCATGAAATTATATTTGGTGTTAACAGACTTAGCATGATTTCACGGATTGTAGAAAGCAGGATACCTGGGGTGGCAGGGAGAAAATTGGAAATTACAGGAAGTAAATAGTATAGTTTTGTGCTACTTTCAAATTAATTTAATTTGAATTTTCCTATAAATTTTCTTAAGGGAATATGTTAACTGGGAACTTCAAAGTCCTCTTTCATTTTATGTATGGGTGAGATTTTCAAAGTATGGGAACTGTACTGCTAAGTCACTTGGGTTCTTTTGAAAAATCCCACCTTATACCTGCAATTAATTGGACAACTCATTTGGAAGGAAAGATGGTGGATTTAAAATATATAATTAAGTCAATGAAAAACACCCAGCAATTTTTTTTTTTTTCCACTTAACTACATTTGTTTGCAATATAAAAATTGGATACTTCAAATGTGGCATATTTCACATTATGAAACATCATTTTCCTTCCATTTTATTTGTATATTATACAAATGCTGGTGTCTTATCCTGCTAACAAATGCAGTTTTCACTGAAATTCCCAAGCACTGCGTAACTGAATCATGCATTAAGACTGTATCTTACAAACAGAATAGAGGGTCATCACACACTTTCATTTGTGAGCATGATACCAAAATGCTGTTAATAGAACTCAAACTTCAGTGCAGTATATTGTGCTACAGTATCTCTCTCCCCATCTAAGGATCAGAAACAGGAACAGACTCATGTCTAAAGTATGTTGTCATCTGTCTGATGTTATTAAAAGAGCTTCTGTTTCTATACACCCTGTTAGAAGATTTTGGTTATTTTCAATAGGGTATAAAGAAAACAGGGTGCATTGTACAATTTTTTCTACAGCTACCTCAAGTGGAGGGGGGGGGGGAACATGATGTGCTTGCAGGCCGGCTGAGCACAAAGGGACAGTTAACAATGACAATAGCACTAGAAGCCCCAGTATATCTGGGTGGAATGGGACCGGCCTCTTCTCCAAGTATGTTGGCAGGACATTGAGGTGTGGGGGAGAGATCTGACTGCACCTGTACTAAACAAATAGGTGCCTCTCCTTACGTTACCTCAGAAGCCCAGGAGAGTATCTGTCATAGACTGCATAATAGCCTCTCACAGCCTTGTAAGAGGTGTACCTAACAGTGTCCTCAGCCTATCCATTTTTGTGTTTCTGCACAAGTACGTGTTATGTTGAGGCAAGGTATTGTTATATTCATCTCAATAATCTCAAATACTTTCTAAGGACCAAATTTCTCAGAGGAACAAACTTTTGCCCGTATGAATAAATCATGGTCTTCTCTCACAAACTGCTGATTCCGTGACACAGCAGACACTTACAAAACTGATTCCCAGTTATAATAGTATGCACGAAGAAATTTTAAAGAAAAAAATATCACCTAAATAAAAACATTTCCTTACAGTTACAGAACTTAAATTTCAGCTTCTGTCTAAACAATGGCTCATCGTGAAAGTAAACTGTCCTTGAAACAAGTAGAAAAGCTTTCCTCTTTGCAGCCATATGAATCGTATTCTTCTAGGTGGCCTATTAACTCAGTACTTTATGCACACCATGGCTGTGCTCACAAAAACACAAAGCTGGAGTCTGTGCTTCACCTCTCCGGTGACATAGCACAGAAGGCGCTCCCCAGGAGGAAAGGTGGCAAAAGGCAGTCTCCCCATAATTGCCTACATACTCCCTCTTCTACTGCCCAGAATAGCTACAGCCCAAAATGCTACACCCATTCTCCCTCCAGTTCCCAGCCTACTCCCTGTGTCAGATGCTGGGTATGCCAAGGGAATTCTACATCCAAGGCCACTGCTGTAACTCCCCAAGCCATATTCTACCATCATTATTGCTAATATGAGATCACAGTAACTCCACTGACACCACAAGAGACTCTCCAGATTTATCTGAGTTGAACTGAGAACAGAAGCTGGCACCCTCGCTTTTTGAGTCATTTGGATGAAGCTCAAACAGCAAGGCACAGGTGATGCCTGGTAAATGGTTGCACATCTAGTGGAGACAACTCCTGTATCCTGTACAAGGTTTGCAATCCAGGGATCCCAACCTGCTCCTTGAAATTCAGGTACCACTGGCAGCCATGAGATCTTTTTTGATCTTCACTTGACAAGATTGTTGCAACCTGTTCTCTCAGATTTGGGCATTAACACAATAACCAGGCTTTTATCAACTCTGTTTTGGATTTCTACATTATAGTCTGAAGGGATCACCTGGAAGGCAAATCAGAAACTTCAGATGCCACAAAATATAGGTGTTCATTTGCTTAGTGATGTGTTTGTGTGTATATATAATTTTATATACACCAGTTGAGTATTAGATTACAGTGACCTCTAGTCTGTTTCCACGAGCAGTTCGAAGTGTTAGTTTTGATCTCTCAAGACCTATTTCGATGGCTGCTGTCTCTCTTAGGGGATACCTCCTTGCTATTCAGGTTCCATCTTGATAGAAAGCCCAACTGAGCTGACTCACTAATGGTGAGTCTTAACGTTTGGCCCTGAACTGTGAAATTCTCTTCTGATCAGCCGAACATAGCCCCATTTTGAAGACTTACAGGATAAGTTGCAAGGCTTTGGCTTGAATGGTTGGCTTTATCAAAATTCCATGGGTGCAATCCCATCCCATTGACATCAATGGCAATCTTCTCATTGATTTGAAAGGGGCCTGGATTTCACCCTGTCATTATTTATTTATTTATTTATTTATTTAAAGTTCAGTGGGAACAAAATTGTGCATTTAACCTTACTGTGTTTTGTGGGGATAATAATCATTATTACCACCACACCCAAGTTTGTTGTGAGGCCGAATTAATGTAGTTAATATTTATAAACTGTTAAAGATACATGAATAAATTCCGATTCTACTGAAATGAATGGCAAAGCTCCCATTAATTTTAATGAGACCAGGATTTTGGTGAATAAAGCATAAGTGCTAAGTATTATTATGCAGTTGTCATTTTTGAGATAGTATTTCTTGTTAAGTGACACATACATTGTGTTATGGAATGAGAGATTAGGATTGTTTTATAAAAGAAAGATTCATATGGTATGTTGGGGAATATCATTGGCTAGTGCTTTTCCAAAGTATTTTGTTTTTAATGGAAGGATCTTTTCAATGTAATGTATATAATTTTGAGGACTGTGTAACACTAATATAATGAAGATTTTATGAAGTCTTGAAGATGGTACCAAATAGAATAGTTTATTACTCTGAAAAACCTCAGTTACTTGAACAATACAAACATTTAATCATTTATGAAAAGAGAATGATAATCTGTCTTATTTTTTAAGAGACAAGATGAACACATGGACATGTCTAGTGGATACCACCCCTTTCCAAATCTTTCATAAACACCATTATTATTTATTATATCCATCTCTTCCTTTCATAATGGTTTAAGATGCCCTGCAGCAATTTTCATACATTTATTCTTATGCAGAATTTGTTTCATGTATTCTAGATCTCCTTTTCAATGAAATGTTGAATTCCTTAGTAATCAGGCACAGCAGTTTGACAAGAAGGGTGGTTTTTTTTTTTCTCTTAAAAATAGGTTCATAAAAGCTTAAAGAAATCCTGTTTTGAACTACATACCTCTAGGGACAATTTTGAAATCGTGCAAGCTGCAACCCATATATTATCAACCTCTATACAAACACCAGCTAAGTAAAAATAATTGTATGGTTTTCATTCACAACAGCATCTCTCTCCTGTAATATACTTTTTGTCCTGAAAATCATATGTTTAATGTAAAATACTGCCAAGTTTCACATGTTGGAAAAAAATTCTACACCCCACAATGACTGAATACTTAATGATGCAAAATTGTTTTGTAAGATTAAAAAAAAAAAAAAAATCAAAGGAGCCTAAGGAAGTTAGGCACCTAAATCTCATTAAAATTCAACAGTTGGGAATCTAACTCACTTATGCTCCTTTAAAAACCCTGGTTACTATTATTAAAGTATTTCAACATACCAGGATAAAATTAGTGGTTTTAAGAGTGCATTTGTAAGTGATCAAATGGTCCCTTCTGCCTTTCATTTTAAACTAGACTGCATGTCAGAACATGTCACCATGCTCCAGCTTCTCAGTGATACTCCAAACACAAAAATCATCTCCAAAGGAAAAACTGCACAAGGCAAGAAAGGAACCATCTGTTTTGAAATGTATGGCAGATGCGGTCTCATTGTGATCTACTTCACTGGAACCAGATTATTAAACTTGTAATTCCTAACTATTTCTTTTTAATTAAACAAAATTTTTGCTTGCTTGTCAGAGAGTTAAAAGTCACAGCCCTGCAATAAGAATGACAATAAAAAGGCAACAAGAAATGAAATCTCCTGTGCAGTTAAAATGAAATGAAATTTACGAGGCATTCTCAAGTGTATTTCAGGAACATTTTTACAACTATATTGTTTTAATCTAACAACTGCTAATGTTCTGAGTTCACTACAGGAGAAAACTGACAACCTACCTGACATTTTGTAATCCAGTTCTTTGCTCTTATTCTAGTGTGCTCAAAATATAATTAGATTCACTTAGGTCCTCAAGTAGTCCTTTTTAATAATGGCTTATGATTATGTTTATGCTGTAACTTTATACTCACAAAATTAGTTTAAGAGTACAAAACTCCTGAATTTAACTCTAGAGTATATATAAATGTGTATGTGACTAGCATTTTACTATTACCACTGCTAAAGTTAGGGCCCAGTTCTGCTCTGTGCTCTATTATTAAATGGTGCATGAACTGGAATCCAGGTTTTTCCCCCTTCCAGGTGAGTACCCTAATCACCAGACTGGAGTCATTCATTCTCTGTCTCTGGCCCAATGACTACTGATGTATTTCATATAGAGTGGTACAGTTTCAACAGCGGAGATTGAGAGACACCCACCCCCGAATACCCCTTAGTCCAGTAGTTAGGGCACTCATCTCTGCTCTGGAGAAAGGACTTTAACCCAGGTCTCCCTTCTCCCAAGTGAATGCCTTAACCACTACGTTAAGTGTTAAAGGAGGCACCAACAAGGCCAGGTCTACACTACCGCGGTAGTTCGACAGCTGGCAATCGAACTTCCGGGTTCGATTTATCGCGTCTGGTCTGGACGCGATATATCGATCCCGGAAGCGCTCGCCGTCGACTGCGGTACTCCAGCTCGGCGAGAGGAGTACCGCGGAGTCGACGGGGAGCCTGCCTGCCGCGTGTGGACCGCATCTGAACCACGGTAAGTTCGAACTAAGGTATGTCGACTTCAGCTACGTTATTCACGTAGCTGAAGTTGCGTACCTTAGTTTGAATTTGGGGGTTAGTGTAGACCAGGCCCAAGTGTGTTTTCTGAATCCAGCCTTTTATTTCCTTTGCTTTTATTAAAAATACCCCAAACAATGTTTTGTTTGACCCAAAATTAAAGGGTTTTTTTGTTTTTGTTTTTTACTTGTCTTGCAAACGGATTCAAACGGTGCTTTTATCATGTGGGCCAATATCTGTCCCTAAATGAAATCCAACCAAGTTTCATATGTGTCCAAAATCCAAGACATGAACTTTTAGCTCAGGACATGAAAAGGCAAAGCCATTTTTATCAAAGAGAATGAAATAGGTACAGTAAATGTTCTTGAATGGTAAGGATTGATATGTTACTAAATGGAGCCTTAATCCCTCTTTTTTATGAAGGAAACCAAGTGCCCAGTCCTGCAAACAATTACTACTGTGTATACACTTATTCCTGCACGTAGTTCCATTGACATCATTAGGTCTCCGAGCAGAAGGAAGACTAAGTACAGATTGCAGGTTCCAGCCCATAATGAGTAAAATGGTTTATTGAGAAGAGTGATTTTTAAAAAAAAATAAGTAATTGAAAAGTAATGAAAATGGGTGAATCTACACATGTAGCTACATGAGGACGTTTCTACTAGATCTCCAGAAAAGCTTTGAAATGAGAAAGATATCAACAGCAACATCATGCACTCAATAAGTATCCCTGGTGGCTAATATTGAAAGTAACGTGGGTGCCATGAACTAGTTTGCTCAGTGATCTGTGCTGATGGTAAAAAGATGAATGGCTATGTGGATAGCAATGCTTAGCATGTATGACAGGGAGTCTAGTTTAACATTCCATGTAAGGTGTTTTGCAAGTGACATCTTCAGTTACTGATTTCATGAGCTGTTTTCATAAACCTAGATAAAAGCAGTTACTTCTGTTACCAGCAAATGGGTTAATTCACACAGAAAACCTAGCTGGGAGAAATTCTTCCTTCAAGAGATGAGGGCATGGCTTATCCAAGCAAAAGAAAGCTTCTAGCGGGATAAACTGTCATCATTTTCCTGCAAGTATTTTGGAGGAAAACATGCTCATCTTCTTCACCCAGAAACTGCCCATCCTATCCACTCTCAATGTATGGAAACCCAGTGCCCTTGCTGGGGAAGAGAGTCCTGTGGAGGGTGCCTTTTGGGCATGGATTGAGGCATACACTCCTCAGTGTCTGGCCCTAATTATCATTTGACAAGAATGGAGGAAGTGATTCTGACCCTTGTGCAGTTATACTGGGAAAACTTTAGGCATTCAAATGTATTTTGGGAGTTTGATTT
This sequence comes from Emys orbicularis, assembly GCF_028017835.1. Classification (NCBI taxonomy): domain Eukaryota; kingdom Metazoa; phylum Chordata; order Testudines; family Emydidae; genus Emys; species Emys orbicularis. The sequence continues at coordinate 90,254,855 of NC_088686.1, read as the reverse complement.
ACCTTGTGTTGCCTAAAGATCCATCATGGACTAGGTACATACTTGTTGAGTAGTTGAGTTTATCTTTAGTATGGACCCACTTCCTGTACCAAATTATGAAAGTTTGCCAAGATTGAACATGTTTCTCACTTCTCCCCCATATACTGCAGTTTCCTACTTCTGGTACTATATTAGCCCTGCTGACAGCTTCAATTTGTAAAGTGAAGTCAGTATTATTTAGTGGCACATATACTTAAAGTCAATAGATCTACCCATTGCATCATAGTGCCTTTTTAAACAAATATAGCTAATGCATTCATCTGGGAATTTAGAAGAACAGGGGATCACCCCCTCTTTCAGAAAACCTGCAGAAGGGGGCTATGTTCCTATATGCAAAAGTCTCTCCATGGCAGTTCATGTCTTACTCTTAGAAGAGCTCAGGAGGGCTTGCCTCCCTGCAGCAGAAGCCACAGGTCTATCTCTGAATTCCACAGATATTCTGGCATCTGCAAAACCAAACTGCACAGAGATCCTGTGCCTCTTTATTACATCAGGAATGCCATTACTACCTCCCCACGTGGCCACGTATCCTAGCAGGTAGCTCCAGTGTGGACGGAAGACTATGGAAAGGTAACAAGTCAGCCGGTACTACATTTCCATAGTGAATTCTGTGGGGTAGGTAGACCTGGCCACTCTCCTTGTGCAGATCCCCAAACCTGAAGAGAGTAGGCTTTCACAGGGCTGGCTAATCCCTCTTTTCACACAGGAGGTGAGAGACCCATATGGAGAGGGGCACAAGTTTTTCCACCTCTGTCCCCCAACAGAAAATTGAGCTGAAGTTCTTCTGATAGAGCATCTGGATATTCAAGGACATTCCAATACAGTGGCTGGGAATCAAGCTGAAAATCTTTTTTTTTTTAAACCCATAAATAAGAGTCCCTTGTTCCCAGATCCCTAGATTTTTTTCCACCAATGCTCTATTCCAATGTTGGCTAGTTATCAGTTCTGCAAATGCTGATGCCTTTACTCTCTAACTCTGCTTCTACTAATAACTCTACCACATGGTGACAGCTGTATTTCTGCAAGTAACTTTTTCTGCATGACTTCCTTTTTTCAGACCGCACATGGACAGATCTCTCATATCCACCTGTCAAAATTCTTCAAATTTAAAAGATCCAAGATATTTGTATATGCTCTTTCCCTCCTTCCACAGCAGCATAAACATCAATCTTAAGGGATGGGAAGAAGGATAAACAAGCTACATTTCTTTGTAGGCCTGCTGTTTCAGCTTAGCTTGATTTAGTAAATTCTTCAACTGTGCATGCCTCACCTGATGCAACAGTTACTTACCTGGTTACATCCTTGCTTCAGACAGTATTTTTCTTCTCTCTCTGCACTCTACCCAACATATATCCCCCATCACTCCACATTTTTCTTCAAGGTTCAGCCACACATCTGAAATTTCTTTATACCCATATAACAATGCATGTACCTGTATTGTGGAGGGAAATCTCAGGGATTTCAGTTTTCACCTGGCAACATAAATTGGCATTTCCAATTGAAACAATAGGTTCTGGTTTTCTGCTGCTCAAGGTGAAAGCATGTGAATAATTACCAGGCAGATTACACCAGCTTGGTAGCGAACATGTTACCAACAACAATATGGTTATCAAAATAGAAGAAAACTTGACTAATAATCAACACACACAAATTTGCACATATCCATGCAATTTATAATTCACATAGAAAAAATTTCCAACTCCCTTAGATAAGTATTCACAATGTCAGAACTTCACAAGGAGGGTCAGATTTCAGGAGGGACCTATTTGGTATGACATCAGCAGCTCAGGAGTACAAGCTGGGCCAAGCTGCTACCAAATAAACACAGGCCTCTCAGCATGTAATACTCAAAGTGTCCATGTTCAGTAAAGATCTCTGACCCACAACAACACCTGTTTGCATGCTGCATCACTTATTGCTAATGAAACACTAAGTATTCTACTTGTGATAGTAAATAAATAAATGTATCTATTTATTCCCTCTTAACTAAGGAAGAACTGGCAAGATGAAAATGGTGAACCCTGTCATTCTATATGCATGCGCACATACACAGTGCGACATTCTATTCTGCGATCTAATCCATCTTCACCAGCACCTAATCCCCTGTTGGAGGAGAACTCCCTGCTAGTGCATCTATTCCAGATCTGGGCCCTGTCCTTCCACTTGTACAAGATACGTTGCTGACAGGAGGTAGCAGGGAAGTGGTATAGCATCGCTCCACTCTGGTAGGCCTGCCCACCACTGGTTTAGGGGCCATTATGCCACATGCATTTTCAGAGAGAGCCTGGCCTTGAGAATCATAGCACCACAAGAGAATCTGCCCTTATAGATGTCCCATCTATATAGATTTTTGTAGCATTCCCATCATTATATCATCTGTATGCCTAGGTCTCTTGATTTTTATCTATTAAGTAGTTGGTTAAAACAAATCATGTGACCTCAAATAGAAGGCTAGATCCTGGCAAAAATCAGCCGTGCAACAACAATTTAGACCAGCTGAGAATCTGGCCTAATAAATGCCAATTCCTTCAATCATTAGGAGATGGCACATGCTCAGGAAAACAGAACATGATGGATATCACTATGTCCAGCATAAAGCAGCACACTCTGCCAGTTCCCATTTAACCTCATCTCTATCCATATATCATTAAGTCCTAATACTGAAGGAGCACTGTGCTCCTGCCTGCTATGAAACAAACAGGGATGCAAAGAGAAGGAGCTGTAGATGTGGGACAGAGAGAACAGGAGGGAGGCTGGGGTAGGTATTGCTAGTAATCATAACATAAAAAAAGTTTATTTTTGGGACCATGAAGATGCAGAACAGTGATAGTCCAACGTGAGACTGCAATCCCAGGCATTTATTTTGGAGCAAGATGAAAAACATGACAATTGAAAAGGCAAAGAAAAATATGCTCACTAATAAGTCCTTATTTACGGTTAACAGGCCAGATTCTCAGGTGGTGTACATTTACAGGTATCACCTAAAGATCTGGGCCAAATCCATCACATGATATCTGAAATACTGTGCCACATCTTATTTCTTATACTTAGGAAGTAACTAGGTTGTGATTTTTCAATGTTAAATGTCAGTTGTCTACAGTGTATCTGTTTATTCTGCAGGGGCACAGAAATAACTATAATTTAATATACTATTTAGACTATGCTTAGAATTGGATTATTGTTATACAATAACATATATTATGTACAACATATAATATACAATTATTGCTCATTGTATACACATAGGTCCCTAACAGGACAACTACTTTACTTGACATATAGACATTTTTCTGGATTGTTGGAGAGAAAGATTAACTCAAGTTGAAAATATTACATGTTTGTTCTATCCCCCCTCCTACATACCAGAAGACAAATTAATAAAGTACTTTTCAAGTTCATACCAACCAACTTAAGCACTGGCTTTATCATCAAGTGGGGTACTTATATTGTGCAGAAGAGTCCAGTTCCATTTGCTATTTACATTGTTGGAAACATTAACACGAGAGGGGCAGAAGATTCACAATGAGAACACAACAGAAAGACACACAATAACCAACTCTATCCCACAATTTTCCAGAGTAAATTCAAAATGCATTTAATGAGAGGCTGCATCACAACAAGTAAAGAACACACAAAAAAAGGACAAAAATCTCAGTCCTTAAGAGCTTCAGACCAAGGCCAGAAATAGAGACAGTTTAGAAATCAACTAAAGAGTGTATGCCAATGTTATCCCTCAGATTTTATTGACTGGGGGAGAGCAGTTTCAGAACAAGATAGAAAGGAAGAAAGGCAAGTTGTTTGGGATACCGTGACTGAATGCATGCCTGTATTTACACCCTACCTACCATTATAATCTTTGTACAAAATATGCCTTGTATGGTATCATTTGAAAACTTGCTGTTCAATATCATGGTGAAATCCATGTAGCAACATCATACATAAAGTTATAAACATAAGGTGAAATCATGACTGAAGTGTGTTTACCAGACAAATTTGGGGAGTGTATAAACCTGTTTCTCAAAGACAAAAGACAAGCTGACACCTCTAGCCAGGTGTCATCAAAGCTGATGGACAAATCACCTATCATGTGGGCATCCTTTGGCAAGGAAGGGGGGCAGGAACAAACAGATCTGCACCTTAGCAACAGACAGCAGACTCCTTGACTCCACCCTCACAGTGGGAATGAACATTTTTTAGCTTGCATCTGAAGAAGTGAGGTTCTTACCCACGAAAGCTTATGCTCCCAATACTTCTGTTAGTCTTAAAGGTGCCACAGGACCCTCTGTTGCTTTTTACAGATTCAGACTAACACAGCTACCCCTCTGATACTTGACATTATTTAGTGGTAACCCATTTGAAAGGGTGACAACTATAAAAGTGGGGGCAGAAACACCCCAAGTTCTCTCTCCATCTCTCTCTCCTTCACCTAAGGCAACAAAAGAAATAGCCTATGGCAGGGGTCGGCAACCTTTCTGAAGTGGTGTGCCGAGTCTTCATTTAATCACTCTAATTTAAGGTTTCGCGTGCCAGTAATACATTTTAACCTTTTTAGAAGGTCTCTTTCTATAAAAGTCTATAATATATAACTAAACTATTGTTGTATGTAAAGTAAATAAGGTTTTTAAAATGTTTAAGAAGCTTCATTTAAAATTAAATTAAAATGCAGACTGGTGGCCAGGAACCGGCCAGTGTGAGTGCCACTGAAAATCGGCACGCGTGCCATAGGTTGCCTACCCCTGGCCTATGGACTTTGGGGGAGAATCCGGACTGAAACCTGATCAGCAATAATGCTGGGAGCATATAGTAAGAATATCACCTTGACCAAGTCTAGTTTGTTAAGTTTAGAAAGCATCATATTTTTATTTCTCTTGAAACCATTTCTGATTTTAACCCCTTATACTTGTACTCACTTAAAATCTCTCTTTGTAGGCTCATAAACTTGTTTTATTCTTTAATTAAAACTAATCCAGTGTTGTCTTTCAACTGAATTCAATTTTAAAAATAGCAAACTGTTGTATATTGATCCCCTTAGAGGTGCAATGGACCTAATAGATCTGGACTGTCAAGGAGAGGGCTGGACAGTGCGGAACACATGTTGAGGGGGGGTGAATTTGAGACTGAGTGTATTGGGAGTCACCCTGCAAGTAGTAAGTAATGCTGCTGGAAGCCAGAAGCCAGAGTGTGGCTGGTGTTTGCTGACAGGCTGCTGGGGTCAGAGCTTCTGGACTAGGGCTGTGGCTATACACAGACACTCAGGGTGTGATCTGCATGCTGTTTGTGAGCTGTGCACTTGGAGCTACAGCAGCAAAGCATTGTGAGGCACCCAAAGTTGCAGGGTGGGAGTGACAACCCCTCTTTGGTCTGGATTGCACCTCAGAATGTCATAAGTACCTTAATCAGAAGGCTGTTGATCTGCACACAGACTCAAAACGAGGACAGACACATGGATTGATTTTTTTATTACAAAAAAACAAACACAGGAAAGGGGTGCTACCTGCCCATCACCCATACTCTCTTATACCAGGCATTTAAGTGGTTCCAATGGGCATGTATGGTAGGAGCCCTTTAACACACAACTCGAGGTAGGCTCTCCTCAGCCTAAACCCAGAATCAGCTCTTTCGAAGTCCTAGCCCTGCCCCCACCCTGTGATGAGGACAAAGGGTGCTCAAGGGTAGGGACCTCCCTATTCCAAGAGCCCAAGGCCCATCAGCAAAATCCCTGCAGGAACAGAGCTAAAAGACTCAATATGGCCCTTGCTCCAGATTAAATCCCTGGCATTGGCATTAGCCAATCAGCACCTGCCCCCCTACCTGGAGCCCCTCAGCAAGTGTCTTCCTCCCTTGCTGCTGGGGCTGTCCCCCTTCACCACTGGTCTCATCAAGTTCCCCTACCCACTGAGATACATGGGTGGCATTTCTCAGTACAGGGACAACATGAAAGCTCATGTGAAGTTAGTTGAAATTGGGAGGAGATGAAGGACTTAATTAATGGGTCCTGCAGCCTCTTTGAGCAGGTTATCCTAGCATGAAGTGACTGCAAAGCAGCCACATGGGCCCCCCAAGAATAGCCCTGCTGCAGGAATTTTGCAGGCAGGCCAGCGTGCCTGTTGAGAAAAAAAAAGGGGAGCGGTCAAGGGCTCAGGACCATTAGTGCCTGGGCATAAATTGGAGCATCACTCAGGGCAGCCCTGACCTGCACAAAAACAAGCTGGCTCCCAACAACCTTGGATTCAAGGAATGCAAATCATGTCCAGCATCCCCACATCAGCCCTGCTCATTTCCGTACCAGCACAGGAATATATTTCCCCTAAAGGCAAGAGACCTGAGCAGGACATACAGGACCTGATTCTCTGTCTTGTTACACAAGCTGAACATCAGTGCAACTGCACTGACTTCAGTTGTTGAATCAGACCTCCCAGTAGTGAACAGAAGACTAGGAAGGAAGGAAGGAAGGAAGGAAGGACTGATGTAGTCGGGTGTGGAGCAGAAAATCTCTTAAAATAAAAGGTTTTTGTTGCTGAACTTCTGTGCTCCTACTAAAACGAAAAGCAGAAATACCTACTGGGCTTAATTTTCTTGTATTGTTGCCTATTTAAAAATTAAGTAGCAATAGAAATTTCACACAAGGAAACCTGAACCTTGTAAAAAGCAACAGAGGGTCCTGTGGCACCTTTAAGACTAACAGAAGTATTGGAGCATAAGCTTTCTTACGCAAGTCTGATGAAGTGGGCATTCACCCACGAAAGCTTATGCTCCAATACTTCTGTTAGTCTTAAAGGTGCCACAGGACCCTCTGTTGCTTTTTACAAGGTTCAGACTAACACGGCTACCCCTCTGATACTGAACCTTGTAAAACTTCTGGACCAAGGGTGCTCAGATAAACATCAGAGGCCTAATTCTGTTGTCACAGCTGTTTTACACCCGTGAGTAGCTCCATGACACCTGATGGACAGGAAATTCAGTTCCCAGTTCTTTAGATACTTAACTGAATTGACACTCATAACACCTGTTTCAGTTCTGCCATTGCTAAACTGGGGGCTGATTCACCACTCTTTTACTCCACTTTTGCACTGGTGTAACTCTACTGATTACAATAAGTTTACATCACCATAAAATGTGAAGTGACTCAGTGGTGAATGAAGCCCACACACTGCAGTGTGTGCATAAAAACCCTTTAGCTTTCTTTAAAGAACATAACCTTTAAGCCTAAATTGAAAGCTATTTTGTGCTTTTAATTAAACAATATTAGCATTTACTTTTGTTACCCTTTTCTTTTTGAAAGAACAAAGACTGAGAATACAGCTTTACCCAAAGAGGTATTTTGTCTTACTTACTATAATCTCAAAGGGCTTCATGTTAAAATCTTTCTTCAGTCACAAAATAAGTTTAATACATAGTACAAAATAGATTGGCAATAACATTGCAGTGCCATTTCAAAAGAAGTCAAAATTAAATTCCATTTTAAGCTGATGGTACAATGAGGCCATAAAAGGAGTTAAATGGGTATTTTGGTGAGTAATTACTCAAGCTGATCAAATAATTGATTTAAAGCTACTGCCTGCTACATGTTTCACTGCAGTGGAGTCATGCCAGGCCAGTTAATGCCCCCAGTGACATGTATCTGCTGAACAATACAAACTTTCCTGTCGCTGTTATTTTGTTTTTGTTTCTCTATCCCTCCCTCCTCAGCCATCTAAAATTTTACTGGTGGCCCATTGTTCCTCCGGAAGGGATAGATGCACTCAGAAATCAATTGCTATTTCTCTTAATGGAGGCAAGCTCTTTCTGGTTTATTCCTTAGTATCTCAAATCAGGGTATCAACCACTGCTCTAAAATAGACTGTGAAATAGGCTCCAACTCTGTCCTCAAATGGACACTGTATACAAAATAAAGTATCTTAGCCATAAAGATACACAAACAGTAATATAAAGCAAAAATGGGAAAAGGCTTGGCGCAATCTGAAGGTCCACTCTTGGATTCTGTTATGACTGCAAATTTATTTTCTCCTGCAGCCTTAGTGTGTTCCTCCATGGGAGTAATAATACACTTGTGAGCACAACCATTTTGAGGACAATGTCCAAAGCGTCTCAGCCAGCCTTAGAGAGCATGTATTTGAAAACAATTTTCTTACCGTAATTGCCATGATTATATTTCAGGTTCTCAATATGTGTAGAAGCTGCTTTACACAGCAGCACGTTCATCTTAAATATTATTCTGCACTCAAAAATAAATGTATTCTTTGGTTACAGAAACTAATTACAGTATCTCTTCATAGATTAATGGAGAGATTATTAGGGAGAAATAAGAGCATGAGAAACATTAACTTGTGAAACTTTTAATAACACCTATCTCTAAGATGATCATTTCCACTAAGGTGAGAGCTTCAGTGATTTTTTTCATGTCTCCTTTAAAAAAATAGCAGTTTGATGTTGAATATTGACAAATATACACAGATATATTCCACTATGAAAATAGCTGATTCTTGCTTCTGTCTCTCTCAACAGCTTGCAGCAATCTGAACCCCCAAATGCAAAGTCATTGGGACAAATGCTGATCTCAGTTACACTGATGTAAATCTGGGATAATTCCATAACTCAGTGGAGTTACCGCAGATTTATACCAGTGATCTGGATTCAAATCATTTGTATTTTTCCTATTTCCCAGCCCCCTAACCCCCTGCTTTTTCCTGATCAATGTTTCATCCAGAGCTTCCTTTATTCAAGTTCCTCTTATGTGAATATTTTAAGATGGGTCTTAAAGGTACATAATAGTAGTAGTAGTTCTTAGCATTCAATCATGGCAATAATCACTCTCAGACCAGTGACAAGTTTAAAGCCTAACACACAGATGAAATCCTGGCCCCACTGATTTCAGGTGGGAGTAATCCTGTGTAGATGGAGGGCAACCCTTGGCCCCTGTGCTTGATTCATTCTGGGAGTTTAAATCTAACTAAAATGCACATTCCCCAAATCTGCAAAAACAATGAAAATGTTCTGCACCATGATTTTAACAAAGTTTTTCAACTGAAAACAAATGCAGTGAGCTGGGCCAACAACTTTAGCTTCAGTCCAGGGAAATTCTAAGGGTTAATTCATCACTCCATATACAGTACCTGAATGCTCACTGCCAACTTTAATAAGTGATGTACATCTAATGTTAGCTTGATGATAAACATGTGAGAGATTCACACCAGCTAGATTTTTCCTCACTTCCGGCTCTTGTTATGATCACCCACTAATGAGGGGAGCAAAATTAATACCTAGGATAGATAGTGAAAAAAGAGAAGTAATGGGAAAAATCCCCTCACTGGAGTAGTTTCCAAGCCCCAACCACCATTACAAAGTTCCTAATAAAAAGAGCCTAAAAGATACAAAATCTAGTGTGGTGTAGTGAGCATAGGCCTTCTAAGCCCTAAAGGTCAGTGTCACTCAGGAAACTTTACTATACGTGTGAGCATAAAAGACCTGTGAGATGTATTTACTAAGAGTGAAAAACCAATATGAATTTTAGATGGTTTTAGAGCTATCCTTTCTCAGCTGCCTAAATAAAAATATATCATTGTGCTTGTTTGGAATTTCCAAATTTTTTGAAGGCTTTAGTACAAATCCAATGATACCTGTTTCTTTCAAATAAGCCCTTTACTTTTGCATATACCTTCACATATAAAAAGGTGTGAATTTGTATAGATAATACCATAGGGGCAGTTTTTGTTCCCCTCCCATTTCTTTTAAATTCAAATGGGAGAAATTATAAAAATATTAGGCCTGGTAGACATAAGGCAGCTTGTCGACACTACATGCAAGTCTGTAGGTTACAGTCAAAGGTTTCAATTCTGACAAATACATTCATCTCCAAATTTTGCGACTGGCTTTTACTCATTTATTTTTGAAATCTTCTTTTAATTGGGGATGCTGACATTTCTCTATAAAAAGAGGAAACAAAGAGACAGTAGAACACACACATGATGGACATACAGTGAACTCACAGAAAGGTCTAAACAATAGACCTTGTTGGAAAATATGTGAATGATATTCAAACTAGGTTTTTTTTTTACATTGGTTGCAGCAATAGTGGCCATCAATAATTATAACATGATAATAGTATGTGGGAGGATGGGGAAAGGGACTTCAGAATAGAAAAAATGGCATCTCTTTATTCAGCAAGTCTTATACCTGTGTGTTTTCATAGCTATACCTAGTTACATTTGTGACCCTTTGGGGCCATTGGCACATCACAAAAGCTAGTCTAACCTTGACCCTATCATCTCCTATACCACCTTTATGTCTCCTATTTGTCTAACACAAATAGAACTATCTCCCAGCTTTCAACATGCCTGGAAAACATCAGCACCTGCATAAAAAGTAGCTGGCTGAAGCTAACCTCTAGAAAAAGAGTGAGGTGGCACAGGCACAGGAAAGAACTCACCACTATAACATCAGTTCTCAGATTGTCTAGATGTTCCATAGCCTACTGGTCCTTTTGAACTACCCACTGGAACTAAATATACCCAAATAGTTATGTCTGCAAACACACCTATTTTCACTTCCAACTCACTATACCAACATGACCTATCTTACCAGACCTTGACTTTGCCAGGGTGATCCACACATCTTTGATTCCCAAAGTATATTAATGTGATATATTATTAACTAGGAATGAAAGTGCCAACTTTACAAAAAGCTACAACTGGATTCAAATGTGGCAGCCCACTTACTCAGCAATGCTGGCTGTTGCAGGCACATCACTCCAGTTCTCATGGCCCTATACAGGCTCCCCATTGAACTTAGGGGCAAAATAAAAGGTTTTGGTCCCTGCCAGAGAATTGGCTCAAGCTACCTGATGGACCATTTAACTATATGAGACAGGAATAGATTTTCTCTCTCTTCATTCTGAAAGAAGACCATTTATTCCTACCCTTTGTTTCCTATCTTTTAACCAGTTACCAATCCTTGAGAGGATCTTCCCTCTTATCCCATGACAGCTTACTTTGCTTAAGAGCCTTTGGTGAGGGACCTTGTCAATGGCTTTCTGAAAATCTAAGTACACTATATCCACTGGATCCCCCTTGTCCACATGCTTGTTGACCCCTCAAAGAATTCTAGTAGATTGGTGAGGCGTGGTTTCCCTTTACAAAAAACATGGTGACTCTTCCCCCAACAAATTGTGGTAATCTATGTGTCAGACAATTTTGTTCTTTACTATAATTTCAACCAGTTTTCTTGGTACTGAAGTCAGGCTTACCAGCCTATAATTGCTGGGATCACCTCTAGAGCCATTTTTAAAAATTGGCGTCACATTAGCAATCCTCCAGTCATTTGGTACAAAAGCTGATTTAAATGATAGATTACAGACTACAGTTAGTAGTTCTGCAACTTCAAATTTGAGTTCCTTCAGAACTCTTGGATGACTACCATCTGGTCCTGGTGACTTATTACTGTTTAGTTTATCAATTTGTTCCAAAGCCTCCTCTAATGACAACGCAATCTGGGATAAGTCCTCAGATTTGTCACCTAAAAAGAATGGCTCAGGTTTGGGAATCTCCCTCACATCCTCAGCCATGAAGACCTATGCAAAGAATTCATTTAGTTTCTCCGCAATGGCCTTATCGTCCTTGAGTGCTCCTTTACAGTGCTCCTCAATCGTCCAGTGGCCCCACTGGTTGTTTGCTTCTGATGTACTTTAAAAAAATTGCTATTAGTTTTTGGCTAGCTGTTCTTCAACTTCTTTTTTGGCACCAAGACCTCAGATGCCAACTGTTCATTTGGGAGTGCGGTGTTTAGATGCTGCTTGTATTATTAGAACTGGGAGCACTGGCTGTTGGGAATCTGAAAGGACAGGAAACAGGAAGGAGGGGAGAGGAGTTGAGGAGACTGAGTGAGAGTTACAGAGGGTGCAGCTGCAGCTCGGTAAAGAGGTTTCCACTGTAAAAATAAAGTCCTGTTGAAGCTTGTTAGTACCTGGCCTGGTTGATACAAGATTTTGGCGACGAAGATAGATCTTCTGCCTCTGAACCCACCTGCACCCTTTCTGCAAAACCCAGGTGAGCCTCCAATTGCTTTTATTGTCTGGATCCATATATTTGAGACTTATCTGCTTGCAATCAGTGCTACAGAGATTTCTGAAGTAAGAAAGCGTGCTCTGCTAATCCACTGCCTTGGAGCAGAAGGGCAGCGTATATTTTACACTTTCCCCCTCGCAGATGATAAATATGAGACTGCACTCACTGCATTAAAGAACTTTTTTGTGCCAAAAGTGAATGTAGTAGCTAATTGCTACAGATTTCGCCAGCGTGAGCAGAAACCAGGGGAGACTATAATGCCGTATATTGCTTCCCTGAGGAGTCTGATTGTAACTTGTGACTTTGGGAATATGGCAGATGAGATGATTGGAGACCAGCTCATTGAGAAAACAACCATGCTTCGTGTAAGAGAACGCTTACTTCTAGAACCACAACTTACACTAGAAAAAGCAATAACCATTGCTACTCAGATTGAGTCAGCTACAGCTGAAGCCAAAATAATGAGCAAAGATACAGGAGGCACAGTCCAGGCTATGACTCCTTTGCAGAAAAGTTCACTATCGCTGCAGACAAACAATTGCAAGAGGAAAACTAATAAAAAGCCACTGAATCAGCAAATGCAAAATACATTAAAAGCATGCTTTTGCTGTGGATCCCCACAACATCTTGCAAGCTACACAGGATGTCCAGCAAAAGTAGCTCAGTGCAATCATTGCACAAAGATTGGGCATTTTGCTAAAGTATGTCGCAGTAGCCAGTTCAATCAACAGGTGCATGGAGTTACAATACCAGATGTTACTGTGCTGAGTGTGGACAAAATCACTACTGCACATATTCCAGAACAGATAAAGTGTACTGTAAACGTTTTCGCCATACCCTCAGGCAAATCACACTCTATTCAGCTAATGTTGGACACTGTCTCAGCAGTATCTATACTACCTGATTCCATCTATTTGCATTACTTTAAAGATGGGCCTCTTACTGAACCCAAACTTCAGTTGGTGTGCTTTTTGAAAAACCATATTCCAGTACATGGCTGCCTCCCAGCAATAGTTACTTTTGGTGATTGCTGTGTAACTGCAGAGTTCTACATTGTCCACAAAGGCACTCCTATCCTTGGCAGAGATTTATTGGCTGCTTTAAACCTCAGGGTAGTTAATGGACGAATTGATCTTCCTCAGCAAAGCACTCTTGCGGTACACACACCAGTTTCAGCTGGGACCCAACACCAGGTTGAGGAGAAACTCGACTGTGCTTATGGGTTTCTGCATAAAGTTAAAATGCGGAATAATGTGATGCCTGTACGACAAATTACGGCGCTTACCATTTTCAGTCAGGGAAGCTGTTTCAGAGGAACTTAGAAAACTTGTTCAAAATGACATTATTGAAGAGATTAACTCCTCGGAATGGGTTTCACCTGAAGAAGGGTGGAGGCATTCGCCTTTGTGTGGACTTAAGGGAGCCAAATAAAGCTATTGTGAATGACAGCCATCTTCCTCACATAGAAGAAGTATTTGCAGAACTCCATGGAGCAAAGATGTTTTCTACTCTTGATTTGCAGAGCGCATACCACCAGGTTATGTTGACAGCAGAGACCTCACAGCATTTATTACATAAGGGACTATTTCGTTTTAAATGTGTTCCATACGGTCTCGCATCAGCCCCAAGTGCCTTCCAAAAAATGATGTCATTGATTCTGAAGGATCAACATGGAGTTCAGTGCTATTTTGATTATATTATCACGTTTGGAAATACTACTGAGGAGCATGACAATAACCTGCCGTATGTACTAAACTGCATCAGCAAAGCAGGCCTCAAGCTCAATAGGTCCAAATGCAAATTTAGACAAACTGAACTCTCCTTTCTGGGGCATACAATTTCATAGGCTGGACTAAAACCTGATCCAGATCATATCCTGGCAATTTCAAATGCTCCTCCTCCAACAGATTTGCAAACCTTATGTTCCTTCTTGGGTCTTACCTCCTGGTATGCAAAATTCATTCCCAATTATGCTTCTGTCATTGAACCGTTACAAGAATTACTACGGAGAAGTTCAACCTTAGTGTGGACAACGGATGCACAAGCTAGTTTCAAAATGGTGAAAGACTTGATTGTACATAGTCTAGTACTTGCAGTATTCAGTCCCGCATTGTCCACAATTGTAACTACTGATGCTTCTGATTAGGGACTTGGGGCTATCCTCACACAACTTCATGAGGACAACACAGAGAGGACTGTTGCATTTGCTTCAAGGACAAGGACATTACTCACGTAATGCTGAGAGAAAATATTCTACAGTTGAAAGAGAAGCACTTGCTTGTGTCTGGGCTACTGAAAAATGGAGAACTTACCTGTGGGGCCACACGTTCAAGTTGTGCACAGACCACAGCCCTTTGACGACGTTGCTCACCACGAAAGGACTGGGAAGAGCAGGATATCATATTGCTAGATGGTCTGCAAGTCTACTCTCTTTCAATTATGAACTGGAATATAAGCCTGGAAACAAAAATGTGGTAGCTGATTGCCTTTCTCGCCTGCCTTTGCCTTCACCAGATGGTCCACCGGAGGATGAGGATGTAGTAGTTGCACTTATTACAAGCACTCTTACTGCAGTTACAAGAGAAGAATTTCAAGCTGCTTGTTCAGCATGTCCAATTCAACAAAAACTACGGGAATTTCTGACAAAGAGATGGCCCAGTAACCCTAAAAACCTTGACCCAGTTTTGCTGCCTTATTTTAGAGTTCAGAATGAACTTTCTTTGCTCGATGGCTGTGTGCTATGAGGTACACACCAGCTACTTGTGCCAGAAGATTTACAATCAAAACTCAGACACCTGGCACATGATACTCATCAAGGAATTGTCAGAACCAAACAATGACTACGGGATCTGTATTGGTGGCCAGGGATGGACTCTCAAACTGAAGCACTCAAAAATCCTGTGTCACTTGCCAAATGCATGATAAGACAGCAGTGACATGTACCCCTCCATTACAGCCTGTTCCTCTTCCTGAATCTGCAATTGACATTGTAGGACCCTTTGATACTGCTCCAATTGACTGTCATTATGCCATCACTTTAATAGACTATTTCAGTAAATGGCCTGAGGTAGTGTTTACATCGCAAATCTCTTCTGCTACAGTAATTAAGTTCCTCTCTTCAGTTTTTAGTAGGGAAGGTAACCCCAAAAAACTGGTTTCCGATAATGGTAGTCAATTTACTTCCCTGGAGTTTGAAACCTTTCTAGCAGAGAGGAACATTTTACACAGAAGGTCATCCCTATATTACCCTCAAGCCAATGGGGAAATCGAACGGTTTAACAGAAGTTTGAAAGAGAGTTTGCAAACAGCTAAACTGGAAGGGCGATTGTGGATACCCTTCACTACTGATTTCTTGCAAGCATACTGGGCTATACGACATGCCACAACGCAAATATCACCCACAGAGTTACTGCATGGGAAACAGATGAATACTAAACTGAACATTGCTGGATTGTTAAAGGCACGACCTGATGCCCCAAACGAGGATGATGTGAGAAAAACAGTTGAACAGAACCAAAGTATAAGGCTTTCACAAACAAGCAGCAGGGTGCTAAGGAAACAAAGTTTGAGTGTGGTTCCTCCGTTAGAATATGAAAACCTGGAATCTTACGCAAAGGGGACCATAAATTCACAGCTCCTCTTAAAATCATAGAGAAGAAGGGACCTTACACCTATTGACTTTCTGATGGGCGGGTATGGAATGCTTCTTATCTTGCACCTGCCTATGCACCAAGAGGAGATTATGTCAACACCCAGTCTGCATTGGATGACTTCACCGTAGAACCAACACAACAAGACATTGCACTGGAACCCCGGCGTGACAGACGGCCTGTCAGATCCAAACGACCACCTGCCTGGACTAGAGACTATGTTATGTAGTATCTACAATGTTTTCAGTGTAATATTTTTGCCAATAGTATAGTGTCTTGTTTCATATTTGTTCCTGTGGTTAGAACAACAATGTTTATTTTATTTGGGAAAGTTTCTTAAGAGAGGAGGGAATGTGGTGTTTAAATGCTGCTTGTATTATTAGAACTGGGAGCACTGGCTGTTGGGAGTCTGAAAGGACAGGAAACAGGAAGGAGGGGGGAGGAGTTGAGGAGGCTGAGTGAGAGTTACAGAGGGTGCAGCTGCAGCTTGGTAAAGAGGTTTCCACTGTAAAAATAAAGTCCTGTTGAAGCTTGTTAGTACCTTGCCTGGTTGATCCAACAGGGAGGAGCTGGAGTGAGAATTGGGAACCTCTAAAGGTGGCAGAGAGGAAAGGCATATGATTTAAAGGAAAAAATATTAAATTAAATGCCTGGATTCACAAGCTTTTCTGAGCAAAATACTGCATGTTTGTGTATACTGAAGAGCAAATAGCTATTTTCCAAGTAAATAAAGCAGCAATTGCAGAACAGTCTGTATTCACTATGCATGTACTTGGAATGATGTGTGAAAAAATATACTCATTCAAGACTAACTGCAGAGAGTCCACAGAAATCACTATGTTGGTATGGATTTTCATTGCATTAAATATCACAAACTGGACAGACTGCAAAGTCAGAGATCTTTAACTCAATGGCAATAAGGAAAGCAGGAATATTGGAGTTTGTTTTGTTTTTACTCCCTCACACGCTATCTGGGCACCATGGTTACAATGTCATTTCTAATGCTGCACCATTCCCATTAAGCCAAATATCCTTAACCCAGAATAAAACAAAAGACATGAGACCAGATTTTTCTGAGAGTGTCCAGGGCCATATTTTCAAAAGACCTCAGCACCTAAAATCAGGTACTTAAATAAGGAGTCTGATTTTCAGAAGTGCTCTGCTCTCCTTTGTGATACTCATGGCCAGATTTTCAAAGGTGCTCATCAGTCAACATGATGGGGAAATTGGGCCATTTATTTTTATACCAAAATAGGAGCTGAGCACTTGGAAAATCTGACACAGATTGGAGGTGCAGAGCACTTTGAATATTCTGGACTAACGGGTGGGTCCAGCCCCTTCCATGTGTATGGAAGTTTCAATACAAGAGAACAAGGGAAGATGTCAGGAACTCATGCATTTTTAGGGGCTCTATGTGGGTAGATCTGAGCCAGGACTGGTGGATCTCTTGGCTATTGCCCCCAACAGAAAGTACAATGGCCTTTGTGGCTATTTCAGTACTGATGATGAGTATTAAATGCGAAGCTGATCCATTTCAGCAATGAATACCACTCCGGGACTAGGATTTGTCCCCTCTTGAAGAAATGTTACCTTTTAAGACCTAGGAACTGAAATGTGAGAAAAATATGATTGCCCCTCCCCACACACACTTAGAAAGTTTTCTCTGTTTGCACATTGAGTACATATTAATTTGCTGTACCAGGAGGAACAAACTACTCTCCCTCAACAACCAATCTAAAGCTACCTCAAGCACATCCTTTTTTTACCACCTTGTCGATTCAATTTCTCACACTTTTTTCTTCTCTCATCTACATTTCAGTAAAGTCTCACCTTTCTCCTGCCCAATGCCACAGGCTAATCTGTAACAAACAAACAGAAAAGTCAGTCCAAAATTATGAAGCAGGGATGAGGGGAAAAAAATCATCAAGAAGATAGACATGTTGTACACAATTTATTACCCTGGCTCCTACCATCATAGGCTCAGGAGGTTGTTACGGTTCACCTAGCAATTCTAAGTTAGGGAACCACAGGAACTGCCTCCACTGCTATCACTCCTGTGGCCCATGTCAATGAAGCCACCTAAGCACCTGAAATGTAGCACCAAATACTGCTAATCCAACTGCCATATAGTACTCCAAAAGAAATTCTGTTGCTTACCCGCAGCAATAATGATGAAATAATTCTTTTCCCTTCTCCCACCACTGAAGCAATTATCAAGAACTGCAAGAGTTATTGAAAGTATGATAGGTTATAATAGATACAGCAGCAGTAATTACAGTGATCACCACTACACCATAAACCCATGTATGCCTTATTCAGAATAGAAGGCACTCTAATACCATGATGGGTGGCTGGATAGATAGTGGATAGATAGTGGAGGAGGTAACATCAATGATATCACACTTTTCTGAATGAGGGTGTTTTAGGCTGGAGGAGTTCAAAAAGTAGGAGTAAAGTTATGCTGCTGCTCAATGTACAGTCAAAAGGAAAGAAGGATGGTTTGTGATTAGCGCACTGGACTGAGATTCAAGTGATATGGGTTCAACTGACAACTCTGCAAAAGACTCTGGCACACCCTGGGCAAGTCACTTCACTTGTGTGTCTCAGTTCCCCATCTGTAAAATGGGGATAACACTTCCCTTCGGCAGAAGGGCATTGTGAGCATAAATGAATGAATGCTTGAGAGATACTCGGATGATACAATGATGGGGGCACGTAAATAGATATAAATATAGTTCAGAGCTCTCTCTCAGAAATTACAGGGTTAATATACGCCAGCTGGAAACACTACAGCCTCACCTTTCTCAAGGAGCAGGACCATGTCAGGGATGCAGCATTTAATTGATCTCCTCCCACTAGCTCTGTGTGCCTTTTGTAAATATTAGTTAGTAGGTATTAGGGCATTTCACACTCATCCTTTTTGTTCACATTTAATATATATTTTAAAACAACATACATTAGTGAATTGAGAGAGAAAGAAAAATCAAAGTCTGATCCTGTTTCTACCAATTCAACTATAATGAGGAGCAATAAAAGTAGAGGAACTGAGAATTATTGCTCCTCTTCATAAAGAGAGCATACAATACAATTTATGTAAATATACAATAAATATAATTTGCTAACATGTAATACCTCAAGGAATGTGAGGGCTACTGTATGGTGAAGAGGAAGATGTTGTTAATATAGGTATGAGAGGAAGATAAGAAAAGATTTCAATTCACCTACGATCACTTCACAATGACATGTGTAAAAATAGCTATTTAACGCACCTTCAAAGTTATTCTCTCATATTCCTGTGGCACTCACTGTAGTAGTATCTGAAGAGTTAAATGTAATAATTGAATACCATTTATAATCTACATCTGAAACCTGGACAGAATATTACAGATTAAAGGATACTATAAAGAGTAGAGACAGATCTACACCAAATACTCTTTGTCTTGGATATAGGGAATATTTATGGATTTGGTCCCTGGAAGACAGCTAAATACCCATTGAGTAAACCAATGTCAGGGCCGGCTCCAGGCACCAGCTTGGCAAGCAGGCGCTTGGGGCAGCCACTTCGGAGAGGGGCGGCACGTCCAGCTGTTCGGCGGCAATTCGGCGGACTGTCCCTCACTCCTGCTCGGAGCGAAGGACCTCCCGCCGAATTGCCGCCGCAGATCGCGATCGCGGCTTGTTTTTGTTTGTTTGGCTGCTTGGGGCGGCCAAAACCCTGGAGCTGGCCCTGACCAATGTAATAAGAAAGCACAACATTTTCTACATATCAAATCAATATATGACTTAACTATCTTTTCAGTGCTACATTATAAGAATTGCTATCTGAGAACACGTCTTAGTTAAGCATAGAAACAATATCAAAACACAATCTCATGAAAAAGGACAAATAGTAATTTAATTGATGGAGAGTGAACAGCATGCAGTAGTAATAACTAATACATGGCCCCAGTTAGAACCACCACCAAAAAAAGACTGGCAGCACTTGATCTCATTTAGCATCAGTCTGCATGCAAAAAAATATTGAATTCAAACTGCAAAAGCCAAAAGTAACTTCTACTGCAATTTTAGCTGGCAGCAGTGCAATGCTACAGAATGCATAACAACCAACCACAGCTTTACAGTGCTATTATATCCTTTCAAAGTGAATTCTAGGGAGCTTCATGATTTTAAAAAAAAAAAAAATCTATTTCTAAGTGAAAGTAACAACTAGAATTCAAAACAAACCCCAAAATGAGCTCTTTTTTGGGAGGTTCAAAAATGGGTAGGTAGAGTCTTAAAATGTCATTTTAAGAGAAAAATAATTCAGACCTTTGCATTTTTTCCTAGCAAGGGACAGAAATTAAAGTGCCAAACTACCACACAAGAAGCTACTTTTGTGGTACTTCTGGCCAAAACAGGAAATCCCCCAAAGTCTCACGATAAAGCCAGCTATCAAGGTTTTCTATTCAGTTTGGCAGACTCAAGAGGTCTCCTAACTTTGGGGCACTTTTCCTGACTTAACCTTACTGACTGAAATGCATCAGATAAAACAGTTCCCATGTTCTTCTTTTCAACCATAAATTAGTTCCAGCATTGGGAAAGAAAGTCACGGAGGAGTAAGGCCCTTTGGCATTACGTATAGGTGTATAAACATAGAATAAGACGTAAGGGGAAATAGAACTGATATGTAGAGTTAAATCCAGATATACCAATCTCAATGATAGATCATGAACATATGGAGAAAGCAAATCCATTATTTCATAAATCAAAAGATCCATGGGCAATTACTGAATCACTATCCATTATGCAATAAGGCTAGCCTCGAGTCATATTCTGTAAGGCGCTGAGCATCCTTGTCTCTCAGCAAGGTTACTGGGAATTATGGGTACTAAGCACCTCTGGCCTCTTTCAGGATTAGACCCTAAATCATAAGTCCTTAAAGTAATTATATAGTGTTTGGGCCAAATCCATCCCCTGATTTAAGTACATTGATTTCAGTGGAGTTGAAATCAATGCAATTAAACCCGGGATGGATTTGGCCGATTATGTTTAACAGAAATCAAGGGACTTGACTGGCAGTGATATACTGAACAAATAATAAGGTGTGGTTGCAGTTCAGCAAAATGGCCCATGAGGACCATGAATCTGGACATATTGTACTGCTATGC
Organism: Emys orbicularis; assembly: GCF_028017835.1. Classification (NCBI taxonomy): domain Eukaryota; kingdom Metazoa; phylum Chordata; order Testudines; family Emydidae; genus Emys; species Emys orbicularis. The sequence goes on along the minus strand of NC_088686.1, from coordinate 90,233,960 downwards.
AGCACCAAAAAACCACTTGCCACCCTGTCCCAATGCACAAACCCCATTTACCAAGCACATATCATCCCATTTGCTAGAAATCAGAACGCTTTTATATCCAAGAAAACCAGTTCTGAGATGGTAAGAATATGAAATGAATTATAAGCAATCAGTGCCCCCTGAATTCCTGAAGGAATTCAGAAAGAACAACATAAAGGTGGTCTCTATTACTCACAAATCCTATGGACATATCAGCTGCTCTTTCCTGCTAACATGGTAGTTCGTGTCTGAGACTACCTGTCTCCAGAACTTTCCTACACACCAAGCCTGCCATCATGGGGAAAAGGAAGGGCACTCCTGTACTCCAAGATTGTGGCCTCTCAGAGAGCAGCCTTTGGGTATTCAGCACTAGCAGGCACCAAACATGTCTGAGGCTTGTTTTTCTACCTAGAAGAGCAGGAAGGGGCCCTTTCTAGTCACTTTCATCTTCCAGTAACAGCATAATGAATGTTTACAATGCAGGGAAGATTTTAATTTAGGAGAAACGTTTTAAACATTTTGCTTTTATCATCAATCTAATAAACTCTAGGGCATCCACATGTAACCTTCTACCCGATTTAACAGTGGGTATGGGAATACTTCAAATGTATCTGGTGAAGGAAAAAGAATACTCCAAGTACCACCTACATATTACCTAACAATAGACACCAAAGCAAACAGGTGCTGTGAATACTGATGAGCAATGGAGAGAGCAAATTCAACCTTTAAGAGTATGTCAACACTGCCATTAAAAAAAAAAAAACCATGACTTTTCCATGCCAACTGACTTGGGCTCCCGGGACTCAGGCTAAGGGGTGTTTAACTGCAGTGTAGATGTTCAGTCTTGGGCCAGAGCCCAGGCACTAGGATCTGTGAGGTGGGAGGGTCACAGAGTTCAGGCTCCAGCCTGAGCCTGAATGTCTACACTGCAATTAAACAGCCCTTTAGCTCGAGCCCTGTGAGCCTTAGTCAGCGAGCACGGACCAGCCGCGGGTGTCTAATTGCAGTGTAGACACATCCTAAGGTAGTAAGGTGGCACTTCCAGTGAAAAGGCATACCAGCCATTGGATAAAGGTTCTTGTGCATTGCAAGGTAAAGGGAATTCAACAGAACTCCACTCCCTCCTCTGCCACTTCTAGAAGCAGAGGCGTAACAGATCAAAATATGTACCTTCACTGGCAGCATGCCAGCACTTCTCTACCAGAAATTACCAACCAACTTTCATCCCCTCACAAGTCACTGAGGTAGTGTTTGTTCTTCTGAAGTGAATTCCTGACTGCTTTGTAATAGCAATTTTAGATTGCTGTGGAATTGTGCTATGAAAAATACTATCATCCATTCCCCTGCTATTAAACTAATATGACTTTATTTTACTGCTGTTATTTGTACACCCATTTAATGATTTTCTTTATTAGCAACATTGTTATTATTAAACTGCATTTTGCAGTACTTATAGACACGGTGCTGAGTGTAACATCCTGTTTCAATCAAATTACAGTGTGTTTTGATCACTGTCAGACTGTTCATACAGAAAAGGGTTTGCCACCACAGGATAGGGACAGCTGAGTTTCATAACAGGCTTCCAATAACCAAGCAGAGACATAGTACCATGAACATTGTTCTAGGTGAGTTTAGAGGAAAATATAAGCTTTCATTATGACGGGTGAACCTCAACTATCTAGGGAAGGGTTACCATACGTCCGGTTTTTCCCGGACATGTCTGGCTTTTTGGTAATCAAACCCCCGTCCGGGGGGAATTGCCAAAAAGCCGAACATGTCCGGGAAAAATACCAGCCGGGCACTTCCCCTCCCGGGCTCCAGCTGCTCTGCTCCTCCCCTGACTCTTCGGCTCTGTTTAAGAGCCGAGCTGCCCGAGCGATACTGGCTTCGGGCAGCCCCCTTGCCTCCGGACCCCAAGCCGCCGGCCGGGCACTTCCCCTCCCGGGCTCCAGCTGTTCTGCTCCGGCGGCGCAGAGTCCAGAGGCAAGGGGGCTGCCCGAAGCCGGTAGCGCTAGGGCAGCTCGGCTCTTAAACAGAGCCGAAGAGTCAGGGGAGGAGCAGAGCAGCCGGAGCCCGGGAGGGGAAGTGCCCAGTCGGGGGCGCAGGGTCCGGAGGCATGGGGCTGCCCGAAGCCGGAGCGCTACCGGCTTCACGGTTTGCCGGGCAGCCTCCAGACCCTACGCCCCCGGCTGGGCGCTTCCCCTCCCGGGCTCCAGCTGCGCTGGGGAAGCGCCGGCCGGGGGCACAGGGTCTGGGGGCTGCCCGGCAAACCGTGAAGCCGGTAGCGCTCGGGCAGCCCTTTTCGCATGGCTGGGAGGGAGGAGGGGGAGTTGGGGGGGGGACTTTGGGAAAGGGGTGGGGAAGGGGCGGAGTTAGGGCGAGGCCGGGGTGGGGAAGGGGCGGGGCCAGGGCCCATGGAGTGTCCTCTTTTTTATTTTTTAAATATGGTAACCCTAATCTAGGGCCAGTGCCTGAAGTCCAGACTTAGACAAAATGCTCACTGAAATCAAACAGTTAAATATCTGGCCTTTAGAGGATAGATTTAAATAAGCATGCAGAAGAGTGAGCACTTACCTGAACTTATTCAAAACCTCATTTGTCGATATAAGATGGGCTAGAAATCTTGTGAAATCTCCAGTATTTACTACACAACTCTGCAGCTAACTGATAGAGGCGCACGCTTGCACCCAGATAGATCACTGGGGCTTTACAAGAGACCTCAGGAGTGCCTGCATGTTATCAATTAGAGAATCAGGGCCTTAGATTGCAAGCTTTTTGGAGGAGAGACTGTCTTCATATGTATTTGCATAGCACATAGCACAATGGGGCCCCAGTCCTGACTGAGGCCTCTGGGTGCAACTGCAATATAACATTTTATAAATAATATTTGTTCATCATCTCTGATGCATAGGAAATACTAGGAGAACATAATTTGGTCCTTCCAAAAGCAGGATGTGCAAAAGCATGTAAAAACTGACAACAAAAGTTATCCAAACTTTTCCAAACTTTAGAAAAAGTCCCCTTGGGTACACTTAGGGTTGACATTTTTACAGAGTTGCTGGTCCCTCCTCTAATAAACCTCATCCTGGAGTTGTTATTCATTCAGTAGCTAGTGAAGTCAATGGTGCTTATTACAGTAGTAAATACATCTTAAATCAAACCTCAGATGTTTGCAATTGTTCACAGCACCAAATAATTATCATTTAGAGAAATCACTAGGATTTGAGAAACACCAAAAATAAACAAAAAGGATATATTAAAAAAAAATATTTGCTTCAACAGCTTTAGGTTTTCTTTGCAGTGACACATCACGGGCCAGATCCATGGCTCTTGCATATCAGCACAGATTCAGCTGAGGATCTGGACCCCTATATTTATGAAAAATCTACACATTTCAGTTAATAAAAATGTGCAATAATCACCACACCTGAAACTTTGTTCTTTTTGGCCTCTGTAAATCCCAGAAGTAAAATCAACATGCATTATGTGCACCATTTGTTACGTCAATGCAAATATGTTTAACATTAGGTTTCTCTGCAGAGGCCTCACAAAACTATAACAATAAAGCGATGCAAGGAAGATGATATCACCAAATGCCAAATAGGAATAAATGGCAACTGCCCACATTTCTCATCAAGTAATTGCTCACTGACTTCAGCACCAGCAAACAAGTTACACAGAGATTGCCCTGCATACACTACAACTTGAGAGGAAAGCACTTCTAAAGAAATCTCATGGTAGAAAACGTATTGCTACTCATGATCTTTTCTTTGCCTGAGCTAAGCAGTTTCACACAGCAGGATAATAGGTTCCCCTTTTTGCTAAAGCAACTGTTCCTGCAAAGCTGCTCTGTTTGGGTTCCAGCCTACACAGTAACCATATGTTTGCAAGAACTACTAAATGCCACATACAAAACGGCCTTCTGATGAAACCGATTAAAAGCACAATCTCCTCCCGGTGAATGGCATATTGATAGCACTGTATTGTTTTTAACTTCCATCATGATCGCAAGAAAATCGCTCCATTGTTTAGATAGTCAGTACAACTGAGGAATAAAAAAATTGCTCGAATATAGTGTTCCACTGTTTCAGGCCATTTCCTTTTGTATACCTCCAAATCCCCATTTTTAGAGTCCGACTTACTTTTCTGTTGAACGGAACAACCAGCATGGTTTCAGAGGAATAGCATAAGTAACAGCTGCATTTTACAATCTACGATTCAAAACCCTGATATTAAAAATTGAAATGGAATTTAGATTGAAATCTCTCTGCCTGAATATTGATTCTTATTGACAACTGTAATCATTGCATTTGTGTGCTATTTATTTTCAACATTAGGTCACATAGGACTGTAACTGATCATGTGCCACTCAAATCATTCTCTAAGTTTTTTTATTTTTTTCCTGGAGTTACACTGATCGCATATGGCATTCAAATGTCGACTTCAACTTTCTATTCATACCTTGGTAAATTGCAGTGGGAAGTAAAATCCAATTTTAAATCATGAGCTATTTACTGAAGTTCACATATGTATGCAAGCACTGCTTTTCTTGTTAAGATGACAGATTTCCTTTTTAATGCTTTTGGGCCAGATCCTCGGTTGCAGCTTCGGATCTGCCCCTTTATCTTTGCCAAAGTATATTAGTTTTTTATGAAATATGGAAATATGTGATAATTCCCTTTCTTTCCCTCATTTTAACTAACAGATACATTGGCAGCCAATGAATCCCTCATAAAGCATTTCACTCAGGAGCCCATTTAAGATGAAAAATTACATCTGGAAAAGTTGGCTCCGTTCCCCCCCTTTTAAATTCAACTCCAGTGTAATTTAGCAAAGAATATACAATTTTAAGATAAAGTAAAATTATTCATCTGAATTTCACAAGACTGATACTGAATGTTTCTTCAGTCTACTTATTAAATCAAAAGGGATCCATGGATAATTACTGAATCACAACACAAAGACTCAAAAGGGAATTGCAAGATATTTCAAAGAATACTGGAGTGATTCACAGTGATTGGGACTGATGAATATTAAAACCTAAATCAGAAATATTAAAAAAAGACATGAAGATGAGTAAGACATTCCACCACTCTGAAATATTTCACCTACACTCAAACCTTTGGTAAGCCTACAACTTCACTCTCTGCATTCTGACCCATTTCTTCTCTCACACACCTGCAGCTGTGAGGTACTCATATTCAAATATGAGTTAAATATGAGCTCCCATCATCCCTTAGATTAGGGGGCAGTTAGAGCTTAAAATGGGAAGTTATCACCCATTGTAGTGTTATCTGCAGATTTTATGGCAAGATGCTAGGAATAAGTGGATGGATGTATTTCCCTGATACACACCGACATACACACTGTGATTACATGCCCCAGGGACATAGAAGTTTACTGAGTACTTATTAACAAACAGAGAAATGTCAGTTATTTGTTGATAAGCATCAGGAAGCTAGAAAGCTTATGTCAACAGCAGTGTCATTTGACAATGTCTTCACCTAACATACCTAGTCTGTACACAGTATTAACTTTCCATCAGTGAACAATGTGACGGTAGGATAGTGTGTTATAGCTTTACCTTTCCTTTGCTGCACATGCTATGCCTCCGGCATTGTGAACATACTCTCTCCTAGGAAAATTTATATCTCAGAATGCTGCATAGTCAGCCCTGATTTTAACCTGTAATAGACAATGTTCCTATTTTGCCCATGGTTTATTGTACTCACACAGTAGAGAGTAATGTTTCTAGATTTCAATAACTTTTTAACATGTTTTCAGGCATCCTGCTGCCACTGCAGCATCTTTCCTGTGTTTAAGATGAAAAACAATAAACCTTAAGATAGGCTATGTTCAGATGTAAAACCCTCACTGCAGTAAGACTGTTCCAATGTTTATTTTATTTTTGCACTCTAATGGGGAAAACATTTATTATGATCTCAATTTCTGTTCTCTGGCTCCCTGCTTTGCATGGATACACAGTCCCCTTGTTATAATAGCAATGTATATCAAGCTTATTGTTGTGAAACATTTTGTTTCATCACAAAAGCTTTAGGTTATTGTAGAGCAATCAGCTTTCCTGTGAAAAAGGTAAGGGCATAAATAAGCTGGAGTAACCAGGTAAAGAGTCAGAAATCTCTCAAAGTATCTGGGGTGGAGGTGAGGGGAAATGGAATAATTTGAAGAAGAGACACTCTGAACTTACAACCATGGAAGAAGCTGGAATCTCTATGATTTAAGAGAGAAGAATGAATCTTAAAGACGAACAGCAGACAAAACAAGAGAACTCCAAGTAAAATAGCTTTCTGTACTCACCTAGTGCTGAAAACTAGAACAGGGAAAAAAGGCAGCAAGTAACAAGCTGAGATGAATTTCATATTGTAGATTGTCTTTTGATTTTTTTTTCTGTGTTTCTTTCTCTGTATCCTCTTCTTTCTCTCCCCCTGCTTCTGATTTCCACAGCTCTTCTTCTCAGAGCAGCATGCTCCAGTGTGCAAAGGTCTGTAGATCTGGAAAAGGAGACAGACCAACAGACTGACTAATGAAGGGAGCTTAGAGTGGGGTTTGAGCTTCAGGAGTGATGTCACAGGCAATGGAGCTGCTGCTGCAAGCCTACTGCCTGATAGGCTGTGATTATTCAACACAGTGACTCTATTGATGTCCTGAAGGATTTGTTAGTACTAGCAGTTTAAGTGGCAACTAGGGAGGGAAAACACAGTGGATGGCACTTAACTCTAAGGTTATAAGAGTGCATCTCTGACTTGTAGATTTTGCCTGGAAGAGTGAAGAAAAACAATACATAACAAATCTACTCTAGTTATAAGTTGTATTGCCTACCAGAAAGGGATCTGTACAAAGTTCATTGTAGAAAAGTAGGTACTACTTATTTAAGGTAACAGACAATCAACCTGATGCATCCTGCCTAGAAAAGCTGTCCTCTGCAAAGTAGGAATTAAACCTTATTGTTCTAATTTGATATTCATACAATTACAGCTTGATGCTAGTAGTAAAATGAGAAGAGAGGAAATAGGTTTATATATTTTGAAACATTTATGTCATCTTTACAAAACCTTAATTGTCAAGCAAAACTCTTAAAAGGCTTCAGATTTGTGTTGTTTTTTTTTCCTTTCTGTGTTTATGGGCTTTCTGATCTTGATTTAAACAAGTCAGTGGTTGATAGAGGTGCTTTCAGATTTTAATCGGCTATTTCCTCTCTTGGGGGTTAAACTCATCAGGTAGTAAGAATGAAGCCCCTCACTTTCTCTTCTCAAATAGTGTGTGTCAGAAATAAAAGATCCTAAATGTCCTTACCTTGCAAGGGATACAGGCTACAGTGCACAGCACATAATAAATGTTCAGCATAAGTATGGCAGAAGTGTAGAATTTAAACAAAGTAGTTTTATGTAATGAGAACAGCTTTTTCTGCAAAGCAAAAAAGGCAGCCTTGGTCATAAGGAAAGGGAGCTCGAGTTGTTTGCATACTTACTTGCTCATGTAAAAGGGGTCTGAATTTTTAAAGTTCAATAATGTATTATAGAGGGAAGCTCTCAGATTGTAACCCACGTTTCTATTGCTCTCTGTTGAGTAGAATGGGAGACATTTGAACACCATTACAATAATTACAGATTCACTAATTGCAGTGAGTGGGAGCTCGGACCACAATACCGGTCTCTAGGGAATTAGTCAGACTTTCCCAACACACACAAATAAAACCAATACAATCTAACTCACGTGTGAAGTGTGTGTCATTTGGGAAATAAAACGACAGCACACACCGCTAAAAAAAAGGAAATCTGACCTCTCCCCCAATCAGTGTTTTCTGGTAGGAGCTTCCTGGTTCAATATGGTTGGTCCGCAGTTCAGCACGATTCTCCACAGCTCAGGAACTATATTAATTTGAGGCAATATTTTTGTTGTTTTGCACATTACACACCACTACCAAAGAGGGTCATGTTACCATGGTTACTCATGATTGGATAGTAAAAAGGTCATAAAAAGCGCAGCCTGCCTGTCAGTTTCTCGCCCAGAAAATGCCAAACTTTCCAGGCTACCAGACACCTCACCTACAGCCATATGCCAATAGTTTAATCCTTCCCTCATCCCCTTACGTGCATACAAAGGGGACTGACGAAAGGGCAACGGTGCCTCAGGGGAATGCACCAAAGCCAGATGAGCCTAGAGTGAGCTTTTGGAACCTCATATACTTCTACAACCTGAACAATTCTTTCTGAATTCTGTTACTGTTCTCCCTCTTCACAGAAGTTGTGTCTTTTGTGGGAAATTACAGTGCCAGAAGTCTTTTTTTCTTGACATTTTGGCCATGCTGTCATGAGAGAGATCAAATCCACAAATGGCAAATCGGTATGCGACAGAGATTGTATTGTATAGCTACACAGAAGTACTGTAAGTGACCATCATTCTACCACTTGTATTCAGCACTCTGGCTTGCATTTGCTACATCCTAACCAGACAAAACTGCTGAATGCAGAGATGCATGAAAATATGCTCTGTGTCTGATTAATGATGCATTTGTGCAGTGTCAAGCACAACAGGGCCCTTCCCTTTCACAATACAAATAAGTAATGATTCCATGAAGGCATTTAGTCAGATTAACCAACAATATCCTCTTAAGCAGGCTGTCCTCATATCCCTATAGTAAAGAATATCTCAGGTGTGTTTGTGCGGGGGCAAGAATATCTCAGGTAGGCTGAGGCGGGGGTGGGGGGGGGAGAGGGAGCCCTTGTTACATGATCCAAGAAATCCTTGGGCATCTGGGGAAGATAGACATTCCCCCCCCCCCCCCCCCCCGGCCATATCACCCCAATGTAAACAGCATCTTGGTGCATGTTAGTCACACCTATTCAATGCCAAACTGGGAGCTCTGGAGAGTGCCATCCCCCAACTACCAGGCCCTGTGCACATACGCCCTATGATCCCCACCCACCCAGAGTGTTTTGTAGAAAACCCCTGTACCCCAAATAGAGCTCTGTGGATGGAGAGGTCTCCAGCACACCCAGAAGCATTCTGCATATATATGCCCTGCACAAAGCTAAAGCCCCCAAGCATTAAGGGGGTCACAAGAGCAACTAATGCAAACCTATAGCCAACTGTCTCCCTAAAAGACAGCATTTGCACACACAAAATGGTTAACTATGGACATAAATGCCAGCTGTAAATGCAAGTGAGAGCACAAGAGAATCCACATTTTTGCAGGCAAACCTCTTGTGCTGTCCTTGGAAAAACTTGGCCACTAGTATTCAGATGCTGCTGTTGTATGCACAGCCTTCTTGATTTAAGCCATATAAAACGTGGAGAACTGACCTTGTTTTTCCACCTTTCATTTTGCTATATCTTTTAGAACTTGTCATTTTAACAGCAGTGTTAATTTTTTTAAATGATTAATAGCTATTTTTATAAAATAAATTGCAGATTGTTTCTGATTGTCATTTGGTTTATAAAAGTAGCATTTTCAACATGCAAAGAATTAATTAAATATCTGGCAGCATTTATATATTAACTTATAATAATTGAATTAATTAAAAAACTATTAGGGGGGAAATATTCCATACAAAGAAATCCAACATGCCCAAGTTTGAGGAAATCAAGGATTACCATTCCATGGCTGGAATTATGCACAGTCTTATTAAATAAAATAATTGCAACCAGTCTGGCGAGTAAAAGTTCTTCTGATTATATGGTCCTTTGCCAATACTCATATGCCCTGAATATAAAATAACTGAACAGGAAACAACGGTACTGGTACTATACAATAACTTCCAGTAATGCAATAATTTTATTTTCATAACACCAATGAAACTTATTGTCACACAAATTCCTGCAGACTTGGTTACACACACTGACAGTTTGGAAGCACCATTCTGTACTTTGTTAGGTACTTTTGAGGGGGAAGATGAAGCTAGAGATCCCTTTTTGAAATATAAACACATCTTTCACATATTAGAAAGACATCCATGTATGCATGTGTTTTCACATTATCTAATATAATGAACCCGCAGTCTTGAGTGGATACTTTGAGAAGCTACCATAGTAATAGAGAATCTATCAGCTGTTTAAAATGATAAAGTACACATGTTTTGTCTATTTGAAATGTGCAAATGTACTAAAGAGAAGTGGAGGAAAACAGATTACATAACAAAATATTAACATCTTGCTGCAGACTATTTATCCCAAACCGTTATTTCTAGTGTTTGGGCTATGCTGTTTCTGTGCAAATTTCACAATAAGGTAGTAAACTTGGCCACCTCACTCTTATATAGCACTTTTTATCAGTAGATTAACAAGCTTTACAAAGGGGTCAGTATCACTATCTCCATTTTACAGCTGGGGAAACTGAGGCACGATAGGACGGTGATAGTCACAGTCCAATGCTCTGTCCACTGGGAAACACTGCCTCTCATATACCATACTACCACTGTGTTTCACAGAAAGTGAGCTGATATTTTAAAACTGACAAACTATTACACAGATTTCTAATAGATTCCTCTTTTTGACTCCTTACAGGAGGTGAAGTCCTTTTGACATTCCACTTATCTCTATTTTACAGGGACAAAGACACACATGTAGAATTATACAAGCTAGTAGCATAGCTAGTAATAACGATAAAATATTCCAAATAAGAGCAGATTAATGATTCTCTTTAAATAAGAGAGCAAATAAAAGGCTACAAAGGACAGAAGTTTGGATGGTTTTAGTTGGGATTTCTATCATCCATTTGATTTAATGTTCCTTAATGATATCTGACTATAGCCACATCCTTATTTCTGGTCAATTAATGTGACAGCTTCAAGTTGTTTTGCATTCTTGAATAGATCATAGTATTCTGCAAGTCTTCTCTCCAGTGAAGAATGAAAGAGATTGATTTAATGGGCACTGTGGTTGACAACAAGACACGTTTATCACAACCAGCACATGGAACAGTGTGCTTTACCTGTGCTTCATGACACATGTATAGAACATTGATAAGTCAGCTGGTTCTCAGTGGACAGAAGCAGATAGTCACAAGTAAGTACAAGCAGCAAGAACTGGGTTTTGTTTTCATATATTGCAAATCTGTGTCCTTTTTTTCTATTCACCAGCAACCCTAGATTTCCTTCAGCATTTCATTTTGTCACTTTCTATCCATCATTCTAATTATAGGACCCTTTGGTGTTGCAAACTTCTCACAGTTTACAGTGCATTACAGTAATGACCTAAATGCTTGCTGTGCAGCGCTAAGTGCTCTCAACCCCCACTGAAGTCAATAGGAGTCAAGGTATATTCATAGGAAGGGCCTCCAAGATGCGACCCTCAGCATCATTGAGGCATTGTGTTAATGTGGTGCTTCGTGCTTTGTTTAAATTATTAATAAAGGTGCTCACTAGATGCCTCACATTGCCATTGGTCACTATTACCTTTGTTGTCCTTCAGACAGTTTTCTTTTTGTGCAACGGTGCTCACATTCAAGACTATCTGGTTGATTTAGAGTAAGCGTCTGAGAGACATAGCATCATATGCGTTACTAGAACCCAAATATAGTCCATCTATTTGTTCCCTTAATCTAATAATTTTATAATTCTATCAAAAAGCAATCAAGTTTGTCTAGCATGATTCAGGGTCCTACATAGGAAATATTTAAAATCACATAGTTAAGCCAATCAGAACTTGAGATTCAGCTCTAGAAAGATTGAGAGGACACACCAGGACTACTTTCAAAGTATTAAAATGTCTAATTTAAATATCACATGCAAAAACAATGTTAGAATAGCAACAAAGCATGCATTGATACATGCTGCTTCATTTTTACACAGCTAAGAAATTGATGCAATTGCCTCAGGCTTGTACTTTACTATCCCCAGTACAAAAAAATCCTGGCTATCACATTATTTATCAGCTTCAATCTCAACGGAGGCAGCAAAAGTTGCCATAGAGGTCACTTTCAAAAATTGGAGAGGTTATACATCATGTAATAATTTAACTAAGGGCCCCCTTTAAATATAAAACGAATAGGTTCAAAATTAAAGATCAGTTCAAAAATAAAATGCATTTGGATAAAGTTTATCTTTAGCAAATATGTTAGATGCACGCACAAAGTAGTTTATACGAGTTTGACAAAGATCTGAGAGAACCGCAGTGTAGCTTTTAAATGTATATTAAATAAACCTTACGTTTGATATATTATCTCTATACCAGGGGTCGGCAACTTTCGGCACGCGGCTCGCCAGGGTAAGCACCCTAGCGGGCCGGGCCAGTTTATTTACCTGCTGACGCGGCAGGTTCGGCCGATCGCGGCCCCCACTGGCTGCGGTTCGGGCGTCCCCGGCCAATGGGGGCGGCGAGAAGCAGCGCGGGCGAGCGATGTGCTGGCCGCGGCTTCTCGCCGCCCCCATTGGGACGGCGACCCGCGGCCAGTGGGGGCCGCGATCGGCCGAACCTGCCACGTCAGCAGGTAAATAAACTGGCCCGGCCCGCCAGGGTGCTTACCCTGGCGAGCCGCGTGCCGAACATTGCCGACCCCTGCTCTATACACTTCACTGAAACTTATTCTTTAAAAACATGCATTGCAAACAGTATATGTTTCAGGTTGGTATATACTGTAGCACATTCACAAAATGTGTGTACACACACAAAAATATATATCATTTTCTTCCCTCCTGTCAAAAGCCAGCTTTTTCTTCTCTTCTCAGTATTTGTAGTGATGAAGTTTTGTACTGGCAGCAGTCCATTTCTTTTCTCTCTCTTTTTTTAAACACCTCTCCCCCCCCCAAAAAAAAGATGCTTGAAACAATTTAAGCTACCACAGAAGAGAGTCTTATCTGTCCTGTCTCACCCATATAATCTCAAATCCTTTAACCTGTAAAGCAATTTTTAACTCAGTCCTGAAATTCTCCTGAGCACAGGCTGGAGAGCAAACTAAATGTATACCATATCTTCATAACTTTTGAAGGAGGAAAATAATCTCTCTAATGGACACTGAGGATTTCATGATTATTTCATTCAGAGTTTCACAATCATGCTATCAGAAACAAAATAAGTACATTATTTCATTCTGAAAAAGTGCTGTTTTTTCCACTATTTTAACAGGGATGATTACATATTAAATACCCAACTCACCTGGGTTGCCTAACTTGGGTGGAGGGCATATGATAGTTTACATAACTATTGGAACTACAAATGCCTTCAAAAGTAATAATTCTGGGAATGGCAGCAAGACATTAACCATTCAAAGTCCACGGACCTCTGGACACGACAACTAATAGGCCTTAGATAGTTAATTTCCAGGAAATTGAAAACTACATGGATTTCTGAACTTCCCTGTTGGCAAAGATACCCTATTTCATTTTATAACCAAAAGGCAGAAGGGGGAAGTCTGATTCTGCTCTTAGTTATACTGTTAAATTAGTATAACGGCACTGGCTTCACTGAAGTTATCCTGACATGCATCACTGTGCAATCAAAATTATCCACATAGTATTCAAAGGGCCTGCACTGTACAGCTGGGGTGGGCAGAAACCCTAAGATGTAGCCTTCCATTTGTGATCCTAGTTGTTTCAAAAGCTGCTGCAAACACCTTTCTGTTACACCTGTGAAGTAGGTCATCTGTATTAGCTTCCAATTCATTTCTGGGTGCAATCTAAGGTACTGTCTGAGGGTCCTCTTGGAATTGTATGACACTATATGGGAGAGAGGAGTGATACTGCACTCCTGGCAAAGTGGAAACATGCAGTAGTAATTCCAATACGAAAACCAGGCCAACTATCCATGAAAGTTGTTACCTGTACACCAACTGCCCTTATGTTCGGGCTTGATAAAATTGTGGTGAGAATGGCGAATGAAAGATTCTTTCCCTATGTCATTATTGATGAGGTGCAGAGTGGATTTAGGAAAAGACGATGCACTATTGAACGCATTGTTAAATTAGAAACTAAAATACAAGAAAGTATGAGGCACAAAGGTTTCATGATAGCTCTCTCGCTAAATATCAAAGAAGCATATGACATGCTGTGGAGGGAAAGCTTGTACAAAGGAGGTGCACCAGGGATAAGAGGAAGAATGTATGGGTGAATCAGAGAATTTTTGAGTAAAAGAACCCATACAGGTCAGAGTTCGGAAAGTTATGTTGCATATATATTAAAAGTGGAGAAGTGTTATCAGCCTGACTATTTAATATTATGATAAATGTTCTCCCAGAATAAGTAAGTGCCAGGATAGCTATCACTCTGTTCACAGATGATTAGGTTGTGTGGTTTAGGAGCCGGAATAATGAGGTGGCAGAAAAGAGATTCAACAGTATTACGAGAGACCTCTGACTGGGGAAATGCAAGTGGATTCAAGTTCTCCAGTCCTACAATCAAAGGATTGTTCTTTACAAAAGAATGTAAACTGCATCAGTATGGAGAACAGACAGATATATTTAAAAGGTCCAAATTCTTTGGGGTAATATTTGATACTAAATTACTTGGAAAGATCATATAAACAATGTTAAAGATAAATGTACAGGAAGAATTAACCTGCTTAAAAGTCTTGCTGGGATAATGGGGGGGGAGATAAGTAAACACTTACGGTATACAGATCCTTAACCAGTTATTGACTATGGCACCCCAGTTTTTGGGTCAGCATCAAAATCAGAACTTAAAAAGTAAGATTCAATACAATCCCATGCACTATGAATTGCAGGCAGTGCATTTATTACAGCAACGATATGCACTACAGATAGCTTCTAGTGAAATGCCAGTTACAAGGCAAATGAGATTGCTGTACCCAACTTTCTGAGCCAAAGTTAATGAGAACTGCAATGATGACCGTACCAAATATATGAGAATTGTTGTGAATTTGATAGGTCAGCTATAGCTCATGATGTTGGGAGTCCACATGCCATCTGAGTTAAAGTGTGGATGGAGGAGTTTAAAGACAAGGAAAAGCTGAACAAAGTCAAAACTTCCAGTCAAGGGAAAATTTGTTATGGATGGAAAGTCACATGTCCAAATGTGGTTTTAGATTTTTTTTTTTTTTTAATATAAACTAAGAGGTAAAAAGAGACAGTTGGTATAAGAAATGAAGTACACCCTTATATAAATGACTAATGTAGTCTGGTCAAATATATATAGATTAGACCACAAATTGGTGGGAGGAAACAGGACGAGTAGGGATGCCGTATTGTATATTAAAACTCAGAATGAGTATATTTAACAGAATATCTGAATATGTAGCTGTCATGTCAACTGAACTAGTAGCAATAATACTAGCATTAAATGGATTCTGGGATGAACCCCCAGCAGCCGCAAGCTTTTTTTGGATTCAATCTCAGGCCTTATGGTGATTTTAAAAAAAAGGTGTCTCAGTATGTAGAAGTGATTAATCAATGAAATTATATTTCCAATAACAGAGTTAGTACTCATGGAGATACATGTTGCATTAGCCCAATATATGCTGGGATCCAAGATAACCGAGAACAAAATGGCAGACAACGCAGTCAAAAATACTGTAAGAAATGGAAGGATTGACATACAAATACCCCTGAGTAAACGAATTCAAAACCCAGTACAGAAAAATTTAAAAGAGGAATGGCAAAAAAATTGGATTAATGAAAAAAAAAGGACAACTTTTTTAATTGTGTCCTAGAGTTTAGGATAATTACATACTTCAGGGCCTATATAGAATTAATGAAATGATTTTGTTTAGAATATTAACTGGTCACTGTGGCTTAACCAAAACTATTTTTTGAATAAATAGACACGAAAATGGACTATGTACACCCTGTAAGGTGGAAGAAACAACTGATCACCTTTTATGGGTATGGAACGGATTTGATAAAGTGAAAAGTTTTCTAAGGAATTCAAATGTCTTAAGGCAACAAAAATTACATTGTTATATAGTAAAAACATCAGGAAATAGAGTATTATTAGAAAAGTTCTGTTACATTATCTGAAAGACACAGGACACAGCAAGAGACTGTAAATCGCTAAGTCTTCAGGTATAATGGTTGGTAGCAGCTATAGACCATTCAGTCAAGTCTGCTTTGCCATTAAAAAGAGAAAAAAAGAAAAAAGAAAAAAAGAAGAAGGGGGCTACAACATGACACTCTGCAGTCACTCTTTGGTCTCAGAGAAGGAAAAAAAGAGGAAATTGGGAGAGAATGGAGGCCCTGGGATCCTGGCCATGAGGGAATGGCATACCCAGAAGTGGGCGGAGAAGAAGCCTGCTTGATGTGAAGTAGGAAGCAACCCAGGGAAATAGCAGGAAGCTTTGGGAGAGTGCAGACCTTTGCCACTGCTTGTAGGGTCCCTGGGCTGGGACCCAGAGTAGCGGGGGCAGGCCCAGGTTCCCTCACCGGCCACTTGGGAAGTGGTATAGACTGGGCAGTGGAGTAGCAGACTACCTGGGGCAATCGTCCAATAGACTTTGATACCTAGGAAGGGGAGAACTATAGTAACCTGGCCAGAGGGGCCAAGTCGCAAAGCGGGAACACCCTGAGTCCAGCATGAGAGAGACAGTGGAGCAAGTGATTGAAGGAAGGGCCGTCAGACCGGTGGTGAGCCACAAAGATGAACTAGCAGCATGGAACAAACCCTGTGATAGATTTTTCTCACACTTTTAGCAAAATAAGGGAAAAATTCTCCACTCAGTTATGCCTTAATAACCCTACTTTAGTCACTGGCCCTAGATGTGGAGTTCACCTATTTTAATGATCACACATGATTGTCAGGTGCAGTATAGATCATAGGAGCATCCTAAAATTTGCCTATATCTTCAGCCTTTTTGAAATATTCCAGCCCGATTTCAAATCCGAAGTGGCGTTTCTTTTGGTATTTTGGTACCTTAATTTCTGGCTGAAACCAGGCATGTGAAAACTGAACCAAACAGAAGGTTTTTTTATTTTAAGGATTGAAAGGTTAAGAGGAAAAGTTTCAGCTCATTTTCAACAACTATATGAGAATACTTAGATTGTGATACCAACAAAAAATATGGTTAAGTTATGCCATATAGTGTCCAATAGCTAAGAAAAATTGACATCAAAAGCAATATTATTTTGTCAAATAGCGTCTATGTATTGGAGAACATATGGTACTTTATTTAATATTTCTGTCTGGGTCATCAGTGCAGCATTAAGTTTTCCACTTCAACCATTTTTGGGGGGGAAGAGGGGGCTTTAGTGTGTGTCACAATATTCAAATTATTTTAATGTGCTTATTGTGTGCCTCTATGGAGGTTAACATGAGAGATAAATAAAGCGTAGGCAAGAGGTAATATCCTATCCTATCATTACAGCTCTACAAAATATGGGACAAATTGTGCTCTCATTTACACCACTGCCACACTGAGGAAGATATGGCCATCTGTGCCTGTTTTTATAAAGGCAAGTTTTTTTCCATAGAAAAGTCTGCTCCATTCTTTTCAACAAGGCAGGAGTGTAGGGTTCTAGCAGGAAATAAGTCAGAATGGTATTAACGGGATTCTTGTTATGAAATTATATGGAATACTTAGTGTATTAACTTTTCTGTCATATACTATTAATATTCTATTTTTCCAAAGGTTAAAAAAATATGTAGCTTTAATCAAAATTTTATTAGAAACATGCACTTATACATGTTTACACTTCTGTATTGTATTACAAAGATCAAAGGCTAATATAGTATTTATGCGATGCAATTTAAAATTGCTAGCACAATATAAAGTTGTTATATGATACTATCATCATGCTACAATCACATGGTTAAAAAGTCACACAGCTTTTCTGTGTTTCACCAGAATAATTCCAATCTCTTTTGCATGAAGGAAAAACTGTGATATTAACAGATGCCACTTCCACTACCACTTCAATAAATTCCTCTTTTCTTTCAGTGGATCTACTTTTGGTCCATTTCTAGATATGGAACCAACCTTTACACAAATGTATCCTTTGCTTCCATTAATGTTAATTGATGTGAATGGGTTTTAATAGCTGACACAAAGCACTTTGGCGTTCATGGGAAATCTTTGAACAGATTTCTATTTAGAAACAATTCTAATTGGTTCAGTTCCCATATTGTATGTAACTAAGGATATTGGTATGCAAGTGGCAGCTATAATTTTTTAATACTCATCTAATTACTAAATCCTAGATCTTGTTTTTAATTTAAGTGTCATCTGTAGTGAAAAATCAAGGGAAATGAACTAAAGGAAACCAAAAATCACATTTTTTCCCCCAGATACAGAGCCAGATTCCCAGATAGTAAAAAATGGTGTAGTTCCTTACAATGTTGATTTACATCAGGTAAGGATCTAGCCTAGAATGTTTTAATAATCTTCTAGAATATATCCGTGGATCTCTAAATAATTAGGTGTTTTATGTCACTGTCATTGCACGAATTCACCCATATTAAAATTTATTTCATGGCACTGATTAATAAACTAGAATAATGTATCAACAGAGTTAACATGAGTCTATTGAACTGCATTGTGAAAATGATTGGTTTATGCAAGTCTTACTGGAATTTTTACAACTTTTTTTAAACTGCTCAGACACATCATGGGGCTACATTCTATCTTCAGTGGCTCTGGTTTTACTCCAGAATATTTCTTTTGATTTCAATGGAGTTGGCCATCATTGTTACAAGATATGATAGGGAATTGTTCCATCAGAATGATTTTCTAACAGAAAATGCAGCTTCCATAAAATCGCTATCTCCCACGGGAAAATTATAATTTTGCTGATTTTTTTTATTTTCCATATTTAACATTTCAATTAAATATTTCAATTCTCACTGGTTTGACTTGAACTGGAGTATTTGGCTTTTAATTGACCCAAAATGTTTTGTTTTCAATCAGTTCAACAAAATATTAAACTATTTCCCTATCAGAGCACTCTCATATTGAAGTTGTATTTCAGACCCCCATTCTCTTCTATGGGTCAGGTTCCATGGAGGACTACATCTCCCATGCAACGCAGATTTTCCTCTGACCATACCACATGGTGCATCATGGGAGTCAAATGACTTTAGTGCATTATAGACAGGGTGGAGGAGGTAATATTTTGTATTGGACTAACTTCTGTTGGTAAAAGAAGCAAGCTTTCGAGTGACACAGATCTCTTCTTCAGGTCCGGGAAAGGTACTCAGTGGTGTCACATAAATACAAGGTGGAACAGATTGTTTAGCATCAGTAGTTAACACTAGTTTGTGCCTATGTCTACATAGCAACATGAGCCTGGGCTCAAGTGTAACCTCCCTTGCGTTCACACACCAATTGTGCTAGCCTAGGTCTCAGACCTAGAGTCCCCCTCCCTGCAGGGTCTGATCCTGTGTTAAGCTGGCACCTGGGGTCCAAGCCCTATCACTTTCCTGTGTGCATGCAGCCCCAACTTGACTTGGGTCTCAGAAGCACTCCGGATGTATCCCAGAGTTCCCAGTGGCAGAGGAGCAGCGCTGTAGACGCACCACTACTGCCTGACAGAGCACACAGTCTACTCCTCACTGCTGCACAGAGCTTGCCCAGATCATGGAGCAAAGCTGACAAGCGGGCGGCAGCTCCGAGCTGACAGGATGGGGGGGCGCGCGGGTCATCCCTTTCCCGTCTGTGCTGAGCCAGAAGTGGTCGGCTGCTTAGTCCCCACTCCCATCTCTGGCCCCTTTCTCCTGTCCCCCCCGCCCCACGCCCTCGTTGGAGCTGCATGTGCAGGGGTTGCCTGGGCAGCATGCACTGTGAGGGTGTTTGGGAAGCAGGGGGTGAGTGGGAGCCAGCCCCCAAACTTCCCCACAGGCTCCTGGGGATCCCTTATCTCTGCCTCCTGGGGTGCAGTGGGGACCAGGATAAGGGATCACAGAAGGGTGCTGGAGCACGCTGCACCCCGAGTCCTGGGGATTCGCTTCACCGTTCCACAGCCAGCAGGTAGGGGTGTGTCTGTGTCTGTGTGTTTCCTCTGAAACTTACATTTTCTGTCAAACTTTAAAACAGACAAAAAATAAATAGTTTGACAGCCCTGGAACCTGATGTCTTAATTATCCTCAGAACAGATGCACAGGGGCATTTTCCTGCCAATATGACTCAGCCTAGAGGTGGAGAACCCAAATCTCAGATTAGATGGCAATTCAGTAATAAACCGTCTCAAACTGCAGTCATTCTACTGAGACAGCCACCAAAGGAGCTAATTATACAGTTTATGTGCTCATATGCTCCTTGTGGGCATCTGAATCCCATCAATAGCATTGCCACAGTTAGGAAACAGGGTGGGAAGTAGAGTGAACCACATTCCTAGGGCTAGCATGTCGACATTGGTGGGGTAAAAGGCACTCTGGGATATGTTTACTTTGGTTCATGTCTGCGCACTGCACAGTGGATACCAGAGCCCTAGGTTCAAGCACAGGTCAGAAAGCTCTTAATCTAGGGTCAAAATGCAGTGTAGATGCTCAAGCCCAAGGTTCCCTTGCATGGGTCAGTGACTCAAGTCTCACTAACCCTAGGCTTACATTGCTGTGTAGACACACCCTATGAGACCATTCAAGGTGAAAGGGCTTGTTAATAGTCATAGGACCAAAAAAGTGGGGGAGGGGAGAAGAGTTAGTGGGTTGCAGTTTGTTGTAATAAGCCATAAATATGGAGTCTGTATTAAGACCATGATTTTTAGTGTCTACCAAAGTTATGAATTTAAGCTCCCAGGCTCATCATAAGAAGCAAGCTTCACACAGACCAGAACCCATCAACCTAAAGCAGCACGGGACCCTATCATAACAGATGCAAAACCTGAAGACATACCTCCACTGCTAGTCACCAACATGCTTTTCAAGATCATAGAATATCAGGGTTGGAAGGGACCTCAGGAGGTCATCTAGTCCAACCCCCTGCTTAAAGCAGGACCAATCCCCAGACCGATTTTTGCTCCAGATCCCTAAATGGCCCCCTCAAGGATTGAACTCACAACCCTGGGTTTAGCAAGCCAATGCTCAAACCACTGAGCTATCCCTCCCCCCAAGAGACAGATTTTTAAGATCTTGCTGAATAGTTCATCACCTGACCAGGGACATGAACCCTGGACCCTCAGGTTAAAAGTCTGATGCTCTACCAATTGAGATCCATAGGTCCTACACATGACATGGCATGTACCTCATCCAGTGCACTAAATGCCTCAATAACTACGTGGGTGAAACCAGAAAATTACACTCAGATGAACTCACACAGAAAAATGATTTTAAAAAAAGACAAAAAAACACCATATCACCCATAGGCATACACTTTTCACAAAATGATCAATCCATATTTGATCTCAAACTGTCTTTGTTCTCATAGGAAACGTGAACATCATCTTCAAAAGATGAGCCTAGAAGCTTAAATTCATAACTTTGCTAGACTCTAAAATGGTGGTTTTAATAAAAAGACTGGATTTATGGCTTATTACAAACAATCTGTAAACCACCAAACCCCCTCGGTTTTTGGCTTATGACTGCAGAGGTGTTAACAGACTACTTCACCTTGAATGGTCTCTTAGAATACGTAGGCAGTGTAGTTGTAGCCGTGTCGGTACCAGGATAAAAGAGAAACAAGATGGGTGAGGCACTGTCTTTTATTGGACCATCTTCTGTTGGTGAAAGAGAGAAACTTTTGAACCACACAGAGCTCTTCTTCAGAGCTGCGAAAAGGTACTCCGAGTGTCACAGCTAAATGCAAGGCGGTCCCTTAGAATCTGTGCTAACAACTTATGTTAAACAATCTGTTCCAAGTGTATTTAGCTGCAACATTTGGTCTACCTTTTCCCAGCCCTGAAGGAGAGCTCTGTGTGGCTCGAAAGCTTGTCTCTCTCACCAACAGAAGCTGGTCCAATAAAAGACACTGTCTCACCCAACTTGTGGGTCTAATATCCTGGGACCCACATGGATACAACAATACTGGAAACACCTAGTGCATTGTGGAAGATGAAGCCTGGCCCATAGGGGAGACAGTGGCTATCAGGCTTCCAAACTACAGCTCTCTCGAGGCACTACACCAGTTTGGGGAAATGCAGTTTAATTCTGAGCCAACTCAAAATGTAGAAACTCAGGTCTGTTCAATAAACTGAAACATTTTAATTTTGAGAATTGGGGTTTCATTTTGATCCAACATTTTGACATTTCCAAATCAAAGTTAGCAAAAAATTCAAAATTTCAGATTTTCATCCTGATTCGGGGTGAAAACCAATATTGAAGTTTCAGAATTTCTCATGAGATGAAAAGTCCAAGTTTCATTCAACTAATTGTCACTGGACAACATAATTTAGCCTATCCCTCAGTTCTTCAATTTCACTGGCACAGCTATGGTTATATTGCCAGAACACAGATTTCATTGAACTTGAAGAAGAGCACCAATTTCTAACCAGGGCCGGCTCCAGGCACCAGCTTAACAAGCAGGTGCTTGGGGCAGCCAAAGAAGAGGGGCGGCACCTGCGGCAATTCGGGGGCGGCAGGTCCCTCACTCCCTCTAGGAGCGAAGGACCTGCCGCTGAACTGCCGCCGCCGATCGCGGCTTTTTTTTTTTTTGCTTGGGGCGGCAGAAATGCTGGAGCCGGCCCTGTTTCTAACTCAGTAATCAGGCCAATGCTGATACTTTTGCCAATTATATATGTGTGCATTGAAAGAGCAAAGTGAAACAGGGAGTAAAGTTAATAAAATAGCTCTAGTGGGAATGATTCATTTCTTTACAATGTCTAATGGATATATAGCGACATTACTCAAAAGATATAGCAGGTTGGATGCTGCCCTCAGTTACAGCTGTGTGAACCCAGTGAGAGCATGATCTGGCCCCAGCTATGTACTGAAGCAAAGCTCTCATTCATCAGCTGCTTTTTTGTAGCTAGAGACTGAGCACAGCGTGCAATTAAGTGAAGGAAAATAGAACAAACAAAGCAATGCTGGAGTGAGGGTTATATGTGATGGAAATCCAAAGTATTCACACTTGTTACATGGTTTTTGAGCAGAAAAGGTGTTCTGAAAATAGCTTTGGACTGAACTGCATATAGACAAAAAAAATGAATAAAAATTGGCAAGGGTTAAAAAATAAAGTAGCAGTTAGTAGAGGGATTGAAGTGTACATTATCAGTTTTGGCCCAAATTCTGCAAGCAGTTACTAAGTTTCCTCAGCTAAGCAATCCCAGAGGAAGAATAGCATGACACCTACAGGCTCACTCAGATTAATACAATTATTCATACACTTAAGTGTTTGCAAGATTGGGGCCAGAGACTAAACTCCTCAAGGTAGGGACCTTCTCATGTGTGTGCCTATAAAGGGACTAGAATGCTTGAGTGTTTATATAAACAAAACAGTTATAAACATTCTCATTTTGCAAAACTAGCTTCACAGCCCTTCTGTCCTATCACTTTAAAAATAAATGTTTTTTTCAACTGTTTGTGGAGGAACAACACACTAAGTTTGTTCTTGTCTTTCACCTTTTTGATGAAATACTTAGGAGATTTCATAAAGGATAAAATTTCATTACCATTGGGAGTCAGGTCAAGAAGAGGGCACACCATAGAGAACATATGAAATCTCTCAAACCCTGGACTCAATGAATCTAGACTAGTATAGCCTACGGGCTAAAATTGAAATCCCCAAGACTAATTTTTTCCCTCAGCTCACCTTGCAAAGAGGCATGTGACAGCATGCTGGCTAAGGAACCCTGAGCCAGGCCTGTGTCACACCAGCTCCACTCAAGAAAGAAGAATTGGAACTGGCAGAGTAAGCCCAGGCCTGATTGGCAAAAGGAGAACAGCTGCCAGCCCTGGTAGCCAGGGCCTACATAAAAAGGCTGGCCGGAAGGAAGCCAGAGAAAGAGAAGAGCCAGAGAGTTAGAGAGAGTGGGAGCTCTTCCCTGCTTGCTGCAGGAGCTAGCAGCCACTGAGGCTGTAAGACTGAAGCTGTTCATAGCTACAAGATGGTGGGAAAGTAAACTGTAAATAAAGAGCATGGGTGATTACACCACCACCAGGTGTCTCTGGCTGGTTTGTGGGTGCAGCAGGGGCAGAAGCTAGAGGGGCACAGCTGCACCCCGTTATACAGCAATTCACAAAGTAGTCACACTTACAGCTGAGCTATGTTCCCTGATTTGTTCATGTGTGGGGCAATTTATGAAGATACAAGATCTGGTCAAAGCAAAATGTGATTTTAAAAAACTAAATAAAAAAGGAGTGTTACTAAGCCTGCCTATTAGGAATCTAGAGCTTGAAAGCCTGACAGGGATGAACACAAGAAAAACCAAAGAAGAAGGAGCCCCCTTCTGCCACTTCAAGATTGTAGCAAGACTGCAAAAGGAAACATGCACACACCCAAAGAGGCCCTTTATAAAATGTGATAGCAGGGATTTGGGAAGATTATGTTTACTTTCCTATATTCTAGGAAAATACATGCCAGCCTGAGAAACTCACTGGGGACAAAATACACCTGTGTGCGCTCATATTGGAAAACTAAAAATAAGTGAAGTAGAAAAAACACAAGGGGAAAAAAAAAAATCTGATATACCGTCTTGTCCCTAACTCTGGGATCATTTCACCTGAATTAGAATGGCAAGATATGGACCCAACCACCTATGATGTCCAATAAATGTGTTTGACATTAAAGTAACAGTTTAATTTACCTCCATTTATCATCAGCTTTTCTTTCATTCATAATCTGTCTGTCTGGATTTTAGGGGAAGCCCTTGTGAAAGTGTGCAAGCTACTGAGAGGTGCCATAGAAACATTAAAAAAAAAAAAGTCTTCCTTCTGCTCCACAGCACTCTCCTCTTCTTCTGCCCCACCTCCCTTTCTCTGGTGCAACCCTACAATAGGGGAAAGTAAGAGGAAAACAATCTCTCAGCCATTATTATTAGTGGCAGTTGTGTAAATAGCCTGTCCCAGGGGAACACTGTCTGACACCTCCAAGCATGGGCTGGGAGTCAAGCCTCCCTGGCTCAGTTCCATCAACTCTTCATGGGACCTGGGGGAAACTACTAGTTGCTGTGGGATCTTTTGCAATCCTTACTCATATTGGTGAGCATTTCCTGACACAAATATTCCTACTGAAGCAGTGGGCTGAATGGCTGAAAAGGTGGTATGATTTTGCTGCAGAGAGATGAGGCACATCACAGACAGTTCTTGTCGAGAATGTCCAAATGAATGCATAGCAGCTACAGATACGACTATGCCTCCCATGAATTCCATCTTCCAAACATGTGGAGGATCGCCACGGCAGATCTCTACAGTGGCGATCCTCCACTGCAGATCTCTTTTCTGCAAAGCCCTTTTACTTGAGCTTTGTGTAAGGTGGGAGGATTTAGTCCTCAGTAAACTGCCACCTTTATTTAAAAAACAAAACAAAACAAAAAACTAGGAGAAGAGGCATTACTGTGTAATTCAATAGAAAATTCAGTTTTCATGCTAGCCCATTTCTGAGCTAACCTGAAAAACTGTACTGACCTATGATATAGTATTTATGATGATGTAAGGACTATCCGCTAAGGGCACTTGAGCTAAGACCTTCAAACTAATTCCATCTAGGATGAATGTTGAACACATACCAGCCAGAGCATCAAAAGGTAAGTGCTAAATCCACTGATAGTGAGCTTCCTAAAGTGCTATTGCAATAAATGAGAAAAAGCTTTAAACTATGGCACATATGTTATATATACACACACTGATGTATTTCAGAGACTCATACAGTTTCATTTAAAATTGTGCTGATTTTTACTTTTTAACAACAACATTATTTTGGATCACTTTTGTTGGAATCAAGTGCATCTTAAATATTTGTAGTTATCCTATTAAAATGTTTTTAACTAAATTGGAAAGAAATGTGAAACTGTTCTTAGCTGTGCATATGAACTACATGTGTTCACATTTATAGCTTAGGCTGCAAAATTCAAAGACCAAATTCTATTTTTTTCTGGATATTAAACCCTATTTAATCTAATCCAAAAGCACATGTTCATGAAGGATACAAAAACGACACATACATACAAATAAATCATATTCAGTAAATCATATCCTTTCCAATGATATCTCACATGACCCATCTTGCATAAAATACATCTTAGTTATGCCTTAATTATGTCATAACCATATCTCTGAAGAATATGGGACGTAGTATCACAGTTTGATAACAAGTGGCTCAGCATTCTTTGGGGGACTAGTTTATTGCTAAGGAGCTACAAATTCCTGGAGAAATGAGTCCTGTGACTACCAAAATGCAAGCGATTCTTTGAAGAATATATGAAGAACCAATTGGCTGTTCAGAGAGAGAGAGATCAGAAGTTGACACTGCATTTTGCTGTAATGTTTCACTATGTAGTGCTGGACAATATGAGTCTTAGTTTACAGCTCTGCATTAAAGCAGCAAAAGACTTATTTCCCTTGGGATCAGTTATGCTGCTTGAGAAGCTGAGGTGCATTAGAGAGAATGTGTGTATGTATGGTATGACATATCTATAGCCAACTTAGATCTCACACCAAGTGGTGGAGTGTCAGGTGTAGCTAGTGGGGGCTCATCCGGGATGGCAACGCCCGCAGAGGCACCGGATTGTCGGAGAATAACACAGTTCTCACTATTTGTTTGGGTACAGCAAAGTCAGATACTTTATTCTCTCTCTATCAATTGCATAGAGGGAGAGAGTGCACTAGGACACAGGGTCTCCCCCTTTTAGGCAGGTCTCTCAACAGGTAAACAATTACAGCAAGCATTTATACCTTTCGTTACAGACAATGAAAAGCAACAGCTGCATTTTGTTTATACATAGGTCATTCTGATATCTTGTTTTTCTCACTTATGTAGACTCTTAGTCTACATTCCATATTGTCTGCACATTATCTACACAAGGTCACAACAACTTCTCACACAGTTCTTTCCCACTCGCCTCACACAATCCTCGCTTCTACAAATCTCGCGTTATTAGGATTACAGCTAGCCTGACTCTTGCTAACAAACTGTCATGCATTGCAATCCCCTTCCTGTCAATTCTTTCTCTGCTTCCACACTAGCATCACCCCACAGTGAATTTTACTCCACAAGTGCTGTGTTAACAGTAGCTCTAACTTTATTTTTGTGCAAGGTGTAATCCTCTTACCACTAGTCTCAAAATGTGAAAGTTACCAAGGAAATCTGTGGCTCATCTTTAAGGAACACTGCATTGCATCATAACACCAGTGACGCAAGCCCTGGCCTCCATAGTTTCAGGCTATTGACCTAACCACTGGACCATCCTTCCTCCTTATGCCTGTAAAGTAATTTTTCCAGATGAAATTTCCTGCGAGTCTGCATACCTGCAAACTTATATTTTGCTTTCAAGGAGCCTTTAATTGATCAGAATATTTTGATCATTCAAAAACATTATTCAAAGGGTTGATGGCATCCTTTGTTTCCAAATATACTTTATATATAGTCAGCTATTCTAAATGTCACTGTGACACTAGTTTCATGTATAGCCTTTTATTAGTAAGAGGAAGGGCCAAGGTCATGCATACCTTCATCTCTAAGCTGGATGCAAAAACACAATACATAAAAATTATTATCAGTTGTATGTCCAAGGAACAGATTTACAGGTGCAAATGAGAGTGTGCTTTGCCTTTGCATGCTATTTTTTATGGCAGTTTGGTTCTAAAAGTTCAGACTGTTTAGTGCATTAGAGATGAGCCTAACTGAAAACCCCACATTCAAGTATTCCCAGACTTTGTAGAAGATTGGATCCAGATAACAACTTGGTGATTCAGCCATGAGTCTAATAATAAAATAATAATAATAATAAAGTTACACAGTTCAAAATATTTATCTAATTCATTTCAAACCCTGCTGCTGGCTCTGCATTCATTTTCCAATACTGACTGATAGTGTGATCCTGCTCCCATTGACACCTTTGACTTCCAATTGCAACTAGTTCTATTCCTTGCATTTGTTTGGAGGAGCTAATAAGTAGATCTAGTGAGGAAACAGAAATCAGGCAGCTTCCTTCTTGATAACATCTACTTCACTACATTGCATGGAGACAATTCTGGGGAGTTTCTGTGGCCTAATACATAAGTTATAGATGTTTAAATGTCTTACATGTGGCTCTTTATTCAATTTGAAATGAGAAAGGGAGGAAAAATGCTAGGGAATGTTATTCCATTTGAAAAAGGTTTAGAATTCCAAATAAAAGAATTCAGCTGGGCAACTGGTCACAAGACCCCATAAAAACAACAAGGAGTCCAGTGGCACCTTAAAGACTAACAGATTTATTTGGGTATAATCTTTTGTGGATGCATCTGAAGTGATGCTTTTTATCCATGAAAGCTTATGCCCGAAGAAATCTGTTAGTCTTTAAGGTGCTACTGGACTCCTTGTTGTTTTTGTGGATACAGACTAACACGGCTACCCCCCGATACAAGACCCCATAATGAGCCAATGGCCGTAACTGCAAAAGCATATCACTTTTCAGTGTATTCTCTCAAAGAATCTGCTGTTTAGCTGGGCCTTAAACCAAGTTAGAAAACCTGTCTCTCTGACCCCATCTCTAATTTGTATAAACCATTTGAGAGCATTTCAACAAGCTGCTGCACTATCTTACTAGGCCATAACTAAGGGAAACCTGTCAATAACGTGATGTCATTCCTCTAAACCTTTCAGATCACCAGAGAGCTAGGATCCTCCTTATGAACCCTCAAGGCTCTGTCAGAGGTTGTACCCAACATATTGCAACACCAAGGCCAAGGCCTTCTTTAAAGCCCCATCTGTGAGCATATCGGGGGGGGAAAATCCACATGCAAAATGAATCCAGAAAACAATTAGGGCTGTTGATTAATCGCAGTCAACTCATGCGATTAAACTAAAAAAAATAAATAATTGCGATTCATTGCAGTTTTAATCAAACTGTTAAACAATAGAATACCAATTGAAATGTATTAAATATTTTAGGATTTTTTCAACATTTTCAAATATATTGATTTCAATTACAATACAGAATACAAAGTGTACAGTGCTCATATTTTTATTACAAATATTTGCACTGTAAAAAGGATAAAAGAAATAGTATTTTTCAGTTCACCTCATACAAGTACTGTAGTGCAATCTCTTTATCATGAAAGTGTAACTTACAATTGTAGATTCTTTTTATTACATAACTGCACTCAAAAACAAAAAGTCAAACTTTAGAGCCTACAAGTCCACACAGTCCTACTTCTTGTTCAGCCAGTTGCTAAGAAAAACAAGTTTGTATACATTTACGGGAGATACTGCTGACTGCTTCTTATTTACAATGTCACCTGAAAGTAAGAACAGGCATTTGCATGGCACTTTTGTAGCTGGCACTGCAAGGTATTTACGTGCCAGATATTCTAAACGTTCATATGCCCCTTCATGCTTCGGCCACCATTTCAGAGGACATGCTTCTATGCTGATGCTCATTAAAAAAATAATGCATTAATTAAATTTGTGACTGAACTCCTTGGGGGAGAATTGTATATCTCCTGTTCTGTTTTACCCACATTCTGTCATATATTTCATGTTATAGCAGTCTCGGATGACAATGCAGCACATGTTTGAACAAGAACACTTTCACAGTAAATTTGACAACACACAAAGAAGGTACTAATGTGAGATTTCTAAGGATAGGTACAGCATGCAACCCAAGGTAAGAATCTGAAGTGCCTTCCAAAATCTGAGAGGGATGAGGTGTGGAGCATGCTTTCAGAACTCTTAAAAGAGCAACACTCCGATGTGGAAACTACAGAACCCGAACCACCAAAAAAGAGTATCAGCCTTCTGCTGGTCGCATCTAACTCAGATGATGAAAATGATAAGGGTCAGTCTGCACTGCGTAGATATCAAGCAGAACCCAGCAGCAGCATTCCTCTGGAATGGTGGTTGAAGCATGAAGGGACATATAAATCTTTAGCCCATCTGGCACATAAATATCTTGCAACATGGGCTACAAAAGTGCCATGCGAACGCCTGTTCTCACTTTCAGGTGACATTGTAAACAAGAAGTGGGCAGCATTATCTTCTGCAAATGTAAACAAACTTCTTTGCCTGAGCGATTGGCTGAACAAGAAGTAGAACTGGCTGGACTTTTAGGCTCTAAAGTTTTACATTCTTTTTATTACATAACTGCACTCAAAAACAAAAAACAATCTACATTTGTAAGTTACGCTTTCACGATAAAGAGATTGCACTACAGTACTTGTATGAGGTGAACTAAAAAATACTATCTCTTGTTTTTTACAGTGCAAATATTTGTAATCAAAAGTAAATATAAAGTACTCTACACTGTACACTTTGTATTGTGTTGTAATTGAAATCAATATATTTGAAAATGTAGAAAACATCCAAAATAGTTAAATAAATGGCATTCGATTATTAACAGCATGATTAATCGCATGATTAATCATGATTAATTTTTTTAATTGCTTGACAGCCCTAGTAACAGTATATTGCAGTTTAATAGCTCTCCAGTATACTAGGAAGAAAGTGAAAGGGTTTACTACATCTAATGTAGTCAAATACACCAGCATATAACTCATATCCTAGAAAGATTTTCTTTGCTGAAGATTTTTTGTATCCATAATAAAAACAGACATTGATAATTATTTTCTTGCTCTGTAAATAATTTCCACATTCCCACTCAGGTTTGCTATTAGTCTGGGACAAGCCATGACATTTTAAATCATCACTGTGATCATCCTGTGAAATTTGCTAATTTCTACCCCAGTTTACACAGAGTCTTAAACGGTCCTTGAGGTAATCATTTTTCTTTAGTTCATGCCATGTATCATGGTAAATTATGGTTGTTCATGATCAATTTTTGAATGTGATAATTCCAAGGATGATTTTAAAAAATGATATTTTAGTTACAGTCTACAAGTGTTTTCAGTTTAATGAAAAATATAATATATAAACATAATTTAATATTAAAGTAAAATTGTCTGGAAAAGATTGTTTCTTCATCAGTTTATTCTTACTTTGACAGTTTTGCGCAAAAAGAGCTGAAATAATCCACACAATTTTTTTAAAAAGCTTTGGTTACTTATTTTGGGCGCCAATTCCATTTCTATTGATTTCAATATACTAGGAATATGAATTACCTTCCTCTGTCGTAATCTGGCAAATTATAACCATACTTCTTTTCACTAGCCATTAGGCATACAAACTCTAGCAAGTGCAGTGAATCTATTTAGATATGTTATACTTTGAGCAGAAGAGAGGGTTGGGCGAAATATACAAGTCAATAAACATTCATTTGAGTGTCTCAACGGAACTTTCCGTTAAGAGTCAAACATTCACATAGAGGCATTTTTTTTTTTAAAAAAAGAAAAGAAAAAACTACTAACTTCCCTGGACTATTCTTTCTGCAAAGAGCCATTTCAAATCTAGATTTCTCCTGCACCTCCTTAGAGGTTGGGCTTCTCCCATTGTTCAATAGTTTACTCGCACCCTTGTTAACTTGTACCCATTGCAAACCTCCCAGAGTGCTACTGATGGTCTGTCATAATGAATAGTATCCCCAGTGGCCTAGTTTGAAGTTATACATCTGATTTTATTTTTCCTTTTAAAACCACTTCAACTCAACATATTTTAAAAACATGTTTCTAAGATATGCTATCACTATACCCTACCCTACCAACTTCTTCCCCAGTGCAGGGTTTAGCCTTTCAGCTAAGGATCTCAAGACGTTTTCCAAATACTAAGCCTCACAGAGTCACTGAGAGGCAGGTAAGTATTACTCTACCCACTTTTAAAGTGGTTCAAATTGAGAAATAGAGAGACTAAATTTGCTTAAGATCACACAGACTTTTGTAGAGCAGGAAACAGAATCCAGGAGTTCTGACTCCTAGTTTCCATTCTAACCACTTGAGTACATTCCCATCCTGGAGATCATAATTGCTTTAACTTAAAAATAGCACAGAAGAGAATGTGAATCATTACAGCAAATTCTACCTTAGGGGGCACTTGATTCAATGAAAATGTGATACTGTGTGTTCAATTTATAATTTCACTACCGAGGCAAGTGAGAAGAGCAAGTTTTTGTAAAAACATAGGTATTTTAGAGCCAGATTGCAAGTCCCTCACTCACCTGCATATTTACACTGGAATAAATAGGAACTATTTGTTTAACTGTGAGCCCCCCCCCCCCTTCTCACGCTGGGGAGCAACCTAGCTCTTAGATTAAGAAATTACAGC
Organism: Emys orbicularis; assembly: GCF_028017835.1. Classification (NCBI taxonomy): domain Eukaryota; kingdom Metazoa; phylum Chordata; order Testudines; family Emydidae; genus Emys; species Emys orbicularis. The sequence continues at coordinate 90,201,821 of NC_088686.1, read as the reverse complement.
CACACTTCAACTGAAAGTTATACCCTAGATTATTTACATGCCAATCTGGGTTAAACTGTGCCAAAGATTTTGTTTTATGAGAGCAGCAATGTATCCGATTTTACAAAAATGGAAGAGTAAGTTTATGCCCAGAATAGAGCAGAGGTATTTGGACCTGTCTGAGTTAGCAGCCAAAGAAAAATAGCTTAAACACCTTAGAAAGCGGTTATATGAATTTGAAGAAATTCAGACCCCATTTTAGATACATTTTGATTAAAATGTTTAGATGGCTCAAAGAATGACAAGTCTCTATTCCACCTAACCCCATCTCTCTTTTCCCTACCCCACTCCATGCTCTCTTTCTCTCCTCTCCCTTTTCATACATTTCTTTTCCTTATTTACTACTGTTATTCACTAACATGTTGCTTACATAGTACTGTTTGGTATTGAATTGTCTGGTCTTTCAACTTTGACAAGTTGTAAAATTACATAATTCTATAGTTCTATAGGAGACCCATTGGAATATTTGTGAATTTGCTTAGGACTCAGGAAATTCCATAAAAATGGCCTATCGTGTTAGCAACTGCAACATAATACAATTTGCAACATAATCCAAAATAGCATTTTGCATACAGCCTTGCAGTACAGTTTTAGGCAAACTGTCCTGTAACTGAGGACATAATGTAGCTATTTGTGTTTCTTACTTGTGCTGTTATATCCCCCACTTTATTTATGCTCCCTTTTGGACATGCATATCGATCAGCTGAGTACCAGCTACATCTCTGATTGTAGACAAAGAGACGGGTGTTGATGAATAAACACTGCTGCATAACTTTCTTGGAAGAGGCTTAGCCATACAGTAGGTAGTTGCACAAGAATCTCTTTGTAAACAACACTTAAGTAACTGATAAATGTGCTAGTGTCTTTAAAAGCCATGTAGTGAGAGAGTGGCAGTAAAGTTTAACTGTTGTAGATTGTAGTAACATATAAACAAACAAACAAAATCAGAGACACTTCAACTCACAGCTAATCAGACCTACAGACACAAGAATATAAATACTGAGACCCTGTCTACAGTGGCAAGTTTCTGCGCAGTAAAGCATCTTTCTGCGCTGTAACTCCCAAGGTGTACACACTGCCAAGCCACTTAGTGAGCAGAAACTGCGCAGTTGTAGCGCTTTAGAAAACCACCCCAACAAGAGGCGTACAGCTTTCTGTGCCAGGGCTACAGTACTGCAGTGCTGGTGTAGATACCCTGGTTGATTACAGCATTGTGATTGGCCTCCAGGAGGTGTCCCACAATGCCTCTTCTCGCCTCTCTGGTCATTGGTTTGAACTTTATTGCCCTGCCGTCAGGTGACCAACAGTCATCCCCAACCCGTAAATTCCTTGGGAATTTTTAAAGTCCCCTTCCTGTTTGCTCGGTGATGCGTGCAGTGGTCTCAGTGCATCTTTCCAGGTGGCCATGTCTACTCCACGCACCAGGCGATCCCACGCTTGGAGCAATGCCAAGCTGCTGGAGCTCATCAGCATTTGGGGAGAGGAAGCTGTGCAGGCAGTCCCAGCTACGTTCCAGTGTAGGAATTAGGATACCTACAGACAGATTTCACGATCCATGACAGAAAGGGGCCATGACTGGGACCCATTGCAGTGCAGGATCAAAGTGAAGGAGCTGCGGAATGCCTACCACAAAAATGCGCGGGAGGCAAACCACCGCTCCAGTGCTGCGCCCACGAGCTGCCGGTTCTACAAAGAGCTGGATGCGATACTCAGCAGCGACCCCACCTCCACTGCGAAGACCATTGTGGATACTTCAGTGGCTTGTGTGCCAGTCGAGAATGAACTGAGCCAGGAAGAGGAAATCTTGGACGAGGATGTGGAGGGGGACCTAGAGGCAGAGGATGACTCGGAGGCCAGAGATGCAGGCAGCCAGGAGCTCTTTTCTACCCTGGAGGAGGCTAGCCAGTCACAGCTGTCAGAGATTGGCGAAGCACAAGAAGGAGAGGAGGCCCCGATAAGTGGATCTGATTTTGGGACCTGCTAAAGCGAGTTGTTGGGGACAGGAGGGTTGCAGAAAGCAGGCTTGTCTCCCACCACATGCCTAGTCTGATCAGCAGAACGGGCTGTTGATTGATTCCCTCACTTCATGGGAATCTCCCTCAGATCTCCAGGAAACACTCGTGGACATACTGGGCAATTCGCTGCTGTAGGTTCCTCAGCGGAGCTGCTTTTTTTCTTGTCCCATTAATGGTAACTTTCCCGCACCACTGTGCCGTCCCGGGGGGTGGGAGGGGATGGACCATTGCTGCACACAGGTGAGCTGGATAGGGGCCAGGGAAGACACTGCAGGCTTGGAGAAGACCCTCCCTTGATTCCCTGCTCACCCTCAGCAGTGAGATATCTTCCATAATGATCACATCCAGTGGAAAGTGTGGGGACAGGAATGATTATCAGGACACCCTACAGTGCTGGCTCTCCCCAAGAGCCAAGTGCCCAGTGTACAGCAGGGTCTGGGAAGAAGGATTTACCCTGCCCCTGCAAGGTCTTGTGGCTCATGTGTGCTTGCAAGGAATCAGACAGTTAGTGACGGGTGTGAATGTACTGGCTGTGTTTTAAATCACCGATTCAGTGTTCTCTGTGTTGCAAACAATACTGCTTCTGTAAAATGTTGTGTTTAAACTTCAAGGGGAGGACCTTGGGAGCCCAGTCTCCCTCTTTGTTATCAGGGGCTGAACGGCTGCACAGAATTTGAAAGCGGCCAAGAAGAACTAAGGAGGACTTTCTGCATGAGGTTATGATGCACTCCGCCACCGAGAAACAGGAATTGAAGGAGTGGTGGGACAGTAAAAATGGGGACTGAAAGGAGAATGCGGCACACCAGAATGAAGCCATGGAGCAGCTCTTAACAGTTATGGAGCGCCAAGCGGACACGCTCCAGGCAATACTAGCTCTTCAAACCGAGCAGCTCCGCACCCGCCCTCCCCTGCAGCTGGGGTCGCAAGTCTCTTTCCCATGCGCCCCCCCAGACATCACCAACACACTTATAAACCTTCTGGCTCTAGTCTATACCCACAATATTCCACTCCTCCCTCCTCAGAATCCAGCGCTGTGGACTCCCAGTACCCACTGCACTCAACACCCGTCCCTCTGCAGTTTGACCCTGCTGAAGTACAGTACCCGCTACATTGTACTCCAAAGAAGAAGGTTAGATATGATCCCTGGACATACACAAATCTTTAGCCATCCTGGGACCCCTGCTCCTGGGACCTTCCCTTCCCCCTCACTGCTGATTTTTTGTTTTGTTTGACTCTCTCCTCCGGTTGTTGTCTTTTAATAAAAGAATTGTGTTGGTTTGAAAGCAATCTTTATTCTATTAATTGAAAGCAAAAAGAGCACTGCAAAGCAACATACAATTATGTTAAACCCACATATTGCATCATGTGCACCAATCACCTCCTAGCATTACAAGCACTGCACTCCCGAGCATAGCAACAAATATTAGTGGCTTTCAGCTTCAAATTGCTGCCTCAAGGCACCCCTGATCCTTATGGCCCCGCACTGTGCCCGTCTAATAGCCCTGGTATCTGGCTGTTCAAACTCAGCCTCCAGGCACTGAGCCTCTGCGGTCCAGCCCTGAGTGAAACTTTCACCCTTCCCTTCACAAATATTATGAAGTGTACAGCACGCAGCTATAAGCATAGGAATATCGTCATCAGCCAGGTCCAGATTTCCATAGAGGCAGCTCCAGCGGGCTTTTAAATGGCCAAAAGCACACTCAGTCATTCTGCACTTGCTCAGTCTGTTGTTGAACTGCTCCCGGCTCCTGTCAAGTTGCCCCATGTATGGCTTCATAAGCCACAGCATTAAGGGCTAAGCAGGGTCTCCCAGGATCACAATGGGCATTTTGACTTCCCCTACAGTGATGATCTGGTCAGGGAAGAAAGTCCCTGGCTTGGAGATTCCTGAACAGGCCAGTGTTCCAAAAGATACGTGCATCATGCACCTTTCCAGACCAGACTACGTTAATATCTGTCAGACACCCACGGTGATCCACAAGTGCCTGGAGAACCATTGAGAAATACCCCTTGCGATTAATGTCCTCAGTGACTAGGTGGTTGGTGCCAGAATTGGAATGTGCGTGCCATCTATCGCCCCTCCGCAGTTAGGGAAGCCCATTTGTGCATGACATTGTAGATGACTTTGCATGTTGCCCAGAGTCATGGTCTTTCGGAGCAGGATGTGATTAATGGCCCTGCACACTTCCGTCAACATGAGTCCAACGGTAGACTTTCCCACTCCGAACTGATTAGCAACCAATTGGTAGCAGTCTGGAGTAGCCAGCTTCCACAGTGCAATCACCATGTGCTTCTCCAAAGGCAGGGCAGCTCTCATTCTTGTGTCCTTGCGCCGCAGGGCTGGGGCGAGCTCATCACACAGTCCCATGAATGTGGCTTTCCTGATCCAAAAATTCTGCAGTCACTGCTCGTCATCCCAGACCTGCATCATGATGTGATCCCACCACTCAGTGCTTGTTTCCTGAGCCCAAAAGTGGCGTTCCACCTCATGGTCAACACCTCCATGAATGCCACAAGCAATCTCGTGTCATAGCTACTACACGTGGCATGATCAATGTCAAACTGCAAAGGCAAGAGGAGTGCAAGGAATAACTCCACTGCCAATCGTGACCTGTTGGTCAGAACAAGCAGCATACTGGTCAACAGTGTGGGATCCATTCCTGCAGCCCGAAGGAGGCAGGGCATGCAGTACACAAACCCTTGAAAGACAGCATCAAATGCGGATGGAAGCACAGGGATTGCTGAGATATGAAGCAATGTGTCACGGGACATTGGGACAGGACCCAGGATGCCCCCCGACCCCCTCCACCTTCCCACAACTCTTAGCGGCAGAAGGGGAAGAGATGCTCTGTGGGATAGCTGCCCAGAGTGCACCGCTCCCAATACCGCTGCAAGTGCCCCAAGTGTAGCAGGCAACTAACAGCAGTTTCCCTTCAGTGCTCTCTGAGCGGTGCTGTAACTGCCGGCGCTGTAACTTTGCCAGCGTAGATATGCCCTTAGTGACTAATTCCCAATGAGATTTATTCACGGAAGGTAAGTCTTTTTCTGCTGTCAGTATATATATATATATATATATATATACACACACACATACACACACACACAGATTGTGGTTTTGCCAACTGACAGGTTTGGGCCCTCTGGCGTGTCACCTGATGGTGCTGGGGTTTAACTGAGTCCGCCTATTCTGCCAGCCTGGGTGTCCTTTACCTGGCCTTGCTGGGTTAGGCTCACAAGCCTCTTCCAGCCAAGCATACAGGTAGAGCCACACCCAGCTGCACAGAGAGACAGATCTGCTTTGGAAAGATTCAGCCTTAGGGGCTTGCTCCAACATTCAGGTTTGTACCCTTTAAGGGGAGTAGGCACCAAAAGGTTTTATAAAATTTGCCCCCTCCCTCAATGTGGAGGGAGATATGCACAACTTCTTGCCCTCCCCCCCACACCACGCCAGTTAGAAATTACATAAACTGGGTTATATTATAATCAAGAAATAAGTTTATTAAATACAAACGGTGAATTTTAAGTGACTATAAAACAGACAGAACAAAACAGATTACTGAGCAAATAAAACAAAGTACACAGGCTAAGTTCAATATACTTAAACAGGTTACAAAATGTAATTTCTTACCCTAAATGTTGTTTTAGGCAGGGTGCAAAGTTTCTGTGATTCAGAGTTCCTGTTATATTCTTTTCAGACTGGACCCCTGTCTCAGTCTGGACTCCCCCCGCCTTCCCTTCAGGTGGCTTTAGCAGTCTCTTCTTGGGCAGACAGGCCATGGAGAAGAGGAGTCACATTTGCCTTCCTCCCCACCATTAAATAAGATTTACACAAGGTGGGAATCCTTTGTTTCCCAAACTTGACCCCCCAACACCCTTCCCTTCCAGTGGAAAGTTACAAGTAGTCCCAGGAAATATTTAGTATCAGGAGACAAGACCCATGTCTCTGCAGGGCTGTGGCAGCCATTGCTCGTAGGCTGTCTCCAGCGTCCACAGGAAGACTAAGCTCTTTCACAGTCCATTGTCTTTGCTAATGGCCCATTAGCCCTGTCTGGCTTTTCCATTGTTGTACCTGAAGGGCTGGTTGGGGTTGACACCCAAAGTAACACATTTGAAATACAAATACATAGGCATATTAACTAACTTCAGATACAGAAATGATACAGGCATACACATTGGATAATCACATTCAGTAAATCATAACCTTTCCAATGATATCTTACATGAGCCATCTTGCATAAAGTACATCTCAGTTATGTCATTCATATCATAAGCATATTTTCATAAGGAATATGGGATGGAACGTCACACTATACCCAATAGCTAAATTTATCGGAAAATTCTGTCACTTGTCCTGAGGGAAACTATTGGGGCTAGGGAGAAGAATTAAACAGAAAACAAAACCCTACCGCTCAGTTAAGGGTCTTTCTTAAATTTAACATACTCCTAGAGTCCCAATCCCAGACAAATATTTCTAAAGGTCTCTGGGAAGAAAAAGGTTTTGTTTAAAGAAAACATTAAACCTTCATAGATGGAATAAATAGTTTCAGTACCATGAAGTGAAAAGGCCTTATACAAAGAGGGTCTAAGTTAGAATTCTGAGAGATGTAATTCACTTTGACAATCCAAAGACTACAGCGCTCATCCTGCAAATAATCTTGGTCCTGATCCTGCAAAGACTTAGGGTATGTCTTCACTACCGGCCGGATCAGCGGGCAGCGATCGATCCAGTGTGGATCAATTAATCGCGTCTAGTCTAGACACAAATCAATCCCAAGCACTCTCCCATCGACTCCTGTACTCCAGCTCGGCGAGAGGCGCAGGCAGAGTCAATGGGGGAGCGGCGGCAGTCAACTCACCATAGTGAAGACACCACGGTAAGTAGATCCAAGTATGTCGACTTCAGCTATGTTATTCACGTAGCTGAAGTTGTGTAACTTAGATCAATTTCCTTCCCCCCCCCCCCACCCCCCAGTGTAGACCAGGCCTTAGACACATGCTTAAATTTAGGCATCATGAATAGTCCTGGGAGTGAATCACTTAACTTGTATGGGCTAGACCTGCCCTAATTGGTGAGCCTTTTCTTATATTTTCTTATTGAGCCATGGACTAAAAGGCAACAGATGTAGCTTTTACATCTAAGGACATAAGAATTTCCATTCCAGATCACACCACTGAGCCTATGCACTGCAGTCTCAGATCTCTGACAGCGGGCCGGTTCTTGTTGCTTCAGAGAAAGATGCAAGAATTCCCATAGTGGAAAATTATTGTATAAACTACCCACAGGAGAAGTTATTGTCGAATGCCTATGAGTTAGAGTTTGGCTTATTCTCTGAAGGCTAGAGCTTTAGATCCTGTTTTTCTCTAGTTTAAACTATTCTAAAGTAAGCCTGGATACTCTCATTCATATAAATGCATAATCATTTTGATTCTTTCTAAGCCCTTGGCCTCAATGATATTTTGTTGGAATGAGTTCCACATGTTGTTAATACAGTGTATTAAAAGAATTACTCTTATCTGTTTTAAATTACTTGCCTTTCAATTTCCTTTTGGTCTTTTTTGGGGTTGGAGAGGAATGTAAATAGGAACACTGAATTATCCACTCTGTCCTTTTTGTTATTTTATACACCTCAAATGTGTCATCTATTTATGTATTACTATTATAATATTTTCAGCATCATTTTCTATTTTATTCCTTATATTCATCACAATATTTGGATTGCCCTTTTGACTGCTGTTGCAGACTGAAAATGTATGTTTGCTGAGCTACCCATGATGACAACCAAGGCTTTTTCCTAAATCAGTCATAGTTAGTTTAGAACACAGCAACATGTATGAGTAGTTCACATGATTCCTTCTGATAGATGTTCCTTGCATTTGTCAACATTACATTTTATGTTCCATCATGTGGCAATTCACCTGCTTTAAGTCGTTCTGGAATTCATCAGTCTTCTCTATTCTTGACTAAAATAATTTTCTATAATCTACCAATTTTGCAAATTATTTTATTTGTATCTGAAGGGTATGCTTGTGTTAATTTTGGATAAAATGTGGTTTGCAGGGTGCTTGTGCATAAAGAAGCATGCTGTGGCTCACCACCCTAGGAACATTCTAGAGAAGGCCAGGGGGAGTGGGGGTGAGCTCAACATGTGGAGTGGAGAAGTATAAGCATGTGATGAAAAAATCCATATATGGAAAGGTTAAATATGATTGGTTAAAGGTTTGTGTTATGTAACTTGTTATGTAAGTGCCATGTGCTATAAAATAGCAATGGCAGGGGCTCCTTGCTGGAAGGACTCTGCCTGATTTTTGTACCAGGGCTCTCCCTTGGTGCACATTGAATAAAGCCTTGTTGAATTGAATCGAATTGCATTGAATTGAAGTCCCTTGATTCTGCCCAGCATCTGACTCATTGGGAACCACAAAATCCCAACATATCAAACACTGTTGGTCCTAGGACAGAACTTTGGCTGATCCAACTTTTAACCTTTTGCCATACTGAAACTGACCAATTATCCTTAATTTCTTTTCTCTCTTGGCTAATTTCTGATCTAGAGAGTCCAGATAAAGGATATCTTCTGCCTTATCCATTTTTGTAAACATGGTTAAATACTACTATGACTGAGAAGCACACAGCACAGCTTAGGTGTGTGTGCAAAAGATGGCCTTTATGCTCTTCGGATCCTGAGGTGGAGTCAGCTGTGTCCTGCTGCCTTAGCATAATTTAGAGCAGCCAGAGTGCTACACTAATTTACACACCTGTCAATTATCCCAAGAACAATCAGGGATCAACTGGGCAGAGGGGTGTCCTAGCCATACCCCATACAACAATAGCATGGAATGTGGTGTGGGGGGGGTAAGTGGTATAGGACTCTGCAATATCAGAGGACTCACTACATTGAGTGAGCCTCCTGGGACAAGTTACACCAGTTCTATGCCCAAAATCTACAGCCACAGGATTGAATGAAGTGGTCACACCACAGGATCTGGGTCATCAATCTCCCCAAAACAGGAAACTGTACCATCTCAAATACCTAACACTGGCTACCACTCAAAAAGGTAATACCCACAAATCTTAACACGTATTAGGATCCATTTTTTTCAATGTACTCTTATAAAAATCTTTATAAGTGGCTAAACATCCCCAAACTTTGAGATGTTGGAATATCTGGACCTGACTGATTTCTTGTTTATTATCAGTCACAGTACAACTGATCAGTTTAATGGAATTCTTGTTTACACCAACAAAATCTGACCTGATACATCAGCAACTGAGTGATAAATTACAAGTAATGCTATATCCATGGATGCTTTAATTTCATGAGGTAACTCTTGCCATTTCAAAAATTTAAATCATGGTTCATGAGTTGAGCAATAACTCTTCCATCAAAGAACAGCAGAATTGATTCATTCTTGTTTCTAGACTAATGTGGGTTTCTGTAACCAGTCCATGCATTTTAAATGTGCAACTTGGTTTTAAGGCAATATTAAAAAAGGGGTGAAAAAGTTTTTAAAAAATGATTATAGCAATCAGCACATCCTTTCCAATCAACAATATATTAAGATTAAAAAGCCATAAAACAGGTTGGAGTTAAGCTGATGCATACATCTGAAGAATTTTATATTTGATCTGTGAGCCAGCTGAGACCTTATTTTATTAATAATATTCTCCTTTTATTAGACAATGCCTTGTCTACTGAAAGTTCCAATTAAAGTCATTGCTTGTTTATTTCTAACAGGTTCATATGTTCCATGCTAGCTTTGTGTATATAATTAAACAAATTACACTACATTGTATTAAATATAAATGTGTAGCTATTCATTTTTCAAGCTGAGATTGGCACAATGTGGAGAAAGCACTGTAAACACAAAGTAGTCAAATAATAAATTAAAATTATTTTGGATAGGTCATACTTATTCTTAAGAGTCTTGCTGTACAGATAATGCTGGGAAATCTTTGTGATGGACCTGCCAGAAGGCAGGGGGAAAACAAAAACCAAGAACACCACCACCTTCCTGGTCTCTAGTTGGCTAGAAACCCAGCTAAACATCCTGGCTTCATATGCATGTGAAAAGACTCTAATGAGAACGTGGGGAAGTGGATAGCAGTGATTCATATCCTATCGAAAAAGTTCATATTCAGCTTCAGAAAATGGCTTAAACAGAAAAACATACTCAAATATTTCACACCAGATTTTCCAGTCTGTTACATTAGTGTAACTCCATTGATTTCAGTGGAGATAGCCAGGTGTAAAACTCTTTACAGAGTGGAGAATGCTGTTTTATATATAGGGTGGGATTGTCAAGGGAGACTAACTAGAGTTAGGTGCTCAAATCCCATTGATATTCAATGAGATTTGGGCACCTAACTCTCTTAAGTGCATTTGGAAATACCATCCTACAATAAAATTGCTAATGGAGGTAGCAAAATTTTCCCTTTACTAACATTTCAATAAGCCTACTGTTTAATGAACAGTGATATCTACTCATAAAATGAAAATGAGTACTTAAAGTTAGGATCCTAAATAGTTGTTAGCATAGCTCTGACTTTTTGGGTCACTAGATGAACCAAAAAAATGTTTCAGGTCTAATGAGTGTTTTATTTTAGACTGAATGAAACATTTTGTATCATTTTCCCCCTCCCCCAAACACACACACACACACACACACTTTTATAAAATTGAAGTAAAATTCATAAGTCTTTTCAAATCAAAAAGTTTCTCTTCAAAAATGTGGAAGTGAAACATTTTAATGTTTCAGAATTTTACTGTTTTTATTGTTCCATCTAAATTTGGTGATTTTTTCACAAATTCTATAAGAGTCTCAGTTAACTCAAATCTGTATTTTTTGACGTAGTGCTTTTGAAAATCCCATTCTTAGGTACCTAGGTCTATTACAATTAATGAAAAGTGTTCCTGAATCCCCTAGGTACTTTGAAAAATCTCAATACAAGAACCTAGTCCTAGGCATTCCATTTTGAAAATCTTGGCCTTAGTTCTTGCAAGAAGCTGTCCTGGAAAATACCATTTTCTATATATTCATAAAAGAGGCACAGCACAGCTAATGGCAGTCCAAATTTCTTCATACTATTCCTCCTGTTTCTCTCAACTTTGTTGCTACCCTTTCAAACTAAGTCTCTAAGTCTATTGTGACAAAGCTCTGTCCTTGTCTCTGTGGGTCCCGCATTTTCTGGCGGATTTCGCTAGCCTCAGAGGCTCACTGACCCTCCACATAGCCCTTCTCACTCTAGAGGCAAGGGTCACAGCCTACTAAGCCATTTTCATCATAAGCCAGCAGACGTGGTGAGGAGAAGCTATCCTCCCTTGCAGTGTCTGTTGTCTCCCAGTCTCAGTGATTAATCAGGAGGCAAAGGGGGAGCCTGGACCCACCCTCTACTCTGGGCTTCAGCCCAGGGACCCTAATAGTATCAGCTATGGTAGCTGACTTTTTAGAAACAGGATGCGTACAATTCCCTGGGCCAATTTCCCCCAGCATCCCCCACTTCCTCAAGACCCACTTCACCCTTACCTCAGGGCTTCCTTCCTTGTGCCTGATATGGTTTGTACTGCTCAGTCTCTGCAACAGCGTAGATTCCTCCTACAGCTCCTGACACGTGCGCCCACCTGACTAACTGGGAGGCTTTTAACTAGTTTCAGCCAGCCCCTGATTGGCTTCAGGTGTCCCAATCAACCTAGCTGTCCTCCCTGCCTTCTGGAAAGATCTTAATTGGCCCCAGGCATCTTAATTGACCTGGAGCAGCTGCCATTTGCTTATCTTGGTAACAGGGATATGCTTAGCCTGTGACTAATATATCTGTCTCCCACTACTTTACTATAGCCATCTGGCCTTGCCCCGTCACACAATGTACATCTCCCATTTAATCCTTGGCCCCTCTGCTGCCTAAAATGGAAACAGTGTCAACAAGTGAATCAATTAATCATGATTGTGTGTTATGTAGATACCAGTCCACTAGGAACTGGACAAAGACCACATTCATTTCATGTAGAGGCCACGAACTAGCCAAATGATTAATGATCTTTCAAAATCCTTACCTCAATTTTTTCCTTTAAAAGCTTTCTTTTAGCCTCTCATGGAGAATAAGTGAGCTTGAAAAAGATGAATGTGAACATTCTTGCTTTTTATTGATCCATCTGTTTCAGACTACAATTTTTAAAGGGATTGTAGATTCTGATATTAAGAATATTTGCTTCATAGTTATATGAAGCACAGTACATTTGTCATCAAGCTTCAGTTTCAATACTTTTTTTCTTTAATTTCTTCTTCATTACTTCTCAAGTCCTTTTGTACCTAAGAACATACAGTCTCAGACATCTAAAGCAAAGAAGTTAACCATTTCCAAAAACTTTATGGTTAATCGAGTCAGCCGTCTACATAACTGTCCCATCTCACTAAATTAATTCAAAGTCATCAGCAAATCAAAGGTTTTGTGAAGTTGTAATTCTACAACTGATGAAGATTAACAGTCAGTGTGGTTATTAAAATATTTTCTGCTTCAGATAGGTTTCTGTCCAAAAGTTTATTGATCTTTTAGGATTTCAAATGGATATGAAACTTTTTAGTAACTAGTTTTTTTGCTTCAAGGTACCATGGGACTGTAGTGGATTAGCAGTGGTCTCCCCCCCGCCCCCCGGGTCATTGGGCAGCCACTCTGCCTCACTACATTGCTGGGCGACACCCACAGTCAGGGAATCCACAGCCTGTGGCTCTGGCCGGCAGTCCTGGCAGAGGGGTTGTCGGTTAGGGTCTCTAGCCCACAATCAGGGCAAAGGAGCAAACAGCTGCAAGTCCAAGCCCTTTGTCAGGGCAGCCAAGAGTCTATGGCTCCGGCCTGTACCCAGGGCCAAGCAGCAAGAGGGTCGGGCACCCTAGCTGTGGTGGATGGCAGACAATCCCAGGCTCCTTGGCCTAGAGGGGGGAGACTGCAACCCCAGGAGTGAGGTAGCAGGAGTAGGGGGATGCAGACCCACCCAACTCCACTGTGTCCCAACCCCGGGCCCTAACAGGGGTGGAGTATTGCGTCACTGGGTCAGTGGGGAATCCAGCTGCAACATGCTGACAGGGTCTCTGGCAGCAACGCAGCCAGACTAGAATTGGTTGCCCCTAGGCCATTTCCTCCCCTCCCCTCGGGGGGAGGGAGGGGGGACCTAGATCCGTAGTGCGTCCTCCGGTTTGTCTGGGTAGAAGGCCAGTGGCAGTCCCAGAGGCTCCTTGGTGCCTGGGTCAGTGGGTGGCTCCAGAAGCTCTGACCAGAGCAGGCAGAAGGCACCTGTCTCCTTCAGGGGCTGCAGCCCAACTGAGCCCCAGGACCTGCCCTTTATACTTCCTGTGCTGCCCTCTGACTTCTGGTGAGAGGGGCAAGCATGGCCTGGCTCTGCCCACCAGGGTTCACAGAGTGGTCCCTCCTCCTCTGGCTCAGTAGGAAGCCACTCCACCTCATTACAGAGACATGTTGTAACATTTTACAAAAATCTTATAGTGTATGAAAGAATAGCTGTCTAATATCTCCAGAATGTGGGTGGGTGGATGTAAGAGCAACTCAATAGCCATTATACGGGTTCTATAAGAACAAGAGGGAAGAGAAAGTTCAATAGGGTCTGGATCAGACCCACTGTGGCTTTTATCATTTTTATAATCTTTGCAAGAGTTTGATCCTCCCGTCCAAATATCCAAAAAATTTTGGTTCCACACTTAAAATTCAAATACATCTACTGTATCTAATAAATCACAACAGTCTTCACTTCAAGGGTTATTCCCATCCTTCCTTCCACCCTCTCATGGAGATACAGATTCCCACCTTTCCTGCCACTGATGCCAGCCTTCTCTGCCCAGTTAAGTTTTGTAAATAGCACTGACATGCATTCTACGATGCTGCCCCTCATGGATGGCAGGAGTTCCCCATAAATATTCACATAGTTACATCATCCTCTTCTTCGAAATCCCTGCTCTGCCATGATTGTCAAGTTGCTGGGATTTTTTGTACATATGGTAGGACAGCTAGTGTACTGAAACAGTTGCCAATCATGCTGCAGAGCATTGCCCCATTGTTTCCTTGTGCTCTCATCGGACTGTACCTTGTCTGACTGTACCTGTTGTATCTTGTCTAATAATTATAATTGGACCACAAGTTCTTTGGGGAAGGGACCATCATTTTGATCTGTGTTCATACATTCTGCCTAGTACAATGGGCTCCTGGTCTATGTCTTGGACTATTAGGCACTACTTACAATCCAAATATTTCTTCTGCTGATACCATAAATATATCATTTGTATCTTCATATGAATAGCAGCATTTATATATATATAATATATATATATTTAATATATATATATTTAATAGCGCTACTTATTTCCTCTCACAGAAACACTTGCTGATATATATATTTCTAAAATTTCTGCCTCAGTCAGAATTTGCTGTTCATAGCTTTTGCGTTTCTGTCTTGGTTTCTAGCCAAGATGTAGTTAACAAAAAAAAAAAAAAAAAAAAAAGCAGCTTTATTGTTATGAGGGTAATGCAAAAATCTGTAAAAAGCGACAAAGAGTCCGGTGGCACCTTATTGTATTCACCCACGAAAGCTTATGCTCCAATACTTCTGTTAGTCTATAAGGTGCCACAGGACTCTGTCGTTTTTTTTACAGATCCAGACTAACATGGCTACCCCTCAGATATTTGACACCATGCAAAAATCTGTGTCACTTTGCACACTAAAAATAAATAAAACAGTCTTAGTCTGGATAATTGGCCCTCTCAACCTTCTAATAGAAATCGGATATTGATCCAACAGATTCTTTTATTAGATATTGGAGTCAGTCTACTAATTTAATGATTGTTATGCTATGCTGAGCAATGATAATTACAGTGAGCTAGATTCTGTTTGGCTTCTACATCGGTGCCCAATGCATGTGGGAGCAAGAGTAAGTAGCTGCCTCTTCCTTCCACAGTCTAAGTGCTGCCAGAATTGCTACGGTGCACTTAGAGGAGCACAGTGCTGCTGCTGAGATGTTCCCCATAGAGGGTATGACACCACCAAAGAGAGGGAGGGGAAGAGCATAGGTGGAGCCATCACTCCTTCCTCTACACTCTAGCCAATAATGCTGTCCAACCATGAGGTAGGTTAGGGTATATGTCACATTCCTCAAAGGGGTGTAACAGTTTGTGGGCCTCCTCACAAAGCAGAGCAGATTGTCTCTTGGTATGGTATGGCTCTGCACAACGATCCCCCAAATTCAGGGTTTTGGCTCTGTGGCACAATTTAACCCTGCATGACTGAGATATGTGTAAATACATTTTCTCCCTCAAGATGAATTTGATGACTTTTTAGATTAAAACTTCATACAGAATTATTAATATCTCATACAAATTAAGAAGCTATCAAAGCACTTAGGAACGTGCTTGAAATTAAAGCATGTGAACAATTCCTTCGACATTAAATGCTCACATGATTAACGTTAAGCACATACCACTTAAGTGCTTTGCTGGTCTTGCAGCTTTTACCACTTCATAATTCTTATGAACTGGTAAATAAAATAAAGAACAAAACTATGAGTTTTAAAGATGGTGGAACACTGCCACGTATCCTTCAAATGTATATGATTAAAGTATGAGATTATACATCTCCTAGGTTTTCCATACAAGTTGTATAACAAAGTTATATTTTTTTTCAAACTGAGCTTAACGTTTATTTGAAAATTTGATCAAACTTTTTTTTCCAAGATACAAAGATGATCAGAATTATTTATGATCAAAACATTTAATTGATGCTTTGTCATTGTTCAAAATTTTGGAATAAGAAAAGGTAACTTTTTTGGAAAAAACCCTTATTTTTACTTACCAAAAATATTTACTCTCTCTATTCAATACTATATACAGGTAGGACAGTGTTAATTCTGTATATTTACTTCTGCTCAGTGGAAGCCTTAAGAAAAAAGTTTCCCAACTTGAGATATTCAATCATCCAGGAAGAGGTGAAGCTACCAGAAAGGCCCACCCATCTACTCCTTAAATCCAAAACTGCTCTCCTACACAGTGAAAAGGGCTAGTCGTGCCTTCTTTAACCAAAGAAGTTAATTGGGTGATGAAAATATAACATGCAAAATAGTTGTATTAAGTATTGTCTTAAAGCAATTTTCACAGGCTAAACCTTCAGCCAGTAACCATCTAGGATTACCAGCACATTCATTGAGACAACTGAGATATTACCAATCTCATCACGGAGGTGTTAAATTAGACATGAAAGCACACAATATGTAAAGGGAAGAAGCATTTTACTTAATATACATCAGCCAATGACTGTTGGATAGTAGCATTTCTGCTGGCATTTTTCAAAGTAGCCTAAAGGAGTTAGGCACCCAACTACCTTTTGGCCCCTTAAACTCCCAGCCTTAGAGCATGCACTAAAATATTGGTTTGGGCATTTTGCTAAGCTAGCAATATTAGCATTGGCAGGCATAACCTAAATACCTGTCCTACAGCCTTATCTTAAATGCTGCAGAGCACTTACAGCTCTCCACAGAAGTTGCAAGTGCTCAGCACCTCTCAGGATCTATGCTAGGTTTTGGTAAGTGTGTCAACTACTTCATATTTACATTTGTTTGTTCTTGGAAACATACTGGCAATATATGAAATATATTAATTATACATGCACAGACCTACAAACATCTGTGAATGTACTTGTACTGTCCTCATCTCTGTGGGATCATATGAACCCATACCTAAAAGGATATTCGCTCTAGAAAGGACTGAATTCCTGGAAGTTTTGCTGCATTTGGGTTTTGTACTGAATACATTCCTCTGATAAACACAACATAATATTGAAGTGGTTTTTAATCACATTACTTACTGCATATACAAATCTTATTGCCTGGCCAAAAACAAACACACAAAAAGACTTGTTTTGCAAGATACAGTTTACACAAAAACAGAAAGTTATAGTGTATGTTATTTTATGATTGGATGTACGGATGCCTGATTTCATACAACACATTCCCAGCCTCATTGATAATAGAAATTGTAAGGTTTAAAATGTGACTGAGAACTGCCTGTTCATCCTGCATACCCACTACACAGATCACTACACTAAGCTAATGTTTTAAAAACTTCCAACTCAAAAAATATTATGCAATCATATACATAGATTTCCACAATAGTGCTCCTCTTAAGGGAAGAAACACACTGTCACTTTACCAGTGATAGTATTTTCCTTTTAAAAAGATATTTAATGTTCTCTAATTGGCTTTAACACTATCTGGTTATTGATTATTCTTAGAGTTGCTACACACAGCAAGATGGTAAGCAGCTCCTCTTCCCAAAATAGCTTGTTGAAGATAGTGTGATGAAATTCCCTAATGCATAGTCTAGAGTGATTAAGCAGCAGAAACATTCAGCTGCTAAAATACTTGCCAATCAATTGAAACAGCTAAAATGAAACTGTACTTCTCTCTGGCCAGTTATCCAACATGCAAGTTACCCCTAAAATTCAGGATGGATGTTCGGAACCTTAATCGGTCATCTGAAAATAACTGACCAGAGTTGATTCATTCAACTAAAATATTTCGTCTCATATCATAAAGACAAAAATGTTGTGTTCTGCACTCCCTCTCTTCCTCTAATCTGCCCCACGTAGCAAACTTCAGGTGGCATGTACACCACTGCACAGTAATTAGCCCAACAAGGCTACCCACACAGGGCCTATACTGCAACGCTTACTCTCGCAAGTGAGTACTTGAGTTGAGTCAGGATTGTGCCAAACTCCTCCCATGCAGTTCTACATACCCTTACTTTTTTTAAAAAAAGTATCAGCACTGTATCCCTGCTGCGAAGAACACCTATTTGGAAGGATCTCCTGGAGCTTCATATTCTCATCACAGTATGGTTCTATGCTGGCAGCAGCTGTTCCTTGGACTTGCCTGTTTTGGGTCATTAAGACACTTTTGGTTTCTTTTTTGAGAATATTAAATTTTTTTTTGTTAAAGGAAAAAAAAATGTGTAGGGCCTGATCCAACCTAAGTTAGTGAAAAGATTCATTGATTTCTGTGGGAGTTGGATTGAGCCCTCTGATCTTGCACCTAGCAATCAATGGAAATTTTGTCATGGACTTCAATGGGTCCAGGATCAAACCCTTAATAACTTCAGCCTGGAACCAATCCACATATGAAGCATTCCTTCAAAGATATTTTGAATTGCACAAGGCGATGCTACGGTATCAGGCCATGCTATTGGCCTTCTCTCATGACATTTTGCCAACATGGAATGTCTGAAGAGTAATTTTTGAGGACCAAATATCCAAGTTCAGATACAAAACATTTTACCACAGATTGCGCTGTAGGTCTATAATGATTATGTATTTGATGGATTAGCACAGGTAGTCAAAAGTTGCTTCAGTTTCTTCTCTCCCCCACAGGGAGTGATAAGAAAAATATGATCCACCTAAGTCAGACCACAAGAAAACAGCCCAGTAACCCACCTCCCTGGATTCAGTGCTTGGCACTACTTTAAGTTCTGTCCCCTTACTCAGGAGCCTTCCATTCTGTAACTGAGTGACCTGGGCTAGAAACTACTGCTGAATGAATATTTCACAGATAGTTTATATGGTGAATATAGCCTCTTATTGCTGGTGTATGTTTTGAACAGACCATTGCTTCCGCAAATGTAATCATTATGTAAAATTATTCAATGAGGTTTTGTTTTTTTAATTCTAAAAATGATGGCAAACAGTTCTCCGTGTATATTAAACATTCACTGGAGTCTGAGTTGTTCTTGTTTTGATAAAACACATGGGAACAGATACTTAGTTGGATGAGAACGCAAGCATTGCCAATGCAGACGGTCATGAGAATTTAAAATGTTGCTTACAAATATTTGCATGTCAACTATGAAATTCACTATCTGAAAACATTCAGGTTTGCACAAAGGGAACAAAAATGACCTGGGCAATATGCTCTTCATTCTTGAGGTGTTTTGCTAAAAGTGTTTGCCCACTAGTGATAGTAAAAGCAATAGCAGGCATAACAGTGGAAAATTACATAGAAAAATTATAAGAAGCACACAATTATTACCCATGGGTGAACACTTTTCACAAAAACAATCATTCCACATTTGACCTCTCAGTCCTTCTTGAAGGAAACCTGCACAACACCTTCAAAAGACAAGCTGGGGAGCTTAAATTCGTAACTTTGCTAGACTTTTGTAATTGTGCTTAATAAGGACATCGTTTTAAGATCTCATAAATCCAATCTAACCCAGTAACCCACCCACCCCTGCTTTTTGTCCTATGACTGCAGGGTGTTAATGGGCCATTTCTCCTTAAATGTGGGTTAACTATATCAGCTCCATAGTTTCCCTCTTTCACCACAGAAGTTGGCCCAATAAAAGATATTACCTCACCCACTCTGTGTCTCTAATATTCTGGGATCAACACTGCTACAACACGGCATACTGAAAGGGTTTATGGCATGGTGGGCAAGGTTTTACTATAGACTGTCTCTATAATATCTTTTTTTAAGTTATATTTGCTTTGAGTTGTAGTTTTGACAAATCAACAATTTCCAATGAAAAACATCCAACCTGTGTCTCTAATATTCTGGGTCCAACATGGCTACCACAACACTGCAAATAAAGTAGTACTACATTTTTAATTGAAAAATTTCCAGCCAGCTCTATAATTCAGTTTGGTTATTAGCATTTGCTTATTTCATGTAATGTTGGGTGTGAGCCTGGCTGGAAAGAGTAATGGCTAATTTTTGCACCACTCAAGACAGTGAAGTGACTCCAGATTTACATTGATGTTATACAAGAGCAGATTTTGCCCATCAAAATATTAGCATTGTAAATGACAATACAAAAAAAATTATAGCAGACAAAAAGTTTTCAGTCTCTGATTTTGATGAAACTACACCTACATTATTTATGGAGCAAATCAAAAGAAAAAAGCTAAATGAATGCTTCAGTTTTGATTCCCCACCCTCAATATACTGTAAAACACTGGAGGTGAAAATTCTGGTTATTTCTTGGCACAAATCTGTCTCTCAAAATCTGCTATTATAGATAATTTATTATACTGTCATGTTACAAAAGACTGCTAGTAAATTTTAGTTTGTTCACAGTCAAGTTCTAATTTAGCCTCACTTCTACTTAAAGTGATTCAGCCATCAAATAGATTGTACATTGTAATTAAAAGAAAAAACCCTCTAGTTTTCCAGTTCCAAATGTTGGCTCCCTACTCAATTTTCTGATATTTTAAATAATACCAGAAAATTGAATAGGGAGCCAACTTTTGAAACTGGAAAAATAGGATTTTTTTTTTAAAAAAATAGAATGTACAGCATATATATAGCTAAGAGAAGAAGAACAAGACTTCTGCTGTGTAGATGACAAAAGCTAATATAACCATATATAGTTTCCCACGACTCTTCATGAGCAAAAACTAATGCTACATACTTCTAACCATTTAGAAAAGGGTGAAGGATAATACCACTTTTGGAGAAAAAGACTATAAAGTAGCTCCATGCCTGTGCATCATGTTAATGTTTGAATTGAAAGCCTAGGATTTAGATTGCCACCAACTTGCTCAATAACCTCAGGCAAGTTATTTCTTCTGATATTCCAGCTGCACCATGGGTTATATTTACCTTTCTCCCCATCCCTCACCCCTTCTATTGTAAAGAATAGTTGTTTAATGGTGGTAAAGTGACAAAACTTTTGGACTAAAAGCAAAGTGCTATGTAATTTAAATAAAGAAAATAAGCAAATATTTCCTCAACCTAAAAGCTGCCAGTTGTGTTACATAAAGAGAAGGTCATCTGCCCCTAATACACATCATTTAGGTTTATATGTACTGTATGGATCTTTAAATGAAAGCCAACATCCCACTGCCGGCTGCCTGCCAGTCATTTGGTGCAGATATGCCCATTTACAAGGTTGTCAGTTTCAGTTAAAAACACAAAAACATGCTACACATGCTACTATCTGGTGACTGGCAGGTGGCATCCAATTATTTCTAGATGAGATGGTGCCTATTTTAAAAACAAAAAATGGAGTTTACTTCTCAGCATCAATAGATCATTATAGTTTAAAGCACTTTTTGAGCCCAGGTATAACTTGACATATCCTTACTACATGCCCAATTATAAAACTTGTTGGGAGGCTATGACTAGGAACAAGCTTCCAAAAGTTGGTATAATGCTAGTTGGAACATCCAGGTAGAAATGATAAATTCATTAGCTCCTCTTTAGAATTGGATTTTGATCTAATCAGAATATAGAATGTATTCTTTTACTACAGATTATTAATAATTACAGATGAACTGAAGCAACAACATTCAGATACAAGTTTGGGGTGATTAGATGTGTGGTTCTTGAATGAAGCATCAATAATATAAGGGTCACTTGCAAAAATTCTGATATAGATTCTGCTTCAGATGGAACCAAAGTTTTGATATAGGCCATCTCCATTATTAGTATTTAATGCGTGATTACATGATGTCATTTCATGTGTCACGTTCACAGGAGATGTGGAAAGAATTATCTAATTTTTAATGAGTTTGTCTTCGTAATAACTATAGCTGGTTGAAATATTTCAAGATTCAATATTTTGATTAAACTTTCTCAAAATTTTAATTAAGACAAACAAAATGTTTGATGACATTTCTGATCCCCCCCATACATTTTTCAACCAGTTCTAATAATCCCCTGTAACTTTTTACTGATGCATCCTACCAGCTATCGTAGATAAGACACTGCTCTTATGTAAAGCATTAAGAAGCCAATGTGTAACATTTCTCACAGTGGTATCAGAGCACTTGATTGGGCTAAAGGTTGTCTCTACTCACAATTACCAGTAAAATAGTATAGTGGCCAAGTTCAAGCTTAGATGCATTTTTGAAGGGATCCATTATAGATGTGGTACCAAGAGAACCCTGCCTCTCCTGCGAGCTTCACCCTTGGGATAGTAGTAATTTCAGCTCATCCTGGACAAGTGCAGATCAGTGATGGAGAGTAGTTTATTTAGGTAACTTGCACTATATACAATTTGTACAAAGTGCCATAATCTTGAATTTCATCGAGGTAACATTTATCAAGAGTAAAGCCAGAACGCTTCCACAGGATGTTGCCCTGTAAAGCAAGGACTTGCATGGATTCTGCTGTTGCTATTTCTGCTTTTTATATCTGCTGCTCCCAGCAACCTCAATCTCTAGTGATAGCAGAATAAACTCAAAATTGCTCATGGGGAATCTGACTCCTCACAAGCCAGTGGAGGAAGATATATTTCTTGCCTCAAGAATCAGAAGTGCTGGTCCATAAAGTCACTTAATATTCTGTTCTTCATTATGAGTGTAGTGCCCCAAAGAATAAGAAATCTGAGATGGAGGAATGAGAATCTGGATCCTGAATGCAAATTACTGCTAAAAGTATTTAAAAAAAAAAGTGACAAGATAAAAATCTCTGAAGACTGGTGAATGACATAGCCATAGCAGCAGGGAGATGTTTTGATAATTGTAGGAAGGTTAAAAAAGTGGCTAACAGGACATGCAGGTATTTATTTCCCATTCAGTAAGACTCTTTATTGCTGCTCATATAGCCAGAGAAGCAAAAATATTGTCAGGGCAGAAGAGAATCAACCAATATCCTTCTGTCACATTCCAGGGTGCAATGTAGACCAATGAGAGGCTGTCTTATCACCTGGTCCACAACCTTAAGTGCCTCACAATGCTTTGCTGTGGGTTCCAATCTGGGCCTCTCTCAAACAGCATGCAGGTCACACCTGCTGGACCACAGCCCTAGTCCAGCAGCTCTAACCCCAGCAGCCTGTTGACAATACACCAGTCACATTCTGGGTTCCAGAAGCCTTGACTACTACTTGCAGGGTGACCCCAACATACTCCACTCCAAGTTTTCCCCAAATATGGGTCTTGCACTGTCCAGCCCTCTTGGACAGTTCAGATATTATAGATCTGTTGTCCCTGTAAGGGTTCAATATGCAACAGTTTGTTACTTTACCTAGAGTTACCAAATAGTTCATTTTAAATACAACAAAGGCTGAGTTTTAATTAAAAAAACAAAAAAAATTTAACTACAAATAGAGATTTTAAGAGTTAAGTTTTAAGAACAAGTTACCAGAGAAAGAAGATAAAATGCTTTCTAGTAGCTTAAATTTAGCAAACTAGACTCAGTTCAAGGTAAAAATCTTTGCCGCATGTTCCCAAATTCTCAGGTCAGTACCACCCCCAAAGGTCAAATGGCCGGTTCCTTTGTCTTCTTAGGTGAAAGAGAGAGGGAGAAAAAGAGAGAAGCTGGAGTGTTTTTGCCACTCACTTTAATAGTCCATTCATCCTCTGAAATGCATTATGCTGGGGATTACCCCTGAATAAAGTTTTTTCCTTCTGTAATGACAGAGACTTGGAGGCTCACAGTGAAAGAAGTTCTATGTTGTTGCTTGCTAGAATGCAGATCAACCTGTTTTTGCCCCCCTTCATTGCTAAAGAATGGCCACGTGACTGGTGTCTGCCAATCAATTTTGACACCTGGCTAGAGGTGTCAGCTTGTCCCTTGTCTTTGAGAAACCCATTTACCCACTCTTGCTGTCCCAAGGACCATGTTTACTGCTTATATGTAAAGTGAGGTAAACCCACATTTCCTTATTTAGGATAGATATGTTTAATGCCTTCTGCATAGTCAGAGCTGCTTGGGTGCTAATAACATGTGCTAACGACATACATAGGTGCTGGAAGTAGCGGTGCAGGGGGGTGCTGAAGCACACCCTGGCTTGCAGTGGTTTCCATCATAGATAGGGTTTACAGATGGGTTCAATGGCTCTCAGCACCCCACCCCCCCACAAGTTGTTCCAGCACCCTTGGAATCATAGCACCATAGTGTTAGAAGGGACCGGAAGGGTCATCTAGTCTAACCCTAACCCACTGCCAAGATGCAGGATTTGATCATATGGGGGAATTCATAACTTTACATATAATATTCCTACATGCATTTCACTATGATATTGACCATTGAGTTATTTTTCAAAGACATATTTTGTACCAAGATTACATAAGTGTGTACTTTATGAATTCAGGTATGCATTTGGTCACACCTTCCCAACCTTCCTAAGTGTTTTTTCCATCATCATGCCATAGGAACATGATTTTTGTTCAGTGTACACAGAACCAAACCAGGATAGGTGCACACACATCCACTAGGAATCAACACATGCATTTCTAAATGGATATCCATCTGATACTTCCTCTTCATTCTGTACTTGGCTGTTGAAGATCAAAGTTCATGTCACAAAATAAAGACAGAAAGATGTCACTCTCCATTTTAGGTCTTCTCTCTGCACATGCAATGCAACAAATTTTTATAACCAGTAAAATAGAAATTGAAAGAGCATTTGGAGCATACTGACCCCCAGTTACGGCAGCCATCTGCAATGATTTTTGACTATCTGGCACTGCACTGGCCACAACGATACAGAATTTCCATAAGTAACACTGTCCAAAGGAATATAAATTTATGCCCTCTGAATCACTGTCTCCTCAGCATTTCAGAGTTGTTATTTAAAAGGCCCAGATTTCTCAGCATAAACAGGAAATCCTCAATCACTTGTCATAGACACTACAACATAAAATCCTTAACAAGCCCCAATAATCCAGCCAGAAAGTGATTCTATTAATTTTGATTTGTGTGTGTGTGTGTGTGTGTGTGTGTGTGTGTGTGTGTGTGTGTGTGTGTGTGTGTGGTTTTTGTAGAGTTCTAAAGACTTACATAACATTTAGAAATATTTGACCAGTAGTTTAATTCCAGGGTTGAATTTGACTCATTAGGTCCAGAGAATAAAGTGGGGGGAAAACAATAGAGAAATTCTATACTTAATCAGGGCTGAAATTCTCACTGAATATTTCCCAGAGCACCTGGGCTCCTCCCCCGCAGGAGGTGATAGGGCTCAGGGCTCCTACTCCAGGGGATGTGCTGGGGCTCGTGTGGGTTTGAAAGTATTTACCAGTGCTCTGCTCCGGACAGCGCTGGTTGAATTTAAGCCCGATAATACAACAATACAGAAATGTGCATTTTCAGGCTCCATCTAGAAAGAATTCATGCTTCTAGGAATACTGTGAAAACGACAAGCTAGTGGTGATTATTTGAATTTATAGGTCCTCCTTCATTGCCTTACCCCTTCTGGGGTCTAGAGCTTGATGGAAGTTTGCTAGTATTTGAATTCTGAGAAGCTGTTAAATTTTGACATCACATTTTTTCCTTGTTTTCCAACCAGTCGCAATATAGGTTTCAGTAGACAATCATTTACATTTGGAGAAAGAATAATATTGTTTTACATCACTATGAACAAGTGCAAGGGAGTGGACAACAAGGCCTGTAATATTTAACTGAACTGTTGTCCAAAAAGAGTGTTTGATAATGGAGATCTCCTCCCCCCACATCTGTTTGGCTTGATTTAGTCAGTTGATAAGGTTTAATAAAATTCTTCCAACCCAACAACAACTTTTCAATCCACACTAAATGTATCATATTTTAGTCCTGATAAACAGCCATGATTTTAAAATTTGGCTGAATTCAGGCATCTGAATTTGTAAGCATACAGCTGGTACCCTAGTTCTGGCACCATTTACTACTTATATATTCACACAATGAAAACGGGTTATCAGAGAGATTGTCAAATTAGCTGAAGCTGCCAGAACTGGTACTTAAGAATCGCAGGCCTGATTCTCTTCACAGGACTGTTCAACGCCTGTCCTCAGTGGAATCACTCCCAATTTAAAGCCATATAAGAGAGGAATAATCAGGCCTAATGAATCGCCAAATTCTGAATAGGCTTACACCCTCTGCAGTACCAGTGGTTTTGCACAGGGTGCAAGTTGGCACAGAATTTCGTCCCAAGTATATTGTGAAATTTTGTAAAATTCTGTAAAAATGTTCAAGCATTTGTGAATGCCTGTCTATAGTTCAGCTATGCATGCCCACGCCTTACTCCCAGTTACTCCCCACAGGAATTAAATCTGATTTAGGTCAGTACAAGTATTATGGGCCAAATTGTGCTCTTAATTATTCTAGTAAACCACTGATCTCTAGAGTTAGAGATTTTCAAGAGTGTAAATGAGAACAGAATGCACACCCCAGTCCTTAATATGGGAAGGGCACAGATATTCGTGCAGAACAGGAAGAGAAATGATTTTACCTTGTCCTACTCAAAAGTACCCAGAGATTAGATCAGTGATTAATCTAGACAAGCAAAGATAGATAAGCTTAATACCAAAGTAAGAAATTGGACATTGGTTCTTTCTATTCCACTGAGAAGATTGTGATGTTTGGTACTGCTAGATATGATTGATTTCTGCCTTCTTTTTCCCCCACCACTTTCAATTATGCACTGATGTTATGAAAATGTGTGTTTTCAATTGGATCAGTCCTGCTTTTTGAGCACTGTTCTTTTGGATTGGCACTGACGGCCCATCTCATTTCTCATACCCCTAATTCATCAGAGGCTATACCACATCTCACCATTTTTCTGCATAAACTGTACAAACTGTGAAACTATATGGAACGAAAAGTTCGAGCAGAAAAGCACCTCAAACAATCTGTTGTTCCTTCCCTAGATATTCAAACATGATTAACGTTCTTTTAATCTTATTTTTGTTGTGATGTTTTAGAAATCTCTGCGTACTGATAGGAAATCTTTTGCATTTAGCTAATTAAGACAGTCTCAGAGGCAAGAAATCTAATGAATAACTCAGAATAATTGTTCATTAATCCAACAATGCCTGCTGTAAGTGCACGGGTATTCCTAGTTCTAATCCACTTGGAACCAGCCTAGTGAGAAAAAAAAATGTAAATCAGATGCTCGAAGGCAGCATAGAACCCTTGGATAAAGTTATTATTTAATTACGTGGGATGTGTTACAATGCAGAATACTTCTACAGTTCTTATTGCCCATAAACTAGCACAGAATAAGCATGTAGTGAACTACTTTCAACTAGCTTATAACAAGAAGGGCAGACAGAGAATGCGGCTGCACATTTGTAGGGTTTTACAATGTCTAATGAAGCGCTGAAAACTGACAAAGTCTGCTACGTTTTATATATTTCAGGATAGTTTACTATTTTAAACGGAAAGTAATGAATCGACCAAGGACAGACTAACTAGTAAAATCAATAGGCCTCATTCTCTAGCAGCTGGCAGAATTGCCAGAGCTTGGCAACACCCTTGGTAATTGTCTTTTCCCTGGTCATGTCCTCTGTGCCAACAACTGGTGGTATTGGGTGGAACACAGTTACCATAGCAGCTCCCAAGACTGCCCTAAGGCTGCCATCTTTAGCATCCTCTGAAGTGGCACAAACAGTGGCACACTAGAAGATCTGGCTCAATATATTTTGAGTTCTGTAGCTTGCTTATGACTAAATTGTTATAATAGAAAATGTAATTAGCTTCCATCATTGGAAGCAAATAATTCTCTTTCCATTACTGGCCTGTTTGCCAAACAGAATTGTCCAAAGCATCTTGACAGCTCTGACAGTTTCTAGAAAGTTCACTTCTGTAATTCATAAGCTATTTACTCCCAACCTGGGATACAGATAATTAAGGTACCCCATTGTTAAAGAAAAGACTCATCTACTAAGAGCATCGAAAAATATTTTTTCAATCAAAATCAAAGTCTGCTCCTCTTCAACAAAATTCAAAAGAGGCTGGCAAGGAATTGGCGCTTCAAACCCGTGCTTTGCACAGGAGTGCATTGCCAACCAATCAATCAATCAGCATTTTAGGTTCTCTCTTTTTGAAAGGGGGGGCATGACTGAACAAAGCAAGTAGCCTACAGCATGACAGAGCTCTGTCACTGGAGCACACTGTCCCAAGCTTTCATTCCTTCTAAAATTAACACTTATTGCAGCCCTGCCCTTCTGCCTAGTGTCATTAAAATGTAAATTTTGAGATAAATGGGCTGCTTTGAAGTCATTTATTGAGTCTATAGAAAAATACTATTACCCAGGAATTCAAATGTGGGATCAACTCATTTTAAAAATAACAATTTGCATAATATTTTGCATTTCAATAGTGCTTTTCATTCACACATCTTGATACTCTCCAAAGTTTAAGGACTTGATCCACAGATATGCTGAGCACCCGAATCACCAAGTACTGCTGGTGCTTAGTATCTTGATGGATCAGACCCTAAATAATTAAGCCTCACAAGACGTGTTGTCGATTAAAAATATATAGGGATCATTTTATCCACTAATGAAATGCAGCCACCTCTAAAATAATGCACTGGCTGTTAAACTGTACTGTAGTGTTGTGTTGCTGTATGCTGTTTAAGGCAGCAAATGAAGGCGAATATTCCTTCCAATTAGAAGAGCAGAGGGAATGTAAGTAGGCAAATAATTTCCCTGAGCTAACATTGGGCCACTGCCCTGGGAACCACACCCCTATCTTTATGAAAACTGGTGGAGGAATCTTTGTGGAACATAAGAGTTCAGAACCTCTGTTTTACATCTCTTCTAGAAAATATTTTAGAAATTCGATGTATTTACTTCTCACTTTATAGATTGTTTATTTGGAAACAATCTTCCAAAAGATTGTGACTTATTAACCATTTGATTTTAAATTATGCTAAACTCAAAAAGCACAAAAAAATAATATTTCATTCAGGATACATCAAATAAAAAAATATAGAAACTATCTCCAGTATCATTTGTTTCTCCTTCATCCATTTCAGTTTGCAGGGAGACAATTTCACAAACTGATTTTGCAGACTTCAAGTATTTCTAAAGTTAAAAGAACCTTCGTAAAATACAGCTGGGGTAACAAATCTCAGGGAGCAATTTTTGTTGCTAATGGAAATATTGTTTGTGTAAGGGACATTGACTATGTGTCTTAGAGGTTTCTAGCAATTATTGATACAAACACTAGTTTTAAGAAAGTGGAGTTTGCAGTACCAGTCACACAGCCATAATATATTAATAATTGTAGGTCTGAATCAACTAATGAAGTTGTGTAGAGAAGTTTCTTCAACAAAATTACTTACCCATAAGGGGATATTGTTTCATTTAACTTGCAGGTTTCAATTGCCTTGTTAACACAGTGTTTTCAGCCTTCAGTTATTGCTGTATATACAGCGGCGGTGTGCATGTGTGCTGAATTTGATATACAGCTTCTGTGCATGATAAAAATCCATAGCCGATCCTTAGGCCTGGTCTACACTACGAGTTTAGGTCGAATTTAGCAGCGTTAAATCGAATTAAGCCTGGACACGTCCACACGACGAAGCCCTTTTTTTCGACTTAAAGGGCCCTTTAAACCGGTTTCTTTACTCCACCTCCGACGAGGGGATTAGCGATAAAATCGGCCTTTGCGGGTTGGATTTGGGGTAGTGTGGACGGAATTTGACGTTATTGGCCCCCGGGAGCTATTCCACAGTGCTTCATTGTGACCGCTCTGGACAGCACTCTCAACTCAGATGCACTGACCAGGTAGACAGGAAAAGCCCCGCGAACTTTTGAATTTCATTTCCTGTTTGCCCAGCGTGGAAAGCACAGGTAACCACGCAGAGCTCATCAGCACAGGTAACCATGATGGAGTCCCAGGATCGCAAAAGAGCTCCAGCATGGACAGAACGGGAGGTACGGGATCTGCTCGCCATATGGGGAGACGAATCAGTGCTAGCTGAACTCCGTAGCAGTAAACGAAATGGCAAAATATTAGAAAATGTCTCAAAGGCCATGAAGGACAGAGGCCATAACAGGGACGCACAGCAGTGCCGCGTGAAAATTAAGGAGCTAAGGCAAGCATACCACAAAGCCAGAGAGGCAAACGGAAGGTCCGGGGCAGAGCCGCAAACATGCCGCTTCTACGCGGAGCTGCATGTGATGCTGGGGGTGCAGCCACCACTCCCCCAACCGTGTGCTTTGACACCATCAATTGAGAATCATGCAACAGGGAAGCGGGTTCGGGGTACGAGGAAGATGATGATGAAGACAATGAAGACAGCTCACAGCAAGGAAGCGGAGAAACCGGTTTCCCCAACAGCCAGGATATGTTTATCACCCTGGACCTGGAACCAGTAACCCCCAAACTCACCCAAGGCGTGCTCCCAGACCCTGAGGGCACACAAGGGACCTCTGGTGAGTGTACCTTTGTAAATATTACACATGGTTTAAAAGCAAGCGTGTTTAACGATTAATTTGCCCTGGCAATTGCGGCCAGTACAGCTACTGGAAAAGTCTGTTAATGTGTATGGAGATAGAGCTGAAATCCTCCAGGGACATCTCCAGAAAGCTCTCCTTGATGTACTCCCAAAGCCTTTGCAAAAGGTTTCTGGGGAGGGCTGCCTTATCCCGTCCGCCATGGTAGGACACTTTACTACGCCAGGCCAGTAGCACGTAGTCTGGAATCATTGCATAACAAAGCATGGCAGCGTATGGTCCCGGTGTTTGCTGGCATGCAGACAACATCCATTCCTTATCTCTCTGTTATCCTCAGGAGAGTGATATCATTCACGGTGACCTGGTTGAAATGGGGTGATTTTATTAAGGGGAATTCAGAGATGCCCATTCCTGCTCGGCTGAACAGAAATGTTCCTCGCTCTTAGCCACGTGGTAGGGGGGAGGGGTGAATTGATCATCCCAGAGAATTGGGTGTGTGTGTGGGGGGGGGGGTAGTTGGGTTTGTGCTTCATGTTAACCCGGAAACTGCAGCCCCTCCTTTTACATTGCAACGCCATTTTAAATGGCCAACCCAACGGGTGCTTGGTATGGGAAATGAGGGCGCTACTGTTTGAAACCATTCCCACATGTTAAGAAGGTTAAAAAAGCCAAAAGACTGTGGCTTACCATGGCTGTCTGCAAGCCGAAATCTGTTGCCTGGCACTGCGTGAGTGACCTCTCACACCAAACTGGCAGGCCCTCAATATAAGAGGAAAAATGCGACCTTGTAACGAGAGCACGTGCTGTGTAATGTGAAGAGCAAAATTTAACGTGAAAGAGTGTACCCATTGTTCTCTAAAATGTATATTTTTTAACCACCTCTCCCTTCTCCTCCACCAGCTGCAAACGTTTCTCCTTCACAGAGGCTAGTGAAGATTAGAAGGAGAAAACGGCGGACTCGGGATGATATGTTCTCGGAGCTCCAGATGTCCTCCCACGCTGACAGAGCACAGCAGAATGCGTGGAGGCAGTCAATGTCAGAGTGCAAAAAAGCACAATATGAACGAGAGGAGAGGTGGCGGGCTGAATCGCGGGCTGAAGAGAGCAAGTGGCGGGCTGAAGAGGATAGGTGGCGTCAGCTTGCTGACAGAAGGCAAGAGTCGATGCTCTGGCTGCTGGAGCATCAAACTGATATGCTCCAGCATATGCTTGAGCTGCAGGGAAGGCAGCAGGAACAGAGACCACCGCTACAGCCCCTGTGTAACCAACAGCCCTCCTCCCCAAGTTCCATAGCCTCCTCACCCAGACGCCAAGAACGCGGTGGGGGGGCCTCTGGCCACCCAGTCACTCCACCCCAGATGATTGCCGGAGCATCAGAAGGCTGGCCTTCAATACGTGTTCAAGTTTTAAACTGCAGTGTGTCCTTTTCCTTCCCTCCTCCCCCACCCCTCCTGGGCTACCTTGGCAGTTATCCCCCTAGTTGTGTGATGAATTAATAAAGAATGCATGAATGTGAAGTAACAATGACTTTATTGCCTCTGCAAGCAGTGCTCGAAGGGGGGAGGGGAGGGTGGTTAGTTTATAGGGAAGTAGAGTGAACCGGGGGGGGGAGGGAGGCGGAGGGTTCATCAAGGAGAAACAAACAGAAGTTTCACACCGTAGCCTGGCCAGCCACAAAACTCTTTTTCAAAGCTTCTCTGATGCGCACCACGCCCTGCTGTACTCTTCTAACCGCCCTGGTGTCTGGCTGCGCGTAATCAGCGGACAGGCGATTTGCCTCAACCTCCCACCCCACCATAAATGTCTCCCCCTTACTCTCAGATATTGTGGAGCGCACAGCAAGCAGCAATAACAATTGGAATATTGGCTTCGCTGAAGTCTATCCGAGTCAGTAAACTGCGCCAGTGCGCTTTTAAACATCCAAATGCACATTCCACCACCATTCGGCACTTGCTCAGCCTATAGTTGAACAGGTCCTGACTACTGTCCAGGCTGCCTGTGTACGGCTTCATAAGCCATGGCATTAAGGGGTAGGCTGGGTCCCCAAGGAGAACGATAGGCATTTCAACATCCCCAACGGTTATTTTCTGGTCCGGGAAGAAAGTCCCTTCCTCCAGCTTTTGAAACAGACCAGAGTTCCTGAAGACATGAGCATCATGTACCTTTCCCAGCCATCCCATGTTGATGTTAGTGAAATGTCCCTTGTGATCCACCAGGGCTTGCAGCAACATTGAAAAGTACCCCTTGCGGTTTATGTACTCGGTGGCTTGGTGCTCTGGTGACAAGATAGGGATATGGGTTCCGTCTATCGCCCCACCAAAGTTTGGGAATCCCATTGCAGCAAAGCCATCCACTATGACTTGCACGTTTTCCAGAGTCACTACCCTTGATATCAGCAGGTCTTTGATTGCATTGGCTACTTGGATCACTGCAGCCCCCACAGTAGATTTGCCCACTCCAAATTGATTCCTGACTGACCGGTAGCTGTCTGGCGTTGCAAGCTTCCACAGGGCTATCGCCACTCACTTCTCAACTGTGAGGGCTGTTCTCATCTTGGTATTCTGGCGCTTCAGGGCAGGGGAAAGCAAGTCACAAAGTTCCATAAAAGTGTCCTTATGCATGCAAAAGTTTCGCAGCCACTGGGAATCGTCCGACACCTGCAACACGATGCGGTCCCACCAGTCTGTGCTTGTTTCCTGGGCCCAGAATCGGCGTTCCACGCCATGAACCTCCCCCAGTAACACCATGATTTGCACATTGCTGGGGCCTGTACTTTGTGAGAGGTCTATGTCCATGTCCATTTCCTCATCACTCTCGTCGCCGCGCTGCAATCGCCTCCTTGCCTGGTTTTGCTTTGGCATGTTCTGGCTCTGCATATACTCCAGGACAATGCGCGTGGTGTTCATAGTGCTCATAATTGCCGCGGTGATCTGAGCGGGCTCCATGATCCCAGTGCTATGGCATCTGGGCTGAAAAAAGGCGCGGAACTATTGTCTGACGGAGGGAGGGAGGGGCGAGTGACGACATGGCTTACAGGTACAGGGAATTAAAATCAACAAAGGTGGCCGTGCATCAGGGAGAAACACAAACAACTGTCACACAGAATGGCCCCCCCAAAGATTGAACTCAAAACCCTGGGTTTAGCAGGCCGTTGATTTCACGGAGGGAGGGGGAAGCAAATGAATACAGAACAAATCTGGTCCATCTATTTTTTACATCTTAAGCTGGCAGCAGACGGTGCAGCATGACTGATAGCCATCGGCATCTTCTGGGTGCTTGGCAGAAGATGCTGTACTACGACTGCTAGCCATCATCGTCAAGACGGTTCAATAGGACTGCCGGCAGGACTGAGTCTCCAGGAGACAAAACATGTCTGCCCAGGTGCCTCTGACCGAACTCACTGAGGAATACGACGACGACGGATACCAGTCGGAATACACCATCTACTTCCAAAAGGCAAGGAGCTGCTGCTATATAGCAATGCAGCCCCACGTCTGCCAGCATCCAGATAGCTGATGACGGCTACCAGTCATACTGCACCATCTACTGCCAAAAGGCAAGTAGCTGCTGCTGTGTAGCAATGCAGTACCACATCTGCCGGCACCCAGATGACATATGGTGACGGTGAGCTGAGCTGAGCTGAGCGGGCTCCATGCTTGCCATGGTATGTTGTCTGCACAGGTAACCCAGGTAAAAAGGCGCGAATCGATTGTCTGCCATTGCTCTGACGGAGGGGGAGGGGCCTGACGACATGTACCCAGAACCCGCCGCGACACTGTTTTTGCATCAGGCATTGGTATCTCAACCCAGAATTCCAATGGGTGGTGGAGACTGCAGGAGCTGTGGGATAGCTACCCACAGTGCAACGCTCCAAAAGTCGACGCTAGCCTCGGTACTGTGGACGCGGTCCGCCGACTTAATGCACTTAGAGCATTTTATGTGGGGACACACACAATCGACTGTATAAAACCGATTTCTATAAAACCGGCTTCTATAAATTCGACCTAATTTTGTAGTGTAGACATACCCTGAGATAAATACATGCAGCCCTCACTGAAATTGCTGCAATTGCATCTGTGTAACTAAGAACTTTATTTGGCCTCTTAATAGATGAGAACTCCATGTTAATTTACATGGAAAAAAATGAACGAGGGGACTGTACAGTCAGTAAATAATTCTTACATCAGTGGAACAAGGTTACCTTCCTCTCAGGAAAAATAGATTCACAGAACATGTGTATTTACTTTTGCCTCCACATTGGCTTATGGTCTTCTCTTTCCTGTAGCTGTTTGGCTCATATGGATCTGCGATGCCAAAGACTGCCTGAGTGTCACTGCCATTGCTTTTCCTTGTCATCCTTATGCGAGAACGGATAACATTGTTTAAGAAACAAAATGGTAATTTGTACTTGTTTGCTCTCTACATCTGGATGGGAAGAAGTCCTGTCCTTAAGTGCTTCTGAAAGTCTTACTAGGTGCCCATCTGCAGCTTTAGGTGCCTAAATGCCTTTACAAATCTGGCCCTTGATCTTAGTTTCCCCCATCTACAAAAAGTGATTGTAATGCTGGTTTAAGATCTATGGATAAATATGTGCTATGTGCAATCCAAATATTACTAACTACAATTATTAGTTGTTGTTAATAGTTTTCCCTGTTGTGAGAAATGTTATGAGCAGGAAAGATAAATAATCCATCTAGCCAGATAAGGCTGTTCTTGTGTGTTTAATCTTTATCCTTTCCAATATTTACTCCATCTCTCCCCCTTCTCTACAAAAAGGAATGAAGCTGTTAGATTAATTTATTACTTTGAGTGTGAGTCTTCTCTTACTTAGTAAGTCAGGAGTAATTCTTGTGAAGTCAGTTGTGTTATACAGTAATATAAAAACTGGAGATACGCACCCTTTGCATTACCCCTAACATATATCCACTATACTCTTAGCATAATCTTGTCATGCTTGAATTCCCTGATTATACTCCTAGGGATCAATCCTGTACTCCTTACCTACATACAACTATAATTGAGTTTAAATGGGAGTTTCTATGACTATTCAAGAATCAGGCCTCCAGTTTCCTTTAAGGTTGTTGTCAAGGCTGCTTCCCCACTTTGAACTTTAGGGTACAAACGTGGGGGCCTGCATGAAGACTTCTAAGCTTAACTACCAGCTTAGATCTGGTAGTTTGCAACCATCCCAAAGCTAATTCCCTTCCCTGGGTAGCCTCGAGAGACCTTCACCAATTCCCTGGTGAATACAGATCCAAACCCCTTGGATCTTAAAACAAGGAGAAATTAACCATCCCCCCTCCTTCCTTTCACCAACTCCTGGTGAATACAGATCCAACCCCCTTGGATCTAAAAACAAGGAAAAATCAATCAGGTTCTTAAAAAGAAGGCTTTTAATTAAAGAAAAAGGTAAAAATCATCTATGTAAAATCAGGATGGAAAATACTTTACAGGGTAATCAAACTTAAAGAGCTCAGAGGACCCCCCTCTAGTCTCAGGTTCAAAGTACAGCAAACAAAGATAAACACTCTAGTAAAAGGTACATTTACAAGTTGAGAAAACAAAGATAAAAACTAACACGACTTGCCTGGCTGTTTACTTACAAGTTTGAAATATGAGAGATTTGTTTAGAAAGATGTGGAGAACCTGGATTGATGTCTGGTCCCTCTCAGTCCCAAGAGCGAACAACCACCAAAACAAAGAGCACAAACAAAAACCTTCCCCCCCCCCCCAAGATTTGAAAGTATCTTGTCCCCTTATTGGTCCTTTGGGTCAGGTGTCAGCCAGGTTACCCGAGCTTCTTAACCCTTTACAGGTAAAAGGATTTTGGAGTCTCTGGCCAGGAGGGATTTTATAGTACTGTACACAGGATAGCTGTTACCCTTCCCTTTATAGTTATGACAGTTGTGTTCCTAAATTGAGCCAATTAAAATAAAAATAACTAGAAAATGGAGTAATTTTCTTCAGTAACTGTTATGTCCCCTTCATCTTCCTTTTTCCATTGAGAATAAAAGTGGCTTCTTTAACTTTGTATCATAATACATACTCTTCAGTTCCTTTAGCATCTTTGTTGTACCCTCTCAAAATAATAATATCCGTCCTGTAGCACATCAAATATTTTTGCACAGACAATTGCAAGCTAATACTTTATCTTCCTAGTCAAACTGTCAATAAGTATCTCCACCATCACTCAGGGTGGAATCTCCATTACTATGAATCAGGTGTTGCCAGTTGGAAGCTCTCTATCAAAGGAAAGGATCACATGGGAAGCTGCTTCTGATGTAAAGTGATATACTGCATGACAGTTTCTTGGAACAAACAGAAGCCCTCTGTGCTTCTGGCAACACTAGCAGACGGCAGAGCTCGGAAACATTTTCCAGACTGCAAAATGAATGAAGTGTTTGACAGACATTAGTATGTAGAAGCAGCTGTAACTGCCCACTCAATGTTGTAAAAAAGAAAATTGAAGCCACAGTTTCTTAAGACTCCATTGCTGCGAAATAAGATGACAAAGACAAGCTCTTGTGAATGCTCTTTCCCACAGGGCAGATGTATTATAAATAAATGGGGGGGGGGGCGCACGCATGGAGAGGAAGAGTTTACACAACTGTGCTGGGATAATTCAAACCTCAGAGTTCACTGTTTGGCTGGTGGTAGTGGTTTTTCAAACTTGTGCCATGGTAATTTCACCATCAGAACAAATGGCAATCAAATTAAAATTTTCACAATTTGTAGAAAAATACCTATTTATACCCCTTTTGTCTGACAGAGAAAGCCAAAAACACTCAGTCTCCCTCACAATTGCCTTTGACAGACAAACAATGGATCAAAACAAAGTGTTGAAGTCCAACAAATTTTGCACGGAGGGCATGGCATAAATGTATAGCATTCAGACAATCTGAAGCCTCCCACAAACTGTGCACAACAGTCTGTATTTTTCTAGGAAACTTGTACACCCCTCTTCTGCTCCCCTGCCCTGTCTCCCTTATAAAATGTATATGGATGCTCCAAGAAAGAGGCTCATGAGATGAGAGGGATGGTGGAGGGGACAGGAAATAACCACTAGTTCAGCTCTTGCATCACAGCTGGAATAAAAACAATTATTTAAATTCTAAATGGATGACTAATAGCACCAAGGGAGATTACTCAGACTCAGACTTTAGGGTCAGAAGGGACCATCATGATCATTTAGTCTGACCTGAACATTGCATGCCACAGAACCTCATCCATTCCTGAAATAGACCCCTAACATCTGGCTGAGTTACTGAATTCCTCAAAGCATGGTTTAAAGACTTCAAGTTATAGAGAATTCACTATTTACCCTAGTTTAAACCTGCAAGTGACCCATGTCCCATGCTGCAGAGGAAGGCAAAAAATCTCCAGGGTCTCGGTCAATGTGACCCGGGGAAAATTCCTTCCCAATCCCAAATATGGCAATCAGTTAGACCCTGAGCGTGTGGTCAAGACCCACCAGGCAGATACCTGGGAAAGAATTCTCTGTAGTAACTCCGAGCCTTTCCCCATCTAGTGTCCCATTAGTAAATGGTTTCTCTGTTTGATGTAGCTTGCAACATCTGCCGCCTGCAACATCTGCCAACAAGCTTGTGGCTCAAGGATCTGACTCTTCAGTCAGAGGACCCATAAAAAAAACCTGTGAAAGATCATCCTGGACCTTGAGGGATCACTGACACACAACAACATACCTACCGTAATGGTAAACACCTGATAACGTGGCCTTAAAGAACTTCACTGCAGCAGCAGGCATAGAATTCAAATCCCCTTGTTCCAAAGGCACAAGCTCTTACCTTTTGAACTAAAGATGCCTCACCCTTACCTATATCAGTACATTTTGGGCATATGATATGTAGACCACCAGTTCCAATTGTATTCAGTAGAAAGCAGTGGTACACATAAATGCTCATTTTATTATGTTGTTTTATAAGAGTAAACTAATCATTGTCCAGGGTTTTCATAAAAAATATTAACACTTTCCATTCTCATTTGAACATTAATGCCTCCTGGCCCAAATGAGAAGATGATGCATATCTAGAATTTAAGTCATTTGTAATGCTGATGCACATGACAATGAACATAAGAACACCAAACTGGGTCGACCAATGGTCCATCTAGCCCAGTATCCTGTCTTCCAACAGTGACCAATGCCAGGTGCTTTAGAAGCAATGAACAGAATAGGTAATCATCAAGTGTTCCATCCTCTGTTGTGCATCCCCAGCTTCAGGCAAACAGAGGCTAGGGACACCACCCCTGCCCATCCTGGCTAATAGCCATTGATGGACCTATCCTCCATGAATTTCATCTTGGTTTTTTTGAACCCTGTTATAGTCTTCACAACATCCTCTGGCAAAGAGTTCCACAGGTTGACTGTTTTATGTGAAAAAATAGTTCCTTTAGTTTGTTTTAAACTACTGCCTATTAAATCAAACTCATAGCAAAATGTATGTTACACAGGCTTGTCTAGGCACACAATTTGACCCAACTGACAGATACAGTGAGCATAAATCCAATTGTCTCTATTTTCAAAAATTTCAGAATGTGGTCCATTTAGCTTGTAAAATGTCATCATCTTTCACTGTCTAATGTGTGGCAGGAGGGCTTTTATGAGCATAACTAGGTTTCCAGTACCAGAATCAATTCAGTGAAAGATACATTTCTTGGCTAGTATAAATAAAAAATACATTTTCTTTGCAGGTTCAACTATCTCTGTACATGTATTACACACCTCAAAGCCCTACAGGCAAAATTTTAGAGCCCCTAGAAAATAAATTCACAAGTTATTTGTACAGTTTGCTTATTACCCCGGTGTAGGTATTGTGATGTGGATGTGATGTTGGCAGGCCACTTGCCAGTTCACGCCAAGGTCCAGGCCCTCACTAAACACTAACAAATGCATAGCTGGAAACTAGTCTGGCTTACCTGTGCATTATTATGTTTGAATTAGATATTAGTGTTCTAAGAATGTGTTTAGAATTTAAGGAATGCTTGTAGGATGTTCCATGTACTAATCCTACTTACAATATGGCATGTTGTAAACCCATGGTATAAAATTATATTGAGTGTTTGCATTATAAACCTGTAACTGTGTAACTCACCAAACAGGGAAAGCAACATTACCTTTAACTAAAGTGCTTGTCATGCACACAAGATGGCCCATTGAAGGCACACAAGGCATTGTGTAGAATCAATAGACAGAGAGCTTGTTGATTGCATTCGTCACTCCCTTCAGGAAAGAGAAGCATGCACATGAACTCATCCCATCAGCTTGAATCCTGGGGTGAAGTGGATAAAAATCCCTGACAAGGAGAAACTGGGATCTTTATGCTGTCCGGACTCTGAGGGGCAAAGATTTCTAAAAAAAAAGGAAGAGACTCCCATGCTGCTTGGCATGGTCAGCCCTAAAGGATATATAGAGCTGCTTATTACAGAAACTTGTATTACCTTTTTTAATCTAAGATTAACTCATTTGTGTTTAGGTTTCCTTTTTTAATCTTGTAAAAAAACTCATTTATTTTCTTAGTTAATAAATCTTTAGTTAGTTTATTACAGGATTGTCTACAAGCATTTTTGGTTTGAGATCAGAGTACAAAATTACCTGGGGTAAAGTGACCGGTCCTTTGGGACTGGTGATTTTTGGTGTAAAGCAACTATAACATAGTCCAGTTTATCTGGGTGGCAAGATAGACTGGAAGGTCTAAGGGGGACAGTGTGACTCCATGGCAAGACTGTTAAGTGCTTTAGGTGTTCACACTTGTTATTGGGTTGGTGAAATCTAAATTATAGAACCAGTTTGGAATGTCTGCCCTGAGAGTGGCTCTCAGTTGTGAGCCACTCCAGATAACACGACAGTAGCACCAAGCAGAATAAGGGGAGGGAGGGAGGAAGAGGGGAAGAATAGTTTGTAAGAAATCCAAAAGTTCTACAGATATTATGAATTGTAGTTCAAATTACAGAGGAGATAAAGTGTTGGTTTTTGTTTTGAGTTGAAATTCCCTACTTGAACCACCAAAATTCAGAAGAACGTGGGTAAATTTTGACTTTAGATCATCTCTAAATGCACTAATGTAAGTGTGGAGAAATAAAGTCTGTCTAGACAATGAAGTTGTCTCTACTTCACATTACCACCAAACAGTTCCCAGAGCCACCAAGCTTGATTGTCCAATGCCTTGCAGCTGTGCACAGGTGTCTGAAGACTAGTCCAAATGGCAGGTAGCATATTACATCCACTTTGCAAAGATGCCAACAGATTACAAACTACCAAGCCTCAGAACCATATAATCAATTATGGGGGTCCTTGGTTACTCAACCCACAATTCCCATTACCCATCATTGCCAAGTTGTGTGACTCTGCATTTGAGTCACCCCAAATGGTGGTAGGGCAGGGAAGCTCAAATCACCCCAGAACATCGGGAGCAAGTGAAAGGCAGGAACCTTCCCTTCCCTCTGCAAGCATCAGGGGAGTCAAGGAAGCAGCAGGCTTGTGATATCTCCATAGCAGTGGTGAGCAGAGCTCTGGTGTAGCAGGAACTCTTTCCCTAGCTGTGTTCCTGTCTGTAGTCTAGTCAGTCTTCAGAGTTGAGATACACTAATTTCTAGAGCATCTGTTCTGGCACCATTCTTATTTTATTCATTACTACACTCTTTGCTCTTGGGAAGTTTATGACTAGTTAAGCCACCTCACCTCTCTCCTCCTTTGTGAGCACTCAAATAGTAATTCATTTAATTTCTTAGCACCATCTACTTCTTTTGTCAATAAATTACCACTACTACTATGAGGCCTTGCTGCATCCTTCCCTGACCTTTTGTTTCTTATAAATTCCTTATTTGCTATAAACTTTTTTGCAACCTTCACCTTTGCTTTTTATGCTTTAATATTCCCTTTGAGACTTTTGCTTTTGTAATCTTTCCAGTCCTCCTCTGCGGTTGCTGCTTCATAACATACACATGCCTTTCAAAAAAAGATCTTTTATTGCTCAGCTCAACAGTTTAAACTTCACATCACAGGAAGCACTGGGGCCATGAATAAATTGTGAAATAGATTTTAATTGCAATAGAAGCTGGAGCATACTTAAGAATAGTTTGACATATGATACTAAGACAGATCCCAATACAGAGTTTCCAACTGTTTTTAATAGTGGTCCAACAGAAGAAAATAGTGTTTGATATTGAAAGTGAAACATAATGGGGCTGATTCTGATTACACTTACCCTGATCTAAAGAAGAATCTCCACTGATACCCAGAGAGTCTGACATTGGTTTAAAACAATGTGAATATTAGTTCTGTCTGTTATGATTATACCTTGATTTAAAGAATGGGAACTACTTTTAGTCTCCCATGTGGGTTCCTATACTACAGTCAATGGCATTACTTTGATACCAGTTGCGTGTTCAGCTCTGGCACATTATCTGAAATAATGCCAGATACAGTTTAAAACATTGTCAAGAAGCAAAAACAGACATCTCATCATGACCCATAAAATGTACTGCCTCTGACTTTAGCATGTTGGATACAACTAGCCACATGAAACAACCTTGTCTGTACTCCACAACTACAATCACTGTATCACCTGACTCTACTATACCCAGTTTTCTTTCCCTGTTCATGGGTAAATGTGTATGTTCTGTAATGTACTTATACAGCAATTTTGCACTTTCTGCACAACTCTTACAGAGCTGTGACCCTACCAGATTACTCCAGTCCATAGTTCTCTCTTCTTTCCTTGCCAGTTTTCCTCCTATACAATGCAATTTAGAGAGAAATCTACCTCATATGGCCATATTTCCTATCTATTTTTTTAAATGATGCACTCCATTTTTCTCTCATGCTGAACAATGCATATGCAAACTCCTCTGGATGGTTTTATCTAGGGAGCATTAAATTGTGCTCAAAAGAATCACAGACTAACTCTCCATTGGCTATATAATTCTGACAGTCCATTCATGGAACTTTCTTAGACGTCAGTTGACATTCCACATGAGGGTGAAGTGCAATATGAATCACTGATTTCCATGGGAATTGAGGGTTGTCATTACTTTGCAGGATCACTAACTGCACACAAGAAAAGAAAAGAAAAGTAGTCAGTCAGCCCGCCATCAGCCACCACCTCATGTGCCTGGAGGGGGGGGGGGGCTCGACAATTTGTCACAGAAGAGCATGCACAATCTAACCACACATTTACTTCCTTACAAAATTTGTTCTGAGAATGTTAGACTATAATCACATTTGTTTGTTGAGAGGCTTCAGGTTTTCTGTATTTTGTAAAAAAGTGAACACACACAAGTGAACACTCAGAACCAGTGGCAACCAAAATTAAATTTCACAGTTCGTAGAAAAATACCTGTTCATGATTCACCTGAATCAAGCCGGGGGGGGGGGGGGGCGGGAGAGAAGAGGGGGGCACGCTTTTACACTTGACAGACAAGCTCTCCAGGCTTCAACTCCACCTCTTGAGCTGCTCCACATACTCTTTCAGTTTAGCTCTATACAGGAAGGGAACAATGGACCTCAATCCAGGCTTCAAGAGGCAGGAAGGTTTCCTGGGGGTGCAGTCTCCATCCCCCATTGAGACTGTTAAGTGATCACTTTTCCCAACTTGCTATCCTGATCGTTTTGTTTACCTTTCACATAACTGCATTTCCAATGTCTCTCGATTTACATCGGAGATCCATTCAAGCAGGTGGAACCACATTACTTTGAATGGAACAGGCGTGGCTTAAGCATTGCTCGCCAAATACATTTTAAAAACATAATTCTACCATGTATTTAATCTTTTGTAAACACTCCATAGATATGATGTACAGTGTACATCAGTGATTTTCAGGACCAGTGTGTAGATGATACCTTGCTTTACCTTACACATTTTAGATACAGATTATGACAACAGCATAGTGAGTATATAAGGCCTGACAAGAATTGCTGACCTAGTAGTGAATCAGCAATAGGCCCCCATTTCACAGCTGGTATATTTCTTACTGAATT
Source organism: Emys orbicularis (assembly GCF_028017835.1). Lineage (NCBI taxonomy): Eukaryota > Metazoa > Chordata > Testudines > Emydidae > Emys > Emys orbicularis. Next base: position 90,158,622 of record NC_088686.1, on the reverse strand, counting down.
ACCAACTTATATGGTTGTGTATATAGCTTGAACTAATTTTAATCGAGTAAAGACCTATACATTATTCTTGCTGATCCACTATGCTAATTTAAAATGAAAATATGAAGAGTAGCTTAAGAAAACAGCTTCTTTCCTGTCTTTTATGGCCTATATTGTTCCCCTTGTCACAGTTGACTATACACAAACACACATTTAAAATGTTGGAGTTGTTAATTGCTTAAATAACTGCATAAAATATGGAGCCGCTAAGTGGGATTTCTATATTCCTTCCCTTTTATATTTTGCATAATACGCACACATTTATGCATAAATGAATATTGCAAATGTGATGACAGTGGGATATGTATAATGTGTGCTAAACTATGCAGCTCTGAGTATTTATTGTGCTTTCAGTAAATACTATAAAACATTGATATGAAACAAAGCTATAGAGCCAACCAATGAAAGGAGAGCAAGAGATAGTACTTTCCAGCCTCCTCCTATCTGGTCCACCTAACCACTTGTAACAAGGAATGTATTTAAGAAATTGTGCCTCTGGTTGGTGGGCCTCACCACATGATCAGGGCTTAAGTGATCACCATATCTGTGGTCAGAAAGGAATTTCCCCCCCAGGTCAGATTAGCAAAGACCTTGTGGGGAGTTTGCCTTCCTCTGAAGCATGGGGCCATGGGTAACTTGCTGGTTTGAACGAGACTAAATGGTGGAATAACTGGAATTTTTAAAATCAAGATTTGAGGATTTCAGTACTTCAGCCAGAGGTTATATATTTTACTTACAGGAGTGGGTGGGTGAGGTTTTGTATCCTGCAATATGTGGGATGTCATGTGAGATTATGATCTCTTCTGGCCTTAAAGTCTATGACTATGTGAAAAGACAGGAGATTTTCTCAGGCTAGATACTAAAATGATAGTGAACACTTTGAAGTCATGTAATTTACCAAAAGCTCAGGATTGGGAATCAAGTTTTTATAATTAGGTGTGCCACCAATTTACTATATGACCTTGGGAAAGCCACTTAACCCATATATTCCTCAGCTTCCCACATTTGTAAAAAAAACGAGCAGACATCACTTAGAGGTGTTAGGAGGAGCGATCTGTATTTTTAAAGTGTTTTGAGAATATCCAGAGTAAGGGATTTTGAAGTACTTATTACCATGGTTATGTAAGATATATTACTGTGGGCAGTGACCCATCACAGATTTCATCCTGTCTACTTTGGGCCAGATGGTGAATCACTCCCATCCTCTCTCTCTCTCCCCCCCCCCCCCCCCCGCCCCCCAGCCACCCTTGAGTTGTACCTTACTGTGCAAATAGTCCCATTCAAATCTCTGGCCCATAGTAATTAGATATGACTCAATCTGGCTCTTTGTAAGGATACACTAGATTATTGACTGATAATGGGGACATAGTGTTATTTTAAGGGACCAGCCAAGGCTGTGATTCATGTCTAAAATTAGACATTGTAAATAGAGATCAGAGAACCATAGAAGTTAGAGAAAGAAGAGACCTATTAGCTCAGGTTCATTCCTTATATTTTCTAGAACTTTTTCTAGTCTTGTTTGGCATTCCCCAAATGGCTTCCCCATAGATGACTATAACAATCCTCGTTTTTCCTGATATTCAAATTTATCTTTTTCCTCCTTGTAATACCTCTCTGTACTATTGTAAGTCTGTCTACTTCCCCCCCAGAATTTCATTCACATACATCTAGACAGTGAAAGCATTAATGGTTTTGGCATTACTTAATGCCTAATAAGCCTGGAATCTGTGCATGCACAAGGACTCAGAATAAGGGGTTGAATATAGCTGCTAGTCTCTAGAGCAAAAATCTTCCACATAAGAAGTTGCTCTGGTTCTAGTGGTGTCTTGTTCCTTACCTAACTCCCCCTTAATTACACCTTCTGAGAGCAGGCTACCATTCTCTTCCCACCCATTCTTCCATCACAGTTACAGTACTTAGGACAGCAGTGTCATTTTTTTTTTTAGAAAAAGCAAGCTGCCTTTCATTTCCCGAAACCGTAATGTGTCTCACACAGCGGAGGTGAAGAAGAGGGTCAAAGCTCACTGTATCTCTTGGTCTGTGGCTGAGAGAATTTGATAGTACGCCAACCAGGTACACTAAAGAAAAGATTCTCATGAATAAGGATTCCAACTGCATGTCAGAGATGATTATTGCGGAAAAAAAGAGAATCTGAAGGGGGCAAAGAGGCTCTGAAAGAGACCGAGAACTTTCAGATCAAGAGCAGCTGGTTACAGGCATTGTTAGCACTAGCGCTCTTTTTCCTTCCCGTTGGTAATTTATTTGCCTCCATCTTCATAGGATGAAGTCCCAAATTTTGGTTCTCTGACTTACAGAATAGGATATCATGAGTGAGGCTCTGGAACATTAAGGTGCCCTTAGGGTAGGATAGGGTAATTTGTCTGCAAAACAATGAGACTTGCTCTGTATTCTAAGTTTTCCCCCCACATCAACTGAGGTTTATAGAATCAGATTCTTCTGTCACTTACACTGGCACTACTCCATTGACTTCAGTGGAGTTGTGTCTAAATTGCTGTGGTGTGAGTGAGCAAAAAATCAAGTCCTATAAGTTCTGAATTTTTGAGGTAGGAAGATAATATTCCAATCTTATGATATGGCCAAGTTTTAGGCTTAATCCTGCTGTCTCTTATCCAGGCAAAACTCCCTTGACTACAATTCGGTTTGTGTCATCTTAGAAAGTGATGGTTGCACCCATTTCTTCTGATACTTTTACCATAAGTCAGTCATAAGTCTGATAAGTTTTACCATATTTTGAGATATTATTCCCAGATGCCTGAAGCACAAAACTCTGGTAGCACAAGGGTTAGTTTTTCCATCAACAATATTAAAACAATTTCAGTATTCTACCTTAAAACAACAACAAAAACAAAACACTCGCACCAGTATGTATCTAAGTGTGGCTGAAGACATCCTAATTTAGCCTAAAATTGAGTAGTTACCTAGCTACCTTTTGCCTCTTGTTTGCTTAAAGTACACTTGCAGCTCTTAGTAAAAAAGCAGGTGTTCTCTAGTGGTCAATAATCCACATCATAAAGCCATCCTCTTTAATTTAGTATGTATTTTCCCAGAAGAGATCCATGAAATAGCTTACATGAACATTCTAGTTATGGATGCAGTCATGGCTATGGAAAAATGGATAAGCCTGCATCAAAGACCATCTGTTTGCACTGCAGCTTACTCGTGGGAGTTCCAGCATTTTCAGGACACACACAAGTCACAAAAAAACTCTCACACTCTTCTGGACAGTGACATCTACCAGATTGTCTAAAAGTCTTAAAAGAAGCAATGCCTCCAATCTTTTGCTCTTGCTTTCTGCATTTTTAATGTATTGTAAAGAATAAACTCTGGAAAAATTAGATGAACTGCAAGTTATTTGAGTCTAGTGTCCCTAAACCACGCACCCATCTAATTCTATTTTCTTCTTTCCACCACCCCCACCCCCAAATTCCCCAGACAAGTCACAAGTTTCCTTGGGGGAAAGAGGGATTAAAAGTCAACTGGAGACGCACAGGGGCAAAGTCTTTAGTCAGACACATAGCTTTCCATTACTTACAGCTTGGCCCAGAGTTCACATTGCACCTTGCTTACCACCCTCCTAAACAAATAGATATTAAGCCCAATCTAAACAAGAAATTTAAGTATTAGTGGTATGACTGTCTTGATCTACTCAATGACTGTACAGCAGTATGATCTGGCATTGTCAATCACAAACATGAAGTTATTAAATAAGCTAACATACGCTAAATACATTAAACATTCATAAATATTTCTGTGTACAGGATAAGCACAATACTTTAACTTTTTTTATTTTTTACTTTTTTAAAGCACAGTAATTTTCCTAGGCACATTGAATAAGAGTTGCAGAATTCTAATAAGCAATTGCTTTTGTAGTTTGCAGAATCCTTGGAATAAAACTTCCCATAAAAATGATGGATATGAGACCAATAAATGAAATTCCTTGTAATGTGCAGTTGTTTTCGGTGGTGGTGGTAGGGGGGTTGGTACAATGCCCTAAGATGCGTAACAATTATAAAAAATAGGACATGGGTTCAGAGCATTAAACTTGTGAGCACCACATTATCTAGTTCTTTAAGAAAAAAAAAGGAAGGGGAAGTACATGTTGGGTTCTCTAAAGCAGGGTTGTCCAATTCCATTTTTATGTGCATTTATTATCTGGCAGTTTCTCTACCAACTCTCCCATTGGTATCTTTGATTTATTAAAAGAATAAGGAACAAACAATTATGGAAATATTTTTAGGGCCACATTGTAGCTTCATGACCCGAAGATGGAGGGGACTCTCCATGAATGGAACTCCGATGCCACTGGAGAAGAAGGGATGATCAATCCATTATCTCAGGGATCTGTTCAAGAGAGGAAATAGGTTGGTGTGCCCCACCTCTCAGGAGAAGTCCATGAGCAAGTTATTATAGTTCCAGACTGTCCTAAGGACAGAGGCACAGGCATCCTGCAGATCTCTGGGGTTCTGCAGAGTTTTAGGGGTCCAAATCCTGCTTTTCTGTGGGAGACAAACTCTTGACAAAAGATTTTTCAGGAAACTATTTGAGGGGAACTTTGGGGAACTCTCCTCCCCATAAGGCTTCCTGCCATGATTTTTCCTCAATCTCATTCCATGGTTGGGGATCTAAAGGATCAATCTGAGTTTTAAACATATAAAGTACACTTCATACAACGTGTCAGTATAAAATTATATTCATACTCAAGTCCAGTATGAGTGACAGATACATGGATCACATCCCTTCTTACATATGACCTCTGAGCTGTTAACGCATCTTAAGAGATACATGCATATAATCATTCTGACTATAAAAGCACGAGGCCCTTATCCCAACTATTGTGTGTTTCTTTGATGGTATAGGAGGCCGCAGTAGCTTATAAGATAATTCCCTTACTGTATAGGGCCAATATATATGGCCTTACACTGCACATCTTTAGGTAGGGAGAGTTCCAGGAATGGAGATAGAGGCTAGTGACAGAGTGACTGTGGCATCAAGTGCTATTGCTGTTCTGTGCTGAAAAACACCCTGTTGGCAGAGTGTTGTAAGGGGGCTGCTCACAGTCTCAGGAGCTGCGGCAGATCTGACCCATAATTTCAGATTAATTTCTCTTATGCCTGCTCTGGCAGGTGACAGCACCGCTGCTATACATTTTCTTCACATTTTGTTTTATGTAACAACTTCTTATGCAAACATCTGGTTGAATAATCCCAAGGCACAGCTATATTTTTTCTGCACGATCCATGAAACTCTCTCAAACTTCAGGCACTCTGATATATTTACCTGGTGGCAAGTTGCATATTCAGAAGTTTGCCTTGAAAACTATTTTGACCAACTTACAAAGCAGAAAATGGAAGCGGTGTCGTTGACTTCAGTCAGAATAGGACTGGGTGCTAATAATGCCATGTATTTATTAAGATCCTGCTCATACTTCCTGCCCACCAGATCTGTATGCTTTGCGGGAGGGAGAAGGGAAAGAGTATTCCATGCCAGCTCTCAAGCCTCCCACAACAAAAGGGGGGAAAGCTGCCTCTGCAGCACTGGTTCCCTTCCTCTGACTCTGCTCATGGTTATTTTCTTGTCCACTGATACCTGTGTGGGGAGGAGCAGGCAATGGGTTGCTCAGGAGAGGACCGGGTGGTCCAGATTTAGAAGACATCCATGGAACTCAGTAGAAAAGTACAGTTCCTGTCATCATGCAGAAGAGTCTGGACTGTCATCATGTGCTGTCATCCTGACAATGGAGCTCCACTGGAATTTCATTAAGGGATCAACTGACACATGGAGGCATGGGCCTTCTGCGCATATGTTCCTGGATTCCTATGATAGCAAGGGGATCTACAGAGTTTAGGAGCTAGACCAAGAGGGAGAGGGTAGTTTTCCCTCCACCTAGCCCTCTCCTATGGGAATTCTCGGAGGGGTGGGCAACTTGGCCCTTAGTTACTACTACAGTAAAATATATCTCCCTGTTAACACCCCACCTGTCCCCCCAAAAAGGAATCTACTGAATTAGAGACCATGGGGACTGGTTACTTAACTGCAATACAGTGCTCTCTGCTGTGATTGACTCAAGGCTTTCCACTGCATTATTTTCCATAATTCACCATACTCAGTTCATTACAATTTATAGTACTCAATCTACACCTCCCCCTCCACACACACACAGTTCTGAAATAACAGTGTTGCCTTTGGAAGAAAAGCTAAGTTTGTAACGCTAGGTTCACTCCTTTTTAAAGGCTATGATAAATTTCGTACACACGATGCCTTGTAAGGTATCATTTGAAAACTTGTGATTTGCAGATCATTATTGTCCTGGTAACTTGTGCGTGGCAACATTCTATATCAAGTTAGTAACATCATACAGTAGAATCTTATAAGACATTCTAAATCTGGGGAAGTAATCACAAACTGATGCCTGAGCCAGGTGTCAATGAAATCAAATGGATGATCAACCTGGTTAAGTAGCCATTCTTTGGTAGGCAAAATAATACGAGCAAGAAATTTACATCTTGGCAAGGAAATAGCTGGAGGTTGCCATCTCCACAGACTTTGTCCCTTGAGCCCCAGCTGGAGGCTGTTCTCAAAGAAGAGGAAAAGGTATAAGAAAGGGGAACACACACCCCAAATATTCCTCTCTCTCTACCAACAGCAGCCACACCACTTGAGGAACAAAGATATAGCTGAGGGAGGGATCCTGCCTGAAAGGAATGCAGCCAGTAGGACTGCTGAAGCATGTGGTGAGAGATCTTTGCTTTGAATTCACTTAGTTTGTTAAGTATCAGAAGGGTAGCCGTGTTAGTCTGGATCTGTAAAAAGCGACAAAGAGTCCTGTGGCACCTTGCATCTGATGAAGTGGGTATTCACGCACAAAAGCTTATGCTCCAATACGTTTGTTAGTCTATAAGGTGCCACAGGACTCTTTGTTGCTTTTTAGTTTGTTAAGTTAGGTATTAGTTGCATTTCACTTATATTTTCTTGAAACCAATTCTGACTTTTATACCTCATCACTTAAAAATCTCTCTGTAGTTAATAAATTATTGTATCTAAACCAGTGTGCTTGGATTGAAGCGTTTGGGAAACTCCATTTGAAATAACAGGATTTGTGCACATTTTCTATTAATAAAATGACAGACTTTATATGAGCTTGTATTTTCTAGGAGAGGGCTGGGCAGTACAAGATGCGTGTTTCTGAGGAAAGTCGGGGACTGGAAATTTAATTACACTGCAGATCAACACGAGCAGAGCATAGCTGGGAGTGATTTACATCAGTGGCTCTCAATCTTTCCAGACTACTGTACCCCTTTTAGGAGTCTGATTTGTCTTGTGTACTCCCAAGTTACACCTCACCTCACTTACAATTTACTTGCTTACAAAGAATCAGATAAAAATACAGAAGTGCCACAGCACACTATTACTCATTTTTAGTATATAATTGTAAAATAAATCAATTGGAATATAAATATTGTACTTACATTTCAGTGTAGAGTATATAGAGCAGTATAAACAAGTCATTGTATTTAGTTTGTACTGACTTCGCTAGTGCTTTTCATGTAGCCTGTTGTAAAACTAGATAAATATCTAGATGAGTTGATGTACACCCTGGAAGACCTCTGCATACTCCCAGGGGTACACGTACTCCTGGTTGAGAACCACTGATTTACATGGTGCAGATTGAGAGCGAGCAGACTAGGAGTGGTTACACTCTCAGTAAAGCAGTATAAAAGCCACCCCAGGATGGATAATTGAGGGGATACAGCTGTTCAACAGTCCATATAGTACCTGGGATGTCACAAACACCAATTTATGTTTTCAAAAGATACCTTCATAAGGAATTTACAGAAAGTGTTGGACCCATTTTGTGTGCCCTGAAAAAGCACATCTTAAACTAATGATGTATTCATTATAAATGAGTATGAATTATAAAAAGAACGGAGTTGAAATATATTATGAACCTGTGGTTTTGTTATCTGAACACATAAGGCCTGATTCGACTCTCACTTCTAGTGAGTATCAGTGAATTCACTTGTATAAAACTGAGGAAAGTAAGAAGAGAACTTTCCTACAACTGTTATTTCTACAACTATTACTTTTAAGTGATAGTTTTGAATTAAATGAAAGTAGCTCTTGGTCTGAATTTCACACGATTAGAAAATCAGATTTTGTAAACATTGGTCTTATTTTTCATTTTTTTTAAGCTTTAAAAATGTAAGTATTGCAGTAAGTACCGGTATTAAACTGGAATCTTGAAAAAGTAGTAAGGCGCACACACTATGGATGAAAGAGGAATTACTAAAAACCAATGCCATAATTGCATAATCCTGAAAAGGTTCAGGAGATGAAACAATCAGATCAATTGGAGGTTTGTTTTTTTTGTTTTTTTTTAAAATAAATATAAATCCTGTGGGACAGGTAATCGGATGCATTATGCTAAGCAACTATTTGGCTTAGAATAATGGTTATGATTAAATACTTAGAAGCAATCAATATTGAAAGTTTACAAATTAGGAATGTAGTTATTACAAATGTGGGTTTTTAACCTTTATTAATAAAAATCGCTGCAGTAATTTATAGAGCACATTTGAAATCTATGGTCCATTATATAACCAAGATGAACACATTAAAAGTATTAATATAGCTCACTATACCATACACTATGATTCCGCCAGTATGGGAAGTAGAATCAAAATGATGTGCAGTGATGATGTAACTACTGAGATCCAGGGGTGAATTTTTAGAGGATGTCCAACTAAATACTCCAATAAAGTCCCAATGTATCTCACTTATTCATTTGGACCCAATTCTTTTCCTACTTTCCTCAGTTTTATACAAGTACTGACCTGGCAGTGAAAGTTACTGAGGACAGCTAATACTTGTAGCTACCAATGATCTAACACAAGCCCAAAGATAACCCTGCAGGCAAATAGGGAGCAGCACCTCCCCAGAAACAAACCCAAGGAGCTGTTTTGGGGATGGTGTTCCACCTGAGCTCCTCTCTCTCACCTATCTTTCTTCTGACTCTTACAGGCAGCTGGGTTGAGGCTAATGTTGCTCTATGGCTGCTAATACAAACCCAGTACAGGGGAGATTCAGGAGCCTCCTCCATGGATGATGGAAAGGATGGGGAGCTCCCCACCTCCTTCTGGGTCTCTGATGGTCCCAACTTCAGAGAAGATGAGCAGTTTCTCTGAATCTTCTATCACACCATCCTGCCTGTCCCTAGGATCAGCCATGGTAGTAAAAGGTATGCCAGTTCTCAGGATTAGATCCCAAAGAAGGTATAATGATATAAAGTAATGTGGAGAATGGTTGGCTCAGGGTACTAGCCTCTCTCATTAGCATCGCTGGTCCAAATCCAGCCTCAATTTGTAATGACCAAAAGTGTAACTTTCTGAAGGCACCTGGATAAGTAGCCTTCTTTTTAGTGCAGTTGGTTTGGTCATTGTCCAACCTCTGCAGAGCCTCATCCTTAAACCTCAGACTAACTCTCATCTATGAGCCTCCACCACTTTATCCTTTTCACACACACCCCCACTACACAAACTCCTTTTTGTCCCCCTATAGACTTTTCACCCAGAAGTCCACTAAAAGCAGTCTTGCTTTTCAGTTTGCTGTCCAGGGGTCATTTTACAGTCCTTGGTATTTTTTTGATCTTAGTCTTATCAGGAAGTAATGGATCAAGGACCTATTGGCACTGCTTTTGTATGTAACTAAGTACTCCTCCCTCTTTACAAAATATGATTGGCAACAATCAGGCCACGGGCTCTGGCTAACTAAGTTATTCTCACCAGCTTCATTTCTGTTTCCAAAGTCTTATCCTCTGATATTCATCATAGCCTTCACTACTATAAGATAAATATATAATGATGTTATGCTGACTGGAAAGAGATGAACTTTTTTCCTAATTTTGGAACTACTCAGAATCACCACCTTAAAATTCAGGCTCCAGCTTGAACGGGGTCAGGGCCTGCTTATACTGAGATGGTTGTTATATTGTATTTATAATTTTTGCTACATGTACTTACTCCAAAAATCCTATATGAGATTAGTCTGTCATTTCAGCCCCGACAGGCCCCAAAGTGACTTCATTTCAGTGTGCTGTACACTATTACTGTATAGGATTTTGGTATCATTAAAGATATACCTGTCTCATAGAACTGGAAGGGACCTTGAAAGGCCATTGAGTCCAGTCCCCTGCCTTCACTAGCAGGACCAAGTACTGTCCCTGACAGTTTCCCCCCCATCCCTAAATGGCCCTCTGAAGGATTGAACTCACAACCCTGGGTTTAGCAGGCCACTGCTCAAACCACTGAGCACTCTCTCTCCCCCTGCATAGATATAAGGCCCTGTATAGATGTAAACTATTATAATGGTCACCACAGTATATCCTACGTACAACAATGTGATCATAGAAGCATTTTTTAATCAGGCTGGACATGATTCTCATCTACCAGTTTTCAGGGCTATTCAATGAAGTTTTTATAGAATATATACACATATATCAGAGTAAAATAAGGAACAGTGAATGTCTATAAAAAGATCATTAATTTTGTGAGAGTCTCTTCACTGCTTGAATAGCTGGGGTAGGTAATTACCTTTGGCACTCTCCTACTTTACTTGTTCTTAGTTCTTTTAAGAAGTCAGAAGTTTTTATAAATGGATCATGTGTGTTCATGTCTCCTACATATAGGCGGAGAACCCTGAAATTCTCTGGCAAAAGCAGATCTTTTCTTTTTGCTTCATAACTATGACATTCAACACCTGCACTAGTATTTGCATCAAAATGCCAGGGGCTCCTGGAATCTCATGTTTAAGTAATTTTAGTTAGAAATACATTAAGAACCTTCTAAGGGATTAGAAGCTTCCTGTCTCTTGAGCTATGCCTTGGGATCGGAACTAAGGCAATCATGGAAAAAGAATGTGTACGCCACAACCAAAGTATCTTGGCTCCAATTTTGTAAAATCTCACCCTGGTCAGCCCTTGGATAAGAAAGGGCACTGCAGAAGGTCCTGACAAGGACTCAACAGCATATGAGCCAATACCCTGGTCTGGACCAGTTTGCAAGAGTGACTTGGAAGATTAGTAGGAATTCCATTATTGGATGTATTGACCTTCTAGAAAAGAAGAGACTACAGAAGAACCTGATAGGGCCAAGGCTATAAAAATGGATATCAAAGTTAAGCTCCTAAGTCCACATTTAGATTAGCCTGTTGCCATTTTTAGCAATTGTCAAAGGGAGCTGCTAGGTACTCAGCACTTGGGGTGGAAGTAATGGGAAAAATCAAGCCACTCATTTAGGCACCCTTGTTTGAAAACCTTGGCCAAGGTTGAGCACTTGTGATCACTAAAGATCCCTACTTTTTACAAAAATACTATGGTAGTTCTGGCTAACTTCTAGCTTAAGCGACTAGCTACTTTCTTCTTTTACAAGCTTCACCAGCAACTTCAATTGAATATTGAATAAAGTCCTATTCACATGCTATCTTAAGCTGCAGGGTGTGTGCGCTTTGTCAAAGATCTACCATATTTCACTACAAGGTGAGGTGCCTTTCAATAGTGGCTGAACACATTCTTGTATCTAGACTTCATAGAACATTTGGGGATTCTTTGTGATTGAAAGTATTGTATAAAATTACAGATAAGCAAGAAGGTAATTGGATCTGGTGACCCAGTCTGAGTACATGATCGTAGTAATAGTAACAGGAATACAGTAGTAGCGAAGCTTTGTGAAATTGAATGTCATTTCTAATTTATGCTTTGAGTTTTATTGGGCAACTGTGAACGTGCAATATTTTATCACATTTGCATCAGCAATGTTTTATTTAACTTGGATTTGAACTTTATTTTTGTAGTTCTGGGATATTTGCAAAGAATTTCAATGTAGCTTTTTGTCATGTGTTTGCATTTCAGATTTCATACTGGAATTGGTTATGTGATGAAAGTTGAATGCATGTATGAATTCAAGTGACAGGTCATCTGGTTCCAAAATTGGCCAAAATACCCCCCCCCCCCCAATGTGTTCAGTAGGGTCTACAGAAGCAATTTTGACTAGTTAGTTGTATTTTGAACAACAGGGCACTTCAGTAGAACTGCTCAGATCTTTAGAGCTAAGCATCTAGAATGCTTTGCTGGACGGGGCCTTTATGTGTTTCCCAAGCCAGTTAGAAAAGGTTGTGTGAGAGAAAACTAGGGATTCACTGGAGAATTTAGACACAAAACAACCACATTTAGCTTATAGGGCATACTCATGCCCAGATCCTTGTGAGCCAGTGATGGCAGCAGAAAGTGACTCTTTGGAAAGTACTATAATTTAATGTATAAAAATTGAAGAACTATATGTAAAAAAAGTCTAATAAAGTGTAGTGCTCCCATATATGATTGCAAATTACTCAAATTCATGAAGTATATGAATATCCCCGGCAGTGTTGAAATCCTACAGATTATATTTTCTTTTTACATTAAATGATTTGAGCTACAACTTCTGGTTGATAAAGGGGACACAGAACTGTCTGACATATGTGCAGTACAACTAAAGGCAAGATACCTAGCATATGCTCAAGTGTCACTTTAAATTATGCATTCTATCATGTGATCACAAAAGCTGCTTGTAACCGCAATATAAATATCTATGGTGAACCAGTGAGCAATAGCCACCAGTAGATATGAATAAGAAGTAGTATTCCTAAAGTCAAGTTCCCATTGAAATGCATACCCTCCATAATACCATCCCATGTTTTTGTAATTACACTTATTAGCTTTGGACCTGATTCCCCAATCCTTGACACATTGTTCACTCTTCTGCCTGTGCAAAATGAGTACATTGTGAATATGAAACTAATTATCCGTACTGGTAGCCTTCTATACTCACTTGGAAACCGGTAAGGCAAGACCTTGGCCTAATTCCACCTAGTTTGCCCGGCTCTGGTGGACCTACCCAATTGATAATTCCCCTTCTGGGGAAGAATTTCTGGGTAGCCTGGCATTGGTAGGTCTTTGTCATTCTGCCCCCCACTCCTATGAGCTAGTGCAGTGTTTCCCAAACTTGGGACGCTGCTTGTGTAGGGAAAGCCCCTAGCGGGCCGGGCCAGTTTGTTTACCTGCCCCGTCCGCAGGTCCGGCCGATCACGGCTCCCACTGGCCGTGGTTCGCTGCTTCAGGCCAATGAGGGCTATGGGAAGGGCGGCCAGTATGTCCCTCGGCCCGTGCCGCTTCCAGCAGCTCCCATTGGCCTGGAGCAGCGAACCACGGCCAGTGGGAGCTGCGATCGGCCAAACCTGCAGATGGGGCCGGTAAACAAACCAGCCCGACCCGCCAAGGGCTCTCCCTACACAAGCGGCGTCCCAAGTTTGGGAAACACTGAGCTAGTGGCATCCCATTTCTGGCAAATAAGGAGGAACACTCAGATTTCAATGCCAGCAATGACTGGCAGCTGAGCCTTAACACCCCATTGGAACCTTGAAACAGCTGCAAGTTATGTGGAAGCTGAAACAAGCTCCCAACCAGCCCTAGATTCAGACAGCCACAAATTTGTGCTCCCATGGCCTCAACTGCACCAAGGGTATCACAGCTGTAGCTGAACACCTAGCTCAAATTTCATAGAAAACAGTAAAGAGGATGCAAGGCAGTGGAGAATCAGGATCTTTGTCTCAAAATGCTTGAAGGTGGTATTAGAAGGTCTCCAGTTGAATGTTCTTTTTGGATCACTGAAAGACACATTTGTGTTCCTTAAACTGAAAATAGAAAATAACTGCTTCAGAACCTAAGGGAGGAGCCCAGGAAATTTCCTACTTCCCCACCAATTCAGAATATTAAAATCCCTATTTATTTCCTGGCTTTAAACACAAAATATCTTCCAAGCCAGGGAATGTATTTTTCCTTTTCCTATATTTTCCCCTCTGCTTTGCATTATTATTACAGTACAATATGGATTTCATTTAACACGGGGAGAAAAAGAGCAGAACATGTGTAACGTGGCTAAGTTAATGTTGCTGTTAGAAAACAATAAATTGTATGCCTTTTACATGGGAAAGGACTCCAACACCAAAGTCTGCTTATTTAGATTTACAAAATTTCAGTATACCAGAACTACTTAAAATTCACAATAAAAGAGTGCCATATGAAACACCGTCCCCTCAATCATAAAGAGGCCAAGCCATAAACATCAGTTGTTCCATACCCCAGTATTCTTGTCACTTCCATAAATACTTGAGGGGGAGGGGAAGAGGAGTTTTACAACACCAACAGATCAGGTCTCTGGCAGATGAAGGGTCAGAGAAAAGCAAAAAGCACCCTTCTGGCAACTCCGCCTCTTCAGTATCAAAAGAGGTCCAGCTCAAATGCCTCCACTGACCACAACCATGGCAGTATGGCACTGAAAGAAAGGCAATTTCTCATTTAACTCACACCCAAACATTTATTTAGGGTTTTAGTGGTCAGTACCTTGATGTCCAGGGAGAAGCCCAGACCACAGCTCACAAAGGGGGGGAGGGATAGCTCAGTGGTTTGAGCATTGGCCTGCTAAACCCAGGGTTGTGAGTTCAATCCTTGAGGGGGCCACTTGGGGATCTGGGGCAAAATCAGTACTTGGTCCTGCTAGTGAAGGCAGGGGGCTGGACTCGATGACCTTTCAAGGTCCCTTCCAGTTCTAGGAGATGGGATATCTCCATTAAGAAAAAAATAAGAAAAAGCCCTGGGATTATTTGCTGACTTGTAAAGGTATGCTTAATAAGCAGGTTGCCATGTTCTAGCTTCAGCTTCTGAAAGTTCTGCAGGGGTAGGCCAAGAAATGCATGTTACAGGTGTCTATTTTCCAGATGAAGGCCTGAATAAGCATAGCAAGATCCATATCCACAACAAAAAGTCACACTTGCCTTTCCAAGGGTAGATGGAAAGCTTTGCTATTCAACATAGCTACTCTACCTGGGCATCCAATAGGAACTGCAGGTCTAATAAAACCCTTAATTTGGAAATCAGATTGACAAATAATAGCCATTAACAGCAGTACTGACTAGTTCTAGCTAATTCGTCCAGTTGCTTCCCCAAAAATAATTGTCTATCTTATTTGATCTGAGCTTCAGATGGAAATTCTCATCTAAATCCTCAACTCATGTAGCTACTGTTTTGTGTACTACTGACCCAGCAAGACTGGCTGTAATGGAAATATGCAGCTGGGTATAATCCATATACTGTAGGAACCCATATTACTCTTCTAGCAGCTTCATACAGACTGATTCAGCAAAGCTCTTAAGCAAATGTTGAGCTTTAAGTAAGTAGTCTCATTGAAATCAATGGGACTACTCATGTGCTTTGACTGTAGCACGTAAGTGCTTTGATAGGGCCACTGTGAGCAAGTGATTGATCAGCCAGTGCTCCCCTTGTGGCTGGGTGCGGCTTCTCAAGGCTTTTCCTTGTCTCTAGTCATCCCAACCAGTTATTCAGATCTGCTGGTGGTCTCCTTTGTCTCATAATTCAGCTCTCTGATCAGGTCACATTTTAGTCTCACCCTTTTCAGGGCAGGTCAGAGTTCAATCCAATAACCTTGTGCCAGGACTCCAAGCTGATTCTGGACCCACTAGACCTTTGACCCCTATCCACACCCTTCACCAGGCCTTTTTGGTAGCCTGTAAGAGAACCCTGTCCCTTCCTCTAACCTGGGTTCCACCCCAGAATCTCTGTAGTAGGCAATTAAGGTCTGACTCTGTAGGCCTCCTGCTCCTTCCCTGGACTTCCTCCTACTGTGGCCTGCATCGAGGCCTTGTTCCCCAGTTGTTGGAGGAAAGGAAACTCGGGGCTACTCTGAAGTGTTCACAGGAGCCTTCAAGTAGCTTCATACTGCACAGTGCTCCTTTCAGGGAGCAAGTGGAAAGAGGCCTCTGAACCTCCCAGGACTGGGCCTTCCTGAACGAGGCTTCTCTCTTTTAAAGTTTCTCCTCCAAGATTGGCATGCCTTGCAGATGCAGCAAGGTGAGGCTGCCTTAGCCCAAGTTGTTCTTTAAACACCTTCTTGCCTGGGGTGTAGTTGTATACCCCCACCACACACACGAAATAGAAACTTGTGGTACCCCACAAAGAAAGCTTGCGATGCATGAACTGTTGCCCATAGCCATCCTCTAGGTCCTTCTACATAAAATGAAGTAAAGCCACTTCAAAGCAGTTCCATCTGTGATTAGAGCCTTGTTAACAGCCTAGTCAAACCTAACAAAGGCAGCTGAGTGATATGCTGAAGCAAGCACGGTCAAGGTGCCTTTATCCATAACCAGGAGGGGATCACATCACTGGTCAATGTCACCAGTACAGTTTCTAGGACAGGAAGCGAGTACCCTTTCATAACGTGAACCTAAGCTGAAGCCTTTACTGCATCACAAAGCAAGCAGAAACTTTTTTTTTTTTGAGCTGTAACAGAATGAGCAGTGGTTTGGTAAATTGCACAGATTCACTATCCATAAACCTTGCATGGAGGAAGTGCAGCAAGCAGCAGGTGCAGTGACAGTGGAAGCAGCAGTAGACCTGCTGTGCAGTTGTCCCACATCCTGTCTTTGGGTTGGAGGGAGGATACTCTCTTTCCCATGCCCCTTAATAATCTTCAAGCAAATCCCATTTCACCACACTTGGCACTAGAGAGTATCTGAATTGTCTCTTAAGTTTATAAGGAAGATGTGTTAAGGTGCTAGGTGGGCTCATGATGACTGTTACAGATGGTCAGGAATTTCCTAGACAACTGTTTTTCCAACAGAAAAATTTAGTTTTTGCAAAAAGTCCATATTTTAATTTTGCTGAAATTTGTTGATTTTTCCTCTGAAAAATAGAAAATTCATTTCAGGTCAGGTTGACATTAGTCTGCCTTCACCTGAGCCCCAGTTGTGCCTCATGGGAATTGTACTTCAGGTGCCTCACACCCCCATTTCTTGCCTATGGGCATAGCTCCAAAGCCGGGCTCCATTTCCCATAAAGCATCATGGTCACAGGCCTCTGATGAGGCACCATGGTGGATCAGAAAGATCATTTATCATTTCAGAAATGTTTCTTATGTGTGAAGTTTTTATATTGACTTATTTTGATTTAGTAAGAAAACTATTGAAATTTACTATGGGATGGAATTTTTGCTTTTCAGTGAGCTCTACTGATCCTCCATCCCCATAGAAATAGTTGGAATTTCTCATCTACACCAGTCCAGTCTGACATAGCCAATTACCAAATATAATTTAATTACATGCTTTGAGCAGGGGGTTGGAATAGATGACCTCTTGAGGTCCCTTCCAACCCTGATATTCTATGATATTCTTTAGCACGGTTGGCACATGGAGACAAAAAACATTTCCTACCATATGGGAGCCAGTTGAAACTTCATATTATGAAATAGATTTAAAGCAACAACCTCTTGACATAGGTGAAGTTTCAGATTTCATCCCATTTTAAATGATCTAAGACCCAGAAATAAATTAATCTAGGAGTGCTGTGATTGTAGTTTGTAAATTACAAACTGAATAGGGTATATTAGTCCTTTATAGTCTCCCCTTCATCTGTTATAAATGTTCGAGTCTTTTACAGCTAATGGCACAATAACTATGTTAAGTAAGGGAGAATTAATATGTATCCTTTACTTAAAAGTTCTATTTAGGCAAACTGTTGGAGTCTTGCTGGCTTCTGTGTTACTATAAAGTCTTCTTCCATGAAACCTGAGAGTTAAGGCCAAACTTGCTAACTATCAAGATGAGACAAAATGCCTGCATCTCTATAGACCAGCTTCGATTTCCTTCAGCTCTTAATTAGGGAGATATTTCACTGGAAGTTTGATAAACAAGAGATTTGGGTTGTATTTACACAGGTAACTTTTAGATTGGAGGTAAAGGTTTGGAGATAGAGTGTTCTTGCTTTATGTGAAGCAATTTGCAAGTCCCCACATGTTGGTGCAGAATAGTTCAAAATTGTGTGTGCCTGCACACTGTAAATACATCACCCCTAGTAAGACTGGTTGACAAACCATATTTCCTCTTTTCACACAAATGCAAAAAAGAGTTTTACAGGCTTGTTTTCATGATTTGGTTGCTTTTTCTTTCAGTTAGCTTATTTTACAAAAAAAAAAATCATGCATTTTGCTGCAGAAAAATCATTGTGGTGAAAATTCATAGTTTTTATCCACCATCATCTGTTTGAAAAGAAAGTCTGTTTGCGCCAGTGGAGTGTTATAGTCTCATATCAAGAGAGAGTTTCTTGGAGGCTGGGCCTAGGTTGTGGAACAAATCCTACAGAAATTAAGGACCATCAAACAAACCTATCTTCTGCTACAAATGCAAGATGCATTTCTTTGCCTGGTCTAACACAAAACAGTGTGTACATAACAAAAGACCTCAAAACCCACTGTGTTGGGGTGGTCTACTCACCGCCAAGATGTCATCTCTTCCTGGTCAATCTGGGAAATAGCTTGCCAGGCCAATACACTTTCCGAAGATTGCACAACATCTGTTGGTCTCTCCATTTGCAACCCCTCTCTTGGTCTACAAGCTGCTACTGCTGCCTCATTATAACTCTGCCCAGGTCACTATATCCATTTTTCTCTTCAGGGGCATCAAAGTTTTTCTTCAACAGCTATCCTAGGCAGTTTTCCCATTCACTGCCTTGTAGTACTACACCTTCAGCAACTAGCAGGGGAACTCAATCCTGCCCTGTAGGATCCTCTAGACAGCAGTCAAGGTCTATTCCCCTGTAAACCTTACTGCCTATCCCACCTTCCTCCCTTTCTGGGTTTGCCAGCCCAAATAGACCTCCTTCTTCCAGGGAGTGGCTACAGACTTTCCCAGCAGCCCCCTGCTGCTACCAATTTCCTTCCTTTATAGCCCCAACCCAGCTTGTTCCTCCTCAGCTGGGCTCCCTCATTTAGTCAGGGGATTACTTGGCCGCCTGATTTCCCACAATTGTGGCTTGCTGAGTTAATTAGCTTCTCACTCTGTATTAACTCTTTCCAGGCAAGTGTGGGGTAATTAGCCCATCACACTTACCAAAACCAAATATATCACATATGCATTCTCACCCTGTGCAGAGCATAAAGACCAAACCACATGTGACAGATATTAGCCATATCACTTAGTCCAGTACTGGAAGATGTTCATACTGTGATGATGAATGTGGTATAAGGCCTTGAATAGAATACATGTTGTTACTAATCATGAGTGTCTGAAGTTTTGCTAGTCATGCTCTCCATAGATAGAAGGGACAATAACATGGGAGAAGTACCTGGCAGTAAGGAGTGCCATCCATGCAAAATTCTCTGTCTTTGAATTCTGAGGAGATTCTCCACCTAAACTATGACTGACTATGGCCCTTATGCTTTTTTCATTGAAGTCAGTTATAGTCTACTCCTGGGGTAATTCTGCACTACTGCAGAATTTGCATACAATTTATGTTCTGTGCAGAATTTCCTTTCCCCCACAGAATTGGCACTGAAGAGCTGCTGTCCACTACTAGGGGCTGCTGGACCCAGCAGAGCCTAGCTCCCCGGCTCACAAATAGAAGACACTGCCAAGGGGAGGGGGAGGAGGAGCTTTAAGGTTTCTGGCAGCTGCAGTTCCCAGCATACCCTGAAGGAAGGAGGTGGCATGCAGGAAACTCCATACAAGCCTGGGACCCACCCTCACACTGTTTCTCCCTCTTGATCCCTGGGAGGGGGGTGCAGGTATCTGGACTGGGGGGCACCCCATGGCTAGGCTCTGGGGGTGTGCCCTGCTGAAGCTAAGCTGGGGGGAGGGATTGTGGGTATCAGACCCCCAGCTCAGCTCTGTAGAAAAAAGGGGGGAAGAGAAAGAGGAATTGGAGTGTCATAGGGGTTTATTTAAACTCTCTACTCCTGGAGGATTTTTTGTGTGTGTCTGTTTTATTACAGGCAGTTGCTGACAGGTATCTTGAAATAAATTACCAAAATATTGAAACTGGTGTGATTATATTTGTTATTTTGACAACTAAAATATGCAGAATTTTAAAATATTGTGTGCAGAATTTTTAGACACAATATCCACAGGAGTAATAGTCTTTCCATCAGCTTCATTAGGACCTTGATCAGCACCCAGATCAGCATTAACTTGGGGGGGGTTCCCCCACCTCAGTGTGAATGCCTCCATTCTTCAAGGGGGACAGCAGCCACCCAGGGAAACCAGAAGTTGGAAAATAACACAGATGCTAGGAGTTTCCAATCTCCTAAATAATAAGATGGTTGGACTGACCTAGATCCATCTAAGTCATCTCAAAAATTCTCTCAGTGAAAGCTGCACCACCCAGGATGTTGGCATATATGTAATTATTGTATATTTGCGCATCATGTTTCTCATTTATTTACTCAGTCACACTCCATTCTACTGCAGCAGCTTTTTCATTTTGGCCCTGCTCTAATTTGAAAGTTCTTAAATGCAGTTATGTATTAATGAATTTACAAGGGGTGGATAACTTTCTTTTGTGGCACATGAACAGTAATAACACTAGCTGTTTTCCATCAATAGGAGGGTGAGCTACTTAGGGGAAGACAGTGAGCACCAGAAACTTCCATTTAGCTCAACTGGGACTCAGTTCCCATCAGGCAAGATCCTCAGCCAGTATCAATCCACATAGCTCTGATAAAGCCAATGCAGCTTCAGAGCTTTCCATCATCTGAAGCTACTGAGAAAGAAGTGCTGAGTACCCACAACTATCCCTAAGGATCAAGTTATTAATGTTGGGGCAATGGAGATTAAAGGTACATAATCATATATTGTATGATTCAGTGCAGAGAAATGTCAGAGTTGAGAGCCAATACTAAACATTATCGATCATTTGCTGTAGTAGCTTCCACCTGCATCCAGTCACACAATAGCTTCTCAAGAGATTGTTTCCTGCAACTGTAGACAGTTTTTCAATCATATTTGATAAAAATGTGGCTTTGGCAAATTATTCACCCTAGGGCATACGTTGCTAAAAAGAGATCGTAAAAATGATTTGTACGTACAAGGAATTTAAAATTTATGGCTCTGATTTTTAAATTTGCAAATAAATGTTCAGCTTAAGGAACTTATCATAAAGGATTTATATATATATATATATATATATATATATATATATATAAATAAAATCATCCTCTAATGATGCATTCCGTATCAGAGATGTTCAATCCTGCAGCACAATTTCTGACCTTAAATGCCAAGCACATTTAAATTGAAAGTTCATAATGCAGATTTTAAAATATGAGCATAGGCAAGCATGGTTGGATACAATTTAAATTATTCTGGAGAGCATATCTCAGAGAGGCAAGTGCTGCAGCCCTTAAAAGAGGCGCATCTCTCTCTCTCTTATAAGGTAAAGGTAGTTATTTGTTCAGTCTCTTGAAACAGAGCAAGCAATTCAAGCTAACAGATGAATGTGCCACTAGAGTGCATGCATACTTTAAGTGTATTATTTCTGACCAATGAACAATCCAGAAACAATTTATAAGTTTATTTTTGAAGATATTTCCATTTCTTAAAGTGGCTATTACATAAAAGAGTGAGTGTGTGTAGAAGAATATCTGAATAAATATTGCAACTTAAATTAGCACACTATCCATCTCCTGTACTTTATTAGTGTATTGTGATAGCAATGTAGTCTGTAGCTTCTTCCCCTGCTGCCCAACAGATCTATTCATGGGGGACCCAGGAAAGGGAGGAAGGAGAGAAGAGAAAAAGGAGGGAGGTGGGAGAAAACAGAGAAAGGACACTGAGGAGGGAGCAAGGAGATGATAGGAGTAAGGAACAAAGCCATATCCAACATGGCTCTATTGAAGTCAATAAATCTACTGATTTACATCAGCTGATGAACTGACCCAACTGTTCCTTGACATTCTGAAGAGTTTAGATACATTTTTCACTTCTGGTTTCCTGCTAGTCGAGGAATCAAAATGTTGTTGTACTGAGGGAGCAGAGAGGGGAAGAAGAGGCTGTTTTTCTGGGATTTCTTGCAAGAACTGGATACAGAAGGAGTGGAGCTCTGAGGTGGCCCTGTTCTCTAGTTGTTCTCTCTCTGAACAAAAACTCATAAGGATTCAGATTGATAGATTTTTTTTCTTTTCTTTTAAGGCCAAAAGGGACAACTACAATCACCTAGTCTGGCATCCTGCATAACATTGTTTGGAATTTCATTAAGTAATTCTGGCAACAAATTTTTGTGATTGAGATACAGATTTTGTTGTTTGTTTTAAAACCAGGGTGTCCATGCTTATTTTGGAGACTTCATGTGATGGAGAATCCAATAAGTCCTCATGGAAGTTGTTCCAATGATTACTTATTCTAGCCATTAAATAATTGCACCTTAGCTCTAGCTCGAATGTATTTAGCTTTAGCTTCCAGCCACTAGATCTTGTTATTCCTCTGTCTGCTAGATTAAAGAGCCCCCACTCTATCACCACAGATTTCCCATTGTAGGTACTTCACAAATCATGATCAAGCAACCTCCTTACCTTCCCTCTGATAGAAAATTTAATCTCCCATCTTTCAATGTAAGGCATATTTCCCAGTCCTGGAGTCATTCTTACAGTTCTTTTGCAAATGTGTTCCAGCGTTTCAACCTGTTTCAAGTGTTGACAGCAGAACTGGCCACAACATTCCAGTAATGGTCTCACCAGTGATATATTCAGTGGCAACCAGGAGCGGCGCCAGGGTTTTTGGCGCCCTAGGCGGGGAGTCCTTCCACGCTCCCGGTCTTCGGGGCACTTCAGCGGCGGGTCCCGGAGCGCGGAAGGACCCCCCCCACCTCCGAATTGCCACTGAGGGCGGCAAAATGCCGTCCCCCCAAATCCTGGCACCCTAGGTGACCGCCTAGGTCGCCTAAATGGAAGCGCCGGCCCTGGTGGCAATACTACCTCCCAACTGCCATTCAATACTGTCCTGTTAAAAGACTAATGACCTCTCATCATACTGGAAGTCCTTGCCCCTAACTTGTTTCCAAAATATCACTGCTTTCCAGGATACAGTCACCCATCCTGCAAGTGTGACCTACATCTAGGGAAGAAAAGAGGATGTATGTTGCATTTGGTTGTGTTAAAACGCATATTGTTCAAATGAACCCAGCTCACCAAGTGATGCAGATTTCTCTGTATACTGAGCTGTCCGTATTTACTACTTCACACATTTTTGGGCTCAGGATGCTGAATATACAGTCTCTTTATGAAATGGGGGATGTGGAAAACATCCTATAATCATATGCAATACTATTATCAGCAAAACCTTCACTGTTACTGTTTTATTAGAGAGTGAGTTTTCTGTAGCACAGCGGTTCACATACTGTGGGTTGGGACACCATTTTAATGATGTTTCCAGGGCTGGCATTAGATTTGTTTGGGCCTGGAGCTGGAGCCCCACTGCCTGGGGCTGAAGCCGAAACCTGAGCCTCACTGCCTGGGGCTGAAGCCAAAGCCCAAGGGCTTTAGCCCTGGGCAGCAGGGCTCAGGTTATAGCTCCCCCCTTCCCTGCCCGGGGCTGAAGCCCTTTGGCTTTGGGTCCCCCCCCGCCCAGGGCAGTGGGGCTTGGAGGGACTCAGACTTCTATACAACCCTCCTGAGGTCATCTAGAACTGTTTGTTGTCAGAAGGGCGTCATGGAACAATGAAGTTTGAGAACCCCTGCTGTAGCTCACACTGAGCAGAGGTGCTTGTGTATATTTCTGATAGGCTAAAATTCATGGGAGTTGAGGTAGCAGAGATCTACTTGAGTGAGCTACTCTAATTTTGCTGATGGGCTCATGTGATGAATCTACATTTTAGAGTGGATGCCCTACCTTAAAACATTGTCCTTAGTGCTAAGAGTTCTCCAGAACCCTTTTCAGAGCACCTACAACCAAAATTGAGACCAATGATCAGCTGGGTAGCAGCTCAGAATGTTTCTCTGGTTCTCACATGGAGCCAAATGTGTTTATCCCCATTTATTTTATTCTTACATTGTAATTGTATGTTCAGCGGAGCTGTCTTTTCTACCACTGTGGTGGTAGAAAGTTTTTCCTCCCTTTAAACTGAGGTTCACTGCAAATGAAAGTCATTGACCCATATGTTGCCATCTTCTTCCCTTTCTTTATTTTCCCTCTCCCTCTCTTTTCTTCTCTCTACAAGAAACAGCTCTGCTGGAAATCAAGCAGAAAATTAGAGGGAATACCAATTTCAGCTCATGAAATGTTGACTGTGCTACAACTGTAGCACAAGCTAATCATTTTCCCAGTGCAAGGCTGAGCCTCAGAAATAATGATCTGCAGCCATGGTACACCTCATTATCACTGTTGCATTATCTCGTGACAGGATGATAATTAACTTATGTCAACAACAAACTTTCAAACTCTGTCAGGCAAAAGCAACAAAAAGCAGGTAGAAAAATTAACACTAGTGATTGGAAGCATTAAAATTCAGGGTCCAAGCAGGGTAAAAATAAATCAATGTTAATAAGAATTCATTTTAAACATTTCATCTGAGAATATTAGTTATGCTTCTGAGATTAGTAATATGTCACTATTTAAAAATATCATTGTCGTCGTCCCCCCCCCATCATTATTTGTGACCCCTGAAAGTGACCTCAACAAGATATATCATCTATTGTAGTGTTTAGCTTAATCAGAAAATGCAGGTGAATCACACTCAATTTAGTTTCCGTGACCAGCTCTAAAAGTAGATTCCAAATGTTATAACTAAGTGTGTAATGAATTATTGAATGGAGAGTTTAAAACTATACTTTCTGTTGCAAATGAAAAACTATAGACATTTTACTGGCGAAACAAGGTCTTAATAGATAAATAAGTACACCTCTACCCCGATATAACACGACACGATATAACACAAACTCAGATATAACACGGTAAAGCAGCGCCCCAGGGGGGCGGGGCTGCGTGCGCCGGTGGATCAAAGCATATACATAATGAGATAGAATGCGGTTTCACCTATAACACGGTAAGATTTTTTGGCTCCCGAGGAAACGTTATATCGGGGTAGAGGTGTACCGATAACACTCAATTGCCAGAAAAAAATGGTTTTGTGACAATACTACAGACAAAAAGACTTTGCTAATGTGAGGAGGAGAGGGCACAACAGTAAATTAAAGGCTAAAATTCCTTACAAGAATTTTTCAGTTACTAAAAAACTAAACAAAGTCACCATTTAAAAAGCCAATAAATTCAGAATTCTCTGCCCTCCTCCAAGCTGTTGTGTAGCTCTAGGCAGTTCTGAGCACATCTACCAGATCAAGCCCCATGTGGGAGGTAGGTAGTGGATTGCCTATCTCCCTTACAGTTTGTGGATTGCTCTAGGGCTTAGGATCCTGGATACCTACCGTGAGACAGCAATGCACATGCTCAGAGCCAGAAACTTAGGGGATGAATGAGTTTAGGCGCCTACAGGGTTAGGCAGCAGCCAAACAGGAGTTTTGTGGATCACCCTGGCATGTAAAAATGGGACAAAATAAGCAGTTGTAGAAGTTATTCCTGTTTCAGACGAGGAACCCAGGCTTGGGTCATGACCACCTAAGAGTGCAACTACACTGCAGATGAGGGTATAATTTCTAGCTTGAGTAGATGTACCTATGCTAGCTTTGATCAAGCTAGCATGTTTAAAAACAGCAGCATAGCTGCAGGCGACCTGACTACAATCCTGCCTGACCCCCATGGTATGTGTTTGGACAGCTAGCCCATGCTGCCACCAGCACAGACACCGTGCTATGTTTATATGCATACTAGGAGAACCAAAAAAAAAAAAAAAAAAAAAAAAACGACAAGACGACTGAAAGCAAAGGAGACAAGGTAAATTCAAATGCAGTCCTAGATTTTGGGTGTGCTGCAGTGACCCTAGACAGTTCCTTTAAGTGAGAAGGAATTTTCTAGCCTGCAAATTATCCTGAGATACACAGGGCAGGTGCACAGAGGGGAGAGAAAGGTCTATAGCTTCTCAGTTGTGCCAAGCTCCTCCTTTATCTGATGCATACCTGCTCCTGTCTGCCTCTTCGGACAATCTTGTTCTTCTCAGATCCCCTAAACGTGAAATACCAATTACTTTGCCTGGGCCCTTATGCTTAAATCCACCACTGGTTCATCTCAAGACATCTCAACTAAGCTAAGTTCTCAAGACATCTCAAGACTAAATGTGCCCAATTTTGTTAACCTTTCCGCATAGGTCAGGTTTCCTAGATCTTTCATAATTTTTGTTGCTCTTCTCTGCAGTTCGTCCACGTACTTTAAAGTTTTGCACCCAGAACTTAATTGACGCCAACTGAGGCCTCCTGGATTTTAAGGTGCCAATCTCATTGTCCATCCAACAGTGGACAACTGTGCCTCCACCCTTATGAAACACGCTAATAGAAGCTCTTGGGTTTTCAAATACCATCTGCAGGTCCCTCCTTCCCCCCATGTATGGGAGCATGCGACTCAATAATAAATAATAGCACTTTATATATAGCACTTCACAGGCTTTGAGCTGTAGACATACAACTTTCATTGATGTCAATGAGTGTTAGACCTATGTAACAGATTAGAATACAGTGCAAGCACTGTACCAGTTTTCACTAAGAAATCATCAGAACCCGTGTGACCCTGATAAGATTTATAGTCTCAGATTTATATGTCATCTAGGGCTTGTTCCACTGAGCACCAATGCAGCTCCTTTAAGGTGGAATCCAGTTCTTTTTAACAGTGCACAGCAACACTACAGAACAAGAAGTGAAGAGAAATACTGTATCCAATTGCAACTTCAGAGGGAATTCAGGATCAGCTTGACTTCCCTGAAGGAACAAGTCAGGTCTTCGGCTAGGCAAATATATCTTTTAGCTGTAAATATCATACAACTTCTCACTATTTATCTTTTTAAATACTCACATTACATTTAGCAAATTTTAGATGCCAAAGGGGGAGCACAAGAGTTTGTTTTAGGGAGAGGGCACACATTGAGTCAAATTCTTAGCTAGAGTAAATCAATTACTTCAATGTATTTACACTGAAGTATGCCCTCTGAGAATGTGGCCCCTATTGCTCTCTCCATCGTGTTTTTTGTTTAAGTTAGTTAAAAACCTAATCACAAACGTAGTCCAAGTTTCAGCAGGAAAATAGTCACCATGTTTTAAGTATAATTGTCACTGAAAACACTTCTATTGAGACAGACACTACTTGCATAGTATAATGTATTGTTTTTCATACTTTTCCTGCACTCGGGAGTGAGATTCACAATAGTGATTCAGATCACTTGTTTCCCCAATCTGAACAGGAAAGGTCCAAAGAAGTTCAATATATATTTTAAACACGTGCACTGTGGATATCATCCTAATTCTGACATTTAAAATGAATCACACTGACGTAAGCAACAAAAAAAATGAATCATCCTTGATTTATGGAAAAATACAAGGAAATAAAAAGTTACATAGCAAACTGTGTGAACTTGGACTCTTTTGTCTTATATTGTATTGTAGTATACAAATTTCTCCTTGATAGTAAGCAATCAGAGCTTATTTAGCTCTGCCACCTTATAAACAGAATTTAGAGAGAGGAATTTTTGTTGATACAGATTTTATCTTGGGCTCATTCTAGGGTGAAGAATGTGAATTTGTTGGTCAGATGCTGAGAAACAAAAGACTGAACAATATGACAACTCATCATCATAGACTCCTTAGTTAGACCATTGTAAATCTGGTGTAGTAAGGGCAGCTTGGTTTCATTAAGCGCATCCCAAATCCCAAGCTATACGCTTGAGTGTACTCTGCTTGCCACCAAATAGGACCAAGTGCCTAGGCTCCTCCTTTTGAAGAGGCAGAAATTAACCCCAGAAACAAATGCTGCCCTCAGCTATGAAGTAATACTTATCTGTACATAATCCATCCATTATTACAAGGCAACTTTTGGGGGGCCTGTAGCGAGGCGATGGGATACCCCACAGCCCCACTGAGGGCCGAACCTCCCCTAATACCGACATGGGCGGAGCCACCAGGTCCGGTGCCTGCCCCTCAGAGGTCACGGTGCCGACCCGGAAGTATAAAAGCCCACTTGCAGAGCTCAGTGGAGCCCACGCCGGCGGAGAGAGCAGACGTCTCTGGCCGAGCTCCCGCTTGGGAGACAGCCGCAGGCCGCGACCGGCCTGCTGACTTACCAGGCCTGCCGAGCCTACCCCTCGCCCGCTACCCCGAGGAGGACTGGCCAAGCCTGCCCCGTGCCAGCTACCCCGAGGAGGAGCCAAGCCTGCCCCGTGCCAGCTACCCCGAGGAGGAGCCAAGCCTACCTCTCGCCCGCTACCCCGAGGAGGACTGGCCAAGCCTGCCCCGTGCCAGCTACCCCGAGGAGGAGCCAAGCCTGCCCCGTGCCAGCTACCCTGAGGAGGAGCTGAGCCTGCCCTTTGCCCGGTACCCTGAGGAGCCGATGCTGGTCGAGAGCACCGAGGACACTAGGACGGCCCAGGTACCATACAAGGGGGAGTGTGGAAGTAGCCCGGGGGCAGCCGACCCCAGTCTGGCTGCTGCACTGCCAGAGCCGATGTCAGTGTGTTGCGGCCAGGATCCTCACTGACAGCAGCGAGTTTCCGCCGCTGCTAGGGCCCCGGGCTGGGACGCAGTGGAGTGGGAGGGCCTGCGTCCCCCCTGCCACCCACTCCTTGGGTGGCAGACTCCCCCTTTTTCCCTGGCCTAGAGAGGCTGGGTTTCTGACTAACTATTTGCTTGCTGCCCCACCCTGACCTAGGACCTGGGCTCCTACAAACCCTGACCCAGCCCCTGCTTAAGGGCCTGGGCCTCTGATTGACTATTTGATTACTGCCCTGCCCTGACTTAAGGCCTGGGCTGCTATAGACTTTGCCTCAGCCCTTGCTTAAGGGCCTGCATTTGGACCTCTTGGCTCAGCCCCTGCTTACGGGCCTGAGCCCCTAACTGTGGGTCTGCGGTCCCCGACTGCCGCCAGACCAGAGCAAGGTGGTGGGATACCCCACATCCCCGCTGAGGGCCGAACCTCGGCCCAAAACTACTACAGGGCCCTATTAGGAGTCCAATAAACCTCCTCTCCAGCAGTAGGATAAAGTACCAGGTCCCCAGTGCTTACATATGCAGAGGAATAATCTCTACTCTGACGGAGATTTCAAATTGACCCCAGGCCCACTCTTAGTCATAAACAAGATACCCTCTTCCCCTCATGCTGGTCACTGGAACTCTGGTGCAGGCTTGGAGGGGTGAATCCTGGTTTCTGCTGTATTGCCTGTAGTTCATTCCCACAACCATCGGTGGGTCAGGGCTCCTCCTTTGGGTCAAGGCGCTCTTTGGACCAACTCACTCCAGCAGCCTAGGAGTGGATTCACTGTTGGCAAACCCCCTCAAGGCTGGGAACGGCAAAGCAAGCTCTCCTGATCTGGTTTCCTTACCAACAGCCACTTTGTGGTGATCTGCCTCTTCTTATGACTCAATACTCCAGCCAAAGCACGTATAGTTTCCCCCCACCCCTTTCAGGGTAACAGAGAGTCCAACAAATACAGTCTAATATTGTTACATCAGGTTTTCAGTCTAACTGACCGGCCCTCATACCCTCTCATCTCAAGGCTTTTAAAAGTTCTTCTTTCCATATGAGCAGCCTTCATGTCACTTTTCTCAGTAAATGGTAGGAGGAAACCCCCCCTCCTCCTCCTCAGACCCCAGAGTGAACAGTCAAGGTCTGTACATTTACACCCACCCACTACTTCCCTAGGCTTCTTCCTACTTCAGCCTGTCAGCAGGACTTTCCCACATTTCTGTGCACCCTGTGTACTTCGCAGACTCCACAGCATCTTAAGGTTCACTCTTTTGTCAAGGCAAGGGCTCCCATTTGGAATCCCCCAACATATCCAAACTGAAAGTATATATACCAAACACACCCATTTCTGCCCACCTCATGTTTAAGGTTTTCTCTCCTAGGTTTCCCCTATGCTTTGTTCCTCAGCTGAATGCCTCCCTGGGCTTTTTCTCCAGACACCCAGTCTTGTGAGGGCTCACCACCAGATCTTTCTCCACCACAGTGGCTTTTCCATCTATCTCCTGAGCTCTTGGCAGAATTCTCTGCTCAGGAGAGGATCCCAGTACCAGCTCTCACCTCTCCATTTCTTCTATGACCCTGTCAGTATCCCTCCACTACTCAAGAATTCAAGCTCTTAAGCTGCTCTTTGTTCTGCTGCTTCTGCTCTGAAATTCCTCTCTTTACACTAACAACCTAGCTGGGACTCCTCTTTAATTGGGTCTAGCCCATCCTCCAGCTGCAATTGAGTGCACTAATTGAGATCTCCAACTCTCCTTTACCCTTCACTGGCACTGCAAGGGTTTACACCCCATCACAGGCAGCAACATGTGCTCAGGCCTCAGCCCTGTAAGTCTTCTGTATACCCCCCCAATGCTAGCTGATTGGTACAGAGCCAATTAAGTGGCCTACAACCAATTGCCTGTCCCCACTTGCTCCTAGGGTGACCAGATGTCCCGATTTTATAGGGACAGTTCCAATATTTGGGCCTTTGTCTTATATAGGTGCCTATTACCCCCCACCCCATCCCGATTTTTCAAACTTGCTGTCTGGTCACCCAACTTGCTCCTGCCTTGGGGCATCATCCCTCGTCTCTAGTAAGAAACAGGCTGGCAGCAGGAAGTCAGGATAGGATTTCCTCCCAGTCCCTCTGTCAGCCAGGGCTTGATGGGGTCAGCAGAGAGGAGCTGATCCCACTCAGGGCTATGACTGGCCCTTTCTCACTGCAGCCATGTGGGTATGGCCCAGCAGCTCTACATTACAGTAACACAATTGTCTTCAATATAGTTACTGTGAACGCCCAGCTCTGATGGAAAGAGACTAGGAGAACACCACAGTTTTCTACAAGCATTTAATCAAATCTTTAAATTAGTTCACTTTGGCTGTGCCTGTCCACCTTTGGTATTCACATTACAGGAACTGCTGAGTGATAAGTGAACATGCAGCCTGACACTCCCGCATTCACACTAGACGTGTCGGTCTTATTCAGTGGGACACAGCAGGAGAACTCCTTCACCAGTGCCAACTCACAGGGACAGTTAAAGAAGCCATACAGGATCTAGCCACACCATTTGCAACTAAGACCACGCACATACATGCATTTGCCTTGTGTCATTGCAATGAGAGTTTAAATTTCAACACATGACCCATCAAGTAAAATTTATAGTAACCTTGTGACGGGGGCTGGCCTGACTGGTACTGCCACCTAGTGGTCAGGTTGCTGCCTCCCAGCACCCCCCTTTTCTGTGGCATCCCTCAACAGCAACCAATCACTCTAACACCGTTCCGTGACTCGACCCTCCAACTGGTTCACCAATTGAGTTTGCCCCTTCCAGGATAAGAGAATCCAAGAGTCCAACAGGAAGGGCCTTCTGCCAACCTCTGGCCCTGTGGATGGCAAACCTTTGACTTGAGGCTTACAAAGTCTCTACCTCTCCTTTCCAGAGGGGAGAGAAAGGAAGCTTATGCCCCCTCCACAAAAAGAGTTTTTGGTAGGTTCACACTCTCCCATTACTAGGGTTTCAGGCTGTCTGTGATCAGCTCCTGTCCCCTGTCAGGCTCCTGGTTCAAGACTCCTCTTCCCAAGCTCCTCTCCGCTCTTAGTTCCTACATCTCCTCCCCAGGGCCTGAAGTAGATACCACTTACAAGCCCTGCTCTTGAAGTAAGAACTTCTGCTGTGTCCTTACTCGGGAGCTCTCCGGATAGATTTGCCTCCCTTTTGAGCTGTCTGCTTCCTTTTAAGCCCTTCCTCCAGCTTCAGCTGGCTCTGCAGGTGTGGCGGGGTGGAATCACTTAGGCCCAGAACTGGTCCTTAATTCCTTCTGTCACGGTGTGGGATTTATACAGTCCCATCACAAACCTATTTTTTCTAGGAATGATCTAGAAACAGAACTTCTCAGCTTAGCTATGGGATCGGGCTAGATAATGCAGGAGAGTTCTGTGTGGCTCAGTAAAGAATAGGTTTAAACATTTTGTGACAAAGTTCCTCCTCTATCTTGGTGGGTCCTGTGCTTATTGGCGGATTTTCTTGCCGCAGAGATTCACCATGTGGGTTGGGGAACAGCCCAGAGACCTTCCCCTCTGGGAGAACCCACAGTCCAGGTCAATTGGGAGGTTTGGGGGGAACCCGGGCCCGCCCTCTACTCCAGGTTCCAGCCCAGGACCCTGTGGACTGCAGCTGTCTATAGTGCCTCCTGTAACAGCTGCATGACAGCTACAACTCCCTGGGCTACTTCCCCATGGCCTCCTCCAAACACCTTCTTTATTCTCACCAAAGGACCTTCCTCCTGGTGTCTGATAACGCTTGTGCTCCTCAGTCCTCCAGCAGCACACCCTCTCTCTCAGCTCCTTGAGCCTCTTGCTCCCAGCTCCTCACACTCACACCACAAACTGAAGTGAGCTCCTTTTTAAAACCCAGGTGCCCTGATTAGCCTGCCTTAATTGATTCTAGAAGCTTCTTCTTAATTGGCTCCAGGTGTCCTAATTAACCTGCCTGCCTTAACTGGTTCTAGCAGGTTCCTGATTACTCTAGTACAGCCCCTGCTCTGGTCACTCAGGGAACAGAAAACTACTCATCCAGTGACCAGTATATTTGCCCTCTACCAGACTCCTGTACCCCACTGGTCTGGGTCTGTCACAATTTCTAAAATTCCCTCATCTTGCTTATCTGCTACCTCTACCTAAACTGCAACCTTCTGCCAACAGTGGCAATAATAAGAGTTACATTCATTCAATTAAGTCACAGAAACATCATCATGTGTTATGTGACCAAGCATAACTGAACAGTAGAGCTAGAGTTTTGAATGAGTAGTAACAAATATTTACATTGATCAATCCACAAATACACAAAATAAGATGAAGGAAAAAATTAGAAAATGCTTAAATGGAAGGAAATCATGAACTACTCTTGGATATTTTGCAAAGCTAAATGTATTTAGTATATTATTCAATCAGTTATTCACTTAACTTTTTTTTTTTTGGGGTAGCACTGATTTGTGGGAAATGTTCCTTATGTTATAGGATGGTCCCTATATATTTGAGCATATGAAGCTTTTTCTTGCACCCTCCACATTTCTTTAAACAATAATAAAAATATTTCAAAATGCTCTCAGAACTATTTAGAAAACAATTTGCCAATGTATAACATTCGCTTCCCATTCTTGTGTGTGGTGTCTAGAAGAAAAGACATTTGTGATGTTACTACACTGACTTATACACAGTATATTATGTGATGGCAAAGGGCCAGATCTCAGATGGTGTAAATCAGCATAGCTCCACTGGAGTCAAGAAACAAGATGCAAGGAACAAACATTCAATAAGAGGTCTAAATCAAAGGTTTAGGGCCAGATACTCAGCTAGTGAAACTTGAAGTTACCCCAGCTGAGAACCTGGCTCAAAGGTCTGGTCTATATTAGAAATGTTTGCCGGTATAGTAATCTCAGTCAGGGGTGTGATTTTTTAAATAATATTTCTGTACTGGAAAAAGCCCTAGTTGAGACACAGTTATACCAGCATAGCAGTGCTTTTGCGGGCACTTTTATTTTACTTGGGGAACACCAGGAGCAGCATGTTTCTGACACTGCAAGCTGTGTTCACATTAGGAACATTTTTCTGGTATACCTGTACCAGTATAGCTACACTGGCAAAGCTTTTCTAGTGCACACTAGGCCAGATAATTTAATTTAGATGCCCTTATGGAATGTCTGTTTCTTCAGATGAACAGCTGAATTTAGGCAAACTATTGTGTGCACAAAATGTACTTCTATTTTGCATGCACAGTTACCACAATTGTCTGTGCAAATTAAGTAAATAGGTAACTGCATGCACATATCACCAAAACTGGCTGTTAGCATGTGCAATTACCTGATTCTTTAAAAACATGATGAGTTGTATATT
The DNA here is from genome assembly GCF_028017835.1 of Emys orbicularis. Lineage (NCBI taxonomy): Eukaryota > Metazoa > Chordata > Testudines > Emydidae > Emys > Emys orbicularis. Next base: position 90,124,706 of record NC_088686.1, on the reverse strand, counting down.
AGTGCAAAGCAAACAGAGTAGATAAACTTTATCTTCCTTAAAATACACTGTTGGCTAGTCTCTTAAGTATTTACTAAAAATAAACCAAATTGTTGTCAGTACAAATTATTTGCTGACAAGTATTAAAAAAAGAGGGTGACAAGAAAATATCAAATCATCGTTGATAAAGTTTGCCGATGACACAAAAATTGGGGGAGTGGTAAATAAAGCAATGGACAGACCACTGATACAGAGTGATCTGGATGATGTAGCAAACTGGGAACAAGCAAACAATATGAATTTTAATATAGCTAAATGTAAATATAAACATCTGGGAACACAGAATACAGGTCATACTTACATGATGGTGGATGCTATCCTGGAAGCAGTGACTCTGAAAAAGATTTGGGGTCATGGCAGATAATCAGCTGAACATGAGCATCCAGTGTGACTGGCAAAAGGGCTAGAGGTGAGCCTTGGATGCATAAACAGGGGGATCTCAAGTAGGAGTACAGAAGTTATTTTACCTCAGTATTTGGCACTGTTGTGACTGCTGCTTGTAATTCTGTGTCCAGTTCAGGTGTCCACAATTAAAGGATGTTGATAAATTGGAGAGGGTTCAGACAAAAGCCACAAGATTGACTGAAAGATTGGAAAACATGCTTTAAAGTGATAAATAGATTGAGCTCCTTAAGTCTATCTTAACAAAGAGAAGGTTAAGGGGTGACTCGATTAAAGTCTATAAGTACTTATGTGGGAAACAAATATTTAATAATGGGCTCTTCATTCTAGCATATAATTTTTCAGTCAAGATTAGATTTTTTTCTAAAAGATATGTTCTAGGAATTATTTTGGGGAAGTTCTATAACCTGTTTTATGGAGGAAGTCAGACTCCTTAGATGATCATATTTTTAATTCAAAGTCATGATTTTTTTTAGAAATGCTTTCAGCCAATTTCTAATCATGTGTAGTCGAAGTTGTTAATCAGGCAGCAAGTGTCCCCATTTTCTTAATTATTTAATTCTGATCAACTGCATTTTTACAGAGGGTGCTTTTAGGGCATAACAGCAGCATAGGTATGTGTGCGAATGGGAAGCAGTTCTGTTGAATGGATTGGTTATGTGGTTATGGGTGACTGATGATCTAAATACACAAAGACAGCAGGTTCTTTATGAGAAAGTAAAGCATGTCTGTAGTTTTACTGGAAGATATCAATGCTTGTATAAGACAGAGCTGTACTAGATCAACTGTAACTTCAGTATCTACATTTGTCTGTGGTACATTTTAGTTATGCTCTCTAGTGGCTTTGTTTTTCATGTATCACGCTTTAAATATCTCTAAGGTCTCTGCTGTCTGCAGGTACAGGGATTCCTGTTGTGTTCAGTTCAATTCACTGTGACACACATTGGGCCTGATTCTCCACTTTGGGACACCATTTCTATGCTGGTCGTATTCAGTTGCTTTAAAGTGGAATTATACCAGCATAAAACTGGGGTGATACATGGGTGAATCAAGCCCACTGTGTGTTCTCTAATGGAGACTTCACCTTTATTCTCTCTTGCATTGGTTGCTTTCTTTATCTAAAATAAATTTCACTCTGATTGTTTGGCCTTTGTGTATGTTATCACATAACATTGTCTTTTGCTTTCATCAGGCCACGTGCAAAAGACTTGTATGGCCCATTCCAAACTATTGCTTGATCCCTGTTCCTTTTTAGTAATTCTCTTTTTTCAAAGATGTGCAAAGGATTCCTGAGATGGAAGTATCCAGCTCATGTAATTTAAATAAGAGAAGTTCATTGCGCTCTCCTTTATATTATGCAAAAATCACTGAAATGGCAAAAGAAATCCCTTAAACATATGATGTACAATCACCTTTGTTTCCCATAAGGCAAGGAGTAGCATGACAGAATTTATTCATAGCTGTACAATACTCTCTGGGCTGATTATGCCTTGTTGACCCTAGTCCATTACATTCGTCATTGCTTTACATACAGCTAACAATAGCTGGCTGCTTCTATTGTCAGAGTGCCCAAAGTGCTTTGAGATCAATGGATGGAAAGTGCTACATAAGAGCTAAGGGTTACGATGATGAGCACTAATGTATCAGACTGGAATTGTTTTGAAGGACAAAACAAATTTATTTTAAAAAGATTTTCAAAACACTTCTCATTTCATTTTATGCCCATGAAGTGAGTTCTCTCTCTTTTATTCTAGATTCACAACACTCCATGTTCATCTCAGACATTTAAATACTGCTCTACTATTATCTCATAGGTATATCTACATAAAAGGAAATCACTTTGGGCCTGAGTCTGTCACCAGTGCATACAGAAATTGTATTGATTTCACTTGGAAGACTGTCTGTGGAACAGCTGAAGAATTGGGCCCATATCAAGAGTACATGTGATATAACTGAAGGACTAACCATGCTCTAAGCACTACACAAAATCTAGCCCTATACCTGAAACAAATATTTGTTATGTAATCATCTACTGGAACATATAACTTTTGCATGCTTAGCATCAGATAACATGAAACAGTGTTATACCTAGGTCAGGAATTTCTCTGCACACTTAAGTGTTATCCGGCAGAAGATTTTACAATGTGAATACAAAGCTGAAAGAGTTGGACTTTCTATCTCCTAATTTTATCAAGGAGAAAAGTACTAATAAAGAAAAGCACAGACATAAATGTGTTCTTCCAAAATACAACAGAAGATTAATTTTAATTGGAAATTATTTAAAAAAACTGAACAGATTCTAACTTCTCTCCTCCACAAACTTTGTATGCATTCAAATTTTAGAATTTGGATCTGGATCTGAACGTTGCAATTTGGCCTCATCTTTATAATGGTTGAGCCAAAACTGGGTCTGAAAATTTTCAGGTGTTAGAAATTCAGATGAAAATCTGAGTTTTGCTGCTTGGGCCTATCCCAAAATTAAAATTTTGGAACTCCTGAACCTCAAAATATTTGGGTGTTTCATTTGGATAAGCATCCAAAAGTTTAGCTCCAAATTTTTAGGGCTGCAAATTTAGGCCGGGATTCTCAAAGGACCCTAAGGGAGTGAGGTGCCCAACGCTCATTGATTTTCAGTGGGAGTTGGACACCTAGTTCCAATATTTTCCATTGAAAATTCCAATCTTGTCCTCTACATTTCAGAGGAACAAGCTCTACACTCACAAGGATCCAAGAAATGCAAAAGCAACAACACGTGCGAAAATGATAAATACATGGTGAAAAAAGTTAAGCAACCCTTTCAAAATTCACAAGAGTTCAGTCTGAGTTTTGGTGCAAGTCCAAGTCAATTGCTTTTTCAACAAACCACATTCAAATAAAGCCGCACCATATAAGAGCCAGTCTTCTTCCATTTACTAGTGAGACTGTTTAGTCCTAATCATTACCCCTGGAATAGAGAGTAGAACTAAGAGGAGGGCAAGTAATATTTAGATCTAACTTCAGCAGTGACATAAATAATAATAGTTAATACTTATATAATACCATACAGCTCTCAATCTTAAAACACTGTGTAAAGAAAGTTAAATTATTAATCCCACATTGCAGATGGGGAAATTTAGGTACACAGAGATTAAATGATTTACCCCAAATTATACAAGTCAGTAGCAGAGTCAGGAATAGCATTCAGCTCAGTGCCCCATCCACTGGAGCAAGCTCCTTGATGTCTAAGGTAGGTATGTGCTGATGACCTAAATGGCTCCTTCTCCCTGTTTGTAAGAATAACTTACCTAGGGAAAACTGCATGGGGGAAGGGGTTGTCCTGGACTGCCAGCAGAAGAAGCCAGGTATTCCACCCTTAAATCGTGGTTATTGGGGATGTCTTCCAGATGTAAGGGGCATCAGCACAGAAGCCCCCTTACCAGTGTCTGGACAGAATAGTTCCCAGGGGAGCTGTTTTTCCAGGGAGGTCCCAAACAGCAGGCTACCCATAGAATGCCCCTTGAAGCGATTGGCATTTCCAAATTTCATCATGAAGGGATCTAGCAGACTCTATAATATTTATTTGCTGTCTTCTCCCAACAGGGTCTGAGCTGGGAGATTCCAGTGGCCCCCTCCAAATCCCACATATATCCAGATCCCCTTTAGAGGCATTTGGACCAACCAGGTGTACAATATCATTCATTTCCAATGGAGAATTTGGACCCCTATCTCTATTGCAAAATAGGAGCCAAAGTCATTCCACTTCATTTTGGGTACTGTACATATAGGCAAGATTTAAAAAAAAAATCACTTTATAAGAGCTCAGAAAATTTGTCCTAGAAATAACCCATCTTTTTAAAAAGCCCTCTCCAAACTGGTTAGGCCCACAGCACTGGGGATTGAGCATAATTAAAGCTATTTTTTGTAAGGTTAAAATATGCCTGCAATGTTACATAATTAAAGATGCTTGCTGACACTGTAAAATATGCCTGCTAGTTATAGCATCCAAATGCCACAAACAAGAATACTTTAAAGCAACAAGTCTGAAAATTATCACTGTGCCTCATAACTCTATGACATTAGTCTGAGTGCTGGAAAGTATTTTACACATAGATATAAAAATGTTTGCAAGAGCAACTACTGTATGTAAAAGAGTATTTTTAACCAAAATAATAATAAATGATAAATAATAAATATTAATAATAATAATAATATTTCTTCTGCCTGGGAGACATGTTTGAAATAAGCTACCCATAAAGAAAAACATGAAAGCTGAACTGTGGTTGGAAAAAAAAGCCCTAAAATGTTTCCTTTGAAAAGAAAAATGTCTCAGACAAATCTGATAAGAATTTATATAATGGAGTCCAGAGAATATGAAACACTGAATTAATATTTTCAGACCTCTACCCTGCAGTTATCAGCTCCCTTTAAAAGCAAATTAATCTACGAATACAATTGGGCCCTTTTTTACCCTTCAGACTACATAAGATGCATCATGGAAACTGTTAGCTACATTTTTAAAATGAGATAATTCTATTGTTATCTTTCCTTGCTGTGCTACTTAATTTGGGTCAGCAAATCAGCACCTGAATACATATAAGTAAGTGAACTTAAATATAAAGTAAAGCAAATATTCAAATAAACATGGAAATTAATAAGAAAAACTGAACAGTGACACTGACTAAATAATTAATATCAGTACACAGTGTCAGTAATTGTCTTCTTGGCTTGCTTTCTATTGGCTCCTTCTGATTATGACTTGATGCGTTTCACTAGGGGTAATATTGTTGCAAGTGCAAGGGAAATGTAGGTAATAACCACAGCTGGAATTTGGCCAGTGCACCAGGATTAACACCCCAACTTTTAAGAAAAGAACCATGGGATCTTTAAAGACCACAAATGGCCAAGACTTCATTTTTATGTCTCATCTGAAAAGCGGTATCACCTGTAGCACAGTGTTCCCAACCATCTTCCTGGGCCGTTGGTTCAGCAGAGTCTCAGAAGGAGAGATCCATGTACTAAATTGTCAAACACCATTCATGCAGGTTTTCCTTGGAAGTCTCCCATTAATTGACCTGCTTTGACCCTTCTCAGTTTGTGAGATCTGGCAGGAGCACAGCCTATGGTGGTATGGCTGCAAGTGTTGTTTTTGATGTAGTCTTTTTGCCCCACATGTCCATTAACACATTAACTCTCATCAACCCAACCCATGAAAATATATATGAATAAACAGAACAAACATGCTCAGCATAACATCTTTTTCCTTGTCGAATTAAATTCTTTATATATAAAACATACCTAGAAGTCTCACGACAGGAATTCTGGAAAAGCCTGGCCTAAGCTGCATTTTTGCTGATAGCAGTTTTTGTGGAAAAATCAAACTCACACAAACACACTTATTCTGTACAGAGTGAGAAAAGATGACAGTATGTTTATTCATTTTAGTTCACTAATATGTTTTAATGTTAATCGGGTTCGCAGTACATTTGAAATCTAGAGCCAGATTATCAACTTGTGTAAATTAGCTCCATTGATTTAATTTCTCTATGTAGATTTACAAGGGCTAAGGATCTGGTCCTGCATTTCAGATTTAGTGAAGAAACCTTGCACTACTACTTTACATGTTTTCCTTTCTCTAGCAAAATTAACGTGTATTCTGTGGTATAGCATTTTCCTGAAATACTGATGAAGTAAAAGTCCTGTACTCTACTCACCTGCAATATCATAAATGAATAGCCACAAGCAACTCCATTCCTTTCTAATCTTTACATTTTCATTCCCTCAAGGAATGGTAGGAACTTTCCTAACCTCCAGTCTTTCTACAGGGAGTGTTAGCAAACATACTTCTCTACAAATGAATATATATAACTTGGCCTACGCAGAAGTTTCTATACAATATCTTTCATGCATTTCTTATATTTATTTCATCTTATACTTTATTCTAGTTTGTAACATTTTTTCATAAATTATGATGTTTCTCTAGACTAATATATTTGGATAATGGAAAGCTTTGGGTAAATTTTGGTACCTATAGTATATTTCTTTACTCCCCTTAGGCCACAGACTTGTCATAATTGGGTGCAGCATCACTGAAATCAGTAGAGTTGTACTTGCTAACACCAGGTCTGAATTTGGCCCTGTATCTTTGCTAGAAACTTTCTTCAGATTTGGACCTGGTATTAGCAGGTTATGTTTGCTAACACTCCCGGTAGAAAGACTGGAGGTTCGGAAAGTTCCTACCATTCCTTGAGGGAATGAAAATGTAAAGATTAGAAAGGAATGGAGTTCTTGTGTCTATTCATTTATGATATTGCAGGTCAGTAGTGTACATATATGCTTTCGAAGCTAAGTATCAAATAGCTAGCCATGCAGTAAATGAAATTAGCACGCACACACACAAAATTTCAACTAACTAAATTAAAGAAAATTGTGACCTGCTCACAGACATTCCACAAACAGAAATTTACCATACCATTTTTAATTTTGAATGATTTGCTCAGCTCTAACACTGGATGCCTTGGAGATAAGTGGATTTTACGCATTTACTCACCTGCTGATTAGGACGCTGTATCTGTTAGTTCCAGAGCTCTGCCTACTGCCCTTGTTATTTAATGAGGCTATGAGGTTGTGCCCTTCAGCCTTAGTATCTTAAATCAGCCTGACGGAGCTAAAAGCCAGGAGAGGAGTGGGTTGGCAAGTGGGCGAAGAAAGCGCTGGGATCAGTTCATCTACATAATTCTGTAATAATTCACATCTGCTTTATACGGACCATGGAAGCAGCAAGAAACCTGTCTCTTTGACATCTTGTTTATTAAATGTTCTTTATCATATACAGGGTACTGCTTCTCTGACTGGCTTTAGCAGTCTAGTGTGGTATTATCACTCATCTGCTCCTTTTGTAAGTAATTGCTATGGACATCAAGTGCTGTATCATTAAAGCCTCTAGGACTGATTTTATTGAACATATTTTGTGAGACGGAGCCACTTTGGAATTGCTTTGTTTGTGACCTCTGGACTGTATCATTGCACTGTGCTCCACAGCTGCCTTAGACAGGAGTAGCACAAATACTTCCTCCGAGTTTCTGTGATGGCCACACTCAGCAACCTATGCTTTTTTCAATACCCAAAGCCCTAAAAATATAGGTGACCAGCCTTTGCTATAGTATTGCAGTGCTCTCCTCCTTAATAAAAGCCAAAATATAACGCAGACCCTTTTCCTCCCTTTCCAGCTGACACTAAAGATTTTGGGCTAGATTCTAACTTGGCCTACATGCCTGCACGTAAGCGTGAGGGAATAAGAAGCCCCTTGCTCCACTCTGTGTGTACCTGCACAGTCTACCCCAATGCTAATTATCAGTCCACTAGATTAAGAGGGCACTGCCACCTGCTACTCCCTCCCTGTCACCCTGAGTAGATGAGATGGATGGGATGGGTTGTAATTTGCTGCTGACATAAAGCATTGGCTGTTTCCTCTGGCTGCTGCTGAAGTAATCTGTGCCCGGTACAGGACTGGTGCGTGTTGTTTCCCCTCGGGAGCAAGGTCGGAATCAGGCTAGGAGCAATTCTGCTCTGTCCCTTACTCCAGGCTTGAGGAGTGATGTACTTCCCGCTTGAGGGTGGCAGAGTCTGGCTTATACATATTTGTTTGCCTTTGGAGTCTTTATTTATTGTGTGCATGGGTAGGTTAATAAAGGCTATTTTTTTATGCCAGTTCTGGTATCTGCTTGCTGGACTATGCTGTCTTTTTGAAATATTTGTTTTGAGTTTTCTTACTACTCAGAGGCATGTGGATACAGGCACCACCACATAAATACAAACTCGTTATTTTAGGAGTGAGAGTGAATTCTGTTTGAATGCACATTTGTTTTTTTCTGCTCAGCAGGCTGGGCTATTTGTTGTTCTAATGTTGCTTTCAGTTACGCTTGTGGCTTATATCCTGGAGTCAGAAACATTCACATGCCCTATACTTGAGATTGCCTGCAGAAATAGATGAAGCACTTTCTCTAGGATCCCTGTACCGAAGTCCTTAAAAGAGTGTTGACTAGATAAACACTAAGAATTTCAAGATTTCCCCCAATGAGATTAAAAACAGAAAGACAAGAAGGAATGTGTGTCTCTAACAATATGTTAAAGTGACATGCTGAGCGGAATTCATGACATTGGGCCTGATTCTCCACCATGTTACACAGTTTTAAGCGATATAGCTACATTGATGTAAATGGAACTACTCAATACAAAACTGGTATAACACAATGAGGCATCAAGGCTTTGGCTTCAAACTGAGCATGTCTGTCCCCTATTTATTTTAATCACCAGTGCTCAGACTTTTTTCCTTGTATCTCCTATTTCTGGAGGAGTGTTTGTGTAAAGCGTACCAACAGAAAACTGCAGTCATTCATATTAATTTAGAGACAAATCCTGCATTCTCTGCTCAAGAAAAATGTCCATTGATGCTCTTTACTTTTCAGTCCTCACCCATCCCCCAACCAAAGCAGTTGCTGGAGGGAGAACAAATAACTGAGTCCTCCTAGAGATCCAACTGAGAGCCTGGAGATCATCCAGTGTCAGCACTACCTCATAATAGGGCAGGGGACTGAAGACATCCATGGATAAAGAGGAAGCAGAATAAAATGAGGATTTGGACAGAGCCAAAGCTACAGGGAGGACAACTGGCCAGATCTTCAGCTAGAGTAAAGCAGGGTAGTTCCAGCTTCAATGAAACTACATCAATTTATACAAGCTGAGAATTTGATCCCATATTTCTGCTCATGCTACTTCTCCTCAGATCTTTCCTATGATAATACAGCTGAAAGGGATGATCTGTTCTCTGTTCCATGCAATCTCCTTCCTGGAACCTTCTTCCATCCAGCCTCTCATCTAAACATGTTTGTAGCTCAGTTCCTGTGCTGATTATTTCCTCGCTGTCTGAGTCAGGAGTGCTGGAAATGACCTTTATAAAACCTTACCTTTCCCTTCTCACCAGATAGCAGTTCTGAGTTTTATCCATTTATAGAGATTTGCCTTCCCCTTACTCTGAATTTATTATATGAGCCCTTTGAATCTTGCCTCAGTACTGAAGCTGCTCTGATTTGGATGTTAATTACAGTTTCTTTGTTGCAATTCAAAATCAATTGCCATGCTGATTCTTTTAGATCTTGCTGTTGCTTCTGACTCCATGGCCATCTGCTGAAGAGAAGATGTACAACATTTGTAACTGACAGGTTGGTTAAACATTCATTGCTTCTGACTGCCAGTGGATCTGAATCTCCTCTCACATTGATTTTACTCTGGTCTGACTCACTGACTTTATTTGAATTATCCCAGTTGAGACCAATGTAAGTGAGAGAAGAATCAGGCCCAGTGTATGTCTATTATCTCAGCTCTGGTGTGTTCCACAGTCCCTCTACTGCTTGATATTGTTCCTTATCTATATGCTACCACTTAATCAACAGATTCAAAATCTTTGAGTTTCTACTTCAACTGTATGTCGATGATGTTCAACTACGTTTTCCTCTTTTAAATTCTCTGTCTCCAAGGTGCTATCAGTGCTGCTGGACTGATTCTAATTTATTCACTCTTGGCGTATGGTACATGTAAATGCAAGTAAATGTTAGAAGGCAGATGACATCCCCTATGAGCTCTGGGAGGTATTTAGTTATAATTCCAGGAGGCTAAATAACAACTCTTTTAAACTCAGTTATATTCTTAAAGACCTTTTGGATCCAAAGCTGATGTATTAGGCTTGTATCCCTTTTACAGACAGTGAAATCTATGTTCTAGTTGGAAAATATGCCTCACTCTTTATTCGAAAGCTCCTGATGGTGAGTTACTTGGCTCATATCTTTATTGCTATTGGGTCATTAAAAAAAGAACAATAAAAATGCAAAATCCAAAATAACCAACATATAATTTGTTTATTCTAAATTCTGCATTTTACATGTTCATTGTATTTTAGTAAAATATTACCTCTGACCAAAATAATTAATATTGATTTCCTTTTTGGTAGAAGTCTGAAAAATCTTGGGAACACAAGAACATAGGCATTACCTATTAGTTGAGAACAGTCCAGGGAATAATATTTACATTACTTATTTGTAAAGCAGTTATTGATCTGGCTTATAGAACTTTAAGATGGTCCCTTTAAAACCTAGATGGACATACCTTGGTGACCATTGAACCACGTGTACTCTTGCCATACAACTTTCTTTCACTTTTCTTACTCAGCTCTGGAACTGTGGAATGTCTTTTAAGGGTTCTGGAAATACTGGTTCTGATTTTCCACTCCATTATTCCAGTTTTAAGTCACTCTGATTCCACTGACATCAATGGAGTTACACAGCTGAAAAACACTGGTGTAATGGAATGGACAATCAGGGCCATTAAATTCAGACCTTTTGCCATCCCACATCAGGTCTTTGATTTTCACTGCAAATCTTTTACTTTATTCCAAAAATACTTTGGGATGTGATGTTATATTTGATTAATCAGATAACAAAAATGATGTTTATGGCCACATCAATGAAAAAAGTCCCTATTGTTAAGCCACTAGACCTATACTCTGAGCTTTGTGTTGTGAGAATTAGTGAGAACTGCAGCATATAAAATTACACGTCTTATACATGCCTTATTTTTTCTTCGGATATGAAGATGAAAGTTCTGAGCTATAGATGCCACAAGGAAGCGTGGCTAATAAAAATGCATGTGAGAGAGCCATAGCCAACGTACTAGATTGAGGGAATTGTAGATTCAATAATATTTCCTCTTAGTAAATTAAAAAGAACAACCTTGTCTTATAAGTACAATGCAGGTTTATGACAACTTTCTGAATAGTTGATATTGTGAGCTAGCAGCGAGCAGCGGTCGGCAAACAGGGCGGCTAACAGGGGAGTTTAAGTGGGAGTTTACAGGGGGAGGTGGAAGGGGAGGCAGTAGGGCGCGGCGGTCGGTGTGCTCTGTTTCCCCAGAGGCTGCAGGCAGAGACCATGGCAGCCATGAGCCAGGCAGCAGGGGACACAATGCAAATGAAAGCATGTAGCAGCTGCGGTATGTATATAGTCCTAGCAGGTGCACCTGATCAGAGGTATGTCTGTATGAAATGCCGCCTACTTGCCCTGTTAGAGGAAAAGGTTCGGGGGTTGGAGATGCAGGTAGAGACCCTGGTAGAGTTTAGAAGGGGGTTTGAGCAGCTAATGGAGCAAAGGCAAGGGGTGACTGAAGGGGAATGCTCGGGGGTGCAGGTGGAAGCGGGGGCTATGGTCTGTGAGGGGGGAATGTCGGGGGGAGAACAAGAGCAGTGGAAGCATGTGACCGTGAGAAGCAGGCCAAGGAAAAGGAGAGCTAGTGAGGGGGAAATAGAACTCAGGAACAGGTTTGGGTGTTTGGCTAACGAGGAGGGGACGCAGCAGGTGGTAACTGATGGTGGGAGGCAGAGGAAGAAAAGAAGGGCAGCTAGTCCAATAGACAGGGGGGAGGAGTTGATGGAGACGGCATCAATACTCGGCCCCGGGAGGATACAGGATGGCAATAGGGGGACTATAAGGGAAAATGGAGACAGACAGGAGTTACGGCCGCAGGGAACAGGGGATAGATTGGTAGATTGCGCTGCCCCTAGGCAAAGGCAGGTTTATGTGATTGGGGACTCCTTACTGAGGAGGTTAGACAGGCCTGTGACCAGGGCGGACCCAGAAAACAGAAGGGTGTGCTGTCTGCCGGGCGCTAAGATACGGGATGTGGACCTGCGGTTGAAAAGGATCCTAAAAGGAGCAGGTAAGAACCCCTTGATCGTCCTTCACGTAGGAACGAATGACACGGCTAGGTTCTCGCTAGAGAGAATCAAGGGAGATTATGCCAGGCTGGGGAAGACGCTAAAGGAAGTTGAGGCTCAGATTATCTTCAGTGGGATTCTGCCTGTTCCTAGAGAAGGACAGCAAAGGGCAGACAGAATTGTGAGGATAAATAGCTGGCTGAGGGAGTGGTGCTATAAGGAGGGCTTTGGGATGTATGGCCACTGGGAGGCTTTCGGGGACAGACAGCTGTTCTCGCGGGATGGACTTCACCTGAGTAGGGAAGGAAATAGACTTCTGGGAGGGAGGCTGGCTCATCTCATCAAAAGGGCTTTAAACTAGGAACTTGGGGGAGACGGTTGGGAGATGTCCAGTTAATCTCCACGCCAGATTCCAACACTGAAAAAGAGGGCAAAGAGATAAGCACAGATATAGATAGGGGTAAGGAATTGGACATTAGAAGGAGGGGGCGGATGGATGCTACGGGGTCCGTACCAAAGTGCATAACTAATGGGAGAAAGGATAGACAGCATACGGTAAGATGTTTATACACCAATGCGAGAAGCCTAGGTAACAAAATGGAGGAATTGGAGCTCCTGGTCCAAGAAATGAAACCTGATATCATAGGAATAACCGAATCATGGTGGAACTGTAGTCATGACTGGAGTACAGGTATCGAAGGGTATGTGCTGTTTAGGAATGACCGGAAAAAAGGTAAAGGTGGGGGTGTGGCACTGTATGTGAATAATGAGCTAAAATGTAAAGAAATAATAAGTGATGGAATGGATAAGACAGAGTCTGTCTGGGCAATGATTACACTGGGTAAAAGAACTACTAGAGCCTCCCCTGAGATACTGCTTGGGGTGTGCTATAGACCGCCGGGATCTAGCCTGGATGCGGACAGAGAACTATTTAATGTTTTTAAGGAAGTAAAAACTAATAAGAGCTGTGTGATCATGGGGGACTTTAACTTCCCAGACATAGATTGGGGAACAAATGCTAGTAACAATAATAGGGCTCAGATGTTCCTAGACGTGCTAGCAGATGAATTCCTTCATCAAGTAGTAGCTGAACCGACGAGGGGGGATGCCATTTTAGATTTGGTGCTGGTGAGTAGTGAAGACCTAGTTGAGGAAATGGTAGTAGGGGACAACCTTGGCTCGAGTGACCATGAGCTAATTCGGTTTAAACTAAATGGAAGGATTAACAGAAATAAAACTGTGACTAAGGTTTACGATTTCAAAAAGGCCAACTTTAATAAATTAAGGCAACTACTTAGGGAAGTGGATTGGGCTAACATACTTAGAGAGCTAAAGGCAGATGAGGCCTGGGATTATTTCAAGCTGAAGTTGCACGAGCTGTCCGAGGCCTGGATCCCGAGAAAGGGGAAACGATTAGTAGGCAGGAGAATTAGACCTAGCTGGATGAGCGGGCGTCTCAAAGGGGCGATTAAGAAAAAACAGAAAGCGTACAAAGAATGGAAGAGGGGACAGATCGGCAAGGAAACCTACCTTATTGAGGTCAGAGCATGTAGGGATGCGGTGAGAAAGGCCAAAAGCCGTGTAGAGTTGGACCTCGCGAGGGGAATTAAATCCAATAGTAAGAGGTTTTATAGCCATATAAATAGGAAGAAAACAAAGAAAGAGGAAGTGGGACCGCTGAAGCATGTAAATGGAGTGGAGATTAAGGATAATCTAGGCATGGCACAATATCTAAATGAATATTTTGCGTCGGTGTTTAATAAGGCTAATGAAGGGCTTAGGAATAGAGGGAGCGAGACAGAGGGGAATAAAGGAGGGGCGATTGCAATTACAGTATCAGAGGTGGAAGCCAAACTTGACCAGCTAAATGGGACTAAATCGGGCGGACCGGATGATCTCCATCCTAGAATATTGAAGGAGCTGGCGCGAGAAATTGCAAGCCCCTTGGCGATAATTTTTAATAAATCTGTAAACTCGGGGGTGGTACCGATGGACTGGAAAATAGCTAATGTGGTTCCTATTTTTAAGAAGGGGGAAAAAAGTGACCCGGGTAACTACAGGCCTGTTAGTTTAACTTCTGTAGTATGCAAGGTCTTGGAAAAAATTTTGAAGGAAAAAGTAGTTAAGGACCTTGAGGTGAATGGCAATTGGGACAAATTACAACATGGGTTTACGAAAGGCAGATCGTGCCAAACCAACTTGATCTCCTTCTTTGAGAAAGTAACAGACCTTCTAGATAAAGGAAATGCGGTGGATCTAATTTACCTCGATTTTAGTAAAGCGTTTGATACTGTGCCGCACGAGGAATTATTGGTTAAATTGGAAAAGATGGGGATCGATATGAAATTCCAGAGGTGGATAAAGAACTGGTTAAAGGGGAGACTGCAGCGGGTAGTACTGAAAGGTGAACTGTCGGGTTGGACGGAGGTCACCAGTGGGGTTCCTCAAGGTTCGGTTTTGGGTCCGATTTTATTCAATCTATTCGTTACTGACCTCGGAACCGAATGTAGGAGTGGGCTGATAAAGTTTGCGGATGACACCAAGTTGGGAGGTATTGCCAATTCGGAGAAGGATCGGGATATTCTGCAGGGAGACTTGGATGACCTTGTAAATTGGAGTAACAATAATAGGATGAGATTTAATAGTGAGAAGTGTAAGGTGATGCATTTAGGGATGACTAATAAAAATTTTAGTTATAAGTTAGGGACGCATAGGTTGGAAGTGACGGAGGAGGAGAAGGACCTCGGAGTCCTGGTTGATCGCAGGATGACTATGAGTCGGCAATGTGACGTGGCTGTGAAAAAAGCTAATGCGATTTTGGGATGCGTTAGGCGAGGTATTTCTAGTAGGGACAGGGAGGTGCTGCTTCCGTTATACAAGGCGCTGGTGAGACCTCATTTGGAGTACTGTGTGCAGTTCTGGTCTCCTATGTTTAAAAAGGATGAACTCAAACTGGAACGGGTACAGAGAAGGGCCACTAGGATGATCCGAGGAATGGAAAACCTTTCCTATGAAAGGAGACTCGAGGAGCTCGGTTTGTTTAGCCTAACCAAAAGAAGGCTGAGGGGGGATATGATTGCTCTCTTTAAATATATCAAAGGGATTAATACCAAGGAGGGAGAGGAATTATTTCAGCTCAGTAGTAATGTGGACACGAGAACGAATGGATATAAACTGGCCGTGGGGAAGTTTAGGCTTGAAATTAGAAGAAGGTTTCTAACCGTCAGAGGGGTGAAATTTTGGAACAGCCTTCCGAGGGAAACGGTGGGGGCGAAAGACCTTTCTGGCTTCAAGATTAGGCTTGATAAGTTTATGGAGGGAATGGTTTGAAGGGATACCGTGATTTTAGTCAATTAGGCATTAACGTGCCATCGCGGGTAAAATGAGGGTCCGGCTGTAGAATCTTGCCTGTATGCTCGGGGTTCTGCTGATCGCCATATTTGGGGTCGGGAAGGAATTTTCCTCCAGGGTAGATTGGCAGAGGCCCTGGAGGTTTTTCGCCTTCCTCCGCAGCATAGGGCAGGGGTCGCAGGCTGGAAGATTCTGTTGTGGGTGGGTCAGCTTTTGTGGCCTGCATCATGCGGGAGGTCAGACTAGATGACCATATTGGTCCCTTCTGACCTTAAAGTCTATGAGTCTATGAGTCTATAATGGAGTTTTTATATTATATAGTACCTATCAAATATCATGAGTATTTTAGTACTGTATTACAGCTCTTTTTTCCTTATCTGTATCACGAAGCTACTATGTACCAGGTTTACCACACAGTTGCTGCTGACCTCCCATTCCCAGCCCTGCCAGAAGCAGTTTCTTCTGTACTTTTATGACAGAAAATACTGTTTCAAGAACAGACTCAGCAGAGGAGGACAGGATTAATGGATTAGCAGCAGAAATGGTAACTGTGTGAAGGTTTATAATCACTAAGAAGGAGGGATGTTCCTCCCATTTCCATTACTTTTTCCTTCTCTTCTCTCCCTTTCTCATTAGAAACAAACTCTTCCCATAAACTGTAGGAGGCCATTTAATCTGAAAAAAAATTGATATAAGTCCATACCGTGTATCTGTACAATGTATCTAGTGATTGTAGGAGTCAGGCTTGTGGGATCTATTCCTGACGGTCACTGACTTGCTGAGTGAGCTTGGACAAATCACTTAACCTCCCTGGGCCCCTATTTGCCCTTAAATAGCATAGGGCTTATAATACTTTCACACACTAGAGGATTAAGGTCTTGATCCTACAAGTTACTGTACATTTTAGCCCTGATGCAGCAAAATATTTAAACATGTCCTCAACTTTAAGCATGCTAACTGTCCCATTAATTAAAATGGAATTTAAGCACAATCTTGAGTGCTTTTGTAATGGTGACAGACCCCGTTGGATCAGGGTTGAAGTATTCCCTACCTTGTAGGACCTAGCCCATATTCATTAATGTTTTTAAAAGGACTCTGAGATCCTTAGATGGGAAATGCTAGAGAAGTCCAAATCAAAATTTTTACTATTATCCCATATGCAGAAAAATACTGCTTTATTAAAAGTGGGAGATTTGATATTTAAAATTAAGTTAAATAATCATAAAATAACATTTTCCTAATGTAAAGAAGATACAGTAACTCAAAACAAGCAGGCTCCTAAACTGTTTTCCTCACAAGATTATGTGTAAATCAGCAGGGCAAGGGGCTAAGGACTAGATTGTGCTTAACCCAGAGTGGAAGTCCAAGGAAAAGGGAAGAAAGGGGACAATAAGTTCCCCTCTTTGTGCTCTTTCACAAATTCCAAGAACAATCTCAGTTCTTGAGTACAAAATGTGGGAATTTTAGCATCAAGATCTAGCCCTATTAGGTTATAGAAAGGTAGAATATTAGACGTCCCAGGGTTAGGGTGTATTATGTACTGTGTAATGGGGAATGTCAACTGCCATCGGTATAACTTGTGACAATTTTTTTGTGTGGTTGGGGATCTTGATGATCTTTCAGGAATGAGGAAATCACAGGCACTATTTGCATTTAAAAAACAAACAAAAAACAAAACCAAACCATAGCATGATTGCCAAAAGACTAATTGTTAAGTATTGGAAAAAATGCTAGGAACATAGCTGAATAGGAGAAAAAGCAAATGTGAACAGCAAATTAACAACTTACGGATACATTTGGGAAAGTTAAAAATATATGGACTTGCTGTCTTGCCCTTTCCATTGAAAATGAGGATAATTCCTGTGCTCTGTATGTGTGCACTCTGTGCTCTTCCATGTGTTTCCCCACAATACTGTTTATATTCTTCCCCAGTCCTCCTTTGAAATTATTAAAATGCTGAAATCATAAATGGAAGTTTGGAATGGTTGTCTCCTGAACCAGAGCAATAATTTCAGTGATGCTGTTACTGAAACACATATACATTCCATGATAGGGTGACCAGATACCAAGTGTGAAAAATTGGGACGGGGGTGGGGGTGGGGGTAATAGGAGCTCATATAAAAAAAACCCCAAATATTAGGACTGTCCTTATAACATCAGGACATCTGGTCACCCTATTCTATGATGACACATTGAAGAAATGGATATCATATCCAGCCAAGGCTAATAAATATATCATTCAAAAATAAATTCACTTGTTGTGAATTATCTTTAAGTCTTTTGATTTTAAGAACATTTCAAG
This sequence comes from Emys orbicularis, assembly GCF_028017835.1. Taxonomy (NCBI): domain Eukaryota; kingdom Metazoa; phylum Chordata; order Testudines; family Emydidae; genus Emys; species Emys orbicularis. The sequence continues at coordinate 90,106,872 of NC_088686.1, read as the reverse complement.
GGTTGCATAAACAGCTTGTGACTCTTGTATTAAAATCACACAGGGCCAAATCCAACTCCCATTTAAGTTAATAGGATGTTTTCTGTTGACTTAAATGAGTGTTGGCTCAAGCCCATAATAAATTAGGCTATAAACAAATTAATGACAAAGTGATTTATTATGACTGATCAGCTGCAGCAGGGGAAACCGTATGGCTCAAATTACAGTCTAGGGAGGTATGTGAAGGAGGAGCTGTTTGTATGCATTTTTGTACTAACCATGATGGGTTCGATTCTCCAGTGCGCTATGTTCACTTTACACCACTCAGGCCACACAAAGTGAATGCACTGCAGCTACAGATGGATCTGTCCCGCTCAGAGGATCTGTCCCGCTCTGAGAAACCCTCCCATGACATAAGGCTAGTAGAAGCAGCTCAGCCATCTCCTCTGCAGGCCCCCCAAAGAGTTCTGGCATAAGGGGATGTGTCAGAGAGAGAGGATATGCAGAGCAGAACTTTCCTCTGCCAATCCTCCACTGGTATAAAGAACCAAGCAGTGAAAGCCTGGGAAGAGCAGAGAAGGCAAGGTGGAAATTTCTGCCTGTTCTCTAGAGTTGGGCCCTAATCTGAACCATTAATCCAAACTCCTTTCCTGGTGAATTTAGAGATTTCAAGTAAAATGAGACACAGATTTGATCCCATCCCTACTGTTGATTTTGCCCATTTTTCTTCTTTTATGAAATCTACATATGCATTCTGTGAAAGATTTCTAAGGCCTTGTCTACACTAGCACTTTTGTTGGCAAACCTTATCAGTCAGGAGTTGGAGGGGGGGGGACCACACCCCGGACCAACATAAGTTTCACTGACAAAAGCCCCCGTTGCTATGTTGGCAGGAGATGGTCTCCCACAAACATAGCTACCGCCATTCGTTGGGGGTGGTTTCATTATGCCAACATAGAGCGGGTACACAGGAGGCCTTACAGCAGTGCTGCTGTAAGGTCCGTAGTGTAGACATAGCCTAAGTCTGATAAGTACTGGAGAAATGGAGGGAATCATCATCATCATCGAGTGTCAAACTATTTACAAAAAATAACTAATTGAATGCCACAATGCCTTAGTGAGAAAGTATCATTGAAGGCTGGGAAAAACATCATTAAAGCTGGTGAATGAAACTGCCACCCTTCATTTAAGATAGCTGTAAGAAACACGCTCCTTTATAGCAGCCTCCACCTAAAGCAAAGGCAGATGCAAGTCTGCCCAGGAATTAGAATTATGTGGGTGGAGGGCTTCCATGGGTATTGTTTTGGATTAGGATGTGTAGAGAAAGAAATAGGCAGAGAAGGAAGTGATAGACACTGCTGGGACAAGTTTGGTGTGGTGCTGGCAAAAATAGGCTTATGACTGCAAGTAAAGTTACTATCCCCTTTTGTTTGGTTCTTCCTGTTTTCAGGGAGCCAGGACTCTGTACGTTCTTTGTAAATCAGCAGGATTGCATCAAAGGTACCAACTCCATCCCCCATTTCGTCTCCTAACTCGACCAACATGCAAGACCTCCCAACTTTTGTCTAGCCACTCAGGCCCAAAAGGAGTAACAATATTTTTATCCCAGTTGATCCCAATCAAGGGACGTTAAGGCCAAAAATCCTTGGCTACAACTGAAAAAGATGTGACATTCAGCAAGGAGAAAGGATGCCCTTGGATTCCCTCAATCCTGATGTGTTGCACATGCCTCCCGGTGCAAGTTACAGCATCCTGAGGAGAAGCAGCACAAAAGGGCCAGAGCAGCAGGAAGAATCAGACCCCATTGTATTATTGCTGTGTAGAAGAAAGAGAACATTTTCCCTTTGTTAATGATATCTATTTAGACTGAAGGTCCCCAGGGCAGGGACTGACTCTTACTATGTTTGTATAGGACACATTCATATCGGTGTTGCTCAGGACATGTTATCCTTTCAGTAGAGTTTCTGATGCTTAAATCCTAAATTTAAAGGATTAGATTCGGAGTAGTGCAGTATTTTTTCCTGCCAAATTTTGTGTGATTTGTAAATCTCAGGAAAAATATCTTTAAACACCATGATGAAGGAGAACCTGTTGTTAGACTCTGAAGTCCTAGCCTCAAAGGAGAAGAATAATGCTCATGTGGAACTTAGAGTCAGACAAATATCCTCTATTGGTAGTCTAAGGACTTGTCAATATTGAATGTGCCCCCTCTAATATATAGTTCTCTTTTTCTCTCCTGGTTTACTGGAATGTTTCTTGTAAACTGGTAGTGAGATAAGCTATTAGCGCCTGCAACTATGGCCTGAATGTGTCCAAGGTAAGTTTTTGAAAAAGAAACCTTTCACAGATACTTTAGGGGAGGGTATCTGTTTTCTCCTCTGATTACATGTGATTTTTTAAATGATCTTTATACCCTTTTTGAGTTCAAGACTTCATAGGAGGGGTAGTTTTATGGTTGGAAAAAGTATTCATTACATTTGTGTGAGAGGGGAGATCAATCTTTTGATTTCAACCCTGTTGATTATACTTAAATGCATAAATAAAATGTTTAAACTTTTTATGCTAAACCGGGTATCATTTTTCAGTACGCTGGAGGCAAATTAACTGCTGTGTCAATGTAAATACATCAAGGAATCATCTACACACTCAGATAGAGCCTGGCAACATTCTGTTACTCAATGTTTTACATTGTGCCAAAACAGAGTTTTTAGACCATCGATAGAGACCATCTATCTGCCTCCTAGATACCATCCACCCTCTCTGAGGCTCATGTTATCATTCAGATCACATCATTGTATCTTCGGAAGATTTTCCACTATCACATCGTCACCTGTTTAAAGGATACAGTGTGGATAAAAATTAAACATGTATTTTTATGGTTGTTACCAACAGCAATTGTGATGCAGATCATTAGAGAGCTCCATGTTTAGAAATAAATACAAACTAGTTATTAATATGTGTTAGCAGTAATTACTGTTCTCTTGGATGTCAGTGGGGGTTCTGCCATTGACTTCAGAGGGAAAGAACCAGCCCCCACCCCACAAAGGCTATAAAGATTCAGATAAGCTCCTGCACCTATACAAAAGAACCGTTATATTTCAGGGGCAGGATCCTCAGCTGGTGTAAATTGTCATAAGTCTATTATTATTAATAAAATTATCCAAAACACAATACTTGGTGGTGATGGTGACTTCAACTACCCAGACATCTTTGGAAAATATTATCCAACAAGTCCTTGGAATGCACTGGAGACAAGATTTTATTACAAAAGATGGAGAAAATGACGAGGGGACATGCTATTCTGAATTTGATTCTGACAAACAGGAAGAAGCTAGTTGAAAATCTGAAGCTGGAAAGCAGCTTGCATTAAAGTGATCATGAAATGCTGGCATTTGAGAGTCTAAGGAATGGTAAGAAGGAAAATAGCAGAGTAAAGACAATGGACTTCAAGAAGGCAAACTCAGAATTAGCAGGTATGATCCCATGGGAAGCAAGTCTAAGGTGAAAAAAAAAGTTCAGAACAGTTGGCAGTTTTTTAGAGAGACATTATTAAGGGCACAAGAACAAACTATACAATGTGTAGGAAAGATGGGAAGTATGAGAAGAGGACACCCTGGCTTAACCAAGAGATTGTCAATGATCTGAATCTCAAGGAAGACACATACAAGAAGTGGAAACTAGGTCAAATTACAAAGGATGAATATATATATATATATATATATATATATATATAAATATATAAAACAACCACCACCACCAACACACCACAACAAGCATGTAGGGACAAAATTAGAAAAGCCAAGACACAAAATGAGGTTGAACTATCTAGGGACATGCAGGGTAACAAAAAGCATTTTACAAATACATGAGAAGCAAGAGGAAGACCAGGGACGATGACAGAAAACACAGCAATGGATAAAGTGTTAAATGCCTTATTTATTTCAGTTTTCACCAAAATAAGTTAGTAATTGGATGAGTAACAGGGAACATCAGGGTACAGTGTATGGTGTGTAAATAAATTATTAAAGACAATTTCTGGCTGCTGTACAACTGAAGTTAATGTGTTCTCTATGGATATGTGAATCATCCATGTACATGTAAGTTATGATGCATTGTTCTCCAATCTGAAATGAGACCATCTTTCTTTATCTAGGAAGAAAAGCAAGTTCCAAAGGATTCTTCATAAAAGGATAAAGATGGGATCAGTCATAGATGAGTGAATTACTCACTACATTAGCAACCTACAGCAACAAAAAACGTGTAAAATTGATCTTGTACTCAGACACTGCCAGGTAACAGGCAAAGCCAGACAAAATTATCCTTTTTTGTAAACAGTTTTCCTATAAATTTCCAAAGAAGTGTGAAATCAGTATGGGATGACAACAGGAACCAGATCTTGATATGGAGTCTACTTAGATTGATTTCATAAACAGAGTAGTGAAAAACTATTACGGTTCTCTTCTCATGTGGATTTCTCATGATTTCTCAATTTAAACAATAGTTCTAATGTACTTTGCCATTTGGATTCATGCTAGCGAGGTCCCTGCAAACTGCTGTCAATTTCAGGAGCGAGGAGCTACTGTAGCAAAAAAGTGGGGTGCTTTAACAATCCATCCTCATATGTAAACTGCCTCAGAAGAATATTGAAAAACTGTAAAGGATTCTGAAAGCAGCTACAAGAATGATTCAAGGTCTGAAAAACATGTCTTATAGTGAGAGATTAATGAAGCTGAATCTATTAGATTATCCCATAGAAGGTTAGATTATTTGGTCAGTGTCTGGAAGCACCTTTATGGGGAAGAAAGTTCTGATAATAGACAGCTTTTTTATCTAGAAGGAATGGGCTTGAGATACAATGGTTGGAAGCTGGAGGTAGACATATTCAGATTAGAAATAAGGTGTACATTTTTAATAGTGAGGGTAATTAACCATTGCCATTTACCAAGGGATGTGGTGGATTCTCCATCTTTGAGGTCTTTAAGTTTGAATTATTTCTAGAAGATATGCTATAACTGGAAAAAAGAAGTTATGGGCTTCATGCAGGAATTACTTGGTGAAGTTCTGTGCAAGAGGTCAAATTAGATGATTATGAAGTTCCCTCCTGGCTTTAAAGGCTAAAAATTGATGAACCTCTTCCCATTGCAGTATGAAAAAAAGTTAAAGTAACATAAGAATTTTAGGATTTTTTTCCCCTCTCTACAGTTTTACAATTTTTTAATTATCCACATTGCCAAAAATTATCAATAAAGAAAAAATATAGACATGTGCCTGGACTTTACAAATCTTTATGCATGTGAGTAACTTTATGCAGGGGAATAGCCCCAATGAATTCAGTGGACCTTGTTTGGTCAAGTTAAGGAGATACAAGAAAGAATACAAGCAAAAAAATAAAGTCTTAATTTATTTTTTTACTTTGCTCTACATGAAATAATGTAGATTCATCCCAGAATATAAAGTTGCTCTGTGGGAACTATTAGTCACACAATTTAGAAATCTGTTGTTACATTTTAAGCACTGGCTAGAAACAAATAGCCAGGCAGCAAATTATTCTTAGAATTGCAGTACATTGTCAGATATTTTCTTGAAACTGAAAAGCAGCGTTATTTACCCCTTCAAGCATGGCTCATCCCAGTTAGATGATGCAAAATGATGGAATCAAAGCCATGCAACAACATTCACATGGTGGAGCCAGCTAAGTTTGTTTATTTATTTATTTATTTTATTTGTTAGAATATTTTCTGTGTGACAACACTGACATGATGCAATCTAGGGAAACATGCTGAAGGAAGTGAACAGAAAATAATCCCACCACATGTAAATACGAGAATCACAAAAGAAAAGGGAGAACCAAGTGTAGATACCAGTTGTTTACTTGGCCACATAGTCTTGATATGACTTGTACACACGTGATCAATAACAGGAATATGATCAGCAGCAGAATCTTGCATATATGATCAAGATTCAAGCGAGGCAAATTTTTTTCAAATGTTTATTAAACAACATTTTCTTGATCAAAACAATTTGTGAATTTGGATCAAATTCAGAGAATAGGTTTGGCTGAAACAATGTTGTTTTTAAATAGTCAAAACTTTCATTTTGACATTTTCTAAATGAAATATTGAATTTCTAAATTTAACTAGCTTTGTTTTGTTTTAAAATGGCCAAGGGTAAAACTCTGAAAACCGATATGAACTGTTTCATTTCAGGTACAAAATATTTCATTTGATCCAAAATGAAACATTCAGGCTTTTCATTATAGCAAGAAAAGCCCAAAACATTACATTTCAGGTTGAACTGAAACTAAATTGTTTTGGGATTTTTTGATTTGGTCACTCAGCTTAATTATTCACTGCACTCTCATCAACAGCCAGCCTATGATTAGCAGCATGAGAGTAATAAGCAGAAATGTGCATGAGTTTTCAGCAATATTCACATTTACTGAGGTAAAAACAAGGCTATCCAAAATTAAAACCCCATATCTGAGTGCTGCTGAATTTTAATTGGGGAGGGGGATTCAGCATCCTACCCCCAGTTTCATTGCTGGCATCTGTCTACCCTGAGCCAGACCATAACTCTGAATTTAGTGGTGTTTAACAGCCAGCTCTGAGTCTGAATTTTGCTCCTTGGGATCAACTCTAGGAAAAATGAAATATAAACTGCCTGTTATGATTAGAGCTGGTTAGGGAATGGTTTTCCTGTACTGGGAAAATGTGAGACTTCTAAGCTTTTAGAATAAAATGGGATATTTTGACTATGTTGTAACTTTTTTCCATTTTTTTCCAAAATGAGAAATTAGTCGAAACCATTTTCCGTGAACAGTTACAGTTTTGAAAAAAACCAGTCCAAAAATTCCCAATCAGCTCTAGTAATGATCCATTCAAGGCAACTAGAGGTTACAGTAAGGCAATTCAGGTTGCCTAAGTCAAGGTGGTGACAGGGAAGCTGTAAATTTCTAAGTCTCTAAAGGGATGTCAACATTGCAGCTGGGAGTGAAACTTCCAGCCGGCGTAGACAGACTCATGCTAACAGGGCTCAAACTAACATGCTAAACATAGCGTGGACAGCACCAGCAGAGACTCAGGATAGCTGCCTGTGGTTGGACCCAGGCGTTAGAGTAGGTTTGAGCTTGAGATGGTTAGCCTGAGACTCGGCCAGTGCCATAGCATTGACAACTATTTTCAGCATCCTATCGTGAGCTCCACTGACAACAAATCTGTCTGTTCAGACTGGGATGCTCACTCCCAGGTTACGTGTAGATATACTCATTTCAGCTCAGTACTGGAACTTTTTTGTGAGAGAGTCTTTCTAACTGGAATAATGCTTTTCCCTTCTTGGATCTGATCCATAGCCCACTAACATCTGTTGAATGGCTCTCATTGACTTCAGTGAGATTTGGGGAGGCCTTTTGACCTTAAGTAACATTGTAGGTTGTCTTTATTTGGAGATTCCTTGTTCAGGACCTCACAATAGAGAGCTAAATTCCCCTCTCAGGCACAAGCAAACAGCTCCCTTCATCTGCAACAAGAGTTATATGCATGCTATTATCTGAGGGAAGCATATGGTAATAATTCTTTAACATTTATGTTTGCGGTTAAATAAAATATAATTATCTGATAAGACATTGGAGTGTGAGCCAATCTTTCCTACAGCACACTTATCTACCCAAAACAGACTAAGACTAACAGAATTACTAATAGTAATTTCATTACTTTGAAAGCAATATTTTCTGGCTTCAGATCGCAGGAAGATGCAGAATTTTAAAATATTTTGTGCAGAATTTTAGAATTTTCAATTTTTTGGTGCAGAATTCCCCCAGGAGCAATGAATGATGTTCAGAACAATGGAGTCACTATCACAGTTGGGGTCTTTAGGCACTGAAGTAATACAAATACTGAAAAATTAAAACTAATTTCAGCTTGAAGTCCTCATATCCATTCAAGAGCTTGATGATGCACACTGATCCCATCACTATTATCTCCAATCCCCAGACTAATCCTGGATTTCTCAGATATCATTTTCCAATTCTGTTCTTTATTCTATACTGGAGGCTTGTCTTATAAGGTAGTAATTTTCTTTATTTTTAGTCCTTCCTGGAAATTTCACTGTTCTAACTGAAGCCAACTCTGTCTACAATACAGAAAGTAAAATGTTTGATGGTATCACTGCAGGGTTTCTCCGTGTGATTTTTTTTTAAAAATGCAGGTGCAGCAGCAGGGAACACAGTTAGAGACAGGACACGCTTGGCAGAAAAACAACAGTTCAGCTGGAAGAAAAGGAAGCAGTCGATTCTCTGCTGCTCCTGCATGTTCAAACTCACAGACAAAATCCAAAGTTTGTTTTATCGGTAGCCAGCAATAGCAAAGACTTGTCTTCAAAACAGGTGCAGACCATGAGAGCACATCACTAAATATTATCTGAAGGTCTGCCAGAGTCATTTCCGGTGCATCATCTGTGACCTCCAAAAAAAAAAAAAAAAAAAAAAGGGGCGGGGGGAGAATATTTATTGGCCTTGATGCTGACCACTACCATTTACCACAGACCACAGACGGCAAAGATGGGCAGACACACCATTTAGGATTTCACTCTAAGGCCTGGTCTACACTACGAGTTTAGGTCGAATTTAGCAGTGTTAAATCGAATTAAGCCTGGACACGTCCACACGACGAAGCCCTTTTTTTGGACTTAAAGGGCCCTTTAAACCGGTTTCTTTACTCCACCTCTGACGAGGGGATTAGTGCTGAAATCGGCCTTTGTGGGTCAGATTTGGGGTGGTGTGGACGGAATTCGACATTATTGGCCTCCGGGAGCTATCCCACAGTGTTTCATTGTGACCGCTCTGGACAGCACTCTCAACTCAGATGCACTGACCAGGTAGACAGGAAAAGCCCCGCGAACTTTTGAATTTCATTTCCTGTTTGCCCAGCATGGAGGGCACAGGTGACCACGCAGAGCTCATCAGAACAGGTAACCATGATGGAGTCCCAGGATCGCAAAAGAGCTCCAGCATGGACCGAACGGGAGGTACGGGATCTGCTCGCCATATGGGGAGACGAATCAGTGCTAGCTGAACTCCGTAGCAGTAAACGAAATGGCAAAATATTAGAAAAAGTCTCAAAGGCCATGAAGGACAGAGGCCATAACAGGGACGCACAGCAGTGCTGCGTGAAAATTAAGGAGCTAAGGCAAGCCTACCACAAAGTCAGAGAGGCAAACGGAAGGTCCGGGGCAGAGCCGCAAACATGCCGCTTCTACGCGGAGCTGCATGCCATGCTAGGGGGTGCAGCCACCACTACCCCAACCGTGTGCTTTGACTCCATCAATGGAGAATCACGCAACAGGGAAGCGGGTTCGGGGTACGAGGAAGATGATGATGAAGACAATGAAGATAGCTCACAGCAAGGAAGCAGAGAAACTGGTTTCCCCAACAGCCAGGATATGTTTATCACCCTGGACCTGGAACCAGTAACCCCCGAACTCACCCAAGGCATGCTCCCAGACCCTGAGGACACACAAGGGACCTCTGGTGAGTGTACCTTTGTAAATATTACACATGGTTTAAAAGCAAGCGTGTTTAATGATTAATGATTAATTTGCCCTGGCAATCGCGGCCAGTACAGCTACTGGAAAAGTCTGTTAACCTGTATGGGGATGGAGCGGAAATCCTCCAGGGACATCTCCAGAAAGCTCTCCTTGATGTACTCCCAAAGCCTTTGCAAAAGGTTTCTGGGGAGGGCTGCCTTATCCCGTCTGCCATGGTAGGACACTTTACCACTCCAGGCCAGTAGCACGTAGTCTGGAATCATTGCATAACAAAGCATGGCAGCGTATGGACCCAGTGTTTGCTGGCATGCAGACAACATCCATTCCTTATCGCTCTTTGTTATCCTCAGGAGAGTGATATCATTCACGGTCACCTGGTTGAAATGGGGTGATTTTATTAAGGGGACATTCAGAGGTGCCCGTTCCTGCTCGACTGAACATAAATGTTCCCCGCTGTTAGCCACGCGGTGGGGGGAGAGGGATGAAGTGATCATCCCAGAGAATTGGGTGTGTGTGGGGGGGTAGTTGGGTTTGTGCTGCATGTTAACCCGGAAACTGCAGCCCCTCCTTTTACATTGCAAACCCATTTTAAATGGCCAACCCAATGGGTGCTTGGTATGGGAAATGAGGGTGCTGCTGTTTGAAACCATTCCCACATGTTATGAAGGTTAAAAAAGCCAAAAGTCTGTGGCTTACCATGGCTGCCTGCAAGCTGAATTCTGTTGCCTGGCACTGCGTGAGTGATCTCTCACACCAAACCGGCAGGCCCTCAATATAAGAGGAAAAATGCGACTTTGTAATGAAAGCACATGTGCTGTGTAATGTGAACAGCAAAATTTAACGTGAAAGGGTGTACCCATTGTTCTCTAAAATGTGTCTTTTTTAACCACCTCTCCCTTCTCCTCCACCAGCTGCAAATGTTTCTCCTTCGCAGAGGCTAGTGAAGATTAGAAGGAGAAAACGGTGGACTTGGGATGATATGTTCTCGGAGCTCCAGATGTCCTCCCACGCTGACAGAGCACAGCAGAATGCGTGGAGGCAGTCAATGTCAGAGTGCAAAAAAGCACAATATGAACGAGAGGAGAGGTGGCGGGCTGAATCGCGGGCTGAAGAGAACAAGTGGCGGGCTGAAGAGGATAGGTGGCGTCAGCTTGCTGACAGAAGGAAAGAGTCGATGCTCTTGCTGCTGGAGCATCAAACTGATATGCTCCAGTGTATGGTCGAGCTGCAGGAAAGGTAGCAGGAGCACAGACCGCCGCTACAGCCCCTGTGTAACCAACAGCCCTGCTCCCCAAGTTCCATAGCCTCCTCACCCAGACGCCCAAGAACGCGGTGGGGGGGCCTCCGGCCACCCAGCCACTTCACCCCAGATGATTGCCCAAGCATCAGAAGGCTGGCCTTCAATAAGTGTTCAAGTTTTAAACTGCAGTGTGTCCTTTTCCTTCCCTCCCCCCGCACCCCTCCCGGGCTACCTTGGCAGTTATCCCCCAGTTGTGTGATGAATTAATAAAGAACGCATGAATGTGAAGTAACAATGACTTTATTGCCTCTGCAAGCGGTGCTCAAAGGGGGGAGGGGAGGGTGGTTAGTTTACAGGGAAGTAGCGTGAACTGGGGGTGGGGTGGGAGGGTTCATCAAGGAGAAACAAACAGAAGTTTCACACCATAGCCTGGCCAGTCACAAAACTGGTTTTCAAAGCTTCTCTGATGCGCACTGCGCCCTGCTGTACTCTTCTAACCGCCCTGGTGTCTGGCTCCGCGTAATCAGCAGCCAGGCGATTTGCCTCAACCTCCCACCCCGCCATAAATGTCTCCCCCTTACTCTCACAGATATTGTGGAGCGCACAGCAAGCAGCAATAACAATTGGAATATTGGTTTCGCTGAGGTCTATCCGAGTCAATAAACTGCGCCAGCGCGCTTTTAAACAGCCAAATGCACATTCTACCACCATTTGGCACTCAGCCTATAGTTGAACAGGTCCTGACTACTGTCCAGGCTGCCTGTGTACGGCTTCATGAGCCATGGCATTAAGGGGTAGGCTGAGTCCCCAAGGATAACGATAGGCATTTCAACATCCCCAACGGTTATTTTCTGGTCCGGGAAGAAAGTCCCTTCCTCCAGCTTTTGAAACAGACCAGAGTTCCTGAAGACGCGAGCATCATGTACCTTTCCTGGCCATCCCACGTTGATGTTAGTGAAACGTCCCTTGTGATCCACCAGGGCTTGCAGCAACATTGAAAAGTACCCCTTGCGGTTTATGTACTCGGTGGCTTGGTGCTCCGGTGACAAGATAGGGATATGGGTTCCGTCTATCGCCCCACCACAGTTTGGGAATCCCATTGCAGCAAAGCCATCCACTATGACCTGCACGTTTCCCAGAGTCACTACCCTTGATATCAGCAGGTCTTTGATTGCGTTGGCTACTTGGATCACAGCAGCCCCCACAGTAGATTTGCCCACTCCAAATTGATTCCTGACTGACCGGTAGCTGTCTGGCGTTGCAAGCTTCCACAGGGCTATCGCGACTCGCTTCTCAACTGTGAGGGCTGCTCTCATCCTGGTATTCTGGCGCTTCAGGGCAGGGGAAAGCAAGTCACAAAGTTCCACGAAAGTGCCCTTACGCATGCGAAAGTTTCGCAGCCACTGGGAATCGTCCCACACCTGCAACACGATGCGGTCCCACCAGTCTGTGCTTGTTTCCTGGGCCCAGAATCGGCGTTCCATGCCATGAACCTCCCCCAGTAACACCATGATTTGCACATTGCTGGGGCCTGTACTTTGTGAGAGGTCTATGTCCATGTCAATTTCCTCATCACTCTCGTTGCTGCGCTGCAATCGCTGCAATCGCCTGGTTTTGCTTTGGCATGTTCTGGCTCTGAATATACTCCAGGACAATGCGCATGGTGTTCATAGTGCTCATAATTGCCGCGGTGATCTGAGCGGGCTCCATGATCCCAGTGCTATGGCGTCTGGGCTGAAAAAAGGCGCGAAACTATTGTCTGACAGAGGGAGGGAGGAGCGAGTGACGACATGGCTTACAGGGAATTAAAATCAACAAAGGTGGCTGTGCATCAGGGAGAAACACAAACAACTGTCACACAGAATGGCCCCCCCAAAGATTGAACTCAAAACCCTGGGTTTAGCAGGCTGTTGATTTCATGGAGGGAGGGGGAAGCAAATGAATACAGAACAAATCTGGTCCATCTATCTTTTACATCTTAGGCTGGCAGCAGACGGTGCAGCATGACTGATAGCCATCGGCATCTTCTGGGTGCTTGGCAGAAAATGCTGCATTACGACTGCTAGTCATCATCGTCAAGACGGTTCAATAGGACTGCCGGCAGGACTGAGTCTCCAGGAGACAAAACATGTCTGCCCAGGCGCCTCTGACCGAACTCACTGAGGAGGACGACAACGACGGATACCAGTCGTAATACACCATCTACTGCCAAAAGGCAAGGAGCTGCTGCTGTATAGCAATGCAGCCCCATGTCTGCCAGCACCTAGATAGCCAATGACGGCTAGCAGTCATACTGCACCGTCTACTGCCAAAAGGCAATTAGCTGCTGCTGTGTAGCAATGCAGTACCACATCTGCCGGCACCCAGATGACATATGGTGACGGTGAGCTGAGCTGAGCGGACTCCATGCTTGCCATGGTATGTTGTCTGCACAGGTAACCCAGGTAAAAAGGCGCGAATCGATTGTCTGCTGTTGCTCTGATGGAGGGGGAGGGGCCTGACGACATGTACCCAGAACCCCCCGCGACACTGTTTTTGCATCATCAGGCATTGGGATCTCAACCCAGAATTCCAATGGGCGGCAGAGACTGTGGGAACTGTGGGATAGCTACCCACAGTGCAACGCTCTGGAAGTTGACGCTAGCCTCGGTACTGTGGACGCGGTCCACCGACTTAATGCACTTAGAGCATTTTATGTGGGGACACACACAATCAACTGTATAAAACCAATTTCTATAAAACCGGCTTCTATAAATTCGACCTAATTTCGTAGTGTAGACATACCCTAAATGGGGCATTCTGCTCTAGAGCCTGGGGAGTAAATTCACTTCTTATGGGACCATTGACTTGTTCCAGCCTAAAGCAGGGTGCATAATCAAAGGTGACAAAATCTGCCATGGCAGGCTGTGGTTATGCAAGGTGGCCTCAATCTGCTTGTCAACAGGCCCTCATACTGGCAGGGCAGCAAATGGTGGATTCCCCAAGGAAGGGGAATGGCTAAGGTAGCCAAGGGGATGCTCTTATTCAGCACATGCTTTCTGAACCCTCACTTGGCTGGGCTTCCATGGAATGCCTAGTGAAAATTGCCACTGTCCTCTAAGCGGGAGGGTGATTGTGAAAACATTGCCTTTACTCCCCACCCCCACCCTCCCAAGGTGAATCCTCCTTGGGGTACAGGGACTACCACTGGTGCAGAGAATTGAAAAAAAATGAACCCTCTGTGCCAACAGGGGTGAATCTGACCCTTTAGCTTTAGCCATCAGCACCCACAGTGATAAATGGTGCAAGAGAATATGAAGAGAGCCTGAACAAACGTAATGATGATTCCCAGTAATAACTCACTCAGAATCTGTGGCCCCAAACTGCATAGAATTCTGATGACTAAGTGAAATTTCAATTCAAACTACAAGATACTTTAGGGGTAAGTCAGAAGTGAGGTCTTCCTCGTTTGAGTGTTTCTGGTTCCTCAGCTCTTACTGGAAAATCCAATTCTAAAGGCATAAAGGGACAAATCTGGTAGTCCTTATTACTCAGGCAAAACTCTCACTGAAGGTACCTGGAGTTTGACTGAAAGTCCAGTCCTATTCCAATTGAAGTGAATGGAAGTTTTGGCTGAGTAAGCACTGAGGACTTGATCATTCCCAGGTTGAAGTCAGCAGGAATTTTTCCATTGGCTTCAGTGGCAGGAAGATCAGATTTTGAGTTAGAACTGCAGGATTTGGGTTTAAGTGCAGTATCTGGGGCAAACTACTATTAAACCTAAAGCTGAGATTCATTTACATTTTGACCCCATTTTAGTTTCAATAAAACTGATGTGGAGTGAACATGGGGACAATTAAATGTGAGGTTTATGGAGCAAAATTAATGTGTTAAAAATTAATATAATCCCCAGGCTGCTGTACATATTTAGGTCACTGGCAATGCAGTTTCCTAAATCTTTCTTAGCTCCAGCCAAAAGCTTTTTAAAAGAAATATTATGGGGAAAAGAAAAAACAAAGTGGGAATTTTACTCACCATACAGTGATGATATTTATAGAGGAGGGTGAATTTAGGCATCTGTCTCTATGTATCATGGGATATCTGTAGTCAGGCACTTCCTTCTGTGCTGCACTGAACTTAATCATGAACGACCAAGGTGGACTGAGCTAGAAAGAACTTTGTTAAACCTCTTTCAGTGGCTGCAATGCTAGGATGCCAGCTCCGTAGCAACAATAATTTATACTACTTTAGAGCCATTTATTAAAGGATTTCAATACACGCCACAAATATTAATGAGTTCTTACTTATTATTGTTATTCATAAATCACCAGTGTGCTAGGCACTTTGCAGAGAGATATGAAAACTGGATCCCTGAGCCAAATAGTTTACTACCTAGGGCCAGCAAAGCACGTAAGCATGTGCTTAGTTTCAACGCTGGTGAAGTCAATAGGAGCACTCAGATACTTACAGTTATGTACATGCTTAAGTGCTTTGCTGAATCGTGATCTAAGTAAGCCTGACATTGCCTAGATAACATGGTAAGATGTGCCTCAGCTGCTTAAAATAGACAACATTTCCATACAATGGTTACGTATTAGCTCAATTTTGCAGATGGGAAAAATAAAGCCACAGAAAAAAGTAAGTGATTTATCTCCTGTCATATGACGAGTCTGTGCCAGAGCCAGGAAGAGAAGCTGTATCAGTCCTATGTTTTAGCCACAGGAGCTTCTTTCATCCCCTACAAAGAATAAGAAAGATTCTTCTTCTTTCATATGCCAATGTTGGTTGTTTGGTTTAGTCTAAATCCACAAAAGTGCACATGAACAGTTCTAATGAGACTCATTCCCTTATGCCATCTGGTGGATTCTACTTACCAATGCAGAGACATTTCAAATGACCTCATAACTTAGTATGGTTTGATATACTCACCCTCAAATTTGGGAGTTTAGAATTCATTCTCCTGATGAAAAACCATATACTTTATCTCCAGTAATATGTTGCTGGTGTAATATTTGTAAAGACATTTTCTAAAGGATAAGGTGCCATTTGAAGAATTAATAATATAATGATCCTGAATCCAGTCTTATAAATTATACATATTTCCCTTTAATATAATTGCAGATTAGTTTGCTGAGTAGGTTTAATTTAAACACTATATTTAAAACATGCCAGCATTATGCAGGATATAAATAATAGATAATCAGGAAATTTACAGATAATTTTAGAGTGCTCAAGAAACAAACAAAGTGCACGGCTCTAGTGTTTTGTTAGCAGAACTCTAGCATGGTTTCTTTTTTGTTTCATTATTACATATTTTATTTGGCAGGCAATAAAAAAAAGTTTGTAATAGTGCCCTGCAGCACTTTGCAATATTACCTAAAAATGTGCTATGTGCTGTACAGCTATAAAGCAAGAAGCAGTTACTGTCTTTAAGAGTTTACACAAAAGAACAGATCAAGACATAGTAACCAGAAGCTAAACTGAAAATATGAGTAGCTGGACTTTCAACTCATTAGTCCTGAGGTCCATGAAGTTATTTCTGATTTACACATTAGGGGAGAGGAAAAACAGCCTCAGGCACTGCAATGTTTGGGGGGCATATGAGTAACTAGATTAGACTAGGATGGATTAAATTAGATAGGTGAACTGACCCCAAATCTTCCCTTAGGTGTTGAATTTGTGCAACAAATTTTGCATCCAGGAGCACAGAAAAGTTCCTGGTTCTATATGACAAAGTTAAATGACAGAGCAAACAGCAGCCACTGCTCAAAAGATTGCACATGTGAGATGCACAGCATAAAACAATTGACTGGCAAATTATACATATATATGATAAATAAGAGAAAATATTAATTTTAAAAGTTGCTATTTGAAAATGTTCCTTTACATTCCATTTTCTGAAAAAAAATCATGTTAGATTAAATAGCAATACTCTGACCTTTTTAAAGAAAAAACTATAATATTAAATATTACCAAGTTAAGTTACACCTCTTTTATGTTCAGAGGTGGACTGAGGCTTTGTGTACACTACAGGGGAAATGCGATTTAAGCTACGCAATTTGAGTTACATGAATAGCATAACTCAAATCGACATAGCTTAGACCTACTTACCGCAGGGTCCACGCTACGGGATGTTGACTGGAGACACTCTCCCATCAACTTCCCCTACTCTTCTCAATCCGGTGGAGTACAGGAGTCGACAAGAGAAAGATCTGCAGTCAATTTATCAGGTCTTCACTAGACCTGCTAAATCGACTGCGAAGCATCGATTGCCGCTCATTGATCCCCCGGTAAGAGTAGAAAAGACCTTAGGAAGCCATTTAAACTAGATTTAAAGTATGGGATTGAGAATGCATTACAATAAGACGAGGGTTCATGTTTGACTTTGACAGCAGCAAAATGCTGCTAGTTCACAAATTTTCTGCCATTTTGTCTGATAGAGCAAAAGAACAGCTCTAATTGTAACAATAAATTAGTTCTTTCTGGCTTTGGGTCAGACCCACCAAAGCCAATCTTGTAAAACAGGTTGAAATCCAGGGATAAAAATTTGAGTCTTCTGCAATTTGAAAGGGTTTGGCTCACAGGTTCCAGTTTTGAGTTCCTGGTTTATGGCTTTGGGTTTGTGTGCAGTTTCATATACCCATCTCTTGTAACATGGTTATTTTGTCATCATTTATCCATTTTGGTAATTGAAAATTTCAGTACATATGTGACCTGATTCTCCTCTTGCTTATTCCCGTTTCCAGAATATTGACTTCAATTACATTAACTCTTGATTTACACCACTGTGAAAGGAGAATGAGATCAATGCTATCTGTGTAGGGATCATGGGCCAGATTGTCACTGGCTCTTGTGTTGGATCTCCACTTATGCTGCCTGCATGAATGCTGATCACAGTAATAGCCCCTGTGGATCAAATTACACAGGAGCAGAGGAGGACTGGTGCCATGGCCCTGAGCCTCTCTGTCCAGCCCAGAGAGGAAGACTGCTCCCTTCAGTGTGTCAATCTATGCCATCTGCCAACCTGTACTGATCAATGTCAGGAGGGGGCACAATTTTGAGGCACAATCCCACCAAGCCTGTACAGTGCCAACCCCTACACAGGTCTTTATCTGAATGGCACAATCTAGCTCTTTCTGCAGATAGAACGTGTGTTGCGAAGGGAAACAGTAAAACCCATTACAGGGTTAACATATTTCAACCATTACCACAATTACTTCTTATCCTACATAATGGGGAAAACTCCAGCTGTAATCCTGCAAAGTGTAATGTGTGGGCAGACTGCTGTGTCCATGTAGACTTTGAAGTCAATGGGGCTTTGCATGGGAACAACAATCTGCCAGTACATCACATATTGCAAGATCAGGGCCTATAGTATCTCAAACTATGTGGTAACTGTATAATTGACTTATAAACACTGTGTGCCACTAAGTTTTTATTACTTGTGAGTAAAGCTATGTGTTCATTTCCAACTAATATTATACACACACACACACACATCCCTACCTACCTCTCCTGCTTCCCCCCTTTGGAAATATATTAGTTACTATACAAATGATAGCATTAGTATGGACAAACCTTCTCTGTACATCTATATATCTAGGTTCTTATACAATATTCATCCTCAGTGGAATCTGAACACCTTGTGATGGTCAGCAGATGGGTAATTTACATCACTGTGTGTGTGTGTGTGTGTGTTTATATATTTCAAATGATATCAAAAGGGAAATAAGTTACACACATTTTCCATAGAGTTCAGTTACGTTGTAGTGAAAACTAAAGGCAACTTTCTCCACTTAAAAAAAAGTTAGTTTCATCTCTGGCCTTTCCATAAAGAAATATCTGTATAAACAAAATGGCTGAGAGTCTGATCCACAGAGATACTGAATACTACAACTGGATGATATTTTTTGACTGTAACTTTGGATTTTTAGTGTTGATTATGCTGAAGTACTTTGGTTAATAAACAACTAATAAATACACCTAAATAAATCCCCCAAATTTTGGAGGTTTCAGTTTTTCAATTTGAAAAGATTTTTTATTTTGAAAGTTCTTTAATTTTATTTTTAAATTCAAAATATTAAATACTCAAAATAAAAAAAGGTTTTGACCAGTAACAATGTTTTTCAACTTTTTGATTTGCCAAAAATCTTGAGGCCGGGGGGAAGAGGAGAGGGGGAGAGTGGGTTGATTTGACATGAAATGATTTTCCCCCCACAATTGCTTGTGAACCAAAAAAATCCATTATTTGCCCAACTTCACTGGAGATATGACAGTTTATATACAACACTTCTTATTTCAAGTCCAATACTGCAGGATGCTAAGCATCTCTTAGAAGCTACTGATCATCCTCAACTCCCATTGAAATCTAAGAGGGTAGACTGTCAGCTGGTATAGTTTCTAAAGATTTGGGGACACCACATAATTAGGTCTGATCCTGGGAACCCTTATGCACCCTTTAAGCACTAGTCCCATTAAACTCAATCAATGGTTGCAATATCAATACTTCAGCTTCTGCAGCCTTTGGTGCAGTGATTGTGCCTCTCTCTGTGTTTTGAAAACACCTAACATTTTGGATGCTACAGTGATTGAAATGATAAATAATGCCAAGTTAGGCTTTCTGGAATGGGTGGGGGGAGGTTTAATGTATACCCAATGCTCTCTGCTTTTATCTGTTTTACTCAAGATAGGACAACGCCAGGTAAAAACAAATTTGGAGCATTCAGATATATGAGACTATGGACGATGTGTGCAGATCTGGAAGCTGATGCCTTTAAAGGACAAGAGAAATAGAAGCATCTAACTATTATTTTTTCCTTCCCATTTTATTTCAAATCAGCACTGCCCAGCCAAAATCCCCTCTGTCCTTCTCCCCTTTTAATGTTAAGATGTAGGCTTCTATTATTTTTCTACTGCAGATGTGAAATTACCAAATTAACATGCTGCATTTCCTAAGCATAGATTTCCAAAGATTATCTCCACCCCAGTTTCCAGAGTACTAGACGTAAATTGTTAACAAGCTGGGCCAAGCAAAATTGAATCTGGCTTATTTATCAGAATTGCCCTCACACTTATCTTAAATGTCAGGCTTGAAAATATTTGAGTTAACATTACTCTCTCTCTCTTATCTGCTATCAGACTGCATCAGTGAAATTCCATCAAAATTGGGAAGGTTAGAGAAATTAACTTGAATTGCTCATAGTGGTACATCATCCTCATTCACTTGAGATTGTTACTCTGATAAGCATTTATGCCAATAGTGCCACATGCTGATATGTGGAAGCCACTGGCTTTCAACAGTCCATCTAGTAGTGAAGATTCATGAATCACGGGGCCCATGCATTCAGATCCTTGTGAATGCAGAGGACTGTGCTAGCAGATCTCATAGAATCATAGAATATCAGGGTTGGAAGGGACCTCAGGAGGTCATCTAGTCCAACCCCCTGCTCAAAGCAGGACCAATTCCCAACTAAATCATCCCAGCCAGGGCTTTGTCAAACCTGACCTTAACAACCTCTAAGGAAGGAGATTCCACCACCTCCCTAGATAACCCATTCCAGTGCTTCACCACCCTCCTAGTGAAAAAGTTTTTCCTAATATCCAACCTAAGCCTCCCCCACTGCAACTTGAGACCATTACTCCTTGTTCTGTCATCTGGTACCACTGGGAACAGTCTAGATCAGGGGTTGGCAACCTTTCAGAAGTGGTGTGCCAAGTCTTCATTTATTCACTCTAATTTAAGGTTTCGTGTGCCAGTAATACATTTTAAGGTTTTTAGAAGGTCTCTTTCTATAAGTCCGTAATATACAGCCAAACTATTGTTGTATGTAAAGTAAATAAGGTTTGTAAAATGTTTAAGAAGCTTCATTTAAAATTAAATTAAAATGCAGAGCCCCCCGGACCAGTGGCCAGGACCTGGGCAGTGTGAGTGCCACTGAAAATCAGCTTGCGTGCCACCTTCGGTGCACGTGCCATAGGTTGCCTACCCCTGGTCTAGATCCATCCTCTTTGGAACCCCCTTTCAGGTAGTTGAAAGCAGCTATCAAATCCCCTCTCATTCTTCTCTTCTGCAGACTAAACAATCCCAGTTCCCTCAGTCTCTCCTCACAAGTCATGTGCTCCAACCAATCTGATTGCAAGATTGCTGCTTAGATAGGATTTGACCTCCTGGTACTCACCTGATCTACTGACATGTTTACTATCAGTAAGAAGTGAATTTCTCGAGGGTTTGCAGTTAGATTTGATTACAATAAGTACCTAGAGTCTTTGATGCTTCTGAATTATCAGTCCACATTGGGAGTTTCCTTGCCACGTTCCCTCCTTCCCCATGTAATATCCCGATCCTCCTCCTACCTAGCGTGAGGTCTTGTGAGGGACATGGTGAGGCAAGTCATTGTCCCATCTGGTAGGTCTGCTTCTTCCGGAAGGTGATTCTGTTTTTACACTAGTGTTGCTCCATTTATTTCATTGGAATTCATGCTGAATAATTCACCTAGCTAGTACCTTTTCCTGTGAGCAAATCTCCCTAAGAATATAAATAGCAGAATTATTTTATAAACAAGTACATTATATATAGTGCTGGAATGACTTTTTCAGCAAGGTAGACTGGTTATCAAATAGAGAACTCTGCAATTAATGGAGGGTAAAATCCATTACCATCCATCTAGACAGAAAAACAAACACTTATCAAAACATGTCATTAAATGTCTCCAAACTTGCTGAATGTTATTTGAATGATGGGTTGTCTGCAGTCTCCTTATCTGTAACAAAGTGCTCATTCCTTACTATAGCATATGTAGGAACAGATGCAGCAGGCAAAAAATAACCTTGTGTTCATTCATTAAAAGGTTAAAGCCCTCTTATACCTGGCATTAGCAGTTGCAGTGATAAGGAAACCTCATAGTAGTTGGCAGTTCAGATGAATACAGGGCTGGCTCTAGGCACGAGCAAAACAAGCAGGTGCTTGGGGCGGCACATTTGCAGGGGGCGGCATTCGGGCCATTCTTTTTTTTTTTTTTTTAAACTCACTTCCTCCCCTCTCGCAAGGCTGCAAAAGTGGAGCCATGGAGTAGCTGGGGATCCAGCATGGGAGCTGAGAACCCACGGGACCCTGGGAGCTGTAGTTCCTTGGCTAACTCCCTGCCTATAGAGCCAGCCCTGGAGCAGGGAAAGAACTACATTTTCCAGCATTCCCTTGGCCGCTAGCCACAGGAAAGGGAGGGGGAGGGAGTGGGGAAGCTGAGACCCCATGCGCTTGCCGTGGATGGGGAGCTGGCTGCTAGAAGGGGGTGGCACTGTGAATGGGGGACAAGTATGCCCAAGGAGTAGAAGGCTTTGCCCCAGATATCCCCTTCAGAAAACTTCCCCAGACTGGATTAGGGATACTGGTGTGACCTCACCTTGCAGCAGCCCCCAAAGAAGGAATTGGGTGGACTAAATGGACAGTGCCCCTCTCTATCTGAAGCCTAGCAAGGGAGGTACGTGAATCCCACTAGAATTTAAAATGAAAATTAAGGGAGAGGAGGCTCTGCTAGAGGGCTTGGGCAGCTTTAGATACAGTACCAGGCACCTAGGAGGATTTCCACTTCTGAGCCATGGAAGCTGAAATTGGCTTTTCCTTTCCAGATTTAGCTAATATTCAGAAAGGGAATCTAGGACCTGCCTTCCAGATTTGAACACCTCAAAATTCAGAAGTGCTCAAGCTCAATTTGGGCAGCGGTTACTTCATTTCTCCCAAATCAAATATACTGATCCACTGTAACTTGCTGTAGAAAAAGTAGGATAAAATTGACCAAGAAATGCTTCCCAGTGGTTATTAGGACTGGAATTGCTATTTTCAACAGCCATTGCCTTTTTTTTTTTTTTTAGTTTTATTTGTTTAAAAGGAAGACAGTGATAATGCATTGGCAAATTTCCCATAGAAACAAAGAGTGGAACAAAAGAATAATAAAGGCACCTCAAGCTTTCCTCATTTATGGAGGACAGTCTTATAATATGCATCCAGATAGCCTCCAATCACACAAGCTGAAAATTGTTCCACTTTACTGCAGTTCTATGACCATATGGGAACCAAACCTGTCTGTGTTCTGTGCACATCCAAAATTCCTGCTGAATGACCTGCCCTGGGAGCGAGTTACCAGTGACCCAGGGCTGGGGCGGCAGGAGGTGGGGGTAGGGCACTAGTGGGGGGGGAAAGGAGGGAGCCCAGTGCTGGGGCGGCAGGGGGTGTGGGAGGGTGGGGGGAGAACCCAGGGCTGGGGTGGGGGGAAGCCAAAAATTTGTTTGCTTGGGGCAGCAAAAAACCTAGAGCCGGCCCTGGATGAATATCTTTGAAGCTTAGCTGAACTTCTTTGGTCAAGTAAGGGGCTGGATACCTAGAGAACAGGTTCTCATGACATTTCTTATACCCATACTAGTTGGTTTCAGATGGTGAATCAATACAATGGTCTCAGTTACATAGTCATTAAAGTAAATATTTTTTCCATGTTTAACAACTTTAAAATAGGTAAGATCTTCTTTAGTTCTTTTCTCCTTCCCCATCAAGGAAAAGGATTTTCTAATTCAGGCTCTATTATTTATTTGTTGGAGAGCTTTTCTCCTTTTCCCTCAGAGCACGTTGGCATGGGGACATTGAAATGGCTGTTTCTCATTGCTCTTTGTGCGTGAGCGTGATCTGACTACCATGGTAACGGGCACAATATAAGAACATGAACAGACTAGAACTCTGGTACATATGGAGAGAAGGGAGCACAATAGCACTCCTTCTTGCAATCTTGCTTAAGGATACAGGCTCCTCTATGAGCACAAAAAGAGGTGAAATACATTGAGGGCATGTTTACTGCAAATTTCACTAAATCAAGTTGAGAAATCCTTGTGTGTCACTGCATTTCAGAAATGGGGGATTATGGTAAATATAAATGAGTCTTCTGGACTTGGAACAGAAATTGGTAAACTGGTTCTGAAACGAACTTTTTTTCTGTAAAAACCCTTCGCCCAGAGCTGAACCTGAATCTTTTTTGTTGTTGGTTTGTGTCTAATATGTTCAGTTAATTTTATCCTCTTTACCATCAATATTTTTCTCCTCCAATGAGTTTGCACTTCCAGATTGTAATTAGGACCAGAAGTAGGACTTACAGAAGGCTATTCTCATCATAAATCTGGCCTGATGGGAAGCAGGAAATACTGGAGTGTAAGGTCTGATTGTGTGATATGTCCTGCCAAATTTAGCAGTCTGAGCTAGATCATAGTTCAGGAAATCATCCCAATGCTTGTGGTGTTTGGATCTGTAGTTTTGCTTCAGGCTCCTCTAATTTAAATGATTCAGAAGACGTGAAAGAGCAGAAAAAAAGGATGTTTTAGATGCCATAAGTGCGCTTTACTAGGAAGCTGGATGTCTTAGGGGAATGGCAATAAGATACAAAGACCTTCATCTCTTGGTTCTTACTCATTTTAATGTAAATGTGCTTGAAATAAGATCAAAAGTTGCTATGGTGAAGTATGACCCATGTAAATGAGTTGGTGGTGTCAATCATATAAGACTGCTACTTTTACTCATCATCATATAGAAAACACTACTAGGAAACTGCTGGTTGCAGCAGGCAGGCCAAAGATGGTTTGGAAGACTGACTGCGTTATCTGTATCATTTTCTCTCTATATCCCCCCACTGCTTTCTTAGAGGTGGTCCCTTCAGACATACTGGCACTCCTGTTTGTACTCCTGCTTCCAGTGATGTATTTGTCCTGCAGATACTTGCCAATTAAAATTGTAAATCTGATGCCTCCCACCCACCCACATACACAAACACACAAATATTTAGTAAAACCCTGAAGCAGCTTTGGAATTTATGCTCTGTGTTGAGTTAATAGGTATAGAATTTGGAGGCAGAGCGAGGGTTAAATTTGCAGCAGGTCTACATCTGAACTCCCCTTCCATTTTGTATCAGCCAATTTATTCCATCAATCATGGACTTCAAGCCGCTTCTTAGCAATCCAAAAGTACTAGCTGTGTATCTCAATAACATTTAGACCATGGATAAAAAATAACGACATAACCTACATGAAAAATAATGGGCTAGTACAGGGGTCGGCAACGTTCGGCACGCGGCTCGCCAGGGTAAGCACCCTAGCGGGCCGGGCCAGTTTATTTACCTGCTGACGCGGCAGGTTCGGCCGATCGCGGCCCCCACTGATTCTTTCAGGGGGTATAAACTACCAAAGAGTAATCTAAATGAAAATTCCAAATTAATGACAAGGTCTAACTTTTCTGGTGCATAATCAAATTCTTCCAAATACTTATTTACTGCATGTAACGATTTGTAAATAAGATTAGAGGGAGATGTGCCAGAGCTAATAGATTTTTTCAAAGTTTAATTTACAAAACCCTTTTTAAAAAACTCTAAGCAGAGTTAGACCACAGGCACATCAGGATGGAGCTCATTCACCACCTTTTCAAATCCACTGTATGTAAACAGAAAAGAGAAAAACAGCACTGTTTAAGGAAAGGTTAGAAAAGTTGATGGGATCCAGTGGAGAACAAAATCATAATTAAATCCAGTGTTTGTAACATACATGAAACTCTTCAGTGATTACTACAGAAGACAAATATAGGGAACAGTCATTGCCAAACCTGATCAGACAAGAATCCCACCTAGCCCACTATCTTGTCTCTGAAAATAGCCAGTACCAACTGCTTCAAAGAAAGGAGCAAGAACATAGTGAAGAATTGTGGACTACCCTGTCATTAGGGAAGGTTCCTTCCCAAATCCCATCAGGTAGGGGTTGGATAATGCCCTGAAGCAGGAAGGTTGATCTTCCTTGTAAAATATTTTTATGCATTTATATATTAAATTCTGAGTAATGTAATGGCAGATGTTCATAGGTGGTGCATGTTGACTGTCAGTTATTAAATACAGTGCTTTAGTGTTTCATAGCTAGACATTAGTAACTAAGGCTGGGATTGTCAGTGGAGCCCATGAGAACTAGATGTCCTAATCTCATTGAAATTCAGTGTGATATGGGTGCCTAACTACCTTCAGCTTCCTTTAAAATCCCAGCCAGGGGTCATGCAGGAACCTACCCAAACGGAGGCTTTGGCATGACTGATGCCTAATTTGTTATTGAACAGCAAATTAATACAGAAATATAAAATACCAAGATGCAAGAATAATACCCTTATGGCTATTCTTTGGCCATGGTTCAAGACACCACAGATTACAACCGGATTACAGTCAAAACATTTCATTTCAATTTTGACCCTTTTAAAAAAAATTAAGATAATTAGCTGAAATTTCACAACGGGTATTTTGAATGAGAAAAAGTTTTTTTTTTTTTAATTTAAAAGAGTCAAAATGAAACATTGCCAGTCTCAAAACTTTTCTCCAAAAAAATTTTGAGTTGAAAAATTCATCAAAATTGACCCTTTTCAACATCCTGATTAGGTATTGATGAATCACTTTTCCAACCCCCACCCTGCCAAAATAGTTTCCTTGGAAAATCCCCAACCAGCTCTAATTACAATTGTGCTAAATGCAGTATTTTGGACAATCACCACAGAATGATTTTTTTAAATAAAGGTTATTGAAAATAATACCTTTTGAATTAATAAATACTTTAAAAGTCTGTAATATGCATATGTAACATTGTAGAAGGCTCACTCACCACCTGGTGTGCCTCCTCATGGCTAGGCATGGCATAGCAGCCCTTCTGTCCTTATCGCTCCCTGCAGGCAGCTACTTGGGCCACTTGGTGGTCTGTTCAGTCTTGTGATTCAGCCCTCTGGTCAGGATGGCTAGAGCCTCCCCCTTCCAGGGTAACAATCTCATTGAGTGTCACTTAGGCTCCTAAATCAGTTAGAAAAACAACAAGGAGTCTGGTGGCACCTTAAAGACTAACAGATTCTGTTAGTCTTTAAGGTGCCACCAGACTCCTTGTTGTTTTTGTAGATACAGACTAACACGGCTACCCCCTGATACTTTAAATCAGTTAGGTATTACAACACTGAGTGCAGCGACACTTTTTAAAATCTGGGTCTTGGTAACCACATAGCAGGCTTTTGGCCCCAATCTGGGTTTAGTAGTCCTTGCCCCTTTACTTCTGAGGCTTACACTGACCCACCTGTAGAGCATGGTAGGGGAACTCAGGCCCACCCTCTGCTCTGGGTTCCAGCCCAAGGCCCTTGTAATAAGCAGCTAGCATCTGTTCCTTATGATCCTTTACTGGTTCCCTGGACACTTCCTATCTTTGCAGGCATCTGGCTTAGAACTGCACTCTCCAGTCCTCTCTCCCTAGAGTTTCAGCTCTCCATATAGCTTTTCTCAGTTTGTTGCTGAGGGACTGGAACCCATTTCTCCTGCTACCCTACCCCTTCAAGGCCAATCCCAGGATATACACTCCCTACTGCAGCTCTCCTCTCTCAGTCCTCTACTATTGCCCCTTCAATCCTTCCTTTATAGGAACCATCCAATGTGGTTCTCTCCAGCTGGGTCTAATCCAGTGGTTACCAAACTGGGGTTCGTGAACCCCTTGGGGTTCACTAAATGTTACAGGGGGTTCTTGGGAAAAAATTCCCTAATGGCAGACAGAGCTGTCCCTAGGGATCCCAGGCAGCACAGGGTCAGCAGCCCGGAGCCCCGGGGACTTCCAAGAGCTAAGCAGATCAAAGCAAGCATATCTATTACACTGAGGAGATTTATATAAAAATAAAAAATAAAAATAAAAATAAAACTTTAATTTAAACTTCAAGACTCCTTATAAGAAATGGAAAGGGAGGTGGATTTTTTTTGCTGTTTTTAAAATTAAATAGGCTGCTAGTATTGTTTTTTTAAATTATTATGAAGAACAAGTTTAAGCTTTGTTGTAACGTGCGTTGTTTGCCTGGACTGCTCAAGACCTGAATGTTGTGTAGGAGGAACTCTTTGAATTGGCTTCTTAAATACCTGCATGCTGTTTCACATCTGATACTCCTTGATGAAACCTAGGAGCTTTGTCTTATAAGAGGCTTAATCAAAGTGATACAAGCTACAAAAGTGAGATCTTGGAAGAGTGTTGCCGTTTTCATAATGTAATAAAATTCTGTAATGATAAATAATAAATAATGTGTAATAAGCATGTCTTAAAAACAAATTTTATACTTCCAAGATCACTGCTTTTATACTTTATCCTCAGGTAAGGGAGAAAATCCCTGGAAATATTCATTTTTAGGAGGGGGGTTCATGAGACTTGACATTTTAGTGAAAGGGGTATGCGGGTTGTTAAAGTTTGCAAACCACTGGTCTAATCCTTAATTACCCATCTCTGCTCCATGTGCCACAGAATGGGCTAACTGGGATCACCTGCTCCCCTTATCCACCCCATTACAAAAGTATTTTAAAACTATTCATTTAAGATCAGTGTTGTACTAGTAGCAGTAGCAGCAAAAGATCAAAAGGTCTTTATTATTTATGTCATCCAGTACAGATGAGTGCATATGCAGAGAATATATTCAACAAACAGAACTACTCTATTGGTTTGTACTGTCAGTTTTCCAGTCTGTTTAATCTCCCCCTGCAAGTTAAACCCTGTCTCAGATAGTCAGAAAAGGAAACCCATATTACCCTTAATCTTCATCTCCTCCACAAAGCTTCCTCTCCACTGCCAAATCTGATTCAAAATTGCCCTGCTGCTCTTCCAAAACCCAAGTGGCCTCATTCTACCACTTGCTGACCTCATATCAACTTACCTTCTTACCCACTTGTCATGTCCCTCCAATCTTGGCCTTTTTTCTTCCCTCCCACCTCAGTCTCCATAGGTGGGAGGGGTCACGGTTACAGTTGTATGCCTTCTGTACTCCCTTCTTGTGAAATACCTCTATTTAAATATTAGCTCAAAACCATCCTTGTCTCATCAGCCTTTAATTGACTCTTTATACAGAAATCACTTTCTGGTGAGCTGTATGAGGTCACTATAAAAATTAATGGTTGTTATTTATAATATAAAATATTTTTGTAATGTGTTTCTGCTCACATTGCTATATTTTCCATTTGGTATATGTTCTCTAAACAATGGAGAAAAGATTCTACACTTAATGGGATTCTGCTTTACATGTATTGCTGAAAAAAAACATTGCCCAATACCCTAAAATTAGTGTAGAAAAATAGGAATGTCACAATCTAGAATCATAGCATAGGCCACTACAAAGGCAAGGATTGTTGTTTTTACAAGAGAATTCAAGGGTCTATAATGCATAGTGGCATACATATGTTTTATTCATTTTCACAAGGGATGGTTTGATGAATTATAAATCTCTGTCTCCTCAGATGCTCTGTGGTAGAAATCATTTAGTAACTTCTAATAGAATGTAAAAAGCAAAAAAGAACCAGCAGGCCACCTTGGTGCTCTACTGGAAATGCACAGATAAGACTAAGGTCAGGTTTTTGCTCCCTGGGGTGGAAAAAGCTAGCTGTGATCTGGAAATAACAGTTGGAGCCCTTGAGAGAGCGAAGTGCAATAAGTCACTCTCAGAGTAGCTACATTTACTAGTGCTGTGTTTTGAAAAATCTGTCCTTAAAAATCCAGAGGTGAATTACAAAATAACTGTTTAATTTAATTACACAAGCATTTCCTGTCCCCACTTGACTGGCCTACAGAAACACCCAAATAGTAACCTAGGCCAGTGATAAAATGGCAGTGGGGGAAGTGTGTGTGTGGGGGGGGGGGGATCTGGTTCTTGGTACTGGAGATGCATTCCCAGAGTCTTTCTGAACAAGCAAGGACCAAGATTCTAGCTAGCTCCTGCATAAGGATTAAAATACAGAGGAGAAGTTCCACTCACCATGTACATTTCCCTTGTAAATCAGTGCAGGGATAGGCACAGCTTAGTCTTAAATTAATACACCTTAAAATGGGATACTACTCCTGATATGAGGTTTTCAGCATTGCATCGTCTATGGTTTTATGAAATGAGAATGAACAATGGAAGTTTGCCTTCTCTTTTTGTTATGTACAGAATGCAAAGTGAACCTTACGGTGTGATTTTTCACTCTATATTGGGAAAAACAGGAGAGAGTGTATGACAGTCTACCATTATCAATATGCAAAGGCTACACT
This sequence comes from Emys orbicularis, assembly GCF_028017835.1. Lineage (NCBI taxonomy): Eukaryota > Metazoa > Chordata > Testudines > Emydidae > Emys > Emys orbicularis. The sequence goes on along the minus strand of NC_088686.1, from coordinate 90,077,051 downwards.
ACTGGCACCATTTTGACAAATGTAGAATACATTATCTGAAAGTAGAAAAAGCTGTCCAGAATGTTTTACTGGTCCTTAATTCAGCCTAATTGCCCTATTAATTACCTTGAGCCACTTACGTGATTATTAATAAATGCATCTTGCATAACACAAAAGTCAGACTCAGTACTGAATAGTTAATATATTGCAGTGATTAGATTTGAAATATTACTGAAGCAAGTTGCAGACGCATAGTTACAGTGGGAGAAGGATGGTTTGTGGTTAGAATGCTATCCTGTGACTTGTGAGACCCACTTTCATCTCCTTGCTCTGCCACAGAAATCACTTACTCTCTCTGTGCCTCAGTTGTCCATCTGTAATAAAGAGATAATGGCATTTCCCTACTTCACCGGGGTGTTGTGAGGATAAATCCCTTAATGACTCTGAGACTCGCAGATACTATAGTGATGGGGGCCATATACATGTCTCCAATTAGGTGATCACTTGATTTAATTTCCCTTTAACAAACTGTTACTCTGTTTAGTCAATCTGAAAATATCTGTTTCCTTGAAAGCTAAATATTTTGTTAAATGATTGGTCCCAATCCTTAGCCTTGAGCTGCTTTGAGGTCCTCTAAAAGCACAACTGTTCTTAATGGTGGGATAGTCAGATACAGGAGTATCAACCAGCACAAGGGAATCCCCCTTGTAATGCAGAGCAAAAAAATAACTCCTGTATTGCCTCCTCTCCCTTTGTCTGGCACAGGGAATGTGGCTGGGGGGTTGAAAGGAGTGTGGCTGGCCAGGGTTTCCTTGAACCCTAGAGTTCCTTGGCTACAATAGTAGCCCCTTGAATTTTGAAAACAGAACACACTGTACATTGGATTAAAGGCCAGTGCTGCAGCTTTTACTGACGTACTATAACCTAAACTAAAATGTTGCCTGGTAAACAATTTTGCCTGTCGTAGTAACTGAAATGAGCAAGAGCACCCTCCCTTGTACTCAGGACACCAGCGAGATATAACTCCCATTCTCGAACTTCCAAATCATAGCAATAACTGTTTGGCACATGTTTTGTCATAGTGAACTCTCTACCTGTGTATTATATTTAGCCACTCTCACACACCTTTCCCCTCTCCTCCCCCCACCATCTGTCTTGTCATCCCTCAGCTGCTCTGGTCCTAATCCTATGCATAAATTAGGAAATGAGGCCATAACAGCCAACTGCTAAAGTAAAGCTCTCCTACCTACCATCAATATCAAATGCCCTAGGCTTTGTAGATCCAGTGCAACATGGAAGGGAATTTACCCTCTATTTGAAAGCCACCAGCATATTATTTTCTGGGACTGCCGCGAATAGGACTTGTGGGCTCCCACTATTGGGCATCTACACTTCAACCTTCCACTCACACCAAACTTCTCCAGGGAAATGTCAGGAACAAGGAGACAAATGCAGGTTTGGCCAGTGTGGGCTTGGGGAAAAATTCCTTCTCAACTCCAAATATAGCAATCCGTTTTAGCCTGAGCAGGCAAGGAACAGTCAGAATTACCTCAAGGTCTGAAAGCAACTATCACTCAAAACCCAATATAAAATATTGGTTGTATCAGCACAGAAATAACTAAGGAAACACCAGAGTAAGCTCATTGGGCAACATTTCGGGGTGCCAGGAAAGGAGGAAATGGTTTCTGCTCCCCTTTGAACCCTAGAATGGCACCCACTTTTAATCCTGCTATTATATGAAGTGCTTATGTGAGTCTACTCCCTCACTGCCAGCATCACAGGGTCACTGGAAGGACAACAGAGTCACCAAGGGCTACCTCTCCCAGATGGAAATACAAACAAGAGAAAGGGGTAGGGGAGGGGAGGAGACAGGTCAGGTGCAAGTAGGCTTGTGGCCACCATTTCCCAGTTCACAGCCTGGTCGATCCCTGAGGAGACAGTATGGGATCATTTCTTATCATTAAAAGCTTGACTATCCAAATGTTCACACCCTCGTTCAGTTCACTTTCCATGAATACTGGTCAAGGGAAATCACTGAAACATTCCAGAGGAAACCTTTTACACTATTCACGCAGCTGGAATAATGCCCAAGCTTTCTCTCTCATTCAGTTACATAATTTAATCCCATTTCATTGAGGGATTTAAGAGACCACAAGCCAAAACCCCAGATCTAAACACACTGAAAGTTTGGGACATTTGTAACTTAAACCCACATCTGGTCCTGTCTTTATAATGGATTCAATCCAGAACCAGAGTCTTCTGAATTTTAGGGTTTGATTGAAAATTTGCAGTTTAAGCCCATATCTAATTTAAACAACATGATACAGATTCTCAGCTGAAAACTAGTGGGCCAAATCATGAAGTCTTTACTCAGATAAAACTCCCATTACTCACAGGTGGCGTTTACTGCAGAGAGGATGATGGGGCCTCATTCTGTGAGCTGCTGAGTGCCTCCAGGCAGGAAAGAAAGGCTCTCTACACCTCATAGGAGATGGTGCTCCGTAAAAGCTGCAGGATTTGGTTGTGTATACATTAAAGAGTTTTTATAATCTACCAAAACTCTAACATGTTATGAAAGGAATGTACCACAGTAGTTTATAGGGGAAATTTCCTCCCACAGCAAATTAAGTTAAACTTCATGAAAAGTGGATACAGGCTTGGTAGTAAATTAATAAGCTATTTTACACTTCACCTATTTTTATTTCAATAGTTTAGAATGATTAATTACTGCCTGTTAAGAGCAGGAACTTAAGAATAATGGAGGCTGAATTGATTCCTTCACATACTAGTCAGTTGAAATGGGGCATAACCGAAATGCCCAGTCTTGAAGGTGCCACCAAAATAAAACACAACAATTAATCAGGCAAACTGAACCCAAGAATCAATTCATGCTCATGTTTATACATATTTGATGTGTACATGTTTGTATATCAAAAAATATGGTAGAATTATGGGTATTAGAGGGAAAACAACATGTTAGGTGAAATCAATTTAATTCTTTCCTGAGATCTCCTACTGGGCCTTACTGCTGATTTTCATGCAAGGCAGCAAGTCCTCTCTCTATTGGAATATGAACTAATAATTTCCAATGGGAAATTTCACAAGCTCCAATGACAGGTATAAAGATAACTTCAATATATTAACTATAGAAACAGTGACATTCAACGGCAACATTTCTCTGCTGGTCTCTTTCCTCTCTGGGTTCTGGGAGTAGCAGCCAGGATGTCAGCTTGCTGGGTTTACACTAGGAACAGGCTAGCTGGGAATAACAACTCAATGAGACAGAGAGATGTAACAACATTTCTTCTCCTTTATTCAGCAGAGTAGGAGGTTACAGTAGCTTTATTACACTGCAAATTTACATTGGTTCTTATCAGATAGAGTCTTTTGGTACTTTCCCATAGAGTGTAAATGATCTATATACCCATTTTTCAAGAACAGAGCTCTCTTAGGGTATGTCTACACCCAGCCGCTAGTTCGGCGGCTGGCAATCGAAGTTCTGGGTTCGACTTATCGCGTCTTGTCTGGATGCGATAAGTCGAACCAGGAAGTGCTCGCCGTCGACTGCGGTACTCCAGCTAGACGAGAGGAGTACCGCGGAGTCGACGGGGGAGCCTGCCTGCCGCGTGTGGACCGAGGTAAGTTCGAACTAAGGTACTTCGAACTTCAGCTACGTTATTCACGTAGCTGAAGTTGCGTACCTTAGTTCGATTTGGGGGTTTAGTGTAGACCAAGCCTTATTTTAACCAGAAGGGAAACGACATAAAAAACAAATCTGTAGGTGGGATGGGGTAAGAATGCATGAATGAGACTGTGGATGGAAAGGGGAAAAGCATGAATTAGACAGTAGGCGTCTTCCAGCTGCCTAAATGGGGACTTCAAGAGGAGAGTTAAAAGCCATGGTGAGTGGGGAGACATATTTATGTCATTCCCTTTACATTCCCAGGAGTTACACTTACATCTCTGAGAGGAGTCAGTGAGTGATGAAGGTTGCGGAGTCCTGGGTCTCTTATAGAATGCATACCCCATGGGTGATACAGGAAGTGATGTTTGTGATTCAAAAGGGTACACTCTTCCATCTGAGTCTGTACTTACTCAGTGCAGCGCTGTCATGTTAGGGGGCTACTGTGCTTCTGGAGATGACCTCTTTCTAATGCAATGTGAAACTGAGACTGTTTGTGATTAGCAGAGGTCCCATGGCAATTTTTGGCAGAGTAGTGGTGCTAAACCCCTGCTAAACCACTGTCAGGTTTAGCAAGAGCTAAACTCAGGGATAAAACCCAAAGTGATCAATAAACTGAGATAAAGATAAACATCAGAAAATACTGTGTATATGACATCCTGGTGCTTAAAACTAAACATTTGGCTAGCAATTACATGGGCATTGCATTAATCTTGCATCTGTTGTTCTAAATTTCATAATAAAATGGCCAGTGCAATTTGCCTTGCCGAATGCCAAGTGATATCAGCAGACGGAGCAAGCTTGAACTTATTTAGCCATTAACTGCATTTTAGTATTTAGTTTGCTGCTTTGACATTTTGACAGCTTCTTTTGTATTGGCTGCTGCATGGAATGGTGAGGAAAGGTTAAGCATGTAACATTTTACCTAGATGTCATTTATAATATCATGAGTGTTTTCAAGCATCTTAAATTGAGCTCTTGGAAAGTCACAATTACCCTTCAAAACAATTGCAAGTCATCTTTGTGGCTGACATGGGTTAGCTCCTGGTCTACAGAGGTTTCTCATGAAGCATTTCCTGTTTTCATTACGTGAATGATGTAATCTGCTCTGGGATTATCAGCCTGTTACCTGTGCATGAAGACTCATTGAGCCCTCAGGAGAAATTGTTCGTTTCCCCCTCTTTTTTATTTAAAAAAAAGTCAAATAATGAAATATTGGAATAATACGTTTTTTGATAATTTAAAAGGAAATTTTATTCCACCCTCTGACCTTCACCCATCGTATCAGAAGCACAAGAGACAGGCTGGGGAAATGATTTTCATAGCAAGGCAGACCTCTAAGAAACTAGTTCCAGTAATATAAATATGTGAGAAAATGTCATCTAAAAGTGATAGTACTAATTGTCTGGATAACAGCAGGAAACAGAGAAAGAACTGACCTCCTCACTTCTGAATTAGACTGCTCATGACCCTACTTCAAATGGGGTTTGACGAGCTAAAGGAGCCAAGCATACTGAATTAAATTTCTCATAGGAGACGTTTCTCCCCCATTATGTATGTCTGGATTAGTGTGGCTGGTTTGATTTATTAGACATATAACTGATTCAGATCCAGCTTGATGTATTAGTTATTATTACTTGGGCTGGGACTAACTCACAAAGGCCAGATTTAGAGCTGGATCCAAATTTTCCCACAGTTCAAGAAGGTGCAGATACAGTTTTCTGTCCCTTCTCTAGTAAGAGCATCAATGGACCAGGAATACAAACTGCAGGATTTTCAAAAGTGCTCAGCATTGGGCAAATTTTGTTCCTATTGAAATAAATGTCAAAACCCCCATTGAGTTCAGAGGAAGCATAGTTAGGCCAATGCTAAGAGCTTTGAAAATCTGACTACTATTAAGCACAAGATATTTTCCTCCATTAATAGGTTGCATTTTGGTGAAGAACAGTTAAGATGGAAGAAAAATACTGATATCCTCCGTCATACATGCAAATACTACAAGGTACTTCCTTTAATAAAATAGGATTCCATAGTGACACTTTGGGGTTCAACCCAGAGGTTCTGTCATTGTCTGCCTTGGTACCCTGGTCCCTCTGTGCTGTGCAGCTTTGGCTCAGAGCCCTGATATCAGCAGCCTGCTTACAGCATAATAGCTTCACCCTGGCATTCACCAGCCTAGTTATTCCTTGCAGAGAGACATCACTACCCTCCCTGTCCTGAGTTTTCCCCAAACCATCTGTCCTGTAGTGTCCAGTCCTTCTTGTGCAATACTCACAGATCCATATTAAGTTCACTGTTCCTTTTAAAGAGACACCACACAGCACCAACCTCTTCATTTAACTGAGGATTCACTTTTATTTTTAATATATGACACTGAGATGGCTCATAGTAAATCTAAAATAGTTTATTAACAAAGAATACAAGATTAAATGATTTCTAGTAAGAGTGAAAGAGACGTGAAGTTACCGAGCTTCCTAGTGACTACATTTAACTTAAGCCAGTTACAGTCTCATCTAGATTCTCATCTAGATTCAATTTCCAGAGACTTTCAACCTCCTGGGTTGAAAGGTTTCACTTTTCTCTAAAGTACAAGAGCTGTAGCCTCTTGTATCTGCCCAGTGAGGGATACCAACATGACTTTCTGTACTTGCTTATATTTTCCAATGTTCAAAGACCTTGTTTCAGGAGGCAGAAAGGTTTCCTAGAACTGCAGCTTCCCCCTCTGGTGAGAAGTGTTAAGTAACATTGGTTTGCCTTATAGCTTCATGTAAATGAAGCCTTACCCTTCATGGAAATGTAATTTAATTGTCTTGCTTTGTTCAGTTCACATTGGAGGTGCATTCAAGCAGGTGGAACCACATTTCTTTTGTCCAGATTGGGGTGATTTACCCTTGCCTGACAAATGCATTTTAAGAATATCTTTCCAGCACAAATTTCTTCATATATTTCCCATACATACACCACACAATAATAATAAAGAGTAGTGTGTTGCCAGTTGTAGCAAGGCCCAGCTGGGCCCCTCTTGCTTCTGCCCCTGCTGTCCTCACAAAACCAATCAGACACACCTCAGGTCAATGCAAGCACCTGTGTATTTTATTTATAGTTTTTCCCCACCACCAGCTTACTATCTATGTACAGGATTTTACAGCCAGACTTAACCAGCAACAGACCAGAGCCACCAGTCCCTCTCAGCCTCTCTTCCCCTCTCTGGCTTCCTTCCTCCCAGCCTTTATAGCCCCTGGCTAATTAGGGTGGTAACTGTTCCTAATTGCCAAGCAGGCAGAGCTATTCAGCCACCCCCAATCCATTCCCCTTGATTGGGGCTGGCATGGCAGGGGGCTGATTAAGCACTTCATGCCCAGCACCCTGTCACACCAATTTATATAGGATACCTTACATGATACCTTTTAGATACAGAATATGACAATAGTGAGTTGGGGCAATGAGTATGTCAGATCTGATATGACTTATGTGATGGTGTGCCCTCTACAAGTTGCCATTGAGGGACTCCATTGGTCACGTATCATCCATGGGGGAAAATGCCTCCCCACTCTTTGTAATGAAGTCTCCTAGTGCAGTAACATAGGCTGGGTCCTGGAGAGAGAAAATTGGCTTTTGTCATTCAGATAACTATTCACTAAGATAAGGAAGGGAAAAGATGAGGAACAGAAGACAATAACTCTATCACTACTTTTTTTTAATTATTATTATTATTAAACTTCCTTGTACAGTTCTTGTGAGTTAGCCTTCATTAGCCATTTATCAAGGCAGTTCATGGACACACTTCCTAAATGGTTCCTTTGGCATTTAGTTAAATGCATTGTTGATGGAACTACTCTTTATTCAGTTATGATCAGGTCTAAAAGGTGGATCCAAATATGATGGTTGTATAGTGAAATAAATTCTACTTTTAGGGGTTGTGATGGCACCTGTCACTGTAGTATCCTTAAAATGATGATCCAGAAGGATTGGCATGCTGGCCTAAACTCAGATCACCTCCCCACCCACCCCTTACAAATGTGTTTAACTCCATGATCTTCCTCCAAAATGAACTGCAAACTCTATGAATAACTATTCACAATTGGTGAAACCTCCTCTGTGAGCTTCTGGTTAGTGCATTGCTCCAGTTCAATTCAAATACTCAAAATTGGACTTGAAGGGGTCTTTGTGGGCCTTGTGCTGGCCTTCTGCATGCAGGTGAATTTCATCTGTCAATGAATGGATGGGTAGACACAGGCTCCATAATGCTCAACAGCAAGAAGGGTTAGAGAGACAGTGAATTGAAATGAGCTTGAGTGTGGACACCAAGGAATTGCTGATTGAACCAGAAGAAAATTAAGGACTTGGTCCTGCAAATTACTGAAGATAAAGGAAATTGAGCATGCAGCACTGTGACGCTGTATGACTGAAATATGACCATTTATATCATTAATATTGCCACTTTTAGACAATTGCAACAAATCTTATACAAAATTTGTCATTGTAAGGTATCAATGGAAAAGTCACATCTATCAAATAGGATTATTCTGTTTGAATGCATGTATCATCTTAGTATCTAAAGTTATGAATATTGACTATGTACCAGTATTTCAAATGTGTTTGTTCATGGAGTAACACCCACAAGGTAATTTACATCCAGTCCAGGGCCAGCACACTGTGAATAAGCTATTCAAGTTGATGGCCCATCAAAGAATACTTAGCTCTCACAATAGGCTAAAGAAGAAACTTGTCCCTGCCCGATGAGCCTTCCTGTGGCTACTTTAGCCAAAATTTGTGTAATGGCTGCTCCTATGAGTCAAAGCATGTGAGGGCATCTGACTTGCTCATGTGACCTTGGATTCCATCTTCTGCCTGTAATTTTCCCACAAACTAAGACTGAAAGCATCCCCTTGACATAGAAGAAAGTATAAAAAACCCGGAAGCATCTCCATTTTGCCTCTTTTCTGCTCTGATCTCTACTATGGACTTACACTCAATGCAAAGTTATTTTGTCAGGTTTGAAGCAGTGATGAAATAAACTGTTAGCTTGTAAAGTCTCTGGTAACTTCCAAAAGATTGGAAGGTCCTCAGTCCATTCTTTAGAATGCTCCTTTTAGTGTATGTATTTTTTTCCCTTGACCATTTTAATTCTCTCCTCTTTCTTTTCTCTTATAAAAGAGCCTCTAGATATTAGATACTAAAGGATTGGCAACAGTGTGATTATTGGATCTCTTGGGATTGGAAGGATCCTTTATTTGATTAAATTGGTTTTAAATAACCACTCATCATTAAGTGGTTATTTGTCTGGATGATGAAACAAAGGCTGGGATGCCTAAGGAGACTGCAATTTGGACTTCTTGTGGTGTGGTAAGACAGAAGTTTACTTGTTACTGGAAGAATAACCATCAGTCTGGGGTGAGTCTGCCCTATTTCTCAGCAGTTTATCCTGAATCTGGTATCCTCAGTTGTAACCCACAGAGGCATGGTAACAAGCACCCAGCAGGAGGTACTCAGCACTAAAGCTGGTTGAAAATTCACTGAAAAATGGCAGAGACTTAAGCACATGCTTAAAGTTAAGTGCTTTCCTAAGTCAGGTTGTAGCATTTAGTGATCCTCCTTCCTCAACAGTTCCTGCAGAATAAGCTTTCCTGGAATTTCTCCTCTTCCTTCCAAAGTGGTAAAAATAACACTTGTTTAGAAATACGAAATTTATTTACTCTCCCCGCTTGCTTGTTTGCTTGCTTGCTTGTTTGTGCAGCCTGAATAGCAAGACTTGGGGAGAGAATGATCATTGTTACTAAGTCACAGGAGCGAATTCAGCTCCGCTGAAAGCAGATGAGACTCCTATTGACTTTAATGGGAGTTGTGACTGCTTATGTTGGGACCAAATTAGGCTCATAGCCTCTACACAATTGTTTCTAGTGATGAGGTATTGTTTTCATAATAAACAGCATTTAGGTGCCACAATTTGAATCTGTTCATGGTTAATAAATCTGTGATAGCTTGCTCTACTACTGGCTTATGCAGTAAGTTCTTTATACAGGTTGAACGCATCAGACATCACAGAGCTAATCTCTTTTATAAGAAATCTGTAGAGAAATTGTGAACTCCCTAGAAGAAATCCCTTATTGAACTGAGTACTAGGAAAATCTACATAATAATTTCAAATTGTACCTAGATCTGCTCTTCAGAGAAACTGGGGAGTTCAGATAGCATTAGCACTGGTGTGCAATTACATAACGATGAAATCACAGTAATGTCTGATTTTCTCATTTGTGAATATTTCATTGAATCGGGCTTCATTTGTTATATAATTTGTCAAGTATTTTGCATGGAAAGAGAAGGTACTTCTGTTTCATTATGCTGACGCATCCTTTTCACAACATAACAGACACCTCTATGCCAGAGCAAAATTAATTCCCATTTGAAATCTTTCATTCTCACTCCTCAGCCTTGCTTTTGTCATTAAATGGAGTTTGAAATGTACAATGCATTTCTGCAAGAAAGATTTCCTTGACACATGATTCTTTAGATATCTTCAGTTAGGACTTTTCCTTTCCATAGCTTGAGGGATTCCATAGATTTTGCTCAGCCGTTCTTTTCCTGAGATGTTCTGAATAAGATACCTGTGGACTAGTTTTAGAAGCACAGGATCGGATCTGCAGCTGATGAAAATCAACATAGCTCCTTGACTCCAGCGGCGCTTCACCGATTTATACCAGCTGAGGATCTGGCATTTTTGTTGCCTATTTGGTAGTAGAGAAACAAAGGGGTGAAATGACGGTTAGGTCAACTTTTTCAAAACTGGTCATTGATTTTGGATGTCTCCATTTTTGAGTGTGTCAGTGTGGGCACTCAAAAACTGAAGTACTCAAAGTCAGAGGCTACTTTGGAAAAGTTTGGCTTTAAATACTTGAAACTATTTCTTCCTGTATTTAAAAATTACATTTCTTTATAAATTTGTTCATATTGCTTGAAATTATGACTTAAAACAGGTGCAATATAGTTCACCAGGACACAGGTGTTTTGTATTTTTTGTTTTGAAAACAAAGTCTTCTTTTTAACCTATGATAAAAGTAGATAATTACTAATTTACTCAGGTATGTGCCTTGGACCCACTGAATTCAGCAGCATAGCTCCCCATTGACTTAAAATATAGTACAGACACAGTAGAGTGAGTGATGGCCAATAGTCACACATTATGTCTGCAGACATCAAGCATATTTGTTCATTTCCCTTTTGGTGTTAGCTCAATAGCAGAACACATTTACTACAGGAGACCGTGATAAATTACCAAGAAAACTTTGTTTGAATTCTGGAGTTTATAAAATATGGACATCTTGAATGTAAGAATCAAAATGCATAAGGTCAGGCCAGCCTTATGACATAACTGTACAAACATATTTGTATCCTTGATTTGCTCTTAGGACAGTGGTTTTATCATTTTAAATTCTGGAGAAAATCACAAATGAGTTACTGCAATTTTTTTTAAAGTATGGATTTTAGAAAGATTTGTTATATTACTTGACCTCTTTCTGTTCCCTTTTCTCAATAAGATCTATAAGGAAGATAAGCTTAAGTGTCTAGATTTAAAAATGCTTGTGTTATCAGAATGCAAGATTTCTCTGGATCACATGAGGAAAGCATGCTAGCAAAACTAAAAATGGCCAAACCTATTTCATTCCAACCTAAAAATTCACCTTTGGGCCTAGAACATGCATGCAAAAATAATGTGACCAATTGAAAAAGAGGAGTTACAGTGAAAGATAGAATTCAACTTTCACTATAATTTAAGAGGAGCTCTTCATATAATAGCAGCAAAACCTTTTGATTCAATACTTGGACTTTCAGTTACTTTATATTCTATAGATTTTTCTCAAATAATTTCATGAATAAGCAGACAGCATAAAAAGTTGCTTGAGTACTAATTACTGTACATTATATGGATATATTAGTCTAGACATGACTTTTTACCTAATGCAAAATGTAAAAATATGACATTTCAAAATTAAAACAAATATACATGGATGAAGCACAGAAAAATCCAACTCACTGTTTTTTCTGGTGTCAAACTAAAATACCATTGCTCTGCTCTTTACAGATAATGTCTGCAGAAACCTATCATTGCACTCTTATGTAAAATGACTATTTTATTATTACAGTTTCTTTAAAGGCTTTTTATACTGACATATGAAAAGGGAGTTACTACAGAAGCAGCTTTTCCTCTCCTAGAGTTGACATCTCCTCATCAATTGTTGGGAGTGAACTACATCCACCCTGATTGTATTGGCCCTGTCAACACTGGTTCTCCACTTGTGAGGTAACTCCCTTCTCTTCATGTGTCAGTATAATAATGCCTGCCTCTATAATTCTTACTCCATGCATTTGAAGAGGTGGGTAATTTATCCACGAAAGCTTATGCCCAAATAAATCTGTTAGTCTTTAAGGTGCCACCGGACTACTCGTTGTTTTTGTGTAACTGTTTACTTTAATGGGCGTACTCACATGCTTAAAGTTATACAGGTGCTAAATCATTTCCAAGATGTATAATATTATCTACTTACCTAAGGCAACATTTCAATGTTTTTAAGGATGCCCAATGCATGCATATTATATATAAGCACAAGGTGTTGGAGAGCAAGGTCCATTCAGGGGCTATCTAGCACTGCATCTAAGTTTGCATTCATAACTAGATACTAGAGTGATGGGGCACTGGAAATCCATCAAGAACAGGCTGATATCTTTGAAGCATTTGTGGAAGAATAAACTGTATAGGAGTTCAGTCCTGTAAAGTGGGGAATGCCTAAAATGATGTAGTCTCCATTTTCTGTTACTATCGGATGGAAATAATTGTTACTAATATACAGTGGTCATTCTTATAACTCTACCAGTGTTGTTCCAGCTTTGCTGGATTCTTTATTCTTTATAGTACTGAGATGTATAAGGAATATAGCAAATCCTGAAATGTTATCCAAGGTGACATTGGCAAGTTTTTTTAAGGGCCACTCCTATATTATTTATTTCAGTTATGTTTATTATTATATATAAATAAATGCAGTGCTAGATAATCCCTGAACGGACCTTGCTCTCCAACACCTTGTGATTCAGCCACCGAAAACTGAGGTGCTTATTTTCACTACCATATTAGGTCATTTAGAACATGACCCGTAGGAGTCATGTTAACTGATGGGTTTAAACACTGTCTGCAGACAGACACTGCTATGTTTAACATTATGTTAGATGATCATTACTATTACTTGCATTACAGTAGTATTCTAACCAGGGCCGGCTCCAGGCACCAGGCAAGCAAGCACATGCTTGGGGCGGCACCTGGTAAGGGACGGCCAATCTTGGGTGGCAGGGGGCAGCGCGGCGCGGCATTCCGCGGGGGGGTGCGCTCCGGGCGTCGGCGGGGGGACGGCGTGGGGCGCGGCGCTCGGGGGGGGGTTCCGGCGGCGCGGCGCTCGGCGGGGGGGCGGCGCGGGGCGCGGCGCTCAGCGGGAGGGAGCTTGGGGGGCGGCGCTTTTTTTTGCTGCTTGGGGCAGCAAAAAAGTTAGAGCCGGCCCTGATTCTAACTGGGAGCAGGACCCCTGTATGATGAGCATGCAGATACACGTTCTGAGACACAGTCCTTGGCCTGAAGATCTTATAGCCTAAATTGAAAGAAAATGGAAGTATTAAGTACCTTGCTGAAGATCACATAGCAGCTCAGTACCAGAGTCAGGATTAGAACACAAGCCTGCGGACTCCCAGCTTGGTGCCCTATCCACTAGACCAGGGGTTCTCAAACTGTGGGTTGGGACTCCAAAGTGGGTCGTGACCCCATTTTAATGGGGTCACCATGGCTGGCTTAGACTTGCTGCGGCCCAGGGCCAAAGCTGAAGCCAAAGCCCGCAGGGCTCAGGTTACAGACCACCTGCCCAGGGCTGAAGTCCTTGGGCTTCAGCTTTGGCCCCCCCACCAGGGGCGGTGGGACTCGGGTGGGCTAAGGATTCCATCTCCCCTCCTGGGGTCGTGTAGTAATTTTTGTTGTCAGAAGGGGGTCATGGTGCAATGACGTTTGAGAACCCCTGCACTAGACCATGCTGCCTCTCAAACCATAAATTTAACCATGGCCAGCTGACATATTGAACATCACAGTCCCTGTCTATACTGAGTGCTAATCACGTGTAACATTATGTTAATTATCACAGCTCCTCAAGGTCATGTACTAACACCACCTAGTTTGCTAGTGAAGACAGAACTCTAGAGATTTACTGGGGTTCATGTATTTGTTAATCTTTTTCTTCCTCTACCTTTTCTTTTTTTTTCTTCTCCTCTCCACCATGCTATTGTAATTATTTAGGCACAATCATGATTTTATCTAACCTCACATCTTGCCATGTAAATTAATGGGGGACAAAGGGAATGGTTATGTAAAGAGCGTTATAAATTCAGAAGAGTAAAGGTGGAAGGCATTTGAGTAAATATATATTCCCAGCATGCTGAGCAATTAAATAATCTAATCCCAAATAGGATCAGAAGCATAAGCACTGGCCACAACAATAACACTTAACAAGCAAATAAAGTGACAAGCAGATTCTCTGACAAAGGGGATCAAATTGACCAGGACACAAAGATCAAACGTATATCCCTTTGGCAATCTGGTACTTATTAGCAATATGACCATTCTTTCATTTCCATCTTAGTAAAACGCTGTCTTTCTTCAGACCGAGACTGGATCGAAAGAAGAGACAGGCTGCGCAAACACTAGTGATTTAGATTTACCTTTGAAATAGGAATCTCGTCCTTTTCTCCCAGGTATATTTTAGTCTCCTTCCTTCCATATTATATTATCCAAACAACAGAGTAGATACACTACCTGTTAAAGAATTTAAAGTTTCTTTGAAGTTTTGACCACTTAGGCTTGGTCTACACTTGCCCCCCAAGTCGAAGTAAGGTACGCAAATTCAGCTACGTGAATAACGTAGCTGAATTCGACATACCTTACTTCGAACTTATCGCGGTTCAGACGCGGTCCACACGCGGCAGGCAGGCTCCCCGTCGACTCCACGGTACTCCTCTCGTTGAGCTGGAGTACCGCAGTCGACGGCGAGCGCTTCCTGGTTCGATTTATCGCGTCCAGACCAGACGCGATAAATCGAACTCGGAACTTCGATCCCCAGCCGCCAAACTAGCGGCTGGGTGTAGACGTACCCTTAGACTAAGTTTGTGGGTTTGTTTGTTTTTGTTGTTGTTTTGGTAATGTTAATTCATGATCATTACTTTAAAATTTATCAAATACTAAAAACAATATAAGGTCAAAAGTATGCCTCGTATAATGTGCTGGCTTCTCTGGAGTTGCTCCAGGAATGAACCTAGGAATGAAAAAGAAAGCAAAGCTATGAAAGGGATGAAAATAAACTTGTGGCAGATGAATGGCAGAAAGAGGATTTAAGAAAGAGAGTTAATGTGTCAGTGTTCCATGGAGTATATAATATACAGTCAAATTCTCTTAGATAAGGCTATATGTACATTTAACCAACATTATTTTGTGCACTGTTTAATTTTCAAGACAGTGAAATTAATATTCTCAAATTCAACACATCACTGGGATTTTTTCTCTTACACATAACTACACTGATCAAAGATTGATGCTGATGAATACAACTAGCAATCATTCTAAGCCTTTTATTATACTGGAAAGGGAAACAGAGCAACACTGATATGTTAATAGCAGGCTATTAGAAGGAATTGCCTACAGTAGGGTTGCCAGCCTAAAAGGGCCCGAGGAGGCAAACAGCGAGGTTCGTTGCCCGGTGTGCTTTGCACCAATAAAGACACCGAGGTGGAGAAACAAAGCAAATTTATTCGAGATCTCTGAATAGGCACTAGGAGACCAACATATCTCAAATCAAGTGCCGCACATACAAACAAATTTTCCCTTTTATATTCCAAGCAGTTTCTGTGCAAGCCTTTGTCTATTTCACCCTTACCCCTCCCTTCCAGACAACAGTTACAGCAGGTACACAGTGTGCATGTTAGAAACTTTCCCATTAGCATGCTTATCTATGGCCTTCGCAGGCCTGTGCAGCAGTCTTCCCCTGTCTTATCACTACATTTCTGTTAGTGCGAGCAAAACAGCAGCTGTCTGCTAGAAAAGCTGACCATTACATTTCTGCTTTTTAGGCTGTCAGCACTCTAGGCTGGTTAATGTTCCCAAGATGGAGTCACTGTGGCTCATTTAGACCCAGAGCAGAAGAGCTTCATCGGCACGTATGGCCTTCCACTCTCCCGAGTTACCTGGTAGCTATGCCTAGTGACACCAACAGTAGTGTTGTCTAGTGGATACAGAAGAAGAATGGCTTCCTGGGATCAATTCCCAGTTCTGACACATGCTTTTGAGAGACCAGATACTTAGGCTGTGATTCAGAAAAGCACCTCAGCATGTGCATATAAATCCATTCCCATTCAGAAAAGCAGAGAGATCAATGGCGCAGGAGAAGTACATCTTCTGGGCTGATACACCCCATGAAATACAGGTTTCAGTGTGAGCTGAACATTGTGTGTTTATTGCAAAACACTCTCAATGCAAAAATAAAAAAAATCTTGGTTTAATTTAACCGATTCGGGGGCTGCACAGGAATACTTTTAGCACTGTTTTGTGGGAAGGATAACCTTCTCTTGTAAGTCTAGTTATCCATATTTTATAAACTCTAGCTAAACAAGGAGTTTGGAGTAAAGTTATCCATATTTTATAAACTCTAGCTAAACAAGGAGTTTGGAGTAGTTTGTTCGTTTTTTAACTTGTCAACGTCTCCTGTCGCGTTTACATGTCAGAAAGTATTAAGTTAACACACTAAGGCAAAAGAACAAATATGTTTGAAGCTCAGTGTCATACTGTATGCCTGTTTGCAATCTCTACTCCGCTGTGTACCTTCTTCATGAAAACAACTAGAAACATCAATAGATGAACTCAGGTGTGTAATGCCATGACTTCAGTTCATTCTATCCCTGTTGTTCATGAGTTACCTGAAACTGAAGTACAGAGGGATGAAGATTACAAAAAATACCAACTCCTCCTCACTATACAATATATTAGGTGGCCAGACAATGAATGTTGAAGACCTTATTGGCAAATGCCATTCATTCTATTTCAAAGATCATGGCTGGCAATTCCATTGACAAATTGTTTTTTTCAAAAGTTCACTAAAGGAACTAAAACAATTTAATTATCTTCCTGATGATATTTTACATTTCTTCCTTCCCACTTTTTTAACCTAAAATGACTGTGGGGTTTTTGAAGTACAATTAATTTATTACATCCATTGGAATAAATCTGGAATGAACTATGATCCAGATCCTCAAAGATATTAATAGGTGCCTAACTCCCATTGAAATCAAGGAGAATTAGGTGATTAAATACCATGAGGATCTGGGCCAATGTAATTTTGAGAATGGAATTCTAGGAGCTGGAATAGATACAGTATTAAAGAGGAATTTAAATACAGTGACTTGAGTGCTAAAAGAGAAGATTAATATAAAAAAAATCACTTTGAGCCTATTCCTGCTCCAATTGAAGTCACTGTGATGGCAATGAGAACATGACTGGGCCATTTAAAAATGATTTACTGTTTTCTCTCTGAAGGACAGATTCTCATTACACTTGCAAAGGGTTATTTGAAATTTTTCTGCTTCCCCAAGTCTGATAAATCTCTCACCAAATATGTCCTCCTTCATTTCGAGACGCAGAAAACAGAAGAGCCATCAACTCCTTAGCTACTAGCTTTTCTTAATTCTATTAGAACTTAGCCCACTTGGTCTTTATCAGCTCTACTTCTAATTTTACTAATTTACTAATAGAGATGTTGTCCTAAATATTTCTAAGCTCAATAATTATGCCCCTTTTTACCTGAGCAACTAGCCAAATTTTAGGGTCTAATAGGCTTTTCCAAATGGAAGGAAAATGGGCAGTGGGGTCTGGTAGCTTTTAAAACTCCTATTTACAAAGAATGTATAAAGTACTGTTTTGCTGAACACAGAAAGAACCAAAACAACAGGAGACAGTTTCTTTACTTACAGCCCTAAGCCTCTGTAAAACTGTCCAGGCAGTGTGTCTCGAGCCCAGCACCTCTCTCCTACCCTGCAACTTTTATCTCACTCCCTTCCACCCCCCCCCAACATACATCGATATAAAGACAAATATATAGTGGAGCCCACCACACACAGAGACCAAATTCCTGGTCAGGCTTGCATACCCCTGTGTCTTAGGAGGTGGCTGCTTAGCTGTCTCTTTCAGCTACCTTAAATGAGGTGTGGAGATCACACGCAACAGTTTAAACTTGGTTTAACCCAATCCACAAGAATATCTTCAGGTTGCCTCTAAAGTATGAGCCATCATCTATTCACCTGAGTTTCTAAACCTGTCAAGGGGGCTTTTCAGGCCATCTTGTGACTACTCTAGTGCTGAGAATACAGAGACTGTTGGAAGCTAGATCTATAGCTCTGTTGCTTTTATATTTTGACACTATTGATTTAGGAGATGTGAGATACCCTGGTCGAGGTGGGAGACTAGAGCTAGTAAGCTGCAATTTGGATAACTGCCCCATTTTGGGGGGGGCGGGGTTTGAGTTATTCATAAACATTATTGCAAACATATGAAATAAAGGTGGGAAGATGACACTACAGGTAAAAGAGTACAATCAGTTGATGTAAATCAGAATAGCTTCATTTACTCCACTGGAGCTACTTCAATTTACACCAACTGAAGATGTGGATTTTAAACCTAAACATTTGGTCTGTATAGAGGCAGATAATCCTGGTTTCCCTAATCTGGGGAAGGGGGGTGGAGGGCAAAGTGCCAGGTGCTCAGCTTCCACAATGATGAGCACAGAATAAGACCGTGAATAGAAGAGAATAAATCACCTCAACTGTGCATTAAAATTAAAAAAAAAAAAAAAAATGAAATAATGGTACCACTAATTACAAGAGATCACAAGTTAATTCTGAAGGAGTTATGTCTCAAACATCAGATTTTAAAAAACCCAGACTTAGTCTGTGTTCAGAAATTGAACCTGGCCCTATTTCCACATTTTGTAAATGACTCCTATCATTAGAATAAATTGATCCAGTACCCTAGATCCAAAAGCCCTGGAAGTTTGAAGTGTCTGAATTCCTAATCCAGATCCAGATTTTGCTGCTTGATCTCTTCTGTAAAGGGAATGGGAGCTGCAATATAGTGATCTAGAGAAGGTATGAGATGGCAGCACAGACTGATATACCCATCTTTATGTTAAGTATAGGAGAACAGGCTTAGCTATTATCAGAACTGACATCTATTGTCTCTCAAAAATTGTACCAAAGCCCAACTTCCTGAGGATCCCAGTTGTTTTCTGGGGTTTAGGACTCTTTGTAGGGGGAAGGAAACACAGCTCCCCCACTTATGGAACCCTGTGGGGAAAGTTCAGGGCCTGTTCCAGAGTCCACCAAAGTATTATTATTTATTTGTATTGTGATAGCACTTAGGAGCACTGATCATGGGCCAGGGCCTATTTGTGCTAGTCCCTGTACAAACACAAAACAAAAAGTTGATTCCT
Source organism: Emys orbicularis (assembly GCF_028017835.1). Classification (NCBI taxonomy): domain Eukaryota; kingdom Metazoa; phylum Chordata; order Testudines; family Emydidae; genus Emys; species Emys orbicularis. The sequence continues at coordinate 90,057,836 of NC_088686.1, read as the reverse complement.
GCCCTCAAGAGCTTGCAATCTATGGGTAGGTCTTCACTACCGGCTGGATTGGCGGGCAGCGATTGATGTATTGCATCTAGTCTAGATGCGATAAATCGACCCCCGAGCTCTCTCCCGTCGACTCCTGTACTCCAGCTCGGCAAAAGGCGCAGGCAGAGTCGACGGGGTAGTGGCAGCAGTCACCATGGAGTCTTCACCGCGGTGAGTCAAGTCGATCTAAGTTATTCACATAGCTGAAGTTGCGTAACTTAGATTGATTCCCCCCTCCCCCCAGTGTAGACCAGGCCTAAGTAAGCTCATATTTCTGTTAACTTCAGTGAAGGAAATCCTTGTAGAGTTCCTCCTCTTAGCTCCCTGCATTGTGTTTTACAGCAAGAGTTGGAGCGACATGACCATAACTAGTTGCAAGCATATACACAAGGCATATTGAAATTCAATTTGCATAACAAGTTCATTTTGCAGCTATTCTCCACAAAAGCAATTTATTAAGAAGAAAGTTTAATTGAAACAGGAACAAATCAGGGGAATAAATGTAAGCATTTCAAATACCACATTATATCATAAAGGAAATCTGACTCTGGGATCTATTAAAAGGAATAATTGCAACCCAGGTATCTTAATATTTACATTCCCCAAAATGATCCTGTTTCTATATTTTAATTTACACATTTGTAATTAATTTATCTATCATTTACTGTAGCCTTGTTCTATACTAGGAGATAATATTGTGGATTCTATGTTTACAAATGAGCAGTTCAGAGCACCTCCTGAGACACTGTAAATGATCTAGCAAGCAGATTTAAACAGACTCACATAACCTCATGGTTCAGATAGCAGGCCTGCATGATCCGTACACTGAAACACACAAGCTAAGTGTGCTGGTAGGTCATCTTAACTAAATGGCTTGAAATTTTAATCTCAGGTTTCAGCTCATCGGATGAGCACCCGACTAAAAGTGAAAAAAATAGTCAGTAGTGAGTTTATTTTTCATTTGTAACAGTGAAGGCATTTCTTATTGGCACAGCTATACATGTTATTACAGTGTACTTGTATCACATTCTGGGGTAAAATCCAGACCAGAGAGGGGTTGTGCAACTGCCTGCCCTGTAACCTTGGGTGCCTCACAATGGTTTGCTGTTGTAGCTCCCAATCTGGGCTGCTCACAACCAGCCTACCAACAATTAGGTCACACCCTGAGTGTCTGTCTGCTAGACAGCCCTGGGTCAGTAGTTTTTACCCTAGCAGCCTGTCTACAGCTCCACAGACCCATTCTGGCTTCTACCAGCCTTGGTTACTACTTTCAGGGTGACCCCAACACATGCCCAGTCCCAGATTTTCCCCAAAGCTATGTGTTCTGCAGTGTCAACCATCTCCTGGACAGTTTATATAGTGAGATTAACTGCCACTTTATGGAGTCAATATTCAACAGTTTGTTACTTTAACTGGAGTTACTAAACAGTTCAGTTTAAACTAAAAATCAAAGAAGTTTATTACCAAAAGAAGAAAAGATTTTAAGTGAACTGAAGTATGAGATATTTCAAAATGGTTATCAGCAAATAAAAGTGAAAATATACATCTAAAAGTCTAAATTTTAATCTAGCAAGTTTTGGTTCAAAGCTTTGTTCAAGATAGCCTCTGTCACCCACAGTCTTCCAGCAAAATGGCAACTGACCCTCACCTCAGGCTCTCCCAAATGTGCTGGTGTCTTTGTTTTCTTAGGTGAAAAAGAGAACTTGGGGTTTTTCTGCCCCTTTCTTTTACAGTCCAGCGAACCTTTTAAGTGGATTATTTTGAAGTATATCCTACCACTGAGGAAAGGGTCAGAGTCTGGTGGTAAAGGAGGCTCCAGGCTCTTTCTTCCCCCGCTTGGTTTGCTAAAATGCAAATTGTTCTGTTTCCCAATAACTCTTCCCCCTGCTCTCTGGAGGACTCTGTTTACTGGAATGCTTTACCTAGGGAGGTGGTGGAGTCTCCTTCCTTGGAGGTTTTTAAGGCCCGGCTTGACAAAGCCCTGGCTGGGATGATTTAGTTGGGAATTGGTCCTGCTTTGAGCAGGGGGTTGGACTAGATGACCTCCTGAGGTCCCTTCCAACCCTGATATTCTATGATTCTATGATACTATTTATATGTAAACTGAGATAAACACACATTCCTTTGTTGAGGACAGATCTAGGGTTGTCTGGGTTTGAATGTGCGCTATCATCATCATACAGGGGGAATTCATAATTTAACTTATAATATTGCTGCATACATTTCACCATGATATTATTGATCAGCGAGTTAGTAGTTTTCAAATAGTACCTTACAAGGCATATTTTACTCAATGATTATTATCGTAGTGTGTAGGGTATGACTATAGGGGTGCTTTTGTTCACAATTGGAAAGGCAAATAAACTTTTATTTAAGTTATGTTATAAATATGAGTTTATCTAGTCTACTACCCACAATCATCATGCATTAAATCTCAGAGCTGCAGAGTTTTTCTGCTTCTATCTGGAACTTTAAGTTCAAGAGTTCGGACTAGTCTTGCACATTTTACTGATGTGGGTGGTTCCACTGATGTTACCTGCCCAGGGCAAACAGGATTTGGCCCTTACTATATAAAACTTAACATTTTGGGGCCTGTTCTATGATTTACTAAAATGACAGAATAAAGAAATGAAAAAAAAGTCTTCATAAGAAAGTAAGAGATTGATCCTAGAAAATCTTATGAACATCACCTGACATCTAGAGTAAATAATGTGATCATAGTCATATCACAGTTTTCTGAGTGAGCTCTTCTATGATTAATCACAAACTCTAGCTTGCAATAATGCTATTTTGTCTGTGAGTAAAATATGTTCTGCAACATTTTCAAATCTCAGATTAAAAGGAATTTCCATTCCTAGCACCCCAGAAAGACATTTTAAAAGTTTTTAAACCAATCTGCACACTTCAGAAAGACAACAGCAGCCAGGATGGGATTGGCAATCTCTTAAACTTCCATTGTGAGATGGATAGACAGCTGCATGAAGGAATATGTGAAAGTAAGGAGCGTTTCTGTTCCTTGGGGCTCACAGAATCAAAGCAATAACCACCATGTGATGGATCTGACTCAATCAGATCACAGTTCAAGGACAAAGCTTTGCGCAGTAGCTTACACAGAAATACAACCTACAATTCAGTAGAGACATTGTACGCTGGACAGCATGTGGTCATCGGCAGAGGTCTTGAGTGGAAGATAGCAGAACTAATAGCTGAGTAAGATATAGGGTGGTTTTTTTTAAGTTATAGTACAAATCTTCAGTGGAGAGTACCAGAAAAGGGATTTTTGTCATACTCAAATCTTATTTTCTTGTAAGTCTCCTGAAACAATTTGGGAACCAATTAGCAGCAAGTGTTAGTATTTACAGTGGTTATTAGTCATTTACCAATAGTTATTACATGCCATTACTTGAATGGTATTTGGGGAATGTTGACACTTACTTTATCTATTTATAATAAGAAATAATCTCTAAAAGCTGCTCTCAAGTGACGAGCAGAGTTTCGTGCAAGTGAGTCTTCAAGCTGGCTTCTCAACTGAATCCCTATTTATCTGAAATTTTCTGATCAGACCCACCAGTTAACTGAAGATAAACAGTATTTGATTGATTGTTTGGAGAAATATGAAATATTCACTTCTTTCCAGTAGAAGAATGATGTAATTCAACCATAGCATTGTTCATATATCTATACTACCCAAAGCAAATCTGCAAACTTAGCCTGTTTGATATAGTGTGCAAAAGGAAGTTCATGCCAATGCATGTCACTTTTCCCCTCCAACAAGATAGGACCAAGAAAATTGTTTCCAATATTTGCCTAGTAATATGATGAAGCTGATGAGTAATTAAGATATGACCTGTGTAATCACTTAGTGTGTAAGTTAAAGTGCTGCCTGCCTCCTGAGTTGGACTTTTTTAAAACCAAGAGTCCAGTGCTGCAGGTTCTGATTCACTTGAATAATCATTACTCATAGGAGTAGTTCTATAGATTTCAAAAGGATTTACTGGATCAGGCACTAAGTTTGGCAGAAATGTGTGTTAAACCACTTTCAATTTAAGTTCTAGAAATATGAAACTTTTTAGTGCAGTAGCTCCTCTTAGAATAGGTCTCTATGTAATGGCTTTGGGATCTTTCCTTAATAGGATTATTAGAACCTCACTTAAGGTACATAACTACAGTAGCCTCTTTCTTTCCAATAGCCTTATGTGATTAGCCTTATTAAAAGAATGAATGTCATCATTATTGCCTCTCAGTTATGGCTTGTAACCCTGAATGGTGTCTTATCTGGACCATTATCTATACTAAAATTACCTGGTGTTCTTAATTATATTTTAAATTGTTTTAATTAGCAAAATATGTGAACTCAAAAGGCAATTGCTATTGTTCTCTTCACATCAACTTTCAATGCAATTTTAAACATTTTTTTGGCCTGATAGATAGGATGGATAGTGTCAGTTTGTTGTTGAATATATAGGTTTGATTTTTTTAGCTTAATTGTAAGCTCTAGCAGCATGACTAGGACTGAAAGAAATAATGAACTACTAGGCAGCTCGTGTAGCACAAGCCTTTCTTTAGAGGAAGCATAATATCAGTTGGATACTAAAAGAAATCAAATGCTTATTTCCTATTCAAATGTACTGTACGGCCCAAGTAGCTTGGCAGTGAAGCAGAAAATGAAAGTTATACAAGCATGAGATTTTGTTATCAAGTTCTAATTGTTTCCACAGAGACATAAGGTGCTGAAAATGCATTCAGTTATGCTCCAGGAAGAATTTGTTTCCTTTATTAATTGTTTATTAGCCTTCTGCTGCATTATAATTGTAGACTTCAGTTCAATTAACATTTACCACATTGTTTGAAAACATAGGTTGTCTTCATGGTGTGAATGTGATGTTTGGTTTCTGCATTAAAAGAGCATAAAAGGTTTGCAGCAATATCTCAATTCATCAGCTGGAAATAATAGATCAATGAGTTATATAGGAGAAAATGAAAGCGAAGAATAGAAAAAAGAAAGTTTATTGTATTTCCCTATTTTTGAAAGGTTAGCGTGATATTATCTTGGACTGAATGGGGTCATAATCAACAACAATTAGAGTTAGTATGACATTTAAGCAATTTGAGGTGAGATCAAAACTTTTTCAAGTGCAATATTTCAAAAGGTGAACGCTTAAATTAGGTTATGAGGTTATCTTAATCCATCTAACCTACTCATAGACTTGAAGGTCTGAAGGGACCATCACGATCATCTAGTCTGACCTCCTGCATACTGCAGGCCACAGAACCTGGCCCATCCACTAATGTTATAGAGACAACCTCCGGTTGACTTACTGAAGTGCTCAAATCATGATTTAAAGACTTCAAGTATCTGCCATTTACACTAGTTTAAACCTGCAAGTAACTTTTGCCCCATGTTGCAGAGGAAGACAAAAAATGCCCAGGGTCTCTTCCAATCTTATCTGTGAGAAAATTCCTTCCCAGCCCCAAATATGTCAATCAGTTGGACCCTAAGCATGTTGGCAAGACCTACCAGCTAGACACCTGGGTAAGAATTCTCTGTAGTAACTCAGAGCTCTCCCCATCTAGTGTCCCATCACCAGCCATTAGAGATATTTGCTGCTAGCAGTCACAGATCAGCTACACTGCATTGTAGGCGGTCACATTATACCATTCCCTCCATAAATTTAATCAAACTCAGTCTTGAAACCAGTTAAGGTTCCCCTCCCCCCCCCCCCCAGTGCTCCCTTTAGAAGTATGTTCCAGAACTTCACTCCTCTGATGGTTAGAAACTTCATCTAATTTCAAGCCTAAACTTGTTGATGTCCAGTTTATATCCATTTGTTCTTCTGTCCACATTGGTGCTTACCTTAAATAACTCCTCTCCCTCCCTGCTATTTATCCCTCTGATATATTTATAGCGAGCAATCATATCTCCCCTCAGCCTTCTTTCGGTTAGGCTAAACAAGACAAGCTCTTTGAGTCTCGTCTCATAAGGCAGGTTTTCCATTCCTTGGATCATCCTAGCTGCCCTTCTGCACCTGTTCCAGTTTGAATTCATCTTTTTTAAACATGGGAGACCAGAATTGCACACAGCATTCCAGATAAGGTCTCACCAGTGCCTTCTATAATACTAACACTCCCCTATCCCTACTTTACCTGATGCATCCTAGGATTGCATTAGCTTTTTTCACAGCTGCATCACATTGGCAGCTCAGTCATCCTGATCGACCAATACACCCAGGTCTTTCTACTCCTCTGTCACTTCCAACTGATAAATCCCCAGTTTATAACAAAAAAATCTTCTTGTTAGTCTCTAAGTGCATGACCTTGCACTACTAAATTTCATCCCATTTCAATTACTCTAGTTTTCTAGTCATCCAGATCTTCTTGTAGGATATTCAAGTCCTCCTTTGTATTGGCAATACCTCCCAACTTTGTCTCATCTGCAAATTTTATTAGAACACTACCATTTTTTGTGCCAAGGTCATTAATAAAAATGTGAAATAAGACTGGCCCCAAGACTGATCCCTGAAGAACTCCACTAGTAACCTCCCTCCAGCCTGACAGTTCACCTTTCAGTATGACCCATTGTAGAGGCTCATTTAACCAGTTACTTATTCATCTTTCAATTCTCATATAAAGTCTCATTTTCTCCATATTTAACTAATAATTTCCCATTTAGAACTGTATCAAATGCCTTACTAAAATCCAGGTAGATTAGATCTACTATATTTCCTTTGTCTAAAAAAAAAATCAGTTATCTTCTCAATGGAAGACATCAGGTTAGTCTGGCATGATCTACCTTTTTTAAAACCATGCTGTATTTTATCCCAATAACAATTTACCTCTATGTCCTTAACTACCTTCTATTTCAAAATTTGTTCCAAATCCTTGCATACATCTGAGGTCAAACTAACAGGCCTGTACTTTCCTGGATCTTTTTTTTTTTTACTCTTTCTTAAAAATAGGTACTATATTAGCAATTCTCCAGTCATAGTGTACGACCCCTGAGTTTACAGATCTAATAAAAATCCTTGCAATTTCATGTGCCTGTTCCTTTAATATTCTTAGATGGAGATTATCCAGGCCTCCCCCAGTTTAGTCCCATTAAACTGTTTGAGTTTGACTTCCACCTCAGATGTGGTCATTTCTACTTCCATATCCGTATTCCCATTAGCTACCCTGCTACTACTCCTAAGCTCCTCATTACCCTTACTAAAAATTGAGGCAAAGTATTTATTTAGGTGTTGGGCCATGCCTTGATTATCTTTCATCTCCACCCTGTTGGGGTCCACTAGGCATAGCTACCAGGTAACTCGGGAGAGTGGAAGGCCAAAGTGTCGATGAAACTCTTTTGCTCTGGGCCTATCTGAACCCCCAAACTCCATCTTGTGAACTCTCACCTACTTCTGTGCTCACTGCTTACATGCTCTGTAGCAGGCTGAAGCAGAAATGTATTGGTCAGCGTTTCTAGCAGATGGCTGCAGTTTCACTCACACTAGCAGAAATAATAGAGATAAGGAGGAGGGAAGGAGGGGTAGTTAGTTTGCAGATGTCTAACTCAAGGTCGCAAAGACTGGGAAAGTTTTCTCACAAGCTTATGTAGAACTTATTGTAACAGTTGTCTGGAAGGGAGGGGTAAGGAGGAACAGCCAGACAAAGAGATGTATGGAAACAGTTTGGAGTATAAAAGGTAAAAGTTGTTTGTATTTGTTGCACTGGATTTGAGACATGCTGGTCTCCTAGTGCCATTTCAGAGCTCTGAAATAAACTTGGCTTGCTTTCTCCCCTCGGTGTCTTTATTGGTGCAAAGCACACCGGGCCACGGACCATTGTTGTCCCCTCGAGCCCCTTGGGCGGGCAACAACCCCATCCTCAGTGTTTAGCAGTCCCACTTCTTTCCTTTTTTTATTTAATTTATTTATTTATGTATTTATATGGCTATACAAACTTTTACTATTGGTTTTAAATTTCCTTTGTAAGGTCCAACTCCGCTTGGCTTCGGCAGTTCTCACTTTATCCCTGCACTTTCTAACCTCCAAGAGGTAGCTTTCCTTGCTGATCCATCCCATCTTCCATTCCTCGTAGGCTTTCTGCTTTCTCTTAATCACCTGTTTAAGATGCTTGCTCATCCAGTTTGGTCTGCATCGCTTCCCTACAAAGTAATCCTTCAGAGAGGAAGGATGTGATCTATCATTTGTGAGGCATCAGATGTTATCAGTCCCAAACATATAACTAGTTTACACAACTAGCTGCATTCTGTTTTCCTACAGTAGTTCAGTAAAAGAACAAGCTAAAGGGAGACAAAATAGGCAGCTAGTCAATGACTAAGACAAGTTTGCTTTTACCAAGATTAATTATTCTGTCTTTGACTGAAAAATGAAATCAAATAGAAGTCCAAGATAGCCAAAAGGACTTACATTTAAAATGTAATTAGGTACCTATACAATTTAAAGCCTTTTACTGTATTTATCTAAATAACATGAGTGAACATCAAAACTTTCTGTAAACTTGTATATATAGATATGTTGACACAAATAAAAACAGCAGCATGTTAATAAACCTGCTGTGGAGATAAATGGTTTCAATTAGCTTCATTAATTTTAACTAAGATTATTTCCTTAGCCATGAGTCATTTATCTCATTTTGCACTTTTCCTATTTACTGGAGCTGCAGGGAGTGATTTACCAAGTGTTTGAATTCTGGTGAATAGAGTAGTTTTTAGAATCCATGCTTATCCCATTTATTGATCGTGTAGGTTTCCCTCGGTCTCACAAAAGGTCAGAAAGAACACTCAGAAGTCTTTTAGTAAAAATGCAAGAAGTGTGTTCTGAGCCGGATCCAAAGCCCATTCAAGTGGGAGTATTGTCATTGACTCCAATGGGCTTTGCGTCAAACCTTCTGGGAGAAGCAGGGAGTAAAACTCTGATTCAGATTCATGCCAAAAAGCCTATTGCCTGTGGAACATTACGCTATGCTGCAGAATGGAGTGAATCAGGTAGTGATTTAGAAACTGACATTTGAAACTAGGCATCATTCTGAGAAATCAGGGGGAAAGTAGTGAAGCCAGTAGGATTAATGTACCATTACTATGGGAACCACCCACCTAAGAACATGAAAATATTCATGGTGAGAACAAAGCCAACCTTCCCAATATGCTGATGTGTTGAAAGGAACTAGGGCCTGGATCCAAAAAGGGACTGAGATATTGTGATGCTCAGCACACCAAGAGACCCCTTTCCTGGAGTCAGGAGGCTTAACCACCTAAAATGTTTCTTGTAAGCATGAATGAATGTGGCACAGGGTAGGGAGAAATTGGGAGAGAGAGGACATGAAGAAATATCTTTTCACGTGAAAAATCACATTAAAAACTATTTAAAATGTTATAAAATTACAATATATACACAAAAAGATATGAATAAAATAAAGCCATGCATCTTAAGCAAACATTAAACATGGATCACTAAAGCATCATCAACAACACCAAGTTCACTCAAAATGTTGTTAACATACCAAGTCAACTGAAAAACATCCAGGGTACAAGTCAAGGTATAAAAAGTATAGATCAGGCTGCAATCAGGCCACAATCAGGGGGCAGAATAGCGGTAAATATCACACCCCTCTTCCACAGTCACTCTGTTCTGGTAAGATTTAAAAATGGCCAGTTTTGCCTTTACCAACAGAAAATAAACCAGCAGAAAACTGGCCAAATGCAAGCACTGTATCTCACTGCCAGAACAAACAGGGGCTTGGAGAAAACCAGTCCCAAACCACTGAAAAGCTGCTGCAAAAGAAGTATAGGACTCAAATAGGGGAAATATAGGAAAAAATGAACCACATCCAAAACCAAACAGAGGGAGCAGTTCACAGACATCTCAGGGGTAATATGGTTCATAAAATGATAGATTGGTAGGATGCTATGCCGGACCCTCCACAGCAAGTCACCGGAGTGCCTCCGAAGGGGAGGTTTGTACAGTGTCCTCCAAGCCCGGGACACAGTCACCCAAAGTCATATCAGGAAGATCAGAAAGGCTAGCCTCAGAGCTGCTTCTTGGCCATGTTTGCAAAAGAACATTTAACAAACCCTTCCAGGACAACCATCTGCCTCATTGCACAAGGTTCTCATCCTTAGAAAGGGAGATAATTAGTGAGAGAATCATGGGATCTCCCACCCCCATTTCCTGCAAAACCTTTCTGCAAATACTGATCAGCCACTGAGGGCCTTATTAAAAAACAAACAAACAAACAAACAAACAAAATCCAACAACACACCACAGACTGGATACTGGTATGAACAGCAAGAGACGTCACCGACATCCAGCTTGATCAACTAGGAACAATCAGGTGGGACAGCTTGGTCAACTTGGCATGGGTAAAGCCAGACAACAGGTTCCAGGAAATGAGAGCTTCAACGGGAAAAAGTGGGTTAAAAAAAATAATGGTTCTTCCAAGAATCTGGAAACTGGAAGACACCTGGTCTGGCCATGCACTTCACAGAAATTGGCAGGCATTAAAAAGACCATAACAGAATGGAGGCAAATCTAGACTTTCTAATCGATCAGGTGCCAACAATATAGGTGAGAGTCCAGCATGATGGAGGAAAGAGAAGGCAAGAGACTTTCAGGCCAATGGGTAATCGGAGTACAGCAACCACTGAACAGACTCTGCAGGCAAAAGACTGCCACTCTCCAGATTAAATCAATGAGCCCTGGCCCTCCTCATCTAATGGCAGGAACAAAGCAGGGAGTAACCAGTGGTAACTATTCCCCTCTAAAAATGGTGAATATGCCTCTCAATCTGGTCCAAAAGGCTGGGTGTGGGGCACTGTAAGAGGGGGCTTGTAAGCCTGATAGTGGCGGTGGTCACAACTGGAGTGGGGTTCTCTGGCTCCACAGGAGCGGGTGGCTGTAGTGTCATGATCACCTGCTAGACCAACTGCTGCAGCTGTTGTTGCTGCTGGGCCAATAGCTCCTGGATCAACTGCTGCTGTTAGTTGGCTATTTGCTGAAATAGTTGTTGCTGCTGGACGTTGATGGAGGGTGTTTTGTTCAGCCATCCATTTTAGCAGCTGCCCCATCTCCATTCAGTGCGAGGAGGGTTGGAGGTAGTGTTTGCTTGAGGGTTTTTCACCCCCAAATTTGCCTACTTTTCTCCACCAGAACTGTACAGGGGTCTTGCTGGGCTAGGCAGCCTAGTGGCTGGAGTGCTTGACTTGCGCCTCTTTGCTTGGTTGAGGCATCTCAGTCTTTAAGGCAGGAGGTGGATAGGGGAACCCGGACCCACACACTCCATTGGGTCCCAGCCCAGAGCCCTGTGTGAGTTAACCCCTGAGTAGGAGACCTCCCAGTAGGGAGTCTACATCCACTGCCCTGGGCTACTTCCTACTGCTGTCCCCTCACTTTGGGACATGGCCCATGGCCCATATAGTCCAAGTTGCTGTGGTCAGCCTTGTCTCTAGTAGTACCTCCTTGGGGACTTGGGCAGCATCCTGTTGTAGTCCCAGTTTCCTCCAGGTGGGGCAGCTGAAAGTTTGGCAGGGCTGGAACCCCACAATGTCTCTGTGCTTTGGTCACCTGGTTACCTCGTAGGCAGTGTGCTTCTAAATCTCTTCCACAGTCTCCTTTAGCCAGGGAGATGGTGCTTATATCCTGGTGGCTGCCTTGGCTGGCAGGCTAGCGACTCTTCCCTCAGGTAGGGAGGCAGCTAGCACTTTCCTCTTCACCAATCAGCCCGAACTGAGCTAGGTTCTCTCCTTTTCTCTCCCCTCCAGGCCTGGCATTGGCTGCAGGTAGAACTGGGCAGGGCTAGCTGGGCCCAAAGGCTCTCTTTAACCCCTTCTATGCCAGCAGACAGTTTCTCTGCTTTATCATAGGCATACATGGTAAAATATTAAAAACCAACAGTGCCAATACATATTTCCATCTGGAGGAGCCTGCCTTGCACAACCTCCTTTATAGACAGGATCTATGCCCCTGCACTCCAGGAAAAACAACAGCTACCCCAGCAATGACATTGGAAAGCTTCCCCTTCCCATTCCTGCAACCAGCTCCCCTGATTATCAGAGTCTGACTGCATCTCTTGCAAGAGGACAAAATCAGCCCATCTTTGTCTGAGAAAAATCTAAGAGTTGTGCTCTTTTATGACCATCCCAGCATCCATTAATATTTAGAAAGCCAAAGTTGAGCAGCCCACAGACACTAGAAGGAGAGAGACAAGAAGCAGAGAGAAATAAGGGAGAGTGGAAGTACTTTGTGTGGGGGAGGGGAGGAGAAGGAATGGGGCAATGGGGAGGCTTATATATCTTGAGAAACCCCCACATGCGTCTGCACTTTACTCAACAACTTTTTGAGATGGAAATGTTTTCCATGATCAACTGAGAGCTCTCTCAGGACAAGGGCAGCTGAATGAACAAAGCACTGTAAATTAGGGAAAAAGTCCTCAACTTTCTGCCTCACTTAAGTGCTGGTCAAAAAGTCACTAATCTCCTTCACGCTGTACCCACCCATCCTATATAGCTGACTGGCTGGGAGCCACTGAGGAGTCAGAGAGTTCATCAACATCCCCATCATCTCCCCCAGACTCTACCAGCTCAGAAGAACACTGAGCTGCCACTGTAACATTCTCATCATTCACAAAGGAGAGAGATTCAGTGAGAGCAGCTGGCATATCTGCTAAGAGGGATAGGCAGTGCAGCCCCAGACAAGGACCTAGCATCATCATTGCAGCATGCAGGATCAGGAGCTTGAGGGCTTATCATACCAGGAGGAGACCGCTCCACACTGGGAGCTCCAGAGATGGGGCTACCACCCAGTGCAGCACTATCCTTCTCAGGGCACATAACTTGATCCTCAGCTACTGCCAAAGATCAGGGGCTAAAGTTTTAGCCCTTTTAGAAATAGTCCCATAAATCTCTCTCATCAGTCTTTCTTCACCCCCTACCCATCTCTAGAACCTGTCTCTGCTTGCTCTACAAGGAGGTGCTCCTAGGGCTCGCTTCTGTCATGGCACAAGTGATGGGATTATAGCAGAGGGTTCTTCTGGGAGTGTGAGGTGGGTGCTCCATGGACAATGGCAGACCACATATGGTGAGTGAGGGAGACAATCTCTGTCTCCTGCTGGTCCCTTGATTTTCTAGCCCCCACCCCACTATCCTGGGGTCCCACTTTCTTACCAGGGAACCCAGAGCAGTGCATGAGTAGGACCCCCTCAGATGACCAGGGTCACCACCAGGGCTGGCTCCAGGCACCAGCTTACCAAGCAGGTGCTTGGGGCGGCCACTTCGGAGAGGGGCGGCACGTCCAGCTGTTCGACGGCAATTCGGCGGACGGTCCCTCACTCCTGCTCGGAGCGAAGGACCTCCCGCCGAATTGCCACCGCAGATTGCGATCACGGCTTTTTTGTTTGTTTTTTGTTTTTTTGTTTGGCTGCTTGGGGCGGCCAAAACCCTGGAGCCGGCCCTGGTCACCACACAGGAAACATTTCATGTTTTCAGAGATAGCAAACGCTGTATAATCTACCCCATCTATGTGGTGCTTTAAAACCAGGAGCAAGGGCTGCTTGGGGTAATTTAGAACCACGTAAACCTGGCACCAGAGCAACATAACATGCCTCACAGCCTGCAAGAACCCAGGTAACAGAATCTAACAGCACAAAATTCAATAATGGGAGAGAGTAGACACTAGTGTCTCATTGTGAAAGAAAGGCGGGTTTGGAAAATTGCGGGGGGGGAGGGAAGAACCTATTTTAGTAGCAGGAGTAAACAAGGGAAACACTGGAACCAAAGACACTCAAACGATTCACAAACTGCTCCTGGGCCAGGAAAATCACTATAGATTTGCTCGTTCAAAAGGCAGATTTGTATTCAGGGCCGGCTCTAGGTTTTTTGCTGCCCCAAGCAAACAAATTTTTGGCTGCCCCCCACCCCAGCCCTGGGATCCCCCCCACACCTCCCTGCTGCCCCAGCCCTGGGTTCTCCCCCCACCTTCCCACACCCCCTGCCGCCCCAGCACTGGCCTCCCTCCTTTCCCCCCCACTAGTGCCCTACCCCCACTCCCTGCCGCCCCAGCCCTGGGTCACTGGTAACTCGCTCCCAGGGCAGGTCATTCAGCAGGAATTTTGGATGTGCACAGAACACAGACAGGTTTGGTTCCCATATGGTCATAGAACTGCAGTAAAGTGGAACAATTTTCAGCTTGTGTGATTGGAGGATATCTGGATGCATATTATAAGACTGTCCTCCATAAATGAGGAAAAGTTGAGGTGCCTTTATTATTCTTTTGTTCCACTCTTTCTTTCTATGGGGAATTTGCCAATGCAATATCACTGTCTTCCTTTTAAACAAATAAAACTAAAAAAAAAAAAAAGGCAATGGCTGTTGAAAATAGCAATTCCAGTCCTAATAACCACTGGGAAGCATTTCTTGGTCAATTTTATCCTACTTTTTCTACATCAAGTTACAGTGGATCAGTATATTTGATTTGGGAGAAATGAAGTAACAGCTGCCCAAATTGAGCTTGAGCACTCCTGAATTTTGAGGTGTTCAAATCTGGAAGGCAGGTGCTAGATTCCCTTTCTGAATATTAGCTAAATCTGGAAAGGAAAAGCCAATTTCTGCTTCCATGGCTCAGAAGTGGAAATCCTCCTACGTGCCTGGTACTGTATCTAAAGCTGCCCAAGCCCTCTAGCAGAGCCTCCCCTCCCTTACTTTTCATTTTAAATTCTAGTGGCTTTCACGTACCTCCCTTGCTAGGCTTCAGATAGAGAGGGGCACTGTCCATTTAGTCCACCCAATTCCTTCTTTGGGGGCTGCTGCAAGGTGAGGTCACACCAGTATCCCTAATCCAGTCTGGGGAAGTCTTCTGAAGGGGATATCTGGGGCAAAGCCTTCTACTCCTTGGGCATACTTGTCCCCCATTCACAGTGCCACCCCCTTCTAGCAGTCAGCTCCCCATCCACGGCAAGCGCATGGGGTCTCAGCTTCCCCACTCCCTCCCCCTCCCTTTCCTGTGGCTAGCGGCCAAGGGAATGCTGGAAAATGTAGTTCTTTCCCTGCTCCAGGGCTGGCTCTATAGGCAGGGAGTTAGCCAAGGAACTACAGCTCCCAGGGTCCCGTGGGTTCTCAGCTCCCATGCTGGATCCCCAGCTGCTCCATGGCTCCGCTTCTGCAGCCTTGCGAGAGGGGAGGAAGTGAGTTTAAAAAGAAAAAAGGATGGCCCGAATGCCGCCCCCTGCAAATGTGCCGCCCCAAGCACCTGCTTGTTTTGCTGGTGCCTAGAGATGGCCCTGTTTATATTAGGCCAGCCAATAACCTTACCTATGCTCTGCAACACATCCTCCACAGTACAGGAGACATCAGGCAAACACTAAACCTCATGCTTTCAGGTCAAGTCTCTTAATCCATCAGAATTAGACCCCATGAAAAAGCTCCCCACCCCTGAAAAGTAAAGCAGGGGAAGCAACAAAACCCAGCAAGTAACAAAACAAAAACAAAGAGAAACACAGCTAGTACACACAGCACATACCGAACACAGCTTCATTCTCAAAAGCTCCCACAGTTCAGAGAGAAAAAACAAAAAAAGATTAGATTGCCTGGTGGTTTGACCACCCACCTAAGAAATAGGAGAGCCAGGTTCCAGTTCTCCATCAGAATATCCCATGGCTAAGTGATTAGAGCACTCTCCTGAGAGGTGGGAGACCTCTCAATCTTTTCTCCTCCTCAGGTAGTGAAAGGAATTTAACCTTGGTCTCCTACATCCCGCCATGAGTGTTCTAACTACTGGGCTAAAAGTTATAAGGTAGACAGCAGCACCACCGCCTCCTCCTCCTCGATTTTAAATGGGACCCAATCCTAGCACACCTACAGGCCCTGCAGATGAAATAGCAGAGTTGAATTTAAGCCCTGGACTGGAGCATTACATACTTAGGCCCCAATTACTGTGGCTGCTCGTGTGTTTTTAAGTTAAGCATGTGCTTAAGTACCTCGCTGGACTGGGGCTCTAACCAGGGCCGGCTCCAGGGTTTTGACCACCCCAAGTAGCCAAAAAAAAAAAAAAGAAAGAAAAGCCGCGATCGTGATCTGCGGCGGCACTTCGGCGGGAGGTCCTTCGCTCCGAGAGGGAGTGAGGGACCGTCCGCTGAATTGCCGCCGAATAGCTGGACCTGCCGCCCCTCTCCGGAGTGGCCACCCCAAGCACCTGCTTGCCAAGCTGGTGCCTGGAGCCGGCCCTGGCTCTAACTCATACATTTGCTTTTAGAGCTTTTATAACACACCTTTTACTTCTGACTGTAATCATGGGTTCTTTTTTCAGTTTTAATTTTTCCATTGCCTTTAAATAAAGTACCTTAGAGGTAAGATTTGCCACCAAATTTCTCTTTCATTTACCTCATAGTGTATATCTGAAATAACTGTACTGAAATCAAAGCAGTCAGTCCAAATTTACATGAGTAACTGACAGGAGAGAGTTTGTCCCATTATTTAAAAACACACCATAAATACAATTAGAGTGAGATTACTTATCCAGTTCTCCTTCCCCTCCCCCCCCCCCAAAAAAAACACCTCTCTCAATTTTGTTGTATTTTGAGAGGTTTTGGGGGGGGGGGAGTCTGTGTTCCCATACCATGTTTATTTTTCTCTCTCTTTTTTTAATAAGATGAACCCTGTTAAAATGATATACAACCACTGTAGCTGAAGAGCAAGCTTCAAAATTTTTCTGGAGAGAAAAAAAAAATCCAAAAAAACAAAACCACAGATCAGATTAGGTTGACTTTCTACTAAATCTGCCTGTGCAAACACCCTGGAATGCCAGTCTATTTAATGGCTTGTAAAGCAAAAAAATTGATTTGTGACAGTCACATTGAATCAAAGTCTTGCCAAGACCTACGCCGATTGGGAGGCGTCACTGATAGACATGGTTCCAGGCTAAGTGCCAACAATGAAGTGGCAAAAAATGAACTAGCAATGTTGTATAATTGTGAATTGGAGCCTGAAATGTTGATGGGCTATAATTAAAAATAAATATCTATTACTTCTTCCAAAAGCAATGGAATACGTAAAAATATTGGGACTAATTCTCCACTCACTTACAAAGGTTTTAGGACTTGATCCAGGACCATTGATGCCAATGGGAGTTATTCCATGGACTTCAGCAGGAAGAAGCATTAGTGGCATTACTACTAATTAAGACCCTGATTCAGGAAAGCATCCTTATTCAGAAAAGCACAGGGTCTGAGGTTGCAACTTCAAACTACATTATTTTATTATTAGTTATTGTATTATATTATTCTTTCAGGTTTATCTTGATCTTAGATTTCAGTTTTGTGGGCACAAATGACAATATTTAAACATCAGTACTTGACTGTGCACAGAAGTTAGGTGAATAGACATTTCAACTAGTCACTGATGCCAGACGCAGAGTTGTCGGCACAAAATTGCTGACCAGGCTGAGTAGGCTCCTTCAAAAGTGTGGTCTTAGATATTAATTTTCTGAATTTGTATTATTTATTTCACAGGCCATGGAAATAATGGGGTAAATTCAGAGAATTATAAAATCCACCTTCCTATGTCATGTTGTATGTACCAGTCTAGTACATTTCATGATTCTATCCAGACTGTTGTTCAAAAATTATTGAATTATAAATAATTAATCTCCAGGTCATTGATTATTAGAGCTTCTGAAGGTTACAGGTTTTATTATGAACTGCCATATCTTTATTGGTATTTTTTTAACAAACATAAGAATGGCCACAGAGGGTCCTGTGGCACCTTTGAGACTAATAGAAGTATTGGGAGCATATTGGGAGTATTGGGAGTACAACCGCATCTGCTCCAACCCCTCAGACAGAGACCAACACCTACAAGATCTTCACCAAGCATTCTCAAAACTACGATACCCACATAAGGAAATAGAGAAACAAATCAACAGAGCCAGATGTGTACCCAGAAGCCTCCTGTTACAAGACAGGCCCAAAAAAGAAACCAACAGAACTCCACTGGCCATCACCTACAGTCCTCAGCTTAAATCTCTCCAACGCATCATCAGTGATCTACAACCCATCCTGGACAATGATCCCTCACTTTCACAGACCTTGGGAGGCAGGCCAGTCCTCACCCACAGACAACCCGCCAACCTTAAGCATATTCTCACCAGCAACCACGCACCGCACCATAACAACTCTAACTCAGGAACCAACCCATGCAACAAACCTCGATGCCAACTCTGCCCACATATCTACACCAGCAACACCATCACAGGACCTAACCAGATCAGCTACAACATCACCGGCTCATTCACCTGCACGTCCACCAATGTTATATATGCCATCATGTGCCAGCAATGCCCCTCTGCTATGTACATTGGCCAAACTGGACAGTCACTACGCAAGAGGATAAATGGACACAAGTCAGATATCAGGAATGGCAATATACAAAAACCGGTAGGAGAACACTTCAACCTCCCTGGCCACACAATAGCAGATGTAAAGGTAGCCATCTTACAACAAAAAAACTTCAGGACCAGACTCCAAAGAGAAACTGCTGAGCTCCAGTTCATTTGCAAATTTGACACCATCAGATCAGGATTAAACAAAGACTGTGAATGGCTATCCAACTACAGAAGCAGTTTCTCCTCCCTTGGTGTTCACACCTCAACTGCTAGCAGAGCACCTCACCCTCCCTGATTGAACTAACCTCGTTATCTCCATACTGATTTATACCTGCCTCTGGAAATTTCCATTACTTGCATCTGAAGAAGTGAGGTTCTTACCCACGATAGCTTATGCTCCCAATACTTCTGTTAGTCTCAAAGGTGCCACAGGACCCTCTGTTGCTTTTTACAGATTCAGACTAACACGGTTACCCCTCTGATATAAGAATGGCCATACTGGACCAGACCAAAGGTCCATCTACCCGAGTATCCTCTCCTCCAACGGTGGCCAGTGCCAGCTGCTTCAGAGGGAATGAACAGAACAGGTAATCATCAAGAGATCCATCCCTGTCACCCATTCCCAGCTTCTGGCAAATGGAGGGTAGGGACACCATCCCTGCCCATCCTGACTAATAGCCATTGATAAATTCATAGAGGACAAGTCTATCTCATTCTTTAAACTTCTGAGCTTTGTCCCTTTTTTAATTACTTTCTTCTTGTAGTTTTTATTAACCAAGCAAAATATAGAATGCTTTACCAGGCTGTACCAAAACACCATGACTGAGTAAACTAGTTTTTTTAATTGAGTAATAACTCATTCTTATGATAAAGATGTAAAGGAGCTGCTAGTGGGACAATTTCATTTATTATCCCATCAAAGTCTTAGGTAAAGAATGATTTCAGGATAGGATAATGCTCCTGGGAGCCAAAGAGTATAAAGGTAAACTAAGTTCTCTATGGATATTCAAAGGATTATGAACTTCTGATTTACTAAATCCCTTGATTCTGCAAGGGGCTAAACACTCTGGCCTAATCTAGCAAAGTATGTGTTCACATGCGTAATTTTAAACTCATTGGTAGTCCTACTGATTTTAATGTAACTAATTATGGCCTGGATCCTTTTCTATTAAAGTTAATGGGAGTTTTGCAATTGAACTATTGCTGGAACTATTGGAACAATTTCCTCTTGTGTAATGCTTTCGTATTGATTTTGACCATTTCTATAAAAAAAAAATCTTTTCTGCATCCCTCACAATTAAGAATAGTGTGCATAGGTTATAAAAAGCTGCTTCTCATTCCATGGCTTTCTTGATACATTTATATCAGACTTGTACTTTTAATTTATTTTCATAAAAAACCCTAGTTATATTGATTTAAAGAAATGAAACTTACATGAATTTTCAAAGATTTTCAGCCATTATTTCTGCACTTTTTATTTCTACCTCAATTTCAAACTACACACTGGGCCTGTTCAATTGATTTGCTCATTTTACCAGAGTATAACTCTGGTGTAACTCCATTGATTTCAGTAGTGATCAGATTCATGTTGTATAAACAATTAGCATTCAAATAGTCATGCTTCCCAAATTCAAAGCAAGAAAATGTTTCAAAACAAAATAAATTAACAACTACTGAAGTTCAAATTATAGGGGTCATGTTCTGGTCTCACATACATCACTGTAAATCCAGAGTAAACCCACGGAGATAAATGGAGCTATGCCAGATTCACACTATTGTAACTGGCAGCAGAATCTGCTCCTAGCAGTGGTTATTTAACAAGAAATCTAATAAAATATGGTGCAAAGATCTCTAACCTACTTTAATCAGGATTGCTTTAAAATTCATGCCCAGAAATAGTTTTACTACCTTCTAAAAGTATTCTGCAATCCCACTATTGCCTTTGAAGAATATTGTTGACCAATTCATTTTTTTAAATAATCTTAATGTATTTTTGGATCTTTCAAACCACTATTCGATTCCATAAATGAACATGAGGTCTTCATATGTATTGATAATTTTAAAAACTACTTATTTATTTCTTCTGGAATTCTGGTGCAATTTTTCCAAAATATGTAATCAAATACTGTAGTCAGTATCTCTCAGAAATATATAATGAGTGCTCAAAATATTAATTAGCATGGTAAAAATATTAGTTGCAAAGTGTTTTTGTCTGTTACCACCAAAAAGCCATTTTCTAGCACCTGTGAAGGGGATAAATGTCCTATATATTACTGTTAATAGCCCATAAAATCCACAAATGATTCTACAGCATGCTCTTACAGTAGGGCTCATTTGTAGTGATTCAGTGAACTCTAATATAGTGTAACTCCATTTATAATGAAGTGGAATGAATGCCTGGAATTGTTTCAATTCATTGTAATGTGGAAATTGCAATTCTTGTTATAGGACTTGTTTCTGCAATGTTCTGTGCACTCTGGCCCTGTGCAAAACTTAAAGCCTGAGGGCAGTCCTATTGACTCTATTTTTATTTATACGTTTCAAGATAAGCACATGCTTTGCAGATCAGGGCCAGAATACTCAGAATCCTGCAGGCGTGAGTCCATAGGAATGCGTCTGTGGGAAAGGATAGCTTCACAGTAGGAGGGTTTCACAGTAGAATTTTACTGTGCAGAACAGTTCCTGACTAAGGCTCAGATCCGACAAACATTTATTCACTTGCTTTATTTTATGCACAGGAGCACTCCCATTGAAATCTAAGGCTTTGTTCCCATGTAGAAAGTAAAGCACATGAGTAAGTATTTGCACAACTGGTGCATAAGGGCCAGATTCTACCCCTTCTCACTTCTGTTGAGGAGTATTTTATTCTTCAAGTATTCCCATTCGTTTCAGTGGAAATGTTTGTGGCAGAATGCACTACTTAGTGTCAGTAAGAGTGGCAGAAACCGGTCCTGTTATATGCTATGCATTTTCTATTCTTCAACACGGAAGATTTGCATTTCAGTTATTTAACAGCCTTACAAGGTGAATACAGAGTATATTTGCTTCCTTTTGTGCATTTTCCAGTGTTTCTTCATTTGCTTATTTTACAGCATAGGTTTCCATAGATCATTATTAGTACCATTCAATACAGATCAAAATATCAGAGTTATTTGCTTAAATGAAGTCTTGGCAGTAAAAAGTAGAGAGAAGATACAAAACACAACACTCTTTAACTGTATTTCTTCCAGACCAGCCTCTGTATGCACCAACATTTTTTTTTTATTTTAATGAGACTATTGCTAATCAGAGTAAAGGTTTCATAACACTAGCTAAGGCTAAGGGCACGTCTTCACTACCCGCCGGATCGGCGGGTAGCAATCAATCTATTGGGGATTGACTTATCGCATCTAGTGAAGACGCGATAAAATCGATCCCCGATGGCTCTGCCGTCGACTCCGGAAATCCACCGCGGCAAGAGGCGGAAGCGGAGTCGACGGTGGCGCAGCAACGGTTGACACGCCACCGTCCTCACAGCCAGGTAAGTTGACCTAAAATACGCAACTTCAGCTACGCTATTCACTATTTGCGTAGCTGAAGTTGTGTATCTTAGGTCGACCCCCCCCTCCCCATAGTGTAGACCTAGCCTAAGACAGTGCCACTCACCTTTACCTCACATAACTCTGCTAATGTACCTCGGTCTTTTCCTGCAGCAACCCTCCTCCGTGCAAGTTCTTTTTAGAAGGGTTGCAGCAATGATGAAACTCACTATTAAGATTGACACCAGGAAATACACTCATTTCTTTTAGATCTTGGTCAACCAGCTGTTAAGACTCGGGATCTAATTATTCCTTTCTATGTTATGTAATTATGAATTTCTATGTAAATTATTCCTTTGCATACTAAGCATGCCTTTGCATGTAATCATGCCTTTGTTTCATTGGTAGTTAATTGGAGTAATAATTAGGAAAGTTATTGGTTCAGTTCCAACCTAAATTTTTAATTTTATGAGTCTGAATACAAAGAAAATTCTTAGTAATCTTTAGGGGCAAATTCTGCCACTCTTACTCATGTTGATTGATGGGGCTAGTCGCAGTGTAAGAGGCTGCTTGACATAAGTAATGGTGAATGTGGCCCTTAGGAAATTTTTGCATCTCCAAACTGTCTACAGTATCCCAGAATTGTTATAATGCTACTCAGATGGTTTAAACAGGTGGGAAACTATATTCCATCTTCAAGGTGCTGGATAACTTCAGAATGAAATGGGGGCGGGGAGTAAGCAAGGTCATCCCTTCTTTCTTCATTGGCCAGCCAGAAAGAGCGAGGAGCCAACCATCTTCTTGCTCCCCACACTCTTTCAATTAAAGATTTTCCTGGGGTTTCTTGATTCTCTTGCCCCATTTTAGCTGAACCCATCCTCCCTTTCTATAGTGTAGGAGCTGTTTTCAGGTTGCTGTGGCTCTAACTGATCACCCATTTAGCACAGTCAGGAAGACATTTTTTCCCCAACAGGGCCAATTTTTTCCACCTTCTTCATAGCATCATAGATACAGTTAGGTGAAGTAGGAATAGGATTTAAAATTTTAATGTTAGGAATTGTAGAGCTGTTTAGTTTCTCACAACTTGCAGCTGGTGTCCAGTGCAGATAAAATGCCAAAAGGCCTAGTGCCCAGCAATAAGAGAACAGGGATTTTGGTGACAAACCTTGGGCCTATGCGAAAAGAGGGACCTGAAGACTGCAGTCCCCAGTTAGTATCTTCCAGCACCTTCTCACGGGGAAAGGAGGATTCAGCAGAGTAAGCTGAATCTTTGGAGTAGGCAGCAGAGAGTGTACACTGACTGATATGAGGAAACAGGCTAGATAGAACCCCTCCCCAGTGTCAAGTTTAATAGAGTCTCAGCCTGTGATTTAAAATCCATCCCGGTGTCCGTTCTCATTCACTTGTATGTCCCAATTCAATATCATGGGTCTCACTAATCCTCTCTCATTGGTGATTTTAAAGTTGCCTCATCAGGGGCCAAATCCAACTCCCATTCAAGTCAATGGAAAGAATCTTATTCACTTCAGTGGAGAAATACCCAAAGTATACATCTTTCCTGTTCCATTACTTAACTGATGAGTGTTGGCTCTGGTTAGTTAAGCTCAGTTTGTATAGCTAAATCATTATGTTGCTTCTTAGCCTTGTAACTACATCTTTTCTGGATTGGTGGGCGCTTTGTCCAACTGTGTTTTATCCTGATGGCTGTTACTGAACTTTCTTTATTTTCGTACAGATGGAGTCAAAAGAAAGATTCTGTTAAAAAAAAAGTTTTTCCAGATAATCAACAGGCATAATGTATGAGGACAAGGATTTCAGCTATTGGGGGGGGGGGGGGGGGAGAGAATTAATCTGCTTATAAATAACATTCCAGTTTTAGGGAAATATTACTGCATAATAAAAACAATTTGTTTTACTCCTTCACATGTAATAATCAATTGATTATTTATATGGACTCCTAAGAGCTTGAGAATGGTACTTGGGGACCATAACCATTAACAGACTATTTGGAATGGCCTGGTGTAGATAGTCAAAGTACGTACACCTGAACCTCAGAGTTAACACCTCAGGAGTGTAGGTTGTTCGTAACACTGAACAGTTTCTAACTCTGAACAAAGTGTTATGGTTGTTCTTTCAAAAGTTTACAACTGAACATTGACTTAATACAGCTTTGAAATTTTACTGTGCAGAAGGAAAATGCTGCTTTTAACCATCTTAATTTAAATGAAACTAGCACAGAAACAGTTTCCTTACCTTGTCAAATCTCTTTTTAAACTTTCCCCTTTATATTTTAATAATTTTGCTTTTAACACAGGTGTGTGTGTGTGTGTGTGTGTGTGTGTGTGTGTGTGTGTGTGTACGTGTGTGTGCACTGCTGCTGCCTGATTGCGTACAGGCAGGTGTGTGGTTGACTGGTCAGTTCATAACTGAGGTTCTACGATACCTTTTTAATTGCTGCAAGCCAGAACAGACTACAATTAAGTGAATAATGCAAAATATCTTCAACAAATACTCTCTCATTTTTCAGTGAATTTACGTTTGGCTCAATCATGAGCCACTTTACATGCCTGTGTAGAGAAGTGAGGATGCATAAGGTACCCTTGGTTCCCTACATTGGTTTCCCAGACTTCAGGTCTGTGTGCAGGAGAGAGAGAGAGAGAGAATAGCCTGTACAGGGCCCTACTTCCAGTCCTGTGCAGGTGGGTAAGGAGTGGGCAGAGCCAAGACACAGGCAAGCAGAGATGAGCAGATATAGGGCTGGCACCATTTATTTCACCCCTGGGGTGAAGAGGAGAAAGGACTGAATTGTGATTCTTTTAGTCACAACTGGATCCCTGGTCTGCTTCTGAGGCAGCACAACTACGTGCTGTCCTTACTCAAGGCTCATGGTAACCGTGCAGTTTAGTCCTTTCTAATTATCTTTCAGTCTGTCCTCCACAGAACTATATATCCATTTAGGTTGTGCTCTCTCTCAGGGACATGAGTTTCACTCAAAGAAATGTTGATGGAAAGTGAATTTCAAAGTCATACTGCAGAATTTGCAGAAACCAAATATTAAATTTGCATGGACAAGCATTTGTGCTGGAAAAGTGTGTGCTCATGCAGTGAGGGAACCAAAACAATACAATACGACTTATCAAATAGATCACAACTAAGCAACAAAGCTCAAATATCAAAATACCCGCAAGCAAGCCATAGACTAAATCTATTGAAAAGTGAATACAATAAAAAAAAAGGAAGTTTGAGAATGCTGCAGTCTGCTTGCAGATATTTCACAAAACAGAAAGAGGCCAAATTAGTAAAATAAATTATTCATTACAAACTATTGGCTCATTTCTACAGAGGACACAGCACAGTAAATATAATCAATGTAACACAAAAAAAAACCAAACCCACCACAATCACCTTATGGACCATTTTTGCTTTTCTTCCCCAATGCCTCATCCTAATACACCCTTCCTCTATCACAATGCTGATCCAAATAGCATAATTGTTCATAATCAAATTCCAAATTGGGTTGGTGTGAAATGTAACAATAGCTGCCTTGTTCCATTCTACCAAACAGCCCTTAAAACTAAAGAGAAGCGACAACCACTACAAGCCAACAGACAAAAATGTGAAAAAGGTGAAAATTTCTGGCAGAATCCGTTAAGACAAAGAGTAAAGATCAAAACAAAGCAAGCCATTTAGGAATATGGAATACAATCAACTAATCTAATGCATAATAACAGAAGTATCCCATCTGAGAGTGCTGTGAAAAGTCTCTGCTCCTGAAAGAGAGAGAGAGGCATGAGGGAGGGATTATTGAAATCCTTTGATTGGGATTTATATCCAGTATAGGCAGGGCTGCAGCAGCATCCTTGAGTTTTGAAACAACAAGCTTAACAGTTGTTTTTCAATTTACAAAACCAACCACCTCTATAAATGCCTTAATCTTCCATTTAGAGTTAGTATTTCATTGTAAGTGGCTTGCTCTCTTCTAAATCTACAGGCACAGTAGTTAATTTTATGAAACACTTGTAATTGGCCAAATAACGACTGCACATGCACTTCCCGTCTCCTAAAAATACTGCATATTTCATTAAAATTGAGCTGACTGAACACACCTAATCCATTTGTAATGAAGGAAGCAATCGTTACCAGCTGCAACAGCTTATGAGAAACCAACCATCTATATAGAACAGATGTGTCTGAGCAACAAAAATAAGATCCATATCCTGGGTCAGATCTCAACACCCAATATTTGGGACATTAGTATCTGCAGTTATGGACCTGGCCTACGATAAGCTTCTGCTTTTTCAGTAGCACTTACAGACCATCAATCAAGACCAGTGCCCCATTGGTCAAAGCATTGTACAAATGCACTACAAAACACTTGGTCCTCTACCACAAAGAGACTACAATCTAAGTAGTGTTTATTTACTTAGTTTCATCTGCTGCTGATGCCAGTTCCCCACCCAAATTCATGTTCTTCTGTTTGGAACACCATTGATATCTGTGGAAATTATGATTTCCATGGGGAATGAGCAGCAGGGTAGGGAGAAGCCCCCCAAAATATCTTGCTCTTTTCTAATGCAGAAGCCATCCTACCAAGAGGCAGAAGATTCTCTTCAAAGAAAATCAAAATGATATTGGAGTGACACTATATTATTTTGTGCTCTAAACAGAAGTGAGGCATATAATGGGGAAATAAATTTAGATTTACTGCATTCCCAACTCCTTTCGTCTTTGCTTTTCATAAAGCTTGGAGAAATTAAATGTTGTTCATAAAAAAAGTAAATGGAAAATTAATTTTGAGGTCAGTAATTATCCTTCCCTACTTCTTCTAGAAGTGATTTCTTTCACTAGCCTTTACTGAAATAGCCCAGACAGGAAGAAAACTAAAATGTTCCACAGATACCCTAATCCTACTGCTCTAATGCCTCCTACTTTCATCCTCTCCTTGGAAGAATCAAAGGCCCAATAGATTACCGTTGCCTTCCCACTCTTTATTACATCTACAAGCAGCCAATCAGCGGAAAAGAACAAATACCATGTCACTAAGAACCAATCACACAGGGATAATTATGAATAAAGCGCATAGTTCACAGACAACCCATAGGTAGAAATTTGTTTGAAAGTTCATAGTAATAAGCCAATTTGTAAAGAATCAAATTTTATTCATGAACAGAATGAAGGCAAAATGCACTGAGCAAGTGTTCACTCTGAATAGTTTGCCCAGTATCTCTCTCAATACACTGTACGTTCTTTTCAGGGCTACTGCAGATTTTGTTATATGATAATAAAAGAATTTCAATCAATCACAGCCCAGAAAGTCTGTGCATTAGGCAGTATAGATGACAATTTCAGAAAATCCTGTGACTAAACTGTATGTGCAATTACCATAATTCCATGCAGAAGTCATTAGTTACATATTATGCGGTCATTATACCCATGTCTGTGCACACTACTACAATTTTATTTTGAAAATTTAAGCCTATGAGATCTGTCCGTCATATGGTCTCCCTTCCTAAGCACAAATTCTATCTCTTCTTGTCCCTTAAAACCCTTCCTTAAAATAAATTTCTTACATGGAGCTTTTCTATGATGATCTCTCCATGGCTGCTCCTCCCGTTCAAACTTGTACTCTCAGTATGTTTGTGGTGGATGTGTGTTTTGTTATCTATATTTTCTGTGTGTTAATTTAAGCTTTACTGTTCTTGGGGTTAGAGCCATCTCTGAGGTCTCAATCCTGCAATGGGACACACCAGTTCACCCTGCCCAGATCCAATTGCTGGATCAGTGCTTAAGTTTGTACAGCACAGAGCAGAGGGACCCAAGCGCAGTCATTCATCCTTCCCATGCTCCCAAAATAAAGTCATTGGGAAGCCTGAGAAAGTAGAAGCACAGCACTTGCAAACCTTCCTGGGGGAAGAGAATAATATTTTTCTTTTTTTGTTTATGTTTCAGCTCATTGTGTCGCTTTATCTTTTTATATAACAGGAGTAATGTTCATTGCATTGGAACACATCTAGCAATAAACAGCTATCAGATGTCTCAGCTTTGCTGTAGCATTTAACCAATATCCAAAGCCATTATTGCTTTGTCTGCTCTGTGCCATTCCCTTATATTTATAAGCAATCTCTGAATAGCTATCAGCTGTTTGTAACATATTCCCAGACAAGACTTAGAGTACAATAGTATTGACAATGCACTCTCAGATCCCAATGGCACTATCTTCTCACAATCCTGACAGTGGAAAGGAAAGGTATTTATTTTCACCTTTGTGCATGGGGATTTGAGGGGAGAGGGATATAAATACAAATACCCACACATCAGAATGAGAGTATGCGCCAATATGTATGGATCACTGGAGATTTTATATAGACCCAAGATATAAAAGCTTGGGAAGTTCAACTATGATAGAAAGCCTCCTGGTGCTTCCTTTAGGGCAATGTAATATCACACCATCCCTCCCTACAGTCCATGCCTTAATGGCATGATCTAGCCCATTGACTTCAGTGGGATGGCTCACAAATAACGTGCTGCTTAGTGAGAGTAAACATGGCAGAATCAGGCCTGAATAGATTTTTTTTTCTGATACACTAGTTCGCCTGGCTCTCTTAACTTTGGCTTCCAGAGGTTTCAAATGAGGGCTGTTTCCGATCAAAGCCCTCTGATAGTGGTAGAAGAACCCCACAGTCGTGTGATCCCCTTTACATGAAAGAGAAAATTTAGGCTAATTCTGCACCTGCAGATCTTCACAGACTAGCTTTCAAGTAGAAACTGCATTTCCGCAACTCTGATGCACGCACCCTCTGGCACACTAACTGAGAGCAATCGTGCTAGGCTTGGAAATGAATAGCGTGCTTTCCTCATTCTGTAGAAGAATTAGCAAAACCTCTCTCAGTCCAACATTATTTTTAATCACTTACAAGGGCAATTATACCATCTTTTGTTAATGCAATAAGGGGAAGGCAGTGTAGCCACACCGGGAGAGGCACCATAGCACCAGATTTTGCAAAGACCGCCCCCCACCCCCCAAACAAACAAAAACACCCCACAACCACACCACACTTATCCTTCTCTTACTGATGTGTACATATGTCCAGAGCTGAATCATTCAGAATTGAATGTCTTTCAGGAGAGATGCTCCAAGCCTCAACTCCAAAGCCACATGAATCCAGAGTCAGGTCTGGCAAGGGGAATCTAGGGAGTGGAGAGGCAGCACTTCCAGCACAGTGAAACCTTCTGTATGGTAGAGCTGGCTCTGCAGCAGTTTTCTGAGCCCACCCCAATCAAGCCCACCAGCTGGGATTCACCTGCTCCACCACACAGGGCAATAGCTTTTGTCTGACAGGACCTAGTTGCTGCTTTGTATAGCCTGCAGCCTCTGGGGTGCCTCTGCTTATCTGTCTCAAGTCTTTGCTTTATTTGTACTCTTCTGCCTCTCCACTCCCTAGATTCCCCTTGCCAGACATGACTGTCCAAGTGTGCTCTGTCCAGACATGCAAAGGCAGGTGAAAATGAAGGGAAGAGGAAAAAAAGTTATTTGAAATTTCACAAATTTAAAAAAGGTTCCAGTTTGGTGGTAACATTCCCTTCCCTATGCCTAGCTTCTCTAAGTACTATTGCCCTCCTCATTCATGAATTTAAAAAAAATAAAGCACTATGAAGAAACAGACCATCTGGGTAAGAGATGCAACAATGCATTTCTTATGTGTCTATGTCAATCTCCAGTGTCTCGCACAACATAGGGCCCCATTCTATTCAGGGGCCGACACTACTAGAAGACAAATACATTATAATAATAATATCATCACATTTGAGTAGGAATAGGAGTCAAAATGTGCACACATTAATATAAAAAAGAATACATTCTGAGCACCTTCAGCTCAGCTGGATGTTGTGTTTCATGTTTTTTGGCATGGCAAAAAGTAGTTACTTAGGGAAACTGACTATTGTAAATCAAAGGAGAGCAGTTGGCTCTGAAAATTGAAAAGAAGCAGGATATTTTTAAAGTACTATCATGTGGAGCCCTCACTGTATGAGTGCAAATCCTGATGTATTACAAATTAATATTTCATTATTTCTTTAGTTTTATAATTAATTCAAAAGGAAATACATATGACATTCAAAACAAGTAAAACAGCCTTGAGAAATATCTGGAAAATGCTTTGTTTGTCTCCAAGCATTATTTATACATCCTGAATGTTTACCTCCAGTATTTAAAAAAAACAAAACAAAAACAAAACACACCAAGCACAAACGGAAACACTGGACAGGGGAACTAGCATACGTTCCTAATTATAGCATTTTGCTTTATTCCCAAAGCAGCTGACTATTCCACATATTTAATAAAGGGAAATCAAGCAAATGGTTTCACCAGTTAATTAGAGCTCACGGGAAATAAAAACAATTAAAAAAAGAAACTTCTTTCTACATAGGGACAAAACAGAGAAGTTGTAATTATGGTTAAACAGTTGACAGATTATAAAATACATTTATTGCATAAAATTACAATTGAATTGCAAACAGCGCAAACATGTGATGGAGCTACATTACCCTCCACTATCTTTTACTGACCCCCTTGACACTTTTTAACTAGGCTCACATTCAGATATCCTTATGAGTACCTTACTCTAAAATAGCTCCATTGAAACTACTGGGACTTCTTGTGGTATAAGGTGCTACCCAACAAAGCTAAACATGAATCTTCTCCTGGACATCAACATCTAAGCCAGATCAGTGTTTGCTGGCTGGAAATGGTGGTACTCCTTTATACCCCAGATTCCTACAGCTGAAGCCATCACCCAGAATATGGCAAACAAGGGTTCAAGCCCCCACTCTGAGTTAGAAAAGGACTTGACAACCCAGGCCTCTCTTCTCCCAACCCCTGGAGTATGGGATTTTTCTGGGATAGGTCCCCAATCTCTTATTGTAACTGTTCCACTTAAAATAGTCCTAGTGGAGTGCCCTAACCACTTGGAAATACCATCATCATTTTAACTCTCTGGGTCCCACCCACATAGCAGAGGGACCAATCTGGTAGGTGGCCTCTGAGCAAACAGACTGGATTAGACCCCTGTAATGGGGTTTGCTCACACACACCACCTGTGAAAGGATTAAGGTGGCTCAGAAGGGGCTAATTAAACTGGTAGGCTGCACCTGGGGGAGTCTTAGGCTTGATTGACAAGCACTAATTGAAGTTGGATTGGAGCCCTTCTTGGCAGGAGTAAGTGAGGGTTTGTATAAAGCCAGAAAATGAGAACAGGTGAGGACTGGGCTGGGTGATTATCTGACCCCAAATGAAGTCACTTTGAAAACCTGAAGAAGAATCTATTGAAGAAGGAGAATGGATACAAAGTAGGGTGGGAGTAGACACAGAATCAGATGTTGATTATATCAGCAAACAAACCCACACCCAAAGCTGAGGAAGGAAATAAACCAACATGTTATTGCAAGATCCCTAACCACAGAAATAAGATTAGGGGATATTAATCCTGTGAAAGTAGCTGACTGGATTTAAAAAAGCATAGAGGATATTGTAAAAGTCAGAAGGCTGAAAGATGGTCTTTTAGTTGACAGTAAAAACAAAGAGCAAGCTGATATACTAAAAACTAAAATGCTGGGGAAAGCAAAAATATTTTGCCAGCTACTAAAGTATTTGATGGAAATGAAGGGGGTAATATATAGAGTGCCATTAGAATGAACCTATGAGGAGATAAGTAAAAAAACATAGGTGAAGAAAGTATTTAGTAAGTAAGTGGCTAATTAATAAATGAGGAGAAGAAAGCAAGCCATTAACAGCTGCACTGATTACATTTAAAGAAGGGACTCTACCTGAGGGGGAAAAAAATGCTATGGTTTCAGATTTTCAGAACCAAGCCATATATTTCTCCCTCCCCTAAGGTGTTATAAGTGCCTAAAATATAGGCATGTAGGAACTCTTTGCAGAGGGAAAATGACATGGTAAATGGCAGTGAGAGCATTCCTAGGAAAATTGCATAGATAGGACAATAATAATAGTCCCGCACAGGGCCGCCCAGAGGATTCAGGGGGCCTAGGGTCTTCAGTGGCAGGGAGCCCCCGCTGCCGAATTGCCGCCGAAGACCCGGCACTTCAGCGGCGGGTCCCGGGGTGGAAGGACCCCCCCGCCGCAGGTCTTCAGGGCACTTCGGCGGCGGGTCCCGGAGCGGAAGGACCCCCTGCCGCCGAACTGCCGCTGAAGACCCGGAGTGGAAGAAGCTCCGGGGGCCCGGGCCCCGCGAAAGTTTTCTGGGGGCCCTGAAAAACTCTCATGGGGCGTCCCTGCGGGGCCCGGGGCAAATTGCCTCACTTGCCCGCCCCCCCCCCCGCCCTGGGCGGCCCTGGTCCAGCATATAAAGTGTGTGTTGCAGCAGGACAAGTTAAAAAGACACAAAAGACAAAAATTGTTAATTTATATGGAATCTAAAGAGGCTCCCAAAGCATGAGGAGAAGGAAGAGACAATCAGGATAGGAAAAGGGGAACTGCAGACTCATTCCATAAAAAGTATGATAAACACTCTGGAAGGAATAGGCAACTAGTGAAAAAAGAAAGGTTTATTGCATTTTTGCTAGACGTGATAAAGTGTACATCACAAATTGGGCAAAAAAAAACAAAATCAGAAAAATAAAATTATAGCAAGGGCAGAGGGAAAAAAAATGTTAGCAATTTGTTAGCAATTTGTCTGGGGACCACATTCATGAATTCTGAATGAGTTTAATAGCGAAATATGACTAGTATGAGGATGTCAATCTTTTGTTGGAATGCCCACAGTCTAATAGCACATGGTCAAGAACGAAAAAGCAAATATCCTGGAAATGTAAACTAAACCAGATATGATATGTATCCAGGAAAAAGGGTTGGTTTTAAAAGCTTATTTTTAAAATTCACGGGTATATTGCCTTTAGGCAAGACTGAAAACTAGGAACAGGCGAAGGTGTTTTATTTTCAAAAGGGTAAAATTAAACTACATACCAGTAGAGAATGAAGAAGCCAGCCTAGAATGTAATGCTGTTGAGATCCCTATGCAGAAAAGAAATATTTCTTTAAGGATTTATAATATCTATAACTCATGCAGGAAATTAGAAAGTTTGGAGCTACAATAAATAAAGAATGCTAAAAGACCACGTATTAAATGCTGTGACCTAAATAGTCACAGTAAATTGTGGGGAAGTGAGACAACTGATGATAATGGTACATGCTTAGAAAGGTTCATTGATTAAAACAATCTAGTGGTTTTAAATGACACCCCAGCTAGATTTAATGCAGCCAATGTTATAATTCCTAGCAGAGCCGGCTCCAGCGTTTTTGCCGCCCCAAGCGGCAAAAAAAAAAAAAAAGAGACGCAATCGGAGGCAGCTCTACCGCCGCCGCTTCATTCTTCGGCGGTAATTCAGCGGCAGGTCCTTCCCTCCGAGAGGAGGCTGGGGGACCCGCCGCCGAATTGCTGCCGAAGAGCCGGACGTGCCGACCCCTTTCTATGGGCCGCCCCAGGCACCTGCTTGCTGCGCTGGTGCCTGGAGCCGTCCCTGATTCCTAGGTCTAAGCAGGAAAAACTAACAGCAGATATTGCAAGTAAATGAAACTGGGAAATATATAAGGAAGAAGGAATGGGGAGTGATCAGTTCCCTGTATTAATTACTTTTCTAGGGCAAATTAAGGTTGAAAGTTACCCACCTGGAATTTTAAAAAAAAGCTAATGGCAAGTTATTTACAAGTAGATGCATTGAATTTGAGAGTAATCATTGGGTGAGTGATGACAGAGAATTTCAATAATAATGTAATAAAAGGATTAATAGCAGCAGCCACTGTAGCCGTATTTAGGATATTGAAGTAACCCCAAAGTAAACTAATTTCCATGAGGGAATAAGCAATTTAAAATGGCAGTTAAAGAAAGGAATAAAGCCTATACAAAAAGCAAAAAATGCAATGCATAATGAAGATCTAATGAGTATTCCAGCAAGGATGGAGTGTCCTGTCCATGTAATGTGGCTGCAATAGCCTGGGCGGTTGATATGGAGTTCACTCCTTTGTCCATGTGTCAGCATCCTCCTCTCAACTTCACTGGGCTGATACAATCACTTGTAGCTGGTTCCAAATGTAACAAGTGGTGCTATCATCTCCATCAGGGTATCAAAGTCCATGACAGGAGCTGGCTCCTACAGCTTGACGAGAAAAGAGCCCGTAGGAAACAAGCCGCTCCCAACCAATATACATACATTTGCAATAACTGCCAAAGATCATGCAAATCTCGGATTAGACTATTCAGTCACATGACACATTGCAAACCATTTACATCATAGACTGCAATTCCCACCGCTCTTGTACACGAAAGGATGCCAACAAATGAGTATAAAATAAATAAGGCAATAGCACAAAGAATTATTTTTAAAAAATCAGAGTTGGAGGAAGTACTGTGGGAAGATTATTTCTGATATCTTGATATCTTTATTTTACAGGCAAATTAGAAGAACGAATGGAAATCAGACTGAGTAGTAGCCACATCCCACATCTTATTGGAACTGACAATGTAGTTAGAAGTTCTGATAATGATAAAGCAGAAGTTTTAGCAGAAACTTTCTGAGGAGTAATGATGAAAGTCAAAGGGAAGTTTTCCACCAGATTAAAAGATAATTCTATGCTACCAGCACTCCCAGCTTTCTTCGAGACACCACTGACATCCTGAGGAAACTACAATCCATTGGTGATCTTCCAGAAAACACCATCCTAGCCACTATGGATGTAGAAGCTCTCTACACCAACATTCCACACAAAGATGGACTACAAGCCATCAGGAACAGTATACTGCAGTATCACAGCAAACCTGGCGGCTGAATTTTGTCCTCACCCACAACTATTTCAGATTTGGGGACAATTTATACCTTCAAGTCAGCGGGACTGCTATGGGTACCCACATGGCCCCACAGTATGCCAAAATTTTTATGGCTGACTTAGAGCAACGCTTCCTCAGCTCTCGTCCCCTAATGCCCCTACTCTACCTGCGTTATATTGATGACATCATCTGGACCCATGGGAAAGAGACCCTTGAGGAATTCCATGATTTCAACAATTTCCTCCCCACCATCAACCTCAGCCTGGACCAGTACACAAAAGAG
Organism: Emys orbicularis; assembly: GCF_028017835.1. Classification (NCBI taxonomy): domain Eukaryota; kingdom Metazoa; phylum Chordata; order Testudines; family Emydidae; genus Emys; species Emys orbicularis. The sequence goes on along the minus strand of NC_088686.1, from coordinate 90,022,798 downwards.
ATCCACTTCCTAGACACTCCAGTGCAAATAAGCGATGGTCACAACCACCACCCTATACCGGAAACCCACTGACTGCTATATTTACCTCCATGCCTCGAGCTTTCATCCAGACCACATCACACGATCCATTGTCTACAGCCAAGCCCTAAGATACAACTGCATTTGCTCCAATCCCTCAGACAGAGGCAAACACCTATAGGATCTCTATGAAGCGTTCTTAAAATTACAATACCCACCTGAGGAAGTGAAGAAACAGACTGACAGAGCCAGAAGGGTACCCAGAAGTCACCTACTACGGAATAGGCCCAACAAAGAAAGTAACAGAACACCACTAGCCGTCACCTACAGCCCCCAACTAAAACCTCTTCAGCGCATCATCCAGGATCTACAACCTATCCTGAAGGACAATCCCTCACTCACAGAACTTGGAGACAGGCCAGTCCTTGCTTACAGACAGCCCCCTAACCTGAAGCAAATACTCACCAGCAACTACACACCACACAACAAAAACACTAACCCAGGAACCTACCCCTACAACAAACCCCGTTGCCAAGTCTGTCCGCATATCTATTTTAAGGGACACCATCATAGGACCTAACCACATCAGCGACACCATCAGGGGCTTGTTCACCTGCACATCTACCAATGTGATATATGCCATCATGTGCCAGCAATGCACCTCTGCCATGTACATTGGCCAAACTGGACAGTCTACGCAAAATAATAAATGGACACAAATCTGACATCAAGAATTATAACATTCAAGCGACAGTCAGAGAACACTTCAATCTCCCTGGACACTCAGACTTAAGTGGCAATTCAATAAAAAACTTCAAAAACAGACTTCAACAAGAAATTGCAAAACTGGAATTAATTTGCAAACTGGAGACCATCAAATTAGGCCTGAATAAAGACTGGGAGTGGATGGGTCACTACAAAAAACTCATTTCCCCCTGCTGATACTCACACCTTCTTGTGAACTGTTTGAAATGGGCCACCTTGATTACATTGAACTCATTATCACTACAAAAGTGATTTTTTCTTCCTTCTTGTCAACTGTTGAGAATAGCCCAGTTCTACCTTAATTGATTTGGCTCATTAGCACTGACCCCCCCCCACACACACACTTGGTAAGGCAACTCCCATCTTTTCATATGCTGTATATTTACACCTCTCTACTGTATTTTCCACTTCATGCATCTGATGAAGTGGGTTTTAGCCCACGAAAGCTTAAGCTTATGTTAAAGTATGGGTTGGATGAATGGTCTATAAGGTGAATAGAAAGCTGGCTAGATCGGGCTCAATGGGTAGTGATCAATGGCTCCATGTCTAGTTGGCAGCTGGTTTCAAGCGGAGTGCCCCAAGAGTCGGTCCTGGGGCCGGTTTTGTTCAATATCTTCATTAATGATCTGGAGGATCTCTCTCATACGAATCCCACTCACTGTTACAGACTAGGGACCGAATGGCTAGGAAACGGTTCTGCAGAAGAGGACGTAGGGGTTACAGTGGACGAGAAGCTGGATATGAATCAACAGTGTGCCCTTGTTGCCAAGAAGATTAACGGCATTTTGGGCTGTATAAGTAGGGGCATTGCCAGCAGATTGAGGGACGTGATCGTTCCCCTCTATTCGACATTGGTGAGGCCTCATCTGGAGTACTGTGTCCAGATTTGGGCCCCACACTACAAGAAGGATGTGGAAAAATTAGAAAGAGTCCAGCGGAGGGCAACAAAAATGATTAGGGGGCTGGAGCACATGACTTATGAGGAGCGGCTGAGGGAACTGGGATTGTTTAGTCGGCAGAAAAGAAGAATGAGGGGGGATTTGATAGCTGCTTTCAACTACCTGAAAGGGGGTTCCAAAGAGGATGGATCTAGACTGTTCTGAGTGGTAGCAGTTGACAGAACAAGGAGTAATGGTCTCAAGTTGCAGTGGGGGAGGTTTAGGTTGGATATTAGGAAAAACTCTCTCACTAGGAGGGTGGTGAAGCACTGGAATGGGTTACCTAATGAGGTGGTGGAATCTCCTTCCTTAGAGGCTTGACCTTAAAACCCTTAAAAAGCCCTGGCTGGGATGATTTAGTTGGGAATTGGTCCTGCTTTGAGCAGGGAGTTGGACTAGATGACCTCCTGAGGTCCCTTCCAACCCTGATAGTCTATGATTCTATGCCTATATAAATTTGTTAGTCTCTAAGGTGTCACAAGGACTCCTCATTGTTTTTGCTGATACAGACTAACAGCTACCACTCTGAAACCTGTAATTGAGAGTCATGACCTAATATAGTTGAGGTAAATATGAAGACATTATACTGAATGAATGGGTTTGTATGGGGGGCTTGAGAGAGCTATTGCTAGTGACAAGAAATTCAAGAATACTTGTCCAGGTAAAGATAATATATTTAATATAATGTTTAAATATATCCCTGAAAGCAGTTTGAGGGTTCTCTAGAATTATATAACACTATATGGGAAAGAGGAGTGATACTGGCAAGGCGGAAACATGCGGTAGTAATTTCAATATGAAAACCAGGTAAACTATTAATAAAAGTGGATGCCTGAAAACCAATTGTCCTTACAGTCTGTCTGTGTAAAATTGTGAGGCGAAAGGTGAATGAAAGATTGTTTTCCAGATAGGCAACCAATGGCATTATAGATAAGGTAGAGAGTAGTTTTGGAGAGAAAGATGCACCATTGATCACAATGTTAAATTAAAAAATGAAATACAAAAGAGTATGAGGCACAGGAGTTTCATGATAGCTGTCTAACTAGATATTGAAAAGACATATGACATGCTATGAAGGGAAGGCTTATTGTACAAAGTAGATGCACTAGGCATAAGGGGAAGAATGTATGAGTAAAAGGACCATGCAGGTCAGAGTTAGGAAAGTTATGTTGAATATATACACAACATTAAAAATGGTACATCACAAGAAAATATCAGTACAACCTTATTTAATATTATGATAAATGTTCTTTCTGAACAAGTTCCAGGGTAGATGTCACTCCATTCACAGATGATTCTGCTCTGTGGGTTAGGAGTAGGAGTATTGAGGTGGCAGAAGAGAGAATCAATAAAGTGTTTTGAGTGACCTCTGACTGGGAAAATTCATGGGGTTTCAAATTCTCCATTGCTAAAATCAAAGGATTGATCTTTTCTTTTTGTAAAGTTAAAGGAATGTAAACTATCTGTATGGAGAAAAAATAGATTTAGTTAAAAGGTTAAAATTCTTAGGGGGTAATATTTGATACTAAATTACTTTGGGAAGATCTAAACTAGGCGAAAGATAAATGTACAGGAAGGATTAACCTGCTGAAAACTCTTGCTAGGACTAATTGAGGGAAGATAAGAAAACATTGCTGATGGTACACAGACCCTTAATCAGACCAGTTATTGATTAACTGCTCTTAGGTCAGCCTCAAAATCAAAATTTAGAAAGATTTAATACGAGCCCAGGCACTACAAATTCCAGATAATGCATTTATTACAACACCTCACTTTCTGGGCCAAACTTAATGGGAACTGCAGTGATGAAAGTACCAAACAAATACATGAGGATTGTTGTGAATTTGATTGTGTGCTATATTAGGCCTATGTTAGAAATCCACATGCCATTAGAGTTAAAATCTGAATGCAGGAGTTGAAATACAAGGAAAAGGTGAATGAAGTCAAAATTTGTAGTCATGGGAAAATTAACTATGGATGGGGGTGGGGGGGGCGGAAAAATCACATGTCCAAATGCAGATTGAGATTTATTTTACAAACGAAAGGGTAAAAAAGACAGTAGGTATTAAAAATGAAGTATCGGTACATAGATGAAAAGTGGAGTCAGTTTTGTCAAATATATTCAGATATGTCCAAAAAAAGGGGGCGGGGGGGCAGAGGAAAAAAAAAGAGGAAAGTGACTTTTTGAATTGTGCCTTAGAGTTGAGGATCACGACATGCATTACAGCTTGGATAGAATTAAGGAAATGATTTTGTTTAGAGTACTAGATGGGCATTGTGGCTTAAACAAAAATCTTTTTTGGACTATGTGCTCCATGTAAGGTGGAAGAAACAACTGATCACCTTATATGGGTATGTAAGGGCTTTGATAAAGAAAGGGAAAAGCTTTTTGCAGAATTCAAATGTCTTAATATAACAAAAACTACATTGTTTAGTAATAACATCAGGACTATTATCAGAAAGGTGTTATATTACTTGAAAGACACAAGGCAGAGTGAGAGACTATAAACTTCTAAGAACTGAAAAATTACAGTTGGTGGCATCTAGAGACAATTCAGTCATGTCTGCATCACCATAAAGAAAAGATCAGAAGGGGACAGCAGTGTGGAAGTCTGCAGTAATTCTGGGCCTAATGAGGAGTGAAGAGAAAATCCAATCCAAGCCAGAGCCAGAGCCCTGGGATCTTGACCCGGAGGGAAGGGATTTACCCTGAGGAGTGGTGGAGAAAAAAATCCTGCAGAGGGTGGAATAGGAAGAAGCCCAGGGAAAGAGCAGCAAGGGTTGAAATGGTGCAGATCTCAGCTGCTGATTGTAAGATCTCTGGCCTGGAGCCTGGAATAGCAGAAGAGCCTAGGTTCCCCTACCAGCCACTGTGAAAGTGCTACCGTCTTGAATGGGGAGACTGCTAGGAATGGCACCCGGACAGCTGGTCCAGTGAGACTGTTATCCTAACAGGGTAACACTGTGTAGTGAACTGACTGGAGGGCCATGCCACAAAGAGGAAGGGTCAAGCTACGAAGAGGAAGCATTGAGAGCAAGGGGCCATGGCGCAAGTGAGTGAAAGAAGGGTGCATCATATCAGGCAGAACTAATCCCCAGACACAGCAACTAGGAGCTGCCTCAGTGGTGAGTAAAACCCATTGTAGCCCAACAAGTCAGCTAGGTCGGGGAATGCCTAGTTTGAGAATCCCACCAGAATTTAGGCACTGAGCAGCTCAGCTATGTCAGAACTTAGGCAGCTTTATGCATCTCCACAGCAGAAATTTAGGTACCATAGGGACCTTACTGGTGGGAAACACAGGCATCTAGAGTCTTTAGGTACCTACAGGTTAGGTAGAAGCTGAACAGGGAGGTTGAGGATCTAAATTTTGGGCTTAGGAGCCTGTAGCGGCTTAGAGACCTGTATTCTTTTGGAGAGCTAGCCCCATAGCTATAAGCTTTTCAGTTTTTTCCAACCACATTCGTGGTGTAAGCTTTCTTGTTCTCCTGGGAATCAAATATTATACATTTTCTTTTAACTCTGATTGCTTCTTGCACTTCTATATTCGTGTGCTTTGCCCTCTCTCTATTGCTGGTATATTTATTGCTAGATGACATGCATAACCTTTGGATACACCGTAATTTCTGTCAGACACTTTCCACTTCCCTCTGTGTTCTTTTATCCTATCCCCCTATTATAGCATCACACCCAGCACTGTCCTTGTTCTTACTAACGTTGTGTTCTGAAATTCAAAGTTCTCATTTTCCCTTTTTATGATTCACTCCATATCCTCACTGCAGACCTAATTAGATTACTCACTCTTTCCAACTGCTCACCCACCGTTACCTCTCAAATCTTGTTATCTATATTGCTCTGAACTAAGTCATGAATTTCCACTTTTTAAGTTTCCTCTTTTATTTATTGTGCAATGAAACAGTCTCTTGTACCATGGCTAAAAAACTGAGTAGCAATAATAAGTCTGTCTTTTTCACAAGCCTTTTAAAATTCCTGCTCCCATCTAAGGCCAAGAGCAATTTTCTGTCACTGGCTGTATTTTCTTGTTACAACTCCTTTCACGGAGTCATGGTCAAACCTCAAAACTTTCAGAGTCATTCTTCAGTTCAAATAAGCACCAAAAACTTTAGATGCAGATCTGAACCTTAGCCAAATTATCTAGGTCACCTGCATCCAAACTCTTCTGGAAATCTTAGAAGAGCGGGATTTACATGAGCACTCTGTCCCTCAGTCACAACACTAAATAGCACAATAAGAGTCTTTATACAATTCAGCTATGGTACCAGCTGAAACCCACAAGTGCAATGGCATGTGAAGATGGAGAAAACAAACAAGTTATCCAAAAACTTCAGTATTTCAAGGACTGTTTGGCTTGAGTTAGGTTCTAGAACTGAATGAGAATCTTTTTTCCCTTTACGCTGGGGATTTTTTGCAAGTGGGCTGATAAGGATCCTTCTGCTGTTTCTGGAGCAAATCCAGATATTCTTCCCTTCTCACCTTTTGTCAAGGCTGTATCCCCACTTTGAACTTTAGGGTACAAATGTAGGGGCCTGCATGAAAACTTCTAAGCTTATCTACCAGCTTAGCTCTGGTCCGCTGCCACCATCTCAAGAATTCCCTCCCTGGGAAGCCTTGAGAAACCTTTCACCAATTCCCTGGTGAATACAGATCCGAACTCCTTGGATCTTAAACAAGGAGAAATTGACCCTTCCCCCCTCCTTCCTTTCACCAACTCCTGGTGAATACAGATCCAAACCCCCTCCTTCCTTTCACCAACTCCTGGTGAATACAGATCCAAACCCCCTTTGGATCTTATAACAAGGAGAAATCAATCAGGTTCTTAAAAAGAAGGCTTTTAATTAAAGCAAAAGGTAAAAATCATCTCTGCAAAATCAGTATGGAAAATAACTTTACAGGGTAATCAAACTTAAAGAGCTCAGAGGAATCCCCTCTGTCTTAGGTTCAAAGTATAGCAAACAAGATAAGCACTCTGGTAAAAGGTACATTTACAAGTTGAGAAAACAAAGTAAATCTAATCTTGCCTGGCTTTTACTTACAATTTTGAAATAAGAGAGACTTGTTTAGAAAGATGGGGAGAACCTGGATTGATGTCTGGTCCCTCTCAGTCCCAAGAGCGAACAACCCCTCAAACAAAGGACACACACAAAAGCCTTTCCCCCCCCCAAGATTTCAAAGTATCCTGTCCCCTTATTGGTCCCTGGGGTCAGGTGTCAGCCAGGTTACCCGAGCTTCTTAACCCTTTACAGGTAAAAGGATTTGGAGTCTCTGGCCAGGAGGGATCTCAGCACTGTACACAGGAGAGCTGTCACCCTTCCCTTTATAGTTATGACACCTTTACTCAGACCTAACTCAGGCAAAGTTATCATTGAAGTCAATAGGAGGAGTGCCTGAATACAAACTAAGGGTATGTCTACATTTTAATTAAAAACCCATGGCTGCTCCAGGCGAGCTGACTTGGGTTCATGGGCCTGGGTTAAGTGGCTGTTTAATTGCAGTGTAGACTTTCAGGCTCAGGCTGGAGCCCAAGCTCCAATATGCTGCCAGGGGAGAGGATCCCAGAGCTGAGGCTCCAGCCCAAGCCCAAATGTCTACACTGCCATTAAACAGCCCTATGAGCCTGAGTCAGCTGGCATGGGCCAGTCACAGGTGTCTAACTGCAGTGTAGACATACACTAAGGGTTCAATGATCTCACCTTAACTCACTTTGAATAATACTTTATTGCTGAAAGAATGCCCTGGAAATGCCTGGCTAGATGTAGGTGGTTCATCCAACTCCTCTCTTTGTAACATCTGCAGCTCCACCACTAGGACCCCAGCATTCCCTCACTGACCACCTGGTCGTTCTTGACCATTTAGACTACTTCTCTCATCCCCCTGCCACAGTGCATCTTCACAAGAAGAAAAGATGTGCTTGTACTATGTGTTAGCCAACACAAGGTAAAATTCTAGTGAAGACTAGGAATTTGTCGTTTTCCCATGTACTGGTAGGCTGAGGTAAAGACTACGGGGTAGCCTAGGGCTTACCTCGTATTAAGACTATAAACTGCCTGGTCTTCACTAGGATTTTATCACATTAGCAAACACAAGGTAAGAACGCACCTTTTTCTCTAGTGAAGACAAGTCCTTATTGAGACTCTCACTACTATCTTTCTGTGTCTGCTGTTCTCTTTTCCCCTGGACCTTGTGTTATTGTGGCTGCAGCTCCTCTCCACAGTGCTTCAACTATTGGTATCCATTGCTGCCTGCTTGCAGTGCTTTCAGAGGAGGTCACATTCTTTCTGTTCCTTATGTCTTATCACCCAGAAATGGTGGCCACGTTGTGCGGGTTGGAAGAGATGCCTCATGAAAGGGCGCCATTGGAGACCTTATGTTCCATATGGCCCTGGGACAGGCTTATCCGGTCAAGTCTTCCAACATTTCCTTGAGCAGCGGGCACTCCCTTTTCACTGTGCCATCTAACCATTATTTAAAAAAGTCTGTCTCCTTTTTGGGGTGAAATAGTCAAACATGCCTTAAAAATAATATAAAAACTTTAATATATGGTGTGTGTATGCCACTGAATTAACACTCCTCATAATGATAGACCTTAGCCAAAATACCTTTCACATGTAAATTTTAAATCAAAACATAAATTTTTGCACCTGTGAACTCTTAATCCAAGTAAAATACTGAGATAAGTGCATATCAGCAGGAATTTAATGGAAAAAGCCTGCAGGTTTGCCTCCTGTTGTTTACAGGGAAAAATGGAGAATTAGGATAAGCCAATTTCTCTTTAAAATGCAACAGAGTAGAAATATTCCTCTTAGTGATTCTATTAAGCAAAATAATTTGCCAACCCAAAAGAGCTTATGGTGCTGGAAATAGTAACAACATCTGGTTTACTCTTCTTAATGTCTCACTTGTCTGCTGTCTGTTCTTTCCCAGCTGCTTTCCCTCTGTTTAAATCAGGTCTTTCACCTAGCAACTGGAGGCCTGCCAGCAATCCAGAAACTAAAAGGAATTTAGTATTGTCTGTTTCCAATCTTGTTACAATGGCAAGGGCTGCTTCTGGACAGAAAGGAAGAACAAAGTCTGTAAAAGGAGGTGCAATGAAATCTCAACTTCTTGCTTTGGCTTAGTTTATACAAAATTGCATTGCTGCTACTGTTTCTGCTCCTGAAAAACTGACAAGTGCCGGTTGGTGCAACTGAAGAATTTGGTCTGTTTCCTTTAAAAAGAAGGACCAGAGAGCTCTAGCTAAAGTACAGTTGACCAAGAAGGAAGATCAGATTTAGAGCTTATTCCAGAGACACTGACAGGAGTTTTCAGCTCTTCAATGAAATTACAAGGCACGCGAGAGGAGACATTTAGAAAAGGGTCTTTTCCTAGTGATGGACGATTCTGAAACCTTTCTTAGGTCATCTTTTGATCTGTAGAAATAACTTAGTTTAGATGCTTTTCCTAAAGTAAACCTCTTTCCTCTACAAATTCAGCTGAAAGTCTTAAGAATGAGGTTTCCCCCCCCCCCTTCTGTTTTTGTTACTCTTTGGTTTTGGTAATACACAACAATGAGAACCTCTTCAGAACCAAATTTGAAACTCACATCTTTAAAGTTTGTGCATATATTTTAAGAATCTGTAAGGCATTTATGTACCATGGTGATAAGAGTCAGAGGGATGCTTAGATAGATTTTCATAGTATTTCAGCACTTCCATTTTCAGATGAAACCCAGAACTCAAAAACTGGAAGGAATGAGAAGAAACAAAAAATAAATTTTTGTTTTGAGTTTGGGGCAAAGATTTGTGAGTATGGGAGGGTTAATATCTAGATAAATTCTTTGATATGAATAATTCGACATTAACATATGAATATAAAGCTGGACCCAGTTATAGAGTGCAGAACACTTAACACCCCAGCTGTCAGGCTAAACACCAACCTAGCCATGTAGAAAATAAAATCTCAACTGTGTACACACCATAATTGAAATAATCAAAGCAATAAGTATAATTACCTCTAAACCCAACAAAAAAAAGCAAGCAGCTAATGATAGTGTAATGATTTCCAGTCTGAGTTTTGCAAATACAAACACTCATGAAAACGTCATCTCCAGTGAAAGACACGGTTAAGTGTCCATAGATTTAAGGGCAAATTATAAAACTATTTTGGCACAACTTAGCTACCTTAGTTGTTGCATCAGTTAGCTGGCATTAATTAATTACAAATACGTAATAAGAAGTTCTTCCCAGTAAAAGTAATTTTTAAAAATACTCTGCTCCTTAATTTCTAGTTTCCTATTGTGTAGTTCTGTTGAGTTTCTCCATTTTCAAAAAGCATTATGTTTACTCTAAGGGTATGTCTACACTACGAGAGTAGTTCGATTTTACTTAAAGTGAATTTGTGGAACCGATATTACAAAGTCGAACGTGTGTATCCACACTAAGGACAGTAATTCGACTTTGTGAGTCCACACTAACGGGGCAAGCATCGACATTGGAAGCGGTGCACTGTGGGCAGCTATCCCACAGTTCCCGCAGTCCCCGCTGCCCATTGGAATTCTGGGTCGAGCCCCCAATGCCTGCTGGGGCAAAAAATGTGTCGAGGGTGGTTTTGGGTAACTGTCGTCATTTAACCCTCACTCCCACCCTCCCTCCGTGAAAGCGCCAGCGGGCAATCAGTTCGCGCACTTTTATGGTGATTGACAGCGCGGACACCACAGCACCGCGAGCATGGAGCCCGCTGTGATCATCGCTGCAGTTATGGCCGTTGTCAACACCTCGCGCCTTATCATCCACCTTTTTCAGAGGCAGATGCTGAGAAATCGGGCGAGGAGGCTACGGCAGCGCGGTGAGGACATTAAGTCTGAGAGGGGCACAGACCTCTCACAAAGCACGGGACCCCGTGCCATGGATATCATGGTGGCAATGGGTCATGTTGATGCTGTGGACGGCGATTCTGGGCCCGGGAAACAAGCACAGACTGATGGGACCGCATAGTGCTGCAGGTCTGGGATGAATCACAGTGGCTGCGAAACTTTTGGATGCGTAAGGGAACCTTCCTGGAACTTTGTGAGTTGCTGTCCCCTGCCCTGAAGCGCAAGGACACCCAGATGCGAGCAGCCCTGACTGTCCAGAAGCGAGTGGCCATAGCCCTCTGGAAGCTTGCAACGCCAGACAGCTACCGGTCACTCGCGAATCAATTTGGAGTGGGCAAATCTACTGTGGGGGTTGCTGTGATGCAAGTAGCCAATGCAATCGTTGAGCTACTGCTCTCAAAGGTAGTGACCCTGGGAAACGTGCAGGTGATCATAGATGGCTTCGCTGCGATGGGATTCCCAAACTGCGGTGGGGCTATAGATGGAACTCACATCCCTATCCTGGGACCGGACCACCAGGCCAGCCAGTACATTAACCGAAAGGGCTACTTTTCAATGGTGCTGTAAGCACTGGTGGACCATACGGGACGTTTTACCAACATCAACGTCGGATGGCCGGGCAAGGTTCATGACGCTCGCGTTTTCAAGAACTCTGGTCTGTTTAGACGGCTGCAGGAAGGTATTTACTTCCCGGACCACAAAGTAACTGTTGGGGATGTGTAGCTGCCTATAGTGATCCTCGGGGACCCAGCCTACCCGCTAATGCCCTGGCTCATGAAGCCCTATACAGGCACCCTAGACAGTGAAAAAGAACTCTTCAACTACCGGCTGAGCAAGTGCAGAATGGTGGTGGAGTGTGCTTTTGGACATCTGAAGAGGAGATGGAGAAGCTTACTGACTCGCTCTGATCTCAGCGAAACCAATATCCCCATTGTTATTGCAGCTTGCTGTGTCCTCCACAATCTCTGTGAGAGCAAGGGGGAGACGTTTATGGAGGGATGGGAGGTTGAGGCAAATCGCCTGGCTGCTGATTACGCCCAGCCAGACACCCGGGCGATTAGAAGAGCCCAGCAGGACGCGCTGTGCATCCGTGAAGCTTTGAAAGCTAGGTTCCAGAGTGACCAGGGTAACCTGTGACTATTACATTTTTTTAAACAGAAGCTGAACCTGCCCCCGTTTCTTTACCCACTTAATGTTGACTATCCTCTCCAGTTACCAACCCCCTTCCTCCCTTTCCAACACACCTTTAAAAATAAAATAAATGGAACTTTGTTCATTAACACCGTTTTCTTTATTAAGGATTTCGCAGTAAAGAGTTGAAACTGGTACGCAGACTGTGGTGGGGAGCGGGTGTAGTGATGGAAAGGACTCTTCTAAACTCGAGGAATGACAGGCTCCTGCTCCTAGAGCGGTCCGCAGTGGTGGACTGGTTGTTTCAATGGAGTCTGCCACCCCTCCTTTTCGGGACTCTGTGTGTGGGGGCTATGTGAGTTTGTGGTGGGGGAGGGCGGTTACAGATCCCCTGCTGCGTGGCTCTGTCATTGAGGCTAACGACCACTGCATAAGATCTGTAACCGCCCTCCCCTGCCACAAACTCACATAGCCCCCCCCCACACAGAACATGAAAACCACCTCCCAGACTGACCAGTGTGCCTAGTGACTGCAATGTGTGTGTGTGACCTTCTGCTGAACCTGCCCCTGTGTCTGTGCCCTGGTAAAGGGGACTGTCCTCTCCAATTACCAACCCCCTTTCCCCCCTTCAAACACACTGTCCTCTAAAAGAACATGACGGAAACAGTAATTAACAGAAACGTATTTTTTATTAAGAACTACACAGTTAGGGGATGAAACTGGGACGGGGGCTTGGGTGAGGTGCATTTGGAGGGAAGGAAAGAACGTATCAAATCTTTGGGAATGAGAGCCTTCTGTTACTTGAGCAGTTTGCAGGGGTGGAGTGACTGTTTTCACGGCCCCTGCCGCCCCTCCTTCTTGGGACTTTGGGTGAGGGGGGGATGGGACTTTGTGGCGGGGGAGGGCGGTTAGCAATAGAATGCAGCGGGGCTCTGTCCTCCTGCCTCCGGTCCTGCAGAACATCTACAAGGCGCCGGAGCATGTCCGTTTGCTCCCTCATTAGTCCAAGCAGCGTTTGAGTCGCCTGCTGGTTTTCCTGCCGCCACCTGCCCTCCCATTCGCTGTGTGATCGCTGGTATTGCGACATGTTCTCCCTCCACTGGGTCTGCTGTGCCGCCTCGGCTCGGGAACAGACCATAAGTTCTGAGAACATCTCGTCCCGTGTCCTTTTCTTTCACCGCCTGATCTGCGCCAGCCTCTGGGAGGGGGATGCCGGGGTAGCTCGGGAGACACTCGCAGCTGTGGGATGGGAAAAAGGGAGTGAATTCCTCAAAAAGATACATTTTTGTGAACAATGAATATAGTCTCTCTCTCTGTGAACAAGACCATGCACAGTACCTATTACATGTGCACTCAGTACAAGGTTGAATTTTCTGGCTTCACATTGAGTGCCTGGGGTCTTGCTGTACAGATCACACAAGCGGGGCCGGACAACAGAATTCTGCTAGCAGGTGGCCATGGTAAGCCATAGACTTTGGGCTGCTTAAAGCTTAATTTACAGCAGTGCCCTCCTTTCACGTTCCAAGCAATGGTCCTAGCGTTGGCCAGTTCCTTCTGCCGGCAATCCGGCCGGCATGAACTCTGCCCCTGTCCCACCCCTGTCGTGGCTGTCCCCGGGAAAGATCTCTGCATGCTGCCGGCGAACCGCTCAGCATGAACGGTTCGCCTCCCCGCCCCCACCGCGTGGCTGTAAACCGCCGGTTACAGTTATTTAAAGGAACAGGCAATCAGTCCCCATAATAAAATTCCCCTAATTCAAAGCAGGTCACCATGAGTGATATCACTCTGATGAGGATTACGGAGACAGAGAAAGACCGCATGCTGCGTGAATGCCAGCAAACACTAGGGCCATATGCCGCCATGCTTTGCCAGGCAATGATACCGGAGTACCTGCTGCTAGCCTGGTGCGGAAAAGTTTCCTACCATGGAGGAGGCAATAAGGCCGCTCTCCCCAGGAACCTGATGCAAAGGCTTTCACATTACCTCCAGGAGAGCTTCGTGGAGATGTCCCAGGAGGATTTCTACTCTATCCCCAGACATGTTAACAGACTTTTCCAGTAGCTGCACTGGCAAGGACTAAAAAGTTAAGCGCCTAGGGCAAACTAATCATTAAAAACCCATTGCTAACATACCATGCCTATTCTGTTCAAAATAAATCTTTAAAACACTTACCTACTGATCCTTCCCCTGATTCACGGTCCAGGTTACCGCCTTGGGAGGGTTGGTAGGGGATCTCCGTGAGGGTGATAAAGAGATCCTGGCTGTCGGGGAAATCAGCGTTGAAAGCGCTGTCGACTGCCTTGTCCTCCTCATTTCCTTCCTCATCTTCCCCGTCCGCGAACATCTCCGAGGAAGCAGCCGTCGACAATACCCCATCATCAGAGTCCACGGACAGTGGTGGGGTAGTGGTGGCGGCCGCACCTAGAATGGAATGCAGTGCCTCGTAGAAATGGCATGTCTGGGGCTGGGATCCGGAGCGTCCATTTGACTCTTTGGTTTTCTGGTACGCTTGTCTCAGCTCCTTGATTTTCACGCAGCACTGCGTTGCATCCCGGCTGTATCCTCTCTCCGTCATGGCTTTTGAGATCTTCTCGTAGATCTTCGCTTTCCGTCTTTTCGATCGCAGCTCTGAAAGCACGGACTCATCGCCCCACACAGCGATGAGATCCAAGACTTCCCGATCAGTCCATGCTGGGGCCCTCTTTCTATTCTGAGATTGTATGGTCACCTCTGCTGGAGAGCTCTGCATCGTTGCCAGTGCTGCTGAGCTCGCCACGATGTCCAAACAGGAAATGAGATTCAAACTGGCCAGACAGGAAAAGGAATTCAAATTTTCCCGGGGCTTTTCCTGTGTGGCTGGTCAGAACATCCGAGCTCGGAGTGCTGTCCAGAGCGTCAACAGACTGGTGCACTGTGGGATAGCTCCCGGAGCTATTAACGTCGAATTCCGTCCACACTAACCCTAATTCGACATGGCCATGTCGAATTTAGCGCTACTCCCCTCGTTGGGGAGGAGTACAGAAATCGATTTAAAGAGACCTCTATGTCGAAATAAATAGCTTCGCTGTGTGGACGGGTGCAGGGTTAATTCGAGTCAACGCTGCTAAATTCGACATAACCTCCTAGTGTAGACCAGGCCTAAGAGTAAGAGCAACAAAACCAGAATACCGAGTTCAATTGAACCCTGTTCAGTTCAGGACCCAGGGGGAGAAGGGTAGCTGGCTCTAATTATTTATATTAGTAAATATTTATATTATGATAGCATCCAAAGGCCACAATTGCTATTGGAGTCCCATTGTGCTGTACAAACATACAAAAGAGACAATCCATTTCCTAGAGGGCTTAAGCCAACTTTCCACATAATTGATCCTGGAGCCAGCTGGGAGCAGATATCATCCATGATGTGGCCTAGAGTAGCCTAAAGGCTCCTTTAAAGTATGCTAGAGCAATCTCCTAGAAAATGCTCCACTGGCTGAGGACTGCTGGAGCACATCTGACTCCAACTCATATTAATATTTTTATTTTACATCCAGGTAACAGTCAGAATATGGAAACTCAAATTAATGAGCTGCCGCAAAGGATGACTTGTTTCTGCCATGAGAGTTCAGCAATTGCTTATGTTTCCATGCACAATTTTTGGAGAGCTCTTGTGACAGGTATGAAATTGCAATTTCTACAAAATGTACCTTTGTAGTGCAGCCCAAAAGGGATCCCCTGACTTCTTCCATGTGGTCAAAGTCGGGTGAATTTCAATGCAAATGAAGGGAAAATATGGATGCAGAATACCAGGAGGGTTGCTTTAAACCCTTCTTCACTTTCCCAGCCCAGTTCAAGTACTGGAGCTCAGAGAAATACACTTAGTTAAAACAAGCGCTTGGGAAAAATTTTTTTTGAAGCATCCAGATAAAATATGGAAATAAATTTTGTTCTTGCTAGGCAATCAAAGTCTCTAAAGAATCAACTTAAATGCTGTAACTCAGCACTGGAGAGTGTTCACTCATGCACTTACCATTTAAAAAAAATACATTTTAATGTTAAATGGAACTATTCTGTAGTGCAAGATACTTAGCCTGTGATGCACACACAGATCAACGTAGGGAAGCCTCACTTCAACCACCTGAATGGAATCTGCATGCCCCTCTAACTCCTACCCTGCTGTCACTTTAGCAACTTTTCCAATTCAAAGCCTCCAAGTATTCTGACCTGTAGCTTTTTTACTTAGAGTTGCAATACGTAGCATTCATTCTCAGTTTACCTGCATGACAACATAAAAAAATACATGGTTTAGGCCTGATCCAAAGCCCAGCATACTCAGTCTCTAGATCAAGCCCTTTATGAATTTGTGCAATGCATGGAAAGCCATTTAGCTACTGTGGTTCCTTAAACTTTCCTTCTCTATTATAGGAGAAAGTTACTCTGTACCCCTTCCAATTTTACTTCACAAATAACAGAACACACTCTCCATTCTAACATTTTCTTTAAAGTATTTATTTTATGATGAATTCCAAATGGAATTAAAGTGAACCTATTGTAATGAAAAGGCATATATGTGATATGTGAAACCAACAATGTAGCAATTTCCCCCCCTCTTTAGTCTAAAAGAAATCACCTTACTTAGTTCAGATGACTAGGCATCAAGCTAGGGTTGCTTCAGCAGTGCAGCTGGTGAAATTAAATATATTTAATATAAATGGATAGAACTAAGCAAGCAACTGGTATGGTGTTTAGCTTTCTTAATGTGTTTCTATATCAGACATCACTAATGGAATTCCAGGGGTTTAATTCTTTCCTGCTTAAAAGCTTTTATTTCTCATAGGTTTACTGTGTATTAATGTTTTTAAATTTAAATTAAGTAATTAGAGACATTTGCTTAAATACCCTATGAGTTCTATTCCTGTTTTTAATAATGCAACTACTCATCAAGGTCTTTTTCTTACACCAAGCACTATAGAATCAAAATGTTTAATGTCCAGTATTTACCAAGTGCCTTTCTTTGAAGAATTATTAAAGTATAGAATAAGGTATGAAAATAAACTCTCCCAAACCTATAACATATCAGTTAACTGCCACAGGATATTGATTTTTCTGCTATTCACCTATTAAATAAAGCAAACAGAGATCCATTGCCAAGCCCAAACCGACAGGTGCAAATAGCCTGGGCAATATATTTGGAGCAGCCAAAGAATGATTGAGTCATATGCCAAAGGGGAATAAAACCATTTCAGGGGAGCCTGAATATATTTTCCAGTGGGAAATTATTTTGAAAATGCTGGAAATCTGTTTTGACATGGTATAATCTTTATACAATCTTAATATACAAAAGAATCACTACTATTTGAGTCAAATCCATGACAATCTTTAAAAATAAATACAAATTTATGACAGTGCTACCATTAAAAACTAGAGAGCCAAATCAAAACCAGCTTTTGACCATATGACAATCAGATAGACTTCAATCTGCTTTCTGATCAAATCCAGATTTTTGGACTGGCCCCTAGCTCTGTAAAAAACACCAGGACTTTGAATAGCACCAAATTTCAGATCTAGATCAGAACATATTACAGCTCTGGTCCATCAGTCATAAAATCAAATAAAGAAAATACATGCAATTCATTCTAATGAATGTTGAATGTCCAATCATTGCTCAGGTGCAACTTCCACTGAATTTAATGAGTTTGAGTAACGTTGTGTGCATTTGTTCTGGGTGCAGAATCAGTTCACAAGGATTTGGATTAAAGACAGAAAAGCCAGGATATTAAGATTAAGCTTGTCACCATGTCCTTCCTTCACTCCAGTTGCATTAGCATTACAGGGCTTTCAACACAGACTTTGCAATTGGATAAGCTGTGATACTTACATATAATGGGTGAGTTGAGGACACATAAAAACATCCCTTGTTTCTCTTATAGAAAGTCCTATAAAAACCTTCAGTAGTATCTCATAAATCGGATCCAAATCTCAAACTCAATAGGAATCAAATTACACCATTTACTAAATGATATTTGGTAATTTTTTTGTAGTTAGGTGGGAGGTATTGAGCAATGAATCTATTGGCACATAGTAAAGGATATTGCATTAGTCACAGTAGTTCATCTCAAATCTAAGAAATGTGATGAATTTATAAAATCCTGGGGCAGGAAAGCTAATGTTTGCAGCCTTGAAGGACATGAGTGTATATTAATCTATCTAGCTAAATGGTACTTAAGAATAGAAAGTCATCTGTCATATCATCTGTTGATCCCATACTACAGCATGTGGTCTGGTTCTTCTATCTTGTCACCTATCAAAGATAAAAGGTTGCTGTTATAAACAGATAGTTAAGGGTTAATGCCTCTTACTTGTAAAGGGTTAAAAAGTTCACCTAGCCTAGCTGACACCTGACCAGAGGAACCAATGGGGGGACAAAATGTTGCAAAAGGAAGGAGGGAAGTTCCCTTTGTCTGGGTCAGTTTTCAGTTTTGGCCAGAGTAGAAAAGATCAAGAAATCAGCCTCTTATCAAAGTAGTGAGTATTAGAAAAGGAATAAATAGGTTTATGTTTATTTTCTTTTGTAACTGGTCTTGTGCAATTAGAGGAATAATCAAATTGGGATTTCTTTTGTGTATCTAAGGTTTTGTCCAGGGAAACAGCCTCTGTGTTTTGAATCTGTTGTCTGTGAGATCAGCGTGTATGCTATCTCCCAGAGGTTTTTCTTTTACCTTTCTTTTCTTTAATTAAAAGCCTTTTTAAGAACCTGATTGATTTTTCCTTGTTTTAAGATCCAAGGAGTTTGGATTGGTGTTCACCAGGGAATTGGTGGAGGAGTCTCTCAAGGCTACCCAGGGAGGGAAAGGTTTTTTTTGGGGGGGGTGTGGGGGGGGTGGGAAGACAGTTTCCCAAATGACTCAAATATTTGGGTGGTGGCAGCCAGACCAGATCTAGGCTGGTAATTCAGCTTAGGGGTTCCCATGCAGGTCCCCACATCTGTATTCTAAAGTTCAGAGTGGGGGTGAAACCTATGACAGTTGTCCTTATGCTGTATTTCCCTTAGTAATTCTAATGCTCTTTGTCCTTCAGATTTAAGGAGAGGCAGACACAGTGTGCAATGGCCAAGTGACTGAAAATGTTCCTGTTTTTCATTAATCTATAAACACACCTGCATCTATACATGTTTCAAAATTCTAGTTCTAGAGGTGCTCAAAGACTTTGATAAACTTGTATAGTAAATGCTGAAGTATGAAGATAAACCAGTGGTATTTTAAGTACAATTTCCTTCTATGTGAAGATATGCTAGCCACTAATATCATTGATTACTACTAGAATAGGAAAGCACCCATTTTCTCAGCAAAAATACATTTTAATATTGTGCTATCGGGACTGTGCTAATACCTTAAGGTGTTTCTGTTTTGGATCCCAGAAAATGAGGTACTGTAGCAGCGTGCCAACTCAGTGATGCAGCGCCTCCTGCTGGTCATCCAGGAATTAGCTTGATTACAGCCTCGGCACACCTCCTGCTGGCCAGTGTTTCCCTACCGGTACCTGCTTCCTGTAAATCTCCACCACTTGTAGCACTTCAGGCCCCACGTCCCTCCCAGACCCCGCTGCCCCATAGCAGTGCCCCCACACTCTAGGTCTCCTCTCCCTGAGGAACCCCGACCCCCTCTAGCCATCTTGTCTCAGTGGCTATTGCCATTCATCATCTAGCCCCTTCTCTTAGGGACAAACTGCAGTCTGTAATGGCCACTCACCACTGGCAAGGGGGTTGGGCCTGCTGCCTTTCTAGCCCCAGCTGCTTCCTTGCAGCCCTAGTACCTCCCCTGGCCTTTATCAAGGCCTCAGACTACGGGCTCACCAGGCCAGAGCTCCTCAGCTCTGCCTCAGGTACCCTGCTTGCTCACCCAGACAGCCGGGTCCTCTCTGCTCCCTAGCTGAAGTAAGAGTATTTTCTCCCACACGCTCAGCCTGCCCTTTTATCAGGGCCAGCTCTGCCCTAATTGGGTGCAACCACACCTGTGGCTGACTAGCCAAGCAACCTCCCTTGGCTGCTTTTAACCCCTTTCTGACTGGAGCAGGGTGACCGCCCTGCTACAGGCACCCACACATTAATGGGCACTTTTTGGTCCTTCAATGGTCCTGAAGTTAAAGTTAAAACAAACAATGCAGAGGGTGCTTCAATTATATGGAAAATGAAAACATGTAAATGCAGCTAAAGCAGGTGGAAAATAAAAATAAAGGTTGGTACTGAGGCAAAGGCAATAATTAACTAATATAAATGGAAGGCAAGTACGTAATGCTGAATAAACTGCTTCTGGACAGGTTTATAGTAAGTGGCTGTAGCATCAGCAGTATGATGTGAATAGATATGGATCTACTATTCCTTGCACCACTTCCGGAGATTAAAGGCAGGGAACTGTAGCGGGGCAGTTACCCAACTCCAGCCTGGGAGGGTTTAAAACAGCCCTGGGAAAGGGCTGCTCCTGGGGAAGCAGCCACAGCTGGGGCCATCCCCTAATCAGACCACAGCTGGCCCTATAAAAGGCCAGTGAGCCAGGAGCTGAAAGAGTCTCTCTCTAGTTGTGGAGAGATGGGTCTGGCTACTTGGGAGCTCAGCAGGGTACCTAGAGCGGAGCGGAGCAGGGCTGGGGAAAGGCCAGAGGAGCTGGGGAGCTCCAGGCTAGAAATCCCCCAAGCTACAGGCCTTGGTAAAGGCTGGGAAGGGTACTGGGGTTGCAGAGGTGCAGCCCAGGGTAGGCAAAGGCAGCAGGTTCAAACCCCCCTTGCCAATGATAAGTGGTATAGACTGCAGTCTGCCCCAGTGAGCAGGGGCTAACTGGTGACTGGCAGTAGTCACTGATGTGAGGTGGGGGTAGAGGGTTGGGAGTTCCCCTGGGTGGGGAAACCCAGAGAGTAGGGGTACTGCCAGGGGGCAGCACCCAAGGTAAAGGAGCACCGGGGTCCGGGAGGGACATGGGGCCTGAGGCAAGTGGGACATTGGCTGGCAGAGGGCGCTCCAAGGCTGGAAAAGCTAACTCCCAGGATAATCAGCAGGAGGTGCCGTGCCGGTGAGTCGCATTGCTACAGGAACACATAAAGTAATTATTTAAAAAGAAAAAAGTGCATCAGTAGTGGAAAGAGTATCTTTAAAGTTAGAAGCTCACACAAGGTGAATTCATCTCTTTGTAGAAAATCAACACAAAGCCTATGCAACATTTAGGTCCCTCTTAACTCTTTAGAATAAGATTTAAGGCTGGGCTACATGCAGTTTTTATACTGCTTTAACTAGATCAGAAAAGATACTGAATCCCACAGTGAGGGCATAGTTATACTGGTAAAAAAAAGGTTATATTGGTATAGCTGATTTTTAAACAAATGTACAATTTATATCAATATACCTGCTCATACTAGGGGGTTGCACCGATTTAACTGTATGGTTTTCTAAACTGATAGAGTTAAAGTGATACAAAAACTGTTTTTAGGCAACCCTTAAGTAGCACATAAGTAGTGTTTAAGGCCTTATACAAACTCTCTGCATAAGGATCAGATTCAGACACAGAGAAAATCCCAGTGCTTCAAAAAGGTGGAGAATTGATAGCCTAACAGTTCTCCCTTCCTACAACTACCTCCCCATTAATTCATCTGTTGCCTGAACTTCCTTCTTATATTCCGCATGGCAACAAGGTGCCCTCGAGTTTCCCCTAGGGCTAGCTCATTTCTCATGTACGTGCAAAACGTACTTCTTTGCACCCATCAATATGCCCCTTGAGAGAATAAACTGTAAGGAAGAGAACAAATCTCTGATAATTTCAGCCAGCCAACTACAAAGAGTGGTGTTTAAAATACTTTGAAAAATAGAATGAAGAAATCAATAAGGCACCACACTGAGAAGTAAAGCATGCCATATGGGCAGGCATCAGAAAAAACACAGGCTGCTCCCAAGTAAGAAAGCAGCCCTGAGGCACAGGTAACAAAAGGAACACATAGGGAAACCAATCAGCATCAGAAAGCAAAACAAACTGAGAGTAAGTTACAAGATGCTTTTCAGGTATGCATGACAAGAAATCAAAGGAGCAAAATGAGTTATCGGCCACCACAGTATGGCAACTTTTAGCTTGGGGAAAAAAAGCCAACGAGCAATTTACAATGAAAAAGGGAGATTTTTTTTTATTGAATTACTAAATTAAAGTCCTTTCCCCTGACAACTCACGAGATTTAGAACAAAAGCAAATAAACCACCTCTAGGAAATATTTTATTTATTGCATTTAAATGACTTATCTAATCCGTTCTCTCTGGGAGAGATGTCCCAGTGGTATTTATCAGCAAACAGAATGAAGATTCTGGGAGTGAGGGAGAAATTTATAATATTGTATTATTAAAATTCATGCTGGAATATGTATTCAGTCAAATTACAAATGCCTTCACATGATTAAGCCCTCAGCTCTCTCACATCAGTGCTTCCTGACATATTTGTGTATCTAAAAAAAGTGATCATTTTGTCTGACTTCCTCAAGTACACTTTAAACTGGAAACACTACCAGGTGCAGACAACCTACTGGGTCAACGTACCCCTTGTGAATTTCACCTTTGATCAGAAACGGGTTTTACAAGTGTCAGTGATGCAGTACAGTCTTGTTTACAGAGATCTTTGTGATGTCCTTTTTTTCCGGAGACAGCGATTTTTTTCTTAATGTAATTAGCATGGTTTTATGTATATCTGTCACTACTTCCTTCTAGTGATTAGGATCAGACCTGCTCAGATATGTGTGAACCTCTCCCTCTCTAGAGAATACAATCTATAAAGAATAGAAGCCCTAATACTATTACTATAGTAGAGATTCTCTGTTAGCTCAGTCATTCCTACCTTGTCTTCCAGAAACACCTAAATTTCACTCCTACTGTCGATACATCCACAAACTGTGGATATAGATAATGACTATAAAGTTTATGCAACTGTTATTTGTATCACTTTTTTTATAATTCATCAAAAGCTGCCACAATGAAAAAGATGAATGCTCATTCAAAGCAAAATGGTGACTGCAAAAATCTTGCAACCCTTAATTAGCCCAATGAAAAATGCGTTGGTTGCTTCAGAATAGCTCTCTTCTTAAAAAAGGTAAAATGAAGATGTTGGGAACAAGGGGAACCAGAAACTAGTCCATGTATTTTAGGCACTACACTTATTAGTGGAGTAAAGCCTGTTTTCACAAACAATGGGGTAAACTTTACAACAGTAACCCATTGTCAAGTGCCCAAGTATCCAGATCTCTCTTCCCCCCCCCCCCCCCAAAAAAATAATTGAAGTATAATGAAAGGAAATCTAATATTTTAAACACATTAGAAATGAATCCTTCCCTTCCCCAATGAATTTGCACCTAAATCAGAAAAAGCAATTTACACTTGCATTGTACAGATGTAAATTACTATTCAAAGGGGTTGTATACACTTGGAATTTGTAAAAGTTTCAATGTGTTAATGAACACGTTAACTATCATGACTGTAAATTCTAGTGTACACAGGACCCAAACATTTGTTGATAACTGTGTTTAACCAAAGCGAGCCTAGAGTTAAAGGCCACTAGCCCAAATGTTTCTGTACAGGAACAAACTGTCCACTCTAGAATATACAATCCTGTTAGTTATTCCATGCTAAGACACAACTAAAACTTCAGGGTAGATTTACCTAAAGTTCAAGGCAGAAGGAAAAGAGGCCCAATATTTGTAAAGCATTTTGATCTTGGGTATAAGTTACTAAAGGGAGGTAATGTTCCCTTCTGGCTAGAGCCATGAACTAGGATTCAGGAGCCCTATGTTCTATTCCCAGCTCTTCCATTGGCCTGCTGGGTGACTTGGGCAAACCACTTTATCTCCCTGCACGTCAGGGATAATGAAATGCTTCGAAATCAGGGGAGGGGTCTGAAAAGCACTAAGAGTTATGAATTTTTCCTTGGTCTTAAAATAATTCGATTCTTTGTGACTACTTTTGTAACTTTCCCTTTTTTGTTATACTTTTAGCTGTTTATGCACTATTTACAGTTAATTTAACACAATCAAAAAGCAGGTGCACCTCTTAAGTAGCTGAGCAGTTAGAATCAATGCAATTCTTAGTGAATAGAGTACAGATATATAATTACCCTGAACACATTTTATATACAATTACTCATCTACATTTAGCTAAAAATAAGCACATTTAAAGTTATTCCGTAATCTATAGTACTTGACATACTTTTGCAGCTTCTTAAATGCACAGATACATTGTACTGAAATGATGCGGCCAAAATACATATACTATAGAGGCCTGGACCTGTTCCCATTCAAGTGAATGGCAAAACGAGAAGACTTAGACCAATAAAACTCAGGGGTCAAAATCAGTCTATAATTTGTGTTCACCTTTCAATACTACATGAATATACAAAATTGTAGGTACAGCCCAAAGGAAAATAGCTGTTCATAATTTTTTTTAAAACTACAAAGTAAACTAGCTTATTTTGCTGGAATGCATATCTATTTTCTGCAAATAAAGCAAGATAGTATTAGTGCATTTCCATTTAGATAGAATTCAGGCATCTTAGACTCAAACTGTTAAGATTAAGTTGATTTTTCAACTATTCCATATGATGATGTGAATAACATTTTAAAAAGTATATGGAAATAGTTGAAAATAGACTCAAACAGTTAATGGAAGCTCTGCAAACATGTACACACACACAGTTACAAAGTTATAACTTCACACAAGTGTGCTTTAGGCGCAAAATTCAGAGCCCTATTTCAAATACCTTAATGTTTGTTTCTGTGTTTGGACCCAGGGTTTTGGTTTGGGCCCATCTTCATCTGTTAGTCTCTAAGGTGCCACAAGGACTCCTCATTGTTTTCACTCTGAACAGTGACTATCATAGTTACAATTCAGTCTTCCCAGATGCTACCAATGGTACCAGGGCTGCCAGTAGGAGAGGATGGGCAAGCTATTGGAAAAGGAAATCAGGCAGCACATCTATGGAAGCAGAGGGAAAGGAGAACAAGTGGATGGTCAACATGCCCAAAGTAGTAGAGGAGAAGGGAACCAAGCAGCATATGCAGGATGAGAGAGAGACTGGGTAGCAGGGAAGCATATGCATGGGAGTGGAGAAGAAGAGGAGCAGGTAACAGAGAAGAACATGCAGGTGAGCAGGGGGAATGAGAAAAAAAGCTAACATAGGAAGGAGGGAAATGTCATGAAGAGAAAGTAGACAGTGTGGCTAGTATCTTTCAAAAAGGACAAAAACACTTGCCACATTAGAGCTGGTTAATATTACATAAATGCTGTCCCAATATTATTCTTCCATGAAAACAATGGCTGCAGGTGCCACAAGGATGCTTTGCGAGCATGGCTAGAAGGATGGAAATTAGTTCCAGTGACCTTGAATGGCAGAGAACTACTCTTTGTTCCCATATGCATGAGCAGCTGATAAACCTACAACATTTTGTCTCTCACTTTATTGGCTATAGTATTGTAGATTCTTGGCTGTGCTACTATGTGTTAGATATCATCTTGTTTAAAAATAAAGAAATCAAATATAGTATTAAATTCTACCTCACCATTAGTCTTTCTGCTTACCTCTTCTATCCAATGGAAACAACAACAGCAGCAAATAGTCTAGGCTTTGAATAATAATCATTACTAATTTGTATGAATCAAGTTTAGGAACTATACAAACAGATAGGAAGATACAGCCCCTGCCCCCAAAAGAACTGACAGTTTAGTATACGGCAATAATCATCATGTGTGTAAAATAAAGAGCAGAGTAAGGCACCAAAGGCAAGGGTAATAAGAATGAGTATTGACATAGACTAGCCTTGTGCATAAGTTTACAGTTCCAGAAATCCATTTAAAAAATTTGCAAATATATATAATGAAGTATGAGGAATTCCAGCCCTCCATTCTAATTGACCCCTTAACTAGTCATCAATTAAATCTATTTCCTGCCAGCATCATATGAGAAGAGGGCCTTGAGGATGGATTTGAAGGAGGATGGGGTAGCACCTTTAGAAACTAGTTCAGGAAGAGTATTTCATCGGTACAAGGAAGAAAGCACGATGAAACTTGTGTGAGATGAAGAGAAGCAGATGGACGAGTGTAATGGAATGGAGGGATTGAGAGGGTGTTCAATAAAATACAAAAGCAGATTAGTAGGGAGGGATACAGTGGGGAAGAGCCTTCAAGGTGAGGACAAGAAGCTTGAACTTGATGCAGTGGCAAAGGGGAAAATAGTGGAGGGATTCAAAGAGGGGAATAACAAATGGTCAGACAAATGGGTAGTGGAGATGATCTTAATAGCTGGTCTTTCAATGGATTTGATCTTCCTACAATTACCCAGTAATAAGCCAAATGGCTGGCATTCTTCATCTTGTCTTTCTTTCTCTGAACAAAGTCAAGTATGTCACTTTCAATAGTGCTATAGTTAGACGCTTCCTCTGATGCTGGACTTATGCTTCTCAGCATGTGCTGCCATTTGTAATGACAAAATGGCACCACAAAGGTCATCCGTTTACTGAAATTTTCACCTAGACTGGATAGACGCATCGAGTAGGGCACTATTCAGTGTGAGTACAGCATTCTATGTGCGTCCCAAGGAGATGCTGCCCCCTTGAGCCATGCAGACTCTTGATCTATTCAATGATCTGGGATTTTTCTCCATGATAGGCACACACAATCTACCTCTACCCACATTTGGATATATCCGCTCTTGCGGGGCAAAATTATATATTATGGCCTCAATTTTCAAAAGTGACTAGTGATTTTGGGTATGTTGGTTTTTTGGGTGTCAGGCTTGAAACTCCTCAAAGGAGCCTGAGTTTCAGAAAGGGTTGAACACTCTCCCGGTGAAAACCAGGCTCTTTACGCTATTGTGCTTCGGACCCAAAACCATTAATCACTTTGAAAATTTAGGCTTAAATGCTTTCTGAGTTATCTCCCTATTATGTCATCAGCAATACATTTGTTATTAATATTGTATCAGATTCTGGTTTCTATACTCACACTGAATAGTGCCCTACCAGATGAGTCTTTTCTGGAGTAACAAGCTATGCAACATGAGTAGGAGTATAATAAATATGGCCATATTTTGTTCATTTGCATTTCTACAGTACCCATCTCCACAGTATCTTGGTGCCATTAATGAAAAGTAGAGTACATCATGCTCCTTCAAAAGAAGGAATAATTTCACCTCTCTTACCCATCCATTCAGTTGGATCAAGTACTTTATTCCATAATTTTTATCTTGTGCAATTTGCAAACAAATACAGCCCTGGCCCTTTAAAATTCCTCCTTCTGCATGAAAGAATTTCCTTTTGTGTTCTGACTGGAACACTGTGGGGGTTTTTTGAACAGGAAGCCTCCTTCAAGACAGGTTCCATTTTAAAGGGCCACAACTATTATACTTATAATTAAAATGACAATTTCCTCCTCCTTAAAAGAAAGATCTGATTAAATTAACTTCTGAAGTATTGCTTGACATCTGCCTATCTCTAGCTATTTTTCTCCATCAATCTTCCTAGCAAACCAAAGCTTGCTTTCACCAGACAATGTATAATGTCACCTTCTAAAGTAAACCAGAATGTTAATGGGAATGTGCATATGTTAAACTGCATGTCACAAGGAGAATAAAGTTGTTTAAATGGCCAGTGTGTATCTGTCTTTATGCTAGCTCTAGTAAACCATAACATTTTTAATCTTGGTAATTTTATTGTCCTGTGTTCTTCAAATAATTGAATCCTTCTTGACAATGTGTAATTCAATCATGATCTTGCCATTTCAACAGCCCAGTCCGTATTTGAAGTCTTCCAAGTACAAAAGGATTATAAGTTAAGATGGAACATACTGCTCCATTTTCATCAGTCAAAATGATGAGAAGAAAATGGTTAGAGTCATAAATATGGCTCATTGCATTTTTCTTTCCAGTGTGCTTTGAAGTAATCTATTACAGCACTTGCAGCCCTCCCTATGGGAAATTCAGAATATATTTATTCCATCATGCTTGGAGCTAGAAAAATCAAGGTAGCACAACTATAATGCCACTGAGAAAGCAGTGAACTAGTGGGACATGAAATAATAATGTAGGTGTTTGTGCTTTTCATTAGTAGACTTAATGCTGTGTTGTTTTGAACCAAGAATTTAGTGTAAAGGTAATGTAAAAAGAAATTTCATTTTAAATACATCCTTGTAGATTGAATACAATTAATTAGTTCTAATAGAATGTCCATTAACAGCATCTGAAAGACTGCAATTAAATAATAAATTGCAAAGAGCCTTTTAGCAATAGGCTGTGTTTTCATCACAACTGTGATAAGTGTGATCCCAGAATGACTTAATCTTTTTTCTTTTGATCAAAACGCATGATTCTTGTTAGATACCTTCTGCTAGTCTGCTTTGAAGTGGCTTCTCACTGGGTTTCCCTCCCACAGAGTGCAGTGAACAGAATGGCATTCACCTGTACAAAAGGGCTGTGCTCCTGGACTCCCTGCAGACCCAGTGCGTAGTCAGAATCAACTAGTGCTTGCCTTTACTCAGTAGTCCTGCTGACATTGTTAATCCACAGATGGTTCTGTGGGTTAATGAGCTCTCAAAATAGGCAATGCCTTCTTTTTAATTTTTAAGAATATATGGCTTTATTGTTGATTCTGTGTCCAACTAGTTATTATTCCCAAGAGTGGTGGCATGTGCTTTCTTCTTTGCATGGTGTACACTTTTATACACTATGTAGGGCCAAATGAAGGCAATCCAGTGCCCTCAGCACAACATGGAGATCCCATGGTTCCACCCCATGACTCCACCCCAGAAGCATCACCCCACACTACAACCTAGCCCCCTACTTGGATGATCGCAGCAGGGGAGTTTCTCTACCAGGAGTAGCAACAGGGCCATCTCTCCCTGGCAGCACTAGGGCAGCATTTTCCCTATGGAGAGGCAAGGGTGTCAGCAGGGCTCCCCAGAACTTACCTAAGTAGCCAAGGTATATATCTGCTTGAGCAGGTGTCCTGTGCCCACTGCACTGTTCTCTGTAACATACATGTAGGGATATTAAAGAAGGTACTAACAGTGATTCCCCCAAGTGACAGTGACCCCCTCATAATTTGTCCCCCACCCTTTAAAATCCAACAGTTTCACCAAGTACAAAAATCTCTTGGGTCTTCTGTTAAAACTTGGTAAGCTACTGTCTGTAGAAACCATTGATTATATCTATCCTGTGAAAGATACTTTATTACTATGTAAAACTTACAAACAAGTTAATTGACTTTGTTCTTGAAGTAATTGATACAATGTAAACAAACACTATAAGCCGTTAAGGGACTTTCACTTCATTCAATGGCTCCTAGGACAGACCCCCACCCTCTGTGATTAAAGGGCCGGGAGTCTTAAATGAATTAGCACACACCCCGAAAGTGGTGGAGACAGTAAATTAAAATATGGTTAAGATATGCAATGTATGCTGATGAATGCTTGATATACATGAATGGTTAGGGAGGTGCCAGCCTAGAAAGGGAGTATCCATCGGCCAAAGAATGTGTCAAGTGGATGACCAGACAACCCCCGGAGGATAAACTGGGATCCACCCCATCACCTGGAAGGATGAGAAACACAAACTTTGGACAGTTTGGAGCCACCAGGAATGTGCCATCTGCTGATTGAGTCAGCAACAGCAGAATGAAACAGCTCCCATAGACTAACATAGGAATTAAATCCTATAAGAATGGACTCTCAAGACTGAGGACTTTGAGTCTCTGGTTCTGTTGCCAACCTCCAGGAGCATCAGGTGCATCTGACACAGACTTGGCTCCATCCTCATGACCAAGATACCTGGCCAGTAACTTGGCATGAGCAACGTCTAGGCTGGTAACTATAACACCTATACAAAACTTGAATAAATAATTGTGTAAATGAAAATATATATGTGTGTGTGTATAAGAAATAAGTAGTGATAGGAATAAGTAGTCAAACAACGTTGTTTACTTTTATCTTTTGCTTTATCATTATATTTACAATAAATGTGGCATCTTTGCCTTATCGTTCTTAATAAGATCCTGCTGGTTTTTATTCTATTGGTATAACATACAGTGTCCCCTGGGGGAGCCTTTCATCCCTAAATCATTAGCTATATCATGAGGTTGCTATTGACTGAAACCATTAACCTCTTAAATGAATTGGTGGGTTCAGCCTAGTTCTCATAGGACAGGAATCCATAGCATAATGCAGTTGGCACTAATTAACACCATTGTGGACAATCCCAGGAATAATCAACCAAAAGTGATGAAGTAATCTTTCATCCATAGTACTGGTCTTTCCCCAAACAGGGTTCCCCAAACAGGGAAGTGGAGGGCCACCCTATTTATTTTTTATGTGGATAAATTGAGAACTTCAGTTTGTAGTCATGTTAATGTGGCACATTTCACAAGCATTAAATTCACTTATAGAAATAATGGCTTTAAAAAAAATGAGTCTAAGAAAACTAGTGACAACTGAAGTCAAATTGCCACAATAAAATTGTCCTCATTCTCTATAGTGCATTGAGATAACATGCACATGCCATTTTTAGGTCAACACTGAGATCAATTCCTTTCCTCGTTTTACATTGCTTGTTGTCAGCATTAGATTAATGATAAACAATGGTCAAGGTCAACTGTTGTCAATATGTACTGTACTTTCCCTATATTCAGGGATAAGACAATCTGTGCAAAACAACCAGACCCCACTGTGAGAAAACAAAGATACAACTGGGTGAACTAAAAGTGAAGAGCAACAGAGGGTCCTGTGGCACCTTTAAGACTAACAGAAATATTGGGAGCATAAGCTTTCGTGGGTAAGAACCTCACTTCTTGCATCTGAAGAAGTGAGGTTCTTAGCCACGAAAGCTTATGCTCCCAATACTTCTGTTAGTCTTAAAGGTGCCACAGGACCCTCTGTTGCTTTTTACAGATTCAGACTAACACGGCTACCCCTCTGATAAAAGTGAAGGTTGACCCTGTACTTTCTTGGCTCGGCTACACTAGGGGGAAATGGTATGGGGAGGTTTTATACTTGGGGGGGGAAAAATCAGATATTTTTTTTTTTGGCAATTAAAAACAATGTTCACAAATTTTCATTAATTAGCTTTACCATTTTCCAGCCTAGTCTACTTGGTATTATTTAAATTTGGTTCAGTTGGGTAAACTGCTTAAAAAAAATAGAAGTCACTGCACTTAATAAGCGCACACCCCCCATCACCCATTTCTAACACTGAATTCTTACTGTCCTTCAAGGTTTCTGACATCTTTGATCTCTTTTGTGCCTCCCTGAATTGTCAAGTTCCAGCTGGGTTAGGGAACTGGGAGTGCTGAAATGAGAGAGAAGTTGCTTTTGGAGCATTTCTAGAAGCAGTAAAATGCCGATAATTTAATGATAATCTGTTCTCAATAGATTTTCAACCATATTTTTCAGTTGCCAAAGCCTCAGATGCTTTGGATAAGCATCTACAACATGTTTTTAGGGACTTATCAGAACTGAAATTAAACTCAGAACGGTCTTAATTTTTGTCATAGAAGTAAACATTTATATAAGATCATTCAATATATAGGAATCTATTCTTCCTACTAATGAGTAACACATATGCAACAAATATTTACATGATGCATGTATGGAATAGTCAGCTTTTAATATTATCTTTATCTACTAGGTTGTTATATTTCAGTATCAATGGTTAGAATTTGTTTTGCTCTTAAGAACTGTAGGTTTAGAAGATTTTTAGGGATTTTTAATATTCTTCAGCCTTAATGCCATCTTAATATATTTTTCTAATTGGAATTATAAAGCAATTAATGTGCTCTGGTTTCCTAGGACAAGTTTAGAAGGATAAATATTTCTATTATTCACTTGCTCTGATATTTGAAGGTGTGTATAAATCAAAGGTTTTCAAACTATGGGGCGCACCCCCCTAGAGGACATGGAGGAATGTTTGGGGGGGAGTGGCAATACCAGGTGGCTCATACCAGCACAGTATGGCAGGGCCCGGGCCAGCCCCCATAAGGGGCAGAGGGGAGCGCCACCTCCAGCCCCTGACTCACCTCAGTGAGCCACCCAGTCTGTGGGTCAGTGGTCAATATTTGCCGTAGCCACGCCCATTTCTGCTCCCAGCAGCCTCTGTGCCCAGCGCTGGCTCCGCGCCCAGAGACCATCACATGAGCCTTCCCCCACCCTGAAAACACGAGTAGGGAGGTGCGGGTATTGGCCCTGCCCTAGCGGTACAGCCTGGCTGCAAGGTAGAAGCAGCCTGCTGCTGAGGAAGCCTTGTCTGTGCCATTGCTAAGTATCTGTGTACTTGAAACTTACAGGTGTAAGTAATTTAATTAAAGCTGTGTTAAGGTCTCTGTTAGGTTTATGAGTAGGCTATCACGCATACCTTTGCAGGTGTCTGTTTTTGTCTGGGTTGGAGGGATGCAACCAAAAATCAAAGTGGGGGGCTCGGCTCAAAAAGTTTGCAACAACTGATATAAATTCATTTCTAAAAGAAGACCCAGTCATGATGTTATAAACAAAGCCAGAATAAAAACATTTTGTGTGACAGTACTACAAGACAATAAAATCCTTATTCCATGTTAGGTAGCAGAGTCACCCATGTAGTCAAGCTCTACCCCGTTGTTGCTGGGGATGGTTTCGAGTTCTGGACATAGCACATTGCTCCCCCCAACATGTGGCTTTGTGATCATGAAGATTCATGCTACTGAAGTATAGTTTGCATACTCGTATGTGAATCCAAACTGGCATGGTAAGCTACAGAGACCTGTTCTGGGACATACAAGGGCTGGTTAAGTACTCTGAAGAGGGCCTCTATTTTGTCTTTCCACACAGAAATACTGCAGGACTTTTGCCCTTTTCAAGTTTGTGTAAGGGGCCTCATTATTTGGTCCATTGAGAACACATGACATGGGCCAGATCCTGAGATGGTTGGAATCAGTGTCGCTCCACTGAAATCAACAGAACTAGCTTTGTCAGTTTAGACTGCTGAGGTCTGGCCTCATATTTTAGCAACTATTTAACAGTGAAAATGTTAATATATCTTTATATGCAGTATTGTTGCGAGAGAAAATGAGAGGGCCCAGGCTCTGCATAAAAGCCACATGCAAACTTTATATTGGTCCCATGGGTAAAAAGAGCTTCCCAAAGCTAATGCACTGTAGTGTTGAAGACAGGTTATTAATTTAGAAAAATTTAAATGACTCATGTAACACACTTCTCTTCTGTAAATTACACCAAGCTGAGGTACACAGCACTGAAATAGCAGCCAAAGTAGCCCTTCAATTATATGAATTTTGGCTTTAGTGAGAATGTGGATGTTGTTACATCAGTCACAAATTGTCATTTAATTGCTAGGCAGTGCTTAGTTGTGACTAGTACCTGGATGTCATTTCAAAAGACTGCAAATCCCAGCAGCCAGCCAGGAGCTGTCTCTAGCTTCCTCGGTCCCTGCTAGCAGCACTGCTCTGTCCAGGGTGCTAGCTTCTTTCTGCCTTCCAGGCATCCAGTCCTGCCTCCTTGAGCTCCAGGAAGTCACTGACCCTGCTCTACCTTGCAGCTCTTCCTATATGGGTCTGCCAGGTCCTGTTTGGCTGTTCCTCTCAGCCCCTCTCTAATTGGCTGCCTCCTGTGCATCCTTTCTAGGGCTCTATTAACCCCTTACAGGCCAGTGTGGGGACAATGCCCCATCACAGTGACCAAGTCAGAAGCCTTTGAAAAATTGCAGTTCACACACTTTGCAACCTTAATACTTTTCTTTTAACACAGGGTTTTTAGTGTGTCTAATACAATGAATATGTTGCTGAATGTTCAGCCATTTGCCCTACCCATTGTCAAATAGATGTATATGGTATGGGACAATCATTTATCCATATAAAAAGGATAGACTGAAATAAGTATCATTTTATTCCTCAGTCTCCATTTACTCTGTATATTTAGGACAGACTTGATACGAGACAGTAGAACACATTGGCTTCATTCATATCCTGTGGAATATAAACTTACATGACTGAATGCACTATGCTATTGATCAGACTATTCTAAACGGCTGCATACATATTATATTAAGCTTCAATTTATTATGTATGTGCATTGATTGTATTAGTGCTGCCCGATGCCTGATTACGGAGGGAGGAACTAATCCTCCCTGTTATTAAATATATTGCAACAATTCTTTGTAAGATAAATAATTTTTTAAAATCCTTTTTGTAATATGGTAGATTATCAAATCACCAGAACTCTATAAAGGATTTCAATGTATTGGGATTCATTTGTTAAATGAATATTTTTCCCCACATTACAATAACAATGCATTAACATTTAAATACCATGTTTCATCTGGGTATCTGAATGTTGTTCTATTTACCCGTCTTCTGCATCTGTCACAATTGCGCTCTTAGCAAGTATCAATTCATGTTAACAAAACCCTAACTGCAGCAATTAGCATTCTAAAGATAAGTACTTTGCTTTCCCCAAGAGAATCTGAGGCATATTATGTTAATTTGTTTGTCTGTCTCTATATAGGGAAGCTTGCCTTTAATTACATAGATAACACAAGTTTTAATGAAGTCTCTCTAAAACCTTGAAAGTTTAAATTTAGTTTTAGCAAGAGAAATCTGAATGCTCAGGCAGTGCTATTTAGGTGAGATGTTGTAACATTTCATTTTAAGTGACCTCCAGTATATATGATGTATTATGTATAGAGTACTGGTGAAATTAATCCTTATTCAGCAGACCAGCACAAGGCTTATGCAGACACATACTTTTGGACTTAAAATGTTTGTTAAGTGTCACTTAGGGCTTGGGCTGGCCTTCTGCAAAGGGATGAAATTTGTCATATGATGTAAAGTTACGGGGTGAATAAGTGGGGAGAAGAAGGGTTGTAGAGGACAGAATACCCCTGTATTTCTATCTGTCTCCTTTTGAAGGGAGGTCCTCCATAGTTTAAGAATTGTCATCAGAAAGAATTATTGAGTCCCATATGTCTTCAGCTGCAGGGGATATTCCCTCCCCAACCTCCGACAAAGGACAGGATACACAAGACAGCAGGTAGTAGGAACTGTTACGTTATCTGGACCTACAAATTGTAAGTTCAACTTAATACTTTACATTTCAAATGCTTTATGTATTTTTCCTCCCACATCACCTGAATAGTTAATAAAAGGTATAAAGGATTTGTAATGCTGTTTGCCATGGTACTAAGCAGGCTGAGGTCTCTTTATACTAACCCCTGAACCTTGTTTAAAATGTTAGACAAATACAGGGTCATATTAACACTTTTGACTCTTTAGACCCATTTATTCCAAAATTAATTATATCAAAATTAATACAGCAACATGGCAGTGGAGGTGGAATGTGTGTTCTGGTGCTACATACCTCCTTTTCTTCCTTCATGTCCCTCTGCCATCCTTTGCCTTGTTAGGGTGGGAAGAGATAGAGAACTGCAGGAAGCAGTCATACCAGAGCATATTTTCCACTTCTTCTGGGAACGTTTTCCCTTCATCTATCACAGACCACATGGGCCAACGGAGAGAGAGGGTATCTGTGACAAAGACAAGGAGCTGTTGGCCTGTAACAGGCCTACCAGTTAGCTCTCCCTTGTCCCATGCAATTTAGTAATGAGGATGAGAGATATGTAGATCTTAATTCCCCTTTTTTTACTTATTCCCCTTGGCCCGTCCCAGCATCACTATCACATCCTCAACATTATGAAGTCACTGCCCTTCCATCATGCCCCCTCCTTGGAATGGCCTCCAAACACCAAAATGCCACCTCTGCAAGAGGCTTCCCATGCTTCTCATAAATCCACCAGTCTGGGTGTGACTAGCCTTCTGTGGATCATTATACATGCATGTGTTGGCATATGAGAAGAAGAGGTTCACTGGATGGAAAGGCTGTCTGGGAAATTGAGATCAGAGCTTCAGGGAGAATTTCCCCCTCTCATTGCCACTTGAAAACAAAGCAGGGGTCACACAAGTGGGATTGAAAGAGAGGAATTTTCTCTCTTGCTTCAGAGGTAGGAGGTTGGATAGTCCCCAGCACTGGAGCTCATAGTTTTTCTGGCTCGGGAGCACTGGCCACTATTTTCTGTAGCTGAGCAGATGTCCACAGGATAGATTATTTTCACAGAGTTTCCTGTTCAGTTTTCTAATGATAGGGCACAAGGAATTCCCATATTTCCTGAAGGCAGTTTGTTTTCAATCTCATTGGATACACTGGGAGTTGATGGCCATATTTACTGTAGATAGTCTCTTCTAGTTGGCCAGAGTTTGGTGAAATGGAGGCCATCTTTTTATAAGTGCAAATTATAATTTTTAATAAGTGCCATTTTTAATAAGTGCAAATTGTGTATCTGAGGGGGAAATGAAGATACAATAGTCACTAATAATTTTGCTTAATTACAAACTAATTTCCTCAAAAGTTGCCTATACATAAGATTTCAATGGATTTTAACTACATGGAAAGTTTGAAGGATAACTAGCAACTCATTTTTAGCTAAATGGATAAAAAAGATGATATACAAACAAGTTTCTTAAAGGACCCGCCTTTAATTTAAGTTAGAAATTAATTACCCGATATAGTTAATCAGAAAATTGAGTCTTTTCTCACAGATTACATGGAGTAAATTTGGGGAAAATACACTTTATTAAAATAAGGATGTTAACTCCCTGCTTTAAGTGAAAACTTAAACATAATTTAACTACAGAAGTGCAACCAGCACCACTATAAGTGCTGTAGTACGTTGATCAAAATACTTTAGCCACTGAGAGAGAGAGAGAGAGAGAGAGAGAGAGAGAGAGAGAGGTGTGGTTGGATGATATAAAATGTTTCTTTACATATATGTTTCCTATAGCTGCTTTTAATATTGTTCCCCAAAACTTGTATTAAAAATTGTATAATAAAATACTAATTCATAATCGGTGTCTCCTACATAGAAACCAAAGGACAACGCTTTATCTGTAATTTAAAAAAAAACTGTAGTATATGCTACAGATGCACCTACCGCTACCTTGTAATAAATAACAGTAGGCAAGAGACCACAAAGACTGTTCTTAGGTTTCAATTAGGGAATTTCTTCCAGAAAAAAATAAATCTGGATATACCTATTAAACATCCCCAACCTACCCTTTGAACATTACAGTAGTTGAAAGTAAATATCTATAAAAGTTATTCAAGTGACTGATATTAAGAAAAAATACAAGGACAATAGACCAGTGAAGTCTGCATATTTTTAATAACTTACCTAAATTCC
Source organism: Emys orbicularis (assembly GCF_028017835.1). Lineage (NCBI taxonomy): Eukaryota > Metazoa > Chordata > Testudines > Emydidae > Emys > Emys orbicularis. The sequence continues at coordinate 89,985,832 of NC_088686.1, read as the reverse complement.
CTTGGAGAAAATGAGACAGCCATCATGAACCTTTGAAGTTTAATCTTCACAGTACTTTTATGTCTGGAACAAAAAAGATAATCTTTAATTTACATTTTAATTTACTATTTTGAATTAGGCAGGACATTTGATTAAGCATGGATGTCCTCTCCTTTATTTTCTGTATTTTTAATTGTACATACCATTCACTGAATTATTACAGAAATTAGTCAATTAATTTTGTTTTGAAAATCCAATTAGAAGTTTTAAATTGTCTTAAGAAATAGGACATATAAGAGTGGTTGATTGGAATCTCTTGGTTGCATTGAGAAACGTTGTCCATTTCCTCTATGCAAATAACCTAAGAACATAAGAACATAAGAAAGGCCGTACTGGGTCAGACCAAAGGTCCATCTAGCCCAGTATCTGTCTACCGACAGTGGCCAATGCCAGGTGCCCCAGAGGGAGTGAACCTAACAGGCAATGATCAAGTGATCTCTCTCCTGCCATCCATCTCCATCCTCTGACGAACAGAGGCTAGGGACACCATTCTTACCCATCCTGGCTAATAGCCATTTATGGACTTAGCCACCATGAATTTATCCAGTCCCCTTTTAAACATTGTTATAGTCCTAGCCTTCACAACCTCCTCAGGTAAGGAGTTCCACAAGTTGACCCTTATAGTATTAAGGGTCAAGAATTGTTACTAGGAATGCCTTTTTTTGGAATGGTATCAGAGGGGTAGCCGTGCTAGTCCGAATCTGTAAAAAGCAACAGAGGGTCCTGTGGCACCTTTAAGACTAACAGAAGTATTGGAGCATAAGCTTTCGAGGGTGAATGCCCACTTCATCACTTGTGTCTGATGAAGTGGGCATTCACCCATGAAAGCTTATGCTCCAATACTTCTGTTAGTCTTAAAGGTGCCACAGGACCTTCTTTTGCTTTTTTTGGAATGGTAACCCAATGATTGGGGATTAGTCCCATGATAACTAAACAACATTGTGTTACTCTATTAAAATGGGAACTTGAAATCAGGAATCCTCAATTCTGTTTCTAGGTTCTGCCAATGGCTCACTTTGTAGCCTTGGAAAAAGCCATATAGGCCAATATTTTCACTTCAGTCAAAGTGGTCTGATTTTGAGAGGTGCTGAGTACCCACAACTTCATTTGATATTAGCACCCAAGTTTTAAAATGTTGGCCTTAACTTCTGTGTGAGTCAGAGAAGCAGGGCCAGATTTTTTCTCCCAATAGTATCCTCTTGCATTTGCATCATCAGAATGGCCAAAAAAGAAAATAAATAAAAAGGGTGTAAACTGGCCAGATCTCCCATGTTGAGGATTCTTACAGCTTCTGTGTGCCCCAACATAATGGACATGTGGAGGATGGGAGGGAGCATTACTGCACTTTGGCTATTCTTGGCTGGTAATGCTCCCTAAGAGGCAGATACCAGCTAGCGTATTGTACAGCAGTTCTGAGGTGTCTCTAAAGCATGCTTGGAGTAGCATAGAACCAGCCCTAGAATCAGGGAGCCACCGTCTGCAGTTATTTATTTTGTAATGGTGAAACTGAAGCAAGGAGAGGTTGTGATGTTTAGGGTTAAATTCACATGCCTGTTTCTTCCTGAATGAAGGAAGCCTGAATAGCATGCTTTGTGCCAGGTACTATACACGTGAGGGTAGATAGAATCCACCCCAGCATGAAGCCCAGTCCTGAGGCAGTTCTGAATCCTGTCTGCAGCTGCTATTTGAGTCCCGAGGCTGAAATAGGCATCTGCAACCCATGCATGGTTTGCAGAGGTTTGGACTCACTTTATTTGTGTAACTCTGGACCTAGAATCATGTCTCCACGACTCCCTGCCACCTATCCTGGATAGCCCCGTGCAGCAGCTCTTCAGCTGCCTAACTCTATGAAGAAGAGTACAGTAGCTGTGCTTCACTGAGGACCCTCCATGGCCCCTGTGACCTTGAATGAATTCCACCTCTAATGACATCATGTTTGCAAAACACTCAGAGACCCTCTAATGAACAGTGCTACACATAGGTGCTATACAATATATATGTAGAGCTGGATCCTCAGCTGGAATAAATCACTGTAATTTCAATGGCTCTTGTCATTTAAGTCTTGTTATTTATATTTATAATTATATACATGTTTTCATTATTCTCTGTGACAGGATTGGCAACTGAAAGCCAAATCTAATGCTTAATTCCAGAGGACTTCTATCACAGAATATCATACAAGATCTTTACAAAAAGAGCATGAATTTGTCACTTTTATTTCTTTTATTGTATTTACTGTAAACAATTTCTTTTACAAATTCAGGCATTAAACCCAAAATGTGGTGACAATGTGGTGATGTGGTGTGGTCCAAAAAGTTCAGAGATGTGGAGAGGATGATTTGAAGGACTGACTTGTATGTAACACCTTATGTAATTCCATTTATGCGGCACTTGAAAAGCTTTAAGAAACTAAAACAACGAGGAGTCCTTGTGGCACCTTAGAGACCCAAATAAATTTGTTAGTCTCTAAGGTGCCACAAGGAATCCTCATTGTTTTTGCTGATACAGACTAACATGGCTACCACTCTGAAACCTTTAAGAAACTAGATTGCCAACTAGATATACAGGGATCACTTTCCCCCTTATTGAAACACACTGGCATAAGCAATTTCCACTGGGTGAAAGGCAAGAGCCCTAAAGCAGGGCAGTAGACAACAATTCAGGAGAAATAAATGAAGAAAATCGCATCCAGCTGGGGATTAAGTAAGCACAATGTAATTATCCAATTGGAATTTAGCCATGACACTGCAGCTTTCACCTTTAGTCTTGCAAAAAAGTGCCATGAGATCTTTAATGACCACAAGTGGCCAGGATGTCAATTTCATATCTCAACCAAAAGCAGAAGGTTTCATGTCTGCACATACAGCACCCATTTATTTTATGTGCAACTTGAAATTATTAGATATATATTTACTTTTTTATTGATTTGTTCTTTCCAATCAGAGAGAAAGAAATAGGGTTCCATAAAAATAATTACAGATGCAGAATCCATAGACTATTTCTCTGCTACATAAAAATAATATTAACTCTAACAATATTCAAATTCTAGTCTGTAAATAACATAAAATAAATGCTTAGGAAAAGTCCCCTTGCTCATAACTACAATAATTTGGCTGATATACAGTTACTAATAAAAGTACAATTTGCTCATATTTTATGTAAATAGCCCTAGAACATTTGAACTGAGTGGATTTTCATTAAGTAAAAGTGTAACTGGACTTTATTCAATGATGAATTTGAACTCAAACTATTTTTAACACATGAAAAACAGCTCAGACCAAACAAACCAGACAGTGTTATTTACATTTATATTATATTGCAACTGAGACAAATATTGAGTCTCTCATCTTTAATCTTTATCAGAGCATAAGCTTTATCATTGTGACCGCTAGTTCCTGTAGCATCAAACTTTGCTATAGTCCATGAAAAAGAATAATGTATTAATGTAACAGTAAGAATGGGAAATTGAATACTCAGAAGTGAAGAAATGCAGAGGAAAGCTGAAAGCTCAACCTTAACTCTGCCCTCTTGGGCTTATATTCATAGATTCATAAATTCTAGGACTGGAAGGGACCTCGAGAGGTCATCGAGTCCAGTCCCCTGCCCGCATGGCAGGACCAAATACTGTCTAGACCATCCCTGATAGACATTTATCTAACCTACTCTTAAATATCTCCAGAGATGGAGATTCCACAACCTCCCTAGGCAATTTATTCCAGTGTTTAACCACCCTGACAGTTAGGAACTTTTTCCTAATGTCCAACCTAGACCTCCCTTGCTGCAGTTTAAACCCATTGCTTCTTGTTCTATCCTTAGAGGCTACGGTGAACAAGTTTTCTCCCTCCTCCTTATGACACCCTTTTAAATACCTGAAAACTGCTATCATGTCCCCTCTCAGTCTTCTCTTTTCCAAACTAAACAAACCCAATTCTTTCAGCCTTCCTTCATAGGTCATGTTCTCAAGACCTTTAATCATTCTTGTTGCTCTTCTCTGGACCCTTTCCAATTTCTCCACATCTTTTTTGAAATGCGGTGCCCAGAACTGGACACAATACTCCAGCTGAGGCCTAACCAGAGTAGAGCGGAAGAATGACTTCTCATGTCTTGCTCACAACACACCTGTTAATACATCCCAGAATCACGTTTGCTTTTTTTGCAACAGCATCACACTGTTGACTCATATTTAGCTTGTGGTCCACTATAACCCCTAGATCCCTTTCTGCCGTACTCCTTCCTAGACAGTCTCTTCCCATTCTGTATGTGTGAAACTGATTTTTTCTTCCTAAGTGGAGCACTTTGCATTTGTCTTTGTTAAACTTCATCCTGTTTAACTCAGACCATTTCTCCAATTTGTCCAGATCATTTTGAATTATGACCCTGTCCTCCAAAGCAGTTGCAATCCCTCCCATTTTGGTATCATCCGCAAACTTAATAAGCGTACTTTCTATGCCAATATCTAAATTGTTGATGAAGATATTGAACAGAGCCGGTTCCAAAACAGACCCCTGCGGTACCCCACTCGTTATGCCTTTCCAGCAGGATTGGGAACCATTAATAACAACTCTCTGAGTACGGTTATCCAGCCAGTTATGCACCCACCTTATAGTAGCCCCATCTAAATTGTATTTGCCTAGTTTATCGATAAGAATATCATGTGAGACCGTATCAAATGCCTTACTAAAGTCTAGGTATACCACATCCACAGCTTCACCCTTATCCACAAGGCTCGTTATCCTATCAAAGAAAGCTATCAGATTGGTTTGACATGATTTGTTCTTTACAAATCCATGCTGGCTGTTCCCTATCACCTTACCACCTTCCAAGTGTTTGCAGATGATTTCCTTAATTACTTGCTCCATTATCTTCCCTGGCACAGAAGTTAAACTAACTGGTCTGTAGTTTCCTGGGTTGTTTTTATTTCCCTTTTTATAGATGGGCACTATATTTGCCCTTTTCCAGTCTTCTGGAATCTCTCCCGTCTCCCATGATTTTCCAAAGATAATAGCTAGAGGCTCAGATACCTCCTCTATTAGCTCCTTGAGTATTCTAGGATGCATTTCATCAGGCCCTGGTGACTTGCAGGCATCTAACTTTTCTAAGTGATTTTTAACTTGTTCTTTTTTTATTTTATCTGCTAAACCTACCCCCTTCCCATTAGCATTCACTATGTTAGGCATTCCTTCAGACTTCTCGGTGAAGACCGAAACAAAGAAGTCATTAAGCATCTCTGCCATTTCCAAGTTTCCTGTTACTGTTTCTCCCTCTTCACTAAGCAGTGGGCCTACCCTGTCTTTGGTCTTCCTCTTGCTTCTAATGTATTGATAAAAAGTTTTCTTGTTTCCCTTTATTCCTGTAGCTAGTTTGAGCTCATTTTGTGCCTTTGCCTTTCTAATCTTGCCCCTGCATTCCTGTGTTGTTTGCCTATATTCATCCTTTGTAATCTGTCCTAGTTTCCATTTTTTATATGACTCCTTTTTATTTTTTAGATAATGCAAGATCTCGTGGTTAAGCCAAGGTGGTCTTTTGCCACATTTTCTATCTTTCCTAACCAGCGGAATAGCTTGCTTTTGGGCCCTTAATAGTGTCCCTTTGAAAAACTGCCAACTCTCCTCAGTTGTTTTTCCCCTCAGTCTTGATTCCCATGGGACCTTACCTATCAGCTCTCTGAGCTTACCAAAATCTGCCTTCCTGAAATCCATTGTCTCTATTTTGCTGTTCTCCCTTCTACCCTTCCTTAGAATTGCAAACTCTATGATTTCATGATCACTTTCACCCAGGCTGCCTTCTACTTTCAAATTCTCAACAAGTTCCTCCCTATTTGTTAAAATCAAGTCTAGAACAGCTTCCCCCTAGTAGCTTTTTCAACCTTCTGAAATAAAAAGTTGTCTGCAATGCAGTCCAAGAATTTGTTGGATAGTCTGTGCCCCGCTGTGTTATTTTCCCAACATATATCCGGATAGTTGAAGTCCCCCATCACCACCAAATCTTGGGCTTTGGATGATTTTGTTAGTTGCTTAAAAAAAGCCTCATCCACCTCTTCCACCTGGTTAGGCGGCCTGTAGTAGACTCCTAGCATGACATCTCCCTTGTTTTTTACCCCTTTTAGCCTAACCCAGAGACTCTCAACACTTCCATCTCCTATATCCATCTCTACCTCAGTCCAAGTGTGTACATTTTTAATATATAAGGCAACACCTCCTCCCTTTTCCCCCTGCCTATCCTTCCTGAGCAAGCTGTACCCATCCACACCAACATTCCAATCATGTGTATTATCCCACCAAGTTTCAGTGATGCCAACAATGTCATAGTTGTATTTATTTATTAGCACTTCCAGTTCTTCCTGCTTATTACCCATACTTCTCGCATTTGTACATAGGCATCTAAGATACTGGTTTGATCTTTCCTCCCAGTTTTGTCCTGACCCTCCTTTCTCTCTGCCAATATAGCCCACACTCCCTCTCGTTTCCAACCCATCTCCTAGGTCTCCATGTTCCCCACTTACCTGTGGGCTTTGCTCACCTGTCCCCGTCGAACCTAGTTTAAAGCCCTCCTCACTAGGTTAGCCAGTCTGTGTCCAAATAGGGTCTTTCCCCTCCTCGAAAGGTGAATGCCATCTCTGCCTAGCAGTCCTTCCTCGAATAGCATCCTGTGGTCTAAGAAGCCAAAGCCCTCCTGGCGGCACCATCTTCGCAGCCAGGCATTCACCTCCATGATGCATCTGTCTCTGCCCGGGCCCCTACCTTTGACAGGAAGAATCGCAGAGAATACCACCTGTGCTCCAAACTCCTTCACCCATACTCCCAGAGCCCTGTAATCACTCTTGATCCGCTCAGTGTCACACCGCGCAGTATCATTTGTGCCCACATGGATGAGTAGCATGGGGTAGTAGTCAGAGGGCTGGATAATCCTCGACAATGCCTCCGTAACGTCTCGGATACGGGCTCCCGGCAGGCAGCATACCTCCCGAGATGAAATGTCAGGGCGACAGATGGGCGCCTCCGTTCCCCTCAGCAGAGAGTCTCCGACCACCACTACCCTACGTTTCCTATTCGCAGTGGTGGCAGCAGACCTCCCAGCCTTAGGGGTACGAGGCTTCTCCTCCTTTACTGTAAGGGGTGATGCCTTCTTTCCTGTATCAAGAAGAGCATAACGGTTACCTATTACCATGGCGGGAGGGTTCGGAGCAGGGGTGTTGCACTGCCTGCTGCCAGAAGTAACCAGCTGCCAGTGTCCACCCTGAGCCATCTCCTCCTCCACCAGTGGTGTATCAGCAGTCCTGTGTACTGGGACAGCTACCTCAGCTGTCTCCACATGGACACTGTCCAGGAATTGCTCGTGGATTCGGATGCTCCTCAACCTAGCCACCTCCTCCTGTAGCTCTCCCACCTGCTGCCTGAGAGATTCCACCAGCAGGCACCTTTCACATTGGATGGTCCCCCCCAGCCTGGATATCAGTAAGTGGAAATTGCAAGTTACAGTCTCTGCAAAACCACACCAGGATCTGGGTAGAAGCATCCATGCTCAGGCACTCTGTCTGGCTACAGGCGCAGGTGGAGGAGACAGAAGCAGTGCTGGCACAGGTGTTGCGGGTCTTCCTAACCATCGTAAGCCTCCCTCTGTCAAACTCCCGTCTGCAGCCCCCTGTCCGCTGAAAGGGTTGTTTAAGCAAGAAGTTTTGAATGTAGTTGGTTTATAGGTTTTAAGGGGAATAAAGGGAAAACAGATAGAACTGGCAAGGGACCCTCGCCCCCTTCCCAACTCCCTTGCGAAACTCCCTGTTAGCAGCCCCTGGTCGCAAAAGCTCCCTGGTCGCTTGTGTGCTGCTTTATAAAGCCCTGGCCTGTATGAATGCCCCACCCACTGATCTGATTAAGGCTCAGCCACTTACCAGAGGTTTCTAGCTTTCAACTCTTCCTTTGAAGCTCACAGCTTCCAACTGCCAGCCACAGCACACGGTCCTTCAAACAACCAAACAACCAAACAGATATCTTGAAATATGTTTTATTTTTGTAACATGATGTATTTGTAAATGAATACAATGCACAGCATAATGTAAACTGGGATTTCTTATACAAAGTAACCTACTGTAAATTACATTAAAGTACATAGTCTCCAGATTTGGCTTGATTGGAAGTCTCTGTGAGACCTACAAGCATGTCAAATGTAAAGAAAATCATTTCAATAGGTCTATGGTCCCATTGCTGATTCCAATTGAGGTCCCACCCCACCTCCAGTCTCTGTGAATCGAACTCCAGTCCTTTGGGATCTGATGAGTGAGGGAAGGAGGTGGGTCAGCCTAGGGGAGATGGAAGGGGCAGTTCCAGGTCCAGAGAGACCTTACATCATACCCCCTCTGGCCCCATAGAGTTTAATCAAAAAGGTTAATATAGCCTGACATAGTAATATTGTCTCTATGGAGGCCCAACCTGCACCAAAGGCTTCAGTTGCAGCAGAGGCTAAAGGGAGCTTTGCCACTGACATGTACATTGGTCAAACCGGACAGTCTCTACGCAAAAGAATAAATGGACACAAATCGGACATCAAGAATTGTAACATTCAAAAACCAGTACGAGAGCACTTCAGTCTCCCTGGACACTCAATAACAGACTTAAAAATGGCTATTCTTCAAGAAAAAACCCTTCAAAAACAGACTTCAGTGAGAAACTGCAGAACTGGAATTAATTTGCAAACTTGACACCATCAAATTAGGCCTGAATAAAGACTGGGAGTGGCTGGGTCACTACAAAAAGTAATTTTCCCTCTGTTGATACTCACAACTTCTTGTCAACTGTTGGGAATGGGCCACATCCACCCTGATTGAACTGGCCTCATTAGCACTGACCCCCTGCTTGGTAAGGCAATTCCCATCTTTTCATGTGCTGTATATTTATACCTGCCTACTGTATTTTTCACTCCAAGCATCTGATGAATGTCCACCCTCCAGTGCTTTCCGGAGAGCAGGTTTATTGACAGTTGGCATAGAACACTTCCCCAGGCAGTGTGCCCTACTGCCAGCTACTGAGTCTGCATATGCACACCACACATCTGCACTGTGGGGCATTCTCACCATGGACAAGTGGTGAGTCTGCATAAGTGGGTGAGTCTTTCAGCCTATGAAAGCAGAACTGGGAGACTGACAGCATTTAGTGATCTCTGAAAGTTATCCTTCCATCATTAAACCATTCTAAAAGCAGAACTGAAACTGGTTTATAATTGTAAATTATAAGCTGTTTTCTGTTGGAGACACACAAGCTGTCATTTCTCAGCAAGAGGAGATGGCCAACACAGTAGAAATTTCACAACACCAGTTTCCAAAGAAAACCTTTACCGTTAAATACATCTTGTAAAATGCTACTTGTTTTAAAATGATTCAGATCACTCTGCCTGCCCAACAGTGGTTTGAACATTGGCCTGCTAAATCCAGGGTTGTGAGTTCAATCCTTGAGGGGGCCACTTAGGGATCTGGGGCAAAAATCAGTACTTGGTCCTGCTAGTGAAGGCAGGGGGCTGGACTTAATGACCTTTCAGGGTCCCTTATATCTCCATTATTATTTATTATTATTAATTATTATTATTATTATTCACAGGAAATTTCCCCTATGTTAGAATGCAACTTCCAGCTAAGAGAGTTGTAGGCAGAGCCCGTGAGTGCCCTTGCCCTTCTTTCCTCTTGTGTTTTATTTCTTTTGTGGGTGTATCTTAAGTACATTTTAAAATAATATTGACTAGTTTATTCTTTATTCAGGATAAATAGTTCTCACAAGTATTTGATTATTAGTCATTCATTTCATTATACTTTACACTCATTACGTTTTAACGCAAAGATATCATTACAATAGTATAAATGAATAAATAACCAGCAAATCCACCTTCTCTAGAATGCTCCCAAGCCCTCCTCCACATTCCAATGGATGCAGCTCTTGCACAGACAGCTCCTCCATTGGCAGTGAACATGGCAGTGAACTGGTTCTGATACCTTTTAGGCCATGGTAATGAGTGAAGAGGCTGGATTCGGACCATTGATTTTAATGGTTTTTTTCTTTTACTTTTCTTTTATTATTATTATTTTTTTTGCCTAAGGACTGCAGATCAGGCAATTAGTGCCCCTGAACAGTCCTGCTGCAATAACAATTGGAATTTTATGTACTTTCTGTCTCTCTCGTCTTTGGCATTTCCCTTGTTTTTAGAGGGGTAGCCGTGTTAGTCAGCAAAAACATAAATGTGTTAATCTCTACAGTGCCACAAGGACTCCTCATTGTTTTTCCTTATTTTTAGTTACTACACATTGGTTTTGAAGGGATGGAGATGATCCACTTAAGGGGCTATAAATGATGAGAAATCCTTTTGAAGGATTTTGAGTACAATCGAGTACAGTCATCTCCAGATCAAGGAAGTATTTTTACATAGCAAGGATCCCATACCAGGTAAATTCAAGGTGGCAAGCTCTTAGCACTTACAAAAATAGCTAGAAAAGTGGGATTTGCAACTTCCAGCTCAGAAATTTATCAAACTGAACACCTGCCATAGTGGGGAAGGGGGAATGGTGGGAAAAGGGGTGGCATACACAGGGGTGATGGAACAATTTGTATAGTGGGGGTATTGAGAGCCATTTAACCAAACTGTAAACCCTGTATATGATGTAAACTACTTCAAGCCAGAGGGGTTCAGCAACACCCCTAGTCCCAGCACCTATGGGCATACATAGCCTCTGGCAAATGGTGGAGGGGAGAGTTAGGGGGACACAAAGCCCCTAGCATAGGGGGACAGCAGGGCACACAGAGCCCCTAGCATAAGGTAGCGGGGTGGGGGGGGCATTCTGGGAGTCCTTGAAATAGAGGGTGATGAAAGGTTACACAGGGACTTTGGGGGTGGAATGGAAGAACACAAGAATCTCTGGTGCAATGTGCTCAGCCTACAGAAGCAATGAAGCGTGTGGCCCTTTAGTATTAGTTAGTCTAATATATTCAATTAACATTCACCCAGTTCTAATTATCAACTAGTTCCAATGATTATGTCAAAGTTTTGTACGTGAAGAATGTAGTACTCAGAACAGGTGAACAGAAGATTATATATTCTATGCATGACCTGGAAATGTCACATTTCTCTTGGTTGGTAGACCTCATCGAGACTTAAAGATCAAGCCATGTTTCAAGAAAATTGGTTCCAAATTTTCTAAATGGGTTCTATAATTATTAACGTTCACAGAGCACAGAGCACAAGCTGAGTGCAGCTTAAGTTTTCTCCCCATGCTTGGATGTTCCTACAACTTCTTTATAGAGGAATGTTTGTGTCCCAGTCTTTAGCTTCCTCTGTCTCGGATGCAGAAGTTCCAATCTCTTTTCAGTCTTGGTTGTAGTTAACATGATGCATCTGTTACCATGACTCATTAATAATTACCCTGCCTTAGGGTTTAAGCATCTAATATCTGGCAACTCAACACTAAAGCCCTGTACCCCTATGCAAGGTCTCAGGATGAAATGCTGGTCTGATTGAGCTTAATGGGAGTTTTGCCCTTCAGTTTCACCACCCTGTACAAATGGACAGAAAAAAGTATGTTTTTTAAAAATGATCAGAAAAAATGCATGCTTGATTGTCTTGTCTTTAAACAGTCATAGCTTTAAAAGTAATCATACAAAAGTGGTATATGCAGCTATCTGATAGGATAGTTTCCTGTGCCCTGCATCTTTATATTCCTAGAAAGCCCCTAGTATAGGCACCTACCATTTTGTAAAACAGAACTGGTACATCATCATTACAGAAAAGATACACACCTTGTGCTTCTCATAGTCACTTTACTCTTTCTTCTTTCTTGTTTTCCTCCATATGAAATAAAAGCAATCCAGCCAGAAAGTACAATGTTGCACTGTGCATATGAAAAGTATGATAACAGTTTTCTTCATACTTAGCTTTACTATTTCAGCCTCAGTGAGATCTACAAAACAGGCCATGTTTGAAATTTATCTTGCTTTATGGTTTAAGCCCCTAATATCTGGACAACTTAACATAGGAGCCATGGTGCTATGCCAATTTACATCTGGTGAGAATCTGTCCCTCTGGCTTTAGCTTTTATTGAGTTATGCAAAAATTCTAAAAGTTTCATGTGTTCCAATAATTCAAAAAGGGCTGAACAAAGTGTGCTTGTATGTTGCTGAAAATTTAATCTTTGGGGAATGGTAAGCATGGAAAATTGTGGCCTAAAATGAATTTGAGAAAGTTTTAAGTAACCGAAAATACGGTTTGCAATGGAAGCTGCAACTCCATCCCTATCATGAGAAAGCTCCATTCATGGCCAGCATAGAGAAGACATTTCCTTTAAACTAAAGTAATGTAATTAAAATGGCTACACTTTTAATTGATACTTATTTCATAATAATTATGTGTAACAGGGTCATGAAAGTTAATAAATATATTTTAATAGCCAGGGGCAATTTCTCATCATGTGCCTGACAGTAGCTAGCTGATGTACCAGGACATTTCCTTCTACATAAAGAGCTTTACTCTGAAGAGCTGCTGAGTATGTCATTTCACTATTAATTGCTTTTCTTTCTTTTTGAAAAACCCTTAGGGTGGAAGAACTACTGGCTAATGAATTCTAGGAACAGCAGGTTGAAGAAATTTCAGATGTTCAGCTGAGGGAAAAAAAATAAATTGCACACATTAATACTATGTTGGTAACATTGCCATAATTGCATATACAATGCCTTCAATCTACAATATGATACAGGAGATTATTTTCTCATCAGGAGAAAGCAACAGTTGTAATTCGCATGTTCAATTTAGCCCTTATTTCTTTCCTACTATTTGACTCAGTCTTGAAATTAATACATGTATCCCCTAGAGATGATCTGAACAGATTTAGAAAAAAACTGGTATTTTCAGATTATAGCTTTAATCCTGCAGACAGGACCTTTCAGGTTGATTCTTAGAAGTCTTTAGGGCTCCAAATGGGTATGGGGTCTATCTGTGAAAATCAAATTGTAGGGACGGGGTCTAAGAGTGCTCAAAGGCTCGCTGGACAGATTATTCTACTATCCGACCTATCTCAGGCTTTGGTGATGGCCACCATTTTGAATTATGTCATTCTTGGTGGTGCTATGTAAATGTAAAATATACAAAGCTACTAAATTTACAAAGTTATATACTTTTAATTGGTAATTAATTCTAGAATTAGTAGATTAATTCTAGTAATCACTTCTGGGACTATCATCCAAGAATGGATGTACTATATAATTGCTACTGTATATACCTTGTTGTCATTGCAGTATCTGTATCAAGCTCATTAGTTATGTGCTTGACTACTCTTGAGGATTCTTGAGTTTCCAAATGTTATCTATAGTCTCCTGTACTGTAAAATTAGTAATGGATTGAAGTTTTCACAGACTGATGATGGAAGTTCTTCCAAGAGTTAAGTATTTACAGAAAAAGGTTAAAGGACACTTGGCAAAAATAAGAACAAGTGCAATGTTAAATGGACTTAAATAAAAATACATGTATAAAATCTAGACTGACAGCAATGGCGACTACTTATGCACATAAATCTCATTAAATAGAGGATTTAAAGCTATGGTATGTTTGCATAATTGTTATGGGATTGCTTTTTAACTCAGTGTTTACACATGTATAAATTGAGTAACATTTCTCGGTTTGGTTTAAATTAAAATAGAGATCTCAATCTCAGATGCTATAATGACTGATTTATTTAGATTGCCATGACAGGACCAAGACACCAGACCAAATTAGACCAAACCAAACCAGAAAAATTGATCATATCTTTGTTAGATTTTTGACTGAAGCAAAAGTAAAAGTGTTAATAGGAAAAGACAAAAATGGGGAGAAGGAGATTTGCATTTGCAAATATGCTGTGTGCTTAGAATAAGATGAAACAATCAAAATAATTAACTGATCCTCTTCAAGTCTGTCTCCCACTTGTTCCCAGACAGGAAAATCCTGCTCCTTATTCATTTCATTTCAACTCTGACTTTATTTTATAATAGAAAATAAAAATAAATTGAAACACGAGGTCACTTTAAAAGAAAAACAAATTAAAATGTTTCATTCTGTCAATGTTAGACCTTTCCCCCATATTTTCTCTGATATGAAAATGTTGTGGAAAAGATATAATTTAGCAAAGTATTGCAATTTAGATAGAATTGCATTTTCCAACTGAAAACTGTTTCATCTGTTTTTCCACCAGCTCTACCCAGAACTCCTAATTCTCATTCCCACTAGACCACATTGCTAAAGTAACATATGACTAGTTGATTTCATATATCACCTACTAGACATAATCAGTGCAATTCTTAAGTCAAAAAGTAAAGCAAAAGGGTTCATTTGCTTCATAACGAAACACTTGAAAAGAAAATAGTGAGCATGTATCACAGTCAGTTTTTTCAAGCTCTAAATGTCATAACTGATTTAAAATATATCCTGCAATGGTAAGGCATTCACTGGTGAAACATCTATTTTTTTCAGTTACACTATTTTTATTTAGAAAAATTGTTTTTAAGGAACTAAAATGAAAAAAACCTAATGTTTAAAGGTTCAAAACAAATCTGAGTTGACAGTTATTTTTAAATGTTATTATCAGATTTGAATGTAACATCATTAGAAATGACCAAGATGTCAAACACAAAAGACCAGGACTTACAATGGAAATCAGTTTGAATTATGGAACCATTATTCCATTCTATTAAGGCTCTTACACCATTTTCATGACTATGTCATCGGAGCACTTTCCGGTAGCACTCTAAGCAATAAGTCTAATATCTGTCATGTGTGATTCATTCTTTTTCCTATCTTCTCCACAGAGAAAACTTTTGTTTAGCATGCTCTTTTATACACACACACACACACACACACACACACACACACACACACACACACACACACACACACACACACACACACCCTATTAATGAAGGCAAGGTCAAATAAGTGTGCCTTGCACTTTAGGTGAGAAGTGGTAAGGTCTGTGGAGGTTCTTATTGCTCTGGAAGCAAGTTCCACAGTCTTGGAATAGCCCCTGAGAAGGCTCAATCTCTTGCACAGATGACCTTTACTGTTGCAATACACTGTTCCATTGTGTAGTAAGGGTAGGGCAGGCCCGTTTCTGAGGAGTTGTCCTGTCACGTCCTGTACTAGTTGAAGAATTGAAAGATTAGCTGTGTTCTTCTCTCAGAACCTGTCTAAGCTTTGTCCAGTTTTGCATTTAGCTTACTATTAATAATAATATTTATTATTTATGTACCAACATTAGGCAGCTGATACAGTTCCTGCCCTGAAGCTTTTATAGACCTGATAGATAAACACACATCTAAGCAACTTTATTCACATGAGTAGCCACTTTGAAGTCGACAGGACTTGTTCTGTGAGCAACATCTGCTCATGGTAAGTGTTTGAAGGATTGGGAGTTAAAGACATAAAAATACACTGGGAGACTCAGAGGACTGTGGCTGTTTGGACCTTGATTTTGCAAACTCTTGAAGTCAATGGGACTACTCACATTAATAAAGTTAAGCATGTAAATAAGTGTTAACAGAAGCAGGACTTTGTTTTTTTCTGGCTTGTGTGATTTAAAAAAAAAAAAAGCAGACATCTTTGAGTTATCCAAGACATGTCAGCAACAGAGACAAATATCCAAATAGGAAGTGAAATGGGGCCTCAAATGCATAAAGAGAAAGGGATAGGGCTCTGTAAGTGTGTGGGGGAGGGGGGAAGCGAGCAGAAGAGAAAAGGTCTTGGAATAGGATTATAAAAAATAAAGTCTGAAAGCTCTAACCATAACACAAAAAACCTAGAACTATTTTTAAGTTTATTTATATGATGGTTCTAAAGACATTCAAAATGCATACACTAGGGTCTCATCCTGAATGTGTCTGCTTCTCACATTTTAATGTAGTTTTAAAATGCAATTTGCTTCTCTTGAATATCTTATGTCTAATTTGTTGTCTGTTTAGCATGATCTCACTTTAACCCTCATTTCTTTTTAATTAAACTTTCTAGTTTTCATGGCTGAGATCCTTTATCAATTATTTGAAGTCATGTGTATTATCTGTGCCTGGAATATAGACCAAAAATATATATCAGGGGTCGGCAACCTTTCCGAAGTGCTGTGCCAAGTCTTCATTTATTCACTCTGATTTAAGGTTTCGCGTGTCAGTAATACATTTTAATGCTTTTAGAAGGTCTCTTTCTATAAGTCTATAATATAGAACTAAACTATTGTTGTATGTAAAGTAAATAAGGTTTTTAAAATGTTTAAGAAACTTCACTTAAAATTAAATTAAAATGCAGAGCCCCCCGGACCGGTGGCCAGGACCCAGGCAGTGTGAGTGCCACTGAAAATCAGCTCGCGTGCCGCCTTCGGCACGCGTGCCATAGGTTGCCTACTCCTGATATATATGGTAATAACTTACCTGTCTCCTATAAAAAACTGCTGATGCAATCTGGAAGCATTAAAAATATATTCTATTTGGATAGATTCCTGATTAGGTGTCCTATTTTCCAATCTTTTAAAAATATTCTATATTGCTAAGTACATTTACATGAAAAAAGGATCTTTGTTCCCAAAGAGTTTATTGTTCTCCATATTTCTCTTCCCACTTAAGTCCAAATTTACAAATAGAGAGGAAGGAAGTCACGGTACAAAAATGTGTGTGTATTTTTGTGAGCACAATGATACACAGTTATTGCTTATGAACATCTGGCAATTGCTCACGGAGATAAGGTAAATCCTAAGGGCCAGGTTATGCCTGACCCAAGTGCAGATTCAGTGGGGAAATGGCACATGGAACACCTCACACAAGGGCCAGGCATTAGCACTGTCTCTGTGCTCCTTCCCAGTAGCCAAAATGTGCAATGTGTGTATGTGTGTCTAAGGTGGGGCCATGAGCTCCCCACCTATGTACTGGCCAGCAGATCAGAGTCAGAGAATCACCTGCTGAAACATCATAAGGGATGTGTATACAAGATGTATCTCATGGCTAGAAAATAACAGCCTACTACTGCTACCACTAATGGAGCTACTCCTTTTGCTCTAGTAATCTAGATCTGTGCAGTGGCTAATGATCCCTGTGAGGAATCTCTACACAATTCTCACCAGTTGCACCTGGGGCTCACCCTGAGCAGTGTCACATCATCCCAAAATGGGACAGTGCCTTCTAATCAATTCACCTTTAAAGTAATAAGCCACTGGTTTCTTTTTCACTATTGTTTCACTGCCCTCGACAGTGATGTCACAAATACAGGATAAGGATTTCAGGCAGGCAATGAACACTTAAAAACAAAAGAGGGTCCTGTGGCACCTTTAAGACTAACAGAAGTATTGGGAGCATAAGCTTTCGTGGGTAAGAACCTCACTTCTTCAGATGCAAGTTTGCATCTGAAGAAGTGAGGTTCTTACCCACGAAAGCTTATGCTCCCAATACTTCTGTTAGTCTTAAAGGTGCCACAGGACCCTCTGTTGCTTTTTACAGATTCAGACTAACACGGCTACCCCTCTGATACTTAAAAACAAAGATTTCTTTGTAATACAAATGTTCTTAGTAATTAATAAAGAGCAGGGGAAGAAAAATAGAGGAAGGAATAGAGTATGTCAACAGAATTGTGTTTAGATCTGGAAATTTTTGAAAAAATCATGAGTCATCAGCTTGTTTTTAATTGTATGTCTTATCATCCTAGGCCAGACTTTGAAAGGAACACACTGCAAAGAGCTTTAGAGAGATTATTTTTTCTTGTCTTATTCCATTTTCTTTCTCTAGGCCTTCTGGGCTGTTTTTCAGTAGATACGGTATGTAACAAGAGTCATTTTTAATACACCATGTTGGATGCTACCTTTGTAACATCCTTGCCAATGTGGACCTTCCTTTGAACAAAATTAAGACATGTCATGCTCAGGAAAGGGAAGGATTAGTAGAGTCAATGTCAGGCAAGTGCAGCACAAACTTCCAAGTATAGTGTAGCTTTGCCAGTGCACCTCAGCCTTGTCATGAAACCTCCCTGGTAATCTTATTCAAGGTCTCTCTTGTGCAGAGATTGTTAATTGTGATGAACTAAGACAAACAATTTAGCAGTTGGCAGTATCTACATAGCTACTAGGCACTAGAATACCAAGAACACCAACCTGATTTGGCTTGGGACCTAACTAGAATTGTACTTGTGTCTCCTGCTTGAAAGACTACCCCAGCCGCTTCATTTACCACCTGTAAGTCTCTACCTATGCACCCTCTCAGTTACAGGTAAGCAAACCAATAAATAAATAATTTTTAAACAGACCCCCCCCCACCCCGCCCCAAAAAAATACCTGGTCATTTTTAGAACCAAATCTTAAGTAATGAACCTTTGAGTCAAATTAACCAGAAGTTAGTTTTTGAGGATGGTTTAAATACTTGGTATTAGATAATACTACTTAGCTTACATAGGGTATGTCTACACTACGAGAGTAGTTCGATTTTACTTAAATCGAATATGTGGAACCGATATTACAAAGTCGAACGTGTGTATCCACACTAAGGACAGTAATTCGACTTTGTGAGTCCACACTAATGGGGCAAGCGTCGACACTGGAAGCGGTGCACTGTGGGCAGCTATCCCACAGTTCCCGCAGTCACCGCTGCCCATTGGAATTCTGGGTCGAGCCCCCAATGCCTGCTGGGGAAAAAAATGTGTCGAGGGTGGTTTTGGGTAACTGTCGTCATCCAACCGTCACTCCCGCCCTCCCTCCCTGAAAGCGCCGGCGGGCAATCAGTTCACGCACTTTTCTGGTGAGTGACAGAGCGGACGCCACAGCACTGCGAGCATGGAGCCCGCTGTGACCATCGCTGCAGTTATGGCCGTTGTCAACACCTCGCACCTTATCATCCACCTTTTCCAGAGGCAGATGCTGAGAAATCGGGCGAGGAGGCTACGGCAGCGCGGTGAGGACATTAAGTCTGAGAGTGGCACAGACCTCTCACAAAGCACGGGACCCCGTGCCGTGAACATCATGGTGGCAATGGGTCATGTTGATGCTGTGGAATGGCGATTCTGGGCCCTGGAAACAAGCACGGACTGGTGGGACCGCATAGTGCTGTAGGTCTGGGATGAATCACAGTGGCTGCGAAACTTTCGGATGCAGAAGGGACCTTTCCGGGAACTTTGTGAGTTGCTGTCCCCTGCCCTGAAGCGCAAGGACACCCGGATGCGAGCAGCCCTGACTGTCCAGAAGCGAGTGGCCATAGCCCTCTGGAAGCTTGCAACGCCAGACAGCTACCGGTCAGTCGCAAACCACTTTGGCGTCGGCAAATCTACCGTGGGGGTTGCTGTGATGCAAGTAGCCAACGCAATCGTTGAGCTACTGCTGTCAAAGGTAGTGACCCTTGGAAACGTGCAGGTCATCATAGATGGCTTTGCCGCGATGGGATTCCCAAACTGCGGTGGGGCTATAGATGGAACTCACATCCCTATCCTGGGACCAGACCACCAGGCCAGCCAGTACATTAACCGAAAGGGCTACTTTTCAATGGTGCTGCAAGCACTGGTGGACCATAGGGGACGTTTTACAAACATCAACGTTGGATGGCCGGGCAAGGTTCATGACGCTCGTGTTTTCAGGAACTCTGGTCTGTTTAGACGGCTGCAGGAAGGTATTTACTTCCCGGACCACAAAATAACTGTTGGGGATGTGGAGATGCCTATAGTGATCCTCGGGGACCCAGCCTACCCGCTAATGCCCTGGCTCATGAAGCCCTATACAGGCGCCCTGGACAGTGAAAAAGAACTCTTCAACTACCAGCTGAGCAAGTGCAGAATGGTGGTGGAGTGTGCTTTTGGACATCTCAAGGGGAGATGGAGAAGCTTACTGACTCGCTCTGATCTCAGCGAAACCAATATCCCCATTGTTATTGCAGCTTGCTGTGTGCTCCATAATCTCTGTGAGAGCAAGAGGGAGACCTTTATGGCGGGGTGGGAGGTTGAGGCAAATAGCCTGGCTGCTGATTACGCCCAGCCAGACAGCCGTGCGATTAGAACAGCCCAGCGGGACACGCTGTGCATCCGGGAGGCTTTGAAAGCTAGGTTCATCAGTGAGCACGGTAACCTGTGACTATTAAGTTTGTTTAAAGAGAAGCTGAACCTGCCCCCGTTTCTTTACGCAGTTAATGTTGACTATCCTCTCCAGTTACATACCCCGTTCACCCCGTTCCCCCCCTTCCAACACACGTTTAAAAATAAAATAAATGGAACTTTGTTAATGAACACCGTTTTCTTTATTACGGATTTCCCGGTAAAGTGTTGAAACTGGGATGCAGACTGTGGTGGGGAGCGGGCGTAGTGATGGAAATAACGCTTCTAAACTCGAGGAATGACAGGCTCCTGCTCCTAGAGCGGTCCGCAGTGGTGGACTGGTTGTTTCAACGGAGCCTGCCACCCCTCCTTTTCGGGACTCTGTGTGTGGGGGCTCTGTGACTTTGTGGCGGGGGAGGACGGTTACAGATCCCCTGCTGCGTGGCTCTGTGATCCAGGATAAGGACCGCTGCATAAAATCTCTAACCGCCCTCCCCCGCCACAAAGTCACATAGCCCCCCCCCCACACACAGAAAATGAAAACCACCTCCCAGACTGACCAGTGTGCCTAGTGACTGCAATGTGTGTGTGACCTTCTGCTGAACCTGCCCCTGTGTCTGTACTCTGGTAAAGGTGACTGTCCTCTCCAATTCCCAACCCCCTTTCCCCCCTTCAGACACACTGTCCTCTAAAAGAACATGACGGAAACAGTAATTAACAGAAACGTATTTTTTATTAGCAACTACACAGTTAGGGGATGAAACTGGGACGGGGGCTTGGGTGAGGCGGGAAGGAAAGGACTTATCAAATTTTTGGGAATGAGAGCCTTCTGTTACTTGAGCAGTCTGCAGGGGTGGAGTGACAGTTTTCACGGCCCCTGCCGTCCCTCCTTCTTGGGACTTTGGGTGAGAGGGGTATGGGACTTTGTGGCGGGGGAGGGCAGTTACAGATAGACTGCAGCGGGGCTCTGTCCTCCTGCCTCCAGTCCTGCAGAACATCCACAGGCGCCGGAGCATGTCCGTTTGCTCCCTCATTAGTCCAAGCAGCGTTTGAGTCGCCTGCTGGTCTTCCTGCCGCCACCTCTCCTCCCGTTCGCTGTGTGATCGCTGGTATTGCGACATGTTCTCCCTCCATTGGGTCTGCTGGGCCGCCTTGGCTCGGGAGCAGCCCATAAGTTCTGAGAACATGTCGTCCCGTGTCCTTTTCTTTCTCCGCCTAATCTGTGCCAGCCTCTGGAGGGGGATGCCGGGGTAGGTCGGGAGACAGTCGCAGCTGTGGGATGGGAAAAAGGGAGTGAATTCCTCACAAAGATAAATTTTTGTGAACAATGAACATAGTCTTTCTCTGTGAACAAGACCATGCACAGCACCTATCACATGCGCACTCAGGACAAGGTCGAATTTTCGGCCTTCGCATTCAGTGCCTGGGGTCTTGCAGTGGAGATCAGACAAGCGGGGCAGGACAGTGGAATTCGGGTAGCAGGCTGACATGGTAAGCCGTAGACTTTTGGCTGCTTAAAACGTAAATTATAGCAGTGCCCTCCTTTCACGTTCAAAGCAATGCTCCTAGCGTTGGCCACTTCCTGCTGCCGGCAATCCGGCAAGCATGAACTCTGCCCCTGTCCCACCCCCTCGCGGCTGTCCCAGGGAAAGATCCCTGTATGCTGCCCCTCTCCCGCCTCCACCGCGTGGCTGTAAACCGCCGGTTACAGTTATGTAAAGGAACAGGCAAGCAGTCCCAATAGTAACATTCCCCTAATTCTAAGCAGGTCACCATGAGCGACATCACTCTGCTGAGGATTTCTGAGACAGAGAAAGAACGCATGCTGCGTGAAAGCCAGCAAAAACCAGGGCTGTATGCCGCCATGCTCTGCAAGGCAATGATCCCAGAGTACTTGATGATAGCCTGGCGCGGAAAAGTTTCCTACCACGGTGGACACAATAAGGCCGCTCTCCCCAGGAACCTCATGCAAAGGCTTTCCAATTACCTCCAGGAGAGCTTCGTGGAGATGTCCCATGAGGATTTCAGCTCTATCCCCGGACATATAGACCTTATTTTCCAGTAGCTGCACTGGCAAGTACTAAAAAGTAGAGCGCCTAGGGCAAACTAATCATGATAAACCGGACATTGTTAGATTCTTTTGCAGTAGTTGCACTGCCAAGGACTAAAACGTTAAGCGCCTAGGGCAAACTAATCATGAAAAACCCATTGTTAATATTCCTGTTCTGTTCAAAATAAATGTTTACATGTTTAAAACACTTACCGACTGATCCTTCCCCTGATTCAGGGTCCGGGTTAACACCTGGGGAGGGTTGGTAGGGGATCTCCATGAGGGTGATGAAGAGATCCTGGCTGTCGGGGAAATCAGCGTTGTAAGCGCTGTCGACTGCCTCGTCCTCCTCATCTCCTTCCTCATCTTCCCCGTCCGCTAACATCTCCGAGGAAGCAGCCATCGACAATATCCCATCCTCAGAGTCCACGGTCAGTGGTGGGGTAGTGGTGGCGGCCACACCTAGAATGGAATGCAGTGCCTCGTAGAAACGGCATGTCTGGGGCTGGGATCCGGAGCGTCTGTTTGACTCTTTGGTCTTCTGGTACCCTTGTCTCAGCTCCTTGATTTTCACGCAGCACTGCGTTGCATCCCAGCTGTATCCTCTCTCTATCATGGCTTTTGAGATCTTCTCGTAGATCTTTGCATTCCGTCTTTTCGATCACTGCTCCGAAAGCACGGACTCATCGCCCCACACAGCGATGAGATCCAAGACTTCCCGACCAGTCCATGCTGGGGCCCTCTTTCTATTCTGAGATTGCATGGTCACCTCTGCTGGAGAGCTCTGCATCGTTGCCAGTGCTGCTGAGCTCGCCACGCTGTCCAAACAGGAAATGAGATTCAAACTGCCCAGACAGGAAAAGGAATTCAAATTTTCCCGGGGCTTTTCCTGTGTGGCTGGTCAGAGCTTCCGAGCTCGGACTGCTGTCCAGAGCGTCAACAGAGTGGTGCACTGTGGGATAGCTCCCGGAGCTATTAGCATCGATTTCCATCCACACCTACCCTAATTTGACATGGCCATGTCGAATTTAGCGCTACTCCCCTTGTTGGGGAGGAGTACAGAAATCGAATTTAAGAGACGTCTATGTCGAACTAAATAGCTTCGTTGTGTGGACGGGTGCAGGGTTAATTTGATTTAACGCTGCTAAATTCGACATAACCTCCTAGTGTAGACCAGGCCATAGAGAGCTTTTAAAGTGTAGATGTCAAGGTGCTTTACAAAGGAAGGAAAGTATCATTTCTCACATTTTACAGATGGAGAAAGTGAGTCATAGAGAAATGACATGACTTACCTTAGGAGGGTGGGTGCATCGGTGGCAGAGAGAGGAACAACAGAGCTCTAGTATTCAAACTCTCAGTCTAGTGCCCTATGTGCTGGACCATGTTCCCCTCAAGGATAAGCTCTAATCCACCTTTGCACACATCTGATAGCTTTTTACAGATACAGTAGAACCTCCGAGTTACGAACACCAGAGTTATGAACTAACTAGTCAACCACACACCTCATTTGGAACCAGAGTATGCAATCAGGCAGAAGCAGAGACCAAAAAAAAAAAAAAGCAAATACAGTACTGTGTTAAACATAATCTACTAAAAAAATAAAGGGAAAGTTGGAAAAAAAATTGACAAGGTAAGTAAACTGTTTCTGTGCTTGTTTCATTTAAATTAAGATGGTTAAAAACAGCATTTTCCTTCTGCATAGTAAAGTTTCAAAGCTGTATTAAGTCAATGTTCAGTTGTAAACTTGAAAGAACAACCATAATGTTTTGTTCAGAGTTATGAACATTTCATAGTTACGAACCTCCATTTCCGAGGTGTTCGTAACTCTGAGGTTCTACTCTAATTCACATTACAAGATCTGGTCCAATCTCTTCTATGCTTACTCTCATATTCAGTTGCCCCATCTATAACAAACACTATAATTCAAAACAGAATTCTGTGGGAATGTGATGGGGTGTTCACCCCACAACAGAAAGGAAGGGGTTAAAAGCAGCCTAAGGAGGCTGCACAGAGAGAAGCCAATCAGAGAGAAGCTGAACAAAGCAGCCAATCCAGGGTTCAGCAGGCTCACATAAACGGGAGATGCAGGGCAGAGCAGGGTCAGTTGCTGCTGGTTGCCCAAGGAGAGATGACTGTGTTCTTAGCAGGCTGCAGGAAGGTAGCACTTTGGACAAGGAGTTGCTGACAGGGACCCGCGCAGCAAGAGGGAGCTCCAGGCTGACTCCTGAGACTTGCTGGACCTGTGGCGAAGTGACCCATGGAATTGAAGCGGAGAAGTTAAGGAGAGGCAGCAGGAGGCTGCTATTGACAGGGTCCCTGGGCCGGGACCTGGAGTAGTAGGTGGGCCCAGGTCTTCCCCTCTTGCTACCGGGGAAGTGGCTGGACTATAGATACTCTCTCCCTCCCCACCACGCCTGGAAGGAGAAAACCACAGATCATGACACATCCGGAGGGCCAACTCATAAAGAGGATGCTGCAGTTCCTGGACTGAGGCAGGTCTGCAGGTGAGGGCGGTGGGAGAGGCAACTACAGGAGGGGGTGCGCTGGCTGAGATAGCTAATCCCCAAGACGGCCAGCAGGAGGCGCCACTTTGAGTGAACTCACCAAGATTTGAAACTGCACTTCCAAATACATAAAATTCATAACTATAATTATGAGACTTTCAGCAGTGTTCTGTACATCCATATCTTCCAGCTCTATGGTCAGGTAAAATTAATTCAACTCAAATTACTGCTTAGAGGGACAACTGTGCATAATAATACACTAAGTCCCTAAACATATCAACATGAATTTTACAGCTCTCTACCTGAACATGGAACCTTCTTGAAACTGGGATCAACTCAACCAGTGCAAACACTGGCTTTCCAGTAGTACACTTGGGGTTTGAAATAATACAACACCAACAACTGCTGGTCACCAATGGCTACATCCCAAGCACAAACAATGCTTATTTTGTTCTTGCCACCATTCTGGGTGTGATTGATATTGAAGGCCTCTGTTTAATTCTGCCTATACAGTTTTTCAACGGGCTTTTTTTTTTTATGTTCATTGGAAAAAAACATTTTCTGCCTGTGAATAAATCATTCTAGCAAGTTCTGCCTCTGTTCTCCTCTGGGAATCCTTTTCATCCTCAAGACTGTCAAATTATTTCTGGCTTTGAAGTATAGTTTAGCATGAGTGTCACTCTTCATCTTTACACATTTGTTCTTTGAAATACAATTAGGTTTGTGAAAGGCCAAATGGCCTAAATAAGTTCTCCCTGCCATGAGGGAAGCATTGCTGGCCAACCACAGAAGCTATGGCTACATTACAGAGCTTATAGCAGTACAGCTGCACCAATGCAGCTGCGCCGCTGTAGCACGGCTAGTGCAGATACTCTAAGCTGGGGTGGCCAAACCATGGCTCGCAAGGCACATGTGGCTCTTTAGCCGTTAAAATGCGGCTCTAGGAGCCCCCATGCTCTCCCCCATCCTCCGCCTACCAGCCTGGGGGGCGGGGGGAGCTCGGGACCTCTACCTTGCAGCCACATGGTGGGATAGGGGCCTCTGCCCAGCAGGGAGGGGGGATCTCAGGGCTTCAGCCCTGCAGGGCGTGCCTGCCGGGGATTCAGCAGGAGCAGGGCTGAAACCCCAAGCCCCGGCAAGTGCGCCCCTGCTCTTGAACTTCTGAAGATTGTCATATGTGTCTCAGCGGGTCAGTAAGTTTGGCCACCCCGCTCTAAGCCAATGGGAGAGAGCACTAAACTTATGTTGCTCAGGAGGGGTGGCTTATTCACACCCCTGAGCAACATAATTTATACCAACTTAAGCTGTAGTGTGTACATAACCTGAGATATCAAGTGGTATTATAGATGATTGCTAATATCCTGAGTTGCCTGTAGGGTGAGTAACAAATTTATAGATGCCACTATGACTTATTTGATATAAAACGTTATGAAGCACTGTCACCAGCTGCAAACTCAAGTTGCCAATGGAACAAGGAAAATTTCAGAAGAGCAGCTAGTACCCAAGCATGTCACCCAATTCAGTACAAAATGTGATTCACATCCACACTACACATGGACATTTTGGAACCAATATCTGAAGCCAGACATATTTTGTTTCTCTATGTGGTCCTTAATTCAGATTGAATCCTCTCTACTTTTTATTCCCAGACTAAGGTCAGAAGGGACCATTACAATAATCTAATCTGACCCCCTGCATAACACAGCACTCTGCCAAAGTTCACAGGCCAAAGTTCACGGAAGGGCCACAACTATGAGGTACTTAAAATTAACAAAAGAAACCCATCACATTCCTCTTCCCCAGGTGTTATTCCTCAGCCTTTTAGCATAGCACAGATTCCTCCATGAAGGTCTGTTCAAAGTCCAATAAAACATAGGTTTCCCCTTCCCAGAGATTCTCCTCCCCTGCCCTCCCTTCCAGGCTTTCTTGGTTCACAAAATCTTTCAGTAGAAAATCTGTGTCTGAGTCCAAACAAATATTTAAGTATTATCTCCTTTCTGCCTAGGTTTTCTGGGTTGGTGACCTGAATCCAAATGAGGGTCCAATTCCATTGAATTATCTCAAAACAAATTGTTGAATACAATTTGTTGGCACAGACCTTCCTCCAAAGGATGTGTACAAAAGACTTTGTGGATCTAGGTTCTTCCGTTCTCATGAAGAGACTTCTCCACCTTCCAGCTTCTATCAAGTCTTTCCTTCTTAGGGAGTGTGGCTATGTAAGGACTCTCATTCAAACATGCCTTGCCAGGCTGACCCATTAGCCCATGACTACTATTTCCAGTGTTCTCTCTGAAGTGAAGAAGAGTGGAACTCCTGTCCACCCTTCTCCTGGGGACTCCTGAAGAGAGCCAATAGATTTGGTTTCCTTCCCAAGCCCTCCTTGAGGCCACCGTCCTTTTCATCAGCAATGACTTCTCCTGTCCTGCAGGTCTGATCTTAATGTGAAACCCTTGGAGTAAGACAATATTGTAGCATTACCAATCACACACATTCAAAAATCATGAATCACTCCCCACCCTAACCCACACCCTCAATTTTGGGGTTTAAAAATCACAAGAGTTAAAAATCAAAACAATGTATTTCAGATGCTTTGTTTACTGTCTGTTTTTTTAATATTTAAGGTACATGTAGGTCATGTGTTCAAGCTTTGTTCCACAACTATGAGGGGTAGAAACTGACATTTTCTATTTTTATGAAAGCTGACATGCTCATGAATCCAAGACCTGGGGCTTGAAGAAAAGCATGAAATGAGATATGCAAGAAAATCATGAAAGTTGGCAACACTTTGCCCCAGTGCCTTCCTCGGTCAGCTTTAAAGAGTCAGTATACCCCTTACACTTCCACTGAAACCTCTGTTCACCCTTCTTTGCCTTCTGATTACAAGTGTCTTATCTCTTCCCCAGCTTTGTAAGTTGCTCTCTCCCTGGTACAGGGCAAGCAGACATGGGTTATTGAGACTGCTTTTCCACACAACAGCACTTCCCCAGAGGATAAAAACTGACCTGAACCCTCTCCCAAAACCTAAGCTATGACTTTAAAAAAAAAAAAAAAACATGTTCAGAAATGTTCACATTACAATTTTTCTGGCCTGACTGGAAACAGCCAAATAAATAATCTTATGAGAAAATGTCTTTCCAATCCAGTTTTTTCAAACCACAGAAATTCTAAGAACACACAAAAATCCAGACTTTTGGGTGCTCATTCAATGCAAATAGTTTGAGGTTCACTCAGTTTGGTTTTGTTAGTTTAAAACTGGGATAGGTCTTGAGATTCAACAATATAAACAATCAGTGAATCTTTTCCAAGTCATGTCTAGTTAAGTTTCTGTGCTGGCATCAGCTAATTTTCTACTGCTCCCATTGGAGGAAGTATGTTAATGTAGTTTGGAACTTTTAATTATGTAAATATTTCTCTGTGACAACACTTGCTCACAATTATCTTGTATCATGGAATTTCACGTTGTCAATTTACCATTAACGTTCATTCCTTTTTCAAAGCTCTGGAAATTAATGCCAATCCTCATTTCATAGAGTTGTAAACTCATTTATGAACTGCAGCTCCCAGACTCACAGTTGATAGGAATGTAGAATGTAAAGGATTAAAGGTCACATTAAAATAATTTTTTTAGGTCAATTTGGAATAAAAGGTCTCTCAGATAGCACCAGGACAATATAATAATGGCTTGAGACCTCAACACACCACTCCCCTGAGCACATAATGCACTCAACCTTGTTGCACTCTAAGGAATAAAATGTATGCACTATGAAAACAGAAATGAGTGGTCTGAAGTTTGAGCCAGAATATTATACTGTACTTGAAAAATATGTTTGTTTATTTTTAAAAAGGGATTATTGCTGGAGAGTGCAAAGTATTTTATTTCTACACCTTTATTTTCTTTTTTTAACTATAACAGGAATTTGTGGCAACAAACAAGCATAACAGGTTTGCTCAAATTCTTTGTATGTGTGTGGAATTGACTGTGGTGTTTCATGTCCTGGTTCTTTTAAGAAGAGAGGCACAACAACTGCTTTGATTTTTTTCCCTCTCCTTTCTGTTCTGTTTGCAAACAGAAATAATAAAGATAATATTAATGGTAATAAAACATGAGTTCAGCCTCAGAGGTGATAGAATAAATATATTTCATTTACAGTCAGCATGTGTGAGAATATGAAGACGATCCTCAATTTTCCAGGTGCTATTTGCATAGACCACTGGGCAGATGCACCAAAATTGCTATGTTACTGGAGACTATGTCACTCACTTGAGATTTTCTTTTACCCTTTTGTCTATGAGCAGAACAAGATAATTGATGCGGTTATAAGAAGAAGAAGAAAAAAGCACCACAAAAGACAAGAGCTCAAAACTATTTTAAAACAGTTTGGTTGAAGCATTCATAGAATAATTTAGCTAGCATGGGAAGGGCTTTTGTGTTTATTTTTTATATCTCACAATGCCCTTTGAGAGGATGACACTGATAACTTAACACCAATGTGCCCTGTTATCATGTCGTCATTTTTTGCTTTTGTTTTAGTATTTTAAAGAATTTAGATCTCAAAAACTAAGTGCTGCAATTCCAATTAAAAAAAACCTCTTCTGAGAAAGGAGTAGATCGCATCAGAGAAGAGGTTGTGTTTTCATGGGCTAGAGTGGCATTGATTAGCCCTCAGAAGCCTTTTCATGTGTGCATTTTTCTCTCTCTCTGTTGAACTACCGCTCTTTGAACTATGTCAGTGGTCACCAATTTTCTTCCCTTTTATTTTTTTCTTAGTTTTAAGGTCCTTCAACCACTGCAGATAAGATTTTTACCATTGGATTTAATGAGAAATAGGATCAGGCCAGTAATGTGACTTCTCCTTGAGAATGCAAGTTACATGTATTTCAAACTACTGAATGGTCATTTAAAAATAAAGGGCCAGGTACTCAATGGCATTCTGTCTGCTTTGTGCTGCACAGACAATTTTAATCAACTGGAAATCTGTCCTAAAGGGGCATTTAGAGATTCCCCTGTCTTAGCCAGCACTATGCCTCCTGTTACCCACTTGGTGTAGGGAGTAGGCAAGATGGGTTGTGATGACCAGTGGAACAGACTACAGGGTCCCAGCAGTTGAAACAGCTTCTGGAAAGCCCAAGAATCAGGCAAGCAGAAAGGTGGCATAGATCTACCTTTCTTTACCTCCTTAGATCTTGTGCTAAGTACAGACTTGAACCTAAAGAATGCAAAGATTCCATTATCACAGGATGGAATCCCAAGGATAATCAGTTCTACTCAACCCTCTAGTCATATCATATAAGCTACTTTAAGCAATCCTGGAGGCCTCAACTTCAAATGACACAGTGGTCACCATTAGAAAGTCATTACTTACTGCACCACAGTGTCTCAGATGCAACTATTATTATCTGTTATAAATATAGGGAAATACTGCCTTATATTATATAAATACTGCCTGATACATCTTAGCTAGGTCATGATGTGGCACTTGGGATAAATTTTGGCTTTTCAGTGGCAACCCTTGAATATGACTTCTGCCAACAGCAAAGGCATTTATGTTGACTTTCTGAATAACAATTGCAAGCTACAAGTTTCAAGTAAGGTCAGTGTAATAATGTTTGTTTTCTCTGTGTTTTGCTTATTAGTATTCACATGTGATGGCTAAATAACATTGAGGACAAAAAACAAATTTACCAAACCAAAAACATTCAGTGTTAAACATTTAACTCCTTACATAGTAGTCCCCATTGTATCTGTTCATTAACACTAATACTCTACACATTTATAGCATCTTCCATCCAGGCTCTCAGTGTATTTTACAAACATTAATGACTTCAGCCTCATGACTGTGAGCTAGTTAAGTTTTATTATACCTACTATACAAATGGGGAAACTGAAGCATTCAAGCCCTTGTGCAGTCAAACTCTTAGTCTCTTAAACTTATTAGCCTAATTCTGCTCTCAGATACATTGGTGTAAATGCAGTTGAGTTACTCTGGATTTACACCATGGTATCTGAGAGCAAAAGTAAGCCCAATGTAACAGCATCTATAAAACCTAGTTTGGTGGTCTTTCAGATATAAAGACAAATGCACAATGGAAAAGCAAGGTGTGCATTGTGGAAAATAAAAAACAAGACTATTTTCTGAGGTCTTGAGCAAATGTCACTGATTCTCACTCACTTAACAATGCTTAATTATTTATATAAATACTAGAATAAGTCCTTTGCCTCCCTTCTAGTCTCATAGATAAATAATTCCCAGTTTTTTACCTTCACCAGAAGCAATTATCTTAACATTAATAATCAGGACTGACAGTGCCCTGAAGATAAGTGTGCAAAGAGCACCTTCTATCCACATTTCCCCCACAGAAAGGGGATTAAGCTATGTTCCCTTCCCTTGGACTCTGAAGAAACCTCTCTCGGGACTGGGGAGCTGCATGAGGATACAGGAGGCCAGTGGGTGGGCTGGGGGCAAGGCAGAGGTGAAAGTAAGCCGGTACGAGCCGGTACGCTGTGCCGGACTGGACCAGCTTCCCCAGCAGGGATTTAAAGGGCCCGGTGCTCCTGCCACTGCAGGAAGCCCCGGGCCCTTTAAAGTGCAACCAAAGCCCCAAGCTCCAGTGGCGCTTTAAAGGGCCCGGGGCTCCAGCAGTGGCAAGAGCACAGGCCCTTTAAATCCCCACCTTAGCCTGGCTGCCGGAGCCCCAGCGACAGCAGGGCTCCCCTCAGCGGCGGAGCCCCGGGCCCTTTAATTCGCCCCTGAGCCCCTGGCTCCCAGCTGCCTCTGCAGCTGGTAGCTCTGGGGTGATTTAAAGGCCCTAGGGCTCCCAGCCACATCGGAGCCCCAGGGCCTTTAAATATTGAAAGGCCCCGCCTCTTCCGGTTGAGGCCATGACCCCACTCAGGACTCCGGCCTACCGGTAAGTCCTTTAAGTTATTTTCACCCGTGGGGCAGGGCCAGGGAGTCAGCATCATTCCCACTATTGTTCTGCCCCCCCCACCTCCTAACAGCATTTAACACAGCTCATGGTGGCATTTCAGCAGCCCTTCCTCTATGGTGGGAATCCCCTTTAAGAAACATCTCTAAAGGTAGCTACTAGAACTTTGCCACAGCAATTCAATTGTAGCTATGCTCTCAAGGGACCATCAGGGAATGGCACTCAATGTGGAAGCATGGGGCCTCCTGCCAATCCCCTGGAATCTGAGAGTGACCTCCATGGTCTGTTCCAGAGTGAGGGAAACCCTCCCCACATCAACAGGTAGGGATGAATCTCCAGGAGGAAAATCTCCCGGAGATTTTAGCCCCCTCACTGGAGGTTTTCCCACAAGAGAGGGTGACTGAGCTCAAAGTAACTTAACAAAAGCCTGAAATTCAGTTCAAATTAAAGCTGATGTTTAGAACTAGAGGTGGCTGAAAAATCTAGAAGTAGTTTTGGGGGGAAAAAATCAACAACTCAAACTTGTTTTCATTTTGCAGTGTTTGAAATGGAACTGTTTTTTATTTCCATTCACAATATTTTTCTTATTGCAAAAATAATTGAAAACATCAAAAACATTTAATAGATTATCAACCATTTTAATTTATGAAAACAGTTTGCTTCGATAAATGATTTATTTTACATTTACTGCAAAACCTGATTTTCAATACACAAAAATGGCCCAAACCATTTTGATAACATTTTCAATAAAAAATTAAAAATCAACAATTTTTGACATTTAATACAAAATGTATTTCCCAAAATGGCAATTTTTCAATGAAAAGGCTTTGTTTTGTAACTTTTTTGATCACCTCTACTTAGAACCTTAAGATTCCCACTTTCATTGTCCATTACCAGTTAGTTCAAAGGCAAGGACTGAGCATCGGACTTGACCTTAAATTTTCAGGCATTAGTCAATGGGAATGGGATCCTTAAAAATCTATTAAATTGGTAGTGGGGATGTTGAATGTATTTTAAAAGAGCTGGAATGGGGTTCCTCTTTGAAAAAGATTGACACTCACCACATTGACATCTCCTTCCACTTGCAAACTCCTACCAGTACCAACATAAAAAAAGGAAATTAATAAAATCTTGGGGGAAGAAGTGGAAATCAAAACCAAAAAAATCTTACCTCAAGCAGAGTTTTGACTCGGTAAAAGGGGAGGTGCCAGAGACTCCTCTAAGTTCACTATTGCTACTGATTTTACATGGAAGACACTCAGATTTTACGGGGATGTGCAGCAGTATAAAACCCTAAGATTAATAATATCTATCCTTATCTATTATCATCAATGTGGTAGAGATTAGGAGTTGCAGTCTTGGGCCTGGACCTACATGATATACAAACACAGAACAAAAAGAATGTGCCTGCCCCAAAGAGCTTAAAATCTAAGTATAAGTAAAGAGACAACATGTGGAGACAGACAGACAGACAAGGGAGTTCAAAAAAACCAAGACAGACAGGGTTTTAACTTTCAACAGCAGTGCACATTGTTCTTACGAGAAATCTTTGCTATGGTGGTGTTCACTGTTGAACATAATGCATTTCCAGCTTGAATGGTTAAACCTTATTCTAAGATTTAAAAAAAAGAGAGAGAAAAATTGATATTTCCCCTTCCTGCTGTCTAAAATCCATCTACAATCAGTTACAATCAGAATATAATCCATAGAAAATTAAATCAGACCACTTGTTGGCTCATGTAGGTGTATAGAATAGGTAGAACAGTAGTGTGATTACAGAGTATTTGCCTCCAATCAAAAAAATCTTTTTAAGAGTTTAATGTCTCTGAGCACTATTCTTGAAAACATTTCTCTTTGTTCCCTCAGGTTAGGGTACAGTTCAAAGGGGTGATGCTTGCTAGATAAAAAAAATGGACTAAGTGTAATAACAATAATGTGTGCTAAAATGTGTTGGATGTAGAGTGCCAGAATCACCAAGAATTATTGTACATGGTCCACTCCAATACAGCCATTGTCTTCAGGGCCACCCACTCCAACAATACTTCTGGTGTATAATATAAAGTATGCACGATAAGAAAGCAACATATCTTTGGAGCGCAGACCATTGTTTCCTAAAATGAATGGTTTTCCATGTGACAGTTTCAATTCTGCCAAATTGTTTAGAATGAAAAAATAAAGATAATAAATAATTTAATGGAAAAGGAGTTACAATTTATTACTGATAAAAACAAAAGGTCTCTGTCAAGGTTGAAATGCAGTACATTTCCACACTCAGCAATAAAAGGTTACACTGGTACAAGATTAAACCTGAGATGCTCAGTGCTTATAACTCACTCTTAAGTCAAGAATGGCTTCTGCACTTCTGAAAAATCACACCATTTTCATGTAAGCACCTAACACATGGATTTAGATGCCTAATGTTATACAACCTCATTTGAAAAATATGGCTTGCATCTCATCTGATGATCTAAAGCAATTTACAAAGACATTGGATAAACTTCCACAATTTCAGATGCCCATTCAGACTTCTTTGGTCTAGAAATCAGAGCATCCTTAATGCATGTGCTTTTGAAATTATATTTACGGAGGGAAATATAACATCCATCTGGTGTTGTTCTTTTCCTTCTTTTTCCTCTTCTTTCTTTTTTACATCTTAGAACCGAAACAGCATCCTCAAAATCATCCAGATCTACGCTCCCACAAGTGCATGTGAAGCTGATGATGTGGAAGAATTCTATCAGGAGCTGGAGGAAACCCTCACTCAGAGTTCCACATATACGATTGCGATGGGAGATTTTAATGCCAAGGTTGGAAGAGGGAGAGAAGGCGAAAAGTTCATAGGAAGGTACGGTATCGGAGAACAAAACGCACGAGGAGAACGACTAGCTATATTGGCAGAGACAAGGAGAATGTTCATTGGTAACACCTGGTTCCAAAAGAAGGCCAACAGGAGATGGACTTGGATCGCACCGAACATGAAGACAAAGAATGAAATCGATTACTTTCTGATCAATAGATGACGCTTTGTGCAGGATATTTCAGTAGTGCCATCATTTAACATCAGTAGTGATCATCGCCTACTGAGAGCCAGACTCACGTTCACTGTGAAGGTGGAGAAAAAGGCACTGTGTATGGCGAACAGAAGGCACCAACCAGTAGCTTTCGATGAGGAAGGAAAACATTTCCAGGGAAGACTGGAGCCTCCTGGATGACTGTGACGACGATTATGAGAACTCAGCAAGAGACTGGAACGGTGCATTAAATCAGCTGAGCGTGAAAGCCCAAAAAGAGCTAGTGGAAGAATCTCGGAGAATACAAAGACCTTATTGCAGAAGAGGAGGAAAATGAAAAGAAATGGGAGTGACAGGCTTGAGTACTCCCTTCTCTGCAAGCTCATACGAATGAAGCTGAAGGAAGACTTCAAGAAATTTCGAACTGAAAAGCTGCTAAAGGCTGCTGAAGATCATAAAAGTCTCAAAAAATGCAAATGGGAACTGGCGTTGCATAGGTCATCATTATTGGCTTTGAAGGACAAGGATGGAGAATCAGTAACCAATCGAACAGAGATGGAGGCATTCTGCAGGGATTTCTATACCCAGCTCTTTGCATCCCGTATAGACATCCCAATGCCATCACTTCAACAAACTGATGAACACATACTCCCGGTTCTCATCAGCGAAGTCCATCACTCAGTCCATCAAATGAAAGAAGGGAAGGCTCCAGGCAAGGGCGGTCTGACAAGCAGAAGTGCTTAAGGCGGGAGGTCAGGAACTCTGGAAAGCTCTCATCCAAAGGTTCAGCCATTACCTGGAAATCCAGAAGATACCGTCCAGTTGGAAAGAGTCCAATACCATCTTGCTGCATAAGAAAGACGATCAAGAAAATCTAAAGAACTATCGCCCGATCTGCCTGCTTTCACATGTCTATAAGCTGTTCACCAAAATAATAACAAATCGACTGTCGCGAAACCTGGATGAACAGCAACCTAGAGAGCAGGCCAGTTTTAGAAGAAATTACAGCACGATAGACCACATCTTCACTCTAAACCAACTACTAGAGCATACAAGGGAATACAAGTTCCCTTTGTGCATTGCCTTCGTGGACTACAAGAAGGCGTTTGATAACATGGAGACTAACACCGTTCTTGAAGCTCTTTCAGAACAGGGCATCAGCAGAAAATATATCACATTATTAAAGGAAGCAAACTCTGGCTGCAGCACGGATATATCGCTGTTCGATACTCCCTCCGAATCCCCATCGAGAAAGGTGTGAAACAAGGAGATACAGTTTCACCAAAATTATTCACAGCCTGTCTTGAATTGGTCTTTTGACGAGCAGACCTGAAAGGTGGGATTAATATCAATGGCGAGCGGCTAAACCATCTCAGGTTCGCAGATGATATAGTGCTGATAGCTGAAAATACAGTCCAGCTTGAGAGAATGCTTAAAGAACTGAACGCGAAAGTCAGATTAAAAATGAACCAGTTGAAAACAAAATATATGAGATCAGATGTTTTGCCAAGAACCCAAATAACTCTTGGAGGAGAGCAGATCCAAGAGGCCGACAAATATGTTTATTTGCGCCAGGAAGTCAACATGCGCCAAAATCAGAAAGGCAAACTGTCGCTCAGAAAAAAAGCTGGATGGGGCGCATTCAATGACACCAGGGACATCCTCCAAGGAAAGACCAGCAAAACAACTCATGCAAATCTTTTTAACTTGACCATGCTTCCAGTGATGCTATATGACAGCGAAACATGGTCGCTGATGAAGACTGAAGAACATCAACTGTCTGTCACACAGAGGGCAATGGAACGAACATTTTTGGGCATTTCGCTCCGCAATCGCATCCCCAATGAAATAATTAGGCAGCAGTCTGGAATCCGAGATGTTGTTGTCGAAAGCAGGCTCAGCAAAATGCGGTGGGCAGGACATGTGGCCCGACTCAGTGACAACAGATGGACTGCAGCTATATCTGAGTGGTATCTGCGAGAATTGAAACGGCCACGCGGTCGGCCTCCAAAGAGGTGGGATGATCTCTTAACAAGGAGATATGGACAAACATGGCGAAGGATGGCCAGAGCGAGAGAAGATTGGAAGACATGTTGTGATCGGCTCAGTCTTAACCGATGAAGGACTGACAGTCTACGCAGAACATGTACTTGTTCATGTGCTGGTTTTCCCTCCCTTTCTTTTGTGAATAAATGCCCCACATCATCACCTCTCTCTTTTCTTAAATAAAAAATCCTCTTGCAGACTGCTAGTTTGGTGGAAACTCTTGCCAAACCCC
The DNA here is from genome assembly GCF_028017835.1 of Emys orbicularis. Classification (NCBI taxonomy): domain Eukaryota; kingdom Metazoa; phylum Chordata; order Testudines; family Emydidae; genus Emys; species Emys orbicularis. Next base: position 89,948,983 of record NC_088686.1, on the reverse strand, counting down.
AAAGCTGCAGCCAAAGTCTTAATTGACAGAGCTTCCTCCCACCCTCCTGCATTTCAACCTTCAAACCATTCAGCAGTCTTCCTTGACCCATGTCCCTTTAAACCTGAAAACTCTGAGTATCTAACTGCTTTTAAACCAACCCATGAGTGCATAAAATTTATTTAAGGGGACTAGTTTGCTCAGAAGATGACTGTAGTGATGAGCTATAGAAAGTTTAGGAGCTAAGTTACAGCTCAGGCTGTCAGACACCAAAGGCCATCACTATCTGACTGATGTTCAGTGTTCTCTGTGAAGGGAGTCAGTCCAGTTGCCAACAGAAAGGTATCCACATCACCAAACCACTGTCACAATGGGCACAATTTGAAATTTTTAAACAGTATTGCTCATTTGTATTATTGATTAAAACCTAAGAAGAGAAACCAATGACATCATGGGCATGTAAACTATACTATCCTCTCACCCCCTCGAGTGTGAATCCTGTGGGACAGAGGGAGGGACACCATCATCAAGGCATTATGGGGAAGCTAGCATATTATTGTATATACTTCACTTCTTCTGAGAATAAGAGAGGACTTCACAATGGTTGTCACAATGGCAAGAGTACTAAAGTCACAAAATAATAGAAAGTAATTTTCAGGTGGCACATCCCTGCTATCAGTTATTAAATGAGAATAGGAAATTAAAGATAGGTTTGTATAGGGTCCGATCAATATACCATATAATAGTGCAGTAGATTCAATGTGAGTTTCCCAGCATTTCTGTTGAGATCACAACACATTTATTGTAAACAAACACTGAATATTTCAGTAAGTGTATATCCAAATTTCCCTTTTAGCTCTTAAGACTAGTAAATTTTCTTCAGGTTTCTTCATTATCATTAGAAATCCTATTGATACTACATTGTCTTGCATTCTTGAATTAGCTTTCTATCCCAAGGTTATTTCACCTTGTCCCTGTGGATGTTAGCTTTGAAGAATTATATCCTAGATGACAGTCTAGCAGATGGGGTGCCACTTCTGGATCTGTCATTATTTTATTTACAGTCTCCATTGCCTTTATTACGACAGAAAATTAAAATCAAATCTGAAGCCTGCCATCATAATAAAATAAATCTTTTCATAGGGGATTTTCTGCCAGAAGAGAAGGCAAGAGAAACATCCATTGCAGTCAGCATATGTTTGTTAAAGAAAAATCTGGATTCCACAGGACAGAATCCTTAGGTACTTGTTTAACCCAGCAAAATGATGAATAGCAACAATAATTCACTTTACAAGCAACAGACAGAGCTATGGACTGTTATATTTTTTGGCTCTTCCGAACTCTTCAATTCAGTTTCATTAAGCACTTGTAATTGTAAACTTATCAGGTATAGCAATATAGATTCAGGATTACATTTTCAAAATCTACTTTACACATTCTCAACAGCACAGCCACAAAACTTGTCATGAAATCCTGAAACTATGCATAATGGTAATTATTTAACAAACAACCCTGATGGACAGAATTTCTTACATAGTGAGCCCTGAGAATTAAATAATAAAATAATCAAAGCTGTCAAGGTAAAGATCTGGTCAATGGTGGAATGACCAAGTATACAGCCAGTCTGAGTATCCCAGCCTTTGCCACAAGGGATATCATTGATTTAAGATACTAACATGGGAGCAAAGACTTTCCCTGGGATTGACAAAAGCACAATACCTTTAAATTCAGCAATATTAACCTTTTTGAGCAGAGGCAGAACACCACCTTCAAGTCATTAGGAATGAGATTAGTACACCAGATGGCCTGGAAGAGTCTATGCTGCCACGGTACAACAATACTCTCACCTGGTGTCAGCAAGTCAGGGGTGATGTTACAAACTGCTGGTGTCTTCCCAGACTTCAGTTTATGGACAGTAAACCAAAGCTGCTCTTGGTTGAAGAAGGGTGGCTCTACCAGAACTTCCTGTCCCATGTCAAGCAGAAGAGGGAAAGTGAATGATGGACAGTTAAGGAATATCTTGAAATTATCTTCCCATTAATACCACTGATCTTGCAGTCTATAGCTGATGCTGCCATCTCAATTCTTTATTCTGTATGAGCTGGAGCCACCCTTCCCCGCAGACACTGGAAAGTTAAACAGAAGGTGCAGAGATCATGCCTGGAGGCAGCCTGCTCTAAACTGGCTGTCGGGTCCACACTAACCCCCCACTTCGAACTAAGGTACGCAAATTCAGCTACGTTAATAACGTAGCTGAATTCGAAGTACCTTAGTCCGAACTTACCGCGGGTCCAGACGCTGCAGGCAGGCTCCCCCGTCGATGCCGCATACTCCTCTCGCTGAGCTGGAGTACCGGCGTCGACGGCAAGCACTTCCAGGATCGATCCGGGATCGATTTATCGCGTCTAGACAAGACGTGATAAATCGATCCCAGAAGATCGATCGCTTACATCCGGACCAGGAAGTAAGTATAGACGTACCCTGAGTCGACTGCCAGGATTCCTTATCTTTCTTAGACAATGACTTGATGATATTACGAAGTCAAACCCATCTGCACCAGTTCAGTTTCAGCAGCTTTTCTGGTACAGACATATTATTAGGATGGAAAACCAGCTAATTACAAAGTGCCTATACTAAGGAATGCTGCTACACAGTCAGAAATCATGTGGGGGCACAATAGGATCGCCAATGATAAACAAAGACTGATCATCCAGCCAGACCATCATAAGGACCTAGCTAGGGATTGATCTGGGTCGCACTTGATCTGCAACGGGGTTATGTCCTTTGGGGATGTGTCAGGATGACGGTGAAGTTGAAGAGAATCAGTGACTAGCTTTACACAACATGGCATTGTTAGGGATGGCTCAACTGCTTTAGAAAAAACAGGACTCCAAAGCTGACTGCAGGATCTACCCGATGAATGTTAAATGCTTCTGTGTTTACAGTCAAGATAAAAATGCATATTTTAACAATGCGTATCTTTCATCTTGAGCCTGAAGCTGCAAAACTTATTCAGGTGCATAGTCATATTGAAGAGGACTACTGCGTAAGAAAGGATTACCCACATGAATATGTACTGCAGGATCTGGCCCTGTGTTCTTCCAATATTTTTGTGTTCCCTATCTTTTGCAATATGAGCTTAATTCCACTCCTGTTGAAATCAATGGCAATTTTGCCCTTGATTTCAGTGGAAGCAGATTCAGTCCTTCAGACGAATTCAGGTGTGGGTAGTCAGTTCTCTTGCTGATATTAAATTATAGTTCTAAAACAGCATAATGGGCTACTTTACATTAAGCATATCCCCGTCTATTACTCCTGCCATTGATCTGCAGTCAGAGATCCCTTTGACTTCTGTGGGAGAGCCAGGCACTGAATGATGGCAGAAATGGGCTGAAAAATGGGTGTGCAACAAAGTCAGGCACATAATAATGTATAGAGAAAGAAAACACATTAAAACTTTCATAGGTGAATAATATATAGGAACAAACACTCCTCCAAACATATCATTTAGGAACGTTTTCTCCCCTTTTCTATTCTCTCACACACAAACATCCCAACTCCCCTTAAGCTTTTCTCCAGTCCTTCTCCCTCATTTTTTCTTTCCATCCAACACTTCCTCCTGCACCTCACCCTTATTATAGACTTAATGCACACACCCTTGAAGCCTGAGACGATGGACATGGTGCAAGGGAGTTCCATTAGGGTATGCTGGAGAATACATTTTCCCTCCCCTCTGTAGCAGAGCCACTCCATAGTCACTATTGCAGACATGACTTTGCAACAGCACTTGGCAAAATTGACCTCAAGAGATAAAAGCAAGTGGATCCAGGTAGGGGTGTTTCCATTAGTCTCCACACTGCTACATACCCAAACAGCCATCCCAAATCTACTGTGCAACCCTACTGTGCAGGTACACAGAGGGAACACTGTGGAGCTGGACTCTAGAGCAAAATCACTGTAGAGCAGACAGAAATCCATTCCCCTCATGGAAACGAACAGCTTCTGTTACAGATAGAATCTTCCATGATCACAGAGGAGGGGGCTGGATTCTCTTGTCTTTAAGAAGGATAATGGAAATTTACATTTTTGATACAACATGAAATATCAGTTCCTCTGGCACTTCTGCAAAAGTGCTATACATAAACTTTCCAGACGCACAGACTGTGAAATAAATGCTTTATCAGCTATGGATTCATGAAGAGAAGCCATTTAACCAATGCAGGGAGAACAGTATATGCTGACTCTGGACTTCCACAAAAATAGACTCATACTGTGTGCCCAAACTGTGTTTCTGCTTTTACAGTTATTGTTATTCCTAAGGCCTCATCCTGCTCCCATTTGGAGTTAATTGAAGTTTTACCACTGAGGCTAATGGGAGTAGGTTCAGAACTGACTAGAAAAAACACTGATGAGTTTGGAAAGGAGGGAAGTGAACTGGCAGGTTTTCTGAGTCAGAGTCCCCTCTCTCAGTTCACACTTACAGTGCTCATATTGGAATGTCCCACCTCTTTGGCAGGATTCTCACACCCTTTTTGGATTCAGTCCACCTGAGATGAAAGCAATAAACTCTTTGGCACACATTTATATTTTTGTAAAGGAGGAGAATGTAACTTTTTTTCTAACACAAAATGAAATAGCCTTTAATGTAATTTAATTACATAAAGTACAGTTAGTGAATTTCTCGTGGTACATGGCCCATTGACTAATGGTAAAATAGAGGCCTTCATAAGCATTCAGTAACAGCACATTAAATTTGAGGCACCTCTCAACTCATAATTCAAACACTCACATAGCACTGGCTTGACACTTGAACAGCTCTAAAATGTGCTCACACACTGCCATAGACTTCTCTGCACAGCACAATTTGCTGCAGAAAATCTTCATCGTAATAGTGTTAATTTCTTTATAACCTCACCTTTTCAATGTCAATGACTCCAGCATCAAGACCCAGTTCCAGTGGCTCTCAGCCTTTGCACTGTACCCCTTTCAGGAGTCTGATTTGTCTTCCGTACCCCCAAATTTCACCTCACTTAAAAACTACTTGCTTACAAAAGCAGACATAAAAATACAAAAGTGTCACAGCACACTGTTACTGAAAAATTGCTTACTTTCTCATTTTTACCATATAATTATTAAATAAATCAACTGGAATATAAATATTGTACTTACATTTCAGTGTATAGTACATAGAACAATATAAATAAGTCATTGTCCATATGAAATGTGTACCCTGTTGTAAAACTAGGCAAATCTAGATGAGTTGCTATACCCCCGGAAGACCACTGCGTACCCCAGCAGTACATGTACCCCAGTTGAGAACTACTGAGTTAGACCATATCCTTCTCAACCACATCCATGCCTTTTCCCACACTGCTCCCATGTATGGTGTACCCTCCTTATTCTGGTCTGTCACCTGCCAAATTCTTGCTCTGTTTATGCAAATCCCTCCTAAGTAATACAAAGACCTGTTGGTCTGTAGGATTCAAAGCAGATGGAGAAAATGAAGCCTAAAAGGTAAAGTGACTTGCCCAAGATCACAGAGGAGGTCAGAGCAGAGTCAGGAATAGAACCCAAGAGTTAGATCTTCATCTTATGCTCTAACCCACCTTTCTGCTCCCTGATTCTGAAGCCAACAGTGGTCAAACATAGTACACTTAAGGGCAACTCCAAATTATGCCAGCAGGAGCAGTCCTATAAAGATCAATCTGCCAATCGAGGATCAGCTGAAGCACTCCAACCGCACCTGAGAGCCTCTTCTCTATCCTATCCTGCCCTCCAACCCCAGGACAGGGAGAGCTGGTGACACAGAGTGAGCTATGCTTGCTTTATGCCACACTAGGATTCTGCTCCTTAGGGGAATCCTTGACCGACCCTTTAAGGCAGTTTCCTGGCTTGCTTTATACTGCCTCATCAATGCAAAGCAAGTAAAACAGGGGCAAGGGATCTGGCCTCAGATTCCCAGTCTAGTGCCTTATCCACTAACCCACACTACCTCAAACAATCTATAGACTTATATCTTCCATGATGCTCTTCAAGCAACATGTCAATAATGATATGAATAATTATAACCTAATAATTCCCTTCTTTGGGCTTGTCTTGGTGTCCTTCTTGTAAGGAGATCACTATCTAAACCACAGGAACTGTCTCTCTTCTGTGTCTTTACATTGCTAACAAGCAAATACTAGTAATAACATTGCTGTGAGACAGGAGGTGTTGTTCTGAATTTAACACCAACAAGGAATATGTTTGTGTAGCTGCCTACATTTGATGTCTGTGTGATTTAAGCTGGTTGTTGAGGGTAATATCCTCCTGCCAATTGCTTCATACTACATGCCCCACTTCCTTCTTGCCATTAGTTGCTTGGCACTAAAGTGATTTCCCAACAGAGTATGGAAAGGACAATAGTAATTTTCAGTGATTGGCCCCACTTCCCCAAAACCCCTCATTTCTCCCCAGGAGGACTCCTCATTCTTTAGGCAATTGGATAGTCTCCAGCCCAAATCCCCCTGAAGAGCAATTAGTTTCCTAAGGGTTATGACAATAGTTTTAAAGAACGATTTATTCTGTTTATAACCAGTTACAGCCCAAACTAGAACATTTTATCTGAAACCCCCTTGTTTGAATTAGTTGGACAAAATGGAACATGGATATGAATAGCCCCTGATTGAGTTTTGCAAAAAAAGTAACCACCATGTTTTGCCTAATCAAAAGCCTTGGCCCATTATAGAGCTGGAACCTTTTATCTAGAGAGGGATTTGAACCAAAGTCCCAAACTCAAATATCCTCAAACTTTGAATCTCAATCCATATTGAGGGTCTGCTCTAAAGCCCATTCCCATTGCCTTCAGTGGGATTTGGATCTGTGCCTTGAGCTTGTCCCTACCACACCTGACCTCCCAAGTCCATCTGTATATATGACACACTCAGTATTGGCCCGGTATTACAAACCCTTTTTCACATGAGCTATCCTTACGCAAGTTGTCTGACACACTACAATAGGACTTCATATGTGACCAAAACCTACTTTGTTCACGCCAATCAATGTGTCACTCACCACTGCGTCAGGGAGGGCCTTTCATGGGCCAGCACCCCTCCAGAGTTGCCAGGGTTCAGGCGGACTAGCTCCCTCCAAACTTAAAAAGGTAAATCTATCTTGTTACGACGTAAGGGTATATTGCAAATACAGAGACTTCTGAAGTGCAACCACATTCCAAGATGATGCAGCTCTGAAATCCTCTCAAAACAAAGATGTCAAGAGTAGAAAGCTGGATAGTCCATGTCCAACAATTGGGGTTGCCAAGCAACCTCCCCACTCTGCAATCTGGAATATGCTTGAACTGATCAGCTCTTTAACTGTGTTAACTCACGTAGCAGTTACTAAAAGCAGAAAATAAAAATGTTACCAAGCAGCATAAGAGAGTGGAACAGAAACGGGTTCATTCCAATGAAACTGCAAACCCCCTGGGGTACTATTATTGATCTTTATTAATATTTAACATAGACTATAGAAATGAAATTAATACTTAGAAAGGTATTAGATTGACAGCGCCAGAGAGAAAAATCTTTCAGAGAACAAGTGAAACACAGACATAGGAGTGGAAACTGCCATGCACACACCCTGTCCCATCAATGTGCCTCACTGTTTAAAGGAGCACTAATGATTAATTGATTCATATTAGTGAAGCAACTGAAATGTAAAGGGCCTGATTCAAGTCACTGAATAGAGCTGACAAGGGGAAAAAAGGGGGAAATTTCCCCCCCAGATTTAATATTTTTGAAACATTTAAACTAGTCCTTTGGGCTGATAGAAAATTTGCACAATTCTTTCCTATTTTCAATCACATTTAAAAAATTCAAAACAGTCCAATGAGTTACTATACACTGGTGTGTGTGAGAGAGAGAGAATTAGGCTCACTGACTGCCATAGGTGTGAATATGATCAGAAGCAAGCTCAAAAGACCTCGATCCTGTACAGATTCAAGCACATGAATAATCTTATAGACTTCAATGAGACTACTCACATGCATAAGGTTATGCACCTGCTTAGGTCTATACAGAATCAGAACCACCAGGATCGGTATTATTATTATTATACTTGTCTCTCCATACCTTACCTATATACATTTTTCTACTGCACATATATTTCTTTACTAATAGCTACAGGCATATGCATCAACATATGTATTTTTTTGCATTTCTTTATATTAAAAATTATATTTTTCTTCTGTAGCTCATTGAACTTCTTTGATATTATATTGCTCTACTTGACAAAATCTTCTGCACTTGCAAATTTTAACCTCATCAGCAAATTTAGAGATATTACTGATTACAGAAATCTTCCCTCTACTTCACATGAATAATAAACAGTGATTTTCTAGGCCCTCTGCTAAAATGTTACCATTATTTTTCTTTGAAAAGCGCTAAATCTTTTTTTTTTTTTGTTAAACCAAATGAGCCACATAAAAGTGTCTTTTATTCATCCTTCTCTTTAAATCTGCTCTGATCCACTGCACGCTGCCTATCAATCTATGGTAGTTTCCTGCCTTTTTTTTAAACTGTATCATCCCTCCTTGAAGTAAAGGTTTCAGATGTGCTTAACAGCTCATTAGTGAGTCAGGCACCTCTCAGTATGGGGCAAACTTGCTTTTTGCCCCCTCAAACACTAAGCACTTGTACATGCTTCCACTTATATCAGCCTAATGTTTGTTGCTCGGGGATGCAAATAAGCCACCCCCCGGAGCAACATAAATTACACTGACCTAGTGGACAGCACTATGTCAGTGGAAAAGCTTCTTTTGATGACATAGCTACAGCCTCTCGCAAAGGTGGTTTTATTATGCTGATGGGAGAGCTCTCTCCGGGCATGTCTACACTTACCTCCGGAACAATCGATCCAGCGGGGGTCGATTTATCACATCAAGTCTAGACACGATAAATCGACCCCCAAGCGCTCCCCCGTCGACTCCGGTACTCCACCAGAGCGAGAAGCATAGGCGGAGTCGACAGGGGAGCATCAGCAGTTGACCTACCGCAGTGAAGACACCACGGTAAGTAGCTCTAAGTACGTCGACTTCAGCTACGCTATTTTTGTAGCTGAAGTTGCGTAACTTAGATCGTCTTAGCTCGCCTCTCCCCCCAATGTAGACCGGGTCTCCTATTGGCATAGAACATCTTCACCAGACACGCTACAGTGCCACATCTGCATCAGTGCAGCTACGCTGCTGTAGTGCTTCTAGTGAGACTAGCCCTTCGGAACTAAGCACTATTAATTTCTCACAGTAATGTATGTAAATGAAAGAATAAATATTAGCAGGTGTGATGCAGCAGAGCAGTAATCCAGCAGTCCTGGAGGTTTGAAAAGATGCATTTGCTTGCAAACATCCTGGTTTTAAAATAAATAAATAGTCCATATGCTCCCATTGCACAAGAAATAGCTTGGAAGGAGGCAAAATACACTGGAAAACAAAATACCAATGAAACAGGAACCTAACAAGCTGCTACATACAATGCAATCTCTTGTGTGTGGAAACTATGTTGTAGAAAACCACAAGGTGCTTGAGCCAAAACCCACTGAGAGCAGATTTGGAAAGTTACCGAACACTAGTGGGGCAGTAGCAGATCCTCTGAAGCTAATTGAGCTATGACAATTTACATCAGCTGATGATCTACCCCATGTCCCTACATGTGTGCTTGCAAGTAAACACCAAGGACTTTTGAGATCTTGGTATTGCTGGCAAAAATAGGATCCACAATTCACCACCAGTTGCAACAGTGATAGGTGTAATGTAGAAAGAGCTCTGGTATATTTCCCATTGTGTAATTAGACTATATCAGGGTACAAATATCTTAGCCTTGTCTACGTTTATGGTCTCCCCCATTGCTACCACCAGTGGTGAGTTATGGCTCCCATTTTTGCCACGGTAGACGCAGCACTTCTCAGACATGAAGTGTAAACAACAAAATGTTGTCAGATGGCCTCCATGTTCTTGAAAGTCCACAGGCATATTATATAACACACATAGAGGGGTGTTTCATTGCTGACAGCAATCTTATTGCCTTGGGAAGCAGGCTCTTTTCTGTAGTAAGTTATGCTGTATGTAAGGGTGTCATACATATTAATGGTTTTCTCCTAGTCCTGCTACATTTCCAAAGACCATACCCATGGCCGTCCCTGTGGGGGTACGGGGCCCCGCGGCAGAAGTGACATTACTTCTGGGTCAGAAATGACATCACTTCCGGGACCGACTGCACCAGGGGTGAGTAGGGGAGGCTGGGGAAGGCAGTGCCTTCCCAAGCAGCCAGGTGTGGCCCTGCTCACCCCCCCCCCCTCCCCGGGCCCCACTTCGGCGGCGCCTCTGGGATCCAGGGGCTGGGGCCACGCCACCCGTCTTCCCGGGACTGGGGAGGCTGCAGTGGCGCTGCTGCACGTTCTCCCTTGGGTGGAAGGGGCAGGGCTGGGGTAGCCTCCCACAGTCAATGGTTCACCCACTGCCCATGTGACGCCAGCCAATTGCGCCGGCCCATGGGGCCCCCCAAAGCACGGGGCCTGGAGCGGTCACTCCGATTCGCTGACCCCTAGGGACGACTCTGACCACACCCCTATTTGTATAATAATTGCACTTATTTTTTTCTCCTTCCTTCACACACCTCCCAGTAGGGATGAGAGAACTGGTGCCAGATGCTTTCCTTTTAGTCTTCCCCCTTTCACAGGAGTACGGATTTGAGGAACTATAATATGGCTACTTAGCTCAATCCAGGAAATTATTCTGTTTGAGGGCATGCACGACAGTGTTTCATAACTCTCCCTCAGTCCAAGGCATCATATGTCTCTCATTATAGGCTTCTACACTGTAGAAACAGCATGAGGTAGTACCTAGAGCCGAGCACCTAATCAAATAATTGCTCTTTCTGTTCGGTGCCCAAACTGAAAAATCCAAACCCCAAACTGATTTTTTGTTTGTTTTTCATTTTTCTTGCGGCAACGAAAAACTGAAAAAATATTGTTTGGGTTCAATGGAACATTTTGAACATTATTTCATATCTGCATTTCCAAAATGAAATGTTGATTTGAATCGACATTTCACTTACAAAATGTTGAGTTGAATCACAAGTTAATTTTTAAAAATGTTAGTTCAAAATGAAATGGCAAAATGGTTTGTTCTGACATTTCTGAAAATTCACCAAATTGAACCCAAATTCACAAATCATTTTGCTGCCCCCCAAAATGCATTTTTTTTCAGATAATTTCACTATTTGCCCAGTTCTAGTAGTAACACATGGCCTTACCGCATCATTTATAATATGGCCTTCAATGGCAGATGTATCTTCTGCCACTTTCCCAGGCAGGGCTCATGGAGGAATCAGGATTCTGGATTCCATTCCCCAGCTCCCTGGTACACATGCGGAATGTCTGTGCTGTGCCATCCCAAAACACAGGCCCCAGTTCAACTATCCAGTTCCAAAAACCTGTGCGGATGGAGTAGCGAGGCAGAGCCCTGCCTCTTCTGTGCCCTATTGGTAGTGATTTGCATCCCCAAGGATGCTCAGAGATAGAAGTCCTGAACTCCCCTAAGGGTAGGGACTGTTATAACATCTGGTCCTGATATGAGAGGTCGGCACCTTCTGAACTCTACCCCTATGTTTCAGCCCGATAAAATCTGGTCTGCAGTTTCCAAAATGGGAAGAACTGAAAAGAAACAGTGACATATTCAGGAAAGGGTGGGGAAGAAGTGCAGAGATTTTTTTCTGAGATAAAAGCTGCTGTGAATGAGAACTGAAATCAGTGAAGCTAGCAAACTGCTGCTGCAGTACTTCATTGCAGCTGAGAAAGCCTCTCGGGGCTGCGGGTTTGGTAGGTTTCATTTCTGCAGCAGCAGCAGAGGGAAGTTCTAAATGTGCATTGATATGGTTTAACAGTTAATAGGCTGACTAGTGAAACAATACATTGCACGTTTTAAGCCAAATGTTACCACTGCAATGAAAACAGCCAGAGACACAGCTCTGAACTCCCATACCAATACATCATTGCTACACCCGTAAATTAGCAGGATGCTTTAAAGAGTTTCTGGGCCTATAGATTTCTGTTCCCAGTAGCATTTCTTAGGAGAATCATAAGGGCGGGAGGGAGTTTAAGGAAACAGAAGAATTAACAAACATCAATGCAGAGCAGAAAGTTTTAGTAAGCAGCATTAGTCATTTCAGGCTGCAATTTATTATGAAAATCCTAAATAAGTATGCAAATATTTATGTGACTTATTGATCCATACTAAATCATTTAAAATATCTGGGGACATTTTCATAGGAACACAACAGGCCACTTTTTTCATGTTTTCTTCCCTTTTCTTTTCTTCTTCTGTTGAATGAGAGAATCTGTATAATGTTAAGAGGATGGTTTAATTTTATTTTATAATATTTTTAATCATAGCATTGTAATTTATACTGTATTTTGGAAGGGGACATTTTAAAAACTAAATTCCAGGGCTGTTTCTGTGAATCAAGAAAAAAGATTGCTATTTTCCAGTTAGTTAGGACGACCACAATTTTCAAACATGGGTTACTAAACTTAGGCACTAAAATCCATATTGAGTCCAAAATCCAAACTATTTTGAATAATTTGACTGCAAAGGTGCCATGCATAACAGTAGTGACTAGAGTCTTATTTTAAAGTGGCTATCATAGTTTATTGTCTCATCAAGATGATTTTTCTCCACTACTACCGGCTTTGGCCCCAGTCTAATCTGTCATTTGTGGAAAAGTTAACTTGCTTTTGTTTTGAGAAGCTGTTGGCACTCAGTTTGATTTAAAGAAAAAGCCTTTACTCCAGTAGAAGGGATGTAATTTTGTGATTGTTACCTTCTCTCTGACAAGTGCTGTATATTTCCATTACTTGTTGCACTTTTCTTGGCTGCAGCAAAGAGACCTTTTTTTCCAAACTTTTGTATTTGGTAATCTCGTACAATGAGATCAAGAGCTTGGACACCTACATACTTCTTCTGAATATGCCTTGCTTTGGTTTTCTGTGTAAGTTCCTTTTCAAGCACTGATCAAAACTGATCCTGCTTAGCTTGTGAGAGCTGATAAGATCACAACCTGAGGCGTTACAATTTGACTGTAGGTCATGTATTATTGCTTAGAGTTTTATTATGACTGAAATTGGCCTTTCCCCTTACCTCTTTATTTTCTCTGCTGCTACACTATATATTGATGCATTTCCCCTTAGCCGCCGCATTCCTGTCTACTGTAGCTTTTCTTCCAACAGAACCAACTGGTATAAAAAATACTTTTCCAGCTTACATGCTTGTAAATTGTTTCCCAGAGTGTCCTGACTTTTACAGACCTTACAGTTTTCAATTTTCCCGTAAAATGCTTTAATAAAAAACACACACTGCTCACTAGAGGTAGGCAAATACTCATTCCCCAACAAAAACAAATAAATAAAAAAATTTACTTGAATAAATTTGAACTGAAAAAATGACTTTCATCCATCATGGTGCTGTGTTAGTGTTGCTGACTGTGAACATTTGAACAAATGAAATAAAATAACAACAGAAAATTAATTTTCAATTTATGCCCTCAAATACCCACAGATATTACGTTTTAAACTCTTGCATGTAAGCATTTGCACTGGGCACACGATGCAACCAGGCTGCTGAAAAGCTCTGTGGGAGTGGAATGGTATAGGAAGGAGGTAGCATGGCTGGAAGCGAGAGAGAAAGGAAATAATTAACACCAGTGGGCAGATTCTTACCTAGTGTAAATTGTCATAGCTCCATCTACTTCAGTGATGCTATGACAATTCACATCAGCTGAGGATCTGCCCCTAAAAATTACTAAAACCCAAACCAGCAGTGAAGAGAGGCCAGGTGTGGACCTATAGCATCAGCAGTCATCATCAATGTGCCCTTCTTGTGGAACCAATTTTGACTTGTTGCAGAGCCACAAGAGGTCATTCACTTGAGGCTAGATGGAGAATGGGTTCTGTGGTGGCAGCAAATTCATCCATTTCAGAATGACCTAGAAATCTGCCACTCCTTCACACCTGTCCAGATAAAAATACCCTGACAGGGTCAACCTCTCGTTGGGTAATCTGCACCATATCCTAGACATGTTATATGGGCCCGTGGTGCCTGTGCTCCACCAATATTCAGGAACGTGGGCCCAGCTCCACCAATATTTGGGCTTATATTTTACATACATTTTGATGTGAACAATATCTCGGTTCACAATTGTCCACTGAGCATCAACTTGAAGGGCACGCTCAACCTTATTTCTCAACCCTGTGTTGTGAAAACAGGCTAAATAATCAGGGTGCTTTCGCAATGCGCAGGCTTCCAACAGTCTGTATACACAATGATGACAATGACACAGGACTGCGATGCAGACCCACATCATTTTTGTCATCATCTAAGCAGATGAGTGAAAGTCTGTGTCGCAAATTCACCCACTCTGCACCTTTGCATCTCTTCATTTGAAAGGCATCCATACACTGTATGAATGCCTGAGGGAAAAAACATGCAACTTAAATTTGGCGATCAGTTTGGAGCATGATCATGTTTAGCACAATACTTGATTATTTTATACTCTTTAAAGTAAAGTATATAATTGGTTGTATAAGCGTACAACAAAATATAATGTATTGAAGCAGGCGAGTGCTGCTTCTGACTTTCCACTTTTAACTGGCCCTTGTAATCTTGTGGTGCTGGCATACTGTAGATTCATTTTATCCCTGCAATAAATTCTTGATTCAGAAGACCAGTAATAATAATCAACAATGGATAAATTCTTAATAAAATTACTCAGAGAAAAAGAAGAAAAGGGTAATTCATCAAGTGATGGTCTGAGTTCGACACCTAGCTTGCAAACTGAAGTTATACAAAAGAAAGATGTGGCAAATCTACAAGATAAGAAAAGGAATTTTTAGCAATCTTGGCTATCAAGATTTACGTAGTTAGAGTACAATAGTGAATTAGACAGAGCTCTTTGCTCGGTCTGCAAAAACTGTTCCTAAAAGAAGATCTTAATATTTTCTACAAAGGCCGAACCAACATTTATTTTGTCCAGATTTCAAGATTGGAGACACGCAATGCGTCGTTTTACATCACACACAAAAATCCTCCTGTCACAAGGAAGCGGTAATGAAGTATGCTGCTTTGCAATCACAGGTTTATGTTTCTGCGGTAATGTCGGCCAGTTACAGAAAAGAATCACAATAAGCTAGGAATGCTCTGCACAAAATTTTTACCAGTGTTCAGTACCTAGCTCAACAATGAATAGCATTACGTGGACATAATGAGAGTAATTCAAATTTGATACAACTCTTGTTGCTATGCAGTACAGATTCAGAGGAACAGAGACAGTGGCTTAGTCACACAAAATACAAGTGGCTATCCCATGAGGTTATTAATGAAATAATCAAAATGATGGCAATGATGGTGCTAAGACAAATTGTGGTGCTAAGACAATTCTAAGCTTTACGCCATTGTAATGGATGAGACTACCGATTTGTCAAGAAAAGAACAAGTAAGTTTTTCTTTAAGGTTTTTTTCTAGTGAAGAGTGGGAGATTTATGAGGAGTTTATTGGGTTTTACCAAACTGACGAAATGGATGCTGCTTCTCTTTTCAAAATTGTGGAAGATACGCTTCTCAGGTGTGATTTGCACTTTTCTGATTGCTGGGGGCAGTGTTACGACGAAGCCAGTAATATATCCGGTAAATTTACTGGGGTCCAAGCCAGACTGAAGGATCGAGAGCCGAGTGTGGAATTTGTGCACAGTGCTGCACATTCCCTTAACTTTGCCACGCAGGATGCCCTTCATATGTTTTCGATGGTGAAAGATCTCATCAATGCCCTCAGAGAGTCACCAAAGCATATGGCAGCATTCAGAGAGTTTCAGAGTGAAGGAGAGCCTTCTTTATGACCATTGTGCCCAACAAGATGGACACTAAGGATCAGCAGCATTAAATCACTGCTCAACAACTATGAGGCCATGGTGAACTGCCTGGATGAATGTAGTCACTCTTCAGATGAATTTGGCTCAAAATGCAGTGGATTCTCGAAGCAACTTCAATCTTTTTCAGTGTACCTTACACTCACAGTTCTTGTGAAATCCCTGGATCCTAATACAAAAATTCAAAGCCCAAATATGTTATTGGCAAATATTATGAAGAAAGCTGGCCTGTTGCAAGAGGTGTTGAGTGGGATGCGCACCAACTCATCATACAATCGCTTCTGGGAAACAACAGTAGATAAGGCAATCTGAGAAAATGCAAGCCACTGAGACAGCTCGACCATGGAAGCCGTCTTCACACCTTCAGTGACCCCAAAGAGTATTTTCATCAAATATATGTCAGGATCATTGATGCTTGCATGGTTGTCATTGAATGGAGGTTTTCAATTAAAAGCTTTACATTCGCCATAAAACTGGAGAAGCATATAAGTGATGCAGTAAATGGCTCAAAACAGAACATTGTCCCAATAAGTGAAGCTTTCCATGGTGACATTAACACAGAGAGGCTCTCTCTTCATTTAGAAATGTTGAGTGATACTTGTGATTGAGAAATTGCCAGCTTAATTTGGTGAGCTAAGAGAAGCAATTTCTGAAACAAAATGAAGGCATGAGTGACATGTTGTCAGAAGTTACAATTCTCCTGAAATTGTTCTACACAATTCTGTCTACAACTTGCACCGCTGAGCAATCATTCAGTTGCCTGCACAGACCGAAAAATTATTTGCGAATGACAATAGGTCAAGAATGTCTAAATCACTTGGCATTTCTGCACATTCATAAGAACTCTATCTTTGAATTGGACATTGCAAGTCTCCTGGATGACTTCTTTTCAAGAATCGGACAATGATGAAAAGTGTTTGCTGCCTCCTGAAAGGTAAGTGCTAAATTGCATTTCTTATGAAATATACGTCCATTATTCATGTGGTTTATAATATTAGTATACATTTTGGAGTTTAAATGTTGTCTGTATGCAAGTTAAATTATTTTGGTGTACACTTTAAAGCTATATCTGATCATATGCCATGTTTATATGCAGTCGAGCATCATTTAATTTATTCACATATTAATTTTATGTATTGCTTTCATTCTTTTTATTTATGGGACTATAACTGCCATTCATTATTGAATATCATATAATTCATTTCATGTTCTGTCTTCGTTGCTTCTTTAAATATTTTTAACACTCCTCGTTGTTTTGCACTTAAATGCTGGTTTAATGATTTAAATGCAGTGTTTGCGCAGTCTGTGCAGCAAGGCACAAAACTGTGTCATTTTACCTGAAAACAATTAGAAGTAGGGCTGTCTATTAATAGCAGTTAACTCATGCAATTAACTCAAAAAATTAATCACGATTAAAAAAATTAATCAGATTAATCACACTGTTAAACAATTACAACACAGAATACAAATTGTACAGTGCTCACTTTATATTATTTTTTATTACAAATATTTGCACTGTAAAAATAAACAAAAGAAATAGTATTTTTCAATTCACCTCATACAAGTACTGTAGTGCAATCTCTTTATCAAGTGCAACTTACAAATGTAGGGTTTTTTGTTATATAACTGCAGTCAAAAACAAAACAATGTAAAACTTTAGCACCTACAAGTCCACTTAGTCCTACTTCTTGTTCAGCCAATTGCTAAGAGAAACAAGTTTGTTTACATTTACGGGAGATAATGCTGCCCACTTCTTAATTACAATGTCACCTGAAACTGAGAACAGGCATTCGCATAGCACTCTTGTAGCTGGTGTCGCAAGATATTTAAGTGCCAGATGCACTAAGGATTCATATGCCTCTTCATGCTTCGGCTATTGTTCAGGGGATATGCTTCCATGCTGATGATGCTTGTTATAAAAATAATGCGTTAATTAAATTTGTGACTGAATGCCTTGGAGGAGAATTGTATGTCTCCTGCTCTGTTTTACCCGCATTCTGCCATATATTTCATGTTATAGCAGTCTCAGATGATGACCCATCACATGTTGTTTGTTTTAAGAACACTTTCACTGCAAATTTGACAAAATGCAAAGAAGATACCAATGTGAAATTTCTAAAGATAACTACAGCACTCAACCCAAGATTTAAGAATCTGAAGTGCCTTCCTAAATCTGAGAGGGATGAGGTGTGGAGCATACTTTCAGAAGTCTTAAAAGACCAACACTCTGCTGCGGAAACTACAGAACCCAAATCACTAAAAAAGAAAATCAACTTTGTTTTTCATATAAGACACTGTTTGATAAGGGGGTTCCCCAAGCTCCTTTGCAATGCGCTGGCTCCCTCAACAAAACCTGGCACTTCTTCTGGCTGAAAATTGAAGCTAGACAAAATTCAGATGGGAAATAAGGCATAATTTTTAACAAAGAGAGTAATTAACCATTGGAACGGTTTACAAAGGGTCAGCATGGATTCTGCAGCTCTCACAATTTTTAAAACAGGATTGGATTTTTTTTCCTAAGAGGTCTGCTCTAGGAATTATTTTGGGAAAGTTCTATGGTCTGTGTACAGGAGGTCAGACTAGATGATCACAATGGTCCCTTCTGGCCTTAGAATCTATTAATCTATGAATATTCTCTTATTCTAATTCTTTTCACAAATTTTGAAAGGATATTAAGATAAAATAGAAATAGGTGCTCTTATTCCAGAATAACTGTGTAAAATATACAATTATTCTATTGCACTTTAAATTCACACACTACCTTATTCAGGAATAACTTTCATGTGTAAACAAATCCTGAGGGTGGCAAAATCTGGGTCTAAACTAGAACGTATCTTTGAAAACTCAAAGCAAATTTGACTAGTCCTTTTCTGCTATGTGTTTTACAAGGCAATAGTTTCTATAAGTATTTTTATTTACTGAACTTGTAAACAATCCAGTCTCTCAGAATTGTAAAGTATGTCTTTTAAGCAGATGGAAGGTTTTGTTTCCTGTCACCACCATATGTGGCTATTCTACAAAGTGTGGGGAAATCAGAGATGTAAAAAAGTGATTTTTTAAAATCTGCTACTGGACTTCTGTTTTAAAAACAGTAGGTGAAATCCTGGTCCTATTCTAGACCTATTTAAAAGTTAGTTTTATCATAACCAGGACCCTGTGAATTCCATGGCCATAGAATTAACTCACTGCCACCAAATTGTGCTTCCATCGGAGGAGAAAAAAAATGTTCTAGTTCTTACAATTCTTATTTGTGAAGAAAATGCAAATTGATATACTGATTTCCTTGTGTGTCTCTAAATAATAGCCTGCAACAATAGCTTTGAACTGCCTTATTCATCTCAAAGGAGTGTTGATTATTTCAGAGCTTATCAGAGTGAACACGTCCAGTTAATTTGCTCCAACAATTCTCAAAAAACAAACAAGTTGCTACTGTACTTATTTTATTATTTATTCTTAATCTTAAAAATACAGGTCTTCATTCAATTAAAATAACTGCAGTTGCAGAATTTCCACCATAATGCTACATAATCCCTGGATCTTTCTGCATAAATTAGGACAAATTTGCAGTGAAGTACACCTGGGCCTTGATCATAACAGCCTGATTCTCTAGTGGAGGAAGCATTAGCTTTCCATTATCAATCCTGCTTCTAAAGAAATGAGAACAAACCTTAAATCTACAGTAGCTTCTGAGGGGTTTTTTTTTTTTTACCCAAATGAATATAGGACCTGAGCCAATTTACTTAGGTGAGATTTTTCAAATATGAGATGACTACAGTCAGTGGGACCAGGTAGGTGCTCAGCAATTTATAATATCAGGCTACGTAGACAATAAATATGGATTTAGGCACCTAACTTTAGGCACCCCATCTTGAAAATCTAGACCATAATCCCAATCTGGAGTTGAGGTCCTGTTCTATAGTCTGGTGGGTTAAAGCAAAATGATGAGATTCAGGAAACTGGGTTCTTTCCCCAAACACTGCTACTAACATCTAGTGTTGCATTGGGAAACTCAGTTACTTCATCAGTACAAGGAAGCTAAAAATGTTTAGACACCAGGTGGCTCCACAGCTGAAAAACTGCAAAGAATTAATAATAATAATTATTGTTATTTGTATTATAAATGTAAGATTTTACTCCGTGTGGGCAGGATGTGACAAGGACTGGAGAACTGAAATATGATCAAAGATGGACAAATAATCTGATGAACTGGAAGAAAAAAAAGCTAATAAAAGGAGAACAAAGATTAAGCATTTAGATAGTAAAACAAAACTTTGTTAACAAGAGGGGAAAAGGAGAAGGGGGAATAGGAATGTTAGAAATCCAAATAACTCTTAGGCTTACTCTTTTTCGATCTCTCTCTTTTTTTCTGTGGTTCTATTTCAGAAAGCATCAAGGCTTTTTAAGAAATGTATTTTATTTATGATGTTTTGAAAAGAGAAGGAAAAAGGCTATTGATTTTAACTTTAATAGAAATTTAGAGATAAATCAACATGAAGAACAAACATAATGAGAAGAGGGAAAGTAGTCACAAAAGGAGGATAATAGAATAAGCTACTCAGGACCTATGGATATAGAGTCTTTAAATAGGGCAGATTGTACATCCAGTGTCATTTTGGGAACCATAGGTGTAGAATACAGATGAATTAAAGATGATCTTATGGTTAGAGCCCAGGCCTGGAATCCATATTAATATGTATTTCACATTATATTATATATAAATGCTAGCATGAAGCTTCATAGTTGAATGGTATTATGTTTTCTCTTGTTCACTCATGCTAAGTATCCCATAACACTTTATAAAGCAGAAGTCAGAGTTTTGTAACTTGTAAAACCATGCTATAAATATAGCTAATTTAAATGCTTATTTCAGAAGCATACCTTGTGTGTAAGATGAACATGGTACGAGAAAAAATTCTCCCCAAAAAGGAGGGTGTGCATATTTCTTTTTCATAATGTACTGCATTATCTTTAGACAAATTTAGCTACGTTCAGTTATTTGATTTCATGAACATTTTTCATAACAAACTGCAAGTGTAATAAATCAATTGACTATACAATTAAGCAACAATATATTATATATACACACACACAAACACACACATTTTGCTCACCAGTGGTCTGATCCAAAGCCCACTGAAATGAACGAGTGTCTTTGTATTGACTTTAAGAGGGCGTTGGATGAGGCCCCATCTGGGTTTTACAATATCATTTATTTCCCATGTTATTATTAGAGCTGATCAAAATTAGATTTTTCCATGGGACAGAAATTGCTAAAATTTCAACATTTGGTTTTGCCTCAAATTGTGACAAAAAGGCAACAATTTGGAATTTTCTATTAAATGAAATATTCTGAAAATATTTCATGTTGACCTTATTGAAATGTTGGTTTCCATGCTATTGTTTCAACATTATTGTTCTGACTTTTATTTTAGAATTTATAATACAACATAAAAGTCAGAAAACATTTTGATCTCATTGAAATGAAATGTTTTGATAATTTCCTCATTTTAAATAGATACATTCTCGCATAATATTCCAATTTAATCAAATCAGCATTTTCTGAGGAAAAACAGTTCTGTTGGAAATGTTTTGACCAGCTCTAACTATTATAGTTGCAGTGCCCCTGAAGCAATTCATTAAAAATTATGTTGCCCTGTAGCATGACATTCCTAGAATAATGAATGGAAACTGAAGCCATTACTATAAACGTTTTTTAAAAAGGCAGCAAGAGATTTAGAAGTGTATTGTATTAATGTCTGAATATTTTACAATTCAGTTTCTGAAATCTGCACACACATCATGCTTTACTCAAGTTCTAGAATTTCTCATACGTCTGAAGGATGAGCATGGTTTGTGCATTTGTCTTAAGAAACAGTCAATCTTCCCTTCTTTTTTAATCATTTCTAAATGACATGACATCACAGTGAAATTTATCACAAATTTATTATTGATTGGAACTGGTTAATATATAAGACTGTTGCAACAAATAAAACCAAAAGAAAGAATAAAAGAGAAAATCAAAGTGGTACATAACCATTGCAAATGAACATAACTGAAGAATTAGAGAGTGGCTGCATACTGAAAAATGACTAAAATGTCACCCTGTCACTTCAGATATAGGGTATATCTAAAAACTTTGAGTTTTACCCTCTGTATCACCACACTGCAAAGGGAGATGAGGAAACTGCAGCTGATAACCTGCAAACAGGGACTGCACCTGTTGACTCAGTGGAATCAGTGGACTAGCAGTAGACCTCTGATTGGATACTTCTTACCATATGGCTTCCTGTTTTTGACATACCCCTTGTTTGAACAACTAGTTACTAGACCTGATGCTGACCAGACTCCTGAGACCAAGTATCTGACTCCTTGACTGGTTCCTGCTCCTTGTTCCTATTTCCGTGCCATATTCCTTGTTTTCGGTTCCTCACCCTAACTCCAGTTACTGACTCTAGTTTGACCCTTAGTGTGACTTCTGGCTCTAACTCTAGCTTTCACCTTTGGCAGGACTTCTGACCACAACCTTGACGCTACTCTGGGCTCTAACCACTAGGTCAGATTGCCCAAATTACAGGCCCAGACAGGTTCTAAGAGTTCTGCTCATCCAGCCAGGGAACAAAAATCCACTACACTATGACTTACACTTTCAATCAAAACCAACCAACACAGCTCAAATATCCAACTTGGGTTACTGAATACTTGTAAAAATTTTCAGACCAAGAATTAGTCACAAAAATTATTTGGCATGTAACTCTGAATAATGAATGCATTTGAGATGTGCACAATTTGTGAGCAGAGAAAGGATACATTTGTTGAATAAGTTATTCATGATGAATCCTCACTGCGTTCTTTTCATAACTGGTTCATTTACCCTGGATGGAAAATCAGTTTTTCCAACTGTGTGCTCTGTAGAGCCAGTTGAGCTATGGAAGAACAAGCTGGCTTCCACTCTGCCTCCAGCATGATTGACATAAATTCCACCTCTTGCTCCAGAATCCTTATTGTCATGGCTAATGCATAAAACAGACAGATTGGGGATTGATTCACAGACACCAGGTGGAGCTTGCAATTAGAAAACAATGTCATTTTTTCTCTTGCAAATTGAATACATTTGATATGGAAGTCACTAAGGGAGAATAAATGTGAAACACTGAAGTGGAGTTTTTTGTTTTTTCAGAGCCTCATTTCTCAGACCAGAGCTACATGCATATAATTTTCATTCATCATGCTGAAAAATTGCAGACTATTAACATATCTCTGCATACTAGGGATGCATACGCCAGTTGCAATGTAAAGAATCAATGGGCCAGATTCTGAGCTCTGATATAGTGTCTTTGTGTCAATCTGGTGGCAAAGGAGATGAAAACCTGATTTAACCAGTCTGCTGTGCATGCCCCTGGCACAGATGTTCCTCAGGGGCATAGCTCCGATTGGGCAGGAGGTGCCAGTGATCCTCAACATAAAATAGCCCTTGTGGTTATAGCCAGCTCTGAGCTGCTCTAAACTTCACTGGTGTCTAGGCTGGCATAGATCTGAGATTCACAAACAGCTCCTCACCCCCACCCTCCTTCATCTGTATTCGGAACACATCATCTGTGTCCAATAATGTAGCCCAAGGTTTTTCTTTTCACCTTGATTTGTGTCTATATTGTAGCTAATCTTTACATCATGGAAGTCATTCTGCAGTATGCTCACATGGTTTAATTCATTTAAAGCCTCCTTATCCAAAAAGAGTATGAACGGGAGTATTGTCCATTACGTTAATATAGGAGAAAACATGTGTAAGGTTGCCCTCAAAGCACAACACAGCTCATTCATGATAAAAATGTATATTGCTTTCAAGCACAATTTGCAAATAGTAAATTAGAAATAAGGCTGTATGGCTTGAGAGCTTCTGCTACACCTGCAATGCAAACCCATTTAGGTGTGTTTGAAACTGGGTCCGATCTGATAGTCAGATTGTTTGCCTGAAAACGAACTGGTTATTTTTAACTTGCAGTGTGCATCAGTTACTAATGTTCCCAAGTGTGCACTAGTGTTTCATACATAGAAGGGTGGTCATATAGTTAAGGCAACAGCTGGGAGTCAAGAGATCTCAGCGCTATACTCAGCTGTGCCACAGATTTCCTGTGTGATCTTGGGAAAGTCACTTCACCTGTCTGTGCTTCAGTTTCCCCATCCATTAAATGGAGTTAGTAACCATTACCTTGTTCACTGTTTGTGAGGTGCTCGGTATTATGGTGATGAGCACTCAAAAATGCATGTAAGTAGATACTGGTGTCAGTCTTACTTACTTGCACCACTGGCACTCCACTTTGCACAGCTGACAGTTTTGTTCATTTAATGCATGCTGTTCTTATGAAGGACGGATGTGATGGATGTTGAGCAAGTGAAATTCTACACTAAAGTCAGTCTACATCTTACATGGTCCAGAGCAGCTATATAAAAGGTAAATAGTTTCTTCTAAGGTTGACTGTCAATTTAGACCAATTATTTCAGATGGATTCTTTAGTTGCTTCCGAATACTGTGCACTAGCAAGCATTCATACTGAATTAGAGCAAGCATCCTACTGGGCTCTACAATAGCTAGCCTGCCCCTCTCGATACAATCCCTTCGGCACATTCTTTTATTTTTAAACTGTGTAGTTGGATTATTCAACATGTAGGATAGAGGATTTAGTCAGGGTGAAATGTTAGTTGTGTTGCTAGAGTAACTTGTTCTTTGCTATCCTAGTGTGTGTGTTTAATTGTATCAACCTGAGGAGCAAAGCTATTACACTGGTCTACAATTTTTGAGAAGTCGTCTGCTTCAGAGATAAAATGTGCTATTTATTATGTATTTTGATGTGCTGAATTCAAATATGACAATTAAAACAACTGATTGGCTACTGTTTCTAAGATATTTAAGTT
This sequence comes from Emys orbicularis, assembly GCF_028017835.1. Taxonomy (NCBI): domain Eukaryota; kingdom Metazoa; phylum Chordata; order Testudines; family Emydidae; genus Emys; species Emys orbicularis. The sequence goes on along the minus strand of NC_088686.1, from coordinate 89,924,147 downwards.
TTTACATTTTAGGTCTATGTATATTGTGTAGATAGTAGAGTTTTAATCATAAATTGTAAACCTAGGTCTTTTCATGTGTTTATGGTTGCTTTACATGATAATATTTCACCTGTCCTGTTTATGTAACACTTTAAAAATCAGCAAAAGGGTTATATAAATAAAATTTATTATGAAACAAAAGGCAAAAAACTATTCTGTACATAGTTTAGTCCTATTCGGTGTCTACTCGGCGCTTCTTGGCTTGTCTCTTGTTTCATTAAATGGAGCATCTCTTGTCACTGTCCAGCAATAGTCTGCAAGCATTGATGGGCTCCATTTGCCCTGATAGCATTTCTCCATTGTTGCAATGTCCTGGTGAAATCGCTCGCCGTGCTCGTCGCTCACTGCTCCGCAGTTCGGTGGAAAAAAATCTAGATGAGAGTGCAAAAAATGTCTCTTTAGTGACATGTTGCAACCAAGGCTTTTGTATGCCTTGAGGAGGTTTTCCACCAACAACCTGTAGTTGTCTGCCTTGTTGTTTCCGAGAAAATTTATTGCCACTAACTGGAAGGCTTTCCATGCCGTCTTTTCCTTGCCACGCAGTGCATGGTCAAATGCATCATCTCGAAGAAGTTCACGAATCTGAGGACCAACAAAGACACCTTCCTTTATCTTAGCTTCACTTAACCTTGGAAATTTTCCACGGAGGTACTTGAAAGCTGCTTGTGTTTTGTCAATGGCCTTGACAAAGTTCTTCATCAGACCCAGCTTGATGTGTAAGGGTGGTAACAATATCTTCCTTGATTCAACAAGTGGTGGATGCTGAACACTTTTCCTCCCAGGCTCCAATGACTGTCGGAGTGGCCAATCTTTCTTGAGGAAGTGGGAATCTCTTGCACGACTATCCCATTGGCAGAGAAAACAGCAGTACTTTGTGTATCCAGTCTGCAGACCAAGCAAGAGAGCAACAACCTTCAAATCGCCACAAAGCTGCCACTGATGTTGGTCATAGTTCATGCACCTCAAAAGTTGTTTCATGTTGTCATAGGTTTCCTTCATATGGACTGCATGACCAACTGGAATTGATGGCAAAACATTGCCATTATGCAGTAAAACAGCTTTAAGACTCGTCTTCGATGAATCAATGAACAGTCTCCACTCATCTGGATCGTGAACGATGTTGAGGGCTGCCATCACACCATCGATGTTGTTGCAGGCTACAAGATCACCTTCCATGAAGAAGAATGGGACAAGATCCTTTTGACGGTCACGGAACATGGAAACCCTAACATCACCTGCCAGGAGATTCCACTGCTGTAGTCTGGAGCCCTAACATCACCTGCCAGGAGATTCCACTGCTGTAGTCTGGAGCCCAACAGCTCTGCCTTACTCTTGGGTAGTTCCAAATCCCTGACAAGGTCATTCAGTTCACCTTGTGTTATGAGGTGTGGTTCAGAGGAGGAGGATGGGAGAAAATGTGGGTCCTGTGACATTGATGGTTCAGGACCAGAAGTTTCATCCTCATCCTCTTCCTCTTCCTCATCTGACTCAAGTGAGAATGATTCTGGTGCATCAGGAACCGGCAGTCCTTCTCCGTGGGGTACTGGGCGTATAGCTGATGGAATGTTTGGATAATGCACAGTCCACTTTTTCTTCTTTGACACACCTTTCCCAACTGGAGGCACCATGCAGAAGTAACAATTGCTGGTATGATCTGTTGGCTCTCTCCAAATCATTGGCACTGCAAAAGGCATAGATTTCCTTTTCCTGTTCAACCACTGGCAAAGATTTGTTGCACAAGTGTTGCAGCATATGTGTGGGGCCCACCTCTTGTCCTGAACTCCAATTCTGCAGCCAAAATAAAGGTGATAGGCTTTCTTAACCATAGTGGTTATACTGCGCTTTTGTGATGCAAAAGTCACTTCACCACAAACATAGCCGAAGTTATTTGCACTGTTCACACAAGTACGAGGCATCTCTGCTCACTTTGGCTAAACAGAAATGTGTCCCTTTGCAAAATCAAACACTGACAAATAAGAGAGCACGACACTGTATGATTTCTAGAGCTGATATAGGGCAATTTGTTCAGCAGAGTGATGTAAGCTTCGTTATGATTGCATCATCCATGACTTCTAGGAATAACATGATGCAATTCATATCATGTATGACGCAATACCAGCTTCAGATTGCATCATTCATTGTTTTGCCTAAAAAGCAAGTACTGTCCAAACCCAGTCATAGATTTATTCATAGATCCAGTCAAAGATGTATTTTAGTCATTTCTGGTTTAAATTGAGATCCCTTCCCTTTATAACTCACTTATCCTCCGCCCTTCCCAAGTCAAGGGTCGTATATACTGACCCAATGGCATATCTTGAAAACTAGAGCCAATCAACAATTTTAAGCATCATTTTCGTTCTCAGTGACCCCGAATTAGTAAAGTTTGACTACATTTATTTCAGAAGCATTTTGGCTGTAGAGCAGTGTTACAGGGCTTATACAAAACCCATTTAAAATCATTGGAAAAATTGACTTTGACTTCAATGGCCTGTGGACCAGGCTTATTACGTATTGTTATCTCCACTAGTTGTACAGGAATCCTTTTCATGCATTCTTACTCAATTCAGTCCCAACCTAGGGTCTCACCTTTTAAAATTCTCTCAAGCAAGGGAAAGCTTGCTTTTAGAGAGCAAGGACTCAGTGCTGGAACAAAAGCATGTAAAGCTGTAGTCTGGAATTTTCAAAGAGGTCTAAGCAGTTAGGCAACCAACTCCCATTGACTTTCAAAAAGATGTGGGTTCCTGACTCCCTTCAGCTCCTTTCACAATTCCAGCAGTCATCATTTAGACTGTTTGAAGGTCCTGTGGCAATGTTACATCTTTTTGCTACACTTGTTTAAATCCTCAAAAAGAGTGTTCTAATATATTCTTTGAGGCTTAAGTATTATATTTTCCCTTCAATTATGTTATTGAAACATTGGCATTTTCAGTTTCAACATATTTAGAGCAGAAGTCATGATTGTATTTACTTTTTATAGGAGATTATAATATGAAAATGTTGAAGTTGTACAGGATCTAGTACCAAGTGGCCAACTGTATCGCTCAATTGTGCTCTCTCCTTCCATTTCATTCCTTCTTCGCTTTGGAGTAAACATTCTCTGGACATTTTATCTTTTCCTTTTTTCACGGGGAGCAGGGTATTGTTTTTGTCCTTTGACTTCTTAACTTTAATTTTTCTTATCTCCGCTTTCTAGGGCTCAGGGTTTTTTTTATTTTTTTCCTTCTGTCCCACTTCTCTCTGAACAAGAGGGCAGCATATAGAAAGACCTAGGAATTCTTTATGTCTTCACTGTCTTAGAGGGCTCTTTCTTTTTTCTATCATCATTCTTAAGACTCTTTTCTTTATTTTTGGTTTCCTTTTACTGTCATGCAGGGCACTGATCTTGAATCTTTATGTGCCTTCCCTACTGTCTGAGGTTTATTTCTTTATCATCTGTTTTTTTCCCCACCAGAGAGGTTGAAATGAACATTCACAACTTCAATATGTGGAACTTTTCAAACACACCTTAAAAAATGAGGTTAACTTTCAATAGTTGGCTGCCACTCCAATGAGTACTTTTGGTTGCTTTTAGCTGTTTAACAGAGCCCTCACCTTTAGACTTTTAGTATGAAATTCTCTGCAGCTGTCAGTGTAATTTACACAAATTTGCACTTCAGCTTTTGTTAGAACCATACTGCATTTGTTCCTGTTGCCTCTCCACTTGCTGATCACAGGGGAAAAAAATCTTTCAACTAAAATGTGTGAAAATGGAATATTCAGCCAAAAAGAAAGGCTGTATATTTGTATATTTCCACATTTTTCTGATGTTTATTTACTGGATAAAAACTTCTTGATTTTCTTTAGCAGACTGATCAGCATGAATTCCTTGTAAACAATTCCTGTGTGTTCTCTTCCATTTTTAGTGTACCAACTGTTCCGATTGTGTCACAAAATGAGACTTCATTTATTAAGAATAAATGGTTTAATATGAGAAAGAAAAATGTAACTGTTTACTGAATGAGGAATTAAAGGAAAGGAAATAATGTGACTCAATTTCTTTATTTGAACAGCTGTCACTCTCAAGTTTCTTCACTGCATTAATGCTATAAAATGTGACCTTTATGTACTAACTACAGTGACTTTAAAACTGGTGTATGACATCACAAATCTGTTCTGGCATTGCTGATTTGCTCCAGCTCCAGCTTGTAACTTACTTAAACATAGTAGAAAGACAGTTATTTCCACACCTGTTGCTATTTGCACATCAGACTGCATTCAGCCTGGCTTCCTCCATTTGCATGAAAGCAATAGCATGTTGTTTATCCCAAGACTTGACAAATAAAGTTGATATAGGTTTTTTTTTTATAAGAGATTGGTTGTCTTGCAAAGAGATGCTGTAGCTCAGCAAGAAGTTAGGGGCTTGATGCAGGAATTACTAGGTGAAGTTCTGTGGAAGAGGTCAGATTAGATGATGATAATGTTCCATTTTGGTCTTAAAACCTATTAATTTAGATGGGTCATCTGTCCTCACATGACGACACATTTCACAGTGGACAGCTACAAGGTAACACAGAACTTACTTTAACTGTAATGCTTCCACCAGTAATTTTGAACCATCCAGTCCCCTTTCATGTCATCTTCTCAAGTTTGTTGCACTAAACATCACATTATTCATTTCAACAAAAATCGAGTGAATGAATGCCTGTACTCAACAAGGAGTTTAGAATTTCAGTTCTTTTACATGAGTCACCTCTTCTATCCCTTACTTATTAATAAAGCAGACAATGAATAACTGCTTCATTGTATTGTATTAGATTATTCATTTTTCATTACAAGTGTAAACTTTAATCCTCCCACATGTATGGTGCTATTTAAAGCAAACAGCCTCATTTATTTCATAGAAGTAGAGAATCTTACTGATTTAACACAGGATATTATGTTAATCTCTCATTGTGTTAGGACACATTTTTCATTAATACTTGTTGCATTTCTGCTTAAAATCATCAATTTAGATCTGTAAGCTTTTCTAATGAAAGTAAAATACTTCACGCTAATTTCAATGTTTAAAGCTACTAGACCAAATCCCATCCCATACTGGGTAGATAGGCCAATAAGGCATAGACAGGCTTATTTCTCCTAGTCCCAATTGTGTGCACAAGGCAGTAGCAGGACAGAATTCCTTCCTGGCTCCCAAGAGAGCTTTGTAAATGTGGTAAAAATTAGACTCCCTCAACGGGTGATGGAATGCTGCCTCAGGAAGTAGAAAAAGTCCCTCTTTATACAGCATTCTTTATACTTAGAATATTTAGAATACTATGTGCTGTACTTGTCCAAAACCTTACTAATTTTGCCTTAGGTATGTAGATAAGGACACCACTATTTGCATTTAGAACACTGCAAATACCAATTTTAAATTATTTAAGATTGCTAAGGCACTATAAGTCAATTAATAAGTTTTTAAGGGTGACAACAGTCATTTTCAGTACTGGAGTTATTCTAGAGAAATGTCAACCAATAGTTTAGCTAAACTATCACCATGAGGGATATAACCGTTTACCAATATTTTGAGATGAAAGCACAAAAATGGGGATCAGAGTTTAAGATGGTACAAATAAGTTATAAGATACAACTGAGCAAAGAAAAAAAGGATAGGTGAGGTCAGAGGTGAAAGTAAGCCGGTAAGGTACGATGCGGCGGGAAGCAATTTAAAAGGACCCTGGGCTCCAGGCAGGGGCCGGAGCCCCTGGCCCTTTAAATCACCACCAGAGCCCCGCTGCTGGAGCCCTAGGGTAGTGGCCACAAGCCCCAGGGCTCCAGCAGCAACTTAAAGGGCCAGGGGCTCTGCTGCAGTAGCAGCGGCTGGGAGCCCCGGCCCCTTTAAATTGCTGCCAGAGCCCCACTGACAGAGTCCCAGGGTAGCGGTGGCAGTCGGGAGCCCCAGGCTCCAGCGGCAATTTAAAGGGCCCGGGGCTCCTGGCAGCAGCTACCACTACCATGGAGCTCCGGCGGTGATTTAAAGGGCCCAGGGCTCCCGGCCACCACAACCGCAGCCGGAGCCCCGGGCTCTTTAAATCGTGATTTAAAGGGCCTGGGGACTTAAAGGCCTCACCCCTTCCGGTTGAGGCCCCACCCCCTGCTCAGGACCCCGGCCCTGCATACTGGTAAGTCCCTTAAGTTACTTTCACCCCTGGGTGAGGTCTGTTAGACTCCAAAATATTCTCCCAAGGAATGTGGTAGTGGAAGATAGATAGGAAAACACAATCAAGCATGAAATACTGAAAGTGCTCCACCATTGGCAAGAAGTTGGACAAAATGAGCTAACAGCTCTCTTCCATCTCTAATTTGTGTTGTTCTATGAAGAACAGACAAGTTCTAAAATCTTGTATGTGAAGTTAAACTGGTTGATCTATTCAAAGATATCCAACTCATCATAGGAGTAAAAATAAGCGAGATGCCAACATTGTCATAACTCAAGCATAACTGTCTCCATCTCAGCATTATTTTACTTGAGATTTTCACAGCGAACAATTTGTTGCTGTTGTCACCATTTTACTGGTGACTCCATAGCACAGCATAATTCACATGGAAGAACCCAGGGAATAAGATTTTACGGGCTGTTGTGAACAAGTGACCATTAACACAGGTTTCATTGTGAATCATTTTTAGTATTGAAAAGGTGATGACTCATCAATTCACAGTAGGGTCAAAAACTCAGTTATACATTTCAAAAAATGAATCAGGTTCCAGCTGGATATGGGAAAACCAATTCATCTAAAGTAAAAATTGTTCTGAACAGTTACCTAAAAAGGAAACTGCAATCTATCCTTTTGAAGGTTCAGACGAGTCTGGGTTTTTATGTTTGATTTGGCTGGGGTTTTGGATTGTTTGGTTTTTTGAGAGGTTTACATTTTTCATTTGGGCCTAATTTTCAAAAAAACAAGCTAAATTGACAAAAGCAATTTTATTCACACAATACATATGCACAGGATTATCTAGATTTGTGTGATTTCCTGTTAGACCATTAAAATAACTGCACATGACAAACTATACAGGCAAATCCTGAATCCAAGCTAAAAAGTGTTTTTGGAAATTTTGCCCTCCATATTCCAAATTTTATCTGAATTGTTTCTGAAACAAAATGATTTGTGTTCGCTCTTTATATCTATATCAGAAATACAGATGTTCAAACTCTTGAGAACTTACTGAAATTCACATTTTAAAGTTTTGTTTCACTTATGGGATTTGAATGCTGGTCTAAGCGATGTAACAAAAGTCTGTAATTAGCAGAAGTATACATAGCTGTTTGGCTGGGTCTAGTTTGGAGGCCACTAAACTTGGAATGGAGAAAGTATACCTGCTTTCCTGCATTTCTGAGTACAGACCATAAAAATTTGTGAATTATTCATTTCTGAGTTCTTCATTTAGGTACAACACTGCATGCAATATGGACTAGAGATATTGATTAGTCCTCAGAAAGTAGAGATCAAATACGTAGTTCTAGGAGATTCAGAAGCATGATAATTTGTCTACGTTTTTATGTTCCTTGTCCTAGACTGGTACCTGACAAACCCATGCATTATTTATCTCCTATAATGGCCATGGAGTGCTAGGCAGTTTCCAAACAAAAGTCATCACTGCTCCAAGAAGCTCATAATCTAAAGACACAAAGGTAGAGGATAGAGAAAGAAGGTCTGACACACAGCACTGTCATGTTAAATATATAGATGTAATTAAAACAGAGCAGGTAAATTAGAACTAAATTACCTATCATGACAGGTGGGGAACTGAAGTCACTTCACCAGGAAAGTTAACGACCTGGTTTTGATGTTGCAAGTGACAAATTTAATATCCTATAGGATATTATAGTTGAAGTCTAGTGCCAGGGATGGTTTCCTTGAGGCAATAAAAATAAAGAGCTAATCCTGTGGATTCCTGACAAACACAAGCAAACAATATGCATTTTAATGTGGCTAAATGTATACTTCTAAGAACAAAATGTAGGCCATACTTACACAATTGGGGAGGGTTCAGAGAAGAGCCACAAGAATGATTAAACCAATAGAAAACATGCCTTACGATAAATAGATTGAGCTCCTTCAGTGTAACATAACAAAGAAAAGGTAGAGAACTGACTTGATTACAGTCTATAAATATCTACATGAGGAACAAATATTTAATAATGGCTCTTCAATCTATCAGAGAAATGTATAACATGATCCAATGGCTGGGAGTTGAAGATAGACAAATTCAGACTGGAAATAAGGCTCTTTAGGCTCTTTTTTTAAAAATGAACCACTGGAATAGTTTACCAAGGTTCATGGTGAATTCTCCATCTCTGACAATTTTTAAATCAAGATTGGATGTTTTTCTAAAATATATGATGTAGGAATTACTTTGGGGAAGTTCTATGGCCTGTGTTATACAGGAGGTCAGATTAGATTATCACAATGGTCTCTTCTGGCCTTGGAATCTATAAAGTGTGGTGGTCTTCACACTGCACTGGGGTTATTGAAGTCGGGGAGGTTAGACAGTGGACACCACAATGACTTTGCAACCTCCTTGCACCATGGAGCAGAGTCCAGTTAGAGGGTGCAGTGTGTGCACACATATACTGGGGTTATGTGCAGAGTTTGTTGGTTCACTATGGACCCACTGGACAGAAACCCAGGAAAAGAGAGACGTGTGCCACACAAGCCATAACTGGGGCCTTCTCTCAACACTGTGTAGGAAGGGCCATACCCAGTCTCACAACCCATTCACACAAAGACAATCTGTTTATTTAGACTTTTCTCTTTTCATCAAGACTTGGTCCATCACTACTTTAGGGCCAAACATGAAGCTCTCATTGATGTAAATACAATGATAGGATGTGACCATTAGCATACAGGTTCTCTGCTTATGTCACCTATCATTTTATGATGTAGTGTAACATATGTTATGAACACTGATTCTTTTAAATGAAATAGTGTAAGAGCTGGGAAATGTTTCCCTAGTTCAGTAGTGCATGCGTAGTTCTATGTGTAACTGCAAAATAAGGGTATAACATGGTACCTATGAAGAAAAATACTTTTAAAATTTCACATATTATATCATGAGAATTTTGGCCAGATATAAGCTTTTTTCCTATTCTTTTTCCTTCTGTGGTAGTCAGAGAATAATGTATACTCAGTAGTTTATATACTTCAGGTTTAATCAGTGTTGTATAGAGGAATTATCTATGTTCTCCATGGTGTGATGATGCTATTCATAAAGCAACTAAGCAGCCAGTGCAGTTTTGGGCAGCATCACCTCAAAGGTCATACCCAGTTTATTACCCGTTGGTCTTGTTCTGTATTATTGCCCTTCAAGTATCTCCCTCCAGTTGGGCTGATCACAAATATTCCAATCATGTATACCACCACCTTTCTTTCCTCACTATAAGTTGTTAGTACATTCGAACCCTTGGACTCTAATCATATAGCACACATCTCTAATTGTTTGAGCTAAAGTACTAACTGCATTAGCTAGTAGCCTGTGTATGTTATTCTCTAGTGAATCAGCCACTAGAGGGTGATGTGACAATTTGCCACTATGTTACCCATGAAAACATTTGAGAGGAATGTTCAAGATATATACACAAGTAATACTCAGTTTCTGCAAATAGTCAAACATGTGACTTTAAAATTTTCCTTCTGCAAACAATTTTGCTGGTAAAACTCACTCACATGTTCATGCAAAGCAAACAGAGGGATCCCAAACACTGTAGGGGTGGAGGTTGAGAACTTGTGACCACCAATGTAATGACATTGCGACCCCCTGAGGGGTCCCGACCCCCAGTTTGAGAACCACTGCTGTAGAAGTTAATTAATTTCAAAATTGAATGATTATTCATGGAAAATGTTTTGCATTATTTGACATCTTTATTCTTTTGTTTATGAGAGACCTGATCAAGCTCTCAAGCAGTTAATGAAAATACATTTCATAAACTCCAAAGTGAATTAAGGACTTCATTTTGACAGAAACCAGGCAAGAAGGTTTCAAGTCATTAAGAGACCAGGGCCAGAAAGATTCATGCCCCAAAAATGGGGATCCTAAACTTTTACTGAGTGACTCTAAACGGGAATTTTTACAAGTATTTCCCTGAAGGTATTAAAAAGTAGCTTATTTCTTGATGTAAGCCTGAGTGCCAATGCATCCATAGTAACCCTACCACAAGTCTTTGGGGAAAAACATTCAAATGAATACAGAGTATTTTCCTTCACCCCTAATCTGGAAATTCAGGACAGTTATTTTATATCCATAATGAAGTCTATTTCTTTACAATGTCACAGAATTTGATATTAAATTTTGTTAGCAGCATTTGTTTTTTGCAGCTCCCAAACCAAAGAGATAACATGGGCAGCTCTGACCCTGCAGAGTTCACAAGCTAAAAGAGTGAAAGGAGTGTTCCATGCAAGTGATGGAGGTAAGAGATGAGCAGAGTAATAGAATACTTGAAGAGCATTGCGATTATTTTTTGCAGGGTGGGGAGTAAGACCTACCAATGTCAGTTTTCCTACAACTTTGCCATGGTCAGTAGGCTTGTGAGTGTCTTGGCAGAATGGCTCTCTAGGAGGGATTTGAATATAGAAAGGATATTGACACAGATCAGTTCATTGAGACCATCCCATACATAGGTGGTGGCATGGAAGAAGATGAGGAGGCATGTTTGTGAGAAACTGACCAACAGGCTGATGAAGTTAGCGTTGTTGACGGAATTAATGGGAGAGGGGATGACATGAAAAGAGAGAGGTATGGTGGGTGAGAAGGGTTATGAAGGCAATAAAAATGAATATGATGTGGCAGAGAAGGGAGTCAGTGTAGGGATTCAGAGATGGGAAGGATGATCTCAGTGGCAGTATTTTATACAGACTGGAGAGTGGTAATGTGACTGTCAGGGAGGCCATAAAGGAGGAAGTTACAACAGACAAGAAGGTGGAGAAAGGGGTTAGAAGGGGATGGGAGGAGGAGGATCCTGATGTCCTCACACAATACTTTGGAGACAAATAGGAGCAAGGCATGTGAGAGAAGGAGAGAACAGTATAAGAGAGTGACTGCAGAGGTGGTATCAGGTGGGAAGTGCCAACTTGCATAACTTTCTGGAAAATAAAAAGTGGTCTAGCGAGTGAACCACATGACCAGGAGTCAGGAAGTCTCTGTTCTATTCCCATCTTTGCTAATTATTTATGACCTGAGACATAGAACTTTTCTGTGCTTCAGTTACTCCACTAGTAAAATGTGGAAAATACTGTTACTACAGCGAATGGGTGACCCTTAACCCTACCTGATCCCATTTCTTCCTATGCCATCACCCTGCCACAGGAATACCTATGAAGCTGGGTTCTAAGAAAAACTATTGCTATTGAGTCTAAGCAAGTATCAAAGGACTCAAGTTTAACTTTGGTTTACGTAACCTGTTTGTCAGCCTGGGTTATGTATCTCCTGTTTGCCCAGTCCACAGAGGATAACATTGTAATTGGAATCATAGACTTTAAGGTCAGAAGGGACCATTATGATCATTTAGTCTGACCTCCTGCACAACGCAGGCCACAGAATCTCACCCACCCACTCCTGTAATAAACCCCTAACCTATGTCTGAGCAGTTGAAGTCCTCAAATCATGGTTTAAAGACTTCAAGGTGCAGAGAATCCTCCAGCAAGTGACCCGCACTGCAGAGGAAGGCGAAAACCCCCCAGGAAAAAGACCCCTCTGCCAATGTGCCCTGGAGGAAAATTCCTTCCCAACCCCAAATATGGTGATCAGCTAAACCCTGAGCATGTGGGCAAGACTCACCAGCCAGACACCCAGGAAAGAATTCTCTGTAGTAACTCAGATCCCACCCCATCACAGGCCATTGGGCATATTTACTGCTAATAGTCAAAGATCAATTAATTGCCAAAATTAGGCTATTCCATCATTACATATAAGTATGTAAGATAAATAGATGTTAGGCACTTCAGATACATCCCTCCACATTGCAAAAAAATCTACCCTGTGCTATATTTAATTGAACTAACTCAGGGAAGGAGGTGTTACTGTATGAATTGATTAAAGTTATGGACAGTAAATTTGGTGCCGTATTAATAAGGAGGTTTCAGCACAAGGGGAAAAATCAATTAGATCTTGTTAAAGATAATTAAAATGGATTTACTTTGGTCAAAGATTTGATTAAATGCAATTTTTCAGCATATTATCCTCCTTTGCAGGCTGGAGGCTCTGGAAAACAACCACAATGCCCATTTGCTGAATACTGGATGTGTAGGAGGGAAAAAATGGCATGCTTTAGTGGTGGAAATTTTAAAGTTATTTAAATCTGAACCTTCCCTATAATAACCTAGAAGGGTCTTTCTAAAAGGGACAAGTGGAAAACTTTGCTTGTTCTTCACTTTATGAATGATAGAGAGAAGTTTTTACAACAAATTAAGAGGAGGGAGGGATTGATGGATGTTTTCTTCTGGTAGTTCACAATTCTTCTATTTCTAGACTCTACTGAAGAAACAGGCTCAAAGATTTCATCTACTTTAAAAAAGTGAATTTATTAAAACAGGAGGCATTTCTGTCATCTTTTTTCCTGCTAGGTTATACATCGTTGTGGAGTACAGGAAATAAGTCTTCACTGATTTAGATAACAAAATAAATCTCCCTATCATCCAAAAAATCCAGTCACTTCAGCTACATTTGACCAGAACTAAGAGGTTTAAGAGGATTTAGAATTGACTGAAAACTCACATTTTCCTATTTTTTGGTTGTTTGTATTGATTAGATTGAATACTGTCATTACACTACCTAACAAAATACAATGACATGGTCCCTACTAACTTCCTCCAATGAAGGGTTGCCCTTTTATAGAAGTTTTTACCCAATATGCTTTTCTGGGATCTGTCTTAAGTCAGGGCAGAGCTGAGCACCTCCACCCCTAAAGTGGACATTTTGTGAGTGACTCCTGCTCGTTGAATTTTCCTCCTTCCCCCAAGTACTAGCCCATATTTTGTTTTCTCCTTGGGATTTTCTTGAAGAGATGCCACAGTCTCACCATATGGTTTTGTGTACAGTTGGAGATCAGATGGCAATACAGAACTGATTAGACAGCCCTCCCCTGTCCCCTCTGCATTTGTGGTGCAGGGATTGAATGGGGGCGGGGGGGGGAGTGGAAGATATTCTTCCAAGTTCTGCCCACAAACTCCATTGAGTTAGTCACCAAATTGAGATACCGCTCACAGTAGATTATGCAGATTGTCAAAATTTGATTTTGCATTCCCTGGGCTTGGATTTTCCTCTGTATAAATTATTCTTACCAATTTTCTCTTGCCATGAAATCAATCTTATTGTTAGGCCCCTAACTCTCTGCCACAACCATCATTGGGCATCTGTGGCAATCAGTAAAGGCTCATTTACACTGGGTACACATCAGTGTAGTCACACCAGTATAAAAACCTACAGTATACGGCAGACATCACTGCATTGGATACATTCTGTCTGGATATTGAAAGTTGCTTCATGAAAGTGCTAGGTACTTACTATTTAAAAATAAAAAAATGGTGAATTCTGCAAACTTGGAATAGTGCAAGGAAGTCACCCTTGGCCATTAATGGCTGGTAGTTGGCTATCCTGAACTGAAGTCTAGATGACAAGAAGACTTCTCTCCCCAATAGGTCTAGGCACTTACCCTCTCGGTCTGCAGAAGTAGACTAGAAGTGTTGCTGTATAGTCTTTTCAGAAGCTGCTTGGACCACCAAAGAGTTGGGAGGGAGATTGAGAAAAAGATTCAGCCCCTTTAACCAGCACAACACATTTTCTTGCCCTCTTGGAGGTGTGCCAAACAGCTCTAGCTGGCTCCATTCACTGGGAGTGCTGTTTTATTGGATCCAACTGGGTGGAGGATGTCAAGAAGTTTGTGCTGTGATTCCTGAACCTCTTCAAAAGGAATCAGTGGTTCTCCAGCAACTCTACAAAAGATGATCCTGGAACTGCCTGAATTCATCAGGGAGAGAGGGAAACATAGGGGTAGTGATGGGTTGGGTCACAGAAATCCCTTTGGGACTGCCACCTGATGTGCTGAGACTACCTTTGAGCCTGTTTTCCCTGGCAGCTTGGGACTTCAGTACCCTGTCTTGCTGAGCCAGACATGCTAGCCTGCTGCAAACACAGACCCAGGTCTGAACCACGTCCCCCAAAAGTTGCAGGCTAAACTGAAAACAGCTTAAGAAGTGCTCCTGTCTCCAGATACCCAGTTCCCAATGGGATACAAACCCCAAATAAATCTGTTTTACTCTGTATAAAGCTTATATAGGGTAAACTCAAATCATTTGCCCTCTATAACACTGATAGAGAGATATGCACAGCTGTTTGCTCCCCCAGGAATTAATTACTTGCTCTGGGTCAATTAATAAGCAAAAAGTGATTTTATTAAATATAAAAAGGAGTATTTAAGTGGTTCCAAGTAATAACAGTCAGAACAAAGTAAATTACCAAGCAAAATAAAACAAAAACATGCAAGTCTAAGCCTAATACAGTAGGAAACTAAATGCAGGTAAATCTCACCCTCAGAGATGTTCCAATAAGCTTCTTTGACAGACTAGATTCCTTCCTAGTCTGGGTCCAGCAATCACTCAGCCCCATAGTTACTGTCCTTTGTTCTAGTTTCTTTCAGACATCTCTTTGGGGTGGAGAGGCTATCTTTTAAGCCAGCTGAAGACAAAATGGAGGGGTTTCCAGGGCCTTATATAGTCTCTCTCTTGTGGGTGGAAACCCCTTTGTTCTCCGGTGTAAAATCCCTCAACAAGATGGAGTTTGCAGTCACCTGGGCAAGTCACATGTCTATGAATGATTCAGCTTTTTTCAGGCCGACGTCATTGTTTACATGTTAGTTTGAACATTCCAAGGAAAGCTCAGATTGGCATCTCCCAAAGTCCACTGTTAGTAAAGTGTTTCTTGATTGGGCACTTACTGAGAATAGTCCTTTCTCAAGAAGCTGACCAAATGTTTCACTGAGGCTACTTTGAATCAAACAAATACATAGCCAATATTCATAACTTCAAATACAAAAATGATACACATACAGACAGCATAATCATAACCAGCAAACTACAACCTTCCCATAGACACCCTACTTTGGCCTCCTCTGTCTGGTGCAACCATAGGACCCTGGTTGCAACAATGATCTATACAGTCACAGTTTGTCAATAACTTCACAGGGGTTACACCACTTTGTTCAGAGACAAACATGCCAGTCTTGCTGGTTCTGGCAGTTCTGGTGCATCTTGCTCTTCCTCCTCTGAAGGATCTGGGGGGAGGTGGGAATCTGAGTGCCTCCCAGGGGAAGCAATGAGTGACTCCCCAACAGACCTGACCAGCTCTGCAGGGAGGTACTGGTCCTAGAACCCTCAATACTGCCAGTAGGAAAGTTCAAAAGGGGGATGTAGAGACCAGAGAAAGGTTCAAAATGGGTGCCATCAGCTCCGAGCTAAATGAGGAGGTTGGTCCCAAGATGGTGCAAGTTTTTGGATGGCAGAGGATGCCTAGGATAAGGAAATGAAGGCTCCTTGGGGGGTTCAGTGTCTCCCAATGAGGACCATGCGGATTCCTGTTCCAGAGGCAGTACTGTCAGTGCTGCTGGACAGAAGCTGAATCTCAAGGAAAGAATATGGGTATTCTTCACGCTATTGACTTCCCAGGTGTTGAGACATCTATGGAAAGGAATGGACCCAATTAAGAGGATTCTGGATCTAGGAGTGTGAAAAGGTCCTGTGGAGCATCACAGAACCTATTTCTCTCTGGTGTGAGAGAGGTTGTCTGTCCAGACCATCAGAGCTGGAGAGGGTGCTGACAAAGACTGTGCCACAGGTAGGCAGTGAATGGTCTTCATTAGTGCCAACGGATCACAAGGTTTGGGAGGGGCCCAGGATGATGGTACTGATGGATTGCATTATGGTACTGATAGCCCATAAACATTGATCTCTTTCTTGTCAAGTCTCTGGAACTTACAACATACTAAATCCTCTTGGGCTGAGGTACTGGGCTTGCACAGAACTGTATCCAACTTCTTCAAAGTGGATTTCGAGGAAGACAGTCATGCATATAAGAGCATTTCCTGCAATCCTAAAATGATCTCGCCAGGTGGTCTATGGGGGTAGGGTCTCTGGTGCCGGTGTCGGACTTAGCAGCAGGAGGCTCACTCATTTCTGAGTCAGACTGATGTTTAACTGTGGCGGGGGGGAATTTCCCTGGCTTGGGTCCGATTGAGGCTTCATGGCCTTTTCCATGAGGTGTTTTCAAAAGTGGAGTTCCTGCCCTTCTCGGGTACAGCTGGGGAACAAGCAGCAGATACTGCACCTCACTGCAATGTGAGCTTATGAGGCAGTACAGGCAGAGCTGGTGGTCATTGCTGACCAAGAAAATCCCCCTCCCCATGGGCAGGGAGTGCACAGTTTGAAGCCTGGAATCTGAGGCATAGTCTAGTACCTGCACACGGTACATGGTGGGTAAGAGTTCCCAAAGATTAATCTAGCACAAAAGCTATGAAAAACACCACAAAAACTATTTACAAAGCTAAATCTTATCTTAAGGGATGAAGCCAAAGCTACAGAGAGGTTCTGACACAGGCCATGCAGCAGTGAAAAGGAAGGAACTGGAGAGGCTGTCAGCCTGTCTCACCTTTTATCCCCTGAGTTGGAGACACAAAGGTGACCCAGAGCACATGTGGACCAATGGATGCTACTTTCAAATTCTCTGGCTCTGGGCACCTGGTGCACATAAGTAACCCATAGTGGAATGCAATAGGGACCATCACTCAAAGAAGAAATATTGTTATACATCCAGATTTTCAAATACTTATCTGAGAAAGAGCCAATAAACTTCAGAAATTCATCCACTTTAGGGATGCATCACAGCTCTAAACATTTTAGTAACAAAAAACACATGCCTATATTGATTTAAACAAATGACACCACCTTATTCATGACAAAAGCAAAACACATATGCAGAATTTTCATAAGCTACTGTTCAGCTCAAAACACCACTGTTTCTTTTCAGATTCAACCATTTAGTAGGTTCTGTACTATTACAGGATAGTAATCAAGAAACAAATTCAATCTCTTTAGATTACACACTATCACTTCAGTATATTCAGTCCAAAATTAGTCCAAAACATGGTATGGAGAGACAATGATTGAACTTAAAACTGTACAGAAAGTAGTGCTAGTTGAACCTTGAAAGGTTAGCAAGTGGAGTTTGAAGGCTTACCTGAGTCTTTTCCAAGTTCATCTGAACCTATTTGGTTTATGAAATAAGCTTAGAAATCTCATAAGAACAGGATTTCCAGTGGTCTGTATTTCCAATGTGGCTGAAATCACGTGAGAGCATTTCTACTTCCAGTTCATTATCATTTAACACTGATGATATGTTTGTGCTATTCCAGAGTCAGAGAAAAACAAAATGATCATATTTTGATCCCATTCACACCAGTATAAAGCCAGAGTAAATCTGCCAATTCCAGTGGAGTTATACTTCTAAATCCCATTTACACTGGTATACACATAGTGATTCTAAAGAAATGTCTCCAGTTTTATATCATTGTAAAAGATCAGAATCTGACCCACAGCCTCTACACCAAGGATCTTTCAATTTAGGAAGTGCAAATCTGCTCACAAAATTTATAAATAACAAAATAAAGTGCCTGAGCTGAAGTATTCAGATTTGGATCCAAGTCTTTAGTTCTAAAATTCCCCATCATTCTGGAGTGTTTGGATTGGTTCAGGTCTGTCTCAACAAAAGTGCTGCTACATATTCTCAAATCTTAGAATTTATTTGGCTTCAGTTTTGGCCAATAGTTCATCTTGCTTCTTAGTTTATCCAAGACAGTTCACCTATAAACCAATAATACACAGTAAATACAGGCAGCTTGTGCATGTAGCTGAAGAGGGAATTATATATGCAGCTGATGTAGGAACAGGTTTCTGAACAGTTTACTGGAGATACTGCTGAATAAGGGCTTATTTAGATGGAGAGTGTTGAGCAAACTGGAGCATAAGGCTGCAGAGCACTATCTGTGTGGATCCTTTTACGACACACTAAAGGAGTAGGTCAGTGCACTCTAGGGAACATTTAGTGTGCAGTAACAGGGTCCACACAGACAGTGCACTGTAGCCTTACACCCCAGATTACTGCGCACTAAATGTTCGTATAGGCAAGAAAGATGAGATGCTTTCTCTGCTTTTTGTACTGTTCGAGTCATAGTCTTGTTGCTTTGTGTTAAATTTGCCCCTTTTCCATCATGCATCAGAGGGCTTGTTTCTCAGCTCTCCTATTTCTTGTGTAGTCATCATCATCCATGCAGAGAGGGTGTACAGGACTACCAAATCAAAATGTTTTCCATTCATTTTCCATTTATCTTGCACTGGTGTAAGTGACTATGCAATGCCCTTTTATGTGCTGAGTAACTCATGTGAAGGAGCACCATCCCTTTATCACTATTGTCCTTTTAAAATGCTAGACTCCCATTATATTGCATTCATATGAACAAGATCAGGCCGGAGACCATTAATCTTATTGCAATAGGTGCACATGCACTTGTTCTGAGTAATTCAGACTATAGTCCCTGCATATGTTCCTAATGAAGTCTTTGTAGAGTATGAACAACTAAAGAAAATGAGTAAATAAGACAAAATGAGGCTTGCCAGGATCTCTTTATTTCCTATACAATAGACTGTGGTTCTGTCAAATATTCCTCCAGGCTAATTATGGAGAAATGCACACTGTACCATGCATGGTGCATTGGATCCTCAGCAATACATAAGCATAACTCCATTGACTTAATGATGCTATGAAATTTATACCCCCCCTCAAGATAGAATCTGTGGAAGTTAATATTAATATAATTGAAAATGTGATCCTATCTGTACATAGTCACATCGCGTTGCCTCCAGCTAGACCACTTCCTAGAACAACTATTTACTTTCTGAACCTGCCTTTAACAGTCTGTTTTATTTTTTTCCTTCATACGTCGAGTCTATGGCCAGAAAGAACCATTATTGATGATTTCATCTGACCCCCTATGTACCGCTGGCCAGAGAATTTCATCCAATTATTCCTGCACCAGGCCCAATAGCGTCTGGTTAAACTAAAGCACATCTTATTTAGAAAGACATTAGATCTTGATTTAGTGGTTAGAAGCATTGGAGAAGATGTGTTCCTTAATAGTCTTAATAAAAAATATCACGACTGAGTATTATTATTTCTTTATAAATGATCTTCAGAAATGAAAATCAGTAATAGCTACTGTTAATGGGGCTTGTTAATTCAAGCATTTACACAGAGCTTTTAAAACCTGTTTTGATGTTGAGTATTTAAAGAGTCTTCTGTTTGTTGATACATTTTATGACTATCTCCATTCTCCTCCACAAATACAAGCGTACATATAAACCTACAGCTATGCAAAAAATGTCTGAACTGTTACTTTTTAGTCAGTCGTCTAATAATAATAAATAGAGCCTTCTAATAACTGATCTTGTTTGGATTTTTTCCCCTCCTATCAGAGATCTTTTATTATTGTAATTTAATAAAAATTCTGCCAGGAAATCTACTGCTGTATCTCTAGGACATGCCAAAATATACCCTGAATTAATTACTCCAAGTATATGGGAATTGTGCCATCTTATGCCAAGACAGAACATATTTGGTTGTCTTTAAGCAGCTGTCTTCCTCTGAGTTTGGAAAGTGCCTAGCACATTTTGGGTGCTGCTATAATCTATACAGAGACTGCAGCTATATATATATATATGCTGGAAAATGGTGTCACTTTCTGTGCCAAACTGCAGAGACAGAAATGTACTGCAGTCTGCTTCAAAATTTTTGATGGGGATATCTCTGGGTCAAGGTATGTTTCTGCAAAGCAAAGCAGATTTTTGACAGTAGTATATCTTCTTGCCTATAATAGAGTAATGTATCAAATTATTTGTTAAAGGATGCCACCTTTCCCAAGCTCACAGAAAAAGTTGCACCACTGAGTACACAAATGAAAAACACAATACTGAAGGACCAAGTATGGAAAGACACTATGAAAGTGACCTTGCGGAACTTTCTGTTGAATTGAATGCTGTGTTACAGAAAACTGAGGGAAGATAAATCTTCAAAGATGAAAAAGTGGCCTGATTCATTATTTTATGCAACTGAATTGGTTTCATTTATAAGCTATCACACAAAAAAATAAATGGACACAAATCAGACATCAAGAATTATAACATTCAAAAACCAGTAGGAGAGCACTTCAATCTCCCTGGACACTCAATAACAGACTTAAAAGTGGCAATTCTTCAACAAAAAAACTTCAAAAACAGACTCCAACGAGAAACTGCAGAACTAGAATTAATTTGCAAACTGGACACCATCAAATTAGGCCTGAATAAAGACTGGGAGTGGATGTGTCACTACAAAAACTAATTTCCCCCTCCTGATATTCACACCATCTTGTCAACTGTTTGAAATGGGCCACCTTGATTACATTGGCCTCATTAGCACTACAAAAGTGATTCCCCCCCCCCCTTGGTATTCACCCCTTCTTGTCAACTATTGAGAATAGCCCACTTCCAGCTCAATTGAATTGGCTCATTAGCACTGACACCCCACTTGGTAAGGCAACTCCCATCTTTTCATGTGCTGTGTATTTATACCTGCCTCGGTATTTTCCACTCCATGCATCTGATGAAGTGGGTTTTAGCCCACGAAAGCTTATGCCCAAATAAATTTGTTAGTCTCTAAGGTGCCACAAGGACTCCTCGTTGTTTAAGCTATCACCTACTTATTGTAAGTACCTTTTTAATTTACATTGTTCCAGAGGAGTAATTAGAAAACTTTAGATGGTCAAGATGAGGTATTTTACAAAATAGAGTGGCAAACAAAAGGATTTTTATAATCTGGAAAAAATTGGCATAAATATAATCTGAGAAAAGAATGTAGATATGGCCAGGTTCATCAATATATTCACAAGTCTCTGGAACACAGAAGACTCTGCTGTGATGCTTTGCCAATGAGCTGCAGCCTCCATTATTACCACTTTTTAAATCTACAGATTTCCAGGAAACTGCTGCCTTGTTAAATTATACATGCATTTTGCATGTCTTAAATCTCACTCGCTAAGTATTTTGTACTTTGATTATTGGGATACATGAAAAAATATCAACCTATTCCAATTAGATTTGTTGTAAAAAGTTTAATTGAAGTTCTATGGCTGCTTTGCTTTGAGTCAGTAAAATGTATATTTCTAGCAGTGTTAAAAAGGTGCTTGAAACATTTTCCAGGAAAAAATAATATATTTACACATCCCTGGGTAATAAACACATCAGGAAAGCGTGCATGAATCACACCAGTCCATTTAAAGATGTTCTACCCTATCTATAAACACGAAATTCATCCGAGAATCTTAAAACGTTTTATGGATATTTCTTATATAAAAAATGAGACAGTGCTGGAAAGAGGGACAGAATCCAGGCATCTTGGCTTCAAGGGACCTGCTGTAACAAAACCTGAGCATTAACAAATGTAAGAATATACCATATTAAAAGGCCCTCCAGCCAGGTCTTTGATACATTTCATACCCATGGAGCTTCGAAGCTCCTTATTTGCTTTGTTGCCTTGTGTTTGAAATTGAGCGTACTGCTGCTATTAGGAATGAGTGCTCCTATGTGCTGTGGTTGCAGCGGAACTGTTTAAATAGTCAGCCAGTTTAAACTAGCAAAAAGCAGCTTAAGTCAACTGGGAACATGTGTTTGGAGAAACTGGCTGTTACTATTTAAAAAGTACATGTCCATGGTTTGGGGCATAAATGGAAAGTAGTGATGGGGAGGAGCTGAATTGGTCTGGTTTGTATTTTTCGGGAGGCTTGTGCTCCAAAAGCTAAAGCTTTCAACCAAAAAAGTCAAGCAAAAAGCATCTCCAAAATTTAAACTACTGCAAACCAATCCAGTGGTGTCTGTCTGCATCTGCAGACAACCCTAAACAGCTCTAGATGTTGACTCTGAAACCTAATGGTGGCATAAAGATAAAAATGCCAGAAAGAGAAATGGTTATGAAGATCTGCACAATCAACTGAGTGGGATTTGATGTAAGTATCTAGTAGCCAGAGATGGGGAGTAAAACTACTTAAATTCCTCATTACACCATTGACTTCTTGTAGTGGCATAATAAATAGGAATGAAGATGGAGTGAGTGTAATTTTCATTTCTTTCTTGATGTTTGAAAACAAGGATTGGTATGGGAGTCAGCTGCCATGGGAGGGGATGTTATAAACCTGTCACTTTGAAATGGACCCAGACAGGTCAGGGGTGGGGACTTGGGGGAAGGGGGTGGAATGGGGGTGGGGTGAGGGCAGTGCAGGGGTGGGGCCAGGAGCAGGGTGGGTCAAGCACTCATCAGGCAGAGGGGAAGTCGCAGTAAATAGATCTAAGTACGTCGACTTCAGCTTTGTTATTCATGTAGCTGAAGTTGCTTAACTTAGATAGATCTCCCCGGGTCTAGACAATGCCTTAAAATTGTATCAGAGCTGGATGAACAGCTTGGGTGTCTGAAAATGTTAAGTACATGAGTTCCCACCACAAATATCAGATCCCCATTATGCTAGGTGATGTACAAACATAGTAAGAGAGCTGATGCCCCAAATTGCTTAGTCTAAATAGTCAAGACAGTCAGTCAAAGTGTAGAAGAGAGGAATTATCCCCATTGTACAGATGGGGATTTTCAAAAAGCATTACCAATCACCCACTGGGTGATAGATGCTTAGGTACTTTTGAAAATCCCAGTAGGCACCTAAATACACTTTTAAAAATCTGTGCCAGTGCTAGGAACTGAGCCCAGATCTCATGAGTCTCGAGTACTTTCCTTTCTTTGTCAAAGCCACAGTTGTTGCTATATTTCTAAGCATGCATAGGTGTAGAGAACTGGGAGCTTGGGGCTAAACCCCCTACCCCTCCCTCTCCCCAAATCTAGGGATTGCATTAATAAAGAGAAAACTGAGTTTATAACAGTTGTCTAGGCCCCAGTATGAGATTATGTACTGTCATAGTTGTGTGCATAGCTGTGGCTTTTGAGCACCCTCGAGGGCATAGATGGGAATAATATTGGTAATGTTATGGCAGTTTGAGGAAAGTTCTACATAGTGATACAACCCTCAAAGGAAGCTGCGGTGTGCATAGAGATTTTTTGCAAAATATATGGCATAACAGCCATGAACCATTATTGTATATGAGAAGGGAGTCACATTTAAATGTTTCGCAATAGGCTAATGAGACGCGAACACAGAAACAGAGAGAATGTTCCCTTAGCTAGTGTTTTGGACAGGAGCCCTCTAATGGTCCCACTAAGGGCGGCTGAGTAGGATAGTTTGCTACAATGGCTTTGTTAGCTAACAGAAGTTATCACTCTCGGGTGGTGAGGATTTGCTAGGTTTTATCCCCTAGGATGTGCTAGAGAAATTCATTTTTGGATCAACCCCAGTGATGCATTCAATGAAAATTAAGTTTAAAAAAAAGTAAAAGTTTTGCTACTGTGCTGCCTGGTCAGATTGCTGAATAAAAAGCTAGAGTTGCATTAGTGCCCCTTATCTGTATTTGCAAGCTGTTCACAAATAGCTAGCTGAATGATATAGGATTTTCATAAATATTCACTACATTTGTATTGAAAAAAGTCATAGTAGTTGCTAACCAAATTTATAGCAACTATTTTCTCTGAAAGCAGCATTTTCAATAGCAAAAATAAATGTAGGAAAAGCTTTTTGATAAAGGATAGCAGACTTGGTGCCAAACTATCAGCTTTGTTCACAAACCAGCAAACACTCCAATATGCTGCTATTCAAATTCTATCAAGTCATTCAAACATTTTAATAAAAACTCATTTTCTTGTCCCTATTTTGCATGCTTAAGCTAATTTGCCTAAAACAGAAAAAGTGATATGAGTGAAATGCAAATGATAAACTATAAATCTGTCTTTCCTGCTATCTCTCTCCAGGGGATCGGAAACTCATTGTTGCTGGCTAAAAGCTCAAACACATTACAATTTCTTTGGCTTGTTGCTGCTGTTTGGTTTAGATTGAAATACATAGTTCAGGCAGGAAAGCAAGTTGCAGGGAGCTTAGTCAAAGCAATACTTCTCCCATGTTTATTATGAAGCACCTTTAAATGCTATCAATCAGATCACTTGATCTGTCGCTTGAGGTACTTAGCAACATTCAAGTTGTCCAGGAGAGCACTTTACAATACATGTGGGAGATAAGAAGGGGTTCAGTTATAAACTAAACATTTTCCCAAAGAAAGTCACACAAAATTTGTCTGGCTTTGGGTTTTCCTACAGACACAGAACCTTATCATCAGCTGATGCGAATCAGTGTAGCTCCATTGAGGTCAATAGTGCTACACCATATACACCAGCTGAGGATCCGGCCTGCAATATCCAGAAAACATCCACAGAAGGATCCACAAAAGCTTTGAGTGATCCTGAGTCAGAGTTAAACTTTTTAAAAACTTTTGAATACTTTGTTGTATTCTGATATAGATTTTTGTTCTCTTCCCATTTTAGTGGGTCAAACCTTTAAACTGTTGTCTGCTAACAGCTTGACATGTGTACATGATGGGCAGGATATTCATCAGTATGTTCAGATGGGCACGCACTTCAGAGCTTGCACGCGTACCTGTTTATTTATTGTGTGCATCTTCTAGACTAATACATTCCCTTACTTCAACAGGCAGCTTTGCACGTACATAGACTTATGTATTACCATAATACATAATCTCATGCAATGTATTGCATTTTCCTAATAAAACAAGTTATTTTTATATATTTGAATGATACAAAGTAGGGTGAAAATCAGAAAAAACTATGTTTGTAAAACCTATGATATTTTCGGTAAAAATTGGTTTAAACTGAAAATGAAGGGCCTTACTCATTCTGTAGGCATGACCTCCATTCCTTGTTCATAGATGTGTTTTAATACAGTCAAATGCAAAGTTACATATTTTGTTCAAATGGGCCCAGCTTACCAAGTGATCCAGATTGTTCCATATGACTGCCCTGTCCACCAGTCTGTCATTCCTAAGTGCTATCAGCAGTGATTATACATTTACTTTTATGAAGTGGCATAGCTGAGCTTAACACCGCTTGAGTCAAATATGCAGTAAATTTAAATGTGAGGATTCTATATAATCCATCATTAAGACCTTCTTGGGATTGCTAACATCCATCAGACTAAGGTGCTTGTAATACTATTTGAAGAGAAAAGTGTTGTCCTTCACATGCATAAATGGACTGATTAGATCAGGCAGGCATCTCTTTAGAGTTTGCTTGTTTGGTTTTATTTTGGGGGGAAGATGGTGGGTTGTTTTTTTTTAATTGAGCTACTACAAAAATCCAGTGCATGCTCTCTATTGCTGCTTTATGCTATCTGCCAAGCCAACAAACAAATATAGCCAAAAAAAAAAAAAGTAGCAGCAGCAGCAGCATGTGAAATATGAGTTTTCCCAAAATATCCCAGAGACAGAAGGTTAAATTCACCTTTCAGGCAAAGGGCCAGCTCAAGGGCATCTGCACCATTTACCACTATTCTTAGGGGCTGGGCAAGAAGCTATACCAACATGCCTGCATACCCCAAAAGAACTGCAGAAAGGGTCTCAGGCTGAGCCTGCATACCCAGTGGATTTACTCTTATGCAGACCCAGTGACCCCAAACATGGCATCCAAGTAGCAAGGAATGACAGATGCCAATCTATGAGCTGGATTAGCAGATGCAAGGATATAGCAGCCCCCCCAGCCTGGGACTGGATTGGGATGTGGATAGAGTCCATTTACAGCCCGACTGGCCAATGTTTCAGGGGTGGGGGGAAGAAGGGGTCTGTTCCTATAGCACAAAAAGTGCTACAACTAAATATAAATTAAGACAGAATTTTCAAGGGTAAACTTGGCAAATATGCAATCTGAATTAGATATAGAAGAATTTTAAGTAGGTATATTTAAAGCTAGGGCTTAATTTACTGTATGGAAACATTAATAAATCAACTGGAGTAAGTTCTTTAGATTTGTTTCAATAATTATCTTACACTTGTATAGTGCCGTCCATCCAGAAAGCACTTTGTTGACACTACATTTTGGGCCAGACCCTCAGCTGGTGTAAATCAGTGTAGATCCATCGAAGCCACTGATTTACACTGACTGAAGAGCTGGTCAATTATCACCAACTCCTCAGTTAAAGCTATTTGGTTCCAGATGTTCTACAGTGTAAAATACAAATCTGGCTCTAGATTCACATTTCCTGCCCTGATTCCTCTCCCTGTCTGAATTCAGGGATGTTCAGCTATGGGGTTTAGCTCAAGAGAAAAATTTACAAGGTCTTGATCATATCACTGATGGTTAGCTTAATAGCTTTTGATGTCAAAATTGAGAAGAGTCTAGAGACACTAAAAAAAGCCCTCTCTGAAGGAGAAAATAAAGCTGTGGGGTGAAAGAAGAGTCATCATCTGCTATTCCAACAATGCTACCAGTATCTACCATAAAGGGGGAGGCTTGAAGTTTTGGCCAGTGTGTTTGTTTATGAGTAATTTGTGTTTCTTCCTGTTCTAGAAGATCTGCTCTAGGTTTCCCTGAGTAGCTTGACAGTTAGATCAGCAACTCCTTTTCTCATGTTTTTAGGGTTTATCTACATGGGCAGTTATTATGGAATGGCTATTCCTAATTAATTCCAAAGTAGATTAAGGTAATTCAGATTCAGAAACACTTATTCTGAAATAAGTGCATCCACACACAGTTACTCGAGATGTAAATAGGAATATCTATTCTATCTTAATCCAAATTAATATCTCAGTGTAAACAAGCGCTTAGACTGGGCCGCTTAGTGCACTTGAACAAATTATGCTCTAAAATATGTAGAAAGGTGACTCAGTGGTGAAGTGGAATAAAGTGACAATGACATGTGCCCTAGCTTTATTCAAAAAGGCATCTGGGAGGTAAAAGGCTCATGAAAAATCCAGGTGACAGTCAGAGAGAAGTCTCAATGGAAATGTAAAAGGGAAATCCTGATCGGAGGGAAGATGGTATGCTATGCAGGGTGTAATGGAGAGTTAATTGCCCCCCACTCATTCTTTATTATTTACTATTTGTGTTGCAGTAGTGCCTAATGTAGAGCCCCATTGTGCTAGATGCTGTACAAAGTCTCTGCCCTGAAACACTTGCAATCTATGTATAAGACTATAGGCAAGAGGGAGATCCAAGAGATCAGTGAAGCACAAGGAAAGAAAATACTGGTTATTAGTAGTATCCAAGGTGTGACACTGTAGAAAAAGAAAGATGACCATGTTTATATTAATGTATTACCACTGATGTACAAATGCTGTTTTGTTGAAATGTGTATCATTGTATATGAAGTTATGAAACTTTGCTATGTTTGAGATACACAAACATGTTTATGTTTATGTTTCTAGGTAACACCCACAAGACCTATTTACATCAAGACCAGCCAGCCATGAGTCTATGGGCCATTAAGGAGAATCAACTCTTCCAGTGGGCCCCTCCCAAGGGCACCTCATAGAGCATATGGACAATGGAGGCTCACTGATTCAGCAGGGCACATAGAACATGTGATCCAAGACTCCATGTTTGACCCATGCACATGGTCTGAGGGTATAAATGGAGTCTTCCACCTTGTCTCTTTCCGGCTCCACAGCGCTGGACTGTGTTTTCTAACCAAGGAAGTTTTGAACATTGAACTGAGGACCCCAGATCTTTTGGGCAAGCTAGCAGATTTAACATCACTGCTATTATCCTGATCTACAGACTCTGAAATCAACTGTAATGCGTATGACTCAATTTTAAGCTTTTAACAACTTTTATACATATTAATAAACCTTTAGTTCACTAAAGAATTGGTTGCATCCTGAAGTACATATTGACCTGAGGTGAGCACCTGGTTCTTCAGAACTGGAAATATGTGATTATGGTTTTAATAATTTATCACAGAGATCTGGTTTGTGTGGGTTGTGCATGAGGGGCTGGAGGGCCTAAAGGGGACTGTCTGTGGCTTCATAACAACTAGCATACTATTTTGGAAGCACACTTTTGTTACTGGTTTGGTATTTGATCGTAAGATTTCACCAGTCTGGGGTGCATGCCCTGTATTCTGGCAGTCTGACTTGAGACTGGCATTCTTATCGGTGTCCCATATCAGGCAGCTTGACATGGAGGCCAAAGCCTAAGAATTGGTGAGCATACAACTCCTACTGAAGCAAAATAGGCCAGATCTTGACATTTAAGTAGTTTTGCCTGAGAAAGGAATGAGAAAAAATCAGAGTCTGGACCTCAGGATTTGGCCCAGTTAGAAACAAGGGTGCTCTGGAAGCACCTGGCAATTTGTAAGATTGGGCCCCAAATCTGCATCATGGCAGTGCTGATTTCCAGATGACAAATGTCTCCAGATCATTCTAACTCCCCAAGGAGGGTGGCAGTGAAGTGGCAGAGGGGATAGGCTTTACAGCAAGGAGAAGCTGGCTGCACAACAGTATAGTAATGTGATTGAGAGCTAAAAGATAGAGGCTATAAGAAATTGTGATATTACTCTTGTAACCTTAGTTGCATGACAAGCTTAAATATACCCAAAATTGGGAGGAATAAAGCTTTTAAAAATGTTCTATAAATTTCTACTTTAATTTCATATCTGAATCATCAATAGGCACCTGCCACTACATTTCTGAATTTCACAATTTGTTCTGTACCACGTCATGAAATTGTCAGCCTTATAGGGGCAAGAACCAGCTATTTGTTTGACACAGCTGTTGTGTTGTCTATCCATGGCATTATATAAATAACAGCAATAATTAACACCATGGATGTGGAACTGGAAGGTAAAACAAATTGTCAAGACTAAATTCAAGTGCTACAAATAAATAGTAATTGGTTCTGAAAGTTGAACCAAAAGTCAAGCTGAGATCTGTCAGAGCATTGCTTCAGGATAAATTAGACTAGAATCCTTCACATGAAGGGGAATATGAAAGATGATTTTGAAAACCATTTTTTTCTTAGTGATCTGTTGCCATTGATTGCAACTATTCTAATATACTAGACCTTGAAAACTCCCAGTGTGAAGTTAGATTCAGTTTCTGATCGACAAATTTCTGAGAGGTCATATTTCTAATCCCCTTAACTGAAATTCTATTATAACTAATACCTCGAAGAATATTTTACCATACAGCACTTATCTGGGCAATCACGGATCACTAGGGATCCTAGAAATCCATTTGTCACAGAAAAATATGGAATGTGTGTTTTTATAGATAATCTTTAGTTTTTACATTTTGTGAAAATAAAATCATACAGTAGAACCTCATTTATCCAAGTCTCCATTTTCCAGCTCTCTTATCAACTGAACTGGGGCTTGGGCTGTCAGCCAACTGGGGCTGAAGCTCTCCAGATTATCTGAATATTTGATTATCCAATCTGGCCCAGGTTCCAGTGTATATCCATAAAACTACACACACACACTTTGTGGCTAGGGAAACCTAAAGTTCAGCATTTCATTTTAATAATGGAAAACAGATTTTTTTTATTTGAGAATGTTGGGTTTTTTTAATCACAAAACTAGGATCCCTGCTGATCACTACAAGCAGCACCCCTTGTAGTTAGTGACTTGGGCTGGGAATCAAGAGGTTTGAGTTCTACAGGCTTCCTTTCTGACCCTGGGCTAGTCACTTAAAAGGGACCCTGTCTATCTGAAAGCTATACTTCTATAGAAGAGACAGCTATGAATATTATAACTAAGAGTAGAGAAATATTTTCCCTACTTACTACTTTCAGTTTGTTCACCCTGTACTTTTGAGAGCTTTTTGTGTATGGCTGATGATTACAACAGGAAAGTTAATTTTGAAACAAACCCTCCCCAATTTGCTACCTTCAAAATCACCATTGGCAGGGCACTATAAGGGAGTTTTGCACTGCCAATGTCCTAACTGTTCTCTTGCTATCTAGAAGACATGGAGCCTACTTTTCCATTACAGAATGTTTCCTTGCATTCTGCCACCATGTTTTAGATACAAAGCCATCCTAGATAGCCATAAGAGAATCAATTCAATGCAAGGGGGAAAATCACCCAGTTGTGGTGAGTGAGCACAGTGGCTCTCCCCCATCACACACCCCAACCTGCAGCTGGCATAAGGTTTCCTTATCCTCTATTGATTCCTGGCTGTTTTATTGGCCTCGGAAGGCCATTGGCAGTTGTGAACTATGTCTAGTACTAGTTTGGCATCCAACCAGCCCAATACTAATAAACAGGCTTTGTGCCCTCCCTCCTCAGTTGTGCCCTGTAGTCCTTAACCACAATAGAGGATTGGAACTATGTCATCTACAATTGTCAGTCTGGCATCGTAATCCTTTGCATTGCTATAGAACTATCACTACTTTACAAACAGCAGCAAATAAAGCTTCACAACACCCTGTGAGTAGGATTATCTCCATTTATCAGTTGGAAAAATGGAGGCTCAGAGGGAATCACCCA
Organism: Emys orbicularis; assembly: GCF_028017835.1. Lineage (NCBI taxonomy): Eukaryota > Metazoa > Chordata > Testudines > Emydidae > Emys > Emys orbicularis. The sequence goes on along the minus strand of NC_088686.1, from coordinate 89,893,597 downwards.
AGCTAACATAAAAAGTCTGCTGCAGTGCTAGAGACAAAAAAAACCCACCTCACATCTGCTGATTTCCAGCTCCCTGCTTTAGGCACAAAGCCATTCTCAGTTCTTAAAGAAGAACGCAATGAAAGATCTAAAACACACATTTTATAAAAAGGACAAAGAATATATTAATGCTTTTAATCAGATATACCAGGAAGCTAAATTGTATAAGAGACTCCCTCTACAGATAGTATTTTTACCTTGAATTGACTTAATGAACCATTTTGTTTTATCAATGGAACAGGCATGTGTATCAGAACAAAACAAAGGAATATGTACACAGTGTCTTAACTATTCTGGTAATCAAAAGACGGTTCCTTCTTGTAGCCTTTTTGCTGTGTAAATTCAAAATGTTTTCCAATAATTTGAAAAGTGTTACCAGGCAAAATTAGTCAGCCTCTGCTCACAGCCCCATGCTGCCACATGGGACTGTCTTATCTTCCCATGTTATTACTACAAATAGAATGTCTCCCAAAGAAAGAAATCCAGCATAAAAAGATGCTTCATTACCCTGCATGGCAATAAATACAAAATTTCCCTTGGGTCCTTGGGAAGCCAAAAGGTTTATCTCTATATCAAAACAGAACTGGAATTTTGTGAAACCTGATTAAAGAGAAGATTTTTCCTCCCTTCTGCTTCAAGATCTTTTGTTGTCGCTAACATTTTTAGGAACACTATATCTTTAAGGATGGTTCAATAAAGATGTCCTGGAAACTGCTGACAGTTTTCTGTTGCTAAGGAAATTATACATAAGTTGTTGTGACGTGTTCGGCCACAGAGACCCCCTTGGAACTGTTACCTGATGTGCTGGAATTACCTCTGAGCCCATTTTCCCTGCCAGCTTGGGACTCCAGAACCCTGCCTTGTTGAGCCAGACATGATAGCCTGCTGCAACACAGACCCAGGTCTGGTCCACACCCCCAAAGCTGCAGACTTTAACCCCAAAACTGCTCAGCAGGGCACCTATCTCCAGCACCTAGACACCCAGTTCCCAATGGGATCCAAACCCCAAATAAATCCATTTTACTCTGTACAAAGCTGATACAGGGTAAACTCAAATTGTCTGCCCTCTATAACACAGAGAGATATGCACAACTGTTTGCTCCCCCAGGTATTAATCGTAAAAAGCAACAGAGGGTCCTGTGGCATCTTTAAGACTAACAGAAGTATTGGAGCATAAGCTTTCGTGGGTGAATGCCCACTTCATCAGATGTCTGATGGACCCTCTGTTGCTTTTTACAGATTCAGACTAACACGGCTACCCCTCTGATACCAGGTATTAATCACTTACTCTGGGTTCATTAATAAACAAAAGTGATTTTATTAAGTATAAAAAGTAGGATTTAAGTGGTTTCAAGTAATAACAGACAGAACATAGTAAATCACCAAGCAAAATAAAGCAAAAACACGCAAGTTTAAGCCTAATACATTAAGAATCCATTTACGGGTAAAATTCTCACCCTTAGAGATGTTCCCGTAAGCTTCTTTCACAGACTAGACTTCTTCCTAGTCTGGCCCCAATCCTTTCCCCTGATACAGTTCTTGTTAGATCCAGCTTAGCTGGTAACTAGGGGATTTCTCATGACTGGCAGCCCCCTTTGTCCACTGCTCCACCCCCTTTTATAGCTTTGGCACAAGGCAGGAATCCTTTGTCTCTCTGGTTCCCCACCCCTTCTTCTAAACGGAAAGCACCAGGTTTAAGATGGGATTCCAGTATCATGTGGATATATATATAAAGAAAGCAGCAGCAGCAAATTCACATGACTATGTAGCAGCCTTGGTAGATGACCCACTTTTAGGTCTTCTTCCATACTGACTCTTGCTGAAGGGAGGATTTAGGCTTCTTAATTCCCTCAATGTATCCCCCAGTCTCATTGGTCATCCTCATGCTCTATTTCCTCAGCTCTACAAAGCTTTTGTAAAAGTGAATCCTTTTTGGCCCATTGGACATGGCCTCATCATTGCAGTCGTCTTGTTCTCAACCAGTGCAAAACTGCAACTTGCCATGAACAGAGTATTTCCCTGTTTTTGAGGAAAATCAAACTAATGGACATTCAGAATACATCATAACTTTTGAAACAGAAAATTGTTTTGTTTCTTCTCCTCAGCTGTTTTCAATAGCCATGACTCTGTTTACAATAGCAGAGTCACCATCATTACTGTATTGAACACTTCTATCTTAGCTATCACAGACATCCCACAACCCAAACACAGGCCTTTGAAGAAACTGAAATGCCATCGACGCAAGACCAGTTAAACATATAACTTTTGGTTATAGAACCTCCTGCTGTCAACCAGCTACCAGATAGATAAAACTATTCACCCATTCAATGTCACTGCCATCTACATGCAGCATCAATATGTCATTCATTTCCATTTTATAGGAGGCATGTAAAGCTTTGCTCTTATCAATGATCTTGAGTCCCATAGATTGCTGTTTTTGCAGCTCTTCCAGCATTAGCTGTAGTTGGTCAGTAGTCTCTCCAAGTTAAGCATCTGCATACTTGAGATCCCTAAAGATGAACCTTTAAATTTCACACCTCCTACTTTGGCCTCAATCAGCTTTGGTCATCAGATATGACTATTAGAACATTAAACAACATAGGTGAGAGAATACATCCCAATTCTCTAGAAAACCAGTCTGCAATACAACCGTTGACCTTCACACAGTTGAATGTGCCAAGGTATAATTCCTGTACTAGGGACAGTAAGTTCTCAGGCACCCCATACTGGCACAGCAGTACCCATGGTGCTAATCAATGCACTGAAACAAAAGTGGCTGCAAAGTCTATAAATGCAATGTCAACTTCCTTTTGTCACTCTATATTATTTTTCAATAATGTTCCACTGAGATTATATGGAAGGGATTGTAAATCGACCTGTGTAGAAAACACACTGGTTGTCTCTCATTTTTGGGTTGAGACAATATTTCAATCTGTTCAGTTGTATGATTGTAAATATTTTCTGTGTAACCAGCAGTGTTATTCCCCTATAATTTGAGCAAGCCAATTGCTCTCCTTTCTTGAAAAAAACAGGTTCAGCCTCATTTCTGGAATGTGACTGGTTTCCTAAACTTTTAAGACAACCCTAAGAAGCAAGTGAAACTAAATCCAGACCTCTGCTCTTAAGCAATCCTGAAGAAGACTTTGAGATCAGGTGCTTTATCATTTCTTAATGTTTAATTACAAGCATGACTTCCTATAATGTCACCAGCCTGTTTTCTGATGTGTTCATTTTTGGATTAAGTTGTTCATAAATGCAATAGGACTTCAAAATAAGAGTAAAAAGCCCCACATTTTATATTCTTCTAAAACCTTAATTTTTCCCTATAGTTTCACATTATTGCATCTTTTGGGACTGCCCCAAACTTGACATCCTTTTGCAGAGGAATACTCAAAATAGTAGATAGCTCATAATTTGTATTTGTTTCCTAACTCCTCTTGTTAGAACCTTAGGTACATACCAGGTATCATGGCTACAGGGCTGTGCTTTAGACCCCGTTTAGTTCCTTGAATGCACCTCCTAGATAGGGTGACCAGATGTCCCAATTTTATAGGGACAGTCCTGATTTTTGGGTCTTTTTCTTATATAGGCTTCTATTACCCCTCACCCCATCCTGATTTTTCACATTTGCTGTCTGGTCACTCTACTCCTAGCTTCATACATCTTATGCTGGGTGGAACCACATGGTCCAGCCACTCAAACTGATTCTCTGGGCTTCCCAACTGTGTTAACACAGATCCAACTCTGCTTTACTACCTGTAGGCGTTTCCCTATAGGAGCCTATGACAACCTAGGTTTGCAGAGATGCAGAAACAGCAACTCCAAAACAAAAGCTATCTATTCACTCCTCAAAAGGTACAAAGCAAGTAAAGCCAAGGGTAAAAATAATAAAGGCCTACACACACAAGTATTGCTTACAAAAGGTGTGGGTTCCCCTCAGCACAGTTAGATGCCATCTCCGGCAGGGAGAAACAGACTGCTCTTGCTGCAGTCTCTACCTTTCCTCTTCTTTGTGTGCTTGCCAGCAAGTCAGCTGTTCACTGACATGTCCTGGGCAGTGTCACCTAGCTTCCCAAATCTCCTCCCTTTCCGAGTGTCTTTGAAGTTTAGAATCCCTTTGATCTCCCTTGACCCCAGTCTTGAGAAAAGCAATCCATTTTAGCCTGGACCAACCAGATGGGATATCCTCCAATAATCAACTTTTCCCATTGTTTACTTCAGGCCTTTTAGCTATGCCATTGTTTGGTTTTCCTGTTGGTTTCTTCCTTAACAGTTTTTTTTATTATATTATTATTATTATTTAACTCCTGGTTAATATGAAACAGATAACCTGAGGGGCATATGCTATTTATAATAGACTACACAACTCCCTCATTCTCCACAGGAGGCTATTACTGTTTATTTATGCACCTTAGGTGTGTGGGGTACTTCACAGGCAAATAAAGACAAGGTATTTGTCCTGAGGATCTTTTCCTCTAAGTTAAGGCCAAGAACTGACTTCTAAATGCTGACCAATGTGGACCAAAGATGTATTACATTTAATTGGTGGTTCCCCTACAGCCTCCCTCTGTTTTTCACTGGCTGCAGAAAGTCAATACAATTCATTAAGTAGAACTTCTGACTTGCCTTTTCCAAAGTGTTATGAAGTGGTTACCGACCACTGTTTTGCTGATATGGGATTAGATAAAAGCCCAAAATTGGGTTAGGGGTATCTGTTCTTCAGGTTCCAATATGCTGGCGAAATCCAGAGATCTCCAGAGGAAACAGCATGACAGAAACTACCATGCTGGATCAGAACAGGCAATAGTCCAGTATCCTGTCAGTGATGCTGGCCAGTATCAGATGCTTCCAAGGAAGGTGCAAGAAATTCTGCAATGGGCAGTTATGGGATAATCTGCCACCAAGAAAGTTTTCCTCAGCAGTTAGAAGTCAGCTGATTTAAGCACTAACTTATTTTCAAACTCACACATTTGATGGAGAGGTGTTTAGGTTCCTATGGTATTCCTGAACCTGTGAAGCAATATTAAGTTCAGAAGGGATTAACAACTACAAACTATATTTTCATTAGGTTATTGAAAGAGTTCAAATTATATGAGAGTGAGAGTCAGTCAATGGATACCTGCGCAGATAAGGACCCATTTTGCACACACAAATTCAGGTTTTCTAACTGTTTTGTATGGGGGTACAACCCAAAATATTGTGGTTACCTTTTTACAGGGCCCTTTGACAATATGACCCTATTGTATTTTGTCTATCAGTAATATATATCAGATTGTCTACCCTGCGCTCTGATATACTGACTCAGGTTTTTGGCTTTCCTCTGATACACAATGAATGAAAAACCACCTGTGCGTAATATGTCCATATTTTCTACTTTGAATTTTCAGTGTAGAAGACAAGTTTTTAAATAAAATCATGACTTCCTATGTATAAACATGTTTCTCATTGCCTCATGCGACAGGAAGCTTAAATGAGGTAATGCAGCAAGATCAGAGATGAAAGACTATACACAGTCAAAATGCATATGTTATGGCAGGTCAGTAGCATGCTAAACAGAAACATGAGAGGTTTGTTTTTAGCTTACTTTGTGAAGTTGAGAAGAACAAAGTAAAACATTCTACTAAATTAGCATGTAAGAAATTAGGATTAAAAATGTCTTCCAGCTGCCTGAGATATATTGAATGTTATTTCTCAGTGCTTTCAAGAACTTGGAGGATTTGGCTTGACAGTTGCAAAGGAAACATCAGTTCTTCAGTGACACAGCTAGCTTTTTGAAAGCCTTTTAATATCAGTTAGAATTATGGAGGAAGATGGATCAGTTCAGCACTCTTTCACCATCTGCTAAATAAACTCCAGGTTGATTCTTATCTTTGTCAAAATCTGTGTAAAGTGCCTTGTGTGTTCCATGTATCTGAAGTGGCCAGCTTTCACTTAAGGTGAAAGATTTTATGTGGACCACATCTGAGCAGAAGTCAGGTTTAATTAGTCAAAGACGAAGATAATGTACCTGGAAAGACTGATCAAGTTCACCACTCTTTATTGCATAGACTACTGAAAGCTTATTCAAAGGTTCCAGCTCCTCCTTTTGCAGTTAATAGCACAAAACCAAAATCATTTGTCTATAAATAATCTCTCCTTCATGAAAAATGCAATATTCAGGCAGTCGTTCCAAGAAGTCCAGACTCTGTGCTCTTTTTATAATAGTCTTCTTACTATTTTGCATTCCTATGAGTTATGCTTAACAGGATTTGACCAGACGCTAAATAGATCCCAGATGTCTTTTTTGTATTTTATAATCAGTTTTATGACACATTTATGCCAGCCATATATTACCAGAGGACCCTTTAGATAAATGCTAAGAGATGTTTGTAGACAGGGAAGACAATTCTTCCATTATAGCACAGGCAATGTACATTGGGAATGTACATTAATCCTAACAGGTGTTACAAGCATTAATCCACTCATTTAATGAGCAGAGAATAGCTCCCAGCATCTTTTATATCACTGTCTAAGTCCATGTGGAAAATGACTAGGAATCCATTCAAAAACTCTGAAAAGCCATGATGGGTGAACCTCAAAAAAGGTTTAAAGTTCTGTTCAGCTAAAGAAGTTAAATTGCTGCTTATCCAAAGGAGAACTTCTAAAATCTGCACTCTCTGGCTGAAAATCTCACAAGAACAATTTGTCTCAAGATGGGTCCCCCCCTACGTCCAGGTGGGCTAGAAATACTATGACAGCCTGTCTCACTGTATATTGGCATTTCTAGTCCAACCTGTATGAAAGTAAAGTCTGTCAATTAGAGATGTTAGTAGATCTAGAACAACATGAACAAATAGTTGTCTCCTCTCCCTCACAGTATCTTGCTGCAAGTTCTTCCCAAAGAGCATGTTTCATCAGCAAACTAAACTGGATTACTGAAAACTTCCTATATAGAATATGTGACTAGGACTGACCAGAACAAGAATTGTATCAAAGTTTCAAAATTCTAAAACTTGTTGAACTCTGATTTGGTTTCAGGATTTCTCTTTAGAATGCATGTAGTTCCCGGGGTACATAGTGAATCCCTGGCACAGTCAACAGCGCCAGCTGTGTGCCATGCTCCCTGCTGTTCACAGCTGCACTGCTGCATCCGAGTCTAGTTCCCAAGGATCCATTCTTAAGCCACAATCCTGCAAACACCCATGAAGTTAAGTCTACATACCTGATTAGTCCCATTATCGATAATAGGACTACTCATGTCGAAAGTTAAGCACATGTATAAGTGTTTGCAAGATTGGGGTCTTCATCCTCCCCTTGACGGGAGGAATCTAGTCTTTCCTACCGCATTAAGTTCCTTGCCTCTGAATGCCAACAAGATTTCTAATTGTGGTGGGTTTAATTAGGTGGACTCAAAACACTGGGAAATAGACCAATAAAATCATGACTATTTACATGATTGACCCATGTGGTTAAGTCACAGGTGAAGATGACTAGAGTGACTGATTTTTAAAACAACTTTTGATTGTTCTATAACAAATTGTGTCCAAACACTGAAGCTGGTCATCCATGAACTTTGGGAACATTTAGATCTGAACCCAACCCTTAAGCACTCACATCCTGCTCTAAGTCTTACAGCATTTTAAATTTTCACAAGATCCCTTGCTGTTCAGCAGCTGCTACAGCCACTGGAGTCAAGTCTTGTAGTTTAGGCAAGAACCTATCATTTCAGATGATTATTTGAAGTTTCGTCTCAATTTCTGTGTGGGAAGAAATTGATTTGAGATTGCAGTCCAAGCCATATGCAATATTAATACACATTCACAGATACTACTTCAGGAAATGTCTCATTAAGGTTCGCCTCTCTAATGCAGAACTGGATAGTTTCAGAGAAAACAGTGTATAATGCCTGCCCTTTGACTGACTGTCAAAAAGGTTGATGTTTAGTTTTGAAACCTGCCAATATTTCAGCATCTCTGGAACAGACAAGCTGCCAGATTTCCTTTGGGGAGGAGAGACAGACACAGAGAGAACTTTGCATCAGCAGCATGAGTGCGATTGATATGGGACCAGATCCTGCAATACTTACTCCAGCCTTACACAAGCAGACCTCTCACTAACTAAAGATTCTAGGATTTGCCTCACTGACTTCAGTGGTAGTTTAGATGGAGGAGGATTCCAGGATTTTGCACACAAATTAAATTGTTCTGAATATTTTACAAGATTTCCTTTTCAAAGAGCCATAAGCTTTGCATAAGCATAAAATTCATAGTAAACAGTAAATACCTGACCAATAATTCTCAAGGGACAGAACTGTTTAAACATATCAGTGATCACTGCAAATGCATGTTTAATTCGAGGATGGCACATTTAACCATAGAATATGAAGAGCTGCATGAAATCTATGTGCTCGAGTGTATTGTGAATGGCTTATTAATTGGAACTGGTCACTAACATGGGTAGTTAGTTTTAAGGGGTCACATATTTCATTATTAATGGCTCACTGGCTGTTCACTATAAATGGATTTGATAGAATCAATGTAGAAAACTAAAGGTAGATGAACTACCATTAGTTTCCATTCAGAAGTTAGTAGAAATTATGGGCTAGATCCTTAGTTGTACAGACTTACAGCAGCAGGTCTGTTCCCAGATCTCCCTGGCAGCCTTGGGAATCTGTGGAACCCACTCTTCATTGCCAGCCTACCCCCTCTTAAACAGCCTTCTGAAAGCCCTAGGTTTGGGGGTGGGGGGGACGGTACTACAGAGACTCTTAGGGCTAGAGCTACAGAGCGATTTAGGTGCTTAATGGCCACTTTAGGCACCTAACTTGAAAATTTAGATCCTCAAAACTTCCACTCAGCTGTAAAGTCCTTAGGCGCCTAAGGCTACATCTACACTATGAGTAGAGGTGGAATTCCCAGCTCACGTACACATACTCAATTAGCTCTTAACCTAGTACACTAAAAGTAGTAGTGTAGCCATGGTAGCATGGGCAGTAGTGACAGACCAGCTGCCCCAAGTACAAACCCTACTGAACCCAGGGCCGGCGCTTCCATTTAGGCGACATAGGTGGTCGCCTAGGGCACCAGGATTTGGGGGGGTGGCATTTTGCCGCCCTCGGCGGCGGTGGGTCCTTCACTCGCTCCGGGACCCGCCGCGGATGTGCCCTGAAGACTGGGAGCGCGGAAGGACCCCCCCCCCGCCGCAGAATTGCCGACGACGACCGGGAGCGCAGAAGGACCCCCGCCTAGGGCACCAAAAACCCTGGCGCCGCTCCTGACTGAACCCCATGGATACATAGTCAGGGCAGCTAAATTGTGCCACTGCTCATGCTGCTGCAGCTACACTACTATTTTTAGCATGCTAGCTCAGATGAAAGCTAGCATATATTATGTTTACAAGACAAGTTTCAACCCTTGGAATCTAAAAGAAGTCTGCCAGTGTGTGATCCTTTCTTGGGGCATCCAGAACGAGTCAGTCACCCTTCTGCCTTAAAAGGAGAGGAATTTGGTGGTGTAACACTGTGTGACAGTTCCCTAACACATCACTCTGATAGCTAGCCAAACTTCTTAGCACACAGCCATTCCTAACCTTATCTTGCAGGTTAACCCTTGGTGTTCTTCCGTTCCCAACTGTCCAGAAGAGTCTCCCTGCAGCATCCAGCAAGTCACCAGATTCCCATAAAGTCATCTGTCTGCAGAGAGACTACACACCAGTTTGTTGGCTTAGGTGAGGATGCACACCTCACTAACAGCAGTGATGAATTTATAATAAAAAAAGTTTGAGATTCAAGTGATACTAAGTAAAGATAACAGAAAAAAGGTTACAAATGGGGGAAAAATCATGCTTTCTAGTGACTACAACTTAACAGGATACAATCCTTGTCTAAAGCAGTTCTCTCACCTACCGCCACTTTAGTGTCACCAATCTCACATGGCTGGGGATCCACTGTCAAGGGAATGCAAAGAACTCTGCCCTCTGTTTCCTCAGTAATTGATATCAGGAGGCCATTAGTCCCCAAAGGTCATCTTTGCCTCAAGAGTCAGGATGACCCCCTGAGGTTCAGATTGAGATGTGGCCTCCAGTGTGATGACGCCATGCTGTTTCTGCATCATCCAGAGGGCTATTTACCTCAGATGCAGATGAACTGCCCACCGTCTCTGGCATCATCATGCTCAGTTTACATTAGACACACCGGCAAATCAACACGCCTTTGTTGAAGACACACTTGTTTGTCAATTCTGTGCCCCAAAAATGTTATAAACATATTTCCAGCACACAGACATAACTCATTGCATGATGTATGTACCGAAGGTATGTAAAATTAATGATCAGTGTCACCAGCTTTTATGTAAAAAGTCATTCAACACTCTTTGCAGATAAATACTATGACAACAATGTGTTAGGAATTACAGAAGTGGGCATTGAGTTGGCATTGAGGGGCTTTTAGGGTCATACAGTGGACATTAGGCATATTCATTGGAGCAGGGACTTGAAGCAGACTCTCCCACATCCCAGAGAAGTGCCCTAACTAAGAAAAGAAAATAACAATTTCTTGAGTTTGCCAGCAAAGCAAAGGTACTGCCACTCACAGCAAAGACCCTCATTTATAATTTAAGACCTTCCTTTGACTTATAGCAGTGATTTTCCTCTCAGAGTAGAACTAATTTGCGTAAGCACATACTAGGGAAAACTCAGGGGGGAAAGCTATTATTCAGGGTGCTTCTAGCTCTGCTCAAACTTAAGGTTGCCTAATGCTTCCCATGAGTTGCCCTTAGCTTTTCTAAGTTTCCACTATTTGGGTTGAAGTTTCCCGTGTCAGGTGTGCACCTCATGCGTACTTTTTTTTTTTTTTTGATGGTTTCAGGTAAAATGGTTCCACTGTTTTACAGAATGAAAGCAGGTGAAATAAGTTGTTTTGCCCATATTGAAAATATTCTTACAACTGGTTTTGAGAGAAACTCTAGCATCTCCCATGCTTTGGAGCAGAAACTTGAAATGCATCAGGGGGTGCATTCTGATGCCAGGAGCTTGCCTTTTCCTAGCCTCATGAAAATCTGCCCAAATTTGGCCAAGTTGTGAGCCTCTGAAAAAAATGTCAGTTCACTCAGACTTTAGTTTGGGAGCTAAGTTCTTCTAAGATTCTTCATGGAGCATACTCCAGCCTTTCACAGCAACTAGTCATAGTTACCAGATTGTGTCTGTGCCATTCCCACAAAGTAACTGAGTATGCGCCAAACCAGGGACATGGGGGTTGAGCAGGACTCCCCCATCAATTCATCGTCCTGGACAAGGCAACTGTGGTATCAGGCACAGGAGTGGAGAACAGGGAGATTGTCCTTCTTGTGCTCTCAATACTCTTGCTGCATGGAAAAGGAACAGCCAGCCTGATAAAAGTGGGAAGGGTGGAGGGTGTGGTGCTTGGGAGGGTTGAATGGGAGCAGAAGGCAAGGGGAGCATTGGTGAATTGGATGGGAGCACAAGCCAGGGCTACTCCTGGGGTTGTGCTTGTCCCTACTTGCTCAGAGCTATGTCTGAAGTCAGTCTACCTCAGAGTTTGCACAGGTTCAGATGCTGCCACCTTACTCACAATTCTCTCTTGGGCAGGGAATGTAGACCCCTGTACCAACACCCCAAATCCTGTCACCTTCCTCAACCCCTACATAAAGTAGAATCATACTGATTCCACCCTTGTTTCTTCATGTGAACAATCTGGCTCTCAGCATGAATGTGAAACCCAAGCATCTACACCCAGATCCATCCTACGTCTTCATTGCCTGGGATCAAGAATGTCTGATGAGGTGGCAGGGGGAGGAAAGTGAGACACTATTTAGATTTCCTAGCCTTCTTTCAACCATATAGTAGAGAGAGACCAAAGATGAGAAATCTGAGGATACTTGATCAACTTCAATCAAGTATTAAAGTTATAGTATTTGAACTGGTGCCTCAACTGTTAATTACATTTATATTTGTTAAGTGACCATTTAGACCCTGACCTAAATCAAACTGAGAATAGTGGGGCTACTGGCTGTTTATAAACATTTTGCTGGATCAGTCCTTTAAAGTAGATCTGAAGTAGGAAACCAGAGATTCCTCCCCTCCCCAAGGCAACACAAATAAAGAGGACTTTTAAATTGGACTTTAACTATCAAAGAACCAGTGGGATTGGGCAAATGCCCCTACAGCTAGTGTGAAAGCAGAGCATCCACGTGGATAGCCCAGACCTCTGGTGAACCTCCAGGCATCTACTGGTTCTGGGCACTGAACATCTGGCTTTTATTACAGGGGTCAAACATTGTCTGTTCCTCAAAGAATCCTCTTCTGTATAGGTTATTCCCACACAGGAGAGAATGAGACACTGAATAGTGAGTTCAGGATTTGGCCCATTGCTTTTGGATATGTACAAGCATAAATGGATTTTATATCTATTTGAAGTCTAATTGTGTCTACTGTTTATTTAGGAGATTGTTTTCTTTTGTAGATCCTGTGTGAACTGTTTTCGGCCAAGAAAGCAAGAAAATTTCCCATTCCTACCATCCATGAAAGCACTCCATTTAGTACTAGACCATGGCAGTGACAAATTTGTATATTATTTGATCTGAAAAATACTTCAATTTCAAACAAAAACCAACTTCTGAAAAATCAATACTATTTTAGTATTGTGAGGTTAGAACAAATCTAGGAAGAACACAAGACTAGCTAGATAGAACGTGATAGAGAAAGAGAATCACAAGGTCAGGGTTTCTTGCTGAGGGTAAAGTTTCCAAAGCCAGAAAATTAATCTTTTCATGAAAAGATAGTTCATTTTGAAAAATGGGTATATATATACTTGCTAATGCATCTAACCAGTATAGGCACTAGAAGCCAGGGTGGTAACAAGAAAAGAATCAAGCTAAATTTGAAAAGTTTTTAACTTAATGGTTTCATTAGAAAGTTGCTATCACTGATCATTTCTAATTCTTTTCAGTTTCTCAGCCTGAATTAAACTAGCAGGCCATATTAAGGTAAGTGTTTTCAGATCTCCAAGAAGAGATTACGCCAAAAGTCTATTTGTTTTCAGTTAGTGTTTTTCATTTAGCGTATAACATGATTTTGGAATGTTTTCTAAGAGGGTTAAATCAGGGCACCTCATTACCAGAAAGCAACTGATGAAGGGCCTAAGCCAAGCCTCACTGAAGTCAGTGGAAGACTCCTATTGACTTTAATGGGCTTGGATCAGGCTGGTGACAAACACCACCATTGGTTGTGGGACTAACGGAATTATTCTGAGCAAAGAGATATGTATTTTTAAGAGTAGGATATAGCCACTGCCCTGAACACTACAACATCACTATTGCAGTCTGTAGTGATTAGGACCATGACTATAGAATACTATTAGAAGCAGCCCTGTCTAAGATGGCCTTAGAACTCTGGTTAACCCAATCCACCAAAACTGGATTTAGAACACTGTTTAGATCCATCATAGGGGAGGCAACAACATTTAACCCAATGCTAAAAGCCACATTATTGGCTTCTAGGGTCCAGTCTACACTAGAAATATTTGTAACTATACTCAAGAGGTAGGTAGCACAGTGAAGTTTAACGGTATTACTGTTATATGTTTCAGTTACACCTAGAGATCCCAATTCCAGTGCTTCACCACCCTCCTAGTGAAATAGTGTTTCCTAATATCCAACCTAAACCTCGCCCACTGCAACTTGAGACCATTACTCCTTGTTCTGTCATCTGCTACCACTGAGAAAAAGTCTAGATCCATCCTCTTTGGAACCCCCTTTCAGGTAGTTGAAAGCAGCTATCAAATCCCCCCTCATTCTTCTCTTCTGCAGACTAATAATCCCAGTTCCCTCAGCCTCTCCTCATAAGTCATGTGCTCCAGCCCTCTAATCATTTTTGTTGCCCCCTAATCATTTTGAAGCACAGAGAGGGCGCAATGGCTGGGCTACGCTTAGTGGCAAAAGCCAGAACAGAACCCAGGTTTCTTGACTCCTACTCCAATGCCTTATCCATTGGACTGCACCATCTCTCCACTGCCTTAAAACTGTAGTATAGCAAGTTTTATATGGTATTGCCTAACCCTGCCATTCTGGGGCATCATGTTATGGCATGCCTCAACTGTGCTAATATACACAAGAAGAATCTGCTGTGAGTTACATCTGTGTATAGAAGCTTGTTACAGTGAAGAGTTAATCCAGTTTTACAATGCCATTGAGTGCTGAATTTGGCCTTGGTCTTTAAATTGCCTCATGATGTGTTCTATTTCAGTTTCTTAATATGGAGCAGAGTTTTGCGGTTTTCCTGTTGCTGTGTGGTCTAAAGAATGTGAGATAGTGTAGAATTAGATATTGATCCTATTCCACAGGTACTGATTGGGCCTGGCCCTGATAGCTGCTGCAGAATGTGCTGCCAGATGTGCTATATGTAAGAGCCCTCTATCTTTGTCATTTTGATCAGTGACAAATGCGAGTGTCACAAAGTCAACTTCTCTACTCTAATACTATCACTTGCAAAGGCGCAAGCTCTCTTTCCATTATCTTTAGCAAGAAGCTTTTCAGAGATATTTAGTAAAGTAACTACAGAGCAATTGCTCTTATCTCTGCAGTCTCAGCTCTTGATCAGGGGAATAGCAATGCTGCAGTGAAGGGCTACCCAAACAAACACTGTTATTTTGATTCAGTTGTGTTTTCACCATTCACAAGATCAATACTGCAGTTATTCCACTTGCAGATGGACTGCAAATTAGCATCCTCAATGCTTTCTCCATTTTACTATCACATGTTTCTGAAAACAATTGGTTTGTATGTTCACTTTAAGGTATCGAAGGAGAATGATGCACAAAGTTGTGTTGAAAGACTCAGTTAAGCAGTTTTTCCAACAATACCCAGCAGTTGCAAGTCTCATACATGTTGCACTCATTCCAAGTGGGTAAAAACAATTGACATCAATGGAGACTATTAAGGTATAGGAGTCTACTTGTGGCACAAGATATTACTCCACAATGTGAAAGTGATGCAACTGGGCCCTGATGGAAAGCTTTAAGTCCTCAAGGTGCTGTGCAAACATTTAGAATTAAGTATCATTGTCCTTATTTTAAAGATGGTGATGCTAATGAAGAAAGGCAACTTCCCCAAAGTCACAGAAGAGCCATAATTAGAACTCAGAAGTTCTTGGCATCTAGTCCTATACCCAGACCATTAGATGACAACTCTCTATACATATGTACACTTTTGACCAATTAAATAAGCGTGAAAATTCAAGATTTCAAATAAAACTTTTTCATATAAAAATCCCCATTTCTGTATTAATTTGTTACAGATCTCAATTGTTCTTCTAGGTAGAGCTCCAAGCAAGGGATAGTACACAGGCCACTCCCAGGATGGGTCAGCACAGGAGACTTTTAAGGCACTACTTTGCTCCAGGGAGTTAACTTGCTGCTAGTTTTTTCCAATGGCAAATTACTACCATCCATGCACTGGCTTATCTGTGCTGGCTGGCGCATTGGAGAAGCAGAACCAAGGCTCTGCCCATTTCCACCTGAATGTCCTCTGGCCACTTGAGTGGAAAGGCTTCCTCCTCCTCCTCCTCCTCCTCATGCCCCTTTGTGGGCAAGTAGTCCAAGCCACAAATAAGTACTACATTTGTCAATATCACTGATATGTGGCCATGACCGTATTACAGGAGCTGTGATAGACAAGGAATATTGGTGGGCAGTATCTGAAAACTATTTTCATGAGTTAAGATACAACTTACAGTGAAGCAGCATTATGAATAATAGCTCCCTCCTGAGTGACTATAGCTTCTCTATCACATACTTGGTTTTATCAAATTTTAATATATACACACTTCTCACAAGTGAGTAAAGCAGGCTTTAAAAAGCCACATGTACTGTGGGCTGAGCTTATTTGCTGGTGACTGAGAACACTGGGCCAAATTTCCTTCCTCCATTATGCACATGCCTGTGTGTTTGCAGAATTGAGCACACTATTTTTTCCAGTGCATTTCACTGTGGTTCAAAGCATGCAGTAAGTCAGCCAAGGAATGACACGCGTAAGTTGTTTTTCCAATGTCATTTTTGTACATCTGAAGATTTGAAATCTAAACACCATTTTCTCACTTGTTTTGCCAATGTGTTGCATTAAAATAAGCCAGACATGTTTCATACTGTTTTAAAATTCAAATCCTGAGGCATCTCACTCACATCCACCTGCATGATAATTTATTTATGATGGAAACTAATAGAAAATAAATCATTGCAGTATTGAAACTATAGGTTAAGAATTCTTGTAACAATTCCAGTGAATGGTTCAAAGGCTTCTATAAAGGACAGAATTATATACAGGTTTCTAGAGAACAGGTTTACTTGTTAAATTCTGTAAGAATGGATATCAAATGTAAGAATACCAGCTAATTCTATTGAATCCCATAAATTTAATCAAATCAGTTGTATGGACTACATTAAGAAAAAAGCATTAGAGCAAAACACCTCTGACAACTTTTAGTAAATGATAGACCTACAGTTAGAACAGATAAGTTAGACATGGTCAAAAATCCAGACCTAAATTTCCCTAACTTTGGATTGTTTGAAATGTAGATCCCAATTTGAGTCCTTTAGGAGATAATATACACCATGTGCCATATTTAAGTAAACAAGAATCCAAGATGATTAGGACAATGTAGGAGTCTACAACTCTGTGCTTTTTAAGCTTAGAACATTTTTTTTTTTACTGTGTAATAACCTTTAAATCACTATACAATTATGGTAAAAAGATGAAATTTAACAGCTCTTGCAATCACAAATTCTGCAGTTCAGCTTAACTACTCATTAATTCAAAGCTTCTACATTTGAAAGCTGAATTTTGCTTTGCATTTACATCTTAATGCAAGAGAAAGAAAAGTAGCAAGCTTAAAAGAAATTAGAGTCCATATATGCCTAGAATTTGCCTTCTGAAATTTCCTGTGAAAGCAAAGGCTTATGAGGTGCTTCTACTTAATTCTTTGGAACATCTCAGGTATCTGAATGAGATGCCACATTTCTTTAGCACAGCTACCTGCATGATTTGCAGTAGTTACTCAATTCCATCTTTCAGATTCCCCTCTCATATTCCCTTTTTACACCTATTCATGTACAAATCAAGTGTGGGATGGGAATATACTTAAGACAAAATACTGTAAGATACTAGACCACCAGAAGATTTGTTCCAGATATTGTCAGTCTGTCACAATATGCGGTCTTTTGAAAGACAGCATAAGAGGGGTATAGAACATTAAAGTAAAATTGAATTTATAAAACTAATTCAGAGCCTATGTAAACACTTATGGTTTTATGGCTCGGGGGGAAGAGGGGCGAGTTCTTTGACACACTGGGATCCTGCCACACTGACAGTCAGCAGAGGCTTTATAAGAAACGTAGTGAGCTTAAATCTTTCTTATAAAAAAAAGCTAACAAGCATGTAAATTACTATATTCTGACCATCATGTGTATGAAAGCAACTCAAAATTCAGCAGAGTGGACAAAGACAAGTCTGTAATTAATAAAAACTTCATCAGTAACAATTTTTGTATCAATATTGAGGTTTATCTTCCACAAGAAAAATATTAAGAAATAAGTTGCTACAGCTGGCTAAGAATAGTGAGTCAGTATTGAAGATGTCTGCCTGATGTGTACAGATGGGGCCAGATCCTGTAAGTCAATGGAGTTTCTCATCCAATCTATCCCACCTCCTTGTCCAAATAGTCCTCGTCCCCCTCCCATGCCCTGACTCCTTGTCATGCCTGTGGGTTGTTTTTTTTTAAAGGCTTAGAAGTCAGCCAAATTTGGGCAGTTTTTCCCCACTGGAACAGCAAGAAGAACTTCCCTGACATGAGGGCAACACCTCTGCCCAATTTTGAATCCCTTCTCCAAAGCATAAGGGAAGTAGAGCTTTTCAACAGAAGAGTTGTATGTTTTGTTTTTACCATGGGCAAAACAATGTCCCTCGCCCTTAGAAATGGCCAAACTATTTTTGCTAATGCTTCTCAAGACAAAGTGATGCCTGAGGCAGCCCCTAGCATGAAGATTTCAGCCCAAATGGTTAGAGTCTTCCAAAGTAACTGGAAACCGGATCTTACAAGCAAAAGCATCAGTGGTGCAACAACCTGCACCAAGAAACGAAAAAGTTAAGTATGCAGGGTGAAGGACATGCTTATGATGATGTCATCTATCAACCATGGTAGCTGAGATAAAGGTACACACTTCACCCCTGTGATGTATGGGGATCTGGGTTCTCCCACTTGTGTCATGCCTTGTGCATTTACTATGCCTTGTGCATTTACAAGCTTGTCTTTTTTATGTCTCTTCTTTATTTCCCCCCTGCCCCCTTATGGTTCTCTTTTGAGAATCACTGAAGCCATTGTGCTAGCTTCCTCCTAAGACACATACCTAAACTTCTGCTGTATATACTCTGTCCTGCTGTGCTAAGATGTTAAACACAGCAAGCTGCTTCAGCTCTTGAACAGCTTACAAGCCATTCTTTCTCAAAACACACTCTGTTATAAAGGTTCTCAGAAACTCGCAAACAGACTGAGGAACAAAATTTTTAAAAGGATTTCTATGGCACTGAAGAAAATTCAGTTCTTCTCTTTGAGTTCTGATTGTAGGATTAACTTCGTATCCATAAAAAACATGCTACTTCTGCTGTGGTCTTAGGGGAATTGTTCCCTTTAAAAAGGGACTGGGGAGAGAAGAATATATTACTTCCAAACTGATTCAGTTGATGTCAATGCAGACCGGGGGCTAGGAGATCCTTCCTGTCACCACCATTCTCTTCTCTTATGGCATTTAGAATTTGGCAGTGGCAGGGATCAGCATGAAGGCTGCTGTGAAAGTCTCAATAATGGCAGGCATCAGTATAGCAAATAAAGCCAACAAGTGACCCTAAAACCTGCTGAACCCTTTGACTATCGATACCGGAGTATATGGTTGAAATCATGGCCCTCCGTGTGTATCTACACTACACTCCAAGGCCAGGTAAGGATGCTTGAGCTAGCACACTAAAATAGCAGTGTGAATGTTATGGCACCAGCAGAGATTTTGGCTAGCCATCTATGCTCAGACGGGTCCAAGCTTGGGTGTCTAGGCACATTATTTATGCTTAGGTGTTGTTACATGGGCTTTGGTTGGCTCAGGAGTAGAGATGAAATATTGCTATGCAATTCCATGCACATAAACTGCTTGTCACATCATTTTAACAAGCTTATGACAACAAATATGAAGACCAGAACCTGCACACACTTGTTGTGGTGACAATTATTTGTATATCAGTAAAAACTCTCTCCTTTATAATTAACCTGACTCATTCTACACAAAGATCAATTTCATCCAAGGGTCTGACATCTTATTTACTCATCGGAAATATCCAATTTCAAAATGTTTTTGGTTTGTTTTTTGTTGTGACATGCCACATTGATCTGTTTCCTTATTTAGATTAGTGTAACCTTAATCAGATTTCCAGAGCAAACATGTTTACAAATTCAAGATTTTCCATGAGTTTTCTGCTACATTGGCAGAAAGTCTGTGGCTTCTCACACATCCTACCTGATAAAATACTCAGAGGAAGTGGAAGCAAAAGGTGCACAAATGCAGGCAAAATGAATTTGTTTAAGGATTCAAAGATGCAGAACATTTTTGCAGTGTTCACTAACCTCTAGTCTTCAAACACACTGTATATGAAGTATATGATACAGTATATTTATGTAAGTGGCAAAGTACTGTATGGCAAGTCATGCTGAAGGGCAACCAAGCAATGAAGGACACAAAACCAAAAAGTATCAAGGTGCAGAATTCTGAAGAGGTCAAAACACATCAATAAGACAGACACCACTAAAGCAACACCATTCCTCCATTAATAAGGATACTATGGAACACTGATGACTTCAATTGGACCTCTCAAATAACTGCTTACCAGTGTGGGACAGGGTGTGACTCCGTACTTTTAAGAAAATAAAGTGATGTTAGAACAAGATGGTCCCTGTCCTAAAGAGGGTACAGTATAAGTATATTGCAGGAGACAGATGGATACAAACAGGAAATACATTTCCTACGTGTATGTGATCTTAAAAGATGATCCATGCTCAGAAGTTCAGAGAAGAGTTACCCCCATCCTCAAATTGCATCTGCCAATATGTGGTGAGAAAATGTGTGCATTGCTTGTAAAAAATCACCATTCAGTGGATGCTTTTACAAGCTATGCTGAGACGCAGACTGTATAGTAGAGAGCAAACATGAGCTCAGATAAGAAACAAGAACAATTAGAGACAATAGGGTATTATATTCAAGAACAAAGTATTGTGTGCTCTGGTGGCAGTCCCTGTACAGTGTCTAGTCAATTTATTTTGGACTGATAACTATGGCATAGAGATTTTTAAGTACTGTTAGCTTTACCTGGAAAAAATCCAAAGCATTCATACCAGAAATAGAAATCCCTGCTGAGATGCTGGACCATCAACTGAAACAGCAGATTCCATCTACTTAAATGCACACTTGGGTAAAACCTATTATAGCAAAAGAGCTCTGTCAATATCAAGGACAGTAACATTGTGTGGCTGCTGGTATAGAACAGATTAGGAAGATGCGAATGAGCACTATATATTGGAAACTGCTAGCGAGTTTGTAGTGCTTGAGTTGAGTCAATGCCAGAAAACATCTTTTAGTCTGGGATGGACAACCTTACTCCTGCAATACAGATTCTAAAGCTATTCTCAGTTGCCTAAGCTAGAAACAATACTACAGGCTGAGAGATGTTACTACAGAAGAAGAGTTACCAATCTTAAAGTTTTATAAAATCAAATTTAGCCCTATTTTTAAAAAGGGTCAATTCATTGATGTCAGTGAAAGTTGTACTTTCTGAAATGGATTCATGCTACAGAAGTGAATTATGCCACTTATGCAAGGGGCAAATCTGGTCTTCAAATTACAATCCTTCATCTTTTCATCAGCAAGGTTGAAGAGACTATTGTAGCAGGGCCGCCCAGAGGATTCAGGGGGCCTGGGGCAAATCAATTTCGGGGGCCTCCTCCATAGAAAAAAGTTGCAATACTATAGAATACTATATTCTCGTGGGGGCCCCTGTGGGGCCTGGGGCAAATTGCCCCACTTGCCCACCCCTCTGGGCGGTCCTGTATTGTAGCCCTAAATGTGTCTCTCCTATGAATTTCTCTCCACACTAGCACATTTCAGATCTGTACATCTTTGCCTATGCATTTTGTAAATTTGTACTTGTTGGGACCAGATTTGAGACAGTACCGTACACATGAACCCAATGTGCTAGTCTCTTTTACAAGTTGATTCACTTATTTGGTGCCTAACTGTGAGATGAGCTCCTCCCAAAATCTGGCCCTTTGTACATATTTGGCCCACATAAAGTGTCATAGAATCATAGGGTTGGAAGGGACCTCAGGAGGTCATCTAGTCCAACCCCCTGCTCAAAGCAGGGCCAATCCCCAACTAAATCCCCAAATGGTCTCCTCAAGGATTGAACTCAACTCTGGGTTTAGCAGGCCAATGCTCAAACCACTGAGCTATCCCTCCCCCGACATGTTAAATTGTTTTGCTCCTTAAGATTTTTATAACAAACAGACTGACTGTCAGAATTACAGAGCTGAACCTGACCCAAATATAAATAAAGACTATTAATTTTTGGAAAGTGTTCACATGTGCGTTTACTGGTCACATTCATTCCCCTTGTGTGTTTGCTATTTATGAACATAACAGCTACCAACTTTCATTAGCACCGTGTTTTAAAGAAAGCTAATTTCAATATCCCATGGGTGAGTATTCATAGGAATTGAGTTTTAAATTTGTATGAGTATTCATGCTGCACATTCTACAGGCTCTTCTATAGTCAAGGATCACAGACAATGCCATGATAAGTCAGATGGTCTCACTACTAAACAACGCTGCTTGGATTTCAAACATTCACAATTTACACATATATTAAGTGTCTGAACAGATATGAAGTTAGAGTGCTCACAAAATAGTTTCTGGAAAATGTAGACATGGATAGCTAATGTGATATCACTCACCTCTACTTACAAATTAAATGAGAATTAGAAAGCATTTCAGACTTTGTTCTTCCAAAAAAACAAGCCTCTGATGTTAGTCAGTATTACTGCACCTCCTCTGGGTCATCAAGTGCATTTGAATAGTTTTATCTGTCTAGACTGCAAGCTCCTTGGTACAGGTACCATTTCTTCCTATGGTTTTTGTGCACAACTGAACTCATTATGAAAGTAAAAAATACATAAAAAAGCAATATGTATTTTTCTTTATTTTAGTGGGCACTAGCAACACTATAATTAAGGTTAAGACTAGCTTATCATTTAACAGATGAATATTCTATGTGCTCTAAAAGCAAGCATGTGGTGATGACTCTCCTGAAAATAACTATTCTTCATGGGGGTCGGGTAGAGTTTCAGAGGTCCAGATTTGAGATTGTTTGAGAAAGGGTTTCCAAGTATTTTTAACTCTTGAAAGTATTCAGCCAGCAACTTGTGGTCATAATCTATATAACTGTGCCCGTTGTCCCCACCTTACATCTTTTTGTTTAACAGACTTGTGCCTTACATAACATTAGACCCTAATGCTGTAAAGAGTTTGGCCTGGTCTACACTATGAGTTTAATTCGAATTTAGCAGCGTTAAATCGAATTAACCCTGCACACGTCCACACAACGAAGCCATTTATTTGGAAATAAAGGGCTCTTCAAATCGATTATTGTTCTCCTCCCCAACGAGTGGAGTAGCGCCAAAATCAATATTGTCATTTCGAATTAGGGTTAGTGTGGCTGCAATTCGATGGTATTGACCTCCGGGAGCTATCCCACAGTGCACCATTGTGACCACTCTGGACAGCAATCTGAACTCGGATGCACTGGCCAGGTAGACAGGAAAAGCCCCGCGAACATTTGAATTTTATTTCCTGTTTGCCCAGCACAGGAGAGCACAGGTGACCACAGAGAGCTCATCAGCACAGGTAACCATGCAGGCCGATAATCGAAAAAGAGCACCAGCATGGACCGTACGGGAGGTACTGGATCTGATCGCTATATGGGGAGAGGATTCAGTGCTAGCAGAACTTCGTTCGAAAAGACGAAATGCCAAAACTTTTGAAAAAATCTCCAAGGGCATGATGGAGAGAGGCCACAATAGGGACTCAGAGCAGTGCCGCATGAAAGTCAAGGAGCTCAGACACGCCTATCAGAAAACAAAGGTGGCAAATGGTCGCTCCGGGTCAGAGCCGCAGACATGCCGCTTCTAAGCTGAGCTGCATGCAATTCTAAGGGGGGCCGCCACCACTACCCCACCTCTGACCGTGGATTCCGAGGCGGGGGTAATCTCATCAGCCACACCTGAGGATTCTGCGGACGGGGAAGAGGAGGAGGAGGAGGACGAGCTTGTGGAGAGCACACAGCACTCCGTTCTCCCCAACAGCCAGGATCTTTTTCTCAGCCTGACTGAAGTACCCTCCCAAGCCTCCCAAGCCAGTACCCAAGACCATGACCCCATGGAAGGGACCTCAGGTGAGTTTACCTTTTAAAATATAAAACATGGTTTAAAAGTATGCATTTTTAAATGATTAATTTGCCCTGAGGACTTGGGATGCACTCGCGGCCAGTACAGCTACTGGAAAAGTCTGTTAACGTGTCTGGGGATGGAGCGGAAATCCTCCAGGGACATCTCCATGAAGCTCTCCTGGAGGTACTCCAAAAGCCTTTGCAGAAGGTTTCTGGGCAGTGCAGCCTTATTCCATCCTCCATGGTAGGACACTTGACCACGCCATGCTAATAGCAAGTAATCTGGTATCATTGCACGACAAAGCCTGGCAGCATATGGTCCCGGTGTTTGCTGGCATTCAAGCAACATCCGTTCTTTATCTCGCTGTGTAATCCTCAGGAGAGTGATATCGCTCATGGTAACCTGGTTGAAATACGGGAATTTAATTAAGGGGACAGAGATGGCTGTTCCTACTGGGCTGTTTGCCTGTGGCTGAAAAGAAATCCTTCCCTGCAGTTAGCCAAGCGCGGGGGGCGGGGAGGGGGAATTGGCGCATTTGGCTAGCAGGGATCTTCCCTGATACCAGCCACGTGGTGGGGGGAGGGATAAAGCAATCATCCCAGAGAATTGGATGGGGGGGGGTTAGTTTGTTTTCTGCTGCTGAAGGTTAACAGGAAAACCACAGCACTCAACGGGCTTTGCTTGGTATGTGGGAAAGGAGGGTGCAGAAGCCGAAAGACAATGGCTTACCATGGCCGCATGCAAGCCGAATTCTGTTGCCCAGACCTGCGTCTGTGATCTCTAATACCAAAGCCACAGGCACTCAATATTAAGATGCAAAATGTGACCTTGTACTGAAATCACATGTGCTATGTAATGTGAATAGTTTTGTTCACCGTGAAAGAGTATAAGCATTGTTCTGTAAAATGTATCTTTTTAAAAAACTTCTCTCCGTTTTTCCATCCCTCCAGCAGCTGCGAATTTTTCAAGCCTCCCTCCTCCGTCCCGAAGGCTATCTCAGATAAGGCAGCGGAGAAAGAGGACGCGAGACGAGATGTTCTCGGAAATAATGGAAGGCACCCACAATGAAAGAGCTCATTTGAATGAGTGGAAGGACAAGGTATCTAAGTACAGGAAAGATGCCAGTGAACGTGAGGTCATGAGGGACGCTCGAGATGAGAGGTGGCAGGCTGCAACGCTGGGGCTGCTGCGTGATCAAATGGACATGCTCCGGCGTCTGGTGGAGCTTCAGGAACGGCAGCAGGATAACAGATTGCTGCTGCAGCCGCTGTATAACCTCCCTCCCCCCTCACCATGTTCCATAGCCTCCTCACCCAGACGTGTAAGAACGCGGGGGGGGAGGGGAGGCTCCGTGCACCCTCCTAGTCCACCCCAGTGGACAGCCCAACCAAAAGGCTGTCATTATATTGAATTTTTTCAGTGGCCTTTTCCTTCCCTCCTATCCTCCTCCCAAACCCCACCCGGGCTACCTTGTCGGTTCTCTCCTTATGTTTATAATCAATTAATAAAGAATACATGATTTTTAAATGGTAGTGACTTTGTTTCCTTTAAAAGCAAGCTGTGATTTAAGGGGGGAGGGTGGTTTGCTTACAGGGAATGAGTCAATCGGCGGGTTTTCAACAAACAGAACTTTCACACCGTAGCCTGGCCAGTCACAAAACTGGTTTTCAAAGCTTCTCTGATGCGCAGCGCTTCCTGGTGTGATCTTCTAATTGCCCTGGTGTCTGGCTGCGCATAATCAGCAGCCAGGCGATTTGCCTCAGCCTCCCACCCCGCCATAAAGGTATCCCCCTTACTCTCACAGAGATTGTGGAGCACACAGCAAGCAGCAATAACAATGGGGATATTGGTTTGGCTGCGGTCTGACCGAGTCAGTAACGAGCGCCAGCGACCTTTTAAATGTCCAAATGCACATTCTACCACCATTCTGCACTTGCTCAGCCTGTAGTTGAACAGCTCCTGACTCCTGTCCAGGCTGCCTGTGTATGGCTTCATGAGCCATGGCATTAAGGGGTAGGCTGGGTCCCCAAGGATAACTATAGGCATTTCAACATCCCCAACGATTATTTTCTGGTCTGGGAAGTAAGTCCCTTGCTGCAGCCGTTTAAACAGAGTAGTGTTCCTGAAGACGCGAGCGTCATGAACCCTTCCCGGCCATCCCATGTTGATGTTGGTGAAACGTCCCTTGTGATCCACCAGTGCTTGCAGCACCATTGAAAAGTACCCCTTGCGGTTTATGTATTGGGTACCCTGGTGCTCCGGTGCCAAGATAGGGATATGGGTTCCATCTATCGCCCCACCACAGTTTGGGAAATGTGCAGGTCATAGTGGATGGCTTTGCTGCAATGGGATTCCCTGAGTCACTACCTTTCGTAGCAGCAGCTCAGCGATTGCTTTGGATACTTGCATCACAGCAGCCCCCACAGTAGATTTGCCCACTCCAAATTGATTCCCGACTGACCGGTAGCTGTCTGGCGTTGCAAGCTTCCACAGGGCTATCGCCACTCACTTCTCAACTGTGAGGGCTGCTCTCATCTTGGTATTCTGGCGCTTCAGGGCAGGGGAAAGCAAGTCACAAAATTCCATGAAAGTGCCCTTACGCATGCGAAAGTTTCGCAGCCACTGGGAATCGTCCCACACCTGCAACACTATGCGGTCCCACCAGTCTGTGCTTGTTTCCCGGGCCCAGAATCGGCGTTCCATGGCTATAACCTGCCCCATTAACAGCATGATCTCCAAAGCACCGGGGCCCGCGGTTTGATAGATGTCCATGTCCTCATCATTCTCGCCGCCGCGCTGCTGTAGCCTACTCCTCGCCGCCTGGTTTTGCAGGTTCTGGTTCAGCATAAACTGCACGATAACGCGTGAGGTGTTTACAATGTTCATGACTGCTGTCTTGAGCTGAGCGGGCTCCATGCTTGCCGTGGTATGGCATCTGCACTGTTCACCCAGGAAAAAGGCGCGAAACGGTTGTCTGCCGTTGCTTTCCTGGAGAGAGGGGGAGGATGTACCCAGAACCACCCGCGACAATGTTTTTGGTCCCATCAGGCATTGGGATCTCAACCCAGAATTCCAATAGGCGGAGGAGACTGCGGGAACTATGGGATAGCTATGGGATATCTACCCACAGTGCAACGCTCCAGAAATCGACGCTAGCCCAGGTACACGGACGCACACCATCGAATTAATGTGCTTAGTGTGGCCGCATACATTCGACTTTATACAATCTGTTTCCAAAATTCGAATTCTGTAAATTCGGATTAATCCCGTAGTGTAGACATACCCTTAAGGACATTTAACTTTATGCAGTGTGTAGTCCCATTGACTTCAATGTGGCTACTCACAGTAAAAGTACTTGAGCCAGTGCTTAATTTTGTAGGATCAAACATTTTTAAGATTACAAGCTTTTTGTGGCAGGGACCATATCTTCCTGTATATATTGCACTGAGCACATTGAGGTTGAATCTTATGGCTTCTGAATACTACTCTAACAACTACATAATTCATCTCTGCAAACTTTCCCTTTTGGGCCACAATCCTTAAATGCACTTAATGCCATTGAATCCTACAAGAGTGAGGAAGCTAGAATGGAAGAAGTAGAGCCTCCAAAGCTCATTCAAAAACAGCATAATTGACAACTTCAGTATGTGCCTGAAGTACAGCAAGGCACATCTTTCTGGCAGCAAGTCTACCTCTTTGCATATGTAATAGGACTGGGACAGATAGTTATAGTAGTAGTGGTCAGTTCCAGCCAAACTTGCTGTTCTGTAACTGATAGACTTACAAAGGGAGTGTTTTCTTGTATTGCAGGTGGCATTTAGAGAGCAGAACACACATTTACAAACAGAAATTTAACTCCCCTTTAGTTTACTACTCAACAGGCAGGGTTGTAGGTGACAGTGCTGAACAAGAAGACAAACTGGCACAAATGTAAATATTACCAAACTTAGAAACTTGCTGAACTAACCAAACTGATACACACTTCAAATCAGTGTGATGTCAGGCCTGTTCTCCCTGGAGTCAATAGAAATTTTGCTATTGATTTTATGGGATCAGGCCCATTTAAAAGATTCTCCCTTTAAGTGAGAGTTAAATCAAAAATCTTAAGAAAGATGCAAGAAGGTAGCAACACCTATTGCATTTCCTTATTTAAAAAAAAAATAAGTTTAATAAAAGAAAAAGTCAAGGACTACAATTCTGCACTGTTAGGGGGATGATCTAGATGGTCTAATAAGTTTTCTCCATCTCTAACTTCATGGTTCCATATCTAGTGTTTAGTTTCAAAGGGGTAGCTGTGTTTGTATCAGCAAAAACAATGAGGAGTCCTTGTGGCACCTTAGAGACTAACAAATTTATTTGGGTATAAGCTTTCGTGGGCTATAACCCACTTCATCAGATGCATAGAGTGAAAAATTCAGTAGGCAGGTATAAATATACAGCACATGAAAAGATGGGAGTTGCCTTATCAAGTGTGTGTGTGTGTGGGGTGGGGGGGTCAGTGCTAACGAGGATAATTCAGTCATGATGAATGTGGCCCATTCCCAACAGTTGACAAGAAGGGGTGAATAACAGAGGGAAAATTATATTTTGTAGTGAGACAGCCACTCCCAGTCTTTATTCAGGCCTAATTTGATTGTGTCAAGTTTGCAAATTAATTCCAGTTCTGCAGTTTCTCGTTGAAGTCTGTTTTAGAAGTTTTGTTGTTGTTGTTGTTGTTGTTGTTAAGAATGACCATTTTAAGTCTGTTATTGAGTGTCCTGGGAGATTGAAGTGCTCTCCTACTGGTTCTTGAATGTTACAATTCTTGATGTCTGATTTGTATCCATTTATTCTTTTGCATAGAGACTGTCCGGTTTGACCAATGTACATTGCTGGCACATGATGGCATATATCACATTGGTAGATGTGAAGGTGAACGAGCCCCTGATGGTGTGGCTGATGTGGGTAGGTCCTATGATGGTGTTCCTTGGATAGATATGTGGACAGAGTTGGAAACGGCGTTTGTTGCAGGGATTGGTTCCTGGGTTACTGTTTCTGTTCTGTGGTGTGTAGTTGCTGGTGAGCATTTGCTTCAGGTTGGGGGGCTGTCTGTAAACGAGGACTGGCTTGTCTAAGGTCTGTGAGAGTGAGGGATTGTCCTTCAGGATAGGTTGTAGATCCCTGATGATGCTCTGGAGAGGTTTTAGTTGGGTGCAGGGCCGGTGCTACCATTTAGGCAAACTAGGCGGTTGCCTAGGGTGCCAAGATTTAGGAGCGCCAAAAAGCGGTGCCCCCAATTTTTTTACAGCGTTCCTACGCCCCCTCCCTGAGCGCGCAGTTGCCGCTCCAATTCTCCCGCCTCCCAGGCTTGCAGCGGCAATCAGCTGTTTGGCGCCGCAAGCCTGGGAGGGGAGGAGAATTAGAGCAGGGGCGGCATGCTCGGGGAGGGGGCGGAGCAGAGGTGAGCTGGGGTGGGGAGCTGCCGCACGGCTCCCCGGGGGGGGGGGGGGAAGCTGCAGCAGGGCCGGGGGGGGCGCAAGGTGACGGCGCAAAACTTCCTTGCACCGGCCCTGGTTGGGGGGCTGTAGGTGACGGCTAGTGGTGTTCTATTACTTTCTTTGTTGGGCCTGTCCTGTAGTAGGTGACTTCTAGGTACCCTTCTGGCTCTGTCAATCTGTTTCTTCACTTCCCCAGGTGGGTATTGTAGTTTTAAGAATGCTTGATAGAGATCCTGTAGGTGTTTGCCTCTGTCTGAGGGATTGGAGCAAATGCAGTTGTATCTTAGGGCTTGGCTGTAGACAATGGATCGTGTGATGTGGTCTGGATGAAAGCTGGAGACAAGTATAGCGGTCAGTAGGTTTCCGGTATAGTGGTGTTTGTGTGACCATCTCTTATTTGCACTATAGTGTCCAGGAAGCGGATCTCTTGTGTGGACTGGTCCAGGCTGAGGTTGATGGTGGGGTGGAAATTGTTGAAATCCTGGTGGAATGCCTCAAGGGCCTCTTTCCCCTGGGTCCAGATGATGAAGATGTCATCAATGTAGCGCGAGTAGTGGCGCTAGGGGACAAGAGCTGAGGAAGCGTTGTTCTAAGTCAGCCATAAAAGTGTTGGCATACTGTGGGGCCATGCGGGTACCCATAGCAGTGCCGCTGAGTTGAAGGTATAAATTGTCCCCAAATCTGAAATAGTTATGGGTGAGGACAAAGTCACAAAGCTCAGCCACCAGGTTTGCCGTGACATTATCGGGGATACTGTTCCTGGCAGCTTGTAGTCCATCTGTGTGTGGAATGTTAGTGTAGAGGGCTTCTATATCCATAGTGGCTAGGATGGTGTTTCCTGGAAGATCACCAATGGATTGTAGTTTCCTCAGGAAGTCAGTGGTGTCTCGAAGATAGCTGGGAGTGCTGGTAGCATAGGACCTGAGGAGAGAGTCCACATAGCCAGACAATCCTGCTGTCAGGGTGCCAATGCCTCAGATGATGGGGCGTCCAGGATTCCCAGGTTTATGGATCTCGGGTAGCAGATAGAATACCCCCGGTCAGGGCTTTAGGGGGAGGTGTGTGTAGATTTGTTCCTATGCTTCTTCAGGGAGTTTCTTGAGCAGATGGTGCAGTTTCTTTTGGTAATCCTCAGTGGGATCAGAGGGTAATGGCCTGTAGAATGTGGTGTCAGAGAGTTTCCTAGCAGCCTCTCATTCATACTCTGACTTATTCATGATGAGTACAGCACCTCCTTTGTCAGCCTTTTTGATTATGATGTCAGAATTGTTTCTGAGGCTGTGGATGGCACTGTGTTCTGCACGGCTGAGGTTACGGGGCAAGTGATGCTTCTTTTCCCACAATTTCAGCCCAGGCATGTCGGTGGAAGCACTCTATGTAGAAGGCCAGGTCTACTCTATGTAGAAGTTTGTTGTTTTGACCGTCAGGAGGAGTCCATGCAGAATCCTTCTTCTTGTAGTGTTGGTAGGAAGGTTTCTGTGGGTTAGTATGCTGTTCAGTGGTGTAGTGGAAATATTCCTTGAGACGGAGATGGCGAAAGTAGGATTCCAGGTCACTGCAGAACTGTATCATGTTCATGAGGGTGCTGGGGCAGAAGGAGAGGCCCCGAGATAGGACAGACTCTTTTGCCAGGCTAAGAGTATAGCTGGACAGATTAACAGTATTGTTGGGTGAGTTAAGGGTACCACTGTTGTGGCCCCTTGTGGCATGTAGGAGTTTAGATAGTTTAGTGTCCTTTTTCCTCTGTAGAGAAGCAAACGGCTTGTCTAGTTTTTGTAAAATCCAGCCATGAGGAAGTTTGTGTGGAAGGTTGTTTTTTTTTTTTTTTTTTTTTTTTTTTTTTATGAGAGTCTCCAGTTTTGAGAGTTCATTCTTAATCTTCTCCTGTTTGCTGTATAGGATGTTGATCAGGTGGTTCTGCAGTTTCTTTGAGAGTGTGTGGCATAATCTCTACTCACCAGCAACTACACACCACACAACAAAAATACTAACTCAGGAACCAATCCCTGCAACAAACCACGTTGCCAACTCTGTCTGCATATCTATTCAAGGGACACCATCATAGAACCTAACCACATCAGCCACACCAACAGGGGCTCGTTTATCTGCATATCTACCAATGTGATATATGCCATCATGTACCACCAATGCCCCTCTGTCATGTACATTGGGGAAACTGGACAGTCTCTATGCAAAAGAATAAATGGACACAAATCAGACATCAAGAATAGTAACATTCAAGAACCAGTAGGAGAGCACTTCAATCTCCCAGGACACTCAATAACAGACTTAAGTGACCATTCTTCAACAACAACAAAATTCAAAAACTGACTTCAGTGAGAAACTGCAGAATTGGAATTAGTTTGCAAGCTTGACACCATCTAATTAGGCCTGAATAAAGACTGGTAGTGGCTGAGTCACTACAAAAAATAATTCCCCCTCTGTTGATACTCACACCTTCTTGTGAACTGTTGGGAATGGGCCACATCCACCATGACTGAATTAAGCATGTTAATAGATCAGTTAGGCTTCATGCTGAACAAAGGCTTAGGGACCAGTCCTTCAATATGTTGAGTGTATTTACGTCCACTGGTTCCAAGCATTGTGTATGGACATTTAAGCAGGTGACTAACTATGGAGTGACATCAGGGGCCACTCTTTAAATACAAGTGCCCAGTAACTCTGCAGATGCATATCTAAAGTTGTACATGCTCCAGTATTAGTGCACTTACAAAGTCTTTCCATCTTGAATATAATTGTTTAACGTGTTGCATCGAGCATTTGTTATTTATTTTTAATTATTCAGACAGTGATATACATAGCAGAGGGATATTGGCAATAGTGATATACAAATAGTTGTAATTAAATCAAAGCTATTCTTATCTACAGCCCTTGACTTCTTTTTTCTTCCAGGAAGAGATTTGTAGAATTAGAGACATAAAGCCCAGATGCAGATAAATTTTTAACTAAGATACGGTGCTGAAACTAATTCGTAACTGAGGCAAATCTCCCAAAGGAATAGTGAATAGTGATTTCAGGTGAAGTTCTGTAACAGGAACATTGAGATTTAATCTTTGTAGGGTTTTGAGGATTTAATATTTGGTAGAAAACTTCAAAGGGGGGTGGGGGATTTGCTTCTACCTCCCTGCTGAGGCTGTACCTGCTTCACGGGGGTTAACAGGGCACTCCTATCCTGGAAGGGGATGAGGAGGTAGTGTACTAGTCCTATATGGAGGTGGGGGAACGTGACAGGCATGACAGAGGTGAAGGACCAACCCCTGACACACACAGGCTTCCCAGTAGAGCCCTTTCCTTGCTACCATGATGGAGGGGTGGACAGGCCAAATTTCAGTGAGGGCATTGTGACATGAAGTGTCCCCCACCCCATTTTTGCAGTCTTTCCAGCACCCTTGGTGGGAGGCTGGGGGGCAGGAGGTGTCACTGATAGCTGGCCTGGGACACAGATTGGGGCCCAGCTCACTCTGTGCTCAGTTCTGGCCCAGGCTCCTGCCACCTCATCCTATCTGGCCATCAGAGACTTGGAGGAGGCAGAGCTGATAACAAGCTAATCAGGAGCCCCAGCCTGCCTCACAACAACCCCCATAGGCCTGAAAAAGCATCAGCTGGCAAAAGACCTCTGAAAAGTCAGGGGGGCAAATCAAGGTCTGAGAGGTAATTGCACCCCCCCCCCATAGCAAATGGTGTCCCACGCACAATGACTTAGTAAAACAAAAGAAACAGTCAGTCAGCAAGTTCTTTCTCAGGGAGCTACTATTTGTAACAGTGAAGTAAAAGTAGGCAGTTATAGGCTAATCTGATCCCAAGGCAAGTTTCTTCCTAATACTTGGGGATTGTCCTATAGCCTAAAGACATATTTCCCTTGTCTATAGGTAATTAACATTTCCTGAGACATTTTCCTCCCTGTCTCCCAGGAGATGTTCTTATAGACCTATCCATAGCATCTATGTAAAAAGTGGGATAAGCTGAATTTCAGCTTTTCTTCACAGGACTCCCCGTACCTCATCACAGTTGAGCAGAAAAAGGATGACAGGTCTTAGAAGTCTAACAATTAGTACTCTGTTGCTATTCAGAGCCATGCGGTCCATAACAGCCCATTTCAGAAAGATAAAGAAAAACAGTGAGACTAATCATCGTTTTACACTTTTAGATAGAAAAATCTGTGTGTATACAGCACCATCTCCTGGAATTGTAGAGTGATATTTCATGCTAAAACCAGTCAAATTCTTATAGAATTAAATATCACACTCACATAAATACCCTCAAGACTAATGTGTTCCAAATGAAGTGATAATGAATTGTCACCTGTTCTGAAGAGTTGCCAAAAAAATTCAGTGCTGGAATGTCAAGATTTATACTCCTTATTAGAGCAGACACTCAGAACCCACTACGGCCATTAATTATCTTAATAAAAAAACCTGTCACCTTATAATAACATTTTTAAAGATATATGCGGCTACTGATGTCGTTGGAAAGAAACTGTTCAAGCACATTGTGAAGAAAGGTTAAAGGATCACAATTTAATGCAATTACTCCATTTCAATATTACTGCAAAAAAACCTGTTGTCTCGTTATGAGCCACTAGGCAGTAACCTTATTGACCTCATCATCAACATGTACTCAGCATTCAATTACCAAAAAACAGTTTCTTGTTTAAATGAGAAAAGCACATTTAAATTAAACAATCATTGCTGTATTATCCACAGAGGTTGAAATTCACCCCAGTTCAGGCAGCCCTTCATGCCATTTATGGATTACATACCCTGAACACTGCTCCACAGGTACAAAACATAACAGCCATACTGGGTCCGGCCAATGGTCCATCTAGCCAATGTATCCTGTCTTCCGATAGTGGCCAGTGCCAGGTGCTTCAGACTTCTGAGTTCCGAGTTCCTGACAAACAGTGGCTAGGGACACTTCAGAGCATGGTTTTGCATCTCTGCCAGTCCTAGCTAATAGCCATTGATATCCTCCATGAACTTACCTAGAGTTTTTTTTTTAACCCTGTTAGTCTTGGCTTTCACAACATCCTCTGGCAAAGGGTTCTACAGGTTGACCGTGTGGTGTGAAGAAATACTTCCTTATGTTAGGTTTAAACCTACTGCTTATTATTTCATTTGGTGACCCCTAGTTCATGATATCAGTAGTAAATAACATTTCCTTATTTATTTCCCCCCACACACTGATTTTATAGACCTCTATCATATCCCACCCCCCAGTCGGCTTTTTCAAGCTGAAAAAGCCCACGTTTTATTAATCTCCCCTCATATGGAAGCTGTTCCATACTCCTAATCATTTTTGTTGCTCTTTTCTGTACCTTTTCCAATTCCAATATATCCTTTTTGAGATGGAGCAACCACATCTGCACGCAGTGAGATGTGGGCATATCATGGATTTATATAGCGGCAATAGGATATTTTCTGACTTATCTGTCCCTTTCCTAATGATTCCCAACATTGTTAGCTTTTGACTATCACTGCACATTCATCAGATATTTTCAGAGAACTATCCACGACTCCAAGATCTCTTTCTTGAGTGGTAACAGCTAATTTAGACCCCCTTGTTTTATATGTATAGTTGAGGTTATGTTTCCCCATGTGCATTACTTTGCATTTATCAAATTTGAATTTCATCTGCCATTTTGTGGCCCAGTCACCCAGTTTGGTTGTGAGATCTCTTCACAGTCTGCTTGGGACTTCACTATCTTATGTAGTTTTGTATGATTTGCAAATTTTACCACCTCACTGTTTACCTCTTTTTCCAGATCATTTATGAATATGTTGAACAGTACTGGTCCCAGTATAGATCCCTGGGTGGGACACCACTACTTACCTCTCTCCATTCTGAGAATGGTTAAAAGGTAGGAAACAAAGGGTAGGAATAAATGGTCCAGTTACTGATCCATAAGAGGACCTTCCCTCTTAGCCCATGACAGTTTACTTTGCTTAAGAGCCTTTGGTGAGGAAACCCCCTAAACACTACTGAAATTGTCCCTGGACAGGTCCCACATAGGCAGTGTAGGCCACTTCAGCGGGCCTGGAGAACAGCCACATATTCACAGGACTCTTGTTGACTAACTACCACACCCCGTACAACTGGCATGGAACAGCTGCTACTGCTATTGCAGTCTATAGGCTGGAGTAGCAGCCACGTGTGGTCTATGCAGTCCCACACCCTGGCTTTGGGTTGGAAGATGGATTTTGACTCCTCACATTCCACTTATGGAGCACCCATATACTCAGTCTTTATGTTGATTAAGTGAATTTCACCTAGAAAGGTAGGTTAATGAAATTGTCAAGAACGGCTACTGAATGCTCAGCGCTCCCACTGACTTCAGTTTTAGTTGTGAATGTTCTGCACATCTTAAAACCAAATCCCAAGACGTTTCAAGTTGGGAACCCAAGTATTAAGGCACCCCAAAAATCAGTAGTCACATTTAAAAGTTTTTTTTTCTAAGTACCTCCCCACAGGGTGAGCACTTGTCCCAAATGGGGACAAAGTTCCAAAACGCAGAGTTCAAGTCCTGGTCTGAATGACTCCGGGACAGCATTTGTCCCAGATTCCCTGCAGTGCAGCTCCATGCCTTCCCAAGTGCCAGCATCTTCAGAGGTGGGGGGACAGAAGTGAGCCTAAGGGCTCCCTTTGTTATGAGGGCCCCCGCTAGGGTTACCACTTTTGAAATGCAAAAAAAAAAAAAAAGGCAAGCCTACTGCAATCCCAACCACAAGGCAACTCAACAACCCTCCGCACCCCTCAACAGCCATTTATCTATCTGTGTTTTCTCTAGATAGTAGAAGATTGACCACACTGCATGTCTCCTCATTCTTGTGCAGCTCAAAACTTCTCTCACACATGTGGTGCACTTGCATGTTGGTGGGCAGACAGCTGCTGTATTTTCAACAATTTTGATCTATTATTGCTTAAACTACAGAAGTGGAAACACTGCAGCATCTTTAGCTGAACACAGAACTTTTAACATTAAATATCCCAGTGTATTGCGATAATAATGCAACTCTTTAGACCCACATAAAAACCTAGCAGATTCTTATGGATTAGCCAGTTTCCAGAAAAATAAACCAGCCAAATACTGGCCAGGTGGTAAACCCTAGGCCCCGCTCCTGCTCCTCCTCTTCCCCCATATCCAGGTCCGAAACCCCAGCCAAGCTAGAAGTTGGACCCGCGCCTTGGAAACAGCTGTTGTGGGGAGCCCCAGACCCTCCATCTGCCCCGTGCAGTGTGTCCCGGAGAGGTAGGGACATGGGCCTGGAGCTGCTCTTGGACACCCTGCCCAGGTCAGGTGGAAGGTCCAGGGCTCCCCACAGCAGCCCAGGCTCCCTGGATATCTCTTAGTATGGTCCATTTCGGGCTTTCAGGATCGAGGCCTCAGGAGGGAAGAGGAGGAACAGGAGCGGGTCAGGGCTCCTGCATGTGTTCCACTTTGCCTTTTGAAAAGGTGGTCACCCTATTCTCCAGGGAAAACCACAACCCAGTATCTGACCTCAGCATCTCTTTGGTTGCTATCCAATGAGAGCCAGATGGCCTGGTTTCACCAACAACTGGCATTCTTCCTGCAGCCCAGACACTAGGGTTGCCAACTTTCTACTTGTACAAAACCAAACACCCTCAACCCTGCCCCCGCATACTCCATCCCCCCTGCTTCTCCCGTCACTCATTTTCACCAAGCTGGCTTAGGGGAGTTGGAGTGCAGGAATGGCTGAGGGCTCTGGCTGGGGGTGTGGGCTTGGGGGTGGGGCCAGGAAAGAGGAGTTCAGAGTGCAGGAAGGGGCTCTGGGTTGAGGCAGTGGGTTGGGATGCAGGAGGGGGTGAGGGCTCCAGCTGGGGGTGCAGGCTCTGGGATGGGGCCAGGGATGAGGGGTTTGGGGTGCAGGAGGGGGCTCCGGGGTGGAGCTGAGGGGTTGGGGCATGGGAGGGGGCTCTGGGCTAAGGCAGGGGGTGCAGGCTCTGGTGTGGGCCCTGGGATGAGGGATTTGGAGTACAGTAGGGTGCTCTGGGTTGGGATTGAGGGGTTTGGAGGGCAGGCGAGGGATCAGGGCTGGGGCAGAGGGTTGGGGTGCAGGGGGGGGTCAGGGGTCCAGGCAGCGCTTGCTGCTGCTTCTGGGAGCTGCTTGAGGTATGTCCCCATTCTGGCTCCTACACACAGACACAGCCAGGCAGTTCTGTGTGCTGCCATGTCCACAGGCACCACCCCTGCAGCTCCCATTGGCCGCAGTTCCCTGCCAATGGGAGCTGCGGAGCCAGCATTTAGGGAGGCAGCAGCAGCATGTGGAGCCCCTGGCTGCCTCTATGTGTAGGAGCTGGAGTGGGGACATGCCACTACTTCCAGAAGCCACGTGTAGCCATGGCAGGCAGGGAGCTTGCCTTAGCCACACTGGCTGGGCTTTTAATGTCCCGGTCAGCAGAGCTGATCGGAGCTGCAAGTGTCCCTTTTCAACTGGGCATTGCAGTTGAAAACTGGACACCTGGCAACCCTACCAGACACCCTTTGTCATTTGTTTACATTAAATTTGTAAACACTTGGTTGGTGCTATGGAACAGCCAAACATCTTCTCATTCATAATGCAGATAATGTGCTTATGCATAAGTACATTGTCTCAGAGGACTTACCTACCTCACAAGATCGCTGAAGTTTAATTCAATTCATTGTGGTCTAGGGTTGGGGAGGATCCTTTCCTATTATGTCTCTCCCTCCCCCATGGGGGAGAGGGGGAGGTGGGGACTATATGCAGCCACAGTCCCTGCATTTGAAGCAGTTCAAGGACTGCTCTTTTCTAATAGCACTAGGGGCACCAGTTATTCAAAGAGTAGTAGCATCATAGTCTCCTTCCCCTTTTTTCAGAGATGAGAGCAATGCAGAACCCTAAATAAGGTGGTGGCTAGGGAACAGATGGATAGGAATGAGGCAGAACCATAGCCTTCTCATCCCCTCTCCATTCTGGAAAGAACATACTGTACACATTATCTGCATGATGTGAACCTCCAGGAGAACCTCCAGGGCAGTACCATGAGATGAAACGAGATCAAACTAGCTAGGGATATAAAAGGAAAGAAGAAACATTCTACAAATACATTAGAAGCAAGAGGAAGACCAAGGACAGAGTAGTCCCATTACTCAATGAGGGGGGAAGACAATAACAGAAAATGGGAAATGTTCTTTGTTTCGGTTTTCACCAAGAAGGTTAGTGGCGACTGGATGTCTAACATAGTGAATGCCAGTGAAAATGAGGTAGGATCAGAATCTAAAATAGGGAAAGAACAAGTCAAAAATTACTTAGACAAGTTAAATGTCTTCAAATCACCAGGGCCTGATGAAATGCATCCTAGAATACTCAAGGAGCTGCTGAGGAGATATCTAAGCCATTAGCAATTATCTTTGAAAAGTCATGGAAGACGGGAGACACTCCAGAAGACTGGAAACTCACAAATATAGTGCCCATCTATAAAAAGGGAAATAAGGACAACCCGGGGAATTACAGACCAGTCAGCTTAATTTCTGTACCAGAAAGATAATGAAGCAAATAATTAAGCAATCAATTTGCAATCAGCTAGAAGATAATAAGGTGATAAATAACAGTCAGCATGGATTTGTCAAGAACAAATCGTGTCAAACCAACCCAATAGCTTTCTTTGACACGGTAACAAGCCTTGTGGATGGGGGGGGGGGGGCGGGAAGCGGTAGATGTGGTATATCTTGACTTTAGTAAGGCTTTTGATACTGTCTTGCATGACCTTCTCATAAACAAACTAGGGAAATGCAACCTAGATGGAGCTACTAAAAGGTGGGTGCAAAACTGGTTGGAAAACTGTCCCCAGGGAGTAGTTATCACTGGTTCACAGTCATGCTGGAAGTGGGGTCCTGCAGGGATTGGTTCTGGGTCCAATTCTGTTCAATATCTTTATCATAATTTAGATAATGGCATACAGAGCACACTTAAAGTTTGCTGGGAGGGGTTGCAAGTGCTTTGGAGGACAGGATTAAAATTCAAAATGATCTGGACAAACTGGAAAAATGGTCTGAAATAAACAGGATGAAATTCAATAAGGACAAATGCAAAGTACTCCACTTAGGAAGGAACAATCAGTTGCACACATACAAAATGGGAAACGACTGCCTAGGAAGGAGTACTGTGGAAAGGGATCTGGGGGTCATAGTGGACCACAAGCTAAATATGAGTCAGTGTAACACTGTTGCAAAAAAAGCAAACATCATTCTGGGATGTATTAGCAGGAGTATTGTAAGCAAGACACTAGAAGTAATTCTTCTGCTCTACTCCTTGCTGATTAGGCCTCAACTGGAGTAGTGTGTCCAGTTCTGGGCACCACATTTCAGGAAAGATGTGGACAAATTGGAGAAGAGCAACAAAAGTGTTTCAAGGTCTAGAAAACATGACCTATGAGGGAAGATTGAAAAAAACTGGGTTTGTTTAATCTGGAGAAGAGAAGACTGAGAGGGGACATGATAACAGTGTTCAAGTACATAAAAGGTTGTTACAAGAAGGAGGGGGGGGAAATTGTTGTTCGTAACTTCTGAGGATAGGATAAGAAGCAATGGATTTAAATTGCAGCAAGGGCGGTTTAAATTGGAGATTAGGAAAAGCTACTTAGTCCTGCGCCTTGAGTGCAGGGGACTGGACTAGATGACCTATCGAGGTCCCTTCTATGATTCTATGAACCAAGGACACAATCTGGCCCTTAATGTTTGAAGTACTATGTGAGTTTGAAAGTCGTGGATCCTCCATCTCTGGAAATATTTAAACTAGATAAAGACAACCACCAACCAACCAACATTATATGGAACAATCCTGGACTAGCTAGAGGAATGAAAAAGTCAACTTAATAGCTTTTACACTCTCTGATCTTCATGCTTCTAACGATTCCCCGCCCACCTACCCAGAGAGCTCTAGTCACTCATCCATAAGAAATATCTGGGATCATCATTTTATTATTTGCTCATCCACCTCTGTATGAGCCCTTTCATGCAAAGGAGGATCCCACACTGATCTGCAGATAACAGCAACAGATATTCCTGGAAGTATTTCACAAATATTTGTATGGGTGTGGGGAAGGATTCCTTCCTTTATGAGTTTACTTATTCCATTGGGCTGCCTCTTTCAGGGATGACCTCCATTATACAGTTTCTTTTTGTATGATGTTACTCATGGGAGTAGACTACATTTCAGAAATGCTTACAGAATTTGGCAGGAGAAATCCTTAAGTAATTCAGCATATAGGACTACCCTTTCTAGTGGCTTTTAAGCTAAGTATCCCCCTTAAACCTAGACAATCTAAAAGTCTAAATTTTGCTTGCACCAGTCAGCTTTATAGTTATGGTTCTTATCAAGTCTTGCTATCAGCAGCCTACTCTCCCTCTATCATATAAAACATTCTCTCAGCTGCAGCAGTATTCCCCACAGAGGAATACAGAGTCTAGTCTCCTGTGACAATGACAAGACTGACTATTGAGGGGCCATTGTCTGACTGATGAAACATGAGGTTGTGAGCCAGTAATTCGAGAATTCTAAACTGAGAACCAACGAAGAGTCACTTTATATGTGGGACACTAAAACAGAGGTTGAGACAGACTAGGATTATCTTAGTTTCTTACTACTTTGGGTTTAAGATTTTTTCAAACTGACAATAAGACAGGGCTAAATGGTGACTCCTCATTCACTGTGATAGAAGAGCACAGTTACTCCTTCCCAACCACAGCTCCAAGAGGCCGGAGCCAGGCCTTCCTTGCTTCACCCTTTGAAGGAGTGCAGCATGCCCTCACCAAATTATCCCAGCTTTGCTAGTCAGTAAGGAGAACACAACCATTCTACCTTTCCCCATATCCACAAGTCTGACTCTGCTCCCCATTAAGGCAGTGAGCATTTTGGAAGGCACAGAAGCACACACCAGACCTGTTTCATTATTGCCCTCATATATATGACATACCATGTTTTTCCACCAAAAATATCTATACAGGTTATAGAAATGTATTCACCCACTGGTGGGTGGGCATGGCTCTCCTCCTCCTGCCAACAACCACTCCAGTTGTCTGCTTCTCAGTACTCTGATCAGATGACATTCAGTCTCACCATTTTCAGAGTGAGAAAGTCCCTAATGACTTCACACCACATCTGCAGACCCCAACTCCACCTCCATTGTTCTTTATACTCCTTATCTCAGGACTTCCAGTAGTCCTTACCCCCTTTGTATCAGGGGGTTTCACACCATCTTCATTAGTGGCAAGTAGGGGAACCCAGGCTCTCCCTACACTCCAGGTTCTAGTCCAGAATCCCTGTAGAGAGCAGTTAAGATCCGCTTCCTCAGACCCTTTGTTATTTCTCCGGATTTTTAATTTTTTTTTTTTTTTTTTGGCTTGATGCTTGGCCCTTTGCCCCAGGCCCATTCCAGACTCTAAAGACATCTTTCTAGGGCTTATAGCAAACAACACTTCCCTAGGCTGTCTCCCTGAAAATCTTATTCCTGCCCTTTTACCAAGGCTCAGCACAGGAACTCTCCACCCCTATGGCTTCTCTAAAGGCTGGTCTACACTGGGGGGGGAGGGGGATTGATCTAAGATATGCAACTTCAGCTACGTGAATAGCGTAGCTGAAGTCGACGTATCTTAGATCGATTTACCTCGGGTCCTCACGGCGGGGGATCGACGGCCGCGGCTCCCCCGTCGACTCCGCTTCAGCCTCTCGCTCTGGTGGAGTTCCGGAGTTGACCGGGAGCGCGTTCGGGGATCAATTAGACATACCCTAAGTCACTTTTCTAGACTGTGTCTAGCATTCCCTTCTCAGGAAAGGTTAGTAAAACTCAGCTATCTTCCTTCTAGCCTAAAGCCTTTCCTTTACTACACAGCTCCATTACAGCTGGATCTTATCCTTAATTGAGCCTGACACACCCTTTTGTTGCCACCAGGTGCCTTAACTGAGGTCTCCAGGTCACTTAATCACTTTCTGTGCCAGTGTGGGACTAGATATACCCATCACACAGATGTTTATTAAATCATCACTTCAGATTTTGTTAGATTCTTTGTATGTTGGCAATAGCAACATGAGAGTTGGCTTTCAAAAGAACATTCAAGCCCTGGCATGACTAGCATATTAGAATGTACTTTTAAAAGAGCCCATCCCAGTTACACTAAACCTGTACTTCTAGTTTTGGGGTTAATGCAAATCCAGTTTAAGGGCTATCCACATGTAACAGACCGTGTTGATTTCAATGAACTTAACGCTTATCTAATAATATACTATTAGTGTCCAGGATATTTTATTACCAAACCAGAGTATGTACTGAAGTGCAGAGATCACTAAAGTGAGTAATTAATGAATGTTAATTGTTGCTCAGCACCAACAGATACCTGTATAATTGAAGGAATTGAAAAGGCTCTGTGTTAAAGAGCTGCTAATAGTTTTAGCAATT
The DNA here is from genome assembly GCF_028017835.1 of Emys orbicularis. Taxonomy (NCBI): domain Eukaryota; kingdom Metazoa; phylum Chordata; order Testudines; family Emydidae; genus Emys; species Emys orbicularis. The sequence goes on along the minus strand of NC_088686.1, from coordinate 89,851,106 downwards.
TGCAGGTGGAATCCAAGAGTCTAGGATTTACCAGAATGATCTAGAAATTAATTAGGACAGTGGGTGTGATCCATGAAGATACTTAGGTTTTGTCTACACTAGCACTTTTGTCAGCAAAACTTTAGTCAGTCATGGGGTGTGAAAAAACACACTCCCGCCCCACACAAGATTCACCTACAAAAGCGCTGGTGTAGACAGCGCTATGTCAGCAGGAGAGTATCTTTTACTGACGTTGAGGGTGTTTTAATTATGCCAGCAGGAGAACTCTCACCTGCTGGCATAGAGCAGCTATATAGGAGACCTTACAGCAGCGCAGCTGCAGCGGTGCCACTGTAAGGTCCATAGTGCAGACATAGCCTTAGTCCCCAAGTCCTATTTTTGGGCATCACTGCAATCCACAAAATTCCCGCTCAGCTCCACCTAATCCTGTAGGAACCTCTGTTGTTGCCTCTGACCATGCATATTGCAGTCTTACTCTGAGCACCCAGAGGCCTATCTACCATGTAATCCCAGAGCAATTCACAAACCTGGGAAGGCAGCTGTTTGGCTACCTAAATCCTGTGCAGAGGTCCAGTAGGTGTGCTTAGAGGCCATCCCTGGCTGTTCTGTGGAGCTAGGTGGCCTCTGAGCACACCTATCAGAATGGGCCCCACACATAATTTGGGCAGCAAAACTCCCCCAGTTCACAGATCACAAGCGAAGATAGGTTTCTTCCTGACGAGAGAATGACAGAGTTTAGTCTCTTAGCGGGTCTGCATCTCCCATTTTCTGCCTTAGGAGGTTCCCTGCATAGCATGTTGCCTTTTGTGGATCATGGTCTAAGGTACCTCTCTCTCCCCATTCATTGTATAGGAGCCTAGGCACCTACCTCAGGCTTTGTAGATCGCAGTGTCATTTTCTAGGGGCCCAAAAGTTAGGCAGCAGGATGCTGAGTCTCAACACCTAAATCTCTTCCTGGATCTGGGCCTTTGTCCCTAACACAATTATTCTTTTTTTTTTTTTTTCCCCCAAACCAAGTTTTACTTTCCACTGGGTTTATTTGCCAGGTCACCAAATGACTAGACATCTGGAACATTTTGGCATGAGGGCAGCACGCGATGAATGAAAGAGCATTGAACTGATATTGAAATATCCTCTTACTCTTTTGAAGTGGTTACTAAAGACATATACCAATCCTTAAGCCTGTCAGTGTTGATTGGCTATTTATATAGAGACATTCTCTCAATAACAGTTTGCTCTAAGGCCTCAAATTCTGATTTAAAAAAGAACTGAAAGCAATCTTTTACATGCATAGTGATGGTAATTTAATAAAGCAGTAAGTGCACCCAATCATTTTTCTCTTTATGCAATTGATATTATCTAGAATCAAGAAGCTATGACTAGAAGAGACCTTACAATTCATAAAGCCAATCTCCTGTAGCTAGTACATGTTATTCCCTTACACTATTATCTTGAGAGTGTTAGCTAATCTCTTTTGAAACACTTTCGTTGATAGGAACTCAGTTACCTCCATTGGCAGCTGTTCTAGTCTCCATGGAGGGTTTTGATTATTTGTATTATTTTACTGGGTTTATTTTTTAATATTAATACAAATAACAAGAAAAAAATATTAAAAACAAAGTCACTAAAGAAGGCCAAATCACACTTCCACTTGATATTAATAGGTGAATTTTTCCATCTTCAGTATTTCCCAATTTTCGTTAAACCAAGATGCTACTGGAGGGTTTTCTTTTCTTCCAATGAACTGCAGTAAAACATCTATCAGCAATTAATAAGTGGTCACTATTCTGTAACCCTTATTAATATTGGGCCTGATTCAACTTTCAGGCTTTTCACCTACTTTATTTGGAGTTGGATCAAGTTGAATGTTGGATCCAATGAGACTTGGATCCATAAGTTGTACTCACATGAGTTGTCCCATTTACTTCAGTCAGACAATCTGCTTGACTAAGGACTACATGTGTACAATGGGAGCAAGTTCAGGCCCAGTATATCTCTGTGACGGATGAAGAAAATTAGTCAGTCTTAAATTAGGATGTTTTGGAGGGATGCCGTACATGCTATGAAATCTTTAGCTGGTGTAAATAGGCCTAGTGCCATAGATTTATGTTGTTTTCTACTAGCTAAAGATTTGATCTTTTATTCTAATAATTGGAATGGATCCTATTAATGGATGCCTATAGTCTATGATGAATGTTTTCTATCAGTATGATAGATTAGATTGATAACTTTAAATACTGTATTCCCGGGAGCTTAGTGGTACAATCTTTGAGCATGAATGATCCAAAGCAATTCTTCCATTGACTTCAATGGGCTTTAGATCAGGTCCTTTGTTACTGGGGATGGAAGAATTCACTTTCCCTAATTTCAAACTCATTCTAACATTATGGGTTTGAAAGTTCAACTCAAAAACTAATGTTAGCATGTTCTCATGCTGCTTGAATGAGAGAGAGTAAAAAGAGCAGAGAAAAAAAATCCTATGGAGGGAGGGGCAGGGAAAATCTATCAACATGCAGATATTGTGACAACCACTAATCCCTATCTGATCAGATGCATACACTACTAGTTGATGGACCCTTTTAAATAGAAACTTGATTTTGATCTCGCCTACTAACTTCACTAAATTCAAATTCATCCACATGAACTTTCACATGTGAGATGTATAAATGGACAAAATTTCTTTGAAGATTTTGGAGTATATTGGAGAAAGCATTTTTTCCCATTGGCTTCATGGTTGAGAACCACCTAGAGATAGTATAGGATAAATGAAGAGGAATAGCCATGTGAAGAGGGCGAGAGTCCAGCTGGATAGAAATAGAATCCATCACTGCATGGCTTACAAAATTAATTGTAGTCTGTGATTGGTGTCAGTCCACCTACCCGCTAGGGGGCGGTGGGGAGCTACGACGTCACTGGCCGGCCTGGGTCACGCCTCTGCCACTGGGGAATTAGCGGCGGGAAGGACGCCAGCCAGTGTCTGTAGCGCGCCCCTCAGGCAGGGGAGCGCCGGCAAAGATCAGTAGCGCGCCCCTCAGGCAGGGGAGCGCCGGCAAAGGTCCATAGTGCGCCCCTCAGGCAGGGGAGCGCCGGCAAAGGTCCATAGCGCGCCCCTCAGGCAGGGGAGCGCCGGCAAAGGTCCCGGCGTGGGTCGGCCGGGTAGGGGAACGCAGGCCCACCCTACACCACTGCGTTCCAGCCCAGGGCCCTGATAGTGGCAGGACGAGGGTCCCGCCACTGGGTCAGCAGGGTCCTTCCACTATATAGACTCACCACCGTGCAGCTCTGTTCCTGGGCTCCTTCCTACCCGATTGTTCGTCCGAATCCCTCTGGTCCCGCCAGTGCGTCGGGCTAGTCCGCTGTTGGCAGCTCCAGCTCCTCCCGGTCCTCGGCTGCTGGCAGCTCCAGCTTCCCCTGCGGCTCCTCCAGTCCCTCTGGGTACTCGGCGGCGGGCAGTTCTGGCAGCCCCAGTCCTTCCTCCAGGTGAGGTTTCCACTGGTCCAGGGCCTCCCCTGGCGTGGCAGCAGGGTCTGAAGGGAGCAGCCTGCGGTCTGCGTCTGCCTCCCTCCCTGGTACTGCCCTGACTGAGGTAAGGGCCCCGCCCTTTATACTTCCTGTTCCACCCCTCCCCTTCCGGGGGGTGGAGCGAGCTTGGCCTGGCCCTGCCCACTCAGGCTGAGAGAGCAGCCCTTTACCCTCAGGTTCAGAGGGCAGCCACCCTGGCTCCCTACATAGTCCCTGCAGTTTCCCACGTCTGGCAAACCTGCCCCCAAACAGTGTATCTATTTACAAGAGGAATATTCTAGGGGAAAATATATATTTTTTTAAATGTGAGTTAGTGAACATGATTTGAAACATCATTTAGCAGCTACTGTAGACTCAGTTTGGCACCTTAATTCAGTAAGAAATAGATTTAAATGAAACTGATACAAACCAGATTGACATCAATTTAAGAGTGTCCACACAGGGGTTAACTAAAACAATTTTTAAAACAATTTTAGTTAAAATCAAATCACTTTGTAATGGAGACAAGGCATATAGGCTGTCTACATAAGAAAGCTTCACTAGTTTAATTTAAAAGTTAGATTTTAAAATGATTTAGTCAAACCAGTATAAAACCCTGTGTGGACATTCTAATCTTGGTTTAAATGGAGCTTATTTTGGTTTAGTTTAAATCCATTAGGAATCAGGATAAATAAGCCCCGCTTACCCAGGAAAAAGGAGGGTCCGCACAGAGATTTGCACTGGTTTGACTAAAATCACTTTACAAATACAGTGTAAGTTGTCCTGCAACTTTCTCATGTAGACACTACTGCCTCACGGAGCCTGGTCTGCTTAGTACGTTTGTAAGGACGTGGGGCGCACAAGCCCCTGCCAGCTCCAGCCTGTTCAGTAACTGGCAGACACTCTGACCCCATATCTAGGAAGCCCCTGCAAAGCCGGTGTAGTGTAGTAAATTGCTCTGCATAGGAATGTGCTACTTATGATGTACTGAGCATCTGCTGAAGTCACTGACATTCACGTTGTCCCTATTAGCTGTAAGATTCTGCACACTGCTTTTGACAGGGGTTAAAAAGTGGCAAAGGGGGCGAATCGGAGCAGGGGGGTGGCCAGGGTCTGAGCAGGGGGTGGAAATTTACTGGTCGGGGGGGGGGTCAAGCAGCTGGAGGCAGCATTAGGAGAGGGGCTAAATGGTAAAATCAGGAATGAGGGGAGGAGGAGGCAGAGTTAAGCCCAGGAGTGAGTCGCTGGCAGAGGATGACAGAGGGCAAAACCCAGCACAGGCAGGGGCAGAGCGGGTAGCAGTTACCCCAGTGGGACTGAGACACCAGAGTTTGCAAAAATGGTGGGGGGCAAAGGGGCTTTTTTATTTCCCCTCTCACAGACAGCACCTCTCAGCATCGGCTTCCCAGGGCTGGGTTCTTAAAGGCACGGGCATCCCAATGCCTAGTCACTGCAGCTCCTCTTTGTCTGATCTAACTTACTGAGGCTATGGCTACACTACAAAGTTCAAAGCACTGCCACGGGTGCCAGTGCTCCTGGTAATCCACCTCGACGAGGGGATTAGCTCTGAGCATTGAGAGCCGAGCCTGTCCACACTAGCGCTTTAAAGCGCTAAAACTTGCTGCGCTCCGGGGGGTGATTTTTCACACCCCTGAGCCAGCAAATTAGAGCGCTTTAACTTGCCAGTGTAGATAATCCCTGAGATTTAATTCAGTGAAACATTTTACATATATCCCCTCAGAAACAAAGAATCCCTTATCACTGTATCTGAATGCATAGAGTCTCATAGCAGTTTCCCAAGTTGTCTTATCTGCTGCTAGGATTCCCTGAATTCCCTGAATTTTTAATTCTATTTTTTTCTTCTCATTTTTAGAGCAGATGTTTATTCTGTTGGATCATCTGACTTCCACTCTGACTGAATTTCTGGCCTAGTGTCAAAACTTTGAGTCAATCCTCCAATGGGGATTGCATTTTTGCAACTGTTATTTTGCCTCTCAGTCTAGCCCTTAGTGTTTTTCCACATGCCACTGTGTACAACTTGATTCTCAAATATTCAATAAAGGCAGTATACTATCTCCTATAACGTCTTTCTCCCTGGAAAAAAATCTATTGTAATGTTTGTAGAAAATTAGAACTGCCATCGTGGGTCAGACCAATAGTTTGCCTAATCTAGTATCCTGTTTTGTGACAGCGGCCAATGCCAGGTGCTTCTAAGGGAATGATCAGACCAGGCAATGACTCAGTGAACCATCCCATTGTCCACTCCCAGCATCTGGCAGTCAAAGGACGGTTTAGGGACATGCAGAGCATGGGCCTGCATCCCTGATTATCTTGAGTAATAGCCAATGTACTTATCCTGAGGGACTGATCTAATTCTTTGTTTAACCCATTCATAGTTTTGCCTTTCAAAATATAATGAACACACATCTACAACCCCAAGATACTTTTACAACCACAAGAATTCTAAAATCATGAGTTATACACCCTTGAGTCAAGAAATTTTAATAAATAAATGATATCTTTTTTATGTGCCTCTTAGTTCCAATGCCTTGAGCCTAAACACCTGAATGAATCTTAGCCCTGGTCTACACTAGGAGGGGGGGAAATCAATCCAAGTTACGCAACTTCAGCTACGTGAATAACGTAGCTGAAGTCAACGTACTTAGATCGACTTACCGTGGTGTCTTCACCGTGGTGAGTCGACTGCTGCCGCTCCCCCGTCGACTCTGCTTGCGCCTCTCGTGGCGCTGGAGTACAGAAGTTGATGGGAGAGTGCTTGGGGATCGATTTATCGCGTCTACACTAGACGCAATAAATCGATTCCCGCTGGATTGATCGCTACCCACCAATCCAGTGGTTAGTGAAGACATACCCTGAGCCTACCCTCATGCTGTTCCTGTTACCTCTCCCAAACATTTCATATACCTAAGGCCATATCTACACTTTAAGTGTAGGTTAACTCAAGTTATGTCAGCATAGAGTCACTACTGTTACTATGTCACTTGTGTGCATGCCTCCTAGACTCCTTGTCTCAGCAGTCAGGGTACTCACCAGAAGCACTTGTATAGATTCAGAGTGAGGTGCACCATGAATAGATATCCCACTGTCCACCCACTGTATTTTGGGAAGCTTTGGTTTGGCAGTGTATGCTGGGTACCAAACAAGTCAGACGGGTGGTTGTGGCCATGGGATCCAACTTCCTATAATGCATTGTTAACCATCCACTAATTTTATATTTATCCCATACATTAATGTATACATAATGTTTACACCTTTTTTTCTAAACCCACAAACCTGCCTGGCCCTCCTCACTGTCTGCCATCTCACACAGAATCATGGAGCTTGCATGGCTCTGCACTATTGTCATGAGCGTTTCAACCCAAAGGTGCATGCTCCTTTACTATTTGCAGATCAGCAAATATACATGTGGGGTGTGACATTATACTCAGTGGTGAGCTGGAGCCAGTTCCCAACGGTTCACAAGAACCGGTTGTTAAAAATTAGACGCCGGTGTAGAACTGGCTGTTAAGGGGCGGGCAAGTGTGCAAACAACTCTGGTCCTCAAGCTACATCCGGCCCATGGGACCGTCCTGTCCCCCACCTGAGCTCCCAGGAGTCCCAGCTGCGGAGGCTGAGGCTCCCCCGGCCCCTCCTCCGCTCCCTCCCCGCCCGCAGAGCTGCAGCGTGCCGAGCCGCCGGCAGCTGGGCAGCTCAGTTCCCGAGTCCTGCTGCTTTGAGCGGCCACCGGCAAGGTCGGGGGGGGAGGGGGAGGCTGCGAGCTCCAGGGCCACACAGGGGCGGGGCAAGTGGAGCAATTTGCCCCAGGCCCCGGGCCCTGCAGGGGCCTCCGGCCCCATGAGGATGTCTCCGGGGCTGAGCTCCTCCCACTCAGAGCCGGCAGGCCGAGCGGCAGGAGCTCAGCAACGCTCCAACGTTTTGTCGGGTGTAAGAAAAACATCAACAGCTACCTCGCAATTATTCTGAGGGGAGGGGGGAAGAAAGCTAGAGGGGACAGAGAGGCAGCCTAAAGAGCCAAATCTGCTTGCAAGCTTTCTAATTAAATAGTGTCACTTCCCTCCACTGGTTATTTGGGAGGTAGGCAGCCGTTGGGAGAAAGTTCTATATTTTTGCAATTTAAAAAAAATATAATTTCCATTATAGGGACAATGTTTTAGAATTGTTGGTCTTGAGTATTTTAATAATTATATGTTACAAGGAAAACTGTGGTCAGTGCTTTACTAAAAAATAATAGGCGCTTGCTTTTTTCTATCCCGGTGGCTGTTAAAGGCGGGGTAGGGGAGGGGAAATGTCCCGCCACTATCCTGCAGCTGCAGCCCTGTTTCACCTACTCAGAAAAAGCTCTAGCAGAACTTACATCAAAACCTAAACTCAGTGTGAACGTGTAGGGTTTTGTTTTGTCCAGTGGGCCAATTTAAAACATAAATTATAAGATTATTTTTCTCCTTTGTAACAATCACTGACCTGTTCTTCATCAATCCCTGATAAGCCCCTGATCCAGTCTTCTGACCCCACAAATCGTCACGGTTTGGCTCATTACTGGACTTATTTTCCCCACGAACACTCGATTAATACACTTTTAACACAGCCAGACTTTCTTGTACTAGAGAGTTGGGAAGCTCCTATAACACGTTCCTCAACCTTTTAGCCCCCACTGAATAAAGGAACTACCCGACCCGAGTAAAGGTGGGTAAGAGTGGGCTCAGAGGTGCTAATACCCAAAGAGCTGGGATTTAAAACTAGCAGCCCTAGTCTTCCACCCCTCCCCCACTCATCTAGCAATTGTTTGATTAAATTAGACTCCACTTGATAAAAACAATAGTTCATTAACTCTTCCCTCCCCCTCCTCCGGTGTGTTGTGAAATGGTGACATCCTCTCCCTTGACCTCTGTCTCCCTTTCTGTCTTTCCATCCCCCGAAAAATGATTCTGCAGCTCTGATTGAATTTTATTCCTTCCTGACCTGGCCAGCTTTTATGGCACGAGACACCATCAATCGCCACCGAAGTGCTGCCGAAGACCCGGAGCGCCGCCGGGTGAGTAAAAATTAAAAAGGCGCCTCTAGCCAGGGAAGGGATTCTCACTGGGCGTAGGGCCCTCTTAGGCGCGGGGCCCGATTCGGGGGAAATCGGTGGAATCGGCCTAAAACCAGCCCTGCCAATGTGGCCCTCGGGCCAAAAAGTTTGCCCACCCCGGTCTAGTTTATTATTTTATTAACAGTGTCGCACTTGCCTCGTTTGTTATGTTGATATGCGCATGTGAGTCAAATGTCATCGCTGCCAAAGTTTGTCCTGTTGAGAGAGAGACAGAGAGAGACAGACAGACAGCGTCTTGTTTCTTGTGTTAATTAATCGAAGTTGCACTTGCCTCGTTCGTGCACTTGCGCAACTGTTTTCTATACAATTCAACACGACCAGTCATAGTCAGTCTGTTTGTTTCTAGTAAATTGTGTGTGATATTTCGGCGTGTAATACTAACTGGATTGTTATTCGAAGATTAAAGTTTTCTATTCAATATTATTTACCCTTCATAATGAAACGCCAGAAAAGCATTAGTGATTGGTTTTCCAGTAAAATGACAATCATTAGTCAGTAGTTCTAGTAGTGAAAATAATGATTTAAATACTGAAAACGCCGATGACAATTTTGGTGATGAAAATATCTTAAATGTTGAATCATCTGAAAATGTGTCCGCAATGGAAGAGGATTTACATGATTGTGAAAATGTAGTACCCAATTGTTGGACTTCTGAGCAGGCACAATATTTTTTAAAGAAATATGATGGCTTGATAATTGAAGGCAAAAAACTTGGCTGTTCCCACTGTGCAAAGACGGCACATTTGGGGGTCCTTGGAGGAAAATCTTTACACATTTCTTCGGAATGGCAAAAGTGTACTATTAAAGCATCTGGAACTGAAAAAAGTTCAGCAAGCTTCATTAAGAAAAAAAAATGAAGGAACATTTCGAATCAAGCTCTCATTTGAGAGTTATAAATATTTTAAATTAATCTAAAAAAGAACCTCTCACTACAGTGATTGATAAACTTACTGAAAAAAATATTGCAATAACCAGCAAAATTTTCAACATCGTTTACAGCTTAGTAAAAAGAAACCGACCAATGTCAGATATGGAGGATGAAGTAGAGCTACAAATTAAGAATGAAACTGATTTAGGGAACTGCCTACATTCTCGATTTTCGGCCATCAGAATTGTAGAACATATAGCTGAATTAATAAGAAAACAAATTTTTAGTAAAATCATCAAAAACAATTCAAAGATTTGTATTATTATTGATGAAGCTTCTACAATTTCAAGTAAAACTGTGCTTGTAATTCTTCTAAAATGTGAATTACAAGATTCGTCACCAACAGTTTTTCTCAATGTAGTGGAATTAGAATCAACAAAAGCAGAAAATAGTTATAATGCTTTGAGACACATGTTAACTGATACAGGATTTGACACAGCATATTTAAAGAAAAATGTAATTGGATTTTGTTCTGATGGCGCGAGCACCATGCTTGGACATAAATCTGGAGTTGCTACAAGACTGATTCAAGATTTTCCAAACATTATAATTTGGCATTGTTTGAATCATCGGCTACAACTGGCTTCAGATGATGCTATAAATGATATCAATGAAATAAGCCATTTCAAGATTTTTTTGGACAAGATTTATGCAATTTTTCATCAGTCAAATAAAAGTCAGTTTGAACTTAAACAAGTTTCTGAAGAACTGTATCTTGAAATAATCAAAATAGGCCGTGTTTTTGGTCCACGATGGGCTTCTTGTAGCCTTAGAGCTGTCAAGGCGGTCTGGAGAGCTTATCCAGCTCTTTATATTTACTTTTCCAAAAATCAGAAATTTTCTGGCATGGCAAAAAGATTGAAAAACAAAGAATTTTTAAAAGACTTGGCATTAATGATTGACATTTTGGATGAACTTGCATTATTATCAAATGCACTGCAAGCGAGACAATTGAGTTTAACAAAGGCAGATAAGCTAATCAAACGAATGATTGTTTTTTTCATACAATTAAAAGATAGTTTTGGTATACACGAAAATAAAATTAATGAAATGATAGCAAGTAATGCTTTTAAAAGCATAGAGTTTGAAGATAATGTAAGGTTTAAATCATTGCCACAAGAAAAAGTAATAGAGTGCATTATTGAAAAAATGAAGGCAAGATCATTAAACAAAAATCAGATTAAATATAAAGAAGATAATTTAGGTCATTCTCATGATACACCTAAAATAGTTGAATTATTCAGTGTTATGGATCCCACTTCATGGAATATTGAAGAAGTCAGGTTACCTTGGAAATCAGGAGAAGAAAAAGTGCATGAATTAAGTAAATTCATAAAATTTGTAGTTGATTTAAATGATTTTCGTGACTATGTAGAGAATAACATTCAATCAAAAAATCTTCCTGATCCGGAAACAATAAGGAAAGCAAAGCAAATTATGAACACAATTGCAATTCGTTCTGCAGAAGCAGAAAGAGCTTTTTTGTTGATGAATATTATTTATAGTGATAAAAGGGTGAATTTAACAATTAAACGTATCTCAAGCTTTATGACCATCAATTCGTTGGGAAAACCACTAAGTTCCTGGAACCCAATACCATATGTTAAATCATGGATGAGAAGTCATCGATCCACATTAGATACCAGAGTTCATGTATCCAACATGTATCCAATCTTCTCCATAATCCAAAGATTATGGAGAAGATCAAGAAGCCATTTGGAAATTACTACCTAATTAGTAATAAATAATGTACTTAAATAGTCTTTAAAATGTTGTTTGTTGTTGCATTGTATACTTCAACATGAATATATTACTTTTTTTAATAACTTAAGTAGTTCACATGTAATATTTTAATATTGTAATAAACATGTAAAAATGTTTTTTTTTAATAGTTAAGTATGACTCCCAATGACTCAATGCATTGCCATTTCTTATGGAGAAAGGTACAAAAAATACATACTGTGGAACATCCCTTAAATCAGAACTTTTTATAGGAAACTGGTTGTTAAGATTTTGGCAGCTCATCACTGATTATACTCTATATTCTTTATGAAAATATGCTTGATATGGATATGACATAGCTAATATATACTTTATGCAAGATGGCTGATGTGGGGTATCATTGCAAAACTTAAGACCTATTGACTGTGTTTATCCAATCTGTATGCATGTAACGTTTGTATCTGAGGCTAGAAATATTGACCATGCCTCTGTATTTCAAATGTCCTCTGTTGGAGGAGGCCAGGCAATGTTAGTGGCTTATTGAAGGAATGCACAAACACATAAAGATTACCCCAGGAACTGTGTGCAATAGAAACCTCTGATAGTGCTATACAATGGGGACTACTTGACCAAGATCAGATACCTCTACACAGTGGTCACACCCAGTGGTCACAGCAAAAGAACCTTCCAGAAAGTGGGGGGAAGAAAGAAAAGGTGGACAATGACAGCCTACAAGAACAACCGGAAACACCTGAGGTACAAAGACTAAACAGTGAGAAGTGATTGTCCCAGCAATCTGGATGATGGGAAGACAGACACTTCCACTCAGCTCAGCATACTGAGAACGAGAAGGAGCTGACATTATCAACTTTCCTTCCCCACCCCCCCTTCCTTTTTTACAGGGGGAAGGGATAACTCAGTGGTTTGAGCATTGACCTGCAAAACCCAGGGTTGTGAGCTCAATCCTTGAGGGAGCCATTTAGGGATCTGGGGCAAAAATCTGTCTGGGGATTGGTCCTGGTCTGAGCAGGGGTTTGGACTAGATGACCTTCCAACCCTGATATTCTATGAACCACTGAAGAATAATCCAGGTGTGTATAATATATCTTGTGTGCCCATTATGCAGACATAGGCCTTTTTCTCACTGCTAATAAAACTAATAAAAACAACACAAGACAAGTTAAGTTTTAACAATGAAGACAAAAGCTAAAGAAAATGTCTCAAAAATTAAATGAGAGAGCAATGAGGTGATATGTGAGTACCACAGTTTTGAGTGCAATTTTTGTGGTGATACCTTTTTGCTCCTTGTGTGTGTAACAGTGACAGAAGTGGAAATCTGTATAAAGCACAATGGTAGATTTTCTGCCTATGAGCTTGCTTTCCAAATGAATTAAGTATTTCACATACTATTTATAATGCTTTTCACTACTCTCAATGTTTTGTGTGCATTCAATTTTTTTTATTATTATTAATAGACTGTGTGACCTACTATGCATTGGAAAGGGACTAATAAAGATTTATTTTTAAATGTTCAGACTTTCATTAAGGGTTTTTCATGCAATAGCCATGAAATTCCACTTGAAAAATGTTTTTTAAACAGTCCTGAAAATATAGGAATGTGGACTTGGTTCTCTCTACTCCAAAAATGTGTTTGGTATCAAGTGTTTGTCTAATGGGTATTTTGAGGATGGCGACTAAGCATCTTGTCATACAGCGAAAGTGTCACTTAAGATTTCTTGAGTAAATAAAATGTACATAAGGCTGTGACACTGGCCCTAAACCATGGTGGATTTGATTTAAATTTAAATCACTAGTCAGGAAGACTCGATTTAATCATGGTTTTCTAGATAAAAGTGCCTTCTTGTTGGTTGTTATAGCCTTAATACATATACAGAACTCTGTTGTGAAGAATTAAATTTCATTTCTAGAAGGTACACACTATACATTTTTAAACAGTGATTTCTCTAGAAAACTTTTAAGAGTAGTTTTACAGCTATATCATAAAATGAATGTGTGATATTCTATACCTTGTGGGAGAGTACCCCATATTCCTCATTTTCATATAATCGTGATCTTACATATAAAGCATGCCTTGTAAGGTATCAGGGGAAAGGGTTAGGGTTACACACCAAGCCTGTCCAAAGGAAAGTTTATGGCATACATTTTTTCCTTTCATCTTAACCTAGAGATGTGCAAAAAATTGGGAATACAACATAGCTTCACCAGCCCATACCATCTACAAACCAATGGACTAGCTGAAAACAGAAACAAATCCATCAAAAGGTAATTTTAGGGCAGGGAAAATTACAGTATTAATAGAAAGGAGAATGTACTATGACAGAAGCTACAAATTGCTTCAAATGTTTAATACATTGAAACTCAACTTGTCTTTTATTTCAAATAGTCCTCTTTACGCCTTTTCGATTGCATACAATTTCTCTCAGTAAAGACAGTACTTTCCCGTCCCCCACAAATAATCCACCACCATTTTTTACAGAGCATTGCGCAAGTTGGTTGATGACAGTGCGACTAATTGGGATGAATTTCTTGGTGACGTATTTTTTTTGCGAACAAAACCAAACATGACAACCAAATTGGCACCCTATCGACTACTGTATGGCATTGAGGCAAGATTCCCAGAGCAAGTCTCAGACAACTACACGATAAGTGTCCTTCAGCTTTCAGGTGCATATGTTATTCTGTGATTGTTCATTTTACAAACACAACTCCTTCTCCATTTGTTTCCAAAGCCAACAGATTTCGAGGAACTCGATGAAGAATACTACAAAGAGTACATCATGAAAATTGAAGCTAGACATGATGCTGAAACTAAACTGGCTATTAGTAATATTTCAAAAGCACAAGATAAGCAACAAATACAGTATGCCAAAACTAAGACTCATAAACATGGGGAAATAACATTCAAGGTTGGTGACACTGTCATGTTACTGAATGCGAGAAGGAAAACAAGAAAGGGAGGGCAGCTACAACATACCTACGTGGGACCATACAAAATTGCCGCTGTAGAAGGCAAAAGAGTTACATTAGAAAACAAGTTAGGGAAAGGTTTAACAACGTTGTACAGTATCTCCCAACTAAAAGTATTTAAAGAGCCTCCAAAATGAGGTGAGGAAAACATATCACAGAGAAACATGGAAAAGGAAACTGCTGTGGATGACACTGTGAAAACCTCAGGAGGTAGGAGAAATGGGAAGCAATGTATCTCATACGCCTCACAACAGCCAAGTGGAGGTCACACACACGGAAGAAGAGGAGTGTGTAGTGTCAGGAGTTTCAAGCAGTCATCCAGGTGATTTTGATGACATGGTTATAGAGGATGATGAAGACAGAGAATGGTTTCTCAAAGGTATTGCTTACCACACAGTTGTTTTTAAAGAATTTGTTGACACACTTCCATTTATCAAGCATGTCAATAGTTTCCATGTAGGAATGGAATGTTTGTTTGCAAAAATCATTTCTCTCTCTCTTTTGTACACTACACCATACAAGAGAGGTGGGAGGCACACCAACTTCTGTCAAACACCTGGTGATAGATCCAGAGGGGTGAAAAGATCTGCTGCTGAAATCAGAAACTCATCCAAATGTCATCTTGTGTGTATTTTGTTTTGTGCTGAGTGAGAGAAGCCAGATGAAGATAGGGAGTGTGATTGGGCTGCAGGGCAGCCCAGAGGGGGGGCAAGTGGGGCAATTTGCCCCAGGCCCCGAGCCCCGCAGGGGCCCCCACGAGAGTTTTTCGGGGGCCCTGGAGCGGGGTCCTTCACTCGCTCTGGGGGCCCCAGAAAACTCACAGGGCCCGGGCCCCCGGAGCTTCTTCCGCTCCGGGTCTTCGGCGGCAATTCGGCGACGGGGGGGGGGGGTGTGTGTCCGTCCGCCCCGGGACCCGCCGCCGAAGTGCACCGAAGACCCGCGGCAGGGGGTCCTTCCACCCTGGGACCTGCCGCCGAAGACCCCAGGCCCCCTGAATCCTCTGGGCGGCTCTGTTGCAGAGTTTAGCAGAAAGCTTTTCTATCAAGAGAGAGATCTGGGTGATACTTGTTTACCTCACATTCTGTCAGCTGCAGTATTCAGCATTGGTTTCTTTTGCTCCTAATGAAAATAGCACAGTAGGTTTGCTTATTGTGCTAGGCCAGGGGTTTTCAAACTATGTGTTGCGGTCTGTAAGGGAAAGCCGCTAGCTGGCTGCGAGACACTGTTTACCTGAGCATAATGGTAAAAATTCACGATGTCTCTGCTACCTGTAGGAATTAGCTTCATCACATATATAGCAGTGTTACAGGTAGCACATCCCTACAGGTTGCAGAGAGAGAGAGAGAGAAATGCTATCTGTAGGACCGTGCTACCTGCAGCAGCGACAGGTCCTACTTTGCTAAAACGGATGCAGGGAAGTGGTCATCATGGTCTATCTTGCCTTTAGTAAGGCTTTTGATACTGTCTCCCATGACCTTCTCATAAACAAACTATGGAAATGCAACCTAGATGGAGCTAAAATAAGATGGGTGCAAAACTAGTTGGAAAACAGTTCCGACCGTAGTTATCAGTGATTCACAGTCAGGCTGAAAGGGCATAATGGGTGGGGTTCTGCAGGGATCGGTTCTGGATATGTTTTTATTCAAAATTTTAATCAATGATTGAGATAAAAGGCATAGAGAGTATACTTATAAAGTTTGTGAATGATAACAAGCTGGGGTTGCAAGTGCTTGGGAGAATAGGATGAAAATTCAAAATGATCTGGACAAACTGGAGAAATAGTCTGAAATAAATAGGATAAAATTCAAAAAGGAGAAATGCAAAGTACTCCATTTAGGAAGAAACAATCAGCTGCACGCATACAAAATGGAAAATGACTTCCTAGGCAGGAGTACTGCGGAAAGGGATCTAGGGTTCCTACTGGACCACAAGCTGAATATGAGTGAACAGTGTAATGCTGCTGCAAAAAAACAGAACATCACTCTGGGATGTCTGTTCTACTCTGCGCTGATTAGGCCTCAATTGGAGTATTGTATCCAGTTCTGGGCACCAGATTTCAGGAAAGATGTGGACAAATTAGAAAAAGTCCAGAGAAGAGGGGAAAAAATTAAATGTCTAGAGAACATGACATATGAGGGAAGATTAAAACATGATAACAGTTTTCAAGCATGTAAAAAATCAAGTCGCATTTTTTTACAAAAGCTGTTTCTTACAATCTATACGTATCAATAACTGCTATACAGATAGCACATTTCTACGCATAGCAATTTCACATATACTATAGTGCAAGAAACTGCTACCTGTAGGCATTTGCTACATCAGGTAGCAGTTTCTTACAATCTAACCTATCAGTAACTGCTACCAGTAGCACATTCCTACACGACACCCTGCGGTAGCCGAGCCCTCCGGTAACAGGACAATGGTGGAACTCTGACTCCCGCCTTCCCCCGAGCCTGCAGCCAGCTTCCCTCCGGCCTTTGTCTCTTGCCTGCCCCACCCACCCCGCGGCGGCGGCAGCAGCTCCGGAGCTGCAGGTGGCGCCGTGTGCCCCGATCCCAGAACTGGGCGGGCCCTGCCGGGCTCCGCGCTCTGAGGGTGCCGGGCGGGATCGTCGCGACGCGTCCCCGGAGCTCTGGCTGCCTGAGCCGGGAGAGCGAGCGCTAGGCGGCCCGGCGGAGCGGAGCGGAGCGGGGCCCGGCATGGGGCTCTGCCTGCCCTGCTTGGGGGGAGCCGCCGAGGACGTGGTGGAGACGCCCGACCCGGTGAGTGCGGCGCGCACGGCACCTCCGCACCCCGGGAGCCCAGCTCCTCTCCCCCCCGACACGCCCTAGCTGGGCCGCGCACACCGCGCTCCCCGGCCCCTCCACACGCCAGCTGGGCAGGGACCCCCCGCCCCGGAGCAGGCCCCCAGCAGGTGCAGCCTCCTTTCAGCTCCTCCTCCGAACGGTTTTTTCTGGGCTAGCGGTTTGTTTGGTTGTTTTTCTGTTTTTGTCGGGTTTTGAAATTACCCCACAGAGGCGCGACTTGCCAGGGTGTGGTTTTCCCATAATCGCAAGATTAAAATAATGCAGCAGAGGTGAGGCGGGGTAATAGATGTTCAGTCGTTAGGCAGAACAAGGGCAGCAGCAATGTGCTGGGATGGGTTAGCCCACCTGGGGTGCAGTGAGCCGTGAGGATTGCTGCCTGCCAAGCAGGGCTGGTGCAACCACAAGCGAACTAGGCGGCTGCCTAGGGCACCTAATGGTTGAGGGCGCCTAAAAGCCCGCTCAGGCAAGGAGGTGGAGTGGAGGTGAGCTGGGGCAGGCGGGCGTGGGGAGGGCTGCCTGCAGTAACGGGGGGGGCGCGAACAGGGGAAGCACTCCCTGCTCTAGATCAGGGCCGCCCCGGGGGGCAAGTGGGGCAGTTTGCCCCGGGCCCCACAGGGGCCCTCATGAGAATATAGTATTCTATAATATTGCAACTTTTTTTATGGAAGGGGCCCCCAAAATTGCTTTGCCTCAGGCCCCCTGAATCCTCTGGGTGGCCCTGCTCCAGATCACCTCCACTCTGCCTCCTCTGCTGAGCACACAGCCCCCGCTCTAATTCTCCTCCAATCGGTGTGCTCAGCGGAGGAGGCGGAGCAGAGGTGAGCTGGGGCGGGGTTAGCTTCCGTGGGTGGGGGAATCTCCCCGGGCGGGGTTAGCTGCAGAAGGGGGTTAGCTTCCGGGGGGGGGGCTCCCCGGGCAGGGTTAGCTGCAGAAGGGGGGTAGCTGCTGCAGGGAGGGGGGGCTCCCCAGGCAGCGGGTGGGGGGATGGCGCAAGGTGGAAGTTTCGCCTAGGGCGCGAAACTTCCTTGCACCAGCCCTGCTCCCAAGGGTGCACCCATAACGTACTCCAGTGACATACACGCAGTAAGAGATCCTGTTAAAAGACTGCATTTTTAAATATTTATTTTGGGGACAGAGGGAATTAAGCCCTCGATGTATAATTAAGGGTTAAATATACCCTTTAATTTAAAAAAAAAAAAAATTGATCTTGCATGGATCTGCAGAAGCAGCTCCATAGTGCTCTAGGTTTGTTTTTTGTTAAGTACATTTATCTTTAAAGGGACACCAACTTGAAAATCATATTTTTGTAAGAAAATTTTCTACTTAATAATTTAGGTCTTACTTGTAACTGAAAGAAGTTGATGGGCAAACAGATATTTTTCTCCCATTCCATCTTGTCTGCTTTGGGCATTTGACAGCACTTGGTATATCAGTTTTGCTCTTTCCTTTGTACAGACCGGATCTTGCAAGTATTTGCACATATGGGTAGTGTCATATGAATGTTTGTTAGTCAGTTTCTTCCTTGATTGGCAGCGGGTGGGGGGACAGGAGATAAACATCAACAGAAAACTCTTAAGAACTAAAAAAACAAAATCCAAACATACTCAATTTGACAAACTAATTTTTAAATGTCTCTCTTTATAATGTTTTAAAACATTGAAAATCCTGTTATTTTATACTGTCCAAAAGTCTAGGTGCTTCTCGGTAAAGCTGTGCAGCTGTCCTTCTACCAGCTGGGTACCGCAGGGTCAGTACCTTACCACACAGTATGTAACTAGAGAACAAAAAACATAGGGTGGAACCCCTTCTTCTTAGCATGTGTACATGTCTCAGGAGGCACATGACCAGGATACATCACCAAATTTGGTCTGCTGGTTGGATCATTAGCTTCCCTGGGCTGCATACTGATGGGGAGAGTCGTATGAATGCTAATCCATGCCCCCCTTAAACCCAAAACCTCTAGCATGAACTAAAATTAACACAATTTGGAGTTTGTCAGTCTCAGTCACAGGTGTCCTGCACGTGAAGTATCTGCAGGAGCACAAAGTGAGATCTGGCGGGACCATCTGTTAGAGGGAGAGGGTAATTCTGTCTCTAAACCCGTGCTTGATCTCTCTGTTACACTCCTGTTTGTTATATGCACCCTCGTACTAGAAACTTTACTAAGATGGTGAACTCATTTCACATATGCCATCATTCACTACCATTTATTACTGACATGGGTACAAATCTTCTTAGCATAGTTCCCTGCATCCTTGTGGAAGCCTACTGACTTCAGAATCAGTGGGACTCTTCATGGGTTTAGGGGCCCATGCTAGCTGACCTGATTGTTGGATCAAGATCCTGGTTGGGATTTAACTGGTAAGGAAATAAATCTGCTTTTCTAACTCTGGAAAACAGTGGAGCCTGGTTTTAGTGAACTTGCATTCAGTGAAAATCCATTTATAGTGGTAGCTAGTCTAGTTACAGTTGTTTTGTAAACATTACTATCAGAGGTTTCATGATGTTAGTTTTTAAAATATTTATGCTTGTGATGAGGCACATCTCATGAGGTTATTTTCATGAGGCCCTCAGGGAAACAGCAATCATACCAAGATCTCATTTTTCTTTTCTCTTCAAAGGACAAGGACAACTTATGGAATAACTCTGTTTCTCTGCCATATAAATACCTTCTTATTGCATGTTTCATCCTAGAATGATTTTTTTTTTTTTTGCGGTAAAGATACAAGTCATCTGACATGTGGCCTTCTAATGGATATATCTGCATAACACTAACTACTGTTACTCAAAGACTGGAATAAATTATAGCAGCAATAACACTCTACCATCTTAGTAACCAAAAGCATACTGTCCTTATCTAGTTACTTTAATACTTATAACAGAGAGAAGAAGCAGCTGCTGTTTGACTTAAGTTCAGAATTTGATTAAATAACTTCCATGGTTCATATGAATGACAAGGAACGGACATGGAGTAGTCTATGCATTATATCATTTAATCTTTTTTAAAACTATATTTTCATTGTTAAACAATTTATTCTGTTTTCTCTACTACAGTGGAATATAACTTTTTTTCAAATTTTCTGTAGGAAATTAAAAGAAGACAACTTGCAGAAGCCGCAGAAAAGAGGCAGATGGAGGTAACATTACATTTATTCAGAAACTTGTTATGTAGCCACTAGTTTTAATATGGGAAATACCAGAGGTTTCTTTGCCGAAATGCAGCTGAACAGCATACGTGGACTATAGGCAAGTGGAATTTATCATTGCACTTGGCTGTCATGTTACTAGTTTGATGGGTATAATGTATTTGATGGGTATTTATACAATGATGTCATGGAACATTGGCAGGGATTTTGAAAGAAGCTTAAGATAGTTAGGCACCTGACTCCCATTGAAATTCAAATGGCTATTAGCGCTGTTGAAAATCCCTGCCATTATAAAATGTGAATGCAAAGCTGGAAAGTTCTTATAAACCAAAGAAGAAATTGATTTTTGTCAGTGATATTTTTGTTTTACTTTGACCACAAACACCAAAGAGATTTCAGTTGCATTTTTCAAAAATTGCAATTGTTTTGGCGGCATTTGCAAGTGTTACTTGCTACTTCTAAAAGCTCAACGTAGCTGAATTTGTTGTCTGTTTGCTTCATTAACATGAGGGAAATATGGGTCTCTTTTCTCATCCCAGTCAATTAAGCAGTGGCATTGACAAACTCTGGGCCTGAAAAGTTGGGGACTTGGGTGTTGAAGCTGGGAGGTCTTAAACTTAGGAAAGTGGAGGTAGTATGTGCCTTAGGGCAGAGGTAATAATAGGAGGGTGGAAACACATACAGAAGCCTAAAGCAATAGAACTGTAGCCTTATTTGCACCTTACCAGACTTTTTTTAAACACTGCATAATCCAAATTCTCTAAAATGTCTTGATGAATTTCAAATATGCAGCTGAAATCTGAAGATAATGAATGTGTGTATTGTATGAACATTGTTGGTTGTTGTTCTCTGTATAGTTGGCCTTTTGCTGGTACGGGCTTATTCTGTTTGCTCCTGTTTAAAAGATCATGATTCATATTTGAGTCATGAATAAAAGCACTTTCTAAATTATTATAGCAGCATTTAAGTGATATTTAAAGGCCCTTTTATTAAAACTTTTTTGGTTTGCTTTAGACTACATTTTAATTAAAAAAAAAAAGGATTTAGTACAGCTACAGTGCTTTGACTCTCAAAGTACTTTCTAAATATATATCCTTGCAACAACCCTGAGTGGTAGGTAGATAAATACCATATAGGAAGAGATATAGTAGATGGTGAAAATAGACACAAACTAAAGCTTCTATTTTGCAAACACGCAACTTGACACACGAGTGTGTGTGTGTGTGTGTGTTTGTGTGTTTGTTTGTTTGTTTTGAAATGACTAGAACTAAGGCTTCCAGCCCTGTGTTCAAACCATGCTGGAGCTAGGTCATTCTGTTTCTGTGCAAACAATATGCTAATCTAATATACTGTTCAGATCACCCTACTTCATCTTTACTTCATATTTTATATTGCATTGACAGCTTAATGCCTCTCTTCACATTCTTACTCAGTCTACAGTCTTGCTTTGTCACAACTCTGCTTTGACCGATATCAGTCACCACCACCTTGGATTTGTGCTAACAGTCTGTTCCTCTTTCCTCTCAGCATAGATTTAACCTTATTCTTTCTGTTGCTCACATGTAGTATTATAGCTCTAAATTATGAGTTAGAAGTGCATTAAAAATTCTGTAAAGTTCAGATTTCAAAATAAGTAAGAGGAAAAAGAAGCTATTATGTACGGCCTTGGTATTCATGTTTTAGAACCTTATATCGCTCTAATTTAGGTACTTATATGGCCCCATCACCATAGTAGCTCAGTGCCTCAATCTTGTAATGTATATATCCTCACAACGCCCCTATAAGGTAGGGGAAAGTACTATTAACCCTATTTTACAGATGGACAATTGAGGCACAAATAGTGACTTGCCCAGGGTCACAGAGGATATTTGTGGTATAGGAATTGAACCTTTGTTTTACACATCCTAAGCTGGGCCCCTAACCACTTGGCCATGCAGTTCTGCTGCATGTAAAATTCCCATTGACTTCTGTGGTAGGGTTTACATAAGGACTGTAGATGTGGAAATTAAATCTGTCATCTCCCCTCATGCATTTATTGTAAATTGTAATGAGACCTCTTGGCTAACATCTCTCTGTTAGCCATAGGATGCCCTGTACTTGCAGGAATCCATGTGGTAAGAGAAGGTGGGGCAGTGATCCCATAATAAAGTAACAGTTTGGGTTCTTGGATGCAGCAGACTGCCTAAACCATCCTTTCTAAATTAAAATTCAATTGGTGAAGGTAAGAATATAGAGCTCATACCAATTGGAAAAACTGCAGGATCAAAGTGCTTGGGAGTTCTTGAAGGAGAGAGAGGGGGGAAACGTTTAATTTTACAATTTGAATACAAACCACATGCATTTACTCATTAAATTATGCCCAGCTGGATATACAAATAAAAATGAAATAAGAGAATACCCCATTACCATCACTGACAAATACTGTGCAATGTGAAAAAGTACCTTAAAAAGTTATGCTGCTGTGTTACATACTAGTATTAATTAGTGTTTCAATATTGCTTCCAAATAGAAACCCACAAAATATAGTTGCCAAGATTTTATTTCTTTGGAAAGAAACTGGACTGCAGTATTTTACCCTATCTTATTTCCCTAAAGGCCACCTCTCGGGGTGTTAAGAACCCATATTCTGTGGAGCAAAAGAAAAAGAAACAGGAGGAAATGGAGAAACAAATTGCATCTTCAAGCTCTGGAGGAGGAGGAGGCGGACTTAGAGTAAGTTTTAAGATTTACTTTGTTAAATCCTTTTAAAAATGTTTTTAGATTTAACTAGCTTTATTAGTAAGTTCAGTTTTGTCTGTATACGTCTACTAAAGCAGTGCTTCTCAAAGTCGGGCCGCTGCTTGTTCAGAGAAAGCCCCTGGTGGTCCGGGATGGTTTGTTTACCTGCCGCTTCCGCAGGTTCGGCCGATTGTGGCTCCCACTGGCCACGGTTCACCGCTCCAGGCCAATGGGGGTTGCTGGAAGTGGCGGCCAGTATGTCCCTCAGCCCGCGCCGCTTCCTGCAGCCCCCGTTGGCCTGGGACGGTGAACTGCGGCCAGTGGGAGCTGCGATCGGCCGAACCTGCAGACGCGGCAGGTAAACAAACCGGCCCGGACCGCCAGGGGCTTTCCCTCAACAAGCAGCGGACCGGCTTTGAGAAGCACTGTACTAAAGAACTATACAAAACAAAGTAAGCACAAATAGAAAGCAGAAGTCAACTTAACATGTCCCAAACTGAAGTTTCCTTCCAGATCCTTCTTATCCACTTGCATTCTCAGCGGTTATCAACAGTATCACCCTGCTCCCGGTCACTGAGGCCAATCATGAGTCCTATTTAATTTCTTCTTCCTTGACCCGCATATCTAGGTTGTAGACAAATTTTGTCAATGATTCAATTCCTGTCAAGTTTCTAAGCTGCAATCTTTCCTTTTTATTCCCACAGCAAAATCTTGTTCAGACTCTTTATCCCACATTGACTATTGCACCTGCTCTTCTTATGATTTCTCCAATACCCATTTGATCCTTCCCTCCAATCCATTCGAAATGCAGCTTCTAAGATCATTCATCTTCCTTCGTGTTGTCTTACTATATCACCCACCCCCTCTTTGAATTCTTCCACTAGGTCTCCCTTTTCTACCACAAAACGCAAGCTACTTTTCCTAATCTTCAAGGCTTTTCACAGCTCTGTCCTTCACCACTTGTCCACTCCTGTCTCTTACTGCATTGCTCCCATCCTCTCTGCTCCACCATTAATGCGAATGTTGACTTCCCATTTATCAACTTCTCCCACAGTCGTATTCACACCTAATTCCAGGCTGCTCCCTGCACATGGAACACCCTTACTGACCGTACTTGTAAGATGGCAACCTCCTTCAGAAACCATGTTTTTTCCTCCATGCTTATAAGAAATTAGCCAAATAATAATAAATAGGCAAGGGAGAAGTTATGTATTTTTGGTGTGCATCTGTTTTTTTTTTTAATCTACACTTTATATATGCTTATTTCCCTCTCCCTTACCTTTTTAATAAGTTGCTGCTTTCCTTTTAGATGGTAAACTCTTCTTGGGACAGGGATAGTATCTAGAAAGTTGTGCATCCTCTTGTTGCACATAAAAAGTATTGGTGGATTTGAATGAAGTATGTGGACCGTAATGAATCACTGAGTTTATTGCATACATACAACTTTGTTTTATTTTTCTAGTGGCAGGTTGGATAAAGAAATGTGGCATCTGAAAAGAAGAGGATCAAATACTGCCAATAACTTGCCAGTTTCTGCAGCTGAGTGGCACTTATTCATTGTGTGGCTTTTGCTGTTTGCATATGAAGATTCAACAGTACTTTGCCATTGCAGTACAACAGAGGTGTATGCTAAGAATATTTTTCACACAAAAATCTCAGAATGCAAAACAAAGGTGGCCAAAACTTGTCATTTTTTAAACGTCTCATGCTTCAACTTTTGGGTGGGGTGGAGAGTGGGAGATGCACAGTTATTTGGGAATGAACTTAGTATTTAATGGTGATAAAGTGAATGTATTATATTTCTGCTCTTGAAACGAACTTATGCACAGCTTGGGTAACTTTTAGTGTGTGTGGGTTTTTGTTTTAGCATTTATTTAAAGTTTTGTTGAACTTTGCCTCTTTGTAAAAAAAAAAAAAAAAGCTATCTTCTCTAGATACTTGTGCTGCTATCCATCTCTTCTGTACTAATTATTGGTTAATTACTTGTGAATTTAGTGCCTTTAAAAAGGCTTTTGGAAAAGCTTGGCTTCTACAAATTGAAATTTTGTGAAATGTGCTGTAAAAAAAAAATCACTTTAAATTATAATCGCTTTACATGCTTTTATTGAGGTAAATATTTTGTGGTCTTATGCCCGTTCTCTTTTCATTGATTCGCCAATTATGGATTTCTTTTGAGTACATAATTATATTATAATACGTACTGGAAGTTAATGCTATTAGCTAAGCTAAACATTGTTGGCTATTTTGTTCTTTTTTGCACCACAAGGGGGTAGTGTTGTACTTCTGGAAATATTAAAAAATAGAAAAGGAAAAAGACCTATTAGGTCATCTCTTGGATAGTTTATTTCCTGAAAGCTTCTGTACTACCTGGGTGGCTTAACTATATATAGTACAATAATATTTGCCAAGTGCTAGAAGCACTTTTACTGCTCTTTTGTATCAAGGAATGTCTGTAATCCTTTTCCAAATGTGAAACTGCTTTTGATTATTTACAGCTAACTAAACTGGTGTATTATGAACAGATTCCAAAACTAGAAGTGACCTCAGAACACTACTGAGTAGATGAGGGAATTTAGAAATGATCCTGTTCCAGTAAAAATACAACTTTTATTTTCCCTGGAGGGCACTATGTTTGGCCTATTAGTGTCCTAGTGACTCCATTTTTGACCCAGGTTGGACTGTGGAAGTGTTACTTGGATTAAATACACTATCTTTTCCCCTTGAATCCAAAACTATCATCTTAAATCCACTTTCTTGAAAGAACTAGCTTCCTGGCTTCTGCCTTCATAATTCACAATAGCAAAGGAATTCTTAACAAGAGTATACTACTGTTAGTTTAGTGACAAAAGCAATGGCCTTCATAGAAGATACTGATACCTCACATTTACTTTGAGTGTGGGCATTTGCCCTATTCACTGTTCTATTCCTGTTTTACTGAATTAGACTACAATGGAAGACTGTTATAAAATACAGTGTGTGTAATGCACAATGCAACTTTCTGTCCAGGATTTCTAGTAGAGTGAGTATCCTATAGTGTGACTACGCCAAGACAATTTGCGGTGCCATTTAAGTGCCAATTTAATGGTAGGGGAATTTGGGAGGGGGGTTGGGTTGTGGGGGTTTTTTGTGTTTTTTTGGGGGGGGGGGGCGGGGGAGAGTTTGTTGATCGTGGCTTTGTTGATCAGGAATTTCTGAAGGAATTTGTGCTACCTGGAGTTAACCTCTGCATTCATTCACTTACACTGCATTGTGGCTCAGCAGTCAGCCAGGAGACAAATATCAATAAGTGTTGTACTCTTAAGTGTGACACTATTCTGCCTACCAGCTTTTAACTGCTCCGTGACTCAACTTTGATTTATTTAAATGACTACCATACTTAAGTTTTAACAGTCCAGTCTTGTGAGAGTCAGAGTTCTTTCAGATATATTGACTTTAAAAACATTCAAAAGTATTTGGCATCTTAGACGATTAGGTTCATCGTTGTGGTTTGTTTGTTTTTCGTACCTTAGGGGTAGAGAAGAAAGTCCACACTATTGAGCTAGATTAACTGCTCAAAAAAGTGACATGGAAATCTGTTTACCCACTTGAATCAGTGGTTTCAGAAAGTACAGGAGATCTTGTCAATGGAAAAACTGAGCCATGATAGAAAAAACAAACATGGATTACAACACTGCGTGGACTTCAAGTAGAGTAATCCCAGAATAACTTTTTAGCCCCCACATTCCAAAAACTCCTGCCTTTCTGGTTTGCATCAGCATAAAAAGTTAATTGAGAGCTTTGTACTTGTTTTTAGTGTAGAATAATAGACGAGACTACAACTGTATCTCAATTTACTGTATTTACGAAATATATTGACAAAGTACTGGACTGCCCTATCTGAAAACAATATAAAATTGAAGGATAATACATTTTTGTCTATTGCAAAATACATGATTTAATATATAGCCTGTCTTCTGTACAGACCCTAGGAAGAACAAAAAGCAGAGTTCTAAACAATGCCTCACTGAAGTCTGTGATAATTTTGCCATTGAGTTCAAGGGATCCAGAATTTATCCCCTTAATTTTTTATCATTTACATGCTCTATGAAATGGTATCCTTATGCCAAAGTATATGCTGCTTATGGAAGCTGACAATTCTACACTTGACTATGGAATCCTTTGGGTCTTTATTATTGTAGCTGTGAATTTTTTCCTTTTCTCTATCTTTCCTCCCCATCCATTTATAAAGTTAAGAAAATCTTCCCTGTATAAATTTAAGCCCAATTGTGATCTATGCAGGTAGACCTTTGTACCTATATGGAGTTCTACTGGCTTCAGTCATACTCTGGCTCTAAGGGTCCATACGTGCAAATCCAGTTGCAGCATTAAGGCCTTAAGGGTTTAGCATCATGTTTAGGAGTGTTTGCATGCTTCAGTGTATCTGACTTTAGGTAAGATATGTAAATGTGTGCATATATTTTTGTATCTCAGCCACGTAACCAAGAATTGACATAGGTTTTCCATACACACACTTTTAGTCCATTAATAATTGATTCTCCCACTAATGGAACTGAGTCAGGGAATGAGCAGTTGTTGAAGAACCCAGGACGCTATTTGCATGGGGTTATCACCCTGAGAAGAAGACAACACTGCATGTCTGGCATCCAACTAAAACATGTCCTCGTGAAATGAAAGGGATTTTTGTAAAACAAAATCATAATTAAGGTGTGACAAAAAACAGATTTTATGTAGGATTACAGATGTTTGCAGTTGGAAAGACTGCAGGATGAGGGTCTTAAATGGGAATAATGATATTCCTCCATTTGCTGTCATTTTGTTTCTAGATCTACTGCTATTTTTAGTGAACATACTGTAAGTCTGAAATGATGGTAGAGACTATATCAAAGGAAAATTGGACCAACCCATATCTATAGCCACTGTACTAATAATGTAAAAATAAGATAAGTAGTCTTAAGTTAGATTTTGACATAAATAAAATGGTAATTTTTGCAGAAAGCTTTTGGAATTAATTTTGTCTAATGCAGAAATTTTGACAGCAGATGCTATTAAACTATAAGTTCTGTTAGTATTCCTTTAGAATGTACAATTTGTATGAATGACTACAAAAACAGGATGAATCCTACAAACCAATGAAACTACAATTTAAAACAAACTATGTATATTTATCACAATCCACTGGTACATTTAAACATAGCCACAAAATTAACACTATTGCATTAGGGTTTTTTTTAAAGACTAGAAAGAAGGAAATATAGCTACTTATTCTGCCACCCTCTAGCCTGAAAAACTCTGCATATACAGTCTCAAACTTTTCCAAATTTAAGGCCTTCACCCTATATGCCTGGTCAAATTTCAAATAGTTTAAGTAGTGGGGCTTTTATACCACTATTAATTTCCTGGAGTAAGGAGAGGCAGGTCCTTCCCCCAAAACAATTGATTTCCCCCATCCAGTGCCATGAAAAGCACTAGGCCAGCCATACTCCGCTTTTGAGATTAAGAAGACTCTGTGACTGGGGGGATATGTCTGTATCAAACTGTAAACTTTGTTTTGTATGTGCTGAACATACAAATGCTGGGTCTAAGGTGACGAGACTGCAGGGTCCCACATCTCAAAGAAGAAGGGCATCACACATGAGGTCTGACCCTGGAACTGTGCTTTATAGACTCACAGTTCCTTATTTGTGGGGATTGAGACTAAGGAACCAACATCAGCCTCTTTACAGCCTCAGATTTGTTTAGGTCATCTCTACATTGAAATGGACTTTTCACCAAAAGTCACAATCTTGAAGACTGCTATAAAATACATTGTCTGGTCAGGGTCAGTGTGCAACCAACCTTAACCTAAAAGCTCATGAAGCTTAGAAACAGTATTTATCCCCCCTGTTCCACACCCCTCCCCCCCCAAAAAAAAAGTAGTTTAAAGGGAAATCCAAGACCTCTTATGAAAATTTTTAGAAGAAAAATCTGTCAAAGTCTGCAGTTCTGTTGGTCTTTTGACAAATGTTACAGTCACAAGGGGAGAAATCTTCAGTGAAGGATACAAGAGAAAGCTGGTCCTAAGAGGCTCAATAAAAGCCTCCATTAGCCTTGTGGAAACTAAAAGTTTCAATACAGTGGATATACAAGTTATGATTATATATTATACACCCACACCCATGAAACCTTTAAAATACCTGTTCTCTAAAGGATGACATGACTGCCGTCCAACTGCAGTGCAAGCCTGAGCCTCCTTGAACAGCAACACGAAAGGTAGACCTTGGAGTCAAGTATCCCAATAAAACAACAAATCTACTAAACAGAGAAAATTGTGAAGTAAAAGACAAGTCATAATCATCTTATTGGGGTCCCCAAATTCTTAAATTACTTCCACTTCGACAGTCAGAGCAAAACCCTTTTAATAATGCAGCCCCGTGCAACTGGATTCTTTTCTGATGTATATGAGTACGCCTTTAGTCAGGGACCCAGCAGAGAATTCTGCTTGAAGATGAGTCAATGTCCTGACAATATATCTCGCTGAAGTCCTGAACCCTGATCTCTTTCGCCATCTTGAATGCCGAGTGAGCCTAACCATCAGACTAATTCCACACAAAAACCAAGAAAAAGAGAATGACAAACTTATTTGTAGACAAATATTTTAAAACAATACATTATCCAAACAAAAACCAATACAAGGATAAAGATTGGGTTCACATCTGCACAGGCATGCAGAAAGAAAAGAACTTAGAGGCACTTGGAAGGTTTTACTTCCCTTCCTCAATTGGTAGGGAACATCACCATCTTATATGGAAGAGCTGCAAAGGCAAAACCAAGAATATATAGTTTTTTAAATGACTGTAGTTTTAATATATCACTTCATTTTAACAAATATAGTGGATATATTTTGTAAGATTAATGAAAATCCAGTAATAGGAGACCTCAGCTATTTCCTGTTGAAGTTTTTCTGAGAAATAGGGCCAATTTTTTTTTTGTAAAATATAAATTTAAGTTAGCTGAGTGAGAATTAGCAAGATTCTGCCATGGAAACTAGTACATTTATAGCTAACATGATATTGAAGAGGATGAATTACAGTGCCTCATTCCAGTGGTCAGTTATATGCTAATATATTTGGAGATGAAATGATAAATTTCTTGCCTGATAATTTTCTTTGTTAGCAACTTCTCTCTGAATTCATTACTTATGGGCTAATGCCCCCCATCTGTGAAATTTGGAGGCAGTCCAGTGTTGTTGCTGGAGCCTCCAGGACTAAGCTCTGCCCTTCAGCTCAGGTCACCAAAAGAGAGTTTTTCCACATCTGTAGAAACTCTCCAGCAACCAATTATTAGCATTAAGACAACTAGATAAAACACATAAGGTTAATTTAAAGACAATATTTGTCTGTCTGCCTTTAGAGAACATTTTCAATTTGAATTCTTGTTATTTATAAGATTGCCAAGGTGGGTTGAATTTGGAGACACTGTTAAACAGAAAATTATTGGGTAATAAGTTTTATTCTGTTTACAGCTTCTCTCCTCATTCGTTACTCGTGGGAAGTAGCAAGCAGTGAATCCCAAAAGTAAGGAGGGAAGGGAAAAGCAGAGTTTTATTATTATAGTAGAATAGCAGGCAGGACTGGAAGTTTCCCTCATATAAAGCAAAAGCTTTGTAAACCTAGAGAGTTAATTGGGAACCAGCCCAGGAGCACTTTTGTATTAAAGGATGACTTCAGATTTTCCTCAAAACTTACTTTGCAGATTTTTCGCAGATGAGGCTCATATACTTTCCCACAGTGTCTCCAGAGATTTCTGATAATATCTTTTCAGATGCCTAGCCCATCAATTGATGCAGGACTTTTACATCTTGCCTGCAGCAGCCTAAGGTCTTACCATTTGGATAGAATGAGATGAATAGTTACTGGTATATGTACTCCATATGCTTACTTTACAGCTCTAGGCATGGCCCTTTATGCCACAGTTTTCCAAGTACAAAATGATGGGATAACTATTTCCCATGAAGTGTAGAAAGAAGAATTGAACTGAAAGGTTTCTGGATCTATAAGAATAACAGGTTCCTCATAACAAAAGCAGTGTGATTCTTGTATGCATACGGTAACTAATTCCAAAACTTGCCTTTTGGAGGTAATGGTGACTAGAAAGGCCAGCCATATGCTTGTCTAGTTTGTCATTATGATTAAACTTGGCACCTGATACTCAAATGAAGGATCTGATGTGCTTAACTACAAAATGCTGCTATGACTGGTACCTATGTTTCTATAATGCTTGGTTGAGGGATCCAACCAAACCTCCTGAAAAGACTCATGTTGCTGAGATACAAATAATCCCAAAGGCCTGGTTATCACAGTAGCAGCTCGAGGTCAGGGCCCCATTGTGCTGGGCATTGCACAAACACAGAGGCAGTGTCTGCTCCAAAGAACTTTCTGGTTCCCTTCACATCAGAAACAATCGATACTGAACTACACTCCTTTTCCAGTGTCCAGGCTATGAACTGTAAGTGTTCACAGTCTGAATGAAAGAGTCTCTGCTTCAAGAGGTCTGCTGCTTTCTGCAGGTATACTATGGGGTGTCCTTTGCTATCGAGTATGTCCAAAGTATTTGAACCAGTGGAGGACTAGGAGAAGTACTTCAATGATCCCTTTTCCTCTTTTTTGTATCCTTTATGGGAGCTGTCTTGAAATGCAGCAGATTCTTCTCTGCCTAGAACATTATTTCCATTGCCACAGAGAAGCATTAGTCTTTGGTTACTCCCTAATTTTGGAAGGGCTATAAACACTCATACCTCAATCATAAGGCAGCTGCTAACAGGAATTAGGAGTCTTCTCTATGAGTACAATAATTGCTCACCATGTGGTTTCTTGCACCTTTCCACTGATGCAACTGGTACTAGTCACTGTCATAGATAGGATACTGGCCATGTTTGCGAGTGTTTTTTTTTTTAAGACACACCCTCCCAGTGGTGTCAAAATGAACTGAAAGCATGTGTACTAAGAGAATGAAAAAAAAATTCCACACATATGCTTGCTTCCATAGTGAGTATGCAAGGGTCTAAAATCATAGTTTGGTTGGCTTTCAGCATTTTAACTTTACCTGACCATAAAGGGGTATTGGACGTTACCGGAGAATACCTCTAATTTTGTATCAAGTGCATAATGCTATGTCCTCAGAAGGAATTTCAGCAGGTGCATTTTGAGAAACCCATTCCTAGCCCTTGGAAATAACTGGCTACTTGTAACATCTCAGGAAATTGATGCAATTTTTTACCATTATGGTAAAATTACAGGTAGAGCCATGTGTATTTTGATCTTTGGATGAGCAATTCTCTGCACTGGGATCAAAAGTTCCTCTTGGTTTTGAAGAGCTGATGGCTATGAATCCTTTCCAGCAGCTGTTCAAGATGTGTCTCTCGGGACAGGTACTGTTTGGCATGTTGTCTATGCAAGGGTATAGGTGCGTAACATGCGATCTGGGCCTTGTTCTGACTCCCTAACACCAGCCACTTAAGATTCTGGGTGCAGAGGGTGAATCAGAAGGAAGAGTCATGCACAAGAATTGTGACCTTTCATACACAAATGGTCTGTTTCCTAATGAGGATACTGTTGGTTTGGATAACGTTTCTTTGGAAGCTCCTGCTCCAGATTTTCCCCTCAACCCGAGGTAACAGTCCCTTCTTGGATACCCTTGGTGTTGGTGGCAACCAGCCAATTTGTATTATTTTGTAAGATTATGTAAGGTGGGAAACTGAGTCACAAAACCACCCAATTTTGTCTTAAATCGATTTTCACCTTTATAAGTTTTCAGACAGAATTGTCACTTGGTTTCTGACAATAAACAGAAAAGATGAACTTTGGGGATGTGGGGAAATTACCAAGTTCCAGGGCACCAGGACGCTCTCCTGCAATTCATGATGATTGTCTCCATCTCCTCATTTGTTTAGTTTCTGATCCAGTATTTCTCTAACTTGCCGCTCCCCTCTTCTCATTTGGTTCTTATATATTTCCATGTTACATATTCATTAGCTTTCCTTCAATCAACCAACACCAAGTGTGTATTGGAATAACTTTTACAGTACAAATGTGCAAGCTTCAACTTCTTCTATTTGCAGTCACCTCAGGTGCTAGATATAGGAATTAGCTCTTGGCCCATCTTTTGCACCCTTCTGTCAGTTGCTGGCACTGTGGACCCTCTCTCTTTCTCTTTGTGACTCAGTCATCCAGCCAGGTCACTATATAGTCCCCCCATTCTGGGGTAACAAAGTTCCACTGGGCAAACTATCCATATGCTGTTTCAGGCAGTCTTCCATTCAAAAGTCTAGGTCCAGTGTTACTATCCCAGTGGCTGGTAGGGGAACCGGGGCCCGCTCACTACTAAGGGGTCCAACCCAGGGACCCTAGGACGGGCAATCCTAGTCTGCTCAGTCTCAGACCCTGTTGCTGTTTCCCTGAATTCCTTCCAATTCCATCTCTCTCTCCTTGCTTTTGTCTGGATTGACCACTGGAGACTCCTCTGCTCCCTGTGGCTACTTCACCCTTCTCAGCCTCTTGCCAGACTCCCCTGTCCAGGACAGGACTCTGGGGTTTACTAATCCCTGTGGATTGCCTCCTTGTCCCTTACCAACTCCCTCTCTCTTGAGGTAGTGACAGACTTTTTTGCAGCTCCCCCTCCCCTTCCTATCCTTTTTTAATGATACTCCCCTTTCCCGGTACTCACACCAATCCTTTCAGACTATGTTCTTTCACCTTGAAGCATCTTAGTTCTTCATAAAGAAGCTGTGTAATTGTCCCTACATTGCCACAGCAGATGCCCAACTATTTCTTGGACTTTGCATGTGTCACACAACCCATTGTTGTGCTTGTTTAGGAAATAGAATTACCATTCAGGTCACTGACCTGTCAGCATGCTAAATATAGTTACTTCACTTCTATCATAGCTATTATGTATACCATTATCCTCATGTTTAGGACATTTCATAGAAACTTTGGTCTTTTCCCCCCCTCTGGTCCATAGTTCTTGCCATTCCTTCTTAAGTTCTCCCTTAAGCAAACTTTTGCAGTCCTGTTTACTCAGAAGGATCTTTATAATCAACCTCCATTTTTAGCTGCTTTATCTGCCATTTCATTGCCCAGTATCCCAACATATGCAGAATCCAGACTATTACTATCTCTGTAGTTAACAGCAATATTAAAACATTCCTGCTTTCTGAGGCTCCCTTTCTAATTGCCATTATAGCTGATAAAGAGTCAGATAAGGTAACAGTCATAGTTGGGCACACATCCCTTATCTAAGTCAGTGCCAAGAGTATGCTCATCAAGTCAGACAGAATTGGATGGTCTCAGATCTCTTAATTCCAATTTCAGGGATACAAAAGGCCATTCCCACGCTACCTGTGTTATCTCAAAGGTCATCATATGTTTGGCAATACTGGCACTATTTGCTATGTATAAACTCAGATCATAGTTCTATTTGACAGTCCTACTCTTCCCTTTGTTTTACCGTACAAGTCCAAATCCACAACTGGAGATACAATGATCCAACTATAGTTTGATTTCCCATGAATAAAGAGTTTAGTTTCTTCCAGATCTTCCTTTTCACACCCCCTTTGACCCTGTTAGAATGTAGGGGTTCTTCTCTACCTAATTCCCAACAGTCCTCACATATTCTTTAGGGCTCTTATCTTCATAATTTCCATTAACCTTAGCCCAAGAGGTTAAATCTAACAATTTCATCCTTAAATTTATAGGCATTTCTCCAGTTGCCACCAGCAGCACACACAATGGAGTCATAATACTCACACCACAAGCTTGGTCTTGGATTGGCTCCATTTTTGTTAGTGTTGATTCAGAAGCTGTGTTAAAGGCTTGGCATCCATAATCTAACTGGTCTTGATAATGCCCTGTCAGCATGAATGTGTTCTTATCTGTACCCCCAATTGTTCCCAGCAATACTTTTAAGCAGATTCCTCCCATCTTTGGGTTTAGTCTTGATATTATCTATTGATCCTCCCAATTTAGTTTGATTCAACATAGTTCAAAATTTTACATTCGTAGGAGTTCTGTATGTCTACACAGAAAAAATACATTCCATTCTTCCCCAATCTTCCTTTTGTGTAGATCATTCCCTTTGGATTAACAAGAGTCTCCCCATTCTGAAATCTACAAGTGCCTCATTGGTTCTCTCCACAGCTTCTATGTTTGATCCATATAGCACAGTCCACAAACAGAGTAATACCTGCTCCTGCCCTTATACTCTGGAGGAGATCATTCATTAGAATGTTAAAAAAGGTTGGGTAGCTAACACTCCCCTGTAGAGTGCCATTAGTAAGTTTATAAATATTCAACAAAGCCGTCCCCACTTTGACTTGTGTGGTTCTATCACTTAAGAAGTCTCATTCACCAGAACATTCTTCCTCTTATTCTAATTGTGGCTAGTTTATACAGCAGCCTTCATTCCATAGCATGTCATGCGCTTTTTCAAGTCCAAAAAGACAGCTGTCAAACTGTTCCTCATGGATTTTGTACGTATGATTAGAAACAGAAAATATGATCAACTGTGCATCTTCCTTTCCTGACGCCACTTTGTGCAGTGTATATTTTTTGTAAGTATGCTACTAATCTCATTTATCATTCTTTTCATAATTTTGCCCATAAATGATGAGGGCAATAGATCTATATGCATTAGGTCTTGTGTGTAATTTGCCAGGTTTTCCTACATATTAACCACTGCTTGCTTCCATTCTGCTGGTAGTATTCCTTTTCCCCCATATTTTTTATTAAAATTTAATCTTAAACTCCCTTTCAGCAGGTGCTTAAGCACTGCATTACATATGCTATTTTTGTCTATAGCTTTTGAGTTCCTTTATGCTGAAATTATCATTCATTATGTCATCCTTATATTCTACCCAGCCATGTAAGAGCTCACAACTTTCTTCGGCAAACATTTTTTGTTCACTAAACTCTATTTATATCACTGATAACTTTTTGGAACTCTTTTGCCAAAACATTTGCTTTTCCTAAGTTAGAACTTTCAGCTGCTATAAGATCAGGTATACATTTATTTATCCCATTCACTTTTTACTTGTTTTTATATATCGCTGAAACGTTGGAATCGGTTCATTTTCCCCCACAGTACTTTCTCGAAGTCTTTCTCTGCCTTTTTAATTTTACGCCACTGCTTTACATTCTTTATAGTTCATTAAGTCTTTGACATTCATTGTACTTTTTGCTTGTTTGTATGCCTTATTCCTATATTTAATTGTGGCTTTACAACCTTCATTCCACCAGGGAACTGGATTTCTGAGTTTGTGGCAATTCAACGTCTTACACATAGCTAGGTTGGTGGCTGCTATAGCTCCTTTTATTATATCATGAAATTCCTCTACATTAACATTTATACAATTGATACTTAGATATTCAGCACACTTATTCTTAGAGAGTCCCCAGTTTGTTTTAAGGCTCCAGGTAAGAATTCCTTCAGTGTTTTAAACATTATCTGGGCCTTGATATGTAATTAGCACAGGGAAGTGATTGCTTCCTATTCCACCTTCTTTGTAGATTTCCCAGCTGCATTTACTTGCTATACTGCTTGTTGCAATTCCTAGATCTAAACATGAAAAGGTTCCATCCACTGAATTAAACAGAGTAGGTTCTCCAGTATTGAGCAATATCAGGTTGTGCATGTCAATAACCTGCTCCAAGCATTTGCCATTATAATTAGTTTTCCTGCTTCCCCCTAATCATTATGGTTATTAAGGTCTCCAAAAACATAATATATGGGTCTTTAATGCCCTTAACTAAACTCTTGCAATTCTAGATTAACATGTTTACAACCAGTGTAAACTAGACAGATTCATATAAACATGTTATTCTTCAGAGGAATCTCAACAGCATTGAACTCTAAACTTAAATTTTGTACATGTCAATGTAACCAAGACCTTCCTTTATAAATACAGCCCCCCCCCCCATTATTTCTCTGTCACATCTGATTACATCATATCCCAAGAATCTAAACAACTATGTTTCTTGTACACATCATGTCAGGTTTGTTTTCCCATTTTAAAATAAAAGTGTTCTTTAACTTCTGACCATGTGTTAAACTATGTGCATTCCAGCAAAAGACTGTTAGAACCCTGTTGTTTAAGCTACATTATTACATTCATTTAAAATTGCATGAATGTGGTCTATCGAGAGATTGCCTATATGCAGCGGAAAAGCATTAGCTTTTGTTATAATTTTTATTCTTGGTTTTCTTCCCTGTCCGTAAAGCGCACTTAATCTCTTTTCATAAATGCTACAACTTTGTCTGCAAGTAGTACATCTTCATCTATTACTCTCTCTCTCTCTCTCTCTCTCTCTCTCAATCCTGCCATGAACTGCATGTTGTTCCACTAGTAGCTCTTTTCCCTCACCAGCATTTTCCTCCTCCACATTCAGCTGTGACTATCTTTTGCCAGCTTCTGCATAGGATATCTAATGAATAGTTTTAATTTTCTGTATCTCTAGTGTACACAACTGCCACACACCCATTGTATGCTGCACTGGGCTTATCCCCATAATTGCTGCATACATGTGGTCTCCACATTTACCACACCTCATTTTGCCTTTACAGACAGCCGCCACATGCCCAAACCTTTGACATTTATAACATCTAAAAGGGGCCAGGATATAGGGTTTAACCCAGAAGAGTTGATAGCCTATCAGGAAGCATTGCACCTTTACATGTTACTCAGATGGTTTGTGTTCTCCTGCTAATCAGTTGTTTAACAAACACCTGGTCCTCACCTGCACCCTTTTAAATGTCATTCTCAGTCATGCCTAGTGAAACTCCATTCATTACCCTTCTTACTTCTGTTGTAAATTTAGGTAGCTGCCAAATTACTTTTAATTTCCCTAAAATTGTAGTTTTAAGAAGTTTCTCAGCCTATTCCTTAGGTATACAATCTACTAATAAATCTCCAACCTGCATTCTTTTAGCTCTTAATATATCTGATACCTCACCTAATTCATTCTACTGTGTTCAAGGCATTAACATCTCTTATCTTTACATCTTCAGCTAGTGATTTGATTATAAGATGTTGTATGCACCCTATTCTTCAGATAGATGCTTTTATCCTGTTTTCCTTATCCCTTGCTTCTTCTCCCTCATTTTCCAACATAACTTCTAGCCTTTCCCTTTCAGCTAGTATTCCCAGCTTTGTTTAGCCAGCCAGCCCAAGCCCCAGCTCTCAGCCTCTCCCAGCCTACAGTCAGTCATACACAATGCCTGATGCAGCTCAGCCCTTTCCTGCTCTTGCTTCATGGTTTATAATCCTAGTCTAGCTCTTCCTCAAATGGGCTTCATTTACCATTAGGCTTTATCAATCCTTGGTTCCCATCCACATGCAGTATATAAGGTTAATTGGCCCCTTCTGGCCCACATTAACTCAATCAGGGCCTCTCTGGGGTGGATATCCCATCACAACTACTTTCATGTCATTAGGTCTTCATATTTCCTTGTTGTTTTTCCCAGTATAGGGACCTTTAGCATTATGTTTTGTGTATATATTATACTAATCAACTTCCTCCAATGCAATAACAAAAACACTTTTAGGACAAAGGTGATAAGCATTAACTAAACAAATTTATATAAGAAATTGGCAACACTCATGCCAGGCAAAAAATTAGGCCAAGACTTTGGCACAAATATTATCTATCCAAACTCATCGACTATCCAGAAGTATAAACTGTTAAATTAAACTAGAAAACCTCTTGCTTTTACCATTCAACAATTCTTCATCTTTATATTTCAATATCATAATTCAGCATTTGTATCATGCATACCATGCAAAGTTATTCATTAACCTTTTTTCCTTTTGAATGGGAAGTTATGGGGAACATGATAAATGTTGACATTGGAAGTCATCTTCTCTAAACATGGGTTTTCAGGGAACTTTTGCTCAAAGTTCTAGCACCACAGTTAAATTATTAAAAGACCTTTTCAGTAATTTTACCTGTTGCATTTTTGATGGGTACTTTTTATTTTAGGGCCTTGATGATTAATTGTTCCCCAAGAGATTGCTGTGCTAGCTTCAACAGTGAGGGTTGAGGCCTCTATGCAAGCTCAGTTAGTACTTTCTCTAATGTTTCCCCCAATTACTCCTCACCTGCAAGTTTACATGTACAAGATATCCATTTAAGATGAGTGATGGCTATTCAGGAGTGTAACACCACTTCCTTGTAGCCATCAAGTTGGAATCCATTTCTCGTCACAAATTACATTAAAGGTTTGACCAGGACAACCCAAGACATCTCACTCTAAGGATACCTCTAGACAATGAGCCACTTTTTTACTCTAAAGTAGGCTTTCTTTACTAAAGGAATGAAAAGCCTTTAGTCTGAAAGGCTATAGCTGAGACTTTGGACTTGCTGTGCAGTGTATCATCACTCCTATGGTCTATGCGTTTTTTGGAAAGAAGTCCCCTTCTGAAGGGATGACTGTCTTTGATTGGTGTAGCTACTGGTGCACCAAACTTAAGCTCCCCAAATTTAGGAAATTTCTTTGTTTTAAATAAAAATTTAGTTTAACATTTGGCTTAATCAGATGTCCTCACTTGGATTTTATGCTGTCCTCAAAGGGAGCATCAGCAGGAAGACTTGTATCTAATGTATTTCTTGCAAGCTACTGACCAACAGCCTGTCCAGGAAAAATCCGGTATGCTGGCGTGTGTGTGTGTGGGGGGGGGGGGGGGCAAGGCGTACTTCTTCCCCAGGATATTTACAGCAGGGAGGTAATACAGTATTCATCCTTGCATGGGGACCACACGACACAAGGGATAATGGCACACACATACCTCAGCTGTGGAAGTAGCTTGCTAGATATCCCTAGGAATCTAAAAGGCTGCCTGCCTTTTCCCCTGGCCTGGTTACTATGGAGGCAAGCGTCTTCCACTCAGAGCTTTGCTCAGTCAATCGGAATCATTGTGAACATGGGAAGTGATTTCTCACTTATCTCCCTGCAATCCCATGATGATGCATCTTCAGGAGGAATGGAATCCTCTGGCACTTCTGTTCTGGTCAGAAGCTGCCTGAAGTGCTCCTAAGGCTTTAATGTGGAGCCACTCTATGGAGGAAGGGAGGGGAGGGAGAGGGAGAGGGAGAGGGAGAGGGGGAGACTCCTGCCTTTCAGAATCTGAGTCCCTTTCCCTGACAAAGTAAGGGTCCTTGGACTGAAAGGCATACAGGCTCCATTTCCACCAGGCTGCCGCCTGACAGAGCTGCCCAGGAGGCACAGGCTTCTCTACATGTCCAGACATGCTGCAGGGTATAGGAGCATGACAGAGCGCTGTGAAGGAGAAAAGTCCCAGAAAACGCTTCCTCTCCAAATCACTAACTTGTGAAGTACACACTTGCTTTTGGGAGTCTCTGGGATTTGCAGGACTTATCCCTGAGAATTCCCCGATTCACAGTGGGAGGACAGAGAGCTTTGTAGGAGCCCTGGTTCTTTGTCCAGGAAGCTGAGCACCCATTTCAGTATCTAGGGGTGGAGGACGGTGGATCCTTTCAGGGGGTTTTCCCTCTCCAGCCTCTGGACTGTTGCAGGACTCACCTCCTGAGCTGGCCAGATAGACCCCTCCTCATCCTCAGACTCTCTCTCCAAACAGTTAGAAGTTTCTGACTGGGCTTTTCTGCATTGGAGTCATGACTCTTCAGGACAGGATGGGGACCCAGTATGATAGTCTCAATTTGAGCTCTGTGTCCTACCAATGCAAGGCTCAGTTAGCTGGCCTCAGGCAGGGCATAATTCACCTTCTGTAAAGCCTGTAAGCGCAGTCTCACGTTGGGAACACTGCTTAGATTTAAGCTGAGTGTCTGCAAGACAGCTCATGCCCAAGTGGGGGCAGTGGAGTCCACGGGGAGGCACTGCAGCAGCAGATCCAGGTAGTTGAAGTCACCATGCTGCTATTTATCCAATCCAGGTAAGAAAGAGGAATATTAGAAGTTGCACCTGCATGAAAATGAATAATATAAAGGTTTAAAACTGTGTGGCTTGAAAGCTTGTCTCTCCCAACAGCAGTAGGTCCAGTAAACGATATTACTGCACCCACTTTGTCTCTAAAAAAAATGTAAGAACTAGAAACTGAACTGCCAATTTGTTCCACTGCCAGAGGCAGAAAATCTGGTAGCCTGAACTGAAGGACAGAGCTTAGTCCAGGAGCCTCCAGCAATAACATTGCACAGCTGCTGAATTCCACAGGGTTGGGGGCATTAGTTCATGAGTAATGGATTCAGACCCAAGTTGTGCTACAGAGCAGGCAAATGCTCATGCCACAAAAGGACTTTGTTTGGAGAAACTGATGGACAACTGAAAAGGGATGCAAACCACTGATCAACCAGTCAGTTGAAGAACAGGGTGCAGCCCCTTCCTCTACCTGAGAATAGAGTGCTGATCTCTCTACCTTGCAGTGTATCATGACCCTCTCCTTGCACCCCCATATGAAAGGCACTCTGGATCTTCACTCCCTCCTTCTCCTGCCCCAGAGGCAGGCACTACAATCCTCCCCGGGGAAACCCCAGCCCTCCCCAATGGCCTGCATGCCCTCACACCCCCACTCCATTAATAGATTAGGTTTCACAGGGTATAGTCCTCATCACCAGACTGGCATCTCCTCCTGATCATGCTAAGAATTAACTCAAGGCCGACACCCACACCTTGCACAATGGCACTCTGTCTCTGCTCCCACCTATGGCTCCTCTCAGCTACCAGATACGCAGCGTCCTCATTTCAACTCGGCCCTCTGGCTAGATCATCATCTGGGTTTCCCCCTTCCAGGAGTAGATATCTCTGTCCAACAGTCCAGCCACTTCCCCAAAGGCAAGTGGGGGGACCCAGGCCCACCCACTACTCCAGGCCACTACCCAGGGACTCTATAAATAGCAACCTCCGGCTGCTCCTCTGTAACCTCAGTCAATGCTGCTCTATTTCCCTGGGCCACTTCCCATGGCCCCTGCACCTTCTTCACCCTTGTCTCAGGGCCTCAGCTGCTCAGTCTCCGGAGCCAGCCACTGCTCTATCCAAGGTGCTTTCAGTTCTCTCAGCCCTCCAAGGATGCAGTCTTTACTTCCTGGACTCCAAGCAGCAACTAGCCTTGCTCCACTCTGCGGCTCTTTTAATGTGGCCCTGTTCCTCACAGCCCCTCTCCTATTGGCTGCTTCCCACGTAGCCCCCCCCCCCCCGCCCCTATTAACCCCTTCTCTGCCAGTGAGGAGCACCACACTAGGAATGGAGCAGGGAGTGGGCACATCCAGTGGGACAGGCTATGAGGGAAGGAGGCAGCTGTGACTCTGCAGGGGGCTGGGGACAATTGAAAGGTGGTGGTTCCTCAAGAAGCTAAGTCCTCTGGTACTCAGGAGCTTTGGGGATTTGGGTCTGCCAGGTGGGCAGCAGCCTGTCAGTGCCCTGGGGCCCCTGGACTGGTAGCAGTTCCTCAGGTACTGACAGAGCTGCTTTTACAGTGGGAGGCCAGGCAGCCAGAACTAATAGGGAGACACCCAACCCACCCAGGTAGAGGCTTGGGCCAGGCCCAGCCCAGTACAACAACCTCCCCCTCCCAAAGGCATCTGCCTAATCACACTCTACTTCTGGCCAGTTCTGAACCCCAATAGCCCTGCGGCTTCCCTTTGGTCAAGGGGAGGAAGGAGTGGGAAAGAGGATATGGCATTTGCTTTGATTGATCCCAAGGAGCGTGCCTTCTCCAGGTCTACGGGGAAGGGATAATAGCAGGGAGAGGTCTGAACCCTAAAGACAGGGGTCGGGGGGGTGGGGGTAGGGGCAGGGAATGATGGGGACGGGTGAAGATCAGTAGTAGGCGCCTCATCCCCAGTAGAATGTATGGGAACTCCAGCTTGGGTGGCATAAAGAGCACACATGCATGGGTACCCGGTGGGAGAAGATAACTCCCATAATGGCCACCAGCCACGTTGACATCAGTTTCCAGGCTAAAGCACCAAAAAAACTGCATCTTCTCACACCTTCTAATCCTTCTGCAACTGCCTATAGGAGGCATTTTGCAAGTGCCTTTATAGCATAAAGAACTGTGTAGTTTAGATTGGTGCAGGTCCCCCTCAATGTCTGGGGTAGTTGCTGATTTATGTCCCATCGTAAACAGTTTGCCTATCAATCTTGCTTTAACCTACCCTGGGAGTTTGAATACATTTTTCTTCTTTTTCCCCAGTTGTAGGCGTTTGGTTTCCTGTAATTTTCCAGGACTAAAACTTTCACAGACGATTACAGTTTGATTTGTGGTGTGCTGTGTGACACCCCCAACTGGCCCAATTCACACATCTAGCTGAACTGTATAAGGAGTGAACAGGTGTAAAATGGCTTTATGCCACCTTTGTGGCTCTCGAATACGGGGGCTGATTCAACCCCAGCATAAGTCACCTCAGTGCTGCTCTAACCTATGCCGAGCTGTCTATAGTTAGATGTCTAGTTGTAGCCATGTCGGTCCCAGGCTATTACAGAGACAAGATGGATGAGGTAATATCTTTTATTGGACCAACTTCTGTTGGCTCGAAAGCTTGTCTCTCTCACCAACAGAATTTGGTCCACTAAAAGATATTACCTCACCCATTTTGTCTCTCTATAGTTAGAAGATGCTGTTCTAGCAGCCAAGAATAGCTGGAGCCTAGAGATGCAAAATAAATCTTATACAACACATCCATAATTGAGGACTGGTGCTCTTCTCTGTCATGAAGATTTTGTGACATTTTTTTAAACTGAGGGATCCTGCAAGGGGTGGAGAGACCAGAGCTCAGTCGTTAGCAGAACCTGAATGTCTGTGCAGCAATTTTGTAGTCCTGTAGTCCGAGCCCTGCGAGCCCAAGTCAGCTGACATGGGCCAGCCACAGGTGTTTTATTGTAATGTAGAGATACCCTCATTTATTTTTTAAATAATGAAATTGTCACTTATTTTAAACTGAAACTTGGACACAAACACTTCATTTTGAAGGGTTCGGTCCTGCACTCAGCTCATTTGAAATCAGGTCTCTTGCTGTGATTGCTAAGAAAATGTT
This sequence comes from Emys orbicularis, assembly GCF_028017835.1. Taxonomy (NCBI): domain Eukaryota; kingdom Metazoa; phylum Chordata; order Testudines; family Emydidae; genus Emys; species Emys orbicularis. The sequence continues at coordinate 89,807,145 of NC_088686.1, read as the reverse complement.
TCCCTTCTGGTACACAGCATTTTTACACCTATGTGTCACCAAGGGAATGATCCTGAGAGTGGCTGAACACCCACCACTCAATGAGGGTTGCAGTTGCTTGGCTCCTTTCAGAGCAGGCTCTCACTGAGGCTAACTACCTTCTTACTCATTTACTGCTAATGCAAATAGTTACTCTCAATAGAAAATTATTGAAAATAAGTCACATGCAACTTACGGTACAAGTTATCATTTCTAAATGTAAACAACTAAGCAAATGTGCTTTGTCTGTATTTAGTAGATACATATGGACAGTGGGAAAAATCCTGGGCCCATTTAAGTTAATGGTAAAGGTCCTACTGCTTTTAATGAGGCCAGGATTTCACCTAGGTTTGACCCTGCCCCGTTGAAGTCAATGGACATTTTTGCCATTGATTTTTAATGGAAAGGGGATCAGACTCATATTTAGGCATTCCAATTTAAAGTGACAACCAACAGAAAACATTGATTGTAACTTTAAAAACTGCTTAAAAAAAAATCAACTTCTCCCCCACCCTCCAAAAATGAGAAAGTTCCTTTAAAGGGATTTTCAACAGAATCCATGTCTTGTTTATGTCACCTGCTGAAAATTTCAGTGTGCATCAATTTCTGTTCTTCAGTAGTCACATTTTGTTTGCACATAGCAGCAGTCCAGTAAGCAGCTTGCTTTCTTTGTGTGTGTGTGTGTGTGTGTGTGTGTGTGTGTGTGTGTGTGTGTGTGTGAGATTACAGTGGGGGATCATATGTTGCAAACAATAAATGAGACTTAAAAAAAACTTTTATGAGTATTTTAAAAAAGTTTCTGTTTATTCCATTGCTAATGAAACAACTGATTTCTGCTCAAATTTATAGCCATTCAATAATCCTATAAAATGATTTTTCTAGGAAGTTACAAGGCACAGAAGTCACAAAATATAAACAAGGAAAAGTAGACAAACCCCCGCCCTCCCACACACAATCCCCATATATATTTTTAGAGGCATGTGAATGATTTACAAGAATCTGAATTGCTCTAAAGCGTGGGCAATGGATCTTTTCATATTTGACCCAATTAATTGAATAAAAGTAGGGCTAGACTGTGCCTTTCAGGCAAACCCAAAGTAAGGGGCAGTATGACGGTGAATTGCCGCAAGGGACACACCAGGTGGCATTCTGACTCAAGGCTTGTCTACACTTAAAATGCTACAGCATTACAGCTGTGCTGCTGCACCTGCGTTACTATAGCGTTTCAGTCTAGACACTACCTACGTTGACAGGAGGCATTCTCCCATCAGCATAGATAATCCACCTCCCTGAGAAGTGGTAGCTAGGTTGATGGAAGACTTCTTATGATGACCTAGCACTGTCTACATGGAGAATTAAGTTGGTTTAACAGCGCTGCTCAGGGGAGTGGATTTTTCACACCCGACCAACATAGTTAAACCGGAGTGCCCATGCACACGCAGTCTGCACTGTCCCTTTGTGCATTGTCGTTTACAACCCCTGGTGTAATCAACCATTTCTATTGATGGGAGAGGGAGCAAGCCCCACTCGTCCCTATTGCTTCTTATATCCTCCCATCATTGGGCACCCGTGAAAGGACCAGGTGGATTCAGGCCTGGATCCACAAAGGAACTTAGGCATTTCAATGGTCAGCATTGCAAAGACTAACTTTTAGGCACCTAGAAAAATCACTGAAATCCACAAACCCTGAGTTAGGCACCTACGCTCCCTATAAAAGGCATACAGAGAGTTAGGCACCTAAGAATGGGATTCACAAAAAACAGCATGCCAGGTGGGGAGCCACCTAAACTAAGGAGATGTTGAGAAGAGGCGTGTGTGTTAAGCCTCACCCCTCTACTAAGTTAGGCAGCTAAGTCTAGGCTGTAGGGCAGTCCTATCTCTGCTTGTGAGCCAGAGCTGGGTAACCTTCTCCTGGGATCAGGCACCTAAGCCATTTCTTGCAAGAAATACTGATAGAGGTGGGGGTCCTGCCTACCTTATAGCTTTTAGCCAGTGATTAGATCATTTGCCCAGCATATGGGAGAGCTGCATTCAATGTCCCTCTCTGTCTGGTGGAGAGAAAGGATTTTGAACAGGGGGCTCCCACCTCTTGGAGACATGCCCTAACCACTGGGCTACAGGATAGCCTGATGTGTGACTTCCTCAGTTTCTCCTGTTGAAGCTGCTCTACCTTGTATAAATACATAGTCACTGGGCCAGAGTGCTAAACTGAGAATGAACCTGGAAAAGGGGGCACTCCCTTGGGAGATGGGAGACCCAGAGTCCACTACCTGTGCTCCAATGACTAATTATTTTTCCAAAGTGGAACAGCTTCAACAGGAGAGTTTTAGGGAGTCCCACATCAGAACATCCCATAGTGATTAAGACACTTACCAGTGTGGTGGGAGACCCCCTCTTCAAAAATCCTTTCCTCCAAAAAGGCAGAGGGGGGCAACTGAACACGGGTCTCCCACATCCCAGGTGAGTGCTCTAACAACTGAGCTAAATGTTTTAAGGGGGGAGGTGGCATTGCCACCACTTCCGCAGCCGGTGGGACTTTGAATGCACCCCAATTTGGTAGGCAGGCTGTTAGTGAGCTAGGCAGGGGAATGCCTATCTTAGCCTCATCTGAGGACCCTGCTGGGGCATGAGATAGGCATCCAGATGTCTGATGTGAGGTTGTGCGCATGCCCAGAGGCAGGAACTTAGGTGCCTAGGGAACTTTTATAAAAAAAATTGAGTTTAGGCACCCAAAGGATTAGGTGGCAGCCAAGCAGGTTTTGTGTACTGCAGTGGTGCCTACATCTGGGGCGTAGGTGCCTAAATCCCTTTGTGGATCTGGATCTTAAAATTGACTTTGTCAAAGTAGCTTAAGGACATACAAACTTTTTAAAGTGGCCTTTTTAGGGAACTGTATAGCACACAATAATCCTTTTTTAAAAATTATTGCTTAAGGGAATCTTGCAATCTATAAAAAATAGTCCATTTTGATTTTAGTTTGTAGGCAGAAAGCGTTAGCAAATAGCTTTTATCACTCTGCACACTCAGCCTACATATATCTTTTCCAACTAACCTAAAAACAGTCATGGACTCAATGTCACAGGTTTTTCATAGAAATATATTGTACTGCAGTTTTCCCTTTAACATGAACCACATCCTTTAAATCATTCTAAGTATACATTCACATATTTAAGAGTAATGATTTGGCTAAAAATATATGTCTATTTCTTATCTGATTGTAGTAATTAACCTATCAATGGTAATTTGCTATAAAAGGTACAGTACTAGAAATAAATAGTTCTACAGTTCAAAGATCTTCAAAGCAGGTTGCCATTTTCAGTCTGTTAAATTTTCTGAAGTCCTTTCAAAGCATGAACTAAATTTACTACACTCAAGAAGATAATTTGGACCTACATATATATAGTCCCAGTCAAATGAGAAGCTAATTTCACTTAATCTCCTTCTTGGTTTTGTAATGGGCAGAAACAACCAAGTAATTGTCTGGATTCATGTCCTTGATGGTCGGAGACTTGCTCTGGATTGGAGAGGTTTTCCCATCCACCCGAGAGATCTGCATTATTCGGCATGGGTCATGTTTCAGCAAGTACCCTGCAAAAGTCTCCCATCCTCCTCCTACACGAACCATCACATGTTTGTTGTGCAGCATCTGAAATTGCATAAAAGACAAAATCTTGAAGGGCTACCATCAAGCTGAAAATCACATTTCTGTTTGAACATGTTGTACTTACTGTAATTACAAGTAACATCATTTGCAGCCTAGTTTACAACAAGAATGGGAAGACTCAGTAGCTTCTGGTTTGCACTGCAGGTTTGTGCAAAAAAGTGGGGTATGAGCAGGGGAGACAGAAAAGTAATTGCATGTAAGGAAATGGAGCAGCACCCAGTTAGATTTTGCATTTTTAAAAAATGTTCACTATATGTTCTTCTAGCCTTACTGCAGGGGGTGATGTTGTTCTTTAGATGTTTATTGATAAGCTCCTTAGTAAAACTGGATGTTTTTTAGCTGTATTTGTTGAAAGCATATTTAGTAACGATGCAGCTTTTGATGTTGTAAAAACTGGCTTCTGATTTATTCTGGAGAAGGGGCCCTAGCTCTAGAAAGGGTCAATATCCAAAACAATATAATCTGCCCAACGTTGTTAAATGAGATGTGGAGTTAATTTCTTTAATAAAATGAAGCTCCCTTCAGTGTCAGTGGTATGATTTATCATTTTTGACACACACTATAATGTACAACAGTAACAGATAGAAAGAATAAAGTACTGTGGGTCTAAAAGGAGGGACATCTAAAATAATGATGGTAGCCTGAACCAGAAAAAAAGGGCAAGTGAAAATACAAATGGAGGTCTGGAGGTATTATAATCATTATTATTAATTTGCATTCCTGTTGGGTCCAAATTAACCACACTATTTGTTATGCTTGTAATCTGTATTTAGGAGACACTTGGACATTAAAAAATAAACATGTTGCTTGTCAGGACTCACTTGCATTAACAGAGCTGGGCTGCGAAACTTGAACACTGCCTATCTGCACCATGCTTGGTTCTAATGCTAAGTTATCTGCCCCTTATTTTCATGAACTAAGTATGCATATTTAATCTATTGCACTCTTATAACTGAATTGTTATTATTATTGTGTGTGCGCGTGCGCACAGCATGTGATATAGGTCGCAATCAAGTATTAAGTGGTGGAACATTGCAATCTTATTTGTTAAAAGTCTTTTCTTTTTCCTGATACACAGTGAGAAATGTGATCCCACCCAAGTAAAATGTAACTTCTCTAATGTCTTCATCTGGTATTTCAGCTGGTAATTTCACACTCACTTCTTTTCATCTCATGTCCTACATCACATAGTAAAACAAATGGCATCTGGGAATCATAAACCAGCAAGTTCTATGACAGCCACAGCTTAATTCAGGTAATGAAAGGTGCTTTGATTAATACACGTCACAAAATGCTAGACATCTTTCTTCTAGGGTGTAACAAATTAGAATTCTGGTTTGTAAGAGCTCTACCTCTGTGAAAATTCCTCAGCATGCTTACATAGTATAGAATAAGGAGACTTGGATCAATAGCTGTGTGTGTGTGTGTGTGTGTGTGTGTGTGTGTGTGTGTGTGTGTGTGTGTGTGTGTGTGTGTGTGTGAATTTCACCTAAGGGTCCACAGTATTTTGAGGACATAAATGGGATTTTAAGTGCTACAAAGGCCTTGTGCTGGACCTCTGCATAGGGGTAAGTTTTACCCAATTTGTCATTTAAACCAGCAAACAGAATAGCGGGGAGAGGGGAGGGAGGAGGAGAGGAAATCAAGATAATGAAGTGTTACACTGTTAATTAGTTTTTCACACTCATAGCCTACAGTAGCTTTTCTTTTGGGGGCATAATTCCATTTAAAATATACATCATCATATGAAACCAAAGAACAAGTTGCAAAGATTTCTGAAGTGTGAAAGACAGGATACCTTTAAATTGAATCAAGCTCTCAGTTTGAATTAGTAGCTGAAGACAGAAATTAGAAAAGGTTGAAATATTTCATTCAAAAATGTTTTCAATTAAAATGGCCTTTTTTTCTAAACATTTTTCTTTCAACATTTTATGAAAATGAAAAATGAAAAAAAAATAGTTTTCACAAACTGAAAACAATGAAAAACTTTTCATTTTTCATAGAGAAACAAACAAAAGACATTGAAAATTTTTGAATCAAATCATTTCATTTGAAAATTTTCACTGAAAATACTTAACCTTTTCTGATGGGCTCTAATACAAATAGAATGTTTCCTTATTCTGAGACCTGGGCAACATTTTGGACCTGACTCTGATCTCCCTTACACTGTTCTTACATTGGTATAACTGCATTGACTTTGCTCGAGTTACACCTGATTCACACTGATAGAAAGGGGAGCAGAATCAAATGATTTGATTTTTATTAAAGTTATTCAAATACCATAGATGTGTAAATTGTTGGAGTGGGCTACATGGTCCTGAAACAGAAGTCAGCCAAACTTTGTAAAATTCTGTCACACCTGAATACATTTGGAGTTTTTCTGGATTTACCTAGTTGTGAGATCTGAATCAGGCTCTTAATGTGGACAGGATAATCCCAAAAAACCCAAAAGGTTTTTATGTAAGGTTGGAGAAACCCCAGCTCAGACTGTAACCCAGCCTTCCAGAAACTGGATATACAGCTCTATCTCTTCAGTTCTGTCTCTCCTCCTGGGTGAGCGCTCTCTCCCATTGGTTATCGCTACCCTGGAGAGCTTACAGCTGCACCCATGCAGTTGCGCCGCTGTAAGCTCTCTAGCATGGCCACTCTAAGCTGCCAGGAGAGAGCTCTCCCAGCAATTTAATTAATCCACCCCCAACAAGCAGCAGTAGCTATGTTGGCGGGAGAAGCTCTCCTGCTCACATAGCGCTGTCCACACTGGTGCTTAGGTCAGCGTAATGTATGTCACTCAGGTGGGGTGGCTTATTCACACTCCAGAGTGACATAAGTTATACCGACATAAGTGGTAGTGTAGACACAAACCTCTAAGACATGATCCAAAGCCTCTTGAAGTCAATGGACTTTGGACCTGGTCTGAGTCCCAGACCTGGTTCATTGTACCCTTCTATACTACTGTGGGAGAGAGTTAACTCCTTGTCTGCTGGTGTTCAGGTGATGCTTCTACCCTTTGTCACATAGTGGCTCTCATTTCAAAAGCAATTAGTATCTGGATTTTTGATTTTGTCATACAAGTTAGAGATGGAAAGTTAGCAAAACATATATTAAGTTCATCCCCCTGCCAATGCAGGATTATTCCCTATAGTGTAATTTATAGTGGGGGTTTTTTTGTAATCTAACTTTAAATTTTTCAAATGATGCAGCTTCCACCACTTTCCCCTTAGAGACTGTCCCACAGACTAATAAAACTCATTGTTGGTAAGTTATTTCCTGATATTCAGCCTAATGGTACTCTACAGCCTCTTCTTGTCTTTTCCCCAGGCTGCTTTCACTATTTTTGTATTTTATTATAATTTGTTATGACATAGTGTTAGGCATTTACTACCCATTCTTTCTATATATAAAAATGATGTTTTGTTGCCTCCTAAATGTGTTCATTGTTTTATACTGTGTTCTGCCATGGAAAATTCCAATAATACATATATAATCTGTATTATCATCTCATTTACACCAGAGTAACTCTTCTGGCTTCAAATTACTTCAGATTCACACTGGTGTTAATGAGTCCAGAAGCTGGCAATCTGATAAAACAATAAATAAATGAAATAGCACATTGCATTCTTCTCATTTGAAAAACAAACAAATAAAAAAACAATCTTTCCCCTACATATTATAGTTCAGGATCTGATTGAGACAGTATTGTTGACCTGATTCAGTGACACTGTTGGATAAGAACTTCAGAAACAGTAAGAATTTGGATCCAGCAAGTGTAAAGCTTATTAGTCAGACTTCAGTGTTGACATGAAGGAATTTTCATATTGCTACCAAGTGAATTAAAACTAAAATGAGAAAAACTTTATGATTCAATCATTTCCAGGAGACATTTAAGAATGATATAAATCTTTATTATTTGCTGTTTGCTATGAAGCATGGCTTCCACAAGGGAGTTGTTTTCTCCAGAATCTGCATTTGAATTAGTATAGAAGAGTCTGTGGTGTAGAAATATGAGAAAACAGCCTTAACAGGCAACAGCATCACAAAGGAATATATAAATGATGTACCACTGTAGTATACATTAAAGTTATCTCAAGAGGTAACATGAAATAAATGTACAGAGAAACATTTGCAGTATGAATCATGTGGACTGAACTGTCATTACATAAGACTTTGGAATTACAGTGAAATATACTAAAAGTAGATGTGTGTTTCACATAAATTAATGTAGAGAGAGCTTTAGGGCTTATTAGAGATATTGGGCCTATACCCTTATCTCATGTAAATGTAACTCAATAAATAGAGCTATGCTGGTTTACATAGAGGAGGATCTGGCCCAGTATGTTATTCTCTATACTATATTACAGCCATATTTAAGTATACACTTTGGGGGGAGAAATTACACACAGTGAGCCTGATCCAAATCCCATTAGAGCCAAATGGAAGGAATCCCACTGACTTTAATTGGAGTTGTATCAGGCCCTAGAAACCAAAATCAGCAAAATTCCACCTGGAGTAAGTTGGAAACCTCTAGGCCAAATTTAGTGGTGACATAAATAGTAGTGTAAGATACACGTTAGGCATACATTGTCATAAAATGCATGGGGGCTAGTGACAGAGTAGGGTTACTTGCACCTATCTGGCATTCAGTGGTTGTACAAAGTGAGTGAAACTTACACATTGAAAAGATGGAAGGTTGTAAAGCAGGAAAAGCAACTAATAGTGTGTGTGTATGGTTCCAGGATACAGATCACGTCCACTTCAACTTATCTCAGCTGGATTTGGGCCGCTTTGTCAAATTCGTTCTTGTCATCAGAGTAGGGTGACCAGACAGCAAATGTGAAAAATCGGGATGGGGGTGAGGGGTAATAGGAGCCTATATAAGAAAAAGACCCAAAAATCAGGACTGTCCCTATAAAATCAGGACATCTGGTCACCCTACATCAGAGGGTACAACTCTCGTTTGCCATAGTTTGCCACTAAGCATCCCATTTTGAAAGGCACTTAGCACTACAGCTCCCATGGATGTCTAGAATCACCATTTTTTACATAGGCAAGGAGACAAATGCTCTTGGCACTTCTTTAGTGGTGGACGTAGGTAGGATGGGTAAGAGTGCATCATGAAAGGAGTGCATTTCTGTGACAATGTTTTACTATATGTTTAAAATATTTTGATATAATAAGGTGTGGAAATTCCTAGTGCACTGCTAAACAGCTACATCTTTTTACCCCAGACATGGCTGCATTTCAATGGTGGAAGAAATGATCCTTGTGCATTGTTGGTATATCGTTGCTAAAACAATGGGACTACTCACATGCAAGTTAATTGCCTTGTGTTTGCAGGATTGGAACCCTAGGGCCTGATCCTGCAATGTGATGCAATCAGGCAACCCCCAACTTGCTCCAGTGAAGTCAGGGGAGCTCTGCAAAGGCATCAGGGTTTGTCCATGTGCAGTACACTGTAGGAGCAGAGCACAATTTTGTAAAAAAAAAAAAGGGGGGGGGGGGATGGAAAATGCTAAAAATTAATTAGGGGATGGGCAAACTATTGAAAATAAACAATGTTTTTTTGTGAATTTAGATCTTTTTACAGTTTGCAAATTGTGTATGAACAGATCATGATTTCCATGAATTTTTTTCTTGTTCAAATTAATTTAACAAATATTTTATTATAAGAATACATACTGCATAATATATTATGCAAATACGTTTCAGCCTATGGATAACTCACAAACAGTTCATTATTCACAGGACTTACTCTGATAATATAATATTCACAGTTCCAAATTCAAATTGGTTTGATTGAACACAAGTAATTTAGTATGTTTCTGTTGCCTTACTGGTTAAGCATAAAGTCTTAAAGTTAGATTTACAGTGCAAACACTTTCAATTCTGAATTCCAAATCTGATTTTTCTGTAAACATTTTTGCCAGTAATTTAATTTCCTAGAATGTTTGTGAAAAGCAAACCCAAAAGAAGTGAAAATGCTATCAATGAGAATTCATGTAAAATGTGAATGAAAAGTTGACTTATTTTTTTCAGTATTTGTTCAACCTTAATATTAAAATATTATGGGTTGTTTGATATAGATAAATTTCTATACAAAACACCTTAAATTTCTAAGCTTTTCTTAAGTTTTCAACGCTAGAATTCACATAGGAGATGCAGAAGTCAACATTTGAAATCAAAAGACACCAACATAGAGTAACTCCAATAGCTCCATCTGTTTTATGTATTTGGGGTATTATATGTTTTTAAAACATCATATGTATTTTCAGCAGTCCATGAAAAATTAAAATACCAGTTGGATTTACTAGTGTAAAATACCATGCTCTTAAAATTATTAGACTAACTTATATTCAAAATAGTACATAGCAAATTGAAATTTCAGTTATCATTAATGCAATATCATATTGGATTTTTATTTATACTTCATCACCTGACATCAGATATTTTTCCATCTACTAGTGTATTGGGCTCTTTTCAACAAATTCTCTTAATACATTTAAACAAGGAAGTAGCCTTTTAGAAATCAGTAGGTAATTGTTGCTATGTTTTAATAGCTTTGAGAATGCCTACTCATCAAAACAGGAAAGCAAGAAAATGAAAATTCCCAGCATGAATATGAAAGAAATACTGAATGGATACTAACTGAAATGACTAACATTTTTCCATAATATTTTGAACAAAACAGATCATTTAAAAAGATTACTGAACAGATTTTTGCTGGTGTTCATCCAGAAAAACATCACTGATTTAAAGACAGAGTAATGTTACTGATTTAAACCAACGGGGTTAGTTTGCATTTATATCTGTGTAACTGAGATCCAAATATGTCTCTATTATCAGTATTAGAGCATCTCCATTTGTTTTATATAGTCTCTCTCTCTCTCCCCCCACCTTTTTAATTAAAGATCTATCTAACTTTAAGTCACTCCCCACACCAAGGCACACACTGAATTTTGCAATAATGGTATGATCTAATAAGTTAGAGTAGCAGTTTGGCAGTTGTGACTCTTAGGCGTAGTCTATACAAGAAAAGTTTTGTGAGTATAGGCTATGATGGCAAACCCTCCTGTGTAGATGCAATTTTGCCCATATAGTTTATACCAGTTGTCTGCATGAATTTTCAAACAATCCCAGGCAGATCACTTATCTGTAGGAAGCAGTCTGGTAACAGCAGGGGATTGGAAACTATCAGAATTAGGTTCTGCAATCAACTCTGATAGTGACTTAATGTGTGGCCATGTGTAAGTTCTCCAGTGCCTCAGTTTCCCCATTTATAAAACTAGGGTAATACTATTTACACTTCTTTGTAAAGGGTTTTGAGATCAAGTATATTCTACACATATTGAGCCAGATCCACAGGTAAGGTAAATAGACATATCTCCATTTACTTCAATGGAACTACACCTATTTGCATCAGCTAAGAATTTGACCCATAAAAGCTACAATATGTACTTCGGAAAGATTGTACACTTCCTCTATTTTATAATGAAAACATATCACTTCAAAGTGACATTTTGGATTGCATGATGTTCTAGCAAATGACCATGTATTTCAGACATGGTAAGGAGGAGTAAGATACCATGCTGGGAGGTGTTCAGATACTATTAAGAGGAGTATGGTTTAAATACATAGAACAACAGATAACCCTGTATTCTTAGTCTTTAAAATATAACTTACTCAGCAACCTGGGCAAGAATCCATGTGATGAGAAATGGATGTAATGACAAAGGCAGGCAACCACAGGATTTGATGCTTCATGATATGAAGGTATATGCCAGGGTGAAAGAGGACAACGTCAGGCCCCCTAATCAGTCTCTGAACTCCCAACTGCAGCATTCCCATTCTCCTCAACAGCAGGAATGAAGCCAGACAGAGATCCATGTGTTATAGTTTATGGAGCTCTACCTGCACTTAGGGTTTAGTGCAGAGCTTGCAGGGACAGGAGAAGGAGTTTTTTCTTCCCCCTCTTCCTTGGGTATGTGTGAGGGGGAAGTGTTCCAGGCTGCTTCCTAACTCCCCACCAAGACCCTTGGGATTTGTGGCAATATTGACCTTACCTAGCGGGAAGATGGGAGCAGACAGCTATTCAACACCCCTCAAAGATATGAGGTAGTGCAGGTGGCCAAAAAATCCCAAGAATGATAACAGTACGAGGGGAAGGAGGAGGTGGGCATGGCTGAGGAGGTCCCCATGGATATGTGCAGGAGTTAAAGCATAACTCCCCCTCTTATAAAAGCAGGAAAACTCTCCCGCAGCTACTTATCCTCTTGGCTGTGCAGTGAGAACTTCCCATCTTTCATTCTACTTTATGTGTGTGTGCATCAAATATTTCTCCGTGGGTTGGTTTGAGTTTGTCAGAAAATAGGCTCATTTAGATGCTTAGGTGCTTATTTAGGTGCCTAGGTGCAGATTTAGGGAACCATATTTGAAACCTGAGCTGCCCACACCAATTTATGTAAATACAGGCACTGCCTGCCTCTTAAGAAACTGCAGTGCAAATCTGGTAGCCAATTTCAGATATTAATCTTTGACCATGCTTGAGTCGGCTATATACAATATTCATGTATGGATTGATAAACAACAAAATTAAATCGGAAGACACAAGACATTTCCCAGCTTTGAAAGAATAGTCAGAATCCAGCTCCTTTTTTTCCCCATTCCGATAAAAAATGAATCTCATTAAGTCACATTTTGTCCAATCCTCTGTCAATGTGGCACTGTTCTCTATAGAACATTTTCAAGTGTTTATTCACATTCTAAATGTCTCAAGTGTTCCAGCTTCCACTACCACATCAGGGAAACTATGGATTGTTTCAAACACCTTTTTTTTTTTTTTTAAATAACCTCTGAGATTTTGTTTTCCAAGTTCTAGCTCTAAACCCCTGAAAAAGGATTGCATATTGAAAATGCTGGCTTTGCCCTCAAGGGCCACTTGTGATAATGAACACACAGAATAGTTAATACATTGGGGTAACATTTCCGTCTCATTGCTGGGGGATTTACATGCACAAATCCCATTAACTGAATCCCCTATAACATGAGATGAAAAAAATCACCTATAATAAAGCTAGGTCTGAAAAAAATCTCCAGAGCTTTGTAAGAGTCCTGTTAATTGCTTGTCACAACATATCCAGCTGTATCAAGAAGTGGCTTTTATAAATAATACTTTGTTTTGAGCTGTACTTCTAAAGAATTTTATATCAGTTTTAGAACAAAAGATTCTATCAAACATGTTAAAATATATTCCCTTGTTTATCAAAACAATGCATTAGTGGGCCCTCTTCCCTCTGAACAATTCCCTGTGATATACTGCATACTCAAAGAACAGGCTGGGAATCTATTGCTGTTAAATATTTAGAACTTAGCTTCACTGATTTAAGTCACCAGTTCCAGAGTAAATCAAATGAAAGTTTTCATGATTTTCTAGTGATCGTTTCTCATGGAAAATAAAGTGGAATGGAGTCCCTTACTTTCCAGCTGAGACCAGGATAGACTTTACCATTATATTTTAATCTTTCTTTCTATCTCTTGCTTAAAGAGCTCAGTTTCCAAGTAGAAACAAATAGAATTACCAACTGCTGTAGTAAAATTGCCACACTTATGCGTTGCACCTATACTGACCTACATTTAAAACACACACACATGCACAATGAGCGCTTCCATGCAAGTAGCATTGACTTAACCATTCAGAAAGTGCTAAAAGCTCCATCCAGCTGGAAGGAGTTTTGGCAGCTGCTGGTTCACCGATGCTATAGGCTTCCCTGGCTAGACAGAAACTGAGGCTACTACCTGTTCCCTTTTCAGCACCCACATTCTGCTCCTAACCCTTTCATAGGAACAAGGTCTGTGACTGCTAAATATGGTGATCAGGCTCTGGGGTGTCACTCAGCATGTGATCAGCTGTACACTAAGTGATATTCTTTCCCAGATGATTTAGGGCCAGATTTTCAAAGATCAGAAATCCAGGGCACTTGCACAATCCAGTATTTGTAAACACAAGTGCCTTGTTATATGTAGGATTGCCAACTTTCTAATTGAATGAAACCGAACACCCTTGCCCCGCCCCCTTCCGCCCCCTTCCCCAAGGCCCTGCCCAAGCCCCCCCCCACTCACTCCAGCCCCCCTCCCTCCGTCGCTCGCTCTCCCCCACTCTCACTCACTTTCACTGGGCTGGGGCAGGGGGTTGGAATGCGGGACGGGGTGAGGGCTCCAGCTGGGGGTGCAGGCTCCGGGATGGGACCAGAAATGAGGGGTTATGGGTGGTTCCTGGCCAACGGGAGTTGTGGGGGCAGAGGCAGCACGCGGAACTTCCCTGGCCACCCCTCCACCCAGGAGCCAGAGGGAAATGCTAGCCGCTTCCAGGAGCTGTGTGGAGCCAAGGCAGGCAGGGACCCTGCCTTAGCTCTGCTGCACTGCCGACTGGACCTTTACTGGCTTGGTCAGTGGTGCTGACTGAAGCTGCCAGGGTCCCTTTTTGACCAGGCGTTCCAGTCAAAAACCGAATGCCTGGCAACCCTAGTTAGATGTCCAAATAGTCATTTGCATGTGCTAATACCCAAACTGCTCGTGCAATCACTGGAGTTGTGAAGGGGGAAAAACTGCTTCTGCTCTTTCAGGAAGCTGGCCACAAATATCAGTCAGTAGGGGAACATCAATCAAAGGGGCCTACAGATAGTTGTCTCTGAGCAGCAAACTGTTCAATTTTGGAAGCCAGCCAAGGAGAAGAAATAGGGCATGCAGCTTTAAGTTTCTCCTCAATTTACAAAAAGCTGGACACCATCACGCTATTTTCATCACTTTTTCGGAACAAGGATTGTTATTAGAATCAGTATATTCAGAAAAATAAGGAAATAAGAATAATTTATAATCTATTATTTAGGTAGTAAGGGCCAAATTCTGCATAGAGTCCTAACTTCCATTGAAATCAATGGAAGTTAGAAGCCTAAATACTTTGAGGATCTGGGCCTAAGCTGTGTGGGTCAAAGACCATCTTTTTGTTATGTATTCTTACAATGCCTAGCACAATAAGGCCTTCATCTTTTGGGGCAGAACATGTGCTTCCACAAGACAAATAAGTAAGAATAATGGGGCACAATGGCAAATTTATATGCCATTTTAACTTGGGCAAATTTCAAACTGCTTCAGAAGGACACATGCATTATTTCAGATTCATATTTATAAAACTTCTTTTTAATATTCTTTTTAGCAATTAAAATAACATTTTAATAATGTTTTGCAGACAACTATAGGAGGTACCTTGACTTCAAAGAAAACCCTGAAAGAAAGCCATTTAGGACAAAATGAAAGATTCATAAGCTCTAGAGATCAATCAATAAACGCCTTAAGATGTCACCATTCTACCAAGGGACCAGATGCTTGGGCTTTTGAATTATGATACCACTGTATTCTGATTAGGAGGTTTTATCCTCCCCAATCATGTCACTCATTTCAGCTACATAAGCAGACCTGAATAACATTGGGATTCTTACAGTATTTGTGCAGTGTCACTGGCTTAAATTAAGGTATTAAAGAATTCTTTACCTAAGGCAAGCTGTTGTTATGTAGGATATAACAGCCTCTTAGCAGATTTTCTTTTGAAGAGGTAATGGAAATATTTACATTGCATATAGAAAGGCAGATTTTCTTTTTCCAAATGCGGAAGCTTACTGAATTGGTGTCAGCAGAAAACCAGTTAATAATCACAGCTATGCTCTTGACATTTACACTTTCTTCAAGGTTAGTCGGGTTTTGTAAATGTTTTTATTTAGGTCAGAGAGAAAGTCAAAAGCAAAATGACTTCCAGTAAACACAGTTTGGCAACAAACAAATTTGTGCTCATATTCGATCACAGTACATTCATTTTCTTTTTCTATTCTTCTTTTTAAAATGATAAAATCAGGGGAATGAAGGATTGGATGGCTCAGGACAATGGGGTAGAATAGCATATGGAGTCTTTTACATCTACCTTACCTATTCAATCTGATCCAAGTGGGTACTGACCCAAAATCATTACTGTCTGATAGTTGTTTAGCAGATTATGTAAACTGAATCCAGTTACTTGTTGACAGTTGCCACAACACAAACCATCGTTTCTGGCTATCTCAGCAGAGAAGCCAGGGTTTTGGCTAGTCATGGAAAATGATCTACCCTCTCATCCCTCAAGACAATTGTGCCAATTTAGGATTGAGGCACTTGACTGGGCAGTTTAGGGAAACTTGCACTGCCAATGCCTGTGCTGCACCTGTTTTGTTAGATAATTATAACATTAATACTTTGTAAGAATGTGCATTAACAATGTTGACCTTTTTCTCACTTTTGTTATTCATCTCTCTTATTCTTCCCATGGGATTTCCTGTGATACAAGAAAAGTACTTGATTGCTTAAAGAACGTCCCAAATATAGATGCACATGCCAATATTTAGTGGCAGAGGAAAAGGGTATGCTTGAGAATATGAATTTCAATATTGGCATGAGGATGTTATTTTTAACCATATGATACATCCAACAGAGATTCATACACAATGGGCACAATACACATTTTTTGTCACAAACACTCAGCATCCATTAATAATACGTAGCACTTTTAATCTTCAAAGTACTTTGTAAACATTAACCTTCATGTGACCCTTGTGAAGCAGGTAAGTAAATACTTTTAAACTCTCACTGCTGGCAAATGTCCTTAATATGCACATTGAAGTCTAAAAAAACTAATATTGACATTTCATAAAACTGACAGAGTATGCAGCATTTTCATTTCAGCCCTGACCCAAGGGTATGTCTACACTTAAAATGCTACACCAGCATAGCTGTGCCACCACAGCTGCGCTGCCGTAGCACTTCAGTGCAGACATTACCTACACTGATGGGAGAGCTTTCCCATTGGCATAGGCAATCCATCTGCCGAGAGGTGGTAGCTGGGGCAACAGAAGAATTTTTCCATCTACCTAGTGCTGTCTACGTAGGGACTTAGGCTGGCTTAACAATGCCACTCAGCAGTGTGGATTTTTCACACCCCTGACTGATGTAGTTAAATGACCTACTTTTCTGATGTAGATCAGGCCCAATTCCCACCAAAGTCAACTGCAATCTTTCCATTGCCTTAAATGGGCTTTGGATCAAAACTTTAATAGATCCAAAATGACCCTTCTGTTTTAATAAAAGGTCATTTTTTTCAGAGAAAGGCATTCAGATACTCTTATGATGGACATTGTAGAAATATATTGTATAGCATGTCCTAACTAAGCCCACTCCTAATTCAGATGCCCTAGTGTTCTCTTTCATCCAAAAGACATTGCTATAAAAAATGTAGAGTAACACATGGCACTGACTCAATCACGTCACAAAATTAGTTCCCTCATTGTAGAAAATGAACTTGCTCTGTTAAAATATAAGTGTGGGATAGAATGAATTGTTTTATAGCTTTCACACGCCTTACCCTCACTTAATTGATCAGACAGTAATTTTGCTTTTATATTGCTTTCCCTTTCCTCCAGGCTCAGATTACTGTCCATTCTGCAACTTCTTTCATTTGCAGGAAACTTTTTTATGAGCTAGTCAGCCTTTAACAGCAGGAGTATGGCGAAAGCTGACCTAAATTTAGAACACCTTCGCCTATCGGGACTCACCATGCTGTGTTTTCAAACACCTTATTATTTATTCCATTCACAGGTTTTCTCTACAGGCTATTTTCACCTTGAGTGAGATTTTTTATCTCCAATTGAGTCTTCTGACATTTATACATCTTTTTAAGCTACTTCATGAGTCAACATTGTGTTATATGAAACATTTTTCTAAGATGGAGCACTCTCCGCATAGGTCTGCTGATGTAACCGAGAATTGAAGACATTGGTATTATGTGAAACACTGAGGAACATGAAAACAGGTGTTCAGTAGATCAACTGAAAATCAGACTACTAGCAAAGGCTGCATACTTACAGACAATCACATAGTAAGTGTGACCACTATTACCATGGCACCTGCTAAATAAAATTATTTACCTGTAGTTCTGCTTCTCTGAACATAACATTCCAACAGGATTCTAATTGCTGAGTTTTTTATCCTTGAGAATAGTGGGAGCCTAGTAGCCAGACCCCTATTGGCCATTGTGCACAACCTCTTTTTGGGTATAAATATTGCCCTCTGAATATTCTAGTCCAGGGGTTGGCAACCTTTCAGAAGTGGTGTACCGAGTCTTCATTTATTCATTCTAATTTAAGGTTTCACGTGCCAGTAATACATTTTAACGTTTTTAGAAGGTCTCTTTCTATAAGTCTATAATATATAACTAAACTATTGTTGTATGTAAAGTAAATAAGGTTTTTAAAATGTTTAAGAAGCTTCATTTAAAATTAAATTAAAATGCAGAGCCCCCCGGACCGGTGGCCAGGACCTAGGCAGTGTGAGTGCCACTGAAAATCAGCTCGCGTGCTGCCTTTGGCACGTGTGCCATAGGTTGCCTACCCCTGTTCTAGTCAGTGCCTTTGGTTGCATCAGAAGCACAGCCTCATTTCAGGCCAGCCAAGGTCATACCAAAGTGAAATACAATCCGCTATCCATTTAGACTTAGTCATGACACCCACCACACTTGTAGAAAGCACTTTGAAATGAAAAGTGCTATGGAAGTACAAAGTAAAGTATTATCTGTATTACAAACTCTGAACACAAGTCAGAAGTCATTGCAATCTTATGTCTTTTATTTCCTAATTTTCAGAGTATATCAGATCCTTAGCAGTAACTGGGTCAAAGTTGGCTCACAGTTACACTGCTGTAAATCCTGAGTAACTCATGGAAGTCAATGGAGATACTTTGGATACACGCTGGTGTAAATAACAGCAGGATTTGGCCCTTTGGGATTCACAGTTCTGTGATTAAACTTTTTGTTGCTCTTATTTCTGGCTTGTGTCTGGCACATGCTGCTTTTTTTTCTTTAATAGGGGTTGGGGATATTCTGCTTTTGGATGTCTAATTAACACTCCTGCTTCCAAAAGGAGGCATGTGTAGGCGAGCACCTTATACGTGAGAAATGATTCAGTTGCAGAAAGAAGTAAACACACTTGTTTATTCATTAGGAGGCAAGTGAATTTCTGGCAAGTGAAGCCTGGGGCTTCTCAGGCATTGGTGTAGGAGGAACAATATGAAGCAAAATTAATTGGATGTGGTAGTCTCACTCACAGAATGGCATTTTCCATTTCCACAGTACTTCACAGCATCCCATTGCCACTGTACAATTAGGAGAACACAGGGACTGTAGGCTTGATCCAATATCTATTGACTTCAATGCACTTTAGATAAGGCCCTGGGTGAGGGGAACAAGAGAAGGAAACTTCTTGCGCACTTCTTCTCTATCCACTCATGCAGGAGCCAGCTACAATATAGGCCAGATTCTCCATCAAATTAAATCTGGGCTGTTTAGCAGAAATCTAAGTACCAAGCTGCTGCACATTTCCAGCCAGAACAAGTGACTCATAACAAATATTTTATGCAATGCTCAGCAGAAAAGGTGATATGGTGAATAGATTAAATATGAAGCATAAAGCCAGGGGGAGAGTTGATGAGGTTAAGGGGAAAGACAAAAAATGTAAACTGGCAACTGCATGGAGACATGGAAAACCAGATGTATTAAGATTAAATAATATGAGAAGGGGAAGAAAATATATAATACAGTACAAAACACATGAAATTGCCAAAGCAAAACTATGCATTATTGTAGGAGAGAGAAGGGCCAACTATTATCTTTGAATCAAAAGTACAGATGTCCCTTCTTAGATGTAGATAGCTAATTATTAATTCTTAGTTTGTACAATCATTTAGAGCCTCGGAGAGCCACTTATTAAAAGCAAATAATTAAGGGCAGATTCTGCCTTGCTTACTTAGGCTGAGAAAGCCTTTCTCATCCACTAGTCCCATTGAAATCAATAGCACTTGTGGAGGAGAGAGGATATGGGTGAGGGCATAAGTAAGGGTGTCAGATTCTGTCCCTAAATAAATAAATGCATAGTAATGCTCATCAGAAGCAATGCTACAAAACAAAGCTGTAAATAAAAAGGAATTTATTCATTTAAAGGGATACTATCAACCTACTTAGGTCCCCCAAATTTACTGTCCTTTAAGGAAATTAAGTTTTTTTAGGAAGTGCATGCATACAAAAATCCTAGCCACATTGATGTCAATGAAAGTTTTGTCCTTCGGTGTTTTTACATATATCTCCCCCCGCATATATGCACACATTGCAGAGCCCATGTGATAAAATTATTTATCATGCCTGCTTAAGCACCTAATCTGTTCTCTGCCTTCTAAACCAGTCCCTCAAAACTTATTCTACCATTCCAAATTTCTAAGCAGCAGCTTCAAACAACTACCAATAAAGAAAATCAACCTGCCCCCCAAATCTTTCTTCCTCCTCCACAAAATATGGAATTTCCTATCAAAATTGCACTTGGCTGATATGGAGGTAATGTACATGTCAGATACAGTACAGATATGTGATAAATAAACTTAGCATATGCCAGTGGAATTTATCACATAACTATGACTGCACCACCTGCACACTAATCTATCTCCTCTGGGATCCATTTAACATTCCAACCCCCTCAGCTGCTTTAAACAGCTCACTCTCTTGCTCTCTTTCTCTCCAGTGTATGTAATACCATCTTAGAAGCTTGGAGTTAAAATGGCTTGTTTGCTTTCTTCCTTTTTTGTGCACCAGCATCCATGGGAATGCCATTGCAGCACAGCCAGTACTGATACTCTATTGGTACACCTGCATTTGAGCGGGAAGGTACGATTCCTAGCTCATGCAGACATACCCCTGCTAGCTCTGCTCAAGCTATTGTGCTAAAAATAGCAATGTAGATAGCACAGGTGTTAGTTCGAGTTAACTGCCTCAGTAAATACCCCAGGGATTCAGGTGGGCAAAAACCTGGTCAGTCTCTTACTATGTGTTTGTGAAGTCCTTAGCTGAATAGAGACCTGATCTCAGTTGGGGTTTACAGGTGCTGCAGTAATACAAATAATTAGTACTTAATACTAATAATATAAAATGGAACCTGGAACCAAACTGTTTTTATTTTATCAAAGCAAAATCTTATCAAGAGATTTTGTGAAAATATAATCACTCCCAGTTTTAACCTTTAAAGAGATGGGCCCAAACTAGAATCATTTTATCCTCACCTCCTGAACTTTGGGGTTTGTCTAAAAGGTAATCCTGATCCAACCACCTTGTGGTCAACCATCCCTAGTTGAACAGAATTATCATAGCTGCACATGCATACAATGTGTCAATGTGACCTCAGTGCCACAAGGCATACAAGCAGACCTTCTAACACACTATAGTACCAATAACATAGTAATTGCCTAGACTAGCACCATTTCATGGAAAGCAAAAGTTACATGGGCAGATTAAGACTCTTTCAGGCTGGTATAATTGAGAGCAGCATTTGGCCTGCTGATTCATAAGATTTTAAACCCAGTCAGCAATGGGAGGATGTGCTGCTCCATTTGGTAATGGCATCTTGACAGTCTGGTGCAATGACACATGATGACAGAGCACAACAATGTGCTCATCAGTTCATTAACAAGCCCTGAGTGTGAGATTGTCAAGTGATTCACTCTTACATGTTCCTGAGAAATAAATAAATAAAGATATGCCACATATGTCACTGCATTATTTAACTGACTAATGGGATCTAAGCCTTTCTCCAGTCTTCTGGGGAAAGCAAAAAAAGACTGTGGAGCTGCAGTTATAAAGCAAATCACTGGGTGGCAGACACACACTATGGCCAGAACATCTATATTAGAAGAAGGCCCGAAGAGGATCAGTCAGGCAAGCTGAAGCTTGAGGAGGAGGCAGTTTTGACCAAGTAAGTGAACTTTAGTTTTACTTCTGCTTATATTATCAAAACCAAGCTCATTGCGAAGGAGTGGAGTCTGAATCAGGTTTGAAATGCTTAGACAACCTGGAAGCATAAATTCCCAGGAGCATAACACCATGCAGTTCACTGTAGCAGACACAGCCTTATGGTGAAGTCAAGAGCTACAGGACAGTATTTAGCTTTCCTCTGCACCTATGACCAGGTTACCCATATCCCCTGCACTCAGACAATACAATACATTCCAGCCTGCCTATGATTGTTTAGATTGTGGCAACCACTAGCCCCCTCACCTGTTTGTGAAGTTATGCAAACTGCGGTGAGGCAAGCCAAGAGTCTGTCTCACCCTGCTGGAACGGAAGGTGGAGGCTTGACCTTGGCGATCCCTGAAAAGTCAGTGTGGGAAGTGGCCAGCTGGCACACCTTGCAGAGCCCAGGAGTGAGATGGAGGCCAAGAAGAAAATGACAGTGTGGGTCCCCAGGAAGGAGTACTGGACATAGGGACTAGTTTCTGCTTCTGAACTCTGGAAGTGGAAATTGGTCTTTCACAGATTTTGGATCAAAACCCAGAAGATGGGTCTGCTGTTCCCAATCTGAATACACCAAAGTTCAGGGGTATTCAGATCTGGAGTTCCAATCTAAGACCGTATCTAATCTGGGGGGATTTTGGAAAATGTTGATTAACTCTTCTTTTCCCCAAAGTTTTGACTTCCAGGTTTTGAAAGGTGTTCCAGAACTGGCAAACACCACTAGAAAGTTCATACACTATATTTCTGGCTCAACTAGAAGCAGGAAGCCATTGCTCTTTATTTTGCATAGCAGTCCAACCACTGATGGGAAAACCAGGCTGCTGTATTCTGGGGAGCTCTGGGAGACACCATGATTCCCAGTGTTCTGTCTGGGTGATGCAATGCCAAACTGCCACCAAGAGTGACCTGTACTTTAGTAAGGCAATCTTGACCTTGGAATTTAGGGAGGTAATTATTTCATTACTTTTCTCCTAAGATAGCAACAGTATGGTTTTCACAAAACACAGCAAGACAATATATACAGTATGGCCCCAATTCTCTGTCAGCACAAGGGCCCCCAACACAAGTTTTGGTGCTTAGAGATATCATGTGCATGGCTCCACATTCCTAGTGCACCATTAAATTCAGATCTGCTGGGACTCCTACAGAGGCTGCCTGAAGTAGCTCTTTGGTATAGTGCGGTGCCAAAGACTCCACTGATCCTCCAGTTCCTTCTTCCCATCCCCACACTTGCCAGGGGGGCAACTAGGTTATGAAGCCTATTCTGGCTCTTGACCTGAGTATTAGCCACAGGATGTCTCTTATTACATTCTGCTTCCTGGATTTGACTCAGGAAACATAGGTTCAATTCCAGACTCTGACAAAGACTTCCTTTGTGACCTTGGGCAAGTCAATTAATCTCTGTGTCTCAGTTCCCCCCATAGGGATAATAAGACTTCCTTTCTTTGACTTTTGTCTGTAAGCTATTTGGGGCAGGAGGACTGTCTCTGACTATGTTTATGTACAGCACCAACGACACCATGGCTTGTAAAGACTACTGTAAAACTAAAAATGTATTGAAAATTGTATCTAAAAGTAGTTTTAAAGTTCTGTTAGGAAGCAGGACAGGTTTATAAGAAAACGTACATAAGACCAATAGCACTATATTGTGCCTTCTCACTGAATGCTTTCAGTTAAAATGGGACTGAGAATTGTACTACTGTGTTCAGCTAGCCAGGTTGTACTTGGGTACCAAAGATGCAGTAGCTGTACTGCACTATTGCAATGTGTGCTAAGCCTCCCTCACTCGGTGACAGCCGCTTAGAAAAAGGAAATGACAGATTGAGCTGGCTAGAAATATTAGTTAAACCCGTAAGTGAGAAGTCTGAAGCCAGTGGAGCCCCAGTGTCTGACCTATTGGAGACAGCATAACAGAAAACAGAAATTATTTGAGAATGGTCATAATATCCTTGGATTCCATTTACTCCAGTTCCAAACAATGTCACTTTTAAAGGCCTTTACGGGCTACATAATATACCATGTAGAATACAAAGCAATGTGTCCTTGGTTGCTTAGTGACACTAGAATGATGACAACAAGATGTTCACTGGGCCTTTATGCTACCCTCCTTTTCAGAGGATTATATGTTAATTTTCTTTAGTGCGTAGGTAAATAATTACAACTTCAATGCCAAATCCTTCAATTAAATACCCTTAAAAATATAATCTGATAATGAGAAGAACACAATGCCCCTGTTACGATTCTCTAAAAGAGACTTTCCATCAGGATGTCTCTATTTTTTAGATATTGTTTTCAGAATCTCTTCCACTGGCAATGGGAATGAGAAAACATCACAGGTTGGGGCTTGTGGGGAGAGATTAAGGTTTAGCAAACTTAGCATGCTAAACATTGGGTCATTCTTCTGTAATTTAACCCCCCTCTTTTCTGCTCCTCCCCCCCCCCACCCCAAGGATGATTTTGTCTGCTTCCCCAGGGTTTCTGTCTAGGGGCAAGCCTAGGATTGGAAAATAAAACATCTGCAAACCCCAATTGGAGGTAGGCATCTCCCTCCCACTTGGACTTAGGCACTGAACTCCCTGTGAGGGACAGGGTGTAGCACACACCCCTCATGTCAGCATCTCCCGTAGGCTAATTTAGGCAGTTGCCTGCCTAGCATACTGGCTTTTGTGGATCCAATTCTTAGGTGCCTATCTCTCCCCATTATAGGGAACCAAGCTGCATAACTAAGACTTCTCTACATTACCCGCAGGATCGGCGGGCAGCGATCGATCCAGAGGGGGTCAATTTACCGCGTCTAGTCTAGACGTGATAAATCAACCGCCGAGCGCTCTCCCATCGACTCCGGTACCTCACCGGAGCGAGAGGCACAGGCGGAGTTGACGGGGGAGTGTCAGCTGTCGACTCACCGCAGTGAAGACAGTGGGGTGAGTAGATCTAAGTACGTCGACTTCAGCTACATTATTCACGTAGCTGAAGTTGTGTAACTTAGATTGAAACCCTCTCCCCTCCCAGTGTAGACCAGGCCTCAGGCTTTATGGATCCAGTGGGTGGCTAGGTGCCTTAAAATTAGGTATTGCAACACTCAGCATTGCAATGTGTAAGACTCTTTGTAGATTTGAGCCTAACTCTTTTGAAGTCAATGGACTTGATTATCCTTACAACTACACTGGTGTAACTCCATTGACTTTATTAGAATTACTCCTGATTTACATTGCTGTAAATGAGGGGAGAATTAGGTCCCCATACTTTCTATAATGTTTATGTTTAGACCTTATTTCCTTTAAGCAGCACAAACCATCCTCACAAAGTTCTCAAGATGACATCACTGCAAGCCTACAGGGGATAATATTACAATGTTGGAATGAAATGATGTCAGTGCAAGTCTATGAATGCAACATTGTATAAAAGTAATGAACTAAGGCTATATTAATGCATATTATACAATCATTGCAGAAGCAGCAATCTAAGCATATTAAACAACATTAAATAAAATTAAGATGAAGTCAGACTTCCAAAGCACAGAAATTATGATTTAGCTCTGTCATAACAATCATCAGTCTTAACTAGATATACTGGGTCAAATCCAGCCAAAAGCAACCTGGAATATGTTGGCCAAATTCTCATCCACCAAAGTCCACCTGGCTTCAGTGCGTGCAGATTGCCTGGAAGTCTCTGGGCCAAATTCAACAGTGATGTATGCAGTGGTGAAAAGATGTAAGTAATCAAAGTAGTGTAACTTGCACTAATGTGGAATGCTGTGGGGACCAAATTCAATCCTGGGATAAGGAGGAGCAACTCAAACAGTCAACCAGATTCTGATTTCAGATAAATTACCCTGGCTATACAGTAGTGTAACTGAAGTGTGAAAGACATAGGGCTGGCTCCAGGCACCAGCTAAGGAAGCAGATGCTTGGGGCGGCCAATACAAAAGGGAGGCACTCCGTCTGCTATTGGGGCGGCACGTCTGGGTCTTCGGCGGGAATTCGGCGGCGGGTCCCTCAGTCCCTCTCTTCCTCTTTGAGCTGCCGCCGAAGTGCTGCCAAAGAGGAAGGGAGGGAGTGAAGGACCCGCCACCGAACTGCCACCGAAGAATGGAGCGGCGCAATTGAGCTGCCGCCGAAGTGCTGCCCATCGGCTTTTTTTTTTTTCCCGCTGATTGGGGCAGCAGAAAACCTGGAGCCGGCCCTGGGAGGACAGTGTGGGAAAAAATTAACACAGGCATGCAAGGAAGGGACTGTTTTACCTTACAGTACTCTGTTAGCAACTTTTCCTGTTCCACTCTCTTCCTTTCACCTTGGGGCCAGATTCTGTACTCATTTACACTGAAGTCCAAAGTTATATGAAATTCAGTGTCCATTTATACCAACTTACTCTAAATTTACACTGGTGTAGCTGAGTGCAGACCTTGCTCTTCAGCATGTAGGTTATACTCATTTTACTCATCCAAGTTGATAGTTTCATGCAAATTACAATACTTTGTGACTTATAATATATTCATTTTCTGACCACCTGACCAACACCCAGTCTGTAACCTACACCATTGATTACATCAATTTTGAATATGACTGGATATGCAAAACTCCAAAAACTCAATTCACAAGGGCTTATGCAAACCTTTCCTTTGGTTTCAGTCCACATGGATTTGCATCTTCTGAGTGTTTCTCTGCATTTCTGTTTGAATTAACCCCAAAGTTCAATTTAAAATTCAGCTGAAATCACAGTTTCATCTGGCTTTGATGTGAAGCCACATGTTTTCTCACGGTTTTGAAATAAAGACCATAAATCTCAGATAAGCTTGAAACTGGGCAAGATTTGCCCCCGTGTCTCTCTGGTGGCAAAAGAGAAAAATACTAATGACATGCCAAAGATCTTCTGGTTTTTTTTCCAGTTTGTTTTGACAGCATGCCTGATATTGAGCTTGTATCTAATCCGCTCCTTTCCCCGGGAAAGGTCCAGAAAAAACGATGGCAATACTATCTCTTTTGTTCTGTGGAAGTCTGAGTTTATCTTTAGAGTGAGTTCTGGGGCTGTTCACTGTTCTACTTTATTCTTGCAGCACTGATGAGTGATTGCCAAGCTGCCAAGCCCGGAAATCCATCTACGTGATGGGATGGCTACCAGAAAAGTCACTTTTCTGGGGTGGAAGTTTAGATACTGAGCTGATGACCGCAAAGGGAGATGCAGCCTGTGCCTTGAGCACCAGATTGAGTTTCCATGTTATACTTATCCTTATCTTAGCGGGATTTGATAGCCTATGGCTCTGATAACTCCCTTGATGTGAGGATGAATTATCTGAATTTAGCATTAGCAGGCTAGTTTGTTTCTGATGGCTGCCAATTGTAACTTGATGGCGCTCAGGCTTAGTCCCACGAAAATCCCCTGCTGCAGAAATGCTAGTATGTTGGATCTCTTTGCACTCATCAGTTTTATATCTTTCCTCCTATACCAGAAGAAAAATCTTTTTAGACTCTGGCAAAGGTCTTGGAATAGGTTCTAGCTGCCAAGGCACTGATTATTGTAACAGAGTCTCCTGGAACTTTTATTCTTTTCCTGCAAAACTGGATTCTGGTGTAGAACTGGGTCTTGTGACAGAAGGTGTTTTGCCAGTGATAATTTGTGTGTAGCTTGGTTATCAATAACTCTGCTGTCTTGGAGTTCCATAGCCACTTCAGCCAATTTACAGTGATCAGTATCAAATAACACATTGTCTTGAATCTTATGTAGCTTGCTTGGTATTAGAGTTGGAGAGAGTGCATACAGGAGCTAAGGGGAGAGAGAGGTCACATGACACAGCATTTATGCCCTTCTTGCCATGACTTCTGTAGCTGGTGAAAAATCATTTGCCTTTGTTTTTCTCTTAATTTAAAGAGGTCCACCCGTAGGCAACCAGAGCATGTGACTACTTGTTTAAAAAACTTTTGGCATTTAGGTTCCACTTCCCTTGGAGTACTATCTTTCTGCTTAGTCAGTCTGTCAACTAGCTGGATTTTCCAGAGATATTGCTCTCTCAGAGGATTCTGTGAGACAACTACATTGCATACAACAATAGGGAATTTTGTGGCATACAAAAATGTCTGCAAGGACATCTTGTGAAGTAATGACATACAGTAACTCCTGACTTAAAGTCATCCTGGTTAATGTTGTTTCATTGCTGATCAATTAGGGAACACGCTCGTTTAAAGTTGCGCAATGCTCACTTATAACGTCGTTTAGCAGCCGCCTGCTTTGCAGAAAGAGCAGCCCATTAGAGCTAGCTCATGGGGGCTTGGAACCAGGGTGGACCGGCAGCCCCCCATCCGCTCCCCTAAGTTCCCTGTGTAGCAGCTGTCCAGCAGGCTACCGATTGCCGGGCAGTTCAGCTATCCCTCCCCTCATTGACGTGTGCTGCTCCTGCCCTCTGCCTTGGAGCTGCTCCCAGAAGCCTCCTGATTGCTGTTCAGGGGCGGGAGGAAAGAGGGGTGCTAATGTCAGGGTGTCCCCCTTCCCCCTGCTACTGCCCCCTGCTCCTGTACCTCATTTCCACAGAGCAGGGGGTGGGGGGGATACGACATGGCTCAGGATGGAGGGAGCTTGAGCAGCTGCTGTCTCAACTTGCTGATCTACTTAAAAAGGCAATGTACTTAGAGTGGGGTCAGCATATTTAAAGGGGCAATGTGCGTGTCTCTCTCACACACACGGTATGTGTCTCTGTCTCTCTCTGCCATGCTGTCTCCCCTCCCTCCATTCCTGTTGCCTTGTAGAGTGTGAGGCTACATTAACAACGTGTGAACCCTTGAGGGCTCAGCCGAGTGCTAATTCATCATTTAGCAATAAGGCATTCCCTGGGAAATATCCCACCCTCTGATTCCA
Source organism: Emys orbicularis (assembly GCF_028017835.1). Taxonomy (NCBI): domain Eukaryota; kingdom Metazoa; phylum Chordata; order Testudines; family Emydidae; genus Emys; species Emys orbicularis. The sequence goes on along the minus strand of NC_088686.1, from coordinate 89,778,718 downwards.
CCACCTCAACCAAGCTTCACAATCATCATTGCTGTGTACAGTATTAAATTGTTTAAAACTTACACTGTGTATGTGTGTGTGTGTGTATATATATACACACACATAGTATTTTGTCTGGTGAAAAAAATTTCCCTGGAACCTAACCCCCCCATTTACATTAATTCTTATGGGGAAATTGGATTTGCTTAACATCATTTCGCTTAAAGTAGCATTTTGCAGGAACATAACTACCATGTTAAGAAAGGAGTTACTGTATCTATTTGTATGGCTATGTGGTATTTCTAAGTTGCTTAGCATTCTAAAAATGCCTAGCAAAGGCCATAGAGGCCATGGAAATACACATAGCTGAAGCAGATGCCTCAAAATTGCTCCCCAAGTACTCTTACATGATTCTGGTCTTTGGCATGAACAGTCCCCTTCAGAAGGAATTACTTTTGCACTATCTACCTTAGGAAGGTCTATAAGCTCTTTTATGTCCATAAAGACCTTATACTGCCTATGGATTCTAGTAGTTGGTTAACAGAGCATAAAGCTTTGTAAACAAATGTGCAGGTCTAGGCATCAGTTCTGATATAGGTAGACTTCCTGGAACCACAAGTTCAAATCCTACAAGTTCAACTGAACCTTTCAAGCTAAATTATGAAGGTGACTGTCTGGTTCTTTGAAATGGTCCTCTCTACCTAGGTCTCCATGCAGAAATCCATGTGCGATTGCTTGATCAATTTACATGCAAAATTACTATATGTACAATGGAAATTTAATATAATGCATTTAAATAGAAATAAGGGGTCTACTTAGTCATATGTGCACCAATATATCAGCTGCTGACCTTTTGAAAATCGGGTTGCAGTGGTTCCTACGCATTCTTTGTGAGAACAATGCTTTGCCCAAACACTGATGGCCAATACATCTCTTTCTTCCATTTTTATGTAGTGTTCAGTATTTTGTCACCGTCCACCCTAGAGGTTGCTGCATTTCAATGATATAGTATGCGTGTCCTGTCATTTGTGAAACAATCTGAGATCTTCAGAATGAAAAGTACTGGGTATATGTAAATACAAATGATACATTTTTCTCAATGCTATACCAAAAAAAATCTGGAGAAAACACAGGCTCCCTCCCTATCACTACAATGTTCACTAGAGGGAACACTTTTCCCTTTCAGAACTGCTGTTTCCTTGACTAATAAAAAAAGCTAATACACACAAAAACATATCTCAGAACACATAAGAAGGGTGGATTTGCCAGAATCGCTTGCCTGTAAGTTCTATAAATCCTGATTTCAGACAGTATTCTGTGAACATGAAATTATGACCAAACATTTATACATGTCACTGTTCTTGAATACTGTGAAATATCTGAGATGCTATGCTAGAACTGAATTGCTAATGGACCATAAAAATCAAGATCAATACTCATTTGAAAACAAAACATTACCTAAAATGTTTAGTGAATCAAAATTTCAGCTGAGTCTATAATTTTTTTTCCTACTTATTCTGAGTTGGCATCCTATGGTATTTGCTAAGAAATGTGACTTCAGTCTGAACTGATAGCTGAGAGAACAGTGTTGCATACATACATAGATAATACATGGATAGGGTTCACTGGGCCTGGGTGACATCACCAGTAATGCAGACAAGAGTTTTTAAATGCAAATAAACTGTTTGTTTTTTTGTGTACTGTATCATCAGAACCAGACATTGGGGCATACAGATGCAAGCCACAGCTTCTTTAGCTTGAGAGAATCTAAGGGTAATTTCAACTATTTAAAAAAAAGAAAGAAAAAAAAAGATTTCTAGACCTTTTTGTTATAGAGAGAAGCTTGAAAATGAAAACTAAATCGCTGAAGTTGGAAGTTAGTTTCTGATTTTTCCAACGACCATGGTTTATTCACTGACCCCATACAATAGCCCCCAGATAAATATAGGGTTATAGGAGCTCTTGCCAGTTGGGCTACAAATGATGATGGTAGGGCTACTGAGAGCTTCCTCCCAAAAGATTTTCTGCAGCTAAGCTCGGCCATCTGTTGAGCAGTTATTGTGGATTCTGACCAGCTGGGTAACATGAGAGGCAGCCTCACCTAGTGAGTTCAGCACAGGATTGAGAACAAGGGATTCTTGTGTTTTAATCCTAGTTCTGACACTGAGTGCCTGAATCTGGTTATATTACTTAAATCTTTTCTTTATTTTCCCATCCATAATATTTGGGATAATACTCACCTACTTTTCATGTATTTTTGAAAAATTAAGGTTATAAATGCTAAAATTCAAAGGTATTCACCCAAAGTCCTCCAAAGGTTCAAGGCCTAGCAGCGGCCAGACTTCTGGATTTTTGGGAAATATTCCAACAAAGACTTCTTTTAAATGTTGACAGACCCCAGCTCACAGCTGAGATCCACATTTCCTGCAGCAAAGATCACCCACCTTACTGTACAAAATGAGTCAGTTAAGCTCAGAGGTGTCTCATCTGACCTTCCCAAAATGCTCAGACCACCCCTGAGAACAGTGGCGTGATCAGAGTGGAGAAAAATCACATATGTCAGTCCAGAGCAGGGGCAGGCAAACTACGCCCCGCAGGCTGGATTTGGCCCGCCAGCCGTTTTAATCTGGCCCTCGAGTTCCTGCTGGGGAGCGGGGTCTGGGGCCACTCCGCGCAGCTCCCAGAAGCAGTGGCATATCTCCCCTCCTGCTCCTATGTGTAGGGGCAGCCAGGGGGCTCCGCTCTGCACGCTGCACCCGCAGCTCCCATTGGCCGGGAAACGCAGCCAATGGGAGCTGCGGGGCAGTACCTGTGGACAGGGCAGCATGCAGGCAGAACTTCCTTGGCCACCCCTCTGCGTAGAAGCCAGAGAGGGGACATGCTGCTGCTTCCGGGAGCTGCTTGAGGTAAGCACCTCCCGGATCCTGCACCTCTGAGCCTCCCCTCGTGCCCCAACCCCCTACCTCAGCCCTGATCCCCATCCCGCCCTCCAAACCCCTTGATTCCAGCCCGGAGCACCCTCCTACACCCCAAACCTCTCATTCCCAGCCCCACCCCAGAGTCTGCATCACCAGCTGGAGCCCCCCCTCCCATTCCCCAACCTCCTGCCCCAGCCCTGATCCCCCTCCCACCCTCCAAACCCCTTGATTCCAGCCCAGAGCACCCTCCTACCCTTCAAACTCCTCATCCCCAGCCCCACCCCAGAGCCCACATCCCGAGCCGGAGCCCTCACCCCCCCCACACACACACCTCACTCCCCACACCCCAGCCCAGAGCCCCCTCTCGCATCCTGAATTCCTCATTTCTGGTCCCACCCCAGAGCCCGGACCCCCAGCCAGAGCCCTCACCCCCTCCCACACCCCTACCCCAATTTTGTGAGCATTCATGGACCGCCATACAATTTCTATACTCAGATGTGGCTCTCAGGCCAAAAGGTTTGCCCACTCCTGGTCTAGGGGATAAAGAACAATGCTGCAAGCCCAGCCAGAAATGCTATGTCTGTTTCTGAATGCAATATTCTTTACTAACTGTAACAAGACACTTGGACATTCAGCACACTGGATAGTGTGAAACATACCAAACAAACTTATTTTGCTCTTTTTCTTAAGTACTCCACACACATGTAGACAATGGACTCTTCAGAAGGGGAACTAAACAAGGTTTAAAGTTCGGGGTTATTTCCTTGCATTGGCAGGATATTTATCGTCTAGTTTTAGTGTATGGGAGGGATTTTCAAAAGCTCTCAGCATTGGCTCACTATGCTCCCACTGAAATCAATGAGAGTTTTACCACTGACTTCAATGGGAGCAGAGTTAGACCAACGCTGAAGGCTTTTACAAATTTCACATGGGAGCATAGGTAGAGCAGGTACTTAAAAAAAAAAAAAAAAAAACCTCTCCTGTGTACACGGTTTGCCTTCACTTGTCTCAATTTAAGATGCTTTCCAAAATAAATCCAGCCTTTGTAGTCCTGTCAACAACTACTGTTAGACATTGACTCTGAGCAGAGTTAACTCAGCTATACACCAAGAATCATGGATGATCGCATGCATAATTCTCCAAAGACACCTGGACCATGTTTGCAATGGCCCTGAAAAGTGAGTTCATGCCCATACTACTTTGGGGAGGACTTCACACTTTTCAGGGCTGTCATTTTGGCACCTTTCACAAACACTAAATTTATTTCTCTCTCTCTTTTTTTAAAGAACTACAGAGAGCACCCTGGGGGGAGGGTCTGAGAACAATGTACACTTTCAGCATGAAAATGCCATGATATCACTCTTTGGCTTGCTAGTATATATATTTGGGGAGGGGGAAACAGAAACAGGGCCTTTGTACTGTTATGAAAATGCCAAATAACTCCCCTCCCTCCCCCTTATTAAATCATAGAGAAGCAGTTAAATAATATATACCAAGAAGCAAAAAAAAAAAAAAAAAATAGCACAAAATATACCATGGTTATTTCTGAAAAATAGTTTTAACTAAAATGCCAGACTATCATTTTATCTGATTTATTTGACTCTAGTTGACAGATCTTAACAGAATGTAAAAATCACCATAGACCTAGAATTTAAGCACAAATGGAGTATTGATCCTATTTTTTATTGTTCTCCCCTCCCCCCCCCCCCCACTGGAGACTCCTCAAGCTGGGCAGAGGCTTTGTTGACCCAATTTGAATCAGATCTATTTGTCTTATGTGTATATATAGAGACAGCGCAGTATCTAAGATCTAACATTATGATTTATACCTGCAATTGTAAATTGTCTCTGAGTTCACTTCTAAGTGTTAATGTCACCTCCCACTTGTAGATGTTACCAGCCTCCACTGTCTCTTTTGTTTCAGTGAGGAACTGACTAGAAGTACATTAATCTTACATTAAAAAAAAAAAAAAAAAAATCACACCAGTCTAATCATGCCAAAGTAGAGAAATTGACCTTATTTACAAGTGGAAATTATGACATGTTGGCACCCAGCAGACTGCTGTACCAGCCAGCAATACTTGGAAGTCCAAGATCAACAGGTTGCGCTTTATATATATATATGTATATATATATATATATATATATATATATTATATCCATGAATGCTCATATATACATATATATATATATATATATATATATATATATATATATATATATATATATATATATAAAGCTTTACTCCTACTATATATATATATATATATGTATATAGTAGGAGTAAAGCTAGACTAGGCAGTTAAAGATAGACTAATCAATGTTTGGTTAAAAAGCTGCTGGTATGCTAAAAGCTTAGCAAGAAGATCAATGAAAAGATGCTGATGTATATTGCATATTGATAGGTGTTTTTTTACTGGCTAGAAAAACAGCTATTTTAAAATATTAAGGGACTCTATTTGAAATATGTATAGCGACAGAAAGAAATGGTAAGTGGAAGCTGCTTTAACATTCATTTATTTAAATGTCCTAGAGTTGCACATCTATTCTCCTACTTGCTTGATAAATCTCATCTAACTTTCAGATAGCATCAGATCAAGAATCCTGATGGATCTATGCAGGTTTGCACTTTTGTCTGCATTTAATCAGACCATTTTTTCATGCCCTTACTCTGTCTGCACCTCTTAAAGATCCAATTTTCATATGCAGCCTACAGTGAATCTAACTGACCTGTATAAAAATTCCTTATTTATTGTTCCCCTTCCTATAACCTCTGTCCACCTGCCTCTGTTTGCCTTTACATTATAGGCCCCTCAAGGAAGGGACCATCCCTTATGAATGTCTGGAAAGGGCTTACCATATTGTGGGTGCTGCCACAAGCAAATAATGAATAGTTGGAAAGGACTTTGCTTTGGATCATAGAGCCCTGGAATATTTCTCCCCATCTGACTTTTGGAAGGCACCCAGAATATTAAAAAATCACCTTCAATTTTGCAAACACTCTAATTGATGTTCAATCTCATTTAACTGCTACTATGTTTATTTTTCTATGAGACTCTCACTTGGGTTTTAAGGAAGATTAAACAAAACCAGAAAGGAATGCCAAAATATCAGCACTGTGATGAGATTGCTAAAAGACAGTATTGCTTTAAACTAAATGAACCAGCTCTTCAGCTGATGTAAGTCTGCCTAGCTCCATTTGCTTGCTTACTTTCATCTGATACTGGAAGATCAGGTGAGGCATAACAAAGATAATTAAATAAAGGAAATAATACATAAGATCAATACATTAATGGATAAACAGAAAGATCCACACATAAAGGAAATAGTTTTGAGGGTTCCCCAGATTAATTTAGGAGTCATTTGAGATGAATTTTTTTTCAGTTTAGAAGCTTAAAAATCCAGTAAAAGCCACTAAGTGCACCTGATAGAACATCTTATAAACATTGTGATTAACTATTTTACAAGAGGTTTTATCTGAGATGTACCATCCTAATGGCCAGGGAAACCACATGGTTGATGATAAAATATTTCTCAGCTCTAATGCAGAAAGTAAGCACTGATTTGTGATCTGAAGAGACACTGTAGTGCTAGTTCTTTTTAATGGGTTCTCATAAAAATATAACATGCTTGAAACTGTTGTGTATTAAGTTGCCCTAACACCACAAATAAACAGATATTCATTCTATTTAAAACATCTAGGTGGCAGGTGATGGCTTTTCTCTCTCAGCACATCTTTCATTGCTAGCAGTGCGTTGCACCAAAAACAACACCTGAAATGTTAAAGAATCCCAGCCTAGATTTCTAAAAGCCAAACATTTGATAATGGAAATTCTTATTTAGTGACCCTGCTGTATACGGGGTCAGCCTAAGATGGGCTCTGAGTGTATCACATCTGAGGTAATACAAGTGGAAGCAGGGCCGGCTCCAGGCACCAGCCTGGCAAGCAGGTGCTTGGGGCGGCTGCTCTGGAGAGGGGCGGCACGTGCAGCTATGCGGACAGTCCCTCACTCCCGCTCGGAGCGAAGGACCTTCCGCCAAATTGCCACCGCAGATCGCGATTGCGGCTTTTTTTGGGGGGGCTGCTTGGGGCGGCCAAAACCCTGGAGCCGGCCCTGAGTGGAAGAGCACTGGCCAATGGTCACTCACCAAAAAAGCCAGTCCTCAGATACTCTTTGGGAGTTATGGAGTTTGTTTCTCCTATTCTCAGCTTCAAAAGGGGTCCCTCCTGCTTCTGCTTAGGCACCTTTTGGATTCAGCAGCATGCCAGAGTCCCTCACACCATTTGCTTCAGTATCTACTTAGATGTGTTGCGGCCTCTGGGGGAGAGGATTCCAAGTCATATTTGGGGATTATAAATTGGCTTGTACTGCAAAGTCCAAATCCAGATGTGAATTTCCCCAGGGTTCGGAGGTGTTTGGATCAGGAGTTTTGGCTTGGGCCCACCTGTATGAGGAACTCAAGGTCCCCACTGCTTGCAATAAAGGAGAAAGAGACACACACTTCTGGAGGAAGAAATGACATGGATCAGAGGCCAGGTGGGTTACTAAGCAGAGTGGGTTGCTGGCAGGAAAGAAAGAGTGATTGGGAATACAGGAGGCCATCAAATCCTGCACCCAAAGCCTCTATCACTGCTGCCTTAACGTGATCAGTAGGAGTTCTTTTATCAGAGTTCAAGTAGATTAAGACTTCATGAACTTTCCTGGGCTGAGAACATTGGGTCCCTTGCTTTATATTTAAGAACTGTCTCAGTTTGGAATTGTTGGGAGCCTTTATTTAAATTAGAGATCCCTTTCTAGCTATGCATTTCACAGATAGTTAGCTGTGTCTCTTTATGAATACACCATTGTTTTTAACTTCACATGGATGTATTTATTTGTCAGGATGTTCATGCTGAAAGGTGATAATATTAAGAAAAGCCAAATTGCCACAGACTTTATCAAGTAAACATGGTAGAGGGAGTTGTTCCAATTTCACCATATACTCTGCAGTGATGGGTTTAAAGAAAGATTTTCATACAGATTAAAAATGTTATATGGAGATATTTTCAGCCTAATATATAAAAACATTCACCACCCGCAGTCTAATCACAGGTTTCATGTTTACAGCATTCAGTTCTCCCACCTATGCAATTTTATAAGCTTGTGTAAATCAGGTATTGATCTGTTTATGTAGCCAGGAGGCATTTTTCTGACAATGAAGCTTGTTTACACACTGACCAGATCAATTTTTATTCCAGTATGAGTTTTGCCTAAATAGAGACTGAGCAAAAACTGAGTAAGGACTTCAGCATGTGGCCCAAGGACTGGAATATTGATTGAAAAAACACCAAATTCCAAAAAACGGATGTGAATTATCATTTTAGTTATCCTGTTCCTAGATTATGTCTCTCAAAAAAAACCAAGCACAGCATAAAATGGCTTGGATCAGCTGGTGTGCAGCCAGGGTCTTGGGAATGTCATACTCTCTATCTGGCCTTCATTTGCATAATGTTTAGGATTTAGGACATACTAATTTGAACAAACATTTGAGTCACATATCTCCTAATTTCCCCATGGAGAATTATTTGCTGTATTTAATGCTTCCTTACAACACAAGATTCTTGTTGTATTGCTATGAGATCCTCAAGAGACAAATACTGTATAATTTAACACCAAAACAGTCAATGCTACTGCATGTGTGTGAACAGATTCTGAACGCTCATAACATTAACATTTCTCAACCAATTCTCTTCAAATTCATTCCTTAGGTCTCAGTGAGATCTACAAAACAAATAAAGTTTGACTAACACTGCTTCATTTGTTTTTGCGTGATATGTATGCAAAATTCCCAGTCATGACATATGAGGAAAACATTTGCTTTCAACAAACACACCCAGCCCTCAAAACAAAAAGACGTAGCTCAAAATATCAACCCAAGGCCACCCAAAAAAAAAAAAAAAAAAAAAGGCACCTCTGAGCTCAGATCAAGCATGGAAATTTTCAGTCAAAAAGGAAATTAAACAGTGGTGATAGTTGTGAGTTATAATGACATTTTTAATGTTGTTTTATGTATAGCTTTCACAATAGGAGAAGCTGCAATAAGGCATAGCTTCATGGACTTCAGTGGAGTTATTCCAGATCCAGTTGAGGATTTGTCCCATTAGGTTGCAGGCACAACCTAACTCATTTACTTGAGGTGAGAGGACACTAATTATTGCCTTAACGCTTAGCTGCAAAAGGAAGGTAACTTTAGTAAATAACACTTGCTAAAATCCATTAACAGCAGATGTACAGAGCACAAATGGTCTAATGATCAAGTGCCACAATGACGTAGCATACTGAGAAGACATGAAGGGACTAAGGAAAAGTGAAGCACAAAACAAACGGAGCCAAATTCTGACTTTGGCCATGCTTTTGTCGTTCTCTTCAATGGAAGCCCTGCAGGTACACTTGAAGATAGCCCTGGACTAATTAGATGCAGGATGTAGCCACATACAAGTGTATCACAATTCTTTCACACAGAAAAGTCATAATGTACAAAAATAACACAAAGATTTTCCTAAAATCTGTTGATGCAAAATAACTTAATCATGGGTAGAGTTCTGTATTTCTCTAGTACTTTTTATCCAAGGGTCTCAAAATGCATTGAATTAAGCCTAATTTCATACCGGTGAAGTAGGCATTATTATTCCTATTTTTACAAATGGGGAGATGGAAGGATAGAGTTTAAGTGACTTGTCCCAGTCTGTCCTTGAAGTCTATGGCAGAATTAGTAGCCAATCCTGTAATTAACTAAAGATTTATTAAGTAGGAAAGGAAATGAGAGTTATTTACAAGGTTAAAGCAGGTAACATACACACACAGTGACTAGTTAAGGTTTTGTGTTAACAAACAAAACTAAACAAAAATACCACAGGATCAACTTCAACAGGAGAGCCTGAAATATACCCATTCCAGAATACTCACAGCTCAGTGGTTAGGGCACTCACCTGGGAGGTAAGAAAGCCAAGTCCCTGCTTCACATCTGGCAGAGAGAGGATTTGAACCACTGTCACCCATACCCTGGATGAGTGTTTTAAAACCACTGGGCTATTGAATAATTTTGGGTGATGGATGGGGGATAGGTGGCTGCATCCCTGTAGTTTGTGCAGGGCCCAATGCTATAGACATGCTCAGAGGCTGCCTGAGAGCAGTGGTTCTCAACCTTTTTCCATTTGCGGACCCCTAAAAATATTGAAGGGAGGTGTGGACCCCTTTGAAAATATACTATCTGTGTATATATATAGTTGAATTCTGTTCAGTCAGTTTTCAGGCTGTGTCTTTCATGGACTCCTTAGTCATAGTCCGCAGACCACAAGTTGAGAACCACTGCCTTGGAGCCTATCTACAGATCCAGCCTTATATGCAAGATAGTTGAGTGAATGCCTAGTTTGTGAATCCCACTGGGGCTTAGGTGCGAGTTAGGCTCCAAGCTGCTCAGTGGTGTCAGAAATGAGGTGGCTGTGTACATGATTGGCAGAAATGTAGGTGTGTTGGGTCGCAGCTGAGCAGGGGTTTTGAGAATCTAAGTTTTGGGCTTAGGCACCTAAAATCCCCTTTGCAAATCCCATTCAAAGTGTTTAAGTGATTTGTCCAAAGTCATACGGGAAATCTGTGGCAGAGCCAAGAACTGAACTCAGATTTCCTAAATCCCAGTCCACTGTCTTAACCCCAAGGCCATCTACTCAGGCCTTAAGCCACCAAAACTCATTGAACCAAATTTATCATCGGAGTAACTTCAGTGAAGCCAGAGGAGTAACAAAGGGGCGCATTTAGCCACTTGTTTCAGTTAGAAAGACTGGAACATCAATTTAATTATTTTTATCTGGTTTAATGGGGCTAAGAATTGTTTAGTAATTTAAAACAGGGACTAAGACACACAAATTGCTGAGTTTGAGTTCTGACTCTGCCAGTGACATTCTGTGTTGTCATTTAAAGCCTCATATTTAATTGTGCATATATTTTGCCCTTGAGTTGCACACACAACATTTGAGCTGTGCATGTGCACATGCTATGTTTCTGCCTTGGGGATTGTACACAAGCATAAACTTTTTAAAAACTGGGCCACAACCTCATTTCCTCAGTTTCCCCATCTGTAAAGTGATAGCTATAACAGTTTCCCTCCTGCCTACTGTACCTGGCAATGGTGTTGTGAAAATTACTTCAAGGTTGCAAAGTGTTTTAACTATCAAGCACACTATCAACATTAAGAATTAGTACTATTCATAGTAATTTTTCACATAACTATGCTATTGAGCTTCATCAACTTAATATAATCTCAAGAAAGCATTGTTCAACATATCCTACACAATTTAGCACAAGGAAGATGCATACTGAATTTACAATCACCATGATGTTTCACAGGATATGTCTTTCATTCCCAAGCAGATTAATCAATAATTCAAGGACACACTATATTATTTATGAATGTCTCATTTTTTTACCCATTCAACACCAGAAATCTTTACTTTCGGTACATAATTTTAAAAAAATGAACAGACTCATTCACATCTTTTGCAATTATTACTGTGGAAGGTGCTGAGGTATTTTAGCATGTTAGAACATAAACCCATAAGCCCACAAAATGCCATAATTGCCATGGTAAAAGTAAAACATTTAAAAGTGATTTTTTTGGTAATCTAAAAGACAATGTAAATAACAATGGATGTCCATTGCATAGGGTGTTTAGTAGCTCAGTTAATCAGTTTTGGGATTCTTTCATACAACTATAACCTCAGAGAGGTGGGGTTCAGTCTCCCATACATAGTGTGGATCAAATCTTATTCATGAAGTTCAATTAATTTGGCAAAATGGAATACTCAAAGGGAGATTTCCAAAGGCACAAGCAGGAGTTAGGAACCCAGCTACCATTGGCTTTCAATAGGAATTGGGCACCTGACTGAGCTTTGTGCTCTTGATCATCTCTCCTCAGATGTTATATGCTTAAAAAGTGCTCCTCCTTAGCATTTCTGTAACCTAACGAAGATCGTTAAGATTTTCAATGGTGTAACTTGGTTTTTGTTTTGTTTCTTTAAAAAAAAAAAATACCTCTCTCTCTGAGATGAGGAGACATTTTAAAAGATTGCCCTCAGATACATATAGTCCAGGAGCACAACTTGGAATGTTCTTAGATGTGTAAATCCAAAGCATCTCCATTGAAAACACTGCCCATTCCTGAATGTCCTGAGCAGGATTTGGCTCAAAGTTAGGACACTCTGGGAACCGGGTTTGATAGTTTGCTGCTGTTCAGAGTCAGAAGAGGACACGTAGCAGCACAAACTCATTATTAAACAAATACAGATTCTGGTGCCTTTATTCATGGTGAGTAGTGTGTTACTCTGCAATTAGTACCACTGGATTGAATGAGTCTACTTGTAGTATAACACACTATTTGGTGTAAGTAAGGCCATCAGATTTTGGCCCTTATAAAGCCCTGTAAATATAAACAGTGCTTAGCAAAGTAGACTCATTAATGCCTTAAACCCTCATTTGTACCAATGTAAACTGGAGTAACTCCGCTGCTTTCAGCAGAATTATTCCAGATTGATATTGGAGAGCTGAATTTGGTCTGATGATTTCTGCCCCAAAGAAATGACAAGGCTGGAGTGCTCTAGCACTTCACTGGAGTGCTCTAGCACTTCTGGCTCTAATGCAATGTCTTGTCCCATTGAAGTCAATAGTATTATTTGTATGACTAAGACCAGCATGATTTGCAAACAAGGGGAGAAAAAACAAAGAAAATGAATAACTTCAAAATGGAAAAGGTTTCAGTAAGGGAAGAAAATTTATTCTTGAGTTTGTAAAAGTATTGTAAGGAATGGCAAAGTAAAACAAAAACCCTAAAAAATGCATTTGTATGTGTTCCTTTTATTTCAGCAGCAGAAAGACCATGTCACACATCACAAACAATCTAAATCCTACACACTGTATTGCCAAACCACTGGCCAATTCAACTCTAATTACACAGTAATACTATTCTCATGTTAAAATGTAAAGCTTTTAAGTCTCCCTGGAAATCCCAATATAAACTATGTGTCATTTTAAGAACATTCAAAACCAGAACATGACCATAAATCTATAGAGATTGCAGTTAAACAATATCTTTATGCATGAGTCCTGAATGTGTAATGAGAATTGCTTCTACCGCACAGAGGCATGTTTGCTGTAGAAATAAATGAGTCTTCTGCTGGTATCAATAATTTCTCTCAGCTGTAGAATAATAATGTCATTTATGTTTACAGCATGAAAGTAACCCCTTAGTAGTACATTTATGCACCGAAAACCATAACTTACACAATCATGCAAATGGTAAAAGTTACCACAATGTAGCAGTTGCCTAAAGATCAACTTCACTTACTCCATAAGACATTTCACCATTAAGCCTATAAAACAAAGGTTTCTTCTTTGATTGATTTGAATTCTGTCCACACTATGCTACACCTCACCAATTGCTTAGGAAGGAAAATCCGAAGTGCAACGTTTTCCATTCTTAAAACATGACTCCAATGGGTAGCTGCGTTCCCACTTCTAACACTCAGGGTTAGTAATTCCAAACTGTGGAAAGCATTTACTGTCTCATCCCTAAAGCAAAATGTGTTTCTACAGTAAGACTTAATGAATTTCCAGTTACTCCTGGCATATTATCATAGCAAAATGGTATCACTGAACCTAAGAAAATTCCCTATTTTCCATGGATACTTCCAGTTAAACTAACATAAACTTTTCCAGAGAACTCCACTGTAGTTCTTAAAGGAGAACACCCTGTAATACTGATTTTTTAAAAAGGCTCCCATGGTGATCCTGGCAATTACAGATTGGTAAGCCTAAATTTAGTACCAGGCAAATTGGCTGAAACTATAGTAAAGAACAGAACTATCAGACGCATAGATAAACACAATATGTTGGGGAAGAGTCAACATGGCTTTTATAAAGGGAAATCATGCCTCAGCAATCTATGAGGGTGTCAGTGAACATGTGGACAAGGGTGATTCAGTGGATATAGTGTACTTGGACTTTTAGAAGGCCTTTGAGGAGGTCCCTCACCAAAGGCTTTTAAGCGAAGTATGCAGTCATGAGATAAGAGGGAAGGTCCTGTCCTGGGTCAGTGACTGGTTACAAGATAGGAAATATCCACAGTTTTCATAGTGGAAAGGGGTAAATAGTAGGGTCCTCCAAGGATCAATACTGGAACCAATGCTATTCCATATACTCATAAATGATCTGGAAAAAGGGATAAACAGTGAGGGGGCAGAATTCATAGATGATACAAAATTACTCAAGATAGTTAAGTGTGACGCTGACTGTGATGAGTTACAAAGGCATTCACAAAGCTGGGTGACTGGGCAACAAAACAGCAGCTGAAATTCAACGTTGATAAATGCAAAATAATGCACACTGGAAAACATAATCCCAACTATACATATAAAATGATGGGGTCTAAATTAGCTGTTACCACTCAAGAAAAAGATCTTGGAGTCATTGTGGATAGTTCTCTGAAAACATCTGCTCAGTGTGCAATGGCAGTCAAAAAAAAGCTAACAGAATTCTAACACCCATTAGGAAAGGGAGTTTAATTGGATTGGAGAATCAAGGTCTGTGTGTTTAAAGATGTTAGTGGACACGTCTAAGCCCTCATGAGAGGCTTTATCTGCCCGATGCTACTCTCTTAAGGGCCAACATGAATCTTTAAAATTTACTTCCAAAATCCTTATATGGGAAAATGGTCTCTTCTTCCCAGGTGTCCTCTCAACTCTTTACATTGAGGTGGTTCCCTAACCTCAAAGAAAAAATGGACCAACTGTATTAGTTCAGAGGAACAAACAATGCTATTAAAACAAAAAAAAGTCTCCCCTTCCCCTGATCCCCACTTTTTTTTGACATGATATCTTTGCTGAGAAGCTGGAAGTAGGTCAGCCATAGACGAAGTCCCCAGGATGGGGTTATGGGTCACAGGCATAGCAACAGAGGACGTGGCAAATAAGAGGGTATAGAATTTAGAAGACGAGGCTGTAGGGCTCAGGAGAGGCAGAACAGCTGCTGTGGTGCTGAGGGTAAGGAGGAAAGTTAGAACAACCAAAGATAGGTTGGAGGCATAATAAGCACATCATGGGAAAACTGTGAGTATAGCTGTGTATGAATCTCTGGGTCTGAATGGTAGCACAAAACGTTTGGGATCATGGCAGTTTCAGCATCATTTGTGCTTCTAAAATGCCCCCCCCCCCCAAAAATGTCCATATTATCTTATTTCCCATGGTTAATTCTGTGATGATTTCCCTGGGTGGATGTAAATCTATATGTTTTTATAAAACAACACATTCTTCTCTCCATGAAGGGGCAGTAGTGTATACTAGATTACTGTTTAGAGACTAATTATATGCACACACAGAGATATACCGGTGCCCCTTTCCATAGTGAATCCCAAAAGAAAATGCCCAGGCTCTGTTTCCATAGCAACCAAACTACAGTGATGTTCCATGCATGGGTTTATACATTGAATTAGTTGTAGATGAATCCTTTGGTATTACTACTAGAACAGAATACTGAAGAATGTAAGTATTAAAAAAGCACACAGACAATAAAAATGTGATTGTATATGAGAGAGTATGTATTACTCATCGTTTGGTTTACAGGGGATGATCCTGCAAAATATGGAGCATCTTTAATAGATTCATATACTTTAAGGCCAGAAGGGACCATTAGATCATCTTGTCCAGCGTTTTTCAAAGTTAGGGTTGTGACTCAGTACTGGCTCGCAGCATGTAAGGCACTGGGTCACTCTGGTCTGCACTGCCGACTGGGACATTACCCTTAGCGGTGCTGCCCAGCTAAGACAGGCTAGTGCCTACCTGCTCCGACACCGCGCTGCACCCCAGAAGCGGCCAGAAGCGGGTTTGGCTTCTAGGCAGGGGGGCCACAGGGTTCCACGCACTGCCCCCGCCCCGAGCACCAGCTCCACCAGCTCCACACTCCCATTGGCCGGGAACTGGCCAATGGGAGCTGGGGGGGGGGGTGCCTGCGGGTGAGAGCTGCACGCAGCTGCTTGCTCACCTCTGCCTAGGAGCCAGACCTGCTGCTGGCCACTTCAGGCGCAGCGCGGTCCGCGATGCCAGGACAGGCGGGAAGCATGCCTCTGCACCCCGGCTGTGCCGCTAACCAGGATCCGCCAGAGATAAGTCCGTGCCCCAATCCCTCACCCCAATCCCCTACCCCAACCCTGAGCCTCCCAAACCCCAAGCCCCTTCATGCACCCCCAACCCCTCATCCCTGGCCCCGCCCCAGAGCCTGCACCCCCAGCCCAGAGTCCTGACCCCTTCCCACACCCCAACCACCTGCCCTAGCCCTGAGCCCCCCCCCAAACCCAGAGCCCTCTCCTGTACCCCAACCCCCTCATCTCCAGGCCCACCCCAGAGCCTGCACCCCCAACCCACAGTCCTGACCCCCTCCCATGCCCCAACCCCCTGTCCCAGCCCTGAGCCCCTCCAAACCTGGAGCCTCTCCTTCAACCCAAACCCCTCACCCCCGGCCCACCCCAGAGCCTGCACCCCCAGCCCAGAGCCCTGACCCCCTCCTGCATCCCAACCCCCGTTCCAGCCCTGAGCTCCCTCCCACACCTCGAACCTCTCATTCCCAGCTCCGTCGGGTAGCGGGCATCAACAATTTTCTTCAACTGGGTCCCCAGAAAAAAAGTTTGAAAACCACTGATCTAGTCTGACTTCCTATATAACACAGGCCATAGAATGCCACCCAGTTACCCCTGTTTTGAGCCCAAGAACTTGTGTTTGACTAAAATATATCTTCAAGAAGAGCATCTTGATTTGAAGACTTCAAGAGATGGAGAATTCATTTCTGTTGATAGTTTGTTCACATGGTTATACCACCTTCACCGTTAAAAATCTATGCCTTACTAATTTGAATTTATCTGACTTTACCTTCCAGCCATTCATTCTTGTTATGCCTTTCTTTTTGCGGATACAGACTAACACGGCTGCTACTCTGAAACCTTTCTCCACTAGATTAAAGATCTGTTTAGTAAAGTAGAACCTCAGAGTTATGAACACCAGAGTTATGAACTGACCAGTCAACCACACACCTCATTTGGAACCAGAAGTATGCAGTCAGGCAACAGGAGAGACACACAAAAAAGCAAATACAGTACAGTACTTTGTTAAAAGTAAACTGCTAAAAAAATGAAGGGAAAGCAGCATTTTCCTTCTGCACAGTAAAGTTTCAAAGCTGTATTAAGTCAATGTTCAGTTGTAAACTTTTGAAAAAACAATCATAACGTTTTGTTCAGAGTTACGAACATCCTCCATTCCCGAGGTGTTTGTAACTCTGAGATTCTACTGTACTTTCTATGAGGAGATGAGCACTCTGAAGTGTCATTGACCTCAATGGAAATTGAGGGGTTTAGTACCTCAGGCCTGAACGAACTAATGCTAACAAAATCTAAAAAGGCAAGTTAAAAAAGGTTTCTTTTAGTGAAATTTTAAAATTTTCATCATGTTTCTGTTATAATCTCATTATTCCATTTATTTTTAAAAAAATGTTTTGTCAGTTTAAATACTATAGCTGAAGGATTGAGGCTATTAAGGAGCAGTTGAATGACACAATGGTGGGAAAGGGACACAATGAGCAAAATCATAGAAATGTAAGGCTGGAAGGGACCTTAATAGGTCATCTACTCCATCTAGTCCAAGAGCTAATGTGCCAGTGGTTTCCTGTACATGGTATATGCATGTGGGAGTGTTAACTCTAAACCAAAGGATAAGATTTATACATTATTAAATAGGATACCATCATTTCTTTTAATTCAAGTAATTAGCATGCATTATTATAAATCACAGCTTCTGTTACCAGCATTTAACAGCCTTTACAGTTATCTACTCTGGCCTAGCAGGCAAACACCATATAAGTGAATTAAGGAAGAACAAAATAAAGAGAAGATGCCATTCCTATTTAAAATACAAGTGTTTTCAGTGTTTAAGTGTTTAAGCTTTCATGTTCACTTCATGGAAGGCAGGCTCAGTTTAAGCAGGGTCTGAAATCCAATCTGTTAATTCCCAATCTCAAGGAAACTGGAAAGGGGAAACAAACCTTAGCTATACTATATTGTCAGACAGGTCCTTGTCATACTGTTAAATAAAGATTTCCATTATGGTTTAATATTGTTTGTTACACATTTTGCTCTCTTTTTATATCACACGTAAATACACTCTGCTGAATACCAAAAAAAACCAGATTTGATGCCTGATCCTATAATCCTTACTCCTGAGAGTAATTCACTGAGGAAAGTAGTCCTGTTTGTTTCAGTGAAACAACTCACTTGAGAGAAGATTATTCATGTGAAGGATTGGGTTCGTTGTATTTTTGTTTTCTTTTTTATTTCAAAGAGAAAAAATATTTTCTGTGACAAATATTCCAGGCTGACAAATATTAATTTTGGGTAAATTGCACGAGGATTGTGTTCTGCTAGGTTTGTTTTGTATTGGTGGGGTTGTAACTTGCTTTAAAAATAGCAGCATAAATCCTTACAGAAACAAAATAAGGGAAGTATTCTTAATTTGTCCGTTAAAAAAGTTGTGGATCCAGAATGGAAGAGGAATTTATTGCAGAGGGATAACTGCATTAAATACTCATTAGCATTTTATTTTTATTGTTCCATAATCATTAACTCATCTACTGTAGTTACAGTATAATTGTATTTATAATGAACACAAAGGTATTAATGTGGCCATAATGTAATTATGCCATGACCAAGCAATAATAGTAGTACCATTAAACCAAAGTGCTATATAAGTTCTCAGACATGAACTACGGTTACATCTACATATATGGTGGACTATAGAATACAGACACTACCCTCCCAGCTAGCATGGCTATAAATACCAGTGTGAACTGTGAGGTATGGGTTAAGCAAGCAGAGTAGATACCCTACACAGCCCACATATCACATGTAAATGCCACTAAATGCCAAATAAATACTTCTCATGTCTACACTACTATTTTTAGCAGTGTAATGTCCCACTGTCTCCCCCGCCAAAGCCTTTCCCCCCTGCCCAACCTTTCACTACGGCGTATAACTACACACTGCAGTGACAAGTGTGGATGCAGTCTGCCTTTCACATGTAGTTCCTGAACTCTACACACCACCCTAAGTATAGACATAGCCTATCTTCTTACTTCACAAGTTTCACACACAATGGTATCTAGGGGCCCCTGGAGGTGGGTGACATCTAAAAGTGGGCAGGCAAAAGTGACAAGTAGAGGTACACTCAGCCAGCTTACAGGAGCAGGTGAACTTTAGCCTGTGGGTAAAATTTTCAAAAGTGCTTAAGTGACTTAGAAGCCTAAGTCCCATTTTTTAAAGTGACTTGGGCAGTGAGGGCCAGATTTACAAAGGTATTCTGGTGTCTAAAGATGCAGATAGGCACCTAGTAGAATTTATGAAAACACCTAAGTGACTTAGTGCCTAACTCCCATTGAATTTCTTAAGTCACTTAGGTGCTTTTGAAAATGTTACCATAGTATCTGATGTAAATCAGTGAAAAGTTAGATCCAGGATGGCAGAGCAGAACAAACAGCCAGTTAAGAACTATATTCTATAACTTCAGGCATCTCCACAGCAGAAATTAAGGCCAGCAGAGCAGCTCTCCACTATGCGCAGAAAGGTAGTTCTGGTCTGCAGAGGATTTCAGTATTTCAAAGTTTGATTTTGTCCACAAAAGGGAAAGCCTTGAGGTCCCTGCTCTGAGGTGGGCTGCCCCAGAGCCACAGACTCCAGTCCAGAAGCCAAGCCTTCAGTAAACATTTTCACCATATAAGACCCTAACCCTTGTCCCATTGAAGTCAGTGGAATTTCTTCCACTGGGCTCTAATTGAAGAGCCACAAATCCAGATAACATTGTTGCTGAACCAAACTAATCTAGAAATTTCATCCAAATCCTTTAGCCAGTTACTTTGTATGCAAGGCGACAGTTGATGGCAGTGTCCAGGGAAACAACCCATGTCACAAATGGAACAGATGGGACAGAAGGAAAAGTTATCCCCAGCAACATCAGGAGATGATGCCAAATAGCCAGTGAAATTAAATGTCAGTTAAGCATCTCTCTACCTGCATGTCTACTATATGTAAGAAAGTTTCTAAAGGGTCCAAAAGAAAAGCCTAATACACGTATTTATGTATATGTGAAAAATCCATAGCTTGAAGGGTTAAAACAAGCTGGTGAAGAATTACTATAACCCAGTAGAACGCACCATAATGAGACAGATTCTAGTGCAACCAAACTATAATGTACTTTATTTTTGAAGCACACTAACTATGGATCAAGCCTACTTCCATTGAAGTCAATGGCAAATTTTCCAATGATATTAATAGAGCAGGATCTAGCCCTAATACTGCAGTTTGATATCTAATCCATATCACAGTTAGATTTTTTTGGCACAATTCTACCTGGAATGCAGAAGCGTGATATGAAAGGGGTGTTTTGTTTGCACACTTGGAATGGAAAACTGACTTGGAATGAATTGTATAACAGAGAAGCCAGCAGTGGGGAATTTGTGACACAAAATTTTGGAAGGAAAACTTACAGTTTATCAAAAAGAGAAGGTTAAGAATGGTTTAAGATTTGTGATTTAAGACTAAAAATAAAGGAAGAAATCAAAAGTGCAAGCTAGCTAAAAAGCACCAGTTTTATACAAAGCTACTTTAAAAGTACAGCTGAAAAATTATAGTTTACTATACTCGTTTTCCACTGTTAAAAATGTGTTTTTAATGGGAACAACAGTGACTTGTGAAACTTGATACTGTGAAATGTAATAGAGGACAAAAATTAAACTAGAAATGTGAATTGTAAAACCCCATACATTATGTGCAAAAATGCACAGCTATGGCCTTTGGTTGATTAACATTAACTTTTGCACAAACTGATTAAAAAGTAATCGTTTTAGTGCCCTAAAAATATTGTAGCATTAAAAGGAAGTTTCATAGGCAATAAAACATAAATTCCTTTCTTTAGCACATTAAACTTCCTTTGCACAGTCCATATTGTAGCCCAATCTTTCATTTCTTGTAGACTCAGAACTCCTTCTGAATTAATTAAGGCTTTTCAGGCTCCTATTCAGCAATGCACTTCAATATGTGCTTAACTTTAATCACATGCTTAAGTCCATTCCAATTTAGCAAAGCCCTTAAGTATGCACTTGACTTCAATGGGACTTAAGAATCTTCTTAGGGTTAAGCATATCCTTTAGTGTTTTGCTGAACTGGGACCTCAAGGAATGAAGGACTGAGAATGTGAGGGAGTAAATATTAGATTAGGTTAAAAAGCTAAGATTCCCATTGACTTCATTTGGCTAAAAAGACTCTCACTGACTTCTACTGATTTTGGATCAGGTCCTAAACCCCCAGTTGTGCAAGAGCAGAGCCATGTACCCCTGGTGGAGTAGAGATAGCACAATCCATTTGCTCCAATGAGAAGAGGAGTTGCAATTTTGTCTGGCTACTACTTGGGTCTAGCACAAATGTATGTTGCAGGGGGGGACATAATGACAGACTGGATCTTGGCCTATATAAAATCAATAATTTGGGTATTTTCAAATTACTAAAATAAGCAAATATACAAAAGATGAAGATTTCAGAATGAATGCAAAATGGTGCCTTTTGGGAGCAGCTCAACCAGATAGAAATTCTATGTGTATTACCAATACAATTCTGCCTTACGTGAGTTAATGTAGTACCTGTGAAAGGCGCCTGTAGTAGTGAAATTTTGCCCATGCTACCCTACCAATGTACGTCAACCATGGGATGGAGGGATGGGAGAGTAATTTAGACTCTCATTCAGTCTTTGACCTCTCTCCTGAGACTGTCAAGAAGGGTACCGATTAACACAAAGTGGGACGATGGCTTTTTTGACAAAAATACTATTCCAACAGGAAATAAGAAACCATCATCTCTATTTGTGAAGAATTTTAGTCATCATTTATCATGGCTAGCATGGAATCAATGACCTAGAAGTAGGAGGATCTACCACATTATTAATTCTCTGACCTAACTACCCCTCCTCCCTCCCCGGGACTATATCTCCCCAGTTGTGCTGTGGATGAGAATCTGTACTTGTCAGAAAGAAAATATTTTCTCTCATTAACCAGTGGTGCCATTTTAACCTGGAAAGAAGCAGCCCAAGCATTAAAAAATGTTGCTGTCAGATATCAGTGATCTCCAAAAGGGACATTGCATAACATGAAAAATGAAAACTTCTTACCCTAATAAAAAGGATCTTCTCTCCAACTCTGTACCGTCCTTGTGAAAGACGCTCCACACAGAATTTATTGGGGCATTTACAAGGAGGATCTTCAGAAATGTGTTTGACCTGAAAAACAAGTTATTTTTGTATCTCTTTCATAGAGTGTATCTGCAGCAAACTGTTCAAAAGGGCAGTTAACATAATGTCATGCCTTTGATTTATTCTCTGTCATCATGACAAATGACTTCTTCCTAACACCTCTTCAGGCTTTTAATTAAGGCACTATTGCTGAAATTGTCTTACTTCTTTTTTTCTCTCAACTCTAATGTTTTTAATAGTATGGCACTGAGTGACTTTTTAAGACACTGATTTCAATACCATCATTGCTACTAATGGGCAAAATCATGAAATCTATACTACATTTCTATGTGGTCCATAGGGAACAATCCCAGTGCATTCAATGGGTTTTTTGCTGAATTAAGAATGAGTAAAAACTGAATGAAGCCTTCAGGATTTGGCACGTTTAATACATGTAAAGCCTTGAATCAAATAGTAATAAACCTCATATAGCATTCAGATATTAGCAACACAGACTCTCCTCTTACGTTAAGCCATGTGAAAGGGGGGAAAAAATCAGTGATCACAGCTTTTTCAGGGCCACTTTTTTCTCTTGCTCTGCAGAGTTTCTGGCATAGCTTGGGGACTCAGAAGAAAGACCCTATAGATCTTAAAATATCTGCAGAAGGATCCTTTGCATCAGTAATGACAATATAGATGATGTGTCCTTCCTCTGGGTCATGGGCAGAGTTCAGATGGGCCCAAGGACTGGGCCATAATTTCTTCTTGAAATCTACGTGTATTTTCAATTACATAAAATGGTAACATTAAACAAACCTATATTCTTACTTATTAAAAATATTAAAATGAAAAATAAATACAACAGCAGTTTTTTAAAGCATCTGTAA
Source organism: Emys orbicularis (assembly GCF_028017835.1). Taxonomy (NCBI): domain Eukaryota; kingdom Metazoa; phylum Chordata; order Testudines; family Emydidae; genus Emys; species Emys orbicularis. The sequence goes on along the minus strand of NC_088686.1, from coordinate 89,755,595 downwards.
AATCCAAGGTTGTGAGGATTCTCAAGTCAAAAGGGAATTCCCAGGTGTGGAAAAATAAAGTAGAAGCCAGTGATGCTCTCAGACACTCAGTTTGCCATGGAATTGCACTATATAACTGAGTGATGAACTTAGCCCAAAGTTTGTCAATCTGAGCTTGATGATATGTGAATGGAATTGAACTCTACTGATTTTTGGTGGGTAGATTTACAATTTAATCCACCTACAATTCTCAGATAAAAAGTAAAGGAAGTCCAGGTATTGGAGTCCTGAGTATATCTGATACACAAAAAGGAGGCTGTCCAGTAATTTCTCCAGCAGGGCTTCTCTACTAATAAAATTAACACTACTTTAGCTTAGAGATAGAGGACCTGATTTCCTACTATCTTCACCTTGCATAGCCATTTACACCTGGGTAAAACACTATGCCCTGATCATGAGCCAGGACCCAAGCTAAACTCAGTGCCATTCAGAATAGCTGCAGGGAGAAAGGTGCCATTTATGTTCCCCCTATCCTCAGCTCTGAGATGTTCACCAGTGCAGGGACATGGCTGAGGTAGATGATGTGCTGCTGTTCTCTCATGATTGCCTGCTGTCGCATTAGCCAATTGGGGGCTGTTATAGCCAGGTGTAATTTAGAGTTGCCTTGAGGCTTCTCTAAGTTACTGGTGTAAAAAATGGACCCCAAAGCCCGGGGATCAGGGATGAACAAGGGCTGTTGAAAGCTACTTTTGTCCCACTCCTCATTTACATCAGCCAAACTTCAGCTCCAACTGAGAATTCAGCTTTGAATGTGAAACCAGTGACATTAATATTTAGTAGATGTATATTCTGAACTTTTAGGTAATCTTAAAGTAGCACAACCATCAATGTCAAAGAGCAGATCTGGTTGAGTGAACTCTAATTTGACATTCAAATAGCACTTCCGCTAAGAAACAACACTGACAAGTGCATGAAGGCAATCATTTCCACATACTGTCCTTCTCTTGGATGAAAGCTGACCTAATGTATTGATGTCAAATGAAACAAAATGCAGGAGGCACTTTCCAAAGGTTTTGTCCACTTCACGTAACACTCAACAGACCTTTTCAGATCCAGTTTGTAAACTAAGGCCCCATAAAAAGAGACTGAGAACAGAAAGAAAGCTGTTAGAAAAGCTTACTGATGAAAGTTTGAGTAACACTGTCTTAGACAGGAAAAACACCAGGGTCGTGTACTGGGGCTCTGTTAGGTATTTTGGTTGTCTGACAAAAATACAGGAACAGATCTATTATACAGAGTAGGAGGTTTTAGGATTTAGGCTTTATACTTGAGGGAAAATTTTAACATGTTAAAGGAATGTTCTTTTTGTTGGAGGTGACTGGGGATATGGATAGATGTAAAAAGTGAACAAGTTAACTAACATCATTTTTTCTGTAATTGATCTTCTCAGCTGATGGGCAGGAAGAGGAACTTTTAAAATTGACTTACGCTCTATCACCTAATTTGAGGGCTTTCCACCTTATTGCTAAAATGATCCAATGTTACCATCTATTCCTTTCGGGAATAATTGCTGAGAATGATTCCTCCCTCTCTCAAAAATGTGCAGTAATATTGTCATGAAACTTACTTCATAGCTTGAAATTATACTTGGCACTAAACACATTGAAAATGGTCATTGGGATTGATTTTCTTGTCACTTAATTGTTTTAACACCAGAATAATTCCAGTGACTCCAATGGAAATTCTCCTCTCATTCACACTGGCATAGATCAAGAGTATTAGGTCAGGGATGTTGAATATCAAACCAATCTTAAGATATTCTGGACCTCTACCATCCGCATAAATCAGGAGTAACTCTACTGAAGTCAATGGGTCATATCGAATGTAGGTTACAGGTGGTGCAAGAGGTATATATGGACTTATATGTCCTCTGAACTTGGGACTGTGTACCAGAGTGATCCTCTAAATGCTCCCCAAATCAGTTTCCCCTTGGCCCCCAGGGTCTAACAGGAAGGGATCGCCAGTACATAGATACATGCCAACCATGCCCTCTGGTGACACTCCTTATACTAGAAGCCAGCAGAAAGGTGGTGTAGGATCTGTTATGATAACTCTATGCTGCCAAGGATTCACCTGAGCAGGGGGAGGCCTCTAGTAGCTAAGTCTGCTACCTTTAGGGTTGCTTTGTTCTGGGTAAGTAGCATAGAGCAGCTCAGTATTGGGGAGAATCAAAGCCAATCAATTTATACCAGTGTAAAAACTGATACAAACCAGAGGATAATTGAGCCCTTACTGCTGCGTTTGCCATTGCTGCCTCCACAACCTCACTGGCCTGATGGGCATAGAAGTATTATTGACTGGAATTTAAAAATCAAATATGGAAGTGGAGGGCAAAATGAAACCCTGTTTTATTTTTTTGTGTCTGGATTGTATGAGCGCTGCCATTAGTTTATAGTGTGTGAGGATCAGGAATTTAACTGAATAAATTCAACCCTTTCTATCCCTACTGCTTTTTAAATTAAAGAAGATGGCTGGAGACAGCCTTCATACTCTCTTCTCTGTTCCCCTGAGATATACAGTCACCTCTTCCATTCTAAACATACCCGCATTCTCCACAATTCTCCTAGAAAAGCAATGAGTGGGATTGCATAGTTAAAGATGTCACAAAATATAAAAGTTAAATGTAACTTATTTACATTGTAAAAATACATTTTTCATTAAAAGAATGAACATTATATTCCATCTGCTCATTGTAACACAAAAGTGGCACATAGGTTTTTCAAGAAGCGCTTTGCAACTCCCAGGTGGTACATCTATCATGTGATATAGCAGTTACTATAGTAACTGTTTCTTTTTATAGAATATATTTGTAATTTCCTAGTTAACCTCTTCATTGCTTCAAAATATCTGTTTCAGCTGATTCCAGCTGTTTCAAAATGAACCCCTCTAGTGGAGTGTAACTGAGAAGTATGGTATAAAGAGCTTAATTAATTGTAAAGTAACTATTTTCCTTGGTAATAGTGAAGAAAAATCTATTTTGCACTTGTTTTATGCTACAAGAGACATGCAGAACTAGAGCATAAAAAGAGGCTCAAATAACTCAGAAATGTTTTTTTAGAAATATGTACAAGTCAGTAAGGGACAAATCTCACAGTCCTGACTCAGTCCTTCCTCAGGCAAAACACCAACTGAGAGTTCAGTGAACAACTAGTTTAAAAAAATAAAATAAAATAAAAATAATGACAGCCAGACCCGGCCCTCAGTAAGAACTTCAGCACTGCAAAGCTGGGCCAAATTGCAGATTTCCACTATCCACTAAAATTCCCCAAACTGTAAATAATTGTGGTCATAAGTGATATTAATTGTAGATGCTTGCAAATCTTATTGTTAGACCTCTAAATGCGGTGAGATGTCAAACTCAGGCCCTTATGTCCTGTGTATGTCAGAATGTGTCAGGAAGATGTTAGTCTATTTTTTTGTTGATATCTCATGATAAGAAGCTTGCCCAAGCACACTTACAGCATCATCCAACAGTTTTCCTGTGCTCTTTTTCCCTGGAGACTTTGTTGGGGAGGGTGAAGGAGACGGAAGAGGGGCTGAAAGTATTTCCTCTTGTTCAATCTCTTTCTCCAGCTTTATTAACCCAGGAGGTTCCACACCAAACCTTTTGAAAACAAGCAAACAAATTACCAGTGCTTACAAAGAATTTCATATCTTAATAGATCATGATGCATAAACTTCATACATACACAGCTGTGCAACACAAAATTGCTAAACACACTAATGAAGGGATGAGTACATGATATATTATTGTAGCTGCTATCAGTATAATAAATATGCAGTGTGAAATTAAAATAGCATCTCTCATTTAATCAAATTTACAATAAATGGGCTTAGTCTTCAGCTTGTTGTTTGTTAGAGAAACATCTATAAATATGTGATATGGTATTTGGTATGTGATAGACACATCCCAAAATTGTTATGCTATGAGAGTTCAGTTCAGAGAACATCTACTTCACATTTCACCATCCCCTCAGACTTTTTCTAGGAATTATGAAAACTTAAATAGTTTTCATAATAAATCTATATGAGAAAAGGTTAATCTGTTAAACCTGAGCATAACCCACCGTAGTAGGTATTATGCCCAGGTTACAGATGGGTAAATGGAGACAGATTCAGGCCAAATTTTTTCAAGAGTGGCCACTGATTTTATGCACCTCAATTTTTGGGAGCCCAACTTTGAAACTGTGGTGGTGTTTTTTTTTTTGTTTTTTTTTTTTTTTGTTTTTTTAAGAACTGCGCAGTACTCACTGTTCCAATTGAAGTGAATCCCTGAAAATCTTAAAGGGTCTCAAGTTTGGCACTCAAAAAATTGAGGCACCCAAAATCAGTGGTTACTTTTACAAGTTTGGTTGTAAGTTACTTGGCCAATATCATATAACGAGTGAGTAGCAGAGTTGAGAACAGAATCCCAGAATCCTGATGCCCACTTCACAGAACTAACCACTGAACTACACCCCATCTTTTTCTTTTTCAACTGAACAAGAAAAGAAAATATATTTTTATATGATAATTTCCTTTTAGTTAAAGACCACCATGCTAAATATAGGTATTCACATCAAACCAATTGTACAGTGAAAATACGTATTGTATTGTGTAAAATAAAAACCTAGGACCAGATCCAGAACTACTCTGATTCACACCAGCTGATGACCCAGCCACTAAAGTTCTGTACCAAAAATATACCAAGTATTAAAGACTAACATTATCATAGAACTTAAAGTCATATATGCAAAGGGCGTAAGTGTATATATTGGCCCTTTCATTTTTCATTACAAATTACAAGCTAATCACACTGCTGCATAGTAAGTTAATACCCAGAAAACTAAGAACCAAATCTGTGCTTGTATTGGCTGCTAACTGGTGCAGTCTGACTAACGAAAAGTCAGCCAACATTGGAGCGAACACTTATATACAATCCATTTACTTCCTGTCTGTCTGCAGATGCTGACATGCTGTAAATCATTAAATTCCCCCTGGGCTCTAAGCCTACACCTGCATGAGGCCTTACTCATCAAATAAACCGTTCCCACTCGCATTAATACTGCTTCTTTGCTTCTGCTACTTTTCAGAATCTAACTCACCTCTGATTTCTATCATTACAATAGACAGTATATAATTATTATAGATAACTTTAACAAACTTCTTTCTACTAATCAGCTGAAATTAAATTTAAACATATATCCTCCATGTATTGCATCACAATCAAACAGCTTAATTAGAGGGTTGAATCGACAAAGAAATCCTTCTGCTTGTCTCACAGTGGCTTGCCATGCAAAAAAAGGTACAAGCCCTGTTCTGAGAACTATGTTGGGAATTTCCTTTTCTACTCCTTTCTAGCCTGTCTTCTGTATAACTACAAATAGAGCAGCATCAGACTGTAAAATGATCTCCAATAGACTTCTAAGAGCACCACTTCCTATTTTTCCCAAGGAAAAATTAAGTACAATACCAGAAAGATATAACTTCTCAACAGACTATAATTTTCAAACAAAAGACATCTGGGGGCTGATTTACAAAAAAAAAAAAAAAAAAAAAAAAAAAAGTTTTACAGCCACGTAAGAAGAATTCCAATTCTTTTTGTAGAACAGACAGTTTAGCTATTGCATGTCATACCACCAAAAAGCAGCACACAGATATATTTGCACCTAATTCGCATTCCAGAATGTAAGCATTCTTTAAGATATATTTACACATGTAGAGAGATTGAGATTTTGCTCTCTTTTATGTCAATTTTACCTCAGTGTAATTCCAACTATTTCACTGGAGCTACTCCTACTTTACAAGAGTGTGAAAATGAATCAGACCTGCACAATCCCATTGATTGCAATGGAACTGGATAGCTTAAGTCAGTACTGCATTTTACCCCATAGGATTCATCCATCTTTCACAAGGACTATCAATCCACTCATGTGGGATCAGTCAGCACAGAATTCGGCTCATTGTATTAATTTTAATGAAAAGTCTGTGAGTCTTATACACTCTACTCATATTTCCTGCTTTAATTTCCATCACATGGACAAAAGAGCAAAATCAGGAAAGTTATTGATTGGGGCCAGTAGCTGATTAGCAATTGTTTACATGCAGAACAAGATTTTCATTTCTGATAATGGGCTGAGCCTCTGTCTAACACTGTCCCTGATGTTGCACTTCTTACTCTCATGAGTATACTTCAACTGGAACTATTCACATGAGCAAAGACCGCAAGATCGGGACCACAGATTACTACAGCAGGCTCAGGACCTGAAGGTCTGTAAAGAGCCTGAAATACAAATAAACTCTTCACTAATGAAAGGCCAACCCACTGTCAGAGAGTGTTTTTTTATTTATTTATTTAGATGATTTCCTCAAAAATTTTACTATTTCTGAAATTTCCCATTCGGTCATTTAAGTGAAAGCTCCAGTAGTAACTTGCAATAGTTTCTCTCTTTGCTAGATGATGTGTTCAGTACAAATGGTGACAAAGCTCAATCAAGTCAGGCTGCTCCATCTCTCTGCTGAGTGGGCATACAGTATCAGCCCAGCTCTCTGAACGGTTACAGAAGCTGGGCACAAATCACTAAGGAAAACATGCTGAAAACTATTTAGATAGTTTGCTAATAATGAAGGCTTCCATAATGTATGGTGAGTTATCTGGTAGCATCTACACAGTGACATGTATCTGATAGTGATGTGCAAACAAGAAGAGGACAGATTGTGCCTACCTCGTCTGGAAAAGGCTGACTTTGCTCTGCCCTCATTGTAGGCTACTGTCATAACTATAAAGGGAAGGGTAACAGCTCTCCTGTGTACAGTACTAAAATCCCTCCTGGTCAGAGACTCCAAAATCCTTTTACCTGTAAAGGGTTAAGAAGCTCGGGTAACCTGGCTGACACCTGACCCAGAGGACCAATAAGGGGACAAGATACTTTCAAATCTTGGGGGGGGGGGAAAGGCTTTTGTGTGTGCTCTTTGTTTTAAGGGGTTGTTGGCTCTTGGGACTGAGAGGGACCAGACATCAATCCAGGTTCTCCCCATCTTTCTAAACAAGTCTCTCTTATTTCAAAATTGTAAGTAAAAGCCAGGCAAGGCGTCTTAGATTTACTTTGTTTTTCTCAACTTGTAAATGTACCTTTTACTAGAGTGCTTATCTTTGTTTGCTATACTTTGAACCTAAGACAGAGGGGGTTCCTCTAAGCTCTTTAAGTTTGATTACCCTGTAAAGTTATTTTCCATACTGATTTTACAGAGATGATTTTTACCTTTTTCTTTAATTAAAAGCCTTCTTTTTAAGAACCTGATTGAGTTCTCCTTGTTTTAAGATCCAAAGGGGGTTTGGATCTGTATTCACCAGGAGTTGGTGAAAGGAAGGAGGGGGGAAGGGTCAATTTCTCCTTGTTTAAGATCCAAGGAGTTTGGATCTGTATTCACCAGGGAATTGGTGAAAGGTTTCTCAAGGCTTCCCAGGGAGGGAATTCTTGAGATGGTGGCAGCGGACCAGAGCTAAGCTGGTAGATAAGCTTAGAAGTTTTCATGCAGGCCCCTACATTTGTACTCTAAAGTTCAAAGTGAGGATACAGCCTTGACATGGTGGCACAGCGGTGGAGATCGTTTTAAACCCAAAAGCCAGTAAGAGATTTTTTTTTTTCCTTCTAGGTGCTTGGAAAGCAGAGCTGAAGGTAAATGCATATCTTATCTCTCCTTGCCTGAAGGCAGAGGTGTTAAGTTTTTTTTAACAAGGGGCTTTGTTAAGAGAATGGTTCAATCAGTGAGCAAACTTTGATCTGGTAAAGGTAATTTACAAGCTGAATTGTTTTTTTTTCTTTTTACATCCTCGGAAGTAGCTAGTTAGAAAGTCTCTGTTAACTCAGCAGCACTCAGCAGGAGCCTGAGCTAAATACATCCCAGTTTCAGTCAACTGCAGAGGGTGTGACCCAGCACAAGAAAACAAAAAAATGACTACCAAAGAAGCAGCTAACAAAATAGAACTGGCCAGACTAGAAGCAGAAGAAAATGAGAGAAAACATCAGAGACTGCTTGAAATTAAAATCGAGAAAGAAGCTGAAGAGGAGGCCCATAAAAGAGAAGAAAAAGCTAAACAGGAGGCCCACAAGAGAGAAATGGAGCTGGAAAAAGCCAAACAGGAGGCCCATGAAAGAGAAGAAAAAGCCAAACAGGAGGCCCATGAAAGAGAAGAGAAAGCCAAAGAGGAGGCCCACAAGAGAGAGATGGAGCTGGAAAAAGCCAAAGAGGAGGCGAAAGAAAAAGAAAGGCAGCATGAACTGGAAGCAGCAAGTGCTAGGCAGGATGCATCAAACCATCCTAGCAACTCCTCTCCAGGTACCCCTTCCCATCCCAGGAAATTCCCCACCTACAAGGCAGGCGATGATGCTGAGGCCTTCTTAGAAAATTTTGAAAGGGCCTGCCTTGGATACAGCATCCCTCCAACCCAGTATATGGTAGAGTTGAGGCCGCAGCTCAGTGGACCCTTAGCAGAGGTGGCGGCTGAAATGCCTAAGGAACACATGAACAGTTATGAACTTTTTAAAAACAAGGCCAGACTCAGAATGGGGCTAACACCTGAGCATGCCCGTCGGCGGTTCAGAGCCCTAAGGTGGAAACCAGATGTGTCATTTACCCGGCATGCCTACCACATTGACAAAAATTGTGATGCCTGGGTATCAAGAGCAAATGTTAAATCTCTGGAAGATCTGCTTTCCCTAGTAAAAATGGAGCAGTTTTTAGAGGGTGTTCCTGAGGAAATAGAAAGGTACATCCTAGATAGGAAGCCCAAAACTGTAACCGAGGCGGGGGAGATTGGAGCCAAATGGGTGGAGGTGACAGAAAAGAAAAAAGCTAGTAGCAGTTGGAGTGAATATCAGAAGGGGCAAGCCGAAACAAAACCTTATCACCGGGGACAACCCAAGGCCCCACCCACATCCCAAGGGAAACCCCAGACGCCTTCTCACCCCACCACACCAGTCTCCATCAACCAACATCGCCCCGGTGATACCTTAGCAGGGCGATGTTTTAAATGTAATGAACTGGGGCATATAAAGGCTCACTGCCCCAAGAACCCCAACCGATTACAGTTCATGACACCCCAATCACACCAAAGAACCCCAGACCCAGATGCCTCTCTCATACCCTCGGAGCGAAGGGAAACCTTGAGAGTGGGCGGAAAGAAGGTTATCGCTTGGAGGGACACTGGGGCACAAGTGTCAACTATTCACCAATCCCTAGTGGACCCCAAACTCATCAACCCGGAGGCTACAGTGACAATTCAACCCTTCGTGTCACAGTCTGTAACCTTGCCTACAGCCAAGTTGCATGTCCAGTACAAGGGCTGGTCAGGAATGTGGACTTTTGCAGTCTATGACAATTATCCCATTCCCATGCTACTGGGGGAAGACTTGGCCAACCATGTGAAGCTAGCCAAGAGGGTGGGAATAGTCACCCGCAGCCAGGCTAAGCAAGCTTCCACCCCCATCCCTGTTCCTGAGCCGTCCACCAGGACCCCGTCTGTGTTACCAGAGACCCAAACAAAGGTGGTGGAACCGGATCCCCTGCCAACGACTGCAACAGCCGTAGTGGATCCAATCCCAGAGACCCAGCCAAAGCCAGTCCCAGAACCGGAACTGGCCATGCAACCAGCACCAGAACCATTGTCAGCACTGAGTCCAGCGCTTGCAAGCCCGTCTACAACTCCAATGCCAGAGGACACCAGCGAGCCTGAACTGGCGGAAGCAGCAGATAACCTTACCCAAGAGGCTCAGCCAGAGCCTGAGATACCACATAGTGCACCAGCGAACAGCGGTTCACAGTCAATGGAAACAGCCCCAGCACCTGCATCGCTTCCAGAGGGACCAAGCCCCAGTCCACAGTCCAAGGAGGAACTGATGTCTCCAGCATCAAGGGAACAGTTCCAGGCCGAGCAGGAAGCAGATGACAGCCTTCAGAAAGCTTGGGCGGCGGCGCGGAGCACCCCACCGCCTCTCAGCTCTTCTAACCGATCCCGGTTTGTTGTAGAAAAAGGACTTTTATACAAGGAGACTCTTTCTGGTGGGCACCAGGAAGACTGGCATCCTCAAAGACAGCTGGTAGTTCCCACTAAGTATCGGGTAAAGCTCTTGAGCTTAGCCCATGATCATCCCAGTGGCCATTCTGGGGTGAACAGAACCAAAGACCGGTTGGGGAAGTCCTTCCACTGGGAGGGAATGGGCAAGGACGTTGCTAATTATGTCCGGTCTTGTGAGGTGTGCCAATGAGTGGGAAAGCCCCAAGACCAGGTTAAAGCCCCTCTCCAGCCACTACCCATAATTGAGGTCCCATTTCAGCGAGTAGCTGTGGATATTCTGGGTCCTTTCCCAAAGAAGACACCCAGAGGAAAGCAGTACGTACTGACTTTCATGGATTTTGCTACCCGATGGCCGGAAGCTGTACCCTTAAGCAACACCAAGACTAAAAGTGTGTGCCAGGCATTAGCAGACATTTTTGCCAGGGTAGGTTGGCCCTCCGACATCCTTACAGATTCGGGAACTAATTTCCTGGCAGGGAACATGAAAAACCTGTGGGAAGCTCATGGGGTGAATCACTTGGTTGCCACCCCTCATCACCATCAAACCAATGGTCTGGTGGAGAGGTTTAATGGAACTTTGGGGGCCATGATACGTAAATTTGTAAATGAACACTCCAATGATTGGGACCTAGTGTTGCAGCAGTTGCTTTTTGCCTACAGGGCTGTACCACATCCCAGTTTAGGGTTTTCACCATTTGAACTTGTGTATGGCCGCGAGGTTAAGGGGCCATTACAGTTGGTGAAGCAGCAATGGGAGGGGTTTACGCCTTCTCCAGGAACTAACATTCTAGACTTTGTAAGCAACTTACAAAACACCCTCCGACACTCTTTAGCCCTTGCTAAAGAAAACCTAAAGGATGCTCAGGAAGAGCAAAAGGCCTGGTATGATAAACATTCCAGAGAACGGTCCTTCAAAGTAGGAGACCAAGTCATGGTCTTAAAGGCGCTCCAGGCCCATAAAATGGAAGCGTCGTGGGAAGGACCATTCACGGTCCAGGAGCGCCTAGGAGCTGTTAACTATCTCATAGCCTCCCCCACCTCCAACATAAAGCCTAAGGTATACCATGTTAATTCTCTTAAGCCCTTTTATTCTAGAGAATTAAACGTTTGCCAGTTTACAGCCCAGGAAACTGATGACGCGGAGTGGCCTGCAGGTGTCTACTATGAAGGAAAAAGGAATGGTGGCGTGGAAGAGGTGAACCTCTCCACGACCCTGGGACGTCTGCAGCGACAGCAGATAAAGGAGCTGTGCACAAGCTTTGCACCGATTTTCTCAGCCACTCCAGGACGGACCGAACGGGCATACCACTCCATTGACACAGGTAATGCTCACCCAATTAGAACCCCATCCTACCGGGAGTCACCTCATGCCCAAGCGGCTATACAAAGGGAGATCCAGGACATGCTACAGATGGGTATAATCCGCCCCTCTAGCAGTGCATGGGCATCTCCAGTGGTTCTAGTTCCCAAACCAGATGGGGAAATACGCTTTTGCGTGGACTACCGTAAGCTAAATGCTGTAACTCGTCCTGACAACTATCCAATGCCACGCACAGATGAGCTATTGGAAAAATTTGGACATGCCCAATTCATCTCTACTTTAGACTTAACCAAAGGGTACTGGCAAGTACCACTAGATGAACCCGCTAAGGAAAGGTCAGCCTTCGTCACCCAGGCAGGGGTGTATGAATTCAATGTACTTCCTTTCGGGTTGCGAAATGCACCCGCCACTTTCCAAAGACTTGTAGATGGTCTCCTAGCGGGATTGGGAGAATCTGCAGTTGCCTACCTCGATGATGTGGCCATTTTTTCTGATTCATGGACAGAACACCTGGAGCACCTGAAAAAAGTCTTCAAGCACATCCGGCAGGCAGGACTAACTGTTAAGGCTAAAAAGTGTCAAATAGGCCAAAACAGAGTGACGTACCTGGGGCACCAGGTGGGTCAAGGAACTATAAATCCCCTACAGGCCAAAGTGGATGCTATCCAAAAGTGGCCGGTTCCAAAGTCAAAGAAACAGGTCCAATCCTTCTTAGGCTTGGCCGGATATTATAGGCGATTTGTACCACACTACAGCCAAATCGCCGCCCCGCTGACAGACCTAACCAGAAAGAAACAGCCAAATGCAGTTCAGTGGACTGATAAGTGTCAAAAGGCCTTTAACCAGCTTAAGGCAACCCTCATGTCTGACCCTGTGCTAAGGGCCCCAGACTTTGACAAACCGTTCCTAGTAACCAGCGAGGCGTGGGAGCAGTTTTAATGCAGGAAGGACCGGATCAAAAATTCCATCCTGTCGTGTTTCTCAGCAAGAAACTGTCTGAGAGGGAAAGCCATTGGTCAATCAGCGAAAAGGAATGCTACGCCATTGTGTACGCGCTGGAAAAGCTACGCCCATATGTTTGGGGACGGCGTTTCCAACTACAAACAGACCATGCTGCGCTACAGTGGCTTCATACCGCCAAGGGAAATAACAAAAAACTTCTTCGGTGGAGTTTAGCTCTCCAAGATTTTGATTTTGAAATACAACACATTTCGGGAGCTTCTAACAAAGTGGCTGATGCACTCTATAAGACCCTAACCCTTGTCCCATTGAAGTCAGTGGAATTTCTTCCACTGGGCTCTAATTGAAGAGCCACAAATCCAGATAACATTGTTGCTGAACCAAACTAATCTAGAAATTTCATCCAAATCCTTTAGCCAGTTACTTTGTATGCAAGGCGACAGTTGATGGCAGTGTCCAGGGAAACAACCCATGTCACAAATGGAACAGATGGGACAGAAGGAAAAGTTATCCCCAGCAACATCAGGAGATGATGCCAAATAGCCAGTGAAATTAAATGTCAGTTAAGCATCTCTCTACCTGCATGTCTACTATATGTAAGAAAGTTTCTAAAGGGTCCAAAAGAAAAGCCTAATACACGTATTTATGTATATGTGAAAAATCCATAGCTTGAAGGGTTAAAACAAGCTGGTGAAGAATTACTATAACCCAGTAGAACGCACCATAATGAGACAGATTCTAGTGCAACCAAACTATAATGTACTTTATTTTTGAAGCACACTAACTATGGATCAAGCCTACTTCCATTGAAGTCAATGGCAAATTTTCCAATGATATTAATAGAGCAGGATCTAGCCCTAATACTGCAGTTTGATATCTAATCCATATCACAGTTAGATTTTTTTGGCACAATTCTACCTGGAATGCAGAAGCGTGATATGAAAGGGGTGTTTTGTTTGCACACTTGGAATGGAAAACTGACTTGGAATGAATTGTATAACAGAGAAGCCAGCAGTGGGGAATTTGTGACACAAAATTTTGGAAGGAAAACTTACAGTTTATCAAAAAGAGAAGGTTAAGAATGGTTTAAGATTTGTGATTTAAGACTAAAAATAAAGGAAGAAATCAAAAGTGCAAGCTAGCTAAAAAGCACCAGTTTTATACAAAGCTACTTTAAAAGTACAGCTGAAAAATTATAGTTTACTATACTCGTTTTCCACTGTTAAAAATGTGTTTTTAATGGGAACAACAGTGACTTGTGAAACTTGATACTGTGAAATGTAATAGAGGACAAAAATTAAACTAGAAATGTGAATTGTAAAACCCCATACATTATGTGCAAAAATATATTTTTATATGATAATTTCCTTTTAGTTAAAGACCACCATGCTAAATATAGGTATTCACATCAAACCAATTGTACAGTGAAAATACGTATTGTATTGTGTAAAATAAAAACCTAGGACCAGATCCAGAACTACTCTGATTCACACCAGCTGATGACCCAGCCACTAAAGTTCTGTACCAAAAATATACCAAGTATTAAAGACTAACATTATCATAGAACTTAAAGTCATATATGCAAAGGGCGTAAGTGTATATATTGGCCCTTTCATTTTTCATTACAAATTACAAGCTAATCACACTGCTGCATAGTAAGTTAATACCCAGAAAACTAAGAACCAAATCTGTGCTTGTATTGGCTGCTAACTGGTGCAGTCTGACTAACGAAAAGTCAGCCAACATTGGAGCGAACACTTATATACAATCCATTTACTTCCTGTCTGTCTGCAGATGCTGACATGCTGTAAATCATTAAATTCCCCCTGGGCTCTAAGCCTACACCTGCATGAGGCCTTACTCATCAAATAAACCGTTCCCACTCGCATTAATACTGCTTCTTTGCTTCTGCTACTTTTCAGAATCTAACTCACCTCTGATTTCTATCATTACAATAGACAGTATATAATTATTATAGATAACTTTAACAAACTTCTTTCTACTAATCAGCTGAAATTAAATTTAAACATATATCCTCCATGTATTGCATCACAATCAAACAGCTTAATTAGAGGGTTGAATCGACAAAGAAATCCTTCTGCTTGTCTCACAGTGGCTTGCCATGCAAAAAAAGGTACAAGCCCTGTTCTGAGAACTATGTTGGGAATTTCCTTTTCTACTCCTTTCTAGCCTGTCTTCTGTATAACTACAAATAGAGCAGCATCAGACTGTAAAATGATCTCCAATAGACTTCTAAGAGCACCACTTCCTATTTTTCCCAAGGAAAAATTAAGTACAATACCAGAAAGATATAACTTCTCAACAGACTATAATTTTCAAACAAAAGACATCTGGGGGCTGATTTACAAAAAAAAAAAAAAAAAAAAAAAAAAAAGTTTTACAGCCACGTAAGAAGAATTCCAATTCTTTTTGTAGAACAGACAGTTTAGCTATTGCATGTCATACCACCAAAAAGCAGCACACAGATATATTTGCACCTAATTCGCATTCCAGAATGTAAGCATTCTTTAAGATATATTTACACATGTAGAGAGATTGAGATTTTGCTCTCTTTTATGTCAATTTTACCTCAGTGTAATTCCAACTATTTCACTGGAGCTACTCCTACTTTACAAGAGTGTGAAAATGAATCAGACCTGCACAATCCCATTGATTGCAATGGAACTGGATAGCTTAAGTCAGTACTGCATTTTACCCCATAGGATTCATCCATCTTTCACAAGGACTATCAATCCACTCATGTGGGATCAGTCAGCACAGAATTCGGCTCATTGTATTAATTTTAATGAAAAGTCTGTGAGTCTTATACACTCTACTCATATTTCCTGCTTTAATTTCCATCACATGGACAAAAGAGCAAAATCAGGAAAGTTATTGATTGGGGCCAGTAGCTGATTAGCAATTGTTTACATGCAGAACAAGATTTTCATTTCTGATAATGGGCTGAGCCTCTGTCTAACACTGTCCCTGATGTTGCACTTCTTACTCTCATGAGTATACTTCAACTGGAACTATTCACATGAGCAAAGACCGCAAGATCGGGACCACAGATTACTACAGCAGGCTCAGGACCTGAAGGTCTGTAAAGAGCCTGAAATACAAATAAACTCTTCACTAATGAAAGGCCAACCCACTGTCAGAGAGTGTTTTTTTATTTATTTATTTAGATGATTTCCTCAAAAATTTTACTATTTCTGAAATTTCCCATTCGGTCATTTAAGTGAAAGCTCCAGTAGTAACTTGCAATAGTTTCTCTCTTTGCTAGATGATGTGTTCAGTACAAATGGTGACAAAGCTCAATCAAGTCAGGCTGCTCCATCTCTCTGCTGAGTGGGCATACAGTATCAGCCCAGCTCTCTGAACGGTTACAGAAGCTGGGCACAAATCACTAAGGAAAACATGCTGAAAACTATTTAGATAGTTTGCTAATAATGAAGGCTTCCATAATGTATGGTGAGTTATCTGGTAGCATCTACACAGTGACATGTATCTGATAGTGATGTGCAAACAAGAAGAGGACAGATTGTGCCTACCTCGTCTGGAAAAGGCTGACTTTGCTCTGCCCTCATTGTAGGCTACTGTCATAACTATAAAGGGAAGGGTAACAGCTCTCCTGTGTACAGTACTAAAATCCCTCCTGGTCAGAGACTCCAAAATCCTTTTACCTGTAAAGGGTTAAGAAGCTCGGGTAACCTGGCTGACACCTGACCCAGAGGACCAATAAGGGGACAAGATACTTTCAAATCTTGGGGGGGGGGGAAAGGCTTTTGTGTGTGCTCTTTGTTTTAAGGGGTTGTTGGCTCTTGGGACTGAGAGGGACCAGACATCAATCCAGGTTCTCCCCATCTTTCTAAACAAGTCTCTCTTATTTCAAAATTGTAAGTAAAAGCCAGGCAAGGCGTCTTAGATTTACTTTGTTTTTCTCAACTTGTAAATGTACCTTTTACTAGAGTGCTTATCTTTGTTTGCTATACTTTGAACCTAAGACAGAGGGGGTTCCTCTAAGCTCTTTAAGTTTGATTACCCTGTAAAGTTATTTTCCATACTGATTTTACAGAGATGATTTTTACCTTTTTCTTTAATTAAAAGCCTTCTTTTTAAGAACCTGATTGAGTTCTCCTTGTTTTAAGATCCAAAGGGGGTTTGGATCTGTATTCACCAGGAGTTGGTGAAAGGAAGGAGGGGGGAAGGGTCAATTTCTCCTTGTTTAAGATCCAAGGAGTTTGGATCTGTATTCACCAGGGAATTGGTGAAAGGTTTCTCAAGGCTTCCCAGGGAGGGAATTCTTGAGATGGTGGCAGCGGACCAGAGCTAAGCTGGTAGATAAGCTTAGAAGTTTTCATGCAGGCCCCTACATTTGTACTCTAAAGTTCAAAGTGAGGATACAGCCTTGACATGGTGGCACAGCGGTGGAGATCGTTTTAAACCCAAAAGCCAGTAAGAGATTTTTTTTTTTCCTTCTAGGTGCTTGGAAAGCAGAGCTGAAGGTAAATGCATATCTTATCTCTCCTTGCCTGAAGGCAGAGGTGTTAAGTTTTTTTTAACAAGGGGCTTTGTTAAGAGAATGGTTCAATCAGTGAGCAAACTTTGATCTGGTAAAGGTAATTTACAAGCTGAATTGTTTTTTTTTCTTTTTACATCCTCGGAAGTAGCTAGTTAGAAAGTCTCTGTTAACTCAGCAGCACTCAGCAGGAGCCTGAGCTAAATACATCCCAGTTTCAGTCAACTGCAGAGGGTGTGACCCAGCACAAGAAAACAAAAAAATGACTACCAAAGAAGCAGCTAACAAAATAGAACTGGCCAGACTAGAAGCAGAAGAAAATGAGAGAAAACATCAGAGACTGCTTGAAATTAAAATCGAGAAAGAAGCTGAAGAGGAGGCCCATAAAAGAGAAGAAAAAGCTAAACAGGAGGCCCACAAGAGAGAAATGGAGCTGGAAAAAGCCAAACAGGAGGCCCATGAAAGAGAAGAAAAAGCCAAACAGGAGGCCCATGAAAGAGAAGAGAAAGCCAAAGAGGAGGCCCACAAGAGAGAGATGGAGCTGGAAAAAGCCAAAGAGGAGGCGAAAGAAAAAGAAAGGCAGCATGAACTGGAAGCAGCAAGTGCTAGGCAGGATGCATCAAACCATCCTAGCAACTCCTCTCCAGGTACCCCTTCCCATCCCAGGAAATTCCCCACCTACAAGGCAGGCGATGATGCTGAGGCCTTCTTAGAAAATTTTGAAAGGGCCTGCCTTGGATACAGCATCCCTCCAACCCAGTATATGGTAGAGTTGAGGCCGCAGCTCAGTGGACCCTTAGCAGAGGTGGCGGCTGAAATGCCTAAGGAACACATGAACAGTTATGAACTTTTTAAAAACAAGGCCAGACTCAGAATGGGGCTAACACCTGAGCATGCCCGTCGGCGGTTCAGAGCCCTAAGGTGGAAACCAGATGTGTCATTTACCCGGCATGCCTACCACATTGACAAAAATTGTGATGCCTGGGTATCAAGAGCAAATGTTAAATCTCTGGAAGATCTGCTTTCCCTAGTAAAAATGGAGCAGTTTTTAGAGGGTGTTCCTGAGGAAATAGAAAGGTACATCCTAGATAGGAAGCCCAAAACTGTAACCGAGGCGGGGGAGATTGGAGCCAAATGGGTGGAGGTGACAGAAAAGAAAAAAGCTAGTAGCAGTTGGAGTGAATATCAGAAGGGGCAAGCCGAAACAAAACCTTATCACCGGGGACAACCCAAGGCCCCACCCACATCCCAAGGGAAACCCCAGACGCCTTCTCACCCCACCACACCAGTCTCCATCAACCAACATCGCCCCGGTGATACCTTAGCAGGGCGATGTTTTAAATGTAATGAACTGGGGCATATAAAGGCTCACTGCCCCAAGAACCCCAACCGATTACAGTTCATGACACCCCAATCACACCAAAGAACCCCAGACCCAGATGCCTCTCTCATACCCTCGGAGCGAAGGGAAACCTTGAGAGTGGGCGGAAAGAAGGTTATCGCTTGGAGGGACACTGGGGCACAAGTGTCAACTATTCACCAATCCCTAGTGGACCCCAAACTCATCAACCCGGAGGCTACAGTGACAATTCAACCCTTCGTGTCACAGTCTGTAACCTTGCCTACAGCCAAGTTGCATGTCCAGTACAAGGGCTGGTCAGGAATGTGGACTTTTGCAGTCTATGACAATTATCCCATTCCCATGCTACTGGGGGAAGACTTGGCCAACCATGTGAAGCTAGCCAAGAGGGTGGGAATAGTCACCCGCAGCCAGGCTAAGCAAGCTTCCACCCCCATCCCTGTTCCTGAGCCGTCCACCAGGACCCCGTCTGTGTTACCAGAGACCCAAACAAAGGTGGTGGAACCGGATCCCCTGCCAACGACTGCAACAGCCGTAGTGGATCCAATCCCAGAGACCCAGCCAAAGCCAGTCCCAGAACCGGAACTGGCCATGCAACCAGCACCAGAACCATTGTCAGCACTGAGTCCAGCGCTTGCAAGCCCGTCTACAACTCCAATGCCAGAGGACACCAGCGAGCCTGAACTGGCGGAAGCAGCAGATAACCTTACCCAAGAGGCTCAGCCAGAGCCTGAGATACCACATAGTGCACCAGCGAACAGCGGTTCACAGTCAATGGAAACAGCCCCAGCACCTGCATCGCTTCCAGAGGGACCAAGCCCCAGTCCACAGTCCAAGGAGGAACTGATGTCTCCAGCATCAAGGGAACAGTTCCAGGCCGAGCAGGAAGCAGATGACAGCCTTCAGAAAGCTTGGGCGGCGGCGCGGAGCACCCCACCGCCTCTCAGCTCTTCTAACCGATCCCGGTTTGTTGTAGAAAAAGGACTTTTATACAAGGAGACTCTTTCTGGTGGGCACCAGGAAGACTGGCATCCTCAAAGACAGCTGGTAGTTCCCACTAAGTATCGGGTAAAGCTCTTGAGCTTAGCCCATGATCATCCCAGTGGCCATTCTGGGGTGAACAGAACCAAAGACCGGTTGGGGAAGTCCTTCCACTGGGAGGGAATGGGCAAGGACGTTGCTAATTATGTCCGGTCTTGTGAGGTGTGCCAATGAGTGGGAAAGCCCCAAGACCAGGTTAAAGCCCCTCTCCAGCCACTACCCATAATTGAGGTCCCATTTCAGCGAGTAGCTGTGGATATTCTGGGTCCTTTCCCAAAGAAGACACCCAGAGGAAAGCAGTACGTACTGACTTTCATGGATTTTGCTACCCGATGGCCGGAAGCTGTACCCTTAAGCAACACCAAGACTAAAAGTGTGTGCCAGGCATTAGCAGACATTTTTGCCAGGGTAGGTTGGCCCTCCGACATCCTTACAGATTCGGGAACTAATTTCCTGGCAGGGAACATGAAAAACCTGTGGGAAGCTCATGGGGTGAATCACTTGGTTGCCACCCCTCATCACCATCAAACCAATGGTCTGGTGGAGAGGTTTAATGGAACTTTGGGGGCCATGATACGTAAATTTGTAAATGAACACTCCAATGATTGGGACCTAGTGTTGCAGCAGTTGCTTTTTGCCTACAGGGCTGTACCACATCCCAGTTTAGGGTTTTCACCATTTGAACTTGTGTATGGCCGCGAGGTTAAGGGGCCATTACAGTTGGTGAAGCAGCAATGGGAGGGGTTTACGCCTTCTCCAGGAACTAACATTCTAGACTTTGTAAGCAACTTACAAAACACCCTCCGACACTCTTTAGCCCTTGCTAAAGAAAACCTAAAGGATGCTCAGGAAGAGCAAAAGGCCTGGTATGATAAACATTCCAGAGAACGGTCCTTCAAAGTAGGAGACCAAGTCATGGTCTTAAAGGCGCTCCAGGCCCATAAAATGGAAGCGTCGTGGGAAGGACCATTCACGGTCCAGGAGCGCCTAGGAGCTGTTAACTATCTCATAGCCTCCCCCACCTCCAACATAAAGCCTAAGGTATACCATGTTAATTCTCTTAAGCCCTTTTATTCTAGAGAATTAAACGTTTGCCAGTTTACAGCCCAGGAAACTGATGACGCGGAGTGGCCTGCAGGTGTCTACTATGAAGGAAAAAGGAATGGTGGCGTGGAAGAGGTGAACCTCTCCACGACCCTGGGACGTCTGCAGCGACAGCAGATAAAGGAGCTGTGCACAAGCTTTGCACCGATTTTCTCAGCCACTCCAGGACGGACCGAACGGGCATACCACTCCATTGACACAGGTAATGCTCACCCAATTAGAACCCCATCCTACCGGGAGTCACCTCATGCCCAAGCGGCTATACAAAGGGAGATCCAGGACATGCTACAGATGGGTATAATCCGCCCCTCTAGCAGTGCATGGGCATCTCCAGTGGTTCTAGTTCCCAAACCAGATGGGGAAATACGCTTTTGCGTGGACTACCGTAAGCTAAATGCTGTAACTCGTCCTGACAACTATCCAATGCCACGCACAGATGAGCTATTGGAAAAATTTGGACATGCCCAATTCATCTCTACTTTAGACTTAACCAAAGGGTACTGGCAAGTACCACTAGATGAACCCGCTAAGGAAAGGTCAGCCTTCGTCACCCAGGCAGGGGTGTATGAATTCAATGTACTTCCTTTCGGGTTGCGAAATGCACCCGCCACTTTCCAAAGACTTGTAGATGGTCTCCTAGCGGGATTGGGAGAATCTGCAGTTGCCTACCTCGATGATGTGGCCATTTTTTCTGATTCATGGACAGAACACCTGGAGCACCTGAAAAAAGTCTTCAAGCACATCCGGCAGGCAGGACTAACTGTTAAGGCTAAAAAGTGTCAAATAGGCCAAAACAGAGTGACGTACCTGGGGCACCAGGTGGGTCAAGGAACTATAAATCCCCTACAGGCCAAAGTGGATGCTATCCAAAAGTGGCCGGTTCCAAAGTCAAAGAAACAGGTCCAATCCTTCTTAGGCTTGGCCGGATATTATAGGCGATTTGTACCACACTACAGCCAAATCGCCGCCCCGCTGACAGACCTAACCAGAAAGAAACAGCCAAATGCAGTTCAGTGGACTGATAAGTGTCAAAAGGCCTTTAACCAGCTTAAGGCAACCCTCATGTCTGACCCTGTGCTAAGGGCCCCAGACTTTGACAAACCGTTCCTAGTAACCAGCGAGGCGTGGGAGCAGTTTTAATGCAGGAAGGACCGGATCAAAAATTCCATCCTGTCGTGTTTCTCAGCAAGAAACTGTCTGAGAGGGAAAGCCATTGGTCAATCAGCGAAAAGGAATGCTACGCCATTGTGTACGCGCTGGAAAAGCTACGCCCATATGTTTGGGGACGGCGTTTCCAACTACAAACAGACCATGCTGCGCTACAGTGGCTTCATACCGCCAAGGGAAATAACAAAAAACTTCTTCGGTGGAGTTTAGCTCTCCAAGATTTTGATTTTGAAATACAACACATTTCGGGAGCTTCTAACAAAGTGGCTGATGCACTCTCCCGGGAAAGTTTCCCAGAGTTAACTGGTTAACAATTGTTCTTGTAATGAAACATATTGTTAGTTTTTATATAATCAGTAGTATGTCTAAAGGTACATGTGTCTTGTTAACTCTGTTTTCTCCTAGAACTCCAGGAAGAAATCACAGCCAGTGTGGAACCGAATGTCCAACACTATCTGTGATTTGGGGGGGCGTGTCATAACTATAAAGGGAAGGGTAACAGCTCTCCTGTGTACAGTACTAAAATCCCTCCTGGTCAGAGACTCCAAAATCCTTTTACCTGTAAAGGGTTAAGAAGCTCGGGTAACCTGGCTGACACCTGACCCACAGGACCAATAAGGGGACAAGATACTTTCAAATCTTGGGGGGGGGGGGGAAGGCTTTTGTGTGTGCTCTTTGTTTTAAGGGGTTGTTGGCTCTTGGGACTGAGAGGGACCAGACATCAATCCAGGTTCTCCCCATCTTTCTAAACAAGTCTCTCTTATTTCAAAATTGTAAGTAAAAGCCAGGCAAGGCGTCTTAGATTTACTTTGTTTTTCTCAACTTGTAAATGTACCTTTTACTAGAGTGCTTATCTTTGTTTGCTATACTTTGAACCTAAGACAGAGGGGGTTCCTCTAAGCTCTTTAAGTTTGATTACCCTGTAAAGTTATTTTCCATACTGATTTTACAGAGATGATTTTTACCTTTTTCTTTAATTAAAAGCCTTCTTTTTAAGAACCTGATTGATTTCTCCTTGTTTTAAGATCCAAAGGGGGGTTGGATCTGTATTCACCAGGAGTTGGTGAAAGGAAGGAGGGGGGAAGGGTCAATTTCTCCTTGTTTAAGATCCAAGGAGTTTGGATCTGTATTCACCAGGGAATTGGTGAAAGGTTTCTCAAGGCTTCCCAGGGAGGGAATTCTTGAGATGGTGGCAGCGGACCAGAGCTAAGCTGGTAGATAAGCTTAGAAGTTTTCATGCAGGCCCCTACATTTGTACTCTAAAGTTCAAAGTGGGGATACAGCCTTGACAGCTACCAAGACACAACATGGCCCAATGTTTAGGTTCTGTTTTGATAAGAAACCAAAAAAGTCAGGCAGTTTAACGGCTATCTCCCCCTGATTAGGACCTGCTTCTCTTCTCAGTAATACAGATATAAAGTAGTGTAGCTCCATTGAAGTCAATGGAGTTACACTGATGTAAGCAAAAGGGGAATCAGACCCTTGATCAGCAAAATAAGTAATCTGAAAATCTCCTGAGAAACTCCCTCAGACAAATTCAGCTGTCAGTTATGGTCTGGAGTAATTCCACTGATGTCAATAGTTACTCTAAATTTACACCTGTTTAAATGAAATCAGATTTTTTTTCTCTCTGTTTCCTCTACATTCCAGTTACAGCTGAAAAAAAAAGTCTCCGGTCTTTACAGAACCTTAAAAGGTTTGTTTCTAGAAAGAATGCCAGTTTAATAGGGTGAGGGGAAGGTTTTGGTTTCCCCCACAAAAAAACCATCTGTACTATTTATCACTCAGTAAAGGCCTGATCCAACTCCCATTCAAATCAGTGGAAAGACCCACTAGTCAGTGGCTTGACTAGGAGTTCAATCAGGCCCTAAACACTGAAATCTGAGAAAATAGTTTTTGAGGATTTCATAGGTGATTTTTAATGGTGAATGGATGATCTCTCCAAACACCTCCTTGTACTTTTGGAGGAGGAAGAAAAATGTATTTATAACTGCTCAGTGTCTCTTCCTTTCCTAATTCCTTAGGACTCTGTAGAAGCTCCTTTTTAATGTTATATCTTTGAGATTCCTGTTCTGAAAAGCAGGCCCCACAGACTGTTAGTTCAGTTAGTTCGATCTTCAGAGTGAACAGAGCTTTAAAAAGCAAGAAAGATGTCTGTTTAACATCTTATTGTTCCTCCTGGGTAATTTAAAGCAATAGCTATAGCAGAGATCGGTTTATTAAAATGCTTTCTTCTTTGTTAAATCCAGCCAACATACAAAACACAGAGTCTATTCAAATCACTCGTCTCCCACGTAGCTCAGATTTTAGCACACTTAAAGCAAGAACGCCATTAGATACTTGTCATTTAAATGACATAACCCTGTTATGTTACCCCTTCCAGCATTTCCTGTGCATCTTGAAAACTTACTAGGCTGTGGAGAGTTTGCAAATCCTATATTGGGATAGGATTTTTTTAGGGGGGAGGAAAAGGAATAAGTCAAAATGGGAAGAAGGTGTTGCCTGTTACTCTGCTCCCAGGTTGGTTAAAATATGAGCCATATGTGAAAGGGAAGGGGCTTGGAAGGCTTTGTGTGCTAAGGTAGCCCCACCTTTCCAGCCCTGGCAATCATGCATGGTAGGGAGCAGGGCTTTAAAAAGGAAGGCGCTTCAGTCAGCAAGGGAGGAAGCCCTGAGAAAGGAGTGGCTCCTGTGCAGCAGGAGTAACCATCATGCAAGAAACTCCCCCAGCTCTGTGAGGAGTCCAGAGACCCCTGGGGCAACCCTGATAGGGAAAGACTGACTTGGCTACCCAGCTGTAAGGACTCCAACAAAGTAAGTACCCCTGAAGTAAGGTGGTGCCACAAACATTTTTGCTTTTTTATTGATCCAAGGCGGGGCCTTATTTTGTGTTGAATCTGAACTTTTGTTTTCCCCCCACCTGGAAACAAAGTAAGCAGGCCCACAAGGTGGGGTCCACTGCAAGGATTAGGAGGCTGTGGCCTTTACTAGGCCAACCCATGGTGACAACTGGGCGTGCTGAGGGGCCCCAGCCCAGCTAGGGCTGTGCCCCAGAGAGAGACTTTCTTTACACCGTATCTTGATACTTTTTTTTTTTAAACATTAAATTCCCATTGACTGCATGGGATGATAAAATGAAGAGTATCTTTTATAAACCAAAATAAACAGGCATGGTCTTTTTTTTTTTTTTTTTAAAAGCGAAGTTGTGCTTAATAAGTGATAGCACGATATGGCTTGGAATTTGTTTTTACACCTAAAGGATACACTGCTATGAAAGAGTACAAATGGGAAAACCCAGGATATACAAACTTAAGTTAAAGAAGTCAAGTGCAGCTGGCAAAATTCTACATTCGTTCCCATGCAATCCCCATTGGAATGGGGTTGCCTGGGAGTGAGGGAACAATTTAGTGAAGGTGCTTTTCAAGATATTAATGAATTTAAAGCAAACTTTTTCTTAAAAACAAAGAATGATACCTTGTTGAGTTATAATGCCCTAGGACTAGCTTGTGACATCCTTACTAACATTGAAAATACCTTACTCCATAAGTAGCCCCTTTGATTTCACGTAAGGGACTACAAGTTCACTGTGACTATGTAAGGATATCGCAATCTGACCTCTACGAATAAAGCATAGACAGAATCTAGCAAGAGCAATAGTTGTCTTAGTAGCAGAGATTCAATCTCTGAGCTTGATTCTTATCTTAGACTGGTGCAAATCAGGAGTAACTCCACTGAAGTCAATGAGGTTACAGCCAGAGTAAATGAAATCAGATCTAGGCTATCTGAAGGCAGATTCTACTACCACCGAGGTCAGTGGGAAAATGTTCATTGACCTCAGTGGGATCAGGGTTATATGCTAATATAGAAGATTTAGAGAGAAAATAGTTTAAATTAGTTACAGAGACAACATGATTATAAGGAGTAAGAATTGAACAACTTTATTTAGAAAAATCCTGTTCTAATTTTAAACTTCTTTTCATATCAGTTTCCCCCTTGCAATATGAAGACAGCAGAAAAATCTTACTGCTATATTAAGGGAGATTTGATTATATTCTTTGAACAACTGCCCACAAGATGTTCTTGTGTAACTATCAGTGGGTGTTTGCCTTGACCTTGGCCAGTGTAAATGTTAACATGAAGATGCACTGAGTTAGTAAGTCTCTCAGTAGTCACTGCTGTCAAAATATAAATATTTTTTAATTCTCTAAATATTTTCACCTACCTGGCTGCAATCCTTCCAAGTTCCAGCAAACAAAGGCACACTTCTCTGGGCTGCTTGTGGAGGACTGCAAAAGCAAAATGAAGATAGAAAATATTTACAATAAAGGGTATTTTAAGGGTTTCAGTAATAAACAGATCCCAGCTTACTAATGGCTGTCAATAGCATGTTAGTCCTGAATGCCTCTTTTAGGCAAAACTGCCATTGGCTTCCAAGATATTTTTGCCTGAATAAAGAGTTCAGGATTAAGACCCAAGATGTAGCATTTCCAAAGGAGCTTCCAACTCCCACTGAATTTCCCTTAGGGTCCTTTGAAAATCCCAGCCTAGATCATCAAAGCTTGGTTTATACAATTTGGTATAATACAGCCTACCTATCGCCATTATACATTAAATGGAGGGCTCCTAAAGAACATTAAAAACTAATGAAATGTCAAAGGGTTCTGGATCACTTTTTATAAACTAAAAAGATGTATTCCGAAGGAAACCGTTTTTCTTCCTCTGCATAAATGAGCAAATATTAAAATTATATTAGTGAAGACAAATCCTTCTATAAACTTGATCCTGTATTACTTGTGCACTCAAGCACTCCCTCTGAATACAATGTGCGTTTAGGGTAATCAAGGAAGTCACTCAGCTCTTGAAAAGAAAGCTACTTATCTGTAAATCTTGTTCTCTGAAGATATGCATCTATGCAAGTTGCCATGCTTGGGTCCAGTGCAAGACCTGGGGGGAGTAGGGGGGAGTTCCCATAGCTTTTAAGCTTTGGAGGCAGCTGCAGTACCTCATGGACCACTCAGTCAGGTACTTTTGGAAGCACCATCATGTTCCAATATCAATTCCTTTAAAAACTTGGAGACGGTAACTCCCCCCTGCCCCCAAAAAGGCACAGTAAAAGGAAAAATAAGGAAAAATATACAAAAAATCTGAGGAGAGAAGTGTGGGTGATGAGCAATCCATTTGGAAGTATAGCTTCAGAGGATAAGAATTATAGGTACCTTGTTTTCTTTTCTCCAGAGATACCTGTCTTAGTGGAATCCTGCTCTTGGGGATAAATTCAGACCTTGGTGTAAATGGACAAGTTTCCCCTTGTCTAATGGAATATTTGCCTTCTTACTCCAGGGCTCAATTTGGCACCTGAAGAATAAATTAATTCTGAACCAGAAGACCAGTGGCAGAGAAATCGGTCTACCTCGGTTGTGTTCATGAGAGCTTAGATAGCTGTTATATGAACATTTAGGGAATGTTCTGACTCATTTGACTTAGCCAGGTGAAAAACACCTCCCAATAGGTGCCTCAGAGGCTAAAAATTTTAAGTCAAGGAAGTTTTCATCTTCTCCTACATGCTGTACACAGGGACCTCTGAGTGGGAACTGCTGAGATAGATATCTCTGAATATAATTAATACAAAGTTGGACAGATCCTCAGCTGATGTAAATTGGTATAACTCTATTGATATCAATGGAACTATGACAATTTACTCAGCTGAGGATCTGTCCCAATGACTTTTGGGATTGTATATTCAGCAATACTTTGAAAAAATATATATGCATTTCCCCCTAGAATCTGAACCAAAAATATTTCCAGAAGGAAAACTGCATAGCAGAAAAATTAAGTGGCAAGGTATTGGGAATAGAATTTCCATTCTACTGCCATCTGTTATTAGACATATCAGAGATGTAAAAAAAGACCTGGACACTCCATCCTTCCTAATATTATTCCTTGCCATAAACTAATTCAGGGATGGAAGACATAATCTTACTGAGAAACCAATATGTTAAATAAATTTTAAAAAAGTACACCGATGGCCCAGACATACATTCTGCTGCTTCCACCTGAAAACTGTTTCAACATAATCAATATGTTAAATGTATCTTAATGCTAAGAAATATATAAATATACAGCAAGAACACACTGGATAAACCAGTTCTGGAAATATCTTGGTGGAGTATAGGGGGCAAATATTTTTGACCTCTACTTTACATCTGCACACATCTGATGTAAGGCTGGGCAGGGGGGACTGCATTTTGGGGGGAAGTATTTGTAAACATAAGAAGAAGGTTTGAATGAAGGACATAAAGTCTCTGCCAATGCTCAAACTTCTACTTCTTAAATGAAAACAATGTGCTCCAGTGAATCTGACCCACAATGCTCCAGACACATTTCATGCATTTCACAATGAACAATGTGAAAGAGTGAAATCATTGTTAGAGCATGACAAGCTGTGCAGGCAATAACCAACCATAAAAACAAACATCTGGTGATGTGATAAGAATATGGTGATACAGTATTTCTAACAGCAAAATGTTAGCATTCCTAAGGACTATACCAGCATGCACGTTCATGAACTTCAGGGGAAAACAAAGGCCATTCTGTATAGAATACAGTACCCACTGGAAATAGTTTAGATTCTCAAAACAGAATTCTTATATTTTTTACAACTAGTGCTTTTAAATGGACTATTAGCTAACAAGGCAATGTGGTCAGGATTTAAGGCAAAGTTCTGAAAGTCAGAAGACGTGGGTTCCATTCCTACCTCTGTTACAGACCTCTTATGTGAACTTGAGAAAGTCTCTAAAGCCAAAATTTGCAGAAGTGAGCAATGATTGTGGGTGCCTTTTCTAGATACTCAATTTGAGATGCCTTCTGTCTCAAACTGGAGGTACTCAATATTAGTATCCACTTTTTGAAAGGTGGCTGCTACTCTACACATTTTCCCTCTGCAAAATGGGGGGAACAAAACCTCCTTTTCTCACAGAAATGCTGTGGGGCTAAATTCAGTGTTTGTAAAGTGCTTTAAGATCTTTGATGGAAGGTGTGATAGAAGGTGTGGAAATCTTCTAAACTTTTTATGCCAGTGTGACTTTCATTTATGTTATCCTTTGACAATGATGTAAGCAGGTATTTCAGAGTGTAAATGTGGAACTGAACAGGAAAACCTGTGTCTGTCTTCGTGATTTTGAGGAAAATGCCCATGCATTGTCTGCACTGGAGCAAGGTAGGAATCCTGTTTAATGTGTCTGCGTTCAAGGGTTAAAAAGCAGTTCCTTGATACCAGTACATACATATATTCAGTAACAAGTAATACAGTTCATGGATTAGAGGAAATTCCTCTTTGGAGTGAGCGATTACAGACTCAGATGGAAATCTTACATCTGTACCTGTGGTATGCTGTTGCTTCCTGTGGGAACTGTATTCATAATTTTCTGAATTACTTACTGGAATCTAACTTAATGTATGTTTCTAAATTATTACCAGTACCTCAACTTTCTGACCTGAAAGGTTACCTGATCCTTCAAACACTGAGTGGCAAATACAAGTTTGCTAAATACCAGATTTATTGTAATTGTAGCAATAGACATTCATCTTGATAAAGAAAGCATCATAAGGAACAAAATAAGACTCAATGGGCCAAAATAATTCATGTTATAACTCGACTGATGTCTATAGAGTTACACCAGGGATGAGTGTGGTCCCTTATGTCTTCATTTAGGGGAAACTTCTCTTCTCATTTACAACCCAGGTCAATGTACTAGATGGATGGATGGATGGATGTAAAAAAGGAGACATTTGTATTTTCCTGCCAACAATTCACTCTGTCCTTAAGAAGTGCATCATTTAGCATATGTAGATTCTTTAATTATATAGTTTATATGGCAGTTTAATCCCTCTCAAGCAGTTTGAATAAAAATATACATTTGTGATTCATCTGTTCTGATACCTAAGTTTCCTCCCTTGTGTTTGATGTTCATTTTCTTATCACATATATTCAATGCATTTCTAATAATAATTTCAAGACAATATTATTAAACGAGCACTAACACACTTTGTATTATCACATACATGTAACATTTATGACATCCAAAAACCTACATTAAAAACTGTTAGGGTTGCAAAATCAAGCACTTCATAGTCAGAAAAAGACAGAAATAAGGCTGCCTATGCAAACTTAATTTGACCCCCTTGTGCATTGGCATATGCCAAAGGCTTTAATTTACATGATCACATACTACTTTTTCCAAAGGATCTCTGACTCATTCAGTGCACAGGATGGATGGTATTGTCCATTTAAAAAAAAATCCTCATCATTCAGTGTGTGGCCGCATGCATTATTCACTGCACACTATCCAAACCCTGCACTGAATACAGAATTACTAGTTTCCTTCTAGGCTTTTCTGTGGTGCTGTCATCTTAGCGTTTTACAACATTAATGAATTTATCTTCACAACACCCATGTAAGGTAAGGTGGTATTATTATCCCCATTTTATACATGGAAATGGAGCCATAGAATTAAAGCCAAACTTGTCAACTAATTTGGGATGCCCTATATGAGATAATTAGGGTCTTATGTTTCAGAGTATGTAGCATTTCCTAGCACCCATTGCCCTCTGATACAGTTGTGAGTGCTCAACACTTCCACAGATCAGACCCCAGTGTTTCAAGTCAGGCACCCAGAAATGAAGAATACGCAATCAGCAACCACACCGGTGAAATTTTTGGTTTAAGTGATTTTCCCAGCAGCACACAGGAACTCTGTTCTCCAGGGTGCCATTCAACTGCTTTAGCCATTAGTCTGTCCTTTCTCTTCCTACAATCCCCTTATTCATTCAGAACACACCTTCCAACTTCTGCAACAAATGAGGCTTTGGCCCTTCAGCCTCCTTCACTACACAAGGCTGATTTGTTCCCAGAATACAAACCGTCCTGGGCACTGAATGAGGGAGTGGTCCTGTAGGAAAAAAATGGTATCTGAACATGTAATTAAAGACTGTCATAAAGCATATGTTCACGAGGGCTGAATTAAGGTTACAAGGGCAGCCTTAATTTGAGCATTTTCTTAATTCTGAGTGCTTGACTTTCCAACCTTAAAGTTCAATTAATGTAGGTTTTTGGGATGCAATTTCCTAACTTTTTTAAAAAAATGTAAATATAGAAAAAACAATTTCATCTTGTGAAACCATATTGCCCCTCCCCCCTCCCATATGGGTCATCAGCAGGATGGGGATCTTCATCCCCCACTTGAGCAAAGGGAATAACTGGTAATAGTAGAAGGCTGTTATCTTCTATGTGGGCCTCCCACTAGACAGGGATGGAGATTCACACTTTGCAAGTTTCACAGCTATTTGCTAGACAGCAAAGGACTGTTGAGTACAAAGTCCTTTAGGTTTTCTAGAGAAGTGTTCTCTAATAGTTACAGACTCTTCTGCACCTGTCCCCTGCCCTCCACCCCAGCCTTTCCCTGTCCCATTCTGCTCTTATTCCCTCCTCCCCAGCTCCTACATACATTTCTCAGCTTCTCCCCAACAACTCCTGCCCCATCCCCC
This sequence comes from Emys orbicularis, assembly GCF_028017835.1. Lineage (NCBI taxonomy): Eukaryota > Metazoa > Chordata > Testudines > Emydidae > Emys > Emys orbicularis. The sequence continues at coordinate 89,724,481 of NC_088686.1, read as the reverse complement.
GATGCCACAGCTCCTGCCCATCCTTCTCCCACTTGTGTCCTCCCCCACCCTGGCTCTTCCCTCACCCCCTTGTCTTTAATCCTCCCCTCTGCTCCTGCCCCTTTCTCCCACTGCTGGATCCTGTTCCTAACTCTCCCCAGGCTTCTATCACGTTCCTCCCTCACCTCTTATCCCTATCACCCCATCCTACATCTTTTCCTCCTCCCACCCCTGTTTGTCACTCCTCTGCACTTGAGTCAGGCTATTTCTTCTTTCCCCATCTCACTATCTGGATGCCAGCAAGGGAGCATTCAGAATGCAGGAGAGACAGTTTGCAAGTCTGTGCCTAGCACCACAGAAGGCCCCAGTATCTGGGAAGAGTAATTGCAGGGAAAGTCCTGCTCAGCCCCTGCAGACTTGGCCTGGAACATACTCAGTCACTCTGTAGGGATGGCACCTGCAGTCTGGTCAGCATTTAGGAACTGTGAGGGGATGGAGCATACTCAGCTGAGACAGAATCTTCAGAAAACATAGCTGTTAAATTTTAAGAAGTCTCTATCAAGCATGTGAAACTTGTCAGAGGCTTATAACTTGGTCAAATCTGGGCAAATTTTCACTGAAATGGCAAAAATGACATCCCTGACACCACGGTGACCTGGCCCGCAAAATGCTCCAAAGTATAAAGGTGCTCGTTTTTATCAATAAAGCAATTTTAAGAATATTTTTAACATGGGCAAATAATATTTTCCCCTAACTCTCAGAAATGGATGAACCACTTCAGATGAAACTTTCCAAAAAAATTCAGCCTGAGGCAGAAATGCACCATGGAAGATTTCAGCCCAAACAGTTTGAGGCTGGCAAGTTATAAGCAGCTGAAAACAAGCTTTTATGGAAAGTGTCTGGCAACCTTAATTACGGGCCTCACTGCCTGCACTGCCTATTACAGCAGTTGGGTTGAATTTCCACTATTTGTGACTACAGTATTATGTCATTAATGTGGATTTTCCCTGACCTTTAAGGGGGAAATTTTCAAAAGCACAAATGAGATTTAGGAACTTACATCTCATTGACTTTCAGTGAGATTTAGGCCCATAACCCATATTTGTGCCTTTGAAAATCTCATTCTAAATGCCTGGTCCCCACCCCATAATCACCAAAGAGGTTTGTATCCTTTAACCTTCATAAATACCTAAGGGAAACAATCCCACATATTGGGACAATATTATGACAACAAAATAATAGTTAGTCTCCACCTTCCCCCAAACTCAATTTAGTTGTTCTGCACTGTGTTCAAGTTTCTCAGTGTTCCAGAAAGAGTGATAACATCACACTCTTATCTCAGTGAGCTACTTCACTATTTTTTTCACTATATTCAATTATAGTGTTGGTATATCTCTCAATCTGTAAAAGTTTTTCAAATGGGATGTATCATGACTTCTAAATCTCAACTGTGGTATAAGTATGGAATTAATTATGGAACATCTAAACACTTGAGATTTACTGGTATATATTAACGTAGTGCTAATAAAATAAGGTTCAAGGTGCTTCTATAGTCCTCAAAGTGACAAGACACGCTCAACAATGATGTGGATTGTTTAGACAAACACTGTGAAGGATAGAAACAAAGTCTTATTCTGATGCAAGTGGATATGAAATATAACCCGATATTTCAAATTGTAAATAGTCATTTGAAAAATAGTGGCATAGTCATAGATTTTATTTTGTTTTTACTTTCTTTTAAATGTGAAATCTGAGCAAATACTAAGAGTATTACAAAGAAAAAACTGCTCTACGTTGTGCATATAAAAATGTAAGCAGTAAATATTTGCTTGATATTTTTGACAGCAGTGAAAAAGCAACATTAGAGTAGAGGACATAGACATCTGTGTTTTATTCTACTACTAACATTAAAACTATGCAGACCACTGTTTAGAGAACCTACTCTACTAAAGGGTGGTCATTGTATTGCATCAAAAGAAGTCAATGTCAGACCTCTCTCTCTCTCTCTCTCTCTCTCTCTCACACACACACACACACACACACACACACGGAATATACAAGCACAAAGGATGAATAGAACAATACCATCAAACACACCTAAAACAAATCACACACATTAGCATGCTGGCACAGTTAATGGCAAACCCTTTTCTTGCGGTGTAGCTTCTTTTCGAAGAAACAGATGAAGAATATTCTTTGGCTCCACATCCTATAACCATCCAATAACATTAGAGTATAGACACAGTCATTGTTAACAAAGAGTCCTTAACTTTCTTAATTATGTGCATCAGGCTGAATTCTATCATTCTTACCCTGGCAAAACTCCTGTTGAGGCTAATGGGAGTTTTGCCAGAGTACAACATTCTTCAGGTCTAAGCCACATACCAAAATAACCTCAGTATTGAATGCAAACTTCTTCTAGTAAATTGCATTATCATAGTCTCATGGATCCACTGGCCTATATCCCTGCACAGGGGAACTTCTGCGGGATGTTGCAGGTGCAAATGCTACTACAACCCATGGACTGCAACACTCACTATTTGCCTATAGGACAAAAATTTGAACCATAGATAAGGTTGTTGCTGGTAAGTAATTCTAATCCCATATTCTTTAGATATGCTGTTTGTGAAAGACATGACTGAAAGGGACACTATGTTGGAGCACCAGTGCTGAGGAAGATGCAAGGAGTCTCCCCAACCCCCCCTCTTGTGCAACTGCATTGGGGCTGGTCAGAGTGGTACTGGTCAGTTGGGGCTGGTCAGTTGTAGTACTCGGGACTGTTCCATGCAAGTGTTAATACTGCTGATTTGATAAAGGGTTGAGGGAAGGGAGAAATGTGGTGTGAGAGAGAGAGATGCCGCTGGTAGTTCCTGGGTCTTGATGCATCAGTCCCCTCTACTGCTGGAGACATTACGCCTGATTCTTTCCTGCCTTGCTCCTTGTGCAGTCATACCTGTGCAAAGTGAGTATGACATGGTATCATTGAGCTCTAGTAGCATTTTATACCCACTTCACATGGGTGTAACTAACTACAAATCGGGAAAGGCAATGGCGAAAGAGACCTATTGGGCCAGCCTGAGGCACAAGGGCCCCAGAGTTCCGAATGAAGTGAGGCAACTCAGCTTCACAGACTCCTTTGTAGTGGAACAATGTAAGTCTAAAAAGGTCTAAAAGTATCTCATTTGACGATAAATTACTAAAGAGCAAACTATTTTATAAAAAGTAATGAGCTAGATTCTGTTCTCCATCGCTCTGGAGTAAATCAGAACTCACTTCTCTGACTCACACTGGTGTGAATGAGTGAGATCAGGTCCAGTGTGTCCACACACTATTTACACACTTCAGGATTTATACCCGTTAAGGACCTCTGTAAAATCAAGTTGCTTGTTGACATGATAATTGTACTTAGAAAAATAAATAGAATACATCGTTTCTTCTACTTCCTTACCAAAGATCCTGCATTCTCACCTTGGTCCCACAGGTGCTGAGCACTCTGGCCTTGCTCCAACAGAGCACTTAAGCTTGTGCTTATCCTTTAAGCACAGGAGCAATAGCTTTAAAAATATACAGGAAGTCCGAGGGGAGAAGTGTAGGTGACAGTGGTAATCCATTTGGATGTATATCTTTTGTTCTTAAATACATTACTGGATCAGATCCAGAGTGCTCAGTACCTTGCAGAATTGAGGCCTCCCTAACTCCCAAAACGCCCATTAAAATCAATAGTGTGTAGCCCTTTGGGGCAGTGATTATATCTGCTTCTGTATTTATACAGTGCCCAATTCTGAGGGAGGATATCTGTGAGTGATTATGGTCTAAGAAATAGATCATAATGGGAGTTTTGGATACACAGGGAATACATATTTGTGCCACTGTTATGATTTCCATGATTTATTAAATGATTTTTCCTCCCTCAAGGAGGAGGATCCAAATTTAATACAAATAATAATAAAATAATTTATATTAACTATTATTATTATTACTATTATTTATCAAATGTGTCCGCAGTTTTATTCCCTCCTGCAAGGGACTCAGGGCATTTTGCCATTATTTCATCATAAATTATTCAAACATTTTCAACAACTCAGAAACATTATCAAAATCATCCTCATAAAACCAAACACAGCAAAAACAGAAAATTAGAGCAAGAGCTTAGATTTAAATAGGACAAGGACAGGGAAATATTCTAAATATAGATGTAACAGTGGTTCTAATTAATTAAAGCAGGTTTTATATACCATAGGCAGGCAAGCAAGATAATAAAGAAGAGAGAGGGACACAAAATCAGGTAGACTGAGACCAATAAACTGAGGACCATGGAGACTAGATGAGCAAACATTTGCTATACCACTGACAATTTACACAGGTTTTACACATCAATTCGGTTTATAACCAAAAAACCCCCAAAAACTGTTACCTTAGCAACCACCCCATCTCCAGAGCTATTCAGTCTCAAAGACACAAAGATCTTTCATAAAGCAATGCAAACACCAGTATGTCATGTGCAGACATATCTCACCACTTCTATATTTCTTAGCTTCACTGAATTTTTATTTGCTGTCCAGAGGGAAAGTGAATGTAAAGGTCTATTACAGCAGTTGTTATTTCTACTGCATTGGCACTCGAAGGCCCTAATCAGAATAAAGATCCCATTGTGCTAAGAGCTCCAGCAAAAACCAGGTAAAAATACTAATTCTCATTGCTTGAAGCTCTATAATTAAATGGACACCATCAACCTGTGATCTAGTCAATTTCAGAAAAGGAGCTCAAATTAGTTTCAAGTCCTACATCTGACACGGAGTCACCCCTCAATTCTTCCAGGTGTTCTATCCATTAGCATGGATATCTTGCTAGACATTAATACTGTGACAGACCCAGACCAGTGGGGTACAGGAGTCTGGTAGAGGGCAAATATACTGGTCACTGGATGAGTAGTTTTCTGTTCGCTGAGTAACCAGAGCAGGGGCTGCACTAGAGTAATCAGAAACCTGCTAGAACCAGTTAAGGCAGGCAGGCTAATTAGGACACCTGGAGCCAATTAAGAAGAAGCTTCTAGAATCAATTAAGGCAGGCTAATCAGGGCACCTGGGTTTTAAAAAGGAGCTCACTTCAGTTTGTGGTGTGAGCGTGAGGAGCTGGGATCAAGAGGCGCAAGGAGCTGAGAGGGTGTGCTGCTGGAGGACTGAGGAGCACAAGCGTTATCAGACACCAGGAGGAAGGTCCTGTGGTGAGAATAAGGAAGGTGTTTGGAGGAGGCCATGGGGAAGTAGCCCAGGGAGTTGAAGCTGTCATGCAGCTGTTACAGGAGGTACTATAGATGGCTGCAGTCCACAGGGCCCTGGGCTGGAACCTGGAGTAGAGGGTGGGCCCGGGTTCCCCCCAAACCTCCCAATTGACCTGGACTGTGGGTTCTCCCAGAGGGGAAGGTCTCTGGGCTGTTCCCCAACCCACATGGTGAATCTCTGAGGCAAGAAAATCTGCCAATAAGTGCAGGACCCACTAAGATAGAGGAGGAACTTTGTCACAATACTCAAAAAGAGAAAAAAAAAAACCATAAACAGCAAAACATGTTTTTAATGGACCACTCAACCAGTCAACAAAAATGAGTTGCTTAATCAAGTTCTTCTAATAAAGGTTAATCTGAATTGTGCTTGATACATTCAGGAATACTTTAGCTTCATTTCTTGAGAGGAAGTTGTCCAATAAGGAAGGTCTCTTGTACTTGTATTTCAGTGGAATTGGAAGGGGCATGGCCAATGGCAGCACTGTGTCTGTGAGCTGGTGGGGGGGAGAGAGAGTATCCAGGGACTTAATCTTCACACAGATACCAGATTAGCCACAGATCCAGCTGTCGATCTCACAATATTCATACATTTAGGGGTCCATTCCTCTTGCTCCCCCATGTGTTTGCAAACCCCTCTGCCTCAGATATTCCACAGCTTCAGAGCTTTGGAAGTGTGATCATTTTGTTTGCCTTCCATGTGATTTTTTTTCCATGGGAGAAGGATGATTAACCCAAAAATACCATTAACCTACATAAAATGTGATAAGATACAATCCACATATCTTCAAAGCAATAGCCTCAAAACTGGTCTTTGTCAACACATTCAAAATTCTTCTCTGCCAAACATTTCCCCCCAAGGGATACACAACAGTTTTGTGTATTAAATAAAACAGTGTAAGAATAGAACAGATCAAGTGACAAGTGAAGCAAGATCCTTTCACAAATAATAGTGCTCAAAAAGCACAACACTAGAACAGAAGGGGAACAGATCAGTTGCAACAGAGATAAAGATTTTACTTATACAGTCAAAGACCTTTTGAGGACCTGAATACAGAAGCCTCTTGATGCAGTACAGTGTGTTCATTTATCTTCAGTACAAACAGATTAGTCTCATCGAAACAGCTTTAGGCTTTTATCTGAGTTCAGATCACAAGCAAACAATCGATTCTCTTCATCTTGTGTTTTCTACTGAAATGCAATCTTGAGGCAAAAAGTTGTCCTACATTTTCTTTCAAAAGAGAAGAGTAATAGGTATGAAGCATTATTAGGATGATGATTTAGCTGAAATAGTCCATTCTTGTAGTGGAGCAGCTGCAGGCACGAGTGTTGAATATCACTCTCCTCCAGGCAGTTGAGGAGTAATCAGCTGAAAAGAAGTCAGTGTGGGATGGGGAGAATAATTTCATATTCTCTCCCTTCCTGAGATATACCTACCAAATCTGTGGTATAATGGTGAATTTCCTGCAGCCAAAACTGTGAGCATGTTTGGACCCTACTCTCCAGAGACAAAAAGAATCGTCTTATTTGGTGAACTAAGGAGCAAGAATCCCAGGCCATTCTAATATCAGGGATTCGTACAATAAAAAAAATGTACCTGGCATAAAACACATCTTTGTGCAGGGGGCAAATACAAAGCCTGTGTACCTCCTAAGTCCTGCTTAAGTGGGATTTAAGTGGTGCATAGGTCTTGTGCCCATCCCTTGTGGGGTAGGGAGGGTGAATGCAGACTCAGGAGATATTACAATATCATCTTCCTCCTAATTTCTGTCACAGCTGCTCTTTTTAGTTTTATATTATCTTATTATTTATTATTATTATATCTATTACTACAAGATGAAATTCAGTTGTACTTTACTGCAGGTTTCAAACAGTGTCTAAACTTCAATGGATCTTGGTCCTGGTGCTTAATTAATTAAAATTTTCTGACCAATGGTAAAGTTCTAGTTCAGAAACAGTTTTTTTTTTTTCTTTTAACAATCCATTTTAACACAATGAGCCACAATGTCATGGAGCAATTTGGTCAGTAATGACTATTATGTATCTAAAAATGGAATGGTCTCACATATGTAGATATTAAAATATGACTAATTTTGAACATGTCCATTGCATGCTCTTAATGCTTATAAGTGTCTGTCCAGATGCACCCCCGCTGCCCTGGCACTCCATCAGGTTAGCAGTAAGTGGTGAGATCCAAAGCTCTAGACAGCTGTGGCCCAGCCAGGATATCACTGATAGGGGGCTGTCCTTTTAAAGGTTCCCCCTTCACCATTGGGTAGCAGTGGCCTAGGGCACTCGAGTGTCTAGTGCCATCCCTGACTGTGCAGTTCTTACTCAAACTGAACTGCCAGTGAAATAAATAGGAATTTTGATTGATTAAGGGCCACAGGTTGAGTGCCTGCAATATATTAAGCAACTTCATTTCCAGGTTTTAAAAACACTGTGTTGGTATTTTTCTTCCTATCATCTGTTCTTTTTTTTTTTTTTTAAATGAATATAGTATTTTGAAATGCTATTTAACCAGCTTTAGTGGATCGCACTATACTTCTAACATATGTGGCAAGGCACGTATGAAAGTTAACCATCTGCAAAATGTCCACCTGGACCAAAAAGATATTCAGTGGCCAATTCAATTTTAAATAGCAGTGCTTTTGCCTTATTGGTTTAATCCAATTCCCATTAAAATCAGTGTGAGCACAGCTGACCTTTTAGTTCTATAAAAGCAGAATTACTTTCAACATTGTCGATTACCATATAAGCAAGTACGTACCCAAGCCTTCTGATTCAAATAGGCATGTGTCGTCCACCCCCACATCTCTGCACCAGGATAAGAAATTTGCTGTGTTGTCTCGTGCAAAAAAAGACCCTGAAGGAGCATTGGCTTTGCATGGAATCTTCCGCACTGGCAGGGTCTATAAAAATAAAACAAAAAATCCTCATTCTAGTCATATGATATTTGGAATGGCAGTATTTGTACCTGGGGAACGTGAAATCACATCATGCAGCATAGATATATATGTATTGGGTCAACTGTCACTCTTGCTCACTCCCTAAAGAATTACAGCCAAAGATAAATAAATAGTACAATTTATTTGTCACAGAAGCGTTAGCCTGGCAGAGCTTTTAAAAGTACTAAGAGATTGACCCAAGATGTGAAGTTTGGATCTGGATCAGTACTAGAACTTTCCTCAAGTTTGGGAGCTTGGAATCCAGTGTTTTGGTTGAGCTAATAGAATAAGAAGTCAGCTGTTAAGTAAGGATCCAGATTTGGATCTGAACTTCCCCAAAATTTGGGGTCGATTGCTTGGGATCCAGTTTCTGGTCATTTATAAAGGTAACACTACAGTTTTGAAAATACTGTATTCACATCTTTCATTAGTAACCAAGAAACACCTTAGGAACAGGGGTAGTGATGCATGTGCTAGAGTCTCTGGGACTGTAAAATTCTTAACACTGGCAGTTTTGCACAATCTACACTCTGAACAGCTGACTTTACAAGCCCATTGAGTAAAGCATACACTATCATCCAGTACTTACAAAATCAAGGACTAGGATAGAGCCAGATTCTCATATCAGTGATACCAGAGTAATTCTAACTAAACACCATTGATTCCAAGGGAGTTACTCCAGACTTAGTCGGGCATAACTGAGATAAGAATCTGGTCCAAAAAGAATGACCAGCACAGAAAAATGGAGGGAGTGTTGTACCCTAGTTGCATTTGCAAGACATACATGCAAAGCTTCTATCGAAAATTTTAATTTTCATGTAAAGCTCATTTTTACGGTGTCAAAACCTATATATCTGCCACAGCAGGCCAAATAAACTGAGAAGTGACCATTGTTACCCCATAACTTTCCAAAGTTGCCCCATCACTGAGAAAGTCAGACCCCAAAATTGTTTTTATTGTGCAGCTTTGCCATTAAAGTGATTTATGGAGTAACTGCTTCTGTTCTGGAGCTGGTTGTTAGATCCAAGAGCCATTAACTAAAGAACTGAGAACATGCAAATGGTGTCTGTAGCAGTTTCCAATTCTGTGTCCAACAGTTACTATCAATAGTCCAAATAATTCTTGAAAGCATCACATAAAACACTGCAAGAAAAAAAAATCAAATGACTTTAGAAGGCTTTCACCTGACCCGCAGCTGCTGGCAGCACACTAATTACAGGATTTAGGAACAGCTGGCTTATGTGGGGCAGTCAGGATGGGTGGGAATCAAACACTTATCTTATTAAAGTCACTTGCAAGACTTCCATTGACTTCACCAAGACCAGGATTTGGCCCAATCTTTAAGAAATAATTCTATAAAGAACTCTGAGATGCAGTTTGTATAAAATGTTACACAGCAGTAATGTATAATCAAGATAATGCACCCAATTGTCTGGTCTAATATCACCTCTTTGTGCTGCCCCAATAGTACAAAGAAGCCATAAAGCTAGCCTAACCAGCCAACTCACAGTTTTTGCAAGATGTCTGCCCCTGCAAAACTGCCTTCTGGACTGTAGCCTAGAGCGTGTGGCCAGAGTGCTGCTATGTTCCAGCAACGCCCATCTCCAGAAACATCCAATAAGTGACAGGTACAGCTAGGAGTAACTCAGTAGCCGTGGGACTGAACCAGCCCCCAGTTGGACCAGAATAGGGAGAGAAGGGGTATAAAGGCCACATATATCCATGTTCCCACATGTCTGCTCCTGGGGTCCTGTGGCAAGCACAGTTTAGCTGAGTTCAAGAATTAGGCCCAATAATTTTGAGTTATACAGTTTTGAAAAAAGAAATTATTCCTTTTGTTAAGGACCAAAGGACGTAGTGTAGAACAGTGCAACTTCCCAAACATCACTAGTTTCACTAGTTTATTTTAAATAGTGAAAGGCATTGGAATATAGGTTTTAAGAAAAAATATCACTGATGCTGATGACACTCAACTATATATCTCATTCTGAACTGATGGAACCACTGCTGCTACTAAAATGGCAGAATGCCTACAGGAAATTTGCTTTTGGATGAAAAGCAGCTGGCTCAAACTGAACCCAGGCAAGGCTGAAGTGATGCAGGTCAGAAAGGGGAAACATGTTGAAGATCTAGCCAAAACTCTGTCTCCACCTTCCAACGAAGCCATACAGCCCCCATTCATCAAAGTGGTGTGAAGCCTTAGAGACTTGTTTGACTCCTCACTAAACTTAGATGATCAGGTAGCATCAGTTTCCCAAAATGCTTCCTTTCACCTCCAGCTTGCCAGGAAACTTCATCCCTTCCTCCCAGATGAGGACCTGGCTACCATGAGCCATGCATTTATCAATCCAGGCTGGATTACTGTAACTTGCTTTATCTGAAGCTGAAGAGGATGCTCAGGCTGGTACAGAATGAGGCTGCCCACCTACTCTATGGCTCAGTCCCCCATGAACAAATAAGGCCTGCGCTCAAGTCCCTCCACTGGCTCCCAGTCAGCATCCAATCCCAGTTTAAGACCATGGTCCTAATTTTCAAAGCAAAAGCCCAGGCATACCACAGACTGAATATTGATCTATGAACCCTCAAACAGCTGTGCTCCTCTGGAATAATGCAGATCTCAAAGTCCAGGACAAAGCTGAAGACAAAGTGAAAGCTGAAGACAAAGTATCTTGGTCAAGGAGGTTTAGCTCTGGAACAATTTTCCACAGAAGATCAGGTGAATCCAGAATCTGACCATCTTTAGGAAATATTGTAAAGCCTTCCTCTTTGAGAAAACTTTTACTACCATAAGAAACACTCACAGCTTGAACACCCCTTTTATTCCCAAACTCCTCTCAACCCTCCCAAAAAACCTACTCCAGGCAAAATCTGACCCCATAAAAGAAGAAGTTACAGAGACTTTATGAAGTCCTCTAGGGATTTTGCTAATGCTATTGATTTTACATGCAGGGCTCTAAGATAATATGATGATGTGTGGCAGTATAAAACTTTAAGATCAATAGAGAGAGTTTTGCCAGCTCCTGATTTTATTGCAAGTCTGTTGATATTTGGTGTTTTTTTTCTTAAAGCTCCAGTCCCAAGAGTGAGGTGGTTATGTTCGAATCTCAACTTTTTTATTTTTAAGTAGGTTTCTAGCCCTCATGGGTACAGAGAAAAACTGTAAAAAGTGAACATCAGCGACAAACACCATGAGGCAAATAAAAAAAGAAACAAAAAAATTATCATTATTTGGGGAACCTGTCATGATTTTGTACACAGGGGTTGGCAATACTAAGGATGTGACACATTAGGCTTGATCTCACAGGGTAAGAGCCAGAACAGATACGGAGGGTGGCAAAATACTCTTGAATTTAATTAAGAGTCTGTTGATCACTGTTTGAAATCCCACCCAGTCCTCCTAGCTGTCCCCCTTCACCCCACTACTAATGTTTTTCCCTTCCATTCTGGAATAGGTCCCCATACTGAGAAGTGCTGAGTTGAAGTCAATAGAAGTTCCTCTTCACAGGATTGGGCTTTAACAATATTAACAATTAGCACTAGTCAGGTTTCTAGAGTAACACCTTCTTCATATCAGAACAGTCTCGAAGAGCAAGTGAGCATCAGTATCCTGAGGCAAATTCACACTTTAAAGAACTGACTGCTTCGCATTTTCAATTGAGTTCTCCTTCCTGACCTGTGTTGTACCAATAAAAACTAGCAGGATCTTATTAAAGGGGACAAGATAAAGATGCCACATTTATTATGATAACAATTTGATTTATGACTAATATCTTAATCCTTATACACACACATTATACCTAATACCTATATATACACACACACACACATCCATCAGATGTTCTGCAGCTGCTGCATAGTTACCAGTCCTGCTTGAGTCTGTGGCTTGAGTTTGCAGCTTGGGTTCGTAGCTTGTGGCGGCTAACTGGCCAGGAAAGCCGGGCACAAGGACGAGCTGGGTCTCTGTTGGGCATGCACCGATGCCCTTCCATGTTGGCAGCAGAATGTTACCCTCCTCCAAAGTTTTTCATCTCACCCATCCTTTTTGTAGGCTTTAGTTTGAATCCAGAGTCTATAGGTCTTGCTGTGTCACGCTGCCTCCAGGCTTGGTGATTGATCACCCGTCAATTGCAGACATGACTTTCAGACTCGGACCGGGCTTTGATCTTCCTTTTATTGTACCTTTTCTTTTTAGGGTGGATTCTTCTTACTTTGTTAGGGCTCTTGTCTGCATCTTCAGCCGTTGGTGTTTGAACTTTATTTAATCAGGACAGGCTGGGGCTGGAGGTTGATTCCATCATCCATACATACCTTATTCACACATCTAAACTAAACTAATAAGATTACAGCAGGGTTTGCAAAAATGAAGGTTGCAGCAAGCCCTTACAAAATGGAGTAAGCGTTTTAAAATGGGGTTTGAATTACAATATGGCAAACAGTGAAGTTACAATATAGACAAGTATAATGGATGGCAAACAGTGAACAGAAGTTACACTGTAGGCAAGTGTAATAAATGGTGAACAGAAATTACAATACTGAAACAGTGCAAGTCTCAGTGATTTAAGCAGGAATTGGATTGATAGTGAAACTTACAAAGGCAGCTGACTGAACAGCTACGGCTCTTAACAAGCATCTTAACTGTTAATTAGCCAGTTATTGGGGTAACCGGTTTTATGAATGAATATTGTTTCATTCATAAAACTTTACTTATGAAGTTACATTAATAAAGTAAACAATTAAAAACAATTTCATTCATGAGTCCTACACCTGCACCCTTCTTGGTGATGTAATGAAGCATTCATCCATCTCAACCCAATCCTGCACTCCTTTCTCAGTGAACTCTCAGTGAATGAGAATTTCATTGGAATAAAAAGTAACTTACAGACAGGGCTGGCGCTTCCATTTAGGTGACCTAGGCGGTCGCCTAGGGCACCAGCATTTGGGGGGTGGCAATTCAGTGGCAGGGGGGGTCCTTCCGCGCTCCGGGTCTTCGGCGGAAATTCGGCAGCGGGTCCGTCACTCGCTCCAGGACCCGCGGCCGAAGTGCCCCAAAGACCGGGAGCGCGGAAGGACCCCCAGCCGCAGAATTGCTGCCGAAGACCGGGAGCGCAGAAGGACCCCCTGCCTAGGGCGGCAAAAACCCTGGCGCCGCTCCTGCGTACAGAGCTTTCAAAGGAAGAACAATAGTAAAAAAGAAAGCTAATAAAAAATCAGTGGTAGTTTTGTCAGAATAAGGATTCAGGGGCAGGCTATGTCCTTTGGAAAGCCACCAAAATAGAGAGAAATCTTGAGTTTTATGGAACTGAGTCCTTGATGCTGATGGTTCTCCTAATGAATACAAATTATACCACTATTTCACTCAATATCGTTTCCAACAGACACACATTGGACCCAAATCTGACCTCCCACTGCTGCAAATCCGGAGTAATTAATGGAATCAGCAGAATTAAAATAATGCAAGACCAGTGTAATGAGTTTAGAAATTGGCCCAATGGCTTATAATACTTTTTATTATACTCAAACCTTTGAAAGATATGTTGTTAATTTACAATAGCTCCAATATATGGGTGAACTCAAAGATGTGTTGTTTGGCAACATTATTTGTTAATTTGATTCACTAGACTATATATCCACCCAAAACCCAGACTGATGCTGATACATAAGCCTATTGACACAGAGCCAGATCAGCTGATATAATTGAAGCTAATGGAGAGAAGTCATTTACATCACTTGAGGGCCCATAGTGTCCCTACAGATTTGTGGATGATCATTTTACTCAGTTGTGACATTAAGAAGATCAAATGAACTCACCTCACAAAATCTGGATACCTTCTCATTTTTAAATCACTTTAGGTGTGTAATAACTTCATGCAAGACTAATTTAAGAACCAAACCTTGGTTGACTCCCATACCTTGATATGTAATTAAGAAGGTGGCATGCACAAAGCTTCCTCCTTTGCACACCTGGGATAGGAGCCAGCCAGGATTGCAATCCCTGTGCTAAGAGCCTCCTGAGTGTTTACTACCCCAAAGAGGGTGGGAAAGAGTTAGAGTCTCTATGTTGGGCTGCAGAGCTGAGTAGGTGTGAAGGAGAGCATGCTGCACACATGATACCTTTTGTGCCAGGGATCTCAGGAAGGCATTATGCCTTGCTGAGGCACAGTGTCTTCCAGAGCTCTCACGTAGAGTACTGTGGCTCTGCATCGTCACCAACACATGGTGTCACCAACACAATCTGACTCTAAATATTCTGTAAAAAGAACAGGAGTACTTGTGACACCTTAGAGACTAACAAATTTATTTGAGCATAAGCTTTCGTGGGCTACAGCCCACTTCATCGGATGCATACAGTGGAAAATACAGTAGGAAGATATATATATATATATATCTATATATATATAGATATATATATAGTGACAAAGTTCTGTCCTTGACTCTATGGGTCCTGCATTTCCTGACGGATTTTGCTAGCCTCAGAGGCTCACTGTGACCCTCCACATAGCCCTTCTCTCTCTAGAGGCAAGGGTCACAGTCTACTGAGCCATTTTCATCATAAGCCAGCAAGGGAGGTGAGGAGAAACAACCCTCCCTCACACAGTCTCTGTTGTCTCCCAGTATCAGTGATTAATCAGGGAGGGGAGGGGGGGAGCCCGGGCCCGCCCTCTACTCCGGGCTCCAGCCCAGGGACCCTAAACTTAGCAGCTATGGAAGCTGACTTTTTGGAAATAGGGCGTGTACAATTCCCTGGGTTACTTCCCCACAGCAGCCCCCACTCAATATCTTCTTCACAATTACCTCAGGGCCTCCTTCCTTGCACCTGATATGGATTCGTACTACTTCATTCCTCCAACAGCACAGCTCCCTCCTATAGCTCCTGACACCCATACCGCACTGACTAACTAGGAGGCTTTTAACTAGTTCCAGCCAGTCCTTGATTGGCTTCAGGTGTCCCAATCAATCTAGCTGTCTCTCCTGCCTTCTAGAAGGATCTTAATTGGCCCCAGGTGTCTTGATTAACCTGGAGCAACTGCCATTTGGTTACCATGGTACCAGGGATTTGTTTAGCCTGGGGCTAACATACCTGTTCCTCACTACTTTACTGTAGCCATCTGGCCTTGCCCCATCACTCTCTCTCTCTCTCTCTCTATATATATATACACACACACACACACACACAGCGAGAGAACATGAAACAATGGGTGTTACCATACAGACTATAAGGAGAGTGATCAGTTAAGGTGAGCTATCAGGAGAGAAAAAGAACTGTTTGTAGTGGTAATAAAAATGGCCCATTTGCAGCAATTGACAAGAAGATGTGAGGGGGGGGGGGGAATAAGCATGGGGAAATAGTTTTATTTTGTGTAATGGCCCATCCACTCCCAGTCTTTATTCAAGCCTAATTTAATGGTGTCCAGTTTGCAAATTAATTCCAATTCAGCAGTCTCTCGTTGGACTAACACGGCTGCTACTCTGAAACCTAAATATTCTGTGTCTCCTAGTTTAAGTAGATGGAAAAGCCTGGAAATAGAAATACAATTGAGTATGGCCATTCAGTAATGTGTCAGGCCCATATCGGGTTAGTTTCAGTACATAATGTTTATTTAGTGTGCTACCCATACATTAAATATATTCACTTTGACAACTGAGGTCAGCCTCTTAAATGTATCAGTCAAGCGAGTTTCACTGTGAAAGAGATATTTTCATGAAGCTAGCAAAATCTTACTTTAATAATGATTAAGACTTCTAGATTACACAATTTATAGGAAGATCCACTGAAGGCAAATCACAAAAGTGTCTAGGTTCCTGAACTATTAAGCTTGTCTGACTGCTGTGTTATCCAGTCTAACCAACAGACATCTTGCCAATGTCACTGACAGGTGGCCTGAACAAGTATGAAATCAGAAGTGACAAGCAATGGCATGTAAACACAAAACATGTGCTAAACTGGGGGGGGGAAGGAGGGAAGTGTTTTGCTTTATAAATAATTCATGGCCTCCCTTCTATTTACTCAGATGACAGAACTTATCAGTGCAAACAGTATCACTGTCAAAAAATGCTTAAAATAAGACCACAGAATAGCAAAGTACTATACAGCCTAAGTTTCCTTACATGCTAAAGAACTATATCATGCATTGAATATATATCACACTATATTCTACCCCATTGCCCACAAACTTAGGGCCCAATCCTGCTCCCACTGAAGCCAACAGCAAAATACCCTTTCATTTCAATTACTGGAGGATTGGGCCAATTCTGAAGAATCGCAGGGGGATACCAATATTTTCTTAACACCTGATAAAATTCCCTACCTCCTTTTAAAAATAAGCCTTTTTTTTTTTTTACTATTTTCAAATCTATTACTGTAACGCCCAGCTCTAAAACACATGAAAGTTCTTATTAAAGACAGGTTTTATGCTCAAATATTCTTTACTGATTTGTTTAAACGGCTTGAATGTCTCAAAAGTGTTTTGTAACAGATCATTCAGAAATAATTAGGTTTCCATATGGCAAGAGTGACTTTTGTTGACATAGTATAGTATATCCACTGTTACTTTGAAACAGCAGTGCCCACAATTACTCCTATCAAATATCACGAAAACAGTTCCCCAGTTACACTCTTTTTACAATCTTGTCTTGTTGATGTGCATACATGTGGTTTAATGCAGGATGTGAAAGTGTGAGTGAAACAGATGATGTAATCCTGGAAAAATGCTGTTAGGTTCACTTCTATACCCAAGAGGGTCTCTGTTTCACTGTGCTGTGAAATCACATGGAAAAAGAAATGTATTTGTATACTTTTTTTCCAAAATGAGATCCATAAATAAATGTTTTGTTTTGTTTAAAAAATAAAAATAAAACATATTTTCTTTAAGCAGACTCAAAGCAGGTTTGAAGGCTTCTGATAATGGCTACATTCCTTTTATTCTCTCCCCCATTTTGGCCACAAAGTACAGGGAATATATTAAGCCATTTTTATTGCTAAAAAAGGGGGTTATAGCTGGCTAGGCACTTCCACAAAAAGTTCTATTATGTTCTAAATTACCTACAATATCGAAAAAGGGAAGAAAGAGCTATTGTTAAATACTGCAGTATCTAACCACAGATGTATACATCTATGATAGTTATTCAGCTAGTAAGGGATACGAATTGACACTCAAAGAAAACAACTAAGAAAACTCATTCCAAACCATTTCAGTGTCTCAGCTTCGTATCTTCTTTCATTCTGCCCCTATATTTGGAACAGGCTCTCATTTCTTGTCCTGCAAGTACCATCTTCCTCCTTCTCAAACCCCTCCTTAAAATACACTTTCTATCCTAATATTTTGTCTGAATTAGCGCATTAGGGCAGGAAACCCAAAAGCAGAGTTTTGCCATTGACTCAGTGTGGCCAGGAGTTCTCCCCTTGTCCTTCATGAATTGGTGAAGTGTGAAATATACTAAAGGCTCAATTCTGCAAATACTTACTACCGAGTGTCATACTGTAATGGGTCCTGTCACAGAAGTAAGCCATATGCCTAGTAGTGTGTGCAGGACAGGCCCCTTACTGTGTTCCATAAACAGGAAGGAATAATAAACTGCGTACATGTGAATAATAAACAACACAAGTTAAAACCAGGCAACATTTATGTAGTTGCTATACTCCCATTCCCAAATGGGCCTCCTAAAACACCTTAGTCCCCATCCACAGCTCACAAAAATGTTGCCCCCAGTGCATTCCACTTGAGGGTTGGAAGAAAAAAAATATGGTTCCAACTGCTGTATATTGGTGCTGACCCTGAATTTGGCAGTCATATCTACAAGTGTAGGTGAGTATGAATTAAACACTGTCTAAATGATCAGAGAACATTCAGTGGGGTAAACAATCCCTTGTATCAAGCTGCACCCAGGTTCTTTTTTATTTGTTATTTTGCAGAGCATTTTCAAGAGGCATTAAACAGACTAACACTGCAAGAAACTATTAACTTTGACAAAAAGTTAAAGAGCTAGAACTAGCCATCATAACATCTCACATTACAAAAAGTGAAAGCCTCAATAATAATAATTAAAAAAAAAGCTAAAACCTGGGGCAGCTGTAGATGAAGACCAATGGCTACTGGGGAAATCTTAAAAATGTAAGGCTGGAAGGGACCATGAGAGGTCATCTAGTCTAGGCCCTCCATGTAGAGGCAGGATCAAGTAAACTTACCTAGACCACCCCTGACAGGTGTTTGTCTAGCCTGTTCTTAAAAACTTCCGGTAATGGGGATTCCACAACCTCCTTTGGTAATCTATTCCCGTAACTAAGTATCTTTATAATTAAGTTTTTCCTAGTAGCTAACCTAAATCTCCCTTGTTACACATATAAGCCAATTACTTCTTGTCCTACCTATAGTGGACATGGAGAATAATTGACACCATCCTCTTTGTAAAAGTCCTTCTCCTCTCAATCTCTTTTTTCTCAAGGCTAAATATGCCCAGTTTTTTAAAACCTTTTATCATGTTTGTTGCTCTCTTGTGAACTCTCTCCATTTGTCTACATCTTTCTTGAAGTGTGGCACCCAAAACTGCACACACAGCACTCCACTTGAAGCCTCACCAGGGCACAGTAAAGCAGAACAATACCTCCAGCATCTTACATATAACACTCCTGTTAATACACCTCAGAATATTTGCTTTTTCACAGCTGCATCACATTGCTGACTCATGTTCAATTTGTGAACTACTGTAATCTCCACATCCTTTACTGAAGTACTGCCATCTAGTCATTTATTCCCCATTGTGTAGTTGTGCATTTGATTTTTCCTTCCTAAATGTAGCACTCTGCACTTCTCTTTATTGAATTTCATCTTGTTGACTTCAGATCATTTCTCCAATTTGTTCAGGGCTTTTTGAATTCTAATCCTGTTCTCCAAAGTGCTAGAAACCTCTCCCCGCTTGGTGTCATCTACACACTTTATAAACATATCCTCCATTCCATTATCCAAGTCATTAATGAAAATATTGACAAGCACTGGACTCAGGACAGACTCCTGCAGAACCCCACTAGATACCTCCCCCCAGTTCAACAGTGAACCATTGATAACCACTGTTTATGTTTTTCAACCAGTTGTACAACCATCTTGTAGTAATTTCATCTAGACCACATTTCCCTAGTTTGCTTATGAGAACGTCATGTGGGACTGGGTCAAAAGCCTTACTAAAATCAAGATATATCATGTCTACATCTTCCCCCTACCTCCATCCAAGAGGCTAGAAACCCTGACAAAGAAGGAAATTAGGTTGGTTTGTCATGATTTGTTCTTGGCAAATCCATGCTGGCTATTTATCACACTATTATCCTCTAGGTGCTTACAAATTTATTGTTTGATAACTTGTTCCAGTACCTTTCCAGAAATTGAAGTTAAGATGTCTGGTCTAATTCCCCCCCCCCCCCCTTTTCACCTTTGAAAGCTTGCAATCATGAGACCATTGATAAAATCACTGAACAAAGAATGGGACCAGGAAGAGCACCCAGAACAATAGAAAAATGGCATTTTTATCAAAATACCAAAGAAAGGCGACCTAAGCAACTGTACTGACTGGTGAGGTGTTACAGTCTTTTCAATGATAGGCAAAGTCATTTGCAGTATCATCTTAAGCAGAATAAGGGAAGAGGTTGAGACAAAGATAAGGAAGAGCAGGATGAATTTCAACCCAGAAGATCATGTGTTGACCACATTTCCATCCTAAAAATAATCATTGAAGAGAGCATTGAATGGCAAAAACCACTCATCATAAACTTCATAGATTAAGAGAGCATTTGACATCTTCTATTATGATTCACCCTGGAACATTTTGAAATGTTATGGTATGCCAACAAAAATAATTAACATCATCAAGTCTTCATATCAAGGTGCAGCTTGTATAGTTAAAGTAAATAGATATTTGAGTGAATGGTTTAACCTGGACTCTGCTGTCAAAGAAGGATGCATTCTCTCAACTCTCTTCTTTGGCATGGCCATTGCCTTTCTTTATGAGAAAAAGTGCAGATGGATACAACACAAGCATTGCATGGCTCAACAGCAGTACACTAGAACATTTAGATTTTGCTGATGACATAGCTCTTCCACGTGACAGCTCAATCAACATGCAAGCAAACTTGGAAAGACTGTTCAGAATTGCTAAAGAGACGGGGTTAATGATCAGCTATGAAAAAAAAAATCTAATGACAACCCAAGTGTAACAGGCCAGCTGGCCTTTAAGGTAAGCCAGACTCAGCCTTGCCTGTAACCTACCAGCTAGCCCCTGTGAGGATTTGTGGGACCTGAAACTGGGCCTCGGGGTGGCTTCCACAACACCACCGGGCAGGGCTGGCAGAGCCACAGTAAACACACCTTACATACTGGGAGACCCATCACTCCAGGAAGTGCTGCCCATGGAAGAGATGACCAACATCCTCTTCCCTGGTCTCTGATTGGCCTAGACCTAATTTTAGGCCTGGAGGGAGTACTAAAAAGTTGTCTGTGCAACAAGGCAGATCCCTGACCTGCTGCTAAGACAGATGTCAGCTTGTTCCTGGTCCCTGTCTTCTGGCCCTGCCCTCTGGTTCCTAGCTATTGATTCCAGCTTGACCCTTGGCTCCAGACCTTGGCTACAGACTCTGGCTCGAACCTCAGGCCTGACCACCTATGACTCTACCCATTGAACCTGACCACCCATGACCCAGTTCCTGACACCCCCGAGCTGATGGTGATATGGCAACTTAATGATAATTAGTGACCCCAGCTGTGAAAGGGTCAGGAAAAGCCTATGTTCACAGAGTGGAGAACTCAGAGAAGAGAGACTAGGAGAAAGGAGCCAGGAGAGTTCCCTCTCTTTGGGAAGGGCCTGGTGAAGTCAGTCTGGAGGAGACACACAGAAAGCAAGTTAAGCTCCTGTGGGGAAAGTCTTGAGATAGGGCCTAGAAGGAGCAGGGAGATCCCTGAAGAAGCTGCCTGAGTCCCTGGGGAGGGGAGGCATTGGGGGGAAACTGGCTAGGAGGAAGTAGCGTAGGTTAATTTCTGCAGGGCTCAGAAGTAGGGGCTAAGAAGTAGAGAATCGCAGTGCAGCTCAAGAGGGCAGAAGAATTATCATACAAATATCTGTTTGGACTTTCAGCTGGACCTTTAGTCCTCTGGCCAGGTCACAGAAAGACTCTGAGAGAGATAGATCAGCATAGGGCTAAAGAAGTGGTCAAAAGAAGGTGGAAGAGACAAGTCCCCCTGCAACATAGTGCCCTTACTCCATGGGACATTACAGCTGATATGTGTACTACTTTACAGCCAACAACTCCCAATGCAAGCATTATGTTGGAAGGCAAAGTAGTACAAGAAGTGAGTCAATTCACATACCTTGGCAGTAATGTACAAATCAGTGGGGATATCCGGAAGGAAATAATGTCATGAACTGGCAAGGTGGCAGCTGCATTCACCATCTTAGACAAAATTTGGTCATTGAAAATCTACAACTTAAAGACTAATTTATGAATCTTTACCTTTAATGTTATTTCTGCCTTAATATATGCATGTGAAAACTGGAAAACTACCAAAAAGTACAGACAGGTGTCTGAATGCCTTTGAAAGCAACTGCCTCAGGAAAATACTGGCTATTAAATTGAATGAATTTATAATGAATGCCGAGAGTCATCCAAGAGTTCAGCAACCCTGTTTTTCTAAAGTTATCTGGAAAAGAAGATGGAAATATCTGGGCCATGTGTGATGAATGAAGTCAGAGTGTCTGCCAAGGCAGGTGTGCCATTGGGCAGCTGCAGAAACAGGCAGAAGTGGCCAATCGAAAGAATCCTTCTGTTGAACAGGACTTAGAGAGGGGAAACTTATGGAACTGACTTTCAAGGGGACATGCAATGTACGACCCAGGAAAAACAGGGATGCAGTGCCTTGTTCGTGTCCTTAGCAATGTTGGATGGTGCAAGGAGGATTTAGATTATTTTCACTGTGGTCATGCCGACAGGCCCAAAGCAATATCAAGGTCCATTTGTACTTAGTACAGTACAAACATAGTAAGAGACAGTCCCTATCCCAGTAGGATTACTATCTAGGTAGAAGAGAGACAAAAGTATTTGCATCAACAATGGATAAGTGAGAACAGAGGCACAGAGAGATTAAGTGACTTGTTCAAGATCATACAGGGAGCCTGTGGTAGAGCCAGGGCCCGAATCCAGATCTCCTTAGTCCAACTCTTGTACCTTTAACCCCAAGACCAATATTTCTGTGGACAAAAGTGTCCTAGTTTCTGTGGCACTCCATTAGGTAAACTGAAAGTTGGGTACCAGATCCATGCATTTATTTTGATATTAAATATAATTTATGTTACACTCCCCTTACATTTCAGTTTCAATGTCTATGGATTTTTGTAAGAAAAATGCATAACTGCATCATAGAAGTTTTTAAAGAGGGAAGCTGGGGGATTTATCATTTGGACAGGGGACAGCTGAGACGTTTGGAATGGGGGACGGTGGTGGACAGTTTGGGATTCTGGAGTAAGCTACATTAGCAGGATGTATTATTTCTGCTAAAATAATCATCAATGAAACATAATGTCAATATTTACATTGCAATCTTTAGGTTTCATAATTAAATCATAGAAAAGAATGGGGCAGTTCTCATAATTATTGTTTCAAGCTGTCAGCAGAATCAGGAAGACAACACAGGTGTATCCTTGATTCATACTTTCAAGGATTTTTTTTCACAATCATAAAGCTAGAAAATGGTGGTGTCATTCCCTCCTCCCCCCAACTGCTTAGATTCCAGACCAAAACCACTACAATCTGCCACTCCATGTTCACTCTGTCTGTGCCTCATTCTGAGAGAGAGATGCACACTCTCTTCTAGCTAACATCTATAAGAGTTAAATGAAAATTGTGCAATACTACAGCCTTCTTAACCCATTTTATTACAAACAGAAAATGTATGTGGTACATGGACGCGGTGCAGTCATGTTAGAGACCTGAATCTGATTCCCAGCACTTTCAGAGGTAACTTTATGCACCTTCCCTGTTACTTTCTTCTCCGCAAACTCCTTGTATAGGTTTGAGGTCTTGTTAAAAATGATGTTCATGAAATGCACGGTATTATTAACACCAATTAGTTCATGGTCTTCTGGCTCCTACTCTAGTATCCCTGCATGAATATTTGATGGGAGAAAGCTGGAGAATCAATTTTGTCTATGTTCCACTGAGAGCCTAAGCTTTGTAATATCAGCTTCAGAATGATGCATGGAGCTGGGCAGGGCCTGCAAACATATGCAGTGAACTCAGGACATTCAGTAAAGAAAGGAACAATTGTTGAACGAGTTTTACTGGCATGAACAAGTGCTGATTTATAATATGTGGAAAATCATCTAAATCTAAGAGGATTTTCACAGGGATGGTAAAAGACACTTCCATGACCCAATGATCAGCCCTGCCAAATCTCAAGTTCCTTCTTCAAAGGATGGAGGCACTAGGTTCTCTTAAAACTGAAAATTAGTCAGAAAAATTTTGAACATTAACAAAACTTCCTATTCATCACTAGCCTCATTCTCAAAAAATGATAGAGCCATTTTCCCTCAATCTTTCAAAAAAAAGTTCAAGCTACCAAGCATGGAACATTTCTGTAGATGACTGGGGCATAGACAGTCTTGCCTAGCAGTCACAGCTTGGCTGAGGTCTGCCCACCAGGGATTGGAGCCACCAGGCCAGAGTTGGAGGAATCGCAAGGCCAGGTCCCATTAACAAGAGTCTGGGTCAGAGTCAGGCCAGGGTCAGGCAGTACGAGGTTAGAATCAAGAGGCAGGAATCAGGGTCAGAGTCAGAATGGAGTCAGAGACAAGAGCGGAGGCAATACTGGGTTAGAATCAAGAGGCAAGAATTGGAGTCGAAGTTGGGCTGGAGTCAAAGACAGGAGACAAGGCAAAGTCTGTCATTGCAGCAGGCCAAGGTCCGTGTGGTTGCCCAGACAACTTCCTGGGCCAACCCCTGGGGTTAAGTAGGGACACTTGGCCAATCAGAGGGCAGCAGAGTACTGTCACTCTGGGTCTCATGGGCAGTACTTCCTGTAGCAACTACTCTCCACAGTGCTCCCTGGCCCTACGGTTCCTTACAATTTCAGCCTGAGTAATCAAAGGTATCAGCAACTGAAAAGAGGCTTATGAAGGGAAATGTTAGCAACCTTATCATAGCTGTTGCTAACACTTCCCGAACGACATGGTGCTGCTCCCAAAGTACTAACATTTTGCAGAGATCTCTGGAACTGAAGGCAGATGACCTGCCATTGGCTGGTTGAGTAACAAATTCCTAGGTGTAGTCATCATGACATGGTGTTTATCATCATATTAAAATAAAGTCTCTTCTCCTTCTTCTCATTCCTTCTCTTCCCAGTTTTCTCTCAATGATCAATCTCATCCCCTGTGATTCTTTTAAATGCAGTGGTGCCGGTGAAGGGGGAGTTTCTTTCCCTTCCTGCAAGATTAGTTCCAAATGGGGCTTTACCTAACATGAGCCAAATGTCAAGAATAGAGACCAAGATAGTGATCTAGGAAGGAAGTTCTCTCTTCCTTTAAACTATTTTTTTGCAGTTGCTTTATCTGTTTTCTTTTCAGATTTCCAGATGTTTAACAAAGATACAGCTTTTATTTGACACCAAAAATGCTCATATAAGATTTCATGCATAACTGTACTGAAGTTTAGTTTGATTCTCCAAAGCCCTTACACATTTGTTTTAAACAAAAGTTGCATCTTTGTCTTTTTGATAAAGCCTTTGATTTTCTGTGACTTTTCCAATTAGAAATCACGAGAAAGCTGCTGGAGCTTTGGGAATTCTAAAAAAAGGTTCCATGAGTTCAAAAACATATTGGAATGTTAACCTATAGATCCAAATTTCCAATCCAGCCTTAAATCAGTCTGAAATTATGAACAAAGCCTTATTGTGTACTTTTGCTCAAAGAGCTGTGAATTTACATGTGCAAAGAAAAATAAATGCATATGTAAAAATAGGAATTAGATGTATAATTGTCCACGCCATACACAATTTGGAAGCCATGCTTGAAAATTTTGTTCATAATGCATGATTTCTTCTGTCTTATGTTCTCCACTTGTGCCTTTGTATTCCACACACCTCTCTATTTAGCAATCTCTGCCCAATGTTGTAGGATTCACAGTCTTTGGGTATAACCACCAAATCTTGTACTTCTTACTAAGTTATTGCTCAGCCCAAACTAGAGTCCATGGGAGTTTACACTAAATAAGGACTGCAGGGGTTTAGCTCAAAGCAATTGTTTGCTCTTGATGATAAATTTAACATGAATGTAAAAAACAAAATCATATGATGCACTTAAGTCCAGATCCTGCAATTACATCCAATAGTGTGTGTGAGAAGCCCCATATCAAGTCTTCTATTATAGGATATACAAGTTATTTAAAAGTACTTAAGAAAAGATGTTATAGTAACATGTTACCAAGCATTTAGTAGAAATGGGGACACACAAAATTTCTAGCAACAAGTTAAATAATGAATCTGTCTATCTATCTTAGCTAATACTGACTCATCTATCCCCATAATACTGACACAGCTATAATGATAAATCATTTAGAAAGCTAACAGGTAATACTAAAACTGGTAAGAACATTATTACCCAGGCATAAATGCAAGAGACATAATTGTCAGCTAATAAAGCACATGACTGGAAATCCAAAGATCTGGGTTCTTCTGCTCTCTCTGCCACAGTCTTGCAGTCTGACTTCAAACCAATCACTTGGGGTGATATTTTCAAAAGCACATTCAGGAGTTAACCACTAAGCTCCCATTGATTTTTCCAGTGCAGGCTAAAAATCAACTCCCACCAATTTTAGGAGCTTGATAGGCTTTGGGCACCCAACTTCTTGACCTGCTTTTGAAAATCCCACCTTTAATATCTGTGCCTCGGTTTCCCCATCTGTAAAATGGGAATGATCGTATCAACCTCACACAAGTGTTGTGAGGATTAAATCGACAGACCCAGATTCTGAGCTACCCTGCAAAGCCATGCAGAGGCAGGGGGGTGAGCAAGAAACTCCTTATTCCCTTCCATGGCTGCATCGAACCCATGACTGCAGCAGGGCTGGTGCACGATGACAAGCAATCTGCTCCATTCCCAATTGAGAGAGCAAATTAGGCTTTCTCCCTGTGCAAGAAGCAGCAGCATGCTTTTCAGAGGCCCAATGTCTCAGTGCTCCCACTGGGGTTGTGTGGCTCTACACTGCCCCTGACTCAGTGCTGTTGTTTTAAAGCCATGACTTAGCCCTCAGTGTTTATAAAGTGCTTTGGGATCCTTGACAAGAAGGTGCTATATGGTTGCAAACCATCATACTTCCAGAATAGTGTCAACTGGTGTGATAGTATGCACAACTCTACATCAGCGTACAGTCCTCAGCAGACAGCCAATTCTTCCATTGGACTCAGTGGGAGAGTTGCTTGTCTGAGGCCTGCAGAATCAGGCCCTTCGTGCATCTGCTATAAACTTGGTAGCCGTCCAGTTAGAGTGTCTGTATGTAAGTTTAACACATTATTGACAATGCTGAAAAAGGTGTAAGGAATTATCTGACAAACAGCTTTACAGCCTTGTGAAAATAATCCCATCCAGATGGATTAACTCTTGTAAATGGCTTTGCAAGGTTATCTTGTTTCCCCTACACCGTGTCAGCACATCTTCATTCAAAACAATTCACAGAAAGCTGCATATGTAATTATTACCTCTCCTAGTCATTATGCATGCTAACATTTTGTGTGTTTTTCATGACAGCCGCTACACATTGAGCAGAGGTTTTCATTGAGTTGCCCTCACTGTGTCAGTTTTCCCTTGAGTACTTGCATTAATTTAGAACCCTGTAAAATCAATGTGTAGTTCCAATTATTCCTTCCAGTGGTCACTAGATTGTCTTCCTTATTTCCATCTTACATGTGGCTAGCCAAATTTTATGCTCCTTTCTGCTGGCTTCACTAAGGCTGGATTCCCATTTTCTGAAGGATACCTGTTCGGCTCACATAACCTATTGAATATTGTCACTTAGCCATATTTCTTGCATATCTGCTTTTTTCTTTAGGTGTATGCATGCCTTCTGTGGCTCTCAAATAGTATGCTTAAGCAATCTCAATACAGAGTCTAAGGATTTTAATCACCACCACTGGGCATTTTTGATCAGCATCCTCATATTCAAAATCCCTAAAATTTGCTACCCTTCTGCAGGTTTTATATGATTCCTCCCGTGAGAACGTTGAACTTAATTATTTTGTTATCATTACCACCTAATGGCTCAATTTTAGTTACTTCTTGAAGCAACCCCTGTGTGTTGCTTAGGACAATTGAGAATAGCCTCTCCTTTTGTATGCTCTAGGATTAAGTGTTTTAATAAATAACTGTAATAAATTGAGAAACTACTTCCCTAAGTCTTGTCCCAATGTAACATTTGATCAGTTTGTATATTGATGTCACCCATTATGGCTATATTATTAGATTTAGTTGCTTCTGATCTCCCTCAGTATTGTGCATTCAATATCCTTTTCCTATTCAGGTAGCCAGAATTATAAACTTGCTCATATCTGCCTTGGGATTTTGCCATCATACACATTCTAATGTATGGTCCTCTCCACTCTGAAATATTATCTCATTAGATTCTATGGAATCCTTTATGGACAGTGCTACTCCCCCATGTCTATGTCTTACTCTGCCCTCCATGTATCAATTCTAGACACGGATTGCAGTACCCCACTGATTTTTGTCATTCTACCACTGAGAAGCCTGATTCTGATATGGAAATATTTAATGCTTCTCCAACACACCACATAACCCTGGTGCCCACCAACACTGTCCTAATCCTTTAGCAATATACAGCTTTGGCTTCTGAAGGTAAAGTACAAATTTTGTTAATATAAATAATTACTGGCCAAACCTCAAAGTCATTACTCATTCCTGACTCCTCACTCAGTGAAACTTAAGGAGATGTACCAAATCCTGAGCAGCTAGTCAGCATCCCAGATTCCCTAACATTCTGATGCAGTAGTACTATATTTTGCTAAGAACTGTCATTTCAAGAAGTTCTGAGCATTTGGTTGTATTTGGCTGATTAGGACATACACCTTTACCCCAATATAACGCTGTCCTCGGGAGCCAAAAATCTTACCGCATTATAGGTGAAACCGCATTATATCGAACTTGCTTTGATCCACCGGAGTGCGCAACCCCGCCCCCCCGGAGCGCTGCTTTACCGCGTTATATCCAAATTTGTGTTATATCGGGCCGCGTTATATCGGGGTAGAGGTGTAAATGGTCTTCCTGGTAGAATAGTTTATTTAATTCCACCTAGTATTTTCAATATCACAAATCCAAGAGCCCAACCTTTTGGGTATGAATATATGTGTGCACCAGTGACCAAATTAATCCCTGTATTCACATCCTACACATTATAGTAATAATCTTTGTACAAAATAAGCCTTTGAAGTATCATTTGAAAACCAATAATTCACTGGTCAATAATATCAGGGTGAAATGTATATAGCAGCATTATATGTAAAGTTATGAAATCCCCCCCGTATACTGTTAAAGGCAGTGTTCTAACTCACATAGCCCTGATTAGGTAGGAGTGGTCAACTGGGCCTGTCTTTAATAAAGGGATGTGTGTTTACCTCAATTTGAATATAAGCTGTAAACAGTGAGAGGGGGAAGAAAGAAGACAAAGAAAATCTGCATTTCAGCATACACAGGTGAAGAGAAACAGCATGAAGCCTCCCTCCTTCACCAGACTCCATGTGTCCTTGTTCTCAGCCAAAAAGAACTTTAACTAGGGATTACTCTCATGAAAATGCTTTTCAAAGGGTGACTGAAATATGAAAATGTGGGGCAAAAGCACCCCAAGTTCCCTTTCTCTATCCATCTGTCTTTTTTCACCTCAGAAGGCAAAACAGCCAGCCATTTGGCTTTTGGGACCAGATCCTGGCCTGAGAGTTTGGTCAACAAAGTTACTGGAAACATGATAAGAAACTTCACCTTGAGACAAGTCTAGTTTATGAAGTTTAGAAAGCATTTTATCTTCATTTTTCTTGTAACTGTTTCTGACTTTAATGCATCTTTTCTTGTGCTCACTTAAAATCTCTTTCTTTGTAAGTGAATAAACTTGTTTTATTCTTTAATCAAAACTAATCCAGTGTTGAGAACTGTGTGGGTAACTCCATTTAAAGTGCCAAACTGTTGAATCTTTATCCCTTTAGAGGGGCGACAGACATAGTATATCTGGACTGTCCAGGAGAGGGCTGGACACTTCAGAACATATGTTTTTGGGGAAAAATCTGGGACTGGCAGTATGTTGGGGTTACCCTGCATGTAGTAACTAAGGCTGTTGGAAGCCAGAGTGTGGCTGGTGTTTGTTAACAAGCTGCTGGGGTCAGAGCTGCTGGACTAGAGCTGTGGCTATACACAGATACTCTGGGTGTGGCCTGCATGCTGTTTGGCTTTGTGTGAGGAACCCAGGTTAGGAGCCACAGCGGCAAAGCATTGTGAGACACCCCAGCTTGCAGAGCAGGTGGGGACACAGCCCCTCACTGGTCTGGACTGCACCCCAGAATGCCATAGTATTCCCCCCCCCCCATCTACAGTCAATCACAGACCTTCTAAAGCTGATGGGTGTGCTAGCCACCCTTCGTTCCAGCTAAACAGAAGAAGTTATAGGGTAAGATAGCTAGAGACAATGCAAGCCACCGCTTGAGGTATGAGGCCACATGAAAGGCCAAATCAGCAGCTAAGCCATGTGGACTGAAAGATTTCCCTGTGGACTGATTGCAAAGGAAGGAACTGTGGCATTGATTGGTTATAGCTGTGTGTATATGTGTGTGTCAGAGAGACAAGGTGGGCGTGATAATATCTTTTACTGGACCAACTTCTGTTGGAGAGAGAGACAAGATTCCGAGGTTACACAGAGCTCTTCCTCGGGTCACAGCTCTCTGAAGCTTGAAAGCTTGTCTCTCTCACCACCAGAAGTTGGTCCAATAGAAAATATTCCCGCACCCGCCTTCTCTCACTAATATCCTCGGACCAACATGGCTACAACAACACTGCATGCATGCAATGGGCAGAAAGTAGCCAGAAGGCAAAATAAAATCAGCAGACAGTGAGAGAAGTGTTGTGAGCATGGCCATAGGAGGGAACAGAGGCAGAACTCCTTGGGGCACAGGACCATCTGGAAAGGGAGGCTTGGATGGAAAGTACCTTCTGTTGTATGTCTCTACTTTGTTCAGGGAAACAGGCATTGTGTACATTTTTTAAATAAACAGGATTGCCAAAAAAAAGATCTGATTCATCTCATGTAATCAATTTCTCCTCCCAAAGGAAACAACTTAATGAGGCCCTGAACCACTGGGGCCCGGGACCCATACAATAACATACAGTACCTACAACTTGAGAATCTCAAAGCACTTTACAACATTAATGAAGTAAGCCTTAAAACAATCATCCAGGAAACATTTTATTCCTAATTCACATATGGAAAGAGGAAGCATAGAGGTGTTAAGTGTTTTGCCCAAGATCAAATAGCAAGTCGACAGCAGAGCTTGAAACTAACTTGGGTCTCCAGCCTTCCAATCATGTGGTTTAGCCATAAGAACATCCTTCCCTATTTGCATCCAGACACACAGTGCCCTTTAATACATATTTTTAAAAAGGAGTACAGAGATTTTGAATTGTATAAGTTTTCACCACTATATGAGCTCTACAAGTGACAACTGCTTAGCTTAGCTTCTCTGAGCTGTCAAAGAGGCACTCTTTAACATGAAATATATCCTCATGAGAAAGTTTATTTAGGGCAAAATACTCTTCTCAAAGTCTCAATGTACACCTCTCATCTTCACTGTAAAGCTCAACATGGATGCTCTGCAGTCACTGGGCCAGGTCCTCAGCTGATGCAAATCAGCATAGCTCCACTGAAATCAATGTGGCTACATCAATTTACACCTGTTGAGGATCTGATTCATTGTACATATTTTCCACTGCCACAAATGCAAGCTTTGGACTTGGAACAAGAGCAAAAAGTACTATAGAAACCTTCAATGTGATTAAAGGATGGACAGTGTGGACCAAAGAAGAGACTCATCCTGAAAATACAGACTCTGAACAATGATTGCAAACGTATTCACTATCTATGGAACAAATTCTGAACACAATCTCAATGTGGGCTGCATATGTCTGCATCCAAACACTAAATTTGTTCTTCTATTAATACAGTGGCTGAATTTCACTGCATATGTAGTCTAATCCTACACAGTCATTTTAACTTGTCTCACATTAGACAAAGAAGACACACTGGAAAGCTGTCCCCAATCCCCTCACCGCATGGACTTTAGGATTTTTGCATCTAGATCCACTATGAAGCTCAGGCCTACCTCTATTACTGGCCCAAATCAAAGCCCAAGGTGCAGACTCTCCCGGGGGGTGGGAGAGGAAGAGGGAAGATTTGGATTCAGACCCATGATTCAGGCTTATATCTAAACAAAAAAATATTTGAAGTCAAGCTAAGCTAAGACACCCCTTCAGAGAGGTCATAAAAAAAAACAAGAATGAGTCTGTATGAACCTCTGGAGACTGAAAAATATGTCTACTGAATGTTTTATTTGCTTTTATTTGCCATACAACCATTATGACCTTAATGGAATTCAATCATAATACAGCATAAATATACATCCAGCTTTAAGTACTGTGGGCAGAATATTATGTCCCGTATATTAAAATACTGATAACTATTAACACATTTTATTTGAGCTTACTTTAAAATCTTACATGTTACTTAAATCATTCCTAGCAAATGTGTGCTCAGTGCATACCACACATGCCTTGATGCTTTAAATTTGTTTGTACAGCTGTGAAATTCTCAAATTAACTATCTGTCAGGAAAAGTAAAATATTGCCTGGAGAGTCAGGAGATGAAATCTAAGCCAGTGGGAGAAAATTACAAAATGGCATCCTGCAATATGAATCACTTTTATGGAATTGCACTTGTTGTAATAAGAAGTTTCTGGGCAGCGAGTCATTAACTGCAACATGGGTAGTTTCAGACATTTACTACTGTACAAGTCTCTGGCATTTATTAATATGACTATCTCTGTATCTGCCAGTTTACTAAACCTGCAGGATTATGACTCATTTGACATTGCAAACAGCACACATTATGCTTCTGAAAGAAAAATGCAGCCCCTCTTGCAGAATGCATTCTACACTGACTGCGCTCCAGGGTCTCCAGCAGTCCATGTGCAGACAAAGTTCCCATTAATGCCAGGAGGAGTTTTGACTGATTCAACAGTGCAGGATCAGACCTCTAATCAATATAGACCATGAACAGAATTTTTAAAAGCCCCTATGGGCCAGATTTTCAAAGATGCATAAAGACACACAAAGGCACTAAGTAGGATTTTAAGGAACACATAAGTACCTAATTCAAAAGAGGTGCTTTCAAAAATCCCAGTGGTTACCTTTCTGCATCTTTATGTGACTAAATACCTTGGAAAATCTGCCCCTGAATAATCATAATAATAATCAGCCTAAATCTATGGGGCTAAGGAATTAGGCTCCTAAATAACTTATACATTTTTGAAAATTTGACCTCGTATTTGACCTCAGAGAATTTCTTTCAAATTTGTCCCTCAGGGAGGCAGGATTTTGCTGTGCTTGCCTGCGGAAGTATCAGAGAATTCACCCCCAGAAACCAGGGATCCCTCAAGACCCATGCAGAGCCTATGCTTTTATGCTGGCTTCTGGCTCCTCACTTCCTTTTCCAGCTTCTTGTTCAGCCAGGGAATTTCCAGCCCACTGCTTCTTCTGGAGGTATCCTAATACCACAGGGATGCGTCTACATCACAGAGGGGAAAGCAATTTAATTAATGCTGTCAGGGTCCTCCAGGTTTGGAGAGAGGATAATGCTGTAGAAACAGCCATTGGTTCACTCCCTCCTAATTCTTGCAGTCCCTCACCCACAAAGGCCAATTCTTGTGGGGCTCCTATGCAGTTGAGGAAAAGGGAGGGGAACAATCCCATCAAAGCAGTACTCCCCAAGCTGCCAAATCCTCCTGGATTTTTTTTTACCCTCCTATAACTAAAAGGACCAGATTGTGATACTACCTTGCAGTAGGAATGGGACTGCTTATGGTGTAAAAGCATTACTCAGGCTCAATAAGGGTATCGCAATCTGGCTCCATGCAATTCCAATGAACAAATGAGCAATAACTTCCTTCAGTGATTCAGTGTGTGCATTATCCAGTTTTAATGCATTCCTAGATGTGTTACTGGACATGACACCAAAGGCAGACAACTAAAAGGCTTTTAGAAGGGCACAGGGATTAGCAATATACACCTGAGATAACAGGATGTATCTTTTTCCTTAAACTTGTAAAAATGAATTAAACCCAAAGTATTTCATGGAGCCTGAATTACCATTTGAGAAGCAGCTCACACAGAAGGGAGAGCTCCACGTTTGGAAGTAGTTTAAATTCTCTCTAGTCTTTAGGATTATGGCAGTACCTTGTGGGATTTTTCCATTATCTGTCTCCCCTGGTCTCACCCTACACTGTCTGCCTCCCCCTCACTCAGCTTTGGCCTGGCTGCTGCCTCCAAGCCAGTTATTCTAGCTGCCATTCCTTTTATATCAGTCAGCTTCTATTTTTTTTTTTTTTTTTAAGGATCTAAGTGCTTTCTCTATTTTAATAGAAGCTGGAGTGTCTAATAGACCTAGCTGCCAAAAATGTCATCTTCAAGGGGGTTGCTGGGTGAAAGCCTGTTATGTTTCTTTATTCCTATGCACTGAGTAACAATCTAATGGCTCCAGAATACCACATATATTATTAACATGGTATACAGTAATGGTTCCAGAGAGTATTGTAGAATTCTTACTATGCTAAATTTCATACACTATGATTCTCATATAAATTTCCTTGGCACCAAGAGTCAAATTTTCCAGTTGTGGAGTCTACTGCCTAGGACTGCTACATTAGGGAATTACAATATGAAAGGATAAACAGACCCCTAATAGTTTGTAATGACACACAGCCATTACACTGTCATTTCTTTGAATTCTTATTATTCCAAATATGAAATATACATTGAGAAATAGCTTTGGACTGAGATTTTTCTATGTTATTTCAATTTGTTATACCAGTCTGACAAAGAAAATTACCTATACATCTAAATAACTACAGTATAACAGATTGCCAAAGTTCTAATTGTCCTATTCTTTACCTGCTGCCATACTTACTCCAAAGAGTGAGTTCAGTGAATTTTGGCTCTTTTAGGACCAGATTCTCATGTGGTGTTAGTGTAAGCCCAGAATGTCACAAGATCTGAGGACGTGGCCCTACATTTTGATACATTTCCTGTTAATCTTTGCTAACATCATCTCTCTCCCCAAGCAACAGCAGATAACAAAGGTGTGTGATAATGTGATGATGCAGAAAACCAAAGTGCAGGTGTCCAACAGAATTGCATTGCTTGAGGTATTGATTTCATAAAATATTTGTTAAATTGTAACTACTGGCTAATTCATCTTGATTCAAAAACCTGTCTCATCCAACTATTAAATTCCTCAATAGTCTATATAGAACAGGGGTCGGCAACGTTTGGCACGTGGCTCGCCAGGGTAAGCACCCTGGCGGGCCGGGCCAGTTTATTTACCTGCTGACGCGGCAGGTTCGGCCGATCGCGGCCCCCACTGGCCGCGGTTCGCCGTCCCGGGCCAATGGGGGTGGCGGGAAGCCGCGGCCAGCACATCGCTCGCCCGTGCCGCTTCTCGCCGCCCCCATTGGCCCAGGACGGCGAACCGCGGCCAGTGGGGGCCGCGATCGGCCGAACCTGCCGCGTCAGCAGGTAAATAAACTGGCCCGGCCCGCCAGGGTGCTTACCCTGGTGAGCCGCGTGCCAAACGCTGCCGACCCCTGATATAGAAAGTAGGAAAGGGGAGGAGAAAGTAAAGATAGAATCATAGAACTGTAGGGCTAGAATGGACCTCAAGAGGTCATCTAGTCCATCCCTTCTGAAAGTTTATGCCAACCTGTGCAAATGACTGACTTTCTGGCTCACCAAGAGACATCAGAACTCTATAAAGGAGAGCTACCAATGGTAGTTCTACGTCAACATTTTAGGTGGACCACCGTAACTTGCATTAAACTTTCTTCTTTAATGTGATAAATAAACAAACTGTGGTAAATAGAGGGGGTCATAGAATAGGAAAAATTTCCACAAAGTGTCTTTTTTGTCAAAAAATTCAAATTTGCAATTTTTTTGATCCGCCCTAGTGATTAATAATTGATAGAACTTAAGTAAAACTCATAGCTGCCAAATTTTGCACAGCCCCAGGTGTGACATTTTATGCAAACTGTATGATAAACTAATCTGCATCTGGATTAGAAGATTTTAAGGCCAGAACAGACCACTCCAATCATCTTAATGTGATCTCTTGCACAGCACAGACCATAGAATTTCAACAAGTGGTTTCTTCATCAAGCCCATAAGTTCTGGTTGAGCGAGGGCATAAGTTTTACAAAGAAATCCAATCCTGATTTAAAGACTTCAAGTGATGGAAAATCTACCATATCCTAAAGTATGTAGTTCCAAAGGTTAGTTACTTCCACTATAAAATATGTGCACCTTATTTCTAGTCTGAATTTGTCTAGCTTCAGCTTCCAGCCATTGCATCTTGTTATGCCTTTGTTAGACTAAAGAGCTATCTACTATCAGAAATCTTTTCCCTATATAAGTACTTATAGACTGAACTCTTAACCTGCTCTTCGTTAATTTCTTTAGCATCTCATTGTAAAGCATATTTTCAAGATCTCAGATCATTCCTACTGCACTTTTCTGAACCCTTGCCTATTTGTCAACATCCTTTTCAAAGTGTTGACACCAGAACTGATGATAGTATTCCAGTAATGGTCTTACCAATGCTTTAGAGAAAGGAAATAACACCTCCCTACTCCTACTCGATATTCCGTTGGTTATATATACACTACCCTAGCATTTGCTTTCTTAGCCGCTGCATCACACTGAAAACTTATGTTTAACTTATCTATCATGATCCCTAAGTCCTTTTCTGAGTCATTGGTTTCCAAAATACAGTCCTACATTCTTGGTTCCTAGACAAATGGCTTTGCATTTAGCTGTAGTAATGCATGTTTGTTCAAGAGATGAGATCTAGATCGCTCTGTAGACCTGACCTGTCATCATTTATCACTGCACCAATTTACGTGTCTTGTGTTTGTGAGTTTTGCATATGTACAAACATCTGCATATGATCATAAACTTTAACTTATGGTCAACACATCCTGCCTCAGTCAGTGGCAAGTGAAGGACAGGAACTGCAGAAAATCTGGCAGCTTGTGGCTAGTGTAGGTGGGAGTGACTCTGAGGAGCTGCTAGGATAGATGGCAGGTAAGCCCCAGACGGTGTCTGAGATGGATGGGTGCTGAACAAACAAAGGGTGTCTGGGGCTAGGTGGGTGCTGGAGGGAGTCTGGGATTGCTGAAGAGGAGGAATCAGGGAAAACTGGGATTCTCAGAGAGGACTGGGTGTCCACTTTTGGAGGGGGAGGGGCTAGGAAAACCTGTTTAGAGGTAATCTGGAGACTCAGAGGAGTTGGCTGGATTCATAGGGGGAAAGCCAGATGTTGGGATAGGTGACTGTCTGGTAGGATGCTGGGGATTCTGGTGCTAGTACTAGGCCCCTCACCTCTGCCCTATGACTGCCTTCTTCTCTTCTCCCCTACCGTGATTCAGCATGGGGAGACAGACAGGCCACATGGCTGCCTGGCTTCAGGCAGAGCAAGCGCTACAGTGATCACAGACGGCCTGTAACAGCAACTGCCGACATTCCTGCAGCCCAGATCCAATTGAATGTGTGGCAAATGTTACCAAAATTATTACAGGTGAAGATGTGTAGGATGGAAAGAGCCAAGCTTGACTCTCAGAGCTCAGGCTTTGTTTTCAGGACTGGTGGTTAAAAAAACCATCTTTTTTTATTTGTACACTGAGTTCATTTGATAGGGAACTCACTGAAAGACAATGAACATGAAATTCCACAATGTCATTTTTACAAGGTTACTTTGAAGAGCAGAACAAGACTTTAGGGCTGATCAAAAGTTTACTGAAGCGAACAGAAAGACTTTCATTGTCCCCAATGGTCTTTGAGGCAGTCCATTTAAGAACACATTTCAAAGCAACCTTTGCTGCTCTTCTGTGGCTTCCAGGCTGTTCATTGAAGTGCTGCTGCAACAGAGCCTTTAATGGAATGTGCATTACATTGTCAAGGATACCAGCACGATTACTAAAATAGCTCATTTTTGTGAAAGAATTGGCATATAAGAAAAAGCACTCAGCATTTGGAGGAATGTACACTGATTTTACTAGAGTTTTATTTTCTCATTTTTCTATGTGGAGTAGTGGTCCCAGGTTCCACGGGGTAGAGCCTCCACAAACAAAACCTCTGAAACTCTCAAATACAATTAGATCCATGAAGTTACAGATCCTAAATGCTGATAGCGCATGTGACATGTTATCTAAGACTTACTTTGCCAGGCTTGTTTGCATCAAAACTGTTTTCTTTAAATTTCTCTTGTAGGGTCTCAGCTAGTCGACACAGCAAGGCACCATTATCCAACTTCTCCATAAAAGTTTCTGCTGTTATCTCCCTACCTGAAAGGCAAGAAGAAAATTAACATGGCAAAAAAGGATGCCTGTGTCAACACAAGAAATGTAAATAATGGATTTGCAAGGAAAATCCATAAACCAAACCCCATTGAAGTCAATGGGAGTCTTTCCATTAACTTCAATGGGCTTAGAAACAAGCCCTAACTGAATAACTCACATTACACTGAGTTTTTATCATTTAGTCTTGCTGCTATTTTCCTGGCACTGAGACACAATTTTTTGGATACATTTTTTGGTTGGATAATTTGATGTTTTCTTTGGGATGGTATATTTTTAAACATTCATCTTGTCAAACAACACATTTTTGTAGAATGAGTCCAACTAATATGCCAGATTCTGTTAATCTTATTTTACCATTTCTGACTATACAGGACCACTTTTTTATTTTAGTGACATTAAAAAGGTGCCAGATTGACAGCCCTGCAGCATAATGTCTTAAATTTATCCTCAGAACAACTACACTGCAAGCTTCACCCTCACTCCCAATAGTCCCCAGCTTTAGAGATGAGAGGTTAATTTCTATTTCATTGTTAATTTAGGATTTGATCCTGGAAGGTGCTGACAATTTTCTGTCAAAATTGTTTTTTGAAGGAAAATGGAGTTTGACAAAATGAATTTTGTCATTAAATGAGTGTCTACTTTCCATGGAAAATTACCAATTTATTTGGTCTAAAAACTAAATGCTCATAAACAAAAATATTTTGATTTTGGTAATGCTGTCACATTGCTTCATGAGGATTGAAGTTTAGTTGCCTCATTTCCCCATTGATCTCTACAGGCTGGGCTCCCTAGTGGATTATATCTCACATGATACACTGCTTCCACTCTCCAAGACAGGACATCCTGGTGCATCATAGCAGATGTAATCCAACCAGGGTGCCAAACCTATAGATAAGCTTGGAAGGATTAGACTTTTATCAGTAAGTGTCAGTAAACATGAATTTCACTATACACGGACAAAACGATAAAAATATTTCCACTGATAGTAACTGAAATTTACAGATAGGCAAAGAAAGAAAATGCTGCTTGAAAACTTAAGAATTTGATTTAAGAATACTTAATTTGACATGTGTAGTTGACAATTTTGTTTTAACTGTTATAAAACTTTTGAATCTCAATGCCTACTGTCATTAAAATAATTATTTTCTGATACCCCCCCATAATTTCCTGCAAGTGTGAAAACTAAAAATAGATAAAAACAGTAAAATGATTTAAAATAATCAATATTACCAATCAAAATTATATAAAATATAAAAATTGAATTCTGCCAAGCTTTGCTATAGAGGAGGAAATGAAGTAACTGAACTTCAGTATCAGGCAGATTAACTGAAACTATAATTAAAAAAAAAATCAAATATCAGACACAGGTGAGCACAATATTGGAGAAGATCAACATGGCTTTTGTACAGGGAAATCATGCCTCACCAACATATTAGAATTCCTTGAGGGGTTCAACAAATATGTGGACAAGTGCGATCCAATGGATATAGTGTACATGGGCTTTCAAAAAGCCTTTTGACAAGATCCCTCACCAATGGCTTTTAAGCAAAGTAGGCAGTCATAGAATAAGAGGGAAGGACCTCTCTTCGATCAGTAACTGGTTAATAGCTAGAAAACAAAGGGCAGGGATAAATGGTCAGTTTTCACCGTGGAGAGTGGTAAATAGCGGGGTCCCGCAAGGAAATGTACTGGGACCTGGGCTGTTCAACATATTCATAAATTATCTGGAAAAAGGGGTAGACAGTGAGGTGGCATAGTTTTCAAACAATACTAAATTACTTGAGACAGTTAAATCCATGTCTGACTGCGAAGAGTTATGAAGGGATCTCACAAACCTGAGTGACTGGGCAAGAAAATGGCAGATGAAATTCAGTGTCGATAAATGCAAAGTAATGCACATGGGAAAACATAATCCCAACTGTACATACAAAATGATGGGGTCTAAATTACCTGTTACCATTAAAGAAAGAGATCTTGGAGTCATTGTGGATAGTTCTCTGAAAACAGCTGCTCAATGTTCAACGACAGTTGAAAAAGCTAACAGAATGTTAGAAATCATAATAAGACAAGAAATATCATGCTATAATTCCATGGTATGCCCACACCTTGAGTACTGAGTGCAGTTCTCATCTCCCCAACTCAAAAAAGATATATTAGAATTAGAAAAAGTACAGAGAAGGGCAACAAAAATGATTAAGAGTCTGGAACAACTTACATCTGAGAAGAGATTAAAAAGACGGACTCTTCAGCTGAGAAAAGAGATGAGTAAGGGGAGATACGATAACGGTCTCTAAATTTATGAATGATGTGGAGAAAATGAATAAGGAAGGGTTATTTACCTCTTCACATAACACAAGAACCAGGTCACCCAATGAAATTAATAGGCAGCAGGTTTAAAATATAAGGAAGTACTTCACACAATGCATAGTCAACCTTTGGAACTCGTTGCCAGGGATGGTGTGAAGGCCAAAAGTATAACTGGGTTCCAAAAAGAATTAGATGAATTCATGGAGGATAGATCCACCAAAGGCTATTAGCCCCATGCACTAGTTGTCCCTAAATCTCTGATTGCATACAATAATACAATGCAGTACATACAATAATAATCATTTTTAAAAACTGTCTCACACTTCCATTAAAAAAAAAAAGGAGAGAGGGGAGAAAAGAGAGAGGTTGGATTGTTTTGTTTTGAACCACATTCCCTTTCTTTTTAAATAAATCCCTTTAAAACAAAATAATTTTTTGAAATATTTCATTTTGTATTTTTTGTCCAAAAATATACAAACCAGACCAATTTTAATCAAATTTTAATTTACAAAAGCACAAAAATCAAAAGGATACTACAGTAGGATTTATCTGACCACGGCTTTGAAATTGTTGGAAAGGTTTTAGGTACTTTGACAATAATGTAACACCTTGAAGGAAAACAGTCCCCAGTGTTCTTCATTTTGTAGGCTAAAACCAGAGAGGAATAAAATAAGATCTTTAAAGCATGTGATTCTCAGATGCAACAATAGACTCACTTTTCTGGTTCAAGTTAAACTTGTTATTTCTGATACATTTATTCTTTCAAGAACATCTGTTTGACGTAAAACCTTTTTTTCCATTCATTTTTTAGCCTTGATTCTCTCCACTGTAGATTTCATATTGTAGTCTCTAGTGTATATAATGACTTCTGCAGGTGGCAGAAGAGCAGTAGCAGCACTGCATCACAATAGAAGTCTGTGCATAACTGACATTATTTTAGTGGTGCATGCAGCTCTTCTGGAGCCAGGAATTAAATTAATAGCCCCCAGACACAAAAAAGTCAGCATGCCAGTGCCTTAATACCTTCACCACCATGTTTGGCCTACATTTTCTATTGTTAATAATGAAAAATATTTTCCATTTTGTCCCTTCGGTCGAAGGTGCCGAAACTATCAGAAAGCTAATTTAAAGAATGGACATATTAGAAGCTGTTTTATTTTAAAAGGCAGCATTATATGTGAATATAGAACTCTATTGTAAGATATATACATTAGTTTCTTTAACCATAACTGAAGTTTTATTGTTTTAAATGCAAACTCTTTAGGATTTTCTATATAGGTAAAATAACCCGCATTTTAAATGCCTATGATTTATGGATTTGGCTATTCTCTTGGCTGCTTTTATAAATCTGATTAAAGCAATAAGCTTAAAATATATATTCCTTTTTAAACAGATGCAGAAAAAATGCTTTCTATCTTCTCTTGCCATTTAACAATACAATTACATTAGCAGTTTGATTATTGCATTTTTATATATTAAGCTGGAATATTTTAGTTCTGCTGCCTTTTATGAATGCTGAAAGAAAGTTCTGCATTGAACATCTGTATTTAATGAAAAATATATTAGGTGTTAGCTTTCAATTCACTGTATTTTATGGCCCCAAAAGGTGGCATTTCTTTGCTAAAAGAGACACCATGACATATTTAACAGTTGAAATGTATTGATTCAAATGAGAGTTATGTTCATAGCTAGGGGACAAAAAATGGCTTCATATATTTGGATGGAAGAAACATTAAAATCCATTAAAAAGATCTTTAAATGAGCTATAATTACAAGAAGGCAGTTGCAATGTGCATAGGATGGTAACAACATAATCTATAATAAAAACTAATGCTAGAAGCATGCAAACAGGAAAATAAAGTCTTCTTCAATATAGCAATCATTGGGACTATTTGCATGAATTAGGATAGCTGCTTACATAAACAAGGGTTATTTAGATCAGGCCCCAGATCTTGCTGATGCTGGATTGGGTTTTGCAATTCAGTTTTGAGAATCTTTAGCAGTCAAAGCATGGGAGCCAAGGGGCTCTGGCTGCTATAGTAGGTTTTGAAATGTCACTCCAGCCTATGTACTTACAATAAGATTATCAATCATTAACATTTAAAAACACAAATAAATATAATGTCATAAACTAAAGGTTTGTAAATTGAGACATTTGGACCAGATTGTCCGGTCTGGCTGAGCTGTGTTTTGCACTGGAACTAATTCTGGAGCCAGCTGGAGACCATTTCTACTCCCAGCATAACCAGGAACAAAGTAAGGGCTCCTCTAAGGCACACCAGCAGGAACTTCTCTAGTAATCAGAGACCACTGAAGTGCAAGCAATTTGGCCTGCACCTTTTCACACCTATTCTACCCCAACATGCCCCCAACATCAGGGAGCTGAGAGCAGGTGGTGTAGATACATATGTGAAATCTCCAACTGCCTCAATAGGACCAGAGCAGCAGAAAGCAGCCAGTACTGCTGCCAAAGCCCTAGCCCTCTGTCTTCATCATCACCTACAATCTAATATATAATGCTGAAGCTGTAAAGTTTTTTTGATTGTCCACTCATTCACACCTGGGTAAATCAGGAGTAACTCCATCCAAGTGAGCTGATGCAAAATTAGTGTAGGAGAGGAGGATCAATCTCCATGTGGAATATAAATCACATTAATATGCTTAGCTGGGTAATAATCAGATTAACACCACCTGAGTGTAATAGTAATGATTATAAAATTCAAGTGAGGTATCTTCAAAACTATCAGAATTTCTTACTGAAACACACCCAAAACCAGTGGGCCATAAACCCGGTTTTCCAAGGATGACCTTCAGAAAGAGCATTTGTAACGAGGGTATGTCTACATTGCAACGTAAGCCCAGGGTTCGAACTCAAGCTCAAGCCTAACCCCCCTTCTATATACACACAAATCGTGCTAAGCCAGGGCTAAGACCCAGGGTCCCAGGACCCCACAAGGATGGAGGGTCTGAGCCTGAGTCAAGCTGGGACCCAGGGTTTAAGTACTATTGCTTTGCATTGTAAATGCAGCCCCACTGAACTCATGCTCTGGGAAGCCATCAAAAGTATTCCACAGTTCCATGGGCTGACTTTCGTTGTCCTCTGGACAGTCAACTTTGGTGAGCAGTCAAGTTTTGTCAGACTGCGCTACAAACAAAGGGCTAATGTGGCCACGTTTTGGGAGAGTGTTAGGAAGTCTGGGATATATGTGGTCAGAGTTAGGACCATATAATGCAGTGTAGATGCTGGAGCCCAGGTTGGGACCCGGGGTTCAACAATTAAGAACATAAGAACATAAGAATGGCCATACTGGGTCAGACCAAAGGTCCATCCAGCCCAGTATCCTGTCTACCGGCAGTGGCCAATGCCAGGTGCCCCAGAGGCCCAGAGGGAGTGAACCTAATAGGTAATTCCTAACCTAGGGTTACAAATCAGTGTAGATGCTCAAGCCCTAGGTTAACAAACCCAAGGTCTGCTAACTCAAATTCTACTAACCCTGGGA
The DNA here is from genome assembly GCF_028017835.1 of Emys orbicularis. Classification (NCBI taxonomy): domain Eukaryota; kingdom Metazoa; phylum Chordata; order Testudines; family Emydidae; genus Emys; species Emys orbicularis. The sequence goes on along the minus strand of NC_088686.1, from coordinate 89,680,773 downwards.
TTACATTGCAGTATAGCTGTACCCTAAGACTATATTGACTATTTATGGATGAATTAATGAAGACAATATTTTGCTAAATAGAAAAGGCCTGGTTGTTCTGTCTACATTGGATGGGGCAGGAAACACTCACTAACATTCATAGCTGTCATCTGTGTGTTGAAAAATGTTAGCAAAAGGCAAGAGATACATTGTCCTTTCCATGAATAGTGCTCAGATAACAGACACGGTAATACATTTTGCTACATAGAACCATTTCAAAAAGACACAAAACAAAGAACTGATGAAGGGTCATGAAATTCCAGATGTATTAATGCAAAGTGTAAGGGAAGACTTATTTTAATATGCAAAGAGGTTTCTCTATTGTAAATTGATTATTACTTTAAAATCACTAGCAAACACAAGAAACACAAGATGGCAATTACCCATTGCAGTATGTCAACCATATAACACTACAAGTTGAACTTACTGTCAAGAGATCCCAGTTTTCATGTGCAGACTTCTAAGAATTCCCTAAGACCCATTTGTGCAATGAAGTCATGGGATTACTAAGAGAACCATTTAGACAGTGAAAAATCTCTTGAAGACATCTATACGTGACGATAGTGACCCATATATAGACCTGTTGAACCTATGAAATACACCAACAGAAGGATGGGCTTCCCCAGTACTCATGCACACAGGTGCACACAGATGGGAATGGTGGGTCATTACACTAATTGAATCTATTTCCCCATGTTAAGTTATCCTCACACCTTCTATGGGTCATCTCGATTATCACTTCAAAAGTTTTTTTTCTCCTGCTGATGATAGCTCATCTCAATTGATTGGCCTCTTACAGTTGGTATGGCTACTTCCATCTTTTCATGTTCTCTGTATGTATAAATATCTTCTTTCTGTGTGTTCCATTCCATGCATCCAATGAAGTGGGCTGTAGCCCACGAAAGCTTATGCTCAAATAAATTTGTTAGTCTCTAAGGTGCCACAAGTACTCCTGTTCTTTTTACAGATGAACAAGGATTTTACTTCCCACAAGACCTCTTTTGCTCAAACTGAAGCAGATACCAGACTTAAAAACAAAACAGGAATCAAAGCAAAAAAGACAACAATTTTACAACAGGCATACAGAACCATTGTTCAGGTTGACAAGAAGGTGATTAACTCACTTTAGAACAGACGATAAAAGCTGGAAGCCAGCGAGTTTTGGCTCCCACAAGAGACAAGAGATCTTATATTGTGAAAAGTCAACAGCAGAGAAATAATCAATGTCTACTTGAAATGAAATACCTAAGACATCCCAAAGGCATGTTGGGTCAGAAGGAAAAGAGGTGAAAACTCAAGGAACATGCAAAAGAATGAGAATCCTTCTGTGTCAGTGCCAGAAGAATCATTAGAGGCACCAAAACCACCGATGGCTTGATTTTCAGATATGTTGAATACCTACATCTCCAACTGACAGGAGCTGCAGGTGCTCAGCACTACTGAAAATCAGGTCCCTTTTAGACACAAACATCAGGAAGGATGACAAGTCCAAGTAGCACCTGGCTAAAGTGAAAGTATAAGATGCCTAAAATGAAAGTAATGTTACCAACTAGGCCTAATCAAAACATTTTTCAATCAAAATTTGAAATATTAAAATTTTCATCAACTTTACAAATTTTGAAATCTTTTAAACCAGCTCTACTAGTAGCTGTGCTTTGAGAAAACCAACAAAAGACACACAAGGTTGTGATCAGATGTAACTGACTCAACAAATAATTGAGGGCAAAAATCTATTTAAAAGTTAAATATCCATAAAAGGGGATTAAGGGAGGAAGTAAGGAAAAAGAATGTAATGTTTCTGTATGAAGGCTGTATACTAATGAGATTATGTAATAATAGTATGGCAAGATTATGCTAATTCCATGTTAAGCATGTGAGCATGCCCAGTGTGAAACAGAAGTTTCCAGAAGTTCAAGGAGAACTAAGCTCAGTGCTTGTGAAGTAGAAAATATATGCTGGGCTTCCTCCCCTGACAAACCTGGCTCCTGAGTGCTTCATAAAGCATTACAACAAACTATCAAGCTAAAAAGCTCAAAACACCTACTCCACAGAGCTAATTGAACCATACTCTTAAATCTAGTACTTCAGTGACCTCTAAACTGGACAGGGCTCAGAAGGGCTGCCACCTTATACAGTAGACCTCATTGTTATTAAACTCAGAATTGGGGTGACAGGGCCAAAGCCAACTGTTCAAGAGTCTCTGCAAAGCCCTGGGATTTACCCTAGCCCAGGGGTCGGCAACGTTCGGCACGCGGCTCGCCAGGGTAAGCACCCTAGCGGGCCAGGCCAGTTTATTTACCTGCTGACGCGGCAGGTTCGGCCGATCGCGGCCCCCACTCACCGCGGTTCGCCATCCTGGTCCAATGGGGGCGGCGGGAAGCGGCACGGGCCAAGGGATGTGCTGGCCGCGGCTTCCCGCCACCCCCATTGGCCCGGGACGGCGAACCGCGGCGAGTGGGGGTCGTGATCAGCCGAACCTGCTGCGTCAGCAGGTAAATAAACTGGCCCGGCCCTCTAGGGTGCTTACCCTGGTGAGCCGCGTGCCGAACGTTGCCGACCCCTGCCCTAGCCCATTAAATTTGATCTGTGGTTTTATGTGGCTTCATATTTGGCAGCCTGGTTCAACCAACCTTGAAAAGAAGTGGGAATCGGAAGGTACTGAAGTTCCTATCAGGAGTAACGAGGCAATGGACATTACACTTTAAAAGAGATTAAGGACTTGTCTTCACTACAGAGTAAGTTGATCTAAGTTACGCTACTCCAGCTACGTGAATAACATAGCTGGAGTCGACATAGCTTAGGTCAACTTAGTGCAGTGTCTTCACAGCACTGGGTCGACAGGAGACACTCTCCGGTCAACCTCCCTTACACTTCTCGGAGAGCTGGAGTACCAGGGTTGACTGGAGAGTGCTCTGCTATCGATTTAGCAGATCTTCACTAGACCCGCTAATTCAATCCCTGTTGCATCGATTGTATCAGGGTCAATCTCCCTGGTAGTGGAGACCAGCCCTAAGTAACTGCTGGAACATAGGCTAGCTTATAGACAGTTTGGGAGTAAAGTGAAATATCCCTGTTTGGGACTTGACACACGGACTCTGCATTCCCAATACACCATCTTTTCCAGCTATCCAGTGTAGAAGGCAGAGGCCATGGCCCAGATCTTCAAAGACATTTAGGAGCCGTTTATTTCAGTGGGAGTTAGGCACCTAAATATTTTTGAGGATCTGGGACCACAACCTTCTTCAGCAAAGAACTTAAGTGCATGCTTAACTTAAAGCACATGGCAGTCCCATTTCAAAAGAACTCAGCTCCCACTGGAACAACCATGCTGGGTGCTGATCCCTTTTGAAAATCTGCTCCATAATTTCACAATGGGAATTATTGGGTGCTGACTATTTCTGAAAACCAGGCTTTTATTTAGATACCTAAACACAAGCTCTTTTGAAAACAAGGTCCTAAGCATGATTCTGAGCACTGGAAAAATGTTGCCTTTATTGTAGTGTACAGAATGATAATTATAAAGAAGGGAAGCGGGGAGTGGAATCTATTAAGAGAAAACAATATATGGGAGTAAATTTAAAAGCCACTAAATAAAAAATAAACAAATAAACAAACACAAAGAGCTGAGAGTACACATCCATGTCAGAGCTAAAAATATTTTCCAAATAAAAGGTACAAATATTGTAGTCCCTACTCAAGCAAAAGTCTGATTGTGACACCTTCCCCAATATGAGGCAATCTGAGAACTCAGAGAGAGTGATTGTTTAGACTACCTGAATTATTGATTTTAGGAATGTGGCACTTCCTTTTATTTCTTGTTCTGCATTTTTATGTATGCACGTGAAATGGAATGCAGCCACATGTATACAGACTCTGCAGTTGTCAGAAATAGTCCTTTGAGCAACTCTGAGAAGTGCACTCCACTGAGATAGCGTCACAGATAATCAGCAGAATGTGTGCTTAAACTACCAGGATCTCCTTGAAGATAATTTTAAAATAAAAAAAATAAAAAAATGTAGGATTGAAAGAGATCATCTAGTTCATCCCCCACACTGGGGCAGGGCTAAGTATAACTAGACCATCTCTGTATCTAAGCCTGTTCTTAAAAAATCTCCAATGATGGAGCCTGCCTATGTAATCTGTTCCAGTGCTGAATTGCCCTTATAGTTAGAAAGTTTTTCCTAATATCTAAGCTAAATCTCCTTCGCTGTAAATTAAGCCCATTACTGCTTGACCTACACTCGATGGACATGGAGAACAATTGATTACGGTCCTCATCACAACAGCCCTTATCATAATTTGAAGTCTGATGTTGCCCCTCAGCCTTCCTTTCTCTAGACTTAACATGCCCCATTCTTTCAATCTTTCTTCATAGGTCATGTTTTCTAAATCTCTTATTTTTGGGTCTCTCCTCTGCACTCTCTCCTATTTGTCCACATCTTTCTTGAAGTGTGGTGCCAAAAACTGGACACAGTACTCCAGCTGAGGCTCACCAGTGTAAAACAATTACATCCAGTGCCTTATACAAGACACTCCTGTTAATGCATCCCAGAATGACATTTGCCTTTTTTTGAAACTGCATTGCATTATTGACTCATTCAATGTATAACCCCAGATCCTTTTCTGCAGTAGTGCTGCCTAGCCAAGTTATTCATGTTATTCTTCATGCTGAATCAAATCAAAGGGACATTGTTTTAACTCTTCAGAGTTAATGGGGGATAGGGGGTCAAAGAATGACTTTGACTAAAAAACTAAAAAACAAAAACAAAAAACTACCATACACAGCAACACTACACATCTCAGTCTTCTCTGAGTTCCTCATCTATTTCAAATCACAAATTCAAGTTGCATTGCCCAGCTCTCCTGAATCTACTGTCAAAACCTCTATTTACATTTACAGTCTCAGCCAGTACATTGTCATGGTTTTCAGTTTGTAATTCTGAGCTTAAATCATTGAAGCTGGAAGCAAAACTACTGTCACCTTTATTTCCATTGATCGCTATTTGCCTCTGCAAATGAAATTCCAGAGATACACCTGCCCCATTCAGTAAATAGATTCAGACAGTACTCTTGGAAAAAGAAGATATTTTATGTATTTGTAAAACTCTATTCAGTAGAACCTCAGAGTTATGAACACCTTAGTTACGAACTGACCAGTTAACCACACACCTCATTTGGAACTGGAAGTACACAATCAGGCAGCAGCAGAGATCAAAATAATAATAAAAAAAGGCAAACACAGTATAATACTATGTTAAACATAAACTACTACAAAATAAAGGAAAAGCAGCATTTTTCTTCTGCATAGTAACGTTTCAAAGCTGTATTAAATCAATGTTCAATTGTAAACTTTTGAAAGAACCATAAGGTTTTGTTCAGAGTTACAAACCATTCCGGAGGTGTTTGTAACTCTGAGGAGCTACTGTATTGCTGTGAGTCCAAGTGTGTCTGACTCCCTGTCTGCCTGACTGTCGTGCAGCTAAGTGTTGTGCAATGTAAATTAATAAACAACAGCTAGGTGAAACAAAAGTGTGTCCTGATTCAGCAAAAACAACAATGCATAGTCAATTAAGAAACTTGTTTTTAAAAACATGGGCCAAGTCTCCTGTCTTGTGTAGATATGGGGTAATTCCCTTGCAACCAAACTTGCATAAGTGAGAGGATCCATTTGTGAAAAGCAGTGGTAGAATGAAACTGCTGGACACTGTATGCTGCATAATTAAAACAAAGCTGCACTTGTTTAGGTTAGTACAGCACTGTGAAGGGTCGCAGTTTGACATGCATTTGAAAATAAGATTTTTAATTATATTTGGCATTTCAGACCCTCCTGCTGATGCTACTTTCTTGCTGAAAAGTGACCTCATTAATGATCTTGTCAGTGTGAGACCTATGTGTTACCGACTGTAAGCAAGTTTCCATTTTGCTTCATTAGTGATTAGTAGTACTTCCTTGTTTAATATTTAAGCAGGGTGTTCAATGTTTAAACCATGAAGAGCTTCTTGTGACTTTAAATGTTATTAAAATAGAAAAAGAGAGCTGTCTAGTGGTTAAGTGAGGGTTAGGCATCAAGATTCTCACCTCTATGGCTGACTTGGGCAATTCTATATTTACAGTGCCCATTAACTTCAATGGGAGTTCCGTGCACAGAAGGCTTTTGTAGAATCAGTCCCTTCTTTTGTGACCTTGTTGAGACATTTCAATTTGCTGTGCCTTACTTTCCCCATCTCTAAAACTGGTGTAATGTGTTAAGAGCTGTTGTAAAAAGCTATACAACAGACACTTAGAAAGCAGAATAAGAAGAAATGTTATTGTTCCTATAAAACACAGGAATTATGTTGCATATTCTTGAAGACCATGTACTGACTTCTTCTCTATTAACAGTTAACACATATACAGACATTTCTCCTAAGAATGATATTTACCTTCTTTGCAGGTAATATTGTGAGGTGAATTTTTATAAAAGCCTTTAAGATGCTCATTTGAAAAATCACCATACATATACAGTGGTTTATGTGAAATTATCACTGAGAAGGTTCAAATCATAGATGTGTAGGACTGGAAGGGACCTTGAGAGGTTATCTAGCCCAATCCCCTGCACTCAAAGCAGTACTATGTAATAACTAGATCATTCCTGGCAGGTTTTATTTCTAACCTGTTCTTAAAAACCTCCCATGACACAGATACCACAATCTCCCTAGGCAACTTGTTCCAGTGCTTAACTACCTTGACAGTTAAGAAGTTTTTCCTAATGTCCTATCTAAACCTCCCTTGCTGCAATTTAAGCCCCTTGTTTCTTGTCCTAACCTCAGAGGTTAATGAGAACAATGTTTCACCCTCCTCCTTTATGTACTTAAAAACTGTTATGTCCCCCTTCAGTCTTCTCTTCTCCAGACTAAAAAAACCCAGTTTTTTCAATCTTTCCTCAGTCATGTTTTCTAGACCTTTAATCATTTTTGTTGATCTTCTCTGGACTTTCTCCAATTTGTCCACATCTTTCCTGAAATGTGGCTCCCAGAACTGGACATAATACTCCAGCTGAGATCTTATCACTGCAGAGTAGAGGGGAAGAATTACTTTCTGTGTCTTGCTTACAACACTGCTGCTACTACACCCCAGAATAATGTTTGCATTTTCTGCAATAGTGTTACACTGTTGACTCATTCAGCATGTGATCCACTATAATCCCCATATCCTTTTCCACTGTACTCCTTCCTAGGTAGTCATTTCCCATTTTGTATGTGTGCAATTGATTGTTCCTTCCTAAATGGAGTATTTGGCATTTGTCCTTATTGAATTTCATCCCATTTACTTCAGACCGTTTCTCTAGTTTGTTCAGATCATTTTGAATTTTAATCCTATCCTCCAAAGCACGTGCAAATCCTCCCATTTTAGTATTATCTGAGAACTTTATAAGTGTACTCTCTATGCCACTATCTAAATCACTGATGAAGATATTGAACAGAACCGGACACAGGACCAATCCCTGCAGGACTCCACTAGATATGCCCTTCCAGCTTGACTGTGAACCACTGATAAATACTCTCTAGGAATGGTTTTCCAATTAGTTATGCACCCTCCTTACAATAACTCCATCTAGGTTTCTCTAGTTTGTTTATGAGAGCAACTTATAACCAACTGAAGAACAGAGGCTAGAATGGAAGTTATAACTTATCCTCACAGTGCTTACTATCACAACTACTAAAATATGGTTGCCCCTTTTGGGCCTGAAGGGTTAGCTAACAGTTGAAACCTTGCCAAGATTTTTCAGTTAGGAGGAGAAACAGATTATATGATTCAAGTACTTCTTTGACTGAGCTTGTTTATTTACAACAAAGAATATACACAAAGTCCTGTTTCCCTGAACAGAGTAGAAACAGGAGGCATTTTCCTGACTCACAAATTCCAAGTCTCTTTCTCCAACGACTCCTGTGCCCCATAGAAATCTGTCTTTGCTCCCGCTTAGGGCCATGCTCACCACTTCTCTCAGTATCTGCCTATCACACCCATGGACACACACAGCTCCAACCAGGCAATACCCCAGATCTCACATTTGCAATCAGTTCCCAGGAAAACCCCTCGGCTCACATGGCTTAGCTCTGATTGGCTTTATCATACAATGCTTTGCCCTGGGAGGCAAATTCTTATATTTTAGCTATCAATACACAAAGGGACATTTAAATGCTCCTTCCATTTAGCCTGAATGAAAAGTCACCCATCGACTTTAACCAGGTCTGAAATTGATGTCAAGGTCAAAGAAACGATTGACGGCAGCCATTAACCTCTTTCATTGTAACAACAAGAATACTGAAACAGACAAAGACATAATTCAAATAAATGTCCATTTTTATGTTTCAATATTCAAATGTTTCAAGGACCAACAGTTACCAGGTGAAGAACAATGTTTACCTAGCTAGTTGCTTGATAAATAATGTAAATGCGTACCCCTTCTAAGAAAGTCTTTCTGACCTTGCTGATGGCTGCATGCATTACTCAGAAGGAGCCAGTTAATTGTAACTACTTATTTGGAAGGGAAAATAGTCTGGAGAACCACCTTTCCAGTTGAACTAGAGGCCAAAAGTTAACATACTAACAAGTGTAATTTGTCAATAATTGTATTTTAAATATGTGTGTGTGCTCATGCATGCATACATACATACATATATATCTATATAAATATTCTTACCCAGTAGGTTTGTGAGCCACAGCGCTAGATCCTCTTTCATCGGTAATAAGTTGGCCTCATGTCTGCTGGCCAGCCACTGGCTGTATTGATGCATATCAGAAAGGCCAGGTCCTCGTGCCTTTGGGCTCAGAGCACTGCACATTGTTTATCCACTTGTAGTACCTGTTTTTTAAAAAAAGTACCTCATTATACTATATAAGGCTGGAAGCTTTTTTTTTTTTTTTTTAGTTTATTGACAGTGCTTGAAATGAACTATGATCTTGGGATGCAAGATGTCAGACAAACCTATGTAGGTCTAACACATGGAAACAACATACACGATGAAAGTCTTGTTTTGCTAATGGAGCATTTTGCTGGTGATTTAATCATATAGATAATGTCTGTTTTATTTGTACTCACCCAGGTACACATGTTCCCAACAATCCACTACTCTGCAAAGAATAATTAAAACCAAATCAAAATAAACATTTTGAGATACAGACCTAACAATTCATTAGGACCTGATCCAATGCCCATTGAAACCCATGAAAAGCTTCAGTGGGCTTTGGATTAGGCCCTAGAACAGCATATGAGTAAGGGAGTTCTGCAACTACAACAAACCATTAGCAGTACTAAATAGATACCCACTCCACCAAATGAAATCAGTCGGTTCCACAGTTCATTCTTATAAAAAATACAAATAATCCTTTGTACAACAAATATTATTTAATTTACTGTATTATTCTACAAAAAAATATACAAAGCCTGGCAGTCCTGGAAGATGGAGTTTATCCACAAAACAGATACAGTAGCAGTGCAAGCTTCCGATTTCACCGTCCCTACACAAATGCTAATGGGCCTCGGTTCTAAACTATGGAAACCACCTCTAGAGGTGAGAGAGTACTTCATTTTCCCATTCAATATTTTATTCCCAATTTAATTTTTAAAATCATTTCCATAGCCAGAGGTGTAAAGTGCCCACTGAATTGTAGTTCTATTAGTGAAGGCCAAATTCTGCCATCTGCTGCATGGGTGTGCTCGGGAAAGAGGGTGTCAGACTCTTCCTGTCCCTGTGAAGCATAGTAGGGTTTCAGCCTAATGCTTAAAAGAGTGCCAAGTTAGGGGACTGGCTACAGTCCCAGCTGGCACACCATGGCTTCTAGCGAGCACAATCAGGACCTGGTCAGCCAGCTCATATGCTGTATTGTGCAGGTGGCATTAGGCAGGGTTCTCACTGTTCTTTTCTAGAGGATCAGGAAGATGCTTATTTACCCTGGCTATTCTGTGACATTGTGACCTGCACTCGTAAGGTGATTGCAGGGCAGGATGCACTGCTGATGGCTGTTTCCTTCTGCCCCTTGCACAGTGCCTAGAAGTCATGAGTCAGCCCATAGGCAACAGTGACTTTAAAAATAGGGAAGAACAACTTACTATCCTATGACAGTAGTCAGAGTATTAGGGATGGCAAACATAATATAGTGGAACCCTGATTTTATGAACATTGATCTTATGAACGACCTGTTATATGAACCATTTTTCTACCACTGACGGCATGTCTTTCTGATGCCAAATGTGACTTCAATCCATCAGCCAATGTTCGAGCAGCTGCACAGATTTGAAAAAAACAGATTTGGTGGCAAAGAGGAGATATGGTTCTCTCAAAGAAAAATCAGGCATGCATTTGTTACCATTCATTATGTACACAATTATTTAACACTGAATAAATTAACATATGCATTGTATGTACTGTAATTTTGAGATATTCAATTTTATTAACTTTTGGGTTTTATTAACTCAATATCAAATTGTAGGGATATTAAAGAAGATACTAACAGTGATTCCCCCAAGTGACAGTGACCCCCCAATAATTTGTCCCCCACACTTTAAAATCCAACAGTTTCACCAAGTACAAAAATCTCTTGGGCTTCTGTTAAAACTTGTAAGCTACTGTCTGTAGAAACCATTGATTGTATCTATCCTGTGAAAGATACTTTATTACTATGTAAAACTTACAAACAAGTTAATTGACTTTGTTCTTGAAGTAATTGATACAATGTAAACAAACACTATAAGCCGTTAAGTGACTTTCACTTCATTGTAACAGCAACGGCTCCTAGACCCCCACCCTCTGTGATTAAAGGGCCGGGAGTCTCAAATGAATTAGCACACACCCTGAAAGTGGTGGAGATAGTAAATTAAAATATGGTTAAGTTATGGAATGTATGTTGATGAATGCTTGATGTACATGAATGGTTAGGGAGATGCCAGCCTAGAAAGGGAGTAGCCATCGGCCGAAGAATGTGTAAAGTGGACCACCAGAACCCCCTGAGGGTAAACTGGGATCCACCCCATCACCTGGAAGGATGAGAAACACAAACTTTGGACAGTTTGGAGCCACCAGGAATGTGCCATCTGCTGATTGAGTCAGCAACAGCAGAATGAAACAGCTCCCATAGACTAACATAGGAATTAATTCCTATAAGAATGGACTCTCAAGACTGAGGATTTTGAGTCTCTGGTTCTGCTGCCAGCCTCCAGAAGCATCAGATGCACCTGACACAGACTCTGCTCCATCCTCATGACCAAGATACCTGGCCAGTAACTTGGCATGAGCAACTTCTAGGCTGGTAACTATAACACCTATACAGAACTTGAATGAATGATTGTGTGAATGAATCTATATATATATGTGTGTGTGTGTGTGTGTGTGTGTGTGTGTGTGTATGTGTGTATAAGGAATAAGTAGTGATAGGAATAAGTAGTCAAACAACGTTGTTTACTTTTATCTTTTGCTTTATCATTATATTTACAATAAATGTGGCATCTTTGCCTTATCCCTCTAAATAAGATCCTGGGGGTTTTTATTCTATTGGTATAACAAAATTACCATATATACTCGATCATAAGCTGGTTCGTTTATAAGCCGACCCCCCCAAGATGGATAAGTAAAAATGGAAAAATTTTAAATAACCCGTTCATAATTTGCTTACCCTATAATTCAGGAGTCAGCAAACTTTGGCTCCCGGGCCATCAGGATAAGCCGCTGGTGGGCCAAGATGGTTTGTTTACCTCAAGCGTCCACAGGCACGGAGGTAAACCTAAGTAAACAAAGTCTCACGGCACGCCAGCCGCTTACCCTGACGGGCCAGGACAGCAACTGGTGGGGAAATTTTTTTTTGGGGGGGGGGGCAGAAGCTGGGAGTCAGGGGAGTAACCCCTGTGACCACCTCCCACATGACCCCGCCCCTAGCCCGGGACCCTCACACTCTCCCCATCCCATCCCACCAGGGAGGATGTCTGTGACCTGGCGGGAGCTGCTCCGGCAGGCTGGTCAGCGCAGCCGCAGCTGGCGGGCCAAAGCGGGCGGCGCGGCTGCAGCATGTTTCAGTGGGCTGGGCCGTGCTCCCCTCAAGGTAAAAGTAAGTTTTTGAATTATCATTAGAACTTAGATGTATGTTGGTAAGAGACAAAAATTACAAATAATGGGCCTGATCCTGAATTGGTTGTGCAATCAAAACTCCTTTGCAAGTCAAGGGACATTGGAGTGAGAAAGGTATGCAATTAAAGTGCAGCTCTGCTCTGAAAATTGACTGTGATAAAACCACGATGCCATTTTTACGTTTCTTGGTTAACGACATCCAGGTCAAATCTGCTCATTTTTCTTGGGCAAACAACAAAAGATTTTTCAAGCTCTGCAAACTCAGCCTGGAATCTGACTCTCCAAGTGGGTTCTTTCTGGCCCATACATCAAAAACAATAAATATTCCACAATCAGAACTTATTTTAAAGCTTTTCTATGTCACTCATCACCACAGTAGCTGAGTGCCTCAAAACACTACAGTGAGATAGGGAGGTATTATCATCACCATTTCACAGCTAGGGGAACTGAGACTCAAAGAGGTTAAGCGACTTGTCCAAATTGTCACAGGGATTCTATGACAGTCAGTATTAAAATCTTCTCTACCTCCTTCCTCTTCAGAAGTTATAAAGGAGTCAAAAAGTTCTTCTCCTGCAGTTAATAATTAGGTTGATGTGTGAGCCAGAATGTAATCCAGGTCACTCTCCCATAGCTGTTTTTATGGGGGAATAGTAGTAAAAACTTATCTTACTCATTCAAATAAATACATATGACTCAGGATGCACAAGGGAAGCAAAGTAAAAGGTACCATTTTTGCACAGTCACTTTTTAGGTTTATAGATAAGACTTTAAGATAATCATCTTTTTATTTCATTTCATTTATTCTCTGATACATTCATTGGAAAACCTAGAAACAGCATCATTGCTCTGGAAGAATTGAAAAGACACTGTGCTTTAGGATTCTCCTTGGGAGCAAGCTGCCTTTCTGCATCCAAGGACACATGTATGGTGAAATGTTCCCTACCAAGGAGTTCCACCAATAAATGTTGAAACTGTAGCATGGCTGTGATACTGCTGCCACTGTGGTTATTTCTACACTGTAATTAAAAGCCTACAGCTGGCCCATGCCAGCTGACTTGGGCTCACAGGGCTCAGGTTAAGGGCCTGTTTAATTGCGGTATAGACATTAGGGCTTGGGTTGGTACCCAGGCTCTAAGACCCTGAGAGGTGGGAGGGTCCCAAAGCTTGGTCTGCAGCCCAAGCCCAAATGTCCACATTGTAATTAAACAGTCCCTTAACCCGAGCCCCGTGATCCTGAGTCAGCAAGCATGGGCCAGCCGTGGGTGTCTGTAGTGTAGACATACCATGTTTGACTTTTGGTGGTGCTGGGGCTGCTCCAACCCGGCTCTGTAGGCTGCATTATACGTGACTGCCACTAGGGGGTTTCTGGAGGTGCACACAGCAGGGAATATGGAACTAGTGCAAAAAAACAGACAAAGGACAGCATTGTCTGCACATGTTCCCTGCAGCCCCTAGAGCAGGGGTCCCCAATGCGGTGCCCGCGGGTGCCATGGCGCCCGCCGGGGCATCTAAGTATGCCCACGTACTGGCCGGCGGACGAGCATCCGCCAAAATGCCGCCGACAAGCAGCGTCATCCAGAGGCATCACCACTGAAATGCCGCCGATTTTCGGCGGCCTTTCAGCGGCGATGCCTCTGGATGACGCTGCTTGTCAGCGGCATTTCGGCAGCGACGCCTATTGACGTTGCCACTTGTTGGCGGCATTTCGGCGGATGCTCGTCCGCCACCATGGTCTTCCGTGGCTTTTCGTCTGGCACCCACCAGACGAAAAAGGTTGGGGACCACTGCCCTAGAGCATATGGGCTTCTGCCAGCAGAAGGAGGCACAGAGCATGGACTTCAAGCATACATGTTGCTATTTCAGTTAAGACTCACAGTACAGGGCTGTTTGCACACACTCCCTGCTGACCTAGTTCTCCCATTTTCCAGACCCAGCAACAAATAAAAGATGGGGAGGGTTCTGAGCAGAAGGAACTTTTGAGCCTGGTGGTGATGGGAGTTAAGGTTGCCAACTCTGACTGAAGCTATTCCAGGAGTTGTTTTTCCCCAACATGAGGTAATCTCATTTTCTTAAAATATCCTATTAAAATCTCCTGATTACTTTCAACAGTCACCGGGAGATTGATGCTGATTCTGGGAGACTCCAGGCCAATCCTGGAGGGTTGGCAACCCTAATGAGAGTTAGAGTTAGAAGGGGGAATAGTTCTGATCATGGAGGTGTGGGTGTGTAGGGCGGTAACTGGTGGGAGAAGATTCACACTGAAGGGAATGTTTCTGAATGGTAGCGAGTTTAGGTAGAAAGAAGAGGGGTTCTCAGTATGTAGAGGGTGAGGGTGGCTCTTCTGAGCTGGTAAGGATTGGAAGGAGCTGGGCAGGGGAAGGGTTCTAAGCCAGGAGTGGGACACATTGAGATGTTATGGTTGAGTGCAGGTGGAATCAAGTCAACTGGTGAATGGGGTGTAGGTGAATTGGTGGTGTGTGCGTGTGAAAGGGGGGATTGTGGGGGAACAGATAGATTGGCAGGGGTAAGGCTAAGATGAGGAAAGAACAGTGAAACAACCACAGATGGATAAATACTGTTTCCACTGCCTTTTGTAAAGTTTCACTATTTCTCTTCCTAAAGGGGAAGGAGGGTTCCCCTTTTTTCCCCCATTTCTTCACCAACCTGTCTTATCCCCCACAGCTAACCACTTCCCTTTGACACCCATGACCACTTTGAGAATAATATCAGCCTAAAAGAAAAGGCTGAAGATTGGTAGGTTTGACCGTGTGCTTTCAAGTTGTCAGTACCAGTGGTAGTTGTGGAATTCTTTATTGTTTTTTGGGGGTTTTTTGTGCTGACACTGACCTTCCTCATATTAAATCTGGGAAGTTCATCCAAACTGAATTTAACACTCCGCAGTGACTGTGTGATTAAAATATCTGGCTTCCACTTAAACACTTGTCTCAGTTCATTTGATTAGCATTACCGGCCCAAATGTTGCCTAGTATCATTTCTCTACACGTTGGTTTCAAAGAAGCCTAAGGGAGACAGACACCCAAATCCTACTGAAAATCAAAAGGAGTTGAGCACCTAGCTCCTGTTGAAAATCCCAGCCATAACCAAGGCTGGATCCTGCAGTCCTTGCTCAGGGGAAATGAACTTTCTGTATTTTGATCCCCATTCCCATAGTATCTGAAAAATCTCACAATCTTTAATGTATTTATGTAGTGAGACAGGGAGGTATTGTTATCCCAAGTTTACAGAAAAGAAACTCAAACACAGAGAAATGTAGGGTACATCTACACTGTGAGAAAAGATCCATGGCATGGCCACAGCTGACCCGGGTCAGCTCACTTGGGCTCATGGCACTATAAAATTGCAGTGTAGACATTTGGGCTCGGGCTGGAGACCTGGCTTTGGTATTCTCCCCCTATGACAGGTCTCAGAGCCAAGACTCCAGTCCCAGCCCAAACATCTACACTGCAATTTTTAGCCCCACAAGCCCAAGCACTGTGAATCCAAGTTAGCTGACCCAGGCTCAGACTCTGTGCTGCAGGTTTTTTATTACAGAATAGACATGCCCTAAGTGACTTCCCTAATGTCACACATACAGTCTGTGGCAGAGCAGGGAACTGAATCCTAACCCCTAAGTCAGTCTAGCACTGGCTCATCCCTCCCCTCATTGAAATAATTAAGGACTGTACAGTCTAGCCTTAAGTTACTAGCATTTTGCCCCCAAATATTATTGTATTTTAACAGTAAAGCCATTGATATAACATCAGCTATAACAAAGCATTAACATCAATTTGTATAAATGCAAGTAGAATTTCTCTGGTTATGGAATCTGTCAGCTTTTCTATAAGAAACTGAACCTATCACCAGACACGCATAAGAATTTTAAAAACTTACCACTAAAATGCCTTGCTCCCCAAGAAACAAATTTCGTCCACTACTCTTCTGAAAGTGACATAAGTTAGGACAGAACGTTACTTACATTCTGTTTTTCTGCAAGTCACATTTATGCAGTGCAATCCTTTTTTCCCCCACCTCTGTGACAGCAATAAGGCATCTCAAATTCTTAGGCTCATTGTCTAGGTAAAGAATTCAGTTCAGGATAGTTTACAGTACACCTAATGACACGTAACAGTTTCAACAAGCTAGAAAGTTACATTGTTTGCTCCCACCAAACAGTGAAGTTTTTATTTTGCTTTACAGTGGCACATTTAGTTTTCTGTGTATTGTAACTCAACTGAGTGTGTTGCCAGCAATGTAATTTAAACTATCTGCTGATGTTCATCAATGATCATCGGGTGTAAGCCATAGAGTCAATTAAGCAATTTTCTGTTATTCTTCTGGCTTTTTGTTGGGAATAATTATTACTGCAAAAATCCCCAAGAATACTATACGTTGTGTATTAAAAAGCATAGATGGGTAGAAGAGAGAACCGAGAGGAGAGATGGTCCAGTGGCCAAGGCCTACCCTAGGACTCTGCAGATGTTTGTTCAATTCCCTGCTCCACTACAGACTTCTTCTATAACCTTGAGCAAGTCACTTGGGCCTAGATCCTCAGAGGTATTAAGGCACCTCATGCATTCATTTCAATGAATTCATTTCCTTTGAGGATCTAGGCCTTAATTCCTTACCTATAAAATGGAGATAATAGCACTTCCCTTTGCCACAGGGGGCACTGTGAGGTGCTCAGACTCTGGGGTAATGAGGGACATATAAGTATCAAAAATAGGGAAATAGTAATGGGATATAGCACCTTTCACCTCTTACCATTTCAGTTACCATTACAAATCAGCACAGGTAAGCAATGACTGAAAGTTGTTACCAGCTGAAGGCTATTCAGTGGCCTTCATGAAATGAATTTTGTTGTCTTGGTCCATTTGGTGCTGGATGGGCATTCACATCAAAGCCTGTGTCTGCAGTCTCAGCAGACAGAGTAAGGGGCTGAACAGGTGCATAGCCCAAATTCTTTTCTCACCCCTAGAGTTTGTCCTTCCAGGTCAGAGGTGAGACAGAGTAGTGCAGCAGTATGGTAAACCTTGTTCTGTGGCTACCAGTGCACTACTTGCTTTGTGGATTAATAGAAGTTTTCAGCATCCAGGGCTGCAAAAAGCAGAACCAGTGAGATATTAAAACCACACTCACACCAAGATTTTAAAAGGGTGTTTGGCAAATGAAGTATTTTCACAAGCCAAATAGAGACTGTGTTCAGTACTCTAACCCAATTCATTCCTGGTGCTAGGGCCTACCACAAGTTTCTCTACACCACTTAAGCCTATCATGAAGCTGCATGGGTACGCTGAACAGCAGAATGGGGTAACTGTGCACCTGCTACATGCCGTGGAACTGGTATCTGTGCTGGCCTAGATTCAGAGATTCCACGGCCACAAGGGACTATTGTGATCATCTAGTCTGGCCTCCGGTATAACAGAGGCCATAGAACTTCCCCAAAATTATTGCTAGAGCGTATCTTTTAGAAAAGCATCCAATCTTGATTTAAAAATTGTCAGTGATGGAGAATCCACCACAACCCTTGATACATTGTTCCACTGGTTCATTACCTTCACTGTTAAAAATATACAGCTTATTTCCCATTTGAATTTGTCTAGTTTCAACTTCTAGCTAATGTTACATTTTTCTCTGCTAGACTGAAGAGCCCATTATTACATATTTGTTCCCTATATAGACACTTATAGACTGTAATCAAGTCACCCCTTAACTTTCTCTTTGGTAATCGAAATAGATTAAGCTCTGAGTCTGTCTCTACAAGGCATGTTTTCTAATCCTTTAGTCATTCTTGTGACTCTTCTCTGAAACCTCTCCAAATTATCAATATCCTTCTTAGATTGTGGGCACCAGAACTGGACTCAATATTCCAGCAGCGGTCATACCAGTGCTAAATACAGAGGTAAAATAACCTCACTACTCCTACTTGAGATTCCTCTGTTATACATCTAAGGATTACATTAGCTCCTTTAGCCACAGCATCACACTGGGAGCTCATGTTCAGATGTTTATCCACCATTTCCCCTCCCACACACACACACCTCTTACAGAGTCACTGCTTCCCAGAATAGAGTCCCCATCCTGTAAATATGACCCACATTCTGTGTTCCTAGATTTATACAGTTACATTTAGTGATATTAAAATGCATATTGTTTGCTTGCATCCATCTTATCAAGTAATCCAGATTGCTCTGTTCTCTTCATTATTTACCATGCCTCCAGTATTTAGGTTATCTGCAAACTGTATCAGTGATGATTTTGTGTTTTCTTACAGTCATTGATAAAAATGTTAAATAGCATAGGGCCAAGAACTGATCCCTGTGAGGTTCCACTAGAAACACTTCCACTAAATGATTTCTCATTTACAATTACATTTTGAGTCCTATCACAATTAGCAAGCTTTTAATCCATTTAATGTGTGCCATTGTAATTTTAATATTGTTCTAGTTTTTTAATCAAAATGTTGTGCAGTACCAAGTCAAACACCTTACAGAAGTATAATACATCCACACTATTACCTTTATCAACCAAACTTCTAATCTCATCAAAAAGTTTGACAGGATCACTATTGCATAAACCCATGTTGATTGGCATTAATGATATTACCCTCCTTTTATTCTTTATTATAATTCTATATCAGTCACTCCATTATCTTGCTCAGGATCAATCTCTGTCTGACAGGCCTATAATTACCAGGTCATCTTTTAAATACATTAGCTTTCTTCCAATCTTCTGGAACTTTCTCAGTGTTCGAAGCCTTATTGAAAAGCAATATTAATGGTCCAGTGAGCTCCTCAGCCAGCTCTTTTAATATTCATGGATTCAAGCTATTTGGACCTGCTGATTTGACATATCCAACTTTAGTAGCTGCTGTTTAACATCCTCCTGAGACATTAGCGGAATTGAAAGTGTTATTATATAATATGACTACATCATCTGCTTTTCCAAAATACAGAACAGAAATATTTATTGAACACTTCTGCCTTTTCTGCATTATTATTGATAATTCCTACCATTTCTATCTAGAAATGGAACAATACCATTGTTAGGATGTACTTAAACTCCCCCTTACTATCCTTGACTCAGTCTATGTGGGACCAATGCAGAAAGTCAATTTGCAAGTGAGCTGGTGTTACCTAGGACTATCGAAGGAACTGTAGATCTGAATTTATGCTGATCCAGTGGCCCCCATGTTCTGCACAACTGGTGTTGAAGGGTTGTGCGGCAACCCTGCATCTGGGTCCTGGATTAGAGGGGTGAATTTCATGCATAGGACACAAATACTCAGGGTTTATGCTAGTGAGCCAAATTTCCTCTGTGAGATGAGAGTTTGGAAAGCCTACTAGCTGCAGAAGCAGCAAACTATACTATAAAGTAAAAGGTTCACATGATACACAACTCAGCAGTAGCTTCACAGTCACTGGTAACAGTGGGAAAACATCTTGGAAGTGAGTAGCCAGTGCTTTCACCACAGGGACTGCAGTCTAATGCTACACAGAAGCAGCGTACACTGCCTTTGTCTGCAGTTGCAGCTGATGTCCCTCTCTCAATCTCCTGCTGACTTGGAGAGAAGGTAATGGTATTGGATAGCAGTCATTTTGGAAAGGGAGAAGAACTGAGGATCAAAAGCCAAAGCAGAGCTCATGAGTATCTGGCATGGATCTCTGCTGGATCTCCCTGCTAGTTCTAATCACATCAAGAAGGGGATGGAAAAGAACAAAATTCTGGCCCTTTAGCAGAATTTCAGAGTGTTGTTTGGCGCATTGGTTCACTCATTTTGAAATAAGCATATGCAAATAACTACATATTTGGGGGGTTAGCAAAAGAGGATATTAAAAATTAGAGATTTTAATAGATCAAATTTTCATCATTAGGGCACATAAATTGCAAACACAAAGTCTGTTTGTGTATTTGTGTAAGCAAACATGAACCTGCACACAAATGGGGTCTCTTGCATGCAATCATTGCTTTCAGGAAAACAAATACAGGTTTTGCATACACAATGATTTTGAGCATAAAATATGCAGGTGAATTCTAAACACCCACATTTGAAAAGTTGATCTTACTAATGTTATTAAAAACAAAACTACAAGTTGTCCTTTGCCCAGTGCTTATGGTCCTGCAGACTCAGAATATGTATGAGATTAGTCTACAGACTAAATGCTGCATTTGAAATAATCTTTTGTTTTGTTCCTAATATATACATTGATTAAGATCTTCCCGAGAGCCACAGAGGTAAACAACAATTTATGTAATTGTTTTCCTTAGTGTCTGGAAATTCTTCCCAGTAGCGAGATCTGCTAGACAGTAGAATAATCTCCCAAGGGAAGTAGGGGAAGTTCCATCACTTGAGACACTGGACTAAAAATAGCACTAAATAAAATATAGTTAACAATCAGATGTTGGCAAGGATAGACTATATATGATCTAATCGGTCTTGTCATCTCTGACTTCTAAGATGCTCTGACTTACTATAGAGTACCGCAATAATTGCTCTCATTGTACCCTTTAACTCTTATGAAATAATAGAGACTATACTTATCCAATTCTGATTTTGCTGCCATGACAGATTATTCTTACTGGACCCTTAAAGAATTTTATCTTCTATAAGAAATTAGATGTCACTCTTACCTACATTATTTTAAGTACACATATCTCTAATTTTAATTAGAGAGACAAGGTGGGTGAAGTAGTATCTTTTATGGGACCTCACTCACCTTGTCTCCTAATATCCTGGGACCAAGATGGTTACAACCCTAATTTTAATTGTCTTTTCTAACTACATCAATTAATAGGATAAAACCTATTTGCACAGATGCAGAAAGCAAAATTATATTTTTGTAATAAATTCATTTTTTCTAGTTACTTTATTATCCTTATAACTATACAAAACTAATTTAGCCCAGTGTTTCTGGTGCTCTCCCAGATTAGCTTGGAGTATACTGTACATGTTAAAAAGGAGGGGGAATAGAGGGGAACCACCATCTGAAACTCATTAATCAATTAGAATTTTTAAGGGCTTACATCAAAATGTGATCTAGACTGATAAAGTAAACTCTGATTCACAAGAAGCTTTTGTCCCTTGTGTTATGAACATACAGGATACAAATGTGCACTGTACTTAAAATGTGTATCTGGAACCTGGCACAGGATTGTATATTGATATTTTGAACTTATAAGACCCTGGGTTTGAAGCCAGCAACAAATTAACTTTAAAAAAAATATATCTTTCTACTGAAAGCCTAGGAATTTTAAAGACTGTTTTTACCAAAGACAATGTTGCTGTCTTGCTAAATGTCTGATCCACCAAAAGGAAAGCAGGAATGTCATTTGTCTCTCTCACACACGTAATAACAAAGCTTTAGGAATGTTTGATATTAACTTTGTCATAAAATGATATGTTCTAGGTAATGATCCTAAGGCAGGCAAAAATCTTGATAGTTGACTTGCAGGACTGCAGGGTCTAGCCCTTACTCCTCATTTTTCTACTTGCCTAATCAAAATGATAGTTAAAAAAATCTGTACAGAAAGGTCAAATCTAAATCTTAGTCTCCATTAGCTAAAGAAGTGCTAATATGTATTACAGATAGCAAATTTTAATAGGGGTTTGCCTGATGAGTTTAATTATTTTTTAAATGCCTGCCGATTTGTGCAGAATAATGTGGGTTTATTGCCAATAATCACCAGCTCCTATGACTTTGCATTTAATTCTTAATTTAATTCTTAAATGTTGCTAGGCCTGCTCCTGCTCCCATGAAATCAATGGCCAAGCTTAAAATGACTAATATGGGAGCAGGACAGGTGGCCCTAATGTTAAGCCTGTCTCCTTTCTGATCAAATTATAATAAGAACATAGGGGCTTTTGAAAAAAATACCTAAGTGATTCAGGGGCCTAGGTCCCACTGAAAGTCAGTAAGAGCTGGGTGGCTGGAAGCAATGCTAGTTCCACACCGCCTCACCTCCTTCATCACGGTTTGGCTGAGGTTCCAACCTGGGTTCCACAATGTAATTCTCATCAGATGGCCTATTGTACCATATGAAATGAATTTAGGAATGTCAGCTAATTTCCTATTAAATCACAATCCACATCACAAAACCATTACACTTGGCACAGCCTCGGCTCGGCAGCGAAGAAACAATCCAAGCTTTAATGTGCGTGGAGACTGAAATAAAAGTACCTTCTCCCCCCCCCCCCCCCCGCCCCCGCGCAATTTCAAAGAAATGTCAGACGTGCTCCGGAGCTGGCCGGGAGGAAGGCTGCAATGCGTCTGCCCCAGATATTAGCAAAGAATGCTCTCAGTTCCTTTACCTTTCACATGCAGGCAGAGCAAGCCATGCTGCTGGGCGATCGCCCTGCTGCTCCGCATGGCTGCAATAAGGAGAGAGCATTCCTCGAACAGGAATGGATCCTTTCTAAAAACAAGATGAATCTGTGGCGCAACCAGACGATCCCAGCCTAAAAGGCAAAGCCTGCCCGCCCTTCTGCTGGTTGTGTCTATTGCGTGAGAAAGAAGGCAAAGGAAAAGAGCTCGGTTTAGAATTAGCTGCCTGCCAGTCCTTTGGGGGTGTCAAGATTGCCCTAATTCCAGTGGCCCAGCTCTGGGGGCAGAGTGATGGCACTATAGTTTGCCAGCCGCCCACCAAACACTTGCTCCTGCGTTTGATGCAGATTGATCCTATTTCCACTGGACAGTGCTGTCATATATAAACAACCTACCTTTCCCTCTTCTTCCAGCCATAGTACTCGAGGGCTGGTGAACGGGGTAAGAGCAGACACAAAACAGAGAAGGGTCCCGAATGGTGCGCTAGACATTTACAAGACTTTCATGCAATGCAACTAAGGCAAAAATATTCTCCTCCTGGGATCATTCTGAATATTTTGTTGCCAAGCACTCACCCCTAGCCCGAACCCTAGTAAGTGAGCAGCTCACCGTCTGATCCATACTATTCTGGATGGTTAGTATTAGTTTGCTCTCTTCGGGGCCCATGCATATAAACCCGGACTGATGGCTTTGCCGTGGGTGTGTGTAACTCAGCTTCCCAACTCCGGCTCATTAAAGGAGAGACAATGCAAACATTCATGGAAGGTTTATCTGCATTCAAAAGCGTTCGTGTTAGTCGCGCGGAGAGACTGCACCCTGGCAGGCTCCTGAACTGGAAATAATGATTCTCAAATCATTAACGTTGCTTTCCCCCCGCCGCCACTTGGCCGCCGTGAGACTTTCAAACTCCGGATCGTCCCGGGGGGAATTGCTTCCCCAGTTAGTAGGCAAACGAAAGATTTTTACCTGTGCAGGAGCGCACCGATTGCAATTTGCAAACTTCCTAGCCCAGCTCTCCCCGTCCCTTGCCTATCTCTCTGCTGCAGCGCTCTAAGCAGTTTCCCCTGCTGTATCCATTAATCAACTCGTTGGAGGTGAGATTTCTTGCAATTTCAAGATAAGAGGAAGAAAACAAAAGAAACCCCACTCTAAGGTGACAGGCTGAAGGGAAATAATCGTTTTCTTGCTTAAATCCCCCGACCCCTCTCTCTCTCAATTCAAATGCAACCGTGAAACAAACAACCAAATCAAACACATTTTAAAGGAGCCCGGGCTCTGACTTCTGTACATGCAGCCAAATGCCTGCACTAACTGCAGTAGCAGTTAGCAGAGCTCTCTCCCCGCGTTAGCCATTTATTAGTGGCCAGCATGCCTCACCCCGCACTCCTTAAGCGCTTGCTTGGAAGAAATCTCACTCACTTTCTTCTTGCAATGCCACAAAGCCCTTCTCCTCCTGCAGCCCGTCCCGTTCTCCCAGCCTGAGCACACCACCAGCAGCAGCACTGCCACTCTTCATACTTCTGATCGCTCCACTTGGTGCTCTCTTTGGGAAACCTCTCTCTTTTCCCCCCCTCCAGAAACAGATTTCCTACATTTCATCAGTCCACATAGACTGAACGGAAGTTAAATGCTTACTTTTTCTGGGGGACTGCAAGCGCAATTGACACTGAATTACCCTTGAAACTCTGAGATATTGTATTACAAGCCCTTGGCAGGAACTTGGCGCTTAGGTCCAAAGTTCCTTTTATTATTATTCCCCTTCCAAAACTATGGTGGGGGTGGGGGTGGGGAAGATCCCATATTTTAAGCTTAAACTTTTTTCCCCAAAAAAATTGCTGGGTAGGATTTTTTTTTTTTTTTTTAGCACTTACTAGCACCATTTTATATTATAAATAGTTTGATTTTGCTGCCCAAGGTGACATAATTTCAGCTTTGTATCTTGTGGGCATTGTGTTTTTGATAATGAGCTTTAATTACACGTTTTCCTACAAGATTTCATGCTCTTCTATAATATATTTTAAATTAAAATAGATACATTAATAACTCAATGTTACACTTCTAAAAGATCTACTAATTGGTGAGGTGTTTTGTTTGGAAAGCTGTTTAAATACCCACCCCACTTTTATTGCATTCGGTATATTTCAATGTTATGGTAAACGACAGAGATAATGTTCCCCAACAGTTGTTTATTAGTCCATTTTTTGTATGTGCAGAGAAGCCCTTTCATGAATTCAATAGAGGGAAACAGATGTTCAAACTTCTGCTTCACCTTGTGAATGGATGGATATTATTGTCTTGTTGAGTTTCCTAATGGCATCATGTTATCGCTGTCCATAAGAAAGCCCCAGATGAACAGCACACAATTATTTTTCTTTTATAATGCTACTTAATAGCTCTATCCCCTATGAACCACTATACTGAAATGGAATTGTCTTAACCAGTCAGAGTGGAGAGATGCAGCTCATACTGACCCTTATTTCTCAGTAATGCATTTTTTTTCACTCTGATGAGCTGGGAAATCTGATTTGCATAATTAATGCATGGTTATTTCTCAATACCCTATGTAAGCAAATTACAGCACTCTGAGTATTAACCAATCAGCTGATCAGTAAGTAGAGGCTTTATGTAAATTAATGTATCCTGACTGGCTATTCTAAACCTGGCTGGTTTGATTGGCTATTACCTGCTCAGCTGGGGTTTTTTTTCATCAAATCATTGAGACTCCATGGTGAAGTACATAACTATGATGACGTTTTTCCATTGTGTAAGTATCTGCACATCATTAACTCCTCAAGTCCTTGCTCAGCATTTACAGTGTAAAACTTGGGATGGATGTTCTGGGGACAGTCTCTTCTTTGTTTAGTCCAAGATCCTGGAAAGCTCCAAAACTGTGCATAGCCCTCAAAACTCCACATTGTTATGCCCAGGAAAAGACTAACAGAACAAATACTGAATTAAAATAAAAATCTGACGACAAGTAAAGTGAAGTTAAAGACTTCATGTGACCTTGAGAAACAATATTTTAAAGAATAATGAGCAAAATTTATATTCCATATCAATTCAGTCTTAAAAACCATCTTGAGCTGAGAAGGAACTTTCCAGTACCACTGTATTGATGAATGACCTGCTGTCATCTAATAGAAAACTTTAAAAACATTCCATTTAGAAAATGTTCTGTGTATCTAGCTGAGTCTTCCATGCCTGCACTATCCTCAAAGCACATGACTTCCTATTATATTCAGGAGAAATCCTACACATGGACTCAAGCTCTGAGCCTACTCCAGATTTTAAATGATTAAAAAGTCAAATGCACATTTGTATACATGACTATGGGAAGGTTCAAAAAGGTAGTGCAAAGGCTTTCTAGCCAGAATGAGATGTGGACACCTCCTTCATATGGAGAGTGTATACCAAACATTCCAAGATCTGCAACTGGTAGCAGTGGTCCTGGAACTAGGGGTGCTGCTGCACTCCCTGGCTTGAAGTAGTAATATAGGGAATTTTTTCACTTCAAGGTCCCAGAAACACAGACAAGGTTTTCATCTCGAGGCCAAAAGACCAAAAACATCAAGACACTTGATCACGACCTTGGATAGACCAAGAGACTACTGACACTTGATCTTAGCTCAAAGAGCCGAGAACTAATACCAAATACATGGTTTCCATGATCAGCACCCCCACTATAAAAATTGTTCAAGCACCCCTGGTTGGTAATAAAGGATGATTCATTCTCATAGAGTTTTGACTATATTTAATCTTTTTTATACTTTTATTGTTTCAGTTGCTTTTTATACTTTTATTGTTTTAGTTGCTATGATTACTCATCATCACTTGGAAAAGAATTTTCAAATGCTAGAAGGGGAATATGCAACATACTGTACAACAGTTAAAATCCACAACACCTGTACAATTTAAACCCTATCCAAGAAGGACTGGTTGGAACAAACTACCAAGCATGCATCTGAAATCAACATTATACATATACTTTGGAGCCATCGGTAGTGACACCACAATTATGAGTGCATTGAGATTTGCACTTAAAGGTCAGGACTAAAATCTCTGTTTCCTACTTTAATAACTGAATTTAGCGTCTAAATTAAACACAGTAGCTTATCAAAGAATCATTGAATTTTCTGTGTAAGTTTATGTTAACTTGTTAACTTTTGCAGAGGAAACCATAAAAATGCTCCCCTTTTGAAATTTTGTCCTGTTTTCTTCACATTTCCTTGGGTCCTTCTAGCTGAACAACCATAGTCCCACAAAACATTCAACTGTATGCACTCATTTTGGTAACATCCAGACACAGACCACCACCAAAGGACCCTGGGGGGATGAGTGGGCATTGAGGGGAGGGGCAACTATAGGGAGGGGGTAGCAAGCAGAGTGAACAGGGCTTGGAGAGGCCTGAGGAGAAAGTGGCTTGTGAGGGGATGCTATGGTTCTGCACAAAGTCTTAGTCAATGCACACTCAATTTCAATTATTGCTATTCTGTGTCAAAATTACCACCACATTTAGGACAATATGTACCATACATGGCCATTCACATAACTTTAAGAATAGGAAGGGTGACATTACCTCTGAGTATGGTATTGGTGAGACCACCACTTGAATATTGGGTCCAGTTTTGTTGTCCACATTTTTAAGAGGATGTTGAAAAATTGGAAAAGTTTCAGAGAAGAGTTATACAAATGATTTGTGGTCTAGAAGACATGCCTTATATGCTTCTAAAGTAGTTCCAACTATTAAACGTATGGCTAAGGTTAAGAGATTACGTGATCATGGTCTATAATTATCTACACCGGGAGAAGATATCTATACTAGAGGCTCTAATGGCTGGAAGTTGGAGTCAGCAAAGTTCAAACTGGAAATAAGATACAAATTTGAAGTGGTGGGGGGGGGAGGGTAATTAATAAGTTACCAAAGGCTGTGATACGTTTTCCATCACTTGGAGTCTTTAAATCAAAATTGTATTTTTTCCCTCTAAAATAAAAGCTTTATCTCAATCAGAGGTTACAGTATTTATCTTGATGCAGGAAGTGTTAGGTGAAGTTCTATGGCCTGTGTCATGCAGGAGGTCCCATCTGGTCATACGGGAATTCAGCATTTTTATATCTTCATTAAATAGAGTAGAGGAATGAACAGATCGAGGGTAGTATGTGTCATCTCTGTGTTTGGCAGCTTGAAGAAGAGATATAAATATTTTGAAAATGGGCAAACTTTCAAAAGAATTCAGTAACACATTGAAAGTAACAACTGGATTCATCATTTCAACTGTCAGCAAAATTAGGCATGCCAGAAGTTAACATTGTCTTTATAAACCCATTGCACATGTTGATTTCATAAGCATTTATCAATTCTGCACTAAAATTTACATTTTTATGAATAACATCTACAGAGAATTTTGACACTATAAGGAAATATGATTTACCTCTTATTGTGTAAACTTGCTTTACCACAAACACTTTCTATAAGTATAGTTTACACATCATTTATAACTACTTCAAAAACTTTCACAAAATTGCTATCTGTCACAATTGTGAATTCATTGCTATAGAACACAGTCTGAGCAAAAATACCAAATGACATTGTGTTGACAATTGCAAATCTCAACAATAATAAATTGGTTCATCTTTATCATAGACTTGATGTATTCATTAAGGCATCACTACTCATGTTGATGCTCTTACGTAACCTCCCCTAATACAGAAAGGAGACTGATGATCTGTATCTGGCTAGATATGTACGACATTCTGTCCAGGATGGTGGAAAATGGATGCTTACCACAGTAATCTATGACATTATCACTTCTAGAATTGGCTCAAAATAATTTAAGGTACCATAGCTCTTGCAACCATTCAACAATAAGAAAACCCTTATCTGCACAGATTACTACTGTTGTTTTTTAACATGCTTACTAGCTTGCTAGGTGCTTCACAAAACATATAAAAGACACTGTTCCTGCTCATAAGATGTTATAATCTAAAGGTCAGATTCTGCCACTCTTACTCACACTGAGTAGCAATTTATTCCACCAGCAGCCCCAATAAACTCAGTGGGGCTGCTTATTACAGTGAAGTACTACTCAACATAACTAAGGGTGACAGAATCTATCCACTATGGACACAAAAAGCAACAGGGGGAGGGGGAGGTAACAGGAGGACAAGAGTTCAACAGCCATGTTGTTTAGTTGCTTAGAGGGTAATATGACTTTTGATGGGTTTTTAAGGTATGACTGGGTTTGTGTTTTTTTTTAATTTTAGTATGTTCTCAAACCACTGTTTTATTATAGAAATATAATTTTCTTATCCTGTATTGTGGCAGGGCAGTCATTTACTGAGCACCCCCTCATGACCAGGGGTCACTTTGAAGGCACCCTGCTCCCCCTAGCTCCCTCTTTAGGCCCCTTAAGCACACCACAACATCACTCTTGTGTTTAACAGCACCTCCACCTAGGTCTAGTTTAGTAAGATTCAAACAGCCCTCAAAGTCCTTAATAACAAATTGCTCAAACACTCCTCAGAGAGTCCCAAAATAAAGTCGATAACCATGATACAAAAGTTCATACTTAGCCCTGTTTTTTCTGCCAAACACAGAGCTCTTCCACCTCCTCACTCTACTCCACCCAAAGCCATCAGTTTTAGCCCTTTCTAGCTGACACTTGGCCCTAGCTTCTTTCTCTTTCAGCACCTCCTCCATTCTGAGGGAGAAGGCAGTTTATATACTGCCTTCCTTCAGCAAGCTCCTCCTGATCAGCTGGAAGAGAGGAAAGCCCTGCCTCACCCTCAGCAGGGTTCCTCATCCCAGGCCCTTAAAGGAACAGTGTCCTGGGATTTTCCCCCCATCCAAATCTTAATTCCCTGGGACTGCTTCCTCTCATTGCTATCAGGCCATTTCCTGGGCCTTTGTCCAATCCAACTCCCTGGAACAGGGTCTTCTGGATTCCTCTACCCATAAATGGCCCTATTACAAGTATTCTTTTGGGTCCTCTTCACTTTTCATATTCAAGCATTGCATTGATACTATGGGAGTTACTTACATGGACTGAAGTCAAAATAGACTCTATAAACTAATGATTTTTAAGAAAGTACTTTCTGTCTGAGAATATTATCCATTAAACAGGACTTTCTTAGTTAACTACACTGAAAGTTATGAACACATTGAAACACAGAAGATCTATTCTTGATGTTAAATTCCATCACAGAGCCAATGAAAAACTTTAGGTTGAAAATAATAAAATTTTTCCCTGTAATGCTAATCACATGATTTGTAACTAAGACATTTTTTGTACTGTGACTGATTAGAAAGGAATGATGAGCTAGTTTTCCACAGGAGTTAACTGAGAGATGCTGTGCCATGGAGCACATTTCACTATCATGTTATACAAATAATCCACATGTAGATCTCTGCTTTTTAAAAAGTAAGCAACTGTTCCAGAACAAGGATAACCGAAAAATAATGAATTGTTCAAAAAGAATGCAAATTTTTAAGAACAGGTAATCGATTTATAGCCCATTCTGCCTGACCACCTGCTCTCTTTTGATTGGTCATAATTCCATCTTCCTGCTTTTTCGCTTTACTTTTCAATTCTTTCTTTCTTCAGACACAAATCTAGGTTTCTCTTAAACTCATTAATAACTCTTTCCTCCAATTTCTTTCCCAGTAACCTATTTCATGTGTTTACAAGCTCTTATGTGGAATTGTTTTTCATAGATTCATAGATTCTAGGACTGGAAGGGACCTGTAGAGGTCATCGAATCCAGTCCCCTGCCCTCATGGCAGGACCAAATACTGTCTAGACCATCCCTGATAGACATTTATCTAACCTACTCTTAAATATCTCCAGAGATGGAGATTCCACAACCTCCCTAGGCAATTTATTCCAGTGTTTAACCACCCTGACAGTTAGGAAAACTTTTTCCTAATGTCCAACCTAAACCTCCCTTGTTGCAGTTTAAGCCCATTGCTTCTTGTTCTATCCTTAGAGGCTAAGGTGAACAAGTTTTCTCCCTCCTCCTTATGACATCCTTTTAGATACCAGAAAACTGCTATCATGTCCCCTCTCAGTCTTCTCTTTTCCAAACTAAACAAACCCAATTTTTTCAGCCTTCCTTCATAGGTCTTGTTCTCAAGACCTTTAATCATTCTTGTTGCTCTTCTCTGGACCCTCTCCAATTTCTCCACATCTTTCTTGAAATGCGGTGCCCAGAACTGGACACAATACTACAGTTGAGGCCTAACCAGCACAGAGTTCTTGCTAAGTTTCCCTATATATAGTAATCTAGGACCCAATCCTGCCTCTAATGACATAAGTGGTAAAAACTCCCATTAACATGAGTGAAAACAGCATTAGGCTTTAATTTTTAGATTATTTTCTGTAGTTTGTGACCCTTTCATCAGCATGAACATTCTGAGCTAAATTATAGGCCACTGCCCCAAATCTGGAAGAGCCATAACTAAGCATGGATGATTAAGAATCTCCATTCTGGAAGCTGTGGATTCATCACTGAGTCGTCACAACCTAAGCACCTCTATATTGCTACTGACACCTTGTATTTTACTATATTTACAATATTACTATATTTATAAGACTTTACTCAGTGGGGTAAAAATAAACAAGTATATTTATTTAAACAGGCTGTCAGCAATTCAAACCCTTCTTATACCTTTAGGAGCAAATGCTAAGCCGAGCAGACCCCAAGGATCTCACATGGATGTGTTGGGCATATGTGGAAGGGATGGGGATGTGTCTTCCCTCTAAGCTGCAAACTGGTTGTGGAACCTTGATCTTTTCACACTGCCAGGCGGGGAGTTCCTGGAAGAGAGTTCCACACCATCTGAGGTAGTGCACACCCACTATGTATGTATAGTTCCCCTACTTCCCTGTCCCCTTTGCACAGCAGAATTGTGACATTTCACTGCCAGGCTTCTATGGCCATGGAGGCAGAGGCAAAATAAGTCCCTTAATGCAGTATGAGGAGAATTAGGAGCACATTTATCATTTCAGGTAGGTCTGTTTCTCTTTCTTTCTCTACTATTTTCTTTGTCCTCACTTTCTTTCTGTTGCTTTTGATCTACCCTTTTTCTTTTCTTCACCACAGTCTCATCACCTTTATGCTGCTCTCCAGGTACACTTCACACTGCTTTCTATTCATTTTTCCTCTAGCTATTCCCGGTCTTCTCCTCAAAGACAAACTGCTACCATCAGTTTTACCTCCCCCATCCCTCACCTCCCCCCCACACCCCGGCTTCTCCTTCTTTCTCCAACTGTTCAGTTCAAAGAGTCATTCCTAAACCTCAGGGAAGGCTCTGGTTCCAACAACCCTTTCCATTCTTCTACTAAAGAGGCATCACTCAAAACATTCTGAATGGAAAGAACATCACTCAGTGTGTACCCTGTTACATTGTCACATGAAACAGGTGATTCTCCAGCTCATTTCATGAACATAAATGACTCCCATTCCCAGCTGGCCACTGATCTGGTGTGTGACCTTGAGCAAGTCACTTCACCCTTGTTTCAGTTGCCCTATCTGTAAAATATGCATAGTCATACTAACCATCTTTTGTAAAGGAGTTTGACATTTATGAATGAAAATCATGATATAATAGCCATGCATTATTATTAATTATTTATTCATTATAGTCTTCTTCCCTCATTTATTTCTTTGTCTCTTCCCTAGGTCTTCTATCTCTCTTTCTTCCTTTTGTCCCTCTGTCCATATATAGGATAGTATGCTGTGGTTAGAACAGGAAAGTCAGGAAACCTGGGAATAATCCTGGCTCTGACAGCCACTTGCTGTCTTAACCAAACAGAAAACTCATGTGTGATCTTGGGAAAGTCATTTTAATTGATCTTCCACTTGCCTCATCATCCCAATCTATAAAATGCTTACTGTACCAACTTCACAGGCGTGTTTGAGGCTTACCAAGTAGTATTTATGAAATACTTTGAGATTCTCAGATAGAGCTGGTAAATAGTATCTATTTTGATTTATCTCTTTTACTTTCTTCCAGCATCCCCCTTGTTGTGAGGAATTTGCCACATTCCACAATCCCCTCTTTAATGATGGTCTTCTAGAACACAATGGATGTGTTGTTAAAATGGCTTCCTTTGGTGGAACTCCCCTAGATTTATTGCACTATTCCCTGAAATGTGACACTCTAGACCAGTGGTTTTCAACCTTTTTTCATTTGTGGACCCCGAAAAAATTTCAAATGGAGGTGCAGACCCCTTTGGAAATCTTAGACATAGACTGTGGACCCCCAGGGTTCCACAGCCCACAGGTTGCAATCCACTGCCCTAGACAAATGCATATGTAGCTGCTGATTAAAGCCATCCCATTATTAATTATTGTTATTATATTCATACTAAGCACAATAATATACTTTTGGTACTGTTGATTCGGTTTTTATTTTTTAATCTTAGAAATCATTATTCTGATTAAATATATTTAAGCACCCTGTAGGATCTTTCCGTCTAGTGCCTCTTCATATTCCCCCTCACTGGCAATGGTTCTTTATTCTTGTGACAGTGAGTCATTCTGATGTCCATGTGTGGGGATTGTTTTGTTCAGCAGGTTTCTTGTTTGGTATGAATGCACAACATCTTTGCCAAATGCTCACTTTTGGTTTTCTTCTAGTGAGTGATTTGTCCTGTCTCTGTTTATACTACAGACTGTGCCTTAGGCATGTTTTCCTAATTAGAGCTGGCTGAGCCTTTCTTGCTTTCCTGGGGCTTGTCATAGGCTGAATTACAAACAGTGGTGAGACTAGTTACCCAATTCACTTCATTAATGACACATGTTGCTGAAGCACATTGAGAGACTATGAAAAGCTCAAATTTCAGACCAACCTAAAAACCAGATGCTCAAAACTAACAATGAGGAGAGAAAGCCATAGATAGTAAGCCAGAGCTTTACCCTTTGTAAATATTGTAGGTATACTGGAAAATAAGACAGGGCAACCCTTTAATTTAGTATGTTGCACATTTTTTATTTGTCATGGGTCAAGACACCATGACAAAGAGTTTCTAAAAATAATCAAATTAATAATTACCCTACCAGTTTG
This sequence comes from Emys orbicularis, assembly GCF_028017835.1. Taxonomy (NCBI): domain Eukaryota; kingdom Metazoa; phylum Chordata; order Testudines; family Emydidae; genus Emys; species Emys orbicularis. Next base: position 89,647,249 of record NC_088686.1, on the reverse strand, counting down.
AATAAGAACCCTGTGCATAATTTCATACCGTGAATAGGTGAAAATCACTGGGACCCAAGTGGATTTGCTCTTTATTGATATTCAGACCAGATATCTGTATAAGCTGGATGAGTACTAATAGTGCTGTCATTACAAAAACAAGTAACCAGTCTTCAAATGCTCCTTGTATAGTACATTTCTATGCTACCAGAGAATTTGAGGATCTCTGGACAAAAGACAGGACCTGAAAGGTAGCAGAATTTGAGGCGTTCTGTGTATAATAGCCCAGTGCTTCATAAAGAAGAAGGAAAGTCAGATAATGTAGGTGAGAATAAGCCCTGGTCTCTACAACAAACTTATGTCAGTATAACTAATCGAGGTAGTTATACCAACTTAACCCCAGGGCCCAGTGCACACAGTGCTACGCCGATGAGAGGGCTTCTCCTCTCAACATTGCTACCCCTGGGCCTGGGGAGGTGGAGTACCTACACCAACAGAAGAAGCTCTTCTGTCAGCTTAGGTAATGTCTTCACCAAGTGCTTCCGCTTACCTGCAGCCACTGCAGACTGTGAGTGTAGACAAGCCCTAAGAGAGGAAATAAACACTTGTTAAGGACCCTTTGAACTCTGTGCCAAAGATTATGTGTGTGAAAGTATGGGTTAACCTGTAATTTTGTTCCTAATTGAAGAGAAGAAACAAAATGTATATAGCAAAATATGTAACGGTCTGGCTGGGCATGCCTGGTGATTCACATTTCTGGCCTTACCATTCTGGCTGTAAAGCTAAGTCTTACTGGCCAATGATAAAATAATAAATTGAGCAGGGTGATCCACTATACCTGAGCCTTTCTTAATAAAATAAATAATAACAATAACAATAAAACAAAAACCAGTAGAGAAGATAGCAAGGTATGAAAAACTCTTTCACAAAGTGGAATGGTTATAGAAAACTTGAATAAATACGATCCCAGTGATTACAGGGGCACTTGAAGTGATCCCTACGGGTCTGAATGAGCAGCTCAAGAACACGTTAGGAGTGCAAGACATCAGGATAAGTGATCACCAGAAGACAGTATGCTTAGGTACTGTGAGAACTTGAGAATTTTAAGGAAGCTCAAAGGAAAACGAGTGCATCTGAGCATCTGAAATGCAGGAATTCTGTGAAGGATTTAACAAAACTGACTCCACAAACCTACTGAGTTGGTTCATGGTCAGGATTTATTGGTGATACATTTTAGACAGTAGCTTTCCTCTTTTTATGCTTAGAGATCTTGTATGTTGTGAAACTATTAGTTTTGTTGTTTTAAAAAATTCCCATGATGTAACACCGAGGGATGATAATAATTATAATACCTAGCATTTTTAATTCTCTAGATAAACCTTGAGAATGCCCTGGGCCTGCTCCTCCTTTAATTATGCTGTTGTAAATCAGGAACCATTTAATTGAAGCCAATGGATTTATGCCAGAGTAAAAATGGAGCAAGCAAGAGGAAAATCAGGCTCATCCTGTGTAGCTCAGGGAAAATACAGGTTGGAAACATGTTGAAAAAAAAAAATAAAGTCTGGGCAGGACTTCAACTTTGGAAAGGTTTACTCTTCCCATTAGCAAACCAGAAGCTCAGAACAATTAATTAGGCCTTGAAGAATGCTGGGAGTGATTTGCATATAGTTCAGATAGAATAGGCTGGATACTCTCAAAGATTTCTTGACAACTACATAGTTGAACCTCTTTGGGGTCAAATTCAAATGCATACCAGGGGGAAGGTTTATGGGCAATAATTCTGGTTTATGATACTTAATTCTGTAACCCAAGAAATCATCAAACAGGAGCAGGGTCCAAACTATGGAGTGTATGAAATTTACTAATTAAACCAAAACAAAAAGCATATCATCCACCTATATTACTTTATGACAGACATCCTAATGGATATTACCTCAGGATATGTCTTCACTGCAGATGGGAGCCAGCCTCCAGGCCAGGTAGGCAAACTCATGTTAGCAGGGCTCAAGCTAGCACTCTAAAAACAGCAGTGTGAACATTGCAATTCGGGCTGCAGCTAATGCTCTCACGTGCACCTGACCCTTTAGGCTTGAAGGCCAAAGCTGCAGCTGAAGCTGCAATGTTTACACTGCTATTGCTAGCTCAAGCCCTACTAGTACAAGTCTGTCTATCCGGGCTGGGAGGCTCGCTCCCAACTTCAGTGTAGACATACCCTTAGTAGCTTGGTTAATTCAAATGATCTGAGATAGTGCCTCAGTAGCCAATCAAACAAGTAGGTGAGAAAGAAGACACCCCTGTCTTGCATATTAGCAGGAAAATTTGTCTAGAATCAACCCACTCCATGTAATTTGAGCATTAGAGTTTTCTGATAGGGCCTGAATCTATCTACTAAACCCCTCCCCAAACCAAAACTTTGTAAAAACTCTAAGTGGAAAGGGGCCTGTAAGCTTGAGTAGAAACAAAACGTCCCCAGAGACAGTCAGGTCTTTCAGCCAGAGAGAATCTTTATCAACAAAAATCAAATCAAGTAATATACACAAAAAGAGAAACAAAACTTCCCCAATCTGGGAAGTGCCAGTATGGTGGTGGTTTCTGTGATGTGAACACCTGTCCCTTGAGTATCAGACAGAGTCCACCAGAATAATGTTGTAAACATGAGGACACAACAATAGGACAGTAACAACTTTTGGTTATTACCAATCTCTGCTCAACTCAAACTGGAAACCTAGAGTCTCTATATCACATTACTTACCCCCTGCACAATTGTATCAGTTTTTAATCTATTTGACTTCAGAAGATGCTAAATGTAGAGAATAGAAAAACACCACTCCACTATATTTAGCAAATGATAAAAAAAACCCTTAAACTTTCCTTAAAGGGGGGGGGGGGGGGAGGGGAGACAGACCAACCCTACCTTCCAAGCTATGCATTAATATTGCTTGAGACAATCATTTATATGATTTTTCACAGTACATTCTTCTTAATGTGCTGCAAATAATGCATGTGAAACCCTTTAATCATTAATGAGATTAGCATACAACCCTCACCATCAGAATACTCACTTAAGTAATGAGACAAATGCCAGCCCTAATGATTTCTGCCATCCCTTTTCCCCCACATTTGCTTCACAATGGAAAATTGAATTCCTTTGTAAATATGAACCAATGATCTTCTTAGCAAAGATTGAAAAAATGTATATATCCTGTGGTTTCCATTTCCTTGGCTTTATTGTTTTTATGTAAATTCTCCCAGGATATTTCAGGTTATATGTCTGGAAACCCCAGCCATCCAGCAGAGGAAAGGTTGAGAGAATAATGAGAAACGTGCTGGAAGAATTCACATAAAAGCTTTGGAGACATGAAAATGGAAACAACAGACACTGAGAAACTTATTGCACAAAAAATAAATCTCTATCCAGTGTGTGTGTATTCATGTGTCTATGTGTGTATACATCATGCACATACATATATACTAAATAGGTAACTGAGATATTAGCCCATCCAGACAATGAGAAGTTCTGAAATATCAGGGCAACCATGAGATTGAAACTTGAGTGGCTTGTGTTATTAGAATCCAGACAGATATAGAAATAGATTTATTCATGGTTATCCTGCATTGAATTTTATATACATTAAAAATATAATGGGCTCCAACATGAAAAATGTGTTTTTTTAAAACTTTCCTATACCCTTGTGAATGATAAAGTTTTGTTTGTCACTGAAACACATGAAAACTACCAGTTGGAGAAAACTTTTAGAGGTATTTTTCTTAACTGTACAATTTCATTTTAAGACTACTCAGAACAATTCATTGTTCAAAAGTAAAGCTGTGAGATGCTGGAGTTAACTCAGTCCTGGCACACTTGACTGCATTTACATACCATAGCCCTACCATTTAAAATCAAGATTTTCAAGAGTGACTAGTGATTTTGCATGGCTCAATTTGGTGTCCGACTTGAAATACCTTATCGGAACACTTGTTTTCAGAAAGTGCTGATCATTCACCCTCTGAAAACCAGGGTCTCTTTAACGTGTCTCAATTTGGGCACCCAGAATAAATGTGGCCTAAAATGCTGTAAAAGTTATCTGGAGTTTTCTCACGCAAACCATATGCCAGACCTTGTTGCAATGCTACCCTAAATAAGCAACTGAGGATTTTCCTGGCATGAGGGAATCATTACCGGGAACAGGAGGCTTGCCAGAGGCATGCATGGCCACTGCATGCTGTACACCAGCTATCTCTGTCTGGTGTAACTGTTCTTCAGGAGTTGTTTACAAGCTGGTATGACTTAGAGTAGCCTGAGGCATCTACAAGTTGCAGCAGGAGCCAAACTGACCATCCCCAGGCTCAGGAGAACAAAAGAGATGGTGTAAAGCCACCTTTACCCACAACCTCTCAAATGCACTGACTGCATCTCCAGCATGGATGAATTGAGCTCTATGACACAACTGTGATATTACAAACATGATTGATAACATCAGAACTACAGAAGAACCCAAGCAACAAAGCTTGGATACTGATCTAAACATCCCAAAAGATCAGAGTTTTAGTTTGGCCCACTATTCAGAAAGGGGGCTGACCAGGAAGTTAGATCATAGAAGCAGATGTCTCTAAATATCAAGGATGTTCCAATCTGACTTTTGGTTTTGTCTGTCTTTAATACAACAGTAAACAATTCATTTTTGATGTCTGGCAGAGGGATGTTTTAATCTCTTCATACCCAAAATCTAATTGGTTGAGACATGTCAGAGGTCTATAAATAATTGTCCACTAATCACCAGGAAGGATGACCACACACTATTGGCAATTTAGTAATTTGCCAAGTGGCCAGAAGTTTTTGGAACTTTTGACCAAACAGTAACAGATGACATGACACTGTCTCCCCCAAATATCTTGTGTTTAGAAATGCAAATCTTTTGCAGCAACCCTTTCCCATTTTGTAGTGCTACGTATGTGGGCAAATAGAGTATACCTCGTTTTTTATTTTTAGAGGAAAAATTATGCTCACTTTACAGTAAATGTGACTACTGAGAGGAAACAGAATTGAACAACAGATTACAGATCTCTGGCACATTTGATCAGTTTTGCTGCAAACCGACCAGTCTTGCCTGAGGAGTTTTATTGGCTTCATAACAAAAGGGATGAAATTCATGAGTTTCACAAGGTTTCATATGAATCTTTTGCTTGAATTCTCAGGTTCAGACAAAGCATTAACAGTAACTTAAGCAAAATATAGGAGTTGTGAAACCATGCTGGTATGGGTCACTGAAAACTGGGTTTGGTTGGCTTGTTACTCCTCTGGTTCTTTAATCAACAGCATCTTCTCATCCAACTACTCTCTGGAGGGCCCTACATCCTATCTATCAAAAGCCACTATAGAGGAGAAACTTTTCTCCTTAATACTGTTTAACACTATGGCTGCTGAACACTCTCACAGATGATCGTTCCTGTTTAAAATCTGACATCAAAAATACATTAAGGATCTTTATTTAAAAAAATAAAAAGCCTGGATGTCTGTCTTGCCTGTTCTCCATCCTGCCTGCTTTTGCATGAATATTTAACATAAGAACTAAAACAACCACTTGTGGGCAGGCATTTACAACAAATGTACACATAGACATGCAGTAGAGTACCCCAAATGTGCCTGGATCTCTGACACCTCTCTCTCTCTTTAATTAGGCCCTAAAAATGGGCAAATACATCAGATCTAATATATATATATAATATCCACGTGAAATAAAACAAAAAGAAACAGGAAAAACAACTTATAGACACATACATTCTTAAAGAAACTTGTAGATACAACCAATGGATCAAAATATCACAAACAGATGATATATTAAACCAGATGATACTACTTTTTTCTTTAAAGAAAACAGATTTGAAACCATATTCCCAAGTGGTGAAAACAGATATAGCTCCAATTAAGTCAATGAAATTATGCTGATTTACACCATCTGAGAATCTGACCCTTTGTTGTAAAACTAGGCAGTGGGGATAAGGGTATTATAGTGAAAGGTATTTTTAAGGCTGGGCATTGAGATAATAAGTTCTTTGGTTTCCTTACAAATGCTACTATCACACTTTTCCCCTCAAAAAAAAAAAAGAAAGAAAGAAAGAAAGAAAGAAAAAGAGACCTCATGTACTATATCTGGATGATTTTCTTTTGGATGTTCTTGTGGCTCCCTGTTCTCCCTAAACAAAGTATTGAGCCTATATGTTTTACCCAACATGAAACGTAACCATATCCACAATGCTGACAATTATTGAAGCTGCCAAACCGTAGAAAGGAGGCTTCCAACTCTTAAAAAGTCCTCCAGGGGAAAAAAATGTATACATGGAAAAGACAACCAGTTTGACAGGAAGCAGCTTATGCTCTTCTTGACCCAAAGAAAATTCTCCATCTACTCCACTGCATTTGATTATTGGATCACACCAACATATCAGGCTGATCAATAGGCTTCAAACTTATAGTGCAAGGCCTCAAAAGATACTGCTAGGGCAGCCAGATACTAAAATGATAAACCTGGATGCCTTTTATAATATTAGCACCAGGGTATGGGAGATTAAGGTCGTTTTCTGAGTGGAGAGTGTGGAAAAGGGAATTTACGGCTAGATAGCTGTCATGCTGAGGTCACTGCTTATTACACAGATCATAACTTGTCTTAGTGTTACCTTGTGCTCTTCTCATCTGTTGTATTTGTTATCTTCAGTCTTGGATTGCAAGCTCTTTGGATCAGGTTCTGTCTTTTCATTCAGTATGTATGTACAGTGCCTAGCATAAAAGGGGGGAGCATCCTTGGGACCTCTAGGTGCTCCTGCAACACAAATAAATAACAATAGCTTATTACAAACCTGGGGGGAGAATTTGGCATCTGGAATCAATAGTTCAGGTTGGGAGGGACTTGTGTGAGGTGGAGGTTGGCATGTTGAGATTCAAGGTTAATAGTAAGGGAAAGTGCAGGAGTTTTGGTTAGAGAGATGGGGCAAGTCAGCTGCACATGCTACTAGTGCAAAAGAAGGGTTTGGAAGTTAGGAGGAGATTCAGGTTACAGGTGCTTACCACTGCAGGTGTGCAAGAAAGTTTTAGTGGCTTTAGGGTTTGTGTTGTGAGGTTTTTTTAGAGGTTCTGAGGAGATATGGCAACCAGGAAAAAGAGTTGGCTTGGGGGCACCCATTTTTATTAGAAAACCAACATGAGCCCCAACTCCATAGATTTCCCATGATGTCAAGACAAACTTTATCAAACTGACCTGTTGTAAATTAATACCCATACATGGATACTAACTAACAAGCTAAGGCACCTCTTTGTCAGCATCCTCTCATGAAATTAACATGGCAATGTATAAGTATTGTCATTTCATCTAACTTTGCCTAAGAAGCCTGCACAGGTATCTCTTGGAGTACAATTGTCTTAGCTTTGATCATTCAGATTCCAAGTTCATTTTACAACATCAGAGGAAAGCATGTGGAGTGGCTAAACATCTACTGATTGTTTTGGGGGCTCTTCTTGGTGCTCACCTGATATTAGTGAAATCCAAACAGACTACATCTCCCATAATGCACCATGATCTGTCCCTGGGTTTGATCCACCATGTTGCAGCATGGGAATCTTTCCTGTAGTGGAATTAGCAATTGGAATCTCATGAAACACCATGACACCTCAGGCAGACACAGAATTAAAAAACAGGACATGAAAAACCCAACAGGGAAAAAAAAGTTTAGTTTTGGATCAACAAACTGAAACAAAATATTTCATTTCAGGAATGTCCAAATGTTTCATTTCAATTAAAAATGTCAGTATTTTGACTTTTGATCCCAGTTTGGGACAAAATCAAATGTTAAAATACCAGAATTTTGCATAGGCTGGAAATTCCATTTTTCAATCAGCTCTACAGAGGCCTGTTAGAAATCCCATCCATTTCCCTTTACATGCAGGAATGTTCCAGATTTCTTAGGGCTTTGTCCAGTGCAGTCATATGTTCACAGCCTGTTTTTGTTAGGTTCCTGGTGCTGTAAATGTGATTATTTGATTTCTTTCAAGTGAAATTTACAGGCACATTTATGTTATATAAACATGTACATTTCATCCAATAAGACTAAGATCAGAAACCCTCAGAGATTTCCTATGAGAAATTCCTGAAGGGAAATTTCTCATTTATTTCTGCTGTGGTGCATACAAATCTCCAAAATAAATCCTTCATTAAAATATACATGGGCTTAGAATTCAGTTAAATTGCTCACTTTAGAGACCATAACACCTATTGCAAGAGAGATCGTGTTAATACAGGTTTCAGAGTGGTAGCCATGTTAATCTGTATCAGTAAAAAGAACGAGGAGTACTTGTGGCACCTTAGAGACTAACAAATTTATTTGAGCATAAGCTTTTGTCGGCTAAATCCCACTTCATCAATGCATGCAGTGGAAAATACAGTAGGAAGAGATATAGATAGATAGATACAGAGAACATGAAAAAATGGGGGTTGCCATACCAACTCTAATGAGACTAATCGATTAAGGTGAGCAGGAGAAAAAAAACTTTTGTAGTGACATCCTGACCAAATTCCAATTCACATAACTGTTTTCTGACTGTCTAAACTTCCACCTGTAGTTTCAACTGAATGCAGTATTCCCCACATCATATCTTAAACTGTTGTGTTGCATTTGTTGCTGTGTACTATTGAATGGTTGACACATTCCACCTGTGAAATGCTGCATTTCAGCAATAAATCAAGTATAATATGCTTTTGAATCTTTTGGAATAAAAGATGATATGTAAACATAAACTATTATTAATGTTAATAGCAATTGTGATGGGTGTGTACCACACACCTGTAATGAAATAGTTAATTGGAGAGAGGGGACAATTAGTGTAGCTGGTTGCACCTGAAGGGTGAGCCAGGCCCAACTGAAGATGAAGCCCAGCTGAGGGATGATCTGGGTGGTGAACCAAATATAAACAGGGCTGGAAGGAGTAATCCTTCTTTGAATCCTAGAGAATGGAAAAAAGGCCTAGGGAGAGACTAACTAAAGGAAGGCCAAGGTAGGAAGAAGTCTAGGGTGATAGTGAGGCCTCTGGAGGAGCAGACCTTAGCTGCTTATCACAGGGTCCCTGAATGGCACCCCAGATGGATAGGACAGTGGGCGAGCATGCCTGTATCCCCCTACTGGATCACTGGAAAAGATGTGGAAACACTATGAGAAGGGGGAAAAGGAATACTGAGTGCAAAGCTTCTCCTCCAGGGAGAAAGCTCTAGGAGGTGTTGCTCTGCACAACAGTGGGAGAACAATGCTGCAGAGCCTGGGTAGGAGCAAAGAGTTATGTCTGAGTTTAGTTTAGTGGCTCCTTAATTTACCTTAGAAGGAGTAAGACTAAATGTGAGCTGGCTGGAGGGTGAGTCATGAGAAGAGGTAGACCCTTAGAGAGCTAGAGCAGCTGTTGGCAGGGTGCTTGCTGAAAAGAGTCTGCTAGGCCATGCCCAGCCATAAGGGTATATGCCAACATTGAGTCCACTCAGCAACAAATACATTACAATAGTATTGTGGAAATCTAGGGACCTGTGGCCCTCAGGAGAGAATATGCAGTTAATTCTGAACTGAAAATCTATTCTAAGACTTTTAAACTTAAGTGCTTTCAGTGGGTGGGTGTGGTGTTTTATTTATTTTATTATTATTTTTTAAAGGATTGAAGGACTCATTCTATCTAGTTTGATCCCATGGCTAACACAGGTCATAAAACTTCACCCAGGAATACCCCCATTGAGCCCATAATCTTTTAGAAAGACCTCAGTCTTGATTTTAAACATGCCTACTGATGGGCAATCCACCTCATCCTTTCATAAGTTGTTCCAGTGGTTAAATACCCTCACTGTTAAACACACCAATAAGAACCTTCTTTATTTTTCTTTAAGTCAGCACATCAGGATGGGGAAGAGGTTAGGGGCACTAAACCCCAACTATCTTCCTCAGCAGTTCCAAGAATAGTTCTGAGCTGGCAGTGATGAGCATTTGCTCTCTGTTCTTTACTGCAGAGGAGGGAAGAGAGAATAGCCCTGGCAGTGGGGGGCTTAGTGAGGACAGGAGCTTCACTGGCTCTGAGTGAGTCTAGAGTAGTACTCAGGAAAGGATGGCTCCTCTTTTGTACAGAACTATTTAAGGTAGTCTAGGAGAGGGGAAAAACAGGTGAAACTGAGAACCAACAACCATTTATGGTTCCCCAATTCTCTGCTTCAGTCCATGTTAGAGCAGCTTGTGGAGATGTTCTAATTTGCACCACTGCAAACAGTCTCTTAGGGACCAAACACTGTCTAGGGACAATCAAAATGCAGTACCCTTTAGCTGCTTCCCCTTTCTGCTCCTAACGTACCCCTTTGTGCTAGGAGCTTCCAGGAGTCAGGGCTTGCTATGCTATCTGTAGGCCTGCTGGGAACTTCCAGGTGGTTTGTGCTCTCTTTATATCACTTGAGTGGTACAAAGGGAGGAGAACAAGGCAGAAACTTGCCACAGAGCACTGACCTTCCTGAAACGATATATGAGGCCCTCAAGCTGAGAAGTTGTACGCTAGTGCTCTACACCATAATTCAGAGCTTCATAGCAGCAGTGAGGATAAAATTCATGATTCTGTTACAAAAGCATAGGCCCCTGCCATTTGAGCTAAAGAAGAATTGCTAAAGATAAATAATGCAAACAACAGTGGAAGCTGGTCCTAGCACCAGGACACATGGAAGTAAGCATATGCCATGTGGATGAGTGGGGGCTTGGAATTGGACAAACAGTGCTGTGAACTCTCACGATTTTGACCCCTGCTGTAGGTGGTTTCATGAGCATGTGATAAATTTCCAGCCAACTCTCATCCACTTTGCCAGCCTTTCAGAAGGAACATGCCAAATTAAGTGCTAGTGTAACCCATACTAATAGAGTGACTCTGGATCATCCTATACTGGCTAGACAACATACAGAGATTTATGACTGCTGCTGCTTGCATGCTAATATATCTGGCTCTTCAGCTCAAGTAGTAGAGGCTTATGCTTTTATACAGAGGGTGAGGGCTCTGTCCCCACAGATGACCCAAATAGGAGAATTACTACATTTGGATATGCTGACTGTAACTACTAGACCACAATCTGGTACCAGAACCAGGAATAGAAACCAACCTGATGCCTGGCATTCCACTGCAGTATCACAAATAGTTGTGTAACCCTCTTGCAATGTGTGTATTGTGGTCCAGACCAACCCTGGAGAGACATAGTGGGTAACAGCACGAGTGTGGGTGCCATTTCTCTGTTATTCCTATAGGTGAAAAGGAGAGGTCTCTGATTTGTATTGATAACCCTCAATCATGAATCAGCCTGCCCAAAATCATGACTGTGTAAACCTCATCATGATTTAAAAACAATTTGGGGATCATTACTTTAGTTTTTTTGAGTCTTTAGAGTACATTCTGATGACATTTTCCTCCACAACTGTAAGAGCTAGAAACTTTTAAAAATGAAAGCTGAGCCACACTTAATCACAGGATTATAGCAAATAGGGACTTAAAAAAACCAAACCAAACAAATGCTGCAGGGCTAACCACTAGAGCTGGAACCAGTAGTTGTGGATGTGAAGACTGTGGGTTCAAACGCTGGTGAGTGTGGGGAATAAAATGTATATATGTAAAAGTTAGTGTTAGAACCCTGCTGTAATTGTGGGGATTATTTTATATTGTACACCAGTGCACCCTTATACTTCAATGGTGTGTTCATATTTTCGTTTAGTGTTGCATTCACAGCAGTTGCACTCTGCTTAAAGGGAGCTGTCCCTCTAACTCCAGAACAGGTCACTCAATAGCAGGGGCTGTTGGAAGATGCCTGAGAAGGGCATGTGTGTCTATACTGCACGCGGGAGTGTGACTGCGGGCGGGCTGGCTAGCGAGAGGAGTGTTCCTAGCAGCGCTGCACCCGGGCTGGATAGGCCGAAACCGTCACCCCGCCCTGCACCATTCTTGCCGCTCTACCTAGCTTTGACCCAGCCACGCTCCCTAAGTCCCGAGTCCTTCCCCCAGTGATCTACGGGAAGCGGAAGTCAATTGGCAGGGGACTGACATCAGCATCAGCCAATGGGATTGCAGAGCTCACCTCAAGCGGGTTCCGATTGGGCTACCTCGCGGGCGGAAGGCAGAGCCGCTGTTCAAACTTGCGGCGGGAAGCGCGGGGGGGCCCAGGCCAGCCGTCGCCATGGAGACGCTGTTGTGGCAGGTGGAGCAGCTGCCCGGGCTCCTGGCCGTGTCCCGCTCGGGGCAGGTCCGGGACTGGGACCCGCCAACCCTGGACAGAGCCCTGCAGTGGGGCCGCTACTTCCAGCACCTGCACGGCCGCTTCCGCGCCCAGCCCCGGCTCCGGGCCGCCCTGGGGCAGCGGCTCCGCCGAGGGCAGCCGGGGCCGCCGCTAGGCTTCGGACACCTGGGGCGCTGCCCGGAGCTGCTGGGCCTAGCGCTGCTGGGTAACCGGGCGCTGCCGCCCGCCGCCTGCCACCGCCTCCTGCGGAGCTTGCTGCTGCCGCCCAGCGGCCAGGCTACCCCGGGGCCCTGCAGCCTCGGCCTCCTGGCCCGGCGCAGGGCCGCCGTCCAGCTGCTGCCGTCGCCCAGCCCAGCCCCGGCGCGCCCTGAGGAGCTGGAGCCGTCGCTGCGGACCGAGGCCCAGCTGCTACTGTCCCGGCTGCAGGAAGACGAGGAGGAGGAGCAGGGACCGGCGGGTGTCCTGGAGCATCTGCCCGGACCTAAGGTCTACCGGGTGCTGGCGGCGCTGCTGCTGGAGCAGGCCGGGGACAACGCTGGCAGAGAGGGGGCCAGCTGGGCAGAGCACAGGGAGGGGCCCAGGCCGGCTGCGGCGGTGCTCTCCTGGCTGCTCGGGGACCCAGGCCGCCTCTCCGCTTTCTGCCGCCTCCTCCCGGGCTCCCTCCTCGTTGCCCTTTCTGCCCGATACCCCCAGCTGGGCACCCCTTACTTGCATCTCCTTACCAGCTGGGGCAGCCGCTTGCGCTACGATCCCCTGCGCGGCCAGTGGGCCAGCAGCCGCTGCCCTAGTGAGGACGAGTTCTCCTGGGAAGAGCTGCGGGAGCGCTTCAGCTGCTTCATGAGGGGACCTGACCCGCTCCGAGAGGCTGCCCTGGCTTCTCTGAAAAATCTGAAGATCCAGGATGGAGACTTCGAAGTCTGCGGCCTGAGTGTCTGGACTGACCTGTTGCTGGAGATGGAGGCACCTCTCTAAAGACACTCCAGCGTTAGCCCGGAGGAGGAGGAGGAAAGGACTAGAACATTAAATAGGTTTCATATGAAATTAAATGGCCTGAAATCCAAGAAACCGGAGTAACTTTCTTTTCTCCATAACTAACATCAAAGCCAACTGGATTATATCTTGTTTGGAGTGAAAAGGCAACTTTGTGATCAGATTGCATGCCATAAAACTTAAGTAAGTTAGCAAAGAGTGCCTAAGGGATTGGGTTCTGCTCTTGCACATGCTGGTGTAAACCTGGACTGACTCCCCCCACAGGAGTTACCCATGTAAAATCTGTGTAAATGGGCTCAGAATCAGGCCCCTTACATCTAGTCAAGTAGTTCCCAGTTTAATTTCTCTTACACTGAGAACAAGTTGACTAGGAATCCTTCTTCTTTCCTCTTCCAATTTGTTTTCTTCCCACCACCTCTTATGTCTTTGCCAGCTCTGATATTCTCCAATACTAATGGTTGGGCTATTTGGTTTAAGGATACCCTTAATTCTGCTGATCACTAACAGGAAATGCTTCCATCCCCTATTGGCACTATTGCTACAAAAGTAAAGTGTGCAAATACCTTAAAATATAGAGAAACTAGCTTAACTTTCTGTGTGTTGAAAAGTTAGAAGTTGAACTGTGTATTGCCATGGGTACAGTGTGTTGACATTTGTCTGTTTCTAGCAGTTGCAGACTGGCAGAGTACAAAAAGGGGAAAGGGACTTTTTTGTCTCACCTTTTTAGGATGCTCATAATTCCAAGTTAAATGTATTCTTCGCTATCACCTTGTCTTTCAGTGGTGGTTTATTTTTGCCTTTTCTTTTTTTTTTTTTTTTTTCCTTCATGCTTCGAAATATCCTAGGCACAATGTGAGTAGGAGTGCAGAGGTCAGAGGAGATTTCATGCCCAGTGGGAAAGAGTCAAGAAAGCATACATAAAGCCTGCTGATTTGATCTTTTATCAATCACCATGTGGCATGTTTGTTACTATATTGCAGTGGAAACTTCATTTTCCTGTCCTATTTGTTTATAACTATGAATGGATACTCAGTAGCTTAGCTTTTTGTTGAAAGTTTCTTTCACCAAACTGGAACCAGAATGGGAGAGTAGAAATACCTTCTTTCAATGGGTTGGGCAACAGACTTCTTCTTTCCCTCCTAGATGATTACTGAAGGACCTGCTTGTCTTAATTGTCTTTATTAAACTGTGACTTTGATCACAATCTCTATGTGGGAAAATAATTACTGGTCAGGATTTGCTAAATGAAGGCTAGATGTGGAAACTGACCATGAACTATAAAATGGGCATTATCCTAACACAAAAGCAACTGGCTCCTGCAGTTTACTGTGAAAAGTCTAGGTTAACTGCTCAGTTTTTTTAAATAAAACACTTTGTTACACAAAGCAAGAAGTGGAATGTTACAGGTATGAACATGGAAGGTATTTGACCTACAGCCTCAATATACTTCTGAGCTATGATGCTATCTAACTGCACAGAAAAATAAACAGTAAATCTGTTTTGCAAAGCAATTGAAATGCTGTATGGTGATGATACAGGGCCAAATCACGACCTCTCTACGTCTGTGGGTGAGCAGTTAATTGATGAGACTACCCAGGTAATGTTACTACTTGTGTGAGTGACTGCTCATCAGTGGACCATAAAGGGGGGAATCATAATCTGGCTTATTGTGAGCCAATCAGTAAAATGACACCTTCATTAAGATATCTGAAAAATGCTTTAGATTGTTTGTTTAAAAGCACTATGTAAATGGAATATGCTGATGTAGAACAATTTTAAGAATTCTGGCAAGTCTAGTCTAAGCTGAGAGCAAATTTGTATGGGCAAATTGTAAACCTATGAAAATAGGAAACTATACTATAAACCCCTTAATTAAAAGACCTTTCCTTATTATAGTGATACTAGATGAGAGAGAGAGAGAGAGCAGAAGCTCCTTCTCAGTGAAGCTTGAGTTATCTGGTAGTACTGAGTTCATCTTCAACCCAATGTGGCCCATTAAAGCAAGGAATTTCTGCTGCCAGAACATTCAGGCCCCTGCATATCACCCACTTAATGAGGTTCTTACAGAGGTGTGATGTTTTTTTATTTTTGTTTGTTTGTTTTAATCAAAGCTGAACATCTAAGCCTGTTCCTATTGTTGCCTTACTGACATTTTGCAGAATACACATAAATTTCAAAGCACAAATAAATATACAATAAATGATTCAAATAAAATACCATTGAGACTTTTGGTAAATTACAGGAACCCTAGCATTCCTTTGCTGTGCCACAAAATGTTGCAAATATTCTGTTGCTGTGGAAATCTTATTCCTTAACCTCATATTTGATAATTTAACAATCCTACTTATCAGACAGCATGATGAAAACCAAAACTGTTTGCAAGGGGAATTATAATTAGCAAATATTTTCTATTCCTGTTTTAACTTAAAATCTAGCAGAGCTAACATAATTTATATTTTATAGTTCCACTCCCCTTAAACTCCTGGCATACTAGTGAAGTAGTAAATATGTATATCAGGCTCCTACTTCTGCTTTCTCAACCTGTTGAATCAAGTTTTATCCTGTATTTTCATACCTTGTTGGCACCTGCTTCTTGCTGTTATACAGGGAAAGAATACCATGGCATCAAATTTTCACTTTGTACTTTATCTCTCGGTAAGTATACTGAAGCTACTACCTTTTCCAGAGTCTTACTGAATTATCCTGGAATTTCAAACCATACCCTGGATGGGAATAATTTGTTGCTACCAGTAGTGCAGCATGTGCAACATCTAGATCAGTGATACTCGGACTGAGGCTCATGAGCCGCAAGTGGCTCTTTAATGTGTCTCCTGCAGCTCTTTGCAGCATTGGGTCTGGTTCTGTTCAATATCTTAATCAATGATTTAGATACTAGCATAGAGAGTACACTTATAAAGTTTGCGGACAATACCAAGCTGGGAGGGGTTGTAAGTGCTTTGGAGGATAGGATTAAAATTCAAAATGATCTGGACAAATTCGAGAAATGGTCTGAAGTAAATAGGATGAAATTCAATAAGGACAAATGCAAAGTACTCCACTTAGGAAGGAACAATCAATTGCACACCTTCAAAATGGGAAATGACTGCCTAGGAAGAAGTATTGTGAAAAGGGACCTGAGGGTCAGAGAGGATTACAAGCTAAATATGAGTTAACAGTTTAACGCTGTTGCAAAAAAAGCAAATATCATTCTTGGATGTATTAGCAGGAGTATTGTAAGCAAGACACAGGAAGTAATTCTTCCTCTCTACTCCACGCTGATTGGGCCTCAACTGGAGTATTGTGTCCAGTTCTGGGTGCCACATTTCAGAAAAGATGTGGACAAATTGGAGAAAGTCCGTAGAAGAGCAACAAAAATGATTAAAGGTCTAGAAAACATGACCTATGAGGGAAGATTGAAAAAATTGGGTTTGTTTAGTCTGGAGAAGAGAAGACTGTTATGTCCCCTCTCAGTTTTCCAAGTACGTAAAAGCTTGTTAGGAGGAGGAGGAGGGAGAAAAATTGTTCGTAACCTCTGAAGATAAGACAAGAAGCAATGGGCTTAAATTGCAGCAAGGGTGGTTTAGGTTAGACATTAGGAAAAACTTCCTAACTGTCAGAGTGGTTAAGCACCGGAATAAATTGCCTAGGGAAGTGGTGGAATCTCCATCATTGGAGATTTTTAAGAGCAGGTTGGACAAACACCTGTCAGGGATGGACTAGATAATACTTAATCCTGCCTTGAGTGCAGGGAACTGGACTAGATGACCTCTCGAGGTCCTTTCCAGTTCTATGATTCTATCATATTAAAACTATGATTTAATTGTTAACCAATCAGGATGCTTTTACTATGTTATTAATCAATTGTGGTTGATAAAATAATACTTGGTCAGTCATTTTGCTGTGAGAAATGTATAGTAAATTCAACCATGAATTCACACTACTGTGCTTCTTTTGGGTAATGTTGATTGCTTATTTGGCTTCTGAACCATTGAGGTCTGATTATCACTGATCTAGATGTTGCTTTACATCATGTAATGTTATTCTATTTTTAAACAATGGCAATTGTATACTCCAAAAATTAAAGTATTTTCCTATGTTATATGGCACTGAGTGCACTACCTGTGAGATTATATTTTTCCTTTGTCTTCCAACCCCAAGAGCAGTCATAACTTCCAATTACATATTAAAGAATCTGTCATCTTGAAACACGTTTAAAATGTTAGTTTTAACAATGGTAAACACAAACACCTAAGATTCATCTAGCTGAAAGAAATAAGAGGCCATTGGCACCTTACATAAGGGTCATCACCGGTGAAAATCCACCAATGACCGCAACAATGGGAATTTTAACCAAAAAATTGTTGTGTATATACAAGGTCAGTATCTGTTTTAAATTTACTCTTTAAGTAGCTAATATTGTCCTAACTCTTCTTTTTATCATGTTTGACTGAACTTTCCTTTTGATCTAGTTTATATTCAGCTGAACTGGGTCTGATCAGCCTTTTGTGTGGGGGTTTTTGTTTTGCCATTCACAAGGAGTAAGAAGTCGTATGAACTGCCCTGATGGAAAATGCAAAGCAGTACAACAAAGAGATGGAAAATGTACACTGATGCTTTTAGCACTGTCAGTTTTATGTTGAATGAAGTGCCTTTTTTTTGATAGACATATAAAATGTGTTAACATTTGAACAAACTGCCTCTGTGTATTCACAAAAACTTTAGAAAATTAACATGTAGCATATAAACTTGATGAAAGTAGCATTTTCTTGATGCTGAAGGTCATATAAACATCTTGAGAATCACGTGCATAGCAGTGTGGGAAAATGGGCCACGTTGTAATGGTTAATACAGTGTATATTACACTTTGTTGCTTTTAAAAAGCTGTTTATCGTGTTAAATGCACAATATATTTGGATAATAAAGAATGTCCATGTTCTGGACACTTATTCTTATTTCTGCTACCTATCGACTGAAGTTATAATTTTTAATCAAATTATCGCTCCTGTTGCCTTCCAAGTCTGTGACAGGTGTGGTCTTAATAGGCAACTCCTGAGTTATAATTGCTGTTTGACCTTGGTTAGTTAATTCCTCACTTGGTTTTCTCCATCTGTAAAATGGGGATACTGCTGAACTAGCTGTTGGGAGCACTTTGGGGCTGGGGGTTGGCTGGAGGGGAAAACAAACATCATCTTTGAAAGTGGAGCAGTTTTGCCACTGACTAGGCTAAACTAATTTTGATTGATTTCTGCACACCTTGGCCACTAGAGGGTGCTTATATTATTGTAGGACTTAAACAAATACTGAGAATTAGAAGCGGGGAAAAACAGTACTGGGCTAACCTAAGTTAGTCACCCTGAGGAATAGTGGAATCTTTGTTGTTTGGACTTCCAGATTCTGCCTGATTGTTTCCTTCTCAGAGGGATGAAAATGAGGTGCTCCCACTCTCACAATTTTAGACACCTATTCTGTATCCTGAAATGTCTGTAGCCTGGCCTATCTGTGAACAGATCAAATTTATCCCTCTTTACTTGTACTTTTTGGATTGCTGACACTCCACTGTACCCTCAGTGGGGGCTGATGACTATTCAGTGGGTCACAGAATAAAACATTTAGTCCTTTACTGAAGTCAATAGGGAGTTCTGTTATTGACTAGGGATTGGCTCAGGTCTTTAGCACTGACCTCATTGATCATTAATTTGCACTTGGAATCCCTGCCCCCCCTCTTTTTGGGTCGGAGAGGCAAATAAAGATGTGAGAAATGGACAAAGATGCTGTCCTCCTGCAGCAGCTGTTTGTTTGGAACATCCACAAAGGAGTTTCTGCAGTGTCAAGTGTGGAATCAAGATGCATTTGCCTTGTTCTTGATGTGTTGCTCTTTGTTCCATTTTACATGTTTCTAAATTAACTATCAACTCAGGAAAGGGAATAGATGGATCAGTGAAGATCTCGGCTTAATGTGCAGCTGTTGTCAAAAACGCAAGCAAGATGTTAAGATGCATAAGGAATGGGATAGAGAATACAGAAAATATACCACTACATATAAATCAGGACTGCAGCCTCTTTTGAAATAGTGTGTGTGGTAGTGGTCGCTCCATTTCAAACAGGATATTACAGAACTAGAGAGGATCCAGAGAAAGTCAGCACAAATGATGAGCATGAAAAATAACTTTCATACCAGGAAATTGGGATGTTTACTGGTGGAGACAAAAATTAATATAAGTATATAATGAAGCAGGGAAAGCAAGCAGGGAGCTTTTGTTCTCCCAGTCTGACAATACAATATGGGATGCTAAACAAATTAAAAGGTGTCAAATTCAAAACAGTTACATGGAAATAACTTCACACAGGGCATAATTTGTCTGAGGGACTCATTGCCACAGGATGTCATCGAGGACAAGAATTAGCTAGATTTAAAAAGATTTTCATTTATATGGATGAAAAGAATATTCAGAATTGTAGCTAAAGTTAGCTGATGTTGAGAGGGATATTAAACCTTTATTTTTCCGTGTTTAAAACAATCTCTAGTTAATAGGGATTAGGATTATCCCCCATCTGTCTATTGCAGGGTTCTTGCACCTTCTGAAAAATGTGATGCTGTTCACTGTCAGAGAACAGAATACTGACCTAGATGGACCTCATGTTTGAGCCACTATGATAACTCCTGTGATGCAGAAAGGAGTAAGTAGTCCTTAAAGGCTAAAAAGTATAGAGAACATGAGTTTAAACTGTATCCAGGCCTTGCTGTATTTTGCAGCTATGGAATTTACTATTAAGTCCATTCCTTGCCACAAAATTATGCTCCAGAATTGAAGCTTTCACTTAATTTTTTTTCTAGCCCTATGATAGTATAAAAAGATTCCAAGCATAAGCAAACTGTAAACCAATGCAGTGGTGTCTTCCTAAGGCCTGGTCTACACTAGGAGTTTATGTCGAATTTAGCGCCGTTACATCGAATTAACTATGCACCCGTCCACACCACGAAGCTATTTAGTTTGACATTGAGGTCTCTTAAATTCGACTTCTGTACTCCTCCCCAACAAGGGGAGTAGCGCTAAATTCGACATGGCCATATCGAATTAGGCTTGGTGTGGATGGAAATCGACGGTAATAGCTCCGGGAGCTATCCCACAGTGCACCACTCTGTGGACGCTCTGGACAGCAGTCCGAGCTCGGATGCTCTGACCAGCCACACAGGAAAAGCCCCGGGAAAATTTGAATTCCTTTTCCTGTCTGCGCAGTTTGAATCTCATTTCCTGTTTGGACATCGTGGCGAGCTGAGCAGCACTGGCAACGATGCAGAGCTCTCCAGCAGAGATGGCCATGCAATCTCAGAATAGCAAGAGGGCCCCAGCATGGACTGATCGGGAAGTCTTGGATCTGATCGCTGTGTGGGGCGATGAGTCCGTGCTTTCCGAGCTGCGATCGAAAAGACGGAATGCAAAGATCTACGAGAAGATCTCAAAAGCCATGGCAGAGAGAGGATACAGCCGGGATGCAACGCAGTGCCGCGTGAAAATCAAGGAGCTGAGACAAGGCTACCAGAAGACCAAAGAGGCAAACGGACGCTCCGGATCCCAGCCCCAGACATCCCGTTTCTACGAGGCACTGCATTCCATCCTAGGTGCGGCCGCCACCACTACCCCACCACTGACCGTGGACTCTGAGGATGGGATATTGTCGACGGCCGCTTCCTCGGACATGTTAGCGGACGGGGAAGATGAGGAAGGAGATGAGGAGGACGAGGCAGTCAACAGCGCTTACAACGCTAATTTCCCTGACAGCCAGGATCTCTTCATCACCCTTACAGAGATCCCCTACCAACCGTCCCCAGCCGTTAACCCGGACACAGAATCAGGGAAAGGATCAGTCAGTAAGTGTGTTAAACATGTAAACATTTATTTTTAACAGAACAGGAATATTAACAATATTAACAATGAGTTTTTCATGATTAGTTTGCCCTAGGCGCTTAACGTTTCAGTCCTTGGCAGTGCAACTACTGAAAAAAAAATCTAACAATGTCCGGTTTAGCATGATTGTTCTGCCCTAGCCGCTCTACTGTTTAGTCCCTGCCAGTGCAGCTACAGTAAAATGCGGTCTATATGTCCGGGGATAGAGCAGAAATCCTCCAGGGACATCTCCACGAAGCTCTCCTGGAGGTAATTGGAAAGCCTTTGCATGAGGTTCCTTGGGAGAGCGGCCTTATTGGGTCCTCCGTAGTAGGAAACGTTTCCGCGCCAGGAGACAAGCAAGTACTCGGGAATCATTGCCTTGCAGAGCATGGCGGCATACGGCCCTGGTCTTTGCAGGCTTTCCCGAAGCATCCTTTCTTTCTCCGTCTCTGAAATCCTCATCAGAGTGGTGTCGCTCATGGTGACCTGCTTTGAATTAGGTAGGGGAATGTTAGTATTGGGACTGCTTGCCTGTTCCTTTACAGAACTGTAACCGGTGGCTTACAGCCACGCGGTGGAGGCGGGAGAGGGGCAGCATACAGGGATCTTTCCCTGGGACAGCCGCGAGGGGGTGGGACAGGGGCAGAGTTCATGCTTGCCGGATTGCTGGCAGCAGGGACTGGCATTGCTTTCAACGTGAAAGAAGGCCAGTGCTATTATTAAAGTTTTGAGCAGCCACAAGTCTACGGCTTACCATGTCAGCCTGTTACCCAAATTCCACTGTCCTGTCCCGCTTCTCTGATCTGCACTGCAAGATCCCAGGCACTGAATGCGAAGGCCGAAAATTCGACCTTGTCCTGAGTGCGCATGTGATAGGTGCTGTGCATGGTCTATGTTCTTTGTTCACCCAAAAATTTATCTTTCTGAGGAATTCACTCCCTTTTTCCCATCCCACAGCTGCGACTGTCTCCCGACCTCCCCTGGCATCACACTCCCAGAGGCTAGCGCAGATTAGGCGTAGGAAGAAGAGGACACGGGAGGACATGTTCTCGGAACTTATGGGCTGCTCCCGAGCCCAGGCAGCCCAGCAGACCCAGTGGAGGGAGAACTTGTCCCAAATGCACCGATCACACACGGAACGGGAGGAGAGGTGGCGGCAGGAAGACCAGCAGGCGACTCAAACGCTGCTTGGACTAATGAGGGAGCAAACGGACAGGCTCCGGCGCCTTGTGGATGTTCTGCAGGACCGGAGGCAGGAGGACAGAGCCCCGCTGCAGTCTATCTGTAACCGCCCTCCCCCGCCAAACCAAGTCCCATACCCCCCTCGCCCAAAGTCCAAAGAAGGAGGGGCGGCAGAGTCCGTGAAAACTCTCACTCCACCCCTGCAGACTGCTCAAGTACCACAAGGCTCTCATTCCCCAAAATTTGATAAGTCCTTTCCTTCCCGCCTCACCCAAGCCCCCGTCCAAGTTTCATCCCCCAGTTTCATGTGTAGTTGCTAATAAAAAATACGTTTCTGTTAAATGTTACTGTTTCCATCATGTTCTTTTAGAGGAGAGTCTGTCTGAAGGGGGAGGAAGGGGTTTGGTAATTGGACAGGACAGTCACCTTTACCGGGGTACAGAGGCGGGGGCAGGTTCAGCAGCAGGGCGCACACACATTGCAGTCACTAGTTACCCTGGTCAGTCTGGGAGGTGGTTTTCATGTTCTGTGGGGGGTGGGGGGAGGGCTCTGTGACTTTGTGGCGGGGGAGGGCAGTTAGAGATCTTATGCAGCGGTCCTTATCCTGGATCACAGAGCCACGCAGCAGGGGATCTGTAACCGTCCTCCCCCTGCCACAAAGTCACATAGCCCCCCCCACACAGAGTCCCAAACAGGAGGGGTGGCAGGCTCCGTTGAAACAACCAGTCCACCACTGCGGAGCCTGTCATTCCTGGAGTTTAGAAGCGTCCTTTGCATCACTACACTACACCCGCTCCCCACCATGTCTGCATCCCAGGTTCAACACTTTACCGAGAAAACAGTAATAAAGAAAACGATGTTCATTAACAAAATTCAAGTGATTTTATTTTTAAACGTGTGTTGGAAGGGGGGAACGGGGTATGTAACTGGAGAGGATAATGAATATTTACTTGGTAAAGAAACGGGGGCAGGTTCAGCTTCTCTGTACACAAACTTAATAGTCACAGGTTACCCTGCTCACTCAGGAACCTAGCTTTCAAAGCCTCCCGGATGCACAGCGCGTCCCGCTGGGCTCTTCTAATCGCCCGGCTGTCTGGCTGGGCGTAATCAGCAGCCAGGCTATTTGCCTCAACCTCCCACCCCGCCATAAAGGTCTCCCCCTTGCTCTCACACAGATTGTGGAGCACACAGCAAGCTGCAATAACAATGGGGATATTGGTTTCGCTGAGATCACAGCGAGTCAGTAAGGTTCTCCATCTCCCCTTGAGACGGCCAAAAGCACACTCCACCACCATTCTGCACTTGCTCAGCCAGTAGTTGAACAGTTCTTTTTCAGTGTCCAGGGCGCCAGTATAGGGCTTCATGAGCCAGGGCATTAGCGGGTAGGCTGGGTCCCCGAGGATCACTATAGGCATCTCCACATCCCCGAGAGTTATTTTGTGGTCCGGGAAGTAAATACCTTCCTGCAGCCATCTAAACAGACCAGAGTTCCTGAAAACACGAGCGTCATGAACCTTGCCCGGCCATCCGACGTTGATGTTTGTAAAACGTCCCCTATGGTCCACCAGTGCTTGCAGCACCATTGAAAAGTAGCCCTTTCGGTTAATGTACTGGCTGGCCTGGTGGATAGGGATGTGAGTTCCATCTATAGCCCCACCGCAGTTTGGGAATCCCATCGCGGCGAAGCCATCTATGATGACCTGCGCGTTTCCCAGGGTCACTACCTTTGAGAGCAGTAGCTCAAGGATTGCGTTGGCTACTTGCATGACAACAACCCCCACGGTAGATTTGCCCACGCCAAAGTGGTTCGCGACTGACTGGTAGCTGTCTGGCGTTGCAAGCTTCCAGAGGGCTATGGCCACTCGCTTCTGGACAGTCATGGCTGCTCGCATCCGGGTGTCATTGCACTTCAGGGCAGGGGACAGCAACTCACAAAGTTCCATGAAAGTCCCCTTCCGCATGCGAAAGTTTCGCAGCCACTGTGATTCATCCCAGACCTGCAGCACTATGCGGTCCCACCAGTCCGTGCTTGTTTCCCGGGCCCAGAATCGCCGTTCCACAACATCCACATGACCCATTGCCACCATGATGTCCTCGGCGCGGGGTCCCGTGCTTTCTGACAGGTCTGTGCCACTCTCAGACTTCAGGTCCTCACCGCGCTGCCGTAGCCTCCTCGCCCGATTTCTCAGCATCTGCCTCTGGGAAAGGTGGATGATAAGGTGCGAGGTGTTGACAACGGCCATAACTGCAGCGATGGTCGCAGCGGGCTCCATGCTCGCAGTGCTGTGGCGTCCGCGCTGTCACTGACCAGAAAAGTGCGCAAACTGATTTCCCGCCGGCGCTTTCAGGGAGGGAGGGCGGGAGTGACGGTCGGATGACGACAGTTACCCAAAAGCACCCTCGACACATTTTTTTACCCAGAAGGCATTGGTGGCTCAACCCAGAATTCCAATAGGCAGCGGGGACTGCGGGAACTGTGGGATAGCTGCCCACAGTGCACCGCTTCCAATGTCGACGCTTGCCCCGTTAGTGTGGACTCACAAAGTCGAATTACTGTCCTTAGTGTGGACACACACGTTCGACTTTGTAATATCGATTCCACATATTTGATTTAAGTAAAATCGAACTACTCTCATAGTGTAGACATACCCTAAGTCTATACTATCCTATCTATACTATCAATAACTCAGAAGTGTTAGAGCAAGTTTTCTTTTTAATCTAATCACTTTAGACACATCCTCTGTCCTGTTACACTTGTGTATTGTTTCTAGGATCTGGCTGGCATGTAGTTATGCATGGAAGACTACATAGTTTCCAGGCCTCCATCTAAGTAGGCCTCAATTCAGACCACTAGCAGTAACACTCCTATGCGTAACTGAAGTATATTGGAGCCAGGCTGGGGTCATCAACTATAACCAGATTCCTTTTTCTAGAACAGGACTAACTTGTGGCCACCGATGTCGTTAGTCAGACCCACCTTCCATTTAGCAATATGGGAGAGTAGAGTTAGGATGGTCACAATGCACTGACATCTGTTCATGACTTCCAGTTTGAGAATAGATCCTGCCTCTACAGAGAAGCATTCTGAGTAAGCTAATGCTTGTTGGTGACCTATGAAGCAATAGCTAATCCTCATTGAACCAGAGAAATCCTTGTGTGTTCTCTGAGCTCAAACAAGTGATTCAAAATATTACCGTGTGCAAGTGGAAGAGAAACTGTCAATGTTGAGTGCCTTTTTCTTCATATAAAATAGTGAAGATGCATGCTTTGGTGGACTTACCTTTATTAAAATTCACAACTTTTACGGCCTCAATAAGTACCATTTTCAAGTCAACTGCAATCTTCTTTGCCACTAGAACTTCCTGGTGAATTAAACAATATGTCCAAATGGTTTGGGATGCAGTTGACTCTTGATTCTTGTCATAAAGTCGCTGTTTTTCCCTTTCTCAGATTAGGCACCCTCAGCGCAAATACCAATACAGTAATGTCAATCCAACCGATCTACAAGAGCTGATAGTTGGAATACTTCAAAGAATTTTGTTCCCTTGTTGCACATGCTCTTCGTGAACTGAAAAACAGAATTCAAAACATATAGGAGTGGGAAGGATCCATACTGATCAAATGGTAAAAGTTGTGCAGAAGATAATCTGCAGCTTCATTCAGCTGTACTAAAGACATATTGGCTTTCCTGAACTTTTCTAAACCGCTCTTTCCAAATATTTGCACCCAGGTCATGAATTCTCCAACTACCTATCAATGGAGAAAGAGAGTTGCTTTGACTCTGGCAGCGGAAGATCGTATCGTAGTGTGACGTTATTGACATGAACTGTGATCGTATAGATCATTGTTGCAACCAGGGTCCTGTGGTTGCACCAGGTCTTGTACAGAGGAGGTGAAGAGGGGTGTCTATGGAAAGGTTGTAATTTGCTGGTTATGATTATGCTGTCTGTATGTGTGTATCACTTTTGTATTTGAAGTTATGAATATTGGCTATGTACTTTGTGTCTCAAAGAAACTTATTGGAACATCTCTGGGGGTGAGATTTCATCTGTAATCAGTTTCTTAATGTATTAGACTTAGTCTTGCATGTTTTTGTTTTATTTTGCTTGGTAATTTACAGGTTGGGTCAGAGACCCTCTTGGGACTGTCACCTGATAGGCTCAGAGGTAGTCTCAGCATGTTTTCCCTGCCAGCTTGCGACTTCAAAACCCTG
This sequence comes from Emys orbicularis, assembly GCF_028017835.1. NCBI lineage: Eukaryota > Metazoa > Chordata > Testudines > Emydidae > Emys > Emys orbicularis. Next base: position 89,620,721 of record NC_088686.1, on the reverse strand, counting down.
CCTTGTTGAGCCAGACATGCTAGCCTGCTGCAAACATAGATCCAGGTCTGAGCCACGTCCCCCAAAGCTGCAGGCTTTAACTGAAAACCACTTAGCAGGTATTCCTGTCTCCAGCACCCAGATACCCAGTTCCCAATGGGATCCAAACCCCAAATAAATCTGTTTTACTCTGTATAAAGCTTATACAGGATAAACTTATAAATTGCCCACCCTCTATAACACTGATAGAGAGATATGTACAGCTGTTTGCTCCCCTAGGTATTAGTCACTAACTGTGGGTTCAATAATAAGCAAACATGATTTTATTAAATAAAAAAAGTAGGATTTAAGTGGTTCCAAGTAGTAATAGACAGAACAAAGTACGTTACCAAGCAAAATAAAACAAAAACACACAAGACTAAGCCTAATCCATTAAGAAACTCAATACATCTGAAATCTCACCACCAGAGATGTTCCAATAAGCTTCTTTCACAGACTGGACTCCTTCCTAGTTTGGGTCCAGCAATCACTCACACCCCTGTAGTTACTGTCCTTTGTTCCAGTTTCTTTCAGGCATCTCTTTGGGGTGGAGAAGCCATCTCTTAAGCCAGCTGAAGACAAAATGGAGGGGTTTTCAGGGCCTTTTATATTCTTTCTCCTGTGGGTGGAAACCCCTTTGTTCTCCTGTGCAAAATCACAGCAACAAGATGGAGTTTGTAGCCACCTGGTCAAGTCACATGTCCATGAATGATTCAGCTTTTTGCAGGCCAATGCCATTGTTTACATGTTAGTTTGAACATTCCCAGGAAAGCTCAGATGTGGATTGGCATCTCCCAAAGTCCATTGTCAATTAAGTGTTTCTTGATTGGGCACTTACTGAGATTAGTCCTTTCTCAAGAAGCTGACCAAATGCTTCACCGAGGCTACTTAGAATCAAGCACATTGAGATACAAGTACATATCCAATATTCATAACTTCAAATACAAAAATGATACACACATACACACATCATAATCATAACCAGCAAACTACAACCTTTCCATTGACACCCCACTTGACTTCTTCTGTACAAGACCTGGTGCAACCACAGGACCCTGGTTGCAACAATGATCTATATGGTCACAGTTCAGGTCAATAACATCACATGTAGGACTAACAATATCTAAGGCACATGGTGCAATCAATATTTCTTCAATCATGAGGCTTGGCAGCTTTTGCTATTCATGGAGCTACACAAAGATACTAAATCTGATGTATGGAGTGTTTTCATGTTTACAGTATTGCCAGATAATAAAACAATCTGTTTGAAGAATTCAAAGAATTTCTTTCATAAAGATGGTTACTTGCTTTCCAAATGGTTTAGTGCTCATTCCCTCTAATGGCTGTCTGCATGCCTATAATATTTTGCCAGCTACTGCAACAACATCTTTGCAGTACTGCGGTAGCTGGCAAGCATTCTAGTGCATGCTTTAGTTTGAGACTGCCAGAGAGAAAACTAAGGATTCATTCAAGAAAGGAAAATTGTAAGAAAAGAACAGTGGGTATTACCATCCTGTTGCTTTTCTCCATGCAACAGTGGAGGTAGCATGCACTGTAATCTAATTGCTCCTTGTGAGGAAAACTGTAGAGCAAGAGGAGCTATAGACAAGTCCCAGGAGGGCAGGGAGATAGCATACACAATGTCAGACGCCTGGCTGCAGCAAAATGGCAAATTCTATTCGAAAAATGCTCCATGCCATAGCATACTGGAAAAATGTAAAATTCCATGGCTGCAAAATGGTAGCTTCTGCATGACCTTGATTGAAATGAATGGGGCAGTTCAAAGCAGGCATCATTGCATTGGTTCACCTGAAAAATGTATATCAGGTGTAATGTCTGCAATCATAAGGGCTAGAAATACGATTTTTTTTCAATGAAAGTGCAGACAAGGGAGAAAAAGGTGTGATGAAACCTGTTTGCATCCCTGCTCAGGGCCTCATGATAGAGAATCCTTGATCTAAGCAATTTCAGCTGATATAGGAAATAGGATAGTAGAGGTAACAGACAGAGGTAATCTTTCATCATTTTTTACAATGTTTCTTTTTAAATGCATTTTTACCCCAGGAAATCAAGATTACGAGCTGTAAATGAACTACATAATTTATTTCTCATTTCTATGCCTGTTTACCTGGGAAAACATATACCAATTAAGTTCTTGTTTTCTCTGCTTAACAATTTAGGAAATAATGTACTATCTTTGCTAATAAACTGTACCAATAAACCCACAAAAGTCTATAGATATGATTTTAAAAAACTTGCTGATAAGGGGAAAAAAACTCTTTTTGTTGCCTATTACCAATTAATTTTCCACCAATGAGAGAACAGGATGTCATTGGATGTTAAATTACAAATATTTTCATCATTTCTGAGGTGAAGTTGCTGTGGTTTCATAATGATCCCAACAATCAAAGTTTTATGAGAAAACACAGATAACAGAACAAGCACACAATTTAATTTACAATAACAATACATTTTACAAGTTCAGAGACTGAATTAACATTAGATGAAGCACAACATTTATCTATAGAAATAAATAAGCAGAGAGTCCACAATTGTGAACGGATACATGAACCTGATTCTCTAAAGGATGCAAGTTAAGCATTAGAACCTTTACATAAGTAAAGCTTTCAGGAAAGTTTAATGAATATTTTTTAATATTTTTTCCTGCGCAAAGGAAACAGAAACCTTAATTTATAAATTTCTTCAATGACAGTCATAACCTGTACTATATGAGTACACAATTATATCAATCAATACAAATCTTACAACCCCCCTTTCAGTGACAAGCTCTAGCACCCCATGCTTTGAAGCAACAGTTTTAAATTTGGCCGGGGTGTTGCGCTAATGTCGGCGTGGCCTTTTGCTGTCTCTGGGAAAATTTAGCTGAATCTGGCCAATTAATCTGAGTTTGCATATGTTTGGTAGAGACTTGTTAGAGTTTGGCAATTACATTCTCCAAAGATTCCATTTGCAATGGGCATGCTCCATCCTTTCATAGCTCTTATGTACCCACCTGTAGTGAGTCAGTGTGGCTCCCCTCCTGCCCAGGAGGGTCGAGCCCCGGCACGAACCTTCTACACCACCATACTACTAATGTGCCAGTTATACACAGTGATTGAGCATGCTCTATTCCAGGAATGCAGGGGCTGAGCAGAGCTTTCCTTGCAATTGCTCTTTCTGGCTTCTGGAGGCACTGAAAATTGGTATGCAGGATACATGGCAGATAGTTTATGACTGGTTGCAGTGTCTCTTTTCTTGTCTCTATTAATAACTGTAGCCCTTGTGCCCCCCTCACACCCATGTGTTAACTGTATCTTCTATGGGCAGCTTGCACTACCTACACATGGAATGGGGACCTAACCACTCTCACAGCTGTGTGTCACCCTTCTATGACCTTGTGGTGGGCACTCTGTGTCTGGATCCATGTGTGAGAATGGAGAGGGAGGAGGGCATGGAGCAGTGGGATGCACATTTTACCCCCTGTACTCAATGGAGCTGAGGAGCAGAAAAGATAGCATAGCCCCAGAGTGTACTATCTTTCTACTCCTATCATGTTGTGGTTGGGATCCTCCCCTCCCCCCATAAAGGAAGTTCCCTTGCTGGCCAGTTGAAATGCACTGTGGAAGGATGGGTGGATGGGAGAGACAGCCGCTGTGGAGGTCAGGAGTCTCTGTTCAGATCGTCCTGCTCTCAAAGTATCAGCAAAGCCATCTCCAGAGCCTGGTACTTCAGAGAGAGTACTACACTCCTCTGCTAGATCAATCAATGATAAATCTCCATGAGGAAACCTCACAGAGACTCTACCCCTTTTCATGCTGGTTTTATCAGACCCTGAATTTGGCAGAGGATTCTTCCAAGTAATAACATAAATTGTTACCCAAACTGTCTCTATCTGCAGTTCTGTTTCATTAATATTAAGTATTCAGCTCTTAAATTACTCTTCTGTTGCATGATAAATTCCTGTAGTATTATGTAATCAATTTATTATAATCCCTAACCTAGGACATTTTAGCAGAAATGTTCCTGATATACATTATATAGAGAATATAACAGTCAGATTCTGAATTTAGTTCTCAGCTGTGCCCTCCTATTGCCTTTCCCACTTTAGTGAAACTCCAAAATGACTGCTCAGTAATGTAACATTCATATTCTGTAACTTGCAAAGAGGCTAATTTCAGCATTTGATAAAGCATTGTTTGTGAAAATCATGATGAGTTTTTAATCCCAATCCAAAGAGTTTCAGTTTGCATGCTTCCTTTGGGATTGTTTCCCAAAATCAAATAACAGAAGCCTTCCTAACCTACACATTCACATCTTCATTCCTCTCACGTTATTATATTTTATAACAATCTGAAGAGGAGATCTTATTATGTCATCTAGCATTTCTGAACAAAAGTCATAACATTGCTCTCTAAATATAAAGGTAGCAATTAAAACAAATGGCATTATGACGTCTGCAGTGTTCAACAGGAACAGTAAGACACTACAACTTCCAGTAGGACTACATCAATAATTCAAGAAGAAATCTTAAAGAACTAATCGTTGTATGATATAACTATCAGGAAATGCAGAGAGCAATATTCTAGTTCTGGCTGCTAAATGCCAGAAATAATATAAAAGAGACAAGGTGGGTGAGGTAATATATTTTATTGGACCAGCTTCTGTTGGGGAGAGAGACAAGCTTTCGAGCTTACAAAGAGCTCTTCGGAATACGAGGCAATTTTGTTTGTTCTGTAGCTTCTGTTCTCCTAACTGGTGAACCTTCTTGAACTACTAGGACTCAGTACTATTTATATATAGGCAGTGGATTCATTAACAGTTTCTTATCAGTGTAAATGATCTAGGTAGGAACAATTGATTTCTCCCAGGAATTAATTGGACACGATCAATCCCTGAATCACCAGCGTGACAAGATCATTCATCAGCTGCTTAATGTCACAATGGGCTAAGCTTGTCCTTTCAGCTGGGACAAGATGGAATACCCTTGGGGGGAGGAGGAGGTTTAAATCATTAGGCTGTTGACAATTAAAGTTTGTACTGCTGTCTCCCACAGCCTCATTACTCTTAATACTGAAGTGAACGTCGTTGAGCTCAGAGGGTCTTTGTGATGTTTTATGATTTCTGTGTAATTTTATCCCCTTTTCAAACTCAGTTCTCCAAATACACATAATTATAGCAGAGATACAAGGAAAATGAAAAGCAAAATCATAATGCATAAAAATAACAGCTCTTATTGAAGCCAGTCTGTTGCCAGGACTGGCCTAGGTTTTGTAGGGCTTTAACCATCTCCCTCCCCACCTATGAAATCCTCCCTGATGACAACCTCTATGTATTTGTCAGTGTGGTTGTATATGCTGAAGAGGGGGAATCTGTACACTATAATTTTGATGTTAGCATTCTATTTTGTGGGAAAATCCTTGTATGCAGTGGAGAAGGATGATACTAAGAGAAGAATCTTCTGCAGGTTTTAGAAAAAGAGAGAAAGGCAGGGTATGGTACTATTTGCTCCTATGTCTGGCGGCCTTTTTAAACTGGTACATAAGCAAATGCCTTCTATTGGATTGTCCCAATGAGATGATTTGGCTCATAGCAGATGGAATTTGTCACTAGACATTTCATATATTAGTTTCTGAGCATGAATTCACTTGCAATTTATATTTTCAAATTTGCTGTCTCCAAAACCAAGGACACACCTGCCCATCTATAGCACTTAAAGAAGCACAGAAATAGGTTCAGTTTTAAGGTAGCATGCATAAGAGAATGACAAAGAGAAAAGTGCTACATTTCAAAAATTAACTTCAACAGCATATCTATTTGGTACTAGAATATACCTTCTTGCTACTGGAATAGTGTGAAAAAGTAATTTCCTTAATTTTTATATGAAGTTTATATATAAAATTAGACATATGTACCTCTTCCATAGCACCCAAAATTTGCTGAAAAGGATGCCAGAAAAATGTTCATGGCAGGTATGCCATGCTACACTCTTTAACACAGTACCAAGCACAGTGGGCATGTGTTTAAAAACTGTGCCTATGTCATTCACAGCTGAAAGCTACATTCATTCTGCTGAGCCAAATGTATATGCCTACTGCAAGGCATGGGGATACTGATCCTACACCATTTAGTCTGTTCATTTCAACAAGAGGCCTCTGCCATCACTAGCAGATCCAGAGTGGCCGCCTACATTCCACAGGCTACTGACGCTTATTCATATTGAAACAAAGAGGGACATAAATCGTGGTCTGGAAGATAATGACTACTGAAGCATTAACTTACTATCCGGTTTTTACATTGAGTTGCACTGTAGTGTGACAGTATTGTGTGATGTAAGTTATTTTCCTCCTGGCTCCTTTCATTGTTTTCCAAGCCAAGCTCTTTTTCATAGTCAGCAAAAGTGGTATATCTTCATAGTGGAATGTCTGATCCAAATATTGGTAGGGCATCCTGACAGTAGTTTCCTTTCCCCATTTCAGAACACTGCATCTAGTTGTTTATCTCACCTTGTGACAGTGATCTCCTGTAACTGGTGAGTGTAGCACAGATCATATGGCTCATAATTGCTAAAAGCAAAGCTGTAATATTTGTGAACAGAACATTGTTTAAGACTATTGGAATATATCCATTAAGAGTGAGGAAATAAGTTTTATCTGGATGGGCTCAATAGTGCTCCCATTGAAAACAATTAAATTTTTGCCACTGACTACAATGCGAGCAAAATAGGGTTCAAATGATTGTGTGAAATGGCAGAGGTGTTATCACCAGCAATGCAAGAAGAAATGATTGCTTAAGCCATTTGTGTGTGTATGACAGCACAAATATGTGCTTCGTAGTTTATATGTATGGAATTTACAATATGCAAAATCAGTTGCTCATTTTAGGATAACTTAGAAATATTTTAACTGAACAAAAGTCTTTTATTTGATAAACTGACAGAATTGCATACTGTACTCTCCCACACCCATCCCATCCAAATCAGGTTTTCTGAATCTTTCTATAGATTACTTATGTACAGGGGAAAAAATGACACAAATCATTCTTTGTCTGCTTTTCCAATAATGTCAAAAGCATGTGTCACTGACTGTCAGTTTCAGATTGTTGTTGGAAACATGAAATAAATTGCAAGGGACTAACAAGAACAATTTTCAGAAGGTACGTGAGATATAAATATATATGCACCTCACTAGTCAGCAGACATATGTTGGCATCTGGAATTACTATAGTAACCAGAGCTAATAGCCAGCATACACCATTCACTAATTACAACAGGAAAAAGCTGGACCCTGTGCACTGCACTGGCAAATTGGTCCCAGTGGTATCTAAAGTATTTCACTGTTGTCATTATAGCCTCAAGCAAAGTCAGGATATTTGAACAGAGTATGGTTTCTGCAACCTATTAAAGATATTATATCCCTATTTATAGTCTAGTTCCATGAACTGAACATTCCAGTAGAAGAACATTTACTGTAGAAATTTTGGAATATGGAGTTTTTAAAGGCAGTTGTGTTTAGTTTATGGGCCAGCTATTTTAGAAAACGTGGCTAAAGTCACCTTTCTCATTAACCTTTCAGTTTCTCATATACTGCTTGCTTTTTCAGCACAAGAAAGTAATTGCTTTTTGATTTGTAATGTTTCTGTGAACTGGACATACTATATATGAAAAGATCTCCTCACAGTTGCATATAAGTTTGCTCTGCAATGGTCACCAAAGTCTAATCTTCTAAACTTTTCTGTAAATATGAGGTCTAAGTCCCTACTGCCATGCACCTCTTGTAGTCATTTACACCCGTGCAAAGTAAATGTGAAATGCCAAAGTACCTGTAACATACCAGAAGAGTAGCATTGTACAGCTACTTTGCACAGGCGTAGTTGACTACACAAGGTGTATAGCAGAGGAGGTTTTGGTTTTGTGTGTTATAATTGAGAAGAAATTATAGCACAAATATGAAATTCCTTAAATTTAGTCTTATGCTTCTTTTCTCTCCTGTACAGATACTCAGGATGGGATGCTTTAGGCCCCAGTTCAACCCTTTATATTCATCAACAGTGGTAAGCATCATGTTAGCTAGTGCTGATTGGTCTCTGGGACCACTACCTTGGCATAACGTTGGCCAGGTTGGAAAACCAAATGTTAAGTGAGAATTCTCTTGAACACTTTTTTTTCCTGCTTGTCAAAGTAGAGTTATGTGATATAATTAATTGAGTCATTGGATTTCTATAACATTGCAAAAGTACAATATTCTGCCAATAATATTGAATAAAATACACAATCAGTCACAATCACTTCAAAGAGGGATCTAACTGAGTGAATTTTATCTTCCCTTTTGCATATAGGATGCACATGTTATAGCACCAACTTTCCACATTACCACTGTGGCAGGAAAATGCACAATCCACAGTGCTATTTAAAAGATTCTTTATTCTTCTTCTTTTATATACAGAATTAAAAGCCAGAATCAGGTTGAACTTTCAGCAGGATATCTCAGAATCTAAACCACAGGATTAAGATTTATATACATCATTCCACAATTTGCATCTTGCATATTACAGTCAGCTCTTTAAGTGGGTTGGTTTCCAAATGAAATAGTGATTTAAAAAATATTGTAAGAACCAGGAATGGGGCAAGCTTCCCAAAATAGTTTTGGGTTCACAAAAACTGGCTGGAATTTGAACTTTTTTGTCCATGTAATTTGCAATCTATCTTTTTTTTTTAATTTCCCAAAGGTAATCAACTAATAATAATAATAATAAAATAATAATAATAATAATAATAATAATAATAATAATAATAAAATAATTAATTAATAAAGCTAAAGAAAGACAGTATTATTCTATTAGATATAACTGGATTACGTTTTTTTCTCTCCACTGTGTCCCAAACCAAGCCGGTAGTGCAAAGCTTTGGAAGTTCATCTATTACTTCCAAGGTCATGACTCTGATGTTGACTCAGTTAGGGTACTGGATTGCTGAGATGTGCTGGGTAAGAAAGCAGTGTAAGCTGGGAGTAGTATGCACAATATCTCTTTTCCCTTCTACCTCATCCTCCCCCACATTCAGAGTGTAAGTGGGTGGATGGGTTTTTTGTTTTTGTTTGTTTGTTAGGAAAATGCATGAATTCCTTTTTATTGCTTTTATAGCCTCTTAGTTGCAGTCTGAGGATCTGGGCTTAAGGCCCAAATTTGTAAAGGTATTTAAAGATTGCTGTACTCAGCACTCTCTTTCTAAAATACACAACCCCCTGCACATACCTTCCATATACTTTCCAGTTATTTCATGGAAGGATTGAATATCTTTTTGGTATAACTTTCATTGTGTCTATTGCCAAGTCACGTGTTAGAATTGCAAAATCTCTGGTTTAATACATAAAACAGGTTAGTTTAAACCCATTCAGTCAGAGACTCTGTCATGTTTTCTTTGTTAATGAAAACAAGTTCCAGAAAATGGTTCATATATCTTCTAAGTCCTAGAGATAGCAATTAGTTAAAGATAGTTATTTTTATTATTATAGCAGCCAAAAACCCAAATACCAGGGTCCTGTAGTGCTAGCTGTAAACTTATACATATTAAAGGATGGTCCCAGATCCAAAGAATTTACAATCTAAATAGACAAGGTGGGATTGTTGTCTCTATTTTATAGATGGGGGACCTGAGGCATAGAGAGATTAAAGCCCAGATCCTAAAGGGTATTTAGGGTCCTAACTTCTAGTGAAATCAGTGGAAGTTGGGAGGCTAACCTACCTTTGAGGATCTGGGCTTAAGGCCCAAATTTGTTGCTGTACTCAGCACTCCAAGGCCTAACTGTTTAGGAACCTAAATCTCATTTTTAAAAGGGATTTACATATTTAGGAGCCTAAATCACATTGCCTGTCAATGGGATTTGGGCTCGTAAGTGCCTAAATCCTTTGAAAACATTTGGGTTCCTAAATCAGTTAGGTTTTGCAATGCAGAGCACATCAAAGCCTAAATACCCTTAAAAATCTGGGCCTAAGTGACTTGCTTAGGGTCACACATGGATTCTTTGGCTGAGCCAGAAACTTAACCCAGCTGTATGGAGTCCTAGTCCAGTGCCTTAATTGCAAGTCTATCTTTCCTCCATTGTGAGAGATCCAATCATTTTTTACATGCTTCATAAAGTGATGGCAACCCTTAATAATAAAACCTTTAAGAAAAAAGTATATAATAGGTATTTAATACACTACTTTTAATAAAATTGTTGGTCACCATGTGCTCTGATTGTAAACTTTGTCTAAGTCAAATCCTTATTCCTTTGGCAGAGCTAGAATGAAAAGTAATTAACTTCATATCAAGCAAGTAGAAAATAGTAGCTTTTCAACCACAATGAAATGCTTAAATCTGAAAAAGTGATGAAGCCTTGGGAATTAGAGGCACATTACTGTGGTGAACTGAAAGGGTGACCTGCCCTGGAGGAATAGAAAGTAGTAATAATGTTCATGTCTCATCTGTCAGAAAGGTGTAGGAGACATTTCTTGTTACCTAATGGCTGTCTCCTTTCTTGAAATATTGAGGGGATTAGAAACACCTTGCATAATTTATGTGCATTGTCATTATTCCAGGACTATACATTATAGTTCCCACAGACTGATTACATTGTAACAGTCTGGACCATATGTATGGTTTATACAGGTAACATAATACTTGCAAATTACATGTGCTATGTGCCAGTAAAATTAGTTTGGGGTACTTATGCATCAGTCCTATAACAGCTAAACAAACAAAGATTTATATATTAGATCTATCTCCTACATTTTTATAGGGGAAGTCAGATTGATTTTCCCTCTCTCATAGATTTGCTAATGAAACACAGCATTAGAAAGGTAACTCTATTACTACTAAAGATGCCAATATTCTCAGGAATATGTGGAGTTCTGTTCTTGTGTGCCTTATTCCCAGATTTGCATGGTTTTAGGGGCAAAAACCTCAGGTCCTGTAAATCAGGGTAGCTGCAGAGCTATGCAGTTGATTATCAGATCCCTAGAGAGATAAAAGAAGGCAACTCTGGATATAATTTCTGAGTTGGATTTTTAGTATTATGATTTGTGGTGTGGTGTGGTGTTATGTTATATTTTCCATTGTATATGTAAAGTTCCAGATATCTTAACTGAGTCACTCTATAAATATTATCACTGGAATATTTCATGCCATCTTTTTGAGAGTACCCCACTGCTTAAAAACCACTGGCGCTATATGGCTCTTTGGGAGGAAAATTTCACTAGGATCTATGTCTGATGGGAACTAACCACAAATGGATCTCCATGTGAAGGAGAGTAAAAGAGTCAACTTCCTCCACAGCAATGACTTCCTGTGCTCCAGACCCACAAAGAGTCAGAGCCACAGATGGGGCTAGGAAGATGTGCATTGTTTCTCCCACAAACAGCAATGAATTTGCTAAGGGTCCAACGTGGCTTTTGCATGCTCCCCACATGTGGGCAGCCCATTGATGCATTGCCCCAGGAACAGAACAGCTCACCTGATGTTCTAGATCTAAAGGACAGTACCCTGCCTCTATACCATTTCAACCCATGCTTAACTTTAAGCAATTGCTTAAGTCCTGTTGAAGTAAAGGTCACTTAAGCACAAGTTTGAAGCCAAGAAGGTGCTGAACCAGGGCCTAAATAAATAAATAAATAAATATGTTTCTAAAAGTGCATTATTAAACACATGTGATAAAGTATAACCCATTCATTTTATTAGATTTTTTTTTTACATACATGAAGTATGGAGGGGGGAAGTTATCTACCCTCCACTTAGAATTAAATATTACTTCCTCTCCCACATTATTTTGGGGCATAGATAGAGACAGATAAAAATATAGACTTAGGTTCCAGTCTTGCAAAGATTTATGTATGCATTGAATTTCACACACTGAAAGCAGTGCCACTGACTTCAGTGGGACTAATCACAACCCAGTGCATAGATTTATGCACCTGTTTAAGTCTTTGCAAGGTTGAGACCTTACTATATTGTTTCGCAATTCTAGGGTTTATTACTTTTTTAAATTTGACTTGTGTTTAATGAAACTACAGTGAACTGCACTATACCTATAATCATAAGTGAAATCCTTAGTATGGATAACCAGGATACATTTTTCCAGCCTTTAGTTCTCTCTATATTCAGGGAACAAGGTCTGACAATATTGCTAAAACCTTTCAGTAGGTTTGAGCATACTAAAAAATTAATAGGTTTACAGTAAAAATGTCTGCTAGTTAATTAGGCTCTCTCTGTGTGTCACTCTCTCTACTGAAGTGGCTCTATCCTGAAATTTTTACCATATGCTATAAAATCAATAGGTTGCTGAGGTTGTTGCTGTCAGGAGCCAGCATATTGCTGATATTGTTCTGCAACAGCTATCTGTCTGCAAAAAAAAAGTCCAACCCAAATATACATTGACAGATATGATCACTCAATCTCTCACACAAATTAAATAGGAAAAAATACATTTCTGTCCTCTTAATGGCATTGAGATCACACAGGGCAAACCAAAATTACAATTGTTTATTTATACAAGCTATCCTAGTTGAATGTTTTTAACTATGTTGGGAGATGTACATATTTCTACATTGAAATAGAATTAACTAATTCACCAGAATTGGAAATAGGCAAACTTTTCTCAAGCCTGTCTTATACCTTGCTTTTCTCCTTATTGACTTGCAAGTCCTTGTCTAGTCTATGCTAGCATCTACCATATATATTTTCATTATTTTTAACACAATATGACTTTATTAATGACAGGCTGGGTTGAACTAGGAAATATAATAGTACTTTCCTAGCCGTACTCATTTGAGTTGTCAAAATGGTACCCCAAAATGAGACACCATGTATAGTAATCAATTCTTCATAATATAATCATCCCTCTCCATTCTTGTGTTCTGTGATCCCAGTGAAATAATTGATAGTTGACTCTTAACTGATCGTTTGGCTTCAGAGTTAACAGCTCATTGAGACAAATAAGGGGAATTCATGTTTCTTATAGTTATTGTTTTCTGCTGTCTGAAGACTCAGGCAGACAGACCTTCATTGGTTTACACTTACTTCACAGCCTGAAGCTTATTTTTGAAACTATATATGTGCTAGAGACATTTAGTTTAATGACAGCCTAGATTTTTCAGCTCAAAGTACTGGGGCCAAATGGTATTGACTTGCTAAGACATTAGACTTCTGGTGACAGATATGTAGCTAGAATTACTTCAGCTACTGCAAGAATTTTGCAAAGGCCCAAACCTACAGTCCTAAAATAGGCAAAATTGATGTCAGTGGGGCTTTTGCCGAAATGGTGCTCTGATTCAGGCAAGAATCTCTTTTCAGGACTGCACTTTAGCACATACTTTAAGTGCTGTCTTGAATAGGGATAGAATTAAGCATATGCTTATGTGCTTTCCTGATTTGGGGGCCAAGAATGTAGGAAAAGACCCTAAAACAGCAAATCCAGATTTATTTTTGATTTGATTACAAAAGAGCTCAAGAGGAACACTTTCCAACTGTTATAAACTTATCCTGATCTTTCAATGCTGCAGGCACAGGCAATATTTTAGAGTCTCCTGCAGATCATCTGCAATGTCAGCAGGTGTATTGCTTTATCCAGTTTCCTACCATATTGTGGATGTGAATTTACTTATAGGAAGTACATAATGTGATTTCCTCTGCACCTGTCAAACTGCCAAACACAACTGACAGCTACTTCAAAGAAAAGATGAATTAAATGTGGTGTTTGTTTTCAGTTGTAATTTGGTACAGGGTCATGCGAAGAGGGATTATTACTTACCACAACATCTCTTCTTTCTGCTGAAACAGTGGGGAACTGTTTTCATTAGATTACTGTATTTGTTATTACAAGCTGGGAGAAAATGATACATCGTCCTAGATTGCCCTTGAAATCCTGGCCCCATTAAAGTCGATTGACTTTAGTATATGTTCTTCTGATACAAAGGAAGATGATGAGAAACATCAACTTCCACTCTGCAAAGGATGAGGATTGTAATAGCTCAAATGTTTGTATAAATATTTTAATTATCCTGCCTTTTTGTTACTAGGCCGTGTATTTTGGATAACTACTATCCTCTCTCTGCCACACCAAAAAAGTAAGTTTTACCTCAGCTATTGGTTCAAATATTTCTATGCAATCAGATGTCTTGGAGCCAACCTGCAGGTCAGCCTCAAATGCTATTTTAAAGTTTCAGTTGAACTTGTTATGTTTCTTCTGACTCCAGAGTTACATGTACAAAAAGGTTCCAGGCTAGAGTCCATCAGATAAATATTTCTTTTGGTTCTGTTTAGGGTCTCTTGCATATTTTGGAAATTATTAATTCTGAAATCCCACTAACCAGAGTAAATTGGGAACACTCATGGCTGGATACATAGTTATATCAGAGTCCTTTGTTTCAATAGATTTCAGACACCATGAACTCTATTACCCATTATTTGTATCTGGTACAGTATTTACAAGATGATATTTCTCAGATGGGCTCCTAGTTCCTGATTTAGTAAATAACTTAAGCAAATGAGAATTTTTAAATACATGAGTAGTCCCAGTGAAGTTAAGGAAATTACTCAGGCTTGGTCTACACTTACCTCCCAAGTCGAAGTAAGGTACGCAAATTCAGCTACGTGAATAACGTAGCTGAATTCGACATACCTTACTTCGAACTTACCGCGGTTCAGACGCGGTCCACACGCGGCAGGCAGGCTCCCCCGTCGACTCCGCGGTATTCCTCTCGTCTAGCTGGAGTACCGCAGTCGACGGCGAGCGCTTCCTGGTTCGATTTATCGCGTCCACACCAGACGCGATAAATCGAACCCGGAACTTCGATCCCCAGCCGCCGAACTAGCGCGGCAGTGTAGACATACCCTCAGTAAGTTGCTTAAGTACTTTGCTGAATTGCAATTTAAGGCCCCAGTCCTGCATCAAGATTTGCTAGAGAGGATCCTTGCCCCTATGAAGAGTTCTCATTGATTTCAATAAGATTCTCCAAATGTGCAAGGGTCTGGGCTAGCAGATTGCAGTGTAAGATCAGGGCTTAATTTACTTTTATCTGATAGTAAAGTGAAGGCTTTTGGATTGTCATTAGGAAAAATTAGGGTTTCCATGACTACTGTGGTTCATTGACACACTCAAAAAAAAAAAAAAAAAAAGTTGACCATGATTTGACTGAGATTCATCATGATCCTTTTTTGTGATATGACATAATAGAAAGGTTGATGATAAAAAGGAGCCAACCAGGATGTCCAGCTGGTAGGGGCAGAAGCAGCCAAAGCAGGAACTGTTGGTCCTTGGAGAGCTACCTGTAGTTTTGACTGGACTTTCTCTGTACTGTGCTGATAAGCCATTTGCTCTAACCCTCTCTTCCCTCTCCCTGCCTACACTTCAGTTTCACTCCATACCTGCCCCTCTTACCCTCTTCTCCTCTGCCCTGTTCCTCACCCTCTTACCTTCCCCTTTCTTTCCATTCAGATGACACCTAAACCCTCCCAATAAATAACTGTGGAATAAATGCTGCCATCCCATTATTCACTCTGCTTGTGTGTTTATATTCCTTCCCCTACCTCTTGTCTGTTTAGATTGTAAGCTCTTTGGTGCGGGACTGCCTTTTTGTTCTGTTTGTACAACATCTAGCATCATGGGATCCTGGTCCATTACTAGAGCTTCTAGGTGCTACAATAATACAAATAATAAATAATAATTCCCATTCAATCATATTAAGTACTGCCATCTGCACTGACACATTTAGTTTATTTTTTCCAGATTTTTTCTTTTTAACCTGCAGAATTTCTTTCCCTCTCCTCTTCATTGCTCTTCCCTTGTCACTGCTGCAACAGCTCACACTGTTATTTTCTTATTAAAAACACACACACATACACAAACACAGACACTCACAGCAAACGTTTTTTGTTTTTTACTTTTAATTAAAAAAATCTGGTTGGTTGTTGTGGTAATAAGGAAGAGAGTAGTTGAAATCACTGGAAGCATGAAGTTTTAAAGAAGGCCTTTCCTATTATCCAGACTGTGCCCTAAGGGTGAAATTCACCCTGTGCAAAGGCCAGCACAAGGCCTCTGCATCACTTTCATCCTATTTAAAACCTCAGTATAGGATTTAGATAGCACATAGGCCTTGAGCTGGCCTTCTGCACAATGATGAATGTCATTCCTACAGTACAGTTAATTGATTAATAGGGTGTTGTGTAGGCTTTTTGCACTGAGATGAATGTCACTCCTAGTACAATATTTAAAAACAACATACATCCTTTTTTGTTGTGTATTTTTTTCATCCATTTGTGATGGCTTTTTAAGATTCCTTTAAAATACTGTTGTCTGTGCTAAGTCTATTTTCTTCTTTTGTTTCCTTTTGCTGTTCCAGTGAGCATTGCTGATTATGTTTAGATTAAGAGTGAACTGATATAGAAAACCAACTTTAAACTTCTTCACTTTCTTCCTAATCTGGTAGATGACTCAGAGTTTCACTAAGCAAAAAGGACATTGGCCAGAAGAAAAAATAATTAAAAATGGGGGGGGGGGGAATATGTTCTTCACTCTTTCAGAAAACCAATTTTATATATAAACAAAAACAATTGTGCAAGTGATGTTAGTGCAAGGGATTTTTTTCCACAGGTCTAAACAAAATAAAAAGCACTTGTGGGATTAGTCTGAACATATTTTATCAAAGAGGGATTTGGATGGAGAAGCTGTTGAGCTACATTGGGCTGAACATGAGAGCAGACTTTTCATTCCTGTATAGAGCAAAACATTTACATGGCATAAATAATTAAGTGGCAAAATCATGTTGCTAAAGGTCACAGTGATATTACAGAGTAGCTCTTGCATATAATTTACTATGGGTTACTGAAATGATCATCTTGTGTACTCTTCTAATAGCACTGTAGCATTGATATATTCTTGCATTAATCACATGCTTGCAGCTCATTGTAAATATTAGATATAGTGGGCCAAATTTTCTGCTGGCATCACTCCATTGAAGTCAATGGAAGGACACCAAGAGAATTTTGTCTAGTTCCCCACCCCCATTTTTATCTTTTTATTATTATTTGTATTACAATAGCAGCTACAAGCCTCAATCAAAATCAGGGCTCATTGTGCTAGGCACTGTGCTAACCAGTGGTACCAGCTGACAGAACAAGGAGTAATGGTCTCAAGTTGCAGTGGGGGAGGTTTAGGTTGGATATTAGGAAAAACTTTTTCACTAGGAGGGTGGTGAAGCACTGGAATGGGTTACCTAGGGAGGTGATGGAATCACCTTCCTTAGAGGTTTTTAAGGTCAGGCTTGACAAAGCCCTGGCTGGGATGATTTAGTAGGGGATTGGTCCTCCTTTGAGCAGGGAGTTAGACTAGATGACCTCCTGAGGTCCCTTCCAACCCTGATATTCTATGATTCCATGATAGTTGTTGTCCAAAAGAGCTTATACCTGAGCTAGGCAAGGCCAAGGGTGGGAGGGGAAACAGAGGCAGAGAGAGAAGAAGTGAAGATCATACACCAGTGGCAGAGCTTGTAATAGCACTGGCCCAGGAGTCAGAAAACCTGGGTTCTGTCCATTAGATCACACTGTACATTGACTGTAAAATAAAATAATACAAAAATTATAGGCTATATCATAGTTATTTCAATCTAAAATAACATATCTGGAACTAATTAATCATGATACTTAGAAATTTACTAGGTAGTTCATGATATAGTCATTATCAACTACCATAGTAATCTTCAGAGCATTTAATTACTGTTTTAGTACTCATTATTTTAGTGACAAATGACAGTCGAGCCCTGTTAAATGTTGTTTGTTTTATTTCCTTAGGGTCTTTATCAAGAATGGTAAATTGTATTTTTCTTCTTTTAAGCCCCATTGTGAATTTGTACATTCACATTCATTAACTAAAATGTTTCCTTCTCTGCTTATTTTAACATGACACACAGACTTGATTCCCTTCTGCATGAGTACAGTTTAGAAGATTGATGTTTAGCCTTTGTTATTGTGCTGCTTTTTTAAGGATGTGTACTGAAATGGATGATGATGTATTTCAACTGCATCAGCCTAGTTTTGTTCATAATGTTTTCAGCCTCATAAAAAAAGGAAGTACTTAGAGTGAGCTTGTAGCTAGGTCTAACTTGGCTGAACAAGAGAGCAGTGGGGAATAAAAGCCCTCAGTATGCCTATAGAGCAACTTTTTATGGCTCAGAACACAGCTGTGGGAGTGGTGGGGGGTGAAGTCTAGGGGCAATGCTCCCATTGCTCATCTATCACGAGCAAGTGGATGGGGAAGACTGGAGCTGGCTGGATGCAAATGGGAAGCATGCTGCACTCTTTAAAGGGATATAGCAGATTTCTCCCATTCTCAGCTCAAGATGAGAAGAGCGCCAGAGCAGTTTTTATATCCAGTCTCTTCATTAAGGTGCCAAGATCTTTTGAAAATCTGGTCCATGATGTATAAATGTAAAATATTATAAGGACCCTAAAATGCATGTCTTAAAATATATAAATTCCTATTTAAAGAATAAAATAAAAGTTCTTATGGTCTTTCAGATTAATACATGGTCCATCCTCTAGATTCTTTAATGAGATTTTGTTTTATCTTTTAAAACTTATTTTAAAAGGGAAGGAAAATCCACAAACAATAATTCCGTCAAAATATTAACAGTCTGTGTAAGGGACCAGGGTGTAGATGGTCTGGCCTAGCAGTCACAGCTAGGCTGGAGTCCACACATCAGGGATGCTAGTCGGTGAGCAGGAGTCGGAGGAATTTCGAGAGCCAGGTTCAGTAAGCAAGAGTCAGGAACAGAGTCGGGATCAGAGTCAAGCTGGGGTTGGAGACCAAGATCATAGGCAGTACCAGGCTGGAATCAGGAGGCAGGAATCAGGGACAGAGCCAGGTTGGGGTTGGAGACCGGAGATCAGGAGACAAGGTGAAGTCTGGAGTCACAGCAGGTCCCAAGTCTGTGTGATTTCCCAGACAACTTTCTGGGGCATCCTCCAGGGTTAAATAGGGTACTGGCCCAATCAGAGGGCTGCAGGTACTGTCACTCTGCGTCCCTTGGGTGGTACGTCCTGTGGCACCTGCTCTCCAAAGTGCTCCCTGGGTGTGATTCTGTATCACCTCACAGTGACATTGTAGGAACATCAGCCATCCCAGGCTCTGCAAACCTGGGTTCTAGTCCATAGATCCTTATCATCTGTCTTAAGACAGACAACTTAGATTCAAAGCTGAAACTCAATCCTTGAGTCTTCCTTTGGAACTGAGGTTTTTTCAATTGATATGCTCCTCTATTGAGAGCCTCATTATGGCAGATGTTCTTAGATACCATATGGTCTGCAATATTTGAGCACACTAGAATGAGCTAAAGGTATAGAGTCAAACCCTCATCTGGTGTAAATCAGCATAGCTTCACTGCAATCCACAGAGGTATGTTGATTTACATCAACTGACGAGCTGGCCCATAGTTTTATTTTTAAGTTTGAATTTCCTGGCTTTGAAGTTTGAGTTAAACCTGGAATTTTGACAGACTTACTATATTAATGTAATTGTTCTAGTTTTTTTTTTTTTTTAAATATGTGGCTGAATTAACTCTGTCACATTCTGCACTGTTTCTCTACAGTCTTGCTAGGAAAGGAATTACTGACTGAATTAAGGAATATAGTTGTATCGTAAGTTTGGCTTTTTATTGCTATTATCTGGTAATTATGCAAAACTAAACAAACTGTGGAGTTGTTCCTGCCCACCCTTATTCACAAGATCAAGCATTGCTCATGCAAAAAAGGCCATTTTCTCAATCTACACTAATGAAACATGTTGTGCTGGACCCTCAGATGATATAAATCAGTGTGGCCCCACAATGGAGCTGTGCTGATGTACACCTATTGAGGCTTTGGCCCATTACAGCAAAGCAGACGGGCAGATTACGAGAGCCTTGCTCATAATGAATATGATAAGAACAGCCATACTGGATCAGACCAATGGACCATCTAACCCAGTCTACTGTCTGTGACAGTGGCCAGTACCAAATGCTTCAGAGGGAATAAACAGAATACGATAATTATCAAATGATCCATCTCCTGTCACCCAGTCTCAGCTTCTGCTAGAGGAGGTTTAGGGATATCCACAGCATAGCTTGCATCCCTGACCATCTTGGCTAATAGCCATTGATGGACCTGTCCTCCATGAACTTACCTAATTCTTTTTATAACCCTGTTATACATTTTCCCTTCACATAGGGTGACCAGACAGCAAGTGTGAAAAATCGGGACGGGGTGGGGGGTAATAGGAGCCTATATAAGAAAAAGACCCCAAAATCGGGACTGTCCCTATAAAATCGGGTCATCTGGTCACCCTACCTTCACAACATCCCATGGCAATGAGTTACACAGGTTGACTGTGTGATATGTGGAAAAAGTAATTCCTTTTGTTTGTTTTAAAACCTGCTGTCTGTTAATTTCATTGGATGAACCCTGGTTCTTGTATCAGAGGGGTAGCCATGTTAGTCTGGATCTGTAAAAAGCAACAGAGAGTCCTGTGGCACCTTTAAGACTAACAGATGTATTGGAGCATAAGCTTTCGTGGGTGAATGCCCACTTGGTTCTTGTGTTATCTAAAGGGATAAATAACATTTCCCTATTCAATTTCCCCACAACAGTCATGATTTTATGGATCTCTATCATATCCCCCCCTTAGTTATCTCTTTTCTAAGGGTACGTCTACACCCAGCCGCTAGTTCGGCGGCTGGGGATCGAAGTTCCGAGTTCGATTTATCGCGTCTGGTCTGGACGCGATAAATCGAACCAGGAAGTGCTCGCCGTCGACTGCGGTACTCCAGCTCAACGAGAGGAGTACCGCGGAGTCGACGGGGAGCCTGCCTGCCGCGTGTGGACCGCGTCTGAACCGCGGTAAGTTCGAAGTAAGGTATGTCGAATTCAGCTACGTTATTCACGTAGCTGAATTTGCGTACCTTACTTCGACTTGGGGGGCAAGTGTAGACCAAGCCTGAGATGAACAGTCCCAGTATTTTTAATCACTTTTCGTATGAGTAGTTCCTTACTCTGAGTAGTCCCACTGAAATCCATAATCACTCATTCTTAAGCTTGTTCTTTTTCAATTAATATTTTAAAATTATATAAGGCAACATCAGCACCTCGGTAAGTTGCACCCATATAAGGTAAGGTGTGTATTTAAAGCGCTATAGCTATACCAGTATAATTTCCCATGTGGACACTCTGGTACCAGTATAAGAGTGCCTTCCAGTTTAGCTATGTAGCTTTGGAAGTGGTGTAAGCTAAGCAGAAAAAAGCTACTCTCATTCAAGAATAAGGGTATGTCTACACTACGGGATTAATCCGAATTTACAGAATTCGAATTTTGGAAACAGATTGTATAAAGTCAAATATATGCGGCCACACTAAGCACATTAATTCGGCGGTGTGCGTCCATGTACCAGGGCTAGCATCGATTTCCGGAGCGTTGCACTGTGAGTAGCTATCCCATAGTTCCCGCAGTCTCCTCCGCCCATTGGAATTCTGGGTTGAGATCCCAATGCCTGATGGGGCCAAAAACATTGTCGCGGGTGGTTCTGGGTACATCCTCCCCCTCTCTCCACGAAAGCAATGGCAGACAACCGTTTCGTGCCTTTTTCCGGGGTGAACAGTGCAGACGCCATACCACGGCAAGCATGGAGCCCGCTCAGCTCAAGACAGCAGTCATGAACATTGTAAACACCTCGCGCGTTATCATGCAGTTTATGCTGAATCAGAACCTGCAAAACCAGGCAGCAAGGAGTAGGCTACGGCAGCGCGGCGGCGAGAATGATGAGGACATGGACATGGAATTCTATCAAACCGCGGGCCCCGGCGCTTTGGAGATCATGCTGTTAATGGGGCAGGTTATAGCCGTGGAACGCCGATTCTGGGCCTGGGAAACAAGCACAGACTGGTGGGACCGCATAGTGTTGCAGGTGTGGGACGATTCCCAGTGGCTGCGAAACTTTCGCATGAGTAAGGGCACTTTCATGGAACTTTGTGACTTGCTTTCCCCTGCCCTGAAGCACCAGAATACCAAGATGAGAGCAGCCCTCACAGTTGAGAAGCGAGTGGCGATAGCCCTGTGGAAGCTTGCAACGCCAGACAGCTACCGGTCAGTCGGGAATCAATTTGGAGTGGGCAAATCTACTGTGGGGGCTGCTGTGATGCAAGTATCCAAAGCAATCGCTGAGCTGCTGCTACGAAAGCTAGTGACTCTGGGAAATGTGCAGGTCATAGTGGATGGCTTTGCTGCAATGGGATTCCCTAACTGTGGTGGGGCGATAGATGGAACCCATATCCCTATCTTGGCACCGGAGCACCAGGGTACCCAGTACATAAACCGCAAGAGGTACTTTTCAATGGTGCTGCAAGCACTGGTGGATCACAAGGGACGTTTCACCAACATCAACGTGGGATGGCCGGGAAGGGTTCATGACGCTTGCGTCTTCAGGACTCTGTTTAAACGGCTGCAGCAAGGGACTTACTTCCCAGACCAGAAAATAACCGTTGGGGATGTTGAAATGCCTATAGTTATCCTTGGGGACCCAGCCTACCCCTTAATGCCATGGCTCATGAAGCCATACACAGGCAGCCTGGACAGGAGCCAGGAGCTGTTCAACTACAGGCTGAGCAAGTGCAGAATGGTGGTAGAATGTGCATTTGGACGTTTAAAAGGTCGCTGGCGCTCGTTACTGACTCGGTCAGACCTCAGCCAAACCAATATCTCCATGGTTATTGCTGCTTGCTGTGTGCTCCACAATCTCTGTGAGAGTAAGGGGGAGACCTTTATGGCGGGGTGGGAGGCTGAGGCAAATAGCCTGGCTGATGATTATGCGCAGCCAGACATCAGGGCGATTAGAAGATCACACCAGGAAGCGCTGCGCATCAGAGAAGCTTTGAAAACCAGTTTTGTGACTGGCCAGGCTACGGTGTGAAAGTTCTGTTTGTTGAAAACCCGCCCCCTTGATTGACTCATTCCCTGTAAGCAAACCACCCTCCCCCCTTAAATCACAGCTTGCTTTTAAAGGAAATAAAGTCACTACCATTTAAAAATCATGTATTCTTTATTAATTGATTATAAACATAGGGAGAGAACCGACAAGGTAGCCCGGGTTGGGTTTGGGAGGAGGATAGGAAGGAAGTAAAAGGCGACTGAAAAAATTCAATATAATGACAGCCTTTTGGTTGGGCTGTCCACTGGGGTGGACTGGGAGGGTTCACGGAGCCTCCCTCCCCCGCGTTCTTACATGTCTGGGTGAGGAGGCTATGGAACATGGTGAGGGGGGAGGGAGGTTATACAACGGCTGCAGCGGCAATCTGTTATTCTGCTGCCGTTCCTGAAGCTCCACAAGATGCCGGAGCATGTCCATTTGATCACGCAGCAGCCCCAGCATTGCAGCCTGCCACCTCTCATCTCGAGCGTCCCTCATGACCTCACGTTCACTGGCATCTTTCCTGTACTTAGATACCATGTCCTTCCACTCATTCAAATGAGCTCTTTCATTGTGGATGCATTCCATTATTTCCGAGAACATCTCATTTCGCATCCTCTTTCTCTGCCGCCTTATCTGAGATAGCCTTCGGGACGGAGGAGGGAGGCTTGAAAAATTTGCAGCTGCTGGAGGGATGGAAAAACGGAGAGAAGTTTTTAAAAAGATACATTTTACAGAACAATGCTTATACTCTTTCACGGTGAACAACACTATTCACATTACATAGCACATGTGATTTCAGTACAAGGTCGCATTTTGCATCTTAATATTGAGTGCCTGTGGCTTTGGTGTTAGAGATCACAGACGCAGGTCCGGGCAACAGAATTCGGCTTGCATGCAGCCATGGTAAGCCATTGTCTTTCGGCTTCTGCGCCCTCCTTTCCCACATACCAAGCAAAGCCCGTTGAGTGCTGTGGTTTTCCTGTTAACCTTCAGCAGCAGAAAACAAACTAACCCCCGCCCCCCATCCAGTTCTCTGGGATGATTGCTTTATCCCTCCCCCCTCTGCGTGGCTGGTATCAGGGAAGATCCGTGCAGAAACCAAACTAACCCCCCCCCCACCATGAATTATCTGGGATGATCGCTGTACCCCTCCCCCCACCGCGTGGCCGGTGTCAGGGAAGATCCCTGCTAGCCAAACGCAAAAAGCTCAGGGCCAATTGTCCCCCCCACCCCCGTGCTTGACTAACTGCAGGGAAGGATTTCTTTTCAGCCACAGACAAACAGCCCAGTAGGAATGGCCACCTCTGTCTCCTTAATTAAATTCCCGTATTTCAACCAGGTTACCATGAGCGATATCACTCTCCTGAGGATTACACAGCAAGATAAAGAACAGATGTTGCTTGAATGCCAGCAAACACCGGGACCATACGCTTCCAGGCTTTGTCATGCAATGATACCAGATTACTTGCTATTAGCATGGAGTGGTCAAGTGTCCTACCATGGAGGACGGAATGAGGCTGCACTGCCCAGAAACCTTCTGCAAAAGCTTTTGGAGTACCTCCAGGAGAGCTTCATGGAGTTGTCCCTGGAGGATTTCCGCTCCATCCCCAGACATGTTAACAGACTTTTCCAGTGGCTGTACTGGCCGCAAGTGCATCCCAAGTCCTCAAGGCAAATTAATCATTAAAAAACGCTTGCTTTTAAACCAGGTTTTATATTTTAAAAGGTAAACTCACCTGAGGTCCCTTCCATGGGGTCATGGTCTTGGGTACTGGCTTGGGAGGCTTGGGAGGGTACTTCAGTCAGGCTGAGAAAAAGATCCTGGCTGTTGGGGAGAACGGAGTGCTGTGTGCTCGCCGCAAGCTCATCCTCCTTCTCCTCCTCCTCCTCCTCCTCCTCTTCCCCGTCCGCAGAATCCTCAGGTGTGGCTGATGAGATTACCCCCGCCTCGGAATCCACGGTCAGAGGTGGGGTAGTGGTGGCGGCCCCCCCTAGAATTGCATGCAGCTCGGCATAGAAGCGGCATGTCTGCGGCTCTGACCTGGAGCCTCCTTTGCCTCCTTTGTTTTCTGATAGGCTTGTCTGAGCTCCTTGACTTTCACGCGGCACTGCTCTGAGTGCCTATTGTGGCCTCTCTCCATCATGCCCTTGGAGATTTTTTCAAAAGTTTTGGCATTTCGTCTTTTTGAACGAAGCTCTGCTAGCACTGAATCCTCTCCCCATATAGCGATCAGATCCAGTACCTCCTGTACGGTCCATGCTGGTGCTCTTTTTCGATTATCGGCCTGCATGGTTAATTGTGCTGATGAGCTCTCTATGGTCACCTGTGATCTCCTGTGCTGGGTAAACAGGAAATAAAATTCAAATGTTCGCGGGGCTTTTCCTGTCTATCTGGCCAGTGCATCCGAGTTCAGATTGCTGTCCAGAGCGGTCACAATGGTGCACTGTGGGATAGCTCCCGGAGGTCAATACCATCAAATTTCGGCCACACTAACCCGAATTCGAAATGGCAATATTGATTTCGGCACTACTCCGCTCGTCGGGGAGGAGTACAGAAATCGATTTTCAGAGCCCTTTATTTCAAAATAAATGGCTTCGTTGTGTGGTCGGGTGCAGGGTTAATTCGATTTAATGCTACTAAATTCGAATTAAACTCATAGTGTAGACCAGGCCTCAGAGTGTTCAAATTGGGGAAGTGGGGGAGGTTTATAGCTATATAATTATAGTGGTTTAGCATTTAGTGGACATTACCTTTAGGGTATGACTAGATAGGCAAAAAGGATTTTTCATGTGATTTTTCATGATCAAGCTAGTTTAATAGGACTGAAAAGACCCATTAAAAGGCAGGATAACACCTTTAAGCCATGTTAGCTGGCAATGTTGTAGCCTGTAGGGAAGCATAGGTTATAACAGGGCCAGCTAATATGGCTTCAAATGTATTAGCGTTCATTTTAATGGGACTTTTCAGTTGTGGAAAGGTAACTTGATTGAGCTAACATGATAGAAAAACACATCCTTGTTGTCCATCAACACAGGCCCTTAAATTGTTAGGCTTTTGTTATGGGAGCTACTGTGAGATTTAACTTGTGGTGACTACTAGCAGGCTGCTGTGTGCTTCATCTCTGTTAGGACATTCATTCGTCTGGCCTGCCACACTAAGTTTTGAGTTGCTCTGTCAACTGGTCTTCAGCCAATGTGTGTTAGTGCTGCCTGGACCCACTAAATGTGTCCAAAATAATATTTATGTCCCATTGTGATGGCCTCTCAGTGTGATAGTTTTTAAAGCAGAGGCATTTGGATCTGAAAATCCATAAGGTCCCAGGACACTTCTTTATCCTCTGTTGAACAGTCAGTGTTATATAACAATAGTTGGCAATTGCAGGCAACAACAGAAACACAAAATTGTATAAAAACAGTGTTCTCTCTGGGATTTGAAAGATGGGGAGGCTTCTATAGAGACTAAATCATTGTGGTGTACTTTCCAATGGTAAGAAATAAATACAGTGGGATTTCGTTGTATTGTTTTGTTGATTTCTGGGGGGAAGCTATACCTTACTGCTTTCTTACTAGAGAAACCCATCCCTCTCCTTCCCAGTGTTATTTGTTACTGTACATGAAGTACAGTGATCCAGATTTTCAAAACTGATTAGTGGTTTTAGAGTGCCTCAGTTTTGGGGAGTTCAACTTGAGACACCTTAAAGGGCCCTGATTTTCAGAGGATGGTACTCAGCAACTTCTGAAATTCAAGCTCCTTTAAGGTGTTCCAAGATAGGCAGCAAAGTCAAGGGCCCAAAAGAACTAACAAAATCACATGACTGTTATATTTCTCACTCCTTGGCCCAGATTCTCAGCTGTGTCAGAGCTCTGCATGGCATCTTTAGACATCTTTCAATCCCCATGGCCACAAGAGGATCTTTCAGCTCCATGGTTTACCTTAGAGCAGCACAGTTGTGCCAGTTTATAGTGCCCCCTACCCCCTTGTACCAGTTGGGGATTGCTGGAGAACAGCACACTCTGGCCATGTCCTTTTGTGCATTGGCATACCTCCAGCACTGGTAGGAAAGAGACCAGTATGCTGGATCTTCACCTGCTGTGTATTTCCCCATGCCTTAGGGCAGGTTTCCAGCCTCTTTGATAAAGAGGGCCGTGTCCTGTGCTGTGGAGCTGTGTAAAGGGGTCAGAGCAGAGGCCAGGATCTGGCTCTCTTTGTCCATACTTTGTCTTGCTTAGACTGCACAGTCTCTGGGGCAATGACCGACTCTTCTCCTAGCTGTAAGTCTCCTTGTACATTGACAGCACTGTAAGTAAGTAAATAAAATATAAATAGACAACAACAACACGAGTAGCTTGTTCTTCAGAGATTGAGTCTATTGTCTCATTGCTATCATATTGTGTTTCCCAAAAATTCTTTTGGCAGCACTCTGGAGAAGCTTAGAGAACTTCCTCTCCATTTTGGATAGTAAAGTTGACTTGCAGTGGTTATTGTTTTTATTTGCCTCTAGAGTTTTAGGATCAAATTAAATCCTGGCACAGGCAGGAAAAACTCCCACTGAAGTCACTGGAATTAGACTAGGGCAAAATTTGGGCCAATATTTCCTAATTTCAGTTTGGAGAAAACAATGGAGAGACAGAATTTGACTTAAAGAACAACCTGTGAGATTTAAAGTTTCCTGGATATCACTGTGAGGCATTTATCAAGTCTGAGTCTCTTTTGGAAAGGATTGAATAGTACATGTAGTAGATAAAAGGGTTGAATTATTATCTATAAAAAAACTACCATTTAATTACACTAATCTGACCTCCTAGACCTAGGGCACAAAAACAGTCACCAGGGGAGGTTTTGCTGTAGCTTTTAAAAGTAGCTATTTAAAACTCAGTCTCACTGCTGCCTTATAAATAGCTTAAGATCCCCAGCTGGACTGCTGTTGTGCAAATATCTTAAAATTCTGAGGTCACTTCTATAGCAGCATGGTGACTTCACTACAGAGAATGGTTTATAACTACAAAGCAATGTGTGAATAGCAGCAGAGTCCTCATAGGTTGGCATGTCCTAAATTTAAGCGGAAAAGATTGAAATACTTTTTTCTTTTTCCCATTGGTCTTAACCTATTTGTCCTTTAGCAGCTGATGAGCTGAGATCTTGGAAACGCGATTGTATCGTCCTGTGCTGTGATTAAAGTAGATACACTAAATGTATATTCTTGTTTTTGCTTTATGTAGGGATTTGAAGAAGGAAAACTTTGAAAATGTTAGCTGTGGAATATATTAAGGCATGGAATAGTTTCCATATAGCTGTCCTGAAATTTTTAGTGAAACAGTTTAGCACGGAATATAAAATATTAAAGGACCTTTCTATTCTTACTGAGTAGTCTCATGGTCTTTTCAGAGGTCATGCTCTCTGCTGGAGAACAGAGAGTGGCTAGCTATTACAGAGTTTGTCTTCATGAAGTCCTTAAGTTCTTGCATAGTCCTGAGGAGCCTCTAGTGTTCTTTGAAGACTAAAATTATTTTTAGCCTGAATACCCTGAAGCTAGATGATGATTGACCTTGATTAGCTGCCCCCAAGAGCAGTTACACTCATAATTCTTTCTTAGCATTTGCCTGCTGAAGTCACCTATGTAGAAGCATGTTTGGCAATCGCATCTTTAGTAGATTTAGGGTCTTTGTTACACTGTTTCTAAGGCCTGGTCCACACTAACCCCCCACTTCGAACTAAGGTACGCAAATTCAGCTACGTTAATAACGTAGCAGAATTCGAAGTACCTTAGTTCGAACTTACCGCGGGTCCAGACGCGGCAGGCAGGCTCCCCCGTCGATGCCGCGTACTCCTCTCGCCGAGCTGGAGTACCGGCGTCAACGGCGAGCACTTCCAGGATCGATCCAGGATCGATTCATCGCGTCTAGCCAAGACGCGATAAATCGATCCCAGAAGATCGATTGCTTACGGCCGGACCAGGAAGTAAGTGTAGACCTGCCCTTAGATTAAATATCAAATTAACCTTACAATCAGTGTTCTCAGTATATCTGCTGTGTAAATCTGGTGAATGATGTGTCTGAAGTTTATTGTTTCTATGCATTATTGTGCTAATTTAGATTGTTAGCTCCTTAGGGGCAGAGGTTTTGTTCTATGATTTTTACAGTGCCAACCACAAAGATAATGATTAAATATGAGAAACTGTGATGAATGACAGTGTAGAACTCAGCTGCTGGAGGAGTTTTCCCTGCACCCTTCCCATCTTGAAGTCAGGAGCATTCAGTTTCTGGTTTAGCAGTTCACAACGCAGCTTTTGCACTAACTGAGATGTGTTCTTTCCTTTCAGCCTTCAGGGACTCACAGGGTTCTCCTAATCTTCAATCGTAGCAAAAACAAACTTAAAAAAAAACATTCTTCCAATGCACATTGATCTCTGGGTTCATTTATACTTCATTGTCCTTGATACTTCTTAATACACTGATCCATATGACTGCAGAAATGAATCGTAGAAGTTAGATATGGAAAAGCCTTGTTAGATTATACAGTTTATATTCCAGCTAGGGCAGGAATTGTTTCATATTGGTCTAGTCTCCTATTTTGGACCAAAGTAAAGCCCTACATATCTGCTATCTAGATAATCAAAACTGCCAGAGAATTTTGATATCTTTTCATATATCTTTGAATTTTGATATCTTTTCATTATATGTTGCCCCCTTGGCTTGGTCACTTATCGAGATTTTCTTCTTCTTTGATATATGTGCCAGCTAAAGATGAGACCGTCCTTAACAATTTTTGTATCAAAATGTTTTTTTAGAGCTGTTTTTGACCTATTCTGGCTGGCCCTCTGAATTCCCATGCAGCCCAGTGATTTGCTTTTAATTTCAGAAAACCCAAGCTAGGAGTTCATAAAGATCACTCAGAGTTCAACATTCACAGACTGCCTATTCCGCTTGTGGGGATGCTATATAGAAGAATTAAGGTTGCTGATAGTCTATGTTCTAAAGGAAAAAAATATTTTTTGTTCAGATCCATTATTCATTAGATTGAGGAAAACAAATGCCACCCAGCAAATAATACAAATACCTGCTTGCAACATGAAAAATCCTGAAAAAATACACGAGCATGTTAGACCAGCAACAGGTGAGGTCTCGTTTATATGTTAAGCACTTATGCAGTAAATAAACAAAACTTTTACTGCCTTGGCACCAGTACTTGGAAAATCCTTTCACAACACTGGATTTTTCTCACTTTCAACAATGTTTTCTATATAAACATTCTGCCAACTATAGAGAAAATTCCCCTCACCACTTGTCTGATTCCCCCCATGTACTGGATTCTGTTCCAAATGTAGCTTTTTTCTTTTTTTCAGGCTTTGCCCTCAGGGCTTCAGTACTATTTATTAACTGTAATTGTTCAGTGACCTTCCATACAAGCAACTCTAGTTCTCTTAGTAGGAGACTTTGGACTTACTTTTCTAACTGTGTGAGGATCCACAATAGAAGGTGGCTTTGATATATCATCAAACTCTTTTCAGGTACCAAAAGAATTATTGTAACAAAGTCTAATGGTCCAAGGTATATCAACACCAGTGTGATAACCCATTTTCCTGCTTATCAACAGACTAGGAAGGATGCTCTTGTGGTTGAGTCACAAAACTGAATGCAGAAGCAAAGTATTTTATTCCCAGCACCGCTGGAAGATTTCTGAGACACCGTGGGCAAGTCAGTTAACCACTTTTGTGCCTTCTTTTTTCCCCCCTATAAAATGTGGATATACTTTACCTCATGGGAGAATTGTGAGGCTAAATTAATGAATTTTTGCAAAACACTTTGTGACCATTGGGTGGAAGATGCTATATAAGAAAAAAAATAATGTTGTTAATTTAGTGAGACAATCCTTTATGGCTAAGATATTGGGAAAGAGTCTTTCTTTTTGCATGTCCCGATGGGTTGCATGTGCATTTATGGTATTGCATAAATAATAACAAACTAACATGCTACCAACTTGTATTTAGGTTTTTGTCACTCAGATTAAGAGACACTGCTTTAAGGGGGAAGCACTTTTTTCTTTAGTAAGATTGGAAGGAATATTGTATTATATAGAATTACAAAGAAGAGTACAGCATTTCTATCCTCAGAGATTCTGACCTAAATATATCACAATAGGATATTTCCAGAATGTTCTTTCAGAAAATATCTACCCTCCCCTAAAAAAATTAAACAAAATATGAGTTCAATAAGTTGTGAATAGGACTGTATTGTAAATTGCTAGAAAACCAGGGCAAATATTCCATTACAATGCATTGCTCTTATCTAGTCAAATCCATTCCTACTGCACTTATCAAAGATAATAGGATGACTGACGTAGCTGTATCACCACTAGAAGATGTATGAGAGATTGGCTAGAGTATGGTAGCAACCTAGGTCACTGATAATGACAGTTAAATACAGTGATTGTTTAGCAATTGGTCTTGCTCAAGGAAGAACCATGAGCTAAGTGTCTCCAGCCCATTCAGAAGTTTGACTTCCCTTTTAGCAAGGCACCTTTTGTTTTTCTTCCCAGTTGTTGTAGAAGAATTTGGGGGGGGGGGGGGAGAAGGGGGGAAGAACACTTATTATTGGCAATTTTCTTTGGATCAAATTACCTGCCTAGTCAAACCTGGCAGAAGTGCTCAATGTATGAAGTGTGGAAAGTTTGCTATTTACAGTTACAATTATTTGGTTTCTGACTTTTGCGCTTAACCTAATAAAAGATTGAATTATCAAATGAAGTTGAAGGTGTACTACAGTGGACATGAAAGGCCACTTTAACTATACTCATCATGTCGTACTACTCTTACCTCTGGAAATATGCAGTGTACGTTCAAGGATTCAAAATGGCTTTTACAGTATGTTTTATTATCTTATAATTTTAGAAATGTTCCTGTGAATACAGGCTCTCTCTTTCGGCAGTACACACCAGCTGCTACATTCCTTCAGGCCTTTTTTTGCCATTTGATTTACTCTTTATCAACTAGTGATCACTGTTTATGCTTTCCTTGTGTTACTGTTGTACCTTACCTGAATGAAACTCAAATAATCAAATATCAAGATATCACTTTTCAGGAGCAAGTCTGGACAGCTGGTACTAGGAATGGTAGGACAGGGAATCAGTGAAATGGAGCCTTGGATCAGGATCCTTTTAAGAGAAGAGGAGATTCAGTTCTTTGCTTTACATATATTTAAGATGGGGTTTTCAAAAGCAGTTGACACTGCCCTAAAATTCTGGTCCCAGTGAAGTCAATGGTAGAGCTAATCAGAAAATGCCAATTCTTCAAACCTGAAATGTCTTGTGAAAGCAGTTTTGTTTGACAAAGTTTCATCAAATCACAGTCAGGTTCCCTTCCAGCTCACTTGGCAGGCTGCTGGGGAGCCCAAGTTTCCAAGGTCTGCAGGTTTGAGGAAAACCTGCTGTGCTAGGAGCTTGAAAGCCCTGAGAATCCCTCTCTAACCGAGAGATTGGCTTCTGGCTCCACAGCAGGGAGCTTGGCAGCCCTAAGAACCCTGGCTAAAGCCAGGGGATTTTGAGTCCATGAGAAATTTTGAAAAAAATTGTTTCTTTTAGATTTGAAATAAATAAAATTTAAAATATCAAAATTTCTTAAAAACCAAATATCCTGAGTTTTGACTAGCTCTAGTCAACAGTAAAACTCCCATTAACTAAAATGGAAAGAAAGTTTGGCCTATCCGAAGCGCTTTTGCAGATCTCACTCTTTGTGTGTTGAAATGCTATTTTGTAGTGTGGTCCATTAATTTCTGCTTTGGAAAATATTCTAGCTTGGAATGCAGTTTTCTAACTCTAACAAATTTATTAGAGCATAAGCTTTCGTGGGCTATATATGTTTCACTCTATATGCATCCGAAGAAGTGGGTTGTAGCCCACGAAAGCTTATGCTCTAATAAATTTGTTAGTCTCTAAGGTGCCACAAGTACTC
Source organism: Emys orbicularis (assembly GCF_028017835.1). Lineage (NCBI taxonomy): Eukaryota > Metazoa > Chordata > Testudines > Emydidae > Emys > Emys orbicularis. The sequence goes on along the minus strand of NC_088686.1, from coordinate 89,587,794 downwards.
CTGTTATTTTTGCGGATACAGACTATCACGGCTGCTACTCTGAAACTTTTCTAACTCTCATACTTTTAGAAGAGATGGGCCCAAACCAAAAGCGTTGATCCAAAATCATGGATCCCAAATTCATAGCTCTCTAACAGGTAGAACCAAAATTATGGATCCCAAATGTGAGGTATTCAAGATCTAGATAGCTTCCCTAAATCCAGAGATATTTGAATTTGATGTTCAAATTGGGCCCATTAGGTAAGAAGCAGTAACTCAGATCTCAATCCAGATCCAGGTTTTAATGCCAGGGTTCAGAGCCTTGATCTATTTGTAAGAGGCATTTTTGACAGAATACTGGCTATCCAGGACAAGTATCACAGCAGAGTGTAAGGCATATAGCTTATGATAAAGTTATCCAGTAGTAAGAGTGAATAAATTGGACCAGCTTCTATTTCCTGATTTATATTTCTGGAAGGCAAAGAACAAAGGTCTTGATATGTCAGCTCTTTTCCATTACAGGGTCTCAAAGGATGGTCTGAGACAGCATGTACTAGTGTTGAGTGTCTCATTCTTGTGAACAAATATTACTAAAATCCAAGAGATACAGAAAGCTAATCAGTATTCAGCAATAGCAAAGATGTCTCACTCATGAATTCCAATTTCAGAAGATCCTTCACAAATGTTACTTTCTTTAATGGAAATTTTAAAAGCCTCTAAAGTGACACTGCAGGAGAGACATCCTCTCAGACCTTCACATAACAACCTTATTCCTCTCTTTTTGTTGTAGCACTGTATGTGTGGTATAGTGACAGCAGACTTTTCTCTTCAAGCTATCAAGCATGCCTGGAATAAACTCAAAGGAGTCAAAGACAAGAATTTGACAAGAATCTTCCATGTGTTCTTTTTAAAGAGGGGGAAGGGACACAAATAAGGAAATTCTTTTATTGGTTACAAATGCTTCTTTAATAGAATCTGTAAAATAATTATTTAAGAGTAGAAGAGGAGAAGAAAACTAGAATAAGACAAATTCAGCTGTAACATTACATGAGAAAAAGAACATTTACTATTCACATTTTGGGTGTATTTGGGGGAGTTTGTGTATTGAAGAGAGGGCAAAAAGGTAATTGAAAACCTGAGAAGATTTTTTTGTCATTTTAAAAACATTTGAGGACAAGATTCTGCTGTTGGTATCCTTAGCTCTACTGGAGGAAAGGATGGATGGGCGTATAATGTATAAAGTGCTAGAAAAAACAAAGGTTGTACTAGTTACATTTGAATAGAATTTGTAAAGGTTACCAACAAGTATAAGCAAATATTGTAATTGAAATACATTTTTATACACATAAGGCTTTGTGAACCTTTTTACCTCTTTATGGGCCACATTCTGTTACCCTTACTCATATTGAAGAGTGCCTTACTCTACCTATAGTCTCACTAAAATCCATGGGGCTACTCATGGAGTAAGGCACAGGTGTTTCTGAGTAAGCATGGCAGAAGCTGGCCCTATATTTTGCAAGGCTGACACATTTAAACAAATTCCAAGAAAATAATTTCTATTTAAAAAAGTTATTTTTCACTCTTCTTTTGTAATATTTACAACCTAGCAGAGAAAAGGTTAAATGGAAAAACTGAAAGCAATAATGCTCAGCGTGAAAGCAGATTCCATGCCCTTGTGGCCTTACAAAGAAACAAAAGAAACAGGGGGCTCAGAATTATTATAACAGAAATGCTCTGGACTGATGAGGAGAAAATGAAACAGCTGAGACAAGATGAAGCCCTTGACTCAAGGGGAAAATGCCCAGCATCCATACAAATGTTCTTATGAACTGAATCTTTGGAAAACAAATATAATTTATTAGCTAAATATGTTGCAATAGATGGTGCCTGTAGAAGTAAGTGAACTACAGATTACTATGTGCAATTCTGATTAACACTACTGTGTTGGAAAAAGACAATTTTAGTGGAAGTGTTTTACCTTTTGAGCATTCTCTTTTCCACATTTTTAGAATGGTTAATAATACCAGGCACATAATTAGCACTTCATGTGCAAATTCTACCCTGTTTTACACCACTGCAATCTCTAGTACTTCTAACCCAAAACATTCAAAAATCATGAGATTTAGACAATGATACATTTTGGATTTTTTTAATTTGCCTTTTGGTGTTAGACCCTCAAAGTTCATGTTTTCCAGCTTTTCTCCACAATCATGAGTGCTAGAAACTTACCTTAAAAAAGACATAAAAGCAGAGATTCTCACATAATCTGGGAGTTTGGACTTTAAAAAAATCAAATATTGTGACACTTCTTATAAAATCTCAACAGTTGAGAACAGACGATTAGTGAAGTAAATGTGGATTAAACTAGGCCAGAATTTGGTCCTTTAGAAACAGATAGTTAATTCTAACTTTTAGTTCTACAAAATTAAACTCATTCTGACTTGTAGTTTGTTTTGCTTGAGATCCCCCTTCAACTCCAAATGCTACTAATTATAGTCTAAATATTTTAAATATATTTTCTAGAAGTCAGTGTTTTCTAATGGTAAAAGTATGGGACTGGCAGTAAGGATTGTTGAGGTTGGCTCTTGGCTCTGCCAGTGATTTGCTGTATTATTTTGGTCAAGTCCTCTAATCTCTCTGGCCTAGATTCTCAGCTGTTCCCAATATCCGCTGGATGCAGCTGAGAGAAGGGTGGGCCACAAAGACCGTGTCTCCCTGGTTCTAGGGCCAGTTCTATACTGACCCGAGTCCTGATATAAATGTGATCAGGCTTGAGGCTGTTGTAATCTATCCCTCCTTCTAGGCATCCACCAGCTAGATAATTGCCAGAGTGCAGAAATACTTCTGTAATGCCCCTGATGCTCTCTACACTCAGTTCCAGATGAGTGCTAATTAGGAGCTAGCTAGGCAAGCTGGAGACTTCCCCATGGTAGAGAAGCAAAACAGGGACAGAATGAAGTCAAGAATCTGGCCCTCTGTTTAATTAATTTACACATCTGTAAAGTATTTCCCAGAGGTGTAGTGAAAGCTTCCAGTTTGGAATGCTTTCATGTTGAGAGGCTTCATGTTTGGAACTGCTTTGAAGTCCTCAGATGAAAGTTGCTGTATAAGCACAAAACATTGTAATTATTATTATTATTTATTATGTAGGTATAAGTCATTTGGTATGTGCAGTTTGAGCTCCTCTAGGTGCATTTTTTTATTGGACTCCATTGCCTTTACAACTACTGTCCCCTGAATCAGAAAGGAGACTTTCTGTTTCTAAACTAGACAATTACTGCCCACAGACAACTTTTCTGCCAGTAAATACTAAAGAAACCGGGACCGAAAGGTCACTACTACAGTAGGTAATGAAAGGGGGGGAGGTGTTTAATGGAAAGTAAGTATTACGTGGCTTTGCTGCATAATGCGTTTTGCTGGGAGGTGAAGCTGTGCAGCAGCAAGCTTTCTCTGGGGGCCTATTTTCTTGGCTTTATGTCTAGGACAGGTTTCAGCTTTAAATGGCTTTAAGCTTGTCAAAGAAAGGTTATTAAAAATGTTCCTGCCTTTCAGTCTCCACGCTCAATAGGCACAAAAAATGCAGTACTATAGGGAGTTTTGCTTCTATTTAGTCATGTCATTTGGCACTTTGCCTATAGCTAAAACAGATACCATCTCATTTAGGCTCACTAATGGTTCTATATTGAAAGTTTATCCTGTTCCCTGGTTTATTCTTACCATTTTAGAAAAATGAACTTGTACCGTACTAATTGCACTTTCTCACTACTGCATTTCTCTGCACGTTTTTAAAACGCAGTGGTTGTTTGCCAAGATGTGCATTTTCAGTGCTAGATATGAGGCTGATGTGTTGGCACTACACTAGTGTTATGCCTAGACTGTCCTATACTGCTCTTTTATCATAGTGTATGCAGTGCCAAATCCTGCCTTTGGGCCTGTCAGGAAACAGACCCAATGAAGTTCTACTGTGCAGGGGTAGGCAGGCTGCCAAAGTATCTGTAGATTCTGTGCACTGTGGAGCATGGCACCACTATTCTGCAGAAGTAGGATGACCATATGTTCCATTTTGGCCAGGACAGTCCCTTTTTTAAGCCCTGTCCCAGCCATCCCAACTTTTTTGGCAAAACTGGGCATTTGTCCCATTTGCTCTTGCCAACTGATCAGCTTGGGCCAGCCCTGCATGCGGGTGTGGGGCCTTGGGCCAGCCCAAAACAGGAGGCACAGGGCTCGGGCCAGCCCCGTATGGGAGGGGGGGAAGGGGACCTCGGGCTAGCCCCAGGCAGTGTCCCGTTTTCCCTTTTGGGCAGTATGGGCACCCTATGCAGAAGGTGGATATGGGGTGCAATAGGGACAGGTAAGGCTAGGAACAAGGGCATAGCTATGGATCCACAACTGCACAGGTTCACTGGCTAAATCTCAAGTCCCCTGCTGAAGTAGCTGTGAATATTATTACTATCTATTGGAGCATACATACTCTGAGACCTGGAGGTGGGGAGGATTCTACAGGCCCACATGCAACTCTCCTACATAAAGCCCAGTCCTTGCATAGGATGACAGGCTTTGGTCCTTGGGTAATAAGTACTAAATACATGGACACCCCCAGCATGAAAGAAGACCTCAATAAACATAGTCAGGAGACAAGTGAGATGAGAGTAGTAAGAGCCTCCATGGGGGTTGGTAATTGTGCAGTATAATGAGTGACACCTCCTCCTTCCACCTTTCTGTCTATGGACAATCATTAATTCTGGTAGAAACTTGGTTCTATTTTGGAAGTACCCTTGATCTATAACAACAGACGTTGAGCCAGAATCTGTGCTTTGCAGGAGATACAACCCAGGGGAACAGCCTGGAAGTGAAGAGAGCAAAGGTGACTTTCTACCACCTTTGCACCCTCTGCATTCTGGGCCTACATGGGGGGCTTATCTGATCCCTGGGGTCAGGGTAGCTCCTTGGGGTTTCGCTAAGCTACAGTAGCCTTGCATGGTCAGTTACAGGGCTGCATTTTAGGCCAGAACAACAGGAATGCAGCGAGCTCCAGCCTTGACTCTTCCCTTTCCAAATCACTCCTTTCTGCTCCCAGTCCTACCCCTAGCACATCTTGCAAGGGGGTGGCACTGAACTGCTCCACCAGTCCTACACCAGCAAAGGGCTTTTCGGAAGGGTTGCTCTGACCTCTGTATGTCCATGATCTGCCACCAGAACACTATGAAGGAGCTGTCACATGAGACAGAATTGGACCCAGTATAATTATTTATTAAAGACATTAAGAAATTGGGTTTGACTAGCATCAGCAAAACTGGTATATATTTTAAAATAATATCCAAGTTCATCAAAGAGTGTCTAAGATTCACAGACAAGATACTGATGTAATCAGACTACTGATAACTCCAGGAGCAATTGTTTCTATAGCTGTGCCAATAATGCCACATACAATGGAGGGTGAGATGCTTCTTCCATTATAAAACCTGATTTGAGGAGGTTCATACCCCAGTTGCTTCTGATTGTTTAGGTTGAGATCCCTAGTAGTCAGCTTTTTCAGCATGAATGCAATTTTTTTATACCCAAATTGTTTTAATATATTAAGCTGTATTTTAGATACTGAGCAGCACAAAAAGGTAATTTAAAGACAGTCCTGCCTGGGTTTGTTGCCAAATCCCCATAAAAATAAATCGCTTATTAAAGAAAGCTAAAATTTTGCAGCACCCATTCAAGGAGACAGCTTAAAAGCTTTGAAACTGCTGACATGTTCACTTTGAAAATTGACTGCAACACATGCATGCAAATATGTTATTTCCAGGATATTTTTATTGTCTTGACGTCAGTGGTAATCACTTCATGATGTTGTGATCAGGGATGGACAGACCAGTTTGGACATAATAAGAACTGCTGAAAATTCCTTCAACTCAAAGGCCTTGGCTACACTTGCGAGTTACAGCGCAATAAAGGAGCCCCAGGCGCACTAGCTCACTACCCGTCCACACTGGCAAGGCACATAGAGCGCTCTGACTCCACGGCTTCAGCGCTGCTGGTACTCCACCTCGCCGAGTAGAATAACATTTGCTGCGCCCCCGCTGGAGCGCCGCGGCACAAGTGTGGATGCCCTAGTCCTATAGAGCGCTCTGATCGGCCTCCAGAAGTGTCCCACAATGCCTGTGCTAGCCACTCTGGTCATCACTTTGAACTCTACTGCCTGCCCTCAGGTGACCAACCGTCAGACCCACCCTTTAAATTCTCTGGGATTTTTGAAAAATTCCTTCCTGTTTGCTCAGCCAGACGTGGAGTGCTCTCAGCGAATCTTTCCAGGTGATCATGCCTCCACACACCAGGCGAGCCCCAGTATGGAGCAATGGCAAGTTGCTGGATCTCATCAGTGTTTGGGGGGAGGAAGCTGTCCAGTCCCAGCTGCACTCCAGCCATAGGAATTACGATACCTTTGGGCAGATATCAAGGGACATAATGGAAAGGGGCCATGACTGGAATGCACTGCAGTGCAGGATTAACGTGAAGGAGCTGCGGAATGCCTACCACAAAGCCCGCAAGGCAAACCGCCGCTCCGGTGCTGCCCCTGCGACCTGCCATTTCTACAAAGAGATGGGTGCAATACTTGGTAGCGACCCCCCCTCCACTCCGGGGACCACCATTGACATTTCAGAGCCCAGTCCAAAAAGGCAGGAGGAGGAGGAGGAGCAAAGCGGGAGTGAGGATGCTGAGGCGGAGGAAGACATCCCGGAATCCCTAGATGCATGCAGCCAGGAGCTGTTCTCAAGCCAGGAGGAAGGTAGCCAGTCGCGGCAGCTGGTGCTTGGGGAAGGACAAACACCAGAGGAGGTTCCCGGTAAGCAGCTTTTATTTTGGGAAGGAAGTTAATCGGCCTCAGTGGTCTCTTCAAAGGTCTCATCCAGAACTTGGGCAATGCGCTTGTGCATGTTTCTTGGGAGAGCCACTGCGGTCCTTGTCCCAGTCAGGCTAACTTGTCCACGCCACTGTGCCGTGAGGGGAGGAGGGACCATTGCTGCACACAAGCAAGCTGCATATGGGCCAGGGTGGAAGCCGCATTGCAGTAGAAGACCCTTCCTTGCTTCCCAGGTCACCCTCAGCAGCGAGATATCTTCCAGGACGAACTCCTGTGGAAAATGTGGGGACAGTGTTCAGTATAAGGCCCCCTGCAGCTGTTGGCTCTCCCCAAGGCACAGAAACCCAGAGGACAGTACGGCCGCGAAACAATCAGTCATGCTTGACCCTGGGCTTACTCACCATTTTGGGGCTCCCGTGGGTTACGTGCACTCGCTTTGGGACGGGCAAATTATGCTATTGTGTAAACTGTGCTTGCTCTTAAGTATGGGGGAATCATTGCTCTGTCTGGTGTGAACAATGCTGCCTCTGTGTCAGCCATCCATGTTATCACTGGCCGAAAGACTCCAAAGAATCAGAAAGAGGCCACATAGAAGCAAGGAAGACACGTTGCATGAAGTAATGCAGCATTCAAGCAATGAAAATCAAAAAGTGCAGGAGTGGCGGGAGAGTGAAAGGAGGGTCCGCCAGCAGAATGCGGATTGCCGGCACTAAAGCACAGAGCGGCTGCTAAGCATCATGGAGCGCCAAGCGGACTCGATACAGGCGCTCGTAGCAATGCAGGCGGAACACTACCGCACCTGCCCCCCCCCCCCGCAGTTCTTGTCCCAAAACTGTTTCCCTTGTGCCCCCATTTCACCTCCAACCCACTTTCCCCAACATCCAGGTTTTTATCGCCACCAGCTGCCTTCAACACTTGTAGCTTCACCACCCAGCCCTGAAAACTATGACCCTTATCCACTGCACTCAACCCCCATCACCATGCAGTATAGCCATCCTGAAGTGCAGCACTCATTGCACAGCACTCCAGACAGGACATACGCAAATCTGTGATTGTACCGTTCCCCACCCCACCCCCTTGCCCTTTCTGTTTCCCAAGCAGTTGTGTTTCTTTTCAATAAATGAATTTTCTTTTCAATAAATGGATTTTTTGGCTTTGAAAACATTCTTTATTATTGCATAAAGTAAAAGATAACTTAGCCCAGGAAAGCAACAGGCACTGCAAGTCAGCGTAGCAAACACAGATTCCTACTAACATTGGAGCCACTGCACTTCACTCCCGTACAGGGCACCAGACATTACTTGTGGCTTTCAGCCTCAAATTGGTCCCTCAAGGCATCCCTAATCCTTGCAGCCCTGCGCTGGGCCCCTCTATTAGCCCTGCTCTCTGGCTGTTCAAATCAGCGGTGGCTCCAGGCACCAGCGTTCCAAGCGCGTGCCTGGGGCGGCAAGCCGCGGGGGGCGCCATGCCGGTCCCTGCGAGGGTGGCAGTCAGGCAGCCTTTGGCGGCATGCCTGCGGGAGGTCCGCCGGTCCTGCGGATTCGGCGGCAATTCGGCGGCGGGCACGCCGAAGCTGCAGGACCGGGGACCTCCCGCAGGCATGCCGCCGAAGGCAGCCTGCCGGCCGTGCTTGGGGCAGCAAAAAAGCTAGAGCCGCCCAGGTTCAAAATCAGCCTCCAGGTGTTGAACCTCCGAGTTCCATGCCTGAGTGAATCTTTCACCCTTTCCTTCACAAATGTTATGGAGGGTACAGCATGCGGATATAACTGCGGGGATGCTGTCATCGGCCAGGACCAGCTTCCCATACAGAGAGCGACAGCGGCCCTTTAAACGGCCAAAAGCACACTCCACAGTCATTCTGCACCAGCTCAGCCTGTTGTTGAACTGCTCCTTGCTGCTGTCAAGGCTCCTGTGTAGGGTTTCATGAGCCATGGCATTAAAGGGTAAGCGGGGTCTCCAAGGATCACAATGGGCATTTCGACTTCCCCTACGGTGATCTTCTGGTCTGGGAAAAAAGTCCTGGCTTGCAGCTTCCTGAACAGGCTAGTGTTCCAAAAGATGCATGCGTCATGCATCTTTCCGGGCCAGCCTGCGTTAATGTCAATGAAATGCCTAGGGTGATCACAAGTGCCTGGAGAACCATAGAGAAATACCCCTTCCGATTAACGTACTCGGAGGCTAGGTGGGCTGGTGCCAGAATTGGAATATGCGTGCCGTCTATCGCCCCTCCGCAGTTAGGGAAACCCATTTGTGCAAAGCCAGCCACAATGTCATGCACGTTACCCAGAGTCACGGTTCTTCTGAGCAGGATGTGATTAATGGCCCTGCAAACTTGCATCAACACGATTCCAACAGTCGACTTTCCCACTCCAAACTGGTTAGCGACCAATTGGTAGCTGTCTGGAGTTGCCAGCTTCCAGATTGCAATAGCCACCGGCTTCTCCACCGTCAGGGAAGCTCTCAATCTCGTGTCCTTGCGCTGCAGAATGGGGGCGAGCTCCTCACACAGTCCCATGAAAATGGCTTTTCTCATCCGAAAGTTCTGCAGCCACTGCTCGTCATCCCAGACTTGCATGACAATGTGATCCCACCATTCAGTGCTTGTTTCCCAAGCCCAAAAGTGGTGTTCCATGGTGGTGAGCATGTCCGTGAATGCCACAAGCAAACTCGTGTCATATGCGTTACTCGAGCCGATATCATCATCGGAGCTCTCAGTGTCACTTTGGATCATAAGGAATAACCCGACTGCCAAAAGTGACGTGCTGGCAGTTGGGGCTCCATTCCCGCAGACCGAAAGGGAAGACAGACCACGCAGTACAAAAAACGTTGAAAGATGGCGCCAAATGTGGACGGAAGCAAAGAGAATGCTGGAATGCGTACCGATGCATCATGGGGCGTTGGGACAGGACCCAGAATGCCCCACACTCCACACCCCTTTCCCACAAGCCACGGTGCCAGAATGGGAAGAGGTGCTCTGTGGGATAGCTGCCCATAATGCACCGCTCCCACTGCCACTGCAAGTGCCACAAATGTGGCCATGCCAGTGCGCTTGCAGCTGTCAGTGTGGACAGACTGCAGTGCTTTCCCTACTGCGCTCTCTGAAGGCGGGTTTAACTCACAGTGCTCTACATCTGCAAGTGTAGCCATGCCCAAAGTTTTTCAAGAGTTATACAGTTGCAAATCCTATAGTCAGACTATCCAATTAGCTTGCAGAAATAATAAAATGTGTGTGCTGGTTGGACTACATGATTTGAATAGGTACATCCTGTTTGTGTGCACAGCTTCCAGTATTTGCTTGAAATTTCATGCCTAAATGTAGAAGTCTTTTTTTTTTTTTTAAATGGTCCTAAATATTTTTAAACATCTACATGGGAAGCAGAAGCCAGCATAAACCCAAGCTGAATTTAGCCCATAATTTAATTAAAACATCTTCCTATTTGAAGTTAAGGAGATATGGTGAAAGGAAGTTTTAACAATTTCCAAACAAAGACTCTGAAAGTGTGAGGCCTTGTCTACACTGGCAAGTTACTGCACAGTAAAGCAGCTTTCTGTGGTGTAACTCCCGAGGTGTACGCACTGCCAAGCCACTTAGTGCACAGAAACTCCTCGGTTGCAGCGTTGCAAAAAACCACCTCGACGAGAGTCGTAAGCCTTAATGCGCAGAGGCTCCAGCGCTGTATTGGCATTGTAAACACATTATAGCGCAGAAAGCAATCACTTGGCCTCCAGAAGTGTCCCATAATCCCTCAAGTGGCTGCTCTGCTCTGCTGCCCTGGAGACATGAGCCCCTCCCCTTTCTGTTTCTGACAGCTGTTGCATGCTGTGCTGATCTGCTCCGGGACACAAAGCAAACCATTAATGTGGAATGCTCCTGCTGTTGAACACAGAGGCAGGTGTGTGTGTGTGTGTGTGTGTGTGTGTGTGTGTGTGTGTGTGTGTGTGTGTGTGTGTGTGTGTGAGAGAGAGAGAGAGAGAGAGAGAGAGAGAGAGAGAGAGAGAGAGATTGCTGTGCAGAGAGCTGGGGAAGGAGGCGGGGGCTGATGTCTGGGTTTCAAGACAGCATGCTGACACACTCTCTCCCCCCCCCATACACACAATGCACTGCTGTCTTTGCCGTTGCAAGAGCTGCCAATGTGGATGCATTCCACCATCACAAGGAGCACAGTGTGGACACGCAACAGCAGTTTAATACCAGCGTTTTAATAAAAGTGGTATAACTTGTTGCGCAAAAACTTGCTAGTGTAGACATACCCTTAGAAACAACTGAAAAAATAGATACCTTGGTGTACAATCTATCATGAAATACAGAAGCAAGAGACTAGGATCTAAGAATTAGGACTTTGGAAAACAAAAGGAGAAATAAGCAAATTATTTGGGTAAAAACAATAGTAACCAAATGGGATCTATTACATGAAAAGCATGTGAGCCGTACAATGCAAATCTATTCAACAGAATTTAACAACCAGAACGAGAGCTGAACTAAAAATAGTGACATGGAAATGCAAGAACTCAAAAGGGCCAGACCTAAGTGGTTCAGCAGAGTCATTTGTTCTGAATATTCCCAGTGGGTTTTATGTCTGTATGTCTTTAATATTAATTAGAACATAATGTTCTGGAGATAGATTTATACAGTCCTTTAGCTTATTCAATAAGAGCCAGATTCTGCCACACTTAGAATCATAGAAATTAGAATAATAGAATATCACGGTTGGAAGAGACCTCAGGAGGTCATCTAGTCCAACCCCCTGCTCAAAGCAGGACCAATCCCCAACTAAATCATCCCAGCCAGGGCTTTGTCAAGCCAGGCCTTAAAAATCTCTAAGGAAGGAGATTCCACCACCGCCCTAGGTAACCCATTCTAGTGCTTCACCACCCGCCTAGTGAAAAAGTTTTTCCTAATATCCAACCTAAACCTCCCCCACTGCAACTTGAGACCATTGCTCCTTGTTCTGTCATCTGCCTTCACTGAGACCAGCCTAGCTCCATCCTCTTTGGAACCCCCTTTCAGGTAGTTGAAAGCAGCTATCCAATCCCCCTCATTCTTCTCTTCTGCAGACTAAATAATCTCAGTTCCCTCAGCCTCTCCTCATAAGTCATGTGCTCCAGCCCCCTAATCATTTTTTTTGCCCTCTGCAATTTTTCCACAACTTTTTCCAATTTTCCCACAACCTTCTTGTAGTGTGGGGCCCAAAACTGGACACAGTACTCCAGATGGGGCCTCACCAATGTCAAATAGAGGGGAATGATCACATCCCTCGATCTGCTGGCAATGCTCCTACTTATCCAGCCCAAAATGCCCTTAGCCTTCTTGGCAACAAGGGCACACTGTTGACTCGTATCCAGCTTTTCGTCCCTAGTTCCTTTTCTGCAGAACTGCTGCCTAGCCACTCGGTCCCTAGTCTGTAGCAGTGCATGGGATTCTTCCATTCTAAGTGCAGAACACTGCACTTGTCCTTGTTGAACCTCATCAGATTTCTTTTGGCCCAATCCTCTAATTTGTCTAGGTTCCTCTGTATCCTATCCCTACCCTCCAGTGTATCTACCACTCCTCCCAGTTTAGTGTCATCTGCAAACTTGCTGAGGGTGCAATCCACGCCATCCTCCAGATCATTAATGAAGATATTGAACAAAACCAGCCCCAGGACTAACCCGTGGGGCACTCCGCTTGATACCGGCTGTCAATTAGACATGGAGCCATTGATCACTACCCGTTGAGCCCGATGATCTAGCCAGCTTTCTACCCACCTTATAGTCCATTCATCCAGCCCATACTTCTTTAACTTGCAGGCAAGAATACTGTGGGAGACCGTGTCAAAAGCTTTGCTAAAGTCAAGGAATAACACGTCCACTGCTTTCCCCTCATCCACAGAGCCAGTTATTTCATCATAGAAGGCAATTAGGTTAGTCAGGCATGACTTACCCTTGGTGAATCCATGCTGACTGTTCCTGATTACTTTCCTCTCCTCAAAGTGCTTCAAAATTGATTCCTTGAGGACCTGCTCCATGATTTTTCCAGGGACTGAGGTGAGGCTGACTGGCCTGTAGTTCCCCGATCCTCCTTCTTCCTTTTTTTAAACATGGGCACTACGTTAGCCTTTTTCCAGTCATCCGGGACCTCCCCCGATCGCCATGAGTTTTCAAAGATAATGGCCAATGGCTCTGCAATCACACCAGCCAACTCCTTTAGCACTCTTGGATGCAGTGTATCCGGCCCCATGGACTTGTGCTCGTCCAGCTTTTCTAAATAGTCCTGAACCACTTATTTCTCCACAGAGGGCTGGTCACCTCCTCCCCATACTGTGCTGCCCAGTGCTGACCTTGTTCGTGAAGACAGAGGCAAAAAAAGTATTAAGTACATTAGCTTTTTCCACATCCTCTGTCACTAGGTTGCCCCCCCCCCCTTCAGTAAGGGGCCCACACTTTCCCTGACCACCTTCTTGTTGCTAACATACCTGCTAGCTGCAACTCCAATTGTGATTTGGCCTTCCTGATTTCACTCCTGCATGCCTGAGCAATATTTTTATACTCCTCCCTGATCATTTGCCCAAGCTTCCACTTCTTGTACGCTTCTTTTTTGTGTTTAAGATCAGCAAGGATTTCACTGTTAAGCCAAGGTGGTTGCCTACCATATTTACTATTCTTTCTACACATCGGGATGGTTTGTTCCTGCAACCTCAATAAGGATTCTTTAAAATACAGCCAGCTCTCCTGGACTCCTTTCCCCCTCACGTTGAACAGTGTCTGCCTCCATGAGTAGCCCTACTGAAATCAGTCATGGAGGAAGGAATAATTAAATGCAGGTAAAGCTGACACTTCATCATCTTCTTCCCTTTTCTCATCTAGAGCCGTTGGATCTAAACATCCACCATTTTCATCTGTCTGAGGTAGCACAAAAGTCCACTTGCTTACCATCTTCTTTGATGCAATCCATCATTGCTTCCTCAGCTTTCCTCAGTGTCTCTCTCCTACCACCCTCTCTTGCCATGCTATCTTCACAAGTCTCCTTCATGCATCTTCTACATTTGTCCAAACCAGCAAAGTCTTGCTTCCTAGTCCATATCCCGGAGTTTGACTTCCATCCTAATACTGTCATTCTGAAATCTGTCTCTTCATGTAACTCCTCTTATGGCTGAAAGACATCTAATCTCAAACATCCGTTGCCCTGCTTCTGTACCATAAAACATTGAAGGGAGCTTTATTGTTTGTACAGTTGGACTTTTACAACCCCTGAGATGTCATTCCACATTCTTCCAGCACCCCCCAACCTACACTGTATCTCACTTTCAAGCTCGCCATCTTCCGGAACCCAGCCACCAAGGTACTTGAACTGGTCAGTCTGTTTCAGTTGTGCTCCATTAATCTCCATGTACAGTTTCCCCATGGCACCTCTACTGATCCACATGACCTCAGTCTTAGACATGCTTCTTTTCATGCCATGCCAGCTTAGCTGGTAATATCACTGGTTTACTCTTTCCTTAGGAAATCCTTCTTTTGAGGATGCCCTTATTGCATATAGCGTCTTCTCATCTTTTCACATGGGGATCTTCCTTCTGACATAGTCCATCAATATGACACACAACAGTGAATTTAGGGCTGAGCCCTGGTGCAGTCTGACTTTCACTTCAGAGGCATGTGTTCCAAAACATATTCAGATCACTGTTTTGGGTGACCTATATAGGTTATTTCCCATAGTTATTAAATACTCAGACATTCCATATTTCCTCAGCACTGATTTAAGCATCTGTCTGTCAACTTTACCATATGGCTTCTCTAGATCTATAAAAGCCCAGAATTTATCTATTGGTGCTCTAGCTGCTGTCTTGCCCACTGTCTCCTATACTAAATTGATGCTTCATCCTCTCACAATATGATGGTTTGTACAGTGTTCGCAGTGTTGTTGTAGCTGTGTTGGTCCCAGGGTGTGAGAAAGACAAGGTGGGTGAGGTAATATCTTTTATTGTACCAACTTCTGATGAAGAAGAACGCTGTACTGCTCGAAACCTTGTTTCTTCACCAATAGAAGTTGGTCCAATAAAAGATATCTCACCCACCTTGTCTCTCAGTTTACACAATAGCAGTCTCAGCAGAAAAATGTGAGATCCCAGCAGTACGGTGTGCAACATTTTGAAGTATCTGTGGGATTATTTATTATTAATAATAAATATGGATTTCATGAGCCTCTAAGAATCTCAAAGTGCCTCATAAACATTAGAGAATGTTTCCAAGTTGAAAAATCAGATCCAAAACCAAATTTACCATAACATCATAGGGCTATTTGGATCTGGTGTTCTGGATTGGCACATTAAAGAGAGTTCCAAGTTATGAAGTCTGAACCATGATCAAAATCTCCTGTAGTTTGAAGGGTATCAGGCCCAATATTCTAGTGTTGGTCCAGCTGTGACAAATATTAATCTCAAAATCACGTCTGAGAGGTAAGGAAGTATTATTATAGCCCAACTAAAGAGGAAAATGAATTACATGAGTGTTAAGATATTTGATGAAGATCATACATTGTATCAGTGGCAGAACCAGGAAAAGAACCCCAAGTTTCTTGTTTCCTAGTCCCCTTATCTAATCACTAGGCTAGGCTCTCTCACTGTGTTTTCATATGGAATATTTTATCAAATGCCATCAACAATTTGCTCAATGATTTGCAGGCCCTAGAGGTCAGTCCCACAAATGCACGATTTTGCCACAGAAGTGCAATATTATAGGTAGAGCCATTGATGCTACTGATAGCTAAGGTTGTCTGACAGTTCCCATTATAAGACCTGGTTTTCAGTTATAACATTTTGCCAAACTTTAACCATTCAGGCTTAAATTTTCCGTGTGTGTGTGTGTGTGTGTGTGTGTGTGTGTGTGTGTGTGTGTGTGTGTGTGTGTGTGTGTAAAGTTTCAGCTAAAAGTGTTCACCTGTTTCAGAGGGGGTCTTGTAGAAAAAAATAGTATGTGACCATGTAATTAAAATCTGTATCATAACGCATATGAACAAGGGAGCCAAATTAAAGTTACATGGGCAACCTTGATTCTGGTATATCCTAACTCTTGAGTGCTTAATTTTGCAACCTGAACTTTCTTTTAACAATGTGGGTCTGTATTAAGTATATATGGATGATGTTATTCCTGTTATTGTCTATTTCGAGTTATCTTTCTACCTCCTATGCGTCCTTTACTGTACTGATTCCAGTAGTGGGTAACAAGTGCAGCTGTGGCTATCTTCATAATTAAACACATTAATCACTTTAAATCCAGCATAACTCCACTGTTTTCAGTTAAAATAATTCCAGTTTTATGCTGATGTGCATACTTGGCTACATATTCTGAGAGGAGATACAAAGACAGGAAAGCTCCAAACAGCTCAACTAATCTGATTCTTAGCATCCGTAAATTAGCAAGCTGGAAATAGCAGCTCCCCTTCTGTTGTGCCTAAGGTCAGCTTCCTGTGTCTGATTGACTCCTTATTTCCCATAGCTGCCTAAAGAATCCATTCTCTCTCTTGACAGGGAGGCTAATAGGGCACTCCTGTGTTCTCTCCTTAATCAAGTTGTCATTATAATGAACATATGATGTTCATATTTCAAACATCCACAAAGGTAAATGACAGGTTTCAGAGTAGCAGCCGTGTTAGTCTGTATCCGCAAAAAGAACAGGAGTACTTGTGGCACCTTAGAGACTAACAAATTTATTAGAGCATAAGCTTTCGTGGGCTACAACCCAGTGGGTTGTAGCCCACGAAAGCTTATGCTCTAATAAATTTGTTAGTCTCTAAGGTGCCACAAGTACTCCTGTTCTTTTTAAAGGTAAATGAGTCATATCACCTCAGGAAGGGATGCTGAGATAAAGTTTCTTGACACCTTAAATGACTGCTTCTTGGAGCAGCTGGTCCTGAAACCGACAAGAGGAGAGTCAATTCTTGATTTAGTTCTAAGTGGAGCACAGGATCAGGTCCAAGAGGTGAATATAGCTGGACCGTTTGGTAATAATGACCATAATATAATTAAATTTAACATCCCTGTGGTGGGGGAAACTCCACAATGGCCCAACACTGTAGCATTTAATTTCAGAAACGGGAACTACACAAAAATGAGGTGGTTAGTTAAACAGAAATTAATAGGTAGAGTACCAAAAGTAAAATCCCTGCAAGCTGCATGGAAACTTTTTAAAGACACCATAATAGAGGCTCAACTTAAATGTATACCCCAATTTAAACAACATAGTAAGAGAACCAAAAGAGAGCCACTGTTAAACAACAAAGTAAAAGAAGAAGTTAGAGGCAAAAAGGCATCCTTTAAAAAGTGGAAGTTAAATCCTAATGAGGAAAATAGAAAAGAGCATAAACTCTGGCAAATGAACTGTAAAAATATAATTAGAAAGTCCAAAAAAGAATTTGAAGAACAGCTAGCCAAAGACTCTAAAAAAAAAATTGCTATTACTTTTGAATACATCAGAAGCAGAAAGCCTGCTAAACAACCAGTGGGGCCACTGGACGATCGAGTTGCTAAAGGAGCACTCAAGGACGATAAGGCCATTGCGGAGAAACTAAATGAATTCTTTGCATCGGTCTTCACTGTTGAGGATGTGAAGGAGATTCCCAAACCTGAGCCATTCTTTTTGGGTGACAGATCTGAGGAACTGTCCCAAATTGAGGTGTCATTAGAGGAGGTTTTGGAACAAATTGATAAACGATACAGCAATAAGTCTCCAGGACCTGATGGTGTTCACCCAAGAGTTTTGAAGGAACTCAAATGTGAAATTGCAGAACTACTAACTGTCATCTGTAACCTATCATTTAAATCAGCTTCTGTACCAAATGACTGGAGGATAGCTAATGTGACGCCAATTTTTAAAAAGGACTCCAGAGGTGACCCTGGCAACTACAGGCCAGTAAGCCTCACTTCATTACCAGGCAAATTGGTTGAAACTATTGTAAAGAACAAAATTCTCAGACACATAGATGATCATAGTTTGTTAGGAAATAGTCAATATGGTTTTTGTAAAGGGAAATCATGCCTCACCAATCTACTAAAATTCTTTGAGGGGGTCAATAAGCATGCGGACAAAGGAGATCCTGTGGATATAGTATATTTAAATTTCCAGAAAGCCTTTGACAAGTTCCCTCACCAAAATCTCTTAAGCAAAATAAGCAGTCATGGGATAAGAGGGAAGGTTCTCTCGTGGATTGGTAACTGGTTAAAAGATAGGAAACAAAGGGTAGGAATAAATGGTCAGTTTTCAGAATGGAGAGAGGTAAATAGTGGTGTCCCCCAGGGATCTGTACTGGGCTCAGTCCTATTTAACATATTCATAAACGATCTGGAAAAAGGGGTAAACAGTGAGGTGGCAAAATTTGCAGATGATACAAAACTACTCAAGTTAGTTAAGTCCCAGGCAGACTGCGAAGAGCTACAAAAGGATCTCACAAAACTGGGTGACTGGGCAACAAAACGGCAGATGAAATTTAATGTTGATAAATGCAAAGTAATGCACATTGGAAAACATAATCCTAACTATACATATACAATGATGGGGTCTAAATTAGCTGTTAGCACTCAAGAAAGAGATTTTGGAGTCATGGTGGATAGTTCTCTGAAATCATCCACTCAACGTGCAGCAGCAGTCAAAAAAGCAAACAGAATGTTGGGAATCATCAAGAAAGGGATAGATAATAAGACAGAAAATATCATATTGCCTCTATATAAATCCATGGTAGGCCCACACCTTGAATACTGCATGCAGATGTGGTCACCCCATCTCAAAAAAGATATATTGGAATTGGAAAAGGTTCAGAAAAGGGCAACAAAAATGATTAGGGGTATAGAAAGGCTTCCGTATGAGGAGAGATTAATAAGACCAGGACTTTTCAGTTTGGAAAAGAGGCGATTAAGGGGGGATATGATAGAGGTCTATAAAATCATGAGTGGTATAGGGAAAGTAAATAAGGAAGTGTTATTTACTCTTTCTCATAATACAAAAACAGGGGGCCACCAAATACAATTAATAGGTAGCAGGTTTAAAACAAACACAAGAAAGTATTTTTTCATGCAACGCACTATCAACCTCTGGAATTCCTTGCCAGAGGGTGTTGTGAAGGCCAATACTATAACGAGGTTCAAAAGGGAGCTAGATAGATTCATGGAAGATAGGTCCATCAATGGCTATTAGCCAGGATGGGCAGGAATGGTATCCCTAGTCTCTGTTTGCCAAAAGCTGGGATTGGGTGACAGGGCATGGATCACTTGATGATATCCTGTCTGTTCATTTCCTTTGGGGCACCTGACATTGGCCACAGTCAGAGGACAGGATACTGGGCTTGATGGACCTTTGGTCTGACCCAGTATGGCCGTTCTTATGTAGGTTGTTAATTTGTGACTCAGAACCTGAGAGGAAAAATATTCTAGTTGTAGAAAGAAGAAGAATCAAAGACAATTTCATGAAATGAAAAATGACTGGGACTTACTCTTCTTTCATTCATCTCTATGGACATTTTTCTTAGTGGTGTTTAAACCTAAGTTCATTTTATGCCACAGTTCCTTACCTCTACATATACTGTAGTACAATATTAAAAAAAAATAGACTAGGGTATTTTGTAATTATAATTATTCAGTTGATATTACAGTTATAGGGTGAATGCAACAACCTTGGATGACATGAGTTATCCCAATGACAAAAAATTAGTCAGTGGGTTTCCTTGAGTTAGCAATGACTACTTGTGTGACTAAGGGTTGCAGGATCAGGTAGTATTCTAAGTGACACTACATAGAGCTAATCCAAACCCCATTGAAGTCAAGGGTCTTTGATCAGGCTGATTAACTCCTATTACTAACTATAGTACTATATGTCTAGTATCCTGGAAAATGTTATTTTAAAGTAAAATGTTTTTCTGGCATGACAGAGCACTTTCAATAAAACTGTTTGAGGCCAATTTCTGATCTTAGTTGCACTAGTGAAAATCTGATTCTCAATTTCCACTAAAACCAGAGTCTGGCCCTTTGAATTTTCTTGATCCTAAGACTTAGCTAATGGTACTTCTACTTGAAGTCAGGGAAGAATATAAAAGTTTTGTGAACTGCAGCCAAGGTAGCAACATAGCCATAAAAGTCAATGGTGTGGTCTTACGAAAAATTCTGGCATATTAACAGAAACCACTATGAGGGGGTCTCCAATAAGCTGTATAGTGAATAGAATTATATAAAAACAATAATTTTATATTATGTATTGTAATATAAGAAATACATTTTGACAAACAAAAAACAAAGATATGGACCCAGCTCTTCCTTCTATTAGTGCCTGATCCAACTCTGATTTTAGTCAAAGTAAAAACATCAGTGGACCTCAGTGGGAACTGGGCTGAAGTCTTACATTGGTAGTCAATGGGAGTTGTACATATATGAGGGAGGATATTAATTCAGTCCTATATAAATGACAGTGTTCTAATCTGTCTTCAGAATAATTACTTGCATTTCTGAGTTGAGATTGTACCAAAACTGCAGCAGGATTTTGCCTGACTAACATCCACATGATTGGGTTCAAAACTGAGCTCTTTTCTGAGGATAAGAAAAATGATGTAAGTAAAGAATATTCTACAATGGGATTTACCAATGGAAGTTTGGAGGTAAGCACAGGTAGAAATGACTGAAGAGTCTGAAAAAAAACCCAGTGAATTTGTGTTCATTTGATTTGGGGGTTTGGTTTGTTTATGAAGGATTTTCTTTGTTTATTTCTGGCTTTTTCTTAGTTTTTATTCATGGGAAGTCAGCTGGTACACTGAAGGCTAAGCTTAGCCCTCAGAGACAGAGTATGTCTGTTAAAATCTTAGTGTGCCCTGCAATCACAAGATTTGTTTGATTTATTTATAGCAGAGTAAATAGAGTCAGAGTTTCATAGCCCATTTCCTCTTAAAAGTCCCTCAAAACTATGGGTTCCATTATCTCCATCTGGGGTTATAGCCCCCACATTTCCCTCCCCACTCCTTGCAAAGTAAAGTCAGTCAAGAGAAGGCATTCCCATCCCTGCTACATATTTTGTATCTACATGCCAAAACAGAAGTTCAGAGTATTCAGATACTTAGTATAAGTCCTGATCTAAAGCCCATTGAAGTTGATGGCAGTCTCCACTGATTTCAATAGCCATTTGCATGTAATGGCATTTGCAGAGTTAATATCTATATCTGATACAGTAGAAAACGTTTCAGTTTCACAATAGAATTATATTCTTCACAGTTAATATAAACAAATTCATTTACATGACAAAAAATGTGATAGTGATAGAGCTTTGCTTTGTCATTGCAAGCCTGCACTTGATTGAATCAGCTAAGGACCATAAACCAGTAGCTTATTTCAAAGCAGCTTGCTAGCAGCTTTAAACTGAATCAGTGTCAGGGCTAGCCCCAAGAGTTGTGGCTGCTGAGGGTATGTCTACACTTCAATAAAAAACCTGTTGCAGTGACCTCAAATTCCAGGTCAACGAAGACCCTCCCCACTCTCCAGGTTTCAGAGCCTGGGCTCCAGCCTGAAACTAAATGTCTATGCTGCTATTTTTAGCCCCATAGCACAAGCCAGAGTCAGTTGACCTGGGTTCTGAGACTCACTGCTGCGGGTCTTTTATTGCAATTTAGATGTACCCCAGGTTCCTTAATGACCCTCTTCATCTTGTGCTGAGCTTGGCAGAGGAGAGAATCTAGTTCTGCATCTCTGACCTACTTTTTTAAATGCTGCAAATGTTCCAGTGCAGATTCAGATGTTTTGCTGATGTTAAACTTTGTCTACCCTATAGCTTTTTTTAAATTCACATTCTAGACATGTGGGAAACCAAGACTCAACATTTTTGGACCATTCA
This sequence comes from Emys orbicularis, assembly GCF_028017835.1. Taxonomy (NCBI): domain Eukaryota; kingdom Metazoa; phylum Chordata; order Testudines; family Emydidae; genus Emys; species Emys orbicularis. Next base: position 89,566,130 of record NC_088686.1, on the reverse strand, counting down.
TAGATCATTATTTTCTCTTTGAAATGGGACCCTAGTCTGTTTTTTCTACTACCAGAAATGTAGACTGAATAATGGAGTTGGGAATTCAGTCTAAAAGCATTTTCTTAACATTTCTGCGATGTACCACATTTTGTTTAGTATTGTGTTGCACTGTCCCTTTGGCTTATAGTCTGCATGGCAGCATAGCACTCAGAAATGTGGGGTATAGCACTTAGCCTAAAAATGTCTTATATCCTACACTGAAAGCTTGCAGTTTGAATAGAAGGGGCAGATCCTCAGCTGGTGCAAACCAGAATAGGTACATTGAAGTAATTGGGCCCTGTGCTGATTCACACCAGCTGAGGTTCTGGCCCACTAAATCTTTGGCTAAATTCATTCCAGGTGTAACTCTATTCAAGACAAGCCCCTTTGTTTGAATAGGAGACAAAGAAAAACACATGCTACCAACTTCTAATTACAAAGCTTTGTAATGCTAATTGGTGGTTTTAACACTGGAAAGTAAACTGGAAGTACTCCTACCTTCAGGTGTGCCTCAGGGTTTGGAAGAACTATTGAATTTTAGGAACAATTGTATTTTAGTGGCATTTGAAAGCAGAGAAAACTGAGTCAGTAAATTTTGAGAACAAATCAATTTCTTTCTTACGTAAATTTTTCTCAAATCTGTGGCTTAAAAAAAAATTCCAGGAGTGATACCAAGAGGTATATTTATTTTCCTGTCAATATGCATGTGTATCATCCATTAGTTCTAATAATGTAACTTACCTTTATATACAACTGAAAGATCCCTAAATGCTTTCCGTGTCAATGATGTTAAGCCACTGCATGGGTACAATTTGGCACCCATTTATCAAAACAGCTAAACTAAAGTTTAAGACAGGAAGTAAAGACAAATGTATCTGTAACTATGGGGAGGTGGAGTTATTTAGGCAGAATGTAATTACCAGTGTTGGAATTTAGCCAGGACACGATGATTAACACCCACCTTGTTTAAAAGAAAATAACATGGTTTCTTTAATAATCATAAGCAGACAGGATTTCATTTTTATGCAGTGTTGTAACCATGTTGATCCCTGGGTATTAGAGAGACAAGGTAGGTGAGGTAATATTTTTTATTGGACCAACTTTTGTTGGTGAGAGGAGACAAGCTTGTCTCTCCCATCAAAAAGAAGTTGATCCAATAAAAGATATTACCTCACCCACCTTGTCTCACTCAGGATTTTATCTGACATACAGATATTATGCAAGTGCACTGACAGATTTTTTTTTGTCTACTCAGACTCTCACCTTGACATAAATCTAAGAAGATTATGACACTACAAAGAATAAGAAGCATCAGCACACTCGACTTTCCAACTTGTCAGCTTGAGCAATTAAATGAATTTTATTTTATAGCCTCATTCTTAACATGGAATACTTAGCTGCAAACTAAAATCAGTTTTAAAAAGACACCTAAAACCACTACAAAAACAAAAGTGGGGAATAAATCCAAAAGGAAAATGGCTGACTCATTTTCTTCTGAGCTTCGGGCTTTTCTGCTAAGCAGTAGATTGGCACAACATAGGTTCATGGATTGATTTGCAGGGTTTATGCAAACATTTATTTCTCCCTTTGTCTGCATGGGTTTCATGTCCCTTCAAGTTTTACTTTGAGTTAAATTTGTGAACAGACAAAAACAAAAAACACCATCACCACAACCCAACAAAACAACCAGGAGCAAAAGGTTTTGATGTGAGAGTGTAGATCAACCCAGTTTTGCTTTCATTCTTTTATATGACTACGGGATTGTTGTTAAATAGTTAAGACACACTAAAAGGCCAGATCCTCAGACTTCAGTGGAGCTATGCTGGTTTACTGCAGCTGAGGATTTTTGCCTGGTTTAGAAAGCAGGGGAGTCAAACTCCTTTGGAGGAGAGCCAAAATTCAATATTTAAATCTGATTCATGAGCCAGATTATAAATTCAGGACTATACAGTCCCCACAATGCAGAGTGCAGTTTTCACTGATGTCACTAGGAGATTTGCATAGATATCAATGGTAGACTATGACCTTTATGTAGTAACTACATAGTGATTAGGTGTTATTTGTTCTGGGCCATATTGTCAATTCATCACTCAGTGGAAAAAGTTGTTCCCCTTTAGTTCATAATGTTTTCACCCCTCAGCTCACAGAGAGCCAAGAAGCGATTACTACTTCTGCCCATTGTTCCTCTTCCTTCCCGCTCCTCCTTTCTCTCCCTCCCCGCCCCCCTCCCCCTTTGTGAATCAACTCGGTTCTTTCCTCTGTTTCCTTCTGCACAGCAACTTGTAATTCTCAACCCAGTGGGCATCACCGCCACATCCTTTCCCCATTCCATGCACTCAAACGATCAAGGATTAAAGACACCGTTAGAGGGGCCTGAGTTTCAGAGGGTCTGAGAATCAGGCCCTCAATTTGGGCACAGAAGAATGAAGGCATCCAAAATCACTTCTCACATTTGAAAATTTAGGCTGTAACTCCCCAAATACTGATTAGAATAGCAATTCTTACAGCTCAACAGCTGTTTAAGAATGGACTCCAGCAGCTCTTGTTTACAGTGACAACTCTTTGTGTTCTCAAACTGGTTGTGTATTTTTAAAACTCATCATGATGTCAGTGGAAATATAATAATAAATAAGTACATGGGGTCAGATTCTGATACCCTTACTGTGGATAAGTAGCCCCCTTCTACATGAGTAGTCCCATTGACTTCAATGGAAGCACTTCTGGTGTACGATCTTATTCAACATGTTGGAAGGTATCAGAATCTAGCCCATAATAACTTGCATTTATCCAGTAACTTACATCTAAAGGGATCCCCAAATGGTTTAGAAGCTATGTCCCAGATCCTAATACTCCTAGTTACACTGAGTAGTCCTTTACTCCAGGAGTAGTAGTATTGGGATCAGAATCTGGACTTATGTGGAGTACTGAACACTGAATCATCCTGCTGAAATACCTACTCTGCACATACTACAGCAGGGGTGGGCAAACTTTTTGGCCTGAGGGCCACATCAGGGAATAGAAATTGTATGGTGGGCCATGAATGCTCACAAAATTGGGGCAGGGGTGCGGGAAGGGGTGCAGGTTCCGGCTGGGGGTGCGGGATCTGGGGTAGGGCTGGGGATAAGATATTTGGGGTGCAGGAGGGTGCTCCATTCTGGGATTGCAGGATTTGGAGAGTGGGAAGGGGATCAGGGCTGGGACTGGGGGTTGGGGCATAGAGAGAGGCTCAGGGGTGCGGACTCTGAGCGGTGCTTACCTCAAGCCATCTGGAGCACCGGAGCAGGGCCGAGGCGCATGGTGCGGCCCCCAACCTGGTGCCCCGTCTGGAGCACCGGACCGGGGCCGAGGCACATGCTGCAGTCCCCGCCCCGGCGCCCCGGCTGGAGTGCCGGAGCGGGACAAGCCCCAGACCTCGCCCCCCAGTGGGAGCTCCAGCCCGCGGGCTGTAGTTTGCCCACCCCTCTACTACAGGAATCTGTCTCATTACCCACCCTAGCTATCCTTACTCTAAATCTATAGGCAGTGTTGCCAACTGTCAAAATTTTATCACAAGTCTCATGAGATGATATTTGGTGTTTTTCTTAAAGCGTCAGCTGCAGGAGGCATGTGATCAGGGAGCATATGTTTTCATTTATTTGTAAATAAATTTCTAGCTCTCATGGTTGTAAGGAAAAGCTTGAAAATCTGACTAGAGTGCATCCTAAAGGCTCAGAAACTAGAGGGCAAACAAAAAGAATACCAAATTATTATAACAATAATTAATAATAAAAACCCTTTCATAATTTTGGAGGGCCTGATTCATGAATTTTGAATGCATGGGGTTGACAGTACTGTGTATGTCACCCTATTGAAGTGCTACCTGTAGGGAAAAAACATTAATATTTGTTTGTATGATGATATTTTCAGTCACTGGCATCTGTCCATTTTCCTGGAACTCTGACTTGCTTTTTATCCACTTTAACTAAAATGCTTACATTCTAAGGCCACTCTTTGGTTATGTGCTATGAAATCATGTAAAGCCAAACTTACTGGCAGTCTGGAACAATGAATTCCATTAGTGCAGGCAGTACTCCAGAAGTTTTAATTATTGTAGCCGTGTGGAAGTTGGTTCAGCTATTGACCCTAGCATGCCTTTGATTGCCTGGGTCTTGGTCATAGTTTACTAAAACATTGACTAATAGTTCATCTATAACAGCGTTTAAAAGAGAACTGGATAAATTCATGGAGGTTAAGTCCATTAATGGCTATTAGCCAGGATGGGTAAGGAATGGTGTCCCTAGACTCTGTTTGTCAGAGGGTGGAGATGGATGGCAGGAGAGAGATCACTTGATTATTACCTGTTAGGTTCACTCCCTCTGGGGCACCTGGTATTGGCCACTGTTGGTAGATAGGATACTGGGCTAGATGGACCTTTGGTCTGACCCAGTACGGCTGTTCTTATGTTCTTATGTTCACTCCACTTTTTTTTATTTGTTTAACACAGTACTTGAGCTAGGCTGCTCAGGATGAAAATAGTTACAGCAAACAATAATTTTCTCTTCTAAATCATCAAAATAAGGAATATGATTTCATTAGGCAGAGTGGTCTAGTGGATAGAGCAGTAGAGTGTGACCTGTCTACACGGGCGGGCGGGGGGGAATCGATCTAAGTTACGCAACTTCAGCTACGTGAATAACGTAGCTGAAGTCGACGTACTTAGATCGACTTACTGTGGTGTCTTCACCACCGTGAGTCGACTGCTGCCGTTCCCCCGTCGACTCTGCTTGCACCTCTCACGGCACTGGAGTACAGGAGTCGACAGGAGAGCGCTCGGGGGTTGATTTATCGCGTCTAAATTGATTTATTGCGATAAATTGATCCCTGCTGGATCGATCGCTGCCCGCTGGTAGTGAAGACATACTCTTAGAAGACCTGATTTCTATTCCCAGTTCTGTTGCTGCGTGTCCTTGGTCAAGGCACATCCTTTCTCTGTGCCTCAGTTTCCCTATCTATAAAATGAAGATAATGATACTGACTTGCTTTGTAAAGTGCTTTGAGATCTATTGATGAAAAGTGGAATATATATGTGCTAGATATTATTATTAGTTGGGGGAGGGGAGTTCTGTTCAGAGGATAGTTCCTAATAAAGTTCCACATCATTCTGTCTCTATATTTAAAGATTCCCAAAAATAAATAAACTAGCTAACCTTCTACTCTAGACACAATTTATTCCTTTAACAATAACAATGCTCTGACATATGTTATTTTAGTACTACTTTGCCATTGCCTTTTCCTGTCACAATTATTTTTACAGCTTCAGAATCAGGATGCCAGGTCTTTGTTGTTATTCGAGCAGATGCAAATGGGTGTATAACAAATGTCTTTTCTGGCTTCCTCTGTTTCTTTTCCAAGCTTTTGTTTTGTTCCTTCTGAATGTTTGTGGTAGCTGGTGGTCAGTATGCACATCTGGTTTCTTTTCCTTTCCACATAATTTTATTTGGATTCTGTCATACCACTAAAAATGATGATACCTATACCTGTGAATATGTGCACATGTGTATATTTGCCAAATTTGGAAAATATGTAGTATAAATAGCCCCAAACAAAAACACTGGATCTCAAAAAAACACAAAATTTGAGCGGGAATAGAGAAGTTCAAAATTCAAATTTTGAGCGGTCTCTTGTTGTATGATGGCTGAACCCATGTAATGGTTACATCCTAAATGCATAATCTTTGCATAAAACTTTTTCTCATGTGCTTCATCTTTGCATACCAGCAAAGGACTGTTCACTTTTCCCCAACATGGCAGTGTTACACCAATACAACACAATGGATTAACAATTCACAAATTAGTAAATAAATACAGGATTTATCTAGTAATTTTTCTTCTTAGTAAATTAGTAAGAATAAAAAATTAGTAAATCCCCAGTCATTATTTTTTAAATTGCAAAGCTATTGTATTTCTCAACTTTTGAACATCTCACTTCTTCTACCACTAGAGTGCACCACAATATTTGGTTCAAATGTAGTGATTTCCAGAACCGCTCATACCTAAAACTATTGCTCCTTATTTCATCCTGTAAAATATCTACTCCATTAAAATATCTACATAGCTTTTAAATAATGTAAAATATCTACAGGACACTTTTAAAAGAGAAAGCCCAACTGATGTTTATGTATTATCTGAATGGTACACCTTTAGTTTGTTTAAAAGCTTGAAGTTTCAGTCTCTCTCACACACACACATGCCCGCCTTACTCTCCCCCATTTTGTTTATATTCATTTCAGGCTTTGGGTTTCTAATACTGGATTTTTTTGGCAACTGTAAAGAAGCAGCTTGAAAAACATGAAATTTGAAAAGAGACAATTTTGACAGTTTTTCCTAGCCCAGAATATCAATGACTATAATTGAATCAGTGTTGTGACTGGGAATTGCTAATCTGGTTTATAATATTACTGCTATTGATGTCAGAGAGCCAGGAAAATAATGGTAGCTTTTAAAAGTGACAGCACCACATATATCATGCAGCAGATCTGAGCATGAGCGCTGATCCCAGTTCCTCAATCCCTAAACTAGCTGGGGTTGAGAGCACAGCAAAGACAGCACACACTTAGGGTGAAATTTTGGCCCCATTGAATTCAGTTGCAAAACTCCCAATGACTTTAATGGAGCCAAGATTTCATCATCCGTCTTGATAGGAGGGAACACCTTATGACGTGAGAGTTGAGTGTTCCTATGGACATATCTTCTCCTACTTGATTTTTAGACAAAGGAAATGCAGTAGGTCTAATCTACCTGGATTTCAGTACTTGATACAGTTCCACACCGGAAATTATTAGTTAGATGGGAATTAATATGAGAATTGAAAGGTCAGTAAAGAACTGGTTAAAGGGGAAGCTACAATGGGTCATACTGAAAGGTGAACTGTCAAGCTGGAGGGACATTACTAGTGGAGTTCCTCAGGGATCAGTCTCGGGACCAATCTTATTTAACATTTGTATTACTGATCTTGGCACAAAAAGTAGGAGTGTGCTAATAAAATGTGTGGAGGACACAAAGTTGCCAATACGGAGGATGACTGGAATATCATACAAAAAGATCTGGATGACCTTGAAAACTGGAATAATAGAAATGGGATGAAATTTAATAGTGCAAAGTGCAAGGTCATTCATTTAGGGACTAACAATAAGAATTTTTGCTATAAGCTGGGGACTTATCAATTGGAAATGACAGAGGAGGAGAAAGACCTGGGTGTATTGTTTGATCACAGGATGACTATGAGCTGCCAGTGTGATGCAGCTATTAAAAAGGCTAATGTAGTCCTAGGATGCATCAGGTGAGGTATTTCCAGTAGACACAGGGAAGTGTTAGTACCATACACAAGGCACTGATGAGACCTCATCTGGAATGCTGTGTGGAGCGGGCAGCTGGTACACTCTCCCCACTGCCTTCTTGCCTTTGCAGAGCTGACCTGATTGGCTCACCACACTGTAATCTCTGCCCTGTCACCCTTGGGAGAAGAGTGATGCAAGCAGGCTATGCCCAGGATGTGCCAGGGAGGGTACTACTTAGAAAATCACCTAATTTCCCTCATGAGAAAAGGTTGTGGAGCTTGAGTCCTTCATTGTGGAATAAAAGATTCCACAGTTTATTGCTGAGATTTTATGAAGGTGGGGGACCTGCAAGTGGGTGGGGCTGAAAAGGTTATAAAAAGTGTGGCTATGCTTTGAAGAAGCATCTGAACTTTCGGTATTTTTCCAAACCTGACAGCTGCAACTTTGGAGGTGCTGATGCCCTGAAGAAACACATGTGAAAAAAAAAATATCCTGCCTCTTTTGAGCCTACAAAGAGATATTGTGGTGCAGACAAGGCATCTCTGAAGTTCTGTAATCATCAATCTCCACCCTGTGTGTTCTGGGTGGAAATCCAACTATCCCTCTTTAATCTCCAAAAACCTAGAGTATTGATAAACCAAAATTCTGCTTAGGAGAATTTCCTTTTTTTACCTTTGTACCACTATTTGTATATGCACAGAAAAAGAGAAGCAATAATATTTCAAAGGCTGCACAGTAGCAGCCAATAGGCAGCCCTGATTCCAGGTGATATTTAATTAGAATAACAGAGGAAGTGACCAGATCATTAACATTTGAAAGAAACACAGAATCTGTTCCCTCTTAAGTATATATGGCAGCAGTTTAGAGCCTTGTTCACTCTAATTCACAGTTCATCACAGTTCAGAAAAATACTTACGCACATGCTCAAATCATTCCTATTCAGCAAGTCACTTTAAATTTGTGCTTAACTTTAAACAAATGCTTAAGTCCCTTTAAGTCAATGGGACTTATGCATGTGCTTAACTTTAAGCACATGCATAAGTGCACTGCTGAATTGGAATGGCATGCTGAACAGTGGGTTTATTGACCAGATCCATGTCAAGGCTGTATCCCCACTTTGAACTTTAGGGTACAAGTGTGGGGGCCTGCATGAAGTCTTCTAAGCTTAACTACCAGCTTAGATCTGGTCCGCTGCCACCATTCCCACAAGCTAATTCCCTTCCCTGGGTAGCTTTGAGAAACCTTTCACCAATTCCCTGGTGAATACAGATCCAAACCCCTTGGATCTTAAAACAAGGAGAAATTGACCCTTCCCCCCTCCTTCCTTTCACCAACTCCTGGTGAATACAGATCCAAACCCCTTTTGGATCTTAAAACAAGGAGAAATCAATCAGGTTCTTAAAAAGAAGGCTTTTAATTAAAGAAAAAGGTAAAAATCATCTCTGTAAAATTCAGTATGGAAAATAACTTTACAGGGTAATCAAACTTAAAGAGCTCAGAGGACCCCCTCTAGTCTTAGGTTCAAAGTACAGCAAACAAAGATAAACACTCTAGTAAAAGATACATTTACAAGTTGAGAAAACAAAGTAAAACTAAGACGCCTTGCCTGGCTTTTTACTTACAAGTTTGAAATATGAGAGACTTGTTTAGAAAGATGGGGAGAACCTGGATTGATGTCTGGTCCCTCTCAGTCCCAAGAGCGAACAACCCCTTAAACAAAGAGCACAAAACAAAAGCCTTTCCCCCCCCAAGATTTGAAAGTATCTTGTCCCCTTATTGGTCCTTTGGGTCAGGTGTCAGCCAGGTTACCCGAGCTTCTTAACCCTTTACAGGTAAAAGGATTTTGGAGTCTCTGGCCAGGAGGGATTTTATAGTACTGTACACAGGAGAGCTGTTACCCTTCCCTTTATAGTTATGACAATCCAAAACCTACTCAGGTAAATGGAAGGACTCCCATTGACTTCAATGGGCTCTAAATCAGGCTCCAAATATCTAATTATTCTAGAAGGGTTTTTTTTCTTTTTACATTTAAATACTATATTTAAGCAGCAGTTGTTTTTCTACTGTTCATAATAATTCTCCTTGTTTATCATATTATTCTCAGGGTTCTGATGGCCCTTTATTAGCCAGTGCTACATTCATTCCTATAAAGGGAGAGGGTAAAACAATGTCTGAAATAATAAATGAAAACGTAAAGAATCTATATTGCATGGAGGACTCAGGGAGATGACACTTGAGCAGCCTACAAGAAGAAATATCTCACATTTCCAACATAATTTATTCTGCAGCAGAAATATTTATCTTGATCTTTCTGACGCTAACAACAACAACAACAAAAACAAATCTACTTCACAATTTCCAATGGGACGATGAAGGGATTTTTCCCAGAATTCTGTTTTTAAAAGATATCGTTAAAGTGAAAAGGAGGATCATTATGTGATTGTAAGATTCCTCTTCTTCAAAATCTGATTCCCTTCAGAGAAAGCTATAGATTTTTTATTGGTTATTTTTCAGAACATTGATTTAATGAAGATAGAAGTCAGAATGAAGGGATAACCGTTTTCTGCTCCCTGAACAACATTATTCCAATCCTTCTTCCCCAAATCATGTATATCTTTTGACTGTCTTAAATCACATGTGCATCTGTGGCAATAAATATCAAATGAATGGGGGGGAAAAAAGCAAAGGAAACTCCATTGGGGTAATGAGATTACTCTGGAAATAAAGCGGTGGATTACTGAAATCTAATTTGGAAGTGATGAAGTGCATGTGATTGCCAAGTAATTATTTCTGCACTGTTCTTGTCCATGGGGAGAATGGAGTTATTGGACATTGCACTATGTTAATGATGCCATAGCTTGACATTTACATGAACGTGCAGAAAAATTGGTCTTCCCAGTCCATTTTGTGACAGCACATTGCATCAGCTAAGAAGCCTGGCGTTAATATCACTGCACTGGAAACAACCTGAGTATACAGCATTTTTGGCTGGTCTATTGTCATGGAAGGAAAGGCATAACATTATACTACAGATTGCATCTAAAACTCTAATCATGTCACTCAACTCTCTATTGCAGAACATAAAGGAGGGGACTGGGGGCAAATGGATGCTGCTAAGAGAAGTAATGAAGGAATGAAATACCCTGTACTGTATATACTGTATATATCCAAAATGTAATTTTGGTTGCAATATTCTATCTGAGATGTTTTTGCTAGATAAATGCTAATGGAAAATCACTATCGAGGAGCCATATTTACTAAACATTGTTATACCCAAAATACCAAGAATGTTTAATAAAACAGTCTTATATTTCAGGTATGTGGTCCCTTCAGACAGTCTTTACTCAGACAAAGCTGTCATTATATCAGCTGGGGTTTTAACTTAGTACGGACTGGGTCCATCATAAACAATCATGCTAAAACTAATCATTACCAGATTAAGGCATAGACACATTAGGTCTGTGCTTGACACCCCAAATCCCAGAGTAATGTGATGAAGTCAGAATCTCAGGTTTTGTTTTAAAATAAATTATCTTAGATATCATGATTGTGAAGAAAAGCTTGAAAACATGAATGGCGTGTAAAGCAACTCAGCAATGTCTGCCTGAGTCTGCAGACAGTCTTCAGCAGAGGGAACAGCAGCAGCCACTGGAGCCAGGGAGGAGAAAATCCCCTCAGAGCAGATCATCAGGCAACCTTGGTCAGTGGGGGCTGCTGCTATATGACAGGGAATGTCTTTTCATTGTTTGTGTGCACAATGTGGCCCTGATCCTTGATTGGTCCCAATAGGTGTTATGATAATAAAATTAATAAATACTAATAATAGTAAAATACCACTGTACTCGCCCTTGAAGGAGGCTACCATTAGCAGCCTATGCTCTGCTTGGCTAGTGGCCCCACCTTTAGGGCCCCACCTTGCCTGATCTGAAATTGAAGCTGATGCTTTGCTAGGTTTGCTTCCATAAACCCTAATTTTGAGAGGTGGGCTCAAGAAGCAAGATTTGGATTTCAAACTCTACACAGGGAAAGGGGGAAGGTAGATTCATGAATTTTTTAGGATTTTTCCCCATTATTTTTTAATTTTACCCCTCAAATTAAAATTTTTTGAGTGCTCTAGCACCAACATACTTCTCTTCTAACCAAGACATATCAGTTGGCTTCTGCAATGTAGCTCTCAGTTCAGGAAGATACATTGACTTCAATGAGATTAGTCATGTGCTTAAGTATCTACCTGAATCAGGTAGAAAACCTAGGGAAAATATGTTTTATAAATTGTATTTGCTTGTCAAATAATAATAAGAATGCAAAAATAAACAAAGAAATAAAATGTAGATAGACAAAACCCCAAAAGAGAAAACCATATTGAATAATGTCAGATTAAATCTATAAATTTACTGTGCTGCAAAGAAATGCTTTACCAAATGTCACCTCCAATGAACCACCGTTGTAATGAACTAGATAGAAAGCATGTTTATTACTGTGCTCTCCTAGACAGTATCAGAACTACCCAACTGTATTTCATATGCCACTTTTTTGGCTGATCAAGTTGGCAAGAGCAAACCGAACAAATGCCCACTTTTGCCAAAAAAGTTGGGACAGGACTTAAAAAAGGGACTGTCCCAGCCAAAACGGGGTGTATGGTCACCCTAATATAGATTATCAGAAGGCAGCATTTGCCTATAAGTAAGGATTGCAGAATATGTGTCCATATTGTAGCAAAAAAATAGATAGATGCGTATCCTATATTTTTTAACCTCTGCTTCCCAGTGGCAGATTCCCATCTCTAAGCCTTAGTTTGACACCCCACCCCTATAAACATATATATTTAAAGTATTGTTTGGTATTTCCCTTTGCCCTTCACACCAGTTGTATATGTCCATTGCCCCCTCCCACACCCATTTGAAGTCCATGGCTCATAGAAATATTTCATTGACAAACCCATCCTCTTCCAGGGCTTCCCACCAACTGAATGCCACTTCCTCCTTTTCAATTGACACTGAGTGGTAATGTTAGCAGCTTTTCACTGTCCCAGTCAACTGAAATGACCTGATAGAAGAAGCAAAACAAATTAGATGTAAGGCAGACTGGAGATGAGACAGGTAAGCCTGTATTTTTCATGTGCTCCATCAGAGGCTTGTCCAATAAAGTCTGAACTCTGGCCAGTGCTTCATTACAAAAAAAAAAAAAAAAAGCAACCCAGCAACCTACGATTTTTGTCCTCAATGCCATTTTCTCAAGGGTAGTTGTGAAACTGATACATATTAAGGTGCTGATCCTGCACTGCTGAAGTCAATGGGAGTTTTGCTATTGACTTCAATGTGAACAGGATCAGGCCACATAGGTTTTATTTTCTAAGCAGTTTCTAACTTACAGTGTAATTTTACATGCCTGTGTTTGTATGCAATTTTCCACTACTGAATTTTCACATGCACATATATTTAAGGTTTGCACATCCTGGGTGAAATTCAATGCGCTGTACAGAAGGGCAGTACTAGGTTTGTGCATCACTTTTAGCCATCATGATAGGGTTTAAGAAGTTCATTGTGATAGTCGTATATGTAACCCTCTGGTGAGTGTGTTACAGATCCCCTCTATGATAAATCCACAGATGAAATTAGTCTGTTTGCCACCTACATAATTTTAGCCCATGCTGCAAGACCGCTCATGCTTTTAGCTCTGGAGATGCCAAGTTCAATCCCTAGTGTGTTGGCCAAAATGGCACCTGTCATATCTGCATGGGGGTAAATTTCTGTCATTGTAAACTGTAATGCTAGCTGCTGAAGCAACTGATTTGCATGCTTGGATGTTGTTTGTGCCTCCCAATCCACTCCTGCACGCGCAGAAATTTGTTTGTGAAAAATCAAATGAGCAAAAAAGTCAACTATAATTTTAGTTACTAATGTCTAGACTTGGCAGAATTCAATTTTTATTTTATCATTTTGGTGGATAAAATCAATATTTATTTTAAAGCATTTTTTTCTATTTTTCTTTAAATTTCCACAGTTACACAAAATTATGTGTTGTATGCTTTTTATTATTTTTATCAATTTAAATTGTCAAAATTTCATAAAATTATGGGTTGTAAGTAATATTTAATTTTTTTTATTGATTTCAGTCTTCACAGTTGTGGGAAATTATGGCAGGTCAGATAATGGGAAGGTCAGACAATAATTATATAATGATAGTCGTTGATGATATTCAAAAAGTGAAAGCTTTATAAGCCATTAAAACATCTTCTGTCAGCATTTTTCTTACATTGTCTATCTGTAAATTTCGATGATTATCGACGGCAATATTTTTTTTCATTGGCTGGTGTGTGTATAGTGAAATTGACGTTTACTGACATTTACTGATAAAAATCTAATCCTTCCAAGCCTACTAATATCTTAAATTACAGGTATGCAGAAATGTTATCTGTACAACTTAATTTCTTACATAAGGAGTAGAATAGAGGAAAGAACATTTACAAGGAAAGGAAATACAGTAGAATTGAGGGAATATGAACTATGAATTTTAAATACAATATACTAATATTTTTAAAACTGTATCAAAGATTTGTTTGTATTCAGCTTTATATTTAATTAAATAGTTCATCTGCTAATGTAACACAAGCAATGTCTTTACATTTCTCTTAATTCTGTTATTATTGTCAACCACTTTTCTGTGGTAATAGCCTTTGTATCTGTATTGATGGGATAAACTTACTGGCTGCAATCTCTAGAATTCTAAACAGATATGGGTCTTTGTGGAACTTTAGTATTTTCCTAACATCATAATGAGAGGGAATGGGGGGAGTATATCCCTGAGAATATCTTTTGCATTGGTTTCTGATATCAGAATAGAAGTGTTTCAATGTGGCATGTTCCCAAGAGCTCAGGTTGAAGTATCTGAAAATTTGATGTGAGGAATTTTCATAGTGTGTGTGTAAGCGTAACCTTCTCATCACAGGCCATCACCATGGATAGAATCCATGTCCTTCAGAATTAAAGCATGGATGTATACCTGAAAGGGGGGAGGGGGATAGCTCAGTGGTTTGAGCATTGGCCTGTTAAACCCAGGATTGTGAGTTCAATCCTTGAGGGGGCCACTTAGGGATCTGGGGGAAAATCAGTACTTGGTCCTGCTAGTGAAGGCAGGGGGCTGGACTTGATGACCTTTCAAGGTCCCTTCCAGCTCTAGGAGATAGGATATCTCCATTAATTTAAAAAAAAAAAAAAAAAAAAATTTAGCTCTTAGCAATAGTAGGCACCTGTCCTCTAAGTGGACCAGCCACTAGAGGGGTACGTAACATCTTCAACAGCATCTTACAGAAGCAAAGATTCTACAACAGTGAACATCAAGCAGTGGCTGCAAATTCCAGGAGATGTAGATAAAATAAGACACCAAGCCACCTGTAGTGGTCAGGGCCGGCTCCAGGCACCAGCTTACCAAGCAGGTGCTTGGGGCAGCCACTTCGGAGAGGGGCGGCACGTCCAGCTGTTCGGCGGCAATTCGGCGGACTGTCCCTCACTCCTGCTTGGAGCGAAGGACCTTCCGCCGAATTGCTGCCGCAGATCACGATCGCGGCTTTTTTTTTTTTTTTTTTTTTTTTGATTGGCTGCTTGGGGCGGCCAAAACCCTGGAGCCGGCCCTGGTAGTGGTTAAGTGGTCACCAGTTACTGTTGCTACAGATTTCCTTCAGAGGGTGTGTGAAAATGTGTGAATGGAAGCAACAGTGATGTACAAAAGCACCTGAAAATGGTAATG
Source organism: Emys orbicularis (assembly GCF_028017835.1). NCBI lineage: Eukaryota > Metazoa > Chordata > Testudines > Emydidae > Emys > Emys orbicularis. The sequence goes on along the minus strand of NC_088686.1, from coordinate 89,551,048 downwards.
TTGGAATTATATTTGGCGTGAAAGGGGAACTCTGAAGACTATATTTACCAACTTTATCTACCCACATTGAGACTGCATATCAGAGCCACTGTCCTGGCCAAGGAAGATTAGATTGGTCTTCATTCATAGCTCATCATTGTCACATTTCTTTTACCCAGAAGGTTCAAATTTGAGTGTTATGAGGCCTTTCCCTTCCTCAAAAGCTAAGCACATTACCTATGAAGTGCATCCTATATGTGGCTGGAAGCAAAGAATACCATAGTTCTCCACAGATCACCTGTTGGCAAAAGTAGGGAGAGGCCCAACGGATCTGGGTTCAATTCCTAGCTTTCCTTCAGACTTCTTATGTGACCTTGGGCAAGTCACTTAGGCCTAGATCCTCAAAGGTATTTAGGCACCTAACTCCTATTAATTTAAACAGAAGCTAGGAACTAAGGTGACCAAATATCAAGTGTGAAAAAATCAGGACAGGGGGTGGGGAGTAATAGGAGCCCATATTAAAAAAAGCCCCAAATATCATGACTGTCCCTATAAAATCGGGACATCTGGTCACCCTACTAGGAACCTAAATAGCTCTGAGGATCTGAGCCTGTCTCTTTATGTTTTAGAGCTCCCTCTGTAAGATGAATGATAGCATGGTGAGGAGGGCTGTAAGATGAATGATAGCATGGTGAGGAGGGCTGTATAAGTGCCTAGACAGATAAGTGCCTAGACAGAAATTGAAATTGAAATAAAAAAGTCTGATTAAAGAATAAATAGCAAAACCATTATACAAAATGTTATGCAGCAGCAAAGTCCAACGACCCCTTCACAATGATAGTAGGAATCAGGGAAAGGTGAAAGCTAATATGAAATGTAATTTAATTAAATTGACTTCTTGCATCTTATAAACTTTAGTTTTCATAATGCTGAAATATTTTGAAAAGCTATGAGCCTTACTTCCTGTGAAACACATAAGCACATTGAGAATAATATTACACATACACCTCTACCCCGATATAATGCGACCCGATATAACACGAATTCAGATATAACGCGGTAAAGCAGTGCTCCGGGGGGGGTGGGACTGCGCACTCCTGTGGATCAAAGCAAGTTCAATATAACGCGGTTTCACCTATAACGCGGTAAGATTTTTTGGCTCCCGAGGACAGCGTTATATCGGGGTAGAGGTGTATGTTCATGCATGCTGTGCCCAATAGGAAGCTAGGAAAATACTGTATAATAGTGAGCTATACTTATAATGGTACATCTGGCACAAATATGACATGAAAAACTAGGAGAGATTTTCTTTTTTCAACAGGTAATACTAAAATTAGATATATACAGTTAAAGAAATATTTATGCATCTTATTACATCTCTTACAAAAATATAGTACTAGAATTCTCTGCATCATCTGCTATGGGCCTAAAATCATTGGAGACAATAGAAAGGCTCCCATTAACTTCAATAGGCTTTGGATCAGGACCTAGATTCCTATGGCTAATTACCTCTGGAAGCACTTTGCTCTTTGGTTAGTATCCTTCCTTTTCTCTCTTGTGCCTGACTGCAGTTTAGCTAGTGTGCTTGCCAAGGAAGAAACTGTGCCTTGTCTTTGTTGATATAGTGCCTAGCACTTTGCAGATGTCACTGCAAACGAATAATAAATGATCATCAGCATTGGCATCTTCAATTGCCCATTACAACACCATTTTTTTTACCAATAAATTCTGTGAAAGAAACTAATTTAAGGGTGGGATTTTCAAAAGCGCTCAGCGTTGGCCTAGTTTTGTTCTCATTGACCTCAGTGGGAAATCTAGACTTTTGCCATTAACTTCTGAGGGATTGGATTTAGGCCGGGGCTGAAAATACTTTCTTAAATACGTTTGAAAATACTATCTTAAATTGATCAGAGCAGATTCAGTCTAACTTTATGTCTGCTTCCCTCAACGTAAAAGAGGGACGTGTCCTCCAGATGATGGAAAATGATGCAAAGTGACCACAGCCTCCCTGGGGAGCCTGTTGGGGCCAGTTCAGCTAAAAATGTATGTAGTATTGATAGTGAAGGGGGATGCACTGAGTCAGTGTATTCCTTCAGCATCCTTTGCTGGCAAAGTTCCTACTGTATCTTAAAGCTACCTTCCACTGGCAAAAACACCCAGGCGATGGCTGGCTGTGGTACCATCACATTCCCTCCGTTGAGATGAATCTCTCTTGCAATGCTGAAGAGTAATTCACATCTTCCTGTGCCATCTTGGGTGAACTTGGCTACTCAGAAGATGTAACTGATAAGATGAAGGCACAGAAAGAAAAAAAAAGAAGATATTGGGAACCTCTGCAAATGCTAACGAAACATATTATTATGAGAAAAGCAACATCTACTAAAAGGTCAATAGGAGTACTTGTGGCACCTTAGGCCTGGTCTACACTACCCGCCTGAATCGGCGGGTAGAAATCGACCTCTCGGGGATCGATTTATCGCGTCCCGTCAGGACGCGACAATCGATCCCCGAATCAACGCTCTTACTCCACCAGCGAAGGTGGGAGTAAGAGCCGTCGACGGGAAGCCGCGGAGGTCGATTTTGCCGCCGTCCTCACAGCGGGGTAAGTCGGCTGCGATACGTTGAATTCAGCTACACTATTCGCGTAGCTGAATTTGCGTATCTTAAATCGACCCCCCCCCTGTAGTGTAGATGTAGCCTTAGAGACTAACAAATTTATTAGAGCATAAGCTTTCATGGGCTACAGCCCACTTCTTCGGATGCATATAGAATGGAACATATATTGAGGAGATATATATACACACATATATATATACACGAAGAAGTGGGCTGTAGCCCACGAAAGCTTATGCTCTAATAAATTTGTTAGTCTCTTAGGTGCCACAAGTACTCCTGTTCTTTTTGCGGATACAGACTAACACGGCTGCTACTCTGAAACCTAAAAGGTCAATAGAACTCATTGATACATGGTGGGGTGATGGTTGGGAAAGGGCTATTGCAAAGGTGGAAAAGATTTCATAGTGCGCGAGTGATGACTTTGAGGGGATTTATTCTTTGTTCCTGGCCCAGGGCTGTATACACTTTCTATAAAATAAAATAAAAAGATTTTAAACAGAAATCTTAGATTCAGTGTCCCAGCACTGAGAATTCATTTGTGTTTTATAGAATTACATTTACAAGCCTGGTAGATTCATGAAATATATTTTCTCAAGTCAGTTATGAAACTCTAATGGGTTAAATTAACCAGGCAGTAAAAGCGCCCTCTTATTTATCACATTGAAAAGAAGGGGACATCCACCATTATTTCACCTCTCTGGCATCACACAGTGAAGTAGGTGAGAAATAATGTTTAAATAGAGACAAAGAGGAAAATGAGTGGAAGTTCCTTTGGGGAAACTGGTGAGAAGAATGGTGGGGGAGGGGTAGAAATCTTTGATGGCTCTGCCTGTAAAGGAAAGGAGAGAAAATCTAAAGTGAAGTCCCACAAATTGCAACAAAAATTGCAATTCCTAGGAGTATTCTTTTGTGTTTTGCCTCTAATTGTAGCTCTTCAAACCTAATGAGTTGAATGTTTTGGATATTTCAAGTCCTTTAACTGAAACAGTTCATCACTGTAAAACACTTATTACTTGTTTGATTAAAATTGTTTTTGCAAGCTTTAGAATTAATCGAGGAAATCAGTCATTTGGATGCCATGTGAAAGAGGGTACAATAAATGTCAACACTGCCTCTTCTGTATGATGTGTCTCTGGATCAGAAATTATTTCCCCATCTCTTTCATTTATTGCAAAGGAATATATTGAAAGGACCAAAAATTTATTAGTGTGGTTTCCTTTTTCTGAAAGCAATTTGATCCCACAAATTTGTGCTTGCATTTTTAGCACCATCAACTGAATTTCAGTTGGGATTTTCAAAAGTGTTCTGTGTTGATCTAACTCTGCCCCCATTAGAATCAATAGGAGTTTTACTATTGATTTAAATGGGAATAGGTTTAGATCTATGCAGAGAGCTTTTCAAAATCTTGTCCCATGTGATCTTTCATGCCTGTAGCATGAGAGTGGGAATGCAAAGATAGCAATAGCAATAGAAGTGTTCCAATTGTCACCCACAGGTCATTTTGTGACTGCAAATTCTGCAGGCATGATGTGGACCCATCTCTTTTGAAAAAGTACCCAATAAAGAGCAAATATTTTTGCCAGCATTAATATGGAGCCCTTTTCTCCTAGGTTACTTGCTAAAATTTAGCCCAGGTTGCTAGTGACAGAAAGTTGTGGTAGCTATGGCCTCTCTGGTGTTATAAGTCGGTGCGGTCATAGTCTTCATCCACATCAGAAAACCACATTGGCACTAACTAGTACCCTTTGATAGTCCTTTGATACCCTCCCCTTAAAAGATAACTCTCCAGAAAAGGGTTGAGGCATGTTGGTGGGGAAGTGTAGTGCTGTTGTCATATCATACCTGATAAACAAAGGATTCAATCTTCAAGCTAATCAAATCAGCACCTGTAGGGTCTGATCCAGAGCCAATTGAAGTAGTTGAAAAGAATCCCATTAACTTCAATAGGTTTGGATCAAGGCCTTAATGATCATTAAACATTTTCCCCCTGGAATATGTTGTTTACCTATTCACTTTCAGTAATTTTGCCTGTTATGACATAAAAATTGTTCCATTTGACTATGTAAAAAGCATTTTTTTCTAGCAAAATAATCTGCCTTTCATTTACCACAAAATCTAATGTAACTTGATTAGACTACACTTTTTCACGAAACACTACAAGTGAAAATGATTCTTGTTGATTCACATAACCCCCAATGAGTTATGATGGGAGAAGATATCTAATCATTCTTTCTTTGCTGTTTATTTTGGTTATTTCAAATCAAGATGTGAGCCAGATTCTCAGGACCATTTCTTCTGCACCTAGCTCAAGATGGGTGGCTACAAAGGTGGATTTAAGCCACATTTATGCATCATGGGGGCTGCTAAGCATTGGTCCTGTCCTGACATTCAGATTGTTCAGGCTCATAATGGCCACCTGGTGTTAATGCAACTGGGGATTGGCCAGATATAGCAGCTCTTTGTCTACACCCCATATGTGGGGCAGAGGATGAGGCAGTGCAGGAGCTGCCATTACAAAGGAATGCTTTCTTATCCAGTTAAGCCACCTGTGTGGCTATTTTGGGTTTGCAGACCAGTGCAAAGCAGCGATAGCAAGGGTCATGATCAGGCCTAAGCTATTTGACAATACATTGGGATTTTTATTTATGCTTTAGATAAATGAAATGAATCAACGTTTAGTCTTTGTCACTGTTTCATGTGCTGGAAAAGTATGTGGAGGGAGAGTTGGCTGTTAAAACAAATTAAAATACAAAAACAGAATGTATAAAAGCTTACCCTATACCTAATCCTTTTGAGAGATCTTAGAGTTTTAACAGAAAATAGATCCATATAGGTAGTAGGCCTAGTGCTCTTGAGAAACACTCAGAAGTAGCCTGCAGTTCAAAACATTTTGGACTTATGGCTCTACAGGCTTGTCTATTTGACTTATTTATCTGAAGACTTACAGGTAAAACAGAGCCATCTGCAGTCAATTGTCCTGGTTAATGGGAGTCATCAAGAACTTTGCATAATTACAGTAGGCCCTCAGAGTTATATTTCATATTTCTAGGTTCAGATACAAGAGTGGTACATTTATACAAATAGGATGATCACACTCAGTAGATTATAAGCTTTGTAATGATACCTTACACGAGACCTTTTGCATGAAGCATATTCCAGTTACATTAGCATATTTTCATAAAATCATATAGAGTGCAACGTCATATAGAGTGCAACGTCACACCCTTCTCTTGAAATGTGGTTGTAGTCTTTGTTTAGCCTCTTCCTACTACAATTTGGGATTTTCCTATTGATAAATACTGTTATTGCAAACATGGGGCATGCAGTTGTGCATGCATTTTTCATATATAATTGTCTGGACCTAATTCTGATATACATGCTTTAAATGTTAAGTGTGCAATTTTTAAAAGATGAGATCAGTTGGTACACCCACATAAAATACCTACATACTTGTAGTACACCTCTACCCCAATATAACGCTGTTCTCGGGAGCCAAAAAATCTTACCACATTATAGGTGAAACCGCGTTATATCGAACTTGCTTTGATCCACCGGAGTGCGCAGCCCCGCCCCCCCCAGAGTGCTGCTTTACCACGTTATATCCGAATTCGTGTTATATCGGGTCGTGTTATATTGGGGTAAAGGTGTAATTGGAAAACCCCACATTTGTCTTCCCATTGCCAAATCAGTGATCATGCTACCTGATTTGTGCATACAAATGCTAGTTTGCATTTTAAAGGTGTGGTTGGTTGCAAAGTTCTAAACTGATCACAGACAGCACTCCAATTTGCTCAGTATTTTGATCTGAAGATCAGCGGGGCACAAAAATCATGATGGACTGATTTGTTTTTTTCTTTAAGGCTTGAGTAGTGATCATTTAACAAAGTTTTGAGGCAACTAGAGTCCTTCTAATGAGTACAGTTATATATTCCAAAGACAGGATGAATTTCAGTTTACTTACCAGCTCCTGGGCCAGATTCTGCTCTCAGTTACACCAGTGTAAATCCAGAGTAACCCCATTGGTGTAAGCAAGAGTATAATTTGGCCCTTAATGTTTCATTTCCCAAGGACGTGGAAATATTTTTTTGTGGGCAAGGATCAAATCCCATGAAATGGACACTAATTAGAATTATAATTTTAGATATTTTTTCAAAAAACAAATATATCCTTCATAGACATATTTTACAGATCTGTTTTTGCAGAGCTTGGAAAACTTGAACTAACATTTCTGCTTTCAGCTGTCATTCTGGCATTGGAGGTTAGTAAACCAGACATTTTTTTTTAATTGCATGTAAAAACAGACTATTCGCCTTACATTTCAAACTCTATATTGGCCCACACTCTTGGAATTGCTTGAATTCTTGCTGGCTCACTAGTGAGGTTTTTATTTGCTTTCTTTTCATCTAGAAACATCTGCATTCAAGCTTGTGATGGAGTGTGAAGTGAAATCATTGGGGAAATTGTAGTGGGCACGTGAGCTTGGGGGGGTGGGAAGGGGAGGGTTGTTCTTAGTTGAGAACTCTGTTATTCTCACCTACCAGACAGAGACAGCCTTAAATCCTCTCCTTATATACTGCAAGGCAGTTCAACAAATAATACACTGGGGGTGTTCAATAATATTTTGTAAGAGAAAGTAATATTAAGCCTGGACTACACTGTTAATAATAAATAAAATAATAATGATTGTTTGAGTTGTGGTAGCACCCAAAGGCTCCAGTCTGGATCAGGGCCTTGTTGTGCCAGGCCTCGTACTGACACACAGAAAGACATAGATTGTAAATTATTTGAGGCAGGGACTAAGGATTAGATCTTGCAACTGGATCCCTGAGATGATCTCTGTACCTGAGTGTAGGCATATGGGCATGTCTGGATTACTCCTGCGTATAGGCTTGTGGGTTTTCATTGTGTGTCTTTTTTTCCCCATTCCCTTCTTCAACATTGCTTTCCCTCCCCCTTTCTGGCAATCAGGTAGGCAGGCTGTTTTTAATGGCCTCCCCCCTCTTTTACTATCACTCAAGACAAAACTCAACTCTTCTTTGATGAGTTCCCTGGGTGAAATCCTGTCCCCATTGACGTCAAGGCAAAACTACTACTTCAATGGGACCAGGATGTCATCCCTTCTTTCTGGATCATTGAAACAATGAGCTGGCTTCTAAAATCTCTTATATCCATATTTAATTCTTGCACTATGCCATCTGGGCAGCTCTCTTGGTTCCCAATTACCCAAACATGTTCACCTGCAATAACCCCGGTAGTCACTGCAACAGGGTCAGTAGGACAGTGGGAATTATTTCTTGATTTCAATTGTATGTAGCTTGTGTGTTGGCATAGTTCTTCAAGCCTTATATTAATCACTGAAACCAGCACATGCTTCACAATACCATGAAGTCAGACAACTTATATAGGTCTCCAAAGCCTTAAATCAGACAGGTTAAAATACCTTCATAGAGCTTAGGCTCTGGAAGAAGAAGCAGCAGTATAGCACCATGCGTTAGAATGTATGTGTTTGTAGAAGTTGGTGATGAGTTTGGGATATTGAAATATCAACGATCCCTTTCTACGTGGAAGGTAATGTGGTAATAAAGCAAAAAGTATGCTGGCCTAATGCATTTTCATGTAGTATCTTGAAAAATCTTCTCTCTGTACGTCCATCATACCACAAAAAATGGCAAAACTTCTAGATAATCTGCTAAAAAAATACTAGATAGACAGGGGTGTGAGATAATATCTTTTATTGGCCCAACTTCTGTTGGTGAGAGAGACAAGTCTCACCAACAGAAGTTGGGCCAATAAAGATATTATCTCACCCACCTTGTCTTTAAAAATACTGGCAAGGACCAAGGTGTAGAGTATCACAATATCCACCTTAACCATGGGCTGGCAAATTCCACATTGGTTGGCATACCTGGGTTTTTACTGTTATGGTGGGAAAATTCCAGAAGAACTGTTCTCAAATCCTTCAGAAGAAATAGCATGCAACTTCTTTTTACACTAATTGTCAGAAAGGTCAGAATTTGGTCCTGAATTTCAGCCTCCTCCTAGTTCTGTTTGTTTCTGGGCTTTCATTTATAAAGAAATGTATATTTTATTTTGTGTGGTCCATTGTTGAATTCCTTTGCCTAAGAAAACATGGAAAAATATTAATAGATAGTGTGTACAAATCAGCTAAATGTTGTTTTTCGGCAAGAGTTTGTTTTGAATAAGATGTTCAAATTCTTTCCTGAAACATGTCTTAAGAAACATACCCAGTGGTTTATAATTTCTGGCTGTAAACTATTGCATGAAGTGAATATATATGTTTAAATGTGCACGATGTATCTCACTTTCCACTAATGAGATTTCAAAATCCATCCTGATTCGCTGCTGTTTACATAAGGGAAATTAAAAAATTGATTAGTTACTTCCTTCTCTGCATTTCTATACCTTGAATGGCTATTTGCGGTGGCTAGGCAACCAAACTCACAATCTTTGGAACAAGTAGCAGACTTCATAGCAGCAGGGGCTATGAAGCAAGAGGCTCTGGGATCAATTAAAATGCCAGGCTTTTCCAGGCTAGTTTCCAGAGCATCTGTGCATGATTCCACATAAATTTAGGGAATTAAAGATCAGACAAAGATAAACATTTCTGTGCTTTGGTTAACATTGAATTAAAATGAGGAGATGAAATATGACAAGACCATGCAGACTGAGACTACATTTACACACCTTTCAATTTATTTTATTTTTTTAAATCCAGTTTCAGTATTTTAGGTCTGTCATAACCATAGGCTGTTTAAATCATAATTGGGCAGAGCTGTGTTGGGGCTGCTATTTCAAAGGTTTAAATAAAGATAGTCTGGGTATTATCAAATGGTTAATGTAATATACATTACAATTGTGTATACTTATATAAAAAGATCTTTCAACAAAAAAAACAGTTTTCCTGTAGTCAGACATTGTTAAAAGAAGAAATCTCCCAATGTAAATAACACTTTCTGGATAACACTGTAGCTACAGTCAGTTGGAAAGATTATTTTGTCTTTTGAGGTAAGCAACAATATTTGTGCGTATGAAAGATTCTGAAGTAAATTACATTCCCACCTCAACAAGAGGCTATAACAGGAAGAAAATGGGTCTCCTTTCTTTCTGTTGTTCTTAGCTATGGGGAAAACAGAGATTTAGCCCTCACAGTGCAGCAGCACTCTGTATAAAAGGGCTTGGTTGAATGAACAACCAACAAGCCTTTCCTTGCTGTGTGTAGATGGAAAGCAGACATGTCACATAAAAGTGATAGGATGATGTCAGCCAGTTCACAGGAGGCGCTAGCCACATGAATAGACACTGCAGACTGAATGAAGAATACAGCACACCACGTGATAACAAATCCTGTGACACTGTGCAAAAATGCTAGAAACAACCCTTCAGTCAAAACAGCAAACAGAACAAGCAGTTGAGAGCTGAGAAAAAATATATAGTTTAAAGCAAATACTAGTTATAATTAAATCATTCTGCTTTATTTACATATGTGCCACTTCTGTCGTCAGAGTGATGAGCATATACATAGATAAAGGTGATAATTTGACCCTTTAATGAGGCTGGGATTTTCGAAAGTGTCTAAGGGAGTTAGATGGCCAATTCCTTTAGACACTTATCAAAATCCCATCTCAAATGCTTCAATTAATGCAAATTTACTACAGCACATCATTTTATTTGCACAGACTCTAAAAGATACAGAAGCTTCCCACTGGTGCTAGACTACTGATATTAGGTTTGGTAACAAGGTGGTTTGTATTGCTAAGAAGCATATGTAGATGTAATACAGACTTTGCCATGGTACTCAGGGAGCTGTATTAAGAAAAGCAAGGAGATGAATAAAACTCAGGCAGTATTATGGTATCAGGCTCCAACACAGGTCTAGGAGAAATTAACACAGTCTAGGAGAAAACTCTCTTAGAGCATGTTTGTGACAATTTATTGTGAATTTTATTGGTTTCTGAAGCCTAGATCATGTTATACAATGCCAGCTCTTTCTGCTGCTTAAGAAAGGATGAAAGCTTTATGAGCACTGATAGCTGATCTTTTGATATACTTCTGAGAGCTATTTGAAGTAATGCCTTCTTGGGCTAGGATAACTTTAGCCTCTCTTCCTGTTATGTGATTGCATCTCCACCATCCATCTTTCCTGTTGAGAACATATTTTAAAGGAACATGCCAAAGGACTTACTCCATATCCATTGTTATTAGGTTTTGGCACCCCATGCCAATCTCAGGCTATAGAAGAATGTCTCCCATTGTTTCAAGTCATTTACAAAATCATAGTGGAAGATCTGCCATGACTCCCCCTCTCAGTGTCATGGTTAAACATACATAGTTCATCTTACCACCATCTATGGCATTCCAAGGCCTCAGATCTCTCCTCCTAACACAGCTAACAAAGCCCCAGGAAGAGGTGTCCATCACAGTTCCCTTTCAGTGTTACAAGTTCAAATGAATTAAGCCATGAACAAAATATTTTTCCAACCTCAATATTAAGTCAGACCTTTTGTGAGGATTGAAAAGTGTGATTCACCTTTTTGTGTGCTTAGTTTACTTTTCTGACACATCCACATTTTAGTACTCCTGCACCTCTGTGGTTCCAGCCCAGCTTAAAACCAAGAAGTAGTGGAAATCTCATGCAAAGGCATAGATTGACATTTATGGCTTGATTTCTTACCCAAAGAGAACTGATGGGTGAAGAGAAGTCTACTCCTAAACCCCAACCTTGACTACATGTTATGAGAAAAGAGATCTGAGCATATCCCACACTTATTATATCAATAATAACATAGTTCTATAATATCAGAGGGGTAGCCGTGTTAGTCTGAATCTGTAAAAAGCAACAGAGGGTCCTGTGGCACCTTTAAGACTAACAGAAGTATTGGGAGCATAAGCTTTCGTGGGTGAATGCCCACTTCATCAGACGCAAGTAATGGAAATTTCCAGAGGCAGGTATAAATCAGTATGGAGATAACGAGGTTAGTTCAATCAGGGAGGGTGAGGTGCTCTGCTAGCAGTTGAGGTGTGAACACCAAGGGAGGAGAAACTGCTTCTGTAGTTGGATAGCCATTCACAGTCTTTGTTTAATCCTGATCTGATGGTGTCAAATTTGCAAATGAACTGGAGCTCAGCAGTTTCTCTTTGGAGTCTGGTCCTGAAGTTTTTTTGCTGTAAGATGGCTACCTTTACATCTGCTATTGTGTGGCCAGGGAGGTTGAAGTGTTCTCCTACAGGTTTTTGTATATTGCCATTCCTGATATCTGACTTGTGTCCATTTATCCTCTTGCGTAGTGACTGTCCAGTTTGGCCAATGTACATAGTAGAGGGGCATTGCTGGCACATGATGGCATATATAACATTGGTGGACGTGCAGGCTCATTCACCTGCGCGGCGCTCGGCGGGGGCGGGCTCCGGCGGCGCGGGGCGCGGCGCTGGGGGGGGGTTTCCAGCGGCGCGGCGCTCGGCAGGGGGGGGGGAGGCTCGGGGGGCGGCGCTTTTTTTTGCTGCTTGGGGCAGCAAAAAAGTTAGAGCCGGCCCTGGTTCACACCTCAACTGCTAGCAGAGCACCTCACCCTCCCTGATTGAACTAACCTCGTTATCTCCATACTGATTTATACCTGCCTCTGGAAATTTCCATTACTTGCATCTGAAGAAGTGAGGTTCTTACCCACAAAAGCTTATGCTCCCACTACTTCTGTTAGTCTTAAAGGTGCCACAGGACCCTCTGTTGCTTTTTATAGTTCTATAATAGTAGCACAATATAATTAATCACCTTGTAGATCTCTGACTTAGTTTCCTTCAAAGTATTTATGTGTATGTGTGTTCTGGAGTTAGTTTAAATACATCTATACCATATCATCATGCCCAACCTTCCCTTCTTTGGAGAAAAGCAGTACACTTTTATTAATTCTTCTTCTTCTTCTATTTATTTTACTTCAGATTTAAACTGTACAGGGCCCAGAATTTTCAAATGACTTCCCTTATTGTGTCTGCAAATTCTTCATCCTCCTCTATTTGTGAATATAATCCTTCCCTTTTTACAGGCAAAATTTTTAAACTGTCAGTGCAGTTGCCTGCTTTTTCCCAAAATGTGGCCTTTTTTGTGTGTGTCAGGATGAGAGATTAACATCTGACCTTCAACAGCCAAATTCTTAATTACATTTGATGAATTTCTGTTAAGTTTATATTTAGTTTCAGATATTCAAGATTAATAAGTATAGCATTCCACATCCCATTTGTGTCACATTTGAAAACCCTTTATTGACTATACACACAAGAGCATTAAAGTGATGCAATGTGTGCACCTAGTAAATTCCATCTTCCTTCAGATTAGTACCTATTTCTTTGCTTTGTAACAGAGGGGGTCACAGTGAGAGAGATGCCACTCAGACACATTGTACACTATGAACGAAAGTGTCTGAAATGTAGTGCATGATGACCTTGGACCAATGCAGTGCAAAAATCAGCAACCCCAACTACAGTGGGCCTGATTCTGATCTCAGTTACAGGGATAAGTTCCTCAGTGCAGAACAGGGATAAGTCCATTGAAATCAGTGGAGACACAATGACATGAAATTGGAGTAAGATCAGTGTCAGGTTCAGCCATTTCAATCTTTGGGCTAAATTGAATGCATGGGATGACATCTAGTTACACTACTCCAGGAGTTGCTCCCTTTCTTTCTTTCTTTCTTTCTTTCTTTCTTTCTTTCCATGGTGTATCACACTCCCTCCATTGTGTGCACTTAGTTCTTCTGCTGGTTGGTATGTAGTAGAGATGGAGCCAAGACTCAGTTCACTCCCTATACCTTTCTGCTCTGGTCCCTTCCAGCTCCTTGTTGTGAGAGCAGGGCCAGCTCCAGGCACCAACGCAGGAAGCAGGTGCTTGGGGCGGCCAACGGAAAGGGGCAGCACGTCCGGGTCTTCGGTGGCAATTCGACGGCGGGTCCCTCAGTCCCTCTCAGAGGGAAGGACCTGCCGCCGAATTGCCGCCGAAGAAGCGTGGGTGGTAAAGCTGCCGCCGAAGTGCAATTGCGGCTTTTTTTTTTTTTTTTTTTGCTGCTTGGGGAGGCAAAAACGCTGGAGCCGGCCCTGTGTGAGCACAGCCTTTGCTCCTCTCCCTACCCCCCCTTTCTGTGTTGGATTTAAGATCTGGTGAGACCTAATATGGCCACCAAAGGGTGGAGGAAAGCCATCTGGCTCTCTTGTACCACTGCATTAAGGCCAGTCATAATCTAGTCCTTTCATAGGTTTCAGTAAGGAAAGCAATTTCTAAAATGCTGAATAGATTTTTGCATGTATCTTACACTATTTTCAGAAATGATGTCAGCATTTATATGGAGTACAGGAGTCTGAAGTAGCTGTAAAGCAGTTTGACATATTGCACAGTCTGATCATGACTAAAAACTAAACATTACCCTTCCTCCAAAAGCTATCTGTGATTGTCTACAGTGGCATCTGCCTGCCTGTTAAATAGTCATTAACACACACTGATAGGAGCTTGGAGAACGCATGATAATTGCTGCACTTCTACTGCAAATAAAACTGTGATTTAATGTATCAGGTAAAGAGTATTTACTTTTTTAAAAGTATAAATATATTTCTGAAGCTTCATGAAGCCAATTCTTTTTACACTTTAAGGAGGCCAACTTGGATCCCAGGCTCAAAGTGTGGGTTTAATTATAGATGGAAATCATGCCCTTCATTATTATTTTATTTTTATACATTTAAAAAAACCAAAATGTTTAAGCACGCTCTTAAAGTTACAGGCACAAAATCTTATCCCTCTTCTGTATAAATTACATTAAAATGTCCCCATACTAGTGAAGATAACTAGCAGCTCCTCTAAAAGGAGGGTTACAACAGTGAAAAAAGCATACTCCCAGGTTGGATAATAAACCCAGCATGCTGAATTTGTTGTGACTACTGATGTACCAGGGCATGTGATTCAAAAGCACACACTCTCTCTCTGCTCCGCTGGCTTGCTTCATCCTTGTGAACTGGTAGGATATTGGCATCTACAAGGCTTCTTCAGGTGCAGGGCCAGCAAATGGCCTGCAGGAAACACACACACTTGGTTTGCTGTTGTTGGGCCATCCAGCTCAGAGACAGAATTTTAACATCAGCCCAGTCCTCTTTTTCTTGAGCATAAAAATATCTAACAGGAAGATGCTTTAAAACAAAACAAACAAATGTAAATCTTTGGGGAGAATAGCATAGCTTGAGGCCTGTCAGCCTTGACTGCGTCACTTTACATTGGGCTGCTTTTGCACTGCTCCAGCAACCTTAAACTTGCTGGATCCGGTCACTGGAGGATTTCTCCTTAAGTAAGAGAATCCGCAAGTGGCATGAGCTTTCCTCAGCCATACCAGAGAATCAAGGCCTCTGTCTTTATAGCTTTCAGAATATCAATCATATTATCTACCTTAAAACTTATGGGGTAAAAGTCAGACATTCCTGAAGTTTCACAAGAAGAAAGAGGGTATGTTTTTCAAAGCATTGTGCTGGGTTTTAGCCGTACAGTTCCCAGTAAAATCAATGGCTATTACCTGGCCAAAACCCCAAGCAGCCCTTTGAAAATTTACCCTTAATGTGAATAACTATAAAGTCTATTTAAGTGCAGATGAATATGCTTCTACTGCACTGGCAATTGTAAAAATAAAATGTCTCCCACTGCCGCCAACGCATAACCCCCACAGATTACAACAACACATGTGCTCACAAATGCAGCACAGATATAGCCTAAACTTGGCTTACTAAAATGAACCACAATAATTCTTTCCAAGAAATGGTTTAATTGTGTTGGCCTCGAAGGTTATTCATATTCTTGGCAGACAACCTGAATAACAGAATGCTATGAGTACACACGCTTACTACATATAGAACAGCTATTGCTGCACTTTCTGTTGCCATTCTGGTGCACCAGACAGCACGGCATCTAATTCTTCTGTTTACCATTGCTGCTGGCAATGGTTGTGCAGCTGTTTCTGTGCTGCAGACCAAGCTTTGGTTTCTCCGAAGTGTGGGTTGTGTTGCCATCCTACTGATGTCCTTGTCAACCAGGCAGCGAGTGAGGTTTGGCTGGAACACTTGTCAAAGGCATTGACTTTCATCCTGCTTACAGCCAGCCTCCAGAAAATTGTTCACCTTGATGCTGAAGCCTACTGCTAATCCAATATCACAATTTTTGAATGCAAAGACCAATGCATGGGCCCATCCCTCACTCTTCTTTAGCTTTGGAACACATAGGATTGATAGTACCATATATATGACACTTTCCGTTAGCAAATTTTTGCATGCATTGAAGGGGAAAAAAATGTCACCCAGGACATTTTCCCCATTCTGTCCCTAGCTTCACTGTATCTGGGTGTTGGGGCGGGGGGGAGGGGTGAGGCAGTGTTATGCTAATGGCACTTGAAGTTTCAGGGGATAAAATGTACGCAGTGGAGCATTACCATATCTTCATGCCATAATTAGCTGCCTGTTATAGAATGGGCCCAATCCTCAGCTGTAGAAAATCAGAATATCTCATTGCCAGCTGAGGATCTGACTGTACGTATTGTCTGAAACAACAGTTCATGAAGATAACAAGTTGTTCACTGACTCAGAAGTGAGTTTCAGGTAGAACTGGTTGAATTATTCATTGAGAATAATATTTGTTAGGAACTCTGCCCCTTTTCTGTTTGTGTCGTTTGTGAAGGGGTTGTGATTTCTTTGAAAGTCTTTGTTATCTGTAAGTATTCACTAGATACCATAAATTAGTATTTTTTGGCCTATGGGTTGTGTGCAGATTGTTCACCTTGGGGCAGATCCTTATCTGGTGTAAATTGTCATAGCTATGACAATTTTCACAATTGTCATGGCTCCATGAGCCAAGTGAAGGTTTTCCCCCATTACAATTTGTTATTCATATTTTAGAGTTGGTCACCTAAGCCAAAAGGTATTGGTTTTGCTCCTAGATAGGATGACTGAAATAGGATAGCAGTGACTAGACACTTATAAATTATTGATATTATATTATAGTATTTCTTAATTTATTATTATCATGTATTTATTTCTGTCCTGGTAGCATCCAAGACCCCCAAATACTGAGTCTCCAATACAGATTTTTTGAGTGAATAAATATTAATATTAAAAATACATTAACTTTTCAGGTTTCAGAGTAGCAGCCGTGTTAGTCTGTATCCGCAAAAATAACAGGAGTACTTGTGGCACCTTAGAGACTAACAAATTTATTAGAGCATAAGCTTATGCATATATGCATCCGAAGAAGTGGGTTGTAGCCCACGAAAGCTTATGCTCTAATAAATTTGTTAGTCTCTAAGGTGCCACAAGTACTCCTGTTATTTTTATTAACTTTTCAGGATTCATGACAATTTTAATGACTAGCCAATGGATTCTGAACACTCATGAATTATTAATAAGAGGATATCACGAATAACAACAAATGAAACTCAGAGCTGGGATTCATAAATCAGGTTTTCACTATCTGAGCAGTACCTGTTCCTGTTAGACATTCTGAGAGATGCACCGGTTTTCAAATAAGTCAAAATGTATCTAGCATATGTCATATGAGATCTCTCTCGTTTCCTTTTTCTATGTATATTTATATGCTTATTGGGAAAATACATCTGCTGACCCAAGATCTTTGAAACTGTTCCATGCCACACTTTGCAGCTCAGATATTGTATCCTTCTGTATCTAACCATAGAGAATGTAATGATTCAATATTTTCCACAATACATGCCCGCAAGAATAGCCAAACCAATGAATGCTTCAGTTTTACAGGCCTTAACATGCTTTGAAAACCTTTGATCATAATGCTGTTATTCAGTTCAGCATAGCAGAAGGATGAAATCTTGTCCTCATTAAAGTCAATCAGATTTTCACCATTGTCTTCAGCGAGGGCAGGATTTCACTCTCAGACTCCATATTAAATTAAGTCCTATTCTCACTATTGTTTCTGGGGTTCTGAAGATATGGAAAGCACCTTCGATGTCACATGGAATGCATGTTTGATATCACAGACATACAGTAGAGGTGATTCTTGGAGTACCTCTAATGCTGTCTTGGTTTCCTGTTGGCTGTTGAAGCATCCCTATGCCATTCCATTTAATTTATTCTCATAGAGTTACGCCATGAGAGATATTCATGGAACAGAAGATCCAGGTGCAGGAGGCTCTAGCCTGTAGCAATACCTTTGCTATTGCATGTCTGTGATCCCTTTTTGAGGCTGAAACCATAAGGTGGATAAAGTTCATGAGGATATACTGATTTTATAGACTGGGGGAGCACCCCTGGGGTTTTTCTTCAGAAACTGTTTCATAGCTATCATCAGACTTCTAATCCTCATTGTTAGTGCCTCATCTTTATTGATGTTGATACTGATCCTGTGCAGGATCTAACTTGTATATTGACTTCATTGGAACTCCTTACATATGTCAAGTGGTATACACATGGAAGTGTTTGCAAGATCAGGGATCTTCAGAATTCAAAGTTTATTGCAAGTTCATGCAGTGTTATTGGTTTCAGGGCTTGCTCAGCTTCATATTTCATTACATTTCCTCTGTTAGTTATAGCCATACATTAAAGGCCAATCATTACCATCTCTGCATTTCTATAAATTCTTTTATAAGAACTGTCCTTCAGTGAAATTCTTGTGGCTGTAGCCACCTCCAATAAAAAGAGTAGAAATGTATATATGTGAAGCAAAACAGAGGAATAATGACGGGATCGTATACTAGTATCAATTAACAGGAATGCAATATTTCTGTGTGCTCTGCTGTCTATTTACATCCCGGTGGAAAACTGAAAATAAAAGAGTGCTAATGGCTACAACCAAGCAACTTGCATTAACTGGCCTCTCCCTTGACCATTTCTAAATTCTCCACTTGAAAACCAGATTATGGAGTATTAAAAACTAACGCACATGAAGACAACTAAATAAGGTTTAAGGTAGCTCTCAAAGATACATATATGAAATTAATCAAATGTTTGTTTTATCATCTGAACTTGTCCAATAAGGCATCGAATCTTCTCCTTCTGTTGCTATGGTTTTATTTATTTATTATTATATAATGCCAGAAGTATATCCAGTGTTTTTAAAAAAATGCCCAAATAAGACAACAATGCTTGCCTACTCTCTTGGAGAAAATAAAGCTCTTTGGTCCTTTTTCAAACATCTAATAAGCATATCAGTCTACAACCTAAATATATATCCTGTGTAAGACACAATTAGATTTCAAACAGAGTCACTGTGGGCTAGTAGTTGAGAAAGTTAAGGAGTTTTCCTAATAAGCTTACCATGAGATGGTTTTGCCCTCAGGATAGGTTTGCTCTGTGGAGCTGGGACTGATACCATAGGGGTAAAAGAGATTGCTTGCTCATGCTCAGATGGGAAGCACCTGGAAGACCCAGGTGTCTATACTAATAGGGAATGGGACTATAAAAATGAGTCAAAAGAGTTTGGGCCCAGATCTACAAAGGGATTTAGGTGTTGCTATAAGGTTAGGTGGCAGCTAAACAGGGATTTTGTAGTGCCTGAATCTGGGACTTAGGTGCCTAAATCCTTTTGTGGCTTGGGCCTTACTCAGGAAAGTGCAAGAAACCAGATAGGAAATGTTCTGCAATATCTCAGACTTAAGTAGCGTGCAGGCTTTCTACACTGAGTGAGAGCTATCAGGGAACACTCTACATATTGAGACAGCAATCAAGCACTCAATTAGCTCTATCTCCAGTCCATGCAGTCCTTTCCTTATCAGGGAAGCCTTGGACTGAGAAGCTGTTAGAGCTCTCAACTGCATATCAAATTTTTGGGAGATAAAATAGATTCCTATACATATATATCTATTTGTGTTGCTTTCTCCAAAGTCCATATTTATGCTTTTGTTAAGCCTGATGAATATTTACATTGTGTTTTTTGTAAGATCCTCTTCCCTTAAGAATATTAAAGTTTTATTTATGTTTTAAGCTCTGTTGAGCAAGAATTATTACAGGATCTTGAATTGAAGATCTTAAAGGTACATTATTTCTCTAACCCAATGTCATTTTATTCAAGCCAAAATATTCATGGGAAAGGGTATGTAGCATCTTATTCAGAACTTCTAAAGAGTAAGGAAATTTTTTTTTTTCAAGTGAAGACCCTGCATGTTCACAGGAAGCCAAACAGGTGGTTATGGTAACAGATACTTATAAATAACCTATTATTATTACCATTTATTTGTATTCTGGCAGCATCCAAAGTTCCCAGTCAAGATCAGAACCCCACTGTGCTTGCTGCTGCACAAATAGACATGGGTCTCTGTCCTAAAGCGTTTACTGGTTAATTTGCTCCATGGCTAATGCTAAGGAGTTTGAACGTCCTGAGAATCAGGAATAATGGAGCCCCTTGTCTGCTGGGCACTGAGTAGAAGCAGAAATGTGTTTTAATCATTTAGGGGAGGAAAAGTGAGATTAGTTAAAAATCACTAAGTTTTTAAAAAAAATCTGTTTTCCTTCCTGAAGCCTTGGTATTGATTCAAACAAACTCGTTCTAAAATGAGACTTTGTTATTGTCACTTAGTCAGAAGCAATCTTATATATAGCATAGGGGTAACTATTTAAAAACAGCCAGTTCCTATATAGCACTTCTAATCTACAAACCTCAAAGCATTTTATGAAGGGAGACAACTATAATTTTACCCATCAGGAAACTGAGGCATAGACAGGGGAAGTGACTTACCCAAGGTCACATAGCAGGTCAGTGGTGGACCCAGGAACAGAAGCTAAGTTTTCTAATCCCTAATCAAGTGTTCTAGTCACTGAGCCATATTGCATGTAACGTTTATTTATAGTTAGCCCTATGTGGTATCTGAGATGTTGCAGCTATGTTCTATTCTAAGGCCTGGTCTACCCTGGGGGTGGGGGGATCGACCTAAGATACACAACTTCAGCTACGAGAATAGCGTAGCTGAAGTCAACATATCTTAGGTCGACTTACCTCGCATCCTCACGGCGTGGGGTCGACTGCCGCCACTCTCCCATCGATTCTGCTTCCGCCTCTCGCCACGGTGGAGTACAGGAGTCAATGGCAGAGTGACCGGGGATCTGCTGCAGTTCAGGAACTGTGGGGAACCATAGATTATTGCTGACCTATTAGTAGCTACCTCATTGCCATCTATAGTTAACAATAACAGGAACAGCCCTTGTCAGGGATTATGAGTAAACCTAGGCCCATAAATGGTGGTTTTAGGGATTATGAGGCTTTGTATACCCTCCCCCACATTGGGCACCCACTTAGGGGTCAGGCACCATCTGACCCATAGTGATTTTATTCAACATTCTGTCATTCTTATTTATTTCATTTACATCAAATCTTGTTTGCTGGAATGCTGAGTGAACTGCTAAAGGAAGTGCACGTATCATACATTTCTAGGATTGCCTTAAAATTTAATGTCCTGTAAGACAATGAGGAAGTTAATATGTGGTGGTAGCATGCATGCACCTGTTTCATGTTTCTAATCTGCCATAGAGAATGCTTTCTGGTGGTTTGACTTTAAGTTAGTCATCTGATTCTCTGCATCATTATATCATCTTTTTTTAAGACCTCTGACAGCATAGCTGCACCATCTGTTCCATCCCCAAAGGATGCTGATTAGTAATCTTCACACCTTCACATTGAACTCCAAAAACAAAGCAAAAAATATGACTAAAACGTTAACAAGCTGATTCATCCTACGATAACATCAGTTCCCCATATACTATATACCCTAAAAAAGGGGAATAGCTCCTCCTCTGCATCATAAAGAGCTAATTAAACCTACAGAGAATTCAAATATGCATGGTGAACTCCTGGAAAGTCTTTGATTACTGAACCTGCTAGAAGACTCAGACCAAGTGATAAAAGGGAAAATAAACAGGGTGCACTATTTGTGTCAATAAAAGAGCTGTGGTGTTGAAACTCCTACAATCTTGAGATCTCTCTACCTGCAAGATAATGTTAAACTGCTGCCAAGTGATACATATCTTAGATTATAAATGCACTGCCTGACATAGTGCTGTTATGGAAATGAATCTCCATGATCCCATTTCACAAAGCTTTAGATACAAGAGGCTTGTCAATATTTCCCACATAATATGTCCATGAATTGTATAAAAGAGGCCAGATCCTGGTATACACTGTGGTCCCTTTGCACTACGGTAGTGGCACAAAGTGGATATAAAGCTGTCCTAAATGGACATCTGATAATTCTCCCTAACACAGGGGAATCTCTGGTTCCTGTAGACCTGTCATAGCTTGCCTTACAACACTCCTTTCTAATGCCCCTGAAATAGGGGACATATTGGGATGTACAAGGGTGGAAAGGGGCAGGGCCAGGGCATTCTGAACTCTGACAGTCTCTAGCTGGAGACTTGATGGAGTCATTACAAGCAGGCACAATTTTAGAGAAGCCCTGAGGATGATACTCTGTCCAACTGGCTGCGAGTTACCAGCATGTTTGGGGGAAGAAGCAGAATGATATTTGGAAATTCTCTTAGCTCCCTCTCAGAGGCACTGAGAATTGCTTTGGTGCATGAGAGCAACATAATTGCTCTACAAACTGACCTATCCTAATTTTGCAAAAACAACAGTAATATGTACAGTCATACATTCTTACTATCTTTTAATTTATGCAGAACACCATCACCCTATAGATTATCCCTACTAGTAGAAAGAATAATCTGCATGAGACAAGAATGAATGAAGTCAGGGCTAGGTGAAAGAATGTAAAATGTGTAGCTTACATTCTCAGACTCTTAAATTCTCTTAAAGTAATACCTTCTCCATGCCTTCATACACAGGAGACTAGCAGAGCTGCTTTTCCCAAGGTGGGATCCTGAATCTGGTTACCTTCCCAGCGAGAGGTTTTTGGGTGTGTATATATGCACAGCTCAAGCCAGCATTTATTGTATGAAGCTTACTAGAAATATTTTATATATATATAAAGCTTCATATAATAATTGTGTATACACACACACATTATATATGTGTGTGTGTGTATACACCAGGGGTCGGCAACGATCGGCACGCGGCTCGCCAGGGTAAGCACCCTAGCGGGCCGGGCCAGTTTATTTACCTGCTGACGCGGAAGGTTCGGCCGATCGCGGCCCCCACTGGCCGCGGTTCGCCGTCCCGGGCCAATGGGGGCGGCGAGAAGCGGCGCGGGCAAGCGATGTGCTGGCCGTGGCTTCCCGCTGCCCCCATTGGCCCGGGATGGCGAACCGCGGCCAGTGGGGACCGCGATCGGCCGAACCTGCTGTGTCAGCAGGTAAATAAACTGGCCCGGCCCGCCAGGGTGCTTACCCTGGCGAGCCGCGTGCCAAACGTTGCCGACCCCTGTTATACACAATTATTATATGAAGCTTTATAATCTATATAAAATTTCTAGTAAGCTTCATCCAATTATATATATATATATATATATATATATATATATATAATTGTAACACTAATTAATGCTTGTAACATTATTAATGCTAATAATATGATATATTTATGATATATATATATATTTATGATATATATATAATTGTAACACTAATTAATGCTTGTAACATTATTAATGCTAATAATGGGCTTCTATATTTTCAAGGTATTGGGCCAGGCCCTTGGTCCCACTAATGTCTCTTTGTGCCATTCTGGTGGTGCAAAGTGACCTTATACCTGCCCTAAATGAGCAACTGAAGATGGCCCCAGAGCCTGGGTGAATCTTTAGCTGGAATAAAGCCATCCCCAATGCAGCATCTCCCACCTCGAGCACAGGGGTGGAACGCGGCAGTAGAGGATGTTCCATGATCAGGGGAAAGCCATTAGAAACTGAGCTAGAGTAGCTGTTCTTCATCTGCTCTAATTTATGATTTCCGCCCTTCTCCCCCAACAATCCCCGTATAAAGGCAGATACAAAGTAACTTTCTTAAATTCCCTAATCCTTCACTGTTATCTCTCTCTAAATAGCTGCTTTCTCCTGATTGTAACTTTAACATCATGTGGCTTTGAGTCAGTCATCCAGTTCAGGAACAAGAACAATACCACATGACATATGTGTCCAATCACAACTAATCATCACAAATTAATAATTGAATATTGTCCTATCAAATGTAGGGTTACCATACTCAAAAAATAAAAAAAGAGGACACTCCACGGGGCCCTGGCCCCACCCCTTTCCCACCCCCGGCCCCGCCCCAACTCCGCCCCCTTCCCCGCCCAACTCCGCCCCTTCCCCAAAGTCCCCGCCCTAACTCCCCCTCCTCCCTCCCAGCCACGCGAAAAGGGCTGCCTCCAGACCCTGCGCCCCTGGCCGGCGCTTCCCCAGCGCAGCTGGAGCCCGGGAGGGGAAGCGCCCAGCCTCTGGACCCTGCGCCCCCGGCGGGGCACTTCCCCTCCTGAGCTCCGGCGGCACAGGGTCCGGAGGCATGGGGGCTGCCCAAAGCCCGTAGCGCTTGGCTCTTAAACAGAGCCGAAGAGTCAGGGGAGGAGCAGAGCCGCCGCGGCCGGAGGCTCTGCTCCTCCCCTGACTCTTCGGCTCTGTTTAAGAGCCAAGCTGCCCGAGCGCTCCGGCTTCGGGCAGCCCCCATGCCTCCGGACCCTGCGCCGCAGGAGCAGAGCAGCTGGAGCCTGGGAGGGGAAGTGCCCGGCCAGCGGCTGGGGTCCGGAGGCAAGGGGGCTGCCCTAAGCCGGTAGCGCTCGGGCAGCTCGGCTCTTAAACAGAGCTGAAGAGTTAGGGAAGGAGCAGAGCAGCTGCGGGAGGGGAAGTGCCCGGACGGTATTTTCCTGGACATGTTCGGCTTTTTGGCAATTCCCCCCGGACGGGGGTTTGATTGCCGAAAAGCCGGACATGTCCGGGAAAAACCAGACGTATGGTAACCCTAATCAAATGTTCTCAGCAAACTGGTTTTGGTCAATCAGCAGACTAAAGAAACAACTTACAAAAACAACAACAAAAGTGTAAATTTAAATAATGAGTAAATTTGCTGATCTGTTGGCAGATATTCATCAAGAAGAGAAGAACATTTATATCCCAGTTCTCTGATGAGCTCCCCAGAGACAGACCCATGTGCCCGCATGAAGCCCCACTGTCTTCATTGTCTAAATTTGTCAAGTAAATTATTCCCTGTGAATTATTGGCTCAGTTCTAATGCAACTACAAAAGAAAGGAAGTCTACATGGGGATGGGGTGAACAATGGAAACCTCAAGATGAAAATTCCAGAAATACCAATCCACAGCAACTCTCCTCCAAGCCAATTTAAACTGATGGTTAAGGGGATACTAACAGGTAAACTCCTTCAGCAATCAATGCTGTAAAAATAGAGCAGTGTACTTTAGTCATAATTTTCTACTACCTCTGAACATTGAGATATTTCACTTGAGTCATCATTGAAGGGATTATCTGAGATGACTTGTGGGCTGGACATGACCTCAGTAAAGCCATATTCCTGACAAGAACAAATTTTACAGCTCCAGTGAAATTAAGTTGCTGGCCTGCTATTCATCACAGTCTTGTCTCCAGTCACTTCCAACAGAAAGTTATGTATCTGCTCAGAGAACATCTTTAAGTAAAAATTCTCTTTCATGTTCAACTTTCTCCTCACAAAATGTATTCAGTTTTGCAAAACCTTTTAGAGAATAATGGTTACCACATTCACCCGAGATATTTCTAAAAGTTCGCATGTTATAATTACCCAGTGAATATCTTGTGATGTCCAGACAACCTACAAGCAATCCATGTACAAACACTTGTGGGATAAGGAAAATATCAATCAACAGCTAATAAAGATATTATGTTAAACAGTTGAATCCAATGCAATGCATGCACTGGTTAATAATAATAAACAAGATCATATCCTTTATTGCTTCGTTTTGATGGAAAGGATGACAAAACTTAGTGCAATAGTTGTTTATCAGCATCAGACCCGTAAAAAACATAACAAACAACCCCATATAATTTCCATTGGGGTATATGCAGCTCTGTAATTTTTATGCTTTTGTTTTCTGTCTAGTGTATTCTTATATTTATAGGAATCTGTTGTTTCCTAGATGCAGCTGCCATTTTGCACTCAATTCAAATGCAGCCTGTTGCCGACAAAATCTACACTTTGCTGTTCCATGAAGAATTTACTTTTGTTCTTTCTTACTTGCTGTTTCCCCTTAATATAAAATAAAGTTCATTTGGAGTGGAAATATGTGGCTGCTCCTGTGTATGGAAAAATGTGAAAATTGCTATATGAAATGTATGGCTATTTATGTCTCTACCCGCACATAATTTCCCCCCCTCCCCAGGAAATATGAATCTCTCTATATTAAAGGGGTTCAATAAAGTACATTGCCACCACATATTATAGGTAGTTTCTCTATACACAAAACTGCACCCTGGCATTCCGGGCATGATGACTCAGGAGTTAAGCTAGGGGAAACATGTTAAACTGTGCCCTTCCTTTAGCAGCAGCTGTGAAGCAACATAAATTCTCCCCCACTTCCCATGCTTGTTGCTGATGGCAGCATCTGTGTGAGCTAGAACCTTGGCTATGTCTTCAGGTGGGATGACCATTTTTCCTGGAAGTCATTAAGTACTGCTAAGTGTGTTGTTAGGGTCCTCTGCCTAATGCTCAGGGTGGGTTGTGACAGAATATTTTTAGCCAAGCGGGCCTGGGATGGTAGGGAGTATGGGGAAGTGAGAAAGCTGTGGGGCTCCAGGCTGTGGAAGCAAGGGTTAATAGACAGAGCTCAGAAACACAGGGGCCCCAGAGGCTCCCTGAAGCCAGCTTGGACCACTAATAAAAAGGAGGACATTATCTCTGAGGCATTTCTGGGAGTGGAGAAGCAATCCTGTTTGGCTGATCCAGAGTGAGGTTGTTCTTCACCTGGGCAATCCTATCATGAGACCACATGTTGTTTTGTCTGTGTTTGGTTGTCTGAAGTTATACCAGACACCTCTGTGTTCTTGGGGAACCAGGGTGCAGTATCCAGCCTGACTCATGAAAGACACTCCCCACCCCCAGCCTCTGCTTAAACCAAAACCCATCAGAGAAAAAAACTTGCAGAGACCAGTGAAGGGCGTTGGGAGACACACCTAGACCCCTACTGACAAGGGTGACAAGAATAAGACATCTCCATTAGCATACAGAATGGAGAGCAGAGACAACTCCCCTAGCCTCATCTGCATGAAAGATGGGACAGGAAGACATTTCAATTTACATACAGAATGGAGAACAGAGAACCACACTGAATTCTGGGACCAGAAAAAGCAGGGAAGCACTGCATCATGGGAATCTCTGCTCCAGATGCTAATGAACCTATGTCTGCACACACCCAGCTCAGCAATTATCAGACCAATTCTAGTAATGAATCCTTAATTGATATCCAAATACTGAAGTAGCCTAGTTGCATTGTGAGCTCCCTGGAAGAAAACACCACCCATAGCCAAGAGTGATCAGCTCCTATTGTCTAGTCTAAAGAAAACCCTTGAGTCATCAGCTCACCTATAAACAAATCTAGTGTTCTCCCTTGAACCATTGTAATTTCTCTACAAAAATCCCTACTTACCCTCTAGTCAGGGTTCTGATGCTTAGATCCAAACTATGCATCAGTTCCACTGGAACTCCATCTTCTGACTGATCGTGCTGGGGGCTCTGCCTGTCTCCAGCATTCAGGACCCTCAGCTACCACCGTCACCTGGGAACCCCGACCAGTTCAAGCCTCATGGAGTGGGTGAGATCCCCCCCTCTTTCTCTCTCTCTGTTTTCCTTTCTACCTTAGGTATTAACCTTTAATCATGTATGTTAGGTTGGTTTAGTCCTCCTTGTGTAGTTATCACTATTATTCAATAAATAACTTCTATGGTTAAGTTGGTTGCTTCTCTCTCTCTTGCTGAACTTTACTCATTTGTGTTTTTAGCTTCCCCCATTCACTCTACAGCAACACTTCTTTTACCTAAGCTAAAGATCCCTGCAGCACCCAAAATACTGTGGGGTTTGCTCATCGAGTAGGTTACTGTGAGTACAATTGTGTTGGGGGAGTGGGGATAGGGACGTGATGAATTTGGGACGCATAAGGGTAACAGCTTGAAAGTGCTGCTTGACCAAGTCCAAGGAGCCCAGGGGCATATAAGGAGAGACAGCTTGAAAGTGCTGCTTCCTCCAGCCCAGTGAGTCCAGAGACATATAAGGGGTCAGCTTGACAGTGCTGATTGACCCGGTCCGCTCAGACTTGCTCTGTTAATGTACGTGTGGGTGTTCATCCAGTTCTGGGGTGGGAGTAACCCAGCCCTAGGAACCCTAGGTCCTGCAAGATAGCTCCATTGGGAGGGGACTTGCAGAAGGGAGAAGTAGAGCTCCATATGTAAACACAAGTGACACAAGCAGTACATTGACAGGATTACAGAACCCCCTTCCCCAGAGGAGTAACCCGAATAAATGCGCATACCCCAAAGTAATGGGCAAATCTGGTAACAGAAGAGCCTTCCATCTGAACAGGAGATGGGGCTCCAAAGACACATTTTTTTCTCTCAGCTTGCTTCTGAGCCTTGCTTTGTTTTGGTGAAAGGAGGAATTCCAAAAGATGGTTTTACTAGCAATCTGTTCACAAGTCTTGCTTATTTGTTTGAGGGGAAAAGAAGGAAATATAAAGGATATTGTTTGTTTTCAGCCTGGCTACAGGCTGCATAGTATTTTACCTTTACCACCATGGCCTGGCAAGAAGCTGTGCTTTGCTTTGAAGAAGTCAGGAGTCCCAAACATTGTGTATTTACAGCCTGGCTGCAGCCCTCACTTTACTTGCACTGAGGGAAAAGATGTGGTCTTAGGAAGGTTTTCAGGAAAACAATCCATGTGGCAGCCTTGTTCAGAGCATGAGGTGTAGGGTGACCAAGAGCTCCCCTTTTCCGTAGGCATGGTTGGCTGCTGTTGAAGTGCCCTCTCACACAGAGTGCTAAGTCCATCCCTGTTTTGCTCTGCTGTTGTGCAGGTGAGTTAGATGCTCCCTATACCCTCTTTTATGCACACACACACCCCCGCCCCACTCAGTGCAGCCACACAATGTAGGCTAGAATGTTGGCCTATATTGGTTGGTGATATTGACATGCACCTGTGCTCTTCTGACTCAATACACAGCTGTCCCATTTATTACCTTATTTTGAAATCAAATCACAAATAAAAGATTCAATGTAAGCTCTTTACTGTATAAAATCCAACTGAAATTCATTTTACATTTGTTTCCTAGCTGTTTTCAGGTACTATGAGAGTTAATGGTTTGAGTTTCAGGCATATATCAATTATCTTTGTACAAATAAGCTTTTTTCTTGTTCCACCATGTTCCTACTACTGTTATTTTACTTGATGTTTTCTGTCTTTCAGACACGCTAGGGAACTGTATGAGAGCATTTCACAAAGACCACAGGCAAAGTTCATAAAGCCTATTGGGGTACACTTGTGCTACCAGCTTCACTCCATTTATTCCCTTTCCTTCTCCTCTGAATGGTTCCCTTATATTTTCTTCCCTTTGTGTGGTGTAGGGTTTTTTTTCTGAGGGGAGGTGTTTAGGGTTTTTTTTAGAGGGAAGCTGATATTGCTATGTCTTGTCTCTGACTCCAATGCATTCATTGGCTTTGAGAGATCAATTAGTTTTTTTTACTAACAGAGCAAAAGATATCAAAGTATGCATCTTCTCTTTAAAAGCTGTTCTGGTTTTTGACTGACACATGTCACAGCATAGTTGGCAGGTCTGAGCCAAAAAGCCATTTTGTTATGCCGCACACTTTACTAAGAGGCATGCCAAAAATCATTAAATTCTACAATGCTAATTATAAAATGAATGCCAAAATATTTCAAGAGTGAAATGCAGCTGCAGTCCTCATGGACATTTTAGTTCAGGTGTCTCATACTCCCATTCTCTTCTGTAGGCTAAATTTCCTGGATGGACTATAGCTCCCATGATGCATCCACATGACAATCATGTTACCATGTGAGACTAAGTCCACCAGAGAAGCCTTCTCCAAAGACGTGAATTAGAGTGCAAGGCACCTGACCTACCACTCCCATGAGGCACTATGGCAACAGTTTAAAATCAAAATATTTAAGTTTTGGCCAAAATATTTCAATTTTCAGACATTCAGTCTTTCAATGAAAAGTATTTTTTTTCATGAAGACCCAATTTTCTCTTTAAAAACAGATTTGAAGAAAAAACTTTAGCCAGGCCTAATTATAAGTGAAGCTGGTGGTGACACCTACAATTAAAGTTGCCTATCATTTGATTACAAGCACCTGTTTTCTATTGCTTATAATTTTAGCAAAACTTTAACCATTTGGGCTGAAATTTTCCATGTCCGATTTCTGCATCAGCCTGAATTCCCTTAGAGGCAAAAAATGGTCCAGTCACTTCTGAGAACAAGGTTAGAGGAAAATATGCTAATGCTAATATTTTCCCCCTACCAATTTTTGAAGCGATCTAGTAACTCCATGTTTAGGAGCATATTATTGAAATTTGGCAGGAAGATTGTTTTGAAGTCAGAGAAGTGCCTTTTGTTATCCCAAAGGAAATCCACCCAGAGCTGGCAAAGTATTAAACCTTTTGAAACTGTCCTTTGCATATGCTCAGTGGAACTTGTTAGAGGATTGCTACTAAAATCTCAGAACATTCTAGCAGCACTAAGCACGCTTCCTAGGCCCCATAGACTTTGAATTTTGCCTGGTACAACACTGCCACCACAACACACCCTTTGGCATATAAAAAGGATTACTGGATTCGGAAACTGGAGGATACTATTAATTCTAGTCTCAGCTCTTTCATTTACTGGTATGAATAATTTTGTGCAAAATATATACTCTTTATTATTGGGCAGGCAAGTAACATTCTTTTACATTACAGAGGGAGTAACTGAGAGGCTACACAAGATCATTTCTTGCAGCGCTCAAACTCAAGCCTCATTCACTTACACACAATGTCTTCAGAATGAATGTGTCAACTCTGTGTGCTTGGCTGTGCTGTCTCTAAGCACTAGCCCCTACCCTTCTTCTCCAAGAAGAGAACCTGGCATGTCTGATTCCCAACAGTTCACTGCTGTTTAGCAAATAGTTGCATAGACCTTCCACAAAGCAGCCTACTACTGCTACCGACTACTCATTTATTTCAAGTGGTAGAGGTCTGGGCTGTGGATTCAGACTCTGCTGATTACTCATCTGTGAATGGGCAGTATCATTCCACATAATGGAATCTTATTGAGGGGATACTGCTTCAGCTCTGAATCAGAGGAAAGAATTTTGTGTCTGTTCTACATTTTTGTCCATTTTCATACAACAATAGTATCCACTCTGGTTTAGCCCAACAGGAGCTTGAGTAAGTAACTCTACCTCTATGTTCAGTTATCTTGGGGTTAT
Organism: Emys orbicularis; assembly: GCF_028017835.1. Taxonomy (NCBI): domain Eukaryota; kingdom Metazoa; phylum Chordata; order Testudines; family Emydidae; genus Emys; species Emys orbicularis. Next base: position 89,520,057 of record NC_088686.1, on the reverse strand, counting down.
GTCAATTTAAAGATCAGTTGTTTACTAAGCAATATAGCATATTGTATTTTAAAATCAGACAACCTCCGTGTAGTACAAAGTGTACCTTAAGTTATTATCTGCAAATAAACCTTTGTAATGAGGTTTTAGATCTATTGGTTGAGTGTTGATGATAAATTCTCTGTGGAACTGACTTCAACCCATTAAGCAAGCCGGCTCCTGCCATCGTGGTTGTTAATTTGACAGGACTGTGTCACATTAAGTAGAACAAACATGTTTTCACCCACTCAGCCATCCAGAACGGACATGGCTGTTACTCTAACAACTGGATATTGATTGGAATCATTCACCCCTTCTGACCTGGGGCTGGTATACAAAAATAGAGCCAGGGCTGATTAAGAAATTGCATGTGTTTTGGGCACATGTGTGCAGTGTTAACAGTACCCATAAATTTCAAGCTATTTGAATATGTGTCATGTTAATGGTCTGAGCACTGGATCTGTCACTCACTTCCTTCAGGGGCACTGAAGCCTCATTTATCTTGAATTATTTATTTTTCTATATTCATGTACCCATCTGGTCAGACTATACTTTTAGGGTTCACTGCCCCACATCCAAAAAATAACTTGGAAAACCTGCATCTACAATAAAATCTCTAATCGGGAAGCTAAAATCAAAAAATAATAAATGAGTAAAAGAAAAATTAGGATTTGTTTCCATTATAATCTAGGTAATGGTAAATAATTAAGTAGCTAGTAGTGGGTTAGTTTTATGCTTTCTTGACATAAAATTTATGATTTCTTACATTAATAAAAGTGAAGAAGAGGTAGAAAAGAATGTAGAAGTAGAGGATGCAGCTGCCACCATTCAGAAGGCTGAGCAGTTTTAGAGGACCAATACAAAATATATTACACTTCTTCCTCCAAGTTCAGTGGGCAAGGTTATTGTTTAGCTTACACACCCATTTGAGGGAGTAAAGGTGCATAAATTGTCCCCTCACTGCCCGGTGTGAGCCATATGCTCTGTGGCTCAAAGCACAGAGAAAAGAGAATCTTGGAGTGGGCAGAGCCTTAATTTTAGCCCTGAAAGCACTGGCCAGCCTTGATGAGCCAGCATGGAGGGGGTGGGATGCGGAGGGGAAGTAAGCTGCTTCTGCATAGATCAATGAGGGGGGGGATGTGTCAAATCATGAACCCCACTGTGAGTGTTCTGAAGCTAGTGCAATTGCATGCTACCTCTTATTCAGGGCTCTTTGTTATGTCACAGTCCAGATTACACATAAGATTATGTATTTGTTGCTGGGTTGTTTTTAATTTTCTTTTCTTTTCTTTTTGTGTTACAGAATGTTCATACTTATGTATTGCATTGATTTTATTAGACTGATTTTATTAAGTAAAAGATCATTTTGATGAATTTTCCCAGTTTCCCAGGATAACTCACTTAAAAGGGTCTCTATTTTCCATATGTGATTGCGCATTTAGTTAACCATTTGCTTTAGAATTACTATCACCGAAGATAGTGGAATAGCAGAGTACAAGAGGCTGATGATAAATTCTCACATGTGAATCCAAAAATATCAAACCCAACAGTCAGAGCTTGTCTGAAGATGTACATGCTTTTAAAAACCATAAAAGAAAGCCAAGCAGGAGGAAGGAGGGTCTAGAGACAAAATCTGTGTTGGTGAAGCGAACAGAGGGGGCTAACGCTGATTTTCTTACTCTAATATAGTTTCTGGTTCAGGGTTAGAAGAAAGCAACTCTTTCTGTGATGACTTGTCTCATGACACATTGAACACTTAGACATATGACATTACTCATATGAGTTGGCTAGCAAAGAGAGATGGTGCAGCTCACCTTATTGAGCTCTGCCATTGAGGAAAGAACTTTTTGGTTCTTCACTGCATATTCATAAGAAGCTAGTAAATAATAAAATTCAAAATAAATTTTGTTCATTGTTTCCAATCTGTAGAATTCTTATTGAAAATATTTTCATTTTTAAAACAAGTCATGTTGAAAAAAGCAATTTTTCACATTTTGAAACTGAAAATTTTTATTTCCAAAAATTATTGGGTTTGGGGGGGAAAATGTGTCTAAGCTAACCAATAATAATTGACAATATTTCCACACAAGCCCCATCCCCAGACAAATAGAAAATAAAAATGAAAAGGAGCTGAAAACAAGAAAAGAAAAGCTACGAAACCAGATGAATGATTATAAGAAAAGAAGAAAGATACAACCAAGGAATAAAAACAAAAAATGGAAAATAAGAAGACTTACAACTGAACACAAACCAAAAAGTTACAACAATAACAGCTGAAAATAACCATGACCAAGCTAGAAGAGTAAAAATGAAGATCAAATATGAAGACCAAATACAAAGACTGCAAAAGAAGGGGAGGGGAATTTAAAAATTAAAAAAGAGAACTTTTCACTTCCAATTTAAATGAAAAATATATTAAAAAATGTTTAAAAAACTATGTTTCATGAAGTTTAAAAAAAAAAAAAAATTCTCCCCAAAACTGTTTTAACTGAAAACATTTTGAGTAGCTCTGCTCCCAGTGCTTTACAATGACGAGGGAAGACACCGTAGGAAGTCTTTGTTCCACTAGTACAGTCTAGTGGAACTTGACCTTCTTTTACTATAGCTCATGAGCTGCAGACCAGTCTCAGGAAGATATTTTGATACGTTGCACTGCGGAAGTCACTGGGTTTCAGCTAAGTGGACATGCTGATGAAAACTGACTTTGGCATCATGGAGCTACAATGGCATTAAGGATTCATGGCGACTCTGCAGAGGAAGGCAGGCACAGAAACCTGACTGAATGCAGAATTAGTCACAAGGGAGACACAGGCACTGCTGTGAATCCAAAATAAGCAATGCATTACTTTTTCATGCTGCTGAGCTATAAATATATCAGCTCAGAAAATGAGGCTCTCTATTACAACAGGATTATCAGGGCAGAAGAGTTGTACTAAAGTATGTCATAGATAGATATAATGTATGTAAACAAAGCCATCCTTCACAACAAGATAAGAAGTTAACTATCTTAACTGCAACTATTGTATATCATTACTATAATTTTACAATGATGTTGAATTGTAATGAATTTACAATTTGGATATCCTCAAACACTTCTGCTATTGCTCATTTGTATGTAGATTTAATATTTTGCTTCATAAATAAAGTGATTCAAAATAATTATTTTCATTTACACTAGAATTATATTATTGACATTTTGCTTAGCAGACTACAGCCCCAGAAGACAATGACATTGTCTTTGAAACTTTCATGAGTCCTGTAAACAGAGCAGGCCAGATTCTTTGGTGTGATGCAATGCTTTGGTGTGATGCACTGCAGTTGCAGCACAATCTGACGCCAAGGCCAGGTCAGCTAGCCACAGGAAGATCACCGCCAGTGTAAAGGAATGATACATTAGTATGCTGCCTTCTATGTCAACCCTTTCCCTTTCGCTGGAATAAGGACATGACGGGGCAACAAAGAGGAGGAGGGAAGTCTGAGACTTACCTATACCCCACTGATCCCTGAGTGCTGTATTGATCTTTGGGGCCACCATTAACTGTATCTTAAAATACCTTTCAGGCTGCTGTAGTTACAACTCGTCTAGTGAACAGTTGGCCTATGATCAGGACACTGTAAAGGTCATTCCAGGCCTTTGGGTCATCATTCCAAAGCTCCATTGTGCTCTCCTTAACCATAAATGAGAATCCAGGCCAGCATGTCCAGAACAGCAGCTGCTGCAAAACTCTTCCTACAAACGCACTCTCCAATCTTTAAACGACTGTGCTTTGGCCATGTTCATACCCTTTTTGTGTCTGCTTTCTGGGACTGAATTTTACTGGCACAAGTATTTATAGAAAGGAGATTTCAAAGTTTCAGCATGGCTTTGTGGAAAATGAATTTTAAAGTCATACATGCAAGCATTTGTACCAGAGGTTCATGGGCATTAATCTAATGAAGAAACAGAAACAATACAATGTGACATTATTGAACAACCACCCCGAGCCAAACAGCAAATAGTAAATACAGTATACACCTGCTTATCGAGGTCCATTTAGCCTGGGTGACCTCTGAAAGTTTCAAGTAACCCGGTGTTTGGATAAATGGAAGCGTACTGTAACTAACATAGGGCTACATGGGGAATATACTGTGGACTCGAATAATTAGGAGTTTTTGGTTAAAGGGAATTTGTATAACTAGAATTATTCTGTACCGTTATTTCCAAAGAGCTGTTCATGATTGATCTATAGAGCTAGAATAATTCCCAGAAACATTTGGGGTCTGATCCTAAGACCATTAAAGTCAATAGGAGTCTTTCCATTAACTTATCATAGAATCATAGAATATCAGAGTTGGAAGGGACCTCAGGAGGTCATCTAGTCCAACCCCCTGCTCAAAGCAGGACCAATCCCCAACTAAATCATCCCAGCCAGGGCTTTGTCAAGCCAGGCCTTAAAAACCTCTAAGGAAGGAGATTCCACCACCTCCCTAGGTAACCCATTCCAGTGCTTCACCACCCTCCTAGTGAAAAAGTTTTTCCTAATATCCAACCTAAACCTCCCCCACTGCAACTTGAAACCATTACTCCTTGTTCTGTCATCTGCTACCACTGAGAACAGTCTCGATCCATCCTCTTTGGAACCCCCTTTCAGGTAGTTGAAAGCAGCTATCAAATTCCCCCATATTCTTCTCTTCTGAAGACTAAACAATCCCAGTTCCCTCAGCCTCTCCTCATAAGTCATGTGCTCCAGCCCCCTAATCATTTTTGTTGCCCTCCGCTGGACTCTCTCCAATTTTTCCACATGCTTCTTGTAGTGTAGAGCCCAAAACTGGACACAGTACTCCAGATGAGGCCTCACCAATGTCGAATAGAGGGGAATGATCACATCCCTCGATCTTCTTGGCAACAAGGGCACACTGTTGACTCATATCCAGCTTCTCATCCACTGTAACCCATTGGTCCTTTTCTGCAGAACTGCTGCCTAGCCATTCGGTCCCTAGTCTGTAGCAGTGCATGGGATTCTTCTGTCCTAAGTGCAGGACTCTGCACTTGTCCTCGTTGAACCTCATCAGATTTCTTTTGGCCCAATCCTCTAATTTGTCTAGGTCCCTCTGTATCCTATCCCCACCCTCCAGCGTATCTACCACTCCTCCCAGTTTAGTGTCATCTGCAAACTTGCTGAGGGTGCAGTCCACGCCATCCTCCAGATCATTAATAACTTCAGTGAGATTTGGATCAGGCCTGTAATAAATTAATCTGAAGCAATCACAACCTGCTCTCAGATATTCCATGAGGATTAAGTGGTTAAACTCATTAGATAAATTATTCATTGTGAATTATTCACTCAGCTCTAATCACACACACACACACACACACACACACATATATATATATATATATATATATATATATATATATATATATATATATATATATATATAATTTGTATAAAGGCCATCCTGGACCAGTCACCTCATACCCTGCTATTCCCTCATTGATTCTGTTTACCTTCAGGGCATGTTAAAAGTGCTATGTATTTCCTCAGTGTTTTCTTGAACTGGAGGAGGAATGAGTTGGGAAGGGACGGGTCCCTGTTTTATTTTGTGGGTTTGGGAGAATTTTACATGTCGATATTAGATCACTTTTGAATTTTTGAATGTATTTGTATGTTGTATTCTCAGTGTGCCTTGAGCTTTAGATATCACTTAGATAATTCATAGCTCCCAGAGCATTTTACAAGGGAAGCTAAATATCATTATCCCCAATCTACAGGCAAGGAAACTGAGGTGCAGGGACTGAAGTTACTTTCCCAAGGCTATATAGCAAGAGGCTAGAAACTATATAATAGAGATTAGAAACTTATCCACTGTACAACACTGCCTCTTTTTATTGGCATTAATAAAAGCCATCTCTATTTACTAGATATTCTTGTTTAGTTATTACATCTTTACTATGCACTTCTGCCATGCAGAGAGAAAGTGATTAAATTTAGTAGAAGTTGCCCTCTTGAAATTCCTCTTGATTTAAAAATATAGAGGGAAGCGATTATATTTATTATAATCCATGGGATATAAACAAAAAGACCCAAAATAGTGGATTTATAGATATAATTCCAACACAAAATACTGGGAGTGATTGTACTATCCCATTGCTATTGGGTCTATTTAAGTCAATAGGAGCTTTCCATTGATTATTTATTTGTATTATGGTAGTACTTAGTGGCCCCAAAACAAATTGTATGACGTGCCTAGAGGCCTAAATTTAGATTGGAGCCCTAATGTGCTTGACATTTTACAAACCTATTACAAAAGAGTCCCTGCCCTGAAGATCTTACAGTCTAAGTGGATAAAACATGCCAAGGAAGTAGTACTTATCCACATTTTACTCATGGGACTCAAAACACTTAGGGCATATCTACACTGCAATGTAAGCCCAGTGTTAGTAGAAATCAAGTTACCAGACCTTGATTTTGTTAATTTAGGGTTTGAGTGTCTACACTCATTCGTAATCCCAGGTTAGAAATTTTTGAACTCTAGGTCCCAACCTGGGGCTTCAGTGTCTTCACTGCATTATTCAGGCCAGAGTCCAACCACCCATATCTCAGGCTTCCTAACTTCCTCCCAAAATGTAGCTGCTCTAGCCCTTTGTTCATGGTGCAGTGTGGGAAAACTTGACTGTCCACCAAACTTGACTGTCCACAGGACAAAGAAAGTTGGCCCATGGGATTGTGGGAAACTTTTGGCAAACTCCCAGAACACAAGTTCAGTGGGGTTGCATATACACTGCAAAGCAATATGGCTTGAACCTGAATCCTAGCTTGACTGAGGCTTTGACCCTTCATCCATAGGGTCCTGGTACCCTTGATCTAAGCCCTGGGTTAATGTGATTTGTGTGTAGACAGAAGAGGGGTTAGGCTTGAGCCAGAGTTCAAACCCTGGGCTTACACTGCAGGTGTACATCTACACTGGAATAAAAGACCCCCAGCATAGTTGTGGCTGACCTGGGTCAGCTGACTTGGGCTCATGGGGCTCGGGCTAAAAATTGCTGTGTAGACATTTGGGCTTGGGCTGGACCCTGGGGCCCTCCTCCCTCACATGGTCCCAGAGCTTGGGCTGCAGCCTCTGCCTGAATGTCTGTAAAGGAATTTTACAGCCCCACAACCCGAGCCCTATGAGCCTGAGTCAGCTGACCTAGGCCAGGTGTGGGCGTTTAATTTCTGTGTAGATGTACCCACAATGATCAACACAAGACTTGCCCAAGGTCACGGAGGAAATCTGTGCTAGAGACAGGAACTGAACCCAAGTCTCTTGAGACCCAGTCCACAGGATCAACCCCACTGTGTTATGTTTGTAGGTTACCAGGCATCAATATAAAATATCTGTGATAGATCAAGAGCCCTTTCCTGCAGCCCCTACTCATAGGAGTGTTATAATTCTCCCCACCTATTACTATTTTCATTACTGAAAGTGACAAACTGTATGAAACGAACATGGCCTCATTTAAGGGAAATAAATGATAGATGTTGAGGCTGGTTCAACCAGGGTTCTGATCTTGACCAATCTTTCTTAGCCTGATTAAATCAAGCTTGGGCTAGGCTACCACAAAGATTTAGTGAATTTGATTAAATTGGAACACTTCCGACAACTACAAAATGGTGTATGCCTTTTCTGTGATATACTGCTCTACTGTTTTGCTCTTTCCCTGCCTTAATATCATCTGATTGAAAGAAACTATGCAGTCTCCAGTGAACATTGTAGCAGCAGCAGTAATTTGTTTTCATATCCTGTTAACAAGCATTAAAAAATAACTATTACTGGATAAAACAGGACTGAAAGTTTTCTTGATCTGTTTGATTGATTAGCAAAAATAATTCAGTAATTTAATATTTTGGAGTTTTCTGAAAAACACATGGGTCTGATTCTGATTTCACTTACAGCAGCTTTACACTGGTATAACTCCTATAACTTTAATAGAGTTACACCATTTACACTCTCCTTACAAAATATGACATGTGTATCCTCTGGGCTCCTTGGACTTGACTTCCTGTCACTAGAGTTTGAATATATCCATGGGCTCTGCTGAGCTTTCCCGGCTTGACTTGTCTTCATTCATGCTCAGAAGCCCTGTTGTGCATTTAGGTCTTGGCTCCTTAACTTGGGGGGGAGAGAGGGGAGTGAAGGTGTCTTCCAAGGCCACCCATTCATGGTGCCAAAATGTGCTATTGTTCTGAGGAGATTAAATAGATCTTCATAATATGATGCCTCCTCTCCTTCCATGTAGTGAAATAGCTAACATGGAGACACTTAAACTATCATCACTGGGTGTCTGAATTAACACCCATGAGGTTAAATGGGGGCAGTTCACATTATTCAGAGCTATTGTTTCAGGCTGTCCACAGATTCAGGCAGGCATTACTGCACTTGATTCATGTTTTCATGGTTTTATTTCTAACCATAACAGCTAGACTTTAAAATGAAATGTGAGCTGAGATTCTGGAGAAGAAGCTGTTTGGGGAGTTGTGCTGGTGTGCTATGCATAGCTTCATTGAAAACAAAAATGAATCTAAATATAGGGGGCGGGAAATAGAGAGCGGTCACAAGGAAGTTACCAGCTCATGTGGCATGCTAGCATTTACTGTACCAAGGTGATACCATGCACACAAAAGACAACCTGAGTATTTATTATTTTATCTAGTGCCAGCTGTCAGCATCTGTGCATTGATTTATGAAAGGACTAAATCTGTATAAGAAAAATTGTCCTTGCTGCTGCAGACATTCAATGCAGGAATGCTAAAATGCTGAAGCCTGCAAATGTCATTTTATCATGGTGGAATTTTAATGAGTTCTTGAAAGTGCAGCTCATTTCTTCATTCATCATAATGTGATCATTAAATAAAGAACTGATCATGAATGACATACATCCCCTTATATAGACAACTTTCATGTGAGCCATAGCTAGTAAATTCAGATTTGGAGCAGCAGCTAGAGGCAGCAGTGAGGAAAGAAAAAGGGGGCAGGCTTGCAAAGATCCCGTGAGATAATGAGAGCAACCCCACCTACAGCGATCAGTTTGCAGGGATTAATTTTGAGCAGCCTGGTAAGGATGATGAGAAGTGACCTGCCCTACAAAAAGAAGCAATAAGAAAACAAGATGTTGATTTGTGAAAATAATGGGCTGTGAGCAGTGAAAGAGAACAAGATCTGTTTTATCTTAAGTATTCATATGGCCCACATTACTCTGCTATCTGAGCACCTCAGAAACTATCATGTTTTTGATCCTCACAATACCCTTAGGAGCTAGGGAAATAGTCTTATTCCCAGTTGGGAACTGAAGCAGAGAGAGGCTATGTGACTGGGCTGCAGTCACAGCAAAAGCTTGTGTCTGAGAAAGGAATTGAACCTAGGTTTCCTAAGGCATGGCAAGGTTAGGCTAGTGCCCTAACCACTGGACCATCCTGCCTGTTTAAAATACAGCCAATATTTTCTACATCACTCCTACCACATGGCAAAGGGACAGCCACTAGGGGAAGAATTAGAAGGGAGTTGCCCCTCTCTGTCTTTTTATTATCCTGTTATTTCACCCTCAGAACAGCTCCAGGGGAACTATTCTTTCTCACTCTTTGGTCCCTCTAAGCATTTCTTTTATGTGGCTGTATATGTTCATGGTGCTACAGTAAATTATTCTGATCAGTGTCCTGCTCTATCCATGTACTTCATGCAGTGTGCTCAGAGACATGAAATAAGTGCAGGAAGGAGGGGGAGAGGATAAAGCAACAGAAAGGGATATTAGAGACTGGCACACCAGGCCAGGAGTCCTTACACCAGGCAGATGGCAAGCCTAGTTGCTGGTGTTACACTTTCAAGGTAGTTATCATGAACTGTCATCAATACATCCTGCATCTTTTTAATATAGATTTTATTTTAGATAGTTACAAGGGAATAAAGAAAACTGAAAAAAGGGTGATAGCAATACAGCTATAACAGAATGTAGGCAAGGTGTTTACAATCATATGATAATGGAATCCATTGCTTCAGGTAGGTGGAACAGTCAGGAAATAGAGAATTAACTTCATTGTGACACAGTGTGCCAGTAAGATACAACAAACACCAAAGGCCTATTCCAACACCCTTACTCTAGTTTAGGAGTCTAACCTACCCCATTGAGTAAGATTCTACTGAATGTGACCAAGAGTATGAGAATCTGGCCCTAAATTAGGTGGTTTTGCTGCCATAGTATCTTAGGCTAGGTCTACACTACAGGGGGTGAGGGAGTCGACCTAAGATACGCAACTTCAGCTACGCGAATATCGTAGCTGAAGTTGCGTATTTTAGGTCGACTTACCTGGCTGTGAGGACAGCGGCGAGTCGACCGCTGCCGCTCCCACGTCGACTCCGCTTCCGCCTCTCGCTGCGGAGGAGTTCCGGAGTCAATGGCAGAGTAATCGGGGATCGATTTTATCGTGTCTACACTAGACGCGATAAATCGATTCCTGATAGATCGATCGCTACCCGCCGATCCGGCGAGTAGTGAAGACGTGCCCAATATCAACATGTTTTTTTAAAAGTTTTCCAGATTGAAAAATATTATTCATTTTTACTTTGTTTCATGCAAGACAGTTTTTCCATAAACGGTATACCCCATGCTTCCCAGCATTCTGTAGTAAATCCTGAATTTTTAAAGGCCAGATTATGTGGTTCACCGAAACTACTGACCTAATTAGTGTATACTTTTTGTGGACCTACAAACTAAAAATTACAATGTAGCTATTTGTAAGTCACATAGCAGGGAATAAGTTCCGTACTCATTGCCACAGAGTGTAGCGTCACTTTAAAAACAGCACAATAGTTTACATACATCTCAGTTATACTGTAGATTTTTTTACTGATGACTTTTTGTCAGCTCCTTGATGTAACATCCTTTTCAACCAATTCTGCAATCTTTGGATTTCGTGTTTGTATGCGTAGTAATACACTTTTCATGTACAGTATTTCCAGCATGGCATAAGCATGCTTATATATATAGATAGATTCATAGATTCTAGGACTGGAAGGGACCTCGAGAGGTCATCGAGTCCAGTCCCCTGCCCTCATGGCAGGACCAAATACTGTCTAGACCATCCCTGATAGACATTTATCTAACCTACTCTTAAATATCTCCAGAGATGGAGATTCCACAACCTCCCTAGGCAATTTATTCCAGTGTTTAACCACCCTGACAGTTAGGAACTTTTTCCTAATGTCCAACCTAGACCTCCCTTGCTGCAGTTTAAGCCCATTGCTTCTTGTTCTATCCTCAGAGGCTAAGGTGAACAAGTTTTCTCCCTCCTCCTTATGACACCCTTTTAGATACCTGAAAACTGCTATCATGTCCCCTCTCAGTCTTCTCTTTTCCAAACTAAACAAACCCAATTCTTTCAGCCTTCCTTCATAGGTCATGTTCTCAAGACCTTTAATCATTCTTGTTGCTCTTCTCTGGAACCTTTCCAATTTCTCCACACCTTTCTTGAAATGCGGTGCCTAGAACTGGACACAATACTCCAGCTGAGGCCTAACCAGAGCAGAGTAGAGCGGAAGAATGACTTCTCGTGTCTTGCTCACAACACACCTGTTAATACATCCCAGAATCATGTTTGCTTTTTTTGCAACAGCATCACACTGACGACTCATATTTAGCTTGTGGTCCACTATAACCCCTAGATCCCTTTCTGCCGTACTCCTTCCTAGACAGTCTCTTCCCATTCTGTATGTGTGAAACTGATTTTTTTCTTCCTAAGTGGAGCACTTTGCATTTGTCTTTGTTAAACTTCATCCTGTTTAACTCAGACCATTTCTCCAATTTGTCCAGATCATTTTGAATTATGACCCTGTCCTCCAAAGCAGTTGCAATCCCTCCCAGTTTGGTATCATCTGCAAACTTAATAAGCGTACTTTCTATGCCAATATCTAAGTCGTTAATGAAGATATTGAACAGAGCCGGTCCCAAAACAGACCCCTGCGGAACCCCACTCGTTATGCCTTTCCAGCAGGATTGGGAACCATTAATAACAACTCTCTGAGTACGGTTATCCAGCCAGTTATGCACCCACCTTATAGTAGCCCCATCTAAATTGTATTTGCCTAGTTTGTCGATAAGAATATCATGCGAGACCGTATCAAATGCCTTACTAAAGTCTAGGTATACCACATCCACAGCTTCTCCCTTATCCACAAGACTCGTTATCCTATCGAAGAAAGCTATCAAATTGGTTTGACATGATTTGTTCTTTACAAATCCATGCTGGCTGTTCCCTATCACCTTACCACCTTCCAAGTGTTTGCAGATGATTTCCTTAATTACTTGCTCCTTACTTGCTATTATCTTCCCTGGCACAGAAGTTAAACTAACTGGTCTGTAGTTTCCTGGGTTGTTTTTATTTCCCTTTTTATAGATGGGCACTATATTTGCCCTTTTCCAGTCTTCTGGAATCTCTCCCGTCTCCCATGATTTTCCAAAGATAATAGCTAGAGGCTCAGATACCTCCTCTATTAGCTCCTTGAGTATTCTAGGATGCATTTCATCAGGCCCTGGTGACTTGCAGGCATCTAACTTTTCTAAGTGATTTTTAACTTGTTCTTTTTTTATTTTATCTGCTAAACCTACCCCCTTCCCATTAGCATTCACTATGTTAGGCATTCCTTCAGACTTCTCGGTGAAGACCGAAACAAAGAAGTCATTAAGCATCTCTGCCATTTCCAAGTTTCCTGTTACTGTTTCTCCCTCTTCACTAAGCAGTGGGCCTACCCTGTCTTTGGTCTTCCTCTTGCTTCTAATGTATTGATAAAAAGTCTTCTTGTTCCCCTTTATTCCCGTAGCTAGTTTGAGCTCATTTTGTGCCTTTGCCTTTCTAATCTTGCCCCTGCATTCCTGTGTTGTTTGCCTATATTCATCCTTTGTAATCTGTCCTAGTTTCCATTTTTTATATGACTCCTTTTTATTTTTTAGATCATGCAAGATCTCGTGGTTAAGCCAAGGTGGTCTTTTGCCACATTTTCTATCTTTCCTAACCAGCGGAATAGCTTGCTTTTGGGCCCTTAATAGTGTCCCTTTGAAAAACTGCCAACTCTCCTCAGTTGTTTTTCCCCTCAGTCTTGATTCCCATGGGACCTTACCTATCAGCTCTCTGAGCTTACCAAAATCCGCCTTCCTGAAATCCATTGTCTCTATTTTGCTGTTCTCCCTTCTACCCTTCCTTAGAATTGCAAACTCTATGATTTCATGATCACTTTCACCGAAGCTGCCTTCTACTTTCAAATGCTCAACGAGTTCCTCCCTATTTGTTAAAATCAAGTCTAGAACAGCTTCCCCCCTAGTAGCTTTTTCAACCTTCTGAAATAAAAAGTTGTCTGCAATGCAGTCCAAGAATTTGTTGGATAGTCTGTGCCCCGCTGTGTTATTTTCCCAACATATATCCGGATAGTTGAAGTCCCCCATCACCACCAAATCTTGGGCTTTGGATGATTTTGTTAGTTGTTTAAAAAAAGCCTCATCCACCTCTTCCACCTGGTTAGGTGGCCTGTAGTAGACTCCTAGCATGACATCACCCTTGTTTTTTACCCCTTTTAGCCTAACCCAAAGACTCTCAACACTTCCATCTCCTATGTCCATCTCTACCTCAGTCCAAGTGTGCACATTTTTAATATATAAGGCAACACCTCCTCCCTTTTCCCCCTGTCTATCCTTCCTGAGCAAGCTGTATCCATCCACACCAACATTCCAATCATGTGTATTATCCCACCAAGTTTCAGTGATGCCAACAATGTCATAGTTGTATTTATTTATTAGCACTTCCAGTTCTTCCTGCTTATTACCCATACTTCTCGCATTTGTATATAGGCATCTAAGATACTGGTTTGATCTTTCCTCCCAGTTTTGTCCTGACCCTCCTTTCTCTCTGCCAATATAGCCCACACTCCCTCTCGTTTCCGACCCATCTCCCAGGTCTCCATGTTCCCCACTTACCTGTGGGCTTTGCTCACCTGTCCCCGTCGAACCTAGTTTAAAGCCCTCCTCACTAGGTTAGCCAGTCTGTGTCCAAATAGGGTCTTTCCCCTCCTCGAAAGGTGAACGCCATCTCTGCCTAGCAGTCCTTCCTCAAATAGCATCCCGTGGTCTAGGAAGCCAAAGCCCTCCTGGCGACACCATCTTCGCAGCCAGGCATTCACCTCCATGATGCATCTGTCTCTGCCCGGGCCCCTACCTTTGACAGGAAGAATCGAAGAGAATACCACCTGCGCTCCAAACTCCTTCACCCGTACTCCCAGAGCCCTGTAGTCACTCTTGATCCGCTCAGTGTCACACCGCGCAGTATCATTTGTGCCCACATGGATGAGTAGCATGGGGTAGTAGTCAGAGGGCTGGATAATCCTCGACAATGCCTCCGTAAGTCTCGGATACGGGCTCCCGGCAGGCAGCATACCTCCCGAGATGAAATGTCAGGGCGACAGATGGGCGCCTCCGTCCCCCTCAGCAGAGAGTCTCCGACCACCACTACCCTACGTTTCCTATTCGCAGTGGTGGCAGCAGACCTCCCAGCCTTAGGGGTACGAGGCTTCTCCTCCTTTACTGTAGGGGGTGATGCCTTCTTTCCTGTATCAAGAAGAGCATAACGGTTACCTATTACCACAGTGGAAGGGTTCGGAGCAGGGGTGGAGCACTGCCTTCTGCCAGAAGTAACCAGCTGCCAGTGTCCACCCTGAGCCATCTCCTCCTCCACCAGTGGTGTATCAGCAGTCCTGTGTACTGGGACAGCTACCTCAGCTGTCTCCACATGGACACTGTCCAGGAATTGCTCGTGGATTCGGATGCTTCTCAACCTAGCCACCTCCTCCTGATGGATAGATAGATATCATAAAGGAGTGAAAACATCAGGCACTGGTTAGTCCCTAGTATTATTATTGGAATATGAAGCTTTTCATTCATAGGCCACAGATTGAATCCAGTCCCAGAATTATTATTGTCCCTGTGGTATATGAAATCAGTTGATGGGCTTGGGCTTGGTCCAGTTCCTTACGGGCAGTTGTCCACATCATACAAACTCCTGCCATGCCTGTACAAATTGGCATGCTTGTTAACAGAGTAATTTTAAGGAAGATGGCTATTGAGGTGGAGCTTTTTGGTTAGAATAGAGAGAGATTGCAACAATGTCCATGAGAATTCACTTTCACCTATATTCAACATCCTTTACTCAGACACTGAGAAATCCAATGGGGCTCTTCAAAATGAATGGAGCCATTTTAAAGGTGAAGGTTAGTTTTGGTTGGCTGTTTGTATTTTGATAAAATCCAATTTGCTTAAGGAAAACCAAAACAAAACTTACAGGCATTTTTCCATGGATAGTTTGTACATGTGGTCCAATATATTTTTAAGGGTCAAGGATCTTACTGATGTGGGCATACAAGAGAGAGCTATTGTTTATGTTTTGTGAATTTACTAATGGCCAGATTCTGAAATCCCGATGCTGAGTGCCCCTTATTCCATGAGTATTCCCAATGAAATTCATAGGGTTACTTCATGATATAATGGGCTTCAGAACATAAGTAAGGAAAGAAAATGTTTAGCTTCTGTTTCTTTCCTCCCATATTGCTATAATTACAGGACAATTTTGCCTTTTCAGTTAGTGTCATTTGTTTTCTTTAATGGTGCTACATGAGAAGACACATATGACCTCACATCCTGTGAATGAACTATTCAAATCCTCTATCTTGGCAGGGGGTTAGACTAGATGACCCTTGCGGTCCCTTCTAACCCTATGATTCTATGATAAGGTTTTTTAAAGAGCTCTGTCTCTTTAAGAGCTGGAAAACATGTATCCCACTGGGAATCTTGCTGTCTGAACAGGCATCTTGGCTTTAAACACTGACTAATGTCTTGTAAATGAAGCCTGCTATTTGGTCATTCTTTTGGTCCATTAGTAATTCACAATCCATTGCTATTCATAATGCTATCTGTATTGAACCCCATGTAGAGTGCATTGCAAAATGTTAGTAAATCTGCCCTTTGAAGGCTATTAGTTAAGCAATAAATCAACAAAGGGTGTGTGGGGCTGTGATGAAATTATCATAGTCCAGCATTGTTAGACCATATGAGGCACCATCAGAGGACTCTAATTCCTCCGAGGAAAACTAATTTATTACAGCAACATTCTCTGAATTTCCTTTATTGGTACAAAAATTATTGTGACAGAAAATTTGGCAATGAACAGCAGTATTAGCATTGTTAAATATTTCCTTTGGTTGATTTATCTTTTCAGAACTCATACCAGCTAATATCAACATTAAATGAAACCTTTCATAATATACAGCTATTTAATACACAAATTTGGCATCATATATTTTTAAAATGGGAGATATAGCAAAAGCAAAAAGTCCTGGTTGATTTCAGTATTTATATTAAGACTAAAGGACTTCATTTTTATTTTTTAAAAGACAGAAGACTTTAACAGAACAATTGTTTAGTATCATATACTATAATTATGCTGGCTAGACAGTTTCTTTAAAATCCCCATTGTCATGTGCTCATAACAATGCAAAAAAATTTTTCTTTGGGACTGAAACATTCAAGCTTGAGTAGAACATGGGCGAATGGGATTCTGCCCCCATCTCTGGCACCTAATATATTTCTCTGTCTATAGGGAGAAGTGTAAACAGATTGCAAGGGCTTGGAGGAAAAGTCCCCGGAGAAGGTGTGCATAGAGCTGCCTTAGGTATCCCTATGCTGCACCAGGCCCTGTGCAGATGCCTCCTGGGGGTATATCTGGGGGCAGAAAGGCACCTGTCAGAAGCAGGGCCAAGGTGCATGCATGCCACTATGAGTATTCAAGCTTGCATAGCACAGAGTACCTGCTGTGTTTTTTGAGAGAGTGAGGGACTCAATAAAAAACCTTCTGCCATTGTTGTGTCAGGCTAAGGTGATTAAAAAATGTCAAGGCTGTATCCCTACTTTGAACTTTAGGGTACAAATGTAGGGGCCTGCATGAAAACTGCTAAGCTTATCTACCAGCTTAGCTCTGGTCCCGCTGCCACCATTCTCGATGGATTCCCTCCCTGGGAAGCCTTGAGAAACCTTTCACCAATTCCCTGGTGAATACAGATCCAAACTGCTTGGATCTTAAACAAGGAGAGATTGACCCTTCCCCCCTCATTCCTTTCGGATATGCATCCGAAGAAGTGGGTTGTAGCCCACGAAAGCTTATGCTCTAATAAATTTGTTAGTCTCTAAGGTGCCACAAGTACTCCTGTTATTTTTTTAAAAAACTGTTGTTTGTGTTTTGAAAAAATTCTACCCACACTTTCTAGTGGGTCTGTGTCAAAAGTAGAGGAAGCTTTGTTAACTTTGGAGTGGATGAAAATAAGGACGTTGTAGGCAATTGAAAAGTGAGTTCTGAACATAATTTCAAGAATCCAGATGTGAAAACACTTAAGAAGTGATTGTTTAATTTTTATTTTATTTTAATGGCGACTTTACTGCAAAACACATGTACGGAAGGGGTGGTGGGTAGGTGCTGACTGCTGGGAGGCAATTTTGGGAAAATCTTCACATTGTATGTGTTCTGGTTCATGGTTACAATTGAATGAATTTATCTGATGTTTTTGACCTTTTTTCTTGTCCATCAAATTATACAGGAATGGACTTTTAGTTTTTCAAATTAAGGACGAGCTCCTGCAAACATTTAGGGTATGTCTACACTGCAATAAAAAACCCACAGCTGGCCCACACCAGCTGATTCGGGCTTGCGGGCCTTGGGCTGCAGGGCCGTTTAATTGTGGTGCAAATGTTCCGGCTCAGGCGGCAGCCCAAGCTCTGAGATCCTCCCACCTCGCAGGATCCTAGAGCCTGGACTCCTGCCTGAGCCTGTAAGTCTACTCTGCAATTAAACAGCCCCACAACCCAATCCCTGTGCCAGAGATGGGGGGCAGAATCCCACTTGCCCAAGTCAGCTGGCATGATCCAGCCACGGATGTCTAATTACAGTGTAGACATGTTCTCAGACACATGTGATATTACACATAGAAGTAAAATTGCTCACATCCATGTGTGCAGGATTAGACCCATATGGTGAAAATAAGCCAGTACAGTGTACCAGCTACCGGACCAGCTTCCCCAGGCCGCAATTTAAAGGGCTTGGGGCTCCCAGCAGCTGCTGGAGCCCCGGGTCCTTTAAATTGCTGCCAGAGCCCCGCTGCCGGAGCCTCTGGGTAGCGGAGGTGGCCAGGATCCCCGGGGCTCGGGCGGCGATTTAAAGGGCCCGGGCCTCTGCTGTGGTAGCAGCAGCTGGGAGCCCCGGGCCCTTTAAATCACTGCTCGAGCCCCCGGCCGCTGCTGCTACCCCGGGGCTCTGGCAGCAGGGCTCAGGCGGTGATTTAAAGGGCCTGGGACTCTGCTGCGGTAGTGGCAGCTGGAGCCCCAGGCCATTTAAATCTTGATTTATAGGGCCCGGGGCTCTAAAGGTCCCGCCCCTTCCGGTTGAGGCCATGCCCCTTCTGGTTGAAGCCCTGCCCCCTGCTCAGGACTCAGGTGTACTGGTAAGTTACTTACCAGTTACTTTCACCCCTGCCCATATGACTGAATTTTTAAAAGCTGTCATCACCTTGCAGCTCCCATTTTTCTCCATTTTTCCATGACCAATATATCCCATACTTCCCTGTACTGCATAGCAAGTTCTGTATATTTTGAAGCCAGAATGAAAACATTGAAAGCAACTGGGTGATGGGAACTTTTGAAAATCTGGCTAACTTGACCTATTTGAGTAAAAGCAGTTGGGAATCAGTCCTGTACTGGTAAATCAGATTTTTAAATAGTGGGCAAGATTGATTTATTGGGAGCACCTCGAGTTTATGAGAGAGACGAAACTGTTCCTAGTTAGGACAATAAATCTTCAAAAGGCTTCATTTTACTCCAGCTTGTACTTTGCCTTGGCATATTTTTTTCCAGACAAAATACCAACAGCAAAATTCTGTTTTCAGATACCAACATGTGACTCCCATTAACTAGCTGAGATCAAGAAACTTAAAACGCTCCATTAGAATGATTCCCCACTTTCCCAAGAGGCATGGCCACAAATTAGATAGCAACTTTAAGTAAGGAATTACTTACTACTACCTGAAAATATTAAGCTCCTGAAAAAACATCACCATCCTTAAAAAAAAAAAAAAAAAAGTTTAATTTTGAACGGTGGCCCAGAGGCATAGCAGGGTTGTACTCCAAATTACCATAGATGAATTTGATGCCCTGAGGTTGTGTTAGTTCAGATTGATTGAAACATCAGTCAGGTTTAATCATGATGGTTGCGAGAAAGGAATATAAATTGTAAACAGAATGGTAGTGCCAAATAGGATGATCAATAAATAAGCGCTCACAGAAATCTGAAGTGTTACATTTTACATGAACTATGAACTCACTTCATAGTAGCTGTGCTAAAATGGCTGTGATTCATAGCAGGAGGGACTGATTAACATTGTTTATGACATTTTATTAAAGTAAGTTGAACTTCATTTTTCAAAATCCTGGTCACACTCGCTATTTTTATTCAGTTCCTTTGAAAGCATTTCCTCAGAATAAATCCCATGATTTTTTCTTTGTGTGAATGGAATTGAGACTTTTAGTTAAAAAATAATGAACAGTAATTAGGGCATAAATTATTTAAAGGCCTTGTAGTTTAAGCAGACATAAAACCTGGCAGGCAATTAAATTCATGGCTAGCTCTGGGGGATATTGGTGGAAACAGGTGGAAATAAGTATTTTATGAAACCTGAAGACAAGCTTGAGGGCTCAGGAGATGGTGGTGTGTGGATGCAAACTGGCATTTTTCAATCTAAAGCTGGTTTAACAAGCTATTTGGGAAACCTTATTGCACTAGTGTGCATGTCCCCTGTGGGGTATCGTGAACCCAAAGCTTCTCATTTAGGGCTGCAGATGGGGAACAGCTAGCTAGCTCTGTGAAAGCTTTCTCAGGCGTCCATCTTTTGTGCATAGAAATATCTGTGAAATGCAGCCCAACATTACAGATGCTGTGAAATCAAAGCAGCGTGAACAGTGTTTGGATAAATAAGCAAAGCTTACCAGCATTTATTAATATTGTTAATGGCGTAGTGCTAAAGGCTCTGCTACAATGAACCTACACCAAAATGGAAAGTTTACACTGCTTAAATATTACTAAAATCTTGCCACAGAACTGAAAAAAACTTACCTTGGCCTTTTGTTTTCCATGATAGATGTTTTAATACTTATCTATCTTCAGTATACTAACATCATTCCAGTTAATAAATAGCTTAGGAAATAGTGGGATACATTATCCCTGGAAAAATGTACAGGAATTTGAAAAAAATAATTCAATTAAATAGACACATAGCTCCCCTTTGTCAGCTGTATAGACCATTACTGTGCAATGCATACAAATCTACAAGACTTGTTGTCCTTTCTTCTAATTAAATATGGATTATTGTAAATAATAGTGATATCTCCTTTCAATATGGCCTAGCAAACTAGTATAATAAGTGTATATATAAGCTGTGATTTTGCCAGATGCTTTGGAATGATGCACCTCCAAAGGACTTGATCCTCTGCTGTGAGGGAAAGAAAGTCACAAGTCCATTATGCAACCAAGGCTAGGCCCTCATCTGGTATAAACTGGCATAACTGTATGAATTTAGAGCTCTGATAATTTACCCCAGAAGAGGATCTGGCCCATAGTGTTCAGCTATGCACTCCCCTCTTGGGGCCTGATCCTACAAACACTTAACACCCCAGGTGTAGACATAACCCTCAGTAGCTTTTCTCACCTGCCTAAGTATTTGCAGGATTAGAACCTTAGGTTTTACTCCTAGTAATAATTGGGAGGGGTATCTTGGCAGCCTCCTAACTGTGCTCTTATTAATGCCAGATCAGCTTCTCCCCATTATTGTTAACACTGTAAACCTTAACTAAGGCCTTGTCTACACTACGAGAGTACTTCGATTTTAGTTAATTCGACTATGTGGAATCGATATTACTAAGTCGAACGTGTGTGTCCACACTAAGGACAGTAATTCGACTTTGTGAGACTTTGTGAGTCCACACTAACGGGGCAAGCGTCGACATTGGAAGCGGTGCACTGTGGGCAGCTATCCCACAGTTCCCGCAGTCCCCGCTGCCCATTGGAATTCTGGGTCGAGCCCCAAATGCCTTCTGGGTAAAAAAATGTGTCGAGGGTGCTTTTGGGCGCCTGTCGTCATCCGTCCGTCACTCACGCCCTCCTTCCCTCCCTCCCTGAAAGCGCCGGCGGGAAATCAGTTCGCGCGCTTTTCTGATTACTGACAGCGCGGACGCCACAGCAGTGCGAGCATGGATCCCGCTGCGACCATCGCTGCAGTTGTGGCAGTTCTCAACGCATCGCAGCTTCTCCTCCACCTGTACCAGAGGCAGCTGCAGATCAATCATGAGAGGAGGCTACGGCACCACCGTGACGGCATGAAGTCGGACACTAGCTCCGACCTCTCTGAGAACATGAGACCCAGCGCCCAGGACATCTCGCTGTCACTGGGTCTTGTTGATACTGTTGAACGGCGATTCTGGGCCCGTGAAACAAGCACGGAATGGTGGGACCGCATAGTGCTGCAGGTCTGGGATGAATCCCAGTGGCTGCGCAACTTTCGCATGCGGAAGGGGACTTTCCTCGAACTGTGTGAGTTGCTGTCCCCTGCCCTGAAGCGAAAGGACACCCGGATGCGGGCAGCCCTGACTGTCCAGAAGCGAGTGGCCATAGCCCTCTGGAAGCTCGCAACGCCAGACAGCTACCGGTCCGTCGCTAACCAGTTTGGCGTGGGCAAGTCTACCGTGGGGGTTGCTGTTATGCAAGTAGCCAAGGCAATCGTCAAGCTACTGCTATCCAAGGTAGTGACCCTGGGAAACGTGGAGCTCATCAGAGATGGCTTTGCCGAGATGGGATTCCCAAACTGCGGTGGGGCTATAGATGGGACTCACATCCCTATCCTGGGACCGGACCACCAGGCCAGCCAGTACATCAACCGAAAGGGCTACTTTTCCATGGTGCTGCAAGCACTGGTGGACCATCGGGGACATTTTACCAATATCTACGTTGGATGGCCTGGCAAGGTTCATGACGCTAGGGTGTTCAGGAACTCTGGTCTGTTTAGACGGCTGCAGGAAGGTCTTTACTTCCCGGACCACAAAGTAACTGTTGGGGATGTGGAGATGCCTACAGTCATCCTCGGGGACCCTGCATACCCGCTAATGCCCTGGCTCATGAAGCCCTACACTGGCGCACTGGACTCAGGGAAAGAACTATTCAACTACCGGCTCAGCAAGTGCAGAATGGTGGTGGAGTGTGCTTTTGGCCGTCTCAAGGGGAGATGGAGAAGCCTACTCACTCGCTGTGATCTCAGCGAGACCAATATCCCCATTGTGATAGCTGCTTGCTGTGTGCTCCACAATTTGTGTGAGAGCAAGGGGGAGACCTTTATGGCGGGGTGGGAGGTTGAGGCAAATAGCCTGGCTTCTGATTACGTCCAGCCAGACAGCCGGGCGATTAGAAGATCCCAGCGGGACGCGCTGTGCATCAGGGAGGCTTTGAAAGCCAGGTTCCTGACTGAGCAGGGTCTCCAGTGACTGTTTACTTTGTGGACACAGATGCTGAACCTGCCCCCGTTTCTTTACCCAGTTACTGTTGACTATCCTTCCAAGTTACATACCCCCTTCCCCACCTTCCCAACAAATAAAATCTGTTCCGTTTTGTTAATGAACAAGGTTCTCTTTCTTACTGTTTTCGCGGGAATGTTTTAAACCGGGGACGCAGACTGTGGCGGGGGGCGGGTTTAGTGTTTTGATGCAAATGATGCTTCTAAACTCCGGGAATGACAGGCTCCGCAGTGCTGGATTGGTTGTTTCAACGCAGCCTGCCAGCAGTCCTGGGCGGGACTGCATGTATGTGTCGGCCAAGTGACTTTCTGGCAGGGGGCGGAGGGTAACAGATCCCCTGCTGCGTGGCTCTGTGATCCAGGATAAGGACCGCGGCATAAGATCTCTAACTGCCCTCCCCTGCCACAAAGTCACAGATCAACCCCCTCGCACCCCAGAACATGAAAAACGCCTCCCAGACTGACCAGGGTAACTGGTGACTGTACTGTGTATGTGTCCTGATGCTGGACCTGCCCCCGCCTCTGTAGCCTGCTACAGGTGACTGTCCTGTCCAAGTAACAAACCCCTTCCCCCCCTTCAGACAGAATCCCCTGTAAAAGACACTCTCGGAAACAGTACTTAACAGAAACAGATGTTTTATTATGAACCGCACATGAAAAGGGGGGGGGGAGGAAACTTGGACGTGGGCTATTGTGAGATGGGTAGGAAAGGACTTTTCAAACTTTGGAACGAGAGCCTTCCATTGCTGCAGCAGTGTGCAGGAGCCGACTGAAAGTTTTAACGGCCCTTGCCGCCCCTCCTTCTTTGGACTTTTGGTGAGGGGGGTGTGGGACTTGGTGGTGGGGGAGGGCGGTTAGAGATAGACAGCAGCAGGGCTCGGTCCTCCGGTCTTGCAGAACATCCACTAGGCGCCGGAGCGTCTCCGTTTGCTCCCTCATTAGTCCAAGCAGGGTTTGAGTAGCCTGCTGGTCCTCCTGGCGCCACCTCTCCTCCCGTTCCATGACTGCTCTGTGCATTTGTGACAAGTTCTCCCTCCACTGTGTCGTCTGGGCTGCCTGCTCTCGTGAGCACTCCATAAGTTCATAAAACATGTCTTCCCGCGTCTTTCTCTTCCTTCTCCTAATCTGCGCTAGCCTCTGGGAGTGTGATGCCAGGCTGGGTTGGGAGACAGTCGCAGATGTGTCTGTGGGAATGGGAAAAAGGGAGTAAATTCCTGAGACAGATAAATGAAGTTGCTAACAAAGAACATAGTCTTTCTCTGTGAACCACACCATGCACTGGACCTTTCACATGCGCACTCAGGACAAGGTCGAATTTTCTGCCCTCGCCTTCATTGCCTGGGGTCCTGCAGTTGCGATCAGAGAAGCGTTGCAGGACACCTCTACCTCTGTTGCAGGAAAACATGGTAAGCCGTAGACTTGTTGCAGCTTAAAAATGTAATAGTAGCACTGGGCTCCTTTCGCACTGAATGCAAGGCCACTCTCTGCTGGCAGCAATCAGGGAAGCATGAGCTCTGCCCCTGTCCCACCACCTCACGGCTGTCCCCGGGAAAGCTCCCTGTATGCTGCCCCTCTGCCGCCTTCACCGCGTGGCTGTAAAGCAGTCCCAATACTAACATTCCCCTCCCTAATTTAAAGCAGGGCATCATGTGTGATATTACACTGATGAGGATCTCGGAGACTGAGAGGGGAAGGATGCTTCGTGAGACCATGCAGAGGCCAGGGCCGTATGCCGCCATGCTGTGCCGTGCAATGATCCCGGACTACCTGATGGACTCATGGCGTGGGAACGTGTGTTACCACGGGGGACCGAACAAGATCGCCCTGCCGCGGAACCTCATGCGCATGCTTGAGCGGTACCTCCAGGAGAGCTATGCCGAGCTATCCCAGGAGGACTCTCTGTCCATTCCCGGGCACATTGACCGTCTTTTCATTTAAGTGCAGCATAAGGGACTACAGAGTGGAGCGTCCTGTGGTGGCCTAATCATGAATATCCGGACATTATTTGATTTTCTATACATAGTTAGGACTAAATAGTTGACTAAGCCAACTAAATCATGAACAACAAATTGCTAATATAGTTAATATTCCCGTTTTGTTATAAATAAAAGTTTCTATGTTTAAATGACTGACTGAAAAGCCCATTCTTAACAATATAAATATTCCAGTTATGTTAAAATTAAATGTTTAGATGTTTAAAGCACTCACTGCTTGATCCTTCCCCTGATTCGGTGTCCGGGGTAAGGGCTGTGGACGGTTGGTAGGGGATCTCGGTAAGGGTGATGAAGAGCTCCTGGCTGTCGGGGAAATCAGCGGTGCAAGCACTGTCGACTGCCTCGTCCTCCTCATCTCCTTCCTCATCTTCCCCGTCAGCTAACATTTCCGACGAGGAACCGGCCGTGGACAATATCCCATCCTCGGAGTCCACGGTCACTGGTGGGGTAGTGGTGGCGGCCGCACCTAGGATGGAATGCAGTGCCTCGTAGAAACGTGATGTGTGGGGCTGGGATCCAGAGCGTCGGTTTCCCTCTTTGGTTTTTTGGTAGCCTTGTCTCAGCTCCTTGATTTTCACGCGGCACTGCGTTGCATCCCGGCTGTATCCTCTCTCTGCCATGGCTTTAGAGATCTTCTCGTAGATCTTTGCATTCCTTCTTTTGGAGCGCAGCTCTGAAAGCACGGACTCATCGCCCCACACAGCGATGAGATCCAAGACTTCCCGATCAGTCCATGCTGGGGCCCTCTTTCTATTAGATTGCACGGCCATCTCTGCTGGAGAGCTCTGCATCGTTGCCAGTGCTGCTGAGCTCTCCACGCTGTCCAAACAGAAAATGAGATTCAAACTGGCCAGACAGGAAAAGGAATTCAAATTTTCCCGGGGCTTTTCCTGTGTGGCTGGTCAGAGCATCCGAGCTCGAACTGCTGTCCAGAACGTCAACAGAGTGGTGCACTGTGGGATAGCTCCCGGAGCTATTACCGTCGATTTCCATCCACACCTAGCCTAATTCGATATGGCCATTTCGAATTTAGCGCTACTCCTCTCGTTTTCGAGGAGTACAGAAGTCGAATTTAAAAGAGCTCTATGTCGAACTAAATAGCTTCGTGGTGTGGACGGGTGCAGGGTTAATTTGATGTAACGGCGCTAAATTCGATATAAACTCCTAGTGTAGACCAGGCCTAATGTAAAGCGTTACTCTTAATTTTGCTATTTTTTTTTTATCCCAGAGCTGAGGCTATCAGATTCCAGTACATCCTATGCAGCATTATTATACCAGAGTGTAGAGCTATGAAACAATATAATGATCAGACTATTATGCTGTCACATTTTGGGGTGAAACCCAGACTAGTAAAGTGTTGTGTCACCACCTGCCCGGAAACCCTGGGTGCCTTAAATGCTCTGCTGCAGTGGCTCACAGCCTGATCAGCAACAGCCAGAAGACAAGCGTACAGTTCCCTGAGTGTCTGTATGCTGTGCAGCAGTGGTTCAGCACTCTGATCCCAGCAGGCAACACAACAGCCCCATCCTGTTTTCTCCTCGCCTTTGTTACTACTTGCCCGGTGACCCCAACACACCCTTAGTCCCAAATTTCCCCATAACCATCTGCCCTGAAGTGTCCAGCCTTCTCCTGGAACACTCAGAGAATTAATACATAGGCACTGGAGGATTTTTTTTAAAATTAAAAGTAAATGTATTCAGCCAGGTTATTCACATTTAAAAACTGGCTACTGTGCCTGTATGAGAGGTTGTTCCTTTCAGAATATTTCAAATATACCTGTTAGCATCGGGGGAGGGAATAACAAGGGAGACTTCGTTGTCCTGCCACCTAATTGAATTCACAGCCCTCAGTTAGACATGCAGGCTCCCTATAGAATGAATGTGGAGAGTCAGGTGCCTAAGAATGGGGTTCACAGAAGCCAGCACGCAGAGTAAGGAGCCACCTAGGCTTGCTAATAGGAAATGCCAAAGAGAGGGTGTGGCCTCAAAGGGATTTGGATGCCTAACTCCAGGATGGAGGAAGACACCTCCCTCCACTTGAGATTCACCTGGAGTTTGGCTCCGTAGCCAAGTCAGTCCTTCAGCAATAAAAAAGGATGAAGAGCAAGTGCCCTTATAATCTATAGCCCAAAGCATTACTTAAGTTTTCTTTAAAAAAAAACACAGTCCAGCCTTACCAGAAGCTGCTTACTGCCTATGTGTGCATAATTTAAAAACATCCCAGGAAAAAAGTGTTAAATATGCATTTATGCTTTAATTACCAACTTCTTGCTTTACTGAGTCTTCCCATTACACTCTGGACTGATAATGCTAATACCATCTATAAGTAGTCTTGAAGCAGGGAGTCTGCTTATGGAGACAAGACAAGGCAGGAGCGTTTTTAGTACTCAGTAGCTTTCTAAAGATTTAATGTTGGTTTGATGCTCTTACTACTTCATTTACAGAACATAATCTAGAAATACTGAAAAATGCAGGGTATGCCGGTGCTATTTCCAGGGCTGCCTCAGAGTGGGTGTTAGGAGGAGGAAGGTGGTTGATGCTTTTGGCAGTGATGGCACAGGAGTGGTAAATACAGACCAATCTTAGCTCCTGATGAGTGACTGGGGTGAATGTTGGGGTAGCTGTCCTGGGAGATTAGGGGGACCAGGAAACCTGAGCTTCAGTAGCCACTGTGGCCGGAATGTGCTCCCTTTGAGGAATGGACAGGAGGAGCTGTGCAGTACACAGATTTTCAGTACAATAAAGTTCTGTTTCATCCTAGAAATTGTAGGAATACTTTCTGTTTTAAACACTTTAAATCAAGTTGAAATCAGTGGGGATGCATGGGAGAAAGTGAGGGTGGATTTTGGCCCTGTACCTACACAACACAGAGAGTGAATTGTACATTTTGTAGTATAAAATAACACTATCAGCAGTTAGGACACCATTTTCCTTTTAGAGCACATCATATTTCTGCACAACAGAAACACACTTAAAGGCTGTGGGAATCCCTAAAGCAGTGTTTCCCAAACTTGGGACGCCGTTTGTGTAGGGAAAGCCCCTGGTGGGCTGGGCCAGTTTGTTTACCTGCCATGTTCGCAGGTTCGGCCGATCGCGGCTCCCACTGGCCGCGGTTCGCTGCTCCAGGCCAATGGGAGCTGCTGGAAGCGGCGGCCAGTACGTCCCTCAGCCCGCACCACTTCCAGCAGCTCCTATTGGCCTGGAGCAGTGAACGGCGGCCAGTGGGAGCCGCGATCGGCCGAACGTGTGGACGCGGCAGGTAGACAAATCGGCCCGGCCCGCAAGGGGCTTTCCCTACACAGGTGGCGTCCCAAGTTTGGGAAACACTGCCCTAAAGGACTGATTATTTTTATGTCTTTGGTGGGCTTGTGCAGAAACCACTAAATATAGACAAATTTCTTTAACTAACTCTGCCTGCATGTAAGCGATACCACAGTTAGTAATAAGTAAAATATTTTGCACAGTCCTAGTAAATCTATTTGTTTCCATTGTAACTAATATAGAATGTGTACTGCCCATTCTAACAAATGTAATGCTGCCATTAATAAGTAAAAGGTATATCTGTACCTGGAGTATAAGCAAATAAGATAAGTAAGACCAATAATCTTTTTTCTTTGCTGATATATCAAGTGCCATGTAATTGGAAAATGCTGTTAAATATGGAGATTGCTGATTGATTAATAAACCTTCTTGCTGCCTAAAAACCAGTTTCCTTTTTAGCCTGTTAGATGTTGCCTGAAATTGTCGGCTGTGATTTCCAAAGTTGCCTGGGGCACTTGGGCACGCGTTTACTCTTGATTTTAATGGGAACTGGGCATCTAAATCCTTTAGCCTGGGATTTTCGAAGGTGCTTTAATGTGTTGCTGATTTTATTCAGTCTTTTTATTCACATATGTGAGGTCAATTTGTTCTAAGATCCATGCCAGCTTTACCCCAGAAATAGTAGTTCTACTAGTAAAAGTCTACCATTGCGAGGGTTTTGGTGGCATGACCTCTCTTCTATTAGGTAAACGTGGGGTGATCAGTGCAGCAGGAAAGTGTGTGATATGGGATGGATAGGAAGCATGAACAAATGATCCAGAGGATTATTGATTAATGTTATGGTGACATCTAAGGACCCCATCTGAGATCAGGACCCCATTATGCTAGTTGCTATCATGGACATGGTAAAAATCAGTCCTTGTCCCAAAGAGTTTACAATGTAAACACAAAAGTTGGGTGGAGGAAATTAGTGTTATCCTCATTTTACCCCAGGGAAGGTTGGCAGATCCAGGGTTGAATTTAGATTTCATGAGTCTCATTTCAGTACCTTAATGACCAAACCATTCTTCTACTTTGTGAATCGAAGTATCTCTTAGACAGATTCTGATGGTAAAGATTCTGTAGAACTCATGGTTCAGTTTACATAGAAGACTGTAGCCTGAAGGTGCTTGTTAAAAGCAAGAGTGGCAGACAGTTCAGTCATCCATCCCTACTTCATTAAAATCATGTAACGTGAAAAGATTCATCTTGATCATTGATGACCTTTTGATATTCATGAAACTCAGTGGTAGGAGAGGATGTATTTGGTCATTCAAGAAAAATCAAAAATTCCTTCTACAGGCACAATTATATAGAGGAATGGGTGAAGGGAATCTTTGTTGTTGCTCAGTGACAGTTGAAGGGAATACAAAACTCACCAGCGTTGGTGGGAAAAGATAAGGTGGAAAGGAAGGTTCAAGAGAAAAAAAAGGAGTAGATATACTGATGGAGGTGCGCTAGTGGGGAATCAGAATGGACATTTTCTTTATGTGTTAAGAATACCATAAATCTCCCTAGCCCAAACTTCCCCAGCCATTCAAATACAAGAAGTATGGAACTGTATTACAGCCATCAACTGAACTTATGAGATGGGATTTGAATTACTTAAATCAATGCTGATAAAAACAAATAACTTGCAAAAGGGTGAAAAAAATGTAGTTTTACAACATATCAGCAACGACTACAGTATAAGCAAAATAAAGAGTGCTGTATAGATGAGACATTCTTTAAGAACAATACTCTGTTAACAAAGGAGCAGAGACTGCAACTGCAATCACATTTTAGTGTCTTGAAGATATTGTTGCCCCATCTTCTGACACCACTATACCATTCTCTGACACCAGCGTCACACCTCTGCCAAGCAGTAGCAGATGTCCAGGGGCTTGCAGGTTGGCTTCCCAGTGAAGGAGTAATGAGTGACACAGAGTCTGGATATATTCTAAGTGTACCTGGTTTATTTACAAATATACGTCAGTCCCAGAATGAGGTATTCAAACAGCATGCAGGACAATCCCTTCTTTCAGGAGTCTCAGCCCAACACCAATATCTGGTTCCCAGAGAGCAATTTTGCCTCAAAAATTGACTCTAATATGAGACCAAGGCAGAGAGTAAATTTTCCTGCTGCTCACACAGCTCTTTCTCTGAGACCCACTGCCTCTACGCAGAACCCTGCATGACAAAAACTAGCAGCTAAACAGAATGACTTACCAAGACTGAATATTTATTGAGGAGCTCTTTAATGACCTGAAAATCAAACAGAAATCCTATCAAAAGTGGAAACATGGATGAATTGCTAAGGAGGAGCACAAAAGAACAGCACAAGCATTCTGGGGTGTATTAACAAAAGTATATGTCAGACATGGGAGGTAATTGCCCCACTCTACTTGGTACTGATGAAGCCTCAGCTGGAGTACTGTGTCCAATTCTGGGCCCCAGGCTTTAGGAACAATGCGGACAAACTGGAGCGAATCCAGAAGAGAGCAATAAAAATGACAAAACATTTAGAAAACTGGCCTATGAGGAAAGGGTTAAAAAAACTGGGTATGTTTAGTCTTTAGAAAAGAAGACTGAGGGGGCGGGGAACCTGATAACAGTCTTCCAATATGTTAAAGGCTATTATAAAGGGAATGGGGATCAGTTGCTCTCTGTGTCCACTGAAGGTAGGAAAAGAAGTAATGGGCTTAATCTGCAGCAAGGGAGATTATAAGTAGATATTAGGAAAAATTTTCTAACTATAATTAGAGCTCCGTGTCTGTCATGGAGTTCGCAGAAATCACAGATTCCGTGACTTTCCACGATATCCGTGATTTCTGCAGTAGCCAGTGTGTCCGACTCCAGGGCCGCCCAAGCAGCTGGCTCAGGGGCCAGCTGCTCAGGTGGCCCCGCAGCCAACCTCACGGCCACTGCTGGAGCAGTGGGGCCAGCCGCACTGGCTGCTGCTTGGGCAGCCCCGGGCAGCTGGCCCCAGGGACCGCCCGAGCAACGGCTGGTGTGGCTGGCCTCAGTGACCATCTGAGCAGCAGTTCCCAGGGTGGATGGAGCAGCTGCTGTTCTGGCAGATCCCGATAGCTGGTGCTGCTGGCCCTGACACCCCCCCCCCAAAGAGGTCCCTTGTGGCTTGTCCCCCACAGCAGCAGCCCCCTGGGTCTTTCCCCCTGCAGCCGTGGCCCCCCGGGGTGTTCCCCCCGCACCTGTGGCCCCTGCAGCAGTAGCCGCCTCAAGATTTAGTCCGGAGTATTTATAGTGTAAGTCATGGACAGGTCACAGGCCATGAATTTTTGTTTATTGCCCATGAGCTGTCCATGACTTTTTCTAAAAATACCCATGACTAAATCATAGCCTTAACTATAAGGGTAGTTAAGCTCTGGAATAGGCTTCCAAGGGAGGTTGTGGAATCCCCATCATTGGAGGTTTTTAAGAACAGGTTGGACTAACACCTATCAGGGATGGCCCTGCCTCAGTACAGAGGACTGGACTTGATGACTTCTCAAGTTCCATTCCAGCCCTACATTTCTGTGATTCTATGATTCACTTATATGCCAAGAAAGAGGACTTTGAAGATTATGGGTAATAGTGCCACTCTGTGAGGCCTTCTAGAACAATATTCTCCATTGGTACTTTCCTTGCAACAAATGTAGTTGTTTACTGGCCAAAGTCAATTAGCTATTGTTGGTATTCACAGGCACCAATGAATGATGGAGGAAAGGTGCTATCTTCCCTCATATTAAAACTTGCTCATTGATTTTCCCCAGAGCCAGTGTTGTTCACCCTGACTCAATTTAAAATGTCAACAAAATATCCAAGGTGCCTTTGGAATCTTTACTGAGTTTCTCAATTATGTTCAGGTTGAGGGTATGATTGAGAGACAATCTCTAGATTGTCTCAAGGATGAATTTCACTGGAGGTGCAAATCAATTGCTGTTAACATATGGCTCCAATAGACAATTAAATACAAAAAATTTTTAGACCCCTGACATGCCTTCTGTTATTTTTCAACACACACCCGCACTAACCTCTAGTTTAATCTTAGTCATTCTTATGCTAGTTAGTAATGGCTCTCTTTGCCTTCCAAGGAGTTGAATAAATTCATTATGACTGATTATGTCAAACTCAAACCAGTGGCATTTCCTCTTTCTTGTGGTTCTCAGTTTTCAAACCTCCCTTCACTTCTGTTAGAGGACCCTAAAACATGTTACTTTTCTAGCATCTGCTCAGATTTTGGCCTGTGATGTATTCTGGTGATTGGCAATGTTATCCTGGAGTGTCACTGGGACCCTAGCCACTACGCATAACACAAGGAAATAGTTGTGACCTTCTTTATTTCTACTACAACAGTTCTTCTTTGTCTCTTTATCAGTCTGCTCAGTGGCTAAGAAGAGGAAAGGGATAAACTCCCAGTGGTGTGGTGTTGGTGGTTTTCAATCGTAAGGCTATTTTTCAAGCTTGTCAGCCAGCACTGACATTATGCAGTTCTTTAGGAGGTGTTCTTTTGATGGATAATACCCCAGGGACTTCAGCCAGAGCAGCAATGGCAGCAGCAGAAGCAACTGAGGTGGTAGCATGATTTTTAGTGGATGAAACAGAAGAACTTGCAGAACCTGTGAGAATGTGACCCACAGGAGAAGCTGTTGCCAACTTGCTCTCTTTTTTTATAACTTTTCCCTTTCTTTTTCATTATGTTTGACATTTTTCTGAGACTGAATTTTGTTAACTGTAAGTAGCTTGTGACAGTGAACAGGGTCTGCTGTGATATAGAACACTCACAAAGAAAACATATGAAAAAGAACTTTCAAATGACGGAGAAGACATTGGTGAGCTAGGGCTGGTTCTGTGAAGTACATAATGTCCAGTCATCACCCATAGACCCTAGTGGGAGCTGAGTATGCTCCATTACTTGCAAAGTTGCTCAGAACTCAGGCACAAGGCTTTAGTTTGCTGTGAATTCCTGTGCCAAGCTAGATCTTACAGCGATTCTCCCCCAACATCTTCACTTGGCAAGGAGATTGCAACCTTGGCTTTCAAAGCAAGAGTTCTCCACAGTTATCCAGGCAGGACTTTGTCATGTCTGCTAATATCTCTGCAATCCACTCCAGATGGTTCTGTCCTTGAATTCTATTCAGAAATGTGGATAAGTGCAGAAACCTGCTGCTCACTAACTCAGCAGTGTTTATAGGTGAAACATACTATGCCTTTGCTCTGCACAGATTGCACTGGCTCAGTTTCCAGGTACAGTTCAAAGTATTGATTTGAGCTCTAAAAAGATTCACGTCTGGCTAGCTAAGGGTATGTCTATACTGAATTTAAAAAAAACCACCACAGCAGCAAGTCTCAGCCCAGGCCAATTGACTTGGGCACATGAGGCACATGTTATGGGACTAAAAATAGCAGTGTAGACATTTCTGCTTGGGCTGAAGTCCAGGCTCTGAGACTCACCCCTCTTGACTAGTTTCAGAGCCTAAGCGGAACAAATATACTGCTATTTTTAGCCCTGTAACAGGAGGCCCATGAGCTCAAGTCAGTTGCTCCCAGGGTGACCAGAGACCAAGTGTGAAAAATCGGGACAGAGGGTGGGGGGTAATAGGAGCCTGTATAAGAAAAAGCCCCAAATATCGGGACTGTCCCTATAAAATCGGGACATCTGGTCACCCTAGTTGCTCCAAGCTCTGAGACTCACTGCCACAAGTTTTGGGAGGGGGAGGTTCAGTGTTAACATACCCAGCCAGACCATAGGTGAAATACTGGCCTCATTGAAGTTAAAGGTAAAGCTTCCATTGACTTGAATGGAGACAAGATCCATCCCTATCTCTCCTCATGTACCACCCTGACTGCTATCAGCTAAGACATTTCCAGCGACAGTCAATAGATTGGTGCATGGAGACTGTATACTGCAGGCTTTAGTATTGTAAACTGACTCCTTGTGTAGCATTCCCAGTACCGTTCAGGGGAGACGTTTATACATGAAATAATTATAATTTTATTTTAAGCTGTTTTCATCATTGTCTGTATAAAATATGTTTAGTGTTATCAGAGGTAGTGGTGGGATCAAGCTCCACATTTCAGAGCTGCATTTGAACTTCAGGTATGTTTAGATATGGGGTAATCTTAGTGAAATCAGTGCGGTTACTTTAGTGTAAAATCTATGTGAGATCAGAATCAAATTCAGTGACTTTCCATCTTACCAGAAAACATGTCTGCTACCACAATCTAGGAAGAAAGCCTGGGGAGGAGTTTGCAGTGGAGGGAGGGTTGAAAGATGCAGCCTCCGCACCACCAGGACACACAAACACACACACAATAGAAAGCAGCATTGCCAAAGATGGAGTTGACTAAGATAGCTGGGATCATCTACCCAACAACCTCTGTTCTCAGTGCTCCTAAAGCCCTGATGGAAGGCAGTGTAGTGGTAATATCACTTGCCCTTTCTTGTGTTGACTCTTCTGTATATTAGTGTGGTGGGAACAGGTTTATGCAGAGAACTATAATTCACATCTCACTTTCCTGGCTGTAGTGACTCTGACCCAGAGCGATCTTGTGCAGAACAGTTCTTTAAAAAAAAATCACTGCAGCAGGTTGTAAATGATGTGAAGTAGGAAATGAAAAATCCTGCCTTGCCCCGAGTCTGCAGACAATGGAGACAAGGCTGACTAATCCCTGTTGAGCTATCCTGCACTACTTGCCGTGAGCTGCACAAAAACGCAGGAGTCAGCTCAGCCAAACCAGGTCAGAGATAAGAAAAACAAAGCCACCTCTTTTCCCCTCCCCCACACACATTTTTGGTGAAGGATTTTTCTATTATACTCCTTTTTTCCTATGCCTTCCTATCATTCCCCAGCCCTACCCAAAACACTGCTTGAGACCCAGCTAAATGGAGCCCAAAAGAGTGTGTGTGCATGTGAGAGAGAGAGAGAAAGAGAGAGCATCTCAGTCAAAGAACAGCTAAAATGGCTGCTTGAAGCAGTGGCGGGGAGAACTCTGTTCTCTGGAGTTGATTCTAAAGCAAGGATTTCCCCCCTAATTTAAAATGCTGTTGACTGTTTGATCTCCCTGAACTACTATTCCCAAATGTTGATGTGTTTGATGGTAATCAGGGAACAAAACACCTATTGCTACTCCCAGATCTGATATATGTGGGGCCACGTTAGCTATTTGCACGCGCATATTTAGCCAGGCACCTTCATCTGCATTAGTGAAGACAAGAAAAGAAACAACAAGCAGATAGGATTGCACACTTCGGGCATTTGTTGCTGTGATTATTATTTATGAATCACCTACAATATTCTCAGTACAGAACAAGACACAAAATGATGAAGGCAGTTCCTCCCCAAAGAGATTAAAATCTCACAGATCACATTATCTCAGCTGTGCCTATTGAGTGAGTCATGGTCAAATATATGCACACAATTGCATTCATCTCACTTTGAAAATCTGGCCCCTGACCTGTTGTGAATCAGTTTGTTTTCAACCCTGGTCTAATATTTGTCTTTAAAAACTGTACAGAACAGAAAAGTTCCCCTGACATTTCTTATTGCGTGTATATGTGTGTTTCTTTAAGAAGATGCTCTATATATCTGCAATAGCTGATGATCATCATGTGATGCAGGAATTACCATGGTAACTACCTGTATGCATTTTTTATTCAACAGCACAATCAAAAGGCAAGTGAGAGCCACATAAGTTGTTGGCACACAAGTTACAGCTGTCCTTGATCTGTTAGCTTAGTCACTAGCTGTGGTGAAAATATATCGCTGTTTTTAAATGGAATGCATATCTTTTTTACATCAAACTAGTTTTCCTTTGGAGGCTGTGTGCAGATCATTCAAGAGCAAAACAGAGATGAGTTCATTTATGCATGAGAAAGAAAAGAGCTTTTTCTGGATCACAAAATTAATCTCAGACACATTTTGGTGACAATTGTGTGGAAACGATTCAGTTTATTTCTTATGCAATGGGGCCTGCATGTTCCCTGTGACTTGATGCCTAAAATAATTTCTTTCATATACAGAACACATGTCATTCATCATACTTTTTAAGCCAGCCATTTATTCTGACTGTTCAGGCTTTATGGTATACTTCGAGGAAAATGTGGCTATGTGTTTGATATAATGAAATTAAGCCTTTTTTCAGAAATACTTTGATAAAATTCTTCCTATAGGATTACTGTGTTCCCATTTCCTTCTAGTGTTATACAGCAAGAGGATTAGAAACTGAAATGCATTATTGTTTTAGTCTGAGATGATGGTAGTATCTCGGGATTTAGAGCACACCATTTATCATGTTCAGAATACACCCCTAAAAAGCTCCTGTATATTGGTCTTGGGCTCCACCCCAGGAGATGCAGCAGCAGGAGGCTACATGTAATCTCATTCATTTAAGATTGTGCTGATTCTTCAAGAAGCATTTGCTACTCATTCATTCCATGTAAGCAAAGCCTAGCGGCTCTAAGTGGCTCATTGAAGTGCCCAGCAACATTTTGTTCATAGCTCTTCATTGCTTAAACGAGAACAACAGCATCTTCCTAAGTGAAAAACATATTTGTATCTTCTGAAGGCTGCCTCCAAAAGGGACTATGGCGATCATTTTGTTATGCATCAAACTCATTATTACCTAGTCCTGTGCTTTAGAGTCCAATCTTAAAAGGTGCTGAATACCCTCATCTCCCACAGACCGAGGTTATAAATGTCCTGTTGATGCAAATCATATTAGAGAAAAAGAGAGGAATTACTAAAGGATGTTGCAAGCAATTCAGGTATGGTTAGTTTTAATCTCAGATATAGGGTATTGCCCTGTAAGAATCAGGATTTAAACTACATCGAGGTTAATCCGTGTCAAAACCCAACTTTTCAGATAAGTTTATATTTTTCCCCACTAATCAGGAAGGCAGAATAGGCTGGTTGATAGAGCATTGAACTGGGAAACCTGGATTCTATTCCCAGCTCTGCATTTGGCCTACTGAGTGAACCTGAGCAAGTCATTTAACCTCTGTGACTCAGTTTCCACTTTCTGTAAAATGACCTTCATACTCACCTCTCTTTGAAAAGCACTTTGAGACCTAGAGACATAAAGCCCTGCATAAGAGCTGAGTATTATTATAATCATCATAAAGCAAATGCTTTGAACAATCATATAAATCCCATCCCCCCTTTTTTTGTTTTCTGTCCCTGATCTAGCTCCTACTGACTATATGGGGGCTCCATGTGGGCACAGCACTGAGCGCACACACAGAGCCCTTTTAACACCCAATGAGAGCAAGCATATTTGCGCCCCCTACCATATTTTTGTAATTTTTCTGCTCAATTTTTCCACCCCTGAGGCTTTGTGCCCTGGACGGCTGCCCTGCTCTCCCCGCCCTGGTTGCCACCAGGGGTACACACCATGAATTGCAGGACTGGGGCCTTAGTTGGTCTGTCAGCAGCCTACATTCCAGGCAAAAATCTCCTATTATTATCCCTTATCTTTTTCTCAAGTATTCCTTTGAGGAAAAACATGACTGTAGTCAAGGGCATCCACCGGCATACAGTATGCAGTATGTGGATCCATTTCTTTTATTTTTTGGAAGCAAGACTATCACTCATTTTTCATCTGCTGCTGTAAACACTGGTGTACAATAATAAAGTTTAAATTGTCGTAGTTTTCAGATCACTGACTTGCCACATCTTAACCTAAAATAATTGCCTCCACGTAACTTCTGGATGGATTACTACCAAAGCCTGACTTCATTAAAAAAAAAAAAAAATCAAACCCCTTCCAGCTCTGGATTGAAGACACAGACTTTAAAAATAACAAATCTCTTGCTTTGAGTCTTTCTCCCTGTCAACACCATCGGCTGCCTGCTGCCAGACTCAACCCCTCCACAAAGCCACATTAGCTTCCAATGCACAGATGCTGATGTCACTCATATAAGATCTCAATTAACAGGGTTTTTATGGGGTTAGTTCTGATAATACATTAGCATTTTAAAAAAGGAAAAAGGTCAAGACAAAGGTCAAAATAATCGTAACAGCCCTCCCATCATGCATCATCAGTGAGGCTTAAATCCTGAATCTGCAGCACAGACTGTTACTACTTGAACTACAAAACTATATTTGGCTGACAGTCAGAAAATGCTGTTATTCTACAAGAATTTGGGGCTAGGCCCCTGGGGCCAGGTGCAAGGAGGTGGTCAGGCCAGGGGAGCTTGGCCTAGCTCAGCTTTCTCTTTCTTCCCACCCAGGAGCTGATGGAATTCCTGCCTGCCCCCAGAGGGAAATTAGCAGCTGGGGGCATGTCCTAGGGCCAGGAGGTGATTGGAGGAAATCTGTCCTATCAATCTCCCACCAAGTCTCATCCCTCATCTTTTTTATAGCTGCTCCACCAGCTTCCAGGTATTCCCAATTTACAGCTGCTTTGATGGCAGTGATGGCCTGAATAACATAAGCCACAGCAGGGAAATGGTGATTTTCAACCATTTATATTTCAGAAAAAAAATTAAAAAATGTAATTGGACAAAGCAATGATATTCTCTAGCCTCAGGACATTCGTCTGGCCAGAACTTCTTATTATAATACAGAATATTGGTAGAAACTGTAGAAAAATGTTATGCACAGATGCTGAACAAAAGCTGCATGTGTATAACTTGTGTATGTATATATAATTTATGTACAGTATATTTTATTCATTTCTGTTCTAAAAATGCACTTATCCAGAGATTTAATAATGATAATATACAAAAAAAGACATGTATATGTGATAGAGATATGCATGTGATAAATTACACAGCAACATGATACACTGCAATAATCTTCCACCTTTGACCACCTCATCTGTACTCTGCCCACTAATCTATCTCCACTGGGACTACTTCTCATCCTCCAAACAGCTGAGCAGCTGTCAGATAGGCCCCATATCTACTACCTTTTTAACATTTTATAAAAGCAACATTCCACAAAAATAGAGTAATTTATGAGTAATGCAGACATCACAGATTGGGACATATTCCTCAGCTGTGCCAAGTTTAACCACAGTGCAGCTTAGAAGAGTGAGGTGAGGGAAGAATAGCTAGCTCTAAGCCATTTTCTGCTCCCCCAAGCTGAGCGAGCCACAAAAAAACCTTCCCCCAGGGTAACTTATGCTGGTTGCAGCAATCTCAGAGGGAAGCTATGATTGCTGAGCTTCTGGCAGAATGCCATATGCTCTGTCTTGCCCCCAGCATATCCCCCAAAAGGAGGGAGAGGAAGTAATGTAATCTGGGTGTAAGGGCTCCTCTTTCCTCAAGAATCCTGGCTTCCCCTTTCGGGCAGCTTTTCAGCTGCTTTGCACTGCCTCAATGACTAATCACCTATACGCCATATGCTGAGTGTGTCATCTGTGTGTGTGTGTGTGTGTGTGTGTGTGAGAGAGAGAGAGAGAGAGAGAGAGAGAGAGAGAGAGTATCTAGCTATAAAATAATAACACTATGGTGTATACAAATTTTATTAGCTAGCTTGGATTTGGGAGAACCATTTTTTTATACATGAGTCTTGACAGTAGGACTTTGATGTCATTGGGATATCCTGCATAAATAAGGGGAACAGGATTTGGTTCAGTGAGTTATCATGATCCAGGGGGAAAAAAATCAATGTACTGTTTGGTTGTGAAGCTTAGTACACTCTCCCCTATGTGCTGATGTGTTGTGGTAAAAGCTTATTTCCAGCAACTCTGGCTCTTCGTAGCAAACAAGCCATTCTGGAACTATTATTGTTGAAGGAGGCTGCTCTTACAGAAAAGGAGATCATGGCAGTGGTCAGGTCACCATCTTTGTCACAGATGTATTTGCTTATAGGCCTTACAGACTGAGGAAACAGTGAATAAAAGGGGCAACTTCTAGTGATCAATAGAGAAAAATGAACCAGAGAGAGAATTTCCCCCCTTCTTAATTTGATTTGACTTGTGAAAATTATGAATGGCTAATAACATATAGACCTAAATTCATAAATGTCTTTGACCATTTTTGTTTTGCCTCTTTTCCTCTATTCTCTAAAACAGGGGTAGGCAACCTATGGCACGTGTGCCGAAGGCGGCACGCAAGCTGATTTTCAGTGGCACTCAAACTGCCCGGGTCCTGGCCACCGGTCCGGGGGGCTCTGCATTTTAATTTAATTTTAAATGAAGCTTCTTAAGTATTTTAAAAACCTTATTTACTTTACATACAACAATAGTTTAGTTATATATTGTAGACTTATAGAAAGAGACCTTCTAAAAACGTTAAAATGTATTACTGGCACGCGAAACCTTAAATTAGAGTGAATAAATGAAGACTCGGCACACCACTTCTCAAAGGTTGCCGACCCCTGCTCTAAAAGCATAGTTATACCATCATTTATTGTATACCCAAAACAAGACCAAAGCATAGATGAGGTAAGAGCAACAGAATTAGGCCACAAACAACATTTGTGGTCTCAGCCAGGGCAAGAAATATTAATAGCTACCAAGATGGTAGGCACCTTAGAAACACCTTAGATAGATAGATAACAGAATTGATGAATTCATCACTGAACTCTGCATGGAAACAGTGGATAAGATAGTCAAAACACGCATTTTATCTGCAGATTGACTATTTGTAGATAAAAAATCTTTTCTACATCCCCAGTTGTTATATATTTTATTAGTTTTCCCAGCATTTGAATAAAAACAATGTTCTCTCTGGCTTGTATAGTATATGTATTTTTTCCATATCAGGGAGAATCTCATTTTATTTTCATTCATATTTCATTGTTTGGACTTGACTAAGGGTTCCTCTCATTTAAGAATAAGTTAGTGAAATTTCTTAGGCTCTAGTGGCTCCTTGTGGAGTTGCCTTTTTTAGACTGAACTCCTGTACATAATTCACTATTTAATGCTGAGGTATTTGTCTTAACCTATAGAGGAGCAGGTCATGAT
The DNA here is from genome assembly GCF_028017835.1 of Emys orbicularis. NCBI lineage: Eukaryota > Metazoa > Chordata > Testudines > Emydidae > Emys > Emys orbicularis. The sequence goes on along the minus strand of NC_088686.1, from coordinate 89,479,202 downwards.
CTAAATGATATATTGTAGGAAAAGGAGGTGTTTAAAAATTGGAACACAACAGTACATGAGTAGACAGTTTTGCAGTCTCACTGTGCTCACTTGATACTTTTCTGCTTCTCAGCATCTTGCTTAATCAACTTTGCTTCAGTGTTGTTTTAACTCATAAAAAATATATATTTTGAAATCAACCCATATTTGATTGGAACATTTATGGGCCAGATCTTCAGATAGTGTAAATTGGCCTAGTCAATTGGGTGATGCTGATTTATACCAGTGGCGGATATGGCCCTCTCTTAGTAATGCTCTCGCTTTGTTGCCATCAACTTGCTACATTCCGCCACAATCCACAGCTGTTCAGTTAAAAATTGGTGATGAAATGTGAATACTCATCTATCCCACAGGCAAAAGTGAAATCACTGTATCACAAAGAAGAAAGAAACATTTCTGGGGATATGATGATATGCTAAGGGGAAAATGACTAAATAACTAACTAAGTTTTAATGCATTAAAACTGTCACATTTAACTAATTGGAGGCAAAATGATTGAAAAGTGGGCTCTGATTTGCCATATGTAATTATCACATTTATCTACTCAAGTGCAGTACATTAGGCACCAGATTACTGCATTAATGTGTGCAAATACCTGCCTGCGTGTATTAAATTAGAAGCTGGGCTGAAGTGAGCTGAAAATGTAGTCTTTAATATATTGTGATGTAAGGTGAAGAGCAGTTCAGGTCAATGGGACTAGAGACTCTCAGCATGTCCAAGAACTGCTCAGCACCTTGCAGCATTGAGCCCTATAGGAATTTCTTTATTACATCTCTTCCTTCCTTTTTTTTTTTAAAGAATAAAGCATGACTGATAGCCCTATATATGGAAGTCCTATTTATTCATAGGACATATATGGCATGGGCAGTGAGAATGCAAGCTTCTCCAGCCTAGCTGTGTGTTTCATCTCTGAGGTGGAGGGTCTAAATTTAGACACCACCATATACTTCATTTCCAAAGGCCAATTCATTTCTTTGCTGAGAGTACCAACAAGATCTCTTACAAAGAGCTAGTCTGAGCCATTAGGTTCAACTTTGAGCAAGGGGTAGGACATAGCTGAGCCACTCCCAAACCAGCCCCAGGATGGAAGCCCTCAAAGAGTTCCACTTCTTCCTCTGCTTTCTTCTTGTTCCAAAGGGGGAGGGAGGTCAGCTACTGCCAATGTTGGAGCTTTCTTCCTCCTCATGCGTGAGCGTCTCTAGCCAGTTACTAGAAACAAAGAGAGCAGAGAAGATCAAGGATGGGCTATTTCACTGTGCACGCTTCTCCCCCAGGGGCAGGTATGTGGCAGATGTTAGTCATGTTGCTTAAGGCACTACTGGAAGGTGTTTAGAAAATATGATAAGCACAGTATAATAACCTATATAGTACAGAATAGCCAAGGCTCTAGCCACTTCTTACACCTCTGGACCATTCCCTTCCCATTTGCAGGGTCTTCCCTCTGCACAAGAACTTGAAACAAGATCCAGGTAGAGCTTTCTCAGCAGAGAGAGGAAATGTGGGGCCCCCTTATTCCCTTGTGTGGTGGGGCAAGTTTAGGGCACAATCTAGCTCAAAATTACTCAGTTTTATTTTAAATATCTCAAGAATATACTTTTTCATGGCTTATATTTATTACAGCAGTTACAGCTGTCTCACAAATATGTCTAATTTGAAAGTGAGCATCCTGTTTTGAACTAGATACTGTGGCGGGGCGAGTGCCCCACCCCCATGTGAGAGAGGGCTAGAGTAGGCCAGAGAGGCTGCGCAGGCTGGCAGCCAATCAGGAAAGGGCTTACTGAGAGCCAATCAGGGCCGACATTAGAGCCAGCCAATCAGGGCTAGGCTAGGCCCTATATAAAGGCTGCCCAGAAGAGCAGCAGGGAGTCTGTCCCAGACCTTCATGGGGGAAGGTCTGTCTCCAGAGCAGGAGACCAGCACCTCGGACAGAGCAGTGCTGGGCAGGCTCAGGGGGAGCACAGTAGGGCTCCGGCCCAATACCTGCCAGACTGCGGGCCCTGAGAGAAAGGGCCTAGAGGGTGTGAGAGGCCAGAGGGGAAGTGGCCCAGGGACAGTTGGACTAGGGGAGAGAAGGAGGGCAGGGAGGCTGCCACTAGAGGGTCCCTGGGTCGGGACCCAGAGTAGTGGGTGGGCCTGGGTCCCCCCCTTCCCCCTTGTACTGCACCTGGCCATGCAGTAGGGTGGCTGAGACAAACTGCAACCGGCCCTTGAGACAAGGGGCTAGATTTTGGAAGTTGTGGTTGGCCACTGAGGCCAGTGCAAGGACTGCTGAACACCCCCCACACCCAGGAAGGGGGTGAGGATGGACTAGGGGGCACTGCTGGAGGGCAGTGGCCTGAAGAGGATGCTGCCAAGAGGGGAGCAATGCGGGTCCAGATACCAGCGAGGAACAGATGACGGACAGGACACCACCAGCAGAGGGCGCTCCCCATGGACTGAGCTAATTCCCGGAACAACCAGTGGGAGGCGCTGCGGTGGTGAGTCCCAACCTGTCACAGATACGCACTCATGTAAGGGAAATTAAGTAGCCTCTATGCAGCTACTTCCTTGGCATAAATGGAATAAAATATGGGCTAAATATTTTAGTCAAACATCTATGAAATCTTTAAAATGCAATGTAATTCTTGTGTTTCTTCACATTCCTTATTGAGCCCATTATTATTCCCATTTACTCTAGATTTGGAATCTTACTAAAAGTCTTCAATACCTAGCCCATTTCTTTAGCTTTCTATAACTGATGAAAATTAGAGGCATGACTGTTTCTTTTTTTCATTGCTGTTGAGAGACCTCATTTGAGCTAATGTAAATCTAGGCCCTTGATTCTCTGGTGTGTTAGTAAGGCTGCTTCATGCTATTCCCTTAATACAGTGCAGACTTAACCCCAGTGGATACAGCCACCGGAGAAGTCCCCTTGTGAAAGTGGTTCCTCGGGTGATGTGGAGCTTCCAGGGCAGCTCCAGTCCCCAACCTCTAAGGATTGGACAGGGATTAAGTGAGACCTAGTAATTCCCAGATGCTGGGATGGACCCTGGAACAAGACCTTTGATTGAGGGATTATAAAGATGTTTTTGCACCCTTTCTCTCCTGAGCTGCTTTGAGTGCTCAGGTACAGCCTTCAAACTGAGCCATAGAATTTCAGGTCCCACAAATGATGGTCAGACCATGAACTGCCTTTACTTTCTTTAGATGAAGATAAAAAATAGTAAATATTTTAAAACTATGATGGAACTGTGGAAACCTTGTCCTGGTGACACAGAGGATGCTTTCTAGGAATCTTTAAGTGGATATAGATAGACAGATGTTGAGAACTGGAACATTAGCTTTTAGTTCTGCCATTTTAGTAATACTTCACAACCCAAAGGACATTGATTTAATCAAGGTCTGATGTCTGGGTAAATTGCAAATCAAATAGTCCTAATACCCAGTAGAGAAAAATCTTGTCTGATGTATCCCTTAGGGAACAAATGTAATTGGCTAATATGGACAAATAGGGTATGAGGATAGTCTCATCCTGGGACATTTATTATTGAAACAAATTGCTGAGCAAAAGTTTAAGAAGCTTTAAAAAAACTTTCAGATGAACAATGAGATCTACCTTTGGTCTGTGAGACAAATGGCTGGCTTTACTGAAAGGGTAAGTAGGAGACAGCACTGATTTGTGCGAGTTGAGGATATTTCACACCAAACCAATGGGGGTCTTTAATCACTGGGCTAGATTACAATGAGTTTGATGCATAAAATATGATTTCCACTGTTCTTTTCAGAGGCAGCCATCAGAAAGCACAAATTAATGACATTTTAATCTGTTAAAATTCAAAAGCAGTGTTAAGAGTTCTATTTGATCCACTCCCTCTTATGTTAAGAGACACTGTAACAGGCTTAGTATCCAAAAGAGTAAATGATGTATATAGGATCATTGTTTTGGGGACTGGGGATGGATGGGGAACAACCAAAAACAGGATACTAGTATAAAAATAAACCTCTAAAGGCCTAGTGAACAGGGCCGGCTCTGGCTTTTTTGCTGCCCCAGGCAAAAAAGCCTCCGGCCGCCCCCCCCCCCACGGAGGGGGGGGGGCGGCTGGAGCCCCGGGGCGAGGGTGGCGAGCCCCGGCGGGGGCTCCGCTCTCCCCCCGGCGGCGAGGGGGCAGGGCGCGGGGGGGGGAGGGCTGGAGCCCTGGGAGGAGGGCGGCGAGCCCCGGCGGGGGCTCGGCTCTCCCCCCCCCCCCCAGCGGCCAGAGCGCCGGGGGCAGGGCGGCGAGCCCCGGCGGGGGCAGGGCGGCGAGCCCCGGCGGGGGCTCGGCTCTCCCCCCCGGCGGCCAGAGCGCCGGGGGCAGGGCGGCGAGAGGGCGGCGAGCCCCGGCTGGGGCTCGGCTCTCCCCCCAGCGGCCAGAGCGCCGGGGGCAGGGCGGCGAGAGGGCGGCGAGCCCCGGCTGGGGCTCGGCTCTCCCCCCGGCGGCCAGAGCGCCGGGGGCAGGGCGGCGAGAGGGCGGCGAGCCCCAGCTGGGGCTCAGCTCTCCCCCTGGGGGCAGGGCGGCGAGAGGGCGGCGAGCCCCAGTTGGGGCTCGGCTCTCCCCCCTGCGGCCAGAGCGCAGGGGGCAGGGCGGCGAGAGGGCGGCGAGCCCCGGCTGGGGCTCGGCTCTCCCCCCGGCGGCCAGAGCGCAGGGGGCAGGGCGGCGAGAGGGCGGCGAGCCCCGGCTGGGGCTCGGCTCTCCCCCCGGCGGCCAGAGCGCCGGGGGCAGGGCGGCGAGCCCCAGCTGGGGCTCGGCTCTCCCCCCGGCGGCCAGAGCGCCGGGGGCAGGGCGGCGAGCCCCAGCTGGGGCTCGGCTCTCCCCCCGGCGGCTAGAGCGCAGGGCGGCGAGCCCCTCGAGCCCTCTCCCCCTGGCAGCCGGGGGGAGGGCGGCGAGCCCGGCTGTGGCCCCGCTCTCCCCGGCGGCCCGAGCGCCGCGCCGCCCCCCTCCAGGTGCCGCCCCAAGCACCAGCTTGGTTGCCTGGTGCCTGGAGCCGGCCCTGCTAGTGAACCAGATGGGCTTTTCCTGTTCCTAAAATTTATATTTTCAAGGCTACAGCTGTAAAAGAAAGTTAAATGACCTCTAAGTAATTAAAGAGGACTTTTTCAAAACATATGAGGACTGAGCAGAGTAAGAGAACAGGGAACATAGAGACACCATCAAGGCTTAGACTTCAATTGATTTGTCCATTATGATCTCTTTTAATATACTACTTTATTTTCTTCTCTTTTGAGAAAGTTTGATCAGTGAAGAAGCTTGAACAACCACTGCCCATGTTATCCGTCTCCAGGAGATTAACAAAGAAGCTCTGCACCTTGCTTAAGCAGTAAATTTATTTTTGCCCTTGATTAGTCTGGATTTAAAAAGGATCACTTCAATCACTTCAGTGAAGTTACTCCAGATTTTATAGATTCACAGATTATAAAACTAGAAGGGACTCTTATGATCATTTAGTCTGACCACCTGTATAATGCAGGCCATAGGACTCCCCTGAATTAATTCCTGTTTGAAGTACAGCATAACTTTTAGGAAAACATCCAATCTTGATTTAAAAATTTGCAATGATGAAAAATCTTCTACAACCCTTGGTAAATTATTCCAATGGTTAGTTACCCTCGATTAAAATCTTGCACCTTATTTCTAGTCTGAATTTGCATAACTTCTGCTTCAAACCATTGGATCTTGTTATACCTTTGTCTGCTAGACTGAAGAGCTCTCTTTAATCACAATTCTGTACTTATAGACTTGACCACTTAAGCTTCCTTTTGATGTGCTAAATAGATTTAACTCCTTCTGTCTCCCTTTATAAGGCGTGTTTTCCAGTCCTTTAACCATTCTTGTGGGGCTTGTCTGACCCCTTTCCAATTTTTCAACTTTCTTGAATTGTGGACACCAGAACTCGACATAGTATTCCAACAGTGGTTGCACCATTGCCAAATACAGAGGTAATATAACCGTCATACTCAAATTTCCTATTTGTACTCCAAGAATTGCATTAGCCCTTTTGGCCATTTCCACTGGGAGCTGAAGTTCAGCTGATTAGCCACCATTACCCTCAAGTTGCTGATTCCCATGATAAAGTAGCCCATCCTATAAGTATGGCATGCATTCTTTGTTCCTAGATTTATAACTTTACATGTAGTTCATATTGTTTGTTTGGGCCCAGCTTACCAGGCAATTTAGATCATTGATCTGTTCTCTTCATTACTTGTCACTCCCCCAATCTTTCTATGAGCTCCAAAGTTTATTACTAATTACTTTGTTTTCTTCCATGTCAGTGATAAAAATATTAAATAGTATAGGGCCAAGAACCGATCCCTATGAGACCCCTCTAGAAACACACCCACTATATGATGATTCCCCATTTACAGTTACATTTGGAAACCTATCAGTTTGCCAGATTTTAATCCATGTAAAGTGTGCTATGTTGATTTTGTATCATTCTAGTTTCTTAATTCAAAATTCTTCTGGCAACAAGTCAAATACCCTACAGAATGGAGTGGAGCGCCTTCTCTCTAGTTTTTCAAGAGAAAGGGCTGACCTGTCTTAGGCACCTAACTCTGAGAGAAGTTTCATAGCTGTGAATCTCGAATGGAGATAATTACCTCCCTTCAGCCCAGAGCATGGCCATGTCTACACTACAGAGTTAATTTGACTTAATTTATGTTAACGATCATAAGCTGCTTTAATTACATTGGTTGTGCATGTCCACACAATGCTCCTTGTGTTGATGGAGTGCATCCACAGTCAGTGCTCTTGCATGAACAGAGAGAGAGTTGCATCGTGGGTAGCTATCCCACTGTGCAACTTGCCACCCTCTGCCACTGGGAGCTCTGGGAATGGATCATGGTGCATCACTGGGACATGCTCACCGTCCCATGATGCATTTCTTTCTGACCCATCATTCCACGGACTTCTGACTTTATTTCATGCTGTTTTTCAGTGGCTCTTGTTAACTGTGCATCCACCATCTCTGCCTGAAAGCATGGATCCTGAACTGCTGATCAGTCTGGTGATGAGTCTTATGAACACAGTGCAGCTGGCTGGTCTTGCGGAATTTCATGAGCTGCGAATCAGAAAGCGAATAGGTGGTGCCTGCCCTGCTGTGTGTCATGGAAAGACATAATTCAAGATTGTTGTAGGCATTCATGGAGCAGTTGCACATGGTGGACCATCAGCACTGGGCCTGGGAAACAAGCACTGAGTGGTGGGATCACATCGTGATGCATGTATTTGGTGACAAGAAGTGGCTGCAGAACTTTTGGATGTACAAATCTACCTTCCTGGAAGCGTTTGCGGAGCTTGCTCCAGCATTGTGGTGCAAGGAGCCAGAATGAAAGCTGCCATCACTGTGGAAAAGTGAGTGGCAATTGCTGTATGGAAGCTGGCAACTCCAAACTGTTACCAGTCAGTTGCGAATCAGTTTGGAATTGGAAAGTCCACTGTGTGGGCTGCAGTGATACAAGTGTGCAGGGCCATTAATTGCCTCTTGCTATGAAGGACTGTGATTCTCAGTAATGTGCAGGGAATATTTGATGGCTTTGAGGCAATGGGATTCCATAACTGCAGCGGGGCGATAGAACGCATATCCCAATTTTGGTCCCAGACCGCCTTGTGATGGTCAACTAGACGGGCTACTTCTCGATGGTCTTGCAGGGGCTGGTGGATCACCGTTTCACTGATGGGTCCGTTTCACTGACATCAGTGCAGGGTGTTCAGGGAAGGTGAATGATGTCCACATCTTTAGGAACTGGACTGTATAGAAAGCTGCACACTGGGACTTTCTTTCTAGACCAGAAGATTCAAATGGGGGATGTGGAAATGCCCATAGTGATCCTGGGAGGCCCGCCTACCCCTTGCTCCCATGGCTCATGAAGCCTTACACCAGGAACCTAGACAGCAGCAAGGAGCACTTCGACAACAGGCTCAGCAGGTGCTGAATGACCATTGAAATGCCTTTTGCTGATTAAAAGGCCGCTGGTGCGGCATTTTTGGCAGGTTAGACCTCAATGAGGAAAATATTCTGATAGTCATTGCAGCCTGCTGTGCTCTGCAAAGCGAAGGGGGAAGTTTCCTTAGGCGTGGAGCACTGAGGTAGATTGGCTGGCTGTTGATTATGAGCAGTCAGTTACCAGGGAAATTGGAGGGGTAGGGTGGGGAGGGGCTATTCAAATTAGGGAGTCTTTGAAGGAGCATTTTGACAATGATTCCCAGTAATCTATCTTTCTGTGATGCATTCGGCTAGGCAATGTTTACTTGCTGCCATGAATGACCCCTGTAGTGCTTGCTTCCTGAGCAGTAATTGTACTGACCCCTTCTCCCAAGCCCACATCCCTGCCTCACCTCTTCCCGCCCAGTTGCGTCCCCTCCCCCAAGCGTGCCCCATCCGCGCTCCATCCCCTTCTCCCCCAAGCACCTCCTGCACGCTGCGGAATAGTTGATCGCGGCAGGGGGAGGCTCTGGGAGAGAGGGGAAGGAGCTGATTGGCAGGGCTGCCGGCAGATGGGAGGTGCTGGGGGGGATGAGGAGGGAGCTAGCTGCCAGTGGTTGCTAAGCACCCACTAATTTTTTTTTTCATGGCCTCCAGCTCAAAACACACATTTTGTCAAACGGGGGACATGGTAATGAGGAACAGTCTCTTGGTTACCGCTCTCACAGATGCGTTTGACTCCAGCTTTCATTGTGAAACCAGTCCCTAGGGATGGAGTGCACAGGGTACTGCGAGGACCCGGGAACATGTGAGGAATGTGGTGAGGAGTATGAGGAGGGCATGGAACAGAGTTCTGTATTGGCTGCTGGAAGAGTATGCAGGGATGTGCTCAGACTGCAGTGTAATGCAAGACTTAAGGATCTCTGCCTGGCCCTCCAGCAACTGTATCATCTGCTTCTGCCCCGTGTCCTTTTGAGGCTATCCAGGCTGGGTCTTTCATTAATTGTCTATCTCCAAGCTCTTGTTTTGCTATGTGCTTCATCTGATGACTGCAGCACTTCACAAAACATCTTCCTTAGTCCTCCTGGTTGGCTACCTTATCTGACAGAGGCGCTCTGCTGGTGTGCAGGAGTGGGTCCTCCGGGGCACATCTGCAGAAACCACATAAACAATGAACAGAGACAGTATTGTGAGTTCACTCACAGCCATGAATCACAAAAGTTATACACACCCCTTTCTCACTGTCCCTTTGCTAGCACACAGCTCAGAGAGAGTCCCAAATATGGTGAGTTGGGGGGGCAGGGTTGGGAAGGGGAATGGGCAAGAACGGAGAAAGGGTTTGGATGGTTTGCGAAGAAGGTCATTACATGCACCTAGGAAGAGTATTCTGAATATTGGCACAGGCTGAGATAATCAAACCCATATCTCACTACTGAGAGTAACCCAGGATACAAGGGTGCATCTCTTCATGCATGCGACTTCAGACTGGGCCCATATGCTGCTCACCTGTGTGCTGCTCTGGTCCCTGCAGAAATAATTGCCAGATGGCACAGCAAAGTTTCCTTCAGCTGGGGGAGAAACAAGGCAGCTCTCCCAAGGAACCTTCAGCAGAGGATTGCAGAATACCTACAGAAAAGTTTCCTAGCGATCTCTATGGAGGATTCCAAGTACATCCCCATGTACATTAACAAACTTTTCCACCAGGCCCCACTGCATAGCTGTATTGGCTCATATGTTAATTTCTGTCCCTTATCCCTCCACTACCATATAACGAAGTACATGAGAGCTCAATCTCCTCTCAGCGTGCTGTATCAAAGCAAAATGCTTGCTTACCAGAGCTTGTGCCCCCTGCTTCAGGCACTCCAGAGCCGGAATTCTGGGATTGGCTGGACCCCTCTAGAGTCAAAAGAGGTCCTGACTCACATCGCCACTGGATGATGCTGCCATGTGTACCACATCCCCCTCCAACTCCACTTCCTCATACACCACTTTGTCCTTGGGGTTCACTCTGCTGGTCACTGCCTCCAGCCCTCTTAAGTATCCACAGGGCTCTTGTTGGGGGAGGAGGGGTCACCACCGAAGATGGCATGCCACTCCTTGTAGAAGAGGCATGTCTTCAACATCACACCAGAGCAACGGTTGGCCTCCCTTGCCTTCTGGTACCCCTGCCTCAGCTTCTTGATCTTAGCACAGTACTGCTGCATATCCCATTTGTGCCCCTTCTCCTGCATCCCACTAGCAATCAGCCCATAGGTATCAACTGCACAGCCTCCTCTCCCCACATGCCCAGCAGATCCAACAGCTCTGGTGTACTGCACAGGGGAGCGCATCTACTGTGGAAAGTCAGCATGGTCAGCTGGGAAGATGCTGTGTGAACTGTCCACGAATTTCAAAAATTCCTGGGCCTTTAAATGGTGAGGGGCACATGCCTGTGTACCTTCAGGGCAGCGGAGTTCAGACTGCTGACCAGAGCGGTCATGATGGGTATTCTGGGGCCCCTCCTGGAGGCCAATTAGGACAACATAAGCAAGTGCAGTGTCTACACCAGGGGTCTCAAACACGCGGCCCGCGGGCTGCATGTGGCCCACGGAGTTATTTCCTGAGGCCCACCATAGGTGCCGACTCCACCAGCAGCCAAGCTCCCCTCCTCCCCCGCTCCCCTCCTCCAGCACACCGCGTCCCGCTCCTCCGCCTACCTCCCAGCGCTTCCCGCTGCCAAACAGCTGCTTAGGACTTTCCAGGAGGGAGGGGGAGCAGCAGGGACGTGGCGCACTCAGGGGAGGAGGCGGAGAAGAGGTAGGGCCCGGGCGGGGATTTGGGGAAGGGGTTGGAATAGGGGCAGGGAGGGGGTGGAGTTGGGGCGGGGACTTTGGGGAAGGGGTTGGAATGGGGGCGGGGAAGGGGTGGGAAGAGGCGGGCACGGAAGACATTGTTAGCTGGATCAGCAAAACATAACCCACCTCTGGCCCTGCTGCTGCCAGCTCCCACACACATGCTCTGGGGAGAAGGGCATGCAGGCAGGAAGGCAGGCTCTCAAAGCTGCTGTTTAAGGCAGTGTTTACAGTCACTCTCACTCTGGGGTGGGGGTGTCTGCTGCATGCATTTCAATGAGCCATTTCCACAGTTCTCTGAAGTTTACCCAAGTCATACTGCCCAAGCTTGACAAACAGCCTTGCAGCTCCTCGCTCCCAACCAAGCCATTGAGCCTGCTCTTCCTGCATCCTCAATCCTCCCCTCCAGCTATATCCCGACTCACACCAACCCTCCGCCAGTCCCTTCGCCACTCTTCAAATCTCCCCTCCCTCAAGGGAGGGCCAAACACACCCGCCATTGAAATCCATCCCGATTGATCCCATGTGCAGTGTGAAATGCTGGGGGAGAAGGGAGCCAGGAAAGCAGCAGCAGCAGTCACTGGGAAAAGCCCTTTTCCTTTAACACTGGGAGGGAGGGAAAAGGAAGGTGAATCAGAGAGAAAAATCACGGGGGGGAGGGGAAAGAAGGAACAGGGATCTTGAATTTTCCAGTTTACAAAAGCCAAGCCTGTTCCCGGCGCCTCTCACCCTCAACAATGCCTGGGTGGGAAAGAAATCCCCGATCCTCCTAGGGGACGCAGAGGCTTCAACACAGGTGCTGACTGCTGAGTAAATTCGCTCAATAGAGGCCTACAACTCCCAGCATGCTCTACTCCACCTTGCACCAAGCTGCTGCCTTAGAGACAGAGCAAGGCATGCTGTGAGTAGTTGGGAAGAATGTTTGTTAAAAGTGGCAACGTATTTTGTATGAATAGTTACTTTAAAAAGTTCCTGCCATTACAGCTATGTTGATAGACTGTTAGTGTAGATCATCATCAGTGTTACTGACCACATAAGGAATAGTTACAGGTGTTTATATTTTATTCAAACCCCTCTTCGCATTACAGTTTTAAAAAAGTTAATACATTGAGTTTTAATAGCATACTATATTACTCTTCATTTTTTTCATTTTTGACTATACTTTTGTATCGTATGAAAAGGTTTCAGTGATGCGGCCCTCGGGCCAATGTACTAGTTCTCATGTGGCCCTCGTGTTGATTTGAGTTTGAGATCCCTGGTCTACACTGACACTGCATCAATCTAACTTTGGGCTTGTCTATGTTACCCACTGTATCGACGGGCAGCAATTGATCCTGCGGGGGTCGATTTGTTGGGTCTAGTCTAGATGCGATAAATGGACCACCGAGCGCTCTTCCGTCGACTCCGGTACTGCACCAGGGCGAAAGGCGCAGGCGGAGTCGATGGGACAGCATCAGCCGTCGACTTACTGCAGTGACGACACCGCGGTAAGTAGATCTAAGTACGTCGACTTCAGCTACGTTATTCATGTAGCTGAGGTTGCATAACTTAGCTCGACCCCCCCCCCCAAGGGAGGACCAGGCCTTTGTCGCAAAAAGCGCTATGCCTCTCGTCTAGGTGGTTTTATTTTGTTGGCATAGCAAGAGAGTTAAATCGGTGGGAGGAGCATTGTAATGTTAACACCTCAGCTGTTTTGTCTACGAAAGCTGACATTTGTTGACAAAACTGTTTAGTGTAGACAAGGCCTAAGGCACCTAATTACTTTTGAGGACTGGGGATTAGGGCACTCCACCCCCCGGCCTTAGCATTTATTACTGGCTAGTTTAGATGCTCGGCATGCTGGCTTCTGTGAATCCCATTCTTAAATGCATAGCTCTCCCTTTGCATTGTATAGGCAGTCTGGCACCTAACTCGGTGCTGTGAATTCCATCGTATGGCTAGGTGCCAAAAAGTTAGGTGTTACAATGCCTAAGTCCCTTTGTAGATCTAGCCCTGTGACTTCTTGAGAATGTAATAAACTTAAATAGTTCCCAGTTATCACTCACATTTTTCTCTACATTCTTTCTCCCGGCTGATTTAGCTCACAGTTGTTTTCAGCTTTGTGCAATTGTCCCTTTTAGCACCAAGTATATGTTGCTGGTCTGGACTTTATTGTGTTTGTCAGATAACAAATGTAATCAAGTCTTGATCACTGGTACCTAAGCAACCACTAATTTTTAGGTCTGTGATCAATTCTTCTTTATCTGTCAAAATGAGTGTGACTGAGAACAGATTTGTCTTGTATATGTTTTAACTTTGCACAGCTTGTTTAAGCTCTGTTTAAAAAACAGTACCTGTCTCTCCTCTCATTTATGCCAGAGTACATTAGGATTAATTCCACTGAAGCTGATAGAGTTAGACTGATGTAAACCCAGTGTGAGTCCAGAATCAGGCCCACAGATAGTATATATTGTCTTCCCTGCAAAGTGATTAATGGAGTAACCATATATCCCCATAAATTTCCATTAAACAAACAAACAACAATCTCTACAAAAGCTAACATTTCTCACTTACAGCTTTCTCACTTTATCCTGAAAAATGGAAAACAAATAGGGACATTTTGAAAGATCGGTGACTGGGTTGCATGCACTCATACATAATATAGCAAGACTTAATGCCAAATGACGCAAACTGTTGTGATATACTTCTGAGAAATCTCAGTTGGGAAACTGAAAGAATGGAACACATTTAAATCTGTGTGAATTAGATATTACTTATGTCTTATGATTTATTTGTTTAAAAAATTTGCATATACACCAGGGACCAAATTACGGTTGCACAAGCAATCTTAATTCTGGCAGTTCTTAACATTTGAGTGCTTGATTTTGCAACGTTAGCATTTTTTCAGATAGTTTGGGTGTAATAAAATATATATTGATAATGTATTGCACCTGCTCAGTGTGATGCTTGTGTGTCCTTGGAAGCGTGAGGCGGGGAGAGGGAATTTCATTAGCGCTCCATCCTGCTGTCCCTGTGGATGCAAGTCAACTACTGAGTGTTAGGTGCAGAGGGAATATGGAGTCTGACCTTGAGTGAGTCTGTTCCAATGGTAATATTCTCCAGGATAAAATAAATCTAATTATGCTAAGCAATGTGGTAGTTATGAAAATATTAATATAAAAAGCATGATATAATTTTAATTAACATGAGTACAATTTTTAGAAGTGAGGATGAGCAAATAAATGGAACTGATATTTCATGTAGTTTTCGTCATCTCTCACACTTAAAATATTTATTATATGCCAAAAATTTTCTTCATGTCATCCTGATGGATCCTCCAAAGCATGTTGACTTGGCAAACAAAATAAAAATGAATTAGGGACAGAGGATGCTGCTACAAGATAATATTTTGTGGAGACTGATTTTGACTTACTGGGAATGTGTCTCTATTATCATTAAATCAAATCCTGGGAGATCAAATCCTAATGCTATGGTGTGACATGAGATTTGGAACTGCAGCACAGGTGGCAAGGCTCCGTATTTTAAGCTGTCAGTGCCAGAAGTTGCTTTTGGAACAATTGTCTCTAAAGCAAATGGAAATAAAAAGGAGTATTGCATCACCACTCTGGATACAGCTAACAACAGGAGAGGCTCTGAGGAAGCTTTCAATGGAATTGCAGGTTAGCTACTATATGCAAGGAGATGTCACATTGCAGATCAAGAGGGGGACAGGGAGAGAGATGGTCAATAGAAAATTACATCAAGGAGTCCGGTGGCACCTTAAAGACTAGCAGATTTATTTGAGCATAAGCTTTCGTGGGTAAAAAACTACTTCTTCAGATGCATGGAGTGAAAATTACAGATGCAGGCATTATATAATGACAGATGAAGAAAAGGGAGTTACCTCACAAGTGGAGAACCAGTGATGACAGGGCCAATTCAAAAATTACATGTTCATAATTATGATAATATATTATTTTATTGTTTATAAAATATCAATAGTTTTTGCCTGCTCTGTTTTCACACAAAAACATTTGATTTGCCATATGCCAAGGATTAGGGTATAATTGAATTTACACCATGTCTTGCATTCTGTAAAAAGTTGTTATGTAAAGTTGCTGCTGTTTCTACAAATGTATAACAAGGAAAAGGGTATTTGCAAAACTTAAGAGTTCATTTGCAAATAGCTTATCAGCTATGTGCTGATTTGTTTTTATATACCCAATTAATCACAAACAGTGAGAATGTGAAAAAGACCAGTGAAATTTATTTTTATTTTTATTGCCTACAAGAGAAAAGAGTGCTTTAGAGATGAACTGCAAGCTCTCTCCAATCAGTGCCCAAGTGTAAATCAATAATTCATCCCTATGCATCTTCTTGTACTTTGCCGGCAATCACAGACTAAATTAATGGCAGCACATGACAGATGAAAAGAATTACTCCACCATTTCCCCCCAGGAGAACAACACCATTTCACTGCAAATGGCATAGAGACTCAATGGTTCACTGTTGTCTCATGGAATAGAAGCAGAATCATGCAGATTCAGGATCTTTTAAGGGTATTCCAAATAAGTGTTTTGTATCCATATATGCTTCAAATGTCTTTATATACAGCCAAAAAGGTTTAAGAAAAAAGGGATAGTTAATATTACCTTCTTATTCAAGTTATGAGGAGGTCTCTGTATTTTATTTGTGACAGAGAATTTAAGCATGTTTGTATACATGACACCTGTGTACACTGTTGCTCAATGCCATTCTTTTACTAGCTGCAGCATTCTATTTTTGTTAATCACACTTATTGTGGGTTTTTTCCTAATGCAGAAATTATATCTTTGGTTTTGCAACATATTTTGACAATAATATCTTAAAATATTCAAAACTTATCCCTTCACTGAACTGCAGGATTTGTTTCTCTCCAAATTAGGTTTCCCAAATTTACCTAACCCCATTCCCCACTTTAGATTATTGTAGGATTCTGCTGAGGGAAAACATCTGGTCTCATCTATGAGCCAAGTCCACTTGGAATGAAAGGATTATGAAAAGGTTTAGTAATCCTAGAGAAAAGGATCAAGGATCACTGATCTGCTGCTAGTAATGACATTAATTAGTGTGCAATGCACCAATTAATTTTTATAACATAATTTGGAATGATAAAATCATAAAAGGAAATAAATCAGTACCAATGAAAATACCAAGAGAAAGTTAATCAGTCCTAAATTCCTAGGTAACAGTATCCTGCCGTTAGGCCCACTAATTACCCATTTAGTATATGTTCTGATGACATAATGGTTTTAGTTTGTTTCATTGGGTGAATGTGTTGACACTCAGTATTCTGTTGGGTGGATTTCTTTGTGAAACCCCATCTTGGATGTGTCATTTGAATTCACTGCTCTCAATAAAATATATATTTTTTAAATTTGCCTTGACTCTTACTGCTATTTTATTTTACAATTCTGAGTAGAAAAGGCATTGTAGCAGCATGAGCTCAGGAGCAGATTAGCAAATTAATTGTGAACCACAGAGTCTCAATTTCTCCCCTGCTATTCTTTCATTCTGGAGGAGAAGTAACAATAGAGTTCTTGGAGTAGCTACTTCCCAATATGTGCTCTCTTGCTAGCAAATGGAGGGTGGGTGGAGGACAGAGTCATGGTTTCATCCACTACCATCCTATCCTCACCCATTTGCTTTCAGGGGGTAATTCCTTCTTGTCAAGAGTCTCAGTCTGAATGGAGCCTTACTCCTTTTTACTACTGAGTAAGGCTGACAGCCAGGCTTAGGAAATCTTAGACAAGATTTATCTAACGGTGTCTGAAGTCTGGGAACCTTTGGGACAAGTTTTAAGTGAAGCTGAGCAGAATTTTGAGCAGAGTTAGGCAAATATTGAGTGCACCTGAGACAAGTTTCAAGAGAACCTTGGTCAAATTGTGAGCAAGCCTAGGGCTAGATTTTGAGGGTATTCAACTTGGATGGAATATTTTGAGCAAACCCTCTAGTCAAGACCTGAATAAAGATAGTGTGGTTTATGGGTTTGGATGGAACCTATAATTTTGGATGAAGCTCAGTGTTTTCATATGGCCTTGACTTGAAATGAGACAAAACTCAGTGGTTTTGGATGACTTTTGCTCTGAGTTTCTGTCTATATTCAAGTGAATGCAACTCAGGGGTTGCCAATATACATGCAAATCCCTAATACAGAACAAAAGTTGTAATTACTCATGCTATTTTTAAATGAAGATTTATACAACCTTTTTTTTTTTTTTTTTGAAAATGCACCTGAAAGTACTGTCTATATACTGATAACAGAGAAATAAATGCAACAAAAACCAGAAGAAATGAAGATCCATTATCCCAGCCTCAAGTGCCAACCCTCACTGCTCACATCCTACTCTTGAGATCACAGCTCTCTCCCCAAAAGCCTGGGGCTTTGAGACCACTGAGTTTCACACAACTGCACTTCTTACTGTCGGAGATACTGTGACCTAGTTGCTAGAGACTGGTCTGGGACTAGAGTGACCAGACAGCAAGTGTGAAAAATCGGGACAGGGGGTGGGGGGTAATAGGAGCCTATATAAGAAAAAGATCCAAAAATAGGGACTGTCCCTATAAAATCGGGACATCTGGTCACCCTATCTGGGACTCAGGAGATTTGAATTCTATTCCTGGCTCTGCTGGGTGACTTGGAGCAAGTCACCTCAATCTTCAGTTTCTCCATCTGTAACATGGGAATAATTATACTTACCTCCTTTGTAATGCACTTTGAGATCTACTGATTTTAAAAAGCACTATATAGGATCTGGGTATTATTACTGAACAGATTCTCAACCTCTGACCCTTTATCAGAGAATAGGCCTCAGTTCGACAAAGTTTTAAAACATGCTTATGTCCATCTGTTAGAAAATGGGAGTTAAGCAAATGCTTAAAGTTAAACACATGATTAAATGCTATGCTGAATAGGGATGGACTGCTGAATCAGGGCCCTGGTGAACGTTTTAATTTGTATATCTTCTGTTATTAAGTACAGTTTGTAACTTGTCAAATAGACTTCATATACATTCTGTAAACTAGGTCAAGAACAAGTGAATCACTCATGGCCCAGAGGATTTTATTCTAAATAAAGCACAGTGTAATTAAATTTAGTAATATATACACTATATGACTGTGGCAATAAAGCTAGCTCTCACCAATTGTGTGCTCAAGGTTATAGCCTACTACAGATGTTCTAAGACAATCAAACAAATGCTTGCTTGAGTTTAAGATATCTTGCCTTAGCTGTTTTTATTCATATGAGACACATAGATTCATAGATTCTAGGGCTGGAAGGGACCTCGAGAGGTCATCGAGTCCAGTCCCCTGCCCGCATGGCAGGACCAAATACTGTCTAGACCATCCCTGATAGACATTTATCTAACCTACTCTTAAATATCTCCATGATGAGAAATAAACCCAGAAACATTGCCATGTGACAATTATTGATTCAAAAAGGTAATTCTTATTGTCTTCGTTTTCATTTCCATCTCTGTGGGACATATTCAATATCTAAAACTGATTAGTTAGTTTGACAAATAAGGCTTATTGATTTATGACAAGGTCAAATTTTAAGCTTCTCAGTATGGTTCTGAAGTTCTAAAGAGATTATGTCTGGAAAGGAACAAGAAGTTTAATGTTAACAGGATGCATGTGATTGAAATATTACTAAAATAGTAACAATGTATCAAAATAATGTTTCTCTATGACATTTTTCTCTAAATAGTTTTACTACATTGTAAATTCAGCAACTGAATTTCAGGTTAAGTTGATTAAAATAATGAGATGAAAAGTTCCATGAGGATTTGTACATGCAGCTTATGGAAATGAAACTCTATTATTGTATGTTATGCTAGGTATTTTTAATTTACATAGATGCGCATTAACAAGTGGGCAGGATTTGTAATAAAGCAAAGAATTTAAACATGACTGTTTAGTATATACAGACAAAAAATATATTGCACTGCTAGACACTTAGGGCCAGACTGTGATCTGCGTACTCATGCTGAATAGTCAGAATATTTTTCCTCCACCAAATACTCCTATGAAAATTAAAAAATAATTTAAAAAATTTGTCTCTGAAATTTTCCAATGAAATTCTGACTTTTCAGTGAAAACTTAAAAGCTGAAAAATTTTGGATAAAAAACAAATATTTTGGCTGCTTGAAAATTTTTCACTGAAAATTTTCTTTTTATAACTGAAAAAATAAATTCAGAAATGCCAGCAGATGCTGCATGTGAGCTATAATCTGAGTACCTCATATCCCCAGTTTCCTTATAATGCAGGGCTCCCTGGCCAGACAAAATTTTTCATGCTGCACCAAAGTTTCCCCTCTTTATGGTTTTCAGGTGTGAGGGTTGTTTTTGTTTTTTATTTGACAAAAAGCGGATACTTAAAAAAAATAATTAAATAGGCAAAACCCCAATTTTCCTTTGACACATTTTCAAATATTCTCAGCCATATTGACTATTATTTTATATCATGAGTTGTTCCACCGAATTCCGTTGGACCACTTGGATAGGAAGGTATTACTCAATGTGGGCCTCAACAGTGGTACTCAAGAAAGAATGTGGAGCTGCACTCCAGCTTGTGGGCCCAATTCTGGCTAATGTGGGGAAAGTGTCACAATCTGTTCTCGCCCCATAAAATGGGCACATATATATGCTGCAAAAGCAATGTAAGAATTCTCCCCCTACACCACACACACATCCAAACCCACACAATTCAGTTAACGAGCTCAGAGGAGGCAGGCTCCATACATCTCTTTATACCTCTGTGTAAATACCCTGGCCATTTTCCAAATCCGGTTTCAGTCAGAGATCAGCCCCATGTGCAGTCCCGTATTATGTTCCTGCTACAAATAGGAATGATTTACAACAAGGCTATGTGTGTGTGGACCACTGTGTGGTCAAGTCAGCCAGTTATGTATGAGTGCATTTGCATACCCCCTTCCCTATAACCCCATTCCTTTATATCCCATCATCCATGGAGCAATTGTGGAGCACTGTCTCCATGACAGTCTTGAAATGGCAAAATCAAGGTGGTCAGCTTTCATCTTATGCTTCTGCTGCTGCTTTAATGCTTTCTCTCGTGTGCATAGTCACATTGCCTAACAGATTTTCATCCTTTAAATGCAATTTGGCTCTTCACCTGCATACTGATAATGATAAACAGTCTTTGCTATGGTATCAATCACTCCGGCATGGAGAAGAAGGATCAAGAAGAAAAGGGTAGAGGTTTGGAATAAGCTTCTCTTTGCTCAACACAATTTTCATTCTGCAAAGCAACATTTGGAAAAGTTTACTGGAAAAATTATATTTTGCATTTTCTAATTCAAATTGAATGGAGTAGAGATTGAAAAAAATATTGTTTGTCCTGGTATTTGCCTGCAAGAAAATAATCATTTCCCAATGAGGGCCAGCCTTAGGGAAAGTGGCGCCCCTGACTCCCACTGTCTCCCAGGGCTTCCCACCCCCCATCACCTCTGGCCCTCACAGTCTCCCCATCCATTCCCCCATTGCCCTGGCCACCTCTGCCTCTCCTGGCCCCCCACCCATCACTCCTGGCTTCCACTGCCTCCCCCAGCTCCCCACCCTTGCCCCTGGCCCCTGCCGAACCATCCCTCCCTCCATTGCTCCTGGCCTCTGCTGCCTTCCCAGGCTCCCCCCATTGTCTCCGGGCCCTGCTGCCTCCCCCCCCCCCCCCCCCACACACACAGTGCCTCAAGCTCCTTTCCATGGCCTTGCATCCCAGGCCTGCCCCGCTCCTTGCCTCTTGATCACAGTGCCCCCCCTCCCCCCCGACCACAGTCTCTGGACAGTCACCCACCTGCAAGGCTGTTCCTGACCCCTATACAATTATTTAGATCAGGGCTGGTATGGCAATTATCCTATGTTGACACATTTTTACCAACTATATATGACAAATCCTAAATAGATGGCACCCTTCTAATTTTACCCCCAGTCTCCTTTACTATTGGAATATTTTCTAATTCAGTTTATTTTCTGTTGCCAAGCTTCATTTTCACTTTACGCAGCTCTGTCTTTTGTCATTCTTGTCCTGACAGCTGCCCTTCCCAGCTGCTGGACATCCTGACAGACACAAATTGGGTGGGAAAGAAGAAGATGAATAAGTGAAAGAAATCCCTTGCTTGAGGAAAGGTACTTTTCTTTTCATATTTCACCTTAGAATTAAAGTGACTGGCACAGCAGAGGCACTTAAAAGGTTAATTCTGGTTTCAAGGATATTCCCTATACTTAAAATGGAGAATACTGCTAGAGCTGGTGATATCTTTAGGACTTGCATGAACTTTTTAAGTACTTCACTGTATCTAGTCTAAATAAGTAGCAACTTACTGAATAAACTTGCATAGCCTACAACACTCTCCAAACTCACCTCTCTTCCAATTAATGGTGTGTAAAGTGATGGAAGGTAGACACATCTACAGTCCTGGGTTCAACACGGACCATATGTTAAAGTCTCCAGATATAGTACCTCAATATGAGGTACTCTCTTGAGATATCCAGCCCAGTTTTGCAGACTTAAGAGGGATGGATAGCTGGGGCAAGCTTCAGAGAAGCAATCAAACTTTGAGGTGCTACCAAAACGAACGTGAACCTCCAAACTTTTTATGGATTGCACATAATTGATGACATTTGTTACTGAAGTCTTTGTTCAATTTGAAGTGCTGTGTTTTCAAGAGATGCCTTGCACACATTCTTCATGGGACAGACGGGGAAATATCAGGATTTTGATCAAGTAAGAACTTTCCTCATATCACTAAGACAGGGGTTCTCAAACTGGGGATCGGAACCCTCAGTGGGTCACAAGGTTATTCCATGGAAGGGGGGAGGGTCGTGAGCTGTCAGCCTCCACCCCAAACCCTGCTTTGCCTCCAGCATTTATAATGGTGTTAAATATATTAAAAAGGGGTTTTAATTTATAAGGGGGGTTGCACTCAGAGGCTTGCTATGTGAAAGGGGTCACCAGTACAAAAGTTTGAGACTCACTGCACTAAGATCTCTCTTCCACATTCCGCTATATTGTTGGGTGCATGCAAGAAGATTACTTTAGACAGAATTACATTTAATTTTAATAAATAAAGATATACCTATCTCATAGAACTGGAAGGGATCCTGAAAGGTCATTGAGTCCAATCCCCTGCCTTCACTAGCAGGACCAAGTACCAATTTTGCCCCAGATCCCTAAGTGGCCCCCTCAAGGATTGAATTCACAACCCTGGGTTTAGCAGGCCAATGCTCAAACCACTGAGCTATTCCTCAGACTTGCATTAATCTTTGACAGCACATTTTGACCAGGAAATGCTATTATCCTCTTCATATATGTGATATTTACCATTTGGAGTAAATTGCTCCTATTTCTGATTGGGTTCATTCATGTATTTAGTTAGGCTGAAAATTAAAATATATAACTTTCTAAACATGCTATTATTCCTGCATACACAATATCTTCCAAGGGAAAATCAGCAGACAGCTTACCTTGAAATTCGTTATGTAGGCTGCAGGAGTACCTGTCAGAGCACTTGTGTGAATGAATTCAAGCTAGTCTGCATTTAATGAACTGGGGTCTTCATCACCTAGCCAAGTACACTTGGACTGTATGCCTGTCTCAAATGCTCATCCCATTCACTAGCCTAAGTGTACAGAATCTGCCAGCTGATCTTCAGGGTACAAGCAATGCGTCTTATCGTGCTGACTCCTTGTCATTAGAACAGAGGTACTGGAGTCTTTATAATGCCTTGCACGCTGCCGTTGGAACACATCCATTGTTTGAACTGCTGAACCTGGTTAGTAGAAAGACAAAGAAAAACATGTCCTTGCGTGTATTTGTGAACAGATGCTGGGCAATTGTGCAGCCATGCTAAGCCGGGAGTTGTGTAAAGGTCTATGCATTTTGGAAAATAAGTCTTACATTACAAGGAAACATTGACTGCCTCCAATGTTAGAAAAGAGTTAGAAAAGGCTGTGGCCAGAGGTGGATTAAGATTTATTGGGGTCATGTTAACATAGAACATTTTGGCCCTCCACACTCTGGGGATCCACGAGCACCAGAACCAGGTGGGGACATGGGCTTAAGCTGCTCTCTGGCACCTGGGCAGGCGAAGAGTCCGAGAATCCCCACAGCAGCCCAGGCTTCCTGGGCAGCTCTTACCATGGCCTGGCTCCAACTTCTGGCCTGGCCAGGGAGCTGGGCCTAGAGGGGAAGAGGAGGAGCAGGGCACAGGGATACAATTCTGGCACTGGTGCCTAGGCTGACCAGACAGCAAATGTGAAAAATCGGGACAGGGGGTGGGGGGCAATAGGAGCCTATATAAGAAAAAGACACAAACATCGGGAATAATTATCCATGACCCTGATTCTGCAAAGACTTAAGCACATGCTTAACTGTGTGAGTTCACTACACACAATGTGAAAAGTGAAGCACAGGAGCTAAAAGGCTCTCTGAAGCAATGTTCAACCGTTTTAAATTAATTAAAAGTGAATACTGTAACAGTAGCATAAGAAATGTCAAAACTGTACAGTTCACACTAGTATTTTACAGAACAAATAGCCTAAAAGCAGAAAGAAAAATTCATCAGTGATAACTTCTGAGAGAAGAGCTGTTGTAAGAAGAATGCTGTGCATTGATGTCAAAGACTCCCACAGTTGAAAGATAAGTACCCAAGGAAGCAAAAGCTGATGATAACATCACCTCTTCTAAACAATCTGAAAGACAAACTGCCGTGAGTCCTAGAATTTCTGTTAAAATATAATTTGAATAACTCTATAGTAAAAAACAAACTGGCCTTTCAAGGGAAAAGCTGAGTCAATCTTCATGTACATTATGATAAAAGAGAATAGCTGGTGGTAAGCAGAAAATAGCATTAGTTATAAGCAGTCTGAATATAAATAACATAAAAGAGGGTTTGCGGTTAAAAGGAATTCCCCCATAGATAGCCAGGTGTATGCCCAACTGAAAAATTAACACCTAAAAGATAGGGAAGTTCTAGACAACATGCAGACATTACCAACTCTAGTTGGATGTATGGATAGTGATGTTGGAAGTATGGTTCTTCCACTCATTTGTCAGAGATCGTATCTTGAACAGAAATATAACTGCGGGGCTTGCACTATAAAATTGGATAAAAAGCTTTGGATGGCTTCAGCTTTGGATTACTTCCCACAAGCATCGGAGACAAAGAACTAGAAGCATTGACTGGCCTTTGAGTACTCCTTCTACTGGACATGTCCTCACCTATCACAGAAAGGATGTTGCTTAAGTATGTCAGGGAAGACTGTTGCATCACTACCACTGTAATACCAGCTTAATAAGACTTCTGTTATAATACTTTCTTTAGCTAATGCTGCCTAGAACTGAACTGATGTTTCTACCTATGGGCTTGTCTACACGACTGTGTGGGGTCTATCTAAGATACACAACTTCAGCTACGTGAATAGTGTAGCTGAAGTCGACGTACTTAGATCTACTTACCACGGTGTCTTCACCGTGGTAAGTCGACAGCTGACGCTCTCCCGTTGACTCTGCTTGTGCTTATTGTTCTGGTGGAGTACCGGAGTCGACGAGAGAGCACTCAGCAGTCAATTTATCACATCTATACTATACCTCTGCTGGATCGATTGCTGCCCGATCAGACCAGACATTTCAAATGGTCACACTAGGCTGGAGAATTTATCTACATGCAAGTTTTGCTTTGTAAGTTTCTATGTGTACCTCTTTTATCTAAGTGCTTACTTGGTTATTCTAAGTTCAACACTTCAAAGAGTTCAAAGCTGAGTAATAAAAAACATGTAAATGACTAAAACATATGGACTGGGATTTACAAAGGCGCTGAAGATGCACAATTGATATTGACTTTCAGTAGGATTGGGTGTCTAATACCCTTCTGCCCCTTTTGAAAATCCTAGTCATAATATGTACTTGTATTTCATGAAAAGATTCATCCTACATGTATGGAAATAGTTTTGAGTCAATAAGCAGCTAAAAGTGCTGAGACTGGGAAAATTCATTACACTAGTTCAGCATAGGCTTCTAGCAGGCAACTGTGTTTACATGCAGTGAAAAGATAGTTGAAAACAGCATGCTTACCTAGGGAAATTTGAGAAGAGAGATTTTTCAAAGCATCCAATTTATAGTATCATGTGAAACTGACAGCTTCATAGACAATACCAAAAGCTTGATTTATTAGGATAGAAGTAACTTAGTAAGTGATGAACTATTGGATAAAGGCTCAAATTAGTTGCCAGCATAAATCCATTGAATTATGTAAACCAGCAGAGATTTTTAGGCCAAAGAGTTTAATATTTGGATAACGTAAGAGTTTCTTTTCAACAAAGATTTGGGTTATACCTGGTCTATGGTAAATTATAAAAAAAAATTAGAAATAGCTTTCAGTCATTAAGGGCTTCAATGGGCTATGGGTCAGTCCCCAAGTGCATACCTGAAGTTGGTTTGTGATATTTGTGTGTGTATGTGACTAGAAAAGGCTTGGCTATGAATTGTCATTATCTTGGAAGGATTGATATTTAAGTAATTAAGTAATTGTTGCAATGTCTAACTTATCATTACTTTTGTGTGATTTCTCACTGACAGAAATCTTTTGCTTTATACATAATTTGCCTAACAATAGATAAGTGCCTGTTTTAAGGATACATGAGCCATATTGGTGCCAAACCTAGCTGCCCTCCCCCGCCCCCACGCCCTCCGCAGTATAGCATAGAATTAGAGTAAATTTATCACTTTGTTATAAGACTTTGATTTACTGTGATTTGAGTTATGGCTTCTGGATAAGTTTATCACGATGGGCTGGAAAGCATCCAGGAGATCTGGCCAGCTGAGAATTTCCCTGCTGTGGGGGAGTTCTCCACTGATGTGGAGCAGGTATAGCTGACTTCTGTGTCAACTGTCACTTAGCTCCTGTGCAGAGGGCACATCATAGACAGGAGGGACAATATGGGCGTGTGGCTGGAGCATGCTGTGCTCCAGCTTTGCTCATCTGATGTACAGTCTCTTAGGGACTGTTGGCAGCTGGCAGAAGTTAGAGCAGCCCCCAGGCTCAGTGCTGCTTTAATCTTTTGGGGGAAGGGATAGCTTAGTGGTTTGAGCATTGGCCTACTAAACCCAGGGTTGTGAGTTCAATCCTTGAGGGGGGCCACTTAGGGATCTGGGGCAAAATTAGTACTTGGTCCTGCTAGTGAAGGCAGGGGGCTGGACTTAATGACCTTTCAGGGTCCCTTCCAGTTCTAGGAGATAGGTATATATTATTATTATCCATGCTGAAAATCAGGGAGCTTTACCAGTTCCTTGACTCTCCCCCTCCCTCACTGCTGCCTGAACAGAAGTTTGATGTAGCAAAGAATCTAGGCTGCTTTGTTACATTTAATTGTTTAAACTTTCTAAACACCATCTTTGCTTTACTTTCTGTAATTTCTTATTTATCTTTAAATGTTAATATTTAAAGTTTAATTCCAATGTGGTCACATCTGCCTTTTGGACAGCATTAGTCTTCTCTTTCCTGCAGGCAATGACTTGCCTGAGGATAAATTATCCATGGCTTTTTCCTTAGGGGTTGCTATACATCAAAATCCAAAATTAGAAATTTTGAACAATACTCAGATTTGGGGTGGGGGTATAAAAAACCCTAAAAAGGGTGCATTACTTAGCAGTCTTTCTATAGCATTACCTCCAAAGGTGGGAGAAGAGCACAACAAGGGGTTCTGGCTGGAGTTAATTAATTACATATGCTATACAGATACACACATGTAAATATATACAGTTGCACAATACCAGCCAGTGATTATTCTGTGCTGTGCCTTAGGTGATAGCACATTGAAAAAATATTAAGAAGAACTAGACTAATAACATCAGACACAGTCAGTGGCTTGGAGAGAATGTACATAGATATTCAAATTCAAATTAAAAGTAGTTCAGTGCAGTTCTAGGTTCATTATAATTTACTTTTAAATCTCAGAGTGCAACGTGAATTATTCTTTAAACAAGCTGAGAGGGCAAAGGAAAACCAAGGATAAAGCACCTGCTCTTAAATAGTTAATATAGAGTTGGACTCATAAATACTCAGTCTTCAAATTCCCACATAGCTTTCACTGAAAGGAACAAAACATTTTTATCTTTCAGAAGCGGTGACTTAAGTCTATGATGTGATCTTTCAAACAGAACAGCTTTGAACTGTGACATTTATTCTGACTTCAGTATTTGTTCCTATTCTAAGCTTCATACCGAAGGGGGATTTCATTTTGATTCACAGATATTCTTTTGTGACTTAGAATGCAGTCTTTACCTTGAAGGTTTTTTTCTCCATATAAAGGCATTTTCATGGAATTTGCTCCATTAAATTTCATGACCACTTCTGAAGGCAGAAAGTGTTTTATGATAACTTCATCTTTGCAACAAAGAGTACATGTGAACAGGAAAGGGTTTCAGCCACTGTGGCTTCAAATATAAATAGTGGTCATTAGGCTAGGGATAACATCCATGTGAAATCATTACAGAACTTGGCCATTGGACATAGAGGGTGGAATTCTGGCCCCATTGAAGTCAATGGCAAAACTGGCTTTGACCTCTATTTAATGCTGCCAATTGAAAGGCTAACTGGGACAGTGAAGATTTGTGTGACAATTCATTTCCCCTCCTTTCACCACAGCCACCAAGTCACATGTATCAGGTAAGCAGAGCAGCACAGGAATAAAGGGAAGATTAAAAGGCAAGGCAGGTGTACCTTAAGGCCTATGCAGGGTTCAGCTGAAGTCATTGGAACTGATTGAAGGACTGGGTACTTGTGGTCTGGAATTAGCACAGTCAAGGAGAGGCTGAAGAGGTGGGGGGTTTTTAAGTAATGCTACTTTGTGAGGCTAAAGCCTAAAACAGAGGGAGGCATACATATAATCGCCAAGATGGGAAGGGAAAGGGACATGTCCCCTCAACTACCTTCTCACTTCCCTCCTAATTCTGCCATCTCCATGCCAGGGGAGTTAAAAATGAAAAAGCTTCCCCTTTCCCTAAACATGCCCTCCTCCTACTTAATGGTCCCCCGGATCAAACAATAGTCGATCTCTCCCCTTCACCTCCTAGATCATATTGCTGTTGGCTGGCTCCTGGACATAACAGACCCCAGATCTGTAGGGAAGAAGCCTACAGCCCTTCCTCCTCCTGACCTGCTATATAGATTCCTTTCCCCCATGCTCAGGGGACTAGAAAGCACCAGGAGGTGAGAGAGAGAGAGAGGAGGCAGGAGACCCTGGGGATGCAGTGGAGGAGAAAGTCAAAGGAGGTGGAGAACTAATGAGAAATCTAAGGGAGGGGATATATCTTTTGAAGAGACAGAAAAAATCAGCCAGATGCTTTGTGTGCTAACGGGTTAGTGTTAATAAAGGGCTTTGAAGATGAAAAGTGGTATATACGTTATATTTTTAAATGATGGATGAATATTACAACAGACATTCAGACATGCTAGAAAGTTTTGCAAAATATGCAGAACTCTTTTGAATAGTTCTAAAGAATTTGCAAACCAGAAGATATTCCAGTTCCTATAAAAATCTCCTTTAAAATGGCAGAGCTCTCCCAGTCCTATAAAATAAGGTAATTGTTGGGTTTCTGAGTTCTGCATGGATGAGAAGATGTCAAGCTAGTAAGAAAAAATATTGCCTGAACTTAGTGAAAGTATGTGATGGAAATAATTCCTAAAAATACAGAAGCTTTGAGATAGATTGAAAACTGAGACGAGTTGATTTTCATTTTGTTAATTAGCTGCATTTTCAGAGTTGTCCACTTTCTACCATAATACCACAGTATTCTTGGTGCTATTTATTATGCTTTCTGTATCTTTCAGCATGTTTCCATCATGACATCCCTGACCCACAGAAGCAATTAAAGAAAACTTCAAATGTTGCCTGACTCTGTGTTCTGAGAACTAGCCTAGCCTAAGAGTGGGAAAATCTGGGACAAAAATCATTCTGCCTAATCTTTTTGAGCCCTACAATTCCTTCTGTCCTGCAGGGTAAAATCAATTGAACACCATTAAGCTCCTATTAAAAAATACCCACCCTCATTCTGGGACTTGTGGAATTTCACTGATTTCTATTGAGATTGTCTATAGAATAGTGGCTCTCAACCTTTCCAGACTACTGTACTCCTTTCAGGAGACTGATTTGTCTTGCATACCCTCAAGTTTCACCTCACTTAAAAACTACTTGCTTACAAAATCAGACATAAAATACAAAAGTGTCACAGCACACTATTACTGAAAAATTGCTTCCTTTCTCTTTTTTAACATATAATTATAAAATAAATCAATTGGAATATAAATATTGTACTTACATTTCATTGTACAGTATATAGATCAGTATAAACAAGTCATTGTCTATATGAAATTTTAGTTTGTACTGATTTCACTAGTGCTTTTTATGTAGCCTGCTGTAAAACTAGGCAACTATCTAGATGAGTTGTGTACCCCCACGGGTATGTGTACCCCTGGTTGAGACCCACTGCTATAGAGGGATGGATTGTAATCCTACATACTATACTAGCCTAAGTAAGGGGTAGAGTAGTAGAAACAGGGCAGGAAACAGTTTCAGCTCCGCGAGTCACAATCTGAGCCCAGCTTCTCATTCATTCCAGGGGGGTAGTAAAGTGCACCAATCTTTTTGCTGACACAGATTACTTCCTTCTGTGTGTCAGCTCTGCAGCCCTGGCTGGCATGTTGCTCCACCTGCTCCCCATCCCTGCCCCACACTCCTCACTCACCTGAGTGAGGAAGGGGGAATAACAACCTGGTAGTGGCTGCTTCTCTTACTACACATCTGTGTATAGATAGGTAATGTGAATAACCCATGCAGGGCTCTTTATATCTTTTTACTCCCCTGCATAGGTGCACAGCAGTGCTCATGACATACTCCAGAATAAGTAATTGTAGTAACGTGATTCAAGTCGTTTATACCTCTCTGCATCCCAAACAAACAAAAAAGATTACAATATCCTTTTTTTATATAAAAGGATAAATAGAGCATTTTATTAACACTTTTTGCAGCAACAAAAGTGACACAGTCCACATCTTTTCATTAAACACAGCAAAAGCTATGGTCACATTTTACATCACTTTGAGGCACAGAGCAAAATATTTTTTTCCCTTAAGGTCAAGGTATGATTTGCATTTAAAAAAAGAAGAAGAAGAAACAATCCTCAAGTTGTATATTGCAATAGCGGGGCCTCCAATCACTAGCACAATACAATGAACAGATAAAAAATCCAGAATGGATTGTTACATACAATGATAATCATTTGATTTGAGTTGGGAAATGGATCACCATTGTCATTTTAGAGCATTAAGAAGCGGTCAAGTGTTGCTAACTTTAATTTGGTTTGGTTTAATCCCAACAATCCCAAATGTCTACAACAAGCTTAATATAAAGGTACTATATAGACTAAAAGATTATGCACTTTATAATGCATTGCACTTATTGCTTGGTACACTAATGTTGCAATTCTTCTTGAGTTATGCTAAGAGAAGACAAGCATAATGAAAGTAGAAGTAATGCTCTTCCTAAATCCATCACTAGTTATTTGCCACTTTGGTTTATTGTGAGGATTGTTACTCATATTCAGCATTCATTATAATTCTATTTGACAAATACATTTTTGAATTCAGGGATTTGTAAAATAACAACATTTTCTATAATTATAGTATCTTCAATAAACTTTTATCTCTTTATACAACTGTGCCACAGTATGACAAAATAGGAAAACTATCAAGAGAAGAAGGATGATTAAATTATTTTCTGTTTCTTTCATTTAGTTCAAAATATTCTGCAAAACAAATACGTCCATTTTGTGTAGGGCTACTTGCTCATGGTAATTTTTACTCTGGATTATATGGGGGGGCATATATTTTTGTAGGATCTCTCTTTTTCTTCTAAAGTGATTTGCAACCAGTACAAAGTAATTTACTATAACTAAAAATCCACTGAAGTATTTCTTGCAAAAGTTGTTTTACAATCTGCATGAAAATTCAGATTGAACATTATATGTTGTTTTTATACTGGTTGGTAAATGTAAGGAAGAACATGACACATACTATAATTTCATTATATTCTGTAAAGAATACAAATAAGAATTTGTGCCTAAACATTTGATATAAAACACCCAAATAAATTCCTTCATTTATCACAGAGTAGCCTGCAGCATGTAATCACAATAAACATACAGTATGTCTTATTTAGTTCTTGTAGAGCATGATCCAATTCCCATTGAAGAGAACTGTATCAAACCCTTATAGATGTCTAGGACTGAATCCTTTCTTCTTGAAGAAAGTCCTTGTCTTAGACCAAACACACAATCTCTACATTTTACTGAGTAAACGTGTATACTTAACACAATCAGTTTATGATCTCTTCCAATACGGTGTAACAAATATATAAGTGCATTTTTTAAAGATCAAGTAGTTTTGGCTTTCTAAACAGACTATTAGATGTGCCAACTTAGTTGGTTAGTTGTGCTTTAATCCTTAATTATGAGCTTTAGCTCATGTATACTGAAAGTATCTAGTTGCCTCTATAGTTTTGACCAGTAAACCCTTAAAACTCTAATGTTTATAGAATGGATACACCCGAGTGGAGGTGATGACATATCACAATTCATACAGATTGCACTTTAATGGTAACCTTTTTTTAAAATAGTTAGACCTTCTTGTTTGATATGTGTTTACATGTTTATACCACATTCTTTGTGTGCAAACAATCACAATGAATTTAATCACAAACACTACAAAATATATCCAATATTGAGATTTGTTATGAATAATCTTCTCTTTCCTTATGGCTGAATGAGTCTTGGACTTCCTCTTGTACAAATTCTTCTTTCTTCTCCCAACCATTTGGCCAACCACCATTGACCTGGGTCGTAGCACCATAAGACTTAGTGGTACCATAATTTACGTAATTCTGAGTAATGTCCCCTGTCTCTTCATCAAGTTCATCTTCATGAATGAAACCACATTTCTCTTCACTTGTCTGTTCAGGGTCAGCCCAAGGTTGTTTCTCTCCCGAAGCAAATATGCCATAGAATATAACTCCTGCATAATGCACTAAAGCAGCAATAAGGAAGACATACTGCCACTCTTCACGTGTCTGTAAAGAAGAGTATTGCTAAGTCAAAATAGCAGCACAGACTTGATAGCTGTTCTGAGCTGAAAGGGCTGATTAAGGCACTGAGGATGTAATTTTCAAAAGAGCCCGACTCCTGGGCATCTAACTCCCTCAGGTTCCTTTGATAATCCTAGTCTAAAAGCTCAATTTGTACAACTGCAAGATATTTCTCTTACTTATTGGCTAACTTCTGTAAAAATCAATGAAAAGTCACCTCCACCATCATTAATTCATATGCACAAGTTAACGTGACAAGCTAACCAAAATATCTAAACCAATACTCAGGTCTGTTTTGACTCTCTTATACTGCTGTGTGCAGTGCAAAACAACTGGAAACCCAGCATATTTAGTACCCTGAGAAATATCCCTTTGCTTGAGGAATCCTGCCTGCTGGCATCTGAGGGGGAAAAAGTGTTGCTGGTGAGGTCCTGCCACTAGCTACCCTAACGTACGCTATGGACTGGACTGGCCCCTGTATTGGGGAAATGCAAAATCTGTGTCAAGCACTGCTCAGCTAGACCAAAGAATCTGGACTGTTGTTTCCAGTTCTAGGCCTCAATCCTGGAACCATTGAAAACTATGGGCAAACACCCATTGACATCAAAGAGGATAAGAGGGAGTCCCTATGAAAAATGTTAACCAGTTAATAAAGGAAAACATCACTATATTTCAGAGTACTATGAAACAAATGCACTGCTTCCAATACATTCAGCTTTATTACCACTTTCCCCAACACTACACTTCTTCTCTCTTCCATGAGTACTTTCAGTCACTAGACCTTGTTCTCCTTTTGTACTTTACTTTTAGTTATGAAAAGTTTCAAGGACTATTTGATCCGGGAATATTTTTTAAATATTGTTTTTTAAAAATGTACAAATTCATACTTGAAATATGTGTCAAATTTGCTATTGATTTTATCTAAACAATTTAAATACTTGTTTGTGTGCCGGAAGGTGATGTTTTCCTTATGAAGGAACTGGTTACTTTAAGAGAGGGTAATAAATATCCAAATAAAAACAGTAACAGTCTGGGAAATTCAACAGAGCTGAGGAAGCCAAGGTACAAGTGACTTCTGACTGAGGTGGCATACGATGAAGGTTGCTCAGAGATTTCCAGGAAGTCAAAGTACTGAATGGCTAGTGGATAAAGCCAGAAGTTAAGGGATATGGAAAGTAAGTTTAGGAATGGGTTTTGTCTTTAATACTAGTGGAATTAAACTGCTCGTCTTGAATTTAATGAGAATTACTTTGAAAACCACATTACAGCTTACCTTGTTCTTTGTCATTGCTCCAACAATTATAGGGCAAACCATTCCAGATAATGTCCCAACTCCATTAGAAATTCCCATTAAGATGCTGGCATACCTTGGGGCTATGTCTAAATGGTTGACATTGAATCCTGCAACACAAATACAAATGTGTATTCCCACCGTAAAATGTGTCCATGACTATTTATATAGAGCCATTTTGGGGGTGCTTTACAGGAAAATGTGAAGTACGACTAAATATATGAGACAGATTCATGTTTTAAGTTTAAACTGAAAACAGCTTATAAAATTATAACTGTATTTTTTCCTCAAAAATCTGTTTTTAAAAAAATAAACTCTGAAGAGGGAAATTGAACCCACAAAATGATTAGGCTTTGGGGGAAGTTCTCATAGAGGGACTTGCAGTATAATTCACACCCCTTTCATGTTGTAAATTACAGATTTTGTGTGTCACTTCCTCTTCATTTTCTCCACATTTCTCTTCTTGGTCACACAAAGCATCAGGGTAATGGCTGTTTTTGTGTGGGAGGGTAAGATAAGATCAATAAAAGAAGACTATTTTTAAAAGATTTCATATTTGTTTGATTTTAAAAAAAGTGTGTTTATTTCCTGCAGCTCTAACAAGCAAATTATTTTCAAATGTAGGCTGCCACTGTTCAAAGAATCTTAGGGGGGAGGGGGGGGAGTGTTTCTAGGAAGTTACAAAACTAAAATTCCCCCAAATAAACACCAAAAACATATCAAAACAGAATCTGAATACCAGGATCCCTAGGCATCGGGGGAAAAGATAGATGGTGTGGGGAGGACAACTGTTAAAAAATAAAGTATAATACATCCTTTCAGGACACAATTTCTTACAGAAAGTTTGTGGTAAACACTGGATACACCACAAAGTTCTCTTAGTTAGGTATTTTGTTTGTTACTAGGTTTAGAGGTTGTGACGTTGTGCAGTCTACATGGTTTTATAAAAACATGATAATAAGTGAATATAATGTAACTGGGATAGTTTTATAAAAAAAATTAATAATAAGTGACTATAATGCAAATGGGATATGCTTTGTGCAAAAGGTCTCTTGTAAGGTATCATTACAAAGCTCATAATCTACTGAGTGTGATCATCCTATTTGTAGAAATGTACCACTCTTGTATCTAAAACTAGAAATATAAAATGTAACTCTGAGGGCCTATTGTAATTATGTAAAGTGTGGGCCATTAATGATGGTTTGGAATCTTGATGACTCCCATTGTCTGCAGATGGCTGTTTACCTCTGAGTCTCCCTGTATATGTGTGTGCTGGCAAGTGAGTAATGAAGTCTTGCAGTGACATGTGATCATGTCACCTGAACTGGAATCCATCTTTAACCTGGTGCTTTTCCAGTGAGGGGGGGTGGAAACCCAGAGGGACAAAGGGTTCCCGCCTTATGCAAAAGATATATAAAGGGGTGGAAGAGAAGAGAGAGAGGGAGGAGCCATCATGGAGAATCCCCTAGATAACACCTAAGCTGGAACAAAAGCTGTACCAGGGGAAAGAATTGTGCCCAGGCCTGGAAGGTGTCCAGTCTGAGAAAAACTTACTGAAGCATCTCTGAGGGTGAGATTATCTGTATTTAGTTTGATTAGGCATAGATTTGCGCATTTTATTTTATTTTGCTTGTGACTTACTTTGTTCTGTCTGTTACTACTTTGAACCACTTAAATCCTACTGTCTGTATTTAATAAAATCACTTTTTATTTAGTAATTTACTCAGAGTATGTATTAATACCTGGGGGAGCAAACAGCTGTGCATATCTCTCTATCAGTGTTATAGAGGGCGAACAATTTATGAGTTTGCCCTGCATAAGCTTTATGCAGGGTAAAACGGATTTATCTGGGTTTAGACCCCATTGGGAGTTGGGCATCTGAATGCTAAAGACAAGCACACTCCTGTGAGCTGGTTTTCAGGTAACTTGCAGCTTTGGGACAAGTGATTCAGACCCTGAGTCTTTGTTAGAGCAGACTGGAGTGTCTGGCTCAGCAAGACAGGGTGCTGGAATCCTGAGCTGGCAGGGAAAACAGAAGCAGGGGTAGTCTTTGCACATTAGGTGGCAGCTCCCAAGGGGGTTTCTGTGATCCAACCCGTCACAGAGGTGTTTTACAATGATGGAATTAAGTTATGTTTCAGTAGAAGAACTAGAGCTGATAGGTCTTGCTGGATTAATGGATTTTAATGAGAGATTTGAATAAGGAGACAGTAAATGTTTAACATAAATGACTATGGAGGCTGTTCCAGATATAAGGACTTGTGTGCACAAAAAGGAGTTAGGTGCCTAAGTCCCAGTTCTAGGACCACTGTGATGCACAAAACTTTTGTTAAAACCCCTATGCCCCTAACTTCAATCAGCACCTACGTTTTTGCAGTAAAAGTTCCCTAGTTACCTATGTTTCTGCTTCAGGGCATGCATACTGCTGCCTCCCTCTAGGTGTCCAGTCATCTCTCTCTCTCTCCTAAGCCCTAGAGTGATTCACAAACATGAATGGGGGGGGGGGCGGCCGGAGCCGGGGGGGGGGCGGCGAGCCCCGGCGGGGGCTCCGCTCTCCCGCCCGGGGGAGGGCGGCCGGAGCCCCGGGGCGAGGGTGGCGAGCCCCGGCGGGGGCTCCGCTCTCCCCCCGGCGGCCGGGGGCAGGGCGCCGGGGGGGGAGGGCGGCGAGCCCCGGCGGGGGCTCCACTCTCCACCCGGCGGCCGGGGGGAGGGCGGCGAGCCCCGGCGGGGGCTCCACTCTCCCCCCGGCGGCCGGGGGGAGGGCGCCAGAGGGGAGGGCGGCCGGAGCCCTGGGAGGAGGGCGGCGAGCCCCGGCGGGGGCAGGGCGGCGAGCCCTGGCGGGGGCTCGGCTCTCCCCCCGGTGGCGGCTCGGCTCTCCCCCCGGCGGCCAGAGCGCCGGGGGCAGGGCAGCGAGAGGGCGGCGAGCCCCGGCTGGGGCTCAGCTCTCCCCCCGGCGGCCAGAGCGCAGGGCGGCGAGCCCCGGAAGGGGCTCGACGCTCTCCCCCCGGCAGCCGGGGGGGAGGGCGGCCAGAGCGCCGGGGGGAGGGCGGCGAGCCCGGCTGTGGCCCCGCTCTCCCCGGCGGCCCGCGCGCCGCGCCGCCCCCCTCCAGGTGCCGCCCCAAGCACCAGCTTGGTTGCCTGGTGCCTGGAGCCGGCCCTGCTCTCTCTCTCTCTCTCTGTCTCTTGGCGCAGAAAGAGTGAGAGCACAAATGTGAAAATGACTCTATAGCCTGGTGGTTAGAGCATTCAGCTGGGAGATGAGAGATCCAGTTCCTGTGCTCCAGTGACTCTTTAATTACTTATTGAGGGTTCAACAGCAGAGACTGAGGGAGCCCCACACCAAAATATCCCATAGCCCAATGGTTAGAGCACTCACAGGAGAGAGCCCCATTTAAATCCCTTTTCCTGCTCAAGTGGATGGGAGACTTAAACCAGGGGTCTCCCCCATTCCAGGTGAATACTTTAGCCATTGGGTTCAAAGTTATGAGGGAGCTGCTGCTCCTCTCCCCATCTCACGCCAGCCTCTTACTAAAACAGTGTAAGCGCCTAACTGCAAGAGAAGGTTCACAGCTGAGAACTGCTAGCAGAGATAGGTTCCTATCTCCAAAACAGGGGCAGGACTTAGCACACACCCCTGTCATCATCGTCTCCCATTGGGTAGTTTAGGCAACTGCCTGCCTAGCATGCTGGCTTTTGTGAATTGCAGTCTAAGGTGCCTATGTCTCCCCATTCATTGTATAGGAACTTAGGTGTCAAACTCAAGCTTTGTGAATTGCAGTGATTTTCTAAGCACCTAAAAGTTACGCATTGTAATGCTGAGTGTCACAATGCCTCACTCCATTTGTGCCTGCATGGAAGAGGTTGCAAAGATGACAGTGGGGAAATGAGGCAAAGGCAGATGACCCCGGTAATGCCAAGTGCACGAGAAGGGAAGTATGAGTGCTGAGATGTAGGCAGGAATGGAGTTGTGCAGAACCTTAAAACAGAGAAAGCAGCTTCTGAATATGCACTACATCAAGAAAACAATAACCAAATTTATTATTTTGTAATACACAGTAGAAACAACAACATGTAAAACTCAAGCTAGATTGTTAGAAGGCAGATTCCAAAGCAGAATTTACAGTAATATATTTGCATTTATCTACGTGCAGGCTATATGGGGGTGGAGAATGGAAATACTTGAGCAAATATAATATACAAGATGTCGTATTCATTATTCTTTTCTCTGAAAATGATAATAAATAACAGCAGGCTGAATCCTGAGGTTCTTACTCAATTTTAATGTCACTGAGTGAAAACTGAGTGAGGACCTCATGTTATCTTTTTCTTGAGATGAAATAACTTCCCCCTATTAGCAGAAATGGTATCTTACCGGATATGGCGAATCCACTGAAGCCCACAGCGAGTACTAAGAATGAAATAGCCATTCCTTTACTATGAGAATACCCCACCACCAGAAGAAGAGTTGCTTCCATACCAAAACCTCGGGAAATAATATAAGGAAATACACATCAGCTTCAACTGCCTATTAAAAACTGCAAGCAGTAAGGTACTAGACCTGGTACTCATTTAGAATAATGAGTGAAAAAACATTTTTTTAAATTTCATTATTTTAGAAATGCCTTTTAATTAGAATTATAATTATACAACTCTTTTTCCCCCAAGAAAGCACACACTTTTGCAATGTCAAATAACCTCTTTGTTCAGTATTTCCATACAAGCTTTTGTATGTCTCTTTTCACAGTGATCCAAATGCAGCACCTCTGTTATGCAGCTGAAATTTGACTATCTGTATTAAAGGCTGAAGTGCTGCATAGGTCCTAAGCGTGAATTTCACCCTCGAACTGAAGGAGCCTCACTGTAAGAGTTATGTTCTCTTCTCATATGTCCAGTCACTAGACATTGAGACTATGAGTAATGCAAAGAGCATATAACAACTTTTCAAGAGAATGCAGAAGTATACAGTAGATGGCTAAAAATTACACACACTGAGCCAATTTTCCCACCTACTTAATTATTCACTTAGACTCTATCTGCAATTGTGGAGGTCAATAATGTGATAGTGTATTTATTTGTATGTATTCAGCTATTTGAATAATGTTGTTTGGTGCACACTGAATTGTTGGGAAGCCCTATACCTTAAGCTACTGTGAGTAACGTCAAATAGCTGTAAGAAGTCTTAGACTAGAATTCTGCCTATTTCCCATTTCATACATTGTGTGAATTTTTCTAATGTCTCCCTATTAAAGCCACTGCTTTGTAATCTTTTTGTAATGGCTACCACATGTCTACACCAGAAGGGGTTGAATTTCAGTGAGGAGAAACTGGGCAGACAGGAGGAAATAAAACAAGCATTTGTAGGGGAAAGACATGTATGAAACCTTCATCCCAGTGTGGCAACCACCATTCCTTCAGTAAAATTCTTGTGTCCCAGAGGGCATGAAGAAAAAAGAGGGAGGATCAAGGAGTGGCAAAGGAGCCTGAGAAAGAAACTCTACTGGGCATCTTGTGCCAGATTTTTCAGAGGTATTTGGTGCCTACAGATGTGGATAGGCCTGATGGGATTTCAAAAGTTCCTTAGCAAATTAGTCACCAAACCCCCCTTGATTTCAATGACACTTGGGTACTTAACCTCCTCAGGCATTTTTGAAAATCTCACTAGGCACTATCTGCACCCTTAAATATCTAACTGTCCCCTTGTCCCTCCTAATAATTTCTCCAGTGAGTGAAATAAGAAGGCATAAGCGGACAACTTTATATCTCTGCTTGGAGGTTACCTTCAGTTAGTAACCACATTTGTTTAATAGCCACATCTTTATCATACAAGTAAAAGGTGAAAGTAATACTTAATATAGCCATGGCTCCTAAATGAACATATGCAATTTATTTATGGGCTATATTCTAAATCACATTCAAGGTATATGGGAAACCTCTAAATAAGGTAGAGTGACTTACCTCCACAATTCATTATCTTTCTCACCATAGTGGTTGAAAGAATTTGCCTGCTTCTTAGGAAATCTGCAATCTGTCCCCCGATAGGCACAATAATGGTCATCACTAAATGCGGCACAGCAGATAACATACCCACCTAAAATAATGACAAATGGGAAGTGTTGGCACCATAATAA
Source organism: Emys orbicularis (assembly GCF_028017835.1). Taxonomy (NCBI): domain Eukaryota; kingdom Metazoa; phylum Chordata; order Testudines; family Emydidae; genus Emys; species Emys orbicularis. The sequence goes on along the minus strand of NC_088686.1, from coordinate 89,439,801 downwards.
AATATTGATTTATCATTTTCTGAAGCACCTGGCAATCAACAACTACTTAATTGATTCTCTACAAGTTCAGGGTAGGTGTTTAAAGCAGGCATCTTGATTTATTTTATTAAATGACTGAAATGTGACAATGTGCATGATTGTAACTTGCCATTTTCTTTTCTAAAGGATAGCCAAGACAAACTGGGAATCATGCACAGAACTCTAAGTATTAAACATTACAGGATACAGATCAATAGGTAAATTAAGTCAGGGGTTTTCAGAACTAAAAAACATCAAGAAGCACAGAGGTACTGGATCTACATTCCTTGAACTTTCAAACTCCTGTTGAGGCCAGTGGAACTTTGTAATGTACAAGGAACTGAGGAGCAGGCCCAGAATACTCCACATTTAGAAATCATATGTAAGCTACACACTAATGACACACTCAGATGCAAATCAGTGGTATTTTTCTGACGATTGGCTCCATACACACACTAACCTTCACAGAAAATCCTTTACTGAAAATACATAATAAATGATGTATGCCAAGGATAATATTAAAAATGAGGTTTTGTTGGGGAACAGCATTTCTGTAGTACCTTTTACAAAATGCACTATGATCGAAGGCAGAAAATGATCTCCTTTTTCCATCTTAAGTGTGAAATTCTGTAATTTGCTGTAGTTTACACGATAGAAGTCTAATCAGATGGCCAGATTCAGCCCTGATGAAAGCAGGTGTTACTCCAATTTAGTCAGATATTTAGAATAGGAAGTAGCTGCAGTATTTCAGGTACCACTATACGATACTGTAGGTAAATGTTGGCTTTTCAGTTGCAACCACTGTCCGTAAACAAACTCCATTTGAGGGAGTAAAATATTGGTCCTCATGCCAAAAATATTTTTCTAAGTTTACAATAGGCGGACCATTATTTGAATATCTAGCTCTTAAAATAATTTTTGGGGATGAAATGTTAAGACTAACTCTATATGAAATGACCATTCTAATCATATGCCCAATAGAAGAGGTTTCTTTAGAAACATAAACTAAAAAAAAAGTTCTTAGAATACCCCCAGATAGACTAATTTCCTTAACCCAGAATATTGAATAGTACATAGCTTCACATGAAGACTAACATTTAAATTTCCAGATTAATTTATCTGCTGTACTAGAACAAGTAAAACATGATAAGCAGCCATGTTGCTTGTTCATCAGTGAATGGAAAGGGCACAATGGATTTTAACTAGAACTTCTAATATTGCCTCTTCTGTGAAAAAGTTAGAAGCAGTGTTAAATTCCCATAGACCATTCACACTTTTCTTTGAAGCTGCAATATTGTAGAATGTATATTAAGGAAGGGGTGGAATCAAAACCAGTTTTTGGAGGTGGGAAGAGAGGTGATCAGAATCCAATCTTGGATCTGGACCTGAATTTCACCCTTGGTCCCTTTCTCTGTGTGATGGCTAAACCCAAAACTCAATCTAAACTTTGAGAGAGGTTTTTAAGGTCAGGCTTGACAAAGCCCTGGCTGGGATGATTTAGTTGGGGAACCCTTTGAGCAGGGGGTTGGACTAGATGACCTCCTGAGGTACCTTACAACCCTGATATTCTATGAGAGTGAGTGGTGCAGAATCCAGATATGAATTTTGCAGCTCATGCCCATCTCTGACTTCTGAATGCCATAACATAATTGTGATTGTATCCTATAATACTGTAACAATTCTGTGGCTACATAGAGTTTTCTGGTTGTCAATATGCTGCACACCATAGACAGTTGGACCTTCATAGTAACAACATGGATAGAATTTAGAACTTCCTGCACCAAAACCTCAGGCCCCTACCACTTGACCTAAGAAAAATTTCTGTTCACTCTTTGCAGCATAGGACCTAAGACACACAGGTGATAAATTATTATTCCATCTATCTAATGTGCAAATCAAGGGCCTGATCTGCTCACTGAATTCCATGGAAAGACTGCTTTGGATCAGTCCTTATTGGTCAGATTGTGCCACTGACCCATGCAAGGGGTGATACATAACTCCATCAACCTCAGAGAGAATGGGAGGTGCAATTCCTGGCTGAATGCCCCAATGCATAGGGGATTGTGCAAACTGCACCATTTTTTTTTTTTTGGATGATGAGCTTGCTGTCCCCATTATTACCAGTGTACTCTCCAGACCAGGGCAGGGAGGTGGAAGGGGATGGTCCTACTTCCCCCCACAACTTTCCCCACAGTCTTGGGGGCACCATGCTCTCTGGGGGTGCATTGACAGACTGCAGTTGTGATGGGCCTTTGTGCAGTCTACATGGGAGAGGCACTTTGTATGCTCCACCCCCAAACACCAGTGCAAAGTCCTGTTCCAATATGGCTCCAGACAGATCACTATAAACTATTTCCTCTTCAAAAAAATTTAGTGAGTGCACTATGTGTAAATTTTAGCCTAATCAAAAGGATACAATCCCTTTTCAATTTTGTCCTTTCACTCACATATGCTGGTACATAAAAGGAATGGTGACTTTCTGCACTGGAGAGGAGCGTCAAGAATTATAAAACATGGGGAAATATGTGCATTACAATTTTCCCTCTCCAAGTAAATATCTACAAACATGATTCTTCAGTTATTGCTACTCAAAATACATGCTGTTACATTATGATTAAATACCTTGCTTATTTCAAACCCAAACACCTCTTCAAAGTAAGCAGGCTGACTAATAAGCAGCAAATAAAAAGTCCAGCTTCTACAGAAGTTTGCAACAATTATTGCATAGACAGGCATAGAAGTAAAAAATTTTTTCCATGGAGTCTTGTATTTCTGAAATGTGGAAAGAAAAGCCCAGTTAATATTTTCTTGGTTAACAAATATTAAGCTTCCCTTAGCATGCATGCTATTTTAGCCACTGTTCAAGGGAACAGGTGCTTAACTTTACACGAGTAGTTCCATTGGCTTTAATGTTCATAAAGTAAAATATATGCATAAGTATGTGGAGGATCAAAGACTTAGCATAGAAACCTGAGCAAATGGACAGATGTCTACAATAGTATTCAGTGAAGCAACTCAAATTTACTCAATACTGTCATTCATTTCCATTCTTCTTGTACAAATATTATGTAAAAATCTCATTCAATCTCTGCAAGTATGATTAGAACCAGTCATAAGTAATATAGCAATGTCAGGTAGTAATGCTATCATTAAGGGCAGTTGGCTTTTCCATTGTAAACTTTGGGACATATGCTCAGCTGGTGTAAATCAGTATAGCTCCAGTGAAGTCACCAGCTGAGAATCTAGCTCTGTATTTTGAACCCTATTTAAATTGCGTGTATAGTTTCATTATGACATTCTGGAAATTTCTTTAAACAACGTCACAGCTGAAGCACCATTTTGTTCTATTTTTTTAAAATAATAACTTTTGACCAATATAGGCTGATGGAGGAGGGGGAGGGGAGAGAATTTAGAGTTGCTGAAAGTTTACAGATTTCAACACTGCAACCCTACAGCATCCCACGCCCAGATCCACAAAGGTATTTAGGCACCTAAACTCCAGACTTAGGCACCTAAGTCCCAATATCAGGCAACGCTGTGATCCACCAAACTCCTGCTTCACTGCTACCAAACTCTGTAGGTACCTAAACTCACTCAGCACCTAAGTTTTCAGGGTAAAAGTTCCCTCAGCACCTAAGTTTCTGCCTCTGGGTATATGCACTGCCACCTCACTCTAGGCTTTCAAACACCTATCTCCTACCTAAGTCCCCAAATGATCCAGGACCCGATAGGCAGAGGAGCCCGTCTCACTCTTGGGGCCCAATCTGGCAGGCATGCTCAGTGACTACCTACCAGATTGGGTCCCATTGAAAATCTGTCAGGTGGTCCCCACCTTTTGACATTTAGCTCAGTGGTTAGAGCACTCAGCTAGGGATGTTAGAGACTTAGATTCTATTCTACCTCCACCATTGTCTGAGGAACAGAAAACAATTTAAAGAGGGATCTCCACACACCTCTCAGGAGAGTGCTCTAACCACCAGATTAGGGGGAATTCTGATATGGGGCTCTTTCAATTTCTGCAGAGATTACTACCCAGGCCCTCAGCAAGATTTGAACCTTCCACTCCTGCATTCCAAGACCACACCTCTAACCCTCTGAACTACAGCGCTTTGCCTGTTACAGTAATTCCACTTTAAGACTTAAATAGTCACTGGGCCAGAGAGACAGAATGACTCTATAGCCAGATGATTAGGGTACACACCTGCTCCAATGGCTCTTTAATTAGTTAAACTCAGTGGAGCACCTTCAACAGGAGAGTTTGAGGGTTCCCCATTAGACTGTCCCATAGCTCTATGATTAACGTGTGCCTCTGAGTGGTGTGTGAGCTCCTTGTTCAAATCCTGGTTCCCCCCCCCCCCTCAGGCAGAGGGGGAAATTGAACCTTGGTTTCCTATGTCCCAGGGGAGTGCACCAAAACAACCTCCTCCTCCTGCCGTAGTATGTGGAATGAGTAGGCACCTAACTCATTCTTACAAGAAACAACTTAGGCACCTAAGTCACCTGACTCCAGGAGAGGGGCTCCTCATTGTGTATTGCATGCAGATGCAGTAGGCATCTAATTCTTGGCAGGGTTTAGGACATACCCCTCCCCTCAGCATCTCCCATTGGTTAATCTAGGTGACTCCCTACCTAGTATGTTGGCTTTTGTGGATCATATGCTTAAATGACTGTCTCTCCGCATGCATTGTATAAGGAGTCTAGGCACACAGCTCAGGCTTTGTGGATCACACGGTTGTTCCTGTGATTTTTCTAGGCATTGTGATGCTCACTATCACAACATTTAAGTCCTTTTGTTGATTCAGGCCCCAGTAACTTGACTGGAGCTCCACATTGGCCCAGGTTCCGTCCTGTCTGTGTGGATCCAACTGCTGAATCTGGCTGTATAGGAGTATATGGAAATTACTTCAAAGAGGTTTCCTGGGTGCAGCTGAGGGTAGGATTAGGTCCATTATGTCTTGAAAACTGGCATGGTTCCAAAGGGAAGTGGTGAAATTCACTCTAATACACAGAGTATGTGCAATGCCCTGTGCACCTATTAAGTTCCACTTACGATCCTTAGACAGGGTTAAGTGAGACTTAATTGTGAGGAGGACCTGGTGAATGCCCTGGGAAGAATGTCATACTGCACATATCAAAAGAAATTAAGCCATTAATACAGACTAATCACTTCCAAATATAATTTTGAATCCAGTTTTGAACAATGAAAGTACAAATAAATGAAACAGGAAATCTCCAACCCAAATCTGAGCAGAATATACTGACTTCTCTTTAAATAATATTTGCCCAAGCCTTAGATATTGTGTTTAGAATTTCAATCTGGTGCAAATTTCTCTCATCAAGCATGAGATTTTCAAAAGCACCTATGTCATTGAGAAGCACAAGTAGCACTGAATTTCCAACTGGATACTACAGCTGTCAACGGATCAAAGCTCAAAGGTCTTGATCATGGGAAAAGTGGCCTAAGCCTGTGCTCAATCACAGCAAATGGTCTGACCCAATTAGAAAACACTATTAAGAGAGATCTCTGGGAATCAGTGATAAAGGAAGGTAGGAAGGGTAATAGAGGAGGCTAGAAAGCTAAGAAACAAATAGCAAAGTCTGATTTTCCTTAGTTAGCATTTGTAAAGCTATTTCTTTAAACTTTTTTTAGAAATTAAAGGAATGGGAAAGTGCTCATTTTGCATGGCAGGTTTACTTAATGGCTGTTAGAAATGTCTCCATTTCATACCAGACTTCACAGGGTTCTCTGAGATGTAAACCTGTATAGGACAATCTCAGATTACACAGGGCCCAAAAGGCTGTTCATTGAAAGGGTGTTTATTATAACTGGAAAGGTCCTCATGATTCCACTAGAGTCTTTCTTCTTGAAATCAACCTTAAGTAATGAAGTTACAATTGTTTCTCAAAGCTGTGGCAAGGTGAGAACTATTATCCCCCTACATCTCTGCAGTTAAGCTATATACTGTGATTTAAAAACAATAGTTGGAGGCACAGAATTGTGAGAGCTTCTCTCAGTTCAGTACATAAGCTTTCAGACAAATTGAACTTAGACTAGACCAGATGGTGATGCAACCCTATCTGATTCTACTTCTCAGCATCTCACTGTGTATCCTAATTTCTCCTCTACTTCAGCTGTTCCTCATTTTAACAGTAAAATGGTTGGGAAGGGATAGAATGGGAAGGAAACAGAAACACTGTCATCTGCCCTAGACCTAGAAACATCATTAAGAGCCCAACAACCCCCAGGGTTTCCACATGTGGTGAGGCATTAGATCTGGAGTGGAGTGTGAGGGAGAAACACCCACTCCACAGCATGCTCCTGCTTTCCCTGAAATATCAGGAAAACTCCACAGAGACCATGTCTGATTAGGAGTTAATGCTGCTCCAAAGAGGATTAGCACCTTCAAGGTCCCCTCTATGGCAGCTATTCTGCACCTGTGAGGGAGACAGCATGGATCCTAAAGGAATATCCTCAAAATCACTCCTAGCATAGGCCACTTTTAGACACTGATTTTAAAAAAATGAACTGAAAAATGCAACAGATGTAGATTAACTGAACATCAGTGATTCCATAGCATGGTATTTGTTGTATTATTGTGCAAAAACAAACTCATTGGACATAAATTAGGCTATGTACCTGATATCTGTACATAGCAAGGATTGTATTGAGGCAGGGAGGGGGATGATGCAGAGAGAGCAGAAAGATGCTTTGGGAAGCTAGCAAAGAAGTGAAGGAAGCTGCAAAGGGGGGTATTTGGGGAATGGTAGCTAAAGGAATAGAAGCTTCATGAGATTTGCCAACTATGTGAAAAGGTTAGCTCAAACCCTTTTCATTTGGCATAGGCCCCTTTTCTGATGATCAAGAGCTTTGAGCTTTGATCTACTGTCACCCTTATATAGAGCAGTCCTTTACTCCATGTGTAGTCCCATTAAAAGGAGGGAAGAGTTAGACCTTGTATGCTTTATGTAATAGCACGAGCCATACAGACATTTCTGATGGAATTTGTTTTTCTGGAGAGTTGAATTGTTTAGAATAAGTACGTCTATCTTGAGTGGAGTTAACTCAATTAAGTTTTTTACCCCTTTCCTCTCCACCCAAAAACCATGCTATAATCTGATGCCACTGTATGTAAGGATTGAAATATATATAAGTTCTTACTTCCATTGCACCTAAGAGGTTGGCACTCTCTCCAATGCTCTCCTCTATGTATCTGCGCTCTTCATCTGTGATTGTTGGGTGCTTTGCAGGACTCTCATATGACACCAAAAGCCAAAACATATACCAGACCATCCCAAAGCTCCCTGTTGAAAATGTAAAAGGAAGAAGGATCTTGAAAGGAAATACAAACGCACTAAAGCAACCAACGAGGAAAAACACCGGCATATTTCATTTCAATGGCATTTGGGGTTGCCTTCTTTACAGTGTCGTTCTCACAAAGACCAGATACCACAAACACTTACTATCGGTGAGAAGTGTTTGCCGGGTTGGACCCATAGAGAGTCTGTCATTTCATTTACAGAATGACTTCGCTATAAATGGAGAATCACTGAATCCTGAATAGCCACTGGTATATTTCAGTGCATGGAAACCGCTTCAGAGTTTCATTCTACCTAGAGTGAAATTTCATTTCTACTTATCCTATGTCACTGTTAGTAATTCACTACACTAACATTTTTTACCTGAAAAATATAAGATTGTGGCACTGTTTCCACCACATTTCTGTGTCATTTTGAGTGAACTTATTCTCTGTTCGTACCAATGCTGAAATGGGTTTTAAAAATGTCTTGTCTAAGTAACAGCTCTTATGTGAAATTTTCTAGTTTCTGTTGGTGTGATACACTAGGAGGCATGTGAAATAAATGGTGTTAATTAGAGCAGTGTGTGTATTCTGTATTTTTTCCTGTGATTAGTTTGGTTAATTATATTATACCATAAGGAGGTATTCATTCTGGCTAAAAGTCATTTTAGATTAAAGAAATAAACCCTTAGGATTAAATTCAACCCATACCTTACACCCCAAGTTTTCAGTGGGGTTACGCAGAGTGTATGTTTATGTTTTACCATTATGCTTTGGCCTTTCTTCTGACTTATAAATTTCTAATACAGCACTAAAAATTATAGCCACTTTGAGACATCTAATCCAGTTCTCTGCACTACTGCAGGGCAGTTTTCAAACTTCCTCAAAATCTTTCCCAGTAGTTCAGATCTATTCTCACTCTTTATGGGCTATTTCTCTACTTCATACAAGTTTTACACTGAATAATTAACTCCATGGGCCAGATACTCCACTGGTGTAAATCAGTGTAGCTTAATTAATTTATGCCATCTGAAGATCTGCCACTCAATCTCAGTTCAGCTACTCTTGATTTCCACTGATGTAAATGAGAGGAGAATGAGGCATCGTGAATTGGTGATTCTACAACATTTCCTATTTAGTTTGTACCATAATCATAAAAGTAATTCTCGCTTTCATCAGCTGAAATTTCTCCTGTTTAAGACCCCATTGCTTCTTATTCTAATTATACAATTCCTTCATATTTTCCCTTCCTCCAACACCTATTTCTCTAGGTTGTATGTTTAGACTCAAATTTTAGTCTTCCTTTATTAACATAGGATGAAAATAATGAAGCCGTTAACAGTACAGACTAGATTCATGTAGTAATGGTGGGAGGTAAACAAAAACTACCATACCATACACATAAAACACAGAAGACCATCCAGTATATTGCACCAGAATCCCAGCTAAAGGCATTGCAATAACAGCTCCTGCATAGGAACCTATAAAACAAGAAAGACATGATTGAAAATGGACATACATTCTCTACTGGACTATTTAATGCAGTTGGGATAGGAGGGGAGAAGAGAAGAGGACAATATTAAAGGGTGTCTTACCACAAAAAGAAGTGGTTACTAGCCTACTTCTTTCTAAAGGAGGGGCCCACTTGCTCCATATCCCATGGCAGGCAGGATAAGTGACACCCTGTGGAGTGGGCATTCCACAAGTTAACATGTGCTGATCAATTAGTCAGTTAGTATTGTTTATGCATTTATTTCTGTTTAAAACTAATATAAAGAAAATAATGATCTAATAATTATACTAGCATTTCTATAGCACTGCATGGACACAGTCCAACTCCCATTTTACAATGGAAAAACTCCCAGGGATTTGAATGGAAATTAGATCAAGCCCTATACGTTTACTACACCATACGTAATTTAATAACCAGTTAATATTCACAATGCCCCTGTGAAATAAGTGGTTACAATAATTATAGGTGGGGATAGTAAGGCACAGAGGTGAAGTGACATGCCCAAGGCCACCCATCACATCCATGGCAGAGCCAGCATTCAAACTCAGGACCTCCTGACTTCTCCTAAACCCAGGTTTCTTCCCTCAGACCATACTTGAGCTATCCTAAGTTCTAGCCACCAGTAATATAATTGAAAAGTACAATGACATAGAAGCTAAAAATCAGCCACTTTCCCGTCACCCTGACCCTAGAAAACAAGAGCAGTGTGATTCTGGGATGACATTCTTCTCAATGTCTTTGTGTAATAAATTCTTTAAGCACATATGAAAAAGGAAATCTGAACAATGTTAGTTGATTTCATTTTAAAATGACTGCTCTCTCTTCAACACAGGTTCAGCCTTAATTGTATAAAAATAGTAGAATTTCACTCAGATTATTAATATTTTTATGGACCATATTTGCAACCTTGCAATATACAGTAAGTTTTTACAAAATGTTCACTTAATAGCCAATTACACATTAAAATTTGGATTTTTGCATATTTTTAGAACAGTAGTATTTTTCCTTCTTTGAATGTAACATTTGATCTTCAACTGAACATAATTTTTAAATTCAAAACTTTTCTTTTTTTACAAATTGGACATTTTTTTGTGAATTTGCAACAAGTTATGCAAAACTCCAATTATGAGGTTTCCAGAATCCATTGCAAACGTTCTTCACAATCCTATTCAGAAGCGAGTTTTGCATACAGAATTCCATCAAAGAGGGAAAGAGGATATTTTAATGTGACAAGTCTAAAAATATCTTGTTTTACTTTTTATCTCCTAGTCCTCTTTCTCTCTTTCCCACTTCCTCAGGAGATGTAAAGATCTGCATACATCAATTAATTTGCAAGACTGGGCCTGTATTTGTGCATGCAAATTTATATAGTTGGATGCCTCACTACCTAACTTGCACATGAAAATATGGGTAGTACTCAAAGTATCCACCTTGCACGTAGGTTGTTCACCCAAATCTAAGGTCTTTATATAATAAGATGTGTTCAAAACTGGTGCATCGGTGATCTGGAGACCATGTATTCAAATCTGGTCTAAAAATGTTAATGAGACAATCAAATTTACAATACAGGCCTGACCTTGCTCCCATTGAACTCAGTTGCAAAACTCCTACTGATGTCAGTGGGTACATGGTCAATGCCTATTATAGAAACACAAACTTGATTTTAAAGAAAGTGCTCATTCTCTGGTGCTGGTCCACAAACTACCCTGTGTGGAAGACCCACCAGATCAAGGTCTATGCAGCGTTGGCTTAAGTGGGAATTAAATAGTGTGTATGCCTTGTGCTGTCCCTCTGAACAGGGGGGATTTTACCATGTAATTTTATAGGTGAAAGAAAGATACATTGAAAACATAACCTAACAGTTCAAATGGCTGCATTTCATTGCACTAGGATTCAGCTCTTAACTGGAATCATATTTTTTCACTTAAAACAAAGACTGCTGTTTAGCAACTAATGAACATCCACAGTCACATTTTCTTCTTACTCCAACTTCTTTTCCATACCTCTACAAGGCCCTGCAAGATCCGGACAAAGATGACACACCCATAATGCACCTTAGCAGCAGATGGTATTAGCATATTAAGAGTGGCGGTCAGCAATATGGCAGCCCCAAACACCCTGTAAAAGAAAACCGGGGAAATGATAGCAGTAGTGGTCAAAACGACACACACATGTGTTAAATGAACATTCTTTACAGAGGAACATTGGAATTACCAGACTGGAGCAGACTCACAGTCTATCTAGTCCAGTATTCCCTGATAGTGGCCAGCACTGTATACTTCAGCATAATCGGTTCCCCTCCACACATAGGGCTCATCTTGATATGTAATAGTTTGTGATTGGTTTAAGCCCTAAAGCATGAGGTTTAATATCCCTTCCAAAATGTGTATCAGTAATTATGAAGACTCTGAACCTTCTTGATATCCATATAGATGTGCAATCACTTTTTTTTATCTTCCAAAGTTCTTGGCTTCAATGACTTTGACTTCAGCATCTTCCCATTGAGTTCCACAGTCTAAGTAAACATTGTGTGAAAAAATTCTCCTCTATTAATTTTGAATTTCTTATCTTTTAATTTCTTTGAATGTCCGTCCCCTTGTTTTTGCATTATGAGACATGGAGAACAGAAATTCCTGTTCTACCTTCTCTGCCATTACATATTTTTATCATGCCTCTCTTATTCATCACCCTTCTAATTTAAACAATCCCTGTCTTTACAATCTCTCTACATATGAAAGATTTTTCCAGGTCCGCAATCATTTTAATCGCTTTTCTCTGAACTTCCTCTAATTCATCAATACCGTTTTGAGACAGATGACCAGTAATGCACATGCTGTTCCAGAAGAGGTCACGCCATTTATTTTATAGAGGCATTATAATGTTCTCTGTATTTTTCATCATCCCATTTTTTATGCATTCTAATGTCTTGTTTCCTTTTTTGATCACAGCTGCACATTGAGTTGTCTACAATGACACTCAGGTCCTGAGTTGATACCATTAATTTGGAACTCTGTAATGTATATGGTTGGTTTAATTGTTTTTCTCCAGTGTGCATTATTTTGCATTTATCAACACTGAATTTCATTTGCCATCATGTTGTCCATTAACCTAGCTTGATTAAATCCCTCTGAAGCTCCTCACAGTCTTCACTGGATTTGACTAACATAAATAACTTTTTGTATCATCTGAAAATGTTGTTACCTCACTTCTCATTCCCCTCTCTTCTTTTCTTTTAATAAATATGTTAAACAACATGGACACCTAGTATGGAACCTTGAGGCAGCCCATGGTTAACCTTTGGCCACAATGAAAATTGACCTTTCAGTCCTACTCTTTGCTTCTGGTCTCCTAGCCCATTTTTCATCCATCACAATATCTTGCCTCTCACCCTATGTCCATTCAACTTCTTTAGTAGCATCTAGCACTGGACATTGTCAAAGGCCTTTTGGAAGTCTAATTAATGATGTTAAAAGGTTCTCTTTTACCCACTACTTTACTGACACCTTTAAAGAATTCTAAGGCTGTGTCTACACTAGAGACCTTACACAGACACAGCTGTACTGATGCAGCTGCGCCTCTGTAAGATCTCGTGTAGTCGCTCTATGCTGACAGGAGAGAGCTCTCCTGTTGACATAATTAAACCACCCCCAACAAGCTGTGGTAGCTATGTTGGTGGGAGAAGCTCTCCCACTGACATAGCGCTGTGCACTACCACTTATGCCAGCAAAAGGTATGTCACTCTAGGGGAGGGGTGTTTTTTCACACCCCTACACGCATACATTTTGCTGACATTGTGAGAATTGTGACACACTATACTTCTTTCCAGAAACTTTGCTGGTTAGACCATATCATACCATGATTTTTCAGGTGTTTTGTTATTCTCTTCATTCCATTATATCTATTTAAATATAATAAAACATCCAAATTAGGGGAAATGTCATTATTTTTAATATAGTGTAATGTAATCTCTTCCTCGGGTACACTGTTTAAACACAGTGTCTACTTGGAAACTAGTGGCCTCATCTTGAAATTACAGAGCACCCATAACTCCTTTTGACTTGCATATGTGCTTAACACCTCTGAAAATCAGGTCCCAAGTGTTTGACTCTTGTCTGATGCTGGTATAAATCAGAAGTAACTATTGATGTTAACGGACTTCCACTGATGTAATTGACAGTGGATTATTGACAATTTAGCCTGTTAATATTTAAAACAAACAGATGTGAAATATAACAATAATATTCAAACTCTTCTCCACTTTAAGAAAATGACCCACTGTAACATTCAGTACAATATCTGTTTGCCTCAAAGCTCTGATTCTGCAGTCTAACAATATACAATATTCCTGCTAATTTAGGACCAAATTTTACATCTTACTCCTCAAATAGTTTTATTGGTGCCACTGAATATTACTAAGTGTATCAGAATCTGGCCTTTAATAATAGTGCTTAAAGTAAACAATATAAATCTTCTCATCTTTAAAGTGGTTTGCAGATATTGTGTAATTAATGAGTTCTACAGCATAGATGATTCTGTGGGTATTCCATGTAATTTTGTGAAATTTATATATTCTTCCTAAAATATCATTTGTTTCCATAGCCTGCTCATTATAAAAGCTCAGAATGGCTTATATGACTGTATAACAGTTCTACAGCAGTGCTCAAAAAGCATTCAAATTTTCATTAACTAATTGTCTGAAGTAAACCACATTTATCCAAAAAGTATGTCAACTTTTGTACATACCATGTGAAACCTACAGCGATCATTTGGTTAAACCAGATCATTTATAACCTTAATTCCTGTTGGGTATGTCTGTTAATACAAAATCTACATGATGATAATAAGATTTAAAACAATCTGAATGTTTTAAACAGTTACCTAGTGACTAGACTGAAATCTTGTTCTGTATTGTCTATGATTATATCATATTTTAGGACAAGATCCAACAAAGAAGGAGCCATCCAGTTTCCCTACTACAGAAGAGTCTGCAAGACTGTATAGCTCAGCTGTCTATTTTAGTTTCCATTTCTCCTAGCTCTTGACATTTATTATGGGTCTGATCCAAAATTCAATGGAAAGATTCCTCAGTGGGCTTTGTCTTGGGCCTTATATGATTGTCCCTTTTGTCTCTTGATATTCATTATATGGCTCTTTCTGTCACCTTGAAATTGCAAGTGGATTTGTGTTGAAAAACTGATTCCTTTAAAAATGCCCATTCTTAAAATCAAATTATTCTTTTTTTTTCCAGCCCAGAAAGTGTCACAGAGTGAGTGCTTCAGAGTTGTGGCACAGAATATTGAGACGCACATTCCCAGCTTCCCCAGGGAGGACACCATGCACCATGATGAGGCAGGGGCCTTATCTATGAGAGACAAAGGAGGTGCCCAACTCCACTGGATGGTTATTGCTGGAGCTCAGTAAACCTCTGGCTCTGCATTCTGTCCCCTTCCTTTCCTGGCCCATGCTACTTGTCCACCCAGAAACGTTCCGTATGCTGGGTGGATGGTGGGATGGGAGCAGGTAGCAACCAACCGGCCATTCTATCATTACACCAGCCAAGGGTCCCCTTTGTGCCACTGGAGCAACACAAAGGGGATGCAGCCAGTGGCCAAGGCTGGACCATTTATTTATGAAAAATATAATGCTAAAATAAATCATAGGGACCTCCAATTACATGACATTTTGCTATCACATCCAGAGCTGATTGATGGGAAAGAGGTCACCAAGGCATTTGTCAACATTATCTTTGGCTAATGACCAAAATTTAGTGAGAACCAGGCCTTAATCTGAACAAGCAGGAAGGAATGATTAGTTACAAGGAGGAATTCTTCCAAAGATATGTTTGTTTCATATATATCTATTTAAGTCTACAGACTGATACAAATCCCTGAATAGAAAATTAAATATACTGTACTTTTAATTTTGACAAATGGTAAAGGGCAGCTGTACAGGAAGAGGCCTCTGTTTATATACCTCTCAACACCCCTTTTTCTCTTCTTTGTTGCTGTCTCCTATCAACCCTTTAAACAATGTCTAGCTTCCTACAGGATATATTTATGGCATGGCTTGGCAACATTTTCTGTATTTTTTTCTAGATGCCTGAATTCTGTGTTAGCTCTTCATTTTTTAAAGTATAGGTTTTGTTTCCTGGTTGATGAATCCCATCAAAAGCATGTGCAGTTCATTTCCTTTCATTTTAATCAGATCCCTCCCAGATGTTCAAGCATACTACAGTGATGTCATATTAAAATATTTTTTTTGTTTTACAAATGAGAATAAATTCAGCTTCTTAGGAACTTTGTTTTAAAAATGCATTTTTATTATTGCTCTAGAGTGGTTTTTTCAACCTCTCTAGAGCAATAGACTGTAACTGTCCTATGCAAGTGTGGCAAAAACAGAATGCAAGGTGAGTTTTATTTTATTCATAGGCAGGGATGAAAGGCTCTTTGGTTTGGTTTGGTTTTTTCCTTTTATTTTCTGAATAGATCATCTAGCTAAGTGTCTCGTGCAATAATAATGCACATCTTTTAAGTCTGTTCTTTCACAGATGCACCTCCTTGGGCTAGACTCTCAGCTGGTGTGAATCAATGCAACTTAGTTGAAAACAGTGGAAATCACCATTCTCTTCAGCAGTCAGGCCAGGAAATTACCACCTCCTTATAAGTTAAATCAGTGTAAATTTTTGCTTTGGCAAAGTGACTCTATATCTATACCACTATAACTGAGTTCAGACTCTAGCCCCTAGAGCCTGTTTTCCACAGTTTAGTTTTCAGTTTAAGGCTATATTTCCCTGAATGACCTTTGTTTCAGTCTCCACCAAACAGATATAAGTTGACTCCTTAAACTTGTCCTCTTCTAGAAGAGGAAGGAAGATGCCCCCCCAAAGAATGATCACAAACTTATATCTCCCAGATGGGACCTATTTAGAACTACAAATAACAGTAAACATTCAGTAGCAGTTATAAGCAGATGACACAATAAACAGAGAACCCCACAATGCTATTAATAACAAGTCATTTTTAATTGTAGTACCACGCTTTAACACAGCCTCTTAAAAACCTGTTCCCCTGCTATTTTTATTCTAAATAGATATGAACTCAAATCTAGGATAAAACAGCACCAAAAATTATTATTCTGGATTTAGGCAGCACTTTATCCTCATTTTCTGTTGCAAAATTAAAAATAGTAACACCATTTTAATGCCTTACTGTTTTCCGGGAGCCAGTTTTCTATATTACCTTAAGTCTTGAGTAAATCTATCCTTCTATATCTGCCTATGCCTTTACACGCACACACGTATATAAACAGCTCATTATTTCCTGCAGTTGAACATAGTGTTTCCTTTTGCTCGTATATCTTTTGACCTTGTTGTGCTTATTTGTTCTCCACAGATCTCATATTCTTCCTCGTTAGCAGAGTGTTTATATTTTTATAAGCCTTCTGTTTATTACTTCATATAACCCTGGTTAACCACATAGTCCACAGCTGACATTTATTCTGGTTTGAACTAAACCAGGATAGTTTTCATTTATAACATTGCTAAGTATATATTTAATGTTCCCATTTTAATAGATGACACCCACAGATGGGAATTGAAGTTGCAATTTTCTCAGGATATGTTATAGTCACACAAAATCAGTTTGCTTAACATCAAAATCAGTTGATTGCTTCCTTCTAGTTCTCACCCTTGTTAGTATTTTAAATTCTAATAATATTCTGATCAATATACGTTAAATGCTCCTTAGCTTCAGTCCTGTTTCTCATACCTGGCTCATCTGATAAAATTAGGTTCAGAATTGTCTCTAATCCTGTACTCTGCTCAGCAGAGCAGATAAGAAAGTAAATATGCACTATTTCCATAAATATTTTCCCTCTGTTTTTACTGAAATCCTATCTAGATCAATATCTGAGTAATTAAAGTCCTTTGTGATCAAAGTTCTGGTCCTTTAAATTACACTCATCTGCACACTATATTCTGGTCTTACTCTAAAACACATATAGGTCTATAGTAATATCAGGATTCCCCCAATTATATTTAAAACACTTAGCTCCTATCCACATTATCTCAGCAATATTATTATTATTTATTATTTGCCTTATGGTATCACCTCTGAGTCCCAGTTGTGGATCAAGATCCCATTGTGCTAAGAGCTACACAAATGCAGAACAAGAAGATGGTCCCTGCACCAAAGAGCACCATCTTTCAAAACATCTGCTACTGCTGCATTACTCTATTTACCACCCTCCCCAATCCTGTTTTCCCTTAACTGCCACCATCTTTTCTTGTCTATCTTTCCTCACTGCTTCCCATCCTACTTGGTTTTTCAGTTCACCCATATATTACCTCACCATTTCAGAGAAAGTCAGTGGCACTTGGGCTCCTAGGTCACTTAGACACTTTAACCTTTTTTTACCCAGGATCTAGAATCTTTTGCGGTCTCTCTTTTGGGGCCTGATCCAATGGGAGTCTAAAGAAATGGCACTATGGAAGCCAGCACAAACAGTGCTGAAACACATCTGGGAACTGAAGGAACTCCGAATAGCACCTACCATAATGGGGCTATCTTGGGGGGGATCTGTGGTGTACTGGATTGTCTTAGACACAGTATATTGGAATGGAATCTGTTTGCCTGTTCTGCTGCTGCACCAGCAAGTCAAGCAATATTCAGAGAGAGACCTCTCCTCCAAATATCCTGTAGCCTAGAGAAATATGCACTAAACTGGGTGACAGGAAATCACACGTTTATGGCCTCATCTCTGCTAGTTATAATTCTGGACACTTCATGACCCTTGTTACCAAACAAGGCCTCATACCTCAAGTGTAGACATCAGTCAAGTATTAACTCCACGTTTTAGAAATAAATTTCACATGGTCACTTCAGGAAAAGTTGGGACTATAATTCAGGTCACTTATCAGGTAGGCCCAAGTCTTATCCAAGAAGCCATACTCCCTTTCAGAGTGAGTGTGCCAAACCTATGGTCTTAGATTATCCTATATCCAATCACTGCTATAATCACTAGATGCAATCCCCTCCCAGAGCCAGGGATAGAACCCAGGATTACTGAGCTCCAATGTTCAGCTGATGCTAACACACATTGGCAGGTTGGAATGCCAACAGGTATGCCTATTTGTGCTTCTGTAATACAAGGAGTAATAACAGCAAAAGCAATTTTGAGGAGGAACTGGAATAGTTAAGATGGGAAAGAAAAGATGATGACTCAGGAAGAAAGTGATTTAAAATGGAAAGAAGTTGCAGAGGGAACTTTTTTTTTTTTTTTTTTTTTTTTGCCTTTAAACTGATTGGTTCATAGCCCTCCTTTGAGGGAAATGAAAGAGAATAAATGTTCTTCATCTCTGGGTTTCTCATCCCCACAACTCTGCAGCTCTGCTGTTGTCAGCTGCCTTTGGCATGCAGCTGGCACTGTATGACTACACAGCATTGTGGAGTGTTGTAGACGTTGTTTGCTGCTGCCTTGGAAGAAACACCAGATCCCAAACTGAACTGAAAATAATGGTAGTACAGATACATGCCAAAAAAGATTCAAATTCCTTAAAGGCAGATGGGTGGCTGATTGGGTTAGAGATATGACATAGAGCAGGAGTGCAGGTTTGGAGGTGTCCTTTGTGGTATTGATAATGTGGACATGTGTTTAACTCCAAGGACTGTGAATGAAAGCTATTAGGATGATACTCAAAAGCTAAGAGTTATTTCTATATGCTTACAGATTAGGTGTCAGATCCTCAGCTGGTGTAAACTGACATAGTTCTATTGATACCATTCACTGATAGCACTGACAAATTGCTAGATAAACCATAGCTGTTATGCTCAGAATGTAAAAACATTATGTAAAAACCCTATGAAAATCAAAAACTAGAATCCTTTTAAATATAAATTATTTTCACTAAATATTATCCTACTATTAAAGAAAATCCTTAATTTTGAAAATCAAAGTTTTGTGGTTATTTGAGAGACTTTTTTAAATTGAAAGATGCTAAATGGTTTAATGTGTTCAAATCTAAAACACGCCATTTAATGTAAAAAATCCATTAAAAAGATATTTCCAGGTGACAAATGACAGAACAAAATTATTAACATTTTTTCATGAAATTTCATTAAAAATGTAATTATTTATACACACAAGGCTCTACCTAGCTCCCATTGAAGCTATTGGAAAGACTCCCATTGACTTCAGTGGAAATTGGTTCAGATCCATAACTATTTCTAAACTACAAAAGGAACAAAGAGTATTTCACTGCCAAAAGCTGCCAAGCTCCATTTTATTTAAATCACCTATTGAAGATGAAGCAGTTTGTTTCCAAGGTTGTTCGTAGAAATAGAGAGACAACTATTAATATCTATATTGTTACAGTAAATTAAATCAAAATAATACACAGCATTTTATTCTGATCATGAAGCAGAAGCCTGAGAAGAAACTGCCCAGTTATTATGTGACCAAGAAGCGAACCTGGATTTATTTAAGGATCATAAAATAACAATTACTATATTACTGAAGCTTATAACTGTGTTTTAATTGTAAATGATTATACAAATAAAGTGGTGATTTATTCTTAATTGGCCAAATCTTTAAGTCCTAAATCCAGTGCATTGTTTACAGTGAACAATTTATTTAACACATTTGTTTCCTTATTCTCTTAGTGAATTACTCACAGCCTATTTGTTACTTACAAACTACTAATCATCACCATTTCTTGGAGTATTCACAATTCATAATTTGTCATTCTTACTGTTGTTTCTGCTCCTGGACCAGTCAACTCCCATACTTTTCCAGACGATTGTTTGAACACTTCCAGTGTGCACATTTGTGTGAATGCCTTTGTACAAGTATTCACAGTATGTAGCCTTTCCACATTCATTCTTGAAAACAAAAATGGAATGTTTGTGGAAAGCCAAAATGAATTAATATTTTGTTATTGAAATGAAAGTTTGCAAATGTGACTCAATGAGGTTTTTGCCTTTTTCAGGTACTGAGTCGAAACTGTAAAAGGACTTCAAGATTTAGTACTGGACAACTATATAACAACTTTTTCCTCAGTGCTTTGATGTCTTAGATCCAGATCTCTGTTACCACAGAAAACCCTTTGGGAGCAGATTAAGGTAAAGGGAAAATCCATGAGTTTCCTTTTCCAAACTCTTCTATCAAAGTGAGGTGGGAGTGCTGCCTCCTGTGGAAGAAGCAAGGTATTTGGCATCCAGAAATGTGGATTGGCTGGTGGATTGGGAAGATGCCTATTATTGCACCTACCACCTCCCCATCCTCCCAGATGATGCACGTTATCCACCCTTGTGAAAAGTACAACTATTGCTACAAATGAAAGCAGTTTATTTTTAAAAAATGCAAAAACTCCCAGGACCAGATCCTTAGATGTGTTCGAAGTCTGCTTGCTGAGCACCCGAGGAATGAATATAGGTGGCTTTCTGCTATCTTTCCACCATGCTGATTTGGAGGGAAGCCAGGGCTAGTTCATCTCCCAGTGCAAGTCAGAGCAAGGCAGCTTTAACTTGCCTAGTTGATAATGCTCCATGGGACTATTCTGCCAGCCCACAATTACTGGAGTGTAACATCCTGTGCCCACAACCTATCCTACTCTTTCCTATCCCCAGCATATCTACAGCAGAATATCATCAGCAGGTGGTATATGACTAGCTACACTGTCTTTACATGACCTAGGAAATCCCTTGTGTAATTCCCAGACAGCAAATTTAAGCCAGCCCTCCATTTCTTTTTCAGTGCAAGAACAATTCCAGGGGACATAGCAGGGGCCAGGATCTGGCCCAGAATGTCCAGAGACTTGTTCCCATGAAGATTTTTACTAGAATCATCTTGCAAATGTTGCCACCATGATTCTGTCTCTACGCCTATGCTTTTTTCTCATTAGGCCAAATCCTGAGATGTGCTGAGCACTGGCCGAACACTTACACCTCCCACAATTTTAGTTGTCAGTTGCACATACCTTTTCCCCAGCTGCTTCACTAAGAACCCCCACTCCAAGAGGGCTCTGGGGACAGCAGGCTGTATGGTGCGTTCTTAGTAGCCTGGATAGTGATTACAGGAACTGTACTTTCAAGGGGAGCTAGTAGGCCAGGGGGCTGTGCAGAGGCAAGAAGCCTCTGTATGGAAGACCATTTCTTCTGGTAGATTCTCTAGGATCCACAAATGATCTGCTCATTCTACCCTTGATGGATTTAAGGCAGATATTTAAGCCTCCTCTTTTCTCCAGACTAATTTATTTTTATCAAGTCTAAATCCATCTGAATTTGCATCAAGGTACAAGTATATAAAAATCTGGTTTAGAGCATTAGTACTTCAGTGATCTGCACTTGTTTTGCAACATGATCCATCAGGTCATATGTGGAAGAAAGAACAAAACACCCAAAAGCTAACTGATTCGCCAGAAAGAGTCTAGACATTATCTAGAAGGGCTAGACTGAGTGGCATAGTGAAACTCCAGGGCTGAGTTTAACAATCCAGTGCATCAATAATGCATAATAACTCCTGCCTTTATTTTGCTACGAGCCACTTAGAAGACAATGGCAAAATTCTCACTGACTCTAATGACCCAGATGTGGCCCTATGTGGCTATCAAGCTGCCCTCTCCATTGTTTGCTCACAGGCTGGTTTTGAAATGTGAATGTATATTTTTGGCATTGCTGGAAGACATTTATTGATCCATGGGCAGATAACACTCAACCCAGGGGTTTCACTTTACAGCTCAATATAATCTTCTAGGTCTAGCTAATGTCTTGACTCATTCTTTCTAATACGTTAGCTTTGGGATGCCTCAGTCCTTACATATATAATCTGGTAGATCATGTTGCAAAACAAGAGTAGCTCATTCAAAGTACCTGACTAAAGATCTTGGTCTCATTTTGTTATTCCCACTTTTCTCTCTTGATTTAGATGCACTTGCTGTTTTTAGAATTAATCCAGTGTGTTTTAATCTAAAATGCTTTGTGGAGTTGTTTTGTGATATATTTACCATGTGGAGGACCCAGAGGTATCTCATCTAGCTAAATCGTATGTTTGTTTATACTGCTTTATCCCAAAGTTTTATGAAAGGACACCTTTGTGTCATTCTGTACAGACTATGGCCATGTTCTCTGGTGATGTACGCCAGCAGGGTATTTGGTCCAATCTTTAGTTCTAATTTACAGCCTACTTTTGCTCTCATTTTTGATGTTCATAACTGCACATGCAGGGCCAGATGGTGAATTCAATTACACTGATATAACTCTCTGAAATTAACTCCATTGGAGTGAATGTTGGTACTCTGGATTTAGTAACGTAAGTGTTATTGCCATTCTGGTTCAGATCAATGGTATGGCTAGTCCAGTTTCATGTCTCCAGCTCGGACCAGTATCAGATGTTTCTCAGTAATCGAGAAAGTTCTGTCCTAAACCCTGGTCGTTAGTGTTTGATTATGTCCTGAAGAATGAGGATAGATATCCCTTATCCCTTTTTATTCCAGCGAATGCAATTGCAGATTATATTCTTTTCATTCTAATCCTTTTCTGACTCCTGCTACATTGTTTGCCTCAATAATATTTTGTTACAATGAGTTCCACATGATAATAATGTAGTGTGTTTTTTAAAATGTATTTCCTTCTACCAGAGTTAAAGGGTTGCCTCTTGGTTTCACTGGATATCTCCTTGATCACATATTATGAGAGAGGCTAATTAGGAGCGCCTGACTGACCTTTTCTGCACTCTTCATTATTTAATATGCAACTATCATGTCACTTCTTATTCGTCTCCTCTCTAAACTAAATAGTCCTAATAATCTATTTAATCTCCCTTTATACGGATGCATTCTCTTGCTTCTAATCACATTGATTGCCCTTCTCTGGACCTTTCTATTTCTGTTCACTCCCTTTTAGAGATGGGCTGACCAGAACTGAACCCAGTATTCAATGTGAGAGCATACCACTGAGTGATTTTAGTGGCATTCTGGTATCTTCATTATTATTCTCTGTCCCTTTTTTAATATGGCCTAATATCTTGCTTGCTCTATTAACTATTGCTCTGCACTGAGCCTGAGCATGTGTTTCTACTGTGCTGCCCACAATGTCAATTTATACCCATATAACTGATGGCAGAATTTGGCTTGCAATGGCTGCAGCTATATGCACAACCCTAGGCATGCAATTGGGTGAGCATTTCCGCATGATCACCAGGATCTCTCACCACTGCACACTTGTATCTTTAAGCCTTAGGAGAGAAGAACTCTCCTACTTTTCTATTCTCTTCCTATATTTACTGAACTAAGTATTTTCACCAAGAACAGCATTCCCTGTACCCATTCCCAAACAATCTCAGACCAAACTAATACACTCTGTTTACTTTTGTTCACCATCCCCTTCCTATCCTTTTGTGATCTTCACATCATTTCCAGAGCCTTTTAAGCAAAGACTGGAGCTGTCATCAGTGAAAACATGTGCAATATGGTGGATACCTTTTTGGTGTATTTCAGCATTCTTAGTTCCTTCTGGTTGAAATTCAACAACACTCATGTAAAACCTAATGAAACAACTTTATGTGTGAGAACCATTGGGTTTGCTGGGACAACCCACTGGCAGGGTATAGCCACCACTTTAAACCAGCCCTTGCTTGGGAAGAGGATTTGTGACCCATATGAATTATGCATAGGAATACTGTGTCTGTGTAATCATGGACCCAACTGACCAACCACTTCTCCTCACTCAGCCCACATTACTCCCTCAACACTAGTCCATCCAGAACTCGCACAGCCAAATTAGTGGGTGAATTTCACCCTAGGTAGAGATTCATAAGGGCTTAATCCTCCACAGAGAAGGTACAGAGTATGTTTTCACTGCAGAGTAACATAACAGCCGTACTGGGTGAGACCAATGATCTATCTAGCCCAGTATCCTGTCTTCCAACAGTGGCCAGTGCCAGACACTTCAGAGGGTATGAACAGAAGAGGGCAATTTATCGACTGATCCATCCCCAGTCATCCAGTCCCAGCTTCTGGCAGTCAGAGGCTTAGGGACACCCAGAGCATGGGATTGCATCCCTGACCATCTTGGCTAATAGCGATTGATGGACTTATCCTCCATGAACTTATCTAATTCTTTTTTGAGCGCACTTATACTTCTGGTCTTCACAACGTTCCCAGGCAGCTCATGTTCTCAACACTCAAGTTAGTCCTTTCAAGTTACCCTAGCACAAGCAAGAGCAGCCAGACTGCAAAATAGCACTCAAGTTGCTGTGTCCACACTGGCACTGTACTCTCTCATGTGTGACACTAAGAATTCTGGACGCACATCCCATGCTTCTTAGCACCACACTAAGATGAGCTACTCTATTAATTCTATCCTAGTGAATTGTGGGAATTGTCTTTTCCGGGCACACGGGGAGAATTGTGGGAAGCATTGGAGGACTAGTGGTACTCATGTGGAATTAGCCTGTGTGCACTCTATACACAGTACTTGTGTCAACAGCTGAGGAATCATGCTAACTCAGGCTTTAGTCTATACCCCCTCTTGGGCCAGCCAACTTGAGTTAAAAGCACCTCCACACATGATTTAAAAGGGTTTGTGTGTGTACAGGACTTAAACTAGGGGGAAGCCCCAAGTTATAAATTGAGTTAACTCTGCAGGGAAGACAAGTGATTTGAAATCTACACTGCTCATATGGTGCTGAGGACTAAATAGAGTGTTCAACACTAACTGTGCTGACATGAAGTCTTTGCTCACACTGGCACTGAGGTGCAACCACCTTGTTTTCTCTACTGCATGCTCTGCAACAGCTTGCAGGCTCAACGCCTGAGAATTTGCAAAGACCCTGAATGTCACATATTCTACAACAGTCTAGCAAAGCATTTAAGCACATGCTTAACTTGAAGTCAGTGGGAATGCTCACATGCTTAAAGTTAAGCTCATACTTGTGTGCTTGGGGCCAAGGAGAGACACAGTAACAATGTCTACTGGGGAGTACTGTGTCCCATGGAATTCCAACTTGGGTGTTATATCTTCACAGCAACATGGGTACACAATCCAGCCTTAATTAGAACTAGATATGGTTCTCAGATTTAATCATAACTTCTATGTTTAGTAGGGCTGTCAATTAATTTCAGTTAACTCACGCAATTAACTCAAAAAAATCGCGATTAAAAAAATTAATCACAATTAATCACACTGTTAAACAATAGAATACCAATTGAAATTTATGAAATATTTTGGGTGTTTTTCTTCATTTTCAAATACATTGATTTCAATTACAACACAGAATACAAAGTGTACAGTGCTCAATTTATATTATTTTTATTACAAATATTTGCACTGTAAAAATGATAAAAGAAATAGTATTTTTCAATTCACCTCATACAAGTACTGTAGTGCAATCTCTTTATCATGAAAGTGCGACTTACAAATGTAGGGGTTTTTTGTTACATAACCGCACTCAAACAAAACAATGTAAAACTTTAGAGCCTATAAGTCCACTCAGTCCTACTTCTTATTCAGCCAATCGCTAAGAGAAACAAGTTTTTTTTTTAAATTTACAGGAGGTAATGCTGCCCACGTCTTAATTACAATGTCACCTGAAAGAGAGAACAGTCATTTGCATGGCACTGTTGTAGCTGGTGTCACAAGATATTTACGTGCCAGATGCACTAATGATTCATATACCTCTTCATGCTTTGGCCATCGTTCCAGAGGACATGCTTCCATGCTGATGACGCTCATTAAAAAAATAATGCATTAATTAAATTAGTGACTGAACTCACTGGGGGAGAATTGTATGTCTCCTGCTTTGTTTTACCCGCATTCTGCCATATATTTCATGTTATAGCAGTCTCGAATGATGACCCAGCACACGTTGTTCGCTTTAAGAACACTTTCACTGCAAATTTGACAAAGTGCAAAGAAGATACCAATGTGAAATTTCTAAAGATAGCTACACCACTCAACCCAAAATTTAAGAATCTGAAGTGTCTTCCAAAACCTGAGAAGGATGAGGCATGGAGCATGCTTTCAGAAGTCTTAAAAGAGCAACACTCTGATGCGGAAACTACAGAACCCAAACCACCAAAAAAGAAAATGAACCTTCTGCTGGTGGTATCTGACTCAGATGATGAAAATGATCATGCATCGGTCTGTACTGCTTTGGATCATTATCGAGCAGAACCTATCATCAGCATGGACGCATGTCCTGTGGAATAGTGGTTGAAGCATCAAGGAACATATGAATCTTTAGCGCATCTGGCATGTGAATATCTTGCAACGCTGACTACAATAGTGCCATGCAAACGCCTGTTCTCACTTTCAAGTGACATTGTAAACAAGAAACAGGCAGCATTATCTTCTGCAAATGTAAACAAACTTATTTGTCTGAGCAATTGGCTGAACAAGGACTTGTAGGCTCTAAAGTTTTACATTGTTTTATTTTTGAATGCAGGTTTTTACTGTACATAATTCTACATTTGTAAGTTAAACTTTCATGATAAAGAGATTGCACTACAGTACTTGTATGAGGTGAATTGAAAAATACTATTTCTTTTATCATTTTTACAGTGCAAATATTTGTAATCAAAAATAAATATAAAGTGAGCACTGTACACTTTGTATTCTGTTTTGTAATTGAAATCAATATATTTGAAAATGTAGAAACTATCTAAAAACATTTAAATAAATGGTATTCTATTATTGTTTAACAGTGTGATTAATCGTGCGATTAATTTTTTATCACATTATTAATCACGCGATTAATTTTTTAATCGCTTGACAGTCCTAATATTTAGACAAAATACCATCCATCACTGTACATTGCCCACCATATGCAAACATTTTCATGGGTTATGTGGCAATACAGGAGAGCAACGTTCAGCATTGTCACTGATGTGTGTGATCTTGAGAATTTGGTCAATTAACTTGGTCCAAGAATTCTGAGACACCTATTTGGAGATACTGTTTTAAATGCTTATATTCATTGCATTAAGAACACAACCCTTTTCAAGGTGAGGAGCAGATATGTCACCAAGCTGACATACTCCTGACCATGAAGAAAAACAGAACTTCTCAATAAGTTTAAGATTTATATCATTTAGTGTTTCTCTTCCAATCCCATTTTATTTACCCTTCACTAGTATTGAGAGAGACTTCACATTTCCAGAGACTCTTCAAGATTGAGCCAAAAGGTATAGTCTCCAAGTTGTCTTTAAAGTGTCTCAATATTTTCAGAACATGATGATGGCATTGCATTAGTCTGAAGGTATTTTAGGAAACATTTGATGCAAAGTTAAACACATGTTTAATTACTTAAACAGGGATAGGAAGGCTCGTGTTCAAAGTTGAGCACATGCCTAATTACTTTGCTGAAATGGCCTCCGAATTCAAATGAAACAGAATAGGCCCAACGAACCTGGGATTGTTCCATGAATATCAGAAAGGCTTACCAACCTAGCTGCTAAGCAAGACAAATACAAGAAGCTACCACCAAAATTAGAGGTGAACTCTTATCCCCAATGCCTATGTTTTGTCTGTGCTTGTCCAGGGTGCTGTTAGCCTTAAGGCTGGTCCTGTTCATAATGCGGTGTATCTCAACGAGCTGTGCTAGAATAGCAATTTTGCTTGTCATCGAGAAAAGGTGATGAAACGGGCTATTTCCATTCATACGTCTACATGGGATGGGGGAGGTGTCTGTGTGCTGCTCATACTAAATCCTATTTTAAGCCTTTTGTGAAGCATTAATATGTAAAAGCTGATCCCTCACTATCTAATCCAATCTAATAAAGGCTTGGCTGCATTATTAATTTTGCCACACATCTGAGGCTCGCTTTTATCAAACAAAAAACCCCACCCAAATCCCTTGGTGAATCATTAAATTGTGAAAATGGCTTCATCATTCATGACAGAAAAATGGAAGGACCCAGAGCCATATGGCACAGGGAGCAGCACCACCAGCCACCTTCATAAGTGGTACTTAAAAGGCCCTGCAACACAGTGGGGCGACTGAGACTTCTTGGTGCTTTGTGCTGTGTTGGCTGCTGCTCTGACTGGAAACAGAAGAGGCATGCACCTGTGTCTGGCAGCATAGCCCAGTTCAAGCTGCATGGTTTTGAAGTGAACATGAAAGGGAGGGGTTGACAGGAGTAGCCTCAGGGGTTATTTTAAAATCCAGTTACATTAGAAGGGAAGAAATTAGAACTTGCAGAACCAAACCGGAAATCAAACATTCCTACATATCCCAGTTACAGTATGACTCATTTATTGTTTGTTAAATATAACAATACTCTATGTTAAATATAAGAATACTTTGTTACTTCTATATACAAAATGAGTGTGGAATAATTTATCCTGCAAAAAAGTGAATAGAAAGTTATTAAGCTGCAGTCACACTTTGAAATCAGAATACCTTAGTTTAGAAAGATTTGGCTTTAAATTATTATTATTATTAATTTACTAATTAGTTAGGGATCAGTGACAATAATAACAATTTCACTCTCACTCTAATGCCAGAGTTCAGATTAAAATATTTCCGACCTTTTGGGAAGAAATGCATTGATATATCTGTATGGAATATAGCTCAATTTATTCATGCAAGTAATCTCAGTGGAATCAAAAGGATTACTTGCTATGAGTAAGGGTGATCAGAATTCAGTCCTTACTGCTTGGGTGAATTGGATTTTAAAAACTGAAATAAAAGGAAGAACTTGAAGTCACAGGTTGCTTTATATATTTCTATTTAAGCCAGCATGAGAAAATACTATAGAATTTAATATAAATTAAATTAACAAAGGTTCTACAGAAATTCAGCAGCATTCTGTGAAATGAACTAAAAACATATTAGGCCAGCTGCTTTAATGGAACTATACCCATTTACACCATCTAAGAATCTGACCCACGGGACTTAACAGAGAAAGAAAACCTTATGTCATTACCATAGAATTTCATAGGTTGTTTCTTTCCTTTTTTAAAATCATTATCTTCTCTTAGATTTTATATGATTTTTCATAAGGGAAAGTTCTAACATCTGAACACTCACAATTTAAAATGTTCATGACCCATTCTTTTAATCAACAGAAGCCTGCAACTCTTTTATGGTTTGATTTTCAAAAACCGAATTTTCATAAGCAATGACTGATAATTACTCATGCTGAATGGATTTTTTGTGTGTGTGTGCTCATGACCAGTTGTGCATCTGACTAGCCGCCTGGATACTCAGCTCCTTATTTTCATGTACAAACACAAGTATTGCTTTCCTACATTAAGCATGAAATTGCACACATGGGACCAGCTCCTCACCTAGTGTAAATTGGCATTGCTCCATTGACTTCAATGGGCCTACCCTGATTTACACTATCTAGCTGTCTATCAGTGGTGAAATCAATCAGTGGTGAAGTCAGAGGGAATTTTGGTATTAACTTTGATGGAGCCAGGATTTCACCCAGATTTTTAGCCTATTTTATAAGAATGTGGTCCCATTGTTTCCAATTAAAAATCCTATTTTAACTATCATAGATTATTAGAATTCTGCTTGGCAAATGCAGCAAAACAATATAAAAGTGATATTACAGTTCCACACGTTTTCACTTTGGTGTTTTAGCACAACCGGTACATGAAATCACACATTATTCTCAGACCTCTGTAGTATTCATGGAGGTGTGAGTGTGGAAGAAGGCTAAATTCAGAATTTCATTACTTTTCTAGTTTAAAGGTAAACTACAGTTAACCCTCAGCACCTCTTATGTAATAGAGATTTACATCTTTGATGGATGCACAAATAGCTAATCCTCACAGCACCCCCAATGTGTTCATCAGCATTGGTTCATTTATAGGCACTGGCTTGAATATGGAAGGCACAAGGAATCTCTCCTCTACTTGTATGGTCCTGTCACAATTATAGGAGTATCCTTTCCATTCACCTCCAGGGCTACACAGTGCCCAAAAGGGCAGTGAGAGTGGCCAGGCGTCAGGCCCATGTGCCTCCCCCGTGCTATCTCTTGGAGTGTGACCAGCGCAACAGGGGAAATAGTTAACATCGGTTCACTCCCCTTGTGTGCCAGTGAGCTCTGGGAGGAGATCAGTCTCCCTGCATCAGAATTCCTCCTGCAGCTTCCCATTAGGGCATTAGGCAGTAGATTCCCACAATGCAGGGCCTGCCTAAATGGCACCATTGAACTGTCCTAAGTGAGTTGTTTCACACCATCGGTCAGTGTTAGCGCGGGATAAGAACTCAAGAGTTCTTTTTGTCCAGTCCTGTTCTCACCCTGTTAGACAATGTTGTCTCTACAAGGAAAGAGGCTGGTTGTGTAAACCCTTTGTCATGAGATTTATCACTTTGGACCCGATTCTGCATTACACTCCAGCCACTTTAATATATGGAGATATACCTATCTCATAGAGCTGGAAGGGACCCCCAAAAGGTCATCAAGTCCAGCCCCCTGCCTTCACTAGCAGTACCAAGTATTAATTTTGCCCCAGATCCCTAAGTGGCCCCCTTAAGGATTAAACTCACAACCCTGGGTTTAGCAGGCCAATGCTCAAACCACTGAGCTATGCCTCCCCAAAGCACTTAGGTGATACAAAGGGTCCAGATCCTTGTTGCAACCCATCAGTGGAAAATCCCATGATGGGAGTAGGCACTCACTGCTGGTATAAACCCAGTAGAGTTGACTCATGTGCCAACTGCTCCCCTAGTATAGGGAAGAGGATACATGGGAAGGGAATTGATAGAGCTCCACTACACTTTCAGTCTTTCATTGATTTAAATTCCGATTGGAAATCTGCACTTGTGGCATAAGGTAATGCAGTCCCTAGGCTGCTCTAACAAATGATGGGTCTGGATTGGCACAGAATAAGGGATTGTAACTGGTTCCCCAATACCCTTCTCCTGCATCAAACAGAGGTCAGACTCAAGGAACAATTGAGCCCTCTGACTTAAGCACAACCATTCATGGGTTAAGATTTGCAGGGCTGGGCCCTAATATTCTATGATGTATTTTACTCAATTGATATATTAGTGAAACAAACTGCATCAGCTTCTCTGGACTATGGTGTAAGGGTAATACTTAGAAAATATTCAGTATAATGTCATTGCTATGCTACAAATGGACAGTGAAATTATTTTTTGAATTATAAGAGCTCAAGAGCTCCCAAATCACAAATCATATTTATTTATACATTATTTAACAAAGCTTCAATCCGTGTAAAGTGCATTTGCTTTAAAAATCTCTGTTGGTCTGAGCTGAACCATGATTATTTTTATGGCCTAATTCTAAACTCTGAGGGTTAGGGTTAGAGAACAGTCAGCATTTCATGGAGTGCTATTCACTCAGACACTGTGAAATGCTGTCAGTCCCTAATGTTAGGCACTCTTGTGGGGAGCCACTATAATACTGGCATTCAAACCTTTAAAAACCCAGATATGATTTTCAGGGCTTTCAATTGGCAGTAGCTTGCATTGTGAATTATGACTCAGTTGATTTAGCAATGCAGAAAATTGATACCAAAATTCTGCGTGGAATTTTCCTGGTTTCACTGATAATATTCAAAGGAATTTAAAAAAAATACAAATATAATTGTGTGCTCATTTCCTTCCCTCCTTCCTTGGGATGCATTTTGCTGTAAGTTATCCTGAGGAAATCCAGAGTGAATCCAGTAAAACCAATAATAATTAATACTCATCATTTCTAGACCTTTGGGCAAGTAGTATGAGCCTGAACCTGCTTGTTTTGCGTGAGAGCATCAACGGGCATGGTATTGTAACTGATCTATAGTATATTTGTGCATGTGCATTTTTCTGGGGTAATTCTTGGAATCCACCTCTCCTCCTTTGCCAGAGTCATCTCAAGGGCCCTGCATCATGACAACATTTCCTCCAGCTAAGGATCTCTCTCTCTCTCTCTCTCTCTGCAAATCCCATTAATTCCATTCCCAGTGTAAATTAGCCTTGGGAGGAAAGTAGTGTTGTTCAATAAGAGGCAAGATACACCTCCAGAAGTGAGCCCACTAGTTCTACAACATTCCCAGAGCTTGAGGGTCTGGGGAGAAAGAAATTGTTAGTCCTGATTCCTATGTGGCAGAGCACTGCCACTAAACTACCAGAATGTTCCCCTGTACTCCATGCTATTAATATCTTAATGTTTAATCAATGGAAAGATTATCTTCACTTGGAGGGAATGTGAGGCCTTGGGACTTTGTGCAACCCTAGGTTCCTGTTCTCTGCTCTCATTCTTTGCAGGGTGATGTCACATCAACGTCCTCCAATGGCAGAACCTCCTCTGGGAGGAGAGATGACTCTTGCATTCTAGCCAAAGGGATCTCTGTTCCATTTTTAGCTACTACACAGGGAGATGCAACGTTTGAAACTCTTTGTTAAAAATGAACTTTGGGCTCTTAGGGACTGGTCCTGATTTTGTAAAGTGCTGATTACGTCCTGTGAGTCACTAAGTGCATTGAAGTCAATGGGAGTTGAGGGTGTTCAGCACAACAGAGAATCAGGCCTTTATGATACAATCCCCAGCTCCCGTTGATATCCAACGCAGTTGAGGATGCTCAGGGGATAACCAGCACTTAGAAGCACATTAGAAAGCCCTTCAACAATGTAAATGGGGGGAGGGATAGCTCAGTGGTTTGAGGCTTGGCCTGCTAAACCAAGGGTTGTGAGTTCAATCCTTGGGAGCGCCACTTAGGCCTGGTCCACACTAACCCCCCACTTCGAACTAAGGTACGCAAATTCAGCTACGTTAATAACGTAGCTGAATTCGAAGTACCTTAGTTCGAACTTACCGCGGGTCCAGACGCGGCAGGCAGGCTCCCCCGTCGATGCCGCATACTCCTCTTGCTGAGCTGGAGTGTTGATGGCGAGCACTTCCGGGATCGATTTATCACGTCTAGACAAGATGCAATAAATCGATCCCAGAAGATCGATTGCTTACGGCCGGACCAGGAAGTAAGTGTAGACCTGCCCTGAGGGATCTGGGGCAAAATCAGTACTTGGTCCTGCTAATGAAGGCAGGGGGCTGCACTCAATGACCTTTCAAGGTCCCTTCCAGTTCTAGGAGATAGGATATCTCCATTAATTTAAATCAGAATGAAATATACAATGCCAAACCCACCTCCTGCTATTCATGCAAATAGTCCCATTGACTTCAAAACTGAAAATGTTATTGGAGTCAATCAAGGACAATTCAGAAATATATTTTTGAATTGTCCAAGACCATTATTTTCTTTGCCACCATTGTCAGTCTTGTAAATGTATTCATCTTTGAACTAAAACATCAATCTAATTATAGGGATAGAAGGATTTCTTATTTAAAAACAGACACTTCTTGAAGGAAAAAAAAAATCTCACTGTTGCAATGTGAAATTAACCATGACCCAAAGGATCATGCAAAAATAATTAGATAAACAGACCCTAGAAATCTCTATTCAGTCCTCCTTGTCATAAGACTCTAAATGTGAACTTGAAGAACTCACTGCGAATTATATGCATGGTAATAGATGTGAGATTGAGGCTGCAAATAAATTAGAAAGTGAGCCAATGCGCAGCAACTGTCTTAATTTCTGCAATTAGCAAAGAAATCCATGATCCCAGTAAAAAGCTCTCATTGATTGACCAGATGAAAAATAAATAGCAGCAAGGGCTTG
This sequence comes from Emys orbicularis, assembly GCF_028017835.1. Lineage (NCBI taxonomy): Eukaryota > Metazoa > Chordata > Testudines > Emydidae > Emys > Emys orbicularis. The sequence continues at coordinate 89,406,340 of NC_088686.1, read as the reverse complement.
GCTCACCATTCATGATTCTTGCTTGGCAGGAAGTAGTAAACACTTTAAAACTGGGCAAGAACAAGATGATGGTTGGGGGGACAGCTTTAAAGGCCTAGCTAATGTGTTTCAGATCAACAAAATAAAAATATTCTTCTATTTAAATTGAGAATTACTGGACTGTAGGAAGGATTTCATGATGTGAACATGAATGTGTTTTAACTGGAGTTTGATTTTTTTCCATATTTTAATAAATTAATGACATTTTAGAGATATGTCCAAATCCTTGTAATTAAAGCTACAACTGGGCTGTTGGACTGAATCTTAATGTCAAACAAGCAAGCTCCTGCCTACTCAGCAGCACCCTGCCAATAACAAATTAAGTGCCTGGTGAATCCCGCCCCCCTTTCCCTTGGCACTCCTGGAAGCTAGGAGTCACTCTTACTCTCACGCCATTCCCATCAATCTGATCACTGTCTCCCTCTTTCCCTGACAGTGAGTCATCTTTTTCTCTTTAGCTCATGACTGAGCCTGTAATACCCTCAGTGGAAGATGGTGAGTTATATTGTATTGCAAAGTATGAAGAGCACACCTGAAATTTGTTTCCTAGCCTCAGAGCCACTAGCAATTTCTGAGCTGCTCCACATGCAAGCAAAAACCAATGTTTCCAAGACATATAATGAGGTTCATAATAAAAATTAAATTAAAGTAATGGAGATATCCTATCTCCTAGAACTGGAAGGGACCTTGAAAGGTCATCAAGTCCAGCCCCCTGCCTTCGCTAGCAGGACCAAGTACTGATTTTGCCCCAGATCCCTAAGTGGCCCTCTCAAGGATTGAACTCACAACCCTGGGTTTAGCAAGCTAATGTTCAAACCACTGAGCTATCCCTCCCCCCAATAAAAATAAATCAATGTATCATCCATTTAGATGTGATGGTTCACTTCTAAATGGATATTCTGCTGGTTCAAACTAGTATACTTCAACTGGCATGTACAGCTACACTGAAGTTACTGGAGGAGCTGCAGATCACCTTGAAGTTAATGGAGCGATGTTAATCTACACCCACTGAACATCTGGCCCAGGGAATTTGTGCATGTGTGTGCATTATTGGAGGGTGTGGTACAAACTAGGAGAGCATAGGGTCCAAATTACTAGTCCATACTCTGCAAAATTCCCATTGGACCTCATTGGCCAAAGTCATCACTGATGAAAATGGTGGAGATAAGTCACACATCAGGTATAATATGATCAGAAATAGAGGTGTAGGTAACTTACACTGATAAATTCAGCCCTCACCTAAGTAGCCACATCTCACTTTGACTTCATTTAGGCCTTAGGATTGTTGGGACTGGTATGCATATAAAAGATCTAGATTCTCAGACCTCGCTGAGTAGCACTTTTCTTCCTCCAGTACCCCATTCATTTCAATTGAGTACCTGGGTGGCAGCACCTAGCCCTAAAGTTTGGGAACTTGCTTTATCTGTAAATTTTCTGCTGCTGCACCTCACTTCTGTCCCTTAACATTTATATTAATGTTTCCCACAAATTGAATGTAAAATCTGTGCAAGTTCTATTACTTTGCCATTTACAACTATTTGCAAATGTTTTATAAGGCTGGATGTGTAATTTACACCACCATTTACATCACTGGTGAATTTGTCTCTAAGACTTCCCTGGCTATTACAACTAGTGACCTTGATCCTGCTCTCTGCTATGCTAGTGTAGATGCAGACTACCTTCATCACTGAAGTGACTAGAATGACTCTGGATTTACACCAATGTAATGGAGAGCAGATTTTGGTTGAAACATTCCAGGCTGCATATTCCACTACAGAATTTTTCCTGGTGACTTCCAGGGCTTTTCCACCTATTTGATCCAATTCTGATTGAAGTTCTACTTTTATAATGGTACTGAGTCAAATTACATAAATGGAATTACAGTGGAATAATCAAGAATGGAATTTGGCTTTCTGGTTCAGACCCTACAGTCTTTGTTAAGGCAAAACTCCTATTGAAGTAAATGAGTAATGGACTGAATGAAGATTGCAGGATTTGGTACAGAAAGGAAGGCAAAGGTGCTGTATTTTGATGGACTGAGGCCTTTTAGGGGATGATCTCTTGTGATTTTTTTAAATCACCTTTTATATTTCTGATCTATTATTGGAAAGATGGGGAAAGGACATTTTAACTAAAAGATAAAAATATAAGGGGTTACAATATATGTTAACACTGTGCTTTTGTTTTATTTCCAAAATCATGGATCAAAACTTCTGCTGGTGTAAATGGGCATCAATAGAGCTACACCAATTTACACAGCTAAGGATCTCACCATTCATTGATTTATCTTTTAATGGAGCTCTGTGCTCTCAAGAGAACTGGAGGCTTGGCAAGTATATTTGTGTCCTTATTTAAAAAAAAAAGCATAGCCTGGTGAGAGAACTTCATTGTATAAGTCTGTCTAACGCTCCTAGTCCTACCTTTGATGTTACATACTCTTGTGATGAGCTAAACTGTACCTTCCCTTTTAATATCCATTTGTACCTAGTCCATTACTGCTCAAGAAGAGTGGCACTAGGACCTTTCCTACCTCTCCAAATGATGAGTCTGTGGCATTAAGGATGGATATGAATGCCTCGTGTGTCTTGAATACTCAGTGGATCTAATTAACAGGTGGAATCACACCCTGGGTGCTTGAAATATTGCCAGACACCATAGAAACGAATCTTTAAGACCCTGCACCATCTGCACTTCCTTTTCATTGTGCAAAGCTCATTGAAACATGTTTTTCTTCCATTTTATTCAGAGTGGACTATATTCAGTTCTGTGTCAATTAATAACTACTGATATCTGTTATTTTCCCCTTTTCTTTTTAAAAAAGACCATGTCTAAATAAATAAAGGGATTTCAGTGTCTTTCAACTTTGAAAATTTCTATCGTGATAATCTTAGTGAAAAGGGGACTGAATAAAGTAAAAAATAATCATAGCAACTCTATTTTAATATACATTTTAAAGGACAAGAAACAAACATGAAATCCATATAAAATCAGAAAATAATTAAAATGGTAATAAAATACAATTCCAGTATTCATTTTCATTTATTTCAAATGTTTGTTTCTTGTCCTTTAAAATTATTGTATTATTATTTCGATGACTACAGAGGAACACAGACGTATTTTTCAATACCCCCATGCTTTTCAGAAATATGCCATTGAAGAGATGCGTCTATGTGACTTGAGTTGAATAATAATTCCTTGCTATATAACTATTGCCTCAATGTGCTGCAGTGCCAGCTATAAATGCTGGCTTGCAGAGGCAAATTGTTACGTTGGGGTTCATGTTTGGTTTGCACGACACCGCTGATACAGCGAAGCATAGCCCAACATATTTTGTCTCGTCTACACCATCCATAAAGGCTCATCTTACAGTGAGTGGAGTTTTACCGAAGGAAAGTGCCCGTCCGCTATTGCCCCTCTAACAGCCTTGAAAAGAGGAAAGCTGGCTTTATACTGAATTCAACAGATGACAATTGTAGGGAGCCATCAGCAGAATAGCACTAACGAACCAGACACCCTGCTCCGTCTGCTTTTCGCAAAATGTGCCTGCATTTATACCGGCTGTTTTAACAGTCAAAATCTAAACATAGCAACCCGATGTATAGTATACATGTTTATGTTTATATACATTTATATATTTATATTAGATCGTCATTACCTGTTAGCTGCTAGTCTGGATGCTATATATCCCCCAGGGATTTGAGTGACTATATATCCCCAGAAAAAAGAGCCATGGATCATGCCAACTGTTTCAGGGTCCCAATTAAACTTCGCTTTCTTCCAGTGCAAAAAAGCAAGGAGAAAGGGGAGAAAGAAAATAGGAAGGATGTAAGCAGGCCAAACGAAAGCATTTTATCAATAATAGTTTAACACTAGGCAATCTTTGCGGAATTTCGATTAATGTTGAAAATGCCCATTTACTAGCCGGTACGATATAGAAATGGGGCAAGGGGCTCACCTCCAAAATAATAATCGATTTACTTTACAATTGGTCTCTAGATCAAATATGCTAGAATACCTACAAAAATCTGGCATTAGTACTGGAGGAGAGAGGAGGGACATGATTTATATCTCGTGATCGCTATTAACCCTAAAAATATGTGAATCTTGGAACTAAAGATGTCCTTGAATCCCCTAGAGAAAGGGGTGGCAACAAGTATATTTTTTTCTGTCCGATCCAGTCTAGCGAAGGTTGGGGTCGGGAGGGAGGAGGAAAGGGCCTCTCTCCCTCTCTCTCTCTACACACAAACACACACTCAGACTCACACTCACTCTCACTCTGACACACACAGCCAGTTGTAATACATCTCTCTCTACAAAGAGAGAGAGAGAGCCAGTTGCATACATCGCAGGTAAGCTCACAAACATGGGAATGAGGAAAATGTTTCAGGGTATTTTTTTTTTGGGGGGGGGGGAATTATTTGTCTCATTATAAGTGAATCACCTGCATTTGCAATTGAACCCATCGAATATATATATATATATATATATATATATATATATATATATATATATATATATATATATATATATATATATATATATATATATATATATATATATATATATATATATATATATATATATATAGTATGGACTCAGTGGAATTGAAAACGGCCATATCAGTCTATCTAGCTGTCTGTTTATCCCTCTGTGTGTACACATGTGTATGTGTATATACACACATATACATTATATACGATATATAAATGTATACATTTATGTATCATATATATTCTTGTCTTTGTGTACATAGACTATATACATATGGTTAAGCACCTTATAAATTAAATATGCTTTCTCATTGGGCCATAGATTGCTTTTATAGCGTTGTATTTTGTTAACCAAAACTCATTCATCCTGATATTTCCAAACGTTCCGCAACAAACCACTCCATTTCCTTTAGAAAATTGGGCAGCCACTTTGGAGTCGTTTATTCATGGTCATGTTCTCTGTTACGTGCATTTAATTTACGAAAATGATTGAGATCTCCAAAGCTGGGTAAAATAGCAAAATATCTGCACTCAAACTTGTGCCACGGAATGACCTCTTGGTCTGGGAAAGAAAGAAAACAAAATAGGCATAATCGATCTTTTATTCCCCCCCCCCCAACATTCTTTGGATCATTGTCCTTTCTGTTATAAATAAAATATGACAGTTCAGTATAGGATTCTCCTACCCAGAAACTAGCAGATTATAGGAGAAGGAGGAAACCGTCTAGATTTTATTATTAGAATGATTGGAAATATCATAAAAAGCTAAAGGGGCCTTATTTATTCTATTCATTCTTTATTATTACTCTATCCTGAGGGCATTATTCGTGTTGCGGGATTAAAGGGGACTGATTCCCACCTCTTTAATAATTTTTCCTCCTCGGTGTATGGTGCTGTTATTGACCATATCCACGATGGCTACTCCCAAATTACAACGGATTCCAAAAGAGATGCAGAATCCCAGTCCACTCATGATGGCAATGATGTACCTCCGGGGGAGCCCAAAGCAGGTACAGTCGAACATTGGGGCTTTCTTAACGGGCGCTTCCAGGGGTTTCCCATCTTCTGTCAGTTCGATGTTGTCCCCAGGCTTCTGTTTCTTCTCTAGGACTCTGCCCAACATAAGGGGGAAAGACAAGCAAGAGACTTGAAGCCAACTCTCCCGAACAGGTCACTTGAATGTCAAAGTCACTATGACTAAAAAATCACCTCCAGTTGCTCTTTAGCAAGACCTGTGGGATTCATAATTATTCATTTCCCAAAAAAACAGGGAGGAGCAGCAGATGAGAACTCTTCATCTATCATTAAAGATCTCTGGTTAAATATGTAGGATGCATTAAGAAGACATCTGCTGCAACCACTGCAGAGGCGCCATGTTGTCTAATTCAAAGGGGATTGTTGGGAGATGAAAAATTATCTTGGAGGTTTAACTCTATTGCTATTACATTATAAACACGAGAGGAATTAGTTCTACAGTGCATGCTGCTTGTGGATGTGGGAGAGAAAGAAATGCTGTAAAGATGAGCAATTATTTCTATTTATTCCACATCTGCAAAATGGCTGTCATAGACATTTGAACGAAACATGCTAGTGTTTGAGAACTACCCATCTTCAGATGACTCAATACCCTTGCATTTTTAAAAACTTGAATTTGTAAAGATTACATTCAATAATCTGCACGGTGATCATTAACTAGACTTAGTCTAGGTCTGTTTTATAGGTTGCTCTCTCAGTGCCCACATTTACCGAAATATTAAATCGAAGCTCCCAGGGTTTTAAGTGTGAACGTATAAAGGAAAATTCATAATTCATATTTACACATTTTGATTATAATATAATGAATCAATGCATACATTTGCACCCAGATAGTATGCTTCAAAACATGTACATGCATTTTATTTTTATAGGGGAGAAAAATCTTAATATGACTTTTTGAGGAAAAAATGTGCTGGGTTTATCGCTAAAATATTCCCCACACTGCTGATTCTCAGTAAGATGAAAAAGAGGCAGATTAACTACTCAGAAGTGCAGCCCCTGCAGAACAGGGTATTTGAAAACTGCATCCAAACATTCCATTTTGCTAGAACGCTCCAAGCCTGCCAATCCTTGCTCACGTGAACAATTCTCCGCAGGTGAGTAATTCAACCGAGGTCAACTCCCCTGAGTAATGGGTGAGTAAGGCTTGGCAGGATCAGACCCAACACATTATTCATATTATGTATAACGAAAGTATGGGCAATGCCCTGCAACACCTACTCAGTTGAATTTACTCTTATTATTCACTGGGGTAAGGCTTACTCGCCTGAGTCAGGGTTGTAAGATCCCCATCCTTTTAAAATGTAGTTAAAATAGAACAATATATTTTATAGTTAAAACTGGTTCATTCAAATGATAAAATCTGAGCACCAGCTTTCGCATAGAATTGATTTGGTCCCCCCTGAAATGAAGCAAAGATCCTGGGATATAATAAACTGATTGTTTCTACTTTCAAATTACGGATAGAAAATTATACGTTGATTCTCGAAAGAATGTGGCTAGTCCTGATGGAATATTTGTTAAGTCCTCGGAAGTTCAAAGAGTGTCTTATTTAGATAATTCTTTAAAAACCTGTTTGAGATATGACATGGAAGGCATTGTGAGATGCAAGTGTGTTTTCATATCCCTCGAAGACTATTTAGTGCTGAACTCGATTATTGTAGTTATATTCGTAGAGAAGAAATGTACATTTTCCATAATATTCGAGAGGCCCATAATAATATATTCTGTTTTTCAGATATTTTACATATTTTCAGTCAGTTTAAAACGATTGAATTTATGTAGGCTGGTGGTAAAATAACCATATATTTCTAGACTCTAACTGTACTAGTTTCTATTAAAATAGAAAGCATCATTTTACCTTGATAATTTAACTCATATTGCCTTTCCTCTCAAAATTGCATAGGAAGTTGTAAATCATGTAACATTATTGTTGGAATAATATTGTGCCTGTGTACAATACTGCCGCATAGGTGGAGAAAAACCACATCCACTGTAGGTATTAAGACATTTTGCTTTATTCGGAAAATTCTAATAACGTTGGAGAGAGTGGGGTACTTTGTTTTAAAGGAAAATGTCCGAAAATATATTCTCCCGATTTTTATTTTATAATTTTCTCGTAAAAATCATATTTTGGGGGTCATCAAAGTCGTCAGATTTCACAGGGCCATTTATGATGGAATGGTGTGTTCAAATCGAGGAATGGTGTGTTCAAATTTCGTGTAAATGCACTTCAGGTGTGTGGTTGCGTGCATCTATATACACACCTGAAGACGATGGAAATACACGCACCCTTCTATTGCTGGATTAACTTTATGATTTCATCCATTGCGGTTGTGCATTTTCTACAAAAGAAATCGACCCTTTTCTATGCAGACGGATAAATAATTGACGGTATCTCTCTCAATATATTTGTCCTAGCTTCAAAGAGAGAAATCGTTCGGTTATCAATTATTTATGCTTTTCCGTGTTTTTCTTCATCTGACGGGCGATTACACAAGGGAATCGGTTAATCGAAATCAGGAATGATTTTATAGTTTAATTTAAAAAAAAATGCTCTCTAAGGAAAGTGAAAAGGATCCTACGGGTGCCCTGCATTGAAATTAAATAAAAATACTGTACAGGAGTACTGCTCTCTGATTCTAGTTTTGAAATGAGATTAAATTTCTGGGGTAGAAAGATGGGGGAAATCTCTTAGGACATATTTAAAAACATCCTCCGCAAGCCAACTATACAAGTTCTTTCGGTGCCATAGTGTAATGGTATAGCGTTAGTTTGTAGGATCCAGATGATATCAAGAAAACCTATAAATAGCTATCAGTCTATCCGCAACCAAATTTACACAAATAGCGTATATTCGAACTGATCCAGCAATTTTAGGCTAAGGAAAGCCTCCCATTCTTTCCAATAAGAAATCCAGCCCCCCGAAAGAGATCTTTCTTACCTGTAGAGTTGACCGAGCGATTTCCCAGCAAAATTCTTCATTCCCTCCTTGCCGGGGGTCAAAATCCTTTGTTTTACCGACTCCATGCCTGCAGAGGTTTTCACTGGGCTCCACTCTGTGCTGAACAGAGCACTGCTATGAACAGCTATGATCGCTCATATTGGTTTAATCTCTAACTTTTTCACCCATTAAATGGCTATTGGTGCGTCTCCAGATAAAGGGAGCGTGAGTGAGTGTGTGTGTGTGAGAGAGAGAGAGAGAGAGAGACAGACAGACAGACAGAGAGACACAGCGCGTTACATGCAACCCACGGATTTCCTAACAGAACAGAGTTGGGAGCCACAATTAGAAAGTCTTTTCGGAAGTGCAGGAGTCATTGGCAGAAGGTGGAGGCAGTGCCATGGCTGATTTGGGAGGGGGAATGACCCTACTTCCTAGGAGAAGATGGTCCAGTGTTTAAAATAAATCCTGGTTTTCCGCTGAACGTTTCCCTAACGCCTATGGGTTGAGAGGTGGGGGCGGGGGTCATCTAGTTTATCACTCCAAAGAAGAAGTCAAAAGTTCCCAATGCCCAGCACGTGCCAGCCTGAGAGAACCTGATGGCTAAGTTCTAAGCTCTCGGACAATAGCAGCCCTAGCACTTCATTACTGTGCGCAAGTCAGCAGCCACTTGCTCCCAGGGCAGCGCGCACAGAGCAACGATATAGAGTAGACTGGGAGTTCGCGCGCCGGGGGTTGGTGATTCTAATCGGCCCAGCGCCTTTTATCGCTCCAGCGTGTGCCAGAGTGATTTCAGCACCACAGACAGCGCCCTTGGCTCTCGGGTTGCTCCCGAGTGTTCTCAGCACCAGGGAGAGCGCAATCGGGAGCTTCTCGGGCTGCCAACTTCCTAGGGGAACTGGGCGGATTCATTGCGGGGGGCTTGAAGACTGGATGCTACGGAAACCGAAGAGGAGCCGTGTCATCGTCCCCTTCCAGGTTTTCCAGAGGATGATGCAGCTAAAAGGGAAACTGGAGTTTATGAGACGCTGACAATTTACTTTTGGACTCTCGCGTCGCCCCCCCCTCCCCCTCGCCTTTTCTGACGCATAGCCCGACCCTGTTGTTCAGAGCAAGGACTACAGAGCACGTTTACGAGGGAGTTTGCTGCATGCAGAGGCTATTGTACTTAATTCAATTGTGCTGTTAATGTAAATAAAGGACGTGATCATCTCGCTAAAGATAGTCATTCAGAGCTCCTGGAAAAACAGGGCACCAATGGCAAAATACCTCGGAATATTAATACCAGATATAATCTGACAGATGTATCTCCATAGATAGATAGAATCTGTCTAAGATCATATTTTATTTCTAGCTCAATATTTCTAGCTCTCTAATATATTGTCATAATTTAGATCCATATATTAGACATGTACATGGTTTCTAACTCTTATACATGTATAATTTTTATACCTTTGTGTCCTGCCCTTTAATGACACTTTTGTATAATATCTAATATAACTTTTACATACGATATTTTTTCACCACTTCAGTGATCAAGGTACGTTCTGAGAGTTTGGTCATCTTATCCTTCCAGAATTTGGTAGAAAGACAAGGTGGGCGAGGTAATATATTTTACTGGACCAACTTTTCTTAGTGAAAGAGACAAGCTTTCCAGCTTACACAGGTCCACTGCAAACAGAATTTGGTAGTCATTTATCAGTTTTAATCACCCAGGAGTTGATTGTACATGTTAAAAGTAATGTCTTATTTCTAAATCATGATGATTGCATTTATATTAGACCTCTTTCCAATATGAAATCCATCTCAGAGTTTCTATTACAATGTTTATTAATTAGAAAAAAGGAAATTCATAATTCTATACCCCAAAACAAATTTATTTGAAAATTGAAGCCCTTGCATTGCTTACTTTCTCTGTAACAAAAGTTTCTATAAATAAAATATTTTAAAAACCAAGGTGAAAAGAATAATGTCCTGCTAAAATATATAGTCCTGCCACAATATTCTAAAAACAATTGTTCTGGATTATTTAAAATTTTTTACTAATGTTGCCCCCTGGTGGAAGGACAATGATATTTTACATTAGCATAGCACATTCATATCAGTAAGGCCAATTCTTATAACACTGCAGCTATTGCAATGATAGTATATTCCAGTTTGTAGTGGTATTTCAAAGATGTGAAAGCACCAGAAAGTACCACAATAGAAAGTACATTTAAACTATATGCTCCTAAAACAAGATGCTTCCTCATACTGTAATTCAGCTTTGCTTTATACAGCATGCTAAATACTGGATGTGACTTTCAGTGCAGGTTTCATTATAGATTCTTCTTTATACTTCTCATTTCGTTTGTTGAAAAGAACTTTAGGATTTATTACAGTCTCTATTGCCATCCATAATTTTTATAACTGCATCTGTCCATTGTGCCCTGTTGCTTCATTTCTCCAGTTTATCATTGCAGATATTTAAGACAACCTATTTATTAATGGACATTTCCAAGAGCCAGAAGGGATAGAGAGTAATTCAGTCAGTAATGGGGAAATGTTCTAGACTCAGATTCAGAAAAGCATCCCTGTTCAGGAAAGCATTTAAGCACATATCTAAAATTAAAAGTGTGCTTTTCTGAATCAGGGCTTGATAGTGTTAGTCTCTGCCTCAGAGGCTTATCTTTGTGTTATTCATTTGCACAGTACCTACTATGAACAGGCTCTGAGCCCGAATTGGATTCCTTAGCATTGCCATATTGTTATTGTACTGCTACTACTAAAGCTCATTGAATAAGGAGTGCTCAGTGGTTTGGGAGAACTAAATAATAATTAATAATGTCAGTCTATATCCAGCCTAACACTACCCTAATAGCTTTAGAGGCCTGATGTGCTCTTTCATTGAAAAAAATGAACTAGTCCTTACGTATATAAAAATAAACTCTAACAATGGACCCTGGAAAGTTAAAATGGTACCATCCATAGGTGTAGCGGTAGTTCTGAAGTGGGTATACTATGCCTAGTGTATACCATATTAGCAGTTTCCTGAGTCATTTCCCAATGACAGCTCTACTAATTGTTTCAACTGTAGTTCAGGAAGCACTGCGTAGTAAGAAGCTATGATGGCCAGTGCTATAAAACATGCTCAGACCAGTCAGCCTTCTAAATAACACTAGAGATTTACCTATTTAATTGGTGGCCTGAAGATATGAATCATTGTTAATTATTATTGTTAAAGTCTATCCATCAACACACTTGAAATCAATTGGAGTTTTTCCATTGACCTCAGTGGGCTTTGGATCAGGCCCTTATGCAGTAAATACCAGTTATGATAGCACTGCGAGAGTTTGCACACATTGGTTGAAAGCAGATAAATCTGCCTCAAACAACCCAATAAGAACACTGTTCTCGAAGAAGCTCTTGGAACAATTGTAGGTTGATGTGTGAGTCCAGCAGGATGCTGCACATCCCTGAAGTTTTTCTCATGGAACTGAGTGCAGACAATTGTATTTATGATTGATCCTGCACCCTTTGATCAGGCAGCATTCCCACTACCTGTCAATGGAAGTTTTTTTTTCTGACTGAAGACTGCAGGTTTTGGGTGCCTGAAATGAACCTAATACTGCACAGTCTCCCTATATGTCTTCTGACTGACTGTATTCCTAATGAATTAAGCAAAATAGAAGCTAAGAGTTCATGATTGTATTTTTCAAAGCTCAGATTTTCATATTAATATCGATCCATCCATCCTTAAAGTTTTCTATAGCACTCATCACAATAGTATCTAGAGATTTATAGAATCAGCCTGATAATATACATCTCTGACTGGGTGTCTGACTCCGCTTGCTAAATTTAGTTGTGTCGCTGATGAACACAGTACAGTGTTATCATATTAGATATCTGAAGATTGCATCAGTGAAATAAATTGGTGATTTTTGATTAATTTACAAATATTTGGATTCTCTAGAGATTGTCTGCAACCTTGCTTTTGCTACATCACTCATTACAAAATGTATTGTCCTTTCTTATTATGTAACATGCACACAGATCCACAAATGAAGTGGTATTGTGTGATAGAATCCTATTTACAAAAGTGCAACTTTGTAGATGTAAATTTAAAAGATTTAAAAGACCCTCCCCTGTACGCACACACTCACATTCAGCCTGAGACTTTGGGGTATCCAGAGCCCCTCGGAGGCTTTGAAAATCTGTTTCAGTAAAATAGCATCATATAAAGTACAATTCTTTGAGGCTCACAATTGTTTATCCCATAAAAATTCAGCAGTAAGGTGCATGACTGCAACGGAATCCAAATCAATTTGGAAATGATGCTAGTGTGAGCAAGGCTCACAGATTAAGTCTGAAATTCTGGGTCCATTGAAGTCAATTGACCATTAACATCAATAAAGCCAGGATTTCACCTTAACAATGGTAGTTTGGTACCTCCTTTGGGACTGGGGAACCATAAAATCCCAAAGGGATGCAAAGAATTGTAATTTCTCTTGGAAAGAAGTCAGTCCATATAGGAAGTGTGAAGGCAGATAAATTGATGGAAGGGAGACTGTGTCTGGAAGAAGCAATAGCTCATTAAACCTATGGGCATCTATTTCCTGTGCATTTATAACAGTGGTTCTCAACCTATTTATCACTATGGATCTCGTATGCAGATCTCTATGTTTATGTGGGCCACATCCACACAATATATATACTACCTGTCTGGCCCTGAGGATGTCACATGGGCCGCAGCTGTGTGTTGATTGGGCCGCAAGCAGCCCACTGGCCATGAGTTGAGAACCACTGATTTATAATATAGTTTTATGTTAATAGGTTGCTCATTAAATAAATCCTGTGGCAGATCCTTAGCTACAGCTAAGAAAAGGAAACACAAAGATGGCTTTAACTCATCTTTGCACCATTCTCCCCATCAGGGGTCTGTGCTGGTCTTGTCCTTGGCAGAATTTAGAGCAGCCTTTGGCTGATCTAGCTAGGTCCTGAAGGCCTGATTAGTAGCACCTAACCAGTGGGCAACTCTGTTGAAAGCTGCAAAGATCAAGTCACTTAAGAACCCAAATGTGGCCTCTACCCATTGTCGTGGGAGGACATCCATTAGTGAGGTCTCTGTGCTGTGTCCTGCTCTGAAGCCCAGTTGTTGAAGCACTCAGGATGCCAGCCAATGTCACATGTAGTTGTAGCTTGGTTAACATTGCTTCCTTGATGATTTTGCCTGAGGTGCCGTCTCAGAAGTAGCTGCAGATCTGCTTCATAGCCAGCTAGCCTCACTTTCTCCTGAGGTTATGACTCCAGTCCCACACAGGCAAATATGGAAGTAAAGGCTACTGAAGGATTATGTTGAGAGGTTCTGTAAAGTACGTACTAAAACTGCATATAATTGATTGCTTCCTGTTCCCCCACCCTCCATATGTTGCTTGGTTTATTAGATGGTAAACTCTTCAAGGACAGGATAGTGTCTTCTAGTGTGTCTGCACAGCATCTTGCACAATGGGACCCTGATCCTCACTGGAAGTTCCCACAAGGCAAATAATAATAAATAATGTCTCTGCATATGCCGCACTTTGGAATATATTATTCAACTATAGCAGTACAAAGCAGTCTGAGATCCAGTTTAAAGGCCCCCTGTAAGTATTCTCCTCTTGTGGCTCTACAGAATACGGTTTTTAACTGAACCAGGCTGAGGAGTTCCTAAGCAGGTGGACAGAAGGAAAGTTAATGCTGAGATCTACCCTGAATTAGCCCATGCTTATAAATACAGCCCTGTGGCGTTGGAGTGAGAGCACAGGAACAGGTAGGACACAAGAAAAGACACAGAGAGAGAAAGATACCAAGGATCTAACGAGGAGCTGGCTACAGGGTTGGACTGTGCGGTCTTTCGGCAAGTAGAATCCTCTGTGTGTAGCTCTGCTGGCAAACTCTGTTCAAAGTAAACAGAATAAATTAAATTGGGAAATATTCTGAGACTCCCTTTGTCACTGTTTTCTCTTCCAGTGAAAAACTGACTCGCTACAAAGTCCTCTTTCGCCTCCTTCCACTTCCATGTTGCTGCATTTGCTTGGCAAAGGTATAAAATTAATAATTCTAATAAGAAAGAAAAATGAGATTATTGCACTAATCCAGAGAATTCATTTAAAGGGTATTTTTTTCTGTTTTAAAGCATTCAAGTGTCGCGTTTTATTATAATGTCAGAATCTGATTCTGGGTTGATTCAAAAGTTAATTTGACACATAAGAATCAAGGGCATGCTTTATTTGGTTGAAGGCATTGCTTGTGCCCTCTGGTGGTGGAAGCGAATAAGGCAATGTAAAGGGGATTAATTTTTTTGTTTTTCCTGTAAGAGTACGTATGGTATTTCAGCCTGAACATAGAAAGAGTTTGACTTTAGGTTAGCATATTTGACTGCTCTGCGGTTATAAATTTTCAAGCTACATTGGGAGGTTCTAGTTTCATTTTTTTCCAACTAGTTTACTTTTAACGTAGACAGCTAGATACTGAACAAAAAATTCTAACAGAAATTATGAACAATTGACAAAGCCCATTTAAAGTGCCAAACAAAGCAGCACTGTATTATAACACTCACAGCTTTTCTGCTTTGTCATAGAGAAATTTTGTATCATACATTTTATTTATGCCTTAGAAATGAATATGCTTGCTTAACTTGTTCTTAGATTTTCAGAAAGCCTTTGACAAGCTCCCTTACCAAAGGCTCTTAAGCAAAGTAAGCTGTCATGGGATAAGAGGGAAGGTCCTCTTATGGATTAGTAACTGGTTAAAATATAGGAAACAAAGGGTAGGAATAAATGGTCAGTTTTCAGAATGGAGAGAGGTAAATAGTGGTGTCCCCCAGGGGTCTGTACTGGGACCAGTCCTATTCAACATATTCATAAATGATCTGGTAAACAGTGAGGTGGCAAAATTTGCAGATACTACTCAAGATAGTTAAGTCCCAAGCACACTACGAAGAGCTACAAAAGGATCTCACAATACTGGGTGACTGGGTAACAAAATGGCATATGAAATTAAATGTTGATAAATGCAAAGTAATGCACATTGGAAAACATAATTCCAACAATACATATAAAATAATGGGGTCTAAATTAGCTGTTGCCACTCAAGAGAAAGTTCTTGGAGTCATTGTGGAAAGTTCTCTGAAAACATCCACTCAATGTGCAGCGGCAGTCAAAAAACAAAACAAAACAAAACAAAAAAAAAACAACAGACAGAATGTTGGGAATCATTAAGAAAGGGATAGATAATAAGACAGAAAATATCATCTTGCCTCTATATAAGTCCATGGTACATCCACATCTTGAATACTGCCTGCAGATATGGTTGCCCCATCTAAATAAAGATATATTGGAATTGGAAAAGATTCAGAAAAGGGCAACAAAAATTATTAGGAGTATGGAACAGCTTCCATATGAGGAGAGATTAATAAAACTGGGATTTTTCAGCTTGGAAAAGAGACGACTAAGGGGGGATATGATAGAGGTCTATAAAATCATGACTGGTGTGGAGAAAGTAAATACGGAAGTGTTATTTACTCCTTCTCATAACACACAAACTAGGGGTCACCAAATGAAATTAATAGGCAGCAGGTTTAAAACAAACAAAAGGAAGTATTTTTCATATAATGCACAGTCAACCTGTGGAACTCCTTGCCAAAGGATGTTGTGAAGGCCAAGACTATAACAGGGTTCAAAAAAGTACTTGATAAGTTCATGGAGGATAGGTCCATCAATGGCTGTTAGCCAGTGTGGGCAGGGATGGTGTCCCTAGCCTCTGTTTGCCAGAAGCTGGGAATGGGCAACAGGGGATGGATCGGTTGATGATTACCTGTTCTGTTCATTCCCTCTGGGGCATCTGGCATTGGCCACTGTCGGAAGACAGGATACTGGGCTAGATGGACCTTTGATCTGACCCAGTATGGCCGTTCTTATGTTCTTATATTCTTGGCTATCATAGCAACGCTGATGCTTTACATTCTTGTGCTCATCTAAAATTTAATACCAAAGGATCCCAAAGGTCTTTAGCAATCAGTCATATAACACATAGAAGTGCAACTACCTCTTGGTGAAACATCAAGAATTTTAGCAGTGCATAGGAACATTGTACAAAAGTTTATGGTGGTGGAATTTAGTCAATGAGAAGTAATTACCTAAATTGAAATCTGGCCAAGCACATTGGTGTTAACATGTGTTCATTTATTAATGCTATTATGAGATATTTAATTATCATAAATTGTCAAGATCTCTATTTTACCTTATTATATCTAATCTAGTCTATTTTTGTTTTAATAACATCCTTTATTGCTGTATTTAAAAGTTGAATTAAATCTTATACAACAGACGAGCGTGGCTTATTCTTAATTACATTAAGGCTACTTTACACCACTCTGTCAGTGTAAAGGGGGGCTTAAAGTGAATGTAAATGTAATTTATGCTACTTTAGTGTACCTTCACATTGCCAGAGCTGTGTAAAAGGGTCTTTGTGTAAATAAGGATCAGTCCCAGCCTCTCTAGAAGCACAGTGTCAACTTCCTTTTGTTGCTTTTATATTATTTTAAAGGCCATTTTTGGGTCCTTGACCCCTTGGCCCTCCAGTTCTAAAAATACCTCTTAAGCATAATAAAGTCCCCACAATAGGCTACCCCATTTTGGAAGGTTTTTCTTATCTATGGAGATGCTCAACTAAAGGTTTTTAGAAAATCAGGATAACTGCACTATGTTAATGAGCAACTTTGAGCCCTAATGAGTCATTCCTATCTGTTATGTAACTATTCTTTTTGAACAGACACAGAAATTTTCCTCAGAAAAGTAAGAGCCATTACAAGATTTTTGCCATCTTAGACTGGTTTTGTAAGAAACTTTGCAAGAAAGCACTATTTCATTTTTCTCATTATCACAATAATACAAAAAATACCCAATCAGCTCTAGTTGTTATTTGTCTGTGGTCTTGTTGACATTAGAAGCTCTCTTTGATATTCTGTTATCTTTTGAAACACGATTCTTTCACTGCCTATCAGCAACAAAGATTTTGGCTTTTTTTCACAATAAATATTTAAAGCGGTAAATGGTGGTAGATATTTTCTTTGGGGAAAGAGTCCATATTTTTCAAGGCGAACATGAGAATAAATGTCCTTTTTCTTACCACAAGACATAAAAGAGAGCTGAAGCTTTTAAAAGGCTCTGAGGGAACCTGTGCAACAGAATGACTGTATTGCCACAGCTTTGTTGAATACCTAAGGTGTTTCTCAGTTTTCCCTCTGGGAACATTTAAACAGTACATCATTAAAAGTGGCAGGAAAACCTCTGCTTTATTTTAGTACACTGCTAATGAGCATGCTGACGACTGTACTGTGTTCAAGGGAACAAGGGATCAGGGGTGTAAGACACTTGTTAGTTTGAGACTGAAACACTGCACCCTCCTGTTTTCCATTGCTTTTGAAAGATCTGTGATCCTGAAGTGATCTTCTGTAACTGGAAACATTGGCTTCTCCTGAACACAGAGTTCATTTCCAAATGTCTCTGGGGAACAGACTAACCTGAGGCTGGGGATGTGGTTCATCTCATTTCATTTAATCATATGATGGCTAATTTTACACCTTTTATACACAAACATTCTTGTTATATGTTGGAAAAGGACCCGCTATGGCCTGGAAGAGCTATTTGGCTTTGTTAGAGGAAGCTGTGGCTTCAAATGCAATTGGGTATGTGCAATTAGATGACCAACTAGGCCAAATTGGAAGGAAAGTACCATTCCCCATGCTTGCTATGGGATGGATTTGGTGTATCACAGAGCAATGTATGCTCCTTTCAGGAAACCTATGGCCGTGCACCTTACTGACCTCTTCAAGAGCATGGTCCTGGTCCTACTCCCATTGACTCCAGTAATGCGGGACCAGGCTCCACGTGCTTATATCCCAGGCTATAGAAAACCTGCAGTATAAAATTACTAAGTCTGGTGGAGAATGAAAGCTCTTCAGGGCAAGGAACTAGAGCTGTTGATTAATTGCAGTTAACTCACACAATTAACTCAAAAAATCGCAATTTAAAAAATTAATCACGTTTTAATTGCACTGTTAAACAACAGAATAGCAATTGAAATTTATTACATATTTTGGATATTTTTCTACATTTTCAAATATATTTATTTCAATTACAACACAGAATACAAAGTGTACAGTGCTCACTTTATATTTATTTTTGATTACAAGTATTTGCACTGTAAAAAAAAAAAAAGAAATAATATTTTTCAATTCACCTAATATAAGTACTGTAGTGCAATCTCCTTATCATGAAAGTTGAACTTAAAAATGTAGAATTATGTAAAAAAAAAACACCTGCATTCAAAAATCAAATAATGTAAAATTTTAGAGCCTGCAAGGCCACTCAGTCCTACTTCTTGTTCAGCCAATCACTCAGACAAACGAGTTTGTTTATATTTGCAGATAATGCTGCCCGCTTCTGGTTTACAATGTTACCTGAAAGTGAGAACAGGCATTCTCATGGCACTGTTGTAGCCAGCGTTGCAAGATATTTATGTGCCAGATACGCTAAAGATTGATATGTCCTTTCATGCTTCGACCACCATTCCAGGGGACATGCGTCCATGCTGATTATGGGTTCTGCTCTATAACAATCCAAAGCAGTGTGGACCAATGTATGTTCATTTTCATTATCTGAGTCAAATGCCACCAGCAGAAGGTTGATTTTCTTTGTTCAGCCTCCCAATATTGGTATCAATTAGAGACAATTGTGACACAGCACTTGTCTACTAAGAATTGGAGACCACCAGTTCCTTTCACACTGAGCATGTTGTCAGATATTCATGACTTTTGGTTGTCGGCTTCTTTCTAAGGGTCCAATCCAAAGCCCATTGAATTAATTGCAAAGGCTCCCATTGACTTCAGTGAGTTTTGAATCAGGCCAATAATAAAGTTTTGACTTCTTATTAGCACTAATTTGAAAGTTCTTCATTAGACACAAACTCCTAGACTGAATTTCTGGGATGCAAATACTTTCTAAAAAACCTTTCTGTTTGCATGGTTGTGTTCACCTTCACACTCTCTTCTACTGGAAGGCACCTATAGGTCATGGAAACAGCATTCCCTGGAGGCAATTTATCTTGCTAAAGATCTCTATTGAATCCATGAGTCCAGCCAGTCTAATATTATGTCACCCTCTAAACTGAGTTGGTTTCTTTGCTTCCACAGATTTTCATAGCATGATGCCTGCTTTTTATGATTTATGACAAGAATATTAATCACCCTCTGCATGGTGCATGCCTCATCATCAGTATGCATCATAAATCATCCAGAAGTACCTTCACATCTGGTTAGCATTACACCTAAGGTATCAAGCACGGCAGTCTGTCTCAGTCTGCATGGGCAACTTAACTTCACACATACACTGTGCCTTGACTGTTCTTTTCCAAAAAGCTTAATAAATCAATTGCCTGTTATTCAAAAGCCACCCCACCTCCGGGAAGTTAAGAAGCAGTATTAACAGAGAGCCCCCATCAGTCCTCCTTGACTAGAAGCATGGTGAGTAAGTCATAAATCCTGAATGGTAATGGGAGTGTGTGTCAAGTGAGAGAAAAATAGTAGGATTTGGTGGGGCACCGAAGGGAGGGAATTATAAGAAAGTCTGCAAATTTCTCTGTTGGGACTCAACTACAGGAAGCTAAGTACTGCCTTAAATGTAATGGAATCTTCTTAGCCCTGGTCTACACTGGGGGGGGGGGTCAATCTAAGTTACGCAACTTCAGCTATGTGAATAACGTAGCTGAAGTCGACGTACTTAGATTGACTTACCGTGGTGTCTTCACCACGGTGAGTCAACTGCTGCCATTCCCCCGTTGACTCTGCCTGCGCCTCTCGCAGCGCTGGAGTACAGGAGTCGATGGGAGAGCGCTCGGGGGTCGATTTATCGTGTCTAGACTAGACGCGATAAATCGATCTCCGTTGGATCAGTCGCTGCCCGCCAATCGGGCAGGTAGTGTAGACATACCCTTAGAGAGCATTAGTTCTTATGCAGGGAATGCCTCAGGGATGCAAGGGCTGGAAATCCTTTCCCAACCTATGGACAGTCTGTGGGGCTGAAAGCAGATTCTCACTAGCCCTTAGGCATGGGTTCTGGATCCTCACAAGTGCTGATCCACTCTCTAGTTCCCTGTCTGCTCCCAGTAAGCTATCTGAATGCCAGCATGAAACCCCTCCTTGGCACATATTGGAATAGGAGCCACCATGAATGGCCATTCTATCCATGCTCCACTTCCCTGTAAAGGAGCAAAGTGGTTCAAAAGTCCAGGTATGGGCACCCTGCATATGGGTGAATGCCACTCTATAAGCAGAAGTTGTCTCTAGTTAGTTTTGTGGCCTGATTTTTCAGAAGTGCTGAGCTCCCACTGAAATCAGTGGGAGTTCTGGGTGTTCAGTGCTTCTGAAAATGAGGCTTTATTCATTCTTAATGAATGTGTCCCATTTAGTTAAGGATTCCATCATCTGAGAATTTAGCCTCTTTCACCCTCTCCTCGAAGACCTTTTCTTAATGAATCCTTTGCTGTTTCATAAAGGGTTATGGAAAGATGTAAAGCAACTAATAAACATTTTAAAATGAAAATGATTAACGAGTGGCTGATAAGGATTGCTAAACACCTGGGCCTGATTTTGATCTCACTTGCAAAAGTTTCATTCTGGTGTAATTCCTTTGAGTTCTGTCAGTGTAAGAAAGATCAGAATCAAGCCCATTCTGTGGATGAGGAGGAAAGATAGTGTAAACTAAGCTTTTCGGTTCCTGATTGCATCCAAGCACCTGGTATCTCCCAATGTTTCAGTATATGTTCTTTTAGAGAAATGAGTTGGCCTATGACTGGTTATCCAGCACAATATGTTTGGTATGAATAAGCTTCAAAAGGTATTATCATAATCTACTGATTTTTCTGTTGGCCTTATAGCAAAAGGAGAATCTGCACAAGGAGTAAATCCAGGTAGCTGCAATGCAACCAGAATGGAGAAATTGTAGATTACTCATGAGGTAGAATTGGTGGCTGATCAAGAAAGTTGACTGTTGGAAATAGGCCATTTTGATTGCATTGGCATCGTTAGCACTACAAAAGTAATTTTCCCTCCCTTGGTATTCACCCCTTCTTGTCAACTGTTGAGAATAGCCCACTTCCACCTTAATTGAATTGGCTCATTAGCACTGACCCCCCACTTGGTAAGGCAACTCCCATCTTTTCATGTGCTGTAATATATATACCTGCCTACTGTATTTTTCACTCCATGCATCTGATGAAGTGGGTTTTAGCCCACGAAAACTTATGCCCAAATAAATTTGTTAGTCTCTAAGGTGCCACAAGGACTTCTTGTTGTTTTTGCTGATACAGACTAACATGGCTACCACTCTGAAACCTGTCTACTTTCTAAGATGAGCAAAAATAATGCATCTGTCCCCCTTAACCTTTGAAATTATTGCCAGAAGCAGACATTTTCTTATACCCAAGGTATTTTATTTTTTGAGTGAAAAGATTTTGTAGCAAGATGGGCTTTTCTCAAAACAAAATTTATGAAAAATGGTCAACATACAATTTTGTTTTCATTTAAAAATTACATTTTTAAAATATTTTTGAAAAAAATCAAAAGTATTGAAAATTTTATTGAAATTTTATCAAAATTGAAAACAAGATTCAATAAACAAACATATTTGTTCATCGGAATGGGGGCTTTGGTAAGTGAAAAATGCTAGTAAGCATTTTGTTAACATTTTCAATTTTGACCAAAAAAGGATCCGTTTTGAACCTTTTGAAATAGTAATACTTTTTGTGACATTAAGTTCATTTTCCAGCCAGTTCTGTTCACTACCTCCTTAATTTTTGGTGTTTTGAATAAAATGGAACCAGGATTCACACAAATTTTAGACTCTGGGACTTCCTGAATAATTGTATTGCTTATAACCATCTCCCACATCTCCAGAATTAAATTCCCCAAGTTAATGGTTCTTACAAATCTGAGAGATCAAAGCATCTCCAAGGTACTATATAAACAGTGAACCCCTGACAACTGAAGTCAATGGAGTTTTGCTGTTGACTTCAATTGGGCTAAAATTTTTCCCATAATTTTCAGCTTGACAAAATTAGTTTTGTGAGGGAATGGAGTTATACTGGGTACACAGATGTCCTTTGCTGTTGACTCCTCCAGGTTTTGGTGTGACAATAAGAGGAGGCTATTTTGCAAACCTGGTCTCGAAAATCCCCTCCTGCCAGGAAACAGAAGAGAGGGTTGATGCAAGTATTAAGGCTACACACTGCTACCTCTACAAAGAACATGGTGTCTGCATGCTCAATGGACCTATTGCCATTGGGCCACAATGCTCTTAAGAAGATGCAGGTGTTTCTTGACAGGTGGTAAGGGAAATAAAGGAGTGCAAAAATTATCAGAACAGAGTACATGAGCTTGGTGAGCTTATCCCTTTTCTGAAAGTGATGAAGGCCAGTCTTTTGCAGTGTCCTGACACTGCTGCAGTAACAGTAACAGATAGCAATGAAAGGCAGCAAGCAGCCAACCACTGTGCAGCACATGGAAAAGGGAAGCGTTATATAGGTGGAGCTGGAAAATACATAAAGAGAGCAAATAGTTTTGTTGTCTGGGCATATCTGGGTGCTGGCAACGAAGGGGACTGGCACACTGGCCAAGCTAGTTACTGCCCATATGGAGAGGGAAATCAGTAGTGACTGTTGTTTATTTAACAACCACAGAGACTTTAACGGATGCACTATAGCCAAATAGCGATCCACACTCAGACAAGTGACAAAGTAGATGCTGCAGTAATAGGAAACATGGTAAATTGTCCTGGTAATTTTACAAAGAGCATCTCCAAAGATCCAATGCAGCTGATTCAGATGGTAGTAGATCAGAAAGGGGAGGGTTAAGATCCAAGTGATGTCAGCCAAAACTAAGTTACAAAGGAAAATAGTGCTCCTGTTCCAGCGCTTCACCCGGAACATGAGGATCCAGATGACGGGCATGTTCAAAGTTAGTCCCACAGCCAGGATAAAGAGGAAGGTCCCTGGGATGAGAGTCCTCTGGATGGTGCCTAGGATGGTGCCAGCACTTCCACAGAAGTCTGCCTCTGCTTTCTGTCCAAATACAAAGCAAACTGGTTTCACTGAAGCTCAACATTATCAACTGAATAAAGTCTGTCCACCTCCCATCATATCCAAGATGAGATGTCTGAGCCTTCGCACACTGGTCTTGTTATGACAAATAAATCATTATCGTTCTGATCCATGTAGGGTGGTCAGATAGCAAATGTGAAAAATCGGGACGGGGTGGAGGGTAATAGGTACCTATATAAGAAAAAGTCCCAAATATTGGGGCTGTCCCTATAAAATCGGGACATCTGGTCACCCTAGATCCATAGCCCACTGAAATCAATAGAGACTGCCACTGACTTCTATACGCTTTAGATCAAGGCCCATAATAGTAACTCCAGGGCTGATTCATCTATCATGTACACTGATGTAACTCCACTGACTTCAGTGGACTTAATCCTGATTTAAGACAGTGCAAACTAGAAGACTAGCTTTTCTGACTCTTCATTGCTAGAGCGGGGCCAAAGTGAAAAGTATACGTTAGTATTCATTTCACTGAATTCATATCCATGTTGTGTTTGCTTTCTGTGAACTTCCAAGCAAACTAGTCTGCTGGTGGGAGTGTTCCCAGAAATAGCAAATTTTAAGCAAATATTGGAGCATAATTGTTGTAAACACATTTTTAGTTTGTAGCTGTGACTATCTGCACCAAAGCCTGTTTCTAGAAGTTATGTTCAACCAATCAGGGGCCAAAAACATGCAGTGTAACCTATATGCCAAGTGAAAACTAGTCAACAAAGCTTGAATTTCATATACTAGAGATCCATAATAAACTATCTTCTTGTGAAAGGAGCTATGGATCAAAATGCACTCACGGAAATTACAATTTTGAATAGCAAATAGATTTGAGAAAACTGTGAGCAGACAGTTAATGAAGAGAAAAGGAGTGAAAATATACTTAATACTTAATTACTTAATAAAGTAATCATCCACTGCTGTACACTCAAGTCACCAGGAAGACTTGAGATCTAGAAGTTCTGTTTCATCAACAAGTGTCATTCTATATGGTCTTTTGTTCCCCTTGCTGTGACTATATCTTTTAGCAAAGAATCCCTGGGGACTCCAGCTATCTGCAATCCCCAACTTGTATTTTATCCTCGCTCACATCAACGAGAGACAAGTCCCAGAGAAATTAGTGAAGGACTAGGACCTCTGGAATGGACTTTTCACTAGTCTCCTGAAAAAAGATTTGCAAACTTATTCTCCTCTTATTCCACTGTATTCCCTTCCGCACATTGGGAAGTACGTTAATCCACAACTAGCCACACTGATTTCAAAGGGAGTACCTTTGGTGTAAATTATTGTTCCTCATGAGTACAGACATCACATTCTGGCCAGATGGATTACGTACCAAATATTCAGTCAGCCATAATTTGTTCAACATTTGATTCACTTAGTCATCTAGAAGCCTTGATTTGAAGCACACAATTGCAAGGACAAAATGAATCCACAATTATTCAATGCCCACAGAAATGGATACTATTATGCAAAAATCTGGCTCTAAAAATCAAATTAAACCTCAGTTCTTACCATAAGAAATGATCTACTTGTGTTAAATGTACAATATTAAAGACTGAAACAATTCCCTCCCCCCTCCCTCCCGCCCATTTCTTGTATATTTTGTGGACTGTGCTCTATTTTCATTACTTTACCACCACCTGCCATACAGTATCAGGACTGCAAGGAAGAGATTCTAAAATGATTTGTAAAAATCTGTATTTCTAAACAGAACAAAGCAAGTGTTGCTTTGATGACAGTGTTGCTTCTTTACTTCATTTCTTGTGCTAAGAACTATAAACTGTGGATACCTTTTGCAGTAGTTAACTATAAAGTCCCAGAATTGCCCATGACTGCCTGGACTAGAGTAATTGTACTTAAACACTGAGTTAGGAAACTTCACACATCGAGCTTCATATGAAATCATGAACACCACGACCACCCCCAAAAAAGAGAGACATGGCAAGCACTTACCTGGCCAGGTGTTCTCCCCATCCTCATCCCATATACTGTACTGTTTTGTAAAGCTGTTTACTCCTGTAATTACCCACTTACTAAGGTAACTGCCCGGCTCCCTGACATGACAGATGTGTGAATAATATCACCGATATAATGGCTTTGCGTCTGCACAGGAGGAGGGGAGGGTGTTCCATACATACGCAGGTGTCTGATTACACTGAGTGGAAATCTGAAGTGTTTTTTTCCCAAAGCTAAAATTGAGTCAAGATAGATTTTCTGTATGGTTCCAAATTCTGCCTTTGCTTCTAATTTCTTTCAGCTGCTAGATGCAAAAACAAAAAAACAACCCCACCTTCCCCACAACCAGCCTTTTCTATGCATGCCCAGCTTCAATTCTTCCTGTTCATTATCCATAAGTTGGCTCCTCTGTCTTATTTTGTGTAGAAGAAAAGAGTGATTTACTGCCAGACTGTAGTTTGAATTTAAAACCTCCTCCTGGCCATAAGATAATAAGCATTCTGTTGGTCCCTGAAGCAGGAACTTACCTTGTCTGGCTTCAAATCCATCCACTGCCTCAGTTTTGATGCACCACCTCAGTTTCCCCTCATTGCCCAGATAATCAGTCTTCACACTGCAAGTGTTTTCTGAATAGCCCTCCCCTTCATAGTTCATTAACATAAAGTTCAAAATGACTTTTAATTTCGAGGTCATTCCCTTCACATGATTAGCTGATGACCTTCTGTTACATTTCAAAGAAATAGGTTTCCTGCTGTTTTGATTTCCTGCAAGGGCTCTCTCTGTCTCTCTCTCTAATATAATCACTGTGGCATCAATAAGTATAACACCAGCTGTGACTCTTTCCTCAGGACAGGCAGAACAGTGAGTCACTGTGTTACCCCTCTGCCTCAGCAAGGCGTATGCTTTGCTGGGGCTTGGACTGTGTGTCAGCTCCCTGTCCGCCTCACCGGCGAACTTGGAGAGACTCTGCTAGTCTTAACCTTGCCTTGCAGGTAACAGTCAGTGAACCTGTTTCCCCCTCAGAAACATCTCTCTGCAGTGTCCAGTCCCTCACACTGGACACTCACAGAAATGATTGTTTGCTGCCTCCAAAGAGACAGTGAGCACTCCAGTCTCTCAGTTTAACTGAAGACTCACACTTTAACTCAATATAACAGCACTTAGTGTTTATAGTAACACTAAGTTTAAGTTTAGTAATAAAGAACAGAGATTTAAGTGATACTAAGCGAGAGAAAAAGAAACAGGTACGGTGCCAACACAAAACAATCTGTTTAGTGACTAAAACTCAATTTTAGCAAGTTTCAATCTTTGCCTAAGAAGTTTTCTCACTTACATCATGTTTGCAGCATCTCCAGCCCTTCAGGATCCAACTCTAACAGAGTCAGAGGGGGTTGTCCCCTTTGGATAACTAAGTGGTTCTTTCCCCTTCCTTTTATAGTCCAGTAAACCTTTGAACTGTATTCTTTACAAAGTAAATCCAGACAAAGTTTCTCTCCCCTGCTGGTAGATGCCATGCTGTCTTCCTCATCCTCTGGTCAATTTGCTTTTTCAATTGGCTTAATCACGGTTTTTACCTTACATGTAAATGTATTTCCATTGTCTCTGGCCTCACCTTGCTCAATTTACATTGGAGACACAGGCAAATGGGTGAAACAACATTCCTTTGCTTATGACTGTTTATTTGCTTTCCTTGGAATGCTTGGGCTGAACATATTTTAGGAACATACTTCCTGCACACATACATATTGCTTTACAAACTAACCGTACACAATAATATTAATAACCAGCATGTCACCAGTTTTTGTATACCTTACAAGACACTGTTTGGCTAAATAATCTGAAGACAGTGTGTTGGGTGCACCCTTTGCCAGTTAGCATAAAGGGGCTCTGAGAGTATGTCTACACTGCAATAAAACTCCCTTGGCTGGCCTGTCAGCTGCCTCAGTCTTGTGTGGTTCAGGCTGCAGAGCTATAAAACTGCAGTGTAGACATTTGGGCTTGTGTTGGAGCTTGGACTCTGCGACCGCATTGGGTGGGGGGAGGGGTGTCTACCCATCGCACTAAGACTGGTTTCAGACTCGGGTTTAAGCCCAAGCTCCCTTTTTGTCCATACAGAAATGAGTGTGACTTGGGGCAAGAAGCCCTCTGGACTCATCCCCATGGTCCCTGCTAGGCAAGTGGGTCACACATTTTGCAGTGTGGACATAGCTCAGAGTCTGCCCACTCTATCCCACAATCCCATGGGAACATGTTTCCCAGCCCTTCAGTTCCAAAACTTCACAGTCATTTCCCAGTAAGAGGAAGCAACCTTCTGGTTCAAATGCAGCTGCTCAGCATTTAACCTCACATTACCACACAGACTGCTCAGCTGGAAACAGTAAACGCTCACATGTATTCGCTATGGCCAGAAGTAAGAAGTTGTCCTGTGTCAAGTGCACTTCTGGCTTGCCAGAGGAACACAGCTGGCCAGAAACTCTGGTTAACCTCTGATGAAAGGTGAATGAAATGGTTGATGTCAGCAAGAGCAAAAGAAATGGTCATGTCTACAAAGCTATAGCCAAGTGACTGGCAGTGCAGAGGAGTGACCACAGAGTAGAACAATGCAGAGAGTGAATCAAGTGGCTGAAGAGAGAGTATTGCAAAGTCTGGGCTACACATGGGGAAGAGGGGAGAGTCAGCGACTGTCAGGGGGTGAGGCTGGGTGTGATGCACATTGTTCCCCACACAGCCACAAGCTGTACGTGTCTTTCAGCAGATTCCCTATGTCCAACCAGGAGACACTGGGCAGCTGAAGCTAGAGGGTTTCCTAACAGTGCAACCCCATTGGTACTAGGGAGGAATGTGTTATGGGGGCCAGAGACAATATGCAGGTATAGGGTCTCTGTGTGGGTCCTTTGGGATCTATCAGGTCTAAAAGTGGCTTTCCTATGTGTGTGGAGGAACATCCCCCCCCCTTCCTACCTCTCCCTTAATGGGACAATTTGGGGTAACCTCCATAATGGATTCTTCATTAAGCTTTTCAAGTAAAAAGTCTCCTCCCATGGCTTTTCATACATTTTAATCTAATCTGGCCCTCCGTTTTATGTCACAACAAAGAGGAAGCCATTGCTTTATAACTACATTTTCGTTGCTGTGCATTCATGTGTAAATGGCAGGTGGTTCTCCTATGGTTTCAATCCAGTCCACTGTTAGGTATCGGTTAGCCAATACATACATGGAAAGTGTCATATGCACCACATTAATGGGTATTATGTACATGATATTAGTATAATATTCATTAGAGATATGTCTTGGGAAGTTATGTTAATGGAACATGTTATGCACTCTCCACACCTTTGTTCACCCACGTCAAGTATCCCACAACATTTGCAAAGCTGAAGTCAGTGTTGTCATTAGAAAATAGGAAGCCTGTCAAAACCAAGTTACATGAGAGGTATGTCTAGCACAGGTTAGACTGTACCTCTACACCCAGCTGGTTTGGAATCTCTTTTTGGGAACTTCGTAAGAAAAACCACAGAGCACAAAACAAGAAGTTAAAGAACTGGTGGGTTGGATTTTAGTGAAATGTAAAGAGTTTTGTAACTTGTAAAAATCATACTATAAATACTACTAGCTGAAATGCGTATCACTGAAGTACACCTTCTGCGTAGCTAAATCATGCTGTGAGATAAAAATTGCTTCCTGTATATCTCCTTTTCAAGGTATGTATATCTCCTTTTCATGTTGTACGGCTTTGTTTTTAGCTAATAAATATAGCTAAAGTTTGGTTATTTCATCTCTTGAACAATTTTAAGAACAAACCACAAATGAGGTCAAACAATGGCTACACCTTTTTTTATCAACGTCACATCTTAATTAAAGGCTGCCATGTGCCTTTAACTCACCTCATTGTGCCTAGGTGTTCCAATGAGCTACATTCAGCAATTATATTGTGTGAAACTGCTCTTTCTCTGGGATCAGTAATAGCGAGTCCTCTGTAATGTCCATTAGGAAGGAGGCAAGAAGACAGTGTCAAAGAGACACCTGAATCCTACTTCAATAAAGAAGTGGAAATTGCCTGGAGAACTCTTTCACTAGCAGAATTATAGGGGTGTGATCTGGCCTATAGGATTTGCAAACTAGCACATTGAGTTTAGCATCCTTTCTCTTAATTGCTTCAAAGAAAGCTCAACATCTTTT
This sequence comes from Emys orbicularis, assembly GCF_028017835.1. Classification (NCBI taxonomy): domain Eukaryota; kingdom Metazoa; phylum Chordata; order Testudines; family Emydidae; genus Emys; species Emys orbicularis. The sequence continues at coordinate 89,376,529 of NC_088686.1, read as the reverse complement.
CTGATGCACATAACCAGCTGTGCAGTGCAGTGCTATGCAAAAAAGGAGGAAATCCTTCCTGACTTCTGTATGCTAGCAGCTTGCATCTAGCAGCACGAGGTTTAACTTATCATGCAAAAAATATAACTGCTCTCACTGCTGGCAAAATCCAGCCTTTCTAAATAATCCAGCCACAATACTTGACTGTGACTTTCAAGGCCAGTGAATGCTGTGGGCTGTGTAAGGAAATTTTTTCTTGTATTTGTTTCTGATTTGCCTCACTATTAGTTATCTTCTATGAAAGAGACATCACAAATTTGTGTTGAATTTGCAGAATTGTTTTGGTTTAAACCTCCATCCGCTCTAACTCCCTCCACAAGTAAAAAAAAAAATCAAAATGGTTTGTTTCAAATAGAAAATGTTCAAAAAACTTTTTGTGTCAAAATATATTTCAAATTTATGCTAAAAAGAGTTTTTAAAAAAATCTTGAAAATGTAATACATTTTTTTCAATCTGAAACAAATTTTGTTTTTAAAGTTAGATGCTTTGGTATGGCCATTGAATTGAACAATCTGTTATTCACACAGCTGTACTTTCATGGTGTTAGGGCTGGCCAGGGGCAGCCTGTTTGCACCAGTCAGCTGCTAAACGGTGATCAGGAGATGAGTAGCAGGCTTGGGAGTGAGCCGGCTCAGAATGCCAAGAAGTCAGGGTCAGGCACCAAGTTGCAGACAGCTAGCAGAGCCAAGGACAAACCAGGGTCAGAAGCCAGAGTCTAGGGTCTACAGCGAGCAGATTCTGGAGCAGTCTGCATTGTTGCTCAGGCAGCTGCCCATAATGGCTTCCTGGTCTAAATACTAGCATCAGCCAATCACTAGGGTGTGAAGGGCCACCACACAGGCCCTGCTGGGTGGTATTGCCTACAGTCTACCTGCATATGGTCCTCCCAAAGCCCCTACTCTAAGTTTCCAATGGTGATGTGGAAATGACAGCAGACCAAAATCCCCTTCGGTCCAGGTTCTTACAGGTGGGGTCAGGATTTTACCCAAAGAGTTTCTAGAATACATTGCAATACCTGGGAATAAATAACTGTCTACAACATTGCAATGTTTACTGATACTCTGCTAATGGGATAATGTCAACTGAAATGTTTATTCAAGAGACACTGATAGCAAAGTGTTACATTGTGACTATATGGCAACACACCATAGACTTCTCTCTACCTTCCTAGCAGTTCTTCCATTTTAGTACATTCCTGACGGGGCATTTTTATACCTTTTCCATAAACTACTCTTGAAAATATATGCAGAGTCAGCTACCATATGGTCCATGCTTCCGGAACATTTTTTCTCTATTAAATTGCACAAAGCAACTGTTGCGGGAAATCAACAAAGGCCAACATGATGAGAGCTAAATGGAATAAGGGAAAATCTGATGTTGAACCAAAGTTTTTTTGTTGCTGAGTGCAGGACAGTTTAGCTGCTGTACATAGCATTGATGGCAAGCATGTCAGGTATGCCGAGATGGGGGAGGAAAACATGAATCTTCTATAAAAGATCCAGCTACTTAACGCACATAATGTCAGTAGAAATTATGATGTCCCTGCCCCAATATATTTCAGTGCCATCTCCCTATGCCGAACTCCCTTTGTGTTTGTTGGAAATGGGATGCCAGTGAAGACTTCTAAGGTTATGATGTTAAGTAGGTTGTGTGTAAAGGTGAGAAATGCCAATCCTGTCTTGGCTGGGAAAGGGGTAGCATAGTGGGGTTCACGAGGCTAAACATAGGTGGCTGGCGGGACTGGAACAGATGGAGCAGGAATGTTTGCACAGGAGGGATTCAGCAATATGAGAGGCTTTTCTTTTTTATGTGAGGTCACATGGGCCTGTGTCAATAAGTTCTACAAGGAGCAGGGATTCAGTGGGACAGATTCTGCTCTTCGTTAGGATGATGTAAAACCCGAGTAACTGTTAAACTTCACTTAGGTTAGTTCAGATTTCCACCAGTAAACTCAGAATTTGATCTCGTGATAGTATTTTAGGAGGCCAGGAATGAGTGCTCATAGGCAAAGATTGGAGTGTGGTTACCAGTGCAATACTGGCTCGACTGTACGTAGATCAACATGGATGGAGCTTGTTCCGCTCTAACAACAGTTTTGCACCAGTGCAACTCCAGTGATTGTCCTGGAGTTACGCCTCACTAACTCCAATGTAAATGAGAATTGAATCAGACCCTGCAAAGTGTACATTTTCAGCATGGTTTGCAGTATGTTACATTAGTAGTTCTCATTAACGATGTAGCTATTTTCCATCTAGAAGTAACTAGCCATTACTTTAAATACCCTGTTATTGATTTAATAGCTTTTACAATGTTGCAGCTGGACCTAAGGATCCTGGGCTGGGTTAGATTTCAGTGTAAATTAGAAGTAACTCCAGGGACATCAATGAGATTACTCTGGATTTGACCATGTACCAGATCAGCATCTGGCCCCTGTGAGTGGAAAGAACATTCCACAAGGAGCTCTTGTACCTAGGAACATAGGAATTACCATACCAGATCAGACTATTGGCCTTTCTAGTCTGGTATCCTGCTGCCAGCAATGGTCCAATTTAAATCACAAAGTATATCAAAAATCCACCTGAGTTTAAAAATAAGCTGTTTATGTTCATATATATACACCATAGTTTTTCCTCATTTAAGAGCAGAGCTATATAGATTTCTATTCCTTTCCTGACCCAAGCTGTTCAGTTAGTGCATAGTACTCTCAAGCAACAGCTGTGACTGTTTGACTACAAAATGACAAATCAAAATCAATTAGTAATCTCGACGAAAAAGGTGTTATTTCCTGGTTAACTGTTGCAGCGCTGCTTTGTCCAACAGCTAAAGAAACCAAACTCACTTAATTCACATTTTAGACTATCATTTCTCATTAAGAAAGAAGACTCAGTTATTGGGGCAGAGGACTGTTCTTAGGCATCTTTCAAAGTAGAGATCTCCTTGCCAGATTTCATATCCCACTCCTCTCCTAGCTGATTTCTCAAAATACAGCCTTGAACCATTGCAATGCAATTCATAAAGCATTTTATGTATGGGCATAATTGAGAGTAGGTAATTAACTATTTTAAACTAGACCAAAAACCTAAGTTTCAGTGTCACCATTTAAGGACACCAAGCCAGTGCTTAAAAACAGGGGGGTAGATGTTCAACTGTTGAAAATTTGTGTTGCGCCTGTGACTTCCAACCCTTTCAGGGTGTCAGGTCCAAAAGCCCCTCTCTTTATGGATGCAGTGTCTCTTTCATTTTGGACAAGGTATTTTCCAAGTGCATCTTCTCAGTGTGTTGCTGAGCTCCATTTTGAGACAGATTTGAAATGTGCAGATTCTGATGATGTAGCATGCTACCTTCCAGACCCTAGCTGGAGCACCTACTCTCCCACATACCTACTAATGGGACACTTACGTTTCTAGAATTGAATTACAATTAATTTACGTATAGCATGAATTTGCTTGATATTTAATATAAGTTCATTACATGTTGTCCATCAGTACTGTCAGGCGTCCGAATACATCCTAATACATGGAGAATGCCCTTCCCATTTTTGCATAGGACAAATGAGGAACATAAAGGAAGAACATTGACTAGCCACAAACAGGTGCACTGGACAAAACTAGCACAGCACTATTTCTCCTCTTGTACCGTGTTAAAACAGAAGAGGTATATTCTGAGTGCAGCCCTTGTTATTGGATATTTGGTAATCATGCAAGGTAAATAAAAGCTTTGATATTTTCCCCCATTGAAAATTTGCCATTTACATTAATGGGGGCAGTATGGGGCTGTTGTCACAGTTCAGGGCACCTCCACCTGTATTTCCCCCTTGTAGTCTGCCAAGGGCACGCACTGTAGGCTCCTGCTCCTCAGCCGTCACCTGTCTTGGGTGTACACCCACATCTCTCTCCCTCCTGACCAGAGTTTTTCCAGGCTGCACAGTTCCCGGCCTACACTGTGATATCCCTATGACAGACTGACAATACCCTATAATAGCCTGAACAAAGCTTATGGAATTTAGTTAAACTTTAGTGAATAAAGTTAAACCTTACTGAATTAGATTTAATACCTTTAGGGTACATGGCATTAAAAATGCAATTGTGTATGTCATTCTACCATCTCTAGTGGAGATGGGGAAACACTATGTACTTCCTCCATTATCAATCCTTGAAAACCACCCCGATGGAGACGTGCACATATCCTAGTTCAGAATGGATTCTCTAGGGACCAACAGACAAAGAAAGAATTTTTGGAGAAAGAGCCTGGTTTTAAACAGGCTCATGGTCTTCTTCCTGTTCAAGCAAATGGCCAGGACCCCTGGTCCAAGGAGGGCCCTGCTCCTTATGGTAGGGTTGGAAACACTGGGGCCTACCAATGTCTCAGAGACTGAGTGCTTGTATTGATCTGAACTTGTGCAATAGTGCAATGAACTTGTAACCCCAGGGGATCCCCCTTGAGTGGGGGTTTGAAGAACTGCTCCTGCCAGAATCTATGTTACGGCTGCAGTTAACTCCAGCATGTTTATTGGCATGGAGTGCTTTTTATCTTAAGAATAAAGTAGGCTTGCATAGGAAGTGCTGTGTGGTACCTTATAACTGTAGCAATCAGACCTGTTAACCATCTCTGAAGAGAAAGCAAGCAAGTGTCCTTAGGCAACCCGTCTGTGCTGGGAACTGTGCAGCTGGACTACTGAGGGGAAATACAAGTGCAGTTGCCGAGGACTGTGACAATACCCCAGCAAGCCAGACAGCCTAAACAGGCCAGTGTCTGTGCTTTGCTTTGTCTCCAGAGACTATGAACCACTGTAATTGCTACCAATTATAAGTTACCACACGGCCCCATATAAGCAAGCACATTTATTCTTAAAGTGAGAGCATTACAGAGAAAAGATATTAAAACAATAAAAGAACCTATGTGCATATTAATATACATACCAGAGATCATCCCACGCCCAATTTCAATAATGGCTCTGGTAAGAGTTAGTCCTTCAACCCCCCCAAAGGGATTTTTCTGTGGTTAAAAGTTCATAACAGCTTTATGTCAAAACTCTCACACCCATGAATAGTTCAGTCTTCCTTTATACACCTTGGGCCTTTGATCTTGGCTTCAGGTAACAGGTGATCAGCAGACAAAGGCTCCCTTCACAGGATGTAGCTTCAAAAGGCTGGGGTTTTACATAACTTGGGGGTAGAGGGAGGAATTTCTATTCACCTCCTCCTAGATATTTCCCAGGAAATCCACTTCATACATATTGTCCCAAAAGACCATTCTTGTCTGGCTCATTGTTCAGTATAGTCCTTTGATCATCCCAGCCCACAATAATACAAAACCTTTGCATTTAATACAATGGACTCCAAACTTAAACTTAATTCAATAATGTTTTACAGGGATATTGCAGGACATTGCCATACCTGTCACAAGAGTAGACTAGGGTTCTCTGCGAGGTCCCATCATTTGTTTGTATGACTGAACAATGTGTCTCACAAGTTTTTATGAATTTTTCCCATTACAATGTACCCCTCTTTGGGTGCAATCCTGGATCCACTGAAGTCAATGAGTGTTTTTGTCATTGAATTAAATGTAGCCAGGATTTGACCCTTTGTCTATGCTGCTGGCCTTCAAGGCCAGGCTATTGTTTCTTGAGAGTGTCAAATGAGCTTTAATTCTTCTTCTTCTGGGAGCTTCTGAAAGATACCCTATCATAAAACATAACGATCATGTATCAAGGCATAGCTACATCATCCCCCTACACTTTATCTGCTTCCATCTTGCTCACCTTCTCTCAATTTTTCTGTTTATTTTTCTCTTTTGCTGCTGCTGCTTTCCTCCTCCTCACTTTCCTACTACTGTTCTTACTTTACCTTTGGATACCCACTTAAGGAACCCACCAAACATAGGGTTACAGAGTCAACAGCATGGTAGATAATCACATTGTCTACTTTATCTTTTGCACAGCATCCTTTCCCAAGCTAGTGTCATTTTATGTTTGCATTAAAATATTGTCACTGCACCTGTACTTATTCATTTCTTGGAGTTAAACCCCTTTGAAGTCTGGATGGAATCAATCCAAGTGCTTTTTGTGATTCGTCTTCAGTTTTTCCCAGAGAGGATCTGATAATGTCTGATGGCCTGTTGCCTTTTGTTTAATAATAGTGGCAGCATCTGCTGAATGTTGAAAGTAAAGTGAATTCTCTGGCAATGATGGACCAGACTCCAGATTCACCAGTGGGAGTGCCAAACACAGAGTCTACAATGGATGCTTGTTGTCACAACTGAGTTTGAAAGAAGAGAATAAAATATGTTCATGTTTACAAATCCATTGAGTAAAGCACTGTAAAAATTCTTCATAAGGAACTTTTTACCTTTTTTAGCACTTTTTTCCTCTGCTCATGCCGTAAGTTAGTTAACTGAGACCACAATTTGATCCAATATCTTAATAAAAATACTTCTAAAAACGTGAATTCCAAATGTGTGGTCCACTGGTTCTACTGGTGGTATCTGTGTGGGACAGACTCTGGGAGCTGAAAGCATGTGAGGAAATTGCCATCTAAGTTATTGGGTTCAGGAGTAGAAAAAAGAGACTGCTTCAAATAGTGCAGGAAAAGATAGCCTGTCTGAGATGACAGCCTGTTTGTGCACAGTCCTGTTTGCACCAGGAGCAAAATTATTGGATTGTGGATTCATGTCATCATGGTTCTCGGAAATAGCAAACACAAATTATTCAGGGATATACTCCCCTTAGATATGATATACACGTGCCTATCAGTCAAGAGGAAGTGCATACAATACAAGAAAAAATTGGTCCTTACAATTGGTTTCTTATGAATCATGATGAAGCTACATAAATCATTCTATCTTGTGATTTTCTATTAGTTCTTTCAAGCAAGATATAGGTCCACTATACTCTTTCTCTATTATAGCATTTAGTATGTAAAAGGAATTCATCAGCAGTATGTATTTTTGTTGACTCTAAATACAATGTCGTGTTCAAATCGATGATCAAAGATTAATCATCTATAATACAAATATCACTTTTTTTGAGGCCCTGTGAACACAGACTCAGCCCTTTAACTCCAGACACATGCCGAATTTTACAAAACAAGCAATATTTTAAAAAAAAGTTGACAGTCCAGTTAAAAAATAAACATTGCTTTATTCACCAATGCATTTTAAATCTCAGTATTGTACACATAGGCTAGTTTAATGCAATGTTTAAAAAATTATCCCAGGATTAGTGAATCATATACATCAGTACGATACTTAACAGTCAAAAATACCAGTCCATTTACATGACAATATCAGTTGGAAGCAAAAGAGGCAAACAGCTCAGTAAGAAAATCTATCCTTCCCTGCCACTTTCTCCTGCAGTCTGAAACTGGCAACATTATTAAACAATTTACATAAAAAAGATAAACCACAGTAATAAATTTGCTAGAAAAACAGTATAGTGTTTTGTGGTTGAACGCTTATTTCATGGTCATTTGCTTATATCATTGCATGTTAAATCTTTCTATAGCACAAATATCACCACTATATTGGGGGGAAAATTCCCTGATCGGGTTACTCTTTATACTTAAAAGCCAATAATCTTCCTCGTTTACTAATTCTATTGAAGCAATCCACTGTTGCCGAAAAGTTACAGTAGCTACAACACCGAACTCGTTTCACTGTGGTTAAAGGACACTTTTAGAGACATATATACAGTCATAGTATATATTTTGTACGTTCAATATTAATGTTCAACATCAAAACTAGGTATTCAAATGTACAAAAACCCAACACAGAATATTTAATACTTTCAGATTCCCAGTATGGCTTTTATTTTTGCCACTTTGCAACACCTTTCAGGAAAAAAAATATCATCTGTGAAAGGTTATAACCCTAGTTATGCTAATAAAAGTTTGTTGAAACAATGCTTAGCCACTAACAAAGAAAAGGTAAATAGTTAAATTCTGAGACAGCTTAGACCGACCTGTTCTTATGTAACTTTAGCTGTTAATTTCATGATAATTTACTGTCTTTTAAATAGTTTTTTGTGCACGCCAAAAAGTGATGCTTTAAAGTGTAAAATATGTGTATGTTTAAAGCTGATCCCAGAGTTTTTCACTTTTCAATATATACTATAGTATGTGAAGAAAACAACCCAATGTTCCTAGAGTATAAGATTACATAGTAAGTGCTCTCCGAAAATGAACTAGAAGTAAGAAATGGGGCCACGTGTTAAATCAGCTTCATTGTTTTACTACCTGGTGCTTCTGCACATCAGTGCTGCATCCTTATCTTTAAGTTATTTGTTTCTCTCCTTGTTTTTTAAGATGCATTGTCCATTGCCAACACAACTACACTGCTGGAAACTTTAAGTGTGGCAAACTAAGACTTTTTTTTTTTAAACTACAAAGACTTGGAGTAATTGACATTCTCTTAAATCTGCATGAATACAACATCAGACACTGAGTTTACTGGTTTTTAACTTGAAAGCAGACCTTTTGTGCATCTTGTTCAGAGGTTACATTACCATGTTGTATCTTTTCACCTTACTACTTTACACATGCTTTGCCGGTTGCTAACAGTAACAAAATTATGAAAATAATTTAAACTTGAAAATAATATGAAAACTGCACATTCTCCATTTAATTTACAGTATTTGTAAAATATCTGTAAAAAGCAGCAAAGTGCTTGCATCGTTTACTATGGTTGGGTAGAGTATACAGAATTACAGCAATTGTAATGAATCTTTGGCTTATTGCACTTCATAATATAACATACGCTCTTAAGCAGCAGACTAATCTTAGCTATACATGCACTTCTACAATGAATCAGAGTTTTTAAAGTTACATCAATGTTACCGCGCAATCTCAGCTCATCACATATACTAATCGCCAATGTTACAGATTTAACCAAGAAGCCCTGGGGACACCCACGTCAATAAAGATTCTGGGAAGCCTGTCTAAGAAAGCCAAGTGAGTATTCAGTCATCAAATGTGGTCAGTTGCCACTCTGCTTTCCACTCTTTTGCATAGCACTGACAAACTGAAGTTTGCATATGTAGCCATTGCTAAGCCAACACTCTTGCTGAATTACAATGGAAAGAGATGTACATCTTCTTAACCTTCCTGGCCGGTAGGAGAATCATGTGATGTTCATTCGAGGTAAACATTTTATCATTAGAAATTCTACCAGTAATGTTAGTTCTGCCCAAGACACAGATTTAAAACTCTGTTATAATAATCAGCTAATTAGCCAGGTATTTATTATATTCTTTTTCTGATTCACAAGTTTGCTCTGCTAAAACCAAAAGTGGAACCGAAAACTTGTGGATTTAGTAAACAATGAGTTCTTTAGCTGAAAGGCAAAATAGATGATGGGGGGTTTGGTCTGGTACATTTGAGTAACTATAACTTTCAAAGTGCAGATATACTAAAATTCCAAATATCACTATCTAGCATACTACATTTTGGGAGAATACAGCAAGTTCATTGCATCTTCAGCTCGCAGTCCACTTCACAGTGCTTTCCACTCTTTTGCATAGCACTGACAAACTGAAGTTTGCATATGTAGCCATTGCTAAGCCAACACTATGCACTGCCATATGGAGGTTCAAAGTTTCATGATGCCTGCAGGTTCACTTCTAAGATATGCTATATCATTTAATTATACAGCTAGCATTTTCACATCTTGTGTAAAATGCATATAAACAAGGCACTAAGCATTGTAAGGTTGATATGTCTTTAAAATATAGTAAAATCAGTAAAACCTTTGTAATTAAAATTATATAGCAAGGGCAGTGCTCATAAACAGCTTGTAGCTATCTTGCACAAATAGCTGACAATTAATATACTTCATACCTTTGCAGACAGCCCCATGACAAAATAAAAAAGGTTTCTGCTTGGCAAGATTAAAAACAAAAAAATTCAAGGGTTCCTACTATCAGGACAATGGCTACATAAATGTACATTGCTTGGCATTTTTAAAATATTAAGAATACTTAACTTTATCGCTTTATAATCACATTCACATACAAACACAATGACATATATAGATCAATTTGTTTTACAGTCCAGCTACCCCACACTGGGGTCTGTTCAAAATTCACAGCCCTGTGGTTAATTCCTGAAGAATTTCTGACTAGGCGGTTCAAACCATTTTATCCCTTTGTTGTCATTCTCAGAGATAACATGTGCATAATCAGAAATCATATGACGGGGCAGACCCCTACTAACTTAGTATAGTTTTTCAAATGATGTCTTGTAGAGTTAAGAAATAAAACAGCTAAGTTTCCTTAAATAATGTAGTCTAAACTAAACTATCAAACCCTGGCAAAAGTACTGTAACTAGCAGATTATTCCACAAACTTTCAATGTTTAAACTTTATTATGAGGAAACTCTTTAGCAGATGAGGATTATTCAGAGTAAAAAATTGAAAATAAATTAAACTATTCTTTTTATTTATTAGGAGGGATAGCTTCTTCATGGGGAGGGATAGCTCAATGGTTTGAGCATTGGCCTGCTAAACCCAGGGTTGAGAGTTCAATCCTTGCGGGGGCCACTTAGGGATCTGGGGCAAAATCGGTACTTGGTCCTGCTAGTGAAGGCAGGGGGCTGAACTCAATGACCTTTCAAGGTCCCTTCCAGTTCTAGGAGATAGGCTAAATAAATAAATTAATGGAGATATCCTATGTCAATTCTGAGCCTTAAAAAATCCAAAGTAGAATTAAGTCAATATATCTTTAAAACACATGTTCCTAAAAAAATGAATACAAGTTGCAAGCCCGTGAACAAATATTATATATGAAATGTAGTGGATACAAAAAAAGATCATTCCGCCTCCAATGTTAGCTAATTAAGTTGTGATGTTCTAAACACTCATTCTCAATCTTCTCTGTAGCAGGAGCTGACCAGTACATACCTTGCCATCTAGCTGGGAGCTAGTTGGCACTGCCCCTCCTTCTCCCATTTAGAAGTATGGGAAGCTCAGGGTAGTCATGACCCTCATACACCTGATCACAACCTCTTGGGGAGAGTCACAACCTCTACGCTGGGAATCAGTGTCACAGGATTTCCAAATAATATATTGATTTTTAGACCCCTGAGATTTATCCATTGTCCAGACCGATGGGTAGCTACAAAACAGGGAAATTGAGAAATAGTATTTACCAAGACTACAATACTCAGCAACAGGTGTCTTTTAGAAAAACAAATGTTTAAAATCTTTGGACTGAAAGCAAAGGGTTAAAACTATCATATGGCTTTCAACATACTGCATACTGAGCAGATCACAGATAAATAAGGACTAGAGTTTCAGGGACTAAAATCGGATAGCCCCTCCAGCTACATTGCCTCGGATAACTCCACTTTTCCTTCTGTGGCAATTACTTCCTTTTCCATGTTTTCATACGTCTTGCATTCACACAGTTTCTGCTTCAGCTTATTGAGTTCATATTCATGCAGGATTTTTTGAGTTAAGAACTTTTCACGTTTTATTCTGGCTTTCACCTCTGCTGGAACGTCTGGAATCATCCAGGCCACAAAGAATTTGACAATGAACACAATATGCTGCCAAAAAAAAAAAAAAAGAGGCAAGGGAAAGTGATGATGATGTATTACAGAATAAAGAAATAATTAAATCTCCAGCTAAAATAGCACTACATAAGAGCTAGGTATTATTATTAAAAAGAAATTTTCTCTTTTCCTTTAAAACTGAGCATACTGTAATATGACTGTCCTGGAACAATACACACCATGTTACAAAAAATGCTGCTATTTTTGGATTTTATGTACAAATAAAAAGATTATAAAACACCCTTACACTTAAACACCAACTTTGATCCCAAAGTGCTTCATAACAGGTTCAGGAGGAAGAGTGATACCTTCTGAATCGCTAGCACCATTTTGCTGGATCTAGATGGCTCGTTGGAGATAACAGTAGCAGGGTGATTACCCAGCTCCGGCCCTGCAGGGATTAAAAGCAGCCCTGGAGAGGGCTGTGGCTGGGAAAGGCTGATTGTGGAAGCAGCCACAGCTGAGGCCACCCCCCAATCAGGCCACAGCTGGCCCTATAAAAGGACTGTGAGCCAGGAGCTCAAGAGAGGAGTCTCTCTCTAGCGGTACAGAGAGAAGGACCTGGCTGCCTGGGAAGCTGAGGGGCGGGGTACCTAGGGTGGAGCAGTGCTGGGGAAGGGCAGAGGGAGCTGGGAAGCTCCAGTATAGCAAAGCCCCAGGCTGCAGGCCGAGTTGAGGGCCCACAAAAGGGTACTAGGACTGCAGAGGGGCAGCCCAGATACAGGCGGAGGCAGCTGGTCCAACCCCCTTGCCGATGATGAGTGGTTTATAGACTGTAGTCAGCCCCAGGGAGCAGGGGCTAGATGATGACTGGCAGTAGCCACTGAGGCAAGGTGGGGATAGGAGGTTGGTGGTTTCCCTGGGTGGGGAGACCCAAATTGTGGATTGCTGCGGTGGTTAGAACCCCTGGGCAAAGGGCACCAGGGTCTGGGAGGAACACGGAGGCCAGCGACAGACGAGACATCAGCTGTCAGAGGGTGCTCTGGAGTTGGAAAAGAACAAATTTCCTAGACAACCAGCAGGAGGCGCCGTGCCAGTGAGTCTTCGCCCTACCATAATATCCCATCCACGTATTGACCCAGCTCAACTTGTGAGAACTGACAGGATCGCAGTGGGAAATGCCATGGATGCAGCTCATAAACAATCCCCCTACTCCTTTGATAGCCTGCAAAAGGCTGGCTTACTACTTGAAATGATTGACTTGAGCAATTTTAGCTGCTGCTCATCATCTTAAAACACTTTTAGAAAGCAGTACTGCAGTCCTCTCACAAGTAGCACTCCCAACTAAACCAATGGGAGTTATACATATGGGAGGCCTAGTGGTTTAGTTATTTTCTTATTTGCATAAAAGGATTTAACTCTGCTCTTTTCTTTGGACTGAATCTCTTGATTTCAACGGGAGTCTTGCCTGAGTAAGGACTGAGTGAAAATTGAGGGTTTGGTCTTTATTTTGTACAGCTGACATTTTCTTTGTGTTGCTTATGCAAGCGAATACAGGATATTATCAGCAGTTGTTTGACTTTCATAAAAAGATAGTAACTATATACAGAATGTATAATGTATTGATTTCAGAAGACTGATTGGCACATACCTCCATTATAATGATAAAGGCCATTTTTGCAGCAAGAATGTGCCAAAACTGCATAGTGTGTAAATATTTCTTCTCGTGGCCTGGTGGATATCGATAGTCTCTGTACCTGTTAGATATAAATAAATGTAAAGGTGAAATGTCATATTTAATCTGAGACAGACTACAAGCTCAGTGACATTTACATGCAAATACAGCTGTCATTTAAGGAACCTTTTGATCTTGTTCTAAATGTTCTGTTCTCTTTGGCAGGAACAGGTTGGCCCTCATAACTTGATTCTATTGCCAATTTGCTCAGACACTCTTATTCACAACAACACAGAATGGCTGAGGATGTGTGAGAAGTGAAATTTATACATGGATTACTACTGTATTCAGGTGGTGACCAAATAATGGACAATTCCTGAATAGCACAATGGAAGCTGATTGAATGGTATCAGAATGGACAGATTTACTGGACAGATCAAGGGCTCAATGTGTGAGCAGGCATGTGTGTGTTCAGCATTAATATCTATGGCAGGATAAAGACAGACTACGGGAGCTTTACTCTGAGTCATGATCTATCTGTAGTGGATTTGTTTTGTATCCAATCATATGTTTTCCTTTTGTCATGGATGTCTCTGAAGTTCCTTCTCTGATTCACAATTCCTTCACTATGGACAAATCCAGGCTTTTTCACCAACACACTGAACCCTTATGGACATAATTCCTTTGCCATTGGAAAAATATGTCTATGCTAATGTACACCAGCTAAGAATATGTCCCAATATGTGTATACAGATATTGGCCCTTCTGTATAAAATGTCAAATACCTCGGCAAAGCCAGGCAGAAGAAGACAACACTAGAGTCATTTTGAAAATGCAGGGCTCCATCATGACAGTGTGAAGCACAACATTGCTCTTGAGAAACTTGTGCTATGCCAGGGCCTTATTCTTTGGGTATTTTTTCACTCCATTCTAAACCTGATTCTAGGAGGTTTACTTGTATCCAATCAGGCAACAGAAGCACACCATATGCACTGTGTGTTCAATCAAAACTCACCAGCTGAGCTTGGATTTTGAATACTTGCATCAAACTGCTTGTGACAGGGGTGACCAAACTTACTGGCCCTCCAAGCCGCATACGATAATCTTCATTAGATCGAGAGCCGGGACCCGCCTGCCGGGGGCTGGGGCTTCAGCCCCACGGGAGGTGCCCAACAGGGCTCAGGGCTTTAGCCCCGCTTCTGCTGAAGCCCCAAGTGCGCCCCGCAGGGCTGAAGCCCAGAGACCCCCACCTCCGCTGGGCAGAAGCCCCTACCCCACCACCCCACTGCAAGGCAGAGGTCCTGAGCTTCCCCGCTCCGCCCCCAGTCTGGTAGGTGGAGAATGGGGGAGAGCGAGGGGAGCTCCATGAGTCTCACTTTAATGGTAAAAGATCCGCAGGTGGTTTGCAAGCCACAGTTTGATCATCCCTTACATAGACCAAAATCAGTTTTAGAAACAGCCGAATTCAGAGGTGATATAATGAGTGGTGAGTATCTAGGTTCCTTAGATTCAGTTAGATACCGTCAGACCTATTTCCAGCAATTACCAAAGTGGGATGGCTTTAAATCATACATTCTTAGTCTCTCCTGTTGGTTGCTTTCTGTGTTACACCCTTTTTCATGCCTTTGCATTTATTAGTTACACCAACCTGGACTCCTTTTGACTCAAATGAAAAAAAATTATGATTTTTGGTGGTTAGTGGGGTTATCTAAATCATTTTCTAAAGGAAGCTAGATCCTGCACTAGTTCAAACATTGAAGAATTAGGCCTATCTATTTTATAATTAAGTAAGAACTATCTACTTAGAAAACTGCATGTAAAACATAGAGACAATTATTTTTTTAAAATCACCACAAACCTGCATGTGAGAAAGTTCTCTGGATTATTTTCAGGCCTTTTTCCCTCTAGAAAATCTGAGACTTGGAACACAGATAGACTGTTGTTAATGTATCCAGACATGGGCGAATCTTCATTTGTAAAATAGGCATAGTAGTAAACTAAACGAGGGATCATATCAGATGTGAAGGCTACAATAAAGGCCTGAAAAAAGAAACAGAACTTGAGATGGTGCCGCATAAGCCGTGACTTAGTGTCTTGCTTAATATTTTCCTTTGAAATGAAATATCTGATTCTGTTTGACAGTCCAATGTGAAGTTGGAACACTAGATGCAGCAGTTTATTGGTTTTCAGTTTATAAAAGTATCTTTAGTCACTGCTGCTATCTGGACATCCAGGAGTAGCTGAGGATCTAACTGAACCCATAGATTGTGAATCTTATTAACCATTCTCAACTGAAGGAATGAAATTACCGTGGCCAACTCCTATGGTTTCCCTTAGCCAACCAGCACTGCCAATACCATATCTGCACTGAGCTTCAGTAAACTAACTCCCATCCATGCCTCAATCTGGCCAGACACTGGGAAAGTCAAGTGAATGAACTACCCGGTCCCGGTTAAATAGCAATGGAGAGCTGCATGTCATCAAAAGGAAGAAAGGAGAGCAGCAGAATACGGACCCTGGACTTCAGAAAAGCAGACTTTGACTCCCTCAGGGAACTGATGGGCAGGATCCCCTGGGAGACTAATATGACGGGGAAAGGAGTCCAGGAGAGCTGGCTGTATTTTTAAGAAGCCTTATTGAGGGCACAGGAACAAACCATTCCGATGTGCAGAAAGAATAGCAAATATGGCAGGTGACCAGCTTGGCTTAACAGTGAAATCTTCGGTGAGCTTAAACACAAAAAGGAAGCTTACAAGAAGTGGAAACTTGGACAGATGACTAGGGAGGAGTATAAGAATATTGCTCGAGCATGCAGCGGTGTAATCAGGAAGGCCAAAGCACAATTGGAGTTGCAGCTAGCAAGGGATGTGAAGGGTAACAAGAAGGGTTTTCTACAGGTATGTTAGCAACAAGAAAAGGGTCAGGGAAAGCGTGGGACCCTTACTGAATGGGGAAGGCAACCTAGTGACAGACGATGTGAAAAAAGCTGAAGTATTCAATGCTTTTTTTGCCTTGGTCTTCACAGACAAGGTGAGCTCCCAGACTGCTGCACTGGGCAGCACAGCATGGGGAGGAGGTGAGCAGCCCTCAAGTGGTGAAAGAACAGGTTAAGGACTATTTAGAAAAGCTGGACATACACAACTCCATGGGGACAGTTGCAATGCATCCGAGGGTGCTGACTGATATGATTGCAGAGCCATTGGCCATTATCTTTGAAAACTCGTGGCGAGCGGGGGAGGTCCTGGATGATTGGAAAAAGGCAAATATAGTGCCCATTTTTAAAAAAGGGAATAAGGAGAATCTGGGGAACTACAGACTGTCCCTCACCGCAGTCCCTGGAAAAATCATGGAGTAGGTCCTCAAGGAATCCATTTTGAAACACTTGGAGGAGAGGAAGGTGATCAGGAAGAGTCAACATGGATTCACCAAGGACAAGTCATGCCTGACCAACCTGATTGCCTTCTATGATGAGATAACTGGCTCTGTGGATATAGGGAAAGTGGTGGATGTGATATATCTTGACTTTAGCAAAGCTTTTGACACAGTCTCTCCCACAGTATTTTTGTCAGCAAGTTAAAGACGTATGGATTGGTTGAATGGACTGTAAGGTGGATGGAAAGCTGGTTAGATCGTCGGGCTCAACGGATAGTGATCAATGGCTCGATGTCTAGTTGACAGCCGTTATCAAGTGGAGTGCCCCGGGGTCAGTCCTGAGGCCGGTTTTGTTCAACGTCTTCATTAATGATTTGGATGATGGGATGGACTGCACTCTCAGCATGTTTGCAGATGACACTAATCTGGGGGGAGAGGTAGATATGCTGGAGGGTAAGGATAGGGTTTAGAGTGAGCTAGACAAATTGGAAGATTGGGCCAAAAGAAATCTGATGAGGTTCAACAAGGACAAGTGCAGAGTCCTGCACTGAGGACGGAAGAATCCTATGCACTGCTACAGGCTGGGGACCGACAGGCTAAGCAGCAGTTCTGCAGAAAAGGACCTGGGGTTTACAGTGGACGCAAAGCTGGATATGAGTCAACAGTGTGCCCTTGTTGCCAAGAAAGATAACGGCATATTGGGCTGCATTAGTAGGAGCGTTGCCAGCAGATCGAGGGAAGTGATTGGGGGCTGGGGCACATGACTTATGAGGAGAGGCTGAGGGAACTGGGCTTATTTAGTCTGCAGAAGAGAATAGTGAGGAGGGATTTGATAGCAGCCTTCAACTACCTGAACGGGGGTGTAGCAGGGTGGTCACCCGCTCCTGCCTGGAAGGGCTTAAAGCAGTCCGGGAGAGGGCTGTGGCAGAGAAAAGCTGGGCTGATGGGGGAAGCAGCCACAGCTGTAGCCAGTGCAATCAGGGCCCAGCTGGCCCTTATAAGAGGGCAGTGGGCCAGAAGCACAGAGTCTCTCTCTCTCTCTGTCTCTAGAGGGAGAAGGGCCTGGCTGCTGGGAGCTGAGCGGAGTACCTGAAGTGGAGCAGGGCTGGGGGAAGGCCAGAGGAGCTGGGGAGCTCCAGCCTGGAAACCCCCCAGGCTGCAGGCCTAGTGTAAGGCCGAAAAGATACTGGGGTTGCAGAGGGGCAGCCCAAGGGCAGGTAGAGGCAGCAGAGCCAACCCTCCCCTTGCTAGTGATGAGTGGCACGTACACTGCAGTCTGCCCCAGTGTGCGGGGGCTAGATGGTGACTGGCAGTAGCCAAAGACGGAGGCGAGGTGGGGATAGTGGGTGGGGCTCCCCTGCGTGGGGAGACCCAGAAACTGTGGGGATACTGCTAGGGGGTAGCCCCCCATGAGAAAGGGGGGCACCAGGTCCGGGAGGGACACAGGGCCAGCGGCAGCGAGGCACCGGCCTGCAGAGGGCACTCCGGGTCAAAAGAGCTAATTCCCAGGACGACCGACAGGAGGTGCCGCACCGGTGAGTCGTCACCCCCGTCACAGGGGGGTTCCAAAGAGGATGGAGCTCGGCTGTTCTCAGTGGTACCAGATGACAGAACAAGGAGCAATGGTCTCAAGTTGCAGTGGGGGAGGTCTAGGTTGGATATTAGGAAAAACTATTTCATTAGAAGGATGGTGAAGCACTGGAATGGGTTACCTAGGGAGATGGTGGAATCTCCATCCTTAGAGGTTTTTAAGGCCTGGCTGGACAAAGCCCTGGCTTGGATGATTTAGTTGGGGATTGGTCCTGCTTTGAGCAGGGGGTTGGACTAGATGACCTCCTGAGGTCTCTTCCAACCCTAATCTTCTATGATTCTATGATCAACACCCTGGTAGCACTGCAACTCAAATGGTGGTGTTATACACATAATGAATAGGTTCTATGCAGAATGAGAAACAGTAGAAGCTGATTATAAAACCTACAAATCCTGAAAATATGAAGAATCATAAGCAAATGGACTTAGTTAGTTTACTTACGTTAGTGACAACAGACAAGATGGCCATTCCATTTAGAATTTCTTGCCAAACTCCTATACTGTGGGCTTTGGCAGCAACAGGCCTCCTGAACTGAGTGGTAAGCTTCCAGGAATCTACTCGAATCTCCAAGATATTATTCATCAGTGCAAGAAGGGGAGCCAGTGGAAAAGAGGCCACAAACAGAGTAATAAATCCGAACTGAATGACTGCATGGGAGGAAGGGAAATGAACAACAGTTGTTTTGAACTCTAGGGAAATTATCGTTAAGTTCACAATTCATGCTATTGTAATACCAGAGCATTCAAGATAACCCTACCAAGTGAAAAACAACTCTAGTGGAATGCATTCATATCACCAATTTTCTAAATTACAACAGCGTGCTAATAAAAGTATAGTATCCAAGTACTTTCAAGAAAGAATAGCGTGTGTGTGTTATAACTGAAAGACTCAGCAGTTTGGAGAAGAGATTGAATGTACAAAGCAGTAAAGTCTGACTGACCAGACTTGGACTGATGCAGGACTTTACATGCTGGCTCTCAAATCCTCCAATTATTTTATAGACCAACCTCTTTTAGCTTTTAATTAATTTTAATTCATTCCCGAACAAGAAATTGTTGAACATGTATTCTTCCCTTGTGACTCTATTGTTCATGTGTTTATTGACAGTTCATTATATATGTGATTAGTGCCACTGGTAAATCTTAATATGAATAAAAAAATTACAAACTATATACATAAATAATCACTTTAGCTACCACCAAAATGAAAGCACCTCTGGTGTGGTATGTGGCAGCCTTTTCAGTTGTGCCAACACTACCCCACAATAGTTTTAGGCACAGAAAGTGAAAAGGAATACTAGATCTACTTAAAGCCCAAGGAGAATGTAAAACACCATAACATTTGGCCAGGACATTGGCGTTAAATACAGTTCCAAAACTGTCATGAGATCTCTAATAACCACATGTGGTCAGGACTTCAATTTTCCATCACAGCCAAAAAACAGAATCTCCAACAACCAAGAGGTCGCTGAATTATGCTGGGGCAATCGTTCAATTATGATTCAGGAAAAGGAAAAACATCTACTGCATCTTCACTGCCACCAGCAGCTACTACAGCAGCTATTTTTTATCACAGCCCAAGGTGAAATGGCTACATGACACGAATGTCGCTAGGTGGTTCCAAACAAGATTTATAGATTTATATGCACAGCTTAGGAGTTTCATTAAGAGGGATACCACCAGGCAACCCTTTCAACAAATTTTGTCCTTTCTATTTGACAAACACTGATTTTTTTCAGTGTTTTCTGGATTTTGCATGGGCTTAATTTCTGTTTTTTTAGTTAGCTGTTTGCAAACTGTTTCATCAGTCATGTCGGCATCATTTTAGAAACAGTGCCAGTTGGTTAGCTCATGCGCCCTCTGCTGGTCAGCTGGGTAGTATCAGAGCACAAATCAGTGCAGACCCAAAACACAGTGGATTCTCTGATCCACATTGTGGATCTCATATCTGCAGTGCAGATTCTTACAGCATACTTGGCACTCATCCCATGGTCAGAGTTTCCACTATCAGTGGAAGTTATGCCTGGGAAGAATGGCAGAATATGCACTAGAGAGATGCAGTGTGGATAACAGATCCACCATTCAACTGAGAGAGAAACAGTTCCTGGATATATAAATACTATGAACAAGAACTTTGCTCAATGCATTATAACAATATAAAGGCAGCTTCATTTATTGGGCTGACCTATTTAACTCCTATCAATGAATTCTATGCTGCTTACAATACTTATCAGAGAACATGCCAACCCCCCAACTGGAAAGCTCTGTTCTTATAACCATAATAACAACGTTTCTTATCCTCATTTCAAAGTTGTGTTTTCAGCTCACCCATTTCTAGATATTCATAGAATAGCCCCAAGGCTCCAAAGCTCTGCAGATCATGATCCTGCTCCCAGCGACTATATAAATTCTCTGGATTACATCTGGCTTTCCTGCGTCCCCACCAATTCCAAATCCAGCTGTGTGTGTGGGGAAATAGGAACAATAAGGGAGGGGGGAATATAGAGTCATGATTAGAGAATATATTGTGCGCTATAAATTGATTCATAAGCACCTCTTTCCCCCAAAGGAAACCAACTCCTCACTCCCATACTGAACAGTCTTTACAAACATCTCCTACAGAAAAGAAGCCAAAAGAACTCTAAAAATTTGATTTACTTTTCAGCACTTACGCGGTTAATTTACCTACAGCATTTCTCTCAGCGTGGCCAGTGAAATGATGCTACTCATCACCCTTAATTTCAGCCATCTACAAACCGAGTGGCTCAATGTAAGGCATCACTTACGGTACAATGGCCTCTTGTATATTTCCCCAAATCTGTTTGCCGGCCATAACTATGGTGAGCTGTGTTGTCAATTCAATCAGGCAGCCTGCAGGATCACACTGACCAAAAAAAGAAGTTGGGGAGAAAACAATCATGCAAGTTACTAAGTTGGCCATCACCTGCATACAATACAATTTAATGTAAGAAAGAGTTCTTAAAGTGCTTAGGGAAAGAAGTAATTTGCACTTCAGCTCCCAGCTAAAAATTCACCTTCAGGGAGACTGTTCCAAAAGGCTACACCGTGTTGTATTTTTGTCCAAAAAGGAAATGTGCTAGGTAAAACATTTCAAAATTGAAATATTCAGACCACTTGAAAGACAAAGTGACTCAACAGGGCTTAGACTGGCCTCTCTGGGTCTATCTACACTGCAGTTTGGAATGTGTTTCCCAGTTCAGGGAGACGGACTCGTGCTAGCTCTGCTCAACCTAGCACACTAAAAATAGCCGTGTGAATGGAGAGGCATGGGCACTGGCTTGGGCTAGCCCCCTGAGATTGGATCCATGGGGTCAGGTTGGGGCTTGGACTTGGGTAGCTAGCCTGAGCCACTGCCCATACAGCAATGTCCACATTATTATTTTCAGTGTGCTAGCTTGAACAGACCTAGTCCATGCTCCCAGCTGAGTGCAGACATACCCCGTATGGGTGCATGTGGATGGGGCATAAGCAGTCTTCCAACTTCCTCCAGTAACAGTTCCTGCCTTTCCCACTGAATCCAGTGAGATGCCAACATGGCACCAACATTGGTACCTCGAAATACCAGAGGCCAAATCCCAAGTACTCAACTCCTGCATCTCCCATTCACTTCATAGAGAGCTGGATGTATTTAGCACTTCTCAGGATTTGGCCCTCGCTGTTTGCGGATTTTTAAAATTTCTGCTCCTTATCAGGGCCACCATGAGAATTTACTGGCCCTGAAAACATCTAGAAGACTTCAGTCCCTAACTTTGCTAATATAGCTGCCCTTTGTTTGCCTCAAGCTATTTTTCTCCCTCTTGCCCTCCAGGAAACATTCAACACCCAATTTTGCCTTCGGAGGTTTACACATGGCTTCACTGGGAGTCGTGCATGAATATCCAAAGCCAGAACTTTTAGAAGTGTTTTGCATGCAGCAGAAGGCCAGTCATCTTTGATGCTAACCTGTGTTCAAAATGCTGGTGGAGATACCTTAATGTCAGTGAGCACTTACATTTACCCTGGCTTTAATCTGCCCAGAGGAGCACCGTCTTCACCCGCGTACAGTACTCACAGAGCCAGAGGCCCCACTAAACAGAGCCAGTACATCACTGAGATAAGTAAGGTGCCCATCAATGATTTAGAAAAAATAATCCTCAAGGTCCTCATGCTGTTTAGGGACAGTAAATTCTCATGGTGGCCATCATAAAGAGCAGAAGTTTTAAAGACTAGTCTTCTTTGCAAACAGCAAGGGCCAAATCTTGAGAAGTGCTAAATACATCCAGAGCCAGAAAGGGATTTAGGTTCCTAACTGCTGCTTTAGGCACATAAATCCAAAATCTAGATCCTCCAAACCCTCACTCAGCAGCCACCTAATCCTGTAGATATCTAAACTCCCTACGTACCTAAATTTACACCTGTAAAGTCCCAGCAATGAACAAAATTCTTCCAGTGGGCATGAGCAATACTGTTCAAATCATGACTTTGCCAAACTGTTCAGAGCCAAGCTCACGTCTAAACTCTTGCGGAATCCTCAAACTACATATCTCTTCCCCATCTATCTTATCTGCAGGGCCTGATCTGGTAGGCAGGCTTAGAGGTCGCCTTAGGCCATACCTACCAGATCCGGCCCTGCACAAAATACAGCGGTGACAGATATGACGATATCCTGCCATATCTTGGGCAAACCTTATGGAATTACATTTTAATACCTTTCGGGTCCCTTATATTGAAAATATAAACTGTGTATTATTGTACAGAACTTCTTTAGGAGGAAGGCAGTATTAATTAAATCTTTGGAAGATATTAGGAACTTCAAAGGTCTTTTGGGGACTGTAAGTGTGAAGTGGATTTCCTAGGAAATACTTAGGGGTGAGGGGAATGCAAATGACCCCCTCAAATCCATCCTTTGAAAGCTGCACTTTGAGCAGAGACCCATTGGCTAATTACCTGATCATGTTCTCTTCAAAGAGCCATGCTGGATAAATGAGAAACTATCTTACTCTTGAGGGTTCTTGTTCAGAGCAAAGGGTATGGTGAACTTGAAACCCCAGGTTGAAGGACTGCTCCTGCCAGAGCCCAGGTTGTAGTTGAGGTGATCCCTGGTAAGCTATTAGCATGTGTATAGGTTTTATTGTCTTTAATATGTTTTCTCTATAGTGCTTTTACCTTAAGAATATGTGCTTGCTTAGAAAGAACTGTGTGGTAACTTACAACTGTGGCAATTATACTGTGTACCATCTCTGAGAAGAGAATGAAGAAGGCAGCCTGACTTTTGCTGGGAATAACAGTGAAAGCAGGGACCTGGAAATACCCTGATCAGGAGGCAGAGAGACACACATCTCTCTGCCAGAAAGGCAACGGCTGGGAAGCTGGAAGACCAAGAATGGGTGCCCTTGCTGGACCACTGAGGTGAAGTACAGGTGCAGTTGCCCCAAACTGTGACAACAGCCTTGGAGGTGGTCATGGTGCCAGAGTCACCATTATACTAACAGTCCAGTGACTAGAGAACTCACCCTGGTTATGAGAGACCTGGGTTCAAATCCCCACTCTGCCTGATTCACAGCAGGGACTTGAACCCAGGTCTCCCATCTCCCAGGTGAGTGACTTGCTCAATGAGCTATGGAGTATTCTGGGCCAGGGCTCTCAATCTCTCCTGCTGAAACTATTCCATATTGTGTAAAACACTTAAATAGTTGTTGGGGTAGGGATTGGAGCCCAGGTCTTCCAGCAGAATGCGCTAATTGCTACGCTATAGAGTTATTCTCTCTGGCTCAGTGGGTCAGATGCTCTAACCGCTGGGCATAAGGGAGCTGCCACCATCACCATAATTTTTTGGCAAGAAAGAGCTGAGCTGGCTTAGGCACCTAACTCCAGGAGAGGGTTCACAGCTGTGAATCCCAAGTGGCAATAAGCATCTCCCTCCAGCACCTAACTCCCTTTGAGGAGCACAGCTTAGGCCACAACCCTCTCCTCTGCATTTCTTATAGTGTAGTTTAGGCATCTCCCCTCTCAGCTTGCTGCCTTCTGAATCCCATTCTTAACTACCTAACTCGCCCCTTCCACTGTATAGGGAGCCTCGGCAGCTAATGTAGGGCTGTGGATTCTACTGGGTGGCAGGGTGCCTAAATGTTAGGTGTTGCAATGCTGACCCTAAGTCCCCTTTAAGGATCTAGCTCTAGATCCTTAGATATACCTGGACTCCACTTGGTGTCCCCAAGGAGGAGGGGTAGGGGCCCTAGGTAGCTTTCTATTATCTTTTCATCTTTCTGATCCTGGGAACAGTCAAGGGCTAGTTCGGTCCCTAGTGCCAGTTTAGAGCAGCAACAGGGCATTCATTCCAAGCACCTTCCCACATCTAGAAAACTTCTGTTATCAAGGGGAGGGAGGCGTTAGTGAGGATCTGGCCAACTGTATTTATTATATATCCTCCTCCTAAAGTCCAGAGGAATGCATACCTCTTCGTTTCTCCAGCGACTAAACATGTATGTATATGTGCCAGGGTATCCCACAAATTTCCCTTTGAAGAAAGCCACATAGAAGCAGGATGAGTAGTAGTTGACAAACTGGAACAGGAACATCTTCATAGTGAGTCTGTTCTCATACTCCAGGTGAGTTCTTGGGATCTCTGGGAAACCAAAATAAACAGTTTTAAATTGCCTTTACCCCATTTCAAACATGCAGATTCATAAATGTTTGTCACCCTCAGGAGTCTAACATCTCAAGAAAACACATTACAGTCAGCAGCTGGCATTCCTGTTGTCAGACAGTACATCCTCTATGCACAGCACAGCTCTTTGAGCAGGGAGGGGCATGGGACTCATTCTAGAAATGCTAATCGGATCAGATTTCCCCCTTTTCACATATCGGCTAGTGTCACCAGCTCCACCTTGGAATCTTTCATCACTTAATTCCTCAGAGTAGCATTTCCCAAACTGTTGGTTGTGCCCTCGCAGAGTGAGAAAGTTTCCATTTTGGCAGTAAAATAGAAACCTAGCATAGATGGAGAAGATCTCCTGTGTTCTGAAAGAGAATCACTTGCTGCAGTTTTATAGGGCTGGATCTTCAAAAGTACTGTGCTCTCATAACTGTAAGTGAAGCCAGTGGGAGCTGTAGGTACTCAGCACCTCACAAAGAAAGGCCAAAGGTGGGTGAGAGAGCAAGGAGGCTTCCTACTTGTCAGGAAGATAGTTGAAGCAAAGAAGTAACATGCTGGTGTGATCACCACAAGGGTGCTACTGAGGACTCTGCTCCATCTTTTCCATCATGTTTGCTTTTCTCAGTAGCAGAAAGCACTAATCCCACCACTGGTAAAATAAACTGTAAAATATCATTAGCTAAATAGCCATTCTGAGCAGGAGGGGAGAGAAAAATAAACCACAAGAACTCAGGCTGGCCAGCAGTGGGCCGAATCTCCCTGCAGACACACTGGACTAAGCTGGCTTCGGGAAAGGGCTACTTTACTCTTCCCTGCATGAATGTTGGTGAGTTTGGCCTGACAAATAATTTCTGGAGCCCATAAAGGGCTTTCAAGTAATTGGACAGTCCAAAACAGGGGAGTCATAATAGGGAAATATTTGGGAACTCTGGTCTTAGAACTACTGAAGTGACACATTTTGCATCTGGGTTCAAATTTTGCCCTCAAATGTTGACGCCACTGGTAATTAAATCTGTCCATCTCAGAGCAAAATTTGGCCTAATTGTTACATATAATTCAGGAATGAAGGTGGTAAATCACATTCTTGACAGATATAGTCAATGTTTCATACTCCTTTCTTCCGCTAAAGCTTCAAAAGTCCCAGCAAAGTGCAGATTCTCTTCTCAACATTAGAGGGCAGTAGTCACACAAAAGTGAAGAAGTTGATGATCTTTTCTGATATTAGCTGATCATCACAAAACAGTGTGAGCTAATTTACAGAGGTCAATGGTATTTCACAGACAAGGAATTAGTCCTTCACATTAATGTGCAGACATAAAAAAAATGATTGTTTGAGCTTTCATGCACATATTAGTGGGATTTAGCAGGATTCAATTTGAAGATGAAAAAAACAAATTAAATAGGAATCAATTTCTCTTCTATGCAAATGATTATCTTAGTAGTTTATTTGCGCCTATTATCCCATTATTGGACAGAGAGGGGAATAAAAGTTAAGAGCCAAACAATCAAATTTAGCCCAGAGAAGTAAGCAATACAGAACTACAGTTCTAGATGTGGTTTTCTTGTCCCAGTTCTGCTCACACTGAAGCCCATGGCAGAACTCCCACTGTAATTTCATTACAAATAGGGAGTAGGTAAGCTCCGAGTATACCAAGACAAGCAGCTGCAAAGTGAGCTGAACTCTCACAGTGCACAGTCCAGTCCAACTTGACTTGAAGTTGCGTATCTTAGGTCGACCCCCTCCCCGTAGTGTAGACGTAGCCTTAGTTTCACAAACTAACATGTTAGTGGACAGTACTTTTTTAGTTAGCTTGTTTGTTAAAACTGAACATTTGGCAACATACTCATTCTCTGTGTAATGCAAAGCAACTTCGAGGGGCTGAAAAATAAGAAGAAGCCGGATCGCTCCCTCCCAGGAAAAAACACACACAAAGGGTCCTGGCGGAGGAAATTTCTACAAGGACCTCATTATGCAAATAACCATACACACTCCCATGTCAGTAATGGGCCTCCAGCAACATCCTCCAGTTCCTGGGCAGCTTGGCTCTATTGGAGATGCACTGTCAGGGACCCCCACCTGGTCACAGACATGAGGAAAAAGATGACACAGTCCTAAATCCACCTGCTCCTGCCCTCAGTCTCCACTCCCTTCCCTGTATGAATGCTGGATCTGCAGGCTCCAGTACTGTGGAAGCTTTCCCCACCCTGCTCCTTTTCCATAAGGGAGATCCAGGTGTACAAATCTGAGTGAGACAATTGTACACAATAAAATTAGGTTAAGGAGCATGCTTATTTAACTGGTCCTACTTGATGTAGAAAAGAGTGCTCCATTTTTAGAATCACAGTTAATTCATATTCAGGACTTCTAAAGGAAATTCTGCTAAACCAAGATGGCTTGATCTTGCTTTGAAGAGTTTAATATTACACACAATTATAATTTTATTTAGATTTCAGAACACGATTGCCTTGGTGTCAGGATAATTCCAGCATGTGCAGACATTATACAAAAAGATACACACATAACAAGACAAAGCCACTTATGACAATAGCTATTCAGATACAGTAACTCCTCACTTAACATTGTAGTTATGTTCCTGAAAAATGCAACTTTAAGAGAAACAATGTTAAACGAATCCAATTGTCCATAAGATTTAATGTAATTGCGGGGGGTTAGATTCCAAGGAAATTTGTTTGGGGCAGACAAAAGGCATTATACTGTACAGTACTGTACTGTGGTTGGGAAGTGCCCCTGGCTTACCCCACACAGGCACAGACCGCTGCAGGCAAGGACGCTAGGAAGCACCTTTGCAGCAGCAGCAGCAGCTTCCCCGGAGAACAGGCTCGGATTTTGCCAGGAATGCTCCAGGCCCGCCTCTTCCCACCCCCACTCCACCTCCTCTCCGGAGCACGCCACATCCCTCCCCCGCCCCCCCCAAAGTCTAGGACTTTCTGGGAGGGAGGGGGAGGAGCGGAGACGCAGCGCTTCCCTGTTCCTGCCCCTCCCTCCCAGAAAGTCCTAAGCGCGAAGTTCTGGGAGGGAGGAGGAGGAGCAGGGAAGCCCTGCGTCTCCATTCCTCCCCCTCCCTCCCAGAAAATCCTAAATGCTGCTAAACAGCTGTTTGGTGGTGCTTAGAGAGACACGGCACTTCCCCGCTCCTGCCCCTCCCTCCCAGAAAGTCCTACGCGCCGCCAAACAGCTGTTTAGTGGCGCTTAGGATTTTCTGGGAGGGAGGGGGAGGAGTGGAGACGCAGCACTTCCCTGCTCCTCCCCCTCCCTCCCAGAAAGTCCTAAGTGCCGCTAAACAGCTGTTTGGCGGTGGGGGAAGCGCTGGGAGGGAGGGGGAGGAGGCGGAGAAGCGGAACTTGTGCCATGCTCCCTTATAAAGTCGCTGCTCTTCCACAGAATCTTACAAGCAGGCAGCCAAATGACATTATAAGGGAGCACTGCACAACTTTAAACGAGCATGTTCCCTAATTGAGCAGGGACGTAACATTGAAACAATGTTAAGTGGGACAACGTTAAACGAGGAGTTACTGTACAAGGAGACTAAGTGAAATTGTTAAACTTTGTCCAGCATAGCCATAGTAACAAGACAAAGACTCACCACAAACCTATAGGGCTTGGGCACAATGGGAATTGTGCATGAGCAAGGAAAGCAGTATCAGGCCCCTCTAGATAGATTCTACTTTTAGTGACTCCATTATAGAGCAGAATGTCTCCCTGGCAATTCTGTCCTCTTGCAAGTTGCTTACCCATATCAGTGATCCAGACAGCTATTTTCTCATATAAGAAATTCAGTATCATGATGATGACAAAGTTCAGGCACGATGCAGTGACTGAAGTTGCCAGCTGTGGGGTCAGTAATCCACTGATGGGTTGCAGAGTTTGTGTATTCTCCATGATGCTGGCAAAGGCAGCATAGACTGCAAGACGGTACACTATCACAGCTATCATACTAGCTATGATCAGAGAGATCTAAGGAAAGGACAGAGATGTAGAGTAAATTTACATTACAACACAGTTGCACGCATGCACTTTAAGAATGGAAATTCATAGGGTCATGCTTTAACTTTTTTTTTTTCTTTTCTTTCGTTCTTTTGGCTATGAGTTCAGGAGCACTGAAATGCAAAGTACACAGATGAAATACCCTGTTATATTAGTTACATAATCCACCAAAAGTATTTTATCAGCATAGAAGTTTGACAGTATAATAATTCTATTCAAAATACATGTGTGGGAAGACATTGGACTATAGACTTAGAGATGGAAAACACCTGTTAAATTATTTTTTCTGTGTCTGTACAGCATCTAGCACAACAAGGTTCTGCTCCATGACTAGGGCTCCAATGTGCATGGTAGTACAAATAATTTATAATAATTATAATAGTACTGGGTAGTTCATCTCCCTGCAAACTCACTATCTGTTTATATATCTATCAAACTGACACTACATTTGATCTTAGCAAAAAAATTTCCCTTTTTATTTTTAAACATGATAATCCATGCAGTTTTCTGTATTAGATTTTTTCAACGATAATTGGGTTACACTAAGGTGTGAGCCCAGGTGAAATTTGGCCCTAACCTAGCAAAACTCACCAAATCTTTAGTTACTGATAGATCTTCAAGATCTTTATCTTCTCCATATAAATTAAAGTGTACTTTGCATGACAGCAAGAAACATGCAGGATAGTATTAATTGGGAGATCTAAAACAAACACTGTAATACAAGTTAATGTGATAGTGAAGATCAGCGATTGTAATACATGTTAAAGTGATGATTCAAAAAGATGCTCACCCAGAACAACACTGTAGTTCCTGAGATGCAGAACCGTACAGCCTGGCTAGTTAGAGGCAAATAAGGCTCCATCTCCTGCAACAGTCAAGCAAGCACAGCACAGTTCACAATCCACATACATATTTGGACCCCAAGCAGCACACAATGCCTGGAACAGCTGTGTGAAAGCAAACATCCTATGAAAATCATTTTAACCCCTTTCATTCTGAAGAATGTATGTTGTATGGTTTGCATGTGGTAGCAAAGAAATCAGAAGTGAAGAGGCCAATAAACAGTATCAATAATAAAGCCAATAACCAGGAAGAATAGGTTAAACAAAATCAGTCACAGTGCCTGAAGGACGATTGTGTTTACTTTCTCCAATTAACAGTGTTTGATATTGAGAACAAGAGAGAATTACTACTATAGTTCCAGGTCAGTTGTAATACAGCTCTGGCTTCAAAATTTCATTACTGTTTTCAGTGTTTTTCACATCAAGGTTTCTTACAATAAATGTTTACTTAGATGTACTAAGTTGTTCCACACAGCCACAAAGCATTTTACTCCACTTCTTCAAATCCTTTTTTTCAGTTGAAGAAATGGTTAAGTTTATTAGTTGCCAGTCTAACTGCACTATCATGCAGCTATATCTTACCCAAAAGATTATTCCCATATAGCACAAGAACAGTTTCCCATTTTCATGTAATGTCCTCTTTTTAGCAACCATTTCTGACTCCTAAAATATCAGATCAGATGGATTAACAAGGGCTAATACCAAGGGCAGAGAAATTAGTACAGCACATATAATCTGATAATTATGTTACTTAGGCCTCGTCTACACTGAAAAAGTTATACAGGTCAAGGGTGTGAAAAAAACACAGCTACATTGATCAAGGGTGTGAAAAAACCACAGCCCCGACTGACATCACTATGCCAACAAAATCCCCAGTGTAGACACAGGTCTGTCGATGGAAGACAGCTTCCGCAGACATAGATAATTTCATTCAGGGAGGTGGTGTTCCTACACTTACAGAAAGAAACATTCTGTGGTATAGGCTGCATCTACACTACAAAGCTATCCCGCTGGTATAGAAATCATAGGGTTAGAAGAAGGGTCATCTAGTCATATAGTCTCCATAGCGTGGAACTCTCTAGGACAGGGGTGGGTGGGCAAACTTTTTGGCCCAAGGGCCACATCTGGATACGGAAATTGTATGGTGGGCCATGAATGCTCACAAATTTGGGGGTTGGGGTGTGGGGGCTCCAGCTGGAGGTGCAGGCTCTGGGGTGGGGCTGGAGGGTTGGGGGTGCAGGAGGGTGCTCCGGGCTGGGACCAAGGGGTTCGGAGGGCGGGAGGGGGATCAGAGCTGGGGGTTGGAGTATGGGAGGGGGTCAGGTGTGCAGGCTCTGGAGGGCTCTTATCTCAAGCAGCTCCCAGAAGCAGCGGCATGTCCCCCCTCCAGCACCTACCCAGAGCACGGCCAGGTGGCTCTGCGTGCTGCCTGGGCCAATGGGAGCTGCGGGGGCAGCGCTTGGGGCGGAGGCAACGTGCGGAGCCCCCTGGCTTCCTCTATGCGTAGGAGCCGGAGGGGGGACATGCCGCTGCTTCCAGAGCCATGTGGAGCCACGGCACACGTGGAGCAGGGCAAGCCCTGGACCCCGCTCCCCGGTGGGAGCTCGAGGGCAGGATTAAAATGTCTGAAGGGCCGGATGTGGCCCCCGGGCCATAGTCTGCCCACCCCTGCTCTAGGACAAGCGTTGTTTTCTCATTATGTCTGTGTACAATGCTTTCCACAATGGGGCTCTGATCCCTGAGTGGGGTCTCTAGGCACTACCACAATACAAATATTAGTACTGCTACTACTACTAATAATACCATATAACTACTGAGACAAAGTAGATGCTTGTTTTGAAATAAGGTGATATTGGACCTCAGGCATTTTCTTCACACTACTTTATTTCTGTTATACAAAACCACCAATACTGGACAGAATACTGCTCTCAGTTACCCTGGTGTAATGCAGAGTAATTTTACTGGATTCAGTGAACGTATCTCAGTGTAACTGGGAAAAGCATTTTCTTTTGCGTCAATCACATAGTATCAATCATTTTATGTGAGGGCTGTTCATAACTGAGACAAATGACAACATTCTTTAGCCAGCAGAAGACCAATTTGTCCACAAGACACAATTTGAATTTGAAGTGTATAGTGCTGTACTTTTATGGGTGAGAGATATTACTGTCTAAAATGTACTTAACACACTTTTATCAATGAATAATTCTGAGCACTCTTGCAGCTTGATTGGCATAAGTTATATTCAGTGACAGTATACAATAAAAGTCTTCCTCCTTAACGGAATTATAAAAACAACTGAAGTTAATGTGATATGTATACAAATATTCGAGGATTTATTTAGGCCCATAATATGCAGTTCAAGCAAGTATTTCTCATAAGGGATACACAATTTCCTTTTAGGAATCACTGTCTCAGAACTATTTTAGGCTATTTGACACACAGTTAGTTTACTACTTAAGAACTGATGCTGTACAGTGACCAAGCCTTAAAATTTCTGGGCCAAATTCTCCTTCATTTGCACATATACTGAAGCCAGTGAAAGAAGAATTTGACCTGTTATGAACTAGTTCAGTATTTTCACCATTGACTATTGTGATGCTAAGTCAGCAGAAATAGCAAACAAGGTGAAGATTACTTTCTCGCAATGGGTAATTTCTGTATCAGTGTATCCAGTTAGGGGCAAAGACCTTGAATCTTTGCAAGTAGTGATGAGAAATTGGTTTTACAATTGAAGCAAAGCTAGCCTCAGTGCTCTCTAAATTCAGTGAACTGTATCTATATTACCTTTTCAGTTTACAAAATTAATCTGTTTGAAACCAATGTCCCTTCACACTTTCAGTACCACACATTAGATAATGAAAGGAAATGAAGCTACAGTGTGGCTAATCTGTATAATTTTCTATGGCTGAGCACTGACAGGGATTGCTACAAAAGCCTCTGAAAATCTGCAAAGATAACAAATGCTCTTTGTCATAAAGAAAAGGATCAGAAGGTAATTAAGGTTTTAAAGGCAAATGTCAATACATGCTCAAAGAAAAAAAAACAGCTATGCATTGATTTCTTAGTCTGTCTTATAACTCCATGCTCGATTTTCATGTTTGAGACAAGAAAATACACTGATAGCCAACTCCTGATTTCCTGTACAAAGACAAAATAAACAATTTTGCACAGGGGTCCACCATGTTTTTGGGGGTGATGGAATCCTTTCTGAGTCTAGCGGCACCAGCAAATCTGCTCCAGATAAGCTGCAACTATAGCTTATATGTAACTCTATAAGCATCTATGTTTGCTTCACCCTCCATAACCCAACACTGGAATTTTAGGCCAGTAGATGTACACAATCACTGTCCACTAGTCATGCCCTTACTTCCCGGTCCAAAACCCACTATGCTTTGTCATGGACAGTGAGGCTGCAGCACACTGCTCTGCAAGACACAAGAGTTGTGTGACTTTCCCATAGCCTTTCCTCCCTACATAGTAGAATCACAGTGGTTCTGCTGCTTTGTGGGTACTGTGGAGCTATACAAGAAGGGAAAGTATTTAGCCCTAAGCATAGACAGGGACACAGGTCAACATATATTATTAAACAGGCAGATGTTCCTTTCCAATTAGTTTGATCCAGTAGTCAAAAACAGTTACTTGCCTGAAATGTTCTTTTGATCAATCTAAAAACAAAACCTCCACAGAGCTACACCCATGGCCTCGTGCTCAAGCAGTCATGCTGTGTGATCTTCAGAGATATTTATTTCACTGTTGGAGTGCATATCACACTGAGGCATAAAAATGACAATGGTGCCCTAGCATAAGTAGAAAAACTCTCAGTGAGAAAAAAAGGTCAATGTACATTTCTCCTAAAAAGTAAGGAGGCTTGAAGGGAAGGGCCATGTTGTTCATATAACAGTATGTTGTTTTAACAGCCATGGCTAAATTGAAATGTTTCCTCTGAAAAATGTGTTACTTTCATGTGTCTATTTGCATGACTGGTGAAAAGGAACTACTTAAAACATAGTTCCAGGGACAAAGAGTGTGACTGAAACAGTCCATTTTAAGATGACGGGGGCTATTCCAGAATACAAGAAATCTCAATCATATATTCTAGAAACCTGCAAATTAACACCTGCTTAAAAATTTGATAATGGAAAAACTAACAAGCACATAACATTTAACTGCATCCCAAATTAAACTTCAGACTCATATCATGGGCCTCCACAAGGTTTACTTCCCCAGCACTTAACACAAGCAAGTTTAGCCATCAGAGGACAAACACAACACCTAGCCACCTTTTCTGCATCTTTTTTGTGTGAGGAGTTATTTGTCTTCCATTCCATTCTGCAATGAAGACAACAAATGTGTTTTCTTTCATTAGGAAAAATTATAGGTTTGTTTCAACTGGAAACAGAGAGGAGGGATACTTCAGTTTGTGTTATATCATTTCTGTATTCAGCATTCCTTTAAGTAAACAAAAATGTCTACTGCACGGAAACCTAAAAGCCAGTATGACTTTTGCTATCTCTGTGCAGCAGACTTTTCCTCTTCTATACCTAGTACTTTCCATTGCTTTGCCGCATTCCTTATCATGCAGACAGCAAACATCTGTTGATTGGTCATTTCTCCTTAGCTACATTGTGTGTGCATGTCTATCTATCTATTTGTCACATTACATTCATGTAAAGAGTGAAAACTTGACTACTTACCATGCAGCTACCTGCTGCAAGAAAATAATAAGTGACAAGTTATGGGGCCAGATTCTGCCCTAGTTTAAACCTGATGTGTTTCTATTGTGTTCACTGAGGTTGCACGGGGTCTGGGCTGACTGAATTTAGTCCTATAAAGTTCTATATGCCAAACTTTCTACTCCCAGATATAGGGCTTGTTGAAAAAATTTAATGTACAATCATTCTGATGAAAAACAAGGAAAATAATTTCACCAAGTGTTTGCAACATCTTTTTGACGCTCTCTATATATCTTGGTTCTTCTATAACCATCATCACCATAATGTCCGAGTGCTTATCCATTTTTCAACCAGCTGTCAGACACCACAGTAAATGAGAGAAAATTTCACTGACTTGAGTGGATTTACTCCAGATTGCTCCTGGTATAACAGACAGCAGAATGTGCCTCATTGCTTCGTGTAGCACAGTACCTGAAAGTCTGATTTGTCCTCATTCAAGTGGTTCACTGCCACCATAGTGTCACAGATCTTTACTCAGCAATTAGATGCTAACTAGTTCCTAAGATAGAACCATCACATTACAAAAAAGTTAGTATGGAATTTTAGCATAAAGTTTTGTTCATTTTGGTGTCCACTCAACAGACATCTTCTCACACTGAGCATTTTTTTTTTTAAATTACCTGAGTCACTGGATTCTTTTTCTTGCGGGTACATTTGGCTTCATATTCTGGCCTCAGCTGGAGCTGTTGCTGTTCCTCTTCAAAATCAACCAAATCCCATTCGTATTTGAGTCTAGCTTGTCGCCGCTTCCAAAACTCCAAGAAAAGTGTTACTGTAAGTGAAAAGTGTCAAATAAACCATGTTATGAAAAGTGAACTGACTGGTAGGTTCTAGATACCACCCAAATTAAACAACCCTTCTCTCCCGTGTCTCATGATTGCTATTCTATTACTTCTTCTCTCAATGTGATTTGCCTGATGTTCATTCAGTATATCAGCCACAAAAGAAAACTCACTGCTAAGAGCTATAATATGAATTAGATATATTTATTGGTAAACTGAAGTGTAAATGTGAGTAGAGAGTAGATGACAAAGTAGCAAGCCCTCATGACCGCACTAGATAAGACACACACATTTTATTACAGTGATTAGTTAAAACACAAGCAGCCACACAGAACTAACAAATAAGCTGGGATATTTCAACCTAGGCCGTTGGGTACAAGAATCCATTATGGAAACATCTTTATTATAGATAAGCTGAACGGTTTTTCAGTAGAATGCTTTCCAAAGTTTTTCATGAAGCGTCAGATGCTCTTTTGAGGGTTATTTTGATAAGATGGAATTTTGAAGATACTGAGCTTTTGATGTTTCTCAAAGTCAAGGGAGAGCTTGGCTTAAGAACTTTCTTTTTTGAAATAGCAGGGTGTAGAGGCGTGTGTGTATATTTATATAAAAATGACGAGGCATCTAAAAAGCTTCAAAAAGCCCTCTACAAACTGATCTAAAATACTGCAAACCTCTGGTAACCTGAAATGTCTGTATCTGAGTTGGTAAGAGTTTGTGGGTTGAACATACACAAGAAAGAGTTTATGTTGTTGTGCTCTATAAGCCTTGGTAGAGCATTCTGGAAATATAAACTTATTTATGCCATTCAAGGGACAGTGTTTAAAAGTAAGACAGATCTTGAAGAACCCAGGCTTACAAAATCTATTCATTCTGAAATTTCCTGAAAGATCCCAGTGCAAAAGATGGTGCCTAGATGCTAAGATGGTAAATAGACATATGATAGACAGACCTTTGTGGGATAATGGAAACTCTGTAATATGGTTATTTCTGGTGGGCTAAGACATTTGATACATTCTTTCATGCTTTAGTCACCCAAACGGGAAAGAAGGTTCTTCATTAATTAAGGTAAAGAATAGGAAATAATAAGAAGCATGCTCTCACTGACATTTACAAAGATGCATATGAAATTTAACAAAAGAACAAGCATTAAAGTAAATAGAATTTTGTATCTAAAATGGATATGTTAAATGGTATGAATAAAACAATGACAAATACATGCTTACAGGAAGTCTCATCACAGAGAAGACAACTCAGTTAAATACATCTGCCTTCTGTATCTTCAAAATACACTCGTTGTCTGATTTCCCTGGTGCAAAAGAGGGACAATGTACAGGTCCTGGTCCTAAGGCTACCTATAATAATGCATTATTTGAGCCTATGTATTACTTTCTGCTTGTGGCAGCCATCAATCAGAAGTAGAAGAAATTTGCTTCATAGGGTTAGAAAGAGAAACTTTATTGCAAGGATCAGGAGAAAAGAGAGAACACAGTCTGAATTGCTTACAACTGTATAAAACCTGTTGTCATGTAGGGAAGAAACTAGCAATGTGTTCACTACAAATTAGGTTGTTAAAAGAAAATAATAATTGTAACATTAGGAGTGACCTGCAGATAAACAATTCTGCAAAAACACAGTCTTTTAATTGCATTGCACCAGGTGTGTAGGTTGTTTAAGGTACTAGGTTATGTTTTCTGTAAAGAGCAATTCCTCCACAACTTTAAATTATTTTTATTCTTTGATGGGGTAAATATTTCTAGATTTAAGGCAAAACAAAATGGCTTTCCCAATGTCCCTGAAAGGTTTAGTCAAGATCTCCCCATTGCTTTATTTAAAAACTTTGTTATCAAATGTACTCACCCCATATGCCCATGAAAATTGCAAAAAAAAGTGTTGCCACGTTATCAAACAAATGGGAGTACTGTAACAGAAACACACAGGGACAGGACAATTCAGTGACAGAACAGTTTTAAATAAAGCAGAACATGACAAATAATTGCAGAGTTGGATACAGACCTTTGAGGATTCACATGTGGTGTTTAGCTTCCAGTACTCACACTTCTCATCACAAAGAGGACACATGATGATCTCTCCTCCAATCGCAGGGGCACAGATTTCTGTGCTGAGGAGAAGAAGATGGTTTTACATTTTCTTCAGAAGCTCAATATGACATTTCTTTTGGAAAAAGATCAAAGCTTCATTCATTCAAACTTATGGGTTTTTAGCTTTGCTGATGATGTGTCAAGGTTACATACACTGATACAACTGTAGCAGGGCCAGAGAAACCTCCAGGAAAAACCCAGTTGCTCCTGGAGATGGAGTTGGTGATTCACTTGGTGCCATGCTTCTCTCTGTGTCAGTACTGAATCAGTACTTCAGCATTCTGTTCGGGAGGCACTGTGCTGGATGTACAGTCTTTCAGATGAGATATAAACAAAGGTTCTTTCTAATCTGGTCACTAAAGATCTCATAGCACTTTTTTGTAATTTCAACTTGCTTCTTCTTTTTACTTCCTGTTCTATATTGTTGTGTAGTGTTGCTGTATGATGTTAAGCAGCTTCCATTTTTTAATCATAAGCAGCTGTATTGATGGACTAGGTGAAATGACCTGTGTGTATACTTTTTAATGACCATTTAAGTCTGAATGTGCATAGGGATCTTTCAGGAAGAATATAGGATATTATGAATATAACACAAGTTTCATACTGGCATTATTCAGCAGAACAGGGCACAGAGGTACCCATTCCTGAATGTACTTTTTAGCTACACACGTCAGAGACCAAAACAAACTTCGAATGTCCACTACATGTGAAGCCTGGTTCATCTCTGATGCGGGATGTTCTCTGTATTGCTCCTGGACATTTTGGTAATTATTCACCATTGATGGCCCTCTGAAGGAGGCAAAATAGCTTTCTCTACAAGATGGATCAAAACTGGAGGGTCTAAGGCAACAATGAACAGTGATACATAAACAATCTTAATGGGAGAGAAGCTTAAACGGGCAGAAACGGCAGTATCCTGAGGACCCTACCGGCCACAGCGTTGCCCGGATACGAGCAGAGAGAAAACCCTTTGCCAAATTAAAACAAAAATTTCAACTTCCAACTATATGTTAGATTTTACTGTACAGTGGACAGTTGTGCTCTATTTGTGCAACCCCATTTAAGCGACTGGCGGTTGTCTGGGAGTAACAGAGCAGAATTTCCCCCTCTGCTTAAAAACATTTTATGTTTGCTGCTTTTCTATAATGAGCAAAACTACATTCTTTAGTTGGCTTTGTATTTTCAGAATAATTCCTACTTGTAATTTTTTTTGTTGGTAAATGTTAGTACAAATTAGGACTTCTACATATACAAAAAATACTGAACATAAGCAGTTATGAAAATGCGATGCCCTAAAAACACAGTATACAGCTAGCAACAAAGAGTCCTGTGGCACCTTATAGACTAACAGGTGTATTGGAGCATAAGCTTTCGTGGGTGAATACCCACTTCGTCAGACGCAAGCTTATGCTCCAATACATCTGTTAGTCTATAAGGTGCCACAGGACTCTTTGTTGCTTTTTACAGATCCAGACTAATACGGCTACCCCTCTGATACTATACAACTAGACATTTTAAAACGATAATCCTGCTTTTTAACAAACAAGGTAAAGATATCTCTTTCAATGTAATTTTGGCAGTTACACTCACCTGCTCATATTTTCATCCATTGTAAACAAACCATAGAGAAAACAGATTAAGCCAACCACTGCTGCAAAGAACAGCATTTCTGTGTAGAAACCCAGCCAGGCAAAATAGATTCCAATCTTCTCTCCATAGTACTTCCTGCACACAAAGAATACAATTGGATAGGCAAACACACAAAGACTGCAAATCTCAAAAGGCAAAACTAGCAAGACCCAAGCAAAACTAAAGACAATGGGCCAACGTTTGACCCCACCAAATAGTAAATCCAATGATTTATGCTGTATAAATGAGATCTGAATCTAGCCCATAAATGAGAGCTACAATGAACAAGCACAACACATGGACCTTATTTAGGGAACAGATGAAGCTACCCCTTGCTTTCCCTTCAAGGAATACCTTGCTTAAGGAACTCTTTCCCCCACTCTCAATGAAAATACAGATTTACCTGTGTTATGCACCAAAAGGGGATAGCAGAGTATAAAATTTAACGGTTCACAATGGCTCCAAATGGATCATTTTAAAAGAACTGGATATTTATCATAACACAGGCAACAAGGTGTGTTACTAAAGGAACTAATGGACTAAGGGGACACTGATTGAATCTCAGGCAGGTTTGTGCTGGGTTTTAGGCTTACTTAGAGTTAAGTTTCAAGTTCAGATT
Source organism: Emys orbicularis (assembly GCF_028017835.1). Classification (NCBI taxonomy): domain Eukaryota; kingdom Metazoa; phylum Chordata; order Testudines; family Emydidae; genus Emys; species Emys orbicularis. The sequence goes on along the minus strand of NC_088686.1, from coordinate 89,336,998 downwards.
CAATGTGCCAAAATCTCATTGACTGTTCTTGAAACATTTCTACCTTAAGCGGTGAAAGAGATCAACTGATTTTACAAAATACCTGATACTCCTCATAATTTTTTTTCTGCATCTGAAGCAGATCTGGAAAACTGGCCCTTCTACATTTGGCTGGCTTGAATGGCTTTGGATCTGAGGTAGAGTTTTGCCATCTCTAATAAAACATACACTGTGTACTCTCAGCACATGTGCCTGTTTAGGCACCTGTTTTTCCTCAAACATTAGAAAGGAATAAAAAATCCCCAGGAGGAACAAATCACAAATGAATGCAGTGAAAACCAATGAAATGTGGCCAAGTGCAATGAACACTTCACAGCCCATATCTTACCTAATGAGATCCAAAGGCTGCTCCTTGTAAAACCGTAAAAACCTGGCCCATTCCATGTACAATGTGTATCTCTCATTGTCACAGTTTGGATCATTTGCCTTCTTCCAGTATTGGCACTGTGTGGATGTGCACAGATCAGAGGAGAGACAAAGAAACTCATCAGTAGACTAACACTTTACACTAAAATATGAAAATCATAACAGCAACACATCCTGGGTGAGTTTTAGGGCCAGCTAAAATGACTTGGTGCTCAACATCATAACTCAACCCAAGAATAGCCCTTTCAACACACAATATTTTAAAATATATGGACCCATAGACCACTTGTCAACATGAAAGGCCTGCATACATTAGACGTTAAGGAAAATTGCACTGATATAGCTATTTAGTGTAAACTCTTAATGTAGGGATGCTGCACTTCTGGGAAATGGGCCTTGCACTTCTGATTTCTTCTAGTAAGTTACTGGAGTAAATTGCAGTGGTACAAGCCATGTTTTACATTGGTGTAGCCTGTCTACATTAGGAGGTTGCAGTGATGAAGCTACATCAGTGCAAATTTTCCTGATGTAGATGAGCCCCAAACAATCCCCACCTCATGAAACAGACTCAAGTCCAAATCCCTTGTAGGTCAGAATCAGGCTCTTGTGATAAATTCCGTAATCAAGGGCCTTCCATTGAGAGATGCAAAGATATACACATAACACAACGTAAAGCTATTTTCTGTTTCTTCAGAGATTGTTATACTGTGTTTATCACTGCAGTTTCTGAGGCTATAATGCAAACATCCTCTAAAATAAGACTGCCACACTAATTCATTTCAATGGTAGGCTGTACTTTCACAGATTTTCCTATTGTATGACAGAATACTAAGAATAAGAAGAGTTTTCTGATCATTTCAGCTTCCTATGAAATGAATAGGATGGAAGGACTGGAATGCTGTCAATGTTTTTATTGCATTTCTTAAAGCCCCAGCTCCTGGAGTCACATGACTATAGGTATGTCTACATTCTGAGTTGGATGTGTAATTCCCAGCTCGAGGAGACATACCTGCACTAGTTGTAATTGAGCTAGTTCACTAAAAATAGAGTGTAGCTACATGGTTTAAGCGGTGGGAGCAGCTAGCCGCCCTGAGTACAATCCCATCCAAGACCCTAGGTACACACTTGGGGCAGCTAGCCCCTCTTGGGGCTCACACCTCCACAGCTATACTCTATTTTTAGTGCGCTAGCTCAGTCACAGCCAGTGGCAATGTCTCCTTGAGCTGGGAATCACACCTCTAGCTCTAGACATTCCCTTATTGAGAATTTCTGCTTCTGTTTTTTTTTTTTTTTTTTTTAAAGGCTTCATTGTTTGTTCAGAAAAAGCATGAAAATATGACCCAAGGGCACCCTACTGGTTCAAAAATCAGAAAGTAAGTTAAAAAGAACCCCAAATATTATATTTTAAATAGCTCATGATTTTTAAGTCAATATCATGATTCTGGGAGCCTCACTCAATTTTCAAACTCTTGAGGTTGCTAATACTGGTATTGTGTGGAAAGGCATCAAAATTGTATTTTGGCACCACTGCTGTTATTTATTATTATTGTTTGTGATGTTGCCCACAATGTATTTGCTGCTTGCCAAGCATAAAAATGGCACAGGTCCTACCCTGCCAAGCTTAAAATCTGAAAACCACCAGAATTCCCATTCACCCAAGTAGCTGGCATCATTCCTTTCAACAGAAGTTTCTGGTTTTCAGAGTCTTTCTTTCTCAGATTTGTCTTGTGACAGAAACTTATCAAAGGATTGTCAAAAACAAACAAGGAAATTAAAAAATAAACAAGTGATTTAAAATGCCACTAGGCATCATAATTATCCTCAAACAATTATTAAAAAACAAATAAGGAATTAAATTAGAGCCTCACAAAAACAATAAATTAAAAATACTACTAGGAGGTAAACTTCCAGTGTAATACACTGGTATTTAGTAGCACAGCTCCCTCCTGTTTACACTAATAGTGGCTGCAGGGCTATATGCAGGTATTCTGTGTTTAAAGCATACCTTGAAGCAGTCACTCTCAACTAGGGTGACCAGACAGCAAGTGTGAAAAATCGGGACGGGGGTGGGGGTAATAGGTGCCTATGTAAGAAAAAGCTCCAAAAATCGGGACTGTCCCTATAAAATCGGGACATCTGGTCACCCTACTCTCAACTCATGGCCCGCATACACAATTGCAGCCCATATGACATCCACAGGGTCATACAAGTAGCATATATATTGTGTGGATGCGCATAATACACAGAACACACAGAAAGCTGCATATGCGGCCCACAATGGTAAATAGGTTGAGAACCACTGCCCTAAAGCAAAAAACAGAGAAAGCAACCAGACTTTACAATACTGACAGTATGCCACCAGAGGGCATCCTGATGTGGAGAAATGACAGCGCAAAACTTTAGGGCCAAATTTATCCCTGGTGTAAGTACTTCAATGGCATTTTATACCACATATAGATATTACCCAGAGGGCTCAGCTAAAGATGTTATTCATTTCCTTGTTTTCATCTGTCTTTGTAATATGTTACTATTATAATTTATCTCACAATGTAAAATAAAAACATTTATAAAATACATTGCAGTGTGAATCACAATACTGAACTCTGTGACTGAAACACTTAGGCAAACCCAATACACTTGAGTATATCGAAAAGCACTGTAATGCATACAAAAACAGCATAATAGGGCTGGCAGATATTCCTTGTGCATTACAGGGCAGGAGATCAGAGTGCCTAATAAAAGCTGAAGGGGTTGGGGACCAAATACATTTCGACTGGAAACAGTAATGTCACAGCAGGCAAAGCAAATGAGGGAGGAAAGCTGGACCGTGCTATACCTTTGGGAATGTAAAGCTAAAATACTTACATCATGGAGAGGGTAAGCAGCTGTGTAGGTGCCATTACTTAACAATCTTTTAATTCCAAACTTTTTCTTCCCTTCTTCTGTTCCATAGGGGCACCGTGTTAGGATATAGTACACCTAAAATGCAAACACAGAGAGTTTAATCCTCTTCTGTTATAATATGGTTTAATACCACACTCCACTGATGGATGAAGGAGCACTGCTGATGGGACTGTCCAATCCCCCTCAAAGGCAATGCATTGCAGTAACTGGAATATAGGGGAAATTAGAGGATCCTCAAGGCTCCAGCTGGAACAAGGATGCCCCAGCTGTCCCACCCTGGATGAGAACTGGTTTCTCAAATGCCATCTGTATTTAGAAAGATACATAGACATCAGATTTCATCACACAACATCCAGAGATACTGTACCATACAGCATCAAAGTAATTGACCTTCTGTAGATTCAGAACTCAAATGGCTGTCTCAGCTTAGTGTTTGATATGTGATCACACATATCTCCAGTCACCCACCCACCCATAGGCCTATGTTACATTCTGCCTGCACCTGTAAACAGATGGGTTGAGATACGTACTATTCTGTTTCTCCTGGATGGTGAGAAGAAGGTGTTCTCATTGTCAATGAGGTAGAGCTCCTGCCTACTTTTGCTGAAGGGTGCCGTGAAGTAGTCTGGTTCAGGGTGCATCACCTTCTCCGGTAGCCTAAATGGTCCAAGCATACAGTCCAATGGGTTCTCTACAGTAGGGGGAATATCATTTTCCTTGATGGGTGCTTTAATGTTCAGCACTTCAGCATATGTGATCAGAACCTCCCATGGGGCATGGATCTTCACAAAATAAGTTTTGCCATCTTCAGATTCCTGCACAAGAAGAGTTAAGCCTGAGGTCAAACTGAGGTGGGGGGTTTTTTTGGATTAAAATCAAGCCAGACGGTATCCAAAACTTTTCTCTCTTTGTTCTTTTATTATCTTAAAGGCGTACATTGATTCTGAAAAAACAGGAGGAAAAATTTCCCTCCGCCAGAAAGCTTGTATGATTGATGGTAGTGGGTATCTGTACTCTTTGCACTGATTAGAGGCTTATGAGGAGATTTCAAACTGCATCAAACTTGTACATTAAAGGTCAAATTCTCCAGCCTACTTAAAGGCCACAGAAGACACTGAATGCATTGGAAATGATGTGGTTCTACAGAGCAGGCTATGCAGGGTATAAAAAACCCACACAGCAGTCAAAACTCCTTGCATGCAATGGTGCTGTGCCATCTCCCAGCAGAGAGGGCAGTTTTAGGATTGGTGTACTGAAACTGCTGGAATTTCTCTGCACATAGTATATGTGAGGGTCTGACTCTAAAACAGTAATATTTAATCTGGAAAATGTAATATTTAATCCCTGGTTTACTGGAGCCCCATCTCTGGGTCTCATGGAATCCATTGGTTTTGTCAGAAGTTATTTTGCTCCACCTATTCTCAAGTAGAGTAAGGATAACACTGATCAGAGAAGCACTCCCCCTGCTGTCCCAATCATATGAGGCAGAAAAGTAACACTAAACAAATGGACACAACTACCATCCCAAGCCTTTCCCCATCCTGATCCTAATCCCCCACAGGATATGAGTAATTCCCATTGACTTCAACAGATGTTACTGGTATGCCGTGCGGAGGTGCTGGAGGAAGAATCTGGCCCAAGCAGAGGTTCCTTTTTACACTGGTCTCCCTGTGTAAATGAATTCACGATTCAGTTATTTTGAGTCCATTTCCTTTTCATTACTGAGTAAAACACAATCACTTCCTCCTGAAACACAACAGTTCTCTTCTCACAGTGCTTAGAATACTTATCAAGAAAAATTGCTCCTATATTAGCCTGTTTAACTTCAGTTACTCACATGGTTTGAAGTACTGAAATCCCCTATAACCACTGATACAATGGTGGATAAAATCTTGTCGGAACAGACCAACAAATGTACTATCTAGCAATCTGAAAATTCAGTTATTTGGTCCTATTTTGCTCATTAGGACGAGAACACTGTTTTTTTTACCTTTTTGTCTTCTGTTTCTAGTTCCAGACCAGCCTTTTGTAGATTCTTTTCAAATTCTCGCCTTCTTTCCTGAGGATAAATAAAGAGACTTTACTAAAAAAAATGAAGCTGAGGCAAATTTTACTTCATCTGTCAAAAACTTTAACCCTCCCTGTATCCCTGCATATAGGGTCTGATCTTGTACCCATCAAAGTCAATACGAGTTTTGTCGTTGCCTAAATAGAAGCAAAGTTGGATGCCAAAGAGTAATTTTTCCCAAATTCTACTTGTTGCCTTTTAATCACCAATCTCTCTCAAAGTAGCTGGTCCCTGTGTATTGACTTTAAGGCCTGGTCTACACTGCGGGGGGAGGGGGGGCGGGGAATTGATCTAAGTTACACAACTTCAGCTACGTAAATAACGTAGCTGAAGTCGACGTACTTAGACCTACTCACCGCGGTGTCTTCACTGCGCTGAGTCAACTACTGCTGCTCCCCCGTCGACTCTGCTTGCGCCTCTCGCGGCAGTGGAGTACAGGAGTCGATGGGAGCGCGCATCTAGACTAGACACGATAAATCAACCCCCGCTGGATCGATCACTGCCCGCCATCCAGCGGGTAGTATAGACATACCCTAGGACTAGCTCCCTAGACCAGAGTAGGTGAGCCCAATCCAGCCAATTTAAGAGAGCTGGGCTACACCTGGTCCTATAAATGCACTGTTAGTGAGCAACTGGGAGAGATGGATTGTGACAGCCAAACTGGAGTGGTGGGTACCTGGAGTAAGGGGCTCAGGGAAGCAGCCCTGGGGGCTGTTGCCCTAAGAAGGGAGCAACTGACAGACTGGTAAACTGCCAGAAGCAGGAGAACTAGAGACTCCTGGGAGGGGTGGCCTGAGGCTAAGGAATGAGTTAAGATTGTTTTTTGGTTTGTTTGTTAACCTGTTGAGCAAATAAACCTCCTTGCAAAAGACTGAGCACGGCAATGCATGCTTTGGAGCAAAGGAGAAGTGTGGCCCTGGTGACAGTCGCTAATTGCACTACATGCAATTAAATACTTAGTTTATCATATTGGATTTATCATTTAAATTAAATAAGCAATACCAATCTTGCTTCCTTTAGAAATCACTGGCAAAACTCTTACTGCTTTCAAGATCAGGACTATAATTAAATATATTTTTTAACTGAATAGATATTTCTACAGAATATTTTTGAGCCATACATCAAAAAATTAATTTTCACCTAAATTTCCTTTAGACTATAACTATTTCTGTATGAAGGCAATTTGTAAAGCAAGAATGCCGTAGAACACAAGGAAATGCAGGATACTCCTTTTGCATTTGATTGTGTGTCAAATGGGGATCCCATGTCTTATGGTACTATATGCTAAATAGATAAGTATGTTTACTGATCACAGTAGCTTTGCTCTGAAACATCTAGTGTTGTGCCAGATGGACTACCAGCCCGATCCAGTATGGCAAGTCCTATGTTCCTAGAAACTGATTTCCTATTGAGACAAAATAGATCTTCCTTCTATGACTTCTATGATTTGGTTAATTACTCTTTTTATGTATTGAGCTGGAATCATTTTGACCTTTACATTTTCTCTGTCTCCCATACCAGCATAAGCATACAAACAGAATTGTAATTCACTGAGTTGATGATCCAATCAACACAAAACAATGCATATGAAAAGGTTGTATAGCATGATGGCCATTACATTCAGGTGGCTTATCTAAAAACAATGCCATGTTATGGGGCAGGTACTCAGCTAAATAGAGCACATGGGAGGCTGTCAGTCCCTGAGTCTCAGCCCTACATACAATTTAGAGCAAGCTGGGGTCTGCTTTAATTTTGCATCAGCCAGCAATAACTCCTCACTCTCCCCAGCCCCTGTATTAGAACCTGTGGGGAAGAGGAGAATTAGGAGCCAACTCTGCTGGTTCTATGCCCACTGGGGACTCAAACATATTGGCAAAATCATCAGTGGGAAAGTTAAGGACAGTCGCTTGATCCTTTGTGCTGCTCAGGAGGTGCAGGTATACAGAGGACTGGAGAGTCCAGTCCTAAGTGACACACGCATATATTTTATATAAAATACCCCATGAAATAAACTGTAGAACCATAAGATAAGTGAAATTATTATGCTCCGTTGATCACCTCACCAGTCCTCTGTCCACTAATTCATCTTCTCTGAAACTTATTCTGGCATTTTGTACTCCTCCAAAGTTTCAAATAAACCATCATAAATGTTTTTATTTTTTTAAAAATGTCAACTTGCCAGGGAAAATTTTTCTTCTCTTGCCAAGAATGGAATTTCCCCCAAATGTCCCCTGTCCCAGGCTTAGGATGGGCAATATTTTTTCTAGACATAAAAATGTCAATTTAAAAATTCATTATCTCATAATCCTGCAGGACTATAAATGGGGGCCCATACTATTGCCTCTACTATAGACCCTTTGGGTCATTCCAGAACCACAGAGGAATAGTAAAACTAATTTATACAATTACACTAACTTTACACCACCCCTATGGCAGAGGTTAAAAAAATAACTTAAAAACTCTCTTAAGTGTTTCTAAGAGATGTTTACTGATTGCATTACCTTTATCCCACCCTCACACTATCATGTATCGTGCATATACTGCATATGTATTATATGCAGTATATGCACGATACATGATACTGTGACGGTGGGATAAACTAAAATCAGCACTCATGGAATGACCTACAAAACTCACTGCCAGCTTTGCTTTTCATGATCAAGGTGTACCCATCCTACATCTACGCTAACACAACTTTCATTTCAAACCACACCATTGTGTATTCCCTATACGCACTAAAGTGATCCAGTATGAATTTACTGCCTAAAGTAGACTTAGATATGAAAACATATTTGATAAGATTACCAAAATTAGACCCAAAGTCCAATGGGAACAGGGGGACTAATGCAGGTTTAATATCATACATAAGTAATATCAGTTATCTAAGAAAGATAAACATATATTATAAAGATAAATCCATCTCTTGATAACTATGCTGTTTGCTAGTAACAATAATCAGTAAATAAAAAAGGGTAATAGAGTAAAATTAATTTTTAAACTTTACAGCACATTATCCCTTAAGATAAATTTTAAAAAGCTACTCTTGAGCAACAGATTGTCATGCTGGAAAAGTTTGGTGTGTGGTAGAGCATCCACTCCTGTTCCGACTGAAATCCATTTGTGTAATTTTGGGCCCTATGAAAAATTACGAACATTCTTATATTTAAAAAAAAAATGAAATATGTGACCAAATACTGTGTTAATCTAGGCCTCATTCAACCCCATTAACTTCATTGAAGTTGCACAGGGCATAAGTGAATGTAGAATTTGGCCCTCAGTTAGGAATTTAGGGGCTTGGTGTTATGAAGTGCTGAGCATCTCCAGTTCCCAACAGGGTTTTTCAGTACTTTGCTGAATGTGCTCAGCACTTGGCAGGATCAGACCCATAAAGATAAAAGGTCAGTCCTCTATATATTGTGCTCCTGAAACTCCCACTGAAGCAATTTGAATTTTGAGTGTGAAAGGAATGCAAGTCCAAGACCTACGTTTTGGAAATGTATTTACTTTTTCTACTTTAAAAAGCAATAAAATATTACATTTAATAGTAATTGCCAAGTGATAATGCAGAGAAGGCCAGATTGTGCTTAGCTGTACCATAGTCATGCACTGTGGAATAGGACAGAGTAATGATCTCCCCTTGCCCCACTCCTTCCAAAACCGATATTAAAGCTACCCAGAACATAGCTCACAATGTTTAGGGGTATGCAGGAGTTTCACATCAGTGGTTCTTCCCTAGAGAAAATGAGCAAAAACTGGGCAGGCAGTGGGTGAAACTATGGTTCAGCCCCTCCAGGCACCAGCCTAGCCCTTGGAGACAGGGAGATTTCTGCACCCTAGAAAATGGTGTCATAAAATATTCCCCATATGAGAGCTCCCAGAGGCACTAAGTTTGGGGTGCTCCGCATGGGGTGGTAAAGAGCATGCTCTAGTCCAGTGGTTTTCAACCTGTGGTACGCGGACCCCTGCGGGTCCACAGACTATGTCTAAGATTTCCAAAGGGGTCATCCCCTCCATTCGACATTTTTTACGGGTCCACAAATGAAAAAAGGTTGAAAACCACCTCTCTAGTCCCAAATAAATAGGTCTAGTCAGAACTTTTTAAAAAACAAACTCAGCTCTTTTTGATCAATAAAATCAGTAAATGTGTGTATAAAAATAAAATAGTGAGATCAGTCAGAAAAATAAACACTATCTGTCAGAGGTATTGAATAGAAATATAAAGTAAATTGCTGAACATACAACATAATTTAGACTTCTGTTAACAGAAAGCTTTATGGCTAGGATTCAGTCATGTGGCTTATGAACAGCCAAGTACAATACATAGAAAAAATGGTTTACTGTGAAAATTATTCTGATTTGAATGTTTTGCATGTAATTTTTTCCATTCCCCTGTGAATAAAAATTATATATAGCTATGTACAAGATAGTGGGTTTATGTTTTGCACTTAAAATAAATACATTAATGCAAATGAGCTTATTAAGTGGGATTTCAAAGTGAAAAAGGTAATGCAATCAGTAACTTTATGGATTACCCCTTACTGAGATATCAATTATTTTTTAAATCTCTCTTTTCACATGTGCTAGACCACTGGGAACCTGTAATGAATACAGTAAGACTGCGATGAATATAAATCACAAATAGATTTCTTAAATATATCCAGCCTGACTGAATATTTGATTAAAATTTACTAAAAATTTCAATCTTAGGGCTTTATCTAGCTTTGCCTTCTGTGAATGCTAAGAATACTCAGCATCTCCCTGCATCATCAGACAGCTTGGTTTGAAAAATTAAAACAGCTAACCAGATGGCTGCCTGCTGAAAAGTCACCTAGACAAAGCAGTATTAGAAATAAATGTCTAACTTCCAAGACAGCTGAGGCTAACACTTCTCAGAGTTGGACTGAATCCAGAGATTAAAAAGCACTGTTTACATAGACCATAGCATTCCACAACAGCCATTAGAGGATCAATAGTAGAGATAATGGGAATCAACAGGCAGGGGAGATCAAATGGGAAAAAAACTAGGCCTGAATCAAAACCCCAGATACAAACACATCCAGATTTTGGGAGGGGTTGAATCGAATACATATCCAAACTTTTCTATTCAGGTCCATCCCTTTCATTTTGCATGAGTGATAAGGAAAGCTCTATTAATAAGAAAGCTTTTTATGGATGTAATATTTACAAATCTGTTTCAAATGGTAACTTTGAGGATTATCTCAAGACACCACCCTATTAACTCTGAACTGAACAAACTGATTACATTTTAAGGGCGTGGCCTCAAAAGTATGACCATTTTCTTAACAGCATATTTTTCTCAAGACTTCACTTGGCAGATTCCCTAGTGTGAGCTAGAGATCAGCAAAACACTAAATCTGTAGTATCTGGATTTGTTTTGCATGAAGCTAAGACAGAAGATGCACATAGCTTTAATCATCTAAAGTGCCTTTGACTGAATAGTAATGTTGAAATGCCATGAAGAAGTTAATCCCACTCTTATTTATGCAAAACAAACTGTTTCCCTGAAGCAAGCATGAGCATTAGAAACCGGCTGTCACTAATTTTATTCCTTTCCTAAGAATGTTTCTATTCTTAGCCTGTACAATTTTGCCAAGTCACTGTACTGCAGTAAGAGAACTGCACATCTCTCCCAAGACAACAACAACAAACTGCACTGGATTTCTGTAACCTTTCAAACAAAATCCAGTGCCTGAGTGTGTACTTAATTCATATGAAACCACAGATGGTGATTTGTTCTCTATGGATAAAATTCTGAGCAGAGAGCAGCATAGCACCTACCCATTATAGGGTTTAAGAGGGACATTAGTTGTGCACATAGGCCTTGTGCTGGCCCTAAATACAGGGGTGAATTTCACCCTATCTCCATGCTGAAATTGGTGCAATGACGTTTGTGCTTCTAAGGCCAAAATTTCAAAACCTGAACTGATTTTTGGCACAAAAAAGGAGACACCTGAATTATGTATACTTTGGGAACAAAACACTACAGTTACAAAACTGTGCCTGCAATCCTAATTTTGTGAGTAAAAAGCAGGGAGGTCCCATTAAGACTAGGATGAAAATCAGGCCATTTAACTGTGAATGCACCACTCTTTTTCTTTGGCTTTAGTCCTAGTCTCCCTGCCGGGAGAATTGGTGAAGGAAAACAGGTTTGATCTGCTCCAAATTTAAGATGTGATGGTCCCATTCAGTTGTGCTGATGGAGGGGAAGTGGGAATAAATAGTATGGGGACATGGAATGGGAAAGTCATAGCTTCAGTGCACGTATTTCTAACTCTCAACGCCGTCAGCTGCAATTCAATGGAGTTTGAGGTTGAGAAGACAGTTTGCTGGAAGTGGCAGGCCTATGGTGGTAGCCTTTTATTGCAGCAGGTTCACTCGGGGGCTGGGCTTAAACAAAGTATTAACTCCTGCTCTGTATATGGGCCTGGATCCACAAAGGGATTTAGGCACCTCGAAAATCACAGGAACAACAATGCAATCCACAAAGCCTGAGTTAGGTGGCTTCCTATACTCCCTGGGTTCTCTATACAATGTATCAGGAGAGATAGGTGTCTAAGAATGTGATCCACAAAAGCCAGCACGCTAGGCAGGGAGCCACCTAAGCTAGCCAATGGAAGATGTGAAGGAGAGGGGTATATCTAAGCCCCATCCCTTTCACGGAGACAGGCGCCCAAATCCAGGCTGCAGGGAGGTCCCTATCTGCTTGTGATTCACAGCCAGGAACCCTCTCCTGGAGTCAGTTGGCTAAGGTACCTAAGTTGTTTCTTGTGAGAATGAGTTAGGACCCTGCTTCACTCCACACACAATGGTTGGAGGAGGAGGAAGAGATGCCCACCTAATAGCTTTTAGCTCAGTGCTTAGAGCATTTAAATACATCAGTAGTCATTGGGCCAGAGAGAGAGCAAGAGAGAGAATGACTCTATAGGCTGATGGATAGAGGACTTATCCAGGAGCTGGGAGACCCTGGGGCCAGTTCCCCTGCTCCATTGACTCTTTAATTATTTATCCACAGTGGAACAGCTTCCGTAGGAGAGACTGAAGAAGCCCCATACCAAAATATCCCATAGCCTTGGTCTCACACATCCCAGGTGAGTTCTCTAACCATTGGGCTAAAATTTATAAGGTAGGTAATAGCACTCCCACCTCCTCCTCCAGCCAAATTCTAAATGAGATTCGATCCAACAGATGGCCTCTGAGCACGCCCACTGGATCAGGCTCCATAGGTGAGAAAGATGCTTCTCTTCCTAGCTTTCCCTGGTTTGTGGATTGCTCTGGGGATTAGGCAGGACATTGGTGTGAGGCAGCAGTACACGTGCCAAGAGACAAAACTTAGGTGCCGAGGCAACTTTTACAGTGAAAGTTTTGGCTTAGAGTGAATTTAAGCACCTATAGTGCATATCTGTGCTTTAATTCATAATTTTTTTGTGAGGGGAGACCTAAAATAGTGTGAAGTAAAAATTCTAATTACCAAAAGGAATAGCTAAGACCTAGCAAAGGGGGGAGGTCTCAGAGCCCAGGCTTCACCCCAAGTGGGAACATCTACACTGCTATTTTTAGCCTCAGAGCGTGAGCCCTGCAAGCTGATCCACGCTCTGAGATTCGCTGCTGCAATGTAGACGTACCCCTAAACTGTTTGTGCCTGAGTTTCCCCATCTAATCAAAGGGGGCGGTAGCTATAATACCTACCTCACAGAGACATTTGAACATCAGTTAGTATTTGTTATTACTCTTCAAAGTGATATCCTCAGTCAGGACACAGATAAGAGATGCCGCTGATCAATGACTTTCACTACTGAATGCATTTGTGTTTCACTGTATTTGATTGGACAAACTACTTAAGATTCTTCCATTCCTCTACTGATTGAGCTGTACATTTATGAAGCAGCATGTTAGGGTAGCATTCCCAGTGTCAGGCTAGAGCAGGGGTGGGCAAACTTTTTGGCCCGAGGGCCACATCTGAGTATGGAAATTGTATGGCGGGCCATGAATGCTCATGAAATTGGGGGGTGCGGGAGGGGGTGAGGGCTCTCGGGTTGGGCCAGAAATGAGGAGTTCAGGGTGTGGGAGGGGGCTCCGGACTGGGGCAGAGGGTTGGTGTGCAGGATGGGGGGGGGGGGGGAAGGGCTCCAGCTGGGGGTGTGAGCTCTGGGGTGGGAGTGGGGCTGGGACCGAGGGGCTCAGAGGGCAAGAGGGAGATCAGGGCTAGGGCAGGGGGTTGGGGCACAGGAGGGGGTCAGGGGTACAGGCTCCGGGCAGCGCTTACCTCAAGCAGCTTCCAGAAGCAGCGGTATGTCCCTGCTCCGGCTCCTACGTGGAGGCGTGGCCAGGCAGCTCTGCATGCTGCCCCGTCCGCAGGCACAGCCCTTGCAGCTCCCAATTTGCCACAGTTCCTGGCCAATGGGAGCTGCAGGGGCAGCGCTTGGGGCGGGGGCAGCGTGCAGAGCCCCCTGGCTGCCCCTACACATAGGAGCCAGAGGGGAACATGTCGCTGCTTCCGGGAGCCACACGGAGCCATGGAACGCACGGAGCGAGGCAAGCCCCGGACCAGCTCCCCGGCAAGAACTTGAGGGCTGGATTAAAATATCTGAAGGGCTGGATGTGGCCCCCGGGCTGTAGTTTGCCCACCCCTGGTCTAGCTGCTGTCCATGCTACCCCCAGCTACACTGCTATTTTTAGCATGTTTGCTTGAGCTGAGCTAGCACATCTGTCTATCTACATTGGGAAGCGGGGTCCCAGCTGCAGTGTAGACATATTCTTAGAGAGAAAGCATTGTGTGCAGTCTTTCAATTGTGCTTTTGAATTAACTACTGCCTTGGGTTTTTATTTCATCTTTTTCCACTTGTAATCTTGGTAATTAAGCCTCTCTCTCCTCCTTCTTGTTTCCCGAGGTTGACTAGTGCTGCCCAATATATAGGGGTTTGTGTTTATAGCAGAAGTGCCGAACCATTCATCATGTATGTATATCTGTTTCTTTCTTTTCTCTATTGACTGGCGTCCTCTTCCATCTTTTTATTCCTTTTGCTATACGGTAGAAGAGGAAGCCTCTTGATAATCCTGTCTGGGGAATCATACTGCTGTATATGCAGAAGCCAAAGGATCAATATGAGAATGGAATAGAGTGCTTTTAAACAAGCAGTAGAGTGCTTTTTAACAAGCAAGGTCTTATAGGATTGTTGCTGTAATAAAAACTCTACTCTCTCCAGACACGTTGGCTGGGTTGGGGCTGCTAAGGAGGCTAGGTTGTAAGATCAGGGAAGTGCAGAACAGATGTGCTTATGTCAGAAGAAAGGGCATTCTCTTTTGATTTTTTTCTTGATGTTGCTTTTTTTAGTTTATTGAGATTACAAGAATAAAATTCTAGGGTTTTGTAAGTCAGGGACTGATCTTTCCAGCTGTTCTGCCTCCTACAACTAGAACACAGGACTTCTTTGTTTAAAAGGAGGATTAACATTTGCATAAGAGTGCAGGGAGCACAAACTTTTAAACAAGGCATTCGTTCCTTAATAGGAAAGTATAAATTTAGCTAATAATGTATTAAAGAGCCCAGCCTTGCAGTTCCTTTCTTAGGCCTGGTCTACACTAGGGCGGGGAGGGGGGGCGAGCTAAGTTGGTCTAAGTTATACAACTTCAGCTATGAAAATAGCGTAGCTGAAGTCGATGTACTTAGAGCTACTTACCACGGTGTCTTCACTGTGGTAGGTCGACTCCTGACGCTCCCCCGTCGACTCTGCGTATGCTTCTCGCTCCGATGGAGTGCCGGAGTCGACGGGAGAGCGCTCGGCGGTCGATTTATCGCATCTTCACTAGATGTGATAAATCGACCCCCACTGGATCGATCGCTCTGGAGGTAAGTATAGACATGCCCTTAGAAAAAATACGATTGTTACTTACATAACATTTTTGGCACCATAAATATACAGTAGGCTTAAAAATATAGTTAAGTCCTATTTCTTATTCCAAATGCAATCTCTAATGGCTCAAGAAAGTGAAGACATATTAAAAAAGCCAAAATAACCCCAACTTTACTATATTTAAAAATATTAGCATTTTTAGGCCAATCTCGTGACTTCTTTTTTAAATGCCTGTGGTTGGAAATACCGGAGCTTACAATGTAAACAGCCTAAGTCAGGCCCAAAATATTAAAGTAGACAAAAAAATAATTAGAAAAGTCACTTCTTGATTCTTTCCGGAAATGTGGCCCACTGTCGCCACCTTTGCTGTTTTACCTTGCTGGGAACTTGAGTGCTGAGTTCCAACTGGAACTTTGCAGCAAAACCCAGCACGCTTGCACTTAATGGCCTCTTGTATGGAAGATTCCATCTTCAGGGACACTTTAAACTTGCTTTTAAAGGAATGAGAATGCTTTAATAATAAAAAATAAAAGGAAATAAATTACAAGTACTTTGGCAATGAGGCAAAATGCAGGCAGAGAGCCTAGAAGGGGCAGGCGCTGAGATTGTTGTGCCGGGAGTATAAAGTAAGTAATTAGGAATAAAAGCTCTTCCACTAACAGCCTCACACAGACCTCATCCATCACAGAAACCTCAGGAGGATGTAGGGGGATATACGAGTCATCAATGGCCCACACAGGTAAATAGACCAAATTAATTTAATGCAGGAATGCCTGTAGGTGAAACCCTAAAATTACATTTTAGACACTAACTGTTAAATAAATATTGTGCAGATCAGCTGTGGAAAGGCAGGACCCAGTCATGCAGCTCTTACTCACAGTAGTAGGGACAAACAGTATCAAACCTGGACACTGTATCATCAAGTGTAACTTTTTCTCATGGTGCCTGTCTTATTTCGTCTTTCCCCAGGCATGTCATTCATCATAAAATGATGATTCCTATTAACCAGTACACTAAAACATTATTCTACTTGTAAAGGGTAAACATCAATGTTTTTAAGAAGCTAGCACACTATCAATGCATTTACTAAGGTATTTATAAAAATGCTAGTGCCAGGAATAAATGGTGTCCCTAATAACTCACACCTGCTTACATAAAAGCACTTGGCTAAGCCACTAATTTTTCTGAAATTGGATTTTTTCCCTTTGACGCATTTTTCCCTTTGACTCTGTACTTTAAATAGTGGAAAATCTGAATCAAGATTCCTTCCCCTTCCAGTGACTACCAAAAGACTAAGTCAGCTTTAGTCTCTGTGCACTATCACCCTCGGGAGCCAAGCATTTTCAGTGTTGTTACAAGCAAAGGGGAAAAAAATTACCTCATAGTTTCAGGGTGGATTATTTCCACTCCTAAACTAAAAGTTTTAACAGAACCTCTTGCTCCTTTAGGTTCCAGATTCCAAGGACACAGTCATCTTCATCTCAATAAAATCTTATAAGATAAGATTATTTTTACACTATGCTTCCAAATGAGGAAATCCAGACCAAAAGTTGCTAGGACTAGCAGCAAACATTTATTAAAATGCAGCAGTTCAGTCTGGCTTCTCAAAGGAAAAGATGCCTACATTTATTTATGTAATTATTTATTAAATTGTTTTAAGATTTACTGAATGTACTAATCCATGTCTCTTGAGCTCACGTACAATACCATTTAAAAGCACACACTGTTGAACTAATGGCCACATTCACTATCCTTCTCAATCAACAAAACTATACCCCTTCGCCAGAGCCCCATTTACCCCTTTCAAACTACATAAGCCTGCAAAATAGATTGGTTTTGCAACATGCTCCGAAGGTCAATAAACCAATGAGCAACAGTTAGTTCCAAATTCAAGGGCCTTCCACAGTAAGGTCGAGCATCAGTAGATCACAAGTGCCAGGGTAAAACATGAGAAGAGAGGCATCCCCTGTAATAAGCTCTGGGCAGACAGATGAGATTTAGCACAAAGTACAAGAAACTAAACATTATTATTTCAGACAAAGTGTTTAAAGAGGAGCCTTATAATGAGGAAGAGTATCTGGAGCTCTGAAGGTAGCTGAAGACAGCAATTTCAAAGAAACCTGAGATTTATGCGAGTATCCTATAATTCAATTTCCAGGAACCTAGAGTTGCTGTAAATTGAGTTTGCAAAATAATTTTTTAGTTTTAACTCAGCTTTTGATGTTCTGACACTGATTGCTGTTCCATTATCGGTATTAAAAGGACAATCAAAGTAGATCAGTGCAGCATCTGCAGGTCCAGTCCTGCTCTAACAGAAGTCAAAATTCTACTGTCATCAATGGGAGGAGAATCAGGCTGCAGTTCTTCTGTATAAAAGTATTTCAGTTGCTCCCGTACATCAGTCTGATTACAGTTCATGCTTCTCGAAAAAGGAAAGGCTTCATTATGACTACTTAGAAATTTTTCACCATCAGTATACTAATTAGACCTCTACCCCGATATAACGCTGTCCTCAGGAGCCAAAAAATCTTACCGCGTTATAGGTGAAACCGTGTTATATTGAACTTGCTTTGATCCACCGGAGCGCACAGCTCCGCCCCCCCGGAGCGCTGCTTTACCACGTTATATCCGAATTCATGTTATATAGGGTCGCGTTATATTGGGATAAAGGTGTATAGGGCAATATCATTAAATGAAGAAAATATTATCATCATTAGTTAGGCTTAAGGACCCAGTCATGCAAGGTGCTGAGAATAAGCAGGATCTGAGCGTGATCAGCACTTTGCAGGATCAGTCCTAATTCACAACAAAATTCCACACCAGAACCTTCAGTACGTTGCATGAACTTTCTTTCCAAGCTATGAGATTTTACATAGTCCAATTCATGTAAATGATTCCAAGGGCTTAGTAAGGAGGTTCAGGTCTATGCTAGGTCATCATTCAGAAGATATCATAAAAAAAACTTACTGCCTTCTTTTCCTCTTCTTTATTTGGATCATCCAGATAAGAAAGTACAAAGTCAATTCGTCGGACACCATCCCTGAAGAAAACAGAATCTTTGCTTTGGTGTCTCTTGTTAATCTGTGGAGAACATAAGGAACACAATTAAAAACCAAATCTTGTTATTGCTCCGAAACCAGGCAGAGGAGAGAATTGTTTCCTCAGTTTGGTTCAGTTCTTCAGTCTTTTCAGACCTGAAGAGATTTGAACTCAGGTGAAATTTCAACAACAGCTCCACCTGTTATATGGGAGTTATGAAGTGATCTCAAAACTGGCTGCACACATGCATGGCCCATCCACATACCTTATGTGTCACAAATGTTATATACACTACAATATACAATGAAACACATTAGTATAGCAATACTTGGCAATACTACTATAGTTAAAGGTCACTCACAATCTTCTGAAATGCCTCTTTTCAGTTTAACACTTTTCTGCAAAAATGAACATGGTAAGTGCTTCAGTGTCAGAGAGTATGATGCCCACTGTAAAATATTAGCATGCCCCTTTAAACAAAGACAAACAAGGGCACAGTTTAAAAACCTGAAAGCAGGTGGCACTACAGCAACTCTGAAAGTAATAAGAATGAGGAGTACTTGTGGCACCTTATAGACTAACAAATTTATTTGGGCATAAGCTTTCGTGGACTAACTGAAGTGGGTTTTAGCACACAAAAGCTTATGCCAAAATAAATTTGTGAGTCTATAAGGTGCCACAAGTACTCCTCATTCTTTTTTGCTGATACAGACAAACACGGCTACCACTGTGAAATCTGAAAGTAAAGAAAGTCCATGCACTTTCCATTTCACAACAAGGCTCATTAAAGCAGCAGTTGTCCAGAAACATTGCTAAGCAACAATACTTAGATGATCACATATATAATTGGACCACAAAGAACATATGGGTTACATTTAACAGGTTACATAATTTATTACTTGCTTCCTTTAAAAAAAAAATCTCCTAGACCAATGGACCAGGAAAGCAGGGAAACTGTACTTTAAAGAAAAAATCTAACAGTTAATTTCATATTTTCATTTGCAGGATGCTAGAATGGCATAAATCTCTCTCAGTGTAAGTGAGCTACTGAATTTATACTTTCAAGTTAATAAAGATCACTACTTCAGCATGTCTGCTCTTGCCAATACTGTTAGGCTTGGATAATCCCATACAACATTTTGTCTAGAAACAACAACTTTTCTAAACAGGATCTTTCTGATTATCCCACTCCAGAAAATCTGCCTTGCCAAAATAAAGCAATCTACACAAGCTGACACTTAGGGCTAAATTCAACCCTGGCCTAAATGGGCTTAGGTGTCATAGACTTCAGTAAGAGTTGCATGTGCTTACACAAGGGCTGAGTTTGGTTTTTAGGGCTCAATTCAACATTTTATTAGAGCTGAAAAAGGAATCATGTACAAAGAAGGTACCGTATGTCATTATTAGCTATAGATCAAATTTTGCCCTAGTTTACACCCCGAAGTACATAAAAAGTTCTCTAAAAACTTGCAACGTAGTTATCTGAGTATGAACTTTGCTCCCAATTAACAAAAGACATGACACAGTGAAGCAAGTTATGACCACAGCCATCCAAGCCACTAGCAGTATCATTCATCACTGTTTTACCCTGAGACGTTGCTTCAGGAACAGATTGTATCTCCTTCCGGTCTGTTGGAACAACCATCAAGGAGTTAGCAAGCATGTTATCCACTTCAAGGACCCAAATCTTGACATTGTTCCAAGCACAGAACTCACAGTGAAGATAGTGAGAATTCTGTGTCCAAATCAAAGGCAAGATATAGCTTCAAGGATATGGGGAGGGGATTAAAACAAGCCCTATATGGCTATAATATATAATCTTTAATTATAATAAAGCTAATGCAGCAACTGGCATTCATCAAGTAAAAATGAGGAGCCCCCAATTTCTTTATTTTATTTCCATAATACTACCTGTTGCTAACTATGAGGTCACTTAAAAAGTCAAGCAGATCAAAACAACAGGCCAAGAAAAGGTCATCAGCACACAAATGTAACAACAAAACCAAGCAGCAGCTCATAAAAAGATCAAGCATCTTTTTCTTAGGCTTACTTTATTTTGGAGTCATGCAGCACACAAAAAGCAAATGGGCAGCTATATAATGCCATATCTGATAAAATTATGCTTCAGGGCATAAACTCATCCTTAAATGGGATCAAGAAAGAGATGTCCCTTATGTTCCACAACATAGAAAAAGTGAATTGAGGGGCTATGTCTTCATTTTTTACTTGTGGTATTGGCAACTGTGAGAGACAGGATAATGGACCAGCTACCAATCATTTGTTCTGATGTAGCAATTTCTATGTTTCTTTAGAATATGCCAACCTTTCAGAGAATTATCGACCATATATTTCAAATTAGAGAAACATACAGTGACAATACAATCTTTTTCAGAACTATTCTTTAATCCCCTCCTGGTCCTCTTGTTCATTAACTAGCAATACTTGCTTTTGTGTATAATAAATACACCAGACCAACTAAGCTAGACTAATTTCTTAGAGAAGAAACATGGGGAGCCTTGGAGAATGATTTTGCATCCACGTACCCCTGAAGACGGAGAAGATCCCAGAAAACATGCAATCCAAGAAAGGGAAGAAAAGACACTTTGGATCTGAGTTTTATGAGTAGCATATGCTTTTCCACGTACAAATAAATATGAGGGTGAATACTTACAGATGCAATTATTGTTATCTACACATATAATACTTGATTTGAATCAGATAGCCATTTAAATAGTATCATTGAATCATAGGACTGGAAGGGACCTTGAAAAGTCATCTAGTCCAGTCCCCTATACTCATGGCAGGACTAAGTATTATCTAGATCATTCCTGGCAGGTGTTTGTCTAACCTGCTCTTAAAAATCCCCAATGATGGAGATTCCACAATCTCCCTAGGCAATTTATTCCAGTGCTTAACCACCCTGACAGTTAGGAAGCTCTTCCTAATGTCCAACTTGAACCTCCCTTGCTGCAAGTTAAGCCCATTGCTTCTTGCCCTATCCTCAGAGGTTAAGAACAACAATTTTTCTCCCTCCTACTTGTAATAACCTTTTATGTACTTGAAGACTGTTATCACATCCCCTCTCAGTCTTCTCTTTTCCAGACTAAACAAACCCAATTTTTTCAATCTTCCCTCATAGGTCATGTTTTCTAGACCTTTAATCATTTTTGTTGCTCTTCTCTGGACTCTCCCCAATTTGTCGACATCTTTCAATTGCACACATACGTATTTGGCCTGAAAAAAGTGCACCAGCAGTATTTTATGCACTCAGAATGGGAAGTCTCTTCTAAAAATCAGGCCCTAGGAGCTAAACTCTGCCTTTAATTACCTGTGTGAAAAGACAGTGGGAGCTGACTACACTGAACAGCATTTGACTCAAATAACCTGATTAAAATCTACACAAACAAAGAAAATCAATCCAATTCTGCAATCCTTAATCAAGCAAAACTTCCACTGAGGTCAGCAGTGTTCAGGTATTACAATACACCTAGGACTATATTTGGCCTTCACTTATAGTGAAATCCACAAGGTTTCACAGGTGAACCAAATTCTGACCACAGTTACATGGTACTGAACATCATTAATTTTTTTCTTGTCCATAAAGTACTGTCAGTTTAGATATCTAAAAATCTTATAATTTCTGTTTGGATCTAATCTAGGATGGGAAAAATACTCATATGAATCTTTCTCTCTCTCAGTCAGCACAAATATATTTATCTGTAACAGTTAGTGGAAGGCCTTATTAAGCACACTAATTATGCCCTTCCACCCTTCTGTTTTTAGAATTTGCAGCAAAAGCAAGACCACTCTTGCCCACTGTGTGCATGTGCGCATTTAGGGGCTCACATATAAAACCACTGTAAAGTAACTTGCATCAGTTGTATATTGAAAAGTAGCAGTTGGACAGATTCATATTTTCTCTTTCTTAACAGTTCTGTTTTTAATTATGGCAGATCAGTTTGATGTGAGACAAACTATCTATTACATTCATTAATATCCTGACTCAATTTAGCAGCTATTATATTATGTGATTTATATGGCTCTTGTAGGAATCTATAACTGAATTACAAGGTACCTCACAAGTGTTACAGATGACTGGTAGAGGCTTATGAAATGATGTCACCCAGAATGTTCATAGTTTACCAGTGCCCACAAGAACCTGATAAATCCAACAATTATAAGAGAGATGAATAGAAACTATTCTTAAAAAAAAAAAAATTATTTCACTTTTTGGTTTCCAATCTTCACCTATAGTAACTCTCCAATGATACATACAGTCCAATAACCTATATGAGAGTGATGTGATTTTATTAAATTTGGACCAGTCAGGTAATTGAGCATTATCACTATCCTATTATTAAGGGCAAAATTTCCCTTTCATGTAATTACGCAAGTGCAAGCCTATTAAAGTTACACTGCTTTAACTGAGTTCATAATTTAACCCTGAATCTTTATTTTCCACCTAACCATCCACCAGAAGTTGGCAGAAGGGACTATGTCTTAACAGCTACTTCAAAGAATGGCCGGGCTAGCAGTATGTTGCAGTGTTCATATAGGTATGAGCTAAAGCCCTATCCCAGGGACTTCAGATCTAAAAAGAAAGGTTATAAACTGGACTAAAATTTGAGTCTGGAATTAAACAAAGCCTGCCCTAGAGCTAAGGACAACTCTAAACAAATTTCACATTCTGTTTTGCCTTGATGCACTAGTGTAAAATGACTAAAAGTTTATTGGTGGGCCCACCCCACTAATTGCAGTCTAAAATCCCACCCATTTAAATCCTGTCACACAACTAAACAGCTTATGTACAAGTCCTGACCACCTCACGCCCTGCCCCAGATCCAAAGCAAACAAACCAGCCACCACTAATACAAGAGGGGAAAGCAAACTGCTGGATGTGGCATCAACCACTGAAAAATCATAACAGAAGGTGCTTTATAAAAATGACTTGACTCTCACCTGGGATTCACACTAAGTGACAGTGACTGTTGTAAATGTTTACTTAACATTAAGTACCCACTAACATGCAGAGTTCTGACCTTAATTTATTCTGTCAAATATCCCTCATTACTGAGGCAAAAAACACACACATTCAATATCATTTACCAGGTGATGTTGTAACAACCACTGATGATTGAACCCTGTATGATTTCAGGCAAATCCTAACATCCTGCATTCCAAGACATTAACATGGAAGGCCTACCTGTCTATGCTGCTGAGTGCACCACTCCCTTTCTAGTGGCAACATAGTAATTCCTCAGCATTCATCCTGCCATTAAACATCTCCCCACCTACGTGTCTACACAGTAGAAGCCAAAGAGGGAACTCTGCTTTGAGCATTCATTTCCACATTTATTTCTAGTCAAAAATCTGTGTGGTCCTTGGGGGGAGCATGTTTTGGAATGTAGTACTTCCCAGCCTTGATTCCCTTCCAACCGTACTACATTCCCTAACATCCCACAGAGCCCCAACATTGCAGACTTGGGACCAAAGACTCAAACTCTGCTCCTCCAATCTATAGTTTTCTAATGTTCCATTTTATTTTCACAGTGTATGGGTACTTTTGGGCACTAAATCAACTGTAATCTAAGAAGTACTTCAGTCATTTTCAAATATTTAGGAAGGACGCCTTATCAATTAGCTTAATCAGTGTTGTACTGTATTGAAGAGCTATAGGATATGAAAATAATTTATAAGTTAACTAGCTAACTATGCCAATAACATTATCCCCACATTTGGTTCTAGGAGTTGTACAATCATTGGCCTCCATTGCCGGAGAAGGCAATAGACAATGTCCATCATCCCTCAGAATTAAAATCTTTATTTCACCTGTCCTAAAATAAATTCAATTTTAGAATATTTTGCAGATTTGTAAGGATAATGTTTAAAAACTGATGATTTAGTGTGTGTTTTTTTATTGCATAGTTATGACTGTCTTACTTCTAGCCTGTTTTGTAGATTTTTATCTCTGAGATAATATAGAAATTTGAAATTAATACACTATAAATAATTTAGTTATTAATTTGTACAAATTAACAATCCACTGCAGAAATATTCCCTGCGGATACTGGAATGCATGAAGATTAAAAAGATCTGAAAGCTGCATTACAGGAATCAGCATTCTAATAATAAGTAAGGATGCGAGTCTGTCACAGAGGTCACGGATTCCGTGATTATCCGGGACTTCTGTGACTTCTGCAGCTGCCGGCACGACTGACCCCAGGGCCACCAGTGCAGCTAGGGCGGCCCCTTGGCCAGCCGCACCGGCCACTGCTGGGGCAGTCTTGGTCTCCCCCACCCATCAGCTCCAGCAAGTCATAGACAGGTCATGGGCCGTGAATTTTTGTTTATTGCCGGTGACTTGTCCATGACTTTTACTAAAAATACCCATGACTAAAACGTAGCCTTAATCATAAAGTGGCTCATAAAGTAAACATAGTTTGCACCAGTAGCTTATTAGGTTTAATTTTTGAATCTGATGTTCATGAAAAAACACCTTTTAAACAGAATTAGCTAAACATTTTCTTAAAACTAAAAGAGAGAGATACTGATTAAAGTTCTTCCACGCTAAAAAAACCCTCTAAAATGAAAGTCATTCCCAAAGAACAAAAACATTCTGTAACGGCACTTACACAGCACATGCAAATGTACATGTGCTCCACCAAAAATCAATGAGCCAATTCATCCCTGGTATAGCTCTCCAGTAACTCCAGTGGAATTATTACACCAGGGATTCATTTAGCATAAGGTTCTGTAGCATTTTCTTGCTGTAAGTAATCAATATAATTTAATTGGTTGTTCTCAGTTTGCCAGGAAAGTGTAATATAAACCTTGTTAAGGCCATGAATGTCCCAATTTCAAGGTTTGCTTCACGCAAGCAGCACAACGTTGCAATAAAGTTTTCAATTTAAAAAATATATGCTTATAAGTATTTCCTGCACGTTCACTACAGTTCTTATGATTTTGAACTACTTAGATACTGAGGGGGTGTGAAGGTACAGTTCAAAGCAGTTTAATGTTTTTGGTCTGAAGTTAAAATACACAGAAAAACTAGGAAGACACAGGGAAACATTTAAACAAAAAACAAACAAAAAAAGAAAAAAACTATGCTAAAAGAGAAAATGTATATTAATGTAAGACACCAGAGCCCAGTGTAAGTAAGCATACAATTCCAGTGCATCTCAGCATGTAATTCTCCATTTATATGTAAACTTTTTTTTTTGCTTTATGACGGGAGTATGTATATCGGGTGTAGTAATGTAGTATATTTGGTGAAGCAAACAAGGAATAGGTTTGAAAATTTTTCAGTATTGATGAGTTGGCATTATACTTATTATTTACAATTTATTGCAATAAGAAACAAGCACATGAAATACCTCAAATTATGTTAGTGATTATTTCTTGATCTTTAACACATTTTAAAGTATCATGCTGACACTGACACAGAACTATTGATCATTATGGTAGGAGGAAACAAACTTACATGGACTAATAACACCAGAATTAGAACACACCCTATATAGATTATTTCATCAAACAAAACAATGAGTAAAAGCATAAAAGAAAAACTTTCCAGTTCTCTCATTTAACATTTTAATTTTGTCCACATTAAGTTATATAATCATTTTCAACTCGCTTGGTTTATGGGTTGCAACCAAACACAACAAGTGCCCATAGGCCAATCTACTATCAGAATACTTCAAATCCACATTTGCTTTCACATACTAGAGAAAACATGATTAGCTTTTGAAGGAGGATGACGTGTTTGAAAAACTGGAAAATTTTCAGGGGGCTGTATTTTGGCACACAATAATAGAAGACACCAAAAATTCATGCAAGGAAGCATGAATATTGCTTGCTGCTTACCACTTGATGATCAGGGATGAGTAAAGAAGTCTCAGTGCTGCTTAGGCCCTGCCAGTGGCATCATGGGAAAGACATAATGTTAGTGATGATGCAAAGGCAGCAGGATGTTTTAAAAGTTATTTCAGCAGAAACAATGAAGTTTGTTTTTGTCAAAAGTTGTGCAGAGTGATTGCTGGATTTCAGCCCCAGGAAACTGTAGATTAACTAAATCATTTCATCATCTTTACTTCTTCAGACAAAACAGGTTGTTTGGATTATAGCCACTGATGTTTTGCATGGTTTAGTAGAACATAGAAATGCATAGTTAACAAGAAGAATACTTTTTAAAAGGTGCCAATCCAATATCTCTAAGATTTTCCATTGTAAAAATGATAATCAGTAAATATTCTGGAACTCATGATAAAGGAAAACCTTATAGAAATAGGCTATTTCCTACTTAATTTTGGAAAGGGTTATTTAGGTCCTTCATCTAGAGTTATTTTTCCCATGTAAACTAGAAGTACAACGTGCACCTCATAATGTAAACAAGTATGATGAGAGAAATGATTTGGTTTCTGATGTGAATAAGGCAAGGTAAATAATGAGAGTAAAGTTAACCACATGCCCCGATCCCACCAGTGTGAATAAGCATTGCTTGCACAAGTGACGGTTTGTGGGATCAAGCCTGTAAAAATGGAAAAAGATAACAATTTGCAAAACAACTGCAGAAAATGCTTTTCTAATAAGTGATAATCCTTTGTGCTGTCATTTTACAAATCTGTTTCCAAAGCTAACTCACAGCATAAAGATGGAGATGAGCAATGGGATGTGGTAGGATATAAAGTGGTGCAGCAACTGCAGAGGATGACACATGATGTGAAAATATGGCAGTTGTCTGCCAACTGGAATTGATGCTGGACAGAGTAGCCTATTTACTTCACATAAAATCCTTGCTTTTTAGTACTGTGCAGTTACAGTATTTCGATAATGGATTTCCCATAACTCATCTTACATAATGTGCATTAAAATAGAGTAAAAAAACAAACAAACAAAAACACCTTGTTGTTAGTCAATTGGAATAAACACAGAATTTTGAAAACTGAAATGAAATTACAATTAAATGAAAATGTTTTTATTATTACTTTTCACTTTTTCATTTACTAGAAATCTGAGAAAAATAAAGAAATATCAATATAATTTATTTAAAGCAAACATAAAAGTTTTGTCTGCATTGAAATTTTAAGTCAAGAAACAAATATTTGTCTTTCTTTACTTTGCTAATGAACTCAATTATTGATATTTTGTTCAAACAACAAAAAAGAAATCCTCATAACAAAGTCCCACCTAGACAACAGTATGTAGATCAATCTGTTTGATGGTTAAAGTGCCTTGATATGCTACCTAGTCTCAATTCTGCATTCAGGACTGATCCTGCTGCTGTTAATGCCAATCCCCATTATTGGCAGCCATGGAAGAAATCTTGAGAAGCACATTAAATCTTTGTAGTTCAGTCTTCAGTGGAAAAGTTTCCCCTGATTACATATTTAATATGTTTAAAAATTCAAAGTACTGTGCTTATTCTTGCTTTTCTTTGTTCCCTTAAGGATTTCAGCCTCTTCAATTGAAAAATGCCCTCCCTTTTCAAGTTTGCACAATTCCACTAGCTCTCCCTTTTGAGTTTATTTTCTGCATTCGCACTCAAACATTTTTCATCTCCTCCATGATCAGTTTTAGGCCCCATACCACCCTTTATTTGGCTTCTGCAGCTGCTTTGTTTTAATAAAATCTTGACTTTAAAAAAAAAACGGAGATAAAATAATTGTACAGAACAAAGCTGAAACAGAGTAGGATGAAGCCAACAACTCAGTGTAGTCAGCAGGGTTACCAACTGTCTAATCACACAAACCCAAACACACTTGCCCCGCCCCCTGGCCTGCCCCTTCCCCGAGGCCTTGGCCTTGGCCTCAGCCTGCTCACTCCATCCCCCTCCCTCCCTCGCTCACTCTCCCCCATCCTCCATCACTTTCACCAGGCTGGGGCAGGGGGTTGGGGTGTGGGAAGGGGTGTGGACTCTGGGCGGGGGGGGGGGGGGGGAAGGGTTCGGAGTGTGGAAGGGGGCTCCGGGCTGAGCCTGGGGCAGGGGATTGGGGTGCAGAAGGGGGTGTGGTGTGCAAGCTCTGGGAGGGAGTTTGGGTACCATAGGGGGCTCAGGGCTGGGGCAGAGGGTTGGGGTGCCGGAGGGGGATGATTTGGGTACCAGAGGGGGCTCAGGGCTGGGGCAGAGGGTTGGGGTGCCGGAGGGGGATGAGGCCTCTGGCTGGGAGTGCAGGGTCTGGGGTGGGACTGGGGTGAGGCGTTTCGGGTGCATGAGTGGGCTCTGGGCTGGGGCCAAGTGGTTTGGGGTACAGGAGGGGGCTCCAGGCTGGAGCCAAGGGGTTTGGAGTGTGGGAGGGGGCTCAGGGCTGGGGCAGGGGTGCAGGGTCTGGGAGGGAGTTAGGGTGCAGGAGGGGGTTCCAACCTGGAGCAGGGAGTTCGGGGTGTGGGCTCCGGCTGGGCGGCACTTACCTCAGGTGGCTCCCGGTCGGCGGCACAGCAGGGCTAAGGCAGGCTCCCTGCCTGCCCTGGCTCCACGCTGCTCCCGGAAGCAGCTGGCATGTCTGGCCCCTAGGCAGTGGCATGGCCAGGTGGCTCTGCGTGGTGCGCACAGCCAGCACCTGGAAGTGCCGCCCCAACAGCTCCCATTGGCCGCAGTTCCTGACCAATGGGAGCTGCAGAGTCGGCGCTGAGGGCGGGGGCAGCTCACGGCGCCCCCTGCCTCTCCTCTAGGGGCCGCAGGAATGTGACTGCTGGCCCCTAGAGGAGGGGAGTGGCGCGGGGCCAGGACAGGCAGGGAGCCTGCCTTAGCCCCGCTGCATTGCCAGACTTTCAGCACCTAAAATCTCCCGGTTTGGCTTCAGTAGCCTCCAGGAGATAGGGCCTGATTCCGAGAGACTCCCGGTGAAACTGGGAGGGTTGACGACCCTAGTAGTCAGGTCCTTAGAAACACACACATATAATTTAAAAGACTTTCTCATCAAGCTGGGGACCTGAGTCTGTTCTCATGGCACGCTGGTGTAAAACATGAATAATTTCACTGACATTACTGGAGTTCAGAAGTGTCAAACTGGTCAGAGAGATGAAATACCCTCTCCTCATATACTTAATTTGCAAGATCTTTTGCATAGATCTTATCACCTGTCTGTGCACGTTGCCTTGGCACTGTCACTATACAAACAATAATAACAGGAAGAAATATGAATGGGGTTTTCTGTCAGAACTGGCTCACACTGAAGTTAAAGCTAAAATTTCCATTGACTTCAGTGGCAGCAGAATTAGCCCAATGCTGAGTGCTTTAGAAATCTGACCTTCTATACATTTTCTGTACTCAATATGTATACAGTATTCCTCTAGCAATGTTTCACTGATGCATTTGGTACAATTGTGCAAAAAAAAAAAAAATCAAAAAATTTTAAAATTACAATTTTTAAAATTTTGTTTCCAATTTTTGAAACTGATCTGATTTCACACTTACAAAAAGTGGTATTTTGCATTTTTTCTACTTGAAAATAGGTCTGTCTAAAATGGGAAAGTAATCGGTGTTTGCTATTTCTTTCAGATAAAATTTAACTCATTTTGGGACACGTACCTAAAGGTGCTGACCACCTGCAGCTCACATTGAAGTCAGTGGGCCGGGCCAGACACTCAACTGGTGTAAATTGTGTAGCGTCGTTATCTACAATGGAACGATGGCAGTTTAAACTAGCTAATGATCTGGTTTAATAAGAGATGATGGCGCTGAGAGCCTTTCATGATGGAAATTTTAATTTCACAAAAACTTCACAAAAGACAAAATTTCTTACACATAAAATCACCCAAAATGATGAACATTTTGGAGCATAAATTTGCAAAAAAAATTCTCATCACTTTCAACAGCTCTAACAGGTTCACCACCTGATTTATGTGAGTAATGCCATTGCCTTCTATGGTGGTGAGGAACTTGAAAAAACCCAACAAACCAAAAAAATGCTATGTTCAAGTATCATTAATCCCTTAATTGAATCTATAGTAGCAGATAGACAAAGATTAGACTAAAGCTCCATCTGTAACCTACCCAAGTATACATATTGTGCAGATATCACAGAGGGCAAAGAACTGTGGTTGATTTGATTTCCCCTGTGCTACAATACCTGGTTTACTAATTGGTCATTCATTAAAAAATTCCATTTAAACTTCCCTTCTAACTCCAAAAATTTGGACTGTTTTTCTTTTGTGCCCTTTTCTCCTCTATTTCTGAAGTTAAAGAATTGGAAAGCAATAAAGTCAGTGATTCTCTGCTGCCTCACAATTTGTGTCATCAATTGCACCCGTGAAAAGTGATGTAAAATGCTACCAAATTGGAATGGTAGCATTTTACATTCACTTTCCACCATCTTTGCACTCATCTAAGTGACGAGATAGGATAAAATGCATCAGAGAATCAGGCTCATTATAACTTAAATCAGCTCTGTTTGTCACTTGTTTGAGTGCTTTAGAGTTATTTATGTATATCTTGGAGATTTAAGGATAACCGAGGTAAGATCCCCTGAGCGTCTGCCAAGCAGTCTATTTACAAAGATTAACGTTGGACGCGACTGGTAGGCAGGGTTATATTCTAATCCATGCTATGATTGCATCCAGTCTCAGATGACAGACCCATAGAAAGCAATTTGAAACACTGTCCTCCCTACTGCAGCTATTTACAAGAATTCCTGTCCTTTCCTCCCCAATCGGCTGTTTTCTGGCAACTGCTAAGATCTTCTTCTCCCATTGCACTGAAGGCATACTGAGAGATTCAGGGAATTTAGTGCCTGTCATTTGAAAACTACTGGTCTGAATTTAAGAAAGGGCACGTTCTGCACAATATCAAACCCCCATAAACACTGTGAATTAGAAAGTTCCACTCAAATGTTACCGGGCTTGCATCCTGCTTGGGAGAGACTGAGAAAAGAAGCAGATCAAGCAAGACTCCCCCGCCCCCCAAATAAAGTACCCAGTGAAATGAGAGGGGAAGAAATAGGGAAGTAATGTCAAAGTAGGTCACAAATGCAGGGAGATTGGAAAAATAAGAACAGAGTGGGTAAGAAAGAAAAAATAAATATTGTAGATTTTTGTTGCCAGATGAGCTTCTGAGTTGTTTTTTATTTTATTTTTTGAGCTGTTTATAGTTTTGTTTTGTGTTTTTAATTAAATCATCCTTTGATAAAAGTACTGGTATAAATTACAGGGGGAAAATCACTCCATACGAATGCAACCCCTCCCTCAAATAAACCAAAACCAAATGAGATTATCCTTTCATAATAAAACCTAAAATCTAACAGCTCATCTTGATGACTGTCCAAAAACAAACCCATAGGTTACTCTTCCACAGCGATCATGGGTTGGTCATGCTGTCCCTGTAATGTGCACCTCTGGGTACGTCCAGACTACCCGCCGTATCAGCGGGTAGCGATCGATTTATCGGGGATCACGATATATCGATCCCCGAACGCGCTCCCCGTCGACTCCGGAACTCCACCGGAGCAAGCGGCGGTAGCGGAGTCGACAGGGGAGCCGCGGCCGTCGATCTCGCACCGTGAGGACGGGAGGTAAGTCAGAATAAGATATGTCGACTTCAGCTACGATATTCCCGTAGCTGAAGTTGCGTATCTTACATCGAAGGTGTAGACCAGGCCTCTGTTCCCTTCCAAACAAAACAGACAGCCCAAGGGGAGTGATGTTTTGATATGCTTGCAAACTAAACCAAATCAAAGCTGATAGGTCTAATGTAAGGAGTATGCTGTCTTCTCATTTCTCCTTTAATGTTATGATTTAATTCCTTTCTCTAAACCCCTTTGCATTGTGCCTTTAAGTGGGACCATTAATATTTTCCTACTGTAACAATTTTTGAGGGACCAGTGCAAAGAAAATGGAAGCAACTCTGTGTAAGCCTTTTAGTGATAGGAACAGAGATTTCACCACCTAAATGGTTTAGCAGTAGTAGCAAAAGGCCTATCAATGCCCAAAGTTTGAAGGATATTGTTTCAGCTTAGTAGCTCATAGCAAGCATGTGAATATATTCCTAGGGCACATATTTCTGTTGCTGTGACACCTGAAACTCTTGGGGGATTAGATGTCCCAAGCATCCCCTAAAAATCATTAAACCATTATAAAAAATGAATGTCATCTTCAATATTGTCTTTTTAGATTTTTTTTTAAACCTGAATTAAAAAATAGGGAACATACACTTCCCTCTCTTTAAGTAAACAATGTACTGTATATACTTAAATGAGATACTGTGAGCTTTGTTAAACAAATTATATCTTTTGTTATTTCATTACATGGAACTGTACACCATTATACTGAACAGATGGGCTCACATGTCCAAATTAGACAATTTCCTTTATCCTTTTCATAACCAAGTTCAATAGCTGTATCTCAAATAATTCCTAGGGCACAGGAATGCAAATATGCCTTTTGTCTCTTTAACAGGCCAATATCATAAGGTTTTGTAACATATAGCAATGTGCTGTGTTATCCTGTGTTGTGCTTATACAGAAACATTGTGTTTTCCCAATTGCCAAGACACTGCACTGTGGTTCTCATTTCAGATTGATATTGGAAATACTTACAGTTGAAATTGCACGCCATATTTTTAATGTTGATATACTGTAACACTCTTTTGCAAGATTCAATATATAATCATGCTATGTACAGGAACAATATTAAGGTAGGATTTGCTCATCACAAAACCAGTGAAGGAAGAAAGTGTTTGCATAGATAATATTATAAGTATTTAAATCAGGTTAGACAAACTAATGTCAATACATCTAAAGCCATACTATTAATCCAGATTAATTCCATCTCCCAAAGCGGTGCTCCCCTTCCTGTCTACAACTGATGTACACAAACTTGAAAAGTGAATGGCACATATCCTGTATCTTACCTCAGAGTTGCTTGGAAGTTCTGATTCTGTGTTTGAAATAGTTTCACACAAAGGTCCATTGCTATCTTCCCCTAAAGGGTGCAGGGAAAAAAAAAAATCACATCAAAATATGTATTTCCTATTTAAAACCTTTTTATATTTGAAAGTGTAAGTGAAGCAAAAATTCAATGCATCAAGCTAAAAATACTAATTTTACATTAAAAAAAATCAAAAGCCAAAGCTGGGAAATAGTTGTACTTCTCAACAACAACCAGAAACTTCCTTCACAGATGATTCCTGTAGCCTCGGAGACAAAATACTCCAAGTGTTGTGCTCAAGTTCCACTAGCTCGTTGTAACCTTGCAGTCACAGAAATAAATTTAACTCTGATAAATGAATGTCAGAAATCTCAGAAGATAAAATCCATTCTTGCATGGAATGTCTAATAGGATCATATCTATAAGGGTCACACATTGAGAACCCTGCTGCCTGAGTTCTGAAAATTCAATTTTCCCTGAGGATGTTAGCTAGAAATTGAAATTGGCCTGTCATTGTTGGGGAATCAATAGAGTACAGCTCTGAAACTTCACAAGAGGTCTTTTTGAATCACAGATGCCTGTGTAATGGAGATATGGCGAGAGACTCAGGAGGGGTAACTACAGCTCAGATTACCAAACTCCTTGTTTAAAAAAAAAGGAAAAGGGACTTCATGGTGTTACTTTGACAGCAGCACTGATCGCTAGCATTACCTACCACATGTATACTCAGCCCACAATACTAGTGCTTGGTGTTGATATCACTGTCATCTATCGCACCCACACCTGTGATTGAACTAGAATACCAGAATGACTGACTGCCTCTCCTTGCTAGATGCTCTGCAAGGGCAGAGTTAATAAATATCACTATGGAGTTAGGGTTTATATTGGCTTTAACTCTAATAAGGAGGCTGTGGACTCTGTCCCTGTTTGAGTTTTTTTCTTTTATTAATGTTTAAAGGTTGCTGACATGTCAACTTTTTTATTATATTCAGGTTTCATTCTAAAAAAATAATAAAATACATTTTATAGAATTTCCTTGTATTAAGAAAAAAAAATGTAGGAAAATAGTGTGTGTTCCACATTCTGCTACTATGAAACTGTTTAGTCATATAGTGAAACAAGTATTCACTATAGGGTTGAAGTGTTGTCAATTCAGCCTTTCACTTTTACAAAGAGGCATTCTTGCACAAGGTTAACAAGACGGTTTGTTTTTGGCTGTCCATGGAAAAATATGCCTTTAAAAGAAACAAGAGAAATAAGAGAATTATTTGATCCACACATTGGAGCATTTATAGAGAGGGAAGATCATCATCATTTCCCTCCATTTCCAAGAACATAGATGTGCACAGGGTCTGATTTTCAGAGGTGCTGAGCACTTGTAACTCCCATTCATTTGAATTTAGCTGTGGGGGCTTAGCACATCTAAAATCAAGCCTATGCATTTTACCAGAAGCGCTTGAAGAAACACACAGACAAACATGTATTTCACTGAGTTGCTCTACAAGACGGAACGACAATTCACATCAAGTGCTGCATTATCAGCCTTTTTCCTTTCCACAAACTGTTCCAAATCTCAGTGTTGGTTTATTTGTGTATTTTTTTTCCTCACTAGTGTAAACCAAGTAACAAATCTATTACACTTATAGTGCCTGCAAACGTATCCATATCTGATTACAAAATCTCATCTGGCACTCATCTGGTTTTCTCCAAAAGTTATGATAAGCAAGTCAGGGTAAAAATAAATTCTTTACTTTATCTTTAAGAGCAAACTTAATGCTCTTAAAGTAATGTGTGTCCATTTAAGCTTGTTTCTAAAATATATTCTTTATATTTTCACCATCTAAGGTGAGGAGATACTAAACAACGGATACATTAATTTACTATAACATCCCGAAGCTTCCCCATAAAACGTTATCTGAGACTTGGTCTACACTCAACATTTAGGTCGACATAGCTATGTCAGGCAGGGGTGTAAAAAATCCAACCTACCCCCAGTGTATATGCAGCTATGTCAATGGAAGAATGCTGCCACTGACCGAGTCACTGTCATTCAGGGAGGTGTTGTTCCCACAGTGTTGGTGCAAGCTATGTCTATACGATTCAGTTATGCCAGCATAGTTAAATTTGCAGTTACATATTTGCACAATTTGCACATACAAATATGGTTTGTGTACCCATATTTGGAGATCTGCACATGCACGTTTGTTGATGCAAATTTACAGGCCAAGTGTTAAGGCATCCTTGAAAATTCAGCTCAGGAGTAATAGGATTATTTTCTTCCTTTCATATCCCACTATCCCTTAGGTACCACTTTGAGTACTAGCCAAAACTGTGCTCTTCTCAAAATAGAGGTTCATAATTCCTGTGGTGAATATTTGTTTCAAAACAATAACCCTAGATTTTCAGAAGTATAGACAAGGAAAAAGGCTTCAGCGCTGACGTTTTAATTCAGTACATCTTCAGCACAGCACAAATACTCAACACACAACAGAAAACAGACCTGCACTTAACATGAGAGGCATGTCACAAAAAAGGACATTTGACTGCTTGATAGTTGTTGATAACAAGTAATTAGTATTCTTATATTTGTCCCATTTATTTGAAAAACAAAGCTGTTCATATCACAAAATACCTAAAGAAAGCTGGAACTTTAGACAATGACAGTCTGGGATGAAAGCCTTACAATTTTTAATCATGTTGTATTATCATGAATGTAGAACAGGAGAGTTTAACGTTAAATTCAAGGGAAACTATAACTCAGAATTGTAATATTGAACTGACCTATCAGTAATGTAGCTGATTACATATGCTGGGAGTGAAAAGAGTTCTATCTGTATTTGGCAGTATTTGCATTTAAAAAAAAGTGTCTTTCCTCAATAGTATTAATAAGGACAATCTCTATTTCCAATCAAGAATTTACATTAGAATGTATGAGGTACATATTATAAATTTAACATGGTTCCATGTATCTCACTGAGCTATGATCTGGTTTTATGAAATATCTATGACACAACTGATCTAAATTCCAAATGTGAACAAAGAGAGAAACTAAAAGATGACACACAAAAAAAGAGAACAAGGCACATTGCTGGTTAGTACAATACCTGCTGACCTTGATGGCTTGAACTTGGTGAGAACTGCAATATTATCTTTAAGGGAAAAAACATTACAATAAGAACCAAAATCCTGAAAGTCACATCCATTTTATATCATGATACAGTTAGTACAGACCTCTCCTGTTGCAGCAGACAAAGCTGCCATAACCAGAACAAGCCATTAGAGATAAAGGGTTATCAACTGAGCAAACAGCATGATTTTTATAAGACTCCCTCCTAAAATAAAAATCTCTAGTGTACATTTTTGTCCTTCACCCTCT
Source organism: Emys orbicularis (assembly GCF_028017835.1). Classification (NCBI taxonomy): domain Eukaryota; kingdom Metazoa; phylum Chordata; order Testudines; family Emydidae; genus Emys; species Emys orbicularis. The sequence continues at coordinate 89,300,472 of NC_088686.1, read as the reverse complement.
TACACAAGCATCTTATTCAGCAGCCTAAAACAGCATGACAGCCACAACAGCAAGAAAAGGACAGTCACATCTGCAGTAAACATTACTTCCGCTTGCCAAAGATGACAAAAGAGAATGCATTTTTCCACACATACAGAGTACAACCGCAGCAGAGGCCCTGTTTTGCTGTTCAACATTGATTGTCTAATAAAAGTAAACAGAGATCTAAAATGACTGTAGATTCAGAGGAGTATGCAATGAACACATCTATTGGAAAATAAATAGACTCATTCACCTTACAATGCAGAATTCAAGCACATAAATTGCTGTCAGCCTTTGCAATGGCTCAAATAATCACAGGATAAACTACATCTATAGAAATCCACTCTAGAAAGATAAGGACACGTTTCCACATTTAAATATGAGTAAATGTTATTGCCGCTCCATAGTCAGCAACATGGGGTTTCTGAAAGAAATGCCTTCCCACTACGACCACTGTCTCTGATGTCTCTTCAATTGGATACATAATTGAGGCTAAATTTTTCAAAAGCACCTGAGTGATTTAGGACCCTACATCTCATTGTAAGTCAATGAGACTTATGAAAACGGGACTTAGACACTTGAAAATGTTACCCCTGAATCACTATACTCCCTCCCATGGCCAAAACTGTCAGTTTGGTTGTACAAGCAGCCATTGTTTGCAGGAGGTGATAGTAGAAATGTATTGCCAACCAAATCCCAGGGCGTATTTCATTATCTATATGTATGCACACCCATAGAATTTCAGGTTCTTTCCACTTCAGTCACATCCCAGGACAATCAGACTGCTGTAAAATAGCCCATATATAAGTCAACAGTAGGAATAGAATGTGGAGGGCATAGAGCTGCTTTGACACTTTTGTTGGTTTTTAGACAACTTACTGTATATAAAAATAAGGGATTTATTCACTAGGGAGATCAGGTAATATTTTTATTATAAATGTGCAAAATTTCTTAAGTAATTACAGTACAGGACATTAGACATAGCATTCTACATCTTTACTGGAATTACACAAAAGGTCTTCCTTATGTGTGCCAGGCAAAAAAGAAATACAGTAACAAGTAAAAACCCAAAATAAAAGCAATTGCATTTCACATATCTGCATCTAAGAAATGGATTTTTTAGATAATTCAGTGTTTCAAAAACCCAAATATTGGCTTTCTTCTAAAATCTACCTACTCTTCTTAGATCCATCTCATTCCAGAAAGATCACGGACAAAATCCTCAATGGTTTAGACAGCGGTATACTCATATATTTTCTACGTCATCAATAAAGTACTCTTCCAATGACCAACAGGTGAGAGAGTGCAGTGTGGCTGGTAGTCACACATTTGAAAAAGCAGATACATGGGCAGGAGACTAAATGAATGCACTAGACTTAATATGATAACATGGTGAAACCAGGTAAATTCACTCTCATGGCAGGGAGACCCAGCATAGATGGCAGAATATGTTTTTAATTAGCAAGTAAAAAAACAAATGCAAGATAAGAAAATCAAGGAAAAGCATCATAAAATGTAATCTGTTCATTTACCCTGACATGTGTAGTTCAACTGTATTTATAAAGCTTCACAATATACTAGTATACATATGCAATGTATTTTGAAAAAGCAATGAAGCCTTAGTAAGGCAAGACCTCACTGCAGTTATGAACTACACCTCTACCCCGATATAACGCAACCCGATATAACACGAATTCAGATATAACGCGGTAAAGCAGTGCTCCGGGGGGGCAGGGCTGCGCACTCGGGCGGATCAAAGCAAATTCGATATAACGCAGTTTCACCTATAACGCAGTACGATTTTTTGGCTCCCAAGGACAGCATTATATTGGGGTAGAGGTGTATTACATCTTTTCTGAGAAATGAGATGAACTCCATAGGACTAGTGCTACTGCTAGTGCTAGCCTGTGCAAAGTGTAAGCGAGGGACACTACCTTCACCCCCTCCACACTAGCCAGCTGGTCAGCTTCAGAAATGAACATGCTCTGCACTCTGTTTAAGGATGAAATGGCAGCTTTGCTCCCTCAAAGCTCCATAAGATATAATGGGTCAGACCCTGGACTCAATAAGGCTCTGACCGTTCTACGTACCCTTAACTCTGGCATAACCGGGAATTCTCCTGTCACAGGCCACATCACCTTCCTGCCCTACTGTCAAGAGCATACTTACAGGCAGGGACATGACCAGAGTGATGCAGCACTCTACCTGTCTTCACCTGCAATAGAGACCTTTGAGGGAAGGTGTGGCCAGGCATAATTTAGAATAGCCAGAAGTGGGGAAGCATAAAGGTGATTTGAAGGCCTCTTTTCCTTCATCTCCTATCACCCTGACTCATCTGCATCAAGTGAAGTCTTTAGCACAGCTGAGAATCTAGCCCAATGCATCCTCACAGCTCCACTTCACTCCAACCTGGGGCACTGTCTCAGAGGCACAATTAATCCCTACAAAGTTAAGAGAATTACCAGTAAGCTAAAAGTAAGCAAAAAGCTCTTAGTGCCATGTGCAAGCAGCCATAATTTTATTTTACAAAGATACTTTTTTCACTTTCCTATTGGTAACATGGATAAGTTAATATCAACAATGTTACTTAACCCTAATTAATCCTCATAGTTCTCCTGGGAAGTACATTTGTATTATTATCCTCAATTTACAGATGAGTAGACTGTGGCAGAGAGGTAAATGACTGCCCTAAGCCTACAAAGAAAGAGATGCTCAAAACCAGGATTAAGATGCAAGAGCTCCTGATTCCCAGTCCTGTGCTCAGACCTCATCACCTTCTATCAGAAATAACATATGGAAATAATAATACAGGTAAGCCTTGGGACTACTGTCAAGGTAGGCTGCCTTTTATACCTGTTAACTTTAACAGTTAGTTAACTGCCCTTTCCAGTTATCAAAAAACTGCTGGATAAAACATTAGTCTAGTTGCCATATTGATTTGTGAACGTTTAGGGTTTGGGGCAAAACACAGAAGTATGTACACACAATATCTGCCACCCCAGATGCTACCCACTGGACCATCTAATGCAATATCTTGTCTCTGGTCATAATCAGTGTGACGAGTTTGGTCACAGAGACCCCCTTGAGACTGTCATGTGACATGCTGAGATTACCTCTGAGCCCGTTTTCACTGCCAGCTTGGGACTCCAGGACCCTGCCTTGTTGAGACAGACACGCTAGCCTGCAGCCAAAAACTGCTCAGCAGGTCACCTATCTCCAGCACCCAGACACCCAGTTCCCAATGGGATCAAAACCCCAAATAAATCCGTTTTACTCTGTATAAAGCTTATAGAGGGTAAACACATAAATTGTCCGCCCTCTATAACACTGAAAGAGAGATATGCACAGCTGTTTGCTCCCCCAGGTATTAATCACTTACTCTGGGTTTACTCATAGACTTTAAGGTCAGAAGGGACCATTATGATCGGCTCGTCCAGTCTGACCTCCTGCACAACGCAGGCCACAGAATCTCACCCACCCACTCCTGTAAGAAACAAAAGTAATTTTATTAAGTATAAAAAGTAGGATTTAAGTGGTTTGAAATAATAATAGACAGAACAAAGTAAGTTACCAAGCAAAATAAAACAAAACATGCAAGTCTAAGCCTAATACATTAAGAAACGGATTACAGATAAAATCTCACCCTCAGATGTTCCAATAAGCTTCTTTCACAAACTAGACTCCTTCCTAATCTGGGCCCAATCCTTTCCCATGTACAGTCCTTGTTAGTTGAAGCTCTGGTGGTAACTGAGGGATTTCTCATGACTGGCAGCCTCCTTTGTTCTGTTCCACTCCCTTTTATATCTTTGGCACAAGATGGGAATCTTTTGTCTCTCTTTGGGTTCCCACCCTTCCTTCTAAATGGAAAAGCACCAGGTCTGAGATGGGTTCCAGTATCATGTGACATGTTCACATGTCCTGTGAGACTTCATTACTCACTGGCTGGCACACACTTATACAGTGTTCTTTACTTACAAGCAAACAGAGCCATTTACAACCAATTGTCCTAGTCAATGGGAGCCATCAAGCTTCCAAACCACCATTAATGGCCCACACTTTGCATAATTACAATAGGACTTCAGAGTTATACTTCATATTTCTAGCTTCAGATACAAGAATGATACATACATACAAATAGGATGAACACACTCAGTAGATTATAAGCTTTGTAATGATACCTTACAAGAGATCTTTTGCATAAAGCATATTCCAGTTACATTATATTCACAATCATAAGCATAAGAACATAAGAATGGCCTTTGGGTCAGACCAAAGTCCATCCAGCCCAGTATCCTGTCTACATAGAGTGACCCATGCCAGGTGTCCCAGAGGGAGTAAACCTAATGATCAAATGATCTCTCTCCTGCCATCCATCTCCACCCTCTGACAAACAGAGGCTAGGGACACCATTCCTTACCCATCCTGGCTAATAGCCATTAATGGACTTAACCTCCATGAATTTATCTAGTTCTCTTTTAAACCCTGTTATAGTCCTAGCCTTCACAACCACCTCAGGCAAGGAGCTCCACAGGTTGACTGTGCACTGTGTGAAGAAGAACTTCTTTTTATTTGTTTTAAACCTGCTGCCCCTTAATTTCATTTGGTGGCCTCTAGTTCTTATATTATGGGAACAAGTAAATAACTTTTCCTTATTCACTTTCTCCACACCACTCATGATTTTATATACCTCTATCATATCCCCCCTTGTATCCTCTTTTCCAAGCTGAAAAGTCCTAGCCTCTTTAGTCTCTCCTCATATGGGACCCGTTACAAACTCCTAATCATTTTAGTTGCCCTTCTCTGAACCTTTTCTAATGCCAGTATATCTTTTTTGAGATGAGGAAACCACATCTGTACACAGTATTCAAGATGTGGGCGTACCATGGATTTATATAAGGGCAATAACATATTCTCCGTCTTTTTCTTTATCCCTTTTTTATTGATTCCTAACATCCTGTTTGCTTTTTTGACTGCCTCTGCACACTGCGTGGACGTCTTCAGAGAACTATCCACGATGACTCCAAGATCTCTTTCCTGATTAGTTGTAGCTAAATGAGCCCCCATCATAATGTATTTATAGTTGGGGTTATTTTTTCCAATATGCATTTCTTTACATTTATCCACATTAAATTTCATTTGCCATTTTGTTGCCCAATCACTTAGTTTTGTGAGATCTTTTTGAAGTTCTTCACAGTCTGCTTTGGTCTTAACTATCTTGAGCAGTTTAGTATCATCTGAAAACTTTGCCACCTCACCTTTCTCCAGATCATTTATGAATAAGTTGAATAGGATTGGTCCTAGGACTGACCCTTAGGGAACACCACTAGTTACCCCTCTCCATTCTGAAAATTTACCATTTATTCCTACCCTTTGTTCCCTGTCTTTTAACCAGTTCTCAATCCAGGAAAGGATCTTCCCTCTTATCCCATGACAACTTAATTTACATAAGAGTCTTTGGTGAGGGACCTTGTCAAAGACTTTCTGGAAATCTAAGTACACTATGTCCACTGGATCCCCCTTGTCCACATGTTTGTTGACCCCTTCAAAGAACTCTAATAGATTAGTAAGATATGATTTCCCTTTACAGAAACCATGTTGACTTTTGCCCAACAATTCATGTTCTTCTATGTGTCTGACAATTTTATTCTTTACTATTGTTTCAACTAATTTGCCCAGTACTGACGTTAGACTTACCGGTCTGTAATTGCTGGGATCACCTCTAGACCCCTTTTTAAATATTGGTGTTACATTAGCTATCTTCCAGTCACTGGGTACAGAAGCTGATTTAAAGGACAGGTTACAAACCATAGTTAACAGTTCCGCAATTTCACCTTTGAGTTCTTTCAGAACTCTTGGGTGAATGCCATCTGGTCCCGGTGACTTGTTACTGTTAAGTTTATCAATTAATTCCAAAACCTCCTCTAGTGACACTTCCTCATATTTGTCACCTACAAAGGACGGCTCAGGTTTGGGAATCTACCTAACATCCTCAGCCATGAAAACTGAAGCAAGAATTCATTTAGTTTCTCCGCAATGACTTTATCGTCTTTAAGTTCTCCTTTTGTATCTCAATTGTCCAGGGGCACCAGTGGTTGTTTAGCAGGCTTCCTGCTTCTGATGTACTTAAAAAACATTTTGTTATTATTTCCATAAAACATATGGAGTGCAATGTCACAATCAGTACTTGATGTTTCAGAGAAAAGGGAAACAATGTATCTAGGATGAAATAATTGCGTTTTACTAGACTCCCTAGCCATCATCATGCTCAACTAGTGAGACAGAATGTTATCCTAGAAGGTCTCTGAGGTAACAGCCTTACCAAATCCTACTCATTGTTCTAGTTGCATGGCCTGTTCTGACACAAAAAGTAAATTAAAATTCACATCATGATAACCTACCACTGAGTCAATGAATTACTTATCAAGAGGTTTTCTTGTGTGCGGTAAGGATCACAGTGGAATCTGTGCCATACTTACCAGTGAGTCATGGTCTGACTAATTTCTATCTTTGACCCAGGCATCTGATTCAGCATTGTCACTCAAAAAGACAGGCATGCCCAACAAACATTGCTCAGGTTTAAGGTCACTAGAAAATCATTAACATAAATGTTTATAGGAAAACCAGATGCACAGAAATCATGCAATAAATGCTAACTCCACAATTCTGAGTACTGAGAGAGAGAGAAAAAAACATTACTGGCTAATACAAAGATGTAATGAAATAGCCACAATCAAAAGAATACTGACAACCAGTTAGGGCCCCAATATGTACCTTCCTTTAAAGAGGGTCAATCAAACGTAGCATCCTTTTATTATAAATATCTTTAAAAATACTATTGGGATAGACTGTGACTCTGAGTATTTGCCTGCAAAAGAAGATCCCGGGCCCCCTTTCACAGGCTACCTGGACTTTGGATCCAGGTGCATAGCAGGTAGGTCACCCCGGACCTCTAGAGCAGGTGGGCTGGGAGAGGTGGATCTCTGACTCCATTCAGCATGCTGACCAGCATACTTAAGTTAATGTGGGGAGTGTTGCAACTTGTTGCTTGCATAAGCAATAAATTACTATCTGAATCTCTGCAAGGGGGAAGCAGAGAGTGAATTGTGCCTCTGAAGCATGTCTCTGAGACACAATGCCTCCCTGGATTACTCCTAACTGGTGGTTTACACACATTCAGAGCTGTGCCTAAATACACAATCTATTTCTTAGTAGATTTAAAAAACATTGTTTGAGTTCCTAGTGATGTCAACATGATTTATTATGTTTGTCTTGCTGGGCATAGAGTCAAGCTTACCCTGGTACAGCTTCACAGAAATCAATAGAGTTATGGATGAATTTAGCCCTTTAACTTAAGCATGTGTCCCCAAACTCAATTACACATGCACACACAGAAACTAAGGTACTGGATCTACTCTCCTTAAGTAATTTTTTTTATATAAATCATACTGTTCAGCCCTAAAAGCTACTGCACATCCACTGTATGAGCAATCATCAGGGCCGGCTCTAGGCACCAGCAAACCAAGCACGTGCTTGGGGCGGCACATTTTCAGGGGCGGCATTTCGGCCATCTTTTTGTTATTGTTGTTGCTTCGGACAGCAAAAGCCTAGAGCCGACCCTGGCATCAGCAGCGCGGGGAGCACCCTGGGGCCTGCGATTCGCACCGTGGGGGAGCAGCGCCTGCACCTTGTGGCTGGGCCGGGCAGGCTCCGAGTGGGGAACACTCGGGCTGGGGGCCGCCCCGCGGGGCACACGAGCCGCCTTCAGGTGCCGCAGGGCGGCCGCCCCCCAGCACCACAGCCGGGGCTGGGCGAAGCAGCCCGAGCCGCCCAGGGACTGCGGCAGGGCGGCCAGAAGCAGCAGCAGCGGGGCCATAGAGGGTGGGGCGCTGCCATGCAGGGCCCGTGTCCCGCTCTCCGGGGCTCCGCTCCCTCTGGGGCTACCCTGCCCCGGCTCCTCAGCCCCTTGCCGGGGCGGTCCCCTGGCTCTGCCCTCCTGGGTCCCGGCCAGTCCTGGAGGCGAGAGCCCTGGCTGGAGGGACCCTGGGCTGAGGTGCGGCCCGGGAGACCCGCTGCTTACCCCAACCCTGCCAGCGCCAGACCAGCTGGAGGCGAGGGGGGAGCAGGCGGAGTCAGCACTGGTGGGGGAGAGCCCAGGGCTGGGGTGGCAGGGGGTGCAGGTGGGGTGGGGAGAGAGAGCCCAGGGCTGGGGCGGCAGGGGGTGCGGGTGGGGGAGGGCACTGGTGGAGGTGGGGGTGAGAGCCCAGGGCTGGGGTGGGGGGCAGCCAAAAATTTTTTTGCTTGGGGCGGCAAAAAACCTAGAGCCAGCCCTGGCAATCATTATATTCTTGAAAAGCTGGCCCAATTTTCAAACTAATACATACACAGAACACAGACAGAGCAAGTAACATAGCCTCCCTTAAAGATATGATTAAGAAGCTAGCACATCTGAACTGACACTTATAAATAATCTATAATTAATAAATAATAATCCTAAGCAAATGCTAATCAGGTTTTTCTCTCTCCCTCTTTCTAGAGTTTGCAGAGAAGTCCAGTTAACACAGCAGTTAAAAATAATATAGCCTCATATAAAGGGCCCTTGTATCAAAAGAACTGAATTTCTATCAGACAATACATTAATATTGTACGTAAATAAGCTACAAGAAAATGTTATGTTTCTAAATCAGCAGAAATATAAACAAAGTGTAAGGAAGGAACTGAAATCACCTCTTATGTTCCTCATGTGAATTCATAACATAGTTGATGCAAAACCTCTCTTAACTAGAGATACCTGTTTTCCTGAGCAGCTAGGAATAAGATGCTGCTACAGACATTTACACTGGTACCATTATTTTGTAATGCAATATTAGTACTGTACTGCATGTCTCATCTCTAAAAACCAAGCCCAAATTAACTTTAAATATACTCGCTCTCTACGGTGAATGCAGGGATAAATTCTGCTCTGACATCAGTGTAAATCCAGACTAATTCCATTAGCAGAGCAGGAGTCCCCCATAGGCATCTCGGATGACTCAGGAAGAGGCCTTGAGGGTGAACATGCTGGAGCAGGAGCTGTGCCTCCTTTTCAAAGGGTGTAGCAAATGTTATCTGCTGCACTGACACTTTCATTTACAAAAAGTGCTTTATTTTTAAACTTTGCTACAAACAAGCCTCCTGAATTGTTCCAAAGAACAACGTGTTACTCAAATACAAGAAACAAAATTTACAAGAATGATAGTGTGTAACAAGGCATCAACATACAGGAGAGAGAACAAGGCCTATTCCCAGTGCTAACAAAATCTCTTTTATCATTTTAGAAAGAATGCCAAGGGCAGCTCCAACATGTTAAATTGATGCAATCCGGAACAATATGTCAGAAAGAAAAAGTCTATCATTGTGCAATGTCTTTGATCTCCTACACAGTATAAGTCAAATCTTAAAATCCTTACTCAGTTTTTAGGTCAATTTTATTCAGGAAAAATTCCCATTGTAATAAATGGGAATTTTGGCAGAGACCTTGGATTTGACCCTTTGTGTCTCTCTTTTATACCCTTTGGTATAAAAGGCATCAGCTTTGGAAATGGTCTGTTTTTAGCAAAAAACCACAAACAAGGGTCTAGTGGCACATTACTTAAATGGTATTTTAATGTGGTGCTGCTGGCAACTCTTTTCAACAGCAAACAATATTTGAATAGCTAGCAGTGCTGGGAGTTCTTTCCAATGTGGGCTATAATAAAATATCATTCTGTACATATTATACGTTACAAGTATCATCAGCTCAACATTTTGCAAAATGATACACATCTACACTGATAATCTTATCAATTACAGTTCCAAAAAGGAATATTCTAAATTGTGGTAGTTGGACATAGGGAAAACCTATAGTATTTTTAAACTGCTAGACATTTAGGTAGTATTTTAAATAAAGGGGAAACAAGATGCTGAAGAAGCCTCCCAAAGGCGGAGTGGCAAAATACCAAACACTGGAATTCCTGAAAAACCGATCTAATTCAGCATTTCAGCTGTAACAACTACTATGCACTTGTTTTCACTGTAGTGTACTGCTTACGTCTTCTATACCCTCAGGGCCAGATGTGTCCATTACTACGTATGTGGCTGCACAAGAAGAGGAAAATGCTCTGGATACCTGCTTAACTTGCACACATAGAGACATGCCAAGGACCACCCTAGTCTTTATATTCAAGAGAAGAGGTTCTGAATGAGCATGCAGCCATGATATACTGCACACTCCAAAATCCCCTGAAATCACTGGAGTTATAGTGGTGTAAAATTGAAGTAACACAGTGGTTAATTTTATTATTATTTATTATTTGTATTATACTGGTGTATAGTGGTCTCAACCTGGTGGGGGGCCCTATGCACTAGCTACTGTACAGACATAGAGTAAGTAACAATCACTGCCCCGAAGAGCTGACAGTCTTGAAGACTGTAACAGCTGGGTGTAATGAACAAGCAGAGTGAATGGGATAACAATAATAATAAGATGGTTTACACAGACTGGGTGTGTGTACCATTTGTAGGCATAATAAGATGATCAGAAGCAGTAAAGACAGAACCAGGCCCTAGATTTACTGTTCACTAGGCAAGTTTTTTGCATTTCATTCCATTTCGACATTGAAATTCAACTGGTCAATTTCACATTATATTTTTCCGCACTTTTTGGTTCTTGGGCACAAGTTTGGTGATCTATTCCATTGGTTTTCCTGACCTATCCAGAAATATGAGTAAAATCCAGGACCTCTGGAAGTCAGTGACAAAACTCCCAATGACTTCAATGAGCCAGGATTTCACCTTCTATGCTTATAATCAAAACAGCCATAACAAAAACAGAACAACACAAAATGTTTTTTGTTGTTTTGTTTTGTTTTGTTTTGTTTGGGGTTTTTGTTTTTTTTTTAAAGAATTGCATTAAAACCTTCCTATTTCTATTTGGTTTTGTAAACTCCCAATTTGGAAAACTCATGCTTTGTGCCCAAGATACTGTAACAGAGATGGGATGACTTTTGGGGAGCTGGCACTAGATCCCAGATCATCTCAGAAAAAAATCTTTCCCATCAATCAATAAGATGATTTGGGCAATGGACCATAGTCCTCAGCACTTACAGTATCTGATATAAGCATTAGTCTTTAAAACGAAGTGAAGTGATCACAGACATCCAACTTGACAATGGCCTTGAAATTGGATGTTTACTATACACGTGTCTGTTACAGTTTTTACTTGTCAGCATGATACATTTACAGAACACTACAAATTTGCCAACTCCAGGCTCTCCAATATCCTAACTCATAATTAAGAAAACCTCTTTGAGGAGCAAACCACAGGGCACTCTGTAGTTTCAAGACAGACTGTAGAAAAATTAAAGGCCTGACTATGATATATTTAGATGTGCTGCCTGCATATGTGCCCCACCTACAGTTTTCATGGCTTGATGGTGTTCTGCTCTCTTGCCAAGTATTTGATAACGCTGAAGTTCCGCAGTTATCCCTATAACCTTGCTGAGAAGGCCACGTCATCTCCTGAGATTTTGTTATAAAACTGCACCACTCCTAAAGAGATTCTTGCTTCTTAACAGAACATGCTTGGAAGCTTTTAATCAGTCACAGATACCCAAGAGGGTATACATAAAGGTTCTGACCATAATCAAGAACTCCATGCAGATTAATCAGTGTGGTAAATTAATTAAATTTTGATACTACACTGTTATGTTCATGAGTAACCCATATGCTCCTTTAAAATGTCTGTTTTCAAACTGAAGCCTGAAATTATCACCATTTACACTAGCAAGATAAAATGTGACAGCTGTTCTGGCTGAGAAAAGACTATAATTAGTTCCTTACCCTACATTTATTCTTCATCTATAGATCTGTGTGTTACTGTTACATTACAAATGCAAAAACAAACATTCCAAGGGTTGCACAGTAAGGTCCAGATTACAACTGGGGAAAAGGGCACCAGCAGACCTTTCCTCCTTGCTTACTTACTAGGGGCCAGCAACAATCAGTGGGAATTACAAGCACTCCACTAATATAGCGTTGATAGTGGTACATGGATCCCCACAGGAACTGAGGAGGAATAGGATGAAACCAGGCACAGAATCTACAACCAGAATCTAGCCCTAATATAACTGAGCGTGAAGAGGAACTCAATGGCCCAAATTTTGCTGTCAGTGACAATCAGGATCCAGACACCCCAAGGTGAGAACAGAAGGTTTAAACTCTAAAAACAAGCAGTTAAACCAACTGATTGTGTACTGTGTTATGCTACTATAAAAGTATATCAAGTAAAAAATTTTATGAACGCTTGTAATGTTCTGAACTTAATAGTCATTATGAGATATGTATATATGTTATGGTTATGAATGTATGTATACATCAGTGGTTCTAAATCCGCAGCCCAATCAGCACACAGCTGCAGCCCATGTGACATCCTCAGGGCCATACAGATTGTATATATAGTGTGTGGATGTGGTCCACATAACACAGAGAGCTGCATATCTGGCCCACAATGGTAAATAGGTTGAGAACCACTAGTATGTATCATATATAGATTGTAACTGATATAATTGTAACTGTGGTGCAGCTTCATCATCACCTCACAATAGGGCAATCAAGCAAGGAGAGGCTACCTCCCAAGGGTAAGGAATAGCTTCCATACCAGGAGAGACTAAAAAGATTAGAGCTGTTCAGCTTAGAAAAGAGAGGATTATGGGGAAATATGATAGAGGTCTATAAAATCATGAATTGTGAGGAAAAAGTGAATAGAGAAGTGTTATTTACCCTTTCACACAATAAAAAAACAGGGGTCACCCGATGAAATTAATACAAACAAAAGGAAGTACTTTTTCACACAACACAAACAAATCTGTGGAACTCATTGCCAAGGGATGTTGTAATGACCAAAAGTATAACTGGGCTCAAAAAAGAACTAGATAAGTTCATGGAGGATAGGTCCATCAATGGCTATTAGCCAAGATGGCCAGTGACGCAACCCCGTGTTCAGGGTGACTGCCAGAAGCCAGGAGCAGAAGGCAGAGTTGGATCACTCCATAATTGCCTTGTTTTCTACACTCTCCCTGAAGCTCTGGTACAAGCCACTGTCAGAGACAGGATACCAGGCAAGATGGACCATAGTCTGACCCCAGTATGGTAGCTCTTATGTTCTTTACCAGATGAAACTGACTCCCAGCACCTAGCTATTGTACAGCTCAAGAAAGAGCAACAAGAAAGCATCAAAGCACATGGAGAGAGCTTGAAACTGAAAAGAAAACCCCAGTCTTCGAAAACTAAGCAAGGAGGGAGTTTTCCCCTTTGAGTATTTACAGTGACTGAAGGGGGAAAAAACTGCAAACCGTTTTAAAATGGAAGGGGTTTGAACTGAAAATTATCCAGAAACTGAGGGACAGCCTTGAGGAGTGAAACTGTCTGTGGAACAGTAGATCCCCCCTATAGTGAGGGGGTTTTGCTGGGAAATTGTTTAAAAGCAATAGATAACTTATATTAGAAAAGGGATTTTATCTAATATGGAAGTGTAAAGTCACTATGTTTATTTTCTGTGTAACTTGTGTATGCTTGTTTTCTTATTATTTCATCTTTGAATGTGTGTTTTTTCTATTAAATAAATGTTTGTTTATTTATACCCCGAGCAGGTCTCTGGTGTGAAATCTGTGTGTACTGTGTATGCCCAAGGGAACAGATAACTGGGGGATTGGTTTCTGGTAATTAAGAACCTGGTGAGGATTGATTTGGAAACACACAGGACTGGGAGGGCTGTTGGTGTCACCCTGCAAAGAGTAACTAGGCTGGTGAAAGCCAGGGTGAAACCTTATGCTTAAGAGCTGGCTACTTGTGGCAGGGATCTGAACGATAGCCACATGGCACAAAGACACCCCGAAGCTACAGAGTAGGTGGTGACAGAGCTCCTGACCAGTTTGGGTGATCCACAAAACATCACAGTCATCCCAAAGTAAATCCAGAATAACTCCACTAAAGTCATTGAAGTTAGGCTGGATTACACCAATGTAAAAGAGAGCAGAATTTGTTCCTAACTATGCAGGCTCAGGCACCACCCAGGGCACTTCATCTTGGGAGTGAGAGGAGATGTTTCTGCTACCCGCTCTTGAGAAACACACACACAGCTGCAGGGTTACCTCCCAAAACTTATATAGAAGCCAGCCCCATCCATCTTAGCTATTTTGCAGCATCTCAGAGCATGATATCTAAATACCCACATTACAATCAGCAACACCACAAGTGGCACTAACCTGAACCCTTTGCTAGCAGCTTCAGCAGAGACCCACAACTGAGAAGGGGATATGGTAACTGGAGTACACTCTGATCCCTCCAGGTCGTTCAGTGCCAGAGCTATGCAAGGAAGCTCATGCTGTCACTCCTCACATTAAGCCTGTTCTGTGGATTCTGACAATCACTAGATTTAAATACACTTAAAAGTAAAATTAAAAAAAAATCCAGGCTGAATAGAAGGGAAGGGTTAAAAAAAAACAAAAAACCAAAGAAGTCAAACCTCAAAGTCTGACTATTGTGTGCACATCTGAAGAGATAACACACTAGAAATTCAGTAGCAATTAAACATAAGAAGCAGAAGTCAGAATTGCAGAACCTATTTCTATAGCTCAGTATTCACAGTATATGAATGGTATGATGGAGCCACGCTCAGGAAAATGAGCCTGTGTAATCCATTCACACTTTTTGGCAGATTTCTGAAATGTAATATATTACTAAGGATCATAATAAGAAGGGCTCAAGTGCTCTAGCATCTCTGTTCATAGTAATTTCTACACACTTTTGAAAATTATGAAAGAGGTAAATGTTGCCTCAATCCCAACCCAGGAGCAAAAGGCCTAAAAGCAGACCTGCTTCAGCTCTGATGTTCCACGTGTGTGTGTGGATCCATTGGCATCCTTCTCCACACATTCAACAAGGACAAGGGAGCAGCCAATGTGACAACACAGTAGTGGAATTAGTGCTCCGCAGCCTGGTAAAAGAGGACTCATAAAGTCCGCTTACACAGGCTTTTCCCGGGCGGAGGGACCCTAAAAATCAAAAAGTTACTAGAGCACTTTGTACAGAAAATTCAGTGTACCAAGATAGATCTCAAATGTGATATTCTGTGGGTGAGAAAAAGGTAGTTTCAGAAATGATGAATTCATGTTCTCTTGTTAGGAATAATGCCTGGGGTAAGTGGGGAGGGAAGGTCTGATCTAGTTCAGGATCTTCCCTCAAGATCCCACCTGCAAGACCTAGACTACATTATAAAATTGTATCATGTTCAAACACAATTGTGAAGAGTTGAGTTAGATAATACAATGCTAACCATTACTGACTCACTAGTCAGTGTAACAGGATGGTTTGCCCCATCAGCTTGAGAGCCTGAAGCTAAGCCAACCTTGATTACTGGATGAACCCCACATGAGAGGAATCAGATGATTCCTCTATAAAAGGAATCAGGTTTCGCTACTGACAGGAGGAAAGTTAGACAGGGAATAAGAAGGGGGAAGCTCACAGCAGGAAAAGAAAGCTCTCTAGGGAGGCTTAGGAGAGACTCTCAACAAACAGGGAAGGGACTGGGTAACTCAGAGAGAAATAAAGAGGTGAGGTGAGTGGCCTAGGGAAAACCTCAACATGAGTCAAGAAGCTGACTCTAGAAGTGTAGAACAGGACCTTAGGCTAGAACCTAGCGTAGAGAATTGGACTAGGTTCCCCTACTAGCCCTGAGAATGGGGTATACAAGCCTGTCACAATGGTTGTTGAGCCTAGCAAGGAGGCTCCAGGTTGAACTGAGGGCTCTCTGAGGAAGAGCCCCAGAGAGGCAGAAGGATTTTTGTTTCAGTTAAAAACAGTTTTGGATTCACAGTTTGGACAGCTGTGACCCAGGAAGGGTAGACTAAAGACTGACCTAGCCAGAGCTGCTGAATGAGTTTCCAGACACAGGAAGTGCCACAGCACTGGAGTGACTTTAGATAGGAAGTGTTAGCCCAGTGAGGAGCTGCTATGCCATGCCTAGGTATAAGAGGGGTGCCTAGTGGTAAGTAGACTTGGTTAGGGTCAGCCTATCATAATTAAACCTCGGTGATATGAGAGAGTTAATTTGGACAAGCCTCAAAGCTGTTTGGAAGCAAGTGTAAACAACTACATTATGGTCAAAACTGTCAGTACTCCATTGCCTTAATATAAGCTATATAATGTTAACATTAAGCTTAATATTTAACTTTGTTTAAATGCATGTGTATATGTCAATTATAAGACCTTTCAATTAAATACACTAAAACTAGTATTTTAAACAAATATATTTTAATAAAGATTTTAGGATATTAATGACCTATTTACATTTAGAACTGCTGTAAAGTGCCGAAAATTAAGAGTGCTACTGTAGTATGTTGAATTCATCTAATAGCATTCAAGTCCTGATTGATGCTAAAACATTACCCATTGCTGATATAAAGTCAACAATGTGTGCGGCTGAACTGGTGCTGAACACAGTTTAACTGCAACTGTAGATCGAGACATCTTGCTCACCTCTGCTTCAGAAAACTAGGGTTAAAATCTGTCCCCATAGCTTTCTGAAATACTGCTGAACATGGTTTGTTCTGGTCTAAATTGTGTCCAGCAGCTGTTTGTCTGCATCCATGCTAACATTCACTATCAGCAATGGGCAATTTTCCTGGTGTAGAACTGGCAAACAAAATGGAGTTCTTTCTGTGACCAATGTTTAACAAGCTGTAGACTTTTACAAATCTATCACAAATGGTTGCACATCACTGGGAGTATAGTACACCTAGCAATAAGTCCTTAACCAGTATTTTAAAAAATAAGTTTCCCTCCATCTTCAATATTATCCCTGACTCACGTTGTTGACTTTTTTGCATATTACTGCCTTACAGGGAAAAACAAATTTGACATTCCAGAGGTGAGATCTTGTTATAATTGCAACAAATATCCAAACAATTTTGTTTTTCTTCCTTCCCTACATGTATATAGAGGTACAACTGAGAATATCTAATTAGCTTTATCTAGGGCATTAGTGTGTGATGCAATGAAGCCTGCCCGGCAATCACATCACTCCTTTAATTCAGCCTCTTGATAATAAAACCGTTAGTACCAATGTTCATTGAATTGCTAATTATCACAAATGACATAAATCTGTCGAGAAAGCTGCTGTGTCAGAGATAATGTTACTGTTATGTACATCTTTATTTAACAATAATCAGAACCACTTGCAACTCCTTAGAAGGCTCATTACTTTAATGAAAGATATTCACAAATATATCTTGGGTTGTTTACTAAATATTTGCTGACAACATTTTAGTATAATTTTTAAAAGCATTTTTGGTAGAGTTCTCATTCCTTCGGCTAATCCTATCCAATCAGCTGAATAAGAGTACATTGCAAGCCTCCTCATCTACACATGTGACACTGTCCTTCCATTGTATGAAGCAGCTGTTCAGTATTTCAGCAAGAAGTGCAAACTTTATACAGCAAGAACAGCCAAGAATGTCTGATGGATGAAATAAGCTCATTTAGAAAAGCTTATCTCAGTGCTTAATCTTTTCTCCAGGGGCAACAGCAACAAACCTCTCATGCTCCAATCAAATATCCTGTAGTTAAGGGGTGTTAACTAAAGCCAACTAGTCTGCATTTACATTGCTTTTCAGAATTTATTGCTAAATATTTGAATTTGTTAGTAGTATGAAAAGATTTGCTCAGAGAGATGTGGAAGCAGCTGCACCCTAGTAAGTTAGAAAGGATTTTTCCTTTAGCTACATGATGAAATATTCTTGGCACCTCTGCAGCTGTGGATGGCTCAAATTGAAAGGAAAATGCCATGATTCTGCAGTGTGAGAGGAGCTAAATAGCAGAAGCCACAGAAGGGAATTCAACACCCCTCTGCAACTCTTTGTGGGTGAAATTCACCTCTATTCAAAAAGCCATGGCCAATGCGTCATTCACTTCTAAACTGAGGAGTCGAGGGGCCATAAGTGGTGGAATGGGCCCAGCACAAGGCCATTAACAGCACTGCATTTGGGGAAGACTCTGTGAATTAACCAGTGAACTGCCTGCAAACTGTTTAGATGTGATAGCCACAAAACCCACAACTGATGGCTTACATTACATAATGAAGTACTTTAGTATGAAGATTATGTTGCTAATGCAGATGTTTACTGTAATGGTATTCTGCCCCTGGAGCATGCTGTTGTTTGCTAAGCCAAATAAGAATTGAAAAGTGCTAGGGACACAAGATGCATTTTTCTTTAGATTAACTAGGGTTACCTTACGTCCGTTTTTTCCCGAACATGTCCGGCTTTTTGGTAATCAAACCCCTGTCCGGGGGAAATTTCCAAAAAGCCGAACATGTCTGGGAAAAATACTCCCTGGCTTACCTTAGAGCGGGGGCCGCTGTGCTCCCTGACTCCTGGGCTCTGTAAGAGCTGAGCTGCCCGAGCGCTACCGGCTTCGGGCAGCCCCCATGTCTCTGGACCCTGCGCCCCTGGCCGGGCACTTCCCCTCCCAGGCTCCGGGGGCGCAGGGTCCGGAGGCATGGGGGCTGCCCGAAGCCGGTAGCGCTCGGGCAGCTCGGCGCTTACAGAGCCCAGGAGTTCAGGGAGCACAGCAGCCGCCGGAGCCCGGGAGGGGAAGTGCCCGGCCGGGGGCGCAGGGCCCAGAGGCATGGGGGCTGCCCGGGCTTTACCGGCTTCACGGTTTGCCGGGCAGCCTCCAGACCCTGCGCCCCCGGCTGGGCGCTTCCCCTCCGGGCTCCAGCTGCGCTGGGGGCGCAGGGTCTGGGGGCTGGCCGGCAAACCGTGAAGCCGGTAGCGCTCGGGCAGCCCTTTTCGCGTGGCTGGGAGGAAGGAGGGGGAATGCGGGGTGCTCAGGGGAGGGGGTGGAGTTAGGGTGGGGACTTTGGGGAAGGGGCGGAGTTGGGGTGGGAAAGGGGTGGGGCCAGGGCCCCGTGGAGTGTCCTCTTTTTTTATTTTTTAAATATGGTAACCCTAGATTAACTGGATTTATAGAATAGAATCATTATAAGTGAGACATGTAAATCATAGTATGCTACATCCATATTATATTATATAGGTAAACAAATTGCTTAACAATGTTGGCGTATTCTAAATTCAAAGTGCATTTTGATTTAACTACTCTTTCTATTACAGTTCTCAACATGTTTAGCTAGACTGCAAAAGACAACTGCATATGATAGCATCTTGCACTACAAATATCAAAACAGATTTTCAAATGGTGTAATTTGGTCTAGTTCTATGGAAGTCAATGGAGCTAAACAGACTTACTTCGAAGTAACTATACCAATTTACACCAGGTAAGACTCCAGCCTTAAATGTTTACAATGGCTTTTTTTTTTTTTTTTAAACAAAGCACAAAAGAGTTGCTTTTCAGCACTGTGGAGCGACGGGCACATCGGATGTACTGTATGTATGAGTCAGCTGCATAGCTCAATCTATATTTGGTAAGAGTAAGCTGCAGAAAAGATCCCCCACCCTTTTCTCTGGAGGAAGCTGCCACTTGAGAGTGTTCATTAGATACTGAACTAACTGCTTTACTTCAGTGTTGTATTACAGACCTCTAATGGTTTAATGTGAAAGTTTAGACCCAGATTGGCTGGGGAGCCTTCAAAGTATGTAATAGCAAGCCTTTCAAACCTCTGGAAATTCTCATCACACATGCCCATACCCTCACCTCCCACCACACACATGCAAAAACATTCTCCTTCTGAAAATGCTCTAATATATTTTCTCCATCTTGAGGTGTATTCAGATTCCCCCCCTAACAGGGGGAACAATACAACACCATCAAGCTGAAAGCATTCCACCCTTCAGCTTCACTTAGATATCTGTCAATCACTCATAACCTTAAAGTGCTATTTAAATGGTAGAAATCTCCCAGAAAAGGCTGGCGGCCTTTTGGGGGCTCTAATGGAAAAGTCAAATGTGAATTTTTTTTTTCTTTCCCCTTCCCTCCTCTGCTCACTGGTCTATAATGAATTACTAGAGGGTTTGAAAAATCCACATTTCTGGACTAGCATGGGGACTAATGCTTTTGAGCTCTGCAGCATCTAAGCTTTCATTATTATTATTATTATTATTATTAAAAAAATAATAAGTTTCTAGCCCTTATGGTTGCAAAGAACCATCCAAATTTGAATCACTTGCACACCAAAACTGACAGCTCCAATGTGTTTCTGCTGCTGCCTGGTCTCATTAATTTTAACTGCTGCACTTCTGAACTCTCTGCGTACTAGTGAAATGGCTAAGCATCAGATCAATTTTGCTATGCTGATCACTGGGAAAACTATGAACTCTACCCACCAGCATGGGACCTGGAGACAAACATTTTTATTTTATTTTTTTATTGTGGCTAGTATATGTCAGGTAAATTTTTCAAGCCCTGTAAAGAAGCACCCTGAATTTCAAAGCCTAGGTTCAATAGGCACTTGAATGAATGAACTGTCCACAAGCAGATCACATTTTATACAGATTTCTTAATTATTAGAAATTGTGCAATTAATGTTATTTTGCTGATTCTTCATAGCAAATATACAATTATTCAATATTCAGAAATCACTATTCAACCTAACTCGCATAGTGTTGTTTCTGTTCCCTCACTGGATGACTTAATGTTTGCAAAGTATACTTCTGCATCCTCTCAAGACAAATTCCTTTTCATTACAAAATAAATTTTGTTTCTTGATTAAACAAATCTTGTCTATGGGTCTGTAATTTGCTTTCAGAGAACATTCATCCAAACAAAATTTTGCTCAAATGGATGTTCATGAAAGTCAAATGAAAATGTATGTACAAACATGTCACCTAACTAAAGTTATTTGGCAATTAATAAACCCAAATTAACAATCGCTAGGTTAGACAAACTAAGGCCTATTTCTGCTCGCCTCACACATGAGGATAAGATTACATCATGGAGGTCATGGAAGTTGTGGATTCTGTGACTTCCAGATACCTCTGTGACAATTTCCGCCTCAGCCCCGGGGCAGCAGGGTTACAACTGTCAGCCAGCCAGGGAAGCTACCAGCCACCATGGGCAGCTCCCGCAGCTCCCACCCACTGTGGGCAGTGAGTGCTACACCCCCCTGCAGCAGGGCCTGGGCTCTCACTCCCCCTCCCCCACCTTAGGCATCAGTCATCCCTTCTCAAACCCTCCCCTTATTTTTAGTACAAGTTACAGACAGGTCGGGGGCTTCCGTGAATTTTTGTTTGTTTTGCCTGCGAACTGTCTGTGACTCTTACTAAATATAACCATGACAAAATCTTAACCTTACACATGAGTTCTGCCACTGAAATCAGTGGGATTGCTTGCATGTGTAATGCAAGCATAATTTGGCCCATTTACTGATGAGCTACAATACTTAAAAATTATCAATCATCACATGCACATAAAGCTAACAAAAAGCACACACAGAATGCTTTAAGGCTGGAAATGTATCATTAACTTATAAACATTTTGCATATTAGAAATATGCACTATACACTGTACAACATCTTGGTAAAAGGGCATATCCTATCAATACATAATTTCCCTATGCAAAATGGTTATAAAATTGTAACATTCAGTGCAGGGCTCTCTTGGATCTGGTATATGTGTATTGTATTTGATTAAATTATAGAACTATAATAATTACTGTAAGTCCCATTAAAATGAATGATGGTACTAACCATAAGTATTATATACCATGTAATTTGGTGTAATTATGAACAGCTTAAAAGCAATTACTGTATATATTCTATAGCTTCTTTTCAAGTATAAATAAATGCTGGTTTTTAAATTTTTAAAACAATTCTAATTAGTCCACAATTTGGGCTAACATTATGCTTAAATGTATTTTTATAGATTAAGACATTTTTTTAGTTGAAGGAAAAGATTTAAACATCCTAAACTGTTCACCACGTTCCTTCTCTTAACCTTTCCTTTTCACACTCCCCCTCCGGGACTAACAGTCCAATCCTAATGTAGTCAATAGGAGTTTTCCCCAAATAAGAACGGCAATGGCTCTAAGTTTATCTGTCTAATGTATTCAAAACTGGGGTTATTTTAAACCATGTTACAAGCAAATTGTATGGAACTAAATGCTAGTTTCCCCTGATTACTTCCAACAAAAATCCTAAAGAGAATGACCGTATAAAAGATAAATATTGACATTTGGGCACAGTATTATGGTTTTGAAAATCTATTTTAATACCTTTAATTGTTAAGGCTGTTCCAAGGTTGTAAGA
This sequence comes from Emys orbicularis, assembly GCF_028017835.1. Lineage (NCBI taxonomy): Eukaryota > Metazoa > Chordata > Testudines > Emydidae > Emys > Emys orbicularis. Next base: position 89,278,177 of record NC_088686.1, on the reverse strand, counting down.
GCCACTACGTATGCTAGAATATACAACATATTTTTTCCTGTAAAAGAAACTCTGAAATAAAGATGACTAACAAGTCCCTTGAACTCATACATCACTATATACTTAACCCTGATTTTAGGTCCTGATTCAGCAAAGCACATGCTTAAAGTTAATCTAAGTGTGCATTTAAGAGCTCTGATGAACAGAGATGGACTAAAACCTAGGCCTAAAGTTTAAGCAGGTGCTTAACTGCTTTGCTGAACTGGGGTCTTGGTAATTAAGGCCAAACTTTTCAAACATGGGTGTCGAAGCTTAGTGTGCAATCCATTTTACACCTGAGTTAGCACAAGCTGTTCCTCACTACACCACATAAAGCAAGAGAGCATATGGTTTAGGCCCCACTCCTGCAATATGTTCCACAAGGATGGTCCCTGCACTGATACATTCATAGCCCATTGCAGGACTGGGCTTTAATCACTGAAAATTGACTACTCTAACTGTGTAAGATGTGCAGCAATAACTATACTCTACAGGCTGGTAAAAGGGTAATTTTCAGTTTATTCTGATTCCCTTTGTTTTTGTAAGGGAACCATTTCACTGTTAGAAAATGCTGGCAATTAAATTAATAGGTTTTTCATTTAGATCCAATCTGAACTCAAGCAAAGTGGATGCAACCCTAAACTAAAATAAAATGAAAGAACTGCCTTCCAAATGAACACATCTAATCTCAGGGGAACTCAGTGTTGCCCATTGTCATCATCACAAATCTTGTGGGATGTGGTGTTTCTCTTTATTCCCCAACTGCTGGAATCCTGGGATTATGTGAGAAAATCAACTTTCATTTTTAAAAAATACATAAATTTCTAACCTCATGGTTGAATACAAAAGCTAGAAAATATGGCCTGTGTGCCCTAAAGGCTCTAAGGCAAAGATAAATTAAAAACTCAAAAGGCATTATTTTTTTGGTTTTAAAACTCATGAGATTTAAACAATCTCGTGATTGTCAGACCTGACTCTTGATTTTGACTGCTTGAGCTTGACAAAACTGGGAACAGTAAGAAAATTATCCTGTCTGCCTTTTTTCTTCCAATACTGACATCAGACTGTTGGATGTTGATGGGAAATTACAATATGTCTCCATGGAAATCAGGGCCGGCTCCAGCATTTCTGCCGCCCCAAGCGCAAAAAAAAAAAAAAAAGCCGCGATCGGCGGCGGCAGTTCAGCGGCAGGTCCTTCGCTCCTAGAGGGAGTGAGGGACCTGCCGCCCCCGAATTGCCGCAGGTGCCGCCCCTCTCCCTTGGCCGCCCCAAGCACCTGCTTGTTAAGCTGGTGCCTGGAGCTGGCACTGATGGAAATCAAAGTTTTAAACCAGAATTAACTGAGAGCATGATCTAATAGCTACTGAAGTGAGTGGGAGTCTTTCCACTGACTTCAATGAGCACTGGATTGGGTGCTAAAATGTATTAAAACAAAGGGGCCAAATTAGAGTAAATTAGCACAACTCTATTGACTTTAGTGGAACTATACTAATGTCCAACAGAAAAGAATTTGGCTCAATTGCTCCGTGTTATGCACTGTCAGGCGGGATATCCAGGAATAACTTCTGGCCTGCTCCCTTATCTCCCATGATACCAAAGGCATCATGTAGACATATCTGAGCTAGCTTTGATCTAGTCGGCCTATGTCACAGTCCATGCTGCTACAGCTACACTGCTATTCTAGCTAGAAACATCTTCTGATTACAGTGCAGACATACTGTAAAGCCTGGTCTACACTAGAAATTAGATCAGTCTGACTGTTGCTCATTGGGGTGTGAAAAATTCACACCCACCGAGCGACGCAATTAAATCAGCGCAACACCTGGTGTAGACAGCGCTAGGTGGATGGGAGAATTCTCTCGTCAACCTAGCTACAGCCTCTTGGGGGGGGGTGGATTACCTACACCTATGGGAGATCCCCTCCTGTTGTTGTAGATTAGTGTTTTCACTTAAGCACTATAGCAGTGCACCTACCCTGCTACAGCATTTTAAGTGTAGAGAAGTCCTAAGAGTGCTAAAGAGCTAGTACATTCAGACTTAATAAAAGGCAAGGGAGTGACACTTTCCAAATCCAATTAAAAAATTATCCAAGGAAAATAGACTTCACATGTGAACAGAGACATCCAAATCCAGGACTGAATGCCATACAAACTTATTTTTAAACTGTTATTTTTCTGATAACTTTAAATTTAATACACAATCCAGTTCTGGCCAAAAAATTGAATGAAGTTTCACTTCATGCAACTTTCCTCGTCCTGAAACAATGGTTTTATATGGAAAGTGCTCCATTTGTAACTTATCATAAGCAAGTCTATAATTCATACATGCTATAGAATTAATAACTTCAACTGGCATTATCCAAACTGCATTTAGACCATGATTCAGCACAGCATGTAAGCATGTGCTTAACTTTAAGCATGTATTTAAATCCTACTGAAGTCATGCTTTAGTGATGTGCTGAACAGATTGATTTAACCCCATGTTTAAAGTTAAGCATGTGCTTAGGTGCTGTGCCAAGTCAGGGAGCAGATTTCCACAATACTTAAATGTGTGTTGAAATGGGGCTACAGATTCATTTTCTCATTAAATGCACTAAAACACTTACCATATGTATTTGCATTTATATAAACCAGTAATATTTAAGTTAGCTGGGTCCAGTTCCAAATTGTAAACTTTCCTATTACAAACAACACTGAAGTTTGTTAAAACATAGTTGTCCTTTTCGTTAGCCAAAATGTTTTTAAGTTGTTCATCTACTTTTGTCACACGCAGCTACATGTCAGCTTTTTTATTAACTAAATTCCATCCACAGATAACATGTTTTCTGATTTTAAGGAGTTTTTTCTATGTTGTCTCATAAACATATTTTCTGAACTGTTTCTAAACTATTACAGGCTTGTTTTTCAACACATAAGGGTAATTTTTCAAACATTGTTCAGGTTAATAAATCTTCCCGTTTTAGTTCAAATCCTCCTAGAACAGGATATCCCGTTCAGTTCTTCTATACGTGGACAAGAAATTATTACACCTATCACTTCAATAATTGAAGTTTACTGTAGTACTGAATACAGAATATTCTAATTTCATTATTCTAGTGTAAATCCAAGTAATTAAACTGAAATAAGTGGAGTTTACCTTGGATTACATGAGATCAGAATATGGCCCAGAATGATGATGAGTTATTAGACTACAATAACACGTTACAAGTGCACTCAGAGAAAACATTAGCTCCTGTTGTCATTTTGTTACTTTTCTTTCTCAGGTATGAAAAGACAAATAAGATAACAAGCAATATAAATAAGTGTCATGGAATTTAGGTTATTACTGTCAAGAAATTCTTAGCATTGTATTAATTATTCTGAGTTCAAACTGTGTGTGGGGGGGGTGTGTGTGTGTGTGTGTGTATACACACACACACACACACACAGAGTTTATGCAAGTTCTTTTTTCAAAATACAAAAAACTACTAATGGAAAGCAATACATTTTGCAACATGGCACTGAAGTGTATACTAGCTTTCTGATGGTCCAGAGCCTTGGGCTATCCTCCACAACAGTGCTACCTTTACCATTAATTTTTCATGTAAAAAAAACAAAGGAGAAAGCCAGCTAATATCAGAGAAATATTCCTAGCCAAAGCCCACAGTCTCCTGCCTTTTATTATTAGTTTCAAGTTTCCCAAGTGATGTTTGACATGCCTTTAAATTTACCAGAATAGTAAGAAATAAAATTCTTCAGTAAAAAACTTCATGTCACACCCATGAATAGGGGACCATTACCCTACCTTTTTTGTGGTAAAACCACAGGAGTGAGGCAAGAAAGTCTAGGAAACTCATAGTTTCCTTGAAGTGTTCCCCTCAAAGGAGAAGGTTTGGAGTGACTTCCAAATCCCAAGAGGAAGCTTCAGCTCCAGATGGACCTGTGATTTTCCTCCCCTTATACTATCATTGCTTTCCCACTACTCAAGTTCCTGAAGGGACTGCAGTTGTACAACAGGTGCAAAGGCACATTAACTCCTATGCAAATATGAACCAGCCTTGGAGGAAAATATGCTCCAGTTGCTCACTTTGCTTTATCCCTCCTGACCCACAGACCTTTGCATACAGGGCATATAGGGTGTATAGTTGAGGGGTTTTATACTGTCACCTATCACTGTAGTATCTGAATACCTATAGCATGGAAAAGCTTCTACATGCTCAGTGGGAAGCTATTAATTATCATGAGTAATTGCATTAGAATAGCACCTACAGAATCCAATCAAGGATCAGGGTCCCTTTTTGCTAGGCATTGTAAAAATATATTTTGATCTTAGCTCTGAGGAGCCATGAAGAAGACTCTACTATAGGGCCTATTCTGCAGAGCTGTTGCCCCAATCAACCCATACTTTCCGTGACCTCTAATACAGCTTGGATGGCTTGTGTTCCCTTACACTTTTATTACTGAATTGGTGCATATAGGTCAAGATCTGTATTGCAGCACACCTAGGGAAAACATTAATAATTCAATGTTCTGAAGTGGAAGGACAATTTACGTGATCTGAAAAAAAAAATCAAAACTGGTCTTATTCCCTGTTTGCTTCTTTATGAAGAAGGCTTAAAAAGGTCTCTGTGTGTTTTGCTCTTTGTTGTTTGTTTGTTTATTTGTTTTAAAGAGTGGGCAAGTGGTTTTGCTTAACTTTTCCCTCAGAAGTACTAAGAGTGAGGTTAAACTTACTGAAAAGTCATTGGAGGTCTTAAACTGTCAACATTTACAGGTTTTATCAGAGGTGTGAGTGTGCTGATTTTTTTTTTTTAAATAAAGGCCTTGTATTTGTTCTCAGACAATCAAACACTAAAACCCAACCCTAGAAAATTGTCTAGGAATCTGATGGTTACAAGTTGCTTTGCAAATGTGTGAAAAAATAAAGCAATGAAAGGATTCACCATAATCCAAATCAATTTTGCCAAAAAAGTTTCTAAAATATGTATATAACAGTTTCCAGTTTCTCATTTGTAACATTTGCTATGTGGTAGGGTCCAGTCATTTTTTTATATGATCATGGAAACTTAAAACTAGCAGGAAAACTAGCTTCTCCTTACATTCTCTGTTTATGACTAATAAAAAAAACATAAAGGAGACATACAGGTAAAAATGAATGCAATGGGATTATTCCCAAAACAGTGTGTACTTTGTAAATATTAATCTTTCCTTTTTACTCATGAGGAAAACTTCATCTCAGACTACTACAGAAAAACAACTAGTTGGAATATGTTATGAGGTATTCTAGTAGGTCAGTTTTAGGCACAATTTACAAATTTCAGTGCTTAGGTCAGGGGTCGGCAACGTTTGGCACGTGGCTCGCCAGGGTAAGCACCCTGGCGGGCCGGGCCAGTTTATTTACCTGCTGACGCGGCAGGTTCGGCCGAGCGCGGCCCCCACTGGCCGCGGTTCACTGTCCTGGGCCAATGGGGGCGGTGGGAAGCGGCGCGGGCGAGGGATGTGCTGGCCGCGGCTTCCCGCCGCCCCCATTAGCCCGGGACGGCGAACCGCAGCCAGTGGGGGTCGCGCTCGGCCAAACCTGCCGCGTCAGCAGGTAAATAAACTGGCCCGGCCCGCCAGGGTGCTTACCCTGGCGAGCCGCGTGCCAAATGTTGCCGACCCCTGGCTTAGGTAAAGTGGGGGAAAGACAAGTCAGGCAGAACTCCCCACATGGCTCTGATAACGTTCTGCTGATTAGCAGGCTCAAATACCCCACTCCTTCCAGTACCATCAAATGTGAATATGGGCAAATATTCAGTGGGTATTAGCTTCAGAATACGCAAACTCACTGTGAACCCAGTGATATCTGAACTGTGTACCCAGAAAAGCTGTCACTGCAAATAGCTCCTGGCAGTTAATTTTCCATTTGATGTTGCTCACTATCAAACTCCTTAAAAGCAATACTGTCAAATGCTTGCCTTGAGGGCCAAAATTTGATTCAACATACTTTGAATCTGATGGGGAAAGTCCACTAGATTCTCAATAGGTGTTTTGGTGGTGTTGGTTTGTTTGTTTTTAGGCCTGATAGTTGCTGTTTTGGGAATGTTTATGCACTCTGAAGCAACATGAAACTGACAAACTCTGGTTTCAGAATTCCTGTCATATTAATCAGGAATACCGGTGCACAAACAACGGATCTCATCCTGCACCTACTAAAGTCAGGGGATATTTTCTATTATCTTCAGTAAGAGTAGAAGCAGACCACTGTTCTAAGCGAAAGTTATGCTCTGTTGCTGTTAAACAATGGCATCCATGTTAATTTCAACTGCATTCAAAAAGAGAAAAAAAAATTGTGGCCAATGTGATATGGCAAAAGCCTCCTTTTTCAAGCTTTTCAGAGGGTATTACAAAAAAAAAAATCAAAGGAGTTTTATTTAAAATATAAATATTCCTCCAGAGGTTTATTTGTTTTAATAAAAAGGGGGGAGTGTACACATAAGTACTCCAGGCACCTGGAAATATCAGCTTCAGGATCGCAAATCATTACAGACCAGTGGTTTTCAAACTGGGGTCTGCAGATTATGTCTAAAGGGGTCTGCAAAAGGTGGCTGTTACCATAAAACAGTAGTTTTCAACCTGTGGTCCATGGACCCCAGGGGAGGCGCAGACTATGTCTAAGATTTCCCAAGGGGTCTGCATCATCATTTGAAATTTTTAGGTGTCTGCAAATTAAAAGATGTTGAAAACCACTGTTACAGATTAATCCTGTCCCCAAAATGCATCAGGCTGCAGCCCCACTGCCCATCATTGCTCAAACCAGGGGGCTTCTCTGGGAGTCCACTCATTGGCATGACAAGCTCTACAGAAAGCAGAGCAAAGCACAGAGAGAGGGAAGCAGCAAGCGGCTGCCCCAGGTAGAGTTCTGCACCAGTGCAAGGAGCTGTATACCCTGGGTCTACTGAACCATAGCGTTAGAAGGCACTGCAAGGGTCTAGTCTAACCCCCTGCCAAGATGCAGGATGTGTTGTGCCTAAAGCATTGAGCGTGCTATAAACAGGACGGAGAAGGTGCAGTCTCCCACCTCTGAAGAAGGGAAGGATGTGGGGAAGGCTCCAACATAGGGGAGAAGGAGGGAAAGGAGGCGGCTCCCTACTGGGGCGAATGGGCCTTCCAGTGGCCCCTAAACTGCCTAAAGCACCCCCTCTAACGCCTTATTCCCCGTCTGTGGGAACCTCTCTGCCCAGGCCTGGGGGAATTAGGGTGACCAGATGTCCCGATTTTATAGGGACAGTCCCAATATTCGGGGCCTTTTCTTATATAGGTGCCTATTACCCCCCACCACCTGTCCCCATTTTTCTGCGGATCCCCCGCTGCTGCCGGCCCCCAGCGTCGGCACAAGCACCCGGCAGGGCAGCCACGGCTCCCCGGCTCGCTCTGACCGCCCAGCGCCCCAGCTCCAGCCTCCTCCCACGCCCAGCCACGCCTGCCCGCCGGCGGCACCGTTAGGTCCCTGGCCAGGCACTCCGCCAGCCCAGGGAGGCTCCTAGGCCGCAGCCCGGGGAGGGAGAGATCTGGTCACCCTAGGTGGGGCAGCCAGCGCGCGACTGCCAGCCGGAGCCCGGGGACACATGGAAGAACGAACAGCAGCGCCCACCCCGCGGCTGCCGGCACTTACCATCCGTGGCCAGCGACATCTCTATGAGGGTCTCGTTGTCCTTCCGCCCCAGCCTGTTCATGGCTGCTCCGCTCACCAGGCCCTGCGCTAGACTGAGACCCAGCCGCCTAAGTGCTGGAGCCAGGCGAGAGCACCCCGCTCCCCTTCTCCCTCTTCCACTCCTCCCTGTCTCCTCCCTTCGCCAGCTGCTCCTGCTCCCGGAGGACGCCGGAACTCCGCGCCCGCCCCGGTTTCGGGTTACTGTGTCAGCTGGGAGGGAGGGGGGGCGCGGGCTGAGTCAGGGTCTGCGCCGGGGCTGGGCTTGGGTTACCGGGCAGTAGGCTGCATGCGTAGTTCTCACAGCTCCAGCTGGAGCGGGAGGGGACGGCAGCGGCGCCTGTTCCAGGATGTGCCAGCAATGTTGCACGCTGCTAGTGATGGAGCCGGGATGCCCCTCCTTGCACACACGCGGGCTCTTAATCACATCTGCTGTTTCCGCCCAAGAAGCCGGTGTAGCGGCAGAAAACTGCTGGCTTTTTTCTTGGACCAAAATCTCTGTGCCCTGAAATATTAGTACCTAGAAAAGTAAAAGGTGCATGGAGTGGTGCAGAGTTATCGAAATAGATCCGTGTTCACTACAACTGCTCAAAGAGAAACCAAACTAGCCAGTGAACAGGAAAGACAAGTAGCGGGACCACTTCAGGTGATTCTCATTTGAAAGACTCCGAACAGGGATCTTGAGAAGGAGAGCCCTTTCAGCGTGAGTTTGTGCTATGTGTAAAGCCCAGCGTGGAAGAAAGTTCAGAAATATTGATAGGAGAACTAGACAAGTATTCAAGGTTGGCGTTCTTGGCTGAGCAGGGGAATGTGGGGGCCATGGAATCAGAGAACAGAGCAGATAAATACAGATCTTCTCTGTTTTTCTCTATCATACCATAGTGCTGCCCAAAAGTTGGCATCATACACCAGCTGTTACAGTTTGGTTTAGTCCCTTAGAGTGAATTTCCCCTTAGGGAGAATGAACACTATTGTAGGATTAAGCATGTGGAATATGTTTAGGATTAAACATTTATTATTCTTGGCTGCACCTATTAAGGAGGAGCAGACAACCAGACAGGGAACCCTATAACCTGCATGACTGTCATGCCTCTGAGTAATGTATATATGGTATTTGGGCTGTTTGTTTTATGCCAGATACTTCCTGTACCAGGTGATCTTGCAAATGGACTAACATGGAGTTTGGAAGCTAATAAAGGACTAAGCCAGGGGTTGGCAACCTTTCAGACGTGGTGTGCCAAGTCTTCATTTATTCACTCCAATTTAAGGTTTCCCGTGCCAGTAATACATTTTAACGTTTTTAGAAGGTCTCTTTCTATAAGTCTATAATATAACACTAAACTATTGTTGTATGTAAAGTAAATAAGGTTTTTAAAATGTTTAAGAAGCTTCATTTAAAATTAAATTAAAATGCAGAGCCCCCCAGACCGGTAGCCAGGACCCGGGCAGTGTGAGTGCCACTGAAAATCAGCTCGCGTGCCGCCTTCGGCATGCATGCCATAGGTTGCCTACCCCTGTATTATACAATGCCTTTATCTAATGCAGCACCTACAGTAAAGATTATATAGGAACTATCAGAACTGACTCTAAAAAAGATTTGTTTTGCAATCAAACAGAATGCATTCCACATGATAATACATCCCACAGTTTCCCCACTAAAAATTAATTATTCTTTTTGATGTTATTCACATTGACTTTAGAGTGGTCCAGTAAATGGTCCAGTGAATGTGCATAAGTAGAACTGACTGGGTAGAGTAAAAAATTAACTTTGTGATTACTTCAAATGCAGTAAATATATAAATCATTAATGGTTTCATGTAATTTACTGAAACATTAAAAATGGATTAATGGAAGAATTTTTTAGCCAAAATGTAAAGAAATATTTCACTTCCTTTCCCTTTTTGTAGCAAAAGAGAGCTAATGAAGTCTGATGTTCATGAAGTCTTTCTTCATAAAGTCTTTCTTCTTTATCTGCTCTAGGCTTTGTTTGAGGTTGCTAGTATTATATTTTGACATTTCATTATGTATCCGATTGTAGTCTATGAGACATATAATAAATACTTAGATAAAACTGTGTGTGTATCTTATAAATACCTCCCAACTGCACCTAACTTTCAGAGTTACTGAGTTATAGATAAGCTTCTTGGCATCCCCCTCTTAAAACAATTTTACTAGACCACTTCATTCCAAACAGGCATCTCAATTTATTTAATTAGCCATTTTATAAGAGTCACAAATAATCTCAGACTTTTTCTTCCATGCACTCCCATCCTTCCATTCATATTTTCATAGCATTTGAGGCCAGAAGGGGCCATTAGGTCATCTAGTCTGACTTTCTGTATATCATAGGCCATTAAATTTCATGCAGTTACCCGTATATACTGAGCCCAATAATTTGGGTCAGACCAAAGTATTTCAGTCCTCAGGAGTCTAAACCATTGTGTGACACAGGCACAGGAGAGATCAAGGGGACACCAATGCTGAAGGTGCCTGTAATGGCAGGGAACTGATTAGGAGAGATATGCCCTAGCAAGCAATCCACATTTCATGCAAAGGAAGGTGAAACCCCACCAAGGTCCCTGACAATCTGACCTGAGAGAATATTTCTTCCTACCCCCAAATCTGATGACCAGTTAAACTCTGAGTATGTGACCAGCCAAGCATTGAGAAAGAGGATTTTCTGTACTGCCTCAGAGCACTAACCCACTCTGTTCAGTGTCCCTGTCTCCAAGTGTGGCCATCCCTGATGCTTCAGAAAAAGGCAAACCCTCCCATTCCCAGAAAACATCTAGTTAATTGTGCATCAGAGAAAAAAAATCCTTCCTAACCATTGCACGTGAATAGTTGAAGCCCTGAAGCATGAGATTTATTACAGTCATTGTCTTAATGCAGAGCTGCAAGTGTTATGTACATGTTGAGGGCAATGCAGGCAATCCTGTTCTCCCCATGGCCTATGAGAGGAGGGAATCATAGATTCACTGGTGCACAGACTCCCAGGCCAGGAAACTCCAAGGCCACAACCATCCAGCCTGACCTCTTGCACACACAAGCTGTAGAATTTCTCCCGGAAACTGTAGTTAAGCACATCTTTTAGAAGGATATTGACTTTCATCATAAACACTCCCAGCAATGGTGGGTCCACACCCTCCCCTGGTAAGCTGCTCCAAGGTTTAGTCACCCTCACTGCTATTGCAGTTTATTTCAAGGTTGAATTTATCTAACTTCAACTTCCAGCCATTAGATCTTGTTATGCCTTTATAAGCAAAACCAAAAAGCTCCTCCCACTGTCAGACCACTATTTCTTTCAGGGAGAATCACTTCTCTGTCATTCCTACTAGCTCTGCTTGGTCTAGCTCAGTGGTTCTCAACCAGGGATATGTGTACCCCTGGGGGTACTCAGTGGTTTTCCAGAGGGTACATCAACTCATCTAAATAGTTGCCTAGTTTTACAACAGGCTACATAAAAAACACTAGCAAAGCCAGTACAAACTAAAATTTCATACAATGACTTGTTTATACTGCTCCATATACTATACACTGAAATGTAAGTACAATATTTATATTCCAATTGATTTATTTTATAATTACATGGTAAAAATGAGAAAGTAAGCAATTTTTCTGTAATAGTGTGCTGTGACACTTCTGTATTTTTATGTCTGATTTTGTAAGCAAATAGTTTTTAAGTGAGGTGAAACTTGGGGGTACGTAAGACAAATCAGACTCCTGAAAGGGTACAGTAGTCTGAAAATGTTGAGAGCCACTGGTCTAGATCAGGAGTAGGCAACCTATGGCATGCATGCCGAAGGCAGCACGCAAGCTGATTTTCAGTGGCACTCACACTGCCCGGGTCCTGGCCACCGGTCCGGGGGGCTCTGCATTTTAATTTAATTTTAAATGAAGCTTCTTAAACATTTTAAAAACCTTATTTACTTTACATACAACAATAGTTTAGTTATATATTATAGACTTATAGAAAGAGACCTTCTAAAAACGTTAAAATGTATTACTGGCACACGAAACCTTAAATTAGAGTGAATAAATGAAGACTCGGCACACCACTTCTGAAAGGTTGTTGACTCCTGGTATAATAAGAAGCAAGATCATATTTCCCTTGCCCCACCCCCATCCTCAGACTCCATAACTGCCCAGTTCATTTCAGGATTCAGCTCAAAATTGCTTGCTTCTTATTGAAGTCCTTCAAAAATTTGATCTATATTGATTTCAATGGGAGTTAGGTGCCTAACCAGCTTAGATGCTTTGGAAATCCTGGTAGTTGCCTATCTGCATCTTTAGGTATCTAAATATCTTTGAAAATTGACCCTAAGTGCTTAAGGCTATGACTACACTAGACAGCTTGCAGTGGCACAGCTGCACCAATGCTCTCCTATCATCTTAATTAATTCACCCCCAAAGAGTGGTGGTAGCTATGTTGGCAGGAGAAGCTATCCTGCCTACATAGCATTGTCCACACCAGCACTTAGGTTGGTGTAACTTATGTCACTCGGGGGTGGCTTATTCACACCCCTGAGTGACATAAGTTATACCAACATAAGTGGTAGTGTAGACATAGCCTAAGTCATTTATGAAAATGGGACTTAGGCTCCTAAGTCATTGAGGTGCTTTTGAAAATTGAGTCCAGTCTCTTGTTATTCATGTCTCTCTCCCACCCATCTAACACTAGCCTTCTCTTTTGTGTCTCTGTATACTTTCTCTGCACTTCAGTTTTCTGGAACAGCCTTCCTATATTTTCAGCCTCAGTGAATCCATCGCTTTTCAAATCTGATCTGAAAAATCTATGCTCTTTCTTCTCTTGCTCAGACCTCTTCATTTTTCTCCCCTCTTCCTTTATTTAATCTCTACTGTGGGTCATATTGTTCTAATTAAAAATGGAGGTCATAGTATGGCTGAACTTCGGTCTTGTTTATACAGCATGGTAAAGTGCATAAGGGAGTGTGATTTGTAGAGTGCTCTAACTGCCCTGCATAGAGCTTGCTGGTGTGAACTAAAAGGTACCCAGTTCATGTCAGTTTAGTTCATGCCAGCAGGGTCAGTTAGAGCACAGCACATCAGCGCACTCTGCAATCACACCCTTCTAATGTGCTTTACTGCACCATGTAGACATTTGTTTACAGCTTCCAGTGAAGGATGCCATACAAAATAAGCGCTCAAAACTAGAAATGCTACTGAGCATACTACTTAGACCAGGGGTGGGCAAACTTTTTGGCCCGAGGTCCACATCTGGGTATGGAAATTGTATGGCGGGCCATGAATGCTCACGAAATTGGGGGTTGGGGTGCAGGAGGGCTCCGGCTGGGGGTGCGGGCTCTGCGGTAGGGCTAGGGATGACGGGTTGGGGGTGCAGGAGGGTGCTCCAGGCTGGGACGGAGGGATTTGGAGGGCGGGAGGGGGATCCGGGCTGGGGCAGGGGTTTGGGGCGTGGGGCGTGGGAGGGAGTCAGGGTGGCAGGCTCCGGGTGCCGCTTACCTCAAGCAGCTCCAAGAAACAGTGGCATGTTCCCCCTCCAGTTCCTACGTGGAGGCCCAGCCAGGAGGCTCTGCGCGCTGCCCTGTCTGCAGGTGCCACCCCTGCAGCTCCCATTGGCTGCGGTTCCCGGCCAATGGGAGCTGCAGGGGCAGCGCTTGGGGTGGGGGCAGTGTGCAGAGCCCTCTGGCTGCCCCTATGTGTAGGAGCTGGAGGGGAGATGTGCTGCTGCTTCCAGGAGCCGTGTGGAGTGGAGCAAGACCCCGACCCCACTCCCCAGCTGGAGCGCCAGAGCGGGGCAAGCCCCAGACCCCACTTCCCGGCAGGAGCTCAAGGGCCGGATTAAAACATCTGGAGGGCTGGATGTGGCCCCCGGGCCGTAGTTTGCCCACCTCTGACTTAGACTGTAAGCTCATTGCAACAGGGGGCTGTTATATATATTTTAAGTTTATATGCTGCCTGACACAACTGGGCCCTGATTGGGGCCTCATGGGACTAGCACAATACAAATAATAATTAATAATAATTAATAATTAATTAACATAGTGTTAAATTCAGGGGGACACCTCTTCATGTAGTAAGCACAATGGACCTGATTCAGTAAAGCATATAAGTATGTGCCCAACTTTAAGAACGTGTAGTTCCCCTGACGGGCCTATTCATGTGCTTAAAGTTGCCTAAGTACTTTGCTCGCTCGTGGTGAGTTGAGGAAGGCAATTAAACTGCATGTTACTACCTACAATTCACTGACTCAAAATATTTTCTTTAAAAAGATACAGTTTCCTTAAGCCTTTAATTTACTCACAGTTTCAAATACAGGGGACATGTTTTATGTACACAGGGGACACAATTATAATGCTAAGATTCAACAAGAGCAAGGGATGGCAAGAATACTGGTGGTTACAACTAGGTTTCTGGTCTTCTAATTATCTGCTGTCTCCTCCCTGCTCCACCCAACATGTGCTACAAGTTGTTCTGTATTATATCCACATGTTATTATATAGTTCTAAACTCTGTATCTGGAATTCCAAGAATAAACCTTTGTAATTGAACTTGTTTATGGTTTATTGAGGTATGGGGCCAGATCGTGTAAATTACACAGTGACCCATGCTGGAGGCAGAGAGCTGTACCATCCAAGAGTAGCTCCCAGAGCACCGGAAAGTGTGCATGCTGTACTATCCCTTAAAATGACATTCCCTGCCCATCTCTCCATAGCCAGGCAGTTCCACAGACCAGTATGTGGGGAGGATGGAGCATTCTCCAGCCCCTCAATAGGCATGATTCACTCCACCAATTATTATGAAGGAATCCCTGCACTCCCCAGTCTCTTAATAGAGGCTGTAGCCCTTTATTCTTTGAAATTGGTGGGATTTAATTGAAACATTTTTAGCTGATATATTTGCTTCATGTAAGTATTTATGTTTTAAAATGGAAATAAGTAGAAAATCTCAGGGTATATGATGTATAATGACCACTAGTATCACATATCATCAGGGACTGAACCTGGGACCCTCACTATCACAGAATAGGCTGTGAATAGAATTACTCCTTTATGTAAGCTAAAGGAGTAATGCTGTTAAGTGTTAGAACTTCTAGACTCTTATTCTCTATGGGGAAATTTTTAAAAAGTGCCTAAGTTCTTATTTAAGTGGCTAGAGATGCAGATAGGTGCTAGGGGGATTTTCAAAGCATAGAGTTAGGATCTAAGCTGCTTAGGTGCTGTTGAAAAGTTATACGGGGCAACCATCACCAACACTTTCGCCCTCTTGGATTTTTGCAAGAAAGGGCTTAGCTGCCTAACTCCAAGAAAGAGTTTGTGGCTGAGAATCCTGAGCAAAGGGATGTGCTTCCCTCCAGGCCTAGAATTAGGCACCTAAGGCCCTAGGAGGAAGGGGGCTTAGGCCACACCCTTCTCCTTGGCCTTTCCTATTCGCTAGCTTGGGCAGCCCCCTGCTCAGCATGCTGGCTTTTCTGGATGCAATTCCTATACTAGGCAATTCCCATGCCTTGTATAGGAGAGTGTGGGTGTCTGTACTTCTCAAGTACCATGTGCAATCAGGATCCCAGGTATTGTGTGCACTCAGAATCTTATAACATTGTATTGTTTAAGCAACATAGCTTTGACAGAGAATTAATCATTCTACCAGTTTCATTCCTCCAAGGGGCCTGGAAACAATGTTTTCCCTAATCATACCTTCTCAGTCAACTTCAGAGTGACTGAATTTTCAAAGCAGGCACTGTGTGCAAATCAGAGTTGCAAAGCTCCATCTGTACATACTTTAGAAAATGTAATCACAAGAGAATTGAAATAGAACTAACAGCAACAGGAAAGTAGCTGATTTCCCTTTTAGTCTCATCTCCCGCTTGCTATTTTTCCCCTTGTAATGTTTAACTGGTCCCCAGATAGCTAAACCATCCACAGTCCTGTTGCTCTGAAGTTCTACTGCTCATAAACTGCATTCCTAAAACTAATATTGTTTCCTACTCCAACATCATGAATGTGCTCCCACCACAAAAAATTAAAGATCCCCACGTTTTACCCAATTTGAGATCCTAATGAGCCTGTTGGTTCTTTTGGATATCTACAGTACCTGGAGAGACACTTAAACACTAATTCTGACTGGGATTATATGGTAACGTATGTGTTGATGAGATATATTTGTGTACAATATGCTACATTTCTGAAGAAAGCTGCTTAAATTTAGATACCACAGTATATAGTCCTTATGTAAGCTAAAGGAATAGTAATAATGACAGTGCACATTGAAGATTTCCTGTTTAAAGAGATGTTAGATGTAAATAGCTCTTAAAGAAAATAACTCCCGGTAGTTATAGGCACATAAGTATCCCCTGTATTTTTTTCAAAGTCAGTGCTTTTCAGTTGATCAGTTATTAGCAGTTTGTGATCTTGGCTCTGGGTTGAAAAACAAATTGTGCAAAAAGAAAAAAATGAGATTTTTGTAAAGTAACTGATGGTTTTTCAGTTTATGGGCCAAATTCTTCTCTGCCTAAATTACTCCGGATTTACACCATAACCAGTCTAAGTGAAAGCAGAGTCCCAGATTGCACTGTCCCACAGGGGAAGAAAATTACATGATGCTGACTTTGTAGATCTTGTTTTGAATTATATCTTTGTGAGGGATTGGCCCCAATAAAAAAAACAGGGGGTTCAGACCCCAATTTCATGATTCTCCTGAAACCCACACACATCATGGGAGATCCACCAGAGACCAAGGGAATCTACACACATGCCTTGTGCTTCTGGATCAAGGCCCCTGTTGTGCTCTCTGATATTGCAGTTTCACTGGAGTCGAGCTGTAAAGGAGTGTGTAAGACTGTCCTCGGTGTGCAGCTGCCCCCAGAACCTCCTGAAAAGGGGAAATTCCACAGAAACCCTAAGGCACACCAGGTAATTCACTTTCCTATAGATTTCCCTTGGAGTGGAAGGCGGGTGGGTTCCATCTCCTCCACGCTGGTAGGGAAAGGTCCATTTATGGGGAAAAAATCTGGATTTAGTTTCTTTTATATTCATCATTTATTGCCAACCTATGGGGCCTGATTCTGTTCTCACACCACTTTCACACTGATGTAATTCCATTACAACTATTCTTAATTAACACCAGTTCAAGCATGATCAGAATCAGGTTCTGGAGGGTTATTTAGATGGCTGTATTCATATGACACTACAAATCTGCCTGGGCTCCCACTGAAGCTAATAGCAAAGCAACAATTGATTTCACTGCGTGCAAGATAAGGCCCTAGCCAGTCCCCAAATTCTGTCTACAAAGCTCTGATGAGCAAAGCCTATTTAACCACATAAAGTTCAGAGGCTGCACCTTTTTACTGAACTCATCTTTTTACTGAACTCATTTTCCATCCTCTAGTGAAAAGACTAATCTGTCTCTGTTTGGTCTCATATTGGATAGTTCTGTTTTTTCAGTATTTAGCGCCCTCTGGCGGGAAGAAAATATACTTTCCTGTTGAGGCTGGATCTGTTGACCTGTGTGTCTTGTTTTATGTGAGTTTATTTATACTTATGTCTGTTAATTTACATAGGGCAATAGATGGATAAACTGTGCACATATAGATAGGAAGAACACATAGCTAGTTAAATATTGGTTCAGGATATGAATATATCTGGCTACCAACTAAAGTAATGTATTCGTTTCATAAACAGAGGATTATGAACAGAGTGAACGGGGCTTCTGTGTATAAAAGCCGGAGTATTAAAATGAAGTGAAGAGCTTAGTGGCTCAGCCAGAAAACAATAACCTTCTCAATATATGTACTGATCAGATTAGACCTTCAAACACACTTGTACTCCAGTAGGACTCCACAGATTCCATGGATCCATTTACAGGATTGGTGCATAAGCTCATATACAAGACACCTCACAATAAGAACATAAGAACATAAGAAAGGCCGTACTGGGTCAGACCAAAGGTCCATCTAGCCCAGTATCTGTCTACCGACAGTTGCCAATGCCAGGTGCCCCAGAGGGAGTGAACCTAACAGGCAATGATCAAGTGATCTCTCTCCTGCCATCCATCTCCATCCTCTGACGAACAGAGGCTAGGGACACCATTCTTACCCATCCTGGCTAATAGCCATTTATGGACTTAGCCACCATGAATTTATCCAGTCCCCTTTTAAACATTGTTATAGTCCTAGCCTTCACAACCTCCTCAGGTAAGGAGTTCCACAAGTTGACTGTGCGCTGCGTGAAGAAGAACTTCCTTTTATTTGTTTTAAACCTGCTGTCTATTAATTTCATTTGGTGACCCCTAGTTCTTGTATTATGGGAATAAGTAAATAACTTTTCCTTATCCACTTTCTCAACATCACTCATGATTTTATATACCTCTATCATGTCCCCCCTTAGTCTTCTCTTTTCCAAACTGAAGAGTCCTAGCCTCTTTAATCTTTCCTCATATGGGACCCTCTCTAAACCCTTAATCATTTTAGTTGCTCTTTTCTGAACCTTTTCTAGTGCTAGAATATCTTTTTTGAGGTGAGGAGACCACATCTGTACACAGTATTCGAGATGTGGGCGTACCATGGATTTATATAAGGGCAATAATATATTCTCAGTCTTATTCTCTATCCCCTTTTTAATGATTCCTAACATCCTGTTTGCTTTTTTGACCACCTCTGCACACTGCGTGGACATCTTTAGAGAACTATCCACGATGACGCCAAGATCTTTTTCCTGACTCGTTGTAGCTAAATTAGCCCCCATCATGTTGTATGTATAGTTGGGATTATTTTTTCCAATGTGCATTACTTTACATTTATCCACATTAAATTTCATTTGCCATTTTGCTGCCCAATCACTTAGTTTTGTGAGATCTTTTTGAAGTTCTTCACAATCTGCTTTGGTCTTAACTATCTTGAGTAGTTTAGTATCATCTGCAAACTTTGCTACCTCACTGTTTACCCCTTTCTCCAGATCATTTATGAATAAATTGAATAGGATAGGTCCTAGGACTGACCCTTGGGGAACACCACTAGTTACCCGTCTCCATTCTGAGAATTTATCATTAATTCCTACCCTTTGTTCCCTGTCCTTTAACCAGTTCTCAATCCACGAAAGGACCTTCCCTTTTATCCCATGACAGCTTAATTTACGTAAGAGCCTTTGGTGAGGGACCTTGTCAAAGGCTTTCTGGAAATCTAAGTACACTATGTCCACCGGATCCCCCTTGTCCACATGTTTGTTGACCCCTTCAAAGAACTCTAATAGATTAGTTAATAAGATTATGTTCTTATGTTCTTATGTTCTTATGAAATTGATCAGTAGCCATAATAATTGTTTTACACTGGATAAACTTCACACCTTCAGTAGGATTGGAGTCTGATTTTAAGCAGTTGTGAACATCCAAAGCTTCCATTGACTTAAATCTCTAAAAATCAGGTCCTTGATGTGTATTAATTATGGACTTAATTTTGCAAACCCTTATGCATGTGAGTCTTTCCTCCTGACTGCAGGATCAAGGCCTACAACTGGATGTCTTTCTATAAAGTTTTCCACCAGTCATATGTTTTTCTATCTGTGGTAGGTTTCTTTTCAGCTTTCAAGTGTTACTATATGTGTATTTTAAAAAAAATCAGTGAAATATTAGTATCTCTAGAAAACGGTCACAATTCTAATGAAATGAGATCTAGGTAAATATCACAAATAAACATTTAATACAGACATTGTTATCAAACAATAAAAGTATGGAAGATTTGCATGAAATAATAATAGCAAGGACTAGACTGTAAGAATGAAATCTGCTCACAGTAAGGGTAACATAGCTGGCTGACTCAGGAGCAGACTAAGGACTGAATTATTACTCCGAAACTCACAATTTGGTCCCTTTGCTCCTTGAGGGAAATAATTTGTGCCAGACCCATTACTGCCACAGTTTACTTCCCTCTCAGCTCCTGCATAGTTGGTACTTTGGGGATGGAGCCAAATGTCCTCTTATCCCTGCCCCTGCCCACCCAGTCCTTGCCCACCTGCACAGGATGGAGAATAGCAGCTTGGCAGAGGACATCTAAAGCTTGCTTATTATAGAAGCTTCTATTACTTTTTGAAACTTAAGACTGGAACTCATTTGTGTGTATACTGTTTACATGCTTTAGCCTTGTAAATAGCTCTCATTTCATATTCCCAGTTAATACATCTTTAGATAGTTTATTGTAGGATTGGCTACAATCTCACTTTGGTGTGAAATCTAAGGTGCAACTGACCTGGGCCAGTGATTGATCCTTTGTGACTGGGAATAACCTGAATATTGCTATGATCTTTGGGGTAAGGGACCATCTGTCACAAAGGTAAGAGTATCTGCGGGGCAGGATAATTTGGAGTACCCCAAAGGACTATCTGTGACTCCACATTAAGGCAGTTATAATGGCTTGATAATTAGTAGGTGAAATCTAAGTATAGAACTCACAAACAATTTGGGGTTTGTACCCTCCTTCTTAACAGTCTGCCCTGAGGTTGGTACCCATTTTCTTGAGTCTCTTCAGGACAGCTTGACTGAAACTTATCACTATTGGTCAGATTCTGGTACTCCTAGGTTCTCCCACAAATGTGGAGTAAAATAGTATTCATCATGAGAAAAGGTATCACAGTCTGCCGTTTTGGGCCTAGTCCTGAAATCCTTACTCAGGCCAAACTCCCGTTGAAGTAAATGCCTCAGGACTTTTGGCCCTTTAATAACATCACTGAAACTTAAACTTAAAAAGAGTGAAGAATGTCCAAAGTATTCATTCTTAGATAACAGTGGTTACATCTTAAATAACAAGGCAGAACCAAAAAATAAATATAACTGAGAAGAGCCAATATTGTATTGTGAGTGAAAGGGCTGTAGCACAGGGTTTTGATGCAACAGGTTAAAGTGATTTTTACTTCTTCTAAATCGATATTTCACAACATTATCTGAGGCTTTGTCTTGGGTTTAAAAGCATGAGTAAGAATGCACAGTCCCTGAAAAGAGCTATCCTGTGTAATTTCTTACTTCTTTGCAAGTAATCAATCATTCTTTGAATGAGGCAGATCTTATGTGCTGCTCCTTAGATTCAGAGTGCTTCTTGCTTTATGATATCAATATCATAATGACTATAACTTTCCGTAATATGCCTGTACAATTTACAAGGCTTAGTCATCTATAGCTAGCATTTTGAACATGGTATTATGATTTGGTTTAATTTGAAGAGGTGTGTTCCTCCCTTGCTTCCTTGTTAGATGCCTTTCAAGAAGCATTCATGCCTGGGCTCTTTCATTCACTGAGGCATTATAGTGCGTAATGAATAGAATTGCACTGAATTACATTGCAGAACATTCTCTCTTGAGTTGTTCTGCCTGTTAGTAGCTCAGCCAGAGTTTTGTTGGGAAGGAATGCAATGTTGCATCATTTGGGGGAAAGGGTGCTAATGGCACATAATGTGTTCTGTCTGTTTTAGAGAATCACAGCCACTCACTAACTTTTTGCCATTAGCCAGAGCACAGCAAGCATATGACTCCTGCAACTCCAGGCTGGCAGGCACAATGCTTCCAGTTAGGAAGGAAGGGCACTGGGATCCGGACTGTGGCCTCATTCTAGTGAAGTAAATCAGGGATGAGTCAACCCAAGACAGGGGAGTTATATCGATATAAGAAAGACAAGAAGCAGTAACTCTGAGAAGGAGGTGTACAGATATTTGTCCGCTAATTTATTTTCTCCAACAAACTCTAAAATACATGACCCTTCCCCATCCAAAGGAGATACTCCAAGGATGAATTTGGCCCATTGCATAGCCTTGATAGGAATGACTGCCACGTTGCCATGTCTCACAATAACCATGAGTCTTCCAGTATTAATTTTAACATCCCAGATCCTGGTGTAACCTGATTACAGGAAAATCTCAGCTTTCAATTTTAATGAAAATGGAAGTTTCTAACCCTCACAATTGCAGAGAAAAGCTTGATGTGCACCCCAATTCTCAGAAACCAGACAGCAAATAAAAAGAATCCCAATGTGACACCACACCCCATATTCTCCACAGTGATATTATGGCATAATTATAATGTATTTTATGCAAGATAAGTCATGTGGGGTATCATTGGAAAAGTTATGATTTGCTGAATATGATTATCCTATTTGTATGCATGTATCATTTTTGTATCTGAAGTTATGAATATTGACTATAAGGATAGAACAAGAAGCAATGGGCTTAAACTGCAGCAAGGGAGGTCTAGGTTGGACATTAGGAAAAAGTTCCTAACTGTCAGGGTGGTTAAACACTGGAATAAATTGCCTAGGGAGGTTGTGGAATCTACAGATATCCAAATATCTCTGGAGATATTTAAGAGTAGGTTAGATAAATGTCTATCAGGGATGGTCTAGACAGTATTTGGTCCTGCCATGCGGGCAGGGGACTGGACTCGATGGCCTCTCGAGGTCCCTTCCAGTCCTAGAATCTATGAATCTATGAATCTGTATTTAAAAGGTAGTTACACCTTGGTAATGCCCACTAGACAAGATGCTTTCAGTCTAGATAGTGGGTGGGGAAGGGCCCACCCAGGGCAATGAGCCATTAGGAAAAAACAATGGGCCTTAGGAGAAGCTTATCTCCCACCTGGGTAGCCTTCCTGAGAACGCTACAGACAACCTCCAAGTAATGGCTGCTATTACTCTACAAGGACATGTGATAAGACCACATGTCTTTAGACTCCATCTTGGGATATCAGTATTTTTCCACAGACTGGTCTGGGAACCAAGCTTTGGGAACAAAGGGTTCCCACCATATGCAAAATCTATATAAGGCAGAGAGCGACATCATCTGGTGTTTTTCACTCCCCACACAAGAAGACTCCTGGAAACACCTGATGAACAAAGACTGAACTAGGGGAAGTGCTGGACCCAGGCTAAAGGGATTTTTAGCCTGTGAATGAAACACCTGGGGATTCCAAGCTGTAAAGCAAGTGAAGCTTGCCCCTTAAGAAACTGCAGCCTGCTTGAATCATCTCTTAGGGTGAGAATATCAAATCTATTTCGTACATTAAGCTTAGTTTGTGTTTTGGTTTATTTGCTAGGTAATCTGCTTTGATCTGTTTACTATCACTTATAATCACTAAAAATCTATCTTTTGTAGTTAATAATTTTTTTATTTTTTTTTGCTTTTGCTTTTGCTTAAACCAGTGAATTGGAGTGAAGTGTGTGGGAATCATAGCTCAGGGCAAAAGGCTGTTGCATATTCCTCTCCACACTGAGGGAGGGGGTGAATTTCATGAGCTTGCGCTGTACAACTCCCCGTGCAGCGCAAGATGGTATAATTTTGCATTTATACTCTAGAGAGGGTGCGTGCCGGGGGAGCTGGGAGTTGCCTTGGCTGTAGCCTTCCTATGCAGGGGCTGGTCAGAGAGCCTGCATGTAACTGCAGCTGGGTGTGTCCCTACCTGTATGTATGCTGGTGAAAGTGCAGGCTGGAGGGCTCTGCAGCTTGTCACAGCAGTACAGTGTTAGAAGGAGCCCAGGCTGGTGGGTCGGGGGATCAGTGGTACCCCAGTTCCAGGTGACAACTCAGGGGGAAACATGTCACACCCAAAATCTATTTTTTTAAACTTCATGACTTTTAAAACAGTCTTGATTTTTTTCACATTATTTGAATGCTTGTGGTTGGCAATACTGTGATGACCATGGAAGGGATTGGATAAAGAGGGTGTTGGATATAATAACCTGTAACACTTGTAAGAGTCAATCTTCTGCCAAATGACTCTTTCTCCAATTTGTATTTGCACAGTATACAACTAAGCTACATTCTTAAGAGGCACACACTGAATAATGAGGATAAAAAAAACACCTTTATTAGCTAATCATGTGCACTCTCTGTCCTGAACACTGAACAAGGCAGAGGTCTTGTGGAAAAAGTGTTTGATTGTGTAATTAAACACTGTATTATAATGCATTTATACCAGGGGGCCAATTAAGGTTGCACAGAAAATGGGATGTGGAAGGGTATCATCCCCTCATGGGCCTCCACATTTTCCCTGTTGAGTTTTGTGCCTGTTCTGTTTTACCATGCTGCATTACCTTCGCATCTCTCTGGCTCTGTAATCACCACTGCACTAACTCCTCCTGCTCCTACATCCCCTCTTACCTCCACAGTGTGGGCATCTACCATTGCCAATCATTCATCCACATGGTCCCCATCTGCGCCCCATCTCAGAACTCTTTCCCAGGCCCTTTCTGGGCCTGAGCTATGTCTGCCATTGCCATGAGCTTCCATGCGCATTTGGTATCTTCGTAACACCCCATCTTTAACTTACATAGATACTGTATGCCCATCCTCCTGGTTCAGTGAAGAGAAAGCTTTCCCCTAAGAGGAGTGGGGAGAAATGAAGGCCCCACAATTCCCTCCCCCAATTGGAACTGGCTACAGTTTTCCAAATTCCCACTAACTGGTGTCCATCCCTCCCTTGTCAGGGTTTTAAGGGGGCCATTTCATATCAGGACTGTATCTGTATTTGTCCACTCCCCATTTTCCCCTTGAATTTTGTGCCTGTTCTTTTTCATGCTGCTTTTGTCCCCTCTCCTCTCTCTGGTTCTATATTTGCCAGCATACTTACTGTTCCTGATGCAATGGGGCAGCTTTTCTCTCTCCTGCTCCCACTGCCCTGTCTTTCTCCTTCTTTCTTGATGCTGAACATTCTTTCCTCCTGTCAATAATTCTCCAGCTCTAAAGGTTAGTGCATCTCAGAGTCAGGACTGCTGGGTTCCATTTCCAGCTCTGCCACTCACTTGCTGGGTGACTCGAGGTAAATCTCTGGCCCTCTCTGTGCCTCATGTTAGAAATAACTAGGGATAAAAGACAACTCGCTTCTGAATCTTTCCAACTTGATTTTATTTGACCAAATCAGAGGCAAATGTCTTGCCCACTTTCCAATCCTCAGAAGGCTAAACTGTTATGTGCCACAGGGTGTGAACAAGAGAGACCAACATGCCACCAATGCCTGAGGCCCCTTCATTGGCAGGGAACTGATTAGGTGAAATATGTCCAGATGATCCTGGAAGGTGATCCCTGCTCCATGCTGCAGAGAAAGCTGAAAAACCACTACAGTCCCTGCCAACCTGTCCTCAAGGAAAATTCCCAACCCGAATCTGGCAATCCATCAGACCCTGAGCATGTGAGCAAGATTTATCCAGCAGAGCTTCTAGGCACACAGGATTCACTGTACCCTCTCATAGCATTGACCCATCTTGTCCCTCTGTCATGCCTGCAACTCTGCACAATAGCTGATGCTTCAGAGGAAGGTGAAAAACCCCAGAATGCATCTTGCCAATTGTGCATCAGGGGGGAAAAAATTCCTTGCTGATCCTGTGAATGAGCAGCTGTAGCCCTAAAACATGAGATCTGGTTATAGTAATTGGCTGCTTGCAGAGCCGCAAGTGTTAGGAGCAGGTTGACAGCAATGCAGTTTCCTGTTCTCTCTACAGCCTAGCAAGGAAGGACATGGCATTCTGCATTTTGACTGATCTCACAGTTGTAGTGCCAGTCATGCACCCTGATCCCAACCGCTCCAACCCAATGAGGCTCAGTCTCACTTTATTATATTGCTGTTGTTATTTAACATTCGTCTTGTGACAGGATCTAAGGAGCATAGCCAGACTCAGATCATTGGTGCTAGGCCCTGTATTCCAAATGCTTGCTAATGAATTGAGTTTATTACCTGAGAAATACAGCCCATTAATTTCACCCCCTTCAAACTGCCAGCACCATCCCACCCCAAGTCAGCTGGCCCAGGAGGAGTCAGAACTATTGCCAGTTTTGTCATTATTCAGTAA
This sequence comes from Emys orbicularis, assembly GCF_028017835.1. Lineage (NCBI taxonomy): Eukaryota > Metazoa > Chordata > Testudines > Emydidae > Emys > Emys orbicularis. The sequence continues at coordinate 89,252,698 of NC_088686.1, read as the reverse complement.
TCTAGGAGGAAGACGACACTACAGCTGCAAGTCTGGAGGCAGCCCATATAGCCTGTGGTATGGAACATCCACTAGCAAAATCAATGCACTGTCTTGGTGCAGTCTTTACATGACTACCTGGGAGCCTGTGCACGTGCCTGAGTATGTGCCTCTTACCACATGTATCTGTGCTTTTGCACATGTGCACACACATGGGATTGACTCTGTTTGTATAATTGAACAATGCCTGGATCTATCTTTGTGACCTGATTTATTTCCCTCAGCTATCCCCTCAAGCACTGGAGGGTTTTATGCCCAAATTCCACTCAGGCAGCTGAGCAGCCTTTGAATGGATGCATAGATGTAGTTTGACTTCTATATTTTGGGGGGGCAACTCCATTTAGGCCAACAGGGCTGTGTGTTGGGGGGCAAATTTTGTGCCCGCCTGAGGCTTGCAGTTTGGGGGGGGGGGGCAGTTTGGGATGCACCCTTAGTTCTTTATGATGCCCCTTCAGGAGCTGCTCTCGGAACTGTACATCCCCTCTTTCTTTCACAGTGTGGGTGTCCATTATCTCCATCCATTCATACACAGCCATCATCTTTACCCCTAGCTCAGAGCTCCTTTCTGGGTCTGACATGCATGTCTGCCATGGGCACTTGCTACTTTTGTGACAACCAGTCTCCTACTTTTGTGGACACTTTGCTCCTGTCCTCCTGGCTCAGTCAGGAAAAGTCATGTAGCACTTTCTCCTGAGGGGAGAGAGGACAGATGAAGGAACTGCAATTCTCTCCCCTGTTGGGATAGGCTTCACAGTAACTGGTGTGTGTTCCTCTCTCATCAGGGTTCTGAGAGGGCCATTTCACAGCAGGGTGATACCTGTGATAATAGGCTTCCCCACTTCCCTCCTTGTGTTTTATGCCTTTTTTAATGATAATGATGCTCTAAGCCTCTGGCGCTGGAAAGCCCAGTGCCTTACTCCTCCTGCTGCAACTGGGACTGCCTCTCTTGCTCCTACTCCCATTGCCACAGTCCTCTTTCCTTCTCCTCTCTTGATCCTGAAACTTGTCTTCTCCTGTATCGTAATAGAGAAGCACAAGTCTGCATGAGCACCTATAATTCTGGCCTATCCTAAATTTTATGTGTTTGACTTTTACATTCTTTCAATGTGTGTTTTTTCAGTGCAACTATTGTTTACATGGCAGTGCTACCGGAGAGCCGCATTTTGCTAGGAACTTTACAATGTAATAAGATATAGACCTTGCTCTAAAGAGCTTATGTTCTAAGCAGACAAGAGGTGGGATGGGAATCAGTGGCACTGAGAGGTGACATGATTTGCTCAAGGTCACAGAGTAGATCAGTGACAGATCTGGGAATAGAATTCAGGTTTCCTGGTGTAGTGAGCCATCCACTCACCATGGTGCCTCTTACTTTTACTTCTCTGCAAAACTCAGCAGTCAGACCCAGGCAAGGCCACTGAAGTGGGGCTGCACAGACATAAGAGAGAAGAATTTGGCCCATTGGATTAGATATATAACTTGTCTACCCCAAAGGCCAGCTGAAGCTTAATTGAAATTTGCTGTAATACTTCACTGCATGTTTTTTTATTGAGTATCAATAATTAACAATAAAAAGAAATATAAAATATTTATGATAGAATTACCAGCCATATTTCTGAAGCATTCACTGTCAGTGACATTATAAACTCGACTTCTGTTTAATGAGCAATGCATTTTGCATAGGATAGGCTTCAGTACATATTACAAATATGTATATCATTCAGTGTCTGTCCTCAAAAATACCAGAGAAGACTCACATTGACTTCAGTCAGCTTTGGATCAGGCCCTAAAAAGATTTCTATCATACATCAGTGGAATGACACTGTGAGTATCACACACCGAAGTTTAGGTACCAACAATTCTTACTCATATGAGTAATCCATACTCATACATGTAATCTTATTGAAATCCATGGGCCTACTTGTGGGCGTAAGGAGTATTTGCATGAGTAAAAGTTGCAGCACTGACCCAGACAGACTCCTTCGTGTACACTGCGCAGAGATCCTACTAATATTGTAAATTAACCTGTCTGTATTCTGTTAACAATGGAAACTAGGAGCATTGTGCTCAAATCAAATTAATTTCCTCTATATCAGTCACCAGAGGTCACTTGATCCTCTCCTATCAAAGATTTTGTTATTCAAACATGACACACAAGCTGTCAAATGGTCCAACTTAATAAAGACTAATAAATAAAGCACTCCTTAGAAATTACCCTGGGGAATCTTTTCAAATTGAAAAGTGAGTAATAAATCTTGGAGCGCCTAATAAAGGTGAAATTGTTAATTTGGTGGCCTCTGCTGTGTGCCTTCCTGAGTGAAATTCCAAATGCTATCAGGGCCGATGGCTGCTGCTTGCGCTCAGTCAGACACTGTGTGCCTGCAGCAAGAGTTTCTAATCTGGAAGAGCTGTCTGACATAGGCTGTATGCACTAACAGTGTTCTGAGGATCTGTTTTTTCTTTTCTTTACAAGTCTCTTCTACTGACTTTAGTAATACTCTTAAATGACTGTCTTAAATGACAGTTAGATGACATTGATAAATGTACTGATCAGATATCCCCAGTCTACTGATAACTAGATATGTACCAAAAAAGTGTTGCTTATACAGCCTGTGGTGAGCATAGAATGGGTCCAATTTACTGTAGTCCACAATGCTGGGCTAGTATTAGTAACAATAACATCCCTTTCTTTAGTGTATGCATGAGGAAGAGAAGGTTTTTTTGTTGTGTGAATCAGCCTATTAAGGTTAAATCTAAAATGGATTCTATGGTCTCCATTTAGCTCTTATATGTTCTTTTCATCCATTTGCAACTCAGATTTCTTTTTGTGTTGAGTTTTTGACAGATCAGTCACTTTGGAAGTAAGACTCTTTTTTCCTGTTGGTGTTGTGGAAGTGAAAGCAGAAGTGTTGACTTTCTAGACCTCAAACCTCCCCATGTCTTAAATCTCAGTTTTATCAAGTGCATCCTGTTACAAGTGACTAATAACCTTTTAAGAAAACGCAATGGAAGTATTTCAAACTGTCCCAATTTACAAAGAATCCCATTTACTCATTGTTTCTTCTTTGCCTGTTATTCTCATTTCATCCCCATTGTGGAAACAAAGTGCTGACATTAATGGTGACTGAAAATATATATCTCCACTGTAATCTCCAGCTAAGAAGTAAAAGTTATTTAGGGATCTGATTCATTTTCTGTGTTTTTGTCATATGCCAATGCGGGATACACCAAATGCTGTGGCGTCAGGAGCTCGATTTGTCTCTGCACTGCTTCTATGAAATGTTGATTCTCAGCTAAAGAGCAACATACATCCAATACTGCTACGTGTAGTGTAGTTTTTCCTCACTTTGTTCAGGTATGGGAAGGAAGAGGAGTCTTACGGTCCAGGAGGGGGCTCTAAACAGCAATAAGCCAGAGGCAGTGGATGGGAGGACCTAGGAAAGAAGAGATGTGCATCGTTTCCATAGTGCCCGCTTCATCCCCACATTATGAAATAAAGCAAGCGAGTAGACAGTAGCTTGAATTATGCAATATGCATAGCACATACTGGCAGCTGTCTCAGAGCAAGTGGTCCAACTTTCTGGTGTAGGCAATGTAATTTATACATATGCTCAAAACAAACTTCTAAACACAAATATTTTTATTTATATTACAATAATGTCTACAGTCCCCAACCACATGGGGTACCATTGTGCTAGCTACTGTACAAACACATAACAAGTGATAGCCCTTGTCTGCAAGAGTTTACAATCTGAATAGACAATACTAGTCAAGGAAATACTATTTATCATCCCTATTTTATAGGAAGGAAACTAAAGCAGAGAGATATTACATGACTTGCCCCAAGTCACACCAGGAATTTGGGGTAGAGCTGGCAATTGAACCCAGGTCTTCTGAGAGATGTCTAGTGTCAGCCACATGATCATCTTATCTTTCTATTCATAGGGAGAAAACTTGCCATATGTGGCCATTGGGTATTTGCAAGGATAAGGCATGTGCAAAGGTATGCATGTAACTGTATGTGTTTAAGTTTGAAAATCTGGTTTGTGGTGTTTCCAAATGGAAACCTTTAAAAATCTGGCCATGATTATTTTTTCCTTGTATTCCTAATGGTGAAAAGGACTTGTTTTGTTTACTTCCTTATTTGGGCGCTGGCATCACTCATCATGTGGACAGCTCTCTGAAGAAAGTGTTTCTTGGCTTAATGCTACTGCAGAACCAGCAAGGGGAGCTCACCGATTGTTTTGTGCATCCAACAAAATAGTAGCTCTCCATGTATTAGGACAGAAAGATATTTAGCATGTGCAAATTATTTGTCAAGATATTCTGTCAATTTTAAAGCAGGTCAAATTTGGGGTGGACCTTACTTAACATTTCCCCTCTATGTGTCCTCTTTAGATTTAAAGTTCTGTTTAGTAATACAGTGCAAATAATTTGTAACATAAGCTGCATGGTAAAAATGGATGCTCCTTTTAATTTTTGAATTTCTTTTAAAGGCCTGACCTGGATCAAAAGCTTAGAGAGTCTGCATAGAATCAAATTTCTATCAAAGGCGACTAGTGTTATCCCAAGTCTACTCAGACTTGATAGTAAATCAATTTTAGCATTAATCATCATCCACACAATTAATAGGTTTGTTCTTCTTGAAAAAACAATGCAAAATTTCATGTATGACTTTGTCCATTACACCTTATTTGCCATGTAAGTTTATGCCTCTTTGGATGATTGCATCCTTTTTGTACAAAGACCATGTTATGACGATTGTCGTGGTCATTTTGTGGCACAGTTTGTCTCAAGGTACTGTGGAAGTAGAACCATTATCTGACTTGGAATTAACTTGCAAAATTTCTCACATATGCAGTAATTTGCTGTTTACTGCCAGTAATGGAAGTATTTTAGGACATACATGTTCTTTTATTGTTTTGTTACTGAATGTTTTCTTTATAACATATGCAGAAGGTTGAAACTTAAAACCTCTTTTCTTTGAGGAAGTGCAAAGGCAAAGTAACTCAGCCCCTCAAAGGCTTCCTTTCCAAATGCTCTGTGATAGTATATTACTTGCTGCCTGCTAGGGGTCATCTTCCCTTCCATATGTAGCAAAAAGAAAGAGAGAAAGGGACATCCCATGCCTGGGTCAGAAGCAAAGGCTCTCTCTGGAACCCTTGAATGTAGCAGAGGCAAGTGACAGAACAAACACTATGCAGAAGACCACATTGTGGGCACTGCTCTTAATCTGACTGAGGAAGACTGCGTTGCTTCTTTCCTTATGATTCAAAACTGCTCTGTCATTGGCCAAAATGGTCCATAATAGTTGGCTGTGCAGTACAACTTCCTCTATCCCTTGCATGCAGGGCCGGCTCCAGCATTTCTGCCACCCCGGCGGCAATTGAAAAAAAAAAAAAAAGCCGCGATCGGCAGCGGCAGTTCAGCGGCAGGTCCTTCGCTCCTAGAGGGAGTGAGGGACCTGCCGCCCCCGAATTGCCGCAGGTGCCGCCCCTCTCCCTTGGCCGCCCCAAGCACCTGCTTGTTAAGCTGGTGCCTGGAGCCAGCCCTGCTTGCATGCAGCTTACTCATTAAAATCACATCCGTAAGACAACAGCAGAAAAAGCAGATTCTGCAGATTCTCAAGGTGGCAAAAAGGGAACAAAATCCTCCCATTAGTCCTCCACTTGATACCCCCAGCACGAGGGAGCCCCACCAAGCAGAGAGCTAACAGAGCCAGCTCCTATCCTTCCCTCTCTTCAGTCCTGGGCTCAGGGGACAGGGAGTGTTTCTGTGTAGGGAGCAATGCACTTCAGCTATCCTGGTGTATGACCATACCCAATTGGCACAACTTAGAACAGCTTGCAGATTCCTCCTACCTGCATTGGGGCCGGCATAGGGAATCAGGAAGCTATAATTGCTCACCTTTGCCTAGTAGAGGCGGACACAGCAGAGAAACTGCCCCACAATTCCATCACAGAATCATAGAATTCTAGGACTGGAAGGACCCTCAAGAAGTCTTCTAATCAGTCCCCTGCGTGCAAGGCAGGACTAAGTATTATCTAGACCATCCCTGACAGGTATTTGTCTAACCTGCTCTTAAAAATCTTCAATGACAGAGATTCCACAGCCTCCCTAGGCAATTTATTCCAGTGCTTAACCACCCTGACAGGAACCTTTTCCTAATATCCAACTTAAACCACCCGTGCTGCAATTTAAGCCCATTGCTTCTTGTCCTATCCTCAGAGGTTAAGAAGAACAATTCTTCTCCCTCTTCCTTGTAACAACCTTTTATGTACTTGAAAACTGTGATCATGTCCCCCCTCAGTCTTCTCTTCTCCAGACTAAACAAATCAATTTTTTTTCAATCTTCCCTCACAGGTCATGTTTTCTAGACCTTTAATCATTTTTGTTGCTCTTCTCTGGACATTCTCCAATTTGTCCACAACTTTCCTGAAAAGTGGCACCCAGAACTAGACACAATACTCCAGGTTAGGCCTAATCAGTGCAGACCAGAGTGGAAGTATTACTTTTCATGTGTTGCTTACAACACTCCTACTAATACATCTCACAATGATGTTCTTTTTCTTTTTTCTTTTTTTTTGCAAGAGTGTTACACTCTTGACTCATATTTAGCTTGTGATCCTCTATGATCTCCAGATCCCTTTCTGCAGTACTCCTTCCTAGGCAGTCATTTCCCATTTTGTACATGTCCAACTGATTGTTCCTTCCTAAGTAGAGTACTTTGCATTACACATCATAAAAGAACTGAAAAGAACAAAAGCATTTTACTTTAGGTGAGGGAGTCCTGTAAAGTGTGCAGCATGTTTGCTTTTGCTGTTGTTCTCCTATCATCTATTTTTGGTACTTATACTGCCTCCATTGCCATAGTGTCTGAGCCCTTCACAGTCTTTAAATGTTTTTATCCTCACCACACCCCACTGAAGCAGGTAAGTACTGTTATCCCCATTTTATAGACAGGGAATGTAGGCACAGAGAGTGACTCACTCAGGGTATGTCTACACTACGAGAGTAGTTCGATTTTACTTAAATCGAGTATGTGGAATCGATATTACAAAGTCGAACGTGTGTATCCACACTAAGGACAGTAATTCGACTTTGTGAGTCCACACTAACGGGGCAAGCGTCGACATTGGAAGCGGTGCACTGTGGGCAGCTATCCCACAGTTCCCGCAGTCCCCGCTGCCCATTGGAATTCTGGGTCGAGCCCCCAATGCCTTCTGGGGGAAAAATGTGTCGAGGGTGGTTTTGGGTAACTGTCGTCATCCAACCGTCACTCCCGCCCTCCCTCCCTGAAAGCGCCGGTGGGAAATCAGTTCGCGCACTTTTCTGGTCAGTGACAGCACGGACGCCACAGCACTGCGAGCATGGAGCCCGCTGCGACCATCGCTGCAGTTATGGCCGTTGTCAACACCTCGCACCTTATCATCCACCTTTCCCAGAGGCAGATGCTGAGAAATCGGGCGAGGAGGCTACGGCAGCGCGGTGAGGACCTGAAGTCTGAGAGTGGCACAGACCTGTCACAAAGCACGGGACCCCGCGCCGAGGACATCATGGTGGCAATGGGTCATGTTGATGTTGTGGAACGGCGATTCTGGGCCCGGGAAACAAGCACGGACTGGTGGGACCGCATAGTGCTGCAGGTGTGGGATGAATCACAGTGGCTGCGAAACTTTCGCATGCGGAAGGGGACTTTCCTGGAACTTTGTGAGTTGCTGTCCCCTGCCCTGAAGCACAAGGACACCCGGATGCGAGCAGCCCTGACTGTCCAGAAGCGAGTGGCCATAGCCCTCTGGAAGCTTGCAACGCCAGACAGCTACCGGTCAGTCGCGAACCACTTTGGCGTGGGCAAATCTACCGTGGGGGTTGTTGTGATGCAAGTAGCCAACGCAATCGTTGAGGTACTGCTGTCAAAGGTAGTGACCCTGGGAAACGTGGAGGTCATCATAGATGGCTTCGCTGCGATGGGATTCCCAAACTGCGGTGGGGCTATAGATGGAACTCACATCCCTATCCTGGGACCGGACCACCAGGCCAGCCAGTACATTAACCGAAAGGGCTACTTTTCAATGGTGCTGCAAGCACTGGTGGACCATAGGGGACGTTTTACAAACATCAACGTCGGATGGCCGGGCAAGGTTCATGATGCTCGTGTTTTCAGGAACTCTGGTCTGTTTAGACAGCTGCAGGAAGGTATTTACTTCCCGGACCACAAAATAACTCTTGGGGATGTGGAGATGCCTATAGTCATCCTCGGGGACCCAGCCTACCCGCTAATGCCCTGGCTCATGAAGCCCTATACAGGCGCCCTGGACACTGAAAAAGAACTCTTCAACTACCGGCTGAGCAAGTGCAGAATGGTGGTGGAGTGTGCTTTTGGACGTCTCAAGGGGAGATGGAGAACCTTACTGACTCGCTCTGATCTCAGCGAAACCAATATCCCCATTGTTATTGCAGCTTGCTGTGTGCTCCACAATCTGTGTGAGAGCAAGGGGGAGACCTTTATGGTGGGGTGGGAGGTTGAGGCAAATAGCCTGGGTGCTGATTACGCCCAGCCAGACAGCTGTGCGATTAGAAGAGCCCAGCGGGACGCGCTGTGCATCCGGGAGGCTTTGAAAGCTAGGTTCCAGAGTGAGCAGGGTAACCTGTGACTATTAAGTTTGTTTACAGAGAAGCTGAACCTGCCCCCGTTTCTTTATCCAGTGAATGTTCACTATCCTCTCCAGTTACATACCCCGTTCACCCCGTTCCCCCCCTTCCAACACACATTTAAAAATAAAATCACTTGAAATTTGTTAATGAACACCGTTTTCTTTATTACTGTTTTCGCGGTAAAGTGTTGAACCTGGGACGCAGACTGTGGTGGGGAGCGGATGTAGTGTAGTGATGCAAAGGACGCTTCTAAACTCCAGGAATGACAGGCTCCGCACTGGAGGACTGGTTGTTTCAATGGAGCCTGCCACCCCTCCTGTTCGGGACTCTGTGTGTGGGGGCTATGTGACTTTGTGGCAGGGGGAGGACGGTTACAGATCCCCTGCTGCGTGGCTCTGTGATCCAGGATAAGGACCGCTGCATAAGATCTCTAACCGCCCTCCCCCGCCACAAAGTCACATAGCCCCCCCTCTCCCCCCAGAACATGAAAACCACCTCCCAGACTGACCAGGGTAACTAGTGACTGCAATGTGTGTGTGCCCTGCTGCTGAACCTGCCCCCGCGTCTGTACCCTGGTAAAGGTGACTGTCCTGTCCAATTACCAACCCCCCCTCCCCCCCTTCAAACAGACTCTCCTCTAAAAGAACATGATGGAAACAGTAATTAACAGAAACGTATTTTTTATTAGCAACTACACATGAAACTGGGGGATGAAACTGGGACGGGGGCTTGGGTGAGGCGGGAAGGAAAGGACTTATCAAATTTTGGGGAATGAGAGCCTTCTGGTACTTGAGCAGTCTGCAGGGGTGGAGTGAGAGTTTTCACGGACTCTGCCGCCCCTCCTTCTTGGGACTTTGGGTGAGGGGGGTATGGGACTTTGTGGCGGGGGAGGGCGGTTAGAGATAGACTGCAGCGGGGCTCTGTCCTCCTGCCTCCGGTCCTGCAGAACATCCACAAGGCACCGGAGCGTGTCCGTTTGCTCCCTCATTAGTCCAAGCAGCGTTTGAGTCACCTGCTGGTCTTCCTGCCACCACCTCTCCTCCCGTTCCATGTGTGATCGGTGGATTTGGGACAAGTTCTCCCTCCACTGGGTCTGCTGTGCTGCCTGGGCTCGGGAGCAGCCCATAAGTTCTGAGAACATGTCCTCCCGTGTCCTCTTCTTCCTACGCCTAATCTGCACTAGCCTCTGGGAGTGTGATGCCAGGGTAGGTCGGGAGACAGTCGCAGCTGTGGGATGGGAAAAAGGGAGTAAATTCCTCAGAAAGATAAATTTTTTTGTGAACAAAGAACATAGTCTTTCTCTGTGAACAAGACCATGCACAGCACCTATCACATGCGCACTCAGGACAAGGTCGAATTTTCGGCCTTCGCATTCAGTGCCTGGGGTCTTGCAGTGCAGATCAGACAAGCGGGGCAGGACAGCGGAATTTGGGTAACAGGCTGACATGGTAAGCCGTAGACTTGTGGCTGCTTAAAACTTTAATAATAGCACTGGCCTCCTTTCACGTTCAAAGCAATGCCAGTCCCTGCTGCCAGCAATCCGGCAAGCATGAACTCTGCCCCTGTCCCACCCCCTCGCGGCTGTCCCAGGGAAAGATCCCTGTATGCTGCTCCTCTCCCGCCTCCACCGCGTGGCTGTAAACCGCCGGTTACAGTTCTGTAAAGGAACAGGCAAGCAGTCCCAATACTAACATTCCCCTACCTAATTCAAAGCAGGTCACCATGAGCGACATCACTCTGATGAGGATTTCAGAGACCGAGAAAGAAAGGATGCTTCGGGAAAGCCTGAAAAGACCAGGGCCGTATGCCGCCATGCTCTGCAAGGCAATGATCCCCGAGTACTTGATTGTCTCCTGGCGCGGAAACGTTTCCTATCACGGAGGACCCAATAAGGCCGCTCTCCCCAGGAACCTGATGCAAAGGCTTTCCAACTACCTCCAGGAGAGCTTCGTGGAGATGTCCCAGGAGGATTTCTGCTCTATCCCCGGACATATAGACCGGATTTTACTGTAGCTGCACTGGCAGGGACTAAACAGTAGAGCGCCTAGGGCAAACCAATCATGCTAAACCGGACATTGTTAGATTTTTTTCCAGTAGTTGCACTGCCAAGGACTGAAACGTTAAGCGCCTAGGGCAAAGTAATCATGAAAAACCCATTGTTAATATTGTTAATATTCCTGTTCTGTTAAAAATAAATGTTTACATGTTTAAAACACTTACTGACTGATCCTTCCCCTGATTCTGTGTCCGGGTTAACGCCTGGGGACGGTTGGTAGGGGATCTCTGTAAGGGTGATGAAGAGATCCTGGCTGTCGGGGAAATCAGCGTTGTAAGCGCTGTCGACTGCCTGGTCCTCCTCATCTCCTTCCTCATCTTCCCCGTCCGCTAACATGTCCGAGGAACCGGCCGTCGACAATATCCCATCCTCAGAGTCCACGGTCAGTGGTGGGGTAGTGGTGGCGGCCGCACCTAGGATGGAATGCAGTGCCTCGTAGAAACGGGATGTGTGGGGCTGGGATCCGGAGCGTCCGTTTGCCTCTTTGGTCTTCTGGTAGCCTTGTCTCAGCTCCTTGATTTTCACGCGGCACTGCGTTGCATCCCGGCTGTATCCTCTCTCTGCCATGGCTTTAGAGATCTTCGCATTCCGTCTTTTCGATCGCAGCTCGGAAAGCACGGACTCATCGCCCCACACAGCGATCAGATCCAAGACTTCCCGATCAGTCCATGCTGGGGCCCTCTTTCTATTCTGCGATTGCATGGTCACCTCTGCTGGAGAGCTCTGCATCGTTGCCAGTGCTGCTGAGCTCGCCACGATGTCCAAACAGGAAATGAGATTCAAACTGCCCAGACAGGAAAAGGAATTCAAATTTTCCCGGGGCTTTTCCTGTGTGGCTGGTCAGAGCATCCGAGCTCGGACTGCTGTCCAGAGCGTCAACAGAGTGGTGCACTGTGGGATAGCTCCCGGAGCTATTACCGTCGATTTCCATCCACACCTAGCCTAATTCGACATGGCCATGTCGAATTTAGCGCTACTCCCCTCGTTGGGGAGGAGTACAGAAGTCGAATTTAAGAGACCTCTATGTCGAACTAAATAGCTTCGTGGTGTGGACGGGTGCATAGTTAATTCGATGTAATGGTGCTAAATTCGACATAAACTCCTAGTGTAGACCAGGCCTCAAAGTCACACAGAGCTGGAAACTGAACCCAGCCTCACAAGGCCAAGGCTTGTCTCCTAGCCACTGGATCCTCCTCCTGGAGACAGTTTCCTAAAACACTAGGTTAGCAGAGCGTCTGTTTATGTGGCTGTAGCTTGGCAACTGAAAAAGAAAAATATTTTTAAATGACAAGATAGAATTATTAGAGAATGCAGCAAAATTTGTGGTGATACCATGAAATGGAGGTATTTGACAATTTTGCACACATGATTCTCTCCTGCTTCTACTATACTAAGGCAGAGTTCAGGGCCGGCTCTAGCTTTTTTGCTGCCCCAAGCAGCAAAAAAAAGCGCCGCCCCCGAGCCCCCCTCAGCCGAGCGGCCGCGCCGCCCCCGAGCCCCCCCCAGCCGAGCGCCGTGCCGCTCCCCCCCCAGCCGAGCGCCGCAGGAACCCCCCCCAGAGCGCTGCCCCCCGCGCCGCCCCCCCCGCCGCGCGCCGCGCGCCGGAGCCCACCCCGCCCTGCGCCGAGCGCCGCCGGAACCCCCCCCCAGCCGAGCGCCGAGCCGCCCCCCCGTGCCGAGCGCCGCCGGAACCCCCCTTCCAGCGCCGCGCCCGTGCCGCCCCCCCCCCGCCGCCGAGTGCCGCGTGCCGGAGCCCGCTCCCGCCGACTGCCGCGCGCCGGAGTCCGCCCCCCCATGCCGAGCGCCGCCGGAACCCCCCCCAGCGCGAGCCCCGCGCTGCCACCCCGCCGAGCGCCGCGCCGCTGGAGCCTGCCCCCCCCGCCGAGCGCCGCCCCCCGGAGCCCCCCCCGCCGAGCGCTGCCCCCCCCGCCGAGCGCTGCCGGAGCGCCCCCCCGTGGAATGCCGAGCCGCGCTCCTCCCGCCGCCCCTTACCAGGTGCCGCCCCAAGCATGTGCTTGGGTGCCTGGTGCCTGGAGCCGGCCCTGGCAGAGTTTATTCTGTTATTTGTATGTTTTAGGAAAATTTTGCTCTGTATTTCAAAGAGAGATTTACAGTCTTCCTCACATAAATTGTCCCAGCAGAAGCTTGAAGAGAAGCAACATCTTTGCCTTTAGATCTTTGATCAGCTAAGCACCTTCATGTCACAGAAAGAACAGGGCTTCATCAGGCTCTGCCATGGCAGTGGGGCTTCATTAGTCAAACATTACTATTAGTCAACTAATTGTTTTCAGACTTACTCATGACAGTATGCCTCAGGGAGGCCTATTTACAATCTAAGGGCCCAATCCTATATATTCTTACCACTGGATGCAGTGCTTAATGCTGCATTGATTTGTAATTGATTTGTAAATATTTGCAGGATCAGGCCCTAGGCTTCTTGTTTCTAGGTTCAGGCATATTTGTATGATCAATGTGATTAACATTTAATATATTATATATAATAAATATGTATATTATATGGGAAAAGTTTGTTCTTTTACATTTTCAAAAACCTTAGGGGCTGGATTTTTAAGAGTTCAGCTGTCATTTAGGCAGGCACCCAAAGAAGCAGACACATTATCCACAATTCAGCACATTACATGCTAAACAGAACTGGTCAGGAATTTTCTGGTGAAATAATTTTTCAATGGAAAATGCCCTTTTTGGAAAATCAAAATTTTCCACAGGCTGCCCATCTGCCTGCCTGGAAGGATCTTGCCAATTTCACTTGCAGGAAGAAATACCTTTAATTTCTTCCAAAAAGTGATTTTCCTAGAAACTCCTTCCCATGAAAAAATCAACATTTTTGAGTTTTCAACTTGATTTGGGACAGAAAATTGTAAAAATGCAATTTTTTTTCACAGGAACAGATTTCCCTTCTGTGGATGGCTCTTATGTCAAGCTTTTTTGAAAATCTGGCTATAAGTGTCACAATGGAAGCTGCTGGGTGTACTTTGGAACATCTGGTCCTTATTCAGACAACTAAATCGGAGCTGAGCTCTTTTGAATATCTGGTCCCACAACAGGTTAAGGGATTTTGCTGAAATTTACAAGAATAAGAAGCAAAAAAAAAGAAAAACAACCTTTGAACAAAATGAAACATGGAAAATTTCAGTCCTAAAGATGAAACAACTGGTGGCCTGCTTCTCCTCTGTGCATGCTTATAGGATTGGACCCCTCCCGCTCCCCGTCACACACACACGCCTTTAAAAAATCCCATTGCAGGGCCTCCAGTGTTTCAGCTTGAGCTAGGGCTCTGAACAGCTTGTTAGCTGTGGGATGGCAACAAGGCTTAGGCTGCTTTGAAAATGCCAACAGGTAGAAACTTTGGTGGTTCCCACATGGTGTATTTAGGCACTTGTCTGGTTAGGTGCCTAAATTCCTTTAAATATCTGGCCCTAAGTGTCATGGTCATAAATGTTATCCATATTTCCTAAAATTTTAGGACGAAATAAAGATGTGGTGTAAATGGACCTTCTTGATGTCAATTAAATTGCACCTGATTATAGTAGGTTTGATTGTGGCCCTTCAATTTTGAAGCAATAATTTGCTATGTAACACTATTTAGTGTTATGTATACACACGCACTATACAGCTAGTCAAGGTATTTTCTAAAATAGATTTATGACTGTCTTGAAATTTAATCCAGAAATATTCTGAAATTTGTGTACCTGAAAAAGAATGTCCCATTAATAGCACAAAGTGTGTTTCCAAAGTCACAGAAAAGAGAAAGCAAGTTATGTTTTCAGTGAGAGTGAGGTCAGTTTGACCCTACTATTCCTAATTAAACTGAGTATTGAAAAGATACTAAGTCCTGACAACCTGCAATTATATTGCTACTGCTCTCAGCCAGTGTAGACTTTTAAGAAAAAAATAATAGCATTTTGTTCATTTATGACACGGCACTTTGTTCTTTAGAATTACCTGATTTAAGACCTTTTTGAGGCAACATAGAATTGGGTCACCGTTTTACACATGTACTTGTTTAGAAATAACAAGTCTACTAACAGTAGATGTTTTGTGCAAAGCTCTTGAAAACATTAATGTAGTAAGCTTTGCAACACCCATGTAAGGTAGGTAAACATTATTATACAAGTTTTACAGGTGGGGAAACTATGGCACTGATAGGTTGCCCCAAGTATACAGCATGTTGGTGGCGGTACTGGGAAATATTTATTATAATAATTATTATTTGTATTACAGTAGTGAAGGGAGGTCCTTACAGAGATGAGGGCCCCCTTCTGCGAGGCTCTGTACAAACATTTTGTGAGAGCCCAAATTGCTTAAAATCTAAGAAGACAAGACAAACAGAATAGAACTCTCTCTCCAATATCCAATCCATGGGACTGCAAGATTCTGGGAATAGAAACTAGGTTGGTCTTGTCCTTTACCAGTAGACCATACTCCTTCCCTGAAGCTGGATATAGTACAAATTGAAATAAACCTGGACTTGTGGGAAAATAGTCGCTAGTGAAAACCAGGTTCAATTTGACATGATAGGCAATGGTTTTGTAAAAATTGAGGCAGGGGAATTTCTCTCACTCAACTCAGTTCATTCAAGTAAAAATTAATGCATTTGGGGAAAGCCTAAGAAATGGAGTTGACTATCCATTTCAGCAATGATTTTAATTCTTTCAAAGTAAATTAAAAGAAAGTCTCTTAAAATCTCGACTTGCTGTTTGCAGTGCACGTGAGAACTCTGTAGGTATCACAGAGATCATCATCTTTCATTGCATTTAGTATACTAGAGAGATCTGACCACTAACACAAAGATAAAAGCTGGCAGTGGGTGAAGGAGAACAATGTTAATTTTAGTTCAATGACAACTTTTCTCTGACAAGGCATCAAATTACATGTAGGTTTTGTTGTTCTGCTTCTCTGAAATGTCCTGTTCCCATAGAACTGTACTGTGTCACCCTGGGAAGTGCGTTTTTAAATTCTATTAGCTTCTTTTTCCACTCTGCTTATTACTAACAGAAACTCAAAATCCTGCCACCCAACTAATCTAATAACCTGGTCCAAAATAAAACGGGTGAGAAAGGACCATGAGATCCAAAAATAATAGTTCTCACTCTTTGGTTGACATTTCCAGGATATATGCCATAGGTGGCTCAATCTTCAAGCCAGGTGTCGAAGGAATAATTAACATCTAGTGCCGATAATCAAATTGATGCAATGTTCTGAGGAATGCTGGAGTTGGTGTTCTTCAAGCCCGACTGTGATATAATACAAATGATCAAAATCTTCTTTTAGTTTTATTCTCTTGTCCTGAGGGGTTTCTAAAGGTGCCATAGAAAGTTGAATCAGTAACTTGATCTGGGTCTGCGATGAATGTCCCAAATACTAAGTGTCACAGTCCTCAATGCAACTGAACCTGTATTTCCACTCTCTGGTCCACCAAGAGCACCCATTTGAGGCTTTCGGCTCCCAGTCATCACCCCAGGTGTCACCCATGTCTCACTTCCTCCTGACTGGGGATTTTAAATCTGCACAGCTTCCTGATTTACACGGTGATATCCCTAGTAAGCCAAACTGTCTAGGGATATGTATGACTATATCGCCCGTGGCAGTTAACCTTCGAGCCTGGGTCAACAGACTCCGGCTTGTGGGGCTTGCATTACCTCACTAAAAATATCTGTTTAGATGCTGTGGCTCAGACTGGAGCTCAGACTCTGAAGCCTTGGGAGGGGCATGAGCTTCAGAGCCTGAGCTCCAGCCTGAACTGAAACTTCAAACTCTGTCTATGCAGCAATTTTTTGAGCACTAGCACAAGCCCTGCTAACCCAAGTCTGTCAACCCAGACTGGGACACTTGCTGGGTTTTTGCATAACCAGAGGTGGGGAATTTGCATTAGTTTCGCTCTAGGGATTCCCCAGGAAATCCACTGAACACTTATTGTCCCCAAAGTCCATAACTGGCACATTTTCAATATAGTCATTTGTAGGGATGTAAAGTTCCATGAGAGGGTAAGGGTCACGATGGGACACTTGCCTGGCAATAAATCATGGCCTTTTGTAAGGCCCCCTGGTGGTTATATAAGATGAGGCCTTATGTAAGGCCCCCTGATGGTTATATAAGATGATGCCTTATGTAAGGCCCCCTGGTGGTTACATAAGATGAGGCCTTATGTAAGGCCCCCTGATGGTTATATAAGATGAGGCCTTATGTAAGGAACAATTGAACCAATCGGTGTGGGGCTATACATGTGGTGAGCACATGATTCTCCTTCTTGTCCAATCGGTGGATGGGTGATTGTAGCCTAATTGTGTTGTGTAATGTTTAGAAAGACTATAAAAGAAAGCTTGTAATAAACAGATTCAGAGTTCAGCTTGCAACCACATTGGTCGTGTGCTTTATCCGCTCCCCACAAATGGTGACCCCGACGTGATTCGGCTTGGACATCGAGGCAGCCGATTAAAGCCTAAGAAAGAAAAGGAAGGTACTGAAGATGAAAATGAGGAAACTTCCAAAAGCAATAATGCAGAGAGGAAGAAGAAGAAGAAAAAGCATGAGAGGAATAATACAGCTCGGGTGGAAAGAAATGGAAATGGTAATCATAATGAAGAAGAAAAACAAACACATATAAAGAAACAAAAACGTAAACATACAGAAGAACCTTACACCAGAACAAAAAGAATGAAATATATAAAAACATCTGAAAAGTGAGGATGCAGCCATGGAAACTAAAGAAATTGGGGATGCAGATAAAGACTGTCCAAATTCTCCTATCACGTATGCAAACACAGCCGACTGAAGCGTTCGGTGAGAAAAGGCGGAGGTGGCAGCCGCGGCAGGAGGTACCGGAGGATACCGGCTCCTGGTCGTCCGAGAGAGACGTTCGTGAGCTCACAGGTGAGCGGCTGCATTCGATGGCAGCCGCGGCAGGAGGTACCGGAGGATACCGGCTCCTGGTCGTCCGAGAGAGACGTTCGTGAGCTCACAGGTGAGCGGCTGCATTCCATAAAATGGGCTCTGCTTTGTCTGCAGAGGAGGAGACGGTGCATAATTTTTTATTACGCATCGCTGAAAAAAAAGGGAGAGAAGCTTCCCTCTGACGCTTTGTCCCATTTACTGAAATGGGGACAAAGACGCGGGTTTTTGTTATACCAGCAACTTATGAAGTGTATCTTGTAACAAATTTAATGGGTGCTGACTTGAATAACATTGTAAAGTGCCAGAAGCTAACAGATGACCATATACAGTTTCTCATCTACCAGTTAATTCACCAACCCGTTTGCCCCGAAGCCTCCGGCATACTCTTCGAACAATATCCCGGGCGGCTCAGGCCCCCCGGACCCCGTAAGGCGTTGGCACGGACTTATTAGGGAAGCCCATATAGATGGGGAATTTGCGCCCGAGGCTTATCCAGTAGTGACACTGGACCTGCACTTATTGTTTGTCACAGCCTAGACACCTGATAATGCTGTACTTCCTTATTTAAGAAAAAGGGGGGAGGTGTGGGGATGTAAAGTTCCATGAGAGGGTAAGGGTCACGATGGGACACTTGCCTGGCAATAAATCATGGCCTTATTTAAGGCCCCCTGGTGGTTATATAAGATGAGGCCTTACGTAAGGCCCCCTGATGGTTATATAAGATGAGGCCTTATGTAAGGCCCCTGGTGGTTATATAAGATGAGGCCTTATGTAAGGAACAATTGAACCTATCGGTGTGGGGCTATACATGTGGTGAGCACATGATTCTCCTTCTTGTCCAATCAGTGGATGGGTGATTGTAGCCTAATTGTGTTGTGTAATGTTTAGAAAGACTATAAAAGAAAGCTTGTAATAAACAGATTCAGAGTTCAGCTTGCAACCACATTGGTCGTGTGCTTTATCCACTCCCCACAGTCATTACAATAATGTAATGTCAGGCCATGGCATCACGTGGAATCCTACTGAAGCATAAAAGCAACTCAGGAAAGATACAAGCAAGGAGAGGTCAGGGAACACCCCCTTCCCTCCATTTCCTTAATATAAGTGAAAATCTGGCCCCTACACTATCCAAATTTTGCTGTGTGCTAATTCCATGCTGCAGCGATAGCCAGGATATCTCAACATGGTGCTCATAAGGAAGCCACATTGAACCAAAAGCCAGCAGGCTACAATGAGTTTAGGTATTTCAGGATCTGAAAGAATACAAATAATAGCTGGCTGAATGTTCCTTATAGCTTCATTATTGGGAGCATACAATTCAGACTGGTAAAATTACAGAGATTTGGTACTTTACCTTGTCAGGCCAAGTATAAAGGCCATATAATTAATCAGATTTTTTTCTCTCACTTACATTACTTTTACCCACTGTATAACTCCAGTGGGCCAGATCCTCACCTAGTGTGAATCAGAGTAGCTCCACTGAAGTCTATGAAGCTTCTCTTTTTTACACCAGTTGAGGATCTGGCCCACAGACTTTAAAGGAGTTGTTCTTGATCTGCACTGGCAGGTGTAAGTGAGAGGAGAATCAGGTGCAGTATTATCCATAGAGGTGGAACCAAATCAATAGCCCAAATCTGAACACACTCTTCCACTTGAGTGAATGTTCAGAACCAGATTAAATTTCACTGTAGTCCTCTATCTTTATTATGAGTTGAACCAAAAACTGGGATTAGAACAGTACCCTACCCTCAAACTTTGGGGGAAACTGAGATGCAAACCCAAATCTGGAGTTTGAACTTTTCACCTCAGGCCACTTTCTAATTTTGAAACAAATTTGTTCTATGTGATGGGAAAATCCATGGGGCATCAGGCTACATGTGTATGGATACATTTCCTATGCTCTCTGTAATGAGTCCTGGGAAATGCTATTAACGGCAAGAGATTACTCTGTAAAGTTTATGATGGTAGTCTTGCTGATACAAGCAAATACCTTCTATTACATTAATGTTCCATTTTAATAACAGATTGCAAACTCCTAACTTTGTGTATTATTTCCCCCGTATATATACACATACACATACACACACACACACAAAGTGTATGTGTGTCTTGGATTAATTTAGCATCCAATATACTTTTAATGAAAGTTTATTTCACATCTGTTTATAAGACTTGCTACTCAATGAACTGCATGGTAATTCACATAAGTAATGTTTATAATTTTTACTTCCAAATCAGTAATAAAAGTCAGATACTAGGTTTACTAAGGCAGACTCCACTTGAAAAATAAAAAGGCAAATTAAAGTGAATTAGGTCAGAAAACCTTTCAAGTCATTCAGCAGAATGTTGTACACCATCATGACATTTTGTTCTGCCATTGCTGCCGAAATATATCAGCCAAGCTGATGAGCTGTTTCTGCTGGAAAGCACAAATGCAGAACTAGTCAAATATCCTTCCAAGCAGTTCACCTCATCACAATCTATTTGACAAAACACATATTCAAGGCCACTGATTTCCAATGATTCCAAAAAAATGGAAATAACTGAGGAGAGCAATTGGGTCTCGAGAATATGGATGTTGCACAGGGTGCATTGTAGAAATCTCTTGCATTGCTGTCTTTGTGATGAGATAGCTAATAAATAGCCCCTTTGCTTCTGCTGCAACCTCAGACTTCAATATCCTTTTATAAAGGAATGTGAGGGGGAGAGTTTATTTGAGCAGAGGAGGGAGAAGAGGGGAAGGAGATAGTAAGATCTTTGTATCTGCCTATAAGAAAGCCTGAATCTAAAGCCAAAGAGATGTAGAGTTAAGTATAAATCATACATGGAAAGGGACAATTTGCTGTCTGAGTGAAGACTGTAGCCAGTCCAGTTTGGAACATGAGACCACACCGCCCGCCAAAATAAGTTTAATTTTTAAAAAATGGGAGTGACTTCATTATATTTTTTTTAGGAATTCTGCAGTGAAGGGACTAGCAGTTTATATATAATGTTGGTAAATGGGTAGAAGGAGATCTAACTGAGCCTAAGCTAATGTAACTTAGATGCTGAGGGGTTGGAAGAGAGTGGCATAGACATAAAATAGCTTACAGGAGGATGTGAGTTTAACTAATCCCACTATTGCCAACCGTCAGCATAATGAGAACCCTCAATCAAATTAGATGGGATGGGAAAAAAAATTAAAACAGATATAAACAGTCACGCTTCATGGCATAAACCCACTACTCACTGATGGGGGTTAGGCAGGAATGTCCGCCCCCGGGCAGTTTGTTCCCAAATTATATACTAGAGCTTTCTTGCACACTTCTCTGAAGCACTGGGTATTGGCCACTGTCAGAAATGGGACTCTGGATTAGATGGACCATTGGTCTGTTCCAGTAAGGGTTTCCTGTGTTTTCTCTTCCTGCATTCCCTTCCTGTGTTCCCACGGGCAGCAGAGATGCCAGTGTCATCTGCATCTGAGAAAGCACATATTAAAAATATATATGATTTTCATTGCAGCACAGACTAATTGAAAACCTTGCATTTAGCACTGTCAGTATAATTCTGAATTACTCATGTCTATATATTGACCAAACAATCCCAGATTATTATGGGTGAAATGGCAGGAAAGAGTAGTGAAAACTCATTGAGAAATCAATATCAAATAGGAATTCACTATACTTAGGGCATGGTTACACTTGCAGATATAGAGCGCTTTGAGTTAAACCAGCCTTCGTAGAGCGCAGTAGGGAAAGTGCTGCAGTCTGTCCACACTGACAGCTGCAAGCGCACTGGTGTGGCCACATTTGCAGCACTTCCAGCGGCATTGGGAACGGTGCATTATGGGCAGCTATCCCACAGAGCACCTCTTCCCATTCTGGCGCTTTGGCTTGTGGGAAGGGGGCAGAGGATGCAGGGGCAGAGGGTGCAGGGCATTCTGGGTCCTGTCCCAACGCCCCATGATGCATCGGTTCGCATCCCAGCAGTCCCTGTGCTTCCGTCCACATTTGGTGCCATCTTTCAATGTTTTTTGTACTGCACGCTCTGTCTTCCCTTTCGGTCTGAAGGAATGGAATCCGAACTGCTGAGGAATATGCTGACGAGTCTCGCCAGCACATTACGTTTGGCAGTCGAGTTACTCCTTAAGATCCAAACTGACAGTGAGGACTCTGACAATGATATCGACTCAAGTAACGCATATGACACAAGATTGCTCGTGGCATTCATGGACATGCTCACCACTGTGGAACGCTGCTTTTGGGCTCGGGAAACAAGCACGGAGTGGTGGGATCACATCGTCCTTCAAGTCTGGGATGATGAGCAATGGCTGCAGAACTTTTGGATGAGAAAAGCTACTTTCATGGGACTGTGTGAGGAACTTGCCCACATCCTGCAGTGCAAGGACACGAGATTGAGAGCTGCCCTGATGGTGGAGAAGCGGGTGGCTATTGCAATATGGAAGCTGGCAACTTCAGACGGCTACCAATCGGTCGCTAACCAGTTTGGAGTGGGAAAGTCAACCATTGGAATCATGTTGATGCAAGTTTGCAGGGCCATTAATCGCATCCTGCTCAGAAGAACCGTGACTCTGGGTAACATGCATGACATTGTGACCGGCTTTGCACAAATGGGTTTCCCTAACTGCGGAGGGGTGATAGATGGGACGCATATTCCAATTCTGGCACCAGCCCACCTAGCCTCCGAGTATGTTAATCGGAAGGGGTATTTCTCTATGGTTCTCCAGGCGCTTGTGGATCACTGTGGGCATTTCATTGACATTAACGCAGGCAGGCCCAGAAAGGTGCATGACGCACACATCTTTTGGAACACTGGCCTGTTCAGGAAGCTGCAAGCTGGGACTTTTTTCCCAGATGAGAAGATCACCATAGGGGAAGTCAAAATGCACATTGTGATCCTTGGAGACCTCGCTTACACTTTAATGCTGTGGCTCATGAAACCCTACACAGGGAGCCTTGACAGCAGCAAGGAGCAGTTCAACAACAGGCTGAGCTGGTGCAGAATGACTGTGGAGTGTGCCTTTGGCCGTTTAAAGGGCCGCTGGCGCTATCTGTATGGGAAGCTGGACCTGGCCGATGACAACATCCCCACAGTTATATCCGCATGCTGTACCCTCCATAACATTTGTGAAGGGAAGGGTGAAAGATTCACTCAGGCATGGAACTCAGAGGTTCAACACCTGGAGGCTGAATTTGAACAGCCAGAGAGCAGGGCTATTAGAGGTGCCCAGCACGGGGCTGCAAGGATTAGGGATGCCTTGAGGGAGCAATTTGAGGCTGAAAGCTACCAGTAATGCTTGGTGCCCTGCACGGGAGTGAAGTGCAGTGGTTCCAATGTTAGTAGGAATCTGTGTTTGCTACGCTGACTTGCAGTGCCTGTTGCTTTCCTGGGCTAAGGTATCTTTTACTTTATTATTGCATAAAGAATGTTTTCAAAGCCAAGAAATCCATTTATTGAAAAGAAAATTCATTTATTGAAAAGAAACACAACTGCTTGGGAAACAGAAAGGGTAAGGGGGTGGGGTGGGGAACGGTACAATCACAGATTTGCGTATGTCCTGTCTGGAGTGCTGTGCAATGAGTGCTGCACTTCAGGATGGCTATACTGCATGGTGATGGGGGTTGAGTGCAGTGGATAAGGGTCATAGTTTTCAGGGATGGGTGGTGAAGCTACAGGTGTTGGAGGCAGCTGGTGGTGATAAAAACCCAGATGTTGGGGAAAGTGGGTTGGAGATGACATGGGGACACAAGGGAAAGAGTTTTGGGACAAGGGCTGCGGGTGGGGAGGGGGGAAGAGGGCGGTAGTGCTCTACCTGCATGGCTATGAGCGCCTGGATTGAGTCCGCTTGGTGCTCCATGATACTTATCAGTCGATCTGTGCTTTGCTGCCGGAACTCTGCGTTTTTGTGCCGGCGCTCCTCATTCTGCTGGCGGATCCTCCTTTCACTCTCCCTCCACTCCTGCATTTTCAGATTCTCGTTAAGGGACTGCTGCATTACTTCATGCAGCATGTCTTCTTTGCTTCTACGTGGCCTCTTCCTAATTCTTTGGAGTCTTTCGGATGGTGATAACACAGACGGCTGAGATCTCAAGGTTGCATCTGTAAAGGCAAAATGCAACACTTAACAGAGACTGCATTGTTCACACCAGACAGAGCAATGATTCCCCCGTACTTTAAGGGTAAGCACAGTCTACACAATAGCATAATTTGCCCGTCCCAAAGCAAGCGCACATAACCCACGGGAGCCCCCAAATGGTGAGTAAGCACGGGGTCAAGGGGAACTGATTGTTTCATGGCCGTTCTGTCCTCTGGGTTTCTGTGCCTTGGGGAGAGCCAACAGCTGCGGGAGCTCCTATACTGAACACTGTCACCACATTTTCCACAGGAGTTCGTCCTGGAAGATATCTCGCTGCTGAGAGTGACCTGGGAAGCAAGGGAGAGTCTTCTACTGCAATGCGGCTTCCGCCCTGGCCCATATGCAGCTTGCCTATGTGCAGCAATGGTCCCCCCGCCCCTCATGGCACAGTGGCATGGACAAGTTAGCCTGACTGGGACAAGGACCGCAGTGGCTCTCCCAAGAAACCTGCGCAAGCGCATTGCCCAACTCCTGAATTAGACCTTTGAAGAGATCACTGAGGCCCATTACCACAATGTGAGAGAGCACATCAACGCCCTATTCTGCATCTAGGCATGCATGCAACCCTAACCCTCCTCGCCCCAAGAGCCCGCACCGAATAACTTCCTTCCCAAAATAAAAGCCGCTTACTGGGAACCTCCTCTGGTGTTTGTCCTTCTCCAAGCACCGGCTGCCAGGACTGGCTACCTTCCTCCTGGCTTGAGAACAGCTCCTGGCTGCATGCATCTAGGGATTCTGGGGTGTCTTCCTCCTCCTCAGCACCTTCGCTCCCGCTTTCCTCCTCCTCCTCCTCCTGCCTTGTTGAATTGGGCTCTGAAGTGTCCATGGTGGTCCTCAGAGCGGAGGTGGGGTAGCCCCCAAGTATTGCGTCCAGCTCTTTGTAGAAATGGCAGGTCACGCGGGCAGCACCGGAGCAGCGGTTTGCCTCTCTGGCTTTGTGGTAGGCATTCTGCAGCTCCTTCACTTTAACCCTGCACTGCAGTGTGTCCAGGGCATGGCCCCTTTCCATCATGTTCCTTGATATCTGCCCGAAGGTATTGTAATTCCTACAGCTGGAGCACAGCTGGGACTGGACAGCTTCCTCCCCCCAAACACTGATGAGGCCCAGCACCTCGCCATTGCTCCATACTGGGGATCGCCTGGCGTGTGGAGGCATGGGCACCTGGAAAGATTCGCTGAGAGCACTCCATGCCTGGCTGAGCAAACAGGAAGGGGATTTTCAAAATTCCCAGATAATTTAAAGGGCAGGTCTGACAGTTGGTCACCTGAGGGCAGGGCAGTAGAGTTCAAAGTGATGACCAGAGTGGCTAAAATCGGCCTCCAGAACTGTCCCACAATGCCTATCAGAGCACATTAAAAGACCAGGGCGTCCACACTGGCGCTGCAGCGCTCCAGCAGGGGCGCATCAAATGTTATTCGACTCACCGAGGTGGAGTACCAGGAGCTCTCTAGCCGTGGAGTCCAGGCGCTCTACATGCCTTGCCAGTGTGGACACGCCATGAGTTAGAGTGCCCAGGGCTGCTTTAATGCGCTCTAACTTGCATGTGTAGCCATGCTCTTAGAAGGTAAATTTATTCTTGAAAATTCAGGTGTCTCCTACTGTAGACCAAGAGACAGCCAATAGGTATTATTAAGATAGAATGTTTAATACATTTTTAAAATAATCCTAATATACATCAATAGCCTCTTCTATCTATTAAGATCCTTCAAAACTAACTACAGTAGGAGACAAAGCCTAACGACTATTGTTCCCAGCAGGATTTTTAGTCAATAATTTATTTAACATGTTGACCAGTGAACTGTGCAACAGCTAATAGCTGCTTTGCTAGATCACTTTAATTTAATGAGGCATTTAAAAAGGGTTCACTGTACGTTCAATTTATATTGTACACATTTTGCCCTTCTTGCGAGTCCCTCCTTTTGGGGCATTCTAGTGTTGTTATGAACTCCTCTGTTTGTCCTTCTATTACATCAGGTTCTGTTTAATCCAGTCATCCTGTAGTTAAAGTAGAGGGATGGGAGTCAAGGCAGTTGGGTTATACTCCCAGGTGTGCCACTTGACTTCCTTCGTAATTTGCAGTATTGTAGCTGTGTTGGTCCCAGGTTATTAGAGAGACAAAGTGGGTGAGGTAGTATTTTTTATTGGACCAACTTCTGTTGGTGAGAGAGACAAGCTTTTTTGTATACAGAGCTCTTCTTCAGGCCTGAAAAAAGTAATCAGAGTGTCACAGTTAAATACAAGATGGGACAGATTGTTAATCATAAAGAGTTAACACATGTTGCAGGAGACCAGTTAAATGAAGTGGGCAATTAACATCTCTGCAAAAATCATGTGCTCAACAGAGACACTGGTTTGATGGCTCCTTACAACAGTTTGTAACCTACTAACACTCCTTTGTTCTTTGTTAATAGGCAGCAATAGGAATGATACTGATGCAAAGAGGAAAACATTTCTCTGAGCAGGGTATTCTTAACCCATGATGATGATGACAATCTAAAATTTAAAGGAACAAAAAGTGGATCCTAAACTAAAACTAGTCAAGATACTGTTTGCTGATGATATTTTACTGTCCAGATGGCAATTATGCGACCTCCCACAAAACAACACTTTTAAAAATATTTGTATAATGATGTACTGTATTGTACTGCAGCTATACATTGAGCCAACAATACAGAAAACTGATCCCATGCATTGGCATGAAACAATCCTACACTGGACTAGGCATGGGTAATATGAGTTAATAAATATTTCCCATTTTACTTTTCTGTAATTTATTGCAGCTATTGTGGGGGTGGGAAGGACTGCGGCACAGAGCTTGAGTGATTTGCCCAAACCCACACTGAATGTCTGAGGCAGTGATGGGAATGGAACACAGATCTCCTTTGTCCCAGTCTCATGCCCTAATTAAGAGAATTTCAGACAGAGCCTCACCTGGTATAAATTATAGTAGTTCCCTGAAGTCAATGGAGCCATGACAATTCACAGCAGCATGCCCCCAGACTTCCTATTCTAATATCCAATATATACCCCCTCACTGCTGAGAGCTTCATTCTGTACTAATGTCTCTTAAGAAAAACTAAAAAAAAAAACAAAAAAAAAGACTCATGCCCATCATCACCAATGAGACATAGTGTATTATTCACCATTTAAGTTGCTGGTTATGTTCTTAATGTTTCTCTTTTCCCTCATGCTATTCAAGTCCCAGCAATGCTGCTCAGTGCTGCCCTTTAGCTTTGCTTCTTGGCATTCAAAAAACAGGTCAAGTCACTTTGTACCTATGAGATATGAATGGGAAAATACAAACAAACCCTCTACTACAGTAAGGGGATAAGGCTAATACAGATACACTACAGCTGATAGCTGAAGAAAATCCTAAACTGAATATATTGATTTCCTTCATCCTGGTGGGGGACTTCTGGTGGTCTTCCAGTGCAGCTGCAGGCACTTTGTACTAGCGTAAAAAATTAAGGTGTGGCACATCAGCTAGTTTGTATGCATGTGTGGGGTGGTGGTGAATGTGATTTTTAGGATGAGATGTAGAATTGGTTGTATCATGAAGAAACGTGTTTGTGAAAATAGTAAATAACAGGCAGATTTCCCACTGCTGTTCTTTGTGGGACAATAGTATTACTTAGGGTATGTCTACACTGGCAAGTTTCTGCACCACAAGTTATACCACTTTTATTAAAATACTGGAATTAAACCACTGTTGCATGTCTACCCTGTGCTCCTTGTGATGCTGGAGATCATCCACATTAGCAGCTCTTGCAACAGCAAAGACAGCAGTGCATTGTGGTAGCTATCCCACTGTGCAACTGGCCGCAGGGGTTTGCAATGCCTCATGGGGCAGGCACAGTGTCACATGATGCAGGTTTCCCAATCCCATTGTTCCATGGGCATCCTACTACATTGCCAGCTGCTTTTCAACTGAAGTGGGGAGCAGAGCAGTGTGTGTGTGTGTGTGTGTGTGTGTGTGTGTGTGTGTGTGTGTGTGTGTGGAGTGGGGGAGAGAGACAGTGTGTTTTGGGGGACAGAGAGTGTGTCAGCATGCTGTCTTGTAAGTTCAGACAGCGGCAGGAAGCAACCAGTCCTGAGGCGGGGGAGGGGGAAATCCCGACATCAGCCCCCGCCTCCCTCCCTGGGCTCTCTGCACAGCAATCTCTCTCTCTTCCCCCCCGCATCTCTCTCTCTCTCTCTCTCTCTCTCTCT
Organism: Emys orbicularis; assembly: GCF_028017835.1. Lineage (NCBI taxonomy): Eukaryota > Metazoa > Chordata > Testudines > Emydidae > Emys > Emys orbicularis. The sequence continues at coordinate 89,224,693 of NC_088686.1, read as the reverse complement.
CTCTCTCTCTCTCTCTCTCACACACACACACACACACACACACACACACACACACACACACCCCTCTGTGTTCAACAGCACGAACATTCCACATTAATGGTTTGCTGTGTGTCCTGGAGCAGATCAGCACAGCACCTAAAGGTTGTCAGAAACGGTGCTTTGAAAGGGGAGGGGCACATGTCTCCAGGGCAGCCGAATTCAAAACAATGAGCAGAGCGGTCACTTGAGGCGTTATGGGACAGCTCCGGAGGCCAATTACAGCGCGGAAAGCAATCAAGTGTTCATACTGGCAATAGAGCGCTGGAGCCTCTGCGTAAATAGCCTTACGACTCTCGTCAAGGTGGATTTTTTGCAGCGATGCAACTGAGGAGTTTCTGCGCACAAAATGGCTTGGCAGCGTGTACACATCTGCAGTTTGAGTGCAGAAGCTGCTTTACTGCGCAGAAACTTGCCAGTGTAGACAAGCCCTTAGTCAAACCTATGAGAGTTTATTCAAGACTATGACTGACAGTTTACTTGTAAAAGTGTTCATTAATCCTGAAAGTTTTGCTATTTTAGCATGAATTTATTCATATTAAACAGTGCTTTATTTGTAATATGTTATTTGGCATTTGGCATTCTTTATTGTTCTGTTTAAAGAGTTTGTCAACCAATGAATGAGGGGAAACAACAGCGTGCAATTTGGAATCATAGAATTACAGGGTTGGAAGGGACCTCGGGAGGTCATTTAGTCCAACCCCTGCTCAAAGCAGGACCAATCCCCAACTAAATCATCCCAGCCAGGGCTTTGTCAAGCCTGACCTTAAAAACCTCTAAGGAAGGAGATTCCACCACCTCCCTAGGTAACCCATTAGGTGACTAATCACACACTATATATAACAAATAATGAAAACTCAGAGGGAATAGTTCACAAATAACTCATATGCTGAAAAATGTTCACACAAACTATTCAGCAAGTACTTATACATAACAGGCCAGATACTCATCTGATATACATTGGGAAGTCCAATGGAGCTGCACTAATTTACAGCAGATAAGGATCTGGTCCAATGACTGTGTTCATGATTTAAAATTCAATATAATCCATGATGAATAGCATCGCAAGCTCTCACAAGAAGTGTTTTTTATTGATTAAAAATTTGGGACGCTACTGCTTGCTCTGAGTAGAAACATAAAGAGAAGTTACAGAGGAATAATACTACAGCTTCACTTAAAAGACAAAAAACCCCAGTATGCTACAGTAACAGTCCAACATACTGCTGTAAACTCATGTTTTTACCATTATAGAAGGAGTTATCCAAATGAATGGTATTAACTTTACAAATGATGCAATAATTTCCCCAACTGTTATCATTACTGGAACATGTGCCCTTATCTCTACTGTACCTTTACTATTGTGTGATCCTACCGGCACTATTAAGCAAAGCCACAATGGGAGTTTTGTCTGAGAAAACACTGCAGGTTTGGACTCCCTGATTGTATTATCTACTCCCTTTCTCCCATCTTTGGCTCTTTCATAACTAGAGCATCTCTCTGCCTTTCTTTCTGGTGCCTCATCATCATTGTGGTAGCAGCTGCCCTGCCTTTACTGTTGCTGCCTCTGTCATGATTGTGACAACATCTGGCCCACCAACTGCTTCTCTTCCTGTAATTACTGTAGCACCTAACTTAATTTTTTTGCTTAGCCCCTTAATTAATAAGGGTTAGAGTCTGACTAGGATTGCATGCCTGTGCAAAGGAGTAAGAACGCTGCCTTATGGTCCTATATACAGGGGTGCTGGAACTATTTGTATAGTGGGGGTGCTGGGAACCATTGAACTAAACTGCAAACCCTGTATATATAATGGAAACCACTTGAAGCCAGGGGATGTGGCAGCACCTCTAGTTCCAGCACCTGTGCCTATATAGTTTCCTGGATGTAAGCTGTGCTACTGTCCCACTTACTTCCTATCTGAAACAGGTGGGTGGGGAGTTGGGGGATGGGCAGAGAACAGACAGAGCCTTGGCTCCACCCCCTACTCAAGGGCTAAAGAAGCTGAGTAAGCAAAGGGTGGATAGTAAATTACTGTTAGGATAGGCTAAACCATGGTGCCACATCACACACAATGTCTACCATTGGTCCTCTGGCACATCCTCATGATGGGGGTATCAGGGCCAAAATTGGATGAGTGGTCTTGCAACTTGGTGCACAGCAGTCACAAGACCACTCAGGTTTGGCCACTCCACCCTTGTGATGCCAGAGGGCACATGTTCCCAAACTTAAGTGGTACTGCAACCCCTGTGCGCCAGGTCGCAAGACCACTCACCCAATTTTGGCCCCATCACCTCCCCTGTCAAGACAGAGGTCATGCAGCCAAACCTGAGTGGGCATTGAGGCTGGCTCTTGCACCAGGACTCCCCACCCCGAGGAGCATGCTTGGCATCACTCCACTTCAGCAGCCCATGTCCCCTCTGCCCTGCCCACAGGACTCAGTGACCGCCTCAAGATCTGCTACAAGTAAAGGAAGCTGCGGTGAGTGCCTGCAATGAGGAGCTGGCCAGGAGTGGGGGTGATGGGTATCCCTGGTGCATACCATGTGAAAAATTTCTGGAGGGGGTGTGCCACTGTGCTAAAAGTAGATTATTATTCCCAGGAGAAAGCAGGGAGGAAATTGTATCTCATAGGGGTGTCTCTGGGGGCACAATGCCTCCTAGGGTTACTCTTGGGGTGGTGCAGATTACTCAGCACTAAACCTTAAGTCACAGTGTAGCCTTAAATATTACTGGTCTACAATTTTTGAGAAGTCATCTGCTTCAGAGATAAAATGTGCTATTTATTATGTATTTTGATGTGCTGAATTCAAATATGACAATTAAAACAACTGATTGGCTACTGTTTCTAAGATATTTAAGTTTTTACATTTTATGTCTATGTATATTGTGTAGATAGTAGAGTTTTAATCATAAATTGTAAACCTAGGTCTTTTCATGTGTTTATTGTTGCTTTACATGATAATATTTCACCTGTCCTGTTTATGTAACACTTTAAAAATCAGCAAAAGGGTTATATAAATAAAATTTATTATGAAACAAAAGGCAAAAAACTATTATGTACATAGTTTCGTCCTATTCAGTGTCTACTCGGTGCTTCTTGGCTTGTCTCTTGTATTAATTAAAGGGAGCATCTCTTGTCACTGTCCAGCAATAGTCTGCAAGCATTGATGGGCTCCATTTGCCCTGATAGCGTTTCTCCATTGTTGCAATGTCCTGGTGAAATCGCTCGCCGTGCTCGTCGCTCACTGCTCCGCAGTTCGGTGGAAAAAAATCTAGATGAGAGTGCAAAAAATGTATCTTTAGTGACATGTTGCAACCAAGGCTTTTGTATGCCTTGAGGAGGTTTTCCACCAACAACCTGTAGTTGTCTGCCTTGTTGTTTCTGAGAAAATTTATTGCCACTAACTGGAAGGCTTTCCATGCCGTCTTTTCCTTGCCATGCAGTGCATGGTCAAATGCATCATCTCGAAGAAGTTCACGAATCTGAGGACCAACAAAGACACCTTCCTTTATCTTAGCTTCACTTAACCTTGGAAATTTTCCATGGAGGTACTTGAAAGCTGCCTGTGTTTTGTCAATGGCCTTGACAAAGTTCTTCATCAGACCCAGCTTGATGTGTAAGGGTGGTAACAAAATCTTCCTTGATTCAACAAGTGGTGGCTGCTGAACACTTTTCCTCCCAGGCTCCAATGACTGTCGGAGTGGCCAGTCTTTCTTGATGTAGTGGGAATCTCTTGCACAACTATCCCATTCGCAGAGAAAACAGCAGTACTTTGTGTATCCAGTCTGCAGACCAAGCAAGAGAGCAACAACCTTCAAATCGCCACAAAGCTGCCACTGATGTTGGTCATAGTTTATGCACCTCAAAAGTTGTTTCATGTTGTCATAGGTTTCCTTCATATGGACTGCATGACCAACTGGAATTGATGGCAAAACATTGCCATTATGCAGTAAAACAGCTTTAAGACTCGTCTTCGATGAATCAATGAACAGTCTCCACTCATCTGGATCGTGAACGATGTTGAGGGCTGCCATCACACCATCGATGTTGTTGCAGGCTACAAGATCACCTTCCATGAAGAAGAATGGGACAAGATCCTTTTGACGGTCACGGAACATGGAAACCCTAACATCACCTGCCAGGAGATTCCACTGTTGTAGTCTGGAGCCCAACAGCTCTGCCTTACTCTTGGGTAGTTCCAAATCCCTGACAAGGTCATTCAGTTCACCTTGTGTTCTGAGGTGTGGTTCAGAGGAGGAGGATGGGAGAAAATGTGGGTCCTGTGACATTGATGGTTCAGGACCAGAAGTTTCATCCTCTTCCTCTTCCTCGTCTGACTCAAGTGAGAATGATTCTGGTGCATCAGGAACCGGCAGTCCTTCTCCGTGGGGTACTGGGCGTATAGCTGATGGAATGTTTGGATAATGCACAGTCCACTTTTTCTTCTTTGACACACCTTTCCCAACTGGAGGCACCATGCAGAAGTAACAATTGCTGGTATGATCTGTTGTCTCTCTCCAAATCATTGGCACTGCAAAAGGCATAGATTTCCTTTTCCTGTTCAACCACTGGCGAAGATTTGTTGCACAAGTGTCGCAGCATATGTGTGGGGCCCACCTCTTGTCCTGATCTCCAATTTTGCAGCCAAAATAAAGGTGATAGGCTTTCTTAACCATAGTGGTTATACTGCGCTTTTGGGATGCAAAAGTCACTTCACCACAAACATAGCAGAAGTTATCTGCACTGTTCACACAAGTACGAGGCATCTCTGCTCACTTTGGCTAAACAGAAATGTGTCCCTTTGCAAAATCAAACACTGACAAATAAGAGAGCATGACACGGTATGATTTCTAGTGCTGATATAGGGCAATTTGTTCAGCAGAGTGATGTAAGCTTTGTTATGATTGCATCATCCATGACTTCTAGGAATAACATGATGCAATTCATATAATGTATGATGCAATACCAGCTTCAGATTGCATCATTCATTGTTTTGCCTAAAAAGCAAGTACTGTCCAAACCCAGTCATAGATTTATTCATAGATCCAGTCAAAGATGTATTTTAGTCATTTCTGGTTTAAATTGAGATCCCTTCCCTTTATAAATCACTTATCCTCCGCCATTCCCAAGTCAAGGGTCGTATACACTGACCCAATAGCATATCTTGAAAACTAGAGCCAATCAACAATTTTAAGCATCATTTTCGTTCTCAGTGACCCAGAATTAGTAAAGTTTGACTACATTTATTTCAGAAGCATTTTGGCTGTAGAGCAGTGTATTCTGGGTTTCTTAGTGCTATAGCAGGAGTGAAGCTCCTTCTCCCTGACACCCCACATTTCCTTTACCTATGTCTTCACTTCTGCAGCTGACACCATGTCCCTGTTCCACTGACTCTATCCAAAGGAGATTCAAACAGAAATAATTTGCTCATTCTCTAGTACAAAACCAAGACAGAAAACAATAACTATATATACTGATGCTGCTTATTTATAACACCATGTATTGATCCTCTCTTGGTTCTCTTTAAGGATCTGGTCAAAAGTCCATTGAAGCTGATGGGAAAACTCCCATTGACTTCACTGGACTTTGGATCAGGCCCTAAATATTTATGATAGGGAATATGCTGCACCAGCATACAGTAAGAGGCAAAACTGCAGGCTTATTCTCATTGATCTTGTGTCCTGAAATATCTGCAATGTCACACTAATCAGTGCAAGGTCATGTGCTGGCCATATAATTTTTTCTTGATACTTCAGACTCACATCCTATGGATTTCCTTTTGTGTATAAGTTCTGGGTCTTCGAACAGGGATTTTTTTAAAAAAGTCAAATATCGACATAAATCTAAATTCTAACATAATTATAATAAAATTGGCTGCTCAGCCAGATAAAGATGAGACAAAAATGGAAAATACTGATGGACATTTTAATACCTATTGCTCTTAGAAAACTAATAAGATGCTGGAAAGACTCTTTGAAGTAAAGCGCTAAATGATGCCTCTCGTGCAGCGTGCAGAGCTTTGGTAAGGGGAGGCACGCTGGGCTGTCAAGCAGGGAAGAGGCAGGCATATACCTATGGAAAGGCCCCAGAGTGTGCCGTGTACAGCATCTCTTGGGACAGTGGTTGGTATAAGTTATGCTCACTCCCATGGCACCAATCAGGCTTTGGCTGGTGTGTGGAGGGTGGGCTGGGGGGATGGGAGAGTGAGTCAGGTCATGGCTATAGCACTAGTGAGGTCTCCAGCCCAGCTAACAAATGATCATTGCCTTCCCCATGTATGTGCTGGTGGGGGCAGGGGAAGGGGAGGAATTTCCTGCAGCCTGTCCCCCAGCTATCACAGCCATGGAGGGGCAGCCATAATATGTCCCTACACATTCAAACTTGGTTTGACTCAGATAGCTCCAGGTATAAAAATGAAAATACATGAAAGAAGATTAGGTTAAATAAATAGTCCTATTATTCATTCTGCATGGATAACCACCTGAATGAAAGAACATTGGCTCTGGAATCTAGCATGCCTAGATCATCACTTTGTTGGCTCTCTCTATTGCTATGCCATATTTTTCTATAAGTGTCCTATATTTAGATTACACATTGCAATAGCTTGCAATTGTCCCCTTTCCGTTTTAGTTTTGCATGTATTATTCACTTGCTTTTCCCCCCTATTTATAATCAGTTTTTACCAGCAAGGAAAATACCTGTCCTCTATATTCTCACTATTATTAATACAGAATTTTCTGCACCAAGATGAAGCAAAGATGCCATATTTTACTATGTAACTATGAACTGTTTGCAATTTTGTTCATGATGGACCTCTTTCTGCAGAAGCTGAGCATACACTCAACTTATCTAGCAGAATCAGAATAAGTGTTATTTACCCTTTCAGCGTTTCACAGGGATCACCCAATGAAATTAATAGGCAGCAGATTTAATACAAACAGAGGAAGCACTTTTTTACAAAACATAAAAGTAACCTGTGGAACTCATTGGCATGGGATGTTGTAATGGTTCAAAAAAGAACTGGCTAAGTTCACAGAGGATAGGTTCATCAATGGCTATTAGCCAAGATGATCAGGGAAGGAACCCCATCCTCAGGGCAACCCTAAAACTCTGACTACCAGAAACTGGGAGTGAAAGCCAGGGGTGGATTGCTCCATAATTGCCAGGATACTGGGCAAGATGAATCATGGTCTGACCCAATATGGAAGCTCTTTATGTTTTTATGTCAATATATACTTAGTCTGTCTCCCATTTCTTTCAGCTCTGAGTCTGGGTGCCGTGGATCATGTAGGTGAATCCAGCCAGCAAAAGTGTGTCATGTCACAGCAAAGATAATATATTCTCTAGTTCTCTTTCTAGGAGTGAAATTCACCCCAGTACAGAGTGCCAGATGAGACCTTTGCCCCACTTAAGTCTCACTTATAGGCACCGGGGCACAGCACAGGATTTCTGCTGGCCCTCTGCCCAAGGGTGATAGTCACTCTGTGTGAATCAGGGAATCTAGAGAAGTAAGACTAGTTAGGTCAACTAATCCATCTTTCTGCCACTTCAGGAAAGTTCACTATCCCATAGTTACCGGAGTTTTGTCCTTTAAAGTATTAAATTTGTCAAGCAACAGAGCTTCCATCCCTTCCCTTGAGAGAGGCCATAAATGAATGCAGCTCACTGTGAGGAAGTTTTCCTGATATTCATCCTGAATTTTCCCCATCTTCCCCCCTTTACTATGTGAATTTTCCCTTTTGTTCCACAAGAAAACAGAAGAACCCAGCCAATGAAAAACAATTTCCCTTTTTTCATCTCCCCCATTCTTTTCATAACTCTGATAGAATGGCAACATTTTCTGGCTTTGCTTCATGTGCACAACATTTGGCCTGCTCCAATGCAGATTTCATCCTGATCCCTCTCTTGGCCCCTCTCAAGCCTTTCGGCCTGATTCAAGCCAGCTAGACACTTGTCTTACACAGTCATATTTTAAATTTTTGAAACAGAATCCAGCCCAGACCTCAATTAGCAATGACATATTCCCCAAACCCTAGGTTGGTAAGCAAAAGATAAACAGCAGTTACAATATTCTTTGCCAGGAATCATGCCCTCAATGCCATGGTTGATGCACAGACATAGTCTCTTGGCTGCTTGCACTCATGTCCATCTGCTAAGATGGCAAAGTGCCTTCTCACAAGTTATTTGGATTCTTGCCTTAGGGGCATAGGTGCCAGGCAATGATCAGCAGCCTGCACAACAATGCAAGTGTCATTTCTTCTAAAGGCACAGCTCCTTTGAGCCATTACTATAGGACTGGTACCCTGGGCCTCCTAAGGCAGGATTACACCTGTTGAAAATTTTGTGCCAAGAAAAGAATACATGAACCGTGCCGAAAAGCAATACACCAAATGCAGAGTCATTTCTGGCTGCCAAAGAGACAGGTTGCATTGCCGCAGGTGCATAGAAACTCATCAGTACTACTTGGGGTGTTAGAAAAGATCGCAGCAGACCACAGCTGCCTGGAGGCTTGTTTGAAGCAGGCAAGACAATGGCCCCAAGTAACAAATTGAATCAAATATCAGTGACAGAGCCCACATGTGAGCTCTTCACATGGAATAAACAACCAGTAAAGGGCAGAATCCTGATTTAGTCAACAACAATCCGAGTAACTCTGTCATGTTCTGCAAAGGAAAATGTTAGACTTTGGCCATTTTCTTCCCACTCACTTACCATGTATAATTACACAGGGCAGAGGAACAAGTTACTTTGAAAAGGACATGGTAGTTCATTTTTCTTCTAGCTATAACTAAGGACCCCTGTAGAGAAATGGATCAATGGAGCAGCATTGCACAGCAAGTTAGTAGAGCACACCAAAGAATAAGGAAGAAATTGTGGGCTAAATCCTGGTGCTCCCAAGCAACGCATGGCGAACCTGGGAAAGTGGGGAGGCATAGGTGGCATTATACCACTTATACCCACCCCTCATTTGTCCATGTCCATTCTGAGGAATGCCAGAGGCTGAACTCCCGCCAGTGCAAGTTACAGCACCTTCATGGCTCTAGGAGCAATTCTGCCAACTGGGATCTCTAGCCCCCGACCTGTTCTCTCCGCAGCCTACACACCTGCTATGGAAAGCAGCTCCTGACAATGCCAGCCTCACACCATATGAGGACCATTATGTAAGTGGTATGCTGCTGTTGCCTCAAGGCAGCTTTAAGTTTCCATTGAGCTGTGGGACTTATGAGAGTTCAAGGATCTGGCCCTGTGTGTATCCCTCTAAGCACAGTGAGTTGTACGAATGTTATGAGTTAGCCCCTAGCTATCCCATATGCAGGTGCCACTTTTTCCTTTTAGGTACTATTGGATTCAGTGGAAGTTTTGTCATTGACTTCTATGGCATTAGAATTTGGCCCTGAAGCATAGCTATTATTATAAGTGCACCAGCGGCAATTTCCAGCAGCCTGGCATCTTGCAATAATTGAGCCTACAAATTTATCTTAATTGTGAGCTCAACTGTTAAAAGTGTATAAAAGGTCATAAAGTGCTAGGGTGACCAGATGAGAGGAAGAAAATATCGGGACACCAGGAGGGGGGAGCGAAATATCGGGACAAATTGCTTCCCGACCAGAGATCGGTCGGGACGCGGGACAAACACCGAAAAATCGGGACGGTCCTGATTTTATCGGGACGTCTGGTCACCCTATAAAGTGCCATGATAACCTATAACAACAAATGTTGATAGGAAAAGTTGCAAAACAGATTGAATTAGTCCAAAGAAAAAGGCCTACTGATATAATTCAAGGACTGTGTTAAGCTCCTGCCTGGTAAACAAGAGAAGAGTGGGTATGGGCTGTTGCACCCATTGCTCCCTTTTGGGGTCCTTAAAAAAAAAAAAGAGACTGTGGGCAGGAAAAGCAGGCAACTGAAATGCTGGCTGATTGAAAGATGAGAGAAGGGGAAGGAGAGAGCTTCATCATCATGGCTGCCACCCCCACCACCTCCATCTCCTGGGACCCCAGGCCTTCATCATTCTGATCCTGAGAGATGTCCTGACCACACTGAGCCAGAGAGAGGGACCCTGATGAGACTGCCACCTTCACCAACTCCTTCTCAATCCTGAACACCACCTATGATGTGAGACTTTGTCTCCCCCTCACTGCCAGTGTGTCCTTTTCCTTCCCCCATCTTATTTATTTTCTTTCCTGTTTCTCTCCTTTTGCTTTCTGGTTAATAAGAGTCTGGCAAGACTACATATTTTGCAACACTGCTGTAAGCCTGTGACCAGAGAGGCAACTAAAACCAATACTCCAAACAGCCCACTGCTGGTACAAGTTGTTCGGATCTCGGAGTAGCGGACAATACTGTGTGCTGGGCCTGTGTTTTTCCAGCTGTGAGGTTGCAAGTGAAAGACAACATCAGACACAGTGGCTGCATTTTCAATCTTTGCTGTTCTTTTCTCTCCCCCTTTTTGTGTGTTGTTCTTGTTTTGTCCTCTAGGAAACGGGATCAGACTTTAACAACAACAGAAGCAATAACACCACCTTCTGGCCCATCTCAACTAACTTCTTCACTTTTCCCAAAAGAAGACAGTTTTTACCATCTTTGATACCATCTAGAAGACAGTCAAACAAGAGGGTGGGGGGGCAGAGGGAAGAGGAGTTATTTTTAAAACTCTCTCCAGCCCAAGGGAAAGGGAGCAAGAGATGTTATTAAAATGAAAGCCTTACAATTTACATTTCAAATTCTTTAACTGTTTTTCCTTCTTTTCCTGTATCTGTAATAAAAGGTTAAAAGGATTTTTAATGGTGTGTTTGCCATGGGAGGCTGAGGACTCTGTATTCCAAACCCCAAACCATGTTTAAAACTGCTTAATGTTGGACGCGTGGATTATGTTAATACATTTTACTCTTTGGGCCCACATAGTCCATCTAAATTAATACAACAGGCATTAAGTGGGAAGAGTTATTGGCCAATAAGCAGAAGCTGCTTCCTTAGTAGGGAAAAAAATCTGCTTTCAGGAAAGGCAGTGGAATGACTCTGGATTTACAGTGGTGAAACTGAGTTCATAAACTGGTCTCTGGAGTGCTGACTCAGGAAAACGATGGCCATAATGTCAGAGCCTTGGATTCTTGACATCTACTCCAAATGGGAGGGATCAGGAAGGGATTCCACCCTATCGTGTTGTGGAAGGTTTTTCTTTATCTCCTTCATCTGAAGCATCAGAGATGACTAAGACTGGAGATGGGATAGTGGAGGGGTGGGCCGGGGTCCAGGATGGTACTCTCTCTCAGGTACTTGGCTGGCTGGTTCTTGCTCCCATGCTCAGGATCTAACTGATCACCACCTTGGAGTCAGGAACTGTTCCGCAAGTCAGATCAGGAGTGACTTTAGGGCTTTTTCACCTTCCTCTGCAGCGTGTAAGTGTGGATCACTTGCAAGGATTATCTGGGTATATCTCACTTAATCACTTCCCTGCCACTGCATGGGCCTCGGGCACTGGTGCACCTCAGTCCCTCCTATTCTCTGCCTGTGTGACACATAAAAGTGTAGTCTTCTGTGGGCTGTAATACTTTGGTCTCATTTTGGTTGTGGAGTTTAGGTTGTGGGTGCTGGATGGTGCTGGTGGCCTGTGATATACAGGTGTTCAGACTGGATGATCTGGTGGTCCATTTTGGCCTTAAATGCTATGACTATGATTCTACAACTAATGCCATAAGTGACAAAAACCCCAAAGGGCATGAGAAAATGTGGATGATGTAATTTAAATGCAAATTGGACTTTCTATCAATCTTTCCCTCTATTTGGAAGGAAATAGAAAATGAGTGCTATGCAACAAAAGAATATTAGACTCCAAGCAACTACCATAGCTTTATTTTGTGGCATTTCTGATACCTACTGTACACAGGACTTTATCATAGGACTGCAGTATCATATCAGATGTTCAATGTTTAAAAAAAAAGTTTGGGTTCTCACAAAGCCCAGTCTAAGTTTGTCTAGTTAAAAAATTAGTTATTCCAATTGTAAGGATAAATGATTGTTTATGTTCCATAGTTTAGTGATATACTCATTTTAATTTCTTTTGAAAAGGTAGAGTAAGTGATTAAAGATTCCACAATGCAAATGAAACTCTAGAAGCTGCATTCTACCCTTTGACACACGTGTGAGCCCCACTGAAGTCAATGGAATCTCTGTGTGTGAATCCAAGCGCAGAAGTTGGCTCCAATGCATTTTTTCTTCAACAAGAAGATCTTGTAATATTCTCCCAGGCAAGAGCCTGGTTTCCTTCTCCTATCGCAACCTTAGAAGCCATGTTGTTGTTACCCCTCACCTGACACTGCACCATTCTCCAGGGAAGGTTTACAGTCTATTGAGGATGTTTTTGTTGGTAGAACCAGAAGTCAGTTTCAGGCAAATGTCCTCATGGTAATCTGCCTCGCTGGTTGAAATTTTTCATTATACATTTTAAAAAATGAGAAATGGCCTCTTTTAAAAAATGAGAAATGGCCTCTTTTAAAATTAAAAAAATTTGAAAGATTTTTGTGAACATTTTTAATGTCCAGGTATCCATTAAAATTGAAAATTTCAAACGTCAACATTTTGAGTCTTTGGATTTTTGTTTTTTGCCTTTCTTTCAATTTTTTCGCTTTCTCCTCTTTTTACCATGGAATACAGTAAAATGGATGATGTATAGGGTTACTTTGGTTTTGTTTTGCTTTCAGTTTTTCTGTCCTTTTTCTTTCATTGCCCACCCTCCCAGCCTCTTTTTTCACTCTATACCTTCTCAAAACATCATCAGTTATGGAAAAGCAACACTATCAATAGCAAAAGGAAAACACTGTAACTCTGCCAGTCTGGATCTTTTCAAAAGATTGAGGAGTTTAGACATATTGCAAAATATCAAAAGGAAAAATTAAAAAAGGAAAAATAACAAAACACCCCCCAACACACACATATTGCTAATTTTATTGTACTTAGTTGTGAAAAGGAAGGAAATAAAAATATGATTTTTTCAAATTATTTTTCAATTTTCTTAAATAAAATTATTTCTCCATTTCAAACCCTGCAAAACAGAAAAAAAGTTTGAAATTTCAAAATATTTGCAAATTGTTTTTCCATTTTTCAACTAACTGCCTGGAGTGGAGGGAACATAGTGTATACTCACCTACTCTTGTCCCAGCTTGCATCACAAGCAAGGTCTGCTATAAGCTCCAGGCGTGTTGCTGCTCTGTCTCTACTGCAGGTTGGGAGGGCTTTGCTAGCAAGTCTATCTATTTAAGGTATTTATGTAGCACCAATTGCCACTATGTGTAGGTGTTATTCTAGTGCATTTTACTACCCTAGAGCTTGTGTAGTTGAGGGCAGCATTCCTCAGAAAAGCCTCAACCCTGATATAAATAGTAACTTCTAAGGATATGCCTACACTACAATAAAACACCTGGGGCTGGCCTGTGTCAGCTGACTCCCATTGGTGGGGACCGGGCTGTGGGACTATAACATTGCAGTGTAGGTGTTCAGGCTTGGGCTCGACACTGGGCTCAGGGACCCTCCCCCCTCCTGGGGTCCCAAAGCTTAGCCTCCAACCCAACCCCAAACATCTGCACTGCAATTCTACAGCCTTGTAGCCCAAGCCCAAGTCACCTGACACAGGCCAGCCATGGGTGTTTTAATGCAGTGCAGACATACCTGCAGGCTATGTCTGTACTGCCACATAAGCCCCGGGTTAGTAGAATCTTGACTTAGGGCTTTGTGCATCTATACTCATTTTTAACCCCAGGTCAGGAATTGCTGAACCCTGGGTCCTAAGTTGGGGCTCCAGTGTCTACACCTCATTATGTGGGCCTGAGATCAAGCACCATATCCCAGACTTCCTAGCACTTTCCCAAAATGTGGCTGCTCTAGCCCTTTGTTTATGGTGCAATGTAGGAAAACTTGACTGTCCACCAAACTTACCTGTCCAGAGGACAAAGAAAGTTGGCCCATGGGATTGTGGGAAACTTTTGGCAGCCTCCCAGAGCATGAGTCAAGTGGGGCTGTATCTAACTGCAGAGCAATAGGGTTTGAACCCTGGGTCCCAGCTTGACTCAGACTTAAGCCCTCCACATCTATGGGACCCTGGGTCCTCCCCCTGGCTTAATACAATTTGTGTGTAGATAGCAGGGGGGTTAGGCTTGAGCCTGAGTTCAAACCCTGAGCTTACATTTCAGCATAGACATACCATAAAGGTACTCCAGTGCCTATACAAAATTTAGGCTTCATCTTTCAATTAACTTTATGGGGCTTTTGGTCAAACCCTTAAAACCTGGCCCTGTTTCCATTTAAACCAATATAAAAAACTCTTATTGACTTCAGTGGGAAGATCAGACTCTTAAACCTTGGTCTTTCTACTGATACCCCCCAAAAGGGTGTCATTTGATGATGATACAGATGTTGGTTTAGTGATGGAATTACCTATCCACTAAGAATGAGACTGAGGCCTAGCAGGGATGAAAAGAAGTGGGGTCCAGTAGATAGGTCCTCTATCTAGGATTTAGGATGCCTGAGTTCAATCCCCTACGTTGCTACATGCTACCTTTGTACCTCACTTCTCCACCTGTTAAGGTAGAGAAATACAATTTTCTGCATTTATTATTAAAGATGGTGAGGTGCTCAGACAACATGGTAATGGGAGCTTCATTAATACCTAAAATGGATAATAAATACCTCATGAAAGTGTCCCAGAAAGTGGTGGCAATCTTTAATTCCCCCTTATTTTCATTACTACTGTTTCTCTAGAATACTCTCTGCTGAGAAGTCTCCTAGTTCCTAAATCCTTGGGCCAGGTTACAATCTTATTTACACCAGTGTGAATCAACCCTGATTCTGTTACATTCTGATCCCTTTAAGCTGTTAGAGTGGTATAAAAGAAACTCAAAGTGGGCAGAAAAGTGCATTTCACTAAAGCTGTTCTCTGCTTCCCAAGGCCTAGAGAGAGCTCTGGGGAAAAGAGTGTAAATTAGTGCAGCCCTGAGGCTGTCCTGATGTTTGCCAGGGGATAGGCAGGATCATCCACAGGCCCAGATTATAGGAATGCAAAGGCTATTTAAAGCCACCTTTGCCCCCTCTCCTCATCCCTGCCCCAAGCACAGGAGTGGAACAACTAAGAATCAGGTCCATAGACTTCAAAAGGAGTAGGAGTGTTCTAGATTTACACCTGCATGACTGAAATCAGAATCTGTCAGTTTTTGTTTTGATCTTTCATCCCTTGCTATCAATGTTAGGGTACCTCAGGCAAATCAAGAACAGATGGCTGTGCCTGCCCTGCCTCCCTGAACCAGCAACCTTTACAGAGGATGGCTTTTGTGGAGGAGAGTAAAGGAATTCAGACTATGATCAGGAAGAACTCCTCTATACTTCAAAAAACAATCAAACTCCTGAGGGGGCAAACTAGTGAAGGGTATGATGGATTTGTTGCAAATCTCAACTGACTAGAAAAAAGGGGTACTAGTATGAAAATTAGAGACCAGCGAGGGGAAGCAAGAGAAATGAAAGAGGGGCCAAGAAACACAGAAATAAGAAGAGAAATACAGGGCAACAAGCAAACAGGACTGTCTGAGATATGTCCTTTTGAGCGCTGGAACATGGGTGGGCGCTAGCTCCCCCACTGCTAAAAGCCCCTCCCCCCGGTCTGACGTATGTGGAAGTAAGGCAAAGACATGACTACCCAGCCACCCCAGAGGAGTGGGAAGAAAAGAGGGATCTAAGGAGCAGAAATTTAGGGGCAATAGGGGGACAGTGGGTATATCAGAAAAAGTTCTCCCCCACTTCCACAGACAATAGTAGAATCTTTCTCATTGTAGAACTGAATTTAACCCAGACAAGAATATATTATCAAGGAAGCGTTTTCAAGGCACTTTTGGAGAGGCAGAAGAGGTAGGAGCCACAGGAAGGCTCCTAGCATAGCATTTAACATGATTAGGAAACATGTTCAGCTTGCTGCTCTCAAGCAGCCTAATTAATGAGAAAACCTGATTGGGTCCTGGGATGAGACGCAGTCCCCCGGTGGGCCTTATAAAAGAATAGCTTAGAGTCAGCTGCAATCATTGTAGAAACAGCCTGGAAAGTTATGAGCCTAAAGGAAATGCCTCAGTAGAGGGTTTAAACAACAATGTGCAGAGCAAGTGCTGTGTTTATCAGTAATCAAGGATTAATGAAGCCTTTTAAATTCAGTACAGTGAAGAAACAGAGGGGTTATTTTTTCTAAGTGTGATTAGAGAAAGGTTTGTCATTGTTGGGAAGAAGGGCTGAAAGAGAAGAGTGGACTCAGCAGATAAAAATCTATGACAGGTTTATGCTGAAAGAGCTGTGATTTTTTTCCAGAGAGAAGGACCTACCGTGCAATTAATAAGGAGCACATAAAGCAAGGCAGGCAACCTAGAGTGCTAGAACTATACTGCATGCATGTATTTTTGTGAGCCACAACTAAATGTAAGAGGAATGTGTTATGAGAAATGAAAATTATTCCTGTCCCTGAGCAAATAAAGTTGCTGGTATAAAGGAAGCATGTGAGATTGAATGGATCAGGTATCTTAATCCCCTCTAAGCACACATGGTGGCAAGAGCAAAAAGTCATTGTCTGCTAGGTGAAACCACTTCTCTTATGATGAGGCAGACATTGCTATATACCCTCACTTTTCCATAGAGAGTAAGCCTGGGTATCTAAATGTGAATGATGCACTGTATAATCACAATGTGGCTGTAAATGTAAGACAGACAAGATGAAAAAAATAGCCTGCCAATTAAATCAGAGTTCTTTTCCTCAGTGTAGCATCCACACAAGACAAACTACTGAAACAGTTAAGTTTTAAAAAGAACATAGGCCAGACCGCAAAGTACAATCCCACTCATCTAGTTTCCCCAAAGACTAAGAGTGATCATATAATTAAACAACATCTGGCAGAGGCTCACCAAGTGTTCACCCTTTTTAGTTACACATTAAAGGCCTATAAAATTCTTAAAGAGCTGAACGAGGAAAAACTATTGAATCCTGTGCAAATTAAAAGAGGAAGTGCGGATATGGTGGAATTATACCTTTGTCATGTTACAGTACATCAAAAAGCCACAGATTCATATGCAGGGACCCTATGGATTGTCAAAATGGATGTTTATAAAATACCTATTTTCTTGTGGTTCTAGGACTGATATGGGAATTTGAGTTCTCCTGGATTGGGGACCTTATTGACTCACTATCAAACTCTGGATAAATCATTGAACCCATCTGTGTCCACCTTCAACACAAATATAACACAATTTGCAGTCATTATCTACTTTTCCCAGTCTGGCCACAAAATTGTACTACCACTCTGAAAAATGTGAATTAGAGATGGATCTGAGCTATCTGTGGTGTTTGGATTTGGTGATCTCATTTACTTCTATCTCTACTGAAAATAACAAGCAACATTCTTAATGGTAGAGACTTTTGACCCAGTAAATGCGTCTGCTGAGCTAGATGTTTGTATTGTAATTTTGTGTGGTAGCAGATTTACATAGACATGATGGTGATCATGGATGCATCGGAGGGGAGGGGAGGGGATGGTATGCACAAACTGGCTCTAAAAACACAATCTGATTTCAGGGAGCAGTATGAACTTTGCTTATAAATAGGTCTGGATGAATTAGGTTGAAATTGCTAAATGTCAGTATTCATAATGGGTAATTTCTACCTCCACACAAAAAATATCTATTTTTAATAATCAAATGTACAGGAAGGGGAATTTTAAAACACCAGCTATGTTATACTAGTATAAAACTTCTGCTTTCCATTCTACTAAACAATAATTATGGTACAGCAATAAAATTATTGGATTATCTTTTATTCAAAATTATTAATTTGTAGGCGGGCAAATCAGTATCTGTTTTTCATTTATTTTTATGCTAATAAAAGACATCAATTGGCAAAAATTAAAATAAACCCACTTTGGAAATAAGCATCAATTTTATTTTTTGTCAACTCATGAACAATAAAATTGGAATCCTCATATATATGCTCTACAGTTCTGATTCTATCCAGTAGAGGGCAAATGTGTTTATAACATAGAAGCTAATACATTACTTTATAGTTTTGGATACTGATTAGTGAGTGTAATGTCAGTTAAATAAGAGATGTTGTGAAAAGTTTAGCGCTGAAGTTTGATCTCCGTAGCATTAGTCAGACTATATGATAACATCTTGATTCTAAATATCTATCTTTTCTCTACAAAATAAAAAAAAAATCTATCATTTCAATGTTGAAATCTGAAAATCAAGCAAACATTAAGACTCCAAATTCACCCAACTCACACCAAGTGTCACAGGTTTCCTTTGATTGCCACTAGATCAGTGGTTCTCAACCAGGAGGACACATAACACTGGGGGTATATGGAGGTCTTCCAGGGGGTACATCAACTCATCTTGATATTTGCTTAGTTTTACAACAGGCTACATAAAAAACACTAGCAAAGTCAGTACAACCTAAATTTTGTACAGACAATGACTTGTTTATACTGATCTATATTCTATACACTGAAATGTAAGTACAATATTTATATTCCAATTGATTTATTTTATAATTACATGGTAAAAATGAGAAAGTAAGCAATTTTCCAGAGTAGTGTACTGTGACACTTTTGTATTTTATGTCTGATTTTGTAAGTAAATAGTTTTTAAGTGAGGTGTAACTTGAGGGTATGCCAGACAAATCAGACTCCTGAAAGGGGTACAGTAGTCTGGAAAGGTTGAGAGCCACTGCTCTAGATGGTGTCTGTATGTATCAGGGAGTGGAGACTCTGAGGTGTTTCCTTTGTTCTGACCTGCTGTCTTTTCTAAGGAAGAAAAGAGTAGAGAAGTGGAATGATGTCATTCCCAGCCAGCCATCTGAGACAGAGAAGCTTCCAGATATGCAGAGAAGCAACTGAGTGAAACCTAGAGATGCTGCACTGTGTCAGCTCTAGCACGGCCAGTTGGCCCCGCTAACCCCTGACTGATGTGCATGCTGCAATAGAAAAGCAGCAGCCCAGCATGTGGAAAGAACAGGTTAAAAGAACATTTAGATAAGTTAGATGTATCTAAGTCAGGAAGCCCTGGTGAAATTCAGACAAAGGTACTTAAGGAATTAGTTGAAACAGTCTAGGAATCATTAGTGATTATCTTCAAGAACTCATAGAGGACGGCTGAGGTCTGGCAGTACTGGAGAAGGGCAATTAGAGGGGAATAGGAGGACCCAGTGAATTACAAACCGGTTACCTTAACTCCAATACCTGGAAAGATACTGGAACAAATTATTAAACAATCAATTTGTTCAAGTCTAGAGGATAAAACGGAGAAAAGTAGTCACCAAAATAGATGTGCAAAGAACAAATAATGCCAAATCAATCTAATTTCTTTCTTTTACTGGGTAACCAGCCTAGTGGATAGGGGAGAAGCAGTAGACGTGATCTATTTGTACTTTAGTAAGGCTTTTGACAATTTCCCTCACACAGGCTCTGACTTCTGTTTTTCCCAGTGGCTGCTCCACCCCCGCTCTGCCCCAAGGCCCCACTCCCACTCAGCCTCTTCCCCGGAGGCCCTGCCCTCACTCAGCCTCTTCCTGCCCCAAGGCTCCCTGCGCTCCTGCCGCTCGCTGATCAGCAGCCAGCTCCCGGCCCACCAAACAGCTGTTTGGAGGTTAGCCCTAGGGCTACGTAACCACTGTTCTCACCCTCCCCCTATTTTTTTCCATGGTTACTTGAGCCCCTGAGCACCCATGGAGTCGGCACCTATGCGCCTTCTTGAAAATTTTATAAGCAACATATGGAAATGTGGTCTAGATGAAATTACTGTAAGGTATGTGCCATGTTATGGGTGCAATCCAGATTGATGAGAGGTTTGTCACCTTTTACCCTGTAACAGTGAGTGCTTCACAATATTTTGCCACTGTAGTTCTCTGCCTGGGACATTTACAGTCAGCAACAAGCAGGCAGTCACACCCCAAGTGTCTGTGTGCTATGCAGCCAACCCTGGTTCAGGAACTATGACCCCAGTAGCCTGTCTACAGCCCCACTCTGGCTTCCACAAGCCTTGGTTACAATCAGAAAAGTGACTCCAATATACTCCCTGAATTTTCGCAAACCACGTGCCCTGAAGTGTCTAGCTGTCTGCTGGGCTGCTCAAAGAAATAATAAGTTCTGTTTGTTCCTTTAAAGAAACAAAATCCACCAGCCACATTAACTGGAGTTAACATTCACATTAATTCAAACACAGCACTGTTGGTTTCGATTAGTAGTAAAACAAGTTTATTAACAAAAGAAGATTGGATTTTAAGTGAGTTCAAGTATAAGATAAAGTTAGAAATGATTACAAACAAACAAATAAAAGTGAAAACACACATCTAAAAGTCTAAAACTTAATGTAGCAAGGTTTAGTTCAAGGCTTTGTTCAAGATGCTGTTTCTCACCCATCGGCTTCCAGCAAGATGGTGGCTGACTCCCGCCTGGGTCAGGATCTCTTTCAGATGCTCAAAATGGCGGTTCCTTTGTCTTCTTAGGTAAAAGAGAGGACCGGGGTTCTCAGACCCTTTCTTTTATAGTCCAGTGAAGCTTCGAAATGGATTCTTCTGAAGGTGACCCCTCAAAGTAAAGTCCAGTCAAGCTGTGAGGAAGGCGACATGGAGTCTGGTTGTGAAGGAAGCTCCATGTTCTTTTTCCCCATTGGTGTTTGCTAATTGTTCTGTTTCCTGCCATCTCCTCCCCCTGCTCTCTTGACAGTTTACTGCTTATATGTAAATCGAGGTAAACACATATTCCTTTGTTTAGGATAGACCTGTTTAACAACTCCCCCTGACATGCCTGGTTTATACACACTTTAGTCATACTTCCAGCATATATTCATAACTCTTAATATACATTGCGTACATAAATCACACAAGAATATTAATGATGAATGAGTTATTAGTTTTCAAATCATACCTTCCAAGCATATTTTGTGATTATTACAATAGTGTGGAGGGTATGAATGTAGCGTGCTTTGGGTCACAGTGTTTCCATAACTGGTTGAAAGACCATAGTCAGACAATAGTTATTAATGGTTGTCTGTCAAACTCGGAAGATGTATCAAGTGGGATCTGTTTTGGGTCTGACACTATTTTATAGTTTCATTAACAACTTCAGTGATGGAGTGGAAAGGATACTTATAACATTTATGGATGAGATCAAGATGGAATGGGTTGTGAACACTTCGGAGGACAGGATTAAATGAAATTAGAGACTTGGTCTGAAATCAACTAGATGAAATTCAGTAAAGACAAGTGCAAAAGTACTAGACTTAGAAAGGAAAAATAAAATGCAGAAATGCAAAATGAAAAATATCTGGTTAGGCACCAATACTGCAGAAAAGAATCTGTGGGTCATAGTGGTTCAGAATTTGAATATGAATCAACAGTGTGATGCTGTTGTAAAAAAGGCAAATGTCATTCTGGGATATATTAAGAGGAGCATCATACGTAAGACATGAGAAGTAATTGTTCTGCTTTACTAAAAACTGGTGAGGCCTTAGCTGGAGTATTGTATCAAGTTCTGGGCTCCACACTTTAAAAAAGATGTGAACAAATCAGAGAGTCTAGAGGAGAGCAACAAAAATGATGAGGTTTAGAAAACCTATGAGAAAAGATTGAAAGAACTGGGTATGTTTAGTCTAGAGAAGAGAAGGCTGAAGGAAGACATAAGTCTGCAAATACGTTAAAGGTTGTTATAAACAGGATGGTGATCAGTTGTTCTCCAGGCCCACAAAGGGTAGAACGAGAAGTAATTGGCTTAATTTGCAGCAACGGGAATTTAGGTTGGATATTAGGAAAAAACGTTCTAACTATAAGAATATTTAACCACTGGAACAGGTTACCTAGGGTGATTGTGGAATCCTTGTCACTGGAGGTTTTTAAGAACAGGATAGACAAATACCTGTAAGGGATGCTATAGGCATACTTAATCCTGCTTCAAAGCAGGAGAATGGACTAGGTGGCCTCTTAAGATCCCTTCCAGCAATATCTTTCTAAGATTCCGTGTGTGTAGATCCTGGCTGGGTTGCAGAAATTCTGGGAAAGTAATAGAGGTATTGGGCACCAAAAGTGCTTATAAACTGAGGCTTATGAGCCACTTTAAACTCACTGATGGTGCTGTGGTTGGTTTTAAGATAGTTGTTGTTCAGCTTTCATTGGAACTGTATATTATTTTAGCTTCCAAATAAAAGTTCTTCATCCTCTCCACTATTAACTAATAAATGAGTCATTATTATACGCATAGTGTGATTTCTATATTTTTTGGGGGGATGGGGGTCTTAATACTATTAATAATAGGTATAGGTCTAACTTCCGGATTTGCCGATTGTTAGTGGTACTTAAATTACAGTGTACTTAATGAGTGAGTCAGGGAGTGGAGGTTGCACTCCTTGAGCCCTGCCGTGCGGGGCTGGCCCGAGACCCTCCTGCTCCATTATGCGGAGCTGGCCCAAACTCCTTCCTCCCTCAGCCACACAGGGCTGGCCTGAGCCACCTGACCTTGCCACTTGCCCCCCCTCAACTATACCAGAGGTTTTCAAACTATGGGGTGCACCCCCCAGGGAGTGTGGAGGAACATTTGGGGGGGGATGAGTGGCGACACTAGGTGGCACCCCGAATGTTCCTCTGCACCCCCCCTAGAGGGGACACTCACAGTTTGAAAACCTTTAGTATATAGTTGGGGGAGGGGCAATGCCCCTACACGCCCCTCCCAATCTCTGCCCATGGCTATCATGTGGAATATTACAGTTTGAGACTCCCAATCTTCCCACCAAGCTTGCAACTGCCTTATATTGGCTAGATTCTGTTTATTTGCCTGGGGATACCCAGATGGAAGTGAATATCAAAAACAGGATCCCAGGATTGGTTACACAAAAGCCACAACTTTAGGTCAGCTTCTCTAATACCTTGGGTATATGGGCTGCTGTGATTGTGTACAAGTAAAGGTTTTTTCATGGCTTCCTTGTGCTGTGGCCATGTTTGGTCTTTCAAGTGAAGCTGGACTGGGCTGGCTGAATAGTTAGACCTCCACAAAACACCTAGAGCCAGCAGGAAGTGTTGCTGGTGATTCAGTAGGTGGTGCTCTCCCCCCAAATCAACAGTAAACCAATACCTCGGCATGGGGCTGTGTACTGCTGGAGGTGCTGTCTTTCAGAGGCGATGTAAAACTGAAATCCAAGTTATCTTATTTATTTTTTAAATCTAAATAAATAAATAAAAAGCTGCCTATTCAAGGCACCAGGCACCCTAAGGTGCATTAATGATACAATTTAAATCTCAGCAGCATTAAATGAGCAATTCGGCAGGAGCTCAGCCAGCTAGTCAGCCACCTACAAAAACTCCTTTTTGTCCCTTCGTCAACTCGTACTCATAACCTCAAACTTCTCCAAAAGCCCAGTTGAGCAGATGTCTTATTCAGCATGTCTGGAAGGTCACTGATTTTGGACTATTTCAAACCAAGAGAGGCAGCAAGTTCCAGAGCCCTCACAGTGAATGCCTTATCAGCAAGAGGGATCCAGCTTGAGTGCCCTGGCTGACTGCACTGTGGCAGGATGGCATGGAGATAGAGGTGATCCCTCAGGTAGGCTGATCCCAGGCCATCTAGGGCTTTATAGGTCATAACCAACACCTTAAACTCCATCCAGAGAATGCAGATCCTGGAGCACTAGGGTCACATGCTTCCAGCAAGATACCCCTCTCATTAAGCAAGCAGCTTCATTCTGCCTTAGCTTCAGTCTCCAAATGGTTTTAAGCTGTGGACCATGTAGAGCATATTGGATCAGTCTAATCTTAAGGTAACAAGTGCCTGGATAACAGGGGCAAGGCTGTGTCCAAAAAGAAGAGTCATAACCTCCAAGCCAAATACAGATGGTAGAAAGCAAAGGGGTCATCGCTGTAATATCATCATCAAGTAGCAGCAGCAACCATAAGTTGCTAGTCCGAGTAACTGGAGTAGATGTACTTCCTCAGTCAAAGGGACTAATATTACCTCCACCACCACCTCTGGCAGGTGAATTCATTAATGAGCCTATTGCACTTTTTGCAGCACTAGGGATCTTAGGGCTGCTGTCTTGACCCAATTCAAGTTCAGTCAATTACATCCTGCCTTTGTTAATTCCCCTGTAGACTGACTTTCCCACTGTATGCTGTGTTCTTTACTGTCCAAATTGTTATGCAATGTTGATTTGCAATGTTTAACTGCTGGCATCTTCTATCCCGAATGGTGGGTGAAGATGCCCCTCTGTTCCCCTTAGCTACCTCACAGGCATGTCACATAAGTCTTAATTCAAGTGTTTTGAAATTTCTGCATGAAAGATGCTATAGAAGAACAAAGCATTATTATGATTATTATATTCTCCTGCTTCTCTGTTCACTGGTATATTATAGCTTAACCTCTTGGAAACCTGAAAACAGAACCTCTTTTCTAGCAGCTTCAGCCTTTTTCATTTGACAACCATTGATTCCCCCCACCCCCTGCTCTCTACTCCCAGCTCATGTTTGTATTAGAGCTATATATAAAGCAATCTTTCTTTTTTTGTGTCCTAGCAGTGTCAGTCTCAGCACAGCAAAAGGAATAGTGTTTATTAGTCAACTGCTGCTGTTGAGTCAGCAGGGAGGGCTCACACAGGTTTTAGAGGTTCTGCAGGAATTGTGACTGTATTTCTTTGACAACAGAGTCAAGAATTAAACAGGGATATAAAAAAGACACTGGATGATTAGAATATACAGGATAGCAGCTTTAATGTAGGTTCAGTTTGGAGACTAGGCTACCTAGGTGTTCCTTCGACAGCTATAATTAACAATAGCTTAGATTTATACAGCACTTTTCATGCTGAAACACTTTACTGTATACAGACTATACATGCAGGAATTATGTAGCCACCTTTGGAACGGAAAGACAACAAGAGCTTGCTGAAGTACAGTAGAGAGGAGAGGAGACACTTTAATTCCAGGACAAAGCTCTGGCTTTTATGAAAAGGGCTATCGGCTCTTTCAGGTCAAGCTGAGCACTTTTGAAATCCCATCCCTAATGCTTGCTAATACACCTAATTCGTGGGGGGGAGGGAGGTCGGAGGTCTTGTCTTAGATTGATCCCACATACAATACCCTCTCTTGAACAAACTTTATCAATCTCAGAAAGACAAAGAGCTGTGTAAATCCTGCTGGATTTGCCTATATTTACATGAAAACTGAATCAGTATTTAGATAAGTAGGTCAGAGTAAATGTGGATATGTGTGTTTTGTGTACCATTCTGTGTAGTTTTGGTTTTCTTTCTCTTGTCAGAGAGGATGACCATTTTACTGGAAAGTCCTGGAAGGAATATACTGCATTACAGTACCATTCACTGAGAGGCCTCCTTTTATTATTCCTACGAGTTATGTCAAGGACAAAGTGACCAGACTTACTGTGCTGTTAGACCAATTTGGGAGGAATTATGATCCAGTGATTAGCACCAGGGTCCTCGGTTCTATTCCTGGCTCTGCCACTTACTTGCTGTTTGGCTTCAGTTAAACTCTCTAGGGCTCAGTATACTCTTCTGGAAAATAGCTATAATTTACCAAGAGTATCAGGGTGTTGTCAGACTGATTTAACCATTGTGAGATCTCAGACAACAGGTGATTTAGAAGCAGTAAGTAGGATGGCCAACTGTTAAAAAAAATCATGAATCAAGACTAAAAAATCATAAGATATTTTTAAAAATTAATAAACGTTGGGTTTTCTCTATTTGTTTTCTGTGTTTTAAGCTTGGGGTCACATTTTCAAGTTTTCCTCCACAACCATGAGGACTAGAGACTTCTTTTTTTAAATGAAAACTGAGATTCTCAAGCAGTCCCCTGACTCCAGGAGGTGTGACTCCAACCACCAAATATGTCTAGATTCACGATACAATCATGAGAACTGGCAGTACAGAATAAGTATTATTGTTATGAGAAGATGCCAATGTGGTCATATGTGCCCCCACGTTACTTGCTCTAACTGAAGTTCTCAGTTACCATTCTTTCTCCTGGATACACCCCTTTCTCTGCATCAACAGAATCAGATGCTGGTGAACTCCAGGCTCTTTCTGTGCTGATGGCAGAGAAATTTATCTTGACATAATTTAATGCTGTATGTGTATTTTATTATCCTTTCCACTTGTAAACTCTCTATTGACTTTTGTTAGGCTCTCTCCAAGGCAGTGAATTTGGCAGCCTGTTCTCAAACTCCACCCAAAAAACAAAACAATTGAGTTTGCTCTTCAGGCAGTTTCCCCCAGTCTCTCCTGGGTCTCATTTAATTACATGACTTATCTCAGTACAAGTCATAACACATGATCTCTGATCTTCTAGGAGTAACCAACAACCAAAAGGCAATAGCGGCTATACATGTGCAGATCAATATACACACTATTCTGTAGCTAGTTATTTTATCATTTGTGAAAGCAGAATTTCAGGCAAGTTAAAGTTTGTAGTATCAGCATGATCAGATGATGGGAGCTTTCCTTTGCCAGAGAAATCATACCATATATAAAATATACCAGGATAGATCTTTTAAACTGCCATAAATTCCATTACATTTCAGGGAAGATAATGACATAATGAAATTGGGTTAGATATAGCATCAGAGGAGATAACAGTCTTATCTCTGTAGCCTCAATGGGTTTATTTCGACCCATTTATCATTCTCATTACAATCACTGTAATGAAAAAGAAGCTCTGTTCTATTTATACACTTTCTCACCAGCATATAATATATAGCATGGCTGAAAAGGAAGTAACAAAGCACACTACTACATCTGTTTTACTGTTGCTTGCCTACAACTGTTCACTAAGAGGGGAGAGAGAATCACAGAAAGGGAGTGATGGGACACTGCAGTGTTGGGAATGAATGTGTGTTCCAGATTTGGAGTGTGCAGTGTGATTCAGAAATCCAAAGGGGATAATTTTATCAAAGGGAAGGTGGGAAGGTGTAATGGAAGGACACTGTGTGTGTGTGTGTGTATTGATAACTGATCAAGTAAAGGGTTAAAAATAGCAATGTTAAGCATTGCAATATTTTGCTCATTACATTCTCTGTGAATTTCATGCCGGTGAAAAGTGCCAAACAGACAGCACTGGAGGATGAAGTCCTTTTCTTTATCCATAGCACAGAGATATTGCAGAGGGAATGTAAGCCTCTATATACTGCCCAACCAAGGATAAATCAATTATACAGAGTGATCTGGATCACTTGTTAAGCTGGGCTTAAACAGCATGAATTTTAATATAGCCAAATGCAAGGTCATACATCCGCGAACAAAGAATTTACACATTTACAGGATGATGGACTATATCCTGGGAAGTATTGTTTCTGAAAAGGACTTAGAGGTCATGGTGGATAACCAGCTGAACATGAACTCCCAGTGCAAAGCTGTAACGAAGAGACCTAATGCGATCCTTGTATTTATAAGTAGGGTGATATCAAGTAGGAGTCGAGAGGTAGTGTTACGTTTGTGTATGGCACTAGTGAGACTGTTACTTGAATACTGTGTCTACTTCTGGTATCCATGCTTGAAATAAGATGTTTAAAAATTGGAAAGGGTTCAGAAAAGAGCTATAAGAAAGATTCAAGGTCAGGGAAACCTGCATTATAGCGAAAGACTAAAGTTGCTCAAACTACTTACTTTATCCAAGAGAAAATTAAGAGATGACATCACAGTTTACATGGAAAGAAGATTTCTGATAGTAGAGGATTCATTTATCAATGGCTGGAAGCTGAAGCTAGACAAATTCAGACTAGAAATAAGGCACAATTTTTTAAGTGAGGGCGATTAGCCATTGGAACAGTTTACCTAGGGATCTGATGGCCTCCCCATCACTGCAAGTCTTTGAGTAAATAAAGATTTGTTGCCTTTCTAAAAAGAGATGTTCTATCTTATCCAGAAGTTATGGGTTTGATGCAGCTATCACAGGGTAAAATTCTGTGGCCTGGAATACATGATCATAATGGTCCTTTCTGAACTTAAAATTTGTGTTTATGAATTTACTACAACCCTGATCTGGAGGGACCAGATGCAGGTGTGAGAAGGTATGTTGTCACCATGCTTAGTCAGTCCTTCAAGTGAGATTGCCATTAATGACAATTGGGACAGTTTGTTTGTTTGGTTTTGTGATGTGGACACCTGTCTACTTAGAATTAGATTTGGACCCACCAAACTATTTTCATATTAAGCCACTGAACAGCCATCTGACAGTAACAACTTTTGCCAGTTCCATCCTGACATGGTACCTCTACATCACATTCCCATCCATCAGGCAATAATAATTTTTCCTCTCTAAATACTTCCCCAGTAAAACCTAAGTCTGAGAACACCCCTGTGAAATTGGAAAGCATTCTTATGTCCATTATAAAGATGGATAAACTGGAACACAACATGACTCCCAATCATTCACTTTCATCACTGATAACTTTGTCATCTACCTCACATCCACTTAATTGCCAAGTATCAGTTTGATCAAATGAGAATAGTTTTTTACCATTTCAGAGGAACAGCCGAGAAGTGAAAATATCTGTATTTCATTCTCAGTCCCCTGAGCCATCCAACACCTTTTGAGTCCATATATTTCTATAATGTCAGTGCAGCATATTTTGTTTTACTTTGGCCAGTGCAATGGTACACTCTTCCCATCATATGCTAATAAAAGAGATGAACAGCAAGATCTGATAGGGATGATTTCCTATGTGTTAACTATACATATGAATGAAAACATTTATGAAACACATTTACTTAAGAACACTATGCAAAAGTTTAACTGAAAATCATTTACCTTGTATATTTATGTTGTTGTTATTTTGTCAGGAAAGGTTCATGTTTGTGTATGTATCAGGATTCTGCTGGTACCATGGTAACATTTTCTTTATATTCTATGGAGTGAAATCTTTTTTTCCATTTTTTTCTCTGCAACAGAATAGTTCAATCTCTTTCATAGAAACATGTCTTTTTGGCTGATTCCACTTCCCGCCTCCCACCAGTGGACATCTCTGTTTTCTATATATGTGTCACAGAGGTCAATGTAGCTTGAAATGCCTGGTAAAAATGACAGAAATGATATGAAAACTATTCCAAGCCAGAGTGTGGCATTTCAGCTGCTTTGTATACATTGATCTTGGTACTTTGAATCAGCACTTAAGCAGTAAGATAACAAGCTATACATCTTTGGGTAGTTGAAAGCTAGTGATCAAGTGCTGTCAGAGGTCATCTTTATATTGTGTGATGCATTTGTTGTGTAAAATACACTGTTCTTTAAGGAATCTCTCTGCAGAAATACAGATTAATTACTCCCAGAGAGAGAGTCCCAGTGCCAGCTCCAAATAGAACATAAGAACATAAGAAAGGCCGTACTGGGTCAGACCAAAGGTCCATCTAGCCCAGTATCTGTCTACCGACAGTGGCCAATGCCAGGTGCCCCAGAGGGAGTGAACCTAACAGGCAATGATCAAGTGATCTCTCTCCTGCCATCCATCTCCATCCTCTGACGAACAGAGGCTAGGGACACCATTCTTACCCATCCTGGCTAATAGCCATTTATGGATTTAGCCACCATGAATTTATCCAGTCCCCTTTTAAACATTGTTATAGTCCTAGCCTTCACAACCTCCTCAGGTAAGGAGTTCCACAAGTTGACTGTGCGCTGCGTGAAGAAGAACTTCCTTTTATTTGTTTTAAACCTGCTGCCTATTAATTTCTTTTGGTGACCCCTAGTTCTTGTATTATGGGAATAAGTAAATAACTTTTCCTTATCCACTTTCTCAACATCACTCATGATTTTATATACCTCTATCATGTCCCCCCTTAGTCTTCTCTTTTCCAAACTGAAGAGTCCTAGCCTCTTTAATCTTTCCTCATATGGGACCCTCTCTAAACCCTTAATCATTTTAGTTGCTCTTTTCTGAACCTTTTCTAGTGCTAGAATATCTTTTTTGAGGTGAGGAGACCACATCTGTACACAGTATTCGAGATGTGGGCGAACCATGGATTTATATAAGGGCAATAATATATTCTCAGTCTTATTCTCTATCCCCTTTTTAATGATTCCTAACATCCTGTTTGCTTTTTTGACCGCCTCTGCACACTGCGTGGACATCTTTAGAGAACTATCCACGATGACGCCAAGATCTTTTTCCTGACTCGTTGTAGCTAAATTAGCCCCCATCATGTTGTATGTATAGTTGGGGTTATTTTTTCCAATGTGCATTACTTTACATTTATCCACATTAAATTTCATTTGCCATTTTGTTGCCCAATCACTTAGTTTTGTGAGATCTTTTTGAAGTTCTTCACAATCTGCTTTGGTCTTAACTATCTTGAGTAGCTTAGTATCATCTCCAAACTTTGCCACCTCACTGTTTACCCCTTTCTTCAGATCATTTATGAATAAATTGAATAGGATAGGTCCTAGGACTGACCCTTGGGGAACACCACTAGTTACCCCTCTCCATTCTGAGAATTTACCATTAATTCCTACCCTTTGTTCCCTGTCCTTTAACCAGTTCTCAATCCATGAAAGGACCTTCCCTTTTATCCCATGACAGCTTAATTTACGTAAGAGCCTTTGGTGAGGGACCTTGTCAAAGGCTTTCTGGAAATCTAAGTACACTATGTCCACCGGATCCCCCTTGTCCACATGTTTGTTGACCCCTTCAAAGAACTCTAATAGATTAGTAAGACACGATTTCCCTTTACAGAAACCATGTTGACTATTGCTCAAGAGTTTATGTTTTTCTATGTGTCTGACAATTTTGTTCTTTACTATTATTTCAACTAATTTGCCCGGTACCGACGTTAGACTTACCGGTCTGTAATTGCCGGGATCACCCCTAGAGCCCTTTTTAAATATTGGCGTTACATTAGCTAACTTCCAGTCATTGGGTACCGAAGCCGATTTAAAGGACAGGTTACAAACCTTAGTTAATAGTTCCGCAACTTCACATTTGAGTTCTTTCAGAACTCTTGGGTGAATGCCATCTGGTCCCGGTGACTTGTTAATGTTGACTTTATCAATTAATTCCAAAACCTCCTCTAGTGATACTTCAATCTGTGACAGTTCCTCAGATTTGTCACCTACAAAAGCCAGCTCAGGTTTGGGAATCTCCCTAACATCCTCAGCCGTGAAGACTGAAGCAAAGAATCCATTTAGTTTCTACGCAATGACTTTATCATCTTTAAGCGCTCCTTTTGTATTTTCATCGTCAAGGGGCCCCACTGGTTGTTTAGCAGGCTTCCTGCTTCTGATGTACTTAAAAAACATTTTGTTATCACCTTTGGAGTTTTTGGCTAGCCGTTCTTCAAACTCCTCTTTGGCTTTTCTTATTACACTCTTGCACTTAAGTTGGCAGTGTTTGTGCTCCTTTCTATTTGCCTCACTAGGATTTGACTTCCACTTTTTAAAGGAAGTCTTTTTATCTCTCACTGCTTCTTTTACATGGTTGTTAAGCCACGGTGGCTCTTTTTTAGTTCTTTTACTGTTTTTCTTAATTTGGGGTATACATTGAAGTTGAGCCTCTATTATGGTGTCTTTAAAAAGGGCCCACGCAACTTGCAGGGATTTCACTTTAGTCACTGAACCTTTTAACTTTTGTCTAACTAACCCCCTCATTTTTGTATAGTTCCCCCTTTTGAAATTAAAGGCCACAGTGTTGGGCAGTTGAGGTGTTCTTCCCACCACAGGGATGTTGAATGCTATTGTATTATGGTCACTATTTCCAAGCGGTCCCGCTATAGTTACCTCTTGGACCAGCTCCTGCGCTCCACTCAGGATTAAATCTAGAGTCGCCTCTCCCCTTGTGGGTTCCCGTACCAGCTGCTCCATGAAGCAGTCATTTAAAGTATCGAGAAATTTTATCTCTGCATTTCGTCCTGAAGTGAAATGTTCCCAGTCAATATGGGGATAATTGAAATCCCCCACTATTATTGGGTTCTTAATTTTGATAGCCTCTCTAATTTCCCTTAGCATTTCATCATCACTATTACTGTCCTGGTCAGGTGGTCGATAATAGATCCCTAATGTTATATTTTTACTAGAGCATGAAATTTCTATCCATAGAGACTCTATGGAACCTGTGGATTCGCTTAAGATTTTTACTTCATTTGAATCTACACTTTCTTTAACATATAGTGCCACTCCTCCCCCTGCACGGCCTGTTCTGTCCTTCCGATATATTTTGTACCCCGGAATGATTGTGTCCCATTGATTGCTCTCAGTCCACCAGGTTTCTGTGATGCCTATTATATCTATATCCTCCTTTATCACAAGGCACTCTAGTTCACCCATCTTATTATTTAGACTTCTGGCATTTGTGTACAAGCACTTTAAAAACTTGTCCCTGTTTATTAGCCTGCCTTTTTCTGATGTGCCAGATTCTTTTTTATGTGGCTGTTTATCATCTGATCCGGCCCTTACATTATACTTTTCAGTCCTCTGCTCCTGACTATAACCTGGAGATTCTCTATCATCAGACTCTCCCCTAAGGGAAGTCTGTGTCCGATCCACACGCTCCTCTGCAGCAGTCGGCTTTCCCCCATCTCCTAGTTTAAAAACTGCTCTACAACCTTTTTAATGTTTAGTGCCAGCAGTCTGGTTCCACTTTGGTTTAGGTGGAGCCCATCTCTCCTGTATAGGCTCCTCCCATCCCAGAAGTTTCCCCAGTTCCTAATGAACGTGAACCCCTCCTCTCTACACCATCGTCTCATCCACGCATTGAGACTCTGAAGCTCTGCCTGCCTACCTGGCCCTGCGCGTGGAACTGGGAGCATTTCTGAAAATGCCACCATAGAGGTCCTGGATTTCAGTCTCTTCCCTAGCAGCCTAAATTTGGCTTCCAGGACATCTCTCCTACCCTTCCCTATGTCATTGGTACCTACATGTACCACGACCACCGGCTCCTCCCCAGCACTACACATAAGTCTATCTAGATGCCTCGAGAGATCCGCAACCTTCGCACCAGGCAGGCAAGTCACCATACGGTTCTCCCGGTCATCACAGACCCAGCTATCTACATTTCTAATAATCGAATCTCCCATTACTAACACCTGCCTTTTCCTAGAAACTGGAGTTCCCTCCCCCGGAGAGGCAACCTCAGTGCGAGAGGCAACCCCAGAACCATCTGGAAGGAGGGTCCCAACTACGGGAAAGTTTCCCTCTGCTCCCATTGACTGCTCTACTTCCCTGGGCCCTTCTTCCTCCTTAACAGCACAGGTGCTGTCTAAGCGGAGGTGGGACAATTCTACAGTGTCCCGGAAAGCCTCATCAACATACCTCTCTGCCTCTCTCAGCTCCTCCAGTTCCGCCACCCTGGCCTCCAAAGTCCGTACATGGTCTCTGAGGGCCAGGAGCTCCTTGCACCGACTGCACACATACGCCACCCGCCCACAGGGCAGGTAATCATACATGCAACAGTCGGTGCAATAAACTGGATAGCCCCCACTCTGCTGCTGGGCTTCTGCCTGCATTGTATCCTAGTTAGTGAAAGGGTGGTTTACAGAAGGGAGTTTTGGAATGTGGTTTGGTTTATAGGTTTTAGGGGGGGGCCACGGGGATGGGGTTACAGCTGGCGAGGGACTCCCACTCCCTTCCCACTCCCCTTCTAAACTCCCTTGCGAAACTCCCTGTTAGCAGCCCCTGTTCGCAAAGCCAAATAGGCTGGAACATGCTTAGATTTTAAGCCCCTTGGGGCAGGGACAGTCTTTTTATTCTGTGCATGTACAGCACCTAGCACAATGAAGTCCTGGTAGAGACTAGAGTTCCTAGGCACTTCTTCTTAGGTTATGTGCAACATTCCTCAGGTGGCACGTGACCAAGACTCATCACAGAATTTGGTCCGCTGGTTGGATCATTGACTTCCCCGATCTGGGCCAGGTACTGATGGGGAGCATGACATGAACGCTGATCCATGCTCCCCTCCTAGGCACTATGGTAACACAAATAATAATAATAATTAATTAATAATGATGTTGGATTTTTGGCAATAAGATCAATAGTTGCATAGATCCACTGGCACAGAGACCCAGCTGAGGGCAACAGTAGTTGCTATTCCAGCGTATGAAGAATTCCTCTAAATCCCAGTGGGAGTCCCCCCCATACAGCCCATCTGTGTATGAATTTCCCCCTTAAAGAAGGATGTAAATTAGAATTAAAGGTCAGGGCTTCCTACAGAGAAAAAGAATAATGTATTGTCAAATATAACTATCCCACATATGTATCATCATCCATTCTATTTACATGCAAACATGTAGCAAGACATTAGTCACTCCTCTACTTGTGAAACTCAGCTGTGTTAACTTAAAATGATCTCCTACCTTTGCTCACCTCAGCACTTTTGGGTTGCAGCCAAAGCTGAATCAGAAGTGCCAGAAATCTGGTGTATGTTCCCTTTCTGATGAGATTGTTAGCTCAGTTTTGCAGACCCTAGAGATTCAATTGGTCTGTATGAGCATCTTAATGTTTAGATGCTTGCCTAAAGTGAACTTCTGAATCCATCAATAATTTTAAATATAGTTTTGGTCATCTCTTATTTGGAGCACCCTTGGCACTAAGGGTGTAGTGGAGGGGCGGGGGCAGGTAGGCAGGGTCAAATGTTGTAGCTACAGTGGAAGAAGCTTCTAGAAGAGTCAGTGAGAACATATGAATGAAGGTTAATTGGATTTGGCCAGGGAGCTGATCATCAAGCCAGACCATAAACTCCATATAGTCTCCAAGCTGTTGTAAACCAAGTGCCAAAGGAAACTTTAAACCGGCCTCTGTTCCTGTCTGTTCTTTTGAAGAGAGAAAGAATGAACACAATGCAGATATTGTCCCCCCACCCCCCACCACCCAGTGACGCTTGGCAGGCTCAGGCTTTGGTCCACCCTCCTGGGGTCGTGAAGTAATTTTTTTTGTCAGAAGGGGGTCGCGGTGCAATGAAGTTTGAGAACCCCTGTGTAGACAAACAAAATGATTAAACTCAATAAAATAATGCATTTAAAGCTGATTTTCAAGTGCAGCCCTGTACAAATAAGATAACGGCCAGATACTGGCTAAAGGCCATTACCAATAATGCCTCTGTCAAAGGGAATATCTGTGCCACAGTATAATGAAATATCTCCATTCTCTTTTTCAAATATTAACTTGTTCCAATACATCATTAAATTTAGGAAATTGTGCTGCAAGTCAACATCAAAATGTGCCTGTGCAAATGATAATCCTGTATTTCCCCATTTGTAAATTACTATGCTTGGATTAAGACCTTTGTTTTCCAACTACCTGTGATAATAGACTAATTAATAGATTGAAAGCTTCCTGCTTATTAGAGTATTTCAAAATGTAATGTATACATATATTTATTCAATTCTTCTTCCGTGTCATGGTTTAGCTTGATTAAAATTAATGTGAGAGAGGAAACTGAATGGCTTTTAATTATCTTGAATTGTGGCTATT
Organism: Emys orbicularis; assembly: GCF_028017835.1. Classification (NCBI taxonomy): domain Eukaryota; kingdom Metazoa; phylum Chordata; order Testudines; family Emydidae; genus Emys; species Emys orbicularis. Next base: position 89,189,204 of record NC_088686.1, on the reverse strand, counting down.
ACAAGGATCGACCTTGTCACAGTATTTCAAGAACAAGGTCTTTAAAGTCTGGAGGAAGGGGTGTTACAAACTGCCCTTCCCCCAGAGCAATTCAATCAAGCTCAAGAGATACCAGGTGGTTTTAACCATTTATTGCAAACTGCAATAGGATCTAAATATATGCTCTTAGGCTACAATTACAAGTAAGTAAAATCCCACTCCCTGCTCGGTGGTCCAGCAAGATCAGGAGCACCGCCAGCTTTTCTGCCGCCCTAGGCGGTGGAAGGTCCCGCCCCGAAATGCCGCCCCCCGCAGAGGCAGCGGAAGGTCCTGCTGCAGAAATACTGCCGCGGTCGTCGCCCCCCAAATTGTAGCGCCCTAGGCGACCGCCTGGGTTGCCTAATGGGTTGTGCCGTCCCTGAGCGAGATGTACCAGCTGCAGGTAGATGAAAGTGTTTCTCTGTCTAGAGTCTGCCACCACTCCACCACACACCATGCAGAAAATCTCATAACACACTCATCTATAACCTAGGCTATGTATGCGCTCTGGAACATGCACATACCCAGCAAGTCCGGACATGCCCAATCATGGTTCCCCCTACTGCTGGAAAACGTGAAACACATACTAAAAAGATAAACATTAAAAACAAGATAGGGTAAAGGTATCTCATCCCGGGGACACAGGAGCATCTAAAGGTTCAGCCTGCAGGGGGGTGCTCCAGTTCCTTAATGGGGAATGTTGTGACTTGACTTCCTTTTCTTTCAATCAGATTATTTGTATGACATGTCTTTGTTTTAATAAATAAAACACAGATTGAGTCTTAATTTATCATTGTGATTCTTCCCTTCTAATTATACTATTGAAATATATGTATCATTTGTTTCATCTGAAATCTACACTAAACATTTAGAGGTTTTGCTGCCTAAGTACATGAAAGGAAGGATGTCTTGTGGTTAAAACAAAGGACTGGGAATCAGGAATCTATGGATCTATTCCCATCTCTGCCACAGACTTTTAAAGTCAAGTAATTTATGTCAAAATCTTCAAATGTCTACTGATTACATGTGCCCAACTTGACACATATAGGGTCTGATTTTCAGAACCGCTAAGTGTACGTTACATGTTCCTCTCATCTGGTTGAGCCTACTGCTGGTGCTGGGTAAGTAGCTGTCCTTTTAGCTCAAGTGGCAAAGGCTCATATTTTAGTGCTGAAGGTCAATCCCTACTGATGGAATTCAATCACTAATTCAATTAGAGTTGTGAGTATTAAACACTGCTGAAAAGCAGACCATATGGGGCCTATTTTTGATAGGTGCTGAATAACCACAGTTTTCATTGTCTTCATTTGGAGCTGCAGGTGTTCAGCATTTCTGTAAAATGATCTAAGCCATTCACTTTGGGTACCTAAAGAGTGAGGGACTCATATCTAATAGACAATTTTGAAAATATAGGCCTAGAACCTCTGTGTTCCTCAGTTTACCCAGTTGAAAAAATAGGACAATAATGCTTATCTCACAACAATGTTGCTGAGCCAAATTTATGGGTGTTTGTAAACCACTTTTATTTTCAGATGGAATGTGCAACAGTAGCACAAAATATTATGCCTTATTGATTGTTAATAATGTATTATATCACACAATTACCAAATCACCATGATTTAAGATGATGGATGAACCTATTCTGATGTAACCTTCACCTTGAAGTAAACCTGCAACCTCTGCAATCAGCAGACAATTGTGTTTACCTAAGGTTATTCTAAATTGATGTCTGTAATAAATCAATACACCATACCAGCCAATCAATGGAGACAATGCAGTACCATATGTCAAGGGGATATCAGAGCACGTACACCTAGTATTTGCATGTCATCATTCAAGAATGTATATGCCAGGCTGAAGGGCTTTGTTTTTATACACAGTGACAATTTACAAAGCTATGGCAGATATATAAATCAGAATTGTGGCACCAAATAAACTAAAGGTGTAGCAAAACAGGGCAGGGAAAATAGAAAGAGGAGCAGTTATGAAAATGAGGAAAGACAAGTGGGATGAGGTAATATCTTTCATTGGAACAACTTCTGTTGGTGAGAGTGACAAGCTTTCGAGCATACACAGAGCTCTTCCTGAGATGACTTCTGTGTAAGTTTGAAAGCTTGTCTCTCTCACCAACAGAAGTTGGTCCAATAAAATATATTACTTCACCTACCTTATCTCTCTAATATCCTGGGACCAACAAAGCTACAACAACACCGCATACAGAATAAAGAAAGATATTCAATGTACTCACCTATATGGACGCATAAGGGAAGTGTAGGGGACCTTTTATAAAAATGAGTTCAAAATGTAGCTATCCTTTATGAGATGGGTAGTTATTGACAGATCTGACGTACTCACTCACCCATACCTTTAAATTAGGCTACTGAGTAGGATATGGTGCTTTCACTGCCAGTCTCTTCTTTTCCCTGACAAGAAAGATCCTTTGTTCATGAAATAAGCTGGCAGGAAAGATGAGCGAAGCAGAGAGTATCCTGAGACACCTAGATTTATTTCTGGAGAGGAAAGAGAGGTATATCAAGGAACATGAGGCTAAAATGTATTGGATAAATGGTTCCCTGCCTCTCTCCTGTGACTTGTTGACAATATGTAATGTGGGGCACTGTCAGTGCACTTATTATAGGAAATTCATTCCAAGCAAAAATTTAAGATCATTCTAAAAGCTCCTCTACAGTTGAACAAAATTGGTGTACAAAAAAGAATATAGGTGAAGTGTGTGTTAAGAAATGGAGCAGATCGATGGTTCTCAATCTATTTACCATTATGGGCTGTATATACAGCTCTTTGTATGTTATGTGGGCCACATCCACACAACATGTATACTACCTGAATGTTCCTGAGAATGTCACACGGGCCACAGATGTGTGCTGATTGGGCCATGGGTTGAGAACCACTGGACCAGATGGAGTCAATTTACATTGGCTGAGAATCTAGTCCACTGTTCATAATTTATACAAATGAAATAAATGAATGTGTGCTCTGTAAATTTTAGGTGTCCTTGTGGCAGTTTTAGGTTACCTTTGGCTAAAAACTGACCTGAGTATTGTCAACTCAGATGTCAAATTTCAGGTATACTTCAGATCTGTAGTCCTTTTCAGAAGAATCCTTTTTACACTTTTAGACTGAAGGCACTTGAGTGAACTTGTGCTTTTCTCAGTAACTTCTACAAGCCACAAAATGGTTGACTCTAAAACCCACAGTGTTTCAGTGGAAGGATCTCAGTATATACTGTTCCTAACTGAAAATGTCATATTGTGCCTTTATATGAAGGATTGTTAGAATTTATCATGTTTACCCTATGATATTATTCTCAAGATGGAAAATTCAAAATGCTATTCCTTGGCATTTCTACTGACATCATCAGTCTCATCAATTTTCATTTTGGAGCCATTATAATCACCATTGGAAAAACAGTAATGGCACTACTGCAGAGTTTCTCGAACTTCATTGCACTGTGAACCCCTTCTGACAACAAAAATTGCTACATGACCCGAGGAGGGGGGACCAAAGTCTGAGCCCACCCGAGCCCTGCCAAAGCCCAAGCCCCACCACCCCGGGCGGGGGGACCAAAGCCCAAGGGCTTCAGCCCCAGGCACAAGTCCTGTAACCTGAGTCCCACCACCCAGGGCTGAAGCCCTTGGGTTAGCCCCAGGCAGTGGGGCTCAGGCTTTGGCTTGGCGCGGCGGGGCTTGTGCTTCGGCCCCAGGCCCCAGCAAGTCTAAACCAGTCCTGGTGACCCCATTAGAATAGAGTCGCGACTCACTTTGAATCCCGACCCATGGTTTGAGAACCACTACTCTACTGAAAATAGTTGGAATCTCCAGCCTGTTTGGAGTCAATATGACTTCAGTTTGAATATTTCAATTCATATTATTCACTCTATGGATACACCTGAAAAAAGGCAACTCTTTGGCCTGAAAACCTTGTGTATTGTGATTTGTTTGTAGGTTCAATAAATGCTATAGCATTATCAAACTTGTGCATGCTATTCCTCATGGGAAAACACATAACTTTTATTGCCATGAGACATTTAAAGTGCTCCAAAGCATGATGTATTGTCCCAATGTGTAGGGTTTTTATTACTTAAAATGAAGGAAACTTTGTTATCAGTGGAAAATCTTAACTCTTTTGTTGACTTCATTTTGTACCAAAATGCTCCACTGGTCTAATACAAGGTCCATATAACACATAAAAAAGGTACATTAAACATAATATAATGTAAAGGTTAAGAAATCATGAATACCAAGAAACTCATAATCATTGCTGTATCCAGGATAAACTTTTTTGTGCTAAGATATTGTACAACATATAAAAGGAATACAGGAAATTGCAATGCAGATCAAAGCCAAGAAATTTCCATATATCTTTCATGGCCATATGCTCCAATACATGGAGTAGGAGTAGCGTTATCTGGGACAAGTGGTGAATAAAATTCTAAATACCATTGGCACAGTGCTGAATACCAGTAAAAGGAAATGTAAATAAAGCAGTGGGGTGCTTTATTTTATTATATTATAGTAGTGACTGGTAACAACCCCTTTTTGGAAGCTGTAAAATTAGCAAGGACAAAGCCTTTGGGCTAGAAATGTGCCTTTCACTCTCCCATTAAAATCTGTTGAGGTTCAGCTGAATTATACACTGTTAGAAATCACCATTTCCCTTCTCTTACCTATGTTCTGCTGGAAAAAAATATTAGCAGCCTGTCAGAATAATAAGTGAACACAAATATTCTAAAGATCCAGGTTCATACTGCTGCCCAAATGGCACCATCATCACACATTGCACTGGGAACATCTGGAACGGTTGGTGGATGAAACCAGGCCATAACAGACCAGGTTCTGTCCACAAAAGCTCTCACCCAGGCCTGTTATATGATCCTAGTAGCCATCTGACTCTGGGACACCACATGGGGCAGGAGCTTCCTCAACTCTCAGAAGAAGGAGAGACAGAATCACGCTGGGCTCTCCCCAGCCACCCCTAAGTAATATAAAACACACGTAAAACAGAAAATACCATGCCCTTATTTTCTCAACTTTCCACAAATATTCTAGTGAATGAGACCAATGGCATGAATGATCATGGAAATTACCAATTTTAAATAAATTTTAGAGCATAATAATAGAAAATACATTTAAAATTCACTCCACATGCATTCATATTGAAACCTGATTCTAAGAATTATCAAACTGGGGGACAGAAAGATATCACATAAATAGATGAGTGATTCCACAGACTAATTAATTCCTTGTACAAAGATTACAGGCTTCATGCCAAGAATTATTCTCTGAACTGTTGGTGAATAATATCCAATAAATAAAATGGAGAAAATCACAACTTTTCACAGAGAAACAGCAAATGTATTTGACATTTTTGCCTCTTCTCCATTATAAAATGTTGCCCAAATCCTCATGGCTTGTATTCAGTGGGCCAAATTCAGCCTTGTAGTACTGGAACACAGTTCCCATTAACTTAAGTTGTGCCTGATTATTCTGCAGCTGAATTTGGTCCAGTATCTTCCACTGTTTTGTTTGCATTTCTTTTTTACTTGTGTTCAGCATTATGCCAAGAGTATTTAGAGTTTTATCCGCCACTACCCCCAGATCCTATTCCTGCCTGATGTTTTGGAGCATATGGCCATTAAGGCTGTATTTCCAATCCTCCTTTTTTATCCCCAGGCTCATTATCTTACATTTCTCCACACTGAATCACTTAGTCCTGCCCAGGCTTCAAATCTGTTCACATCATTCTAAATTTTATTGCCCTCCTGCTTTATATTGATTACCCCTCCCTACATTAAACTCATTAACAAATTTAATCACCTTCCTTTCCTCTTCCTTCCTTCGGGCTGCTAATGTTTAATGTTAATATTTGTACAAATACAAGTGCATGTGGCACTTCACTGACCAATTTCCTTCATCCCACACTGCTTTGATACCTTCTCTCTTCTCTCTAAAAGCCAACTCTTTATCCACTTAATTAGCTCAACTCCAATGAAGTATTTACCGACCTTCTTATGTGTAATACTTTGTGGCCAATTGGTTATGTCCATGGCTTCTCCTATGCTAGTTAATTAATACTATGTGTGTTTCTTTCTCAGCTATATTATATTAGCTTTAAGTGTAATCTCCTTTTTGTGGCTCCATGTCCTTAATTAAATCATAATTTCCTCCTAATATCCTCAAGTTTAGTGCCTTCAGAATGCTCACTTGCAGAAAGCTTCCAAGTTTGAAATGTCATATCTCTTCCTGGATATCCAGTTATTGTAACAGTCTGGAGAGAAAATGTCAGTGGGGGTTCTTTGGAGAAGATTCTCCTTTATGATCTGCTATGGGGAAACCTTGTCACATGTAATGTGTTTGTAATACATGCATAATACACATTAAGAGGCCTGGAGAGTTCCATGCAAGGAATTACTGCAAGGTATGTATTTCTTCTGCAAATTTGAGCAGAAATTTGCCTTATTTTTTTAATTGAGGAAAAGTTTTGCAGTGTATATACATTTTTTTCCTGTTCAGAATTCTAGGAGGGTCCTGTTGTGTAGGTAACAATCCTTACCATGTCCGCTTAATTCAGTTCTAAATTTATGGAGATCCTGAGTTGTGATTCTAGGGCACTGAATCTGTATTAGTCTCGGTGATAAGAGAGTGAGGATGGGCAACAAGGTCTCTCTGGGTAACAGCTTCAGTAAAAATAGTCCCCTTTTGATTCATTACAAGAGAGCCCTGCAACTTCTCTACTACAAGAGAAATCACAGTTCTTTAAAAGGTCATATCTGCAGTCCCTGTGCAAACAATTGCCAACCCCCGCCCCCATTTACATCAATGGGAATTTTCATAATCTGTGGACTACTCTCACCAATACCATAAATGTTCTAGTTTCTTAATTATCTATTTTGAACTGATTCTGATTTTGTAGCACATTTCTTCTTGCTTAATAAATAGAGATCTTTTTTGGGGGGGGGGGGGGATAGACGTGAATAATTTGCTGAATATAATTAGATAACACATTGAAAATCAATTTAAATTGGGTATCTAACTCCCATTTGTGCCTTTGATAATCTCCCTGGTGAGTTTTTAGCTATAAGTATCTTTTCAGCCTCCATTTTTAATTTTTTTAAACCATTTCCACATTTAAAAAAATCAATACATTTCTAAGATCTGTTGTACACAATGCACTCCACTTAGGTGTACATTGCTTAACTACTTGTTCCATGTCTGCATATAAAGAACATTCAGTTCTGTGTTAGCCTCATTAAATTGCAATGGCCAGCATCCTGGTCGATTGCATAATTTGGCAACCTGAGACCCCACAGGCTGCTCTTTATACTGTGATCACTCTAGATAGCGAATAGGCAGAAACAATAATGAGATTTTGCTCATTCGTCAGGTTTTCTTTATTCCACGATTAGTAAATGCCATAAAGTATAACATAGAAAATAGCATTGTAATATATTTTTAACAAATGATTGACTTGACATGAACATTGTGGCACTAGCAGCTAGCTGAGCTCAGGTCACGACCTCAAAGCAGTATTAAGTGTCCCAATTCACTAGTCTGTTGAATGTTAATGATATTGACTACACTTGTCTGTAACCAGCTGAATGCTCTTTACATTGTGTATGTATCCTGTTTAATGTGTACTAAAGTAACTAAATTAACCTGCTGTTGAAATGTCCTTTTTCATATCTGTATCCTGTACTTAATTAACCTTAAGATCAAAGATATGTATACACTGCATGAAACTAATGAATATTACCTGTATTGTCTTCACTTATCTATCCATGTTATAATGACCGGTAATTGCCTTAGTAAATCATTGTAAATGGATTACTTGTAAAAGAACAGGAATACTTGTGGCACCTTAGAGACTAACAAATTTATTTGAGCATAAGCTTTCGTGGGCTACAGCCCACTTCATCGGATGCATGTAGTGGAAAATACAGTAGGGAGATAGATATATATACACATACACACACACACACACACAGAGAGAACATGAAACAATGTGTGTTACCATACACACTATAAGGAGAGTGATCAGTTAAGGTGAGTTTTTATCAGCAGGAGAGAAAAAGAACTGTTTGTAGTGGTAATGAAAATGTCCCATTTCCGGCAATTGACAAGGAGATATGAGGAACTGTAGAGGGGAGCGGGGGAGAAATAAGCATGGGGAAATAGTTTTACTTTGTGCAATGGCCCATCCACTCCCAGTCTTTATTCAAGCCTAATTTAATGGTGTCCAATTTGCAAATTAATTCCAATTCAGCAGTCTATCGTTGGAGTCTGTTTTTGAAGAACAGTTGGAGAACACTTCAATCTCCCTGGCCACTCGATTACAGACCTAAAAGTCGCAATATTACAACAAAAAAACTTCAAAAACAGACTCCAACGAGAGACTGCTGAATTGGAATTAATTTGCAAATTGGACACCATTAAATTAAGCTTGAATAAAGACTGGGAGTGGATGGGCCATTACACAAAGTAAAACTATTTCCCCATGCTTATTCCCCCTCCCCGCCCCCACACAGTTCCTCATATCTCCTTGTCAATTGCCAGAAATGGGCCATTTTCATTACCACTACAAACAGTTCTTTTTCTCTCCTGCTGATAAAAGCTCACCTTAACTGATCACTCTCCTTATAGTGTGTATGGTAACACACATTGTTTCATGTTCTCTGTGTATTTGTTTATCTTCCTACTGTATTTTTCACCAGATGCATCCGATGAAGTGGGCTGTAGCCCACAAAAGCTTATGTTCAAATAAATTTGTCAGTCTCTAAGGTGCCACAAGTACTCCTGTTCTTTTTGCGGATACAGACTAACACGGCTGCTACTCTGAAACCTGGATTATTTGTGTATGCTTGAGAAGTAGAAGATTAACTTCAAAGAGGGGTCATTGTATGTTTCACTGTGGGAAGACTAAGTACAGATGTTGGGCTAAGGACAATTGCTAGACCATCTTAAATTATAAGAAAGCACACTGGGAGAGATTCTGCACCTTTAATCCACCTGAATGCTGAGAGAGGGGTTCTAGATGCAGTGAAAAAGGTCCCCCAAACCTCATTTTGGGAAGCCCTGGGCCTGAGGACTTATGAAAAGACTCTAAGAGACTGGTAGATTACTTTATCTCTGCTACCATTTGGACTACGTACTCTGATCCAGCTGTAATGTATTTTATCTGCTTTAACCTTTTAATAATTCTCATTTCTTTCCTCAGTTAATAAACTTTTAGTTAGTTTCCTAAAGGTTTTGGTTGTAGTGTTATCTTTAGTGAGATCTTGAGTATATTTTGACCTGGGGATAAGTGACTGGCTCTTTGGGGCTGGAAGTAATCCAATATGTGGTGAATTTGGTTTTAATAACTTTTCATAATAAAGTCCAGTTTGTACGGGTGGTAAAAAGGGGTGGGAATGCTTAAGAGGAATGTCTGCAACTCAATGGTAAGACAAATATAGTGATCCAGGAGTACACATTTGTTACTGACTTTGTGAAATCTAATGATAGACTATACCATCAATTTGGAGGGTCTGCCTTAATTTCTGACAGTCTGTCCTGAATTTGGCATTCTTAGCTGTAAGCCACTCCAAGCAGCATGACAAACGTGTTCATTGTAATTCTGAGAAAAACATGTAAGGCATTGTTTATACAAGTAATTACATGAACATTTAGTCCTCTAAACAGCATCTTCTACAAGCAACTACATGATCAATGTATGTGCATATTCAGGGATTCATGCACTGCTGTGCATGTTATTGGAACACACTCTAATATGACATTCTACAAATTAAATACATTTAAAAAGCATTGTGTCAGACGATGTATTTCAGAGATCATGAAAACTGGTTGTTTTAAAATGTTTTTCAAGTCCACACAATGATTAATGTATTTTATGGGCTATATAAGCTATACCTAGAAAACACTTTTTTCAATATGCCACATGTTGGCTGGAGGGATGGAAATTTAAAAAACAAAACGAACGTAAAGTTTGTCCTTCTGAATTACCACTGCCACCTTGTTCTGACAAAAGTCCCCCAAAGCCAGCACCACTAGGTGGAGTGTGGACATTTTTCAAGCTCACTAGAAATATTTAAAGCTATTAGGCTGCATTCACCCAATCATGGCACCTCGGTAACTCCACTGACTTGAACTGCCATCAGAGTACCTGAGAGGTGAATCAGATCCATGTTCTGTCTTTCCACCAAAACAATGTGTTGCCAAGGAAGACACTTGCTTTGACATCTTATGCTTGCAAATTGCCTCTCCAGGCAATCCACTCATGCCAATAATATTCTGCAGATTGTGAGGCTGTTCATAGCTTTGATACTCTGGAACATAATTAAGGACCTTCTGTGCTTTCCCTCCTTCTCAACTTTCACTGAAGCACTGAGAAAGGAGCAAAAGCAAGAGCTGATAGAAACTAATCAGCTACCATTTCTGTGTCTATCAAATTCCAGCACTGACCATTTGAAATCCCAGTTACAGAAGAAGGGCAATCTGAGAATAGCTCTGAATCAGGATAGAAAGTGAGAGAAAAGAAGCCATTGTTTAAGTAAATTTTTTACATAGGAGGGGGACTTGAGGACATAGACAACTTCCTTCTGTGTAACAGCCTGAAAAATGTCTAGCTGTCTACCGGCAGCTACCAGCTGACAGTGCTGTATCAGCTTGAGTGCCTGTTACACTGTTTCTGCTAGTATTATATGTACTGAGACATCTTCAGGGTATGTCATACGCCATTTCCTTGATTTAAGAAGACTAGTTGAAATGGCTGGGTTTGTGGCCATATTATGATAGATTGAGAATAGAGAAGTGAAAACATCTGATTCATATTTTAAATGCACTTGAAATTAACCTTGTTTCACGTTCACCCAGCTGGCAGAAAGTAGTGTCAGTTCCTGTCTGTTAGCTTTTCATCAAAATTGGATACACATTTGTTGCCCTTCCTAATTATCCACAAATATTTTAAGGTTGCTCTTTACTAGTGCACTTCAAGTTCAAACAGTGTTATGCAAATTCCACCTTTCTAGGTTCTCCTAACAACCTTTCTCTACCCACAAAACCAAAAAAGTCCTGCCTCAAGATACCACCGCCCCACTCTCCACCTCTTCCTTCCTCCAAGTTCACCATAACTTTGGTTCTCTCACCAACATGAGAAAACTTCCTTCCCCTCCATGACCTTCAAACCACCTCAGTGGTACTTTAGAACTTACCCTGTGTCAGCTTTGTGTTACTTTTCAAGGGATCAACTCCTAGTATCAGAGTTGGCCTCTTTACTATTATATTGTCTATCATCTTGTGTGGCCCCCTGGTGTCCCTTTTGATATGTGAAATCATATCCTGTTCTAAGGGTCCAGTGGTTTCAGTGGGAGTTGGCTCCTAGGTGCTTTTGAAAATCCTATTTGCATCTTCAGGTGTCTCAATACCTTTGAAAAGCTGGGGTTTTGGATCAATCTTTTATCTCACTGCAATATTCTCTCCAGGAAAAAAAAACAATAAGGCAAGGGCAGTGCACTGAGATTAGACTTCCCTAGCGTTTCTAATTCCCTTGATTTCCCTCAGCCCATGAGTAAGTATAGGGCTTTGAAAAAGGCTTTCCCATTTACTTGGGAGAGGACAATCTTCTCACACTGCAGTATATGCCATTACTTAACTGAAGCATGTAAACAGATTCTTTTCATATCTGTGTGATCTTAACATTCAAAATCTATAACTTGGCAAAGAGGAATATTGCCCCTTACACTGGTGAAAATCAGGAGTAACTCAATTGAAATCAGTAATGAAAATCCAATATAAGTGAGATCAAAATTAGGCTCTGTATATGTTTTCTTTAAATGCACTTATCAGCAAGGATAGCATCTTCATGACATCTCCGGTATGCCAAAACACTGATCCCTTTCTAACCCTGTCATGGAAGATAAAGGCTAAAACTATGCCAGAAGAAGGTGAGAGAGAATACCCCCAGTAGGGCTACCATAAGCAGCCATATACTCTCCTGCCAGGGGTGTGTTGGGGGCTTTTTTCTGGGCAGAAAGGGTTAGCACCAAACATTTTGCACGATGGGGGCTTTTGAGCTGCCAGTGTTTACAATGGCCCTCAGAGCAATGCAAAGTCTAGGTCCAGAGATGGCTTAAAGCTACCTTTTTTCTCCCCACCTTCCATCCCATTCCTTCTATGTTGCACCTGCAGAAGACTCAGCATAGACATTAAACCGTGAACTTTTCCTTTTCTCAGTTCTGTGCTCACATAGAATTCCATGACCTTATTTTTAATGGGAAGTTGCTGCTTGGAAGGCAACTGTAAAATCAAGTTTCCCACTAGGTGGCAAAGAGAGACAATAATTTGCAGCGTTTTTCTGTGGGGGAAAGAATGAGGATGAAAAATCTCCCAGCTGTAAAACCTAGCTTACAAAAGTATATTGTGTGCTACAGATATAGCCTTTGGGAGTGAAACTGACTTTTAATAACTACAAATCTGAAAGTCTGGAAAGAACAGATTGACTGGGGCAACTCAGATGAGGACATTTTTTCAAAATTATCTGCATAGAGGGAAAAATTGAGATACTTTTAAGTTGTCCATCTTAGTGCTCTCTTTTGGCTGGTATTTTTCTCCAGATCACTTCCCACATGCTATATTATTCAGGGCCATGTTGTTCTCTGCAGTACAGCCAAAGTGACATTATTTCACAAAGAATGTCGCTTTAATAAAGACATGCCACTCACCATACTACAGAGCATTGTAAATATGGAGTAACTCCACTGCAGTTATCCTAATTATACATTGTTGTAGCTTAAATCAGATCTAACCCTATGAATTTAGAGCCGAAATTTGCAAGGTGATGAGCACCTTACAGGGTCAAGCCCTGAGAATTTGAATAATACCCTTCATAATAAGCTATAAATTAAGTTTTTTGTCGGTTTTGGGTTTCACTGCCAATCTAAAACTCAGCCCAGATTTGCTAAAAGGCTCACAAATGGCCAGGGACCTTCTGGCAACCCTGGGCTGTCTTTCAATTGAACCTTGGGCTTTGGGGTATATACAAAATACCATAATTTTATTCATTCACACCAGGGTCATTTTCCCAGCTATCGTGGCTCCAACTACCTAATGCTCATTGTGGAGATAGTTATAAGCTTTAGTACATTCCATTATGCAAGATTCTTTCTGCGCATTTTGAATGCAAATGTCATTGTTGCATATTCGCATTTACAACATAATAAATACAATTACAATGGGTATATCAAATTTGCTGTCAGCATCTTCTTTTGTGCTTTATAAATACCTTAATGATTCTTTTTCTGTTTTGTAAACAATTGTACCTCTCCCTGGGAGCAAATGTATAAAAGCTTTGTTTGTGGTATGTAAATACTATGTAGCTATTGTATGAATTGTTAAAAATCATTCTTGTACAATGCAGCTGATGTTTCAGCTATTATTACTGTTATTTACACAGCACCATTAATGTGCCTGGCACTTTAGTAGTAAAGGGAGTGGTAGCAACCTTTATATTTAGTTTTCCCAAAACTTTCCATTATAAAAATTCTTACAACTTGTTTTTAAGAGCTCTAGTGCCTCACTGATTTGTAGCAGGAACTATAATTAGCCTTTTGTTACCCCATTTCAATCCATTCAGATTTGGACAAGTTATGAGTTGTTGAAAATTGCCATTTCTTGAATGTGGTTTGCTCTGTATAGACATATAAGAAGACAAGGTTCATTATTAAAATCTAAATTAGACAGATAATTTAATGAATCATGACAATAAACCACAGAGTGAGAAGGGAAGGAGGCAAGAGAACAGAGTGCCAGGAGAAAGAGAAAACTATTGTGGGGAGAAGATATTTTTCAATGAAAAAAGACCATGTAATTTGTTTTAATGCTTTCTAATGGTCAGGGCACAAGAATAGGTATTGCATTCTGAAGTGGATTTTTGGGGGGGAAAGTTAGGAGAAATAAATGACTTTTGAGGAGGGATTCAACAGAGGAGGTGAAGGCGAAAGGCTGGTACTTTTTCAAGCAGTGAGGAGATAGTCGCAAGTGAGAGAAAGAGACAAAGGAAGCATTCAGGAGAAAAGAGTGAGTATGAGGGGCAGTGGTAAGAAATGAGAGCAGAGATGTGAAGTGGGCAGAGCTGTGTAGAACTTTCAAGGTGAGGATGAAGAGTTTGATGTTGATATGGGGAAAGACAGGAAGCCAATGATGATGCTCAGTAAGGGAAGGAATGAGCTGGTGAGTGGGGTGGGAATGGAGGATGCAGCAGTTTAAACAGAATGGAGGAATGCGAAGCAAAGACACAAAAGGAATTCCAGCAGTCAATGCATGAGATGGCCAAAGCATGATCCTAGATTTAAGCAAGGGGGAAAAGTGAGGAATGGTGTGTTTTTAGAGATGTAGAGGAAGAAGCAGCTGAATTTGCTGTAAAACAGTATATAAAAGTGGTAGCTGAAACCTGGAGACAGACTTTCCACTGTATCCAAAAACATCGGCGGATTAAACACTACCCTGATTAGCTGGAACACTACATAGATTTTACTGCAATAGTCTAATCTCATGGTGACAAATGGTACCGTTTATTGTAGCAAGGTCTGTATTGGAAAGAAACAATCACACTGCTCTTACCAGAGGAGAAAATATGCTCTTTTACAATTGCTATCTGAGCTTTGAGAAAAAGCCCAGATCTAACAGGACCCATTAATTACAAAACATATAGGCGCGCACACACACACACACACACACACACACACACACACACACACACACACACACACACACACACACACACACATGCCTTTATGTAAAATTCCTATAGAATTTAATAGAAAATTATATCCCTGCTATAGAATTGTGGAGGATATTTCAAAAAAACTATACAAAAACTGTAATTCTTTATTAAATTCTATAGGTCTTAGAGCATTATAGTATTGATATTACCCTGTTACAAATCTATAGAACTCTGTTGGTTTAATCACTTTTTCATTCTATATAATTTTTCCATAAAGGTAACTTGGAAAGTATTTCCCTTAAATATAAAAATATGAACTTCATCTAAGAACAAACAGACCAGTTTATTTTATTCAGTTTTCTTCCTTGTGTGTATTTATTGATTGTCAGCCTTCTTTAATTTACTTAATCAAAGTTATGTATCTAGAAAAAAAATGTTTATTACTTGTCAACAAAAGATGCTGCTTATCTCACCTCTAGAAAAGAACTCAAACTTCATACTATGCTCAGGTCCTGGAGGAGAGGTATATTCCTCTATAAGGTTAGTTTTCCAGACATAGAATTTTCAATGGAAAGTCCATTCTCTAGGTTTTGGCAGAAGAGGACATAATATGAGAAAGTCCAGATGGGTTTAAAAATAACTCCCACCTTTTTAGAATCCTGGTTATGGGATTATGGATTGCATTCTAATGTTCATATCAATTCAGTATTCAGCCACTCGTCTGACTGCAACAACAGAAATTTGGGAAGAAAAAACATAGGCTTACATAGATCAAGACAACAAGGCTTTAGTGCTGCGTTGCATGCCAAGTCAGAGAACACATCCCGTTGCTCAAAAGTTAGGCCCAAATTCTGAGCTGATTTATACCCTGTACAAGCCTATTGAAGTCACATAGTGCAACTCAAAAAAGAATTTGGCTTTGAAATAAGTTAATTGAACAGTGATTAAAAGTAGGTATGTGTTGGTTACTTATGAAAATTAGGTATATTGCTAACAGTTATTAGGGATGACTAAGTATGCCAATATTTGTGAGGCTATGTAATTAATTACCAGGAGACGTCTGAGGGCATTGCCTGCCCTGCATTTAGTTATAGTTTGAGACCTATAATATCTGTTTGTAAGACCCACTAGAAGCTACTGGATTGTTCTAAAACTTTGTTCTGAAATGTTCAGCTGACAGACTCCATTGGTGTAGCTCAAGGTGACACACCAGTGTTACACATGCTGATAAATGTCCAAAAGATATTGATTTATGACATTTTGGAAAACCAAAATAAAACAATAAACAGTTCCAAGAAAAGCGCTTTTTCTAGATAAGTGTTTTCTCTTACTTGGATTACTTCCTGCATAAGTACCAGATTCTTCCAGCCTTACTCATGTAGAATAGGACCTTGTGTTGCAAGAGTCTCATTGGTTTCCAGAGCATAAATTGCAGAGTAAGGTACTACAAAATATAAGGGTGGCAATATCAAACCCAGAGTGTTAAGTAAATTGGTCCCTTGTGCACTTGTATACATATATGAAGCTCCCATTCTGACTGCAGCATCACTGTAATATAGTTTAGTTTATATGACAATTCTTTCATATTAGAGAAGATTTGACTTAAATTAGGACCTTTTGGTGAAGTCAATGGGAGGCTTGTTGTTATTGACATAACTCGGTCCAGGATTTCACTCTTTAAAATTAAGAGCTAAAATATTCAGAGCTAAAGGATCTGATCCTGCATTCCTTGTAGATCTAAAGCTCCACTGAAATAAGTGGCACTTTTGGATTCAGCAGGAATGCAGTATTTGAGCCCAAATTAATGGAAAATTAATCTTGTATCTTCCAGTCATTTATGCTTAATTTACTGATGGAAATGCTTTTTGATGTTTTAGCAATGTAAAGCCAATACAGCTGTGGAGTAGTGAGCAGGATTCTAGACTGTCAAAAGCTGTCATTTAAATTCCTACTGCAGAATTTTTATGACTGATGATGATATAAGAGACAGAGAGAATAACAGCTTCCCTTTCAGATCCTGCTGCTTGAGTATGCCAGAGCTGGCACTTGAAAACATCATCTTTTGTTTTCCAAAAGCCCGATTCGATCTAGAGTCACTGAGAGAGAATAAATATGGAACCCCACAAAGTCATTTCTACAGCATCACTTTTCTAACTATAAATACATTTCAGGGCTAAATTTTTATGTTTTATTGTGGTTCTGAAGTCCTACTGCAGAACATAGGGTACAAAGATGTTTTAAGAATCCCTGCATCAGCTACTGTCAACACAACAATGGTGAAGAATCTCAGAAAGTGTCACTGTCTTCTGGTACTAAACATAGAGGTTGATTTGAATAAGGGAAATAATAATGTACCTAAGCTATTCTGTCTCTTTGTGTAAAGTGAAGCATATTCTGCCTAGCCCTTCTCTTGCATGGCTTCTCACTATAGCTTCAAACTTGACACACAGCTTGACAGTTACCATAGCTAAACACAAATGAGGAAGCAAAGAATAGCCCATCATTCCAGGTCTACACTAGGAGCACCTTGCCAGTACAGCTATTCTGGCATGCTTTACTAGCAAGGTGACAAGTTTCAGAGGCGTAGCCGTGTTAGTCTGTTTCAGCAAAAACAACAAGGAGTCTTGTGGCACCTTAAAGACTAACACATTTATTAGAGCTTATGCTTAGAAGAATCCTTATTGTTTTTACTAGCAAAGCATTCCTAGTGCGAATGGGCTTTTGCCAGTGCAGCTTATTTCAGCCCCCAAGCAAAACCTGCTCTACTAGCTAATGTGTAGTTTTGCCAGTAGAACTATGTCTACACTAGGGGCATTTGTACCACTCCCCCAAAGGAGTGGTCATGATAGCCTTAATCCACACACTAACTGTCTTGAGTTAATTGACAATCAGGTGAAACAGTCTAGTGTAAACATATCCATAGATTTATAAAATACACATGCCCATCACCTCAATGTAACTACAAACACAATCATGTTGCTGTGCCAACAGTGTGCTTTAAAAAGGGCTCTTTTGAAATTTGGACTGCCGCAATGAAAAGTAGAGCCACCTTCCCCAACTGTTGACTAGAACTGTAAACATCTGAAACCATTGTCAAATAGGTAGGTTTTGCATAATGACCTGAAGGTTAAGAAGTTGGGATTTATCTGAAAGCTTGGGCTTTAATGCTTGACAAAAAATCCCAGGCCTAGTTTACATTAGAAAAGATTTGCCAGTATAGCTATGTACTAGTGTAGCATCTACACATAGTGCTTTCGCAAGTATAAAAATGTCACAAAAAATCACTCACCTGACTGATATTGTTATACTGGCAAGAATGTGTAGTATAGACCTGTCCCCAGAGTTGAAGACCTTGCACTGAATAGCCCCTGCCAACAGCCCTTATATAGTCAAATCTGGGGGCAATTAAAGAGTGTGCATAAATTGACCTCAACCTTTACCGCAGTGAATGGAGAGAGACACGGTTTCTCTGGAAGCAAGAATTTCAACCAAATGGAGCCATACTTTTGTTGGTGTAAATCACATCGCGCATCTCACTGTTATTTTCTTTTCTGAAATTTCTAATGTTCTAAAGTTCCTATAACAGATATTCAAAAAATATCTAAATATATATTTACCCAGTGACTCTAGGGCCCAGTCCTATTCCTGGACAATGGGACGGGCCATTAGTGATGGAAGAACAGATTTCCAGTACGATCTACTTCCATTTCGATAAAAAATTCCATAATAAAAATCTTTTAAATGAAGGTAGCACGGCCTAGTGAATATGGCATTGTACTGGGAATCAGAAGTTTTGGGATCTATTTCTACTAACCTGCTGTGTGACTTTGGACAAGTCATTTCACCTCTCTGGGTCTCTGTTTCCTCCCTTATCCTTTGTCTGTTTGACTACTGAGATTGCAAACTCTCCTGGACAGTGTCTGTTTCTTATTCTGCATTTGTACAGGACTTAGCACCATGAGGCCCCAAACTCGTAGGAGCCCATACATGCTGCTGTAGTATACAGATATTAAACAATAATAATTAATAAATGGTGTTTCAGCATTTTCAGGTTCCCAAAAATTGTAAATAGTGGAGGGAAGGAGGCCATGTTGGTTCTCCCATCCCTAAATGTGTTGTAATGAAAATGACTGTTCAACAAAGACTTTTTCAGGTACTTTAGCACACATATATTATTCACCTGCTAGAGTATAATGTTCGCAACATGTCATGTAAACACATAATAGACTAGTTTGGAGTGAGCATTACAGGAACTTTTCAAGATGCACATTATGACAGACCATAACAACTGCATATAAAATATTATGGTGTATCATAAAAACATTTACAATTAATTAGTATTATGGGAGTAGACTGGCATAATTATAGCCTAGTAAATAATTAGTATTAATTACTTAGAGGATTAATGAGTTAATTTGTGAAAAACGCTTTGACAATGCAAACAATAAGTGCCTAAATGTGTATTATTTTTCCTCTAGAACAAATTAGTATCTTATATATGTATTCCTTTGGTATTATGCTAGTCCATTTTATGATAGTATTATTAAATGGATCTTAACATATTTCCTTGTTATGAAGTCCCTTCAAAGGCAAAACTCCACTTTCCAATCTGCATAGCTGATCACAGCTCCAATATTGTACTCCTGTGGGGAGATCCAGGACTTGAAGGAGAATGAAATTAAAATCCATCATGCATAGAGAGTGAAATTCATCCCAGCGCATTGTTCCATAATATCTTTTTATACAGATACTAGTATTAAAAAGTTAATAACTGCAGAGTGAGGTCAAAACTCTACTCTCTTTTATTGGTTAAATACATCCCAGTTCACAGGGTCCATTCAAGGCCCCCACAATATTTATGCCTCACACAAACCCCACATTAAGTTCCTGCATTGCCAAATTGATGAGCACTAAAACTCTAAGCTACAGATGATTTTCAGCATCTCTAAAAATAAGGCCCTAAATGAGATTAAGTGATGTGTGGAGGCGCTTGTATGGACCCTTTGCATTTCATCCAGTAGGGGGAACATATGTGGCCATATTATGTATCCATTAGCTTGTCAGTACGAATAGGTATATGCAAAGACCTTATGGAACTAAAGTATCAGAGGGGTAGCCGTGTTAGTCTGAATCTGTAAAAAGCAACAGAGGGTCCTGTGGCACCTTTAAGACTAACAGAAGTATTGGGAGCATAAGCTTTCGTGGAAGAATATTAATTCTTAACCACGAAAGCTTATGCTCCCAATACTTCTGTTAGTCTTAAAGGTGCCACAGGACCCTCTGTTGCTTTTTATGGAACTAAAGTTACTACCCAGGAGTATTCAACAGTTTTCAAACATTCATTGTTTTCCATGCACATACATAGCAGGAATGGTAGGCACTGTAGAATTTTAAAGACAAATCTTCAAAATTCTAGCTGTTGACTTCTAATGTAAAAGCATTTATTTATTAAAAATTAAAAACAATATGCCTCACACTTTTCTCCACATAGTAAGAACAAAAAACAACAACAGACAAAAAAAACCAGTATGCTCTATGCCCAGTTTCATCCAGGAGTTAATAGTAATGAATGAGTAAGGCTAAGATTTTGTTACAGTTATTTTTAGTAAAAGTCACAGACATGTTGTGGGCAATAAACAAAAATTCACGGAGGCCCGTGACCTGTCTGTGACTTTTACTAAAAATAACATGGGGGGGGGAGGGAATGATGGGGGAATGACTGAAGCCCAAGTGGGAGAAAAAGAGGCTGAGCCCCATTGCAGGGAAGGGGGGGTCCAGCACCCACCACAGTGGTGATCAACAGCTTTGGGGCCCCCTCCAGAGCCCCAACAGCTCAGAGATCTGGGATCTCTGGTGGCTCAGAGTTCCAGGGTGCCTGACAGCTCCAGGGTCCCCCACCACCAACGGCGGCTGAGAGCTCTAGGGATCCCACCAGCTGACAGCTCTGCCCCCACCCTAGGGCTGAAGCAGAAAATGTCATGGAGGCCTCTGAAAGTCACAGAATCTGTGACTTCTGTGACATAATCTTATCCTTATGCCTGAGTATTAAGGAGTTATAAATCTGCAAAAACAAGAATTAATAAAGAATATGCTTGTAAGGGGACTGTTGCCCCCTTACTAACATTCAGTGGGGGTGTTTTGATTGGCTTGCTCCCAGTACTAAAAGGGGAAGGGTCGATGGCAAATCAGGAGCCTGAGACTGACAGTCCCCAGGAACAATGGGGAGAGGCCAATGCTCCAGATCAGCCTGATTGACAGGGCGGGCAGGCTAATCAGAGGGTCAGGAGGCGAGGGAGGTCCCGTCCTCCGTGTGAGCTGGAATTGCCTGGGTCAGACTGAGTGGGGCCGAGCTAAGGAGAAAGCAGGGGCCCAAGCTGAGCTGGAGAGCAGAACCGTGCCAGATCCAGAGGGGCCAGAGCTGCAGCCCCAAAGCCAGAGCACAGCCAGGACAGAGAGGGGCCTGAGCTAAGTTGCTGGGAGCAGAGCTGCAGCCCCAAAGCCAGAGCACAGCCAGGAGAGAGCAGGGGCCTGAGCTAAGTTGCTGGGAGCAGAGCTGCAGCCCCAAAGCAGAGTTACAGAAGCAGCTTGCAGAGCAGACCTGCCCTGGGAGGAGAGCTGCAGCAACCAGAGCCAGAGGGGCCAGAGAAGCAGCCCAGGGAGCTGGAGGCAGAGCAGCAGCAGCAGCCGTGCTGAGGCAGAGTGGAGCTGGAGCTGGGGTTGGAGCAGGCCGGAGCTGGGTGCGGTGAGCAGCTGGGGAGAGTGAGGGGGACCCTGGCAGTGGGCCCAGCGCAGGGAGATACCTCAGCCAAGAGGCCTTGCAGGCCAGACTTGGAGGGGGATCGTAACCCTGACAGGGCGGGGGCGACGCTGGGAAGAAGGGTCCTGCCACCTAGAGCCTGAGAGCGTGTGGCCACCGCCAGAGCAAGTGTCCAACCCACAGCGTCCCTGCAGCACAGCCAGGGCCTGAGAAGGAGGCCCGGGACCTACAAGGAACAGACTGTGAACTGCCCTGACGTTCCAGAGACACTGCTTGTGATATTCCCTGCCTCAGAGCAGGGTGATGTGTTTCCTTTAACCATTTTTCCTTATTTTTCCTAACCTTTTCCATTTTTCCTTATTCTTTTTTAAAAGTAATTGTTAATTAAATAACTTGTATTTGCTTTAAATTGTATAAAATGATCAGTGGGTCAGGGAGGTGCCCAGTGCAAAGAGAGTACCCCGGAGTGGGGACACCCTAGCCCCTGTCCTAGGTGACCACAGCAGGGTTGGGGGTCAAGCCCCCCAGGAATCCTGGGCCCAGCCTTGTCGGGGTTTACGAGGACTCTGTCAGACAGGAGAGTGGAAGGGGAGTCCTCAAGGGCAGGGAGGCCTCTGGGTAAAGGAAGTGGGAGCGAGGACTCGGATCCTTTCGTTAGCCCACTTCACCGGGGTAGTGTAGAAGCCAGGAAAGTTCCCCACAATAGCGGGACCATTCCCCCGCTTACATAATTGGCGTCACGAACAGGATCCTATCCACAGGGTCCATCCCATTGGTTTTCTGGTTAAGTTCTAGTAGCACGGTCCGGGCCTGGTTGAGCACCCTACCATGGCTGGAATTGAAGAACTACGAACCCAGTTTGCTGAACTTCAGCGCAGATTATCAGACCAAGCGGAGGCATTACAGCAAGCTAGAACTGAACAGAGAGAAGCCTTATCGCTGGCCAAGGCAGTAATAGACCAACAGACAGCAGAAGCTAAGAAACCCCCTACTATTTATATCCCACGGGAGCGGAAGGTCACGGAGTTTGGTGGCTTCCCGACTAGACCAGGAGACTTTACAGTAGAGGAGTGGGTCAAGTCTGTGAAGGCGGCTCTGCGTGTGCTAAGAGTACCTGAAGAAGATCATGTGGACTTCATAGAGGAGCACCTCAAGGGCCAGGCCAAGGCCACAGTAAAGTTCATGGCAGTGGCAGACAAGAAAGATGTGGAAAAGGTATTTGAACTCCTCCTAAAAGTGTATGGAGACAAGGTACCTATTGGAACCCGACTAAAGGAGTTTTTTGAGAAAAAGCAGGAGCCTGGTGAAACTGTCCGGGCATACGCATATGACCTCCAGGAGAGAATGAGCAAAGTGGAACGGCGAGACCCTCAGCGAGTTCCAGACCCAGATACGGTTCTGAAAGAGCAGTTGGTGCTGGGGCTCCGTGATGACTCCCTCCGACGTGAAATGAAAAGGAGGTTTAAAGAAGAGCCCAGTAAGAAGTTCCATGAACTCATGCAGGCTGCCATTATGTGGTCAGAAGAAGAGGAAGTTCCTGTGGCAGAGGCGGCCAAGCCTAACCCCCATACACGAAGTAGGGGCCTAGTGAATGCAGCTGCTGGGGAAAAGGCCCTGCCTCAAACAGAGCTAACATTGGAACGCTTAAGTGAAGCTGTCCAAAAACTGGCGGTCCAACAGGGGGAGATGCTGAAAGTGATGACCGAGTTGATGAAAGAAAAAAATCCCATTAGTATGCCAAAGTATCCAAGGGCACCGGGATCCCGAAGAGCCCCACTGAAGGACGAGCTGGGAAGATACATTTGTTACACTTGTGAAAGGCCAGGACATACTAGCCGAGAATGTCCACTGAGAAGGAGAACAGAGTCCCAGGCACTCGAAACCAATGGGGCACCAGGAGCAAGTGGTCCATCTACGGTAGAAGGCCAAGCAGTGGCAGAAGGATTCCTAGGCCTGTCCTTCGTAGAAAATCCCTCTGCATACAGTGTTGAGAGGAACGTGGGCAGTGCCAGCATATCTAGCGACTTCTGTAAGCGAGCATTTGGAGACTGTCTAACTGCTGAAGTATGTATAGCAGGGGTGAAGACCAGATGTTTGTTAGATACTGGCTCAGAAGTCACCACCATTACTGAGTCGCATTTTCAAAAATATCTGAAGGACAAGGACCTGACGATGCACAGCACACGGTTTGTACGTCTAACAGCTGTTAATGGACTGGCAATCCCAGTGGTGGGGTGCCTTGAAGCAGACATAAAGTATATGGGCCAGACACTACCAGGAAAATGCATCTTCATCCTGAAAGACAAAGTCTCAAAAGGGAGCCATATAGGAGAAGGAGTTCCAGGGATTCTAGGGATGAACATCATTAGTGAGCTGAAGGAGCTACTCTTACCAGGAAAAGGGACCAGGAGGATGAACTGTCACGAGCACTCTACGAAGAATGCTGTGCTGAGTAAAGTACTGGCTCGAGCGGAGAGGCAGAGTCTTTCTCTGGGCCCCACAAGGCATATGGGAAATGTTAAAGTGGGCAGAAAACGGAAGACCATTATTCCTCCTTGGAGAGGGAAGATCCTTGACGAACACAGCTGTGTACCAGGAAATGAGCTGCAGGTGACGAGGGAGAAGGGAGGACGAGTTACCTTTCTTCAAGAAAGATGTGATGGGAGACTGCCAGTTCCAGTTCAAGCGGCACGCCAAGGGCTGATTCCTGCACATGTGGCTAACATAAGGGCGTTGCCAGAGAAACATCAAGAAGTCTTTTCTAAGGATGAGGTGACCAATTATGATGACCAGGTCAAAGGTCACCATGACAGGCTGAAGACAGCCTGGAAAGTTGCTCTCAGTACAACTAAAGACACAGCCCAAAGTAGGAAAAGGACTTATGATAGCAAGTCCAGTGGGGCTCTCATCAGATCTGGTGACTGTGTACCAGTTCATAGCCGTAGACGCCAGAGATGTAATAAAATACAGGACAAATGGAAGTCAAATCCCCACATTGTAGTCGCTCACAAGAATCCCGAGCTACCAGTTTACACCATCCGGCCTGAACGAGGGGGTCCTGAGAGAGTAGTACATAGGGACCAGTTGAAACATTGCACTCTTAGTCCAGATAGGGACCATAGGAGGCGTAGATCAGTACACCCCGAGGAGGCTGAAACCAATTGGGAAATGGTTCTAGTCCCACAAACCGAATACAGAGGGGGACAGAGTGGGGCAAACCCAAACCCTAACGAGAATGGCCAGATCCTTCAAACTGACCCAGTATTACCTGAGGATAGGGAAATAGAAAATATGGGTAACGAACCACCAGTCTTAAGAAGGTCGCAGAGGGCTAATAAGGGTGTACTTCCTGTTAGACTTAGAGATAATTATGTTATTGGTTCTATGTAGTGTTTTAATGAATATTGTTATGTATGGTATTAAGAAGTAGATGTGGAATGTTAAATATGTTAAATGTTCTTTTGATAATTGTTAATGGGTTGTTGATATAAAATGATGTGGGTATATGTTGTTACTATGGGGCCCGGATGTACCGGTGTGAATATTGTGGATGTGGCAGTATTTTAGCAAGGGGGAATGTAAGGGGACTGTTGCCCCCTTACTAACATTCAGTGGGGGTGTTTTGATTGGCTTGCTCCCAGTACTAAAAGGGGAAGGGTCGATGGCAAATCAGGAGCCTGAGACTGACAGTCCCCAGGAACAATGGGGAGAGGCCAATGCTCCAGATCAGCCTGATTGACAGGGCGGGCAGGCTAATCAGAGGGTCAGGAGGCGAGGGAGGTCCCGTCCTCCGTGTGAGCTGGAATTGCCTGGGTCAGACTGAGTGGGGCCGAGCTAAGGAGAAAGCAGGGGCCCAAGCTGAGCTGGAGAGCAGAACCGTGCCAGATCCAGAGGGGCCAGAGCTGCAGCCCCAAAGCCAGAGCACAGCCAGGACAGAGAGGGGCCTGAGCTAAGTTGCTGGGAGCAGAGCTGCAGCCCCAAAGCCAGAGCACAGCCAGGAGAGAGCAGGGGCCTGAGCTAAGTTGCTGGGAGCAGAGCTGCAGCCCCAAAGCCAGAGCACAGCCAGGAGAGAGCAGGGGCCTGAGCTAAGTTGCTGGGAGCAGAGCTGCAGCCCCAAAGCCAGAGCACAGCCAGGAGAGAGCAGGGGCCTGAGCTAAGTTGCTGGGAGCAGAGCTGCAGCCCCAAAGCAGAGTTACAGAAGCAGCTTGCAGAGCAGACCTGCCCTGGGAGGAGAGCTGCAGCAACCAGAGCCAGAGGGGCCAGAGAAGCAGCCCAGGGAGCTGGAGGCAGAGCAGCAGCAGCAGCCGTGCTGAGGCAGAGTGGAGCTGGAGCTGGGGTTGGAGCAGGCCGGAGCTGGGTGCGGTGAGCAGCTGGGGAGAGTGAGGGGGACCCTGGCAGTGGGCCCAGCGCAGGGAGATACCTCAGCCAAGAGGCCTTGCAGGCCAGACTTGGAGGGGGATCGTAACCCTGACAGGGCGGGGGCGACGCTGGGAAGAAGGGTCCTGCCACCTAGAGCCTGAGAGCGTGTGGCCACCGCCAGAGCAAGTGTCCAACCCACAGCGTCCCTGCAGCACAGCCAGGGCCTGAGAAGGAGGCCCGGGACCTACAAGGAACAGACTGTGAACTGCCCTGACGTTCCAGAGACACTGCTTGTGATATTCCCTGCCTCAGAGCAGGGTGATGTGTTTCCTTTAACCTTTTCCATTTTTCCTTATTCTTTTTTAAAAGTAATTGTTAATTAAATAACTTGTATTTGCTTTAAATTGTATAAAATGATCAGTGGGTCAGGGAGGTGCCCAGTGCAAAGAGAGTACCCCGGAGTGGGGACACCCTAGCCCCTGTCCTAGGTGACCACAGCAGGGTTGGGGGTCAAGCCCCCCAGGAATCCTGGGCCCAGCCTTGTCGGGGTTTACGAGGACTCTGTCAGACAGGAGAGTGGAAGGGGAGTCCTCAAGGGCAGGGAGGCCTCTGGGTAAAGGAAGTGGGAGCGAGGACTCGGATCCTTTCGTTAGCCCACTTCACCGGGGTAGTGTAGAAGCCAGGAAAGTTCCCCACAATAGCGGGACCATTCCCCCGCTTACATGCTGACAGAAGCTTAACTGTAATGGCACTGGCAGGCACCACTGTATTATCTTGGGACTGCAACAGGTCTGATTACACCGTTGTCAAGAGAGAGATGCCAACCTCAATATATTCTTACAGATGAAGAGTCAGCAAATGCTTTTTTCAGATCTTTTAAATTTTTTTAGAGCAATTATGTTAATATTAATTCTTAAGCACTGAAACTCTCCATGACAGTTTTATTTACCCTTTCAAAAACAGTGTCAGAGAGCACCTTTTGTATATTAATGATGAACTATTCAGCAGGATTTTAAACCTATGTGAACATGTGTCTTAATAATTTGGAAATGTCAGCATTCTAATAGTTTCAAGCCTTCTGCCTCCCTATTCCTTCTTATTTTTTATTTATACATGTTAAGAACATCATGGCAGGATGTATTGTTGCCACGTACATCGTTAGTGTAACTCTTCTGGCATGAATGGAGTTACATTTGAGTTGCAAAACATCTTTTGCAAATAAAAGCACAGAGTTAGTGCACTATGATTTGGGATTATTCTCAAGTATTTATGACTGTCATGAATTCATGAAAATGTTTGTGACTCTTGGAAGTTTCGCACATTTTATCTTGATTGATTGAGTTATCTGAAAATTTGTTACACGATTTGTTATTCATTCTTTAGTCTTTCATTTTAAAACGTTCAGTTATCCTATCAGGGAACAGAAGAAATTCCATGCGACCAATCACCCAACATAAATATCAATCAATAAATACTGAATATTCAAAGTAAAGAGTTTGTCAGCAACAACTAAACTGAAAATTATTTAGTTAAACAACTCATTAGATACTTATTGTTCTTTAATCAATAAAGGGGCTAATCGAAAAGGAGGAGTAGCACTGTTTTCTTGCTGGTAGCATCACTCATTTGAACTACAAATTCCAGAAGCCCTTGCAAATTTGCTAGATTCTTACATGTCTGTTCTGGTAGCATTTACACCATTTTGTTTCAGATGCCAGTTCTGAACTGAGTTCCAGACTAATCTAATCCTGTCCCTCCAGCTTCAGCAGCCTCTACAGGTTCAGCCTCTCGCTAACACAAGTATTGGCAATTTCAGCAGAGAAATGGAAGATGGAATGGGCCTGGAGACTGACATTTCCTATCCTTTACAAAGAGGTTGTTTTGTGACCAAAGTTTATTCACAGTAGTGGGGTAGTATGGAGAAAATGGTACGGGCATTGCCTATTCTGTACCCTCCTCTGGATAAATAAACTACCTCCACCTGCAGGCCATCGACATAATGCCATTCACAAGCACTTAATTTGCTTTTTAAAAGAAAAAAAATTAAAGAATGAAAGAATTGGTGCTGTTCACAAATTCTTCATGATCATAGACAGTAGAGGTTTCTAAGTGAGAGTGATAGCAAGGGAGAACAGGGTGGCAATGGCTTTTCAAGACTGCTGCTGCTTCTGCCAAGATGGCAAAGATATTGTACATCATGTTTTTGAGTCATAGAACCACTCAAAGTAAATCAGTATAGCTGCTCCATTCATCAGCATGCTGCCTTTAATTGCGGAGCTGGAAGTTTAATTTGCCATGCCTGGATAACAGCCCAATTTTCAGGAAAAATATTTGCATTAAATGCAGCAATGAAAAAAAAATGATTGTAAGTAAGCTTTGAGTCCTATTTTCAAAGATACCATACTGCATAACAGAGCCATACATAGCATAGATATGAAAGCTATATTTTGTTCCTCCAGGTTCCCTTGGACCTAACAAGATTATCCTGGATTCAATTCTTAAGTCATTTCTTACTTGTTGTACTTGATGTCTAGCTCATTAATATCTCTAGGCTTTTGTTGGCGGAACAAACAAAAACAACAGTGTGGAGCATTTGGGGTGAGTGATGGATTAAATATTAGAAGAGGTTAAGAGATGTGAGTGGTTGTTTTGTTAGACTCAGGGAAAGGCAGCAAACTTAGAAGTTTTTTACCAGAATAACTTATCCACAAATTGAGCTACCTAGGATTACAGTTGGCACATAGAAGAAAGCTTAGGGAAGTATGGACATCATTGAAAAGCTTTAGTTCCGCTGTTGAATTTCTCTTTCCATGTAATGGATCCCCACTTTAAATCATATTCCTCTGCAGATGGATCAGCAGCAGCACACATATGACTTCGATAACAGACACACAACTGTGTGATTTTTGTATTTACCAGCAATAGCCCCATTAGGGTAGATGTGTCTGATAATTTTCCCCTATGTGCTGCTATTTCTCCTTTAGGTCATAGATTCTTTCCAGACCAGAAGGGACCATTATGATCATCTAGTCTGATCTCTTGTATAACACAGGCCATAGAACCTCCCCAAAATAATTCCTAGGCCATATCTTTTAGAAAAACATCCAAACTTGATTTAAAAATTGTCAGTGATGGAGAATCCACCATGACCTTTGATACATTGTTCTACTGGTTAGTTACTCTCACCATTAAAAATGTACACTGAAGGGCCTATTTTAAATCCAGTGAGGGTAGGGTGGAGCCCAGCAAAACAAAAGGCCCATTCCCTCAAATGGAAGGGGCCACAGAGCCAGGTCTCTCTCCTTCAGGCCAGACTGCCAGCCCTCCAGAGGTTTAAGGTCAGATGCATGGTCTGTGAAGTTTAGTTCCTCATGTTCTTCTTCTATTAAGTAAGATGCTCTGTATTGTCTACAGTAGGCAGGGAGCTTCTGTCTGTTAACAAGACCAGAAAGATGCAGGCACAGCATGTGCTGGATAATTTAGGTTGGAAACAATTTGTATCAGAAGTTATGTCAACCAGTTTGCTTATTCCACAGCGCCTAATGCCTGTGGGCTGGATCATTTCAGCTCTGAATGACTGCACAAGGGCTGTAAGTTGGTGAGGGTCAGGGGTGAAAGTAAGTTAAAGGAGTTACTGGTACGCCGGAGTCCTGAGCAGGGGCGTGGCCTCAACCAGAAGAGGCATGGCTTTTAAATCAAGATTTAAAGGCCCCGGGGCTCTGGCTGTGGCTGGGAGCCCCTGGGCCTTTAAATCACCCTCCCTGGAGCTACCAGCTGCAGAGGTGGCTGGGAGCCCTGGGGCTCAGGGGCGATTTAAAGGGCCCGGGGGTCTGGCCACCGCTACCGCAGCGGCGCTCTGGGCCCTTTAAATTGCCAACGGAGCCCTGTCGCCGCTATCCCGGGGCTCTAGCAGCCGGGCTCGGGCGGCAATTTAAAGGGCCCGGGGCTCCAGCCACTGCGGGGAGCCCCGGGCCCTTTAAAGCGCCGCCCAAGCCCCACTGCCAGAGCCCTGGGGTAGCAGCGGAAGGGCTCCAGCGGTGATTTAAAGGGCCGGGGCTCCCCGCAGTGGCAGGAGCCCTGGGCCCTTTAAATCACCTCCGGAGCCCTGCGGCCGCTACCCCAGGGCTCTGGCACCGGGTCTCGGGAGTCAATTTAAAAGGTCGCTGCAGGGAGCCCCAGGCCCTTTATATCACCAGCCTGGGGAAGCCAGTCCGGTCCGGCACGGCATACTGGCTCTTGCCAGTACTCCATACTGGACCGGACTGGCTTACTTTCACCTCTGGTGAGGGTGCAGGGAACCTTGATTCTCTCTGCATTTTTGAGCATGGGCCAAACACAATGTGACCTCCTGAATGCAAGGATTCCACACAGCTATTACCTACAGCAGCATTATGTTCCCCAGAGCAGGGTGTGTCTGGCTTCTTTAAAGAGTAATTGCTGAACTCTTGGGGTATGTCTACACTATGGGATTACTCCGATTTTACAGAATTCGATTTTGGGCAACCGATTGTATAAAGTCGAGTGCATGCGGCCACACTAAGCACATTCATTCGGAGGTGTGCGTCCATAGTACCGAGGCTAGCGTCGACTTCCCGAGTGTTGCACTGTGGGTAGCTATCCCATAGCTATCCCATAGTTCCCGCAATCTCTCCCGCCCATTGGAATTCTGGGTTGAGATCCCAATGCCTGATGGGGCAAAAAACAGTGTCGTGGGTGGTTCTGGGTACATCCTCCCCCCTCCCTCCGTGAAAGCAACGGCAGACAACCATTTCACGCCTTTTTTCCTGGGTGAACTGTGCAGACGCCATACCACAGCAAGCATGGAGCCCGCTAAGCTCAGACAGCAGTCATGAACATTGTAAACACCTCACGCATTATCGTGCAGTTTATGCTGAACCAGAACCTGAAAAACCAGGCGAGGAAGAGGTGGCAACGGCAGCCGGGGAACGATGAGAGTGATGAGGACATGGACACAGAATTCTCTCAAACCGCAGGCCCCGGTGCTTTGGAGATCATGCTGTTAATGGGGCAGGTTATAGTCGTGGAACGCCGATTCTGGGCCCGGGAAACAAGCACAGACTGGTGGGACCACATAGTGTCCAGTGGCTGCGTAACTTTCGCATGCATAAGGGCACTTTCATGGAACTTTGTGACTTGCTTTCCCCTGCCCTGAAGCACCAGAATACCAAGATGAGAGCAGCCCTCACAGTTGAGAAGCGAGTGGTGATAGCCCTGTGGAAGCTTGCAACGCCAGACAGCTACCGGTCAGTCGGGAATCAATTTGGAGTGGGCAAATCTACTATGGGGGCTGCTGTGATGCAAGTAGCCAAAGCAATCACTGAGCTGCTGCTACCAAAGGTAGTGACTCTGGGAAATGTGCAGGTCATAGTGGATGTCTTTGCTGCAATGGGATTCCCTAACTGTGGTGGGGTGATAGATGGAACCCATATCCCTATCTTGGCAGCAGAGCACCAGGGCAGCCAGTACATAATCCGCAAGGGGTACTTTTCAATGGTGCTGCAAGTACTGGTGGATCACAAGGGACGTTTCATGAACATCAATGTGGGATGGCCAGGAAGGGTTCATGACACTCGCGTCTTCAGGAACACTAGTCTGTTAAATGGCTGCAGCAAGGGATTTACTTCCCAGACCAGAAAATAACCGTTAGGGATGTTGACATGCCTATCGTTATCCTTGGGGACCCAGCCTACCCCTTAATGCCATGGCTCATGAAGCCATACACGGGCAGCCTGGACAGTAGTCAGCAGCTGTTCAACTACAGGCTGAGCAAGTGCAGAATGGTGGTAGAATGTGTATTTGGACGTTTAAAGGGTCACTGGCGCACTTTACTGACTCGCTCAGACTTCAGCCAAATCAATATTCCCATTGTTATTGCTGCTTGCTGTCTGCTTCACAATCTCTGTGAGAGTAAGGGGGAGACGTTTATAGCGGGGTGGGAGGTTGAGGCAAATCGCCTGGCTACTGATTACGTGCAGCCAGACACAAGCTCATTCTCCTCCTCCTCCTCCTCCTCCTCTTCCCCATCCGCAAAATCCTCAGGCATGGCTGACAGTACCCCCTCCTCGGAATCCACGGTCAGGGTGGGGTAGTGGTGTCGGCCCCCCTAAAATTGCATGCAGCTCAGAGTAGAAGCGGCATGTCTGCGTCTCTGCTCCGGACCTTCCGTTTGCTTCTTTGTTTTTCTGGTATGCTTGTCTGAGCTCCTTAACTTTCACACGGCACTGATATGAGTCCCTATTGTGGCCTCTCTCCATCATGCCCTTGGAGATTTTTTCAAATGTTTTGGCATTTCGTCTTTTGGAACGTAGTTCTGCTAGCACGGAATCGTCTCCCCTTACAGTGATCAGATCCAGTACCTCCCGTACGGTCCATGCTGGTGCTCTTTTTTGATTCTTGGACTGCGTGGTTACCTGTGCTGATGAGCTCTGCGTGGTCACCTGTGTTCTCCATGCTAGGCAAACAGGAAATGAAATTCAAAAGTTCACGGGGCTTTTCCTGTCTACCTGGCCAGTGCATCCAAGTTCAGATTGCTGTCCAGAGCGATCACAATGGTGCACTGTGGGATAGCTCCCAGAGGCCAATACCGTCGAATTGCGTCCACACTAATCCTAATTCGAACCTGCAATGTCGATTTCGGCGCTACTCCCCTCGTCGGGGAGCAGTACAGAAATCGATTTTAAGAGCCCTTTATCCCTTTATGTCGAAGTAAATGGCTTTGTTGTGTGGATGGGTGCAAGGTTAATTTGATTTAATGCTGCTAAATTTGACCTAAACTCGTAGTATAGACCAACCCTTGGAGCTACAGGAGGTCCTGCTAGAAATGTGCCCCTCTATGTCTCTAGACACACACTGAGGGTATGTCTACACTACGGGATTAATCCGAATTTATATAATTCGAATTTGTAAAACAGATTGTATAAAGTCGAATGTATGCAACCACACTAAGCACAATAATTCGGCGGTGTGCGTCCATGTACCGGGGCTAGCGTCGATTTCTGGAGCGTTGCACTGTGGGTAGCTATCCCATAGCTATCCCATAGTTCCCGCAGTCTCCTCTGCCCATTGGAATTCTGGGTTGAGATCCCAATGCCTGATGGGGCCAAAAACATTGTCGCGGGTGGTTCTGGGTATATCCTCCCCCCTCTCCAGGAAACAACGGCAGACAACCGTTTCGCGCCTTTTTCCTGGGTGAACAGTGCAGACGCCATACCACGGCAAGCATGGAGCCCGCTCAGCTCAAGACAGCAATCATGAACATTGTAAATACCTCGCGCCTTATCGTGCAGTTTATGCTGAACAAGAACCTGGAAAACCAGGCGGCGAGGAGCAGGCTACGGCAGCGCGGCAGCGAGAGTGATGAGGATATGGACATGGAATTCTATCGAACCGCGGGACCCGGTGCTTTGGAGATCATGCTGTTAATGGGGCAGGTTATAGCCGTGGAATGCCGATTCTGGGCCCGGGAAACAAGCACAGACTGGTGGGACCGCATAGTGTTGCAGGTCTGGGACGATTCCCAGTGGCTGCGAAACTTTCGCATGCGTAAGGGCACTTTCTTGGAACTTTGTGACTTGCTTTCCCCTGCCCTGAAGCGCCAGAATACCAAGATGAGAGCAGCCCTCACAGTTGAGAAGCGAGTGGCAATAGCCCTGTGGAAGCTTGCAACGCCAGACAGCTACCGGTCAGTCGGGAATCAATTTGGAGTGGGCAAATCTACTGTGGGGGCTGCTGTGATGCAAGTAGCCAAAGCAATCACTGAGGTGCTGCTACGAAAGCTAGTGACTCTGGGAGATGTGCAGGTCATAGTGGATGGCTTTGCTGCAATGGGATTCCCTAACTGTGGTGGGGCGATAGATGGAACCCACATCCCTATCTTGGCACCGGAGCACCAGGGTACCCAGTACATAAACCGCAAGGGGTACTTTTCAATGGTGCTGCAAGCACTTGTGGATCACAAGGGACGTTTCACCAACATCAACGTGGGCTGGCCGGGAAGGGTTCATGATGCTCGCGTCTTCAGGAACACTACTCTGTTTAAAGGGCTGCAGCAAGGGACTTACTTCCCGGACCAGAAAATAACCGTTGGGGATGTTGAAATGCCAATAGTTATTCTTGGGGACCCAGCCTACCCCTTAATGCCATGGCTCATGAAGCCATACACAGGCAGCCTGGACAGGAGTCAGGAGCTGTTTAACTACCGGCTGAGCAAGTGCAGAATGGTGGTAGAATGTGCATTTGGCCGTTTAAAAGGTCGCTGGCGATCACTACTGACTCGCTCTGACCTCAGCCAAAGAAATCTCCCCATTGTTATTTCTGCTTGCTGTGTGCTCCACAATCTCTGTGAAAGTAAGGGGGAGACCTTTATGGCAGGGTGGGAGGCTGAGGCAAATCGCCTGGCTGCTGATTACGCGCAGCCAGACACCAGGGCGATTAGAAGAGCACACCAGGAAGCGCTGTGCATCAGAGAAGCTTTGAAAACCAGTTTCATGACTGGCCAGGCTACAGTGTGAAATTTCTGTTTGTTTCTCCTTCATGAAAACCCGCCCCCTTTATTGACTCATTCATTCTCTGTAAGGAACCCACCCTCCCCGTTCCCCCAGCTTTCTTTCAAAGGAAATAAAGTCACTATCATTTAAAAATCATGTATTCTTTATTAAGTGATTATAAACATAGGGAGAGAACCAACAAGGTAATCTGGGTCATTTTTGGGAGGAGGATAGGAGGGAAGTAAAAGGCCACTGAACAAATTCAATATAATGACAGCCTTTTGGTTGGGCTGTCCACTGGGGTGGACTGGGAGGGTTCACGGAGCCTCCCTCCCCCGCGTTCTTACATGTCTGGGTGAGGAGGATATGGAACATGGTGAGGGGGGAGGGAGGTTATACAGCGGCTGCGGCGGCACTCTGTCATCCTGCTGCCGTTCCTGAAGCTCCACCAGACGCTGGAGCATATCCGTTTGCTCATGCAGCAGCCCCAGCGTTGCAGCCTGCCACCTCTCATCTCGAGCGTCCCTCATGACCTCACGTTCACTGGCATCTTTCCTAAATTTAGATACATTGTCCTTCCACTCATTCAAATGAGCTCTTTCATTGCGGGTGCATTCCATTATTTCCGTGAACATGTCGTCTCGCGTCCTCTTTCTACGCCGCCTTATCTGAGATAGCCTTCGGGATGGAGGAGGGAGGCTTGAAAAATTTGCAGCTGCTGGAGGGAGGGTTGAAAAAAAGGAGAGAAGTTTTTAAAATGATACATTTTACAGAACAATGCTTATACTCTTTCATGGTGAAAAACACTATTCACATTACATAGCACATGTGATTTCAGTACAAGGTCGCATTTTCCATCTTAATATTGAGTGCCTGTGGCTTTGGTGTTAGAGATCACAGACGCAGGTCCGGGCAACAGAATTCAGCTTGCAGGCAGCCATGGTAAGCCATTGTCTTTCGGCTTCTGCGCCCTCCTTTCCCACATACCAAGCAAAGCCTGTTGACTGCTGCGGTTTTCCTGTTAACCTTCAGCAGCAGAAAACAAACTAACCCCCCCCTCACATCCAATTCTCTGGGATGATCGCTTTATCCCTCCCCCCACTGCGTGGCAGGTATCAGGGAAGATCCCTGCAGAAACCAAACTAACCCCCCCGCCCCTCCCTCCCGCCATGAATTCTCTGGGATGATCGCTGTACCCCTCCCCCCACCGCGTGGCTGGTAACAGGGAAGATCCCTGCTAGCCAAATGCGAAAAGCTCAGGGCCAATTCCCCCCCCCCCCCCCCCGCGCTTGGCTAACTGCAGGGAAGGATTTCTTTTCAGCCACAGGCAAACAGCCCAGTAGGAACGGCCACCTATGTCCCCTTAATTAAATTCCCGTATTTCAACCAGGTTACCATGAGCGATATCACTCTCCTGAGGATTACACAGCGAGATAAAGAACGGATGTTGCTTGAATGCCAGCAAACACCGGGACCATACGCTGCCAGGCTTTGTCATGCAATGATACCAGATTACTTGCTGCAAGCATGGCGTGGTCAAGTGTCCTACCATGGAGGACGGAATAAGGCTGCACTGCCCAGAAACCTTGTGGCAAGGCTTTTGGAGTACCTCCAGGAGAGCTTCATGGAGATGTCCCTGGAGGATTTCCGCTCCATCCCCAGACACGTTAGACTTTTCCAGTAGCTGTACTGGCCGCGAATGCATCCCAAGTCCTCAGGGCAAAGTAATCATTAAAAAACGCTTGCTTTTAAAACAAGTTTTATATTTTAAAAGGTAAACTCACCTGAGGTCCCTTCCATGGGGTCATGGTCTTGGATACTGGCTTGGGAGAGTTGGGAGGGTACTTCAGTCAGGCTGAGAAAAAGATCCTGGCTGTTGGGGAGAACGGAGTGCTGGGTGCTCTCTGCAAGCTCGTCCTCCTCCTCCTCCTCCTTTTCCCCATCCGCAGAATCCTCAGGTGTAGCTGATGAGACTATCCCCGACCCGGAATCCACGGTCACAGGTGGGGTAGTGGTGGCGGCCCCCCCTAGAATTGCATGCAGCTCGGCGTAGAAGCGGCATGTCCGCGGCTCTGACCCGGAGCGACCGTTTGCCTCCTTTGTTTTTTGATAGGCTTGTCTGAGCTCCTTGACTTTCACGCGGCACTGATCTGAGTCCCTATTGTGGCCTCTCTCCATCATGCCCTTGGAGATTTTTTCAAAAGTTTTGGCATTTCGTCTTTTCGAACGAAGTTCTGCTAGCACTGAATCCTCTCCCCATATAGCGATCAGATCCAGTACCTCCTGTACGGTCCATGCTGGTGCTCTTTTTCGATTATTGGCCTGCATGGTTACCTGTGCTGATGAGCTGAGCTATCTGTGGTCACCTGTGCTCTCCACGCTGGGCAAACAGGAAATGAAATTCAAATTTTCCTGGGGCTTTTCCTGTCTACCTGGCCAGTGCATGCGAGTTCAGATTGCTGTCCAGAGCGGTCACAATGGTGCACTCTGGGACAGCTCCCGGAGGCCAATACCATCGAATTGCGGCCACCCTAACCCTAATTCGAAATGACAAAATCGATTTTGGCGCTACTCCGCTCGTTGGGGTGGAGTACAGAAATCGATTTTAAGAGCCCTTTATTTCGAAATAAATGGCTCCGTTGTGTGGACGGGTGCAGGGTTAATTCGATTTAACACTGCTAAATCCGAATTAAAGTCATAGTGTAGACCAGGCCTGAAAATAAAAGCAGGTATTCCCAACTTAGAGATGACTTAATGGTGTCAGAATGTTGCTGAATCTCCAGTGTGAGTCTAAGCAAAATCTCCCCTGTGCATCCTTTGAGAACCGGTAGTAAACCAAGGAACTTGCCATGTAAGTAACGTGAAGATGTCTTTTATCTAGGAGTGCCTTGCCAAGGCAACCTGGGTATAGCTGTTTTCAGAGAAATGCTACTGTTCATGGTTGGCCATGAGTCACTCCCACCACCACCACTGTGTACCACTTCCAGCACCAGCTGAGCTGGCAAGCCACTAAGTGGGGACAGAATCATAACTTGTCTCTCCTGTACATTAATGAAGATTACTGCCAACCACTACCAAAGATCTTTTCTTCAATAAGGCCCTCGAATCAATTTTTCCTTTGACTCCAGTGGGAGCAGGAGGAGGCCTTGAGTTCTGTTATATACTCAGAGCATAACATGATCATCATCCCTCTTATCTGGAAAAGAGAAATTAATAAAAGCTTTGGGACTGGCGTTGTCTTGAATATGCTGCTCAACCAACATAAATGTTTTTGCAGACAGCAGCAACAGCTTTTATTTATTTGATCTGAAATTTGTTACACAGCAAATTAATATACTTTTTACACTTGGTCCTAGCACATCCAAGGGGTTGTTAATGTATCATTTGTAATACTAGACATACTGTTGCAAGAGGTATATGGCAGATAGAAGCTGCGGGAAAGGAGCAGAAGCTCTTTATGAGATCATCCTTCCAGTCATCTGTTGGGTGTCTGCATTGGATGGTAGTAGGATCCCCTTGACACATTGACAAAGCAATATTGCAACATGTACTCTTCACTTTCAAGCACTGCACTGATTGTAAGGCTCCCGAGGACAGCTTGAAAGTTATTTCCTGC
This sequence comes from Emys orbicularis, assembly GCF_028017835.1. Lineage (NCBI taxonomy): Eukaryota > Metazoa > Chordata > Testudines > Emydidae > Emys > Emys orbicularis. Next base: position 89,151,214 of record NC_088686.1, on the reverse strand, counting down.
CACTATAGCAATATTGTTCTCCTTGGTGGTTTCAGAATCACTTTCACCACACACTGAACAAATGACAGCAGAAAGATCATGCTTGTATTATCACTGTCACTTTCAAGTTGCCATTTCAAATGGATGGAGGATGTTAACTGAACTGACAACATGATTTGAGTGGGTGGTGGGGAGGACAGCATCTGCCTTTTTGATCTGTTGCTTGCCAACATGCTGCAAACACATATGGCTTTTTGTTTTTCATAACGCCCCTGAAACATATAGAACACTGAGTTCCAACAAGTTTGAGCTTCCTGCTGGAGCTGACATTTTAAACTGGTTGCCTTCACCTTCCAGCCAGATCAGAATTTTCCTGGTCTTTGTGGAACAGCAAAAGGGTTTTATAAACATTTGCAAGGTCTCTGTAACATATTTAATAATGCAGTGCTGAATAATTATTAAGTATATTCTGATGTCCTGGAATATACATTTAGATATTACTGTATGTTGCATACACTTCATTGTCATTGCACCATTGTCTTGAGAGAGAGTGCTGCAGCTCCTATTGCAGTGGACTTCACACTTAATTTCTGGTGAGGCTTGATATGGAGTGCTTGAGCAAGAGAAAGTTGGAAGTCTGGAACACTGCCCAATATTTTCTTGTTGACCTGCTCGACTGTTCTTTGCCTACATATTATACACTATTGAGTTCAATACATGTCTTTCCAAGCATCATCTCCTTTTAATTCTCTTTTTCACCTCTGGTTCCCAGTCTTTGCTCACTCGCTCGCTCTCCCGACTCCACTCCCACTAATGTGATCACATCACACGAATGAAAGAATCATAGGGCCCTACTTCATGTTGCTTTTTATGGAGGAGAGTGTAAAAAGAGGATAAAAGGTATGTAAATGTCCCTGCAACCATAGAAGAGAGAAAGCAATAACTTGTTGCTTCTCTCTGGAAGACCTGAGAAGTCCATCCTTAAGCGTGCTTCAGAGCTGGGGTGGGGAATATATCTGGATGAGATAAGGGTGAGAAAGAGCTGATGGCCACTTTGATTCCATCTCAAATCTGCAAGGAATGTGCAAGACAACACAAGACTGATACTGTCAACATTAACTGAAGCTGTTTCCCTTACCACATGTTGCATTCCTTTCTGCCCCTTCCTCTTGGGAGAGGGGATATTTAGGGCAGATGCCAGCAGGGATCACAGGGAAGTGGCTTCTGAGTAAGCTGTGTTGTCATGGGGGAAGGGATGTTTCTGGGAAGCTGTGTACAGCCCAGTGCCACTATGCAAGTGATCCTGCATTCTACCTGTGGAATTTTTCCCGTGGATCTCATGCCATCGGCAGCTGCTGTATGGGTCAAACGTTCCCCAACTAGGGTGACCAGACAGCAAATGTGAAAAATCGGGACAGGGGGTGGGGGGTAATAGGAGCCTATATAAGAAAAAGACCCCAAAATCGGGACTGTCCCTATAAAATCGGGACATCTGGTCACCCTATCCCCAACACTCTATAGAAAGCCGAGTGGACATGCAGTAGTTTCCTGGCCCTGCAATGAGTTTTTCCTGTGTAGTGCATGGTATGGTAGGATAGATGCAGGAATGTTCTTTGAAACTCTACAGTATATTCCCAAGCCTCTTTTCCAGCCTAGGTTTAATTGTCTTAAAATTCCACAGACTAATAGACCTCAGTGCTGGAAGACTTTGTTTACTGTTCTTTGTTCTCTTCTGCTCAATTAGTTATAGCTCCTTGGGAGTAACTTAACCTGGTGAGTGTGAAGAATTGGTTATTTTATACCCCTCAGTCATAATTTAGGCAAACTTTTATATATTTTGTTCTCTTAATTTTCCCTTAATAATGAATCCCACCAGACCCTTAAGTACTTTGTTGTTCTACTGTGAAATCTCCCCAGTTCATCAATGTTTTTCTGGTAGTGGAGCATTAGAGTGCACAGTGCCCCAGATGCTGCTACTTATTTCTGATAAGTCCTCTTAATTTTGGATGAACTAGCCTCTGCTGTCTTCTTTGCCGTTCACTCATCACTACGCTCATTCTACTATCTGGTTCATTCATAGCCTTCCCGCATCATTCAAATCATTACACAGATTTTAAACAAGGCCTGCTCAGTAGATTCCCCAAGCACTAAAATCCCACATCCTTACCACCTAGCACTTTGTTTCCAGCTACTCACTGTTAAAAATACAAATTGTATACATCCTCAGGAATAATTCACTCAGGAATTTAACTGCATGCTATCTTTTGGTTCACACTAGGTTCTCCACAGGATAGGCTCAGTGCACATGTTTCACCTGCCATACTATCTAACAATTGTGCCACAGATGCAGTTACATTCATTACTGAGTATCATACTGGTATGATGCTCGGCATGAATGCATTTATAAACATTGAGCAAATTATCTTTTTCAGTTGTCTTCCATCTATAATATTCACAGTTGGCCAGCCATGAGTTTACCGCCATCTGACATTGCAGTTGGCCTATGTAACAAAGGTATTCAGGCACAGTGCCAGCCAAATCATCATAGTTGGCATTGTGACTCTGGCCTATATTCAAGAAACACCAGAAACAGGAATCCATTCCTGCTGCAATTACCATGGCATGGGCAGGCAGGCCTAGTGGTCAGAGCCAGAGTCAGTCAGGTGCCAAGCCAAAGGACCGCGCCAGGGATAAGACATAGGAGCAGGGATCTGGAATAAGGCAGGAAAGCAGGAACTGGAAGTAGATGGGGGTCTGTGATAAGGAGGATAGGAACCAGGAGCAGGCAGGAATGCAAGGCTAAGGACTCAGGAAAGCAGAAGAGGTCCATAGTAGCAACCAGCCAGGGATTTCTCTAGTTGCTCAGACAATGCCCTGTACTGCTTCCTGGTGTATAGAGAGCTCCTCAGTCAATTGTGGGTGCTGGTGTTTCTCCCAATAAGGAGCTTCGGGGGGAAGGTTCACTTCTCTGGTTACTTAGATGAACTGCTGGGTGGTGGTCATGGCCTGATTACTGCCCAGTGCCTTGGGTTTGAGGTGTGCGATCCATCACACCTACTTTACTTCAGATCATGCTCAGCTCTTTGGTCCATATATTTTTGTAATGGCTTTTAAAATGAAATTAAATATTTCTACATATCCCATCAACCCATTCTTAATACATACATTCCCAAACAGTAACTTCTCCATCACATAAAATGTATGTGAGTATAAGGAAGGAATTCATCAAGCCAGGAGTATAACACATAAAATAAAAAACCACTAAAGAAATTTGTAACAGATCAGGATCTGTTGCTAAGATAACAATAAAACTTGCAGGTACTGATACTGAGTGTTACCTGTCTGTACATATTTAATTTCATTTTAAAAACCATTACAAAAATATTTGCACCAAAGAGCTGAGCGTGATCTGAAGCAAAGTAGGTGTGATGGAGCTGCCCAAAGTGAGTGTCACCTGGATCTGGGACCCCAAAACCACTCCCATGTCCCAATCCCCAGCCCCGCACCCGCACCCACACTCCGAACCCTTCATAGCTGTTCCTCCACCTAGGAACAGCAGGGACATGTCACCGCTTCCGGGGAGCCATGCGGAGTCAGGTAGGGAGACTGCCAGCCCCGTGCCAGCCTGACTGTAAACCAGACTTTCAATGAAGATCAGAAATGCTGGTTTATAGAGCTTTCCGGTTGGTAAAGTGGCAGATAACACAGCTTTTACTGTATTTAGCTGGGACTGAATTTGCATGCTAAACCCTGTGTGAACAGGCCAGGAATAGCTGTTCTGACAGCAAAGCAGTGTAAAAGGTACCCCAGGCTAGAGAGTTAAGGGGACACTGCTGTTCAACAGTCCAGATTGTACCCTGGGTAATGTCACACACTTCTGAAACGATATTGTTCCTAAACTGTAACAGAGCTATAAAATCTTGAATGGAGGTATAAAATCTGATACACAAAGAAAACACCACTGAAATTTTGATAGAAATAGTTAGTTGGGTTCTAAGCATGAAGGAAAAGCTGTAAAATCTAACTGATACCTAAAGTATGTTTTGTCTAAAGCCAAATTAACTTTTCTCTTCCTCATCACAGTCAATTGCCTTTTTTACAGATTCACAATAGATCAAGACTGCATCAGACAGTCTACAATGTATTCAAGTAGTTAATAATTGTGTTAGTGGGAAAAGAAGAGTTCTGAGACATTTTTAGTAAACCCCACAGACCTCTGTGTTGCACACACTTGTGGCTTAGCCCCAATCTCTCCCTTGTCCTTATGCACAAACACTGGATTTTTATTTTTTACTTTGACAAAATTCACTCTTTTATTCTGGAGGCATCTGCTCTGCCTTATGTGGTCCATATTCTGCATTGACTTATTCCCTGTGCACGCCACAAGTCCGTAGGATTGTACAAGTGTTAGATCCAGTTAGAATTTAGCCATATGTCTATATCCATAACTTTTCCTACCTATTCACCACCTCCATTCCAATTTTTATCATCCAGGGTTTTTCCAAGGTTGGTGTCTACTAGACTCATGTAAGGGTGCTTGGCCCCTGCCTCCTGAATACAAAGTTCATTATTTACATGATGTGCCTGATTCTTTTCACCAAACAACCTAGGGTGAGCACTTTTTTCTCACTAATCTGAATTTCTCCACATAGTAGTGAATTATGCTGTTGAATAAAATACTGAGATTTATGTACTTTTTAATAATTTCTAATAGTCATTCTTGTTAGCCAAATGGGCTCGTTTCCCCCTGGAGCTGCCCAATTACCCCAAGGAGGCACGGGAGTCTAGAAGACGGCTTCAAGTTCTTTATTGATCAGTCAGCTGAGTGGGTGTTCTCCTCGGCTAGTGCCAGAGAGAGAGAGACACACTTGCAAGCACAGAGCAAGCCTTTTTTATACACAGAAACAAACAACTTAGCGTGCATACATTCTGCTAACCTAAGGAATTTTAAGTTCCTTTCTAGGGGTAAATAGGATACATCTGTTGGACTTCCTTGATTGTTTATCTTGTGCAATGTATGGGAAAGCAGCTACTTGCGGGAAAACAGGATACATCTGGGATAATAGGCAAATAGTTGACCTTTGCTCTAACAGGATTTTCCCCCCTTAAAAGCATTTTGAGAGCTTTATGGCCCCCAATCCTCAGCTTTTACCGGCTGGTATAGTGCCATCATTTGTTGGTATACAATTTGATTAGTCATTCGTCGGATCAATGCAACTATGCAGGGGGCAAAGCAAGCTAGAATTAATAGGGTTATAATAAAAAGAGTACAACAAGGAGAAAACCTTTTCGAAGCCATCCTAGTTGCGGTAGCCAGGATGTAAACCAGTCCATATTCCACCCTCCCCAGGTCTGAACTGGGACATGGGCTAACTTTCTCATTTCCTTCGTTAGCTGTTTTACCGCTTTTCCATTATCGTCGATTTGTAAACAGCAATTAGACTCATTTAATTTTGCACAAACCCCTCCTTCCTCTGCTAGTAAATAATCAAGGACTATATGGTGCTGATAGATTGCATTCCTCATTTGGGTTGATTGATCGGCCAAGAGATCGAGAGCTGTGGCTGTTTGGTTAGTTAGGATTTCCAAAACAGCCTGTAACCTGATTATTCAATTTAGGTTATAAATAGGTTCTCTGGCCCCAGATATTAACTCATTAGGGTTCCAAGTGGCCGGTCCATAGTGTTGTATAATCCTCTCAGGGGGCCACTCCTGATCTCCCCATGTTTGGGAGCTTCCGGCGGCCAAGGTGGAGTCCACGAACCGCCTTTCCCTAATCAAATCGTCATACACCTTAATTCCCAATTTATTTCCCTGCACCTGGGGTAATAGAAAGAACAAGGGTCTAATATAGCCGATGTAACATATTCCTGACCAATTTGGAGGCAGTCTTCGGTAGGCATAGGACCCACAGGTCCAATAATGGCCTTTCAGGGCCCAAGTTCCACTAGCAAAGGGACCATTCCAGGTCTCAGAGTCCTCTGGTTGTTCAAAATATAAATAAGTACCTGGCCCTAAAGGTCCCCCCACAAGCCCATCACTGTAACTGTACGAGTCGCAATAATTACATTTCCACGCCCCAGCTCCCGTCTTCCAGACACAATCGCAGCCCCATTTTGGCTGATTGGTGCTAGACCAGAACTGTCTAAAACCTTCGACCCGGGTCCCATTATGATGCTGCTATGCCCACTGATACCACCGCACCACATGGTCCTTACTAGTGGTATTGTCTTGCTGGCAACTTAAAGATAGGGCATCAAAGAACCTATCCTGTCCTACCGCCTTGCAACCTTCGCCTTTAGGTTGCTGGTAGGAACATTTCACCCAACTATTATTGGTAAGTTTCACATGGGTGTGGTTCCATCGCCCTTGATATTTAGGACAGTCATACGGGCGACAGTAGGGATCCCAGCAATCAAATCCTCGGGATAGAGTCCACTCACACCTACTTTCTCCCACGTACACTCCCTCCTGTCTCGTTTGATTAAGGCAGAGAATACCCATTCCAGCAGAATAGAGTCGCCAGGGACTACCATCCTCAGTCCAAACTCCTGTTCCATTGTGGACTATACTTAAATTACTGAGCCACCATTTAGGTTGCACTGGTTGGGCTACCCAAGGCCATTCATTTAATTCCCCTGGGCCTCCACACACCCAACAGTTACTGAGATTAAAAGAGTTTGCTATTGTTTCCCCCAGTTGTAAAAACCTATTTTCCCAACCATAATAGTGATGGAAGTACATAAACAGAAATATTAACAATAACTTCATTATCTTTTCCTAAACAATTCCTTCAGTCCGTCCAGTTGTTGGTATTCCCAGGTGGAGTCTTCACCTGTGCCACCCCGGGCATCCGGAGCCGGGGCGGGCAGAGGGCTGGTGTCCTCTTCCGCTGGATCAATCTCCAGGTTTAGGGCTCAGAAACCGCTTTACCCAGGTATGGTGCGTCCATTTGTCACTCCCAAGAATTTTAATTGCAGCTTGGCTAATGAGCGAAACAGTATATGGGCCTTCCCACCGTAGTGTGAGGGGGTCATGTTTCCACTTCTTGACAAGGACCTGATCACCGATCTGGAACGGGTGCACGGGCTGATCCAAGGGAAGGGCCTGAAAAGGCACCGCGTATCTATGTAACTGTAACAAGACAGATTGCAGCCCAGAGACCTGTTTCCATAAGGAGTCCTTCCCCATTTCCCAGTTTACATCCTCCCGGAACCCCGGGATAAGGATTCGGGGAGGGAACCCGAAGACCAGTTCAAAGGGTTAAAGCTTAAGACCCTTACGCGGGGCCCTCCGAATGCGGGTAAGGGCGAGCGGTAGCGCATCAAGCCACTTTAAACTAGACTCTGTGCATAGTTTAGTGAGGGTATCCTTGAGAGTTCTATTCATTCATTCTACCTGACCCGAGCTTTGCGGCCTCCAGGGTGTATGCAACTTCCATTGTATACCGAGTGCCTGGGACACTTGTTGGACCACTCATGAGGTAAAGTGGCTTCCCTGATCAGACTCAATCGTTTCGGGGAGATGGAATCGGGGAAGTATTTCATGCAACAGGGTCTTAGTAACAGCCCGGGCCTGATAGTGCCGGGTGGGGTAACACTACCCATCCGGTAAGCTGGTCCACAAATACGAGTAGGTATATATAGCCCCTGCAAGGGGGCATTTCTGCAAAGTCAACTTGCCACTTTTGGAAAGGGAATGTGGCCCAGGGCCAGCCTCCCATTGGGGCGGAAGGGCCACATCCCTTTTGGTTGGTTCGTTGACAAACAGGGCAATTACTAACAATTCTCTGGGCTTTCATGTGCATGCCCAGCCCCTTAAGGGATCGGGTGGCCAAATCAACCATTACCCCCGACCCCATATGTCCCTTTTTATGTATGTGCCGAAGAATTTCCTGAAGCACTGGTCGGGGGACAAAAATCTCTCCCCCCCTCCCCCACCGGGTCAACTTTTCAGCCTCCTGTACAAGGAGAGCGGTTGCTGCAAGGGCCCGTAAACAGGCAGGCCACCCCTTGGCGACAGGGTCCAACACCTTTGAGTAGTATCCAATGGTTCGCCAGGTTGGTCCCGACCTTTGGCACAGAACTCCAGCAGCCACCCCTCCCCTCTCATGAACGTATAGAGTGAATGGCCTCCGAGGGTCTGGGAGGGCTAGAGCAGGGGGCTGAACCAAGGCTTCTTTTAGCTCTCGAAATGCTTTTTCCATCTCTTTGGTCCACGTCCAATGGAGCAGACCTTCTTTAGTTAAGGATTCATATAATGGTTTGGCTCTTCCCCCGTAGTCAGGGATCCAGAGCCGACAAAAGCCAGTCAATCCCAGAAAAGCCCTTAATTCTCGGGGGCTCCGGGGTTGAGGGCTATTAAGTATAACCTGGATTCTTTCTTTACCCAGACTACGACTTCCTTGGCACAAATGATACCCGAGAAAAGTGACCTGCTGCCTAACCAGTTGCGCTTTTTCCTTTGAGACCTTATACCCCTGTGCCCCAAGGTAATTAAGGAGCTCTATAGTCTGCTCTTTACAGGCTGCCTCTGTTTTAGTACTTAAGAGCAAATCATCGCAATACTGGACTATATTACTTGAAGGGTGTTTAGCCAGGAATGGGGCGAGGTCCCTTCTTAACTGGGCTGCCAAAAATCTCGGGTGCACAGGTGAGTCCTTGTGGGACAACGGTCCAAAGGTATTGAGCTTTGTAGTGGGTATCTGGGTCCTCCCACTTGAAGGCAAACAGTCTCTGAGACTCCAAATCAAGGGGGATGGAAAAGAAGGCATCTTTTAAATCTATGACAGAGAACCAACTGTGATTTTTGGGAACTTGGCCCAGAATAGTATGGGGATTCGGGACAACTGGATAGGGGGCTTCTATTAACTTATTAATCTGTCTTAGGTCCTGAACCAACCGATACTGCCCATTAGGTTTAGGCACCCCCATTATCGGAGTGTTGTATGGGGACGTGCCTTCCCTGAGCCACCCGCACTGCAGAAACTTTTGAATCAGAGGTTTTAACCCGATTCTAGTGGTCAGCTTAAGAGGGTATTGCCGAATTCGGACCGGGCTGCTTCCTTCCTTAAGGGAAATATGCACTGGTGAAGCATTCCGGGCCCGAGCAACGCCTCCCTCCTCTGCCCAAACCTCAAGGTTAACCCCTGACAGCTGGCTTTCTTCACTCCTCCCTTGGCATTCCGGGGAGTGATTTCCAGCGCTTATCAGGGCCATCTGGTAATTGGAGGATTGCTGTTTAGGAAGTCTAACTTCCATAGTCCCTTTGTTGAACAAGATCTTCACCTGCAGTTTAGCAAGGATATCTCGTCCAAGCAGCGCGATGGGGCAAGAGGGGCTGCAAACAAACTGGTGGGAAATTTGATGGTCCCCTATTTTCACTAGGAGAGGCAAAGTTTTTTCCAAAGCTGTAGTTTGTCCCTCTATCCCTTGGACCATGGCACGTCCCCGAGCTCTACCTCGGGGAGCCTTATTAAGGGGGAGCAAACTAAGAGTGGCCCCAGTATCAATAAGGGCTTCAATTGGGCGGCCTTCCACTTTAATTTTTACCGTGGGATCCAGGCTGGCAGCTTGTGCTGTCAGGAGGGGCCGCTGGGTCCCCCGGCCCCCCTATGGGGAAGACCCCTCCCCTGAACATCCTGTACTGTTGTAGAGGATGAGAAGGGACGGGGTTTTATATGTACGTTCCTTTCCCATGGCCTGTTGCCGGGGGCATTCATTCTTCCAGTGCCCCTCTTCCCTACAGATAGCGCAGTGATTTCGACCCAGGCGGGGGCCCTGCCCCTTCCCTGGTGGCCCTGGCCGTCCCTTAACTTTGTCCCCCCTTTCTTCATATCCTTCCCTTAGGGCCATGGCTAAAACGCGGGCCCCTTTCTTCTGAGAATGGGGGATTCTGTTGCTTCCAATTATATAGATCACTAGTGGTAAAGGGAACATATACCATAGTGAGATTGCCCTCAGGGGCTACAGTTTCCCGCAGTGGACACAAATAATTCTGTTGCAGGGGCCCTTGGAGTACCGGGCCACCCTTGCTCGATGAGCTAATAAGGGTAAACCGAATATCCCCAGGGTTATAGTCAGATGACACGTTCCACTACTCCTCGGAGCTCTGACCTATCACAGGGCCAGTCTTGCTCCTGGTGCAATTAGACACCGAGGAGCTCAGAGAAGTTGGAGGGGACTCCCGTTTGGTAGAGCCCTGGTGGCTTAGCTCACCCCTTTCAGCTGAGGCATTATCCTCAGAGGAGGGGAGGGCTTTCAATTGAGGGTGCCAGAACCGGGAGGCCAGGATACAAAGTGGGAGGGGGCATAGGATCGGGGCAGAAGGAATCGCAGTCGGCGGACAAGATTTCTTAACAGGGGGACAGGGTTTCCTAACAGGGGCACGGGCCATTAAGGTCTTAATAGTTTGTGATCTACATTTCTGCAACCATGGGGGAGGATTGGCCACGAGGTCCTGCCAAATATCTATATAGGGATATTGGTCCCAATGCCCATCCCGGGTCACAATGCTATGTACTGCTTGTACAATCCCTGGTTTGAGCGTCCCTCCCTCGGGCCATTCCACCCCTAATGTCGTCCATTCAAGAGTACAGAATTTTACAAGATTGTCTTTACATAATACAATTCCATAATCAGCCTGGCGTCTAAACGCATTCCAGTTATCCAACATACATCCCAGGGGTGTCCCGGAGAAGGTGCTTTGTCCGGACCCCATTATGCTTTACCCAGAGTTTTTCGAGACAGAGGTATCAAGTGGGGGAAGGGGTAGGGATCAGATATCCACTGGGTCACGAGGTTCGGCTGACCCCCCTTGCAATCAAGATATCCTGGTCACCGGGTTTCCCCTCGCAGGAGTCTTGGGGCGGCTGAAGTCAGCTTAAGCCTCAGACCTGTCAGCGGCACTCATTCATCTTTCACATAGATCCTTTAATCAGTTACAATCTCGGTTTCCAACACACCATTAAGAGGAGAAACAAGATTACCCCTCCCAGAAACAAGAGTAATCCCTGAGGTTGCTCCAAGTCCCAATAATTGTTAAAAACGGCCCATGGACTTGTGGAGTTAGTTACGTTACTCATTGGCCGTCATTTGCTTACCCTTTAACCAAAAACACAACAACAAGACATTTACAAAGCTACAATGATGTTAACATACCTTCCCATATACAGGCTGCCTAGAGGATTTCCACCGTCCAACCCACACCTCGGGGGCGTTATTCCTCAAACCCAGGAGGTAAACGCACTTACCGCCCGAAGTGGCCGCATCCGGCAGTCAGACTTCCCCTTCTTCTGAACCCGTCTTGCTTCCGTATCCTTCAGAGTTCTCTTCAGAGAGGACGCAGCCGCCCCGGCCGATTGTGACGATCCGAGGCCCGAGCAAACCAACAGCTCGAGGTGGCCACTCCTCGGAATCGCCCTCGGCCGTCGGTCAGTGCCCTCTACAGGGAGAGAAGTCCCGGCGGAGTCGCCATTGTTAGCCAAATGGGCTCGTTTCCCCCTGGAGCTGCCCAATTACCCCAAGGGGGCACGGGAGTCTAGAAGACGGCTTCAAGTTCTTTATTGATCAGTCAGCTGAGTGGGTGTTCTCCTCAGCTAGTGCCAGAGAGAGAGACACACTTGCAAGCACAGAGCAAGCCTTTTTTATACACAGAAACAAACAACTTAGCGTGCATACATTCTGCTAACCTAAGGAATTTTAAGTTCCTTTCTAGGGGTAAATAGGATACATCTGTTGGACTTCCTTGATTGTTTATCTTGTGCAATGTATGGGAAAGCAGCTACTTGCGGGAAAACAGGATACATCTGGGATAATAGGCAAATAATTGACCTTTGCTCTAACATTCTGAAGATGAGGCAATACAGTGGAGATGATTTTGCATTAATTGCATAATGCATAGCTTTTTATATTTCATTATATTTCATTGATATATTCAGTTCAGTATCTCTGTACTTTTTTGTGTGTGTCCCATTTTTATTTTGTTGTGCAGTTTTTTTGCAGGGAGCCATCACAGCTTGAGTTCTGAATTTCTCAGGTCTCCCAGACAAAGCCGGGCCAATATTGTGATGTTCTAAGTGTCATGGTGAGGTGTGCAGCATTATGAAAATTAGGTGAACATGGATTTCTTAAGATCTCCTCTCTCCTTCTCTCTCAAGTGCTGCAGAGAAGTAAAGGAAACACACTGCTCTGCAGTTAAGTTTTCGTGTAGGGGCAACTGTCATAAGCAACAACAACAAAATTGTTAACATTGTCTAGCATTGAATGGCAATATATGATGTTCCATAAAGCTTCTTTTATTCTTAGAGGAACTGCTTAGAATGTATGAACAATTCTTTATAGCTCAACAGTAATGGAGTTGCAACAAGAATAGTACATTTTACAGTTTGTGCAAGTAGCTTTGCTAAATGCATGCTGAAAAGTGAAGCAGCGAGGATGTATTCTGTGGGCAAACTACGTTTCATCTCAGGGCTCTTACCCTGATGAAATATTTTCAGTAAATCACAGTCTTTATGCTGTCCTTGGGTCTTCTGCAATCTCAGCTGACACTGCTGCATAATGAACATTGATCTCTATTTGGTATTCAAAAAGAGGGAACACTTGGCTTCTGACTTGATAATAAACAGTGTCTAATTTAATACGTTTATTTTAGATAAAACTACAATCTCTGCCACAATTTGACATACTTTTCCATGTTTTTAAAGTAACAAAAGATGCCGTGGATAAGATAATGCAACTGTAGTTTCTTCCTAATACTACTACCCCCAAATGCCTCCACAATTTGCAGCACCGTTCAACATCCAGAGAACGAAAGCTATTTAATCACTCACCATATGAATTGTAAATCCAGTCCTATAATAGTACCACATGGTAGAAAGAAAGAAAGACCACTACACCCTTAAAAATCCCCAAACTTATTTTACAACAGTGAAGAGTGACATGTCTATTCTAAAGTGTGAACATCTTTTATATCACTAACAATTTTCCACCCCATCACATCTCATTAGTGTTCTGCTTCACTAATGCCTTGTGACAGAAAAGTCACTAATATGCAGAGGTGTTTTCATATTGTATCTGCTAAATAAATGAAATCATCTGATAAAACAATACTAATATTATATGATGGGAAATCACTCATAAAATTAGATGGGCCTGAAAGGTTATGGAAAGCCACCTGAGGAAGTCAACCTGGGTTTTAGGAGAATCAATTAGTCCAAGCCAGCTCACGTGTGTAGTAAGAAGAAGGAGGAACTGAGAGTTGAATTTCAGTTATATCTTTATAAATCAGGAATAAATCTATTGGTTTTAGTGGAACTGCTGTAGATCTACAGATGTATAATTGGAGCCTTGTCTACACTTAGGATATAACTCCAGTTCAGCAGTTGGTTTAGTTGCACTAGTGCTGACCCCTAAGTGTAGATAAGGATATGCAAGAGATTTTGAGGGTTAACCCCAGTTTCCAGCCACACTTATTGCTCAACTGGGGATTTTCCTGACTGTGGACTAGGCATGGAAAAGAATGTAGTATATAGAGTTAGATTCTGTACTCGTTTCCAAAGATATAAATCTGGAGTGACTCCAGTGAAGTCAGTGGTGGAACACCAGTGAAAAACCAATGCAAACAAAATGAGTTCAATATCAGATGTAAGATTTTCATTGCTTTAGATGTTCACTGTTTTCCAACATACTAAATTCTTTTAAGGCTTTATAAAAATAATTTAAAGGCAACTCAGAGTGCATAGTCTAATAATTTTGCAAAGGTATCTTATGCTCAGCTTTTTCTTTGCACATTGCACAGATGTACAATGACTTGATTGAAAACTCAAGTTTCATGTTTTTGTGATGTCTCATGGGGAGTAAATTTCTGCTTCCAATTTCATGTAGGACACAAAATGTTTTTTTTAGAAATGTCCTTAAGTATCTCATATTTATGGCTTGAATAAGATGCATATTTTGTGTTTCTCAGCTGGAAATTTATAACACAATATGCTTGACACTGTGGAAAATTTCAGATATATGTAAAGAAATGGTGATAGAGACCAATTAAAGGAGAACCAAGTTCCAAAGTATCCCTGAACAGCAGTTCAGAGAGATGTTGACTAACAATAGAAAAGACAACAAAACGGAAGGTCAGAATAGCATAGTGAGAGTAGAAATAAGGGATTTTTTTCTAGGGAACTGGATATGCATTCACTGAGGTCTTCATTCTTTTCTTTCTAACAATAGAGTAAATCAAGTGCAACTCTATTGCAACCAATGGAGTTACACCAGTGTGAATTCAGACTGAAATCCATGTTGTTTTGAAATCCCATTGACTTTATATGGCCTGATAACATATTACCATTGTTAACATTTGTTGCTATGCAAGCTAAAGAACTCATTTCATAATTATGCCATTGCAGCCCACTTAAACTCAGGGCTTGTCTACACTACCCGCCAGATCGGCGGGCAGCAATCGATCCAGCGGGGGTCGATTTATCGCGTCTAGTATAGATGCGATGAATCAACCGCTGAGCGCTCTCCTGTCAACTCTGGTACTCCACCAGAATGAGGAGCGCAAGCGAAGTCGACATGAGAGTGTCAGCTGTTGACTTACCGCAGTGAAGACACCGCGATAAGTAGATCTAAGTATGTCGACTTCAGCTACGCTATTCACGTAGCTGAAGTTGCTTATCTTTGATCGACCCTGCGCGGTAGTGTTGACAAGCCCTCAGTGTGGCTAAAAGGGTCTAACCAAGAATAGAAACTGACCCACCTTCCAAAAGATATTCAAACCCCATGACTGATGAGTATCACCTGATTTTCTCTGAAGACCAAGGAGAAATTTTTCCTGAAGGTCCAAGATTACAAAAATTAGACACATGAATTATAATTGTCCACTGAAGGATTTTTTTTCACCATACTTTGAGCATCTGGTACTAGCCTCCACTGGTCTGAGCCAGTCTTTCTTCATTATATGCATTATTGGGGGGTTAAGCTTTATCTGAATGTAGCTACCAACTACTGCATAATATGGCATACTTAGTGGATAATTTAATACCAAAAAACAACCAAAATAATGTTGGGTCATATATTTAAGAGTTATTCATTATGGCTGAAATTCATTTCTATGCAGATGGCCAGTACAAATCCCACTATTTGCCAATTAAATCCCACTTAAGTACTACAGTGCTTGCCCTCTGCACAGGATTTAATTTCACCCAGTGTTACTGTTCAACAATGTGCCAGATACATCATAAAACAAAACTAAATGTAGTTATTTTGGGGACTCAATAAACCCTCCCAAACTTGTGATGCATGGTGTCGTTGCTGCAGTCTATCGGGGCAGAGCAGACCTCTTGTATGAGATGATTGGAATAAAGGAGGATCATAATGCCCATTGTGAGCGTTCTTTTCAGTTAAATATTTTGCTTATCCAATCTAGCGGCTTGCCCGTAGTTATAGGAATTCAGTAAATATCCCTACAGCTATTTCCCCTTCCCTGCCTCCCTCTTTTTGCCTCCTATTGATGAGGAATATTGTTGATCTGTTAAAATTGAAATAATGCAAAGTCTCTGTATTGTCTGCCAATTCTGACCACCCCCCACTGTGTCTAGTCCTGATCTCAGTTAAGTGATTCTTCAGGCTTAGTGAGCACAAGCATAATAGGCATACGGAAAGGGAAGTCCACCTTTTCCCTGCCAACCTCTAGGTGCATGATCTTCAGGTTCAAATCCACGGAGAACAACTTTCTATAGCTCTGTCAGAGGCCCCCCTCCATTTAAATAATTGTGCTCTTCTCCCAAAGGTGATGGCTAACATCCTAAAATTGTCAGCGTTGTAACTAGAAAAGGAAGAAAATGTAGTGAGAAGGTAGTGAATTTTGACCAAGCAGAGAACTGAATTAATAACAGTTATTAATAATTTTCATTCCAAAATCTTCAAAGCACACTAGCCCCATAGTAAAGTGGTGAATGGATTCTACTGAGAGGGGAGGAATCAGATAATCCCCTATTGAAGAGATCTGCTGACAACCAGCTGGGGAAGGAGATAGGAGCAAAAGGGCACACCATTAACACAATAATTTCTAATTATGGCAAAATTCAGAAAACGTGGCATGAATCTGGAGGGCAGTGATTCTGTTATGCATTGGTAATTTACACCCCATCTGAGATATAAAACATATGTACCAGATCCCCATATACAGCCAAGCTCCATTCCATGCAGATTAGGGTCAGAGAAAAGGAAGGTCTCAATCATTTCCATTCACCTGGTCCTTAGGACAACTGGAGCCTTTGGGGTCCTGGAGTTACTTAGAGCAGTCTCAGTGCCTCCACTTTTGGGCATCCATCTTTACATACCTAGCTCCAAATATTTCAGGATCATGTGTCTCAACTTAGATACCTGAATTCCAAATGATTCATAATCACCTCTCTTCATCTTTACTAAAGTGACCGGATTTTCAAAGTTGCCAGGCACCTGGAGGTCCCACTGGCCTCACTGGGAGTTGAGAGTGATCAGTTTTTGGGTTCCCAAATGGAGTCTTCAAGGGCCTGTATAACAATGCGGCCTTTGGTGGGACACTACTGAGAGTATCAATTCAGGACAAATTGCTTAGAGCAGGGCAGTCACAGCTCAAGGCTGGGGTCCTTTGCACACCAAACCAGCCAAACAGAGAGGACTTCGGTTTTACCCCACTGGCTAACCAGAAGTCATACAAGCAATTCCCTTACACACTCCAGTTTCCTAGTATTACCACCAGCACCGCTTCTTATGGGAATGAATGGTTATGAAAACCAATACCCCAGTAAAAGAAAAAAGGTTCTCCCAGTCCCAAAGGACCAAGCCCCAGACCCAGGTCAATATACAAGTTAGATCTTACCCACAAATCACGTTGTTGCCAATCCTTTAGAATCTAAAATCTAAAGATTTATTCATAAAAAGAAAGAAATATAGATGAGAGTTAAAATTGGTTAAATAGAATTAATTACATTCAGTAATGGAAAAGTTCTTGGCTCAGGCTTGTAGCAGTGATGGAATAAACTGCAGGCTCAAATCAAGTTTCTGGAGTACATCCACAGCTTGGATGGGTCATTCAGTCCTTTGTTCAGAGTTTCAGTGTAGCAAAGTTCCTCCAGAGGTAAGAAGCAGAATTGAAGACCAGATGGAGGAGATGCAGCTTCCTTTTATAGTCCTTTTGCCATGTGGCTTGTGCTTCCTTTGTTCCAAACACAAGCTATCCAGCACATGGCATGGAAAAATCTTAGCGTTCTGTCTATAGGCATGTCCCCGCATGCCTTGCTGAGTCACAAGATGTATCTGCCTTCTCTCAATGGGTCAGTTGTATAGCTGATGGTCCTTAATGGGCCATCAAGCAGGCCAGGCAGTGCTGATGCCAAACTATGTGGGGTGTCACCCAGAAGCACAGCACAAGTTTGAAATATAGACAGTATAGAGCCAATACTTATAACTTTAAATACAGAAATGATACATGCATACAGATAGCATAATCATAACCAGCAAATCATAACCTTTTCATAGACACCTTACTTGACCTCCTTTGTACAAGATTTGGTGCCACTATAGGACCTTGGTTGCAACAGTGATCTATATGGTCACAGTTCATGTTAATAACGTCACAGCCTGATGATCAGAGTTGCTGTGCACTCACAACTCCAATTAAAGTTAATGAGAGCTATGGATGGTCAACACCTTTAAAATCAGGCCTTACATATATCAAGTTGGACACTCAAAAACTAAGACACCCAAAATTGGAGGCTACTCTTGAGAATTTGGGCCTGAGTGACTCATCCACGGTCACCCAATGGCCAAGTAGAATCATGGGAAATATGGCATAGGGTCTGCTAAACATCAGATAAGCAAATGTCCAGTGGGAATTAGAACTTCGTCTGAGCTTCTAAGCAGAATTGGTCAAACATTAATTTGTCATATACAATTATCCTGTGAATTTTACTGTTATGCGTTGAACAAATTATTTGATAAAATAATATTATTGAATTAATATTTTTCCAATATTTTCCCCAGTATTTTTCAATTAATAGTTTTTTTCCAAACAGCTTTATAGCTGGTCATATATTGTTAGTGGAATAATTTATTCAAAGATTAATAGGAAAATCCAGTGAATTCAGTGAATAATTGGCTATAAGTAGGAAACCAGAATGATATTCATGCATTATGTGGTTTCTCACACTCCAAAGGTTGATGATGCTGTTGAAATCATAATCCAGTAACAGCAGTAGAATAACACAAAGTCTCAGAGAGAAAAGACAGAGCATGTCTGGCAGGACACAGAAGCATTAGAATGCAGAACACTGCTGCCATGTGAAGTGAAGCAGCAGGTCTGGGATTCTCCTTCCCCAAGCCCACTAGAGACTGTGTAGGTCACAGAGGAAACATGTTCAAAGAGGTGGCCAGCAGATGTTTCCCTCTCACGCCAATCTTTCTGGCTGATTCACTGAATGAGATTTAGCAGGTGGAGGAATGCAATCGTGTCACTCCCCCCATCATTAAGGTGCATATGGGCAGCTGCTAATAGGGGAAGAAGGATCACTCAGAATTCAACAAAGCTGAAAGAAAGGCTCCTGTATGGATGAGGATATGTGAAAGAATACACTGTCTTCCACATTCATGCACCACTGGGGATAAAATGGCATCCTTTGCTTCATGGTAAGAGGGAACGGACCCCACCTTAACTGACTACAAAAAACAGTTCACTTTTCTATTCAGAAAACTGGATTTAACTCCCTAAGAGTTGTGGAGTTCTTGTCACAACTGAACCAAATTCAGATCTAGTGTCAGTAGATTCAACTTCATACGTATCTCAACAGAGGGTCCTGTGGCACCTTTAAGACTAACAGAAGTATTGGGAGCATAAGCTTTCGTGGGTAAGAACCTCACTTCTTCAGATGCAAGTAATGGAAATCTCCAGAGGCAGGTATAAATCCGTATGGAGATAACGAGGTTAGTTCAATCAGGGAGGGTGAGGTGATCACCCTCCCTGATTGTACTAACCTCGTTATCTCCATACTGATTTATACCTGCCTCTGGAGATTTCCATTACTTGCATCTGAAGAAGTGAGGTTCTTACCCACGAAAGCTTATGCTCCCAATACTTCTGTTAGTCTTAAAGGTGCCACAGGACCCTCTGTTGCTTTTTACAGATTCAGACTAACACGGCTACCCCTCTGATACTTGATACGTATCTCAGTACTTATTTGCCTCCTGTCCCCCATCTCCACAGTGATTAACCACTTCCAGAATTGGATGTATCCTCACAACTGCCCTGTAACATCAGCATTTTATAGATGGGGACAGTGAGGCACAAAGAGACTAAGTGATTTGCCCAAGGTCACACAAGATGTTTGAGGCAGAACTGAGAATTAAGCCCAGGTCTCCTATGCAAATCCTAGTGAAGTGCCTTAACCACAAGCTCATTTTTACTTCCTTATAAGCGTCCATGGAATTGCTCCACTAGGACTAAATTTGTTCCAATAAGAGGTTTTAGGGCTCAATGCAATAATGATGGCTGATCAAATAACCTATTGCTCCTTAAATATGCTCGTAAAAATAGCAGCTGATTCTTCAGTAACAATCCCTAATACTGCAACTTGGTACGATGGTATTTTTGGCTTTACGATAAGGTACTGTAGTATTTTTCTGGGCATGATTACAATCAGCGTGTGGCACAACCAAGATACCTTATTCAAAGTTAGCTGGAACAAAATAACAGAAAGGAAGAGAGAATTAAGGACAAAAATACTTTAATAAAATAATCATAAAGATATTGTTTTCTTGTCAATGTCACATTTAATTGCATGGAATCATTACTCTTCTCTCACTCAGTTAAACCCGACAGCTGGAAATGTTGCCCTCCATGTGATTCTGAATTCCCTAACTGTACGTTTAAGAGCTGATGGCTCGAATTCTGTTCTCAGCTACAAATTCTGCTCTTGGCTGCCTTCAGCTATGTGGAGTTACTCCCGATATATAGGGGGGCAGCTGATAGGAGAATTTGTACTTCACATTTTGAACACTTATAGCTGAGAAAAGGCCTTATCATGGCATAATGAAAACAATAAGGACTAGAAACCCATTTACAGGGCTATTAGCTAAGAACCTTCTTGGTGGCTTGTGGGCTTGGCAATGGGAGACAGAGCTTTTCACCCCAAGGCCACTGGTTCAGAATTCATCCCAGTGTGTTAGTGAATGAACACTGATACCATCTGTTGACTGCAGTCTATGTAAAATGAATGCCTCTCAATCAAGTTCCCAGTGCACAGGTGGCTACATAAAACAAAATCACCATTGCTGTTGGCATTTGTTGGCAGTCGCTCTTGGTTTTAATTTGTGCTGGGACAATCTCTGGGATGATAAACACCCCCCTTGAAAGAGGGCTACCTTCCAATTGAGTGGTTGCATGTGTGGTGGTTAGGGTGGTGGATTCTCAGGTGTTGAGAGACAGAGTGTCTTCTCTTTAAAGGGTGGTTATAACAACTGTGTCACTTTCGTGATCACCCAAACATGCCTGAGAAGTTTGAACAACGCAGCCACATGCTGGGAACATGGAGATATGTTGTGGGAGGGGTTATGTTGTGGGGCTTTGTGTCCCTCAATCCCTGTGGCAGAACACAGTGGGAGACAAGAAATTGTCATTCTTTGGCGGACACCAAAACTGAGATGTTAGTTCTCAATTCCTTTGGTTTTGTCTGTAAGCTTTTCTTAGGAAAGAGAACGTCAGTGGGAAGCCATCGGTTTGATCAACATGTCAGGAACTGAACTAGGGATCTCCAGAGAATAAAAGCATGAGCTGATACAGCTTAAGCTAAAGAGCCGAGGCACCTTGCAGGTGAGGCTGTAACAGACTCCTGGCCTCTGAAAACTGGCACAAAGAGGGACCAGTAACACACTCTCACTACTAGATTATGTAAACAAGAAAGGATCCTGGTCTTCATTTCATGCTAATTAATGTCAGGGTAGTGCTCTGCAAAGTTGCAACAATTAATGGTTTGATAACAGATGTCACCCCTGACTCTGTATGAATCACTGAATCCTGACTGGTGGTGGTTGGATATGATTATTATTATTATTTGTATCCTGGTAGCACCTAATGGCCCTGACTAAGATCAAGGCCCTATTATCCTAGGCACTGTACAAACAGAGAGTAAAAGACAGTCCCTGCTCCAAAGAGCTTACAATCTAAATAATTCAGTGCAGCCTATACTGGATAACTGTCCCCAGAGCATACTAGATAACTTTTCTCTACCTGAATCCCTGTCTTAAGTGAACAAAACCATTTGTGTTTTACAAACTTGTAGCGTGTGAAGCTCCTTCCTATGGTTAATGATTCTTGCTAATGCTCACATACTATAAGACAAATAAATTCTTCACTCCAGTCCACACTGTACTTTGAGTATTCCATTCCTGCTCTGTTGCATTGTCCCTATTCTGCAACTTCAGCTGCATAATTCTGCACTTATTTCACATGTAGGATTCCCATTTGTCCTGTGCTTGAATTTAATAACGATTTGAGATTGTCAAATAAACTCCAATGAAATTATTTAATCAAAGATTATCAATTAGAGATTAGTACAGCACTATACAGAATACAGGAAGAATAGAGATGCTGCCACCCATAGTGAAAGGTAATAAGCTGGCCTCTGTATCTCTCTCCTCCATACGTGGTAGGATGCTGGCAATTTGCACTCCCCAACCTAACGTCCAACACCTGTCTTTTTTATAGGATATGAGACATAGAAACCCCCTTTTTTGAGGGAAAAATACTTTACCATGGTTACATTTACTATGTGTTCTGTTTTTCAAATTACTGATGAAATTTCTTTTTATGGTCCTCAGTTTACTTGATTCATGAGTAAAAAGAAATCTCTAATCTGGTCATTGTTACTAATGGCTATGAAAAGTGACAGTTCTTAATGAGTTAAAAAATCTTTCAATGGGTCATTGTTTCAGCTGTTGTTGAACTCACCTGTAATAACAATTATTCCATATCAATCATCCATTCCATTAACAGAAAAGATCCGCCATAACAAGTATCCCTTATCAATCACCCAGTTTTATCTATTGTAGTAGTTTGAGGGGGTCTTTTCTCTGGACACGTGGATTCCCACAGACTTGAAGATGCTGAGGATAATTAGATACAGGCCAACACTCGGTCATATAAAATTCCTGAATATCAGTCACTCACATGTTAAGAAGCAATGCTCTGGGTCTTAGAATTCAAATGCACTCTTTGCTAATACCAGAAAGATTTTGGAAGAATAGTTAATATGTAAATGAATGTCATATACAGGAAAAAGAGGACTTAAAGGGTGAATATTTACTAACAGGTACTAACATACTGATGACAAAGAGAGGTACATGCACAGAACAAATTTTGTACATGTAACAACCATCCACCGAGCAGATCACTGAGAAGGAGTCTGCTCTTCTTTTCTCTCTCTTTTTTTTTTTAAAGTTACTTGCTCAAGTTACGTTTAGAAATAACCACTAAAGGTGAAAGACTGGTGTAAAACTAAATAGCCATCTATCTTGTTCAAAATTCCCAATGCAAAGAGCAATGGCAAAGGTGATGGAGCCACTGAAAGAGCAATGAAATATTGTATTGTCCCCCTTGGTGCATAATGAACAACTGTAAATGCATACAAAATGGCCTGGAAAGTGTGAGTTGATTAGTAAGAGGAAATTCAGTGTAATTTTAGTAATGAAAAAGGAGATCAGGAAATAGCATTGAAAAGAATAAGTTTAATTGCGTATAATTACTTCATGTATATTTCAATCAGAAAAAGGAAAGGGAGCATACTAAATAATGCTGGTATGGCATTTACTCTAGGATGATTTTCCTAAACAAAAGGCTGAATTTTGTATATTGCCTTTGAATAAAATAAAGATAATACAGGTTCACTGTAGCTGCCTATGAGGACGATTATGCAAAGCTTTTTGATTGTGATGGGCCTAATATGCTGTTTCTTCTATTTCTGTCCTTACTAAAGTTACTTGTTCTCATTCTTCATGACTTGCATCTTTACATCTGTACAAAGTGAGTTTAAAATGCTGCCATTATGATCTGTTAGCATTTTACATTCATTTTGCCAAGGAGTAAATGACTACACAAGGTGCAAGGCAGAAGAGAATCTGTCCCATTGTTGTTTAACACATAATTGCTACTATCTGTCACAATCCACAGTTATTAGATGCTACAAATAGTAGCATCAATTACTTTTGTGGTAAATTGAACAGTTAATTTGACTAAGAATTTGCAGGATCAGACCATTATCAGTTAACAATTAATAAAGTAGAGACAAAATAAGCATTATATTGGCAGAGGAAATTAGGTATATTTTAGAGCTGGGATTCCTTGGCCATGATTCAAACATTTTGTCACTAGACAAGTGACCACACCCTTAAGAAATTAAAACAAAAAATCACCTCTGATTTTCTTTGGTTTCTTTGCACATGTAATAACAACTATAGGTAAAATGCCCTGCTATACCAGAGCAACTTGTGTGGCCATGGTCACTTCCAATTCTGGTATGATAACTGGTTTTTTATGCTACACGAACCTGCTTTGGCTGGTAACAAACAAAATGCATTGTATTATATGAGGAGAGAACATATGGATGGGTATTCTACTATGGGGAGGGTATTTTGTTCTTTTTTTTTATTTTTACACCAATGTGCAGATATCTGGAGCATCTTTAAGGTGATAAAACAAATGTACAGCACTGCTAAGTGAAGCAGGGGGAACCCCTGCATGCTGGATAAGTGGCTATTTCCATACTGATTTTGGCATGTGTGCAATCGAGAGATTTCACTGAGGCTGTAGTTAGCTATATTGATTTTTAGAACACTTGTAATTTACAAGTATCAGAGGGGTAGCCGTGTTAGTCTGGATCTGTAAAAAGCAACAAAGAGTCCTGTGGCACCTTATAGACTAACAGATGTATTGGAGCATAAGCTTTCATGGGTGAATACCCACTTCGTCAGACGCATGCGTCAGACACATGTATTCACCCACGAAAGCTTATGCTCCAATACATCTGTTAGTCTATAAGGTGCCACAGGACTCTTTGTTGTTAATTTACAAGGTTTCCTTTCTCCTGGTGTTTTCTAATTGTTTTTAATTCAGAGAAAAATGTCGCTGGGGGCTGAGTTTTCAAGCCTAGATATTGAAACTATGCATCTAAATCCCCCATTTGGTTGATTAAATAGATACTTAGGTTCCCAATACCAAATTTAAGCACCTAACTGCCAAATTGAGTTCCCAAATGCCAGATCTAGATGCCTAGCCTAGCTTACCAAAATTGAAAATTTGACTCAGTGGGCAAATTCTGCTCTGACCAGTCCAACCCCCTACAAGGAGTGGTTACAAAGGGACAAGGTGTCAGTGCAAGAAGCTGTTTTCTCCTTGCACTGCTGCTCAGGAATCAGTCAGAATGTGACTGTAGAGTGCAAACACTGCACTAGACTCTCCACAGAAACCAGGCAAATTGATTGAAACTATAGTAAAGAACAGAATTGTCAGACACATACATGAACATAATTTGTTGGGGAAGAGTCAACATGATTTTTTTTAAAGGGAAATCATGCCTCACCAATCTACTAGAATTCTTTGAGGGGGTCAACAAGCATGTGAACAAGGGGTATCCAGTGGATATAGTGTACTTAGATTTTCAGAAAGCCTTTGACAAGGTCCCTCACCAAAGGCTCTTAAGCAAAGTAAGCTGTCATGGGTTAAGAGGGAAGGTCCTCTTATGGATTGATAACTGGTTAAAAGATAGGAAACAAAGGGTAGGAATAAACTATCAGTTTTCACAATGGAGAGAAGTAAATAGTGATGTCCCCCAGGGATCTGTTCTGAGACCAGTACTGTTCAACATATTCATAAATGATCTGGAAAAAGGGGTAAACAGTGAAGTGGCAAAATTTGCAGATGATGCAAAACTACTCAAGATAGTCAAGTCCAAAGCAGATTGCGAAGAGTGACAAAGGGATCTCACAAAACTGGGTGACTGGGCCACAAAATGGCAGATGAAATCAGGACCAGCTATAGGCACCAGCAAACCAAACACGTGCTTGGGGCAGCACAATTCCAGTGGCGGCATTCCGGGATGTTTGTTTTTTTTTTTTCTTCAGCAGTTGCGCTCTCGGAGGCTTTTTTTAATTTAATTTTTTTGCTTGGGGCAGCAAAAAACCAATGTGCAAAGTAATGCACATTGGAAAACATAATCCCAACTATACATATAAAATGATGGGGTCTAAATTAGCTGTTACCACTCAAGAAAGAGATCTTGGAGTCATTATAGACAGTTCTCTGAAAACATCCACTCAATGTGCAGTGGCAGTCAAAAAAGCGAACAGAATGTTGGGAATCATTAAGAAAGGAATCGATAATAAGACAGAAAATATCATATTGCCTCTATATAAATCCATGGTATGCCCACATCTTGAATACTGTGTGCAGATGTGGTCACCCCATTCAAAAAAGGTGTATTGGAATTGGGAAAGGTTCAGAAAAGGGCAACAAAAACAATTAGGGGTATGGAATGGCTTCCATATGAGGAATGATTAATAAGACTGGGACTTTTCAGCTTGGAAAAGAGACGACTAAGGGGGGATATGATAGAGGTCTATAAAATCATGACTGGTATGGAGAAAGTAAATAAGGAAGTGTTATTTATTCCTTCTCATAACACACGAACTAGGGGTCACCAAATGAAAGTAATAGGCAGCAGGTTTAAAACAAACAAAGGAAGTATTTTTTTCATTCAACGCATAGTCAACCTTTGGAATTCCTTGCCAGAGGATGTTGTGAAGGCCAAGACTATAACAGGGTTCAAAAAAGAACTAGATAGGTTCATGGAGGATAGGTCCATCAATGGCTATTAGCCAGGATGGGCATGGAGGGTTTGCCAGAAGCTGCTTGCCAGAAGCTGGGAATGGGTGACAGGGGATGGATTACTTGATGATTACCTGTTCTGTTCATTCACTCTGGGGCACTTGATATTGGCCACTATTGGAAGACAGGATAACTGGGCTAGATGGACCTTTGGTCTGACCCAGTACGGCCGTTCTTATGTTCTTATATAAAGGGGCCAGAGATGGTGCTAGAGCCCTTTGCCTATCCAGAGGAACAGAATACACTGTGCCTTTTAAAACAATGTGGAGAGCTAAGTTCCATGGCAACACTGGTGTCCAGGAGCCATGGAGGAATGCCAACTGCGTCTGCCAGAAATCTTCCTGGGCCTCCTGCTGCAATGCAGTCCCCGTCACCCACCACTTCCAGTCAGGCTGTACTTTAAAGGTACCATCTGGTTCTTAATAGGATCACAGTGCAGAATTTGGCCCAGTATTTTAGTCATATATACATTTTTCCTTATCTTTTGTTTAAAGAAGAATGCCTTGCAAATGTCAAAGTGTTAATTCTTGCAAGATAACAAGTGAAACCCCATTAGATTATTCAGTGAAATATTTGGCCGGTCAGCAAAGGCAAACATTTAAAAAAATAGCAAGTAACTGTTTGTTTCAGTGCTGATATATAAGATGGATTCCTTTGAGATTGCTATCTCATTCCAGGGAAACCTTATCTCCTCTGAATATGACACTCCCCTCGCCCATACACAAAAAAAAGTGCCTGCTGCGGGAGTCTATAGTTAAATCTGCACTTGTGAAGCACCTGCTGTTCAGGTAAGCAAAGTCCTCATCCTGTGGGATGCAAATCTGAAGGAACACCATCCCAGAAAGAATCTTTCAGAACCTCTCTAAGGATGAAATGCCTTGAAATATTATGACATACATGGGATTTCACTGATGCCTGGGCCTTATGCTGCTCCTCTCCACAGGGGGTGAATTTCATTCTAATAGGACAGTGTAAACTCTGATTGTGAAATTCATCCCTCCTCTTTCAGCAATGGATAAGCCTTGTGCTAGACTTCTGGTCAGGATTCAATTTCTCCCTTCAGGTCTGTAGTCCCACTGAAGCCATGGAGCTGAATGCATGAGTAAGCTGATCTTAGTTCACCGCTGTTGTGTGAATTCTGCTCTCTGCTACAGAATGCAGAATCTGTCCATTGATGGGATTTGTCTTTGTGGGTCTGATTTTGAAAAGGCCTTAATCTGGCCTGTTTTTGTGAGAGTTGTCACAGTGAGACATCTAACTGATA
Organism: Emys orbicularis; assembly: GCF_028017835.1. NCBI lineage: Eukaryota > Metazoa > Chordata > Testudines > Emydidae > Emys > Emys orbicularis. The sequence continues at coordinate 89,124,060 of NC_088686.1, read as the reverse complement.
GCATTTGTACTTTCAAATAGTGGCGCCACAGACTTATGCCTGTAAAAATGCAGGCTGTTTTTCAAAAGAGGCCCTGTGGGCCAAATTCTCCCTTTATTTACCCCTCTGCAGCCCATCCAAGTTGTTCGGTCCAAATGTGTTGCTACTTACTTTGAGTTTAAACTGGTGGAACTCCATGAAGCTCAATGGTGTTATTTCAGATTTGGGTTGGTGTAACTGAGAGCAGAATTAGGCCTGCTGGATTTGCATGCAGTTAGGTATAAATGATGGAACTATTTTGATCTATAGGTCAGTTCGGGAGGGGGGGGGGGAGGGGGTGTGTGAGAGAAGCTCTTCAGAATTGCCAGAGGTGTGGAAATCTCATCAAACAATCATGAGATTTCCAGATAAATGTTGCAAACTCAGAAGGTTTATATATTTTGCATATAGTTCAGATCAGCAGAACCTCCCTCTTGCAGCATTTAGTTTTACAATGGTGTTTTACAAATTATCCAGTATCAGAAAACTCCAAGTTTCGTTTAGCAGCAGCTTCTACAACAGGAAGAACATAGTGCCATTTTCTGCTTCAATGGGTCAGTGAATGCAACAAAGATGGTTCGGAGCCCACACATTGGAGTTCTATCTTCAAACAAATTGTAAGTTATCAGAGCATCAGCTGGTCAGTTTAGGCAGTTTGACATTACCTACCACAAACAGTTTATGTTTCTGATGGTGAACTAGCAACTTGATTTCTTTCTCTCTTTTTCCCTCTCTCTCTCTCTCTCTCTCTTTATTTTAATACTCTAAGATTTCTGTAGTTGAACTACACGGGCATTCTATTTACAGAGCTCTGGGGAGGGTACTCCTATTAGTTGTGAAAATTCAGCCATTACATTTTATCATGAGACCTAAGAATGGTTCCTCTGTGGTAGTTATCTTAAGAAGGCACTCACCAGGGGATCCTTATGTTCTTACTCACTAACTTCTGAGGATATTTGCAAACAGTGCCAAAAATTCAGTGAGTTCATTATATGCGAGTAGAATTTTTAAGCAGATAATGTAACTCTGTATAATTGCATTTCCTTTTGTCCATAAGCACCAGAATTCATCTGTTATAGTTTTTTCCCCATTATTTAGGGTCAGTAGGCACCATCCCTACTGAGAACGCTTTGCCTTCTTTGCTGGAGATTTTGAACTCAGGCAGCAATGAGTACCTAGTATAATAGTGATTGACTTCCAACTGAGAACGTTGCAGTTACTACTAGCTCTGTGATGAGGCGTATGTTGAAAACAGGAAGAGTTTAAATGCCATCGCTGGGTAGAAAGAAGAGTAGCCCTGAAAGGCTGCCAGACCTGGAGAGAAGATCTGGTGTCTGAGGCTCATTAAACTGCTGAAAGGTGGAACTGACAACTATGCCTCCTGAATGGGGAGATGTCTATAAAAAGGAAGCCTCCCTGAAAGGAGAGGAGAGAAGAGCTTAGGGTTCCTTCTAGTGCTCCCCACCCCCGTGGGGAAGAGAAGTGAAGAGAGATTAACTGCTTGCCCTGAATAAAGAAGGGCTATATGCCACTTTCTGTTTGAATGGTTGTTTATGGGCTTTTGGACTTTGCATACCAAAGCCGCCCTAGGTTTTTTACATTTAGGGACACTGAGGGTAAGCGGAGGGAGGCAAGAGAGCCCCTAGCAAACACTGCTAGAAGAGGTTTTTACCATAAGGCACCACAAGGCGGCACAGTACCCACAAGTGTGACTATGTAGAGCCATCTCAAAGGACTCCAGTTACAGGTAAGTAACCTTCATATATAGAACACCACACAATTTTCCCTCTAAGATTAGAGACAAACTTCAACCATTCTGGCTACAGCCCTGTTCAGGGCTCATTAAATAAGTGTTGTCCAGAGAATAAGGAATACTAGTCAGTTGAAGGTATGGGGCTAGGATACAGACCCTCCAGATTCCTAGTCCTTAAGGTATGCGGCTAGGATACAGACCCTCCAGATTCCTACTCCTTAGCTCCTAGAGACAGAGGGATCATTATGGTGGGGAGAAAGAGTATGAGCAGAAAAAAAAGTTCCTTTAGTCAGATTTTGAATTTCCTAAAACATCTGTGACTGATTTGGAGATCTTCTGTGGTTTAAGCGTTAAACTATGTAAGTAAGTTAGCTACAAATGCGTGACCAGCATGTCATTCCTTAGGTTATGTGCCTCATGAGTTTAATAAAAACCGCTGGTCAAACCTGTTACACCATTTTTAGATGCTCATAACTCAGTCAAATCAAAACCAATTCCCTTCAGAACAAGGCCATGCACTGCTCCTCAATAAGGATTATTCTATGCCAAACTGCTACTTTCAAACCTAAGTTGCTTTGGCAAAAGTGCTGCTCAAAAGAAAGTCACGACTTTTTTCTTAGAATGAGGAAGCATTTTTTCATCCTCCTCACATGAACAAAGATTGAATCATTTTGCTCAAATTACCAATTATCCACCTCCTCCAAAAAATAAACTAATACTTAAGAATCATCCTTGGGCAGACACCATGCACAGAAAATTTCAGCACAAATGGTAACTGTTTCACAAAGTCATGTCCTTGTGAAAATAATGCTTTATTGTGGAAACAATTTTGCCACCCTAACAATAGCAGTCACTGCTATTCTCACTGTAATAAAACAAATGGAACATTTAGGCCTTGATCCCACAAATATTTATGTAGCTGCATAAATTTACTAATGTGAGTAGTGCCATTGACTTAAATGGAACTACTCATACACATACGTAATTGCAGGATCGGGGCCTTAGAATGAAGTTCTGCTTTCCTGAATTTATTAAATTGCCAGGGTTTTCATATCCCCAAATTTAATTGTTAAAAAAATATATTACAACATCATTATCAATGGCACGTCCTTATCATTTCTGCTTATGTCGAACAGGATTTCACATAAATATTCATTGGAAAATCTCTTTCTGTTGCTCCTTTTTGAATCCGCGCTTGATGGTTTGGAGTTTGATTTCCAGCACTGTTCAATGTCAAGGGCAATGCCGTTCTTTCTGAACAAACCCTCATGTCTATCTGCAGAAATGCAGTTGTTGCCTAGTGCTTAGGTTTTTTTTCAAAGATAGATGGTCCTAATGTGTGTGTGTGTGTGTGTGTGTGTGTGTGTGTGTGTGTGTGTGTGTGTGTGTGTGTGTGTGTGTGTGTGTGTGTGTGTGTAGAAAAAGATTATATATGTGTGTATTTTTATATATATGTATACGCGTGTGTGTACATACACACACACACACACACACACACATACATATAATATATATATATATAATGAAGATCTATTTTAAAAAATATAAAATAATTTCAGAAGCCAAAAAGTATTAAATTAGTGACACTATTATACTGATTGACATTTCATTATCTAAATGCCCAACATGCGTTTTGCTTTTGGATAATTAGTTGTCAGTTTCCAAAACCAATTACATTTTAAATGTTACCACAGTTGTTCTAAGGGAAACTTCGGCCTTTTATCTTGTGGCTGAATTAGTATTCAGATCGAAGTAAGGACCTGAGCAAAATACATTGTGCTCAGAGGGATATGCACTGGTAAACAAAGGCAGTAGGCATGGACAGTGTTAATGTCTCTTGGACAAAGGAAAGATAAACAAGGTTTTTAGAATTAAGTTAGCACATGACTACAAAGTGATTCTTCCGATCAGATTACTTTGCTTAACCTTGTACTACAGTGACAAACGGTTAGTTTATTTTATTTGTCTGTGATTTTAATTCCTCATAGATGGATGCAGCTGTGTTTCAGTTCCAACAAACTGGCACTAATACCTGGTTTGAATGTTCAGAAAAAACAAAAACAAAAATGGTTTAGATCATTTTGGTTTCAGTTTTGGCTTTGGGGATTAGATTTATAAAACTCTTCCATTTTATTGTTCTTCTCTGCTTCATTTCCAGTGACCTCACTCTTCAACACAAGTTTATGTGTAACGAGCATCTGAAAGGTGAGAGCTGTCGGATTTCACAAGGAGAGTTTAAAAACTATTGTATTAATGTGTAGAGAGGAAAATAGTACTTTCCACTGTACACAATGTTTTGTAGATGGAGTTAGCACATAGTGGTCACAGTTCAGAGCACCTGTACCTGTATTCCCTCTCCATGGTCCAGCAAGGGCACCAACTCTGGACTTGTGCCTCCCAGTCATCACCTCTCTTGGGCAAAGATGCGTGTCTCTCTCCCTCCTGACTGAGGTATTTCCAGGCTGCATAGTTCTTTGCCTATGCTATTATTCCCAACAAGCCAGACTGCCTAAACGGGCCAGCATCTGTCCTTTGTTTTCTCTTTGAAATCTATGAACAACATAACTGCCACAGTTAAAAGACACTACACAGCTCTTTCTAAGCAAGCACATTTATTCTTAAGATTAAAGCATTACAGAACAAAAACATATTAAAAACAATAAAATAATGGAGGCAGAAGTCCAGAGTTGGTGCCCTTGCTGGGCCATGGAGAGGGAATACAGGTACAGGTGAAAGCTTACCAGAGATCACCCCAACTCCAACAAGGGGCTCTAGCTAGTGGAAGTCATTCCAATCCTTCTGCAAGGATTGCCCCCACTCTGCCTGCAAAGAGAGGCAGCTAGCAGGAGGGTTTCAGAGGGAGTAGATGCAGACTTTGTGCTTGGAGGTAGCAGGACTTGGTGAGTGGTGTGTTTCAGCAACTCTATGGGTTGTTTGGTTGACTGTTTTTGTTGTTGTTGTTGTTGTTATTCTCTATGTTATTCTCTATGCAACTCTATGGGCTGCGTAGTGGGGCCTTACTAAAGGAGGGTGCCTTGCTAAAGTTTCCAAGGCTCCAACCCTCAGAGCTTTGATCAACCCAGCTGTTTGAAGTCTCTGAGTAGTTAATCACTTACTGGTGGTGAGGGGCGTGGCTGAGCTGACCTAATCATGGAAGGCTTGGAATAAAAAGTCACCAGTTAAGCAAACTTGAGAGCCACAAACAGAAACTGCTGACAGGAGAGTTTCAGAGGGAATTGAGAGGGGGCGTGTGAGAGGCTTTCCTTCCAGTTTCAGCAAAATGTGTGACAACAAGATGGACAGTGATGAAACAGTGGTGTTGACCTGCAACGGATGTGCCATGTTTTCATTCCTGCCTGAAGCCAGAAGGGATTTCCTGTGCATAAAGTGGAAGTCACAGAATGACCAAACACACCTCTCACCAAGTTAGTGGCTGTGCTGGAGGAAAAGATTCATGGATTGGAGGGGTATACAGACATGCTACTTAAAATCAGGGAAGTTGAGATGTTCCTAGACAGCCAGGTTCAAGAAATACCAGTACTCCAAATTCAAGGAAGAATGAAGCTGACCACTCAGGAATTGGAGGAAGAGGAAGTAAGATAGGAGGCCTCGAACAATAGGGAAGTTCTAGAAGACTGGAAGAAAGCTAATGTGTCAATTCTGAAAAGAGTAAATGGGATGACCTGGCTAATTATAGACCTGTCAGCCTGATATCAATCCTGAGCAAGATAATAGAGCGGCTAATAAGGGACTCGATTAATAAAGAACTAAAGGAGGGTAATGTAATTAATGCAAATCAACATGGGTTTATGCGTGTTAATAAGTTTACAAGAGGTCACCCCAAACTAACTTGATATCTTTTTCTTTTATGAGATTACAAGTTTGGTTGATAAAGGTTATAGTGCTAATGTAATATACTTAGACTTCTGTAAGGTGTTTGACTTTGTACTGCACAACATTTTGATTAACAAACTAGAATGATATAAAATTAACATGGCACATATTAAATGGAATAAAAATTAGCTAACAAGTCTCAAAATGTAACTGTAAATGGGGAGTAGTCATCAAGCGCAGGTGTTTCCAGTGGGGTCCCACAAGGATCAGTTCTTAACCTTATGATAGTTAACATTTTTATCAATAAACTGGAAGAAATCATAAAATCATCACTGATGAAGTTTGCAGATAACACAAAAATTAGGGGAAAGATAAATAATGAAGAAGACAGGTCACTGATTTAGAGGGATCTGGATCGCTTGGTAAACAAGCAAAGAATATCCATTTTCATGTAAATCTAGGAACTAACATATTCACAGAATGGGGGCCTTTATCCTGCGAAGCAGTGACTCTGAAAAATATTTTGGGGTCATGGTAGATAATCAGCTGTGCATGAGCTTCCAGAGTGACAGTGTGGACAAAAGGGCTAGTGTAATCCTTAGATGCTTAAACAGGGGAATCTCAAGTAGGACTAGAGAAATTATTTTACCTTTCTCTTTGGCACTGGTGTGACCACTGCTGGAATACTGTGTCCAGTTATAGGTCCCACAATTCAAGAAGGATGCTAATAAATTGCAGAGGGTTCAGAGAAGAGCCATGAGAAGGATTAAAGGTTTAAAAACATGCCTAAGGGAAAGAGACTCAAGGAGAAGGTTAAGGGGTGGCTTGATTACATTTTATAAGTATCTACATGGGAACAAATATATAGTAATGATCTCTTCAATCTAGCAGAGAAAGATATAACACAATCCAATGGGTAGAAGTGGAAGCTAGACAAATTCAGACTGGAAGTAAGGTGTAAATTTTTGACACACAAAAATTAACCATTGGAACAATTTATCAAGGGTGGAGTCTCTATTTTTAAATCAAGATTGGATGTTTTTCTAAAAGCTCTGCTCTACGAATTATTTGGGGGAAGTTCTATGGCTGTGCTATACAGGAAGACAGACTAAATGATCACAATGGTCCCTTGTGGCCTTGGAATGTATGAATCTTGGACAGAAGGTTCTGTCCATTTGCTGGATCAGGAAGAAGGCCTTGAATCAGTTTAAACTCAGGCTATTTATCCAAAAGTCCTCCATTTGTCTGTTGGTCTCTGGAGAATCCAATTTGAACCAGTACTTACAAGTCCCTCCAGTCACTCTGGAGGTGTTACAACCTGAGTGAATTTGCCTAACCATCCCTCACTGTTCTTAGCTCCTGGAGGGCTGTGGTCCCTGAATTATATGCAATCCTGGCCCACAAAGATACTTAAATTTAATGCAGTAAGATCTCCCACAGATATTTCAGGAAATTGCCATATCTCTCACAATAGCATGCGAGTCCAAATCAAAAGGCATCCTAGCTATGGACCCTGTTATAATTGCATGAATGTTCTTGAGAAATTACTCGTAATAGCTTTTGGAAAGGCACAAAGATGAATCATCACCACAGGTTGTGTATTCAGATGCTTTCCTTCTGCACAGAAGTAACTAAATCACCACTGCCCCCTGAGGAGTAGTCAGTCCACTGATAGAGTCTGCTAATAAATGAGCACCCAGTGCTCAAACAAGCAGAGTTTCTCTGTATAGGAAAAGAGTTTGAACAGTAAAAGCTTCTGCACAAGCAAGACACAGCTTTCAGTCTAATGTCTTGCTTACAGTACCAAACATGCATGTCACTTAATAACAGTAATTAAAAATTATACAGATCTTTTCATCTGCTGCTATAAGATAAACTGCTATACAAACTTCACTCCAATGTGTTTTTATGTACTGGGCTCATATCACTTTTCATTGAACTGCAGCCCTGCCTTTAAACAGTATACAGTAGCACTACGGGACAGAAAATGGAACATATGCAATTGACATTCTTTCATTTATTACTCAGTAGGAGATTAGGCAGGACACTGGGACTAATGCTCTTACTCACAGGAAAAAATGCTATGGGACTTTTAATAACCACAGTGGTCAGGACTTCGGGTTTACATCTCATCCTAAAGATGGCCACCCTAGCATCTCATTACCCCTTAATGCTATTGATTCACTACTGATTCAGAATGGTGAGTAAATCATCATGGCCAATTTTTTTGGTTGCACCTGGACTTTCCTGTGAGGTCTCATCTCTACGGCCGCAATCCTGCAATTGGAGCTACTTGGGCAGACCCGTGAGCTCATTGAGAATTTCACTTAGTTCAGCAAGACTGTATGCAAGGATTGTATAGCAGAATTGTGACTTCATGATGGCAGAAGCTAATTTTCTTATCTTATGACATTTGACAAAAAAAGGAGTCTGAGGTGATATGGAAGAAAGCAAACATTTAACTGTCACTATTTATAGTTCCTATCAGCAAATGATGACTCTAGCTATATTCCCACTTTATAAATGACTTATGTAATTGGGTTAAAGAAGTCTCACACAACACTAGCTGGTCAATTACCTCTTAAATTATGTATGCTTTCTTGATTAGAAAACATTATTTTTCTTCCCCTACATAAAGCCCTAGTCCTAAATATGCACTTAGTATATTTTAAATTATTGCTTGTATTTGTACACAGAAGCAAAATGGAATGGAGATTTTCCTATTAAGAGTCTATGTTTCTGGATTAAAAAAACACCTTTATTTCTCCATATGTAAAAGAACTCTGAATTATGGATGGATGAATCAATGGGTGCATAATTCTAGGATGCGAAGCATCTGAGAGGCAAATGTGTCGACACAGAAATCTGCATATTTATTAAAAGAGCTACAACAACACTGAATGGCTGTTTTAAATTTAATGTTATCCTGGGGCTCAATTATTTGTGACTCTACTCATGTTAGCTAGTGCTACTAAACTTCTCAACAAGAATGTGTAATTGCCTAAGAAAATGGATTTGTATATGAATCCAGTAGTTACACATCACATACATAAAGCTTCATTTAAAAATTAGTGAACATATAATATAATAAAAATACTAGTAATTTTAAAAATTGATTTCACACACAATAAAGTTACCCATGTAATATATACACATCTTAGGAGGTTTTGATATTATTTCCAGGCATGCTTACCTATTCCAATGAAAAAGTCCTCCAAAATGGACCCAAATTAATACTATATATGTAGCCAGATTCTGAGCTGCTGTAAATTGGCATAGCTCCATTGACTTCAGTGTATCTATACTGATTTACACCAGCTACACATCTGGCCCTATAGCTCAATCTAGTAATTAAGGCACTTATTCAGGGAAGCACTGAAACAAATATTTAAGTTTGTCCCTGTTCAGCACAGTATTTAAGCATATGCGTAAATTCTGTCCTGAATAGGGATGTTTTCTGGAATCAAGACATAAAACAGCCAGAGATAAGCCAATATCCAGAAACAAGCTGACAAACCCCATATATACACTTAAAATCACTCTTATTAACCAACAAAAGTTAATTCCAAGATTTTTCCATTATTTCCCTTCATATTTATACTTTTGAACTGGCAACCAATCTATTTCCAAACCACCTGAAGAAAATCACTTATTTTACTTTATTTTCTTTTGCACTTTCAGTAAAATATACCAGTTGAGCAGAATTATAACAAATATGTGAATTATTGTAAGAAGCTAAACAGCAGGAGGTATAGGGAAGCTTGTAAATTGCATTGTGCAATTGAGGTTCTGCAAATTAAATAAAATGTCATCTACGACTACATGCAGACTGTTTGCTACCTGAAAACAAGTGTTTCATGCCACAAAACTTATTATAATCAAAACTATAATGGCTCTTATACTTGTAAAATGGTAGAAAAGGCACAGGATAGAGTTGGAGACAGATTATGTTGTCTTTGCTTTCCTGGGAAAGAGACAACATGTTAAGGAAGCATGCAACATCTGTTGTCTACTCTAGTCCCCTTAATCCGATCCCAAACATATTCAGATACTGTTCTTCACCCTTCAATCACAGGTCAGGCATATATGGATTTTTCACCACCCAATTTGGGTTCAAATCTATCAACATTATGCCTAATGTATGCTTTTGTTCAGGGTCACCCAGATATATCCTCTGTCGCTCACTCTGTCAAACACCACATGCATCAGCGCATGCCATCTGACAAAGTTTTATTCATGATAAGCTTTCTCAGAAACACATTATATTTCATTCTTTTTTTCCTCATCCATCTCCTTCTCCACTTCCTTCATACCTTTGGGAGAACAGGGGCATTAATTCAGGAACCAGGGGCAAGAGAATACTGGTTCTTTTGATAGTCATTTTAATGATGTTAATATGCATGAACTATGCAATTCCATAGGAATGAAGTCTACAGTAATCTACCATTATCCTTCAGCCATGGGAAGTTACACTTCTGTATTAATGTTCTATGGAAAATACAAGAGCAAATGCAATTAATTACCCTTATCAGTCATACTGTTCTTGCTTAACTTTATTTAAATTCGTATATTACTTATATTATGGATGAAATCCTGGCCTCATTATAGTCAATGGGAGTTTGGCTACTTAATTCCATAGGACCAGGATTTCACCTTATAAGGTCAAACTCTCTTCAGTTTTACTCTAGGGTAACTCCATTAACTTGAAAGCAGTTATTCTGACTTACATCAGTGTAAATGAAAGGACAGTTAGACCTATGTACGTATTGCAAAATATTTTTTTTTAAAAGAATCAAGGTAAAGAGAACAGCGCAGCTACATAAAGATTTAACTTCTTTTAAAGCAACCATACTATAAGCTAAAAAGACATAATAAGGGTTAACACACACTAACACTGAATTGGGGATGTGCTACCATACTAGATCTAATTGTGTTCTGTGGAGGTCCAATTCATCCCTGTGCAGAGGGCCAGTACAAGGACTATATAGTGCTTAGATTCAACATAAGCCCTAAATATATCCTTAAATGAGACTCCAGTGGTATGTAATGAGCACGCCTTGTTCTGACACTCTGCACAGGGGTGAGTTTCACATCCCAAGGGAATGACATATGCCAGCAATGTAGAAGAATCTTCATGGCTCCTTGGTACTTATCAAAGATGCTGTCATGAATTGGACAACCTAGGGTGTTAGTCAAAAAATATAAGAAGTCCTTTTTTTGAACTGCTACTGACATAAAACTGATTAGAAGGACACTGTGGGAAGAAGTACAGTCCACTGGGCTCTGTGAATGTAGGCCTTTACACACACATATGGAGCCACATTAACATCAAAACATTTGCACCTTTGCCATGCTCTAACAATTTCAAATTTGATCTGAAATCTCTTGCTTTCTTTAAGGTTTAGATCCGTTATAGGGATTCAGCTATTTCCCCGGTTCATATTAGTGCTTTTAATGCTAGAGCTGAAAAGCTACTAAATTAATTAGAAATATTTTGAAAGACAAATATTGTTCCTTTGACTAATTTCCTCTTTCTCATTCCTTACATTTGCTGCAGGCTTCCTCACTGCTTGCTGAGTGGATGATTAGCTCAGTCGAGTGAGACCACAACTTCCCCCTGGGAACTAAGCAGTTTTATGATGTCCTTTGCTCCAGTGACCTGAAGGCTGTGATGCTAAGTCCACCCTTGAACTTACTTATTCCCCGCTGGCTACCATACCTTCAGATTAGATCTCTATGTGCTTCCTTTCTTTCTAGTTGTAAAACCACAAAGGCAGCTTTCAAGTCGCTGTATCAAATAGAAGAGATAGTAAACTAAGACAGAATACATACATTTTCTAGACATACATGACCTAGACACCCCTGTTCTTGATGGAAAAAGAATGAAGATGAAACTTCCTCTTTTTTTTTTAATTTTAGTTAACTTGTCACAGAATCTGTCATACAGTTGAACTCAACACAGCCTATTGAGTGGTAGCCATTATAAACTTGCCAGTTGCCTTAGATAACTTAGATTTGCAATTAGGTAATCTCAGTATTTGGTAGAGCTGGTCAGCATTTTTCAAATAGGACATTTTTCATCAAAACTGGATTTTGTTTGTTTGGTTTGTTTTGACAAAATTGAAAAGAAAAATAAATAAATACATACTTCTTTTGGGAGGATTTTGGTTTCTCATTTTTCCCTGCATATCTTTTTTTTTTCATTTCCCCCTTCCCCCTTTTTCAGTAAGCAAAATGGTATTTTCTTTATTCATGGTATTTTCTGGGGTCCTGTGAGGAGGGCACAATTCACCACTGTGGCGCCTCCTGCTGGGTGTGGGAAGATGGCTCCCCACCGGGTCTACAGTCGTCACAGCCCCATCCCTCTGGGCAGTCTCTGACCCAGCCTGGCTCTCAGGCATTCCTTTTTTATCCCACCTTCTCCAAAGGGGGCAGTGCCTTTTTATACGGCTCTCTTCATGGCACCAGAAGCAAGCCCTTTGCCTCCCCTTGGCCATGGGCCTCCCATTGTCCTTTCCTTCCTCAGCCCCTTCCCCTGGCTAGCTTCAGCCCTGCAACTAAGAGGGCACTCCTCCTCAGGTGTCCCAGTTGCCCACAGGTCCAGTATGCCCATCTCCTCCCTGTTCTCCTCACAGGAGGGACTCTCTTGGGCTCTCACCCCTTAACAGTCTCTGGGAGTGGCTTCTGTCCCGCACCCCAGTAGGAGAACTCTCTCTTCCAGTGTCCATGTTGCCCACAGGCATAACATTCACTTGGCCCAGCCTGTGGCTGCAGTACCTGGCTTCCTCTCTCGCTCTCTGCGGCCTCTATGGACCTCCCCTCACAGCGACTTGAATAGGTACAGCTGCTGCTCTGCTAGTCGGGTCATATAGGCCTGCAGGTACTCCTGTACCTCCCATTGTCTCTTTTGGGTTGTGGCACCTGCAGCAGCAGGGCCTGAAGCCACCCTTGCTGCTTGTCAGCCTCTTTTTGCAGGGGCACTGACTTTGGAGTTCAGTCCGGGAAGAAACCTCTGCAAAGAAGGCCTCTGCATACCCCAACTCCATTATCTCCACCTTTACTGTCTCTCAAATCTCTGAGATTGGCAATCAGTCCTCTATCCTCCCCTTATATCAGGACTGACTGTGTGCCCATATTCTCCACCATGTGTGACAGGGCACAACTCATCACCATAGCACCTCCTGCTGGCTTCTCCTTCTCTGGTACCTCTTCCTCCTACACTAGCTTCCAACAGCTTCTGTTCCCCTCAAACTCATACTGGAGGACTGTGCCTCTAGCTAGTCATATCATCATGTCAAAATCTCAGCTTTCATTTAAAACCAAGTAAGTTTCTATCACTCCTGATTGCAACAAAAAGGTTGAAAATGTGACTCAAGTGTAACTGATGGAGAAACACCTCCCTGAAGAGGGACTTTGTGGTAGGTAAAGAGTGCAGTGGGATTCACCTACTCTCCCAAGCAGATATACCCCAACGGATCTCTACTGCAGGGGCCCTTGCTGACACCCATGAAGGTCCTTGGGGGAGGAGGGCTTCCTGCAGCCATTCTGGCATTCATGCTGTTGCCCCTACCTCTCTGTGAGGGGAGGCAGGCACCCAACCCTACTCTACCTAGATGTTCAATGGTATGTCTACACTGCAGCATTATAGCCAGGGATAGCATGGGCATCAGCTTGGACTAGCTGCCTGAGTACATACCAAGGGGGTCCAAACAGGGTTGTAGTCAGGCAAGTAGCATGATCTACCACCCGTGCTACCCTTGCGACATTGCTGTTCTTAGTTCACTAGCTCGAGTCATGCTAGTGTGTGTCTGTCTACTTGAACAGAGTTACCCATGTGCCTGTCTGCTCCCAGCTGCAGTGCTGATGTACCCCAAGTGGGAGGCAGAGCACTTGGTGGAGGCATGTTGTTATGTGTCTAGGGCCCTGGATTGCCCTAAAACAGCCCTGCCTTTCATTCCCCTTTTTCACCACTCCAGAGGTGTGATGGAGCCTCTGGAGGGGCTGAAGATCTGGCAGATGTTTGCAGCACCTTAGGCACTACTGTAATAGAAATAATACATAACAATGTTAACAATCCAATAAATGATGTTGTGTGTGTTATTCACTCAGCTGTATCCACGACCAAGAAAATCCACTTCATAATGAAAGTAGAAAACTCTATTTTCACCCTCGTTGCTCTGTTCTCCTTTTTTCTGATGTATTCCTCTCATTTCTTGATAGAGATTGGTCCTTGCTTATCCTTCATCACCCGCCTCACTTTAAAGGGCTCCGTTAACTATAATGATAATTATGTTCTTCCAAAGCCCACTGCTTACCAAAATAAGTAAATAAAAGACAGCTTGCTTATCAGGCCAGATTTCCCCAAGCTCTCACAGGACCCTACAAATAACACAGTAGCAGAAATGACTAACATTAAATTACACAGATCGAATCCTTCAGATTTACCAGGAGCCCCTTGCCCTGTTGCTGGTTGCTATGTACACAATCCCTATGATTTATTTCTGATGATGAAAAGATTGAGCAACATGATGCAGTGCCGGACCTCGCTAGACTAATGTAAGATTAGTTGGCTCAACATTTTCCTACCTGCCAAATCCTAGATCAACATTGCTATCCATAATTCCATTTGCTGGCATTAAATTATCAAGTCCCCATAGAGTCCAGCATAACTTCCTGCTAACAAATAAAGTTAAATACTTTATTAAAACAAAAAATAAAAGAGCAAATGTAGAGAAAAGTCCATCTATCTCCTTTGATGTTGCAGTGAAAGTAAAATGCAATCTTTTAGAGAAGCTTTTCCAACTAGACATTTCCATCACCCTCCCACCACCCCAACCTCTCTGTTACACCAGCTGCAGATGAAGCAATAAATACATCTTTTAAAAAATCCATTTAACAAACGTTAGCATTTGCCTGGCAATTTTACTGAAGTCATGAAATGTGTCAAAGTTGTTCTTGAAAACAAATTAAAAGCAGCAATATGTCTAGAAGCTGGCTGGGAGTTGGTCATTTTCATCTTTTCTTTGTGGAAACTAGGAGTGAGTGCTGACACCAATCCAAATTTTGCCTGCAATGGACCTCAGATGGTGTTTTGTATTGTTCCAGCAACAGAATCCCGGGAGCTCAGAATTTCTCCCTGCAAGTTACACCCCCAGACACGTGCATACACTTGGGAACAGCTGTTTGCCAGACTGTCAAGTGCACTACAGTCTAGATGGCTCGATAGTCCCTTTGTTGACAATTCCCATCCTGGCTCATGGAAGCAGTATTAGAAATCTAATGAAAGCAGTTAAGTGAAGGACTGTCAAATGCAGCATGATAGAGAGATGAGCTGTTGTGTGTGTGTTTGCCTTTGGGAGCTTGGTTGAGTAGAGTCTAAGTAAAAATGAGAGTGTACTTCAAGATTTGGCCCAGACAGGACTCTAATATATCCCCCTGGAACTCATTTATTAAGCTCTTAGTGGTAAATTCTGCTCTCAGACACACTGATGTAAGTTTGTAGTGACTTCAGTGGAGTTGTTCTAAACGGACACCTGTATAACTGAGCAGAATCTCACTCCCAGAATGACCCTTGCTGCCCATTTCTGAATGCCTTCAGTGCATGGATTTCCCATTTAGGTCGATAAGAGTTCCACACATGGAGGGCTTACAGAATCATTTCGTGCTGATGACTCTCTCCTAACATCAGTCTCTTGAAACCCAGGGGGCATTGGTAGCCAAAGAGCTTTAAAGAAGGGAAAAGATAGAAGTTTTCACCTCCTCCTAAACTAACTAGAGATTCACACTTCACGAGTAATATCCTATTTACACAGGCTCAGTCCATTGCACAGAGACTATAATTTTAAATAGTATAATATATTGAAACCCACTTCAATAATTGACAAAGGAACAAGCCTGTGAAAAGAATATTTTTTCAATTTGAACCAATCTTGTATATATACTACATTTTCTTAAGCAGATATTAATATTAATTAGTATTATCTGGGCTACCACTCATAAACAAACTGGTAATCTAGTGATATGAGACAATCACAGCTAAGTCTGTAATGTTGTGTAAATATATACTGATGTTCTTGGTAAACAAGTACATTTTCTCCAGTTTAAGAGCATTGATTTAATGTTACATGCATCTCTGAGAAAACTCTATATCTTTCATTCCAATTTTGTGAAGGAATTTTTTTTTTTTTAAAGGGGAAAGGTACCTGTGCAGTGAAAACCTAGCAATATACTCAGGAGCATTATTGAAAGAATGTGGTTGCCCTCTATTGGGCCCAGGAGCACTTAACGGATCTGCCTACACTAACCACATTGTAAATGGGTCATATAACCAGGCTAAAGCCTTAGATAATAGTTGTATGATCTGGGTACTACATGGCTAGCTCCCATCTACACAAGTACACTTAACCATGTTCTAACCAAGTCAGAGAACAGCCATGGTCTAACGGGCCCTCTGACTCAATCTTTCTGTGGTCTAGATGAGTCCAAATAACTATAAGGTCCAATCATACAACGTGCTGAGCACCTACCAAGGGCAGCTGAGTGCCTTCAATTCCCATTCATAACAGAGTGGAATATATTGATTTTGGGTGCCAGCTGGACTCCATTGAAACACACTTTCCACCTCAACTCATTTTTAATGGATATTGTTTGTGAATGATTACATAAAATATCCATTGTTTTTATTAAATACTGAGCCAGCATATTCATTCACAGCCCTTAATCTTTCCAAAGATGAAATCTGGTGTAGATTCGTCTGTCTTGTTTCTCATTGGGTTTTATTACACCTACTTCATTGTATGTTGACTTGAAATAAAATAACTCAGTACACAAATTTCAGATAATGCTTAGGTGGCCAAGCTAGTATTTGGGGCAGTGACATAAAATATATGTATAATATAATGGTTCCCCTCTTTGTGCTCTTAGACTGATTTGTGCTGGCTAAGCAGAGATGAAAACTGCAAGAATAAATAAAATGCACAAAATTACTGACAGGCATCCATGTAACCCTGTGAAATTTGATTTGTGTTTGAGATCATTGTCTAGAGGTTACAGCCATTCTTCATGAGTTATGAATTGCTGGATATTGCAGGAAACATCTGCCTGCAGATGAAAAATATTAATTTGGGGTGATCCTAATAAGTTCTAAGACTTCCTGCAGAGAGATTATATAGAAATTTTTTATTCGAATTCACAAAATTTTCTTTTGGAGTAATGTACTAAAATTTCCCAGGAAAACTAGATTAAGTAAAGAAAACAAGATTCTTCAAATTTCTTCAGCAAAATGGTAGTAAATCCAAAGACTTGAGGGCTCTGTCTATATTCATACATGCTGTCCTCTTTGTGCTATGCTGATGAATAAAGGACTGAATATAAAACATCATCAATTTACTCTGAATGCCAAGTTTTGAGTTTGGATGGGAAAGGACTGTGTATATTCCCCACCCTTTGTAAAAGGAAAAATTAATTGTACTGTGTGTTGTTATAATAGAAACATCTAACATTATAGCTAGCAATAAGAAGTGGCGAATTTCTGGCACTCTGAGTTTAATGGTATTTAGCTTCTAGTTTAGTAAAGACCAGGAAAATAAATTGCTTTTTTCGTTTTTTGAAGGGTGCCAGTATTGTAACAATTCAGTCAAAACAAGACCCTTAATTATTGCATCTGTGCAATGGTAGGTTATTAATGCTGATGAAATTCTTGACAGATTACAAAAGAATTCAATCGAATGAAAAGTTTAATCACCATGGAAATCTGAATGAAATAGATTCTAAACATGATGGACCTGTCACAGGCAAAAGATTATTAACTTGATTTTTATAATGTATGCTGGTCCTTATGTTCTTGAGTGGTAGCCGTGTTAGTCGGTATCAGCAAAAACAACGAGGCGTCCTTGGGCCGCTCTCTTACAACTTCAAAAGTTATTTTCCTCCCTTGGTATCCTGCTGTTAATTGATTTATCTCGTTAGACTAACCTCACACTTGGTAAAGCAACCCCCATCCTTTCATGTATTTATACCTGCTCTTGTATTTTTCACTTCATGCATCCGATGAAGTGGGTTCTAGCCCATGAAAGCTTATGCCCAAATAAATTTGTTAGTCTCTAAGGTGCCACAAGGACTCCTCTTTGTTTTTCCTTATGCTCTTGGTATACCAGTGACAAATGGATCTGTGCAATCAACCCCCAATTTATGAGAATACAAAGGAGAAAGAAGTGTATTACACTCTGGTTCAACGTTACACCAGTGCAAATCCAGAGTAACTCCATTAACTTCAACTACCTGAAAGTTGCTTATTGTATACTGCTGCTGCAGTTCCAGTTGACATATGATGAAGTAAGTGACTTTAATGGAGTTACTCCAAATTTGCAGCTTGCACTTTTAGAACAAGAACTATGTGTGCAATGTATGAGGCCAAATGCAAAATGAATAATGTCTTGGATGAATTTTGCCAGTTTTTCAGTCCACAATGAGATCATGATTTTATCACATGGAATCATTGTTTAGAATTTCTGAATAATGCTTGGTCTGTGCAATATTTGTGCACAGTCCTTTGTGCATTTTCAGTATTCAAGCCATTTTCAGCAGACACATATATTACACGGCATGTTTCTCTTCTCTGATTGGATGAGCATTGGATTTCAATGTGAACACCCATGCTTGCAAATTTGGAATTCATTTTCTGTGAATATTCACTGTTTTAGATAACACGGTTCCCACTAAACCCATTTGCAAGAAGCTTCTTTCATCCCAAAAAAGTGACAAATGCAGGTGTTTAAAAATTCAAAAGAATATTCATTCAATGTTTTTCTAGCAGTGTTCACCCAGCTGTTGTGATAAGTGGGCTTTGTGAATCCCTTCAATTTCCTAGTGATATACTGTAGATCCTGATTCAAAGCCCAATTGAAGCCAACAGGAATCTTCCTATACACGTCAATGGGTTTTGAATTGGGCCTATGAGTAAAATTTTCAAAGCCACCTAAGTAATTTAGACACTTGAAACATCAATGGGATGTAGGCTCTTAGCCACTTAGGCTCTGCTGGAAATTTTACCCCATATACATGAGAGCAGCCCTCCCCTCCCACCCCATGCCTTTATGGATGCACATTGTATGGACTCACAGTCAATGTAAATGTATCACAGTGTACTGTACCCCATGAGTGACCATAGCAAGTTGCTGCACAAATGGGTATAGTTCACAAATTGAGAAAGACTAAAGACTATGAGGAGAAGTGGTGACACGTGTTACTCACACCATAAAACTGGTGAGTAACCTAAGAAAGCAGAAATAGGGGGTGAAATCCTGGCTCCATTGAAACCATTGAATGGAGCAGGATTTCATCCAGGGTCTTTATAGTGGATGCTAATGACTTAGGGTCAAATTCTATTCACCTGACTTCAGTGTGACTATTCACATGAGCAGGTTTTAGTAAATAATCTCTTTCTCTTCTCAGAGTGACTACTGTGCAGTCATTAAGTCTGAATAAAAATTACTTGAATTGCCTGCTGGTACCACAGGTATATCTGTCTTACCTTTTACAAAGCATTCAGTATTTGGTGCCTCTTCCTCGCCTCTTCAAATAGAGATTTCTTTCTTTCCTTTGTTGATCTATGTTGCTTCTGCTTGTATCCTCCAGCTTGTGGCATTATATCCAATGCAAGTCCTAGTTCAACCAGTCGAAAGGTCTGGGCAAGAAGACTTTGAAGGTACCAGCTCTGAGAATAGTTGTAAATCAGTAAAAGTACTGGGAATCCTGAAGACCACTCTACTGCAAAATGCCAAGCTATCCCAGAGAAGTTCAATAAGTGTCTCAATGTAGAAAATGATAAAGGTGAGCATGCTGCTGTTTCTAATAGTGAAGCAATTGTCTCACTTGAACTGTTGATTAGTTATTATTAGCCTTAGATCATTCTTATTTTGCATGTTCAGATCCTACTTTCTCATTTTAAATGATTGGCCATCTTTAATTAGTATAGTTACTTTACTAAGCCTCACAAATGAAATAATTTCCCCCAATATTGTGGTGCTTCATTAGAACTCAATAGCTCCAGGGTGCCACTTCTGAGTGCACATCTCCAGACCACATTTCTTTCCTCCTTTTAATAATGCCACAGCTCTATTATTATAATAAATGCTTATTTCATTATATTGAATTGGTATCACTGTGAACAGATTTCTAGTCACTCTAATCCAGTGATTCTAAATGCTCCTGGAATTACTGCTCTAAGTATGATTCATAAACCTGCAATCAAGCCTCATTATTTTATCAGTATTTCATAGATCTATAGCTTTCAGGAACGTGGGAACATGAATAGAGGCAACCTTTTACAGGCATCCGAAATGGGTGACCACATTTTTTTCATAAGCCTGATTCAGAAGTTGAGGTAGGAATGCCCAGGTAAATCTGGTAGTTTAATACAATTTCTTCAATCAGTAGGAAAAAGCGAGAGATTTAAGATTCATTATCTACCAGAAGAGCCCAAACTTCCATCACTTTTTTTCCCAAGGTATCACTAAAATTAAATAGACTCAGCTCAGTTGAAAGTAGTGGAATTACTATCACAACTCTTCTTAATAGGTTGTGTCTGTTCCATGCACCTCATTCCATACACTCACCTTTTCTGAGCAATTCCATGTGCTGCAATATATCACTTCCGTTTTACACTAGCAGCTTCTCATTAACATCCAATTTAAGAAAGATCCACACTTGGAGAACTTATCCTTTCTTTTATGACATAATTGTACATAAACTGGTTAGTGCAGAAGAGAACATATTTTTCCCCTTCAGGTGCTGAGACTGTTAGATTGTTATTTTTTTCATGCTAAAGAGGCACATCCCAAGCCAGCTAGGGCATACTCGATCCACCTCAAAAGACAAAATAAGTAACCAGGCACTAATTTAATTTTTCATTTTCCACTAAGTTAATTGTTATCTTTGACTATGTCTTGTGGGTTCATTTTCCAAGTAAGTATACTGGGCCAAATTCTCTGGTCATTGTACTTCACTGCCTTCAATTAAGATAACACCACCAGAGAATTTGGATAGGTATATTTTAAGGCTAGAAGTTTGAAAAAAATCCTAAGGAATTTAGGTGTCCAAATCTCATTATTTGGGTGCCTAACTGCCTTTGGCTCCAATGAAGATCCCACTTTAAAAATTTGATTCCATCCTTAACACACAGACTCTATAGCTGTAAATATTAGCCAAAAACTAATCAAAATGGAATTTATAAATCCATCTGGCTCTTTGTGAAACTGAGCAAAAGTTTCACAGTGGAGGACACAAGTGTCAATTTTCCAGAACATTGTTTTTCAGATGTTTGTCTTCAGTGCATCATGTATCATTAACTAGTATAGCTATGCTTCTTACGGAAGAAGGGCAAAGAACTGCTATTCAGCAGGGTTCAAATGTGGTTCACAAGGCTGGGTAGTGTGGAATCCTAATTTGAAGTGTTAGACCCTCATCCATAAATGAATGAGCTACCTTCCATGATTCATCTGGAGGCAAAATATACCAAAAATATGCTAAAAAAAATACCAAAAACATAGGGAAAATAACCTCCAAACAAATTCTTACAGACATCTCTTCTCATGGCCACGGACCTAATCCTGCCCATCCAATCAACTTCAGTGGGACTTGAAGGCATGACTTGAGGGCACTCAGCATCTCACAGGAGGTATTCAACAGCTTGCAGGAGTAAAGGGTAAATGCATCATAATCCACAGAAAATGGCTTTTGGAGAGAAAGTTTTCCATCACCGGAAGCAGTGATCACTAAACTGAATTTCTCTGCAACGACGAGTATGTTTCTTGCTGTATTGTTTCAATAGATTTTAACCACTTTGGCTGCCCTTCCGTAATGCAGGTGTCTTAGATAAGATTTCCCATCAGTCAAAATCTTTCTCTTTGTCTGTTATTTTTGTCATCCAGGTCTGGGCTAATACTGTAAGGTACTTAACTGTGTTAATTAAAGATGCCAACTAAGCAAGATGCTTAAGAATGATGCTGCCAATGGCATTCTCTGTTTTCAAAAGCCAGACTGATTTAAGGCTTTTAAGCAACTGCTCTGTAAATTCCAGACCCAATAGCTAGATATTGAGTAACAGCAGACTAGAAGATACAGGCTCCATTTGGCATGTCTGGATTGTAACCATGCAGAAGAGCCAGATGGAGAGAATGAGCTCGCGTGGAGACTATTACTCCACAAGTTGGTAGAAAGAAAACATCTGTGGCCTGGTTATCTCCTGCCCAGATTATTGTACTCACCCTCTCCATGGTCCTCTTGATACCCATGTCACTCCATTAAATTCAAAATCCAGCTGCTAAAATTATTTTCTTTACCCATCATGCTATTTTTCTCTTCAGATCCCTTCACAGGCTTCTTCTTACCCACAATATGAAGTTTAGATTTCTCATCCTCACCTTCAAGGCCCGGATCAGCTCCATCATTTGCCATCTTGCCCTCTTTACTCCACCAGTGCTGCCATCCTTGAAACCTCCTTCTCATCCTTCTCCCACCTGTATCAAAGCTTTCTTTCATGATGGTCCATATGCATGGTACAACTTCTCATGCTCATTGCACCAGGCCCCAACCCTCTCCTCACATAAGTCCCTCCCAAAGGTTCATTTTTTCCAGGATGCCCACAAACACTATCCCAACACACATGTACACATCACATCCTACCAATATCTCACCTCCAGAGCCACAGGTGAGCAACAAGCCTCCTATTTGGACTCTTTAGAGCAGGACCTATGTTTCCTTATGTGTTTCTACAGTTGCAACAAAATAGGGCTCCAAATCTGATTGGGGCCTCTGGGAACTACTGGGATGCAAATCCTCAATGGGAAACTGGAAATTTCCTCTTCCCCTTCCCAGCAGTGGAGGTGTCAGATATCTAGGCCTGCAGGGTCACAAGATGATGAGAAGAGCTTGTTGGGAAAATTCAAATGTTTAAAAAGGGACATATTTTTCACAAAAACTTTAATAATGACCTTCAAAGTCATGGCACTTTTTAATGTATTGAATAGCTGTCACTGGCCCAGGACAAAATTTCTCCCTATATACACAGCAACACAAAATATGTATGACCTATAGAAGTCACTCTATACAGCTAAGAATGGCTGTATTATTACAAAATTTTACTTGATTCTTACAGGGTGAACTGAAAATGCTATGGAATCTCTTTTCCAATATCACATATACCCTGGGATTCTTTCCAGAGCTAGTTTCTGTGGCAACAGTAAGCCAATACTGCAGCAAGATTTAATACATCCTCATGAAAATATTATCAGCTCTAGTCATCTCTAATTCTATAGCCATGGAATATGATAACACTGAACTACGGGGGGGGGGGGCATTTATAAGAAGTCTCTTTTTAAAAATAAATTTATTTTCATTCTATTTTTTTCCTTCTCCTGCCTTTTTTTTAAAATCCCTCAATTCTATCATTTTTCCACAATCACCACTTCAACAGCATAGCTCCATTCACCAACATGGGCCCACTGCTGTCTATGAACTGGAATACCAAAAAGGGTGGATACTGAGTCAGCATTGGTGTTAAATGACGAGCTATGTGATAAATGAATTTAGTGTGCATCTTTCACTATCTTCTCTCCTGCTCTCTGCTCACTAATCCATCTCTGTAAGAATTGCTAAAACACGCTTAACCTTTGAGCACCTTCAAAGAGCTGACAAAATCAAGCTGCCAGAGAAATGTTTCCTCCTTCTCCGCTCAAATGTATAATTTCCCTACTAATTATATCTTTCACCTCAACAATACACATTTCCCCAAAATTGCATCTGTGTGAAGCCCAGAATGGGCAACATTCAATCTAGGATCAATTAGAGCTTTCCTATGCACCTTCATATCCTGTTGGAAGAATTTCCTTGTAAAGAAGAAACACTTGAGTTCAGCACATTGCCACAACTACTTTTAGGGTAAGTGCTCCAGTGGGCGGTCAAAGACAGATATCAGTGGTGTACGCTGTGAATGATACACCCAACAAGGAAAGTTGGGAGTACTGTTCAGATCCTCTGATATATCCCAGGCTCCACGGTTGAGAAAAGGTGGATCCTGAGAGCATCTCAGACACAAAAAATCCATCAGTTTCCAAGCTAGTGCTCTTCACTGAGAGATTTGGGAATCTTCCTCTAAACTTTACTTTTAACTCCTAACATCACTTTAATCTACGTACTCTGTCCCTAAACTGACAGATTAATTCTTCCTGAATGGTTTCAGAGGGGTAGTCGTGTTAGTCTGTATCAGCAAAAACAGCGAGGAGTCCTTGTGGCACCTTAGAGACTAACACATTTATTTGGGCATAAGCTTTCGTGGGCTATAACCCACTTCATCAGATGCATCAGATGTGCCATGCATCTGATGAAGTGGGTTATAGCCCACGAAAGCTTATGCCCAAATAAATTTGTTCTTCCTGAATGATTATTGGAAATAATTGCTTTATATGGCCAATGCTCATGCTACATAACTACTATTATCTACCATCCCAGGAGATGAAAAGTGCTGGAAATAGTTACCCAGAATCCCTTAGAAGGAGAGAGGAGGAGAACCCCACCCTCAGGTCCAGAAAGCATCAGGGATTGGAAGGATCAGTCTACCAGCTCCCAAGAAAACATCTGTGGGGTGTGTGAGACAAAGGGAGGGAGAGTTCTTGGGCCTGAGGGAGCCACTTAAGAGGGAACATGAAGCAAAACCTACGGCTGTGCCAGCAATGTTAACCCAGACAGGGCTGGCCTTAGGGGTGGGCCACCCGGGCAGCCGCCCAGGGCACCTTGTGGTCAAAGGGGTGCTGTCCAGCAGTGCAAAGGTGTGCTGCAGGTGTAGTGACAGAAACTGATTCCTGGGGGAGCTCCCAGATTTCTCCCTGCTTCTTCCCACTGGAGGAACATGGGGGGGGGGGAAAGTGGTGACACACAGATACAGCACTCACACACACACACACACACAGTGTTCCTCTGTGCCCCCATAGAGGGTTGGGGGAGAGCGAGGAGCAACACTTAATGCTCCATGCATACTGGTCACTTTCCCCACCTGGGCTGTGCTGTGAGGCAGGCATCAGAAGCTGCTGTTCTCTGCCCTCCCATTATGCAGCACAGGTGAGGAAAGTGACCTGGATGCAGGGAGATCTGACATCGTTTCACGTCCGCCTCCTCTCCCCCCGCCCCGCAACCCCCTAGTGGTGCACGGAGGAGCAGCATTCCAGGGAGGAGCAGGCAGCAATGCCAGCTGCTCCATGCATCCAGGGGCACAGGAGGGGAGCGCAGGAGTTAAGGGCAAAGGGGACACAGTGTAGGGGTTAGGGCACAGGAGGGGGCTGGGGTTAGGGATGAAGGAGGTGCAAGGGTTGGAAGTGAAGGAGCTAGGGGCAAAGGGGGAGTGGGGAGCCCACAGGGGCCAGGGGCAATGGGTGTGTGCCAAAATACAAGTTTTGCCCAGGGTGTCATTTTCCCTAAGGCCGGTCCTGAACCCAGATCCACACGTGTTCATGGGCTTGGACTGATCGTTCACATGTAGTACCTGAATCCATTCCGATTTCAGGTGCCTTCAGGTTCTAGATGCACTATTCATCCTGGTTGAGTGAGGAAGCATGCAAAGGTACTAGGACATCATACTGCTTCAATGGATAATATCATGTACCTGATGTCATGAGGCAATTTAAACAACATCAATATGATATAGACTAAGTACAGAGCAATCAGTAATGCAGTCAATCATCGTGCTTCCCTCACTGCTTCCCTCACTTTCATTCTACACTTCACAAACTTCTATTTATTTACAAAAATCTAAAATGGACAGTAATAGAACAGTGCCAAATAATGGGCGTTTTGCTCCATTAAGAGAAAAGCACAATAGTACAATTTTGTACCATTGTGTGATTTGTGTATACTACCCTATGCCAGCCACACAGTCTATCTCAAACTCTTCTTGGCATTAATAACTATAGGACTAAAGCTGTATTTGTTTATTTCACACAGACATATTCCCTCTACTAACTTTTGGATAAACCAGCAGCTCATCTAATGAAAAATAATGGCTTTACACCAAAAAGTCAGAACTGTTTCTTTCCAAAAAGAATCCAGGTGCAGAAGAGAACACCACTAGCTCATACAGTCCCCAGCCTTCTCTGGAAAGAACTGTCTGGCTATATTAGATCTTCCTTTGCAAGGATGTGTGACACATAAAAATCTGTATGAATACCATTTTTTTTTCACTTCTGAAGTCTCTAAGCATCTGAGCAATGCATTTGATACGGTTGATTATAACAGTCTATTGGATAAATTAACCTCCTAGGGTTTGATGGTTCAACTCTGAAATGGATCACTACATATGCAAATCTAATATGCTGAAGAGAGTAGTTTTTTCAGGGAATTTTCCACTCCTTTTTCTAAGTTATCAGAACTTGCAAATTATCACAATGCTCCCTTGTCTGGTATTATCTTTTTGTATATTAAAAACACAAATATCTAACCTATGATGTGTCTACATGCCACACTTGCATCTGAAGAAGTGAGGTTCTTACCCACGAAAGCTTATGCTCCCAATACTTCTGTTAGTCTTAAAGGTGCCACAGGACCCTCTGATGCCACACAAGTAATCTAGGGATTGGGTACAGTGGTGATTCTGTGATAAGGGACACAGAGAGGATGCAAAATCATTTGAACACCCCACATTGAAATTTTATTACTTATTTTCTTTAGTTCTAGGATTTATTTATTTTTTTAAAGTGAAAGGACTTAGTGGCAGTGAAAAATGCTGAGGTTGGAAATGCCTGAGGATTGAAATCTTTCTATCCTCGGATCAGGTATGGATGGCAATGCAAGCTGCTCTTACATTGCCCTGCTAATGTGCCTGAACCCTGACTTGGAGGGGCCACAGCTAGTGACTGAATCATTGGTCTCTCTGTTGAGACTCCCAGAGGGATTTCAACTGCTGCTGGTGTATTGTTTTGCTTTTCATCTGGCCATTTGCCTCTCTTCAGTATAAGCCATTAAAAAGCCAGCATTTGTCAGGCATCACCACAGACACATATAGTCTAGATATAGGGAATAATTGTGGTAATCCCAGATACCATTGTGAGTGGTAGGTAGCCCAGATTTTCTTTCACTATAAGACACTTGTGGCAGGAGAAGGGCAGGGCCACCTGATTCTCAGCACCTTCAGGGCTGCTCTAACTTATGCCAGCTAACTGCAGTCCCCAAGAGACTGTATCCCAGATTAAAACTGGCAAAGCACAGGTGTGCTCTTCCCCACCAACGTGCTGTTTACATCATAGTGGGGGACAATTGGTGTAGGAATTGGTTATGCTGCTTTATGAGAGCTCAGAGCTCCCCTACATGGGAGGGGGAATTCTTATCTGGTCAGCTGGTGGCAGAGTCCACCACTTTTGCACAATTTGAGCATTGCAAAGAATCTGAAACAGCAAGAGAATCTGAACCACTGTGGGCAAATACAGACTTTTTGACTAAGGTGCCAGAAGTACTCCTCATTCTTTTGTCTTTTTAGTGGTGACCACCCTGACAAAATCCTGAAATGTTTCCCTCTAGCATTAAAACAAATGATTGCTGAACTGTTTACCTTTTATTGCTATTCTTAGTTCACTTTCAAAACAAGCCTCTCCATACAAATGAGGCAGCAGGCTCCTGAATGCTTTTCTAATGAGTTTTATGTTAATCATTTTGCTATTTATTTATTTACGAAAAGTGAGGGATTAACTGGATTTTCTTTCTTGACTTCAATAATGTTCAGATTTTTTACAGAATGACAGCTTCTTGCTATAAATCAAATATTCAGAAACATAAACAGCCAGAGCATCAGTTGGTGTAAATCGGTATAGACCAATTGACTTCAAGGAATATGTGTTGAATTACACCAGCTGAGGAGCTGGCTCATATATTTCAGTGCTAGGAATTATCAGCTAAAATACAAAGGCCGCAATTCTACTATGTATTACATTTTGACATAATGCTCCTGACAGAAATAAGACCAAGCCTCTGTGGAACTGGCCATTTTTTATTACCCTTGGGTAATGGTATCCTGGAGTGGCGCAGAGCCACTATGCCAACCACATTCCTGTTTGGTTGTATAACGGGCATTCTAGGAGAAAGGAGGCATACCCAGAGTGTCCTTAAACCCCAGCAATCCCTTTCGGTTGGGACGGCATTGACAGCAGATGCAACTTAATGCAACCTTCAGGCTCATTGGTTTCAGGACTTTGGAAGCACAAAAGTAGATTGAAGTTATCTTTGTACAGCGGCAGGCGAGAGGGGACACACATATCAAACTGTGCCATGCATCTTTGGGTGAATCTGAGCTTCTTAGCATGAAAGTTTTTTGTATATAACTGTAGATGAGCTCAAGAAGCAAAATTTGGAATCAGCTAATACAGGACCTGAATAGACATTTTATTCTGAATAATTATCTATTTATTCTTTTTACAACATCAAAAATGTGCTGGCCAGCTTACAGAAAGGAAGGGGAAGAAATTCTTTGCTTTAAAGAATTTGCAATCAAAATGGCCAAGTAATTGAGGGATGGGGTATGAATAAAAGCCATGAGACTGAACAGTGTAATTTTTAGAGTGGTTCTGAAAGTGTTTGGGGTTTCTTCTCTGATGGAGAAGGATAGAAACTGTGGCTCTTTTAGAATGTATTTGCAGTATTGCTGTGTTGGTCCCAGGATATAAGAAAGAAAAGGTGGTTGAGGTAATATCTTTTACTGGACTGACTTCTTTTGGTGAAAAAGACAAGCTTTCAAGCTACAGAGATCTCTTCTTCAGAAGAATAAGAGCTCTCTGTAGCACAAAAGCTTGTCTCTTTCCTCCTTGTCTCTCTCTTTTAAAAGTCAGTTTCCTGGATGAACTTGAAGGAAGAGAAGGAAGAGCCATGATGAAATGAATTAGGGTGAGAGTTCCAGGAATACGAGACACATGGAAGAAGCCCAAATATAAGAGTGGGAGCAAAAACATAGTAGGGAGAGGTTAGTTGTGTGGCTTGGGTGGTTGTCAGCAAAGCAAAGACTCTGTTTGGGTTGATTGGTATGAAATATTTACAGACCCTTTTCCTATACGATGACATAATGAATGCAATTTTTTGCAAATTGATGCTTCTTAGTATGCACATCATTTTAACAGATATGAAATTGCTTGGCAAGTTTAGGTCTCTAATAGTTTCTAAGATTCACAGCAATTAGAATTAATTTGCCTTTCAGAATATTTCTATCTCCCTAACCACATTAAATAAAGCAACTGACATATGGCTTGTGTAGCAGATGGATCAACTGCAGCACATAGTCAGCTGTGTAGATTTGGTGCATAGCTTCCAATTGATTTGGAGTATGATAGCTAAAAAACAAAAACTAATTTGTGTGTTTTTCTGGGTGAGGGTATGGTGGGGATAGCCTCTGTTTCTTGCACCAGCAAGTGAGTAGCTTTTCAAAGATCCATCACTGGGTCAATACTTGAGCTTTGTGTCATTATGTACTCCTTTTGTGACTTTGACTTACTGCATCCTGTCTCTCTGCAGAACTGGTGGATAGTTTTTATTGGAATGAGCAAGTCCAAGTAGTATCATACTTTGCATGCTTGGCTAATAGAGGTTAAACATACCTGACACTGAAGGATTAGTTCACAGAAGTGGGTTCCTGCAAATTTGGCAAGAGGTTTGGTTTCTCTATGAAATTCTATATAGGATTCTATATAGGTCCAATTCATCCCCCCTATGGCCTCACTGGGAATCGGATAGGACCTTGTGTGCTGAAGTGTACTCTTGTAATTGCAGCTCACTGCTGGGAATCAGGAACTGATGAGTTATTACACTAGTTTTGATAGTGATTCTGAAATCTTGGGCAATTCACTTAGCCTTTCCACATCTGTGAAATTAATATTGCCTACTTACAGAAGTGGTGAGGATAAATTAAATTAGTTCTGATCCACAGCTGGTGTACATCAATGTATCTCCAATGAAATCAATGTAGCTATGCTGATTACACCAGCTGAGAATGTGTCTCAATATTTTAAAAGTTCTTTAAACATTAAAGCTGTTCCAATTAGATGCCTAACTCCCTTAGGTGCCTTCAGTAATCCCATCATGAATGTTCAATGTAGATGGTAAAGGTTTTTAAGTGCAATACATATATTGCAGCATCTAGGACTGCCCATTCAGTTGTCCAACTCAAAATCTTTTGAGGCTCACCTATCACGTTCTGCTAAACTTTCTATTATAATCCGATAGGCTCACAAAGTACTATGGGATGACCCCATACCTGCAACAAAGATATCGTTTTTCAGGGCTCCCTGCTGTCCCGCCTTCCAGAGCTCTTGGTCCTACTAACAGCATCCCCTGAACTGGTTTTTTGTTTAGAACCTAGTGGCTCCAGATCTTTATTCAGAACTGTTGTAATCAGCCACTCTGTATTATTGCTTCCACCTGAATAGTGCTTTTAATGATGCACAAAAGGCTTTGCTTCATCCTAACCACCATAAACAATATATTAGCACCTGGGGTCAGGGGGAACATCCATGTAGTTGTAGAATGGTACTATGATTCCACTCAGTTTCTTAATACAGAATGCTATAGAAGAAAAAAAAACAATGAAAGCAAAGGTGAGAAAACATGGAGAAGATTGATACAAACAAAAAATGGGGAAGCCAGATAGGGCCAAAACTAGAGCTGTTTGGTGGGGGAAGGGAAAACATAGGTAGAAAATATGTGTCAGAGGGAAACAAAGGGCAGAGGTGACTTCTATATCAGTAACTTTAGTAGCTGGATTTCCAATAAAATTTCCATTGAGATACGATTAGCTCTGCAGGGAGCAATCCAAGTGGGAAAGTATCGAGAAGTAACTGAACTTGTGATAAATGCTTTTCTGGACGCACACTAGCCAGGTTATTCAACATCCCTTGAAGTAAATTAGGAAACATACAGCTCTAATAAAAAAGTCCATGACTATGTTTTAATCGTGACTAGTACTTTCAGAATTATAGATAAAATAGATCATTTAGTTTTGACGTTTATAATTCCCTAAGTAACGATATGGGTTCTGTTTAACTAACAGAACTATTTCAGTTTGAGGCTGAAGTCATATAAATTGTATGCCTTTTACAGGACTGGCGACATTGGTATTGTAAGAGATTAACAAATGAATTACAGTAAACCAGCTACAAGTGACAGCCCAAATAGGTACTGCTTGCATTTTCTTTAAAAATAATAACAGTAATCACCTCACCTGTGTTTTTTAAACTGTGTTATTAAGTTTAAAGCTTCAAACAGGTTCAGCCCTCAAGCATTCTTAGAGAGTTGGAATCCCACAAGGCTCTTCCTCTTGTAACCCTGTCACACAGTTCTAACGTGCTTGACATTTTTTCAGTAGCTCATCTCCCGTGAGACCTGAAAAAAGAGAGGTGCCTTTGAATTAGTCTTAGGGCCAGATTCAGCCGTGATAAATAAACGGCTATATATTACAGATTTGTAAGTAGATCTAGAGGATTCTGAGTTGGTGTAACTTACATTTTGAGAGTAAACTGGAAGAAAGTGGAAGTTACAGCTTAGACTCCTTTATGCACTCCTCTGAATCTGGCCAGTTTAAAAAAAAAACAGCTCTGGATATAAAGTAAGAATATTGCACATTTAAAAAAATTCAGACATATGACACAGGTTAGTCAGGTTCTTTACTGTTGTAAATCGGCATAGGTCCATGCGATGGTGCTACACTGATTTATGCCATGTGACAATCTGAAGAGCTCTGTTTTACCCCCTTTCCTGTGCATGTTTATCATCTAGGATCATGTAATGGTGACTTCCACTGATGGGCTTCCATTTCACACCCCTTGGAGACTATTGCCTAATTGAATAGACTTCATTCTAAGCATATTTTTCCTAATAGGCTGTCTGTTTCTTTGACGAGTTTCCCTTAAGATATAAATAATTACATGCGTTTGGTTTTCATAAACTTGGTCATATTTTGAATACATTATAGAGGTTGAGAGTAGGGCTGGTCAAAAATTCTCCATCAAAATAGGTTTTAAAAAATAAAATTGTATTTGTCTAAACAAACTTTTTCACAAAAAGTGTCTACTGTCCAAACACCCAGAACCCAAAAAGATTTTGGTTTTCAGTTGAAAAATATCTATTCAGTGCCTCATCATCCCATTCTCCTCAATGGGATGGGTTCCCAAGTTGACAACATCACTCATGATGAACTGTCAGTGGCTCAGCAAGAGAAGAGACCATAGTGCAACACAGAAGATGTGACCTGGCCAGGGAGCTGGTCTCATAGATTCATCCAAGGATTCAATGAGCCCTTTTGGCCAAAGCATTGCACTGGGAGGTCATGGCCAACTGATTACCAACATGCCTCACTGAGATCACTATTCCCCAGGATAACTTCCCCCCATCCTGTAAGCATAGCCCACATTCTTTGATCCTAGATGTATACATTTGGATGTATTAAAACATGTATTGTTTGCTTGCTTCCTGGTTGTTTCCTTCATGATTCACCATTCCCCCAATCTTTGTATCACCTGCAAACTTGTATCAGTGATGGTTTTAGGTTATCTTCCAGGTCACTGAGAAAAATGTTAAATTGCATAGGGCCAAGAACCATTCCCTGCAGGATCCCACTAGAAATACATCTGCTCAGCTATGATTCCTTGTTTATTTTTAATCCACTTAATGTTTGCCATGTTAATTTTGTATCATTCTATTCATTCATTATACTACCCTCTTTTAAAACTTTATTAGTTCAGTCTCTTTGAAAAAGGAAGCATGTCTCATAAGATGAGAACTGCTTTAATTACTTTAATACTAAAGAAGAACAAAGATGGTCACAATTGAGGTGACTTCTGCCCCATATCTCTATTGAACACAGATTAAAAAATAATTGAAAATGTTTTAGCAACACAAGTGAACACCATCATCCCATCAATTATACATGCAGATGAGGTTGGTTTTATTAAAGGAAGACTGGCTGCTGATAAGACGAGAAAAATTGCTCACGTGATCCAGCTAGCTCAGATGTTCCCTTTATAGCCTTACCTATAGCTGCAGAGAAAGCTTTGGATAAGGTTCAATGGCCTTATCTAATGATTGTCCTAAAATATTCAGATTTGGAAGAATATTCCTGAATTGGGTCAGTGTATTATACAACTCACCCCTTGCTTCACTATAAACTAATGCAATTATTTCTCCCACATTTCAACTAGAAAGAGAGACATGACAGGGCTGTTTCCCCTCACTCCTCCTTTTTAATCTCTCTTGAACCACTGGCAATATACATACATCAGCACTGAAGGTGTGACTATAAACATGAAAAATACTAAGTTTATATGCTGATAACATTTTTGTACTATTGAAGAATCCATCTTCATCAATCCCATCATTATTGAATGTAGCTGATATTTTTGAAAGATCTCTGGTTTTCTCATTAACTGGAATAAATCACAAGCAATGGTAGGGTGAGCATATGTCCTGTTTTAGCCAGGATAGTCCCCTTTTTAAGACCTGTCCCGGACGTCCTGATTTTTTTGTCAAAAATGGGCATTTGTCCCATTTGCTCTTTTCCAACTGATCATCAGTTGGCAAAAGCAAATAGAACGAATGCCCAGTTTGCCAAAAAAGTGGGGTGCTCCCCCCTAGGGGGGTGCAGAGGAACATTTGGTGCAGTGGTGAGCAGCAACAAGAGGTGCCGGGCAGGGGGGCTCAGGCTGTCAGCCCCCAGCTGCATGGGGCTTAGGCAGTCAGGCCCATCCCCAGGTGGTAAGGGGCAAGACTCCGGGGGGGGGGGGGGGAGTTTTTACTTTGGGAAATATGGTCAGCCTAAGCAATGGTTTTATCCAAAAGATCAGATCCTTCTCAGTTTCAGCATTTTCCACTTGAAATATCATAGAAATGTAGGTCTGGAAGGACTTCTAAGTCCATCAAATCCAGCCCCCTGTGCTGTGGCAGGCCCAAGTAAACCTAGACCATCCCTAACAGAAAAGTGTCCAATGATGGGGATTCCATGACCTCTTTTGGAAGCATATTCCTATTATAGTTAGACATTTTTTCCTAATATCTAACCTAAGGCTCTCTCATAAGATTAAACCTATTACTTCTCATCCTACCTTCAGTGGACATGCAGAACAATTGTTGACCATCCTCTTTATAACAGTCCTTAACATATTTGAAGACTATGATCAGCCCCCCCCCTCAGTCTTCTTTTCTCAAGACTAAACATGCCCAGTTTTTTTACCTTTCCTCATAGGTCATGTTTTCTAAACCTTTTATCATTTTTATTGCTCTCCTCTGAACTCTTTCCAATTTGTCCACATCTTTGCTGGTGCCCAACACTGGACACAGTAATCCAGCAAGGAAAAAATGTATTCAGGTATTAAAATTTGTCCTAATCTTCCCAAAATAGTTTCTATACATATGGACTATATATTAAAGGAAACTTCCAAGATGTGAAGAAGTGGCATCCCTTCCCTCTATCCTTACTGGGGAGAATAGAAATGGCCAAAATGAATATCTGCCGAAGATTGACATATCATTAGTCTATTGCCTTTCAAGGTCTCTCCCTCACTCTTTGCTCAAATACATAGGCTTTAGCATGCAATTTATATGGGATTAAAATCAGCCTTGCTTGTCACTCAAGACCCTTAAAAAATCCTGGGCAACTGTAGATATGGTATTGACAAATCTGTATCTATATTATCTAGTATACCAAATGTGTCCTATTGTAAGGTGGTTCCCCTTCACTGGCACAGACTGGTTTGGTGAGCTCATGGATTTCAAGGCCAGAAGGAATTATTGTGATAATCTAGTCTGACCTCCTGTATAACACAGGCTATAGAACTCCCCCCAAATAATTCCTACAGCAGATCTTTTGGAAAAACATCCAATCTTGATTTTAAAATTGTCAGTGATGAAGAATCCACCATGACCTTGGTCAATTGTTCCAATGGTTAATTACTCTCACCATTAAAAATTTACATGTTATTTCTAGTCTGAATTTTTCTAGCTTCAGCTTCCAGCCATATGTTTCTCTGCTTGACTAAAGACCCATTATTCAATATTTGTTCCCATGTAGATACTTATAGACTGTAATCAAGTCATCCCTTAATCTTCTTTTTGTTTAGCTAAATATATTGAGCTCTTGAGTCTATCACTATCAGGCATGTTTTCTAATCCTTTAATCATTCTCATGGCTTTTCTCAGAACCCTCTCCAGTTTATCAACATCCTTCATGAATTGTGGGCATCATAACTGGACATTGTTCCTGTAGTAGTTGCAGTGCCAAATATAGAGGTAAAATAACCTCTTGACTCCTACTCGAGATTCCCCTGTTTATCAGCCACTCCATTATTATGCCTGGGATCCATGTCAGGCCTATTATTACCCCATTAGACAAAGGGGATAGGAAGCACCTGAACTAGAACTCCTTTGAGGCACCACAGCAGCATTTCTAAATTGGATTTTTCAGTTTTCAGACAATTTTTTGGGGGGAGGGGAGGAGGTCAGACAAACATTTTCAGTTTTCAGGTTTTTGCTGAAATTGATACATTTTCCACAAAATAAAGTCCCCCTTTTACAACCCGCTCTATTTGAGAGACTTTACAGATCTCTAAGCAGGATTGGTGGTTTGTCTGCATTTACTCTGCCAGTTGTCTGAACAAGTGTTATCACCAAAAATAAGGCTTAAGTGCTGTGAACAGAAGAGTCTTTTCCTTTTTCACAAAAAAAATTCTAGGTTTTTGAACATATTTAGCACAATGATGACTAATAAAAGAATTAACCTGACATTGACAGCTGTCTACTATAATCTCAGAAAGCAAGACCTTCAGTTATTCTTTGAGTGTGGTGATATATCCAGGATCATTATAAAGGCAAATTTCTCTTTTATAAAAGCCAATGACCTGCTCTTGTACCACCATAACAATGTCTGAGATCACATGCTTTTATGATCACAGGGGTGTATCCTGAAGTCCCTAATGGTTTTCCAGTCAGCTACAGCTCTCAATGATATCAATGGAAGTTTTGCCTGAGTAAGAAATGACTAGAAACTTTGGAATCTGGCCCACAGTATAAGGCAGATGAGTCTGCTTACATAATTAAAAGGCTAAAATTGTGTTGTTTAATGCCAGTTCTATATTTGTAAAATGTAGGTATGGAGAACATAGGACATTTCTGCATAATTTTTATGAAAAATATGAGACTTGGTTTACCCACTCACTTTTCTATTGTGATCTACTAGGACTGAAAGGGATTCATTTCTTCTCTGGGACAAGGGCATAAAAGATTGTCTACATGGGGGAAATGCCTGGAATAGCCATAGCTGAATAGTTATTCCACTCTAACTCCCCATATGGGACCTCATATTCCACACTATGAATGTCTTTGTGCAGTTTAGGTTAAACCACTTCCCAAAAGGCATTCTGAATGAGGAATAAGTATTAAACAGGCACAGTTAGTGCAGAGTAGTAATTGTGTTTTAAATTTACACCCTAGCTATTTCACACTAACTTCCTCATGAATTTCCCAGGTAGACAAGCCCTAAGAGATGGGTGTTGGTCACATAGGCACGTCTGGGTTGGTATGAATGAACTATCAAGAACTATCCACATTACTAGCCTTCCCTTGGAGTTACAAGAAAAGACCAATGACCAGATATTTTTAATGACTGGCAGCCAAGGCTGAGGCAGAGCATATAAAAACAGCATGACTAGAGCTTGAAATGAAAAACTGAGATGTCAGAGAAATGTTATAAGAACTCTGCTGCCCAGTGCAGAGTGAGAGAAATTGGGGGGAGGGATAGCTCAGTGGTTTGAGCATTGGCCTGCTAAATCCAGGGTTGTGAGTTTAATCCTTGAGAGGGCCACTTAGGGATCTGGGGCAAAATCAGTACTTGGTCCTGCTAGTGAAGGCAGGGGGTTGGACTCAATGACCTTTCAAGGTCCCTTCCAGCTCTAGAAGATAGGATATCTCCATTAATATAAAATAAAAATTGGGCTAGAATGGCAGGAGTGCTGCCAGTATGGACAGGTGTGTAAGCTTTGTTGTTTCATTCTAACCTAAGAATCCTAACATACTGTATTCCAGCTGACTAATAAAAGCTGTCTTCTTTGGAAAAGGCTGTCCTCTGCCATTGCAAACATCTGCTGTTTGCATCGCTCCCAATGGGGTAAAGCCTCTAACAGGAGTTCAAGTTCTTTTGGACTCTCTGGAGAAGCCATGGTGAGAAACAATGGTGCCAAAGTTAGGGCCCAGACTTGTGGTAGTGGGGGCCAGAGGTCTCCCTCTTGCAAACAAATGGAGACTCAGGACCTAGCAACAAAAAGAGTATGCTCCCTGAGAGACTGTATAAAGGTTGGAAGTAAGCTCACCCTAGGGATCCATAATAATACGGCCAGGTAAAGAAAATAAGAATCTGTTCAACATTTTAACTGAACAGAAAGAATCTTTTTTAGGTTTGAAACTATTCTGATAAGTTTAATCTCTCCCTTTTCTGAGCCCCCAACCCCAGCCCAGTTTTGGTGAAATCCATCTTGGAATCTCAGCAGATATAGACACTAGTGATGCGTGCTATATTCAATTCTTATGACTTCAGAGCTTTCCAAAGCAAAGATATGGGGAAATGCAACATCAGGTAATAATCCTCATAATGTGCAAGATTTCACAATGGCCTCCAGTCAGAGCCCAGCAGAAATAGTACCAGTCCTGAGAAGAAGTTGAGTTGGGAGACCAATCGTGGGACTAGGCTAAATAATTGTGTCCAGGGCTACTATTTGGGTTAGGAAACATGAACTGCATTAGTGAGTCTGTTTGGGGTTGGGAAGGTGGAGCTGAGGATAAAAGCAATGTAAAGATGGGGCCAGGAGGAAGAGGTTTGTTTGGGAGATGGCTAGGAAGCAGAGAGAAAAGAAGATCTCCCAAGATTTGACATTTCAGGCTCAATTCAATACTTGATTAAGAGACATAACTTTTGTATCTTAAAACATCTAGTACAGCCTCTGGCAATAGATTCATGCCATAGAGGTTGTGGATAAACTAAAAAGTCAAAGAATCAGTAAATGTTTAGTTAATAATCAGCTAAAGATGACGATATATGGAGGACATTCTGGTAAGGCTACTGTGAATTGCCTATACAGAAAATAAAATTCTACCTTAGTTGTTCCACATTTCCAGGCATGCCAAAAGGAAAAATGAACCAAGACTGAGATTTCTTGACAATTTCCCAGCTGAGATTGCCAGGTAGAATTATGTCTGATTGAATTAATTAGCCCAAATTTTCTCCTGCATCTAATCTCCTTTCCAAAATGTATTACTTATGATCATTTGAAAAAAAAAAAGGAATAAAATAATAACCCATCTCTAACAAGAATAAAGGAGTCTGAGTCTATGGTTAAGGACCATAACATTAATTTGTCAGAAAAGGAGAAATAATTAGGAGCAAATTATAACATTAGGAAAAACAAATGTTAAAGAAACATAAATATTGCAAATAATTTGGACCTAATACTACTAAGCTAAATTATATATTGGGGTGTAGTTACAGATCTTTTGTTTGCATGTCTGAGTATTGCTTATTGTTGGTGTCCCAGGCATGCTTTAGGATCATCCCTCAAAGATACTCTTATTTTGGAAGATTTTTCCTACATACTTCATTGTGGGCCTGATCCAAAGTCTACCGAAGTTAATGAAAGAACTCCTGATGCCTCCAATGGGCTCTGGAGTACACAGCTATGCCTTTTTCTTTTTTCTCCTCATTTTATTTTCTTGTTCTTATCCTGATATTCTCTGTTTCTTTTTTATTCACCTTATATTACAAGAGCACTTTCCATGTATGTGTTCATAGAATCACAGAATCATAGAATATCAGGGTTGGAAGGGACCTCAGGAGGTCATCTAGTCCAACCCCCTGCTCAAAGCAGGACCAATCCCCAACTAAATCATCCCAGCCAGCGCTTTGTCAAGCCTGACCTTAAAAACCTCTAAGGAAGGAGATTCCACAACCTCCCTAGGTAACCCATTCCAGTACTTCACCACCCTCCTAGTGAAAAAGTTTTTCCTAATATCCAACCTAAACCTCCCCCACTGCAACTTGAGACCATTACTCCTTGTTCTGTCATCTGCTACCACTGAGAACAGTCTAGATCCATCCTCTTTGGAACCCCCTTTCAGGAAGTTAAAAGCAGCTATCAAATCCCCCCTCATTCTTCTCTTCTGGAGACTAAACAATCCCAGTTCCCTCAGTCTCTCCTCATAAGTCATGTGCTCCAGCCCCCTAATCATTTTTGTTGCCTTCCGCTGGACTCTTTCCAATTTTTCCACATCCTTATCATAGAATCATAGAATCATAGAATATCAGGGTTGGAAGGGACCTCAGGAGGTCATCTAGTCCAACCCCCTGCTCAAAGCAGGACCAATTCCCAACTAAATCATCCCAGCCAGGGCTTTGTCAAGCCGGGCCTTAAAAACCTCTAAGGAAGGAGATTCCACCACCTCCCTAGGTAAAGCATTCCAGTGCTTCACCACCCTCCTAGTGAAATAGTGTTTCCTAATATCCAACCTAGACCTTCCCCACTGCAACTTGAGACCATTGCTCCTTGTTCTGTCATCTGCCACCACTGAGAACAGCCGAGCTCCATCCTCTTTGGAACCCCCCCTCAGGTAGTTGAAAGCAGCTATCAAATCCCCCCTCATTCTTCTCTTCTGGAGACTAAACAATCCCAGTTCCCTCAGCCTCTCCTCATAAGTCATGTGCTCCAGACCCCTAATCATTTTTGTTGCCCTCCGCTGGACTCTTTCCAAAATTTCCACATCCTTCTTGTAGTGTGGGGCCCAAAACTGGACACAGTACTCCAGATGAGGCCTCACCAATGTCGCATAAAGGGGAATGATCACGTCCCTCGATCTGCTGGCAATGCCCCTACTTATACAGCCCAAAATGCCATTAACCTTCTTGGCAACAAGAGCACACTGTTGACTCATATCCAGCTTCTCGTCCACTGTGACCCCTAGGTCCTTTTCTGCAGAACTGCTACCTAGCCATTCGGTCCCTAGTCTGTAGCAGTGCATAGGATTCTTCCGTCCTAAGTGCAGGACTCTGCACTTGTCCTTGTTGAACCTCATCAGGTTTCTTTTGGCCCAATCCTCCAATTTGTCTAGGTCCCTCTGTATCTGATCCCTACCCTCCAGCGTATCTACCACGCCTCCCAGTTTAGTGTCATCTGCAAACTTGCTGAGAGTGCAGTCCACACCATCCTCCAGATCATTAATAAAGATATTAAACAAAACCAGCCCCAGGACCGATCCTTGGGGCACTCCGCTTGAAACTGGCTGCCAACTAGACATGGAGCCATTGATCACTACCCGTTGAGCCCGACGATCTAGCCAGCTTTCTATCCACCTTACAGTCCATTCATCCAGCCCATACTTCTTTAACTTGGCGGCAAGAATACTGTGGGAGACCGTATCAAAGGCTTTGCTAAAGTCAAGGAATAACACATCCACTGCTTTCCCCTCATCCACAGAGCCAGTTATCTCCTCATAGAAGGCAATTAGGTTAGTCAGGCACGACTTCCCCTTGGTGAATCCATGCTGACTGTTCCTGATCACTTTCCTCTCCTCTAAGTGTTTCATAATTGATTCCTTGAGGACCTGCTCCATGATTTTTCCAGGGACTGAGGTGAGGCTGACTGGCCTATAGTTCCCCGGATCCTCCTTCTTCCCTTTTTTAAAGATGGGCACTACATTAGCCTTTTTCCAGTCATCCGGGACCTCCCCCGATCGCCATGAGTTTTCAAAGATGATGGCTAATGGCTCCGCAATCACATCCGCCAACTCCATTAGCATCCTCGGATGCAGCGCATCTGGCCCCATGGACTTGTGCTCATCCAGCTTTTCTAAATAGTCCTGAACCACTTCTTTCTCCACAGAGGGCTGGTCACCTCCTCCCCATGCTGTGCTGCCCAGTGCAGCAGTCTGGGAGCTCACCCTGTTCATGAAGACAGAGGCAAAAAAGCATTGAGTACATTAGCTTTTTCCACATCCTCTGTCACTAGGTTGCCTCCCTCATTCAGTAAGGGGCCCACACTTTCCTTGACCTTCTTCTTGTTGCTAACATACCTGAAGAAACCCTTCTTGTTACTCTTAACATCTCTTGCTAGCTGCAACTCCAATTGTGATTTGGCCTTCCTGCTTTCACTCCTGAATGCCTGAGCAATATTTTTATACTCCTCCCTGGTCATTTGCCCAAGCTTCCACTTCTTGTAAGCTTCTTTTTTGTGTTTAAGATCAGCAAGGATTTCACTGTTGAGCCAAGCTGGTCGCCTGCCATATTTACTATTCTTTCTACACATCGGGATGGTTTGTTCCTGCAACCTCAATAAGGATTCTTTAAAATACAGCCAGCTCTCCTGGACTCCTTTCCCTCTCATGTTATTCTCCCAGGGGATCCTGCCCATTAGATCCCTGAGAGAATCAAAGTCTGCTTTTCTGAAGTCCAGGGTCCGTATTCTGCTGCTCTCCTTTCTTCCTTGTGTCAGGATCCTGAACTTGACCATCTCATGGTCACTGCCTCCCAGGTTTCCATCCACTTTTGCTTCCCCTACTAATTCTTCCCTGTTTGTGAGCAGCAGATCAAGAAGAGCTCTGCCCCTAGTTGGTTCCTTCAACACTTGCACCAGGAAATTGTCCCCTACACTTTCCAAAAACTTCCTGGATTGTCTGTGCACCGCTGTATTGCTCTCCCATCAGATATCAGGGTGATTGAAGTCTCCCATGAGAATCAGGGCCTGCAATCTAGTAAATTCTG
This sequence comes from Emys orbicularis, assembly GCF_028017835.1. Classification (NCBI taxonomy): domain Eukaryota; kingdom Metazoa; phylum Chordata; order Testudines; family Emydidae; genus Emys; species Emys orbicularis. Next base: position 89,082,649 of record NC_088686.1, on the reverse strand, counting down.
TTAGTTGCCGGAAGAAAGCCTTGTCCACCTCATCCCCCTGGTCTGGTGGGCTATAGCAGACTCCCACCACGACATCACACTTGTTGCTCACACTTCTAAACTTAATCCAGAGACTCTCAGGTTTTTCTGTAGTTTCAGACCGGAGCTCTGAGCAGTCATACTGCTCTCTTACATACAATGCAACTCCCCCACCTTTTCTGCCCTGCCTGTCCTTCCTGAACAGTTTATATCCATCCATTACAGTACTCCAGTCATGTGAGTTATCCCACCAAGTCTCTGTTATTCCAATCACATCATAATTCCTTGACTGTGCCAGGACTTCCAGTTCTCCGTGCTTGTTTCCCAGGCTTCTCGCATTTGTGTATAGGCATTTAAGATAATGTTTAATTGTCCTATTCTGCAGTCCACACTGTCTGTCTAGGTAGGGATTTCTATCACACTCAATACCCTGGTACCTGAGTCAATTATTTGAAATCAGTGGGCTTAAGGTTCTCCTCTCACTAACATTAGTTTTACATCAGTAGAACTACATTGATTTCAATACAGTAAGTCCTGATTTACATTGATATAAGTCAGAAAAGAAGCCTATCAGTACCAGTCAAGTGAATGTTCATTAATTATGTTAGATTACCTACAACACCAGCCAATGGATTTCCCTAGTGGTAATGGCTTTCCTTCTGCAAACCTCTGTCTCTTAAGCAAGTCTGCTTCAGTAATGCTATAGTTAAAAGAAAATGAATGTTTGAAATAAAAATAAGTAAAGGTCATCATTATGACCTCTGTGCTTTCCAGCCCATGACTAATACTAAGCAGTGAATCATTGCTTAGTACATACATGGTTAAGATTCAATTTGCAATAAGTATATAGAGAGGTGGAAAACAAAAATGCCAACTTTTGAGACACGTGCAATTGAAAAAAATCACTCTGCTGAATTTCACATAACAGGAGCAAAACAAAAGGAAACTTTGAACCTCCTGTGCAGTAAGATGAGTCATATATTGTGTATTATGACACATTTGTCACTGTCAGTTGATGTGACCCTGTGTATTTTATTTTGTCAGTCTTCTTCTTTTTAAACTGCTGGAGTTCTAAAAGAAAAAGAAATACAATCAAATACAATCAAAATGAATGCTGGGAATCACAGCATTTCAGACCTTGAAGAGAATTAACAGTGCTGAGTACCGAAATAACATATTTTTACCATGTAAAGTATCTGGAGCCAGGGCTGGCTCCAGCTTTTTTGCCACCTCAAGCGGCAAAGAGAAAAAAAAAAAAAAAGGAAAACCTGACCGAGCTGCCACCGAAGTGCCGCCAAAGAAGAAGAAGGGGAGTGAAGGACCCACCACCGAATTGCCGCCAGAGACCCGGACGTGCTGCCCCAATACCGGACGGGGTGCCGCCCCTTTCTATTGGCCACCCCAGGCACCTGCTTCCTTCACAGGTGCCTGGAGCCGGCCCTGTCTGGAGCACCTATTTTTGTGTGGTGGTTTACATTCCACAAGGATGTGGCAGATTGCAGAGCCATTGCAGAAAAGGAAACAAATAGTTGTAAAGATCAATTCATGAAAGACTTGAATTTAAAAAAAAAAAATACACTTTAGGAAAATTCAGTGCAATTTACAAAATATACAGATCCTAGAGTAGGGATAAACTAAACATTCCTTCCTGAATGTTCCAGGAAGTTCAATTAAACAGCAAAAGATTATCTCATCTCTCTAGAAAGCCAGATGTTCTGTAGCATTACTCCAAGAAAGTAAGTGTGAAGAAATCACAGACATTACTGTGGGACTGGGCTTCTGATGATATAATCTCTTCTCATAACTTCAGTAACAGAAGGATGATTGTTCTTTTAAAGAAAAACATCTTTGTCAGCCATGTCCTTTAGCAACCAAAATAAATGTTAATAGTAAATTTACATCAGCATTTCACCCCCTCCCTTTCACAACATTGGTCCAGCCTCTAGCTTTTCCGGAGACATCCTCAGTGATATTGCAGGGGATATTTCAACAGGCAGTTTTGGTCTAAACAGAATTATGGCTAGTTAATCAGAAGTAAGGCTTAGCAGCCCTGAGACAGAAAAGAGACTAGCAATAAAATCAACGATCTATAAACAAATATACTCAGAATAAATTTCCAAGTCACTTTATCAATATTTTAAACTATTAATAGTTCTTTCTCGGGACTTCTAAATACTTCACAACCTATTATCTTTGCATTTTACTTGCTGCAACAGCTAAGAAACTGTCAGTATTTATTAGTAGCAGGATGATCCTACTATCAGTCAAATGTAAATAGATGGATAAGGATGATATCACAAGAAGTCCCCCCTTAACCAGAAGTCCCACTTTACTTAATTGTACTGGAAGTCATGTCACCAAAAATGAAGATGTCACAGGAATGGCAATTTCACTGGAAATATCCTTCAGGGATTTGGCCTAATCCTTTTTGACCCCTGACATGCAACCAGAAGGCTCATCTTACATAGGAGGGAAACCAATAATGCCTAAACCAGTGCCTGACAAGGAGTTTTACCCTTAGAAATGATAAAGAAACACAACTAAATGCATGAAAAAGCTAAAATGAAAAGAGAGAGATATTTTATAATATGTGCAAAGAGACGTATTAAAAGAAAATAGATATTTATAAATCTAATTGTTAACTAAATGGCCTAGCAGCCCTAATTCAGTGACAGATAAGTAGCATTCACTGTCCCTAGAATTGATAAAGAACTGCAGCTAAATGCACGTAAAGGCTAAAGCAGGGGGAGGGGGAGGGTTTAAAATATGTGCAATGAGACTTGTTATGGAAAAAATGCTGTTTGTAAAAAAAGCCTAATTTAAATTATTAAAATTAAAAGCCACACAAGCAGGGAAAAAAACAGTTAAAATAGGTGTAGAGAAAAATGTGACTAAGGATATACAAGTTCATGTCCTGGTCTCCACTATTTAAATTTGTTTAAAAATACTTTTAGCAAAATATACTTCAGATACATACACACAGCACCAACCCTTACCCCCATCCCAAAACAAAATTCAACAAAAACAACTTGGGAACATTAAGGAAAGCTACATTGAAGTATTTGTGAAGCAGTAAATAAAAACAAAATGTTTTTAATTGTGATCAGCACTCTTTATAGCACTATCTTACCATGACTTTACTCTTAAAGCTTCTGACCTAAGCTCTTTCACCTATAACACAGTAAGATTTATTGGCTCCAGAGGACAGCGTTATATCGGGGTAGAGGTATATCTGTTTCATTGGAAGAGCACTATTTGTCCCTGTCATAACCATCAATCATTGTATATTATCTAAAAGTTATTCTTAGAACGGTTAACTTAAACTCTTAATTTAAATACCCAGTGGTTAATAATGCTAATTAGAAAAGAAAACACGTTGCTACTATTGTATAGGCTAATACTTCAGTACTGTAGATACTCTGGTCCCCAGTCTATTACATCTTTCACCTAGCACTAATCACTTCTATTTTGTTAGAATGAAATCTCGATCTTTCTTACACTAACATATATGGTATTTGAATACAAGTGCTTGCACACTAATTACCCACTAGAGACTCTTAACTAAGCATTTATACTCTTGATCTTATGGGTATAAGATAAATCTCCAGATAAATTTGCAGCAGGAAACAATATGGGCAACAATCAAAAACTGCATGCAACTCTAGTGTTAAATATTTACTTTGTTCATACCTGGTCCTCAACAGAGAACACACACCTTTCAGGGGTTTAGCTTTACAGGTATCTAAAAAACAATGGCCCAAATGTTGCTGCCAGTTTGACCAGGAGTCTATGGAGTATATATGGAGTAACTCTACTGATTTCATTTGGGGTCACATCTGAACATAGAATTTGGATCAGTAACACCGCATGAACATAAGTCTAAGCTTCCTCCCTGTAAGAACCTGCAGGGCTAGAACCTGGGATCATAGGGCCACTTATGCCTCCACATCACCACGGGAGGATTAGGCTAGGTTCTCTGGGAGGACCCTGTGAGGCTGGGACCAGCAAGAAGTACTGCCCAGCAGGACCTGAGTGGCAGCTCCTCACAGCCCACTGATTGGCTGGCACCTGTACTTAAGCCAGGAAGACTTGAAAGGGAGTTGTCTGAGCAACAATACAGACTGTCTGCCTGTCTTGCTTCAGACCCTGTGCATGTAAAATCCCAGACTCTGGCTTCTCACTCTGCCTGCTTCCTGACTCTTGGTTTACCTTCTGGCCTATCTTGGACTCTGACCTCCTGGTAACTGCACCCTGACTAGTTACTGATGCCTGACTCTTGGTTTGCCCACTGGTACCCAACTCAGCCGGACTCCCGACTCCTTCTCTGACCACTAGGTCTCACCGCCCACAACCAGGACATGACACTGCCTGAGCTTGGCTATCTCTAGGATTTCCCTCCAGTTCCTCTTCTGTCCTAGCTTCTTAGCTCTTGTTCTCTAGAGATCCACTTCCATATCATTCTATCCAAGTTGGAAGTAAAGAGCCCTACCTACCCCCATTAGACAGTGAAAAATTAAGCAGCTTTCAGGGTTCTAACACCTACTGACAGGCTGGGTCATTAAAAGCCTTCCCACTCTGTTACAATACTGTATAATAATGTTTCCCAAACTTTGAAAGCTCAGTCCCCCTTCTGGAGAATGAAACCAATTATGCCCCCCCCACCCCCCGCAACATGTGTTATTAAAGTCCCACATCTTAATTTATACATCTTTCACATCCCCAGCCAGCCCTTCACCCTCCCAGTACCCATCACCACCACCACCACTTTTGGAAATGCTAGTCTAGATCTTCAGTATGTGATACTTCCTGCTCTTTCTTACATGCCCTTGATGAACAGTAACATAGGGCTTGTCTTCCCTGTAACAGTTAACTCAAGTTACCACATTCGAGTTACTCAATTCAAGCTAGCCTAGCTTGAATGAGATCAGCCACACTGCAAAGCAACCCTTGAGCTATGCAGAATTGTTAGATTTGCAGCACAGAGTGATTGGATTAACATCTGATGAGTTGTGCTAACTCTAGTTTGTAGCCTGTAGCTGCTTCCCTGCTGCATTACCAGCTTGATCAGCAGCAGCACTGAAGCTTCAACCCATTCCCCTGGACAGGTCAGCTAGCTTACTTTTCATGCTATTGCTTGAATAGTGTAGTGGCCACCTAATGCAATGGGCCAAATCTGGCACATTATGGGATAGAATGCCTGTGAGGGACAGGTGTCTGTTGATGCTGTCCAGCCATCATGTTTTAGGTCTTCTTGGAGGTCATTTCCAGCCTGCTTTCATTGGGTCAAAGTTGAAAATGATTCTCACAAAGAAGCCAGTAGGCATTTGGTGCATATGACTGTACCATGGTAGAGAGTTTTGGGTGACCATTTGAGCAAGAGGGACCCATTAAGTTAGGAAGTGGATCTCTTAATTCAACTTGAATTCATACCATTTGATGTTTTCAGTCTTTTGCAGATCCTTCATCTGAATGGGGTCCAATCTTGACAGTGAGGGGCCATGTTTCAGACCCATAGGTCAGAATACTGACCCCTAAAGCAGTTTTGTCTATATCACGGTATTCGGTTTTGTGAAAGACATTCTTGATGAGGCACCCCATTACTGATGATGCTTTTGCAATTCAGGCTCCCACTTCTTTTTTGTGGCTTCCCATGCTATCGACAACAGAGCTGAGATAGGTTAAATCACCAAAAATTTGGGTGAATGGTCACCCGCTATAGTATTAGAGTCTGCAATGTGTTTGAAATCGCTGACTAGGAGAATTCTGCTTTAACCCCAATTCATTTTCAGGCTGACTTGTCACTAAGCTTTCCAGGGCTTTAAGTACCACAACCAGCTCATCCATTGATTAGACAATTAGATTTATTTTGTTGTAAAAATTGACATTGGTAAGGTTCTTATCATGGAAGTGTATGCCTAAAATGCATTTACTTAGGCCTTGGCTACACTTGGGAATTCACAGTGCTGCCGCAGCAGCGCTGTGAAGCGCGAGTGTAGTCGCGCCGCCAGTGCTGCGAGAGCTCTCTCTCAGCGCTGTATGTACTCCACCTCTCCGAGAGGAGTAGCTTGCACCGCTGCGAGCGAGCGTGCAGCGCTGCAGGTGCTGATTACACTGGCGCTTTACAGCGCTGCACTCGCTGCGCTCGGGGGGGGGGCATTTTCACACCCCTGAGTGCAGCAAGTTGCAGCGCTGTACAGCGCCAGTGTAGCCAAGGCCTTAGTGTCTGATCAAGCATGGGGCAGCTATCTTAAGTTTAAAGCATCACTTAACTTGTGCTACAGATCTTTGGGTGTGGTGAAGACTCGAGTTGGTAGCAACACTCAAGTTATGCCTCAAGCTAAAACTGCAGTGAAGACAAGCCCTTAGTAAGCAATGCTGACCTTTAAAGTATCATCACCGGCATCCTATTTAGCACCTATTGAATTGAATGTGACTGCTCACTTCTCAGAGCTATCATTTCAAGCTATCTGAAATCTCAGGGAGACACCTCTGTATCGGTTATATCAAGACACTGCCAAAATACCCAACATTATGTCTGATACCCTACTCTTCCTCCTCTTGCCAAAATTAGAGTTGTATTAGTGTCAATATTTGGTACAAATCATTGCTCTAAGTTGGATCCAGTCTTTATCACAGAGAAAAATCTAGAGGGTACTAACCTGCAACTGATTTAATTTTGTGAATTGTCAGGTTCATATCATTTCTGCCCATGATCGCTGTTTCATATACGATATTCTGGGTAATAACACAAGAGGACTCCATGCTTCTCCAAAACTAACCTGGCTCTCTACTAAGAGAACTATTTACAGAGGTGCTGCAACTACTGCTAGCATTAAAGCCGTGTGCATATAGATTGGCTTCCCGATGCCTCCTTTAGGCTCTTTCCTACAGCTACCTGTATGCCTCCCTCCAATTTCCTTGCACATTGCTACAATCACCAGAAGGTATAGACAAGTTCTCCCACAATACCTTGTGGAAGCACTCATAGTGGCACTGTTACTGTGGGGCTATGCATCATGGGGCCTCCCTCCCTCCTGCCACACACAAGTGAGGACAGCACCAATGTGGACATTTTAGTAGCCCCTCCCTCTCTTAGCAGTTGATTGTTACTCTCTGTAGTATGGCCTGTAGTATGACAGGCTAACACGAGGGACTTAACACAAGGGTGGATCGTTTGAGTTAATTCTGTAGTGTAGTTGCACTGAAATGGGAGAGGATAGAAGAGACAGAAAGAGACAGATTTAATTCATTTAATATAATCATTCATTTTAGAACACAGTGAAATTAATGAAGAACACTACAATTGGTTTTATAAAAGCAAAAAATAATCACACTATCACATAATTGATTTTATTAAAATAAATCAAAGTGGAAGAGAATTTAGATAGGATTAAACTGAAAAATAAGCTATGCAAATTTCAAATGTTTGGTGCAACACAGAAGAGAGGAAGACTGAGATTATCTGCCTAGTTCTCTAAAAGAGTAGATTAACTTCTGTGAGCCTCAGACTTGAAACATTCCAACATAATCTGATGCAATCAAAGTGGTGGGAATGATTTATTGGAGTCTGTGAGTAGATGCTGAGCTCTCCTCATTTACAAACTCTTTTCAGATGTGGTACTTCAAAACCCTTTCTGGATATTTGATTCTGTGGATTGCTGTTGAACATTCACATTGGATCCTGCTACTCTATGTACAGTTAAAGGGCTTAATTATGCTATACTGCAATTAAAAACCCATGGCTGACCCATGCCAACTGATTCAGGCTCGTGGGGCTTTGGCTGTCGGGCTATTTAATTGCAGTGTAGACTTCCAGGCTCAGGCTAGGATCTAGGGCCCTGCAAGGTGGAAGGGTCCCAGAGTTTGGGCTCAGTCCGAGCCAGAACGTCTACACTGCAATTAAATAGCCCTGCAAGCCCAAGTTAGATAGCATGGGCCAGCCACAGGTGCCTAATTGCAGTGTAGACCGGGGTTCTCACAGAGTGCGGTCACCAACTCTTGCTCGTGGCTGCACTGACACTTTTTCCTAAAATACTTAATTAACTTTAGGAAAAACAAATAAATATGCATGTGTACACGTCCAGATCATTGTAATTTATTTATGTAGGGGCTTTTTGCAGACTCAATAAAATAATGCTGTGAAAAGTGATATTTGTATATTTGTTAATATCACTTTTTACAGCAAATCCTGGCAAGTTAAGACCTGGATGGAGGGGTGAGGCAGCAGAAGCCGGGGGCAATGGATGGGGGGCCCCACCACCGTGTGGTTGGAGTTGTGGGTCAGCTCCTGGGGCTGGGGATCAGTGCCCAGGTCGGTGCCTGCAGTTGTGTGGCCAGGGTCGGGGATAGGCACCCAGGGCCGGGGATCAGCACCCACTGCCATGCAGCCGAGGGGCGGCACCCGGAGCTGACACCTGCTGCTGTGCGACCAGGGCTGGGGGTCGGCGCTTGGGGTTCATGCCCACTGCTGCACAGCCAGGGCTAGGAGTCAGTGTTCTGGGCCAGCACCCGCCGGAGCCTGCAGTTGGTGCCTGCTGATGCATGCCTGGGGTTGGGCAGCTGCACCTGGGACGGGCGCTTGGGGCTCGGGATCGGCGCTCATAGCCAGCACCTGCCGGAACCCAGGGTCAACATCCAGGAGCAGTGCCCAAGAGCAATGGCCAGGGCTGGGGGTCAGAGCGCGCCGCTGGGGGTTGACTGCCGCCAGAGTTTGGGGCTGGCGCTTGGGGTCTGCGCCTGCTGCCACATGGCCAGGGTTCACCATCCACAGCCAACACCCACCAGAGCCCAAGACCTGCACCGGGGATCTGCACCCAGGGCCAGCAGCTGCTGGAGCTCAGGGTTGGTGCCTGGGGCCAGCACATGGGGTCAGTGACTAGGGCTGGGGGTCAGAACACACTCCAACCCCTGGTCGTGCGGCGGTGGGCTCTGATCCCTGGCTCTGGCCAGTGGCCGCTGGTGGGATTGGGGGTTGGCACCATACAGCTAGAGCCAAGGGTCGGAGCCCGCCACCACATGACTAGGGGTTGAAGTCTGAAGCCCCGAGGCTGGAGCCATAATCTGCAGCCAGGCTCCCTAAATCCCTGCCGCCCAACCATCCCAGGGCTGAAGTCCAAGCCCCACTAAGCCTCCGGTCCCCCCGCAACCCCGGTAGAGAACTCACCTTGTTTCTTCAGTGTTATGCCCCACCTGTCTCCAGAGACGTGCAGAGTGGTGCATCCAGGAGCAACAGGGAGGGAGGAAGAGGGGCCAACGCTTTGCCGCCTCCCACATCACCGCCAAGGAAGCTGTTGTGGCCGCAGAGAAACCCCCTGGTGGCCGCATTTGAGAAACAGTAGTGTAGACATTCCCTGAGATCCTGGGGTGTGCTGGGTGGGAAGAAGGTAATGCACTGCCTGAGCAGCAACGGATGAAGGAATTATGCTTTTGGAGATAAGCATAATGCCTCCAGGCATGTTGAGGGAAGCATCCTCGTGACCAGCAGCCGTTGCACCTGTAGAACAAGTGTAGAATGTCTGGACTTCAGCACAGCATCAAAGCCTGCACAGAGTGGCCATGCTCCTCTTGGGTTAATGAATACTGGTTGCTGGCCACTTTCCTCTTGATCTTAGCTTGCACAGGTTGCCACATTATGTAGTTGTTCGCCCTGCTCAATAGCTTTAAGCTGGGGAAGTAGCTCCCATCACCGTCTCTGTGATACATTTACATCAGCAGTTAATTTCTTTCAGGAAATTGGCAGCAATGGTAGAAGAATGAGACAATTCTTCAACCATTGAAAAGCTGTGGTCTATAATGACATTGTTTTAAAAGCAATAATGTACTGTGTAACTGATGTTCGGTGCTGCTCAAGTACTGAGTATGCATAAAAAAGATCTTTATGAGGCCTGGTCCTGGGGTGATGCTATGCATTTTGGACTTTTTTAATGCTCCTTGAAGTCAGTGGAAAGCCCAGTGATTTCTGTGGGCATTGGATCAGGCACTACGTCAGCCTACCAAAATAGTTATGGAAATTTATCAGCCTAGACACAAATCTACACATTTTACTACAATATGATAACAATAAGAAAACTATGCTAATAGTATTTAATTTCTCCTCCTTCCCCCCAAAATGTACTCTGCCCAGATAAAGAGGTAAGTAGAATTTTTCAGTGCTGCTCTGTATACAGGACATGAGTTCAAATGTCAGACAAAAACAGGGTCAGCATTACTTGAATTCTAAAAGGAACTTGGTTCAGGCCTATCAGTTGGTGCTGGAGCTGATGCTGAGAATCATTTGTACAGTGAAAAAGGAGGTTATATACTAAGGCCCGCACAAAGGTGCTGGTTTGATCCAGGCAATTTGCTGCTGCTCTCAGAATTTCAAGGCACCATTTGATTGCCTCTACACATCAGGGAAATGGCCTGTGAGGTTGGAGGTTGTAGTGCAGCAATGGAACCAGACTGCTGGCATGCAAACTAACATTTGGCCAGTTGAAGAAGGTGGCAAAATTTGGTAATACAATCAAAGATAAAATACAAGCAAAAATAAAAGCAGTGAATTCCCATATATAAAACATGTATTGCTTTATCCTAAATCTTAATGATTAGTTGGGAATTGGTCCTGCTTTGAGCAAGGGGTTGGACTAGATGACCTCCTGAGGTCCCTTCCAACCCTGATATTCTATGATTCTATGATTCTAAACCATTTAAAAATGACCCGGAGACATTAGTCCAATATAGACCTTATGCCTGGAAAATTTACATTCAGCCCTCTTTTTTTTTAATCTACAAAAGGCAAAGAAATACATTTGACGCCACAACACTCCTATTACACTATGCTTTTTTTTAAATGACCAAATTATTTTACTTCAAATTTAATTACAAAAATAAAATGCTAGATTAACAGAAATTTGAGATGGAAAAAGATCTGTTCAGTCCCTTCTCATACCAATCCCCATATTTACTTGATTTTTCCCTCCAGCATTTTTTCTGGTTCTTTTCCAAGTCTAGATTAAATCTTTCCAGAGATGGGACTTCCCCGATTTCCCTTGGAAAACAGTCAAGAGGGTTGTCCTGATTTTTAGCCTAGAGGTTCTTTTACTTAATCAAAAAATCTTAACTGAGATGTACATGTTTGTTTTCTCACTGGTAACATTTTCAAGGCCAAGTTAGAAATAGGCCCTTGGAAACTGTCTTTACAGTGGAAATAATGAGTCTAAACTCCATTGGCACTGGCAGACATCACAAAACTGCATAACAAGTATATAATGGTCAAAATACTTAAAACATCTTGTACTGTCAACCCTTTCCTCACCCTTTTCTTTCCTACATTGCCCAAGAGATTTTCCAATTTTCTAATTAGCTAAAATATTTACTAACTAGATAATCATCTCCAGATTAATTTTCCATTTTATAAACTGTAATTAAAAATGTAAATCAATAAAGTGCAATTGTGGCTTGTTATTTTATAGCTTTTAAAAAGCACTCTAATCACAACTGAATGAAAGCAGTAATTTTAATGCATTTAATATTATTGCAAAGGTTTTATCATTTACTTGAAGGGCATATTAATTTCCACATTAAAACTGGGCTATTGGATAAAACAGCTATTCGAGAAACATAACTTTTTTTAGTGTACTACACCTGCAAAGTGCTTTAAGTGCGGACACAGCTTATACTGGCAAAGCTTGGCTTTTGTTTATTCCAGCCCCTCCAGTAAAATAACTCATATAAGCAAAATTGCTGCATCGGTACTAGGAGCTTTTGCCAGCCCAGCTGTGTCAGTCACAAATCACACCTCTTCACAACCCCTGACTGACACAGCTATGTTCCAAAGTTTGTAGCACAGACCTAGCCTCTGTCTCTTTGCTATGTGATCCTCTGGGAAGCTTCAGTACCCTCACTGACTCAGGCATGACCAGGGGTGAAAGTAAGGCGGTACAGGCCGGTACGGCGTACCGGTAAAAAGTGGCTGCTGGTACCGGCCCCTACCGCCTTACTTTAAAGCGCTGCCACGGCAGCGCTTTAAGTACCCTGCTTAAAGCACTGCTGCAGCAGCGCTTTATCGTTGCTGCCCCTTTTGCCCCCACAGGCTGCCAACGGGGGTGGGGGGTGGGAAAAGGAACAGCTGCCCTGGGGCCGGCGATTTTAAAGGGCTCGGGGTTCCGGCTGCTGCTGCGGTAGCGGTAACAGCGGCCAGAGCCCCGGGCCCTTTAAATTGCCGCTGGAGCCCCAGGCGGCGCGGGCCAGGCAGCCTGGAAGGGCTGGCAGGGGGATGCTGAACCCCAGCCCTGCCCCTTCCACCCAAGGCCCCGCCCCCTCCAGGGGGCAGAGCTGGCCCCCATACCGGTAAGTTTTCAATGTTACTTTCACCCCTGGGCATGACCTACCTGTAGGTCCCTGTGTAGAAAAAACATTGTTTCATGGAGGTGGGCCAGCATTTGATTAATTCAAAATGGATGGCCCAAAATGGCTATCTTGATGGTTTCTCCACACTAGTCCTTCACAGAGGTGCCCTTTCTGCGCAGGACACTGTCTGAAATGCAATACAATAAGTACTCACAGACATGTTTTGAACACATCATATAAAATAGAGTTTATAAATTCATACAGATATGGCATACCTGGCTCCAAACACACAAAACTTTGAGACATTGGGAATCAGGATCTATATTTCTGCTGATCGAGTCCAGTTCTAATTAGTACCATATCTAAATAAATTAATAAACTTATATAGATTAAAAAAAAAAACTTACTTAGCTACATAAGGAAAATTCTTAAAATCCTGAAAAGCTTTAAACCCCATTACTTTTCACTAATATAATTGCTCTTCCCAGTGAAATCTGGAATTCCAAATAATGTTGATATATTGGCTCACTTAAGAAAGCATTGTTAGTAGCTGATTGTTTATATAATCTCCCCCAGCAATTTTAGGTTGTCCTGGTTTTGTAACAAGAAAGGAATATAGAGGTTTTTACTTTAATTTGGTCCATTAATTTCCCTAAGTCATTTGGGCAGCGAGGTACTTAAGCAGCCTCCTAAGCAGTTTGAATGAGATACTATTTCTAAAGCACCTCAATTGAGTGCTTCTTATTCTAAGGTTTAAGACTTTCATTAGAAATAGACTACACTACCCGTGAAAGATTTATGCCTGTATGAACTGGAAGCAATAATGTAACCAGGAATGGTAGGTTTATAGAATCATAAAAAATTGGGCTTACCAAAAATTATGGTTAAAAATGGTCCGAAAAACCACCATTGCTAATTCTTTTATCACTAACAACAAATTAAAACGAATTACCTGCTAATCACAAAGAGTCAGGTCTGATGTTCCAATCCCAATCCGTGGTGTTTGTAAATGCTGCTGTGAGCAAAGGGATTATTCTTCTGCCATGCGTGAGAGAAATAAATGATTGGTGATAGTTCAGTATGTTGTGCCTTTTTGATTGCCTTCTGGGTTTCCCCATTTGTAAGTGTAGTGGGAGGATTTGTACTCATTTCCCCTTCCTTGCTAAAAGATATTCTGTTCAGAGAAATGCATTTTGGTGATTTGTGGACAAACAGAGCACTGTAGCTGAGCAATTTAAAGAAGTGATCAAGCAAAGTACTCCTCCCTGAAATTCTGGGAACTGTAATGATAAAGGAGGTGAAGAGCAACTGGAAAAGTCTTCATGTCCATGCGTCTTTCCTTTTATTTATTTATTTATTTTTGGCATTTGCTAATAGTCTGTGGAAGGATAAAGATGCATTTGCGACAGCAATAAAGCAAATCCCAAATCAAAAGCTTGATAAATTTGTTGTAATGCCTCCTTCCAATCACTGTGGTTTTGATCCTGTCCACACACTGTATATTTTGTTAAGAGCTTTCAAACAGCTTACTTTTCAGTATGAAGTGATCTCTTATGACCTGATTCTCACTCGTGAGAGTGATCACATTGATTTAAATACAGGGATTTCTTCTTTCAGTGACATCAGTGGGACTAGACAGATGGATAAGAGTTTTCAGTTTTGAGCAATTGGCCCCACTGAAATCAATGGGCGTTAGATACTTAATATCCCTGAGGATTTCAGCCCTGGTGTCCTTTTTCAAAAATAAAAGTTCATAACCCCAGGGGGCCAGACTGGCCCTTAAGATCAGGACCTTTTGCACTAAGGCCATGCAAAGAGACAGCATTCTAACCAGGGCCAGTTCTAGGGGTGGGCAAGCAGGACAGTCACCCTGGATGCCAACTTTCAGGAGGCTCCACATTGCTGTGCCTCTAGGCTTTTTTAGCTCATTGATTGGTTGCTTTTGTTCAGTTGCTCGGGAAGAGCAAAACTATTTTCTGCCCATTGGTGGCTGGTAGAATGGCTAGGGCTGCTCCTGATCATGATCCTAGCTATAAATGGCCAGTGAAGAATTCCCCTGAAGGATTAACATAAGGCATATCCTACTGGCATAAGGCTGGCTCCGGTGCCAGTAATGCTCCCTCTCTCCTTGGTGTAAGGAGTATGTTGGGAGTGAGGAGAGATAGGGAGCGAGGAAAGTCATGGGAGAGCTATGCTGTGCTCTGGTGATCCTCCCTTACAGACCCTACACTGTGCTAATTTATGCTGGGACTAGCATAGATCAGCTTCTAGTATCAGGAATTCATAACCAGCTCCCTGACAATATCTTTCCCCAGATATATTCTCCCTGCATCCAGTGGACCTTGGTTGCAGAGAAGAAGTTAGTTAGAAGTTAGCTAATATTTTGCCATTTTGTTTACTTGCTTATGTCCTTTTAGTGCATTATTCACCTGCGGCAACACTTCATTAACTTTTATACCTTTATTGATCTTTAAAATATGGAGCTTTGAAATAGTGTTTCGCTTTTAACCACTAATGTGCAATAGTGACTTTGTGGTGACAGTGTTTGTATCAACTCATATGGTCACATGGTTGCAGTTAACTTTATTACATGCACCGTGAGGAACAGAACTCCAAAACCAGAGGTGTGTATTAAATATAGACAGCTGAACAAAATGGATTAAAACTTTACAATAAATCTTCCTTTTCTGCATTTAATGTATTTTCCTTCTATGCATTTAATGTGTTTTAAGAACCCAAACCTTTTGCGTAGATCAACTTGTAAACTCCACTTCTAGCTCAATATGTCACTATTTCTAAGGCTTGAAATTTCATGCAGAAGTAACATGCCATCCATTATTAGCAACTGAAGCTTGTGGTGAAAATAAACAAGATATAGCCAGGAGTCACAAGCCACAGAAAACATGCCTCCTCCTTTGAGGAGATTTCCTTTGCAAATCAGCCGAACCATCATATAGTACCACTATGTTTTTGGTTAAATGACCATTATTTTTTCCTAGCTGGGCACAATTTAAAATGCTCATCCAGGCTCAATTAATGGCCATTAACTAGACAGGCTGTGATACTTTCAGCATGCCAACCCCCCTGGTCCAGTCCATGCCTTCATTGGGCCCAGCTCCCAGGCACTTTCAAAGCCCTCCTGCTATTTTAAAATTCTCAACAAATGACATGTAATGCAATTACCAACATAGCATAAAAATAAACAATTATGCATCAATGTTAGTTTTGTAAGTGTCTTGTACAGATAAAAAGGGAACACAATCATGATCAGGATTAGTCGTCAGGCAATTATGTATTTAAGTAATTAAAACTATCATCCATTACACTGAATGCTCTAAAAATTTCCACATAATTGATGTCAGACATGTCCAGAGTGGGATTTTTTTTCTTCAGTGAGAAATAATATTTTTCCAAATTTGAAAATGAAGCAGCCTGGCTTTAACAACACCCCTCCATCACCCCCCTAAAGGAAATCTGTAAATAGTCTTCTAAATAAATGTGGCTTGAAACGTAGTAATTTAGTAAGCAACCTTCACAATGTCCATCCAAAATCTATTCTAATGTCGCCAGTAAAAGGCTATAGCTGAGACAGGTACATAGTATCTTCTGAACAAAAGAGCATTAGGGAATACGAATCTGCATGAAGAAATGAAAGATGCTGATTTGTATGTCAGAATATAAATAAAACTTTTGATTGAGAAATCTATTTTCTCCTTGGTTGGTTTTCACTTGGAACATAGCACAGGCATAAAGCTGCTCAGTACCAGTTACAAACACTAAAAGATTGATTACAGAAATGGGGCTTGTTCATACAGCATGGAGCTGATGAATAGGAGGCCTGTAGTTTCATACTGGTCCGCTGATGCTTTACAAGTTATAATTTCTGGACTGGAATCTCAAATGCCTGCTCCACATTCAATATTTAGAGCAGATGCAGTTTGAAAGAGTATGAGGCTTTGTTAATGTTGGGGTAGCTTGTGATACCTTATCCACTCAGGAATATGTTCAGGTGGCTTCTGAGACCTTATTCACTCAGTAGCCTCTGAGACCGTATCCACTTTGTTCCTAAGAACTCAGCTCAACACTGGACTTCGTCACTCAGGCATCTTTATTTGGCATACAGCAAGTCTACACTGAGTTGGGTATAAGGCATACCATACATTCAAAGTTACACAGCAAACCTCTTCCTTTATATGTTTACAAATTACTTTACATTTACTAAACATTGCATCACACATTTGGGGATTGGCTTGGTTACTTTATAGGTTATAGTATGTTCTGTCCACACACTGCCTATGCTCAACTTTATTTTTTACCTCATCTTTATGCACCTGACTTATCTTGTTCTTGGTAAATGGTTTCCTGGGTGTTCCACCTCTTATCTTAGCTAGCTCAGACATTCTGTCTCTTAGCTTACTGACCTATTTACCTATTTTAGATAGCACAAACATTCCGTTTTTAGCCTGCTGATCTATGTACCTCCCTAATCCTGTCTTCCAAAGAATGAGGCCTCCCACATGTTCAATTACTCTTGTCTAGCCATGCCTACAGTTAATATGAGCCATTTTGTTCCAACACTGTATCCACATGTCTTCTAATGCTTAACTGGAAAAGGTTCACCATTCTTAGGCTCCCTCTATACTGCATAAAATCCTATCTGCAACTTACATATGGGGTATTCCCTCCTGACAAAAAGCAAACCAAACAGGGCAAATTAATCTTAGGCAATTTTTCGAAATATTGTTTTATGGACAAACCCCGAGGTCTTCAATCAGTTTTTACTCATCTCTTACTCAGGAAAACTCCCAACATCTGAGTAAGAATGGAAGGAGGGAGGCCTATGCCCTCCAAAAGAGTGAGAGAAGCAAGTCAAGGTTTCCATCCACCTCAGTCCACCCAAAGCCAAGGAACGGATACACTGCCTACCCAAAGAACTGCAGAAATTTTGGCAGAAGGGCAGTGGAGGCAGCAGCAAACTGAACCTCTTTATGTCCTGACTATGGGCCATCCAACTAGTTACCATAGTGCTTAGGTGGATTCACTGGGCAACATCGTTGGACTCTTAGAACAGACTATCTGGTCCTTGTACAGTCCACATGGCACTAGAGACAAATCTGTTGGGACTAGTTGTTATTCTGACCTGCTTGAAGTCACCGGGACTATTCCTATGCATAGCATTAAGCAGGTGTGTGATGGGGTGTACTTGGCCCTTCGGGGCCTGCTGCTGGTGGCTCTGCAGTTCTACTACATCCCACCCCAGGAAGAACAGCAAAGATGGGTCCTCCGGGCCTGCCTAGAAAGGCTGCGTGGAAGCAGCCAATCAGCCCAGCAGGCTCAGATTAAATGGAGTTGCAGGGCCTGAGCATGTCAGTTCTTGTCTGTGGCTAAAGAAGGGGGCTCTGCTCTGGACAAAAGAGCTTTCCAGGCTGCATTTTCTAAACCTGGGACTGAGAGGTCCTGAAAACTCTAACCCTAGGGTAAAGGCTGAAGGCAAAGGGACCAGGTAGAATGAAGCCTGGGGAATGCTAATTAAAGGCAGCACTATGTGGCTGTTGTTTATAAGGTCGTTGGGCTGGAACCTGAGTAGTGGGTGGGCCTGGGTTCTGCCACTGGCAAAGTGAGCTAAGCCTGAGACAGGCATAAGGCTCCTTCAGAAGCCTAGGTAAAGGGATGGATTTAAAAGGCCCAGAGATGGGCACCGAAGACTCTGGTGAAGGCAGATAGTTTGGTGAACAGGGAGAGACTCAAAGGAGCACTAGGGGGCCGGAAGAGAGAAGTAACCCTCAGGAAGTAGAGGTTGGGTCCAGCTTGAGACTGGGATTGGCAAACGTTTGTTTTGGGTTTGTCTTGGACTTGAATACATGGGAAGGGGTCCATTTTTACTGTGGCTTGACTGGAGGGCTGAGCCACTGAAGACCTGTCTAGGAAGGTCGGTAATCTACAGGAGGAATCCAGAAGTGGACAAGGATTGCAGTACCAAACTTAGCTGCTTGTAGGCACTTGGGAGGTGAGTGTCCCTCCCTGCTACACAGTGGTGTTAAACTGAGTACCCTCTCAAATTTTGTCTGTATTATTTAATTTGTTTCTTTGTTTAAAAAAATGAACTTTTTTTTCAAATTTCCAGGGCATGGTGGCTAGTGACAAGATGGCTGTTAAAAATGAAAATGTATTTAAAGATTCCTGCAGCTTTTGATTCTGAGCAGAACAAAGAAAGCATTAGTACTTTTTACATATTAAAAGACTGACTAGGACTTTCAATTTCCACATGGCTTCATTTAATGGTTTTTGAGATGCACACATCTAAAAATTAGGACTGTGTATCAAAAAATTAGAGAAGCATACTATTGCCTCAGCACCATACAGGGACCACCATTACTGTTTAATTAGCTTTCAATAACTTTGCTATTCAAAACAGCACCATTCAGATAGCTGGAATTCCAGTCTCTCCTCTCTAATAATCTGTAGTGGCAAAAAATAGTTCTGCTATGGTGTGATAAACACACAGTCCATTAGCAATTATATTTTTTTTAAAAACTGCTAATAGTTTAGAATGGTATCATTATGACTAATGCTGTTGAACAATATCCTTCTGATCTTTCGTTATCATTTTCATAAGCTCCAATGGCTACCCTATCAAACAGTGGCATTTTGCACTTGTAGACAAGAATATGTGAGCTAACTTAAACTCTACTCTTTCCCAGGATCTTATTTTCAAGGTGCTTTCCAAAAGAGCCCACTCTGAATTCATTACAAGTGTAATGTCAGCTAAAACAGACTATAGCAACCTTTATTTCTTGGCACTGTGGATGACTGAACAACCTAAGTGGACAATTATTGATTATCTGTCTAAACTGATTGATGTTAATTTTAATAATCTTGAATATTTCTCCCCATCATTGTTTCATAGAGAAGTTAGTAGATTCATCTCTTTATTCTGCCATTAGGGATAACAATATAGACCTTCAGGCTGAAGAGTTAGGAAGATTGCCAAACTACTTATGATGAAAATACAAAAGCATAGAAGTTATTTCACAAAAGTACTTTTTGTTTTTAGCAGTATAATATTCATTTTCCAATTAATCAAACTCCATGGGATAAACACAGATATCACTGAAAATTCTATAGAACATAGCTTGATGTGCAGGACAAGTTATGAAATGTCATGTGTTGATGCTGATGTCAATGTTACTGAAATGGAGCCGTCTTTACCCAGAACCAAATCATCTTACAGAGCATGAACCACAATCCTCCTTTAAGTTTCCATTTGTTGGTATCCCCTGTATTAAAAGAAAAAAGCAACAAGCCTTTTTATATCCTAAATAGCATACTAATGTACAGTACCTCCAACAACATCAATTAAATACCAAATTGCTATTCCTAAGGATGATTAATATGGAGTTCAGTTCATTAAGTAGTAAGCACAGGCCGAAACTAAAAGCCTTTATCTAAATGCTCCTAAACTCTGGGATAGTTTGGACCCCGATCCAAACTAGGCACCAAACTATGCCACCTTAGGGCTAGACTTTCCTACAATGTAAGCACACAAATGCACATAA
Source organism: Emys orbicularis (assembly GCF_028017835.1). Classification (NCBI taxonomy): domain Eukaryota; kingdom Metazoa; phylum Chordata; order Testudines; family Emydidae; genus Emys; species Emys orbicularis. Next base: position 89,062,748 of record NC_088686.1, on the reverse strand, counting down.
AATTCACCCCATCTGTTAATCAATCAGGCCCCAATCACTGAAGTATTTGAACAACTTTGGGGATTTAATTGGATTCTAGTCTGGCTCATGCATCATAATTGTACAATCTTCATTTTTAATGATGTCACAGAGAGAGAGTGCCCAGTTTGACTCTCAGATCCTAGGATGAGTGTGCAACTTTGTAAAATGAGTAAACTTGGTTTGAAAGATATTGAGAGAAAAATAAAGTATAAATTTTCAAACATTCACCCAAATTAGACATGCAAATCCACACACAAGTCCACATTCTCTGGGCATATGCCTGTAGGCATACATACAGCCCTGACCTGCACATGCACATTGGAGAGTTACACGCTAAGTGCCTGGGCCCTTAGGCATGTGCATATTTGAAAATTTGGGCTTAAGTATGGAGTCCTGAGATACCATTTTTACTAATTGACTTTCCATTTCACTTTGACCCCAATCCAGCAATGAGATCTGTGTGGATAAACTCCTTGTACCTATACAGCAGTCACCTGGGCCCTACAAAGGGACCTAGGTGGATCCAGTGGTAGGATTGGGGGCTTTGATACCACATGAAGTGGTTCTTAACTAGTGCAAAGAAAAACTCTTGTAAATTAGCTAAATCCTAACCATAGCATCTAGAGATTAGAATTGAGAATAGAGCATCACACATTTTGTTTCAACTTCACATCTCTTTCAATCCCAGCATTCAAACAAGACTATTTCATATCAATTTGTTCTACTACAAATGGAACTAATTTGATTGTATTTTTTAATTTACTTTTATGGAAAGGAGATTAGGGTTTCTAATCATATATGGTAAAAACTCATTAGCTATGAAGCTGTCTGCTTTTATTCCATCTCTGGGAAGGAACAGGCTCTTGGTGCCTCACACCTGTAAATGTATTTTTTCTAACTCCTCATTTTCTTCTCTAATTACTTCTTGATCGTGGGGTAAATTCTCTAAGCTGCAGTGGAAAGGAAATCATTGTCTTTTTATCCTCTCTGTGGGGAATTCATTCCACTTGTTTACTGATGTGTGCGGCAGACTGAATAAAATGATTCCTAATTAGCATATATGAAATAATCATTGGTCTATCTGGAGTCATAATTAATGCATTAGGAAGAATTTACCGAGTGTCAAGGAGAAAGACATTAGCATAAATGAGCCTATTTTAGATGGGCTGCAATTGACAGAATACTTTTCAGTAAGAATGTTTACCAAAATTAAGCAATAATAACATATCAATTTACTAAGAACCATTAGCATGCATGATTTGAACTGTTAACTTTTGCAACTAAGCTCCATTTCCTCCCTTTAAACACCTTGCTAGCCAAAGTATGTTGCTGGCATCTTACTGTATTTAAACCACAGCAGACAAAGGGTGAAAAAATCTGTTGTCAACTTAACAGTTGCTTAAACTGTTATTTACCATCTTCATGGACCTTGAGAAAGCAGATACTGCTTGAGTCTTAAATTCCCCGTTTATGATGAAAATAAGGCTTTATTGCTTAGCATATGCTCCTTCTCAGAGTATAACCTGTAAACAAAAGCAAAATAGGATGTTCATCCTCAAACAGGTTAATGTGTCTAAATAATTTTCACTTCTGTACTGTCAGAGAGATGAAGTGACAAACCTGGGTGTGAGCTTTGAAGATTATCATTCCCATATTCCTTATCAGAGGGGTAGTCGTGTTAGTCTGGATCTGTAAAAGCAGCAAAGAGTCCCGTGTAGATTGGTCCAGGTTGAGGTTGAAGGTGGGGTGGAAGCTGTTGAAATCGTGGTGGAATTTTTCCAGAGTCTCCTTCCCATGGGTCCAGATGATGAAGATGTCATCAATGTAGCGTAGGTAGAGAAGGGGCGTGAGTGGACGAGAGCTGAGGAAGCGTTGTTCCAGGTCAGCCATAAAAATGTTGGCATATTCAGGGATACTGTTCCTGACAGCTTGTATTCCATCTGTGTGTGGGATGTTTGTGTAAAGAGCCTCTACATCCCTGATGATGCCACAGCACAACTGGTTGCTGAGCTCTGTGACTTTATCCTCACACACAACTATTTCAAATTTGATGACGATATATACCTCCAGACCAGTGGCACCGCTATGGGCACCCGCATGTCCCCACAATATGCCAACATTTTCCATCAACCTCAGCCTGGAGCAATCTACACGAGAGGTCCACTTCCTAGACACCACGGTGCAAATAAGTGACGGTCATGTTAACACCACCCTATACCAAAAACCCACCGACCGCTATGCCTACCTTCATGCCTCCAGCTTCCATCCCGGACACACCACACAATCCATTGTCTACAGCCAAGCACTGAGATACAACCGTATCTGTTCCAACCCCTCAGACAGAGACCAACACCTACAAAATCTTCACCAAGCATTCTCAAAACTACGATACCCGCACAAGGAAATAAGGAAACAGATCAACAGAGCCAGATGTGTACCCAGAAGCCTCCTACTGCAAGACAAGCCCAAGAAAGAAACCAACAGAACTCCACTGGCCATCACATACAGTCCCCAGCTAAAACCTCTCCAACGCATCATCAGTGATCTACAACCCATCCTGGACAACGATCCTTCACTTTCAAAGACCTTGGGTGGCAGGCCAGTCCTCGCCCACAGACAACCCGCCAACCTGAAGCATATTCTCACCAGTAACTACACACCGCACCATAGTAACTCTAACTCAGGAACCAATCCATGCAACAAACCTCGATGCCAACTCTGCCCACATATCTACACCAGCAACACCATCACAGGACCTAACCAGATCAGCCACACCATCACCGGTTCATTCACCTGCACATCCACCAATGTAATATACGCCATCATATGCTAGCAGTGCCCCTCTGCTATGTACATCGGCCAAACTGGACATTCCCTACGTAAAAGGATAAATGGACACAAATCAGATATTAGGAATGGCAATATACAAAAACCTGCAGGAGAATACTTCAATCTCCCTGGACACACAATAGCAGATTTAAAGGTAGCCATCCTGCAGCAAAAAAACTTCAGGACCAGACTTCAAAGAGAAACTGCTGAGCTTCAGTTCATCTGCAAATTTGACACCATCAGCTCAGGATTAAACAAAGACTGTGAATGGCTAGCCAACTACAAAAGCAGTTTCTCCTCCCTTGGTGTTCACACCTCAACTGCTAGAAGAGGGCCTCGTCCTCCCTGATTGAACTAACCTCGTTATCTCTAGCCTGACTCATTCTTGCTTGCATATTTATACCTGCCTCTGGAAATTTCCACTACATGCATCCGACGAAGTGGATATTCACCCACGAAAGCTCATGCTCCAATACATCTGTTAGTCTCTAAGGTGCCACAGGACATATTCCTTAGTCACTTATCTGTAGATCTGGGACCTAACCTAACAAATCTGATAGTCTGCAGCTAGATTTTAATTTCTAGACAAAGAATGGGGAGGAGTGCGATACTTAAAGTTAAGAGGCTCGCTTCTGGAAAATATCATATGTGGATATACAACAAGCAGGACATCATTTCAGACCTAATTTTTACTATAAATAATGATCTAAAGAGGTGCGTTATGCACATAAGCACTACATACACACACCTCTTGAGTTTCTTGAATCACTGGTTCAACTATGATAAACTGATTGAAAATAGCAGGCCTGATTCTGATCTCACTTACTCTAATATAAGTCACTGGGCTTACACTAGTTTTACACTGGTGTAACTTCAGTGACTTAGGAGAGATCAGAATGACCTCCAGAGTGTAATATTGCCTCAAAACAGTTAGCCTGTGTCTCATCTCAGTTTCTACAGTTTAAACCTGGAGTAACGCCACTGAAGTAATGCGAAACCAGTGTACATCCAAGAAGAATCATGACCAGTGAGTAAACAGTCCACATTCAGATTGCAATGGTCCATCTGACATTTCCTTCCATTGGTCCCATCTTCTTTATATTTTGTTGTCTGGGTGAGACAGTCATGTTGGGTTTCCTTATGTTACATGTTTGCTGGAGTTTTTGTTTTAGGTTCTTTGCTAGAGATATTTAAGCTAGAGCATCAGTACTGAAATATGGAGCACTGTTCATGAGCTGCACGTGAGTGAGGCTGTTGGAAATGATAAACTATGCAGATCATACTTGTCTGTAGCTGTAGGAAGCGTAGTCTTTCCCTAGCTAAATTTAGAGCTAATAATTGTTTAGTCAGTCATATTACTATTTGTGCTTGGTCGAATGCTTTACAGGATCAATAGTAACATGACATGCAAGATATATTGACAAGATCTGTTTTTATAGCTAGAAAATCCTACATATTGATTTTAAAAAACAGCCACTTTTTGAAGTGAAGTGGAAAAGTGTGTGGGGGGTGGGGGGAGAAAAGTAATCACGCTAAGCGATGTTATATATAGTTCAAATGAATATAGGAATTCAATTTATTGTATAGGGTCATTGCACGGGTTAAAGAAGAACAAAGGGCAAGGGAAAATTGGAAGATCCAGTCATGTGCTGGTGGGGGAGGAGGCGGGGAAATCCTATTTTAGTATATCTTGCTGCTTTTATTGCATTCATAGACATAATATATTTAGCAATAAAATTCTTTTCTGACCTTTTCTATTCAAGCTGGGAGTCTTGATACTGTGGGGTGTATATGTGGAATGAATTAGATATTCCATAACCACCTATTTTATTTGTGCCTGTCCTGGATGAACTAGAGTATCGCTACCAGGACATCAGTGGAAGCTATATTTCCAGAATTACATGCAAGCCATTGTAAGTGCTGCTAACAAACACCATACCTTCCACTGACACTTGGGCCCCGTGATAAATGGTGTAGCAAAGTAAGGCTATTTCCTCCAGAAAGGTCAATGGCCAAAGAACCGATTAGCAGGGCAGCTGCTTATGGAGACATGTTAGTGTGATGGAATAAAGAATTTGCTTCATTTTTCTCTTTCGCATCCATGCGGTAAAATAAGAAGCAAGAAGGGGGAGAAGTCTACTGGTCTGATCCAGGCCAAAAAGTCATCTCAGTGGCTGCTGAATAGTGGAAACCCCTTGGGTGATAAATCCCACTGGAGTGGGAGACTGTCATTATCCCGCTGGGGCAAGAACTGATGCCTGTGAAATCCAGCAGCCACAAAAGTTATTACCTATTCTAGAGTGTTCTTACACTTTCAGGAGAAGGCTAATTTTTAGGCAATATTTACATAGTATGGGATTTTCCATCCTCATCAGTAAAAGTCAGAGGTCTTGTCAACATATGGCATTTAGGCTCAGAGGAATGAATTTGTGGTTAATAAATCATGCCACTGTGCTCCTCTTACATTCTACTAAGCCTGTTTCCCAGCAGTCTGAATGTCAGTCATCTGAGGAAGAAATTTAGAGGAAACGCGTGTCCTCGTGTTGTCACTCTTTGGCCGAACTCTGAAACCGAGCTGTCAGCCAATGAGATGAAGTTTCTAAAGACCGTATTTCCTTGGAGTTCATGTCCTCTGCCTATAAAACTGGCAGTTGGAATATATGTCCTGAAGGTAAGAGAGCATCCACCTCCTGCCAGCAGCAGAACTCAGGTGGGAATTGGCACTGCCTCACCTCCACCACAACTCCAATGGTAGGGTGGAAAGATTTCTTCAGGCATCTTTAGGCAAAGAACAGGGAGCGAGTCTGCACACCAGACAGCTGGGCAATCAATCCATCCCTAAGGCTGTAGGAACTGGTACAGCGTGCATGGCCTGCAGCACAGAGAGGGGACCAGGCCCAAAGTGCCAGAGGCAACGAAGATGTATTTCCTGCAGACCCATGATTTCCTGACATAGCGCAATCCCATTATTTGAGATTTAAAAAAAAACCCAACACTTTGAACAAAGCATTAAATATACTTGTTTTGTAGAACAACTAGATACTGGAAGTGGGTATTGGACTAAGGCCTGGTCTACACTAGGAGTTTATGTCGAATTTAGCACCGTTACATCGAATTAACTCTGCACCCGTCCACACCACGAAGCTATTTAGTTCGACATAGAGGTCTCTTAAATTCGACTTCTGTACTCCTCCCCAACAAGGGGAGTAGCGCTAAATTCGACATGGCCATGTCGAATTAGGCTAGGTGTGGATGGAAATCGACGGTAATAGCTCCGGGAGCTATCCCACAGTGCACCACTCTGTTGACGCTCTGGACAGCAGTTCGAGCTTGGATGCTCTGACCAGCCACACAGGAAAAGCCCCGGGAAAATTTGAATTCCTTTTCCTGTCTGGGCAGTTTGAATCTCATTTCCTGTTTGGACATCGTGGTGAGCTCAGCAGCGCTGGCAACGATGCAGAGCTCTCCAGCAGAGATGGCCATGCAATCTCAGAATAGAAAGAGGGCCCCAGCATGGACTGATCGGGAAGTCTTGGATCTGATCGCTGTGTGGGGCGATGAGTCCGTGCTTTCCGAGCTGCGATCGAAAAGACGGAATGCAAAGATCTACGAGAAGATCTCTAAAGCCATGGCAGAGAGAGGATACAGCCGGGATGCAATGCAGTGCCGCGTGAAAATCAAGGAGCTGAGACAAGGCTACCAGAAGACCAAAGAGGCAAACGGACGATCCGGATCCCAGCCCCACACATCCCGTTTCTACGAGGCACTGCATTCCATCCTAGGTGCGGCCGCCACCACTACCCCATCACTGACCGTGGACTCTGAGGATGGGATATTGTCGACGGCCGCTTCCTCGGACATGTTAGCGGACGGGGAAGATGAGGAAGGAGATGAGGAGGACGAGGCAGTCGACAGCGCTTACAACGCTGATTTCCCCGACAGCCAGGATCTCTTCATCACCCTTACAGAGATCCCCTACCAACCGTCCCCAGGCGTTAACCCGGACACAGAATCAGGGGAAGGATCAGTCAGTAAGTGTTTTAAACATGTAAACATTTATTTTTAACAGAACAGGAATATTAACAATATTAACAATGGGTTTTTCATGATTACTTTGCCCTAGGCGCTTAACGTTTCAGTCCTTAGCAGTGCAACTACTGAAAAAAAATCTAACAATGTCCGGTTTAGCATGATTGTTTTGCCCTAGGCGCTCTACTGTTTAGTCCCTGCCAGTGCAGCTACAGTAAAATCTGGTCTATATGTCCGGGGATAGAGCAGAAATCCTCCTGGGACATCTCCACGAAGCTCTCCTGGAGGTAATTGGAAAGCCTTTGCATCAGGTTCCTGGGGAGAGCGGCCTTATTGGGTCCTCAGTGGTAGGAAACGTTTCCGCGCCAGGAGACAAGCAAGTACTCGGGTATCATTGCCTTGCAGAGCATGGCGGCATACGGCCCTGGTCTTTGCAGGCTTTCCCGAAGCATCCTTTCTTTCTCCGTCTCTGAAATCCTCATCAGAGTGATGTCGCTCATGGTGACCTGCTTTGAATTAGGTAGGGGAATGTGAGTATTGGGACTGCTTGCCCGTTCCTTTACAAAACTGTAACCGGTGGTTTACAGCCACGCGGTGGAGGCGGGAGAGGAGCAGCATACAGGGATCTTTCCCTGGGACAGCCGCGAGGGGGTGGGACAGGGGCAGAGTTCATGCTTGCCGGATTGCTGGCAGCAGGGACTGGCATTGCTTTGAACGTGAAAGGAGGCCAGTGCTATTATTAAAGTTTTAAGCAGCCACAAGTCTACGGCTTACCATGTCAGCCTGTTACCCAAATTCCGCTGTCCTGTCCCGCTTGTCTGATCTGCACTGCAAGACCCCAGGCACTGAATGCGAAGGCCGAAAATTCAACCTTGTCCTGAGTGCGCATGTGATAGGTGCTGTGCATGGTCTTGTTCACAGAGAAAGACTATGTTCTTTGTTCACAAAAAAATTTATCTTTCTGAGGAATTCACTCCCTTTTTCCCATCCCACAGCTGCGACTGTCTCCCGACCTACCCTGGCATCACAGTCCCAGAGGCTAGCGCAGATTAGGCGTAGGAAGAAGAGGACACGGGAGGACATGTTCTCGGAACTTATGGGCTGCTCCCGAGCCCAGGCAGCACAGCAGACCCAGTGGAGGGAGAACTTGTCCCAAATCCACCGATCACACATGGAACGGGAGGAGAGGTGGCGGCAGGAAGACCAGCAGGCGACTCAAACGCTGCTTGGACTAATGAGGGAGCAAACGGACACGCTCCGGCGCCTTGTGGATGTTCTGCAGGACCGGAGGCAGGAGGACAGAGCCCCGCTGCAGTCTATCAGTAACCGCCCTCCCCCACCACCAAGTCCCATACCCCCCAAGTCCAAAGAAGGAGGGGCGGCAGAGTCCGTGAAAACTCTCACTCCACCCCTGCAGACTACTCAAGTACCAGAAGGCTCTCATTCCCCAAAATTTGATAAGTCCTTTCCTTCCCGCCTCACCCAAGCCCCCGTCCCAGTTTCATCCCCCAGTTTCATGTGTGGTTGCTAATAAAAAATATGTTTCTGTTAATTACTGTTTCCATCATGTTCTTTTAGAGGAGAGTCTGTTTGAAGGGGGGGAAGGGGATTGGTAATTGGACAGGACAGTCACCTTTACCAGGGTACAGACGCGGGGGCAGGTTCAGCAGCAGGGCACACACACATTGCAGTCACTAGTTACCCTGGTCAGTCTGGGAGGTGGTTTTCATGTTCTGGGGGGGGGGGGGGGCTATGTGACTTTGTGGCGGGGGAGGGCGCTTAGAGATCTTATGCCGCGGTCCTTATCCTGGATCACAGAGCCACGCAGCAGGGGATCTGTAACCGTCCTCCCCCTGCCACAAAGTCACATAGCCCCCACACACAGAGTCCCAAACAGGAGGGGTGGCAGGCTCCATTGAAACAACCAGTCCACCAGTGCGGAGCCTGTCATTCCTGGAGTTTAGAAGCGTCCTTTGCATCACTACACTACACCCGCTCCCCACCACAGTCTGCATCCCAGGTTCAACACTTTACCGCGAAAACAGTAATAAAGAAAACGGTGTTCATTAACAAATTTCAAGAGATTTTATTTTTAAACGTGTGTTGGAAGGGGGGGAACGGGGTGAACGGGGTATGTAACTGGAGAGGATAGTGAACATTTACTGGGTAAAGAAATGGGGGCAGGTTCAGCTTCTCTGTAAACAAACTTAATAGTCACAGGTTACCCTGCTCACTCAGGAACCTAGCTTTCAAAGCCTCCCGGATGCACAGCGCGTCCCGCTGGGCTCTTCTAATCGCCCGGCTGTCTGGCTGGGCGTAATCAGCAGCCAGGCTATTTGCCTCAACCTCCCACCCCGCCATAAAGGTCTCCCCCTTGCTCTCACACAGATTGTGGAGCACACAGCAAGCTGCAATAACAATGGGGATATTGGTTTCGCTGAGATCAGAGCGAGTCAGTAAGGTTCTCCATCTCCCCTTGAGACGTCCAAAAGCACACTCCACCACCATTCTGCACTTGCTCAGCCGGTAGTTAAAGAGTTCTTTTTCAGTGTCCAGGGCGCCTGTATAGGGCTTCATGAGCCAGGGCATTAGCGGGTAGGCTGGGTCCCCGAGGATGACTATAGGCATCTCCACATCCCCAAGAGTTATTTTGTGGTCCGGGAAGTAAATACCTTCCTGCAGCCATCTAAACAGACCAGAGTTCCTGAAAAGACGAGCGTCATGAACCTTGCCCGGCCATCCGATGTTGATGTTTGTAAAACGTCCCCTATGGTCCACCACTGCTTGCAGCACCATTGAAAAGTAGCCCTTTCGGTTAATGTACTGGCTGGCCTGGTGGTCCGGTCCCAGGATAGGGATGTGAGTTCCATCTATAGCCCCACCGCAGTTTGGGAATCCCATCGCGGCAAAGCCATCTATGATGACCTCCACATTTCCCAGGGTCACTACCTTTGAGAGCAGTAGCTCAACGATTGCGTTGGCTACTTGCATCACAACAACCCCCACGGTAGATTTGCCCACGCCAAAGTGGTTCGCGACTGACCGGTAGCTGTCCGGCGTTGCAAGCTTCCAGAGGGCTATGGCCACTCGCTTCTGGACACTCAGGGCTGCTCGCATCCGGGTGTCCTTGCGCTTCAGGGCAGGGGACAGCAACTCACAAAGTTCCAGGAAAGTCCCCTTCTGCATGCGAAAGTTTCGCAGCCACTGGGATTCGTCCCAGACCTGCAGCACTATGCGGTCCCACCAGTCCGTGCTTGTTTCCCGGGCCCAGAATCGCCGTTCCACAACATCAACATGACCCATTGCCACCATGATGTCCTCGGCGCGGGGTCCCGTGCTTTGTGACAGGTCTGTGCCACTCTCAGACTTCAGGTCCTCACCACGCTGCCGTAGCCTCCTCGCCTGATTTCTCAGGATCTGCCTCTGGGAAAGGTGGATGATAAGGTGCGAGGTGTTGACAACGGTCATAACTGCAGCGATGGTCGCAGCGGGCTCCATGCTCGCAGTGCTGTGGCGTCTGCGCTGTCACTGACCAGAAAAGTGCGCGAACTGATTTCCCGCTGGCGCTTTCAGGGAGGGAGGGCGGGAGTGACGGTTCGATGACGACAGTTACTCAAAACCACCCTCGACACATTTTTCCCCCCAGAAGGCATTGGGGGCTTGACCCAGAATTCCAATGGGCAGCGGGGACTGCGGGAACTGTGGGATAGCTGCCCACAGTGCACCGCTTCCAATGTCGACGCTTGCCCCATTAGTGTGGACTCACAAAGTCGAATTACTGTCCTTAGTGTGGACACACACGTTCGACTTTGTAATATCGATTCCACATATTCGATTTAAGTAAAATCGAACTACTCTCGTAGTGTAGACATACCCTAAGTCTGATATGGTAAGGGCTCACCTAAGCACTGCTTTACATTAGCTTCTGGAGGCACAAACCTGTGTGCAGTGGATTGTCTCTCAGGGGAGACTGCACTGCTTTTGTGCCAGTGCAATGCTGTCTCCTCTAGGTGTGGGCTGCATGGGCCCAAAGAGTGGGCAGGACTAGTTGGGGAGAAGTTGCCATTGATTCCAGTCACCCCCACCATGGGCTGCTAAGAAACCCTGTCAGAAATGAAAGCTGCCCTCCTCATAGAGGAAGTATAGCCTGCCTTGCTGAGAGGAAAACCCTTGTGCAATAGAAGATGCCTCCCTGGCGCAATGAGGTGTAATTTGTAACCTTGATTAGTGGGGGTGAATCCAGAGCCTCTAGTAAATGGAAGCAGCAGCAGGAGGAGGAAGAGAAGAGAATCTTATTTACTAAAAGTAGAAGGAAGGCCCTGAAACAGCCTTGTTTTGGCACCCTGGCTTGGGAGAAGCAGAGGAGCAAAATTCCCTCTCTCCTTTAGGTACTGTGGTGAGCTCTTTCTCCTGTTTCAATCCTCTTAACCTCTGGAACTCTTTCCTAGGCATTTCTCATCTTCGACTTCTATGACTCTGATTGGCCCAGCATCCCCATTCTATAATGTCAGGTCAAGAAGTTTTAGCCACAGTTCTTTATGGGGGATTATGCTATGATACATGGTGTGAGAATCAAATTTGCAATTGTACACTTTTGTTGCACACCAGCATCCTTTTTAATCCCCGTTTACAGAAACTGACGTCTCTGGGAATTTTCCTAGCATATTCGTTGCTTTAATGTGTTCTGATGCCCCTGTTTTTAAGCATGTCTGACTTTGCTGCCAAAACTTAGGATGACAGGTGTGGAGAATTATCCGCAGAAAATAGATCTGTTTCGCAAGGGCTTTTACATTTCAAAAGCCATATTAAATATTTTAGTTTGCATAACTATGGTATCAAGCATCACTTAAGGGAAAGCCAAACTGTGCTATTGCCTGGGCTAGCTCAGAGCTGCACCATCCCAGGGGGAGCTCCAGGGGGCAGCATCTCCAAAGCTCTCCAGCACTCAGGAGCAGCACCCCTATGGAAATGAAGTCTACTGCCCCTTCTGCAGGCTAGTGTGGAGTGAGCAGGGCCATTATTCGGCTTCCTTTCCCCTCCTGATGGAAAGGGCAGAGCCTTTACTTGGCTTCCTTTTCCCTCCTGTCACCCAGAAGGCAGCAAACCTGGGGTTTAAGAGAGTGCGGGTCACAAGTGCGCCTAGTGACTGTATTGGAGTCGTGGCAAGTGCAGGGTCCTTCCATTGTTGCACTCCACCGAAGAGTGCAAGGGTCAGGAGCTTCTATCCCAGCATATTTTGCCTATAAAATGCAAAGTAAAGAAATACTTTTTTCAAAACCTGAAGGAGAGCTATGTGGAGCTTGAAAGTTTGTCTTTCTCACCAACAGAAGTTGGTCCAATAAAATATATTGCCTCACCCACCTTTTCTCTCTAATATCCTGGAGCTGCCATGGCTACAGCCACACTGCAATTTTTTGAAACGTTAACCTTTGCTGCTAGGGCGAGTGGGCTGAACTGGGTTGCACCCAGTTGGTATTTTTGGCCCATTAACTAGGGATGGTATGCATGCAGTATACGATGTATGGTATTTTTGCAGGTCTGCCTTTGAACCGCAGCATTTTTATCTGATTTTGCATTCACTGTATAATTGCAATATAAGAATGAAAATGCTTTTTTGTAATTCATGAAGTAGCTTATGGCTTCACATAATTAAAATGGCTAAAATGAAACAGCTCAACTCTTTGAAATGCATAGTAAGCTAAGTAGAAATTCATCAGTGAATGCACTTTAGGAGACAGTGGTAACTTAGGAAATGTAAGATACTGGTGCAACCTCAATTAATCCAGGAGGTGCTTAAATTAAAAGTAACTTACATTAGTTTTATCACTGTCATCATAAATGGCATGTTTTGATCTAATAACAGCTCTTCCCATTTAATAGCAGATTGGATTGGTACTTTACTCTTTAGCCATGGCTGCCCTCAGATATGTGTATTTGTATCCTGAAAAATCACTTATTTTACAAGATATGTGGTACACTACTCTCCTGTGTTAGCTGGATCCAAGCACCTGACTTCAGAAAGCACAGCACTCTTTTTTTACATTCAATTGTTGTTGGCTTTTTAACTGATGCATGCAGTTTATATAAACGACAAGAAATAGTTTTCATATGACCTGTCCAAACTTCCAACAACTCAAAGAAAAAAAGAAAAATAAATTATTGCAGGGGCCAAACTGTATTCCATGTTTATTATGTTCTTGCTAGAAATGCCTGGAAGCTGTGAAAGTTGTGTTGTTGCAACTAATGTTCTGGCCTGCTCCTGTGTTTATCTAAGTAGCCTGAAGACAAACTTGAGAGCTGTTATTCAAAAATGTGCTGACCTCCTACAGCTATTGTCCAGATCACACAGTTATTGGAACTTCTTTACTATTCTTAACAGAACATTAATTCATCCTCTCAACTTTCATATGAGGTTGTTAATTATTATCCCCATTTTACAAATGGGAAACTGAGGCACAGATCATTAAGTCATATAGTAAAAGTGTTGATTGTGAAACCAGGAGTTCCTGGCTCACAGCCCTGTGGTCTAACTAACATGCTATTTCTCTTCACTTTCCATGTCCCCACCATTGTAAAATACCTGGTGACACTTACAATCCTCTATGGTCTAATATCACCGCATGGCTCCTTGTGAGATTAGCCAGCCTACTCAGGAATGATCAACAGCAAGTTCAAGATTGAGAAATCAGATCATCCTGGGATTTGTGTCTTGCCTTTCCAGTTTTTACAGGCAGCTGTATTAGCATTTTCTGAAATATGAAGATTCATTGAGCAGCTGTACTACTGAATCCCTGGTAATAGTGTGATTCTGAATGCACAGATTAAAAAAAATATTGAAGTCCATTTTCATGCAAATGGTAAGGTTTGTTCTTTTAAAACAAAGAAATCGTGTATTCCCCCCACAACCACACAACATGCTGCCAGAATTCACACAACCCCTTGTCTATTCCCCTCATCGTTAATGGAATCTAATTATCATGCACATGAGCAATGTGAACTTCCAGCAAAAGGGGCAGCGGTGGATACTACCAATAAAAAAGCCTTCCTTGCTCTCAATGAATGCAATTCGTGTCTCACCGCCCCCCCACTATTAATTTTCAAGCCCTGGGATTGCAGTAATTTATGTATAAAGAGGCATGTTGATGTGTTTATTACTCCACAATAGAGTTCAGTGTTGTAAGATTATGAGCAACTGCAATGCTCATCACCACCTCACAAAATATAGGTCAGCAAAATAGGGCCTGATCCAACATCTAACAAAGTCAATGCCTAGAGAACTGTCAGTTTCATCCTGCTGTTATTGAAAACTTTTCATTACCCCTAGTTTTTCAGGCAGCTATAATACCTCCCACATGTCCAGGCCCGGAACCATATACAATGAGATTCAAACTTCATATTGAGCCTCATTAAGGATCCTTCTGTTTTACATTGTGATCCTTGGTGATGTTAGATTGTTTGCTCTTTGAGAAAGGAACTGTTTATTCTATTTTTATATAGCACCTGAAACAATGGAATCCTGGCCTCGTTTGGGCCACAAGGTGTTCCCACAACGTGTGTAATAATTAATAATGTAGTAAGGTGGAGAGGACTTATTTTATCTCCCCAATAACTCTTCAGTTCTACTGTTACCATCATATCACTGGAATTTAGTACCCTAGCTGTGCCCTTTTCTAGCCAGTGCTTCCCACTCTTTGGTCAGCACTGGTACTATGCAGGTCCTAGGTGGATGTGAGCTTGTGACTTCATTGCTTTGCTGCAGTTCTCCTCCCCACACCCCACAGAGCCTTTCTGTTGCTGGGGCCTTTGCCCACGCTGAGAGAATCTGTCCTAGTGCCTTGGCCACCATATGGCAACCAGCTGGCGTGCTAAATATCATTTGGGGTGTTGGAATAGGGTGGCAAGGTCTTTTGTTGACCACTAGGTTAGCAGGTGTTGGAGTCCTGTATTAGAATGCTGATTTACTGTGTCCACTGCAGCATCTTAACACTACATTGGGTATAATGTTAGTTCAGAGAATCACTGAACTAATGTCTGGAACAGCGAAACCCTGGGCACAGCCTAGATTGAGTCTGAAAGTTTAGGTTGTGCTTATGTTGTGTTTTTATTGTTTCAACTACTAATAAAAGAAGGACCACAGGAAGATAAATGAGTTTTTGGACACTATCCTAGAGCGTGTGTGTCCTTTGCTGAAGATGGTGTGAGGATTTAGCCTCTTCATCAGAGGTTAATTTTATTCTAAGGCATTCAGGGGAATCTCTCACTCATGAAAAGTACCAAAGGATCGTCACCACACATAGACAGTTGATAGCACCTTGGCTTTAAAGATTGACTCTGAATGACCCACAGAGTAAATTGCATGGAACTCCATTTTATCTGTTCTGAAAGGATAATTGGTTCAGTCAACGCTAGCATGATTTGAACCTGAATTTCTAGGGAGTTTAATGTAGTTCAAACCTAAGGCTTAAGCCAGTAAACCAGATCATCCAACTGCAGCTTTGCATAACTCATGTGAATGGCTTTTGGTTTGACTTTTTTTTTTTTTAATAGTGGCAAACCTGTTTCAGTGCTTATGGGTGGACTGGGTGTTTGGACAGGCCAGTTCACTCCATCTTAATATCATTCTATCATTCAACATTAAAAAGTTGACAATTATCTCTTAGATAATTAGTCATGGTATTTGCAGAATTCTCTGCAGTTAGAATGGAAAATTATTGAAATCATCACTCAGTTTAAATGGTTAAATGTGGTAAATAGCATGTTTTTAATGTTGCCCACTTTGGAGGGGATGGGGGAGAAAAAATGAATACCATTAGAAGAAAACAAGGACACGGCTTGACTCTGATGAGCCAGTACATAGCTGCAGCATAATGATGATTATATAATTTATTGAGTTCTGTAATCACAAAATAATGCTGCATCATAACACCATGTTACAATGCCTGAAACAAATCCAGGGGTTCTAAAGGCTATTCTAGCATACATAGGCAGTCCAGTGAATGTGAAAATGAGTGGCAACTGTTAACTCTCTGGCTGAATAGGGCCTGATTTTCATAAGTGCTGAGCACCTGTAGTTCCCATTAAAGTCGATCCATGTTGTGGTGCTAGCATGTGTGAAAATCAGTGCCAGTATAAAATAGAAAATCACTGACCCATTTTGCAGACAAATTAGAATGAATAAATACAGAAAACGTCTAAAATTAGGATTATCAGAGAAGAAAATGGATAACGCCTTGCGGGTAAAGGCTAAATATCATTTATATCTCCAGCTCATCTACATATATACAAAATTTATGTCATATAATGTCTGCATTAACATTTATAGCATACATTTTGTGTGTCATTATTTCTTGGCACATTAAGGTGACTTATGGCTCCTAATGTTGCTTTTGCTTGTGAAAGTTAACTGGTGGGAGTTTTAAATTAGAAGTATCTGGGTACTAATAGAACAGCCATGTCGGATACTTTGTGGTGCTCCCACAATGCTCAGTGGTCTGCCATTACTTAATGCACTTTCAGAAGTTCATTCTGGGACTAGGTAAGTGTATGTGGTTATTAAAACACCCTTATGATGGTTGGTGTCTCCATGTTGGGAGCACGCCAACCCTTACGTATCAGTAAGGAGTAAATAAATCCAAACCAAACCTTTGAGATTTTGAAATGTTTGGATTTTCCGTTTCTATCTTTTGTTTGTTTTTTCTTATGGTAACCAAGATTGATAAAATACCAAATTACATCCCCTTCCTCAAAACACTCCTCTTATCATCCCACAAGTCTTTTTGGGGGAGCAGCGATTTCACAACCTAATGCAGAACCCTGGAGTCTCTCATATCCAGGGTTCTATCACAGGAGAAATGATGTCCAGATGTCCGGAGAAAGGACTGGGAAGGAAATGTATCTTCCCAGCCCAAAGAATGCAGGAGGATGTAGCAGATCAATGAAAATGCTGGTAAAGGACCATTGGACTGCTTGCTCATAAAAAAATAAGTGTTAGAAGGGAGCCTGGTCCTGCTGAGGAGAGGAGCATCTTGTGATGGTGGGAAGGAGGGCACTCTTTAGGGAGAGGATCATGGAGATTGTGAGGTCAGTAGGGTCCATGCACTTGTGGAGGGGCATTCCTTAAAGACAAAAATGCTGAGTAAATATGGATGTTTACATGAAGTGAACCCAAACTTGGAAACATTTGAGAATCACCCATGCCTAGTATTTATGACTTCTCTATTTTAAGATAAAATGTTTGTTTAAGTTGTCCCATTTGTGTCCCATTTATTAAGTTAACGCGAAATGGGCCTTTATCTGAATCCTTTGAACTTCAGGGGATTGGATAAAATGCAATCCAGATCAAATTCTTAATTTTAATTTTGGAAAGGCTGTCTAAAGCACAGAACTAGGACTTGGTAGACATTGGTGCTAGTCTAGGTTCTGCCAACGACTTACAGCATGTCCTTGACCAACTCACTTCACCTCTGTCTGTGCCTCAGTTTTCCCATCAGTAAAGTAGAGAGAACAATAATTATCTCCATCACATAGCATGTGGTGATTATTAGATCATTAATGCTTTGATTCGCAGATGGAAGGCCCTATTGGAATGAAAAGTACGTCTGTTATATGATTCTTATTTTGCAACACCAACCCTTTACTAACAAGGCTTGTAAAACCAGAACACAGAATCCTCAGCTCATCTTTAGTTAGTACTACCTGTCATTGCAGAGTACAAATTGTACCTCTTGTTCTTCCCCCTACAAAATCCTGATACACATTTTAAATAGTAATAGTGTAATTATCTTTGATTAGTGACTGTGCTAACTTTTTTTAAAAAGAAAGTAAAGTAGATGTTGATTACCAAGCAGTAATGTAGTACTTTCATGCACAGCTATAATTCCACTCATGAATATACATTAATCTTATGCATCAGTTGTTATCCTTACTTGCAATTAAAAGACACTAACCAATGCCACTTCATCTTGAATTAGGAAACTTAAGGAAGAACAGAGATGTCCAGAGTGTAGGAAATTTCTGCACAGTACCAAATCCATCAAGCTCTTATTCA
The DNA here is from genome assembly GCF_028017835.1 of Emys orbicularis. Taxonomy (NCBI): domain Eukaryota; kingdom Metazoa; phylum Chordata; order Testudines; family Emydidae; genus Emys; species Emys orbicularis. The sequence goes on along the minus strand of NC_088686.1, from coordinate 89,044,822 downwards.
GTTTCCCTATTTGAACTGGTCTCTGTGCATTTTACGTACTAAAAATGTAGCAGAGCACAGAACAGACAGCAACAGCCAGAGGTAATATAGGCAGATGATGGTAGCATGTAAATAAATAGAAACAGTGGTTTTAGGAAGTCACATAAGAGTGGGGATAGGGATCGGTGCATTGCTACAGTAGCATATGAGGATTTAGGAAAGAGAGAGATGACCTGTATGAAATAGACTGACTTCGAGGGAGAGAGAGTGGCCTGCAAATAGAAGAATGAAGGTAAAGGGCAGAGTATCTCCTACACTACACTATGTCTACACAGCAATGTTAGCCTGGGCTCAGTGTATTCACACTCCAATTGTGTTAAACTAGGGCTCAAACCTAGGGTCCCAGGACCCTGCAAGGCTGGAGGGTCTGAGCCCATGTTAAGCTGGGACCTAGCAAAGCAACAGGGCTTGGACCCTGTGTGCATGCGGCCCCCAGGGGCGGCTCCAGGCACCAGTGCACCAAGAGCGTGCCTGGGGCGGCAAGCCACGGGGGGCGGCCTGCAGGTAGCTGTGAGGGCGGCAGTCAGGCTGCCTTTGGCGGCATGCCTGTGGGAGGTCCGCCGGTCCCACGGCTTTGGCGGCAATTCGGTGGCAGGTACGCCGAAGGCGCGGGACTGGCGGACCTCCCGCAGGCATGCCGCCGAATCTGCATGACCAGCGGACCTCCCGCAGGGATGCCGCCGAATCTGCATGACCAGCGGACCTCCTGCAGGGATGCCACTGAAGGCAGCCTGACTGCCATGCTTGGGGCGGCAAAAAACATAGAGCCGCCCCTGGCGGTCCCAATGTAACTTGGGTACCAGAAGTCTTTCAGGTGTATCCCAGAGTTCCTTGGGCAACTTCCTCAGTCCTCTCTCTTCAGACAATTTGTGGTGCAGCCCATTGTACTCTATTGCAAATGGCAGCCACTCAGGTCAGCATTAATCCATTGTCTGCTGACCACTGGTCTGCAATCACACTATCAGAGAACCTACAGGGTTTTCAATGGAGACAGATCAGAAGAAGTTTTTTGCAAAGAGAGCTGCTTCCTGATCACAACAGCACAGTCAGATTTTGGTGCACGCTGCCCAGGGGCCCTGCACATGCTGCCCCAGAAAGGGTTGGAGGGCCTGGGCCACAGAGCAGAGTGGGGTCTAAGCAGCTGCCCTGCAGGGAGGGGAGTGGCAGAGCTCCCAGCCCTCCCCCTTCCTGCAGGGTAGCTACTTAGTCCCCACTCTGCTCTCTCTCTCCCCCCCCCTCGCACTCTGAGGAGCATGTAGGGGGGTGCCCAGGTAGCCTGCACTGTCAGGGCGGCGGGTGGAAGCCAGCCCCAAAACCTCCCTGCAGCCTCCTGCGGCAGCTCCAGTTCCTCCTCCCTGCTGCACAGGGAGCAAAGCTGATAGGTGGGAGGCAGCTCCCAGCTCGTTGCGGGTCATCCCTCCCCCCCCGACCATGCTGAGCCAGGAGATTGGCTGCTCCTCCTCCCTGCAGGGCAGCTGCTTGGTCCTGCTCTAATGTCTGTCCCTTGCACTCACTCCACCCCCGCTCCACCGCCCTCCCTGGGGCTGTGTGTGCAGAGATGCTTGGGCAGCATGCACTGTGAGGGCAGTGAGTGGGCACCAACCCCAAAACTTCACCACCACCTCCTGTGGATCCCTTATCCCAGCCTCCCGGGCTGTGGTGGGGGCAGGGATAAGTGATCCCTGCGGGGTGCTGGAGCACACTGCATCCCAAGCCCTGGGGATACACTTCACTGCTCCACAGCCAGGCTACGAGAGGGGGGTCTTTTTCTCTGCAACCTACATTTTATGTCAAACTTCAAAACAAACAGACAAAAACAAATAAAAACCAACCAAACAAAAACGCCTTCACTGAACATCCCATTTTAAAAATTAAGAATTGCAAAGTTTTGTTTTAATAGTTTGACAGCCCTGGAACCTGATGTCCTAATTATCCACAGAACAGGTGCACATGGGCATTTTTCTGCCAATGTGACTCAGCCTGGAGGTGGAGAACCCTATTCTCAGATTAGATAGCAGTTCAATATAAAACCATCTCAAACTGCAGGCATTCTACTTAGACAGCCACCAAAGGAGCTAATTATGCAGTTTATGTGCTCCTTCTGGGCATCTGAGTCCCATCAGTAGCCCCGCCACAATTAGGAAACAGGGTGGGCAGTGGAGTTTTCCCACAGTGCACCATGTTCCTAGGACTAGAGTGTCAACACTTTGGGTGGGGAGGGGCATGGGCACTAGGTACCCTGAGTTAGGGTCACTTTGACTTGGGTCTGTGCACTGCATTGTGGACACCAGAGCCCTAGGTTTGAGCATGGGTCAGAAAATCCTTAACCTAGGGTTAAAATGCAGTGTAGATGCTCAAGCTCAGGTTTCCTTGATACAGGTCAGCTGACTCAAGTCCCACTAACTTAAGACACACCCTTAAGGTCCCTACTGTTTGTTTGGTTTTTATTTTGGCATTGTAGTGTGGGCCTGATCTACAGCCAACTAAAGTCAATGGAAAGACTCCCATTGAAGTCATAAGTTTTGGATCAAGCCCTTAATACAAACCAATCTACTATACAGTTTTTTATTGCAGTATTTCAATCTATTGCAAACCCCCAGCTTCCCACCATCCAGGGGCAAATCTTGGCCTTTGGCATCGTGTGTGTTGTTGATTTCCAAATCAGGAGTAATTACCTCTACCCAACGTGGTGGGACTCCAAAGAATGACATGAGTAATGTAGTGCTGAAACACAAGTCTTAAGTTCCAGTGGTTATAGCAGTCTATCTTGGAACACTTGCTCTAGTGGTTGGCTTTATGATATAGCTCAGCCTTGTGCTATTTCCAAGCTGTTTCATATTATTTAATAGGCTGCTGTATATTGGATTGAATGCATCAGACCTTCATAATCAACCGCTCAAATTTCAATTTTCTCATGCAATGTATAAATTGAACTTTAAGATTTGTGATTCATTGAAAGGTGCTTCTGTTACTTTTGCATTCCTTTGTTTCCCTTTCAAATCATCAGACTGAACAAGAGCTCACTGAAAAGCAATTGGAGAAAAGTAACAGTCAGCAGATTTGCTGCCCTATTCAGACTCCATTGTGAGGAGAGAGGATCTTCTTTCCATTAAACTCAAAAACAGACTTGTTCAAGAAAATAAAGAGGTAGAACTAGGAAATATGTAGGTCCAAAGTTAACATTTGTTTGTTTAATCAACAGAAATGGGCCCCAAATCATCCATTTGACTACTTTGACTCAGTGGAACATCTATTTTAAACCAGTGTGGGACCAGATTCAGGTTTAATTCTGAATCCAGATGGCATGACTGAAGCTCATCTCTATCTAAAAAGTTGAAGAAATTATTCAGGAATGATTTACCCTTAGGAGGAATGCCCAGTAATGAGACTATGGGCTGTCTGGGCCCCGCCCAATGTGCCAGGTTCCCACTGACTTCAGCAAGAGTGGGCTTGCACAAGCTGGTTTGCAGGAGACAGACCATATGAAGAACACCAAAGCTGCTTTAGCTTATACATCCACTCTTTGATCTAAATGTTATTGTCTTGAGAAAATTGCCAGTTTGCTTATCTGTGGCCCAGTTGTACACCTGTGCAACTGTTCCCCCCGATTACTCTAGTTTCCTGCTCCATCTTTGAATGTCTGCATTCTTCCGAGGCTTCTGCTTTATGCTAGAGAGTCAAGGCAGTGAAATGTCAGTTTTAGAGAAATGACACATGAGAGCTGAATTCAGCTAGTTTTCCATTTAAGTTACCCCCCTCCCTCAAACTGGGTTTACGTTAGGTTCAAGTACAGTCTGAATAGATCCCTTGACCTTTCTAGGATTTTCTTGGTCTAGGAAAAACAGATTATTTCTAATTCATTCTATCCTACATAAAAAGGCAATGGATTACAGATGCCTTGGTGGGGTTACTTTTCCTGAGATCATACTCTTAAGCTACTTCATATTTGATTTAATATTTGTATGCTCATTTCCCTCATCTGCAAAAACTTGATTTCTGTGCAACCAATAAAACTCTTTAAAAAATCTAGCCAAACCAATCAATATCTTTCTTCCATCTCACTACTGCATTTTGGTATTTAATTGTTGATATTTTCTAAATGGTGGCAACACGCTTGTGATGATGAGATTATGACAGTAGCTCAAATGGATTTACTGCAGTGTTGTACAGTCAATGGCTTTGAAATCGGAGATGTGACCCAGCACAGTGATAATAAAGAAGAATGATCAAAAAGTCATCTTTTCCTTCCCAATTAGTATAATCAAGCCTGGAGTGCAATTTCCAAGCACTGACCAAGCCACAATATTCCGTGTGGTGCAAATCCTGACCCCTTCCTATCCATTCTGGGGACATGGAGTATTTTGGACACAGTGGGCTATTGGGTGCCCTATTGTACATAAAACTCGGCTGGCCCATCCACTAAAGCTTTATCATGCAACAACCAATGCAAAAAAAAAAAAAAAAAAGAGTGAGACAAAAACAAAGAACTTGAAGACTGACAGTTCAACAAATCATATTTTAAACTGTGACACTTTAATATTCTGGGTAAATAAAGCTTTGAGCAAAAAGTATCTGTGCATGGTATTTGACTTGCACTATTTAATGTAACAAATTGTCTGTATGCTTCACAATGGAAAAAAATTAGTTACACAATTGCATATGCAAAATTATTGTGCAGTCATGTCAGTACATATTTACAGTATCTTTGCTTGCACATGACTACTGGATAATTATGCATGGAAAGGTTCATGTCTGATTCCTTGTGCATGGAGTTAGCCAAATTTTGCATGCAACTGCAGTAATTGTTCAGGGAAATTAGGCATGAAATTTCACATCTTTCTTGAAAATCAAACCCTATATATTTTCCCAAATTTCTGAATTAATTCCACATTTGTAGCCTGATCTCCTTCTGCCCATATGTATACAAAATTCCAATTCACTTTTGCTTAAGTAAGGATGCCATAATCAGACCCTAGACATTTGTGATTGGTTGCTATCCATTTAAGAGCGGGGCAGGCTGGGAACTCTCCCACAGGTACAAAATAAGAAAAGCTACCTGAGGAAAGCCAGTTTGGATTGGCTCTGGTGAAGGAAATATTTACAAGAACTGTTGTGAGGGAGCTAATTTGAAGGTATGGATTGTCCTTCATATTTTTTTTAATTGGTTAGTTGTGGGTTTTGTTTGTTTGTTTTGTGGCTAATAAAAGTGAGATTTATCCTTTGTGTCCCTTGAGTCTTTGCAATTCTTAACCGTAACCTTAAAACCTTAACCTCTAAGCTCCAAATGACCCTGTGTCACAACATATAAATGTATGATCAGACCTTTCATCACAATGTCTTTCCTCTTTAGCATTTTTCTGGTCTCTTTCTTTACCCAGTTGTATCTATTACATAACTCATCTGCATGACAATGGTTTTTCTCTCCCTAGTGAATAAAGTTTTAGCTTCTGTTTAAAAATACATGTTACCTTAGAGTTACGGTTCAATAACCATAAAGAAAGAAAGAGACACAAAAACGGATGTTACTGATGAGTGAGAGAGTTTACCTTTAAAAAAAGGTCTTCAGGCAAGATAAGTTAATTTTCATTGTTGAAAATGGACTTTAATTTCAGTACTTTAAAAGGTAATCAAATCTATAATTTAAAATTACAGCAGTAGATAACAGATTTTAAATCTGAAACAACTTCACATTGTTGGCAACAGTAAGAGGACATAGTAATTCTCACATCAAAATGAGCTATTAAAACTTGGAAAGCTCAGACAGTGAACAGGCCAAGAGAATAAATGGAAACTTCAGTGCCAACTAAGAGCAGAGAAGAACTCCATCCAGACAACCTTCAGTATTACTTTTATTCTTCTTTTTTTTTAATATTGTTAATTTTAGCATTTGTGAAATGTGCTGAAAATGGCAGTCCTGGTGAATGAAGTCCTCTGTTCACAGAGCATAGCGAATTCAGGAGGTGATTTTTCAAAGGAGCAAAGAAAAGTTAAGCTCCCAACTCCAAATGATTCCTCCCCTACTTTGTGCCTTTGAAAATCTCCTTTCTATTCACTAATGCCCTGATCCTGCAAAGATTTACACATGACCTTAATTTTATGTGCTGAGTAGCCCAGTTGAAGCCATTGGAACTAAACACAGTGTACAAAGTTAAGTGCAGTACCTGGGTTTAGACAGCCTATTAGTGCCTATTTTGGTGAAACATAAGAATGGCCATGCTGGGTCAGATCAATGGTGTATCTAGGCCAGTATCCTGTCTTCAGACAGTGGCCAGTGACAGATGCTTCTGATGGAATTAACAGAACAGAGCAATTTCGAGTGACCTATCCCCTGTCATTCAGTCCCAGATGGAGGTATAGGGACATCCAGAGATTGTGCTTGTGTGCCTGAACATCTTGGCTAATAGCCATTGATAAACCCATCCAGAATTTACCTAATTTCTTTTTAAAACCCAGTTATAATTTGGCCTTCCCAACATCCCATGGCAACATTCCATAGGTTGACTGTGCATTGCATGAAGAAGTACTTCCTTATGATTGGTTTTTAATCTTGCTGCCTATTAATTTCATTGGGTGACTCCAAGTTCTTGTGTTATGTAAAGGAGTAACACTTTCTCCACACCATTTATGATTTTATAGTCCTCTATCATACCCCACACCTCATCTTCTCCTTTCTAAATTGAACAGACCCAGTCTTTTTAATCTCTCCTCGAGTGAAAGGTGTTCCATACCCTTAATCATTTTGTTGGCAATCCTGATATATCTTTTTTGAGATGGGGCAATCAGAACTGCACAAAGTATTCAGGATGTGGGCATACCATGGATTTAGACAGTAACATTATGATATTTTCTGTTTTATTATCTAGCACCTTCCTAATGGTTGCAACGTTCTCTTAGCTTTCTTTGACAGCCGTTGCACATTGAGCCAATGTTTTCAGAGAACTATCCACAGGAACTCTGAGATCTTTCTTGAGTGGTAACAGCTCATTTAGACCACATCTCTTATATATAGATGGATTGCTTTTCCCCAATGTGCATTACTTTGCACTTATCAACATTGAATTTCACCTGCCTTTTTCTTGCCCAGTCACCCAGTTTTGTGAGATCCCTTTGTGCCTCCTCACAGTAGCTTTGGACTTGACTGTCTTTAGTAATTTTGCATTGTCTGCAAATTTTGCCTCTGAACTGTTCACCCCCTTTTCCAGCTCACTTATGAATATGTTGAACAGCACAGATCCCAATATGGATCCTTGAGGGACCTTGCTATTTACCTTGCTCCATTGTGAAAACTGGGCGTTTATTCCTATCTTTTAACCAGTTATTGATCCATGAGAGGACCTTCCCTTTTATGCCATGACTGCTCACTTTGCTTAAGGGCCTTTGTCAAAGGCTTTCTGAAAGTCTAAGTACACTATATCAACAGGATAATCCTTGTCTACATACTTGTTGACAACCTTAAAGAATTCTGATAGATTGGTGAGGCATGATTTCCCTTTACAAAAGCCAAAAGCATGATTTCCCTTTACAAAAGTGGCTGATTTAAGTGATAAGTTACATACCAGTTAGCAGTTCTGCAATTTCACATTTGAGTTCCTTCAGAACTCTTGTGTGAATACCACCTTGTCCTGGTGACTTATTACCGTTTAATTTATCCATTTGTTCCAAAACCTCATCCATTGACAGCTCATTCTGGGACAGTTCCTCACATTTGTCACCTAAAAAAGAATAGCTCAGATGTGCAGGAGATCCAGTGCAGTGAAGACAGATGCAAACAATTTGTTTAGCTTCTCTGCAATGGTCTTGTCTTCCTTGAGTGCTCGTTTAGCACCTCAACCATACAGCAGTCCAGTTGACTGTTTGGCAGGCTTTCTGCTTCTGATGTGCTTAAAAAAAGTTGCTGTTAGTTTTTATGTCTTAATTCTTTCTTGATCTACCTTATTATACTTTGACACTCAACTTGTCAGAGTTTATGCGCCTTTCTGTTTTTCCTTACTAGGATTTGACTTCCAATGGAAGTTTTTTGACATGCACACTTCTCCACGGGAACTAAATTGAGATCACTTAATTCATTTAACAAAGCCATTGAACAGTCATCATATTATAAAAGCTTTTGGTTACTTCCAGGATGGGATGGATGGATAAATTCATTAATAATAATTATTATATATTACCTACATCCATTTTATAAGTTACTCATCACCATGGTGTCTAGACACACTTCACAACATTTACCACAGAATGGGAAAATATTTACATAATGCATTCTGATCCTACAAGATCCCAAAGCACTTTACAGAATCAATGGAGTTATGATTTGCTGTTCCAATGAAGAGAAAAATCTACCATTAAAAGACATCTGCATTTTAAACAGAATACAGTGGTCAACTGGGGAATGAGATACTGTAGTCAAAAAGGATTAACCCAATATCTCATAGATCCAGTAAGGTAAAGATTCCTCATATGAAAGACCACTATACATGTAACACATTACATATGGTAGCCAACATCAGAAAGTGTCTGGGCCTGAGCGCTCCAAGGGCTGAGATCCAGATCTATACTAGGCTGTCAAGTTAGTATTTTGATTTAGATTTAAATTTAGATTTTTGAATGACCTATTTTAACAAAGTCATTTTGTTACAAAATCTTTCTTTTTCCTCATTTATTTGTAATAGGTTTTTGGAGTTTCATGACCAAGAGACAATTATTTCTGTGGTCATGAACAGCTATTATGCTACTGTTTTGATAGATAGCTACTTGTCATCAGACAGTATATCCACAAATAAATCAAGAATTAACTTGTATCATCAGAGAAATATTTTTATTATCCATTATATCAGAGAGTCAGGTATTACCCAGAGAATGTTTAAAATACCCATCAAAAATACAAAAAAAATAATAAAGTTTATTTTTCATCCTGAGTTTATGACCATTTTTATTTTATTCTGTAACAGAGGATAAGCAGACTAGATAGTTTAGTATGAGTAAAATCATTCTAGTGACATACCTCACTTTTCTTTATAAGCCACAATAAACTCTTTATATTTTATTTTGTTAAATGTCTTGTGATTAAAGCATAAGGCTGAGAGCAAGGAGATGTGGTTTATAATTCAGATGCTGGCGCAGACATTCTTTTTGACCTTGAGCCCCAGTTTCAAAAGTTGGCTTCTAATTTTAAGTGCCCAACTTTAATCACTTGTGGTTTTCAGAGATGCCCAATTGATTTCAGTTGGAATTGTGGGTACTTAGCTTCTCTGAAAATCCAGCATTGGGTTGGTAAAGTTGGGCTCCCCAAAAGTGAAACTATTATATTTGACCCTTACACTATCTGTCTAATTTCCCCAATAGTTAAGTAGGGTTAGTAATATCTCTTCACCCTTGCAACCGATACCTGTAATCCCTCATAACCCAAGCCTGACCCCAGATGTATAGTACCTTCCCTCTTAACTTGTGTATATTTAATTTTAAACACTCACTTTAATAAAAATTTTTAAAACTGTTCGTATCTGTTTATACCTCACGTAAGTGGCAAGATGTCTAATTCATGAAAGTATCTGATCATCTAGTTTAGTCAGCAGCCTTTTGATGACTCTCATCATTATGTTGATGCTTTTCTGGATCCTGGCAGAGAAAAGTGAATTGTGTTTAAGTGGCTCTGGTGTTTCCTTCTTGATCAGTTCCAGGGGTTGTGTTGACCTCCCAGGACATGCTGCTAAGTACTGCACTCAGACATTTGTTTGAAGAGGTGGCTTGGATCAGATTGTTTCATACATAGATCACAACAACAAAGGATGTGATTTTATATATGAGATCAGGTGCTGAAGGTTGCATTTCATAAACTAATAAATATTAATGTTTGTAAAATACCTATACATTCTTGGATGGACGGCAGAATAACAATACTTTGACTTCTATACTAACTGTTCGGTAAACAGAATTTCTATTCCATGGGCAATACTGTCTCTTTTTTAAATCCATTTTGAATTGGAACAAAAAGCTGAAATTTCAAAACTTCCCACTAAAATGAACATTTCAAAAAATATTTTTTGATTGTTGGACCATCAAAACATTTCATTCAGACACGTTCACTTTGATTAATAATTTCACTTTTAATTTTATAAAATTCAAATATTAAATTTAATTCAGTATGTGTGTATGAAACATAATTTATAAATATATTTAACTGAATATTTGAATATAAGACTAAAGAAAATGAATCAAAACATTCTGATGTCAGAGATTGTATTTTTTCCATTGACAATATAGTCTAAATCAACACATTCCCATGAAACATTTCAGTTTCAGTAAAACTTCATTTTTCAATAGAAAACTTTTCTGTTGAATTTTTTTTGACCAGTTCTAATTATTATACCCTAGAGATGGGAGACTGACAGTAAAAAGGTCCCATCAGTGTGTTTTAAATCTGGCCTGGATGGACCAGCTGTAAAGGTAAGAATTCCATGGCCTAATCCAGTCCTTGGCATGTTTCCCAGAATTGGCAACAATGGTGGTGATGCTTTTCTTATGTGATGCAAACATTACCCACTAGAAACTACTGTGTACTAAGGCCACTACTCAGCCAGGATACCGTAATGAGGTTAGGTCACATTCTGGACTGAATTCTGACATCCTGAACAGGCATCGTGGAGATGAGACACTATCTCTCATTACCAATCAACTGCATTATCCCAAAGAGAGACTTCTGAGGGGAAATAAAACAAAAATAACAGACTTCATTGGTTTGGTCTTAAGATGCCAAGGAAATTTAAAGCTGCAAAGCTAGTAAAACAGTACGATTTCTTTTGCTGAAATACAGTCAGGCAGCCAAATTGTACCATTTAGCTGACAAATTGGGATTGAGTATTGACAGTTCAGGAAATGCAACTATGCAGAATTCCAGGTTAAGATACAAAGCTGCTTTTAGCAAGCACAATGGGCTAGACTTGAATACTCTATATTTGCAATTAAGGTAAAAAGAAAACATGGACTTCCTTATGAGAACTGTTCCTGGGCTTTTAGGAGGAGCTAGAACAAAGGGAGTATAATGATTCATACACTGTCTGATTCTGTTCAATAGCTTCCTTGGCATAAAAATAGTCTGAGTTCTGCTTGGATTTTGCTTTGAAATTAATTCTCCAAGGAAAGGAAGACCCTAAAAATGCATGAGATATATCTTAATTTCTCAGAGAGGTGCACTTATTTTACATTCTTTAGGGCAACATCATACCATTACAATGGCTGGGAGAATATATCACAATACACCTATGGGGTATTTTTTTGCAGTAGGGATGTTTTTTGTACTAGCAGATTTTATGATTTGCTAGGGACAAAAGCAGAGTGGGAAAAACACAGAATAGATGGAAAGAAGATTGGCACCCTCAAATACAAGGTACCATGCACTTATACAGGGTGTCTCATAGACAGGACATTCCTTTCTACAAATTACAATTGCCTTACCAAGGAATTTACTATACCAGGGGAGAGCACTTTTCCCCACTTTGAGCCTGAGTCATGAGGAAAAACAAAATAAACATGGGCTGCATGGCACAGGGAATATGCCTGAGGTTTCTAATGAAATTGTGAATGGTTTTCATTTTCACTTGCTGGTGTAACAGATGGTGAATGTGATGGGTCCACTGAAATAACCTGAATTGCCAAGCTATTCTTCAATAAAAAAGGTTATGTACTCCATTGAAATAAATTGAAAGTAGCCTCCACTTTATGGAATGAGTGGGAGCTGTATGAACAAACAGTGATGTTCTGGTCACGGTGGATTACAGGGTTCAGCAGAGTGTATTCTTTCTTTTTCACTCCATGCATCTGAAGAAGTGAGTTTTTTTACCCACGAAAGCTTATGCCCAATAAATCCATTAGTCTTTAAGGTGCCACCAGACTCGTTGTTGTTTTTGTGGATACAGACTAACATGGCTACCCCCTGATACTTGACACCATGCAAGGCACTAAATTTAGCCATATGGAGTGGAAATCCATCAACCTCAACAAAAAACTCGCACAGATACAGACAGACATCATCTTCCTCTCCAAGTGCAAACAGATGAACATCATACCAAATGGACTGAAGGTAAAAAATCCATTGCAATTGACATACTACACTGACTATGGTGAGACATTGTGTCACACACTCTCAAAGAAACTGAGGAACCACCTGATCAGCATTCTGTACAGCAGACACGAGAAGATCAAGAATGAGCTCTCAAAACTGGGGACTCTCATACAAAACCAACCTTCCACACAAACTTCCACGTGGCTGGACTTTACAAAAATGAGACAAGCCATTTACAACACACACTTCACTTCTCTACAGAGGAAAAAGGACAGTAAACTATCTAAACTCCTACATGCCACAGGGGGCTACAACAGTGGTACCCTCAACTCACCTAACAATATTGTTAATCTATCCAACCACACACTTAGCCTGGCGGAAGAGTCTGTCCTATCTCAGGGACTCTCTTTCTGCCCCACTATCCCCACGAACATGATACAGTTCTGCAGTGATCTGGAAGCCTACTTTCGTCCTCTCCGACTCAAGGAATATTTTCAACACACCACTGAACAGTGCACTGACCCACAGGAACCCTCCTACCAAAGAAGAACTTTGCGTGGACTCCTCCTGACCGTCAAAATGACAGATTGGACCTCTACATAGAATGCTTCTGCAGACGTGCACAGGCTGAAATTGTGAACAAACAGCATCACTTGCCCCATAACCTCAGCCATACAGAACGCAATGCCATCCACAGCCTCAGAAACAACTCTGACATTATACTCAAAGGGGCTGACAAAGGAGGTGCTGTAGACATAATGAACAGGTCGGATTATGAACAGGAGGCTGCCAGGCAACTCTCCAACACCACATTCTATAGGCCACTATCCTCTGATCCCACTGAGGAATACCAAAAGAAACTACACCATCTGCTCAAGAAACTCCCGGCTACAGCATGGGAACAAATCTACATGGACACACCCCCAGAGCCCCGACCAGGATCTGCTACCCAAGATCCATAACCTGGAAACCCTTGGCGCCCCATCATCTCAGGCATTGGCACTCTTACAGCAGGAGTATCTGGCTATTTGGATTCTCTCCTCAGACTGTATGCTACCAGCACTCCCAGCTATCTTTGAGACACCACTGACTTCCTGAGGAAACTGCAATGCATTGGTGTTCTTCCTGAAAACACCATCCTGGCCACCATGGATGTAGAAGCACTTTACACCAATATTCCACTTGAGGATGGACCACAATCTGTCAGGAACAGTATCCCTGATGAGGCCACAGCATGCCTGGTGGCTGAGCTTTGTGACTTTGTCCTCACCCACAATCATTTCAGATTTCGGGATGACTTATACCTTCAAGTCAGTGGCACTGCTATGGGTACCTGCATGGCCCCACAGTATGCCAACATTTTTATGGCTGACTTAGAACAACGTTTTCTCAGCTCTCGTCCCCTAGCGCCCCTCCTCTACTTGTGCTACATTGATGACATCTTCATCATATGGACCCATGGAAAGGAGGCCCTTGAAGAATTCCACCTGGATTTCAACAATTTCCACTCCACCATCAACCTCAGCCTGGACCAGTCCACACAAGAGATCCACTTCCTGGACACTACAGTGCAAATAAGTGATGGTCACATAAACACCACCCTATACCAGAAACCTATTGACCGCTATACTTACCTACATGCCTCCAGCTTCCATCCAGGACACATCACACGATCCATTGTCTACAGCCAAGCCCTAAGATACAACCGAATTTGCTCCAATCCCTCAGACAGAGACAAACACCTACAAGATCTTTATCAAGCATTCTTAAAACTACAGTACCCACCTGGGGAAGTGAGGGAACAGATTGACAGAGTGAGACGGGTACCCAGAAATCACCTACTACAGGACAGGCCCAACAAGGAAAACAACAGAACACCACTGGCCATCATGTACAGCCCCCAGCTAAAACCTCTCCAGCGCATTATCAACGATCTGCAACCTATCCTGGAAAATGATCCCTCACTCACACAGACTTTGGGAGCCAGGCCAGTCCTCACTTACAGACAACCCCCCAACCTAAAGCAAATACTCACCAGCAACTACACACCACACCACAGAAACACCAACCCAGGAACCAATCCCAGTAGCAAACCTCGTTGCCTACTCTGTCCCCATATCTACTCTGGCGACACCTTCAGAGGACCCAACCACATCAGCCACACCATCAAGGGCTCATTCACCTGCACGTCTACTAATGTTATATGTGCCATCATGTGCCGGCAATGCCCCTCTGCCATGTACATTGGCCACACCGGACAGTCCCTACATAAAAGAATAAATGGACACAAATCGGACATCAGGAATGGTAACATACAAAAGCCAGTAGGTGAACACTTCAATCTCCCTGGACATTCTATAACAGATTTAAAAGTAACTATTCTTGAACAAAAAAACTTCAGAAACAGACTTCAAAGAGAAACAGCAGAACTAAAATTGCTGCAGTTTCCTGACTTTAAAACAAATTAATACTATGAAGTGTATTTGGAGGACTTTCTTCAATTACAAGCAAAGGATGCCATCCTGACTGCTGCATTTGTTTATTTTATTTTATTTTATTTTGGGAATGGCATATTGGTGCTTCAAAGGCTCTTCTATGGATCTTTCAGATACAGATTCACCCTAGAAATTCACAAACTTGAGTTTCTAAAGCAATGCAAGTGTTAGAAACGAGAGAAGCCTTCAAGTGCCTTTTTGCTTCAGTGTTGTTACATAAACAGCTACATGTGTAACAGTGGGGGAAGAATGTTAACATGAATGGGAACAGAACAGAAATACAATAAAAATGGAAATTAAATAAAAACAAGATTAGATCTATTTAATAAATGCAGAGCCTGGGTCCCTTCAATCCCAGGAGCCAATGCAAGGCTAGAGAAAAGCAAGTTCCTTCAATTATTCATGGATACACATCAGCAGCAAGCAATTATTGCCTTTGGTTATAGGGATGCAGTTGGCATTGAACACTGAAACCAGATGTCTCTTTCAAAAAGAATCCATATAACTTTGACAAGACATTAACACCTATACCTAATTATCTCCCCATTGTATTCAAGCTGTCAGCCAGGAGGACATTATAGTTGTGATCAAAATAAGAAGTACTGAGTTATGGTTTAGCTGATATGAAATCATGGTCCTATATATGTATTTAGCCTTTTATCCAGTTTAATCTTTATTTTGTTGCAATAAGATATTTAAAAGAACCATTTTAGGGGAAAACTCCACTCGTTCACTCCCCACTGAAAAGAACAGATTCAATCTCCTCTTCTTAGGAACTGGATAATTGCAACAAGGCCAGTGATTGAAGCAGACAAAAAATAGGAATAAGTATCTTACAATTGCCACCAGTGCCTGAAGGGAGAGAAGCACAAAAATGCTCTCTACTTATTATGTGATAACAAAAGAAATTAAGTACCTTTAGTCATTTAAGCATTCCAATATGTCTCTTCTTCCTGTGTATTCATAGATTTGCATTCACTCCTAATTTGAAATTGACTGTTGTTTATTTGTCCCTAAGCATTGTTTTCATCCTGTCTTTTTTGTATTCAACTTCATATTTTGATACCTCTTCTCATATTAAAAAAAATGTAAAACACTGAATTAATGAATTAGATGAAGTCTTCAGTTTGCTATCTGCACCTGTCTGGTCTGAGTGTAGAACTTCATTAGGAAAGTCCAGTTAAATGTAGTTTGTATAGAACTATTTCTCTGAACTTGCAGAAGCTACAGTGTTAAGTGTTAAAGGGCTGCGTCTGCCCAACTGAAAATGATAGGTGCTGTGTTCATGTTTCTGAAGGCAGGTTTTGTTTGTCTCGTATAAGGAAGGATATAAACCTGCCAAGACAAATTATTTTCTTAGTCTCATGAAGCCCAGTAGATAGATATCCACATCACAAGACTGGTGTCACAAGTGGCAATACCTGATACTCTTGTTTGCAGTCTCAAGAAACCAAGGGGCAGATCTTCAGATGGTGCAAATTGTCATAACTCCATGGAAGTCAATGGAGCTATAAGAATTTGCACCATCTGAGGCTATCCCCCACATTCCTGACTGGGTTTACAAGAGAATAAATTACATGCTAAAGATGGTCCCCCCAAGACAGCATAGAAATGCATTGGTGGGACAGTCTGAGGAAGCTTGCACTGCTGTTGGATAAAAAGAGAATTTCAGACTCATCATGAATCCATTCTCCTGCACCTCCAGATTATGATCAGCTGGATTCTGTTCAGTTTTCCTTGTATTGTCCTGTCCAAGGACCTTACTAGATCTGAGAAGGTCACCCTGTTGAGAGGCCAGAAAAATATAACTATACACATTCTAAGTCTGTCCTGAGAAATCAGAGATGCTCAACTGTCATAGTTTTGGGTTCTGATATTTACATGGATGTGAATACCCCTAAGTAAAATGGATTCCATAGATTAAAGGCATGGTGCTAACTCACCAGGTCACTGAGCTGAAATGTAAGTTAATGATTTATGTGATAAAAGAATATTCCTACTGGAATTGAAAGGCTTGCTTGTTTGAGGGCATTTTTACTTTATTTTATTTCAGATGATAGATGTATTTATGTGGCTCCTCTTGTTGAAAGGATAATGATACTTAGGTAGATAATCTAATAAAGCCCACTTATGACAAGTTTTTTTGTCTTTTAATCTTGATCGGGAGCATGTAGAGTAATGAGTGAGAGTTTTCTGGAGAAACAATCACTTTTCTCAAACAAATGATGTTGAGAGAAAAAACATGATGTGGACCTGCAAAAGACAGCTATCTAAATAGATTCAGAGCATCTGATGGTTTGCACTATTTTGAATGAAATGTAAACATGCTGTTATAGCTCTTGGTAGGTATTTAAAATAGAAATTCAGAGTTCCTGGATTTGATGATTGAGGATTTAGATGTGGGCAACCCCTATTGTCAATGAACTGACTCCTAAAGAAAGCCAGTTATGTTACAAAGAATTTACCCCAGATTTTGATATAACTCCTTATGGAATTTCTCACTGAACCTTAATTAATACTCTTGATAATTGCAGGGGGCTGGCAAAGGTTACTTGAAATATTTACTTATGTAGCAACAATACTGCAAAGGATAAATGTTCAATAAATTCTGCTTGAACTATTCCAGAAGAATGTCACTTGGGCTTTGGGAATAGAGTACTGCCTCATTAAGGCCAACAAAAAAGGAACGTTCAGTTCTTCTAGTGGTGGAAGAAAGTGCATGGGTAATTTCCCCCCCTCCTTTTTAAAACAGAAGATTTTTAAAGCATAACAAGGCTGAATCTGCTGTGCGAATGTAACCCACATGCTTGCATTGCAACAATTAGTGGTATAAATAAAGGAAGAGACAATGGGGAGGGTACATAACTTCTTATATCTGCTTTGGGGAATCTATATGTGTCTGCAGACTTGCCAGCCTGAGGTGAAGTGACTCAGCTGGATGGACTAAACTCATCCAGGGATTGGGTGTGCAGGCACTAGGCATACTCAGTAGCTGTTTGACTTTTGTTAGGTTAGGTGACTTTTGTTGTGGTCAAGCAGCCTGGGGTTGCCAGGTGTCTGGTTTTCAGCTGGAATACCTGGTCAAAAAGGGCCCCTCCCCAGCCTGGTGAAAATGAGCGAATGAGTGAAGGTGGGAGACAGTGAGCGACGGAGGGAGGGGGGATGGAGTGAACGAGGTGGGGCCTTTGAGAAGAGGCGGGGCAAGGGTGTTAGGTTTTGTGCAATTAGAAAGTTGGGAAACCACTGGGAACTCAAGGGGAGGTGGAAGAGTTTATACACATAGGAGGAGAGGGAGGCACTGTTGCCCACCTCAGCAACTTTTCACTCACTGGGCTACAGCCAGTGGGGAAACAGGGATGGTGTATTAATCTGGAAGCAACCAACATAGAAGTGAGTGGCAGCTGCTGCTGCTGTGATACCTCCATGGAGCATACAGGCACAGAAGCTCCCAGCACCTATTGTATCCAGCCAACCACAGTGCCTCTTTTCCCTTCACCCTACAGCTACTGCTGCTGCCACCTTTTGTACTCCCCACCCCATCCTCCATGCAGCACAGTAATGGTGAATGAGAGAGTGAGTAGCTGTAGCCCCCTGCCCTGGTAGTGCCACCATTTCTGTGATGCAGGGGGGCTGTGCTCTCCTATCTGGCCCATGGCAGGAAACAAAGCCAGGCAGACAGCAGAGAGAGGGTGGGGGGATGCTGCAGTCATAGGTACAAGCAAGGTGAAGTAGCAGCAGTCGCCCCTGTATGTATGCCTCTATACCTAACTTGTAGGGGTGGGATGGCTCTTGCTCTGGAGGGTTGCGGGGACAGATTTTACTTCTGGAGGGGAAAGGAGAAGTGTATTTCTTTTCCAGAGGAGGAGGGGAAGAATATTGCTGGGTGGGCAGGGGAGATTTGGAAGGGAGCAGTGTTAACCTTTTGGGACAACTTTACACATGCACTTGACAAAATCAAACTTTGAGGTTGGCAACACTGAAAGAACTCCGTGAAGTACTGCAAGGACAAGGAAGGTCAGCTGTAAGGACTGTGTCCAGAGTGGGGTGGGGGAGGGGTAGTTGGGGCTTCCCTGATTCCCCACCAGTTTCCTATACAAGTTAATAGTGTCCTTCCCCTGTGTGTAAGACATGGGGCTTCTCCAAACAAACAAAAGCTCCTTTCTCCTCTCTCTCCCTTCTGAGAAGTGGGGATCCAAGTAAAGGGGGAAAAAAAGTCTCAGGTGGTCTGTCTCTTAGGTTTACCAGCTGACCTACTGTCTTTAATCAGGGTCTACCTCTAGTCCCTCCTCTCAGGGTACCCTGCTTTACAGCTGTTTCAAGGGCAACAAGGCCTGTGACTGTCTCCCTCTTGGCTGAGTAGTCTCTGAAGTATAGTAATCTTCTTCCTGTGGCAGGTTTTCAATTTTTTAAGCTCCCTCTCCTCATTCTCAACCCTACCAAGCAGAGCATGCCTTACAGGTGTACCTTGTTAATGCTGAATGAGCCCAGAAGAGCTTGTTAGTCTCCTGTCCACCTGAGGTTTGCCTCTTCACAAGGGAGTTTGCTGGTTTTGACTGCAGGACCACTTATTGCACTGGAGAAGAAGACTAGAATTTGCTGCAGTCTGTGCAAATTGCAGACTGTTGTTGCAAAGACTCAAGGGCAGTTTTGAAGGGGACTGTGGGACTATCTCTTGTTTTCCCAACTATAAGGAGCTGGCCACACTATTCCACAGGGACTGAGAAAGGTAAGTTCTCCCAGAGGAGAGCTTTAGGGGAGAGTGTGCACATAAGTATATTTTGCATGTGAATGTGTGATAGTAACAAGTGCTAAAACTTGAGGGGATCCCACAAAAAGGATTGTCTGTAAATAAGAATTTACTCATAATATTCACAATTTGTTTCAGGGGTTATATGTGAGTATGCAAAGATGGAGAGTAAATGTTTTCTTTAGAGATTATTTTCCAGCTATCAGAGATTTAACTCTTTATAATATGTAATGTGAAAGTCCCGAAAAGACCAAACTCTGTTCTGTGCCAAAGCAGGGAGGTAAGCTAGGCACAGGAAAGGAAAAGGAAACATTACATCTAACATTAGCATAGTGCTTTTCTCAAGCCCATTGCACTAACAACCAGGCTCCCAAACTTGTGTTATACTAGTTTATAAATAAACCCAAGATGAATTAATAGGGATTCACATATTAATCTAGGCCTTAGCCTGTTCCCAGGGGCACAACAGCTATTGACCTAACTGAGAATGCTATTGGGTCTCTAGTCAGCTGTAGCTGGGTGATGCCAAGGAAATGTATTCTTATTCCCTGTCACTTTGACACCTGAGTGACCCAATACTAAGCATCAAATTCTGGAGCCCTATACAATGCCAGAGTATGGGGCTTGCACATGGGATTTGGGAACGCAAATTGAGGCTTTCCTCTTAGAGAGTGGAAGATTAGCAGACCGTGGACTGCTGTAGTGTTGTGCCTATTCTAGGGGAGGCTGTAGACTAGCATATACATGTAATTGAGCACTCACTAACCATGTCCCAGCCTCCTCCTGTTATCTTAGCTCAGAAGGGCTCTGAGGTGATATTTGGATGAGAAGCGCTGCTTCATAATGCCCCGTGGAATGCAGAGTTCACTTTTACATCCTCTCTGCAGCTGGTTCCCGCTTCTATGCTGGGGAACAGCAAAGGTATGATTTAGTCCTCAGCTTTTCTTTGCTGACGTACTGAGACAAATGGTGATCTGGAAAAGCAGTATTTGGCATTTAAAATGTTGATTTGGAAGGACTAATCCCAGCAAATTAAGTCCTCTTATTTTCTAGCAAAGAATGTGCCTTTTGTTTTAGCAAACATCCTTTTATCATTCAGATGTGTCGCTGTAGCACTCAGCCATGAAAAACATCTATTCAAAGGGAATTCCTTTTGATTTTTTCCTTTCATTCTATACCTCATAAAAGCCTTCAAGACAGCAATCATTATCAAAATGATTATTCAGCTGGATGGTCCAACCATTATCTGAATTGTTCATCCAACCCTGTTGCAATCCTTGCTACCAGCACTGCTTATCTCAAACCCTATTTTCAATGACTGGATGGAAATAAAAAGCTTTTAACCTTGGTGTAGAATGGAAAGAAGAGTTTTTTTTCTAAAAGTCCGTACATCAAGTATTTTAATGCATCTTAAAAAGAAGAGGGGGAGGGTGAAAAAGCAAATGAGTTATTAGTAACACATTTCAATCTGTTTGAGTTGAATGAATAAATATGTGCTTCTGCATATGTATGTCAAGCTGAAGGCTCCCCTTTTTTAATTTTAAACCTCATCTCTAGTTTTGTAGGAAGGATGGGGGTAAGGGTTCTTGGTGACTTATATAATCATCTTTTTAAAAGACCAAATTAGTATAATTGATATAATACTCCTGGTAGTTTCTCAGGTTTGCATTCGCAGCACATGCGAATAAAAGCCCCTTTGCAAGCACACACTGTACTTATTAACTCTTGGAGAAAAGAATTAAGAGCACTGAAGACTGTTACTGAGTGCATTAGGCGAACAGCTGAACTATTTGAGGAAAGATGGAGCTAGTGTTATGAGCTGATTAAAGGAAGCCATTGATGATTTTTATCGTAGCAGTAGCTATACATACGTAACCCATAACTTATGCTGCTACATTCACACACACTTGAACATCTGTTGCCCTCTCTCTTACTGAATATAAGCTAGATTGTAGATGTGCACCTACACAGAAGCAAAGGGAAGGGATGGCAGCAAGAAGTTTCTTCCAATCTGTCTTTTCCCGTAAGGGTCAACCACCATTGCAGTCCATGAAGTCTCTTGGACTCCTGTCTACTTGATCTGAATGAGGGTAGAGGCCCTGAGTCTTTGTTCCACTATGTCCTCCTTTACACTTTTGTAAAAATCCCATCCAACCAGCCCTTGGGGATTTTCCCTGGTAGGGGGCAGTGTCTGGGTGGTGTAGATCCAAGGTAGTGGATAGTTTCATGCCACTCCTCTCCTGGCCCTTTGTAGTAGAAAAGCAAAAAGGGAGGGAGTGGCCTTCACTCTGGATATTTCCAGTAGACAGAATGGCCCTTTACTACCACAGGCAATTGTGCACATGTTAGGGCATCTCAGAAGTTGCTTAACTTGTTTCAGGGAATGGTTTGCCCTGTGAATAGATCAAGCCTAAAGAAGGCTTGAAGGCCCAGATCCTTGCAGTGAGATCCACAAAGGGACTTAAATATTGTAATGCGGAGAGTCACCGCATCTAACTTTTAGGCAGCTAGAAAATCACGGGAACAAAGCTGCAATTCGCAAAGCAGAGTTAGGTGCCTAGGCTCCCTATACAATGAATGGGGAGAGATGGGTGCCTAAGAATGTGATCCACAAAAGCCAGCATCCTATG
Source organism: Emys orbicularis (assembly GCF_028017835.1). NCBI lineage: Eukaryota > Metazoa > Chordata > Testudines > Emydidae > Emys > Emys orbicularis. The sequence continues at coordinate 89,022,853 of NC_088686.1, read as the reverse complement.
TAGGGAGCCACCTAAGCTAAATAATGGGAGATGCTGAGGAGAGAGGTCTGTGCTAAACTCCACCCTGGAGATAGGCACCTCCCCACAACCTGGACTTAAATGCTTATCTCTGCTATCAATCCACAAATGGGAGCTGCTTTCCTGGAGTCAGGTACCTATGGCATTTTTTGTGGGACAGAATTAGGTGCTCCACAGAAAATGAGAAGAGGAGCATTTGCCTGGCATGCAGAAGACCAAAGTTCAACTCCCCTCTCTCTGCCAGAAGGGAAAAAAGGATTTGAACAGGGGTCTCCTATCTTGCAGTAGGGTGCTTCACTCACTGAACTATGGGATAGTCTGATGTGGGGCTCTTTTAATCTCTGCTGCTGAAGCTGTTCCATTGAGAATAAATAATGAAAGAATCATTGGAGCAAGGGGCTGGACCCAGGGTCTCCCATCTCTCAGGTGTTTGCCCTATTGGACTATAGATTCATTCTCTCTCTCTCTGGCCCAATGACTGCTCCACTGTGGATAAATAAAAACAGTCATTGGGCCCTGTAGGTCAGTGCTTAGGGCATGCCCAGAGGCTGAAACTTAAGTGTGTTGGGAGCTTTTACCCTGAAAATGTATGCACTGAGTGAATTTAGGTGCCTACAGGGTTTGGTGAGAGTTTTATAGATTGCAGAGGAGCCAAAGCTGTGGTTTAGGCACCTAAGCCTGAGACTTTAAGTGTCAAAGTTTGGCATTTAAGCACCAGAGTAAGTTTGTGGATTGCACCCCTAACTCCCATTGATTTCAATAGGAGCTAGATGCCTAAATATCTTTGAGGATCTGGGCCAAAGTCATTTTTGCCTCCACCCTCATATGCTCATGTGCTGAGTGAAGCTCAGCCAAAATGGAGTATTGAGCCCTTAGTTCCTTCACCTCCAACCTTTCTTATGTGTAAGATCATGATGCCTAACTTCCCAGCTCTCTTCATTTGGGTTAGATTGTGTTCTCAGCTACCATACTCTCACACGACTGCCAATGAAATAAATAAGGAGTTGTGTGCAAGCTGCTGAGGGACAAATTTAGCCCTGGGGCAATGAATACTTTATTTCATCTGCATAGCCATGTTTTCCTTCCCTTGCCAATTTCCTGGGATGTGGATCTGCCTTTTCCTGGCTAGATCACCCCTCCTTCTGCTCCTGTCCCTCCCCAAAATTTCTGACTAGTCAAAAGAAGAAAAGGAAACAGAAGAGAGAGAATATGAATTAATTCTAATAAATACAGTACATTAAAACCTAAAGGATCCTAAAATCGATTAAAAACTATGGATTAGATAGTGACTCACACAATGCAACCAAAGAAGGGAAAAACCACCCCCTTTTGTATGTACTTGTTCTATCTGCATAGGAAGACACAGGGTTATTCACTCATGTATTCACTTACAGGAGCAGGTGGGTGGAACCTTGACTCTATTCCTTCCCCCCTCTTGCTGGTCAGAGTACTTAAGCTGGCATGGGCTGGGTTTAATTAATTTCTAGTATAAATTAGCAGTATATAACTAACACTGGGAATCAGAGAGGGAATTGGGTCTGAGACATGTTTCTGAGGCACATTGCCCCCTAGAGTAATTTAGCTTACATGTCACCCTTTGGTCAGGACTGTGCCTTGAGTATCAATCCAGCCCTATGCACATCAAGGAATCCACTAAAAAGCAGATACTCCCAAACCTCTGAGGATGCCTTCAGTTATGACTTCATCTGGTTTGCAAGCATGCATTGTAGAAATATTCCTCAACCACTTCTGTCCTGTTTCCCAATTAAAGATAGGTTTGGGTGTGCAGCTGGCTTACAGCATTAATGCCTCTCTTTTAATATGTAATTTTTATATTTATATGAAGCACCCAACAAAACTCTAACATGCAAATTAGCTGACACACACATATTAAACAATCATTCCAGGCACCAACTGACTCAATATCAGTTGGAAAACTCTAACCCCACCACCAAAAATCAACCTAATTAGTCCCCACTCTGGCAAAAGCCTCTGCTAAAAGAGAGGATTTCCAGTGTGATGAATGTTACAGACTATAAAGAGACAGGAGTGGAGTCTCACTGAAAATACCCTGATGGCAGGTCCCCTCTTGAACAGAGGTCTGATCCAACTCAGATTGAATGGAGTCAGCCTGTGCTGTACATTTGGGGTTCTTGGGAGGATGGGGGGGGTTAGGCTTGCGTGCCCTACCAGACCTCAGCTGTCAGGGTAGACCATATGTCTCTGGAGGCTTTTGGAGAGTCAAAAGCCGGCAAAAGTGGGGTGATCTCAGTTGACATTTTTCTGCTCCTCCACTGCACATAAAATATAATTCAGCAAGGAGATAATTACAGAAAATAGATACCATCCCTTTTTATTCAGAAAACAAGCATTTCTAGAATAGGGTGTTTGTTTTGCTGTATAAGGAGGATATGAGCTAAACCTAAAGCATTTTCCATCTGCCTCACCTCTGCACATCAAACCTTGCCAAATAGATTTCTGTTAAGCATTTGCAGAGCATCCATCAGTAAATGACTTCAACTTTGTCTAGTAAGCCAAATACACTGCACAGAGCATATGCCTTTTGACAAGTCACACTTGTTTTATATGTGTTGTATAATTCATTGTTCCTTGAGGTAAATATTCCATTCAACCTTCCTTCAGTCAGCATTCAGCTTTCATTTCAGTTAATAACAATTAATATTTATTTACTTCAATCCAAGCAGTAAACGATTTGCTTTGTAATTATCTTAGAGAGAGACCTTATTAGAATACAAGGCAAATAGAGTTTCTGACTTGTCAAGCTCAAGAGGAAATTGCATGGTGCCTCTTTGTTGGATTTTGATATTGTTGCATGTGATAATGATGAGCACATTACAGTAGTGTTTGCTTCTTGGGGGATTAGCTAGGTGACTGGAATACAGGGCAAAACAGCTTTATGTTATTGGTTGCCTTTTAAGAGAAAGCTACACAGGAATGAAGTGTTCAGGATTTAGGATGCATTGCTGGAGGCACAGCACTATGTTTATGCAAAGGCACAGTGCCTCCACACAGACTCAGGTCCCCTGAAGCAGCCCCCACCCCCCTCCTTTAAAAGTGGACTCATCCATGCACAGAGGGTACCCTGAGCCAGACTGCACCTTCTCTCAGTAAAACCCAGAAGGAAGATTAAGAGGGAGGAAAACTCACGGCCTTGCTGTGCTTTCAAGGGATGGGGAGGTGTGGCCCTAACCACCTATATCTGTCAGTATCCACAAGAAGCCAGGACTATCAGAGAGAGAATTACAGACTTTCAACAGGAGTTGTTTATTAAACAAAACAATTTCAACAGACGTAAACAAAAAGGCTTCCTGACCGCTTTATTTTGACTTGCAGCTTTTCCCCCCTTCCCTTTACCTCGACCACACTCTGCCCGGAACTCTACTCAACAGACAGACATAGTTAGAGATTCAAAAGTACAGTCGGCTTCCATTTAGGCACCAAAATACATGCACAGATTTTCAAAATTGCTCAGCACACTAAAAGTCTGGCCATAACCATCAGTCTAGGAGCTGGGGGCAGATTAACATGTTTGAAAATACAGCCTTTGCTTAGGTGCATTAATGGTTGTTGACCTCTTTTGAAAAATCTGACCACTTCTTTAGGTGCCTAAATGAGAACTGTTACTAGCTCTGGGTAGTTAATCCATCACCCCACATTCTGTTCTCTGGCAATGCAGATCCAATGGAGCCATTCTGTCTGGGGCTCCCCTACACTCCCCTATGCAGTTTCATATGATAGTCTTCATTTATTATTGAAGATTGGTTAATGTTGCTGTGCTGTACCTCAGATGAGGCCATTTCAATGGCAGAAATCTAGATAGAAGTAGGACTAGCTCTCTCTTCTTACAGTGGTATAAATCAGAAGTGGCTTTACTAAGAACATAAGAATGGCCATACTGGGTCAGACCAATAGTCCATCTAGCCTAGTATCCCATCTTCCAACAGTGGCCCATGCCAGATGTTTCAGAGGGAATAAGCGGAACACGGCAACTGTCTAGTGGTCCATTCTGTCATCCATTCCCAGCATCTGGCAGTGAGAGCATGGGGTTGTGTCCCTGACCAACTTGGCTAACAGCCATCTCCTGCAATGAGAATTCATTTGGGGGTAGAATTACAATCCTACATTGACTTCAGTGAGACTATTTCGATAAGTCAAGATATGCACATGCAGAAGTGTTTGTAGGATTGGGACAGTTTATAATTCCAGTTAACTTCAATGGGAATTGCATCCATGAACTAAGAAGATAACTGATCTAAGAGAGTTAAATGTAGCCTCTGATTTGTGTGTCTATCTCAACAGAAACAGGATGCCCAGACACAGTCTCCCTGACTAAACTGACTAAGGTGGTACAGAGTGGAGGGTATGAGCAGTGGCTATGCCCACTGGGAACTCTGTCACAGCAGGAAATCCCCAGAAGGGGCATATGAGCCACTTTCTCCTTTTATGCCCCTTGTGCACAAAAAGCCACTGAGAAAAGTTCAGAAAAGAATAACAAAAACAACAAGGGGCTGGAGGGACTGATTTATAAATATAAAGAAAGAAAATAAGTAGGAATTGATTGGCTAAGTGAAGACTATGGAGAAAAACATGGTAATAATTTGAAAGGCGTAAGCAAAAAAAAGTGCTACAAGGGGTTATAACTAGGAACAATGGTGTATATGGGGTTGCCTCTTACCCCTAATGCTCCGCCTTACTCTTACCGCATCAAGTACCCCCTTGTTGCTTGTTCCTCACTCTGCAATAGGCTTTCTCCTGGTAACTTGGAGCTAGCCAGGTCACCATTTAGTCTATCACTTCCAAGGTTCGAGTCCAACAGGACATCTGCCCAAATGCCATTCCAGATGATGTTCAGCCCCAACTTGGGACTCTATGTCACTATACAAGTGGCTGGCAGAGGAACCCAGGCTCACCTGCTACACCAGGTTCCAGCCCAGGTACCCTACAATCAGCAATCCAGGTCGTCAGTCCTCCATCCCTGTTGCTGTTTCCCTGGCTCCTTCATACCTTGCCTTCCTATCTTCTCTTGCCTGGTTCTGGGTTTAACCAGTAGATCTTACTATACTCCACATGACTACTTCACCCCTCTTAACCTCTTGCCGGACTCCTTACTTTCTGGAAGAATCCCAGGGCTTACTCTGACACCCACCCCCCCCCCCCGAACTTCCTCCTTGTTCCTGATGGTCTGCCTCCTCCCTAGACCCTTTCCCCCTCAACCCCTTTCAGCTTCTTGGCTGTAGTGCTAGCCCAGCCCTTCCCCAACTGGGCTTCATCAATTACCCTGGCCCATCGTCTCTCAGGTGACCTAACTGGCCTGTCGTGCCCTCATTAACCCTATGTGGTGTGTGGTGCACAACCCATCACAAATGATTGATATTAAGAAAAAGAAGCTGTATGATTAATAGTAGGAATGCCTTTTTGACAGGGAGATATATTAGATTTCAGAATAGCCTCCCAAGGGAAGCGGTAGAAGCCCCATTGCTTGAGACAGTTAAAAGCAGACTGGGATAAACACTAGAAAATGTACTCCAGGAGGAAATTCTGCAGGGAAAGAGATGTAACAGGTCCTTTCCATTTTAACTATCTCCAGCAGAACTCTAAAGTGTGCAATGATTAGAACACAACGCAGTCTGCAAAAGTTGTTCATAAATCAGCAAACACCAGGCATGATTAGGGACATTCTCTTCAATTCTTCCAGTATAAGCTATTCATCACCTATATTACAGAGGATTAGATTATTAATAAAATAATAAGACATAAATGATTCATTCCCTGTACTTCTATAGTGTTTTCCAACCATGGATTTTGCAGTTATTTAGATGAATCAATGCTCCACCTGTCAATTCGACTGCAAGTGCTTTGGGGATGGACTTTCTCTTAATATATGCTTGTAAAGCACAATGTCACAGTCCCACAGGCCTTTGCTTGCTACAGTAGTATAAATACCACCTGATAGGAGATGGTAAAATATGCAAACACTATCACCAAGTGTGCAGTAACTTCAGTTATTTTGTTAAACTAAACTAAAAAAAAAAAAAGAAGGGGGGGGGGGGAATGAGAGAGGAGAAAAAACAAACAAACAAAAAAAACCCATGCACCCATCAGCTTGTCCAGGAAGTTTGATAGAACTGAAATTCTACTTGAAGAGTAAAGTGTGCTTCTAAAATACATCATATTGTCAGTTGTTGGCTGTCTGTCTTCTCGCTGGGTGTTGCAACAGCTCTGCGCAGATACCTGATGCAGCAGACCTCGATCAAACTGCCCAAGAAGACTACAGACTCAGTTCAGCAATGAAGGCGCTCGGCCAGGTTTATTGTCAATGAAGCATGAGGATAGTATCCCTGTAGAGTCTATGGGGTGCTAAGACATGTATGCCCATTACAATGGACCAGTTCAGTGAATGGTGAGGCTTTCCGTTCCCTCCCCCTCCCCCCCCAGCCAGACAAAGGATTAAGGTGAGGCACCCTAATATTTATAGACGGAGACAAACTATTTGGGATAAACAACTTACCGATCACCTTACCCATTTCATGACATCTTTGTTACCTCCCCTTATACCTTTCTCCTGATGTTTCAGACAAAATGTCCCTATTCATCACTTCTGTCAAACCATTTTATCGTGTGCTAGGTTGGGGTATTCTTGTGCTGGCCTGCTGGAATGAGTTTACATATTCAGTGTGTCTTAGCAATGCTAGCAATACCGGTGCTGAGTTCATGTACTGGACAGTGAACTTGCAGCCAAGCTGCTTTTGACAGGGCCTCTTGCTAACGTTGCTTTATATCAGCAGGGCTTTTTTAGTTCAGGCCTTAGGCTTCATATCAGCCCCCTTATACCAGGCCTCATGTCTCAGGCTCTTTCTACAACACGTCACTTTTCATAGAGCTATTTTAGAGAATATAAAGAGGTGCAAGGTTGGCAAGGAATATGCCCAGATTTATACCTCATTGAAATTTAATAACTAGATTCTCAGACATTGTGAAAGCCACAACCAATCTCAGAACTGGGTAGTGTCAGTGGAGATGATGCATGTTCCAACTACTGCACATATCCTCAAAAGAAATATATCTATTTGTATTTCTGGCAGAAATGGGAACCTACAACACCTTGAAAAAGAGCACCTCCTTGTGGCAATATTGGCAGCCTGAAGGCAAGGTTATTACTATTAGCAGGCTATGAAATGTCTGACAGAGAGTAAGAGGAGTTGTCAGCCTTGCTTGAACCATCAAGGAAAACTGAAAGCCACACATCCTTGGTTCAGACATTTATCAACACAACAAGGTCACAAAGACTGAAATGCAATTCTCCTTTTGTCTTCAGCTCCTTTACCATTCCCTTTGGGAGATGGCCCCTCACAAGCACAGCTCAAGACCACTATTTTTGTTCTGAAATGGGTTTCCGAAGCAAAATGAAAAACAACCCAGTGTCACAGCAGTAACATTAAGTTAAATACTGATAATATTTCCTTGCAAAGGAAGGAAAAGAAACAATTTATAATTTCTGTAGAAAGTGTACAAGTCCTTGACATGGAGAAATGGGTCAACATTTTATAGAAAAGCAGTGAATTCCTACAAAGCCAAAGGAATAACAACTCATATTCACAGTCAAAATTGACTTTCATCTCTACAGATCCCCAAGTGCTTTACAAATTTCACATATATTCAGGACTCACATCACCCACCACTGACATGCCTCTGTCTCTTCATAAGAAAGCTCCAGAATGCTGGGGAATGTAATCCAAATTACTTTACCCCTCCATCCTCCCCCCTCCACCCCAAGAGAGATTTGTATTTCTTGCAGCAAAGACACTGTTTTGTTCCACCTCAGTGACAGCCATAAGCAGTGCAACACCATCCATAGAGAATAATGCTCAGCTAGTTGAGCAGCTATAAGATGGCATTGCTATTTAAGAGCACAGGGGAAAATTAGAGTAGTGACTAGACAAGAACTCAAGCCACCCTTTGGAAGATTGATCCAAAACCCAAAATTCTCAAAGTTTGAAGGGCACCAGGAATATGCTTTGGCCCACTGTTGGGATAATTGCCAGCTGCAAAAGTTGGATATGAATATGGATCTGAAGTCTGGATCTGTTTGAGCCTGGGATTTTGGTTAGGGACTGTTTCTAATAATAAGTGGATTGGGGATTTAACGGATGACAAAGTACTTTGTGAAATAAATGAGAAATAAATGTATCTAAGTGGCAATTCAGTATTCTTTTTGTAGAGTGGAGTGATATTTTTATATCTGCGCTTAGATAATGTCAGCTCTTCAGTTTCATAAGTGCTTTATAAATGCCAATAGATAGGTACATTAATCAAGAAAAATCTGGCATTTGTACACAGCTATTTTGAATGTAAATAGTTCCTTCACAATTCACAGTAAGGTCAAAATTACTAGAGTGGCAATGAAAAAGTTATTAATGTAAACAAATGTAAAAAGATCATTTAAGTTGTGAAGTCCAGTTGTATTTTAAACTATTCAAGACTGAAGTTGAAATCCATAGCTAATAAAACATAAGGGCCCAAGTTCAGTTTCATAATGATGTAATCAGAACAGGAGTAACTTCACTGATGCAGAGCAAGGCAGAAGAACAATCTAGCATCTGGTTAAAGAATTCAACTTTGAATTGTTGTTTGGGGTCTCTTATGGGATTATCCCGTGCCTCGTAATCAAAATGTCGTCTTCTTTGGTGACTCTTGAGTTGGTGGGAAAATAGCTTCAGTGTGAATCCTCTGCCAATTTCTGTGCACATTTCAGAAAGTTTTGAAATCCCTCATCTGACCGGTAAGACTGTAGGTATGACTTTGCTTTGTCCAGTTGTTCCATTGATCCAGATATATCAAGGTCAACACCTTTGGAGTCTCTTGCTTACAACATTTATTTCAAACAGTGTCATGCCACAACACTAAGCCACACAGAAATTTGAAGTTATGTATGTTTCTGGTGATTCCAACTCCCTCTGCCACTGTTCTCCCACAAACAGTTCCTGTCATAGCATTATCCTCCATATTGGCAACTATAGCATCATCTATCTTCCCAATTTGGTGTTTGATAGGCTTTATTGCCTCCACTCGACTTTCCCATCGTGTGGCACTCAGTGGTTTCAGCGTCAGAGAGTACGTTCCCAGATGTTGCTTCAAAATTTGCCATCAATGAGTTGATGTAGGGAAGAATACATAGATGCTTTGAATTACACTCTGCCACAGCCTTCCCCAGGCCCTCCTTGGGCTCCCTGGGCATCTTCTGTGGTGGGGGTAGAGCTCTGCACTGAGGATGTGCTGAGCTCAGATTCTTCAGGCCAGCCTTATTTCTGACCCCCAAAGGGCAGAAAAGACAGTCTGTGAGCATATATATGGCTCTCAGCCTTGCTGTAGACTTCCAATGGAGCAGAGCTCACTGCAGTTGTGGGCATTTCTCCCATCTCACACCAATGGCATCTTGGTTTTCATAGCAATTAATGCTTTTTTTTTTTTTTTTTAAATGGAGATATCCCATCTCCTAGAGCTGGAAGGGACCTTAAAAGGTCATCAAGTCCAGCCCCCTGCCTTCACTAGCAGGACCAAGTACTGATTTTTGCCCCAGATCCCTAAGTGGCCCCCTCAAGGATTGAGCTCACAACCCTGGGTTTAGCAGGCCAATGCTCAAACCACTGAGCTATCCCTCCCACCTTTCAAAGGGCTAAGAGCAAAGGAAAACTAAAGATAGGACAAGACCTGGAACTTAAGTGTCTGTTTCATTAGCCATAAGGAAAGCAGCAGGCAGGCACAGTTATAGGACAGAAATCTTTATTAAATATGCTGAGTGACCACTGTTACATGTTGTTCCATTTTATTTAGGTTCACCACTGTAGTGTGAACACCTTCCGGTAGTGAAGCAAGCAACATGACTAATATCTGTCATGTGTTGTTTATTCTCTTATCCTCTCTCCAAAGGCAGAAGTGTGCAGCAGAGTGTCTTGTCTTAGAAGTTTTATATATGTACGTTAGAGACAGCAAGGTCAAACAATTGCCCTTTGTATTTGGATTGGATGGTAGTGAGGTTAATGATAGTCATTAGTTCCTGGGGAAGTTCATTCCACGGTCTCAGACAGACCCCCAAGAAAGTTCAGTCTCCTGCACAAATGAATTTTCCCTTATTTCTAAAGTTCCATTGTGCCAGAGGAGCGAAGTTGTCAGCCGCAATCTTCATCCCAGAGCTTTAAGTTACCTTTTAGGTACACTGGGCCCAGGCCATGGAATGCCTTGAAAATAAGGACCAAAACCTGGAACTTGATTTGATATGGCCTTCCAGGGAATGTAGGGAGCAGAGGACAGGTTGGATGAGCTAGCAATAGCCAGTGTTGTTCAGGAGATGCACTGCAGCATTCTGTGCTAGTTGGAGTTTCCCACATGCTGGAGGCAACCCACTGTTCTACATCCGTGACTGGATCTCATCCAAGCCCAGGGCCATCTTGGTGGTAGCAATGTGGTCGTATGTGGTGAAGGATAGGTAAAACTGTGTATCATCTACATATTGCTCACACTTGAGTCCATGTTGTCTGACCAGCTCACCTAGTGGCTGCATGTAGATGTTGACTAGGAATGGTGAGAGAACTGATCCCTGTGGCACTCCACAAATGAGTGTCTAGTGGTGGAGATAGAATTTCCCATTACTACGCTTTGAGTGCATCCCTTCAGGAAGAATCAAACCATGTCAGAGCCTCTGGCTACCTCTTTCAAGTGTGAAAGCTGTATCTTATGGTTGACCATTCAAATGCTGCAGAGACGTCCAGGAGGATCAGTGCTATTAAAATGGTTTCAGTTTCATGTCCTGACCTGAATCCAGATTGTCAGGTCTAGAATATTCGCTTCCATGAGATGAGCTTGCACTTGGCCTTTGACTAGCTTCTCTATGAGCTTGCTCAGGAACAGAAGGTTTGAAGCTGGGCAATAGCTGGCTAGAACCAACCTGTCCAGGGTGAGTTTCTTCAGTGCTGGTCAGACTTCTCTTTCAAGCATGAAACAAAGGAAGAGTCCTTTTCTAAATGAGGCATTGGCTATTTTGTTTGAGTGACACCAATTGCTCATGACTTTCTTTCACCAGTCAGGAAGGACATGGGTTGGATTCATAAGTCATGAGCTGGACACCCTAAAGGAGTCACAAAACTTCTTGATGAGTGACTACACTGACATCTGGGAATGCTGGTAGGCTATGAGTTGATGGGTGCAGGTGAGGGCAGATTCAGGTTGTTTGGGAAGCCTTCCCAAATATGCGTGAGCTTTTCAGTGAAGTAGGATGATAGTTCTTCACAGTGCTTGGTTCTCAGTTCTGATGCAGCTTGTAGGCACCGAGATCGATGAAGCGATTACCACCTTAAATAACTCCTTGGTGTGGGAGTGGCATCAGTGGAGGCTGATAGAAAGGTTCTCTTGGCTTGTAATACAGCTTCAGCATAGGCTTGGAGGAATTTGTTATGTTTCATCCTGTCTATACTGGCCTTTGTTTTCTGCCATCAGCCCTTGAATTTCTTTCCCCCCCCTCCCTTTATCTGGGTGTCAGAAAACCAAGGAGAGTTGTGTGCTGGGACTCTAGAGGTTGAGTGCAAGCAGTTTATGCTCTTGCTTCTCTTTCTGAATCTCTATTGACACACCAAACCAGGTTCCTCCAGAAACCAGACACCTTTTTCCTCTAGTTCTACTCCGCATACAGCTGTGGCATCAGTGCACCGGTAGTTTCAAAGTCCATGTAATAAAATCCAGAGATAAGCCTGTCAAAAACCCCAGTTCCACCTCTACACTTTGGGAAAGTCCCAATACAGATCGTGTTCCAAATTTTGCCAACTAGTTTTAACATCAATAGTGGGCCAAACAAAAACCCACAACTAAATATATCGATATTAATAGAGCTATTCCATAGCATTAGCCTGCTATCTATGTACAGTATAACTTTGGAATGACCCCCCGATCCATCACTGACAATTGATGTGGGCAGGTGGTGTTATTTTAACCTACGTGAGACTCATTTCATGAAAACACAATGCCTACATTTAAAAAAGTTCTGCTTCCCTTTTGCAGTTACACAATGCACCCACGTTTTTGTGCCCCTAATTTAACTGCAGATGCCAATCCAGGTACTTGCACTTCAGCTACCTGACTACAGGTGCAAACCAGGGAGATAAAGGATTAAACACTAAGATTTTAAGCCACAGTTCATTTTGGAAATGCAAATAAAATGTACAAGCAACTTGTCTTTGCAGAAACGGATGCTACTTTTTCATCTCTTTTGATAATTTATCACAGTGACTGCTGTGTTGCTTCCTTCTAATTAGCCATATAAATACCATCATTAAAATTCCTGTAATATAAAGAAAATGTGTAACTGAACATACTAATAATAGCAAGGATCAGATGTGTATAGTGATTGCCTTAATAAAGATTTTCTTTATAACACCTTTGGCACTATTGGGACGTTGTATAATTAAATCTGATTTCACTTTCTTACCACTGTAAGCATAACTGAAGGTTTTCTAATTAGTTCCAATGATTCTTTGCAGATATGTGGAGTATTTAGAACAATCTGTATCTATGTACCTAAATTGTATATTTACTTATTGGCTTTCTCTTACTGATATCTTTTTAACGGAATAACCACCTGCCCCAACAACTCTCTGTTTAACATCTACCTGTGGTGATAAAATAATTCACTGTGTGGATAACAGTGCTATCAAGACTTAACACTAGTGATAAAACTGTGGGCTGATTACTTTCTAAACTTAATGTTCCCCAAAATAAAACTCCCAGTGAAATGGACTAAAGAAAACCTCATTGTTCTTTAATAAGACTCCAAAGGCTAAATTGTGACTGCTTCTGTGAGGGAGCTCAATGTGGGATAAATATCATGCAGGAAGCAGTTAGACTACTGACCTCCTTTGGTTGCTAGGTTATTTGGATGTCTGAGGTACCCGCTGGCACTCCTTGCATCAGAAGGGGTGGGACCAAGAGGACCGAAAGTGTTGCGAAGTGCTTGCCTTTCCAGACCACGTACTCCAAGGGCTCAAGGACAGTAGAGGGAGTGAGTTGCACAAGGTAATGCTCAGCATGCTTTCACTCCACCCCACAACACAACCTGAGGCCTTATCGGGTATGTCTACACAGCAATTAGACACCCACGGCTGTCCCATGTCAGCTGACTCAGGTTTGCAAGGCTCGGGCTGCAGGGCTGTTTCATTGCTGTGTAGACTTCCAGGCTCAGGCTGCAGCCTGGGCTTTAGGACCTTGTGAGGTAGGAGGATCCCAGAGCTTCTGCTCCAGCCTAAGCCGGGAAGTCTTCACAGCAATGAAACAACCCTTGAGCCAAAGGGTTGTTTGAGCCCAAGTCGGCTGGCATGGGCCAGTCACAGGTTTTTCTTTGCTGGGTAGACATACATGCCATAGACTGATAGACCACATAGGTATGTGGTGCCAATCACCATAGCATCTAGGCACAGAACTTCTGTTTCCCCACTGTCCAACCCGTTGTGTGCTGAATTCCCAAAATGAATTTTCATCAAGGAAAGTGCAGGGGCTAAGCTACTAGCTGAGAAAGAAGTGGATAAAACGACACATTTCAGAATAAAATGATGGAAAATAGGACTTAACTATGAAATGAATGATCATCATGGAATCATAGGTTGCAAACAAAATAAATGCAGTTCTCTTCAGAACTGAGGAATTATAGTAAGTGAAATCAATTTGGTGCTTGTCTTTGCTTTATTCAATGTAGGTAGAAAAAATTAAATAAGCAAGCTCTGTGTAAAGGTGAAAAACATCACGAGAAACTGATTACTAAAATAGAATCAGCATCAAAACAAGGGGCAGATCCTTTGGTACAACTCAGGAAGTGGTGTAGAGAGTAAAGATCTCCCGGGGACTGCTCTGATGTTGGTGCTGCTCTGATTACTGATTCTGTTTTACACTGTGTTTGTTAGAGCAGCTTGACAGCTTACATTGGCCTGTAACAACCACTAGAATAGCCTGCACTGGCATGGGGGAGGAAAGGATTTTCAAATCTTTCCTGTAGTACAGGGGCTATCTGTGCTGTCCTCTCTCTAACCAGGCCTCACTTTCCCTGCTAAGCAGGCAGCAAGGAAGATGTGTGGCATACTAGCCACTACATTTCTTGTAAACCCCTTCAGGATCACCCTTGCACTTGGGGTGGTCTACTCTGGGCCATTAAGACAGGTTTTGTGGCAGCAGTGCATCATACATTGCCCCTGGAGATCTGGCCCAATATTCTGTAGTATGTTTACTTCCAAGTTTAAAATACAACTTAGCACAATGTATCAATGTGCTTTTTGTTCAGTGTCCTTGCCAAATGCTTGCTTTACCTTTTGGATATCGCTGTTGATTAGAAGTATTGTGCATATTCTGTAGGTTATTTTGTCATAATAATAATACTTAGCATTTATTTAGTGTCTTCCATTTTCAAATGTAGGATGCTGTCTGACCCACGAGGTTATATGCGAGATTCCTGGAAGGAAAAGATGCACTGGGATGTATTTAAAAAAAAAAAAGAAGAGGGTCAACCTTGTTATCAGTATTCACTACTATGCATGAGATATTGATTCAGTTTTCATACTGCCAACCCCAAATGTTAAAGAATCATGATATTCACCCTGAAAATCACAAGATTTTTTTAAAAATAAAAAATGTTGGATGGTTTTAAAGGGACAATGTCAACTTGAAATATCAACAGAGCAGGTCAAAAATATTTTAAAGTTGGAAATTTTTCCTTACAATGTTGAATTTCAACCAAAAAATGGGAACATTTCACAGTATTCCATGTCCTATTTTTCCACAGTTACATGGACCTTGTAAAAAAGTGTAAATGTAACTTGATCATTTTCAATAAGTCCAGCCTCACTTTCTGCATTTTCCAGACCCTTTTTAGACAAATCTGCCCATGTCCCCTTATCCCGTTTGTCACATTTCTGGAGACACATGGATAGAGGGCATTGCTTACTTTCCATAACATGAATAAGAAAATGATGCAAGTTCCACTTACTGCTTAAGTTACTCAAAACATTTTGCTAGATGGAACATTAAGTGAATCCACTCCAAAACTTTTCATGTTCCAACTTCAAATGCCACAGATTAAACAGAAAGTTTCATGTTCCGCATATAAAGCTCCCTATTCTAGGTCACTGACAAGAACCCACCATTGTAAAGTAGTAATTAGCCTCATAGTGTTTCTTTAAAATATTACTTCTCTCTTTGTGTGTTAAGGAATGATTTCTTACTCTAGTCCCTTTGTCTGTTTGTATTTGGTGCAGCTGTTTCATTATTGATGTAAAGAGGCAATTCAGAATTTAATGATTAATTTTAATGTAGATCGTTCTTATCTGAATAATTGATGAGAAAGATGATCATAGACATTCAGCGTCAGTAGCTGTTATTCCTTCGGTCTCCTCTTATCTTTGTAGTTGTACTCCTTGCCAAAGCCCCTCAAGCACATGCATTTTGTTGGAAATTTTTTTAATTCCTCCACCTTCTATCATTGTACTTCTTGGGTTATCTAGCTATAAATCTCTACTTCATTCTCCACCAGCTGTAAATTCATCCTGCCTTATATACAGAAAGAAAGACCTGATCTTGCATATAATATCCACAGCATTCCAGGTCATGAAAGCCCCGTAAAGCCATAGATAACTGACTTGTTGACAGGCCTGTTTGTCCTTTGTGATTTGAAAGGGCAAAAATACCTATATCCAGGAAGCTCTGACATAGAATTGTTCAGGTGAGGAGAGCAATACCTGGCCCTAGATCTAATGCTCTCTCCTCTCCTCTCCTTTCCTCCATCCTGTAGCTGGGGAGTAGGAATGTTTCTACCCTGAAAGTTTGCCTGTGGTTTTGCTGCTTGATGAAGGGGGACTTTCCTGCATTTGGTCTGCTTAAGCTGTTTATGAAGTTTCCCAACAAAAGATCTGTTGGGAGTGGAGGCAGGGAGTGGTCCTTTCCTCCTACCATATTGGTGCTTGTGAGGGCTATTTGCCATGAAGAGAAATTTCTGGGCTTGTATATCCAACCCTTTAAAAACCAAATGTGAAAAGCATTAAATATATAATGTAGACTATTGACATATGGTGTTTTTTAATATAGCTACTCTGGCGTCTAATCAGGACTTTTTACTATTTCATTATGGGTCAGAAATTACTAGCAGTGTATTAACATCGTTTATGCTGTTCGTAGGCAGAGACAGGCCCAAATTGGGAACCAACTCTAACTTTGCCTGACCTTTGAAGATGTGTGAATCCAATTCTAGATCCTTATCCAAATTTCACATTTGCAAATTTCGGTCCTGATCCTGTGACTGGATACACTCCAGCCAGTCCTTGTATCCATATGGAACCCCACAGATTTCCCTCCTACACAGATCTAATTGCCAGGCTTTTATGAGCAGGTGTTAAGACACAGATCTGATTGGGGGAAAATGTGTCCCTTTCTATTTTTTTTAATATAGTTGATATGTGGATTTCACATCTATGTATATATTCTAGCAAACCTTTCTGAGTGTACCTTTTTCACATCATAAAGTTAGAAATCACCACTGCCATTTTAGTGAAAGGTTGGGGGAGGAGGGGTGAAATTTTAAAAAAATATATTTGGCAGTCTCTTCATGCTTGGGGGTATTTTTCCCCTCAGAAGTCACTTTTTACATCTGATTTTTAAATCCAATTAATTCTGAAAATCCAAAATGAAGAATAACTCTTTGGTTAAATCAGATATACATAAATTCAATCACTGACTTCCTGCAAAGCTACTAAGCAAATAAACTAAGAAAAAGAAATGTGTTAAACTAGACCCAAATCACAGAAAGCCTTTATTTTATTTTAAAAAAATAAATTAATAATAATCAGTTTGTATGCAGTATAGGTCTCTTGTTGCCCATGGAAAGTCCGGATTGTTTTCATGAGCTCCACAAAGTATCATAGCTAGTCATTGAAAAAGTCACATTCTAATTCACCAATGACCCAACACTTTACACATCCATATTTAGGAAACAACAAAGCACCGGGTTTCTATCAACAAAGTGCTTGATGTGGCTATATATCAAAAAATCTAGTGCCACATCCTCAGTTGGTATACATATATTGACTTCAACAGAATTATATTGATAAAACCAGCCAAGGAATTGGCATTCTGAATCTTCTTTGTTAAACTTTCTACAACTACAGCACAAACAGGTTATGATCTTAGTCCTTACTTTGTCAAAACTACTACAAACTCCTCCATTCATTCCCAAGAGGATGGGTCAGGATCTGGAAGATGATGAGGATTTGTCCATGGCATGACTGGCAGCTGAGTGATTTAGCTAGCTAACATAGAAACTCAAGCCTATTTGTCTGATATGCACAGCTATAAATGTCACTATGGACCCATCTCCTGAACATGCTGCAAGCCAGTTGCTTTAAATAAAGTGGATTGGAAAGGGGATTCATTAGAGAGAGAGTCCAAAGGGCAGGTAGAAAGCATTTTCTCTCTGGCTGCTTTCCTTTCATCTCTGCTGCTCTTGTTTGTTTCAGTTCTTCATCATTTCCTAGCACTGGCCTTGAATGCTAATAAGATTAGGCTTGATCCAGCCTCAGGCAGCCCTTCTGAGGTAATTAGTTGAGGTACCCAATACCTATCTCTGACTTCATCATGTATCAAGCAGATTTGGTAATCCACAGATATTTTAGGAGCACCTCTGGGCAGTGGATATCTCAGTTGTGGCCAGATTTAATCTGTATGTTTAAGAAAACATAAATTAAAATGATCACAACCGTATCATGTTTTAGGATGTAGAATATCATAATTTTATAACTACATTACATATAATAGAATAGCTTTTAAAAATCCTTAGCAAAAAATGCATTGTATTAGAATAGTTGCATGTCTCGTGTGGGGACAGCCACCTAATAGGTGAGAGAGAGATTAATATATTGTCAGACATTATTCAGCCCAATCCTGGGCCAATAGTTTTCATGTTGTGGAGCCCAGAGTAGCTTCATGCTCCAACCAGGCTCCCAAGCTGCAGATGAAGCTCCCCCTGATTTGGTTGAATTATGTGGCTGCCCACTTTCCTGGCATCATAGTCTGTGACTTTTGTCCTCTCTGCTCACATACAATTGTGTTTTTGGAGGTAACATCAGGAAAAGGACTGTGCAGTTTATCTCTCATGTCCCTGTGGGATCATGGGTTCCTCCATGGGTAACTGAGAAGATGTTCGAGGTAGTTGCATGGCCTGAGGCAATCTACATGGCTGGCAGTTCAACCATGAATCATAGACTATCAGGGTTGGAAGGGACCTCAAGAGGTCATCTAGTCCAACCCCCTGCTCAAAGCAGGACCAATTCCCAGACAGATTTTTTTTTTTTATTCCAGTTCCCTAAATGGCCCTCTCAAGGATTGAATTTACAATGCTGGGTTTAGCAGGCCAATGCTCAAACCACTGAGCTATCCCTCCCCGAAAGCTTTGACAGCAGGCTGAATGT
Source organism: Emys orbicularis (assembly GCF_028017835.1). Classification (NCBI taxonomy): domain Eukaryota; kingdom Metazoa; phylum Chordata; order Testudines; family Emydidae; genus Emys; species Emys orbicularis. The sequence goes on along the minus strand of NC_088686.1, from coordinate 89,004,329 downwards.
ATCCAAGCCCACAGCAATTGGGAGAGAGATGAAAGCCTCTGTGTCCTCTTCCCAGCTCCTTCTTACAAGGTAAAATGTGTTTTACTTTCTTACAAATGAAGAAGAAGAATACTTGTCAGTCTCTTCTCCCACTGGAGCAATATAACAGACTTACAGCCTTTGTGGCCCCAACTGGGGGTGGGGCGGGGGGAAGGAGGGGATGCACATATATGTGGGGACTACCATAAGGGTACGAGCTCATTCAGATGAATTACCTAAATGCCTGAGCAACTCCACAACTCTCAAAGGAGAGGATGCTGTAGAAGGCTGGGATTACAAGTAGGCAGCCTGCAATTTTCTAGTGTTACTTGTCAATGATTATACTGAAGGACTGGGAGATACATTCTATCCATTTGGAGAGTTTCTTAATTTTTCGTAGGATTTTTGTTTGTTTATTGACAATCTGAAATATTTTCCCTTGGACAAACTGACAACCTACATTTAAAAACATAGTGGAAATGTTTTATACCACTAAAGAATCACATATTCGTTTTTTCCTTGTTTAATATTGTGCAGTTTCCCACCACCTTTGTATTACTTCCCTACTAACCCTTGCTACTGGAGACAACTAAGAAATTATTTTTTACAAATTGTATGGTGCCTACCAACTACTAGTTGAATGTCATTTGAGGCCCAAGGATTTGGGTTGAACCCCCAGGCATTTTTTTTTAACATAAATACCTCGAAGGTGCCCAAAGGCAATGCACAGAAAATGCAAGAGGTTGATATTCAAAGGAACCCCAGGTTAGTCTCCAAATGCTTTCAGAGCTGTTTTTCAGCCTGCAACCTTTCTGTCACAGTAACCAACCAACCATATGAAGTGGGTTTCATAAATTGATATTGTGTACCATAACCTGCTCCAGTACCAATTTTTATTAGCATTTTCCCTGACATCTTTTATGTATATTATACTCCAGCCAGTCTAGTTCTCACAAATCAACACATTATCATGTCTGTATCTATTCCTAAAGGTTGGAGTTTTTGGAGGCTTTTCTTGTCAAGTTTTTTTTAATGCATCCAGTGCCAGGATATTATAAAGAAATGTGTAGCCCTGAAGGATTCCTACTATGCCCTCTAGTTCCTTCCTAGGCCTGAAAGAGATGAGTTGGCTAATAAGTCTAGAAGGATTTGTGCAAAACAAAACTCCAAAAGCCAAAATATATTTTAAAGCAGTTTTGATATATTTATAAGAAGTCAGATGTGCTTTAAAAATAAATTCCAATACCCTTTTTATTTTTTTGGAAAAAGCATGGCTTAAAAAAGAGCCACTTAGAAATTTTTTTTAATTGTATTGGGCTTTATCAAAGTGCTATCGGTACAAGAGAAGATTTTTCTCAGCAGCATGCTAATTAACACCACTTCTATAAACATGCACACTCCAAATTAATAACAATGGTAACAGAGACATGGCTTGTATGCACAAAAGCTGCCGAAATATCTTTGAGGATCTGAGCCAAAGTATTTTTACAGTGTTTACACATGCACTAGCTTTTGTTCCCCTCCCCCACCCCCACTCCAATCACTGTAGGACATGCAGCAACAGGAAAACCAAATGGACTTTGCTGTTGGCAAGGCGCACTCTGATGAGATGGCATGTGTTATATTCCACTGCATAATTGAATTTAGCTATGTCACCATTGTGAAATATAGAATATGCAGTCTATATCTGTTAAATTATATTTCCCACTTATAAGTCCATTGTGATGGGGTTCCCATCCTACATATAACTGATGTTTAAGGTGACCAGGTAGGCCAATTAACTCCACAGGCTGCACCTGGAGGGAGGAGAGCCTGGGAGCAGGGAACTAATGGGACGCAGATTCAGCTGTGCAGGAACAGGCGGGGCCTGTATAAAGCAAAATAGCTGGTCACAGAAGGGTGCTGCTGGGGAAGGCTGCAGGAAAGCAGGCAACACTCACTCCCTGGGAAGAGGGTTTTGGAGTGGTGCATCCAGAGAGAGAAGAGGAGCCAGAGAGTAGGAAGCAGTCCACAGAAGGAGCAGTGAGGGTTGAGAAAGGAAAGCCCAAAACTTCTGAGCTGAGGGTCCCTGGACTGGAACCTGGAGAAGAGGGTGGGTCCAAGTTCCCCTACCAGCCCCTGAGGGAGTGGTACCATGTGAGAGGGAAGACTGCCTGGGACTGCTAGAGAGAAGGGACTTTACTACCCCAGAAGGGGAAAATACAACCTGGCTGGAGGGCTGAGTCATGGAGAGGATGCTGCGGGTCCTGAAGTGAGAGGAGGAGTAACGCTGTGCAAACCAAGGAAGGGGGTTTAGGCCTTGAGAGCTAATTCCCCCAGTCTTCTCTCTCACTGCCCCATGGTACCACTCCCTCAGAGGCTGGTAGGGGAACAGTGGTACTGGAACAGAGGTGAAAGTAAGCTGGTCTGGTCCGGTGTACCGGCAAGAGCCAGTATGCCGTGCCGGACAACACCGACTTCCCTAGGCTGGCGATTTAAAGGGTGTGGGGCTCTCTGCAGCGGCCGGAGCCCTGGGCCTTTTAAATCGCCGCTGGAGCCCTGGGGTAGCAGCGGCAGGGCTCCGTCGGCGATTTAAAGGGCCCGGAGCTCCGCTGCGGTAGCGGCAACGGAGCCCTGGGCCCTTTAAATCACCCCGGGGCTCCCAGCCACCTCTGCAGCTGGGAGCTCCGGGGGTGATTTAAAGACCCCAGGGCTCCCAGCCACAACCGGAGCCCCTGGACCTTTAAATCTTGATTTTTAAAGGGCCCAGGTATTTAAAGGCCCCACCTCTTCTGGTTGAGGACACGCCCCCTGCTCAGGACTCTGGCATACCGGTAAGTCCTTTAAGTTACTTTTACCCCGTACTGGAGTGACATGGGCCTGCTGATGTTTCATATAATCCAAGGCCAGATGGGACAATTATGATGGCCTACTGTATAACACATAAGAACAGCCATACTGCGTCAGACCAGGAGTAGTCACCAGCCCAGCGGTGAGTGGAGTACCCCAGGATGCCCATCAGCAGAGAAAGGAAAGCAAGTTTGGAGAGGGATAGATGCAATTTGTGACAGTGTTTGATTAAAAGAAAGATAAGTGTAAAAGTTCATATACCAAAAACGTGCTTGTATTAGTCAAGGCTCAGCATATCTCACACAGGAGAGTTGAATGGCCACTATCTACTATGACCAGATGAAATCTTTTTCTTAAATCCTCAAACCTCCTGAACTTTAATCCACTGCTATTTAAATTCCCCATAAAATCTTTTATTTTTCCCTGCTCTGTTATTACCTAATCAGTACGTATATTATACTCTAATATCTTGTATGCACTCAGACTAATATATGAGTAGGGTATAGGTCAGCAGGTCTTTCTGAGCCAACTGTAATTAAAAACACACCACTTTTTTAATTAGAGAAGAAATTATGCAATACCTTTATTCAACAAGATCAAAAGACATTGGGCCCTCATCCTAAATTAGCATCATGAGAAGGCAGAATCTTTTTTCTTTTGCAAATACAGATTTTTCTTTTCTCCCCAGAGGCCATTCAGTGATACGCTAATACTTTGAATTGCCTATATTAAAAAAAGCAAACCATTAACCTCTTGACACTGTAGGTCACAGCCTGGATGGCAATCAACAGTGATCGATGAATTCCTAACACAGAGTGTCAATGGTTTAATTAAACAAGATTTGCTTGCTGCATGTAGACCGCATACTGTAAAATAACTTGAGGCCTATGTCCTGTGTGTAGTTTCAGAGGATTTAGCTATGCTTCTCCCTGGTAAAGGTGGGCATGGGGAAATAGAAGTGACTACTCAGAGCACAGAATGGCAACACCCCCAGATCCTGAGGTGCGATTTCTTCAACCCAGAGATCTTTAAGACTCAGCTGAGCCACTCAGAGGTGGCCACTCATTGCTTAGAATGTGCAATTCAAAGGAGTCTCAATAGACAAAAGCAGTTCAGAGATCAGTGTGGAATATCTAGCCAGGATGTGGGGATTGTCTCTGAGGAAGAAGGGAAGGCTGCAACAGAGTTGGGAGTTGAATTCAGCTCTCTTGCATCCCAATCTGTAGCCTCAAACAGAGGACAATACTCTCTTCCTCCCACATTAGGGGTCAGCTATAATTAGTGAATGTACAGGTGGTACAAAAAAGGTGGGGGGGGGGGGGGGAAGTTCAACATATAAAGTCGTGAGACAAAGCAGAGCTGTATAAATCAAAGCAAGGAAAATGGCAGAAGGGCTTAGGCATCACACATTTTAGCCATTCAGTGGTTTTGGGTCAGCAGTGTGGAGTCTGGAAAGTCCTCCTCTTAATCCAGGACAAGATGAGCAGCCAGCTATGTTTTTGGCATGCACCCCATGAATACCCTTCTGGGGAAACTAAAACAGCAAAAAGCACAGTGAATATGGATAATATAAATTCTGGTTACAGTGGTACTGGAGTGACATGGGCCTGCTCATGTTTCATATAGTCCAAGGCCAGATGGGACAATTATGATGGCCTCTTGTATAACACACAAGAACAGCCATACTGGATCAGACCAATGGTCTATCTAGTTCAGTTTCCTGTCTTCTGACAGTGGCCAGTGCCAGATGCTTCAGAGGGAGTGAACAGAACATGGCAATTTAAAATGATCCATCCCCTGTCATCCAGCCCCAGCTTCTGACAGAGGTTTAGGAGCACCCAGAGGATGGGGTTGTATCCTTAACCATCTTGGCTAATAGCCATTGATTGGATCTATCCTCCAGGAATTTACCTATTTCTTTTTAAACTCACTTATACTTTTGGTCTTCACAACAGTCCCTGGCAATAATTGTGCATTGGGTGAAGTACTTTCTTTTGTTTGTTTTAAACCTGCTGCCTATTAATTTCATCGGGTGACCACCTAGTTCTTGTGTTGTGTGAAGGAGTAAAACACACTTCCTTATTCACTTTTTCCATAGCACTGATGACTTCATAGCCCTCTATAGTATCCCCCTTAGCTGTCTCTTTTCTAAGATGAGCAGTCCCAGTCTTTTTAATATCTCATCATATGGAAGCTGTTCCATATTCCTAATCATTTCTGTTGCCCTTCTCTGTACCTTTTGCAATTCTAATATGCCTTTTGAGAAGGGGAAGCCAGAACTGCACAATGTGGTCAAGGTGTACTATGGATTTATTTTGTGGTGTACTATTAGGAAAGGGATAGATAATGTTTTATTAGCTTTTTTTGACCACCACTGCACACTGAGCAGATGTTTTCAGAGAACTATCCATGATGATTTCAAGATCTGTCTCGAGTGGTAACAGCCAATTTAGATCCCATCATTTTCTATGTATAGCTGGGATTGTGTTTTCCAATGTGCATTACTTGCACTTATTAACATTGAATTTCAGCTGCCATTTTCTTGCTCAGTCAGCCAGTTTTGTGACTCTTTGTAACTCTTCACACTCAGCTTTGGACTTCACTATCTTGATTAAATTTATATTGTCTGCAAATTTTGCCACCTTACTGTTTACCCCCTTTTCCAGATCATTTATTAACATGTTGAACAGCACTTGTCCCAGTACAGTTCCTTTGGGAACCCTGCTACTTTCCTCTCTCCACTGTGAAAACTGATCATAGATTTCTACCCTTTATTTCCTATCTCTTAACCAGTTTCTGATCCATGAAAGGATCTTCCTCTCATGCCAAGGCTGCTTCCTTTAGAGTCTTTGAGTGACTTTTTCATAGGTTTTCTGAAAGTGTAAGTACACTATATCCACTGAATCAAACTTGTTTACAGGCTTGTTGCCACCCTCAAAGAATTCTAATAGATTGGTGAGGTATGATGTCCCTTTACAAAAGCCGTGTTGACTCTTCCCCAACATATTGTGTTAGTCATTGTGTCTAATAATTCTGTTCTTTACTATAGTCTTCACCAATTTGCCGGATACAGAAGTGAGGCTTACCATCCTGTACTTGCCAGGATCCCCTCTGGAACCTTTTTAAAAAAAAATCCACATTACATTAGCTACTCTCCAGGCATCTAGTACAGAGGCTGATTTCAGCAACTGGTTACAATTTCATATCTGAGTTCCTTCAGAATTCTGGGGTGAATACCATCCTGGTGACTCATTACCGTTTAATTTATCCATTTGTTCCAAAATCACCTCCACTGACACCTCAGTCCTGGACAGTTCCTCAGATTTGTCATCTAAAAAGAATGGCTCAGTTGTGGGGATCTCCTCCACATCCTTTGCTCTAAAGACCAATGCAAATAATTCAGTTAGCTTATCAATAATGGCCCTGTCTTCCTTGAGTGCTCCTTTAGTATCTGAATCATCCTACTGACTGTTTGGCAGGCTTCCTGCTTCTCATATACTTAAATTTTTTGTTAGTTTTTGTGGCTTCAAATATTTTCTTGGCCTGCCTTATTATACTTTGGCACTTCATTTGTGCTTCTTTCTATTTTCCTCACTAGGATTTGACTTCCAATTTTTAAAAGCCTTTTTTACTTAAACAGCAGAGTAAAAAAGGAGGCAGTTAATCCATGGTGGCTGCTTTTTTTTTTTGGTCCTCCCACTGTTTTGTTTTATTTGGGGTATACGTTTAGTTTGGGCCTCTATTATGGTGTTTTTAAATAGTCTCCATGCAGTTTACGTGTATTTCACTCTTGTGACTGCTTTAATTTCTGTTTAACTAGTTTCCTAGTTTTTTCTGTAATTCCTCTTTTTGAAGTTAAGTGCTACGGTGGTGGGTTTTCTTTGGCACTTTTCCCCCATACAAGGTTGTTAAATTTATTTCACTGTGGTCGCTATTACTGGGTGGTTCTCCTGTATTCTCCTCTCGTCCCAGTTCCTGTGCTCCACTGAGGACTAAATCAAGAATTGCCTCTTCCTTTGTGGGTTCCAGGATGAGCTGTTCCAAGAAACAATCCTTTCAAGCATCTAGAAATTTTATCCCTTCCTGAGGTGACACATACCCAGTCAGTATGAAGATAGTTGAAATACCCCATTATTATTGCATTTGTTGGTTTTGTAGCCTGTTAAATCTCCCTTAGCATTTCACAATCACCATCACCATCACCATCATGGTGAGGTGGTCAGTAATATATTCCTACTGATATACTCTTGTTGTTCAAGCATGGAATTTCTGTATATAGAGGTTCTGTGGTACTGTTTGTCATTTAAGATTTTTATTTTATTTATATGCTTTCTTTCACGTGTAGTGCCACTCCCCCATTAGAGTGACCTACTCTGTGATTCTTAGATATATATTGTATGCTGGTATCACTGCATTCAAGAAGTGGGTATTTTACCCACGAAAGCTTATGCCCAAATAAATCTGTTAGTCTTTAAGGTGCCACCGGATTCCTCGTTGTTTTTGTGTCCCATTGGTTATCCTCATTCCACCAAATGTCTGTGATGCCTACTATATCAAGATCACAGGCCATAAAACTTCCTCAAAATAATTCTTAGTGTACATCTTTTAGAAAAACATCCAATCTTTATTTAAATATTGTCAGTGATGGAGAATCCACCATCACCCTTGGTCAATTGTTCCAATGGTTAATTACTCCCACCATTAAAAATGTGTTCATTATTTCCAGTCTGAATTTGTCTAGCTGCATCTTCTAGCCATTGGATTGTTATACCATTCTCTGCTTGACTGAAGAGCCCATTTATTAAATATTCCCCATGTAGAAATGTATAGACTGTAATCAAGCAGTCTATACTTGATAGAGCTCCTTGAGTCTATCACTAGAAGGCATGTTTTCTAATTCTTTAATCATTTTTGTGGCTCTTCTCCTAACCCTCTGCAATTTATCAGCATCCTTCTTGAATTGTGGGCACCAGAACTGGACACAGTATTCCAGTAGCTGTTGAACTAGGGCCAAATATAGAGGTAAAATATCCTCTCTACTCCTACTCAAGATTACTGTTTATGCATCCCAGAATTACATTAGCTCGTTTAGCACAGCATCACACAGGGAACTCATGTTCAGCTGATTATCCACTATGACACCCTCATTTTTTTTCAGAGTCCTTGCTTCCCATGATAGAGTCCCCATCCTGTAAGTATGGCCAAGATTTTGTTCTTAGATGTATACATTTACATTTAGCCATATTAAAATGCACATTGTTAGTGCCCAGTTTGCCAAGCGATCCAGATTGCTTTGAATCAGTGACCTGTTTTCTTCATTTTTACCACTCCCCCAATATTTGTCCTCTGCAAACTTTATCTGTGATTATTTTGTTTTTCTTCTATGTCATTGATAAAAATGTTAAATAGCTAGTTACAATTTGAGATCTAATAGTTAGCTAGTTTTAAATTAATGTAATGTGTGCTGTGTTAATTTTATATTGCTCTAGGTTTTTATTCAAAATGTTGTGCAATACCAACAAATGCCTTATAAAAGTCTTAATATATTATGTCAACACTATTACTTTTCTCAGCCAAACTTGTAATCTTATCAAAAATCAATATCAAGTTAGTTTGACAGGATCCTTAGATTTGATCTCCAGTAATTACATTACCATCCTTTACTTTCCTATCCTGCATTAGCCACTCCATTGCCTTGCACAGGATTGATGTCAGGCTGACAGGCCTGTAATTACCCTGGCACCGTGTTTACCCTTTTAAAAAATTGGCACAACATTAGCTGTGTTCCGCAACTTCCCCAGTGCTCCGAGACTTATTGAAACATTAATATTCCCTCAAGCTCCTCAGCCTGCTCTTTTAAAATCCTTGGATACAAGTTATCTGGTTCTACTGATTTTTAAAAAAGGCTAACTTTAGTAACTTCTATTTAACATCCTACAGAAATACTAGTGGAAAGGAAAGAGTCTAATCACTATATGATAAGACTATATCATTTGTTTTTTCCCCAAATACTGAACAGAAATTTATTGAACACTTCTGCCTTTTCTTTGTTATTGATTAATCCTACCACTTCGATCTAGTAATGGACCAATACCACTATCAGGATTCTTTTAGTTCCTAATGTATTTTAAAAACTCCTCCTTGTCCTTAACTCTGTTGGCCATAGATTTCTCCTTATGTCCCTTTGTTTCCTTTCTCAATTTTCTACAATTCCTAACTTCTGAATTATAGTCACTTCTAGCAACATCCCATTTCTTCCATTTGTTTATAAAACAGCTGCCTTCACTTACCCTCTAAACCGAGTTGGTGTTTTTTAACCATCACCACTTCCTTGATTGTGACTTTTTGGACATCTAGTAAGATGTGCTTAAATAATTCCCAATGATCATTCACATTTTTATGCCTAAATTCTTTTCCCCGGCTGATTAGGCTCATAATTGTTTTCAGCTTTGTGAAATGGGTACTAGTAAAGCATATATATATATATATATATATATATATATATATTACTGATCTGGACTTTATTCTGCTTGTATATTGTAAATATGATCAAGTCGTGATCAGTTGTACCTATTTTTTTCCTGTGATTAGTTCCTTTTTATCTGTTGTTAGGACAAGATCTAAGGTAGAATTCCCCCATGTTGTCTGCAAAAAAATTTTGGGTTAGGAAATTATCTATTCTGTTTAGAAATTGATTATATAGTTCCATTGATGTCAATGTAGCCATGTCATTGTATACTAGCTGATGATCTGGCCCTATATTTTAGCAAAAAATGTTCCGTGGGCTAAAACATAAAATCAACACTGATAAAGTTCGCAGATGACACACAAATTAGGGGCATGTTTAAATAATGAAAAGGATAGGTTGCTGATTCAGAGCAATCTGGATCTCAATAGACTGGACGCAAGTGAACAATATGTCTTTTAATATGGCTCTTTAATTACTTATCCACAGTACCATAGCTTCAACAGGAGAGACTGAAAGAGCCCCACATCAAAATACCTCAGAGCCCAGTGATTAGGGCAGTCATCTAAGAGGTGACAGATTCCTGCTCAAATCTCTTTTCCCCCCTCAGGCCAAGAGGTGACTTGAAATGGGGGGTCACCCCCATCCCAGGTGAGTGTACACTAAACAGTGGGCTAAAAGTTATAAGGGAGGTTATCCTCCCTCTGCATCCCAGCTGTTTTGTGTGACATTAGGTGTGCTCAGAGCATGCCCACTGGATTGGGCCCTGCAGCAAATTAGGCAGAGGAACACCTGTCTTCTCCTGGCTTCTGAATTGCACTAGGGCTTAGATGTATAGAGGGAAGCAGTAGTGCACATGCTCAGAGGCTGAAACACAGGTGCCACCTAGAGTGTAAAGACTTAGGCACTTCTGTCTACACTGCGATTAAAAACCTGCAGCTAGGTCTGGTTAAGGGGCTATCCAACTGTGGTGTAGACATTCAGGCTCGGGCTGCAGCCCGGGCTCTAGGATCCTGCAAGATGGGAGAGTCCCAGAGCTCAGGCTGTAGCCTGAGCTTGAACATCTTAAAAAGCCCCTTGGCCTGATCCCCGCAATCCCGAGTCAGTTGGCATGGGCCAGCCATGGGTGTCTAATTGCAGTGTAGATATACCTTGTGTGAGTCTACAGCAGTGGGTCTCAACTTGTGGCCTGCAGGCCACTTGCAACCAAATCACCACACAGCTATGGCCCATGTGACATCCTTAGGGCCATACAGGTAGTATATATATTGTGTGGATGTGGCCCACATGAAACATAGAGAGCTGCATATGTGGCCCACAGTGGCAAATAGGTTGAGAACCATTGGTCTACAGAATTCAACAGCAGCTGAGATGAGGTATGTGAATAGGCAACTAAATTCCAGAATCAGGCACCACTGTTAAAGTGGCAGCTAAGCACTTCCTTCCCTTTGTAACTCTAGCCTTTTTGTATTAGAACACCACTTCCTCTCTATCCTTCCTCTATAGTTAAGCTTTTTAACTTTCTAGGAGATCAGCCTTTTTCCTTTTTTTACCTTAAAAGAATAAATCAGCCAATAAACATTCTAAATCTTATACATCTCTGTATGTTCCACTTTGCTTGAAACAAAATATCTATCCTGAGTTCTGTTTGAAATAGAACATATACAGTTATTTTAGCAGAATATTAAATGTGTTGAGCGTACCTGAGGAAACAACAGGGTACTGACTCTACCAGGTATTGGGAGAATAGTGAACTTTTTGATCTGGAGTTTTTTGACAGAGACAAAATTATAAACATCAGCAAATATTCTGTGGTGCTTCACTAGTGTTTCCCCAGTGCAATTTGTATTCTGCTTCAAGATACTAGACAGCCATATATTTTACTTTCCCTGCTAGTAGCCAATTTACAAGAAAGAAAGTAATATAAAAATGGCTATTTACTTGGTAACAAGTCGTACAGTACATTATAACTCGACACTGATGTTGTTAGGAGGATAGCAAATCAATAATCAGTTCTCATTCAGTAACTTTGTAAACCATCTGCTTCTACCATTGTAAAGCATGCTCTGTTTCAATAAAGCCTTTACTGCCACACTATCAACTGATTTCTCTTATAAAGCCTAAGACAATAGTGGATCAAAAGAATTTTTAATTCCCTTTTTAAATTAAGTGAAATGGTTAAGCAATGAAGAAATTCTGCATAAAGAAAGAAATTGCATATAAAAGTCCATCACCATTTGAAAATCTTTTATTTAGCTTTTAAAATCAAGGCTAGGATACAGAATTCATCTGTTGTCATTCTTGGTTGGTTACAATTCCCTCACCCCATCCCGCCCTATTTAACCTCCATCTGATATAGCAATTTTATTATTATGCTTTATTATTTTGTATTACAATAAAGCCAGTAGGTCCCACCTGAGATCAGAGCCCCAGTAAGCTGTGTGCTGCTCAAACACATAATAAGAGACTGTCCTCACTCCAAACAGTTTACCATCTAAATAAACAAGACAGGCAAGGGAAAAGGAGGTATTGTCTTCAGTTTACAGATGGCGGCTGTAACACAGAGAGCTTAAACAGATTTGCCAAGGTCACACAGAGTTTATGGAAGAGCCAGGAACTGAGTCCAAATGTTGAGTCGTCATCCTGTGCCCTACTTGCATCAACATCCTTGCTCTCAGACCCTCCTTCCTTTTCAAATTCCTCACCACTGTATCTTACTGCAGTACTATTACTCAACAATTAGAATACATGTGGATTCCTAACCACAAACACCTATGGAAGGACTAGAGGAGGGTGAAGAAGGAACTGCACTTACAAGTGAATCTGCGGGTTTACAAAGGTTTGAAGTCTTCAGCAATGACAGTAATGTATTTATTTAAACTCCCAAGGGATTGTGGCTTCTTTGAGTTGATTTCTCATCAGGAGCGAAAAGAGTGAGGCAGAAGCTCAGGATACTCTTCCTACTCTCTTTTATTGACATAAGTCCTGTTTGCCTGGAACAACGAATCCCACGTTAGGAACTCCAGCTGCAAACTTTTACCTAACAGCCATGTCTTTTGTCTTTTATATCACCCTGACCTAGCACTGGCCACTCTGATTCTCTGTGTGTGTCTTAACCTCATCCCAAGCAACCAGATGTAAGAGTCCATCTATTTGGACTAGCAGTCAGGAATCACTCTCTCCCAGGTGCTCTCTGCCTCATCTTCAGTAAATTGTATTTTCCCACACATCTGGATTAAGACAATCTATGGCTAAGGTGCAGCATGACATGGGGCTCCAACCCCATCCTTATGCCATGCCTCTAAGAGTGGTAGCTGCTCAGTGTGCATGCATAACAAGATAGACAAGACTGCAATATTTAGGCTTTATTCCTAACTCTACATAGCACTCTCATCAAGCACTTTCTGAAAGCAGAGTTGTTCAAGTTGCTAGACATTATCCTATTCATAATTGTAATATGATGCCCCATAATACTGGGAAGCTATCATAAAATCCTTTTGTCACAATTATTTGAGATAGCAAATTAAAAATGAATACCATAATCTTTTTACATAACACTATTGTATTCCCTTAAAATCTGTAACATATGTAATTTAACACCAGTTCTTTGTTTTATTATGTCTAACTTAATTTGCTTGGCAACTCTGGTTTTGGGAAGGTTGTTCTGCCATACCTTACTATTATATAAACTGTTTCATATACCTTGCAGGTAATATGATGTTAGAGCAAATGAAAGTCTGTCTTGTGATAACAGGTGACTCCCTTGCACTTGGTTCTTCTGGTGGTGTTTTGAGAGTCTGTTCTGCTATTAATTGGTCATTTGTCAGCCTTTATTTCTTCCATGTCCTGCTGATTAAGTCTCAGGCCTGGTCTACACTAGGAGTTTGTCGAATTTAGCACCGTTATATCGAATTAACTCTGCACCCGTCCACACCACGAAGCTATTTAGTTCGACATAGAGGTCTCTTAAATTTGACTTCTGTACTCCTCCCCAACGAGGGGAGTAGCGCTAAATTCGACATGACCATGTCGAATTAGGCTAGGTGTGGATGGAAATCGACGGTAATAGCTCCGGGAGCTATCCCACAGTGCACCACTCTGTTGACGCTCTGGACAGCAGTTCGAGCTCGGATGCTCTGACCAGCCACACAGGAAAAGCCCCGGGAAAATTTGAATTCCTTTTCCTGTCTGGGCAGTTTGAATCTCATTTCCTGTTTGGACATCGTGGCGAGCTCAGCAGCACTGGCACCTATGCAGAGCTCTCCAGCAGAGATGGCCATGCAATCTCAGAATAGAAAGAGGGCCCCAGCATGGACTGATCGGGAAGTCTTGGATCTGATCGCTGTGTGGGGCGATGAGTCCGTGCTTTCCGAGCTGCGGTCGAAAAGACGGAATGCAAAGATCTACGAGAAGATCTCTAAAGCCATGGCAGAGAGAGGATACAGCCGGGATGCAACGCAGTGCCGCGTGAAAATCAAGGAGCTGAGACAAGGCTACCAGAAGACCAAAGAGGCAAACGGACGCTCCGGATCCCAGCCCCAGACATCCCGTTTCTACGAGGCACTGCATTCCATCCTAGGTGCGGCCGCCACCACTACCCCACCACTGACCGTGGACTCTGAGGATGGGATATTGTCGACGGCCAGTTCCTCGGACATGTTAGCGGACGGGGAAGATGAGGAAGGAGATGAGGAGGACGAGGCAGTCGACAGCGCTTACAACGCTGATTTCCCCGACAGCCAGGATCTCTTCATCACCCTTACAGAGATCCCCTACCAACCGTCCCCAGGCGTTAACCCAGACACAGAATCAGGGGAAGGATCAGTCAGTAAGTGTTTTAAACATGTAAACATTTATTTTTAACAGAACAGGAATATTAACAATATTTACAATGGGTTTTTCATGATTACTTTGCCCTAGGCGCTTAACGTTTCAGTCCTTAGCAGTACAACTACTGAAAAAAAATTTAACAATGTCCGGTTTAGCATGATTGTTTTGCCCTAGGCGCTCTACTGTTTAGTCCCTGCCAGTGCAGCTACAGTAAAATCCGGTCTATATGTCCGGGGATAGAGCAGAAATCCTCCTGGGACATCTCCACGAAGCTCTCCTGGAGGTAATTGGAAAGCCTTTGCATCAGGTTCCTGGGGAGAGCGGCCTTATTGGGTCCTCTGTGGTAGGAAACGTTTCCGCGCCAGGAGACAAGCAAGTACTTGGGGATCATAGCCTTGCAGAGCATGGCGGCATACGGCCCTGGTCTTTGCAGGCTTTCCCGAAGTATCCGTTCTTTCTCCGTCTCTGAAATCCTCATCAGAGTGATGTCGCTCATGGTGACCTGCTTTGAATTAGGTAGGGGAATGTTAGTATTGGGACTGCTTGCCTGTTCCTTTACAGAACTGTAACCGGCGGTTTAGAGCCACGCGGTGGAGGCGGGAGAGGAGCAGCATACAGGGATCTTTCCCTGGGACAGCCGCGAGGGGGTGGGACAGGGGCAGAGTTCATGCTTGCCGGATTGCTGGCAGCAGGGACTGGCATTGCTTTGAACATGAAAGGAGGCCAGTGCTATTATTAAAGTTTTAAGCAGCCACAAGTCTACGGCTTACCATGTCAGCCTGTTACCCAAATTCCGCTGTCCTGTCCCGCTTGTCTGATCTGCACTGCAAGACCCCAGGCACTGAATGCGAAGGCCGAAAATTCGACCTTGTCCTGAGTGCGCATGTGATAGGTGCTGTGCATGGTCTTGTTCACAGAGAAAGACTGTTCTTTGTTCAACCAAAAATTTATCTTTCTGAGGAATTCACTCCCTTTTTCCCATCCCACAGCTGCGACTGTCTCCCGAAATACCCTGGCATCACAGTCCCAGAGGCTAGCGCAGATTAGGCGTAGGAAGAAGAGGACACGGGAGGACATGTTCTCGGAACTTATGGGCTGCTCCCGAGCCCAGGCAGCCCAGCAGACCCAGTGGAGGGAGAACTTGTCCCAAATCCACCGATCACACATGGAACGGGAGGAGAGGTGGCGGCAGGAAGACCAGCAGGCGACTCAAACGCTGCTTGGACTAATGAGGGAGCAAACGGACACGCTCCCGCGCCTTGTGGATGTTCTGCAGGACCGGAGGCAGGAGGACAGAGCCCCGCTGCAGTCTATCTCTAACCGCCCTCCCCCGCCACCAAGTCCCATACCCCCCTCGCCCAAAGTCCAAAGAAGGAGGGGCGGCAGAGTCCGTGAAAACTCTCACTCCACCCCTGCAGACTGCTCAAGTACCAGAAGGCTCTCATTCCCCAAAATTTGATAAGTCCTTTCCTTCCCGCTTCACCCAAGCCCCCGTCCCAGTTTCATCCCCCAGTTTCATGTGTAGTTGCTAATAAAAAATACGTTTCTGTTAATTACTGTTTCCATCATGTTCTTTTAGAGGAAGGTCTGTTTGAAGGGGGGGAAGGGGGTTGGTAATTGGACAGGACAGTCACCTTTACCAGGGTACAGACGC
Organism: Emys orbicularis; assembly: GCF_028017835.1. Taxonomy (NCBI): domain Eukaryota; kingdom Metazoa; phylum Chordata; order Testudines; family Emydidae; genus Emys; species Emys orbicularis. Next base: position 88,988,532 of record NC_088686.1, on the reverse strand, counting down.
GGGGGCAGGTTCAGCAGCAGGGCACACACACATTGCATTCACTAGTTACCCTGGTCAGTCTGGGAGGTGGTTTTCATGTTCTGGGGAGGGGGGGGCGCTATGTGACTTTGTGGCGGGGGAGGGCGGTTAGAGATCTTATGCAGTGGTCCTTATCCTGGATCACAGAGCCACGCAGCAGGGGATCTGTAACCGTCCTCCCCCTGCCACAAAGTCACATAGCCCCCACACACAGAGTCCCGAACAGGAGGGGTGGCAGGCTCCGTTGAAACAACCAGTCCTCCAGTGCGGAGCCTGTCATTCCTGGAGTTTAGAAGCGTCCTTTGCATCACTACACTACACCCGCTCCCCACCACAGTCTGCATCCCAGGTTCAACACTTTCCTGCGAAAACAGTAATAAAGAAAACGGTGTTCATTAACAAATTTCAAGTGATTTTATTTTTAAACATGTGTTGGAAGGGGGTGAACGGGGTATGTAACTGGAGAGGATAGTGAACATTTACTGGGTAAAGAAACGGGGGCAGGTTCAGCTTCTCTGTAAACAAACTTAATAGTCACAGGTTACCCTGCTCACTCAGGAACCTAGCTTTCAAAGCCTCCCGGATGCACAGCGCGTCCTGCTGGGCTCTTCTAATCGCCCGGCTGTCTGGCTGGGCGTAATCAGCAGCCAGGCTATTTGCCTCAACCTCCCACCCCGCCATAAAGGTCTCCCCCTTGCTCTCACACAGATTGTGGAGCACACAGCAAGCTGCAATAACAATGGGGATATTGGTTTCACTGAGATCAGAGCGAGTCAGTAAGGTTCTCCATCTCCCCTTGAGACGTCCAAAAGCACACTCCACCACCATTCTGCACTTGCTCAGCCGGTAGTTGAAGAGTTCTTTTTCAGTGTCCAGGGCTCCTGTATATGGCTTCATGAGCCAGGGCATTAGCGGGTAGGCTGGGTCCCCGAGGATGACTATAGGCATCTCCACATCCCCAAGAGTTATTTTGTGGTCCGGGAAGTAAATACCTTCCTGCAGCCGTCTAAACCGACCTGAGTTCCTGAAAACACGAGCGTCATGAACCTTGCCCGGCCATCCGACGTTGATGTTTGTAAAACATCCCCTATGGTCCACCAGTGCTTGCAGCACCATTGAAAAGTAGCCCTTTCGGTTAATGTACTGGCTGGCCTGGTGGTCCGGTCCCAGGATAGGGATGTGAGTTCCATCTATAGCCCCACCGCAGTTTGGGAATCCCATCGCGGCAAAGCCATCTATGATGACCTCCACGTTTCCCAGGGTCACTACCTTTGAGAGCAGTAGCTCAACGATTGCGTTGGCTACTTGCATCACAACAACCCCCACGGTAGATTTGCCCACGCCAAAGTGGTTCGCGACTGACCGGTAGTTGTCCGGCGTTGCAAGCTTCCAGAGGGCTATGGCCACTCGCTTCTGGACAGTCAGGGCTGCTCGCATCCGGGTGTCCTTGCGCTTCAGGGCAGGGGACAGCAACTCACAAAGTTCAAGGAAAGTTCCCTTACGCATGCGAAAGTTTCGCAGCCACTGTGATTCATCCCAGACCTGCAGCACTATGCGGTCCCACCAGTCCGTGCTTGTTTCCCGGGCCCAGAATCGCCGTTCCACAACATCAACATGACCCATTGCCACCATGATGTCCTCGGCACGGGGTCCCGTGCTTTGTGACAGGTCTGTGCCACTCTCAGACTTCAGGTCCTCACCGTGCTGCCGTAGCCTCCTCGCCCGATTTCTCAGCATCTGCCTCTGGGAAAGGTGGATGATAAGCTGCGAGGTGTTGACAACGGCCATAACTGCAGCGATGGTCGCAGCGGGCTCCATGCTCGCAGTGCTGTGGCGTCCGCGCTGTCACTGACCAGAAAAGTGCGCAAACTGATTTCCCGCTGGCGCTTTCAGGGAGGGAGGGCGGGAGTGACGGTTCGATGACGACAGTTACTCAAAACCACCCTCGACACATTTTTTTCCCCAGAAGGCATTGGGGGCTCGACCCAGAATTCCAATGGGCAGCGGGGACTGCGGGATAGCTGCCCACAGTGCACCGCTTCTAATGTCGACGCTTGCCCCGTTAGTGTGGACTCACAAAGTCGAATTACTGTCCTTAGTGTGGACACACATGTTCGACTTTAATATCGATTCCACATATTCGATTTAAGTAAAATCGAACTACTCTCATAGTGTAGACATACTCTCAGTGGACTGTACATTTCCCCATCCTCAGTCTATATTTGTCTTCTGTCCATGGCTGGTGAGTGCATTTGTTGTTTTGGTGAAATATATGCCCATCCATTCCTCTGTTTTATGAACAAGGTTTTATCTGTTCTGTATATGTAGCTTACTTTTAAGTGCATGATTTGTCCTGAGGATATAATTTGGTCTAGACAATGTCGTCTCCTATTTTTAGTTCTGGAAGGTCTTTAGCTTGTGGGCTTTGGCCTTTGTCTTTCTCTCTTCCTTTTGTCTGTTACTCCTTCCTCCTCTGCTGTTTGTAGTAAAACTGGAGCCATAGGTATCAAGATTCACATGTGCCTTGACATCAAGCATTGTACGGGGCTGCTACTAGTGACTCCTGTCAAGTCGTTCTCCAGCAGTGGCTTGCAATATGCTTTCTTTACGTTGGAGATTGGCTTTCCTATTTGACTGCCTGTGATATGGTGATTGTGTGATATGGCTGTAAATATTTGTGTTGTATAGTTTAACTACAGTTTCTTTTCAGACTTGCCTTGAAAACTGGTACTTAACTGGCTTGGCTGATGCTTTCTAGGTCTTTCTGTGTTTTCTGTATTTCTATCTAGCTGAGGATTTCATATTCTTGTTCAACTGCTGCAAGGTTACCCTGTGTAAGAAGTCAGCTATGTACATCTCAGTTCCTTTCTTGTAGCGTACACAAGTTGTAATGTTGCAGTTTCATTAGCATCTGAAGATGTTTTGGGGCCTGCTAGCAGTGGCTCTTTAAAAATGTTCTCTAGTGGTTTATGATCACTTTCTACACGACTGCTGTTTTGAACACACACAAAAGCTACCAGCTGCCCCTTTTTGTGTGAGTGATGCCCAAAGCTCTGTCTCAGTGGCATCATATTGAATGGTTGCCTCTTCATTCACATTGCAGTATTTTAGAATGGGATAGTTGATCACCAGATCCTTAACACAGGTGATGGCTGTATCATGTTGATGCAACCATGTCCATACTGTATCTTTGTCCAGTAGTCACCTCAGGAATTCACATACATCAGAGAGGCGTGGAAGAAATTTTGTCAGTTCACAAATCCAAATAGTCCCTGAACTTATATAATATCTTTAGGTATGGATATGTGCTGTATTATTTTACTTTTTCAGGGTCCGGTCATAACCCGTGGGAGGTCAGCAAGTGGCCTGCCTGTGGTACTGCAGCCAATCACAATTCCATCTTGTGTTTGTTTAATTTGTGATTTACTTCCCTGGCTCCTTCTAGCGCATAGATGAGGTTGTGGTGCCGATTTGCCACAGCTTCTGCCATGCTGTCCCTGTGTCCATGTATCAGAACGTCATCCGCTATGATGCTGATCCCTGCAAGTCATGTTGGTACATCTGGGCAGTGGCACTGGTATTCTGCTGCAGGACTGAGCCAAAATGGCATCAGTGACCATTGGTGTTTCTCTGCTAGTGTATAAAATGTGGTGAGGTACCTGCTTTCCTTATCCAGTAGCACTTGCCAATATTGGTCTTTGGCAATAAGTACTGAGAGTATTTTTGCATTTGCTTCTTCAAATGTAGGCATCTGTAGAGAGCTCTGTTACTGCTTTGTTTAAATTGCTTGAGTCTGTGCCAATGCACAACATGCCTGGCTTTTCGATGGCTACCATGCTGCTTATCCAGCTTGTCACTTAGCAATGATGCCTTCTTTTTACATTTGTTTTATTGCTCCCATTTTTTCCTCTTAATGCAATGGCTAATCTGTGAACCAGGTGCTGTACCAACTGAATTATTTTATCTATTTCCAGGTGCACCATGCCTCAAAGCACCTCAGGCCTTCAAGAACATCTTGGTAATCTTTAGGCAGCTTTGGCCTGATCTACACTACAGAGTTAGGTCAACATAAGAAAGCTTACGTCAATCTTACTCTGTAAGTGACTATACTACAACGTTGCTCCTGCCAATTTAAGTTGCCCTCTACACCAACCTAATAACTCTACATCTGCGAGAGGCGTAGTGATTGAGTCGATGTAGTGCAAGTGTAGATACTGCATTGACTCTTCCGGTTGACAGCCCAGAGCTCCGGGCTGTCAGTGCCCCACATTGCCCCACAATGTCCATTAAATTGGTGGAAGCGCTCCTGGTGAGGATGTGTACCGCTGACAGAAGGAGCATAATGTGGCCATGAAAAATCAATTTTTATTACTGCAGTAGCTGTATGTCGACGTAACTTAAATTGACTTAATTTTATAGTATAGACTTGCCCTTTGTTGCAGAGATGCCACAGTGCATTGCCTGCTCTGGATATAGTTTTTGTTTTTTAGTTTTGCTTGTGTCTTTATTGCATGAATTGTTTGTCCTAGGTTTAGTGTCACTAGGTTTGTGAATTCATTTGTTTTAGCTGAAAGCAGTAGCTTCTGTTTTGTTTGTATTATCCGAAATTTCAACCTGTATACTTTCCATGATGGTGCTCTTTAATTTACATTGTCCTACTTTGATTGTGCCATTATAAAATTTTAATTTGCTTTGCGTGGTTCCAATTTCACTTTATTCTCTTGTATAATGCTGAGGAATTCTTATGTAGCCTAATACATTTACTCATCCCATACTGTATATTTAGCATTTGGTTTCCTGCCTGCTTGTATGCTGCTGCCTTGTCTTTGCACCTGGTGCTGGTATGAGCTTTACAAAATCATTTTATTTTTCCCGCTTGGTACTGCACTGATGTCATACATGTGCAAATTCTCATCCTCTGAGTCACTGATTGCTTCCTTGCTATGGTCCTTTTTTTCTTTTCTATAAACCTTGACCTTATTTCTCTTGGTACAATTACTGCCTATTACCCCTGTGCAAGACATTATTCTGGTTTCTGTCCACAGTACCCACAGTTCTTCCTTTGCATTTTGTTTTGTCATCTCTGATTTGTATTTGTGCATTTGCTTTTAGACAAATTTTCATGCTGTCCCTATGCTACCTGGCAAATTATCTGTCTGCTCCACGTATGCTCTGCATTTGGATGTGAGCTTGTTCACTAGCATTGCACGTTTCTATAACTGTCGTGGTAGCATTAGTGTGGGTTCTCTAAGCATTCTCATTCAAACTCTGATACCTTTCAACCAGATTACTAATCTATCACAAATTATCAAATCTTAAAAAAAAAAAAAAAAAAAAAAAAAAACCCTAATCACACGAGGCAGCCATTTTCACACTTCACAACATATTGATCTATTGTTTCTCTAGAATTTTGATTGCCTTTTTGAAAACATACCTTTTGTATGTGGCTTTTTTTTTTTTTTTTTTTTTTTTTTTTTTTGCAGAAGCTGATTCACTTCAGCCACCATATTCAGTGTGTGAGCGTAAAAAGAGTCAGTCAAGACACTGGAATATTCTGGCTTGATTCCTTCCTCCCCACATACTGGTCTCTCATATCAAGCACTTCCAGAAAGTAGCATTCTCTAAGTTCCTAGATATTGCTGTATACATAATTATGCTATAATACCCCAGTTGGAAAGTTATCTATCATAACAGTAGTGGCCAGTGCCCTTTCTCCTCTCCCGCCGAGGCAGGGGTAGCAACATGAGGGCCCCCTTTTCTATCCAAGAAGCAGTAGCAGGGCAGTCTCTGGCCTCCCATGAGAGGCTGGGGTTGGAGCAGGGGGCCCTCCTCTGTACTTAACCCAGTAGCAGGAGTGGGCCAAATCTGCTGTGCTCCTCCTCCTCCTCTTTCCACACACACAGTCCTCTCCCAGAGTAGTGGTGGTGTGGCCTCCAGAAGAGTAGGTCTTGCAGTTAACTCCCCACTGAGATTCACTGAGCACTTCACCTCTCTCAGAGCACTTGTATCAGGGTTTTTACAGACTGAGGCAGGCATCCCTGCATTGGATACACTTGAGTCATAAGACCTAATCACGTCAGCCACACTATCAGAGGCTCGTTCACCTGCACATCTACCAATGTGATATATGCCATCATATGCCAGCAATGCCCCTCTGCCATGTACATTGGCCAAACCGGACACTCTCTACGTAAAAGAATAAATGGACACAAGTCAGACGTCAAGAACTAAAACATTCAAAAACCAGTTGAAGAACACTTCAATCTCCCTGGCCACTCGATTACAGACCTAAAAGTCGCAATATTACAACAAAAAAAACTTCAAAAACAAACTCCAACGAGAGACTGCTGAATTAGATTTAATTTGCAAATTGGACACCATTAAATTAGGCTTAAACAAAGAATGGGAGTGGTTGGACCAAAGAAAAACTATTTCCCCCTGCTTATTTCCCCCCCACCCCCCCAAACACACACAGTTCCTCATATCTCCTTGTCAATTGCTGGAAATGAGCCATTTTCATTACCACTACAAACAGTTCTTTTTCTCTCCTGCTGATAAAAGCTCACCTTAACTGATCACTCTCCTTATAGTGTGTATGGTAACACCCATTTTGTCATGTTCTCTGTGTGTGTATATATATCTTCCTACTGTATTTTCCACTACATGCATCCGATGAAGTGGGCTGTAGCCCATGAAAGCTTATGCTCAAATAAATTTGTTAGTCTCTAAGGTGCCACAAGTACTCCTGTTCTACTTGAGTCTCAGTTTCAAGTGTTTTTTTCTCAGCTGTAAGAGCTAGAATTTTTTTTTTTAAAGAAATAAACTGAGATTCTGATGTAATCCCATAACTCCAAGAGCAGGGGCCAGAGGCACATGCCTATGCCTTAACCAATCCCGTTTACCCACCCTTTTAATCAGTGTGAATTTATTTGGGGTCATCTTTCCCACAAAGCAAATCTACAGGGTTGGCTGGTGCCCTCCTAAATCATTCTCACCTATTTGTGGCTTTTCTTATTCTCAAACTCTGAGCTATCCTTCACAACAGGGACCATGCAATAGTTTTCTTGTTCAGCTCTTCTGCTGGTAGTTTCATATTTATAGTTTAGTAAGATGCTTTTCTTAATCCCCTTTGATACAGCGTACTTTATTATTTCATAATTGCTACAAGGTAAAGAAAAAGAAATGTGGTAACCTGCAAACCATTTCTGGGGATCAGAGGGCATCAGACCAGAATTATATGAGAGCAAGCGTGTCAGTGACTGGCCAAACATTTGTATAATTCTTTCAGGGCCAAGTCTTCCCCTCCCCATTCTGTGTGTGTGTGGAGGCCCCAGAACCGGTGCCATTCCACTATGGACAGGTTTGAGGACCCTGTGCTCTAGCTATCCTCCACTACACTCTGGCTATGGTTGCTTTTGGAGCAATGAGGATGCACAATGGCTCTGCTACCTCTTCAAAGCCTGAGGAAGGGTTCATCTCACTCCGCCAAATCCTGCAAAGATTGCCAGTGCACAATCTCACCATTCAGGCCACCTGCTGATCCTGAGCGTTGACTCCTAACATTTTTGATTGAATTGTCAGTGCTTCTGACCAGTTCTGAATCAAGAGCCATAGAGACTAAGGTTGGGATTTTCAAATGCCCTTAGAGGATTTAGGAGTACAATTCCCATTGAAAGTCAGCTCCTAAAATGCATAGTAGGTTTTGAAAGTTTCCCCCTAAAATCTTCTTTTTACCACAGCTCTGGTAGGTGATGATGATTACTGGCAGTGTAAGTCCCTCAGCACTACCCATCAGATAGCAACATTACCTGAAGGGACTAATCTTTATGGTGAGCTGTGAGAAATTAAGGGGGTGGAGGCAGTAGCTCCCTTCTATGGACACCCAGCCAGCCAGCTAGCTATAAAATCCCTCTTAGTAGCTGTTCTCTATTTGCTTCACCTGTAAAGGGTTGAAAAGTCTCACTGCTATGCATAGGTAAAAGAAAGTGAGTGGGCACATGACCAAAAGAGCCAATGGGAAGGTAGAACTTTTTAAAATTGAGAAAAAACTTCCCCTTTGTCTGTCTGTGGTTGTTCACCTGGGAAGAGGGGGAAAGAGCAGCGATGCTGTAAGAAGCTTGGGGCCAGGTATGAAAAATGATCAGAATCATACCTAGAAACTACTCATTAAAAACCCCAGCTATGTAAGTAGATCAGGAAATGTCTAGGAAGACGCAATTAGGTTTATCCCTTTTATTTCTTTATGGGTTGTGAATTCCTCTGTGCTAACCCCGGTACTTTTGTTTTGCTTGTAACCTTTAAGCTGGACCTCAAGAAAACTATTCTTGGTGCTTAATACTTGTAATTGCTCTTTTAAAATCTAGCAATAGCTGAGTTTCCAGATGTATTTTCTTTCCTTTTTTAAAAATAAAATTTACCTTTTTTAAGAACAAAATTTAATTTTTGTGTCTTAAGAGGTTTGTGCAGATGTTTAATTAGCTGGTGGCAACAGCTGATTTCCATTTTTTTTTCTTTCTCAGCTCTTCCCCGGAGGGGGTGGGGGGGGGTGAAAGGGCTGGAGGGTACCCCAAAGGAAGGATTTCTCAAGTGAGCCTTCCTGGTCTCTCAAAGGGGTTCTGCACTTGGGTGGTGGCAGCATCTACTAATCCAGCTTTTCTCTGACCTTGTAACCTTGGGAGGTTAATACAAGCCTGGAGTGGCAAGTATTAATATTTAGAGTCCTTGCGGGCCCCCACATTCTGCACTCGAAGTGCCAGAGTGGGGAATCAGCTGTGACATGAACATAGTTTATTTTCTATTCTCATTCAATTTATATTATGGCCTCTCCTGAGACTGCTGGGAAGAATGCCCACTTGTCTGCACTGAAATGGATTGAGAATTCTGCAGTATGATGACTGGAACTAGAGAGGGAGGATGAAGGTTTCAAGAGGGACATGCATAAGTGTGACTAGAGACTAAGGAATACAAGGCTTGGGGTGCTGTGGCAGGGAGACAAATGGCACTGCCTCAGCATGCTGCACTTAGCACTGCTAACTCTCACAATAGCTAGTGTTTTTCTTAAGTTCCCAGCTGCTGGAGTCATGTGTGTATGTGGGGGGGGGGTTGTTTTTTTTTTTTTTTTTGGTAAGAATTTCAGCTTTTTCTTTTTTTTAAGGTAAGAATCTAGTCCTCATGGTTGTAGAGAAAAGGACCACCAGATCATCCATTCCAACTTCCTATGTATCCCAGGACACCAATATCACCCAACACACTAAACCCAACAACTGAAATTAGGCCAAGTATTACAGTACACAGGACAGTAGCCTATGGTGCCCCACCCAAGACAATAGTAAGGACTGTGGTGCACCGATGCCTGAGGCCCCCACAATGGCAGGAAAATGATTGAGAGGTAGATCTCGATAATCCTGACAAGTGACCTACACCCACACACTGCAGAGGAAGGCAACTCCTGCACCCCCTACCCAAAGGTCATGCCAATCTGACCTAGCAGAAAATTCCTTCCTGACCCCACATACAGTGATCAGTTAAACCCTAACCATGGGAGCAAGAATCAGCCAGCAAAGCACCTGAGAGAGAGAGGATGCTTGGTGCCACCTCAGAGCACCCCATCCAGTGTCCCATCTTCAGCTGGGGCCATCTCTGGTGTTTCAGAGGAAGACAACCAATGACCGACCTTCCCCCAAATACATTGGGGTTGGGGAGGAATCCCTTGATGACCCCTACAGGTGGCCAGCTAAAGCCCTGAAACATGAGCTTTTAGGAACATAAACCAGATGTGAACTAGGTCTGCCAAGCCCTGCCCCCTACCACAGGAAGCAACGCTGTCATACAAATACACTCATAAAGGCACAGGTCTCATTTAAAACTAATTAAGTTGTTTTACTCCCACAAATCCCAGTGGAAGGCTGTTCCAGAACTTCACCCCTCAGATGGTTAGAAACCTTCTAATTTCCAGCCTGAATTTGTGGCCAGTTTATAACCATTTGTTCTTATGCAAACATTGTCCATTAGTTTAAATAGCTCTTGAACCACCCTGGTGTTTACCCCCTTGAGGTATTTATAGACCGTAATCTCAGCCTTTTGTTTTGCTAAGCTGAACAAGCCAAAGTTCCAGTCTCCTCTCATAAGATAGGCCCTCCATTCCCTTGACTGTACTACTAGCTGTTCTCTTTACCTGTTCCAATATGAATTAATCTTTCTTGATCATGGGTGACCATATGTATACACTATTCCAAATGAGGTCTTACCAGTGACTTGTATAATGGTGGTAATACTGTACTTCTCTATGTCTGTTGGAAATGCCTCACTTGATATGTCCTTGAGAAGCAAGGATTAAAATTTGAAATGGTCTGAAGTAAATAGGATGAAATTCAATAAGGACAAATGCAAAGTGCTCCACTTAGGGAGGAACAATCAGTCGCACACATTCAAAATGGGAAATGACTGCCTAGGAAGGAGTACTGCAGAAAGGGATATGGGGGTCATAGTGGATCAAAAGCAAACATCATTCTAGGATGTATTCGCAGGAGTATTGTAAGCAAGACATGAGAAGTAATTCTTCCACTCTACTCCGCGCTGATTAGGCCTCAACTGGAGTATTGTGTCCAGTTCTGGGCACCACATTTCAGGAAAGCTGTGGCCAAATTGGAGAAAGTCCAGCGAAGAGCAACAAAAATGATTAAAGGTCCAGAAAACATGACCTATGAGTGAAGATTGAAAAAATTGGGTTTGTTTAGTCTAGAGAAGAGAAGACAGAGAGAGGACATAACAGTTTTCAAGTACATAAAAGATTGTTACAAGGAGGAGGGAGAAAAATTGTTCTTCTTAACCTCTGATGATAGGACCAGAAACAATGAGCTTAAATTGCAGCCATTTAGGTTGGACATTAGGAAAAACTGCCTAATGGTCAGGGTGGTTAAGCATTGGAATAACTTGCCTAGGGAGGTTGTGGAAGCTCCATCATTGGGACTTTTTAAGAGCAGGTTGGACAAACACCTGTCAGGGATGGTCTAGATAATACTTAGTCCTGCCTTGAGTGCAGGGGACTGGACTAGATGACCTCTCAAGGTCCCTTCCAGTTCTATATTCTATCCTAGAATAACGTTTCCCTTTTTCACAGCTACCACACACCCAGGTCTTTTTCCTCCTGTGTCGCTTTTAACTGACAATCCCCCCCAGTTTGTTGTAGAAATTCTTATTATTAGACCTTGCACTTTATACTGCTGAGTTTTGTTTCATTTCATTTCTATCACTCCAGCCTCCTAGGGCATCCAGACCAGACCTGCCTGTACGATGTTCCGATCCGCCCGGTATTGACTGCTTCCCAAATTTGTATCAGCAGCCCATTTCATTAGTGCACTCCTACTTTTTGTGCCAAGGTAATTAATAAAAATATTCAATAAGATTGATCCCAAGACAGATCCTTGAGGAACTCCACAAGTAACCTCCCTTTCAGCACAACCTGTTGCCTTTAACCAGTTTCTTATTCACATTACAATTCTTGTACTGATCCCCATCTTCCCTCAGTTAACTAATGATTTGCCATGTGGTACTGTGTCAGATGCTTTACTGAAGTCCAAATATATTACATCTTCCTTTATCTAAAACAAATCCTTTATTTTTCTCAACAAAGGAAATCAGGTTAATCTGGTATGATCTACCTTTGGTAAACCACATTGCATTACATCCCCTTTACCATTTATCTCCATGAATTTAATTATTCTTGCCTCCATAATTTGTTCTAAAGCCTTGCATACTACTGCAGAGTTACAAACCTGTAATTGCCCAGATTGCTTTTTTCCCTTTCTTAAAAGAGGTATGATGTTAGTAGTTCTTCAGTGATATTGTCCTACCCTGATTAGATTTATTAATAATTCTTGCTACTGGACTAGTAAGTGCTGGACCACAAGGAGAGAGAGAGAGAGATAATTTGTGTTGTATTCTAAGATGTCTATTACTTTCACTCCGGTTCCGTTCTAAGACCTGGATGGAAACTTAGTTGTGGTTATGGGTGGGAAATAGCACAGTGTGACAGGTTGCAGTATAAGGACTCTTGGGTTTTAGTTTTAGTCTCCCCAGCGAACTGTTGATATCATGCTGTCCTGCTACTCAACCTGCTTGTTTTAGAGGGTTTATTTTTTATCTTTCAATACATCCTAGACTTGAACATGTGCGGCAGCTGAAATGGAAAGGTCAAGGGTTTGTTTCACTTTGGATGCTTGACCAAAGCTACACCTGCATGTATCACTGTCACGCATATTTGCTGAATGTTCTTTAAAGGTAAAACTGTGTAGCAAATAACCTGATTCCAAGCATTTCCTTAAAACTGACATCTGAAGTGTTAAACACAAATTTCTATGCGTAATGTGGGTTTCTCACATAAATAATACATTTGATCCCACAACTCTAATTTCAGCCTTTTTGGGATCCTTTTTACATCATGAAAACCCAGAGCAACAAATTATATGGGTTTTCATGGGCGTAAGTGAAAGCAGAATTTTGCCTGAAATCTTTTTGATTTGAAGATGAAAAATATGCTATTAATGTTAAATCACAGGACAGTCTAGGTTACCAAAACTGAAGGGAAGCCCTAGAAGATATAATAAAACTTTGCAGTTTAGAATGTTGCCAATCTCCCAGGGTTAGCACACTGCAATGTATGCTGAAATTCTCCAACCCAACTCTAAAGACATGACAATAGTAAAAATCATCATGCTTCCCAGCACTCAGATGTGATGTAAGAATACATATTCATAGAACAAACCAAATAGCATATGTAACACCAAAAGGTGTGAAAAGGAAATCTGTCAAAAACCAGTACAAAGAGGCACTACATTAAGTCAGATGTTTGGTTATTAATGTCAGATAAATTTTAAAGCTGGCTTTGCACTCTCAGAGCCGTAAATAATTGCTTTGTTTGGAAACAGAGAGGATCTGCTGACTGTTTTCAAACTTTGCTGAAACTACAAAGGGAAACTTTATCATCTTCACGCATTGCTGAATATCAGCTGCCTTCCAAATGCCAGTGCACTTCACTGGCTGGTAAAGTGTGTGTGTGTGTGTGTGTGTGTGTGTGTGTGTGTGTGTGTTTGTGTATGTGTGATGCATTGTTATATACAGTGTTGTTATACTCTGTCAGTCCCTGGGTATTAGCGAGACAAGGTAGGTGAGGTAATATCTTTATTGGACCTACTTCTGTTGGTGAGAAAGACAAGTTTTCATGCTTGGACAGAGCTCTTCTTTGGAGTACGTAGACCTGAAGAAGAGTTCTGAGTACGCTCGAAAGCTTGTGTCTCTCACCAACAGAAGTAGGTCCAATAAAGATATTACCTCACCTACCTTGTCTCTATATATTCATGCATGAATTTATAAATACAAAGCTGCAGATCTTATGATATATGTAGGATGACTACAGAGTCTCTCCTCCAAAGAGTCCATTCAAAACTAGCTATACTATGGGAGATAACTAAATGCCACTGCTGTCAAAGAGCTGTTTAGTGGAATATGTGAAATGTGTCAGTGATCCCAGGCCAGCTCTTGGTAGACAGTGTGTCCATTTTGGGTGGCAGTTTTCATTGTATGATCAGTCTAGATGGTGGTAGAAGCCGAGATCCCATTGAATGGGCACGGAGAGTAACTTACCTTCTGCTTCCTAGAGTTGGTTCTTCCAGGACAAGGAATAGATGCACTAGAGTCATTGAGGAGAAGTGTGTGCTGCTGCTGCTCTCTTCAGAAAGAGAATTTGAGACTCCATGGCTGCCTCTCAAGAACACTAAAACAACTCACATACAAAGTTAGGATGAAAAAATCTGTGGTACAGCCAATGCAGGAACCTTGATCACCCAGAACCCCACTCATTAAAATTATAAGTACTCATGCTATAGTGCATTTGAAATAGCAGCAAAGATTTTTAGAATGATGTATGTATTTAGGGCCAAACCCTAATCTCGCTTATACCCATGCATTTCTATTTACTTCAATACTGTTGCCCAGGGGTAACTGGGAGCAGAATTTGGCTCTTGTTAATTTATTCATATATGAGCCTGCTATACACCACCAATCCCACGTTACTGGAATGGTTCCCTGATAGAGACTCATGTGGGGAATAACCGGATTTCAACCTGTTGAAAATGTTCCAGATGGATTTACCAGTCACGGTTTTGGAAGGGAAAAAAAATCACTTCTCCACAAAATCTCAGAAATGCTGCCTTGATGCTTTGGGTGAGTGGATGCCTGAAGATTCTTTTTCTTGACTATTATATTGGGCTGATGTATGCAAGAAGATAATCATGAGCAGAACTACTGTTGACATATTACTTGGTGGATTCCAACAGCAACACAAACAAGTCCTGTGTTAACTCATTTACTTCCTGTGTTCAAAGAAAGATCAGCCTTTTACTAGTAGATCTCTGCAGCAATGTGGCCTTGCTTGTCTGTCTGGCATTGCTTTTACCCTGGTGTAATTCCAGTGACTTAAATGAGTTATTGCCGATGCTCACTTGTGTGAGAGAAAAGTCAGAATACTTTGTGCCTGACAGTTTGGGCCTTATTCTTGACCCATTTACATTCCAGTAGAATTAGCCTTGATTGACATAGGTGACAGTATAAAGCTGAAGTTGCACTAGTTTAAACATGATGTGAGCAAGAGGAACATTAGGCCCTTATCTTTCCAAGAGCAGAATGTGTTCCTGAAACAATTGTCTAACATTTAGGAAAAAAGTTGCATCAAATTGTGTCACGGATTGCTCTTAATTAATTATGATTATGGAAGTGCCATTACATATGTGAGACGTCTCACATGTCTAGCAGGAGTTATGGTTTACACCCTTTCCTCTACCATTTATTGAATTATTCCTGAGGTTTTACCTATCATTTTGTGAAATATAACTTGTCTGCTACACTGAAATCCAGCTGTAATTTAATTTTTTTAGAAGCCACAATATGATTGGAAAGTTAATGCTAATTAAGCTAAATGTTTTACTGTTTTACCGTTAAGCTTGTAAATTCACTGACAGCTCATAATGGAAAACACAGCAAAACATTTTATTTAGAGACAATGTTTAGCTCTTCATCTTTGAAGCACTACACATCTACCTCACAGGAACATTGGGGGAATTGAATAAGGGGAGTAAAACTGTCCCTTTGAGTGCGGAGGGTCCTGATATAGTGTAACTAGTGGAGTTACGCTGCACGGGAGATGATTCCAGGAGCCAGCATTTGAACTCAGAGGCGGAGGCTGAAAATTAAGTGACTTACCCAAGCCCATGTAGAGAATCAGAGTTCTTGAGTCCCAGTCCTGTACTCAGGCCACTAGATAATGCAGGTGTTCTCAAACTGGGGGTCACGATGTTGTTAGGGTCACAAGCTGTAAGCCTCCACCCGCAAACCCTGCTTTGCCTCCAACATTTATAATAGTGTTAAATATAAAAAAACTGTGTTTTTACTTTATAATGGGGGGGTCGCACTCATAGGCTTGCTGTGTGAAAGGAGTCACCACTACAAAAGTTTGAGAACCACTGAGATAATGCATCTCTCACACTTTGCATAGTTCTACTAGTAACAGCTCCTCTGCATTTTTGCTGCTGTTCTTTGGTCTTGCTCCCCTACTTCTCAATCCTTATTCATGAAGCCAGACTCCTTTGCAACATTAACTCATTAACTGCCTTTGAAATGATTAGCTGAAGCCACAATTTTTTTGTGAGAGACGTGATCATCATCATCGTCATCAGCTGAATGCTTACAACTACCTTTAGGCCTTGGCTACACTTGCAAGTTACAGCGCTGTAAAGCCTCCCCCAGCGCTGTAACTCACTCCCCGTCCACACTGGCAGGGCACTTACAGCGCTGTCTCTCCCTGGGTACACCGCTGCAGGTACTCCACGTCTCCGAGAAGCATAAGAGATACAGCGGAGTGGCTACGACTCTTCCCTGTGAGTGTGTACCAGGAATCAACCTGCAGCGCTGTACTGATCACCTTGTCAAGTGCCCAATCCTCTCCATTGTTGTGACCGGCTGCAGGAATGTGGAAGTGCTGGTTTCAAAGCTCGGACCACAGAGAAAAAGCAAACAGTTTGCTGTTTGCTTTGAGTGAGTAAATGAATGAGCAGGGGGCCGGGAGTTCGGAACTTGCAAAATAGAATGCTGACACGCTCCAAAAAGCACTCACTCTCCCCCCACACTCCCTGTCACACTCCACCCCCCCCCCACCCCATTTTGAAAAGCACGTTGCAGCCACATGAATGCTGGGATAGCTGCCCATAATGCACTGCTCCCAACACAGCAGCAAATGGTGCAAGTGTGGCCACGCCACTGCGCTGTCAGCTGTCAGTGTGGACAGACTGCAGCGCTTTCCCTATTCAGCTACGAAGACAGGTTTACCTCACAGCGCAGTACAGCTGCAAGTGTAGCCAAGGCCCTAGTGAGAGTTTGTCCTTAGTAAGGACAAAAGGCCTGTTTCCTTAAGCAGCAAAGATCCTGCTTTTGTGCAGATATCTCTAATAATGATCTGAGCCTATTGTGCCCCAAGTGAAGTTAGCATCAAAACTACGCTCCAAATGAAGAAGAGAAATTCAGAAAATACACAGGCTGGTCTCTGAAGAGTTTTCATTGTCTCAATAGGCTTTTAGGTGAAAAATGTCTTCCCAGACTTTGTAGTTAAAGTAAAATATTACAAAATCTCATCATTCTTTTGACAATGAAACATAGTGAACTGATGGTCCTTCACTATTGTTTGAGATGAATATTTCTCTCTATAGGTTTTCTGTGTTCACATAATTCTGGTGTCCCCAGTAACTCTCTCTCCACAAGGAATTATTCATCATAGTCAAGTTAACGCAGTATAAATAAGAGAACCCTAGTATCCATTCTCTGCCTAGATGTAAATCTTTATAACTCAGGAGATAGTGTTTGCTAAACAGGGCTACACAAGCCTGCAGGATTCAGTACACCAAGGGGTTGTTAACTGACCCCTGAGGGTTCATCGAGCACAGAACGTGAACCTCCCAGGTTCAAGTTTCCTCAGCTGGGCTCTGCCTTATTCCTGGAAAGTCAGAGGACTGTCGGAAGGCATCCAGAGAAATAAGGGCTCTTTGAGAGAAGAAAGACTTGCTGGCTTCCAAACTCTCCAGATGCATCCACAGAACATCAGGTGGTGAGGTTTGCAAATGGACCAGACCTAGAACACAGGGCTTGGTTTGAGGGTGAATGGAAGTATTTCCTAGAGCTCTGTTGCTAAATCTCAAACAATCCTTCTTTGTAGCCATAGCAGTAACTTACTACTCTGCTAATGCATTTGGGAAAGGAAAAATGTTTGTAATAAACTTGGGCTTTAAAACCATCTTTGGGTTTTTACAATATTGTTAATAAGATTAAGGAAAGGCAATCTGTACATAGGAGTTTATTTAGAGGCCCACAAGTTTTAAATCATTCCCTTTTGTATGCCAGCCCACTGACTGTCTCCTCCAATTGAATTACCCTTGGGTTTACAATGTGATTTACAAAATGAACTGACAGTATGATTTACAAACATCCTTTGAGTATCATATAAAACACAACTGTTTCCCTTATAATACAATCATTAAAACAATGCAAATGTAAACAACACATGAGAAGCTGAAAACGACTGGACATTTAAAGAAAATAATGACTGTATGTTTAAGCTGGATCCCAGTCATGAACAAACCTAAGTAAATTATCAATGCTAATAATGAATAGTGGACTAAAAATAGCTAAATGATTGCAAGTAATTTTTATAGCATTTTGCAAAAACCCCTTAGGGGAAACATGAAAGTACATTATTTAAAAGAATATTCTAATATTCTTCCATTATATACAGTCACACACCATTCTTATAAATCAATTTCACATTTCCTGGATAAAGCTATGAAAAACTCACAAATGTATACTTTTCCAAAGTATAGCCACTATGCTTATATCTGCAATCTTTTCCCAAACACCTGCTGTTTAGTTAATTAAAGAAAAAGGGGTTGGGGAGGCAAAGAACACTATACAAATAAGCAGAACAGAGTACAACAGCACATCGAAAATGTGGCATTTAAGGTGTATATGCCATCAGATTTGAAATAGATTTTTGTTCCAGTACTACAAACTTTCTAGCCTCATGAAAACAAAGAAAGAGTTACATCTTCCTTTGATGACATCCAAAAATCTAACCTTTTGTTCGAGTTTTAATTAGGACTTCCGGCTAGGTTTGGGGTTTTAACCATGCATAAAATGCTTTTTAACTTAATAGATTATGTTCTTTTGAACGTCAGAAGAGTACAAAAAGGGGCCAGATTGCTTCTTGAATATGTTACATGTAATAAAAATTGTAGCATAGAATGTCTCCAATCTCCCAGGGCTAGCACGCAGCCTGCTGAAATTCAGGCTAAATGTAATTGTCATTTACACCATTTCTTGTCATCTCTACAATGGTTCAGCCTGTTATGAATGGTAGGTTTCATTATAGGAAAGCAAGTACACTGGGAGAGATGGTGAACTCATCTACACTGGTGGAACTAGGTAAGTTTTTACACAGCAATTAAACATCTACACCTGGCCTGTGTTAGTTGCCTCAGGCTGCAAAACTACAGTGTGGATGTTCAGGGTTGGGCTGGAGCTTGAGCTCTGGGATCCCCCATAAGATGGGGAGGGTCCCACAGCCCAGGTTCCAGCCCGAGCCCAAATGTCTACATAGCAATTTTATAGCCCAGTAGCCTGACCCCCACAAATCAGCTGCCACAGACCAGCAGTGCATGTTCAACTGCAGTATAGACATGCCCACCCCATTCTAAATATACAAGTGTAAAGCCCTTTGATTGCTTCACAATCCAGATGAATGCCACCAACATCCAGTATTTGTAGTGTCACTTGCAAACTAGACCACTCTGCTAAACCTGATATCAATAAGGGGCATTGTTTCCTGGATATGTGTTGAAAGGGCACTGGATATGTGCTTTACTGCTCAATACAGGAATTCTGCTACTAGTTCGTATGTTTGGAAAAGAAAATGCGTTTGTGTGTTTTGGTTTTTTTTAAAGGTAGACTTAGGTTTGATTACTCCCAGCCTGTACAAGTCAAATGTACTTTGGAATGTTTTACAATGTGTGACAGCTATGAAATATAAGTATTATGCAATTTGACTGTACATACATACATATTTTCATAAATACATCTGACAGGGACCTCAGAACTAAGTATGCAGTATTATGGGACAAAATCACAACAGGCAGCCTTAGTTGTAGAATCTAGATCCAAAGTAAAATAATCTGAGTTTCAATCATGTTGTCAATACACAAATTAAACCAAAATTACATCATTAGTTTACCCATGAAATAATTTAAAGGTATTTGTAAATGATTTGACAGGAAAAGTGTATAATTTACAACACTGAAAACTTTTTTAACAACTATAGACTTATATGCTTTGTACTGTAAAGTCACCCAGACAAGGATAGCATAGTGGTAGGTCCCAAAGGCAACTCCCAAACATCTTCCTCAGGTGGAGACTTTGGTAATTGTCTGTTGTATAAAACATCAACTCTTACAACTTCATTAAGATGTTAACTGCATCAGTTTTCCTCACAGAGAAGAGTCCAATCTTAATGCTTCAGTTATTGGGAAGACAGTCTAAATCCACAGAACAGCAGACATTCCCATTCTGTACAACAAACAAATCAGTGTTACTTATCCACACAGAACAATGTTAAAAAACAGAAAACATGGGGCTTATAAGACCTGGAGATGGGTATCCTATATATATATTCACAAGACACAGAAAGGAATGTGTGATTTTGGCCCCCATAGCAGTTAGTACAGTTGCCATGCCCATTCAGGCCATGGCCTTTTTGCTGAGATTTCTCAAAGGAGATAGTTATGGTGATTTTTCTTATGATGTGGCATCTTTTTCCGTTATATACCTGACTGAAATCGCCAACTCATTTCCCATTGGTCAGATTGTAATGATTCTGCATCAGATCTGACCTGAATTGCGCTTAAACCAGAAACGTATGTGTGAAAGGCTCAATAGTCCTCATTACAAATGCCTGGAGCCATCCAGTCCCCTTTCATGAGCATAACATATATTCTAAAAAACCCAACAATATTAAAATGGCAGAGAATACCTGAATAAAATAAAATAGTTGATCTTTTATTTTGCTATTTTCTCCCAAATTATCAGTCTCCTCAGGCCCTGCCATGATTTCAATAATTTCCATCCCACCATCAACCTCAGCCTAGATCAATCCACACAAGCGGTCCATTTCCTGGACACTACTGTGCTAATAAGCGATGGTCACATAAATACCACCCTATACCGGAAACCTACTGACCGTTATACTTACCTGCATGCCTCCAGCTTCCATCCAGGACACACCACACGATCCATTGTCTACAGCCAAGCTCTAAGATACAACCGCATTTGCTCCAATCCCTCAGACAGAGACAAGCAGCTACAAGATCTCTATCAAGCATTCTTAAAACTACAATATCCACCTGCTGAAGTGAAAAAACAGATTGACAGAGCCAGACGAGTACCCAGAAGTCACCTCCTACAAGACAGGCCCAACAAAGAAAATAACAGAACACCACTAGCTGTCAACTTCAACCCCCAACTAAAACCTCTCCAGCGCATCATCAAAGATCTACACCCTATCCTGAAAGATGATCCCTCACTCTCACAGATCTTGGGAGACAGACCTGTCCTCGCTTACAGACAACCCCCCAACCTGAAGCAAATACTCACCAGCAACCACACATCACTGAACAAAAACACTAACCCAGGAACCTATCCTTGCAACAAAGCCCGATGCCAACTCTGTCCACATATCTATTCAAGTGACATCATCATAGGACCTAATCACATCAGCCATACCATCAGGGGCTCATTCACCTGCACATCTACCAATGTGATATATGCCATCATGTGCCAGCAATGCCCCTCTGCCATGTACATTGGCCAAACCAGACAGTCTCTACGCAAAAGAATTAATGGACACAAATCTGACATCAGGAATCATAAAAATCAAAAACCAGTAGGAGAACACTTTAACCTGTCTGGTCATTCAATGACAGACCTGCAGGTGGCAATTTTGCAACAGAAAAGCTTCAAAAACAGACTCCAACGAGAAACTGCTGAGCTGGAATTGATATGCAAACTAGATACAATCAATTTAGGCTTGAATAGGGACTGGGAATGGCTGAGCCATTACAAACATTGAATCTATCTCCCCTTGTAAGTATTCTCACACTTCTTATCAAACTGTCTGTACTGGGCTATCTTGATTATCACTTCAAAAGTTTTTTTTCTCTTACTTAATTGGCCTCTCAGAGTTGGTAAGACAACTCCCACCTTTTCATGCTCTCTGTATGTGTATATATATCTCCCATTCTATGCATTCAAAGAAGTGGACTGTAGCCCACAAAAGCTTATGCTCAAATAAATGTTAGTCTCTAAGGTGCCACGAGTACTCCTGTTCTTTTTGCGGATACAGACTAACACGGCTGCTACTCTGAAACCAGTCAAAAATAAGCTCTGCTAAGATCTGTTGAACAAAGAGATTTCCGGCCTATTTGAACATATGCCAGTAGTCCAGACTCTCAATTTGCTGAAGAGAACTGTGATAGCAATTCCCATGCCATACCAAGCTTAACTCCACCAGACATGGAGCTGAGTCTGCGGCATCTAGTCAAATGCCCAGGAATCTTACTGATAGAAAAGTATCATTTAAACCCATCACAAAGCCTCAGGGGAAATGCCACCAAAAAGGGGCAGGAAAGCTAATCATGGTGAATTAAAGCCCAGAAGGAAGAGCTACACCTCCTTCTACAGCAGGGGTCTCAAACTCCCGGCCCGCGGGCCATCTGCGGCCCGAGAACCTCCCCAATGTGGTCCGCAGGGCTCCAGCAATTTTGGGGTTGGGTCTCTCCCTTGGCCCTGCCTGCCACCCCTGGGTGCTCCCTCCCCCCCGCCATGTGGCAGGGCCAAGGGAGAGACCCAGCCGGGTCTCCCAGGCAATTTACAATGGCCCGGAGCCCCGCCCACCACTGGCAGCGCAGCAGAGCTGAGCGGCTTCTGCCTGCTCGCTCCATGTGTCTGCCGGCCACTCCCTGCAGCCCCAGGGTGGGGCAAGGCTGTGCCTCCATGCACTGCCTCCACCCCGAGCGCCCCTGCGACCAATGGGATGTTGCGGGGGCAGTGTCTGGGGGCAGCAGCACGCGGAGGCCCCCTGCCCCGCCTTGGAGCTCGAGGTAAGCAACGCATCCCCCGACCCCCTCCCAGAGCCTGCACCCCTACCCCCTTCCCACATGCCCCCCAAACTCCCTCCGAGCCTGCACCCCCTCCCCACACACCCCAGCCCCCAAACTCCCTCCCAGAGCCTACACCCTCTCCCCTTCCCACACACCCCCCCTCCCCACCCCCATCTTGTCCCCCCTCCCAGAGCCTGCAACCCCACCCCCTCCTCCTGCACCTCAGTGCCTGCACCCAGCACCCAAACTCCATCCCAGACCCCCTCCCCCACCCAACCTCTCACCCCTTCTGCACCCAAACTCCCTCCCAGAGCCTGCACCCCAATCCCCCACACCAGACCTCCTCCCCAACCCAAACTCCCTCCCAGAGCCTTAGGCAGGTGGGGGGGGGGGGTTTGGGGGCAGGTCCTGGGTGGCCTGAGTGACACTGGCCTGCTGGGAGGATTTGAGGACTGACACTGGCCCTAAGGTAAATTAAGTTTGAGACCCTTGTTCTACAGTATGGCACAGGAAGGGGGGGGGGAACTTCATACAGCATTTTATATAACACACTTAGTTTCATAAAACTACATTCAGTACTTTCAGTGATCAAGGAATGAACAAGGGAAAGCACTTCTCTGTGTGGGTGATATAAAGCACAGACAATTGTAATTCACCTTCCATATGCTATTAGAAAGCTATGCTTTAATAGCAGTAAAAAAGGACTATTTTGCTCCATGTTCATTTAGTCCCCGTTTTTATACAAATGAATATCTTCTTAGGTAACACTAACTGCTCTAAAGGTATGCCTACACTAGGGAGACTATAGGAGCACACATATATGCTGGCATACCGCCCAATGTAAACACACACTGACAGAAGAGGTTTTTCTTTGGTGTAGGAACACTACCTCCCTGACCAAAGTTAGCTGTGTTCACAGAGCCCTGTTCCATTGACGTAGCTGCATCAGTTAGGGGGTGTGTTTTTTCACACCCCTGTTCGTCGTAGATGTGCCAATATAACTTTTCATTGTAGAATAGACTTAAGTGATCTCTGCTTTACTCTGGACTAAGAGGCGCACGTTGTAGGAAATCTTGTACATGCCGCTGAATATGAAGTTAGGCCTGGATTTTTCAACAGTGTGTAATTGTGTTTATCATAGAAACGTAGGGGTAGAACGGTCCTTGAGAGGTCATCTAATCCAGCCCCATGTGCTGAAGCAGGACCAAGCACAAACAACCCATCCCTGACAGGTGTTTGTCTAACCTGTTCTTAGAAACCTCCAATTAACCTTAGAAAATCCCGAACAGGGATTCCACACCCTCCCTTGGCAAGCCTACTCTAGTGCTTAACTATCCTTCTAGCTAGAAAGCTTTTTCTAATATCTAACCTAAATCTTCCTTGCTGCAAATTAAGCCCATTATTGCTTGCTCTTCCTTCAGTGGACATGGAGAAAAACTGATCCTTTTTATAACAGCACTCAACTATTTGAAGACTTATCAGGTTCCCCCTTTCTCAAGACTTAAACATGCCCAGCTTTTTAAACCTTTTCTCATAGGTCAGGTTTTTTAAACCTTTTGTCATTTTTGTTGTTCTCCTTTGGACTCTCTCCAATTCGTTCACATCTTTCTTAAAAGGTAGTATCCATAACTGGACATAGTACTCCAACTGAGACCTCATCATTGCTGAACAGAGGGGGACAATTACCTCCTGTGTCTTATATACAACACCACTGTTAATACACCCCACAATGATATTAGCAATGGCGTCACATTGTTGACTCATATTCTATGTGTTATCCTCTATACCATCCAGATCCTATTCTACAGTACTGCTGTCTAGCCAGTTATTCCCCATTTTCTACTTGTGCATTTGATTTTTTTCTTCCTAAATGTACTTCTCTTTAATGAATTTCATCTTGCTGATTTCAGACCAATTCTCCAATTTTTCCAAGGTAATTTTGAATTCTAATCCTGTTCTCCAAAGTGCTAGCAATGCCTGTCAGCTTGGTTTCATCTGCAAATTTTATGAGCATACACTCCATTCCATTATCCAAGTCATGAAAATATTCAAGAGTACCAGACCCAAGACAGACCCCTGCAGAACTCTACAGTATATACATGCTCCCAGTTTGACAGCGACTCATTGATAACTACTCTTTGAGTATGGTCTTTCAACCAGTTTTGCAATCACTTTATAGAATTTTCATCTAGACCACATTTCCATTATTTGCTTTCCCTAGTTTATGTATGTGTGATACTGCCTTTTAGTGGGTTATCTTAGTACTTAATACTTAGTCCTGCCATGAGTGCAGGGGACTGGACTAGATGACCTCTTGAGGTCCCTTCCAGTCCTATGATTCTATGACCTACACAGAGAATTAAGCAAGCTCTCCCTCCATTCAAATGATAGATTTTTGAAGTTCAAGGACCAAGATTTTCGTTTCAGCATCCCAAATGGGTGTGATTTATCTAATGATTATGCCTGTTTGCAACACACTGATTACAAATACAGTGTATTCCCTCAATTCCCCACTCATATAAGGGCCTGATCCAAACCACACTGAAATCAATGGAAAGACTCCCATGAGCATTGATCTAGCTTTATAGTGTTTAGAAACAGTATCATTCCACATTGATTTTTCACTATATTGCATATAATGAAGGCAGAACCTTACTGTTCTGCTTTGATTACGTGAAGCTTCTTACATTTCAAAATTAGACTGGAAATCTCATGAAAATAGTATTTTCTGTTTTTACTGTAAGAATGTTCCTTCCCCTCTGCCCCGACTTATAATTGTGAGGAAATTAAGAAGTGCTAAGGGAATGAACAGAGAAGAGATGTAAGGGACTCTAAGTTAATGTAACCTACAGACTAAGGGCCCAATTTGCTACCATCTTATACCATGTGTAGTCATTTACATCTGTGAAACCAACATGTAAATTATTCCTTCCTACATATCACCTCTGAGTTTGTCCGAGTGATTCCTTATCTGGTCATGCTCTCAAAATGTTTGTCTTGGAGAAGAGGCAAAGGAGGTTTAAAATCCTCCAGTTCTATATACAGTGCAATTTTTATTATTGTATTAGCTTCTAATAAATATTCTGTAAAATACATTTTAATAAATATAAAACTTGGCAATTTTTAAAATAGCTATCCTAGATTCATATTAAATATATCTGCAGGGATTTCAGATGGAATATTTTAAAGTTGCAGAATGATGTTAAATATCTGTGCTCAAATTTCCAAGAAAATAACTATAGAATTACCACGATTTGTTTCCACTATGCATACCATACATTGAAAACGTGTATACTGTAGATTACATTCTCTGCCCTTGAATTTCATTTACTTCAATGGGAGTTGTGTGTGAACTTCCAGGGGTAGAATACAACTCTATATTTATGATCCAGTTCAAATCACTACTATGTACTCATAATACCTTGCATTTGCAAGTTGTACACGGAGATCCAGCCATTGTCCATATGGAGCCACTGAGTCTTGTGATTCCATAGCCGTCTACACAGGTTTTTCTGATATCGTAAGTGATCTGATCAGCCAGACAGGGATCACTGACACAGCGGGGGCAACACTCTCCTTCTGAGATTGCTGTGTACTCACAGTTTGGATTTGGGCATAAAAGAGGCCAACAATCCACTTCCCCTTCCTGTAGAAATAGAAATAAGGCCCATGAAAATTTCTTCCAATCATTAGTTACTGAGGAAAAAAATAAATTCTGATATAATGAAAGCTCCTTTTTGCATCAAATTATAATAGATTAATGTTTGGGATATATATCATATTAGACTGAATGCCACACCATTGGACATTGAAACTTAGGTTTCCTATGTACAGTACAATATAATTTTCTTGTTTTGTTTTTTTTAATGAAGCAACCTAATCTGCAGCTTCCTCATCATGATAGACTTCCTGGCTTAGTGATTTTTTTTTTTTTAAACTCAGGCACTAATACTGTGAAAAAGTATGGACCATACTTCAATATAGTTATTGCTTTGCAGACTATCTAGTCTTCCATTCATGGTTGCATAACATCCCTGTGGCAGCTACAGCAATTGCTTACACAGACAAGTAACATTAGGAAAATATTTAGCGGAAGCGGGAAGGGACTTTCAAAAGCGCTCCACACTGGCCTAACTCGATTCCCATTGTAGTCTAAGTAAGTTTTACCATTGATTTCAAAAGGAACAGTTGGACCAGGGCTTGGCACTCTTGAAAATCCCATTCTAAATATATTTTTAACTTCTTTAAAAGCAGTTTAACAGCTGGAAATAAGGAGGAGCCAGAATCTGTCACCACCCAGCTCTGTGTAGACCAGCTAAAGAATCCAGGCATCACACTTTGAGATCCTCTGCATTGAACTATTACTACTAACCTGCATTTTGCTAATTTACAATCTTTAAATTTTAAAAGTAACATCTCTTATTACCAAACTTCATATTTTTGTAACAAATATGCTGCCAAATATCTTAATATAATTAGTAGCTAAACATTAAACTACAATTATCAAAACAAATGAAAAAAGCATATTTAATGATGCATTATACTCGAAATCACGCCAGTTCATGGATTTAAGTGGTGTTTGATTAGAGTAATGAAAAGACAGTACATAGATGCTGTGGCCTTAAATCTTGTCTCTAATGCTTAGAGTGAATCACTGTAGTATAATGTAAATAGTCTTGAGGTATTCTGGGACAAGTACTCTACAATGCTGCTTGAATTAATATTACCATTTCTGATATGTACGTAATCCCAAACCTGCAAATTCATGAGGATTTCCAAAGCTAAGATACACATGGAAGAGATTGGTAAGTGAAGATGGTGTAGCACCCAACAATCTCTGGGTACCTGCCTGCTCAGTCCCTTTGCTGTTACATTTCACAAAAGACTTTGTTCTAGCTAGTAACTAACATAACTCACCAATGGGCATTCCCCGTGTCTATGTACTGGTACTTTCAAAGGAACATCAAATACACTCTTAAATGGATCCCTTAACAAAGTATTTTTTCTTTAAAACAATCTGCTATAGGCAGGGGCGGCTCTATGTATTTTGCCGCCCCAAGCACAGCAGTCAGGTGGCTTTCAGTGGCGCGCCTGCGGGAGGTCCGCTGGTAACGCAGATTTGGCCGCATGCCTGCGGGGGGTCCGCTGGTCCCGCATCTTCGGTGTACCCGCTGCCGAAGCCGCGGGACCGGCGGACCTCCCGCAGGCATGCCACCGAAGGCAGCCTGACTGCTGCCCTCCTGGCGACCGGTAGGCCGCCCCCCGTGGCTTGCTGCCCCAGGCACGCGCTTGGTGCCTGGAGCCGCCCCTGGCTACAGGGATAAGGTTGCTGTAATTATTCAATTGGAATTTTTAAATACTAGGGTGTGCACACACGTGTGTGTGATGATATAAGCACTTTAAATAGCATGCCTGGTGTTAAAATATAGTGTGATCACATACTATTTCTCAATGAGGTTGGCAGGAAGCAAGGTTGGTTCTGAAACTACCTTTCAACCGCTCCTGCCCATCCTTGGAGCAGCCAAAGGACAAACCCAAGCCCGTGAAAGGAACCTGAGGGCAGGACTGGCTTTAGGTTGAAAACTGGTACGGACACATTTCTAGTCAGCAGCACCTTTGCTTGGGGTGAAGGAATTAGTTTTCATTTAACAAAGTTACGAGATTGTTTTTAAATGATGTACCTGCTGTATGCAGTAGGCGGAAAATACCCATCCCTGAATCAGACTGCTTGTGCTGCTCAAGGGCCATCATGTCAGAGAGCATCAGATGGAGTGCAGGGGATTCCGGCCTACCTCAGAACACCCTCTCCTGCTCCTCGCCCCATACCCCCCCACACACTCTGAGAAAAGGGTAAGCAATAAGCAAAGCCAGCTATGCCTACTTTACTCAGGAAATTCTCTACAGCTGGACACTCTGTTAAGGCAGCTTTCAGCTGCTTTGTGCTACCTGAGCAGCCAGATGTCAAGAAAAGGATTTGTCCCGAAGCAGATGGTCTTATATAACTTATTAAAAAATCCCCTTACTTTGTTAAAGGAAAATGATTTTTTTCACCCCAAGAAGAGGCAGCCCTCACTAGAACTGTGTCCATACCAGATTTCAAACTCCAGTCATTTTTATAGCACACCATAGAAAAAAGAATGCTAGAAAGTATTAAAACAAAAAAGTTATTTTTCTATTCTCCCACAACTGAAAATTAAATAATCAAAATTAAAAAAAAACTTTGAGTACATACTTTAGAGATTTGGTCTGTTAAATAGACAGTGTTTCACAAAATGTACATTCCCACTGGGGCTGTGCATGCCTTTTACAAACTCAATGGAAAAAATAATAAAATAGACTAGCAATGAAAGCTGCGTTTGGGCATTGCTTAGCACAAAAAAACCGAAAGTCTAAACTATTTTGATTAAGGATTGGCTCCAAATCTCAGCTATACCACTGTCTTAGTGCATTACCTTCAATCTCTTGGCCTTTTTACGACTGTTAACCCAGCTATGAAATTAGGTAAAACCAGGAATCTTTCTGAAAACAAGATACTGCAACTGAGTTGTGCATACCTTGGAAATATAATTAAATATGTACCTGAAAATCTCTTCCCCTTTCTTTCCTTATGCAAGCATTTAAAAAAAGATCAGGAAAGTAAACTCAAAACCTCAAGTAAAGGGTTTGCAGTACTCCGACAAAGCACTGGTGATTCAGTTTACAGGACAAAACTCCGTATGTTATAACTCAATCCATTATGTGCAGAGGATTCTGAGTTCTCCAAACCAAGACAGTTTTCTATACAGAGCAGAGCAAATTTTTCAAATAAAAAATGGTCCTTTTTTTTAAATAAAAATTGTTAGACTGATTTAAAAAAAGTGAAGGAATAATTTTTATTTTTTATGGCAATTGGGAATTAAAAGGGTAACCTGCTTTTTTTGTTTTTAGTATGTATGTTTGGGTGGTCTTTTCCAGTTTTCTTCATCCTTCCCTTTTGCATTAGGTCACTATTCACCAGCATTCTCTTTTGTTGTTTTTCAATGGTAGTTTGTAGGACTTGGTTTTTTTTATTTCTGCACTGCCAGTTTTGATAAGGAAGAGCAGTCAGGTGGTTGGATTTTTTTCAAAATCAAATATTTTACATAAGAACGGCCATACTGGGTCACACCAAAGGTCCATCTGGCCCAGTATCCTGTCTTCCGACAGTGGCCAATGCCAGGTGCTTCAGAGGGAATGAACAGAATAGGGCAATCATCAAGTAATCTATCCCCTGTTGTCCACGCCCAGCTTCTGGCAGCCACAGGTTTAGGGTAACCCAGAGTATAGGGTTGCATCCCTGACCATCTTACCTAATAGCCATTGATGGACTATCCTCTATGAATTTAAATAATTCTTTTTTTAAACACAGTTATACTTTTGGTCTTCTGGCAAAGAGTTCCACGGGTTGACTGTGTGTTGTGTCAAGAAGTGCTTCCTTTCATTTATTTTTAAACCTGTTGCCTATTAATTTCATTGGGTGACCCCTAGTTTTTGTGTTAAGTGAAGGAGTAAATAATACTTACTTTCTCCACACCAGTCAAGATTTTAGAGACTTCTATCATCTCACCCCTTTGTCATCTCCTTTCCAAGCTGAAAAATCCTGGTCTTTTTAATCTCTCCTCATATGGAAGCTGTTCCATACTCCTAATAATTTTTGTTGCCCTTCTCTATACCATTTCAAACTCCAATACATCTTTTTTTGAGTTAGGGTGACCAGATCAGCACACAGTATTCAAGATGTGAGTATACCATGGATTTATAGAGAGGCATTATGATATTTTCTGTCTTGTTATCTATCCCTTTCTTAATGGTTCTTAACATTCTGTTCGCTTTCTTGACTGCCGCTGCACACTGAGCAGATGTTTTCAGAGAACTATCCATAATGACTCCAAGATCTCTTTCTTGAGCGGTAACAGCTAATTTAGACCCCATCAAAAGCCATCAACTTCAAAATGAAAAAATCCCAATATAAATTCTGCAATTGAGAAAAGCATCAATTTTTTTTACACAAAACAAAATGGAAACAGTTTCAAAATTTTCAAGCTTTCTGTGAAATTTGTTTGTTTGTTGTCCAGGTCTATTTACACAGAGCTGAGAAGTGGTCTGCCAATATTCTGACTGACCTTGCTTCTGACTAAAATCACTTTAATATGTCAAATAGCGGAAGGGAGGAGACGATAGGGTTAATAATGTCATAATATAAAGTATGTTGCTATAATCAAAATCTTTACTACTTTTGTTTCTCTCGAAAATGTTTAATTTATTTCCATACCAGACAACGGCACTGCTGACAGCTGTAGGTCCAGTTGTCCCCACTACGATACAGCTTATGACCATTTTGGTCTAAACATTGACTGGTCACTCGTGTGTCACACTCTGGGCAGCAAAAGAGATCAACGCTGGGGTTCTGACAATCACAAGCTGTTCGCCGGCAGAATATCTTCCCATTCTGTAGAGAACAAATTGTCACTGGTATCATGCAAGTGGTAAATAGCAGAAGACTATCAGATGACTAGGAAAGGTCATCAGAGATAGCAAAGCATGTATTGGTATTTCAGGGAAGATACTGCAGACCACCCAGAAGTTATTCGTATAGGGCCCAATCCTCCAAGAAATGAGCCTCCCTAGCTCCCATTGTTGTAAAAATCACCCCACTGATACTAGTGGACATTTAGCTATCTGTAGAGGTTGTTTTTTTTTTTTTTTTTTTTTAAACCAGTATCCTCTGAGGCTGAGAAAAATGTTACTGTGTCCCCTCTTGTTCCTAACCCACTAGATAAAAAAAATGAACAGCCTCTCAGGTTCAGATGGAATGAAGTAATTTTATGAATGAAATCTTACCTCTTTTTCTAGCACGTATCAGAACAATAGTTTCCTTTGCACTGTCTTTTGAATAATTGTGTGATTGTCAAGAACATTTTATATAAATTGAAACTGTGCAGGTGGCCCGATAAATTTAATAGGAACACACTACATTAAAAACTCAGTGAAAGCCAGTACTGTCAAAGGAACTTAATATAGCAAAATCATGTGGCATGAAGTATTCCTTAATCTTAATTTATCTCTAGTTATACTCTAAATCTGGACCTTCCATTTATCAGACAAAAACTACTCGGCCACAACATATCACATCGCATAATAATCTGGAATCATGCATTGAAGATGTATTTTTATTCTACAGATTCCCTAAAATATGATTTTCCTATTTCAGGTGCTAAGTATTTACACACAGTGTGATAAATACTGTTAATCAGAATTCTCATACTAAACACAGAAATGTCTTCTGAATGTAAAATGGAGAGGACATATCCATTTGGTGCAAAATTCTAATTCTAGTGATGAAAATTGTAGGGATAAACGGTGTTATAAATTATACCCTTCATTATAGGTGAGTCAACACATTGTTACTCTATATACAGAATGGGAAACTGAAATCCTAGTTTATAATGAAGAGTGCTATTGAAAAATTTTGATTTTAATTAGATTATTGATTTGTTCAATTCTTACTCATGAAAAGTTTTAATTGCAGGCAAGGAAAGGCTTGGCTGAGTAAGGAATGAGGGCCAGATTCTGCTCTGAGTTACACTGGTTTAATTCCTGAGTAAATTCATTAAGTTACTCTGAATTAAGTTACTGAATAACAGCTGTAGGACTGTACCTGAACTAAGCAGAAATACAAACATCCATTAATAATGCCACCTTCACACATCATGCTTACAAGTAAAAGGAGCTTTCCTAGAGTGATATTACTGAACTGACTAATCAGAGTATTTCTTAAATCAGCCCCCATAATTATTGTAAGGGGTGATTACTAAGACGATTGGGGATAAGCCAAAATTGATTTCTCCATATGCAGGTTGAATAGGCTAAATAGCCAAAACGACATTAAGTTGTGTTGGCAGTTGCTTAGATTTTCTGTATTCATAAGTTTTAATTTGTAAAAAAAAATCCAATAAAACAAAACCAAACTTTGCTGCAAAGCAATGCGCAGAACACCAGCGGCAAGGAATCATAATGCTCATCTTAGCTAATGACACTGCAGGTGTTCAATAATATTCCTGAAATGATTAGCATATTACATTTGATTGCAGGAATAATTAAAATTGCTTATTATGTGTAACAAAAAAAACCCAAAACAAAACAGATCACTGAAGCATGGAAAAGTAGAGAGCACAACACCTATAAAATGCTGGACTCAATTGTTTTTTCCACCAACAGTGCAAAGGGCTAGATTGTCACATCCCTTACTCAGCAATGCAGGGTAGTATGAAGCACTAATGCTCTCCCTTGCTTGCTGCTGAGCTTGTCACTCCACCTGTATGGGAGAGAGCAGGGTCTATTCATTTGATATTCCAGAGAGCAAATGTTAGGGAAAGCAGGAGGAGTTCTGACTCCATTCCCCAATCAGATTTGCTGGCCAGAGCAGCAAGCTAGATGCAGGGTGGCAAAAGGAATAAACTATTTCAGGAAAGGGAGAGAAGTCATTTCCTCTCTCCCTAGAGCAAGTGAGTAACAGACAAGGAACTGCGAGTCTCAGAGGAGGAGGAATTATGATTATCTGACCTATGTGCTGCCCCGCACTCAGGGAGATTGTAAAGTTACAATCTTGCCTAAGCATTCCAACATGATGACTGGCTCCATACATTCAGGGATGTGCAGGCCCTCTATGTGACTTGGAGGTAATCACAGTGACAAATAATTTCACCATCTGAATGTGGGAGTTCTGATTAAAAACTGTTAGCAATAACCTGTCCATCCTGTTCAGAATTACATCCTTTTGCCTTCAGATTATTTTTAAAATTACCCCTCTTAATTAGTAACAGCGCTGGTGGTTCTGTGCTACTCACGACTCCTGCATTCCTTAGGAAATAACTAACCTTTTACATTGCCGTCACTCTATTTATTTCAGAACACTGATAATGTTTCATGATTCTGCTGGAGAGCCTTTGATAATAACACCACACTACTTCCCTCTTCATTCTTTTTAGCATCACATGTTTTGTTTGCAACCTTGTTAGGCCTCATGCTTTACAGAAAGCATTTTGATTCCCACGATGCTATGACACAAAGGCTACAACTACGCTTGGAGCTGGGAGAGCGATTCCCAGCTCGAGTACATGTACTCATGCTAGCTTTCATTGAGCTACTGTGCTAAAAACGGTAGTGTAGATGTGGTAGCATGGGCAGCCACTCCAAGTATGTACTCATGGGATGAAGGCAGATTGTACTTAGAGTGCCACCTCTCGCTGCTGCCCAAGCTACTATAGCTATGCTACTATTTTCACCATGCTAGTTCAAGCAGAGCTAGCACAGGTATGTCTGTGCAAGGCAAGAATCATGGCACCCTCTCCAAGTCAAAAAGCCTCTTCAGATGCAGCATCCCACTTACTTCTTTGGAATTCTAATTTGCTATTTCTAAAATAACTTTGGCAAATAAAAGTACAAATGGTAAAAATGAAGATATAGAAAATCATTTATTTTCTTTTGGTGGGATAATAATAATATATGCATACAAAGGCTTCAATCAATACATGTGATGCTAAAAAGTTCTTGCCACCCAACAGCCTCTAGGTGCTTCACAAACTTTAATTAATTGGGGTAAAGTAGTAGTAGTATTAAAGATGTAAAAACAGTGGCATGGTATGATTTATAAGTGACTGAGGTTCTCACACAGAGTCAATGGAAGAGTCTACTCTTACTGAAAGGTGAACTGTCAGGTTGGAGGAAGGTTACTAGTGGATTTCCTCAGGGATCGGTCTTGGGACCATTCTTATTTAACATTTTTACCTTGGCACAAAAAGTTAGAATATGCTAATAACATTTGCAGATGACACAGCGTTGGGAGGTATTGCCAATATGGAGGAAGACCAGAATATCATATACAAGAAGATTTGGACAACCTTGAAAACTGGAGTAATAGAAATGAGGTGAAATTTAATAGTGCAAAGTGCAAGGTCATGCATTTAGGGATTAACAACTAGAAGCTAGAAGCTGAGGACATATCAGTTGGAAGTGACAGAGGAGAAGAAAGACCTGGGTGTATTGGTTGATCACAGGATGACTATGAATTGCCAATGTAATGCGGCTGTGAAAAAGGCTAATGCAATCCTACGATACAGGGCAGTGTTAGTACCATTATACAAGGCACTGGTGAGACCTCATCTAGAATACTGTGTGCAATTTTGGTCTCCCATGTTTAAGAAAGATTAATTCATAATTGAAACTGGAACAGGTGCAGAGAAGGCCTGCTAGGATGATCTGAGGAATGGAAAAATCTACCTTATAAGAGGAGAATCAAAGACAGGGCCGGCTCTAGGCACCAGCAAAACAAGCTGGTGCTTGGGTCGGCACATTTTTAGGGGCGGCACGGCCGGCGCCAGAATGCCGCCCCTAAAAATGTGCCCCCGACGCCCTAGCTCACCTCCGCTGCCGCTCGCGCGCCGCTGCTCCCCCTCTGGCCCAGGCTCTCAAACCTGGGAGGGAGGAGGAGATCCCGAGTGGCTGCGGCGGCGAAACAGCCGTTTCGCGCGCCGCTGCTCCCCCTCCCTCCCAGGCTTGGGAGCCTGGGAGGGAAGGGGAGAAGCGGCGCCCGCGCCGCGGCCACTCGGAGTCTCCCCCCCCCTCCCAGGCTCTCAAACCTGGGAGGGAGGGGGAGATCCCGAGCGGCCGTTTCGCGTGCCGCTGCTCCCCCTCCGGCCCAGGCTTGGGAGCCTGGGAGGGAGGGGGAGAAGCGGCGCCTGCGCCGCGGCCACTCGGAGTCTCCCCCTCCCTCCCAGGCTCTCAAACTTGGGAGGGAGGGAGGGGGAGATCCCGAGTGGCCGCTGCTCCCCCTCCCTCCCTCCCACCCAGACTTGAGAGCCTGGGAGGGAGGGGGAGAAGCGGCGCCCGTGCCGCGGCCACTCGGAGTCTCCTCCTCCCTCCCAGGCTCTCAAACCTCGGAGGGAGGGTGAGACTCCGAGTGGCCGCGGCGCGGGCGCCGCTTCTCCCCCTCCCTCACTCCCTCCTAGGCGTGAGAGCCTGGGGGGAGGAGGCAGGGCTGGGGATTTGGGGAAGGGGTGGAGTTGAGGCGGGGCCGGGGGTGGGGTAATTAAAAAACGGGCATAATGGCATGTAGCTGATCTGCGACTGCTAGCAGCAAATATCTCCAATGACTGGGGATGGGACACTAGGTACGGAGGTCTCTGAGTTACTACAGTGAATTCTTTCCCAGGTTTCTGGCTGGTGGGTCTTGCCCAAATGCTGAGGATATAACTGATCACCATATTTGGTATCGCGAAGGAATTTTCACCCGGTCAGATTGGCAGACACCCTGGGGTTTTTTTCACCTTCCTCTGCACCATGGGGCATGGGTCATTTGCAGGTTTCAACTAGTGTAAATGGTGAATTACCTATAACTTGAAGTCTTTAAATCATGATTTGAGGACTTCAGTAACTTAGCCAGAGGTTAGGGGTCTATTACAGGAGTGGGTGGGTGAGGTTCTGTGGCCCACAATGCGCAGGTGGTCAGATTAGATGATCACTATGGTTCCTTCTGACCTTTAAATCTGAGTCAGGGATAGAATCCAGATCCTCCTGTAATCTACTACACTGCACTCTCTAAAGTGGATGCACTTTCACTCAGAGTTCCATCCCACCCCTTCTGGGACTATGCTTGTCCTCCTCACTTGCAAAAACTGTATATTCTTTCTCTTTAAAGGGAAAGTAGAAGTATATGCATATGAAGAAACAATTGAAATATATAATTCCAGCCAGGCTGCTTTATTCACAAAATGCTAGAACAACAACAAACCAGGATTAAAAAACACAAGTCTCTGCCAGTCCTATATAGTAATTCTCATAAGACTTTAGGGATGCACTTGGAGAAGGCAAAGCAATCTACTTCAGGTTACTTTGTTAATTATTGCATTCAACTATCAAGCTTTATGAATTTTAATGTTTTTATTCATTTTGTCCTCATGCATGGGAATAAATATGGTTGCAAGGGATTATCTACCATATTATGTTTGATTAAGTGCTACCGTAATCCCTTGTCTTTCACTTAAAAAAAAAAAAAAGACTGTATCCCCTCAGGCCCAGGGTGAGCAGGAATGGCTTCTGAGTCTGATATAACTATTAATGTTGGCTCATACCTTACTCCTTGAATAGCCCCACTGAAGTCAAGTCAATGGGGCTACTTGTGGAATAAGGTATTAGAAGCTGGTTCATTGAAGTCAATGACATAATTCTCATAGCCTTTACCAAGAACAGCATGTCTTTTCTTGAATGAAGAATTTTATGTTAGTTTTCATACAAACCAGGCTTGCAAAAGTATCATAGAAATGTACCAGACCAGGGACAAAATTTACTCACCTGACCTTTTAAAAAATTATTTAATGATTTTTGGTATTTTAGTCATATATACAAAACAATAATTTACTTGCTCTGGGCAAAACGAGTAGCATTTTTCAAAGCTCAGATAGACACAAGTAAAAGAAATAATATAGTTGGCCCTATCCTGTCCCTCATCCCACTCCCCCAGATTGTAAGAGTGGATGATCCCCAAGTGCAGGACATGCAGAGGGATTCCACACTGCCTAAGTGTTGTGGCAGCAGTCAACGGGTGAAGTCGTGGCTAGTGGGTCTGAGATTTTGCAGATTCACTGACCAATCCTGGGTGTACTGGGAGCAAAGTGGCTGCTATTGCAACCTATGGGCTGAAAGAGCCTTTCAAGTGGTGCTCTGTGCACTAGCAGTTAAGGACCAAGGACACCCCCTTAAGCTGGCTTTGAGCAAGGGTCCAGGATTTGGCTCCTGAAAATAAAGCAAATCCTGAAATAAAATAAAGTGCAAATATTAAAGAAGAAAGAAATGAGAGTGAGAGAGGAAGATATAAAGAAAAAAAATAAAACAAGGAGGAACAATGGCTACATAATATGCCGCTATCTACTAGCTGGTCACATCACATATTTTCAAATACTAATAAGAGGAACTTGGCATAAGAAATAGTCACAATGAGAACATGACAAATAAGGCATAAATTACAAGACTAACTAAGATGAGAATACGAATCGTTAAAACTCTACAAAGGCAGACCAGATGTCTTCACATATATTAAGCTGTTCATTCCATTGACAGGAAATCCTTTCATAGAACCAGACATTCTCTACGATTACAATACAAGCTCACTATATATTCAACAGAGTTGCAGACTTCCACTTCTGAAGGGAGGGATTTGTATGGTGTCTGGCAATGCTAGAAGTAATAACACAGTACGGTGTTAATCTGACCATGTTTCCATTCTAACCTAAAACAAATAGCAGTGAATTCTGAGTGTTGTATTGATTCTGATGGCCTGATCCGCCACTGTGCTATTCTAGTTTTATGGGAGTTAAAAGCCTCTTTATAACTTCCAACAAACAGACCTTAATTGGCACACAGACCCTCACCAGCTGGAGCAATATTCCATTTCTACCCCCCCCCCCCTTCCAACATATTTCCAGTGGGCCATATTCTCATCTCACCTATACCTATACAAGGGCTCAGTCCTATTCCTACTGTAGCCAATAGGATCATGTCCATTGACTTCAATGGAGTGGGTTTGGGACATAGATTTATACAGGTATAACTAAGATATAAATCCGGTTCTGAATGTCTCTCTGAAACCAGATTTACATTTGTGTAACTCCACTGACTTCAGTGGAGTTACTCCTCTCTTAGACCAATGTAAGTGAAGAGAATCAGGCCCAATACCTTTTAACCTAAGTTTCCTAGAGGTCTGGTTAAGTCAAAACAGGATTGCTACTGAATCAGTATAAACCTTAGTTCTGAAGTGGATTTACTTCGGTTATGACTAGCTTCCGCAAAAGTGTATAAGAATTAAAGCTCAGCTTCTTCATAGAGAGAAAACACTAGAAAATCTAAGAAAACACAAACGCAGGCCTTGTGGAACTCACCTTACAGGAACAGACAGAGCACCTATCTTCCTTCAGTGTCCACACCTGACCATTCCGCTTCAAGCCACCTTCGTGTGGACAGTCACCAGTGCAAGACGGTCCTGAGGGACACAGACAGTCAAAACCTCCCTCCAAGTTCACACAGGCTGAATCGTTCCAACAGGTGTGGGTCCTTAAGGCACATTCATCAATATCTGCAAAACACAGCCAGTTTATAGTGCTAATCTTGGTTTCAAGTGAGAAATTGTACCATGGAATTTGTTATTGAATAGATACTGCTTGTCTGTCTTGGTGGTGCGAGAGTATGAAACACAGAATTTCACCTGTACCGTATGCTTAATTGTAAAAGCTGACATTCCTACTGGGGCTAAATAGCAATGACAAACTTCATCGGCCAGGCAAGGTGTAAAGTGATCTCCCAGTGATCAGGAGCAAGTGGACAATTAGAGTGACTCTGCAATTAGGCCACATTCTGTTCTGAGTTTTAGACTGAATTAGAAAGACACAATTCTTCATAAACTCCAAGCATGATCTAAGCTTCCCCCTACTAAAGGCAATCAATCACAGTCTTTACCCACTGAGGAGGAGGAGGAGGAGGAAGGGAATAAAAGGAAAGAAATCAAAGGTACTTTATATAGAAAAGAAATCCTAGAGCTCCCAAGCTATACAAAGCCACGCAGTAAAAGCAAGTTTGAGGAAGGCACCAGGGAATTTAGCATAAACAAAATCTGGAGAAAGCATCTACTTTTCATAGATGACTTTAAACTACCAAACTTAATGCTGGAGGAGAAGTGAAATATTGTATCCAATTGAAATTGCTGGGGACATGCTGATAGACAGAATGTAATTATTCCAAGTTGGAATGTGGCCAGGAGATCTCTTGGAGACAAGGCTATGAGATCTTTGAGTTAAGTGCAATCTGGAAAATAGGCATGTTTCTCCAGCAGATCTTTCGAGCAGTATTTAAGAAGATATGGACAGAATTTCCAGCTAAAATGCAATTGAATAGATTACCCCTGTTTTCATACTGTATATAACTGCCAAAAGCTTAACCACATTGCAGCACAAAGTTTTGGATTTGGATGAGATGAAGCATTTTATATACATATACATATGAAATACATTTTGTGTGTGTGTGTGTATATATATATATATATATACACACACACACACAAGTAAATGTGAAAATATGAATGGGAATAGATGATCAAATCTTACACAGTGCTTTTTTCATCCTGAAGAATTCTAAAGCTCGTTTGTATAAAACTTTACATAACACACCGTAGAATCACTACACTTACCAGTTGAAGCAGCTACTTCTGGGCTGAAATATGGCAACTGTTTAATTTCATGCAGCACCACTACACAAGAGTTTAGGGAAAGAAGTGAATGATATAATATGCATTTGAAACTGCTGAGGGGATTTATGTAAGTAACCTAACCTAATCTAGAATTTGGCCAGGATAATAGGGCTAATGAAGATACTTCTGTGGCAAGTACCATCTGATCTTTAATGATCTCCACAAGCAGTCAGGACCCTGGTTTACATTTTATCCCAGAGAAGCATTTCTATAAGCATGGTATCCTCTCAAACACAAAGGGTACAGAGCTAGTTCTAACTCAGAAATTAGACTGTTATCTACTCCATCGCCAACAGTACTTCCTATATCAACCTGGTTTTCTTTTGAGTAAAACCTTCCCCAGAGAGGAACAGTGATCTAGTGGTTAGGAAACTAGCCTAGGATTTGGCAGACTGGGTTCAATTCCCTGCTCTGCCACAGACTTCCTTTGTGACCTTGGGCAAGTCAGTTAGACCTTCTGGTCCCCATCTCTAAGTAGTCCTTTCCTACCTCATAGGGGTGTTATGAAGATAAAAAAGGTGAAGCAGAGAGTGAGTCATGCCTCAGAGGGGTGTCTCTAAGGCTATGTCTACACTGGCAATTGAACAATAAAACTTTTGTCGTTCAGAGGTGTTAACCCCCACCCCACCCCTGAAGGCAAAAGTTTTTCCGGTGACAAGTGCCAGTGTGAACAGTGCTCTGTTGGCTGGAGCGCTCTCCTGCCAACAATGCAAACGCCGCTCTTTGGGGGTGGAAGTTTTTTGGTGGCAGGAGAGCCGACAAACAGCAGCTACACTGCACGATTTCTAGCGGCAGGGCTTTAGCGACACAACCATGTCGCTAAAAGCTGTGTAGTGTAGACAGAGCCTGGTATGGCAACACCCATTTTTTCATGTTCTCTGTGTGTGTATATATATATCTTTCTACTGTATTTTCCACTGCATGCATCCGATTTTAGCCCATGAAAGCTTAAGCTCAATAAATTTGTTAGTCTCTAAGGTGCCACAAGTACTCCTGTTCTTCTTGCTCAGAAGTGTTTCTAATGGCACAATTCAGCCTTTAGACTTCCCTGGCACTGATTTATTTTGCTGCGTTATCTCTGACAAAGCAACTAGTTATAATTTGACTTTTTGGGGGGAGTATCTCCATGTACCCACCCTTACCCTCCTTAGTGTTCTCCCCAATCTTCATATAATAAAGGACACCACCTGGAAGAGCCACTACAGGTGATGGAAAAGGGGCTTTATGAATGAAAAACAAATCTTGTGTCCCATTACTTCTCAGGTGACAGAGTACCAGGAAAAGAAAAAGACAAAAGGACAAGAAAAAAACAAAAACAAATTGTGACATAAATTGGGCCATGAATAAGCTGATACTGAATCAGTGATTTCAATGGAAGACAATAACCAATTAGCTACAATGAGTCTAAGAGCATTCTTGAAAAAACCTCTCTTCTACTTGTCTCTTCAGTGCTTGACCTTGTATTTTGTCTTGAAAACAAATGTGACATACTCTTTGCCTTTGGTGATTTCACATTTAATAGATGCAAGCATTGTCAATATTTTCTTCCCCACAATGTTAAGACCTCCCTGAATAGCATATTATATATATATATATATATATATATATATATATATATATATATATATATATATATATATATATATATATAATATGCAGCAGGATTAGAGTGCAGATTAGAAGAGTAGCTTTTACTGTTCAAAACTAAAAGGATTTCACAGATGAATATAGAGCCATATTGCCTACAGAGTTCCATGTAATTGCTTTACTTATGACACAGAAATCTAATTCTGCTTCCGTGCAATTTAACAGATTTATGGAAAGCCAGATGTTAGCAATTATGGAAACTGACATTATTCATATTCTCAGTACTACAGACCTGTTTGCACTGAACAAAGCCAACTTAATCTATTATATATATCCAAAAGGGAAGAAGTACCCTATTTACATATTGCAACTGTTGTTCTCTGCTGAGTGCACACAAAGACGATACCCTACCGAGAGTTGCCCAAACTAGCAAGCAGGCCATTCATGATAAAAGAACCAATCAAGCAAAAGCCAAGCAACATATTTTCTACGCAAATCTCTAATCACTGCTCAGTTCATTTTTCTTTCTTAATGCAAATGATGGTTCCCTATTATTTTATTGCATTTATTATTTAAATATTTTAGTCATTAATCAAATATAAAAAGCTTAGAAGTTGCATCCATTCGATAGCTGAACTTTTAATAGAACTAATTTTCTCAGAACATCCCTGTGGCAGTTTTCTCTCTTTGTGGACTGTGTTTCTGAGCATCTGAATAAACCATCCACATTGCCAATAACTTCAGAA
Organism: Emys orbicularis; assembly: GCF_028017835.1. NCBI lineage: Eukaryota > Metazoa > Chordata > Testudines > Emydidae > Emys > Emys orbicularis. Next base: position 88,946,626 of record NC_088686.1, on the reverse strand, counting down.
AAAAAAAGTTTAAGCTTAATTTGATATTCTCCTTTTTGCACCACTGGACATTAAATTGTGAGCGTTTTGTAAACAGATTAAGGGCCTGATTCCAATCTCACTTATCTCAATAGAGCTATTCCATTATAAATGAGAGCAAATTGAATTACTCAGGTATAAATGAGTAATTGAATACATAGTAAAAGAACATGGAGAATCAATTTTAAAATATGGAAGAAAATAATCCATATTTACCACTAAATGATCTTACAAGAGTGGCTTTGCTGGGATAGCCACAGGAAAGTGGACTGAATTCTCCATTATAGTGAATTGGCTCTGCCTTGGATATTGCAGCAATTTAAAGTCATTTTATGATGTCCAAGTGATACTAGGCTCAAATAATTTGTTGAGTGACAATGCTGTCAAAAAGTTAGCCCAATTTACAGACCTAAATATTCCAATATAGAACTTCAAGTATGTGAATTTGAAATTAAGTGATAAAAATGATATCACAGTCTCATATATCATCTCCATCATTATCACAGAAATCCTAGCTTGACTTAAATTGAGAATATCTGATAAATGCCAACATATCACCACCCACTTGGTGAAACCAACTGCTATTTTCTCTGTTATCAGCCATAAAGGTTCTGGGAAGGGGATCAGTTAGAGTTGAGAACTCTGTTAATTATGCATGAGGCATTGCTGTGCAAAAGCTGCTCTTTCCCAGCCATAGCAGCTCTATGTGGTGGTACTGAAGGAAAAAATTGTTTGTTAATAAAGCTAGGCAGCTATGATTGAAGAGGCAGGTACTATATACAAAGCAGCAAGCCTGCTTAGCCCCTTTCTGATTAGAACAACACTAGCAGTTATCTTCACTTCTTGGGACAAATTCATTGAGGGTCCACTGAAGGAAGTGAGATTAATTTAACTCCCATCTTTCTCCTCTGGATATGTCTAATTCATTTACAGAAAACACATGAGGCCTGATTAAGCAGTATCTCTCACAGATTTCAATGGGAGAACTTGTGGAGTAAGTTACTACTCAATATGAGTAAGGGTGGCACAATCACTGCTCCCCTCAACAAATGCACATAATGCCAAATTGAGATAGCATGGGAATAGATCCTTCAGTGGCTTGCTTGCTTGCAATCTTTGTATTAGATTGTCCACAAGGACACAACCTATGTTAAGGGGTGGCAAGAGTACTGCAGAGAACTAATGACCGTCAGAAATGTCACCACCTTCTACTCCAAATGCAAGCCACGCTTCTTTGACCTTGCCTTCTCTAACTTAAACACATAGGAACATTACTTTTAAAACAAATAAACTCCAACCAAAACAAAACAGTCCACTGTACACATAATTGTCCCTAAGGGGAGAGGATGAGAGAGAGAATGAACCATGTGTGACAGATGTTTGTCACAGGGTTGCATGAATGTTTCTGAGGATACTATAGTGAGGAGGGCATATTAAGAACATATATAGATTAGGGAAGGATTCATTTATCAAAAAATGCAATTTCCGCCAGCTTCCCTCTTCCTTTAATGCAGATGTAATTTGCCTCAGGTATTACAAAAGTTCCCATGGCCATTGTATTGTGGAAGGATGTGAACATCTAAAAGATAATAAGGTGGTAAGTAACAGTCAGCATGGATTTGTCAAGAACAAATCATGTCAAATTAACCTAATAGCTTTATTTGACCAGGTAACAAGCCTTGTGGATGGGGGGAAGCAATAGATGTGGTATATCTTGACTTTAGTAAGGCTTTTGATACTGTCTCCCATGACCTTCTCATACACAAACTAGGGAAATACAACCTAGATGAAGCTACTATAAGATGGGTGCATAACTGGTTAAAAAGCATTCCCAGAGAGTAGTTTTCAGTGGCTCACAGTCAAGATGGAAGGGTGTACCAAGTGAAGTCCCACTGGGATCAGTTCTGGGTCTGGTTCTGTTCAATATCTTCATCAACTATTTAGAAAATGGCATAGAGAATACAGTTATAAAGTTTGTGGATGATACCAAGCTGGGAGGGATTTCAAGTGCTTTAGAGGATAGGATTAAAATTCAAAACGATCTAGACAAACTAGAGAAATGATTAGAAGTAAACAGGATGAAATTCAACAAGGACAAATGCAAAGTACTCCACTTAGGAAGGAACAATCAATTGCACTCCTACAAAATGGGAAATGACTGCTTACGAAGGAGTACTACAGAAAGGGATCTGGGGGTCATAGTAGATCACAAGCTAAATGAGAGTCAACAGTGTAACACTGTTGCAAAAAAAAGCAAACATCATTCTGGGCTGTATTAGCAGGAGTGTTGTAAGCAAGACACGAGAAGTAATTCTTCTGCTCTACTCCATGCTGATTGGGCCTCAGCTGGAGTGTTATGTTCAGTTCTGGGTGCCACATTTGAGGAAAGATGTGGACAAATTGGAGAAAATCCAGGGAAGAGCAACAAAAATGATTAAACGTCTAGAAAATATGTACCTATGAGGGAAGACTGAAAAAAATGGGTTTGTTTAGTCTGGAGAAGAGAAGACAGAGGGAACACGATAACAGTTTTCAAGTACATAAAAGGTTGTTACAAGGAGGAGGGAGAAAAATTATTCTCCTTAACCTCTGAAGATAGGACAAGAAGCAATGGGCTTAAACTGCAGCAAGGGCAGTTTAGGTTGGACATTTGGAAAATCTTCCCGTCAGGGTAGTTAAGCATGGGAATAAATCACCTTGGGAGGTTGTAGAATATCCATCATTGGATATTTTTAAGAGCACATTAGACAAACACTTGTCAGGGATGGTCTAGATAATACTTAGTCCTGCCATGAGTGCAGGAGACTGGACTAGATGACCTCTCAAGGTCCCTTCCAGTCCTACGATTCTATGAATATACACACCAACACAAGTTCATTAGCTTGTTTTCATTGAAATATTAAACTGATCCCTTGCCACCAAACTTCAATTTTCATTTTTTTCTATAGCATCTTGCAATGTGTGCATGTGAGTAGCGCAATACGGTACTCTGATATCATGATAAACTGTTGCAGAAAAAAAAACCCTACTAGAGTGCTAATTTCAACTTCTATAGTCCATTAAGACACTAAAATATAATCTGATGTAACAAATGTATGTACAAGTTAAAGCTGAACACTGTTCTGACCAAATTATTTTTCACAAGAAATTTGTCACTTTAGCACTTTATTTGCTATTCTTTTAAATCAAAATTAATGGAAGGTGCTTGTGGTTTAAAAGGGAATAACAAAAAAGATCCATTTTTACTCAGAAAAACTTTTTATCACTTTTATCCATAAAGGCATAACAGCCTATTAAAAGAACAGTGTCAAGTATGTTAGGTTCAGAATGTAGGTTTTGCTTTAAAAATTCCTTATACAAATCCAGAGATGACTAAAAGTGCTTACTTAAAAATCAATCTAAGGGCAGGGTTTTTTTTAGTGCATGAGAACTAACCAGAAAAAGTAACTGTGAACAGAAAGTATGCATGACATCCATAAAGGAAACAAACAGAATAACTGTTTGAAAAGTATAGCAGATTTTTAAAATTCTTTCAGTCTTTCAATTTAAGGTCTTATTGCACCAGAAGTAAACACATGGGGTCTTATTTACAGGTGAGCCTTGGCTCCTTATTATCAGTCTGGTGGTACAGAGCAGCTATAAAACCCTCCAAAAAAAACCTCACTTCTTTTTACCCACGAAAGCTTATGCCCAAATAAATCTGTTAGTCTTTAAGGTGCCACCAGACTCCTTGTTGTTTTTGTAGATACAGTCTAACACGGCTACCCCCTGATATAAAACCCTCCCTCCATCCAGTCCTCCCACATAGGGGAATTCTCCAGTTGCTCAAGCCACTATATGGGCTGTCCCAAGGATGTGGATGGGGCAACCCTAAGTCCTGGCAATCTCCAGTTGCTGGAACAAACCCTGGCCATTGGCAGTCAGTACAAAATACAATAGCTTGAGGTTGCTTTACTTTACCCTGGGGGACTTGCTCAGGTAGCAAGCATGAAGGTGTCATCCTGGCTTATAGCCATGTTTGCTTCCATACCAGTCTTGAAACAAGCAAAGCTTGGCCAGAGTACAGAATCTACTCTGTGAATTTTGTCATGGAAGTGTCTCTTTAAGGAATTTTGAGATAGATACATGTAAGATACAAAACTTGCCTAACAAAACACTTCTGTTTCAGCTCTTGTTGTGAAAAGTGCCATTGGTTCAAATGGGATTTAAATCATGAGTTCCACCCAACCCTCAAGCAGGTTTTCCTTAGCTATTCTATATTCTACTAAGAAATTCCTACAGTAAGGTGATTGATTATTCAGGAGTCAGGTAGCTGGTGCTAAATGTATGGTAATGCTAAGGCACTTCAGATACTGAAAAAGAAAGTAGACAAATGAAGCTTGCTTCTGAGATTTTATGGAGGTTAAGTGACAATCTTGTGATAGCATCAGGAGTACTGAGGGATAAGTTAGCCTCAGTGAATGTGTGAGAGGTTGTCTCTTGATATTTATGAAGTGAGCTATGGTTATTCATAGTTTACCTGCAGCAGATATGGGCTCCGATATTACAAGCATGAATAAATTAAGTTGGTACAATAGATAAGAGCAATGACAATACAGTAAGTTCTAGAGGTTTTCCTTGGATATCTCTTCGGCTTATTGTTTTTGTATCTGGTTCAAACCCACCCATCTAACAGTAAAGAAGTGACAGAAGAGCAATTCATTATGTGGGAGGATTTTCAAAAGAAATCTTTTGCAGAGAAAGCTTTTTTTCTTCTTTTGTTTTCAAATCTACACAGTGGCTAAGAGACAATGCTGTCGCATGCTATACATTAGAGCTATATTAATCAAATTTCAAACCCTGGATTTGAAGCATTCTTGCACCCAGAATATGCTAAATTCTGACAAACATGAGTTGAGATTTCTCTTAGAGCTGGAAAGCCAGTGATTCTTCCTGTTCCCTAGATGGTCTCCCTCATTTTAACACAAGCCATCCTATCGCTACAGCAAGGCCTGGCTCACACACCCCTTTAAGATTAAAATGACAGAATCCTGCAGTGTTCTGGTACAGTGAGTAGGTGCATTGGGCTTTCCTAGGAGGTTGGAATTTATTCTGCTCAAACATGCAAGGGACCTGCTACAGGGGTTGGGTTGCTTCCAATGCTTGCAAAACAAATTGCAAGAGTGAGGCTCTGAACCACTTCAGGAAGTGAGTGTTTCAGGCTTTGAGCAGCCTTGCACTGCTGAGCAGCATTTTATGTACAGAGAATTGGGTAAAGATTAATCTGTATGGACTGGACTAATATCTTTTTATCTGTCTCCAATAGACAGGTGTATGTGGCCTGACAGGAATATGTTTCATTTAGTATAAGATCACCAGGATACAGTGTTGTCCTTGATTCACGTTTCCTTGTTTTGGTGGTGGTAACAACAGAGGTTGCCATTAAGAAGTCAACATTTACATACACTTGCCAGACAGCAGCATCTGATAGGTACTTAGAATAGGGAAATAGTGAAAGATCTCAAATACTTGTGTGTAGTAACCACTAAATGGCAAAACACACACAATATATCACATGAACATTCTTAACTCTCTGAATGGCCTTTCCATTAGTAAAGACCAGAAAGTAGAAGGTTTCCTACTTGTATAACTGCAGGATTTTTGATTGGGGAAATAAAACAGCCCATCTGCTTTGATTTCCACAATGAACTCTGAAAACAACACACAAAAGCAGCCATCATTTGCCCTGAACATGGTATTATAAAAGGCATATAATATCATGCACATACTGGAACTAAAAATAAACTCTCCAATTCTGAGCTCCTTGCTGGTAGCCACCATTTTGTTAAAGTGACATCATTTGTGAGAATATCAGGATGGAAACATATTCCATTTTAATACTGACTTGGGTTGAACTCTTAAGTTACCCTGTAAAATCCAAACATAGCAGAAATTATGGATTTCTTCTGTGTTTCTGGATCAGAAGACAGATAACCCACTCAAGAGATGGCTCAGCTCCATGGCCATCTGTCTACTACCATGAGGGAGGGGAGAGCAGAATAGAGAGCCCACACAGAGCAGATCCATAACTGCAAATCCCCAAAAGGAGTTTTAAGCAGCAACAAGCAATCTCCACTACTTCCCAATATTTAGCAGTAGCACTGGCTGTGCACCAGGTACTGTCTGTTGGGGCTGAGGAATCCTTCCTTCTGCACTGTGAATTTTGAGTGAACTTTACTAAAGAAAAATTCTTGGGCTACACTCTGTTCTCCAGGATTTGGCCCTCAGTGTTGCATCCAACACTGTTTATTCAACAGACTATTATTACTATTACTATTGATGTAATAGGCATCACAGAAACTTGTTGGAATGATGATAATCAATGGGACATGGAAATACTGGGGTAAAAAATATATAGGACTGATAGAGTAGGTCACGCAGATGGAGTAGCACTATACGTGAAAGAAAGTATAGTGTCAAATATAGTAAAAATCTTAAATGAATCAAACAGTACTATAAAATCTCTATGGATAGAAATTCCATGCTTGAATAATAAGAATATAGCAATAGGAATATACAACCAACCACCTGACCAGAATGGTGATGGTGACTGTGAAATACTCAGGGAGATTAGAGATGCTAACCCCCCCCCACCCCCCAGAAAACCCAATAATAAGGGAGGATTTTCAACTATGCCCATGTTGAATGTCACATCAGGATGGGATGCAGATATAACATTTCTAGACACCATTAATGACTGCTTCATGGAACAGCTAGTCCTGGACTCACAATAGAAGAAGCAATATTGATTTAGTCCTAAATGGAGCAAGGATCTGCTCCAATATTCCAAAAGAGATTAATAAAGCTGAACTGGTTGGGAATAGTGACTGTAATTAAATTTAACATCCTTGTAGGGGGGAAAATACAAAATAAACCTACCAGAGTAGTGGTTAATTTCAAAAAGGGAAACTACACAATAAATGTGGAACAGTCATGAGAAGTGCCTGCATGCTGCATCGAATGATTTTAAAAACCATAATAGAGGCTCAAACTAATGGTATTCCCCAAATAAAAACTAAACAATAAGAGCAGCAAAAAAATGCCATGATGGCTAAACCACCACATAAAAGAAGCAGTTAGTGGCAAAAGGCATCCTTAAAAAATTGGAAGTCAAATCCTAGTGAGGAAAATAGAAAGGAGCATAAACTCTGCCAAGAAAAGTATAATTAGGCCAAAAAAGAATTTGAAGAGCAACTAGCAAAAGACACAAAAACTAACAGCAGGAAATAGTTAAGTACATGAGAAGCAGGAAGCCTGCAAATCCATCAGTGGGGCTATTAGATGATAAAAGTGCTAAAGGGGCACTCAAGGAAGACAAGGCCATTGGGGAGAAGCTAAATGAATTCTTTGCATCAGTCTTCACTGCAGGGAATGTGAGGTTCCCACACCTGATACACCTGATATTTTTAGGTGGCAAATCTGAGGAACTGTCCCAGACTGACATGTTGATAGAGGTGGTTTTGGAATATACTGATACACCTCTACCTCGATATAACGCTGTCCTCGGGAGCCAAAAAATCTTACCGCGTTATAGGTGAAACCGCGTTATATTGAACTTGCTTTGATCCACCAGAGTGCGCAGCCTGCCCCACCCCCGGAGCACTGCTTTACCACGTTATATCCGAATTCGTGTTATATTGGGTCACGTTATATTGAGGTAGAGGTGTAAATTAAACAGTAATAAGATGATAGTCCCAGACGATATCAACATAAGAATTCTGAAGGAACTGAGATATGAAATTGTAGCACTACTAACCATGGTATGTAACTTATTGCTTAAATCAGCCCCTGTATCAGATAACTAAAGGATAGCTAATGTAATGCAGATTTTAAAAAAAGGTTACAGAGGTGTTCCTGGCAATTACAGGCAGGTAAGCCTAACTTCAGTACCTGGCAAATCGGTTGACACTATAGTAAAGAACAGAATTATCACACACAGAGATGAACATGATATGCTGGGAAAGAGTAAACATAGCTTTTGTAATGGGAAATCATGCCTCATCATCTATTAGAATTCTTTGAAGGGGTTAACAAACATATGGACAAGGGTGATACCATGGATATAGCATACTTGGACTTTCAGAAAGCTTTTGACAATGTCCCACATCAAAGGCTCTTAAGTGAAATAATCAGATATGGGATGAGAGGGAAGGTTCTCTCATGGATCAGTAATTAGTTAAAAGTTAGGAAACAAAGGGTAGGAATAAATGGCCAGTTTTTAAAGTACAGAGCAGTAAATAGCATGGTCCCCAAAGATCTGCATGGGGACCTGTGATGTTCAACATATTCATAAATTATGTGAAAAAGGGGGTCAACAATGAGGTGGCAAACTTTGCAGATGATACGTTACTCAAGATAGTGAAGTCCAAAGCTGACTGTGAAGAGCCAAAAAGGAATCTCACAAATCTTATTGACTGGAAAAGAAAATGACAGATGAAATTCAATGTTCATAAATGCAAAGTAATGCGCACATTGGAAAACATAATCCCGAGTATACATATAAAATGGTGGGGTCTAAATTAGCTGTTACCACTCGAGAAAGATCTTGGAGCCATCGTGGATAGTTTTCTGAAAACATCTGCTCAGTGTGCAGCGGCAGTCAAAAAAGCTAACAATGTTAGAAAACATTAGGAAAAGGATAGATAAGAAGACAGAAAATATCATAATGCCACTATATAAATCAATGAAATACCCACATCTTGAATACTTCATGCAGTTTTGGTTGCCCCATCTCAAAAAAGATTAGAATTGGAAAAAGTACAGAGAAGGGCAAAAAACAAACAAACAAAAAACAAACAAACAAACCAAGAATGATGAGGGGTATGGAACTGCTTTCATATGAGGAAAGATTAAAAAGATTGGGACTGCTCAATTTAGAAAAGAGATGACTAAGGGGGGATTATGATAGAAGTCTATAAAATCATGAATGGTTTGGAAAAAGTGAATAGGGAGTTTTTATTTACCCCTTCACATAACGCAAGAACTAGGAGTCATCCGATGAAATTAATAGGCAGCAGGTTTAAAACAAACATAAGGAAGTACTTCTTCACACAACGCACGATCAACCTGTGGAACTTGTTGCCAACAGATATTGCGGAAGCCAAAAATATACCTGGGTTCAAAAAAGAATAGGTCCATCAATGATTATTAGTTAAGATGATCAGGGACGCAATCATATGGTATGGTTGTCCCTCAATCTCTGACTGCCAGAAGCTGACATTAAGGGATGGATTATGCAATAATTGCCCTGTTCTGGTCATTCCCTCTGAAGCATCTGATACTTGCCACTGTTGGAAGACAGAATACTGAACTAGATGGACCTTGAGTCTGACCCAGTATGGCCATTCTTAGATTCTTATGTTCTTAGACTAATCACAAAATATTTAAACACTGGGCCAAATTCATCCCTGGAGTAACTCCACTGTGATTTTGGCCCACAATTTCTCATGCACATGGGACTGTAAAGCAAAGACAGTTGCTATGCAGATGAAACCTCTCTCATCTAGAATAAATAGCTCAATGACTCTGGCCTTGACTCTAAATACTTTATCATGGAAATAAACTTTATAAAGTGGTTCAAATCAGTGTTCAGGTAACATGGCTATAGTTTATCTTCAGCTTGAATGTGCTTGTAACATCCATGTTTCATTCATAGTATAATAATATTTTTTAAAAGAATTTAACAGTTTAATCTTTAAATGATCTACTTGAATAGCAGAATTCTCTGTTTAATTTCTAACTGTTAAACCAGTATAAAAGATTATCAGAAACTGGTTTGCTCTCTTTGGCTGTGGTGCTCAGCAGCAGATGGCTCAGAAAAGCTATTTAATTAAAAAAATCCCATCGATTTCACATTCCATTTACTGCTTACACATGGTGAGAAAAATGTCTCACCTCGTGAACTTCCAACACACTGTGCAGGTCAAAACGAGGGCAGTTTGCTTTGAAGAAAGCACACTGCTCTTCAATCTTCTAAGTATATCATGGAATGTAACATTTTGGGCTCAGTTCTGCCCTTACTACATGAGCACAACTCCCATCATCTGCAACTCGGACTACTGACTTTAGCAGGTAGTGCACCCATCTATAAAAGAGGAAATTGGACAATGCAAAATTGTGACAACACTGGACTAAATACATTCTTGGTGTAGACTGTAGACAGTGGAATTACAATCATGGTTTGGTCCAAGGCCTTTATTACATTTGTTACCAGTGCTTACACAGCAGGATGGTAGGCATCTCTGAAATATCTGAGACAGGCAGGCATGAAGGAACTCTGTCCTTTATGCTTAGTACTCTTTGGGACCTTTTGGGGTTATTTCATGTTGCTTTACTTTGTGATAAAATTAGACTCTCTGACACTCCTTTTACAATACTTAAATAAATAGAGCAGAATTTTAAATATCTAAGAATATGTTTGAGTATAAATGACTTTCATGTGGAATTGTATCTATTAAACCATGAAATGCTGTGAAATTCATTATTTTTGACACAACCACCCTCATGAAATTGACCATTGGGAATTTATGTACATACATTGCCTGGTAGCAAGAGTCTGTTTAGGACAAAGCATAAAAAGCTAATATAATTTTGTTGGACAGTCTATAAAGTATTGCTTTTGAATGTTAATTGTAGATTTTTCTCTTAAATTATAGGCCCAGTCTTCCATCAAACTTCCACTAACTTTACTTAGCACAAAATCAGGCCTTAATTGGCTAATTTTTTTCTCAATGGACAACTGAAATTTACAATTTCTCATTTTTTATTAGTAGGGAGAACCTTCTCACTTGTGTATACAAAACAAAACCTCAAAATGCATTTACAGTGCAAAATAAAGTTTTTCATGGTAAATATATAGCATTGTCACAAATATCACCTTTATGGAAAACTCTCACAGAATTGAATAGGGATGAAATCAACAGAATTCTAAAGAAATCAAACAGAATTCTAAGAAGCTAATCTAAATCTCTCCTTTCTAAAGATTTTAAACCAAATGATAAAATTTAAAAGAGATATTATATCCCTGTTATAGAATTATATAGACAGGTTTAAAAGTTCTGTAAAGAAGATGTAATTCTCTATTAAATCTATCAGACTTTTCCGTAAAGGCAGAATTTTAAAATGAATATTACTTTAGCACCTTCAAATTTAACATTTATCTATGGAATCTGGACGGATTCTGATCTAATTTACACAATGGGAAGAAACTGCACTGAAATCACTGGTTTCTATAGGCGTAAAGAGTGGCACAAGGGCCTAAACCTGCTCCCATTGGAAGTCAAGGGCAAACTCCCATGGATGTCAATGGTGCTGAATCAGGCCAGAGATCAGACTCAAACTAGCATCTTTTCCATTGAATCAGAGAGGAAATATACAGAATCTACATCATTTTGAAAGAACACAGTCCACACATACAGCCAAACCAGAGTCCTGGGGCCACCAGGAGGAAAGGAGATGCAGAGTTTGCTCAGCATGCATATCTCCTCATGTGGAACTTCCACCAGTATGAAAGATGTGAGCAAATCTCTGAGGGAGAGACAATGAGTGTAATTGGGAACTCGGGGTGGCTACACAGGAAAGTGAGTGGGTGCTGAAACTGAGCATCAAGGGGTTGAAGAGCCTGATGAGAGACAAGGGAGGGTAGAAATCAGAATGAGAGATAGTAGATTGAAAGCTGAAGGCACTGGAGGGGCATGCAGAGTGGAGATGATCCGGAACCTGAGCATATAGAAGCTGGATGTGGATGTGATATATCTTGACTTTAGCAAAGCTCTTAATATGGTCTCCCACAGTATTCTTGCCAGCAAGTTAAAGAAGTTTGGATTGGATGAATGGACTATAAGGTGGATGGAAAGCTGGCTAGATTGTCGGGTTCAATGGATAGTGATCAACAGCTTGATGTTTAGTTGGCAGCCGGTATCAAGCGGAGTGCCCCAAGGGGTCAGTTTTGTTCAACATCTTTATTAATGATCTGGATGATGGCATGAGTTGCACCCTCAGCAAGTTCATAGATGACACTAAGCTGGGGGGAGAGGTAGATATGCTGGAGGGTAGGGATAGGGTCCAGAGTGACCTAGACAAATTGGAGGATTGGGCCAAAAGAAATCTAATGAGGTTCAACAAAGACAAGTGCAGAGTCCTGCACTTAGGAAGGAAGAATCACATACAGGTCGGGGACTGACTGGCTAAGCAGCAGTTCTGCAGAAAAGGACCTGGGAATTATAGTGGACGAGAAGCTGAATATGAGTCAGCAGTGTGCCCTTGTTGCCAAGAAGGCCAATGGCATATTGGGCTGTATTAGTAGGAGCATTGTCAGCAGATCGAGGGAAGTGATTATTCCCCTCTATTCAACACTGGTGAGGCCACACCTGGAGTATTGCGTCCAGTTTTGGTCCCCACACTACAGAAGGGATGTGGACAAATTGGAGAGAGTCCAGCGGAGGGCAATGAAAATGATTAGGGGGCTGGGGCACATGACTTACGAGGAGAGGCTGAGGGAACTTGGGTTATTTAGTCTACAGAGTGAGGGGGGATTTGATAGCAGCCTTTAACTACCTGAAAGGAGGGTTCCAAAGAGGATGGAGCTAGGCTGTTCTCGTGGTGGCAGATGATAGAACAAGAAGCAATGGTCTCACGTTGCAGTAGGGGCGGTTTAGATTGGATATTAGGAAACACTATTTCACTAGGAGGGTGGTGAAGCACTGGAATGGGTTACCTAGGGAGGTGGTGGAATCTCTATCCTTAGAGGTTGTTAAGGCTTGGCTTGACAAAGCCCTGGCTGGGATGATTTAGTTGGTGCTGGTCCTGCTTTGAGCAGAGGATTAGACTAGATGACTTCCTGAGGTCTCTTCCAACCCTAATCTTCTATGACTCTATGAACTTGGGAGCAGGGCCCAAGGTGTTTATTGGGTGTGAGGTTTTTTGTGGGGAAATTGCTACAAGGAACTATAGAAACTTACATTGTAGATTTTCCTAAGAACACAGTATTCAGAAGAATGCAACATAGTAGCTGGTGTATGTGTTTCTGTCTTGCCTCCCTGTCCTTTAGCCAAGGTCTCTTCAACACACTGTCATATGGAGAGGCAGTGAAGAGTCACATCTATGGTGGTGGAAGGGAAGTAATGTGGTGACAGAAGAGGTATATCCTGCTCAATATCCGCTCTGTGGTGTTCCCACTGCTTGGCACTTTTACATGCAGTCTTGTGCCCCAGAAGTAAAGTGACCAAACCAAGTTTACACATAGCATATAAAAGTGGCAGAACCAGGACTTTATCCCTGGCATCTTGACTCCTGGTCCCCACTTTCAGCACTAGATCACAGAGCCTAACGATAGAATGGGATTCCTACAGACTTTCAAAAATGCCTTCAATCTGTGTCCTTATGACCTTGTCCTCCAAATACAGTACGTACAGCATAGAAAGCATTTGAGGCTATTTGAATAGCCCTAAAAATAAAACAAGATAAATACAAATGATAATACACAATGAATAACACTGACTTATGATTAAATGTGTTCCCAAATCTTTGTGCTGAAATCTGAAAGCGATGGTTCATATTCTGTAGCCTGTCACACTTGCAAAACAACCTACAAGGGGCCCTGTTATTTACTTATGGTGATAAATGGCTAAGGACAGTAAGTCAGACGTTTGGCCTCTGATTGTCCGTATTCCACATAACCATTCAGAAATGCAATGGTTCGGATCTCTTTTATCAATGTCTACATTGTATTACTAAGGATGCTGATGAGCTTAACAAATGGTTAGTTACATCCTAATTTTTGCCTTAAATATAATAACCATTCAGGACATGCTGTCTCAAATAGTCAGTGTATGACACCATGCAGAAGGAAAAAAAGTTCTATGCTGATCTTTGCTTACCAATACAGGATTCCCCGGAAAATGAGTAGGTTCCATTGTCATGGAAACCGCTTCTGCACTCACAGTGGTACCACCCTGGGAGGTTAACACAGCGTGAATGGTTGTGACACTCAATGATCCCCTCTGCACACTCATCAATATCTGCCTCAGAGAAAAACACAAGCCAGCCAGAAAATTAATTTCCTTTGACACCAACATTTTAGATGCTTTTTTTTTTTTTTAAGTCTTCCTTTAAAATATGGATTGTATTTTGTTATGGTTCCAAACACACAGTTGGTTCAACAACAGCAAAAACAACAAGTAGGACATCTGAAACATAAAAAGTAAATAAAATTTTTACTATAATACGTAAATAAGGTGTTTTTATTCAGAGGTAAGGAACTATTTTTTCCATGTACATAAAACATTCTGAGGAAGATTCTCAACTGAGAATTTGGCCCTGTATCTTTTTCTGAGAATCCTGAAGTATCACTGTAGAATGAAAGCTTAATGATCTAAAACAAAATATGAGATCATTCTTGCTGCTGGTGGTGTTTTAAAGTGCTGTACAGGTGGTGTACAATTATGATCCTAAGGGCCCTACTCTACCACCATTACATGGAATATTATTTAACGACAAAAGTAGTCCTACTGGGTATGATCTCAATTCCACCCGGTCTGCTTTGTACTAGTCCTCCAGAGCAGTGCAGACTTAAAATCATTGGCTCCATCCCTCTAAGATTCTCTTGGCATAGGGGAAATTTTCTGTTGGTGTAGGGCTGCTGTAGCGACTCCCATGATGCCTCTCCTGACCCCAAATATAGGTAGGATGGCCGGGCAAAAAGAATCATGGCTTGGAAGCCTCTGAGACTGGCTGATAGGTCCATGGCACTTGTCATAACTATAAAGGGAAGGGTGACAGCTCTCCTGTGTACAGTGCTATGGAATCCCTCCTAGCCAGAGACTCCAAATCCTTTTACCTGTAAAGGGTTAAGAAGCTCGGGTAACCTGGCTGACACCTGACCCCAAGGACCAATAAGGGGACAAGATACTTTCAAATCTTGGGGGGGGAAAGGCTTTTGTGTGTGTCCTTTGTTTAAGGGGTTGTTCGCTCTTGGGACTGAGAGGGACCAGACATCAATCCAGGTTCTCCCCATCTTTCTAAACAAGTCTCTCTTATTTCAAAATTGTAAGTAAAAGCCAGGCAAGGCGTCTTAGATTTACTTTGTTTTTCTCAACTTGTAAATGTACCTTTTACCAGAGTGTTTATTTTTGTTTGCTGTACTTTGAACCTAAGACAGAAGAGGGGGGTCCTCTGAGCTCTTTAAGTTTGATTACCCTGTAAAGTTATTTTCCATACTGATTTTACAGAGATGATTTTTACCTTTTTCTTTAATTAAAAGCCTTCTTTTTAAGAACCTGATTGATTTCTCCTTGTTTTAAGATCCAAAGGGGGTTTGGATCTGTGTTCACCAGGAGTTGGTGAAAGGAAAGAGGGGGGAAGGGTCAATTTCTCCTTGTTTTAAGATCCAAAAGGGGTTTGGATCTGTATTCACCAGGAGTTGGTGAAAGGAAGGAGGGGGGAAGGGTCAATTTCTCCTTATTTAAGATCCAAGGAGTTTGGATCTGTATTCACCAGGGAATTGGTGAAGGTCTCTCAAGGCTACCCAGGAAAGGGAATTAGCTTTGGGATGGTGGCAGCGGACCAGAACTAAGCTGGTAGTTAAGCTTAGAAGTCTTCATGCAGGCCCCTACATTTGTACCCTATAGTTCAAAGTAGGGATACAGCCTTGACAGCACTACTTTAACTTTCCCTGGGAACCAGACCGGGTCACTAGCTTGGTCAAGGACTGAGGAAGGCCCTCTGGGCCCTAGAGTTTGGCTGGACCAGACAGTCTGATGCAGTGTGAGCAAAGGTGATAGAAATGGTCCCTAATCAGTGTTAATAATATGCCTAATCTCCAAACTGGGCATCCCAGTACAGCCTGCAAAAGACGACAAATTTTCAGCAACTGGATTTCTGCTCTAGAGTTAATACTTGGCCACTGTACAGGACTTTATTTGTTCAACAGACTTTACAAAAATTAACTAACACCTTGCTGAAATTACAATTTTCACACTGTTTCTGTGATGAAAGTTAATACATTGTAATAGCATGTGACAGAAAGAAAAGGCAATCATATGTTTCAGCTGCAGTTATAAGATCCTCTGGAAAAGAGTGAACAAATGGCAATATACCTGTAATTTTGTAGCAGTGGAAATATACAGAAAGTTTGATTCCCTGCAGAGTTCCAGTAAACATGTGTTGCTTTTACTAAGGATTTTTCTAAACCTTCTTTAACATCATAATCTGCAACAACCTTGGCTGATTAGTGCTGGCACCTGGCTGTTGTTCTCCTTTGAGCATTTATGCAGTATATTTTGGAGGGTTATAATTAAAATTAGCAAATTAATTTTATGTTAACCTTCCAGTAATTAAGAAGCTGTTATATTTTCATGATGTTCATAAAAAATGGTTTATTCTTCTGTTTAGCCAGAACCATTTTAAAAAAATCTTGGACAGTTTTCAGCACCGCTGTAGGAGATCTTTCCAATTATAAATGAATGTCTTTTCCTCAACAAGGATGAGCTGCTTTCATCCACTGAGAATTATTCCTATCTAGTCAACAGCATATAAAACAAGAATAAAAGCTTGTATCACAAACACAATGGAAATCTGCAGACTTTGGCCTCAATTCTGCCTTGAGCATGGGTGCAGGGCTCTCACCCCTGGATCTTGATGCAAGACTGGGATCTTATTGAGCAATCTGAGTCTGATTCTTATCTCCATTTACAAATATTATACACCAGTGTGGCTCCATTGACTTCTGTGAAATTTATTCTGATGTAGACCAGTATAGATTAGAACCTAGTATTTTCCAAATTTAACTATATTTATTATTTTATATTAGCAGTGCACCACAAAAGGACAGATCCATCTTTCTTTTGTTTAATAATAGTATTTATTCTTGTTTAAATCTAACTGAGGAATCTAAACAAAGCCCCCTTTTCATTTTTGTGTTCATACTCTGCTTAAAAGTGAAGCAATGTAATTTTCTACAGTGCTGGCATACAACTACCATTTATTTCTAGCATTCTTCAACATCTGTCTAATAATAAAGTCAGCTTGTTTACTCTTTAAACTCTGTTGCTGCTGCCACCCCTCTGTACTTTATATTTTGTGGAAGCTAATTTTAGCATAAAAACAATGTACAAATCTAACTGTCCATCAATGATGAGCGCTGCTTGCAAATTCAGATGCTTTCAATTCATTATAGCAAATGGAATTTATAACCATGATCTTTTCACATGTCATGGCTGATGGAACAAGTTTAATCCTATTTGGGAAGTGCATGACTTTGCTACTGCAGGTTATTTGCAAATGAATCCTCCTTCTTGCTTCTTTTTCTTCCCTTGTATTGAATCCAAGAGCGCTCTGATCTAAAAATTGTTTACTTGGGTCAGTCCTTTACTTGACCTCCCCTCCCTTCAATTCTACTGTTTTTAATTTATGAAATCAATAGAGTTTTCCTAAAGTTTATCTCCAAAGCAGAGTCCCTTTGAAAGAATGTTTGATTTAGGTTTATGGTACAGGATGCTCATTAGTAGATTACTTTTTAGAGAGCTCTCCTGCTTAGAGCATTTGCTCCTATTTAAAGAATGGAGAAGAGAGTCAGAACATGAGGCTATGCACATTATGTTGGGAAAAATAAAATGATATCACTGATTATTTCTCGATTTGATTACTTCCTTAACCTACCAACACCATCTTTGTCTGTAGCTTCCTACAGGAATAGAGAAAAGGGTTAGACGATGAAATTTTGATAAACGTCTAGAGTACTGTATGCAAGGCAAAGGGGAAAATAAAAAGCAGCCTTTCCATTTGTCTAATGCATTACAGTTGGTTAGCCCGCACACTTGCACAAATGTCCACAAAGGCTAAAGAAAAAAAGAAAAGGCTCTTCAGCTGATCCTATTGTCCCTTACCCTATTTTTAGCAAGTCGTACATGGACAATATTTATGAATTTGTTCTGTAAATACTGAGTGATTTAAGAACAAAGAGGTCTTTGTAAACTGGGATGTTTTAAAGTATATAAATCATATAATGGAGACAGCAAGCCCACACTGTCAGGGGCATTGGCTAGATGACCTAGCTGGATATTTTCCATCTTATCGTACTATGGTTTTTGGAAGCACTTTTATGTGGGGTATTTGTATATAAGAAGATTTTGCAATATCTAATGGCTGGATAAGACGATTGGAAATCAAGCGATCTGGGTTCTATTCTAGGTTTGTCACTGGCCCCCTCAAATAAGTCACTTCACCCTTCTGTTTTCCCATCTTTATACACTCACATTAAGCACTTTCAGATCACTGGATCAAAGATGCCATAAGTACACAGTATTTATATGCATATGGTACACATATATCAGTGCCAGATTTTTTACTACAGTATATGATTCAATTGCCTACAAAGCTATAGTGTGCGTATTATATATAGATTTCCAGACAAAAAGATGTGTTAAACGGAAGTAAAGGGAGGAAAATATATAGCAACAAATTAAGAATAAAAACAGTACTGTACAACAAAATTGTATTGATTCCCCAAACAAGTACTACAAAACTGTTCTGGGACTATGCCCTAACGCAGCTGTCGGGAAATGACTGCTGGACCTGTGCAGTCACAGGTCCATGTGCGCTGCTCCTCTCCCAGCCCACCCCAAACCAATGTTCCACATTCTCTGTATGTTAAGGGCACAGATCGCTGGAGAAGCACAAAAGTTCCACTACATTAATGCCCTCTGCAAGCATTTATGGGGGCAGGGAGTGGGAGGAAAGGAAAGGAGATAGTAGGATGCCCCCTTAAATATATAGCTTAATACAGTAAAAGCTGTTTTATCCAGCATGTTGGGGGAATGGGGGTGCTGGTAAGTGAAAAATTCCAGATAACTAAGAGGGAGGAAGTTTGGGTGTGGGAGGGGTTGCGAGGCTGGGGGTTGCGGCATGGGAGGGGGTGCAGGGCATGGGCTCTGGGAGGGAGTTTGGGTGTGGGACAGGGCTCAGGGCAGCAGGTTGGGGCACGGGAGAGGGTGCGGGGTGCTGGATCCGGTGGGTGCTCACCTTGGGTGGCTCCCCACAAGCGGCGACCTGTCCTGGTTGCTTCTAAGCGGAGGTGCGGCAGGCGGCTCTGACCCCATCCCGCCCTGAACGCTAGCTCTGCAGCTCCCATTGGCTGGGAACCACGGCCAATGAGACCTGCGGAGGTGGTGCCTCCTCCTAAGAGCATCCCCTCCTGCGCCCCAACCCGCTGCCCTGAGTCCCTTTCAACACCCAGACTCCCTCCCAGAGCCTGCCCTCCACACCCCTTCCCACGCCCCAACCCCCTTCCGGCTCTGCACCAACCAGACTATAAACTGGAATCTCAATGGAGGTCAGAAATGCCAATTTATAGAGTTTTCCGGGTGGTAATGTGCTGGATAAAACAGCTTTTACTGTATATTCATCTTTATGAGGCTAATCCAAAACCCACTGAAAGCAATGGAAAGACTCCCATTGACTCATTGACTTTTATGGACTTTGGATCAAGCGCTACATTTTTAAATATATAGTATAAAAAAAAATAGTGTGCATGTGCAACCCAGCCAAATGAATATTCTTGTGGGAATCTCAACTTCTGTCTATCATGAATGTGTGACTTTCAGCTGTGTGGAACATTAAGTCTGCATTAATGTAATTTTTACATTTTCTATTTAACTCTAATTTAACAAGGGGCATTGCAGCTCTTCCCCCCACACCACCCCGTGGTGCCCTTCTCCTCCCAACCTTTTTTCAGTTTAAGCCCTGCTCACAATGCCCATCTGGAAGGAGTTACTGTACAGCAGGTTCGAATGCATGCTTTTATCCCACTTGGTTATTTAACTGTCATTAGCACAGGATTGTTAATGGATCTGACAACACTCCATTATGGTGATTTTGCAGAAGGTATGAAGTGGTGCATTTTTCCATTGTACAACAGGGACACCAGTTGGTTTTGAATAAGCTCTTGCAGGATGCTAATCCTGTCCTTTGAGGACAGGTCTGTAGTTTTTACTTTTACCATTCCAGCTTCCTGCATTATTCATAGGGGTATTTACGCAGACATGATAAATAGGATAATTTACCTCAAAATAAAACACAATGGTTTCAGAACCCGATGAAAAATGGAGAATTAAAATAAGTCAATCTTCTAAAATGCTTCACCATATTTCTGTCATTATGTGATTATACTCTTATGCTGTTTTTACCAGAGGCTCTACACAAAATGAGACAGCAGAGTTTTTAAAATAAAAGCCTCTGTTCATCAAATTTCTAGAGTATTGCTGTTCATGTAAAAAAAAAAAAGTATGAAATCCTTTTCTTTAGCTCTTTATTGAATAGGAGACTTGGTAAAAACAAAATTAAGGTATTTTCCAATTAATACAGCATCACAAAGGTCTCGGACATCCTAAACTGAAATCACACTCTTTGATTGTTAAGTATACTAATTCCAGGAGAGTATCATAGCTGTATGTTCCAAAGGAACATCACCCTAAAGAGTCTCTTCATCATAAAATTGCTTAATGACCATCCATCTGGACAAGTGAGGCATGAATCCTATCTCCCTCCATTTTCATAAAATTAAGACAGGGAAAACTGAATATGGATAAGAGCTTTATGCAAATGTGATTCCCCCACACACCTCAGAGGAGACA
Source organism: Emys orbicularis (assembly GCF_028017835.1). Taxonomy (NCBI): domain Eukaryota; kingdom Metazoa; phylum Chordata; order Testudines; family Emydidae; genus Emys; species Emys orbicularis. The sequence continues at coordinate 88,925,942 of NC_088686.1, read as the reverse complement.
TGCACCCACTTCAAGAGGCCCTCCATGCTCCCACAGAATACAACTGCTTTGAAAAAAACGGCATGAAGCAGGGGCATGTGATCTGACTATTACCCATTTGGCAGATTAATAAGCTAAAAATTAAAACAATAACCAACAGCCATTCCCCAAACCAAAAAAACTTCAGACAAACCAACCCCCTAAAACCTTACTTGGCCAAATTCAGTCCTGATGTAAGTGGCCATCACTCCTCTAGTTTCAATAGTTGCATCTGCTTATCTCAGGATTGAATTTGGTCTATTATTATGGTACTACCTTTTCTGTTGGCCCTGGTGCCCCTTTCCAGCTGGCATGAAGAAATTATGCTTACTCTCAAATGTTTATAATGAAAACTGCAATTCTGTCATTAGTGGTCACCCTTTAAAACCTGCCAGTTTTGCTTTAGAGGAAAATGTAAGTTTACTACACTATCTGCAGCATTCTCTACACGTCTATATTTTTACTATAGGGGTAAATACCTACAATAGTGATAATACTCAGGTAAAGTAATTTAGGCTAGGTCTACACTACCTGCCTGAATCGGCGGGTAGAAATCGATCTCTTGGGGATCGACTTATCGCGTCTCCTCAGGACGCGACAATCGATCCCCGAATCGACGCGCTTACTCCACCAGCGGAGGTGGGAGTAAGCGCCGTCGACTGGGAGCCGCGGCAGTCGATTTTGCCGCCATCCTCACAACAGGGTAAGTCGGATCTGATACGTCGAATTCAGCTACGCTATTCGTGTAGCTGAATTTGCGTATCTTAAATCGACCCCCCCCCTGTAGTGTAGATGTAGCCTTAGTTATCTGAACCAATAGACAGCATTCTAATGGTAACAACTGAATAAGGACTAATGAGTGTTTCTCAACCTTGAGAAATCAGCTCACACCTATCAGTACATCACAGAATCACAGATATTTGAGATAGAAAAGAGCTACTAGGTCATCTCAACCTCTTTCCCATTCAACATTGTTCCCTAGAGTCTATTTTTGTCTAATCTAGTTTTAAATGTTCCAAGTGATGGAGCTTCAACTGCTTTCTGGTGGAAGCTTGTGGTTGTCTTTGGAATAGTCACTCAAGGGAAGTTTTCCTTCTCCATCGAGCCTTACTTTTAACTTTCTTAATTTCATCCCATTAAGAGATATTGAGCAAGTTGTCTGCACCAAATGGTGCTAACATTCTTTCCTCTTTCTCTTTCCCCTACTCCATACTTGTGGCACTTTTCAAGTCGTGATTTTAGTTATGCCATATTTACGTTGGGCTTTATCCTACTGTCCTTACTCTGGCAGTGGCAGTTTGTTCTAGGTATCAGTGTAGGATCAGGCTCCAGGGCATGAGGACAGGGAAGTAAAATAAAAAACTGCAGTTTGTAAATATAACAAATACAACTCATGTTCATGAGGTCCCAATAAAAACTGAATATATGTAGCAGCTACATGGTACTTCAGAGGTAGATGGTGTGCCCGGGCACCTATTACAGTTAAAGAGCAGCTGTAACATAGTTATTGTGCAACTGTGGATTAGTGTTATCAGGATTGTTAATCAGCTGGAAAATGTGTGTGTAAATTTAAAAGTATTAGTTTAACCCAAGAGCAGATTAACTGAAGCTATCAGGATAACAGACTATTGGATGCCAGCAATTTTTAAGATTAATTCTTTTAATATATCACACCTCATTTACTGAAATCCATTTTTATAAACACTCCAAACTGATTTCTTTATCAGTTTAGTGCATGTCTCTTCATATTAGTCTATTTGTATGCTAAATCTGCAGTACACTTGAAGGCTGCAATTTAAAAGTCGCTGAGCTAGCCAGATGGTTGTCAATTCACAATATATTATCTAAGACAAAGTTTTGGATTCTTTCATACCAAGCATAAAGACTTATTTAGGAAACACGAATACTGCCATAGTATTTAATGGAAAATTTTAGCAGCCAATTATCAGGGAATGAGAGTAACCATAGTAGTCCACAATTAAGGTTGTATTTGAGTTTCTGATATGAACTAGATTTTAGCCATTCCTCTGTAAGCCACAAAGAAATATTGGCTTCAAAGTTGGTAGGTTATAGGGTTTCCTATAGTAGCGTAGGTAGGTAGGTAGTATTCCTGTTTTACAGATGGAACAACTGAGATACAAAGAGTTAAGTGCGTCACCCAAGGTTACACAGAAAACTTATGATAGAGCCAGGAATAGACTCCTATCTCTTGATTCACAGACCAGTGTCTTAACAGTGAGGTCATCCTTCCACCACATAATTACTATAAAGCCGATACTTAAACAACCAAACAGACCCAAGGCTGTGCAGTGTTACCTGTACTGGTGAGTCATCAGCAAAAATTGGTCCAATTTTTAAAGATATATTGGAAATCTTGGCCCTTGAAAATCAATTCAATTAGGCCACTATACTGTTATACCTGCATGTGCAATACCCAAGCAGTGCTACAGTATACTAGATAGGAGCACTAGGACAAAAACTGCTTGGGAATGAAAGAACAAAATTAATAAGGGAGATCCATTCTAATCCACGATGACCATAGCAGACACTTTTAGCACCAATCTTGCCATATTACCTGTATTTAAAACTAAAAAGACAATTTGTTTGCTTCCAGAAGCAAAAATCATCATTGACCACAAATTTCATTGATCTAGTGTATGGAATGAGGAGAACATAACAGTACCCATATTGGGTCAGACCAATGGTCCATCTAGTCCAGTATCCTTTCTTCCAGCAGGTGCCAGATGCTTCAAAGGGAATGAATAGAATAGGGCAATTATCAAGTAATCTATCCTCTGTTGCCAGCTTCTGGCAGTCACAGGTTTAGGGTAACCCAGAGCATAGGGTTGCATCCCTGACCATCTTACCTAATAGCCATTGATGGACTATCCTACATGAATTTATATAATTCTTTTTTTTTTTTTTTAAACAGTTATACTTTTGGTCCTGGCAGTGAGTTCCACAGGTTGACTGTGCGTTACGTGAAGAAATACTTCCTTATGGTTTTTTTTAACCTGCTGCCTTTTAATTTCATCCAGTGACCCCTGGCTTGTATCATGTGAAGGGGTAAATAACACTTCTTTATTCACTTTCTCCACACCAGTCATGATTTTACTGACCTCCATCATATCCCCCTTGGTTGTCTCTTTTCTAAACTGAACAGTCCCGGTCTTTTTAATCTCTCCTCATATGGAAGTTGTTCCAAAACCCTAATCATTTTTATGACGTTTCTCTGTACTTTTACCAATTCTAATATATCTTTTTTTTTTTTTTTTTGAGATGAGGTGACTAGAACTGCATGAAGCATTCAAGTTATGGGCATCCCATGGATTTATATAATAGTATTATATTTTCTTTCTTTTTATCTATCCCTTTCCTAATGATTCCCAACATTCTGTTAGTTTTGACTGCCACTGCACATTGAGCAGATGTTTTCAGAGAACTATTCACAATGACTCCAAGATCCCTTTCTTGAGTTGTAACAGCTAATTTAGACCCCATCACTTTGTGCGTATAGTTGGGATTATGATTTCCAATGTGGATTACTTTGCACTTATCAACATTGGATTTCATCTGTCATTTTGTTGCCCAGGGCACCCCGTTTAGTGAGATCCCTTTGTAACTCTTTGCAATCTGCTTTGGACTTACTATCTTGAGTAAATTTGTATTGTTTGCAAAATTTGTCACCTCACTGTTTACGAGATCATTTATGAATAAATTGAACAACACAGATACATAGGGGACCCTGCTATTCATCTCTCTCCATTGTGAAAACTGGCCATTTATTCCTACCCTGTGTTTCCTATATTTTAACCAGTTACTGATCAATAAGAGGACCTTCCCTCTTATTCCATGACTGATTACTTTGCTTAAGTGCCTTTGGTGTGGGAACTTATCACAGGCTTTCTGAAAGTGCAGGTAAACTATATCAACCGGATCACTCTTTTTCACGTTTGACACCTTCAATTAATTTTATTAGACTGTTGAGGCATGATTTCCCGTTACAAAAGCCGTGTTGACTCTTCCCCAAAATATCATGTTCATCTGTGTGGCTGATAATTCTGTTCTTTACTATAATTTCAACTAATTTTCCTGGTACTAAAGTGAGGCTTACCAGCCTGTAATTGCCAGGATCACCTCTGGAACTTTTTGGTTTTTTTTGTTTTAAATAATCAGCGTTGTATTAACTGTCCTCCAGTCATCTGGTACAGAGGCCAATTTAAGCAATAGTTTACATATAACAGTTAGTAGTTGTGCAATTTCATATTTGAGTTCCTTCAGAACTCTTGGGTGAATACCATCCAGTCCTGGTGACTTTTCACAGTTACATTTATCAATTTGTTCCAACACGTCCTTTACTGACACTTCAGTCTGGAAGAGTTCCTCAGATTTGCCACCTAAAAAGATTGGCTCAGGTGTGGAATCTCCCTCACATCCTCTGCAGTGAAGACTGATGCAAAGAATTCATTTAGCTTCTCCCCAACGGCTTTATCTTCCTTGAGTGCTTCTTTAGCACCTCGATCATCCAATGGTTCCACTATTTTGCAGGCTTCCTGCTTCTGATACATTTTTAAAAAAATTGCTGCTATTTTTTTTGTCATTTGCTGCTATTTTTTTTGTCATTTGCTAGTTGCTCTTCAAATTCTTTTTTGGCCTGCCTAATTATACTTTCACACTTGACTTGCCAGAGTTTATGCTCCTTTCTATTTTCCTCATTAGGATTTGACCTCCAATTTTTAAAGGATGCCTTTTTGCCTTTATTTACCTCTTTTATACTGTTGTTTTGCTATGGGGGCATTTTTTGTCCCTCTTACTGTTTTGTTTTATTTGGGGGTATACATTTTGTTTGAGTCTATTATGGTGTTTCTAAATAGTTTCCATGCAGCTTGCAGACATTTCACTCATGTGACTATTACTTTTGATTTCCATTTAATTAGCTTCCTCATTTTTGCATAGTTCTCCTTTTTGAAGTTAACTGCTACTCTGGTGGATTTCTTTTGTATTTTCTCCCCTACAAGGATGTTACATTTCATGACATTATGGTTGCTATTCCCAAACAGTTGGCAAATAGTGGAGCAGATCATGTGCTCCATTTAGGAATAAATCAAGAATTGCCTCTCCCCTTTTGGGTTCCAGAACTAGCTGCACCAGGAAGCAGTCATTAATGGTGTCTAGAAATTTTCTCTCTGCATCCCATCCTGAGGTGGCATGTACCCAGTAAACATGAGGATAGTTGTAAATCCCTCATGATTATTAGGTTTTCTGTTTTTTTAGCCTAATTTCCCTGGGCATTTCACAGTCATCTTCTCCATTATGGCTTGGTGGTCGGTAGTATATTTCTACAGCTATACTCTTATTATTCAAGCATGACATTTCTATCCATAGAGATTCTATGGTACTGTTTGGTTCATTTAAGATTTTTACTATATTTGACTCTGTTCTTTCTTTCACATATAGTGCCACTCCCCCACTAGCATGACCTACTTTGTCATTCCCATATAATTTGTACTCTGGTATTTCTGTGTCCCATTGATTATCATCATTCCTTCAGTTTTTGTGATGCCTATTATATCAATATTCTCATTTAATACCACACACTGTAATTCACCCAACTTAGTACTTAGGCTTCTAGCATTTGCATCAGCACTTATAAAATTTGTCAATATGTAGCTGTCTGCCTTTATGTAATGTAATTGAATGGGACTCTTTTTTGTTTGTCAGTTTCTACCTGTACTTTATCAACTTCTAGCCTCTCCTCTTTACTATGATATAGAGGACCCTCTTTAATAAATCCTCCCTTAAGTGAAGTTTCTGTCCGCACCTGTGGGCTTTCCCCAAGCCTTTAGTTTAAAAACTCCTCTAGGAATGCAAAAACATAGTTTACGTTTCTAATAAACTAGATCAAAACTGACTAGAGAAGTTAGGAGAAAATGATTCCACCCAAAAAAGGTGGAGAGAGATGTGCCTTAGCTGCAATGTTCACAACTGGATGTGAACTTCCCAGAGTTCTGGGGTGCTTGCATCTGGAGTTTTGGTCTGGTTTATTAGAAAAATAAGGGCTAGCTTTGAAGTTCAGAAATGGAACCTGATCTGAACCTTCTGTTACACTACAAATTAAGGGACTTAGCACTCTTACCAGAGATCGTAAATGTTGACAACAGTTGCCTAACAGAGGTAGCTGAAAGGATAATATCTGAGGGAATGAAGAAAGTGATTGTGTCAGAGGAAATTGTTACTTCACAGCGAGTTCTTAAATTAAGTGAATGATCCATGGTTTAACTCCATTCACCAGTGAAATCTGGGAATTACACAGTGGATGAATTTGGCCTCTTATGCATTAGCATACTGACAGACCGTATTCCACATAACCTTTGATGCACCAACTGCCCAGCAATAAAGTGCTCCACAAACAATGTTCAAATGACACAGTTCTCCGGTGGAAATAGCTTCATTGATAAGCCTTAGCATTGTTATACTGCTGAAAGGAGACTATCCCATGGGCAATCTTCAGGTGTACTACCAGCTAATATATCACTAAACCCAGCACTTAAAATGTTTAAGTTCAATATCACAGAGGAGTGGGAATAGCTAATTATCTCATCTAGTCCCATCCTGTGACAGTGCAGAAATATTCCCTACAAGATATTCTTCAGTGTTTTTCCCAGTTTAATGTCAAAAAGACTTGTGATGGAGCTCCTACCACTTCACTGGGAAGCTTACATCCACATTATTAGGAAGTTCTCTTGATTAGTTTGAGCCTTGTCATAAGAGAATATGGTTGAGACTAAATAACACTTTTCAAAACAGAGAGACAGATTGGGTGAGGTAATATCTTTTATGGGACCAACTTCTGTTGGTGAGAGAGACAAGCTTTTGAGCTTACACAGAGCTCTTCTTCAGGTCTGGGAAATGAACTCAGAGTACAAAGTCACATCTGAGTACAAGGTGGAACAGTCTGTTTAGCATAAGTAGATAACACGTCAAGGGACCAAATGGTAAGCTCAAAAATGTGTCTCTCTCACAACAGAACACCAACAATACCACAGCATACTTTTCAAAACAATTTCACTGTTAACAGGAGGCAGCAGTTGGTAAGAAAACGATAAAAGGCAAATTATTTCCACTACGAAAAGTGTCAGCTGTCATCCTCAAAACTCCTGTATCTAACCCTAAGGTAAGAAAAGAAGCCAAATGCTAACTTAAATGTATATAGTACCCATGCCCTATAGACAGCTCCAGTCTCTTTAATAAGCCTCCAAGCCAGTTGAATGTTAAAAAAAACAAACACTATTTTTTTAAGCTTCAGGAGAGCATTTTCAATAGTCTTAAACTTTCCAAAGCACTGGAATGGGTTACCTAGAGAGGTGGTGGAATCTCCTTCCTTAGAGGTTTTTAAGGTCAAGCTTGACAAAGCCCTGGCTGGGATGATTAGGTTGGGGATTGGTCTTGCCTTGAGCAGAGGGTTGGACTAGATGACCTCCTGAGGTCCCTTCCAACCCTGATATTCTATGATTCTATGATTGATTCTATGAAATAAATCCACAAACAGACAATGCAAAAAGCCTTCCAGAGATCATTCGTGGTTAGTGTTGTCCATCATGGAATAAGCATGTTTATTTTCCATAGAGGAGAGGCTACAAAGAAAGACCATTTGAAATGTCAGACTGTGAAGGGCTGGAAGGATTGCTTGGAGAAAATTAAACACAGACCATATAGCTAGGGTGACCAGATGAGAGGAAGAAAATATCGGGACACATGGGGGGGAGGGGGTCCGCCGGCGAAGCAAAAAAACAAAAAAAACCAAGTGCTGCCGGCGGAGCGAAGTATCGGGACAAAGATCGGTTGGGACGCGGGACAAACACCTAAATATCGGGATGGTCTCGATTTTATTGTCTGACGTCTGGTCACCCTACATACAGCACACACATCGGTGGCATTCTAGTTGCCTTGTGTGCACAATGGCAGTACAAGCCTCTCTCTGTTGTGCCCTGCTTGGAACCACACTCACCCCAATGGTGTTAAAGCTTCCTCTGTAGCCCATTTGCATTTCTCAACATGCACTATAATGAAAGCGGTTTTCTGCAGAGCATATCCCACACACAATCCAGTCAATACATTCAATATCTTTTTCTTTTGTTTATTACATCTTCTTGTTTGGGAAGTCTGAGAAGTTGAAACTAAAGCTAGTTGGAGAAAGTTCGACAAAGCCATATCCTGCTGGATTAGGCAGTTCCAGCTGTATCAAGTGCTTTGTGAAACCAATTGATTTCACCAGAACTTCATTTTGGAAGAAAACTGAAAAAAAAATTGTCAGTCAAAATGTCCCATTTTAACATCTTTCGAATGAAACATTTTGATTTTTCATTCTGAAATGACTTTTTATTTAACATTTTGTTTTCTTTTGCATCATATATTACAAAATAACAGACAATCAAAACGTCAAAATCAAAACTAAAAGTTTAGATCAACCCAAAACTATGTTTCCCCCCAGCATTTTCCTTCCTGGACAATGTCAAAATTTTTGATTTTCATTCCATATTGGAACAAAGACATATTTGGAACTCTCAAAATTCTTTGCAAAATGGAATTTTTAATCACCGTACAGCTCTAGTTTAAACTAAAGAATGCGTAAATGTAAGAGACTGTTAGGTGATGTGTCTGTTAATGTATCTAGATGAAAATCCAAAGAAGAGTGGAGTAGTGAGTGTTTTAGTCATTAGCAAATATCCAGGATTAGAAGCTGAAAGTCACTGTTGTCTACTTTTTTTTTTTTTTTTTTTTTTTTTTTTTTGAAAAGCACTAAGAGGATTCTATTTTCCCAAATATAATTAACCATTTCCAGAGTAGAAAATGTGCATCTGGGGTGTGCTCTCACTCTTGTTTTTTTAATTAGGAGCTGAATTTTTAACTTCACTAAACCATTCTGTGTTAGACTTTGATCAAACTCAATTCTCTCAGAGTAGATGCTACTTCAGACATCAATAATTCCAATTAAACCAACACAGAGATATGATTTCATCATTTCTCTAAGTAATTAAAAAGGCACAACTGAAATAAGTGGAAAATCCTGCAAGAGAAGCCAAGGCACTTGTTAAGTTTTAATAATAAAAAAATATTTTGCACTTATATAGCACCTTTCATGCAAAGATCTCAGAGCACTTTATGAGCACTAAATAATAATAGTGCCTCACAACACCCTTATGAGAAAGGTAAGGGGAACAATGAAGCCTTGCTTACTTGATTATCCAAAGAATGTTCATATCCAACATGGAGTTATAGTTCCCGGTGTATGTTAAATGAATAAGAAGTCCTCCACTCATCAAAATCTCATTTATCCAAATTAAGTTGTGTCTCCTTCGTTTCATTTGGGTAAACAAAATTTTACTACACCTCTACCCCGATATAATGCAACCCGATATAACACGAATTCGGATATAACGCGGTTTCACCTATAACGCGGCAAGATTTTTTGGCTCCAGAGGACAGCATTATATCGGGGTGGAGGTGTATATGTAAGCATGATTTTGTTCACCACGGAAATTCAGTCAGTTCTGAGGTTGAACACTGTTGCTAGTCAACAGCATTAAATAAAGTAAGATTAAAAGGAATTCAGATGAATACAAAATTTCTCATAATAGCTGCTTTTCTTCTTCCTTGAACTTTGGAGCAGAACAACTCAATCTGTCAAAACTTAGTAGCTTTGCCTATGACAGCCATCCTGCAAACACATCCTAAGTTTTGCAACCGTTCTGCAAAAGCTGACAACTGAAATTAGGTTTTATTAAAATTAGAATGGGAAAAAATAGTCCAGAATTTTGTAGAACTTCAATGAGTTTAGTGCTTTTCAAAGGAAGTTGGGTGCCCAAGCTGAAGGGAGATACCAATCTCCCGCTTGGGATTCACAGCCATGAACCTTCTCCTGAAGTTAGGTATCTAAGCCCTTTCTCAAATAAAACTGAGGAGGAGGAGACGGTAAGTGCCCTAACCATTGAGTTATAGAGTCGTTCTTACTCTCTCTTTAGCCCAATGACTATTTAAGTATGTCCTATACAGTGTAACAGCTTCAACACTAGAGACTGAGAGGACCCCTCCTCCCCCTTCCGAATATCCTAGAGCCACATGGCTAGGGCATTCACATTGCAGATGGAAGACCCCGGTTCAAGTTCCCTCCTAGAATCAGGCAGAGTGGGGATTTGGACCAGCATCTCCCACATCTTGAGTGATTGCTTTAACCACTGGGCTTTTGGGTATAAGAGGGAGGGCGGCAGCAGCATCACTGTTTATTGCGGGTTAGGCATGCTGTGAGTAGGCCAATAAAATTGGACCCTGCAGATGAGAGAGTTGGGAGAATTCTTAGTGTGTGAATTCTGCTAGGGCTTAGGGGTGAGTTAGGCGCTGAGCAGTTTGACAGCGCCAAATTTGGTGGCTGTGGGCATTCCCATCTGCAGAAATTTACATGCTGAGGGTGTAATAGAATGCTAAAATGTATTATACAGTTCACCCACTAGGTGGCGCTATGTGTCACATACCGGGACCTGAGCTGGTAATAGCTAGAGTCACCAATGTAAGACACACCCCTAGCTTCTCTCTCTATAAAGGAAGCTCTGTAGTCAGACCATATCAGGTACAAGAGTCTGACCTGCTAGTAGCAGCCCTGCAATCTACCATGTAAAAGAGGTATTTGCCAGAAGAGACTTATCAGTGAAAACTTAGGTGCCTGGTGATTTTAGGTGCTTACAGAGCTAGGTGGTGGTTTTGTTAATGAGGGGAGCTGGCATAAATGTTGGATTTAGGTGCCTAAAGTAGAAGTTAGGAGCTTATGTCCCCCTTGTGAATCTAGCCTCCAGCATCTACCTCCGAAGGTTATGAAGATTAGATAATGGATATATGGCACAATATCAGTACTACAAATGCATTTGTGTATATATACACACAGCCTTTGATTTTCAGTGTTTTAATCTATGGGTGCTCAACTTGAGCTATGGCAAATTGGACACCCACTTACTGAAGCATGCAAAATAAATAGCCTTTGTTGAAAATGTTGGGATACGCACATACCGCACACTGTCTTTAGGAGGAAGAATTTTACTGTCTTTGACAAAATAATTTTTCATCAAAAGCTGAAATCTCTATACAACTGTCTCATTAAACATCCCAAATGGCTCCTGGATTTTTATTCCTAATTACAATGGGTAATTTATTCTTATACAAAGTCTACATAATCCGTCTATGACAACTACATTTCTCACCATGTATCATAAAATCCTAACCAAGACTTACAGTTGTAACACGGCACTAGACAATGACAAGATTGTGGCTTATGTCACAATAAAAAAGAATGAGTAGCATAAGTTAGAATAATGTTATATGTCTACACACCTTTAAAGTTCAACAATGATGTCTGCAAAAGGGAAATATCATTTTGTAATAAGACTGGAACTATTTCACCTGAAACAATGATTGACTGAGCTGCAGTCAAATGTTGGAAAGGAAGAACAAGAGGGATGATGATCAGAGCAAGGAGAATGTTAAGCTTTTCCAAAAGTTGGAAGTATGACTTGAGCCAGCAAGTGTAAATGGGCAGGAAGTTTTATCATCAACATTGTGTGCTGAGACAGCACGGTATGCTTTTGTGAAGCCGATGGGGCTTGAAAACCATCAGAAAAGTTGCTACTCTCTCTGCATAATACTGACCCCTTGCAAAAGTCAGTCCTAAAAAAAGAACTCAGATGAACTCTCTATTCTGATATAAAATATATTTTAAAGCTTGTACACTTTCATTCTCAAAGGATTTCTGGATCACAGACAAAAGCAAATTTGTATGTAAAGGCAGAGGACTCGAATCTATTTAAAACAACTACAAAAATTCATAGCCTTTTAAATGCAGCAATGTAGAAAGTATTTCGCTGTCTGCAATGAGGCCTTCAGACGAATAGTGAAATAAATATGAGGACATGACTGGGAAGATCCATGGTTCTAGAGCTTGGCATTGAGGGACTGACGCATCGCCACCACCACCCAACAATTTTGGCAAATCCCTGATTAACAGGCTATGAGCCTTGTGAGCCCAAGCACCACATGATGTGTCACCCACAGAGGGCTGACTAGCAGTGCTCCCAGGGTCCCTGATTGTCCAAATACACTACCCAATCCTGGAGGAAATGCCTGGCAGTTGTCTGTGCAACTAGGTGGAGCCCCAGCTAGCTGCTATGACAGACCTTTCTCCAGCTTTGCTCCACTCTGCTCCAGGCCAGCTCCCTTTCCTAACTCCTGGCCCTTGAGGCTGGTTCTGGGCTCTGGTTCTGGGTTCCTGACCGTGCCCCAACCATGACAATGATAAAGTGGACAATTTTGATTTCGTTTGATACTTTCTTGTTAAAGTTCACAAATCCTACAAGCTCTGTTCTAACTTATTAAATATAGCAAGGAGAGGTCTTCATTACTTACACACAAGCTACATGATCCACAAAATACACATGCTTTACATTGAGTTTTTCTCTCTTATATTTTTTTTTCCAAAGTGGCAATTGTGTTTTGTTTTGTTAGAAATCATTTCTTATACTCCTTGGGCCATTTCCTCAGTGGAGCTACCCAGTTTACACTAACTGTGGATTTGACCCTGTCCTCCAAAATTTTCAGCTACCAAGATGTTTTTAGTTCAAAGGCCATCTGCAGCTTGAACACCATAGCTCAGCAATGTATCCAAACATACATCTTAATTATAATCTGGCTCAATACCACTCCTGAGAAAAAGGCCACAGACTTTAAAATGTTGACTTCACTCATTTTAAAATGGTAATGTGTCCCAATATTTTAACCAGGAGCTCCCACAAAAATATCCCTCTTATTCTGTGATAGCAAAGATGACTGTTTTGACTGGGCCATCTGAGTAGGTTGGAAGATTGACGAATACCCAAGGACATGCTATACGGGGAGTTATCAGAAGGAACAAGAACAACAGGATGTCCCAAGCTTCGCTATAAAGACACATGCAAGCGAGATATGAAGGAATTTGGAAATGATCCTGACCAATGGGAAATCTTGGCAAGTGATCGTAAAAAGCGGCACCATCGTCTCCATCAGGGTATCAAAGTCCATGACAGAAGCTGGCTCCTACAGCTTGAAGAGCAAAGAGCCCATAGGAAGCAAGCAGCTCCCAACCAAAATCCATACATTTGCAATAACTGCCAAAGATCATACAAATCTTGGACTGGACTAGTCAGTCACATGAGACATTGCATACCATCTCCATCATAGGCTGCAATTCTCACCATCTCTTGTAGACAAAAGGATGTGAAGGGGCATTTACGTGGAGACCAGAAGGGGATGAGAAACCAGGGAATCTTTTACATTCTTTTTTCCATTTAAACCAAATTGTCATCTTATAACCAAGGAGGGAAGCAGCCCTGCTTGGCAAACAAATTTGTTTTAAGTGCATTTGCAGCAAAACAGTTCTTTATTTCTAAAAATTAGTGTGTGTAGATTGATGATGTACCACAGAATTCATCTTGTAATTACAAATAAAAGTTTTGAGGCTAAAGTCACCAGGAATATTTTGAAAATACTGGCTATTTATTGCAATCTCATGCATTCCAATGGCAAAATATTTGCTGTTCACAACTACCCCAAGGATAAGTCAGCTCTGGCAGGGAGGATTTAGCTGCATTCAGTGAGTGGGCTAAATGCCATCAGAGGCAGTCCAACCTTCCCTTCAGTTTGGTGGCAGAATTTTACAAGGGGCTTATGGGAGTCCCTGAAAGGCCCCTCCAGCATTTAATTAATTTAACCCGTTGTGATGGTGCACCCCATAAGGCTTTATGGAAATATGCTTAAGAATGTATATATGACATAACTGGAATATGTGTTATGATACATATGCCATGTAACATATCTCTGTAAAGGTTATGATCTACTGAATCTATTCATCCTATTTGTATGCATGTATCATTTTTGTATTTGAAGTTATGAATACTGGCTGTGTACTTGCTTGATTTCTAAGTAGTAAAGCATTTGGTGAGCTTCTTGAGAAAGGAATGTGCAAATTAAGTGCCCAATCAAGAACCACTTAAAGGACCATGAATCTTGGAAGGCTCCAATCCACATAAGAAGTCTACCTGAGGACGTTCAGGGTATCATGTAAACAATGGCTGCTGCCTGTAAAAACTGAGTCATGCATGGACATGTGACTTGCCCATGTAATGCCAAAACTCCATCTTGGAGCTGGACTTTGCATAGGAGAGAGGAAGGGGTCTCCACCCACAAGAGAAAGTCTATTTAAACCCCTGGGAGAGCCCTCCATTTTGTCTTCAGCTGGCTAAAGAGATAGCCTCTCCACCCTGAAGGATACCTGAAAGAAACTGGAACAAAGGACAGTAACTACAGGGGGTGTGAGTGATTGCTGGACCCAGACTAGAAGGAGACTAATCTGTACAAGAAAGCTTCCTGGAATTCTTCTGAGAGTGAGGTTTTTATCTGTATTTCATCTTCTTACTGTATTAGACAGACTTGTGTGTTCTATTTTATTTTGCTTGGTAATTCACTTTGTTCTGTCTGCTATTACTTGGAACCACTTAAATCCTACTTTCTGTATTTAATGAAATCACTTTTGACTTATTAATTAACCCAGAGTATGTATTAATACCTGGGGGAGCAAACAGCCATGCATACCTCTCTATCAGTGTTATAGAGAGTGAACAATTTATGAGTTTACCCTGTATAAGTTTTATACAGGGTAAAACGAATTTATTTGGGGTTTGGACCCCATTGGGAGTTGGGCATCTGAGTGTTAAAGACAGGAACACTTCTTAAGCTGCTTTCAGCTTAAGCCTACAGCTGTTAGGGGACGTGGTTCAGACCTGGGTCTGGGTTTGCAGCAGGCTAGCAGGCCTGGCTCAAACCAGGCAGGGCACTGAAGTCCCAAGCTGCCAGGGCAGGAAAGCAGGGGTCAGAAGTAGTCTTGGCACATCAGTTGGCAGCCCCAAGGGGGTTTCTTTGATCCAACCCATCACACCCATGATTTCTGTTCTGGAAAAAGTTACTTTTGTTCCAATATCTTGTATCCTTGATGTTACATTGAAGCATTTTTACTACAGCCCACTACTGCCAACCATCCACTTCACATTCACCCTCTAGGAAAAAGTGAACATACAGCTGGAGAACATACAGCTGGAGGTTTACCCATTTCACAGAAGTGCTGCTGGCGTAGCCAGCAGTAGATAGTAGGCATGACTATTCCCAGTTTTTGCAAGCAAACATAAAGGGCCATATTACTGCTGATGTAAACTTGCACATCTCCACTGGCTTTTACACCAGCAGAGAAGCTGACTCTTAGTTTTAAAAATGGTCTCTCTGGGCTCTGAGTTTCCACCAGTGTGCTCATGATCTATTCCACATTCTGTATGGCTAAAAACTAATCTTTGTGAGGCCTAATTCTATCCTCAGTGTTCCCATGGCAACCTTAAATATGACCCACAAGACATACAAACTCTTTCAACACAGGCATCACTAGTATATGCATATATTCTACTATGTAAAGTAATCACTTAGTGATGCCTATGTTTAAAAGGTCTGTAAGTGTATTTGATGGGTCAGCGTCAAGGTTGTAAAGAGAATGCATATAGTGAAACTGTACATGTGCATGTTGAATATATCAGTATATGAACTGTGAGGATAATACAATATTTATGTAAGTTACTGTATCTGGTCATTTGTACAATTTTTAATACTTAGGGGTTTTAAAAATTGCATTTATATAATGCATCAGGTTATTTATTGCAGTACTCTCATTTCACTTAATGTTTTTGTCTAGTCTATATGCCGATGAGTTGAATGCAGCTTATCCTGCTGAGAGATAGAGGGGGTGATCCAAGTGGCTGACTGTACTTGGGGGGGGGGGGGGTAGAGTACTCAGCAGCCTCCTCTTGCTAGAGACTGGCTTCGCTGTGGGCTATGAAATTCTTCCTCCTTTTGTTTGCTATGGTTGATTGTGCAGCTGGTTGTCTCCTTCTGATTGATTTCCTCCAGGCAGCTGCCTACTCCCTGACCACTGCTGGTGTTTTAAAGGCCTGTTTCATGCTTCCTTTGCTTTTCCCTTTGCTTGTTACATTGTAGATGCCAGACTCTTGTGGGACACTCATATGAGCCCTTTTGAGCCACCATGTTGTGAGCTGTCAGCTGATGGACTTCCCTAGTCCTGGCAGCAATAATAATCTTAATAGCTTGCATCAGCTACAGGGAAGGACTCTGCAGTACTGATGTGAGGTCATTTGCTCAGCAAGCTGAAGATGAATGAGGAGAGATCTTCTTTAGGGAGGCATTGTTTGGCTGGCTTATACATAAGGAAGCTACTGGGGCTGTTTTGGTCTCTTTAATGTACTAACGGGAGATATTAGATCAAGGAAGCAGTAGGAAAGATATGAACAATAGTGCCTCTAACAATGCTTTAAGGAAGATATATACTACAATAAGCCTTTGCCTGGTTTTTATGGCTCATTTATCCATGTTTTAAAAAAAAAAACAGGAACGTATAAACAATACATCAACAAATTCAGGTAGAAGTAAAAATAAAAATGAAGAGACCAGCTACACATACAGGAAAGGAGGACCTGGGTTTAAAGGATTTCAGGGATGATGTCTGACGTATTTTTAGTACATTTTATTGGGTTTTTCTGGTTGCTCTGGAAATTCCAGAAGAATATATGCAAAGTTACCTCAAAGCAAAGGTCAATTTATGTTCTGTTGGCAAATGTTAGAACAAACTGGCTCCCTCTTTTTTTTTTTTTTTTTTAATATACTACAATTATCACCGACTCATTATTCAAATCCCTCATTTAAAAACACTGCTGCCACAAAGCTTTTTAGTAATAAACAATCACAGAAATTAATCCTGGATTTTTAAATCAAATACTCTCTTTCTGAGCTTGGACCATCATTTAGCCAATTAGTATAATACATTTCTATATTGTATTTACCTCATTTGAGTCTTAATTCGGATTTCACTTATACTACAGTAAATCAGGAGTGACTCAATTTAAGTCAAAGGAATTATACCATAACGGTAATGTGAGATAAGAATCAAGCCCCCCGAATAGAACTGAATCTTTATTTTCAGGTTAAATATAACTCCTATCTAATATACTAGGTGCTTTTTACCAATACCATTTTCAGTTTGATTCATCCCAAAGAATCCCAAAGCAATTTACAAATGATGCACAGTATATTAAGGAATCACTTTGGAAAACAATGGAATACAGCTCACTCTCTGGAGTGGAACGCAGCACTTATTTCATGGCACACAACTGTGTTAAACAACAATTTAGGATGGAAAGTGAAGAAGAATATCCCATTAAATGAAATGGCAGGCAAACCTCCTGGAGACAGAATGTCATTGCCCAAAGTGCAATTTGGCCAGGATACTGTCCTGAAGGCAATAATTCAATCTTGCAAAAGAAAGGGTCTGTGTTAAACTATGGCCACAAAGATTCAGGGGCACAATTAACCAAAGCACCTGTAAAAGTACAATGTGTTAATGCAATACTGATCAGTTCAGTACTATGTCTTAAATACTGAGCAGTGCCTGAGCTGCAGTTACACTCAGGAAATCATCTACCAGTTAGACAGCACAAAGCAGCTACTGCATCACCTGCACTTTCCTTTCAGGCATCTCAACAAGGCCCAACCCTACTGATTTTACAAGACATGACAACGACACAACTGAAGCATAGTACTGCCCCTGGCTCAGTTGTGTAAGGCACCAATTCTCCACTTTGCATATAGAGCCAGATTCTGATCTCAACAATGCTGCTGTAAATCCAGAGCAAATCCATTAAATTAACAGAGGTAGTCCAGACTAAGAGCAGAATTTGGTCCTAAATGTGCACCACAGATGAAGTGACTTTGCCCATATTGAAAAACCATCATACAATTTAGCATATTTAGTATTCTCAGCCAAGAGCCTGCGTACTGGAATAGCAGTAGTGCTCAGGCTAGGAGCTAGTGCCTCATGTGATGAAATCAGAGTCTCACCAGATCCAGCTCAAGATGCATAAGCAAAGCTGTGCAGAGAAGCTTGCCCAGAGACTGTTCACACTATGGATCATATGCTGCAGCCCTGGGCACAATTCCCAAACGATATCAGTTACCGCTATATGCTGCGGTCTGTCTAAGGGTTTCATGTACAGGTGTATCTCAGCATCTTTTAAAATAGTGCATCTTCTGGAAGCATTCCAGCATTTGTACTGATAAGCTTATCAGAAAATTTTAGGGGCTCACTTGTGCCATTTATGCACAGCCCTGCATTGGGGGCAGTGGAGATCTGCACATCCCATTGGGGGTGGTGCATAGAATCCTCTAGCACGCAGGAGGAGTGCGCCTATTCCTGCACCCTAGAAGGGGAGCAGCATATTGTCCCCAGGGTGCACTGGTTCTGCTCCCTCCACATTTCTTTTGGGGCACCAAGTCTACAGGAGCATAGTGAGGAAGCAGTCCTTTGTGCTTACCTAAGAGCAGGAATGCAATTATGGCATGCCCTCAGGTTGGTCGTACAAGGGGAGGTCAGCAGGCTGCTTGGACCCTGCCCACCTGTATAAGAGCCAGC
Organism: Emys orbicularis; assembly: GCF_028017835.1. Taxonomy (NCBI): domain Eukaryota; kingdom Metazoa; phylum Chordata; order Testudines; family Emydidae; genus Emys; species Emys orbicularis. The sequence continues at coordinate 88,907,329 of NC_088686.1, read as the reverse complement.
CACATTCTAGCTCTAGAAAGGTCAGTTACTGCACATGCTCAGTGGACATATCCAAACTGTGACAACCTTGCAATCTCATTCTTTTCTTGTGCAAAAAGACCAAAGGGCACTTGCAGACACCACATCAACACTCACGGTAATTCAACTGTAAAAATAAATCCACTTCAGTAATCATTTTCATAATTTTTCTTCTTTATAGTTCCAACACAAGGATTATAACTGAAGCAGAATATAACACGTAACTGGCTTACTGCTACAACAGAGAGCATACCCATGTCATCCAGAACAATGGATCATGCCTTTGTCTATTGCTTTGAATTAAAAGAGTGTTTGTCATCTCAAAAAAAAAACCCACAGAAAAAACAACAATTTCCATGTACAATTAAACAATTGAATTGTTCAGATGTACATTCATTGTCCTGTGTATTATCTTTTTCATCCCTGCTCTTATTCTGTGATTTCATTAAGGTTCTGAAAACCTATGCACTTTCTATTTAATTTTACAAGTCCACTTCACTTCCATGAACCGTGCACAGCAAAACAAAGCAAAACTATGCATTTGGAAATGATGCAAGGGTATTATTCTGTGTCTTTTGCTCCACTAAAGTAAATGCCAGGCCAAACATTTCTAGCATAAACTTCTGCTTTTATTGATTTATAATTTGCCTACAAATTGTATTCATACATCTGGTATTACTTACTGATAAGTCAGCAGAAGAAAGAGTCTTGCACATGATATAGGAAACATTTGTCGATTTTAATAAATGACTGCCAATCAATAAAAGTGAAGTGCTTATTCTGTGGTCCTGAATCTAATCTCAGACTGGTGTAAATCATAAGTAACTCTATTAAAGTTAAGGGAATTACACTGGTGAAAAAACAAACTAAATGAAAGGAGATTAAGTCTTTAAGATTATATGGTGAGAATCATAAACCTTTAATTGTCAATACTTAGGGTTTGTCTGCAGTAGGATGAATCCACAGTTTTTCAAGTTAATCTCCTTTGAAAACACTTGTGTACACATAACACCCTGACTCTGCATTTATCACCACTCTGGAGTCTTCTTTCAAAGTGAACTAACTTTGCTGTGAAGCATATTAGTTCAGCCTATTGTTCATGTGCACACAATGCAGCCAGAAACTAGTCTAGCAGTCTTCCAATGGCTATTCCATAATGCTTTGTGGCAGATTATTGACTTCTTTTTTACCTGTGTGCCTTCAAGGATCAAGTAGCTCAGATGCCCTCTCTCCCATTTAAAAGCTAGTACATAGCCAGATTTTGTCCATTCACTCCTGCTTTCCAGGTTATCACAATAGCTTTGATCAGGGCCGGCTCTGGCTTTTTTGCCGCCCCAGGCAAAAAAGCCTCCGGCCGCCCCCCCCCCCCTGCAGGGGGAGGACGCCGGGGGGGGGGAGGGCGGCGAGCCCCGGCGGGGGCTCCGCTCTCCCCCCGGCAGCCAGAGCGCCGGGGGCAGGGCGGCGAGAGGGCGGCGAGCCCCGGCTGGGGCTCGGCTCTCCCCCCGGCGGCCAGAGCGCAGGGGGCAGGGCGGCGAGCCCCGGCTGGGGCTCGGCTCTCCCCCCGGCGGCCAGAGCGCAGGGGGCAGGGCGGCGAGAGGGCGGCGAGCCCCGGCTGGGGCTCGGCTCTCCCCCCGGCGGCCAGAGCGCAGGGCGGCGAGAGGGCGGCGAGCCCCGGCTGGGGCTCGGCTCTCCCCCCGGCGGCCAGAGCGCAGGGGGCAGGGCGGCGAGCCCCGGCTGGGGCTCGGCTCTCCCCCCGGCAGCCAGAGCGCAGGGCGGCGAGAGGGCGGCGAGCCCCGGCTGGGGCTCGGCTCTCCCCCCGGCGGCCAGAGCGCAGGGGGCAGGGCGGCGAGAGGGCGGCGAGCCCCGGCTGGGGCTCGGCTCTCCCCCCGGCGGCCAGAGCGCAGGGCGGCGAGAGGGCGGCGAGCCCCGGCTGGGGCTCGGCTCTCCCCCCGGCGGCCAGAGCGCAGGGGGCAGGGCGGCGAGAGGGCGGCGAGCCCCGGCTGGGGCTCGGCTCTCCCCCCGGCGGCCAGAGCACCGGGGGGAGGGCGGCGAGCCCAGCTGTGGCCCCGCTCTCCCCGGCGGCCGGAGCGCCGCGCCGCCCCCCTCCAGGTGCCGCCCCAAGCACAAGCTTGGTGGGCTGGAGCCGGCCCTGGCTTTGATAATACTTCAGAAGCCCTACAACATGCCTTGAGCAGCTTCTTGGAGCTGGGCTGAGACCCTGGATCTCAACGTCATCTGGGGAGAAGCATCATTGCGGGAAGCTCTCATGACCAGCCACTGGAATAAAGACCCTTTTGCTGACATTGCTAGAGATGTGTCCATGGGGGGCCATTACTGCGATGCCAAACAATGCCAGATAAAGAGCAAACAGGTCAGGAGCATCTACATTCAAACGAAGGACAACAGGAAAAAAATCCAGCAGGAGACATGTAACTTGCCCATTTTTTGAGCAGCTTGACAGGACTTTACCCAACTACATGACCACCAAACCCAGGCAGCTTATGGAGCCTGCTGGCTGCCTTTTCCACTCCCCCACTCTGCGGATAACCAGTAAGACTCACTGTGGGAGAAGTATGAGGCGGCCAGTAACAAGGTCTCCCTAGAAAGCCAGGATCTGTTAGGGATCTTGATTCTGGCCAGGTAGAAGGTGAGTCCAATTCCTCCCCTGCAGCAACCAATCCCAATTTCCAGGAAGCATCCCAGACCAGGGCTGAGGGAACCTCAGCATGTACATTTTAAAATTATTTTTTATAAATAATTTACTATTTGATTATTAATATTATTATTATTATGGTCATTATGACATACTGTTCCAAATGATCCATGAGCACAGCAATTGTAGGTGGATGAGAAGCCCTTTGAGTCCAAGGTCCCCACCTCCCTCCCTCCCTCTCTCCATTGGCTCTTGCTATCTGTCCACCACTGTCCACTTTTCCAAAATGGTGGCTACTCTGGCTGCCTATAGGGGATTACTATCCATCTTACCCTCAGATTCACCCCGCTAACCCCTCCTACACCATATAAGCACCTCCAGGCATGGCAAAACTACATATCCAGACCAGGAACATAATTCCCAACTTCCCCCTCGCCTGCAGCCTCCAAGGCACAATGGCAAAACCACACAGCATATACTGCACTGGCAAAAATCCCAAGGCACACACCGCTGACCATCTCTGAGGTTCTCCCAAGTCTGGGAAGAATCTCAGGGATGTAATGCTAGAAATGCATGTAAAAAATGTTACCTTGGCCTCCCGAGAACATGAACCATAGCCGCTTGTCCTTTAAAAAAAAATTACCCCCACTGCACTGCCCAAACGCTCAAGGACAGGGATTTTATCAACAGCTGAGCATCTGGCAAACCCGAGGGAGGGGAACAGAAAACTTACGATGCCATGTTTGCAGTTCTCATTACAGAGTCCAAAAAAAACCCAAAAATGCAGAGAGGTGGAGGTATTATCTGAAGACTGAGAGGGAAACTGATAATGAGCTTTTCAGGGAGATCGTTGCAGTGGCTAAAGAGATCGTGGCAGTTGTCAGGGAAAGCACTGCTGCGGCTGAAGGCAGAGGCAACTCCTGGAGACAATACAAAGCCAAAATGCCCTGTTGAGCATATGTTGTTATTAGGGCAGCAGGCAGTGCAGTACTGTAAACCAACACCCAGACATGTTATGCAGCCCCCGGACAATACAGCTACTGGCAACAACAGCAACTCCTTCCTCACAGTCCTCCCAGGCACTATTCCCCTGCTACACCCCAGTTCACGGCACTGAACAAGCGGCACTTGGGACGCCAGCTCTTTTGAGTCCTCTATTGCCCCTGGTAACTTTGAGCCTTGGCACTCCACACCAGAAGCCCCGTGAACCAGAAGAGGCAGAGCCAAGATGTATATTTGCCTGTGGCTTTAAACCCCACTGCCCCCTGCATTGTGCCCAGTGTAGCACTGTTGCACTTGGTTGTTCTGTTTCACTGCTGGTTTAAGGAAAGGTTTCCCTGGAGCTAGATAATGGAGTGGTTTATAATGTGCCATTTCATAATTAAAAGCTGCTTTTCATTTTCATTTCAGTTGAAGGGTCATTTCTGTTTGTTACAAAATAGATTGTTTAATAATAAAAAGCCTTTAAAATTTCATTCATAAAGGAGTCAACAGTTCATTTTTACACAGAAAATAATAAAGTTAATATAATTCATAAGGTTTTACAAACAGATGTAGGCAAAGACACAAGGTACAATAGAGATTGCCACAATGTTACACTTCCACAACCCAGGAACACTGAACTGCACAAACAACTTCCACCCGCACCTCCGTATATTAACAGCAGGATGTATAGCTGCACAATTTTAGGCCTGAGATTCAAAATAAGAGCAACGGGCATCCCTAGTAATATTGCCCCAGCTGATCACATTTGTTTTGAATGCCTTGCTGGCTTCTCGAACTACTAAGCAAGTCTCTACACTCCAACCTCCCACCCATCGCTCAGACTTTTTCCTTTACGCTCATAGACTAAGGCCAAAAGGAACCATCATGATCATCTAGTCTGAACTACACATTGCAGACCACAGAACCTCACCCGCCTACTCCTGCAACAGGCCTATAACCTCTGGCTGAGTTACTAAAGTCCTCAAAAGACTCCAAGTTACCGAGGATCAACCATTTAATCTAGTTCAAGCCAGCAAGTGACCCATGCTCCACACTTCACAAGAAGGCAAACCTGCCCCCTCCCTTGATTCTCTGCCAATCTCACCTGGGGAAAATTCCTCTCTGACCCCAAACATGGCAGTCAGTTAAACCCTGAACACACAGGCGAGATCCACCAGCCAGACACTTAGGAAAGTATTCTCAGTTGTAACTTAGAGCCCTCCCAGTCTAGTGTCCCACCTCTGGCCATTGGAGATATTTGCTAATAGCAGTTGCAGATGGGCCACATGCCATTGTAGGCAAATATCCTAAGCTATCTCACAACTTTCACACAAAATAAAACATGCCAAAGATTATAGCAGCGTGTTGTATTTCTGTTGCTTCCAAACTAGTCCACAAATGGCCAAGTAAACACCCCACTGTCATTCTGCAACTACTGAGCTGGAATTCATTCAGCTTTGAGTGTTGAAATATGGCCCAAGCAATGCCTGTGCATTTGAGGTTGCCAGCACAACTGTGTGGAGCATTGTTGGATCTATGTTGGCTGACAGCAATTCGAAAATGGCCTTAGTCCACCCACAAAGGCAGTAACAGGATGAAGCCAGAGAAATCATGGGATTTGTTAATAAATTTGATCTAACCTGGCTTTCAGTATGTATCCCACAATGCACAGAGAGAAAAGTCGCAGAATGCTGCTCAGCAGTGAAGCAAAGGAGTATGGTATATCCTCCGCGAACATTACGCCCTCAGTTCGCAGTAAACCGCTGCCATGTGTACATAAAGATTCACAGAGGGCATACCGTCCTGTATGCATGCTATTACTGCAGTTTGCGTAATGCAGTAAAAATCTGTGGATTAACGCCACCCTCCTTCCACCCGGGCATAAACAAGCCCTGAAAGGCAAAAACTGCGGGTCTCATCTTATGCTCTTTCTACATCTCTGGGAATTTTGAGTTGCCTCAGCATGATAAATTAAGTCTCACAGACATATGTTGTAAGTATATATATTATATTTATTTCACAGGTAGGTAAACCGAGGCATGGAGTAGTTGAGTGAGTTGCCCATAGTCACATAAATCAGTGAACTGGTCAAGAATAAAACCCAGACTCTGACTCTAGTGCCATGCACTAGCCACCATTAACCCTGTTAAACTTCATAAGTGTGATAGAGAGGCTATTACATGTAGAGCTGATTGGGAATTCTTTGACAACATTTTTTTTTTTTGGTCAGAAATGATGCTTTGTCAAAACTGAAACTTTTCACAGAAATATACCAATTTTGACTAAACAGATTTCTCAGGTCCAAGATGGAACTTCTAGTCAAAAATCAGAGAGAGAGGGAGAGACTCATCTCTACTCCAGAATTGGCAAAAGGGACTTACCTGGGACATAGGAGACCCCAAGTTCAAATACTTGTTCCAATGTATGGTTAATTATTTATACAAAGTGGAACAGCTTCATCAGGAGAGACTGAGAGAGACCCGTCCCCCTTCTCCCCAGCCCAGAATACCATATAGTCTGGTGGCTAGGGCACTCACCTAGCAGGGCGGAGAATGGTAGAGCAGGGATTTGAACCTGGGTGAGCCCTAAGCACCAGGTTATTAGTTATTCTCGTCTACTGCTGGGTTTTTGTGAAATATTTCCAAGGTCTGTTTTGTCCTGAAGGAATGGGAAAGTTTTTGAATTCTTGAAAAGTTTGCAGATGAGAAAATTGCATCCCACCCAGGGCCGGCTCCAGGCACCAGCTTAACAAGCAGGTGCTTGGGGCGGCCAAGGGAGAGGGGCGGCACCTGCGGCAATTCGGGGGCGGCAGGTCCCTCACTCCCTCTAGGAGCGAAGGACCTGCCACTGAACTGCCGCCGCCGATCGCGGCTTTTTTTTTCCCCCCCCCAATTGCCGCCGCCGATCGTGGCTTTTTTTTTTTTTTTTTTTTGCTTGGGGCGGCAGAAGTGCTGGAGCCAGCCCTGATCCCACCCCATTCTAATTACATGGTAATTAGTACAAAGATCCAAACTCAAAATAGAATGGCATAAACACAAATCCCAGCACCTGCGAAACTGGTGAGATAGCATTAGTTGGAGAGAAGGCAAAAAAGGGCGCTTTTGTGCAGAAAAAGCAGGCAGAAACTGGTAGTTTCAGACATCTTTAACCTTCAGAAGTTATGAGGGTGGTATGAGGTAGAGAGGAGAAAAAGGGGAAAGAAAAGAGGAGGAAAGTGAGAGTAAATATAGAACTCACTGAAAATGCACCTGAACTAGGATGATAATGGACCAATTTGTGCTTGAGTATCCTACCACATACAGAAATCCTAAAGGAGGCTGTTTTATAGTCTGAAATGGATCTAATTCAGAAGCATTTTTATAAGCATGCCACAGAGCTGACTGCAAATTTGCCTGATTTCTGCTTTTCATCACTGTAAAGTGTCATGTTCCATAGACCCATGCAAATTTGTAGCAACAAAGAACAAGTACTTCTTGTTTTTTGTGGAGAAAAAAATATATTTAATATTTATATATAATATTTTGGTTCATTTAAAACAATACAGTTACATGGTCTCAATATATCTAGGCACATATCTCAATACAGAATTAACAGTATTAAGTAACATTTTATATTGAGCATATATTATCTCATTAACGTTCCTTATTTTCCCACAAAAATTATTTAAACACAACCTTAGGGGTTTTTTTTTTTTTTTTTTTGCGGGGGAGGCAGCAGACAAGCTGAATGTTTTCCTGGGGTAGGGAGCAAGAAGAAAAGAGTCTCAGCAGAATAGAAAGAAAGGAAACTAGCGGAGAGGGGCATGTAATTCAATTATTATTATGGGTACACAGCCTTTTTGACTATGCTATAAGTATAGGATTCCAGTATTGGTATCAGAGCATCCGAATGGTTTCAATGTTTCTATTACACTGTTTTCCTGTGCACGGTACAGTATTACTTTACTGTTTTATTTATTTATTTTGTGAAGTTGTCTGGCACTGTTCTCACAAAATTTGTTAAGTCTTCCAGTATTGGAAGTCTATTAATAGTTTTTTGTTTCCCCTGTGCTCTACAGTAGGAATCATTGCCTGGGTTCACAAATTTAAGATTGTGTTTTTTTCCTATAAAGAGCAAAACTAGAAGTAGCTTCCTTGATCCCAGTTTGAATCTATTGAAAAGGCTAACTCCCAGTACACATCTTTAAATCCTGTTCAATTTCTATCTCTAGTATTTTTTTCAGGTTGGCTTTCCATTTTTTTTTTAAACCATCCTGCAGCCCCACATCACATGTATGTAAGTGGCATTGGCTGTTTTGCATTTCATACTGATATATGGGGCAATATTATGTATTTTATTATTTAGAGATGGGGAAACATATATTCCATAAATTAAATGGTACTGAATTTACAATACACCTCTACCCCGATATAACGCTGTCCTCGGGAGCCAAAAAATCTTACCGCGTTATAGGTGAAACCGCGTTATCGAACTTGCTTTGATCCACTGGAGTGCACAGCCCCGCCCCTCCTGGAGCACTGCTTTACTGAGTTATATCCGAATTTGTGTTATATCGGGTCGCGTTATATCAGAGTAGAGGTGTATTTGGTATTAGAGACAATATTCTTCATCATCTGCATTATCTCTTTCCTTCTTTTGCTGTTATTTCATAGTTAGAGCCTGCACTCTATAACAAATAGCTTTCTGCAGTTTGTCCTTTAAAAAAAGGATCATGAGATTATATGTTCTAGACATAATCCTGATTGGGGGGAGGGATAGCTCAGTGGTTTGAGCATTGGCCTGCTAAACCCAGGGTTGTGAGCTCAATCCTTAAGGGGGCCACTATGAAGTAGGTATATCTCCATATATTGCTGAAATTTCAAGCCCGTGTATGACATCTTCTAATAAAGATAGCTTTGATGGTTCCTTTCTTCTCTGAAGGTGTTTTTAAACTCATATTGTACATTCTTGTCTTTTTAAGTATATCAACTACACCTGTTTGGTTGTTCAGTTGTAAAGAGTTCCTTCTACTTATCATAGTGATAGTTCCCCAATATCTAAAAGCTACCGTATTCAGCCAAGATTTGAAAGCACTACTTTTTTTTTTTTTTTTTTTTTTTTTAATATTACTGAGATGTGCTTTTTTCCATTTGGTCAAGTGTCTCATATATGCCTAATAGTAAGTGCACTTTTACATATTTGCCAGTAAATACATCTCAGAAATATTCAACTAGTATTTTGTTAATTCCTTTGTTTTTGGACTATTCCATTTTTGTCCTTAATTTATGGTCTGGCTGTTCTGGGTCTTCTGCCAAATAAGAGAGCTGCCTGGGTTCTTTCTGTTAACAGTGCTTCTAGTGTTCTGTTTGCATTCTTAATCCCTTGCAACAACTCTGCATTATTAGTCACATAATATTGCTTCAGCAAAATGTAAATTTGTTCCTCTAAGGGTTTATCTACACCAACAATTGGTTCATGGCAAGCTGGGTTGTGAATCTTCCCCACACTAGCCTGCCTCAGACTAACTGTCCGGGGGACCCTGCTGACGCACATTAACAGTTCGCTAATGTGCTTTGATAAGTCCCATTTCGAAAAGGAAATATCAAAGTTCACTAATGAACTATTAATGCATGTCAGCAGGGTCCACCTGGACAGTTAGGCCGCAGCAGGCTAGTGCTGGAGAGATTCACATCCCAGCTTGTCTCCAATTAAATGTTCATGTAGACAAGCCTGTTTTTGTGTATGTCTTTTTTCCCTATAATTGTATTTGATAATATGTCTTATTATTACTGCTTTAAAGGCCTCACACCTAGTTCCAAGGGATATATCCAGGAGGGGATTAACCTTAATATAATTGTCAATGTAGTCTTCAATTTTATTCACAAAGTCTGTCTTTTAACAGTATCAAACTTCTTTTTTTTTTTCTTTCCTGAATTAGACTTTATTTTCATGAAACGAGGTGCACTGTCAAGGATATGCATTAATCCAATTAGAACAATAAACATTTCATGTAAAAGACGTTTTGATATCAAACTTTGGCATTTCCTGAGGGAAAAAAGGGAAGTCCCTCGCATTGGGGTATAGGAGGCTCCAAATACCTATCATGTCTTATTTATATATGCTCATTACAGGTTTATTGGATGGAGCTCCTTATCTAAGTTGTAGCCTGTCCCACACTGGGTTAAGACAACAGCTAAAATGACCTGCCACTATCACCCATGAATTTTGGAATGGGGTATAATCATTCAAAAAATAATATTTAAAATGAAATATTCTCCTCATATTGGGCACAGATGTTGGACATATTGTAACAGGTTTAACCTCTACACATCCTCACATACCTGCACCAAAACCCATCTGCTCTGCTTTCTCAATCGGTTTTGGTACTTCTACATTGCCATGATACTTGTTTACATATTAGTATACCACTTCTCTCTAATGGGAACTGAAAATTTACAGATTGTTGCTGATTATTTTTTACCCATTTTCCCAACAATTCAATATTGTCATTACCATGTAGTATTTTCCCCCCTCCCCTTGCACCCCACCTCCTCAAATATCTACAGTATTTTTTATCAGCTTCCCTGCATTTACATTCAATGTAGTCACCACTTGTTTGTTTGTTTTGGTCTCCTGTGCTTGGTTCCAGGACTGAGTTCAGGAATTTTTGTGCTTCTACTGGCATATAAAAGATGTGACTTTGACCTGTTTGATGTATTTCAGGATTGCTGGGAAAAATCAATGCAAATCAAAGCTTTTTCCTAGGGACCTGTTTGTGGACATCTGAAAATTCATCCCTTTTCCTCTGTAAAGCTAAAGAGCAGTCTTGATAGAAGGAGGCTCAGTTGTCCTCCACTCTTTATTTCTTTCAACTTCCTGGCTATGTAGAGTGTTGAAACCTGGTCTCTGAAAGTTGCATAGCCATATTATGACAGGATGTGGTCTAATTAAACTTTTGTTGTTTACTGGTCCACCAATCTGGTGTGCTCTATCAATCTTAATTTTATCTGATTTCATCAACATTTCAGAATCCATATTTCAACGTATTTTATGGGGTATTTGCATTTGGCTCCCTCTGGCAGCCCAAGAATCCTAATATTTTTTCTATGGTCTTTATTTTCCAAATCTACTAGTTTTTCAGCCATTGTTTTGAGACTCCAGGGCTGCAAATCTCTTCTCTCAACTGTGCCCGTCCTTTATGGTGGTAATTCTTGAGTTCACATCTGTAATGACTACTGGTAGTCCATTTATTTGACTATTCATGGTGTCCAGTTTATCATTTAATTTTTCTTCAAACTTGCTGAAGCGGGTTTCCAGAACCACACTAAAGTTGGCAGTAATATGTGCCACTATTTTATTAGCCATTTCTATGGCTGCTGAATCTTCTTCTGCCTTCAACTCATTAGCTTGTATATTATCCTCTTCTTTTGCTCTCCTTCCCCTTTGTGTTTTTCCATACAGAGTTGCCAATAATTACCCGCATTTCTGGGGAAGATGTATTGACTGTGAGGCCACCTGCTGTACAGTGGAGTTGCATCTTACGCGGGGGTTAGGTTCTAAAGTCAGTGCATAGGCGAAAATTGCGTATAGTAAAAATTATCCTTGAAAATCCCTTAAATCGCCCATAAATAAACATGTATACTGTACATGGTTTTGTGTATACAGCCCTGTACAGTAATATGTATAAATGTATACAGTAATGTACAGTATATAATAAAGAGTACATATGCAAAATATAATTTTACAGTACTGTATTTTTAATTACAGGGGGTAATTACAGGGGGTCGTCAGGGCTTGATGTCGATTCAGGAAATGGAGGTGACGGAGAGCTTAGGTGATGGAGAGCGAGTCGTAGACGAAGTGGTTGGCTCTGGTTCAGCTCAAGAAGTTGATTGCATAGGCTTATCTGCTGCTGGCTGTTTTTCCTTGGAAAACATGGTGATAGGCAACTGTCGCTGTTGTCTCGAGCTGCTCAAACATTTCTTAATATGGTCTCAAACCATCCGTAATACTACATGTGATTTTGAGGCTTCGTATTCAAAAATTAAATCATTCAAGTGTTTCGCTGCTTGGAACACTTGAGCAAATTTATGAAGATTCCAACTTGCTGGCTCTTCCTGTTTGTCGTCATCATCTTCGTCTTCTGTAGACAATTTTATCAGTTCTCTAACTCTTTGTTAGTCAATGTTTCTCTATGGCTCTCAATTAATTCTTCAATTTCTTCCTCAAGGATGTCGACAAAGCCATCACCATCCACTTGCCTGGCCACCTGAACAATGCATTTCACTTCTTTGTCAATGGTCGGGAAACCCTTAAAATCATTCACACATTCTTTCCATAGGTTTCGCCAACATGCATTGACTGTTTCAGGCTTGATTGCATCACTTATATTAAACAGGCAGTGGATGCAATCAGCAATGTTGAAGGACTTCCAACACTCCATCACGTTAAGATTGGGATCAGCATCCATAGTGCTACGTCTCCGTGAGAACGTAAGCCTCGTGTACGTGGCCTTGAAACAGCAAATCACACCTTAGTCAAGAGGTTGAAGGATGGAGATGGTATTGGGGGGGAGAAAGACGACTTCAACGTCGTTATGTGCAAACAGGAGTGCAGCAGGGTGGCCAGGAGCATTGTCTACAATCAGCAACAGTTTAAAGTCAAGTCCTTTCTCTTTGAGGTACTGCTTGACCTCCGGAATGAAACACTTGTGGAACCAATCCAGAAATAATGCTGCCATCAACCAAGCCTTTTTATTTGCTTGCCAGAACACAGGCAGGAGATTTTTGTTCTTGCCTTTTAGGGCACGGGGATTTGCAGCCCTGTAGAGCAAGCCCGGCTTTATTAAATGCCCAGCCGCATTTCCACAAAGCAACACAGTCACATGGTCTTTAGCTGCTTTGAAGCCAGGGGCTTGGCTTTCTGATTTTGAAATTTAAGTGCGATTGGGCATTTTTTTTCCAGAAGAGCCCAGTCTCATCAGCATTAAAAACTTGTTATGCAAGATAGCCCTTTTCTGCTATGATTTTCTTTAATTGTTCGGGGTAGGCTTTTGCTGCCTCTTCATTGGCAGATGCAGCTTCACCAGTATGCACGTTTTTGAGGTTGAAGCAGGTCCTAAAACTGTTAAGCCAACCTTGGCTGGCTTTGAATTCCTTCTCATCAGAAGGCTGTCCCTCTTTGGCAGGAGGTTCGAACAGCGCATAGAGGCTAAGAGCCTTTTCTCGCAAAGTGTTGCCATCGATAGGCACACGTTTACGATTCATGTCTTCCAGCCATAAGTTTAATGCCTTTTCAGTCTTCACTAAAGTCTTATCATGCACCTGGCTCATCACCTTAGCAGTTATTGGAGCACTTGATGCCACGGCTTGACGAACTTCTCTCTCTCGAATCTTGATGGCACGGATGCTAGATTCGTTGCAGCCATATTTACGCGCCATGTTGGAGACCGACATACCGTCTCTCAATAAGTCCAACACAGCCAGGTTTTCCTCCAGCGTTGGAACAGATCACTGTTTCTTCGGTTGAGCACCAGATGAAGTAGTTGGCTTGCGTTTAGGGGCCATGTTGTATGAAAAATACGTATCTTTAAACACTAGAATCACACACAGCGCGGCGAGATGCTCCCACTATGAGAGGCACGCGGGAACTGAGACGGACTGAGGGAACAGCAGATTCACGTCTCCCATCTCACGCTCACTCCGGGGCATACGCTCATTGGGTGGAATCGCCCGCACTATTTACAGGGATCTTGTTGTTTTTCTTTTTTTTGCCGAGCGCGTATAGTTGAATTTGCGTAAGTTAAAAGCACGTATGATGCGACTCACCTGTATGTACCCATGCAGTCCTGGCAGGTTTGTACTCAGGGTGGCTAGCTCATGCTGCCGCTCACTGCTGCCCACGTCACTACTTGTTGCTGCTTTTACAACTGCAGCTACACTACTATATTTAGCATGCTAGCTCAATTAAGGAGAGCTTGTCTCCTGCTACATCAGTTCTGCTTCCTCACTCCACTAAGACAGTCATGTGACCCCACGAATCTCTCTTGGTCCTTAGTGTGAGCCCAGTACTGCATTCCTGGTCACCCCTAGAGCTGGGATTCCACATGGATTCTGGGACTTAACACCCCACACTGTTGGCCCCTTCTGCAGCCAATTAAAAACCTTCCCTCCAGAAGTCAGACTGATTCAGAAACCAAGTTCAGAACACAGTGCAAGTTTTGTCCCTTATGACTGCTTTTACTATGGCTTTGTCTTCACTAGGAAAAAAGAAAGCAGTGTTGACTGCTGACTAGAACACTGGACAGCAAATCAGGAGGTCTGGGAAATTTCAGATGTTCCCTTCCTGGCTCTGCCACTGGCCTGCTCGTTGACCCTGAACAAGCCAATTCACCTCTCTGTGAAATTCACCCCAGCCTGGAAAGCCCCAGGCTGCGGCCTAGCATTGGGCCAAAGGTACTGGGGGTTGCAGAGGGCAGCCCAGAGGTAGGCCAAGGCAGCAGGTCCAAACCCAACCTTGCTTGTGATTAGTGGCTGATACTGCAGTCTGCCCCAGGGAGTGGGGCTAGATGGTGACTGGCAATAGCCTTATTCTGAGGTGGGGTTAGTGGGTGGGGGTTCCCCTGGGAGGGGAGACCCAGCGTGTGTGGGTACTGCCAGGGGGCAGCACCCAGAGCAAGGGGCACCAGGGTCCTGAGAGGGACATGGGGGCCAGTAGAGGACAAGGCAGATCACTGGCCTGCAGAGGGTGCTCCGGGCTGGATTGAGTGGATTCCCCGAAGCAACCAGTAGGAGGCGCCGCAGGGGTGAGTCCGACCTCTTACAGGCTGGCTTTCACCTTCCTATCTATTGGATCTTCAGGAAAGAAATCCCTTTCTGATGCAATAGATATCTCTTTCACCAAAGATGTCACTTCAGCATCGATCTTTGGAGCACCTGGATTGGCATTTTCTGGCTCTCCCAGTTTGTAAAATTTAAGTGCATGCCTGCATGTGTGCCTACCCACACAGATGTGCTTACTCTGATCACATTCTAGAAGGATGGGTGCAAGGGAATTGTTGCCTCAGGGATGGATTTGGAAGGAAGGTATTTGCTTTCAGGCTTGTCTTTAAGAACCTGCTCAGGGTGAATCTGGATTGTGGACACAACCTTTTTGTACACTGTTTCAAACCTCCCAGTGGGACAAAACACTTTGTTGCATTTTTCCCCCCCAAGACCTGCTCAGAGAATCCGATTCCCCTCTGTTGTAAGTCAGAACAAGTACATCATGATTGCCTCCATCCCTTTTACTCTTTTTGAGTTTGTGTCTTTTTGACACACTTTGCAGGTGTTGCTGCCAGTTAGTGGCCAGGGTGAGGTCTTTTGCAACTTGCCTTATGCAAAGCCCTGAGCTCTCTAGAAATTTCTCCCCCCTAGTCCTCCCATTAAGGTCCCACTCCCCCTACCCAGCGGGGTTTCATTGCCAGAATTCCCTGACATGAGTTTGAAAGGAGGGGAGCTAGATGTGAGCTGTGCTTCTCGCCACAGAAAATTTAGGATTTATTTTAGGACTTGGAGGGACGGGACTAGGAGCCCTAGAAGGGCCTTATCTTTCTGGTCCTGTGCTACCCTCAGATTTACCCCCCTGGGATGGCTGGCTGAAGTTCTCCTCATCCTTAGAGCCTCTCTCTGTTCTGCTCCGTCTCTCCTGGCCAGGTGTTTTTGTGTTGGAGTTTTGGCTTTTGGGGGCATTAAGGCATTCCAACTCAGAGCCCCATGCCCTATCAGGGCTAAGGTCAGCTGGCTGAGAACAGGCAGGACATAATTTGCCCTCTGAAAAGCCTGTAAAACCTTCCTCATCAATGGAACACCATCTGGATTTAGCCCGTTGCTTGTGAGGCTGTTCTGCCATGGTGGTGGAGGAGAAAACAAAGAAATCCCTTTGCTACTGCCTGAAAAAATGAATGCAATTTAAAGGTGGAAGCAAAGTGAACTGACACTTTGCTGCTGCAGAGGATCTGGTGGCAAGCCAAAGCTGCTATGCTACAGCTTTGAATCACCTCTAGAAACTGCAGATGGGAGGGGAATAGAATAGTATCACTCAGAATTGTGGGGGATGCTGGACTGCAGAAATGCCTAGCAGGTAATGGGAAAAAATGGAGAGGCAAAGTAGGGGGGATAGGAAGCAAAATGCAGACTTGCTCTTTTTTCTGAGCAGCCATCGCTATTTAATACATGAGAAGGAAATGCATTGCTTTTCTATTCACGTTTTTCAGAGTGCACACAATGTGGGCTCAATTTTCAACCACTGGCTCCACTACAGGTTATACCAATTCCATATTTGGACCTGCAGATAGTCACAAAGGAACATAAAAGCGGCACTGACACGTCCAATTGGAATGCCCAAGTGTGAGATCTTGATGTGCTGTTGCAGTCCCCATAGCTAAAAACTCATCTCCTTGTGGCATATGTAGCTGTTCAAGTGCATGGGAACAATTAATATAGTTCTGCTGGCAAATCCAAATATTGCATTTAACCTAAATATGATCCACCTGTCTATGGGAGTATATGGAACCTAAAGGCTCATCATTCCATATGCTGATTAGCAGTCAGTTTATGATGCTCGTTGAATACACTGCTCAGAAGCAATTTCACACAAACCTTCTGATCTATTCAACAGAAATTTGGCCAACACACAGCACCATTTACACACACAAAGTAAATGTGTATGTCCTAGTAAAGAGTTGTTATGGTCTATATTTTCAAACTCAGGTGCCTAAAGGTTGTCACATACCACGGGGCTAATGTGTGTCCCCATCTCAGTGGCTTCATAATTTTTTAAAATTCATTCTTAGTCCTAAACAGAGATCAGTGTTAAGTCACCTGTCAGAGATCTACTCAAACAGACCAGTTCTGGCTTCAGTGGGTTTGGGATCGGACCAATAAGTGTGTGTGGGGTTGTTTCAATCTACTTCTTGCATTGTGACGCTATAAACTATTATCAGGGGAAAACAGAATCCTGAACTCAGATCTTGACAGAGAAAGAACTGATTTCTCAGTTATTTTGTTTCAAGATGTATTTGTCTTTTTAAGGTCTACACATATATTCTGTTAAGATCTTAAAAACGGCGTTCCATATTTTAAAAAGTCTTTGCAGTTCATAGACTCATAGACTTTAAGGTCAGAAGGGACCAATATGGTCATCTAGTCTGACCTCCCGCATGATGCAGGCCACAAAAGCTGACTCACCCACAACAGAATCTTCCAGCCTGCGACCCCTGCCCTATGCTGCGGAGGAAGGCGAAAAACCTCCAGGGCCTCTGCCAATCTACCCTGGAGGAAAATTCCTTCCCGACCCCAAATATGGCGATCAGCAGAACCCCGAGCATACAGGCAAGATTCTACAGCCGGACTCTCATTTTACCCGCGATGGCCCGTTAATGCCTATTTGACTAAAATCACATTATCCCATCAAACCATTCCCTCCATAAACTTATCAAGCCTAATCTTGAAGCCAGAGAGGTCCTTTGCCCCCACCGTTTCCCTCGGAAGGCTGTTCCAAAATTTTACCCCTCTGACGGTCAGAAACCTTCGTCTAATTTCAAGCCTAAACTTCCCCACGGCCAGTTTATATCCATTCGTTCTCGTATCCACATTACTACTAAGCTGAAATAATTCCTCTCCCTCCTTGGTATTAATCCCTTTGATATATTTAAAGAGAGCAATCATATCCCCCCTCAGCCTTCTTTTGGTTAGGCTAAACAAACCGAGCTCCTCGAGTCTCCTTTCATAGGAAAGGTTTTCCATTCCTCGGATCATCCTAGTGGCCCTTCTCTGTACCCGTTCCAGTTTGAGTTCATCCTTTTTAAACATAGGAGACCAGAACTGCACACAGTACTCCAAATGAGGTCTCACCAGCGCCTTGTATAACGGAAGCAGCACCTCCCTGTCCCTACTAGAAATACCTCGCCTAACGCATCCCAAGATCGCATTAGCTTTTTTCACAACCACGTCACATTGCCGACTCATAGTCATCTTGCGATCAACCAGGACTCCGAGGTCCTTCTCCTCCTCCGTCACTTCCAACCTATGCGTCCCTAACTTATAACTAAAATTCTTGTTAGTCATCCCTAAATGCATCACCTTACACTTCCCACTATTGAATCTCATCCTATTATTGTTACTCCAATTTACAAGGTCATCCAAGTCTCCCTGCAAAATATCCCGATCCTTCTCCGAATTGGCAATACCTCCCAACTTTGTGTCATCCGCAAACTTTATCAGCCCACTCCTACATTCGGTTCCGAGGTCAGTAACGAATAGATTAAATAAAATCGGACCCAAAACCGAACCTTGAGGAACCCCACTGGTGACCTCCCTCCAACCCGACAGTTCCCCTTTCAGTACTACCCGCTGCAGTCTCCCCTTTAACCAGTTCTTTATCCACCTCTGGATTTTCATATCGATCCCCATCTTTTCTAATTTAACCAGTAATTCCTCGTGCGGCACAGTATCAAACGCTTTACTAAAATCTAGGTAAATTAGATCCACCGCATTTCCTTTATCTAGAAGGTCTGTTACTTTCTCAAAAAAGGAGATCAAGTTGGTTTGGCACGATCTTCCTTTCGTAAACCCATGTTGTAATTTGTCCCAATTGCCATTCACCTCAAGGTCCTTAACTACTTTTTCCTTCAAGATTTTTTCCAAGACCTTGCATACTACAGAAGTTAAACTAACAGGCCTGTAGTTACCCGGGTCACTTTTTATCCCCTTCTTGAAAATAGGAACCACATTAGCTATTTTCCAGTCCATCGGTACCTCCCCCGAGTTTACAGATTTATTAAAAATTATCGCCAAGGGGCTTGCAATTTCTCGCGCCAGCTCCTTCAATATTCTAGGATGAAGATCATCCGGTCCACCCGATTTAGTCCCATTTAGCTGGTCAAGTTTGGCTTCCACCTCTGATACTTTAATGTCAATTGCCCCTCCTTTATTCCCCTCTGTCCCGCTCCCTCTATTCCTAAGCCCTTCATTAGCCTTGTTAAACACCGATGCAAAATATTCATTTAGATATTGTGCCATGCTTAGATTGTCCTTAATCTCCACTCCATCTGCAAGCTTCAGTGGCCCCACTTCCTCTTTCTTTGTTTTCTTCCTATTTATATGGCTATAAAACCTCTTACTATTGGATTTAATTCCCCTCGCGAGGTCCAACTCTACACGGCTTTTGGCCTTTCTCACCGCATCCCTACATGCTCTGACCTCAATAAGGTAGGTTTCTTTGCCGATCTCTCCTCTCTTCCATTCTTTGTACGCTTTCTGTTTTTTCTTAATCGCCCCTTTGAGACGCCCGCTCATCCAGCTGGGTCTAATTCCCCTGCCTACTGACCGTTTCCCCTTTCTCGGGATACAGGCCTCGGACAGCTCGTGCAACTTCAGCTTGAAATAATCCCAGGCCTCATCTGCCTTTAGCTCTCTAAGTATGTTAGCCCAATCCACTTCCCTAAGTAGTTGCCTTAATTTATTAAAGTTGGCCTTTTTGAAATCGTAAACCTTAGTCACAGTCATAGTTTTATTTCTGTTAACCCTTCCATTTAGTTTGAACCAAATTAGCTCATGGTCACTCGAGCCAAGGTTGTCCCCTACAACCATTTCCTCAACGAGGTCCTCACTACTCACCAGCACCAAATCTAAAATGGCATCCCCCCTCGTCGGTTCAGCTACTACTTGATGAAGGAATTCATCTGCTAGCACGTCTAGAAACATCTGAGCCCTATTATTGTTACTAGCATTTGTTCCCCAATCTATGTCTGGGAAGTTAAAGTCCCCCATGATCACACAGCTCTTATTAGTTTTTACTTCCTTAAAAACATTAAATAGTTCTCTGTCCGCATCCAGGCTAGATCCCGGCGGTCTATAGCACACCCCAAGCAGTATCTCAGGGGAGGCTCTAGTAGTTCTTTTACCCAGTGTAATTGTTGCCCAGACAGACTCCGTCTTATCCATTCCATCACTTATTATTTCTTTACATTTTAGCTCATTATTGACATACAATGCCACACCCCCACCTTTACCTTTTTTCCGGTCATTCCTAAACAGCACATACCCTTCCATACCTGTACTCCAGTCATGACTACCATTCCACCACGTTTCGGTTATTCCTACGATATCAGGTTTCATTTCTTGGACCAGGAGCTCCAATTCCTCCATTTTGTTACCTAGGCTTCTCGCATTGGTGTATAAACATCTTACCATATGCTGTCTATCCATTCTCCCATTAGTTATGCACTTTGGTACGGACCCAGTAGTGTCCATCTGCCCCCTCCTTCTTATGTCCAATTCCCTACCCCTACCTATATCTGTGCTTTTCTCCTCGCCCTCTTTTTCAGTGTTGGAATCTGGCGTGGAGATCAACTGGACATCTCCCAACCGTCTCCCCCAAGTTCCTAGTTTAAAGCCCTTTTGATGAGATGAGCCAGCCTCCCTCCCAGAAGTCTATTTCCTTCCCTACTCAGGTGAAGTCCATCCCGCGAGAACAGCTGTCTGTCCCCGAAAGCCTCCCAGTGGCCATACATCCCAAAGCCCTCCTTATAGCACCACTCCCTTAGCCAGCTATTTATCCTCACAATCCTGTCTGCCCTTTGCTGTCCTTCTCTAGGAACAGGCAGAATCCCACTGAAGATAATCTGAGCCTCGACTTCCTTAAGCGTCTTCCCCAGCCTGGCATAATCTCCCTTGATTCTCTCTAGCGAGAACCTAGCCGTGTCATTCGTTCCTACATGAAGGACGATCAAGGGGTTCTTACCCGCTCCTTTTAGGATCCTTTTCAACCGCAGGTCCACATCCCGTATCTTAGCGCCCGGCAGACAGCACACCCTTCTGTTTTCCGGGTCCGCCCTGGTCACAGGCCTGTCTAACCTCCTCAGTAAGGAGTCCCCAATCACATAAACCTGCCTTTGCCTGGGGGCAGCGCAATCTACCAATCTATCCCCTGTTCCCTGCGGCCGTAACTCCTGTCTGTCTCTATTTTCCCTTATAGTCCCCCTATTGCCATCCTGAATCCTCCCGGGGCCAAGTGTTGATGCTACTTCCATCAACTCTTCCCCCCTGTGTATTGGACTAGCTGCCCTTCTTTTCTTCCTCTGCCTCCCACCATCAGGTACCACCTGCTGCGTCCCCTCCTCGTTAGCCAAACACCCAAACCTGTTCCTGAGTTCTATTTCCCCCTCACTAGCCCTCCTTTTCCTTGGCCTGCTTCTCACGGTCACATGCTTCCACTGCTCTTGTTCTCCCCCCGACATTCCCCCCTCACAGACCATAGCCCCCGCTTCCACCTGCACCCCTGAGCATGCCCCTTCAGCCACCCCTTGCCTTTGCTCCATTAGCTGCTCAAACCCCCTTCTAAACTCTACCAGGGTCTCTACCTGCATCTCCAACCCCTGAACCTTTTCCTCTAACAGGGCAAGTAGGCGGCATTTCATACAGACATACCTCTGATCAGGTGCACCTGCTAGGACTATATACATACCGCAGCTGCTACATGCTTTCATCTGCATTGTGTCCCCTGCTGCCTGGCTCATGGCTGCTGTGGTCTCTGCCTGCAGCCTCTGAGGGAACAGAGCACACCTGCCTCCCCTTCCACCTCCCCCTGTAAACTCCCACTTAAACTCCCCTGTTAGCAGCCCTGTTGGCCGGCTCCTGGGGGCCGCTGCTCGCTGCCTCCTCTCCTAACTGGGTACTCAGTGGTTTGCTTCTGCTGCTGGTCCATAGGATCTAGCTTTATAGGATTCTATTCTATTCTTTCTTTGTACTGCACCCTTCATCATGGCATCTGAACACTGATTATCTAGGGATTGGCTGCAGAATGTTATCATTTGAGAAGCCTCACCTGTGCTTCTCTATTTATTCACCACAGCCAGAGTCCCATGACCTTCAGAGCAGAGGGTAAGACATCTGCTCAGCCAGGCTATAGTATTTTAAATGGCTTTAAGCTAAGGCCACTAGTGGAAGGTGGCAAATATTAAAGGGGTGGCTTCTGGTGTAATTTACACCAATGTAAGTCAGGAGTAAAGTTACAGTGGTATAAAACCAGCATAAGTGAGAAAGAAAAATCAGGCTCCATGTCTTGAGGGCAGCAACATATTTGATCATTTTAAGGGCAATTATTGGGTAATTATATGATCTTTATGGGGTAATTATTGATTTTGAGAATGTTAAGTGCTCAGATGCCACAAACCATAAATAAATAAAATACTATATACAAAGAAAGTTTAGGGATGTTAGAAAATCATTATCAGGGCATTTTCAGTTAAGAAGCTGACTGCACATGCTCTGTGATCTGGCTAGAATGGTGTCTGTTAGCCACATGCTTTTAATTAAAGAGTAACAAGTTGGAAAGGAATTAGCAAAGTCATAGTTCCACCCTCACCCCTGCACACATGCAGAGGGCTGTGTAGTTCTTTCTGCAACGGGAGAACAAGGAAGGAGACTGTGACTAGAGCTGGGCAAATTTTTTGACCACAACTTTCTTCAGGGAAAAACACCAATTCAGTAATACAAACATTTCGTGAATTTATGTTGATTTCACCAAATTGTTTCAATCAGAAAAAAATCAGAAAATGCAAAATGTTTCATTTCAACATTTTCAAAACAAAATATTGAGGTTTTTTATTCAAAATGATTTTTGTTGCAAAATTTCCTTTAATTTTATTTTAAAAAATGTAAGATAAAAAAAGTTTGAAATCAAAACATTTTGTTTGACCAAAAACTATTTTTTAAACACTTTGACTCAATGAAAATATTGAAAAGTTTTCAGTTTGATCCAACATTATCTTTTCAATGTTTCAGAATTGCCAGAGAACTGAAAAATCTATTATTCACCCAGCTCTAATTGTGACTCACTGAGCCACAATCGACCTCTCAGGCAGTGCCTGGGGCAGAACAATTAAACATTACTGTATAATGTAACTCATTGTTTAAAAAACACAGACATCTGATTTAGTCCTGAGGGGAGCAAAAACATGTCTTTAAGATCTATTCTCTCCCTTTAATTGGGGGGAAAAAACCTTATTTTTCTAATTCAGAAATAGTAAAATATATTTTTTCAAACTTTTGTATTAAAAGAAACGTGTTCCCAGGCACAGACCCTGAATGGCAAGTGACTTTTTATGACTATGTAAAAGAGACCCCTGGAAAAAGAGGCTTGTAATAGAAGTGGCTGTCAGAGCTTTTAACTACTTCCATGCAAAATTACAACATTAGTGCTTAGTGAGATTTTTTACACCAAATGCACAACAATACCAGGCAGCTGATCCATAAGTTACTGAGGCCAAGAAAAATCAAAGAACAACTTTGTGTATTGCATAGATACATGCCTCTTAGTGACTTTGAGGTCAGCTGAATGTGTTTCAGGCTAGATTCTCATTTGGATTTACTTTAATCATTTTTAAATTGGACATAATTATTTTCCCCTTTTGTACTTTTTTCATATAAATTACCCAATCTCTTATAAACAGTGACAGATCACCTGTGAAGGGTAGTCATTATGGTTCTTTCAGGAACATGAAAGACTAATAACTCAAACCCCATAAAAGTGAATACATTTTTGAGGTTTTTCTTTTGAGCAAAGGAAGATAATCATTGCCTTACAATTGTGAGGCATTTTATCAGAAATGTGTTTATATGAAAGGACTCTGTTTTTCCATGAATTAATGGCCAGATCCCATTCTACTTATACATGTGAATGGTCTTTGGCGGCATTTTCTACCCTGGGGCTAAGATTCAGAAGTGAATAGGCTGCCCTAATTCAGAGTAAGGTAAGGGGCCCTGCACAGTGCAGTAGCAGAACCTTGGGACTGCAAAGATGAGCTTTTTACAAATCAGCCCCAAGTAATGTCTGGCCTATTTGGCACTTTGGCTATAGCAGAAGATCTCACCCAATATCCTGAGCCCAGAAACATGTAGGATACAAGTCCCAGGGAACAATATGTGGTTGAAAATTGAGACATATTAAATAAAATGGTCTCAATTAAAATATCAGTGCTTACCAACAGTTACCATACAGTTGTATTCACCTGTACTAAGAAGAATAGGCAGCATCAGTGATCTCAGATTTCATTTATTTCCGTTTTTTAAAAGTACCAATCCAGAGTTTGAGACATTTTAAAAACACACAATATTTGAAATAAATATGGTCACAATAAAAATCCATCCCAACCTTTTCATTTCCACTCATCCTGCTACCTTAGAGAATGCCTGGAAAAATACATAACCTTTGCAACATGCTCAGCAAGCATGCTCTCCACCTAGAATACTCTAAGTCCCAGGGACAAACTTGTTTGGGCACTGTCAGCTTGTGTGGTAAAGATCAAACCCAACAGCTTGAACTGCACTCTGAAATGAACTGGAAATGCGTGCAGTCTTGGGGACACAGACACAAGAGGTTACATGTGAGAAGCTCTGGTAAGGAAGTGGCTGATCTATTCTGCACTAGCTGAAGTTTCTGAATGGTTTTTAGGTGTAGCAATCCATATAGCATATTGTACTAACCCAACCTGGAAGGTAATGAAAGCATGGTGTGGCAGAGCTCTGACCTTGTCCCCGTGGGTCCTGCGCTTCTAGGCGGTATATGCTAGCCTCAGTGGCTCTCTGTGACCCTCCACGTAGCCCTTCTCTCTCTAGGGCCAGGGTTACAGTCTACTGAGCCCTTTTCATCATAAGCCAGCAAGGAGGTTGGTGAGAGAATTCCCACAGTCTCTGTTGTCCCTAGGGCTTGTTTTAGAACAGTTTAGCCTCCTGTCCTGACAGGGGCCTGACTTCCCCTCCCAGGAGGTGTTCCTGTAGTGGTGGGCTGGGGGGAACCCGGGCCCGCCCTCTACTCCGGGTTCCTGCCCAGGGACCCTAATGGTAGCAGCTGTTGGCAGCTAACCTTTCACTGACAGAGTTGCTACATTTCCCTGGGCCACTTCCCCACAGCTCTCTTGCTTCTCCCTTCTTCACCCTTCCCTTAGGGCTCCTTTACTGATGGTTTGAGGGTGTCTTCATTAACCAGCCCTTCAGCCGCACTTCCTCTCCTCTGGCTCCCTGGCTCTCCTCTGCCTGACTGGAGTGAGCCCTTTTTATAGTATCAGCGGGGCCTTAATTAGAGTCAGGTGGTCACATTAGCTTAATGGCCTCACCTGACTCTTTGCAGGTTAAATGGAGTCAGGTATTCTCATTAGCATGGAGCAGCCCCTGCTCTGGTCAGTCAGGGAACAGAAAACTGTTAATCCAGTGGCCAGTATATCTGCCTTCTGCTATTCTGCTGTACCCAACTGGCCGGGTCTATCACAATGGTCAGGATCATTAACTCCATTTTACAGACGAGGAAACCGAGGCACAGGGAGGTGAAGTGACTTACCCAAGGTCACCTGGCAGGCCAATGGCAGAACCAGGAATATATTATTTCCACCAGCTGATTTCAGATGCTTCTCCCAATTCACTGCAAAAATCTTGAGTCTTCTCAGGATTAACTCTAAACCAATTTGCTCTCTATGCCCTAATCTCATGCAGACTCCAGGGAGATATTAAACTACACACTCTGCGCTGGATGAACAGAAATATGCGATAGCATAGTGAACAACTGGTATCTCCTCACGGCCTCATAAACATACTGAATAAAAGTGGTTATAGGACATTAGGTTTGAGGTTATGCCTCAAAAGCAAGTGATAGATCTAATCAGCACAGATACCTGATATGTTGTTGTGTGGCAAATGTTAGTAAATGTTTACTATTTAATTATGTCCACTGTGGTCAACATCTTCAACAAAAGTCAGGTTTAAATGTGTGATTTAGCTCAGATGTTTTCTTCCTAACAATGGCTAATTCATGATAGTGCTAGATAATACTTAGTCCTGCCATGAGTGCAGGGGACTAGACTAGATGACCTCTTGAGGTACCTTCCAGTCCTATGATTCTATAATATAATAACTCTCTAGCCATATACAGGACTGTGCTCCTTGAGACGAAGCGAATTCGTGTATAGAGCTACTTATCAAGGAAGTGGATTTATCTGAAGGTTAGCAGCACTCAAGTTTTATATTAAAGATTTTGGTCATAACAAATCTCCTTGACATCACTGCCTCCCTCACTCATTTTTTCTCCATAACATGCTCTCAGACCATGTGAAGAAAGATCAACAGCCAACATGGGCAGGGAAACAGACAATCTTGTTTTCAGCCTAGGATCAAAACAGGCTTTGAGAAGACTAACTCTGGGTTTTATTCTCTTACAGGAGAAATGCATTTTTCCCCCCAGTGTATTTGAGCAGCAGGACAGCTATGCAAGACCAAGAATATGTACCTCAAACCCAAAAGAACCATAATTTCTTTTAGACACAGAGCACCAAAAGTTGCCTTTACAAAGCAGCCTCTTCCACCCTTCCAGAGATGGAATGCTTACTGAATTTTAAGGAGCACAGAGACACAAAATACATGGTAGACCATACCTAATTAGTAACTGCTGAGTGAACACAGCATTCCTTGAACATTATACAGATCTGAAACAATCATAAGCCTCTAGTTCTGCCTCCTGTTTAAAGTTTCAAAACCTGAAAGCTAATGTGACGCTTCCTTTTCCCACTCTACCCCCCTTTCATTCTTTAAGGTGAAAACAAATGCCAAAAAGATTACTCTTTTCAGCTACAGAGATTAAGTACAGTACAGGTCATAGGAAATGATAAAGAGAATCAGTAACAGCTTGAATGCCCCGCCTAACCAAGAAACACGCACACACAACAACCTCCCCCAAAAAAAACAAAGGAGGTACAGATCAATGAGAGTCATCATTCATGGCAGTTTTAATCCAGACCCATGCAGATAGTGAGAGAGTAGAAACTTGTCAATCATAAAGTATTAAAACCTACCAAACTGCCTCATGTTATTAGCTACATGCGGACAAATTCAATCCTCTTTTCTAAACCAGGAAAAAGACTCTCTCCTTTGCCTGCACTGGGTAAGTCATTCTTTTCACACCATGACAACAGCTTGCATAAGGGTAAAGCAGGCAGAATATTATGTTCTCTTCAATACTGTGAAGAGCTACATTCCAACTTTACAGCAAAAGGAATAACTTCTAAAAACAATAGCAAAGCAACTCTCAGATTTTGAAGTGGCAAGTAGAACACATCTTCTTAGAGATGCTGAGTGCCATGAGACATGAGATGTTCTGCTTCAAGGTGTGCCTTGTATAATCCTATATTCACAACCAATTTGCAGTGAGCAGATTTAGGAGATTTAGAGACCTTCCTATCAGAAAGGCAAACAACAAAGGCTCATTTTAGTTGTGGGACTGCTCTTCATTTGACACCCATGGAGAAAAGCAGAAGGCAGCAGAGAAGCAAGAGCAAGTATAGTCTACAAGTTACTCACATCAGAGTTGCTTTACTTTACTATATTATTCAACTCTCAATCCTGTTCCCCCAACATCAATAAAACAGCCAAATGTATGAATTAAAGAGTTTAATTGGATGTCAGAAACAGAGATATCACACATGAGGTATGACTAAGGCTAAGATTGAGTCTTTTTGGTAAAAGTCATGGTCAGGTTACGAACAATAAATAAAAATTCACGGCCTGTGACTAGTCCCTGACTAAATCTCTACTTCTGGGGCCCCGCTGCTCCAAGGGGCACCTGCTGGGGGAGGTCCCTGCTCCAGTGCTAAAGGTTAGAACAGGGGTCGGCAACCTACGGTACGCGTGCCAAACACGGCACGCTGCCTGCCCGGTGAGAGGAGGAGGAGGAGGAGGAGGAGAAGGGGCGGAGGGGCCAGAAAGCGCCACGCTGGGGGAAGAAGCGGGGGAGGGGGGAGGTCCTGGCCTTCCGCCCCACTCAGTCCACCGCTCTCCCCTGCGGGGGCAGGAGGCAGAAGCTTGGTCCTGCGGCAGCCAAGCTTCCCCCCTCCCCTGCTTCTTCCCACGGCTTGTTGCATTCTGGCCCCTCTGCCCCTCCTCCTCCCTCTCCCTGCCCGCGATGGCCCTAGCGAAGGGGAGGGGGAAGAGCGGCAGCGTGCTCGCTGCTCTGTAGAGGAGGCCGAGAGAGGTAGGGACAGGCCTGGGGGAAGGGGGTGTAACCGGGCATATCCCTCCCAGCCCCCTGCCATGAGCCACTTAGGGCAGGGGGCTGGGAGCACCCCCACGAGCCGAGCACCCCAGCCTTCTGCCCTGCACCCCCCACACACCCTCCAGCCCTCTGCCCTGACCTCCCCCCAACACCCAGCCTTCTGCCCTGCACCCCCACACCCCCCCAGCCCTCTGCCCTGACCTCCCCCCAACACCCAGCGTTCTGCCCTGCACCCCCCACGCCCCCCAGCCCTCTGCCCTGACCTCGAGTCGCCTCCAACACCCAGCCTTCTGCCCTGCACCCCCCCACCCCGCCCAGCCCTCTGCCCTGACCTCGAGTCGCCTCCAACACCCAGCCTTCTGCCCTGCACCCCCCACGGCCCCCAGCCCTCTGCCCTGACCTCGAGTCGCCTCCAACACCCAGCCTTCTGCCCTGCACCTCCACACACCCCCAGCCGTCTGCCCTGAACCCCCCCCACACCCAGCCTTTTGCCCTGCACCTCCACACACCCCCAGCCCTCTGCCCTGACCTCGAGTCGCCCCCAACACCCAGCCTTCTGCCCTGCACCCCCACGCCCCCCCAGCCCTCTGCCCTGAACTCCCCCCAACACCCAGCCTTCTGCCCTGCACCTCGACACACACCCCAGCCCTCTGCCCTGACCTGCCCCCCACACCCAGCCTTTTGCCCTGCACCTCCACACACACCCAGCCCTCTGCCCTGACCTCCCCCCAACACCCAGCCCTCTGCCCTGCACCCCCACACACCCCCAGCCCTCTGCCCTGACCTCCCCCAAACACCCAGCCTTCTGCCCTGCACCCCCCCCCAGCCCTCTGCCCGGACCTCGAGTCGCCCCGCTCAGCCCACTGCAGGCCTAGGTGAACAGAACCCCAGGCTGGAAGCGGGCTGAGCAGGCTAGCAGCGTAAGATCAGCATTTTAATTTAATTTTAAATGAAGCTTCTTCAACATTTTGAAAACCTTGTTTACTTTACATACAACAATAGTTTAGTTATATAATACAGACTTATAGAGAGAGACCTTCTAAAAAATGTTAACATGTATTACCGGCACGCAAAACCTTAAATTAAAGAGAATAAATGAAGACTTGGCACACCACTTCTGAAAGGTTGCCTATCCCTGGGTTAGAATCATATAAGATTAGGGTTGGAAGAGACCTCAGGAGGTCATCTAGTCCAATCCCCTGCTAAAAGCAGGACCAACACAAACTAAATCATCCCAGCCAGGGCTTTGTCAAGCCGGGCCTTAAAAACCTCCAAGGAAGGAGATTCCACCACCTCCCTAAGTAACCCATTCCAGTGCTGCACCACCCTCCTAGTGAAATAGTGTTTCCTAATATCCAACCTAAACCTCCCCCACTGCAACTTGAGACCATTGCTCCTTGTTCTGTCATCTGCCACCACTGAGAACAGCCAAACTCCAGGTAGTTGAAGGCTGCTATCAAATCCCCCATCACTCTTCTCTTCGGCAGACTAAACAAGCCCAGTTCCCTCAGCCTCTCCTCGTAAGTCGTGTGCCCCAGTCCCCTGATCATTTTAGTTGCCCTCCACTGGACTCTTTCCAATTTGTCCATATCCTTTCTGTAGTGGGGGACCCAAAACTGGACACAGTACTCCAGATGTGGTCTCACCAGTGTCGAATCGAGGGAAGTGATTACTCCCCTCTATCTGCTAGCAAGCTCCTACTAATGCAGCCCAATATGCTGTTAGCTTTTTTGGCAACAAGGGCACACTGTTGACTCATATCCAGCTTCTCATCCACTGTAATCCCCAGGTCCTTTTCTGCAGAACTGCTGCTTAGCCAGTCGGTCCCCAGCCTGTAGCGGTTCATGGGATTCTTCCATCCTAAGTGCAGAACTCTGCGCTTGTCCTTGTTGAACCTCATCAGATTTCTTTTGGCCCAATCTTCCAATTTGTCTAGCTCACTCTGAACCCTATCCTTACCCTCCAGCATATCTACCTCTCCCTGCAGCTTAGTGTCATCAGCGAACTTGCTGAGGGTGCAATCTATCCCAGCGTCCAGATCATTAATAAAGATGTTGAACAAAACTCCAGATGTGGGCCAACCCCTGGGGCACTCCGCTTGATACCGGCTGCCAACTAGACATTGAGCCATTGATCACTACCCATTGAGCCCAACAATCTAGCCAGCTTTCTATCCAACTTATAGTCCATTCATCCAATCCATACTTCTTTAACTTGCTGGCAAGAATACTGTGGGAGACCGTATCAAAAGCTTTGCTAAAGTCAAGATATATCACATCCACCGCTTTCCCTATATCCACAGAGCCAGTTATCTCATCACAGAAGGCAATCACGCTGGTCAGGCATGACTTGTCCTTGGTGAATCCATGTTGACTGTTCCTGATCACCTTCCTCTCCTCCAAGTGCTTCAAAATGGGCTCCTTGAGGACCTGCTCCATGACTTTTCCAGGGACTGAGGTGAGGCTGATGGGTCTGTAGTTCCCCGGGTTCTCCTTCTTCCCTTTTTTAAAGATGAGCACTATATTTGCCTTCTTCCAATTGTCCGGGACCTCCCCCGATCACCATGAGTTTTAAAAGATAATGGTCAATGGCTCTGCAATCCTATCAGCCAATTCCCTCAGCACCCTCGGATGCATTAGATCTGGACCCATGGACTTGTGCATGTCCAGCTTTTCTAAATAGTCCTTAACCTGTTCTTTCATCACTGTAAAAAGCAACAGAGAGTCCTGTGGCACCTTTAAGACTAACAGATGTATTGGAGCATAAGCTTTCGTGGGTGAATGCCCACTTCGTCGGATGCGTGGCATTCACCCACGAAAGCTTATGCTCCAATACATCTGTTAGTCTTAAAGGTGCCACAGGACTCTCTGTTGCTTTTTACAGATCCAGACTAACACGGCTACCCCTCTGATACTTTTCATCACTGTGTGGCCCAGGACAGCAGTCTGGGAGCTGACCTTGTCTGTGAAGGCCGAGGCAAAAAAAGCATTGAGTACTTCAGCTTTTTCCACATCATCTGTCACTAGGTTGCCTCCCCCATTCATTAAGGGTCCCACGCTTTCCCTGACCCTTTTCTTGTTGCTAACATAACTGTAGAAAACCCTTCTTGTTACCCTTCACATCCCTTGCTAGCTGCAACTCCAGTTGTGTTTTGGCCTTCCTTACACCCCTGCATGCTCGAGCAATATTTTTATACTCCTCCCTAGTCATCTGTCCAAGTTTCCACTTCTTGCAAGCTTCCTTTTTGTGTTTAAGCTCACCAAAGATTTCACTGTTCAGCCAAGCTGGTCACCTGTCATATTTGCTATTCTTTGTACACATGGGGATGGTTTGTTCCTGTGCCCTCAGTAAGGCTTCTTTAAAATACAGCCAGCTCTCCTGGACTCCTTTCCCCCTCATATTAGCCTCCCAGGGGATCCTGCCCATCAGTTCCCTAAGGGAGTCAAAGTCTGCTTTTCTGCAGTCCAGGGTCCGTATTTTACTACTCTCCTTTCTTCCTTTTGTGAGGATCCTGAACTCAACCATCTCATGGTCACTGCTGCCCAGGTTCCACCCACTTCTACTTCCCCTACCAATTCTTCCCTGTTTGTAAGCAGCAGGTCAAAAGGAGAACGGCCCCTGGTTGGTTCCTCCAGTAGTTGCATCAGGAAGTTGTCCCCAACACTCTCCAAAAACTTCCTGGATTGTCTATGCACTGCTTTATTGCTCTCCCAGCAGACGTCAGGGTGATTGAAGTCCCCCATTAGAATCAGGGCCTGTGTTCTGGAAACTTCAGTTAATTGTCTGAAGAAAGCCTCGTCTACCTCATCCTCCTGATCCGGTGGTCTATAGCACACGCCCACCACGACATCACCCGGGGGTTGATTGTCCCCTGGCTGCTGCTCCTGGGGACCACTCTCCGGATGGCCTCCAGGCGCCCCGGGCCGCTGCTCCAGCCACCCCGGGACTGCTGCTGCTTGGGTGGTCCCCAGGGCAACCCCGGGACCGCTGCTTGGGCACCCACTGGAGCCAGCCATACCAGCTGCTGTTCCGGCAGTCCCTGGAGCCAGCTGTCTGGGGTCACACAAGCAGTGGGTGGTGAAGCTCTCTGGGGCAGCCCCCTGGACTGCTGCTTGGGCCCACCGGCCGCTACTCAAATGGTCCCTGGAGCCAGCTGGCCCAAGACCTCCGGAGCAGCAGCCAGTGTAGCTAGCCCTGGGGACTGCCGGAGCAGCTGGCCCTAATTCACTCCAGCAGCGGCTGGTGCAGCTGGCCATGGGGCGCTGGGGCCAGCTGCTCGGGTGGCCCTGAAGTCAACCCCACCACCCTCTGTGGAAGTCATGGAGGTCACAGAAAGCCACAGGATCCATAACTTCCATGACCTCGGTGAAATAACAGCAGCCTTTGTTGGTATGACAGTTCTACATTTTGCATTTCCTCTGTGTCAGACACAGGTAAAAGATTTTTGAGGAGTAGTTGCTACACTGTTTGTTAAAGAAAACAATAAGGTTTCAACCAATTTCTTTCAGCATTGACCCTTACTGCCACCTTTGACATGTCCTTACAGCTTTTAAACCATCTTGCTGGAGAAATTTACATTTTCTTTCATTATTCCCTAATTTCCATACCGCCTTGAAAAAAAACAAGGGCTCTAACCTCTGTTGTCACAAAACAACATTGAGGTCAAGAGCTTAGCAGGATTAAAAAAATAATAATAATAATAAAAAAAAAGAGTTGGACTTTTATATGAATAATGAGAACATTTAGAGTTGCAATAGCAAGGATTAAAATAAAACCTAAGAGTCGGTAAGGCTGTAAACCATCATGCTTGAGAGCGTAAGCCAACCTTTATTAATGGGCTTTAGGAAAAAGCTTCCCTGTGTGCAGGTTATTCCATAACTACCAACAAAGCATCTCTGGTCAATACTAGAGATGGCACACTAGATTAAATGGACCACTAGTCTGATCCAGTACAGCACTTCATATGTTATGTTGCACCTTATTCCTCATCCTGTACCCCACTTCAATACAATGAGCAAACTATCAGCTTCTCACGATAATGAGTATGTTTCAAGTAATGTATTTTATTTTCCTCAGTCTATTATTATGCACCTACATCTCATACTAATCTTCAGAGAACTTCTCTCCAATGAAGAAATTTACCTATGACAAAACTGAAAATGTGTGTGTTTATACAGGTCCATGAGTAATGCCAAAAGCTTTTTCTTCTTTTCTGGTTGAACAGACAGTTTTTGAAAAATGCTATGTCCATGCACCAAATGGACCTGTTTGCCAGCCAGCTGCTTAAAAATCCTCTGCTTTCCCTCCCTGGAGCCCTGGATTCAAATCCTAATCCAAGTAGGTCATAATGGGAAATGTATGGGCAAGTCTTATCCTAACCCCTAGCGGACACAAGTAACCACTACAAAATTCAGCATGAATGAAAGTCAGGAGGGTCTGAAGACTGAAACAGCAGGAATCCTGTAGGTGAGCTTTCAGAAATGTACATGGTACATTCGCCCAGCACCTGCATGCATTATGGATAAGGCTGCAAGTCTTTCACAGAGGTCACAGAAGTCATAGATTCTGTGACTTTCTGGGACCTCCGTGACTTCCACAGCTGCAGCAGCTGGTGTGGATGACCTCAGGGCTGCCCGAGCAGCTGGGGCAGCCCTGGGGCCAGTCACACCATCTGCTTCTCCAGTGGTCCCAGGCAACTAGTCCCGGGCAGAGGAGCAGCGACACGGTCCCAGCCCGCCCCCGCCCCAGAGGAGCAGCAGGGCTCCAGGCTGCCCCCCAGGCTGGAGGGGTGGCAGCAGGGCCCTGGGCCACCCCCACCCAGGGAGCAGCAGCATCCCCCAGAGCGCGCACACACACACCAGCACCTAAGATTTAGTTAGGGGTATTTTTACCTTTGGCTTTCCTCCCAAAACTTGGAGTTCAGTTGTGAACTATCTTCAGCAACATACCTCTCAGTCCGTCAAGGACCAAATGTAGGACACAGCATCTGACAAAGACCCAAAATGAAGGGCACACGAATGTTTTTCATGCAGGAAACAGAAAATGCTGTTGGGATTCATTCCTTTTTCCAAAGGGGTACGCACCTCCATTTGAAATTGTTTAGGGGTCCACAAATGAAAAAAGGTTGAAAACCGTTTCTTTAGTATTAATAACTCTTTCTATAACCTCATTTTCATTAGTCTTTATTTCTGATATAAGTAATTTTAAAAACAAAAATGAGACGATACAAAATGTGTAGGTAACTTCGGGACTAAAATGAGTGATGTCCTACTCATGTTCAGTAATGTAAATTTGTGTTAAACACAACATTTTACTGAGAGGCTATGGATAAAGCAGAAAACTATGGAAAATTTTTAATGAAGTTGTATTAAATGAAGATTGCAGGATGGAAAAGTTGTATATGAAGTTACAGATATACAACGTATTCATAGCCAAGGAGCATTAGGATAACTCCACTTCAGGAGACAATTTCTCACTTTTAAATCTCCCTGCCAACACAAATAATTACATCTACTCAAATATTTTAAAATATTAATGAATGTGTTACCTTGTATACTGGATTCTGCATTACAATATGAAAGCACAGATTGTGATTCGTTTAGTCCACCTGAGACATCTACGCAATAATATTCATTTGATAATTCTTAAACATATTACATAGCTATTACAATATGTGAAAACACAGATGGATGATAGCCTGAAGCCAGATTTGAAATAAATCATTTTAAAAATGCTATTCTTTTCACCACTAAATTGCTGTTTATCAAGCTCTTTAGGCATGCTCCCTAGCTACAGAGAAAAAAAATGCATATATTTCCACAACCTGAATCGGTACAGTGTACGTATTTAGCCATGCATACAGTACTACAAAAGGAATTTCATACTAACATGACCTGTAGGGAACAATACTGCACTAGAAGGGGATGATACAGATTATGAGGGTGTCATGTGATGGCTTTGCATTACTCTAGCAGTGGGTTCTGCTTGTAAAGCTGGCTAAATTAGCTATCGGAGAATTGCATCAGAGCAGGGAAATGTCAAATGGCACAAAGACATCATAGGGGGCCCTATGCCAGCCTGGCCACCCCTCTGCCACCAATGTAGAGACCATGGCCAAGTGAAAGAGGGTATGACAAGGGTTTCTTTATGCCCCACCTACTTCTGTCTGCTATTTCAGCCCTGGGAGCCATTGTCAGCCAGTATAAATCAGAGTAGCATTCAGGTTTTATGCCACTTTTTCACTCCCTTACATGCGTTATGTCTCTCACTTCAGCCAGGCACCAGATTCTGGCCATATGAATCTATGACATTTTTCTTTCCAATGTCACATTTTTGTGACCAAACTGTAAGAAAAATAAATCAGCAGAATGACCTATATTGTATGCTCTTTGCAATAATCTCGATAAAATTTCAATGAATAAAGCAAGCTTATACAGAGATTATAAACCATGCTTAACAGTTAGCAATGTACAATTCACTGTAAACCAAAAACTGTTTTGTCATCTAAGTTCAAATATGCAACCCAACCTTTATCCCTAATTTAGTCCTGAAAGGATATTTGGACAGAATTTATTTAGAATAGATTAGATTTTTAAATTCACTTTTGAAAATAATGGAAAGCTAATTATAACAAGGGTGTTTTGTGCTGAAAAAAAAAAAAAAAGACAAGAAAAAAGAATGGTGGGAAGTCATAAATGCTGGAGTCATACATCAACATATACAGCCAAATTCTGCAGTCTTACTCCAGTCTTATGCAGAGCTGCAAAACCCAACCCCACACCAATGCAGTGCTTGTGATTTTGGCTCTAGTATAAGTAAACTGTCTCAACTGTAGCTCAGTCCCTGCTAGCACAGTAATAACCGTGTGTTTCCAAACTAAACATCTCTTGTCAGGAGTTAGAACCTTGGCTGTAAAAACTTGAGGCTAAATCCTGGGCTGCCGTTTGACACTTCTCTTTAAAGCCAGCTTAACCAGCTACTCCCTGAGCAGAGCTATGCCACCTCCTTACCTTACAGCCTGTGCACTGGATGATACAAGACGACAGCAGTTTGGTCTGGGGTGTTTGTTTAGCACTACACGGAGGCCCAAGTATTGTAACTGCCATCTGGGGCCACAGACAGCCGGAGTAAGCTGGAGTAGTTCTCATAGTGGCCAATGGAGGGCTGCCTAAAGACTGAG
Source organism: Emys orbicularis (assembly GCF_028017835.1). Lineage (NCBI taxonomy): Eukaryota > Metazoa > Chordata > Testudines > Emydidae > Emys > Emys orbicularis. The sequence goes on along the minus strand of NC_088686.1, from coordinate 88,871,441 downwards.
GGAACACATATTGTGGCTTAGGGATGACATCAGAGGGATTTTTTTAAAATGGCAGACTTCTTAAAATTGATGCACTATTGCTCAGGCTCCGGATTCATAAACATCCAGATTCATGAACAATAATGGCTGTTCAGAGAGGAAACAACATCTTTAATTGCCTGTAAAGTTCCATGCACTCCTATGGAGTTGTATAATTAGTACAGTATAACCAACAAGGGTTCTGTGCTCTGGATCAAAATAGGTTACAAAATATTGTGCCAAAGAATCAAGCAACACACTAATGAATAGCCAGTCTAAATTTAAAATCCAATTTTTAAAAGTGTCTAGCATACTGTTAGAGTGTGCTTGGTAAATAAATTCTGTTTCTACAGTCCCTATTTATAGTGTCTAAATAGGTTTTTAAGACAGATTGTACAGCTATAAAGAATGCAAAGTGCTATATAAAATCATCTCCTATGCTAATTCTTTGCCAGATTTCAGAGACTTCCATGTGTTTTTGCCTTCCTCTCACTTTTTTCTACTGTAAAAAAAAAAAAAAAGTGAGTTAAACACCTTGCAAAAATACTCAAAGAGGTTATGCTTCTTGACTTAAACTAAATGAAAAATGTTTTGAGCCAATTAACCACTATGATTTTACTTGTAACATGGTACCTAGTACTGGAGTGGCTTGCAAACAGTGCATGCACTTGCATAATGTGCAATCTGATACTTATATACAATAAGTGACAGGAGACAGAAATGGGAATTGCAGTCTTAACTCTAAATTTCTTTGCCTTTGTGAAGTTTAGTCAGGCCCTCCAACCAAGCATTATTTAAATGTACTCTTTTTTGGGACTTAATAGATGTCAAATTTGTAACTATATGGTCATGTCTATTTCCCCCCACCCTGAGTAGTTTAATTATCCCTGGAACTCTTCAAATCAATTTCTATTAAGTGTCATTACACTGCTGAAGATGTTAAAACTCATCCACTGCAGATCTTCAGAGCTTTGAATTAAGCCATTCAATTCTTCATAATTCCAGCAAGTGCTTGGAATATATTTTGGTCAATCTGAACTTTCTGAATCAAACAATAGCACCCGGAAACTTGAAACAATCTGCTGAGATAGCTAGAACCTTAGCATAATTCTTGGGGACAACAGAAATGACACAACTGTGACCTGGTCTGAAAGTTTGCTATGTAAATGATACAAAGCATCCAGGTATATAGATGGAGTTACTATAAAGTGCATACATAACTGGTTGGAAAACCGCTCCCAGAGAGTAGTTATCAAGGGTTCACAGTCAAACTGGAAGGGCGTATCAAGTGGGGTCCTGCAGGGATCGGTTCTACGTCCAATTCTGTTCAATAGCTTCATAAATTATTTAGATAAGGCATAGAGAGTATAGTTATAAAGTCTTCAGGCAGTACGAAGCTGGGAGGGGTTGCAAGTGCTTTGGAGGGTAGGATTAAAATTCAAAGTGATCTGGACAAACAGGAGAAATGCTCTGAAGTAAATAGGATGAAATTCAATAAGAACAAATGCAAAATACTCCACTTGGAAGGAAAAATCAATTACACACATACAAAATAGAAAATGATTGCCTAGGAAGGAGCACTACGGAAAGGGATCTGGAGGTTATGGTGGATCACAAGCTAAATATGAGTCAAGAGTGTAACTGTTGCCAAAAAAAAAAAAAAAAAAAAGCGAGCATCATTCTAGGATGTACTAGCAAGAGTTTTGTAAGCAAGATACTGAAGTAATTCTTCTACTCTACTCCATGCTGATAAGGTCTCAACTGGAGTATTGTGTCCAGTTCTGGGTGCCACTTTTCAGGAAAGTTGTGGACAAAGTAGAGAAAGTCCAGAGGAGAGCAACAAAAATGATTAAAAGGTCTAGAAAACATGACTGAGAAAAGATGGGAAAAACTGGGTTTGTTTAGTCTGTAGAAGAGAAGACTGGGGGGGGGGGGGGGAGGGGCATAACAACAGTTAGCAAGTACATAAAAGATTGTTACAAGGAGGAGGCTGAAAAGTTCTCATTAACCTCTGAGGATAGGACAATAAGCAGTGGGCTTAAATTGCAGCAAGGGAGGTTTAAATTGGGCATTATGAAAAATTTCTTAATGATCAGGGTACAAATTGGAACAAATTGCTTGTGGAATCTCCGTCATTGGCGGTATTTAAGAAAAGGTTAGACAAAACACCTGTCAGTAATGGTCTAGTTATTACATAGTCCTCCCTTGAGTACAGGGGACTGGACTAGACAACCTATGGAGGTCCTTCCCAGTCCTACACTTCTGTGATACTTTATGATTTTATTATTCTGAATGAAATGCTGTCAAACTGTCGTAGAAACCACAAAACCTATCAACTTTTATCTCTTCATAGGTAAGATATTTTGTGTGTTACATTAAGGTTCAGATATGGTGCAGCATTTCAATGGAATTAGAATATGATTTGTACAGGAGGATCATAAACTTTAAGAGGAAAAAAGGTCATTAGGGACTACTTATTCCTGGTTTGTTTGTCCCTTTTACAATGGTTCAAAAATACTGTCCTCTGTACTCTGGCAAATTGTGAAATGTGTTATTGATACTATGGCCAGCTTATGAAATTGGTCATTTTTAGATTTGATAAATACAAAGCCCTTTTTATAATTCCTTCCCATTTTTATCTCTCAATTGGACTTATAAACCTCGTCTGTCCTTTAAATGGGGCAGTGAATATCTGGCAATGCGATGAAGAATGAAAAGACTGTAAACTTAAATCTAAGAAGGTGAACATCCTATATTATATATTTGGTCTAAATTGCATTTAGCATTCATGAAAAGTGTCAAATTAAATGCATTAAAGACTAATGTCTTCTGTTTTAACCTAGGACAGCTGCAGCAAAGAAAAGAGCACCACCATTATATAGCCCTGTCAATGGGTCTCTTAGTCCTGTCCTGAAGGTACCCCCTCAACTGGAGAAACAGCAATTTATTTCCTATGGCCATTCAGCTCACTATGGAGACTACTAACAAGGATGCTAATTGAGGGCCATTTTATTGTGGTGGTTGTAAAAAGTGGACTTGGCTTTCAAGCCAAGCCAAGCAGCAATTTCATTTCACAGGCAGCAATCTAACTGTACATATTAAGATGACAGCATAAGGCCTGGATAGCTGCAGATGTCTTTTTGAAGAGGCAGGGCTGGTGATTTATTGGACTTCACCTGTTTTGTGTAACTTTGTATTTGATTCTTTACATGTTTATAAATCACCCACCACGGTGGGAGCTGAAAAACAAATTACTCATTCAAACAAGGAATCAAACAATCATTAGATGGTAACAGCTTTTAGTCACTAGTGATCAGGTTCTATTTCCTCAGTGACTTAGAGGTAAAAGTATATATACCAGGGTTGGCCAAACTTACTGACCCACTGAGCCGCATATGATAACCTTCAGAAGTTTGAGAGCCGCAAGACATGCACAACCTGCTCTGCGGGATGGTGGCTACCGGGGCACAGGGCTAAAGCCCTGAGACACCCCCCCCCCAACCCCGCAGGGCAGAAAGCCCCATGGTCCCACCACCTCTCTGCAGGGCAGAAGCCCCAAGCTCCAACCCCCCACCCAGTCTGGTAGGTGAAGAATGGGTGGGGAGGGCTCTGTGAGCCGCACTTTAACTGCAAAAAAGCTGCGTGTGGCTCATGAGCCGCAGTGTGGCCACACCTGCTATATACTGTGTTACTATCTGGCTTTATTGTTAATTTTCCTTCATCTGACTTGAGGATGAATATATCTAGTGAAGTCTGCTGAGAAAAGATAGAAGAGAAAAATCATTTAAACTCCCCCCAGAAATTATCTACAAAAAGAGACACATGACTCACGTATTCATCTGAAATGGAAGGCCATACGAACAGCTAGGCACCACCACACTGTGTCTGACTCACTAGCCTAGCAATGATTAATAGGATCACAGAGGGTTGTTATTGCCATCAACCCTCAAATATCACAAACTGCCTCAGCTGTGAGCTCACTAGCAAAAAGTCAGACAATCAAGAATCTAGATCAGAAAATGGAAGAGAGTTTCTCAGGTATGGGTTTTATGTCTATATTTCACACACACATTTAACCAAAGCAGATGAGAGATTTTGAGGGGAAAGTGAGTGGGAAGCAGAATAGTTTAAAGGAAAACAAGCAGTAGATTTGGAAAATGGAGAAAGAAGCCGCTATATAAGTCTTATCTATTTTCTCAATAGACTTTTGGGAGCAAAGATGTTGTAAACCAAGGGCTTACCATCCATTTGAGTTGTAAAAGACTCAGCACACAAGGCTCTGGTAGGCATGCAGAGATACTTTTTGTTTTGGACTGACTAGTAGTGTCTCTATAGCTAAGGAAGCAACACTAGGTGCACTGGGCATCTGTTTTAGGGAGTCACTGAGTGGAGGGCTTTGCTAAACATAATTAATTTCTGTAGGGCTCTGACCCAAATCATGGAACATTCTTTTTTTTAGTAAAAAGAAAAATGTCCAGTGGCATTTCTTCAGGAAACGCAATGATAATTACATCTGGCCAAACAAATAATCATCTACTATTATGACTACTATATTTTCCCCAGCAGTCTTGGCTTCGCAAAGCAAACCTGTCCTCGTATTTAAAAATCTATTTGGTATTTGAAAAGATTCAACAAATATCACAAGAGAACACATGACAGCCTATGGATTCTTTGCAAAGTATATAACCTTGGTCCCTGGAATTTGAGCTTCAGAATTGGTCATTCATGTCATTAGTGGGTAGAATCCACACAGTGGACATAGACATACTCAATCTGATTGAATCGTCTAGATCAGTTCTGACACTTCATGAATTCATGAATATTTATGGGTTCAAATATGGTTGAATTTTACCAAAATCCTAGTATTTGTGAAATATTCATGATTTCCCCCTCAGTATCCAACTACCTCTGCTAGTAATCATAGTGATTTAGATTTTGAAGAATCTTGAACATGTAGCTCAATGGAATTACTCTGTATTTAAACTATTGTAAAATGCAGCCACCTCTGAGGTAAAACCATAGCGGTCATTATTGTGCCAGCCACACAACACAACAATTTCAGAAGGGCAAGTGAGAAACTGACTGAAACCACTAAGGAACGTAAAATGTAATTACCCAAGCTGGAATTGGATCCAGGTTCCACTGGATCTTTAATGACCACAAGCATTTAGGTCTTTTGTTTTATGCTTCATTCGAAAGATGGATGAGTATCATTTCCAAAGTGCAAAACACGAGGCTGCTAGCGTACAGAAAATGGCTCATCAGGAAGTTCAAATAAGAAAGGAGATTTCACTCTTTCACATAAAAAGCCCATCGTTTATGTTTGACTCTGAAACGTGTGATCCACTTAGTCCTTTCAGAATGAAATATCTACTAAGTCAGATGTTACGCTGCTTAAATAGTAAAGAATACCAGATATCAGACTGCTCAAGTTGCTAAATTAGATGCTCCTTTTCAAAGGGAGAAATGATTGCTGTACTTAGGGAGTTCTTTATTCCAGCAAAGCTTAAGGGTTGGACAGATTTTCATCTGAACATTATAAGAAGTTTGAAATATCTTTGATGCTTACTGCCTTGAGGTAAAGTAATTTTTGTTACATTTAAGCTATATCAAACACAAGGCAACTGGCTAAGATAACATGAAGACCACGACTGTTTTTATGCTTGTTAGTTGTCCAATATCAAACGTAGTATCAGCTTAAATATCTGTTATTTCCTCTCTCTCTGGAGATTATGGGCTTGATCCAAAACCCACTGAAATCAATGCAAAGATTCTCATTGACTTCAATGGGCTCAATCTGAATCAGATCCTATATCTTACACTTGTGGGGAGACGGATTCATAGTTCTTTTCTACGTCTAATGAACATGAGCCTATTGACTCTGCATAGTTGGCAATCCACCACACTTGCAATGCTGTAGTTATCCAGTAAGACTCCACTGGAACTATAGGAGCAGTAGGATGAACCTTATACATACAGCAGCAGAACAGGCGTACCAAATAGGTTCATGCCAACAAAAATGGTTTCATATTATACATAAAAAGTTTTAGAAAGTGTGAAGGGGGTTTGCCTGTTTTTCTGTTACCAACATTTCTGATTATATATTTCCTCTACATAAATGCATTGGTCTAATACTGAATATAAAGAATTTGCCTTCTTCCTCTTCTTTCACTTATCCCACCATCTGGTGTCAGGTCACCGTTCAAGCATCCATCTTCTTCATCTGTTCAAGGAGGCACTAAAGTCCACCTGTTTACCATCTTTTTTGATGCAATCCATCAATTGCTTCCTCGCCTCTCAGAAGGGCTGTGCCTCCCTGTGATATCCTGCTTGGGGGGAATCCAGACCCGAGAGTCCCTGTGTTACCCCACTCAGCCTCAGCAAGTGAGTTTTGTTGCTGCTAAGCTACTTGTCTGCTTCCTCACACACCAGCCTCTCATGCAGAACCCAGGCAAAAAGCAGCAATGTCCAAAGAAAGATATGGGACTAGATATTGGGACTAGATATGGGACTGGCTAAATAACAAGCAGAAATTACCATAGGATGCACAATGTTTGCATTAGTCCACTGAGCCTGATGCAGGTGATTTTTTAAACCTAAGTACAGTGAACGCACAGATCTTACAGCTTGATTCATCATGGTGTTAGAGATAGTGAGCAATGTAGCAAAAGCCTTTCCTGCACTTTGAACACCATTACAAGAAAGCTTCATAGATAGATATCTCTTGTAAAATCCTAATTACATATGCATTTGCTCCAATTAGATAGTATTTGTCAAGTGCCTTGCAGCACTGTATGTTTCTCTGGTATGTTCAGTTAGTGATTGGGCCCCTTAAAATACATTCACCAATATAGTCACCCTTTGAAAAGGAACATCTAATTTAGCAACTTGAAAAGTCTGATATCTGATGTTCTCCTTAAGACCCAAAGTGAAACTGTACAGAGGGACTATGGAAGAAGTAGCCATGCTGGGGAGCCTTGGAATGGGTTGTGGTGGGTTAGGGTGAACAGGATAACTCAGCAGATCCAGTGACTGAGAACCTCTGAGAAGGGAATACATGCAGGGAAAGCCTGTAGCAGGAAGTCTACCCCAACCAAGTTTACTGCACACAACCTGATTTCTTGGGTTAGGTGCTATAAGAACATTTAGAGGAATAAAGGGTTTTGATTTGATTTCAGACTTTTCGCTATTTGTTTTTCCAACTCTCTCTTTCTAAACACACGGCTCCTTTGCAAAAATGCTTTTGATATTTTCCATGACTATAATTTATCGGTCAATAAACAAATTACACCTAGAAGTGCCTATGATGATACCAATGATTTCTGAGCACTACGGGTAGTGCAGAGAGGGGTTCCATACGGCTATACCTACATAAGAACGGCCATACTGGGTCAGACCAAAGGTCCATCCAGCCCAGTATCCTGCCTACCGACAGTGGCCAATGCCAGGTGCCCCAGATGGAGTGAACCTAACAGGTAATGATCAAGTGATCTCTCTCCTGCCATCCATCTCCACCCTCTGACAAAGAGAGGCTAGGGACACCATTCCTTACCCATCCTGGCTAATAGCCATTAATGGACTTAACTAGATAAATTCATGGAGGTTCTCTTTTAAACACTGTTATAGTCCTAGCCTTCACAACCTCCTCAGGCAAGGAGTTCCACAGGTTGACTGTGCGCTGTGTGAAGAACTTCCTTTTATTTGTTTTAAACCTGCTGCCCATTAATTTCATTTAGTGGCCCCTAGTTCTTATATTATGGGAACAAGTAAATAACTTTTCCTTATTCACTTTCTCCACACCACTCATGATTTTATATACCTCTATCATATCCCCCCTTAGTCTCCCCTTTTCCAAGCTGAAAAGTCCTAGCCTCTTTAAATCTCTCCTCATATGGGACCCATTCCAAACCCCTAATCATTTTAGTTGCTCTTTTCTGAACTTTTTCTAATGCCAGTATATCTTTTTTGAGATGAGGAGACCACATCTGTATGCAGTATTCAAGATGTGGGCGTACCATGAATTTATATAAGGGCAATAAGATATTCTCCATCTTCTTCTCTATTCCTTTTTTTAATTATTCCTAACATCCTGTTTGCTTTTTTGACAGCCGCTGCACACTGCGTGGACGTCTTCAGAGAACTATCCATGACGACTCCAAGATCTCTTTCCTGATTAGTTGTAGCTAAATGAGCCCCCATCATATTGTATGTATAGTTGGGGTTATTTTTTCCAATGTGCATTACTTTACATTTATCCACATTAAATTTCATTTGCCATTTTGTTGCCCAATCACTTAGTTTTGTGAGATTTTTTTTAAGTTTCTTCACAGTCTGCTTTGATCTTGACTATCTTGAGCAGTTTAGTATCATCTGAAAACTTTTCCACCTCACTGTTTACCCCTTTCTCAAGATCATTTCCGAATAAGTTGAATAGGACTGGTCCTAGGACAGACCCTGGGGAAACACCAATAGTTACCACTCTCTATTCTGAAAATTTACCATTTATTCCTACCCTTTGTTCCCAGTATTTTAACCAGTTCTCAATCCATGAAAGGATCTTCCCTCTTATCCCATGACAACTTACTTTACGTAAGAGCCTTTGGTGAGGGACCTTGTCAAAGGCTTTTTGGAAATCTAAGTACACTATATCCACTGGATCCCCCTTGTCCACATGTTTTTGACCCCTTTAAAGAACTCTAATAGATTAGTAAGACGTGATTTCCCTTTACAGAAACCATGTTGACTTTTGCCCAACAAGTTATGTTCTTCTATGTGTCTGACAATTTTATTCTTTACTATTGTTTCAACTAATTTGCCCACTACTGATGTTAGACTTACTGGTCTGTAATTGCTGGGATCACCTCTAGAGCCTTTTTTTAAAATATTGGCGTTACATTAGCTATCTTCCAGTCATTGGGTACAGAAGCCGATTTAAAGGACAGGTTACAAACCATAGTTAGTAGTTCCACAATTTCACATTTGAGTTCTTTCAGAACTCTTGGGTGAATGCCATCTGGTCCCGGTGACTTGTTACTGTTAAGTTTATCAATTAATTCCAAAACCTCCTCTAGTGACACCTCAATCTGTGACAATTCCTCAGATTTGTCACCTACAAAAGCCGGCTCAGGTTTGGTAATCTCCCCAACATCCTCAGTTGTGAAGACTGAAGCAAAGAATTAGTTTCTCCACAATGACTTTATTGTCTTTAAGTGCTCCTTTTTTGTCTCGATTGTCAAGGGGCCCCACTGGTTGTTTACCTGTTCAACTGGTGTAGCCTAGGTTCCTCATGGCATGAACATGACAGTGTTTGGAAGGGAGCAGCATGGTTCTATCATTTCCAAACACAGACAACTTCATTTTGTCCGTGAATGCTAGCAGCCCCACCGCCATGCTTTCCAATCTTCCAGCCACGTTATGGCTGCCCCGTGTCTGGGCATGCCCTCTAACACAGTTAGCACATCCAAACTGGGGCGGCATAATTTAGCCCTTAAGCACTAAATGGCCAGATTATACTTGGCCCTTGCACAGCTGTGAAGCTGAGGAAAAGTGGAAGGAGGAGGACACAGGGTGCTTTACAAACCTTGACACATGCCTGCAAAAGAGTCAAAGAGAAGTGCAGCAGCCCCATGCTCTGGGAAATACAGGGATCAATCCCTTCCTATTTCCTATGTACCTGACAGCATAACTGACCAGCAACACAGCAGCTGCACACCCCATAAAGGAGTGTGTAGCGAAGTGAGACTCACTGGTGTGGCGCCTCCTGCTGGTTGTCCTGGGAATTAGCTTGATTCCAGCTCGGAGCGCCTTCTGCTGGCCAGTGGCTCACCTGCCTCAGGCCCCCGTGTCCCTCCTGGACCCTGGTGCCCCTTATCCTGGGGTTCTGCCCCAGCAGTATCCCCACGCTCTGGGTCTCCCCTCCCAGGGGAACCCCCAACCCTCTAAGCTCACCTCGCCTCAGTGGCTACCGCCCCTGTTCACTGGGGCAGACTGCAGTGTAATGGCCACTCATCACTGGCAAGGGGGGTTTGGACCTGCTGCCTTTCCCTGCAGCCCAGTACCTCTCTAGGCCTTCCTGTCAGGCCACAGCCTGGGAAGTCGCCAGGCCTGAGCTCCCCAGCTCAGCCTGCCCCTTCCCCAGAACTGCTCTGTCCACAGTACCCTTTGCTCCTTCAGGCAGCTAGGTCCATCTCTCTCCAAAGCTAGAGAGAGACTGACCCAGCTCCTGGCTCACAGCCCTTTTATAGGGCCAGCTATGGCCTAACTGGGCGCGGCCCCAGCTGTGGCTGTCTTCCCAATCAGCCTACCTTTTCTCCTTGTTTTTCAGGAGCGGGGTAACTGCCCCGCTACAGAGTGGAGTAATGGGCATGGAAAGGTCGTGCACAAATTTGTTCCAGGATACATCCTGAGAGAGAATGCCTCCAAGTGCTCCATTTGGCATGGTAAAGCTTAGTGTTAGCCTGAACACATGGCATCCCTCTTACTCTAGAAAGAGACTAGTAAAACTAGTGAATATGCCATCTTTTGCTTAAGGGTCTTGGAGTTTGGGCAACTTTCTTCAAGGTCCCTTTTGTGAGGGACCTTCTCAAAGGCTTTTTGAAAGACCAAATAAATTGTACCAACTGATTCTCCTGATCCAATACTTTGTTGATACAGTCACTGAACTCTAATAAATTAGACAGCCATGATTTTCTTTTGCAGAAGCCATGTTAGCTAGACCCTTTCACATCACGATCATTTAGGCATTTTCTAAGTCGATTTTAAAATATAATTTCAAATCAGTTGATCCACACTGATGTAAGGTTCACTGGTCTGTAATTCCTGGGATTATTCCTAGCACCTTTTAAAAATGCACAACATTTGCTACCCTCCAATCTTCTAGTACAGTAGCTGAATGTAATGACAGACTGCATTTTTTTTTGTTAGGAGCTCAGCTGCCCTTGAATCTTTACCATCCAGTCATGGTGAGTTGTTAATCTTTCATTTATCAGTTTGTTTCAGCACCTCCTCCCGATAGTATTTCATCTTTATTACCTGAAAAGAGTAGCTCTGCAGTAGGTATCTTCCCAAAATCCTCTGCTGTGGAGACTGATACAAGAAATTGTTTAGCTTTTTTATTATGCCTTTAATTATTCTTTATTTTACTGGAGGTCCAGCAGACCTACTCATTTTCTTGCAGGCTTCCTGCTTCTGATATACTGAAAGCATTTCATGTTGGTTTGCTTGTTGTAAAGATCTTTGCTCTTCAATGAGAATGAAATATTTAAGGAGCCAAATTCATGGCTCTCCTGGCCTATGAAGGCACATACCCACTAACTTAATAGACTGGTATCCCCTTATATTTCTAAGTACCATTTAAAAAAATGTAGTTCAGCATTCCACCACTGAGATACTGAAAGAGTACACAATAGCAGCTATTTTTTGTAGGATCCACAATAATTTTATTTCATCTGTTTTTCATTAAATATTAAATAAAAAGGCATCTACAGCAGATATGCGTTGGCATGCCAAGACACTATCTAACACACAAATTCTGCCATCCTCTCTCACCTAGAGTTCAGTGGGACCACTCAAGGAGTAAGATACTATTCAACATGAGCAAAGGTCTCAGAATCTGACTTTAAGTGTTTCATACGATGATCACAAATGATAATCAGCATATGGATCATCTTGTCTACCCCCTTGATAGCAAACCAAAAAACCCCCATTAAATTTGATCTCTATTCAAAATACAGGTACAGTTCAGACAATAACTGCTGAATAGAAAAGTGGGGGTGGGGGAATCCATGCTTCTAATACAACAATATAAGCAATGGGATGTCCAACACAAAAATTAAACATTAGAAAAAAAATTATCTGACAGTACCTATGTCTGCAGCTATCTGCAAGTACACCTGAACTGCAACATGGACACGTAGTCCCACAGTTGGGCTGTAATATTTCCTTAATTTGGATCTAGATTGCAAACGCCACCAGCAGTGGTTCATTTTCCTTAACATCATGCTGCATTATGCATTTGCATATTTGACTTAAATGCCTGTATTAATTTCATTTTTAACCAGAGGCAATTATCAGCATAAATCCTACTATTTCAACATCACCGAATTCCCAGTGAATCTGATATCATCACTTCAGTAGGGCAGCCTAAAGTCATAAATTATAGACTATCCACATTCAAAAAATAAAGCCACCTGCTTTTCAATGGGGATTTTAATTGCCAGTTCATTTTACACTTTTCTCTGTGCTAAAGACAATTTGGGTCAGAGCAAGTTTAGCCAATGAGGAAAGCACTCATCTTACAAATAACATATATGGGATTGCTGTGTTATTGAAGGACATCTTCAAACACAGTGTGGCAAACAGAACACATTATTGATATGTGTCATTTTGTTTCAGATGTGTATCAGTTTACAATGAGCTTCCGTAGAAGATTTCACCAGAAAGATTTAAGCTTTAATTTAAAGTAGCGTACGACCACTGTATTCTCTTTGGACAATATAGCAGTCATGGAGAGCATGATACCACATGTTAAAGTATACAGAGGTATCTATTTTTAGCATCACACGCAGCAGAAAAATACAGGCTTGTTTAGAGGAGACACAAAAATCATGCTGTAAAAATTGTGGTGAAAAAGAAGAACTTCTCAATGAAGTAACCCCGCTCCCTTTAATTCTCCTTTTACCAAATCTGCTATTTTTTCCAAAGATCCTTAAGCAGGTGGGCACTGGAGGCCTGTTTTGTAAAAGAGTCTCAATGCAGCCTTCAATTTTGAGCTTGTAATTTTCTCAGGCACACATATTTCTGGGTGAAATTATTACTACATAATCCTGATTTTCATAGAGTCAGTTAGCGAGACATGTAAGTGACTTGATATGTGCATACATTTGTTTGTGCCTTCAATGTGGGAGGCCACATCTGAAAATCAGACATATCTCTAGTACTACATATATGCAATGATTTCACAGATGCACAGCTCCATTTCATTCTGCAATCAGTTTGCATACCAGATTCATAAACTTCACTCATGATTAGGTCAGCTTTGTGCAACAGATCCCAATTCCACAGTCCAGTGGCACATCCTACATATCTCCACAACAAAGGGATCCCCTTTCATAGCTCACAGTTGTGTAGATTGTATCTGCAAAACGGTAGCCACTCTCCTGAAATATATCCCTAATTGTTCAGTAGAAGGTAATAACCATGTTTTCACTGCACAATGGGAGTATTGCCACTGTCACTCTTTCTCCACTTGGTCTCTTTACTCTTAAGGTGATAGCATATGGAATTATAGATCTGCCTCCTCCCTGTCCTGTACCTACCTGCATTTTGTTCATCCATTCATTCTCTCATCTACTTATTTTCTTTTCAAGAGATAGTTAAGACTTTTCTTATATTGTTATTTGATGCGATGGTGAAAAGTATAGGTTCCAGCAGAGCTGGATTCAGACCTCTCTAGCAGTGCTGAGAAACCCTACATTTGTAAAATCTAAGAGTTCAAGACTATAGTCCTTAATCAAAATTTTTCACTGAGGCTCCTAGAACCCCTACAGGAAGGAAACTGTAAGATTCATTGGTGAAACAAAGGGACAGAGAGTAGAGGAACCCAGGGCATGTCTACACTATCTGGAAGTGAGCCTTGCAGCCCAGGTCCACAGATTTGTGTTAGCAGGGCTTGTGCTAACACTCTAAAAATGGCTGTGTAGACATTGCTCTGACACTAGGGCTTGGGTTGGGATTTGGGCTCTCAAGCCCGCTCCCCCCCTCCACCCGGCTTCAAAGCCTGAGCTCCAGCCCAAGTCAAACATCTGCATAGCTATTTTTAGTGCACTATTGCGAAGCACAAGTTTGTGGAACCTGGGCTGGGAGGTTTGCCCACAGATGCAGTGTAGACATGCCCCAAGGAGCTAACTCAGAGTAGCTGACTCCATGTGAACCTTATGCAAGTCGTCTGATCTTTTTGTATTTCCATCAACACAGGTACCAAACAAGTATGTCAACAAATGTTAACTTTATAATTGAGTCCCAAATCAATGGGAGTTTCAAATGAGTAAAGCCTGAATAATGACCACAGCCCAGAGCTGAGAGCTCATGTGCTTGAACTGATTGAGCAAGCTAGATTAAGAATTCAAGTTACAGGAATGAGACTTCTCTGGTGGACTGTAGACACAATAGAATCAACTAAATATGAACATCTTTATGGGGATTCCTAACAGTCCACTAAAATTGGTTTTAGTATATGCATCAAAAATAAAATATATCCACTGTCAAAGCTAACTGATAAAAGATAAGCCTCATTGTCAAGAAATTATTTAAGTCATTTTGCATTATAGTAGCATGGCCAATATATTAGACAGACAATAACAATACACTAATTACTGGACAGTTTTTATACAAGAAATGGTTCCATTTGTTTGTTGTTTTTAAACCCAGCCAATTATGACCCAAAACAGCAGAATGTAGCCTGCTTCAGTATTGGCCTCACTTCAGACTGGAAGAACAAACACACAGCATTTACTACATAATGTGCTGCACTGAAGACACTGAAACACACAGAAAATAAAATCTAAAGTCTATTGTCTTGGTATCCTGAGCAAATAGGTTTACATCTTCCTCTGGCATCCCTTTCTTCTTATTAGTAACAGGCAAAATGAACCAGGGTCTCTGCTGAATGCACAGAAAAAAGGGCCCAGGGGAGAGTGCTGTCAAGGAGCCAATAACAACTCTGGCCCAAGGTGCAGAACAGAGCAGCTGGGAATGCTCTAATATGGGCCAGCTGACAACAGCCCCCAAGAGACCATCTGCCAGCAGAGCACAGCCGACTACACCCAGGCCTTCTCCTCACACACATTTATTCCCTGAGTCATGAGCTGTGGGCAGAGTGGTGTAGGAGCATCTATGCTACCTCTGAACCCACAGGGAATTGAAGGAATCCCCAGGTTGGGGGATGATGCCAGTCTCTGCTCTCTATGTGCCATCTAAGCAGCCCCAAAAGAACAGAATGGGGCATAGAATCTGTCCCAACTGATCTCTTACACATTTTAAAGCATTTACTTAGCTAAATCAATGTACGCATCTTATCAGTCTCTGGATTATTGCTTCTTTCTACTTCTCTTTTCCCTTATAATAAACATCTATTTAGCAAGAAAGGTACATGTACTATCATCTTTATTCTGCAGATAGGTTCTTTAGTTTCCATACTAAACATTTGGGACCAGATTGTGCAAATTACACAAAACCATACTGGGAAGTGTGATGTGGAATCATACACCCCCAGCGGGTTCCGCAGGGATTTTTCCGCCAGCATGCACATTCCCTCAGCAGGGTGCAAATTTGGACAGTTCTGGCTGGCACGGCAGAAGCACTGCCATACTTTCTTTTTGCCCCTCCCTCACACTTGGCTTGGTTTGCACCCCTAAAGCCAGTAGGAGGGAACAATACCTGAAACCTCTTGAGTGCAGAGACTGCAACTGTCGGTAGCCTTTGAACGGGATGTAAAAGGAGGGGTGGAAGGCCTAGTCTGCCTTCCCTCAGCCATGGACTGGCACAAGGGCCTGGGACAATCTAGCCCTTTCTTGGCATTTGGAGTCAGTCAATATCTGCACAGACATCAGATGCATCAGATGCTTCCAAATTGGTCTCTCCCTGAGATGGATTTTGAGAGGAATGATGATGATAGTGAAGTGCAGTAAATATTACAACGTGTAAACACCAAATAGCCTGGAAAGAAAAAGACTTGGGATGGCGCTGAAAAGAGCCTAACCTGCATCACTCAGATACATTTGTACATTTTCACTTCTGTGAGTGATGATGATCTCAGTAACTTCATGTTTAAATCAAATCCCAAGAGTGCAACAGGTTAAACTGCCAGTGGGATTATTTAATGACAATTTAAGCAAGCAAGCAAACAGTCCAAATTTAGATCTAATTTGTGCAACAGATTGAGAGAAAATCAGAAGGTCACCTTCAGATGACACCCCAGGCATGACAGGTGTGGCAATTCTGGTTCATCTGGCTTTATTTCCAATAAGCACTAACGAAGTCCACTGTAAACAGTGGCAGGCACTGCCTTGATCTTTTAAAATTACCCGTGTTAAATGAAACAGTGTGTTCCAGGTAGGGAAAGTCAATTACCAAATAATCAAAATTTACACACTCACTGAAGAAAGAACAACATCCAGAATCTAAACCAATAAATTAAATAAATAAATGGAGATATCCCATCTCCTAGTACTGGAAGGGACCTTGAAAGGTCATCGAGTCCAGCCCCCTGCCTTCACTAGCAGGACCAAGTACTGATTTTGCCCCAGATTCCTAAGTGGCCCCCTCGAGGATTGAACTCACAACCCTGGGTTTAGCAGGCCAATGCTCAAACCACTGAGCTATCCCTCCCCAATAGGAAGCAACAGTTGACCATTGAAAGTAATCTTTTTCTTATTACAAAAGAACAGTTTCAAGAGAGTTTTACCTTTCTCACAATGACTCCCTGTGAATCCAGAAGGGCAGGCACACTTGTTAGGGGTCACACACGTCCCACCGTATCTGCATCCGTCTTCACAGAATGCTGAAAGAGAAAAGCAGGCTACTGTACAACACAATTTCTACATTTATTATACATTTGTGAGGTGCCAAAGAAAATCTTCCTAATATTGTATAACAGAAAACAGAATTCAAAATGTTAAAATCCAACCCATCTGCAAACAAAGGAGCAGGGAATCCAGGTAGCTGGTATGGAAGGTCACCTGACTGCCCTCATGGCAAAGCACCCTTCTAATAAAAGATTAATATCCACCTGTTGCAAATGATAGAGGAGAAAAAATAGAGTATAAAACAACATTTAATGAGCTGATCTTAGCTCAAGTGAACTCAGCAGGAGTTTTGCAATTGTGGTGCACTGATCCACACAGCACTTGGTGGTGGCCAGCAGACAGCTGGCTGGTCACATGGTATTGGCTCCTCCTCCTTGCTCCCAGCTTATAAATTTCATTCGAAGCCCATCAAAATACAACTCTCTCCTGAACTCATTTTTCTGTTTAAGCAGTTGCCATAAAGAAGTTATGTAATCACAAAAGGGAGGCTAAGTGGGCTCCACAGTCGAAAACAGGAAGGGAGATGGATCATGAGACAACTTCTCTATGGAGATATGGTTCACACTATGAAAAAGCTTGAGAACCCCTGCCCTAAACTTAACTATCCAGTAATTATGATTAAGAAAACCAATGTATCAGGCCCATTCTTATAAACAATGCTTCTGGTTCTTCTCTTATACCACTGTAAATAAGGAATAACTCCACCAACTGAATGCAGTTACACTAAAAGAGAAGAGAATCAGGCCTTCTGTTCAAAAACTATTCTTACTTTTTTCAATGAGAGGTCAAAATGAGCCTGCTTCTGCTCCCACAGAAAGCTTTGGCAAGGACTTCATTGAGAGCAAGAATGGTCCCAGTGCGAAGCACATTCTTAAGAGCATATTTCCTGCCCCTTCCTCAACACACATTGCAGTTCTTGAGGCACTCAGTAGACTAAACCCCACTAGTGAGTGAAGCTAAATTTAATATTTAAACAGAATTCAGCATCTGTGTTAATAACAGAAGCACAAAGTGCATCTGCAAGCTAAAATCACAGATGGAGTGTTGGCAACGAGATGTTACAAACAGTATGAAAAGACTTAAAGTGTTACATAACAGATGAGGTGTTTTAGATTTTTTGTGTGTGTGCAAAGTACTAACAAGAATAACAAGGTGAATAAAATACCAAACATTAAGAAAATTTATCTTGTAATTTGTAACTGCTTGAAGGTGAGAGAAGCAAATCATATCTCCTGACTGAATTAATTGCTAAAATGATCTGTCATTCTATCAATATACCTTGTAGCACAGCATTCTGTTTTGGTGAAGATGTGTGGGAAGGGGAATCCTAAACTGATGTATAAAAATGGTAATGGAAGAACACAAGGAATTCTAGGAATGGGGGAACCACATGCTGAATGATATCCGCTATTTCCTGCTGCACATATTCCATGTATTAGTCATTTGGAAGTTTATCTACTCTAGTTTCATCTCAGTCATGTTCTAACTCATAAGTACAGGGCAGAGAGATGTTTAAAGAGCAACATTAATTTTGATTTCTCACTGAATATTTTCCAAAATATGAACAAAAAAGAACTTTCACACAAGACAGAAAGGAATATTAAGGCACACAGCCTTACAAAGACAGTAAATCTAGGAAAAACATGATGAGATTACAGAATTTCCTTATGCAATGTTTCCTAGAATATTGTGTTCAGTTCCAATCTTAGCATTCTCAGGGAAAATAAATTCCTTAGCACTTGACAAAGTGCAAACTAAAACATTTAATCTTTATTGCTTGAAAGTGATAGCTAAGTAGGGACCTTACGGAAGTAACATTAAAATTCTATGTGGCATGAAGATCATTAGTATTTGCAGCACAGAGGTTATAAAAAGCAAAAGTCATACAGAAAAGAAAAAAACAGGTTGTTGTTTTTCAATCAGTTTCACCATCAAAAAGTAAACAGTCTATCAACAGCATATACTGTACTATTTCATAAAAGTGACAGATCATTCAAATACATAGGAGAGACAAGAGAAGGCGGAGAAGAGACACAGAGGTTTATTGCTCATAACTCATAATACACATACATAAGACTTATTAGAGCCAATGGGATATACACATATGTAGTGAAGGTAGACTACAACCTCAATTAGGAAGGATTGTCTCTTGTGTTTCCTTACTGCTATAATTGAGTCTGAATATGACATGTTTGTTTCTTAGAATGACACTTATTTCTAGATCTGTATAGAAACTGGTTAACTTTCTTGCTATCCTTCATGCTAACCAAAGAATGCTCCTCCTCCAGGAGGAAGTGGTTTATGAACAGGGTTGCCATTTTTGAGGCTTTGGGCACTGGGACAAGACCATGCCTCACAGTACTGAGGTGCGTACAGCAAAATGTGATGACATTGCTGTGACATAGAGGCCCATTGGTACCAGCTGGCAAAGAATTCACTGTTCTGTAACTGTCCTATCAGGCCTGACAAACTCACTGCATCTAGCACACTGCTTTCATAATAGTTATCTATTAAGAATGTCATGTGAGATCTTAAATTAAAGCCAGTATCACACAGATCCTCATAATCATTGTGTGATGTCTGTATGGATGATATTGAAGACGTCGTATACATGTACTAAACATATGTTCTAATGTCTAAATCAAGGCAGGGTTGACAAACAGGTTTTGAATCAGACAAAGGAAGTTGCTTCATTTGTCTTGCTATCAGTTATATAAATTAAGCACTGCAAGCCAATACAATGTAAGCCAAATCTGCATACGGAGTAAGCAAGAGGATAGAAAAACACTGGAGACTAAACTACGGTGGGTTATCCTTTCTCTGGGAGAAAAAATGAACTTTGAAGAATATAAATAGAATGCAAGGAGACATTTTGTTATTTCAGTTACTGAAAAAATGTCTTGAAAAAGGAGGGGGTGTTCATGAATGCTTGGATCCTGATTTGAATGAAAACCTGTTAGCTCTCCAAAAGAATGAATCCTTGGGGGGAAATCTACTCTATTAAATAGGAAAGACAACCTTTGATAAGTGTAAATCCAGGTTTGTATTTTATTTTATATATAACCATTTCTATTTCCATTATTCCCTCCCTCTTAAGCTTTGCCTTTGATAATAACATTATTTTTTCAGTGCTGGTGTAGCTGCATTGACCCCAAGGAATTAGAGAGACAAGGTAGATGAGATGATATACTTTATTGGACCAACTTCTGTTGGTGAAAGATACAAGCTTTCGAACTACACACAGCTCAAAAGTTGTTCTGAAGAAGAGCTCCATGTAGCTTGAAAGTTTGTCTTTCACCAGCACAAGTTGGTCTAATAAAAGATATTACCTCATCCACTTGTCTCTATAATAAACTTATGACTGTTTTTACAATACATGTACTTCAGTGCTGGGTTGTTATATTGGAGCTGAACATCAGTTGAAACAAACAAGCTTTTGTATGCACTGTTCCTTTTGGGGACAGCTTACCTGGTAATTTCTGTGAGTGTCCAGTGGTTAAAGGCTGGACACTGCACGGAACACTCTGAGGACTTGGGGGTTGGTGTGTGCCTATTACCAGTTTGCACAAAGAGGGTTGATTCTGCAGAGACCAGAAAGGCAGTGCTTGTGTGCCCAGAGGCTGTTACTTCAGAGAGTTGGAACTACTACAGGCACAGACAAGACTGTTTCACGCTAAGAACAAGTAGTGGCTAGGTGGATACCCATGGGGAGCATCACAACTGCATCAGCATTTTGCAGTTTGTCACATCATCACAATGCCACATCACTGATGAGCTGCAACATCATCGCACAGTGATAATGTCAATATAGTGATGCTTTGAGTGGTATGCTATTGCACGATCCTGTGGTGAGGAAGAAAGGCACTCCACAAACCCCTGTGCATGGACACCTGCTTGTCACATAAGTGATCGTGGGTGAGGATATTAAGGTAGAGGAAAAGAGGCTTCGGCAACAGTTACCTGTGGCAGGGCGAGTCCTTTCCCCTCCCTGCTGTCCAAAAAGATCTCTAGAAATTCAGACCCACTGTTCTGAGTAACTTGTTTTTGTTTATTATCCTTTGTTTATGACTCGGTAAAAGAACGGCCTGAGGAAAGGCACAAACTCTGCTAGTGGTAAGAGCATTAATCATCTTCCACAGCTGGTGATTCTGCCCACTGGCTACATACCCTTTAATCCTTTTAATCTGGGTTTGTAAGGAATGGAATCAGCCTGTTAACCCCCCAGAAAATAGTGGCTATGAAAGCAGAGATGTTTGTTTGAAGGTTACTTTCTCTAACTGCTGGGGAAAGAGTCTGCAGCATTATAGGTAGAGTTGGTAGCACCTCCTAAAATTAAGGTAAGTCAATATTTCTCGTTATAAGACCCTGATTTCAGTTGCTTGTAACTTTGCCAAACTTTAACCATTTGGGGTGAAACAACCAATGCCAGGTCTCTGCTTAAGGCTGAATTATTCTGGAATGTTTCCGCTAACGTTGTTCAGTCCCTCCTAGAACAAGATTTGGGAAAAAATACATTGTTTCACCCTTGGTAAAAAGTCTGTACAACTATTTCCTTGAGAAGATCTAAACTCTGTGCTTTGAAGCAGGGACTTGACATTTGGCAGAAGAGTGGCCCTAATGTCAGGAATGTGAGTTTTTCTGTCCCCGTGAAAATTTGCCCAGATATGTTAAGGCCTCTGAAAAATCTCAGTTCACAGCTGCTCAGGAGAGGCTTGTTAGAGAACGGCATCTAAATTCACCAAAAATCCATCTGCATTGAGCATGCTCCAGCCTGGGACCACAGGGGGTGGAGCAGGACTTTGCCTGTAATTGCATTGGGCACAGGCATGGAGAGCAAGGGGACTGTCTCCTTTGTCCTTTTGATGCTCCCACACCAAAAATCTGCAACATAGTTAGCAATCGGCTGGTGTCCCTGCTTCGGGAACTGGAGTGAGGCTTCTGACACTCATATGTTAATCATTAGAAGCAAAAGAGGAGCATGTTGACCATTGTATGAAAGGGAAATTCTGCCTTGATCATTATCCAAGTTGAATACAGAGTTCCAAAATTCTCTCTCTCTCACCAAGGACAACAAAAAGGAACTGTGGTGACTTGCTCTGGAATGAACCACTTCCTGAACCCTACAGCCAGTGGGAAGGTTGCAGAAATGCAGAGCTTTGGATCTCAAAGTATCTCACCAGGTTCCCTCAACCCCAACATCAAACTATGAGGGCTTACCTGAAAGGAATTTGGTAGCTCTTCTACTTCTATTTCCCAAGTGTAATGGAACACTAAACTGTATTATACTGTTCAGGCCCCCTAGGTGGCACTGTGTGCAAAATACCTTATTTAAAGGAACCTCCGCCATACCTGGCAGATCATTAAAGGATCTTATGATGAACACATCTGGTGTGTATAAGCAAGCTCTGTATCCAGTCCATATCTGGTACAGGAGCATGATATGGTGTTAGCAGTGGGATGTAGGAATTCTTTGTTGCTTTGTTCATTCTGTTCTTAGTTTACTCCTGACACCATTACTCCTGACACCCGACTGTATTTTCCACTGCATGCATCCAATGAAGTGGGTTTTAGCCCACAAAAACTTATGCTCAAATAAATTTGTTAGTCTCTAGGGTGCCACAAGTACTCCTGTTCTTATTCCTGATACCATGTAATTCTCCACATGTGACATTAACATGTTTGACAGGGTCAGGCCAGATGGCTAAAGGAGAGTGGTGGAAGTCAGGTATATTAGCCCCAGGATAAGCAGATCCCTGCTCCCTTGGTAACTGAACAGGGGTTACTCCAGGTTAATAGGACACCTGGGGCCAATCAAGGGGCCTGCCAGAACCTGTTAAGAGCCTCCCCTCCAACCAGATAGGGACACGTGATAGGAGCTGTGGGAGGAAGGCATGCTACTGGAGAGTTGGATGGTGCAGACACTGATAAGCACCAGGAGAGAAACCCCACCGGTACAGAGGCAAAGAGCAGGAGAAACCCTGCCCAACAGGGCAAACAGCCCTTCCAGGCCCAGAGGTCTGAGGGAAGAGACCCTGCCAGAGGGGAGAGACTGAACTGAGTGTCTGGTCTGTCACTCCCATGCCTGGAGGGGCTACCAGAGACTAAGAGGCTCCCCTCCCCCTATCAAGGAGGCCGGGAGGAACACTGCTCAGGCAAGGTGTAGACTAGGGGCATGGGGAAATTCAGAGGGAGAGCGGAATACCCTAGCCTGCCACTAAAAAAAAAAAAAAAAAAAAAATTATTAATGGAGATATCCTATCTCCTAGAACTGGAAGGGACCTTGAAAGGTCATTGAGTCCAGCCCCCTACCTTCACTAGCAGGACCAAGTACTGATTTTGCCCCAGATCCCTAAGTGGCCCCCTCAAGGACTGCTGAACTCACAACCCTGGGTTTAGCAGGCCAATGCTCAAACCACTGAGCTATCCCTCCACCCCTAATTGAGCGGCAATGCCAGCCCCATGCAGTGTCCTGTTATTCCCTTTGAGAAATGTGGTCACCCTAATCATAGAAAATCAGAGTTGGAAGGGACCTCAGAAGATCATCTAGTCCAACCCCCTGCTCAAAGCAGGACCAATCCCCAACTAAATCCCCCAAATGGCCCCCTCAAGGATTGAACTCACAACCCTGGGTTTAGCAGGCCAATGCTCAAACCACTGAGCTATCCCTCCCCCACTAAGCAGAAGTGTGGAACCCACCGAGGCAGAGAAAGAGCTCTATCACACAGGCTACTCTTCAATGCCCCAGAGAACTTGAGCTTTGACAAACCTTCAGAATGTACAGACTGGAAAAAAGATTTTGCATTGCTACCAAGCTGCACAAAGAAACTAGAGATATATCATCTTTAACTTATGCTATGGGGAAGCAAGCAGAGCGTATCTTTAAATTCCTTGACTTTACTGAAGACAGCCACAAGGATGACTATGAAAGAGGTCTAGCTATGTCTGATGCATACTTTATACCCCAGAGAAATGTGGTTTATGAAGAGCTTGTTTTCACTAGAGAATTCAAGAACCAGGAGAAACTGCTGAATGTTTTATAAGAGCTCTGCTTACAGTAGCTTAAAACTGTGATTCTGGGAATGCAAAACATGCAAATATCAAAGATAGGCTGGTTATTGGGTTAGCAGATGAAAACATTTCACAGCAGCTACAACTGAAGAGATTTAACCATAGACATAACTATTCAGATAGCAAAAGTCAGAATTAGTCAAACAGAACAAAAGGCAGGAGCATCTTGTAAAAACCTGAAACTAGCTTAGAAGCTATAGAACAGACACTTAAGTGTAAAAAGTCATTATCATAAAAAACCCTGACCCAAGGAGAGAGAACTCCCAGGTTAAGAGGGACAAATTCCAGCCTACATGCACAAGGTGTAGAAAAAAATCAGAGCCCAAGAGATGACGCACATCCAGCCAAAGGCACATGATGTAATACATGCATGAAATATGGACATTTTGCAGCTGTTTGCAGTCAGGGAGTTGACTCATATTGGATACAATCAACAGCCATTGTTTCTGGGATCTCTCTCTTGGAGTGAAACTGAATATTCATGGGAAGATTATGACTTTAATATTGACTCAATCATAATAATCTCAGAAGAGACTTACAATCATCTTCAACCCCTCCCAGAGCTGAAGTCACCTGACACAGCTCTGACTAGCCCTGGGAACTGCATGGGCCAGTTCACCACAGAAACAACTTAAAAGACAAAAGCTATATGTTCAGAGTGTGTGTGGTCAAAGGACCACAGACCAACAGCCTTCATAGCTGTAGCATGGAAGCCATGATAGGCCTAACAAGCAAGGTGGAAGATCTCAATGGAATATTTGGTGATAGTGGACTTTTGAAAGGTGATCCAGTACACCTTAAGAGACCACGCTGAACCATAGAGTATACATACACTTCACTGGATTCCTATCCCAATATTTCATAAAGTAGAAATTGAGTTAAAGAGAATGGAGCAGGTTGGGATATTCGAGAAAATCTTTGACCAACAGCATAGTATGCCCCAATGTACCACTTATAAAGAAAAGGGGGAAAATATGAATGTGTCTCTCTTAAAAGACTTAATGAAACATTTGTTAGTGAAAAAAATATATCCTCCCAACACTGGATAACTTCCTCCCCAAAGTGAAAGGAGTGACAGTTTTCTCCAAGCTGGATGCCTTGAGCGGATTCTAGCACTGTCTTTGGCTCAAGGAATTTAGCAAACTGACTACATTTATCATGCTCTTTTGGAGATTTTGCTTTCAAAGGTTATCTTTTGGTAGCACCAGTTCAGCTGAAAATTTCCAAAGAAAGGTAGCAGAATTTTTACTAACACAAATGGAGTTGTAGTATTCATGGGCGATATTCTGATATATGGATATTTGATGGAAGAACACAACAAAACCCTCCATGAAGTCCAAAGCCTAATCAGTCAGTCTGGACTGAAGTTAAACAAGGAAAAATGCGTTTTACACCTACCCCCAAATCAAGTTTTTAGGACAGACACAGATGGAATCAATCCTAGCCCTGAGAAAGTAAGAGCAATTTGAGAATTGAATGCACCGATTAATGTACCAGTACTGAGACACATAGTTGGGACGGTAAATTACCTTGGCCGATACCTATAAGACATATCTACGGTGCCAAAACCACTGAATGAACTGTTAAAGTCCAACACATCTTAGCTCTGGGGCCAAATCAAGAAATCACCTTCAAAAAGGTAAAAGAAATTATCTTAACAGCTCCAGTTCTCATTGATGTCACAAAAGTCAGTGGAAATTCAAGCAGCAATGGCCTAGGAGGTGTATTGTTGCAAGTGAGTAGCTCTGAGTGGAAGCCAGCTGCATTTTGATCTTGCATAGAAGCAGACAAACAATATGCACAGATTGAAAAGGCGAGTCTGACAAGCATATGTGCATGTGAGAACTTTCATGGATATCTGTGTGGACTGGATTAATTTACAGACCATAAACTGTTTGTAACCCTCAAAACCAGAAAAGCACCATTGAGATGCCAACATCTATTGCTAAGATTAATAAGATTTAACCCAATTGCTAAATATGTTCCTGGGAAATATCTGATAGTTGCAGATACTCTGTCAAGGACCCCAGCATCACACTCAACTACCCGTGAGATCAATGATGACAGAAAGGCATATGTGGATACTGTAGACGCATACAGACCAAAGTCAGAAAAGAGACTACTCCAGCTACAAAAAGCAACCTTGACTGACGTGCAGCTTCAGGGATTTCTAAGTTACATTAGGGGCAGCCGGCCCACATATCTAAAGGATACTATGGAAGTGACGGGACACTACTTTGTGGTGCGTGGACAATTAAATGAGTGGAATGGACTCATGATTAAAGGCAATTACAATGCAATTCCAAATGAAATGAGAGGAGCAATCCTAAATCTCATCCACAAAGGACATACAGAAAAAAAGTATCTGCATGTGAACACTGCAGAATGAACAGACCAACACAGCAATAAGAAGCTTTAGTAACACCACCTGAGGACATCGTTACCTGGTCATCGTGGACTATTTTCCCAGGTATATAGAAATAATGCATTTGAAAGCCATAACATGTCACAGTGTTCTCAGAAACTGAAGTGCACTTTTGCTCACTTCAGTATTCCAGAACAGCGAGTGATGGACAACGTATCACAATTCACTGCAATAGAATTTAAGTCACTTCAAACGAAATACGATTTTGATCATATTACTAGCAGGCCACGTTACCCACAATATGAATGGAAAGGGTGAGACAGCTGTTCAGACAGCCAAGAAAATCTTACAGAAGGAAGCTCCATTCCTTGCTCTTCTGAATTACAGATCAACATCACTAGCGGCTACTAAATATAGTCCAGCATAGTTTATGATGTGAAGACAACTCAGAACTACTGTTCCAACATTGGAAATGAAACTATCTCCAAAGTGGCAAGACATGAAGAGAGTAGCCAAACTCGATAAAAAGGCTAAAAGAGCTTATAAACAAAAAACACAACTCAGAGAATTGTCAGTTCTAAAATCTGTGACCATGTTCATGTCAAATTGGATGGAGAAAAACAATGGACAACTCTAGCTGTTGTAAAGAAAATGAATTCAGTGCCCAGATCATATGTGATTGAGACGGACAGTGGAGAGTTCAACAGAAACTGTTGACAACTGCAGTTTGTTACTCAGAAAAAACAATCAACAGAGCGAACTCTACAGATGGCAGGCAGATGCAGAACAAGACGACGACTCAAGAATTCCAGACCCCACAGACAATCACTGCAACTAGCAGCCAGCCAGATGACCAAGCTGTTATGCGCTTGGGTCATGTAATTAGAAAGCCAGTATGATTCAGAGACACTTAACAGACTGATATGTTCTGAACTTCAAAGACAGTGTGATAGTGTAAATATTGTAAATGGTTGAAATATAGAACCTAAGGTGGAGATGTAAGGGAATGCTAAACTGTATTATACTGTTCAGCCATTAGGTGGCAGTATGTGTAAAATACCGGATATAAACCAAAAACAACGAGGAGTCTTTTTGGCACCTTAGAGACTAACAAATTTATTTGGGCATAAGCTTTCATGGGCTAGAGCCCACTTCATCAGATGCATAAAGTGAAAAATACAGGAGCAGGTATAAATACATGAAAGGATGGGGGTTGCTATACCAAGTGTGAGGTCAGTCTAATGAGATAAATCAATTAACAGCAGGATACCAAGGGAGGAAAAATAACTTTTGAAGTGGTAAGAGAGTGGCCCATTACAGACAGTTGACAAGAAGGTGTGAGTAACAGTAGGGAGAAATTAGTAATGGGGAAATTAAGTTTAGGTTTTGTAATGACCCAACCACTCCCAGTCCTTATTCAGGCCTAATCTGATGGTATCCAGTTTGCAAATTAATTCCAGTTCTGCAGTTTCACATTGCAGTCTGCTTTTGAAGTTTTTTTGTTGAAGAATTGCCACTTTTAGGTCGGTTATTGAGTGACTAGAGATATTGAAGTGTTCTCCTACTGGATTTTGAATGTTATGATTCCTAATGTCAGATTTGTGTCCATTTATTCTTTTGCGTAGAGACTGTCCGGTTTGGCCAATGTACATGGCAGAGGGGCATTGCTGGCACATGATGGCATATATCACGTTGGTAGATGTACAGGTGAACGAGCCCCAGATGGTGTGGCTGATGTGGTTAGGTCCTATGATGGTGTCCCTTGAATAGATATGTGGACAGAGTTGGCACCGGGGTTTGTAGCAGGGTTTGGTTCCTAGGTTGGTATTTTTGTTGTGTGGTGTGTAGTTGCTGGTGAGTATTTGTTTCAGGTTGGGGGGCTGTCTGTAGGTGAGGACTGGCCTGTCTCCCAAGATCTGTGAGAGTGAGGGATCATCCTTCAGGATAGGTTGTAGATCCTTGATGATGAGCTGGAGAGGTTTTAATTGGGGGCTGTAGGTGACGGCTAGTGGTATTCTGTTATTTTCTTTGTTGGGCCTGTCTTGTAGTAGGTGACTTCTCGGTACCCTTCTGGCTCTGTTAATCTGTTTCTTCACTTCACCAGGTGGGTACTGCAGTTTTAAGAATGCTTGATAGAGATTCTGTAGGTGTTTGTCTCTGTCTGAGGGATCGGAGCAAATGTGGTTGTATCTTAGAGCTTGGCTGCAGACAATGGATTGTGTGATGTGGTCTGGATGAAAGCTGGAGGCACGTAGGTAAGTACAGCGGTCAGTAGGTTTCTGGCATAGGGTGGTGTTTATGTGACCATCGCTTATTAGCACTGTAGTGTCTAGGAAGTGGGCCTCTTGTGTGGACTGGTCCAGGCTGAGGCTGATGGTAGGGTGGAAATCATTGAAATCTTGGTGGAATTCCTCAAGGGCCTCCTTCCCATGGGTCCAGATGATGAAGATGTCATCAATGTAGCACAAGTAGAATACGGGCGTAAGGGGATGAGAGCTGAGAAAGAGTTGTCCTAAGTCAGCCATAAAAATGTTGGCATACTGAGGGGCCATGCTGATACCCATAGCAGTCCCGCTGACTTGAAGGTATAAATTATCCCCAAATCTGAAATAGTTATGGGTGAGGACAAAGTCACAAAGTTCAGCCACCAGGATTGCCGTGATGGTATCGGGGATGGTACCTGATGGAATAAAACCTAAACTTAATATCCACATTACTAATTTCTCCCTACTGTTACTCACACCTTCTTGCCAACTGTCTGTAATGGGCCACTCTCTTACCATTTCAAAAGTTACTTTTTCTCCCTTGGTATCCTGCTGTTAATTGATTTATCTCATTGGACTGACCTCACACTTGGTAAAGCAACCCCCATCCTTTCATGTATTTATACCTGCTCCAGTATTTTTCACTTCATGCATCTGATGAAGTGAGCTCTAGCCCACGAAAGCTTATGCCCAAATAAATTTGTTAGTCTGTAAGGTGCGACAAGGACTCCTCGTTGTTTTTCCTGATACAGACTAACATGGCTACCACTCTGAAACCTGATATAAACCAGTGGTTCTCAACCTTTTTTTTACCCAGGGATCCGTAAACTTAAATAGAAAAACTTGCAGACCCCAAACTCCTCCCTCATTATTTTGTTGCTCATAACTTGTTTGTTTCACGTTACTTTAATAGTTATCATTGATATTACTGTAGAGAAATTAATATTATTTGAACAGATAAATAAAAAAACACAGCAAATTAAAATATTGACATCTTACCAGATACTAACATGATCCTTGGGCTTGTTTGGCAGCACACAGCTTATCCAATTGAGGAGTAATTTCAGTTAGGCAAGTACGAAAGTAATCTTCAACATTCATTCGTGAACAGTGTTATTTTTAATGCTGGTGAGGGCCAAGAATCCATTTTCACAAAGGTAGGTGGTAGCAAAGGGAAGGAGGACTTGCAGAGCATGGTTAGCCAGTTTGGGAAATTTACCAGACACATGCAACCAGAATTCAACAACAGGCATGGTTTCATGGGTACATTTCATATCAGTGTTGTTTTTCAGCTCCATAAATTCATCCTCCTCTTTAGGAATCATTTCAAGCAATTCCACATAAGTAGATAAAAAGGGATTTATGATCCACATCATTTCAGGATTGCTTACCACGTCGCTGAAGTATGTTCTGAACTGGTAAAGAAGGGAATCGATGTGTTCTGTCATAATAGCACAAAGCCAGGCAGTTGGCCTTGACTTCATCAAAGTTCAAAGATTCTTGAAGGAGCAGAAACATGCTCATGTTTCCTTTCTGCCCTAGATCCAGTTTCTCAATGAATGCAGTCACTTTGTTTAACAGTGTGACAAAAATTGACTGGCACCTTCGCATGCTAATAATAAGCTGACTCAGGTGATCAAAGATATCCACAAGATAAGCACCCTGAGCAAGCCAGTTTTCCTCCGAGAATTTATCTGCTGATTAAAAATACCTTCAGAGACTCACGAAGCTCAAAAACACAATTCAAAACCTTTCCCTGGAAAGCCATGTGGCCTCAGTGAGATGATTGTGATGCAATTCACCCATTTCTGCACACATTGCTGAAAAAATATATGCATTTAATGGGTGTGCTTTGATAAAGTTAACAATTTTTATTGTCTCGTCAAGTACATCTTTCAGGTCACCTGGCATCTCTTTCATGACTAGGTTCTCCCTGTGAACCATGCAATGAGTTACTTTTGCAAATGGTCCAGCATCTGTAATTTTTTTGCAACCCCACTATGCCTCCCTGTCATTGCAAAAACACTGTCTGTGCACACACCATAACACTGCCCCAGTCTAGATTATTGCTCATCATGAAATTATTCAGGCACTTAAAACTCTCATCACATGTTGTTTTTGTCAGTAGTGATCTGCCAAACAGCAGTTCTTCTTCTATTTTCCCATCACAAATGTATCACATAAACCAAACGTTGAACCTCACCTGACACATCCAAAGATTCGTCCAGTAATAAGCTGCATTTCCCACTTGCTTGAATCCTGCGTAACAACTGGTCTTTCATGTCAGCTGCAACATCTGTAATTCGCCTTTTAATGGTGTTGTTTCATACTGGCACATTCTTTAATTTATTAGCATCTTTGTTCCTAGACAGGTTTTCCAACTGCAGGTTTGAGGGGGCTAGCACTGATGCCAGGCAGCTTGGGCCAGCCCCACACAGTGGGGCTCAGCAGGGAGAGAGCACCATCTCAGTGGGCCATCCTGCCTGTCCGGGTTGTGCGGAGGGGGGGGGGGGGGGGCAGAATCCAAAATTGCAATGTCACTGCAAACAGAGATCTCCCTCTCCCATCAGAAAGGGTTGCCTCAAAGCCATTGACTCCACAAGCAGGCAGCAGCTAGCCAAAGAGACACACCCCTGCTTTCAGGGCCGGCTCTAGGCACCAGCAAAACAAGCTGGTGCTTGGGGAGGCACATTTTTAGGGGCGGCATGGCCGGTGCCAGAATGCCGCCCCCAAAAATGTGCCGCGGCTGCCCTAGCTCACCTCCGCTGCTGCTGCCTGGGAGGGAGGGTGAGATCCTGAGCGGCCGCGGCGCGCGAAACAGCTGTTTCGCGCGCCGCTGCTCCCCCGCCCTCCCAGGCTTGAGAGCCTGGGAGGGAGGGGGAGCAGCGGCGCCCGCGCCGCGGCCACTCGGAGTCTCCCCCTCCCTCCCAGGCTCTCAAACCTAGGAGGGAGGGGGAGATCCCGAGCGGCCGTTTCGCGCGCCGCTGCTCCCCCACCCTCCTAGGCTTGAGAGCCTGGGAGGGAGGGGGAGAAGCGGCGCCCGCGCCGCGGCCACTCGGAGTCTCCCCCTCCCTCCCAGGCTCTCAAACCCGGGAGAGAGGGGGAGACTCCGAGTGGCTGCGGCGCGGGCGCCGCTTCTCCCCCTCCCTCCCTCCTAGGCTTGAGAGCCTGGGGGGAGGAGGCAGGGCTGGGGATTTGGGGAAGGGGCGGAGTTGAGGCGGGGCCGGGGGTGGGGTAATTAAAAAACGGGGGGGGTGTGCGGCCATAATTGTGTTTGCTTTGGGCGGCCAAAATCCTAGAGCCGGCCCTGCCTGCTTTGCCCTACTACATCAACTTCTGTACCCGGAAAGATAATGGAGCAAATAATTAAGCAATCAATTTGCCAATATCTAGAATATAATAAGGTGATAAGTAACAGTCAAGAACAAATCGTCTCAAACCAACCTGATAGCTTTGTGGGTAATAAGCTTTGTGAATAGGGGGGAAGTGGTATATCTTGACTTTAGTAAAGCTTTTGATACTGTCTCTCGTGACCTTCTCATAAAAACCGTTCCCAGAGAGTAGTTATCGGTGGTTCACAGTCATGCTGGAAGGGCATAACGAGTGGGGTCCCACAGGGATCAGTTCTGGGTCCGGTTCTGTTCAATATCTTCATCAATTATTTAGATAATGGCATGAAGAGTACACTTATAAAGTTTGCGGATGATACCAAGCTGGGAGGGGTTGTGAGTGCTTTGGAGGATAGGATTAAAACTCAAAATCATCTGGACAAACTAGAGAAATGGTCTGAAATAGGATGAAATTCAATAAGGACGAAATGCAAAGAACTCCACTTAGGAAGGAACAATCAGATGCACATATACAAAAAGGGAAATAACTGCCTAGGAAGGAATACTGCGGAAAGGGATCTGGGGGTCATAGTGGACCACAAGCTAAATATGAATCAGTGTAACACTGTGGCAAAAAAAGTGAACATCCTTCTGGGATGTATTAGCAGGAGTATTGCAAGCAAGACATGAGAACTAATTCTTCTGCTGTACTCCGTGCTGATTGGGCCTCAACTGGAGTATTGTGTCCAGTTCTGGGTGTCACATTTCAGGAAAGATGTGAACAAATTGGAGAAAGGCCAGAGAAGAGCAACAAAAATGATTAGAGGTCTAAAAAGTATGACTTATGAGGGAAGATTGAAAAAATTGGGTTTGTTTAGTCTGGAAAAGAGAAGACAGAGGGGAAATGACATAGTTTCAAGTACATAAAAGGTTGCTACAAGAAGGAGAGAGGAAAAAAAATGTTCTTCTAACCCTCTGAGGATAGGACAAGAGTCCTTAATTGGCTTAAATTGTAGCAAGGAAGGTTTAGATTGGACATTAGGAAAAACTTTCTAACTGTCATGGTGGTTAAGCACCGGAATAAATTGCCTAGGGAGATTGTGGAATCTCCATCACTGGAGATTTTTAACAGCAAGTTAGACAAACACCTGTCAGGGATGGTCTAGATAATACTTAATCCTGCCACGAGTGCAGGGGACTGGACTACCTCTCGAGGTCCCTTCCAGTCCTATGATTCTCTGATCAGCACTTCAGGGAGCAGGGCCAAATGGAAGGCAGAAATGGGGGGGATGGGGGGCATGTGACCTCTGGTTGCTAGCATGTTCATGGACCCTCTTGATTATACTGGTGGACCCCTAAGAATCCGCAGACCACAGGTTGAGAACCACTGATTTAAACAAACCTCTGCCATATAAGGGAGAACATTAAAGAGCCTTCTGAGGAACACATCTGGTGTGTATATGCAAGCTCTATAGCCAGTCCATAACTCTTTTTCCACAGAGCTGGAATAGTTGTCTCGATGATGCTCTGTCTTTGCTGCAAAGTAGCACAAAACCATAACTCTTCACAGTACGAGGAATTGGAGACTGGAACTCTGGCATGACCTACCTATGATGCACTGGATGCCTCATACTCCCAAATGTAATGCAATAATCACCATAAAGAGAATCTATTAACTCAAATGCCATGTCCCAATAAAGAAGATTCAATCACAGGAGATGTTTCTATGAGTTTGAAGAGCAATGCCCACTAGACTATGAAGAAATACTTCCTCTCAAAGTCAAAGTGTGTGCAGTTCTTCTTTTGACATGACTGATTAATGACATATCAAGGGTAATTTGTTGTCTTTTTTTATATACTTGTTGTGCGTCTGACATAGCATAATGCACCTTCTCTTTTTCTGCCTGTATTACTGAACACTTTACCTTATCCACGGTTATACAGTCTTCAATATGTCCCCTTCTCCTTCAACCTATCTTCCCTTTACTTTAGGAAAGAACAAATAAAATTTCTCCATTTATCTTTCATTCTTTGGGAGCCAAATATTTGGAGAGAGAAACATCCGACTGGAATTATTCCAAGTGGGTAGATCGCTTCCCTACCAATGTCACATAAAGAAAGCAACACCAGCAAACATTAAACAGCATCTTCTGTAAGAGAAAATCCATCTCCAGAAGTGCTTTAAAAGCATCTGTACAATTAGTTCACTAGGCAGCCGACCTCTTTAATCTGGCAACACACAGATTTAGAAGTGGGCCAAAAATAAGTACATTTAGCTGAGGGTATTCCTGATTGCTTTTACCCTGATTTATGTATGTACGTATTTATTTAGTTTTGTAGGAAAAATATTTAGGATGTTGAAATAGGTTCCATTAGCAGCAAAAGGAGCAGCAGTACAGAAAAAGAATATGTATTTCAGCCTGCTCAGAGTTAGCAAATAATGCAGCAGTGCTTCAAAACAAATCACAGTGGAAGAAGCTGTTAATCAAAGCACGCAAACAGAAGTTTGCCAGATGGGATATATGGAATAATATATATACTTATATGAATAAGAAGAATAGCCATCATTACATTGGCTAAGATTTACCAGGGATGTCAACTCTCATGCTTCAGGATATAAGCCAATTACTAACTTGCCCCCATAGGCAAGTTGTATAATTGTCAGGACATCAGACCAGATGGACTATTGGTCTGATCTGGTATGGCAATTCCTGTGATCCCAATACATTTAGCTGTGGCCCAGAGATGAGGGGATGCACTTTATGTGTCATAATGTGATGCCAGTTTTTAGTGTGCTGCAGTGGTAAAGTAAACCACAGCCTTTCTAAATTCTGCAGCTCAATTCAAACTACTACATAGTAACACTCATTCATACAGAAACAGATGGTAGCTGACCCTTACCTGGGTGCCTGGGCTACAAAGGCACATGTGTTGAAAAAGTAATCTGCTCCAGCTATATCCCCAATGTATGGCTATGCTTTACAGTGACAACTGAACCCACAGTAATTATCTAGGAAGCATGAATTCAAAGGAATGTCAATCTGCCACCCTTCCTTTAAATTAATAATATTCAACTAGCCCCACTGAAATTGTTACTACTTGACACGTTAGGGTGGCAGCTGGAGTGGTCTGGAGCAGAGCTCTGGTAAATATTTTCAAACCCATGGGGCTAAAGCCCTGACACCCCCTACCCCGCAGCTGAATCTGGACCCCTGGATGGTGGGAGAACGTGGGGGTCAGGGGGACTCCAGGAATTACTATATGAGAATTTAAGCCCTGGGTAGCATCATCTTTGAAAGCATTGGGGCTGCTCACTGAGGGCTCTCTGAACAGATGCTACAAACCAACTGCCACACCCTTTTATGAGATGCAAATTACAGCCCCCTTTGGCTGGTTTGAGAGTAGAGTCATGGCTCCACGCCCCCCTTTCAGTTGCTGTGGGCCCTTAGTGGAGTAGGGACAAATCAGTCACTGTGAACTTCTGGGTACAAGGACAGCAACTGTGGCAGCCCTTACATCTGCCATATTAGGGTGGGCAGATTCCTGGTACCTACTTACATAAATGTGCACCCCTTTGTAAGTGCCAGGCAGAATTTGGCTCTTTTTATGGTATTAACCAGTGTGAACTAGGGAAGCAGAATCAGGCCCTAAGTTAGGCAAATGCGTGCTTGCCAGTGTTATGTTTACATATGGACATAGTCTCAAAGGGAACCAAGTTCTAAGTTAAAATATGAAGCAAGTCACAATTGGTATATATTCCATATTTGACAGACTTACACTCTTTTCCAACAGGCTGGCAAGTACTGTAACTAAAAAATCCACTGACATTTGGCCAGATAAAAAGACTGAATACTATTGGTATATATGCTAATGAAGGATGGGCATAAAGAAAGGGCAAGGTAAAGGCTACATATGTATCATATGCATAGAGGAAGATATGGAAGAGAAAAATGTGCTAGGTGAACCATCTGAGCAAGTTGATAACCATTTGAGGGAGAGATCATAATTTCATTAGCAGAATGGGTTTAGCCAGCCAAATACACACAAGATGGTAGTTGGTAGTATTCCAATAATTTATGCCAAATACCAGAATAATCAGATCACAGCAGTTACTGAGACTGATTTAGAAGGGAGCTGAAAAACCAAGGACAAGGAACAAGCAAAACAAAGGAACGGTAGAGTTTCTGTTCTCTTTCTCAGTACTGAAGTGTGACATAACCATTTATAAAAGTACAAGACCCTCTCTTGGTTCAGTGAACTGAATCCATTGGTTACAGGGTCAGACTTATTTAACATAAAGCCTGCAAAATGCCATTGAAGCCCCTTTACAGCTGGCTGGAGTCAGGAAAGGACAAACGTGGTAAGAGAAAGTTGTGGGCCAATAGAACACTCTTAGAAAAAATCCGATCCCATGTATTGGGGTGGGAAGGAGTGTAACAGGTCATTCAATGACAGAGGATGAGAAGATCTCTCTTTAGCTGGGCATTTAACTCTTCATATTATATACATGGTACATGTCAAGTTTAGTTCAGTTCAGGAAGAGCCCATGACACTCAGACATTTTAATATCTGGCTGCAATGTTGTTACCATCGTTTTATATTTACATTGGCCATACATGTACAAGATACTTTACGAAACATAATTAGACGTAGTGCCCACCCGGTGTAGAACAGTCAAGTCAGAAGACTCGACAGCAGCCCAGATATGGGTATAGATAGGAAAATATGTAGACAGATCAGTATAGGAAAGCTTCATAAACAGGGATTTAGGGAGGATTTGAAGATGGGATTTTCTGAGAGCACTTAGCATACATCAAACGGGGGAAACACTTCCAAGTTTAAGGGGTGGTATGACAGAAGGCATGAACTGAGAGTATATGAAGGGGCAGTAAGGAGAAATGACAGAGGAGCATAGGTAGCAGTGGGCGATATAGGAAAAATGAGGGCAAAGATGTAGGGAGGAACTAGATTTTGCAGGGCCTTGTGAGTTTATATTATGGATCTTGTACTTTCATACAAATTGAGAAAAGCTGCATTTTAAACTTTATTGTGCTTTAACTTTCTATACCAATTTCTTTTATACTGTGTTTTGAAAAACTGATGTAAGTTTGGTTGCTGTGATTGGTGCTGTGAATATTTTAACTGTAAAGACTGCAACTGGTAAACACAATTTGGTTAAAAGAACTTCAAAGAGAAGTAACACTGCAGATACTTATCAAACCATAAAAACCTAAGGGTAAAGTGAGTCCTGACTTCCCCGCTTTGCAAAGAAAGGCCTCTAGGGGGAAAGTGTAGCTGGAAATATTTAAAACCTTTTGTTTATGTTAAAAATGGCAAATACCTTTGTGAAATGCATATTTGTAACTAGTTAGCTAAATGCAAAGCTCCTAATACAATTCCTAATATCATTGCTATCTAACTGGTAAAAAGCTTTATGTCCCAACCTGAAATCTAATGACCTTGCTAAACTGATTACTAAAACAATAAGCCATTTAAATATAGAATATTTATATTAATGGGGAATTAATTAATTACTGGCAGCAGTCAAGCTACTCTCTCACCTAATTCAGGAAGTCAAGAAGAATCATATCTCCCAAAATTGTTGTAAAGAATCAACAACGTATTTAAAAATTATTTTATGTAGAAACAGCAAAGTGCTAAATGACTTTTTTGATTCAGTTTTCATCAAGGAGGATAGTAGAGTTTGGACATCTAACATAGTGAATGGCAGTGAACATTGGGCTAAAATAGGAAAAGAACAAGTTAAAAATTATTTAGACAAGTTAGATGTCTTCAAGTCACCAGGGCCTGATGAAATACACTCTAGAATACTCAAGGACGACTGAGGAGATATTTTTGAGAAGTCATGGAAGACGGGAGAGATTCCAGAGGACTGGAAAAGGGCAAATATAGTGCCAATCTATAAAAAAGGAAATAAGGACAATGCAAGGAATTACAGACCAGTCAGCTTAAATTTAGTATCGGGAGAGATAATGGAGCAAATAATTAAGCAATTTGCAAACACCTAAAAGATAATAAGGTGATAAGTAACAGTCAGCAAAAACAAATCATGTCAAACCAACCTAATTGCTTCTTTGACAGGGTAACAAGCCTTGTGGATAGGGGGAAGCAGAAGAGGAGGTATATACTGACTTTAGGAAGGCTTTTGATACTGTCTTGCATGACCTTCTCATAAACAAACTAGGGAAATACAACCTTGATGGAACTATTATAAGGTGGGTGCGTAACTGGAAAACCATTCCCAGAGAGTAGTTATCAAGGGTTCGCAGTCAGGCTGGAAGGGCATAATGAGTGGGGCCCTGCAGGGATCAGTTCTGAGTCCAGTTCTGTTCAATATCTTCATCAATTATTTAGATAATTTTATAGAGAGTACACTTATAAAGTTTGCGGACGATACCAAGCTGGGAGGGGTTGCAAGTGCTTTGGTGGATAGGATTAAAATTCAAAATGATCTGGACAAACTGGAGGAATGGTCTGAAGTAAATAGGAGGAAATTCAATAAGGACAAATGCAAAGTACTCCACTTAGGAAGGAACAATCAATCAGTTGCACACCTACAAAATGGGAAAGGACTTCCTAAGAAGGAGTACTGCGGAAAGGGATCTGGGGGGTCATTGTGGATCACAAACTAAATATGAGTCAACAGTGTAACACTGTTGGGAAAAAAAGAAAAAAAAAAGGCAAACATCATTCTGGGCTGTATTATCAGGGGTATTATAAGCAAGACACAAGAAGTAATTCTTCCTGTCTACTCCATGCTGATTACACATTTCAGGAAAGATGTGGACAAACTGGAGAAAGTCCAGAGAAGAGCATCAAAAATGATTAAAGGTCTACAAAACATGACTTTTGAGGGAAGATTGAAAAAATTGGGTTTGTTTAGTCTGGAGAAGAGAAGACTGAGGGGAGACATGATAGACATGATAACAGTTTTCAAGTACATAAAAGGCTGTTACAAGAAGAGTGAGAAAAATTGTTCTCAACCTCTGAGAATAGGACAAGAAGCAATGGTCTTAAATTACAGCAATGGCAGTTTAGATTGGACATTAGGAAAAACTTCCTGTCAGGGTTCAGCACTGGAATAAATTGCCTAGGGAGGTTGTGGGATCTCCATCATTGGAGATTTAGATTTTTAAGAGCAGGTTAGACAAACAGAGCAGGTTAGTCTAGATCAGGGATCGGCAACCTCTGGCACGTGGCTCACCAGGGTAAGCACTCTGGTGGGCCGGGCCCGTTTGTTTACCTGCCGCGTCCGCAGGTTCGGCTGATCGCGGCTCCCACTGGTCACGGTTCGCCGCTTCAGGCCAATGGGGGTGGCGGGAAGCCGCGGCCAGCACATCCCTCGGCCCGCGCCGCTTCCCGCAGCCCCCATTGGCCTGGAGCGGCGAACCGTGGCCAGTGGGAGCCACGATCGGCCAAACCTGAGGACGTGGCAGGTAAACAAACTGACCCGGCCCACCAGGGTGCTTACCCTGGCGAGCCGCGTGCCAGAGGTTGCCGAACCCTGGTCTAGATAATACTTAGCCCTGCCATGAGTGCAGGGGACTGGACTAGATGACCTCTTGAAGTCCCTTCCACTCATATGATTCTAAGATAAAGACTCTCTTTAGGAATTACTGATTTAAAAAAAACCCTGTTTTGAGAACTAAAATCATGACTAAAAAACAGGAGTCTTTGGTCTGTTTTTTTTAAATTAAAAAAAATCCTTTTGAACTCCAATAAAACTAAAGAAATATCTCAGACTCAATATAAAGAAAGAGTTCTGAGAATTTCCTGCCATAAAGACAAAGGAAATAAAACTGTCAAAAAAAGAATTACAACTCTAATGCATATATGCATTAACAAAACTACTTACTCATAAGATGAAGAGGGTCCTAAGGACATCGCCTGAAAGTACTGAGACAGTGAAAGAATTACAGCAATTATCATTACATTTAAACAAGTCTGAAAGAGGAGGATATTCCAATAATTCCATGGAAATAGGGAGGAGAAGAGTACAAAAACTCTGAAGTGAGCACACTTCATGCACATGCCCTCTGCTACAGTGCTCAAACACAGCACCCAACACAACCCATCCTGTCCATCTCTACGAGCAACCTGCCACAGACAGCTAAGACTCAAGAAGAAACCTACCCAAGGTAAACCACTCCAAGACTTCGGCATAAATTGGTGAGAGAAATTAAACAAAGACAATGCCAAGGGATTACATTTAAAACTATTGTAATGATTTTATTTGCATATGGAAATCCTATTGTAATTTATTATACTAATCGTATGGATTTAACTGGATTTAACATTCTGAATATTCATAATGGGCCTGTCTTAAGACAATTCCTTAAATGGCTTTTTTTAAGTAACTGATTTAAATATTTTCTTTGATTTCAGAGGATTTAGTTAAGGTTGCTTACTTTGCCCAATTATAAATGGGTTATGTTATCAGTGACAGACTAGACAGGACCCACCTTTCCATAAACAAATTATTTGCTCAGTTATAAACAGTTTAAGTATCTGTAAGATACTAAGATGGGCTCACAATAAACATGGGTAACAATATACTCTGGTCTTAACTTACCAAATGAAGAATGCCCCCAGAGGCAGATCCACTCTCAAAGGTATAATTTCTGTTAAAAGCTCTCCATGGAGAGGCGTACAGAAGAGATTGTAATGGAAGTAACCAGTTTATCATTTGTGTTCTGTCATTTGTATTCGTTTAAGGTTTTCTTTCCTTTTCTTCAATAATAAAATATCCATGGTTAATAACTATGATTATTTTGCTTTATTTTAAACACGGTATCCCTTGAGGTATGTAAAAGAACCTCTGTGACTAAAATAGTGGGGGTCACATGCCTGAACTGGTAATAAGAGACACAATTAGTAAGAGCTGGTCTTCCATTTTTGTTCTATAGGGTAAATATTTTTAGTATTTTTAGTATTTTTAAATGAATTTACTCAGCATCCAACAGTTTAAAATTACTACTCCCCTTTCTCCCCTACATCTGCTTGATCAACATGCTATAATCAAGCTGTGACCATTAGACTGCAGAGGTAGCACTTCATCTATAGGATACTTTAAGGCTAGAGTCAAGTGCAGTTGGCTAGGGACATTATATTTTTGAACGCTGAAACATCAGCTCCCCACAATTAATAAAATGAATCCCTGATACTTCCACAGTAATAAACACTAATTACTTTGCTTGGATTACCAACAGGGGAGCCTATTTTCAAATGCATAAATTACTTGCTTTGATTAACACTATTCTCTCACAGCAAAAAACGTTTCTGACGAACGGACACACAAAATATAAATATATTTTATTACATAAACTGACAAAGTATGTGGAATGAATACAATATGTAAATATTAAAGATCTCTCACACTCTTTGCTCTTGGGTAAAATACATAGATGAAATATATCTGTTAAAGTCTAGGTTGTTTTATAGTTCTCGTGAAGGGCGTAATGCATCAAACAATGTATATGAATATAAATAAAATTAATTGAAACAATAAAAGACAAAAAATTGTAATAAAATATGTATTTTGATATATTATTATATCATTTTGAAACTCTCTCTTCCATATCCTCAAACCATGGTATCTTAAACAAATGGTGTTTTTGCCAATTTATTGCCATGCTTTCTATGTATTGTATAATTAAAGCAAGGCTCTCTAACAATTTCAATACATGGTTATAGGACAGCAGGAGCACTATTCCCAGATCTCTGCTATGAAACCCAACAAAACAGGGTGTAATAAAGCATTTCCCACATACCAGAAAAAACTGGATATCCCAGTTTGTCGTAAAATTCAACCCCCAGTTATAGACACAAAGCCGGAATAAAGTCAGTTGTGTTTTGCTGGCACTATTTTGAAGGACAACATACACTTTGATGGTATTACTATATTTGCTGGCCCTATTGTTGAATATTTATTGTTTCTGACTGAGAAAACATACAGTAACTCCTGTTTTATATTTGTATGCCTTTGTTCCTTTTCTTCTAGGTGGATACAAATGTGCATAATGATCCTGTGCCTCTCAAGTTTCTTCTGAAATCAAGGGAATTGGTAGATGGCATTTTCCAGGCAGCACAACAGGAGTGTTTTACGTGGTACATTCTACCAGCATCACAGAGGCCTGATTCAAAGCCCACTAAAGTCTTTAGAAAGAGCAACTTCGGTGAACTTTTGTTTGATCAAGTCCCAGAAGCATGCTTCCAGAATATGGTACAAAGCGCATTCAAACAGCACAGCAGCTGTGTTCCAACTGGCCGTGTTATATGGTACATTCACCAGAAAAGCAGTTATATTCTCCCTGGCCTTACACACGCATACAGCACAAGAGCAGATATATTCTACTCAAATATAACAGAAGCAGTTTAAAAGTTTCACACACAAAAATACACATGACCTATCCATGTAAAAGATTCCCAAATGAAAATATTTACATACATACTTATTATATTACAATCCCTAAAATCACTCTCCTTAAATACTGCTGCATTGTCGATGGGAGACCTTACCAACAAACCATAATGTTGTTTTTATCTATAGGAAATAAGGCAGTTTGAGATATTTACTGTATAGTACCTAATGGAAACTTCATGGCAACTCAAATAATCATGTTTTATTAAACAGTTTGAGTGCAGAATAGTCTCACCACTTGCAAAATATGCCCAGCATTTCAATAAAACATCACTTTACTGGAAACTGGTAATTCTCTGGGTGAAGGGCATTATCATCTGAACACTAAAAGGAAACTTGGAAGGGAGTGCATCTTTTATTTGTCATTAGTTGGGAGTGAAGATGGTGTTGCTCTTGGAATAATCATAACTTTTACAGAATTAAACTCAACTGTTTGGGTTTTTTTAAAGGGCTACTAAAGTCTTAGAGTGAAAATAAGAACTGGAACTGAAATCAACTGTTTATTTCTGTTTCCACCGCACTTGACTCTGATTCTGCTTTGTTAAGTTACTACTGACAGCTCAGCGGAGTTAAAAAAAAAAAAAAAAAAGTACACCAGAAGTAAAATGACAATGGCAATTTCACAACTATATTAAAAGCCAGACAAGTCCTTAAGAGACCTTTGGTCAAACATTTTCAAAGAATCACACTGAGCTTTAGTCACCATCTTGACATTCATTGCATGAGAGACAAGGTGGATGAGGTAATATCTTTTATTGGACCAGCTTCTGCTGGTGAGAGAGAGACGCTTTCAAGCTTATACAGAACTCAAAAGCCTCTCTCTCTCACCAGCAGAAGCTGGTCCAATAAAAGATATTACCTCATCCACCTTCTCTCTCTAACATTCTGTGACCAACACTGCATATTGACATTACATGATATTTGTGATAGGCTCACAGTTAAGTCCCTGCTTGCAGCTCTGAAAATGCCCTGAAATGTGTTTTTGCATCTTCTAAATCTCACCCATCCCTGGCCGATATCCCCCACAAAGTCAAATTTCTTCTTTTAAATCAACTGTTTAATACTAAAGAAAGGTGCTGGATTAACAAGCTCTAGAAACTAAGAGCATGTCAAAATGTGCAGTCAGTGCACAGCAAGCTGAGGTAAAAACCTACAGCGCTCCAGTGGGTCGCATGCTAACCATCCACATGGATCCTGCTGCCATGCACAAAAGTTCCATAGTGTACACTGACGTCAGCAGTACGTCAACGCGCACTTGGGAACTTTCAGCGGATTTCCATTGGAACTTGCCATGCCCTAACTGCTTGTTTAGACAAGCCCTGAAGTCCCCTGTCCACACAACAGACAGAACACAGAAAGGAGCATCTTCACAATGCCTAAGTAATGGAACTTAAATACAGGACTGGTCAGAAATTTTCTATGAAAATGTTTTTTCATTGGTAAATGCCAATTCATTGAAATTGATTGGGGGGGGGGGTTTGCAGGAAAGGGTCCATTTTTGACAAATTTTTAGACTTAAAAGTATTTTGGAAAAAGGTTTTGAAACTGTCAAAATGTTTTGTTTTGATATTTTCAAAAAGAAAAATTCCAGTTTTCAAGTGTGAAATGACACTTCATTTTGAAATTTAAGCTAATTCTAGTAAAACAATGTAAAACAAAAAAATGATCAAAATGAAATGTTCCAATTGACTTGAACCCATTTTTTCCCTGGATTTTCAGTTTGCAAAAAAATTTGATATTGGCTTTTCATCCCCATTTGGGATGGGACATTTTTCAGTGTCTTGGACATTTTTTGGGAAACATATTTCCTGCCCAGCTCTGCTCAAAAAGCAGGGATGACAAGGCAGCTCATTCTCCATGTCCATACAGTCCTTAATCTCCCACTGAGACTATCAAGAAGGATGCCAAATTAGATATAGACATCTCCCTCTAGGAAATGACTTAAGAGGCTACCAACCCATTTCCTTTAGGTTACCAAGCAGCCTTTAACATATAATGATTTGCAATCGCTAATGAATTGGTCCAAATATGAACAGCTCTGCATTCTATTA
The DNA here is from genome assembly GCF_028017835.1 of Emys orbicularis. NCBI lineage: Eukaryota > Metazoa > Chordata > Testudines > Emydidae > Emys > Emys orbicularis. Next base: position 88,827,322 of record NC_088686.1, on the reverse strand, counting down.
ACAATGCCCCAAGCCATCCTGTCCCAGTCAAATCAAATTTGTATAAGGGAAAGGGAGAACGATTAAGGCAGTGAAAAAGAAAAATTAAAAGGAAAGGTTTGACTTCACAGACAAAATATTTAATGCTGATTCATCTCCTGTTTCCCTTGTGGGTCAGTAGGACATTCTGCACTCATTTGCTCCACTTTTAACTTTCTATTTCTTGGGTTAGGGTACAAGAGAATGCAAAGAGTAGAGAATGCAAGTATTAATCCTAGAACTGGTTGGGAATATTTTGTCTTAACTGTTTTTTTTCTACAGCAAATGTGTTTTTTGCAAAATCTGTTAAAAAAGTGGAATGCTGTTCTCTCTATGGTTGCATGGATCTATGTACAAGAGGAACTGTGCTTAATTTATTTAGGAAATACATTTACAAAATCATAGGATGGCCTCCTACAATCTACAGTTTGTGGAAAATGTTTCAATGTATGTGGAATCTTAATACATAAATTATGGGAGTTCCCTATAGTAGCCAAGCTTTGGAGCAAGATCATCCAACAGCTGATATATTTTTCTTTGTTCCTCTTATTGGTTGACAGCACCTCCAAAACTCGCAAATCAGGGAACAAAAGAGTGAAAGAAAAAAAAATGTAGGACTGAGAAGTTGTCATTTCTAGTGCCATCTACAACCACTTAGAATTGCAGATGAGTCACCATGGTCAACCTCAAAGAAGAGTTGATATCAATTCTGGAAACTAGAAGAACTCTACAGTGTTTAATGCTAGTGCTATCTGCACTGGGCACCTGTTTCAAAGATTCAAGATTAGTATTCTTGAACCATTAAGAAGGAGGAATTCATAGGCAACTGGGTACAGTTCTACATGGACAAATTTCCATTAATGGAACAAGAAAATATCTTAGGGTTAAAAATATAGTAAAACAATATTTATAAAAGTTTTTTTTCCAATTCTTCACAGAAACTGTTTAGGGCCATCCCAGTTCTCAGCATGCAGGCGTGCACTCTAGGTTATGAGCAACAAGATACCACTTTACCCTCAATAAAACCAGATATTTCCAAAAGGAACATCTCTAGTTAACATCAGTTCCATTGTAGCTGTGAATGATAGACCTGCATGCTTCCTCTGGTTCATTCAAATCACATAGTTTGGGCCATAGGGTCACACAAATGTAACTAACAGAATTTGTCCCGGTGCTTTTATTCTCTTTTTCCAAATCAGTGATCCCTTAATTATACTGGCCACTGACAAAGGTTAACTGAAACAGAATGTGTCATATTGCATGGCAACAATTTTGAGCATTTGTGCACTGACACCTACTAATAGCTTCCTCTTGGGCTCTAAGCCACTTTCCCATTACACTGATGCTGGGGACCAAAACGGCTCCCTTTTTAAGTTATGCTGACTAGAGCAGTCCCACAGTGGCTGCTGTAGTGGCCAAGGATAGCCCGGAGCGCTGTGCACTACAGCCTGGCTGGCTCCTCCTGTCATTGGGATGCCCCTGACTCACCCCTTTATGCCCAAACTGGGAAGAGCAAATAGTATAAAGCATAGGAGGGAATCAGCCGCCTGTTCGAATCAGCTTGTAGTTCCCTTTGCACCACTGCAGCAGTAAGTACAAAGGGGACTTAGGTAGGGCTGAGGAAATGGTATAAATGGTATAAACACACAATGTATTTGTTTCATTGGACTGTAACTGATTTTAACTAATTTAATTCCATAGGATGGATCATCTTTTAATTTTAATATTATTGTGAAGCATCTTGAGATGCCTTAGTATGAAGAAGTGTTGTCATTAAAGTTTAGGACATTGTCCATTTTTGAGGCTGTTCTATCCTGGTTAGTACTACTAACAGCTATGTTTACATTTTTAAACTTGGCAGGTGTTTCTTTCCCCCCCCCCCAGCTACTTTGCTTTGCTCTGTGTCTGGGCTGTATGTCTCTTGGCTGCAGAGCTTCTATCACATCTAGAATGTGGAATTTACACCAGTTTGATATATTATTCACATTTCTTATCTCAAAGCTGGATCATAACTAGCCACCCAGAGTCAGCTGATAAGTGTTGATTAATATTTAATGTTTAACTCAACATGTGAATGGCACAATAAATAATCCCACATCCTTAAATTAGCCTCCTTTCCCCCTCACAGGGTAATACTTGTATCTATTGATTACTGGTTACCCAATTAGGGTAACCGGAAGTGTGGAAACTGACGGTCATTTCAGGACTGTCCTCCCAAGCATACGAAGACTGCTCTGGTAGCCAAGGTGAAAAAGACCATATATTGGTCCAACAGCTTGAAAAGCAGTGCAGCAACGTATTGTGAAAGGTGAAAGGCATGATGGAGCACTACAGAAGTCATGGCTATCCACTGCAGCTAAAGAAGCCTCCAGTTGCAACAGTCTTTGGGCCACTGGGCCAGGGGCGGCTCTATGTTTTTTGCTGCCCCAAGCACGGCAGTCAGGCGGCCTTCGGCAGTTACGCGGATTTGGCGGCGTTTCTGCAGGTGATCTGCTGGTCCCGCGCCTTTGGCGTACCCGCCGCCGAATTGCTGCCGAAGCCGCGGGACCGGCAGACCTCCCACAGGCATGCCGCCGAAGGCTGCCTGACTGCTGCCCTCATGGTGACCGGCACGCCGCCCCCTGCGGCTTGCCGCCCCAGGCACGTGCTTGCTGCGCTGATGCCTAGAGCCACCCCTGCACTGGGCCAAGCTTCAACAGCCAAGAGAATGCGGGCCCAGTGCAACGACTCTCCCATTTTAATCTTCACGCACGCCTCATTCATGCACATCTCTCGTCAAAAGTCCTGTGGCGATGGGGGAGTGGCAAAGCGACAGGTGAAGAGAATTACTGGCAGTCGTAGCCACAAGCCTGCATGCAGGCGGCCTGGGACATTGGCTGGCCATCCCTGACCCAAGGGCAACAGGGAAGCTCGGCAACTCCCCAGTGACAGAGCAGCCCTTTTTAGGATTGCACTGCTCCTTCCTTTGTGAGGGAAGGGGCTAGAAACGGTGCCTCAAATACTGCCTGCCCAAATTAAATCTGGCCAGCTTACCGTGGCTGGCAGATCATCCTCAATGCGGTTGAAAACCAAAGATGACTAAAAAAGCACTAAAGATTGCTGCTTGGAACATCAGGACTATGATAGACAAAGACGACACCTCTTGATTTGAAAGAAGAACAGCTCTCCTTTCAAAAGAGCTAGCCCGGTATGACATTGACATTGCAGCGCTCAGTGAAACTAGATTGGCAGATGAGGGCATTATTACAGAACCGGCTGGGGGTTGCACCTTCTTTTGGAAGGGAAAAGAACCCACGAAGATAGAATCTATGGAGTGGGAATTGCCATGAAGACCAAACTCTTGCAATGTCTTGAAGACTTTCCAATAGGCATTAACGAAAGACTCATGAAACTATAGTTACCACTAAATAAGTCACGATTTGCTACCATCATCAGTGCATATGCACCTACCTTAACAAATCCTGACGATGCTAAGGAACGGTTCTACTCTGATCTTGATTCTCTCTTCAAGTCAACACCACAAACTAATCATCCTAGGAGATTTTAATGCAAGAGTAGGTAAAGATAACAACAACTGGCAAGATGTCATTGGGAAAAATGGCATTGGAAAAATGAATGAAAATGGTCTCCTACTCCTAAGCAAGTGTGCAGAACATAGCCTGACAATTACAAATACCATATTTAGACAGGCAGACAAATATAAAACTACATGGATACACCCCAGATCCAAACAATGGCATCTAATAGATTACATCATTGTCCGACAATGTGAAATAAGGGATGTCAAGATCACCAGAGCCATGCGTGGAGCAGAATGTTGGATGGATCATAGAATGATTAGGTCAATACTGAATCTACACGTTGTATCCACACGCCTGAAACGCCCCAAAACAATCAAGATATCCCCTGATATTGTTAAGCTAAACCATGCATCCTATTGAGACAAGCTACAAAATGCACTAGAAACCAACCTTGGTGATAATCCTGTCTTATGGGAGGAATTTAGAGAGACAGTACAAAGAACTGCAACTGACGTCCTTGGATGGAAGAAAAGGGCTCTCTGTGACTGGTTTGATGAAAATGATGAGGAAATCACAGTACTCTTGAAAGAAAAAAAAATCTGGCAAAATGATACTCAGTCCTCCTCAAAGAGAGAGAGATTTAAACACCTGCAAAGCAAGGCAAAAAGACAACTACGCTTGATACAAGATAAATGATGGGAGAAGATAGCAGAAGACACTCGAATATATGCAGAAAAAAATGAAACAAAGAAGTTCTTTGATTCCTTGAAGCTAGTCTATGGACATTCAAAGGTGGGCACAGGTTTGCTCATAATGGCTAATGGAAGGACAGTCAAAGACAAACATGGCATGGACCAGAAATAGTTTGAACATTTCAGCCAACTACTGAACAGACCATCCTCAGTTGAAACAAGTGCTATTAATCGGATACCTCAAAAGCCTATTCAGCACTACCCTGACTCACCACCCTCACTTTAAGAGACAGAAAAGGGAATCAGTTTGATGAGCTCAGGAAAGTCCTCAGGCAGAGATGGAATACCAGCAGAAATATATAAATCTGCGGGTCCAAAAGTGGTAACAACACTCCAGAAGATCCTTACTGACATCTGGGACAATGAAGAAATGCCACAAGACTTCAAAGATGCCACAATTATTCCTTTATTTAAAAACAAAGGCAGCAAAATGGTCTGTGAGAACTACCATGGGATCTCTCTCCTATCTGTTGCGGGAAAAATCTTTGCTCGGGTCCTCCTGACACGATTGATTTAATCTGTCTCAGAAGCCAGTCTACCTGGGACTCAGTGTGGATTCAGACCTGGTCATAGAACCATAGACATGATTTTCAGTATCAGGCAAATACAAGAAAAATGTATCAAACAAAACATTAAATTTGTTCAGTGTTTTCATCGATCTGACAAAAGCATTTGATAAAGTCAATAGAGAAGGATTATAGATGATCCTCAGCAAACTTGGTTGCCCACCAAAACAGGTAGTAAAGATCATTCGTTTATTTCATGAGGGGATGCAAGGTCAGGTACTTTTTAATGGAGATTTCACTGACTCCTTTCCCATTTCATATGGAGTCAAAGAAGGCTATGTCCTTGCCCCTGTACTGTTCAACCTCTTCTTCACTCAAGTTCTCAACCATGCTACAGATGGGCTCAACAGAGGCATATACATCAGATACGGACACGACGGCTCAGTCTTCAATCTTACAAAGCTTAAAGCAAAAACAAAAGTAACAAAACTACTACTAAGAGAAGTACTCTTTGCGGATGATTGTGCTCTCCTAGCACACACAGAGGGAGATCTCCAGTGCATCGTAGATCGCTTTGCTGAAGCATCAAAATTGTTTGGCATCACAATCAACCTGGAGAAAACTGTGGTGTTGCACCAATCATCTTCACTGCTCTGTGCTATATCCCCTAGCATATCCATTAGTGGAAACCAACTAAAGCAAGTTGACAGTTTTACCTATCTTGGCAGCAACATCTCCCATGATGGATCTCTTGACAAAGAGATCATGAACAGAATATAGAAAGATTCTCAGTCATTAGGAAAGTTACATAAAGTCCTGAAATCCCACAACATAACCCTCTCAACAAAAATAAAACTTCACAATGCTTTTGTGCTCACATCTCTCCTCTACGGCTGTGAGACCTGGGCACCATACAAATGGCATATCAAACAGCTATAGGCCTTCCATATGCGGTCTCTGCGTGCCATTATGGGGATCCACTGGCAGGACAAAATTAGCAACCTGGAGATTCTCCAAAAGTCAAATGCCACATTCATCAAGGCCATGCTGATAAAAGCCCATCTACGCTGGGTTGGACACGTCATTAGGATGCCTGAATATCGACTCCTCAGAAAAAATTTCTATGAAGAATTGGCACAAGGACACCGGAATCAAGGCTGCGCCAGAAAGGGCTACAAGGACAGCATCAAGAACAGTATTCACTCTAGTGCAATAAAACTGTATGATCTTGAGAAGGCTGCATTAAATAGATCAGCATGGCAACACACAACACTTAGAGCTTTTCAAGCCTCAGAAGAGGACAGAAATAATTGATTGTTAGCTGCAAGGGAAAAGCATCATACTACTGCTATAGCTATTAAGACACTCACCGATGACTTTGTCTGCCCAATCTGCTCATGAGCATGCACGTAATGCTTTGGACTTGAGTCACTCCAGAATCCACAAAAAGAGAGAGTATGAAAACATCGTCGAACCAACAGACTACACACATTCATTACTTAATGATTTGCGTAGTACACCTCTACCTCGATATAACGCTGTCCTTGGGAACCAAAAAATCTTACCGTGTTATAGGTGAAACCGTGTTATATTGAACTTGCTTTGATACACCGGAGTGCGCAGCCCCGCCCCCCCCCCCCCCCCCCCCCGGAGCACTGCTTTACCGCATTATATCCGAATTCGTGTTATATCGGGTCGCGTTATATTGAGGTAGTGGTGTAGTTAAATCCTGAAGTGTGAACTTCTCATTTAAGAGTCATTTAACATCTCTGGGGCTGGGACATCCTCACACAGAGTGAATCATGATGATATTCACATGCAAGTGCCATAGGAGTTACTGAAAGACATGTGAGGAAACTATCCAGCTTTTCAAAATCCTTTAGATTTCTGTAAATTTGAACATATTCCATTAGGGGAGTTTTCCACGACTATGGACAATGCAGATACACAAACTTATTTTTGGATGGCAGTTTGGGTTAAAATTATTTTCCCCTTATTTATGACCCCAAAACTGACATGAATCACTGAGGCAATTGTGGCCTAATGCAGAGAGCACTCGACTGAGATTCAGCCAACATGTAAAAATGGGAGTAATGATACTGACCTTCTTTGTATAGTGCTTTAGGTCAACTGATGAAAAGGTGCTATAGAGGAGGTAGGTATTATTATTATTATTATTATATCTGTTTCCAAGGAGTTTAGTTAAGCACATTATTATCGAAACAAAAAAACTACACAGAAGAAATTATGCTGTAGTGACTGCTGTGCAAAAATCTGAAAGTCAGAAGGCTGATACTGCTTTGTTCAATCTGGTGTGACAGCAGGTACGGTATGTATCAACATCATCATTATAATCATCATAATACTTTGTTCTAACATAACTCCTTTCATCTGAGGCTCTCAACACCCATTATAAACAATTAAACCTTACAACACCCCCTGTGAAATAGACACATATTAAAGATCTGATCCTTCTAGGTACGTTTATGACACAGAGTTAACTACACAAATGAAATTATATTAAACTACATGTTTAACAGGAAAACGAGGAATAGAAAATACTATCTTTGTGCAATGCAGCTAAGCTAACATTACTGAGAAACATTAAGGGCTAGTTTCGCAGCTTTTATAAACTGGCAACTGCAGTGAAGCTACACCAATGTACACATTCACTGAGAATTTGGCCCCTTAGTCTTTGCATTTCCAGAATGTACTGTGCATGCTTGTTTGACAATCTAAAATGCCATTAATGTCATTTTCTGGATATAGATATACATGAACAGACATACCTAAGCTAGTAACTGTGAAAATATGTACAGCCATTCTCTGGCAAGACCAACTTTTTGTTTTGTGTTTGTACAGCACCTAGCACAATTGCATCCTGGTCTATGACAAGGGTTCCAAGGCACTATGGTAATACAAATAAAAAACACTAATAATATTACTGCCATCTATCTCCACTCTTCTTTTTTTGCCGTTATTCTAGGGAGAGTTCATTCTGTAGTGACTGGATTATGAAATCAGCGGTAAATGGGGGAACATGAAATAGAAAGTCTGATCCTCAGCTGCCGCCCCTCCCCCCCATAAAGAATGACCAGCTGGCATAAATTTGATTTAGATGGCTCTATGCCACTTACTCCTAGTTTCCTTGGCATAAGGAGGTGGGCCAAGGAAAGTAGTGTATGTTATCCGAGCATGTTGTGCTCCAGCAATCTTGAGCCAGTGGAGTGGGCCTTAGAATAATGGCCTGCTGAGGCAGCTGTAAGATAGGTTAGGGTACTGAATTGGTCCCCACAGCTGACCCCAACACCGGGAGCTGGGGAAATTGTTGCTTAGGGTCATCTTTCTCTCTCTTCTCAGGTCCTATGCAAAACACAGTTCAGCTGAACCCAGGAATCTGATCCATAGTTACAGACAGACAAAGACAACTATTTTAAGCATATCACCTATAGTTAAGATGCCAAAGCTTTTCTATTTCAAATGTTTATAACTTCCTGAAAATTCAACCTTTCAGATTATTGGTCATATTTTTCTTAACTCAGGAGTGATATTTATTTTTAGTTTGAACTAGAATTGTTCTACCATTTTTTGAAAGCATACATAGTGTGTAGAAAGGGAAAATTCTCATTATTAAAAAAATAAGCTCTATGACCTTTCTTTAAAATACCTCTAGAGCCACACGGTAAATATTAAAAATTCGAAATTTGGCAGGGACGTGGTTCCTAGGTCACAGATGTCCCTTTCAGTGGAATTGGTTCTGATCTGTCAACGGGACATAAATGTTTAAAAATGTACTTCATGCATGCATGGTAATTTGTCATAGGATCAACTAACATACCACATATGTGAGTGTGTGTGTGTATCAAGGATCATAGGGAGTCTTGCTTCCTTCCATACAATGCCGAAGTAAGGAGGCAAAGGACTGATTTGTTTAAAAAAATAAAAAACAACATTTTGGAGCAAAATGTCAAGAGTGGCCTCCAATTTTGCATGTGTAACTTGTACCTGCACTTCCATTTTGGAAGCTATTTTGGGTTCTTGCACCCACAAGCTGAATGACTGGAGGAAGTCAGGCTACTGGTGCCTGTAGCTATGTGATTTGCACCCTCAATCAGAGGGTAAGTGACACAATTTGTATCTGCAAAAGACTGAGATCAATCGGAGTCCACAAAAAGGGAGACTGAGCCGTTGCTCTTTTTGAAAATGTCCCCCTTCTTGTGTACACAACCATACATGACACCAGGGGCTAGACCAGGAGAGGACAAGGTGCCTGAAGTGACAGCACTGAAATTCTCAAATTGCCCATTCAGCTGCTGCCTAATCCTGTGGGCACCCAAAGTCCTTTGTCAACTAAATTTCTACTGTTAGAGTACCCGAGGCACCTAAGTTTCTGCCACTGAGCATGTGCACAGCCACTTCAGTCTAGGCACACAGACACCTATCTCATGCCTAAGCACCAGTGGGATCATCAAGCTAGAATTGCCCCAGCTCTGGCCTGATCTGTTGGTGTGCTCAGCGCATGCCTCAACTCACACAGAACAGCTGAGGGTGAGAGTTCAGGAAGAGGTGGCAGTGACCTCCCTTATTGGGACACTCATGCAGGACGTCGGAGACCTGGTTCGTAACCCCACCACCACCTGATGTGGAGAAGGGATTTGAACTTGAGTCTCCCACCTGTCAGGTGAGTGCCCTAATCACTGTACTATAGACTGAGAATCAATCTCTCTCTGGCCCAAAGCATATTTAATTATTTAGACACAGTGAAACAGCTTCAATAGACCAGAGAGACCCAGAGCCCAATGGTTAAGGCACTCACCTGAGAGGTGAGTTCAAGCCCTTCTTCTCCACATCAGGTAGAAGAGAGAACTGAAGCTACATCTCCCACATCCCAAATGAGTTCCCTAACCACTGGGCTAAAGGTTATCGGGAGGCTGCCTCTTCTTCCTCCCCCCTACCACACCGCACCCCACATTTCTTGCAAAAAAATGCTTCAGCACCTAGCTTCAGGAGAAGGTTCACAGCTGAGAACCCCAAGCAGAGACAGGCACCTTCCACTGACCTGGACTTGCATGCCTATCTCCTGGAGAGGGGCACCACTCCTCAACATTTTGTATTGGCTAGCTTAGCACAGTTTCCTGCTCAATATGCTTGCTTTTGTGGATTCTATCTTTAGGCACCTAACTCTCCCCATGTATCGGATAGAGAGGCTGGGGATTCCACTGGGTGACAAGGCACCTAAATGTTAGGCACTGCAGTGCTTAGCATTACAATGCCTAAAACCCTTTGTGAATCCAGCCCCAGGGACTGATCAAAAGCCCAGAGAAGTCAGTGGAAAGACTCTCCAGGTATGTACATACTGAATAGTATACACGGGCTCAGACTCAGGTTTAAGGCCAAGCCTCTCTACCATCTACACACAAATCTGTGAGTTGGGCCAGAAAGTACTCAGGAATTGGACACAATGACCCAGCCAGGAGTATGGGTCTGAGTACACTATGTTGTGGGGCCAAGCCTGGGCATTTTGCAGTGTGGTTGCAGCTCAATCCTAGGTCGCCAGACTTGTGCCTGAAAAGTCCACCAATGCTATCCCATAATCCCCTGGGCTTGAGTTTCCCAGCCCTTCCATCCCCCCAAAATCCTACTCAATTCCCAGGAACCAGAACCAACATCCTGGTTTGAATATAGCTGCTCAGCATCTAACCCTTAATTTCCACACAAGCTGCTCAATGTGGCCAGCACTAACAAGAAGTCCTACATCAAGTTCTCCCACAATGCACGAGGAATTAAGTCTTAGAGGGGCTACATGCTACAGCTCATGAGGGTGCTAGAAACTCTTCTGACTCAGGTCTGCCTCATGCTGTATGGACACTTAGCACCGGTTGTGAGGCCCAGGTTTACAATGCAGTGTGGATGCTCAAGCATGGGCTTGGAAACACCAAGTCTGTAGGCACAGGTCCCCAACTGGGGTTACTATGCAGTGTACACATGCCCTCATTGACTTTAATGGACTTCAGATCAGGGCCTAAGGCACATTAAAGATCCTCTGGAACTTTTCATGTTCCCATGTTTGACCAAAATTTCCCTTCACCTACAGCTGCCCAGCAAGCTGCTATGACAGATGCCACAATTTCCTGCAATATCCTGGACAAACCTTATTAAATTAACTCTTATTGAATTAAGTATTTTAGAAGCTCATTGTATGAAAAATGAAAATGTTTTGTATGTTACTGGGGGACTGTATGTAGGAGACATGACTAATGTAAACCTTGGGAAGCGTTATGAGCGCCAAAGGACTCTTTTTAAGCAATGGGCTAAAACAAGAATCAACTGTTAGTTGTGGAGATTTCCTAGTAAATACTTGGGAGAAGAGACATGCTCTTTTGACACGCTGCCCTGGGGAGGGGACCTTTGTCTACGATTTACCTATTCCCAGGATCAAAAGTCCCAAACAGCATAAAGGTGGAATTCTTAGATTCGTGAGTTTGCTGGTTCTCAGCCAAAGTGGTTATGACCAGATAACCACAGAAAAACCTGTTGGTGGGTTTGGAGGATTGTTCACCAGCCAGAGCCCTTGCTGGAGACAGGGGGTGATCTCCAGTAAGCTTATTATGCTTGCATGTAAAATTCTTGTATTGCTTTTAATATGATTTTTCTGTTATTCTTTTACCTTGAAAATAAACATGTTTGCTTAGAAAGAGGCAATTATTGATTTAGTCCAAATGAAACCCAGGATCTGGTCCAAGAGGTGAATATAGCTGAACCGCTCAGTAACAGCAACCATAATGTAATTAAATTTAACATCCTTGTGGAGCGGGGGGAAATGCCAAAGAAGTCCACCATGGTAGCACATAACTTCAAAAAGGGGAACTATACAAAATTGAAGCAGCTAGTTAAAGAGACATTAAAAGGGCGAAGTGCCTGTAAATTGCATGGAGACTATTTGAAAACACCATAATAGAGGCTCAAACTAAATGTATACCTTGTGTACACTGGACCATTCCGATGCTAAAGGAACACTCAAGGAAGACAAGGCCATTATGGAGAAGCAAAAGAATTCTCTGCATCAGCCTTCACATGAGCCATTCTTTTTAGGTAACAAATCTGAGGAACTGTCCCAGACTGAAGTGTCAATACAGGAGTTTTTGGAACAAACTGATAAATTAAACAGTAATAAGACATCAAGACCAGATGGTATTCACCCAAGAGTTTTGAAGAAACTCAGATAAGAAACTGCAGAACTACTAACTATGATATGTAGCCTATCACTTAAATCAGGCTCAATATCAGATGACAGGAGGGTAGCTAACGTAACGCTGATTTTTTAAAAAGGCTGCAGAAGTGATCATGGTAATTACAGGCCAGTCAGCCCCAGGAAAATTGGTTGAAACTATAGTAAAGAAAATTATCAGACATACAGAAACATGATATGTTGGGGAAGAGTCAACATGGCATTTGTAAAGGGAAATAAATGCCTCCCCAATCTATTAGAATTCTTTGACTGAGTCAACAAGCGTGTGGACAAGGGTGCTCCAATGGATATAGTGTACTTGGACTTTCAGAAAGCCTTTGACAAGACCCCTCACCCAAGGCTCCTAAGCAAACTAAGCAATCATGGTATAAGAGGGAAGGTCCTCTCATGGATCACTAACTGGCTACAAGACAGGAAACAAAGAATAGGAATAAATTGTCAGTTTTCACAATGAAAAGAGGTAAACAGCAAGGTCCCCCAAGGATCTGTATTGGGACCAATGCTGTTCAACATATTCATACACAATCTAAAAAAGTGAGGTGCCAAATTTTGCAGAAGATACAAAATTACTCAAGATAGTTAAGTCCAAAGCTGACTGGAAATAGTTACAAAGGGATCTCACTAAACTGTGTGACTGGTCAACAAAATGGCAGATGAAATTCAATGTGGATAAGTGCAAAATAATGCACATGGAAAACATAATCCCAACTATACATACAAAGTGATGAAGTCTAAATTAGCTGTTATCACTCAAGAATGAAATCTTGGAGTCATCATGGATAGTTCATTGATAACTTCCACTCAATGTGCATGGCAATTGAAAAAGCTAACAGAATATTAGGGACCATTAGAAAAGGGCTGGATAAGAAAACAGAATATGACAATGCTACTCTATAAATCTATGGTACACCCACACATTGAATACCACATAGAGTTCTGATCACCCCATGTAAAAAAAAATACATTAGAATTGGAAAAGGTACAGAGAAGGGCAACAAAAATATTAGAGGTATGGAACAGTTTCCATGTGAGGAGAAATTAAAAAGACTAGGACTATTCAGTTTAGAAAAGAGATGACTAACGGAGGATATGACAGAAGTCTATAAAATCATGAATAGTGCAGAGAAAGTGAAAAGGGAAGCATTATTGACTTCTTGACATAACACAAGAACTAGGAGTTACCCAATGAAATTAATAGGTAGCAGGTTTAAAACAAATGTAAGGAAATACTTCTTCACACAACGTATAGTCAACCTGTGGAACTCGTTGCCAGGGGATGTTGTAAAGGTCAAAAATATACCTGGGTTCAAAAAAGAATTAAGTTCCTGGAGGATAGATCCATCAATCTTCATTAGCCAAGATGGTCAGGGATGCAACCCCATTCTCGGGGTATCCCTAAAAATCCAATTGCACAAAGCTGGGACTGGATGACTGGGGATGGATCTCTCAAAATTGTCCTGTTTTGTTCATTCGCTCTGAAGCACCTGGCACCGTCCACTGTCAGAGACAGGATATTAAGCTAAATGGACCATTGGTCTGACCCAATAGAGCTGCTCTTATGTGATAGTTTGGGTTCCCTTCTAATGATAAGGTTCTATATAAATGTAAAGGATTTTTTAAAATGTCATAATGGAAGCCTGTTAACAGGAAGCAGTACATTTTTGGTGCAAAAGTAGTGCATATATCAAATGCAGTGCATGTTACAAGAATATATTTTCTAATAGAATATGTTTCTATACATCTTTGTTCCAATATCATATCACAACATTTAGTTTGCAAAAACTGACTAAAGAGATACTTGGTAAATTACTTTGCAATGCACCATTTAATTTTATGGCATGGATAATATATTTATTTTAACAAATGTATCAGTTCCCTGATATCATCAATAAACTGCTTCATAGCTATTAAACACTGTGTGGGAAACTAGTAAAACTATGGTATTTATTTTTGTTATTGAAACATGCAGATTAATCTACTGCTCATAACTCTATACATCCCACACACTACAAAGCAACAAGCACACACACCTATATATAGAGAGATATATGTGCACAGAGGTTACCCACAAAAAAAGTTCCAATTTTGCATTTGCAGCTACATAATATTACAGTGGTATTCCCAGTGTTTTCTAACATTACTAAAATGAAATTCTTAAACATTTTAATCTCAGTATCCAAAGTATTCTATATAAGATTAAATTTACTACTGTGTACAGAAGTCCTAAATACACTTAAATCCAATATAAAACTTCAATTTAGGCCTTGTCCTGGCCCTTTGTATGGGACTGAATATATGGCATTGAAATTCACTTTATAGAGAATACTCTGGAGGCTGAGATTTACTTACAAAAGAGACCAAAATGTTTTTAAGGAAGAACAGTTTTTACACCTTCAGCAAAAACACACACATATGTTTCACACGTCTTTGAGATGAATGGGCTAGAGGGGGAGAAAGTTCACACCTTTGTTGATACTATTTGGCCACTATTGTTTCGAACTCTGCAAAACTGGGTTAACAAGGCAGCAGCACATTAGTTTACATTACAGACATTATTATTAACCTTTATTATAGTAGCATACAGGTGCTCCAAGCAGGATCAGAATCCCATGTGCTGGGTGCTGCATAAACATAAATTAAATGTTAATTCTTGTCCCAAAGAGTTTATAGTCCAAGGATAGGTCTACACTAAAAGGTTAGATCGCCCCAGCAATGTTGCTCAGGAGTGTGAATAACCCACACCCCTGAGCAATGTAGTTAAGCCAACCTAACCCGCGGCATAGACAGCGTTAGATCAAAGCAGAATTCTTCCATAGACCTAGCTACTGCCTGTTGTGGAGGTGGATTAACTACAGCAATGGGAGAACCCCTCCCATCACTGTAGCAAGTGTCTACACTGAAACATGACAGCAGCGCAGCTGTGCCACTGTAGCGGTTTAAGTGCAGAGAAAGCTTAAGGGCTATATTCTGATACCCTTAATCATGCTAGTAGTAATGTTGCTCCGTAAATAATTCCACTGATTTCAGTGGGACTGCTTGAGGAATAAGACACTGCTCAGTGGGAATACAGGTATCACAAATAGGCCCTACATATGGACACTCGAAGCAACCAGTGACAGTAGGGCTGGGGGTGGAGTGGAAAGACAAGGGTGCTAATAACAGTAAGAGAAAATTGTGTATACTAGCTGTATGTACAATCTGTAGGCTTCATGAGGTTTATTTTTTAATAAAATAATAGGATATGACAAGGACTTGATGACCTTTCAGGGTCCCTTCCAGTTCTATGAGATAGGTATATCTCCATATATATTTTTTTTAATGAATCACACTACACAGTCCATGTGGCTAGCCATTATCATTAGGCCATTTACTATAGACAACATGAGAGAGGTGGGTCTTAAGAAGAGATCTGAAGAAAGAAAAGGTTGTAGCTTGATTTTGGGAGGGCATTTCACACATAAAGGGTAACATAGAAGAAGGTGGGACTTATGGTCTTTTTACATGAGAAGCCACAATTTGCACCAATTGTTCAGTGACCTAGGGTTTGTTTGTCATGGATTGTAAGGCAGTTTTCAAGATGACTGTGCGTGGGGGTGTGCGCATGTGCGCACATTTGCAATCTTCTTCATGCTAACTGTTTCAGCACCTTAACAGCATCAGCTCCTGTGCATGGTGAGCTCCTGGTCTTGCCACACCCAAAAAATTTGACTCCTATTAGCTCTCAATGGGATGTCACAAAGGCTTGTTGGTGGAGCTCCATTATGCTTTGCTAAACTCTCAGTCCTAAAAATGTATTTCCAAAAATATATCCCTTCAATTTGCTAACCACAGCATGTCACCTTAAAAAAATGGGGACAATAAGTTCCATAGCATGACCTCCCCTGAAACACATGATGAATAATAGGAACAACTTCCCCCAAAACAGGTTAAAAGTTCATTTAATACTCATCAAACAGACACACAGAGAAGGAGAAATACTTCTATAATAAGGAAAAAACAAGCTCTTATTTACCCATTGTTGCAGAATATTACCTCCTAATATTCCAGGACTATCCTGAATAATTAGAATCAAGTCTGGAAATGAAATTACAGCAGACCATATTTATTTGATCCATTCATTCTAAATGACACAAAAGGAAAACATATTTTGAAATGTTTACCTTATTCATGGCTCAACACTATACACCTTATTAGTGAGACATTACCATGTCACTCATCACTTGTGTATAATGAAGCTATACCAAACTCATGCCAATAAAATTGTTATAATACACTACACCATCATATATTCTCCCTCTTCCTCTATATCTATTTCTCTGTCATACTCTGAATCACTGTATCCTATGCATATCTAAAATGAGAGCTAGCTTAGCACCAAGGGATGCTACTTATGCCAGAAGTGAAATACATGGAAATGTAAACAAGCAGTACTAGTTGTTTTTTTTAAACAAATTGGATTGATATGTCCAATTACCTGTGTGCCAAGCTGAAAACATATCTAATAATGTATAGTGGAAAATATAATTGGAGTGGTGAAAAAGCAAATACTTAAATATTGTCTGACATCATTAAGGTTGCTCTAACTAATGCCAACTCTAGCAGAGGAAAGATACCTCTTGAAATGAATTGCTCCATTCAAGTGAAAATAAAAGAAAAACGCTGAAAGTTCAAAATTTACCATATTCACTTTCATGAAACTGGGTAGGAACAAAAGCCATGTCTGTTTGAAGTCATCTTTGAGTTAAACCGGGTTTGATCTTTTGAAAAAAGTATGATTTTACTGAGAAAAATGTCAACAGGTCATCTCTAATGTACACTGACAAGATTCAGATGGATGGGGGAAAGAGGGAGTGAAGCTCTTTGCTTTCTGAAACTTTGTACCTAGATGTGTGGTGATGGTTTTTCCCCCTCTTTATTTTTAAACTCCCAGCAAAAAGCTTTTAGCTTTACTTGCAATATTTTCATGCTACTTTGATACATTGGTATTGTTTTGAACCTCCTGCAATTTATTGTTACACACATGAAATGGCTAGAGAGCTTTGGACTACACTGTACATAATAGGTAAAAGAAAGAAAAAATTAAGCCACTTACAATGTATATAATCAGAGATGGCAATAGAAAAAAAAAGTTCCCACAGGATAATACAATAAGATAATGGTCTCCTGCTGTTAGATAAATGACAAGGGAAAGCTTTAACAAAAATAAATGTTGAGGGGAAATCAAACATCCAGTTAAACTGAGCTTCATTCTAGCATATGCCATATGATTAACTGGATAGGGTCCACAGCAGCAAAGTTTGGGTTCTAGTATGTGTACTGGTACTGAAAAAGCTTGGGAAAATTACTTGAACATCAAATTAGAACCCATACAGAGAAAGTCTTCTGCATATGGATGAACATCTGACTGGGTACTTGTTCCTCCTTCACATAATTTGGTTAGTGACTCAAGTGTGCAGACTGACATCCCTTGAGTCCGAAGTCATCTGTTTATCCTCAAAAAAAGATATAGTCAGTGGCAGTGCAAGTTCCCTCATGTCACCATACTAGTGTGCCTCAATACTGAACTGGACTTTTATATTTACTCCAAAATAAACCTTTTAAACTGTGCTTTATGTGCTATTTACCCAGCACAGTATGTCTCAAGCTCTGGAGAGCTGGTAGTGCATCAAAACTGCTGAAGGATAAGATAAGGATTTAACGTACTACTTGTAGTGGAATACTGTACACAAATAAAATTGGCTTTTGAGATTTCCATTGCTTTTTCAGTATCCCACAACTACATTATACTCAGCTGTTCTGTATAAGGGAGTTGGAACCACCAATTTAATACAAACTGGGCATATATGCTTAGGAAGGCAATGATATCTCCCAAAAGGGACATAGAGGAATCTAAAACTCAGATGTTGGCTGGAGTCTCAGCCTGGGTACAGTAACAATTTTCTTTGTGTTATTTTACTGGTGAATAAGATGATGGATTCAGCATCACAATACAGATTTTCCTGTGGCCTGTATCCAACTTCTATATTTTGCCATCCAACAAGCACTTCAATGAATAACAAATATTTTTCAGAGCTCCATACAAAGCCTGGGAAGGCAAATGGGATTACAGGACTCAACATATGGAAACTCATAAATGTTTCGTGTCAGCTAAAGTGGCAATAAATGGAGCATAAACAAGTCCAAGGGAACAATACATGCCCCTACAGTCCTGTCAAGGTTGGGTATTTGTTCATGTGGTACAAAACCAAAAGTATCAGAATACAGAGGTATAGAAAAAAAAAATCTCTAAAAAATATTAGGAGTTTGCCATTCTAAAGATTTTTTCATCCAAGTATCTCAAAGTGCTTTGCAAACAATTATTATACCTGGGCCATTAAACCACCATGACGTTATTGAATACTATTGCGACCATTTTACGGCTAGGTAAATTGAGGCACAGCTAGATTAAGTGACATGTCACAGGTTGCACAGAAAGTTGTTGGCAGAATTGGAAACAGAACCTAAGGATCCTGTCAATCCCATACTCCGACTGTTAGAATTCACTTCTCTTGCCTTGGTATCTTAACACTGCATAGCATACGAGGGAGAATATCCCAAATAAAATCTTAGTGCAAACTGCCAATAACCTTGGATAGAGAGCAAGAACTTTCAGTGTTAATGTCTGGAATTGTACTAACTTACATTTGCAAATGTTGTAATAAAATAAAAGTCTTTCATTTGCCTTTTATGGTAGGCATTTTTTAAAAAGGCAATTAAAACAAGAAAACCAAGAGTACTTCAACCCACATTTATGACAGATTAGAAAGGACCAATGAGACCCAAATTTAACACTGGCATTTTGATGCATTTTTTTGAATGTGGACCTAATGGGGTAACAAGATGCCAATTCAAGTAAGGGTGAGATGACTGAGTTCTGTCCAAACATTCTGCTTTTTTAAAACAAAAAGGAGGTTAGTAATTAATCTTCTGAAAAGGAGCTGTATAAAGATCTTCTTGAAAATATGGAGTACAGACTTACAAAGAGCCTGTAACCTCAACTAATTTTTAATGAGGTTGCATGCATGCAACAGAGCACAGAATGGTTAAGCATCTTCACATTTAAAGTAATTTTCCTTGTTTTTAGTTTTAATAGTTGTCGTTCATACTGTGAGTCACTTGTTTTTTCTTCTGCTAACTGCAATCTGCCATCACACTAGATCACACTAACATCAGATTAAAAACAAAAATAAGAGGATGCAAGCCAAAGAGTTGAGAAGCCATTGGAGAAAGGAGACAGATCCATTAACCAGCCACCCTACATAGATTTTAGTTTCCACTTGACCAGACTGTGAGATTTAATATTTTTAGTAAACAGAGCCCTTGGAAGAAATCCAGAATCTTTAATCCAATCAAAATCCATCATCTTGTTTCTCTTGTTCTAAATAGGCAGAGAGGCAAATACTACATTATCATCAGTGTGCTAATTGATCCAAATGTGGTGTAAACTAAATTAATGGGGCTGGATATGCTGGAAAAATTAAACACAGCATTCTTAATAAAGCTGAAAATAGCTTAATAAAGCTGAAAATAGGATCCAAGCATCCTAAGGCATGTTTATTTCTGTTTAAATAGATGTCTTCCTGTAGACTGTTATCAGCTCAGCAGGAGCCCTACAAAAGAAGCATTTTTCTCTTTCTGTGCATTTTAAGTTAGTTTTCTATGAAGTTCAGCATGCCTGTAAAAGCAGCTGCCAGTCTGGATAAAAACCATAACTGTGGCAAAGTGATGCTAATATTCTGGAGGATGTATACTGGAATTCAGTGTACAACATTCAGTCTAAATAACCTATCTGAAAAATGGAAACTTTACTGTCCTATCTGCCAGAATGAGAGTTACTGGAAACAAAGGGAAGAAAATGCCTAAAGGAACAAGGAGGAATCAATCCTTATTAGAAAGATTTTCCTTTATAAAGGGAGTGTGGGTAGTCTTTGGCTGACAGTGAGGCACAGATTCCATCTTTCTCCTTTATCACTGAAAAAGCATATCAGTATCAGCAGATAATAGGAGGTACTAAATAGAACTCATCCCTACAAGTACATGCTAAATCACACATGAGAGGACAACAAAGCATTTTGGAACTGAGACACAAATGACTCAGGTAGAATTTCCAATACCACCTTCCTGAGCTATTTCTGAAGGGAGAAAAGGCCAGCGAGAGCAGTTGGACTCTTACTCAGGAACTCTGCACTGGCAAAAGAGGCTGGTCTGGTTTAATTCTCTTTTCAGAGAGAAAAGACAAAGGGGAGGCACAAGAGAACAAAGAACCCACAATCTTTGGTGTAAGAAAGTGGCAAAGTGGAAGAAAAATGAAATACCATGGAAAGGATATCAATAAGAAAAATGGTGGGCCAACAACTGCTATTAAACTGGTTAAATACCAATCACTCGGAGGTGCATGTGGAATATTTATTTATTAGCAGCAAACTCTTTTATAACAATATCCTCTCATATTTGATGACTAATCACAGAGGAAAGTCAACAATGTCTACTTGGAAAGATAAAGGAGGAAAACCCCAAACAAGGGTGTACTGGTCTGTACCCCCAAAACACTCCACAGGAATGAGAGAGGTAACCTTGGGAGAAATTTCAGGGACAGAGACAGTCGCTACCCTCTTATATATAACACACAGAAGTGGAAAGAATTCTGAAAGAGAAGTTTTTCTCATTATTATCATTAAAAACCAAAATGGATATAAACAATGAGCTAAGTTAGGCTCTCTCTGATACCCAAACAATGCTACTGATTTCAAGGCGGTTTCACACGTGAAACAGAAGAAGTTTGCCCATTTCATTTTAATAGTTATAAATCAATGACTGTGGGGGAAAATATTCAAGGAGCTCTCTGTCACTGAAGAATGTGGCTTCATGAAAAAGTCACTACACCTGAGAGCTAGACTGAAGAGACAATTATTAAATATTTATTCCCCAGGCAGAAACTTATAAACTGTAATCAAGTCACCCCTCATCCTTCTCTTTTTTAAGCTAAATAGACTGAGCAATTTGGATATATCTACGCTTCAGTTAGACATGCGTGGCTAGCCTGTGCCAGCTGGTTTGGGCTAAGAGGCTGTTTAATTGCAGTGTAGACATTGAGGCCAGGTCTACACTAACCCCCTAATTCGAACTAAGGTACGCAACTTCAGCTACGTGAATAACGTAGCTGAAGTTCGAAGTACCTTAGTTTGAACTTACCTCAGTCCACACGCGGCAGGCAGGCTCCCCCGTCGACTCCGCGGTACTCCTCTCGTCTAGCTGGAGTACCGCAGTCGACGGCGAGCACTTCCTGGTTCGACTTATCGCGTCCAGACAAGACGTGATAAGTCGAACCCAGAAGTTCAATCGCTCGCCGCCGAACTACCGGGTAAGTGTAGACCTACCCTGAGGCTTCGCCTGTAGTGCGGGCTCTAGGATGCTGCAAAGTGAGAGAGTCACAGAGCTCAGACTCCTGAGCCAAAACATCTACACTACAATTAAACAAACCCACCCAGAACCCACACCCCATCCCGCACCCAAACTCCCTCCCAGAGCCCCACCCCCTCCTGCACCCCAACCCCCTGTCCCAGCCTGCTGAAAGTGAGTGAGGGTAGGGGAGAGCAAGCGACGGAGGGAGCGGGGACGGAGTGAGCAGGGGCAGGGCCTTGGGGAAGGAAGCAGGGCAAAGGCTGAGCGGGGCGGGCTTAGGGGTCCCTGAAAAAAATTAAATAAAAATGGGGGGTCTTCAGGTTGCTAAAGTTTGAGAATCGTTGGTCTAGATCAGTGGTTCTCAAACTTTTTTTTTTGCGGACCACTTGAAAATTGCTGAGGACCACTTAATGATCTTTTCAAATGTTGTTTGTACCATTAGCTAACTATTATAAAGCGCTTTGGATGAAAATGCTATATAAAAAAACCCTTAATTAATTTTTTTTGTTCTACAAATAAAAGCACACAACTCATATTTTAATATTGGTAATCTTACCTTTCTAATGCAATGGATGTGCCCTCTCTCCCTGTCGCAGCATCCCCCGAGCTGGGGCTAGGATGGAGGGGGGTCTCTCCCCTGCCACAGAACCCACAGAGCTGAGGCTGGGAAGGAGGGCCATCTCTCCCCGGCAGCCGCAGCCCTGGAGCTGGGGAAAGTCACCTCTTTCTCTGGCCGCCACAGCCCTGCACATCCCAAATTGCCCCCCTCATTATCACCCCACTGCCCCCTCCCACCTATTCCTCCCAAGGCCACCACCTCACCTCACCTGTGCATATTCTCCAGGGTCCAGGCACCTATTTAGTGAAGCCACGCCTGTGCGGCTCCACTAATTAGGTGGATGGCCCTTCATTCTTTTGTGTGCGGCCGCCCAGGCGCGCACCTTAGGGGGAACTATCCGCGGCCACCTGAATGGAGCTCGCAGACCACAGTTGGTCCGCGGACCACAGTTTGAGAACCTCTGGTCTAGACAATACTTAGTCCTGCCATGAGTGCAGGGGATTAGACTAGATGACCTCTCGATGTCTCTTCCAGTCCCACAATTTTATTATTTTATTATTTTTCTTCCACGTCATTGATAAAAATGTTAACAAGCTTAGGGCCTAAAACTGATCCCTGTGGGGCCCCACTGGAAACACACCCGCTCAATGAAAATTACCCATTTACAATTATAGTTTGAGAACTATTCATCAGCCAATTTTTAGTCCATTTAATGTGTGTCGCGTTAATATATCGTTCTAGTTTTTTAATCAAATTGTAGTGTGGTACCATGCCAAATGCCTTATAGATGTTTAAGTATATTACATTAACATTATTTCCTTTAATAATCAAACTTGTAATCTCATCCAAAAATATATCAAGTTAGTTTGACAGGCTCTATCTTCCATAAACCCATGTGATTAATTGTATTAACCTCCTCTAACTCTTTGTTAATCAAGTCCCATATGAGCTGCTCCATTATCTTACCCAGGATCAATGTCAGGCCTTTAATTACCCAGGTCATCCACTCTTTTTAAAAATTGACACAACCTTAACTTTCTGCCAGTCTTCTGGAACTTCCCCAGTGCTTCAAGAGTTATTGAAGAAGCAACATTAATTGTCCCAGCAAGCTCAGCTGCCGGCTCTTTTAAAACTCTTGGATGCAAGTTATCTGGACCTACAGATCTAAAAATGCCTAACTTTATTAGCTTCTGTTTAACATCCTCCAGAAATACCAGTGGAATGATGAGACTATATATGTTTTTGCCAAAATACAGAACAGAAATATTTAATAAACACTTCTGCCTTTTCTGCATTATTGATAATTCTACCATTACCGTTGATCCATTACTAGAAATGGTAGAATTATCAATAATAATGCAGAAAAGGGAGAGGTGTTCAATTCGGGATTCTTTTTGCTCCCAATATATTTTAAAAACTCCTTATTTTCCTTAACTCTGCTAGCAATAGATTTCTCCTTGTGTCTCTTTGCTTCTCTTATCACTTTTCTTCAATTCCTATCTTCTGATTAATATTCATTATGATCAACTTCCCCTTTCTTCTATTTTCATATATTCATTAATATATATACATAATTTTTTAGGGCATGCATATACATACACATACACACACAAATATATAAAACCAACCTGGTGTAGAGGGGAAGTGAAGGCAGATGCACGTATCTGCCTTCACTTCCCCTCTAAACCAGGTCTGTTATTTAACCAGTACAACCTTCTTCCTGCATTTTGGCTTTTTGGGCATCTAGTAAAATGTTCTTAAATGATTCCCAGTATCATTCACATTTTTCTAAATAAATTCTTCCTCCCCGCTGTTTTCAGCTTTTTGAAATTGGCCCTATTAAAGCATCAAGTATATATATATATTACTGGTCTGCACTTTATTCTGCTTATACATTATAAATGTGATCAACTCATGATCACTTGTACCTCAACTACCATTAATTTTTAGTTTTGTGATCAGTTCTTCTTTATGTGTAAAGACAAGGTTTAACAAAGAATTTCCTTGTGTTGGCTCCAACACTTTTTGAGTTAGGAAATTATCATCTAGAATATTTGGAAATTCCATGCATATTTTAGTACTGGCAGCATGAGATCTGCAGCGTGTGTCACTCAGATTGAAGTCCCCCATGATCCTTCATTTCCCCCCCTACACATTATAGAGAAGAAGTGCTAAGGAGGCGGTCATTCTGTTCTCTAGTATGATTTGATGGCCCATAGCAGATACCAACTAATCCCATCTTGTGCGTTATCTGTTAGGACAATGATCCATAAGCATTCAAGGTCATTTTTGTCTGAATTATTAATGAGTCTGAAATAGGTAATGCCATTTTTGATGCATGGAGTGCCACTCCCCCCACCTCTTTTGCCCACTCAATCCTTCCTAAATAAGTTATAACCCTTGATTTTAACATTCTAATCATGCAAATCATCCCACTAGGTTGCAGTAATAGCATCTAGATTAAATTTATGCTCATAAATGAGCAATTCCAATTCTTGTTTGTTTCCCAGGCTCCTAGCATTGGTGTACACGCAATTCAAGAATTTTTTTCCTTTGTGTCCTTTGGTTCCTTGATTAATTTTGTTGTCAACATCTTGATTTTGTGCTGAGTGCTCGTATTTTCTGTATTTTACCCCCCTTTTTTGCTATTAGTTGAACACCCTACTGACTACTCTAGCCAGCCTGTTCACAAGGAGATTGGTTCCCCTTCTTCTGAGGTGGAGGCCATCCAAACTATACAGTCCTTTCTCCCCACAGAAAGAATCGAAGGATCTTACATTTCTTACAGCTACATTACCAAAATTACTGGAGAGGTAGTGAGTTCAAGAGCTGTAAATTTAAAGAGCCCACCACCCCATCCTTCCTTCAAGAGATGCCCTGATTTGTGGAGGTTATCTTGTGCTACCTATAAAGAAAAGAATTTTCTAAAAATTGTATGGAAATAGCTTCTAGTCTCAACTCCAAATCTTCTCCTCAAAGGAATACATTTTTCAAGTTGGGGTTGAGGATAGGAAAACATTTCATTTGGTGACTATGGGCATCACAAGCTAAATTATTAAAATTTTCATTAGGGGGGAACTGTGGGGTGATTTTGCCTCCCTCAGGCATTCGTTATAAGGTGCATTCCAACATCTTTGGCTCTTTTTTTCCTCATCATTGTAAAGGTACTGAAATAGGTGAGTATGCTCCTTAAAGCCCATAGACCAGGGGTTCTCAAACTGGGGGTTGGGACCCCTCAGGGGGTCGCGAGGTTATTACAGGGGGGGTCATGAGCTGTCAACCTCCACCCCAAACCCCGCTTTGCCTCCAGCATTTATAATGGTGTGAAATATATTAACAAGTGTTTTTAATTTATAAGGGGGGGTCGCACTCAGAGGCTTGCTCTGTGAAAGGGGTCACCAGTACAAAAGTTTGAGAACCACTGCCATAGACCTAGTTCAGAAGTGGTCAGTAGTGTAAAGTAGCCTCCCCACCGAGCCCCTTACATTTGCACCCAATGCATTGAAGTCAAATGAGAATCTGCTTTACATTATCTTACACATCATCTCTGAACTTGGCACCATAGGCCAAAACCTGATTCCCCCCATTCAGTAGGTGTGGACCCTAGCCAGAGGTCCACTATTTGACTAAGAGGGTCTTCTGCTCTACTCTGCGCTGATTAGGATCTCAACTGGAGTACTATGTCCAGTTCTGGGCACCACATTTCAGGAAAGATGTGGACAAATTGGAGAGAGTCTAGAGAACAGCAACAACAATGATTAAAGGCCTAGAAAACATGATCTATGAGGGAAGATTGAAAACATTGGGTTTGTTTAGTCTGGAAAAGAGAAGGTAGAGGGGACATAACAGTTTTCAAGTACATAAAAGGTTGTTACAAGGAAGAGGGAGAAAAAAAAACGTTCTTCTTACCCTCTGAGGATAGGACAAGAGTCCTTAATTGGCTTAAATTGCAGCAAGGGAGGTTTAGGTTGGACATTCGGAAAAACTTCCTGTCAGGGTGGTTAAGCCCTAGAATAAATTGCCTATGGAGATTGTGGAATCTCCATTATTAGAGATTTTTAAGAGCAGGTTAGACAAACACCTGTCAGGAATGGTCTAGATAATACTTAGTCCTGCCATGACTGCAGAGGACCAGACTAGATGACCTCTCGAGGTCCCTTCCAGTCCTATGATTCTATGCCTGAAGGGACCAGTCAAATCCAGAGGCAACAATTCTTCTCAGTTACTGTCCAGGAAGATGTCCTGAGGATTCCCAGTGACAACTCACTTTATCTGGAGGCAGAGTCTGAGATTTCCCAATCCTGCTGCGTGGGGAGTCTTAAATCTGGCCTGTGTTGGACCAGCCAGAGGAGTGCATTAGGTAATCCACTTAGAATGGCACTAGCCACCTCATGTCTAACCCTGGAAATTATTTAGGACTTGAGCTGCCATGGTGGGTTTTCAGGAAATAAGTGACCCCTCAGATAGGAGAGTCTAAGCTATACAGGGTCAGATCCAACTCTACTGCTCCATTATTTTGCCCAAAGAAATTTTCTTCTGATGTCATATAATAAAGATGCTGCACAGGATCACTGGCAAGAGACTGATCTATTATCTCCTGGACTCAGTTACTTGACATGGATCAGCACTGCAAAACATTACATAGGCCTGTCACACAGCATGGGGAACAATCAACTGACTCCAGTGGCTTCTGTTACAAACACCACTCTCCGTATTTGCAAGTGTAAACAAATTACCATTCAGTGTTAACTATCTCAACCCTAAACGCTGTTATATTTCAAAAAGGCTTTCAGGGAGATTTTTCTTTCTCCAAAAGTCCAATGTTTGAGGGCTTAATTGAGCCTATTCTCATTGCCCTGAATATGGGGCAGTGCTAGCCAAGGAGCAGTTGTGACTCAGGGTAGTTCTACACTACAATCAGTGTGTGTGTGATTTCTGCATGTGTAGACATACTTGAACTTGCTTTAATCTAAGTAGCTCGGGTACAGATAGCAGTGAAGCTGTGGCAGCATGGACTTCTGCATGAACTGTACAAGCCCTGCCATGTCTTCACTACAACTGATCCCTTAGCTAGCTAGTTAGATTAAAGTCTACTTGTGCTGTAATGCCAGTGTAGAAATACCCTCATCTCACTTTAAACCCTTCTCCCTCCTTCGTCCTAAGGGAGAGAAATTCGTTACAGCCTTTATTTGGTTCAGCAACTCCTTCCCACCCCCCCAAATCATGCGTTGGCTCAGCTCTGTCCCTCTCTGTTCTCTTCCTGCCCACCTGCTTGAGAAGACGCACCAGGCACACAGCTCCTGCTTTCTCTTGTGCCCAGACCTAAGTGCATATAGGAGAGGGAATCTTATTTGAAGCAGAGTATTATGTGCTGCACCTTTTCAAGGTAAATTAATATTCTGAACACAGACAGAAGCTAGATAAAGTATCCTAGGTGAGGCCTAGCCTGTGTCTTAAATAGCATTAATATCATTTCTTTTGACATCTGACTGAATTTTTCTACCATTGCATTTCGGAATCCTGTTTGCCATCCTCACTGCAGCTGCATAAAATGCTGTCGGCTTTTGGGATTTCTATACAATAACTCTGAAATCTCTTTTCTTGTCACTTTGCCGCAGCTCCATTCCATTTAGCAGATATTCACTTTTTATTCTCTTTTGCAACACACATTCATTTACATCTATTTTACATGAACTAAATTTGGCATTAACAGTAGTAGACCAGATGCTTAAATGATGCAAGCTCTGACTTCAATGCTCCTCTTTATTCACTGTTCTGGCTTGTGCTGTGTTGATTCTTAAACATTTGCAAATGTGGTGATAGGATCCCAATTTTTCAACAGTTTTGTCCCTGTGAATATCAATTTTCCTCATTCAGGTCAAGTCTTGTTTTTGCTCCTCTTTACACTAGTACAACCACAGATAGAGGCAGTTAAGAATCTGGCACAGGGCATTATTTTTAATCTCCTGAGTCAACATTTCTCTTCATGGAGCCAGCATAGAGGGGCAATAAGGGTGTTTGGTTTTTTTGTCCAGTAGTTTCAGTTGGATGCAACATTCTTCTTCACTTCTTGTTATAAAATATTGTGAGTGGTGTTGCTCACAGCTGTTGTATTTCAGTCAAGAGGTGACTGCATTTCAACAGCAGATAAACTGAGCCCTGTGGCATAAAGTACAGCCTTGGGATTCTTTCGGATGAAAGAGAAGATGTAATTTTCATTACACATACATTTTTCTATCACACGCGCTCCAGTAATGAGGACCATATAAGAACCTAGAGACAGACATCTTAAACCACAACCACTACATTAAGGATCATGTTATGTCTAAGGATAGGAACATAGTCCAAGCAGGGGACCAATGTATACAAATTTCAAATTGCTAGCCGCACTCTTCTTGCACATCCCTCCTTCTTCCTTCCCCTCCCACACACTGCATTCCAAGGGACAACTCCAAAAATCATTTGTGCAGGGGGAAAAAATGTATACAACTCTGAACTTCTGTCTGAAATGAGAAACTAACCTTCCCATATTTCTCCATTTGCTGTTTTTCCTCCTCAGAGTTTCATTCACATTTCTGGTTCAACAGCACTTATCTTGTAGTCTAGTTTTTCCTCATCCATTAGTTCATTACATTATTAAAGAGTATGTAACACATGAGGATAGTTTGTCTGTTTGATCCTTTCCTGATGAAATGCAACCCATATTTCTGCTTTGCTACCTGTTCCTTTTAACCCCTTTTAAAATAGTTCCACTGATCCCAAAGCCAACAGGGTTTCAAGAGGACAGAAAGCCAAGGAGTTTTCAAGGGGACAGAAAACCAACTTTGGCAAATTTATAAGCAATTGAAAAGAGGGTCTCACAAAGGAAAGTGCCAAACAACCTTAATTATAAACAGTGCTACCAGCCACACTCATACTATCACACAGGGCTAAAGTAAATAGCAAAACTCCCATTGGCTTTAATGGCATAGGATCAGGGACACAGAGACCTTCCGAATACAAAAAAACAAAAAACAAAACAAAAATCACTTTTGCCTGAAATATGGATCTCTGGGAAGACTTTTGTGGATTAGTAACCAGAGCGACCTCCCAAGTTGCTAGGTAATGTTCTTTCAACTTATGGATGGTTACAGAGATGACCTTGAGGTCCCACTGTCTGGACTATGTGGCTTATCCAGCAGTCTCACTGAGAAGGGAACCTACTGAGTAAGAAAGTTCTACTTTTACAGAATCACTGCCCCTTAGAAGACTATTGTCATTTAGCTGTTCATGAATGAAGTCTGTCATTCTTTTTTCAGTCCTGTGCACAAACTGCCCTCAATAAAATAATGCTTTCATACATCGATCTACCCCATCTCCTACGTGGCAACAGCAAAATAATCAGGCAAAACATATACATAAACAAATACAATACATGGTAAAATTTTGGATTATATAATTTCCAAAAAGAGGACAGCTGTAAAATTGTCATAAATGTATGCTTAAACAAAACAGACAAAGCATTGCAAAGACGGGAGAGAAAAAGGGATAGCTCAGTTGAAAGAGCTAACTTTCCAGTGGCGTCAGCAGTACTTCTAATCAAAGCAAAGCAGAAAAGTAACTCAGAAATGTAGTGGTTTTATGTTACTTTATTTATTATCAGGGCTACAATATCTACCATTTAGTTCAAGTTTACTATACTAATTAACTCATTAACAACATCTTTAGATAAAGCAAGACCCTATCTACAGCCTAGCTGTCTGATGATCTTAATAAAAGAGATAAAGGGGAGATCAGTGAACATATCCAAAAGTCCCATGTTACAAATGGGGATGATTTATTTAATGATACCATATTATCTTGGGAAAGCTGTAAATTATGGGTAACAGAGGACAGAATTCCAACCTTGCCTTAACCCATTTAAATCACTGCAGGATACAATGATCCAGTTTAAAAAAGAAACATTCATGATGCTGCAGTGGATGTTGCTGTAATGAACATTTTGTAAGCCTTCCTGCTCATTCCTTCTCCTGACATATAAAGTGATTATATAATACCAGCAATAACATAATATCTTAAATAAACCAAACCTAAAATATATACTATAGGGAATGGTCCTGCATTGGGAGTGATAAAGAGTAAGGTTCTGAGACAAAGCCCATTTAAGTCAATGAAAGTCTTTCCACTGACTTCAGTGGGCTTTGGATCAGGCCCTGGATGATCTTATAAATCCTCTTTGGCTCTAATTTCTATGACTTATGCCCTTTATCCTAGAGACACTTGTGTGATGAACAGCAGGGTGCAAAACCTGTTGCATTCCAGTACAAGTGTGAATGGAAACTATGCACTGATACAAGTAAGGTTATAGTCCTCGATACCATTCAGCTGTAAATCTCAAGTCCCTTACATGCCATGGGAAGACAAAGAAGTGTTTGTCTGAAGAGACAAGGATTTAAACACAATCCTCAAAATGCAAAATTAGGCATGTAGACCATGCATCAGCAAGGTACTTAAGCACAACTTTAAGCATGAGAAGCAGTCCCATTGTCGTCAATCGAAGGGAATAAAGCACGTGTAATGGCATATCCATGGTGGTTCTGCTGCTGCATCCTAGCGCAGCACCCTGTTTACGTAGGTTCTCATTCTGGTCCACTCTTGTGGACTGATTCTGGGGAGTTTTTCATTAACAAATACCAGTCAGATCCCTGGGTCAACTTTTCTCAATCTCCCCCACACACTCTACCCACAGTAATATGTCAATTGGGCACCAGATGACAAAATATTTCCATGGCACAAACGGATGGTTTTCTATCAGAGGTCTTGCACTACTGTCCTCTTTTCCATTCTAGGATTGCTAAAGCTCATATCATCTCATACCACGACAATCTGCATTTTTTTAAGATCATCACTAGTACTGTTCTGCTTCTTCCCCCCTCTTCTGAAAAGTCCTGGCCAGATTATACGTGTGCCTCCCCTGCCATGTAAAACCAAAACATTTGGTAAAATATATAGAAATCACTTGCCATTTTCTTGCTGTGAAGGGGAAACGGTGGCTCAGAGCAGGCAGCAAGCGGAGAAGTGAAAGGCTATATGGAATTCAGTGTGAAATAAAACTTGTAATTTATGGGGTTTTATGATGCAGAAAGTGGAAGAGAATTTTTTTCCTCGAAACACAGTGAAAATGTTTGTCTGTATATATATTTTTCATTTCCAGGGCCAAACTCAAAGGAGAATAGGCTTCTGCCCAGGAAGCAATTGGCTGTGCAATAAGCAATAAGCCAGTGGCTGTTGAATCTTTGCAGCAGTAGCAAAAACTTGATGCAGAGATGCAAAAGGGAGTTTGCCAGCAGAGTGGGGAAGCTCTGTGAATCGGAACTGCAAAACCAGACCACAGCAGAGAAGATACTGGAGAGGAAGGAGAAGATAGTGGACAACTATCTGCAGAATGACTGGGCAATGAGGAAACAAGAACAGGAAATGAAGGAAAGAAACTGCAGCTACTAAAGGGACATGTTTGAGAGACTCTGTAATATTTGACCGCACACTTCAAGACACACCCGCCTAACTGTAGTGGCCGAAATCAGATTCCAATCACATCAACGCCATGTTATCACGTTACACAGATTATGCATGTTAAGTGGGGCTCAGGCAGTCCATGCTCAGGCAGTGCATGCATGAAAGAAGTGCATTGGCCAGCCTTACCTCACTCCACCTCCATGTAAGCACAGGGGAAGGAGATACATGATACACTAACACAAGGGTAGATCACCTAAGTTAATTTTGTAGTGTGAATGCATAGAATCATAGAATATCAGGGTTGGAAGGGACCTCAGGAGCTCATCTAGTCCAACCCCCTGCTCAAAGCAGGACCAATTCCCAACTAAATCATCCAGGGCTTTGTCAAACCAGCCAGGGCTTTGTCAAGCCTGACCTTAAAAACCTCTAAGGAAGGAGATTCCACCACCTCCCTAGGTAACCCATCCCAGTACTTCACCACTCTCCTAATGAAAAAGTTTTTCCTAATATCCAATCTAAACCTCCCCAACTGCAACTTGAGACCATTACTCCTTGTTCTGTCATCTGGTACCACTCAGAACAGTCTAGATCCATCATCTTTGGAACCCCTTTTCAGGTAGTTGAAAGCAGCTATCAAATCCCCCCTCATTCTTCTCTTCGGCAGACTAAATAATCCGAGTTCCCTCAGCCTCTCCTCATAAGTCATGTGCTCCAGCCCCCTAATCATGTTTGTTGCCCTCCGCTGGACTCTTTCCAATTTTTCCACATCCTTCTTGTAGCGTGGGGCCCAAAACTGGATACAGTACTCCAGATGAGGCCTCACCAATGTCGAATAGAGGGGAATGATCACGTCCCTCGATCTGCTGGCAATGCCCCTACCTATACAGTCCAAAATGCCGTTAGCCTTCTTGGAAACAAGGGCATACTGTTGACTCATATCCAGCTTCTCGTCCACTGTAACCCCTAGGTCCTTTTCTGCAGAACTGCTGCCTAGCCATTTGGTCCCTAGTCTGTAGCAGTGCATGGGATTCTTCCGTCCTAAGTGCAGGACTCTGGACTTGTCCTTATTGAACCTCATCAGATTTCCTTTGGCCCAATCCTCTAATTTGTCTAGGTCCCTCTGTATCCTATCCCTACCGTCCAGCATATCTACCACGCCTCCCAGTTTAGTGTCATCTGCAAACTTGCTGAGAGTGAAGTCCACGCCATCCTCCAGATTGTTAATCAAGATATTGAAAAAAACTGGCCCCAGGACCGACCCTTGGGGCACTCCGCTTGATACCGGCTGCTAACTAGACATGGAGCCATTGATCACTACCCGTTGAGCCCGACGATCTAACCAGCTTTCTATCCACCTTATAGTCCATTCATCCAGCCCATACTTCTTTAACTTGCCGGCAAGAATACTGTGGGAGACCGTATCAAAAGCTTTGCTAAAGTCAAGGAGTAAAACATCCACTGCTTTCCCCTCAGCCACAGACCCAGTTATCTCTTCATAGAAGGCAATCAGGTTGGTCAGGCATGACTTGCCCTTGGTGAATCCATGCTGACTGTTCCTGATCACTTTCCTCTCCTCTAAGTGCTTCAGAATTGATTCCTTGAGGACCTGCTCCATGATTTTTCCAGGGACTGAGGTGAGGCTGACTAGCCTGTAGTTCCCCGGATCCTCCTCCTTCCCTTTTTTAAAGATGGGCACTACATTAGCCTTTTTCCAGTCATCCAGGACCTCCCCCGATCGCCATGAGTTTTCAAAGATAATGGCCAATGGCTCTGCAATCACATCCGCCGCCTCCTTTAGCACCCTCGGATGCAGCACATCCGGCCCCATGGATTTGTGCTCATCCAGCTTTTCTAAATAGTCCCGAACCACTTCTTTCTCCACAGAGGGCTGGTCACCTCCTCCCCATACTGTGCTGCCCGGTGCAGCAGTCTGACTTCGTTCCTGAAGACATAGCAAAAAAAGCATTGAGTACATAAGCTTTTTCCACATCCTCTGTCACTAGGTTGCCTCCCTCATTCAGTAAGAGGCCCACACTTTCCTTGACTTTCTTCTTGTTGCTAACATACCTGAAGAAACCCTTCTTGTTACTCTTAACATCTCTTGCTAGCTGCAACTCCAAGTGTGATTTGGCCTTCCTGATTTCACTCCTGCATGCCTGAGCAATATTTTTATACTCCTTCCTGTCATTTGTCCAATCTTCCACTTCTTGTAAGCTTCTTTTTTGTGTTTAAGATCAGCAAGGATTTCACTGTTAAGCCAAGCTGGTCGCCTGCCATATTTACTATTCTTTCTACACATTGGGATGGTTTGTTCCTGCAACCTCAATAAGGATTCTTTAAAATACAGCCAGCTCTCCTGGACTCCTTTCCACCTCATGTTATTCTCCCAGGGGATCCTGCCCAACAGTTCCATGAGGGAGTCAAAGTCTGCTTTTCTGAAGTCCAGGGTCCATATCTCCTTTCTTCCTTGTATCAGGATCCTTAACTCGACCATCTCATGGTCACTGCCTCCCATCCTCTTTTGCTTCCCCTACTAATTCTTCCCAGTTTGTGAGCCGCAGGTCAAGAAGAGCGCTGCCCTTAGTTGGTTCCTCCAGCACTTGCACCAGGAAATTGTCCCCTACATTTTCCAAAAACTTCCTGGATTGTCTGTGCACCGCTGTATAATCACCCTGATATCTGCTGGAAGAACAATAGTCTCCCATGAGAACCAGGGCCTGCGATCTAAGTAACTTCTGTTAGTTGCTGGAAGAAAGCCTCGTCCACCTCACCCCCCCTGGTCTGGTGGTCTATAGCAGACTCCCACCATGACATCACTCTTGTTGCTCACACTTCTAAACTTAATCCAGAGATTCTCAGGTTTTTCTGCAGTTTCATACCGTAGCTCTGAGCAGTCATACTGCTCTCTTACATACAATGTAACTCCTCCACCTTTTCTGCCCTGCCTGTCCTTCCTGAACAGTTTATATCCATCCATGACAGTACTCCAGTCATGCGAGTTATCCCACCAAGTCTCTGTTATTCCAATCACATCATAGTTCCTTGACTGTGCCAGGACTTTCAATTCTCCCTGCTTGTTTCCCAGGCTTCTTGCATTTGTGTATAGGCACTTAAGATAACTCGCTGATCATCCCGCTTTCTCAGTATGAGACAGGAGTCCTCCCCTCTTGCGCTCTCCTGCTCGTGCTTCCTCCCAGTATCCCATTTCCCCACTTACCTCAGGGCTTTGGTCTCCTTCCCCCGGTGAACCTAGTTTAAAGCCCTCCTCACTAGGTTAGCCAGCCTGCTTGCGAAGATGCTCTTCCCTCTCTTCATTAGGTGGAGCCCATCTCTGCCTAGCACTCCTCCTTCTTGGAGCACCATCCCATAGTCAAAGAATCCAAATCCTTCTCTCCGACATCACCTGCGGAGCCATTTGTTGACTCCACAATTCGACGGTCTGTACCCAGGCCTTTTCCTTGCACAGGGAGGATGGACGAGAACACCACTTGCGCCTCAAACTCCTTTATCCTTCTTCCCAGAGCCATGTAGTCTGCACTGATCTGCTCAAGGTCATTCTTGGCAGTATCATTGGTGCCCACATGGAGAAGCAGGAAGGGGTAGCGATCCGAGGGCTTGATGAGTCTCGGCAGTCTCTCCGTCACATCATGAATCCTAGCTCCTGGCAAGCAGCAGACCTCTCGGTTTTCCCGGTCGGGGCGGCAGATAGATGACTCAGTCCCCCTGAGGAGGGAGTCCCCGACCACCACCACCTGCCTCCTTCTCTTGGGAGCGGTGGTCGTGGAACCCCCATCCCTAGGACAGTGCATCTCATGCCTTCCAATCGGTGGAGTCTCCTTCTGCTCCCTTCCCTCAGATGTATAATCTAGTCCACTCTCCGCTTTAGTACCAGTGGAGAGAACATGAAAACGGTTGCTCACCTGTATCTCCATTGCTGGTACATGGACGCTCCTCTTTCTTCTTCTGGAGGTCAGAGGAGCGTCCATGTACCAGCAATGGAGATACAGGTGAGCATATGATTCTATGATTCATACTCTTGCAATTAATATTAGAAGTAACTTCAAAACAGCTCAGCAAACTCGAAGCAACTCTCACCTGGGTTCTTGTGTGCTTCCTGTACTATTCATCCTTTTTTACCTTATATGTGTAACATTCCACTCAAATTGTGCAGGGTCTAGCCCTGAATAATTAATTTAATCCTGAATATGTGTTGTAAAAGCTGTTACAGGAATCGCTTATTCCACTACTGAAATGTATCCATCTCTGGAGTTTAACTATTCAAAAGTACAAAGTAATACTAACAGCAACTGGGATTTGGCCAAAACATAGGGCTAACAGTTGAACTCTTGCAAAATGTGCCAACACAAGATCCTTCATGCTCCCTAGGACTGGGGCTTTGGTTTAATCTCGAAGATGGTTCATCCAACAGCACACTGTGCCACATTACTGGCCTAGTAATGATTTAGAAGAATTAGCTCTGTCCATCAGCAGGGCACCCTCCTCTACTGGTGTCTTACTTTCCATCACTGCTTCTCCACCATCTCTACTGTCTGTGGGGACCTGCATTGCTCCAAGACCACGGCGTCCTCTTCAGAGCATGGCCCTCCGGCTGTGCCCCAACTCCATTGTCTGCCCCCTGCCGGAGGAACCGGCAGTCCTTCGCCTGTCCTTTTGTCACAGTGGCGAACTGCTGCCCCTAGTCCAGCCCCTCGCTCAGGGGCAAACTGCAGTCCTATGGCTGGCCACTTCCCTTGTTGGCCAATGGGGCCAGGGACCCAATAGCTGGCAGCTGTTCACTGCCTCTCCTTCCCCTCTGCCACTACCTGCTTTCCCTGTGCCACTTCCCCGTAGCCCCAGCACCTACTCGGCCCCTGTATCAAGGCCTCAGTCTGGGAGCCAGCCAGGCTGGAGCTCCGCTTGCTCCCCTGACCAGCACTGCTCTGTCCCAGGTACTTCTCTCTACAGGTGGACAGTACTTCTTCCTCAAGCTCCAGGGAGAGTCCGAGCTCCTTTCTGCCCTGCAGCCCTTCTTATAGGGCCCAGACTGGCCCTGATTGGCTGCTTCTAAGCCGTCCTCTGATTGGCTGGGTTCTGCTCAGCCACTCCAAGAGCTGCTATTAACCCTTTGCCAACCAGTGAGGGGCAGCTGCCCTGTCACAGCCATTTAACTTCCTTTAGGCCATCAATTGTTTCCTCTAATCAAAACGCGCTTTTTCTTTTTCTCTCTTAGCTCATACCTTTGTAAATGTTTTGGTTTCAGAACAATGCATGCAATATTTCTTTTTTCCTCCTGCTCAAATCTTTAAAATTTGCAAGCTTTAAAAATATTGCTTCTTTAAGTCAGTACATTTCAATTAAAAGAAAAAATGTGAAATACCAGCTTTCCAGACATAATTAATCATAATACACAGAAGTATAATTAAGTCTCAATATCTTCTATTGCTAATAATCACACAGTCGACAACTGAAGCCAGTCAATTCCCCCAAAGGCATCACAGCCCTCATATTTAATTGGAAATTAAACATTTTCTCTAAATGTAAACTGGCCACACTTCTATTCTAATTTAAAGTTCAGATTTACAGAAACTTCTAATGTTGGGAGAAAAATTAATCATAAGGGAAAATGGTTTTGCTTAAAATGCATAAAACTGACATTATGTTAGCAGGTGTTCATTTTAAATAAACATTTATTCCATCTTAAATTTGGTTTTCTGACACACAAATTACAATCGCTTATTTTTCTTTAATTAGGATGAGATATTCATAAAGGTTCTCTGGGATGAAAGAATGGGGATTAAGATTCTTACAGAATTAACATATGAAAGGTTGTTAAATGAGGTAGCTTTCATTAGACAGATATCCTAATCACAAACCCCACCAAAATAACAGGTACTATTTGGTGATCTTGCTGCCGTTTTCGCCCATCATACCAGTGATTGATGGGCCATAGATACCATACTACCCTCCAGAAGAAAACTAAAGACTGGGGAGTGTAGAAAAGGTTTCCCTACTGCTGTCTTGTACCTGCTCTGTGAATAAATTAAATAGAGGACTGTCAATCCAGCTTTCATCATATACACTAACAAAGAAAACAATACTTTATATGCTGGATTTAAAATATGAAATCTCTCTCTTGATGAATGCTAATCTGAAAGACACTTAGGGACATTCTTTACTATTCACTTAATGTTTGGCTATGCAGTTAGTTTCCCAGCATGTATTTTCAAATCAATAAACCCAATATGCAAAGGTATCTATCTTTCCATCCAGACTGACAAAAGGCAACATTACCTTTGGAATCATATGACTGTGAAAGAAAAGCTACCATGGTGGTGAAGCAGCAACACTTCATGCTGCCATCTGGGAGGCCCAGGTTAAGAAGCAACCTTAACATGCCCTCTTACCTAGCTAATGGAAAATAAATGCATTGAAACAGTTAATGTGCTTCATCTTGTAGTGGAGTGAAGCCAGAGTCCCTGTTCTACAACACAATTAGCTAGCTGTTCTGTGAAGCAGTACAGAGGACACCGTTGGGATAACTCACAAACCCTGTCCTTTCAGAAGAAGCTCCTGTGTCATGATGGCATCTATTTAGAAGTTAGAGAGGAAAGAAATGACCAAAGATGGACCAAAATAACAAAGCGGTCAAGATCCTAACCCCTAGTTGTGTCAGACATATTTCCCTTTCTGATTCTGATAAGGTAAAAAAAAAAACCTGACAATTGCTTATGTTGCTTGCTTAAATTATTATGTGTTCTGTTCTCATTTCCTTTCGTTTATAACTACACTGATGTCTGCAAGCAGTGACAGCCATTGGTAACCAGTTCTGTTTCAATGACCTTAATTGGTGTTCCGAGACACTGACAACAATGCTAACAAACTAAGGACTTGGTTTGGATCTCTGGGCAAAAACTGAACTGGGCAAAGTAAGTGCAGCATCAGGGGAGGGCACACAATTTCAACCATATACTGATCTTTTTGACTCAATATATGTGCTTGCTGATCTGGGCATGGGGAAGATTTCCATATCTGTGCTTCTGCCTCATACAGTCAATGTTCATCCTATACCCTTCTCTGTATCTTCTCTGAGATAGTTGCTTCTAGCCTATCCATCATGTGCATTGTTCTGCTTGTCATAAAGTGCTAACGTTTGACAATACCTGAGTATTCTGGAATCCTCAAACGCAAAGACCTAACCCCCTTTGGGCCACACAAAACCCTGGGGACCTGAAACAACACAAACCCCGGAGTGCCAACTTCAGAAAGTCAGTGCTAACAATGCCCACCATATAGCAAATATGTATACAGCATACATATCTACAAAGTATGGGGCATTTCTTAATCAAAAAGCAATGAGTGTGTGTGCACACAATACTTGTCCCATTATCTCAGCTTTTACTGTTGTAGTCACAAATTAGACTCCGTTCAGCAACATTACAGTTTGGTGCTGAAATCTTTTGCTGTTACAGTTATATCATTTTGTGATTTGTTGACATATCTCTAGATAAAGTGAAAGTCTTGACATCAACTGCTTGTTTCATTGTGACATCACCTAGGCTATTGCATATCTCACTAGAAAATGGAGCATGACATGTTCTTCACTACATCATGAGGCCAGCTACATGTCAAAACAAGCTGGAGTCACTTCTCTTTTGTCTATTCTGCTGTTTGCTCCCACACTTGGTCTGAAATAGCTGAAAATTATAAATTATTATTGCTTATAATTTGTATTGAATTATATTTGGATTACATAAGAAAAAAGGTCTATAGTTTATGTATCACTAATTACACACACACACACACACACACTCTCTCTCTCTCTCTCTCTCTCTCTCTCTAATGACATTTCAGAACCCAGCAGTTTCCTAGTACAACTGTATTTTGGCAACCCAGGAGTTACATTTCAAAAATGAGACAATTATATAACACAGAAGTGTCTATTAGGCCTTCAAATGGACTGATATGATATACATTATTTTATGTCATATATATGACTTTTAGAGGTCCTAATTGAGCCTTTAGAATTACAAGTATTGTCTTCTTGTGGCTTGTTAAATGATTTGCATAACAGGCTCTGTATTAGTTCAAACCTACCAGTTTCATATGTTTCAAGCTCTTTTATATCCCCCTTCCCCTCCCCTCTTCCCCCCATGCTTGAGTAAATGCAATATACTATACAGTGATTATATATAAGCCAATTGCAAAAACAAGCGAAATGCAAACAAACTTCTGTTTGATGTAGGGAACATTTATTTTCAATCCATCTCCAATATAATCACCATAGATTCATGAGAAATTCTCACCAGAATCACTGGCAGACGTTCCAAAATATATAATTACTAAAGTTTAATGAGCAATGCCTACATGATTGAATAAGGTTGATTACTGAACTGTGAACTTTCATTGAAGAGACAGTTAGACTGCATTCACCAATCGCTCCTCTGATAATGTAACATTTAAAGCCTCTATACCTAATTACATAAACAATTAATGGTTTTAGAAAGTGTGAGGAAAAATATTAGTACATCTTTTAGTAAAAAAAGACAAAAACCAAAAATAACTCAATTCACATTTAGTCTTTTGCCTTGGTGGATGATAAATGGATGATGAATTGATTGATATCTCTTTTAAGCAGCCCCCAAGAAGGTTTCTGATTTCTTGCTTTTCAATACAACTGCCTAATTTTTTGAATTATTCACATCCACAGCCATTTGATTCATCATTAGATAGATCAGACTGGGAGCATGTGTTCGGCAGCCCTCAGGAACAAATATCATTCTCTACATAAACATGAATAACTGCTTGTACAGCCACAAACTTCAGAAACCTTAATCTATTGCATATTTAATAAACTGCTGTTTTACCAGCTGAAGGTTAAGATAATTTCCCTTATATTAGAAGT
Source organism: Emys orbicularis (assembly GCF_028017835.1). Taxonomy (NCBI): domain Eukaryota; kingdom Metazoa; phylum Chordata; order Testudines; family Emydidae; genus Emys; species Emys orbicularis. The sequence continues at coordinate 88,786,879 of NC_088686.1, read as the reverse complement.
ATTTTCAACCTTGTGCACCAGTTGTGAATCAGTATTTAGATGAGGGAAAATACTTAAATGGCTCATCTAAGTGGAGATAAATGTTGTTTTTGCAATACATTGAAATTATCAATATGAGACATGAACACCAATCTACTACGCTTCAGGACAATCAGTATTATGAAGCACTTCAGTGTTAGACTATGTTACAAATAAACTGTGAAAATTCAGGGAAAGTGCATGCACTCTTTAGACTGCATGAACGAACTCTTAATGAAGATGCTTTCTTTCATGATACCTAGACAATCTCATGGGTAGTAATATTTTAGGCTCATGAGGCAACTTGAAATACTGTCTGTCAAACCTAATTTCAAAGGGAAGAATAGACTATCTGTCCACTTATATATTACCTTATTAACATGTGCTCAACAAGCCTATCTAAAATGAATGCAATCATGACTGGGCCTGTCTGATATAACCTAGGAGACATGGTTTATGTGCTCATCAGTGTCGGAATGTCAGGAAGAATATTAAGTGATAAGAATTAAATAACTATATTCAGATGCAAATATAATATGCCAGGTTTGCTTAAAATTAAATTCTGTCACACTCTATGGCATATTTTATTAGCACTGAAGGCCTGTATATTTCTCAGTGGCTGCCAGGAAAAAGCAATATAAAAGATTTTAAAATCTATATTAAAAAAAAATCACAATTCAGAACTTAGCAACACATCATAAAAACATCCAAAATCATGTCTCCACGTGTATATCATATTTCTGCTTAATATGCACATTTTATTTTCAATTTAAGCACCCAACATGAAGAAATATTGCTCCAGATTTGTAAAATCTAACTTTAGCATGGATGGCTTATTAGATTCCTTATGATGTGGATTGTGGGTGTAAATTGTTGTTTACAACAGGTACTGATGTAACTCTTCCAGGGACATGAGTAATCAACCAAGCCAATTTTAAACAGAATATGTAATGGGAAAACATTTAATGCCTGAGCCATTTCAGAATTTTGATGCTTATACAATGAAAAAAATGGAGCATTCAAAATCACTTTGTCAGGCTCGAGGGACAACATCTTTTCAAATTCCCATCCATTTTTATTCTGGTTCCAACCATTGTCCTACAACAGAATTGAAAATAAGTTTCTAGATGTTCCTGTCTTATAACCCAAAGCTGCTGGACAGGGGGACAGTAGAGCTGGGTTCTCCACAGCTATCAAACAGTCCCTTAGTGCAGCAGCCTAGCCAGAAGTCCATCCTTCAACTGCTGTACTAAGTGTACTTTAAAATTTCAAAATACATCTTAGTTTAAGATCAGGGGAATAAAGAGTACGAATTTCATTATATTTGTGAAATGGTTCTTAAGAGAACTACAGTAGGAAAAGATTAAACAAGAAAATATGATCTTTTATTCAGTTAATTAGGATACATGCTGTATACACAGGTAAAGCATGGCTTGCAACAGACTTTTTCAAAAGTTCATAAGTGATCCTGTGTTACTTGTAGTTAAAATCTTATAGCCTTGAAATCTATCTGGATTCTATATGTCAAGGTTTAAATCTGCCATGTAGGAATAGGGTTCTGGTGATAAATAGTCATAAGGAAGCTTAATTTCAAAAACTCAGTCCAACAATTTCCATCTGTATGGACACAATTTAAAGGATAAAGCTGCAAGTACTATCAAGGTGATGCACCTGGCTGCTGAAGTCTTCACAAGCTAGGTGATGAATGCAGGCCATGGTAGGTCACCATAGAACTCATGGAGCTCTACCACTTCAGAAATATCTAAGGCAAGCCCACCAGTTTTTCTGAGATATGAAACATTCAGCTTTACCTTTGGGATGACTCAATCTCAAATGATGTTAAAGGCGGCCCCTTTCAACCTCTACATCTCCTTGATGTATCTTAACTTTTCATTCTCTTTACATGTAATGTGTCCTAAGCTATTTTAACTTGCATCTTCATTGCAGTTTATGCACTGAATTTGTCCAATCATTCATTTTGATGACACACTCTTCATAACAATTTCTTTTTTTAGTAGACTCTGAAATGGATGTTTTTCACCATTGCATTTTTTTTCAGGTACCATTATGGGTATACTATTTAGTCTAGCAATTAGTCTTGTACTTAGCATATGCTCACTTAGCATAGAAACATTTATTATTTTTACTGCACAACACTATAGATAAAAACTCTGAACACACAAGGGTGCCTAAACTTTTCAGCATGTTCCAGGAGCTAGGACACCAGCACCACTGTGAAACAGCTGTGAGATGGAAAAGCATTCTGGGTATTAGCATGCAAATGGGCCTGTCAAGCATCCCACATGGCTTCTAGACTTCCCATATCTAATACTCAACAAATAAGTAGCAATTTCAACAGCAGGGCTTAATCTAAACCTGTTAAGCATCTAGGCAGAACGGTAGATGCCTATAGTTAAAGCTGCCCAATACTCTACATTATAGTACCCGGTTAACATTGCTCAACTTAAACTGAATTTTATATATTAAATTTTATATATTATATTCAGTATATATTAAATATACTGAATTTTTTTTTTTTTTTTGCAAAATTTCAACAAAAACAGGTCAGTCATTTCTCAGAAAAAAAATAGGGAACAGTACAATGTTTTGCCCATATTAAAACCATTCTTACAAGAAGCTCCAGTTCCCCCATGCTTTGAAGCAGAGACATTAATTTTGGCATCAGGGTGACATTTGTGTCAGCCTTTTTGTGCCTTTTCCCATCCCTGTAAAAATCTAACCAAATTCGGCCAAGTTATGAGCCTCTGAAAAATCTTAGTACAGACCTATTAAGAGTTTGAAAGTTGAATTCCCTCAAGGTTCCATATGGGCTGAGCATGCTCTACCATATCACAACTCTGACATGCTGACAAGACCTTGTACGTGTCATCTGCACAGAGCAACTGGAGATGCTCCATCCAAGGATTAAAGGGGCTGCCATTACTCCATCCTTTTACTAGGGGCCAATGTGGCCCTAGGCACCAGAACTGAAAGTGGGGAGAATGTCTCTTCTGTATTTTTAATGCTTCCTCTGTGGTTGCCCAGGCAGAGTGGAAGAGAAAGAGGAAGCTGCATGACTTGAATGCCGAGGGGTGAGTAATGAGAACCTGGTGGGGGAAGAAGATGGTGGAGAGAATATGAACAGAGTGGAGAGGGCCAGGAACTGTGGAGTGGGCAGATGGGTAGGAGCATAGGAAACAGACAGAAGAGAAAGGAACGTGGGCAGGGAAAGTGGAGATAGGAGCAGAAGTTAGCAGGGAGAAGCTGGGGAGGGGAGAGAGGCAGAGAGGTCTGTAATGTAACCACTATGACCTACGGACCTCTTGGTTCCAGGGGTATAGAATTTTAAAGGGTCAGATGTAGGCATATTAAGTTTACCAAATGGTGGCATGCAAGAGCTCTATCAAGAGCCAGTAGCCCACTGATCATAATAATTATTTCAAAATGTATATAAGGATAGTATTTAAGGAGTTATGTATCTAAACTGGAAATTATGTTCTCAAAGCCTTGAAGTTAAAGCAGGTTACCAAGAGGTGACATGCGTCTTTAAAACAGAATGCAGACAAGGTTTCTCTCTCCCTCTGGTCACAAGCGTATGGGGCATTGTAGTCTTACAATGGGTATCTTTTGGTATATTGAGTCAAATGCCAATGAAGAGCTTGTGAAGTCGACAAGGGAGGGAGGCCACAGGAAAAAATAAACAGCAGGAGGGCATTATCTTTACAAGTAAAGACAATGGAAGGAACATTGGTGTATATTTGGGGGTGCAGAGTCTCTTCACCGAGGAGACAAGCTGACAATTTTGCTTAATTAATGTTAATGTTAATTTGTTAATTAAATCTAGGCTCTAGAATGCATGTTATGGTTTTATTTGATATGTAACCATTTGTTTCCAATATTTCTACTTGTTATCACCCATACTTTGTTAAATAAACTTGTTTTTACTATACTCTTAACTAAGATGTTCAGTGCAGTGGTCATCTGAGATGTAACTGGTAAGCTGGGGAGTACTGCATCTTTTGGGAACAACAGATCTATGAATACTGCAAGTGTCCCATGGATCAGGGAGTGGATGCTCCAGTGGGCTGCTCAGAGGGCTTGGGGGATGGAGCGTGCCTATTGCTAACCTGCAGAGAGACAGCAGAGCCTACATTGGCTAAGAGGGCAGTGCTTGTGTTGCCCACGGCTGGTGGAGTCAAGGAGTTGACCCACAGCAGGCACAGACAAAGCTTTCTCTTGCTAAGGTCAGGCAATAGCAGGTGCCTCACAACCCTGGGTACCCCCAGGAAGTGTTACAACCATTACAGCACACTCCATTCCACAACATGGAATCCAAATCTATTATTCCCAAGTCTCAACATTCCTTTGCTGCCTAGCAAACAACTGTGAAACATGCTAGCAAAGAGTGCAACTCCACCCCCTCTAGCGGCAGGTACACATAGAAGATATCCGCCTGCTATTGCTATCAGTTACCCCATCAGCTCAAACAATAGAGGACCGTGCTGTGGAGCTAATGCTGGCATCAGGGTCATCATTTGCTTTGGGGGCAAGGACGACAGTTGCCCTCTGACTTTTCATAGGTCTATATGTTCCATTATGTCTTCCATTTTTTGCCTCTCCCACCCCTCCCCCCCAACTTTGCAGGATATAATTATATATAATGTTCTATATGCAGACACAACTTTGCCCACTACAACCCCTGATTTTTTCTGAAATGAGAACTCAGCTGGCATTTTCTAACTTTTGAATGCTTTACTTTGCAAACATTGTTCTTTTAACATACTTTGGGTGCAATTTATAAATAGAAGGAAATTAGGTCCAGTGGTTTAGAATAGGACTGAGAATCAAGGAATTCTGCGTTTTAATCCTGGCTCAGATTCTGATTCCCTCTGTGACCTCAGACATGCCACTTAACTTCTCTGCCTCAACTTTCCTATCTGTAGACTGTGGATAATAAGACTTACATACCTTACCGACCTATTGTAAGGATAAATTAGTGGGCCAAATTCATCCACAATAGCATCTGCCCTTAAATTAAATAATAACAACTAGTATTATAATTAACATTGCAGTTATTATTGTTATGTTTGGCTGCGCTACGAACACTCAATTTTGAATATTGTTTGGTTATTTCCTATTGTGAATACATAGGAATTCATACTTTGATTCATGGCCTCATTTTGCCATTCAATATGGGCTGTTTGGTTCACATACACTGGTGCTGAACTGTTTGCATAACTAACTCATTTCACATGACACAGAGAGCTGCATACCACTGGGACCAGGAGAAAGATTGAGCCCATGTCCTGATAGATTCTTTGCAATGAGGTATTTCAAGATGCTCCCGGTAAAATGATTTTACACCCATCATGAAAAGACTAAGCACTCTGGTTCCAAGTAACTGCAGGTAGGCTCCTCATGTTCCCTGGTGCAGTTAGCTCTACCTTTCATATTTAGGAATGTAACAGTACATTCTAACAATTACAAACTGAAACCAACTAGATACTGAAGATTGAGTGACTAGAGCATAAACTCTATTGTTTCAAAGACAGCAAATCAACCTTTCAAGTGAAGAGCATGTTCAAGGATTTGAACCGTTCTAGATATTGTTGAAAACTCAAACAAGATCTTAATATCTAGGGAAGAAAGAAAATATTAAGTAAGGTGGCATCTGTGAGTTTCAACCATTCAATGGCACCTGGAAAGACTACCATTGACTTCAATGGACTTCAGATCAGTCTCCTTTGCTATACTGGAGTTCTGAGAAGTCTCAGGACCCCCAGCTATGGAAACAGTTATTTATGGAAATGGTGTCACAACAGACCAGAACTGGGGTAAATGAAAAGTGGATAATAATGTGATTAAAACCAAGAAAAATCATTATATTTTTGCTTTTAGAAAGCACAGCCTCTTTTAAAAAAGCAAGAGAAAAGCAATGAATATGTTTAATATTGAAAGTCTTGGATTCCCAGCAGTGTTAAACAGAATGTATTGTCTGGAACCAATATATAAAGGCAGGGTCTTTTTTAAGCTTCTTGTTTGTTGATACTGACTGAGTGGTTATGAAATTGCTATTGCTTTGAATTAAACTGGCAAGCTTATCTCATGTGGATCATTCAGTACAAAAAGAAAAGAAAAACCTGCCTGGGGAATTAAATATCTTCCCAGAATTATTTCCCAGCCTATAAAGGTTACTGGATCAATACAGTTCAATGTGTGAGGTCAAATGAGGCTACTATTCCCTTTTAAAAAGCAAATCTTTTGTTTGGACCATCTTAATTTTGAACTGGGTTTTTAAATTGACGAGAGGGCATCATCAGCATGAAAAACATGGTGCTTTTATGCTGTTTAAGTAAATAAATAAATATTTAGAACACCAGTCTGCATTTGCAAGCCTCATGTTGAGAAGTCCAGACCAAAAAGGGCTACATCCCAAAATACACAATACGATGTCAAAATCAAGGATCTGGTCCTGTAAAACCATATTTCCACAAGACTCAATATAACTCCCAAGGAAGACACTGAGAATCTCTTCACTGATTTCAGTAAGCTTTACTGTAATACCCTTATTCATGTTGTACAATACTTCTGAGCCCAGAATGGTCCCACTCATTTCAATGGAGCTAATCTGGAGCAAACCAATACTCAATGTGAGTAAAGGTATCAGAATTTGAACCTATCAGAGTAAGATCAGGCCATTCATAAGAACATAAGAATGGCCCTACTGAGTCAGACCAAAGGTCCATCTAGCCCAGTATCCAGTCTTCCGACAATGGCCAGTGCCAGGTGCTCCAGAGGGAATGAACAGAACAGGTAATCATCAAGTGATCCATCCCCTGTTGCTCATTCCCAGCTTCTGGCAAACATAGGCTAGGGACACCATTCCTGCCCATCCTGGCTAACAGCCATTGATGGACCTATCCTCCATGAATTTATCTAGTTCTTTTTTGAACCTTGGTCTTGGCCTTGGCCTTCACAACATCCTCTGGCAAGGAGTTCCACAGGTTAACTGTGTTGTGTGACGAAACACTTCCTTTTATTTGTTTTAAACCTGCTGCCTATTACTTTCATTTGGTGACCCCTAGTTCTTGTGTTATGAGAAGTAATAAACAACACTTCCTTATTCACTTTCTCCACACCACTCATGATTTTATATACCTCTATTATATCTCCCCTTAGTCGTCTCGTTTCCAAGCTGAAAAGTCCCAGTCTTATTAATCTCTCCTCATACGGAAGCCATTCCATACCCCTAATAATTTTTGTTGCCTTTTTCTGAACCTTTTCCAATTCCAATATATCTTTTTTGAGATGGGACGACCACACCTGCACACCGTATTCAAGATGTGGGCGTACCATGGATTTATACAGAAGCAACATGATATTTTCTGTCCTATTATCTATCCCTTTCTTAATTATTCCCAGCATTCTGTTTGCTTTTTTGACTGCCACTGCACATTGAGTGGATGTTTTCAGAGAACTATCCACAATGATTCCAAGATCTCTTGAGTGGTAACAGCTAATTTAGACCCCATCATTTTATATGTATAATTGGGATTATGCTTTCCAATCTGCATTACTTTGCATTTATCAACATTAAATTTCATCTGCCATTTTGTTGCCCAGTCACCCAGTTTTGAGAGATCCTTTTGTAGCTCTTCGCAGTCTGCCTGGGTCTTAACTATCTTTAGTAATTTTGTATCATCTACAAATTTTGTCACCTCACTGTTTACCCTTTTTTCCAGATCATTTATGAATATGTTGAATAGGACTGGTCCCAGAACAGACCCCTGGAGGACACCACTATTTACCTCTCTCCATTCTGAAAACTGACCATTTATACCTACCCTTTGTTTCCTATCTTTTAACCAGTTACCAATCCATGAGGGCACCTCCCCTCTTATCCCATGGCAGCTTACTTTGCGTAAGAGCCTTTGCTGAGGGACCTTGTCAAAGTCTTTCTGAAAATCTAAGTACACTATATCCACTGGATCCTCTTGGTCCACATATTTGTTGACCCCTTAAAGAATTATAGTAGATTGGTGAGGCATGATTCCCTTTACTAAAACTATGTTGACTCTTCCTCAACAAATTATGTTCATCTATATGTCTGACAATATTGTTCTTTATTATAGTTTCAACCAGTTTTCCCGGTACTGAAGTCTGGCTTACAGGCCTGTAATTGCCGGGATCACCTCCGAAGCCCTTTAAAAAAATTGGCGTCACGTTAGCTATCCTCCAGTCATTTGGTACAGAAGCTGATTTAAATGATAGGTTACAGACTACAGTTAATAGTTCTGCAATTTCACATTTGAGTTCCTTCAGAACTCTTGGGTGAATACCATCTGGTCCTGGTGACTTATTGCTGTTTAATTTATCGATTTGTTCCAAAACCTCCTCTAATGATACCTCAATCAGGGACAGTTCCTCAGATCTGTCACCTAAAAAGAATAGCTCAGGTTTGGGAATCTCCCTCACATCCTCAGCTGTGAAGACCGATGCAAAGAATTCATTTAGTTTCTCCACAATGGCCTTATCATCCTTGAGTGCTCCTTTAGCACCTCGATCATCCAGTGACCCCACTGGTTGTTCAGCTTCATGCTTCTGATGTACTTAAAAAAAAATTATTACTTTTTGAGTCTTTGGCTAACTGTTCCTCAAATTCTTTTTTGGCCTTCCTACTGGTCTTTTTACACTTAATTTGCCAGTGTTCGTGCTCCTTTCTATTTTCCTCACTAGGATTTAACTTCCACTTTTTAAAGATGCCTTTTTTCCTCTCACTGCTTCTTTTACAAGCAGCCTTAAGTAATCCTGTTGAACTCAATGGGACTACTCACAGGAGTAAGACACTGCAGGATCACGCTATAAATTATTTCCCTTGCAAATAGGTGCTTTACATCATTTGGACCCAAAGGCTGTTTCTTGTATACAATTCATAGTTGTTTTGCTCTGGCCCACTCTGAATTCAGCCAATGTAAATCAGTGTTACACTGATTTCCACTAGCTGATGGTACAGACCAGTAAAAGGAGCAGTATCTGGCCCCTGGCAGGGCCCATGATACATACTTTAAAAAGATACATTGTCATGATTTATACTAATTAATAAACCACCTTTAACAAGCTCACAAGTAGTACTGGATCCATTCATGGATGCAATTCTCCAGCCTCTTATTCAGAGATGGAGTCCTGAAAAATTTAGAAGAACTATTTATGTGTCTGTAAAGGCTGAAGACTCAGACTGTGTGGTATAATTTAGAGCTGAATGTAAAAATATTTCCCTAGACTTTCAACTTCTTTCATTGCCAGATTATCTGTTCTATTACATCTTGGTGCTCTATGGACAAGAAAAAAATTAATTTTATTACATTCTAAAACCAATGCAAGGACAGCATTCAAAGCTGCAATAGTTTAGAAAGTTTACATAGTCTATTTGTGTAAATGTCTTTCTTCAGACTACATGAATCTCAATGGACGCAACTTTAAAAAAAAAAAAATCTAGCATTCCATACTGAGAAAGGAAAAGAGAGGAAAATAATGAACTGGAGGAAGTCTTTTCTCTTACTTATAATAAATCCAGCAGGCTGAGTTGATGTATAATCACAAACCTAAAATATAGAATTTTCTGTATTATTGCATTTTAAAATTTTTATTTAGGCAGTAGATTAAAGAGTGTGGGGAAAAAACCTGTAGTTTAAATGTACACATTAGTCCACCCCAAACCTACAAAAGCACGGCAATCAGAAGCTACGGAGAAAGCCTTGTGCATTCCTTTCCACTTTCACGTTACCTATAATGCTGTCAATAATATAATCCAATATGCCATTAAAGGCTTTCAATTCCACCTCCAATGGATACCAAAAGCCATCCATGCCTCAGCAAAACCACATGCTTTTATAGCAATTATATGAACACACAAGCACATTTGCTTGTCACACAATACAGGCATTTGGGATGTCAGTCTGCCTTAACGCTGTCAAGGTCAGTGCAAAAGGGACACAAAGAAAAGTGAGACAATCCAGTGGGAAAAAATTGTCAACAGGGATGATTTTGAAACTTTTATTATTCGTTCTTAGCAATTCATTTTTTCATTAAATCACCATGAAAAATTCAAATTGTGTTCAAAGTTTGTATTCTACATTTTGGATTTTGCCATTTCCAATAAGGTTTTTACAAAATAAAGGTTTAAAGTGCTTTGTGACAGAGCACGCTTTCTTGCTGCTCTGGCGCTCCTGGGGATTAGCTTGTCACATAGCAGGGCCGCCCGGGGGGGGGCAAGTGATTAAAGAGCCCCGCCAGAGCTATGCTGCAGCGCTGTCCAGGGACGCTCCTGGATGCGACGCGCTCAGGCTCCGGGTGAGCGGGGAGCCGGGGGTAAGGGGCCGGGGGCCGGGGGGTTGGATAAGGGGCAGGGAGGGGGCAGAGGTTGGGGGGGCGGTCAGGGGACAGGGAACAGGGGGGTTGGATCGTGGGCGTTCTGGGGGTCTGTCAGGACTCGGCGGGGGTGCATAGGGGTCGGGGCAGTCAGGGGACAGGGAGCAGGGGGGGTTGGTGGGTGTGGGGTCCCGGGGTGGTGGTTGGGGGGGTCTCTGGGGGACAGAGAGGACAAGGAGCAGGATGGGTCGGGGATTCTGAGGGGGGCGGGCAGTCGGGGGGCAGGGCCAGGCTGTTTGGGAGACACAGCTTTCCCTACCCTAAAGCTTATCAGCAGTTTGAGGCTTGCAGAAGAGCCAAGCTGTTAGCTTTTCCATTAGGGCTGCCGTCCCTTTCACTTCTCAAATGCCAAATTATAGTCTATATTTAATTTCAGTGCTATAGGGAGATTCATATCAGGGGAGGGTAGCTTCATTTAAAATTAGCCACTGGGGGAGGGATCATACGAGAAGAGCAATATCCTACACTACCTACCTCCTTCCCAACCCTACCAAGGGAGATCCCCCTCCCCTGCATTCCCTGAGGCTTCAGAGGGGTTAATTCAGTGGTTCTCAAACTTTTGTACTGGTGACCCCTTTCACATAGCAAATCTCTGAGTGTGACCCCCCCTTATAAATTAAAAACACTTTTTTATATATTTAACACTATTATAAATGCTGGAGGCAAAGCGGGGTTTGAGGTGGAGGCTGGCAGCTCGTGACCCCCAGTAATAACCTTGTGACCCCCAGTTTGAGACCGCCTGGGTTAATTTAATTTTAGCACCCTGTGTCCATTCACATGCATGTGCTATTTTGAGCATTTCAGTTTTCACAACATAGGCTCATCCCAGATTCTGGAACAAGCTCAAATGCTCAGTTCGTGGAGTATGTACATAAGCTATACTAAAGACAAACCCACAGTAACCGTCTCCAGTTTGTGAGGGACCCCATGGAGCTAGTCTCTAGGAAACAGATAAATGCATGGAGGTTAAGTCCATTAATAGCTATTAGCCAGGATGGGTAAGGAATGATGTCCCTAGACTCTGTTTGTCAGAGGGTGGAGATGGATGGCAGGAGAGAGATCACTTGATCATTAACTGTTAGGTTCACTCCCTCTGGGGCACTTGGCATTGGCCATTGTCGGTAGACAGGATACTGGGCTGGATGGACCTTTGGTCTGACCCAGTACGGCTGTTCTTATGTTCTAACCTAAATTAACCCAAAGTTATGGAGACAGATATGAGTCAAGGAAGCCAGCAGAGTATCAGAAACCTGGAAACATCTCTGACTGGATGGGCTCAGGCGTTTGGTCACAAGCTGAGGTGGTTCAAAAGTTTTGGATTTTTTTAAGCAGAATTTTTTTTATTGTTTCTTTAAACAATCAAACACAGCAAGCAGCAAATATTTGGCCACACACTTCTGAAACCCCAAACCATATTCAGGTTTTGGCAGACTAATTTCAGCTTTTCAATTAAAAAAACCACAACAAATTTTGAAGGAAAACAGACATTGTCTGTGATTTTTTCTGCTTTTTAAAAACCCCTAGTTTTCGATCCAAAAAAAGTTTTGACGGAAAATATTTGTCCAACCCTTTTAATGAGCTTTAGTGCCTTTTAGCACTAGCTGATGCTGAGAACCAGTGATACCTTGTAAAGAAGTTTTCTCAAAACTGGGTTTGCGCCAAGATGCGGAAGGTTTATTTTTCCCAGGGCCACCTATGTGGGGGGGTGGGGGGGGGGAGAAGAGCAAGTAGGGCAATTTGCCCCGGGCCCCACAGGGGCCCCCACGAGAATAGAGTATTGTATAGTATTGCAATTTTTTTTTATGGAAGGGGCCCCCGAAATTGCTTTGCCCCAGGCCCCCTGAATCCTCTGGGCGGCCCTGCCACATAGTCTGACGATTGCTGAGTCCATCATGCCATTCACTCACTGCATGGGCTCTCTCATGCTCCTGGAGCTTTCCTCTTCATGGTTTAGCCCTCCGGCTAAAACACATTGAAGTTCCCCCTTCCTGGGCTACTATCAAACTGTCCCCAGCAGTCCCCAAATAGGCTGCTCCTGGCATGCCACTCCTACAGCGTACTGTAGAGGAACCCACGCCTGCCTTCTCCAGCAGGTTCCAATCCAGGGACCCTTGACCCAGCAGCTCAGGTCTTTATTCTCCCAGCCTTTACTGCTCCTTCCTTGGACTGCTTCCTACACTTCCTATTACAGGGCCTACTCTCCTCCCTTGTATCGGGGAGTGTGACTGCAGGCTCTGTTGCCAGCTCCCTGGCTTTGCAGAAGTCCCATATCTTTCTGCCCAGGTAAACTTCATTCCCAATTAAGCCATATTGTATCCTAGTGCCCTCCCAGGTGCAGCCTATGGCTAATTGGCCTCTCTTTCTTATATTAACTGCTACAGGGTTAGTGTGGGGAGAATGCCCCATCACACATTTGCTAAAATTGAACTCTGTAACACAACAATAACTAAAGCGCAGAATATCCTATTTACAGATGGGCAAACTGTGGTGTAAAGAGATTCAATGATACTTACCAAAGGTCACAAAGTGGGTCAGTGGCAGAGGCAGAAATAAAACCAAGTGACCTGATCTTTTTTTCATTTACACCAGCAAAAACCAGGAATAGTTACAATTAAACCACTAGAGTTACAACAGTGTAAAACGAATGTGAGAAAAAAATCTGAATAAAGGAGTCTTGATGGCTCGTACCTGCTGAAATCAGTAGAAACACTACCTGTTTCATATCTACTAGTGGTTTTATTATTGCATTTTGGTAAAAAAATTCTCCTACTTTTTTACTACTGTGCAGTAAATACATTATTTAACAATAACAACTAATGAGATACACATCAACTAATTATAATTATCTATTATTGGGCAAGTGAAGCAGGTCCCTACACTCAACTTGATGGCATTTCTCTGTCTGCCTAATGTGGAAACAGGTTCTGACAAATATGATCTCATGTTTCCTCTTTTCCATTCAAGATTTACCTGTCCTTTTACTTATACTCTCTTCACCCAATAGTTTCTCATCTGTATTTTCTCTATGTTCATTTTACTTTCTCTCTCCTCTATCTGTTTCACTATCATTTCCCATAAGCATGTAGGTTTTTTTCCCATATTAAAAATGTTATCAGTTCACACACTCAGATTAAACCTCTTTTAGGTGACATTTCTGTCAGCTCATGTATTGCATTTCAATATTGTTAAACATAGCCATTTTTGAAATTACCAAGAAGGGTATAATTACGGAAAGGACAGTACTTCCTGTTTGAATAAACAAGTTGTCCATCCACTTATCTAAAATGTTATTTAGACAATGTGAAAAAGAATTGCTTTATTGATGTAAGTTAGAAAAAGTCATTTTCAAGCCCCTATCATTATCATCCAGTAGCCACCTTGAAAGTATTAAAATTATAATCTCCACATTCTTGTTACCTTGTAAAAGACACAGCCTACTGCCCACTGTGTTTTTGTCACTCTTCCACAGCTGTCTATACATACAAATGAGATGGCCATTAAGTGGAATTACAACTTTCAGTGGTAGCCATAGGCATCTTCCAAGGCACATATCTATGAAGGGATCAGAACTAAATTCCAGGCCAGTCCAGATCTTCCCTGATCTTCCAGTAGCATTTGACCCCTCCCCACATTTTAAAATAATGGTATTCCTCTTTGGGACTTGGTTGCACCCTACCATCTTTTACACAAGCTGCAGCACTGAAAGGTTATGAAACATGATTGGGAAATAAAAGTGCCTGGTGGCCACTGGAAAAATCATGGACTTGGTGAATTTGCTGAGAGAACGTATGGGAATATAACAAAAGAGACACCAAATCTCAGCCTTTCCTAGGGACAATCATAATAAGGCTGTCCCTAACAATTGGTACCAGAACTTCTGAAAGTTTTTGAGGTTTCACTGTCCAGGTACCAAGATTAGGATGCACCTGTTTGCTCCAATGCTTAGGACTGTAATCTAACTATGTGAACCTCCATCTATAGAAAGTAGGATGCTAGTGAAGGCAGGGGGCTGGACTCGATGACCTTTCAAGTCCCTTCCAGTTCTATGAGATAAGTATAGCTCCATAATTTTAAATTCATCAGTGAATAAGTGACTAAAGTCTAATGCAGAAGCTGTAATCTTGCTGAGAGAATAAGAAAATGCTTCCAATGTTTCTGAGGGGTTTTTAAAAATCAGTTTAACTCTTCTCCTAAATTTACACCTCATTGAAAACCCAAAATGAGATATTAATAAAATAGTAACTCTAACAATTAGACACAGTACTCAAAATGCAATAGACAAGTGCAGGCACTTGTCTAAGTTCAGCTCACTCTGGAGGAGCGAGAGCTACAAGGATTATCACTTATCTCTCATCCCTAAGGGGAATAGCTATAGATTTACCTTGTTTAAGAAGTTAATCAAATCACTTTAAATGCATCCATGGGCAGAATCTGGTCCTATGAAAAAAATTTGTAGAACAGGAACTATGAGCTAGGAAAGGCCAGCATACTGCGTCAAGGTCTCAGCTCATAAAACAAGAAAATACAAACCAATCCATTTCATCTCAACCCAAACACACACTTGATAGTGGCCTTTTCTTTCTGAGAAATAGGTCTGCAAACCCCTTTCATACTGACATACACAAAACCCATATTCAAGCCCTGAGAAGAATTCACACAGGAACACCAAAAGAGTTCACGCTGATCAGGAGCTAAAATCTCTGTAATGGAGCAGCATGCCTTCCTCTATAATACAGTCACTCTGATTTCTTTGGTGTGCCTAATGCTACTGTCTGTGCTACACATGCCCAGACCTTGTTCAAGAATCAAGACTGTGGCTTTACTCTTACACAGCTGTAAACAGGGACCAGAAGAGGGCTTCTTACATCATCATCTCCCCCACTAACACAGAGATATGTTTGTAACCCTCAAGACACTTTAGCATGCCTATCCTTATTTCTTCTCTAGACAAATCAGTGGGTGACATTTTCCCCATAAATTTGATCTTCTTAAATAATTTTCAAACTTGTTGGTTCTATTTCTATCTACTACTGAAATGATGGCCTGTTACAGGATCACTCATGTACAGCAAACTGAAGAAGTGGAACATCTGTAGTTAGATGTTTTCAAGTCACCAGGGCATGATGAAATACATCTCAGAATACGCAAAGAACTGACTGCAGAGATATCTGAGCCATTAGTGTGATTATCTTGGAAAAGTCATGGAAGGTGGAAGAGATTCCAGAGGACTGGAAAGGGGCAAATATAGTGCCGATCTATAAAAAAGGGAATAAGGACAATCGGGGGAATTACAGACCAGTCATCTTAACTTCAGTACCCGGAAAGATAATGGAGCAAATAATTAACCAATTAATTTGTCAGGAAAAAATTGGGTCAAACCAACCTAATAACTTTCTTTGACAAGGTAATAAACCTTGTGGGAGGGTGGGGGTGGTGGTAAATGTGGTATATCTTGACTTTAGTAAGGATTTTGATTCTGTCTCACATGACCTTCTCATAAACAAACTAGGGAAACACAATCTAGATAGAGCTACTATGAGGTGGGTGCATAACTGGTTGGAAAACCGTTCCCAGAGAGTAGTTATCAGTGGCTCTCAGTCAAGCTGGAAGGGCATATCAAGTGGGGTCCCACAGAGATCAGCTCTGGGTCTGGTTCTCTTCAATATTTTCATCAATTATTTAGATAAGGGCAAAGTTTGCAGACAATACCAAGCTGGGACGAGTTGCAAGTGCTTTGGAGGACAGGACTAAAATTCAAAATGATCTGGACAAGCTGAAGTAAATAGGATGAAATTCAATAAGAACAAATGCAAAGTACTCCACTTAGGAAGGAACAATCAGTTGCATGCATACAAAATGGGAAAGGATTGCCTAGGAAGGAGTGCTGCGGAAAGTGATCTGGGGGGTCATGGTGGATCACAAGCTAAATATGAGTCAACAGTGTACCGCTGTTGCAAAAAAAGCAAATATCATTCTTGGCTGTATTAACGGTAGTGTTGTAAGCAACACACGAGAAATTATTCCGCTCTACTCTGTGCTGATTAGGCCTCAGTTCTGGGCATCACATTTCAGGAAAGATGTGGACAAATTGGAGAAAGTCCAGAGAAGAGCAACAAAAATTATTAAAGATCTAGAAAACATGACCTTTGAGGGAAGACTGAAAATATTGGGTTTGTTTAGTCTGGAGAAGAGAAGACTGAGGAGGGACATGATGATAGTTTTCATGTACATAAAATATTATTACAAGAGGAGAGAGAAAAATTGTTCTCCTTAACCTCTGAGGACAGGACAAGAAGCAATGGGATTAAATTGCAGCAAAGGCAGTTGAGGTTGGACATTAGGAAAAACTTCCTTACAGTCAGGATGCTTAAGCACTGGAATAAATTGCCTAGGGGGTTGTGCAATCTCTGTCATTGGCGATTTTTAAAAGAACGTTAGACAAACACCTGTCAGGGATGGTCTAGATAATACTTAGTCATACCTTGAATGCAGGGGACTGGACTAGAAAACCTCTCAAGGTCCCTTCCAGTCCTACAATTTTATGATTCTCCATCCTCTACCCTCAAACTTTTCCATTTTCTTGAGACTCTATTACTAAACCACTTTACTTTGCATTCTGTCTTTGTAAATTAATTGGCTTTGTGCTACAGTATTAAGTCCTCTCCTGAAGTCTAGCTGATTTGCTCTACAGCCATGGTTTCATCCTGACCTACTAATTCCATAGTGTATTCAAGTCATTCAAGCAAACTTGCTTGGCATGAGTTTCCTTTATGTATCTGTGCTAGTTTCTATTTTCTGAACTGCAATATATAATATTATACATTCTTGTTCCTTACCAACATTTTTTCTGTAGCTAAAAGCAACTTTATAGGTATATAATCTATATTATATTAGCCACATTCCAGTCCTCTGTCTTTGGCGCTATAAATACTTTTGCCACAGGCTTTCCCATTTTCCTTGTTACTGCCTGAAAAGTCCCAGGATGTAATTTATCTGACTCTGCACCTGGTATTTTGTCAAGTTTATTATTTGCTGTGACACCATATCACACAGTCTTGCCATTCCACTTCACCTCAACCTTCTTTTCCCATCTCTCCCCCAACAAGATGTTCCTCTCTGCAATGTTATAGTCCACTTCTACATTGAGACCAAGAATTTGTTTATGCCCACAGCAAATAAAGGCCACATTTGTCTTTACAGTGCTACACTTGCCCAGCAGTGACCTTCCTGTCTCTTTGCCTATGTGTTTGCTTCTTATGCATCTATAAAGGTTTACTTTTGTTCATCTTCAGGTCTCTTGCTATTTTCATGTCAATTAAACTTAAGTAGTACATATTTTTGTGTGTTACATATTTTTTTAAACAGACATGCATTTTGTTTTTGTCTGCATCCTTTTACACCATTCTTCTTACTGATTATTTCCATGTCCACTTTGATAGCATCTTGTCCTTAATTACATTCTGAAATTCTCTAGTCCACTATATTTATGAAGTAGACACAATCCTTTGTGCATGAAATAAATGTTCCTACTTGCTGCCTGTTACTGTGTACTTTTATTAATGATTTTGTTTTCCTCTTCCTAATATTTTTATTCATAAATCAAAACAGATTGCCGTCTCTACTTCCCAGATTCTCTCTACTTTCCTCTTTACCTGACTATTTCTCTCTTTCTCACCCTCCTCCCGCCCCCTCCCTACACAGAGCGTTAGTTCAGGTGTCCTGGACAAACTCCTATCAGGCTACTTTCATTATGCCTACTCCAAAGCTCTCCATGTAGTTTCATTTGGCTGCATTATTCCCCTATACTTGCTATCCTAAAATATTAAGAATAATATTCTACATTTCTATAGAGCCTTCCAAGGATTGCTGAGTTTGTTGATTACGCCTCACAACATGGTTTTCATCATCCACATTTTACTTATACAGAAAATAAGGTACAGAATGGTCATGTGACTTGCCCAAGGCAACGTGGAAAGTATGTGGCAGAACCAGGAATAGACTCCCACGCCTGTGTTTTGGCTACAAAATCATCCTTTCCCTGTTGGCATGTGGTGTTGCTGTGTGATGATAATAAGCTGCCTTGATCCACCCTAGAGGTGGATCACGTCATTAGTGGCTGAAATGATTGTTGTGTATATATACCATTTGTAAAAGTTTACAAAACACTTCTAGACCATTCAAGTAAATTATGATATGGGCCAGATCCTCAGCTGGTGTTATCCTCAGCATTGCTCCTTTGACTTGACTGGTGTTATGCAATTTTACTACTAAGCAATCTAGCCCATTATTTTACAGCCTCTGTGTTTACTGATTACCAAGTCTCTTACCACTCGAGTACCATCTAAATTATCCATAGCTCCTTCTGTAGAGAGAGAAGAATTTCTCCATAGCTTCCCATGAAGGGGCTTCTTCCCATCTGGAATATTAGAGAATATCACTCACTTTTTCAAGGTCCAAAATTTTTCAACATGGGTTCTGTAGATATATTTCCCAGTTGGGACGTAAACAACCACAAAATTCCACAGCTCTGTTTTTTGCATTTCCATGTTAGCCACTTTTTTTTAAAAGGCAGTTATATCTTCATTCAGTTGTGTAATTCTAGGCATGTTGAGAACAAAGCTGGGAGAATATTTGAAAATGAAATGGAAATTCATCTGCTTTGGGATTTCATTTCAAGCTTGAATCTCAGCACAAGTTCATTAAAAGAGTTAAAAAAAAAAAAAAAAAAAAAGAACCCTGAATATTTTCCTATTAAACTACCAGGTTAAACTAAATGGTGGCTGGATGAGTTTTGCTTCAAGTTTTTTCAGCCCTTTCAACCTGAACCTCAAAGTAAAACTCTGGGTGTACAAATCCAGCAAAGTAAAACCAAAAAAATGTCCTGTTTGAGTCAATCAAAAATGTCCTTGTTGCACACAGCGGGGTCAAGAGTTGTCCCACACCCTATAGTCTACAGGGGGAAAAAGCCATTGTCAAACTTAGAGAGTATATTCATTCACCCCTGCTTGAAACTTTATTTGGAAATGTTGTAACTTACAATCCATGCAAGCAAGAATTGGGAAAATACTGGGCAAAACTGATTCTTGGTGTGACTTCTTTGACTTCTATAGGATGAATCTGGACTATTGTCTTCATTACATTCTCATTTTTGCAGTCCCTGCTATGTTCATTTAGAAACCATTTTATTTTTTCTAAATATCTTGACATTGTTGTACATTCCAGAGAGTTAGTCAGATGGAGAGATTATCACATGACACATGCTACTTTGACACATGATAGACTGTGAAAACCTTGGTGAAGAATTTAATCTGGAAGTGGTGGTTCACCATCCATCACTTCAAGACAATTCTACCAATTCATAACACTGAAAGAAAGCTAATATTTCTCCCCAATGCCAAGTGCATATGAATGTTTTCTGGATGCACTATTACTTTACATCAGCAGTAGTTTCCAACAAATTAGCCATTATGGCAATAATGTTTTGGAAGCCAGGAATTGTGGAATCAATGATGGAGCAATTAATAGCATTTTATGAGACAACCGTGAGACATTCCTAAAACACATAACAACAACAGGCATTGCAGGCACAATTCAATGACATTTCCAAGTTGCAGTCATTAGTGAGCCAGCTGGTTGATGGTGTATATTTCCTCTTCTATCTTTATGAAACAGTTTAATCTTTCTTTCTTAAAAAAAGACCAACAAAAACTGCCATTTTACAGCAAGATGGACTGATTCCAGATACTCATGGTCTAAGCTACAGTGAAATCTACCAAATGCAGATCTTCACTTTATAGGTGTGCTGTAAATTAAAACACATCATGGACAAAAACATCCCCATCAATCACTTCTGTAACTTTAATAGCCCATGGCATTGCTACATGATGCTACAAGATTATACCAGTTTAAAGGCTACATGAACCTAGTTTAAAACATGAAGGTGGTAACTTATGGCATATCTGACACTAACTCAGTTTAAGACACAAAACACAGTTTAAAAGCTGCATGAAACAGACTTAAATTACAACTTCAATTGGCAATAAACTTAAAGGGTTTTTTAAAAACAATTCAAAAATACTGTCCTGTGATAGGAGGTTATTCACAAATCAGTTATCTCTATGCATCCTACAATTGCCAGGTGATAATTCAGACAATGAAGCTTTGACAGAGCCCAGCATCATGCGCTACCAGAACTTAGGTGACTGTCAAAAAATATTAATAGAGTCTGTGGCTTTTCTCAAGTTCCTAGATTAACAGACCTACCTCGACAGATGGTCCCATTCCCCACATATCCAGGTTTGCAGGTGCAGCTATGTCCCCTGACAGTGTTAGTACAGATTGCATTCTCATCACAGTTGTGCTGTCCGCTGCCACATTCATCATGCTCTACCAGAAAAAAAATACAAGAGAGAAAAAGATCTGCTTTTCAGTTTGCTGATCTGACATTTGAAAACTGAGTTAGAACTAATATTAAGGATGCCACAATGGCTGAACACAGCAGGGATTCAAATGTAAGAGCCTAATATGGACTGCTTCAATTCCACGACATAATGACATATTCATGGCAGGAGTAGCTTGTTTATTCAGACTGAAGAGGAAAAAACTATCTGGGCAGACTACACAGGGCTACTACCATAATAATCACAGGAAGAAGATTATCACTGCAGCATCTCGGATGTGATAAGCCTCACCATCACTGCCCACTACCAAGTGTGGTAAATATAAATACAAGATAAGTGCTTACAGTGGGGCGTATTGACGGCATAGTCTTTAAAGGTCTAACAGCACTTCCATTAAAACCATTCACATGCACAAATGTATGCTGTGCTAAAGCTTGGCATAAAATAATAATATTCTGTATTTCTAAGGCACCTTCCAGACCAACGGTTCCCAAAGCACCTTCCAGAAATATGGGCCATGTGTTACTCTCATTACTCAAGCTGCCAACAGGGCTGAAGGGCCTGCAACTTACTCTCCCCTCCCTTCCATCTCCTCCCTCCCATCCATATGTGTGATGCTGCAGTCCGCTCCAGCAAAGCACCAGTTTAAGGTTGCCAGCCTCCCACTTCTCATATAGCTCAGCCAGCTCCTCCCTCTGCATATGTGGCAGGAGTTGGAGGGAGGGGAAGAAAGAAGAGCCGCTGACGCATCATCCCAGATGAAATATGGTGACGCTTTGCCTGCCTCTTGCATGTTTTAAGAGGATGATGATTTAATGTTAACTGAAGTTAATTTGTTAACTCCTTCTTTATGGGAAGGAATCTCAGTGCAGTGATGCTTCCAGAAAGCATAGCTATGGGTGCAAGAAAATGGGTGTAATTACAAAGCAGAAATTGAAATGCTTCTTGCTAGTGTTTGTCTTTATTGTTGCTAATACAAAAGTCAAGTTAGTCTTTATGAACTTCTCTTAATGGACACTCGTAGCTGAAAGGTACCCTCTAGTGGGAAAAGGGTTATGCCTTATAAACAGACTCTCCCAAATTCCAGGTTGACACTGTACTTCAGGATAATTCAAACTGTCTGAGTGACGGATTGCAAAGGCTCCGCTAGAATAAATGTTCTTAAAAGAGCATAAATATGTCTTTGCACATTATCTATTGGGTATATAATGTTTCCAAACACATTCGATAGCTAAGTGATATGGGATTTACATAATTTTTCAAAGGAGTATCATAGGGATATTTTGCTCTTTCCTTTTCACTTTTTTTAAAACAGAAAATTCATACATAAAAATGTATCTGGCTTCAGCTGATAAATTCAGACTTATGTTTATGCTCTTTAGTTTATGCTGGTCCCTTGCTCTGCTGCAGAATTCACTTTAGCTACTCTCTGCTTTTCAGACCCTTAGATATTCTGAATGTTAGGCTCCTTCCTGGGCACTATAAACTCTTCTTCTTGAACTCAAAGGAAACTATGCAGCAGCCTAGTTTGTGCAACTCCTGTCTCAATTAAGAAAAGCACCACACACAGCTCAGCCCATGGTGGCAGATTAAGGAGAAGCTTTTATAGTGGTAACCCTCTGACCACCTCCGGAGGCAATTAGACCATTCTATTCTTAAAACATATTTTCTTTTAAAAACAACATTTTCCCCTAAATCTCACCTACAGAGGAAAGTTGGTGTAATTATAATTATTGATCTGTATTTCAGTAGCACCAGAAACACAGGGGTCCCCATTGTGCTAGGCACTATAAACACACACACACACCCAATAAAATCAACCCTGCCCTAAAGAACTGACAATCTATTTAGATTCCCCTCTCACCATTTACAGTAAAAACAATATCCCATCTGAAGAGAAAAACTTGGGTTTGCCAAAACATACAAAACCTTCACCCCTTCGGAGCTCTTCCCAGGTGTTTACAACAATAGGGGTTCTAATGTAGACAAGGTTCCATAGCTGCAGCCTTTTTTTAACATTGATGTCAATTAGATATGTTCTGAGAAATTTAATTGGCACGGTGTTAACAATGGTTCTGGCCATGGGAAAGTGCCCTATACAAGAGAACCCAGCATTACTAACACCAGTGCAACTAAGGGATCCTTGTCCATGCAAGAATTTCCAAAATTGATAACTGTGGGACAGCTGCAACGGTGGGAATTTTTTTTTTTTAAATTTCCCTAGTGTAGACAAGTCTATAGAAGAGTTAGCTACAGCCCTAGTGAGAATGAGTCAGCATTGATCTTCTGTCAGGTTAACAAAAGTCTTGTATTTCAAACACATTAACCTGTGAGAAAAGGAAAAATGCTTAAGACCCTGTCAGTATCCTACTTTGGTTGTGTTTCCTTCGTCCTTTTAAAATTTCACCAAAGAGCGATGTTATTTTTTTTTTAAAAGAGCATTTTGGAGAAATTCCCTTAAGGCCTCACCTTGGCATGATTCATAATGTGTATTAGCAAAACTCTCTAGTGCTTAGTTGTAGCCCGAAAACCTACATCAGTGTCCATAGAAAGTGAAATAAATCTACAAAGAGAATTTCAAAGAAGCAGAACAGAAGACAAATCAGACTGACCAGGATTAGCACTGCTACTCTCGCAAGAAACTGCCATGATATTTTTAATTATTGCAAGTGTTTTGCGACAAATGGCTTAGTTTGGCAATTCATTCAAAAGACACCTCCTCCAGCAGCATGGGGCAATTAACACCGTGCTGCATCATTGGCTCAGTGAGGTCTGTGGAATTCAGCGTCAAAAGGGGAGAATTACAAGACAAGATGGCAACCCAAGATGGAATGTGAAGATCCTGAAAAAGAAAAAGAAATTAAAAAGAAAACAAAAGATCTGAGGTAAGAGAATTCAGAGTCACTACTTGTTGAAAGTATGTCTTATTTTGGCAATTACTCTTTTAGCTGGAACCCAGAAGCGCAGAAAGGGGCATGTAAAAATAAAAAAAATATAATCTCAAAAAGTGGATTTTCAGGGTAGGTACAGAGATCGTATATGTGGGGTGGTGGTCACTATTTTACCTGACTGGTTTCATCTATCCCTGATTTACTATACAATATTGACAAAAGTTGAAGTTGGTGAAAGAGCTAGCAGCAGACAAAGGGTGTGTCTATACTGCAATTAAAATCCCCATGGTTGGCCTGTGCCAGCTGACTCAGGCTCATGGGGTTTGGGCTAGGGGCTGTTTAACTGCAGTTTAGACTTCTGGGCTCAGGCCACAGCCTGAGCTCTAGGACCCTCCCACCTCGGAGGGTCCTAGAGTCCACACTCCAGCCCGAGCCCAGAAATCTATGCTTCTATTAAACTGCCCTGCAGTCTGAGCCCTGAGAGCCCAAGTCCACTGGCACAGGCCAGCCAGGGCTGCCTAACAGCAGTGTAGACATACCCAATGGGAGCATGGGTGGCTTACTGGGAACAGAGATAATGAGAGATGTGATTTACTGATTTCCTAAGTTGAAGTCATTCCCTGGAGTATTAAACATACATTTCAAGAAACAGTAACCATTCAAGAGCAATAATTATTATTATAATAATACTTTGTCCTTATAGACATGTTAATTTCTTTATGAAATCCTTTGAGGTTGTCTTTTCAGGTCTTAGATATCTTGTATCTAAATAATATACTAACCTATAATGGGGAAGAAGTGTGGCCTAGTAGCCCTGGAGTCAGGAGATCTGGATTACATTCTCACCTGTGCTAGAGACTTGCCTCATTTTTTCCTTCTGTAAAATGGGGATAATACTTATCTCACAGAAATATACTTATCTCACAGAAATGTTCTGAGGATTAACTAACAATAATAAACTGTTTTGAAATGCTCACATGCAAGATACTGTAGACAATTAGGGTATTCTTACTACTACTTTATTGGTATAAATCTGAGAATCAAGTGTTTGCTGCTGGCTTACCTTTTGCTTTTTTACTTCTTCCTTGTTGGATCACTAAGCACAAAGAACACCTCACATTTTCCTTCTGCCTATCCAGCCAGCCACAACCAAAATCGACAAACTAATAATTTATTACTAAGCTGTTTGTTGTCAGTAAAAGTCTCCTAGAATTTCAAAACCTTTCATGACCTTTCCCAAAATCCACAAGAGGATTATTTTACAAGCACAGTATTTTCTCAGTTCATATTTGCAGCAAGATAGTTTGCGAAGAAAAGACAAAAATGGCATATTCTCCCCTTGGCCATTGACTAGGGAAGCACTCTTGCTTTCATGTATGCTTGAAAAATTACTTCCAAGAAATTAGACTTATTTTACAAAAATATTTCTGAGGAAGAATGTTCCCCCTCCTGCCTTTGTTGTTCCCAAAGTCAAAGCCCGCTGTATACCCATCAAGTGAGTAAAATCCCCACAGAAAACTTCCATTTGAAAATGCTGTCACTGGAAAGTCAGCCCCGGTTAACGACCTGCCTCAGGCAACAGAGATAGCATAAACCTGAACAGAAATCTACAACGATAACACTATGGGTTTGGGAAAACTAAAGTTGTTTATGTACCATTAGAGATATATAATGCTATGCACAGTAATTACAGATCTCTGCTGTAGATATTTCTACCATGCTCATAGGAAACCTAATGAAATTAACCGCTTCTCTTGATTATTAGAACACTTTGGCGTATCTTCTAACAAGTAATCCAAGAGGATTACTTATTTTTCAACACTACATGCCCTTACATAAATAATAATCATATAAAAAGCAAAATTAATCCACCAATAGTTAGCTTCAAGTAGATAGCAAGTTGAATATGACATTTAGACTCAAAGAAAGTAGTACTACATCTTACACAGTAGCTCGAAACAGCCTAAGGCCTGGTCTACACAAGGAGTTTATATCGAATTTAGCGCCGTTACATCGAATTAACCCTGCACCCATCCACACCACGAAGCTATTTAGTTCGACATAGAGCTCTTTTAAATTCGACTTCTGTACTCCTCGAAAACGAGAGGAGTAGCGCTAAATTCGAAATGGCAATATCGAATTAGGCTAGGTGTGGATGGAAATCGACGGTAATAGCTCCGGGAGCTATCCCACAGTGCACCACTCTGTTGACGCTCTGGACAGCACTTCGAGCTCGGATGCTCTGACCAGCCACACAGGAAAAGCCCCGGGAAAATTTGAATTCCTTTTCCTGTCTGGCCAGTTTGAATCTCATTTTCTGTTTGGACAGCGTGGAGAGCTCAGCAGCACTGGCAACGATGCAGAGCTCTCCAGCAGAGATGGCCGTGCAATCTAATAGAAAGAGGGCCCCAGCATGGACTGATCGGGAAGTCTTGGATCTCATCGCTGTGTGGGGCAATGAGTCCGTGCTTTCAGAGCTGCGCTCCAAAAGAAGGAATGCAAAGATCTACGAGAAGATCTCTAAAGCCATGGCAGAGAGAGGATACAGCCGGGATGCAACGCAGTGCCGCGTGAAAATCAAGGAGCTGAGACAAGGCTACCAAAAAACCAAAGAGGCAAACCGACGCTCCGGATCCCAGCCCCACACATCACGTTTCTACGAGGCACTGCATTCCATCCTAGGTGCGGCTGCCACCACTACCCCACCAGTGACTGTGGACTCCGAGGATGGGATATTGTCCACGGCCGGTTCCTCGTCGGAAATGTTAGGTGACGGGGAAGATGAGGAAGGAGATGAGGAGGACGAGGCAGTCGACAGCGCTTGCACCGCTGATTTCCCCGACAGCCAGGAGCTCTTCATCACCCTTACCGAGATCCCCTACCAACCGTCCACAGCCGTTACCCCGGACACCGAATCAGGGGAAGGATCAAGCAGTGAGTGCTTTAAACATCTCAACATTTCATTTTAACATAACTGGAATATTTATATTGTTAAGAATGGGCTTTTCATTCACTCATTTAAACATAGAAACTTTTATTTATAACAAAACAGGAATATTAACTATATTAGCAATTTGGTGTTCATGATTTAGTTGGCTTAGTCAACTATTTAGTCCTAACTATGTATAAAAAAATCAAATAATGTCCGGATATTCATGATTAGGCCACCACAGGACGCTCCACTCTGTAGTCCCTTATGCTGCACTTAAAGGAAAAGACGGTCAATGTGCCCGGGAATGGACAGACAGTCCTCCTGGGATAGCTCGGCATAGCTCTCTTGGAGGTACCGCTCAAGCATGCGCATCAGGTTCCGCGGCAGGGCGATCTTGTTCAGTCCACCATGGTAACACACGTTCCCACGCCATGAGTCCATTAGGTAGTCCGGGATCATGGCACGGCACAGCATGGCGGCATACGGCCCTGGCCTCTGCATGGTCTCCCGAAGCATCCTTCCCCTCTCGGTCTCCGAGATCCTCATCAGAGTAATATCACACATGACGCCCTGCTTTAAATTAGGGAGGGGAATGTTAGTATTGGGACTGCTTTGCAGCCACGCGGTGGAGGCGGCAGAGGGGCAGCATACAGGGAGCTTTCCCGGGGACAGCCGCGAGGTGGTGGGACAGGGGCAGAGCTCATGCTTCCCTGATTGCTGCCAGCAGAGAGTGGCCTTGCATTCAGTGCGAAAGGAACCCAGTGCTACTATTACATTTTTAAGCTGCCACAAGTCTACGGCTTACCATGCTTTCCTGCAACAGAAGTAGAGGTGTCCTGCCACACTTCTCTGATCGCAACTGCAGGACCCCAGGCAATGAAGGCGAGGGCCGAAAATTCGACCTTGTCCTGAGTGCGCATGTGAAAGGTCCAGTGCATGGTGTTGTTCTTTGTTAGCAACTTCATTTATCTGTCTCAGGAATTCACTCCCTTTTTCCCATTGCCACAGACACATCTGCGACTGTCTCCCAACCCAGCCTGGCATCACACTCCCAGAGGCTAGCGCAGATTAGGAGAAGGAAGAGGAAGACGCATGAAGACATGTTTTATGAACTTATGGACTGCTCACGAGAGCAGGCAGCCCAGACGACACAGTGGAGGGAGAACTTGTCACAAATGCACAGAGCAGTCATGGAACGGGAGGAGAGGTGGCGCCAGGAGGACCAGCAGGCTACTCAAACCCTGCTTGGACTAATGAGGGAGCAAACGGAGACGCTCCGGCGCCTAGTGGATGTTCTGCAAGACCGGAGGCAGGAGGACAGAGCCCTGCTGCTGTCTATCTCTAACCGCCCTCCCCTGCCACCAAGTCCCACACCCCCCTCACCAAAAGTCCAAAGAAGGAGGGGCGGCAAGGGCCGTTAAAACTTTCAGTCGCCCCTGCACACTGCTGCAGCACTGGAAGGCTCTCGTTCCACAAAGTTTGAAAAGTTCTTTCCTACCCATCTCACACTGGCCCACGTCCAAGTTTCCTCCCCCCCCTTTTCATGTGCGGTTCATAATAAAACATCTGTTTCTGTTAAGTACTGTTTCCGAGAGTGTCTTTTAGAGGGGATTCTGTGTGAAGGGGGGGGAAGGGGTTTGTTACTTGGACAGGACAGTCACCTGTAGCAGGCTACAGAGGCGGGGGCAGGTCCAGCATCAGGACACATACACAGTGCAGTCACCAGTTACCCTGGTCAGTCTGGGAGGCGGTTTTCATGTTCTGGGGTGCGAGGGGGTTGATCTGTGACTTTGTGGCGGGGGAGGGCAGTTAGAGATCTTATGCCGCGGTCCTTATCCTGGATCACAGAGCCACGCAGCAGGGGGTCTGTTACCCTCCGCCCCCTGCCAGAAAGTCACTTGGCCGACACATACACGCAGTCCCGCCCAGGACTGCTGGCAGGCTGTGTTGAAACAACCAATCCAGCACTGCGGAGCCTGTCATTCCCGGAGTTTAGAAGCATCATTTGCATCAGAACACTAAACCCGCCCCCCGCCACAGTCTGCGTCCCCGGTTTAAAACATTCCCGCGAAAACAGTAAGAAAGAGAACCTTGTTCATTAACAAAACGGAACAGATTTTATTTGTTGGGAAGGTGGGGAAGGGGGTATGTAACTTGGAAGGATAGTCAACAGTAACTGGGTAAAGAAACGGGGGCAGGTTCAGCATCTGTGTCCACAAAGTAAACAGTCACTGGAGACCCTGCTCAGTCAGGAACCTGGCTTTCAAAGCCTCCCTGATGCACAGCGCGTCCCGCTGGGATCTTCTAATCGCCCGGCTGTCTGGCTGGGCGTAATCAGAAGCCAGGCTATTTGCCTCAACCTCCCACCCCGCCATAAAGGTCTCCCCCTTGCTCTCACACAAATTGTGGAGCACACAGCAAGCAGCTATCACAATGGGGATATTGGTCTCGCTGAGATCACAGCGAGTGAGTAGGCTTCTCCATCTCCCCTTGAGACGGCCAAAAGCACACTCCACCACCATTCTGCACTTGCTGAGCCGGTAGTTGAATAGTTCTTTCCCTGAGTCCAGTGCGCCAGTGTAGGGCTTCATGAGCCAGGGCATTAGCGGGTATGCAGGGTCCCCGAGGATGACTGTAGGCATCTCCACATCCCCAACAGTTACTTTGTGGTCCGGGAAGTAAAGACCTTCCTGCAGCCGTCTAAACAGACCAGAGTTCCTGAAAACCCGAGCGTCATGAACCTTGCCAGGCCATCCAACGTTGATATTGGTAAAACGTCCCCGATGGTCTACCAGTGCTTGCAGCACCATGGAAAAGTATCCCTTTCGGTTGATGTACTGGCTGGCCTGGTGGTCCGGTCCCAGGATAGGGATGTGAGTCCCATCTATAGCCCCACCGCAGTTTGGGAATCCCATCTCGGCAAAGCCATCTCTGATGAGCTCCACGTTTCCCAGGGTCACTACCTTAGATAGCAGTAGCTTGACGATTGCCTTGGCTACTTGCATGACAGCAACCCCCACGGTAGACTTGCCCACACCAAAGTGGTTAGCGACGGACCGGTAGCTGTCTGGCGTTGCGAGCTTCCAGAGGGCTATGGCCACTCGCTTCTGGACAGTCAGGGCTGCCCGCATCTGGGTGTCCTTTCGCTTCAGGGCAGGGGACAGCAACTCACACAGTTCGAGGAAAGTCCCCTTCCGCATGCGAAAGTTGCGCAGCCACTGGGATTCATCCCAGACCTGCAGCACTATGCGGTCCCACCACTCCGTGCTTGTTTCACGGGCCCAGAATCGCTGTTCAACAGTATCCACAAGACCCAGTGACAGCGAGATGTCCTGGGCGCTGGGTCTCATGTTCTCTGAGAGGTTGGAGCTAGTGTCC
Organism: Emys orbicularis; assembly: GCF_028017835.1. NCBI lineage: Eukaryota > Metazoa > Chordata > Testudines > Emydidae > Emys > Emys orbicularis. The sequence goes on along the minus strand of NC_088686.1, from coordinate 88,756,832 downwards.
GACTTCATGCCGTCACGGTGGTGCCGTAGCCTCCTCTCATGATTTATCTGCAGCTGCCTCTGGTACAGGTGGATGAGAAGCTGCGAGGCATTGAGAACTGCCACAACTGCAGCGATGGTCGCAGCGGGATCCATGCTCGCACTGCTGTGGCGTCCGCGCTGTCAGTAATCAGAAAAGCGCGCGAACTGATTTCCCGCCGGTGCTTTCAGGGAGGGAGGGAGGGAGGACGGGAGTGACGGACGGATGACGACAGGCGCCCAAAAGCACCCTCGACACATTTTTTTACCCAGAAGGCATTTGGGGCTCGACCCAGAATTCCAATGGGCAGCGGGGACTGCGGGAACTGTGGGATAGCTGCCCACAGTGCACCGCTTCCAATGTCGACGCTTGCCCCGTTAGTGTGGACTCACAAAGTCTCACAAAGTCGAATTACTGTCCTTAGTGTGGACACACACGTTCGACTTTGTAATATCGATTCCACATAGTCGAATTAACTAAAATCGAAGTACTCTCGTAGTGTAGACAAGGCCTAAGTATTAAGAACAGATTTAAGACAATTTGTGTCTGTCTGGTACCTCTGTAAGAATACAAATGGGGGGCTGAGGGGCACATGAAGTGTCAACCCTTTTCCTGAGCTCCATGGAAGAGCTAGCCATAATGTAGAGGGAGAGTACAGGCCCTGTTTCTTGTTAGCATCCCAACCACATTAGATGCCTGAAAAGGTAAAGAGACAGGTAATCCCCAATCACCATGGCATAGTTGGCCAGGCATGGAGCCAAAGATGATGCAACTGCCAGACGCGAGTGCAACCCCTTGGAGGAATTCTGACCGAGCCTAGCTAGATTGGATAGCTAAATATACACCACATGGTTCCCCACAATTCCACTTACTCAACAAGTATATTCTACAACTAGTCATGTAAAAATCACTCATTGTGCAAATGTGCATTAAAACAATAAATGAGTGAGATTTTAGGCAGTGGGCAGCTATGGTCCAGACAATAGAACTAAACCCTACAGGTAAGTTTTGTCATTAATACATCTCATCAGAGAAATTCACTATGAAAGATTGAACATTGAAGTTAAGGACAGCAATATGTCTCACAATGCCCTCTTGGGCATATCAGAGTTTGGAGTCTTTTCCTGTGGACTCGCATATTTAGATTTTAAACAGATTTTTAGCATTTTTTCAAAACACAGGAAACTTTATGTGAATTAGGGTAAAGTGCTTGTAGGTGACAGCAATACAGTATTTTGCATACATCAAAGCATTATCTGCTCCAACTGAGTTTTCTTTCTTTCTCATAAATACAGAACACTGTTGACAGCAAATAACACCAATGAAAAGTGTAAATTGGATAAGGCAAACAAAACCTGACAAAACCCAAAGAAGTCAGCAATATTAGGGCACCCATTTCCTTTTCACATCCCCCATCTCTCAACTTTTCTGGCCTAATTTTTTGGTGAAAAGCTACAAAACTAGGTCCTCTTACTGAGGTGGATATTTTACCACTTGAAAAATGCCCTGTATATTATGCTGCATTCAGCTGGGGATGCGTAGTAAGAAGCGCGTGAGGGGATTATATCCAAAGCAATAGGTTATACAGAGATTCTTTTTCCAGAAGTATTTGTAGAGTCAAGAGGGCCTTAGAAATAGATTTGGAAAATACATGCAAAGTGAGAGATTATTCCAAGGATTTATCTCTTACTCTAAACATAAATATATGTACATACATACATATTTCTTCCTTCTACTCTTGTGAATTTATATGTGCTTGTGAAAGGTTCTAGATGTTCTGAAGACTGACGTCCTCTATTTAGGGTACGTCCAGACTACCCGCCGTATTGGCGGGTAGCGATCGATTTATCGGGAATCGATATATCGCTTCTCGTTAAGACATGATATATCGATCCCCGAACGCACTCCCCATCGATTCCAGAACTCCACCGGAGCAAGCGATGGTAGCGGAGTCGACGGGGGAGCCGCGGCCGTCGATCCCACGCCGGGAGGACAGGAGGTAAGTCGGAATAAGATATGTCGACTTCAGCTACGGTATTCCCGTAGCTGAAGTTGCGTATCTTACATCAACACCCCCCCTAGTGTAGACCAGGTCTTAGTCACATAACAGGGTAATGTGGACAGAAGTAGTGCAATCTTGCCCATACTGAGTTACCAATATGACCCAATCTGGACCCAGATGAACCAAATCTAACAGTGAAAGAGCAGTGGTGTCTCCCCACACTGATTCAAGCCAAGATACTCAATGCCAAGTTTAATGGTGATGTCAGTGGTGTGGACACATCCAGGAGGAACTGGACTGAGACTACCAACTCATTTCACACAGGTCACTTCACAGCCAGCAGATGGTAATGGGTTTTGGTCACCACTGTCTTGAACTGGGGTTTAACTGGTGACCTAGAGCTAAAAGACTTCCTATCCCACTGCCAATGCCCTGAGCAATCCAGGCTCCCTCATTTTCCCTTAGCAACAAAAACAAAATAGATTTCAAACGTCAGGGTCCTTGCCTCACAATATGTGTAAATAGATCTCATTAACAATAATCACTGATGTAGTATACCACAGTCTCAAGCTGGCGTAAATCCCAATAGCTCCACTGGCCAAGTATGTGCATAAACAGGTGAGAATAACCCGGCAGACAAAGTCATATATATTATTTTTATACCATGTAATAGTATAAGTACAAAATGTGATCTACATTTTCCCCGAGAGCTTCTATACTGTGCAAGATCCCAAACAATATTCTGTAACTGTGCTCTTTCCCTTATACTTACATTCATTTAGCATATAGAACCCTACCATTCAGAGCATTCTGAGTTAAAATTTAATTAAAAAACTAGGTAAGGAAGATGTCCGAAAAAGAAGCATTTACGATACCTTTTACTTTTTGTCTTCACAAAGCAATATAAATACAATTTACATTCCAAACTTCATACACAAAACTATATCAATCACAGATTCCAAATTAAAAACCCTTATCCAGTTAATTTTAATAGTGCATTTTTGCCATTTCATATTTTGTTTTCAGTTCTACAAATGAGCGCAAAGCATAAAACTCAAATTTCTTATTTACCTGAAATAACTAATATACCAGATCTTCACACAAATATATTTTATTTCCTATCAATAACCATAAGCCATTTTGCTCTGAGCTCCTCATGCAATAGGCATCTTAATATATAAGACAGCAGTACATATCCTCAGGTTTGTCCTTATCACAGGGACAATCTTAAATCATACTCTGTGCCATGAAATCTGCTTTGCTGCACAACTTTGTGAAAATTGCTAAAGGTGAGTAACCTCTTCTTCAGCAGTTATTTGACTTTCCATGCCAAAATTTCACCTTGTGTGTGTATTTTTACACAGAAGTCAAACAGTGGTGAGGAGAAACAGAGTCTGTTTTTTGGGATGGTGGTGGATACTTATTTGTATCTGTTTGTACTTCATTCACCTACCGTATTATGGGTCAACTTGTGACCATTATTGAGCACCCTTGCAGAGGAGAGAGCAGCCTCTGCAGAGCTGCTATACCCCATCTGGTACAGGTGGACGGAGTGTGGGAGATCAATGAGTGAGCAGAGGTGTGGCTGCATCCCTCTAAATTCACTGGCTAGTGAAGTAAACTGCCATGTCAAGGGCGGACACAGCTTGCTGACCCTCTGGGACACTGAACTGTGACTGTCTGGGACATCATCTGGACTAGGAAAAGTAATTTTAGGACAGGCATATCTACTACAAGCTATCTAGTCAAGACAAGGCCTGGGTCACAATTCAGTCCATGGTCTCCTGCAAGGCATCTGCATAATGCCCCTTACACAAGGCTCATGGTAACTCATCAATCTAGTACTAGGCAATTATTGTTCATTATGAATATATTTTACCAGATATTTTGTATCACTATCTAAGTGCCAAATTTTCAAAAATGGGCTTCTAAATTGTTTCCAAAACATCTGCTGCATCACTTGGCCCCTGAAAAATCCTAATTTATGCCTACAAATTGTGGTACCCATTATGTATGCAAATGGATATTTACGTGTTATCCATTCTTTATGAGCAAATGCCTGTTAATGTGCACAAATTTGGATTCTGCGGGTACAATCAGCAAATACAAAATATTTTGATGTGTGCATATGGGGGGAAAGGGTGGGAGACATCAGAATGTGAGGGCCATACTTCTGAAAATTTGGCCTTCAGGATACTGTTAAATTTTGAACACTAGGGGCCTAATCCAGAGTCCACTGAAGTCAGTGCAAAGATCACCATTGACTAGAAGGGGATTTGCTTCAAGCTCTAGCTAAAGATAGAGTCAGTGGCGGTGTAATTCATGTGCCATTTCTCTTTTATTTTCTCATGTGGACTTTTTTTGCCCTTTTATTTCCCTTCTTTCTTAAAATACATTTGATTGATTTTCTCATCCTTTACCACTTTGTCCCACAAATGTGCTCCCAATCTTTTTATTAATATAGAAAAATAGCTACTGGGTTATTGGTGTTAACACTCACAGCATCAGTTTTCTTCTGACATTTAATGTGTATGATATGTATACCAGTGACTGGTACAGTAACAGCAATGACATATTTAATGAAATTCTGAAATGAGCCCTTAGCAAGTGAATGTTCCTGTGGTGAAACGTGCAATAAAATTGATAAATTCCTCAGTTTAAGTCAGATGCTTATCTTCGCTGGAGTTTTGGGGAATTTTTTGAGATTCAGACTTCGCAGGTTTTACAATAAATTTGGAGAATCCTCTCTAGTGTTTTATTGCTCCCTAATTTTAAAAAGCAACCTTGTGAAAAGATTTAGTGACAAAGACAACAGGGCTCTCATTAGAACTGGGCCCTCAATTAAGTGACCCTCCTCATTCTTAGGGTGCTAGAAATTAAATCTATTATTATTTCCAAACAGGGCTGAAAAATCAAACCTTAGCATACTTCTATGTAAGAAAACTAACCCATTCTCTCTCTGGAAACCTAATTTTACACATTGGGACACCAAAAGCTGTGTGAAATTGTGTGGATGATCAAATTCAACTCAGACCAGGTCTACACTAAAAACATTTCCCGCTATATCATCATCTGAGACAGTCTGTATTAGGGTGACCAGATAGCAACTGTTAAAAAACGGGACAGCGGGTGGGGGGTAATAGGCGCCTATATAAGAAAATTCCCCAAAAATGGGACTGTCCCTATAAAAACGGGACATCTGCTCACCCTAGTCTGTATCCCTATACTCACCCTCTTTACAAAACTATAATGGATTTTGTACAATGTATACCTTGTGAAGCATCATTTGAAAACTCAATTTGATGATCATTATTGTCCTGATAAAATGTGTGTGGCAACATTTTTAAATTCTATTGTAAGACATTGCTGAGACATGCTCAAGTTTAGAAAAGCAGACACAAACGAGTTCCTCAGTACGTGTTTCGATTGAAGTGTTTAATGAAATGACAGATTTGATATGAGTTTGTGTTGTCCAGGAGCAGGCTGGGCAGTACAAGACAAACATTTCTGGGGGAAAGTCTGGGACTGGGAGGTTCCTGGTGTCTCCTGCAGTGTAATTCATGGGTGGCTGGCTATAACACTCAGAGTATAGCTGGGAGTGAATTATATGCTGGAGGCTGTGTGTGGGCAGATCAGTAGTTGTTGCTCTCAGAGTGAAGTAGTGTAAAAGGCACTCCAGGTTGGAGAATTGAGGGGACACAGCTATTCAATAGTCCAGATTGTATCCTAGGGAATGTCACAGTATCAGTGAGGGGTGTGATTCCTCATGACATTTTTACACCAGCAAAATGGTATAGAGGCAGTTAAACTGGCAAAAAAGGTCCTGTTGCCATTATAGCTTACTTCACTTGGGGAACTGGTATAAGCTATACCGAAAAGACACTCTCCTTCTCTATTAGGGAGGTTTGCCAGTACAGCTATACCAGCAAACTCTTTCCGGTGTACACCTGGCCTCAGTAAAGGAGAGGGCTGCCAGGTAGCTTCAGACCTGCAGAGCTTAAATGCTGAGCTATATGGCGCTTAGGCACTTTGTTGGCACCTAGATCGAGCCCTTCAGAATTTAGAAGCTAAAGCTCCCGAGGAATTCCTAAACTTCACAAGAACTGAGCTACAGAGGAGCTGCCAGTCCTGGACTGAAGCTCTGCTTCTGCAAATCTTAGCTCTACACACAGTGCAACCCTGGGGAGTTTAACTTGGTCAAGAGTTGTAGTTAATCTCAGTTCAGTAAATAGGGTTTACACTGTACTAAGAGATATCAATGACCTACCACAAAGTTACCAAGACACAAAAGAAAAAAACGCCAAAAGTTTAACAATGGAAAGAGGGTAAACATCCACAGTGCTGAATATTGTAGAACTGTATCATAGTCTGATGAGATTTATAAACATGAAGATTTAAGAATGATTGGTGTCAATTTCTGGAAGTTTACAACTAATATTTCTTATTAATTTGCTTGGTAATTTCATACTTTTAGATAACCAGATACATTCTGTAGCCTTTGTGTATGATATGTTATGGCTGTGTTGTACAATGGCTAGAGGACAGGTCTGGAAGTCAAGAGATTCCACTCTTGTCTTTTGTGATCTTGTGAAAGTCACTTTATCCTACCTGTATTTCATTTGCACCGTCAGTAAAGCAGAAATAATTATGCTTACCATCTTTGGTAAAGGCTTTGAGATATATGGATGGGAACATTCCATCTAAGTGCTAAGTATTATTATATTCATTATTAGCACTGCTGGTTTTGGAGATAATACTTAGAAAGTAAACTCCCCCTTCTCTACAAATCATTTGGTTAATCAGTATACAAGGAGGTTGATGAATCATTCTCTATGGGCTATAGTCTGATCACATTAAGGTCAATGACAGTTTTGCAACTGACTTCAGTGGAATCAGGAATTAGCCGTACCAAAAAAAAAAATTTCCCAAAACTCAGAACCACAAACTACTGAAATGTGATTATCCCGAAAGCACAGCCTGTCTGCATTTTCTGTGTAATTATTGCTTTTTTAATTGTGAAAATGGAATATTGAGTCTTGTAAAGAGAACAATCTAAGGTACATCTGAATTTAATTTAAGCTAGCGCACTAAAGTAGAAGTGTAACCACAGCAGCATGGGTGGTGGGATGGGCTAGCCACCACAGTAAGAACTGTACTGGGGCCAGCTAGCCCGTCCCACCCGCTGCACCACCATGGCTACGCTTCTACTTTTAGTGCGCCAGCACAATCAAAGCTAGCACACATACATCTACCCCCCAGGTTGAATGTATATACTGTATACCCTGAGTCTTGGAATTCAGTTTAACATACTAAACAGGAGAGCAAATGCATAGTTCCAGCTATATAAGCCAACTGTCAACTAAAGGAATTGTACTAATCAAAATCAAGCTAAAGAAGAGGACAGGACAATGAAGTTCTCACCTGCCTTAATCACGGAAAAACTAATACATAAAATCTTTTCTCCTCACAATACTTAAACAGTTATCAGCATGCGGAAGTAGAAAGCAAGTTTCTGATGAAAATCATGTCAGACATACTGTAAATTTAAACACTGAGGAGAATCAGGTGCAACTAGTAAATCAGAGGTAATGACACAATTCAGCAAACTGAGAATGTGTCTTCCAATTACAACTGCTTAATTCACACTTTACAGAAATGTGTCTGTTACCATTACATCTTAGGAGACCATTTTATTTTGACCATGTGTTGTAAAAATATACAAGAGATGGTTCAAATACTTTCATTCCGTATTACCAAAGGAAAGTAAAGGGTAATATGAAATAAGCTTTACCTATTATGGAGTCGCTGGTTGCAACTCCATCATTAACATTGAGTCAGAAGTTTTCAGTTTAACAGGAGCTTTAAACTTTTATTTAGTAGAAATCTCAAGAGATAAAAGTGAAACACACAATATAAACTTTGACACATTTTTCATGGTGACCTGATGAAAATTGGGTTAATAAGAGTTCTTAAAAAAAAAAAAAAAAAAAGGACCCCGCCCGCCACCTTTAGTTTTTCACTCCATTGGCTCACGCCATCACTCCAGAAGGCTTTCACTTCTACCTGAACCAAACTTCAAAAAGCAGCATATACCCCAACTTCATCAAATTTGCACTCTAGCTTAAGAGTAACAGCGACCTCTCAGCAATATTAAGACAGAATCACTTCCCAAAAATATGGAATGTGAGACAATCAGATGTGCCAGTCTGTTGATCTGAAAAGTATCTGAGGTCACTGTTAAGGTTTTGTGTTAGAGTGCAAATCTGATGAACTCAGGCACGTATTACTTTTTGGTATCTGTTGGACTGGAAGCTTTGTAGAGTATTGGAGTGAGTGTTGACAGCATTGCGGGCAATGTGAAAGTGGTAAAGATTGCAGAAGACTTTTCCCTTAACTGACTATTTCCATGCCTTTCAGGTTTTGAGTTGGGGGGATGTGTCCCAATACAACCTTAAATGTCACTAAACGTATTGGTGTATTTTATATTGATGTATTACATTGGTGTATTTTATATCTGGTGTTTTCCAGAAGAAGGTTGAACTTTAGGATGAGTTTAAGTCCTTTCAGGAACTGGGTCATAACGTTGCAGCTTTTTGATAGTACAGATGGACACAGAGAGACACTGTTATACACCTCTACCCTGATATAACGCGACCCGATATAACATGAATTCTGATATAACGCGGTAAAGCAGTGCTCCGGGGGGGGGGGCTGCGCACTCCGGCGGATCAAAGCAAGTTCGATACAATGCGGTTTCACCTATAACGCGGTAAGATTTTTTGGCTCCCGAGGACAGCGTTATATTAAGGTAGAGGTGTATATGCAGAATGTCTCACCTAAACTGGAGTTTGGCTGTGATACCTGGGCCAAGATTTTAAAAAGCAGGTGCCTAAAGTTAGGCTTCTAGATCCATACAGTAACTCCTCACTTAAAGTCATCCTGGTTAACGTTGTTTCGTTGTTATGTTGCTGATCAATTAGAGAACGTGCTCATTTAAAGTTGTGCAACGCTCCCTTATAACGCTGTTTGGCAGCCGCCTGCTTTGTCCACTGCTTGCAGGAAGAGCAGCCCATTGCAGCTAGCTCGTGGGGTCTTGGAACCAGGGTGGACCTGCAGCCCCCCCATCAGCTCCCCGCTCTCCTATGTTCCCTGTGCAGCAGCCGCCCAGCAGGCTACCAATTGCCGGCAGTTCAGCTGTCCCTCCCTCCACTGCCATGTGCTGCTCCTGTCCTCTGCCTTGCAGCTGCTCCCAGGAGCCTCCTGCTTGTTGTGAAGGGGAGGGGGAAAGTGGGGAGCTAATGAGATCTGACCCATGACAGCCTGAATTGTTTTGGCTGCAGCTACACAACATATTATATCAGTGAAATATTTAAAGTACTCTGAAAGCTAGGTCAGACAGCATTATATGCTGTTTATTGCTCTAGCATTTGGGACTCACTTGCCACTAGATAATCACAGCACAAATTTATTCCATAAACTTATCACAACTAAAAAAATAAATAAAAATAACCTAAATATCCAGACATATGATGCACTACATTGAAAAAATACATGGTTGGTTGATGTTAATCCAAATAGGGAGCTCATTTCTAAAGGATTTATACTCTGAATGCATGAAAAAGTCACAGGCAGCCATAGGGAAGTGCTAACAAACCATGTTGCTAGCCAAGAAAAATAAGAATTTAAGCACAGGATTATGCAAGACGACAGCTGTAAGAGAAGTGTCTTTTCTCCAGGAAAGCTTAGCACAGGAGTTTAGGAGGGATAGAGGCAATAACCTGAAATATCAAGTGGAGAAATCTAAGGACAGCGGTACAAGTGCATTACAGATTTAAGGTAGGGGCCTTCAGGGAGGGAGGGAGTGGTTCACTTGCTGCCCTTTCTTTTCAGCACTAAACACTGTCTGATTCATAAAATACTACCTGAAAATACCACTGTAGGCAGCCTTTGGCAAAGGAGAAGATCATTAAAAAGGCAAGAAAAATGTAAGCGCAAAAGGCGCACTACAAAAATCCATTTACAAAAGATGATACAGTAAAAAATAATGTAAATTTAGATTTTACATGTTCATTCTGTGCGTCTAGGAAGCCAGACAGGAGAAACTTTCACACAAATTCATTACAAGGCAAGAAGTGAAGAGAGAGTGAATGACTAAGTTTCTGGGAGTACAACTGAGTACAAGGGAAGCCAGTAGCCTCAGGGAGTGGGATTAGAGTGTTTTATTTGAGAGAGCTGGAAGCCATAGGCCAAGAGAATAGAAGAGATGGAATCTGAAAAGCTGTGACCATGACTGAGAAGGAAGTACCTGCTTGCTCCTTGGAAGGGAGAGCAGTCTCTACAGCTGTGTAGCCAGAGAAGCCCAGCAAGCCGGCAGCTAGATTCCTAATAAAAAATTACTACAAATTTGCCAGCTTTAATAAGTATCTTTATCTTTTAATACTATTTATATTTTCCATACATTTTGTACCCCCAAAATAATTTCAGGGGGAAGTTCTAACCACAGCCAACTGTCTTCTGCAGGAAGGGAGCTGCCAATGTGCAACTCTCCCCATGCCATCAAGTCTGGCTAGAGAGGAGTGATGTCTCTGGGAATGACCTATGCACCACTTCATATACAAGAAATGTTGAAATACAAGGTAAAATAGCCTCAGAAGCAAGTTAATCCTATGTATTTTGTCTCCGTGACTTCTCTCTGCCCTGCTCTGGGCCAGTTAAGGAACTTTTTTTCCCTGATTCAGATTCAGCCTGAATTCCAAGTCCAGTCCAGATGTGCAATGTGCCTAGGTCTTAAATTGGTCTTAAATCCCTCTTTTTCTTTGAATGATGTGACATCACACTTCGTTAAGGTGAGCAGAAGAAATGAGACAAAAATATATGAAGAAAGCTTTATATTAATAACTAAAATAAAAATAAAGTGTTTACAATGTGCACATTTAGGGCCAGATTGTGCCACCCTTATTTACATTGGGCAGTACCCTTACTCCACTGATTTCCATAGAACTATTTGCAAAGTAAGGTGCTACTCAGTATGACCAAGCGTCTGGCCATACAGCATTTGGTAAGGGTTAGAAATAAAACCAATTATATATAGCCTGATCATCCCAAAGTGAATTAAAAAGCAGGCAAGCAGGGTCTGAAAGAAAACTGCCTCCAAACGAAGCACCAAAATACTAGTGCACATTACGTGCTATTGTGTTTCTGAAAAGCTTATTCCAGCATAAGCGACAGGCAACAAAAGCAGGAGTATAGGAGCACTGTACCTCAGAAAAGGGGGCAGGGGGCTAATAGTAGTGTTGTAAAAGGGTCTGTCTGAACAGCATCACAAAGAAGGTAGTGTCACATCTAGTGATTAGGGCATGTGGCTGTGAGTCAGGAGACATGGGTTCTATTCCTGTTCTTTTAAATGGTTGTGCAATCTACACATATTCTGTAAAATGTGTTGATGTCAATGTTTGAAAGATAGTATTCAAGTGCAAAGTGTAAGAAAAATCTCTTAACTCCCCACTGTAACCAAACTGTTTACCAACATCATCGGCCACACAATGGCCAGGAGACTGGTTCTGGAGGACAGCGTATTTGGAACAAGAGATCAGGACCCAGAATACTCAAAGCACAGCTAGGTGGAGTTAGGTGAAGGTTCATGACCTATGGCAATGGAACTAATACTCCAGAAATGGCTGGTAAATACAGAAGACAGCAAATAATCAAGTGACAACCTGAAGAGCATAGCAGATAATGATCTACTGGTACAGGAGATAGCTGAAGCAAATCAGACAAGTCCACTGGGAAAGTGACTGACAATATATTAACAAAGGAAAATCATCACACCAATGGAGCACAGAGTACTGAAGCACAACCCAAGGGGGATACACTCACTAAAGAGCATTACAGACACATTAATCCCGATGTCCCACAGAAAGCCCATCAAATGTTTACTGTATCCATATTCACCAACACAAGTGTAGAGATGCATAGCCCAAAGGTGCTGACTGTTTCTGGGCTGACAGATATGCCTTGGCTGCTGCACATGATGACAGTGTGCATCTCTGTTTTAACTCTGCTCAGGGCGAGGATACTCATGCTGCTGAACATGATTTTCAGCTGCCTCTGCCTGGTTCACTCAACACGCTTTTGGCAAACGAGGTAGTGTGCATGCTGGGTGGGTGTATGACACCATGCTAGCCTGGCAGTTGCAGGCTATGCCTTCTTTTGAATACCATATTATTTTTTCAGCACCCACATCTTCCATGGAATGAGATAGCTATGAACCCTCCAGAGGAACCCTCCTGTCTGTGAAAAGTTTCATATATTTTTGTAAAAGAGTGTAGTTATGAGGACAACTGGGGCAATGGTCAGTATCTCCCTCTCAGTCTGCACTTGTGTCTTGTTTTCATAATAAAAAATAATACATACAAACATGTTTTATGGAACAAATGGCCATCCTGCCAGAGGGTTTCGACCCCAAGCACTGCAGGACAATGTTCAACACAAACACTTCTTCATGTGATTGTGCCCTCCAGGAACACTCCACGGACAGAGGATGAAAGTGAAGTCCCAGCAGAACCCCCAGGAGGGGGGGAAAAAAGCAAGAGAGGGCCCCACTCTCCTGCCAAAAAATTGAAGAAATATAGTCAGGTATATAACACCTTGCAGTCTCTACAGTGCCTTCCATCCAAGAAGCTCAAAGCACTTTGCAAACATTAAAAAATTATGTCTCACAACACCCTCATAAGGTAAGGAACAATTATCATCCCCATTATATGGATGAGGAAACTGGAGCACAGAACCATTAGATGGCTTTCCCAGAATCACACAGCAAGTTATGTCACAGCTGGGAACAGAACTCCGAGCCAGGATCCAGCCTCTTACTTAAATCACTAGAAAACATGGCCGACTTTATTTATCTTCCCCATTTATATGCTGCACTTGCCACAAAGTTTCTAGGAACATGGACTACATTTTAAAAACACAAGAATAAATCTGAAAATTATGTCACCAAATTGTTTGTTTAAGAAATAAATTCAGAAAAGACTGAAACATTTCATTTTGACATTTTTAAATGAAATGTTTTAATTTTTTTGTTTTTAAATCACTTTCTTTTAAAATTTCCTTTAATTTTATTTTAAAAAATCAAAAACATTTAAAATAATTGAAATTGAAATGAAACATTTTGATTTTTTCAAAATGAAACATTGTTTGACCCAAAATGAAACTTTCCAAATTGCCAAAAATTTTGAAAATTTTCATTTTCAGTCTGCCAAGAAGTGATATTAAAGACACTGGATTATGGCTATTTACAATAATGTAAATCATGCTGTTACATTTTAAGAATACCCAAACAACAGAAAAGCAACAAATAAAGATTTGAGAAAATGAATGTGTGGCCATCCTCTCCTCTACCCTGCAGGAAGGAGGGACTTGCCTTGACCTTATGGCTGTCAACTAGTGTCTCAGAACAGAAGTTAAGAGTGGGACAGAGTAGGCATAAATTGATTGATGTTTTCACTGCTGCAGAGCCAGGAATCCGATAGCAGTAGAAGAATGAGCAAGGGAAGCTATCAATAGGCAACAAGCTCATTTTTTCCATCCCATAAGACGACAAAATGTCTAAGCATAAATTGTTTCCAATATAGTTTCCTTTGTTTATTTTGTCCTGATGGGATTCTTTTATCTAATATTATGCAGGGTGTATTCAATTTATGCAGATAAAGACATGCTGGAAGCCTGTTTGCAGTCTACATGGGTCTAGCAGACTAAATGGTGCCCATCCCATAACTAGGTCAAATTATCATGGATCAAGCAGCCTTGGTAGCACTCCCTCAATCCTGAAGGTTGTGTGAATACTTAGCTACAGGGTATCAGAGGGGTAGCCGTGTTAGTCTGGATCTGTAAAAAGCAACAGAGAGTCCTGTGGCACCTTTAAGACTAACAGATGTATTGGAACATAAGCTTTCGTGGCATCCGACGAAGTGGGCATTCACCCCCGAAAGCTTATGCTCCAATACATCCGTTAGTCTTAAAGGTACCACAGGACTCTCTGTTGCTAGCTACAGGGTATTCATATAAAGCAGTGGGTCTCAAACTTTTTTTACTAGCGACCCCTTTCACACAGCAAGCCATTGAGTGTGACCCCCCCCCCTAATAAATTAAACACACTTTTTAATATATTTAACACCATTATAAATGCTGGAGGCAAAGCGGGGTTTGGGGTGGAGGCTGACAGCTCGCGACCCCCCATGTAATAACCTCGCAATCCCCGAGGGGTCCCGACCCCCAGTTTGAGAACCCCTGCCCAGGAGAAATGGTGGAAGCCCCATTGCTTGGAGCATTAGATAACATACTGAACTGAGAGGGGATGAACTAGTTAACCCAGTAGGTCATTTCCATTTCTAATTACTGGGAAGCATCACTATCCCTGGAGTGCCCTTCCTCCCAGGCAAGGAAGAATTCATGCTTTGGATCTTTCACCCTCTTCAAGAATCACTTCGGATATTATAGCCCAAGGGTATGGTTGTTATGAGGTTTTCAATGTCCCTTTCATACTGCAACAGCTATTTTTCTGTGGATTCTTCCTCCTGCTCACTTCTTGCCTGACAAGGCACACCAGGGATTCTATGATAACAATATCACTATCAGAAGAAGGCAATTAACTACTGCAGCATCCTCAGTACCACCGCTTCCTGGGCCAGCCTTCAGTCACTTGCTCTCTAGACTGACAGGGACTTCTACATATATGGTCACTGCTAGCATGGGGGCAAGGCTCAGATTAAACCAAAATAAGCACAAAACTGTTCATTACGCTGTACTTATTGGAGTGTGCAAAAGCAGCTACAGGGGTATAGTGCTGATGACAAGAAAAGAATGGAAAAGGGACAAAAACTCTAAACTGAGTCCTTCTGGGTTGCTACAGGAACAACATGTCTCTGATGAGTTTCAATCTGCTACAGAGATAGATAAAGGCAGGGGAATGAGATACAAATTGTGTACATTTGCCAATAACTTGTCAATACAAGAGAGAGGCAGTCACACAGAATATAGTTTAATAAAATGTAAATAGATTGTAAAGGCACCTTAAAAATGGGGCTAATGAATAACAAATGGAATTTAATATTAACTAATCTGAGGTAGTGGAGTCGGGCTCAAATAGAACAAACAAATGAAAAATTAACTGGGATGAACTAGATCAAGAGGATTTAAGAGTTCTCCAAAAACATGTCTAGACAATATCGTGTCACAGCTGAAATGTCACACGGAATGCAAGGATGCGTAACTAAGACAGTGTATAGAAGTAATTCTTAGGAAGTTACATCTACTCGGTTCTGATTACCACATTATAAGAGAGATGAGATCGCGCTTGAAAAAGAAAAGAAGAATCAATAGGATAATTACCTATACTCAGGCATGAATGTCAACAGAACACAGAAAAAATATAAATGAACTCATTATACTGCATATGAAGTTTATACCCTCTCAGGGCCAAATTCCACCCCGATATACATGTGTCTACCCCCACAAGACTGGAAGCGGTTAAGATAGCAAAGCAAGCCAATTAACTCCACGGGCTGCACCTGAAGGGGGAGCCAGGCAGGAGCACTGGAACAGTTTGTACAGTGAGGGAGCTGAGAGCCATTGAACCAAACTGTTAATCCTGTATATGATGGAAACCACTTCAAGCCAGGTGGTGTGGCACCCCTAGTTCCAGCACTATGGAGCCAGGGAGCAGGGAAGTGACTGAAAGCAGGCTCAGCTGTGCAGGAACAGGGAGGGTCTATAAAGCCAGGAAGCTGGCAACAGACAAAGGCTGCTGGGAAAGGCTGCAGCCACTCCCTGGAAAGTGGGAAGAGGGTTTGGAGCTGGTAACACAGGGAAAGGCGAGGAACCAGTTGTTGTAGGAAAGAGTCGAAGGAAGGAGCAACAAGGGTTGTGGGAAAGCAGGCCACAGTTGCAAGTATAGGGTCCCTGGGCTGGACCCCCAAGTAGCAGGCAGGCCCGGGTTCCCCTGCTGGCCACATGGGAAGTGGCACCATCAGGGCATTTCCAGATGCTGGAGAAGACTGACTGAGATGGTTTGTGTGGAAGGACTTTGGGTAACCCCTGGACGGTGAAACCACAAAGTGACCCAGCCAGAGGGCTGGGTCATGAAGAGTAGGCTACGGTTCCTGAAGCGGGAGAGGCCACAGGGTGGGAGGGACGAGGGAAGACACCAACACAGGAGGGATCAGTGCCTGGCAGAGCTAATTCCCAGGATGGCCAGGAGAAGGCACTACCTGCAGCGAGTGAACCCCGTCACAACATGCATGCATGACGCAGCCAAAGGGCTGAGTTTGGACCCAAGTGATTTAAAATAAAAGGAGGAAGGGTTGGCATGCTCTACCACAGATTTCCATACGACCTGTGTTTCATTTGTAAAATGGGGATAATAATAATTGTTTACCTCACAAGGGTGACAGGATGCTCAATCCACTGTTGTTCTTAAAGACCTTTGAGCTATTCAGATGGAAACGCTATAAAACAATTATTATTATTAAAAACCTTCTGGCTGTTATTCTCCTCCCATATTGTTGGTTCTGGCAGATTTATTTAAATTACATCAAATTCATCTAATCTAATTACTTATTTCATAATGACCTGACTGAATCATCCTGACAAATTTCTTTTTAAAATTTAAGTGATCAAAATTTTATGTTAGAGATTAAAATCCAAGCGCATTCAAAATTACGTATTGTGGCCAATTGAAAACACACCCACAAACAGAATCAGAAGGATTTAAATAGATAGCAGCAATTATCCTTTTCTCTGTTGAGCAGAAATGAAAAGATAAAAATGATTATTGCTCTAAGGTCACTATAATATTCATGTATCTACTTAACTTGCTTCCTCTAAAGATCCCATTTGTTTTCTTTAAGCAAATGAATAAAAAGATTTAAAAGATTATGATTATTCAATATTCTGCAAAAAGATGAGTAAGAGATATGACAAAAGTATGTAAAATGCTGAATTGTAAATAGAAGGCACTCCTTTTCTGATGTTTAACAACTATGCACTTGATGTGATTAGAAGGCAAAAAAATTAAGATGGATAAAAGGAAGTATACTCCTTTACAAAAAAACAACAAAAAATAATTAACTTGTGAAACTCCATAACAGGATATTACTGAGGGAAAGTTTTTAATAATATTCAAAAATAGGTTTAGGGTTCTAGTTAGGATTTAATATAAAGGCTATCAGTACTTATGGTACAAGTCCCAAGATTATAGCCAGATGGAGCCAGGAAGAACTTTCCTCCAATGATATAGCTGTATGGAGGATTACACTTCCTCTGAACCAACATTGACCACTGTCAGAAACACTAGACAGACCATTGTTCAAGATGGCAGTTCCTAATAAAATGGTGATGGATTTTATCTGGGAAAAGAAACAAATCATGAATTTTAGACTGCTCTCTCAAGAGATCTTGGTTGTCACAGGGATGTGAGCATTCTTCATTAACATCTGTAACATCTGGTTTTCTAACTGAGACCTGCATTCAGATGGCTTGCGTTCTCTGGGCTCGGTCTCCATCTGCACCAAGTTTACACTCAGTGTAACTGAGGTGCAAGTGGGAGGGGAAGTTGATTGCCACTCATCTTCCCATTGCCATTATACTGGGCACCCTAGGGACTAAAATGACCCATTGAGTAACTTAGAGAAGCCCTGGGCTGTTCTAATTTACACTGGCTGCAGCCAGAGGATCTAGCAGCGCACTATTCACTCTGTCCCCTTCCACCCTTGTTATGCTCTGCATATGTAATGGGGCGGGAAGAGGGAATAAGTGGTCTAAAGCCAGCTATACACAGGCATCATCTGGGCAAGCATTTACACACTACCCTGCCAGTGCATTAGTTCTGATGTGAAGAAACCACCTCTAGATCTGAGAGAATAGTTCAGCCTCCAGTCTGCCAGGACTGCCAACAAGGATGCCAGTTAATAGAAAATTGATGTAGTATTTGAGCACAGAAGAATCAACATGATTATAACCATCTATAATTAGTCATGATAGTCATCAGAATAATTGAAAAATATAATATATATCAACACACTATAATAATACTTAGTTCTCATATAGTGATTTTTATCCACAGATCTGTAAGTGCTTTACAAGGGAAGGTATTCATCTCACCATTTTACAGATGGATCAGCTGACCAAAAAAAAATGAAGTAACTTGCCCAAGACCACACATGGGTCAGGGGCCTAGCCAAGAATATAACTCAGGTTTCCTGCCTCCTGGACCAGTCCCTTGTAAATTGGCCAATACAATCTCCTGTACACGGTGGGCCTGATGCACTACTGTCTTACTCCTATTTTACACTGGTGTAACTCCAGTACAGTCACTAAGGACTCCTGATCATTATGAATTTCAGCCACTAGTAACATGGAGTGGATTAGAACTCATGACGCAAAGATGAAAGGTTCTGATTCTTTTTATTCAACTTCTAATTTTGTCTTCTAAACTCTCATATATAAAAACCAACCTAAGTCTTGGTTGTATCTTTGTCTATGCGCCTACACAGGAGAGTGAAAGGGAATAAGAACCACCCCCTTATGCTCTATATGGGCTACCTGGGTCTGGGCACAGGGGTGTAAATGGGCACTGCTAGGTGGGCAGGGAGGATTGGGGAATGGGTACGGCTGTGGATCCACCCCCACTACTCACTGACCACAACACTGTATAAAGGGCAGTGAGTTAATTTGTTATTTGTATAGGCCAGATATAAATTATTACTCCCTCCAGAGCAAGGAGGGAGCAGGGGAGCATATGTGACTCTGGGAGTTACTCTTGGGGCAGTACAATATATGCCCACACTCTGCTCAGGTCTGTGTCTGAAGGCAAACCATAGCGTTTTATAACGTGGCATAGAGAAAAATGTGTAAGTGGACTCCTATTATACTGTCCATCTCTTATACATCTAATCAAATATTTGTATATATGCACAACTATAATTTGAGAAGGTAATAGAAAGGGTACAAAAATGTAAAAAGAATCTGGTCCAAAATTCATGAGCTCTGTGAAGTTTAAGGCTGCAGTTTTTTTTTTTTTTTTTTTTTTTTAAATTGCCAAGTGAGGATTTAATTGAAGAATATAAAATAAATGGTTTAGATAAGGTCAGCCCAAGGTACTATTTTCCAGAGAATGCGGAAAGAAAAGACATAAATGAAAATTAAAGGAAACAAAGTCAGAGTAGATATCAGAAGAAGGACCTTTCCGTGCACAGAATTATTACATGTGCAGAGCTGTCTCCCAGGAAAGTGTACACAGGCAGGAATCATTCAAGAAACAATTAGACAAACTCCTCAGGGACTGGAGAATTTTTTTTTTTTTTTAAAGAAGCTTTGATGTGCCAAATTGAATGAATGTTTTTTCATGTTCATTCTCAGAGTAGAAATGTATTTCTACTTTTGATGCCTTATTAAAGAATGTCTCAATTTTGACAGCTTCTGTGCGGAGGGCTGCTTGTGTTCTCTGCCATAAGCCGGATAGAAAAGAAAACTGCTGTATTAAAAGACTAAAATATTAGTAGTTTTTTGTCCAACTGTCAACAGAGTTAATGCCCATAATCACTGTTTAAAGCTGTTTAGTTTTCTGACCTTCATAACACAGAGAAACCAGAGACAGTCAAAAAGTCTGGGAGTGTTCAGATTCTGTGTTCTGTTTGGTCCTATTGTAAGGGAAATCTCTTGGATCCCCCATTTCATGGAGTTCAAGGGATCAGATCGAGTGTTCCAGTTCAGGCACAGAAACTAGATTAGAAAAGGAGTCTGTGACGGGGGGAGGGGGAGTATATTCTGATAACTCTTCTTTTGAGCTTTCTCCAGTTCCTGAGCCAACATTCCATTACTTAGGTTCAGCCCAAGCTGACTTTACCTTCAGAGTCCTGTTTTCACCAGTGCATGGAGTACTAGTTACACTGCCTTCAGATGAAAACAGTCCTTTAATGGACCTGATCTGCAAGGTACAAAGTGTCTCTGGAGAGGTGCTGATAGCCCTCAACCCATATTCAAGTCTAGGAGAGTGAGTGCACTTATGTCTACACTGCAGCTGAAAGTGAGCCTACCAGCCTGGTAGACAGTCTCATCCTAGCAGGTTGAGCTCAGGTGACTATCCAGAGACCCCCTTCAGAGCTGCAACATCCACACTGCTATTTTTAGCAGGCTAACGCAAGCCCTGCTATCATGAGTCTCTCTGCCTGGGCTGGAGACTCATTCCCAGCTGCAATGTAGACATACTTATTTGTTGTTCAGCACCTTGCAAGTTAAAGCCCCACTTGCATGTGTACATGTGGGGTAAATTCCATCTGTGCAGAGGGTTAGCATGAGGATTATGCACCACTGAAGTCCTATAGCATCTCTCAAGTTAGTATCACTTAAGGGGGCCTCATGATCTTTTCTTTGACATAAGCAGTTCACATTGTTATGCTGGCCCTCTGAATAGGCGTGAATTTGATCTGCACTGTGTATTAAAATCACTAAAGTTTTTGTTGCAGCACCACTCACACCATAGGAAAGCTCATTTTTTTTGTTAACCTAAATGTATTACCCCTAAGACATCTGTTGCTGGAAAACCTACATAACTGTGACGAGTTATACCGGGTACGCAAAATTGATTCACCAATGTCCTTCAAGAGCTGTCTGAATATACTGATGTGCCAAGCACATTAAATCAAGTACTTAACCTTCATGCAGCATTAGTTTCCATACTTTGCTGTACTTTGTTAGCCTGTTTTAAATTCAAGATCTCGGGTAAAATCAGCTAGGACACTAAACTTTCCGTCAAAACAGGAAATTCAGAACCTAAAGGGATTGAACTTCATGAAGTAATTTAAGTAAAATAAATACCCTTATGAACCATGGAAATAATCAGATAAGAGCTTCACATTTCAAACTGATTAGAAATTCATTTTGTCGGTGAATTAATTTGTCCTTTTTCTCCAGTACAAAAACAAAACCCAGAAAGGGTAATAACTGCCCTTGTTCCTGAACCCAATTTATTGATGCTGAGAGATAATCTAATGGTACAGATTATTTTATTAAAAATAATCAATCTAACCACAACTAATCAAATGTACCTTGTTAAACTTAGACTTGTTCCCAGAATTTGATCTAAAAGGAAGCTAAATAAGCAGCCACAACTTGGTTTTCAGCTGAGCATCATCAACCCAGCCTATGTTTTTGCACATGCAACTTGACCATATTTTTAGCTGCATCTGCAGTTATTACCTAAGTTAGTACTTACACATCAAACTTCCTCATCTGAAGCCACATGCATGCAAAAATAAGTCTACCTGCCATATATTTACACTAATAATTCACTGCAAGGGCAAAAATGTACATACATGCATCTGTGGATGCAAAATTTGCAAAAAGATGGCATTTTTGAAAACCTGGCCCCTGCATATTTTTAAATGTTAGAACTTTTATTCATGGTAACATTACAGGAGGCAATTTTTCTCCTTTTCTGATTTTCTCAAATTTCATTAAAATCTTGGATTATGGTCTTTTCAGATAACTTTGTTTAACCATTCTGTTCTATCCAGCTACTTCAGCCCCTTTGGTATAAGGAATCTGAGTTGCTAATTTCTAACCATCATCATCAACCATGTTTCAGCTATGGAAACTTAATCCTCAAAAACCAGTGATGCTTTGTGGCATCCCAGGACAGAAGCGGTCCACTCTGTTACTGCCATCATAAAACATAGTGTTTCATGTATTTTCTTGAAGTGCCAATAACCAAAGGAAAAAATGTAAACTACACCCCATTGTATATCCATAGAGATCAAACAATTCAGTTTTAAGACCCATGATTTCTGTTTGTGATAAGAGTTTTCATATTGTCTGGGTCCTTAATTCAAATAAATAAACTGTACATTTTACAACTGGGGTGGGGGTGTTTTGTTTTGTATTTCTTTAAATCCTGGATAGAGATATCAGAAATATTTATGAACATCAAATATGTATTTTCTAAGGGAGAAAATAAGTATGAAAGAAAAAGCAACATTAATGTAAGCTTTCTTCATAGGTCTGCCAAGTGGATCTAGTTTCAGGATTGCTAATGATTTCAGTGCAATAAATCTATGATCTCTGTCCAGTTCTTAGGGGATAGATGTCCATATCACAACTGCCCAAAAGGAGACCCTCTAACTGGCAATATCAACTCAGAGACAAAGGGCATAATCCAGCCCCAATTAATTTTTATTATTTTGAATAAAGCCATTGGCTAAGATTGTAAGATTTATTTATTTTTTTTAGCATAAATGGAATTGTTTCATAGATTCCTACAAGCATGTAGATCCCGAAGCACCAGTATAGAGTATTTGTTGGTTTTGTGCTCAGCTATTTTCCTTGCTATGAAAATAAATACTATGAAGTTTAGAATTGTGGCAGGAGTCTCACAGCTAATTAGTTGAAATGTGACTGCATTTTGAGCATCTTTGTTTTTTGCACAGGCACGTTTACAGCAGGAGTAAAACACTGATTTTTTTTTTTGAAGTTAGATTAGACATCTTTCAGTGAACGGATATCTTCAGTGCTCGAAAAGAAACCACTGAAAGTTCCAACAATGACAGGGTTCTTTCTCCCTGCTTCTGGCACACAAGTTTGTGTGTATCATTTCTTTTCTAGTATAGAAAAAAAAAACTCAGAAATAGAGGGACTGCAAATTGGTTTAGTATGTTGCCTATGCGACAGAAGATTCAACATCTGAGATATTTCTAAAAGGTAAAAAATAAACAAATTAAATACAAACAAACTTTCAGGCCTTACTAAAATACAGCCTAATTGAGCAAGAAAAGGAATCCATGTTTTCCCCTTTGTAATCTACCTTTTAGCACAAATATACTTTCAGAAATTGCTATCTTAATTTTGAGAAGCACACAGTAGGTCAAATGAATTTGCTCTTTGCTCAAAACAACTCTTTAGTACCACTAGATAGGAAAAATAAAGTTATTCTGTCACTGCATAGCACCTTTCAAGTCAGTCAGCTCTCCCTGTGCCCACTCTTTTCCTTTACCTGTGACTCTGTTTTCCAGCCATTACCCATCTCTGATACTTCCTTCCAGGAGAACAAAGTTCAACTACTGGCTGAAGCTAGTGAGTATCCCAGTCACTAACTGGATCTTAACCCCAATTTGAGCTGTTGTTCATAAAACTGAACTTTACTGGAAAATTACCAACACAAAAAGAAAAATATAAATAAATAAATCCAATTGACTACAAGAAGGATTTGCAAGACAGGATCATGCCATTGTTGTCCGCAGTCTAGTCCCCTTTCTCTGACAATGGTTAGCAACAGACACTTTGTAGAAAGGTGTAAAACCCCAGCTACGGATTTTTTTATTAAAAGTAATAATATTCCTATAAAGAAAGTTTCATCCCAACTATAAGTAGTTAGTGGTTTTCTGTCCAGAAGCATTGCTAGGAGGCAAAAAGCTCATGTTACAAACTACCCACATGGCAGAACAAAACCTCTCTCTCTCTCTCTCAGCCCAAAGGCTGTCTGTCTTATGCCCCAAGTAAATCTGCCTGTTAGCCAAAGCTCTTCCACATTAAAAGGGAACATGGATTTTTCCCCCAAAAGATTTAACAAGTCTTATCTTTCCAGAAAGCAAACTTCACTCATGAAGAGGAACTGGCTGCTTCAAGATATTGCTATGATGCTTCAGCACCATGTGTCTGTAGGTCACCAGTCTGACTCCAGTCCATCTCAGCAGGGATTACAAGTTTTTCCCTTCTAATGGATGTTGGTGGCCCTATAGGAAATGAGTTTTTTGGGGTCTCAGATCCAGCCTCCATGTCACAAATGCACTCCCACACTGTGCACTAATTGACAGACTCAGGAGACAAGACAAGAACTTCATAGGCCATGAAGACAGAACTACCCTGTATCTCCTAGGGGAAATCCTCCCAGATAAGGCTGAGGCATGCTGGCATAGCAGTTTATGTGAGAAGCATGCCCTGCTGCTTCCCTGTAGATAAACAGAGAGCTTCACTCACTGGCGCTAAAGGAGCAATAAGACCGCGTAATTTTTTAACTTGATGTTGACATACATAAGCAAATTTCTTTTAAATATGCAAATTACTTCACTAAATAATTATGTCACAAATGGAGCTGCACAAAACTTGGCAGCTACGAAAACCTAACAAATACTAATTATCCTAGACTGTATTATACATATTTATCTAAATTTTTAGTCTTAATAATTAGAGGGCAACACAGTTTCAAGAAATTTAAATATTTACATTGTTTCAGTCAGGCTGTTCTATAATTAAGTTCTTTAGTAGTATTAGTTATAGTAAATGAATTAGACAAGAAGACTTGAAAGATTAACCAAATATTCTTGATAACCTAGCACTGCCTCCACGTGTAGCTCCATTGTGTCTCAAGTTTGAAGTCAGAAATTTACCAGCGAGGCAGATGTCACTGCAACCATAGATTCGGTTTATTTGGCATATATTTCCCACAATAGTGTAAGGCTTCGAGAACAAACAACAAGCCAGTCTGACCCGATAATTTTTAAAGGGAGGAAGGCACTGCGCCTGGTGATCAAACTTAGTGAATGATATGGGGTAGGTTGGAAATTAAAGAATATAGAGAGTCATTTAAAGCTTGGAGGATTGGGGCATAACTTCAGATGATTCAAAAAGAAGCTTACAAAATTGTATGGCGAGCATGAGGAGAGAAGGACAAGGGTACAACAATAGATCATGAACAGTGTGTTTAAATGTATTTGTGTTGATTTTGTACAGAATGTAAATTCATATGAAATAAATCTCATTGTTGATTCAATTCTTGTAAACATACTTCTAGGTCTTTTCCACCTCTAATTTTTATGGTTTGATTAAATGGAGTCTCCAATGCCATCCCTGCCTCAGTACGACTATAAGCAAGTTGCTCAGTTTTTCTGTGCCTCAACTTCCCCTCTGTAAATTGGAGATTAAAATATTTATTGGCCTCAAAGGCGTGCTGACAAGCATAATTAATTAATGTTAGTCCACCACTTTCCAGGCCTTAGAAAAAAAGTGATCTGGAAATACAAACAAATTCTTCTTCTTAGTATAGTCATAAATAGAGCTTGGGCACATGTTTACTACTAAGGCCTGATAAAAAGCCAAATGAAGGCAATGGAAAGACTTCCATTGAGCTAATGGGCTTCGGATTAAGCCATTTGAAGTGATTTTATTTATGGTTCCTCCTTTTTCATTTGGCTGGATTTATTCTAAATTGCCTCTGTCTTATGTTGACTTGCCCTACCGAGCAGATGAATGCTCGCTGGTGATGGCAATGCCCATCAGCATACAGATTTCATGTTGCTAAATTTAACCAACAACCAATTTAGGGATTCAAACAAATGTAGCTGCATTTTAAAGGTTCCAGGAATGAACTCACATTTTTCTTCACAGTTGTAAGAAAAAGTGCCAACGTGACTGTAAACCAAAATATTGTACCGTTTAGCACCAGAAACAAAGTGTTGTCCTTCGCTCCAACACCTGATACAGGGATCTCCAGAAGGAAAGAGACCAGGAAACTAATGTTTGTGTTACATGTATTAGGAAGGCAATGAAGTCACAGTCAGAGAGTTGTTTGTGTAATTATTTAAAAACAGGGTACGTATTTCCATTCAGGATGCTCAGGGACTAGTTTTCAAAGTTGAAAATTCAGCATGTGGGATTAGATGTTTAATCTCATGCTGTATATTAGACATTAAATTTCACATATTCTGTGTTAACAATAACCCTTACATAAATTTACACTGAAACTTCTTAGACTTCAGTTCTGGTTAAGGAAGAAAGAGTGGCCTGAGACCAGTGACCTGAGGAAGAGTCTGTATAGCTCAAAAGCTTGTCTCTCTCACCAACAGAAGTTGGTCCAGTAAAAGATATTATCTCACCCACCTTGTCTCATCAGCTTCCAAAAGCATTTAGGACTAAATAGGACTTTTAAGACACATCCCTGAGAAAGGGGAGGTGCATAGCTATACAACCCTAAAGAGAGCTTGGGGAGGGACAACAAGAGAGCAAATTCTGTCCTCGGGGTCCCAATACACTGGGGTACTATACAGTTTTTGATATCCTTTATGATATTTCCTCCATACTAAACATATTCTATGCGTTTTTCCAGATGGGAGAATAATTTTAAAATCTTTGAGGCCGTGATAGTCATTCCCATGAGTACAGTGGGACCCTGATTTGTTTGAGACCTCTAGTCACTAACACAATACACATTTATAATAAATAAATTGGAGCTGGGTCTATTTCCCAGTCTATAAATGGGAAAAATAGTTCTGTAATAATCTTTCTGCGCTGTAGTTGGGATTACTTAGTTAATAATTGGATACTCTTTGGAAATTATAAAGCACTAGATAAGTGCCAAATAATATTTTTATCCACAAGAAACAAATTTCAATATATCACCAAGGGCGAATGTTTTAAACATCCCCTCTAAATATTTTTGGAAGCTTTTCAACCGGTGAACATTTTTGTTTGCTCACTGGCCCAAATTTTAGGCCTTCATTCAGTACATGTCATTTCGTTTCTCTCAATTCTTTCATTCTAGACAACCACATTTTTAGTTATGATATGTGTTGGTTTATGCAAATGCACCACACACTGTTCAGACCTTTGCAAATCTGTGCCTTTACACCTAAAATGTTCATGCTTCCTCTTTGAATGGTTATTTAATTCACCAAGCTGGGGAGGTAATGGGTTTAGTGGAAAAGATTTCAGTGATAGTGTTTTCCTTGCAAGAATGGCTGTAGTATCTATTTGTTGCCTGGATTTGAAAATGTCCATTCGAGACCTATTCAACAACACTCTGATTCTGGTTAACCGGCTGGTTGTCTGCCCTTTCAGACTGCCGCTTCACCTTTGTGAAAGCTGCTGTATTATTATTATTATTATTATTTATTATTACTGGGTCAAATACAACACTTCAGGGCTCTGACAGGAAAAGTACAACAGCCATGTTGTAAAGACACTGATTATTGCAAGTGCAAACAATTTCTCCAACTTTTTCTCAAATTATAGGATCAAATTCCTGTAATTTTGAGATACTATTCTGGAGTTTTTGTTCCCTCAAAGCCCAGCTTTTTCAGAATTCCAGGTACTTCTGTGCTTTACTCCCATTCTGCTTATTGTCAACATCAAGTAATACAGGAGGCACTGTGATCCCTTTGGATAAAGCATTAGATTCAAAATTACATATTACTCCAAATACCACAGAGAATAAATAGGAAAGGGCTTAAGTATAACCCACAAAAGTCATTAGGTTCTGTCATCTGCTATTGTCTCACCACACTATACCTCAAATTGCAACTTAAGTAACATTTAAATCGTAAGGCTATTTTTTAAACAGTGTGTTTCTATCAAAGGTCATTTTTTTCACAAGAGGAAAAAACACTAGGGTAAATGATATATTTTGAAAATAACAGTCGCGTTACAGTACACAAGAGTTTGCTTCTTGGAAATATGTAATTTGTTTATGATTCATCGCTTCTGCAAAGCTAAAGAAAAAAAGAAATAATACAAACAATACAAACCAAAACAAAGACTGACAGGCAATTCTGAGCTAAGTGATGTGGTAACAGTATAAGCTGCGATGATCTCAGTCAAACACTACAATTATATAACATTCACTAAGCAGGAATGAAATCCGAAAGTTTATTCTGTCTATCTAAATTATCAGCAAGTCTATAGCACCCATCACTATGGTATCTACGTGCTAAGTCGGCCCAGGTACAAATACAAAACTCGCTTTTCAAACTTAAAACTGCCAGTTTTGCAATGGTTTTGATGCTTGCTATATTCACAGGGCCAAATCTTGAGGCCTTTGTACAGCTTTCATTTAGGTGCAACTACACTGGCTGCAGTGGGAGTTTTGCCTGGATCAGGTTTGTAAAGACTCCACATTAGATTACATTACAATAATCCATAAACCATGACTTTATGAAGATTTCAGATTTTCCTCCCGCCCTGAGGAATCCTTTGTCAAATCTAGGTTTACCTTTTCTCTGATAGTCATAGATTTTTATCGCCAAAAGGGACTATTATGATAATAAGTTTGATCTCTTGCATAACAGAGGCCCGTATTGTGTTAATATGTGCTAGGCCAGACTTCACCCTGCATGCTCTACATATAAATATTATATATTTAGATATTAGAATTTGAAGACTTCAAAACAGTTGATTCATTCAGCTGATGCAATGGAAGAAGGCAGGTTAGAAGCAATATATTGTGGCACAGAATGATACAGAGAAAGTCGCTTATATGATAAGATCTAAAATCTCAAAGGATAGATGCAACCCTTCAAAAATGAAAATACAAGATTTATAACAACACTTTAGGAAAGAAAAGAGTAGTATATATTTGGGAATAACTCCTGTGCCAGTGTATTAGAGCAAGAAAGATCACAGGGGCTTCTTTTGGACTTCTTTTCCAATATAAGCAAC
Source organism: Emys orbicularis (assembly GCF_028017835.1). Classification (NCBI taxonomy): domain Eukaryota; kingdom Metazoa; phylum Chordata; order Testudines; family Emydidae; genus Emys; species Emys orbicularis. The sequence goes on along the minus strand of NC_088686.1, from coordinate 88,728,334 downwards.
AGGGCAGAATCTTTTCACAAAAGTAAATATATGGCTAGGAAAAGGCAGCTATTGCATCCACCTGTTTTCTCGAGATGGCCTGGCTTACCTATTAGATGGCATGGTTATCTCTATCAGCCAGCAGGTTAGTATGCTGTGGTCAACAGCAAGCACTAACTGGCAAATGGTACAGATGGACTGTAAATCTCACACTATGGTGCCACTTTTGGAAGTAGATTTCTCTAGTCAGTAGATTCCAGTAATTGAAGACACAAAGAAGTATTTTTGCTCCCACTTACTGAGTGGGCTGGGACACGATTTAACTTACAGTAGTTAACCAACATGTGAATATAATGAAGTAAGATTGCAAGAAGCTTCTTATTGAGGAATAACTTTTGTTAATAAAGCGGTCTTTCATGGAAAGGCTTAATTAACATACACAACTCACAGCTCCAGGAATAGGAGACTACAAAATATTAACATACCTTTGCTGATGAATGTAGGTCAAGAGCATCACAGGACTGAACAGAATGATGAGAAAATACCCTGGGGCGAACCCCATCACACCAGCTCTGGTGCTTATATGCGAGCTAAGGCTGTTTAGTGACTCCAATCTACATTATATCATTTTAAAACTGAATGCAGAGTTTGAGATAATCATCACTTGCATTCAGTTTATCATTTTAAATATACAGCTTCATGCCTTAATCGTTAATGTACATCTTGTGATGTTCTGAGCACTTCCTCTGAGGTAGTCAGTGCCTTCAACTCCCATTGATATCAATGGGAATTGATGGTCCTCTGGACTTCACCGAATCTGGCCCAATAACTTCAGTAGCAGTTGAAAGCTCACGGTACTTTGCACAATTGGGCCCTTTGCCAGTTATTCCAGAAGAAGGATGCTACTTACTCTATGCACTAGAACTTCTGCTTTTAGCTCAGTATTATATAAAATAAACTCAGCACTGTTCCCATATCTTGGAAAATAAAATATGAAACCCAGGAAGGTTTATATTGATAAGTCTCTGGGTCTAAAGAGACCACGCTTGCTTGCTTGCCTTACACATAAGTGGTACCATTGAAGAAATCCGAATACTCACATAAGCAAGGCTCTCAGGATTGGTTCCAAAATACATAATTCACCAAAACCAGAGCTTCCCATTTGCTTTGACTCAGTAACTAGGAATACATTAGATAGCTGAGTAATTGCTGCATTCAATGTTGCTTGTAAAGACATCAGTAGCAGCAACTGATGTCTGGAGGCATAAGCTAAGTATTTGCTACATTTATTTTCTAAGCTACATTCATATAAGGCAAATACGAAGAAAGGAATATTTCTTCCATTGCGCAATTACTTAATTTAAATACATTTGTCATTTTAACTCGCTATTATTTCTAATTATGAACTACCAGTTCAACCAAGCTTCTCCTAAACTATGTGGAATGCATGCTCCCTTTCAGTATTCCTACTCGTGATGACAAAAAATAAATGGTTTTAGCAAGGTAATGAAAACTGCATGGAATATTTGTTCTCACTCATTCCATTATTTCTTACTTTTACAGAGATTTGTGTGTGTCTATGCAGCAAATGATTGTTCACCCATTACTGTCAAGCACTTGTCTTATTACTCCACACTTTTGTTGTAAATCACAAATACTCTGTTTTAAATCATTTCCATGTCTAATGACACTGTCTTGCTGGAATGAAAGGATTATTAGGGAATTAGAAAGCTAGTGTCAGACTATCAAAAAGGTTTACCGTCATTATAAAAATGATTACCCTATTTGGTGTACAAGGGGTCAGAAGAAAGCACCCTACAAAATTCAATGGCTGACATTTTTCCTGCATAATAGTTTGTAAAAGATCAATGAGAACTCAGGGCTTACTTACAAGGCAGAGAAAGGGCTTTAGAGACACACAACTGTCTGAAAAAAAATGTCTGTTGAATGTAAATTGTCAAGAAGTGAGGAGGACTTTTCTAAAGCTTCTATAAGCTACCTGGTGCTAGATATAATGATAAGACGTGCTGTCATCATGAAATAGATAGTGTCTATGACTTTCCCTAAGGATAATGTGTACATTATAGCATGATTTCTACCCTGAAATAATCACTCTCATATTGAACATTTCTTGGCCATCTTTCTACTTGAGAGAATAGACTGCCCAATATAATATCAAAACCTGGGGTTGTGTCAAGTTTTCTTATTTCTATTTCAGTAAATATGTCTGATGCTGCCCCTACCATATGAGGCTGTGACACACCAAAATAGTTCTGAACACAGCCTTGATTGAGGGCTCTCATTGAAAGAGGTTATTTCAGGTATGGATAGGACAGAGCACTTGAAGAGACTCTCACATTCTGGAGAAATAGTTTTTCTGATAGTCAGTGAAACCTCCTTCAGATGTGTACATGGAAATAAAGAGTCATCCAAGATCCCCTAAGACTTTTAAGGACTGATTTTGCTGACAGTTATTAAAAATTTATCTACTTCAATGTATAAAACTATTGTATTTGTTCTCTACCCTTGAGTAATCTGCGTCATAGACCTAGAAACAGTAGAAATATGAACTCCCAGCATTAACACTAACTTGTTCCAGACAGTCAGACAAACAAATACTTAAGGGCATTATACAGATATGGACACAAATATCACTACATCTAGGATGGTATCTATGTGGTAAACTGATATAATTATATCTTTCTGTCCCAGAATATCTGAGATATCAGATTGTAAAGTCATGATATTTTTATGTATAGTAAAACGATTTTAGGTCATTTTATTTGTTATAGTGATTATAATTTTCTTCTTCCTTTGAGCCCTGTAGTGTTGGACTCATGGCAACTAAGGCCACTGGCTTTACAGCAGAAGGATACAAAATTTAATCTCAGTAAAACTGTCAAACTCTCTAACATTTTTGATTAGTTTATCTGCAGCAAACGTAGCCTCTACAGAATACAGGATTGTGTGGTGTGGAATAAAGGTTTAATCAGTATTCGTCTGGTATGACCTATACAATTCACCTACAGCTTCACATCTTTGACCACTGCTCCTTGACTCTGTTCATTAATTCATCTCCTCCATGACTATTTCTGGTGTTTCAAACCATTGAGCAACTCCAAAGAACTGCTAGAGAAACATTTCCTTCTTCCCCTCAGAAACATGTGGAATACCCTATCCTCTCCCCACCACAAAAAACATTGCACTGGTCTGAAGCATGGGATGGATAATTCTCAGCCTTAGTGAAGCAGGGCCGGCTCTAGGATTTTTGCCGCCCAAAGCAAAAACAATTCCCCCCCCCCCCCCCCGTTTTTTAATTACCCCACCCCCGGCCCCGCCTCAACTCCGCCCCTTCCCCAAATCCCCAGCCCTGCCTCCTCCCCCCAGGCTCTCAAGCCTAGGAGGGAGTGAGGGAGGGGGAGAAGCGGCGCCCGCGCCGCGGCCACTCGGAGTCTCCCCCTCCCTCCGAGGTTTGAGAGCCTGGGAGGGAGGAGGAGACTCCGAGTGGCCGTGGCGCGGGCGCCGCTTCTCCCCCTCCCTCCCAGGCTCTCAAGTCTGGGTGGGAGGGAGGGAGGGGGAGCAGCGGCCACTCGGGATCTCCCCCTCCCTCCCAAGTTTGAGAGCCTGGGAGGGAGGGGGAGACTCCGAGTGGCCGCGGCGCGGGCGCCGCTTCTCCCCCTCCCTCCCAGGCTCCCAAGCCTGGGAGGGAGGGGGAGCAGCGGCGCGCGAAACGGCTGTTTCGCCGCCGCGGCCGCTCGGGATCTCCCCCTCCCTCCCAGGTTTGAGAGCCTGGGCCGGAGGGGGAGCAGCGGCACGCGAGCGGCAGCGGAGGTGAGCTAGGGCGGCCGGGGCACATTTTTAGGGGCGGCATTCTGGCGCCGGCCGTGCTGCCCCTAAAAATGTGCCGCCCCAAGCACCAGCTTGTTTTGCTGGTGCCTAGAGCCGGCCCTGTAGTGAAGCGATGGGTGTGTGGAGTAACATCATGGTACCCTTCAAGGCTAGAAACTGGATGAATTATGAGCTTCCCCTACACTCAGTCAGTTCCATTGGACATGCAATGCAGAAGTAAGATGGACAGATGCCATACTGCCACCATCATTCCTCCCAGGTAGACCACCTAAACTGATGGTGTTAACCATGAACAGTGCCTGAGCTCTTTGGGTCATTCTGTATCTGTCCCCTAAAAGTGTGCAAAGGAAGGAAGGCTCCTTGCGCATTCTCACCCACTTACATACCTGCTCAGGGCCAACTATAATTTGTATTCCAGAGGGGTGATTTGTTAGCGAATTGGTCAGTACACAAGAAATAGAGTACCATGGTGCTCTTACAAAGACTTAAAAAGCTCACCTGTACATGAAAAATCATCCACACGGATGTATCCGGGGACACAGTCACAACGATATGATCCAGGCAGGTTAACACACACTGTATTGGCATGACAATAATGCATCTTCGCAGCGCACTCATCAATATCTGAGGGGGGGGAAAGAACCAGTCAATTGCACAGTTAAATGCTCACAGTGACTCAATTCTGAAATAAGAGAAGAGAAATTCCAATTACAAGCCCCAGAAGAACCTCAAAAAAGCAACGTCTTAAATTCTAATACTAGCATAAATTTAGTAGCAAAAGCTTTCTTAAGGTGGAGTTAAGGCTGCTGAAACACAATAATGTCTCTCTGCTGTACACTTCCAAACCCTAAATTTAACTGCTGGAAAACCAGGAAATACTGAATTAAGGTCCTTCCCCATATTTTCTTAGACAATGTTAGCATTACAACAAAAATAATCACAAACTAAAAAGAACCAGGAGATGAATAGTTCAGGTACTGCTTCCCAAACAATACACCCAGACAACTTTAGTTCTGCCCCCATAAAGAAGCTAGAATATGAAGACGCAGTAGCTCCACATAAAATGATACTTTGTGAACCAAGTCTCACAGAGTATCAGTCAGGAGTAGTGCTGGACAGATATGAAATATTGTTATGTAGCAAAAAGGTGTTCTGATTTTGCAAGTTCCTAATTTGCACAAGCTGTAACAGCTACCAAGGGGCCCTTCCGGGAGCCTAGGATCACTATAACACAACAGCACTTCAGGTCATGTCTCCATTCCCCTGACACAGCCCTACGCTGTGGACTACAAGAAGGTAGGTAGAACTGGGCCAGTTACTTCAGCGCTGTGCCACTGAAGAATCCTCCTACACAACTAGGAATCTCACATGGCCACTTAAACCAGCTTTTTATCTGCTTTGCATCATCCCAGTGGGACAAAGCAGATTTAGCAGGGCCAAGGACCTGGCCCTACAACTCTATTTGTTATTAGTGGATCACAGTACCTCTTGCAAGGCCACAACTCAATACAATTTTTGTTGCTGGAGAAGGGGGACTAAAACTGCCATTAACTAAATATTGTAGAGCTCACTTAGAGGCAATCTTTTCCCCCAAAATGTAAGGTACTTCTACTTCAGGACTGAACAATGGCTTTTTTCTGATTGGGACTGATTTTTCTCTCACTGACACCAGTTTTCTATGAAGCAACTCTATTGACTTCAGAAGATTTACTCTTGATTTATGTATGTCAGAATAAGTGAAAGGAGACTCAGACCCATTTTTTCTTATTACATTCTCCTTACAAGTTATTTTATTGAATGTCCATGCTCAAGAAACTGAATTGACAGCAGCACTGGAGACTGAAGTCTCTTTATCTCCACTGTATAGGTACAGATCAGACAGCAACACTGCATGCTTCCCCAGAGCCCTCCTACCACATGCCACAACTCTGGTCTGAAGGAACCTGTAAGGGTGAGAAAGCAGTTCTGTTTCCATGCTGATACAGTCCCTAGGCTTTGTGCTGTGAGTTTCAACAAACATGCCAATTGTGCTCATGGTTTCTATGCTATTGGACAGCTGTCCACGAGGAACTAGACTGGGACCACTAACTAAATCATTTCATACTGGCCACCAAACAGCTGTTAGTTGGTACTGACTTTTGATCACTACCAACCTGGGCTGAATTTGAAATGATGGCCTGGAAGCAAAGGACTCCACATCCCCTTAAAAAAACCTTGAGCTAGCCCGCTATCCTCATTCTTGTTGTTTCTGATGCTGAGCCTCTTGATAAAATGTATAAAAATGTCAAAAGCAGCAGGATACAAAAGGCAAATGCCAAGAAAAATCCCCCCATGTCTACTTATCACATCAGTGCATGCTAGGGCCACCTGGGACATACATTGCTACACTTGCTGCCTCTTTTTAACAGGCTTTTGGCTTAGCTTTGAGGGATTTTGCTCTTGCATGTCTACTAATTTTCTGGCATAAGAGGGAAGAGAAAGATGCCTGAAAAAACACAAGAACATCAAAACAGAAACCAATTCACCTGAAAATTACCCCACACTTGTCTCTAGCTTCATTAAGGAAGTCTTTGGACAATGACCCAAAAAAATAAAAATGGGGGTATTGGAAAATGTTGAAGATGGAGAAATTAATTGGCATTTTGATTCACTATAAGAAAAATGCTAACAATCCCCCCCCCCAATAAATAAATAAATAAGGCTGCTTCCAGGTTACCAGTGGTTAAAAGGAAATTTACAACCCCCGAGAAAAATATCTATGTGGCACATTGATCCTGTTAAAACTCATAAAGGAGACTAAGAACTTCAAAAGTCGATTTGATTACTAGTTTGCAGCAGCAGTCCTTATGTTCAGGTAGTGAAAAGACTTCGTCCGAGTCTGCGCCTGGCAAAAGAGGTGTAAGGAGTGAGATGAAGCCCTCTCCCCTCTTTTGCCACTCACATAGGCCCATCCTCAATCACGTTTTGTGCCTTTTTCTCTTATATTCCATATTGCCCCTTGTAGCCCACAAAACTAGCTTTAGCATTTTATTTTAGTCAGGCCTGTATCTCATAAGACACTAACTAAGCAGTTAGCATAAAACTTTGAGACCACTGAACTTCTGCCCAGGTAAATGGCCCAACAGTTATCCTGAGTCTTGGGGAACAGGGAATAGCTTAAGTCGGGAGTTTATGCATAATGATACCAAGTAATCACAAGAACACTGAACTGATGCTAAGCTTGGATATTTTAGGATAAAATGTTGGCAAATGCTTAACCATGAACTTGCCTTGGCAACAAACTGATGTACACCTCTACCCCGATATAACGCTGTCCTCGGGAGTCAAAGAATCTTACTGCGTTATAGGTGAAACCGTGTTATATCGAACTTGCTTTGATCCGCCGGAGTGCACAGCCCCCCCCCCCCCCCCCGAGAGCTGGTTTACCGTTTTATATCCGAATTCGTTTTATATCGGGTCGCGTTATATCGGGGTAGAGGTGTATATGATAATTAGTTGACATTATTAATATACTAATCTATAGGAAAGAGAAACTCCAACATTATTCGGGTGAGGAAGTTAGATATGGACAAGGGAGGATAGGCATTTTAAATTAATATTCATGATAGGCTCTAGGCCCTATAATAGGCCAGACCACCATTTAAGATGGGGGAGTGGGGCATGGGATCATAGAATCATAGAATATTAGGGTTGGAAGAGACCTCAGGAGGTCATCTACTCCAATCCCCTGCTCAAAGCAGGACCAACACCCAGCCAGGGCTTTGTCAAGCCAGGCCTTAACAACCTCGAAGGATGGAGATTCCACCACCTCCCTAGGTAACCTCTCTACCTCTCTCCCCCATCTTAGTGTCATCTGCGAACTTGCTGAGGGTGCAATTAATCCCATCATCCAGATCATTAATAAAGATGTTGAACAAGACCGACCCCTGGGGCACTCCGCTTGATACCGGCTGCCAACTAGACATTGAGCCGTTGAGCACTACCCATTGAGCCCGACAATCTAGCCAGCTTTCTATCCACCTTATAGTCCATTCGTACAATCCATACTTCTTTAACTTGCTGGCAAGAATACTGTGGGAGACTGTATCAAAAGTCAAGATATATCACATCCACAGCTTTCCCCATATCCACAGAGCAGTTATCTCATCATAGAAGGCAATCAGGTTGGTCAGGCATGACCTGCCCTTGGTGAATCCGTGTTGACTGTTCCTGATCACCTTCCTCTCCTCCAAGTGCTTCAAAATGGATTCCTTGAGGACCTGTTCTATGATTTTGCCAGGGACTGAAGTGAGGCTGATCGGTCTGTAGTTCCCGGGGTTCTTTCTTCCCTTTTTTAAATATGGGCACTATATTTGCCTTTTTCCAATCGTCCGGGACCTCTCCCGATCACCACAAATTTTCAAAGATAATGGCCAATGGCTCTGCAATCACATCAGCCAACTCCCTCAGCACCCTTGGATGCATTAGATCTGGACCCATGGACTTGTGCATGTCCAGCTTTTCTAAATAGTCCTTAACCTGTTCTTTCACCACTGAGAGCTGCTCAACTCCTCCCCATACTGTGTTGCCCAGTGCAGCAGTCTGGTAGCTGACCTTGTCTGTGAAGACCGAGGCAAAAAAAGCATTGAGTACGTCAGCTTTTTCCACATCATCTGTCACTATGTTGCCTCCCCCATTCAGTAAGGGTCCCACACTTTCCCTGACCTTCTTGTTGCTAACATACCTGTAGAAACCCTTCTTGTTACCCTGCACATCCCTTGCTAGCTGCAACTCCAATTGTACCTTGGTCTTCCTGATTACACCCCTGCATGCTCTAGCAATATTTTTATATTCCTCCCTTGTCATCTGTCCAAATTTCCACTTCTTGTAAGCTTCCTTTTTGAGTTTAAGCTCACCAAAGATTTCACTGTTAAGCCAAGCTAGTCACCTGCCATATTTGCTATTCTTTCTGCACATGGGGATGGTTTGTTCCTGTGCCCTCAATAAGGCTTCTTTAAAATACCCTCCTGGACTCCTTGCCCCCTCATATTAGCCTCCCAGGGGATCCTGCCCATCAGTTCCCTAAAGGAGTCTAGGTCTGTTTTCTGAAGTCCAGGGTCCGTATTTTGCTACTCTGCTTTCTTCCTTTTGTCAGGATCCTGAAGTCAACCATCTCATGGTCACTGCTGCCCAGGTTGCCACCCACTTCTACTTCCCCTACCATTTCTTCCCTGTTCTGTTTGTAAGCAGCAGGTCAAGAGGAGCATGGCTCCTAGTTGGTTCCTCCAGCACTTGTACCAGGAAGTTGTCATCAACTGATTTGGACCTGGACCATCATTTGGCATGCCAAGGACAGAGCAGTTTCTTAGTCTCTTGGCACCAGATCACCAAAGAAGGGTGTGAGTATGTAAGTATATGAGTACATACATGAGGAATGGTATGAGACATCACCTTAATGCTGCATTTTTGCTATCTTTTTATGAGGTTTGGAGCTTTTGTGTCTTTACTAACTGTGTTAATAAAAGTTGTTAAAACTCTGCTTCATTGTGCAATGAGGTTCCCAACCAGATACTGAACTTAATAACCTTGGTTCTGTTGTGCCTAATTCAGAGACTAGAACTCCACAATCCCCCAGATCTTTAAATGAGAATTAATTGGAAATCAAAAATAATTAATAACCATTAAAAAATTGGGCTACAACTTTCAGTTCTTTATATTCTCCACTGCCTTTGTAGTACTTTTAAGCCTAATCAATGTGTTGCTTTTTCAGGGGGTAGTGATCAGAAGTCACAAGTTGGCAACAGTATTTTACTGGGACAAAGTCTGAGGAGTAGTGCTAGGGCCATTTACTTAGCCCACAATTTCTGGCAAAGTCTTGTGTAGGACTAGATATCCACGACAAAAAGCTTTGGTTTTTTTACTTAACATTGTTAGAGTAGCATCCATAAACCACTCAGTGGTATGCATCAGCATGGGTGTAATAGAACTCATTGTGATTCATGTGTATAGATTGCTTGTCGTATTTGAAATATCAGAGCTCATCTTCTGGTGGTCTTTTGAGGTGATAAAAAATACATGATTTATGTTTCTCTCTAGGCTGGTGAAGTAGTTTGTTTTCCTTTGAAAAAGGTCTACATATGGTCTTTAAAATGAAACTTGACACAGCATAATGATCCTTCACATATCACCAACTTCCATCTGCATAAGCTAGTTCTCTACAATAACAAAGACACATTTGGGCTAGAGGTTTTCAATGAGGATCACTGAATTATGGGGTATAGTTTGGTTTCATAAGGAGAGCGAGGGTATTGCTCCTTAGTGCAATGCTCAGTACAATATAGCAGCCCACTTAGGGTTTATAGTTCCTCTGTCCCTAAAATAGGATTCATGTACTCAAAAAGGTGATGTTAATAATAAAAATGGAAACAGAAGCACTACTCTGGGGCAGATGCCTGGCTGGTGCAAATCAGCATAGATCCATTGACCTCTATGGGGCTGCCTTAATTTACACTAGCAGAGGATCTGACCCTCTATTTTCCGGGTGATCAGCATAGGACAGTCCCCTATCAGCCTCAGTGTTGAAGAGTTGCTGTCTAATCATTCCTAATTTTTTTTAAATGCCAGAAAATATCACTATGAATGACCTTATTCTTGTGCAGCCCTCCTTGACATCAACATCTATGGGGGTAGGGGGGGTGCGCGGTGGGAGGCAGGAGAAAATTAGAGAGTCAAGGGAAAAGAAATGTTATTACTATAAAAATAATTAAATATATATAAATTGTAATACTATTGAGTTATTAAATGTACATCAGGTAAACACATTCAATTCAGTTAAAAGTTGGGAGAAATCCATTTTAGGTACAATAGGGATGGCAAATGAATTCGGAAGTAAACCCTGAAAAATCAAGCCTGCTCCAAGATGAAAGAAAGCAAGATAAATTAACATATTGAGTATGTACCCCTGGTACATTTCTAGCGCTAAAACAACATTAGGTTTTTGTATGCTGAAAAAAGCAATACTCACTCTAAAAGAGTTTTTCCTCACCTGCAAATGTGCTGAAATACAGTGGTCTGGGTATGTCTTCACTACCCGCCGTATCGGCGGGTAGCAATCGATTTATCCGGGATCGATATATCGCGTCTCATTAAGACGCAATATATCGATCCCCGAACGCGCTCACCGTCGACTCCGGAACTCCACCAGAGCGAGCGGCGGTAGCGCAGTCGACGGGGGAGCTGCGGCCATCGATCCCACGCCGTCTGGACCCCAGGTAATTCGATCCAAGATACTTCGACTTCAACTACGCTATTCGCATAGCTGAAGTTGCGTATCTTGGATCGATCTCCCCCCCCCCCCCCCCCAGTGTAGACCAGCCAATGAATCCTCAGCCCCAATGTGTTGTGGAGCTATGGAACGCAAATAGACATGATAGTATCTAATGCTGGGTTTGGGAGCAAATTAGCTCATGTAGCCAGCTGCTCCTCTCCTACATGTGGTTTGGCCATGTGGATCTTTACAGTGAATGGACCCACTTCCCCTCTCAGAGTTTCACTGTGGAGACATATTGCCACAAATATATATTATACACAGCTTACAGTGATGTACTCTGTTCAGTTTCTCTGCTGTTTTGAGTCATATCAAGCCAACTTCATCTTTAACGTAAAGTGGGTGCAACTCCTGTTACGGCAAAGGGAGTTGTGTCTATTTTCCCTTGGGATGAATTGGACTAATTATTTTCACTGTGTTAACCCCATAAGCACCTAAGTAAGCAGACACAGAATATGACCCTCTGTATATATTGATATGCAGACCAACTCCCTTCACCAGTCTAATCACTGAGGTGAGTCTTCCACCTGATTGCTCAGACTGCCCCACCATATTGTAAAAACATTAGCAATTAAAAAAAAAAAAAAAAAGAGACTGTCCAGATCTTCCTTTTTCGATGCCTGGTGCCCTAATGAAATTATGTGGGTTTTTTACCCCTATCTTTGAGGCTGCTAGGTGTAATACAAATATGCAGCCTGTCAGAATAACCTTGCAGGCAAAACAATTCAAATGACCCATTGGTAATTGCATGCATTTTAAAATAACCTTCTTAGACAGGGTTAACGTCATCACTAGTTGTTTGAGATTCTAGTGCTTATCTAATGGGAGGCAGTAACATTTATTTACCAAAATAAATAAAAAGTGTTCCAGCACAACAATAGGCAATATCTTTGGAAATCCATGCAGGATCTTTCTACCTGCCGGGCTTAATTTCAGAATCAAATGCTGCCATTAAAAAACTCCTCTCAAAACCTATTTGCTTTCTTATTTGGGATCACATTGTGCCAAATTTCATCTTAAACTGCAAACACTTTGAAGGGGAGCACATCCCACAACTCCTCTTCCCCTTCCCAACTCCAAAATTTCTCTTCTCTGACCCCTGCCACTAGAAATGGATGCTGCCTGTTATGTGGAACATGAAAAAGGGGTATGGGTTGTTTTTAAGACATATGCTGTACCTTGCCCTTGTCCACAGTCATGTTAGCCTCCGGTCTAAATGACCTAGGACTTTTTTCTGCCAGCAGGACTAACAGCCTCACTGGTAAGCTCCTGAAAGGCCCACAGCAGATCTTAATGTATGTTGAAAGCTTGGTGATACCACAAAAGTAAAGTATTCTAAATAATGGAATATAAGAGGTATCCTGGAGTCCCAAACAACCTAAAAAAACCCACCCCAGATATCAGAGTATTCTTGCTCCACTGGCTTCCTATCATATTCACTCCTCATCTTCAATGTTCTCGATCACTCTGCCCTTCTTAGATCTTGCCTCTCATTTCTAACTGTTCTTAGTCACTCCATCCTTTACCAGTTTCACTTGATTTCAGCTCCTTTAGTCTCCTTCTCCCACTCACAACTGTGCATTCTTTTCACACAGATCCACTGCACCCCATGCCTGAGAGAGACTCATTTCTCCACAGCCTTTCATCTTCAAATTCTGCCTCAAAACCTACTTATTTCTACTAGCATTTTGTCAGTCTCTATTTGGATGCTCCAAATGGTTAGTCGCCACTGTGACAAAAATAAAACATAATAAATAAATGAATGATAAAAAAAGCCTTAAGAGAATCTAAAGAGACTCTAGATCCTTGCCTACTCTAGAAAGTTGTACTTCTTTAACTATACCAGCATAATCAAAGCAGCATAATCCCTGCAGGTGGGTGCAGCTATAGCTGTACAAAAGTGCTTTAATACCTATATAGCTATTTCTGTACAGGCAGAGGAATAAGTCACCTTTATAGCAGTATAACTACATCTGTTTAGCCATATAGCAGTATAAATCCATAAATCCACTAGGATTTTTTCCAGTATAATTATACTGATTTAAAAAATCAAATCACACCCCTACCTGAACAAGTTTTACTGGTAAAAGTTTCATATGTAGGCTAGGCCTTAGCTAGAACAACATACTTCTTGAGAAGATGAAAGAAAGTGTGAATTAAATTATCCTCCCTCTCCCTCTTAGATGTTAGCTCTTGTCTGACATATAGACTCCCCGGTGGTCAGGCACTAGCACAGTGATTGAGGTTCCTAAAAGCCACTGTAACATTAATAATAAATTATAATACTTGTGTGTAAATTACACCTACTTAGACTCACCTCTGGATTTGGCCCTGGATAAGCTAAATGAATGATTAATTTAATGATTTAACCTAAGCTCTCCCAGTGTTTGTTCCTTTGGAAACTGTCCAGAAACTCCTTGAATTTTAGCTGCACATGATCATATGGACCTTGTAATCTTCCCAATTCCAACTCCTGTTAAGACTAAACTGAGGCTGGAAAGCAGTGTGGCATGAGCTGTGTGGAAGCTTCTAGAGGCCATGGTGCCTCAGGCAGGCACAGTATTCTCTATAGTACAGGCCACATTGTCCCCTTTTACACCCATTGAAAAACCAAAATCAGACCTGCATGTTCCTCCCCTTTCCAGCCATGTAAATATAAACAACTTCTCTCTATTGGAGAAAATGGTGTTTTGTTACAGCTGTTTTGAAAGTATAAATGATCATTTTAATGCTGTTGGGGTTGAAGTTTTTTTTAACCTATTGGCTACATTAAGCAGAGGTACTCACTGGCACGCTTTCAGATGATAGTTGTCTTCAGTCTAAGGACTTCTAATATTCCTAAAGTGCTTATTTTCTCTATTACATTTGGGAACAGTCCAGCAAGCAGCCATTCTTACAGGGCATCTGCTTGCTAAAATGTGCTCTGACTTGGTGAATTTGGCCTTCTGTCACCTTCAGAATATTGCCAGGGTACAGCACGTGCCTACTTCTCCACATCCCCTCTCTCTTGTTAATGTTCTCACAATTTCAGTTCAAGCTCAGATGCACCAATTATCAATCTAGTTATGCTACACTGTTTTTTTTTAAACCTGTAAAGCTCATCACAACCTGAGCCTCAATTAATCTGGTCACCCTCTTGCACCCAGCATGTGTCAGCTGAGGTCACTTGTCTCACCATTCCCCCAAAATCCCATCATCCTGGTACCTAAATTTAGCATAATCCCTTTTTAGAATTCCCTGCCTGAGGATATCAGGAACAGTGCCACTTTTTAAATCATGATTGAAGATGCCCTCATTTTTCCCTTCACGTCTCATCATTAGCTTGGTACAGTTGGGTATATTATTAAGGGTCTGTATATTTAAGTGCCTTTCTTAGCAGAAGGGGTTATATAAGATGAAATTGCTGTCGTAAAAGATAATTAAAATTAGTTGGAATGCTGCTGCATTAGTATTAAAAAAATCAAGTAATGTTGGGTTTTTGCAGGGGAGGAGGCATTAATAGAAAGGAAATCTTTTCTTAAACCTAAGTGAATGGCTGCAACTGTTTGATAAATGCATTAATGGGAAATATTCATAGTCGTATAAACATTATTTTAAAAAAATATTTGCCAGTATAGTTCTCAGGGTTGGTTGATAACTTATTCATAAGGTAGCTATGACAGTTACAAATAAATTATTTTTAAAAATATGCAGCTGGAATTCACATATGATAATACAGCTTAGAGAAAGCAGATTAAAAATAATCAAAAGCAGAATGGAAACATTGGGGAAATCCAGGTTTTGGATAACAGGACACACTCAGTCAATTGCTCAAATATATCATAGCAATTAACTAAAAGAAATTAAGACTATCCTTTTTTAAATTGAAAATAATAGCAAAGTCACCAGTGTTTAGAGCCAAACTGAAATCCCAATTGTTTTTACCCAGTATTATTCAGCCTTTTACTCTTTTAAATTGCTCTTTGGACGTGTGCCATGAGTATGTGTTTAGAAGATAGCACAACACAAAAGGTTATAAAGTGGTGGATCTGAGTGGGTGTAAAGACTTCTCTTCAAAGCCTCTGTTTAACTGCCTCCTCCACAAGTTGTATTGCAAAAGGCCATGGTAATGAGAGAAGTATTTTCTCAAATGATTGAGTATGAGCCGGTAAGGTAGTGAATAACCTAAACTCCTGCTCCATAAATGGTTCCCCATCCTGAGCCAGCTTTGGCTGCTATGCACTGCTCTACCAGAGCAACTCAGCCTTAAACCCAGAGAATCACCCTTGCAGTGGGGAATTTTTGGATGGCGTAAGATTGCTATATTGCCTCCTTGTACCATCACCGCTCAAGGCTACTATTATAGAGGACATGACCGGTGATTGGGGAAATAGCTAAGGCTCCTTTCTGATAGTCAGCTGCTATAACAAACCCTTAACAGACTGTTGGCAGCTGCCACAGGTTAGAGCTCTCATTTACACCAGGGGACTGGCCCAGTACACATTAGCCCCAATATCAGAGGAGTGCAAAGGGCACTTGGTGTGTCATCTTCAGCTGTGTCAAGCATCCCTGAGCCACAGCTGAACTAATGGGTCTGATTCAGATTCCACTTACACCAGTGTAATTCCATTAACTAAAAAAATGGAGTTATTCTCAAATTACTGGATTTAACTCAAATCAGGCCCAGGGGAGGGATAGCTCAGTGGTTTGAGCATTGGCCTGTTAAACCGAGGGTTGTGAGTTCAATCCTTGAGGGGGCCACTTAGGGATCTGGGGCAAAATCAGTACTTGGTCCTGCTAGTGAAGGCAGGGGGCTGGACTCGATGACCTTTCAAGGTCCCTTCCAGTTCTAGGAGATAGATATAAATAAATAAATGGAGATATTCTAAGAGTTGTGGGCTCTCGGCACTTTGCAGACCAAGCCCATTCTTGGCAAAGGAGCTGTCTCTTTGGATAAAACTTTACAGAAGAAGCTTGGTGGGATGCAAAGCTGTCACTGTTTCACCCAGGCACTTAATAGCAAGGCTGCTTAATGCATAGATTCCAAGGCCAGAAGGAAGCATTGTAATTAAGCAGTGGGAAGCCATCTCTCTGCACCTGCCTCCATCTGTAGGCAAAGTAACACATTTGACATCATTGCCAAGGACAGGATAATGGGAAAAGGGCTGGATTCAAAGGAAGAGTAAAGATTAACAGCACAAAGTATAGGATGCATTTTTAAAATATCATTTAAAAATGGTCCCAAATGCTATTAACCTCCCTATTACACAATCCATTCAGAGTTTGTCTGTCTTAGAAGATGACCCAAAATATTTGCATTCCATAGGTGGACAAATGTTTCTATAGTGCACGTAATATTCCCTGTCACTCCACTTATATATTTGTTCTAAGATTCAGCTACCCACATTTGTACATGTCCGTTCCTTTTAAACAGACCAGGATTATTTAAATTTTTGCCATCTGAATGCTAATTCTTAAATAAATAAAAATCCCAATGAATATGTTAGTTTGGGGTAAAGGCCATGAGGCAAAAGCCTATGACATATTTCCTGATGGAGAGGAGAAAAGAAAATGTTGCTGAAGTTCAACAGCAGACCATTGTCTGGGTACACCACAAGAAGGACAGGAGACACTTGTTATGGATTTTAATCAGGCCGCAACTTTATTATTAGATGTCTGAGACTACCTGGAAGATAAAGTGTACAGTGCAGGCAAATCCATGCTTATTCAAATCAATTCTCCAGGGCTTCCACCAGCCCCCCCTTTGTTTTCACCTAGGTCCCCAGCCAACCCATGGCTTGGACCTTACCATCCACCACCCTCAGAAGAGGGTTAAGGTGGGCTATGAGACTAGGGTGGGGAGGGGTTGGGTCCCTGCCGTACCAATCAGAGGAGTCCCCACCCACTTCCTCTGTACATGTCAGTTCCTTTTAAACAGACCAGGATTATTTAAATTTTTGCCATCTGAATGCCAATTCTTAAATAAATAAAAATCCCAATGGATATGTTGGTTTGGGGTAAAGGCCACGAGGCAAAAGCCTATGACATATTTCCTGGTGGAGAGGAGAAAAGAAAATGTTGCTGAAGTTAAACAGCAGACAACTCTTGACAGTTCATCAGATGTGGAATGATACCCCATAGTAGGAAAGCTGCTGGATCTTTCCATCCTGCAGAAGAGGGCTACAGAAGTAGGACATCTCCATGAGGCTCCTCTCACAGAGTTTCCTTCATATCCTCCCCTCAGGTGAAAAAGGGTTGGGAATCTCCAGACTGTGGAGGGAGTGAGGTCTAACCAGCTCACAATCCTGGTCATCCACTCACCATGATCCCTAAACATGACAAGACTAGGGCTCATCTTGATCATTATTTGATAAATTTAACCCTGTAGGCAGTGTTGTCCCAACCGTTCATAGCTGCTGCAGTGGGATTTGTAGGGAGATGAACTCTGTGAGAAAGCATGAATCTGGCCAACTGACAGCTCTAAAGATTGAGATCAATACTCTGAAACTATTCTCCACTATTTCTTGGATGAAGTCTTGAATTTGATGAAGTGTGTCTGATGTACCCCATGCTCCTACAATGAATTAATATACTAAAATCAACAAACAGGTGAATAGTCTATAAAGACTTTTTCAATTATCTAAATGGTGCTCATCAGGACAACATAATTTGCCTGTCCAGAACACAGAGGGAGTTAACCGCCTTTCCCTGGCTAACACCCATGACAACAAATTACCACAGGAATAGAAGGAGGCAGAGTTATATCTAATAAATCTAACTAGACTACTCTCCCTTAGCATTTTAATACCATTTCTTTTGCCATCTCTCTTCTTCACGGGCTCTTTATGTTTCAGATATCATTCTAAAACTAGCTACTTCATGCTTGGCTATAAGAGATAAAAGTATAGTACTATTGCTCCCAAATATATTGTAACCCATTAGAAAACAAACCTGTATAATAATCACTTCACTCTTACAAATCAAACCATGTTCTCTAGAAAAATTGCCTCTGGTTTACTGATTATATACATGAGTTCCACCACGTTGTTTGCTTCGTTTTTTTGATATTGCTTATGAAACTCTCTTGTTGGGTCTCAATAAGCAGTGATGAAATAAGGACTGCTGTTTCACAAGGGCTGTGAAGGACTTATCTAATAGTTTTACAACCTAATTTGTCATTTTCTGTTAATCCTCTCAAAGATTTCTTATAGATTTTAGGGGATTCCTATTCAGATTTTTTTAAGCTCTTTCATTCACCTACATTAGTTAAGCAAGATAGATATATTAAAATAATTATATCCATTTTCATTTAGCTAATACATACTTTACCTTTTCCAGTCTATCTGATTTTACTAATGGCTCCAGATGAACAATGGATTATTGTATTCAAAATGAATAATTCTTTCCTAACACTGCTATACCCAAAGCAATTACATTAAAATACCTGGCTCCATCAGCATTTATCTTATACCATCCCCCACAATTTTTGCTTTGCTGCTCTATTTTTATCTCTAATACTCTTACCTTGTGTCCTTCTCTCTATGTCCTGTGATATTGACTAGCTTACTCTTTCAAATCCACATAGATGCTATCTTCAAATGATAAATTGTTGCAGGCTACCCATATAATTGATCTAGAATCCCTGTGCCCCTGGCAACCTTTTACTGTGGCATTTTGAAGGACTCTGTATCTCTCTGAAAAATTAAATAGTGATGAAAACTGTGATTTTTTTTGTCTTTGCCCTACCTAGGAATATCCGCAGTCCCTGAAGAATCATTGGTATTACATCTCATAGCCATTTCTAATGTATACCTTTATAACAAATGAGAAATGTGATACATTAATAGCAAGCCATCATACAAAATTAATACTCTACCACTTTGCTGCTGAAATAACTCATTCACCTGATGACCAATCCATGCAGTGTAAAACAGCATGCAGTTAATGGAAAAATATTGTCTCATGTTGGTATACATTTGTTGTGTCCTATCTTTCCTATTTATGGCTTCCACAAGACTATTTACATTTCCTAAACTGTGTCTCTGTGTCTTTTCAAGCGCTCATCAAGAGCCATCATCACTCACATCTATCCGTTCGGTCATCTATCAACAAGACCTCTGCAGCAAAACCCAAAATGAAACAGCAAAGTTTATTAATTGACAAAAACATAACTGCTAACGTAGCTAAAGGCCACACCACCTTCCTAAAGTAAGTTGCAAGAATATCAGCTTACTTAAGATGCCAGTTGACTCTCTGATTTTAATCTCATGTGCTCGCCCCATATTTTGTGGTTCCACATTCATCAGATTTCCGAGCAGTTAGGGGGCAGAGCACTTGTTCTGGCACCATTTGCCGATAACCCAGCAGGTATTCACATGAGAGTCAATCCTGACTGAAGCAGTATTCATTCCCTCTTAGTCCCCTTCTGCAGCAGGTACTGAGATGCTCACCTTGTTTCACACAGGCCATTTTACTGCCTGAAAAAAGCAACCAAGTTGAGCTACTACTGACCTGAACCAGATTTGAATAAAATGTACATTATAAGCCTTCAGGTATTTAAGGTTTGGAGTTATAGTCTCTTCCCCACATGCAAAGAGAACTACCATTAGCTCCAGAGGGCAAGAACTATCCCTCAACATGCATGTCTGCCCCAGGAATAAGAATCTGGAGCAGGTGGACGGAGATTGAGTGAGGAGGAAGTGGGAAAGGGATGGAGCTTCTGCCTCTCTCCACCAACATGCTGGCCAACAGTAAATTGTTACCCCCCACAGCAAGGGATGAAGGGGACACAGATGGAATTTTAGGTGCTAAAACCACAATTCCTTCTTTGGAACATTCGTGGAATGGCACATGGCAACACGCTGTACCCTTTTTTCCTGTGCTGTGTTCCTCAGACACAATCTAGTCCTTATTGTTTATGTATTTTTAAATCCAGGTACAGTTTATTTAGTCTCTCATAAACAAAAATAATAATAGTGTCAGCAAAAAGAGTCCTCACATTTTAAAAATCATTTTTCTCTTATAAGTATAACCTTAATCAGCATAACTGAAAACGGAAGATAGATTTCTCAGCCTAGCAAATTTGGTAATCGAGCATGATTTATAACACTGGTTACTAGAACAGGCGTTTTAGTTCTGCAGATCTCATCAGCACTAACCTTAGGCATAACCTCAGGTGAGTTGAACTAGAAGAGCTGTAAAACACAAAGAAAAAAAACCCTATCCAACAATGATCATATAAGACTTTTCCCCCCACCTTCATTCTTGCCTCAATGCTTAGTAAGAAATTTTATTTTAATTGCTTTGCTTTTGGCTATGAAACTGAACTAGCAATGTAATTCTTCTCTCTTCGATAACACAGTCAAAGTTTTGCTGTAGTTAAAAAGCATTAAATTGGAATACTCTCAACTCTTTGCTACTTCTTTTCTAATATCACTAAGGGTTTGAATGATTGCATCCAAGATGACCATCTCCAGTCAATGACACGTGCCTTCCCTCGTACATGCTGCACCAGGGCCAGGGTTCTGATATTCCTGCTCATGTTGGATAGTCCCTTACTCCTCAAGTAGGCCCACTGAAATCAGAGGGGCCACTCATGGAACAAGGTGCTTATGACAGACAGTACCAACCCTTTGGGATACAAAAGGGCACCTTCAGAGGCATGGCTCCCCCATGTCCCAGTTTTTCTTTTAAAAGCACGTGTGCCCAAACAAAAGAAACCTAGGATTACAAGATTAGCAGCTCTCCCAGGTATTGACAGGGCAGGAAGCTGGAACAGCTGGACCCAATTACTAGGAGCAGATATAAAAAGGCAAACTTGGTAGAAGGTGGCCAGAAAGAAACAACTCTTTATTCCCTGATAGGAGGGCTTTCTAACTAAGCATTTGGGAGCCTGGCATTTACAGTAAGTCATTAAAGGAATCAGTACTTCTACTGGATGTTGGCTCCCTGAGACTCATCCAAAAGAAGGTTTTTTATTTCCCAAATAGACTGTGTCCTGATGTTTGTGAGTATGGTTCTGGAACAGGGACCCATCACAGTGCTATTCATTATGAGTAAGGGTATCACTCTGGCCCTCAATTACTATTGCATTAGCAATATTAGGTAGAAGTTACATAGGGCACAATTCTACCAGCCACATTAATATTGGGCAGTACCTTACTCTGGGCTATACTCTACCACCTTCTCACACGTCCATTTCAACTAAACTACTAGAAAAGCTTGGTACTATTCAATGTGAGTAAGGATAGTAGACTCTCGCTCTCTCTGAGCAGTTCCATTGAAATCAATGGGACTCTTAAGTCTGGTACTACCCAATAGGCATTAGGGTAGCAGGTTAGTCCAAGAGAGCCTTAGCCAGTGTGCTTTGAAGTTAACAGAAAGATTCCCATTGACTACAACAGGCTTTGGATCAAGCCTACAGTACTGGACAAAGTGCTGCTTAATTCATCTTGCCAACTGATAAATGTTTTACAGATGGAAAAATTAAGCCACAGAGAGGGTAAGTAACTTACTCAAGACCACACAGTGAGTGAGCAGAAAAGATGGGACTAGAACTCAGCAATTCCTGGCTTTGAGCACTATATGCAGTTCACTAGGCCAATTCTGCCACTCAATTTCCAAAGTTACAGTAAGTTTTATTTAAAACATTCTGATTCTGAGATGAATGTTGATGGAAGATTGGTGTTTTCTGTCCCTGGAGAAAACGGTTATGAAATCAGTGTAAAGCTTCTGTTATGCACCAGGGGGTAGGAGATTTCCATATATACCCACGATGCATTTACCTGACCTCTATTAAAAAGTAGTAAAATTATAATCCGATTTCACTGGCAATTCTAGAGTAGCTGTAAATAACCTATAAAAAATTCAAGCTGCATACACAGTGCACAACTAAATGAGATGTGAGTAGCAAAACCAATATCAAAAAGAAGAATTTTTAAAAAGCTTCATCATTTCGCACAGCTTCCCTCCCTCAGCACAGATACATTTCAAGCTACTGTGTTGGTGGGGGTGAGGGAGAGCATGCTTATATTACTCTAGCCTAGTTGTGGTGTTCTGAGTAGCATCAAGTAACCCACACAATATGACCAGGTAGGATGCTTCTCCTTTAACAGAAATGTGCTACCATATAATGGCTACAGAGCCATGTAAAAGCACAGGAACAAACTTCCTGAATAAAGGCTCCAGCACCTCCAGTCTTTATGACTAGTGAGCCCCTTCACATTAGGTACCCCTCATTCTCTTTTTTTTTTAAACTTAAATTTCTGACTTTTATTATTGAATAAATAATCTTGAAAATATAAAACCAATCCCTAGGATTCAAAATTTGTCATCCCCAGCTTGCCCATGCCAGCACATAATTGGGCATAAGAATCTGGAGCAGATGGGTGGATGCTGAGTGGAGAGGAAATGAGTGAGCTTTGCCTACCTTTCCCAACATGCTGGCCAGCAGTAAATTACTACCCCTCTGGAACAAGGGAGGAATAGGGATGGAATTGGTTGTTCTCAGCCACAGTTCCTTTGTTAGGATACTCCTGGAATGGCAAAGCAGCATGCTGTATCCCTTACTCTGTTCTGCGGTCATGATGCCTAAAGGGATACATACATAGTCCCTGCCACAGACACCGTTCTAGACTGTGCGGGTTTTTCTGGGGCTGCTACGGATGGCATTAGGGCAGTCATAATCTCTCTCTGACCCACTAGCCTCCCACCGAGCTGCAAGTGCAACCTGTGACCTCATGGTGAAGCAGCACACTGGACAAGCTGGCTCATCTGCAAATAGCCAGCACAATATGGGGGGGGGGGGGAAAGGTGGACAAAGGATGAGGGGACCTATTCCTCTGCTACTTCCAGTGAGGGCAGCTGCCTCTCCTTACCAGGGAGAGGAGCAGTAATATTTGTGGGCAGGGAACCAGCATAAACCTCACTATTAGCAGCAGCAGGGAAAGTCCTCCAGAAGGGTGAGGAGACAAGACAATTTAGGAAGAGAGCTAGGAGAGCCATACTTCTGCCTCCATGCACTGTAGTAGCAGCCCCTCCATGGGGGGAAAGACAATTTCTCCACTTCCAGCCTCAACACAGGGCCCCCAATGGGAGAGGAAGAGAGGAACCTCAGAGTGCAGGCAGAGGAACCATGATGAGTGAGGAAAAGAGGAGACGTCCTCGTGTTTGGTGAGAAGTAGGGGAGGGAGAGAAAGGTGGAGGCAGAGAAGGATGTGCAGAGAAAGGGAGACAGAGTTTGGGTTGAAGAGAGAGATCCAGTTGGGGGAGGGAGAGACAATGGACTACAGATATGCACAGATGTGGGAATATAGGGTACAAAGTGGGCAGACTAGGTGGAGTGACAATATAACATGGTAATAGCAAGACCAAAGGGGATGTACAATAGAGAAGCAGGAATAAACATGAAAGAAACAGTGAATGTCTTTCACTTCTCCTGCAGCAGAGAAAGCTGGTGATGGCCCCAATATTTTCTTTTCTGCAATGACCATTTTTATTTAAAATGGATCTTTCCTTCTGGGGGGAGACAAGGAAGGTGTAACAATGTTAGGGTTCCCAAAGATTTATCTTTCTGGCCCTCACCATAATCCTGGGATTTCTCAGCTTGGAAAAGAGACGACTAAGGGGAAATATGATAGAGGTCTATAAAATCATGACTGGTATGGAGAAAGTAAATAAGGAAGTGTTTTTTACTCCTTCTCATAACACAAGAACTAGGGGTCACCAAATGAAATTAATAGGCAGCAGGTTTAAAACAAACAAAGGAAAGTATTTTTTCACACAAGAGAAAGTCAACCTGTGGAACTCCTTGCCAGAGGATGTTGTGAAGGCCAAGATTATAACAGGGTTCAAAAAAGAGCTAGATAAGTTCCAGGAGGATAGGTCCATCAATGGCTATTAGCCAGGATGAGCAGGAATGGTGTCCCTAGCCTCTGTTTGCCAGAAGCTGGGAATGGGCAACTGGGGATAGATCACTTGATATTTACCTGTTCTGTTAATTCCCTCTGGGGAACCTGGCACTGGCCACTGTCGGAAGACAGGATACTGGGCTAGATGGACCTTTGGTCTGACCCCGTATGGCCGTTCTTATGTTCTATGTTCTTTGTCTATCATCTAATTTTACTATACTAATTGGGCACTGGCACAGTATCTGTGGAACACAGAGGCCATTTAAATATAAGGGAAGGTGAGTTAATGAGTTTTCAAGAAAAGTCACTGTATTGGAAAATCCTCACTACATGTAAATCTTTCAAGGATAAAGCTAATGGGGAGCCAGCAGTACTTTAATTAATTAGGCATTGTTTTTCATTAAAATATGATGGGCTCAAAACCTAATTCCATGAGAAAATTCATTTAATGTAAGTATCAGCACTTTTTACTACAATCCACTTGAAATCCTAGTAGTTCAAAGGAATGTTGTGACTAATATACCCATGGATGTCAGACTGCACTGATGTTACCTGAATTCAATAAATGCAGAGGAAAAATTAATAATGTGAAATTGGCATGGTACACTGAGCTCTCCCTGAACATCCAGCCTTTTCCAGAAGCACTGAAATTAAAGTTGGAAAAGACCTAGTCTCATCCTGTTGATGAAGGATAATTCCCTACAGCTCCCCTCAAGTGATCTCCCCAGTCTAGATTTAAATGAGTTAAATGATGGAATTTACACTCCCTCCTTTTGGAGATTATTTCATGATCTAAGCATAAGGGAATTTCTTCCCAACAATCAGTCTAAATTTTCTTTTTCTCCATAACTTTCCATCACTCATTGTCTCATCCCCAGCTTGACCCCCCACCAAAGCAATTCCTCTGCATCCAGATTCCACACACTTGAATTCATTGGGAGGTTTCCTTGAGTAGAGACAGCAATATCAGGTGATAAGTATTTATATCCCTGAAGAACATGAAAACAGATTCCATCTGTCCTTTCAGCCAAGCTGTATGTATTCAGCTTTTATTCTTCCTTCATACATTAATTCATCTAGCCTTTAATCATTTAATAGTTCTTCTCTGAATATCTTTCAATTTATTAATTTTAAATCTTTTGATTGTGACATTTGCCTCAGCCTTCCACGTGCCTTGAACTCTGCTCAAAAAGCTGCATAAAGATTATGCAAAATTAAAACTATTTGTTAATCTGACCTTGGAAATCTATATAAAAAAGGTTCCGTTTAACAGTATATACATTAACTTTTGAGGTACTATAAAGGAAATTTGCACAGAAATAACAAAATCAGAGGTTTTGAGTTACTTTGAGGTTTGCACAGTGGCATAAAGATCTTCTAATCAAAGGAAAGCTCATGCGAAGCTCTGATAATCATAATTATGTAACATGTAATTTGCGACCACCTGCAAATTCTGGGTCATACAAATCCTTTTGCTGTTTTCCAACTAGGCTAAAAAAAGCATTCAGTAATAAATTCATCTAATCATAAAAACCTACCTTAAAGCTGACACTACCAGAAACAGGGAAACAGATTATCTTATGGATGGCAGAGTTCTGTTTTTTACTGATAAAGTCAATATGCAACTCATTAGGCTAAATGGAAAGTTCATGGGCCAGATCTTCAGCTGATGTAAAACACTGTAGCTCTAATACAGTCAATGGAGCTACATGGATTTACACCATTTGAAGATCTGGAATGTACGTATTTATTCACTTAGCCCCCAACTGCTTCCAACCTGGCAGATCCCAGTACCCAGCCAGAGATCCATCTGCACACATCCAATTGCAGGATCAGGGGCTTATTTCAAATTCTGAAGACAAAAGACCCCCATCCAGCCACCCTAGATACATGCATGGAATTAAACGGACAGCAAGACAGCAATTGTTGAAATTATGCAGAAATCGGTATCAAAAGATAGTCAAACACATGGAAACGTATACACACATTACATAAATAAGTCCAAATCCTGCCATCTTTACTCAGTCAATGGGAATTTTGTCTGAGTAATTAAAGTGAGAAATGGCTGGTAAAGAATAACATTAAGAGAATACACAATGTACTATTGCCCAAATCCTGAAGTCATTCCTGAAGTCCTATTAGTAAATTGAGCTTATTTCACTGACAAATATTAAAGCACGGAATCCTCCAGCATTGCTGATATGGCTAATGAATGATGTAAAAGAAATTGTCTTGAATATTCAATGATAGAGAAATATTTTGCTTCTTAGGCAACCAAAATGGAACATGTTATTCCTTACTGAATTTCCCTTAGGCATAGTTACCTCATTACATCCTTGAAACATAAATGCTTCCTCTTCCCCACCACATATTTCCCCCACCTGATTTTTTGAGATCTCCTACTTTTTATTCTGATGAGGAAACTGTTTCTGGTTTTCAGTATAAATCTTCTCAGCGATTTATAATGTGTTTCTGCAATTTAACACATTAACTTTAACCTGTCACTTTTTATCTCCTGTCCATATAAATAAAGAACAATTGTTCATGCATTACATTGTGCACAAAAAGCCCCAAACATCTTGAAGGCATAAAGTACATCATTGGACAATAGACTGTTGATGCAAGTTGATGTGTGATATGAAGACACATAATCAAGACAGTGTTTTCTTGCTTAAAATAATAGTGTTCTTGTCTGCTAAGCTTATGAATTAGTAAAAAACACAGAGGGACATGATTCTGATCTCAACTTCACTGTTTCACACTGATGAAATTCCATCAGGTTCAATGGAGATATCCCCTTGTACCCACATGGGTGAAAATCAGGAGTATCAGGCCTTCTGGATGTATAGTACAGGAATGCAGTAATAGGGAAGTCTTGGTGCCCATAATTCAGATGTTTTAATCTCCTAGCCAGCTATTATGTACAAACCATGTATTTCTGTTGTTACAGATAAAAACACTGCAATTTAAGGAATATTTTCTGACTTTACCTCTGCATTACCTGTCCACCCTTGGCATATTAAAAGCTGTAATGATTCCCTGTGCAAAACCAAGCAACTTAATAGACTGAGATGGTTTGATAAACATGCTTTAATTGCCATCCTAAATACATTCTCCCCTGCACACAGTAGTGACAACTTCCATGTTATCAGGAGCTAACACAATTGCATTTTCATGATAATGTGGGAGCTGTCACTTCCAATTACCATTGCCTCTCATGGATTTAGCACCAGCCAATGCGACCCAGAAATACAAAAATCACATGCCACGTCAATGCATTTCGGTGCTGCAGGATGAGACACAGGCACTAGTGGAAGACAGTATTGCAAGAAATGACAAAGGAGAGAGATCCTGATGTGGATGATCTCACATTTTATAAGGAATGCCTCCCAAAAAGGAAATAAAAGTTCTCGCTGATTGGGACCAAATTTTGCACTTAGAGCCTCATGGTGATTCCCAGTTTTGATATTCTGCTCACATTGACATTAGAGGAAGGTCCAGTGGGAAGTGTTTCTTTTACTTCAGGTCAACGGAGAATAATGATCCCAGTTATGGATTGTACTGCTGGTCTGAGGTGGGGGAGGAGGGTACAGAGGGATTTGCAGCTAAGGGAACATGCTCAAGAGCTTTTGCGCCACCTATTTAGAGAGAAGCATGCAGACTCCCCACTGCTAAACTTAGAGACTCTACTGATTATACAGGGTTAGGTGTCATGCCTGAACCCATACCCCTCATCCCATCCAGTCATGCCCCTATTTTCACCTTGCAATCAGGAAGCAGCAGCATTTTGCCTGCCTTCTATATAACTGTGTTAGTGGACAAGGGGTTCCCAGCACCTTATAGCTCTCTAAACCACCTAACAAGAACAGCCCAATTGAGTTTAATAGCACACTGAAAGAGCCCTGGATCTCTGGTGGACATGACAGTGCAGGAATAGCATAGGTTGACTTTCTCCAGCTGTAAAAGAGAGAGAGATGTAAAAAAACAAACCCCCTAAACATTAAGGCAGAATGGCACTGGAAAGCAGTTTTGTAAGCCTCCATTGATATCTATCTGACAACACCCTAAGCTATCAAAGTTGCTGGTAAAAGCAGCCTTAAAACAGCCTGTCATCATCCCAGCGCTCAAAACTGGAGTTCAAAGAGATGCACTACCTGTGATCTCTCAGAGGAAGTGAGAGCTTTGGAAAGCATATCAACAAATGGCATTTACACTATATAACAATTTCATGTGCAATGAGTGATCCGAAGGTGAAACACGTTTGTTTCAGAATTCACAGCCTTTTTTCTCTGCAAAATCTTTTAGCATCTGAGACTATGAGACTTACTGATCATAGAATTTTTAAACAGAAAAGAACCTTTAAACCTGGTCTTCTGAACAAAAGAGAAAGTAAAGTAGAGACAGACAGACAGAGGTCACCATTAAAAAGTCAACATTTGCCAACTTCTATCACCTAATTACTACAGTTATTGCCTACTCTAAATATAGAGTAAAGGGAGGTGTTAACTGATGGCAAATTGTGGCATTTTAATACTGAGTGCCACAGATGTAAAATTTAGATTTATTATGGGCCCTTAATCAGATTGTAGCCCTATTAAAATGAATGACACTCCTCATGGAGTAAGGAGACACTCATTGTTAATAAGGTTGGCAATACCCTGTCTTTTCACAGTTGTACCAAATGTAAACATGAAAAGCTCATTCTAACATACCTGATTTTACCTATTTTCTAATCAAGACAAAAAATGAATTTGGTCCCTATACAAATGAGACATTTTTCTCATTTGATAATGAGACTCGAGACAGACATAGTGCAAACAGTCAACACGCAACCTTCCATATGTACTTAATATGGAATTATAGCTTTCCCTGTTAATGCAGTCTTAGCACACCTGAGCAGAGATTATGAGTCATATTAAACTGTAGTGTTCATTATTGTTATATAGCCCCCTAAATGCTTTACAGAGTGCCTTTCAAGGGCTAAATGAGCCATATAAAGAACAGAGTCCCTCCCCTGAAGAATTTATAAGTGGGTAAAATACAGTACAACACAATGCATAACAATCACAGAGTAGGTTTGTGGTCCTTATAACAGGAATGGTTCATGGAACAATTAGGTCTTCAGAAATTTATTAAAGAAGAAGGTGCTCAGTGAACCTGAGTCTATATAAAGTATATCGGATAGGAGCAAAGAAGGCAAGAAGTCTGGGTGGTAGATCAAAAGGCCCAGTGAGGATGGGAAGTACTATTATCCCTGTTTTACACATGGGGAATGTTACAGTTATTGACCTAATGACCCCCTGACTCCTCCTGTTTTCTTTGAGTTCACCCCTCTTAGGTCTCAGGGCTCCAACTGCTAGCTTTCTCAGGGTGGAATCATGCAATTCTTCCACTCTCAGAGGGGCCTTGAGCTGCTAATTTAACAAGCCTAAATTAGGTTTAATACCCACAGTTCTCTTTTCTCCAGAAGGCTTAGCAAGTAGCATCCAGTGACACCCTTCTTAAAGCAAATATTGCTTATCTAGAACCAAAACATTTCAGACAAAAAGATTTGTAAATAAAAAGAACTATACACATGTCCAGCATATCAGGTGCTTATCCATCTTCCACAAGAGGCTCCTGGTATGTCTAAGCTTCCTAAAGAAACCCCAAGACATCTAGGGTCTGGATGGCATAATCTGTTCCCTTAATTTACAAATCAGTTCACTCCTGTTTGCTTCAGGAATTGTGTCTTTAAATCCTCTTCAGTCTTTTTGATCACCAGCCTTAAAAGGGACTAAGTCATTTTTTTAACCGTTTATAGCCCTTGGATACATTAGCTCTCATAACTGGCAAATATGCCTAGTAGCTTCACTGGAGACAGGATCTTCAAAACTTATGGTTTTCCTATTATCTTTTAAAGTGTGCTGGGATGTTTCTATCCAGGAGTTATTTTCTTCATGGAGACAGCCCCCATTGAATTAAAGCAATGTAGGCATATAATAATCATTATGCTAACCCTAATATACAGTGTCTCTCAATAACTAGGCCACATATAGTATTTATAAAATTATTATATAGCAGCTCCATGGGAACTAAGGCACTGAGGCATGGATTCACAAAGGGACTTAGGTGTTGTGACACTCAGTGCCTAGAAAAATCACAGGAACAAAACTGCAGTCCACAAAGGAGGAGTTAGATTGCTAGGCTCCCTATAAAATAAATGCAGAGAGATATGTCGCTTAGAATGCGATCCACAAAAGCCAGCACAATAGGCAGAGAGCTGCCTAAGCTAGCCAGTGGGAGATACCAATGAGAGGGGAGTATGCCAAGTCCTGCCCCTCTCATGGATGTAGGTGCCTAAGTCCAGGCTGTGAGGAGGTGCCTACCTCTGTTAGTGATCCACAACTGCAAACCCGTCTCCTGGAGTCAGGCAGCTTAGGCACTTAAATTGGTTTCCGTGAAAATGAGTTACTCACTCCACACAAGACAGCCAGAGGAGGTGGAGGGGCTCACTCTAACTTTTAGCTCAGTGGTTAGTAAGATATGGGAGATTTAGATCTAATTCCTCCCCTCTGATCAGGAAGAAAGGATTTGCATAGGGGGTCTCAGCTCTTAGGAGAGATATCTAACCATTGAGCTATGGGATATTCTGATGTAGGGCTCCTTCAATCTCTTCTGTTCCAGCTGTTTCACTGTGGATAAATAATTATAATTAAAGACTTATTGGGCCTTAGAAAATGACTCTGTAGCCTGGTGGTTAAGGGAGGTAGGAGACACAGGGTCCAGTCCCCCTGCTCCAATTCTCATGGAATCCAACAAATTCCAGAGCCCGCTAAAAATAACAGCTCTCCATCAGCAGGACAAGGAGTAAAGAACTTGGTGAGTCATCATCATTGTACACTAGCCTCAACCACTGACATGCTGGCTCCCAAGGGCCCCTTCCTCCTCATCACATACAGAGATCTCGTTGGATTTCTGACACCCTGCACCAGATGAAGACAGGGAGCAGAAACTCAAGTTCCAATGGCAGAAAACAAAGGCCAATTCAAACAGGATGAAATATAACAAATAAGCCAAAGCCAAAGCCTTTGTTGGCCTGTAATACAACCTCAAAAGAATCGTCCTAGCAGTCTCAAATGAAAATGCCATTTCCACCCCAAGGAGTTATCCAGGGTGCTAAACCATTTGTTCAATCCTAAATGCTCACAACCTGCATCAGAACCGAGTACCAACCACTGCAAAAAACTATCATCCTAATTTATTGATGCAATCACACACACACACACACACACACACACACAGGTAGGCTTCAAGAACGGCATGGATCTGGCTTCACCCACACCAACCAAAAGCCGATCTGCATGCACAGAGTTCAGTAAATTCACTCATCAAAAAGTTCTGGACACCTTAAATGAGTCTCAATCTAAGTCTTGTGAATGTGATCCATGTCCTTCCTTGTTTGTGAAAGAGTCATGAACAAGTGCCACTCCTGCCCAAAACAGCCAATTCATCACTTCCTCCTTCAAACATGCAGTAGTCCAACCAACACTGAAGAAACCGTCCGGGATATATTGATTCTAGCCAACTACCATCCCATGTCAAACTCCCCATTCCTGATCAAGCTCATAGGGAAGCTAACCAAAGGTCAATTACAGGACCATCTAATTGAAGCTAACATTCTATACCCAGCACAATCTGCATTCACGTCAGGAAATGGAACTGAAACTGCTTTAATGGCACTGGTGGGTGACCTCCTTCTACCTCACTACCACCAAGATACCCCAGTGTCTGGATAAAATCAGCTTATGAAGAACAGATGGCTGAAGCTGAACCCAAGCAAGACAGAGGTGATACTGATGGGCAGAGGAAAGCAGTTAGAAGAGTTCATAGCCATAGTTAAAGGTAGCATCCACAACTTGAAAATTTGGTCTGTAATTTAGGAGTATTCTTGGATTTCTCACTGACACTAAACTCTCACACAGCAGCATACACAAGTAAAGCTTTCCATCATCTCTGGTTGGCTAGGAAACTGCCCCATCCTGGCAAATGACCTTGCCTCAGTTATTAAAACCTTTGTCATCCCTTTGCTGGACTATAGTAATGTGACATTGTGACGGGGTCTCAGGGTACAACCTGGACTATGGGACTGCTGAGCTCTCTGTCTCACCAACCTGGGGTATCCCTCTCAGTCTGTGATGCTGTGTCAAGCCACAAACCTCTTACAGGTACTGCACTTACACAGACATCTACAGGCAGGGACACACCCAACTGAGTTACATGAATGCTTTTGCAGCCACACATGAACCAACAATAGAGAAACTCCAGCCAATTCCCCGCAGCTTCCTAGCCTTGCACCCCAGAACTGTACCATCTTGCACTGGTCAAAAGCCTGGCCAGTGTAAAGTTTATTATCCAGTCCACCCCTCTCTTGATGTGGAGAGGACACACACTAGCCTTTGTAAACTGAGCTGAGATTTCCTAAGCACTTCAACCAATACCCACTGTTTTAGGCAAAATATAAACCAGGTTTATTAACTACAGAAAGATTTTAATTGATTAGAAGTAGCAAGAATAGAGATCAAATTGGCAACTTAATAAAAATAAATTCACAATGTGAGTTCTACAAACTAAACATGATTTGAATCAAGCAATATCTCAACCTGACAGATGGTATGAACAGGTCATAGATCCTCAATACACAGGCTGAAACTCTTTCCTGGCCTGGGACCACCTTCCCCAAATTCAAAGTCTTTGTCCTCCAAAAATGTTTCCAGGTGTTGAATTGTGGGCTGAGTGAAGCCAAGTGATGATGTCACTTCCCTTCTTTTATAGTTTCTTCCAGCTTACTGGAAAGATCTATGCTTATGATGTTTGGCTCCACCCACATTGGTCAAGCAGTCTCCATTGTCTACGCGATCTCTCTGAGAAGTCTTCTGGGATGGCCTTTGGGAGAGTGAATTCCCTTTAATGGGCCATTAGCACATCTGGCTATTCCATTGTTGTACCTGAAAGGCTGATTGTTGGTGTTCCCAACCTCACAACATACTTCATTAACACACACTCATAGCAAAACTTCATAACTCCACATACAATGATAGCACATACGATCCAACAGGATATTAATGTTCAACAGGTCAAGACTTTTAAAATGATATCTTGCAAGGCATACTTTGTACAAAACATATCATAATTATATGACAGTGGTGAATATGGGGGCTCCAGGGTGCTGCTTTGAGGTACAGTGTCGCAGATATACCTAGACATGAAGCCTTCAGTGCTTAGGAAACTGCAACCAGTACAGAATGCTGCAGTGCATCTCCTCAGCAACACATGCTATAGCAAACACATCAAACATGTCCTCCACTTGCTACCCATAGCTGGATATGAGTACTGGCTTCCCACAGAATATCAAATCAAATTCAAGGTCTTGGTCCCTATCTTCAAAGCGCTCCATGGCCTGGGCCCACAATCTCTAAAAGATCAGCTAAAGATCCAGAATAAAGACCAGGGTCGACAATTATGCTCCTCTGGCACCAGGGAAAACTCTACTACAAGGGGAAAGCTAATCTCTGTGGGAGACAGAGGTTTCTTGGAGGTGAGTCTGAGACTGTGGATTTAACTTCAGCAAGAACTAAGGAACATCACCAACTTCACTACCTTCTGCTGTAAGTAGAAGGCACATTTCTTTGACTTTGCCTTCTCTAACATCAACAAGTATATTTAAAAATAAATAAATAAAAATCCCCAAAAATCTACCAAAACAAGATACTCCACTGCACAAACTCCTTCTCCTGAAGAGAAGATGAGAGAACAAACATATTAAGAGGTGTAGTTATGTTACGTATTACTGGAAGGTGCTCAGATACTGTGGTGATAATTGTGGTATAAGTATCTATCTAGAATAGAATGGAAATAGAATTACTGCAAAGCAATACATATTCCTAGTTATGCAAATACTCACAAGTCGGAGGGGGGCGGTACTAACCAGTCAGCTGTAATGGCTACAAATAAAATCTATTTATAATGTGCCAATTTTATAAGAAGTCAATTTGGGGACAATCTGATTTAGAACCATATTTTATTCAGGATACATCTACAGTTTCAGCTAACAGTCATTTTCCATTTTAGTCAGTTTTTGTCAGTTTTCACTTATAGACACCTCTCCCCCTCCCCAAATATTCTATTCTCTATATCCTTTTCTATACCGGACACCATACTGCATTCCCTGAGACTGTTAATACTATTTTTACAATGATTTTTTTTTTTTAAGATATTCCTCTGTGAATTTTGAATTGTCTCTTTCTCCCCCTCATACTGAGCCTTTCAACAGAAGCAGTCTTATCCCAATTAAATAGAGATATTCTTTTCATTCTAGTCTCATCTAGGGATATGTACACTGCTTAAAAATGCAAGACATTCTATAAATCTAGTGCCTAAAAATCTAAAAATATTTAGACTCCCTTGTGTAGTCTGAATCTAGGACACCTGAGAAACTTCCATGTGCAGATGTTTCACTTGATCACTTACTTTCCTTTTATATATTACATTCCTTATATGTTTTCAAATGTTAAAACACATGCTTATATGTTAAATAAGAGTTTGTCACTAATTCACTCATCAAAATGTTATTTTAAAAGAAATAATACATGAAATTCATATAGGAAGAATCTTCACATTCTTAGGACCTTGGGCTGTCAACTTGTTAGATTTCACAAACTAAGCAGGAAAGGCTGGGTCATCATTTACATGGAAAAACCTCAAGGAAAAACACAGTTGCATTAGGTGTGGGTGACTCCATATTTGGCACTCTCTCCTTTTATTCATTACTGATCCAACACCCTATATGAAGTTTCAGTAGGTCAGGGAATAATTCTTTACTTCCTGACCTAAAATGTGGTTAGTTTGACTGTGGATCATGTACAGTTAAAGAGCTACTTAACACACACAACCTCAGAAGCTGTAGCATTGCCGTGAATGTTTATCCTTTAGATAGAATGGCTCTACATAAATACAAATCATTTGTTTTTAAAATAGCAGTGTAGCAAATGAGCCTATGTACTGTTTACTCTACTTTCATTTGTTACCTGGTCATGAACTGGATTTTAATAAGAAGGGTTATTGTAGTAAAAATTTTGCCTAGCTAGTCATGCAGAGTGACTGTTCTGTGTCCTCCTTTAAAATTGCTGGGCTGAACAAAAAGCGATATAATTTATCTTCTAAATGTCCAGATTAAAAAATCCATTATTTTATTACTGGAGAAGATTCCAAAGCAAATAGACAAAAGGGGGCAATAAAATTTGATGAACTACATTCAGAGAGCTATATTCTATGTAAAGATGTATCAATAGAAATTCTATTCTTGGAATTTTAATAACAATGTTTCAGTCTATGCATCCCTAAAACAAGACAGGTTTAAAATCCAATACTCTAAATGAAAGCCATATACCAAAGAAAGAAAGAAAAATAACCTAACAACATAATGTTAACAAAAGATATAATCCTAGAGGACAAGATTCTGTTCTAATTACATCAGCGTAAATCTGAAGTAATTCAAATGGACTCAAGAAACGATTCCATTTTTACACCAATGTCAGAGCAGAGTTTGGTCTAGATTATTTAGAAAACATTCTTTGGAGCCAATGCTGGTCCCACGAGTCAAAATCAAAACCGGAAGTAGAGGACAACTGTATTATATTTTCTTTAAAATGCCCTTCTATCTTTGTTACTACTAACACCTTACGTTGGTAAAACCAAAATAATTTTTAAAATTATATTTGTGCTGTTTGTTTACTTTTTACCCATCATGCACCCTAATAGTAGTTCCAGTAGACCAAATTAGAACCCTTCCACTGGTCTCCTCTTGATTTCTCTTATAGGACCATTAGCCCCCAGAACCCTTCAAGCAATACATTTGTTGCACTGCACCAAAACCTAATTGATTATCTGGAACCAACATGAACCATCTTCAACTGGATTCAACTGCATTCTACACTGATCACTTTCCTTTTCTGTTTATAATTGTTTTCACTTTTTCAGTCTGTTCTCATGTACCCCCAAAACACTGTTTTGTCTGGGTTTCCAACACTACAAGTAATATTTAAATTTAGAAATAAACTGTTTTAATTGGGGCTTTTTTGTTTTTATGAAAGCATATACAGTAGTCTAACCCAGAACTCAATCCTGCATGTTCAATTACAGCTTCAGAGGGCCAGATTTTGTCACTCTCATACTGCCTTCAGTGAAACTAATCACAGAACGAGGCGCTCCTACGCATGAGTAAGAGCAATAGGATCTGGCCTTAAAGAGTATTCTATGCTGGGACTGGTGGGGGGATTTTGTAAAGAAAAATGCCATGACAGGGACTGGTGAAGTATAATGGACAGTAGGACTTGCTACACATTCCCTGCACTCCTCCTAGTCTCTTAGAACATGGTCAACTAGAATGGTCAACAGTAATAACCATCTCCCCATGCTACACCATGCAGCCAGCCAGATTATGGCAGCACCTGGACTGGTATGGCCATAATGTGCCCTAAGCATTGTACCACATATGAAAATTAATCTCAAATTTTGCTACGTGCAATCAAACAATCGAAAAAAACTGAAAATTGAAAATTTATTATCAAGGGCAAAAATCAATGTTTTTGTCTTTCCCCTTTCACATCCGCTTAATAATTTCTCATGTGCTGTGACTGACTGGGTATAGAAAGTAAATTGCAGACAGTAGTGGATACAGTAGACCCAAAATGCCACTCTTTAAAAAATCCTAAATTGTTATGGTCTTCAAACCGGGAGTGTTGGCCATAGAAAAGAGCTGCATTTAAAAACCACCACCACATCATAAAGATATAGAGGTACAGATAATATTTTTGTAAGAGCTACGATTAAATTAACAAAATATTCTTCATTGTAGCAGCCAGGCTCTGCATTTTGTTCTTCATGAAAACATCAGTATTACTTTATTTCTATTGCACTACATCTAAGAGATCAGAAACCAATGCCTCACTGTACTGTACGAACAAGTAACACGAACATATTCTCTGCCCATGAGCCCAATTCAAGAGAGCACTTAACCTCAGTGAAACCAATGGAAAAATGACTAAAGATAAGCACCTACATAAATCTTTATAGGATCAAGGTCTTGGCCTGCAAGTGTAATCTCCACTCCAGATTAAGTGAAAGCAGTTTTTAGTAAGCATGGAGACTCCACATTCAGTTTCTGCCTTCAGGACTTGTTCTACTCAGCCACATTTTGAAAACGTAACTTGTAGCTTCAGACACATGCACCCAAAGAGTCTGGAAGCGTATCATGCTTTTGAGCTTCAAAAACCAGGTGAAAGGGTGGAAATAACACCCTAACCTTCTTTTCCATGTAATATCTATTTTCTAAATTAAACAAGAGCATGAGCACATCAAAATTACACAAAAATATAAACCACAATAAATAAATAAACAAAAGGCAATCTAAAATGGAAAAACAACATTAACTTGCCATTTTCTATTTTGACTGTGCTGAAACCATCAATTTTATTATTATTGCAGTAGTTTCAAGTACAAGGCTGGATGGGGCCATTAAATCATATAGTCTGACCTTCTGTATATATCAGGCCATTTTCACCCAGTCCCCCCATATTAAGCCCAAAGACTTTAGTCTAACTAAACCATTTCAGTCCACAGGAAACTAAACCGTGTACACAAGGAGAGACCAAAGCGCCACCATGCCTGAGGCCCCTGCAATGGCAGAAAATTGCTTAGGTGAGATACGCCCAGATAATCCCATCAGGCGAACCATTCTCCATGCTGCAGAGGAAGGCAAAAAAGGTCCCTGCCAATCTGACCTAAAGGAAAACTCCTTTCCGAACCTAAATCTGGCAAATCAGTTAAACCCAGAGAACCTGAGCAAGAAACCGCAGCCAGGCATCTAAAAAGAGGATTCTTGTACAAGCTCAGAGCATCCCGTCCAGTGTCTCATCTCCAGCTATGGCCAACCTCTCATGCTTCAAAGTAAAGGGAAAAAAAGACACCCAGAACACATCTGGCCAGTTCTACTGTTGAGATAGATGAGTTTGTAGAGACACTCCCCAATTTATGCAAGCGTTCTGTTCCAGAACACCTTGCCTAACTCGAATTTTGCGTAAGTCAGAAACTTATCTCCGACCATTATGGGGGGAAAAAACCCTCCTATTTCTAGCTTACGGAACTTTTTCCGTAAGTTCGGATTTGCGTATGTCGGGTTTACGTAACTCGGGGAGCATCTGTATATGTTAGTAGTCAGTGTGGCCTTGGTGTAGTCACAGTTGGTCTCCAGGTCCAGAACTGGAGCCCTGTAATAGGGCTCCACTTACCACACTGGTGCTTCCTGCTGGCCTTCTTCGGCCATATCATCTGTGCTCCCTCCTTCTGGGGGCAAGTGTTGCAGTCCAACTGTCCCATCACTTCCACAGTGGGAACTGCAGCCAATTGTCTAGCCACTTCCCCATTGCCCCAGCATCCTCTTCACCCTTGCCTCAGGGCTTCAGCCTGAAAATCCCAGCAGACAGTAAGGAGCTCTTGTTTAACTACCCTGGTCCCTGCTAGCAGCACTGCTCTGTCCAGGGAACTAGCTTCCTTCTGCCTGCCAGGCACCCAGTTCTCCCTCCTTGAGCCCCAGGGAGTCACTCACCCTGCTCTGCCCTGTGGCTCTTCTTAGATGATTCTGCTGAGCCCTGATTGGCTGTTCCTCACAACCCCTCTCCTATTGGCTGCTTCCTGCACAGCCTCCCTAGGGCCCCTTGCATGTCAATATGGGGTGGACGCCCCATCACAAGTCCTAATCCTTACTGTTTCTTTAATTAATTGACATTCATGTAAACACCAGCTAAGATAATGTAATGCAACAAAGTAGGCTTGGAAAGCTTAGATTTTTATCAGTAAATGTCAGTAAACGTTGATTTCAAGACACACATGCAAACTGACAAAAATATACTTT
Source organism: Emys orbicularis (assembly GCF_028017835.1). Classification (NCBI taxonomy): domain Eukaryota; kingdom Metazoa; phylum Chordata; order Testudines; family Emydidae; genus Emys; species Emys orbicularis. The sequence goes on along the minus strand of NC_088686.1, from coordinate 88,689,363 downwards.
TATCAATAACAACCAAAATTTACAGATAGGAAAAGTCAGAAAAAACAGTACTTGAGAAATTATTAAAGTTTGATTTACGGATATTTACTTTGTATATTTTGATAGGTGTTATTGACCATTTGTTTTTTAATGGTTAGAAAGCTTTTAACTTTTGATTCACAATGTATAGTGTCATTACATAATTACTGTCTGACTCCATTATACTGTCAGACCCCTTATAATTTTCCACAACTGTGAAATTTTAAATTGATAAAACAGAAAAAACTACTTTAAAATAATTTCAACGGATAATATCAACCGTTATTTTAAAAAAAATCTAATTCTGCCAAACCTACATAAAAGCATTCTTCTACGAGATTTGCCATAATAGATCAGACCATTGGCCTACCAGGTCCAGAACCATGCCTTTGGCTAATGTTTTAGTTCAGAGGAAGGCACATAACCAACTGTGTAATGATGCACAGAGTCGGGGGGAATTCTTCTTAGACCACTGCAGTGATTATCTTATGCCTTGAAGCATGAGATTTGATTGTCTTTATCTTATCTTTCATAACTACAAATGCTACTGTTGGTCATAAAGTTATCCAAGCATTTTAAAAACTCAGCCACGATATTTGATTTGATGACCACCTGCAGCAACGACTACCACAAGTTTACTATGCATTCTGCATTTGGTCAGTAATTGGTTTTTAAAATTAGCCTTTTGTTTTCATGGAATAGGGTTAAAATAAGCATCTGATCAGTTTCACCACTGCCTTCATAATTCTGAACACCTTAGTCAAACCTTCCATGGGTCTACATTGAGATTTGGAGTACATATCACATAGAGGTGTAAGACAATAATGTAGCTTTCTCAGGCTACACAGATCTCTCTAACCTTCCTGACCAGATAGAGGATGTGGGATGCGGAATGGGCGGAGCCAAGACCCACTTGCCCACTCTCCATGCATTAGCCAGCACAGCAGTCATAATTTGTTGCTCGTAAAGGCCAGCAAGAAATTACTCCTCCACAATACCCCAGCTCCCGGAACAATGTAGTAGCAGTAGGGAACTGTGACATAGGGTACATCTACATTGCAGCAGAGAACATGCTTCCCAGCTCAGGCAGTCAGACACACATTAGCTCTGCTCAAGATAGTAGTGCACTTAAAATAGCAGCTAAAAATAGCAGTGAACCTGGGGGTATCACAGGTGACAGCTCAGGCTAGCTGTCTGAGTCAAGCCTGCCCAGATTGCCCGTGCTACCCCCAGCTACACTGCTATTTTTAGCGTGTGAGCTCAAGAAGAGTTGTCTGCTGTAGCTGGGAAGCACACCCACAGCTGCAGTGTAGATGCACCCTGAAGAGGTGCTTCTGAGACATAACACCTTCTGTGGCTGCTCTTGGGGTTATGCAGTTTAAGCAGCACCTCTTACTCAGACTCTCTTCTGCAGGATAAATAACCATATTATTTTGGATATTTCGATATGTAAAATATAGATTTTTTTCCCTTAAAAAAAAAAAAACAACAAAAAAACAAAAAAAAACTTTCTTCCCTTTTAAGATCTTTCAGTAACTAAGGAGTCTATCTGAAGAAATAATGTTGACTTTTTAGACAAAGGATCAGAGAAGAGGAAAAATATACTTTCAGACGATGCTCTCTTGCTGTTTGGTAACTATTTCTAGAGCCATATGAAATTCCTTTTTATATTATTATTAATTATTATTATTATCATCATCATTTTATTTTATTTTTTTTTACAATTTTTCATTTGGGAATTTCATCTTACTTTGTTTTATCTGTGGGGGGAAGGGTGGGCCCTGCCCCCAGGGTGGATGGGAGGTTCTGAGGAGGGGTTGCACAGCACATTCACCCCGCAGAGGCAGCTCCTGTAACATGGGGCTGCGCCAGGCTCCCTGCTCTGGGCATTGTAACCTGGCCAGCCCCACTCAAGGTTTGCCTGGCCAGCCCAAGATCATGATAGGGGGCGTGCCTGGCCAAACTTGAGCGACCATGAAACCCCGTGCACCAAATCACAACGCCCAGAGCAGGAACCCAAGCCCGTAGGCCAAGAGCTGCATGAGGGTTTTTTCCTTTTTATACGTTGGTTTTAATTTTATTTCACATTATTTCACATCTGCAAAAAAACATAGGGATTTAACTATTTCTCTCCATTCCTCTGATCACATATCCACACTTAGACTCTGCACTCCCTTCTACACAGCTGGTTATTCCTCCATTATACATCCTGGAGCTGAACAAGAAAGAAAAGAAAGAAAGAAATTACAACTGAAAATGAAATTGGACTCTCTCAAATGAACAAGTCACACCTACAGAAAATTAATTTCCAAAATGGGAGTTGTGTAATTTAAGCCTGCCTGGAACTTGTTCAAAGTTTATTCTGGTTACTAAGTTAGGCTCTAAGGAGAAAAAGACTGTTTATCCCACTCTTCAATGAATGTACAAAAGGGAGCCAACTGAAAAGCATACTTGTCAAAAGCAATTTAACTCACTGAAAGAATAGAGGTTTTTTTTTCCTGCACCAAACTATAAAATGCAGAACAACAGAGTGCAGCTCAATAAAATGAATACTTCCATAAGGAGTAAGCCTAGTTAGAAAGACCATTTTCTATGCCGTGGCTATTTAACAGGTAGCTTGCTAGTGAAATACCATAGCAACCACAAGGCCACTTGGTGCATATTCTGTCTTTGGGAAACAAAATACCTTCTTAAAGAAACAAGGACACTAGAAGATAATTTGAACACATTAAGTAATCCCACTAAAGCCAGTGAGCTCCAGGATTGGGCCCACAATAGCTGCTGTTTCCCTATTGAATTAGCATCCATGTAAAATCCATCCAGGATTTTGTAATACAATAGATTATGGATTGCAATATGTGCCAACCATCCTCCACATTCAAATTTCACCTTAAAACCCAGAATGCAGAAACTGTTAGACAGCCCAAAGCCATACTGCAGGTTTAGGAAGGAACTGAAGAACATGAGCTACAGCTGAACTTTCAAAGGGGATTTAGGTGGACAGACTGAAGTTACGCAAACCAGTAATAAGACACGATACCAAGACTTACCAAACCTATCATGGAATCTTTAGTAACCATAACTAGCCAGGACAGTTTTACATTTCACACATTTCCTCCGTCACACATACACACACACAGGGCCGGCTCTGGCTTTTTTGCCGCCCCAGGCAAAAAAGCCTCCGCCGCCCCCCCCCCGCGGGGGGGGGGCGGCCGGAGCCCGTGGGAGGGCGGCGACCCCCGGCGGGGGCTCCGCTCTCCCCCCGGCGGCCAGGGGGAGGGCGCCGGAGGGGAGGGCGGCCGGAGCCCTGGGAGGAGGGCGGCGAGCCCCGGCGGGGGCTCGGCTCTCCCCCCCCCCCGGCGGCCAGAGCGCCGGGGGCAGGGCGGCGAGCCCCGGCGGGGGCAGGGCGGCGAGCCCCGGCGGGGGCTCGGCTCTCCCCCCGGCGGTCGGCTCTCCCCCCGGCGGCCAGAGCGCCGGGGGCAGGGCGGCGAGCCCCGGCTGGGGCTCGGCTCTCCCCCTGGTGGCCAGAGCGCAGGGCGGCGAGCCCCGGCAGGGGCTCGCCGCTCTCCCCCCGGCAGCCGGGGGGAGGGCGCGGGGGGGAGGGCGGCCAGAGCGCCGGGGGGAGGGCGGCGAGCCCGGCTGTGGCCCCGCTCTCCCCGGCCGCCCGAGCGCCGCGCCGCCCCCCTCCAGGTGCCGCCCCAAGCACCAGCTTGGTTGCCTGGTGCCTGGAGCCGGCCCTGCACACACACACCCCTCTGAGGTAATTGCTCAACGGTAAAAGTAGTACCTACTGAAGCAACATCACCAGTTTTGACTGCAATCTGGAGCTCTGCCATCCAAATTCTAATCCAGCTCAACCCTTGCTCAGTATGAGATCTTTCAAGCTCAGAGACTGGCATGGTGTGACTGCCAGAAGGTGCACTGATCACATGGCATTGTTCCCAAGTCAGTGTCAAAGAAAAAAATTTCAAAATTTATACAACAGAACTTTATATTTGAATACAACCAAAATAGATCTGGAAACACAGGAGTTTCTTTTATTGAATCAGTCAACACTGTATATTTTAGTTCAGCACTTCCTCTCTATGGCCTGGTCTACACTACGAGTTTAGGTCGACTTTAGCCGCGTTAAATCAAATTTAGCCTGGACACGTTCACACGACGAAGCCCTTTCTTTCGACTTAAAGGGCCCTTTAAACCGGTTTCTTTACTCCACCTCCGACGAGGGGATTAGCGATAAAATCAGCCTTAGGGGGTCGGAATTGGGTTAGTGTGGACGGAATTCGACGTTATTGGCCTCCAGGAGCTATCCCACAGTGCTTCATTGTGACCGCTCTGGACAGCACTCTCAACTCAGATGCACTGGCCAGGTAGACAGGAAAAGCCCCGCGAACGTTTGAATTTCATTTCCTGTTTGCTGAGCGTGGAGAGACAGGTGACCACGCAGAGCTCATCAGCACAGGTAACCGTGATGGAGTCCCAGGATCGCAAAAGAGCTCCAGCATGGACAGAACGGGAGGTACGGGATCTGCTCGCCATATGGGGAGACGAATCAGTGCTGGCTGAACTCCGAAGCAGTAAACGAAATGGCAAAATATTAGAAAAGGTCTCCAAGGCCATGAAGGACAGAGGCCATAACAGGGACGCACAGCAGTGCCGCGTGAAAATTAAGGAGCTAAGGCAAGCCTACCACAAAGCCAGAGAAGCAAACGGAAGGTCCGGGGCTGAGCTGCAAACATGCCGCTTCTACGCGGAGCTGCATGCCATTCTAGGGGGTGCAGCCACCACTACCCCAACCGTGTGCTATGAGTCCCTCACTGGAGAAACACACAGGGAAGCGGGTTCGGGGTACGAGGAAGATGAGGATGAAGATAATGTAAATAGCTCACAGCAGCAAGCGGAGAAACCGGTTTCCCCAACAGCCAGGATATGTTTATCACCCTGGACCTGGAACCAGTAACTCCCGAACTCACCCAAGACCCTGTGGGCACACAGGGGACCTCTGGTGAGTGTACCTTTGTAAATATTACACATGGTTTAAAAGCAAGCGTGTTTAATGATTAATGATTAATTTGCCCTGGCAATCGCGGCCAGTACAGCTACTGGAAAAGTCTGTTAACGTGTATGGGGATGGAGCGGAAATCCTCCAGGGACATCTCCAGAAAGCTCTCCTTCATGTACTCCCAAAGCCTTTGCAAAAGGTTTCTGGGGAGGGCTGCCTTATCCCGTCCGCCATGGTAGGACACTTTACCACGCCAGGCCAGTAGCACGTAGTCTGGAATCATTGCATAACAAAGCATGGCAGCGTATGGTCCCGGTGTTTGCTGGCATGCAGACAACATCCATTCCTTATCGCTCTTTGTTATCCTCAGGAGAGTGATATCATTCACGGTCACCTGGTTGAAATGGGGTAATTTTATTAAGGGGACATTCAGAGGTGCCCCTTCCTGCTCTGCTGAACAGAAATATTCCCCGCTGTTAGCCACGCGGTGGGGGGGGAGGGGTGAAGTGATCATCCCAGAGAATTGGGTGTGTGGGGGAGGGGAATTAGTTGGGTTTGTGCTGCACGTTAACCCTGAAACCACAGCCCCTCCTTTTACATTGCAAACCCATTTTAAATGGCCAACCCAACGGGTGCTTGGTATGGTTAATGAGAGCAGTACTGTTTTAAACCATCCCCACATGTTAACAAGGTTAAAAAAGCCAAAAGACTGTGTCTTACCATGGCTGCCTGCAAGCTGAAATCTGTGGCCTGGCACTGCGTGAGTGATCTCTCACACCAAACCGGCAGGCCCTCAATATAAGAGGAAAAATGCGACCTTGTAACGAAAGCACATGTGCTGTGTGATGTGAACAGCAAAATTTAACGTGAAAGAGTGTACCCATTGTTCTCTAAAATGTATCTTTTTTAACCACCTCTCCCTTCTCCACCAACTGCAAATCTTTCTCCTTCACAGAGGCTAGTGAATATTCGAAAGTGGAAGCGAAGGACGCGTGATGAAATGTTTACAGAACTACAGACTGCCTCCCACGCTGACAGAGCACAGCAGAATGCGTGGAGGCTGTCAATTACTGATTATAGAAAAGCCCAATATGAGCGAGAGGAGAGGTGGCGTGCTGAATCGCGGGCTGAAGAGCAGAGGTTGCGTGCTGAATCGCGGGCTGAAGATGAGAGGTGGCGTCAGCTTGCACACAGAAGGCAAGAGTCGATGCTCCGGCTGCTGGAGCATCAAACTGATATGCTCCAGCGTATGGTTGAGCTGCAGGAAAGGCAGCAGGAGCAGAGACCGCCGCTACAGCCCCTGTGTAACCAACAGCCCTCCTCCCCAAGTCCCATTGCCTCCTCACCCAGACGCCCAAGAACACGGTGGGGGGGCCTCCGGCCACCCAGTCACTCCACCCTAGATGATTTCCCGAGCAATAAGTGTTAAAGTTTTAAACTGCAGTGTCCCCTTTTCCTTCCCTCCTCCCCCACCCATCCCGGGCTACCTTTGCAATTATCCCCCTAGTTGTGTGATGAATTAATAAAGAATGCATGAATGTGAAGTAACAATGACTTTATTGCCTCTGCAAGTGGTGCTTGAAGGGGGGAGGGTAGGGGAGGGTGGGGTGGTTGGTTTACAGGGAAGTAGAGTTAACCGGGTGCATGGGGGGGGGAGAGATTTCATCAAGGAGAAACAAACAGAAGTTTCACACCGTAGCCTGGCCAGTCACAAAACTAGTTTTCAAAGCTTCTCTGATGCGCACCGCATCCTGCTGTGCTCCTCTAACCGACCTGGTGTCTGGCTGCGCGTAATCAGCGGCCAGGCGATTTGCCTCTACCTCCCACCCCGCCATAAATGTCTCCCCCTTACTCTCACAGATATTGTGGAGCGCACAGCAAGCAGCAATAACAATGGGGATATTCTTTTCGCTAAGGTCTGAGCAAGTCAGTAAGCTGCGCCAGCGCGCTTTTAAACGCCCAAATGCACATTCCACCACCATTCGGCACTTGCTCAGCCTGTAGTTGAACAAGTCCTGACTCCTGTCCAGGCTGCCTGTGTACGGCTTCATGAGCCATGGCATTAAGGGGTAGGCTGGGTCCCCAAGGATCACGATAGGCATTTCAACATCCCTAACGGTTATTTTCTGGTCTGGGAAGAAAGTCCCTTCCTCCAACTTTCGAAACAGAACAGAGTGCCTGAAGACGCGAGCATCATGTACCCTTCCCGGCCAGCCCACGTTGATGTCGGTGAAACGTCCCTTGTGATCCACCAGGGCTTGCAGCAGCATTGAAAAGTACCCCTTGCGGTTTATGTACTCGGTGGCTTGGTGCTCCGGTGCCAAAATAGAGATATGGGTTCCATCTATCGCCCCACCACAGTTTGGGAATCCCATTGCAGCAAAGCCATCCACTATGTCCTGCACGTTTCCCAGAGTCACTACCCTTGATATCACCAGGTCTCTCATTGCCCTGGCAACTTGGATCACAGCAGCCCCCACAGTAGATTTGCCCACTCCAAATTGATTCCCGACTGACCGGTAGCTGTCTGGCGTTGCAAGCTTCCACAGGGCTATCGCCACTCGCTTCTCAACTGTGAGGGCTGCTCTCATCCTGGTATTCTGGCGCTTCAGGGCAGGGGAAAGCAAGTCACAAAGTTCCATGAAAGTGCCCTTATGCATGCGAAAGTTTCGCAGCCACTGGGAATCGTCCCACACCTGCAGCACGATGCGGTCCCACCAGTCTGTGCTTGTTTCCCGGGCCCAGAATTGGCGTTCCACGGCATCAACCTGCCCCAGGAACACCATGATTTCCACATTGCTGGGGCCTGCGACTTGGTCTAGGTCCATGTCCATTTCCTCATCACTCTCGTCGCCGCGCTGCAATCGCCTCCTCCTCGGCTGGTCCTGGTTTTGCTTTGGCATGTCCTGGCTCTGCATATACTCCAGGACAATGCGCGTGGTGTTCATAGTGCTCATAATTGCCGCGGTGATCTGAGCGGGCTCCATGATCCCAGTGCTAGCTATGGCGTCTGGTCTGAAAAAAGGCGCGAAACTAGTATCTGAAGGACCAGGGGAAGGAGGGAGGGAGGGAGGGAGGGAGGGGCGAGTGACGACATGGCGTACAGGTACAGGGAATTAAAATCAAGAAAGGTGGCTGTGCATCAGGGAGAAATACAAACAACTGTCACACAGAATGCCCCCCCCCCCCAGAGATTGAACTCCTAAGCCTGGGTTTAGCAGGCCGTTGATTTGACGGAGGGAGGGGGGAAGGAAATGAATACAGAACAAATCTATTTTTTACATCTTAAGACGACGGTGCAGCATGACTGATAGCCCTCGGCATTTTCTGGGTGCTTGGCAGCAAATACTGGGCGCTTGGCAGTTAGCCTTCAGGCCTATTGCACGATCTGATACCCACTGCAGTATGATGATGACTGATACCAATCATAATATACTATCTACTGCCAAAAGGCAAGGGGTTGCTGCTGTGTAGCAATGTAGCCCCACGTCTGCCAGCCCCATGTCTGCCAGCACCCAGATCGCCCTCGGCCTCTTCTGGGTGCTTAGCAGAAAATACTGGGCGCTTGGCAGAAAATAGTATACTACGACTGATAGCCATCATTGTCAAGACAGTTCGATAGGACAGAGCATGTCTGCCCAGGTGCCAATGATTGATAGCCACTGCTGTACGACGAGGACGGTTACCAGTCGTAATAAACCATCTACTGCCAAAAGGCAAAAGGTAAGGGGCTGGTGCAATGCAGCCCTACGGCTGCCAGCCCCACAGCTACCAGCACCCAGATCGCCGATGAAGGCTACCAGTCATGCTGCACCGTCTACCGCCAAAAGGCAGTTAGCTGCTGCTGCTGTGTAGCAATGCAGTCCCACGTCTGCCGGCACCCGGATGACATATGGTGACGGTGAGCTGAGCTGAGCGGGCTCCATGCTTGCCGTGGTATGTTGTCTGCACAGGTAACCCAGGTAAAAAGGCGCAAATCTATTGTCTGCTGTTGCTGTGACGGAGGGGGAGGGGCCTGACGACATGTACCCAGAACCCCCCGCGGCACTGTTTTGCATCATTCGGGCATTGCGATCTCAACCCATAATTCCAATGGGCGCCGGAGACTGCGGGAACTGTGGGATAGCTACCCATAGTGCAATGCGCCGGAAGTCGACGCTAGCCTCGGTACTGTGGACGCGGTCCGCCGACGTAATGCACTTAGAGCATTTTATGTGGGGACACACACAATTGGCTGTATACAACCGATTTCTATAAAACCGGCTTCTATTAATTCGATCTAATGTCGTAGTGTAGACATACCCTAAGTCTGCTACAATGTACAATTTACATAGCACTTATTGAATCAACTTTTGAGAAAGTCAGATTCAAACATTGTACTATCTTGAAAATTACATGTATAGTTAAGTTTTCTAGTCATATTTTAATTTATAGAAATATTACTAAATTATAAATACATACAGAAAGAAGTTCCAGTCAACCTTCCCCCATTTCCACTTTATAGCTTCCTAACACACTGCTTTATTAACAATATCTCAAGGCTAAAGAAAAAAAATTATACCTATCCTCCCATTGCAACAAAAGGAAAAAGTCAAGATAAATAATATTGCTACCATGGCAGACACCAATTATTTCCTATTTTTGATCAAAGAAAAGCTTCCAAAGCTTTTAACTCCATCTATGAATGTCACTGATTGACATTCTGCTTCTGTGCAACCTCATCAGTCGTCATGCTAACATTTTATTAAGATTCTTTTAAAAAATTAACTTTAAACTCTTGTGTAGTGTTACACAGCTGGCCACTACCATTAATTCCTAAGATGTATTTGCACTCATAAAGCTTAGCACATAGGCCATACATAACTGCAAGGTTTTGGGGTGTTTTGTTTTTTAAAAGATGAAACAAAATAGTCTGCTTTAACTAGGCCTATTTATGAGGGGGAAATGTTAGGTTTTTTTTAAAAAAATATTTCTTCCTGAATCCCATTCATTTCAACTGTTAAAAGAGTCATTTCATAAACGCTTGGACATGTATTAGGTTCACCGTCTCATCAAAATCTGACAAACCATCAGAGGCTCTTTATTAACAGCTATAGACAGAGGACCAAGAAATACAATTATAGTATTTACTGATTCTCTGATTTTTTTGGTCAAAACTCCACATTTAAAACAATTTCTCTCTCAAGTAGATTCTAATATGCGTGCTTCCCATCAGATATGCAGCAATGCTCTGAAAGTTTCGTTCATAACATAACAAGGGAAAAGCTCAAGACAGCGTGTTGAGGATGATCTGCTGCTAACCACCACAATGTTTAAATGAAATGTCAGATAACATTTTTAATCATTCTGAATGTAAAAGAATTTTCATTTACAATCCAACTCTCAGAATATATATTGTTTCAGTCCCCGTCTAGTATGTCATTGGAAGCAGTATTATCTGGTTTGTACAATATTAGTCAAGACTAAAAGCATAGAAAGAACCCATAACAATGCACAGCAATTGCTACTAAGGACATGACATCATTTCCTATTCTTAACCATCTACAACAGCGAAAATCCAGCTACTCAGGCAACCAATTGCTCCAGAGACTTGTACTGACACTGACAATAATGATTCACAGTACAGTGAGCCCATAATGTGAGAGAGAATCTTCAACAACCTTGACCCACATGTATAATGCGAACAGATACTTTAATTCCTCTTCTAGGCATGCTGTTTGAAATTCAAAAATGGTTGGAGGAGGGAGACTCATTTAATCTAAGCAGCACCACCAGCAATGTTCAGGACAAATTCAGCGTAGTTCAACAATGACTAGAAGAGCACATGAGCATAGTAACTGAAGGAGCAGCCTCTTCACAGTAAAAAATGGTTCCAATTTGTACTGCATTGCCATACAATCATATTTTTAGAGTAAATGCTACCACTGGGGAATCAGGAATTTGTGGGGTGGTTAAGATATCTTTATCTGCAAAATACAGCCTTATCTATTCTATTTTTCTAATGCACTGCCGTTTAGAAAGTTATGATCCATCAGAGAAAATACTGAACTATGAGAATAATTGCATCAGACAAGGCACAGAAATAACTTAATGTGCTTTATGAAAATAAAGTGTTACTGACCAGGACCCTGATCTAGCAAAGCTCTTCAGCATGTGCTTTTCCTTAAGCACCTGAATAGCTCCAATGAATTCAATGGGAGTGCTTACCTGATTAAAGCTGAACTCATACGGAAGTGCTTTGATGAATTGCGCCCTAGGATTTGATGGAGCTATGCTGATTTACACCATTTGAGGATATGTTGCCTTTACTCCCAAAGGGTATGGAGTCCACCAGGAGCATTCATATCATGATAGATATAATCAATGAAGACAATTTTTGAGTAAAGAATCAATAGTGCATCTTGAAGCCTCAGCATAACAGTAACTTTGAACCTAACAATTTACAAAGCATTTTACATACTTATTTACTGCGCTTGCCATTTATCCTCACCCCAGAGTTATTCTAAGCAGTTACCAGATCAGAGAAGACCTGTACTATTTCTGAAAGAAGACAAATGCTGCATGAAATCTACTGTGTTTTAAGGGAAAATCTAAGATTATAATTTAACACTAATTTTACATATAAAATGGCTGCTTTCAGACCAATTTGTCTTCTCTTGCTTTCCCCATAAAAGCAATGTTTGTAAGGGGAACAAAAGGAAAAGCTGAAAAGGGAAGGAGAGTTCCAAGGTGAAACCATGGGATTATTTAAAACAAGAATTCTCTGAATATATTGCCTCTGTACATCTATACAGCATGAATCTTGTGCTGTGCCTTGCAGGTCCTGGAACCATTTGGGGCCGGGTATATGCATTGCTAGTGGATCTGAGCATCCTCACCAAGACTGTAAGAGGCTCTTGTCCTTGGTCTTCTCCCAGAATCCTCTTTATCTGATCAAAATCTAGCTCTGGATACTAAAGAATAAGGGGGAGGAGGGAAGCATCTGTGTGGATCTGCAAAGTCAATATATTCAGATAACTAACTGCTGGTAAACAACCTTCATTTCTCCATCACAAATTCCCTTTTCTAATCCCAATGTAGGAGATTAGCAAATAATAGAAATACTCAGTTTCTCTGACGAGTATTAATTTAAAAGTTTTGAGGAACTGCCCTCCCAAATAATCATCTGATCTGGCTTCAATATCAAGAGATCAGTATTGAGAGGATGGAATTCCAGGTGTCAGCCTTACAAACCTCAGATCTCACACATTATGATGATGAGCCACAGAGGCAGCTGCAGCTCTAGTGGAATAAATTCTGAGTCATGAACCTTGATATTGAATCCAATCTGGTCATAACAGGCTGAGATATAGAAGCTGATTCTATTCAGGTACCCTCGTCCTTAGATATCACAGTGATGGGTGAAGTACAACTATACAGACAAACTTAGAACTGAGATTGTTTTCCCACTGTACTTCTCCCTATAAGTTACAAATAACTGGGATGACTTCCAAAAGACCTTTGATCTTTCCAGGTGGTAACTAATAGTTCTTTTAAATCCAAATCATGAAACTTGGCATCACTAGGAAGACTGGGGGAAAGAAAAACACGCTTGTAAATTGCCTGAGTCAAATAGAATTCCAAGCCTAATTTTGGCAAGTATTTCAGAGGAGGATGTAAAGTTATTTTGCCCTTGATGGAGACTCTAAATGAAGGATCAGCCATAAGAAATTTTAACATGACTGAAATCAGACAAACCTGAGATGTTAACATGTTTCCTCTTCAGTGCGTAATTCTTAACAGATGGTTGCTGGATTCTAACACCAACTTCATTTCATAAGAGAACTCAAAGTCATCCTCAATCATAAATTCATATTCCAAACCACTAAGTACAGACTGTCCCACTTGGACAAGAGATCTAGGGACACCAACAGAAACAAACCTACATACTGCACCAGCCTGAAGCTTTTTCATGGCTTGGGGCTTCATTGTTAATACAATGAGTTGCAATAACCTGGCCTAGAGGCCAGGAATGTGTGGATCACTGTGGCCAAATCTGTGGCTGGCAGACAGAATCTCCTGGATCCTCAGAGACAGAAGTAGGCATTTTTTGCCACTTTGATATTTGACCACCAGTAACACTGGGGCTCCTTTCACTTGTCATTTCATCAGTTAGGATAAATTTGACTTTGTGTGTGCCTCAAAGGAATTTTGATAGGCACAAGTGAAACAGGGGCATATAGGTATGTGCACATCATGCATTGTTGAGCAGTCATTCATATTAGTCATCAATCACCAATATTAGGATCATCTGGAGTCCTTTCTGTTGTTGTAAGAACTATTCTAAGAAATTATTGTGCATCTGGGACTATTTCATGATCTTCCATTTTCTACCTATTTTACTTATACATAACTTCAGAACACAATAAGAACTATAGTAAATTTTACTACCACATCTTTATCTTGTTCAAATGTGCAAAGAGAACAATTGTCTATGCATTAAAATGCATAAAATGCTAAACGTCACTGAGCAGCGGACAGAGCAGAGTCCATGTCAATTGACTCAGGCTCATGCTAAGAGGATAAAAATAGCAGTGTAGATGTTCCCGTTTGGGCTGGAGTCCCGGGCTCTGAAACCCAGCAAGGGGGGTGGGGAGGGAGGTATCTCAAACTTCAGGTTCCAGCCCAAGCGGAAACTTCTATACTGCTACTTTTAGTCCTCTAGAATGAGTCTGAATCAGTTGCCCTGGACTCTGATTTATTGTAGGCCTGAGACCTGATCAGCCCCCACCCAACTCACCCCACCCCATATTAAACCAGCCTTGGATGCCCTAGATTTTCTCAGGGAACATTACTGCCACTGGTTTTTTTTCCCAGTGTAGACTTACCCTAAGGGCTTACCTGGCATGCCTGGCTGACAAGATCCTCATACACCTCTGTTCAGGACCCTCAGTCACAAACCCTCTCCTGGCATTAGGCACCTAAGCCGGCTGTTTAGGTAGCCCAATGCCCTAGCAGCTGAAACTGTCTCCTGCTCTTAATACCTCTCTCATGATCGTCCTATGTTACCCTGTACTCCCAACTGTTGAGGTAAGGCTCTGAGCTGCTCATCACCTGTGGGGCGGCGTCAGGGCCTAGGTAACATTGTAAAAATGCAGGGGCCTCAGGGATTAGATAGCAGCTGAGTGGCAGTTTGAAAATGTCAGTTGCCCTTAAATGATGGACTTAGGCATCTAAATATCTTTGAGAAACTGAGCCTATGTGTCTTAGAACATTAGGAATGTGTGTCAATAAGAAAAAAACACCACAAAACCAAGCAAGGCTCAGAACAAGCTGTAAAATCAGGTACCTTGGTATTTAATCTACAGACATGGAAAGGTGGTTATAATTTGGTTTTTACAAGTCTCTTACTATATATTGCACTCCTACGAAGGCATTGCTTGCTGACCCTAAAAATAAATATTTAATATAATTTTAAAGTTCAGTTCACAAGATAACATTCAGTGACCCAGACTGTCACCTCTCCCAGATGTGCAGGTTCCTGTCACCTGAAGTATCATAATAAGTCTTAGATAACTTGATTTAACTATGCCCTAGTGACTCTCAGTGACCTCCTGAGCTTTTTAAATCATGCCAATTAGATTGTGGAGATTCGGCTTAATTTTTTTTATGGAAGAAAAGTGTTCTGTAGTGGCCAATTATACCCTGACATATATTTTTTCCTTTTGTTAGAATATGGCATTTGCTGAAAATTTTCCATCTCCCTTGAAAACAGAAAAGACATTTTTTAATCTGATCATTTGCCAGCACTGTTCCCATGTCTCTATGCAAGCTACTGTATCATTACTGCTTTGTAAAGTTAACTTCAGGTACACTAGGGGACATATTCTTGGAATCCAGCATGTGGGGGACTACAGCAACAGAACAATGACAGACCTGTGCAGTACTCTCTCTCTGTTGGACCACATTGATTTTTGGTTCCACTGAAAGTGGAGTTTATGGATCACATAGGGAGTCTTAGAAACCTTTTTACTAGTTTAGAAAAATACTGCCATGTCCTGAGAGACAGAAACGATGGTAGAAAACTTAGGAAAGTAATTGTTTCCTATTTAAACTGTCAATGTTATATCACCTACTCAACCCTCCCACCAATGATGAGCAAGGCAAGTGCAGCAGAAGCAACATGCTAAATAACTCGCTTCCAATCCAGGGTCAGTCCCCAATGGCTGAAATTGCTGGGATTGAGCTTTTAGGACACATGTGCATAGGTCGGGTTCTGGCAAAGTGAATCAAATCAACCAGTAATCCCAGCTAATACAAAGAAATCTAATAAAAAAAATGATAGGGTGGTTATACAACCAATCTGACCAAAGTGATAAGAGGCTTAAATCACAGAAGAGGAGCTTAGGGCTTGTCATAATTTTGATGTGAAATTTAAAATAAAACTTTATCACTGGCATTTGCCGAAGGAAACATACCATTTACACTACGTGAGATTTCTGTAAACCTTGCAAAGAAAAACCAGTGGTTTCATGAGTCACTGAACTTTTCACTTCCAGGTGTCAGCCTCTTTCTGCACCCTTGTTTGACGTTTTTCCAAGATGAAAAAATTGGCAGGAGAAAGGCATATCAGCAAGTTCAACTCTTTCTTACTGGTACCTTCCTCCAGGTGATAAGCAGTCAGTTAAACCTTAGCAGATGGTTTCTTAGGGTTCAGAAGCATGTAAACCTCACAAAGTGGGTTTGTTGTTTGACCCAGTATGGCTGTTCTTATGTTTTTTCTTTTCTCCCCCATCATATGGGCTGGGTTTAAAGTCACAAAGAACCCATGCAATTGGAGCAATTTTATCAAATTTATCAATTTTAATGTAATTTCGTTTAATTTATTTCCTGTAATTTATTATAGAAATTATAAAAAAAAAATTAAAAAAACGGAGTTCCTTTGTTATGACTGATCACGTTATATGGGCTTTGATACTGCAGCTCCCTGAGTGGCTAAGCTTATCCCATGTTTTCAACAGGATTTAGAAGCCTTTTAATTTCATTCTCTTAGGGGCAAGGCTGAATTTTATGACCTCTCTCTGAATCAGTCAGAAACCAAAAATCATCAGCCACAGCAGTAACACGGAGTAACTTTTTTGTGATGTTTACGGCTCTAGTGTTTTACAGGGGTAAATAGTTCTGCCTATCACCCTCACTCCTACACCATCTGGGGGAAGAGCAAGTTAAGATTGCCTACCAGAGACTGGACTTTAACTAAAAGTCCCACAAAATTGTACTTGAAACCTTGGGGATACTATAAAAGAGATGGCAGATTCTATTGTATATTTCTTCTGCGTGGATTAATTACCTTCATCTGACACAAATCACGCACCATACGTTCTATTAGACTAAAATGTGCTGGGGTTTTATTTTTCTTGTTTCTCTGATGTTTTAATTACAGCAACAAAATTACAAGAGGCAAAACAACAGCCTGAAGGTATAGATGCAGCAAACAACTAACATATACTAATGCATAAATATGCAAGAGCACACGTGTAGCTGTGGCATGTGTTCATGTTCTATAAACAAGCAACTATGTGATCACGCCTAGACACTCTTCTTTAACACTCACCACTTTCTGGCACCTTCATATGTCCTTCATACATGTCCCCCAAAACTTTTCTTTCCCCCCTGCCACAAGATAACTTCATTATAATATAGTCTAGTGACTAAACACTGCCATTAGTTAAATGAAACCGAGAGAACCTCAGTCACTCAGCATAGGTAAGCAAGGGCAGAATTTTGTTTTCTATAGGGAAACATACGTCATAGGGTGCTGTAGTTAGATAAATTCAAATAGGCTGAAGTTCTTTAAAAGAGAATATGCAATTACACAACCATGTGGTACATAATTCTCCCACTCAGATAAATATTAAAGTTTTAAACTCATACTTACATCTCTGTTTACACATTGCCATTCAAACTAACCATGGTGTTTAATATTAAAGGGGCTAGAATCAGAATGCAGAGGAACACGAAAACAGCACTGGATATTTAAGCTAAAATTAATCTCAACTCTTTAGGTAAATTTAGCTCATTTTTATACAGCTGCAGCCAAAGTATGTATAATCCCTATTTCACCACGTATTGAGAACTTTGTACTGTAGCTCACTTATGCTTCGGAAGTACTAAACCCTGCAGGGCAAAAGCCTTTTTATTATTTTCATGTCCTACATCTCTCCATGCTCAGGCTATAATGCTAGTCCACAATTATTGCATGGTAATCCCATAGGCAAGCCTGGCTAGCAGTATGCAGATTAGAGAGTAGATCATGGATTTACAGAAGGGTGCAAAGAAGGCACAGAGCACAAGCAGCCTTTCCTATTTCTGTGTGTCCCTGAACTGGCATTAGACTGACTCTCTCCAATGCCACTTGTGGCACTAGAAACCCAAAAGGAGGGTATGGGGCAGGGCCATCTCCTCAGCTCTGGCCCCTTCCCCACCAGCAAACTGGGCTGAGCTGACATATGCAAGTATACCTTGTCCTCTGCTGAATGCTACAGCAGTAATCAATGCTGTGTGATCTCCCCAGAACACTCAAAGTTCCTGCGTCAGATTTTATTCTCAGTTATATCCATGTAATTCTGTGTAAATTAATGAATTTACTCCAGATTTAAATCAGTGTGATTTGAGCAGAATGTAGCCACATATGTCTGACACTTGCACAATACATCCATATTGCACAGTACATCCTAGGCATAAACCATTCTGCCTGCTGCAGAGGTCAGCCCCTCTGTTTTTAGGACTCTCCATGCTATCGCACACGTACTCACTTTCTAACATATCTATCCATGAATAAGAAAGTAGTAATCAGAGACTGCTGAGCTACAATGGCATCTCAGTAAGGCCCAATTCCAAAAAAAGTATTTTGACAACACAAAGCAAACACATTATTCAAGATCAAAATCTGAATTATATGTTACTATATTGTATACATTATGCATATAAAGTATGTTGCATGTGTATATGCACATCACGATAGACTACTCCTGCAATTATCTGACTCAGTTACATGTCTGTTTAATCCTGCCTCAGAAGAGTTTTCGAATGATTTTTCTCTTCTACACTGACTGGGTGGTGGTTAAATGACTGCAAGGGCAATATGTGTTCTCCACTTTTCAAGAACTAACTCATTTTTAATACCGTGCAATCGTATTCTACTATGCCCCGCCTCACAAAAACCATCTGTGATGAGACACAACTGACACACAGTAAAACAAAATTCCCCTAAGGTTTAAATGTACTCCGAATCAAGAATATCAAACACTATCATCTGACACTGCTGTGGCTTTAACAACATTAACACAGTTTGTCCCCTGTAGCTCCAAATGGTTTAACAGATGATAGCCTGTCTGTCTACTGGCCAAAATATCTCCTACTGCGATGTTTATATTTATGGCACTGCCAGCTCTCACGCTAGTTATTAGATATTTTTCTTTTTTTCCCCAACACAGCAAAACACTTTCAGATTATCTATATTACCAAAATAATAACTGAATTCATAAATGCTTTTCCAGAGAGAAAAATGCATTGATCAGTACAATCAAACCAAACTCATGAACAAGAAATCTAGCAAGCAAATTTTGTTAATGTTAGAAAATTTGGAATACTGGGAATGTAACGACATTACGTATGACTTTGATTCCCAGCATTAGCTCCAGCATTTTTTGGATTCTACAAGCCCTCTATAGATAGACCCTTGAAACCAATAAAAGGTAGCAAGTTCTATTGAATTGTGCACCACTATAAATTCCGAATTTATTTATGGTAAATTAAAAAAAACTATAATTTCTCTCACTAGGATATCCACATGAGAGGGAGCTTCATTTTCATGAGGCGTGCAGGAACATCTAATACTACCCTTCAATATAACATAAGCAATGGTTCTGATCTTCTCTATTCCTTCCTCACCCACAAGTCCCACTAAATCAAGCAGAATTTTAGATGCCCAGGGAATACAGGATCAGGAACAACATAATGCAAAACACTTCCATCTAAAACCACTGGTAATGCTAAGCAATCAGCAAATCTAGGAGGCTTTATAAAAGAAGGGTTGAGGAGTTCTGTAATGTGAAGCCAGTGTGGGGAATTTTCATTCCTCAGAATGAACCATATGTCATGGCCAAACAAATGGTCCTAAATTTTCATTTTAATCTAATCCAAATTAACAGGGAAAAAAAGCCTATTAATGATGCCTGTGTATTCCAATTAGAATGATGGTGTTATGCCGGTGGGCTAGCTCTCCAGCTCAGGAAGGATCGATGCCCCCACCAGAATCTGTTTCAGTACCTTGCCTCAAGTAACAACGTAATGGTTAAACAAAAACTGAGGCTAAAGTTCTCCACCCCACGTGGGTTACAATTCCCAGAGGCTTTTCCCTGAGTGTTCTCTCAGGGACCAAGGAACACTCACAGGAGCCTTTTTAATTCCCTTCAGTTTTCTAGCTCAACTGAGCTCTTGCTATCCTTTATAAGGACGTGGTGCTCTTCAGGTTCTCGACAGCCTCAGTGGGGAGGCAACTGATCAGTCACAGGAGGAGCTGGGCCAGTCTCCCCTTAAAGGGGCTGGTCACTCTCTGACAGACAGACCACAGCTCATGCAGTGGTCAAGCAACAAAGAAATACACCACCACATAGGAATCAGGATCATGGTCCTGACTTCAACACCTATACTTCCACCTAAGGGCAAAAGGGTCCCAATCCAAAACTTACTGAACTCAGTGGCAATACTTCTACTCCCAATGGGAACAATAATCAGTCCTATGGAGAGGTATGGAGACAATGTACTGAAATTTCCTCATTTGCATTTATAAAACAGATAGCGTTCCAGATAACTTATTTTATAATTCAATTAAAATGTAGGAGACATTGCTGGGGAAAACAATTAAAATTCCTCAACAAAGAGAATAATGATTAAAATGTTTTCGAAATCAAGGGGTATAACACACTATGTCAGATACAGTTCGTGAGGATTTATATTGATTAGATTCCTATGTAGGGCGAGATATAGCTTTCTTTTTTCATTTCCAAGTTAGTTCATTACAAGATGCTGTGAATTTCAAAACAGATACAACTGAGCATTACATTTTTTTTGTTCAATAGAGAAAAAGCAATTCCACTCACCTTGCACTGACATTCATTTGTACCCAAACGCTTACTGTGAGAGGAGGGTTCATTCTACTTCAACATTTGTTGCCTGCTGCCCATTAAGGAATATCCAATAATACCAATACTAAAAAACAACTGATAGAACCTTTTACCCCTCCATACAAACAAACACAAACACACAGATCAAGGTGAGCTACTGCTTTATCACTGTAGTTGCAACACACAAGCAAAACACTCCAACCAACCCACGCAAAGTATGTAGCTCCCTGCACATACAAAAGCTGTACATTTTCTTCACACAAACCAATGTTCAGTGACTTTTTATGTAGCATATCACTGACAGAAAACACAAAGACAGCAAGGGGCTAATTACTAAAAGGTATGCTAGGATGTTGTGCCCATTTTGTAGTCAAGCAAGAAATGGCCTACTAAAAAGGGAGATGTGACCATGTTTTACTCAAATTTGATATTAACACCTGTACAGAAAAATCATTATAGGAAAACCACACACATAGTAGCAGTGCATTGATTCCTGTGGGAAAGAAAGACTGGAAACTGTGCCTTGCATTCCATTACAAACTGAAGGCACTTCAAAACGTTGCTGACCTTTTCACAATAGCATTGATTCAGCTAGCAGGACTGAAAAGCCAAGAAGCAAATAAAGTCACCTAAGGGTAACGGGTTAAAGCCAGCTGCAGAACAGAGTAGAAAGCTTGACCTTCAAAGGTTCATATGTCATCAGCCCCCAAACCAAATGGAGGAGAGTGTTTATCACCAGTGCAGGTTCCTTCATAAAGCAGTGTGCATTCTGCTGAAAAACAATCTGTACACATCAACTTTGCATATCTAAGGCGAGTGCCTTTCTGCTCCATGTCAGCCCTAAGGTTTGTCACTTGGATGAAGAAGGACTAAAAGCCAGTTTAAAAGCCATGGACCTGATTCTCTCCTCTCACACTGGTTTTACATTGGGCCTGATTCTCCACTGCCTGCCACTTTGTTTATTCACATACATCTATACAAAGCATGTGTAAAATGCTGCTATATCAGAACAGTAATGATTTACAGCCACTTTGTATAAGTGTTAATGACCACACAAGGGGCAGGGCAATGGAGAATCAGACCTATATATCAGTGTAATATTCAGGATTTACCATAGTTTATGGAATAGCAGAATCGGGCACCGTACAGTATTACATTACTCCAGGAAATTAAGGTGGGTGAAGCTATTTAGAACCCATGCAGAAGGACTCTGCTGCCAAGGAGACCTCAGAGGTTGGTCTCTGCAAAACACAGGAGAAGGATAAATGTAGGCAAGCCAGGGTTGTGGTGACTGAACAATGCTGATCCATGCAGGCCAAGTCGGCAAATGAAGGAAGCAGCAATCTGTACCCAATACTTCCCCACAACTTGGGGAAGTTACATATGCTATGCTAAATGAGCCTGTGACTAGCTTTCAGTTTGAGTATTAGTATTCAGTGCCCTAGCTCCATGACAGTTATACAAACACAGCTCTTTTACTTGGCTTTTCCTCACTTTCTCAGGATTATGCCCTTAAGGCCTGATCCAAAGTCTATTGAAGCCAATGGAAAGGATCCTATTGCCTTCAATGAGATTTGGATCAGGTCCTCACAGACCAATCCTGCAAAGCACTAGACACTCTTTGCTTCCACTGCCTTCAATGCAAGATCAGTCTCTTAGACATGTAACTGGCTACATAAATCCAACATAAGCACCACTGGCATTCACAAAACCCCCTGCTCAGCAGCTGCTTAACACTATAGGCACAAAGTCCCTATGTGCCTCAGATTCCACCAATAAAGTCTAAATTTCTACCAGGGGGTGTGGCTCGCTCATGGACTCTTGGTTGAAATATAGCAATGTAATATACCTGGGAATTAAGCCTTCAGCACCTACAAGATTCCAACTAGTATTAAATGCTGCAGTTTGTCTCCTCAGCAACACAGATTACCGCAAGCACATCAAACTTGTTCTCCACTCCCTACACTGGCTTCACATACAATTTCAAATTAAGTTTAAGGCCTCGGTCCTTTTCTTCAAGGAGCTCCATAGTCTGGAACCAAGGTATCTAAAAAGCCCAGCTAAAGAGCTGGGAGGAAGACTGGGTTGGTAACTGCACTCAACTGGCACAACAGAACTCTCTACAATGAAGGCAAAGCTCATCTGTGCAGGAGACAGAGCTTTCTGAGGAGCTGGTCTGAGATGGTGAATGAACTTCCCCATGAACTAAAGAACCATCCCAAACCTCAACACATTCCATTCCAAGCACAAGGATCGTATCTTTGATTTCGCCTTCTCTAACAAACACATAGCAACCTATTTTTTTTTTATTCCAAAAACGTAAAACCCTATCAAAACAAGACACATGCTTTTCCCTCAGGGAAAGGGTGAAAGGACAAACAACTTGGTGACAGATGTTAGTCCCATTGCTTAGTACACTACTGGAAGGCACTCAAATACTACAGTGATGAGTTTGGTATGAGAACCTACAAAGATCAGAATCTGAGATGACACTTCACATTTACCTCTGAAGATGCTATTGCATGTATTTTACATCACGATTTCAGCAAGAAATACAACCAATGCATTCAGTTACAATCTCTGTTTAAAAACTTGCAGGGAAGAAATGACATCAGAATGAAGGAAACAAAACAAACAACATGAAGATATGAAGGAAAATTAGCCAAAAAAAAGTATAATTTTTTTTTGAATAAAAGGAGTGTGGTATATTAAAGCAAGAAAAGAAAAAAAAACAGCTTAATGAGAATAAATAGTAATGACAATAAGAACACATAAACCTGGCTTTCATTTAATATAGCTGATTTCATTCAAACAATCTCCCAGCACTTTTTAAAAACTAAATACAAAGATAAATTCACTTACCACTACTGAAATGCAGCTACCTCTATGGTTACAAGTTGCAGCCATAAAATGCACAGCCACGCTGCAGAAAAGTTTACGACTGGAAGTAGAAATAGTACTATATCCAACAGTAACATTAGGGAGAATTTTAGGTTGGCAAGATGTAATTAAACCATTCTGAATTTGACCACAATATCAAGGCATAGCATCACTATAATCATCAACCAAGTTAATAAATGGTGAGAATGAAAGAAATTTCTCAGGTAGAAATAAAAGGGAAAATTACAAAAGAAATAGTAGGTCAAAGTAGGAGACAAAAAGAGGTTAGAAAAATAAAGTAAAAAGGTAGCACATTAAACACAATGCTACCTGAAAACGATACTTTAGATAGAAAGGGAGTGTGGCAACTAACGAGCTATTGCAGGGTAGAATTGTAGCTTAGTGGACACATTTTTTATTAATGTTTTCAGTGGACTTGCTGACTCTATAAAAAAAAGGCACACTGATAAAAACACAGATAAATGTGTATCTTCCTAGGTACTGGACATGCTTACTCATAGATTCATAGAGTTTAAAGCCAGAGAGACCCATTAGATCATCTAGTCTGACCTCCTGTATATCACAGGCCATTAATTTCACCCAGTTATGCCTGTATTATTGTTTGACTAAGGCATTTCTTAGTCTTGACCTGAAGAGAAACCACTACTTTCCTTGGCAGATTGTTCCAATTTTTAATCTCCTTCACTGTTAAAAATACGTTTTCAATTGTCCTGCTTCTGCTAGCTATGCAAGCCTGGACTCTTACTGTGATTCTTTCTTCCATACACATGGTTCAGGCATTGGATGGCACCCCATTTTTAAAGATATTTAGGAACCTAAAGATTCACAGAAGCAGTTAGTGGGATTTTCAAAAGTGCTACTGAAAGGCTCTGTGCAGGCTACTCTTGTTCCAGGCACTTATGGATGCCAATAGATGTCTGGGAGTTGGGCACTATCTTCCATCTATTGGCATCCTTAGGTTCCTAGATACCTTTAAAAATCTGGCATTGGGGCAAGGTTTAGCCTACACAGAGCCTTTCAATAGATCCCTCTGACAAGTAACTAACAAAACTTGATTTTTTTTTCCATTTAAAGAGGGATTATCCATATAAAATTCAATACGGTTTTCTATATATACAAATGTAAGTCCCTTGCCTTTGTGTTATTAACACCTAGTTCAGATTAGTAAATGTGGGCGGGGGGGGGGAACTTATGTCTTACTATGTTTGCTGTTTGTTTTACTTTTCTGCACTTCATTCAGCTGATTTATTTCTAGGCTCTCTGTGGTGGCCATCACCTTAAGAATCTGAGCACAATAATAAATTTAGTTTCACAACACCCCAGTGCGGCAGGGAAGGATATTTTTAACATGCCCATTTTGCAGATGGGAAACGAAGATAGAGAGAGAGAGATCTTAATACATGACTTGCTCAGGGTCCCACAGGAAGTCTAGCAGAACCAGGAACACTACCCAGATATCCAAAGACCCAGTTCAGTGCTTTCCTTCCCTAGTTGAACACTTAAATTAAACTGGCGAGTTTCACTTTTATTTATAGTCAATTTCAATGTCTCTCAATGCTTTGATACTTCAGTTCACAACATTGCAACGGAATGCTTTCATTTAAAACAAAATGTTTTTCATTTTTTGTTTAAACTTTTAATTAAAATGTTGAGAAAAATATTAAATAACTAAAGAATTAGGCAATTAATGTACGACTGGAAAAGGAAAAATTGGGTTTTTTTAAACTAAAACATTAATCTCTTGCAAAATCTATGTTATGAAATTTTTTTTACTTGAGAGAGAGAGAGAGAGAATGGCATATATCTAGTGATTGTTGTACACCTGTGTAACTCCACTGATATCTATGGCATTACTCCTTGTTTACATCATACGATTCAGGCTCAATGTCTCTTTAAATGAGTGCATTATGGTGGTTTGAATTTAATGCAGACATGCCCCATACAAACAAAATGAAATTAGAGTCTGAGTTACTCCAGCATAAAATATATACGGTTTCAAAGAGTGAGACCAAGAAAGGGTGTAAAATATGCATGTTAAATTCCAAAAGGAGAATGCAGAAGTTACTGCAAAGTGCAGTCTTAGGCTACCAATAATTTTCATTCCAATAATTTCTGCAGTTTTATACACTATGCCTGTTACATGCACACTAGCTTTGAGTACCCAGAATCTTATCAAATGTGTCACATATTATGTCTTGCAGGGAAAATGTGTTACTATGAATCAATATTTGTCATAGGTTTAAAGAATCTAGATTTCTAGAACCATTTTTGTTTTTCATCTACTGAAAACAAAATGCATTCACATAATAAGGAAAAAGATGCAAGATTATATTTACTGCACCAGCTTCTGTCCTCAATTACAGTGATGCAAATACAGTGTAACTGAGGGCAAAAATCTGGCCCACTATATATGTTTTGTGCAGAATGAAACTTCTGGGACTGTTTGGAGACTAAGAATATTTTTCAGAATAGGACATGGTGTAACTTCTATATGTTAATAGGCCAGTCTCTGAATATAAGAAGATTCATGTTCCACATCAATGGTCCATTGCCAGGTGTAAATCCACTACCTAGATTTCTGCCTTCATGTTGATATGTGGCCATGTAAACCTTCTTCATTTTTTCCTTAGCTACTGATAGAACATGCACTCTGCCTATGCATATGAATTAATCTAATGACTAATAAATTGATTTCTACAATGCCGGGAAGATGCGAATTCAAGCTTGATGTTGTTACTCTACTGTAAGACACTTACAACATAATGTAAACCAGTGGTTCTCAAACTTTTGTACTGGTGACCCCTTTCACATAGGAAGCCTCTGAGTGCAACCCCCCTTATAAATTAAAAATACTTGTTAATATATTTAACACCATTATAAACGCTGGAGGCAAAGCGGGGTTTGGGGTGGAGGCTGACAGCTTGCAACCCCCCATGTAATAACCTCACGACCCCCTGAAGGATCCCGACCCCCAGTTTGAGAACCCCCGATGTAAACTAACAAATAACATATGCAAAGGTGGCATCTACAGAAATCCTTTTTGTATAGTTTCAGTACAGTATCTATGAAACATCTATAACCATTAAAATGTTGTTCTGCAAACAAAAGTTACTTGAATTATGATGATTCAACTGAAGGCGCATAATCAATGTTAAAAGTGAGATAACGCTGTGATTTAATGAGACATTGGAAAGTTTTTAACCTCAGGGCTGGAGGGAAAAAAAGTATTGGTAAATGCAGAAAAGCAAAACTGCCTTTATCATGAAGGAGCTGGATTAAAAATGATGCATTTGTAAAGACAAGGACCCTAAACCAAAATGCCAACATCCCAGAAGGTATTATGAATATCTATGTAGTAAACTCATTCCAAAGAATTGACTGGTTAGAAAGTTTTCATGAAAACAGTTTTCTGTTGCAAAAATGCCATAACAATGAAACAAATTTCTTGAAAATTTGTATTGATTTCACAAAATGTCCCAAAGAACAAACATTTCAAAAGGGAAAATAATAGTTTTCAATAATTTCATTTTGGAAAAAACTCGCTTCAAAACCAAATTGTAGTTTTGAAATTTATTTTGTTTTGTTTATTTTTATATTTAATGTTTACACTATTTCATGGCATGTCAGTAACTATAGTGCATAATATGGTACCAAAATTTTATTTACTATTGATTTTCAAAAATAAAACAAAACTAAAATTTCAATTACAAATGAAAATTTTCATTTCATGTTTCGTCTTCTAAAGAACAAAATTTAATTTCATTAAGTCTATTAAGCACATGTGCAGTCATGCCACGGATAATTTTAGAATTCTGCCACCATCTAATAAAAACCACTGGGTCCATGGATTTCACTTGTTTTTGTCTCTCTCTAAATTGACAAGAAGATACATAGCATAAAACGGTCACAAAACACTAGCATTTATAAGAAATGACCTTTCAAGCAGTGAAATATAATTAGCTATGCTCTCTGGAGTAATAATGTCCTTTACAAAACAGGTGGTAGACTAGCAGCTAAAACTTTGATACTCTAATGAAAGAAAGGGACAGCTGAAGCAACTTTATCATGTGCTGACTGACATTCTCATTTCTTAAAGTTGTTTTAAAACGAGAGTTCTCAAAATGTATGTTCTTTGTACTTAGTGCCACTGAGATTGCCTGGATTTTCCTGTAGATATAGCTCCCAGAAATACTCGCATGGAGTGTATATCTATGCAAAGGGACAGCGCGACATACACCAGTTTAGTTCCTCTTTAGCCTATGCTGTGAGTTTACCATAGTGGTTATTAGCCTTGTTATATCCCTACGCACAAAGGTGAATTTCACCAATGACTCATTTGACCACTTGTCCAATAAGATTTTAAACAAGCTTATGTTCTAAACTGGTCTGTGGGATTAACATGGGAAATGGCATAAAATACTAGGGTGTTCCTTATATTGTCTGGTGAACAACAGTATGGGTGTTTGCCCTCTAGCTCTACACTACAAGCTAGTGGTCTGATTACTCTTCTCACCTACAAATACTCAAGTTAGCCCTTATTGACCCAGTACAAACAAAAATAGCAGCATAGCCATTCTAGCATGGGCAGCAACAGCAATGGCTTAGCTGTGCCAAGTACATACCCACTGGTTTCAGGAAGACATAATACTGCTATTTTTCTCCCATTGGTCAGCATGATTGACCAGCCTTGTGCTTTTAAATTAGGGGCTGCTACTATTCAATAGCCCATAAGATTTTGCTGTGTTTTTGTCCAGAACCTGATAAGCCTAGAGAAAGAAGATTATTTTTTGTAATAATAGGACTGATTGCACAGAAAGTAGGTTAAAGGGCAGCACAAGAGGAACCTGATTAACAAAACAGCTAGGAGTATGAAATCTTGTTTATAGCAAACTCCCAAAGTTACCACAGTGGAGAAATAATAGGAGGTTTAACACAAGTAAGATGTAATGGGAAAGGGAGATGTATCAGAACTAAACCACCAAATGACATTCAAAACACTCTGGTGAATCAGCCTGTGGATTAATTCTCTTTAGGAGAACAGACTGTTGTATTTCCCTGGCTCATTTATAAGAAGAACCAATGTACCCAATAAATAATCCACACAGTCATGTGAGAATACAGAGCGAATGTATAAATTACAGGTTCCTTTGTACTAGCTGTTTCTGAAAAAGAAGATAAAATAAAAAATTAATGGAGATATCTTATCTCCTAGAACTAGAAGAGACCTTGAAAGGTCATCGAGCCCAGCCTCTTGCCTTCACTAGCAGGACCAAGTACTGATTTTGCCCCAGATCCCTAAATGGCCCCCTCAAGGATTGAACTCGCAACCCTGGGTTTAGCAGGCCAATGCTCAAACCACTGAGCTATCCCTCCCCACGACATCCATAGATGTCCCTAGCCTCTGTTTGTCAGAGGATGGAGATGGATGGCAGGAGAGAGATCATTTGATCATTGCCTGTTAGGTCCACTCCCTCTGGGGCACCTGGCATTGGCCACTGTCGGTACACAGGATACTGGGCTAGATGGACCTTTGGTCTGACCCGGTACGGCCATTCTTATGTTCTTATGTTATGTTCTTATGGGCCAAGATGAAGGGCCACTCTAGTTCGAATCTGTCTCCCGGGCTTTCTTACAATGGGCCATCAAAATTACAGAAGGAGTTTAGAATTAACTGGGGTAAATCTGAACACACATTGCAAATTCCATAGCAAGGTGGTTGCAGGATGACAGTAATACACCAGGATGTCTGTTCACAATTACCATTCATGTTCATAAATACAGGGTGAAATTTACCTAGGCACCACTCAAAGTCCTAAAGAACAGACTATGCACTTTGGAGGGTAGGGTCTGAAATGAAAGGGAGAATTTGCTTGTTTATATATTATTTAATTATGGGTGGATTGTATAATGCTGTATGGATAGAGCTTTGGATGAGTGTCGTTTTGTTTTAGAAATCTAAGTAAATAATTCAACAGGCTACTTAGTTTACTTACAGTAGAGAGGGGAGGGAGAGAGAGAACCAGTAATTTAACCCCCTTTTCTGCTTTATATCCTCTTTAACCCTCCTTTATAAATAAAGTTCACTTTTCAAGCCTTTATAATTAATGATGTTGGTGCAATTAGAATTTTTTTTAAATTGCTTGATCAACGTTATGTAATATTGATACTATGGTAGTGGCCCAAGGTCCCAGTCAGAATTCAGGCCTCACTAAGCTAAGTACCATACAAAAAGCTTGAGTTAATAGTCTAAGAGGAAGGTACTATGAAACTTTTCTTAGGCCTGGACTATACTTAAAACATAGGTCAACATAGCTACAGCACTCAGGTGTGTAAAAAGTCCACACCCCTGAGCAACACAATTATGTCTACCTAATCTCTGGTGTAGATGCATCTAGGTCAATGGAAGAATGCTTTCATTAACCTCGCTACCACCACTTGAGGAAGTGGTGTTCCTACAACAACAGAAAAAAACACTTCCATTGCTGTAGGCTGTCTATACACTACTGGGTTATGCCGGCATAGCTACGGTGCCATAGCTATGCCACTATAGTCCATATAATGTATAAATGACCTAAGTATGGAAGAGGGTCAATTAGCTTTTAGAGATTGGGAAACTTTGCTCTAGAGTCTAGACCAATGGTTCTCAAGCAGGGATACACATACCCCTGGGGGCATATCAACTCATCCAGTTCAATGTTTCTCAACCTGGGGGTCATGAGCCCCTGGGGGGGGCTCAGCCTGGGCAGTGGAGCTCAGGCTTCATTCTCCTGAAAGGGGTACAGTAGCCTAGAAAGGTTGAGAACCACTGCTCTAGACCATACTCCCTTTCATAATATAACAGGTGTTCAAAAAATAGTTCTCCTAGGGCTATTGAAGGACTTCAATGGGCACTGGATCATCAAATTGATTTATCCTATGCAAAAAAATGATCAGCTTCTTCTTGGCAATTAATAAAATGCAGAAAGTAAGGGTACATCTTTATAGACATCCGATCACCTCTGATGATGCATGTAATTCTAAAGCACAGGATGTTTTTTTTTGACTGAGGGAAGGGAAAAAATTGCACAACTTCAGCAGAAGCTTTTTATTGCAATTCTGATGGGGTTTTTTAATCTATGGCAATGGCTGTAATCCATTTCAAATGTTCACTGTTAAGCATAAGAACGTATGGCTGCAAGGTTGAATTTCTTTGGAACAATAATTATTTATGACACTTTATTACAACAACTCCAAAACATATGGTTACCTTATTAGAAATTAAAATTCATTTTCATATAAATCTCAGCATGATATTACACCAAAATAACTGAAGTAACTCCAGGGGACAGCAAATAATTTCAGTTAAACTGTTCTAGGGCTTGGCAGTTGCAATATGAAATTTAAACCGATTCACTTGTAAACACAAAAGCTATTTTTGATCACACAAATAATCCATCTACAGGCAAGCACAGGCACAAATGTTACCATTTTCCTACAAGTTTCTGAGCCTGCATAATTTATTTCTTACTCACAAGGTATCATTAATTTGTTTAATGTTTTCCTTTCCAAACCTGTTTTCCAATTAGCGACTGCACTTGCTCCGCCTTTCCAATGTGTCATTCATACATCTTAAAACCACAAGAGACCATTGTGATCGTCTAGTCTGACCTGCACATTGCAAGCCACAGAACTTCACCCACCCACCACTCCTGTAATAAACCCCTAACCTCTGGCTGACTTACTGATATCCTCACATTATGATTTAAATACTTCAAGTTACAGAAACTCCACCATTTATTCTAGTTCAAACCAGCAGGGTGCTCAGTGCCGCATGTCACATAGGAAGGCGTAAAAATGCAAGGGTCTCTGCTGATCTGACCTGGGTGGGAAATTCCTTCCCAACTCCAAATAGGGTGATCAGTTAGACCCTGAGCATGGTGGCAAGACCCACCAGCCAGACGCTTAGGAAAGAATTCATAGTAGTAAGCCAGAGCTCTCCCCTTCTACTGCCCCATTAGATTGCTGATATTTAGAAAAATCTGACTCCTACACAACAAGTTTCATGCTCAACATCAAGCAGATGGAAGTCTCATTGTAATAAAGGCTGATTACTTACAACTGCATAAGGCTGACTGAATAATGGCAAGCTGTAGCTTGTGATCCATTTATAAAAGACAGGTTTGACATTATCCAGTGATTAAGATGACCACAAGAGTGAAAATATACAATGTTGTTGTAGCTGTGTTGGGCACAGGATATTCGAGAGACGAGGTGGGTGAGGTAATATCTTTTATTAGACCAACTTCTGGTGAGAGACATAAGCTTTCAAGTTTAGTTTTATCCCACAGGAGTGAATTTCAGCTATGAAGAATAGAACTGCATCTTCAAATTGGCACTGTCAAATAGTTTGGAACTAAAGTGTAGGTTTGACTTTAATTAAAAAAGAAAAGGAAGGTTTACAAAACCCAAATGTTTGAGACACCTTTTTTAAAGTCTCAGTGAAAAGAGTGATTTTTAATTTAAACATCCCCCACGGTGTTATGAACCAAAACAACACTTGATTTGTTCTTTGAAATGAGAATGTGAAAATATGTACAGAAAGTGAAACAAAGGCCTGGTCTACACTAGGAGCTTATATCGAATTTAGCGCCGTTACATCGAATTAACCCTGCACCCGTCCACACCAGGAAGCTACTTAGTTCGAAATAGAGCTCTTTTAAATTCGACTTCTGTAATCCTCGAAAACGAGAGGAGTAGCGCTAAATTCGAAATGGCAATATCGAATTAGGCTAGGTGTGGATGGAAATCGACGGTAATAGCTCCGGGAGCTATCCCACAGTGCACCACTCTGTTGACGCTCTGGACAGCACTTCGAGCTCGGATGCTCTGACCAGCCACACAGGAAAAGCCCCGGGAAAATTTGAATTCCTTTTCCTGTCTGGCCAGTTTGAATCTCATTTTCTGTTTGGACAGCGTGGAGAGCTCAGCAGCACTAGCAACGATGCAGAGCTCTCCAGCAGAGTTGGCCGTGCAATCTAATAGAAAGAGGGCCCCAGCATGGACTGATCGGGAGGTGTTGGATCTCATCGCTGTCTGGGGCGATGAGTCCGTGCTTTCAGAGCTGCGCTCCAAAAGAAGGAATGCAAAGATCTATGAGAAGATCTCTAAAGCCATGGCAGAGAGAGGATACAGCCGGGATGCAACGCAGTGCCGCGTGAAAATCAAGGAGCTGAGACAAGGCTACCAAAAAACCAAAGAGGCAAACCGACGCTCCGGATCCCAGCCCCACACATCACGTTTCTACGAGGCACTGCATTCCATCCTAGGTGCGGCCGCCACCACTACCCCACCAGTGACCGTGGACTCCGAGGATGGGATATTGTCCACGACCGGTTCCTCCTCGGAAATGTTAGGTGACGGGGAAGATGAGGAAGGAGATGAGGAGGACGAGGCAGTCGACAGCGCTTGCACCGCTGATTTCAACGACAGCCAGGAGCTCTTCATCACCCTTACCGAGATCCCCTACCAACCGTCCACAGCCCTTACCCCGGACACCGAATCAGGGGAAGGATCAAGCAGTGAGTGCTTTAAACATCTAAACATTTCATTTTAACATAAGTGGAATATTTATATTGTTAAGAATGGGCTTTTCAGTCACTCAGTTAAACATAGAAACTTTTATTTATAACAAAACAGGAATAATAACTATTTCAGTAATTTGTTGTTCATGATTTATTTGGCTTAGTAAACTTTTTACTACTAACTATGTATAGAAAATCAAGTACTGTCCGGATATTCATGATTAGTCCACAACACGGCCCCTCCACTCTGTAGTCCGTTATGCTCAACTTAAAGGAAAAGGCGGTCAATGTGCCCGGGAATGGACAGACAGTCCTCCTGGGATAGCTCCGCATAGCTCTCCTGGAGGTACCGCTCCAGCATGCGCACGAGGTTCAACGGCAGGGCAATCTTGTTTGGTCCCCCGTGGTAGCACACGTTCCCACGCCATGAGTCCATGAGGTAGTCGGGGATCAGTGCGCGGCACAGCATGGCGGCATATGGCCCAGGCCTCTGCATGCATTCACGCAGCATCCTTCCCCTCTCGGTCTCCGAGATCCTCATGAGGGTTATGTCACACATGACGCCCTGCTTTAAATTAGGGAGGGGAATGTTAGTATTTGGACTGCTTTACAGCCACGCGGTGGAGGCGGCAGAGGGGCAGCATACAGGGATCTTTCCCGGGGACAGCCGCGAGGTGGTGGGACAGGGGCAGAGCTCATGCTTCCCTGATTGCTGCCAGCAGAGAGTGGCCTTGCATTCAGTGCGAAAGGAGCCCAGTGCTACTATTACATGTTTAAGCTGCCACAAGTCTACGGCTTACCATGTTTGCCCGCAGCAGAAGTAGAGGTGTCCTGCAACGCTTCTCTGATCGCAACTGCAGGACCCCAGACACATAAGGCGAGGGCCGAAAATTCGACCTTGTCCTGAGTGCGCATGTGAAAGGTGCAGTGCATGGTGTTGTTCACAGAGAAAGACTATGCTCTTTGTTAGCAACTTCATTTATCTGTCTCAGGAATTTACTCCCTTTTTCCCATTCCCACAGACACATCTGCGACTGTCTCCCAACCCAGCCTGGCATCACACTCCCAGAGGCTAGCGCAGATTAGAAGAAGGAAGAGAAAAACTCGTGAAGACATGTTTTATGAACTTATGGAGTGCTCACGAGAGCAGGCAGCCCAGACGACACAGTGGAGGGAGAACTTGTCACAAATGCACAGAGCAGTCATGGAACGGGAGGAGAGGTGGCGCCAGGAGGACCAGCAGGCTACTCAAACCCTGCTTGGACTAATGAGGGAGCAAACGGAGACGCTCCGGCGCCTAGTGGATGTTCTGCAAGACCGGAGGCAGGAGGACAGAGCACTGCTGCTGTCTATCTCTAACCGCCCTCCCCCGCCACCAAGTCCCACACCCCCCTCACCAAAAGTACAAAGAAGGAGGGGCGGCAAGGTCCGTTAAAACTGTCAGTCGGCCACTGCACACTGCTGCAGCAATGGAAGGCTCTCGTTCCAAAGTTTGAAAAGTCCTTTCCTACCCATCTCACACTAGCCCATGTGCAAGTTTCCTTCCCCCCCCCCCCCTTTTCATGTGCGGTTCGTAATAAAACATCGGTTTCTGTTAAGTACTGTTTCCGAGAGTGTCTTTTGGAGGGGATTCTGTCTGAAGGGGGGGAAGGGGTTTGTTACTTGGACAGGACAGTCACCTGTAGCAGGCTACAGAGGCGGGGGCAGGTCCAGCATCAGGACACATACACAGCACAGTCACCAGTTACCCTGGTCAGTCTGGGAGGCGGTTTTCTTGTTCTGGGGTGCGAGGGGGATTGATCTGTGACTTTGTGTCGGGGGAGGGCAGTTAGAGATCCTATGCCGCGGTCCTTATCCTGGATCACAGAGCCACGCAGCAGGGGATCTGTTACCCTCCGCCCCCTGCCAGAAAGTCACTTGGCCGACACATACATCCAGTCCCGCCCAGGACTGCTGGCAGGCTGCGTTGAAACAACCAATGCAGCACTGCGGAGCCTGTCATTCCCGGACTTACTTTAGAAGCATCATTTGCATCAAAACAGTAAGCCCGCCCCCCGCCACAGTCTGCGTCCCCGGTTTAAAACATTCCCGCGAAAACAGTAAAAAAGAGAACCTTGTTCATTAACAGAACAGAACAGATTTTATTTGTTGGGAAGGTGGGGAAGGGGGTATGTAACTTGGAAGGATAGTCAACAGTAACTGGGTAAAGAAACGGGGGCAGGTTCAGCATCTGTGTCCACAAAGTAAAAAGTCACTGGAGACCCTGTTCAGTCAGGAACCTGGCTTTCAAAGCCTCCCTGATGCACAGTGCGTCCCGCTGTGATCTTCTAATCGCCCTGCTGTCTGGCTGGACGTAATCAGAAGCCAGGCTATTTGCCTCAACCTCCCACCCCGACATATAGGTCTCCCCCTTGCTCTCACACAAATTGTGGAGCACACAGCAAGCAGCTATCACAATGGGGATATTGGTCTCGCTGAGATCACAGCGAGTGAGTAGGCTTCTCCATCTGCCCTTGAGACGGCCAAAAGCACACTCCACCACCATTCTGCACTTGCTGAGCCGGTAGTTGAATAGTTCTTTCCCTGAGTCCAGTGCGCCAGTGTAGGGCTTCATGAGCCAGGGCATTAGCGGGTATGCAGGGTCCCCGAGGATGACTGTAGGCATCTCCACATCCCCAACAGTTACTTTGTGGTCCGGGAAGTAAATACCTTCCTGCAGCCGTCTACACAGACCAGAGTTCCTGAACACCCTAGCGTCATGAACCTTGCCAGGCCATCCAACGTAGATATTGGTAAAACGTCCCCGATGGTCCACCAGTGCTTGCAGCACCATTGAAAAGTAGCCCTTCCGGTTGATGTACTGGCTGGCCTGGTGGTCCGGTCCCAGGATAGGGATGTGAGTCCCATCTATAGCCCCACCGCAGTTTGGGAATCCCATCTCGGCAAAGCCATCTCTGATGAGCTCCACGTTTCCCAGGGTCACTACCTTAGATAGCAGTAGCTTGACGATTGCCCTGGCTACTTGCATAACAGCAACCCCCACGGTAGACTTGCCCACGCCAAACTGGTTAGCGACGGACCGGTAGCTGTCTGGCGTTGCGAGCTTCCAGAGGGCTATGGCCACTCGCTTCTGGACAGTCAGGGCTGCCCGCATCCGGGTGTCCTTTCGCTTCAGGGCAGGGGACAGCAACTCACACAGTTCGAGGAAAGTCCCCTTCCGCATGCGAAAGTTGCGCAGCCACTGGGATTCATCCCAGACCTGCAGCACTATGCGGTCCCACCATTCCGTGCTGGTTTCACGGGCCCAGAATCGCCGTTCAACAGTATCAACAAGACCCAGTGACAGCGAGATGTCCTGGGCGCTGGGTCTCATGTTCTCAGAGAGGTCGGAGCTAGTGTCCGACTTCATGCCGTCACGGTAGTGCCGTAGCCTCCTCTCATGATTGATCTGCAGCTGCCTCTGGTACAGGTGGAGGAGAAGCTGCGAGGCGTTGAGAACTGCCACAACTGCAGCGATGGTCGCAGCGGGATCCATGCTCGCACTGCTGTGGCGTCCGCGCTGTCAGTAATCAGAAAAGCGCGCGAAATTATTTCCCGCCGGCGCTTTCAGGGAGGGAGGGAGGGAGGGAGGGCTTGAGTGACGGACGGATGACGACAGGCGCCCAAAAGCACCCTCGACACATTTTTTTACCCAGAAGGCATTTGGGGCTCGACCCAGAATTCCAAAGGGCAGGGGGGACTGCGGGAACTGTGGGATAGCTGCCCACAGTGCACCGCTTCCAATGTCGACGCTTGCCCCGTTAGTGTGGACTCACAAAGTCTCACAAAGTCGAATTACTGTCCTTAGTGTGGACACACACGTTCGACTTAGTAATATCGATTCCACATAGTCGAATTAACTAAAATCGAAGTACTCTCGTAGTGTAGACAAGGCCAAAGAAGACAAGATGAAAGCAGTGCATAAAAGTATACAATGGATTTAGGCCCTCATTCTACAAAGACTTGCACATATGCTTAACTTTACTCACTATGAGTAACTTCATTGTCTACTCATGGTGGGTAAAGTTAAGTTTTTGCAGGATCCAAGACCATATATGTTGCAAGGTAAATGGGATTTTTAAAACCATAGAAGTTCTCCTAAGTCAACTTATCAGTAATGAGGATTTTTTAAAATATAATGTTTATTTTCAGTGTGCTTTCATAAATACATTTTGAGGTAGAGGAGAATCTGGGGTGTGATTTATTATGGAATAAACTGTATGCTGGCTACAGAAAATATTAACATCTAGTATGGAATGCTTTTGTGAAGAGAAGACGACAAACAGAAGGATAATCATTAAAAATTGATCCAGAAGTCAAGCCAATGGACATCAGCCAAAAATACAGTCATACATCACTGCCATGCAAAAGGTTTAAGTGATACCATATAACATTAATGTTATCTCCGGAGCCACAATGTAATGAAACTGTATCCATTACAATGAAAACATTATATAGAGGAAGAAAAAAAGCAGCAATAGATTTTATTTATTTTGTGTAGCAGGAAATGTGTCCAGTTGTGGAAACTCAGCAGATTTTTAATTGACTTCTATCCTTTGGGCCCTATTCAGCACTCCTTATTCATTCCTTATTCAACTAAAACTCATAGTGATGTCAACGGGAGCTTTGTCTGAGTACGCACAACATAATAGTGGCTCATGTTCAGCAAGTACTTAATCAAAGGATTAAGTTTGACCTAAGAAAGAGAGGGTGGTTTTCTAATTCTACCTGCAACAGATACTGTGCAGTGTCACACAGAGCATTTTGTTGTTGCTGCATACTACACAACAGGGTTACCTAAAATGAAAATTGAAAACGTTTTTAAAAATGCAGACATCCGCACCTCCATTTCTAAGCAGTCTTAATTATATTGTATTTACTTCCTTTTGATGGTAATAACTCCTTAGTAATTAGAAAACACTTTCTTTCCCATACAACTGTTTTCTTTGGTTTTCCCTTATGTACACATTGTAAATTTTGCCAGGCTCCTCAACTCTGGAACTGATTCTCCTCCTCCTTCTGAAGAAATCAAACCTGCTGACTTTCATGACATGCCACAAGAGCCATATTTAAAGGATGGCAGAAGACATTTCTTGAATTACTGAAATTTCAACAAAAAATTTTAACGACAATTTGTGAGGGTTTTTTAAAAATGCTATTTTCTAGGGCTGTCAAGAGATTAAAAAATTAATCACATGATAAAAAATGTATTGTGATTAATCGCACTGTTAAACAATAATAAAATGCCTTTTATTTAAATATTTTTGGATGTTTTCTACGTTTTCAAATATATTGATTTCAATTACAACACAGAATACAAAATGTACAGTGTTCTCTTTATATTTATTTCAGATACAAATATTTGCACTGTAAAAAACAAAAGAAATAGTATTTTAATTCACCTAATATAAGTACTGTGGTGCAATCTCCTTATCAAGAAAGTTGAACTTACAAATGTAGAATTATGTAAAAAAAAAACTGCACTCAAAAATAAAACAATGTAAAACTTCAGAGCCTACAAGACCACTCAGTCCTATTTCTTGTTCACCCAATCACTCAGACAAACAAGTTTGTTTATATTTGCAGGAGATAATGCTGCCTGCTTCTTCTTCACAATGTCACCTGAAAGAGAGAACAATTCACATGGCACTGTTGTAGCCGGCTTCGCAAGATATTTACATGCCAGATGCGCAAAAGATTCATATGTCCATTCATGCTTCAACCACCATTCCAGAGGACATGCGTCCATGCTGACGACAGGTTCTGCTCGATAACAATCCAAAGCAGTGCAGACCGATCCATGTTCATTTTCATCCTCTGAGTCATAGGTCACCAGCATAGGTTGATTTTCTTTTTTGGTGGTTTGGGTTCTGTAGTTTCCGCATTGGAGTGTTGCTCTTTTAAGACTTCTGAAAGCATGTTTCACATCTCGTCCCTCTCAAATTTTGGAAGGCACTTCAGATTTTTAAATCTTTGGTTGAATGCTGTAGCATTTTTAGAAATCTCACATTGCTACCTTCTTTGCATTTTGTGAAATCTGCAGTGAAAATGTTTTTGAAACGAACAACATGTGCTGAGTCATCATCCGAGACTGCTATAACATGAAATATATGGCAGAATGCAGGTAAAACAGCCGGAGACATACAATTCTCCCCCAAGGAGTTCAGTCACAAATTTAATTAACACGTCATTTTATTAATGAGCGTCATCAGCATGGAAGCATGTCCTCTGGAATGGTGGCCAAAGCATGAAGGAGCTTATGGATGTTTAGCATATCTGGCATGTAAATACCTTGCAATGCCTGCTACAAAAGTCCAATGTGAATGCCTGTTCTCACTTTCTGGTGACATTGTAAATGAGAAGCGGGCAGCATTATCTCCAATAAATGTAAACAAACTTGTTTGTCTTATCGATTGGCTGAACAAGAAGTAGGGCTGAGTGGACTTGTAGGCTCTAAAGTTTTGCCCTTTGTTTTTGTTTTTTTGGAGTGCAGTTATGTAACAAAAAAAATCGATACAGGTGAAACCGCGTTATATCGAACTTGCTTTGATCCACCGGGAGTGCGCAGCCCCGCCCCCCCCGGAGCGCTGCTTTACCGCGTTATATCCGAATTTGTGTTATATCGAGTCGCGTTATATCGGGGTAGAGGTGTATTTGTAAGTTGCACTTTCACAAAGAGATTGCACTACAGTACCTGCATGAGGTGAACTGAAAAATACTCTCTCTTTTATCATTTTATAGTGCAAATATTTGTAATAAAAATAATAAAGTGAGCAGTGTACCATTTGTATTCTGTGTTGTAATAGAAATCAATAGATTTGAAAATGTAGAAAAACATCCAAAAATATTAAACAATAGAATACCAATTGAAATTTATTAAACAGTGTGATTAAAACTGCGATTAATCGCGATTGAAAAAAATTAATCGCAATTAAAAAAATTAGTTAATCGCATGAGTTATCTGTGATTAATCAACAGCCCTACTATTTTGCAACCAGCTAATACATATATTTTTACTGCATATTCTGGGGATAAGTGGAGGTATCCGAGGATTGAAATCTGGTGAAAGTGAGGTATTTACAATGTATTTATTTTGCTGGAAAGAGTTGTTTGGTTATATCTGATATGAGGAGGTTCAGCCGCTGGATTTTCTATGGCTACATCTACACTTACAGCAGCTTGTAAGAGCACAGGCACTCCACGTGTAGCTACATATGGCAGCGAAAGGCTCCGGCAGCGAGGAAAGGCTCCAGAAGAAGGGAGCTCCCTGTTTCCTCCCCGCTTCCAGAACCTTTTCCCATTGCCTGCCCCATGCCAGAACTTTTCACTGCCGCAGGGAACGGCTCCATCAGTGAACAGGCAGCGCAACACTACACTGAAAATAGTAGTGTAGACATGGGAGACCCTGCTTCGGCGCATCAAGAGTTGTGTAGGGTATATATACACACCCTCGGGGTTTAAGCATGTAGAGCACTCTAGTCTACGCTACTCACCTAAGCCATGTCTCACTATCTACGCTGCTATTTATACCTGTGCTAGCTGGGCAGACAGTATCTATAATCTACATGCCACCATAAGTGTAGATGGAGCCTATATGGTACCATTCATTTTTCTAAAGAAGTCTTAAGGGAGCATACAGCCCAGAATAGTTTGTTCTTTCACACCAAAAAGAAAAGAAATGTGGGTCAAGTTGGAAAAATGACTGCTACAATGGCATCTCAAGAATCCATGTTTATGGTATCTCAGGGCCAGGTCCTGATATCCTTAGTCCCACTGAAGAAGTACTATCTGACTACTCCCAGGGTCAGACACTACTCTGTAAGAGTAAAGGTATACGAATCTGTTCCTCAGTGAGCTCTATATCAAACGTGCCCAGTTTACAAGTAAATAGATGGGGGAGGCATGCAACTGCCAGCTCTGCAATCTGGAATTTCAGAGTCAAGTTGGATTCTCTCCCTCCTGCATATCACAAAGGCTTTGCAGGCCAAGTTATCCATCAGTTATAACTGTGCAAACCCATTGTTCTTCAAACTCTGACTGCAGAAGCACCTATGCAACCTCAATGCTTTCAAACAACAGTAACAGTTCTGTTGATGACACATGAGCTGGAATATAATCCAGCTCGCTCTCTTTTAGCACTGCAGGCACTGAAGGGCTAACAGGAATTTTTTTAAAAAAAGCAGTAAAAACCGTTTTGTGTCTTTGTCATCAGACCTGACACCGAATACATACATAAGAATTTGATTTGAGGAAGAATGTTTACACAAGACAGGTGTAAGGAAGGGGTGCATCCTGTCTCCTTTTTTGTTTATGCTAGTCATTGACTGTGGATTAAAACAATGCGACAGTGATACATATGGCCTAAAATGGAACAATTCAAGGCTATTTGATCTAGACTTTGCTGATGACATCGCTCTTATCAATGAAGATGCCAAAGGACTACAAAAATGAACAAACCAAGTAATGGAGAAGATAGGTTTGAGATACAATACAAAGAAATGTAAAGTCATGTTAATGGGGACTATAGGGACAGAAATCAAAATTGAAGAAGAGAAACTGGAGAAGGTGGACAATTTTACGTATCTTGGAAGTACCATCAGCCAAGATGGTATTACTTCTGAAGAAACAAGAAGAAGAATCGGGAAGGCAAACGCTGCATTTGGAAGACTCAAAAATATCTGGCAACTCAAAAACATCTCCCTCAAGACAAAACTGAACATGTACAAAGCAATTGTTATTGCCATCACAACATATAGCAGTGAGACATGGCAACTTACCAAGAAAGATATGCCAAAGCGGGATGCATTTCATCACAAATGTCTGAGAAGAATATTGGGAATAAGAGATAGGAAGACGAATGAAGAAGTCAGAAAAATTACTGGACAAGGCACCCTCTCACAAATAATCTACAAAAGAAGACGTCAGTGGCTGGGACACATGCGGAGAATAGAAAAAGAACACTTACTAAATACTGCCCTTGAATAGAAGCCAGAAAATGCAAGAAGAAAGAGAAGACAACCGCAAATAACATGAAAACAAATAGTTCTGAATGACATCAAGCATCTCAACATGCAATGAAAAAATTTGGAGAGAAGGGCTGTCAAGGTTCCTTCCCCACTCTCAACTTTAGGGTAGAGATGTGGGGACCTGCATGTGAACCCCTAAGCTCAATTAACAGCTTAGATCTGGTCTGGCTGCCACCACTCCCAAGTACTGATTCCCTTCCCTGGGTAGCCTTGAGAGACTCCTTCACCAATTCCCTGGTGAACACCGATCCAAACCCTTTGGATCTTAAAACAAGGAGAAATTAACCATCCCCCCTCCTTTCTCCCACCAACTCCTGGTGGATCCAGAACCCACCCCCTTGGATCTAAAAACAAGGAAAAATCAATCAGGTTCTTAAAAACAAGACTTTTAATTAAAGAAATGAAAGGTAAAAGAAAACCCTCTGGGAGAGATTAGCATACCAGCTACTCTCACAGACAACAGATTCAAAACACAGAGGATGTTCCCCTGGACAAAAACTTAGTTACACAAATGAATACCCAATTTGATTATTCCCTAATTGCACAAGACAAGTTACAAAAGAAAATAAACATAAAGCTATTTATTCCCTTCACTAATACTCACTACTTGATAAGAGGCTGAATTCTGGAGCTTTCCCACTCCGGTCAAAAGTGAAACTGACTCAGACAAAGGGAATTTCCCTCCTTCCTTTTGAACCATCTTGTCCTCCCATTGGTTCCTCTGGTCAGGTGTCAGCTAGGCTAGGTGAACTTCTTAACCCTTTACAGGTAAAAGAGGCATTAACCCTTAACTATTTGTTTATGACAAGGGCAGTTGACAGGCAAGGATGGCAAATGTGGGTAGCCCAATGTGCAGCAAAGCATGGGATGGAATAAGGTCTAAGGTAAAGTTTACACAATTGATTTTAAAGATCAAATACATTTTAATCCTGTGTTAGGAATGCATCTCTCTGCCCTCTCTAATGCCCAAGGAAATGAGATTTTTCTTCTTCTCAATGGGAATTTTTTGTAATATACTTTAAATATGGCAAACATTGGGGTCCATCCATCTCCACACCCCAAGTTTGGGCTTGAAGCCAGAGCTGGCCAAAACTGGGCAGTACAATTGGCAGGGCTGCCGCAGAGCCCATACCTTGGAAGCCTGGGATCCCCAACCCCAGGGCAGTCCATGTGGGCCCTGGGGACAGAGGCACTGGAAAGCCAGGTTCCCCAGGAACCAGGCAGGTTTCCAACAGAAAATTCCCTGTTATTCAACAAAAATTTGTTGAACCTCAGATGTTTCTGCCACATTCTTTGGGTTCAA
The DNA here is from genome assembly GCF_028017835.1 of Emys orbicularis. NCBI lineage: Eukaryota > Metazoa > Chordata > Testudines > Emydidae > Emys > Emys orbicularis. Next base: position 88,646,347 of record NC_088686.1, on the reverse strand, counting down.
TGAACCAGGATTTTCCAAGAGAAATCATGCCTCACCAATCTACTAGAATTCTTTGAGAGGGTCAACAAGCATGTGAACCAAGGGGATCCAGTGGATATAGTGTACTTAGATTTTCTGAAAGCCTTTGACAAGGTCCCTCAGCAAAGGCTCTTACGCAAAGTAAACTGCTACGGGATAAGAGGGAAGGTGCTCTCATGGACTGGTAACTGTTTAAAAGATAGGAAACAAAGGGTAGGTATAAATGATCAGTTTTCAGAATGGAGAGAGGTAAATAGTGGTGTCCTCCAGGGGTCTGTTCTGGGACCAGTCCTAGTCAACATATTCATAAATGATCTAGAAAAAGGGGTAAACAGTGAGGTGGCAAAATTTGTAGATGATACAAAATTACTAAAGATAGTTAAGACCCAGGCAGAATGCGAAGAGCTACAAAAGGATCTCTCAAAACTGGCAACAAAATGGCAGATGAAATTTAATGTTGATAAACGCAAAGTAATGCACATTGGAAAGCATAATCCCAACTATACATATAAAACGATAGGATCTAAATTAACCGTTACCACTCAAGAAAGTCATTGTGGATAATTCTCTGAAAACGTCTACTCAATGTGCAGTGGCAGTCAAAAAAAGCAAACAGAATGCTGGGAATAATTAAGAAAGGGATAGATAATAGGACAGAAAATATCATTTTGCCTCTATATAAATCCATGGTGTGCCCACATCTTGAATACTGTGTGCAGATGTGGTTACCCCATCTCAAAAAAAGATATATTGGAATTGGAAAAGGTTCAGAAAAGGGCAACAAAAATTATTAGGGGTATGGAATGGCTTCCGTATGAGGAGAGATTAATAAGACTGGGACTTTTCAGCTTGGAAAAGAGACGGCTAAGGGGAAATATGATTGAGGTCTATAAAATCATAACTGGTGTGGAGAAAGTAGATAAGGAAGTGTTGTTTACTACTTCTCATAACACAAGAACTAGGAGTCACCAAATCAAATTAATAGGCATCAGGTTTAAAACAAATAAAAGGAAGTATTTCTTCACACAATGCACAGTCAACCTGTGGAACTCCTTGCCAGAGGATGTTGTGAAGGCCAAGACCATAACAGGGTTCAAAAAAGAACTAGATAAATTCATGGAGGATAGGTCCATCAATGGGGATGGATCACTTGATGATTGCCTGTTCTGTTCATTCCCTCTAGGGCACCTGGCAGTAGCCACTGTCAGAAGACAGGATACTGGGCTAGATGGACCTTTGGTCTGACCCAGTAGGGCCATTCTTATGTTAATTAAACTCAGTTTTGCTGGAAAATTCCTGACTAGCTCTACTTGAAACTAGCAAAACCCCTTTAAATGTACATCCTTGCTGGAGCACCATCAGTTGTAATAATGTTAGCAGAGCCTTGGGAAGAATATTCATTTCTTAATGGCCGGTGCAGATCCTTTAAAGAGAGCATTCCCCTGTGGTAACTGAGGGTTGAAATCTGGGGGAAGTGATTGGAGGACTGACTGCAGCACGTCTCGACATATCCATGTTTTTAGCTTTAATCTAAGTAGCACAGATACCGACAGCAATGAAGCCATGGAAACATGGACTTCAGGGCAGGCTAGCTTGCTGGAGTAAGTACCCAGGGTCCCACGAGGGCTTGTACTGCCCATGCTGCCATGGCTTCACTGCTATTGATATCTGAGAGAGCTGGATAAAAGCTGGCTCAGCTATGTATACACATGCTGCAAACCACACACCCCAGTTGTAGGGTAGACATACTATGAGCTATCACAAACTTTCCCTATATTTAGAATAGGAAGTAACTGATATTTTAACTGTTTTTTTGCTATTGTTATTATCATCCTTATTTACTCTTTATATTATGGTAGTGTCTAGAAGATATGACATTGGAGTCCCAGTACCCTAGGCATTGTACAAACACCTGGTCTGAGACAGGTCCTGCCCTGCGGAGCTGAATATCTAAATAAACAATGATGGGAGAAAGGAAGCGTTCTTTTAATTTTACAGATGGGAAACGGAGGCACGCAGATTAAATGATTGGCCCAAAATTTCACAGGGAGTCTGTGGAAGAGCTAGAAAATGAATCCAGATTTCCTGGGTTCCAGTCCAGTGTTTTAACTACAAGAACATCCTAAAAATCACTGTGTGGCAAAAATTGGTAAGTGCTGACATTTTGATGAAAAGTATTGTATTTGAATGTGTCCCTTTTACAGAACAATAGCCACAAAACTCCTAATAACCAAGAGAAAATATTGAGAACATTCAATAAACATAGATACACTCACTGAACAACAGAATACTCTAATCCGGATCACCTAGAATGAATGTACAATGTATTAATAGGTCAGTTTAAGGGAAGGACCAGTTGTTAAAATAAGGGGAAAATAAAATCAGAACAGCCAATGCCATTTTATAATTGAGATCTCATTTGAACTGAATTTATCTATTGACCTAGAAGAACATCATAACCCCAGACACTGCACCTGAATTTCACTCAAGTTATTCCAGAAAAGATTACTGCTTATATACTCAGACTAACTCTGAATCTAGCATGTAAATTTGTTTCCACAAAAATGCCATCAAATTAAATTAAACATATTCAGCATTTTAGCAATTCTAAATAAACTTGGAGGGAAGCAAAAAAAAAAAAAAAGAAAAAGAAAAATGATGCAGTGTCCAAAAACCTTTCACCTCCAGATTGTGATTTTTTTTTCCAAATGGAGTGCTTGTGGTGGTATGAAAATAAATGACAAGTCTAATTTCCTTCAGCAAAATGCACATCTCTTTTGAGGGAAGCATAACACAACAACAAAAAAGGGCTTCTGTAACGAATGACACAACAAGTCTTAATGATTTAATGAGTTTATCATTAGTCACTTAGGGCCAGATACTGCCATGCTTAATCTCACTGAATAATATCTTATTCCCTGAGTATTGCTATTTTCTTCAATGAAACCACTTGCTGAGTAAGGTAGTTCTCAGCGTGAGTAAGGGTGGCAGAATCTAGTCCTTACCGGATATACTATGTAAGCAGGACTGCAATAATTCAGTGTTGATTTAAGTTGCCAAACTGAAAGCATTAGAAACTGAGGCCAAACTTTTTGCTCTCACTTATACCAAGGTAAATGTTGGGTAACACTAATTAAGTCAATCTGGATTTACACCAATACAATTAAGAGCAAGCTGTTTGTAAAGTCCTTTACTTCACCACAAAACAGGTTCAACAGATGCAGCAATGCAACTTTACCAAACAAACTCATGAAATCTAAAGGCTGAAAAGTAATTCAATCTCTATGCCATTCAATCCTTGGCCTCTCAGGTGATATTGCCAACTATGGTGTCAATTAGTGTCTATTATCATAGCGGTTTCTAAGATGCCAACCCAACTGTGAACTAGACTGACATCAGCATCTCTCTTCACTTTATCAGCTGAACTACATCAGATCATAATGTCTTTCAGTCACTGTGAACTTGAAACAGACTGAAATGAATAATCTAGAGTTGAAGATACCAATTCAACCTATCAATTCTCTGAGTTATCCAATCTCTAAGAAGGAATCTAAATTAAAACAATTAACATTTAAATACTGCAAATAATCAGAATAAGGTATTAATATTTAACAGCATAAACTGATTGTACAAAAACTGTATACACAAAAAATGACTTGCAGAGCTTTTTACTGTGAAAAAGATAGCAAATTAGCTAATTTCCATTGAAACTTCCCATCCAGGTCTACAAGTTAAGACTCCATGTTAAAATAATAGGATGGTAGCTATTTGAATACAGTCTTCATGCCCATAATTCTGCACTGTGTGTCTTAAAAATAGGTCTACAAAACAAATAAACAGGAAGAGTTGTACTTTTTTGGTTTTTTGCTAAGCAATGAAGGATCACTGAATAACTCATTGACCTTTCAAGAAAAGAACTTTGGTTCAGTCAACCAGACACCAAGTGCACCTAAGAGGTTTCCAATTAATCCTTTAATTTAGGTCCTCTGTCTCTTCTCCATCAAAGTAAAAGAAGTATTTCAAATGGAATGAATTTTTCTTCTATCTGCAGTGAATTACAAGGTTCTTAATAGGAACTAAAGGTCAGTAACATGCTTTAGTCTTCTTGATACCTATTTTTATTTACCTCTAGCCTTTATGATACACTGGATATGTATAGAAACATATAAAGCCAAGAAAGAGGTGATGTGGAGATGAAAATATTTTCTCTTATAGAAAGTTAGCAATCATTATCATTAGGATTAGGAAGTCAATCAGTGATTCACAGTGCAGCCAGGTAAAAAGGTGTAAAAATATAATAAAAGCTTGAAGATCATAAAGTGAAACAATTTTGTCTTACCTCTCAGTTTGTCTTCTCTTTGAATGAACATCCATTAATAATATTCATCCCTATCCTTCTTTTCTCTTGTTTGTCTTTCCTTTCTCCTAGCTTTGGAAACATTCTCTGAGACAATGGCCATATGGGAGCCTCTCATAGAGACTGTTTCAATGCCAACATTTGTATAGATTGCCCATGATTTGCACACTGCTATGATTAAACTCAACAAATTACAGGACTGGCTGAACTTCATTCCCAAGATGGGATGAATTTACAAATAAAACAATAATGGTTCACTTGCTGGAGAATGAGACAACACCAATCCAAGTAGTTAGTAGGTGGGTGCATGGAAAGAAACCAACAGATATAAAATAATTATACAAGCAGAAGTGTCTGGAGAATCTAGCAACCAAAATCCATATTGGCTGAGGATGCTCCTATGATGTCCTATGCCACTGGTCTAGTGGAATGAGCACAACTTTCTTGATGGGGGACTTAAGAACTCATCTTTTACCCAACAGACTTCTTTTACCCACCAGGAAATGGTAACTTTGGAAAACTTTGTGACCTTTCTGTTTTAGCCATATACTACAAAATGAATATCAAGGACATCCTATCTAGGTACTATTTAATGGGTCATACAAGGAAACTAACCAGAATTATATCTAGAACTCACAGAACTTCATATACTTCCAGCCTTAACCTATCCAACTTTGGTTCTAGAAGGGATACAAGTACTAACCACTCCCAGCCCCATATTTAACCTGAGGAAACTTTTACACCTCCTTCCCAAGGGCTACAGATCTCTGGCTGGGATGTCCTGTCCTAAGCATAGGCCAATATAAGCAATCAATGCTGTTCCAGGGAAATTTTATTTTTTCTGTTATAAAATATTGCTGTTTGGTTATTTGGTTCAAAAAGATCAATTCAAATTCACAAAGCTTGTTAGTTATATCCTATAAATGACCCATTGGGAAAAGACTTAGAGTGCATCTGTCACTCAGCTTTGTTAAATGAGGGGGGGAAATAGCTTGCAAAATACTAACAGAATGAGAATATGAATCATATAGGTTCCCTTTACTCTGGTCAACAGATGACTTTTTATATTGTATCCATTATCACAGGAATGTTCAGCATGACATTGGTTAACCAAAGTGGGAAAAGATACTGCTGTGCAGCATGACAAGGTAACTTGTGATTTTTTAAAATCATTTTTACTTGCATTTTTCCTGCAGAGGAAGAGTGTTTGGTTGGTTGTTTTTTAAATACAAATACTTCTTTTTAAGGTACATTTTTACTACAACTCTTACACATTTATGATAATTTTAACATATAAACAGCCTCTTGCTCCCAACAAACTAAAAAACAAAGTGAGGGAAACATCTAACTGAAACGGTGGAGAAAAGTTAGAAACAATTTTGTCCCCCCACTGATATCTAAGACAAAACTCCCATTGACTTCAATGAGAGGAAGACCAGACCCTTGCTTATCGTCATCTAGAAGGTAAGGACAGTCAGGTGGCTAAAGCACAGAACTAGGAGTTAGGTGGTCTGTGAGCGAGAGAAATATCTATCCCCACATGTTGTGTGTTGTGGGGATGATCTCATTAATATTTGTAAAGTGCTTTGAGATTCTTGGACAGAAGGCATTACAAAAGTGTGAAGTATTACAATGTTTATTTTAGAGGCAGCATGGTCTAGAAGAAGAATGAGCATGGCATGGAGACTTATGAACTCCTTCGGTTTAATTCTAGTTCTGCCACTAACTTGTTACATCACATTGGGCAAACCATGATGAGTCTGCACACTCCCATGTGCCCTCACTCTACAACTGCAAATCCCCACATGTGCAAGACCTCAAGTGTGTCTGTGCACATGCAACTTTGATCACTTGCAAATGATGGCTGAATAGAGGTGTGGTTCAACACGAGGCCCTTAAATTATCTGTGCCTCGGTATCCCCATCTATAAAAAGGAGGTAATACTAATTCTCCTCCCCACTAGGGTCTGTGAAGCCTACTTAACTAACGTTAGTTCATCACTTTGAAAATGTCAAATTCTGTGCTTATTATAGAGGCACAAAGCGGGTAGATGAAGAGTCAGTGAAAGAAAAAACCTATTACTTTTAATGAGTAAAAAAAGTAGGGTTTGTTCTCTCTTTAATACAGTACAGATCTCTAATCACTTTCTTTATTCATTCTGGATACTTTTTTCTTTGCTAAGAAGCATCTTGATTTCTAAAAAAATTTCAGTTTTTAATGGGTGGTTATTCCGAAGGCATAGCCAGATCTTTCCTATTAAAATGCTTGCTTTCACATAGATTATGCATGCTTTAACATCGCCATTTGAAAAGAAGCTGTTGAGGAGAATGAACTGTAGATGTGTTTCAGATTTGTTAAAAAATGTGATGATGTATTCATCAACGTTTTTAATGGACCTTGGACTCACAGTAAAGTTCTCCCATGACAATGGCAATGCAATTTTTAAAATATAATGGTACAAAGTTACAAATATTCATGAGGAATATACTGTGCAAGTCTTTAGAGGAGATGCTACAATGTCAAAACAATGTGCAGGCAAATAAGGGGTGACAATGTAACATGAAGAAAGGCAAAACTTACATCAGTGGAAGTCAACCGCAATGCCAGTACAATATGGTAAAGGAAAAACAATGCCACACATTAAAACACACCAAAAAAGGTTCAAATAATGTCAGAGGAGATATGAAACCTGGAAGCTCAGAATTAATGATCCACAGTATTCTGAACTAAAGTGCCACTGTACCTAGATATGTCATAATATGAGATATTTGAACCTACATGTCTCAGAAGAAGTGATCTTCTATGCCATTATATTTCTATGCTTAGGAACAACAGAACTGAATTTGGAACATTACCAGTGCTTAACATGAGCATTTTCTCTGGTTCTATAGATTTGTATCTCAGTCTATTAAGAAGTATTTATGTTTAAATATTAAACAATAGATACAGGAATCTGATATACTCATATGAATACAAATCTGCATGACACCCAATACTGTGGCCAATACTAAGGCAAATTCTGCCTTCAAAGGCATATATATGGCTCCCATTGATTTCAATGGCAGCTGCGCATGCCTTTGAGAGCAGAATTTAGTCAAATGACTGTGAACTGAGTGCTATTCAATAGAATAGGCAGATAGATTATAGTAATTAGATAAGAGAGACGGATCTGTGAGATAAACAGGCTTTGCACAGGGGTTCCCTGTGGGTGGTTAGGGGTTCCGTATTACAGGGCAATAAGAGAGTCACTCCTTGGCTAATGGATTTGTCAGGCCATAGATCCCCACCAGGGGATCTCACCTGCGGATCAATACTTATGATTTAGCTCTGTGAAACACAACTCTTTGGTGCACTGTAGTTCTCTTCATCTACATATCTCCTGACCCCAAGAAGCAGACCCAATCTTGTTCTGCTGTCTTTTGTTCAGTACAGAGTCGTATAAGATAGGGCCTGGATTTGCCTTGCAAATAGTAGAGCTAGAGACTCTGAGACCGGCAATGTCACAAGTTCAGCTAATTTGTTCAGAAAGCTTTCTGGGCTTTTTCCCCCCATTCCAATATTGCTAAGGTCTCAAATATTATTTTAAGCAAAGATGTTTAAAATGCTGCCAGATAAAAGAATTAGACAAACTGCTACAAGGTTAACAAAACACTAAATGCTAATGAAAGCACTTTTCAAAATGGGGACTTCTGGTTTTATTTAGAGCAGCCAAAAGAAAAAAAAAAAAGTATACCTACTGGGTACTGTATCATCCCTGACAAAGTTCATTATTGTAGTCTTGGTAGTATCTATACAGCAGCTAATCCCACAATCTCTCTAGTACAGAAGTTTCTTAATATACTGTATCTTTGCTATTACCCCAAGAAGTAAATGATTGGAAATCTTTTGTATTCCCTGAACGCATGTATAGAATTGAGGGCTTGGTTTTGTTCTTTTAAGAGATGCACCAACAATGTTGTAAGACTTGGAATATTTTTGCTTTAATTTGCAGACTGCCTTTGTTCATCATGTCTAGAACAGTCCTGATCACTTATATATGGTTAAAAAAAATCTCCAAACAATGGGATCATTTAAGCTCAGCTGATGCCAGTATAACATATCTCTGTTTCATATTCTTCAGTCTTGTCTCCCAATTCTTACAGTATATTTTTATCAGCTTGTCAAAAATGTCATCTCTTTTCCATCACCAGCACTGATGGAAGGAGGAAGCTGGAGAAATAGTGTAAAAAAAGCCTAAAATCACAACACTAAGACCCAAAAATCTGGGACATTTTTTAAAAAACCCACAGACTTTTCGAGGCAAAACAGAATGCTGTGTATGTTGATTTATCATTCTAAAAAGATTACACAGTAATGAGTAACCCATCAAAAAATAAGAGCAAGCTATAGGAAATAGGGATGGATTCTCTCCACCACAAAGAAGAGAATGAGAGCAAAGCCATACTGCATTCTTTCCTGAGGCAGAATAGTGCATCATTAGCAAATAGAAGTAGCTCAGCAACATAGAACAGAGCCTCCTGGGAAATACGTCTCCTCTATACAACATTAAGACCATTTTGGAAAATTACCTGACTTGCAGGAGTTGAAGGACGCACAACAGGTTAATGTTTTTGTGCACAGCCATAACATCTCTAACCATCAGAGGCATTGGGGATTTCTTTCTTGTTGCAGTTAGCATCATTCCCAAAACTGCTACCTCCATAATTAGTTCTATATCTGAGAAAGATGCACCATCCCCTACACACCACCTACAGCATAAGTGCCACTGCCTGAAAGTGATAGTCTGAGGAAGATCATAACATGGCAGTGGGGTTGCCTATGGATAGGCAGTGTCCCAGCATACTGTCCACCTATCTTGGTTATCTGAAGTTTCCACGCATAAATCCATAGTATCACAAACACCATCATAAAACTTGGACTTTCATAACTAAATTCATTCTGCAGCCATTTACTTAACAGTAAATTTTTCAGTGGATGCTAAGATGTTACTTCATTGAATATCTTGTTTACCTTCACAATATGCAGCATCCCCCTGGATAGAGATATAACCATTCTTGCATTCACAAGTAGCTTTTGTGTTCCAATTTTTGCACTCTGAATTTTCACCACATCTGTGGCCTTCTGCACAAAAGTTATGACCTGAAATACAAAGTACATTAAACCTTGTATTAGAACATGCTGAATTCAAATAATCAGTATTAATATGTATACCTCACTGTGCCACACTCTGTATAGTTTTGCGATGCTATCCTCCAGGCATTCTAATGTGGAATTCTCCTTTCATTTCGCCTGGCAAAGACTGGTCTAAATGAGCTTTTCTGAATCCACTTCATTATGGGGAATATCATTTCAATCTTAGATGCCTCTGGTAACAGTATTCAGGTTTTAGGTATGGAGGGTAGCCAACTCCCAAGCAAATATGAATGCTACTGTATTTATTGACCAAGGAAAGATGCTGTGCATTCCTTTCTATCCACCTTTCCAGGACACAATTCATCATTGCAATTACAGTTACTATTAAGCCATACTAAATTGCTATTTTTCAACAAATCTGTATATGATAATGGAGAATCAAAAGTTTGGTTAGAAGAGCGTAAACAGCAAATGAAATTTTGCATTAGAACAGGAAGATTTATTGAAAAGGAAGACTTCCTTAAATATGTTGCTACACATTAACATGCCAGACCAGCTGGGTTCCATTCCATCATTTATCCTGAAAATAATATTAATGATACTAATAAAAAAAACTTTTACAATATATGATTTATCTCTAATTTTGCTGTGATGTAGTGACTCCAGTGTAGTGGAGTTTTTCTATCAAGATGGATTTACCCCACCACCCAATTTGTGTTATATCAGGTCACGTTATATCAGGGTAGTGGTGTATTGCATTATTAATTTCATAACAAAATTTACATGAAGTGAACCCAAAGTCTCAAAATCTCTCTCTTCATTCACTCTGTTGAGATCCAAATTATGTGCTCAATTATAATTCTGTAATACTCACATCATTACATTGGAGTTACACCAGTGTCACTGAAGGGAGAGTCTGTCTTGGATGGTTTAGACACAACACATCCTGTATCTTGGGATTTGGCTAGATGACCCTTGCAGTCCCTTCTAACCTTATATTTCTATGATTCTATGATTAGAGAACATGGTAATGGTAGGGTTTTTTTCATTTTTGTTTTTTTCTTTATTTTCTTGGGCCAAATTCCATTTCCTTTTGTTACAGAGCAGTGATAGGTAAATAGGATTTTGGCCCCGTGTCTTCTGGATGCATTTCTTTGCACTCAGAGTTCCCAATAAAAAGGAATTATTATACAATTACAAGTATGGACTTTGAATTCCACATCTCAGAATCCCAAGAATATCATGGGATTCTGATGTAAAAACACCTTTGAAGATTTTATACAAAAATTCCCAATAAGCCATTATTAAATTTATCATGATTCTAACCCACACTTCATTTTTGCAAGCGGGCCCTGTTCTTTAGGAGCAAGGCATAGTTTGGGCTTGTATGAAATGTACAACTCTAGTGCTGCCAATTTTGGTTAGAAAAGGAATGGAGCAAAGATTCCCTGTGTAAAAGTTCTAGTTCAGTGATTCTAAAGCTTCATAAGCTCCCCTACAGACAGCTAAGAAATAGAAGAAAACCTACAGTTCTAAGACTTATATACTGGATTTTTCATACCCCTTGCTCTTACATTGCCTAGACAGTCTTTGGGGAACTTTTGAAAGCCTTAGCATCTATGAAATGACATTTTTTTTATCTAATCCAAGCAAGTATTCGTGGGCTTACTCCAAGGCTGGCTATGTATGTTCAAAAATAAAATTAGTTCCAAATACCAATTAATAAACTAAAACCCTTACACACATTTTGTCACTTTTGTGCTCTTTTATTTGTAGCTTGAAAGGTTTACGTCCGCCACCAGAGTGTGAAGTCACTTGGCAAAAGTAACACTTTGGCACTTTCCAAGTGCCAACGTCTATCTAAATTCCTGATGTTCTGACTAATCTTATTAATAGTAATCAGGGATAACAGTTGGCTTGCTCTTTCATTATGATCCTGCTTACAACAAAATAGATCTTTGTCTTTTTTTTTTTTTTTTTTTTTGCCTCCTTTAATAAAATTGCAAATATTCTTTCTAGTCTACATTCATTTCAGAGTCTGGTAAAAAACACTCAGGTATTCCAAATAAAGCCTTATCAATCCTGGCTAACTTCTCTACTGGTGTAAAAGGGCAGTGTGCTTTTGACTTCACCCATTTAGGCCCTCAGAGGATTTGACCCCTCGCTTTTGCCTTAGTAATTATAATCACTACTGAACACTAAGTTCATCTATCCAAACGACACCGAATTTCTACCCTTTCACTAGGATTAATTAATTAAAATTCTGTTTGCCCTTTAGCTAACATACTCGAGACAAGGAATTCTGTAACATTTGCTGTGTCACATAAAATCAATAAGGATATCACCATTTTTTGCTACCTAGAGTGCTAAACCCTCTTCATATGCATACCTAGTATAGGAAAATGCTTTACTTTAACTGGGCAGATAACACTACACTAGGATTTACTGTTATGTATACCACTTCTCTCTCATCCAAAACATGTACACTTAGTAAATTTCACCTTGCTTAGCATGTTTCACTAGTAACAGTGGTCCTTACATTTATCTGGATTTCTGCCCTGGACGTGATTTCTATTTTCTCTTTACCCTGGTGATTGCACTTTTCTTCATTAGCGACACACTTACAAAAGTGATACTTCCCTTTTCTGGTCAGTCAGGAGTCAGTAGATTGATTTGCTCATCATCTCTTCCACTGTCCATCTCTAAATCAGAATTTTGTCTAAAGTCCTTGATTAGTTCTCAGTATCACAGGACTGTCACTTGCTTGTTTGCCACCTCTGAAATTCAGAAGGAATTTGATATAGATGTGCCCTCTCCTAATTACCTATCTTGGACCATTATAATTGCTACCTTGTAAAGTTCTGTAGGCAAGTCCTCGATTCTTTTGTTCCCCTCCTGTTATCAACAATATCGGAGATTCAATTCTTCTCAAAATCAGCCTCTTTCTTATATCATTTTTTTCCCAAGCTTATAGGCTGTGATAAAAGGGCAGAACAAAAAAAATTAATGTTCCAATTCTCTAACTTAACTATATTTAATTAGAGACTCTAGAGAACTCTTTCTTGTTGTGTCACTGTGAGTTCCTAAATATAGGAGTACATCCTAGTCCATCTGTAGACTGGTTTAATATTTGTTATTACAAGTGGCTTGTGAAGCACAAGCATCAGACCTGGATTATAAAGTATATCGCCTGCTGCTAGACTCAACTTCTCATTTCCCAAAGCACTTGACTAAACTTGTTAAGAACCTTAACAAATGGGAAGTGGCAAAATCTCTTTGTGAATGCATATATATTGTATCCACCATCTGTCACTAGGCTTTTACAGAACAAATTAAAATTGATGCTAGAAAGCAAAGGAATGTACATTAAGGTACAAAATATTAAGTGCTGCACTGTGGCTTTGAGAGATTAGGAGCATCCCCTGAGCAGGGACTTTACATGTGCGGAGGAAGAATGCCTGCAAAGTAGGTTTAACAGGCCAGGGGAGCATACCTAGGAAATACAGTTATGTCTCTTCTAGATGCACATCTACATTCTACATCTTTGCAGCTCTGGATCTGTGTGTAGGGGAATGAAACCATTTCTACATTCGTACTAGACTCTCTGGAGCCTGGAGTACTGCAGTCAGCAGTACTCAAACCCTCCTGCTAGCAGCCAAATTATGGGTGCCTGCTGTATGAATGTACTGGGGGGGAATGGGGATTCTTATGCTCTTCTCACCCCTAGAGGCTCCGATTCAGCAAAGCACTTAAGCATGTGCTTAAATCCATCCATAGTCAGCAAAGCACATGAGCACATGCTTACAGTTAGGCACATTCCACTGATTAGTTGATTAAGTATGTGCTTAAATCCTTTACTATACAGGGATAGCAGAGGCTTCAATGCTTTGATGAATGGGGCTGGTACATATCTATTCATGATGGCAATTACTGAGCACTAAACAAGTAAATAATGAATTCAAAAGAATACAAATCGCAAATTTTGATTAGATCTCTGCAGTAATAATGCATTTTTCCAGTTCCTTAAATTATCAAACACAGTAGAAACCATCATCTGAATTGCCATGTGATCTTGGAATTCCCAGCTTCCAATAGGGCTAGTGAACAACAGAGTTCATACACCCAAATTGGGTAGGTAAAAACTGAACTGTCGAGGTTTCAGAATATTCAGGAATGTCTGATCCAATACTGTTGGCCATTCTCTTGATATAAGAAAAGGCTTAAAAAGAAAATAATTGTATCCCAGCAAAAAGGCACTTGGAGAGGATTTAACAGAATCATATAAAATCTTAAACAGAACTGATAATCTCAACTAATTTCAGTCTAACACAGATGACAAGACAAGTGAGCATGAATTAAAATTACAGATAAACACATTCACAACAGATGTCAGGAACCAATTCCCCCCCCACCCCCCACCCCCACACACACAGAAAGTCACGAATGCGCAGAACAGCCCACCAAAGTCATTCAAGACTTTTACAATACAATTAAATACTATCATGAGGGATTAAATACTGAAGACAGTGTCTAGATTTTTCATGACCCTGATGACCTCTCTTTTTCCAAATATTTCTGATCATATTACAACCTCCTTTGTCAATGTTGTTGACTGTTTGCTTGATTTACAGTTGATTTTCCCCCCACTGAGAGCATATTTGTGTCTTTTTATTACTATTTCTACTAAATGGGGCCTGTCCCTTGATGTTATTGACTGCATAGTGACCAATAAGTTAAACTAACTATAAAAGTAATCAAATTTCATGCTTCAGGTGTGTGGTGCCAGGAAGAAACTGCACAATTGTCTAGGACTAACAATTTCAAAGTAGGTTATTTAAAGTTAGACATTATCACCCAGATCCATAAAGGCATTTAGGCTTCTAACTTCCATGGACTTCAAAGGAAGTTAGAAGCCTATATACCTTTGTAGATATGGGCCAACAGGCCAAATTTTAAAAGATACGTAGATCCCTGAAGATGCAGATAGGCACCCAGTGAGTTTTTGAAAAGTACCTACATGCTTAAGTCCCATTGTATTGGGCTGGAAGCAACATATCCATGACCTTGTTTAACTTTCATCTAAATCTCTCCTCTTTCTGGGGCTTTGCTAGCTGTTTCGCTGGTGCTCTCACTACACTTTCCAAAATTCCTGGCTATCTATCTTACATGGTCCCCAAATCCTACCACCTGCTTCCCCACAGGTTGTTATGGAGAAATCATACTCATTGACTATTCCATACTTCAGAGGCTTTTAATGTTTATTTATTTATTTAAAGTCTGGGTGATGTTTCATTTGCAGGGGTTGATCAATGTTCTACATGTCAAAAGTAGTTTCACCCTCAAAACTGTTACAAATGCAAATTTGTGTCAACTGTTATTACATAAGCTTGAATATCAGAGGGCAAACTCAGATGAAGAATCATATAATTGTGAACAAGTAACCTTAGCCTTTCATGATGTGAAGTAGTATTACTAGGCCACGAGCAGCTAGACTTTTCTGGTTCCTTTCATATCTTTGGAGATTGCGGATCCCGAGCTCAGAGGTGTGACATCAAACAACATCCTTACTAATTCTTAATGTATGTGGAAACTATTTCAACAAATCTGTGTTGTGCAGTAGTTATGTAGCAACACAAGAGTGTTTCAAGGTTTAATTAGTTAATGTGTGAAGAGTGCTTTGGGGATATAAAGCACTTTTTAAATCTTAAGCATTCTTGTACCTATGTGTAGGAAGTAACTAATTCATACGTCTCAACCTCCATCAGAGTCTTAATAAAATTAAAATCTTGAAACAGCTCACATTCCCACAGCAATGCACAAGAAATGTTTGATTTCTGGTTCTGAGAATGCAAAATGCACTCAGTTTTTCTTCTAGTCAGAAAAATCTTGAGCCTCACAGCTAGACAGGGAGAGATAAGAAATATGCTAATTGAAGTGTCTCCTTGAGCTGCAGTTGAAAAATCAGAAACATTTTTTTTTTAAACCAATAAATGTAAGGGTGACAGAAGCCATATTTTTGCCTTACACCACTGTTTTCTTCAATAAAATGCACATTTCAGCTCATCAGGAGTATTCTACAATTGCTGCCAACCAGTGTCAGTAGCCAATCTAAATCCATCAGCCAAACCATATTACTAGATACTGAATAGAAATTACTTCACATAGAAATTGAGCGTTTCTCACCACTTCATTATTCTCCCTCCCCCACTCTTTTAAGGAGGAGAGGATGATTGAATAATCTGGGTTTGCTGGGGTTGGCGACACACAAGAAACTGTAAGTAGCAGCAACATAAAGAACCCTTGTGAAACTTTATTTGAACCGCTCATTGGACAAGGGAAGGAGATGTGGGATCCAATCTATCATTCAAAATGACTCACTATCTCTAGCAAAGAGACCAACATTTAAAAAAGGCACAACACATTTTTGCCAAACTATTTTACTGTTATTATTGTATTTGCCTTTTGGCAATAAAAATAAGCCTAGGTGACACTGAAAATGATAAAGTTTTGTGAAAGTACGTTACAAATTTGTTCCTTTTGTGCTGAAAATTTCTTCTTTGATTTTAAAACAAGCCCAAGTTGTGTCTAATGGTACAGCTGTGAATTTTCCCTGTCAAGGTTATAAAATAACTATACACTACAACTGTACTTTTAAATCAATGTCCGCTCTGCTGATGCATTGTCAGGTGAGGAACTCACATAGCTGGATATATTACTAGTAATTGGTCAGGGACAGATCCTGCACATGGCTCTGGTCATGCACACCCCTGCATCCAGGCAGATCCCTTTGCGGGGTCTAGCCCCACATGTTTTATTCTAGAGAGTGTCACTGTACAGGAAAACTCTTTATTCTATTAGATCTACTACATCTTCTATACTGTACTCCATACACAGTCATTTCAATAAAACACAGAAATGGTATCATATGAATAAGTTAGATGCCACTATATTATAAATGTGTGGGGAGGGAGGGAGAGAGAAAGAGAAAGGAGAGGAAGAGAGAATTATCTGCAGTAATGACTTTTCTAATCATTTTCAACAATAATGAGTGAGCAGCAAGTCTACCGGCTGGGACTATTACAGTATTTCACTAGTACTTTGCTGACTCACAATGTGAATCTATGTAAACAACAGATTTTTCTTCTCCCACGGGATATCATATATTATTCTAGGCACTTAATTAGTACAGATATGGCCACTATGAAAAACCCTGTGGTAGACACGTATGGTGTAAGAACTTGTTATCACAACGCTATCATATTTTCTTCCCTCTTTTTTCCCTTTCCCCACATTTATTCATTCATGAGACTGTAAATAATTTTGCTTTAGTTCAGCAACCAGCAATGCACAATGAACTCTATTTCCTGCCAAAATTCTGGCAGCAGGGATGTAACCTGACCGTAAGAAGCTTTGGACAAATAAATGTTGGGGAGGGCAGCGGAAAAGGAGAAAAAGAAGGAAAGCATATGATAGCATCGGATAGGTGTGGTGTAAGAACCTACCTATCTACCATTGGGTTTTTCATAGTGCCCACAGCTGTACTAAATGAGCACTTACAATAAAATGACTGAACCCTAATGAAAACATAAATTGACAGAGACTTGAAAAAATGAAGACTTGCTCTATAGTTCAATAAGTGTAAACTGATTGATTTACCATTAAACTATGGATGACACTTTATTGGTTACCAATAAACATCCACTGGAAAATCCAACTGATCATTTTTTTGAAGTTTTCTGGATTAAATATATTCGGAAAGGCAAATGTAAATTGCTGTATGTTTCTTTGCATATTTGCTACAACTCTCCATTTAGGACTTCAGTTAATGCAATGATTCCAAATGACTATATTAAATATCACATTTCTTCAAATTTGCCCCAAAATCTCTCTCTCACACAATAAAAGTAGACTACAGGCTCAAAGAACAGTTGATCCTGCAGATTACTGGGCACTCTGCTCCAATCCAAGTTCTTAAATGCTTTGCTAAACCAGGGACAGCGTGCTAAAACGCTGCAGATCAAACCCACAGACAGAATCATGTGCTTCCCACGTGTTCACACTTGTGGGAACTGAAGCCCGAAATGTTATCATAAACTGCTATTTCTTCAGGTTTCTCTAACTGATTCAAGAGGTAACCCAACAGATGTGTTCTGTTTAAAGAAAAAAAACCAGTATAATATGTTAGATATTCTGTTCAGTATATCCAGTTATAAGGAAGACAAAACGAATAAAAAAAGAACAAGAAATAAACAATCTGAGAGGAAGCTGCCATCTTAACATTCTGATAATACAGAATAGGACTGAACGTCAGCATCACCATTTGATAGCACTAGAAATCAGAGTTCATAGCAGTTGCAGGGACTTTTCCTTCTTTTATGTCTGAAAACCACCAGTAGGCATGCACGTTCATGGCACTGTATAATATAATTAAAAAACATACCTAGGGTGACTACCTAAAAAAGTATCCACAATAATATAGAACCTACCTCTATAGTTACAGAACTTATCTTTCTTCTTTGAAGTTTGCAAATTTCCAATGCTTTTAAGTAACGAAGCTGCACTAGATCAAACTGGACCACCTGCTATAAAGCGTCATTAAGACAGCGGCCCCTCAGAGATAGGCAGCAGCAACGTTTACTGCTTACTTCAACAGCTACAGGTGTTTCTAAAAACAGCTTAAAAATTGATGATGTCTACATGGTTAGAAACCAATCCTGTAAGCTACTTCAAATGTGCAGGCCCCTGCTACCACATGGAGTTGCTTGCAAGGTCAGGGCCTTCGTCAGTAAATATTTAATTACACACATACACTAATTAAATATTTATTGACTAAGGCCCTTATCTTGCAAGCTATATATCTAGATATAGAGATAGAAACAGAGTTTTCCCTTAATGAGTAATATGGAAGTTTCCCTTAAGGAAGCAATATGACAAAACAAAACCCCAGATCCAAGCACCTTCAAAGTTTGGATCTGGACTGAGATCTGAACTTCACACTAGCTCTTACCTCTATAATAGGCCAACCAAAAATCCCATATCCAAACATCTTAGAACTCCGGACATTCAGATCTGAATTTAGCATCTCAGAACATACCGATTTTAAACATAACTAATAATTAACTGGGTCTTGTAGGCAACAGGAGACATTGTGTCCATTGTCCTCTTTCTCGTTAGCCCAGAAAAGTTACTGCCTTGTTCCTGTAAATTTATCCTCCCAAAGGAACAGCACAGGTTGGTTTATAGAGAACATTGTTTACAAGCACAGGTTTATGTAAGTAGCCCGTGCCATCAATTAAAGAGGCGTGGTTCATTACAACATATCCCCAAAATGACCCAATGACTACATTCCATTCAAGCATGTGCTGCTTACCTCTGCAAACGCTGCAGCACTGGTTCTCTGGAAGAATGTGATCTTTTTCTGAGCAGTTCAATGGAGGACAGGTCTCTGTTACTTTTACTAAAACTCCATTCTGAAAATAAATAAATGTTTTAAAAAAATGACACTGATGAAAATGTATCTGACAGCAAGGGTCACGCAGTTTTCTATCCACAGCTCTAGCAATCTTTACTAACAACGGTAGTAAAGTGACAGGCAGCAAGCTAAATTCATTTTTTACACTATAAACTCAAATCTAAAATTAATCTACTTGGACATTTCTATTCCCACAGTTTAAGGAAAAGACACTACATTTAAACTCAAGATTGTACAGCTGCTTTTTCCTTTCTTAAGCTGCATAAGCACTTGTAGGAATTAAAGTATTTTATTTCACTCCAGATTTTTATTTAAGAATTTTTTTCTGCTTTACATGAGACTTGTTTGTTATCTTTTAGGTATTTTAAATTCTGTATACTGTGGTGATAGGTGAATTACCAATGAAACAAAGTAGAGAGATTAGATGGCCAAGATTTTCAAATGTGACCAGTGATTTCAGTGCCTCAGTTTTGGGCACCTTAAAGGGCCTGATTTTCAGCAGTGGAGCTTGGGTGGCACTACTGCTGCCTCATTCCTCTCTACTGCTCCCTGCAGGCCAGGAACTGGCAAAGTGAGGAAGACAGAGAAGCCACCTGGCTGCCTGCTGGCCCAGCTGCAGCTCAAGGCATCCAGCTTCCTGATGCCTTGCTGCATGTTTGACATACAGCCTTGGCTGCTGGACCTCATTGAGGGAGCAGGTTTGCCAGCACCATTGCCAACTGTCAGTTTTATTATAAGTCTCACCATATTCGGTGTTTTTCTTAATGGTTCAGATGCTGGAATCAAGAGATTACATGAGGAACTCAGCTTCATTTAAAAAAAAAAAAAAAAAAAAGATTCCTAGCCCTCATGGTTGCAGACAAAAGCTTGAAAAGGTGACCTCCGTTCACCCTAAAGGCTCAGAAACAAGAAGGCAAATAACAAGACCACCAAAAATTACTTTTAATAAATCTCATGATTTTAGGGCCTGACTCATGATTTTTGAAGGCTTGAGGCTGGCAATACTAGGCCTACAAAGTGCAAGGTACACAAGATGTGGGACAACGGGCAGGACTTGTAAAAGAAAGAGCAAATTTACTCCAGAAGAGGCAAGAAATGGAAAATTTTGGACGCCCCAGCCCTGACCTCCTTTGGTTGACAACTGCCGAGTCATTTCTCTGTGCTACCCAGTTATACTTTATTAGCCCATAGGCGTCAACTGCGGTGTTCAAATGTAAGGGGACACATGCTTCAGTGGAGGCAAAGAGGAAAGGCATCCTGCAGAGGATACAGCACATGCCATGTTATGCGGGTGCCCACATGAAAAGAGTGGAATTAACAGACATTAGGACTGATTCTCATCCCACTTTCACTGGTGTAAAGCAGGAATCTCACACGGGAGTCAATGGAGTTACACCAGCATAGGTGAGAAGAGAACCAGCAAACTGAGTGATCACTGTCAATCATTTTATCAAACTACCCAGCTGGAAAGGTATTGGCTATAACTCACCACCTATGCAAGATCGGACAAAACAATTACAGTAGGAAAGGTACAGTATACTACTGTACGAACAGCAAGTGCTGATAAGTCAGGTCAAACACACGGCAAGAAATCAAGAGAGACTATGACAATCAAATCACTCAGAAAAAGCTCAAAACCAATTCAAACCAAACTCATGTCTTCATTAGAGAACCACTGAAAAGAGATGAAGTTAAGTCTGACCATAGTTGCTTTGTGTCAACAACAATTCTGTTTCTAAAAATTTCCCCATTTTCTGTGACTGGTGACCTTGCACCCTAGAGAGAAGAAGCTCGCCTATCCAGGAGTTCATTTTGCCTTATTTCTATAGTAAGAAAATGTTTAAACAAGCACTTTGGGGTTAAAATCTGTTGGCATAAAGTGGTGTCGCTCCATTAATATAAACTGACATTAAATTTCAGATTTAATCCACTGAGGGCCAGTAACTTTTCAGAGAACAAACATAGGCTTCCTTCACATGAAGAGGCGCTACTCAACAGAAGTGCTGTGGATCACTAGAATAAGGCCCCAACCCACCAAAGCATTTAAGCACCTTCTTAAGTTTTAAACATGTGAGTAGTCAGGGCTTAAATAAAGGCCAGAAACTTTTAGTTACACTTGTTCAAATCCAAAGTAACTTCAGGGACTTAAGCCAATGTGGCTGAGATCAGAATCTTGCCCTAAAATGACACCTCTTTCCACAACCCAGGTAAGGAGCAAAGAGAAAGGAGAATACCCTCCTAAGTCACTTTATTATCCTAAATAGGCCATGTTCCAGCTTTGTCTGTGTATGTCTGGCTTCCACTGAAGTTATGGTCAGAGTTAGAAAAGAATGGATAACACATATGCATGAAGGAAGCCTAAAGTAATATACCAGGTTATCATTGTAATTTATGGGCACTGCATATTTATTTAAACAGTAGAAGTTAATAAAATTAAAACTTACTCGGCATTCCCTGCAGCTCTTGGTTAAAACCCTCTGACCTTCTGCTAACACTCTGCCTCCAAAGATGCACTTAGCTATAATTAAAAAAAAAATCCCCCAAATTAATATTTTGGTAGAAAGTGACTGCAAAATATTAATATAAGTAAAATCAATGCATATACACATAGGCAAATACGGGCCTACTGTGGTAAATATGATGTAGTCCCTTTGCCTTCACTTGAAGTAAGTGTTGATTGTTTTCATTTATTTTGAGTGCAATAGTACATTCATTAAAAAAAAACTATTATCGTGAAACATTATACCCCTCATACTGACAAACTAGCCTATTAATGCCCTGAAGTGATAACAAGAATAAAGCATTATTCAGTAGATACTGAACCCAATTCATTAACGGAATCACTCACAACATAGACTTCCCATTCGTTAGATAGAGTGCATTTGTATTACTATATGTCTGCATCAGGTTATTCAAAGCACTTCAAAATCAGACAGACAGACATTGGTGCATTGTATGTCAAGAGACTGGCAGGTGCATGGGTTTCAGTTAAGCCTCCAGACTGTACCTGGGGACAAATGAGGATAGAATCCTTAACACAGCTTTGTCCCTGAGAAACTGCAGAAATGGTTCAGAACTAGTCAAAGCCTGAAACTCACTGACTCTATAAACTGAAAAAAAATCACTGTCAGAAACAGTCTTAACAGACAGATGGAACAAGGAGGGCTCATGCCAAGGCTCAAAGGAGGGACAAATACAGCCTGCAACACTACATTTTGGACTAACTTTTGGAATGGATTGCATTGGGATGTGACCCTAAAAATCTCTCTATTGTTCCCCCAGCCCCCAGATTCCTAATTGCAGATATTTACACCTTCCTTCTGTTGCGCCTAGAGCGGTCTGTCAAAATAGCCTCTTAAAAGCTCCCATATTCTATAGAAAGGAGGCAGCTTTCTAGACTGAATGGGGATTCTCCAATATCACTCTAAATCAGAAATAGCTAGATCTAGAGTCCTAGGAAGGATATTCTAGTGAACAAAGCATTCAACTGGGTCTCAAAAGACCTGGGTTCAATTCTCAGCTACAGACTTCCAGTGTGATCTTGGGCAAGTCACTTAATCTACCCTGTGCCTCCATTTCCCAACTGTAAAATGGGGATACTACTTCCTACTTTACAGTGAAGTCGTGATGATAAAATCCATGAGTAATTGTGAGATTCTCCGATACTATTATGATGGGGATCAAATAAGTACATTAGAATTGATAGACTAGCATGACGGATTAGGGGAAACTTTGAGATCCTAATATGAAAGACAAATTATCGTCATACGTGCTGAGCCACATCATGTGTTCCTCCACTCCAAGTTGTAGGAATTCAACGAACCAGTTCATCCTGACCACAAATATCATCTTGGCTCATCACTGTCACTGTAGTACTAAAGACTCATGGATAAACTAGCTTCCAATCCAAGCATCATGAGAAGGTCCCTGTTGCCCAGGTCTAGGTTTCCTTCTATCTGCTGACAGAGAATTTCTTTCCAATTCTTCTGAGTAGCAAACAAAACAATTTGTGGCACACTCATGGCAGCAGGGAACCTGGAATTCCATGTACTATTAATTTTCACTCTCACAGGTGCAACCGATACCAACTAAGCCAGCTGGCCTGCTTATGCAACCAACTGCTAAGTACACCACTGTTAACTCCAAGTGACACCTCTCTGTCTACGCCAGATGTTTCTCCACTGCTGTGAAGAGACATTTCTTTCATCATCCTCTTGCTCTGTGTGCCAGCCTTATTCTTTAAGTACACAACTGTGGCCAGCCTGCAGGACACATGCTCAGTTCCTTCTTAAATCTTCCAATCATTTTATGGAAAACTGTTCCACAAATATATGCCCAACCTGTCAGGCTGCCATCGGTGCAAGTGTCTGTATATTTGATGGGTCCAAATTTCCTTCTTGTCTGAAGATTCTGAGAGGACTCTCACCAAATTAGAGGTGATTTTACAATCTGAGGAACACACAGGAATGTCCCAAGGTCCTGTACACCTTCCTTCCAATGGGATAACATTGGTACCCAAAATAAACATTCACAATTTGACCAACAATTCTAGGTCCACACACATACACAATGTTAAGAGGCCCACTGTTCTCACACTACTCTCTATATCACTGGTGAAGCCCATGATTCTTGTCTTATACTGATATCATTCTTTTCTGTGTATTGGACAGTGATACAAAGTCCCATCATCAACTCTCTTGAGGAATGACTAGCGAAGTATGGCCTGCATCTACTCTATTGCACTGGTTGGGGACCTAGAGTCCTATGCAATAAGTCAGTAAGACTTGACATTTGTCTATAGAACTGAGAGATATGTGTTGCTTCTCAATGAAGCCATTTACGGCACATCCAGTAATGGTCCTTCCTCACCTGCCTTCTTCAATACTGTGATGACAATTGTATATTTCCCTTGCTTCTGGTGCCAAAGAGGTATTACATAATAAATTACTTTGGATTTTTGTTGCACTTTCCATCCAAATATCTCTAAATGCTAGAATAACCCATAAAGTCTTTCAGACACTATCCTGTCTCCCAGAGTTCTTTCTCTGTGTTCATATTGCTGGAAATGGGAGAATCTAAATAATTCTCACCATACGCAAAGCAGCCAGATTTTCTAAAGAACTCAGCTTCCACTGTGAGAAGCTGGGTGCTGAGCACTTTCAAAATCCACCTCATTTAGGTATCCAAAGAGGATGCAGAAGGTTCTTTTGAAAATGTGGCCCTAGCTTTATATTGCTCAGTATGAGCTCAACTGTGATCTCACTTCAGAAAAACACACTAGATGGCATCAAGATGCCTGTTTGGGGAAAGATGAACTAGAGTGATGTACTTTTACTCTTTCTCTATTGCCTCACCTGACTGCCTGTAGCCCAGGGCTGGACTTACACTGGACAGAAGAGAAAGTGAGGAATTTTACAACAGAAAAGAGACACCGGGCTTCAAATAAAGTTTTAGTCTTCTTGCCAAAGGCTGGTTTGGAGAGGTTAACACAAGATGGCAGAGAAGAAAGCAGAAACACCAATTTTAAAATCCCTAAACATTTTATGTGTGAGAACTGCTTGGTACTTTGATACAAAAAAAGAACCATCAAGCTGTTCAATAACTCCTAGAGACAGAAAATTACAAGTAATGATTCTATCCAGTACTAAATGGGGAAACTGCAGAGAAATCAACACCCGCAGTGTAATAATGTGGATAGCCTCAGTGGCTGCCACTACATACCCAAAAATGACTAACTGTGGCCCTCACATATCATTCTGTCAAGGAGCTGGCACTTACAATCAATTTCAATCAACTTTCATACATCTTTTTCCATTGACTGACATGCTGAGTCCTTGTCAGAATAACAAGCTGAGTTTGGTGCCAATCACTGACTAAGAGTGAGCTTGTTCATCTTTCCATTAAAGAATCAGAAACAGTCTACACTTTGGGACTTACATTTAATCTACAGTTTAGTCCTTCAGAATTCCTCTGAGCCAAATTTTGGCTGGGATTTGTTGCTAAGTGCACATCAGAAAAGACAGAGCCAGAGAGAGATGCTCAAGCTCTCAGATCCATGAAAAGAACCCTTCACAAACTCTCAGCAGGTGAATCACAAGTACTTGTGTTCTGGGAGGTGAAAGTTAGGAGTCGGGGCCTGATCCACAGGTTTTACAACATAAATTATTTGTCCTTTTGTGCACAGATTACTCATGGGCCAGGGTATAATGGAAGGAAAGGTGTGAGCTGTGCACATGTTCATAACTAGGCAGAATAGGTGCACACATTTTTTGACAGGATTCATGGATGTCCATTTGGAATTGAAGGGGGAATTCAAAGAGTGACAATCTGATTTTTTTCTGGGGGGGACGAGGTTAGGGTTAGGGTTCTAATTAATCCTAAATCAGCCAACAGCTACATCATTGACTAGTCTGAATGGAGAAGAGCTGTGCCCAGAATGTGTAGGTTGGCGAGATAAGGAAAAAAGGTCTCACTTTTTCTTCATACGTGAGAGCAAGAAGAAATTTAGTCCTGTGTACTTGAACACACACATGCTCAATTGATTTTGTCCCTCAGCCCCATTTAAGTCCTGAGTGTTAAACACTTTTTTCACATAGGGCTTCCATTTGCAGATGACATAAGAGAATTTCATCACTTGGGCCAACTACAGAATTTACTGCTCATCTTCTTTTCCACATTCATTTGGTCTGAAATAAATTACATAAACTACTACTGCACACAACATAGATCATTACAGGCTAGATAAGACCATGAATTTTCCTTATTCTGCTGATTACATCATTTTATTTAAAAAAAAACTACAATATCCAAAGAACCACCTTCAGTTCAGAACAGGATGACAAATACCATAAAGAGGGGTAATAACTTAAAGTTTGGTTAAGTACGGACCAACTGCTTCACGCTAATTAACATCAATTGGGTTTAACAGCTACTAGTAGAAGCCAGACATTTTTCCTTTGGCGATGTACAAACAAGGGCATGGCCTTTTAAATGCCAATAGAATGCAGCAATATAGTCTTAGAAACATGCAGTACTGCATTGTATCTCCTAGGTGATTCTTTTATTTTTCAGCCAATAGTTATTTATTCATTTTTTAACCAAAGCTGCCACTATGACTCATGTTCCCTGCATTAATTTATTGGGACCTGTGAAAAATCAAGGGGGAAAACAAATCAGCTGCTCCTAGTTTCAAGACAAGTGTGATTCCAGTTAAAAAGAAGGTGGGAGGAAAATATCAAATGTAATGTACTTACACCTGCATACTTTGCAGCACTGGCCTCCCATATGCACTGGGAGGGTGTCAGGAGAACAGTTCAGAGGGGGACAGGACATCCTTCGGCACTCCACTACTCCACTCTAAGCAAAGGTTAGAAAGATGAAGTTCAGATGTGTGTGTGTATTAGTTTATATTTTATATAAAGCACAAATACTGTACCAGAAAATAAAAGTAGCATTAAAGATTTCAAATCCTTCCTACAGCAACAAGTCTTATCTGACTGCTACCCATATGAATTAAAGCCCCCCCATTACCATTTTGATATACATCTTTGTCTTATCCCACTTGCGCGTGCTATTTACGTGGATTAGACAAAAAATAATACCATCTTTACAAGAATATAAACACCACCTTTTGCAGGCTCTGTCAATCATCTTCAAAATTTTAACAATCAGTTTTCTATTTTCTCAGGCAAACAAAGGCTCTCTTCAGATATCTATCAAATAATTTCAACCAGACAAGACTTACATACTAATTCTCTTCTGTTCCACAGGTTTTCAACATGATAAACACCCAAAACAGAATCTGCATGTTGTTACCATGCAGGATGCAATTGAGCACCTATGAATAAAATTAAGATAATACTTTTTTCTCTCTCTCTCTCTCACGCACACACACACACACACACACACACACACACACACACACACACAATATCCAGTGAAACTATTCTGAACCAAACAGAGACAACACCATGATTTCCCACCCTCCACCCCTGCAAAATGGTGAGCTTCTTCCAGATATAATTAGAACAAATGAGAGAGTTGTCAAGGGAAAGCAGATTTTATTTACTAAGTATTCCTATAAGAAATGGCAATTCTTTGCTACTTCTTTCAATTGTTCACATTATCATTGGGTGCAAACTAAAAAGATAATAAATCTCAGAGTTGGTATTATGTATTCAAGGACCATTCACACTATAATTAGGCATCCTACCCCTTACACCCATTAGAAGATTCTTACTTTGCATGTGCAATTCCTGCAGTGATCATCTTCTACCCATGAGTCTTTGTCTCGATAGATCACTCCATTTACTTGACAAGTCTTCTCACAATGACAGTTTTCCAATTGACTAAGCCTCGTTTCTGCATAATTTAGCTATAAGTGAAAGTTACTTGATGTAATTTCTGTAATTCATACACATGGTTTTAACAAAGCAAAGAACAAAAGAAGCAGCTTACTGACTTTTAGCTGAATCAAATTTTATTACACCAGTTGAAAAACAAACTAAATAGAAGACACTGAGCCAGAACCAAAGCTGGTGTAAATCAACCTGTGTCCATTTACTTCAATGGAGATCAGCTAATGTACACCAGTTGATGATCTGTATGATTGGCTCTTCTAATCTAATGAACCCCAGCAAGATATTAAAAATGTACCTCTTGGGCACCTCAGATTATTAATGAATTGGGTACTTTCAGTTCAAACATCAAAAACTGAAATCTTTGTAATATTCTGAATTATTCATTTACCGGCATACACGTAATTTAAGAGCATGAATGCTGTCTGGCTCTGATTCCTTCTGTTCAACCTATCTCCACACTGTTTAACATTAACAGGTTGCAGAAAGACATTTACATTATATAAAGCTACTATGATTTACAGGGAAAAGACGACATTTAAATGTGTTGTATAACAGATTTTCCCAAACTATGGATCATGGACCACTGGTGGCCCACAGAGCACTTGCTGGTAGACAGCAGAGAGTGGGCTGGTCAGATGATACTGTCAGCATCTCCTCATTGCCAGCTGCTAAAATGAATTAACAGATGCTAAAAATATTCTTTTCCTAGTAGTATTTTTCCAGGCAAGCAATTGCCATATTTGCCTGAAGAATGCTATGTAATAGTGAATGGGAGGCGAGACTGTGCATGTAACAACAAACAGGAGGCAGGGGGTTCGTGTGCTGGCAAAGACAAGGGAAGGTGATCGCTCCAAGTTGTTGTCCATACTATGAGTAATTTATAATTTTCTTCTGCGCACGTGCTCCTTCCCAACACACCCACACAGATTATTAAAAACAACAAGGAGTCCTTGTGGCAACTTAGAGACTAACAAATATATTTGGGCATAAGCTTTCGTGGGGTAGAACCCACTTCATCAGATGTATGGAGTGGAAAATACAATAGCAGGTATATATACACATAGTACACCTCTACCTCGATATGATGCTGCCCTCGGGAGCCAAAAAATCTTATCGCGTTATAGGTGAAACCTCGTTATATCGAACTTGCTTTGATCCGCCGGAGTGCGCAGCCCCGCCCCCCTGCCCCCAGAGCACTGCTTTACCGCAGTATATCCGAATTCGTGTCATATCGGGTCGTGTTATATCGGGGTAGAGGTGTACATGAAAAGATGGGAGTTGCCTTACTAAGTGGGGGGGGGTCAGTCTAACGAGACAATTCAATTAACAGTAGAATACCAAGGGAGGAAAAATCACTTTTGTAGTGGTAATGAGGGTGGCCCATTTCAAACAGTTGACAAGAAGGTGTGAGTAACTGTAGGGGAAATTAGTATGGGAAAATTAGGTTTTGTAATGACCCATCCACTCCCAGTCTTTATGACACAGATTATTGTCACCATGTTTACATAGGTCATCCCAAGCTTTCCCCAAACAAAGAATACTCCATGCAAATGAAGATTCCCGAGTGATCTGTAATATGGCGGCCGATCGCCCCCTGCCTCCGTTTTCCCTCTCTCCACTGTGCACCAAAGATCCTCCTCAATCTACCTTGTATCAAAGTGCCCACATTCTCTATCGTATGTGTTGGAGCAGGGCTTCTCCCCATCTTAACAAATACTTGCTGTCATGCCCAGTCTCCTTTAAATAAGTTTATTTGTCCACATAAAAGATTAAAATAAACAGTTCCTCAGCCCACCCTTTGTCCTGGGGTTTCACAACCTCCCTTCCCAGGGGTCTCTTGCAACTTCCCAGTGCCAGCCAGCTCCTTTCTTGCAGCCAGTTCTCATTCAGCCAGCTCTGTTTCTCTTCTGGAACACCAAACCCAGGACCACCTCCCTGAGCCCTTTGTTCCAGGGATCCACCACAGGAATTGGCTGCACTCTTCTGTGGTTCCTCTCCCAAGGCAGAGCCTGCCCCAATCACTCCTCTTCTTGCCCTCTGACAGACCCTTGTAGTTAGTTCCTCATGTAGCCCTGACCTCTTTAACTGGCTCAGTTAGGCACACCTGCTCTGACACAGGGCCACTGAGCCTGGTCTACTCACTTGGACCAGCTACCCTGTGATGGGGTCCAACACAGAGAATAATATCCACATGCAAGATCCTCTTCTATGTATAATAAGAACCAAATTACTCAGTCCCATTTACTAACTCGTCAAACTTCCTGGCAGGACTAAACTTCCACGTCCTTCAAACCCCAAAATAGCCATCTCTCCCAGAAATCCACAAATCCCAGAGCAGGTGGGAACTTCTCAAAGGGCCAAATTCTGCTGCTTTTACTCACATTAAGCACCACATTACTGCATGAGTAGTCCCACAGTAGCCAATGTGTCAAAATCTGGCCCAAAGTGAGATGAATCCTAGCCCTGATCACTCTTATAAATGGCATACTACAGTATATTACAGGATGGTTCAAAATACTACAGCTTACAATAGCATTTTTGCACTGCTTAGATCACTGTACAAATACTGTACTAATTTTATATTGGTATCTACTGCATTTTATACATTTGCAAAAAGGCTCTCAAGACTTCCACCATTATCTATTTTAATGGGAATATTCCAACCTGCCCATCAATCCTCATACTTCCTGTCAGGTAAATCTCAAGCATCAGCAGAAGATACTAGGGAAACTTCCTCATTTTTTGTTCTTAAATTCTCCAGAGTAAAGGGCCTCAAGTAAAAGCTTTTGATTTTCCTTAAGTCGGTATTCTGGGATATTACTGGAATTGACACTCAGCCCTCCCAAAGCCAGCATGATCTTGTGACTTCAAAAATGCTTTTCACACTTTAAAGGCAAAAATCATCCTCTCTCACTGAACTGCTAATCCTGCCAGTTTTCAGCAGTGACCTGAAAAGGGTTTCTATATTTATAATGTATAAAATAGAATATATTTCGCTGCATTAAAATTGTGTTTAATCTATATGTTTTGTTGCAGTTTATTTAACCTGAACCTTTTCTTTAGTCTTTTTTTTTTTTTAAAACACAAAAAGGTAAAATTCATCATTTTTATTTCTTATAATGATTGTGTATAAACTGCACACAAAAAGAGAAAGGATGTTATACAAAAGCCAGGTTTGAAAAAGGCATTTAATGCTTTATTTGTGTGTGTGTTGATTCCTGTAACAGCAATAAAGAAGAGAAGCAAATGCTAATACTAATCAACTAAAAGTTGCATATTCTGTGACTTTCACTGTCGCACTGAATTTATATAAATTCACTGATAAAACACACCATCTACCACTTACTCTGAAGAATGACTCTGGATGTAAAATGAATCTATTAGTAAATCAGAGATGTGTATGATCAATATTACCTTTGGCATGCATTTATCTTTGCAACTACACAGAAAATGTCAGTGTTATCTTTATAGATATGAAGACACGCAACAGTGAACTTTCTGATAGTAATAGGTCAATGGATGTATCTCAACACACACAGGTTTATCTTTTCTGAAATACTATTTAGTTGGCATTTGCTATATGGAATCAAATCGAAATGTTCCATTTGTATTTAAACTTCCAAACATAATTGAAAAATCACTATTAAGCTCAACAAAACAATGATATCCTCAAAATTAAATGTGTTACAAACTGAAATGCCATTCCAAATGCTGCCAATTTTGCATTAAAAGATTTGTCAAAGATTTGAAACATCAATGGAAAGTCTCAGGCTCTCAAGTCTTGGATGGATTAGGAGTAGGAATGAACCAATGGGGGTGTGGTTAACTATTTCTGCCATCATTTTTTCATTTTTCCAAACCAGAAGATGAAGAAAAAGACTATTCTTGTGATATATTACTTGTGGGCCATCCGGATGCAGGAAGTACCAGAAATCTTACAAAGAAAACTCTGTTCTCATGAGAGCTCCAGAGAACTTTGAGTCAAAATGTTCATGTATTTCAGATAAATGTTTGTGACCAAATAAATCTATGGTGTAACCAAGCCAATAGGATTATGTCAACAGTAAATTCTGCCCTTAAACATTTAGGTATTTATGCCAACCAAACCAAGCACTAAACCTTTTGATTGTTACCCTGTTAAGATTTGGCAAGAAGTAAAGTTAATTAGAAGTTTGGGGCTGGAAATCTCCAGTAACTATCTCCAGCCACTAAAAGAAACACATCTGATTACAAGGAAAAAGACACTTCCTAGTGTGACCTGCTAGTTTATTAAAAAGGAACTGCACTCCATTTTCAAAGACCCTTGATTCAGTAGAGCTATACTGATTTACACTAGCTGAGGATCCAACCCATTTAGGGTCAACACCACCTAACATTCCGTACCCAGCATAGTAATTGGGCATGGTGAAAATTAACCTGTCCATCTTGTCCCAAGGTAATTTATATTTTAATTAAGTTTTTAACAATTTGATCTATTACCTTTTTCTATTTAAGGTTGCAAAATTAAAGAGATGAAACAGCGGCGTGTAGGCGGTAATGCAAAAAGTTCAGACGCCTTCCCCACCATGAAAAGAAATACCTCAGACTCAGAAAAGCTACACTTCTATGCATTTTTTAAAGCAACACATTGACTACTTCAAATTGACTTCAAATCTTTGAAGAGTGTGGGGGAAAGAGAGTGTAATGATACTTAACTTACTATATGCCTTACTTGTCATTTGTAATTTTCTTGGTTACATACTAACATTGCAAACACCATTCACTGGGATTTTTTGAGTCTGTAATTAAATTGTAACCAAATGCAAATCTACAGACAAATTCAAGCTTCTGGTATACCACAGCCGCACATGGAAACATGGGACACAATTTTTGCATGCTGCCAAGTTCATATTCTGCAACTCCCAGAATGGGGGAGAGAATTAGGGGTCATTGTTATGTATTTCATAATACATACTCCTTGCTCTGGCAAAAGTAATCTCCATGGGCAGCTGTGCACTGGTTCCAAGCCTACTTCTAGCCCAGACATATCTTAACACGACATTAGTGTATACCTAAAACTGCAGAAATATCACTTAGGGCCTGAATTTGCTCCCTAGGACTGTGGTGTGAAAATCCACCATTAAAATGTCTGTTTTTAAATTCCACCATCTTTAATTTGCATTTGTCTCACAATTAAAACTTCTTGCACGGCTGTGTGTGTTCTTTCCGGACAACAGTAATACAACAAAACACTTAGTTAATGCGTTACTAAGGAGAGCAAAACAACCTTATCGGGGGAAAGGAACAAGCAAAAAAAAGATCATCCCAGCACTGCTATATGGGAACAAGTAATCTTCGGAGTATCAACAGCATGTTATTTGGCCCAAAAAATGTATTAGCAAGCAAAAATATAATTAACAGCAGAGAGAGCAAGTCACTCAATACAGTACATAATTGGGACCTGCTCATACCACCAGCAGGGCTTAAAATAAATTACCTCTATTTCACATTTCCAGCAGTAAAGTGAACTAAAAGGTTAATGTTTCTTATTCTCTGAGTGAGCCTGTCCAAAATACACTGGCTGGGTGAACAGAGTGTCAGTATAATACAAACGTGCTTAAAATTAAAACCTTTCATTTTAGGAAGGAAAGAGTCCTAAGGGCAGCTGAGGAGGTACGATTCACAAGGAAAAAAATATCACGAGTTTACCATCTTTATATATACACAGGGTTACTATGTAGATTATTCTTTTGGAAAATCATGTTCAGTAACTATGCTAGTAATTAAATGCACCTACAGGTGATTCTGTGGTTACACATTGATCAAAAAGTAATTAGCATATAAGCAGCATGCCAGGTGAGATAACTAATTCTTGTTTAGATGATAGAATTAATCATAGGCCAGATGGTTTTGCTAATGTTAACCACATGGAATATTCCCAAAGGAACAGTACACACCAATTTACTAGATGCAAATCAGGATTGCCACTCTGCTTAACTCACTGCATTTAGGGCTTGTCTACACTACCGCTTAAGTTGATGTAAAAAGCCACGTAAAACTCGGTGTGAAAAAGCCAACCCCTGAGCGACGCAAGTTACATCGACCTAAACGCTGTCCACACTAGTCCACTATGTCGGAGGGAGACACTCTTCCACTGACACAGCTTCCGCTTCTCGCTGAGGTGGAGTAATTATGCTGACGGGAAAACGCTCTCCCGTCAGGATAGCGTGTCTTCATCAGTGCAGCTTCACCAATGTAGCGCGGTAGTGTAGACTAGCCCTTAGATATATTTATAGTGAAAACAAGAATAAGTTTATTGTCAAATAACAGAGATTCAAATGAAAGTAAGAGAGAATACTGGAAACAAATGATTACATATAAAACAAAATCATAACATGCTTTCTAGAGCCTAAACTTAACTCACAAGACATTCCCATTTCCTAAAGGATAGCTTACCCCAAGTCCTTTTCCCAGCATTTTCAACCAGGATGGCTGAGAACCTCCTTTCATAAGATCAAGCCTGCTGGCAGCTTGTCTTCCAAGACTGAAGGATGCCCGGTGTATCACCGTACTCCGTTATACCCCTAAAAGTATAACCCTGGCTGTTTTTGTTTTTCCCTGCAGCAGTCACTATCTGTTCATCAGCATTTGACTCAATATGCAAATAGACTTCCATTGTAAGAAACAATGCACAACAGTCAACCAGGGAGATAAAAGTGTCTCCCACTTCCTATCTGGAAAAGTCTGTCTCAATGCATGCTACCTTTGAGCGACGTGCCTTTAACTACAAGGCCTTAAAAAGATAACATACATAACTTACACATTATCTGCTCATACATTTCACAATGATTGTGATGACATTCTTTCAATAGAGGCCTTACATGACACCTTTTCATGATCCTTGTAATCTGTGACCTCTGCCACTGGGCAACAAGGGTCCTTAGGTCCACACCCCTTAAAATAGATCACCCCATTCCTTTCCTAGCCCCCAGACTCTACAAGCACCCTCAGTTGGAGGTCCTATGGCTAAAATGAGAGCTGGTTGTGGGCTGTAGCAGAGCTAAGGGAGAAGCACATCTTCCCATTCACCCTCACCACCACCACAAGGAAGAAGAGAATTAGTGTAGCCTGAAAATGTGTTAATTCTTCTGTTAATATCTTCATACTGTAGACATCTCCCTTAAAAGAGTGTGTTGAAGAGAGCAAATGCAGTGGCTCCAATGGAATTGCCTGGATTTGGGTGGTCCACTGGGGTCTCCAGAACTGGCAAGGAGAGACAAAGCCTCTGTATGAAGACCCCTCCTAGCCTCTTGAAGATTTCAAAGAGCCCTCACGTTTTGTGGGTAGTGCCACTGCCTGTTCCACTTGGGGCAAATGCGCACATATTGACAGTTTGGGGAAACCTCAGCAGTAAGATCATTGGGGAGTTTACCCTTTTTCTGTACCTGCACTTATCTGTTGGCACGTAAAGGGACACATGCTATCGTTTCTTTAAAAATCAGACCCTTTAGTAGTAAGCATGTTCGTTATTCCACATTCTTTTAATTAATAGGCATTTGTAAACGTCCTCTAAAATAC
The DNA here is from genome assembly GCF_028017835.1 of Emys orbicularis. NCBI lineage: Eukaryota > Metazoa > Chordata > Testudines > Emydidae > Emys > Emys orbicularis. Next base: position 88,611,450 of record NC_088686.1, on the reverse strand, counting down.
TATAGAAGTTGAACAGGAGTACTTGTGGCACCTTAGAGACTAACAAATTTATTAGAGCATAAGCTTTTGTGGGCTACAGCCCACTTCTTCGGATTCTGTAGCCCACGAAAGCTTATGCTCTAATAAATTTGTTAGTCTCTAAGGTGCCACAAGTACTCCTGTTCTTTTTGCGGATACAGACTAACACAGCTGCTACTCTGAAACCTATAGAAGTTGAATGAGGCTTTATTGGCATTACGGAAAATCCACTACAGGTAGCTCTACTGGAAGTCCGAATAAAACTCTACCAGGATAGTGTAATGCAGATGCAAAGGTGTAAATGCTTTTATAGTGCTCTCAACTTGAGGGAAATGAGGGACAGGATGAGGAACTGATAATGGAGTTCAGGTACTTACTTTTGCAGTCATTTTTGCCAGGAGCTCTTGTAAATCCATGATTCCTTGCACCAGACTTAAGAAATCACTGCAGGTTGGGCATGCTCAATAAAGGAAGTGGGGAAAAGAACCATAAATCAATGAAGACTGATCTACTGTTAAAACATCTTTAATTCGTGTGTGATGGGGCGTGCGTGCCCTGCACTGGAACTGTGGGGGTTAACCCCTCACTGTGCATGCTCAAAGTGCAACACCAGTATAAGAGGGAGCAGCCTGGCTCAGTCTGGGCTGACCGCCGTAGGGGAAGGAGGTGTGCCACAGGCTCCTGCTGAAGGGCTGCAGGCACTTCATGATGCGGAGGCCAGCCAGCTGACAGCAACCCTCAACCCCCAGGCTATGGACGCTACTGAGGGAGAAGGAACCGGGGTAACTAGGAAGCCACAAGATGTGGAGAAGTGGGTAGGAAGTAACCCAGGGAGTCTTTGCTAACCCGAGGAGTTGATTGGACAACTGGAGGCTAACCCAGCGTGTTTCGGCCGGATCCCCGCCAAGCTGGTGGCAGGCAACCCCGCCACCGACAGGGCCCTAGGTTGGGACCTGGTGGAGAGGGAGGGCCCGGGTCCCCCTATCCTGGCAGAGACTGACTCAGGCTACTAGGCTGCACAGCCCCGAGCCAGGGGGCAGTTAGTGACTCTGACCACTAGACCACACAGCCCCAGCTGGGTGTGCGCAGGCACAACTGTGGGCCTATCAAGACTCGTGCCCCACCCCGGGAGGAGATGGGGCATGCCTGACCTCCAACAGCATAACTTATCTTAACATAAATGCAATTTCTTAAATAGAGTTTCTACTTCCCTGAACTGACCATATTGAAAGTGTACAAAGATGATACAGGACAAAGCTAAGCATCATCATCTTTAAAAATATTGAAATAATATTTAAATCTACAACTGCCAAAGTAAATAAATTGCTACTTACTGCGATTCAGATTAGGACACTGTGTTATATATCCATTGGGCATAAAGATGACTTTCACATCTTGAATGATACCCTTTGTAAAAGAAAAGATTGCTGGTAAATATAGATTGTAGTCAGACAGTTAAAACTTCCAAGATTATTCTCAAGTTTTCTGCCAAGAGGCCATGAATAACGGATCAGCTTATTATTTTTGTGTTTGTTTGTTTTTTGTTTTGGTTTTTTTTTTTTTTGTTTTTTTTTTAAAGAGCACCACCCTAACTGAACAATTCAGGTAAAGCTGAACAAGATATGAATCGTTACAAAAGCTTTCCTTTCTCCAAGAAAAAAGTTTATGGCATTGGATTTGATAAAACATATGCAAAAATCGCACACCATCTAGAAATGTTCTTATTGATTCATTGAGCCAAATTAGCCTAGGAGATCAAACCATATTTAAAGGACATTTCATAATGAATTCTCTCTGCTGCTCAGTTAGGAGTCAATCTTGTTCCTAACATAAAGGTAAGGAAGGCCCCCTGTGCATACGGGAAGGAGAGGGGGCAGGATTTAGGGGTCATATATAACTCAGCCCTGTAGGAAGTCCCTTCACAACAACAGCACACATGGGATTTTGGAAGCTGGGCAGTGGCAGGCTGGGGAAGTGAAAGGGTTGAATGATCCACCACTGTTGAATCCTATGTCATTTCTCCATATGCATGGAACATTCTAAGCTTAAGCACCTTCCACACAATGCAGCCTGTTGTCATTTTCCATCTTTGTAGAGAGAAATCTTAGCCCCTTTCCTGTGTATCTCCCCAGAACCCAGACAAAACACACACAGTGAGTGCTGGGGATTGGGGTTTGCTCCTTCGAGCCAAATCCTGAAGCTCTTTCTCAGGGCCTGACTCTACAAGCATGTCCCACAATATCCACTAGCTTTAATGGGAGTTGAGGGCATTCAGCATCTTAGACGATCTCTTTTCCCTTAATGAACTTTAAAAGAACTGGGAATTTTCCTGGAGAAGTCCAAGCATCTCGCAGTAAATCAAAGAGAGTTATGGCTCTGCCTCCTCTCTGATCTGGAAGAACCTCTCTAATTTAAGAAGAAATTTTTCGTCAGGTTTGCTGTCTTAGAATGAAAATATTGATTTGGGTGTATTCTGGTTTTATTTTCAGTTAAATTGTGATAGAATGGATTCTGAAAAGCAGACAGAAGACATAGTGGCTTACTCAGAATACTGAGGTTAATCTATAAATAAAATATAGGCCTCAGATAGTACTTGAAGCCTTGCAAATGCAGTAACATTTAACATTTATGTGTTCATTTTCTGAAACAGCAGAAAGTAATCAGCAAGCACTGCTTTCTGCTTGTTATTTCAAGATCAAATATTAATTGGAAATATTAATAGAAATAACCAGATCATACCACCTCTGTAGCAGAAGAATATATATTTATTAACCTTTTCATCTGTGAGAATAATGAAGCCCCCACAATAATGAGAAGTGATATTGTCACTGGTTGGGAAGTAGCCTATAAAACAATGCTGAATGTTACTTACTTTACTTCTTTCCAGTGACCACTGGTGAACAATTAATAGCTGCAGCACATAAATGTATTTTTAAGGCTCAGTTCTCTCCAATGAAATGATTAAAGAAGCATAACTCAGATTATAGACTTCCACTACACTATATCACCATAGTGACAGGAGCCCATCCAGGAAAGCACAATGGCCCTGTCTCAGGAAAGAATCCCTGTTCAAGAATAGTGTGTGCTTAAAGTTAAGTACATGTTTAAGTGCATTACTGCAATTTGGATAGGTTTATATTTAAATATAAAAATACATATTCATTTTATTTATTTACTTCAATGTAAATGATAATTTAAAAGATGCCTGTCAAAGGCAGTAGGTGCTCTAACAAAGCATGAACAATACAGTCTGGAAGAGAAATTATATTTTTAATATATATATAATCATATACATTACAGCTACAGATGAGCTGGTGTGCTCAGGCACAGATGGGAACTTTCCCATTAGCTTCAATGGGAGCAGTATTTGTCCAATGTCATTTTTGTTAGAGAAAAACTTCATTATAGATGGAAGTTCAGCATAATCAGAATTGTTGCAATGCATTTAAACAAACTTGAACTTCCATCCTACTTCTCTATAAATGAAGTTTCACTATATCAGAGTTTTCTATATGGGGTATTGAGTGTACAAAAACTCCCATGAGGGCCAATCCTAAGGTCCTTTGGCATCAGTGGGACTTTTACCCAAATAAGGACTGAGTAAAAGCTAAGAAAGGACCTGTGGTTTTAGCCTGTGATGTGAGCTGTGGTTGTTCTGCACCTATCAGGATTTTCCTCTTCAGAAGTGGGTATCACTATATGTGGCTTTCATATGAAATATTTACCTAATCACACCCGAAGGCAGACTCCTTCAGCTGCATGAAGTCCCAATGAAGTCAGCAGAGTTCCACGCTAGTGGAGACAATGCAGGAGCAGAGCTTTAAATATCAACCTCATTTGATATGAATTTGACAGAAAAGCATTGGCATGTTTATAGCTCCTTTCATTGCTCTATATAATGAACTACTCCATTAATGCTATATGAAAGGGTTGATACATTCAGGGTGCACTAACACTCTCACCTTCTGCATTTTAATTCACTTGATTTCATACTGCTATTCTCACTCTTTAAAACCCACTTCTTTCACAAAGCCTTCCTATGGTAACACACATCATTTTCCTGTGCCCGAACTGTTGCCCTCTGTATCATATTTATTTGATTTAGATTATATAGTCTTTGGAGCGGGAACCTTGGCTTTTTATATGTAAAGCATCTTGTGCATGTGTGCTGCCACATAAGTACATTCTATTCATTTATTAATCAATATATATTTCCAAAGCTCCTATTCAACATTGTATCTGGGCACTGCATGAGGGTTATATAAATTATTGAAGAGGTGAGGTTTTCAGCATGGTCTGAAGTTAGCAAGGGTAAAATTCTACCTGGTCTCCTCTGGGGAGGGTGTTTGAAAGTTTTGGGCCTGCTACTGAAAAGATTCTTCCTCGGGTTCCCTTCAGTTTTGTTTCTTAACCTGACTCCAGTATCATCCCTAGCACACAGAGATGATCTTGCTACTGGGGTACACTGAAGAAACCTGAATGGTCAACAAATGCTATCCTTGTTTTTCAGAAGGAATAATTCATGCACTTCCTCTTGTAGAGGAAACAAAAACAACATCTTGTCTCTGTTATTAGCTTGCTCCACTGTCTACCTCAGGCCAATATCCTGGAAGGGGCAGGGCACTTCCTGTGAGATGGTGAGCACCCTTAAATTCCACTGACCTGAATGAGAGCTGAAGTCATTCAGCACTTTGCAGAACTGGGGCATTGGAAGGGCAGAGGTCTGAGGTATTTGTACAGGGTAAGTTACATATTGTTAGATGTTTATATAAAGGGCCAAATTCTGATCCCCTCTTATGCTGAGCAGGCCTTCACTCTACCAATAGTCCCACAAACTCAAATGGGACTACTTGTGGAGTAAGAAGTCACTCAGTGTAAATAAAAGGGTCAGAATCTGGCCCATTGTGACTTAGATCCTTACATGACACTTCCATAAAGGTGAGGAACAACAGGAGAATCCTCACCTAAAACAGACATTAATGATATTCATTTAAGAAAGCTTCTAATTTCTTTAAAAGGGGCAGAAGAAGGAGGAGCAAAATGAATAGTACATTACACCATTAAAATTCTAATATTTTTGGAATAACTATGATTAGGCTAAAGCTCAGAACAATACCCAATTCTTTCACATACAAATACTAGCACAGCTCCACCACACATACAAAAAATGCTAATTCTTTTTTACCACTCTTATTTCCCTGAAGATCTCGGTTTACAATGAGGGAAATAGTTATATATTTTATGCGTTAAAACACTGAAACAAATTGCTTTGAAAAGGGAAGGGAGATCCTACTGAGCATGAAAATATATGGATGGAGATATGTACTGTTCATAAACTGGCAAAATTCCAAGCTTTTGCAATGGGTAACCAAAACAAACAAACAAAAAAACCTTAAGACTTCTGAAACTCACAAGCCGTATTAAAAAAATTCAACCAATTACGCATTTCTGCCCTGCAGACAGTTAGTAAAATATTCAAGCAAACATAAAAGCAAAGAAAGGCACTTGTCGACTTTCATTATGATCAATAAAAACTGGCAGCTCATTAGCTACCCTGCTGTTTCCAAAGTGTTAATGCGTAGAAATATTAATTTACAAATGTATAGTATCCCAGAGTTCCTAGAATCTGGCTGTCTGCATAAAATAAGAATTAAAGATGGGTGAATCCAATATAATTTACTTTTTTCTATGCAGCTCTAAACATATGTTTACCATCTGTGGAATTATGGGAAGCAGCTGAGGTAAAAAACAACAGCTGTAGAATAAAATCATGCCGTTAATTTCACTCCACAGTGACAGTTCAGCTGTTACAACAAGAAATGAAGTCCACGTAAATGCAATTCTTGGACCTTAACTTAAATATAAAAGCAAAACAGTGATGGAGGTAGTGCATGCATACACATATGCATACACACGTAAAACAGTTAGAGTTGCCACACCAATTACACTATTTAAGCAATACTGCATTTGATATTTCGTTTGGCTCGCTGAAAAAAATCTACAAAGTTGAGAGAGGGGATGTTCTTCAAAAACTAGTAACTGCAACATCAATTTAAATAATGAATGCTTCAAAAGGAAACTGAACTGGTGGTCAACCATCCTGATAATGGAAAGCCATGCGAGTCTCAAGAGGATGTAAATAAGCACACCACTATCCTATGGACTATTTTATCAAATGGATGCTGTTTTGATTTGAATGAATCCTTAGACTGTGTTCTGTTATCCAAGATACAAGGTACTTATTATTAGGAGTTTAGCTGTATATCACCCACCGACTAAACTCCATGCTCTTTAATCAGCAACAGATCCATTGCAATACCTGGGGATCCACTGGACACAAAATTAGATCTGACAGTTGGTCAGCTTTAGCTATAACTTTGCCTACGACGCAGAGTATTAATTTTTAAGTTTTACAACAACTCAGCCTGGACCATAATGCCAGCAAGGCTTGCCAGGGGATAAAGGGAACAGAAGCGAGAAACAAAAAGGGAAATAGGGTTCCCAGGTCTTAGGGCATTTGCCTCCAAGACAACATTAATTGCGCCTTCCCTATGCATTTTTTGGTCTCCATCCCTACATTGGTCTAGTCCATGCGGATGGCGTGGGGTGTCTCGCAACCAGAAATGGGCAAGCCGATCAGAGCAACCAGCAGGCATGCGCTCTGTCAGCTATGGCAGTGAGGATGAACCATAGGGCACACACTTATTGTTGGTTACCAAAGGAAAATTTTGAAGGGGGAGTTTTGATATCTTCACTCTCCTACACAAGGAGCATCTCCAACATCCATTTCCAGACCCACTTGTGCATCCCAAAAGCCTGACCTAAGCGCCCTGAACCATTTTCAACTGGTTGTCAGCTTTCCAGGACCTGTGTGTTCATTATATGTAAATGGCAGTCAGAGCAGTGTCTGTCACTATTCAAATATGAGAACATAGTATGCAATGTGCATGGACCTACAGGGGGGAGATAGTATAGTATGGCTCCCTACTACCAGGATTCATGCTCTGTGCCACTGTGATCCTCAAAGCCATGAAGCACAAACTATAGCTCATGGATCAAATCCACTGCCTAGAAAATCAGAACTAGTTGATCACTGGTAAGGGATACAGCTTCCTCTGACATGTGGAAAAGAGGTCAAAATGAGGGGAAGTTCGCTAAGGAAAGAAGTTAACTCTCCTGGGCCTTTCAGCAGGGCACATGCACGGTGCACAATTGGAATAGTGTCAGGCCCACAGAGGACTTTTACCTGATGGAAGTCAAATGGGACCTAAACTGTGAAGGATGGAAACTATGGAGTCCATCAATAACAGTGAGAGGCTAATCTAGATGCAATAGAGAAGAAGTCCAGCTCCCACTGGTCTATGAATATTAGGAGATGCATCGCTTGGTCACCCAGACCATTGTAAAAATTATTCTGAAGGTTTTTAAGATAGTAACTCTTGGTTGGGTTCCTAAAACTATGTTCCACAACCTCATTCCAGTCACAAGTGATCCAGGACAATACACTGCAGGAGGACAAGGAATACCTCCTCAGGCACAGTGGAATCAATCTTAGTTGAGAGCACAGTCCACACCTTGCAGAATCAGGCCCTTTTGTGACAAGTTGGACCCATACCTGTGTTCCTCAGATACCTACAATCCCTACTGAAATTCCTATGAAGGGGGTGTGCAAGGTAATGAAGGTGAGGTCAGTGCCCTACATTTGCTACTGTGTATCTGCTTACCTTAAAAAAACCATGTTTCCTGTTCCGCTGTCCCAGCCATAAACTGCTTCCTGGCGTTAGATTCATTTCTGGAGGATCTATGACACGTTCATAAATCCTGTGGAGGGAAATGTCATTAGTTGGAACAAGTCTTTCTTTTCTTCTGAAAAGTCTAATAAAAAAATCTATGAAAAAAGAAATGATATAAAGTTTGGCTTAAAGAAGTCTCTATGATTAAACACCCATATATAGTACCAATTAATTTTTTTTTTTGCTAAAGTGTAATGAATAATATTAATAATAATCCTTGACAGTTTATATAACACCTTTTATTCAGGCTCTCAAAACACTTTAAAATAGTGAGTAAAATATTATCACCATTTTACAATACGGAAAACTCAAGCATGGAGAGGTTAAGTGCCAGCAGCAGAGCCAGGAATTCAACAGAAGACTCTGGACTCCCCTTCCCTTTGCTTTGACCGCTAGCTATAGTACCACTCTTCTACAGCCAGGAGGCACAGACCCTCTGCCTTATATCAGAACAAGTGTGGTACTATAGGGAGGCTAAGGAAGATGATGAAATATATTTCCATTACTCTCTAACTCATATTGTTCCATAATCATACCAACAAGCCAGTCAATTGAATAGGCTCTGAACATGTCAAGTTCTTTGACTTGTAATGTATCTGTATGTTTAATAGGAAATGGATGAAAGGGTTTTTTTTCTTCCTCTCTCCCACATTAGCATTATAGCTGTAGCTTTAAAATGAATGTGAGCAGTTTCCAATATAAAATACAAGTCCATCAACAACTCACTACACAGTTATCCTTCAATTTACACTTTCACTAATTTTCCCGTCTGTTCAAGCTCAGGCTCAACTAATGTCATCATTGATTTTTATTTTCCTGAGCTCCAAAATGATCTGAATTTTGAAGAACTTTAGCAAAAGCATTGCTAAATTTAAACATCAACATGAATGCAGTCAAAAATAAAGACACATACTCCTTGCACATTTGTTTATCCTGAGGAGGAGGAGGAAACAGCTTGCCGGAATAATGGGAGAATAATCTGTCTAAAAAGCCACAGAAAGGAAAAAAACTTTGTATTTTTCAGAGATAAGAAAATAGTTACATTGAAACTCGACAACTTAAGAACATGAGCAGAGAGTTCAAAAGAGTTCTTCAAATAATTCCGTGAGTTAATTGCTTAAGTTTATGGTAATTACAATCAACCCTAATTCATCACACTTCTTAACATGCTGCAGTACAAAAAAGGCATTCAAAGTTAGATTCAGAGCTCTGGGATATTTTTGTTTTTGCTAGGTAATTACCTATCCTATCTGTAAAATTCTCATGCTGAGCTATTTTACTTGTTTGGACAGCAAAACAAGGCGGTATTCTTCCAAACCATGTTTTGGGAATTATGGGAATTTTGCACGTATTATCTCTATCAATATTTTAAAATGTAAGCATCTCCTTTCTGCTATAAACACATGCAAAATTAAACATCTACTCAAATGCAAAACTGCTTTAAAAGGCTGAACAAGGCACAGAGTAATTGACATGCTCCTTGCGAAAGCGAGTCACTGAATTACACAATTACATTAGGAATTTCTCTTTAGATATATAGCACATCTTTATTCATGACTTGGGTTAATAACATCCTCTCTGGAAAGTGTCTAGTCTTTGTAAAATACTAGTCAATATTCCATGAAGAACTCCATTTTCTGCTAACAGACAAAGCCCCAATGTTTTAAACAAAGCAATACGGTGGCTTCTACAACACTACTTATGAGAGAATATTGGATTTTTATTTACCTGGCTTGGTAACATGCTCTAAAGGGACTCCATGAAATCTGTCTTCAATTATATAAGAAGAATGAATTTTTCAATGTAAAGCATACAAATCGACATGCATTATACTGTAGGTCAATAACAGAATATAAGGAAGACAAATGAGATACAGGCCAAAGTGGTTTATCTTTGGCTTTCCTGAGGAGATAACAAAGGTTTTTGTCCTTTGTGAGGGAAAGCTATAATGACCTATCTTCCAGTGTCCTTTCAGAAGGTCCCATTCATATGGTATATGCTCTGTGGTAATTGACTTCATTTTTCTCTGTGCATTGTTCCATTCTAATTGCATTTCTCGAGCATCTAGCTTCTCCCTCAGGCGACCACTCAGATTAAAAATAAAGGGCTTTGTGCCTTCTTCCATGTAGCTTTTGATGTCTAGGAAGATCTTCGTGTGTGTAGGCTCCATGGCAGATATGAAATATATTTTTTCTAGATCTGACCATTAAATCTATTTATAATTAATGTGCAGGTGTCAACTGTAGAAATTGATCCGTGTGGGCTTAATTTTTACAAAAAGGGTATTTGGATGATATCTTATTCACTGATTATGTGAACAAACCTTATTACCACATATTGCTTAAGTCAGCAAAACATGAAAAGGCCACTGCAAAACTGCACAGCCTATCACTGCAACAAAACATAGGCTACATTCTTGGCAAATTAAAAGGTTAAAACTCATATCTGTATTCCTAAAGAAAGAAACAGACTATAGCAGACCATGAGGAATATCATACTGCATACAATACACTGTCAACATGTAAGAACTAAATCCAAGACTAAAACAGCACACAGCCAACAAAATAATAATAATAATGCAAAGCTCAACAGGTAGACAAACTAGATGCCTTTGATAACAGGATAAGTATCCACATGAACAAAAACTAAAACCAGTATCAAAAAGAAGCTTTTGTGTCAATGAATAAGAAGGAATTGATTGTTCATAATAATACAGTGAAGGATTAATAATCCGAGGATTTAATGAAGGTTAAATCAAAGGACTTTACAAATATTAATGAATGAAGCCTCACAACCCTGTAGATCCCCAGGGAACAGCAGCACAGTAAGGCTAACTGACTTGCCCCCTACATCAGATCTTCTGCCTTCCAGTTTCATGCCTTAATCATGAGAGCACTACCAGAGTTCTGTAGCACTACCAGAAAAGGAAGACTTCATTGAGACTAAAGCCTGCCCCCCGCAGCCCCTTAAGAAAGTTATGAATGGCATTTGCTAATGGGGGAAGCCCTGGAGGAGGACTTGGGAGCAAGGGGCTCTCAAGCCAGTGCAAAGACACAGGGCTATGTGCTGATGATCCCATGTCTCATGCAAATCCATTGAGATCTGTGCAGCTCTAAAATGACCTTCCATGCTTTTCGTTATTGAGGGGGAGGGGCTAAGTACCCTACTTCTCAGGAGAGCAAACCCTGCTCCCCTTCCCTCCCCCCCCCCCCCCACACACACACATGGATTTTCTGGTAGAAGGAGTGATCTGGTCATGAAACAGTGTGCTGTCCCCAACTAGTTCCAAAAAAAACCTTTACAAATTCCTTGCATGTCTCTCCCTTGTTCCACACTCTGGGTATCTCCTCTTCCTTTTCCCTGCTTTTCTTGGTCTCTCCCTCCCAGTTCCCTTCTATGTTAGGTTGTTTCTCTTCCCTTTTTTGTGTTGTCTCTCACTCCACCATTGTTCTATTTTCTGTCAAATGATTAAAGTATATAATACCCATACAAAAAATATACCTACATTAGCTGCACATTCCAGCTCACCAAAGAAAGGTATGCAAATCAAATAACATATTTTACAAGCAAGCATCTCAAATAGCCACCATGACACAAGGAATAGAATAATACAGAAAACGTTGCTTTTAAAATTATAAGATCTATCAGGGGAATAATTGTAAAATGTTCATAAAACACCATAAGTACACACACACTTCCCATCATACATGAACACACTCCATAATAATTTATATTAGGTACTTACATAGCCTCCATTACCTCATCATATTTAATGTATTTTTCCTCCCAATGCCCTGTGAGGTACAGAAGTATTTTTATCACCATTCTACAGATGGGGAACTGAGTCAGAGGGTATGTCTACACTGTAGTGTATGCCCAGGCTCAGACTCAAGCCCAAGTCCCCCTTCTGTCTACCCACACACACACACACACACACACACATCTATCGGACTCAGGCCAGCAAGCCCTCTGGACCTGAGCCCTTGGACCCAACAAGAGGGGTTTAAGCCATAGTCCCAGTGGAATTTGGCTCCATAGTGCATCATTTTACAGCATAGACAGAGCTTGGTCCCAGGTCCCTCAGATTCATGTCCAGAGAGTATCTCACAATCACATGGGCCACTGTTCATATGCTTCCTATCCCAAGACTAGCCAATCAACTTGCAGAAAACTGAAGCAAGTGTCTGGTTCAAATACAGCTGCTCAGCTTTTAATTCTTCCATTTAATTATGGATTGCTGAGCTCCAGAGTGAACCTGCATTAGCTTCGGCCACTTACAGGAAGAAGTCCTTTGCCAAGCACACGGCTATGTGGTCACAGGACCACAGTCAGATTCTGGTAAATCTGTGGTACAAGGTGAGCAACATGTTCAACTTCAGTAAGAGTATCAGAAATGACCACATGTACCAAGAAATAGCGGATAAGTTGACAGTCTGGGGGATTCAATGGACTGGTGCCAGTGAAGAGAGCAGATCAAGTGGCTCAAGAGTAACTAACAGAAAGCCAGGGATGAAAACTGTACCTCTGGGAACTTTCTGTCATCCTGCCTCTTTTACGAGGACTTTGACCGGGTGCTGTGTACTACACCAAGCCCTGAGCCCGCAGCAGTTCACAATAGCCTGGTCAGCAGGACGGTGACCTTCTGATCCCTGAATCTAATATAGCATAAACGGGGAGCTAACAGGTGCTGGATCAGGCTAGCAAAGTGACTATGGTGCTCACACCAGTCCCCAAGGAGGCTTTGCACCAGAGCAGCTGCAGCACATCCTGGGTCCATAGTTGTAGGAGTTGTGTGGTGACCTTCCAGAGAAGCAGCTTCATGGAAGTTGAAACCAACAGCAGAAACAGAAGACACAGAAGTAGGTAAGTGTTTGGCTCCAGGTCTGTTGTTATTAATATACAAATGGGAGTTTGTTTATGACCCAATGCAATTTTTATTACAAACTATGTATGTAGCAGTGTATATCCAATAATGGAGAAATGCACACCAGCAACTTGACATCACCCCACTACAAACTAGAATTCAAAATGAAGACCAGGAAGCACAAATAGTTGAACGAGCACTCAACATTATTATTATTTTTTTTAACGAGCTACTCACATTTTCTTACAAATATGTACTGGGGTGCTCAAAATAAGAACCATATATTGCCTTCCCTTTTAGCACACCACACTGGAGAACTCGCCCATGCCACAGCATTACGAGCCAACTATAAACAAACTGTACAGGGGTGAGGGGAAATGTAGAGCCTGGATGACAAAAATCAATGTCTTAAATACAACAGGGGGTTGTATGCAGTCCAGTGCGCCAGGGTATCTGTCTATGCAGTTCTTTGAGAGTTCATATTATCATGTGTTTTTGTATATAGTCCACAGATAGATGTAGTCAGAGCAGGCTGTATCGTAAGCTGTAGGGAGTCAGTAATCCATGTGGACACTAGCACAGCATCCCGTTGATTCCCCTGTGAATTTTAACCCAACCCAGGGTGCTGATAAGCTGCAAACTTTTTCCATACTAGGAACTCCAGAAAGGTAGTCACATTTCAGAGAAGGGCATATTTTCCAGGCCCTCCTCTATAGGACACCTGCCCACTCCACTCATGATGTGTTGCTCAGTCCCCATATACTTGAAAACCTCTGTGACATGCATGTGTGGCTTGCCACCAGTAGCTTGGAATAGAATATCTCTGCCATTCAGGAACCTCCAGGATTGTTATGTTCTCCAGAATGCCTGAAAGAACTGAGTCACATTAGGTAGTAAACCATAGCAACCTCTCCTCCCCTGCCTACAATGGTCTACAATTTTTAAACATATTGCACATGTATGTTTCAGCTTACTTTGCGCGTACTCTTTTCACTCTGATTCACTCTGTTGGGCCCATGAAGCTTCTGGGAATGGAAGCATTCCTCTAAATCTATATTGAACCTGAGTTTTACAAAGTATCATTTTTTTGACCTTGAGATTCCACAGGCACCTTTTTCTGAGGATGCTCCGAACATTTTTTTGAATTACTGAGACAATAAATGTACTGTTTGAGGTCTGCTTTCAGGCCCTTTCGCCTCAGCACCCCAGCCAGACTCCAGCAGGATCCTGGGATTTTGAACTGTTATGGACTGGTCAAAGACGAAGCATTTGCATGATGAACTTATGGTAGACCTCCTGGACAGAGCCAACAAGCAGGTACAATATGAAAGGGAAAAGGATTCATGGCAAGTGGAAAGGCACAGATGGGCAGCAGAGCACTAGGAGAGAACTGCAGCATGTGAGGAGAGACTTGCAGCACAGTTTCTGGAGTAGGAATATTGGTTGAGGGAGGAAGACAGAGCTCAGCAGAAAGACCTGTTTGAGAGGCTGCTTGTGCTAATGACCACAAGAATTCAGACTCCTGCTCCACCGGCACCACATCCTGAGTCCCCTCCACAACATCATGTCTTGCAGACCAGGAATGCATTAGACAAAATCATGGTTGGGTGGCCCATGCAAGCGGGACTGAACACTAGTTGGACAGGGTAAATGTACCCCCAGCAGTCCTCCACCCCTGTGCAGCAGCACCAAGAGTATGCTAAACATGCTAGAAAGGAGAAGGTGGTGAGAAGGGGTCCAAGGGACACACAAATGTTGGCAACTTGTTAGCACTGGTTTCCAATGTTTTGTACTAATCAACGTTTTTGTTATGCACTTTATTTTATTACTGGTTTGGGTGTTGGTTTATTACTGGTGTTTTGATGTTGTATAAGCAGCTGGCCCGCCTGAAAATGCTTTAATAGTGTTTCTTGTAACACTGCCATACTCACAAAGGCTTTTGTTTTATTTAAGGAGTCTATTACCATCACTGCATCACATCATATAATATGTATTTTGAAGAATAAAAATAAAGACATGAAAAGACACAATTGGGAAGCTGCATCCAAACACAATTTCTCAATACATCTATTCAGATCAATCCATAATAAAACCCCACAATTCATGTCACACAAACCACCATCCCCCACCACACTGCATAGGCAATCAACTCATCCACAATTAACAGTTCATGACAATCACACACCCCCATTCATAGCATACAGCAAGAATACTTCATTTACTGTAAAAACTGCTGCACAAATAGATCCATAAACATACTATTCTCTCTCTTCCATTGCAAGCGCACTAAGCATCCCTGATTTCAGTTTCCCATGTACATCCTGCTAAAGGCCGGGAACGGTGAACCGCAGCCACTGGGAGCTGCAGGGGGCCAGGCCTGTGGACGGTCAACGTAAACAAAACGTCTCACGGCCTGCCAGCAGACTACCCTGATGGGCCACGTGCTGAAGGTTGCCGACCCCTGCATTACTGTCATAAGTCCATCCATGGGCAAATAGCTCACCTTTGAACATAAGAACATAAGAAAGGCCGTACTGGGTCAGACCAAAGGTCCATCTAGCCCAGTATCTGTCTACCGACAGTGGCCAATGCCAGGTGCCCCAGAGGGAGTGAACCTAACAGGCAATGATCAAGTGATCTCTCTCCTGCCATCCATCTCCATCCTCTGACGAACAGAGGCTAGGGACACCATTCTTATCCATCCTGGCTAATAGCCATTTATGGACTTAGCCACCATGAATTTATCCAGTCCCCTTTTAAACATTGTTATAGTCCTAGCCTTCACAACCTCCTCAGGTAAGGAGTTCCACAAGTTGACTGTGCGCTGCGTGAAGAAGAACTTCCTTTTATTTGTTTTAAACCTGCTGCCTATTAATTTCTTTTGGTGACCCCTCGTTCTTGTATTATGGGAATAAGTAAATAACTTTTCCTTATCCACTTTGTGAATTCACAAAGATTGTAAAGAGTACAGAAAGGCATAATAATGCGGACAGCATTGATGACAATGGAATCCAAACGGGTCTGTAAACAGTTCCAGCAGGATTTCAGTCTGTCAAATGCACATTTAATCCACACCCAATTTTACACCCAATAAGAGTGTAATTAAACCTCCTTTCGCCAGATCAGGATATGGTTTCATAAACCAAGGTAAAAGGGGGTAGAATAATAATGGGGGCAGTTACTCAATTTATGACAATGTTATTTGGTGGTAATAGTGGCCTGTCCTGTCCTTGAAGGTAGACACCCCACTGGCAGAAAACATTGTCACCATGAACTTTTGCAGTGCAGCCCAAGCAGGATAAGTTCTTCAAATGGTGACTTTTACATGTCAATGTCTCCAGTTGCTGAAAATGTACAGACCCAAACATTTCTTGGCAGGATGTGACAACTTCCTGTCAATTGCCACAAGATGGACAATGAAGTTTTCCCACAATGAATCACGAACAAAGGGCTAGAGCAGATGGAGCTGGGGGAGGGGCTAGGAAACCTGCGAAAGGCTGGTTTGACTCAGGTCTGCATAATGCAGTGTAGACACCAGAGCATGTGTGAGAGACCAAGGTCCAGCAATTCTAAACCTAAAGTCAATATTCAGTGTGAACACTCAAGCTCAGGCTTACAAACACTCAGCCTGCGGGATCCCACTGACCCCAGAGCTTACACTGCAGGGTAGACATAACATAAGTGACTCACATAAGAAGTCTGTGGCAGAGCAGGGATTCAAACCCAGATCGCCTAAGTACTCGGCTATTTCCCTAACCACGAGAGTATCCTTCCTTTCTAACAAATATGATAGTTTCCTCCTGCAATGGAGATTTCTCATATACAACATGCGGCAATAATAAGCTAAAGTCAGCAAGTTCTAGGGAGAAAAAACACACACACACACACACACACTTTGGGGAATTCCAAATTACCTGGTTGCACCAGAAACACTGCTTTGTTCATATTAATGGCAGCAGATGCAAGCAAACATGGATTAACCAAGAGTTGTGATTAAGCAGGACTCTGATAAATGGGTTATACTGTAAATCCAATATGGTAATACTTCAATTAGAAAACCCCCAAATCATTTAACTTCTTTTCAATCTAAAATACCTGACATTATTAAACATAAGCAGCATTATTAAATATTCCAGCATTGCTCTTAAAACAGTACATCCATGCTTGATATGAACTAGGTTTAGATATGAACTAGGTTTACCTGATTCCTGAGGTTTCTTTACTGTTAACTTTAATAAGAACAAACCAACTTTAGCTTGTGTTTTGCTGCATCTAGAGTTGCGAGCTGAATGACCCTTATGTCCCAATCCCTAGTTTCCTCAAAGAGGCACTCAGATCCTACTATACTCCAGGGTTGGAGCTAATTGGCCCCACCAGGTGTGGCTGCCAGGGAGAGTCTGATGAAGCTGTACATTTCTGTGCAGGGACTTAGTATCTGACGCTAGGGTGAATCGTCAAAAAAAAGAGTCCTACATCTCTCAGCTTGATCCTAAAGTTTGCCACCCCATTACAGGCATGTTCCCCTGTAAACAAACTTTTAGCTTACCTTGTTTGCATCCATCTATATCTTTAGATTCTTTAAATGTGCTGGTGATTGCTTAGGTCACGTTCCTGAACGAGATAGTCTTTAACAGCATAGCCAATGTTTTCAGAAGTGTCCTCTTTGTTTGGGTGCCTCAATGTTTGTTCCAATCTGAGACACCAATTGGGGTTTGATTTTCAGAGGTGCTGAGCACCCACAATTCAGCTGGAGTTTCAGGTACTCAGCACTTCTGAAAGTCATGCCCTAGGCTCCTAACATAGGCCACCCAAAAATCAAACTTTGAAAGTTTGGCCTGTTTATTTTGTGCATCCCAACAGCATGAAGAAAGTGCTGATTATAGCAGGTCATTAAATAAGTCTCTAGCTGCAATACTGGCATTTGTCTGTGTTTTCAGTTCCTTTGAAAGGATTAAGAACTCCTTTTGGAAAGGGATCCCAGGTTGTCTCTACATGCTTCTCTTTCTACTAGCTGTCTATATTCTTCCCAATGAAAATGTGCCAATACCTATGTGATTGTTTTTTAATAGTGTTTACAGATAGGATGCATTATTTGACGTGTCTTCAGTTTTGTAACAAGTTTAACTGAACTATTCATCAAGATTTCAGCTCTCTGTTTCTGACAAAAATAATCTTCTTGTGAGAAATTCTGATTTTTCATGCTGTCTCCTCTGTCATGCTATAGGAGTTCACAATCGCTGAACAAGAGGAAAGCAATTTAGATAAAATTCAGGTTTTGTAGGAAGACTGTTGCTATTAAATTTGGAACATACAATAGCCAACTGTTTAATCAAAAAATTATTGTTCGGCTCTGGAGGGTGAAAAAGGGAGGTGTCATATAATAGCATTGTGCTAAATAAACTAGAAAATGCTTGCTCAGGTTTAAAGTTCTTTTCAAGCTCAAATTTAATCATTTAAACTATAATGGTACATTTCTGATAAACCATTTCACTGATTTTCGTATTACGATCATCAAGATAAGCTTCCCTACTTATCAGTTTAATTATCCTTTCCCTTGCTGATCTCCCACACTACAAAATTTAAAAATAAAAAGTGTATCCAAAAATGTTTCTTTAAACAACCTCTTTCAACAACAGAGGAAGTTAACTTTCAATTCACTATAAAAAGCCTAAGAATGAGACATAACAAAACAAAATTGGGGTGTTTAGAAGAGAACAGTAGAGTGTTTCTTTTGACAAAAAACACATGTGCACAGGGCAAACCCCAAAGAGATGTTAACATGTCCAGTTTGACCTGTCTTTATTTAAAATGTTCATTTGCAAAATATTCTCATTTAAATCTAAGTAATAATAAATATTTCAAATGTAAGCAACTAAGCTGACATTTAAAATGTCTGTAAATGGGTTCACTCACTGCAGGAGCACCTCCCTGTGGCCAAGCCTGGCATAGTGGCTGTCTCCCTGTATGGTGCTCCTGCTGACCATCACTCCTTTACAGGGGTGCTCTCCCTTCCCACAACCTGGCCCTCCGGCCAGGTCACACTTTGTTACCCCAGAAGGGATGGACTAGAGTTCAACAACCCTATAGTTAAATGGCCTTCTGTCTGTCTCTGTGCTCCCTGGCCCTTACACCCCTAACCTCAGAGGGTTTCACCCCAACTTCCTTGGTGGCTGGTAGGAGAAACTAGGCCCTCACTCTACTGTGGGTTCCAGCCCTGAGACCCATACCTACCCAGCCAAGGTGTACTCCCTCAGACTCCTTGCTGCTTCCCTGGACCTCTTCTATTCCCCAGAGACTGACTACACATTCTCCCCCTGCAGCCCCTTTCTGCTTTTAAAAAAAAAATAAAAGGCGCCTCACCACTTCCTAGCTTTATAATCACCACCCATCCCTTCCCCAGCTTGGCTTCATCATCTTTTACAACTGGCTTTCTCTCTCTCTCTCTGGCAGAGGGGCCAGGTATGTAAACTGGCCTTTCAGGCCCCATTAATCCCTTGTCTACATGGGCCCCATGGCCTACATGGTGTACACATCCCATCACAACCTCTAACAAAGCTATGGATGACTCTTTTGTCCTTGCTTTTTTGACTATTAAACTACAAATGACCACTGACATAATATCCATAAGAAAAGTTGACTGTGCTTGCTAGTTTAGGGGCAGCATAATTAGTGTAAGTCTTTGAAGTGAGAGGAGCATTAGCGCAGCAAGAATCAACAGGAGATTGTGTAAAACAGTCCTAGAAAAGCCACTGGGTTATTATTGATGCACAGAAGAGGAGAGGACCTGTTTAAAGCATACGGTGACTACAATATGGAGGGTAAATATCCATACTAATAGTAGCACCTACCTCTTATATAGGACATTTCATCAATTGATCTCAAAGGGCTTTACAAAGGAGGTCAAAATCATTATCCCCATTCTACAGATGGGGAAACTGAGAGACAGAGAGATTAAGTGACTTGTCCAAGGTGACTTGGGCTGGTCAGTGCCAGAATAGAATGAATAGGACCCTGGTCTTCTGAGTCTATTAGGCCACACTGCTTCCCCATCTTCATACTAACAAGTAGAGCATTCACAAAAGTAAAGGGTCCCAGTGGAATGACTAGAATCAGATACACTGTGGGAAAGTATTGTGGGAAAGTACACAGGACAAAATATGCCTAAGTTCCCTGATTTTCAGAAGAGCTGAACTCCAATTTAAGTCAGTATGAATTTAGATGACTAACTTTAACCATCTACATTTGAAAATGTTAGCCATATGCTGAAGCTTCTTTCCCCTAGTTCCGGAAACACACCTCAGCAACACCAGCAACACTTCTGCTATTGCAGTCTTTGACCTCTCATAAGCAGACACTGCTAACAGTCTGAATGTAGTAACATGTAGCAGTGGTTTTTATGATGCATGCAAATATCCACCAGGGAGTAGGAGACAACCACCAAACCCTGTTTTATTTGTGACCTAAAGCTGGTCTAGAACTCATATCTCCAAAGGAAAAAGAACAGCTTGTATATTAAAGACCTGAGCCATAGCCCACTGGAATGCCTAAAATTCCCCTTAACATCAATGGGCTTTGTATCAGGTGCCAAACAATAGCACCTAAATGCCTCTGCTACATTTTACTAGCAGGAGAACTATCAATATTATGCTCTTTCCCAGTTATTACCATACCAATACCCCCCAGAGTAATCCTTTCCCAGAAACCATCTTAGTAACCGCCTAGAAGTTGAATCTCTAGAATACGTCTCAGATGCCAATCATCATAAAATCTAAGAAAGAATGACTAGAAAAGGAAATCCTGGAAAGTGAAGGAGGAAATGAATATGATGGGTCCTCCAAAGGGGGAAGAAAGAAGAAAATCCAAAAAATAAAGCAAAAAGAGAAATCTTTAGGCAGAAGGGGATCGGGATGGGCAATAAATAAAAACTACACAAGTGTCTATGAAACAAAACAAAACAAAAAAAGACATAATCCCATCCTATGACTTGATAGTGATGATTCATGCTCGCTGATCCCATGTGACTGGGACATGGCACTGCTGGTGCACCAAAAATACCACTAGTTTAGAACAAAAATGTCAAAACATTGTTACATGGATATTTTACCACCATGACACAGAAAATCTAAGGACATTATTTCTGTTTTGCAACAAAGCACCGAAAAGTGAACCTTGGCAAACCTGAAACACCTTCCTCAAGATACGTATGCAACATCTGCAAAGCAGTAAATCCCCCCACAATGTGGCTGTGGCACACAGGAGCTGTCTGCCTCACTACAGCTCCATTCTGTGTACCTGAAGACATACCTTTGAAGCCTTAAGTGTTTGCTCACCACAAGCATGAGTTAGAAAATACTGGGCCTGATTCTCCTCCTACTTGCTCCTGTGTAAACCAGAAAGTCAATGGGTAAAAACAATATGGGTAAAAACAATGGGGGAGGAAGAGGAGGAGGAGGAGGAGGAAGAGAACAAGAACTGGTGAAAGTGAGAGAATAACCAGCCTCCAAAACTGAGCTACGCGGTTATGGAAAATAAATGTAAAATAAAAGAAAACCATGGGCCAGACACTGTCAGAGTCCCTGCTAAATATCTCAGTTTTGCTTTCCAGAATCATCTGCCGAGTAGTTAATCGCCTTACAGAATATCTTGTCACAGGAGCATCTTATCAAGAGAATAATGTCATCACTAAATAATTTGCCCATAATCAAAATAATCTCATCGATATTCCAGAGTCAATTTCTCACAAAGGGAAGGTAAGTACAAGATGAGGAGCCACAAGATTGGCTTTGAAGCATTATGTATTTGCTCCCATGTTCCTATCAAACATTCTTCTCATCCAATTTTTTTAAGATACTGTGCAATGGCATGGCAGTCTCTCCAGAGACAAACCTGGTCTCTTCCATAAACCATTTCCTTTCTCTCGTTCCATAGGCATTGCTTACATTCTTAGCTAGTTTTTATGAACTCACTTGTGGTGAGGCGATATAATCCTCATCTCAGCTTTCCCATGATATTTTCATCCACCTTTTTAATTTCCTGCAATGATGCACTCCCTGTGCACTTTCCATAATGACTAATTGGCCGTGATTACAAGTGTATGCAATAAATGTTACATTGGTTCTAAATTTAAAGTATTGGTTTTAGTCTGTAAAACACATGGTTTAGACCCTGAATAACTTACATAGCATCTTTCATTTCATAAAATCATAGAAATGCAAGACTGGAAAAGACCTTGATAGGTCATCTAGTCCAGTCCCCTGCACTGAGGCAGGACTAAGTACTATCTAAACCACACCTGACAGGCGTTTGTCTAACCTAACAACGTCCAGTGACAGAAATTCAACAACCTCCCTCGGTAATTTGTTCCATAGCTTACCTACCCTTATAGTTAGGAAGTGTTTCCTAATGTCTAAACTAAATCTCCCTTGCTGCAATTTAAACCAATTACTTTTTGTCCTGTCCTCAGTGGTTAAGAACAACAATTTATTGATGCAATAACCTTGGAATTCAGATCACCCAGGATCTCACAGTAACTGGGATATGTGGGTGTTGAGAAAGATAATATACAGATTGGGAGCAGAACACTTTCAAGGAAGGGCCCTCAGTTCGGGAACTTATTT
Source organism: Emys orbicularis (assembly GCF_028017835.1). Lineage (NCBI taxonomy): Eukaryota > Metazoa > Chordata > Testudines > Emydidae > Emys > Emys orbicularis. Next base: position 88,589,158 of record NC_088686.1, on the reverse strand, counting down.
CTCTCTGGATCTGACAGACTTCAGAGGTGAAAACCTGTCTATGGGAGTTTTTCCATTGACTTCATTGGAGCCAGGATTTCACCCCAGGGCAAGACACATCTATTCATTCAGCCTTTAGGTTGAGTGACTTGGCTTGACAAAGTGGCATTTTTCTACATTGTGTTAACTTGATTCGTTATATGTGTTTTTAAATTCTTTTATCGTTTATATGCTGAAGGCAGACTGTAAACATTGCAAAACAAATTAATTAATAACACCACATTTTTCCTCTGATTCCTCCCTCCATAAATGGTCTCAGATATGAAAGCCATTCATAAAAATAGAAACATCATTTTCTTTTGCTTTCATGCTCAGAATCAAACCACTTCTCTTTCCTCCCCAACTAGTACAAAAGAACATTTGATTGGAAATACCAAACCAGACCACGGTCCATAAAGTCCAGGATCTTGCCTACAGTAGTGGCCAATACTTGATGCATCAGAAAAAATAATAATAGCTTAATGCAACTATCCAATTGAGCAATGTGCCCATGGAGAAAAGGGAAAATAAAAAATAAAAAAAACTTGCTTGAATCCTGCGGCAATCAGTTTATTCCCTGAAGCATAAGATTAGATTACCCTTATTTCCTCAACTGGCATATTCACAAATTAAGGTTGAGCTAAAATTATAGAATTTGGATCTGGATTTCCCCAGACTTCATAATGATCTCAACTACGCTAGTTTTACCAGCTGTAATTCCAATGCCTGAGTTCAACAGCCTATCCTGCCAAAGACTTTTTATTTGATCTCTGTGTGCCTCAATTCCCTAACTGTAAAATAGGGATAACAACACTTCTATACATCCATGTTTGTTAGGTGCTCAGATACTGCAGTGATGCGAGCCAATTAAATACCTAGATACATGCTCGCCAAGATTTCTAAACATTACTTAGGATGCCTCCATTTCTGGGTATCCAGCTTGGAGCACCTTAAAGTAGACTAATTTCCAGACAGTGGAATATTCACCTTCTGAAAATTAGGCCCCTATTAAAGTATCTCAAATCAGGCACTGAAAAAGGGAGGCATTCAAAATCACTAGTTGCTTTTGAAAATCTGGGGGTGGTTAGCTAGACTCCGGTAGTGTTACTCCTGATTTACATCAGCATCAAAAGAGAATTAACCCCGCCACATCCCCAACCTTTGCGGGTTTCAGATCATTCAGAAAGATTGGGGAATATTTGTTAAATAGGGACTCAGATCTAGATTTAGGCTTTCAACAGACATTTAAGGAGGTATTCAGAACTGTTGTTTCAGCTCTGGCCCAATGCCCCTTTTGTAAATATAGCTCCAGTATTCAACTACACGACCACTTACGCCACTGAATTCCATGGGCTGGCTAACCACTCCACAGAGGACAGTCCCTTTATTTTTGGGAACTAAATTTACCTGCCTGAATGGCATACAATAATTATTTTTACAATCTGAAAAGGAAAAACCGTACGCATTTGTGATTCTCACAGTCCCCCGATCTCCTTCCTGTCTCCACAATGCCATTAGTCCTCCACACAAAACAAAACAAAAAAGTGGAAACAAGCAACGACAAAAGATTCCCTCTGAAAAATCCCCAGAAACACAATTTCACCATAGCCATGCTCTAAGAAACCACCTCTATTGTGTGGGTTTATCGCTGTGCAATAACTAACATCTAAATACATATTGGAATAATGTAAAAAGTTAATTCATAATATTTGAGAATGGCGTAATATATCTCCTTCCCCACTTAAGGAAATGACTGAATAACTCATTTGAGCCTTGTCAGTCTTGATTTAAACTTATTTCCTCTACCATTATGCATCCTCTCTCCGGCACACCGGTAGCATACAAAGATGATGAATACAAGATGTCATAGTAAAGCATAACACAATATTATTCCTGTCCTACTGAAGTCATGAACCTGTCTATCAACATTTTCAGTTTCATGAAAAAGCACTGCAAGTCTCAAAGTCTAAAAATACATTGCTACGGTCTCTATTGAACAGAAGTTAGACTCTGCTGCTACCAAGTTCTGGAACTCTGTAGACCTCTACAACTCAGCAGTCACGGAGCCAAATCATTATTTAGGACGTTTAAAAAAAAAAAAAAAAAAAAAAAAAAAAAAAAAACACACTTCAAGGCTGTTCCTCCTCCAATTGAAATTGATGGCAAAATTCCAACCAACTTCAATTGCAATAAGATCATGCCCTAAAAAAACAGCTGCCTCAGGATTCTGCTGTGCTCTGCTGTGCTCCAACACGCAGCGAGATGTGAAAGGTATCTCTGCTCCATCCCAGTGCCCCTTGTAAGCTAGTGGAGCTCCATAAGCATGTTCATGGAGTTCCCCTTGATGACCTTATGCAGCTACCTCCTTGCAAGAGAGCAAACAGAGCTGTCAGTGTCAGCTGGGTAAGGCTACAGCTACACATGTATTTATTTATTTATTTCATGGCTTCCTTCTGGTGCTGATCACCATAATACAGTGTCTGAGTACTTCACAGATACTAATGCCTTCCCCATCCCATCCATGAAACCCGGAAGTACTATTATATCACTATTTTACAGACAGGCAAACTAAGAAACACTGAAGTCAATAGACTTGCCCAGGTTCACACAGGAAGTCTCTGGCAGAACCACAGCCAGAACTAAGATGTACAGTCTCAGAGCCTTCTGCCTTAACCATAAGACCAGCCTTCCTTTACTGAATAATTATCTAGCATTGCTTATGTACAGTGGGTTAAAAATAATCCTTCTCTAGGCAATGGAGTCACACTGAACGCATCTGGAATACCCTATTGTACCTTGACTACAATAACTATAATTTCATAGACATGACAGCAACTGACATGTTATCTGGGGATATTGTTTACTCTAAAAGGTTTAGCTCCTTCATGACACACTCAAGGGGCTTTCAATGGGCAAAGTAGAAAAAATAATTTCCAATAAATACTTTAGGCCAGATACTGGGTATGCCTACAGCACACTACACAACACTCTACCTGATTAACCTCCTCTCTGATAGCTCCTGCCACTCCGCTGGGCAGAATCTTAAAGGACAAGAACAAGGAATGAAGAAAACAATGCAACAGAACTGGGTCATGGACCACATATTTAAATGTTCCTCTGTTCCTCCAGTAAAAAGCTTGGTACAGCAGGTAAGGCAATAGATCCACTCTTTTAAACAGATTTCCCACCTTACTATTTACTATATTTTTAATTAAAGTGGTAAGAAACAAAGGAATGTGTTAGATTAGAATATATCTCAAATGACAGCCAGTGTACAGCCGACCTTACTTTAAAAAAAAAAAAAAAAAGGGCATTTTAATTCCTGTACTTGGATGTTGTTGGTTTGGTTTTCTTGTTTGTTTGTGTTTCCAATTTAAAAGTTCTCATTGCTCATGCACTTTTTATTCCCTGATGCTTTACTCCAGCAGGAGAAACATAAAAGGAGCAGACAAAATATTTTTTTCAGATGGACCCCACTTCTTAGTCTGCTTGGTTTCTATTTCTATTTCTCTTAAAAAAATTAAGGAAATAACCAAGAATATCCATCAAAACTATAGGTTGCTCATCTTCAAAGTACCTTACAAACTTCAGTTGCGTATTAAAGGCATGTCAGCAGGTATATCTATTTCCCATTAACCCTTAATATTTGTAACACATCACTGGCTATGTGTAAACATTTGTTCCCCCCCACTGCTATTCAAAGGCCCAACGCAAAGGCCACTGCAGTTAATGGAACAGTTCCGATTGACTTCATCAGACTTCAAAACCCAGGTCCAAATCTTTCTATCTGTGTGAGCACCTCAGAACTCCAATATCAGACTCTGTAATAGTTCTTACTCCGAGAGTCTTCCAAGAGCATTGAAAAGAGCAATCAAGACATGGGAAGAGCAGATATTAAAATGACACAAATTTGGGCAAACTTACAGCCTTTGATATATTCACCTCACTACATTCTTCTCATTAATGCAAAGTAAAAGGTAGCAAAGGCTTTCACTAATTGTCAAGTATCTTCCTTTCGTATATCCAGATACAAAAAGGATAATTTTACACTGAATTTGAAAGACTAAGGTCAATGATTAATCAAGCACCAGGTGTCAATGTGATAGTATGAGTCAGCAGGATGTGTATGAAAGGGCTGTGGGAGGTATAAAAATGGATTGGAGGATTTGTTCAAGATTTAAAGGCTTTCAGGCTCCTTTACCTCCTGGTCCTCTCTCTAACTTTTATAGGCAGGAACCACCCTTGGGTATCAAGCCAAACCTTGTCACCAATTAGAGAGCTGATTTTCTGATCCTGACTGCACATACACTCACGACACACACGCACACCCCTTTTCACATACTCTTTTAATGCTCTAACTTGTGCACGTGATAGTTTCTAACATTTGGAAGTGACACTTTTGCACATTCCAATTCCACCATCTGCCCCCTCACAGATGTTCAATGCTTTCCAGCGTATGCAATGATATTAGTACACCAAAAGGATATATGGAGGTGTGCACACACATAAAACTGCACACATGTAAGTGGGGGCGGCGCTGAGGCCCCAGTGAAAATCAGGCCCTACACTACTCAGAGTGGTATTTGTGGTTCTCTTGGCTAGTAGTTATTTAATTAGATACACATCCCCAGTATTTATTTAGGCTGAACTGAAAGATTGGAGCAGGGAGAGCATCGCATCCTAAGGGAGATGAAAGTATTCATCTATTGACTAAAATAGCATTCTCTTCTCCTGTGATTTAATTTGTTCGATTAAGTCCGTAGGGGCACTGCTTCTTATTAGACATTCAGGAATTAGCTCAAAGTCTATGACACTAAGCCATCCTAAAACGTTGAAATTTATATATAAAAATCTACCCTACCTAATACAGGATTCTGTGTGTACTTTCAGCTGTAGTTTTTCTCCCACTGAAGATTAGGAGGGCTCAGATTTTTTGGCAGTTCTCAACAGTATCCTTTGCTGGAATTCTCTGTTTTTACGCACAACAGATCACTTTCACCTTCTTATGAAATTTACTGAAGTCTCAGCAGGACATATCGGTGCAATTAAAAAAAAGTTGATTCCCTCTTCGAATGCAAAGGTGTAGGAGGTTAAGATATAAAGCAAACTGTTCATGCCAACACTTGGCGCAAACTCTAATTAACTGAATTGAGATGCTACAGTTGAGCCAGGAACTTAAAATCGTCTCTCTTTTTTTCCCCTCTCCATTTAAACCTCTACTACAGTCTACCCTCAAGCCATGCTTTAAAGATATTCCCATTGCCTTGGAAGTTATTGCAAAAGTATAGAACCAAATAGAGGTAGTTAGATATGGCTGCATGCTGGGAGCAGAGCTGAGCTGCACCACCCCAGGGGATGCTCCAGGAAGAAGAATCCCTTCCCAAGCACAGGGGGTGTAGGCTGCACTACTTTCACATAATGGCCTGCTCTCCTCTCTGTGCTGGAGCAGATCTGCATCCTACTGTTGAGGGAATAGGGCCATAATCACATCCTAGTTCCCTTTCTAAAATGAAATGCAGAATGTAGAGGGCAATAACTTCTCCCTTGCAGGGACACTGGAACAATTTGTATAGTGGGGATGCTAACAGTCATTGAACCAAACTGTAAACCCTGTGTATAATGGAAAGCTAGCATCCCCAGCACCCCTAGATCCATCACCTATGCTCCCTAGATCATGTAAGCGCCGCAACAATAAAACTCATATGGGGGGGAGGGAGTGATCCAGCTTCTGTTGAAGTCAAAGGGTGTTTTGGTGTTCATTTCAGTGCAAGCAGGACTGAATCTATTATCTTTTCCACACACAGAACTGTCTTCAAATGCCCAATCCTGTGTTGCGTTGAGTGTCCTTGACTGCCACTAACCTCAATGAGAGATGAGTGCTCAGTATATCATAAAATCAAGTCCCAAATGCAAGCAGTTTCTCGGTTGGTAGCTTTTTGTTCCTGCTTGTGTTTTTGTTGGGTGGGGCGGTGGAGGGTTGCGGGGGGGGGTCTGCACACTAATGGTGGCAATACGCAATCCTTACAGCTTTTTAAAGGGAGGTAGCGAACTGGCAGCCAGAAAATAAATGGTACCAATACTGAACTTTTAAGAAGAGCAGCCCCTTTTAGAAGTTTCCCTTTAGAAAAGGCATTTAGGCTTTTGTTTTGTTTTTTAAAAAGGACACTTGATTAAGTGAAATGAAATTAGAAGCTCAAACAACATCTTCATATATTCTTCAAGTTTCCAGGCATGCTGAGTGAAGCACTCCACAGACAGAACAGACTGCACAACCGTGTATCACACTTAAATGTAATCACAGCTGAAAATAACATCAGCCAGTACCTACAGTACACTGAGGTATATTTAAGACTCCCCAATCAGCAATCGACCTTTCCTACATGTGTTCATAATCACAATGTACCGTTTCATTTTTATGCTTTGTTTTCTTTCTTACTCTATTGCGTTTGGTCACTTTAGAATACAGAACAGCTTTTTTCTTTTCTCCAATTGCAGTTTTGTTCCCAGGGGAGAGGAGGGGGAGGGAGGAAAGAGATGGCTTGTATTTCTCTAAAAAAAAAAAAAAAAAAATTTTACACAACACAATGTCTTACCTGTTGCAATCAACATGAAGCAGAAGATGGGATGCGCTAAGTGACAGTGCAATCTTATGCCACTGTCCATCTGCCATCCGGTACGGGAACACCTCTGTTCTTGCTTTTCCATTAAATCTGTAATGATATCTAATCTCGTCCCTCAGGCCGCTGCTCTCCAGTTCAAAGTAGCTGTATTTGAAAGATGAAGAGTCAGTTCCATGTTTTAGACTGTGTTATCCCTGCTATCACCACCATTTCCCTCCTTCTGCTCTAAGGCTTAAAAACAGTTCATGCATTTGAAAATGAACTAATCACTACATTAGGTTACAAATGTAAAACAGGTTACATAGTATGGGTGTTAGATCTTGTAGTTTATTATTTTTAATAAAAGAGTGAGATAGGGCATAAAATATTAAATAATATCACTTATATGAAGATTGCGCATGTTAAAAACACCATTAGATAGCCCTGAAGATCAAAGTTCCCTTTTTTTATCCACAGTACAAGCATCCCTCCACTGCTCTACCAATGTGCTTCATCTCTGGGCTGGATTTGAACGGGCAACCTAGAAATGATGGGCTCTATTCACATTACTAATGCCAAAGAAGAGGTACTATAGGAAGAATGCACCAGCTAATTAGCAGAGTAGTATCTACTTGCCACAAATCTCATTTTAAAATGCTTATTTTTAAATCTCTCCTCCAAAATTTGTGCTTATTCAATGTATTGACTTTTATTTTTAAGGCTGTAATGTTTCAGCTTTACAAGGAAATTAAAGTCACCAGATAGAGTAGGTCTCTCAAAACCTGGCACAGTCAAGCAGAACCCTGGGACATATATCACAACAGAACAGTCACAGGATAGCACTTTCTTGCTAACAAAACAACATTTTTATTTGGCTCAAACTTCCATCAATAGTTGCTTCACACTTGCGGGAGGAACTAGAGAGCCAGTTAATTTTTAAAGTGAGTTTAGTCCCTGTAAAAGGTACCAGACTAGCAGTCTGGCAACTGAGTCACGCCCAGCACCAGAGCAACTTCCCCAAGCTGGTCTACCAGGGACAGCCTCTAGGGACAAGAGGGGAGACTGACCTCTATGCCTGTTTAATCCTAGGCCTATCATAAAATTGCCAGGGAAGGATGTGGGAAGAAACTAACAAGAGCAGAGTGGAACTAATGAGGACTGCACAATTCTTGTGGCCTTGAAGGAAGCATAAATGCACAGCCCTCCAATGCTGTAGGTATGCTCTGGGGCTTTGGGAGGGGACTGGGCATAAGCTAAACAGTAGGAAAGAGGGAGGAAAGGAGACTCGAAGAAGAGGAAAGAGGAGAGAAAACAGAATTATTGGGAAGAGACAAGAATGGAAATGGGAGAGGAGGAAGAGACAGTAGCTGTTTGCTGGTGGTACATCCAAGGGAGCTGGGATTGCTGCACCGGACACTGCATGCTTACATCACTGGTGTGGGGAGGAAGGAGTGCTTTGCTTCACTCTCTAGCAAGCCTCTCCAAAAGAGGGAAGAAAATCAGTCTTGATGGGCCTTGCTCTCCACTGCCAAAAGGAGATTTCCATGATACTGCATTTGGAAGGAAGATGAGATCACAGAGGATGAACAGAAGAAAGGCGGGGACCCATACTGAAAGAAGACTAAAGACTGAAACACGAACTAGTGGTGTGGAGGAAAGGTAATACACCTGCCCAACTCTTGAAAGCTAAAAATAGGAAGAACTGGAGAGAGAAAATAGGGAAGCATTTAAAGCCACTGAAATATATAGGCTTAGAGAAACTTTTCTGAGGGATAAAAAGGAGAAAGATGCCTGATTAGTTAAAAACTCCAGAGGTTATTAAAAATGAAAACATTTTAAACAGCTCATTTATTCTTGGCCATTCATGCCATTTGTCTACTTTTTTCATGTTGCACAGCATTGGCAGTTTCACTCTGGTTTGTAGTCAATTTCACTCTCTGGTTCTCATGTAGCAGCCCAATGGTGCATCATTTGGGATATAAATGCTTCCCGGGAATGACTACATCCAAACAGAAAACTCTTTGCACTCGTCAATTGACAAATACACGTAATGCAGTTTTGCTTGTTTTGTAATATTTTCTTCCCCATCTTTACCAAAAAAAAAAAAAAAAAAAAATCTAACTTTTTGGCCTAAAATACTCAACAGTAGAAATATGTAAAATCTAAAACAGTTTGTAATGAAGAGACAGGCACTCAGAGAAGAGGAGAGAGGGAATAAAAAGAAGAGCCGTGACTTATTTCATTTAAGGGGGGGGTTGCAGTTCAGATTTCCTTCCACGTACCAATCCAATTAATTGGGAAACTAAGAAGAAATATCTATCTAAAATGCTGGATTCCAGCCATCTGAGAGACTGCAAACCTCTCATCCCCTTAATGGACAACAATGAAATTAAACATCAAATCGATGGACGGAGGAGCCCTGCAAGTAAAATAGGATGGAAGAGAAACACTCTTAACCATTATTCTCTGATACATTCTACTGTTTCACATGACACATTTCACATAGTTATTGATTTTCTTTCAAATAGATAGAGGGAATTAACAATGCAGATTATCCAGTTGTTCAAGGCAATGATTCTCCAAGTGTGGAGACCAGCACTCTTGAGCAGTGATGCTTCCAGTTAATTCCAGTTTAGTCTCGGATTGTTTTAGGATTTTCAGAGATGTTTTTAACCAATTACTCTAAACCCAAAAACAAAAATACAAGCCTCTCTCCGCACCTCATGTGACCATTTCTTTGTCAGCTGTTCCTGTGGTGTGAACTCAGCCATGATCAAATTTACAGAGGACACCAAAATTGGTGGGGCAGCAAATACACAGGAGAGACAGAGTTACACTGCAGCATGACCTGGCGAGACTGGAGTAGTGGGAGCTACAGGCAACAAGGGGAGAGTCATTACTAACAAATGTTAAATCCAAGAGCCCAGGGAAAGGAAATAAATCAGTACAGATAGAAAACGGGGAAATTAACTAAACAGCCACTCCCAGTGCATTAAAATGAGCTTATCTTCATTCTATCTAGGTTCTTATGTGGTTTTCATCATTGTAACATCTGAGAGATTTCCAATAGAATCTGCTGCAGAAAAAGTATGGGACTGGAATCATGGGCTTAGAGGAGAGCTAATCCTAAAGAAGTAGTCCCTTTTATTAAGGGGCCCACTATATGAACACTGGTTCAAGGTCACCACAACCAAATCTAGTCAAGCCCAAAACAGAGAAAGCTGTTCCTTGCCATTTCCTTTTCTTGTTCCTTATTGTCTTTTCTTCGCCAACACTATATACACCATTCTCTCATTTACGTTTCCTACATAACCAGATCCTAAGGTGCACCTGAGCCCCATTCTGCTACCTCCTGGTCTCACCCTATGACCCTGGAGGCAGCCAGGGACTGATTTGACTCCAGATACAATTTAGAGAAGCCTCAGGACTGCTCTAATTTATATCAGTTAGAACAGTCCCCTAGGGGACTTTTGTTAGTGCACACCCCAAGATTGCAATGCATTTTGGCTACTCTGGGAGGTTCCAGGGAGTGCTCCCTCTATGAAGTGCCAGCCAGAGACTCCATCTGGTTGGAGCAAAAGCAGCCAAAGCAGGGACTGTTGCACTATGGGGAGTAGTGAAAATGGGGCCCAACCAGGGATACCCCTCACTCTAAAATACCTCTGGACACAGAACTGTGCAGGGGAGACCTCCCGCTCTGCCCTCAGCACGTAGCCTTGCGGAAAAACTGCCAAGAGCAGCCAGCCTGAAAGTCCCGCCAGTAGTAGCAGAAGGAGCCAAAGCAGGGACCTCTGGACATTCCAGTCAAGACTATAGAATATTCTCTGATTTTCTCTGCCTGGGCTGATTGGCTGTTTGCACCAACCCTCCATTTCCCTCACCAGGATCTTCACTTCAACTTCACTCCACAATGCCCTTCTTTACCCTCTGTTCCCCCTTACCCTGCCCCACTCACCACTTCCCTTCTCTTTCCATTGAGCTGATCGCCTCCTAAGTAACCGTGCTCCCCAAATAAACAAAAATTGTGGAACTAACATGCCGTTTGCCGCCAACCACTGTTCACTCGCCTTGTGTGTTCTATACCTTCCCACACCCTGTGTCTGACTTGTCTATTTAAACAATATTGTCTCATCGTTTCCTTATACAATATTGTCTCTTTGCATCCCTCTGTTTTCTCTTGTCTTAAACTTTGATTGTAAGCTCTTTGGGACAGGGACAGCCTTTTTGTTCAGTGTTTGTAAAGTGCCTAGCACAATGGGGTCCTGGTCCATGACTGGGGCTCCTAGGTGCTATAACACAAATAAATAAAATAATAAGTGCCACTAAAGGAGTACAAAAGTGAAGAATCAGGATTTGGACCAGTCATACTTTGCACTTAGAACAGGGCCCCTTCCATCTGAGAATCTTAGAGAACTTACAAATATTGATAAATTAAGCCACAAGATATACCTTTGAGGCAGATATCATCATCCCCATTTCACAGATGGGAACATAAGGCACAGAAAGGTTAAACCATCTGCCCCAAGGTCCCACAGGGTGTCACTATCAGAACTAGCAGTAATATTTAGGGACCCAATCCTAGCTTCCCAACTAGGCCACACTTCATCTGTTTCCCCATTGACATCTCCTCATACTAGTGGACAGTGATGACAATTAACATTGTTAGGAGCAATTTATGATGTTCAGATATTACCACCTCAAAAACCCATAAAGTGGCACTTGGTTCTTGACTGCCAGCTCAGAATAAAGCAGGGGTAATAAAATAACATCTGCTTTCAAAAAGTGCACACGTTCGTTCTCCTTATGCTTTCCTGTCACTGATCTGCTTTGTCTATCACAAAAGGCTTGTACACTATTGACAACAACAAAAAATACTCTGGGCCTGATTTTCATTTACATGGAGGACTCTTTGCACAACTGTGGCACCATAAGCCCATCTGTGTCCCCAGGTTTCAGAGCCCAAGCTCCAGCCTGAGCCGGAACTTCAAAGTGCTATCTACACAGCTATTTTTAGAGCACTAGCGTTAGCTTTGCAAGCCCGACTGTTGACCTGGGCTGGAAGGCTCAAAGCCATGAGCTGTGTAGACATGCCCTAACTAATAGGCCTTAGAGTGGGGGTAAATGTACATTGCACCAGTCTTACATAATTTGTCAATTAAGTGTTTTTTCCCACCAAAAAGGTATGCAGAGCTACTTAAAACACGGAACAGGGAAATTGAAAAGATTTGGGGAACTAGGATTTGCCTATACTATAAAATGCTGACTAGGATTTTTTTTTTTAAATGTGTGTCTGGCAAGGCAGAGGGAAGGACAGACACAAAAGGAAGTTTTCCCCTAAATTTCCCAAGTAGCAATTAAGCATTATAGTGTTGTCTGAATTACGTATCCGAGTGCAAGGTGCAAGATAGTCAGAGGCAGAAAAAAGCAAAATAAAAAAAAAATTAAGGAAAACATGGCAGAGACACACACACACACACACCTCTACAAACGTATAACATTAAAAAATTAACCGAGGATGGTATTGTGGAGGATCTAACCTTTTGTTGTTTATGTAAGAGGCAAAACAAAGGCAGAAGAATCTAGGTTTTCTAAATGGAAGAGCAGAGCTTTGATAAGGAAAGCCTTAAAAGTTCACCTAAAAACTGCAATATCAAGAAGATTCTGGAGAGATTATTTTATTTTTTGGTACTCAATAAGAGCACTGTCAATATAAAGGAGCTGCTTGCTGCTGCTGCTGCTGCTGGCAGTTTGCAAGCTAGAAGAGCAGTAGGACAAGCACTGTCAATGAAGTTGCACTTAGGAAGTTAAATGTTTCATAATTGCCATCTGCTGTCAAAGCACAAAAGAAGTCATTAAAATGGATTTCTCTCTCCTCTTCACATAAGCAGCATGGAAGAGGCTAAGGTTTCAGAAGTGGGGGGTGGCCCACGTACAGAAATAATGTGGCAGAAAAAAATATATATATATATTTAAATGTACGAGGTTTATCGCAGAAGCTTAAAGGACTGAGTGCAAAACAAGCAGCTATAATAGGAAATGCATCACTTTCTGCAATAATTCTTCATAATCCCTCATAGCCACAAAGCTAATCACCTACCACACAATGTTTTGTTTGTTAATAAAGGACAACGTCCCAGCTCTGGAAAAATCCGTCAGATTAAATTCGATTATGTATTGTAACTGTATGAGTCAACTGGCACAATGTGTTCCAAGACAAAGTGGTTTCTCACTTGGCAGGCTTTAATAGTAATGGTTACTTCAGAGAATGAAAACAGGTGTTACCGCTGGCCTTTGGGGATGATCCTCCTATTTTGGTGTCAAGCCATTGAGTAACAACATCCAAAATTGCCCAATTAAGATTCAGTCTCAGAAGATTCACTGTACCAGCAAGTGCAGCCATTTCTTTATAGTGTAGATATGTTATATGGTTAGAGTGCCCATGGATGGCATGCAGCCCCTGGTGGTTTTGCCTTCTCTGGAGTATACCACTAGACAAATCCTAAGCCTGGTTCTTATCTCACTTACATCAGTGTAAATCAGAAACAACTCCACTGTACTCAATGGAGTTAAACTGGGGTGAGTGGAGAATCAGGCCCAATCTATGCAGATGTTTAAAAACATGGGCTGGTGTAGACTGCTCCATTGACTTCAGGGAAGCTGCATCAGTTCACACCACCAGAGAATCTGGCTACATATACACTTGCACAAACATTGTCCACATTCACAAGTTGACTAAGCAAGCAAATACAAGGCAAAAAGTGAACAAACTCAAAGAATATTACTGGCTTTATTCTAAAGTACTAATTCTCTTGGAAATAGTTCCCTCAGTATGAAATTACTGTCTTTTCTTCCTCTTTCTTTAGAAGGTGGATGAAAGCCTCTCTCAATTGCAATGACAAAGAGAGGCTACTTGCTCCTGAAATAAATGTGCTCTGTGTTACACCCAGTGTATGTTCTGCGAGTTGTAGAGCAAATAAATGAGAAAATATAAGCCTGGGTAAACAACACCCCCCATATTTCTGCCCCCTCCCTTCAGTAAAGAGTAACGGAAGTCAAAAATCTCCTTCATTTACATCTCACCTTGGATTCTAAACATAAATAGCGGAAACTGATCCTTATTGTAACTCCACAGAAATCAATGGAGTTGCATCAGGGACAAATTTTGACCATTTTAGAGGCTTTTGCTGCATTTTCTTTTTTTAGCTTCTGAATAAGAGCCAACAGCTTGTTAACATGGTGAACTACTGCTCTTCCAGGTCCGTGTTTCTGTGAAAGGCACAAAAGCTGGAGCCTGTCTGGGGTAACAGCCGCCCGGGCCACTGTGGGGAGCCCTGGACTCTCCACCTGACCTGGGTGGGGGGCTCAAGAGCAGCCCCTGGCCCATGTCCCCACCCCCTGGGCTATGCCCATGAGGGCAGGTGGAGGGTCCAGGGCTCTCCATAGCGGCCTGGGAGGCTGTTACCCCAGCCAGGCTCCAGCTTCTGGCCTGGACAGGGGTGGTGCCTTTGGGGGGGAACAGGGGCGGAGCCACAGAGGGGGCAGGCCTCATGGCCCACTCAGTTTTATGAAGGATCCAGAGCTGCTGGCTGGAGTCAGAAGCCAGGTGTCAGAGCCAAGCATCAGAACAGGAGTCAGGAATCAGAGCTCAGGGTGAGAACCGCAGTCAGAGGCCAGATGCTAGGGCCAATGGTCAGAGCCAAAGTCAGAAGTCAGGAATCAGAGCCCAGGGTGAGAACCAGGCTACCTGGAGTGAGGTAAGGCAGGAGCAGGGCTGGGAACGAGCAGGTACAGGAGCTATCATGGTCATGGGTGAATGCTTTGAGTTGCTGCTGAACTGCTGCTGGCCTGCAGACCCTTCCAGTCAATCAGGCAGCCTACTACAGACCAGCTGTGCTCATTAGGTTGCCCAGAGAATGATTCTGTTGCAGGTCTTGATTCTTGACAGCATCTAAGTTTCCTGGAGGAAATGCAGCACACTGAAAAACAAGATAGGCCTCAGCACTCATTTCTCCTGAACAAAACTGGTGGTCAATAAGCAAGTCTAGAAATACTGACAGACATCTCCCTATGGAGACTGCCCATGGTCATAACCAGCCCTGCCTCTCTGACATGTCAGTGTGATGCTGAAATGAAAAGGGTCTTCTTTTCTATATTCCAACTTACTGCTGTAGTCAGCCTTTTATCACCTTTTTGATAACCTTATTCAGGAACAAGAAACTTGAGAGAGTGTTCTGGATGGAAAATTGGTCAACACCGAGTGATGGTGGCTTGTATTTTTAAGGAACGATGATCTACATATTTTTAAGAAGATGATCAGATACAGGATGTGATTTGACAGATAGAATGCTCAGATATGTATATTAAGGAAACACATTGCTTGAGGAATAGCAGAGTGAACAGTTACGAGAGCCTGGCTGAAGTTACTATTATTTGTTAGCATGGAAATTACTGCAGCCCCCATTTTTATAATTAGAGCATCTGAACATTATCATGTTTTACAGATGTATCATCAGTTGCCTATTCAAATTCTAGTGGCAGAAAGCAAAAAACCAAATTATGTTGCTAAGTGCAGAATGGGTTTTAGGCACATAAAAAGTTGGACATTTTAAAATAATTACAAGTCCTTTGGAGATGGGCATTATTATCCTACAATCAACTCAATGTGTTTTACAATCCCTCTGTTAGCATGTGGAACTCTTATGTACCTCACACAAGGGGCTTGTTAAGAGGGGATAATGCCCGCCTTATTGAAGTTTATTGCTTGATCATTATCCTTTTCTCATCATAATCACGCTTAAGCTTTAACCAGGCACTTGACACAACTCATTTCAGTTCAAGGTCACGGGAATAAGATGCTCAGCAGTATACTGTAACCTGGAAACAGCTGCTATGGATGCAGTGACCAAAGGAAATGGAATAGACAATACCAAAGAAAGAAAACCTGTGACAAAAACGTATAAACACCTGAAATAGATGAGGGGAAGATTATAAGCAGGATTGATTGGGTTCATCCATCAGCTACTTAGGCCTGGTCTACACTAGGCGTTTATGTTGAATTTAGCGCCGTTAAATCGAATTAACCCTGCACCCGTCCACACCAGGAGGCTATTTAGTTCGACATAGAGGGCTCTTAAATTCGACTTCTGTACTCCTCCCCAACGAGGGGAGTAGCGCTAAATTCGACATGGCCATATCGAATTAGGCTTGGTGTGGATGGAAATCGACGGTAATAGCTCCGGGAGCTATCCCACAGTGCACCACTCTGTTGACGCTCTGGACAGCAGTCCGAGCTCGGATGATCTGACCAGCCACACAGGAAAAGGCCCGGGAAAATTTGAATTCCTTTTCCTGTCTGGGCAGTTTGAATCTCATTTCCTGTTTGGACAGCGTGGCGAGCTCAGCAGCACTGGCAACGGATGCAGAGCTCTCCAGCAGAGATGGCCGTGCAATCCCAGAATAGAAAGAGGGCCCCAGCATGGATTGATTGGGAAGTCTTGGATCTGATCTCTGTGTGGGGCGATGAGTCCGTGCTTTCCGAGCTGCGCTCCAAAAGACGGAATGCAAAGATCTATGAGAAGATCTCTAAAGCCATGGCAGAGAGAGGATACAGCCGGGATGCAACGCAGTGCCGCGTGAAAATCAAGGAGCTGAGACAAGGCTATCAGAAGACCAAACAGGCAAACGGACGCTCCGGATCCCAGCCCCACACATCCCGTTTCTACGAGGCACTGCATTCCATCCTTGGTGCGGCCGCCACCACTACCCCACCACTGACCGTGGACTCTGAGGATGGGATATTGTCCACGGCCGGTTCCTCGGACATGTTAGCGGACGGGGAAGATGAGGAAGGAGATGAGGAGGACGAGGCAGTCGACAGCGCTTACCAAGCTGATTTCCCCGACAGCCAGGAGCTCTTCATCACCCTTACAGAGATCCCCTACCAACCCTCCCCAGCATGTAACCCGGACACAGATTCAGGGGAAGGATCAAGCGGTAAGTGCTTTAAACATATAAACCTTTATTTTTTACAAAACTTGAATATTAAGACTAATAACAATCTGTGATTCATGATTTCTTCCCCCTGGGCGCTTAAATAATCAGTAACAACTATTTATAAAAAAATCAAACAGTGTCCGGTTGTGCATGATTGTGCTGCCCAAGCTGCTCCACTCTTTAGTCCCGGCTACTGCAGCTAGATGAAAATCCGGTCTATATGTCCGGGGATAGAGCAGTAGTCCTCCACGGACATCTCCACAAAGCTCTCCTGCAAGTAATGGGATAGCCTGTTCATCAGGTTCCTGGGGAGAGCGGCTTTACTTGGTCCTCCGAAGTACGAGACGTTCCCGCGCCAGGAGACAAGCAGGTACTCTGGTATCAGTGCCTTGCATAGCATGGCGGCATAGGGCCCCGGTCTCTGCAGGCTCTCTCGAAGCATCCTTTGGATCTCGGTGTCCGGGATCCTCATGGGAGTAATGTCGCTCATGACAACCTGCTTTGAATTAGGTAGGGGACTGTTAGTATTGGGACTGCTTGCAACAAGTTCCTTTACAGAACTGTGACCGCTGGTTTACAGCCAGGCGGTGGGGGCGGGAGAGGGCCAGCATCCAGGGATCTTTCCCTGGCACATCCGCGAGGGGGTGGGACAGGGCCAGAGTTCCTGCTTGGCCGATTGCTGGCAGCACAGACTGGCAGTGCTTTCAATGTGAAAGGTGGCCAGTGGTACTCCTAAAGTTTTAATCTGCCACAAGTCTACGGCTTACCATGTTTGCCTGCTACAGAGAGTACCGTGTCCTGCCCCGGTTCCCAGATCGGCAGTGCAAAAGCCCAGGCACTGAAGGCGAGGTTCGAAAATTCGACCTTGTCCTCAGTGCGCATGTGATAGGTGTGGTTCATGGTCTTGTTCACAGAAAAAGACTATGTTCTTGATTCACAACTACATTTATCTTTCGGAGGAATTCACTGCCTTTTCCTCATTCCCACAGCCACATCTGCAACTGTCTCCCAACCCAGCCTGGCATCACACTCCCAGAGGCTAGGGCACATTAGGCGGAGGAAGAAGACGACGCGAAAGGACATGTTCTCTGAACTTATGGGCTGCTCCCGAGCCCAGGCAGCACAGCATAACCAGTGGAGGGAGAATTTGTCCCAAATGCACCGGACACACATGGAACGTGAGGAGAGGTGGCGGCAGGAAGACCAGCAGGCGACTCAAACGCTGCTTGGACTTCTGAGGGAGCAAACGGACACGCTCCAGCGCCTTGTTGATGTTCTGCAGGAACGGAGGCAGGAGGACAGAGCCCCGCTGCAGTCTATCAGGAACCGCACTCCCCCGCCACCAAGTCCCATACCCCCCTCGCCCAAAGTCCAAAGAAGGAGGGACGGAAGAGTCCGTGAAAACTCTCACTCCACCCCTGCAGACTGCTCAAGCACCAGAAGGCTGTCATTCCCCAAAATTTGAAAAGTCCTTTCCTGGCCGCCTCACCCAAGCCCCCGTCCAAGTTTCACCCCCCAGTTTCATGTGTGGTTGTTAATAAAAAATACGTTTCTGTTCATTACTGTTTCAGTCATGCTGTTTTGAGGGAGAGTCTGTCTGCAGGGGGGGAAGGGGCTTGGTAATTGGACAGGACAGTCACCTTTAGCAGGCTACAGAGGCGGGGGCAGGTCCAGCAGCGGGGCACATACACAGTGCAGTGACTAGTTACCTTGGTCAGTCTGGGAGGTGGTTTTCATGTTCTGTGGGGGGCGGGGGGGGGGGGGTTAGTTGCTCTGTGACTTTGTGGTGGGGGAGGGCAGTTACAGATCGTATGCAGCGGTCCTTGTCCTGGATCACAGAGCCACGCAGCAGGGGATCTGTAACCCTCCTCCCCCTGCCATAAAGTCACATAGCCCCCACATACACGCAGTCCCACTCAGGAGGGCTGGCAGGCTCCGTTGAAACAACCAGTCCGCTACTGTGAATCCTGTCATTCCTGGAGTTTAGAAGGATCATTTGCATCAGTACACTACACCCGCTCCCCACCACAGTCTGCGTCCCCGGTTTCAAAGATTCCCGCGAAAACAGTACTAAAGACAACGGTGTTCAATAACAAAAGTAAAACTGATTTTATTATTTTGGAAGGGAGTGGAGGGGGTCTGTAACTGGAGAGGATAGTCATCCTTAACTGGGTAAAGAAACGGGGGCAGGTTCAGCTTCTCTGTACAGAAACTTAAAAGTCACTGGTTACCCTGCTCACTGTGGAACCTGGCTTTCAAAGCCTCCCGGATGCACAGCGCGTCCCGCTGGGCTCTTCTAATCGCCCGGCTGTCTGGCTGGGCGTAATCAGATGCCAGGCTATTTGCCTCAACCTCCCACCCCGCCATAAAGGTCTCCCCCTTGCTCTCACACAGATTGTGGAGCACACAGCAAGCTGCTATAACAATGGGGATATTGGTTTCGCTGAGATCACAGCGAGTGAGTAAGCTTCTCCATCTCCCCTTGAGACGTCCAAAAGCACACTCCACCACCATTCTGCACTTGCTCAGCCGGTAGTTGAAGAGTTCTTTTTCAGAGTCCAGGGCGCCAGTGTCGGGCTTCATGAGCCAGGGCATTAGCGGGTAGGCTGGGTCCCCAAGGATCACTGTAGGCATCTCCACATCCCCAAGAGTTATTTTGTGGTCCGGGAAGTAAATACCTTCCTGCAGACGTCTAAACAGACCAGAGTTCCTGAAGACGCGAGCGTCATGAACCTTGCCCGGCCATCCAACGTTGATGTTGGTAAAACGTCCCCTGTGGTCCACCAGTGCTTGCAGCACCATTGAAAAGTAGCCCTTTCGGTTGATGTACTGGCTGACCTGGTGGTCCGGTCCCAGGATAGGGATGTGAGTTCCATCTATAGCCCCACCGCAGTTTGGGAATCCCATCGCGGCGAAGCCATCTATGATGACCTCCACGTTTCCCAGGGTCACTACCTTTGAGAGCAGTACCTTGACGATTGCGTTGGCTACTTGCATCACAACAACCCCCACGGTAGATTTGCCCACGCCAAACTGGTTCGCGACAGACCGGTAGCTGTCCGGCGTTGCAAGCTTTCAGAGGGCTATGGCCACTCGCTTCTGGACAGTCAGGGCTGCTCACATCCGGGTGTCATTGCGCTTCAGGGCAGGGGACAGCAACTCACAAAGTTCCATGAAAGTCCCCTTCTGCATGCGAAAGTTTCGCAGCCACTGGGATTCGTCCCAGACCTGCAGCACTATGCGGTCCCACCAGTCAGTGCTTGTTTCCCGTGCCCAGAATCGCCGTTCCACAACATCCAGATGACCCATTGTCACCGTGATGTCCTCGGAGCTGGGTCCCGTGCTTTGTGAGAGGTCTGTGCCCCTCTCAGAGTTCAGGCCCTCACCGCGGTGCCGTAGCCTCCTCGCCTGGTTCATCTGCATCTGCCTCTGGGAAAGGTGGATGATAACCTGCGAGGCGTTGACAAGTGCCACAACTGCAGCGATGGTCGCAGCGGGATCCATGCTCGCAGTGCTGTGGCGTCCGCGCTGTCACTGACCCGAAAAGTGCGCAAACTGATTTCCCGCCGGCGCTTTCAGGGAGGGAGGGAGGGAGGGCGGTAGTGACAGACGGATGACGACAATTACCCAAAAGCACCCTCGACCCTTTTTTTTTTTTTACCCAGAAGGCATTGGCGGCTCGACCCAGAATTCCAATGGGCAGCGGGGACTGCGGGAACTGTGGGATAGCTGCCCACAGTGCACCGCTTCCAATGTCGACGCTTTCCCCGTTAGTGTGGACTCACAAAGTCGAATTACTGTCCTTAGTGTGGACACACAAGTTCGACTTTGCAATATCGATTCCACATATTCGATTTAAGTGAAATCGAAATACCCTCGTAGTGTAGACATACCCTTAGGAGAATCAGCTTCATGTAATCACCATCTTTACTGATGCACAGACCCTAACCTCTAATTGCCAGATGATCACAAATTTCATTCAAAAATGCTACTGATCTCAGGATGCATTCAATAAAATGGCAGAAGGAAAGCTCTACAGTTCTGAAAAACAGCTGACTAAAGATGGTCTAAAGGGTATGGATTCTTCTAAACAGCCTTTGCAGAAACAACAAATGACTTCAATTCTGCCTTCTACGGTGCTGCCATCTAACACTGGACACTAATGTCATTTGGATTAAAGCTATAATCCTGACTACCAATAGTATCCACTACTGATCTTTGTAAACATAATGCTTGGTCAGTGTTCAGAGGATCTCTGTGTGGATTACTTGGTTAACCTCTTATATAGAACTCTGAAAGTCCCCATCATTCTCAGGAAAATGAAAAAGTGAGGCAGATTTAAGATCGTAACTCTACTGCATCCCAACACTCTCATTTTAGAAATCTGAGGGCACAAAAATGTGACTTCCTTGAGTTGAGTTTTACCATGCTCCAAATCCAAATATCTGAATCTGAGAGAATGAAATCCTCTATCCCTAAAATAAAAGGAACAGTCAATTAAATAACTATAATCAGCCCTTTTTTTCTATTGGAGTACTTTATATTAACCTAGCCTGAAAAGTTTAATGAAAAAATCCTCCACTGTGACAGTTTGTTCATTAAAGGTATATGTGTCTTTTTGTCCTATAGTTCTTCTATATCTTAGGAGGGGTATATCAAACTGCATGGCACTTAGCCTTTATGACACTCAAATGTGTCTGTGTACCTGCAACTAGGCAAATATTTATCTCAATACAATTTTATTTTCTTGTGTGATCATAAAAGAAAATGATAACCCTAAAGTCTGACTGGCACAAAAAGGCAGCTCCTTCAGAGTACAGTGCAAAATAACTACTTGTTTTCAGAGTATGTGGTAGAAAGACTAACTTCAACATATTCTAGGCTCCTATCACAGATGTATGAACATCCATTTCCTCCACTGTTGGAGCAACTGCCCATTGTCTGTCAAGGTGACACAAGCTCTTGCCTGGTCATATTAAACCAATAAGGTGATGGTACATGGCAGAGAGAAAAAATGACAACATCACATCTTTATTCAAAAGGACCCACTCACCCTCAGTCCATCTGGGTGGAACATGAATCTGCATCTAGCAAACTTAGCTGGAAAACACTACTGTTGGTGAACTTGCATAGCTCTGCCTTGGATGGGGCCCTATGGTTATAGTGGAGATGGCACTCTAGACTGTTTCCTCAGTGTGCAGAATGCCCACCTAAATACCTCTGGCTAAAAAGAAAAATGCTAGGTAGTCATGCAAACCTAGGACCTTCAGCACAGTTCAGACCTTCTGAGGTAAAGTAATGACTGCTTTAGCTGGTCGCAGTGCTAGGCTGTTATCCTCTGATGGACCAGCTACTAATAGAGGACTTGACACACACTGTGCTAGTGTGGAATATACCACCAAGGCACAAATAGGATCTGGGATATGCTGAGTAGAACTGATCGAAATGCAGAAAATATTTTCATGGTGGGGGGAACCCTGTAACCATATAGCAGAGTTTCAGAAGCAGATTGTTCAGGTCGGACAGAAGACGCTGTTCTGCACAAACACTCAGGACTGCACCCCTACCTCAGGCCTCTTGTGAGGGAAGGGGGTTTCAACCCTCTTATTTTGCTCAGAAAAAGATGCTTGTTCTTGAATAGGAAGATAGTAGGCAAAAATTTACAGATAAGTTACTGCAGGATCCACCCCTCTGCTCCTCTCACCCTGATCACTCTAGCAGCCATATTCACCATTCCAGTCTCACCCAGCGTGCCCCCTTGCAAGGAAGCATAGTGTTGCAGATGAGCCCTTAACTGATTTTCCTCTCACCCAGGATATCAACAAGTCCACACAGCCAGTTAAGTGCTAAAGAGCACCTCCTGTGGAAGTCTCATTTATTAATGGAAAAGTCAACACAGAACATAAACAAAACGTTCACACCAACATCCCATTCTTAGTCCAGGTCCCGCACCTGAATCCAGTGTTCACTTCTACCCAGGCTCTTTCTCCAGGGTTCTCTTGGTTCCAATCTCTTCCCCTGGTGTTAGGCCTCTTGCCCCTACCAAAGTAACATCCTACTCTGGAGTCTGGGGACATTGGTCCATTACAACTCTTCTCCAGGACAATGGGTGATCCTTCCCAGGCCGGGCTTCAGGCCAGCATCAGGGGGACCCCTGGCTGAGACTAGGCCCTCCTGGATGCCTGCTGGTTGCAGTTCTCCCCTACCCAGAAGCAACTCTTACATACTCTCCATCTCAGTAGGTTCCCTAAAGAGCTCACCTTCTAGGGCAGGGGTCAGCAACCTTTCAGAAGTGGTGTGCCGAGTCTTCATTTATTCACTCTAATTTAAGGTTTCGCGTTCCAGTAATACATTTTAACGTTTTTAGAAGGTGTCTTTCTACAAGTCTATAATATATAACTAAACTATTGTTGTATGTAAAGTAAATAAGGTTTTTAAAAATGTTTAAGAAGCTTCATTTAAAATTAAATTAAAATGCAGAGCCCCCGGACTGCTGGCCAGGACCAAGGCAGGGTGAGTGCCACTGAAAATCAGCTCACGTGCCACCTTCGGCACGCGTGCCATAGGTTGCCTACCCATTCTAGGGTCCCTGCTCAACCCTCTGGCTCAGGTTTCTCTAGGTATCTCCCTTCCATAGGAGCCTCCTGTCTCCCTTTGGAGTTCCCTCCAACTGATCTTGGGTCGCTTATCAGGTCTAGGTGCTTGTTTACTAATAAGCCACTTGGGACAGTCAATCACCCTCATATGCGACCTTTATAAAGCAATCAGGCAGATTAGGACTTAATTCCCCCAAAAGAGCAGCTGTCCCATGACACCATACAGTGATTGTGTCTACAATACAGCAGGTTGCTGAAACTGCTGTGGGGGAAGAGTCAAATTAATTAGTGCCAGGGAAACATATCCTCCCCCTTAAGTGGGCCAAATGTCTCCTGGGAAGCTGCCTCTCCCCTCATTTTTGTGATAACCATCCCCTGAACCCAGATGGCTGCAGGAAGCCTGAGAGTAGAAGATGTTAGCCACTAGCTAACTCCCCAATAGCATCTGTCAGAAATGACAGCACTGCCTGCAGCCCAGCCAAACAGAGGGAGAAAACCAATCTGGCCATTTAATGGGACAGAGGTCAGTTTGACGGCTAGTGTGGCCCCTCTGGTGGCTCCGGCAGCCACTAATTTGCAACACCAACACACTGCTTAGCAGAGATCCATTCCAAAATTCCAGCAGAATGGCTATAAAACTTTCATCAATTGGTTGAGAAAGTTGCCTTCAGTCTAAATTACAGGGAACTCCAACAGAGTGCCATAAAACAAGCAAATCGAATAACTCAAAATGCTGGGGAGGGCTCCAGGGGGAATCTACACAGCCTGCTTCTAGCCAACCCTGACATTTCAGCCCTGTCCAATTTCAGCCTTAAAGAGTTTCAGACTGTCATCCCTTCTATTCCAATTGCTGACAAGGTCCAGCCATTGTGTTTCAACAGCTGGTTATTGCCAGTGCATTAATGCTTCAGATGGACAACAATTGTCAGTCCATTGTACGTAAAACACCTGCTCTCAGCAGGAAGCCTCAAGATGGCAGGTAGTTCCTCTTCTTTCACAGTGTTTAAAACTCCACACAGCTCCCACTGATTTAACTTTCTTGTTTTTCTTTTTTCCTTCTTCATTCTGGAATCCAAAGGACAAAGTCAGGGCCAGACCCAATGTCCATTGTAGCTCATAAGAGTCCTTTCCATTGATTTCAATGACTTTTGGATCAGGCCCTCTGTACAGAAAACCAAATCCCAATTATCAGCCAGGTTCACTGGTTCTTTTTACTCCACACAAACAAAATGTGTGCGTACACCTTGCAGATGCTGCATGCCTGCTAATTCAGAGGCAAGTGAAATGAGCCAGACTCTTTGAATATTCTGGGTGTACTGCATACAGCTTAAGTGATTCAATATATAAATAATGAAGCTGTGACTTTTGCCCTAAAACGTAAAGGTTAATGGCTATATTTGCCATTTTTCCATTTCCTGAATACTGTATAACCCAGAATCTAATATGCATATATACAAGTTGGAGTGAGTCACTAAAAATGCTACACTAAGTAGCTGATCTTTCAGTTTTGCAATTAGGGTCAAAAGTCCCTTGCGCAGATTCCTTTTTCCTAATTAGGTTTCAATTTTTATTTAATTAGTTTGTTACTTGTAAAATCTGGTACAATCCTTTATACTAGCTCTCTTGCAGCTTCTTTCATATTTATCCTGGGGGGAGAGGGGGTAAGTGTACTGTACAGTGGTCCAAAATTGTGGTCTGTGGACCAGTGGTGCAGAAAGCATTTCCAGGTGAACTTCAAAGCTGCTCTGCTTGTAATGGTGGAGAATGTGCAACACATGCAGCAGTAACATTCAGTTGATTCCTTAATACATTTCAGTTGTGCATACAAAAGTTTTCTAGCAGACCCCCTTGCATGCCTATGCCAGTCTGGATTGCCACACTTGCAAGTAAAGGGCCAAATTCAGATCTTATTAAATAAGTTTTACACTAGCAGTGGAGCTAACTCCTGCAATTTTATTGCAAGTCTTGCAATACTTGGTACTTGTTTTTCTAAAGCCCCAATTCCTAGAGTCATGTGCTAATGTAAGAATCTCATCTTTCATTCTTAAAAAAAAAAAAAAAAAAAAAAAAAAAAAAAAGGGCACAAGTTGGTATCCCTCATCATTGGGAAGAAAAGCTTGGAAACATGAATCCTACAGGGCCAAATCCCTGAGGCAAATAAAAATAACCTAAAATATACTATATTCTTAAAAAACTCATGCCTTCTTTGCTCATCTTGTAACTTTAGAACACTTGGTTGGCAATTGGTTTAACTCCATTGATTTCAATGAATTTGCTCCTGATTCAGAACCAGCTGTGAAGCCTCAGAATTAGTTGTGAAGCCTGTCATGAAGCCCACTTCTTTGTCAGGTATAAATTCAGCCATAATCAAATTGTTTGACGATGGCGGGATGCCAAATTTCAACATGATCGGGCAAGAGAACTGCAGGACATGAAGGAAGAGTTGGTACTAAAAAATGGAAAGTGGTACATATAGCAAGGGGAAATAAATAGGAGATAGTGGGTGGGACATAAGCAAGCAGCTTCACTCATCACATTAAAGTGAATTTTTCATCTTTCCTCCTTAATATTGACTTAATATCACTCTTGTAGGTTACCAAGTACTATAACTCTAGTATAAAGGTGTGGAATCAGGACTGAGAAAGAGGAGTTCTCTTGGAGATCTCTATCAAAAAGAGATGAATAATAGACAAGAAATTGAGAATCACTGCTATAGAGCTTCATTTTGCCTCTTATCCTTAAGCCTTATTGTCCCCTTCCTGTACCTCCTCCCCACCCCCAAACACTGAATTTCATTCCCTGACCCCCTTTTGCATTCTCTGCATGTAATCTAACTTATTTACCACCTGACTGTTCGTATACCCATTTTCTCCCTTCCATTGCTATTCTCTTTCTTGTAAAGAAGTCTCATAGAAGAATCATAGAAGATATGGGTTGGAAGAGACCTCAGGAGGTCATCTAGTCCAACCCCCTGCTCACAGCAGGACCAGGCCCACATCCCAGCCAAGGCTTTTTCAAGCTGGGCCTTAAAAGCCTCTGAGGTTGGAGATTCCACCACCTCCCTAGGCAGAGCCGTCCCTAGGGTATGGCGAATGTGGGCGACCACCCTGGTCCCCGTGCTTCGTGAGGAGGGGCAGGGAGGCGGGAGCAAGGAGGAGCCCCCCTACCAATCTCTCCCTCCCCCAATGTTTCCTGCCCGCCGGCAGGCCCTGCCAATCAGCACCTTCCTCTCCCTCCCAGCGCCTACCGCCGATCAGCTGATTCATGGCATCTGGAGACACTGGGGGGGAGGGGAGAAGAGTGAGGGCGCAGCACAATCGGGGGAGGAGAGTAGAACTAGATGGGGTAGGAGCAGGAAGAGGTGGGGCAGGGCTGGGGCCTTGGGGAAAGGGGTGGAGTGGGGGCAGGGCATGGGCGAAGCCAGGGGGAGCACCCCCCATCAGATAGAAACTCAGCACCTATGTCCCAGACCCCGCACCCTCTAGCAGGGCCGGCGCAACCCATTAGGTGACCTAGGCGATCGCCTAGGGCACTACAATTTGGGGGGCGGTGACCACGGCGGTATTTCGGCAGCGGGACCTTCTGCCGCCTCTGTGGGGGGAGGCATTTCAGGGCGGGACCTTCCGCCGCCTAGGGCGGCAGAAAAGCTGGCGGCGCTCCTGCCCCCTAGGGATGGCTTTGTCCTTATGTAACCCATTCCAGTGCTTCACCACCCTCCTAGTGAAATAGTGTTTCCTAATATCCAACCTAAACCTCCCCCACTGCAACTTGAGACCATTGTTCCTTGTTCTGTCGTCTTCAACCACTGAGAACAGCCTAGCTCCATTCTCTTTGGAACCTCCCTTCAGATAGTTGAAGGCTGCTATCAAATCCCCCCTCACTCTTCTCTTCTGCAGACTAAATAAGCCCAGTTCCTTCAGCCTCTCCTCCTAAGTCATGTGCCCCAGCCCCCTAATCATTTTTGTTGCCCTCCGCTGGACTCCTTCCAATTTGTCCACATCCCTTCTGTGCAGGTGGGACCAAAACTGGACGCAATATTCTAGGTGTGGCCTCACCAGTGTTGAATAGAGGGGAATAATCACTTCCCTCTATCTGCTGGCAATGCTCCTACTAATACAGCCCAATATGCCATTGGCCTTCTTGGCAACAAGGGCACACTGCTGTCTTATATCCAGCTTCTCATCCACTGTAATCCCCAGGTCCTTTTCTGCAGAACTGCCACTTAGCCAGTCAGTCCCCAGCCTGTAGCAGTGCATAGGATTCTTCCATCCTAAGTGCAGGACTCTGCACTTGTCCTTGTTGAACCTCATCAGATTTCTTTTGGCCCAATCCTCCAATTTGTCTAGGTCACTCTGGACCCTATCCCTACCCTCCAGCGTATCTACCTCTCCCCCACCAGCTTAGTGTCATCCGTGAACTTTCTGAGGGTGCAATCCATCCCAGCATCCAGATCATTAATGAAGATGTTGAACAAAACTGGCCCCAGGACCGACCCCTGGGGCATTCCACTTGATACTAGCTGCCAACTAGACATCGAGCCGTTGATCACAGCCCGATGATCTAGCCAACTTTCCATCCACCTTATAGTCCATTCATCCAATCCATACTTCTTTAACTTGCTGGCAAGAATACTGTGGGAGACCATATCAAAAGCTTTGCTAAAGTCAAGGTGTCATAACTATAAAGGGAAGGGTAACAGCTCTCCTGTGTACAGTACTAAAATCCCTCCTGGTCAGAGACTCCAAAATCCTTTTACCTGTAAAGGGTTAAGAAGCTCGGGTAACCTGGCTGACACCTGACCCAAAGGACCAATAAGGGGACAAGATACTTTCACATCTTGGGGGGGCGGAAAGGCTTTTGTGTGTGCTCTTTGTTTTAAGGGGTTGTTCGCTCTTGGGACTGAGAGGGACCAGACATCAATCCAGGTTCTCCCCATCTTTCTAAACAAGTCTCTCTTATTTCAAAATTGTAAGTAAAAGCCAGGCAAGGCGTCTTAGATTTACTTTGTTTTCTCAACTTGTAAATGTACCTTTTACTAGAGTGTTTATCTTTGTTTGCTATACTTTGAACCTAAGACAGAGGAGGGTCCTTTGAGCTCTTTAAGTTTGATTACCCTGTAACGTTATTTTCCATACTGATTTTACAGAGATGATTTTTACCTTTTTCTTTAATTAAAAGCCTTCTTTTTAAGAACCTGATTGATTTCTCCTTGTCTTAAGATCCAAGGGGGTTTGGATCTGTATTCACCAGGAGTTGGTGAAAGGAAGGAGGGGGGGAAGGGTCAATTTCTCCTTGTTTTAAGATCCAAGGGGGTTTGGATCTGTATTCACCAGGAGTTGGTGAAAGGAAGGAGGGGGGAAGGGTCAATTTCTCCTTGTTTAAGATCCAAGGAGTTTGGATCTGTATTCACCAGGAGTTGGTGAAAGGAAGGAGGGGGGAAGGGTCAATTTCTCCTTGTTTAAGATCCAAGGAGTTTGGATCTGTATTCACCAGGGAATTGGTGAAAAGTTTCTAAAAGCTTCCCAGGGTAGGGAATGGTGGCAGCGGACCAGAACTAAGCTGGTAGTTAAGCTTAGAAGTCCTCATGCAGGCCCCTACATTTGTACCCTAAAGTTCAAAGTGGGGATACAGCCTTGACACAAGGTATATCATGTCCACCACTTTCCCCATAACCAGAGAGCCAGTTAACTCATTGTAGAAGGCAATCAGGTTGGTCAGGCATGACTTGCCCTTGGTGAATCCATGTTGACTGTTCCTGATCACCTTCCTCTCCTCCAAGTGCTTCAAAATGGATTCCTTGAGGACCTACTCCATAATTTTTCCAGGGACTGAGGTGTGGCTGACCAGTCTGTAGTTCCCCAGAGTCTCCTTCTTCCCCTTTTTAAAGATGGGCACTATATTTGCCTTTTTTCAATCATCCAGGACCTCCCCCAATCGCCATGAGTTTTCAAAGATAAAGGCTAATGGCTCTGCAATCACATCAGCCAACTCCCTCAGCACCCTCAGATGCACTGCATCCAGCCCCCATGGACTTGTGTATGTCCAGCTTTTCTAAATCATCCTTAACCTGTTCTTTCACCACTAAGGGCTGCTCACCTCCTCCCCATACTGTGCTGCCCAGTTTGTTTTGTAAGCTTTCCTCCCATTTCACGGACCTCTGGGATGCGCTTCACTAGAGATGGAAAAGACCTAGTCACATCTAGTCCTTCCCCCCATTAGTGCAGGACTATCCCTAACAATTCTCTAGGGCTTTGTCCTTCCTAGCTTTAAATGTCTAAAGCAATGGAGCTTCCATCATTTCCATTAGAAGACAATTCTACAGCCCAAAAATTCTCAGCATTCAAAAGTTCTCGGCATTTTCAAGCTTGCTAGCCTATCACCTTACCAGGATACCTTTGGGGAAAGCAGAAAAACAGCACATCTGGGAAGTCATTTTACATATTACACAGTATATTCAGGTGAATTAAATAGAAGTCACAATCAACTACCCTTAACTATAAATATCTCTACTTTATGATCTATACTATAATTTCTAACGTCACAACTTACTATTGCTGGGAAAATCAAAAAAAGTTTGTTAACAAAGTCCTTTAATTGTTGAGGAAAGTCTGTTGCCAGAAGGGCAGATGCAAAGCCGGGTAAGCAGCATGGGTTCCAGGCCATCCAAGGCCACTACTCGTTTGGCTTAAGTAGGCTTAATATGAAAGTCTCTACTAGATCCCTGTGAAATCCAGGGGTTTGTGATAGATAGCACTTCAGAGTCACAAGAGGCCTCACTGGCCCTGTAAGCTACGTTTTGGAGGTTTGGAGAGAAGAAGATTGTGACTAGCAAAGCCCACAAGACGTACCCGAACCACTGGGCCTAACACAGTTTTTCAGTGAAGAAGAAAGGCCATTTGGGGCTAGAGGTCAGCGGAGACTGTTTTCCATTCAAATTTTATTTCATCCATAATTTAGAAGTCAGATTGAAAACCAGCAGATTTACCATTATGTCCAGATAGTTATGTATATACTAGCAGACTGTTCAATTAGACTTAATCTGTGTTAATTAGGTTTTCCATTTTCTGAGTTCCAGATTAACACATCTGGATCATGAAAAACAAACATTAAATCTGCATTACCATTAAGACAATTCAAGAAGATAAATTCATCTGTTACTATTTTATTGTGCCTTCTATATATTATAAAACCCATCAAACAACAACATAGCTTAATACTATTAACTAAGTGTTATAAGGTATCCATTTAAAACAAGTTAACAGCTTATTTCAATTGATGCATCTAGGTAAGTTGTATTCATCTTCCTTCAATAGCCTTTATACTCGTCATTTCATTTTTGCTTAATTTAATTTTGCTATTATTCACAATGACTTAAGAACTGTCTGTTATCTATCTAGTTATTTCTAAAGTAAACATCATACCTTGGAATCGGAGTCCCATGATACTAACATGAACTACATAATGGGAAAATGTGGTGTAAGCAAAGCAACACCTGGTCAATTTCCATATATTGCCCATGCCAATCATCTTAGCTGTGTCCTGAGAAATACCAGCCTTTAAACTGGTCACTAATGTAATCAACTGGTTGGAGGTATGCATACCACTGTCCTCTACTGGGTGGAATCTGACCTATTCAATTGTTTATTAGTGTGCAATAGTTCTAATATTAACTCCATTAACTCAAGTGTTAGGGACCTGAAGATTCAGACTTCTGTAGGCCAGAAGTGGTTTCACTAAAAAGTTAAAAGATACATAAGAACATAAGAACATAAGAAAGGCCGTACTGGGTCAGACCAAAGGTCCATCTAGCCCAATATCTGTCTACCGACAGTGGCCAATGCCAGGTGCCCCAGAGGGAGTGAACCTAACAGGCAATGATCAAGTGATCTCTCTCCTGCCATCCATCTCCATCCTCCATACCATGCAGTTATGACAGTTATTCCCTATTTTATATGTAGGGGAAATCTCAGATACAACTGAGTGGCAACTGTTGGCTATATTTTGGCTTTTTCATAGCCAATCGCTGTATGCAGTTAGCTAATAACTGTGCTGCGTATGCATGTTGCCACAGCTGTTACAGACAGCCATATCATGCTGAAATTCAATGTGGTAGTTTTGCATTCTAGTCTACTGTACACTGAAGACTAGGCAAAGATTAGCCAACTCATTTTATGTAGTATTTCAGCTGCATGAAGGCAATACTGTCTTTATAAGCTCTCCATACCCTTGCTTTCTGAAACTCTCTTTAATACAGCACCTATCTCTGTGGTCTCTAAGTAATGAACAAGGTTTAAAAGTGCAGCAAGGTGTCTAAGAAAGAATCAGCTCAGTTCCCCGACCTGTCCTATGTGTAATTTTGACTCTAGATTACAAAAGTAACATCACGGGGCACAGTGCTAGGAATAGCCCCAGCCCAGCTGCTTCTTCAGCCATCCCCAAGGCAATGCTCTCCTTGCAATGACTATTGTCTTAAAAATGAGGAGCAGCTAAGAACGCTATTGGTAATCAAAATAAAACCACAACAGTAATGATCCAAACAGGGCCGGCTCCAGGTACCGGCTAAGGAAGCAGGTGCTTGGGGCCATACAAAGGGGTGGCACTCCGTCCGCTATTGGGGTGGCACGTCCGGGTCTTCAGCGGGAATTCGGCGGCGGGTCCCTCAGTCCCTCTCTTCCTCTTTGAGCTGCCGCCGAAGTGCCGCCAAAGAGGAAGAGAGGGAGTGAAGGACCCGCCGCCGAACTGCTGCCAAAGAATGGAGCGCGGCGCGATTGAGCTGCCGCCGAAGCGCCAACAATCGTTTTTTTGTTTGTTTCCCTGCCACTTGGGGCGGCAGAAAATCTGGAGCTGGCCCTGAATCCAAAGGTTGACAAAAGCAGCAATTGAAACCCACAGTCTTCTGATCTGTCAAGGGCCTGTGTCCGCTTCAATAACCTTATGACTAATCAAAGCTAAGGACTGGAGTATTATGCCCCAAATCTTTGCTTTATTTTTCCTTCACCAGCCTTAAAAAGTATTTTTTTCCTTTTTCCATCTGTTGAAGAATTGCTACAGTCACCATCGAGCTACAGATTTAAAAACACTGTTCCTATTAACGTCTTAGCTAGGAACTTTAGACATGTAGGGAAGCAGTGCCAGCTCTGTCCTAAGTGATGGACAAATAGCCTAGCAGTAATGCAAAAAGAGCAAGAGAAATATCTGTAGTGATTCGGCTGACATTCATAGTCTTAGCACAATGGAGCCCCAGTCCTGATTCAATCAAGACAAAATTACAGGTAAAAATGCTAATTTCATCATCCTCTGTCACAAGAATCCACTGCTCGATCAGGCCTCGAACTGCAGGGGAGTAACAAGCTGTAAAAAATATCCTCCTCACCCTACTTTAATATACACTTTCTTCCAGTTCCTCTTTGGGAAATTCCACCCACTAAGACTCCCTTACACGTTGGTTTGTGGGTCTGATGAGAACTAACAGTTAGGGTGTCTAAGTGAATGTAAACTGGGGGGTGTCTAACTTACACCACCTTACATGTCATTCTGTATTTGATGCTTAAAATCTAAAGAAAAATTTCTAGTTAATAAAATTATTCATAGGGTTAGCAGCCAGTGGCTATAGAAAGCCAAAGCCTAGCTCTGTCCAACTTCCACCAAAA
Source organism: Emys orbicularis (assembly GCF_028017835.1). Classification (NCBI taxonomy): domain Eukaryota; kingdom Metazoa; phylum Chordata; order Testudines; family Emydidae; genus Emys; species Emys orbicularis. The sequence continues at coordinate 88,556,302 of NC_088686.1, read as the reverse complement.
AGGCAGAGTTACATTAGCATTTAATATAAAGAGTCAGGAAATGCAACATCTGTGTCAGGATATGACAATGCATTAGAGTAACAATACTGTACACAGTGTCTATAATGTGAAGACCTTTGCAAACATTAAATAAAGAAGCTTCACATGACCCCAATAAGGTATGCATGTATTATCATCCCCACTTAAGTAAGTAGGTATAACAAGATTCAATGGCTGGCAGTTGAAGATAGAGTTGAAGATAGATACATTCAAGCTGGAAATAACATTCAAACCTTGAACAGTGAGGCTAGTTATCTATTGGAACAATTTACCAAAAGTTGTGGTGGACTCTCCATCAATGGCAATTTTAAACTCAAGATTGGATGTTTTTCTAAAAGCTATGCTCTGGTTCAAACAAGAATGAATTCACGAGGTCCTATGGCCTGTGTTATTCGAGGACAGACTAAATGATCACACCAGTCCCTTTCAGCCTTAAAAATCTAGGGGAAAAAATAACATTCTCCAGGCTACAAAGAGAGTCTGTAGCAGAGGTGGCAACAGAACCCAGAAGTGCTGATTCCCACTCCCTTCATCTGACCACTTGACACAATGCCTTCTCTCTCTCTCTCTCATATACACACACACACACACATATTTTATATATATATTACATATACATACATACACACACACACACACAAAACCAATGGAATAACTTTGTCATTGGACCTGTTATTTATTAGTTCTACCTCCTTTTTTGGAGAAACTTGAATGTCTGCCATTCTGGTTATGATAGCTGTGACGGGTTCGGTCACAGATACCCCCTTGGGACGGTCACCTTAAACTACCTCTGAGCCCGTTTTCCCTGTCAGCTTGGGACTCCAGAACACTGTCTTGTTGAGCCAGACACGCAAGCCTGCTGCAACACAGATTCAGGGTCTGAACCACATCCCCAAAACTGCAGGCTCTAACCAGGGCCGGCTCCAGCACCAGCTAAGGAAGCAGGTGCTTGGGGCGGCCAATACAAAGGGGCGGCTCTCCATCCGCTATTGGGGCGGCACGTCCGGGTCTTCGGCGGGAATTCGTCGGCAGGTCCCTCAGTCCCTCTCTTCCTCTTTGAGCTGCTGCCAAAGAGGAAGAGAGGGAGTGAAGGACCCACCGCCGAACTGCCGCCGAAGAATGGAGCATGGCGCGATTGAGCTGCCACCAAAGTGCAGCTGATCGTTTTGGATTTTTTCCCCCGCCACTTGGGGTGGCAGAAAACCTGGAGCCGGCCCTGGCTTTAACTGAAAACCACTCAGCAGGTACTCCCATCTCAGCACCCAGACACCCAGCTCCCAATGGTATTCAAACACCAAATAAATCCGTTTTACTCTGCATAAAGCTTATACAGGGTAAACTCATAAATTGTCCACCCTCTATAACACTGATAGAGAGATATGCACAGCTGTTTGCTCCCCCGGGTATTAATTACTTACTCTGGGTTCAATAATAAACAAAAGTGATTTTATTAAGACTAAAAAGTAGGATTTAAGTGGTTCCAAGTAATAACAGACAGAACAAAGTAAGTCACCAAGTAAAATAAAGCAAAAACATGCAAGTAAAGGAAGACAAATCTTTTTGAATTCACACTACATTTATATCTCAGGAAGGGAACATAAAATGCATCACCATCTGGAAGGCATCCAAAGCATAGGTTTCAATAATGGTCTAATTGCTAGACCTCAAAAGAGCAGAAACTATTTAAAATGATACAAAATGAAGTGAAGTAGGAAGCATGGGACTGTGCAATGTATGTAGATTTAACATCCATGAAGAAGTGAAACACATGATGAATAGAGATGACATTACAGGGGCTAGAACTTCTATGGTGTGTTAAACACATGGGGGGTGTGGGGATAGCTCAGTGGTTTGAGCATTGGCCTGCTAAACCAAGGGTTGTGAGTTCAGTCCTTGAGGGGGCCACTTGGGGATCTGGGGCAAAATCTGTACTTGGTCCTGCTAGTGAAGGCAGAGGGCTGGACTCAATGAGCCTTCAGTTCTAGGAGATGGGATATCTCCATTAATTAATTATTATTATTATTATTATTATTATTAACAACCTCGTTGGCTTAAAAGTAACTAAAAGATCAAAAGTAATATGAAGTATTTTACCAAATAAAGTATCCTGCCTCCTTTTGTTTTAACAAAAAATTAGCTGACTGAAATCTATGAAACAGAGACTTTGACTGTCACTTCAGATGTTTCATCAACTACTTTAGCTCAATGTCATGCTAGACCATTAAGTGCAGAGATACTTCTGCTATAGAAGAAAAGTGAAGCTTTCAGCAAAGAAGAGATTTCCTCTTACCTGTGCTCCAACTCTCGGATGGACAGTACAACTCCAGAAGTTGATGCCCGCTGTTGCAGGGTGGCCAGAAACGTGAACTCACTTTTATTCCGAAAGAGTTGAATTAACTTCTCGCTCACGTGGGGCGCTGCATGGATTTCTCTTTCTACATCTAAGAGTTTCATTGACAAGAAGAGAAGGGGAGGGAAAAAACACAATGGCACAGTAAAAATGCTAAGTCTGAAGGATTCAGATTACACTTTTTAACTTTCCTCTCCCCATCAATATTTTTCATTTTCAAGAGTCGCCTACTGCACGCTACAGCTGCATTCATTCAATGTGAAAACCCAAAATGCCATCTCTGTCACTGTGCCCACTTGTCACTTGGACAAGTTCACAATTGGCCAGCCACTGATTTTCTGACAGAAATTTTGACAGGATGCTAAGCAATTTGGGTCTGCTGCGAGCAGATTAAGTTGCTGTAAATAATGTGTGCTGCAGTCAGATAAATAATCTCCTAAATTCCAAGGAATCTCAGGAACTGCCTGCTCCCAATGCCACTTACCAAGCTCCGATTTCAATTTTCCATTGAGTCAGTTACCATCTCTCCACAATATATGTGAGGGACCCTGTCCTTGCACTGTGTAGGGCAGAGATGTATTATTGCTAATAATGCTATATAGCTATGCCTTTGCCCAAAAAAATAAATTCAAGACATGCTTGCAATACACTATCATTTCTGGGATTTCTCAGTTTAAACAAGCAATGTGTGACAGCTCATACAATATTTATTAATCTACACTCTGATCAGGTAGGGCCAGAGATGTTTCAGTCTTGCTAATTCTGCTGCTGTCCATCAGTGGCATGCCTTCCCACTCACCGCTCTTCTTAGACCCAAAGTCACCTCTGTTCTAACGCACCCACTGCTATCTCACCATTTCTTATTGCACACCGATGGTGAATAATAAAAGGGAAGGGAACACTGAAAATCTGTTAAAGGAATGAATCACGCATCATTTCACCCTCCTCTGCTATTTTGTTTTGTCATGTCTTTCATGCTGGCACTTTGTCACACATTTTCGGGGCCTGTGTCACTTTCTTTTCCCAAATGCCATTACCAATTAAAAAGCCAAGTGCTGCTTCTTTGGAAAGGCTTTCTTTGAAGCCAAACATTCTGGCTCAGTTCCTCAACTAGTATAAATCAGAGTAGCACTATTGAAGGATCTGGTCCAGTGTAAGTGCTGTAGGGTAATGGACAAAAAAATGACGAAATTTACAGCATAGAGCCTCACTATAAAGAAGCTAATGTACTGCCATAAAATTATGTTTATTGGACCCAAGAGAACAACAGAAGATGGGCCCAGAAAAAAAATTTGACACCTAAATACCCCTTAACTTTGAAGGAACTCCACTCCATGGAGAGAATCCAAATTCTGTGCTCAAGATTTTTAAACCTGACTAGTGATTTGGGGTACCTCAGTTTTGGGGTGCCCAATCTGAAAAGTCTTAAAGCAGTCAGTTTCAGAACATGCTGTCCACTCCCCCACTCAAAATCCAGCATACTTAAGGTATTTCAAGTGGAGCATCCAAAATCACTAGTCAGGTTTAAAAATCTGGTCCATTGGCTCAAACTCACCCCTAAGATTCACCATACAGACTATTAGTCTGTCTAGTCTTGTATCCTGTCAAAATCATGAAGCTTCAGAAAAAAATCTCTAATATAGCCAGCAAATTCTACACTACCATGGGGGGGGGGAGGGGGGCGGGAATCCTTCCTGTCCACTGTAGGTGACCAGCTTATGACCTTAAACTGGAGATTTGATTATCCATATCATTATCTTAGTTTAGCTTGCATAGCTACAAATGTTATGAATGGTCATAAAATTACCTAGTTCTTTTTAAAACCTAGCTGCAGGGGATATAAATGTGTACATCCAAATGTCAATTAGTGTTCAGCTGCCTCCTTGAGAACATGAGGATATCCTCCATGAAGGTCTTCCATGCTCCCATACCCAATAAATTAACTCAATTCATATTTAATCCATTATAAAAAAAAAGGTATAGAAAGGACAGTTCAATTTTTTTTTAAACCATCAGTCTGCTGATCCAGTCATCAAACTGTGGAGCAAAATGGACATAAAATTAAAGCCAGCACAATTACACCAGGAATTAGTCTGGGCCACTAAGGTGTGAAAAATTCAGTACAAAATCCCAAAACCTTGAAAATAAAAGATTTTTGCTCTTTGATTTGAAGTTTCCAAAATATTTCAATATCATGAAAATCCTGCCAAACAAACAAACAAACAAAAAGAGAATATGACATTCAAACCATTTTTGAAGTTCTTTCAGATAATAATGAATTCACACTAAAAACAATGGTAGTTTTGTAAGGGACATTTTCATTGGCAAATTTCAGAGAATCTTTGCAGAATCCTAAATCTCCAGGTCATTAAATGACCCAGAACAAAATGAGGATATTTACCTCAAGAATGTTTTTTGTTAATCCATATGGTTTGAGTTTCAATACACTGAGCCTTCATTTTAGAAAAACACTTTGAAATGTAATATTATATTCCCGTGTCTTCTAATAGTGCATGAATATGTCATAATCTTATATTTTACTTTCTCTCTTATGCATTCAGCTACTTTTAAAATGAATATACAACATGGATGTAAAATACTACAGTTTTCTAGAATAGTGGCTCAAACCACTGGAACAATATTAATATAGAGTTTTAGACCACTGTTACAGTATATTCTTGAAAAGGGAAAATAACTTGTAAGGGCCAAATCCTGCAAACACTTAGCTACCACGTATATTGTTATTACCATGAATAATCCTACTGACCACTAGCCTTTGTAGTTGAGTGTTTGCAGGAGAAAGCCTTACATTAGCAATTGAACATACTTTCTGACATGGAAAAGATTATGGACACACTTTTTAACATAATTGACATACACTATATTGGAAACAGAGAGCTTATTTTTAAGGGCTGACTGGTAAATATGACTCCCAATCCTGCCATCTGACTCATACAGGTGGACAAATGAGTGTGCTTGTGTACAGTTCTCTCTAGTTCAAGTGGACTTCACACATGTGCAGGGATCCAACTACATGGATCGGATTGCAGGATCTGATCCTATATTGCTAAAAAAAAGAACGTGTATATATTCAGTCCACATGGTTGTCATGTACATCATCTGCTTTTGAGCCGTCTTCTGTGTTTTACCTGATCTCTAGACAAAATGTCATTCAAATGAATTGTAAGTATTGTACGCTCAGAGTTCTATTTTCCGTCAATTTTAACTCGGGGGGGGGGGGACATAGCTGCCCATAGGGGGAAAATAATTTTTACATTATCTATAAAAAATGACTGGCTCCTTGTAATAAAGTGCTATTCTTTTCTTTGTAATATAGAGTATTGTTTTATCTAGTCATCTTCAATGAAATATTACTTCACACTTGAATGATAATGCAACCTCAGCAAAAAACAAAGAGATGAAGATATGACTTTCTCATGCCCTGCTATGTGTTTTTTTAATTTGAAATGTTGGGTGTTTGGGGGTTTCTTTAAACATGTCACCGTGTTTCTCAAATCAAACCTAGGTGAATAAGCAGCTCTGTATATTTATTTGAAAGCACAAATTGGTATCATAAGCCCTCTCTAAGGATCTACTGAGGGAGATTTCTACCTTGAACAAAGCAAAGAAACAGAAGATTCTTTTGTTTAAAAAAATATGGGATTCTAAAATTCTAAAAGGAAATGTCAATATGCTGAGCAACGTTACTTTTTAGCATAAGAGATCACCACTTACTGTCTGAATTAGCAGTATGCATTAACTGCAATTATCAATGGTGTTTAGCATCTTTAAGCACCTCCAAATAAATTTCAAATTGTGGGATTTAGTACGGGTTCGTTCCTGTTTTGCCAAATTCTGGTGAAATCCTCTGAGTTGATGGAGTTGTTGTCAGGGGGTTTAAAGACACAGAGAACATACTAATTAGGAAATGTACCAATACATAATGCGGAATGGTTAAATGTCTGCAGACATTTAACACTTTGTTAAGCTCTGTCTTGACATATACACAGTATAACTAGCTTAATGCCTCTACTGTTCTGTTAGTGTCAAATAAATCTGAAATACTCATCTGTATATTTTATGAAATCCTTCATAATTATTATGGATGCTAATCAGACATATTTGGGCTGCCATCACTTGCCTATTAAGTGAGTGTCAAGTCATTTAAACCCAAAAATGTGGCCTACCTGAAAACTGCTATAAATCTAATAAAGGAAACTACGCACTGAGACGAACACAAAGCCCAAAATACAGAGCCAAATTCAATCTCCACATAGGACCTCATCGGAAAAGCAATGCACAAGAGACCACAACATGCAAGTTATGTTGTTCTTCTTTCAACCTGCGATGCTCACACTCCACAGTTCTTTCATGGCCAGAGACACAGTGGATAGTGGCCCATATGCATAAGCACATATCCTTAATACCCTAAACACCTTTTCCACACTGGAATTGATCATGCTGCTGGCACTGAGTAGTTCTGACAGCCAAAATATAGGTCCACGTAAACAATGTTCCTATAGTGTTACAGTAGGGCCTGGAAGCTGTGCCACTGACTTCAATGGGCAAAGAATCAGACTCTTAATGAGTAGGGGGTGTTCAGATACAGTGATTGGAGAAATTGAGGAGGATAAAGACAGCAAGACAGACAGTATCTGCAATAAGTGCTTGATCCTGTGAGGTGATGAGAGCCCGTGCTCTTTTAAATTAGGTGGAATTAGGGGAGCTCAGCATCTCACAGGCTCAGGCCTTAAAAGCACTTAGGATCCAAATTTGGCCCTCAGCCCATATATTTCTGATGGACCCATCATGGTCTCAACTCTCCCCAGTTCACAGCAACTAAAATATCCTTAAAGCTCTTCCACTTACATACCAGAGGATGTTAAAACCCCCAACAAGGAAGTAAATCAAAAGAGCCAGGTTGGCTTCTGTAAAATGATCCCCAAATAGAAGTGGACAAAATTAGTAGGGAAAGGACAAAAGTGGCTGACACAGTGGAACAAATTATCTGAAGGTGTCATTTCACAACATCAATGCCTGTACTCCATTCAAATCCGTGGTCCCCAGTACTACAAGCAATGGAAGAAATGTGTAACAATTGTGGTCCCAAACCTGCAACTTTAATTCACGTGAACAATCCTTACTCTGGTGAGTAATCTTTCCTCAAACAAACACTCCCACTGGAGTTAATGAGACTACAGGAATTGCTCCTGTGAGTAAAGATGACATGATCTGGTCTTAAATGACTTTCAATAGTTATACTATGTTCTGAAATATCCTGTCTGGGAAAGCACTAAAGCGCCTCTTTCTGATTCGTTTCTTTTTTCAGCGCATGGAGAGTTTATTGCTATACCGCTAACCCCAATCCATTTGGAAGCTGCTTGATTCAATATATTTTCAGTATGGACCATTTATACTCAGACTGCTTGGTGCTCCATTCCATCACGTTCATAAAAGATCTGGATAAGCAAGCAGAAGTTTGCAAAATCAGAGCTTGGGTTTCAATGACTGCCAAACTGGACAGTGAAACTAAAACCTCAAATCTCAGGGTATGTCTACACTACGAAATTAGGTCAATTTTATAGAAGTCGATTTTTTAGAATTAGATTTTATACAGTCTATTGCGTATGTCCACACTAAGCGCTTTAAGTCGGCGGAGTGCATCCTCACTACCGCAGCTAGCATCGATTTACAGAGCGGTGCACTGTGGGTAGCTATCCCACAGTTCCCGCAGTCTCTGCTGCCCATTGGAATTCTGCGTTAAGCTCCCAATGCCTAATGGGGCAAAAACTTTGTCGCAGGTGGTTTGGGGTACGTCCTCAGGTCCCCCCTCCCTCCCTCCTTCCGTGAAAGCAATGACAGACAATCATTTCGCGCCTTTTTTTCCGGGGTCCCGCCGCCGGGTCTGAGCGGCTCAGCCCGCCGGCTCCTGCCAGCCCCACTCAGCTGGCAGACCTCAGTGAGGTCGATCAGGGGTGCCTGGACAGACATGGCTATCCTCCTCTTAGAGCAGCAAATGGGAGTGACTCCAGGTCATTCGTCTCATGGAGATTCAGTCCTGCCTGGAATATCATGCGAGCTGGAGGCTTCTGCCTCAGGCTGCTCTCCCAGCCGGCAGCACCGTGCAGTCGCACCTACCCCAGCCTGCCCCTTGCTCCAATGGCTCATGAAGCCTGGACAGTAGTAAGGAGCAGTTCAACTTGTGGAATGACAAATCCAGAATGAAGGATTACACTCTATGGGCCACGTTAAGATTATTTCAGAGTCCTAGATAACATTTAGTCCCTATAAAAGGCTTCATGAAAATTTTCCCCCGCCCCTAACAAAAACATTAATTTATCAGAGCAGCTGAAAGGAACTCGGGACTATAACTTAGAGAGAGCTTCCATATTATTTAACTCATAATTGATATAATTCAAAGTAAAGTTTCACGGCACGGTCTGTTCTAAGACTAAAAAGGCAGGAGGGGAGTCAGAAAAAGGAACAGTGACCTGTTTCCGCCCGGTTTTGAACCAAGGATGTTTCGCATGTTAGGTGAACGTGATAACCACTACACTACGGGGCTTCTCTTTTTTTGCCACAGACTTTGCCAAATGCACAGGAATGTTTTCTCTAGCTACAGAAGCTACCTAATGCAATGTCTATATCTACAGCCTTCCTGCTCACAAAGCGGTCATGCCCCTGCCTAGGCTGACACAGCACAGAGTGCATGTGACACAGCGACCTGGCTCGGGCAGGATCGCTAGCGAGGCATGATACTTTTGCCATTAAGCAAACACAGCAATTCTTTCCTGCCTCTGCCACTGAATGCCTCCATGCATTACGCTGTGCCCTATCAGTGCGGGAGGACTGCATGAGCTCGGAAAACATGTCATCATGAGTGCATTTTTTTCGTCTTCTAATCTGTGATAACCTCAGGGACGGAGATGATGGGGGAGCGTAGAAACATTCTGGGGGGACTGCATGGTCACCTGCGCTGCTGAGTTCACCACGCTGGCCAAACAGGAAATGAAATTCAAAAGTTCCCGGGGCTTTTCCTGTGTACCTGGCTAGTGCATCTGAGTTCAAAGTGCTGTCCAGAGCGGTCACAATGGAGCACTCTGGGATAGCTCCTGGAGGCCAATACCATCGAATTGCGTCCACACTACACCAAATTCGACCTGGAGATGTCGATTTCAGCACTAATCCCCTTGTCGGGGAGGAGTACAGAAATCGATTTTAAGAGCCCTTTAAGTCGACAAAAATGGCTTTGTCGTGTGGATGGGTGCAGGATTAAATCGATCTAACGCTGCTAAATTCGACCTAAACTCGTAGTGTAGCCCAGGGCTCAGAGAGTACTGGCTTTTAAGCGCAGTGTTCCTTTGTTGCCTATTTTAACTTGTTCACCCCTGCCCACCTTGTAAGAAGATACCATTATTTTGTGCATCAGCAATAAACTTTAAATTTTTAAGTCAACATTCATTTTTATAATTACTTAAAATAGTGAAATCACCCTGTTTGTATTCAGCTTTTCAGATAAGATTAGTTACTTAGCATTGGGACAAGAGACTGGTCAGGCAGGAGTCGTGTTGGACATGTGAATATTAAGCTCAGATCCTTGTTCCCTGGACAGCCACATCTTAGGAGCCCTTGTATCTCTTGGGAGATGACGATGTGACTCATCACAACCCTTTCTATGGGATCCCAAAGCAAAATCCAGCTCACCCCAACACAAGACTTTTAATGGAAGTAGCAAAGGTGGAAATAGAGATGTTTCAGAGGAACATCATCCCTCCTTTCCATTACAAAAAAGCTCCTTAGAAAAGGCAATACTCTCAAAGAGCTGCAAAAGGCTATGCAAGGACAAAAACACCAACCACAGGGATTGTCACCAGTGACGGTTCATTTTGCTGCCAAAAGGAGAAAAGCCTCAGGGAGATATTCTTTCCTACCAAACGTGGGCAAAACCAAGTTGGCTTGGAGTAGTCAAGGGGGGAGAGCCCCATCCCACAGAAAGGTCGATTCTGTCTCCAGGCCGGTGTGTGTATTTTTGTAGTGTTAGTGAAACAATGGGTGGAAGTTTCTATCTTAAATATGAGCTGGAGGGAATCTGCAATGTGCGCCAGACAGAGCTGAGGTGAACAGGTATATATGACCATCCTGATTCCCTAGTGTACTCAGGTTACTATCCCCATACAGCTCTGAGTCAGCACAAAGCAGCTCATGCTATGCAGCATGGAACATGAGCAGTAAGCAGCACATTAGTCTTCATTAGGGCACTCATCACCTAGGGTACCCATCACTGCTTGCTTGCCAACATCGTCTACACCAGTACAGCAGGCACACACATCACAGTCTGCAAACAACCACTTAAAGCAGATTCCCAGCCTACTCACAGGAGAGAACAAAAACTCTTATAAAACCACATTAGTAAAGAGGCCTGACCTGGATGTAATATGTCTTGCCACGTGCATGCCCTTCTTCTAAGCTAAGGGGGAGGTCTCACTAGTGAGAAAAAAGTCTTTTTAAATGCTTTATTGGCATCTGTGTTGCCAGCTCTGCTCAGATTCAATAAACAGTAGGGCATCATGTTCAACAGCACAGCTTTCTAATTTATTATTATTCATTATAAATCACTTTTTACATGTTGCTTCAAACACTGTTTCTCAAGAATAAGATCTGCCTGCACTGAAATGCTCGCTGATTTTAATATGCAAACCTCCTACAGAGATGATGTCTCATTTTAATTATTGTTTCGGTTTAATGGGTTTTCATTAAATTAGAGGATGGAGCAATTACCAGGGTGAGCAGCTAATGTTTCAAAGGTAAGTTCCCATGGCTATACAACAAAGGCAGTTCGAGAAGAGAAGGTGGAAAACAGTCTATTTCTAAATAAACTTTCCTTCTGCATGATGCAAAATTACCCTGACAATTTATCTTACCAGATTTAAACATTCAGGTTTTCCTGTCATTCTGATATGCATACATTTGTAAACTAGTTTATGACTAGGTATCTCTTAACAGTATGAACTTAGTATTTGAAATAAAAAGCCATCTTATTTTAAGGGAAGCTATTTCAAATTCCAAACTCTGAGAAATCAAGATTTTTAGCCACTAAGATATCCGAAAGAGACCACTTATGAAACCATAGTCTCTCCCCAACCAATAATTTAGTTAGTTTAGTGGATTAATGTCTGACTTTTCACCTCTGGGAAATTGGTCTAACTTGAGCACCAGCAAGAATGACCAAAATCATATTAATTAAGTAGCTGTCAGAGAGTCTAAGAGAAATGCCTTTGGTTGCCTCAACAATATTTCAAAACTAAACTACATAAATTTGGCACACTGGGACAAACAGAGCAGTATTTACTCATATGAGACTTGGAAATGAATACGAAGTAAGGAGGAAAAAAAATGCCCACCTCTTTCAGCCCCCACCAATGAAAGGTCCCTGTGGGGGACAGTTGAGACACACTAGTAGAATGCTATGGAGAAGTCTGCATTGCAGGTGCTGGTACTTGTTTAGGTACATAGAGGGCTTCAAATCTCTAGAGCCCTCAATTTCTTTTTCCTCACATGAACTAACATAACAACAACAACAGGGCACTTCAGCAGCAAAAGAATACATACATTCCATCAACTAGAGGACCTGGATAGTATGTTATATTGCAAAATTTATTTGGCCAGAAAATCAGCAGAGGTAGAGGAATCAAGAAGGAATAATAGTGTTCCAGATCAACCACAAGCAATTAACTAATGTGTGGCTCACTGGTATTTTCCTCAGGTAGGTCGGCTTTATTTACCACCCGTTACTTCTGTGTTTCAGAGATTTTAGGTGGCTATTGGGCTTGTCTTTTGAGGCAAGGTTTGTTTTTGTTTGTTTTCCCCAAAGATACTAGCACTGAAATCAAAACTATTTAGGACACGTGCAGTTGTTTGATCTCTTAAACTAAACACCTACTCCTTAGCCAGTGAAAATGCTTGAGAAGTCACAGTACCACTAAAAGCACATCGTCTGCTCTTAAATCATGAGTTAATCAAATTACATGCCTTGTTAGCTAATTAGTTCAGGACTCACTGATTATAAGGTCTTTCCCACTGTTTATCTGTATTGCCCACAAGGTACAGTAGTGTTATCGCTGCAAAAGCTAAATGTTGCAATTATTGTTTTCCAACTTTGCACATGAGTATTTAAAGAGCATTATGGAAACTAGACAGCGCCCTGGCAACACAATCACAAGAAGAACTGTCACCAGAGGCAATGTATGCAACACTGGGAAGAGGCAGTGATTTCTAAGGTTTATTACAGACTTATTATATTTTTCACTGAAATGCTTGTCCGTTTGGGATCTAATTTAGAATATGATAAACATTAATGTCACACTAGAATCATAGACTATCAGGATTGGAAGGGACCTCAGGAGGTCATCTAGTCCAACCCCCTGCTCAAAGCAGGACCAATCCCCAGACAGATTTTTGCCCCAGATCCCTAAATGGCCCCCCTCAAGGACTGAACTCACAACCCTGGGTTTAGCAGGCCAATGCTCAAACCACTGAGCCCTCCCCCCCCAAACAATGAGCCACTGAAAATTCTGTTTCTATTCCGGCTTTTTGCCAAGGCCAACCTGGCACTTCCCCTCATCCCTTTAAAGAACATTTTCAGATAGGGTTGACGTTATGACTTCATAATTTGCTGGCTAACCACGCATGGGTAAGAAACAAAGGAATTGTGTTTTAAAATATCAGCTTATTTTAAGAGCATGTGCTGGCAGGTATAGGCAAAAAAACAACAGAGAATATTTTAAGCAATCAAAAAGTATTCCCATTAGGCCGAACAGCTCGATATTACAGGGAAAGACTATAAATATTGCCCTATACAATGGATGTTACCAACAGGGTGACATCTCCTAAATTAATGGTAATATTTAGTGCTTCTGTAGTGCTTTATGGTTCTAAAATTCAACATGAACACCACAGGAGAAATCCTGCTTGCCTTCCTCAGGTAAGTAGTCACACTGCCTGGGCTTTTCAAATGAATCCAGGGCACCCAATTTCCACTGAAATTGAATAGCAGTTGAGGGGACTAATTGACTTAAGCTCCTTTGTAAATTGTCAGTGGGACCACATGGAATGCAGAATTTGGTATATTGACAGGACAGCCAACTCCTGAATCTTTGAGTCAAGATACGAGCATTCTACCCCTGCCTCTGCCACACACCTACTTAGAATCTTGGGTAAATTGTAATCTTTCTATGATTCAGTTTCCCCATCTGTAAAAGGGAGATTACAATATTTAATGCTGCTTAACATGCATAACAGACGTGGTCTGAGAGGCAAATTCATTCATGATTGTAAAGCACTTTGAACTGCTCAGATAGAAGGCACTATATTATTGTTAATTACAAATAAAGGTATTTTAAAACAAAATATGTTTTTTGAAAAGTAGTAATTCTTTACTTACCTCCCTATGTTCAGAGCTCTGTCTGTCTCCTGATGCAGTTGATGACTGAGGCTTGAGTGAAAGCCATCAAAATCAATAGGCTTTGGCTCAGACCCTTAAGAAGTTAAATTATTTATATTGCTGTAGAGCTTAGTTACCCTAGTCATGGACCAAGGCCACATTCTGTTTTATGTTTGTACAGTGTCTAGCACAAAGACAGCCCTTGCACCAAGGAATTCAGTCCATGGAATTACAACAGGGCTGAATTTGGCCCAACCTCCTTAAGGAATCCATGTCATTGCACTGTATGGTTTGCATTCATTACTGATTTATGCCCCCATGCAATTCCACTGAAGTCAAGAGGATTACAGGTGGTGTCCATCAACACACAGTGTGATCCCCAAGTAGTAAGGCTCAATCCTGTAATTGGATCCGCTCAGTCAGATCCTTGCATTTGCACAAATCTGAACCTCAGTGAACTCATCAACTCTTCCAGCAGATGAAGATCCCTGAACTCAGGCCCAGGCAAACAAAAACCTCACTTTTTTTTATAAATGTATTTATTTTAAAATGTTAAGTCTACACAGGTGTTTTCTTAGGCCCTGATCCAACAAAGCTCTTAATCACATAAGTAGTCCCACTGAAATCAAACAGGATGATTCATATGTTTGAAGTTAAATATGTGCTTTGGTGGATCAGGGCCTTAATGATTTGAGTTTTAAATTATTTTTTTAAAAGCATTTTAGTTCATCTTAAGGAAAATCCAAAACTCTAAGAAATATGCAAAGAATGTGTAGCAAATTATCTATAGAACATGTTTCATAACAATTCTCCTCCTATGATTTCTTCATATAAGAAAATTCACAACACATTACTACTTAAGCAAATGAAATCCTGGATTGCTTTGTTTTATTTAGTAACTGTATTATAGTAGCTTGGAACGTAATATTTGTCAAAGCCCTTTTCTATTGATGTGTAATTTCTGCTGTCAGCCTCTTTACAATTATTTTTTAATTCAATATCATCTGTGTATCTTTGTGGAACACTGTTAAAAGAGACATCCTGAAATAATTTAAAAGCGTGTGTATTAGATGAGTGGGTATACTCTCACACACATTTATAGATTCTTTCAGGATGTATCTTTGTACTACATTCTGCAAAGAAACAAAAAGAATCAAACACAGCCAACACACTTAGTCATTCCCTGTAAGTTGTTATATGAATTATTTGAGAGATTTAAGAATTTTTTAAAATGTCACAATAATCATGGTTTTATCTTTTTACACCATAATTATGATTTGGAGCATTGCTTTTCTTATTTCATCCAAGCACACCACAACTCATGAATAAAATATGACAAGTTTGATAGCATCCATAGCTGTGGGTTCATCCGTAACAGCAAACGTGCTCAGGGTACTAAGAGCTCCCTTTTGCTCTATAAGCCTTTGTTTCTGAAAATAGGCTTTTATTTAAATAGAACTGCCACATGTGTCTCCCTTTTTGCATTTCTCGCCTTTAGCAATAACACCAGCACTGATGTTTACTCTTTAAAAAAAAAAAAAAAAAAAAAAGTACATCTCAAAACAATTAGGACAGTATAAAACTAGAAAGACAGAATATCCCATCTGAAAGCAAGTGATCACAACACATCAAAAACATTAAACGCACTGCCACTAAAAGAACAAAAGGTAACACAGAGGGGCACGACTTCTAAATATGAGGCAGTACAAAACAAATGTTAATTTCATACTGGCTTCATAATTAATTACACAAAGGTAATCTTTAACTATTTCCTTCCTCCTCCCCTCCCCACTACTTCTCACGAAGACAACTAATGCCTTCCCAAAGTCCTGCCTCCAGGACTAGCCCTGTACGCTCTTGGAAAGCAACACTCCAGATAAAGTACAGCATATCAGGTTTGCAAATCATGGGCATTTATCAAATAATTCTAGAAGTGTCACATTTCCAAGCAGCATAATGAGCACCTGTGTAGATCTCCACAGAACATGAAAAATCATGACACACAAAAAATTCTCTTCCCACAAATCTTGGCTTGCTTGTTTATTCCCGCCCCTCCCTCCCCCCAAGAGCTTTGATTTCGGAGTACACATTATTACATTTGTATGATAAAACAAATGGGAGAGAGGCATTTCTGTGTTTCAATTGTTCGTGACTGGACAATGATTATTTGACATTTGAGATCCAATCCTGCATTCTTTGCACATCCAAAGCTCCCTTTGATTTCACTCAGAGTGTGGGTATTCAAGAAATTCAAGATCTGAAAAGCACAAGAACTAAGCTTAATAAATGTAACAGTGGGAACATCAAAACTTGTCTATATTAGGACCAAGGGCCTGCTCCCATTGAAGTCAATAAGAAAATTCCTAGCTTCAAAGAGCAGTTTCCTGTAAATGCAGGGAGGGAGGGACTTGATAGACTAATATGGCTGTAAGTATTATGATCCTAGGTTATCTTTTTCTAGCTCAAAGGATCAATGGGATATTCATCTGTAACTATAAAAGAAATGCAGGAAAAAAGTAACAGCACCTTTTGGAAAGCCAAAAAGCAGATGCTCAACTACAGTTTTGGTTGCTTCAGTACATAGTGATGTGGAACTCTCTCATATACTTCTGGGAATTACAGAACTAACTAGCAGGTGCCTAATAATTCTATGTTTTTGTAATTTCTGAGACACTACATTTTGTCACATTGCTTTGCCTTTGTGTCCTATTACACAATGTTGCATCATGCCATAAGCCAACACATGACATGATCACCTAACATTAGGTGTGTCAGAAATAAAAAATAAAGTTCTTTTCCCTACCTCACATAGTGAACAATCTATTGCATCTGGTGGCAAGACTAATCTGCATTTTTAGCAACTAAGCAATATGTTGAGGCCTCAAAAGTAGCATCTAATTTTTATTCCGTGCAGGTACTTCAAGATAGCAGGCTCCCCCCTCCCCCCAAGAAAGTACCCATGTCTAGTTACCATATTATGCTTGGATTATAGCATAATCTGTTAAAGATACATAATGGTTTTTAACTATTTTTATCTATATAATTGTTTTAAAGAAACACTGTCAACTTAGCTTTTGTCTACGATATTGCTCTTCTTTTGGAAGTGATTAAACAAAACGGGAGGTGAGTAGAACTGTTTCCATCAACTTGATTTAAATAAATTTCCATTAAAATGAATTTTCGACTGTTAACAGTCCCCTTCAGTGTTTTGAGCCCAAATACAAAGGTGTTTGTTGTGGGTGCTAGTGCACAAGAACAAAAGTGAAATCAACCACCTCATTGCCCAGGCTGAGAGCCTGACTCTTCAAGCCTCTCTCATGCTTTGTAGTACTAAGGGCTCACTTACACATGACAATTAACCTGGAATAAAACAGAGTGGGAATTTAAAGCAGATTAACTACTCTAGATGAACTGCATGTGTAGACACTCAAAGTTCTCTTATTCTGAAATAAGATCCCCCAAATATGGAGTTAATCAGGAATAGCTATTCTGGAATAATTCCCCATGTAGACAACCCCTTACTTACCCAGCAGTAATGGGTCCAATTCTGTTTTGACTTATATTGGTGTCAATCAAGTTACGTCAATGGAGATACATAGGTGTAAAACTAAGAAACAGGCCCATTAGAACTATTTGCCCAAGTAAGTATTATTCATTGGGCAATATTCACCCCTATGCAGAGGGCAAGCCCAAGGTTGATGAGTCTCTAAAGTCCCAGTTACAACCCGTCTAAGCATACATAGAACTTCAGTAGCATATATGCCTGCTCCTCTGTATGGGGATGAACTTCAGCAAGCGAAGAGCAAACAGTATAAACAAAGAGAAGTACAAGTAACTCCTCACTTAACGTCCTCCCAGTTAATGTTGTTTCACTATTAGGTCGCTGCCCTGTTAGAGAACATACTCCTTTAAAGTCCTGCAATGTTCCCTTATAACGTTGTTTGGCTCCCCCGCTTGGCGCTCCTGACGGGGAGCAGGGTGGAGATGCGGGGGCTTGCCCCGTTCTGCTCGCCCAATGCTCCTGATGGGGAGCGAGCAAGCCCCCGCCCCGAGACCCCGCTCCCCGGCAGGAGCGCCGGGTGGGCGGAGCGGGGCAAGCCCTCATGCCCCGACCCCGCTACGCCCCTGCCTCAACCAAGCTTCATCATCAACATCGGTGAGTACAGTATTAAATTGTTTAAAATTATTTAAAACTTATACTGTATATGTATATAATGTCTTTTGCCTGGCAAAAAAAATTTCCCTGGAACCTAACCCCACCTATTTACAATAATTCTTATGGGGAAATTGGGTTCGCTGAAAGTTGCATTTTTCAAGAACATAAATAGGATGTTAAGTGAGGAGTTACTGTAATTTAGGTTTTTAATATTTTGAGTTTGAATAAAAGAATATATGATTATTAGCTGATACTGTTATCATAATTATTATGGGCCACATATTGATACCTTTACTCCAGTTAAGTAGTACGTTATTCAGTGAGTAACTCCATTAACTCCAACGGGATTATTCATGAAGTATTATTCAACCTGAGTAAGAAAAATGGAATTTGGCCATGTGATTTAGCTTGACAGCATCCCTTTAAGACAAAGGCACAACACATTCTTTTTTTCATTTTGATGGAGCTCCAAGGAACCCTGAAAATCATTACTATTACTTTTATCTAAATTGAACACTTTTTCCTTAAAGATAGGGGTGTTCGTGCTACTATTAATATATTAGGGTTTGGAACCTTGTAACTCCCATTAGCAATATTAGTAGTTAACCTCTTATGTCCTACTCTGTATCAAGTGGAGAACAAACATCCTTTGTTTTCACTCTGCTTATCTTTAATAAAGGTCTTTGTCAATAGATTGCCACAAAAGTTCATGGCTTTTAGCATATCAGAGAAGCGCTAGCTGTAGAAAGTCTCCTCTTCCCCATGTGTACGTCGGTATCAATGCAGACAGACAAGCAACACAATTATTGTCCCACAGGAAAGCAAAAATAACTCGCAAGGGCAGTGGCAATACATGATCAGAGTTCTCTCCTATTCAATACAGACATGTTGGGAAACCCAAAATAATTTAGATAACAGGAGGAGGCAGCTCAGCAATATTTTCACCTCTCCTGCACATTTCTCCAGGGTAAAAACTGATCATTTTCATTTAGTGTTGCTAAAATTACTGGGCTGAGTTTTTAATTTGGAAACTGAAATTTCATAACCATTGACAAGCTCCCTCCCCACCCATTCTCCACATGAAAGTCTACAAGAGGCCTAGACCTTAGCTTCCAGCCAGTCAGCTTTACCAGTGAGAAAAAGGAGTATTTGGCTGCCATAAAAATATGTCTTTAAAAATAAATAAATAAATAAATAAATAAATAAATAAATAAATAAATAAATAAATAAATAAATAAACAAACAAACAAACAACACTAAAATTGGCTTGGTTACTACCACAAAATGTCACTAAAAGCCAGAAATTGCATTATTTAAAGACCTGGCAAAACTGTAAATTACCTCACTTTCAAAATGTCACATAAAATTCAACATGAACCCAGAGCCATCCATTCTAATGAGACAAAACCTTAGCCCAGCACACAGCCTAAGTAGCCAGAGTATGAACTGGGAACATCTTCCATGGTTTTAGTGGTCTCCATTCTGCTTGAGCCCCTACACAACCTTAATCCCCATTGTCCCACCAATCCTGCAGCCTGCCTCCAAATACAGAGTGGTGCACAGGGAACTCTACCCTGGAGCCCAGCTCTACACAGTGCACACATCACCTCAATAGGCTCCCCAGATACTTCCCACCCCAGCCAGTGTAGCTGCACTGGTCAGTGAGAATGGGACATGTTGATCCCCTGGTGCTACAATTTAGCTACCAGAACTGAGGAGACAGAGAGGTGTGGTTAGTATTCTCATTGACCTATCATCAAGAGAGATAAAGCGGCTCTTTCTTGAACTACAGAGCTTCTTATAAGCTACCCTTATAAGCGTGGCTGGGCTCGTCTCTCACAGAACTTGGCACAATTGACCCTTCCCAGGAGCATTCATTGGCTGTCAGGTCATGGGGGGATATGTAAAGTCTGTGTGGTTATTCAGCATGGCATCATTTTTGGGTACTGAAAAGGTTAACAGCAGTTTATCTATCTCCAGAGCCTTGGGATGCTATTCAGTAATTATGTCTCAAGCAATCTTTAATTGTTCCATATGAAGATGATTCATCTCACTTATCCCCTCCTAGCTCTTTGTAAGCTGAATCCAGATCAGTTCTCTCTCCTGAAGATAGCTAGAGTTTTGCAGAGAAAAATTAAGATTGTTAAGTCAAGCACTCAGAAGTTAAGAAATGCCAGCATTAAAGTTTTAACACGCCAACTCACAGAGTTTAGCTGTTATCCATAAAAATGAAAATGTATCAAACCAGTTTACTAACAGTATTATGGTCTGGAAGCAGCTCCATTAAATGAAACGGACATCAGAAGGCTGGAGGCAGTGGAGAGGAGAGTTCTTTGGTAGATGGCATGGGTAAAGTGGAATGATTTTAAGACAAATGAAATAGAGACGGAGAGTAGGATGTGAAAGAGTACCGGATTGGCTGCAATCAAAGAGATTACAGTGATGGAGACACTGCAGAAGACGAATGATAAGATGCCAAAGAAAAGAATGCAATGCAACCAAGGTCATTCAGACCTGGAGACTGACCATCAACTATATTGTGGGACATCATATGCAGGGGCATGACCAGGCTGAGCTTAATGGAGAAATGAACCATGAACAGGAATAAATGATGCCGCTGTTTGGCTTCTCGTGTCTATAATGATGCTTTGGGATGAGAAGAAGAATTAAAATTGTCCATGCAACCTTAATTCAGCCCCTTCTACATATGCATTACGATACAGACTTTAATTACATGATCAAATTTCTCCACAGGACCCCTGCCTCATTCAGAGCACAAAATGGATGCTACTAACTTAATGAGCAAGTATTCAATATTTTGTTTTCTCCCCCATGTCTTATATACAGCACACTATTCAAACCCTGCTCTAAAGACAGAATTATTACTTTCCCCATGGACTTTGCTATGATGCTTCTCACTACAGTGCTTCATAAATATTAATGAATTGATTTTCATAACACCTCTGTGAGGTGAGGGGTGGTATTATCCCCATTTTATAGATGGGGAACTGAGGCACAGAGATATTAAGGTTAGGAGTATCTACTAATTTTGGGTGCCCAACGGGAGATGTCCAGGACCTGATTTTTCAGAATACTTATCAATATATGCTATATAATGCTATGTTCAAAGCACAGCTCTCATTGACTTCAGTTGCAGCTGTGACTACTCAGCACTTCTGTAAACCAGACTTTAGAGTATCATGTTGGACACCCAGACAATGAGGAACACACAATTAGTGACCACATGTGAAAAGTTTGGCTTGAGTGACTTGCCCAGCATCACAGAGGAAATCTGTCGCAGAGTCGAGGATAGATTCCAGGATGACATCTAACTGTCTTCAACATGAAAATATCCTTTCTTTTCCTGCCTCATCCATGCACACGCCTTTCAACTTCTGCAGCAAATGGGGCAGGAGTCCCACAAACGGCCTTCTTCACTACCCTGATTCATCCATGGAATAGGGCAAACAACAATTATGGGATAACTTAATTAAAGACTGCAACATAATGCATATGCACAAAGGGGCTGAACTAATAAGAACAGATAGTAGATAATGTTTTCACCCCTCAGCTCACAGTTACACAAGCAACTTGAATTCTGACATTTCCTAACTTTTAAGTGCTTGATTTTGCAAACTTAATCATGTTCTTTCAACATTGTTTTTTAAACTGAATATCCCAGGTTTTTAAAAAAGCAAACTGAAAAAATAGAAATTCCATGATGTGGCCTCATAATGACCCCCACATGGATCATTGGCAGAGCTGGACCCTTCAGAGCTACAACACAGACCTCTGAACTTGAGCTAATGGAGTAACTAGTAGCAGTATGTCATTCTCTATGGGGACCAGCAGAAGAGGAGGATGGGACACTCTGCCAATGGGTCTCACAGATATCTGCTGACATCAAAGGTATTGCCTGAGATTTAAGGATCTTTCGTTCCATTCCTGGCTCTGGAGGGAAACATACTGTAGTGGGCACAGACTTTTCTGCTCATTATCCCGAACTTGACTCCTTCTGCCCCATCCCCTCCAACCTCTCCCTGTCCCATTTCAGTCTCTTCCTCATTACAGTCTCATGTTCCTCACTGACTCATTCAGTCTCCAAGCCTCAGGATTCTGATCCCAGTTCCAGTATCCTTGCCCAGTCATTCCCAGACCCCCCCCCCATCCCAGTTTCTTGTCCTCAGTCTTCTTGACCAGTCAGTCCCAGTTTCTACACTGAGCTTCCAGCCCCCATTTCCCACTCTGCCCCTGCTAGCCTCCAGTCACAGTCCCCCACCCAGGCTTTTTGTACCCATCTACTCCCCAGCCTTCCCCTGCCAGCCCCCAGGTCCAGCTCTTGTCTCCTCTGTATTTGAGTCAGGCAGTCATCTCCTCTTCCACCCTGTCAGGGCACCAGCAAGGGAGTCATTCAGAACACAGGAGAGAGAGCCTCCCGGCTCTCAGTCCTAGTGCCTGGCCTCATCCCAGAGCAGCTGTTATGGGGAAAGTCCACCTTCACTCCTGTAGCCTTGGACTGGTGCCTACTCAATCCCTCAGTGAGGATAGCAAATGAGCAGTCAGGTCACACTTAGGAGTTTTCAGGGGATGGAGGATGCTCAGTTACTTTCTGGGGCTTGCACATACACAGTCTGGTCAGCACAAGAGCCCCAAACATGCTCAGTGAGGATGGAATCTTCAGAGATTTTAGCTGCTACATCTAAGTCTCTACTGAGCCCGTGCAAACTGATTTTTCAAAGGCTTGAAACTTGGACAAATCTGGGTGCATTTTTACAAGGATGGCAAACAGCACATCCCTGACACATAGGCCACTTCCCTGGCAAATATCAAGGTCCTGCTCCAAAACATGGGAGCACTAGAGTTTTCCAAAGACATTTTTTAAACAGGTTTTCTTTTTTAAACATTTCAAACAATGTATTTTTCCCTAGCCTCCTTCTCAGAAACAGCTTAACTGTTTTGGCTGTCACTTTTGCAGAACTTCAGCCTGAGGCAGACACCCCACACGGTACATTTCAGCCTGAACAGCTCAAGTTTAGCAAAGTTATAAGTCACTGAAAACAGGATCTTATAATGGGAAGCATCAGGCAACCTTAAATAAAAGTGGTGCTAACACTGGATATAATACAAAAGGGCCAAGTTATGGTTCCCTCACTGTGAGTGTTGTGGGGGGAAGGAGTGAGGGAGACCTAGCACTCCCACACACAGAAAAAAGCCATATTGTTGCACTGCAGCCAGCATTCCATGGGACTACTCACATGCTTACATGCTTCGCTGGACCACAGCCTAATTAACTTGCCAACTGACATAAAATGAGGTTATGGGAATAGATGGTAGAAACCATGTCTTCCGACTCCCACTTCAGTTCCTCTCTGTAGAGGATGCTGCCTATCAACTGCTCACACTCCAGGACTGAATATGTCTCTGTCTGTATTAAATTGAAATCCAAATTCCAGAGCTATATCCTACTCTCAGGTGCACGGGTATAAAGTCAGAATATTCCACTGACTTCTTAAAATTACTCTGGTTTGACATCAATGTAACTAATATGCCAGTGAAGTCAGTGGACTTATTCTGAATTTATGCTGGTGTAAATAAAGGCAGAATTTGGCCCAAGAAAGTTTAGAACTGGTGCTCTGCTGCCACCTATTAGTACTATGCATAACAACACCATGTTGTAGTCTCATCACATGACACAGGCCAAACCTATATTTAAAAGTAACAATTTCTCAATCCTTCCCCTTCATTTTCCATTTCAGGATTTAAATGCGGCTGAATTTCAGAAGCGACTGTATAATGGGACTTTGAAATCCAGAAAAAAAAAATAAAGTCATCATTTAAACTGCAGTCCAGAGATCTGACTCTCAGAATTCCTCCCTGGGCACACAGATAAAATATATACAAATAGTGGAGAGTGCTCAGTTGTTGTCTTGATACAATGATCCAACCATCCAGTGAATCTGTCTCAGACCCCTTTCCAGTTATGCAGACAGAAGCATTAGTGTCAGGTAGAGAGCAGGTGCTCCCCCACTTTGAAGGCTTAAAGAAAGATGCCAGGTATTGGAGCAATGTGCAGCAAGGAGGCGAAACAAAGAAAAGCAGGCATTAAAGAGTGAAGTGCACCAATAAATGATCAAAGCAAAGCTCAGCTGAAAGACAGGATCACCTCTTGGAGGACACAGAAAAGGAGAGACAAATTGCAGTGTATTAGTGACATGCTCCAACAAAATATTGCAATTTTAAAAAATCTGGATGCTATTTTCCAGTCATTATTATAAGGCATTCATTTTAGGAGCACTGTAATGTAAATCCGTAATGCTGAAAAACTATTGAAAAAGTTAAATAAAATAAGCACAAAGATCAAGACTTCAATCTTTCAGTGCTCCAGTCTAGTGTCGCCAATTTCCAACTCTGGTAATTTATGTTCTGCCTTCCCAAATTCTCCCTGAAGTTTCAACTGGTAAAAATATTATTATTTATTTAATACAGTGGAAACCCAGCTAATAATAAATATACAAGTGCCATATAGTAAAACCAATACAAAAACATGTACATTAAACAAAACAAACAACCAGATGCAAGCAGAGTTATCCTGAACCAAACAATCTGGCACAAGGTCAAATCACAGTGCTAAGGTGGTGATTTTCAACCTGTGGTCTGTGGACCCCTTTAAATCCACAGAGTATATCTAAGATTTCCAAAGGGGTCCACACCTCCATTCAAAAATGTTTAGGGGTCCACAAATTAAAAAAGGTTGAAAACCACTGTCCTATGGTCAGCTACTTTACTCAATGAAAGGGAACATTTTATTTGACTTCTGCATCTTATAAAGCCCCAACCACACTGTTGGTTTTCAACAAATAACAAATAACGAGGGGAAAGCCCAAAAAACTAGGTAGGAATAATCTAGAATTTGCATCCTAGCCTAAAGGCAGCTGGAAAGGGTCTCCTTCAGACCTTCTCCGGGAACGAGTAACACAACCAAGGACCCTTGGGTCAAGAGTCTTGTCCCAGACCCAATCCTAACTGAAACTATATACCTAGAGCAACCCTACCCACCCTGTTGAGCGGGGGCAGGGAGGGGTGGTATGCAAGAGGCAATTGCTCAAGCACTGAGGGTTATCTACAGGCACCTAAGGGCAGAATTTTGTTCTTGGGGAGAATCTCAGTTATAAAGAACTTTATATAATAAATTTAAGACCCTGAATTTTATTCTTCACTTACTGTTCTGAACTTTTGTTCAGAGTTTCTAGGAACATTTAATCCAGAGGTGGCTGCATTTCAGTGGTGGATGAACTTCACAGCATGTTTAGTTTTTATGTTAGTTTGTAAAGTTCATAAAGTGTTCTGGGGATCTTCCAGGACAAAAGGAGCTAAAGAAATATAAGATCACAATCATTATCCCTTAAAATTTACTTTTAATATCAACTGTTGCAACAAGCCCTGGGTTGCACATGCAGATCTTTTTAGTTTTGTCGTTAGGCACTATTAGACTGTGAAAATCTATGGTGACAGTTTGTCAATGTGTTCTCAATTAACTCCAAAAAAACACCATGAGAAATTTTAAAATAGTTTAAGCCAATTAGGACATTGCAGTCTGCTGAGAAATGACTGCACTTTTAACACTGTTTGCCTCAACTACTTACGGAGTGCTCCAGCACAAAATGAAAAAATTGACTTTTTAGGAAGAGTATCCAAAGCAAAACATTTCAGATGTTTAACTTGGTCTATATTCTAGATGTTGCTGATAATAATTCCAGCATCTAGGAATTAGCAGAAACCATTTGACTCCGAGTCCTGAAAGGAAGGTGAACCTTGCATAATTTCTTAAATGTGATCTTCAATAATCTCTCTGCTAGAACACCTGTTCTCTCTCTTCATATTGTACATATTTACCAGCTGGGTAAATAGGCTAAGTTATAGGTCTGATTCTTGTATCATGTACACGAACGTAAATCATGCATAACTACTGAAGTTCATGGAATAAAACCAGTGTAAGTGAGATCAGAATCAGGCCCTTTGTCCCTCTACATTGTTACCAAAGCAAAAAAACCAGAGCCATTGAAGACAGTCTTTCATGTAAGTATTAAGCAAGTTACAGAAAAGTTATACTAAGCTAGGTGAAAAAATCTCTCTGTTCATATTACTTGCTCATGTAATCATATTGTAGCAACTCATTTCTTCTGCTGTTTAGGGCTTTAAGAGACAATGGCTGAAATCCTAGCCCCACTAACATCAATGGCAAAACGCAACATTGACTTCATGGAGGCCAGGACTTCATCCACTGGTCAGTTAAAAATCCCATTTTTAAATCACTTACCAGTTCCACCTTACAATACTGAAACTTAAATTACTTTAGAAATCAGAGTCTTATTTTTACCATGAATTCATTTACTTTGTGCTGGTCACTCTGCTCAGAGAGTGAAGATAAATATTGCTTGCCTTTCTTATGCATGCAATTCCATTGAAGTTGACAGAGACTGGTGTATTACTATCAGTGTGCATCAATACACTACAAAGGGCTCCAGTACTGTCCTCTTATCTATGCATGCAACTGGGCCCATGCAAGGGAACTCAGTGGGAGTATTCGACTGGAAATTAAACAGAGGAATGTTTAAACACACCCAAAAAATGTTTTCATTGAAATTTTGGGCCTAAATGACCTGATTTCATCCCTGTAAAAACACCATTAACATATTTCAGTAGAATAACAGTATCTTAGGAACAACAGAACCCATAGTAAAATGCAAGCGCTGTGTACAGGGAATATGTTTTACATCCAGTCTCTTAGTAATCATGGAGACAGAGGCTGTCTTAGGTAAATGAAGATGTTTGATTTACCTTGGAATAAAAATGCTTTGCTAGCATGTAGTCCTGACACTTGCGTAACTCCAATAGTTGTATTCACAAGATCCAGTTCTGTGATAATATCAATTTGTAAATTGGGATCCATTCCAAATCCGACAACTGTTTAAAAAAATGAAAGTTCAATCAATTTTTATTTTAAATCAAAGCATTACAACAACAACAAAGAACTTCTAGTACAGTATGGGGTATGTGCAGATACTATGGACAGTAATCACTTAAGAGACAGTAACCTCCCCAGATGTAAAGAAAAGATGTTCTTCTCCATTGACCACCATTAAGCTAGTACCTTTAATCTTCACAGATTTTAGAACACAATAGAAACACTACATTTAACACATAAGTATGACATGGCAGAAGAACTATCACAATTAAACACAACTTATCCAATTATAATAAAAAGCAACAAAATGAAGACAGAAAGAAAACAGCAGGCAGAGGAAATGAGTAATCACTCAGACCAGCAATGCTCATATTCACTGAGCTATACTATTATCAAGAACTTACTGAAGTCTGAATACTCCTTTCATGATCAACTGAAGCATGCTAGCATTCCATGTCGAGCTGCAGCTACTCTTTAATATTAATAGATTAGGTTACTTACTTCCACCATTCACTATAAGTTAGATGTAGTATATATTCCAAACTGGACAACATGCACCCCATGAATTGCTGATAATAGGGTATTCTTTAGCATCCTGATGGAAATGGGTGATATATGTAGTGATGGTATGGAAATCATGTGACAGTGGGTATTCATGCCCAAGTGGTAACAAAACTGCTGCACTAATTTAGGCTCAGACGCTCAGGACAGCTGCTTGTTCACAGAACACTTTAGGTGGTTAAATATGCAACCTTTATCCAGTAAGGAACAAGAGATATAGCAAGAAACCAGCATGGTTTGTTCTTACAAGGGTCCATCCATCAGCATGGTAGCTGAGGTAATACGAGATCTGTGCCTGGCATATACAGCAAGAACCTATTGTAGAATCCAATCCTGCTCCTAACAAGCATTGCTACTAACTTCATTCTAGGAGAAGGAGTAGGCTCCTAGAGTAAAATCCTAACTCCACTGAAGTCAATGTCATTGACTTCAAGGGGGCCAAGAATTCACCTGTAGTGTATAGTCAGATGGCTTTCCACTAAGTGATCTCCAGTTTTATGTTTCAATTCATTCTTTTTCTCTTTCAGGACTTTGAGCGGTTAGGCAGCAAGTATCCTGGTTTGAGTTTTTAAAAGACTCTCTGAAAAACTGTCAGGGTATATAATGAACATGAATAAATCAGAAATTCTACTTATAAATCAATTATGCCACAAAACACTTTTTTCTCCTTTTCCTTTACTCAAATATTAAAATACCTTGGTATGATATCTTGTGCTAAATGTAGAAGACAGCATTTCACAAAATGCATGGAGAGTAATAAAAGCTCTTGAAAAGGAAACTTGAAAGTGGTCTCTTTTAACCTCACTCCAACAGTGGCAATTGAGAGTACTGTGCACCTTGCAGGATTGAGCCCATTGACAGGAAGATATGACTTCATAAAAACACTTCTGGCTTGCCAAATTAAGTTTATTTAGTATGTGCTGCCCTAATGCTTTCATATTAATAGAAGACTAAACAGTTCTGTAGAAAATTAAGACAACTGGAATAAACTGATCTTACAATATAAACCGGGAGATACAAACTTCCTAGAAATTCTGTAATAACACTGGACTTTAAGGTTCTCTTTGGCTTAATCCAGGCCAGATGCTCAGAAACTACAATATTTGAATTTCAAAGAGACTTTGACATCTCTTTCAGACCGGCACTACCACATCCTGTGATAGCTAACACTCCTAACACTGAACCAACTCTTCTAACTGCAAATCATCCTGAACAAGTTTACCTCTGTCTGGCTAAACCCACTACTAGAAACTGTTGGGGGGTTTTGTTTGTTTTGTTTTGTTTTTAAACTACCTCTCTTTGGCCAAAATGGAGAGAGATAAGGATAATAAATGGTAATGCTAAAGCTTATATTACATAGGGCATTTCATCTCAAAGCATCCTACACTGCCTCACAGCATACAGCAGAAATGCATCCATCTCTAGGTAGAGGTCAGCAGCTTACCAAAAAAAAAAAAAAAAAAAAACAACAGTCAGGGGAGGACAAATTTTGGCTAAGGACGTCAAAGCAAAAAAGCATCTTGGGAGCTTTACTGTCCACACAAAACAGATCGGACTTTGTTTCTTTAAGGTCTCATTCAAAAGAAAACCCCATATAAACTCTATGATACTAAAATGATCTACTTAGGAAGAATGAAGGGCTGAGCTGACCCAGCGGAGATTGGAATATGTGGTTCCAAATACTAAGGGCCCAAACCAATGCCGATTCAAGTCAATGAGAGATGTTATAGCGCTATCGTTGGATGCTGGATCAGTCCAAAAATGTCTTAAACTGTAACAATGGACCACTAAACCATGCCCAATAAGCTCCAATTTTGAACCCATTAAAGTCAATGGAAGTTTTACCACCGACTTCAATGGGCCCTACCACAGCAAAAATAGATAACCACATTAAGCATAATAGCCTCACTATTTTTTTTTTAAACTACTGATTCCAAACAGCAGCAGGCTTGAGCTGGTATAAATCAATGTGGCTCCATTAACTTCAATTCACACAAGCTGAGAGTCTGGCCCACCAGCTATACTGTGCCTCCTTCCAACAACTATCACAAGCTTTCCAAAGAGGAAACTATTACAATATCATAGCAGTTCTTTAGCAAGCCCATACTTTGTTTTAAATACCTAGTCATTTTCTTAAGCTGGCTCTTGAGACTGCACACAGACACTCAAAACCCTGGTTATTTAATAATTAAACAACAAATAGCTTCTATTTTATAAGCAGGTCTCTGGTCCGCCTGGAGTCTCCCACTCTCTTTTTCAGAGATCTTAAGTAAAAGACTCATACAAAGAAAATCACATGTATCTCTATTAGCATCAAGCATTTTATGTTTTGTCTTTTAAGTAGAACAAAAAAATTGGAAAATCCCATTTCCTCCTTTAAATGAGAACTATTAGCCTTTATATTGTTTCTTTTAAAGTTGTGCAAACTATGGATAGGATCCCACATGGTACTCACTGCCCTCAACTCCTACTGAAATCAGTAGGCCAAATCCTTAAGTCACTTAGGGCAGGTCTTCACTACGGGGGGGGTCGATTTAAGATACGCAAATTCAGCTACGCGAATAGCGTAGCTGAATTCGACGTATCGGAGCCGACTTACCCCGCTGTGAGGACGGCGGCAAAATCGACCTCCGCGGCTCCCAGTCGACGGCGCTTACTCCCACCTCCGCTGGTGGAGTAAGAGCGTCGATTCGGGGATCAATTGTCGCGTCCCGACGAGACGCGATAATTCGATCCCCGGGAGATCGATTTCTACCCGCCGATTCAGGCGGGTAGTGTAGACCTAGCCTTAGTGAGAGTTTTGTCTGAGTTAGGACAGAAAAAAACTCAGCCCTTATTAATGAAGAGCTGAAGGTAGTATATATAGTATGTTACAGGATTGAGCCTATAACTCAATAATATGAATGATGTCACCAAGAAATCCCTGAAAGAAATTAAATCAATCTAACATCTCTGACAAATTGCATTGTTTACTTGCTCCTTTATCACCACTTTGGAAACTTGAGTCCAGGAATCATGGGAAACTCTCTGTAATTAAATGGATTGGTACACAGAAAGCATAAATTATGTGATATAAATTATTACTTTTAGAACCCCCTAGGAGCCTTAATCATGGAGCAGGACCCCATTATGCTTGGCACTGTACAAACACAAAACAAAGATTATACATTCCTTTATACTTTACATATGTACACATCTAGGTTGCACTGGGGAGGGAACTTTAAGTAGAAACGGTCTTGATACAATCTAGTCAGTCTCATACAAATATTTGCTAGTTGAGTGGTAGCAGGAAGTGAACTCTAGAACATGTATTTTACCTTTGACTGTTAACAGCAGGATAGCAATTGTTGCACATAGAACTTTCCAAATGGCTTCACAATGCCAAATAAATTAATCTCAGATTAGTCTTTACTACCTTTTGGAGTGTCAACATACAATACTGGTGTTATATTAGCTGTGAAAACAAGAGATATTTTCTCCCTAGACATTGTTATGTCACACCTTTCAAATTCTAGTGATCTTAGATAATGGGGTGATACTGTAATACTTTCTGATGTTAGTTGCCATTTTACACATTGATTTCCTTTGAAAATATATAGTAATTTTACTAAGTAGTTTCCTTGAAAATATCATTTGCACATCTTCAAGAAAACATCCCCCTAACATACTCTAAATCAGTACCTATTTAGAATAGTAAATTACACAAGAGTAAAGGGAACAAAGACTCCACAAGAAAGTCATGCTTCTGTTATATTATTTCTATTCATTCTTTAAATTAGGGATTTGGAACTCTCAGCCTGACTGTTCCTATGGATTTGCCAGGTCTTTAACCATTCCTAAATGCCCATGGAGGCTATATTACAAAGAAGCATTGTTCCTACTAAAACACACATTTTAATTAAAATGGCCCCCATTGCAGTCAATATAGCAACACTTGCAGATGAAAGATATCAACATATAAGCTCATGTGTGATCTGTTATGCCTGCTTTCAAAATGATCAGGAGACTTTATGTAAAGTCCTTCTCAAAAACAGCCTGCACTTGTCGGAATAAAAATGTATTTTTATATTCATACAGGAGAAAGACTGTTCAAAAATAAGGAAGCTTTTTAGTCAGTCTGTTGTAAGGGTCTGCGTCTTAGAATACTCTGGCAAATTACTGTTTAATGCCAACATTGTAAAGGATGCTCCCAACATTATTAAAGGAGAGACTACACCACAAAATTCTGCCTGCAGTTGTGGTCTGCCTGAGTCAAAGAGAACCCCTGAGAGAGCTGATATTTTTCCTTTTCAAAAGTGTGCTTTCTTAAGCCTTCACCTGCCCCTACTTCAAATCCTTCCCCTCCGTGAACAAACAGCAGGGAGCGAGAGAGGCAGACTCCTGAAACTTTTCATTATTGAATCTTGCCTCACATAAGCCTTTCCTAAGAGAACGGTTCTTAAATACTGCTATAGCGAACAGAGGAAGCAAGGGCTAACCTGGAGGAGACTGGCGAAATAAGAACGATCCCCATAAAGAATATTAAAAAGTCAATAAGTGAGGATTTTTTCCTGGGTGAGGAGCCCACACAAATAAGGGGGGTTGATCTACTCGCCAGTTGCAACTGCACAAAGACCTGGTAGCTTGATATTTTTATGCGATTGACCGTGGGTTTTATAAGGGCAGTTTTAATATGCCAATTTCACCTCTGATTTCAAGACTGCCAGCCGTTCCTATCCCAACCTTAATATTCGCCGAAGTGCTATTTCCACTGTAAAGCTAGGGGAACCACCCATCTGTAAAGCCAATAATAAGCGAGGCTGAAATCCCCCAGTGGCGGACCCCACACACACACAAAAACTCAGCCTAACCCCAAAGTGAAATCTAAGCAAAATGATTTTTCCTTGGGAGAAAGGAGTCGGCTGCTTTCAGCAGCCTATAGCAGGGGGAAATCCTCAGCAGGTGCATGCCCTGTCCGAACGGATCTCACTAATCTCAAACACATGGGAACGGTTTTAAGTGGGGGAAATCTGAACACAGATATCGCTGCGTCCACATGTTTATTTCAGGCACGGCCTCGGAGGCGTTTCCAGCAGCAGCAACTAATGATAATAGTACAGCCTGCTACCACCTTAAACATGCAGCGGGTGTGGAAATAAGCCTGCTTTCCAACCGGGCTGGGTGGGGTAGGAGCTAGACTGGCATGACCCGAAACGAGCTATTTCCAAAGCAAAGGAAAGTTTCCGAGTTCTCTAACCAGTCGCTGCAGCATGCAACCCAACCCTTCCCAGGGCACTGAGGAGCTGCGCCGTGGGCTCGGGTGTTGCTGGTGGCCCTGGTACAGCAAGGTACGTAGCACCGAAGAGTGTGCCACTTTCCCTTCCCAGATGCAGCTAATTGCATCCATGTGGCTGATTTTCCCGATACGATTGCATGAAAACCTATCCACTCCCGGACATCGCTAGTCACACACATACAGCCCAGAGCATTAGCTAGCTCACAGCTGGAGGATGACCGTGATAATACTGATTATTTGCGATGCTATTCAATAAAGAACAGCGCAGCGAAGGCACAGAAGAGCGGGTCGCATCTCCCCACCGCACCCACTGGCCAAGCTGCAGGTGCCAATCGCCTTTGCACGGGGAGACAGCCCAGCCCTTTACTAACAATCATCCGCCCGGACGCGAGCTGCTCCTTTGCAAAGATGCACTTTGCAGCTCTGCCCCTAGCCTCCTCCGGCGGGTGGGTCACCCCCTCTTACCTGCTCTCGCAGAGGCCACGCAAGCCCAAAGGACTAGAATTAAATCCATCTGTGCTGGCCCCGCTGCGCGCCCCGTGCAGAGCCCGGAGAGGCAGGCAAGGGAATCCCGCTTTCAGTTTCTTTTGAGCAGAGCCCCAAACTTGAAGAGCTTGTTTTGGCAGGCTTGGGAGAGAGAGCAGCAGCTCCACCAGCGGCCAGTACTGCTACCCAGGAACAGCCCATGTGCCTCGCTCAGGGATGCTGCCCAAGTCACCCAGCCCCTTCCTTGGGGGCTGGGCGGCTCAAGCCCCACCTCCCATGGCATCTCGGGTCATCATCATTCTGCCTGACGCCCCCTCTCCACCCAGGTTCATTTGCCTGCCGTTAGCAGAGACAGCCTGGAGACTCCTGTGCTCGTCGGATCCCCCTCTCAGAGCCTATTGGATCAGCCCCCCCACCCCCAAAGGAGAAGCTGAGATCGAGAAAGGCAGAGGCATTGCTGGAAGAACGGTACAAGTGAGCAGGGGCGAGTATCCAAAAAGGGTTTTTTTGCCGAGATCTGCCTTGATCCCTGTTCCGTGGAATGACCCTCACTCGTACACCGCGCACTGTGCGCTCACGTGGCTACAATAAGCCAAAACTACAATAGAGGTGCCTGCCAAGCACTTTGATGCTAGAGAAATCAGAGGCGATGTGATCATATTCTATATATAATCAACTGCAATTGTCCATTCCCCGCATTGTTAAAGATATATTCCCCCCCCCCATTCCAATTGTCCCTATGTTAGGGGGATGTAATGAAGAGGGATAAACTTGGGAGTGTGTAATCAATAGATAATGGGCATGAGTGTTTTGTCACGAATCGATGGTGAACGCTGGGACTGTCTCTTAGTCTGTGGCTCCATCCTACAAGCACACAGATGTTTAACTTTATAATGATGAGTAGTCTAGCTGAAATGAAGTGGATTATTCGCCATAGTAAAAGCTCAGCACCTGTGTTTTCAGCATCAGGTCTAAGTTTGTAAAGAGCACGATACAAAGAAGTCTCTGTGGGTGATCTTGGAAAGCAAATCATCTTCAAACTTGAACCATCCAGGTAATCTCACTCACTGTATCCAGAAGGAAATGGTATAAAATAGAATGTCAGAACCCATTTACACCATGGCATTCCTTGCAACCTCAGGACCATCAGGCAACTCCCCAAAGCATCCAGCATTGGGTGTGGGTTTACTCTACTCCTCTGTCCCTCACACACACGTTTCCTTATGGCTAACATCCCAAGATTGACAGAAAAGGTGCCCATTTGCCTTCTGCTGAGAAAAGTCTTGGTATGGGAAGCAGAACTAGTGTGTGGGGAGGAGGGGTTGTTATAACCTCCATCTGCTGCATGCCTATGTTAATCATTTTCTTTAAAATGTCTTTTAGCATTGACCCTGATTCTGGGCTTTGTACGCTGATTAAAACAAAAATATTTCATGCAAAATTAAGAGCCACCACAGGTGCTGACATTCACCTCTCTAACTGCCCCTCCTGATGACAGGAATCCCAGAGTGTTTAGATCCACATTTGTCTCTGTCATTCACCAACCTGCTGTTTGTCTTGCTCTTGTAAATTATTTATATGGGAAATGTAGAATCATAAAAGAGAGGTGAAAGAATATGTTGTTCAGCCTAAAAAATTAAATTCCACATCGGTGAAAGCTTTCTACAGTGCTGTTTTTATTGTGTCCCTCCTTTCAAGTCTTTGACTTGCATTTAAACATTGGTAGGTTTTGAACAATACATTTACACAGGGTCAGAGCCTAAGGTACACCTAACTGTCCCTCATTCACAGAAAATTTGCCTCTGTCTACCATTAGTTGATACAAATAATTTACATCAGAAAATGTTATTTCTGATAAGAAATAATGTAGGATCTGTTCATTTATGTCTTAGTGATGAAAGAAGGGGGACTTGGGAATCTTCTGCTGCATCTCCTTAGTCAAGTCACTTAGTTGCTCTATCTCAGTCTTCCAATCTGTAAAATGGGGATACAACCTCCCTTTGAAAAGCTTTTGACAGCATGTTCAATAAGACACTATACAGTAGAACTGCAAACAATTTTTTGTCTGCATCTCCCCCATTTGGATGTCTTCATGTCAAAAAATATATAACACCACATGAATGAAGGTTACCTAATAGAGTTTCACTGATAAAACATGGCTTAACATTCTGACAGAAAACTTAGGAATCAGATCTTGCTCCTATTGAAGTCAAGGGGAACAGGATCAGAAACTAAGAAACAAGGTGATTTCTATTCCTGGGGAATACAAAGCCATACTAATTCTCCTTCCACCTCCCAGAAGATTTTATTCTAGTTTTGCTAGCATTCAAATTAAGTCACTATTTCCTTTGTAAAACCAGAGGATTTTTTCCCCATGTAATGGGCAGTGTCTTTTCAGCTGGAAGCTCGGTATAAGTCATGTTCACATAGAAAACAGTTTTGTCCAGAATTCTAATTTTTAAATTCCATTCAGCTGTTTTTAAGCCACAAAGACACCAAGAAAAATATATATGCTGCATTCATGTACCTTTACTTTGGTGATCAATGGGGTAAGTCAAAAGTCTAACAAGGTTGATTTGTTTTACCCTTTGTATTATGGGGCAGTTTCATTCTCTAATGCATTACCTGAGCCATATTGTGACTTGTGCTTTGATCTTTTAACAAATAGGGAGGAACTCATTGAGAATTTGAAAGTAGAAGGCAGCTTGGGTGAAAGTGATCATGAAATCATAGAGTTTGAAATTCTAAGGAAGGGTAGAAGGGAGTACAGCAAAATAGAGACAATGGATTTCAGTAAGGCGGATTTTGGTAAGCTCAGAGAGCTGATAGGTAAGGTCCCATGGGCATCAAGACTGAGGGGAAAAACGACTGAGGAGAGTTGGCAGTTTTTCAAAGGGGCACTATTAAGGGCCCAAAAGCAAGCTATTCCGCTGGTTAGGAAAGATAGAAAATGTGGCAAAAGACCACCTTGGCTTAACCACGAGATCTTGCATGATCTAAAAAATAAAAAGGAGTCATATAAAAAATGGAAACTAGGACAGATTACAAAGGATGAATATAGGCAAACAACACAGGAATGCAGGGGCAAGATTAGAAAGCCAAAGGCACAAAATGAGCTCAAACTAGCTACGGGAATAAAAGGAAATAAGACTTTTTATCAATACATTAGAAGCAAGAGGAAGACCAAAGACAGGGTAGGCCCACTGCTCAGTGAAGAGGGAGAAACAGTAACAGGAAACTTGGAAATGGCAGAGATGCTTAATGACTTCTTTGTTTCGGTCTTCACCAAGAAGTCTGAAGGAATGCCTAACCTAGTGAATGCTAATTGGAAGGGGGTAGGTTTAGCAGATAAAATAAAAAAAGAACAAGTTAAAAATCACTTAGAAAAGTTAGATGCCTGCAAGTCACCAGGGCCTGATGAAATGCATCCTAGAATACTCAAGGAGCTAATAGAGGAGGTATCTGAGCGTCTAGCTATTATCTTTGGAAAATCATGGGAGACGGGAGAAATTCCAGAAGACTGGAAAAGGTCAAATATAGTGCCCATCTATAAAAAGGGAAATAAAAACAACCCAGGAAACGACAGACCTGTTAGTTTAACTTCTGTGCCAGGGAAGATAATGGAGCAAGTAATTAAGGAAATCATCTGCAAACACTTGGAAGGTGGTAAGGTGACACTGCTCTACAGCCAAAATGCTTCTGAAATAATGTAGTCAAACTTTACTAATTCTGGGTCACCGAGAACGAAAATGATGCTTAAAATTGTTGATTGGCTCTAGTTTTCAAGATATGCTATTGGGTCAGTATATACGACCCTTGACTTGGGAATGGCGGAGGATAAGTGAGTTATAAAGGGAAGGGATCTCAATTTAAACCAGAAATGACTAAAATACATCTTTGACTGGATCTATGAATAAATCTATGACTGGGTTTGGATAGTACTTGCTTTTTAGGCAAAACAATGAATGATGCAATCTGAAGCTGGTATTGCGTCATACATGATATGAATTGCATCATGTTATTCCTAGAAGTCATGGATGATGCAATCATAACGAAGCTTACATCACTCTGCTGAACAAATTGCCCTATATCAGCTCTAGAAATCATACAGTGTCGTGCTCTCTTATTTGTCAGTGTTTGATTTTGCAAAGGGACACATTTCTGTTTAGCCAAAGTGAGCAGAGATGCCTTGCTCACTTTGTGTGAACAGTGCAGATAACTTCTGCTATGTTTGTGGTGAAGTGACTTTTGCATCACAAAAGCGCAGTATAACCACTATGGTTAAGAAAGCCTATCACCTTTATTTTGGCTGCAAAATTGGAGATCAGGACAAGAGGTGGGCCCCACACATATGCTGCAACACTTGTGCAACAAATCTTCGTCAGTGGTTGAACAGGAAAAGGAAATCTATGCCTTTTGCAGTGCCAATGATTTGGAGAGAGCCAACAGATCATACCAGCAATTGTTACTTCTGCATGGTGCCTCCAGTTGGGAAAGGTGTGTCAAAGAAGAAAAAGTGGACTGTGCATTATCCAAACATTCCATCAGCTATACGCCCAGTACCCCACGGAGAAGGACTGCCGGTTCCTGATGCACCAGAATCATTCTCACTTGAGTCAGACGAGGAAGAGGAAGAGGATGAAACTTCTGGTCCTGAACCATCAATGTCACAGGACCCACATTTTCTCCCATCCTCCTCCTCTGAACCACACCTCATAACACAAGGTGAACTGAATGATCTTGTCAGGGATTTGGAACTACCCAAGAGTAAGGCAGAGCTGTTGGGCTCCAGACTACAGCAGTGGAATCTCCTGGCAGGTGATGTTAGGGTTTCCATGTTCCGTGACCGTCAAAAGGATCTTGTCCCATTCTTCTTCATGGAAGGTGATCTTGTAGCCTGCAACAACATCGATGGTGTGATGGCAGCCCTCAACATCGTTCACGATCCAGAGGAGTGGAGACTGTTCATTGATTCATCGAAGACGAGTCTTAAAGCTGTTTTACTGCATAATGGCAATGTTTTGCCATCAATTCCAGTTGGTCATGCAGTCCATCTGAAGGAAACCCATGACAACATGAAACAACTTTTGAGGTGCATAAACTATGACCAACATCAGTGGCAGCTTTGTGGCGATTTGAAGGTTGTTGCTCTCTTGCTTGGTCTGCAGACTGGATACACAAAGTACTGCTGTTTTCTCTGCGAATGGGATAGTCGTGCAAGAGATTCCCACTACATCAAGAAAGATTGGCCACTCCGACAGTCATTGGAGCCTGGGAGGAAAAGTGTTCAGCATCCACCACTTGTTGAATCAAGGAAGATTTTGTTACCACCCTTACACATCAAGCTGGGTCTGATGAAGAACTTTGTCAAGGCCATTGACAAAACAAGCAGCTTTCAAGTACCTCCATGGAAAATTTCCAAGGTTAAGTGAAGCTAAGATAAAGGAAGGTGTCTTTGTTGGTCCTCAGATTCGTGAACTTCTTCGAGATGATGCATTTGACCATGCACTGCATGGCAAGGAAAAGACGGCATGGAAAGCCTTCCAGTTAGTGGCAATAAATTTTCTCGGAAACAAGAAGGCAGACAACTACAGGTTGTTGGTGGAAAACCTCCTCAAGGCATACAAAAGCCTTGGTTGCAACATGTCACTAAAGATACATTGTTTGCACTCTCATCTAGATTTTTTTCCACCAAACTGCGGAGCAGTGAGCGACGAGCACGGCGAGCGATTTCACCAGGACATTGCAACAATGGAGAAACGCTATCAGGGCAAATGGAGCCCATCAATGCTTGCAGACTATTGCTGGACAGTGACAAGAGATGCTCCATTTAATGAATACAAGAGACAAGCCAAGAAGCGCGGAGTAGACACTGAATAGGACTAAACTATGTACATAATAGTTTTTTGCCTTTTGTTTCATAATAAATTTTATTTATATAACCCTTTTGTTGATTTTTAAAGTGTTACATAAACAGGACAGGTGAAATATTATCATGTAAAGCAACCATAAACACATGAAAAGACCTAGGTTTACAATTTATGATTAAAACTCTACTATCTACACAATATACATAGACATAAAATGTAAAAATTTAAATATCAGTTGTTTTAATTGTCATATTTGAATTCAGCACATCAAAATACATAATAAATAGCACATTTTATCTCTGAAGCAGACGACTTCTCAAAAATTGTAGACCAGTGTGATAGGGAATAGCCAGCATGGATTGTAAAGAACAAATCGTGTCAAACCAATCTGATAGCTTTCTTTGATAGGATAATGAGCCATGTGGATAAGGGAGAAGCTGTGGATGTGGTATACTTAGACCAGGGGTCAGCAACATTCGGCACGCGGCTCGCCAGGGTAAGCACCCTGGCGTGCCGGGCCAGTTTTATTTACCTGCTGACGCGGCAGGTTCGGCCGATCGCGGCCCCCACTGGCAGCGGTTCGCCGTCCCGGGCCAATGGGGGTGGCGAGAAGCGGCGCGGGTGAGCGATGTGCTGGCCGCGGCTTCTCGCCGCCCCCATTGGCCCGGGACGGCGAACCGCAGCCAGTGGGGGCCGCGATCGGCCGAACCTGCCGCGTCAGCAGGTAAATAAAACTGGCCCGGCACGTCAGGGTGCTTACCCTGGTGAGCCACGTGCCGAACGTTGCCGACCCCTGACCTAGACTTTAGTAAGGCATTTGATATGGTCTCGCATGATATTCTTATCGATAAACTAGGCAAATACAATTTATATGGGGCTACTATAAGGTGGGTGCATAACTGGCTGGATAACCGTACTCAGAGAGTTGTTATTAATGGTTCCCAATCCTGCTGGAAAGGCATAACAAGTGGGGTTCCGCAGGGGTCTGTTTTGGGACTGGCTCTGTTCAATATCTTCATTAACGACTTAGATATTGGCATAGAAAGTACGCTTATTAAGTTTGCAGATTATACCAAACTGGGAGAGATTGCAACTGCGTTGGAGGACAGGGTCATAATTCAAAATGATCTGGACAAATTGGAGAAATGGTCTGAGGTAAACAGGATGAAGTTTAACAAAGACAAATGCAAAGTGCTCCACTTAGGAAGGAACAATCAGTTTCACACATACAGAATTGGAAGAGACTGTCTAGGAAGGAGTACGGCAGAAAGGGATCTAGGGATTATAGTTGACCACAAGCTAAATATGGGTCAACAGTGTGATGCTGTTGTAAAAAAAGCAAACATGATTCTGGGATGCATTAACAGGTGTGTTGTGAGCAAGACACGAGAAGTCATTCTTCTGCTCTACTCTGCGCTGGTTAGGCCTCAACTGGAGTATTGTGTCCAGTTCTGGGCACCGCATTTCAAGAAAGATGTGGAGAAATTGGAGATGGTCCAGAGAAGAGCAACAAGAATGATTAAAGGTCTTGAGAACATGACCTATGAAGGAAGGCTGAAAGAATTGGGTTTGCTTAGTTTGGAAAAGAGAAGACTGAGAGGGGACATGATAGCAGTTTTCAGGTATCTAAAAGGGTGTCATAAGAAGGAGGGAGAAAACTTGTTCACCTTAGCCTCTAAGGATAGAACAAGAAGCAATGGGCTTAAACTGAAGCAAGGGAGGTTTAGGTTGGACATTAGGAAAAAGTTCCTAACTGTCAGGGTGGTTAAACACTGGAATAAACTGCCTAGGGAGGTTATGGAATCTCCATCTCTGGAGATATTTAAGAGTAGGTTAGATAAATGTCTATCAGGGATGGTCTAGACAGTATTTGGTTCTGCCATAAGGAGCTGGGGACTGGACTCGATGACCTCTCGAGGTCCCTTCCAGTCCTAGAATCTATGAATCTTGGTAGATCTCAGAAACTAAGGTCTGGTGTATCTACACCCACAATTGCACTGGGTTTAACTGAATGTGTGTATTTAAGATGCTTTAGTCTTTATATTATCATATAGTTAAACCAGTGTAAATCCCTGAGTTTCTTAAATCAGTTTAAACCTGACATATCAACAGGGCTTTGGAGCAGAGCCCGGAGCTGGAGCGTGGACCAGTAGGTTTTTGCCCGGAGCTGGAGCGGAGCAATTCAAAAATTTGATTGTGCCAAATCCCTGCATATCAATTTATCTTAAATTGATTCCTTGCCAGTTTAAGTTAAGACTTAAACAGATAAACACAGAAGTAAGAGGATGCACACAAGAGTTTCCAGTGGCTTATCTAAATCAGTTTAAAAGCATACTTT
Organism: Emys orbicularis; assembly: GCF_028017835.1. NCBI lineage: Eukaryota > Metazoa > Chordata > Testudines > Emydidae > Emys > Emys orbicularis. The sequence goes on along the minus strand of NC_088686.1, from coordinate 88,514,822 downwards.
AGTTATAATTGCACCAGGTTGTTTGTAGAAAAGTTCTAAGCAATGTTGGGCTAGGTCATTATTGGGATGGGAAACCTCCAAGGAATACCTAGGTACTACAAGAAATGATGCAGGTGATTTGTAGGTGGGATTCTAACCAGGATGAGTTCTAGGGACATGGGTAACTGTGCAGTTACACATATGGAAGCTCTTTGGTAGATAACACACTGGGGCATGAAATAGCAGCATGGAAGCATAATTTGTTCATTTGTGTAGGAATGAGATAGAAGAGGTGGAGATAGGGATTAGAGAAAATGGAACCTCCTAGAGATCATTCTCACACTTCCTCTAACATTATATGATTGGCACCAAGTCTTCTCTCTTGAGTAGGTCAGAACTTCATAGTAATCTGGGTGGAAAAACTCAGGTCTGAATCAGGCAGAGCAGGGAATTGAACCTACGTCTTCCTCATCCCAGACTACTACCATGACACACACACACTCTTTATATATATATATATATAAAAAAAGCCCAGGTTTCAGTCCCAGAAGAGACTGACTGAATTCCATTTTTGCAAAAACATTTGAAAGTAATCCCCCCCCCAATAAAGAATAAAAACAAATTTCAAAACCTTCAAAGTTACTGCAAAATGGGACTACCATCCTCCAGTCAGCTCTACTTTTCCCTAAGTCAGTTCTAAACTAGCACCCCAGAATGGTTACAAGGAGCAATGTAAGTTGCTGAAGGGTGTGGGTTCAGATGAAATTTAGAAATTTCAATCCTGAACATTTGTAGCAATGAACAATCTGATGGCACTTTTTGCAAGAGTAAGATTTTAACTCTGGCAGGCTAGCTAGTTTTCAGTTCACATTAATATTCTATTTACCAATAATTCCCCTTGTAGTTCCAACTGGATGCTGTATGCATCTTCACTAAATTGTTATGCAATGGAGCTGACTGTGTGTAACTGCTAGTCCTTTCTACCACAGAGTTTGTGGCATTTCAGAAGATTTGTGTTTCCTTTATACTACCTCCGAGGGCTTAAGGCAATTTGGGTTCTTTGGATGAAAGGTGCTTAAAAGTGCAAAGAATTATCAGTGTAAAAAAATTATTAAAATAGTTCATTATAATCACTGTTATCTGAAAAATGTGCCGGCAGCGTTGCCAGCTAAACTACATGCATGTAGCATCCAAGATAGAACGCAGGCCCTCTATCACTTGAGATCATGGAAAATCTGTTAGTTGCAGCAGTATGAGGATATATATGCTTTGCAAGCTGCAGCGACAAAAGTGAATCACCACCACAATCATATAAGCAAATATGACATGGCATCCAGTAGAGGGCACTGGTAAACAAAACACTTCGCTATAATTCATTGGAGGGCAAATATAGCTCTTAGCATAGAGGTCCTGCGGTCTAACAGACATGATGGACCACAACAGCTTCATTATCACTTCAACAGGTTAAGAGACTCTACACTAAGATTTACATAATAGACCATAATGGATCAGTAAAAGCCCTTACAATCTAGATTACCAAGTAAACCAACAGTTTACTAAAATACTGTCATATACCAAAATGTTTTCAAAAAGTCTAAATACATAGATAATGTTCAAGATACTTGTAAGGCCTAAAATTAGACCTTACAGCTTTGTTTTTGTCCATGGGCATATACATGTAGGTGGCACATGTGTGTCCCTGTGCATGTGACATTGGCCTAGCCAGTCATCTTCATTCTCAGGAGCCAGCAAGCAGAGGAATTTCACAGACGTGAAAGAGACACCTGTACTCAGCACTCTGAGTTTATCGTTGGTGATTCACCTTGCAGTTATGTTATATTTTAACCTTGTTTTCAAGAGCAGATAGACTCCTAGGATCAGAAGGGCTGCTTTTGGTCTAAATTCTGGCCATGGGAACTTTAACAGGACCCCTGCTTACCAGATTGTACTGGTTCCCATTTAAATGTATGCATCCACTGCTATTTCAATACAGGATGAGGACATTTTATGAAAATTTTTGTAATATACATAGCTTCAAAGATCACAAATAAATTCACCTAAAAATCCATGTAAACAAATCTAAAGTAGGGAACATTATGTCCGCTAAACTCAGAAAAGTTAATGCTGGAAGGGAATGGTTCCTAACGGTGAGGGCAGAAAACTAGCAGTCATCTACTTCCAAAACACTGGTGTTCTATTATTGGGTCTAACATTGACTCATAACATGTGACCTTGGGGAAAATCACAAACTCCGTGCCTCAGTTTCCCCCATCTGTAAAATTGAGATGATACTTGCCTGCCTCTCAGGAGGGTTGCAATGCTTCATGATAATGCAGAGCTCGGAGATGAAATGCATGTTATAAATAGAGTATCATTATACTATTTCATCATCCGTTCCAATTTTGTCTTTCCCACAACAGTGTAGTTTACAGACAGAACAAAGCATATAGTTTCTATCTTTTGGGAGCTGGTCCTGGGAATTGCTGAAAAACTCCCAAGCACTCAGGAATTCTCAGGATTGGGCCCTTGACATGTATCGCATTCACAACCTTAACATAATGCAAATGTATGTTTTGGTTTTATTTCATTGGCGTTTGTGTCTCAGTCTCATGCAACAGTATAGTGATTAGATGTCTAATTGCAACTTTGTATTTGGGGATGGCTTGTCAAAAGCATTTTTTCCCCCACTGTTAGTGAAAATGGTTGGATGGGTATCATTTTAATAGCACAGTGCTGGTAAATGGGAGTCCATTACAGTATGTTTATTACTATATGTTTCTACCTTTACATTGCAATTACCGGACTGGAAAAGCTCAGGTTTACATTTTAAAAGGAAAGACACAAATGGTGTAAAAAGCCAGCATGGAGCTTCCACTTCTATAACTAAACTCTACTCTCTCTTTTCCTCTCCATCTCTTAGTATCAATCTCTTTCCACCCTCTGGTTTTTGTGGTTCAAACATCTTTGGCATGATTAATTTGATACAATAAAAGGATATAAGCAAATCCAGTTTGTCCTTAGATGAGTAATTAATTATTCAACAAGCTACAGAGTCTTTTAATAGTTAAGAATCTAACCATTTAATTGATATTTGTTTCTGCAGCTGTGCAATATCTCTCTTTCCCAGGAGAGCTGTTTTCAGTTGCTGCTCAAGGTTTCTAACAATCAAACGGATCAATTCTCCAGATACCTTAAGGCAGTGTGTTAAGTAAGAATGATGTCTGTGGTGGAGGGGGTTATTTTCAGTAGACATAACACTAACAATTTTTCTTTTAAACACTGGACATTTATTTAGTGTTTTTAGAACCCATACATTATAGGATAAATTCTAATTTATAACATCAGAATATAATAGGCAAATATATAATACAATAAATTGCATTTGTACACATAAATACAAAATCTGAGGTAGGGCCTCAAGAATAATGACTTCTTAAATGAATAATGTACAGCATATAATATGCGCTATATAAGATATATATGATGCATCGTTTGTAACATAATATATTTTCTCCATGTATAGCTAATGAAAAAATGCAACAACCTGATTAGGGTACATATCTTTATCCATAGGCAGCAGTACCCCCATAGAATGCCTGTAAGTATATGACATTACGCAAGTAATTAAGAATTAACCTATTCAGTGATAGGTCCACAATAAAGTGCCAAAAAGACACAGGCACAGATCCTCAGCTGGTGTAAACTGTCACAACTCTATTGACTGCAATGGAGCTGTGACAACTTGTACCAGCTAAGGATCTGCCCCACAAAGTACACTACACACTATTGGTTACAGACTATAACATATTCTAGTCAACATTAATTATATTTCTAACAATGAAATACACCTATAAGGCAAATGGTTACCTGAAGATGTATTTAAAACATGACGGGCAAATCATAATGATGCAAGCCATAAGGTCCAGCCCAGCTCTCACATTTTAAATTAAACCCATCAAGAAAGCGCTCTCTCTTTAGTTATAGGCTGCCTGAAGGTGACAAAGGCAGAAACCATAAATACCATAAATGGTTTTCTCCCTCTGAGTCTATGGCATGAGTCCCCTGGAATATTAAGCTCCAGCCATTTCACAAATACAGTACATTATTTACAGGAAGTTTAAGTACAAGCTCAGAAACAAGCGTCTCATAAACCCACTAGACCTAGTGGCAGCTTTTAGGAAACCTAGCTAAAACACTTCCTAACCATGAGCATTGCATGCCAAAGCCATGCAGCCTGCAACTGAAAACATCAACGGTCCACAACAGTCTTTCTTAAATTGAGATTGCAAAATAGAGAAAGATGCAAAATAAAAGAAAAATCAATGTCTGCATGAAAAAGCAACCATTAAAACACAGCTAGCAAGAGATCATTACAAGCCAAATAACTGTGTGTATTCAAATAAAGGGTCAGTGATAAAACAAATGAATTGGAAATGGCAAGAGGAAATCACAATAAACGGGAGGTGATGACCTTCGGCGCTGAGGCACATCTATACAAATCAATGGAGCAGAACCTAACAAAAGGATAACTTGACCCAAATGAAACATTAATATAAAGACATTCCAAGTCTTTTTCAATTAAAGGTCATTTTGTTAAACCCTTCTTTTGGAATCAATGTGCTGCTGTGTCTAACTGAAACACAGATTTTGTACATTGCTTGCATTTTAAAAACACTAGGAAGACCCCAAAGAATTTGAAAATGGCAAAGATTTGCATTAAGTATAATTTTAATGCATATAATAGTGCATTCTCAGCTTGTCCAGAAATTCAATCTCATTTTTAAAAAATTGCAATAGAGGCAAACCTCATCAGTTTTGATTTTTTTTTCCTTACAAGACTGATAGACCTGCATGTAAATAGGTCACCTTTATGAAAATATGGCTTTTTCCCCTCTCTTTAAAATATTTTCTGATATTTAATCAGTTACTGAAATACTTTCATGTTATAACATGCCGTATGTGCAAACTTTACTAGACAATGATAAAGTGCTTTCCCCAACTGTAACATTACTTTTCATTTAAAGGGACACTTTTGGTAATTTAATCTCATCTTTTAGTTTTGGTAAATAAATTTAAAGCTTTTTAAAAACATAACAGAAGTATTTCCACTTTTTTAGTTAAACTTTCCCCTGCAGTTTTTGCAAGCCAAACACTGGCACATGAAAACCAGAAAGTAAAACTGACTAGAAACAAAATGAAACTGACTAGTCTATTTTCAGTGTTTCAACTGAAAGCCTGATTCTGTGCCACTTACTTCAGTGGGAGGAGGACCAAAGCCTGAGTGAAGTGCAAAAAAAAAAAAGTACAACTACATAAATCATGAAAAATTATTATATTTTTCATATTCTCCCCCTTTTAGTAGCTTAACTAATGACACAGTTAGCAATGTTTTATTTGTATTTATTTATTTTATTGTTAACCTAACAGTGTCCCTTCAAATGATTTATCTTTACACCTTTAAAACAGGAAGTAAGCAAGTGATATCCTTACACAGTGGAAGTTACCAGTTGCAGTTTACAGAGTTAGTTAATCCCGGTTCAAACAAATGTGTCTTCTGAAAAACAAACCAGCAAGTGAAAAGGATTCACAACTATTAGGCTAACTCACCGTTTCCTAACAAACACGGCAACATTGATAGTATTTTTTTTTAAAAATCACAACAGCAGTAATTAGTATAAATTGGGTTGGGCTCCAAAAAATATCAAGCTCAGGTTTTAGCCAGTAAGGGTAAAAAAAGAGGCCAAGTATTATTCATCCTGGTGAAAACACACCATTCCAACTCTCTATTGAATCAGCTGGCAAAGCCAAATCAAGTTGGTGCAGCTTTAAGGCAGAGATGCTTGTGGAAGGGTCACAATCTTAATGCTCTGTGCAATATGGAGACAAGTAAAGACACCAAACGGAAAAAAGCATAAAACAGATTTAGGGGCCAATGCTTCAAAATCTATTCCCACTTCATTTAATGCAAATATTTGATTGTGCTTCATGTACGCTGCCTGAGGATTGAATATCCCCGGCAGTGTCAATAACTGGCAACACTATTTGCCCCATAAAAGAGAAAGTTCAGCAAAATGATTTTTTAATATCTATTTACAAAATAAATTATTTATTTTGCAAATGTTACATTAAGGTCTAGTTGTTTTTGTTTATTTTTGTTTTCTTCAACAGGATGAAAACATCACATCTACAGACACATTTTAACTGAAGATTTACCTGAGACCCTGTAATGTGAACACAAAAAAAGAACATGATATAAACAGTCCCCCGAAAGGAAATTACATTTAGATTGGCTACTACAATAGTGGGGAAAAAACCCAGGCTACACTACTCTAAACTCACCATATCTCTACACCAGTTGATAAGATATTTATAGGGACATAAAACATCACTAGTACACACTACATGAACACTGATCACTCTTAAAAAAATCTCATATGTATGTATAGAATACAACAGCATAATAAAGGTTGCAGTTTTGCCAATTTACTGAAGACATATTTTTCTCCCTCTTTATAGTGCACTTTACAATAATTTGGGGTAATTTATATTCAGTTAATTAAAGGTACTCTTAAAATCTCTATTTTTACTCTGCCCATTAGGTAGCAGAAATATTTAAGACTAATACTCATATTGCCATACATATATTGGATTTCTAAAATGCAGTGATAGAGGATGTACTACTGCAGTGCAGTGTTAAAACAACAATTAAACTATGCATTCTCTTCCTTATAATTTTGTCTATCCAGTCTTATCACTTTATTGTATTTAATTGTTTTTAATGAAAAGGTTGACAGTAAAAAAAATTAAGGAAAGCAAACTATGCACAGCTCAGATTGTTATAAGAGAATATTGTCTTGATGAATTTATGTATTCTCTCTCTCTCTCTCTCTCTCTATATATATATATATATACACACACACACACACACTATAGAGAGAGACAGAAATAGGGGTTCAGTTATTTCCCCTTTGGCTGAAAGAGAAGAATATAGCTACAGGTTATATAAAGAAGTTTATAAGACAACAAATAGGGGAATCACAAAGTTGAACAGCACAGCTACATTCTAATAACTGTTGTCATGTGGAAACTAGAATACATCTACTACTGTAAGAATATAAAATTAGGCACAAATTATATGATGGCTTCTTTACGGGAGATTTTAAACAAAAGTGAAGATAGCAAAGAAAACACGTTCAGAATACTCGGATGAAGTGAATAAAACTGGGTTTGTACTTATGTGTGCAGTTTGCCAATGAAGTTTAGATACTCAGTGTAACTGAGGCATTTTTAATGAAAAAGACAAATATCAAATTATTAATGGAAATGCATGAAATTAATTAAAATAGTGGTGCCCATCTGCCTCATTATGGCGCTATTTCAAACCAGCTTTCAGACTCAAATACAGTTTTAGTCTTGATCGCAAATATATTTTACATGTGCTTTTATTTTTCTCCTCAAAAGTGTTGAATGGCTCATTAAGCTCTTCCTGTTTTGATGTCATGCATCAGATACCAGTGCATGGTGTATATAGGTTAACTCCTTGACTGAGTGAGAAAGCCTTGAAATAAGCTTCGGTATAATCAGTACTTATTTAATAGAGGGATTGTTTGCAGACTCTGCAGGCCACATTCTGCTATCAGTGTAAATGTAGAGTGACTCCATCAGGGCCAGTGGTGTCACTCTGGATTTACATCAATATTACAGAGGTCAGACTCTGGCCAAATGGGCCACATTATCCACTCAGTCCCTCCCACGCCATCCCAATGGTCAAACTCTCCTTTCAGTTACGCTGGTAAGGAATTTTCAGTCCCATGTCAAAAGGATTGCAACAGAGCAGAATTGGCCCTAAATGGGCAGAAACCATTTCCCTGTCTAAATGGTTAAACTCAACAATCATTCCTGTTGGGCTGTGCATGGCCATAAAAAAAAAAAAAAAAAGGAGGTTTGACCAGTTGCACGATGTCATGTTACTATTTCACAGTGGAAATAATAGGTAATGGGCACCACTTAAAAAAAACACACACACACACACAAAAACCAGTACTTAAAGTGGCCGTCTAGTTCTTCACTACAGCATGCAACAATAAGTCCTACTTTCTAAGCAACCACTTTTAGCAACTGTGAAAAAGAACAAAGGAGACAATGGGAAACTAATAAAAGAAAAATTAAAGAGGCTGTACACATTATTACCACCAATATAGGAATTACTAGCATTGGGTTCCCAATTCTAAATCTTTCACTGGCAGTTTAAGTCCAAGGGAGGAAGTTCCCAGTGGATCAATCATATTCTTGTAATGTTCACCACGGTGTTTAGCCAAAAATGGGCCCCAGTCAGGCTGTGGAGAGCAGACCAGCTTGAGCCTCTGCACAGTGTAGGAGAGAAAAAAAAAAATCTCTTAAAATTATAGAGCAGAATTACAATTTAGTGGAGGAAACTAGGTTAGGTTGATCTGAAATTATTGACAATATCCTGCAAGGGGATATTAAAATGCTCTGCTGCTCAGTGTTTGTTTTGTACAAGTTTGCAAGATTAATAGATGATAAAATGCTCAGATTTTAATTATATATTCTCCCCCCATACCATATGAAGGGAACTCATAACCACTGCCACAGATTGCTAAACTCACTCACTAAAGGACATGTGCTCAATTACTTAGCCCAATCGGCTAAGCAGTGGGTAGCTGCATCAATATAATTGGATTTTTGTTTAGCATATTTCCCAAAAGTATACAAATGACCAAAAAGTAATACATTGCTATGAGTGAGCAAAGATTTTAATTAGCTGATGACAAAATATATCATTTCTATCTGTGGCCAAAAAAAAAAAAAAGGTAGCAGATTAACCTGGCAAAATTACCAACAATGAATATCTTGTTAATCTTTCCACTGATCTCTTTATTGAAAATATTATTTGGTTGGAGCATTTATATATAAAAAGGAAAGAAAACATATTTCTGATGGTTTAAGAGGGAACAATTATATGTTAATTACCTATTAAAATGAATCAAGTCTCTATATCAGTTACTTTAATCTCTGCTTAATTACCAGTTTGCAACCTTTACCTCCCAAATCAACCATAATAAATTTATGCAGCAGACTCAATGGTTCAGGAAATAGTGCGCTAAAGCTGAAATAACTGCAGCTAAACCCTTTCCTCCTTTCATGCAGGATATGACTTTTTGCATTTCCTTGGGTGCACTGGTTAAAGGACGCTAGGGAGCATGCCCTGCTCTCTGAGGCAATAAATAATCCCAGTGCCAAATGGATAAATTAGGAAGCCAGAAGCAGAGTACTATTTCTCAGTGACGGAAACTGGGTCATGGCCTTTTAAAAAGGGAACAGTTTGTGTATTGCTATTTTCCAACTTAGGCCCACAGCTCTGATACTAGATCAGAGTTGGACAAAGGCAAGCAAGAGTAAATTTAACTTCTCCTTGCTTCACTTGTTTTGTGCTATGTTCTTTTTATAGCCTGATGCACTCCAGTGCCCTCTGCAGTCTGACAAGCCATAGATGCATTCTATAGCCCGATGGGTTTTCCAGCACTGAACATCAAGCACCTTGGTTCTGTACAAAACAGGGGAAGATGCGGTCCTTGCCCTGTGGCGTGGGCAGTCTGACACATGGAGGGACCCAGAGGACGTTTCTATTTTTTTCTCCTTTCCGCAGCCTCTCTCTCTCTGTGGGTTTTGCAGAGGTGAGTTGCAAAGAGGGCTTTGGAAGGAGGAGAGTATGGGTGCCTGTTGCATTGGAATAAGGAGGGAGAATAGTGCAATGGGGGTAGTATGGAAGAAAGCATGAAGAGGAGAGGGAGAGGCGACATGCAAAGAAGGGAGCAGCATGAAATGAATGCAGGTACATAGGCGAGGGCAGAGTGAGCATCAAGGGTGAGGATGAGAGCACTGAACTGATTCAAATGGTGGGAGAAAGCCAGTGAAGGGGTGATACGGTCCAAATAGTTAGCATGGGAGATGGTTTTAGCCATATCGTTGTGAAAGGATCAGAGGGGAGTAAGATGGGAAATTGGAATGCAAGTGAAGGGGAGGTTGTGGAAGCCAAGATGGGAGGCAGCCAGGGAATGGCCAAGCATATTAACCAGAGTTGCTATAGGGAATTTTTAAGAGAAAGAGAATCAGCAGCACCCTGAATTGTAGGAGGGAGGAATAAAAAAACCCCCAAAACACAGCAGTCATAAGTCTGTGTGACAGGGAGGGTTAGGGTGTTTTCAATGCAATGAAGAAGCAAAGAGGTTTGAGTGGAAAGATAAAGAGTTCATTTTCACCATTTGTAGCTTGAGCTGCAAGCAGGACATTCAAGGGGATATGTCCAGATGATACCTAGTGTCTGATGTCTTCTAAGGACTGATGCTTCCTGTTGCATGATTCTCTATAGAGCGGTCTAACCTGATGCCTTCTAGTGTCTGAAACTTTCTAGGGCCTGAAACTCCTTATGGCTCCCTAGTACCTGCTGCTTTCTAGTTCCATTCTGCTTCCACAAGAGGCAGATCTGAGTCAAAAAGCAGAAAGACCAGCAAGTAAGTCATCTGCAACTGGCACTGTTTTAGGGCCTAATCCTGTGAGGGTCTGAGCTCCTTCAGTCTCACAGGATCAAGCCTACAATGATTTAGTTGCATTTTATTGAGGAATAGGGGAGCAGTAGGGGAGCATTTCAACCAACTGAGCACCTGCACTTTGTACTGCAATAAAAAAAGTTTTCTAATAAACAGTCAGCAATTCCCAACACCTGAATCAGTGTAAATTACAGAAAATAATCTTCTGTGACTATATTTTTAATAGGGTGGGATGTTCAAGAATTACCTCAATAAATTTGCCAGGGGCTAGGTGCATTTTTATCACAAACATAATAGGGATCCAAATAACAGAGCAGGCCAGCATCAGCCACCCAAGGACCATCGACCAGCCTGGATAATGGTAAGCTCCATAGGTCATTGGTTCCCATTGGTAAAAACTGAAGCAAAGAATAAACTGAAAACAAAGAACATATATTTTAATAAGCAACACATACACACACAGTCTGATTTACATGCACACTTTCAGTAAACATGAGTATAATCAGAGATGTTCGCACACACTATATATATCTAGAGAGAGAGAAAGAAAGAAACTATGCGATAATCAATAATGCTTCTGGAAGTTTAGGGCCACATTCTGATCTCAGTTTCACCAGTGTAAAGCCAGCATAATTCCATTGAAATCAATGGATTTACTTTAGGTTTACACCGTCGGAATTAAGATTAGAATCTTGTCCCTAGGGTAATAAGCTTTATTACACAGTCTATTGGCAGTGTTTCCTAATATAATTATGTTAAGTTACTCCATTTCACTTACTGTATAAATAGCAATGCATCTGCTTACATTTGTGCATAATTCAGTAACTTTTGTGAACTGCCTATGTGCACAATAATTGCACACAGAAGATTTATAGCAATATAGCTATGTGAAGACACATAAAAATGGTCAGTTTTATTTTTGGAGACATGAAGTAATTTAAACTCTAATCTTAAGACATTCAAATACATCAAATATTAGTATTACAGAAGACCACAGTAGGAAGAGATACAATCATTATGCAATAGGAAAAGAGCACAGAAAACAAAGCAGTATCATGTCTGATCATTTACTACTATAAATTTATCTCTAGACGTTATATTTTCCCATTCTTGTAGTTCAGTCAAAACATATGGGCTTGAGCTGTCCTCATGGTTTGCTTCCAATGTGTGGTAAGAGACCATAGGGGAGACCAAGATTCAATTCTTGGTCCTAGTCCTTGACTGCTGTCAGTTCTTAAGTCTTGGTTTAGCTCAGCAGTAAACCAGAAATTTTATAGTCACAGGTTCTCTCATTCCAGTGCCAATGCTTACCAGATGTAAAGAAAATACAACACTATGGCCAAATTCAAAATTCAGATCCCAGGCTACACAAGCACATGGATCCCCTATTTTGACTCTAGCAAATTGAAAACATTGCTTTACTGATTTTAAAATTCAGAGCCTTTGTGTAATTTTTTAATCAAATGCAGATCTAAAGTTATAGTAAAGAATAAAAGGGAATTAGTAATAATATCATCCACATTTTTGGTATGGAGTTATAAAACTAAAAAATATAATTTTCTTATATATTCCTATTAAAAAATGAACACCATACAAGATAATCTTGACAGCAGCAGAAAAATTATATGGCTTTTGCTCCCAAAAATATCAACTTAAGTTTCATTAGAGATATCACAACCAAACTACTAGCATACAGTGCCACTTACTGGCACTGTGAAGCATTGCTTTTAATAACTAAGTAGATAACGTTTTGCTCCAGTGTTAGAAAGAAAAAGAAACAAAGTCTACTCTCAGTTTATGGTGCTCTGTATGGTGTTTATGCAATTCAGAAACTGTTCACTAGAACTGAATTTGTTTGGCACAATGACATAGTTTCAAGTAGAACAGAGCATTTGTTATTGGTCCTGCTAAGTGCCAAGAGACTAGGTAAGAAATAGTTATGCCCCCACTATCACTCCTGGAGAAAGATGTGTGTACTCCCACTACCACCACAGTAGAACTGGATCACACACTGAGGCCCCAATTGAGTAATTCACTTAACTAAGTGCTTAACTTTAAGCACATGCTTAAGTCCATCCCTATTCAGCATTGCTTGGGTGGGTGACTATGGAGGTATTTTAAAAATTGAAATAAATAAAGCACTTAAGCATGTGCTTAGCTTTTACACATTTAATATCTATTTATATATAATCATAGAACTGGAAGGGACCTCGAGAGGTCATCTAGTCCAGCCCCCTGCACTCAAGGCAGGACTAGGTATTATCTAGACCATCCCTGACAGGTGTTTGTTCAACCCACTCTTAAAAATCCCCAATGACAGAGATTCCACAACCTCCCTAGGCAATTTATTCCAATGCTTAACCACTCTGACAGTTAGGAAGTTTTTCCTAATGTCCAACCTAAACCGCCCTTGCTGCAATTTAAGCCCATTGCTTCTTGTCCTATCCTCAGAGGTTAAGAACAACAATTTTTCTCCCTCCTCCTTATAACAACCTTTTATGTACTTGAAAACTGTTATCATGTCCCCTCTCAGTCTTCTCTTCTCCAGACTAAACAAACCCAATTTTTTCAATCTTCACTCATAGGTCATGTTTTCTAGACCTTTAATCATTTTTGTTGCTCTTCTCTGGACTTTCTCCAATTTGTCCATATCTTTCCTGAAATGTGGCTCCCAGAACTGGACACAATACTCCAGTTGAGGCCTAATCAACACGAAGTAGAGCGGAAGAATTACTTCTCGTGTCTTGCTTACAATTCTCCTGCTCATACATCCCAGAATGATGTTTGCGTTTTTTGCAACAGTGTTACACTGTTGACTCATATTTAGCTTGTGATCCACTATGACCCCCAAATCCTTTTCTGCAGTACTTCTTCCTAGGCAGTCATTTCCCATTTTGTATGTGTGCAACTAACTGTTCCTTCCTAAGTGGAGTACTTTGCATTTGTCCTATTTACTTCAGACCATTTCTCCAGTTTGTTCAGATCATTTTAAATTTTAATCCTATCCCGCAAAGCACTTGCAACCCCTCCCAGCTTGGTATCGTCCGCAAACTATATAAGTGTACTCTCTATGCCATTATCTAAATCATTGATGAAGATATTGAACAGAACCGGACCCAGAACCGATCCCTGCGGGACCCCACTCGTTATATCCTTCCAGCATGACTGTGAACCACTGATAACTACTCTCTGGGAACGATTTTCCAACCAGTTATGCACTTATAGTAGCTCCATCTAGGTTGTATTTCCCTAGTTTGTTTATGAGAAGGTCATGCGAGACAGTATCAAAAGCCTTACTACCGTTTATTTCCATGGGTATTACGCATGTGCTTAAGTGCTTTGCTGAATCTGGACTTACAGGATCAGCTTGAGTCCTAACACACCCAAAATTCCTCTAGAAGTCAATGGGTGAGAACACTATAGAATCATATATATAAATATACATGCATATAGGTATATGTAGGTATGTGTGCACACACACACACACACACACACACACACACATATATATATACACACACACACGTATACATATGTATACACATACATATGTATACATGTGTACATGTGCACACATGATTGATAGGTATATATTTTTGAGCTATAATTATTGTCTTTGGGAAAGAGCAGGTTTTATAAACAAACAAACAAAATCTGATTGAACAGGAGACATTCAGAAAATTCTTTGCCTTACAGTTAAAATAGTCGGGGTCACAAACGCCCAACAGACTCTCCAGAATATACTTGGCTGGAATCCAATCATCATCTCTATATCTTCACAAAATCTTTGCAAGCCTGTAAATAACAAATGCAAATACAGTTAGGGGTGAGAGACTGGCTGCAGTCTGCAAAACTATTGTGATCTCCCTTGTGTCTAATTATGGTAACAAACTCTCTGACTTGTCAATTCAAAATTTCAATAGATGTTCTAACCATACAGTATGATGGGAGAATATTGTGTAGAACACAATTCTAATAAGTTATTTACTCCCTAAAAATTACAGCAAATTGAAATTGTACATACAGATTAAATATACCGTATGTTTCAAAAATCATTTTTAATGTAATGACTCACAAAATCCCTTTTGTTGGCTAGCTGCAACTCTATGATGTTGTCTGAAATTTCTATATTTATTTGTCCTTCCCCGCCCCACACACACACACTTGAGGATAACCTTTGTTAATTGACTCATCCACCACCTGACAACTGTAAAAAATAATAAACTTAATTTACGTCATGATCTCAAACACTCTGCGTACAGGGGGCCTGATTCAGATCTCATGTTGAATCAGGCCCCCTGTGAGGCAGACCGGCCTGTGACTTTTTTTGGAGGCAAAGATTTTTGCCCTGACCAAGTTCAAGTATGACCTTTCATCCAAATATTGTGTGTTAAAAAGGCTGTTCAAAGTTGAGCCACTGAATACCAAAATATAAGAACAACAAGGAGTCCTGTGGCACCTTAAAGACTAACAGATTTAATCTGTTAGTCTTTAGGGTGCCACAGGACTCCTTGTTGTTTTTGTGTATACAGACTAACATGGCTACCCCCGATACTTGACAAAATATAAGAGAGAAATTTATAAGCATCTGTCTGAAAACAGGAACTGTTCCTCTATGTGCATGATTGAGTGAATAGATGATTGATGCTTTCCTTTGATTTCAGTTTCAACTTTTTGCTAGTTTTGCATTTTTTAATTATATTTGAGTTGGGACTTTTGTAAGATGGTTGAGGTGATGTCAGTGGATTGCCCCTTTACCTCAAATGTCTTGAAATATCAACACAGACCCATTAATTGTCTGATGAATATGATTTAGTATTAACCCACTACATTTTAATTTGATTTGTTTAGACTGGAAATCTTCATGGTTCAGGTGTTTCTTCTGCAGAAGTCAGAGTTCAGAACTAAGAAGTGCCAGGATAGATAATAGAGATAATTCTGTGATGCCCCTAGCAGTCCACAGAACTGGCCATATAGTCCTCCCATAACTGGCACTCAAACAAAGATTCTATTAATTTTTGGAGGCAAACTGACTATATATTGATCATTTATTTCAATAAGCAACGTGGGTTCCAGAACCTTTGAGGGCCAGAGATGGATACCAGCCAGTCAAAGTAAAGGTTGACCAAATCTCTATAAATCTATACTCACACACTGGTGTTAATATATTGTCTTCGATTTAATTAGTATTGATTTACACTGTGGAAAGCGAGATCAGAATCAGACTGACTACATTAAAACCATAAGGCATATCCTCAGCTAGTGTAAATTGTCATCACTCCATTGATCTGAAGTAAATGACGATCTGCATCCTAAGGCAGCCAGTTCTCCTCATTTGTTACACCAGTTCTCTATATGCAGTAAAGTGCTTTCTGTCTAATTTCTATTGAGGAAGATCCTCTACTGTGGTAAATTGGCATAACTCCCATTTCCCAGCTTCTGCTCAGGGGTGCTAACCCAATTTACACCAGCTGAGGATCTGGCACTCATTGACTTGTCACTACCATTCGGCACACCTGTTTACCACTAAGTAGATTGCCTGTGCTCAGTAACAGATGTTTTCTAATGGAAACCCACATCTCATTAGAACATTGCCACATCTGTTAATTATTCCTCCAAAAGGAACAAAAAAAACACCCCACCACAAAACAGAATTAAATGTGCCATTTTTTGTCCTTCTCTGAGAGTGACAGGAAGTGAGAAATTTTGAGCCCAAGGCTGAATTTTCTGCTATGATGTGTATTTGGGTATGATGTGTATTATGTGCCTCTCCCATTTAAATTATATAAGCTTAACATTCCTCCTTACTTGTATGTCTACAGCAGTTAATACAATTTGCATGATGTGGAGAGGGGGATGGAGTCTAAAATGGTAGAGGGGAAAAAAAGGAGTAAGATTACAAGAAAAAGCAACATCGCTGGCTGTTCACTCCTGTTGCCCTTATATAGCCAGCCATGTGGATGTGTTGAATGCATGGGTAGATGATGCCCATGCTTTAATGGCCTGATCCAATTTCCTTTGAAGTCAATGGAAGATGTTTCTATTGACATCAACTGGAGTTGACTCAAGGTGTCCTGCTCTTAGAAACTTGTGCAAAGGGATAGTCCAGGCCTTAACATTTCCACAGTACATGAGAAGTAGTAGTTTGGTGTACAGTAACTTCTGATTCCCGCTGCAAAAAAGGTACCAGTCCAGATAGTGCTAAGAAGTTCCTCACAAAGCAATGCAGGTGATCATAATTACTGCTTGGATCAGACAGAAGGAGCAGAAATATGAGCAGAGTAAGGTGGCTTGGGGAAGTAATACCAGATGAGACCAGGGCTTATGTCATGCCATTATGCTCCAGAATGCCTTTCCAATCCTTTTTTTTTAGGGGGGAGGGGGGAGGAGAGCCAGAACGTCTGGTACCCCTAGTACTCTCTCTTATGAATGATCGTAACGTAGGTGCCTTTGGCACTTCTTCTTTTAGGACTTGAGCATTAGATATGAAAAGAGATAAAACCCCATTCATGGTAACATATAAGGGGGAGGAATGAAGTAGAAGAGAAAAAATGGTATTGAAGAAAAGTTATATTTAGAGACGAACACAAATTTACAAAGGATGAAAGTATAGAAAGTTTGTCTGATTTCCCTTGGACTATGAAAGCAAGAAAAAATGAGCTCTCTCCTTTCCATAGTTCCTGATGGTTAATGGCCCCCTCTCACATGACCACCTCTGTTCTTCATTTCATTTCTATGGTTATTAAGAGCAATTTTAGTTCACCATTTCAGTGTGACTTTTCCAGTGCTTCTCTTACAGAACTGCAGAACCACAAAGTAAGTATATAATCTTACTTTCATAGTAGCCACAGGGACTATTCTTGCTGAACAGGCGCCTTAAGTGGGAGTTGTTCTCATGTAACAGTGTATTTGACCCTCATTGTTTTATATTAATATCTAGTTGCAAGTCTAGTAGAGCTGAATGAACAATTTGCAGCAAGCAATTCAGATATTCATTTTAGCCCCTTTCTCTTGTCAAAACTGCCTGTGACCCCAACCCCAACACATGTGTTTGAAGCCCTTCGATAAAACTTACTTCAGCCTCTTGATCGCTCAGAAACCCACTGCTGCAAATATTGCTTCAAGTATTCGATACCAGCAATTCAGAAGTCAAGCACAGTACAGTGGACACACAAGTCACATAGTATGTTTCTCTTCCTTGATCAGATGATCATATATATTAGTATCAAGTGCCCCATGAGAAAAGGAAGGATATTCTAAGGAACTGGGCACTGGACTGGGACTCAGGAGACAAGGGTTCAGTTCCCAGCTCAACCACACACTTCTTGTGTGATGTTGGGCAAGTCACAACCTACCCCATGTCTCAGTTCCCCATCCCTAATATGTGGCGATTTCCTTACACCCAGGAGTGTTGTAAGGAAAAAATCCATTAATGAGTATGAGATGCTCAGATACTAGGATGAGGAGGGCCATGTAAATATCTAGATGCAGATAGAAATGTTCACAATTACAAATCAAAATTTACTTTCTACAAATATCCCAAGGGAGTTGTGTTGATGAACATTTCTGAGATTAAACATCTTTGCCATGCTCTTGCCAAGAAACAAAGACAAAGAGCATCAAAAGAATTCATTTAAAACTTCAAGCGCATAGTTTTCTGCAGTATTTCACCCAGCTCTGGCAGCTTTGTGTGTTCCAAAATACACTGATGGGGATTATGCAGATGATTCAATTAACGAGTGAAGCCCTAAACTGCTCCTTACCAATCATGCATCCATAATCTAAACAAGTGGAGAATAAATGTCTGTGCAGGGCCTGTGGAATGCAAGGCTTTGATTGGATTACGTAGCACAAGTACTAATGAAAAACAAGTGATTGCAAGGAAATAACCAAGCATGGCTTTCTTTTTTTTAATTTAAAAAACGTGATGAGTTCAGCAAGCAGAACGTGTAACAAGAGCTGAAGACAGACTTATTTCATCATCAAAAGCTCCTGCCTGGTGCAATGCCAGCCTGCTTGGTATGAAGAGTACAAGTACGTGGAGAAAGGTGTCACTGGAGTGTAAAACAAGCAATTGTCTGAGTTCAAAAATGCATCATGCCAATTTAAAGTGCTGCTAGAATAAATACACAAATGAAGATGTAGTTCCCACCTCTGCCAGTGCAAATTGTAAACACTGCATCCTACTCCTGTGAGGAGTCCTTATAAAACCAGTCTCACTGAAGTCAAGGAGACTAGTTGAGGGAGTAAATGTGTAGAAATATAGATATGAGTGAACTATGATTTTAAATTGAGTTGGGATATTAGCATGAGCAATAAGCCCAAAACATATGACCAAAAAGAGTAAGATCACGAGAAAGAAGAACTGTTGTGTTAAACTTGTAGAGACCCTTCAAAATACCAATGTGACCTCATTTAAGCTTTGAGCTAAAGTAATAGAAATAGAACACGGTTAATTGGGTACCAGTTGCAGTAAACAATTGGCTATATAAAAAACTCCTTCAATCTGGCCTTAGCTAAGGTCCAATAACTGGCAATGACATCACTTGGTTAAAAAGGTATAAAAAAGTAAACTTTTTTAAAGGGCTCCTTGCGAATACCTGCCTGACCATGTTGGAACTGACCAATATGGGGCTAAGCACACCTGGGGTTAGCCCATTTGTAAGTATTTTGATCAAATGCTTATAAATGTTTTGTTACTATTTGGTAGTAGTAAATTGCTTAATATTTAGGCTTTTTAAGACATGTTTAGAGCAATAGTATAAATATTATTCGGCCTTTGGCTTTAATAAAGGAATGTATGGTTAAATTAGTGTCGTGGTAATACCCGGCATAAATAAGAACACCAAGAAAATGTAAGATATAAAAGGCCCTTTATTTTTAGTGCTAACGAAAGCCAGGGTGTCTCTTAGCTTTGACACTTGACTAATTTCAGAAGCTATATTGGATATATATTGCTATATTGTACGTCAGTGTCATTTATTATTATTAACAATAATAATTACTACAGCATCAATACTGTACTAAGAGGAGGGTCAGGAGAAGTAGATTTGACCTAATAGATCTTTTCCATTTCTAATTATTCTAAACTAAGATCCTATATAAAACCTAGTTCTCCTTTGCATAAGTGCTTATCTATGCTATAAGTATGTTAGTAGAAACGCTTCAAAATCATGAGCAAAATGACAATTCTAAATGCTTTTGGCTTAGCAGTTTGGAGTCCAGGTGCCAGATTTAGCCAGTGCTCATTGGTACCTGTAGCAGGGCATGCCTCTTCACCTGTCTTCTTCCCTGCAGAAACTGCACCAACTCCAGCAGGTGTGTACTCAGTGACCTTTTATTTCAACTTTCCTTCATCAGTACTACTACAGTCCCTGTGGAACAATCTGTTTACAGTAGCTACAGTGCTTTTGGCCCTCTCCTCAGGACCTGAGGGGAATAGAGGTTTCCCTTCCATGCGGCCTATGTGTGACTGGGCTCAACTATCTCTGTCCCCGCACCGCCGGCACTTCCTTCCTGTGCCTCTTTATCAGACTTGGGCTGAATATTTATCCCACTCAGCCCACCCGCCCGATTAAATAATCGCACCAATCAGCTTCCTCTAGGGAACTAATTAGCATCTAAATCATCACAATGCAGGCTCATCTGTTCACTTCCTGAACTCTGTCACACACCTTCCCCCTCTTGCCTCCCAGACAGGTTTTGCTTCCCCTGCACCTTCCTTTCTTTAAGGGAGGTGCTGGAGTCCTTCTGCTCATGCTTGCCCCCAGGGTTGCTGTCCATCTTCCACCCACAGAAGTCACACTTGCTGTTGGGGATCGCCCCCCATAACTGTTTCTGCACCACTGGCAGCCTGTTTCCTCACTCTCTTTTCCCTCTTTTTTTTGGTTTGGGGCAGGGCCTGTTGCTGTCCCTTCTTTTTCTCCTCCACTAGGGATTCTGATTCCACCAGCCCCAGGAACTGTTCCTGGGATTCCTCCTCCCTCTGTTCTGGCAATGAGGTTCCCTGGAACTATTTCATCTGCAAGCTAAGAGTACTATTTTCCACTATCCCTTGTTCGAGGCTGTCTTTTTCCTCCCTTCATTTCTCCAGGGAAGTCCTGTTTTCCTCCTGTCTTCTGTCCAGGGTGCTCTGATTTTTCTATGTCCAGTCCCTTTGCTCCATTCCTTGTTAGTTTTGTTTCCTGCTGTGAGGGCCTCTGGACACCCATTTTCCTCTTATAAGGGACGGGGCTCCAGTTTGTCCCTATAGTGACTGGATGAGGCAGCCCATCTACCACCCAACCCTCTTCAACTTCCCCTCAGCCTCTAGGGGGATTTCTGCCATTGGGCAGAGTCTCTTCTTGCTGTGGATATATTCTAGTTTCAGGATCCCACTTGGCAGCATCCAATCCCACCAAATCCCTCCAGATGAGTGTGAATCCTGAGACAGTGTCCACCAGCACCCCCGATACCTCCTCCCCACTTTTACAGGGATTGCAGGTGTTTTCTTTTTCTGCCCATCTCCAAAAGTTTTAGACCACCCACAAAATCTTGAGCGCCCACATTCCATAACTGGGCAGCCCCATTTCATATGTCCCAGCCACCCACACTGGTAGCAAACCACTCCCCAGCTACCCTCATCTCCTCCTTTTCCCTTTCAATCGTCTTGGGTATGGCCAAATTGCCCCCCTTCTTTCTGAGTTCAGTCCCTGAAATGTCTGGAATTCTTTCCTGGGAAAGTCTGCGTACACAAGCTCTTCTGAAAGCTTAACCGCTTCCTCCAGGGTTGTCAGCTGGTACCTCCGGACCCGAATGCATGCGTGTCAGGGAAGCTCTGGAAAAATTGTTCCAATATCATCATGCCTTATTTCCCCTGAACTTCAGCCCTTAGCTGATATGTTGCCCAGTCTGATAATTTTTGCATGATTGTCTTGGGTTACACACTTCCAGTCCATCTAGTGGCCCAAAATTTTGGAGGTATTTTTCAACCAAAAGGTCAAACCTGTCCAGGTTGGCTGCTTTTATCCTATCCTAGACTAAGGCCTGTTCCTCGCTCAGGGCCATATAGGCTGCCTTCTCTGGACAAATAGGGTGCCACACAGAGGGCCCACGATCCCTTATCCCATCCAGCTCCAATTGCTACCCTCTCAAAAGTTAGTAAAAACACATCAAGGTATTCTGCTGGGCCCATCTTATACAGGCTTACCCCAGGTCCAACTGCTGTTCCCTGCCACTGGACTCACTAGACCCTATATCAGTTCTGCTGCCCCTGCACCTGTTACTTTATGAACTCTTGAAGGCTATTCTGCTGCTCAACCTGCCATGCAAGAAGGGACTGTCATTCCACCTGTAGGGTTTCTGGAACAAATGCATAGCTTTCTGCATCTGTTTTTGTTGCTCCACCAACCACTGTAAGGTCTGCACCATTACCAGAATGCTAACTCTTGGTACCAGCTTCCCCCATCTGGTCCTCTGTCACCACCAATGGGGACATCATGATCCCAGACAAGCCCCCCATGTGTAACACAAAGTGCATCTCCTCCTGTCTTCTTCCCTGCAAAAACTGCACCTACTCCATTAGGTGTGTACTCAGTGATCTTTTATTTCAACTTCCCTCCTCTAGTACTACTACAGTCCCAATGCAACAGTCTATCTACAACATCTACAGTGATTTGGCCCTCTCAGGACCTGAGGTCTCTGTGTGACTGAACTCAGTTAGCTCTGTTCCACTTTTTCTTCCCACTTCCTTCCTTTGGCTCTATCTCAGACTTGGACTGATGGGCTAATTGAATCTTTAATCCACCCAGCCCATCAGCCTGATTATTTAATCGCCCCAATCAGCTTCCTTTGGAGGAATTAATTAGCATCTAAGGTGTTCAGAGCGCCATCTCACCTGTTCACTCCTTGCACTTTGTCACAGTACCCCACATCTGTTGTCCCATCACTTTCTGCAGACATCCACATGGGCCTTGATCCTGCAACCAACTCCACGTGGGCAGATTTGCTTGTGTAGAGCCCACTTAGAGGTCCATAAGAGCACACAGAGACCCCATTGTGGAGCCAGATGACAGAAAGTGAAGAAAATGCGGAGCACCTGATGCAAGCCCATCATTTTTTTAATTAGCCTAATGAGTGCTGTAGATACTGCTCTCAGCAAAGTATTGAGATGTTTAAAACTTTAGGAGCTTAAAGTTGGGCATCCCAAAATTGTAACACCCCAAAATTAAAGGCCTCTATTGAAAATGTGGGCCTAAGTGACTTGCCCATGGTCACAGTGGAGCCTTAGAAATACACAAGCCTTTTCCTCCCACACACTATTGCTAACACTGGCACAGCAACCATGAGAGCACTAGTATAGACACAGTGTCAGCATCCCAAGGATGCTTTTACCACAGTGCTGTTGCAAACCTGCTATGATCAAGTGTACACAATATGGTGCTAAGAACACCAACAGCCACCTGCAGCCCAGGCTGCACTAGTGCTCCCTCTGTTGCCACAACTCTCAGAGCCGGCGCAAGGCATAAGCAGACTAAGCAATTGCTTAGGGCCCTGAGCAGCTCCAGGGAGCCCCTTATTTGATTGTTTTTAGTATGTTTTGTGTGCAGGGGGGCCCCCAAAATATTCCTGCTTAAGACCGCCAATGGCTAGCACTACCTGTGACAACTGCTGCAGCTATACTAACGTTAGTAATGGTGAAAAACTGTTCAGAAAAGACAGCCAGACACAGCCAGGAAGTCTGTAGTAGAGCCAGCAATAAAACCCTGGTCCTGACCCTCAGTTCTGTGCTTTTCCCACACAACCCTCCGATAGCCCATGAGGCTGCTGCTTTACTAGAATTTGTTCTTTTTTCTGTTAGATTCCTTTTATGTGTTTCCATAAAAATAAAATCCACCACAAAGTGGCAATACAAATCTTATAAACAGGCCTCACTGTTGAGTTTCTCAAGAGAAATCACATGGGAACTCAATTCATCTTCAAATAAGTCAAACAGGGGAATGCAATGAAAGAGTCCTGTCATTTTAATGCTTTCTTTTGGCACAGAGCAATATGCAATCACTTCACTTCGTAAACAACATCTGGCACTGTGTTTTGCGCTGTTTTAGCACCTATTGCCAACAGCTCAGCCAAAAAAAAAAAAAGTGTTCAGCTATTCCCCCACATTCCACTATTTTAACTACCATGCTGTTGGAGAAGGGCAAAGGTAAAAGCTGCTCATCTCTTCTGCCTCAAATTATAAACATCTCTTTATAATGCTCACCCTGTTTGACTCTGGGTTATTTAGCACTCAACTCTTCCCTTGGACTTAGATGGATGCATCAGTGGTTTCCATTCACTTCAACAGGAGCGGACTTCAATGGGAACTGCTCATGAGCAGCCAAGGACAAAAACTTAACTCCGAAAAATATTTGGCCCCTTTCAAAATTAGGAGATAATTAAGAGTGGTGAAGAGAGAGGAACTGATGTGTTGTAACATGTCTGGAAAAAGAGTGCAGGGTGCTCTCTATCAATATGAAATGTGGAAATGTATAATAGTTTGCACATGTAATGCATTGCTATTTTATCTGAGGATCTGCATGTGCTTTACAAATGTTAGTTGAGTCTCACCACATCCCAAAGGGGCAGAGAAGTATTACTGTTGCCTTTCCACATGTAAGCTGAGGCAGCTCGTCTAGGAGCCAGGAGCAGAAACCAGGCATCCCGCCACCACTGCCGTCACCCCTCTCTCCTCCCCCATGATCTGTCCTTTAGATTTCACTTCAGGAAATCTTGCCAAGCTTCAGATCTGAGTACCTTTTGGATAGTTATTTGGATGCCAAGCTGGTAACCATTACCAATATTATCTGGTATTTTTGTTCTACCCAAGTGTGTTGATTATTATAAATTCTGAATCATCTCTAATTAAAATACATAACTGTTGTGGACATGGGAGCAAAGAGCATTTTGATCAAACAAAATCCAGCAGCCTGAAGCTCTCCTTTAACATTTCACATTGTTTAGCTGGGTAACATTTCCTGTTCATTGGGCTAACTTCTGCCCTAACTTACCCCTACGCAAACCCACTCCACCCGGGTCTGTGAACTCAGAGAATTCAGCTCTACACATTTTAATAAGGTAACGAGATTTATATACTCAGAGTCAGAGGCACAGACTGATGGCAAAGGCTAACTTTAATCCCTGCCATGCCCATCCCTCAACGACACTACCACCATTTAAACTAGCATGCTGTTGTAGAAGATAATAGGTAAAACTGGCTCAATAGCCCCAGTTATACCACTTTTGCCCCAATCTCTCCTTCTTTTCACATCCTTTACATAACTTTCACCCCTCAGCAACAAGTGGGCATTCTACAGTAACCACAAGGTCAATGTGCTTTGAAATGAGATCAGCTTTGAGCAATTCATTTACAGATGGACCCAAGTGTCTATGCACATCACATTGCAGGAGCAGGGCCTAAAAATGAAACATTGTGTGTGCCCAAGGGTTTCTCTTCACTAGAAAATTAGAGGATTATTTACTACCAACTGATATAACATTAGATACAATTCATCCCTGTCTGCACTGACTGCAGAACTGTGCTTCTCATCATGACCCCTCAATATCATGTTCTAACACAACTGCATTTTCTAATGAAGACACGTCACCAAGTGTCTCCAGGAGAATGTTAAGATTGAAGGCAGGGATTGTCTTTTGCAAAGGGAGAGCTTCGCATTTCCTTGTACCATTGTTGGACAGTGCCTCTTTCCAAGAATGGGTCTCCTGAAAGTGTCACTCCTAAACAGTTTTTAGGGCCAGGAACCTCAGCTGGTATAAACTGATGTAGCTTCATTAACATCAAGAGAACTACACTGACTTACACCAGCTGAGGATATTACCCATTGTTTAATTTATTGCATATTTTAAACAACTTCTCAGTATTCATCCAATACGATTGGATAAATGTATAATAACGATAATCATAATTAACCACTTGCTGAAATGACCAGCACACTGTTTGTGCTATAGAAATAGTAATCACCTGAATATATAAGTTTAGAGAATTGCTCTGGTAAGGAAGCATCACTGAATCATTCATTTAAAATAATGTTTCTGAACCTCTTTTCTCTTGTTTTCTAATATTGCATTGCACTGCTGAGGAGATTCAAAGCTAAACTTTCATGCGCTGCCACTTCCTTTATTTCTTATTTCGTCATGTACCGTAAACATCCCTTTCGCCATATCCATCTCTAAATGCTATCCAACAACAATACTGATTTCTTACCATATATATATGAAATCCCAACAAGCTCAAAGATGGCAATGATGACAAGAGAGTAAGAAGCTGCATAAGTGTCCACAAGCTGTAACATGTACAGTCCACCCTAAAGTTAAAAAAAGGCAATTACCTATGGCACACATATGCTATATATTGTATCTGTCTACTATGTACTATTCCCACCCTCTGCATAGCATAAAGTGTGGACCAATGGAATAAAGAGCTTTTCACCTCTAATTTGCTGGTTTGAATCCATCCCAAGGTCAGTAATGCCAGAAGTAGTTAGCAGCTTTTCAGTGGCTTATGTGAAATGCGTGGGTGGGTGTGTTCTCAGTTCACCTCCCAGTTGATAGGGATCCATATTGCAAAATATCACCACAACTGGCACCCTCTTTCTTGGCAATCTCAACAGACAGGGCAAGGAATGTAACACACACACACACACACGAAGCCCAGCAAGGGCTGAGGCATACCGGGGTGGCAGGGTGAGGAAGCTTCCACAACTGGTATCCATTCTGCATCTGTCCTATGTCTATTGCTGCCTTACAGCACCTTTCATCAGCAGCAAATTCTTTTTTAAGGTAAAATTTTTATTTAAATATATTTACACACACACACACATACACACACACACACACCCCCTATGGCCTGAGGTACTGCAGCAGCCCAGCATGTACTGGTTGTATGCTGAATACACTACAGAACAATTTAGATTTCTTTCCAAAATTTGATTGGAACTATTTTTGTATCCCTCCACCTGTAAGGAAAGGTGCTTTAGGCTATGTCACAATGCCAGTATAGCTATGTCATTCAGGGGTATAAAGGTGTGTTAGGCCTGTCTAACATAGCTGTGCCAGCACAAGTCCCTAGAGTAGACTCAGCTATACCAGCAAAACCATGCTTTTACCAGTAAAGCTTGGTTCATTTGTGGGGGTGGGTTTTACTATATCAGTACAAAACTGTGCTTTGTAGATGTAGCTGTGTCCACATTAGGAGCACTTTGCTGGCATAGTATACTAGTATTCCTATACTGGTAAAGTGCTCCCAGTGTAGACATGGCCTTAGTACCCATGAGTCCCAGTTTATAGGGCATAGAAGGAGACAACCTCTGAAAAGAATCTTAAAACAAAATTAACAGTTCTTAAAATTCAGTATCTCTGGCTATTCCAGAGTCAGGAGGCATGGGCTCCATTGGGAAACTGGGACATAACCATTATCCCATGGGAGAGAGGAATCGAAGGACAAGTCACAGTGGTGCTCAAAGACAATATTTTACCTGAGTGATCATAGGAAATCCCATGATGAAAAAGGAAATGCAGCAAACAAGAGTGAACAGTGGTTTGTGGGTTCGCAAGTACTTGGGAAACTCATCTGAAACGGAGGTCACAATCGTCTCAATAGTGGCAAACTGGGATCACAGAAAAACAAAACATTAATAATAATCTAGCCTTTATACAAAATATGCTATGATGGAGAAATAGACTACACGATAAATTCATTGTGTACATGATTGTGCTTAGCACCTATTATTTTAAACATTAACTATGAAAATTCAAAGCTTCCCTATGAATTAAGTATTATTGTCCTCAGTTCATTTCTCTCTTCTCAAAGAGGTTTAGTAACAGACCACATAGCAAGTAGTATGTAACATGATCCTAAAGACAGAAGTGGTGGAGCAAGAAGAAAGTTGAAAAAAGCAGTTTACCATAGTGTCCAATCCAAGAGTTAGAAGCATCAAAAAGAATATTATAGCCCAGAACGGAGAGAGAGGAAGCCTGGTTAAGGCTTCAGGATAAACCACAAAGGCAATGCCAGGACCTAGAAATGACAAAAAAAGGAAATGATTGTGGTATCTTGAGTGACAACGATTATTTTTAGGAAGGAAAATATCAGGGAGCTAGAAAGATCTAAGTTTCAGGAAACAATACAATGCTACTTTGTTCTAGTTTACAATTAAGGCCCAGACTCTGCTTCCCTTAGTCCATGGTGTGAAGTCTTACCTATTGCAATGTAAGTGTAGCAGAATTTGGCCCTGGGTGGTTACTATTCTATTGCTTTCGTGTCCTATTCTTGAATAACGGATTTCAGCATACGTTATATATAATATACAGTACATAATTTTCAAGTTGCAGGATGTTTAACCTGGATATTACAGCACTTCAGACAAATTTAGTTTCAAATCAGACAAAATCAGACCAGGGAAGTTCAGTTGTAACTTTCTTTCATAATCTGGAATTAATTTCCCATCATCAACAATCTCCAGACAGGGGGAGAGTGCATATACCATGGGCCAGATTCTAAGAGAGATTGTCTTATGGTCTATACTACTTCTCACATTTGCCTGGGCTTCTGCAGATGCAGCTGGAAACAAGGAGTGGAAACAGGGAGGAAAACCAACACCATGTGACTAGCCACTTCTTTGAGGACCATACGAGCACTCTGCAGATAACAGTTTGGGAACTGCTGCACTAGAAGCCATGCTGTTGGCAGGGAGATGGACTACCTGCTCTTTTCCATCTCTAACACCTATGATTACATGTCCCTTATGCTGTCAGTTCTTTCTCCAAGCTTGCAGCCATATTCCATACTTCAGTTTGGCAAATGTTTCATCAGTTCCAGTATAATTTTAACAGCACACCTTGAAATTATTTCTGGAGGCTGCAGTATCATTTGTTTGAATCAGGATAGCGCTTAAAATAAAAAGATTGATTAATGGAAGCATTAATCCTAAAAACACTGGTATTTCCCATTATATATGGGGTTTTAGGAAGACAAAGTAAAAGAATAAGAAAGAGAGGGAGCATGGAATCATCACATGAGAATGGGTGAGACAGCATGTAAAAGAGAATGTGAGCGCTCAGAAGACTGAACACAAGAGAATGAATACATGAGAGATACAAGATGGAAATATACAACAACAGAACTCAGCAGAACTCAGAATCTTTACCCCTTAAGGGATTCAGCTGTTACACAAATGCTCTGTCTTTACATAGATAAATGGTTAAGAGAAAAGGTGCCAGTGGATAATGTGCAAATTATTTCAGCTCAAAAATGACAGCTGTAGGAAACATTTTGAGCAGCATACAGTATTTCATTTTTTCAAGACACTTTGTGGACCAGGTCTTTTCTTTCCCGGACAAATGTATGGAAGACAAAAACCAATATATTTTCCTTGGTGAGCCAAAATCTCATGCCTTTGGTTTATACTGGGCCATCTTGCTTTTTTGAGATACTTCAGTGCCACTAAGGAGCTCTATTTGAGTTCACATCAGATAAGTTCCGCTGTCGCTATGCTGTGGATGCTGGTTTTATTTGCTCTGTAGTAATGAACCATCTAAGCCACTCAAAAACAGAATCAGCAGTTGTTTAGATGCTCAACTCTGTAGCTGAGAGGTACACAATTGGAAATTTAATTTTATACATTTCATGGGTTACAAGAAAAGAATCTGCCCTAGTATGTTTGAAGGGATCATTCTTCACCAGTGTTTTCTTTTTTCACCTTCAAGGGCCATACAGAATAAAGCATGCATCTATGTTTCCTAGTAAAGCTGATGGAAATGATGTTGCCTGTTTTTGGATACTTGGGATGGAGCTACATTCCCATGCATGTGTTTTCAACAGCTTCTCTTAGAGATACTTGTCATCTGTAACCTTCAAACCCAACAAGTACAAAACGGGTTATTTTAACATGCTCTGTTGCTTGGTTGATTTGGAGTTCACTGCTTTTTCAGACTCAGAGGAGCACCCTCTGAGATTATCACTCATACGCGCATAACCCATGACAAATCCTGTTTCCAATGTTTTTTTACCGGGGTGGGGGAGGGAAGTTGCTTTCAAGCTATCATTATACAAGGATTGTCAGAAGTAGATGCACAGTACAGCAAGCATGTAAGATTGCATATGATAAAACTGCTATTACCGTCCTGTCACAGGAAGACAGGCAAAATGACTTATAGTTTAAACAAATTTAACACAGTTTCCACTTGCTTGGCCAGGAGAAGACCATCATTGGCTCATCCAGTAGAGTATCTGTCTATGAAATACAAGGGTCCAAGTTTGGATCCCAGATTTGTTAATAATGCAGGATGAACATACAGCAAGTCCAGCCATGAGATGGGACTGCACTAAAGGTTGTCTGACAAACATAACAGAGGAGACATTGAAGGCTGAATTAATTTAAGTTGACTTCCCAAATAGCACGTCACCTATTTCTTGCTAGGGAGAAGAGGTAGAGTTGACCTGCTAATGTGCTGTACAATTCTCCTCTCACTCACTTGAGTTGTTGCTTCTGTAGTGTAGTAAGCAATCCATTCCATGATTGGTTATTCCAGGCTAGAACATAAACAGATTCTACATGGTAGAACTCTGTCTCAAACAAGCTAGTTTTTCGAGATGCAAGCTAACAAACCCAGGAGCTACCATGTGTATGCAAGCCCAGCATCCTAAAAATAAAGAATTACCTATTGGTTTACTATATCCTAACTGCACCTCTTATGTCTCAGGAGAAACTTTAGAGTCCAGCTGATTATGCTTCCAACACTACATACTACCACTTCTAGTCTATGGAACAGCAATATACAGAATGAACCAATAAGAGTGTCTCTTTCTTTCATCACCTTGTTCCTTCCATTACAATTTTTTTTTTAATTGTAGCAGCATCGATCATATAAAAATATCACTGCTCTGGGAAAACACATGCTTCAGTGAAAGACTGGTGAATGGAACAGGAAATGCTTCTATCCACGTCACTGGCAATATTCCCCATAAGTATGATAGGATAGTTGAATGTTACAGCTTATGCTACCTATGCTCCATTTGAATCCTGCAGCTCTACCAAATGACCCAGGGCACTGAATGGAAATTCACGCTCATTAACACCTACTCCGGAAAGAGCGCTCAGTAACTGCAAACATTACCATTCTTCTTGATTTCTGTGTTCCATTCAACTCACTAATGCAGCCTTTGAATCAAGATGCTCATCGGTTACCTTAGACCCTGTTCTGAGTTTTGAACTGCTGGATTTATCCACACCATAAAGCTGTCAGAAAAATAGCTTAATGTATACACATTAATGCAGCCAGAGAAACATCTTCATGCCCAGGAGCCATGAGTATGTGACATTCACTTTTTGAACTCTTCAGTCCTCCTTATGTTAGGAGCCTCTTTGTATTCTGTGCTGTTCTCCCTCCTTCTCTTATGACTCACTGAGGCTGTTCTTCATTTTCCTCCTGTTCTTGGAAAGGATTGTATGTGTGCTAAAGGTTAATCTGACTTAATGTGATACGCTTTTAGCATTCCCACATGTACACAAAAAGATCAGTGATGGTTGCATATTTATTTTTAATCTGCAGCTTGTGTGCTCATACACACCAATTGTGGCAAACTCATCTTGTCTTTCCATTTGAAATGCTCCAAAGGACTAGTAGTTTTGGCTTAGGAGTCACAGTGCTGTGCCCGATGTTATTTAAGAGCTCTCTTCTGCTCTGGACATCATCCCTTCCCTTTGTCATTTTCATCAGACCATTACTTGTTGCCAGTAGTCATTAAGTAGTACAGCAAATAAGTCAAAAATGCTTCAGTGCAATGTCATACTCAAACCACAGCAGCCATATCCAGTCAAATGTAGTAAGCAAATAATAAAAATATCTATTTCAAAAGTAACCCAAAGACCAGCGCCTCTGTTGGGAATATGGAAATTAATATGGAAATATGGAAATTAATGAATGTCACAAATGGAAAAGTAACATTCCCTAACTGGAAGTGGATGCAGAGGGGGAAAAACAGATCATTAGTACACCAGTCACAGAAATACACAACAGTACCTTCCATTCAAATGAAACTGGAAAGAAACAAAAAGGACCATTAAGCTTCACTGCATGAGAAGGATGTCACACATACTCCAGCATATATCCAGGAGAAAGACATACCAAAATCGTGGGCCCTTGATGTGAAAGAGAACAGCATTCAAAGCTCATGAGATTATAACCAAGGATGGTCACTAGCTACAATCCC
This sequence comes from Emys orbicularis, assembly GCF_028017835.1. NCBI lineage: Eukaryota > Metazoa > Chordata > Testudines > Emydidae > Emys > Emys orbicularis. The sequence continues at coordinate 88,483,028 of NC_088686.1, read as the reverse complement.
CCTGGTTTCAGCTGCCTTCATTAAATATAAAGGCAGCGCACCGTTCCCCAGATGCTGTTGTCCATTATTATTTGTATTGTGATAGTGCTTACAGGCTCTAATCAGCATCGGGGTCCCATTGTCCTAGGCAAACATATAATGGAAAGATGGACCAGGTAGAAAACCAACAAACTTCTACTCTGTTGATATATATGTTAGTATTTGAATAAAGCTGTAATCCTTGAATTCCAAAGCTAAATATCCCTCAGGCTAGGTCTACACTTCAGCGGGGGTCCGACCTAAGATACGCAACTTCAGCTACGTGAATACCATAGCTGAAGTTGCGTATTTTAGGTCGGCTTACCTAGCGGTGAGGACGCGGGAAAGTCGACCGCTGCCGCGCTGCCGCCGACTCCGCTGCCGCCTCCTGCCGAGGTGGATTTCCGGAGTCGACTGCAGAGCGATCAGGGATCGATTTTACCGCGTCTTCACCAGACGCGGTAAGTCGATCCCCGATAAACCGATTGCTACCCGCCTAACAAAGCCTCAGATTGTGGGACATGCAACATCTTATCGAAAAAATGCTTCAGTTCTCTCTTTTTGTAACTTCTGCAATATGCACCGGAGCTCCTAGGGAAAAGCACTCTTTGCTGTCTAGACATAGTACATTGCAAAATGTGTCTCATCATGTTGTATGTGGTTACAAAATAGATTAGTGAATTGGGTTGCTTTAGGTAGGGATACTGAATGAGCCTAATGAATAGTTTTACTGAATGTTGCAACCACTGACTTATATACAGTGTTGTAGCTGTGTCAGTCCCAGGATATTAGAGAGACAAGCTGGGTGAGGTAATATCTTCTATTGGACCAACTTCCATTGGTGAGAGTTACACAGAGCTCTTCCTCGGTTCTGGGAAAGGTACTCAGAGTGGCACAGCTAAATACAAGAGGATCACTTTGAATAGTCCCTTAGTTTATTGTAAATAGTTAGCATGTATTCTATCTGTTCAACCTTATATTTAGGGCAAGGTAGGAAATGGTAGAGATGATCCCCAGAGGGGTGGGAGGATAGGTGCAATATATGAATCAGAAAGGGGAATGGTTTGTGACTCTCGACCTGTGGGTCAAATCAGCCATTTAGAAGAAGTGACCAACTGTGATATAACTGTGGAAGATGGCCCGTTCTTAGGGAATCTAGGTTTCTTTCTCAGAAGTTCAGTCAGTCTCTGGATTGATAGTGAACTGGGTGAGACCACTGAGCTGCCTATGACTTGCTGTGTGTTCTTCTTGTCACAGGTAGGTAGATGCCAATAGATTGCAAGGTTGCTCAAAGATTCTAGGGAAAGTAGAGGGACACATTCCTGTCATGTAGAATATCCAGTAAAGAATGTTGAGATTTTGGTATCTCTCCCAGTGGAAACTCTAGGACCTCCGCAATCCTTTTCATGAGATCCTGAAAGGTCTTGAAATCATCCATGTAGGATGGCGGGAGGGAAAGGATAACAGCCTTGTCTAGTGAAGAGGACGATTTGTGAGAAGGTGGAGTCTCCTCCTCTGCACCTAGCTGTTGCTCTTCTGGGGGTCCTTCCGGTGGAAGGTGACCTGTTACTGGTGGCATTGTTCTTACTGGGCCCTCTGCATGAGATCATGCTGTAGAACTGGTCACCATATGGGGCCCAAAAGTTCCAATGAGCCCACTGTTATGGGACACAAGGAAAAAGGGACAAGACCCCGTGTTTGCTCTTGGCAGGGTTGCTGGGTCATTTGTTTGCCAGGGATGGGGGGGGGCTCTTCCTCAGGATGTACCTCAGGGAGGGAGGCTGGAAGGGCAAGGTGTTGGAATCCAGAGGTCAGTGGTGGAGCAAGAGGTGTCAGTACAGGGGGTTTTATCAATACTGGAGGCTAGTGAGGGACCAGTAAACACATCAGTACCAGCGGTCGAGCCTTCGGAGAAGGTTGTGCTAAGACAAGTGGATAAGTCAGTACTTGGAAATCCCTCATGGTGTCCCTTGACAGATAGTGTTCAGTAGGCCCATGGGGGGGGAGGGCAGTGACCACATCATACCAGTGGTCAACCCTTCATAGAAGTATGTGGAAGGACTGGAGCCTGTCAGCTTCAAAAAGGGTAAGTCAGTACCGGCGGACAGTCCTTCTTGGTAGCCCTCAACAGAGGGGATTCTGGCTTTTCCAGGATGCAGAGGTCTTTGTGAGAAAAGATCCTGGACAGTACTGGTGAATCTGGATGCTATTTCTCAGGAATCAGCACATCAGGCAGTATCATGGATGGTTCCGTGCACATTCTACTGTGGCCTGAAGAAGACACCATTGTCAATGGCTTCGAGGCCTTGGTCTTGGAGGACTCCTTAAGCTTAGAAGTCTCGGATTCTGGTACTGATACCAATGCCACTTGAGATTGCTTACTGGAAGGTTTCTTGATATGCAGCATGCTCTTCTTAGGTGGACCCAAGGTCTCAGTACCAGAGGAGGTAGAAGCCTCAGCGTACCCATACCAGGATGCAAGGTTTCCTTTTTCCCCAGGTTGAGAGGATGACTTCCCTGTCTTCCTTCTTGGAGAATGGGGTCTCTTCCTTTTGGATAGTCTGGAAAACTCTGAAGGGCTCCCAAGGTTTGTGCTTAACATAGCTAGAGCTGGGACAGTCACCGGAGCATTCTTAACAGCTCAGGCAAAAGTTTTGGGGATAAAGGGGTGGCCCTTGAACCATGCAGGCCACAGCTACCAAGGGCCAAGGTGAAACTGAGGCCCCACCCAGGCAAAAAAAGAATGGGGGGAAGAAGTCCCACCAAAAGCACAAAAGTTGTGCTAAATAAGAAAAAGGAAACGAGAAAGCTGTATAGCTACCAAGTGGACACTGCAACACTCCCTCTCAAGCCACAGGCAATTGAGAAGAAACTGGAGCAGCGACGCATCCATCCCTCCCTATATATCCTTGTTCTGAAGCAAGATGATCCATAAAGTGCAGGTGAAGACCCACAGAAACTGCTGACAAAAATCTCTGATCAGAAATGTACAGGCACATGCACATCCTGATGTGGAGCACCCACAGGCACAGTAAGTTGAAGGAGAATAGCATTTATCCCTCTGTGAGGCTATTATAAGATCCTCTCAGCTTCTTTTCTCTGTCCTGGCCAATAAAGCTCTTACCCTCTTACCTCCCATCCCATACACAATCACAGACAAAGCACCAATTCACCTGTCACTTGTACTCACTCCATATTCACACACACACACACACACACACACACACACACACACACACACACACACACACACCTCTGTCAATCCAATCCATACCACTTCCAATTTATGACCACCCCACTCCATTAGCCAGCGCTGCTCACAAACCTCTCCCTGGTTCCACATTTCAGAACCTCATGTTCCCAGTTTCTGAACTGACCCCTAGCTTAAAGCCCCCCTCCCTCACATCTCACCACCAAATCAGCAACCCCTTTTAACTGTTACTGTATCTGGGAAGTGCTTAACATGCACCACATCAACACAAGTCCCAGACCCTGGAAATAAAATCTCTAAAAAGCAAGCCAGGTGATTGAAGGATGCATATTTGTAATATCACCTGGAGAAAAACCCCTCTGCTAGGCAGCTTTCCCTACTTTCCTGCTTCCTGGGTTGTAAGCAGCCAATTTGAGCTGCTGCAGGAAGCCAACAGAGCTCTCCTTCATCCCCTTAGGACTCCCCTGCCCCCGCCCCCCCCCCCCCCCCACACACACACACCAACCTCACAGGAGAGGAGTAGGGAGCGGAAAGAGTCCAGCAGCTCTGCTCCTTCCTTGCTCCTCCCTTCCTGTGATCAATGGGATGGCTACTTGGGCCTCCCTCCCTGCAACATCCATCCTGGGAAGGGAGAGAGGGGACCCTGTTGCAGCCCTCCCAAGCATCAAGGGTGAGGAACCCCAGCAGCTACAGGAGGAGAAGTGGTGAAACCGCAGGGAAAGGGTGCAGAATTGACAGAGGGAGGAGGCAAATGTGCAAGTGATGCTAGACACCCTGCCCCCCCCCATACACACACTTTCTTCAATCTACTTTAAGCACTGGGTCTGGGGGAGCAGAAGCAGCAGCAGTGGGGGACAGACTGTGTCTGCTTAGAGTATATATAAATTTCTGTAGGCTAATCTGAATTAGTCCTGCCGGGGGCCTGAAACCCACAGTCTTGCTTTGTTCTGCTGCCTATACTGCAAGAGGTCCTGGTATGGCAACTGGACTCCTCCAGCTCACACTGCAGCCATGCTCCCCTATTCCAACTGATGCATATTTGCAGTGCAATAACAATACAGTTAAAGACAGATCATTGAATACATTCATACACATTTCGGAAGCCATTCTAAGTGGGGGGGGGGGAATACTGTACCTTGGTCTGCCACATCTTCAATATCTACTTTGAGTTCATTTGCCATGAAGCCAATAACTGAAAAGATGACAAAGCCTGCAAATATACTTGTGGCGCTGTTGGTGCATGTGACTATCAATGTGTCCCTGAGGAGAAAAAGACATGTGCCAGCTTGCTTTAATATGTAAAAGAGCTTTGTAGACAGTAGATGTGCTTTAAGTAACAAACGTGCACAAGCAATAAGAATAATGAAAAAGATACTTCCCACCCAACCACACATCAACCCCTTTTTCAAGGGAATGTAGTGCTGGTGAAAGATGTCAGGCTGACCTGGAGTCTTTGGATGAGCAGTAGCCGCAAGAAGCAGCAGTACAAGATTCCCTGCACTCAGGGCCGGCTCCAGGCACCAGCTGAGCAAGCTGGTGCTTGGGGCGGCAGATTGTTCGAGGCGGCATTCTGCCCAATCCTAGGGCGGCACGGCCACTTTTTTTTTTTTTTTGTTCCGCTCCGGCCTCCCTGTAGGGGGTGGCAGCGCAGAGAACCAGAGCGCCCTGCAGGGCAGTCCTCTTCCTTCCCTCCCCGCCGACCGGAGCGGAGCTCTCGCGGCAGGCGGCAGCGCAGCGGGAGGGGCTGCGTGGCAGCGCCCCTGCTGTAGCCCTGGCCGCCCCCTTCTCTCTCTCTCCCGCCTGCTCCCTCCCCCTCCCCACCCCCCAGCCGGTCCCCCTGCACCCGCGCTCCGGCCGCGCTGAAGGTTTTTTTTGTTTGGTTAGGTTTTTTTTTGCTTGGGGCGGCCAAAAAGCCAGAGCCGGCCCTGCCTGCACTGACTCACCAATGTAACTCATCAATGTTCTGGAGAGAGCTTCTCAAGGGCTAAGCAGGATGTTCAGTTCTCTTGCCCTTTCAGTCTTTGCCTCTTCTGTTGAAACTGCCTGATAAAGCTATGATGAATTGTGATGGTGGGGATTTTATTGTTTGTGATGTGGATACCTGTCCAACAGATTTTGTGTAGGTCGCCAAACAGCCATGACTTTCAGTCACTGTTTGTCTTTGCTGAATTTAAACCAGACATCTCAATGTGAAGCTTTCCATATCCTGTATCATTCTCCCAACCCCCTACATCTAGTCCCTCTTTCAAGTACTTTCGGATACAGTGTTCATTATCTTTTCAGAGTTGTGAGGAGCAGCCTCAGGAGATGTGTGTGCCCGAGTAGTGGGCTTTATTCTTTAAGCATGTGTGACTTTATAAAGGAATCCATAATGATCCCCCTTCAGAGTTCTCACATCCTGGCTAAGATGTCTATTCTGCCATTAATACAGTGTCAGACTCCCACTTCGAACTCTATGAATAAAGAAGCCCCTGGTCAAAAATTCAGACCCTGGAAAAAAGTTTTTCCAAGTTGGCATTGAATTGCTCACAGTCTCACTGCCATTTACTCATTAGACCCAAAAAGAAAAGCGATGTAGAAAGCGGTCAAGATCCACACTGAGCTGACAGCATCCTGGAGTCCCTAATGGAGCATCCGTTAAATAAGATAATACAATACACGATCATTCTTCAGTTCTGCTGAAGGTAGATAAGGTTCTGTTTGGAAGGAGATCACTGTGTGCTAATCTCATTCCAAAGGAAGGGTTTTGGCTGGGACAAGCCTCAAAAGGAGTGTGAGAGAGAAAGTAGGAAGCATTATCCATTGTTTCAGTTAAATGGACATGATCAAAGAGTTTTTGTAACACATACCCTAAATTTTGGGCCTAAGTGGATTTAAGCAAGACAGTTATAAATGGTTTCATGAAGTTTAAAAAAGAAATGTAAGTAAAATAATTTTTAAAAAATAATTTCCCTTTGCCATACTAGAATGAACCAATTGGAAAACAAAACTGATTATATAAAGAGAAAAACTGACATGCCTTATTTTACCATCCAAGCTGTGTGAAATGTAAAATTAAACCAATAGGTGAAAAAGCACTAAGCTTCTTACATTTCTTTCAGCTTTAATACTATGAGATTTATTAATAACCTAAGAATTTTTTCCAGTTTTTTTTTTAAACTTAGTAGTGTACCTTTAATTCTGAAGTTCAGCAAACATTTTCCAAATACATTAAGCCATTAGCTAATTAATACGCTAAGCCACCAGAACAGGAACATGACATCTTTTGTTTTCGCACCTGCATGTTTTCCTTATGTTTTGGAGCACTGTTTTTCCACGGTTAGAGGAGTCCAGACAGCACTAATAAACCCAAGACGTGGGCCCAAGATTTTTAAAAAACAAAACCTAAAATTAGAACTCAGAGGGTGCTGTTGAGCCCTCAGCTCTTTTGAAAAATCAGGCCACATATTTAGGTGCCTAATTAAGAATTTAGGAGACTAATTTTTTTTAAAATCTTGGTCCAGGGACTTAAAAAGATACACAGAAACATACTTACCGGGTTGGTAAGTAGTGCCAAAAAGGGACTAGATGCTTCACAGACATTAAGCATAAGGTCCTCGCCCTAACAAGCTTACAATCTAATGTCTTGATTCAGAAAAGTACTCGAAGATACGCATAAGTCCATTCCTATTCAGGACAACACTTAAGCATGTGTTTAAATGCTATTCTGAATAGGAATGCTTTCCTGGATCAGCATCTAATCACTCCTCTGGAAATCAATGGGAGTTTTGCTTCAATGGAAGAAGGACTGCTTCTTAAAAAGGCAGTATCAGTGAAGCAAAGGGGGGCAGACCAACGTAACAGCAAGTGAGTTAATCGTTCTCATAGGCATTGCATGCATCTTAATAATGACTCTTTTTTAAATGACCATTTCTTTTATAGGTTTTCCGAGTAAAAAACTAATTGAGTGAAGACAACTTTTTCAACCAACAAAATAGAACTTTTTTTTTTTTTTTTGGAAGAAAGTCTCCTAAGTTTGTGACCTTGGAGAATTTTTTTTTTTTTTTTTTAACGTAACATTGGTGTAAATGAAACTGCAAGAGTAATAAGCAGCCTTGTTAGAAACAGGAATCACGTAAGTAGAAACTGAGTGTTACCCACTCACACATCTCTCAATACAGCTTGACCCTCACCTAATTGTAATCATGAGTTGCTCTTCAGCAGAGATTACCAACTGTGCTGGATTTCATGACACTGCCCAGAGTCCTTGACAGCTTTCTGGATTGCTTTTCATCCTGGGACTGACTGCTTGTAATGAGAACAAATGTCCCACAGGGACTATGGTGAGCTCAATGCACATTTTGGGAGTGGTGGATTTTGAAATTAAAAAATACAACAAAAGGAGACCCTTTCCAGCCAGATTTCAACAAATCAGAGGTAGGTCACATTTTGGATTTAAGCTACTTGATTGTGTGTCTTGAATAATATTGATTGATTTAACCTCTCCATACCTGTAGCAATTATTATGGAATTTGTTATATGAAGAGAGAGTAATTAGACCTCCCCACGCAGCAGATAATGAGAAGAAAATCTGAGTGGCAGCGTCTTTCCACACCTAAGAAAGCACAGGAGAAAAAATAGTGTCAGCTTCAGTGAAGGGTTTTGGATGGCTAATGAAATCAATGGTGCCATTAAACATTACAGTTAAGGTGTTAACACAAATGGTTTAAATAAACTCAAACACAATTGATGTTAATAAGACAGCAATTTATGGCCAAATTCTGCCCTCAACTGGATGGTGCCTATTTGATAATTGCACATTAGCTTGAACAAGAACGATGCACCTACCTGAGGACAGAATATAACCTTTGGCAAATATAGAAAACAGATAATCAGTGAATTACATTCTGTATAAAACAGAATGGATTTACCTGTGTTCAACAAAGAAAATGCAGATCTAGAGAGAAAAAATGTTCAGTCAATACCAATAGATTATCTATCATATCCCCAAATCCAGTCAAAATGGCATTTTCTCCTCTTGATGCAAGGAAGTAACTCCACTTTGTGTTAACTAAATTACACACCATGAACCAAGTTCAGCTCCAGTTTCAATGGGAGTTGTGGGCACTCACCCGCAAGGTCTGAATTTCATCGTATCAGAGGAAAATACACCTGGGATCAAGGCTTTTAAAAATAAAAATATCAGACACTATCCATGCTATAGGTCATTACAGATCATTTTCTACAGAACATGGGCACAGGCCTCAGATGCATTTATGGGCCTGATATTCAAGTGCTTAGCACCTGTAGTTAGGGCCAAATTTTCAAGAGAGATCAGCACTTCATTTAGTACAGCAGGTGAACATTTTTCAAATGTTTGATAATTTTATTACATCAAAATTTTAATATTTGATTTTCAACACAAATAATTGAACCAAAACTTGTCCAAATGTTGGGTTTTGGTTCCAGCAATAAAAATGATTGTCATTTTTATCATAACTGAAAAATTTCATCATATTTTCAAAATATGCTTCAATCCCAGCAGCTCTCACTGTGACACTTGTGGCCAGATTTTCAGAAGTTTTTTGGAAATCTGTCCACTTATTTCAGTATATAAACTGGAGTTGTGTGGAAAGGATTTACTACTCACAACAACACAGGGTTAAAAACAATCCAATATAAGCAAAGTAGCTATGAAGAAAAAGCCACCCATAAAACCTAACCAGAAGGGAACAATTTTCCAGCTGTGTTTCAGATACAACCAGTGTCCCAACATCATGTCAGGGAAGACTATTTACGTCCTGGAAAATTGGCAGATTTTCTGAGATCTCAGCAATTTGAAACCAAAATCTTGCTACAACACCTGAACTGATTTCAATGTTAATTATCCAAACCTGAACTCCAACCCTAGCTCAGACTTTAATTTGATCGTTAAAATCTAACCTAAACTTAATATTGTTCCTCCATGGCCCATCTGCAAATCAGTATCAAAGTAAACACATAATACATGTACATCTTTGATGTTTTAATTTACTAGCTGCTCTAATAAAACTACTTGTTTTCAAACATCAGTTCAAACTGTATGGGAGGGAGCCATGTTGAAAGCTGAGAAATAACCTTTCTTCCAATCCTTTCCAGTTCATGTTGTAGTGTTTTTTAGCAGTACATATAATTATAAAAAATTCTTCAACCCTAACCCTTATATATAGTTAGGGGTTCTAGTTACTTATGATATTGGTTATAACAGATGTTCTATACCTGCACATTTGCACTTTATATAAAGCAAAATTACTGATGGAGCAGAGTTACATAACCTGATCTGATAGTGATCAAAGTAGGATTCACTTTTCAGAATAATCTTAATTTTTTCCAGTGTGTATTAAATCATGAACCCTAAAGTAATCTACAAAAAACAACAAACCTATAAATCATGCAAGTGTGTTGTATTATTAATAGGTTAAAATTAACCAAGAACAATTTAAACATCAACTCAGTAAATCTGTACTTTCTAAATATGTATTCATAGATTCCAAGGACAGAAGGACCATTGTGATCACCTAATCTGACCTCCCCATAGCACAGGCCATAGAACTTTCCTAATTCCTAGAGCAGATCTTTTAGAAAAACATCTTAAATCTTGATTTAAAAATGGTCAGTGATGGAGAATCACCACAACCCTTGGTAAATTGTTCCAAGGATTAATTATCCTCACTGTCAAATACCTACAATTTATTTCCAGTCTGAATTTGTCTAGTTTCAATTTACAGCCATTGGATCATGTTATACCTTTCTCTGCTAGATTGAAGAGCCTATTACTAAATAGGTGTTCCCCATATAGATACTTATAGACAGTAATCAGTCACCCCTTAACCTTCTCTTTAAGATGAATAGATTGAGCTCTTTTAGTCACTATAAGGCATGTTTTCTAATCCTTTAATCATTCTCGTGACTCTTCTCTGAACCCTCTTCAAGTTATCAACATCTTTCCTGAATTGTGGGCATCAGAACTGGACATGGTGTTCCAGCAGTGATGGCACCACTGGCAAATACAGAGGTAAAATAACCTCCCTACTCCTACTCCAGATTCCCTTTTATGTATCCCAGGATCGCATTAGCTCTTTTGGCCACAGCATCACATTGGGAGTGCACGTTCTGCTGACTAGCCACCATGACCCCCCACATCTTTTTCAGAGTCACTGCTTCCCAGATAGATTCCCCCATCCCGTCAGTATGGCTTACCATCTTTGTTCCCAAAAGTATACATTTACATTCAGTCATATTAAAACACATATGATTTGCTTGCCTCCAGTTTACCAAGTGATCCAGATCACTCTATATCAATGACCTGTCCTCTTCATTATTTAGCACTCCCCCAATTTGTGTCATCCATCACACTTCTATTCTGAAACACCCTGCTTGGGGAAGTCACCTAAGATATACATAACATATTCCAATAGAACATGAAATTATTATATATATATAAATAATATACACACACACACACACGTCAATGTAACACAATGAAACATTCAATAAATTAGTGAGATGAGAACAAGATTCCACAGATGACTTTTTCAAACACCAGTACTCCACATCTCAAATATGTTTGTAATAAGTCTGATAGGGAAAACAATCTCATAAAGTGTTATAAGTGGAATAATGAGCCCACCATAGCATCAATTAGTTTCTCCCACTTAGGCGTGATGAAGTACCAGATTCCAGCCCCAGCTCCTGGCAAGGTTACTCCTCTGATAAGCAGGATGATGAGCACTACATAAGGGAATGTAGCAGTAAAATACACGACCTAGAAAGACCACAAAATGTTATTGATTTGGATCTATATGAAGAGACAAAAATAAGAGTGGTTCACCACTGCCTAGAAATAGCAATTTCCCAGCCACATACACGGACCCATTAGCCCAGAGGAGGAGCAGAGTGGGAAGACAACAGGTTTATTTCCCAGGGATCCTGACAATGCGGTCACTGTTACACCACTTCTTGCTAGTGGCAATAGCAAAGGCACTAAAGATTAGGTGCAGAAAGCTGGGGTGCTAGATAGTTAAGGGGGAAAGGAGGAGAGATAAAAGTTGGAGTTTACAACCAAATTCAAACATCCTGAGCTGGTGTAAATCAACATAGCTCTATGAGAATTAAGTGAGCTATGCCAATTTACACTGGTGAAGAATCTAGTCTATCTCATTTTCCAATATTGGCTAAATCTGCAGTGTTTTGGTTTGCACTTCTTAAAACTTATATAGAATTAAAACATTAATTATGGGCCTGATCCAAAGCTCATTGAAGTCAGTGGAAATAATCCCATTAACTTTGGATCAGGCCCTAAGTATCTAATGGCCTGAACACATTTGATCTATCATTTAATTATGAATTATTCAGTACACTGATATGTAGAGTTGTTCCAGTTGGTCATATAAAAAAAGCTGAGTGAGTCAAGATCTGCTAGAGGCTATGGTGTAGGGTCTAAAAACTGAAATCTTTTATATCATGCAGCTCCTGAATCTCTTATTGGGACTGAGATCCTCCACCTCAACCCCCTTAATTGAGATGACTTTTGAACATACCTTCCCAGCTTCCATCTCACTTGAACCCACTCTGAGATCAGCAATTGCCCTCACTCTTACTCCATTGGTAGCCTACTCCTCTCTGTCTCCTAAGCTTTTGTACAAGGAACCCCTGCTGGAGAGTTTCATTGGAATACATAGAGCATCCATGGGCCATATCTTTGGTATTTTTTGTCTCATTGCAGTGTTAATATAAAATTATGATTGTGCCAAAGCATAATCATTTATACAGTTCATAACCATGCCAAAAAGACAATACGATAAAATAGTTTAATTACCAGATAAACTCTAGTGCTGGGCAAATAAATTAATGAAATAGTTTACTCAACAAATTTCATCTCTTTTTTTTCAGCCTACAAACAGATCACAATTTTCTGTATTTACTCATTCCAAATTCTACATGAATTTCAATAGCAAATAATTCTGGTCCCTGGTCATTTGGTTGTAAATATTTAAAATTTGTGCTATAATCGTTATGTCACATGACTTTTAATGAGACGTATCCTTAAGTCATTTTTAAAGGGAATTTAAGCTCCTTAATCACTTAGTTATGAAAATATGAATAATCATAGAATATTTGTGATCATGGGATGTATGGAAGAAACATCTTAACGAAAACGCAATCTCAAAATCTGTATTGACTTTAATGACACTGGAAGCATTTTTCATGGAAGTTCAGTCAATAAACACTCAGCACATTATTAACACAGTTATAGATAACGTACATTAATATGTCATAATTAATATTGATATAAATGTATAACAAATGAATAAGCCATCACTAACTGCGTGTTTTGAGGTGTTTCTGGTTAGGAATCTTGATATTGATCTCTTCCAAAAAAATAAATTTGAAAATGCCTAGATTTTGAGTTGGCAGTAGACATCGCAGCACTGAGTTATTCCCAAAATAGATACACACCTGACTGGAAAGTCCAAACAGTAATACTGTTTTCACTGAGTAATAATTACTCATCAAAAAGGAATATGCAGTTGCAAAGCTTATGATGGTGGCCAGTGGAAAATTTCAGTTAAAAGAAAAATAAGATGCTGCAGTTTTCAGATACCTGAAATATGCCATTTTTCTAATTAATTCAGGTGAAAAATAAGATTGCCACTGTATGGCTTCCTAATTCAGTGCACTGCTTCCCGTATTATGTTAGACAGCCTTTGCAGACAAATATCTCCAATTAAAAAATAAAATAGAAAAGGGGATAATTCTACATCCCTTTCTTTTATTTCATCCAAATTGCTTTTAAGATCTGAATTTGGCTTGTTCTATTTGAAAGGTAGCATGATTAAAGAGTGCATTCTACCAAATGAACGCCCAACCCCAACTGCACACAAAGGACTATTATGAAAACCCTAGGCACCATTCATCCCTAATATAACTCCTCTAATGTCAGAGGAGTAACACTAGACATGAATATGGCCAAGTAACTAGAAAAACTGGATGGCTCAGCCTTTCATCTCTAAGGGCTTGTCTACATGAGAAAGTTGCACTGCTTTAAAGGTTTCATTTTAAACCTATTTAGGTAAATTGGTACAGAAGTCTGCATGGGCACTCATTTCAGTTTAGCTGCAGCTTCGAGCCAGGTCACTATAGACCTCCCCTTCCAAGGTATCACAAGTCTTTCAGGGTGAACTGTCCCAGGCAGTCCACTCTCCACTGCCTGGTCTGTGCCACTTCCTCAGTGGCTGGCAGGAGAACGCAGACCCACCCTCTATTCTGGGTACCAGCTCTGGGGCCCTTTGATCAGCAGCCAGGGTCTGCACTATCCTATACCTTGGTGCTTTTCCCACCTTTCTGGCTCTCCCCCCTCTCTGGGTTTGCCAGCTGCACAACTGTAGGCTACTTGCCTCTATAGCCTCAAACACATCTCCCTTCTCCCAGGGAGTGACTGCAAACTACTTCCCTTGCAGCCCCTTTCTGCTGTCAGCTCCTGGGCTTTATCCAGCCCCACCTGTTCCTGTTCAGCTGAGCCTTGTCCAATTGTCCACCTCCTCCAGGTGCAACCTAGGCAGTTAATTGGTCTATCTAGCTGCCTTAACCCCTTCTGGTCTTGTGTGGAGTGGACAACCCATCACAGTAAGGAAGCCAAGAACTCAAGTGGGTTGGAGACTGACTGACCCTCTTTTCCTACAGGAGGTGAACCGTACAGGACAGGCTTGTGGCAGATTGGTAGGGCCCTGGAGCTTTATTACTTCTGGCCAGACTGAACCTGTTCTGTGGCTACATGGAGAATTTCAATCTCCAATGCTGACAAGCCAGAGTTTTTCATGAACTCTAGGTTAATTAAAAAAAAAACAGTTTTACTACTATATGCAAGTCTCAGTTTATTCATTTCTGGATCTTCTTTCCCACACTCTTGCCCACACTCCTCACAAAGCAACTTTTCCCATCACACCTGGAGTGAGAAGACATGCTCCCACCCCTAGAAATTCCAGCATTGCCAACTTCAAGAGATCAAAAATCGTGAGTCAGACTCCCAAAAATCATGAGATTGGCCTTAAAATCAGGACATCTTAAAAAAAAGATTATATTGTATTTTTTAGGTCAGTCTCTTGATTTTTGAACTCCCCCATGGTGTGTGCATGTGACAGTTAACGTTGCCCACTCCCCCACATGTACTGGTAATTGTAGGCCTCTGCTGCAGGAGCTCTCACCCCCACATCTGCCCATCTCCTGTCCAGCAATTAATCCTGTCTCCCAATCCCCTATCAGTTTTCTTCCCACCCAACCCCTCTCAGTTCAGCCCCATAGCCCCCATCACCACCACCTCAGTTCATCTCCCCTACTGCATCAACCCCTACCAGCCTCAGCTCATCCTTAGAATCATAGAATCATAGAATATCAGGGTTGGAAGGGACCTCAGGAGGTCATCTAGTCCAACCCCCTGCTCAAAGCAGGACCAATTCCCAACTAAATCATCCCAGCCAGGGCTTTGTCAAGCCGGGCCTTAAAAACCTCCAAGGAAGGAGACTCCACCACCTCCCTAGGTAACGCATTCCAGTGCTTCACCATCCTCCTAGTGAAATAGTGTTTCCTAATATCCAACCTAGACCTCCCCCACTGCAACTTGAGACCATTGCTCCTTGTTCTGTCATCTGCCACCAATGAGAACAGCCGAGTTCCATCCTCTTTGGAACCCCCCTTCAGGTAGTTGAAGGCTGCTATCAAATCCCCCCTCATTCTTCTCTTCTGGAGACTAAACAATCCCAGTTCCCTCAGCCTCTCTTCATAAGTCATGCGCTCCAGACCCCTAATCATTTTTGTTGCCCTCCGCTGGACTCTTTCCAATTTTTCCACATCCTTCTTGTAGTGTGGGGCCCAAAACTGGACACAGGACTCCAGATGAGGCCTCACCAATGTTGAATAAAGGGGAACGATCACGTCCCTCGATCTGCTGGCAATGTCCCTACTTATACAGCCCAAAATGCCGTTAGCCTTCTTGGCAACAAGAGCACACTGTTCACTCATATCCAGCTTCTCGTCCACTGTGACCCCTAGGTCCTTTTCTGCAGAACTGCTACCTAGCCATTCGGTCCCTAGTCTGTAGCTGTGCATGGGATTCGTCCGTCCTAAGTGCAGGACTCTGCACTTGTCCTTGTTGAACCTCATCAGGTTTCTTTTGGCCCAATCCTCTAATTTGTCTAGGTCCCTCTGTATCCGATCCCTACCCTCTAGTGTATCTACCACGCCTCCTAGTTTAGTGTCATCGGCAAACTTGCTGAGAGTGCAGTCCACACCATCCTCCAGATCATTAATAAAGATATTAAACAAAACCGGCCCCAGGACCGACCCTTGGGGCACTCCGCTTGAAACTGGCTGCCAACTAGACATGGAGCCATTGATCACTACCCGTTGAGCCCGACGATCTAGCCAGCTTTCTATCCACCTTACAGTCCATTCATCCAGCCCATACTTCTTTAACTTGGCGGCCAGAATACTGTGGGAGACCATATCAAGAGCTTTGCTAAAGTCAAGGAATAACACATCCACTGCTTTCCCCTCATCCACAGAGCCAATTATCTCATCATAGAAGGCAATTAGGTTAGTCAGGCATGACTTCCCCTTGGTGAATCCATGCTGACTGTTCCTGATCACTTTCCTCTCCTCTAAGTGTTTCATAATTGATTCCTTGAGGACCTGCTCCATGATTTTTCCAGGGACTGAGGTGAGGCTGACTGGCCTGTAGTTCCCCGGATCCTCCTTCTTCCCTTTTTTAAAGATGGGCACTACATTAGCCTTTTTCCAGTCATCCGGGACCTCCCCCGATCGCCATGAGTTTTCAAAAATAATGGCTAATGGCTCTGCAATCTCATCCGCCAACTCCTTTAGCACCCTCGGATGCAGCGCATCCGGCCCCATGGACTTGTGCACGTCCAGTTTTTCTAAATAGTCCCGAACCACTTCTTTCTCCACAGAGGGCTGGTCACCTTCTCCCCATATTGTGCTGCCCAGTGCAGCAGTCTGGGAGCTGACCTTGTTTGTGAAGACAGAGGCAAAAAAATCATTGAGTACATTAGCTTTTTCCACATCCTTGGTCACTAGGTTGCCTCCCTCATTCAGTAAGGGGCCCACACTTTCCTTGACTTTCTTCTTGTTGCTAACATACCTGAAGAAACCCTTCTTGTTACTCTTAACATCTCTTGCTAGCTGCAATTCCAAGTGTGATTTGGCCTTCCTGATTTCACTCCTGCATGCCTGAGCAATATTTTTATACTCCTCCCTGGTCATTTGTCCAATCTTCCACTTCTTGTAAGCTTCTTTTTTGCGTTTAAGATCAGCAAGGATTTCACTGTTTAGCCAAGCTGGTCGCCTGCCATATTTACTATTCTTTCTACACATCGGGATGGTTTTTTCCTGCAACCTCAGTAAGGATTCTTTAAAATACAGCCAGCTCTCCTGGACCCCTTTGCCCTTCATGTTATTCTCCCAGGGGATCCTGCCCATCTGTTCCCTGAGGGAGTCAAAGTCTGCTTTTCTGAAGTCCAGGGTCCGTATTCTGCTGCTCTCCTTTCTTTCTTGTGTCAGGATCCTGAACTCGACCATCTCATGGTCACTGCCTCCCAGGTTCCCATCCACTTTCGCTTCCCCTACTAATTCTTCCCTGTTTGTGAGCACTCACCCCATTTGCTCAGAACCCAACATCAGTACAGCCCCCTCCACCCCATCATCCCTCATCCTCTTCATTTCAGCCCCTCCCCTGCAGCCTCCAGCCTCACCTCTGCTCCTTAGAGTTCTTCCCCCTCCCCAGGCCTGAGGGTGCTGAAGTGGGGATCCCTCTCCCACTTCCCAGGCTGGCGGGGGAGCAGCCGCCCGGGGCTGTCAGCTGGAGCCCTGGCTGCACCTGGGGCGGCTGATAGAATTTCTAAGTAAAATTAAGCCTCACTTTTAGAACTCTACATGTCAAGCTTTTATTGCAGTTGATGCTTATTTGAGGGTTGGCCCTACTCTGCTTCTATCTTTCTCAGATGAAGTTTCTCTTCCCTGCTGGGGTGTAGCCAGCTGTCTTTTGTTAGCTTGATAGCTTTGTATATCTGATATGTAAATGAATTATCATTTTCTTTCAAAGTACTTTGGAATTAACTGCCCAGTGGAGAAACTACATTTCTTTGTTTAGGATGGGGTAACTCCTGCTTGATTGGAAACACATTTGTGCAGTGGCTAAAAAAAAAAATCCTGACAGAAAGTTCTCCCGTGAGACATGAATGGGGCTTAATTTTAGTTAGAAATTGTACCTCTTGTACTCAATTTGCAAGAGTTGTCGTGTCTGAAATTCCACAGCTACACTGTAATGACTGTTTCCTGAGAAACAAGGGGTATCTGGACTCAGATTTGAACTTGACTCCCCCAGTTTATGAAGTGAAGTTGCTTAATTTTCATGACTGCAGAAATGATGGTCACTGCATAGACATTTCCCATAATTGCATAAGTGTCACTGTAACTGTTAATGGGGCTTTCATTATGAACACTGAACAGAAATATGAAAGGTTGTCCAAGTCTCCTGGAAACATAATTGCCAAATACATTAAAAAGAAGTGGATCACTGTTAAAGCCTCTGCAGATCTGGGAGTGAACATCCCACCAAAAATATCTGCCGATTTCCACTGGCTTTCTAGTCAATCGGGAATGTAGGAGCAAATGCTAATAGAACATTTCACTGAAATTTAGTTATCAGGGGTTCTCAAAATTCATTGCACCACGACCCCCTTCTGACAACAATTACTACACAACCCCAGGATGGAGGACCGAAGCATGAGCCCTCCTGAGCCCAGCCACCCCGGGCAGGGGGGAGGGCAGGCCAAACCCAAGGGCTTCAGCCCCAGGTGTGGGGGCCTATAACCTGAGCCCCACCACCCAGGGCTGAAGCCCTTGAGCTTTGGCCCCAGGTGTTGGGGCTTGCACTTTGGCTTCTGCCTCGGACAGTCGTGCTTGGGCTTGGGTTTTGGCCTGGACCCCAGCAAGTCTAACACCAGTCCTGGCAACCCCATTAAAACAGGTTTGTAACCCACTCTGGGGTCCTGACCCACAGTTTGAGAACCGCTGAGTTAAGTTAACCATCTGGGATGCAATCCTGCACCTAGAATTCCCCCTGAAGTGAACAGAAGCCTTGTGTAGAGCTGGGCAAATAATAGATGTTTTGGTTCATTGGCAATTCCAAAAAAAACATTTTGGGTTGAACCAAAAATGGCACTTTTCAAACTTGTTGGCAAATCAAAAAGAAAGAAAATAGTTTCTGCTCAAACAAAATGTTTTATTTTGTTTTTAAGAATTAATAATTTTTAAATTTTCTTAAAGTTAAAGGATATTTTGACATGAAAAATCATTTTGAATCAAAAATCAAAATGTTTTATTTTTTAAATAGCAAAATGAAATATTTCAATTTTTTCATAATTTTTGACCAAAACAATTCAGTGAAATCAACATAAATTTTCAAAATGTTTCGCTGTCACCAAATCTGCATTTTTGCTCAAAGAAGGTTTTCGTCAAAACATTTTGCCCAGCTCCAACCTTGAGTGTACAAGGAAAATAGGCCTGGATTCAAAATGAGATGACTCCACGAACTTCCCATAACATGGGATCATCCCCTCTCAAAATGTTCCATAAAATAACACCAGCATCTCTTCCTGCCATTTTCCACTGGCCCTGCTGATGGTATGTAGTAAGTTCAACTTCCAGTCAGGTCCCATAAAAACTTTTGCTTTTAGCAACTTCCAACTGATTCACTGTCTTAAACTATAAGTGCTATGGATTTAAAGCAACACAGTGTACTGTTACTGGTTTACTGTGGTAAAGAAATATTCTCACTTTTCCCGATGTCTTGATTCCTTTAGCCAAGGATGCGTACACAATCGCCCAAGCCAGAAAGAGAGCAAGTGCCAAGGGCCACCTGATTTCACCAGGATATTCAATCCCTGCAGAAATCTTCAATACAAAGTACCTGAGAGTCAAAAAGTTAGTGACAATGATTGCAAGCTGCATTCTCCCAGTGTAAGGATCTACATTAGACATCGCTTATAGTGCTGAGAAGTTTCTCTGCGCTACTCCAAAGGCTTCAGTGAATTTCACCATGTATTATTATACCTTTTATTAATAATTATTGTTATTTATTATTTATGTGCATTGTTGCAGTGCCTAAGAGAGACAGTCATGGACCTGGACTGAATTGTGCTAGGTACTGTACAAACAAAACAAAAAGATGGTCCTTTTTCTCTTGAAACTTAGCTCTTTTATCCTTCATGCCTGAAGGTCAGTTCTCACATGCTGTAGTTCCAGTTTTCTGGAACCAGTCATAAGTGACCCACTCAATCTAATCCCCACATTTCAATAGCAGAAAAGTAACCTGACATTTACTAATCAAATAGGGGTCTTACTTGAAGTACTCTTCACTTCCACTGACAAAAGTCTTGTTTCCTTGGCTGGTGAAGTTAACCATAGTCAAGTTTGGATAGGCACTCATACAGAAAGTAGAGTTCTTGATCTGTATATTTGGGTGGTCATCAATGATGCATGCATCTGTTAAGAAAAGGTACAAATAAAATACTGGACTCAACATTTTGGGGACTGATGGGGACAACTCTGAAATACACTTATAATGTAGATCTATTTAATGGTGATATGTTACGTTTCTATAGCACCTTGCAACCAAGGATCTCAATTCATTTTATAAATATAATTTTTATTAAGTCTCAATACCCATCTGAGATGGTGGAAAAAAAGGATAACAATGCCAACTAATGGGTAATCTAAGGCACAGAGAGGTTTAGGGACTTGAGTCAATGGAAGATATGGGTGAGCAAATAATGCAGAATTGACCCCCAGTTCACTCACCCAAGGACAATGTTAATCTGTGGCAATACTGAGAACAGAACCAAGGAGTCCCATCCACTAAACAGATGTAGAGACAGAGACAGAGATCCAACAAAAATTATACCTATGAAAAACAATTGTACTCCAAAACACACCACTGTAAATGTTAAAGAAGATAATATGGTTGAATCTTAGCCACATATGGGTTCAAACCAAACCCTAAGATCTATTCTGGGAGAGTTTGGATTCAGATATAAGTGTTATGTCAATACTTATCCTTACAACATACAAATAAATTCCAGATCTGAAAATCCCCAGACTTTCAGGGTCTTCAAATTGGATCTGGATCCATATGTGATCTGGGGCTACTTTAGTCTGACAGAAACCCTGTGATTACAGAAATGATGGTCTTTGCCAAAGTTCCCAAAGATCACCAACAAATTTAAAACAAACAAGTTTGTTAATTCAAGAGTATTTCATTTGAGTAGGAAGTATAAATTTTCTAAGCTGAATTGCCAACAGACGGCTAGCATAGTCTCTCTCTCTCTCAATATTTATCCATATCTTTGAAGCTCAAAAACTTCCTAACTCCGAATTTACATAATTCTAAACCTCTATGTTCAGTTAGAATGATTCTGTTTAGTGTAACTCCTTCCTGAAGATATCATTACTGGCAATTTTAATAATTATTTGAGACCATACAAAAGAAACATGAAATACAAAAATATATTTCATAGGTGTTTAAGAACTGCCAGCAGGGCATCATTTCCCATTTGTATTGCCTGACACAGCCAAGCTCAGCTCTCTGATAAGAGGAAAGCCCAGACTTCTCTGAAATGGATATTGTCACACTGCAAAGCAACCAGCAAAGAAGGATGTGTTGAGCTGTCATCTCCTTTCCCCCCTGACTCTAATGATATCACCACGTCCATGATTCCCCTGAGCTCTACCTGCAGGCGGATCTGGAGACCAGCAAAAGTGACCTTAGATGTCACCCTATGAAACCTACTATGAGCTCATTGCAGTTAGATGCATAATTTGATATTTTCTGTTTCTAGCGCAGTTATTTCAAAGCTCCTTACTTGTTTGTGATCATAGTTCTATGGCTCTCTAAGGCTTATTCTCAATGGAAATGAGAAGAGACAATTCTAATACTTCTGTAAAATATATTCCCTGTGAGTGTGCACGCCCGTGTGCACGAGCGAGAGCAAGGGGTATATGTACTGGTGCACAAGGTTTTAGATTGGATTGGAAGGTTTTCCTAAAATAGACACTATAATAATTAATAATTCTATCTGTGCATGCAAAGTGCACAAATATACAGGACACACTATAATAATTAATATATCTATTTAAAGAAAACCTTCCAATCCAATCTAAAACCATGTGTGCCTGTACACATACACCTTGCTGACACGCACACAGAATATATTATACAGACGTATTAGAATCATCTCTCCCCATTTCCAATGAGACTAAGCCTTAGAGAGCCATAGCACAATGATCACAAACAGTAAGAGGCTTTGAAATCTGTGCTACAAACAGAAACTATTAATCTACATGTCTAACTGCAACCAGCTCATAGGAGGTTTCATAGGGTGACACCTAAGGTCACTTTTGCTGCACTGCAGCAACTCTGCACAGCATTACCGTTTGATAGCTTAGTTCTGTAAAGCTTTCGGTTTCCTTGCACTATCCTCTTAAAATCAGCAGAGGGCACAATTGTACTTTCAAGTATAAGCCCCTGCCACCATGTACAAATAAGTCTTCTCATGCAGTGCTATTGATCAAAACTGCACGTACAACAGAAACAAGGATTACACTACCTTGGAAGATGTTAACATGAAATTACATTTACATGGACAAACATTAGTAATTAAAATCATACTTTTTTGAAATCAGGAAAGACGAGAGCAATTTAAGTAAGTCCAGTGGTAACTGTGCTTGTTTTTCTGTAGAAGAAAGCTGAAACCAATCTCTGGCCTTTCAAGACTTGACGCTAATTTTTGAAGATAGACAAAACCTTTCAGTTGCTGAGCAAGCTGAAGGATAAACATGTCAGAGAAACTGATCACATTAAACCAATAGGAAAACCTGCAGTTGTCACTGCCCAACTCTACAGATAGAAATAAAGGATCCTTAAAATGAGATCTGATCATCCCTGTGCTACATCTTTATAAGACAAAGCCCTTATATTCAACAACCTGTTTAGAACCATGCTTAACTTTAAGCACCTGAGGAGTCACGCTGTCTTCCATGGGGCAGTTCATATTTAAGGATGAGCACATTGCTCAAGTACTTTGCTGAATGGGAGCCATAGCACTGCATTCAGATTGTACTCTCTCAGGCTTCTTTGACATCGAAGAGATTAAATATTTTAAGGGAGTTTAATGCTTTACATTTTCACCTTTAAAAGAGGCCAATGTTTACAAATTTTCAAACAAATATATGAAAATCATTCATTGGCTTTACAGAATTAGCACACAGTTCAACAGCTGTCTTTGCTAGATGCCTGAAAAGAAAAGGGGGGCTGCTTATCTGGAGGTCCCAGGCAGATGTGAAAGATAGACTTCAGAACATTAGAAGTATGAGTCAGATTGTACTATGGATCAAATGCAACCCTAGCGTAATCACTCAACTCCATCGAAAAAATTGGGATTGTATCAGGACTGAATTTGTCCCTATGCTCCCATTTGAAATTGGTCCCTAAGGGCCCTTTTCTATTGACATCAACAGTATAGGATCAAATCCTAAGAGTTCAGGCCTCCAGTGCATGATCAGTAATTATTAAAATTTCCCTAACTTGTTGTTTTAGTTATTATAAATTATTTGTATTACCATAGTGCCTCGGAGCCCTATATCCATACAACATGGGGGTTTAAACCTCAGAAGCAATGCCCTTGTTTCTTATTATGTTGCCATATGTGTCCTGTAAAGCTGAGCAAATAAATCATAAGGTGTAATGTATTCCATTAATTTTTCTCCCAATCCAGTTTGTGCATCATTCACTAACAGGTCACAGATTTCTTGAATTTATTAGTTATTTGAAATTAGGTATTAAATAATTTCTGTAAATAATTCTGAATCCATAGCTTGTGTGTGCACAGTGCATTGTGAGTTCTCAAGATTTGCAATGCAAGCAGTTTAGATTGGATACACATGCCACTTAGTAGTTTTCCTTTCCCTGACCAAATGGAACTCTTGGAATCAGGTGCTCAGGCTGAACAGTACAGTAACAAATTGGAAACTGGCTTTCCTTAAACAGCCACTTAAAATCCACTATTGAGTAATGAGCAAGTGACCATTCTTGCTAGCGCACTCCTTTGCTGGAATATTTTCAGGACTCAAACACAATAGAGATGCAAATATAGTTAAAGTAAGTTTGATTAAAAAGATGAATCAATATAAATACTTCAATGAATATTGAATGTATCAGCTTTATAAAAGCCAGATCTGAAGCCCATTGAAGTCAATGGGAGTCTTTCCATTTACTTACATGAAATTTGGACAGGGCCTTAAATCTGCTACAGCAGAGTTTTGGTGGATTGTACAGTGGTCATAGTCATAAAATGAAACATGTGACTCTGGCCTGCTTTGCTCCAGCAGATCAGGAGGGAAACTTGTGCAATGATTGGACATTTGGGGAAAGATTTATTCCTGGTGAGTTGGAAATTAAAGCAGTGGGATTACTTTGTGGATGAAATTAGCTCAACTGAGCTGGTCAGTACTGAATCACAGTACACAAACTACATTTGTCTTCTACCCCCCACCCTCCCAAAACATGTTTTAAAAGTTATTTGTTGTTAAAGAGATTTTATAAACAGCACTTAATAAAGAATACCCAATCATAAATGATTCATTGAAATGCTCCACGGCACAAGCAGGTGACTGCCATAGCACTTCCAGTCTCAATGCACTAAAATTCATCTGATATTGGAAGCACAGATGGAAGGAACCTAAAAGGAACTTGCAAGTACCATATTACTGTTAAAAAGAGCTGATAAAAAAAAACACCATTTGTTTTTGTGGGAAGTATAAAAACTTTTTTCTCCCACTAATTTTTAGTTTTTAGATTTTGTTTGTTTCTGTTTTCTAAACCTGTTTTCAGTAAAATTCTTTGGCTTTCGGTAAAAATTGTAAGTTTTCATAAAAAGCCAAAAACTTTTACTGAAAACCAAACCTCACCAATAATATTTCAGTTTCCAGCTTCCAATTGTTCATGGAAGAACTGAAAAAAATTGACAAAAATCCATTTTGGCCAAAAGGTCATTTTGAGCCTTCTTTATTATTGATTTTTTCCCAAAATAAAACAAACAAACAAAATTCAACCAACGGATCTGAGAGAAGAGTGCATGATTATACATATCACTTTAAACCAACTGCATCAAATGATACTGCCAATGACATTCAGGATCTGACTTCAGTGGGATTGTTGTCGAAATAAGGACTGCTGTGTTAGTTCCTAATAAAGCGTCATAGGTACAATATCTCCTCCAATCCAACTTGTAAGGAACGTCCTTTAAAATAAAATTTTTAAAAAGCGTGTCACAACTTACCTAATAAAAGTTTGTTTTTATCTTTGCAGTCTGGTGTATTCCAAGGATTGGTGCAGGAAGCCCAGGGTAATACACGTACAAAGGATGCAAAAAGGTAGAAAAGTGTGTAGCACATAATAATATTATAGTATATGGCTATTAGAACAGAGATGATCAGCATAGCAATGCCACAGCCTGAAAAAGAAAGGAGACAAAAGGCTAGTACGATCACACATATTCCTGATTACAAACATATACTATCAATGGATTGTAAAATATCCAAACCTGACCATATCATAAGCAGAAAGACATTTTTCAGCTGTTGCACATACAAAAACCATTTCCCAGAAAGCCCAGCAACAACACCCCAGCATTGGCTATGCAAGTCACTTATTGAATACAGATCAGTATATATATATATATATATATTAATCTGTTATATAAAATAATGATATAATTGTGAAATCTAACACAAAATATTACTTGGATTTCCTAAGAAAAGAGGACAAGTTAAATTAACATTCCCTTTTGTAATAACATTCCAAGGTCAAATGAAGACTGCAATGCATGGTTCAAGTAACAATGCCATGCCAAATAAAATGTTTTACAAATGTCTGTTAAAGCTTCAGGCAACTCACACTTCTCTACAGACGTTCTCTTACACATGAAGGGGAGGACTGAGGCTCACCTTGTAAGGCCGGGATAGCTTTCCAGACAGACACAGGTCCCTGACTAGCAAACTGCCCCAGTGAAACTTCCAGGAAGAAAATGGGTATTCCAGCTAGAGCCAGCATCATCAAGTAGGGGATAAGAAATGCACCTTGGGGAAAAGAGAAGAAAGATCTGAACTGCAGTGGGGAAATGCTCAAGCTGCGTAATTCTCAGCATCAAACAGCATTCAAGTTAACAAAGATTCGTGGTATTTAGGAAGCCTTAAAAGAACCTACTCCACTAGAGTATTCGCGGACGAAAAAGGCTGCTGCAGTGGGAACACCGCGTACTCTAATCTGTTTAGAAGGGACACTGTAGGGCGTTTTGTTTCAGTAAATTCATCTTAAACATACTGCTCACCGCCATGCGTTTGACTAACTCATTAAGAAGGGCTAGTACTGTGTCTTGAGAAAAGTCCTTTTCTAATTATATGAATCGCTCCTTATTCATTCTCCGGGAGTATTATGCATTTATTTCTGTACTTTGCCACATTCCATGGTTTCTTATTTTGTCTGAAAATGAATACCAGTCTCGCTGCAGGTGGTAACCCCCATTTAATTAATTAGCGTCAATTCCCCTCATCATCAACTGCAACTGTGTCTTGCTTCCTTGTCTGTGTTTGAAGGGAACCAGTCTCAGGTGAGCGTCAGGGCAAGAGTCATTGGTGCAACCAGCTGGAGTGATCAATGTGGGGAATAAGGCAACTTTACACCCATTATACCGAGATTCTGGTGTATTACAACAACATAAGGGATCTAAATCGAGGCTGAGATGAGCAAGCATGCTCTTCTGTAACAACTGAGCTGGGGTGCTCGCCCAGAAGGGTTAACAATGAGAGTGCCAGTCACTGTCCCTCTCCAATGTTGTCTGTATTTTTTTTCTTTTAATCCTTCTATAACACAATTGTATTCAACAGGAAATTGGTTAACGCCAGTAAACCCTAGAAAAGCTTGGGAAGAGTCACCACATGCAGTACATACAAGACTCCCCAACAGAACCTCTATAGACAGTTATTAACTACTGCCAGGGCAGGTGAGCCAGATTTCGAGGCAATAAATGTGCTTCTTTGGAAAAGTCACTTAATTAATCTTGGCTACCACGTTGATGAGGATAAAAGTTTGTTTAAATATATATTCGTTGCATTTCTATAGTTTATTTCCAAATCAAGGATTTAAACTATTAGGGGTCTCTTTCAAAAAGTTTAGTCTTATTACTGCAGGAAAATTGCTCTTAAAGGGGAAGATTCATGGTTGTGTGTAATTACGTAATACACACTTCGATATATGCAGAGAATATACATACAGCATTTTGCAAGGAATGTGTATCGGCTTGAGTGCAACAGGAAAAAAATGAGGACCTAGATCATAAGATAAACATGTTTTCATCCAGTGAGAAGATACCAAATTCAGTACAATCATTGATTTCTCATATTTACAGGAAGCTACAATATGTGCGGAAAATGTGATATTTTTAAAAGGGGGAGTGCGGAATAAAACCCATCTTAAATTTTATATACACTTAATTCTGCCAAAGAATCACTTACTGAACTCTGATATATAAAGGATTTACAGTGAAAGTCCTATACATTTCTTTTTATAAAATTAATAAAGGAATTTCTCTGTAAAACCTCTTGTATATCGGAGTTCAGTAAGTCATTCTTTGGCAGAAATATGTGAATGATCCACTTCTCACAAACTGACGGATTTTTAGTCTATCTGGTATTTTAAACAATTACAGGCGTGTCCACTATATTTTACCATATGACAGTGGTAAGAGTTGCTTGATTACCGCAACTTTTTTTTTTTTAAAGAAAAACAAACACTCTAATTGTCTGTAAGACTTTGTTGGACTCAACAGAAAAGGCTATTTAAATCTAATTAGATGTTTTCAAGTCAAATTGCGTTTTCTATAATAAAACGGGTTAAGCAACACAATTGCACACTGCTTTTTCATCACATTTATTTTATTTGTATTTTACTTTGCTGAACATTATTCAAACTTTTTAAAAATTACTATTTCTCAGGTAGTGAAGTGGGGTTTAAAATAAATGCGCAGTTCAACCTAAAATATTATTGAGGGTTGATTTTGATTCAGATTTTGCAGAGATTTCCTCTTATTTCATATTTACTTTGGGTTCTCCTATTTTACCTTCGCTTTCCAAAGCCAAGTATTTGGATTAGAACCGCTTCTGTGCGATTGAATTTAAATTCACACATTTATTTTAAATTTATACTTTGGCTGGAATGTTCTTAGTCAAGTGAAATCCGGTGCTCAAATTTTATCAATGTGTTTGTTCATTTTCTCTCTCTCTCTGGCCAGTATTAAGTAGGAAAGCATCTCCTTTTAAAAAAGCTAAGAACATGTTATTTTCTAAGGACCATTGATGTCAATGTGAATTTTAGCTTTTAAAAAACGATGGTTTGGTCTAGCCCTAAATCTTTGATTGACACAGGATATTCGTTGCTATGTTTTGAAGAGCAGGTGTCGGGGGAGGTCTTTTCCCAGGCACTTTCCTCTCGCCCCACTCCCCTTCCCCGCCCCGACAAGTTATTTGCTGGCTCAGTATCGCTTGAAGAGCAGCAGGGTGTATAAAGACAGGAAAAGCCATACCTCCCCCATTCTTAAAGGCCAGGTACGGGAACCTCCAGACATTGCCCAGCCCCACTGCATAACCCACCATGGAGAGGATGAAGTCCATCTTGCTAGACCAGTTCCCTCGGGCTTTATTTTCATCCCCTTTATCGTCATCCTGAAGGGTGGAGGGGAAAAACACATTGTCAACGTGGCTGTTTTCAGATCAAACAAAAATCTCAGTTCTGCAATTACCTGGCCCAGCAAGAAGACATTATTACAGACCAGCTGCTGCGGGGAGAGGAGAGAGAGAAAACATCCAATACAAAGAGATATTACTATGTATAACAAGCAGACTCCTCGTCTTCACCCTCCCACCTCCCCATGCAATCTACACCAATAATTCTGTGCGCTCTCGGTTTCATTGGATACAATCACCTAGCTCTGGATCTGGCTCCCGTTGAGGATTTTTGTCATTTACTTCAGTGGAAGCAACAGAGGACCTCAATTTGGGCATTGTTTCAAATTGGGGAGGGGTTAGTGATAGCGAGAACTATTCGGCCCAGTGCTTCTTACTCCTTCCATGTGAGTTCAATGAACAGCCGTGAATTTTCTCCTGGTGTATCTGATATTTAAATTCTAGGGCTCTGAATTTTTATTCCAGCTCCTGACCGATGGGCAGAGAACTGATTTCTGTTGCGATTCTTTCTGGAAAAAAATCTAACCCAGGTTACCTATATTTGGCGTATACCTGAGCTGCTTTGCTCTTCTGCGGATCGTGCTGCTCTGAGGAGAACGGTCCCCCAGTGAGCCAGAACTGATTGGTCCTCAGGAGTCAGATCCTGCGCACCAGTAGAGTCAGTAGAACTCTACCACAGTTTGGCAGCATGGAAACATCTGGTATAAAGCTAGGCCGGCTCGCTCTCTCCAGCTCCACCCCACCCCAGCAAAGATCTTTGTTGACTGATCCCGGGTCGCCTCTTTCCCTTAAATACGAATGTCCCCAGTCCATGTGGAAGAGAAAGCGCAGCGCCGTTCCCATCGCATTGGTAATACTAAGGAGCTCTGAACCCCGGAGTAAGGCTGTCTCCCGGATTATATTCCACTGGGAGAAGCCCCTGCTAGGGGAGAGTGTGAGGTGCGCGTTAGCCACATTTTCACATCGTTCAGCAATGCCTAGGAGCCGCTCACTGACCCTAAATAACGATTGAGCTGTCTGAGAGGGAGTGATTGATCACCAACTCCAGCCCGGTGGCTGGTCAGGGACAGGGTTTGGTAGGGTTTGCGGAATGGCTGGCTGATTTTGTTCTTGTTTTTGGTTACAGCCTCCAATGCGTTACAGGCAATAACATCCGCAGAGGTATTAGCGCAATGCAAAGCTTTTATAAACGGGGCCAGTGAACTGCAGGGCAATCTCTTGGTATTTGATCCCAGAAAGGGAGAGTTGACCTGAAAAAAACTAGGTAAACAAACTTTTCTTCCTAGCGTGAAGAAGACCATGTGCAACTGAATTCAACCACAAGTATTCTGAGCTTCGTTATTTCGTTCCGGGCAAATTCGGATCGTTTTCGTAGCCCATTTTAAGAGAACCACCCCATTGCAGCTGAGCTTTAGGGGCAGGCACCGCTCAATACGCGCCTTTGAATTAGCTTGGAACTATTGAGCATCCATTTTCCTATTGCTAACAAATTATTATTAATCAGCAGCAAAGAAACTCCCGTTTCATACTTTCAGTCACACCGTTTTCTTTCTATAAGGGGGTCATTTTGAGAGGGAGAGATTATCAGTAATTACCCCCTTGGACTGTGCCCAAATCACCTCTTGTGTTAGGCATTTAGACTTGGAATCCAAATACATATGTACTTTAACGAGCTTTGCTCAATGGTGTCAAAACACATGTGATCCACCCGGTTCACTTAGAGGAGGGGAAAGCGACAGAGAAATAACTTACCCCATTAACACTGCCAGGCAGAACAGAAGTGTTCCCATCTGTGCCCAAAACCACGGTGCTCTGGCTCATGGTCACCCAACCGCTGTTGGCATTGTTTTGCTCCAGTGTGCTCTTACCAAGACTTTGATTAGCTTCACCGTCTGTGCCTTGCAAAGGGGGGATTTTGCAGTGAAGAAGATTGGCTTGCCCTTGGTTTCCTGCACTGGGGATGTTTTTTAGTGGAAAGGTTTCTACAGAATCCTTTCGGGTGGTGGAGTTGGCTTGGACTGGGGTGCTGCTGAGCTTGCAGATCCCAATTTTGGTCCTCTCAAAATCGTTCGGTTTGGCTTCTTCAGATAGAGAGATTTTGTTGTCGCTGGAGAGAGATCTGGAGACCTTGGCCAACTGGGACGGGGCTTTTGAAGGTAGGTTCTGCTGTTCATTTTCAGGGCTGGTTCGTATAACTCCCGCACCTTCAATTTGTCCAAGGGCAACAGTTTCGGGGCTGCTGACAACCTGCTTGTTCATATCCTTTTGACTGGTGTAATCCTAAAATGACAACATAACATACTTTACACCCAAAAAAAAGCGTTAAGATTTTGTTTTTTGATATTTCACAAATAAGCACTGTGCATAAAACTGCGATGCAATTTTGCTGCTAACCGTGGTTAGGAAGGTTTTGCAGTATTTTCAGTCTACACGGCTCTCTTCGGTAGCCTTATCACATTAAACGCTAATATTCTGAGAAGATAACCGGGAGACAAAAATAATAGAGACTGGAAACCTATAACTCTATACAATGTTTCTACAGCTCTGCGCCTCCAAACCTTGTTGGATTTCACATCACGACTGTAGAATGCTCCCTTCCCCTATCACCGTTGCAGAAAGCTTCTTTAATTTTACGCCCCATTTCGTTTCTGTCATTCAACAATGCACACTGGCTTTTTTTATAGGCAATAAACAAGCTGCCCTGTAGGCAGCTAGAGATGCTGGAACCAAACGGAATAGTTGGTATAATATTGGTTAGCATTCCCGATATTCGCAATGAAGATACTAGATTCATTCTAAATAGTGAAAAAAGACAACACGATGAAGGGATATTCTATACCATAACAAATGCTGGATTATTATTTTAAAATAAGCTTTCGAAATCATGCTCGTCTTAAAGATCTAAAATTTTCGAAAATAGCAGATAGCCTGATTGGTTAAATATTGCTAGTTACAAACAAAGAAGCTGCTAAATCTCACCATTTAACAATTTCTTGTTAAAAATGTGTGCCCCTCTTTGTTTTACACTGTCACATTTCAAAGGAAGAAAATTGCCCGATACAGTTTTCTTTGCATATATGTTTCTTATCTTTAACAATCTCCAAACCCACACAGTGTCAGCAAATGAAACATCTGCATAGAACTCGATAGCGATTTTACTGAGGTCTGAAGTACATACGTTTCTGAATACGTTCTCTTTCTTCTCTTATGTTGGCTATATTATAGGTTGAGAAAGGTTTTTTCCATAGTGGAAAGTAGCCTTTCAGCACCCTGGACAGTTCCCATTTGAAACCAGCCCCTTCACCCACAACCTAGAATACGTCTGTGAGTCTATAAGGAGCCACAGGACTCTTTTGTCGCTTTTTACAGATCCAGACTAACACGGCTACCCCCTGATACTTTTGCATGACTGTTACTCTCTACATTAAGTAATACGTGAAATTAACAAATAGAAACTACATAGAGTATAGCCAAAGTAAATTCTAAAGAAAAACTCTCCCCTCACCTTAACCACATCTCAAAGACGGAAAAACAAGAACTTACCATGTCTTAAATAGCAACAGATTGAACGGGTGGAGGTAAAAACAGCAGTACAAGCGATTGATAGACTGAATTTTGCTCAGCCAAGAGCAAAGCTTTCTATAGCTCCTTGGGAAAGATTGGGTTTGCGTCAGTGCAGAGCAAGGTGCCCTTCGTTTGACATTTTCTTGATAATAAGAGTTTGATAAATCATTACCCTTGGATTCAGATTTTAAAGGGACAAGAAGAAGCCAGAGCGCCGGCTAGCTGTCACTCAGATAGGAGTGGGATTGCGTGTTCAGTGTGATTCATATGGGACTGACTACTAAACCAAACCCAGCAAGAGCACTAGCAAGAGCAGAACTTTCTTGCTGGTAATTAGGAGGAACATGTGAGAAACACGTCGTATTGCACCCATAGCAGAAGAGTCAACAGGAGAAGCCTTTCATTTCTCTCTCTCTCTCTCTCTCTCTCTTTCTTGTTATTGTTTTTGATTCAACATTCGATATTCCTTGTCCCTGGATCTCTGCATCTGACAATGATTCCAACGATAAAACCTTGTTAATCATATAATATTTAGAGTGGCTTCTTCCTCCACCTAACTTTACACCATTAGACAATAACATTTTAACGTGTTTATTACTCCTGCAGCTCCCGGGGGGAAAGCCCTACCTAAACAAATCGAAGCGGAATCACCCCACAAAGTTAATCATCTCAGTAAAGAAATATTTCTTTCCATCAATACCCTCTTCACTGCAGTTGGGCGGGGGAGGGAATGCAACGTTCAGTGCAGTTTTAGATGTTGTCCTTTACAAGCAAGACGAAAACTCTTTAGAAATCAAGATATTAAGTTGGCGATAGAATTGATTTTCCAGTGAAGGAATCCATCGATGCATTTAATAATCACTCGTAAGTGGGTGCTATGGGAGGCTGCTTACTGCATTTGAGCACAAGGTGTCATTGCTTTGAAAGTAAGTAATCATAACATCTACTTTTGACAAATCTCGATGTGCCTTAAACAACACTCTCTCTCTGTCTTTCCATTTAAAAGTATATGCCCTCTGTTTCTTCCCAACCCCTCCATACATTATGTTATATCCAAGTGTAGTCAATCCGCAGTGTATGCCTGTTATTAATCGGGAACAAATATAACTTTAAATTAAAATAATTTTAACAAAATCTACTACTACATCCCTTCTCTTATAGAAGACTAGCCCGGATTTCAATAGAAAAACTAATCCTTAACACACATTATTTCCAAACTACCTACTGCCTTGTGCCATTAGTCTTAGGTCCTAGTCAGGTGATTGAAGAGCTCTGCTCCCCTGCAGCCAGCTCTGCCCAGGAGGCTCAGGCAGCAGCCCAGCACTATACATGTAGCTGCAAGGACTGCCCATCACAATCATAACTCAACACGGGTCTTCTCACTGCAGCCATAGGCAGAAATTCATCTGCAGGACTAATATATAAAAAGCACCACAAGGTGAGGGAGGTTGGGGCTAGCAGCTAAGAACAGAAAATATCATTTTTCTTGGAAATTTTTATCACATTCCAAAACTTTCAAATTAAACACTCAGAATTTTAAAGCAGAGCTTAATCTTCCTTCTGCTGTTGTTTAAAACATATTGAAACTCAAAATACATACTTAATTTTTAAATATTTGTATTTAACGTCCTCCCAGTTATGTTTATTCGAAAATAGTGGGAAGTGTGGGTAGAATCTACTTTTATTTTCTTTTAGCAGTACATCAGCAGCTTTCTGTGATATTTTCAGTATTTCTTTACCAGCATATATATTTAACTGCAGAACAGCCTGTTCAGAGGCAGGGAACTGATGATGGTCGTTAGTTCAGTTACCTTTCCCCTCCGATTATAGTAATACCTTTACATTCAAAGACTAAATTAAAAGCGACAAGCCAGCGATCCAAGGAGTATTTTTGGTTAGAAAGAATTGAGTGCCTTTTCCACATACCCACGGATTTCCAGAAACAGGGTTGATTTGTTTTGCTTTTTAAAAGGACAGGATGTGAATGGTCAATTTCAATTTCTGAAATATTCTTAATCATTTCTATTTCATCAGCTGTGAGTTGCTAACTAAACGTTTGACTTCTCGGACGGGAAACTGTGCCTTTGTTTTTACACGAAAACAAGACGCGGGAAGAAAACTAGTTCGATTTAGAAAGTTGTTAGGGGAAAAAAAGTATTTTGGAGACATTATAGAACAAAGAATTTCCTCAGCCAGGAAGGTTCTAATAGAATTAAGTAATTAATAGTTTACCTGTGTGATAGTTACAAAACGAAAAATAAGGGGTGAACACCCGAAAAGAAATACAGCTTTGAGTTCTTCATACAACTTTTCCTTTTCCTCAAAATATCAATTACTGACTTTCCTAGCAAACCCAGTTAGAGCCCGTAAAAATAAAACGCCCTCAGAATCCCAATTAATTGGAATTTTCTTTCCCTGCACACAGATCCAAAAGGCTGACTCGAAGTTGTCTTTAGTTTAAGCTAAAAGGCGCACTCTAATTTCTAGGCTGCGGCTTTCAGTAAACCCAATGAATGCAAAACGCTACCTATAATAAAGACCAGCTAGTAGAGCCTGGGCATAAGTCTATGCTGTTTAGTTGAGTTTGTGTCATGTGCCTGTTTTTTCTTCTATGCCAACTTCCACAACCCACCAACCCACCATGAACGTGAATTTCCTACTAGTTTCTGGGATAGGAAGAGTTAAGGTTGGGTAGAAAGTCTCTAGTGCAGAATTTTACAAATGTTGCTGAGCTGGGCGAGTGCGTGACTACCGGGTCATCTTCACAAAAGTGGGCACCAAGCATCAGCATTTACGTACTATTCTCGTTTGGGTTCAAAATAGCTAGAACTCGTGAGTACTAAAGCTCCCCTCACCCACGTCCATGCGTAATTCCCCTCCTCATCAGTTACCCTTTAACAATATCCTCGGCTTCTTTCGGGGGGTGGGGGACGGGGAGCAGGAAGGGTAACTGCATGGACCGTTTCCTTGGGGTACCCCTCCAGGTCTCCTCTGTACAGGCTGGTGAAAGCCGCTATAACACCAGATCGGACATGCAGCGATTCCTCCTTACTGTACAGAGTCCCCCCCAGAAGGACCGCAGCCTGACACTGAGGCTGAGCGGGGAGATTTAGGGACTGGCGCACCCATGACTCAGAATAATGCGGTTCAAGTTGGGCAGTTTAAAGTTTTAAGCGCAGAGTGTATTTCCTCCCCCTCTTAAGCATTGCACCGAATCCATCAAACAAACACACGCCAAAGGAGTAAGGTAGCTCCGCCCCTGCGCCATCCTGCTGACCACCGTGGGCCCAGAGACAGGAGAGCAGGGCTGGGAAACCCTGCATGTCAACCAATTTCTGCCCTACGCCCTGAGTTATGAACTCCCTGGCCATATAAAGGGTGAATGGATCCGTTTCCCTGTGGTAGTCTGGGTGCTTAAAACTCCCTCTGCTCTCTGGGGGCGTGTGTGTATGCGGCTGGTGCACAGATCGGCATGTGGTGCATAGCTCGCCGTGTGCATAGACCTGTGTGTACTTGCCCCTCAATCGCTCGCTGTGTCAGTCAGTACCCGCAGTCTTTTAAAAAAAGAAAACACGTCCTCCTGGAGCTATTCCCCGTTCCGGCCGCCTGTTTGGAGTGATAATCGCTTCCCTACACTGAAGCAGAACTGCCTGTAAATCCGCATCCATCACTGCAGCAGACATTCAGATTGAATTAACAAGTCACTACAGTCTTAATTACTTTGTCAAAGATGAAAAATAGTAATTGATCTTGTCCTCGATCGCTTCGCTTCCCTCTGCTCCCTCCTCATAGATAAGCAAATAAATACAAAAAACAGGGATCCTTTGGAAATGTAAGCTTACGCTTTCAGATAATGAAACCTCATGAGGAGGTTCTCTCTCTCTCTTTCACACACACACACACACACACACACACAGAGAGAGAGAGAGAGAGAGAGTCCACTTCCTTGGGATAGTTTGGCTAGGAGGAGGGAGAAAAGCAAAGAGGAAAGATTTTGAATATGTGTAAATGTGTATATGACAATTATATACATATATATTAATTAAAAACACCACTAGATAACCTCCCCCTCCCCCCCTTGAGAACAGATATAAGTGTGGGTTTATATGGATATTGGCAGGCCCCATCTGTACAAGAAGAAAGCTGATATTTCATTTTAAAATATACGTACCTACATCTAAATATATCCACCACTACTCAAACACATCTAAAAACATACAGATATTTAAAATAAAGTGAGTTCCGGTTTCCAAGCCAAACATCCCAGTCTCACTTCCCCTAACTTCCTGATTCTGGCTGAACTTTTCCATTATTGATCTTAGCTTAAAGGTTGTGTTGTTGTTTGGGGGGGTGGATGGGTGCCTGGAAAGCTTGAGCAAAATTGATTGGGCTTGTTGTGTGGTACGTGAGCAGGAAAACACACCACACCAGATACACAATTCCCTATCACCATTTACCCACTTTTCAGACAACTGGCAGCTGACATTTTTGCAACCCACATAAACCACAAGATTGACTAATGTTAGAAACTTAAAACTTGGCTTTGTTTTATAGTTCTCACTGAAAAAGAAAACCAGTTGAAGTCTGAAGAAAATCAAATGGGTTTCTTTTTTTTTCTCCTCTACTCTTTTTTGGCACCTCTGCAGAACAGAGCTATTCAGCAGGTTCAGAGAAAGCAGCCTGAGTTAATGAATCTACATCCATATACGTTGTTTTCTCTTTTTTCTACTTTTCAACTAAAGGCCAAAAGTTGTCTTCAATGCAATGTCTGGGATGAGAAATCATTTCAAACACCACAGTAAATTCTGACAGTGAAAGGTTTTTAAGTTAGAATCATGTGCATATTTTACCATTTCCTTCATTAAAATTAGAGCTAATATAATTTGTTATTAAATATATGTAACAATATATAAAAGATGTACAACCTGACTAGGTTAACACTACACTTTAGAATTTGTTATCTTGTAGGTGCTTGATTGCTCAATCTTCATATTGCATTTAAGGGGAGTTTTATAGGGATGACTTACAGGAGTATTTTTTAAATTTAATTTTTAGATTTATAAGAATGTTCACTTCCACATGGTGCAAGGCACAAGATTACATGTGCATATGTACATTTGCTTCATTAGAGTAAACATGTATACACATACACAGGCATAGATATATGGGGATAGGTAGCAGTGTGAGGTCTTACTGGTGGCTATATTATTCACATTACTTGAGTGAGTTATGTGGGTCAACTCAAATGAGTATCAGCAGCAAACCTGGGACATTCCTCTCTCCAATTTTAAAAAGTTCCTATATCTAGCTCTGCAAGATTGCAAGATGTCAGACCTTAAACGTGTCATTGGTCTGAAAAAAAATTCTGCCCATTCTGGGCCTTGGGCCAACAACATTTTGTTATTTCACATTTGGAGAAATTCCACATTTGGAGAAAACACAAGTGAACATACAGGCTAATTTTTATATAAAAGAGAATGAATACAGGCGAGAACTTGTATTTAAACCCAAAAATAGAAGACATGCAGCAATGTGTTAATTATCTTCCATCTCCCACTGACAATTCTAATAGCAAGACTATAGATTTATACATTTCTGGATTCAGCAAGGTTTAAAAACCTGTTTATGGGTTAGATCCAGCAAGTTGCTCAGCACATCCTGTCCTTCATAGTCCAGTCCCACTGCTCTTCTCCTCTCAAGATCCAGACCTACATGAATCCTAAGTTATCTGAACAGTGTGATTGTCCACAAAAAGTCTGGGCCCCTTTAAAGTGGAAGCCTCTCCTTAACAGGCTCTGTGATATTTTACTTCTCTCAGTCCAGATAATTACACTCTGATAATGAAGAGTCTGGTAAATCGTTAAAGCATTAATTACGTGTGCTTTTTCTTCTGTGAAATGCCTCATGCTTATCATGCTTTTTACTAATCAGACTGGACACTTTTTGGATTACCTGTCTTCATTTACTTTAACCTGAGTAACTCAGTGGCAGGTACTTGCACATTCAGAGAACTGGCAAATTCAGGAGTCCTCACTGTAAAAAGACCCAGTGCCAGGGAAATTTAACTCCTTCAGGGGAAGCCACAAGAAATAATGAAATTCGGGAGATGGGGGATCAGGTGGAAGCATCTGGAAGAGATTTCTGCACCATTGGTCAGGCACTCATGCTCTTAACAGCTATTTAACCCATAGTTACATGTTTTTTCATTTGACCAGACATTTCCCCTGACCACAGAGGAATTTCCATAACTGGTATAACATAAAATTGGATCGGAATCTCTGGCTTACTATGGGAAAATGTTACAAAGTAAGAAATCAGACAGACAGGACAAATTTAGTGAGAGATACCATTTAATTATAAATAGAGCATATCCAGTGCTTCAAGTCCATTCCATTGTTATTAGGAGCCCAGTCCACATCCACTGAAGTCAATTAAAGTTTTTCCATTAATTTCAGTGGGCACCGGATCCAGCCTTAGCACTATTCCAATCATCATAATAAAACCTTTCCCTCCAGTCCACAACCATGAAGAGTCTAGTGGTCAGGAGTTCAGAGAGAAGGCAATAGAAGTATCTGCATCTGAAGCTGCAAGGAAGTGAGTTTTCCAGGTCAGATGGGCTGTGGGGGTACCATGTGTACATTCTGGAAACACTGCATCATCACTCAGGCAGGTTTCAATGAATAACCAGCGTATTTTAATACCTTTACAGGGTGTCAGTCATTTTTGATAGTGTAGACTTTCATCTGTAGCAATGTAAAATGGTGGCATACGGATCCATCAGGGCACTATGGGGCTTATCCAGCTTCTGCTGAAGATAATGGCAATCGTTCCCTATTTTTAATTCCAATAAGACCAGAATCAGGCCATATAAACATAACTACTTATGTATTTCTTAATGCACCTCCCTGAAAGTATTTTGGGTCTTTAAAATTCAGCTGTACACAACAAAAGCTCCTTTTTCTTCCTTATGTCATCTCCTCTGACAAAAGTATAAGTTTATTTTAAATCAAAGAGGGTTTCACTCTCGACTTTTAGGCTTTACCAATTTGTCATTTCCAAGGTATATTAGCGTATT
This sequence comes from Emys orbicularis, assembly GCF_028017835.1. Classification (NCBI taxonomy): domain Eukaryota; kingdom Metazoa; phylum Chordata; order Testudines; family Emydidae; genus Emys; species Emys orbicularis. Next base: position 88,444,272 of record NC_088686.1, on the reverse strand, counting down.
GGAGCAGCACTATAGCATATAGTGATGGTGACTAACAGTCTAATACTAGTTTATGAATAAATGAGCAGAGAATAGCTAAAGTGTAGAAGCATTCCAGCCTCACGTCCTTCACTGGGGGCAATGGGCATAGGTGGTAGAGTCCAGCTACACCAGCTGCAGACTATCCCATAGTGGGGGAATCCTAGATGCTTTAGGGATCCATTGCACTCTCACAATATTTCAAAGGGGCTGGATCACAGCAGAGATCACTCTGGCTCATAACTTCCACACATGCAGAGCTGTAACACCAAACGGGCAAAATATACCAGCAAAAGTTCACTTTGATCAATATATGCAAAAGCTGAAAAACTGAAGCCAGACTACTTGTATCAGGAACATTCTCAGACTGGATTTCTTTCTGTGTGCGCCAGTGATTTCTTGATCTGTTTAAGGCTTGAATGGCAGTAATACTGAGAGGGGAAGAGTGTGGATGGAGATCACCAAAGATCATACTTCAACAGACTCTCCCAAATAAATTGAATTTAATCTTTAACCCTGGACTAATAAAACATCAATAATATCTCATAGAATTTACAGAGCACCTTTAATCCCAGATTTCCTACGTGACCTTGGGCAAGTCATTTAATCTCTGTGTTTTAGTTCCCCATATGTAAAATGGGACTAATTTTAATCTCTGTGTTTTTAATTGTAAATTTAGGGGAATAAGCTATACAGGTGTAAGGCATCCTCATACTGGCATCCATATTAAGACCTGCACCAATTTAATTTCCTCTATTCAAAAAATAAAAATCACACTGCTATCTGAAGTAGTTAAATCAGTACAAAAACTGTATGTGGACCAGGCCTTACTGTGCATTTTCACAGTCCCTAGTACAATGGAATCCTAATCTCTGTTGTGACCTTGAGGCACTGCACTACTAGCCCAAGGTATTGAGAGAGATTTACTGTCCAAGGAGAAGGTAATAAACTCTAGGGACTTGTCTACACAGGAAAGTTATACAGGTATAAGCTAAGGTGTGAATTTAAACTGATATAGGTTATCAGCATAACCCCAATGGCGTGAGTAAATTCATAACATAACTCAACAGGGCTAAAACAGAGCTCTTAATCTTTCTTCCTCTCAAAGCACTCCCAACTAAAAGTCTCATCCAGACTCTCATCATCTCATGTTTCAATTACTGCAATGTCCTTTTCTCTGATCTCAACAAATGCAATCTTTTCCCATCGATATCTGTTTAGAATGGTGTTGCAAAGATCATTTTCCTAGCCCCTTGCTTTGATCACATCACCCTTCTCTTTGAATCCCTTCACTGGCTTGCACTTTTCTAGTATACCAAACTTGTCTTCAATGTCAAGACCCTTCACAGCCTATCCCCACCCCACCTATCATCTCTCATTCAGTATTGAAAACGTGACCCTGGCCTCCGATCGGCCCACAATGTTAGCCTCTGTTACTCACTTGTTAAATTTTCAAACAAGCACCTTTGTGCCTTCCGTAACACTCCCCTCGTGCTTGGGAGGAGCTTTCCATAAACATTCCCAAAGCCACTTCATCTTTCTCCTTCAAATCCCTTTTCACTGCCTACAATAAAAATGTGACAGTGTCTGCTGGTGTGCTGAGACCACTGCCTTTTATACTGACCAATGTTGTCTGTTTCATTGTACTCCCCCATCTGTTTGTATCCATCTCTTGTCTTCTGCTAGTCTACACTGACAACGCTAAAGCGCTGCCGCGGCAGTGCTTTAACATGCCTTGTGTGGTCGCGGCACAGCACTGGAAGAGAGCTCTCCCAGAGCTCGAAAAAAACCCACCTCAACGAGGGGCGTAGCTCCCAGCGCTTGGGCACTGTTTACAGGATCGCTCTTAGTAATGTATCACAGCCTTTCATGTTGTGGTTCCAATTTCATCACATGCTATGTATTGTTTCATTGCTTCATATATTATACAGGGTCCTTAATGCTTCAAAGACCCATGGCCCTCCAGGGTGCAAAAGCTCACAGCTAATTATGCATGATCAAGCTTCTACAGGTGGCAGTTCAAAGAAGTCTGATATATTTCGCCTTCTCTCTGTACCCCATCTCCACCCCCAAACTATTCCACATGTACCTACCATAAAGATTAAGGGTGTGTGTCAGCAACTGGTCCAATTCAGTCCAAATTACTTTTGACTAACCACTGATCAGACTTCGTGAACAATGTTAGTAAGGAAAAAGAGGGCTGTAACAGTGCTCTTCTCAAGCCTGTCTGCAGTATCTTTTCTTCCTCTATCTACAGAACATGAAAGACTGTCATATAGCACCAGTGCTAAATCAATCAGAGGATTACAAGTCATCCTGATTTACTTTGAAGCTGGTATCTTTTCTGTAGCAAGTTATTCTCCATGTCAGCCTGGCAAAATTTAGCAGCATACACCATTTTGGGGGTTGGGAGGAGGCGAAACCACACATTTTTTTCCAGCTATTCACTCTTCCTGTGTCTGAAAAGTAGCTCAAACACACAGACAGTTTCCTATAGGACTGGATGGCTCAGGAGATGGTAACAAACAATAGTGAAAGACCAATGAACCTTTCACTTCTAAATCACTAGTTCAAATAATGCCCAAGATTGGTAGAGACAAAAGTTACATGCTATTTGATTGTTGTTTAGTAGAGCTGGTTGAAAAATGACCAAGAGTTTTGTGAAAGAATAAGAATTATTTTTGTTACATGGGTTTTTGAAAAAGAATGATGTTTCATCTCTTTGAAATTTTGTCAAACATTTTTATTGAAAATTTTGGGTTGAAATGTTGAGATTCTGGTTCCTCCTCTGTCTTCCCCCTATTTACCTTTTTCCATTTTGCTACTAAATGGGAGATGGAGAATGAAAACTAAGCCAAAAAAAGAACAAAACACGTTTTTCTAGGTTTTTTTTTTAGGGGGGAGAATGAAAAAATGCAATGTTTTAAAAATTTCCATATAAAAGACCATCTCTTAATGAAAAATATTTTCATTTAAAATAGTCTAACAACTCTACTGCCCATGACTTATATGAAATTATTTGATGATCTAAATCTAATTCCCTATTGAAAAAATATATTTAAAAATCTCCAGTCAAAACTGATTTCCTTGTCTCTCTCAATTGAGAGGTCAGGGATTGAATGGGAAGAGAAGACTGAAGAACTCAGGCCCCAAAAATTGTTCCATCAGGTCAGGAATATGGCACATTAGCCAGGCAGTAAGCCAAAAGATTGCATTATATCTGTTCTTTGGATAAATTGAGAACTTCCACCAGCAAGGCTGTTAGTCACCCTTCACAAAGCACTATGTTTACAACAGCTTCCAAGAACATAGAAACTGAAGAACAGTATTAGCAAGGCCATTTTATTGCCTACACATTATGGCAATGTTATCTGTTACTTTGACTATGAGCTTACAACTAATCTTCCAGCCCAGACCAATGCCTCTGCTCCCTCTTGCTTCTGCGTGTGATGCAGAGGAGTAAGCTCTGGAACTCTGCAATGGAAAACAGAACAGAATTTAGTGTTATGGCAAAGTTTATAGGTAAGGTATCTCAAAACACTTTACAACAAGAACAGAAACAGTAGTTGACTGAGTAGTGCTTCAATGAAGATAAACAGAGGGTCAGATCAGCATAACACCTTTGTTACACTACATTGCAGGTGACTACATAACATTGCAGGTGACTACACAATGCAAGAAACTACAATGCCAGCATTAAAACCAACACACTCACATGTACATCTGCATATGTAAAATTAAATATATAATATTTAAAACACTGTGGATAGGATTTTCAAGAGTACACAAGGCTTTTCAAGTGTGTAAGGTGGCTAACCTCCTTAGCAATTTAGAAAATCCCACTTTACATTATATACATATGCTAAATTTCAAGTCCCTGCTCCAAAACATGGAGGCAATAGAGCTTCTCAATTAAATAGTTGTAAGAATTTAATAAGGCAAAATAAAATTTTCTTCTCCTCATTCTCAAAAATAGCGAAACCCTTTTTGCTGAAACTTACACACACAAAAAATCAGCCCTAGTCAGACACCCAATATAGAAAATTTCAGCCTGAACAGTTTGGCAAAGTTATAAGCAATTGAAAACAGGGTCTCATAATGAAAGGTTCTAGTCAATCCTTAACTTTAGGCATTGCTGCCAGTTCTCATATTTATTTATAAAATACAAAAAGGCAGCTCATCCAATGCATTGGGAGCCTTTGCATAATTCTGTTTTCATAACAATACCAACTTATACATGATGCTTTGAAAGTGTTACTCTTAGGTCTACCTCAGTTATTCTGCTTTTCATTTCTAGTATAGCCACAGACTCCAAGGTAGCTTTACCTAAGCATATCGATTTTGTAGGCAGAAAAAATTTAAGCAAGACTGGTGTCATTGTGCTGATATATGGTACAGTGACTGATTACGTACATGACCATATGACTATTTTTTCCAAAAAGCTGGTAAAAGGGAATAACAAAACACGTTACCTATGTGTGATTGTAATCCATGTTTTTGAACAGACATTTTTACATACATGCAGCTTTTCAAGGCAGACTAAGGATTTAGATTCATATTTCCATTTAATTTTAATGGGAGATATGCTTAAATCCCTTAGACTGCTTTGAAAATGTTAACCAAAGAGCCCATTGCAATAGCATCTGCATCTGGTGATCAGGGCTGCAGCTGTGCTGCGTTTGTTACCATTATTGTCAAGGCTCCTTTGAATTCCTTAAGAAAGCAAGTATATTATTGTTAAATTCTGTTTTATTGTGGGCTAAGCATCCTAATATCAACTGAATCTTATTTGACCATGTAGTAAAGGTATCTGAACACAAGACTGTAGCTGACTGAGTTATACCTTTTAAACATCATGGTGGTCAAAAAGGTAACATATTATATATAGTGTTTTTCCCTATTGCTGGTGATCTTTGACACTGAATTTTTTCACTTAAAACGCTTCGTTTTGCTATATCACTTTGATGCTTGTCTCTGAAACATCCATCTCCTCTGTTTTTTAAGCTGATCAGAAAAAAAACCCATCATCTCACATCAGAGTCTGTCTCCTGTATCAACAATTTCGTAGTAAAATATAGAATAAGAATAATTTGTTTCAACTGTAGATAGCAGACAGACCCATGTTGACCCAAACTACAGGTAATGAGGCTTTATATAGCCACCTCTGCCATACTTACTTGGTAGAGGCTTATAAAGTGAGAGTGCAGGTATTTTTTTCTTCAGTCAGAGGGTGCCAATTTCCATGAGCAGTAATCTATATCCAGGTAGCTTATAGGAGGTGTTAGAAGACAATAAATGGTGATTATTCCTTGATGACTCATCAAAAGGACAGTTCTTGCCTCTCAAAGCCCAACTTTTGCATCCTTAAAATATGAAATTAAAATTCCAAATTGTTACTAAATTTCAACAATGAAAAATGGTACTTTTCACTTCTATTTTGCATTTATCTTCCCCATACTCTTGAGAGGGAACTATGTATTTACTGATGGGAAGACTGAGGTACCAAGGATTGATGCAGGATGTCTGTAGCAGAGCCAGGCACAGAACTTACCTCTCATGACTTCCAGTTTTGAGCATTTTAACCACAAGACCACCTGGGATATCTGAAAAAAAAAAAAGCACACTGCATACATTGCAGTGTTATGCAGATATACAACTTTGACGCATTTATTTCAGATTGATGGAAAAGTCTAGAGCCAGAAAATGAAAATGTCCAAAAAGGGAAAGGAATTCCTGAGTCCAGACATAATCCCCAAAATTTTCCATGGAGGGGATCTGGAGCCCAACAACTCATGTTTGAAAAATAACACTGGCCAAAGCAACTGGCAAACTCCAAAGATCTATCCCTGAATCAGTGCACCTCCTTGTAACTCTAATTTGATGTCCTGCTCACTCCAAGTAGATCATCATGCTTCTCCATTATCAGACTAGAGTCAGAGAGACAATAGGCAAGATGACTTAACAAATAGCTTCCACCCAGATGGTTTCAGAAAAGAGGGAGAGAGGTGGACATGTGAATGTCCAGTATTCTTGTTTTGCACAAATATAGTTGTAGACAGAGCCTGACAGATTTCTATCTACAGCCAAATTGTTATTAGCATCTATAGCAAGTTTTCGTATCAGTTTGAAATTTCACACAACTGCAGTGAGCCAAGACAATGCAAACAGCCGCCCAGAGGACCAGGGCACAGTACAGAAAGATAAAGTGGCATCCGAAAATTCTGCAGCTGGCCTTTCAAGAGACCCATGTGTAACATCCTGGCAAAAGTCCCTCAGGTACTGCCTCATGCTCCTGCTTCTGTTTCCATGCTGCTGTTCATGGAAAAAAGCTTCTCAATGTTAGATACCCAGGGGCTGGAGGAGGGAGGGGAAGAAATTAGACTTGCAAAGGCTTGTGCAAAATATGGAAGAAACTAACAGGAATCTGATATATTTCTCTGACTCACAGTGTAGCTATAGATTTACATAAAACTGCACATAAAGCAATGTAGTAATCATTATACTTTATTCACTGAATTTTCTTTACTGCATACACTCTTTTACCCCCACCTAACTGTAGCAACCCATTCATGTAATTTGATCTTAGCCCTGTAGCCAAGTGAAGTACACTGCTGACTACTTTATTTTTCTTGGAGGAGAAGGGGGTGAGGAGGAAGTGAGAGGGAAGAGACGTTTTAAATACAAGACATTTTATACACAATAATATGTATATGCTTTTGCTTATATGTACGTATATACACATCAACCACATGCACGTGCACATAGTTTTCTCACAAGCTCTACTCCATGCAATGCACAAGTCCTGTCTCTGCTCCAGTGCTCAGCCAATCTTCTTATTGCCCCCACTATACAACTAACCTGCCAAGTAAAGTTGATGGGGGTGCCCCCCTTTTATCCCCCATTCCATCCCTCCCCCTTTATTTAACAATCCCCATCTGACCAAATATACCTTATGGGCCTTTGAGAGGATTGAGAAAGATCAACAGGATCCCAACAGCAAACTATCCAGATGTGAAGGAAAGATAGGAAGAATAGTAAGAGGCCAAATATGGCTGCATCAGAAGCTCTTCAATGGCCTGAAAATCAAAAAGGTGGAAATTTTACAGAAGGTGGAAACATGGACAAATTACTAACGATGAGTACAAAGGAATAGTGCGAGTGTGTAGGGACAAAATTAGAAAGGTTAAGGCACAAAATGAGTTACACACAGCAAAGGACATAAAAGACACTAAGAAAAGGTTCTATAAGTACATTCGGAGTAAGAGAAAGACTAACAAAAGAGTAGGTCCTATACTTGGCGAGAAGGAGCGTTCACAACAGAGGACATCAAGAAGGCTGAAGTGTTTAATGACTATTTTGCTTCAGTCTTCACTAAAAAGGCTAATTGTTACCAGATGCTTAGCACAATTAATATTAGTAAGGGGGAAAAGAACACAAGCCAGAATGGAGTAAAAAAAGTTTAAAGAATATTTAAATACGTTAGATGTATTCAGATTGGCAGGGCCTGCTAAAATTCACCCTAGGGTACTTAAGGAACTGGCTGAAGCAATCTCAGAACCTTAGTAATTATTTTTGAGAACACATGAAGGAAGGTTGAGGTCCCAGAGAACTGGAGAGGGTCAAACATAAGAACATAAGGGTGGCCATACTGGGTCAGACCAAAGGTCCATCTAGACCACTATCCTGTCTTCCGACAGTGGCCAATGCCTGGTGCCCAAGAGATAATAAACAGAACAGGTAATCATCAAGTGATCCATCCCCTGTCACCCATTCCCAGTTTCTGGCAAACAGAGGCTAAGGACACCATCCCTGTCTATAACATAGTACCTTTCTTTAAAAGGGGGAACAAAGACAGCCTGGAGAACTACAGATCAGACAGACTAACTTCAATACCTGGAAAGATACTGGAACAAATGATTAAATAATCAATTTTCAAGCACCTAGAGGATAATAGGGTGAGAAATAATAGCCAACATTGACTTTTCAAGAACACACCTGCCAGACTTACCGGATCTTCTTCTTTGAGAGGATTGCTGGCCTAGTGGATGGGGGGAAGCAGTAGACATGATTTATCTTTATTATAATAATGCTTTTGACAGAGTCCCACATGACATTCTCATAAGAAAACCAGGGAAATGTGATCTAGACGAAATTACTATAAAGTGGGTGCACAACTGGTTGAAAGACCGTAGTCAAAAGTAGTTATCAATGGTTGGCTGTCAAACTGGAAGAACGATCCAATGGGGTCCCACACATATCTCACAGGTCCATTACTGTTCAACATCTTCATAAATGACTTGGATAATGGTGTGGAGAATATGCTTATAACATTTGTAAATGACACCAAACTGGGAGGGGCTGCCAGCATTTTGGAGAACAGGATTAGAATTCAAAATGGCTCAACAAACTGGAGAATGGGTCTGAAATCAACAAGATGAAAACCAGTAAATATAAGTGCAAAGTACTTCACTTAGGAAGGAACAAATCAAATGCACAACTACAAAATGGAGAATAACTGGCTGGTCCACAATTCTGCAGAAAAGGATCTAGGGTTATAGTGGCTCACACATTAAATATGAGCCAACACTGATGCAGCTGCAAAAAAGATTAATATCATTTTGGGGTGTCTTAACAGCAGTATTGCAGGTAAGACATGGGAGGTAATCGTTCCACAGTACTTGGCACGGGTGAGGCCTCAGTTGGAGTATTGTGTCCAATTTTGGGTGCCACACTTTAGGAATGATGTGGACAAATTAGAGATAGTCCAGAGGAAAGCAACAAAAATGATAAAAGGTTTAGATAAACCTTACCTATCAGGAAAAGTTAAAAAACTGGGCATGTTTAGTCTTGAGGAAAGAAGAATGAGGGAACGAGCTAATACAGTCTTCAAATACATTATAGGCTGTTATAAAGAGGATGGTGCTCGATTGTTCTCCATGTCCAGTGAAGGTAGAACAAGAAGTAATGGGCTTAATCTTCAGCAAGGAAGATTTAGGTTAGATATGAGAAGAAGAAGAAAAAAGCTTGCCAACTATGAGGTTTGTTAAGCTCTGGAATAGGCTTCCAAGGGACATTGTGGAATCCCCATGATTGGAGGTTTTTAAGAACAAGCTGGACAAACACCTGTCATGGATGGTCTAGGTTTACTTGGCTCTGCCTCACAGTTGGGGAATAGACTAGATGACTTCTCGAGGTCCCTTTGATCCCTACATTTCAATGAAAGAGAGTCAAGTCCTAAGCTATATGATTGTGCTGGATTAGAAGGCTGTGACCATTACTTTATATGAACCTTGCCACAATCCTTCATGCTTTTGTGCATCCAGATAGATTTCTGTGATGGGCTACGTACAGATATTTACTCAAGCTTCAGCTATTGCACAATCTGGGTCAGGCATGCTTCACATAGGGAGATTATTACACCTGTGTTACAGAGACTGCCCTGGTTTTCACTTCATTTCTGGGTGAAATTCAAAGTTTGGGTCCTTTTACACTCATCACAGCAGTTGGGAGACTACGAGATGCATAGGTGCCGGCTTCCCCTCTGCCCCCTGGGGGGGTTTGCCCCCCCGACCCCTGACCCACCCCTGCCCACCCCAATTCTACCCCCTGCCCTGCCTCCTCCCCCAAGCACGCCACGTCCCCACTCCTCCCCGCTAATTTTTCCCTGTGGGTGCTCCAGCCCTGCAGCACCCATGGAGTCGGCACCTATGACAAGATAGTCAAGATGACAGAGTTCCTAGATTTGTGAGCCTTAGGGTTGGTAGTGTTCAGCAAAGGACAAGAAGGATGGCCTTGTTATTAAGGCACTGGACTGGGACTAAGGAGCTTTTATTCACCACCACAGTCGCTTTGGATGATCTTGAGCAAGTCACTTATTCTCTTGGGCCCCATCTGCAAAATTTTAGAGAATGAGCCTCACCCTCTTGTCTTGTCTAGTCTATTTAGATCAGGGGTTTAAAACTCCCAGCCCACCGACCATCTGTGGCCCGCGAGCCTCCCCAGTGTGGCCCGGGGGGCTCCAGCAGTTTTGGGGCCAGGTCTCTCCCTGGGCCCCACCTGTCGTACCTGGGCAATTCCCCCACAGGGGCCCCGGCAGTGCAGCGGAGCTGAGCAGCGTCTGCCTGCTCGTTCCAGTGGCTGCTGGCCCCTCTCTGTGACCCAGGGGCAGGGCGGGGCTGTGCCTCCGCATGCTGCCCCCACCATGAGCGCTCCTGTGGCCAATGGGATGCTGCGGGGGTGGTGCCTGGGGGCAGAAGTGTGTGGAGGCCCCCTGGCCCACCCTGCCTTGTAGCCTCAGGTAAGCGCCGCACCCCGACCCCCTCCCAGAGCCTGCACCGCCACCCCCTCCCCACATACCCCCTCCTGCCCCCAAACTCTCTCCCACAGCCTGCACCCCCCTCCCCATATACCTCCTCCTGCCCCCAAACTCTCCCCCAGAGCCTTCACCCCCTTCCCACACACCCCCTCCTACCCCCAAACTCCCTCCCCGAGCCTGCACCCAGTCCCCACACCCTCTCCCTCCCCCAAACTCCCTCCCAGAGCTTGCACCCGGTCCCCACACCCTCTCCCTCCCCCAAACTCCCTCCCAGAGCCTGCACCCCTTCCTCACACTTCCCCCAGCCCCCCAACTCCCTCCCAGAGCCTGCACCCCAATCCCCTACCCCAGACCTCCTCTCCCACCCAAACTCTGTCCCAGAGCCTTAGGCAGGTGGGGGTTGGAGTTTTTTTTTGGGGGGTGGAGTTTTTAGGGGGCGGGTTCTGGGCGGCATGAGTGACATTTGCCCACTGGGAGGATTTGAGGACTGGCACTGGCCCTAAGGTAAATTGAGTTTGAAACCCCTGATTTAGATTGTAAGATGTTCAGGGCACTGTCTCTTACTTTGTGTCTCTACATTACCTATGTGATGGGTTCGGTCACAGAGAGCCCCTCGGGACCTGATGTGCTGAAATTACCTCTGAGCCCGTTTTCCATGCCAGTTTGGGACTTCCAGAACCCTGCCTTGTTGAGCCAAACATGCTAGCCTGCTGCAACACAGACTCAGGGTCTGGGCCACGCCCCCAAAGCTGCAGACTTTAACCAAAAACAGCTCAGCAAGTTACCTCCAGCACCCAGACTCCCAGCTCCCAATGGGATCCAAACCCCAAATAAATCCATTTTACTCTGTATAAAGCTTATACAGGTTAAACTCATAAATTGTCCACCCTCTATAACACTGATAGAGAGATATACACAGCTGTTTGCTCCCCCAGGTATTAATTACTTACTCTGGGCTCATAAATAAAATCATGTTTGTTTATTAAAGTATAAAAAGTAGGATTTAAGTGGTTTCAAGTAATAACTGACAGAACAAAGTAAGTCACCAAGCAAAATAAAGCAAAAACACGCAAGTCTAAGTCTAATACATTAAGAAACTGATTACAAGAAATCTCTCACCCTCAGAGATGTTCCAATAAGCTTCTTTCACAGACTAGACTCCTTCCTAGTTTGGGCCCAATCCTTTCCTCTGGTACAGTTCTTGTTAGTTCCAGCAGACATCTGAGGTGTTAAGAAGGGGCTCTCTCATGACTGGCCACCCTTTGTCCTGTTCCACCCCCTTTTATAGCTTTGGCACAAGGCGGGAATCTTGGGTCTCTTTGGGTCCCCACCCCAGTATCCTGTGACATGGTTACATGTCCTGTGAGACCCCAGCCTCCATTCTTCCTGGGCTGGCCCACATGTACACAGGAAGGCTTGCACGTAAACAGATACATTTACAGTTCATTGATTCTGAAGCACCCTTAATGGCTTCCACTTAATATGTTTACATCAGTAATACAAGTTTATAGCTTATTCTCCTAACTTCAGACATAGAAATATTACATGCAAACAAATAGGATGAACACATTCAGTAGATTATAAGCTTTGTAATGATACCTTACAAGAGATCTTTTGCATAAAGCATATTTCAGTTACATCATATTCACATTCATAAGCATATTTTCATAAAGCATATGGAATGCAACGTCACAACCTAGCACAATGAGACCCTAATCTCAGCTGGGGACTCTAGCGTTAATATAATAAAAAAACCACAACAAAAACAACAAAGGCCCTTTAACGGAAATTCATTCCCACCACCCTTGGTCTGATGGAGTCCAGATTTGTTGGGCTGGAGGGCACATTGAAAAGCCTATTCTTGCAGGATTTTTCTGAGGGATGTGCTGAGTGAGTTTATTTTTGGATTCTATTGTGGATTTTTATTGTGTTTTAAAATATTGATACTATGCCCAGAGTTTAACAGGTGTATTGGATATTCAGCTGAAAGGGATGGGGTACTAGTCTGAGCAGAGTACTCAGACTAAACTGTCATGTTAAAATACTGGCACTGACTCCCGCTGTGCCCTTGGACAAAATCACTTTACCTCTTTTACCTAGGTTCCCGATAACTCCCTCTTTCCTTCCTCTCCCTGTGATGTTGTGAGGATTCACTGTTAGTAAAAATGCATTGCAGGTGAAAAGTACTAACTGTCGCAATGATTTCTGAGTTCAAAGAAACTAACGTGAGCTGACTTGGAAAAAGCTAATTGTAGCCCATAGGACTAGCTTGCCTTTATTATATTCAGCTGTAATGCAAGAAACCTACAGGCCAGTATCCTGTAAGATATTACAGGAAGTATAAATTAGCATAAGTGTGGTTAAGTAGGCCATAATCCTTAGCATAGATCAACGGTTAGGAACTAAGAAGAACTTGCTCAATGGTAGAAGATAGAATGTTCCAGTAAATGCTACCACAAGGAATATGGAAGTAATAACTGCAAATCAGCTTAAGCAAGGGATGACAGGTATGATCATGAGCTGAAATGGTAGTTACACGTATTAATATACTAACCTATAGGAGGACACCTCAACGTTAGTAGATTGAGGAAATACAGATAAAGAAAAGGGGGAAAAAAAACTACTGAATATGCATTAGATAGAGTAGCATCAATATAACATATTATAAAAGTTGCATCCCAGCCTGTGGGCAGTAGGAGAGAGAGATGTAGCCCTTGGGAGGTGCCAGAATGATGGCCACTGGTGATAATGAGGAAGGTGATGGCGATGAGAAAGACAACAGCTAATTTTTCGGTTTGTTCTGCAAGGGATGATGTGAGCATATGGATGTTCAGATGTACATTCTGTAGTGTCCCTATTTACCTTACCAAGTTAGAGTGTTTGTGACTTTGTACTAATAAACTATATGCAAATATAAGAGTTCCTATAGCATGAGCATTGCACCTGTGCACATCTGGATTCTCAACTATAGAGTAATTTTAATAATACTGGGCCTGATTTTGGGACAAGAACCTATCAACCCTCACAGTGATAATGGGTATTCTTAAGTAATCAATATAATTAATACATAAATCAACAGATCAGGCTACATAATGGAGATGAAGCCAGAACTTCAAAATGGATCAATTTAAATCCAAACCAAAAGCCTTACCAAGAACCATGTACAGTTTTGTACCAAATAAAATTTTCATAATACTGAAGCAGAGCAAATTTTAAAAAAAGTGTATCCTTTTTGGATAGATTTCTAAACTTGAGTGATTTAAAAACATGGCAGCAATTGCTGTGAAGCTGACTGACTGACTGACTAGCCTATGGCCTGCTGAAAAACAAGGCCTACAATAATGGCAATACATTAGTTGGACAGATTGACCAATGGGGACTGTTTCCAGTTTGCTTAAGGTGCTCTAACAAAATGTACAGAATAGCTGATAGAGCGGTCTATAGAATTCAAGCACAGAAAAATCCCCAGAGCTGTAGTGGTAGAATTAAAGGAAACCGCCACGCTCCGGCAGAGATCTGAAAACATAATATTTTATCAAAAACCCCATTATGCTGCCCTGTATGTTTGCTAAATTTCCTTTCCATCACTGCTGATGATCAAGGCACATTTTCGTGGAGAGTAAATCCAAAAGCACACAAAGGAACATGTCCAACGTTATTTTACTGATAAAACTGTAGCTGTCCGCTCCATGCCCACAATAGCATATGCACTGCTGACTGTCAAACCCCATTTATCCACTTCCTTCAGTGGCACTATAATTGCTTTAAAATGGTAATGACTTATGACATAGATGAACCAATCACATTAATAGGAGGGAGCTCAGTGGTTTGAGCATTGGCCTGCTAAACCCAGGGTTGTGAGTTCAATCCTTGAGGGGGCCATTTAGGAATCTGGAGCAAAAATCTATCTGGGGATTGGTCCTGCGTTGAGCAGGGGGTTGGACTAGATGACCTCCTGAGGTCCCTTCCAACCCTGATATTCTATGATTAGAACATACAGCCCAGTTATCCAGAGAGGTGTCTGAACCAAAATGCTGCTCCATGCTGTAATCAGAATCTAGACTTTGTAGCTGGCCTCTATCATTAAAATGGAGCTGGAAAAAAGCCCAGATCAAAACACCTTCAGACACTTTGGAGAAGTTCAGAGTCAGATCTGATCTTTTCATCACTACTGTGCAGCAATAATTATCCATGAGCGGAGGGAGAATAGAAAAAGCACAAGAGATATATATATATATTCAGCATATAAAACAAAATAGTATTTATGTAGTTTTTTTCCCTGAAATTTCTGAAGAAGGAATGTTGTTTTAATTCTTAAAATAATCTTGTGCTTTTTCTATTCTCCCTCCGCTCATGGATAATTATTGCTGCACAGTAGTGATGAAAAGATCAGATCTGACTCTGAACTTCTCCAAAGTGTCTGAAGGTGTTTTGATCTGGGCTTTTTTCCAGCTCCATTTTAATGATAGAGGCCAGCTACAAAGTCATATATAAGTTTTGTTTTAATGTTCGAAGAAAAATTGCATCTCACTCCTAAGGAATTCATCAGACACTTCTGCCTGTTCCTCCTACCTTAAGCTATAACTATCAGTTTATAGCTTCATAATCCACAGCAAACGGAGTGGTCATAAGCAGAAGTCATAGACAGTGGGAGTAGCCAAAAATCAAAAGATTCATGGCCTGAATTCTCAAGTGATCATTGAGTTTTGGGGTCTCTCACTTGACCTCATAAAGGGGCCTGATTTTCAGCTCTCTCTGAAAATTAGCCTCTGCTTTAAAAGTATCAGTTTGGGCACCCAAAAATTGAAGCATCCATAATCTTTAGTTACTCCAACCCATGGGACTAAAGTGCCAGAAGGGATTGGTAGTTGAATAAGCAAATGTCTCACATATACCTAGCATTGTTCATTCTTTAAAAATAAATAAAAAAGTCCCCCTCTACAGCAGTGTTTCTCCCAGCCCTCCATGTGGTGGCAGGCACCACAGAGGAAGGCATGCAGGGTCTTGAGGGTTCTCCTACTGGGTTTTTTTTGTTTGTGGCGGTCCATAAGAGAGGTGGGACACTGCAGATGTCAGTTTTCAAGTGGGCAAAGTCCATTAATCTCCAATGGTGTGTATGCTGTAATGGCAGTGTTGTCTGTGCTGTGAAAGTGACCCAAACATCAACCCCCTTTTTTAAAAATATCAAAATTATTATTTAATTTCTCTCTCTCTAGGGACGCTGCATGACATTTACCTTTCCTTAGGCAAGATTTGTTTTGCAGCCTTTTAACCCTGCTGAGAAATCTAGAGTTGTGAAAGACCTAGAAAAACACAGGTTATAAGAGAATGGGTGATGCACATGCCAACACAGGAAGGAAGGAAGGAAGGAAAATCTATTGGCTTTTTCTGACACCTTCTCTTCTCAACTTAAAGCTTTGTGTCAATTTACTCATTCAGGCAAGTGTAGCCCAGTGATAGCAAGTGAGTTACAGTCCTGCTCCACGCCCACACCCCATCCAATTTTCCAGCTGAATGGATTTTGCTTGCCGGATGTCCAGCGTTGTGACAGAGGTCAATGGTATTAGAAGATTCCATCCTTGCTCACTCTCCTTCTTTGCATAACTCATTAAATGGCTTAATCAAACTTCAATTCTATTTACAGGTCAAGCTTGATTACTCGGTTTTGGATAACTGAGGTTCAGGTAGTGTCCCCCAGTAGTCATTTATTTCTATCTAGAATACTTATATGATCCAGGCTCCAGGCTCCCAAGTCTCAGGCTAGCATTCTCACCACCAGACCATCCTTCCTCAGTCTAGTGGAAATCCCAGTTATCAATGGAAATTCTATCACCCAAAGTTGGGGGCATTGTTTGACGCTAAATTCTAATAGTGATCAACAATTGTTGGCAAAAATTTACTGTAATGAACCCGCTGTCAACTGTACAAACAATGGTATACTAGCTAACCAAGTGTGTGTATATTTATGTTGAGAATAGAGAGTATTTCTCAAGCCTCGGATAGGCACTCCATTTTAGAACTCTAAAGAAATAATAAAATAGAACACTTGTTACTGTGTCATACAAGTACTGCACATATGTTTAGATAAAGTACCTATCTACATCATGGGAATTTGCAGCATAAAATCCTAAATGTAGATGTATGGCACTGTATAAAGAGGGGCATGCACCAGTATAGCTTACCTGGTAATGTCACTTTGCAGCAAGTTTACATTAGGAATTTGCAGCAATACAGATTTCCTTAATATAGAACAGCCCTAAGGGCTTGATCCCTTATTACCTTACCTTGTATGGTCATTTTCATACCCACTTTGCACAGGTGTAATCCCTCCATATCAACACATTTCATTGTGTGAACAGTTGCACTTCAGTAGTAGCTGAACCGACGAGGGGGGATGCAATTTTAGATTTGGTGCTGGTGAGTAGTGAGGACCTCGTTGAGGAAATGGTAGTAGGGGATAACCTTGGCTCGAGTGACCATGAGCTAATTCGGTTTAAACTAAATGGAAGGATTAACAGAAATAAAACTGTGACTAAGGTTTACGATTTCAAAAAGGCCAACTTTAATAAATTAAGGCAACTACTTAGGGAAGTGGATTGGGCTAACATACTTAGAGAGCTAAAGGCAGATGAGGCCTGGGATTATTTCAAGCTGAAGTTGCACGAGCTGTCCGAGGCCTGTATCCCGAGAAAGGGGAAACGGTTAGTAGGCAGGAGAATTAGACCTAGCTGGATGAGCGGGCGTCTCAAAGGGGCGATTAAGAAAAAACAGAAAGCGTACAAAGAATGGAAGAGGGGACAGATCGACAAGGAAACCTACCTTATTGAGGTCAGAGCATGTAGGGATGCGGTGAGAAAGGCCAAAAGCCGTGTAGAGTTGGATCTCGCGAGGGGAATTAAATCCAATAGTAAGAGGTTTTATAGCCATATAAATAGGAAGAAAACAAAGAAAGGGGAAGTGGGACCACTGAAGCATGTAGATGGAGTGGAGATTAAGGATAATCTAGGCATGGCACAATATCTAAATGAATATTTTGCGTCGGTGTTTAATAAGGCTAATGAAGGGCTTAGGAATAGAGGGAGTGGGACAGAGGGGAATAAAGGAGGGGCGATTGCAATTACAGTATCAGAGGTGGAAGCCAAACTTGACCAGCTAAATGGGACTAAATCGGGCGGACCGGATGATCTCCATCCTAGAATATTGAAGGAGCTGGCGCGAGAAATTGCAAGCCCCTTGGCGATAATTTTTAATAAATCTGTAAACTCGGGGGTGGTACCGATGGACTGGAAAATAGCTAATGTGGTTCCTATTTTTAAGAAGGGGAAAAAAAGTGACCCGGGTAACTACAGGCCTGTTAGTTTAACTTCTGTAGTATGCAAGGTCTTGGAAAAAATTTTGAAGGAAAAAGTAGTTAAGGACCTTGAGGTGAAAGGCAATTGGGACAAATTACAACATGGGTTTACGAAAGGCAGATCGTGCCAAACCAACTTGATCTCCTTCTTTGAGAAAGTAACAGACCTTCTAGATAAAGGAAATGCGGTGGATCTAATTTACCTCGATTTTAGTAAAGCCTTTGATACTGTGCCGCACGAGGAATTATTGGTTAAATTAGAAAAGATGGGGATCGATATGAAATTCCAGAGGTGGATAAAGAACTGGTTAAAGGGGAGACTGCAGCGGGTAGTACTGAAAGGTGAACTGTCGGGTTGGACGGAGGTCACCAGTGGGGTTCCTCAAGGTTCGGTTTTGGGTCCTATTTTATTCAATCTATTCGTTACTGACCTCGGAACCGAATGTAGGAGTGGGCTGATAAAGTTTGCGGATGACACAAAGTTGGGAGGTATTGCCAATTCGGAGAAGGATCGGGATATTCTGCAGGGAGACTTGGATGACCTTGTAAATTGGAGTAACAATAATAGGATGAGATTTAATAGTGAGAAGTGTAAGGTGATGCATTTAGGGATGACTAATAAGAATTTTAGTTATAAGTTAGGGACGCATAGGTTGGAAGTGACGGAGGAGGAGAAGGACCTCGGAGTCCTGGTTGATCGCAGGATGACTATGAGTCGGCAATGTGACGTGGCTGTGAAAAAAGCTAATGCGATTTTGGGATGCGTAAGGCGAGGTATTTCTAGTAGGGACAGGGAGGTGCTGCTTCCGTTATACAAGGCGCTGGTGAGACCTCATTTGGAGTACTGTGTGCAGTTCTGGTCTCCTATGTTTAAAAAGGATGAACTCAAACTGGAACGGGTACAGAGAAGGGCCACTAGGATGATCCGAGGAATGGAAAACCTTTCCTATGAAAGGAGACTCGAGGAGCTCGGTTTGTTTAGCCTAACCAAAAGAAGGCTGAGGGGGGATATGATTGCTCTCTTTAAATATATCAAAGGGATTAATACCAAGGAGGGAGAGGAATTATTTCAGCTCAGTAGTAATGTGGACACGAGAACGAATGGATATAAACTGGCCGTGGGGAAGTTTAGGCTTGAAATTAGAAGAAGGTTTCTAACCGTCAGAGGGGTGAAATTTTGGAACAGCCTTCCGAGGGAAACGGTGGGGGCGAAAGACCTTTCTGGCTTCAAGATTAGGCTTGATAAGTTTATGGAGGGAATGGTTTGAAGGGATAACGTGATTTTAGTCAATTAGGCATTAACGTGCCATCGCGGGTAAAATGAGGGTCCGGCTGTAGAATCTTGCCTGTATGCTCGGGGTTCTGCTGATCGCCATATTTGGGGTCGGGAAGGAATTTTCCTCCAGGGTAGATTGGCAGAGGCCCTGGAGGTTTTTCACCTTCCTCCGCAGCATAGGGCAGGGGTCGCAGGCTGGAAGATTCTGTTGTGGGTGGGTTAGCTTTTGTGGCCTGCATCATGCGGGAGGTCAGACTAGATGACCATATTGGTCCCTTCTGACCTTAAAGTCTATGAGTCTATGAGTCTACTTTGTACAGGTGAACACCACAACCACAAGGGGCAAGGCAGTAGAGAAACAAGCTTATGAATCTAGGCAGCTGAAGGGTATGCTTGTGTTCATTTTAAACAAAATGTGATTTACAAGGTACTTATGTAGCTTACAAGAAGTGGAAGATTGGACAAATGACCAGGGAGGAGTATAAAAATATTGCTCAGGCATGCAGGAGTGAAATCAGGAAGGCCAAATCACACTTGGAGTTGCAGCTAGCAAGAGATGTTAAGAGTAACAAGAAGGGTTTCTTCAGGTATGTTAGCAACAAGAAGAAAGTCAAGGAAAGTGTGGGCCCCTTACTGAATGAGGGAGGCAACCTAGTGACCGAGGATGTGGAAAAAGCTAATGTACTCAATGATTTTTTTGCCTCTGTCTTCACAAACAAGGTCAGCTCCCAGACTACTGCACTGAGCAGCACAGTATGGGGAGAAGGTGACCAGCCCTCTGTGGAGAAATAAGTGGTTCGGGACTATTTAGAAAAACTGGACGTGCACAAGTCCATGGGGCCGGATGCGCTGCATCCGAGGGTGCTAAAGGAGTTGGCGGATGAGATTGCAGAGCCATTAGCCATTATTTTTGAAAACTCATGGCGATCGGGGGAGGTCCCGGATGACTGGAAAAAGGCTAATGTAGTGCCCATCTTTAAAAAAGGGAAGAAAGAGGATCCGGGGAACTACAGGCCAGTCAGCCTCACCTCAGTCCCTGGAAAAATCATGGAGCAGGTCCTCAAGGAATCAATTATGAAACACTTAGAAGAGAGGAAAGTGATCAGGAACAGTCAGCATGGATTCACCAAGGGCAAGTCATGCCTGACTAACCTAATTGCCTTCTATGATGAGATAACGGGCTCTGTGGATGAGGGGAAAGCTGTGGATGTGTTATTCCTTGACTTTAGCAAAGCTTTTGATACGGTCTCCCACAGTATTCTGGCCGCCAAGTTAAAGAAGTATGGGCTGGATGAATGGACTGTAAGGTGGATAGAAAGCTGGCTAGATCGTCGGGCTCAACGGGTAGTGATCAATGGCTCCATGTCTAGTTGGCAGCTGGTTTCAAGCGGAGTGTCCCAAGGGTCGGTCCTGGGGCCGGTTTTGTTTAATATCTTTATTAATGATCTGGAGGATGGTGTGGACTGCACTCTCAGCAAGTTTGCAGATGACACTAAACTGGGAGGCGTGGTAGATACACTAGAGGGTAGGGATCGGATACAGAGGGACCTAGACAAATTAGAGGATTGGGCCAAAAAAAAAAACCTGATGAGGTTCAACAAGGACAAGTGCAGAGTCCTGCACTTAGGACGGAAGAATCCCATGCACTGCTACAGACTAGGGACCGAATGGCTGGGTAGCAGTTCTGCAGAAAAGGACCTAGGGGTCACAGTGGACGAGAAGCTGGATATGAGTCAACAGTGTGCTCTTGTTGCCAAGAAGGCTAACGGCATTTTGGGCTGTATAAGTAGGGGCACTGACAGCAGATCGAGGAACGTGATCGTTCCCCTTTATTCGACATTGGTGAGGCCTCATCTGGAATACTGTGTCCAGTTTTGGGCCCCACACTACAAGAAGGATGTGGAAAAATTGGAAAGAGTCCAGCGGAGGGCAACAAAAATGATTAGGGGTCTGGAGCACATGACTTATGAGGAGAGGCTGAGGGAACTGGGATTGTTTAGTCTCCAGAAGAGAAGAATGAGGGGGGATTTGATAGCTGCTTTCAACTACCTGAGGGGGGGTTCCAAAGAGGATGGAGCTCGGCTGTTCTCAGTGGTGGCAGATGACAGAACAAGGAGCAATGGTCTCAAGTTGCAGTGGAGGAGGTCTAGGTTGGATATTAGGAAAAACTTTTTCACTATGAGGGTGGTGAAGCACTGGAATGCGTTACCTAGGGAGGTGGTGGAGTCTCCTTCTTTGGAGGTTTTTAAGGCCCGGCTTGACAAAGCCCTGGCTGGGATGATTTAGTTGGGAATTGGTCCTGCTTTGAGCAGGGGGTTGGACTAGATGACCTCCTGAGGTCCCTTCCAACCCTGATATTCTATGATTCTAAAGAAGCATGCTGTGGCTCACCACCCTAGGAACATTCTAGAGAAGGCCAAGGGGAGGAGGGTGAGCTCAACATGTGGAGTGGAGAAGTATAAGCGTGTGATGAACAAATCCATATATGGAAAGGTTAAATATGATTGATAAGAGGTTTGTGTTATGTAACTTGTTATGTAAGTGCCATGTGCTATAAAATAGCAATGGGGGGGCTCCTTGCTGGAGGGATTCTGCCTGATTTTTGTACCAGGGGCTCTCTCTTTGTGCACATTGAATAAAGCCTTGTTGAATCGAATCGAAGACCCTTGATTCTGCCCAGCATCTAACTCATTGGGAACCACAAAATCCAAACACAGGTATTTTGGTCCCTTAGATGGCTTTGAAAATCGCAAAAGGTCCCTAGACCTCCAAGTGCAATGTGGGCATTTTAATAGCAACTTTGAGGAAAGCAATTTTTTTTTGGAGGGGTTGGGGGCAGAGGAGGTTTATAGGTTTCATTGTGAGGAGGCAAAATATATTCTTTCATTAGAGCATGTTTGCTACCACGCCATACACACTTATCCACAGTAACTTATAAACAGTACCCAAGTGGAAAATAGAATTAACTTGTTGAGTAAGTTTTATTCGCCTTTAATTTGCTATAGCTCTCATTACGAGGCTTTTGTTTTGCTTTGGTTAATCTTTGCAAGAGCAGAATGAAGTGTTGTAAAGCTGTACTTGATTGTTGCACAGTACTATTGTTTGGCTGGGTAAGGCTGAAGCTCACTTTTTATTTGCCATGGCAGGCTTCAGAGCTGTATGGGACACTGGTCTGGTCTACACTACGAGTTTATATCGAATTTAGCGCCGTTACATCGAATTAACCCTGCACCCGTCCACACCACGAAGCTATTTAGTTCGAAATAGAGCTCTTTTAAATTCGACTTCTGTACTCCTCGAAAACGAGAGGAGTAGCGCTAAATTCGAAATGGCAATATCGAATTAGGCTAGGTGTGGATGGAAATCGACGGTAATAGCTCCGGGAGCTATCCCACAGTGCACCACTCTGTTGACGCTCTGGACAGCACTTCGAGCTCGGATGCTCTGACCAGCCACACAGGAAAAGCCCCGGGAAAATTTG
Source organism: Emys orbicularis (assembly GCF_028017835.1). Classification (NCBI taxonomy): domain Eukaryota; kingdom Metazoa; phylum Chordata; order Testudines; family Emydidae; genus Emys; species Emys orbicularis. The sequence goes on along the minus strand of NC_088686.1, from coordinate 88,421,831 downwards.
AATTCCTTTTCCTGTCTGGCCAGTTTGAATCTCATTTTCTGTTTGGACAGCGTGGAGAGCTCAGCAGCACTGGCAACGATGCAGAGCTCTCCAGCAGAGATGGCCGTGCAATCTAATAGAAAGAGGGCCCCAGCATGGACTGATCGGGAAGTCTTGGATCTCATCGCTGTGTGGGGCGATGAGTCCGTGCTTTCAGAGCTGCGCTCCAAAAGAAGGAATGCAAAGATCTACGAGAAGATCTCTAAAGCCATGGCAGAGAGAGGATACAGCCGGGATGCAACGCAGTGCCGCGTGAAAATCAAGGAGCTGAGACAAGGCTACCAAAAAACCAAAGAGGCAAACCGACGCTCCGGATCCCAGCCCCACACATTTCTACGAGGCACTGCATTCCATCCTAGGTGCGGCCGCCACCACTACCCCACCAGTGACCGTGGACTCAGAGGATGGGATATTGTCCACGGCCGGTTCCTCGTCGGAAATGTTAGGTGACGGGGAAGATGAGGAAGGAGATGAGGAGGACGAGGCAGTCGACAGCGCTTGCACCGCTGATTTCCCCGACAGCCAGGAGCTCTTCATCACCCTTACCGAGATCCCCTACCAACCGTCCACAGCCCTTACCCCGGACACCGAATCAGGGGAAGGATCAAGCAGTGAGTGCTTTAAACATCTAAACATTTAATTTTAACATAACTGGAATATTTATATTGTTAAGAATGGGCTTTTCAGTCACTCATTTAAACATAGAAACTTTTATTTATAACAAAACAGGAATATTAACTATATTAGTAATTTGTTGTTCATGATTTAGTTGGCTTAGTGAACTATTTACTCCTAACTATGTATAGAAAATCAAATACTGTCCGGATATTCATGATTAGGCCACCACAGGACGCTCCACTCTGTAGTCCCGTATGCTGCACTTAAATGAAAAGACGGTCAATGTGCCCGGGAATGGACAGAGTCCTCCTGGGATAGCTCGGCATAGCTCTCCTGGAGGTACCGCTCAAGCATGCGGATGAGGTTCCGCGGAAGGGCGATCTTGTTCGGTCCCCCGTGGTAACACACGTTCCCACGCCATGAGTCCATCAGGTAGTCCGGGATCAATGCACGGCACAGCATGGCGGCATACGGCCCTGGCCTCTGCATGGTCTCACGAAGCATCCTTCCTCTCTCGGTCTCCGAGATCCTCATGAGTGTAATATCACACATGACGCCCTGCTTTAAATTAGGGAGGGGAATGTTAGTATTGGGACTGCTTTACAGCCACGCGGTGGAGGCGGCAGAGGGGCAGCATACAGGGATCTTTCCCGGGGACAGCCGCGAGGTGGTGGGACAGGGGCAGAGCTCATGCTTCCCTGATTGCTGCCAGCAGAGAGTGGCCTTGCATTCAGTGCGAAAGGAGCCCAGTACTACTATTACATTTTTAAGCTGCCACAAGTCTACGGCTTACCATGTTATCCTGCAGCAGAAGTAGAGGTGTCCTGCAATGCTTCTCTGATCGCAACTGCAGGACCCCAGACACAGAAGACGAGGGCCGAAAATTCGACCTTGTCCTGAGTGCGCATGTGAAAGGTCCAGTGCATGGTGTTGTTCACAGAGAAAGACTATGTTCTTTGTTAGCAACTTCATTTATCTGTCTCAGGAATTTACTCCCTTTTTCCCATTCCCACAGACACATCTGCGACTGTCTCCCAACCCAGCCTGGCATCACACTCCCAGAGGCTAGCGCAGATTAGGAGAAGGAAGAAAAGGACGCGTGAAGACATGTTTTATGAACTTATGGCCTGCTCACGAGAGCAGGCAGCCCAGACGACACAGTGGAGGGAGAACTTGTCACAAATGCACAGAGCAGTCATGGAACGGGAGGAGAGGTGGCACCAGGAGGACCAGCAGGCTACTCAAACCCTGCTTGGACTAATGAGGGAGCAAACGGAGACGCTCCGGCGCCTAGTGGATGTTCTGCAAGACCGGAGGCAGGAGGACAGAGCCCTGCTGCTGTCTATCTCTAACCGCCCTCCCCCGCCACCAAGTCCCACACCCCCCTCACCAAAAGTCCAAAGGAGGGGCGGCAAGGGCCGTTAAAACTTTCAGTCGGCCCCTGCATACTGCTGCAGCAATGGAAGGCTCTCGTTCCAAAGTTTGAAAAGTCCTTTCCTACCCGTCTGACAGTAGCCCACGTCCAAGTTTCCTCCCCCCCCTTTTCATGTGCGGTTCATAATAAAACATCTGTTTCTGTTAAGTACTGTTTCTGAGAGTGTCTTTTAGAGGGGATTCTGTCTGAAGGGGGGGAAGGGGTTTGTTACTTGGACAGGACAGTCACCTGTAGCAGGCTACAGAGGCGGGGGCAGGTCCAGCATCAGGACACATACACAGTACAGTCACCAGTTACCCTGGTCAGTCTGGGAGGCGGTTTTCATGTTCTGGGGTGCGAGGGGGTTGATCTGTGACTTTGTGGCGGGGGAGGGCAGTTAGAGATCTTATGCCGCGGTCCTTATCCTGGATCACAGAGCCACGCAGCAGGGGATCTGTTACCCTCCGCCCCCTGCCAGAAAGTCACTTGGCCGACACATACATGCAGTCCCGCCCAGGACTGCTGGCAGGCTGCGTTGAAACAACCAATCCAGCACTGCGGAGCCTGTCATTCCCGGAGTTTAGAAGCATCATTTGCATCAAAACACTAAACCCGCCCCCCGCCACAGTCTGCGTCCCCGGTTTAAAACATTCCCGCGAAAACAGTAAAAAAGAGAACCTTGTTCATTAAAAAAACGGAACAGATTTTATTTGTTGGGAAGGTGGGGAAGGGGGTATGTAACTTGGAAGGATAGTCAACAGTAACTGGGTAAAGAAACGGGGGCAGGTTCAGCATCTGTGTCCACAAAGTAAACAGTCACTGGAGACCCTGCTCAGTCAGGAACCTGGCTTTCAAAGCCTCCCTGATGCACAGCGCGTCCCGCTGGGATCTTCTAATCGCCCGGCTGTCTGGCTGGACGTAATCAGAAGCCAGGCTATTTGCCTCAACCTCCCACCCCGACATATAGGTCTCCCCCTTGCTCTCACACAAATTGTGGAGCACACAGCAAGCAGCTATCACAATGGGGATATTGGTCTCGCTGAGATCACAGCGAGTGAGTAGGCTTCTCCATCTCCCCTTGAGACGGCCAAAAGCACACTCCACCACCATTCTGCACTTGCTGAGCCGGTAGTTGAATAGTTCTTTCCCTGAGTCCAGTGCGCCAGTGTAGGGCTTCATGAGCCAGGGCATTAGCGGGTATGCAGGGTCCCCGAGGATGACTGTAGACATCTCCACATCCCCAACAGTTACTTTGTGGTCCGGGAAGTAAAGACCTTCCTGCAGCCGTCTAAACAGACCAGAGTTCCTGAACACCCTAGCGTCATGAACCTTGCCAGGCCATCCAACGTTGATATTGGTAAAACGTCCCCGATGGTCCACCAGTGCTTGCAGCACCATGGAAAAGTAGCCCTTCCGGTTGATGTACTGGCTGGCCTGGTGGTCCGGTCCCAGGATAGAGATGTGAGTCCCATCTATAGCCCCACCGCAGTTTGGGAATCCCATCTCGGCAAAGCCATCTATGATGAGCTCCACGTTTCCCAGGGTCACTACCTTAGATAGCAGTAGCTTGACGATTGCCCTGGCTACTTGCATAACAGCAACCCCCACGGTAGACTTGCCCACACCAAAGTGGTTAGCGACGGACCGTTAGCTGTCTGGCGTTGCGAGCTTCCAGAGGGCTATGGCCACTCGCTTCTGGACAGTCAGGGCTGCCCGCATCCGGGTGTCCTTTTGCTTCAGGGCAGGGGACAGCAACTCGCACAGTTCGAGGAAAGTCCCCTTCCGCATGCGAAAGTTGCGCAGCCACTGGGATTCATCCCAGACCTGCAGCACTATGCGGTCCCACCAGTCCGTGCTTGTTTCACGGGCCCAGAATCGCCGTTCAACAGTATCAACAAGACCCAGTGACAGCGAGATGTCCTGGGCGCTGGGTCTCATGTTCTCAGAGAGGTCGGAGCTAGTGTCCGACTTCATGCCGTCACGGTGGTGCCGTAGCCTCCTCTCATGATTTATCTGCAGCTGCCTCTGGTACAGGTGGATGAGAAGCTGCGAGGCATTGAGAACTGCCACAACTGCAGCGATGGTCGCAGCGGGATCCATGCTCGCACTGCTGTGGCGTCCGCGCTGTCAGTAATCAGAAAAGCGCGCGAACTGATTTCCCGCCGGTGCTTTCAGGGAGGGAGGGAGGGAGGACGGGAGTGACGGACGGATGACGACAGGCGCCCAAAAGCACCCTCGACACATTTTTTTACCCAGAAGGCATTTGGGGCTCGACCCAGAATTCCAATGGGCAGCGGGGACTGCGGGAACTGTGGGATAGCTGCCCACAGTGCACCGCTTCCAATGTCGACGCTTGCCCCGTTAGTGTGGACTCACAAAGTCTCACAAAGTCGAATTACTGTCCTTAGTGTGGACACACACGTTCGACTTTGTAATATCGATTCCACATAGTCGAATTAACTAAAATCGAAGTACTCTCGTAGTGTAGACATACCCACTGAAAGTGTTAGCAAGAATCCAAAGCAACTAAGTAAAACTCTCACTTCACAGAAAGGGCTAATTCCTGTTCTGAAATGTGAGGGAACAGCTGAGTAGATCAGAGTTTAGTACCTGTGAAACTGCAGCCCTCTATTCGCAGACTAGTAGATGGACAATATATGCAGGCTTTCAAATATCCTATTAACATGCCTCGTCTCAGATCCAGGTGGACCACCATAAGCAGTAAGATGACAGATCAGTTTTCTTGTCCCTGCAGTGCTGATGCTGTCATTGTGTAAAGTTGACAGAATACCTACTGAGTTCACATTAGGCCAGTCATCAGGTGGTTACAATTTTAGGTCACTTGGACTTGTACTGAACCAGTTGGTGGTGAGGTGAAAGGCTCCAGTCTCCTGAGCAATCCAAAACCTCTATCATGTATTTTACATACTTTAGCTCCTTTATGCTGAGGCTTCCTCACGTTGCCCACTAGACATTCCTCACAACAAAGATAAAATTCATTTTCTACATGTTTAACCTCTCAAGCCTCTCAGGGTAATTCTCTACTGTGCTCATGACATTTGTTTTAGCTGCCTTCTATACTTTATCTCATCCGTTATACATTATGTTTGGTGTAACTGGAGGTTATTTTTTTAAGCCAGTGTCAGCATTGCTGATGCCTGTTCAGTGCTCTGTAATTTATATAATATAAGCAGTCTTTAGTATATCTTTCAAGATTCTTATATGGTCCACGAACCCTCACCATATAATGGCAGCCACACAAATTTTAGTGCCGTTATCCTGAATACTCCAGTGAGATAGGGAAGTATTATTCCCATTGTACAGATTGGAAACTGAGGCATGGCAAAAGATATTGATGTAGGCTTCAATCTGACAAATGCACATGTGCTCAGCTTTAGGCACATGCATAAATCTTTTGATGCAGTTTCCACACACACGTTTCCAGGATTGCAGCCAGTCACACAGGTAGTCACTGGCAAAGCCAGGACTTGAACTCTGATGTCCTGCATACTAGTCCAGTGATTTAACTGCAGTGAACTACTCATGGTGAAGTTCTGGTATTTCCTCTCCTGGAGGTTATTGACATTTCATTTATGATTGGATTTATCGAGTGCAATGCCGACATCCTGCTTGGAGTGTACAGTTGCCACCCAGAGCATTCAGGAAAGACTGAGGGAGCCCCACATCAGAATATCTCATAGCTCGATGGTTAGGACATTGATCTGAGAAGTGGCAGATCCCAGTTCAAATCCCTTCTCCTCAGGAAAAAGGGGACGACTTGAACCGAAAAAGACGGTTACTTACCTTCTGTAACTGTTGTTCTTCGAGATGTGTTGTTCACGTCCATTCCACATTAGGTGTACGCGCGCCGCGTGCACGAACGTCAGAAACTTTTTCCCTCAGCAGCTCCCGTCGGGCCCGCAGGGTCTCCCTTCCCGCCAGAGCGGCGCCCCGCCCTAGCGTATATATATCCCTGCCGGCCCGACCCTCCCTCAGTTCCTTCTTGCCGGTGACTCCGACAGAGGGGAAGGAGGGTGGGAAGTGTAATGGACGTGAACAACACATCTCGAAGAACAACAGTTACAGAAGATAAGTAACCGTCTTTTCTTCTTCGAGTGCTTGTTCACGTCCATTCCACATTAGGTGACTCACAAGCTTACCATTGGAGGAGGGTAGGAGTCAAGGAATAACTGATTGAAGCACCGCCCTGCCGACCATCGCATCATCCCTGGTCTGATGGTCGATCGCGTAGTGGGCTGTGAAGGTATGAACCGATGACCAGGTGGCTGCCTTGCAGATCTCCTGGAGCGGGACCTGCGCCAAGAAGGCCGTCGAGGACGCTTGGGCCCTAGTAGAGTGAGCCCGGATCGGAGGTGCAGGCATGTTAGCGAGCTCGTAGCACGTGCGTATGCAAAGCACGATCCACGCCGACAGGCGTTGCGTCGAAATAGGCTGGCCCTTCATCCGTTCCGCAATGGCCACAAACAGTTGAGTCGACTTGCGGAAAGGCCTGGTACGGTCCAGATAGAAAGCCAACGCCCGCCGAACATCGAGGGTATGCAGGCTACGATGGCGTGGGTCCGTATGGGGCTTGGGGAAGAACACCGGCAAACAGATGTCCTGCCCCATGTGAAAACTCGTGACCACCTTAGGGAGGAATTTAGGGTGAGATCTAAGCTGCACCTTATCCTTATGAAAGACAGTATAAGGGGGCTCCGAGGTGAGGGCCCTCAGCTCCGACACCCTCCTAGCCGAGGTGACGGCCACGAGAAACGCGACCTTCCATGAAAGGTGCATGAGGGAGCAAGAGGCCAGGGGTTCAAAGGGGGGCCCCATGAGCTTAGTGAGGACCAGATTGAGGTCCCACGGGGGTATAGGTGGGCGAGAGTAGGGGAACATCCTTTCCAGCCCCTTGAGGAATCGGACCACAGTGGGGTTGGAGAATACGGACAGCCCCAATTCCCCCGGGTGGAACGCCGATATGGCGGCTAGATGCACCTTAATAGAAGCAGGGGCAAGGCCTTGACGCTTGAGGTGCAGCAAGTAGTCCAGAATCAGTGGTATCGAGGCCTGCAAGGGCTGGATGTGCTGAGGCTCACACCATAGGGAGAAGCGTTTCCACTTGGCAAGGTAGGTCGCCCTTGTGGAGGGCTTCCTACTACCCAGGAGGATTTGCTGGACCTCCTGAGAGCACCTGTGCTCCACCTCACTTAGCCAGAGAGAAGCCACGCCGTGAGATGCAGCGATGGCAGGTTCGGGTGGAGTAGGCGACCTTGGTCTTGTGTTATGAGGTCGTGATGGAGGGGGAGGGCTATCGGCGAGGTCACGGACAGTTCTAAGAGAGTTGTAAACCAGTGTTGACGTGGCCACGCCGGGGCGATGAGAATGACCGTCGCCCTGTCCCTGCGGGTCTTTAGGAGGACCCTGTGGATGAGTGGGAACGGGGGGAAGGCATACCGCAGGCTCCCGCCCCACGGGATTGCAAAGGCGTCCGCCAGAGAGCCCGGACTGCGGTTCTGGAAGGAGCAAAACTGTGGGCACTGGCTGTTGTCCATGGTGGCAAACAGATCCACCTGGGGAAACCCCCACCTCAGGAAGATTGAACGGAGGATGTCCCGTCTCAGCCTCCACTCGTGCATGAGATAGGACCGGCTGAGACGGTCCGCCAATCCGTTCTGGACCCCGGGGAGATATGCAGCCTGGAGGTGTACTGAATGGGCTATGCAGAAGTCCCAGAGGAGGAGCGCCTCGCGACAGAGAGGAGAGGACTGGGACCCGCCCTGCTTGTTTATGTAAAACATAGCGGTAGTGTTGTCCGTCAGAACTGACACGCCGTGCCCTCTTATGGTGGCGTGAAAGGTCTGGCAGGCGAGGCGAACCGCCCTCAGCTCCTTCAGGTTGATGTGAAGCAACTGTTCCTCCCTGGACCACAAGCCCTGAGTGCGCAGGTCCCCCAGGTGCGCCCCCCAACCAAGGTCCGACACGTCTGTCACTAACGTCAGAACTGGTTGTGGGGCGGCGAACGGGACCCCCGCACAGACCTGCTGTTGGTCGAGCCACCAACAGAGGGCGCTCGATACCCGAGCCGGGATCGTGACAACCATGTCCAATGGGTCGCTGTTGGGGCGATATACTTGGGCCAACCACAGCTGCAGAGGCCGGAGCCTGAGGCGGGCGTGTCCAACTACGTGGGTACATGCCGCCATGTGCCCCAAGAGCTGTAAGCAACGTCTGGCCGTGGTCGTGGGGAATCTCTGAACGGAGGTCATGGCCTCCTGGATCGCCAGGAATCGTGATACGGGAAGACTCGCCCATGCCGCCACCGAGTCCAGGACTGCCCCTATGAACTCCAGTCTCTGTGTGGGGACTAGTGAGGACTTGGGCACATTGACCAACAGGCCGAGTTCGCGGAATACTTGTAGCACCAATGTCACGTGAGCGCGAACCTCTGCCTCTGACCGGCCCGCCAGGAGCCAATCGTCTAGGTATGGGTAGACGCGCATCCGTCTTTTCCGAAGGAAAGCCGCCACCACGGACATGCATTTCGTGAAGACACGTGGGGCCGTTGCCAGGCCGAAGGGCAAGACCGTAAACTGAAAATGGCGCTGCTGAATAGTGAAGCGCAGGAACCGCCGGTGGGCCGGGCGGATAGCGATGTGAAAGTAAGCGTCTTTCATATCGAGGGCAGCATACCAATCCCCCGGATCCAGGGAAGGAATGATGGTACCAAGGGAGACCATACGGAAACGTGGTTTTTGCAAGTACTTGTTCAGCTTGCGAAGGTCCAGGATAGGACGGAGGCCCCCTTTCGCCTTGGGAATGAGGAAGTATCTGGAATAGAACCCTTTTCCTCTGAGGTCTGGAGGAACCTCTTCCACCGCCCCTACGGCGAGGAGGGTCCGTACCTCCTGCATGAGAAGTTGCTCGTGAGAGGGGTCCCTGAAGAGGGACGGGGGGGTGGGTGGGAGGGAGGGGGCGAGGAGAACTGGAGGGCATATCCTGACTCTACCATGCACAGGACCCAATGGTCTGATGTTATATGGGACCAGGCACGGAAAAAACGGGATAGGCGGTCCCTGAAACACAGGGGAGGATCCGGAGAAGAGATAGGTACGCTGTCCTCGATCGCATCTTCAAAATCCCTGCTTATTTCCCGGCTGCGGCTTATTGTTGCCCTGGTTTTGGCCCTGGTTAGGCGTATTGTTGCGCCTACGCCTATTGTCTCTGCCCCGCCTACGGTATGGTTCGTGTCGAGGGTGAGGCTGGTACTGCCTCTGTGGAGGCTGCGGTTTGAAGGGCTTCCTCTGTGTCACAGGGGTATGCATCCCCAAGGACTTGAGGGTAGCCCGCGAGTCCTTGAGGCCATGGAGCCTGGCATCCGTCTGCTCCGAAAACAACCCTGTCCCTTCAAACGGAAGGTCTTGGAGGGTGTTTTGCACCTCAGGGGGAAGACCAGACGCCTGCAGCCACGCTGAGCGTCTCATCACCACGCCGGACGCGATAGTCCTAGCGGCCGCATCAGCCGAGTCGAGCGAGGCCTGTAACGAGGTCTTGGCCACCGCCTTTCCCTCGTCCACAATGGCCGCAAACTCGGGTTGCGATCCCTGAGGCAAGGAATCCTTAAATTTAGACACCGACGCCCAGGAGTTAAAATTATGTCTATTGAGGATCGCCTGCTGGTTCGCGATCCGCAACTGAAGGCCTCCCGACGAGTAGACCTTTCTGCCGAACAAGTCTAATCGTTTCACCTCCTTGGCCTTGGGGGCTGGGGCCTGCTGGCCATGCCGCTCCCTCTCGTTGACCGCCGAAACGACCAGCGAACATGGGGCTGGATGGGAGAAGAGGAAGTCAAACCCCTTGGATGGGGCAAAGTACTTCCTCTCGACGCCCCTTGCTGTCGGTGCAGAGGAGGCTGGCGTCTGCCATACAGTCTTATAATTCGACTGTACCATCTTTATTAGTGGAAGTGCGATCCTGGAGGGACCCTCCGGGCTGAGAATGTCTACCATGGGGTCCTCCTGCTCAACCGTCTCCTCCGCCTGCAACCCCAAATTGAGGGCCACCCGGCGGAGCAAGTCCTGGTGTGCCCGGTGGTCAACCGGGGGAGGGCCGGACACTGTTGTGCCCGCCACGGCTTCATCCGGTGAGGAGGAGGAGGTCATGGCCTTTTGAGCGTCCTCATCCTCCTGCAACTCCTCCTCAGCGGGGTGGCCCTCCGGGGTGCGTCCTCTGCCCTGAGTCAGGGACGGTGCCGGGCTCGGTGCCGAGTCCGCCCTCTCTGCATCACGTGGTCTGGAGACCGTGGCCTCCGCACGGGAGGCAGGACGGCACCGTGGGGAGCGGGACCGGTCTCCTGAAGGGCCCGATCTCGAGGTTCTGGACGGAGGGCCTTGCTGATGATAGGCCCACGGGGTCCAGAACGGCCACTGTCCCGGATGGCTCCAATGCGGTTGCCAAGAGGCCTCGTGCTCTCTAGCGGCGTGCCCTCTGCGGCCATATCTGGAAAACCCCGAGCCCTCTTCCGACGCAAGCGACGGCGACCTAGAGGGCCACGGCGGTGCCGTGGGGCGGTGCCGGTCCGGTGTCGGGGAGCGGTGCCGTCGGGACTGGGACCGTGAGTAGCGCCGTGCCGATCTGGACCTGGAACGGTACCGTTGACCGCGGGACCGGGAACGGCTGCGGGAGGATGGTCTGGGGACCCTCGCCATCGAAGCGTCCCGGTGCCTGCTCGAGCCGGGCTGCTGGGGCGGTGCCTCGCTCGCATCGGGGCCTGTCTGTTTGGAGGCCCGTTGCGTTGCGGGAAGCCGGGAGTCCACCGAGGCGGAGCTCGACCGGGACCGGCACCGGCGCCGTGAGCGGTGCCGAGATGGCGACCGCGATGGGCGCATCATCGCCGGCTTGCCCTTGGAAGGCAGTCGCGGCGGAATGTCTTTAGCGTGGAGTGTGTTGACGGAGGACAATTCAATGAGGTCCTTTGCCGCCTCAAATGTGTCCGGGGTGGAGGGCTGTTCCAACAGTTCCTCCAGCCCTTCCTCCTCACTCGACGCGCTTGTCCCGGGGCTCGACGGGCCTTTCGGCACCGGAGCCACTGGTACCGGGACCTGTATCGGGGCCGGCACGGCCTTGGCCGCACTTGCGGTCTTTGCTGGTGCCACCTTCTTGTGCGGGGAGCGACCCCGGGCCTTGGGCTGGCTCTTGGGCTTGGCCGGCGAAGCAGACCGGTGCCGGGCGTGATCTCGCCGTGACGGCACCGTAGGCTTAGTCTGCACCGCCGGTGTCGGGTCGCGGACCGATGCCGGGGCACTCCGCACCGAAGCCGACGGTACCGTGGAAGCGGAGGGCTGTAACGCCATCTCCATGAGGAGCTGTTTAAGACGAAAGTCTCTCTCCTTTTGTGTCCTGGGCTCGAAAGCCTTACAAATTTTACAGCGCTCCTTCTGGTGTGCTTCCCCCAGGCAACGGAGACACGACTCGTGCGGGTCGCTCACTGGCATAGGCCTGCGGCACGCGGCACAAGCCTTGAAGCCTTGGGCGTGCGGCATGCCCCGCCGCCCAGGGCCGCTGCCGGGGTTGACCAAACCCCTATCACCAAGTTCTTTTTGGTCTTTGTGAAGAACTGAATAACTACTTAACACTAACACTTAACTATACAATGAACTGATAACTATTGCTAATGGCTATGCTAAGGGACACTCTCAAGCGAGAGACAGAGTTGTTCCAACGTCGCCACGGGCGGTAAGAAGGAACTGAGGGAGGGTCGGGCCGGCAGGGATATATATACGCTAGGGCGGGGCGCCGCTCTGGCGGGAAGGGAGACCCTGCGGGCCCGACGGGAGCTGCTGAGGGAAAAAGTTTCCGACCTTCGTGCACGCGGCGCGCGTACACCTAATGTGGAATGGACGTGAACAAGCACTCGAAGAAGAAGAGTCTCCACATCACAGGCGAGTACCTATGCACTAGGCTAGAAGTTAGGAGGGTGGTCCTCCCATGATCCTTTTGGATAAGCTCACCTCTAGGGGCCCAATCCAGTAAGCAGGCTCAGAGCCTGCTTACTAAATGAGGCCCCATAGGCAAGTTAGGTAGAGGAATGCCTATCTTCTCCCAGTTGGTGCATCACACTGAGGCTAGTTTGGGACTGCAGTGTGCATTCTCAGAGGCAGAAATGTAAGCACCTAGGGAACTTTTACTGCAAAAAGTTTAGTTGTACTGCAAAAAGCGAGTTTAGGTGCCTACAGACTTTGGGGACAGCTGAGCGGGGGCTTTGTGGATCCCAGTGGGGCCTGATTCTGGGATTTAGATGCCTAAGACCGATTATTAATCTAGTCCTTTGCTATCTAGGTTGCATATTCAATAGTTAAGAAGTGTATCATGCTATAAATGGATTTTATTTTAAAAAGGATCTGAATATATTGGTAACCTTACTAAAAATTATACAAACTATTTTTTGTTCAAAACAGAACCTGGGTCAAATTTGTTTTTTTCAATATACTGTATACTACAGATGAGTATGGTGGCTGGGAATTACTGTAGGGCACAAATGCTGCACAGCTTGAGCCTCTAATATGCAAATATATATATAATATTACGATATATATATATTTACTGCATGTTCATATGCCAATATATGAACATGCGGTAAATATTCTAAATAACAAGAATAGCAGAATAAGATATTTTCAATTAGCTGTCAATGATTCTGAAGTTCATATATAGGTAAAAGTTGTTTATATAGCATTGTAAATTTACATGGCCCTCTACAACAGGCAAACCAGACCAAAACATAACATTCACATTTATGGCATGACATTAGTAATAAATAGCAACAACGGTCTCACAACCTTATGAAGCTTACAGTGCAAAAGTACCAGTGGATACATGACAGGATAATATGGTGTTATATATCACTCCCAGTTTTATTAGTTGGTGTATATACTCTAATTTTGAAGGTAAAAGGGCCAGATCAGATAGTGTAAATTGATGTTGCTCTATTGTAGTCAATGGAGTTATGCCAATTTACACCAGATGAGGATCTGGCCCAAATATTTTTATCTGAAGTGTAAATGGTTTTAAACGTTTATTTAAACTTTCAGAGCCCAAGCCAGTAACAGAATAAAGGAACATCATTCCCCAGTGGTATCAAATCACCCTTTATTTGTGCACATGCTGCCACTCCTGCATGTACTGTCAACCACTAACATCTGTGCACAAAGGTGTGACTTTATTTGCACATGTACGTTCTATCATCTGTGTGCACGGGAGTTTGAATCTGACCCCTGGACACGTGTTTGCCTGTGTGCAAACAGAGGTCACTGAATATTTGACCCTACATGTACAAATATATGAGAGTATCAAAAAACAAAATACAGCTATACTTACATGCTAAGTCCTCAGTACAAAAGTCACACTCGCCCTGAGGCAACTAATGACCTTGAACTGTTTTAAGTGAATATAATGTCAAAGCTTTTCCACATAAGTTAGGTCTTGGCTGGTAATTGGAGAAGTGACTTTTCAAATAGTTCCATTCATTGTTCCTATTGCACGTGTGCAGTAATCTGCAAATAATTTTAAATTTTTTATGAACAAAATCTTTCATTGGAATAATTACATCCAGTTTGCTAGAAAACTGGTTAAAACACTTAGACAGCACTTTTACAGAGAATTTTCTCTTGTACTCATACCATACTGGTGCTGTTTGAAGAGAAATTCTGGGATAGAGTATTTTCATCCATGACCATGAACTTACCTACATTGTGTTACTGATGTTATCAAAGCTAACCGGCTCCTGAAATTTATCTCTAGAAATCAAATATTGCGAACAGAAAAGGTTTTCCAATGGGCAATCAGCAAAATGGCCTCAGCACATGGTTATATTGGCCATTCCTTTCCCAAAGCTTTGGCTTTCACTCCTTGTAGATGAGATGGCTGCCCCGTGCAGCCTCGTTTGTCCACGGTGCCTCTGCTCTGCCCTTTATTCTTCTGCTTACAGGTTCTTTTACAGAGACTGCACACATTTCTTGTCCAATCAACACCCTTATAGGGGTCTGGATTTATTCAGACAATAACTCAAAAGTAAAACTCAGAGTACCAAGTACCTGTCCCAAGGCACGACTCTTACCTCAGAGACTGCGTGACTGAAAGGGTTCCTTCATCTAGTCCTTTTCTTTTTTTGAATGCGTTCTTAGGGGGTGACCTGCCGGGGTTCAGCCTGCAGTTGTCCAGTTCAGACCTGACTCACCTGTAGATTCCCAGTGTAAGCTCCCCAACTGCTTTGGCTCTCTTATATGGAACCAGCTGCTTGCGGTTCCCTCCCCGCAAGCAAAGTGTTTCTGGTTAGCTCCTTTAGCAAGCTTACTCCAGGCTTAATGTCTCCTGCAGGCAGATCCATCACTCCCTCTGCTCTCTCACTCTTCCTTTCCATCTTTGACTTATGACATTAATAGTCAGGTCTTTCGGCTCTCTCTACATCTACATCTATTGGGCAGCAAAATGGCAAATGAAATTTAATGTGGATAAATGTAAAGTAATGCACATTGGAAAAAATAACCCCAACTATACATACAACATGATGGGGGCTAATTTAGCTACAACGAGTCAGGAAAAAGATCTTGGCGTCATCGTGGATAGTTCTCTAAAGATGTCCACGCAGTGTGCAGAGGCGGTCAAAAAAGCAAACAGGATGTTAGGAATCATTAAAAAGGGGATAGAGAATAAGACTGAGAATATATTATTGCCCTTATATAAATCCATGGTACGCCCACATCTCGAATACTGTGTACAGATGTGGTCTCCTCACCTCAAAAAAGATATTCTAGCACTAGAAAAGGTTCAGAAAAGAGCAACTAAAATGATTAAGGGTTTAGAGAGGGTCCCATATGAGGAAAGATTAAAGAGGCTAGGACTCTTCAGTTTGGAAAAGAGAAGACTAAGGGGGGACATGATAGAGGTATATAAAATCATGAGTGATGTTGAGAAAGTGGATAAGGAAAAGTTATTTACTTATTCCCATAATACAAGAACTAGGGGTCACCAAATGAAATTAATAGGCAGCAGGTTTAAAACAAATAAAAGGAAGTTCTTCTTCACGCAGCGCACAGTCAACTTGTGGAACTCCTTACCTGAGGAGGTTGTGAAGGCTAGGACTATAACAATGTTTAAAAGGGGACTGGATAAATTCATGGTGGCTAAGTCCATAAATGGCTATTAGCCAGGATGGGTAAGAATGGTGTCCCTAGCCTCTGTTCGTCAGAGGATGGAGATGGATGGCAGGAGAGAGATCACTTGATCATTGCCTGTTAGGTTCACTCCCTCTGGGGCACCTGGCATTGGCCACTGTCGGTAGACAGATACTGGGCTAGATGGACCTTTGGTCTGACCCAGTACGGCCTTTCTTATGTTCTTATGTTCTTATCCTCCAACAGAGAGGAAGTCATTAACAGGTGGTAGTGAAACTGTTGCGGCACACTACCAAAAATCCTGGTGAACAGATAACCTTTTCTCATGGGGAATTTAACCAGAGATATAAAACGTTGATAGTGTGTTAAGAATCATAACTGTAGGGAACTTCAGGAACTATCAAATAGGTATGTTTGCACATGACAACTGCTAGACAATCCGTACACTTTAAAATTCAGCTGACGAACGAAAAAAGTGGCTTGCAATCTTGCTAGCAGCCTACATGTGTGTTCAGAAAAGTCGTGGATATATTTACGAATTCCCCTTAAAGCTTTGTCTATCTGAAGATCAAAAGCCTTTTTCTGTATCACAGGAGCTGTGTCTCATTAAAGCAAACACCATGCAATAGAATAAAGAGCAGGGGCAAACTATGAAATCCTATTAGGGCCCCCAGCAGGAGACTCATTCAAGAGACACTTGCTAATGAAGGACCTGGAGCTGCATCCATGTTAATGCCTGGCTTCCCCTCTCCCTCATGCGTAAACTAGGAGATCACTTTTGCAGCTTGGCCAGACAAGTGTTCAAAGCCATTTAGGAAAAGTTTATAAACCGGAAATCAAAAACTTTACCTTACCAGAAAAAAAAGGAAAGGTCAATTTGAAAACTGAATTTCCTGTAGTCCAGCATCCAAATACAAGTTGGTAGTAGCAGGTGCCCAGCATCTTTGCAGATCAGGCCAATATGGTTTTAGGCACATGAATATGTTTTGAAAGTACAATGTGAGTCCTTATGCTCATCTGAAGAGAGATTTGCCACAGTTTTAATTAACCATTAAACAAGTGCAACAGACTGATCTTAGTCTATACCTTTTATTTATATATATATATATATATATATATATATATATATATATATATATATATATATATATATATATATATATATATATATTTTTATATATATATATATATATATAAAACCTGTGGGAAAATTGATGGCTGATGTAAACTCCTCATTACTGGAAGCAGGCTCAGTTTTTAGACTAGTTATCCCTCAATAAAGCCAAACTTTCTTTCACTCTGAAAGCTCTGCACTCTGAAAGCTCTGTTATAAATATCTGCATCAAGCATTTAAAAACACAGCCAATGGTACATATCATTTGCAGAGAATGTTAACGACTAATGAATGATTTTTCAAACTATTTCCCATTGGGGGGGGAAACCAAAAATAATTATGGGTTACTAGAAGAGATAATTGAATACAGTAGCTTTCTCCTCAAATTCTGCAGTTACTGCAGCTAATGACCAATCTGTTAGCTTTAATAGCCTGCAATCTCTGAGCCATTAACTAGCAAACTAATCATTAACCAACATTAATGATCAAGTTCTTGAGGATCTTCCTTTAAGTATTGAGCTGTTCTCACAAAATAGTATAAAAACTGATTATTAATTTTATGGACTGAAGAAAATGCCTCTTCCCCCTCCCCCCTGTGGCAGATATCACTCTAAATTTAACTGACCAAAGTTTTTGGCTGGAAAAGTTAACTGGATCCCTCTTCACCATCTCCACTCCCTTTTCTGTATGTTGCTTCAACACGTAGAGTTAAATGAGCCACAGAATATTTTGGAGAGAAGTTTTTTTTTTTTTTTTTTTTTTTTTTGAAGAGTGAAAAATATTTAGTGCTAAAAACTGTTATTCTTGTAGTTAAAAGGGTTTAAGTTAATTTGCAACCTGATGCACCCATGTTCTTTATACCTCTACACTGAACTAACTGATGGTGTGCATGTATCAACCTACAAGAGCTTTAGGTGCCTAAATGGGAGCTGAGCTCTTGAAAATTTGGCTCATGGATTTTGAATCTCTTTTTTGTTTTGTATTTTAGAGAATGTCCAGTATTAAACATTAAAGCAATGTCCATTTTTACTCTTAACATAGGGTAAAATTCCTGTCATGTGCACAAAGTCCAAGCCAAATTTTTTTCACTGTGGACAAATCAAGCCCCACAATCCCAACTCAAAAAGGCAAGAAATGGGTAGGTGGGAAACAGGACAATACGCTCGCAAGGCTGGTCTACTTGCAATTCAGCCCATAGACTGGTAGCAGTTTTGGTCCCACAATGAATGGTGTATTGTGGCCAGCAAATTGGTAAATGTCAGAGATGCACCTGCATCCCTTCAGTTTTCCTACGGTCAGGACCACCAGACTTTCTGCCTTCTGCTTTTTGATAAAAAGGAGCTTCATTGCTAGCTCCATGGGATTTGGTTTTGTTGAATTGTAGAAGATGGACATATGACGACAACTGCCTGCATTTTTGTGTCACTATGCCCTGAAGAAGTCAAGAGCGGATGAAGGATATTGGTACTACCCAGATACATGTGCAGCTTTGCAAAAGCCAGTCCAATAGACCAGGACAGGAAAAGCCTCAGTAATGACTAGGAGAGCCACTGTAGATATTGAAGTTCATAATCTTCCAATAAATGAACAATGAAAATTAAGGCAACTGAATAACAAAATGTACGTTGATGGTTTATTTTGACAAGTGCAATGTACACAATTTACATCATACAGTAATAGAAAGTTTATAAAAACAAATGTAGTCTTCATCCCTAGAGCATGATGGGCCAAATCCTGAAGCACTGACTTCTACTGAATTGTTCCAAATAAAAATAAGGTCTGCACAGGAGTTGGCCCTCTTTTGATCTTAGCTAAGAAACTATGCAAGATTGCCTTTTTTGGTGAGAATAATCAGGTTTGCCAGTGAGCACAGTAAGAATAAGCTATGCTCTGCTGAGTTAAAATTTTACAGACAGCATGTTATCGTTACAGTAAATGTCTAGAGCCGTATCTGACTTTTCTAGCAGATTCACCTAAATTAAAACCATTTCCATTCCTTCTCTCCACATTATAGGAAATGCACTCAGATTTGGTTTCATCATCATCTCATCTATCACCTTTGCAAGACCACACAAATGATAAGCCAATCAGTTCCAACTCTTGCTGTATTCTTGAGCCAAACACCATTTTTGTTTAGAAAAATTGACATCAGATACATAAAAATTAGCATTTCTTGAAGTCTGTTTAGTCTTTTCACTGCAGGCTGTATGTCTGTTTTGTATTGTTCACTGAAAGAGTTATAATGAGGGACCGTGGATCCTTCCTATTCTTGACAACAGTTATCTTTCCTCTCAAGGCCTCACCTACAAGAGCAAAACACAAACAATGATTGCATTTACACTAAGTTGGATACACTGAATGGCTTGATTAGAACAGCAGTGTTACATTTATCTCCTTTTATTGGTTTGCATGAGGAGCCTGTTTTAGAGGACAAGAGATGAATAGAAGGCACAAAAATATTACAACTACAGCTGTGTGCTGAAACCATCTCCCTATTCTATCAATTAGTAACGTCATTGACTACGAATCTGGCCAGTAAACTGATTGACTTAACGTGACATAGGTTAGGTTTCATCATACCTGTTAATGTCTCACTTGACCCATCCAGTGAGCTATTAATTCTAATCAAAATTGCTATAATCAGATTGTATAGTAAAGGACTCAATATGTCCTGCATACACAGAGTTCTCCTTCCCCAAGACTCTCAAAAATTGTCTCCAATTAAGAGGATTTGCACACTAACTGCTTAGCAGGCCATTTGCAATAGCTTCTGGAAGCATTTCTCAATACTTCATTAATATAGCAGATATAAAAAGTCATCGTTTTGGTATCACTTCTGCCCTTGAGTTTAAGAAGCAGCTCTCATTCCCTGGGGAAAAGTTAAAATTTTAAATTCTTTAATAACATATTACGAATTTTCTTCATGAAGTAAACATTTGTGTTAGCCATAGCACACTACTAAAGGGAGAGTATTACTCCCCGAAGTGGACATCTCTTTATTCCTTCCTTGTGTTTAAACAAGGGACATTACTACAATCATGTCAGAGGAGTTAAAACTGAGTGAATAGTATAAGTCTAGTTCACTTTTCACCATGAATGCTAAGAGTGTTTCCTATTTGTATTACAGTAACGTTGGCCTTGGTTTTTAAGATGGTTTTGTTTTTAGTCAGGTCCTGCAGGGGAATGTTTAAATAAAAAAAAAATCTTCATTAAATTAAAAAACTGCACAAACATAATTGTCACAATTCAGGGCAATTACACCTATATTTTCCCTCAGTTGTCCACCGAGGACACCCACCCTCAGGTTTCTGGCTCCACCCCAGAGAGGCAATAGCTGGCAGTCCCTCCTGACTATGGTATTTCCAGGCTCAACAGTTCCCTGCCTTCATTATGTCATTCCAGAAAAAGACAGTCTATCTAAGCAGGCCTGCTGCGCTTCTCTCCTCCGATGGTACATAGTGTAATTGACACACCTGTAAGTTACCAACGAGTTTTCTAAGCAAGCACCCATTTATTTTTAAGGTAAAAGCAATACAGAGAAAACATACTAAAAGCAATACAGAACCTACACACATGCTAATAAGCTTACCAGAGATCACCTCAACTGCAACATGGGCTCTGTCAGGAGAGGCCTTCAAACCCCATCCAGGGATTTTCCTGCAGTTTCAAATTCATTACATCCTTTGCTCTGAGCAACTGTTATGAGCAAGGGAGTCACCCATTTATCCAGCCTGACTCTTTGAAGAGATCATGACTAGATAATCAGCCAGACAGTGGGTCTCTGCTCCAAGTGCAGCTTCAAAAGTATGGATTTGAGGTGGGTCGTTTGCATTCCCCTCACCCCTAAGTATTTCCTAGGAAATCCACTTCACACTTATTGACCCAGAAAGTCCTTTGAAGTTCCTAATATCTCCCAGAGACTGCATTAATCCTGCCTTCCTCCTAAAGAAGTTCTATAGAATCCCACAATAATATACAAATATGTTCATTTTCAATACAATGGACTCCAAAGGTATTAAACTGAATTCTATGAGGTTTAATTCCATAAGGTTTGTCCAGGATATGGTAAATCACTGTCAGATCAGTCACAATTAGTATTAAATTTTGTTAAACCCCAAACAAAAATTGTCATTTAGCAACAGTTTTTTTTTTTTTTTGGCTAAGACATCAAGGAGACATCTTGACAGAGGCCCCACAGCCCTTTTCAGAAGGGTAAGGGGGGAGGAGTTACCTTTGGTTTTCTGGCCATATCCCAACTGAGGTAATTGCATTTATCTACCTAAATTCCACCCCTTAATGTTTCAATTTAACCTTCTGTTCGTCTTAATCTTTTGTGGCACACTGAATTTGCTATTAAACAGGTGCTATTAGACAGCTACTGTGTTTCATCCCAGAGACTTTTGTGCTTCAGTAGTGGATAAAAACTTCCTTATATATTCTTTATCTATCTTAGAGGTTTCTGAAGCTCATTGATTCTGAAGCACTTTTAGATCCTATAATGAAAAGTGGTATTATAAGGGCAAATTAATGCTATTAATTTGTACCTGTTTATGCATGGTTATGCTTTTTTTAAGATTAGTGTGGTGTAGCAGACTGTATAAGATTTGTGGAGACATATGCCTGTAGACAAGATCCAGCCTTTAATTTTCCAGAGTTATGTAAAAATATCTTCCCAGGTAAGGCTTAAAGTGTGTATCCAAAGGGATACATATTTCTGCAAGTTTTTACTATAGACGAAGGAAGTGGACAATAGCTGTTTCTGTAGAGCTACAATGCTAGTTGTTCTAGAAAAATTTACTTTTCTTGATGAAAGATTCATAGACCAAGAGGACAGTAGTGAGTTTACAATTATGAAGATTACCAACAGCTGATCCATGCTTCATGGATTTGAACAAACAGAAAGGATAGAGATCTATAAATAAATGTACATACTTGCATAGAATAAAGAGGTACACATAAATGCTGAATTATTTTTAACAATTGCAACTAGTCACAGTTGCTTACTTTTCAAATTTCTTCATGTACTCAGATTGAAATGTTATTAAAAAAGCAAAAAAGGAAATAATGCAGTAAATCTTCATTCCTTGATCAAAGAACCAGAACTTGCAAATGACTCAAAACAGCACTTACTACTGACCAAAACACTTTGAAAACCCCCTACAATTTCAGATAAGTTATCAATGAACACATTTGAGAGGCCAGAGCAGACAGTGGAATTAGGACCCAAGTGTCCTAACCCACCGTCCAATGTCCTCTGCACTGGAACACCCTGCACGAAATCCACTTATGTTCACTGCATGTGAACAAACAGGACTGCGTGTATAAAGTATGTCACTTTTACACATGCACAACTGAACACAAAGTTGTGTGCACGAACCTATATTTTGAAAATCTAGATGCACGAGACATACTTTTAAGTCTGGGCGCGGTGGTCGGTGTGCTTTGTTCCCTCAGAGGCTGCAGGCAGAGACCACAGCAGCCATGAGCCAGGCAGCAGGGGACACAATGCAGATGAAAGCATGTAGCAGCTGCGGTATGTATATAGTCCTAGCAGGTGCACCTGATCAGAGGTATGTCTGTATGAAATGCCGCCTACTTGCCCTGTTAGAGGAAAAGGTTCGGGGGTTGGAGATGCAAGTAGAGACCCTGGTAGAGTTTAGAAGGGGGTTTGAGCAGCTAATGGAGCAAAGGCAAGGGGTGGCTGAAGGGGCATGCTCAGGGGTGCAGATGGAAGCGGGGGCTATGGTCTGTGAGGGGGGAATGTCGGGGGGAGAACAAGAGCAGTGGAAGCATGTGACCGTGAGAAGCAGGCCAAGGAAAAGGAGGGCTAGTGAGGGGGAAATAGAACTCAGGAACAGGTTTGGGTGTTTGGCTAACGAGGAGGGGACGCAGCAGGTGGTACCTGATGGTGGGAGGCAGAGGAAGAAAAGAAGGGCAGCTAGTCCAATACACAGGGGGGAGGAGTTGATGGAAGTAGCATCAACACTTGGCCCCGGGAGGATACAGGATGGCAATAGGGGGACTATAAGGGAAAATAGAGACAGACAGGAGTTACGGCCGCAGGGAACAGGGGATAGATTGGTAGATTGCGCTGCCCCCAGGCAAAGGCAGGTTTATGTGATTGGGGACTCCTTACTGAGGAGGTTAGACAGGCCTGTGACCAGGGCGGACCCGGAAAACAGAAGGGTGTGCTGTCTGCCGGGCGCTAAGATACGGGATGTGGACCTGCGGTTGAAAAGGATCCTAAAAGGAGCGGGTAAGAACCCCTTGATCATCCTTCATGTAGGAACGAATGACACGGCTAGGTTCTCGCTAGAGAGAATCAAGGGAGATTATGCCAGGCTGGGGAAGACGCTTAAGGAAGTCGAGGCTCAGATTATCTTCAGTGGGATTCTGCCTGTTCCTAGAGAAGGACAGCAAAGGGCAGACAGGATTGTGAGGATAAATAGCTGGCTAAGGGAGTGGTGCTATAAGGAGGGCTTTGGGATGTATGGCCACTGGGAGGCTTTCGGGGACAGACAGCTGTTCTCGCGGGATGGACTTCACCTGAGTAGGGAAGGAAATAGACTTCTGGGAGGGAGGCTGGCTCATCTCATCAAAAGGGCTTTAAACTAGGAACTTGGGGGAGACGGTTGGGAGATGTCCAGTTGATCTCCACGCCAGATTCCAACACTGAAAAAGACGGCGAGGAGAAAAGCACAGATATAGGTAGGGGTAGGGAATTGGACATAAGAAGGAGGGGGCAGATGGACACTACTGGGTCCGTACCAAAGTGCATAACTAATGGGAGAAAGGATAGACAGCATATGGTAAGATGTTTATACACCAATGCGAGAAGCCTAGGTAACAAAATGGAGGAATTGGAGCTCCTGGTCCAAGAAATGAAACCTGATATCGTAGGAATAACCGAAACGTGGTGGAATGGTAGTCATGACTGGAGTACAGGTATGGAAGGGTATGTGCTGTTTAGGAATGACCGGAAAAAAGGTAAAGGTGGGGGTGTGGCATTGTATGTCAATAATGAGCTAAAATGTAAAGAAATAATAAGTGATGGAATGGATAAGACGGAGTCTGTCTGGGCAACAATTACACTGGGTAAAAGAACTACTAGAGCCTCCCCTGAGATACTGCTTGGGGTGTGCTATAGACCGCCGGGATCTAGCCTGGATGCGGACAGAGAACTATTTAATGTTTTTAAGGAAGTAAAAACTAATAAGAGCTGTGTGATCATGGGGGACTTTAACTTCCCAGACATAGATTGGGGAACAAATGCTAGTAACAATAATAGGGCTCAGATGTTTCTAGACGTGCTAGCAGATGAATTCCTTCATCAAGTAGTAGCTGAACCGACGAGGGGGGATGCCATTTTAGATTTGGTGCTGGTGAGTAGTGAGGACCTCGTTGAGGAAATGGTTGTAGGGGACAACCTTGGCTCGAGTGACCATGAGCTAATTTGGTTTAAACTAAATGGAAGGGTTAACAGAAATAAAACTATGACTGTGACTAAGGTTTACGATTTCAAAAAGGCCAACTTTAATAAATTAAGGCAACTACTTAGGGAAGTGGATTGGGCTAACATACTTAGAGAGCTAAAGGCAGATGAGGCCTGGGATTATTTCAAGCTGAAGTTGCACGAGCTGTCCGAGGCCTGTATCCCGAGAAAGGGGAAACGGTCAGTAGGCAGGGGAATTAGACCCAGCTGGATGAGCGGGCGTCTCAAAGGGGCGATTAAGAAAAAACAGAAAGCGTACAAAGAATGGAAGAGAGGAGAGATCGGCAAAGAAACCTACCTTATTGAGGTCAGAGCATGTAGGGATGCGGTGAGAAAGGCCAAAAGCCGTGTAGAGTTGGACCTCGCGAGGGGAATTAAATCCAATAGTAAGAGGTTTTATAGCCATATAAATAGGAAGAAAACAAAGAAAGAGGAAGTGGGGCCACTGAAGCTTGCAGATGGAGTGGAGATTAAGGACAATCTAAGCATGGCACAATATCTAAATGAATATTTTGCATCGGTGTTTAATAAGGCTAATGAAGGGCTTAGGAATAGAGGGAGCGGGACAGAGGGGAATAAAGGAGGGGCAATTGACATTAAAGTATCAGAGGTGGAAGCCAAACTTGACCAGCTAAATGGGACTAAATCGGGTGGACCGGATGATCTTCATCCTAGATTATTGAAGGAGCTGGCGCGAGAAATTGCAAGCCCCTTGGCGATAATTTTTAATAAATCTGTAAACTCGGGGGAGGTACCGATGGACTGGAAAATAGCTAATGTGGTTCCTATTTTCAAGAAGGGGATAAAAAGTGACCCGGGTAACTACAGGCCTGTTAGTTTAACTTCTGTAGTATGCAAGGTCTTGGAAAAAATCTTGAAGGAAAAAGTAGTTAAGGACCTTGAGGTGAATGGCAATTGGGACAAATTACAACATGGGTTTACGAAAGGAAGATCGTGCCAAACCAACTTGATCTCCTTTTTTGAGAAAGTAACAGACCTTCTAGATAAAGGAAATGCGGTGGATCTAATTTACCTAGATTTTAGTAAAGCGTTTGATACTGTGCCGCACGAGGAATTACTGGTTAAATTAGAAAAGATGGGGATCGATATGAAAATCCAGAGGTGGATAAAGAACTGGTTAAAGGGGAGACTGCAGCGGGTAGTACTGAAAGGGGAACTGTCGGGTTGGAGGGAGGTCACCAGTGGGGTTCCTCAAGGTTCGGTTTTGGGTCCGATTTTATTTAATCTATTCGTTACTGACCTCGGAACCGAATGTAGGAGTGGGCTGATAAAGTTTGCGGATGACACAAAGTTGGGAGGTATTGCCAATTCGGAGAAGGATCGGGATATTTTGCAGGGAGACTTGGATGACCTTGTAAATTGGAGTAACAATAATAGGATGAGATTCAATAGTGGGAAGTGTAAGGTGATGCATTTAGGGATGACTAACAAGAATTTTAGTTATAAGTTAGGGACGCATAGGTTGGAAGTGACGGAGGAGGAGAAGGACCTCGGAGTCCTGGTTGATCGCAGGATGACTATGAGTCGGCAATGTGACGTGGCTGTGAAAAAAGCTAATGCGATCTTGGGATGCGTTAGGCGAGGTATTTCTAGTAGGGACAGGGAGGTGCTGCTTCCGTTATACAAGGCGCTGGTGAGACCTCATTTGGAGTACTGTGTGCAGTTCTGGTCTCCTATGTTTAAAAAGGATGAACTCAAACTGGAACGGGTACAGAGAAGGGCCACTAGGATGATCCGAGGAATGGAAAACCTTTCCTATGAAAGGAGACTCGAGGAGCTCGGTTTGTTTAGCCTAACCAAAAGAAGGCTGAGGGGGGATATGATTGCTCTCTTTAAATATATCAAAGGGATTAATACCAAGGAGGGAGAGGAATTATTTCAGCTTAGTAGTAATGTGGATACGAGAACGAATGGCTATAAACTGGCCGTGGGGAAGTTTAGGCTTGAAATTAGACGAAGGTTTCTGACCGTCAGAGGGGTAAAATTTTGGAACAGCCTTCCGAGGGAAACGGTGGGGGCAAAGGACCTCTCTGGCTTCAAGATTAGGCTTGATAAGTTTATGGAGGGAATGGTTTGATGGGATAATGTGATTTTAGTCAAATAGGCATTAACGGGCCATCGCGGGTAAAATGAGAGTCCGGCTGTAGAATCTTGCCTGTATGCTCGGGGTTCTGCTGATCGCCATATTTGGGGTCGGGAAGGAATTTTCCTCCAGGGTAGATTGGCAGAGGCCCTGGAGGTTTTTCGCCTTCCTCCGCAGCATAGGGCAGGGGTCGCAGGCTGGTAGATTCTGTTGTGGGTGAGTCAGCTTTTGTGGCCTGCATCATGCGGGAGGTCAGACTAGATGACCATATTGGTCCCTTCTGACCTTAAAGTCTATGAGTCTATGAGTCTAAGTTAACCAATTCAGAAGCATTCCTGCAAATTTCATCTAGTTAGCGGTTCATCTTGCATTATGTTAACTACATATTTGTTTATAAAAAAAGAAACCAATACTAGGTCTTTGAATGTACTTTAACAGTTAAAAGTGCAGTGCTGCTATACAAAAATGCCATTTGTCATAGTAAGTACAGGGCTGGGACTCTTTTCATACTTGTCATTTAGTGCCTGCTTCAAAGTTTGCTTTAATTTTCATTACAACTTTTTGAATACATGTATGAATGCAGCACAAATTGTGTTTCTTGGTCCATTAGTTGTGAGCTCATTTTAAACCCATGTATAACAAATGGATCATTTATCAAATACAGAAACACCTATTTCATAATTTCATGAAGAACTGATGATCCAATAGATAAAGGCTGATGCTAGATAAATTCAGACTAGAAATTAGGCACATATTTTAATCAGAAATTATGGGTTTGATACAGGAATCAGTGGGTGAATTTCTATGGCCTGTGTTATGCAGGTGTCAGACTAGGGTTATGTCTACACTGCGCACCTTACAACGACGCGACTGCACTGCTACAGCAACGCCGTTGTAATGCACACCCTGTAGCCACTCTGTCGCTAGAGGAAAGCTCTCCTGATGACAAAATAAAACCATCCCCAACGAGGGGCAGTAGCTTCAGCGATGGGAGACGCTCTCCTGCCAACGAAAGTGCAGTGTAGACATAGCCTAGATCTTCATAATGGTTAATGGCCATTAGAGAAGAAAAAAAAAAAAAATCTACAAATCTATTACCATGTTCAAGGCTTTTTAATACTATCAGTACTTTTATGCCAGACTGTACTAAAAATAGAAGTTTAATCCACATGATACAAACTTTTCATATGCGAATGTCTAAAATTAAGCATCCATATAACAGCAGCCTGATTTTTGGAGGCACTAAGCACCTGCATTTCCCAAGTTAACAGAAGTTGTAGGTATGCAACACCTTTGAAAGTTAAATACAAATTAATATGTAAATTTTTACAAAAATTTCCAAAAATTTAGTCATGACTCAAAAGAGACTGCAAATGGAATGTATACGGTCAATGCATTAAATTTAGATGCACTGTAACAGTTTAACTTTGGTTTATTGGCACATACACATCACACCTTTCATTCTGATGCTCACAAGAATTAAGAGTAAGTCATCATACTACATATGAATGCCCTGCCAACTCTCCCGAAGCAATCATCATCCGATATGGATATTCTTCCACATTGTGGGGAAATTTGACCTCTGGACTTACAACAGTATTATCTAGCAGAGGGATCTCAATGTTGTTGCTACCTTTATTCTGAGACAAAATTTTGAGACCAGATGTTGAACAGAATTATCCCTAGGGTTTTGGAGTTTTTTGGAAGATAAATATGAACAGTTAATCGATTAAATTAGCAGCTCTCGCCTTTAACATTTTCCAAAATATTTAGAAAAAAGGTAACTGAAAAAGCTTTACAAAGGAAGTATTTTTCTTTCAGCCTTAAGAGGGTTTCAAAATGGAACTGTGCTTTTTATTTGTAAATAGTTACTATTTGGAAAAATCCATATACTAGACCATGTACTATGAATTTAAGCAGAAAAAAAACCAGGAGTTCTGCTTAAAAATGTATGGTACTGAATGGTGCATTAATAAAGTAGAAGACTATCCATATAAAACACGAATTACTCTGCTGCTTCCATAGCAGGCATTGCTCCTTAACTGATCTTTGCCCCCTCCTACCCCCAATCCCAGCCTCTGCTACCTTCTTATGCCTCCTCTGCCTCTTTGGCATCCTGGTCTCCTCTCCCATCCTTCTTAGTCTCAGAGCAGCTAGAGATACTTGTTATTTAGTAGGATTTCTAAAGAGATTGTCAACGTCTGCAACACTTTTTGTTGCTGAAAAAGCTGAAATTTATAGTGCTGTCTTTGGATAAATAAAAGTTATGAGCCAACAAAAGGCAGCATACCTGCACAGTTTAAAACCAAGCGGGAATGCTGGTTTCAAATTTAAATGGATTTAAAAAAAAAATCTAATCTGCAGCTGTCAGATATCATATTAAACACAAATCCGACACCAGATCCACGTTTAAAATAAGTGAACGGCAGGAGTTCGTCACAGGATGCAGAATACTTTCACAGTCAAAAATGATTTTCAACAAAAGAGTTTAAACATGGCAGAGTGGTACCCTCCTAAGAACAATAAAAACAAATCTTGTTCTCAAATTCTAGAATTATTTAGCGATTTCCCTGAAATTCCAGCTGAGCTTTTATTAATTGTCCACTTTGCTCAACAAGACTGCTCCACTGTGGTAATTGTTATTCTATACACAAATACACTGTTAAAATGGAATGACTAGTTATTTAAATGCAACAATCCTGTCAAGCAAAAGGATACGATTTGATACCGGTTAACTACTTCATTACTAGCAAATGGAAGACATTTAGCCTCAAGGCAAGCTATGAGGAAGAACATCTAAAAACTTACTGGTGATTTCATGAAAGAGAGCCCTCAGTTATTTATAAAAAGTTAATTGCATTAAGCGACCCAGAGAATCAATGTGTAATTCATTGTCAAGAGGCACAGCTATGTCTTCCCCACATTAAATCTGCCTTTCTGAATAGCCTTTTCTGTAGCTGAACTGAGCAATGGCTGTGTAACCATGTAACAGGGAGGCAGATCAGAACAATTAATCTATGTCATGGAGATATAAAATGACTGATGCTTTTTAAGAGCTCTACTGTCTTATAAACTGCAGAGGAAGCTCTCTCTGCGACTGAGCTGCATCACCTTGCTCTTATTATGGCTCAGTAGGATGCAAATAAACCACACTGTAGTGCTGCAGTTCAATTAGGACAAAACTGAATTCGTTATAATCCTGTTCCAGCATTTTTATTCATCCCTTGGAAAAACCTTAAATTTTGCCTCCCAATAAGAAAAAAAAAAAAATACTGCAGTAAATGCTTGCAGCAAGGAACTTGCTATCGCAGCAGATTAAAAAAAGTGTCTCTATTTCCATACCAACATCATCTAAGAACATAAATTACATATTTGCAATTGCCCTACATATGGTAGCATGTTATGGATATGACACTGATAATACCTCTGATGTATTATTGTGACTCTGCTCTGTATTATCAATGAGTATGAAAGGTCCTCAGGACAGGGACCATAACTTCCATATATATTTGTACAGTGCCAACACTGGAAGTTTCATATTGGGTCAGGGCAGTGATCCACCTACTCCAGTATCACATCTCTGAAAGGAGTAAGGACCAGCTACTTTAGAGAAAGAAATAGTGCAATAATCTGCACAGAGGGTAAATTTCTTTCTACCCCCCATGAATTTTAAATTTATGCCCTGAAGCATAAGATTTTAGATCCCTTCCAAAGATTATTTTTTAAAAGTCTTTGCTACTATAACTCAGGATTTAAAAAAAACTGGATGTTAAGAATAACAAGAAAATCCATTAAGCTCTAAGCCTCAATCATGTCTTGTGGCAACGAGTTCCACAAATTAGTTACACTTGTGTGAAAAGGTATTTCTTTGCATCAGTTTTAAATTTTCTGCCTTTCAGTTTAATTGAATCTCCCCTTGTTCTTGCATTATGAGAAAGGAGGAATAGAAGTGTGTATAGCATTCATTACTGTATACCTTTAGCATGTCTCCTCTTTTTTCATTTCCTCTCCAAAACACTAAGGCTTGGTCTGCACTACAGAGTTAGGTCAATGTAAGGCAGTGAAGGGTTAAAATCCATGTGCATTTTATATAACAACCTGGTATATGGATTGTGCCAGCTCTTTTCCAGACCCACAAGTCCAGAGTTTGGTCAAGGGACCAGAGGCCTAGCAAATAGTGATCAGCTAAGAGAAAGCTAGGATAAACAGATAATCTTGTTTTGCTAAAATAAGCCTAGCCAGCAAATTGCCAGGTGTTGGAGCTGAGAACTAAATAATTGTGTCTTATTCAGAGTTGCAGATTGAACAAAGAAGCCCTGTTTCGGTTGTTAGTTTCTTTTGTAGGGAGATGTTCCCACATATCCAACCTTGAGTTTATGAAAGGTTGGCACATGTCAGTATAAGATATGGCCTCCTCCCACCTCCCTTTCCCAGGGACCAATGCCCGCCTTAAAACACAAAGGAGACAATCTTTATTGCCATATACTTTCACTGTTTCTTTGTTTTAATCCCTAGGAATGTATCTGCTGGACAATCAGAGGAGCTACTCTATTCCTATGGACCCCAAATCAGAATTCAACATATATACTTTATACTAATAACATTTTATCAAAGTATTAATTAAATGTTAACTTGCTAACTTGAGACCATGGGCGGAGACATTATGTAACCTGTTAACCATTGGCTAATGTGCTATCTTGTCTTGCTAGACCTATCCCGGGGTGTGGAACTGTCTATCCCGTCACTTTCCCCCGCCCATGGAAAATCCATTGTAATCAATTGATTGACAGTGTCTCTGAGCCTAATAAGCAAGGTGACACTCCGCCAGCGCTGTGTGTAATAAACTCCTATGCTTGACCTCTACACGGTGTGGATTTATGTTCCTTCAGGCAGCTTACATCAACCTAACTCTAAGTGTCTACACTACAACATTGCTCCCGATGATGTAAGTCGCACACTACACCAACCTAATAACTCAAGAGGCTTAGTGCTAAGTCAATGTAGTTAGGGCAACGCAGTGTCTATACAGACACTGCATTACTTACATCGGCTGTTGGCGGTCAGCCTCCCTCCCTGGGCTCACAGCTGGAGCCCCACCCCGGAGCTCATAGCCTGAGCTGTCAGCCCTGGGATGGGTGGCGGGGCTCCAGCTGTCAGTACTCTACAATGCCCCACACAGTTAAGTTACGGGATGTACTCCTGGTGAGGATGTGCACCAACGACAGATGTGGCATAGTGTGGACATGAACCACTGAAGTAATTACTGTGGTGGCTACATGTTAGGTGGACCTAACTTAAGTTTACCTAATTCTGTAGTGTAGACAAGGCCTAAATCTTTTTACTCCTTTTTCATATGAAAGTTTTTCCATGCTTCATTCTGGTCATCCATATCTGAACTTCCCTCTATTACTGACATGGCCTTTTCGAGACTGGGGTAATCCAAAAAGATCATAGTATTCCAGGTGAGGGCATATCATTGCTAGAAAAGCTGTTACTCATTTAAAAAATACAAACTGGAAAATCTGTATGGGTCAGACCTATGTTTATGATGGGTTACTTTCTATGCGGTTACATGTAAAGGGATTGCTAAAGGAACCAAACAGGAAAGTTAAAACAATGACACAGATAAAGGTCCTTCAGGAAACAATGGACAAGCTAAAAGAACAGGAGTACTTGTGGCATCTTAGAGACTAACAAATTTATTAGAGCATAAGCTTTCGTGGGCTACAGCCCACTTCTTCGGATGCATATAATAAATGGACAAGCTGTTTATTTGGGAATAGCCCCCCTGGAATCAGACATGGGTTAAGACTGGTTTACTCTTCCAAAGGCTAAATCCAAGATCAAATGGAAAACACCAGATAATTAAAGGACCTTATGCCTAGAAAAGGGTGGGGCGATTGAATGAGTGGCCAGAGACTGCCCAGGAAGTGTCAATTAGAGTTGACAAGCTGGCAAGGGAACAGACACAAACTGCAGTAGGGACAGTCGGCTTCTCACAACCCAGAGGTGGCGATAACTGAGCTAGCTGAAACGTAAAAAAGCTCACAAGGAAACATTAAGGGTCACGTAAAGGGACATGTGCATGTAGACCTTTGTTTTTACCCTTTGCTCTGCATGCTTTGTGCCTTTGACTGAGAAGAGCTAAAAAAGGATCTCTCAAAACTGGGTGACTGGGCAGCAAAATGGCAGATGAAATTCAATGTTGATAAATGCAAAGTAATGCACACTGGAAAGCATAATCCCAACTATACATATAAAATGATGGGGTCTAAATTCGCTGTTGCCACTCAAGAAAGAGATCTTAGAGTCCTTGTGGATAGTTCTCTGAAACCATCCATTCAGTGTGCAGCGGCAGTCAAAAAAGCAAACAGAATGTTGGGAATCATTAAGAAAGGGATCGATAAGACAGAAAATCATATTGCCTCTACATAAATCCATGGTACCTCCAAATCTTGAATACTGCGTGCAGATGTGGTCATCCCATCTCAAAAGAGATATATTGGAATTAGAAAAGGTTCCGAAAAGGGCAGCAAAAATGATGAGGGGTATGGAACGGCTGCCATATGAGGAGAGATTAAGAAGACTGGGACTTTTCAGCTTGGAAAATAAACGAGTAAGAGGGGATTTGATAGAGGTCTATAAAATCATGACTGGTGTGGAGAAAGTAAATAAGGAAGTGTTATTTACTCCCCCTCATAACACAAGAACGAGGGGCCACAAAATAAAATTAATAGGCAGCAGGTTTAAAATAAACAAAAGGAAGTATTTCTTCACACAACACACAGTCAACTTGTAGAACTCCTTGCCAGAAGATGTTGTGAAGGCCAAGACTATAACAGGGTTCAAAAAAAGAACTAGATAAATTCATGGAGGATAGGTCCATCAATGGCTATTAGCCAGGATGGGCAGGGATGGTGTCTCTAGCTTCTGTTTGCCAGAAACTGGGAATGGGTGACAGGGGATGGATCACTTGATGATTACCTGTTCTGTTCATTCCCTCTGGGGTACCTGGCATTGGCCACTGTTGGAAGACAGAATACTGGGCTAGATGGACCTTTGGTCTGACCCAGTATGGCCGTTCTTATGGGTGAATAAGGTCAGGTCTCCACTTAAAACTGCAGCCGCGCTGTAGTGCTTCAGCAAAGACACTTCTACACCAGCGAGACGCTCTCCTGTCGGCATAGTTAACCCACCTCTACGAGAGGTGGCAGCTATGTCAACAGGAGAAGCCCTCCTGTCGACATGGTGCTATCTGAACCGGGGGTTAGGTCAGTATAACTGCATCGCTTAGGGGTATGGATTTTTCACACCCCTGAGCGATGTATTTATACCAATATAAGACCAAGAATCGCTGTGTGCCCTCTGAATGGGTATTATAGATGTCAAGCCATGAACATCTGTCTTTCCTTCATTAAACATTTAGAGCATTGGCATTAGGAGGGATTTCATTGGAACCATTTCTAGTAGGGTTCCTACAAATCGCAGTGGATAGTTGCCCAAGTAGTATGATAACTTATGATGAAATGTAAATGCTACTAACAGGAGGTGACTAGTGTTCATTCCCTGTCTCATCCTAAAAAGCTGTATGAAAGTTTTCCAAGTAGCGGTTATATACGCATTCACAGGTGTGCAAAGATGCCTTAACAACAGGTTACCATAGAGCTGATGCCAGCATAAAAATCACATTCCAAGTCAGAGGAGCTATATCTATCTTAGTTTATTTTCAGTAACTGGGATATATTTTCATACGCAAAAAACACTAGAGCATGCATCCAGTTTCTGAATTTATATATGGAAAAAAGACCCCTCCTCCCCTCACTTTAGTAACAAAAAACACTTGGCTCTTCAATATCTGGAAAAAGTGTTTTCACACCCTTTTGGTTTTAGGAAATAACCTGAGCAAAGCCTTCTCTTATTCCCTTCTTTTGATTGTATGGTTTACGGGCTTGCAGGTAGAAATTCAAAGAGCAGGCTACTCTCGCATCCCACCTCAAGGCAAACTGCACCCCTTTCTCCAATCCTCATGACCCAACAGCAAGTGATTAATGACTTATGAAAAGGCAGTGAATGTAATCTGCTTCAACAGGAAAATCA
This sequence comes from Emys orbicularis, assembly GCF_028017835.1. Lineage (NCBI taxonomy): Eukaryota > Metazoa > Chordata > Testudines > Emydidae > Emys > Emys orbicularis. The sequence continues at coordinate 88,387,781 of NC_088686.1, read as the reverse complement.
TCTGGGACAGAGACAGACAATAGTTGCATAATTTAGATTTTATCAAGATCCAAAACAGAATTTATTTTTTGTAGAACTGGGCTTCGTATCCAAGGTCTTATATCGTAATTAACTGGCTATAAACCTCAAATGAGCACTATTGCTTAGAAAAGTTGGTTCCTTAAACCAGTGGTTCTCAACCTTTTTGGGCTCAGGACCCATTCGTAAATGTTTATGGCCTGTTGCAACCCAGTAAATAGTCTGGGGGTAGAGGCCTTGGGGTGGTTTCTGATGGATCCTGTCTCCTGGGGGTGGAGGGCTGGGTCCTGCCTGCCACTCACCGCACAGTGGCAGCTCCTGCAACTCCTGTGCTACAGGGCTGGCTGGGCTCGACTCTCTGCTCTGGGCGTTGTAACCTCCAGGATTGCAGTGCATCTCAGGTTTTGCTCTGCCTCCCTGACCAGAGCAAATCTGAGAGTGGAATTGTGACCTGGCTCATGGGGTTGAAGTGCCACTCACTCAATTTTGGCCTACCCGGACTTCTGTCATCATGACAGCTGGACTAAACCTGAGTAGCACTGGGACCCCAGAGGTTACAGTGCTGGGAGCAGAGAGCCAAGCCCAGCCAGCCCCGTGGGACAGGGGCCACAGGAGCCGTCACATGACCCTTTGAAACATTCTGGCAACCCCAATTTTGGGTCCTGACTCATGGGTTGAAAAACCCTGTCTTAAACCCTCTGTCTCATCTGATGACCAAAAAAACCAACCAACCAAACAAACAAAAAGTCACCCAGGGAAGGATAAGAAATCCTCCAAAGGACTGTTTGCCTTAAACTTAGTAACTTCTACTTATTCCTTCCATATTGCTAAGCCTCCCATTTATCTTCTCTTAGACCCTAGACACTTGGAGCCACAGCCACCCACCCCACTATCTCTTCCTGGTTTGTAACTTCTGCTGCTGTCATCACCAGCTTATGAATGCCGAAGAGCAGCCTCACTTCAGTGATCCCTACTGCTGACATAAAACTGAACTCATGAGACCACGTGTTTCAAGGGACTTGTTAGTGTTCTAGAATTCTGCTTTCATGTCCGAGGCTCATGACCACGTCCTCATGAAGCTTTTGCAGGTGGAGCTATTACGGATTTCCTCAAGTCGGACCACGTACTGCTGTACCTCTGCATCAGAAGCATTTTGCAATTGCATTGTGGGGATGGAAAACAATGATCAGTTACTGGGATCTTTTATTCTCAGATAGCATGGCGGTGTAGACTAAATACTTACAGTGAGATTTTGTAAACAGACAGGCCAGGGAAGGGGTAAGAGGGTAAGCTGGTTTTATGACAACTTTATGCCTTGCCATTTCTGAGCGGCTGCAGAGGTCACTGCAGCCCAGTTGGCCCTGGACTGCTGCCTAAATTACAACACCCTGTTCCCACTTGTCCTACCTTGGGCCCACTTGCATACGCTCAGCAATGCTGCTTGGAATACCCCTGCAGCGCTATGTGCTGCAGCCCCGCCCTCTCCTACTCCAATATGCCCCCTATGTTGGAGTTTTTGACAGGGGAGCATAAACAGTCTAACACAAAGCCTGTGCCAGGGTAAATTCTCCACTAGCCAGATCTGGGGCTCTAACATCCCTTTTTCATTGCAGCAGCATAAAAGAGGCAATAGCCAGGAGAAAACCTCTTCCTTAGTGCTTGAAGTAGTAGGTTACAGAGGTTCCTGAAAAATCTTCAGAGCAGTTTTTAATGTCAGGTACTGAAAGACATGTCATAACATAATATGCAAGATATTGACAAACTTCATATTTTAATCTTAAAGAAATGAAAACCAATATAAAAAAGGCTGGGTATCAGCCGTTTCATTGGCCTGGTCCCCTTTGACCTTAAAGTTCAGGCTGCAAGGAAAACTAGATTTAAAAAGGGTGAGATATCACCACTTCGCTTATCAGTGAACAACTGCTATGGTGACAGGGTTACAACAGAGAATTTAATTGCATGGTAGATAGGCAGAATAGGAAGTAGAATCTCATTTAAGAACTTAAATCCTCCAATAACTGAATGTGGAATGTAGAAGTATTTCAGTTTAAAATCAAAGCATGAAGATATATTAATTGTGCCAAAGCCAAATTCCTACTATTTAACAAACTCGAGGAAAGAAAATTAACATTTTAAAGTTTGTTAGCTTACAAATGGCTACCTAATTATGGTGGAAACTGAGGAGGAGTAAAAAGATAATCAAGAATTTTTACAGGGTTTAGTTGCACAAGTCCTATTTCAGTTTTGCTGTGCTCAACCTTTTTGGCATTGTGGAAAAACAATAACATCAAGGTTTTATTTCCACCGCAAGGCAATATCAAGAACATAAAATAACGGCGATGTGCTGTTTTATTGCTAATGGAGTTTGTTTGCATGCAGATTTTCTGTTTCAACTTAATGCATTGTTATAGGGGAGGAGGAAAAAAAATTCAGAGAGACTCTTAAGGTTATTTTTGGAAGCATTAAATTTATTTACCATATGTCTGGCCCTAAATCAAACTCATGAACCCATGATCTTCTTTAGCAAAAATGTTTAACAGGGTGGAAAGCAGCAGATGGAAAAAATCAAGAAACAAATGCAGTTTTTCCTCCCTAACAATCCAAATAGATATAAAGTATCTGTTTTGTTTTGTTTTTTAAAAGGAATTTTCAAGCTTTCTAAGGGTGGCTATCTGAAGCCTGACTGGCATCTGTAGGGAGTTCACACAGCACCTTTGCAATGTCCTTCAAATGGAAAAAAAATGTGTGTCTTGCCAATAAAATGTCAGTTGGCTTCTCCCTCTAGTTTCTTTCATTTTGCTGCATTGTTAATTATTAAAAACAAATCCAGCATGCTGACAGCACTCTTTTACTTCATTGTTCATCACCTTCAAGACTCAGATCATGCCCAGTAGGGAAAAAATACAAAAGTTACCTTTCAGATTTAATCAGTAGCAAGGGCTTCTTTCTACAGGGTTAAAACATCACATTTCTTGGTTTACTACATAGTTCTGGCTTAAGTTGATGGATACAGACAACTCTTCACACGATTATCATTTTGACTAATATCTATTAACTTGGTCTCAAGAACTTCTGACCCATACTGAATCTTTTCCCTCTCTCATTTCCCCACAAACATAATTCTTTCCAGCCTTTCCCATCCAGGTGTGGGTTGTTGTTTTTTTAAAGCAGTCTAGTTGTATTTGGTATTATTAGCATTAACGTCAAAAAGAATACACATACATTTGTTAGCTCTAAAAGAAAAATACACAGATGTATAATTTGAGAATACAAACTGGCATGATACCAGAGGAAGGACTGAACTAGCTCATGCAGCAGAACTGAATAGTCATGCTTTGGCATAATGCAGCCTGTTAAAGTAATACGCAATAGACTCAAGCAGCCGAAAGCATTGCAGACAGCAAATCTAATAATATAACAAATGCTTTACAATCACTTCAGGCAACTCAATTAAAACAAAAAGGCGCTTTTGTGTATTTGATAATTGGAGAATGAGAATTTAATTTTTGATGCCAATTTTAACAATGTTTTACTTAGACTAAAAAAGGTGGACAAAAATAACTTGAGTTTTGGCAAACTGGTTATAAAACCTGCTTTCAGAGTCACTATAAAGTAGATGTCCCCAAACTGTGGGGTACGCTCCACTAGGGGGGACGCGGAGTAAAGTTTGGGCCAGCCCCCACAGGGCTCCGCTCCTGTCCTCACCCCTGCCCCCAGCTGTGGCCCCAGCCTCAGCCCCTTTACTCCTGTCTGCGTCTCCTTCTCTCCCTGGGAGCCACGGCCCCACTCTGGGCCCCGGAGGGTGGGGGTGGGCTGAAAAGTTTGGGGACCACTGCTATAAAGAATAACATTATTTACTTTTTTCTGTAACTGTCATAACATCTTCTCAAGCACCCTTACCAAATAAAATATGGAAAGCAAGTGTCACCAAGGGTACATAGTTTATAATTTAGAACAAATAGGTAATAAGTATGTCTATCTTCCCACTGGCTGCAGAATTTTGAACCACTCACTGAACCAAAAGGAAGAAATAGAACTCAACACTAATATTAAGTCTTTAACCATCTTCCTAGAGCAGAAGCAGGCAAACTTTTTGGCCTGAGGGACACATCGAGTTTCTAAAATTGTATGGAGGGCCGGTTAGGGGAGGCTGTGCCTCCCCAAACAGCCAGGCATGGCCCAGCCTCCGACCCCTATCCGACCCCCCCGGCTTCTCGCCCCCTGACAGCACCCCCTAGGACTCCTGCCCCATCCAACCCCCCCTGTTCCTTGTCCCCTGATGGCCCCCCCCCCAGACTCCTGCCCCATCCATCCCTCCCTGTCCCCTGACCACCCCCAGACACCCCACCCCTGACTGCCCCCTGCTGCCCCATCCAACCCCTCTTCTCATTCGTGACTGTCCCTCCCACCCCGCTGGGACCCCTGCCCCATCCAACCACCCCTTCTCCCTGACTACCCCCGGAACCTCTGCCCGCTTCCCTGCCGCCCCCATCCAATCCCCCCCTCCTTCCTGACTGCCCCCCCAGGACACCTACTCCCATTCAACCCCCGTTCCCCACTCTGACCGCCCCGCCCCCATCCACACCCTCGTCCTGCAAACATACTGAGCACCTGCATTATGATTTTTGCCTTTAGAACACTGCACAGACACACACAAAGTAACTAAGTAGTAGAATGAGTCCTTGTGCTTGAACAATAGTATTAAGTAGGATTGCTGATTACTGCAAAGCATGTGTTTACCTGAAGCAGGTACTACTGCACTGAGGATGCAGGGGGGAAAATGGTGCCCAGCTAGGGAAATCCTCCCACCTGTGGAGACCTTCCTCTGGGACACTAGGACCTATGTGGCCTTTGGGAAAGAAACTGGAGGGAGGAGCCAAACAGAGACTGAAGCAAGCAGGAGCAGATGCAGAAGCATTTTAGGCAACGGACACTAATGCCTGGAATTGATTGTCTGTTTGCTCCAATCCCTTGTTGGCCTCCTCCCTCAAACTCTTCACTTCAGTCTCACCTCACACCTGCTGTCATGCCTTACGCTGCTTTCTCACCATGCTCTTCTTTCTGGACTGTCCCTTCCCTTGTCTTTCTGTTTAGACTATTACCTAACTAAACATAATTCCCAAAGTCACAGAACAAAACGGTTGCAGTCATCGCATATTCACTCTTCTTGTGGTGTTATATTCCTTTTTTTCCCCACTCTATAGCTGTCTGGTGTGGAGCAGGGAACACCTATTACTCTGCTTTTATATAGTGACTAGCACATTCTTGATCCCATTCTAGGCACTACTAGTATACAAATAGTCTTCATGATGACTGAATGTGAGGGGATAAGCATTTTTAATTCACAAGATGGTGATGACAACTTCAGTTACAAACTTATAGCTCAGTAAAAATTATTTTTGTCTACTTTGGCTGTAAAGCTCTAATAAAGATTGATGCTACCAAACACAAGAGGGAGAAGTTTGTCCCAGTGGACTAGGCATAAGAAGAGCAGCCAGGAGTTCCTGAATCCTAATTCTAGATCTGCCTCAGATTAATATTGTGCCTTTAGGCAATTCACTTGTGCCTCAGTTCCCCCCTCCGTAAAGTGGGGGGTAATATTAAACTACTTAGCCACAGATGTTTTTCAACATTAATATCTGTACAATGCTTTAAGATATACCAAAATACTACTTTAATATTTTCATTAGCACTATTTAATTTCAATGTTCTCAGATGAAATCTTACATTAGAGTTTTGTTTCATCCCGATGGATAGCAAGAGATGCTGGGCTAGATCCACAAAAGGACTTAGGCATTGCGACACTCATCATTTCAACTCCACAGTATTAATTTAAGAGCAAGAGCAACAGCAAAACATGTAGTCATTGATCTGATATATTAATTTAAGCATACTTTTGCACTGGCATTCAATAAAACTATACATAATTTGACAAATAGGGAATTTAAACAACTGGGTACAACTGTCACATTTTAAAAAACATTTGTAAGATTGATAAATACCCAACAAAAAATACCGCAATAAACTAGTTTTATATTACTCGGCCACAGAAAAGAAAAACAATCTATATCCATTGTAAATGGGCAATTTTTAAAAAAACAATGCCAGACTATAGTTATGGAAGCAAAATAAAAACATAAATAGGATGCATTTTCTAGTTCCCTGGTTAATTGTAAAATGGAACTTCCAAATCATCATTGTCAAAAACTGGTATCACCATTAAAAACGTTTTCAGATACAATTTAACAGTGACCTGTAACATATAGCACTGTCACATCAAAAGCTATATTACATTGAAAATAAAAGAAAATAAAAAAGCATACCTGTTTTTACAGAAATAGGGTTCTCCAGAAGAAACACTGTTTGTTTCCAGTGTGTTTTGGTACACTGGGGACCCGTCGAGAACATGACCTGAATTGACAGAGTTCAAAAATCTGATGAAGTACAACATTTTTAATATCATGCTACATTAATCTATTACACAAAACACACTTCAAATGCTTGCAACAGCAAAATAGGCTTGCTCTCAAACACCTTGAGGCGACAAACTGAAGAAGTACAATACATTTGACATAATTAATTTTTAACATACAATCCCCAGTACTCACACTGTTGTGGCAGTTCTTCTCAAAAAATATATCGAAGTAGCCAGCAACCGCCTATAATAAAAGGAAAAAACAAATATGAACAGGGAATATTAAGTACAATAATAGAGACACCCATTATTCTGTACATATTCTATGAGCAAAATATGCTTTGTTGAAGCAGCAAAGGTAACTTCTTCCATTACATAGATCATTTCCATTTTTCTTCAGGGGTAATTCAGGAAATTCAGATATTCACACTATTTGAGTTTTACTGGAAAGCCTATAATACAGAATAGATGGAGACAATTCTTGAATTAATTCATAGACTTATATTTCTAATGCTTCCAAGCATGCCATAAACTTTGTTTTACAACTGAAGTGAAGTCTGTACTTTCAGGAAAAAACAGATATATTATTGACAGACACTCTCTTAAGCAAGACTCCATTTGAAAGTCAAAAGATTAGACTTCTACATTGCATTATACTGCAGCTTTTAATCACAACCTTTCACTTAAAAATGAACACTCTGGCGCAATCGTAGCTATTTAATATTACAACAGTTATTTCTTTAGGTACACACACAAATGGGTAAATCCAGCTCTCTCTTCTGTGGCTGCTATAACATGCACCTAGGGTACAATTATACACATAAAGAGGGGCTGTGGATGGGGGCTTCCTCTCTCCCCCTGAATGACATGGAGCCTATTCTACACAAACTCCCTGTGCATGGAGGGCAGGGAAGAGCCAGTACAGGGACCCTCATGTCCTCTATCACAGTGGTTCTCAAACTTGTGCCACCGTTTGTTCAGGGAAAGCCTCTGGCGGGCCGGGCCAGGCTGGTTTGTTTACCTGCCGCGTCCGCAGGTTCAGCCACTGGCCACGGTTCGCTGCTCCAGGCCAATAGGGACTGCGGGAAGCGGCGTGGGCCAAGGGACGTGCCGACTGCCCTTCCTGCAGACCCCATTGGCCAGTGGGAGCCGCGATCGGCTAAACCTGCGGACGCGGCAGGTAAACAAACCGGCCTGGCCCACCAGGAGCTTTTCCTGAACAAGCGACGGCCCAAGTTGGAGAACCACTGCTCTATCACATACAGAGGTAAGGAAAAGGAGTTTCTGAAGTGTCCCACATGGACTACTTCAGCAGCTAGTGTCTATGCAGTGGCTCCACAACTGCTCACTGTACCCCAGCGGGAAGGATACCATAAAACTCCCCTCCTCCCTCTCAAGACTCCAGAGAGCCCATTGCCTTCCTGGTACATAGCTCAGACCTTGGATTTATACCTGTGACAGGATATACCAGACCCTCTGATGCCCCCTGCTGGAGGCCTCATGGCCCTCCCCAAAAAAGGGCAGTGGAGAGGGTCCTTGAAGCTGCCTAGAGTGGCTGCGTGGGACACAGCCAATCAGGGCCCAGCAGCCTAGTATAAGAAGAGCTGCTGGGCCAGAAGGAGTTCAGTTCCTTGCTAAGTGTGGATGGTGTGTGGCTGGCTGACAGAGCTACAGAACCCCGGACAAGGCAGCACTGACAGAAGCTGGGGAGAGCGGGAAGGAGCCTGAGCTGGTTGCTGGGACTCCATTAGGCCAAGGCTCTGAGGTAAGGGTGAAGATGGCATGGGGCTGTGGGGAAGTGGCCCAGGGAATTAGAGAAGTCACGTGACATAGTTAAAGGGATACAGCAGACAGCTGCTATCTACAGAGTCCCCGAGCCAGGGTCCCTCCTACCCCCCACTAGGGGGGGAAGTGGCCTGGACATTGAGGCACCCCAGAGGAGGAACTGAACTATAATGGCCCAGCTGGAGAGATGTAGCTAGGAAACCCAAGAGGGTGAAGACATTGTCTCCAGGAAGGGAGCACTGGGGCATTGCTCTATCCCAGAGCAGGGACAATCAGAGAGAGTGTGCAAGCATATGCACTCAGCCAATGGGGAGGTCACGAGAGGCGAGTGCACCGCGATACAATACCCAATTAAAAAAAACTACATAAAGATTTGACCTTAAAGGAGGACTTTCCACAGGAAAAGAATAAAGAACATTTACACCGAAAGGAGCTTAATATACCAGTAATTTTTTTTTCTTAATTTTTTAGTGTCCTGCTTTCACAGAGGAAAAAGAGTTCTTGAGACGCCTCAGTGATCCAAAGAGAAAAGTAATGAAAAAAACAATCTCAATAAAGAGGAGGCTGCTAAAAAATGATGGACAATGCAATGCACCTCCCTCCTCCCAACCTTGTTTCCTATCATCTTCTATTAAGAAAGTACTGTAAAAATGCTTGACAAATGTGTCCTTAAGGCGGGCTATGGATATGCAGTCCAAAAGTCAGCCTCAGAAACGAGATGCTGAGACCTATAAAGAGTCCATGCTCTATTGTGTAAGATTGTCGGGCTGGCAGCTGGGGAATCTTCACCCACTAGGATATCAAATAGGGATTTCCCTCAGGTCTCTTCTGGTACATTCAATCAGGACTCCACATGAAGGCTAGTTCATTGTTTCAAATCACATTCCTCCCTAGTGCAACTGACTTGCTTTTGTTAGAAATATTTGTGTCTGAAAGAAGTTTCCTACTCACAGCCCAGCATTTTACCTTTTACTTAATGTCTAGTTAGAATACCAGTCTCTTGCTACGGAAGTGATTATGTAAATCATAAATTAAGCATTATGCTTTCAGTACTGACTCAAAGAAATGGGCTGTGTGGAAGAAAACACTTAAGTATCTTCCAGAAGACAAAATATGTGACTGGTAAATGGGTATCATGGATATGAAATATTTCATCACTGCGCAATCTCATGTTTCCCCTCTCCAGCCTAAAACTTGAATAGACCAGGTAATAAATGGAGAATATGGCATCTCTTAAGATGGATCCATCTACATATAGCCATCTTGTTTGATTTTTAACTAATGGCAGTTTGAAAATTCTTGGAGAGCTTTAAGCTCCAATTTGGAGCAATATTCCTCTTGGCAAAGAAACCATACCAAGGAGACACACTGTCAATGACTCTCTTGAGGAGGTATAAATGCCAGCCTCTCAAAGCAGTGATTGTTCAGTTCCTCGAGGGCCATCACTCCATGTTGAGAATCCCAGCTAAATTATATACTGGTTTCTAATTTATTTTTTCCTTGGAAGATCCACAATGTTTTGTCAAGGCCTGGAGTTCTCAGATTATCTTGACCGCTGTCAAACTGCTCTTGTTAATCCACAATCTCTTGAGAATGGACAAAGGTCTACTGAATCATGCAAATTCTTTCTGGCTACTAGACTGATACTACTGATGATGAGGTATTGTTGACATGCCTGCAGAAAGGGACAGGGATATAGCACTATCATTTTCTCTGAGGTGTTATTCATTTCTCCTGAAGCCTCACAATATAGAGGCTTCTATTATCAATCTTGTTCAGTGTCCCTTTAAATACTGTGAACAAATGACCTTTGCTCCCTTTAAGTGCGCATAAACTTATATTAACATAACCAAACTGACAAAAGGAACACACCAGAAAAAAATCCAAGTTGAGTCGCAAACATTCTGCCATATATTTCACTTTATAGCAGTCTCGGATGATGACCCAGCATGATGTTCATTTTAAGAACATTTTCGCTGCAGATTTGAAAAAACATGCAAAGAAGGTACCAGTGTGAGATTTCTAAAGATAGCTACAACACTTGATCCAACATTTAAGAATCTGAAGTGCCTTTCAAAATCTTAGAGGGACGGGGTGTGGAGCATGCTTTCAGCAGTCTTAAAAGAGCAACACTCCGATGAGGAAACTACAAAACCTGAACCACCAAAAAAGAAAAATCAACCTTCTGCTGGTGACCTCTGACTCAGATGATGAAAATGAACATGTGTCGGTCCACACTGCTTTGGATCGTTATCGAGCAGAATCCGTCATCAGCATGGACGCATGTCCTCTGGAATGGTGGCTGAAGCATGAAGGGACATATGAATCTTTAATACATCTGGCACGAAAATATCTTGTTGTAATTGAAATCAATATACTTGAAAATGTAAAAAACATCCAAAATATTTAAATAAATGGCATTCTATTATTGTTTAACAGTGCAATTAATTGCAATTAATTTTTTTAATCGCTTGACAACTCTAATTTCTGTCAATCCCAGGTTTAATAACAGATTGTTTTTAGAAAAATACTGTCAACTGGCCAGATTAGCCAGTGACTATGAGAATCATCTACCTATGAAGTTTGTTTTCTCAAAGTGGGACACATCTTTTTCCTTTTAGGAAGTCTTCATTGAATAGAATTTAATACATTTTAAAAGATTAATAAATCAAAACATATTAGCATATTAACACATGTTAAATATGCCAAGAGAAACAGTATGAATTGTGAAGCGAGTTTTCATAATAACCTTCTGTTGAGACTACAAAATCATTGATTTAGGAAGCATATGTTGACTGCCATGAAGCAAGACTCAACATGACCGGCAGTATAATTGATTTTTGACACTCAAACAGAAGTTACCCAAATAGGATTAGGGAGAGACTACAGTTGCTTAGTTGAGTCCATAAACGAAGACCAATAACACAGTGGTTAGATACTCCTTATACTCTAACACTTAGCTATGTTTTCCCACTTTGATTTCCTGTTTTCATGCTTTCCTTCACCAGTGAGCCATACACACAGTAACATTCAGAACTATGTTTTCCTCTTTTTATTACTTATGCAATAAAATCACTGACTCACTAAACTCAGTTAATATAACTAATTCCTTTTAATTCTGAAAGCTACATTACTGAAATCATGCCAAGACTACAAAATCATTCAATGGAGTAGACTCCCAACTGGAATGTAAGTGTTAGTTACTGAAAACACTATTTAACATTTTAACACTGATTTAAATGAACAGTGAACAAGAACTTCCTGTACTTATAACATGTTCTCAGACTGACATTTAACCTCCTGTCTACAGGCCATAAAATAAAGGTATTTACTGAGATATTCATAAAAGGATCAAAACACAAAGCCTACTCTTAAAATCTATTTACTTGATAGAATATACGTTGCTAAATGTTCAAACATTTTAGGCGACCCTTCAAAACAATTAAGTACAAACTTGCAAAGATCAAAATCCTCCTTATGAACGATGATGTAACTATTAAAATTAAGTTTTAAAACCAAACGCATTGTTCCAACCTTAGCAGCATATATGCCAAGTTTTCTTGTTTATAAAAAAATAAAATATAATACTCATTTTCTCAGGCTCTTTCCAGAATGGTTTTCCCTCCCACAATATATTTCTAAGAACTTTAAAGACCCCTCTCCCTCAAAACATACAACTTTCTGTGCTGTAACATAAATACTGAAGGCCTGTTGTGTTCTATTGAGAATTACAGTCACAAATAAATCAGTGTAATTATCTGTTTCCCAAAGCATTTCCCCATCTTATTAGCAGGTAAAATAATGACTTCATCCAACATACACCAAATCAGAATTAGGCGTTGGCCCCAAAACAGCTATGGGAAACAAACCAACATTATCCTAATTTTATGTATATAATTTTCATCTAGAAGTTATCAGTCACTAGTAGGAGTTGACAGATTCTGTAACCCATGGCAGCAATGTTATTTAACCTTACGTGCCAGATATCTGGAAAAAACAAGAGGATTAGAGATGTAGGTTAGGATTCTCATCTGCAGTATTTGTATCAAAGTGTGGTTACATACAGGAGATTGGACATGTAAAACTGGCACCTTCGAATTCAACTATCTGCTTACAGTTTATTTCCAAGTCAAACCTGCTCCATTTTCTTGACAGAGGGCCAAGTTGTGTGCAGTTCCTACTGACTTTGATGGAAAGCTACCTGGATGACAGAAATAGGTTTCTGATCCCATGTTGAGTCTTTAGTGCTGGCAGATAGGGGGCGCACTTGTCACTAAGCAGATTTTACATGAAAACTATTAATGCCCCAATTCTCTGCTCAATGCCAAGCATGAAGTAGCTGAGCATTGGGCAGATGACAGAAAGGATAAGTGTGATGGACACATCATCTTGGCAAGCCGGCAGAGCTACTTCAGAGGCTCAGCCCAATAACAAACAGCAACTGCTGGACACGGGAGGAGCAGCAGATCTTCTGACCGTCCTTCCCACTCATACTCAATCACCCCATTCAGGTTGCCACAGGGTCAGTCTTCAACAGAGCTGCTGCCAGGGGCTTTATGGCAGCAGAAGCAGAATTTGTGCCAAAGAAGATAAATATAGTAATCCACAAATCACTGTTTACTGTTCATTTTCTCGCTCTTTGTTTTAAAAACAGTGTTCACCTGTTTATAGTTAGTCTCTGAACTGACTATCTAACAAGGTTGGGAAAAAGCTGAGGTAATCAAACAGCAACAGTCCTCCACACTTTTGTCAAATATTTCTAGCTAATTTCTTCTGTTGCAATTTCACTACCTCGTTACTTCACCTTTGACAGCCCATCTATAGTTCCCTTGAAGACTAATCACCATGAACCTTAGCATTTCTCTGGAAGAGGCATTCCAGTATTAGTCTCTGAACAACACACACTAGGAAACTGAAAACAATGACTTCTAGACTGGTAATAAATAACTGAAGCTGTAGCCTGCCATGAGTTTTGGAAGGATTCTATATGTTAGGAAACACAGCAGCTAGATTATTCTGCTTCTTGTTCTCCATAAATATCTTGTCAGGAGAAACAAATGCTACAAAAAAGATTAAAGCCATCTCAAAGCTAAAGCAGCTAGGTTAATTAAGAAGCAAAGTAATATTCATAACTGACTTCTATTGCTTAGACTGCCAAAATAGCATTCCACCGCAGTCAGCATCATTTCAACCAGCTATATGAAAGTAAAAGTGAAGCCTCCTCAAATGGTAAATGTAATAGCTAATCTATAAACAAAACAGATAATTTATGCACAGAATACGATCACTGCAACACAACATAGCCAGGATAGTTCTAAATCTGTAAATAACTTGTATTTATAAAAACAGGTATTAGCGTCCTAAACACTGCTCAATTTGGAGATGCAGCTTCAGAAAGAGATCATAATCTGTACCCTTCCAGCACAAAATTACAAGAACAAATATTTGTCACAAACTACAGATATTTTAATGAATTGCCATAGGGAGAGTAGGTAGTTTTCACTCAAATAATGCATGTAAAATGTAAAGTCACCACAAATAGTAAGATACAAAAAAGCAAACACATGGCATATGTTGCAGCAATTAAATACCCAATGCATAGTTCTTTTTACATTTAGTCTTATTTTATGACTAGTGAGCGGAAATGAAAACAACTGGATTTTGATTCAAATATATTATAAAAAGTCTTTTTGTAAAGAAAATTGCTTTGTAAACATACAGAATCTCATCTGATCTAAACAAATAAGACTGCTTGAGACCCCATGAGAAGTGGTAAAGACAACCTTACCAATTCACTTAAGGAACAAGGAAATTAAAAATTATCATCATCACTATCACCTGCAGGGAGTAATTTATCATTTTTGCTCATCACTGGTATCATGTTCCAACAGCGTGTGGCTATAGCAGATACAATTAGGCAGCTGGCCACAGAAGTAGGAGGATAATGTGCTTTTGATGGAGTTTATCCAAGCATGGAGATGGAATGCTTGTAATCCATGCAGTAGAGAAAGTTACTACACATCCGTGTCTCAGAAATACAACAGCTATTTTAAAAACTATTTCTGTAAAAAAGAATACAGAACCTTGAGATGCCCTATTTTATAGTCTTCTTGGCACAAACTGATTATGAAGATAAGTCATTTTTAATATTATGCTATAGCAATGCATAAGTTACCGAATTTAAAACAAAGAAAGTGTATTCTAGAATGTGTTTGACTCTGATACACACTACAGAAGGCTTGGGTTTCCAACCTGAGTCTGAAGATATTCAAAACTATGATTATGGTTCAAATTAACACATGTATTCAAATACCTCTTATTGTAACTGGCAAATGAGTTCTCAAGTGCAGAAACTGACATTGCTCAAAATTCTAAATTTTTTATAAATACAACTATCCTTCAACTAAAATTACTTTAATCAAAATTAACTGAATTTGTATTTTAAATCACTGAGATTTTAGTATGTCAATAATATCATCTTATTCATTTTACCGCTGTCCATCCCCTTTCAACAAAAATGCATACCCTGCTCTTTGACAACTTCTCCTGGGAGTAATGAACAGACACTGCCATTTTCCTCCCATGGGATATTGCCATTCAGCCAGGAAAGAACCAAACAACCTTTATAGGATCATGGGGGAAAGCATTCAAACAAAAGAGAAAGTTCATCAATTGATCTCTGAGCGTAGCAAACCATTATATTTTAATCTCAAAACTTGCATACAATTAATAGCAAACTCTGAACTTTCAAATAAAATTAATGGCATATTTTCCTAACAGAATCTATTGACTGATTTCAGCCAGATGTCTCATTAAAATCTGCAATGACAAACTTAGTTCTCTAACAGGAAAGATGTGCTTTTTAAGATAATTAGATTTTTTTTTTTTTAAAGCAGATTAATTTTGTGAGGTTGAAAATAGGTCGATCTGCACCAAAAGCACTTAGAACTGATTCATTATGATCAGCTTGAGACTGTTTCGTGCTCTCAGAGAATTTTCAGAGGGTTTGAGAGCAGAATTTAAAATCAAGGTGATGCCAAGAAAGGAGAAGCTTAATCCTATAAGAGATTTAATTGGAGGAACTGATTGAAAGAGAAAACTGTGCCAGAGTAGAGGCTTGAAAATTTATGCTTTCAAAGAGCTTTGAAGATGAAGATCCAGATATATCTAATATTAAATAATAAGCTTATAGTCAATTTTAAACACTTAGACTTAACCTTCACATATTTCCCAAGTCAAATGAAAAACACTTCCCAAAAACTCTGCAAAATTGTGTTTAATTGTTCGAACAATTGAAGAATTATATTAAGAAATATGACCATTTAAAGAAACCAAGTCAGTTCTTTTTCCATGGATGATATAGGATAAATAAATTTAAAAAGTCACAGGATCAGTTGGAGTAGTGCTGATTCATAAACACTGCAGAGGCACATTAAACAGGGTGACATTAAGGGTATGTCTACACTGCATTGTAAGCCCAGAGTTCAAACTCAAGCTCAAACCTACCTTCGCTTCCATCTCCACATAAAGCATGCTAACCCAAGGCTCAGAACTAGAGTCCCAGGATCCCATGGGGATGGACGGTCCAAGCCTGAGTCAAGTTGGAACCTAGCATTCAAGCTCTATTGCTTTGCAGTGTAGATGCAGCCCCACTGAACCCATGCTCTGGGAGTCTGTCAAAAGTATTCCACAATCTCGTGGGCTGGCTTTCTTTGTTCTCTGGACAGTCAAGTTTTCCCACACCACACCACGAACAAAAACCTAAAGCGGCCACATTTTGGGAGGACGCTAGAAAGTCTGGGATATGGATGGTTGGACTCGGACCTACATAACTCAGTGTTGATGCTGTAGCCCCAGTTTGGAACCCTGGGTTCAACAATTCCTAACCTGGGGTTACAAATGAGTGTAGACGCTCAAGCCCTAGAGTAACAAATCCAGGGTCTGCTAACTTGAGTTCTACTAACCCTAGGCTTTAGCGGGGAGGATCCCTGACCCCAGGCTCTAGCCCAAGCTTTGACAGCTACACTGCAGTTTTATAGCTCTGCAGCTTGAGTCCCAGGAGCTCAAGTCAGCTAACACAGGTGTTTAATTGCAATTGAGATATTCCCTAAATCTCTCCGTTAATCTGCATTACTTAACTATCTGAAATATCTTACTAACTTTTTATTTCCACCTTATAATTTTAATGTTATTGAAATCTTCTCCACCTATGTAATAGTTTAAGTGCCCTCCTCCTATCCCCCAAATAAATGAAGTTAATCACAGTTTCAGCAATGTTACATTTAATAATGTGTTACTTTTCTGGCATCTATTTCAGTTTTGTCTTCACAGATCACTGTCCCCATTGCCCAACTTCAGTGTTTCTCTCATGGCCCAGTCAGCTCCATTACATTTAATACAAAATATCCACATGTACTGCATTTAGTTGCTTTTATAAGATACTCATAAAATAAACACTGGTGTGCCAGTTTTGCTGACAGAAATTGATGAAGTGCTGGGCTCTTGGGAGCAAGGGACTGTGGAGTAAAATGGTAACTTCTAGAAGGAAGGATGGATCAATCCTCTAGAATATACCTGAAATCAGACTTCAGTAACACTTGCAACGGAGGAAGTGCAAGACTGATGATATTTCGATTGACATACCAGTCAACTAAAGGCAACATGGCCTGATTTAAAAGCACCAAGTGGAAAGCTGTGATTTAAATCATCAATTTTAATCAACTTCTCCATTTGTACTTCAGTTATTTTCTCAAGAAAGGCACACTCTCATTGGCTGATATCTCACTAAAATATGTTGATTTACAACTAAATAGAGCCTTTACAATAGATTTGGTATATTTTGTGCTACCTAGGAAGACAGATTTATTTAAGCAACTATATAGCTTAATATTTTCAGATTCTTATAAACTGTACATTTTTAGTATGCTAGAGAATGGTGAATGATACATTGATATATTTACTAGATAATTAACTTCTTGCTCATGATTTGTGTCAAGCTGCATTAGGATAAGTGGAATTTAATTAAACACAAAACAGCATAAAACATTTATTTTTATTAAACAAAACAACCTTAAATGTTTTGGATAGATAAACTTCTCTTAAAATATGTTTCCCATTTATAACTAAATGATTTATTAAAACAGAGGGATTAATTGTAGGCAGCAAATTAAACTGGTATTTAAGGTCAGCCTGGGAAAAAATTTCAAATATGCCTAATTTAAAGAGACTGGATTTTAAATTCCTGGTCTACACTTCAAAATAACTTCAGTATAACTACATCGCTCAGGGTGTGAATAATCCACTCCTCTGAGCAATGCAGCAATATTGACTTAAGCGCCAGTGTATTGGTGGGAGAGCTTCTCCGGTCAACATAGCTACAGCCGTTCATGGAGGTGGAGTTAAGTCAATGGGAGAGCTTTCTCCCATCACCTTAGAGCATCTTCACCAGACGCGCTACAGCGTACAGCTGCACCAATGTAAATTTCTAGTGTATATCTGCCCCACATCTCTTGAACATGATAGTCTCTTAAGTTACTTAGGCTGACCTATCGTGCTATATTGATAAAGCCTGACCTCAAAAGTTAGATTCCCCACCCCGTAATTCTCTTTATATAGAAACTCAGCCTTTGATGCCAAGTTTTTGATAGAGGATTCAGCATGAATTTATCATATTTATTTAATTAATAAATAAATTGGGGAATGGGCCACCAAAATACCCAGAGAGAAGCTGCTTCAATACAGAAATAAAACCCCCTCCAACTGCACACTCCTAGTTGTCACCTACCACCGCACACTGGAACCAATACAGAGTATCAAACACCTACAATTCATATGCAATGGGGACCCCATCCAGGAAAGATTTCTATCAGAACCGCCACTTCTGGACTCCAAACTATGTCCTAATCTCTCCAAGATCAGCAGCAAGCTCCTCACAGACTAGGACACAGTACCTCAAAGTAGCACAGAACCCTATCAGGATAACAGATGCAAAATCAGCAGACATCTCCACTGCCACAATGATCAACACCCCCCTGCCCCCCCAAACACACTTTTCAAGATCCATGGGTCCAACACATGCCTATATCAGCATGTGGTAGTGCACAGAGTGAGGTACAAGTGCCCCAATAGCAGCTGTGTGTGTGAAACCAGACAATCACTATGCTCATGAATGAACACACACAGGAAAATGAAAAAAGACGAACACCCACCACATCTGTGGGAGAACACTCTTCACAAAGCGATCTCTCTATATCTGAACTATCAGTTCTCATCCTCAAAGGAAACCTGCAGAACACTTTCAAAAAATGAGCCATTGTGATAGACTGTACCCCTGTATTCACCCTTTGCACACTATTGTAATAATCTTTGTACAAAGTATGCCTTTTGAGGGATCATTTGAAAACTCAATTTGCTGGTCATTATTGTTCTGGTAAAATATGTGTAGCAACACTGTATCTAAATGTGACGTTATTGACATGGACTGTGACCGTATAGATCATTGTTGCAACCAAGGTCCTATAGTTGCACCAAATCTTGTACAAAGGAAGTCAAGTAAGGTGTCTATGGAAAGGTTGTAATTTGCTGGTTATGATTATGCTGTCCGTATATGTGTATCATTTTTGTATTTTAAGTTACGAATATTGGCTATGTACTTGTATCTCAATGTGTTTGATGCTACTTAAAATCAATGAAGCATTTGGTCAGCTTCTTGAGAAAGGACTATTCTCAAGAAGTAAATGTCCAATCAAGAAACACTTAACTGACAATGGACTTTGGGAGATGCCAATCCACATCTGAGCTTTTCTGGGAACGTTCAAATTACCATGTAAACAATGGCATCGGCCTGCAAAAATCTGAATCATTCATGGACATGTGATTTGTCCAGGTGGCTACAAACTCCATCTTGTTGCTGTGATTTTGCACAGAAGAACAAAGGAATTTCCGCCCACAAGAGAGAATATAAAAGGCCTTGGAAGCCTCTCCATTTTGTCTTCAGCTGGCTCAAGAGATGGCCTCTCCATCCTAAAGAGATGCCTGAAAGAAACTGGAACAAAGGACTGTAACTACAAGGATGTGAGCGATTGCTGGACCCAGGCCATAAACCACAACGTTGGTCTGAAGAGGACTGGGTCCAGACTAGGAAGGAGTTTAGTCTGTGAAAGAAGCTTATTAGGACATCTCTGAGGGTGAGATTTACACCTGTATTCAGTTTCCTACTGTATTAGGCTTAGACTTGCGTGTTTTGTTTTATTTTGCTTGGTAACTTACTTTGTTGTGTCTGTTATTACTTGGAACCACTTAAATCCTACTTTTTATACTGAATAAAATCACTTTTGCTTATTAATTAACCCAGAGTAAGTAATTAACACCTGGGGGAGCAAGCAGCTATGCATATCTCTCTATCAGTGTTACAGAGGATGGACAATTTATGAGTTTACCCAGTATAAGCTATACAGAGTAAAACAGATTCACTGGGGATTTAGGCTCCCAGAAAGACTGAATACTGGGTTCTGGGAAAGTCCCTGTTAACTGAGAAGCCCCTGGGGTAAGTGAATCTTAGTTTCTGTAAACTGCAGGGGGGCTTGGCCCAACCTCTTTGTCTGTGCTGTTGCCAACTGGTGTATCCAGCTCAGCAAGACGGGAGTGGAGGGAAGCCTTCTCTGGGAGGGGGGTTAGTCCTCAGTGGTATCCCAAAACATCTAGTGACAGTCTTGAGGGAGTCTCTGTGACCAAACCCGTCACAGTAACGTTATAAGATTCCACTGTATGATGTTACTAAAACATGTTCCAGGTCTGGGGAGTGGCCAAACCAGTTCCTCAAGCCGGGTGTAAACAAGGTCAATAGGCCATTACCTGCTAAGTGGTTATTGAATGGCAGGAAGAAAAGTCTGCCTGGTGCCATGCTCCCAGCTGGAAATGGTTCTCAAACAGAGGACAGGACTATGTTAAGAAGCGGCAGACACCCCAATGGACCCCCACCCCGCTTCTCTCTCTGTCCATCAATTCACTGAACCAGAAGGAACAAAGGAAGCAGCCATTACACAGAAGAAGAGGTCCTGGCCTAAGGAGTTTGGCCAGTAAGAGTGTTAAGAGCATGTGGTGAGAAAAACTCAAGTAAAGTTAGGCACTAGTGGCTTTTTATCTTTGTCTTGTAACCATTTCTGACTTTTATTCAGCATTACTTGTATTCACTTAAAATCTCTTTGCAGTTAATAAAACAAGTTTATCTAAACCAGTGTCTTTGAATAGAAACGTTTGGGAAACTCTGTTTGAGATAAGATTTGCGCATATTATTGCTATTAATAAAAATGATGGACTTTATATAAGCTTGTATTATCCGGGAAAGGGCTAGGCAGTACAAGACATACATTTCTGGGGGGAAATCTGGGACTGGGAGTGTTTTGGGGTTCCCCTGCAATGTAATTCAGGCTAGTGAGAGCTTAGGTGTGACTGGCAGGCTATAAGTGCACCCGGACATAGCTGTGAGTAACTTACGTGCTGCAGGCTGTTTGTGAGCAGCCCTGACGGGAGGCTACAGTAGCAAAACAGTGGAAAGGGCACCCCAGGCTAGAGGGCAGAGGTGGCACAGCTACTCACTAGTCTAGATTGTACCATGTCACAGCCATAACTTTGCCAGACACTAAAAATCATGGACTGAATAGAGACACTGGATTTATGGCTTATTACAACTATCTATAACCCATTAACACTCCACCCACAACTACTTCCCCCTCCTCTCCTTTCCTCCCTATGACTGGAGGCCTGTTAACAGGCCACCTCACCTTGCATAGTCCTTTGAAATGTGTGTTTACTTATGCTCAACAATCTCTTCCATCTAGTATTTAGCTGTGACACTGAGTAAGTTTCCCAGACCTGAAGAAGAGTTCTGTTTAAGCTCAAAAGCTTGTCTCTCTCACCAACACAAGTTGATCCAATAAAAGATATTACCTCACCCACCTTGTTTCTCTAATATCCTTGGACCGACACAGTTACAACAACACTGCATACAACAAAGTACAGTGTCATTTTTATGTTAAAGAACAAGAAAGTCAGAGCAGGTACGTACATCATTCTCTTTTATCGGGTACAAAAAAAGCTTTTCTTCCTAGAGTGTAAAATATAAAATAGCATATTAAAAAAGTAGAAGCAGATGCATTCAAGGGAAGTCTTGTAATGCTGTTTTCAAAGCACAAAACTGTACCTCAAAAATTCCCAATACAAATAATGGACTTTTATTGTTCATTTACTGCAAGGTTAGGCAGCCTGATATGACAGATGGACTGTCAGCCTCTAACTAAACCTCCACGCTCCATCATAAAAGGAGTGGAAATTCTACTCATAAAATGTCAATAATCCGACATGATTAAGTGCAAAATACTTGAGAATTCTACTTGTTTTTTTAAGACCTGCGTTAATCAGAAAATTCCAGAAACAAACCACTAGAGCTCACAAAGCTTCAAAACTTGAATCAACATCTAACCTACATTACCTTAAAAGAGTTGCACAACAATAGAAGGCGATTTTGTAAAGGTCCAGTATTAGAAGAAAGTGATACTTTAACCAATATCCTGTTTTGCTCTATTAAACAATACAGGACGACAAAGACCACGTGGAGTTCTCTAACTGACCATAATTATTCAAAGAAGGCCAAAGAAATCAATGTCATCTACACCAGCATTTTTATTAGGTCACAAGGTCAAGAAATCATTTTGTCACAATTAAAAAATAAAATGTCTTCAATTCTTTAATTAGGCAATATTTAACATTTTATTATGAAATGTTTATGCATATAACAGAACTGCACTGAGAATTTGCACATTTCACTTTGCTTGACACATTCAATGAACAAGAGAACAGTGTTAACCACAACATTTCAATTTACAAAAAACATGGAGAAACACCCAACAATGCATATTTTTACACCTCTTGACACACACGGCCAATAGCATTATAGGGAGGTACATGTAGAAGAGCTAGGAAGTGGTTAGATTTTAAGATTTCCGGACTACTGTAGCTAATTTCTCGATTTTAACATTACATTAATGTGAGTTTTTTAATTCTGTATTTATTATATGGCTATACATATCCTTTTGCCCAATTTGTGACTGCATATGTCAGAGGAAATGCACATCATTTTAGAAATGCAATCAATATAGAAAAAGCAAAGGAATTTAACATGTACACTAGGCTGCTGTCCCTTCATATTACCGTTTACATACTCATTTTTGCCTCTCTCTGTCCTCAATTCTGTGACTTACTGAGCACTTGCTCAGATAGCAGGCATCTACAACTCCCACCAAAATCAATTTGAGTTTAAGATGCACAGCACGCTCCAGGACTGTGCTTTCAGCACCTATTACAACAGCCCATTAATAAAGATCAGCCTTTTGTTAGGCAAATCCTTTCTTATTTCAAACTTCTCAATCAAATTTGATATGGACATTCATAAAGTGATACAAAAGAATGCCTTATAATACACATTAATTGGAAAAAATGCACAAAAATGCAATTTTAATTGAGAAATCAGATACACAGAAGACAGGAAATTCAAAATGTAACATCACTGCAGCAATTCACACTTTCCTACTTATTGTTATGGTATACATTTAACAAGCAGTTACACATTGAGAAAACTTTACAAAATTGTATGCACCTGCTTTCCCAGGGTAATTTAAAGTAAAATTTCACTAGATTTTTCCCCCTCACTATTGTCTCCATCATGGTAATAGGTGGTCTGGTAGATTTTGTGCTTGAACTTGAAGCTTTTGATGATTATTTTGCAAGGCTGCATTTGAAATACACATTTAAATAAGAAAAGCAGGCATTGAAAATAATTCCACTTACATGCACAGTGCCTGTGACAGATGGCTATGCCTGTATATTTGATCTATAGTTTTGCATTGTACTTCTGAACATGTTTTAAAAAGGGCTTGTCTACACAGCAAGTTTAGTGTGCAGCAAGCCAGCATGTGAATCTACAGCTCATTAGCTTGCCATGCACTAACTCGTCATGTGGCCCCTGCTATGGCAGGGTAGAAGTTCCATAGCGTGCTTTGACATACATCATTCCAACAGTACGACAAAGTGCACTACAGCAGTTATGGAACTGTTAGTGCGCCATAGCGGGTCCACATGGCAAGATAGTGTGCTGTAGATTCACACGCTGGCTTGCAGCTCACTTAACTTGCTGTGAACACAAGCCCACAGAAATGTTTCTACTGAAAGCACTCAGCACAAGAGCAATGGCCCTCACTAATGCCTTTGGGTGCTACCATAACAAATGATTAAATAAAAAACTATAAGAAAACATTAAAGTTGACGTGATAAGCTCCAAGAGATTGGAAATTCAATTTTAACAACCTTAATTCTGCACATGGAGTGTATATATTAAATAGTCTGATTACATGTTTTCTACAGCCTTGTAAGGTGCCTCTTAAGATGCGCAATAAATGAATTAGGTATATCTCATGACTCGGGATGACAGACAAAAGTAGTACAAACAGCTATGTACATACATAGGAGTTTAGAAAAAGTTTGATATTTTACAGCATTATATTCTCTAGCTATTCCAGTGCCTGAGTGCAATCAGCAATTGTTTAAAGCTAAATGCAGACAAAACAGGTGCAATGCAGGTGAAAAGTAATAAAGCTTTCAGTGAAGAAGCCAACGCTTTACCTCCCTCTCACCCACCATCTTGTGAAAAATGTATGTATGGAATCTTGGGAGGCCTTTTGGACTCCACTAATAATGGATACCCAAATAGTAACAGCTAAAAAATGCCCCCTTCCCTCTACAGATGGGAATGGGGAATGTTCCCCTAGCTAACAGACTCAGATATAGCAATTTAGCCATATATTTTGACTGACAGACAGTCTCAACTATTCCCATACATCATATCCAGAAATGAAACAGACAACGAAAAAGATCTAGCTGATTCAACATGCAGCAGTAATACACACTGCTAATCAACACAGGTTCCCAATTAATGACTCGATTGAATTTAACGTCTTGACCTTGATTTTTAGAACTACCAACAGTTAGAAACTGGTTATTTTAAGAGCCCGCTTCTCCCTCCAGAGGAAGATCTACATTGTTGGCCGTGCCCTTCAGGAAAAATGGGACCAGAAAGAGTTGGGAAACAGAGCCTTATTGGTTAATGGCTGTAAACACTCTTAAAAGTGAATAACCAACCTTCAGAACAAAATATAGGACTCAAACCATTGCCAAAGTTTCCTTGGATAAAAGTTCAATGATAAAAATAATTCATCAATGCCACGCCAAGTCCTTATTGCATTAATCAGGTTCAGGTACCCATTACAAATTAATTTAATATTTATACTGACCTGATTCAGAGCAGGTACTTGAAACTGGCTCTCCCACATCTGAAGTGAGTGTCCTACCAACCAGGACATTTGTTATGATAGGGTGGGTCTCTCATTTTTGGGGGGGGGGGTGGGAGTAGGGGAAGTGATTTGTCCTGATGTGGAATGGGAACATTTTGTAATCTTGAAAATATTACAGGATGGGAAAAACGTTTCCCACTCAGCTCTATGCTAGTGAAATATAAGTTGTAGTAACAGGGAATTCTTCTGACTAGGCTGGAAGGGGAGAGAGTCACAGTTCGAGGCAACGGAAAAAAGATACAAAAGAAAAAATAGCTTTCAATGACCATGCCCACTTTTACTTCCCCCACTGAACCAGACTATTATTGGAGGCTCTGCATTAATTTATTTAAAGGACCAGTTTCACACCTCTGTAAATGCACAGATGAACTGTCAATGGCAATAGTTACATTAATTTATCATCAGCACTTCAATGAATGCACTCGCCTGCCAATCAAGGATAACGTTAGTCAAATGCAGAAAGAATAAGTTGCCTTACCGTACACACAGTATTTTCAGTAATAATTAGGGTGAAATCCGATGAAAACTCCAGATCTGGAATGGATGTTGTGTGACAGTCTATACGCTATCAAAAAAGTGAAACATCAATTTTGACATTAAATAGTTTAATCGGAATTAAAAAATACATCTCAGATGAACTTAACTACACCCCCCTTAAAAAAAAAAAAAAAAAAAAAAAAAAAGACAACTCATAGTACACTACTGATTCAACTCATCCATTGGAAAAGAGTAAACAATGCTGCGTATTAGAATTTTCAAAAAAACCATAGAACTTTTATAATATAATTAAGCAATATTTGTGCAATCCACAAAGATTTGTCTATAACAATCATCCCCAAACATTTAAGCTTAACAAAAAGAAAGACACTAAATAGAAGTTGGGATATGGAGCCTTTCACCATTGGTTGAAGTCTTGTTAAGGCTGGTAGTAATGTAGACTATACCCATTTGGATGTCTTGGCCAACAGTAGCCTAAGTTGAATGAGTTGCTGGTTTCAGTCTAGCTCTCCATGGACATTTGCCCATATCTCAAAGAACTTATTAAATGGCACCAATGTTGGCAGGTTCAGCAGAAAAGAATGGTTAACCATGGAGACTTCTACTCTCCAAACCTTGAAGAAAAAAAACAAACAGTCCTCCAGGTTACAGTTGAGGAATACTGACAAGGCCTAATGGGGAACCTGCGTTGTAGCTACCCGCTATGCTGTATGCATACTGTGAATTAAAAATTTGAAAATAGTAAGAAAACTCAGTACCATTATTAACAGAGCCTCGTTACATATTCAATCTTGTCATAGCTCGGAAAATACCTCACTATTTTTGCATCGTACGAATTCTTTTGTTTTGCTTACTTACAGCAAATTCAAAATTTGTGCAGCACGGCCAGCACATTTTAGCAAAGAACGAAGGATAACTGAACATTTTACTGAGTTTAAAAAGAGTACACTTCTAATGCCTATACTCTTCTATAGTTTAGCTGATCATGTAATACTCAAAACATTTCTCGATGCTGTACACCCTTTACACTTTTTCTGAACCCAATTCTAACAGGCAATACTCAAAATTAATGAATAGCTAATGTGAGGAAAGCGTACTATTTCCTTTAATAATCTTATGATGAATAGGAACATTTTTATAATTTCCTAGATATTTTAAATCCATTTATTATGTGGAACAGTTACTGATTAAAATTGTTTACCTGTAATGTCATTCTTGCTTCCCCCATTAATTTTACTACAGCTTGTGCAATGAACACTAAGAAACAAAGGAGCTCAAGATTTATGGATTTATTTTAAAAAGATATTGTTACTAAAAATTATGTAAAAAGAATAAATTTAAACTGTAAAAAAAAAAAAAAAAAAAAAAGAGTTTTTATATTATATTGGAGCTGTATGATGACAGGCCTATTTTATGAACGGATACCCTGGCCACCTTATACAGCTCAGACAATGATTGTCCCTAAAGGTATATATTAAAAAGAGCTTACTGCACTATTTGATAGAGTAAATACATATTTAACTTTAAGACTAGTGTGTTCAGTAATATGACAGAAATAGTGTTAGTGTTATATTATAGGTAGAGTAAGGAGCAACACCTACAGTTAAGACACTACCTGTTTTCAGTTATGACTTATCCTAAAAGACTGCTCAGGCTGAAGTTTTCCAGAACAGGTGTCTGATTTGTCCACGGTAAACATTGCTTCAGTGGTTTCAATAAAAAGCACCAGTACCTCCATCTTTTGGAGCAGGAAATTTGGTAGGGGGTGGCCTTTGTATCAAAGATGCGCCTTTTGTTAACCATGTAAAAATTCACCCAAATGTGCCAAAATTATAAGCCTAGGAATAAATCTCACATAGAGACTTGCTGGAGTTGGGCAGCTAAATTTTCCAAAGATTCTGTCTGCACTGAACATGCTGTATCCCCACAGATTTCTAGCACTGACCAAACTGCACCATCCTCACAGAGCAAGCTCCACTCTAGGTTGCAGGGGCAAAGCTGGTCTTTTTGACACAGCTCCTCACACGAGGTGCTGCCAGGCACATGAACTGAGAGTGAAGGAATAGCCTCTCCTGTGCTATCAATGCCCCCTTCCCTCCTCCCCTCAGCTGGTGGTGGGAAGGAGGAAGAGAAGGAGCAAACAACTGCATTGGAACGCAGAAGGGTGAGGACAGGAACAGGAGTTGGGGAGACATAAGCAAGACCAGAGAAGGTCTGAAAACAGTAAGAAGGGGAAGGTCAGGAACAGGAAGAAGGACAAGAGCAGGGTCTAAAACCACTAGAGAACACTCCCCTAGAAAACCTAAAATTGAACCCAATATTCCTCAAGCTTCAATATTCCTCTACTGTCTAACAAATAACTGTGAAACTCACTGGCAAAATGTGTCTCCATCCCCCTTTTGTGGCAGGTTCAGAAAAGAGAACAGCCTTCTATTGCTACCAGCTATTCCATTAGTTCAAGTGACAGATGACCCATCCTGCAGATCTAAAGATCCCAACCCTGCTAATGACCCATGTGGGGGTCGGAATGGTTCTGCAGGATGTAGTTATAAGAGGTTAGGAAGTTACATCCCAAAATACTACATTATAAGAACATTAGGTTGCAAAATCAAGAACTCTAAAGTTAGGAAATGCCAGAATTAAGGCAGGAAGAGAAAGGATGGGCTAATACTTACGGCAGTTCAGTGCTGCCATGGAGAATTGGATTCTATCCCTGCCTCTGGCACAGAGTTCCTGTGTGATATTGGGCAAATCACACTGTCAGGAATCAGGCACTGCAACAGAACCAGTCTCCAGGCAACCTAACAAGTGCAGTTGGCCTGTAGTAGGCTGCCTAACTGGGTATACTGCCTGAGTGGTTGGAAGAGTCAGCAGCCTAGTTCTCAAGCCCAAAAGCAGCAGCTGTGATAGCTCCTGCTTGTTCCCAGCCTTGCTCCTGCCTTGACTCACTACAGGTAATCTGGCTTTGAGCCTTCATGCTAGCATCTGGCCTCTGACTCCCGCTCTGGCCTTGGGCTCTAATTCCTGGCTACTGATTCCTGCTCTAATTACTAGGTATGACTGTCCACATCCCAGTCTCTGACACACATGAACCAAAATGTTCATAGGTGGCCACTGTGTTATCCAGACAGACACACCTGGACTTTGATTTGCAGAAGTGCTGAGCACTCAACTGCATCAGCAAGAACTCTGCTCTGGAGCTATGAAGAGTGCTATAAAATGCTAAGTACTCTGAAAAAAATCTAGCCCTAGGCTTCTCAATCTGGGTACCCAAAGTTAGCGGACACTAGACAATTTTGGCTTTAACTAATACCTGAGTTTCCCCATGTGTAAAATGGGAATAATACCACCATCTCCATCTCACAGGGATGTTGAAAAATTCAATAATATCTGTAAACGCCAAGCAATTAGGACGACAGCAGCAAAGAAAAGCCCAAGAGGAAATTAATAATTCTGTATTCAGTGCAGGGCCTGGAGCAGCAAATAAAGCATGGGAACACACAGAATAAGGAGAATGGAATTAAATATTTAATAGCTGTTTATTCAGTAAGAAAGATCTTTCCCTGGGCACTGAATGAGGCAGGTGGTCAAACAGCACGTGATCAAGTAATCAAAGACTGTCTCCTGGTGCAAATACAAACGGGGGGCAAATAAAGGCTACACTGGCTACTGGCATTTCCTAACTTTTGAGCGCTTAATTCTGAAACCTTAACGTTTTTACCTTTTTTTCCCCTGGATGTAATTATATACACACATCCCCAACATGATATTGGGACATATGGCTGTATAAAACTGGCTTAGGCAACATATTTCGGGCTGTTGTGGAGCTGCCCATAGCTCCATGTTAATTTTGAGTTGGCAGCATACCAGCACATTCTGAAGTCATTGCTAACTCATCCTGGACAGGTTATAACTCAGCAAGTATAACACTTGAATCAAGACAGACAGCCTGCTGGCCATATTTTAACCTCTGGCATAAAGTTTATAAATACAAGATACATTCGTCTCTTATCAAATACAAGGTTAAGCTAGGGGAGCCTTGGGCACTAGAAGTATTTGAACAGAAGTCCTTTACAGAAGTAACTACCCAGGGAAATTATAGAAGAAATTAATTGACATAGGTTTTAAGAGTTCAAATATTTGAAGGACAGACAGCAACAACTTTTAATGAAAACAGAGAACATGGACCTAGTTGGATTGTCTTGCCTCCTTACAATCTTAAAATTTCTTGCTGAAGTATAGCCTCTTTTCTCCAGGATGGAGGGGAAAAAAACAAGAAGGGGTGGATGGTGTTTCACCAAAGCTCTCCAGTTGCCCACAGACAAGCCTGTTTTATCTACACCCAACAGGAACCAAGACTTCTTTCCTGGCAACCTTTTCTCCTACTGAGGTGGCTTGAACTGTACGTGCAATTCAGCGCACACATTAAAATTTCAGACAAGTGAGTGTTCTAGAATTTAACCTCAGCCAGCAGACATACAATATTAAATGAATCAGTATGAAATAAGAATCACAATATCTGTTTACAATGAAAGCTATTTACTTTGTAATCACTCATCTCCTTTGCACGGTCACTATGAAAAGACAGCACAATCTGGTTCTCAGGAGAACTGACAGGAAAGTCAGAAATTTGTAGCAAGTTAAAGTTGCAAAATTATATAACCAGTTTATTTCCTCTGATTTGGGGGGCAGAAGAAAGACCTGGAGTAGGGAAAAGTGATTTAGAGGAAAAAAAGTTTAAGATTATTACTTTAATATATATAGATATATAGATATAGATATAGATATAGAGCCAGAAGTTCCTAAACAGACTTTAGAATCTGCACTTAGTATTTGATATTTAAAGTAAGCCATTTTAATGCTGTGAACACCTTGTTGCATTTGTTCCAGGATTTCTCTAGATTAAATATGCTTTATTAATCTTTTCCATATTGAAAGTAGTTATGTTTGAGAATTTATGAATGGAAATAAAAAACCTGAAGAATGCATTTTTTAGTGTGCTTTTATTTTATAGAGGTATTTGGTACAGTACCTTAACAACACTGGCTTCAGATATAAGTGTGCTTGGATCCACTACCTCCACAACAGCTTCTGGAATTACAGCCTTCTTCATGCAGGACATGTTGAAGCCATACACATCATCCCAGAAAGCTAGTCTATCTGCATGTTTATTCTTATCACCTATAGCCACCAGGCTAATGGTGCAGATGTCTGGATAGACTGTAACAAACAGAAAGGACTAGAGGTGAAAAAAGAATGAGAATTCAGATGCTCTTTTATGTTTTTTTAAATGAACAACAAATGAAAAAAGGAACTGATTTTAGTGCTTTCACAGGGATCCAACCAACAAACAGTTTCATAGGCTGAAGTCCTTTTAGCCACAGAATATGGATAGGCTAGACCAGTGGCTCTCAACCTTTCCTGACTACTGTGCCCCTTTCAGGAGTGTGATGTGTCTTGAGTAACCCTAAGTTACACCTCACTAGGAACTACTTGCTTACAAAATCAGACATAAAAAATACATAAGTGTCACAGCATACTATTGCTGAAAAATTGCTTATTTTCTCATTTTTACCATATAATAATAAAATTAATCAATTGGAATATAAATATTGTACTTACATTTCAGTGATTGTATATAGAGCAGTATAAACAAGTCATTGCCTGTATGAAGTTTTCCCCACACTACCCTGGCAACATACCTCAGGAGAAGATACCTCTATGGTTGAACCATGTTGTCAGGATATGGAGGGGAACATTCCATGGAGAATGCCCTGGGCCATAGGGCATTCTTTGGCTTTTATGCTGAAACTACCCTTAAGTGAGTATACCAAAGCCTGAAAATTTACCAGGCAGCTACTAGCCAAAGGCCTTTAGGAAAACTGAAGAAAACCTACTAGCAATGTCAAAGGGCAAATCCCTCATGAAATGTCCTCCGCCAGAAAGGGGAAGAATGACGTGATGCCTATTGCAGTGCTGTCTATCTTTTATATCAGCTTCTGGCTGATAGATGTTTGATGGCATTTTTAAGAAATCCCTTCTGACTGCCAGAAAGGAGGAGGAGTTCTCTCCCCCTTCTTCCTATCTTCAAGAAGTCTCCTCCCCACACACACTACATCTGGGTCTCTACCACTCCCCAACTTCCATTTGTGATTGCTCCTTTCCCATGAATAGGACCAGCACCTGTCTCTGCTTATTGCTTTCCCAAACAGCAGTGGGTGACTGACACTCTTGTTTAACAGTTCACCAGTTTCACTGTGGGAGGTCATGGACCAGCATTCACACCGCACTCCCTGCCAGCACCCGCCCCAAGCCGGAGAAGCCAATGATCCAACCAGTGGACTGAATTTGATGATGAATCCTGGTCACGTGCTACTTGAAGCACACTGCACATATGCTAAGAAGTGAAACTGGTCCTGTGGCAATTTCACTCAGTTGCTGACTGGAAAAGTTGTGAACAGCAGTAGCACTGGATACCGCAGTCTGCAGTCTCTGGAGAACAGCACTGCATCAGCCGGAAGGTTATCCTCACATTGGAATTAGAAGTTAAAATACCACCTTACCTTTTGCAGAATAGATGGCTAGGATTCTCCCCACAGGGAAGTTTCCTACTTGCCACTGGTGAGATGTTAAGCCTTTATTGGAGGATTTATCATTAATAAATACACACAACCGGACATTTTTTGTCTAAATATAAGTAGTAAACACATTGCAGGGCACTTTACCGTTTTAATGTTTTTATAGAGAAGTGCGGCAAAAGGTAATACAATTCAAACTAGGTTTCTCTTTTCTTTTCCAACATCTGGTTAATTGTAAAATTGATTTCATCTTCAATACTTGAAATTTTAAGCTTTATGAGAATGAGCATGATGGAATCAGTGAGATGTGGGGGATGTATAGGAAGACAAATATACAAAGAGATTATGTAATTTTTCTTTTTAATACACTGAAAAGAGGAAATAGTAGAATCATAGAATATCAGGATTGAAAGGAACCTCAGGAGGTCATCTAGTCCAACCCCCTGCCCAAAGCAGGACCAATCCCCAGACAGACTTTTGCCCCAGATCCCTAAATGGCCCCCTCAAGGATTGAACTCACAACCCTGGGTTGAGTAGGCCAATGCTCAAACCACTGAGCTATCCCTCCCCCCAAATAATTTGTCACCCCAGATGGGACTTGACCCTGCAATCCCTGGCTTAGAAAGCCAATGCCTTATCCATTAGGCCACTGAAGCGCAATAGTAAACTGAAAGGTACTTTTGTGTAACAAAAGCAGGTTTATTCCAAAGGAAGTCCTCCTTAGTTTAAAAAAAATAAATAAAAAGACATCTTTGCTAAAGAAGCCACTCTCTTTCATACAAAATATTCAGTAAGAAAGCATCATCTTTGACAGTTGGAAAAAGTTCTACATAAATAAGCAAGCACGTTGTAATATTCTTAACAGATACTATAGCTTTCTGGCTAGCTCTTTTAAATAGCCTTAATTAACAATATTTGTAAAATCTAATTATTAACTACTCTAACGCCCCACTGATTAGGAGACTATCATCCCCACTCTACAGATGAGGAAACTGAAGCAAAGCTATTGACTTTTTCCAAGAGAGAGCTCTGATTAACTCAACAGGAAAAAGGCAACATGATGAGAGCTAAAAGGGCAGCAGCCCAACATGTACTGTTTGCAACAAATCAGTTGCTTTCCACACACCTGACAGCTGTCACACAAAACCAGCATCTGGCTTGTGAGTGGTTTCCTGGAGCAAGTGACAAGGAGCTGCAGTTTCTCAAAGCTCCCCTATTGCTGGTCTGTGCCAGAGAGTCTTGCAAACTGCATTTTCTTAATTTTTGCCTCCCAGCATTCCAAGCCTCCTCCTGGATCACAAGGGACACCCCAATGAGAATGCAGACTATGTAATAACTAACGGATGAAGCAAGCAAAATGTCCTTAATGTTACTGCTGTTCCATGAATTGGCTAATAAGGTTTGCAGGAAGGGTTCCAAAACAATTAGGAATTTTGCTTCCAGGGCCAGCAGAGGAAGGGAATATTGTGATGGTACTCTCAAAATTGTGTGTGTGTGTTGGTCAGATCCTGCAGCTCTTAGCAATAGTGTGGTACAGTATATAAGGACATGCTAGCAAGCAGGTGGCACTAGGATTGTAGTGTGTGAGGGAGGAAATGGCAACCTGTAATAGGTATGTAATACAGTAACTCCTTGCTTAACATTGTAGTTATGTTCCTGAAAAATGCGACTAAGTGAAACGATGTTAAGCGAATCCAATTTCCCCACAAGAATTAGTGTAAATAGGGGGGGTTAGGTTCCAGGGAAATTTTTTTCACCAGACAAAAGATTTTTTTATATATTATATATATCACACACACACACACACACACACACACACACACACACACAGTATAAGTTTTAAACAAACAATTTAACACAGCGATGATGATTGTGAAGCTTAGTAGAGGTGGTCAAGTCAGAGGGTGGGATATTTCGCAGGGAATGCCTTACTGCTAAATGATGAACTAGCAATTGGCTGAGCCCTCAAGGGTTAACACATTGTTGTTAACGTAGCCTCACACTCTACAAGGCAGCACAAATGGAAGAAGGGGAGACAGCATGGCAGGCAGACAGACAGACAGCAGGGCCGGCTCTACCTTTTTTGCTGCCCCAAGCAGCAAAAAAAAGCGCCGTCCCCCCCCCCCGCCGAGCGCCGCGCACCACGCTGCCCCCCCACGAGCGCCGGGCCGCCGGAGCCCGCCCCCCGCGCCGAGCGCCGCCAGAACCCCCCCTTGAGCGCCGCGCCCCGCGCCGCCCGCCCGCCGAGCGCCACGCCGCCGGAGACCGCCCCCCCCCGCCGAGCGCTGCCGGAACCGCCCCGCGCCGCCCCCCGCCAAGCACCACAACGCCAGAGCCCGCCCCCCCCGCCGAGCGCCGCCGAAACCCCCCCCCAGCGCCGAGCCCCGCGCCGCCCCCCCGCCGAGTGCCGCCGGAACCCCCCCCAGCGCCGCGCCCGCGCCGCCCCCCCACTGAGCGCCGCGCCGCGCTCCCCCCGCCGCCCCTTACCAGGTGCCGCCCCAAGCATGTGCTTGGTTGCCTGGTGCCTGGAGCCGGCCCTGAGACAGAGACACACAACGTGTGAGAGAGAGAGATGTGCATTGCTCCTTTAAGTTGCTGACCCCACTCTAAGTACATTGCCTTTTTAAGTAGATCAGCAAGCTGAGACAGCAGCTGCTGCCAGGAAGCTCCCTCTGTCCTGAGCCCTGTCGTGTGTCCTCCCTGCTCTATGGAAGATGGGGTAAGCGGGGTGCAGGAGCAGGGGAACACCCTGACATTAGCCCCCCTCTTCCTTCCCCCCCCACACAGCAAGCAGGAGGCTCCCAGGAACAGCTCCAAAGCAGAGGGCAGGAGCAGCACATGGCAGTGCGGGGGAGGGACAGCTGAACTGCCAGCAATTGATAGCCTGCTGGGCGGCTGCCGCACAGGGAACTTAGGGGAACGGGGAGCTGATAGGAGGGCTGCCAGTCCACCCTGGTTCCAAGCCCCCACCAGCTAGCTGCAACGGACTGCTCTTCCTGCAAGCAGTGGACAAAGCAGGCAGCTGCCGAACAACGTTATAAGGGAGCATTGTGCAACTTTAAACGAGCATGTTCTCTAACTGATCAGCAACATAACAAAAAAACATTAACCGGGACGACTTTAAGTGAGGAGTTACTGTACTACCTTGATCGGGTCCATAGTTCTGAGCCATTGTGTCAACGGGAGATGATTTGCCTTGTATGTTAAGCCTGAAATAATACAGGTTTGCCATCCAATTGCTTTAAAATTACTTTCACTGTGTGCCAAACTTCTAAATCAGCTGCAAAACTTCTGATTGATTAGCCTAGAGTAAGCTCTAAACAGCAATTGGAGGGTAAACACTAAGTGCCCAAATGTAATCATCTTTAGTTTATCAACCAATCATGAATTAACAAGCCCTGTACATAGAGTTAAACAAGACAGTGTTCCACAGCCAGGACACATGGGCAAAGGACCATAACACATGCGCCACTGTTTGTAGAACTATTTGCCCTTTTATAATATTGCTCAGACCATAAAAGAGATTCTGCAGTTACTGGGGATTTCCCCACCGCAATGATTTTTAGAACAGGAACATCTCTGGAAAAACAGACAAGACTCAAGATTTTTTCCCCCCAAATAGCAGGAACAGGTACAGCTATGCTTAAGTTGTTTTTAATCTTATCCTGCAAATGGGATTTTAACAATTTTATGCAACAACGTAAGACTTAAATTCTTACATTTGGTAACAACATGACTTCACATACCCTTATAAAGGGACCTAAATGGATGTTTGACTTCCAAATTATCTGTAATAATTACAAATCCAATGGTGGCTATGGATTTATACCATGCTCATCACCACGGTATCTTAGTGCTTTACAAAATTAAGAGCTTTTACCAGAGATGTAAACGTTGATTCTGATACTTAGATCATCCAAACGACACAAGTTCCTATCAGTTAAAGTCTCTCCTTTCACCCCATTTATCCGATGATTTATAGGAAAGTAGGTCTGTAAATATTTAAAATAAGTGTCTTTAATCATATTGGTCAGTTTCACTCCCCATCCTCCTTGTTGTTTCTAAAAATTAAACCCTCCCCACTCCACCTTTGTCTGACCCACTCCTAACCTTTTCCCATCCAATCCTGACACGTGTCATTTAGTTTTCTCTGACTGAAGCTATAATTGAATACTTATTCCATCTCACAGGTGAAATTAACAAAATGCTGATTGGACAGAAGCACTCAGCAGCCAGCTCACAAATTCATAGCTTTGACATCTGTGTCCTTCTCGACTCACTGCCCAGAAATCATTTGTCACTGGTAACAGCTCACGTGGTGAACAGAGTAAGACGGGAAATCCTTTATCCCTTAGTAATGCCTCACAAATTTCAGGACATTAAAGGGTGAGACTATAAACCTCAGGGTATATAGAAATAATTCCAAGTGAACAATAATGTCATCTGGTCATGAACAAGCAAACATGACTCTTCCTCCCCCCCCCCCCCCAAAAATGGAGATTGTGTACCTAGCCCACTCACAATCGCTGTGTATTTCATTCAAATATATGGGGAAACATATGCCTGAACAAGAAAAAAAAGCTATGCATAATGAACAGATAGGCATTGTGTAACAAGAACTTTTCATTCCCAAATAAAGGTATTACACCTCTACCCCAATATAACGCGACCCGATATAACACAAATTCGGATATAACGCGGTAAAGCAGCGCTCCGGGGAGGCGGGGCTGCGCACTCCAGTGGATCAAAGCAAGTTCGATATAACGCGGTAAGATTTATACAGCGTTATATCGAGGTAGAGGTGTATGTTCTGTACACATTGAGACACCCTGGCATCCCAATATTCACCACTGTCATGTAATTAGGATATTTGTACAAAGTATGCCTTGTGAGGTATCATTCTAAAAGTCTTGATCTGCTAGACATTAATATCTCATTGGATTGTATGTGCTATTGTCGTATGTGAAGTCGTATGTGAAGTTATGAAGTTTGGCTATGTATGTGTTACTGAAACATGTTGCAAAGTTGAAAACCCCTACAAGCAGCCTTTCAGGTACAACAGTAAAAAGGCCAAACAATATTGGCTTATTGAGGAAATGCACACAAGCACAAGGATTACCCCAGGAACTGTGTATAATAGAAACCTCTCAGAGATAGCACTACACAATGGGAACTCTTTGACCCAGGTCACAGCAGAAGAGCTTTTCAGCAAGTGGGAGGAAGATATAAAAGGGAGAAAATGACATCATGATGGGACCTCACTCTCCCTACAACACCACACCTGGAAACTCCTGAGGAATAAAGATTGAACGGGGGGAAGTGATGGTCCCAGGCTAAAGGGATTTCTAGCCTATGTATGAAAACCTGGGAAACCCAAGCTGAAAAGCCAAGGCAGCTCGTGCCTTAAGAATCTGCCAGCCTGGTTATCACTCAGGGTGCGAATTTGCTAATCCATATCCTACCTATCTAATGTGTTAAGATCAGTTTACGGTTTTATTGGTTAGGTAATCTGCTTTGATCTGTTTGCTATCACTTATAATGGCTTAAAATCTATCTTTTGTAGTTAATAAACTTGTTTTGTTTTGTCTAAAACTAGTGTGTGGAAAGCATAACTTGGGGCAGAAAGCTGTGTATATTCCTCTCCACATTGAGGGAGGGAGCAAATTTCACGAGCTTACGCTGTACAGTTCTCTGTGCAGCGCAAGACAAGACAGTATAATTTTGGGTTTACGCTCCAGAGGGGTGTGCATGCCTTAGGAATTTAGCTGAGCCTTCCCATGCAGAGCTGATCTCACCATGTGTGTGTAGCTGCAGATGAGTGTGTCCCTACCTGTATGTGTGCTGGTGGGGACTTGAGGGCCTGTTACAGCAGAACAGTATAAATGGAACCCAGGCTGGTGGGTCAGGCAGGCTCAGTGGTACCCCAGTTCCACATGGCACCCCAAGGGGAACCAGTCACACACATCACCCCAGATATTTTGCCATCAATTACTAGTAAGCTTGTAAAGTAAGTTGGGGCAGCTAGTATCTAATTGATAAAGGATAAAACTGGAGATCTAGAATCCATTCCAGGCTCAGCCTGACTTACTGCAAAAACTATAGACAAGTCACAACCTCTTTCAAAGTCAGGAAATTTGACAAAACAGAGACCCTAATACTTATCCCCTTGTAAAGTGGTTAGAGATCCAAGAATAAAATGTGTTCCAAAGTTCAGGACCTTAATATTGTACCTCTAGCTGAAGGCTGGCCAGAAAAATTCATCCTACAACTGATTTATACTTTTAGCTGTCTGGGTTTGGAAGTGTCTTTAGTTCTACTGCTACTCACATGTACTGAAGAACTGACCTTTTTGTGCTATGGAGAGTAGGGATCTTTTGCTGCCTGAACCCCACCTGCTGGCTGATTTATGGGGTGACATTGGTCTGTCTCAGAGGCATCCTATTCACCTTCCATACCAGCTGGCAGAAGAGCAGTGATTATCAATGCCTAAAGGAAAAAGTATTCTATTTAAAAGCTAGCTAAACGAGCTGGACAGACAGAGGTTGAATAATATGGAATCACTTTGAGGAAAAAAGGATGAGAGAATTCCTAGGGCTGCTGCTGAACCAGCACGTTCTGTCCCTTGAGGAAAAAGTGGAAGGCTCAGATTTCTAACAATCCTTCCAGCAGTGCGGATGGAGAGCAACATACCATCTCCCTTTTTCAACATGGATAGTATGCTAGGTTAAATAGGAGGTCAAAGATTTCTTGGTGTTTGAAGATGTGCTTGGAGCAATCGGGGGAAAAAAGCATTGCTAAATGCCACTTTTATATTAAAGATTTTTGACATTCTGTAATGTACCTACATTACACATTTCAGGACAAGGACTACCTATTAATAGGTATCTGTAGCAAGCTTAACACAATTGGATCCCAATTCTGACTGGAGTTTCTGTGCACTATTGTAAATCAAAAAGCATTAAACTAGAGCAACACTACATATTATTATTATGTTTTTTCTTTAACCCAGGAATACTAATTTCTTGTTCGCATGTGTAATCTTCAGCTTTATAACTGAATTCCACACATATCCACAAGAGTGCTTTTTTTTTGCTGCTGCGCTTCTAATCGCATGATAGCACATTGCAATCAAAACAGTGCACTGCAGTGAGCGCTGTTACAAAGTCATTAATCCAATCATTAAGTCAGCGTAGTGAAACTGAATACAGGCATGGTTAGTACAACATGCAAAAACAGTGTGAACAGCTGCAATAGAAAAGGTCACTATGAAATCTAAGAGAGGTAGAAATCTTACATTAAGAAAATGTATACAAATGCATAGTCTAGACAACAGTATCACAGGAACAGTATGAAATATTTTAAAGACTTATTCATAGCACCCATTTTATTACTATTAAAACCACTTAAATTGGACAAATTAGTCTATCCAACCCACCTCTGTCTTTTTTGTTCTAGAAAAAGAGCACACCTTCCCTGGGATAAACATGTATGTGTAAAAAACCATGAAACATTGCCACATTTATAATTCTTGCCTTTTTCATAATGCTTCCTGTGCCTAGGAAAGTCTCTATATGTGCCAAGTATATTAACTACTTACCTTAAAACCCAATTTTCCCACCACCGTTTCTCTAATTTACTGCTATATTGCTTACGCCCAAAAATTAATGCCAACACTTTCAAACTTAATGCACAAAATTTGGTTTGCATCTCTTATTTGTTACCTTTGTGGCTCCTTTCTTTTCCCCTTCTAGGTCAGTTACCCTTATTTCCTGTCCAAGTGTCTTAGCATATGGAGTACAGTAACTCCTCACTTAGCATTGTAGTTATATTCCTGAAAAATGCGACTAAGCTAAACGATGTTATGCGAATCCAATTTCCTCATAAGAATTAATGTAAATGGGGGGGGGGGGGAGTTAAGTTCCAGGGAGATTTTTTTCACTAGACAAAAGACTATATCTATATAGATATAGATATAGATATACACACACACACAGAGTATAAGTTTTAAACAAACAGTTTAATACGGTACACAGCAATGATGATTGTAAAGCTTGGTTGAGGTGGTGAAGTCAGAGGGTGGAAGAGGGTGGGATATTTCCCAGGGAATGTCTTACTGCTAAATGATGAACTGGAAGAGCTGAGCCCTCAAGGGTCCATGCTGGATCCAAAACTGTCATTTCTTCTTCTGCCCCTTACCCAAAAATCCAAACCTTCCTCTCTGTCCAGACAACTAAGACTCTTGCCCATGCCCTGAGCATTGACTATCTTCCTTAATAATGGGTCACTGAGGCCAAAACTTAGCAAAATTGATTTAAAAAAAGATTGTGCATTTATATGAATAAAAAGAATATCCAGTGCTATAATAGTCAAGGCTAACAAATTTGGAAGAGATAAAACCTCATACTTCAGGGTTTAAGCCAATCTTTAACTACAAGGGAGTAGGAGGAGACCTAAAATGCAAGGTAGATTATCCCACATCTCTTTAATGCAATTTCTTACACTGTCCTCTGAAACACCTGATCCTTGTCACCGTCAGCCATAGGATATTGGACTAGACCGATCACAAGTCTGATCCATATGTTAATTCCTATGTCCTTACTACAACTTGTGGGTAGTGGGGAAGTTGAAGACTACATTATCCATCTCCATTTCATTCAAAAAATAGCCTTCAATAATTTCCATGCCCACTCCAACCACGTCAGTTCTCCTTTACTTGAACCCCTCCCTTCATTTCCCTTTGCCTTCTACATAAGATGTAGGCTTCTCTTCAAGGTCCCTCAATACAACATCCTGGACTACTTCTGAGACCAAGCCTCTTATCACATCTCTACACTTATGCTCCACCACCAACTATAATAGTCTTGATACACAATTAATCTCCTCCCCCGCCACCACTGTCATTTTCACACCATTCTCCCTGAATGCCCTCCCTATACCAGCTTGTCAAGCCACCCCTTCTTTCAAACACCTCCCTAAATACTCCCAGGTTCTGCATTGTCCACAAGTAAAGAAAAAGAACACCATTATCAACACTGTTGAATCTGTACTGATGAGGCAATGGACCAATTATCATTATTATAGGCAGCTCAGTTTTATATTGGACAGCTGTCCAAGATCACTAACACTAAAAACCTTTCTGACTCTGTATAATACATTGGTTCTTGCCTCTCAAAAAACTGTTACTTCATTGTCAAATAGGTGATGGATCAACACTAGTATATAAATAACCACAACTACCAATCTACAACTGCAGTACTAACAACATAATAACAGATTCATAGTTTATTTAATCTAAGATAATATACGGTATCACTCAAAGACAGACCCAGGGTTCTTGAAATACTGAAAGCCCATCTGGTAACTGACCTGTACTTTTCCCTGGCTAGGCACAATTTTAATTAAGCCACTTATCTGTGCATGTAACTAATTTGTGCATAAGTGACCACCTAGTGGCTCCATTTTCTATTAGAAAAGCAAAACTGGGAATATTAAAAATCCCCAAAATTAATTTTGGTAATAGAAAGGAGAATTGAAAGCAGTCAGAAAAATTAACTAGCATCCTGGGAATGAATGAATGAATGAATGAATATATACATAATTGCAGTGGGAGGAGGGGTGCAAAAGGTGGTGACAGGGCAGATTTACTAAAACTTCAATTAAGGAACTGAACTAGAAAGCCTTGGCCCTGGTCTACACTGCGGGGGAGGGGGGGCGGGACGGGGGACGGACAGAAATCGATCTAAGTTACACAACTTCAGCTAACATAGCTGAAGTCAACGTACTTAGATCGACTTACCGTGGTGTCTTCACCGTGGTGAGTCAACTGCTGCCGCTCCCCCGTCGACTCTGCTTGCGCCTCTCACGGCGCTGGAGTACAGGAGTCGATGGGAGAGTGCTCAGGGGTCGATTTATCGCGTCTAGACTAGACTAGACGCGATAAATCGATCCCCGCTGGATCGATCGCTACCTGCCGATCTGCGGGTAGTGAAGACATACCCTTAGTGTAGTTCCTAATTCAGTTTCTTACAGCTGGGGGCTACTTCAGAATAGCCCAGTGTGCGCATCCAAATAGAGCAGATGCAAAAATAAGATTGAGAGGGAAAAGTGTGTTTTTCTTAAATATGTTATTTTGAAGCATGGACCTGGGTAGATTTAAATGACTGCACCCCCAAATGGTTAAGTTCCTCCAGAAATAGACCAGCTTTAGTTCTCCATGTACATAGGGCATATAATCTAAGCAAAGTTAATATACTTTTCAAGCTTAAAACAGGTCTTGGGAAAGACTGCATATAGCACACTGAAGGATTTACATAGGTGAAAATGAAGTGGCATGCAGTTTCTGGTTGCAAATGTACCCTGTTATTTACAAACTTCCAAGGTTTTGTTTTAATGCAAAGTGTTCTTGAAAACACCATTAACTTTAAGGCCTGAATAATCCCATCTAATACTCTTCTATTACCTCTATGGTAAATGAATGCCTTGAAGCTTCCTCTAATGGAAACATTTTTCACTTCGACTGAGAACTCTCTCAGCCATGCATAGCATATTGTAAGCCTTTAGGTTCATTTGGTTTCCCCCCAGAGTTGGATTATTTATTAAAAAGAATTCTGAACCAACCTGAGCCTCCCTCTGCCAGGTACTTGTCCTTTGCGTAAATGACAGAATCCAGCATAGACTCAAAGAGAAGGAAATAGCCCTGTACGTGGAAAAAGAAAAAGAAAAAAAAAGATAGTTTAGAAAGAATTGTTTTCTACATCTACAAGTCAATGCAAATATTTGTTATTTTACCAGTACATCATCTCCTCCTACTGAGTCACTAGAGAACTTTAAGGCCCCAAAGGTTATATGATAAAGTTATTAGCAACTAAAGATAAAGGCTTAGAAGAGAAGAGCTATCTAGGTTCTTATATAGTCCCCATGACCAGAGTATGAGTGCCTTACAAAAAATTACTGTTTTTCCTCAATTTTGATTTTGAATAGTATTCCTACAGCAATGTTCTAGTTACATAGAGGAGCATCATGAGTTTCTCTAATGGCTAAAAGACCTGCTAAATTAGAAGTTATATACATTAACTATTCCATGCACACTAATTCTAAAATATACCTGTAACGTACAACTACAAAAGTGTTTCTAAATTAATGTATTTTGATTAAGTTTCAGGCAACACAGGTATACTTGTGTATTTACATTACTTTCTAAATAGGATTCCAAAAGAAATCTTGGAACTAGCCAATGGAACTAGACGGATTAGAAATCAGATCTGTTGAACTTCAGGAACGATGAATTGTATGTGTTGATTTGACTGTATAGTAATTCAAAATTAATACAAGACAGGAAAATTTCTTTCCACTTAAAACTGGAAGTCACAATAAAATGACTATCAAAGAGATAAACACCAAAAAGAAAACGTTTATGTTATTTAGCATCTGTAACTTAGTGATATTCTGTACTATCTTCCCCAGCACCCCAGAGATACCTGGATGTCCTATATTCCATGAATTTGTAACAGGATTCCATACCAACAGCATTGCATATGAGCACACACATTTATAGGAAATAATTTGGTTAGAGCCTTGAGTGATGGGTAAATTCTGTTTATTTCTTTTGATAAATGTTTAGGGTTTAGATTTGTAGAAGACTAATTGCTAAACTCTAATTGTTAGAAACAACATATTATGCACATTTTTTTAAAAAACATCAAGCCAATTGTTTTCTGTCATGCAATACCAATGCCAACAGAAAGATAGTATTAGAGGAATCAGATGATTTATATACAATAGCCTTTCAGTAGTCACAGCATGCTTTATAGTACATGCAAATAACCATTGTTCTACAAACTGGCCTAGCGCCCATCACGCCACAGTCCTTGTATTTTATGGCTTATAGAATGGCCCTTATCTTCACTACTATTATACATTTCCTCTACATTTGTTTTTATACTTCTGAAGCAACTGAGAAAAAAAAGTTAACTCCGATTTTGTATTTTCATTTGGAAGTCCTCAT
This sequence comes from Emys orbicularis, assembly GCF_028017835.1. NCBI lineage: Eukaryota > Metazoa > Chordata > Testudines > Emydidae > Emys > Emys orbicularis. Next base: position 88,344,080 of record NC_088686.1, on the reverse strand, counting down.
TCCCACTCTATTTAAAACAAAGTTTATCGATGCAACTGGACCTGTGCCAGTAATTGAACTTCCACGTGGAAAACCCAGATTTAGGACTTTCACCATAACCCAGAGCAGCAGTCATCAATTAAAAAATAAATGTGAAAAGATTAATCACTAGAAAAAGGAATATTTCGATTTTAGTAAGGTGAATACTTTTACATTTGTAACTATTGAAAAAAAATTAAGATAAAAAAACAGTGAATACTGGTAAACATGTCTGCAATATACACAGTTCTAATGGCAGCTATGTAAAGTAGAGGAATCTTTGCCTGCTAATGTAACTTCTACATTTTTCAGTGCCACACCATTAAAGCACATCATACACTTCTGGTAGAGTATTGCAAAAGCCTGATCTATAAAGGGGGATGGATAGCTCAGTGGTTTGAGCATTGGCCTGCTAAACTCAGGGTTGTGAGTTCAATCCTTGAGGGGGCCACTTAGGGATCTGGGGCAAAATCAGTACTTGGTCCTGCTAGTAAAGACAGGGGGCTGGACTCGATGACCTTTCAAGATCTGTTCCAGTTCTATGAGATAGGTATATCTCCATATATTTTAAAATGTTATCTGCATTTCCAGAAAGGAAAATGTTTTATGCAGGGGAAAAACCAGACCACAGAAAACTTATTAAAAAAATTCTGCACTTCAGACTCCAATGCATAGTTTAATATATTGTTTGTTCAGACATGAAAGCGTTTATCATTTTCTACACAAGAAAAAAAAACAAAAAACCACCAGGCTTTTGCAGATGGTATGCATTTTCAGAAGAAAACTAACAACTCAGAAAATGCTGTTCATAAGTGTGCATCACTTACATTGGATACTCCTGTAATTACCACCAAATAATATCACAGTTAAGTGTAATTATAAGTAAAGTACCATTAGCCAACAGCATGCAACACTGAATAAAAAACTGTATCAGACAAGCAAACTCTCTATCATTGCTGAGTCTACTAGAGAATTAAAACTGTCCTCTGGGATGCTCTCTGTTTTGGCTGTTCCACTTATATTCTTATAGGACATGTCTTAGCATATACTTATTTCTGCATTTTTACCACCATCCATATATTAAAGATCTCTACAGTCAATAGCCTATTATAATTCCCCCAGAAGTTGGCACACAATAGAACATTAAAGCCAGGAAATGCAGAGTTAACAACAGAGTTCCTTTCTAAATTCACCCTATTAGGTGCTGGAAGTTGCTAATACATGGGGCAGGCAAAAATCACCTGCTATAACTAAGAAAAAATGGCAAATTGAGGATGACAACAGTACTTAAAATCTCTCAGACTTAAAGGAAATTTCCATCATCACACAGAGCAGCTCTGAATCCTTTCATACAGTTTGTATAAATATAGCCAATACCTGCCAAATACAGATTTTGAGTAGAATATAGGCAGTTTAGTTTCCATATATTACTTTATTTCAGCAATTCCTACAGCATGTATGGTGGCAGTTCATAGTTTTACAGAAGATTACACAAAATAAAATAAGTTAATCAAATACTAACCAACTTTAATTCTGGTGGGCTCTCATTCCAGAGTGTCCTGAACTAAAAGAGACCAAGGCCAACTGAGTGTTCAAAACCAGGCTCCATTACTACGTGCTAAGCAATCAATCTTACCTGATGTGACAGGTAGTTACTCAAGGTACATCTACACAGGAGGAAAAAAAACCTCATGGCTGGCCCAGGTCAGCTGAGTAGGGCTTGAGCCCTGGCTGAAAAATTGCTGTGTAGACATTCAGGCTCTGGGACCCTGTGCAGGCCGAGGATCCCAGAACTCGGGCACCAGCCCAAGCCCGAAGGTCTACACAGCAATTTTTTTTAGCCCAGCAGGCCAAGCCAGAGTCAGCTGATCTGGGCCAGCCATGGCTGTGCTGTGGGTCTTCTATCCCTGTAAATGTACCCTCAAGGAACCAGGTCTCAGACCTTCCAGGGCCTTTAAGGAGGACAAACATTAAAACTACACACACACACAAGCCCATACAGAGACTAACACAAGCACATTTACACCAGCCTAAACCACTCAGGAGTTGAATAGCTTCATTTTGCATTAGCGAGAGCTCCAGAAGTAACCAATGGTAAAACATACTGGAGATCACCAGAGGGGGGAACGAATTGTTGTGAGGACCTCAGTAGAGAAGGCTAAATAAATCACTCTCATCATTCCTATAACAACAATGGCTTACCACTGCACAGTAATCTAGAAATTCAGAAGCAGTGACTGATGTTGTAGGACCTTGCAGCTATAGGTTATTCCAAAACATACTGGAATACCTATACCAAGAAGAGCTGGATTGTGAGATCCACAAATAGTAACTTAACTTCCTATAATTGCCCAACAACTGAGCTGATAATACTCATTTACTTTTAGCCATCAACTGGTGTTCAACCATAACAAGATCAGCATTTCCTATGCTATAAAATGACATCCAGGCAAGGCTGAAATGTTTTTAGTCTATAAATGCAAAGTAGAGAATGATTTTTTTTAGAGCTCTTAAATGAATGAAGAGATTACCTGGAGTTTCCAATAATGACCCCACAAAAATGTGGTGTTACTGATACTCATGGCAGTCAAAAAGTTAAAGTCATTCAATGATACAGAGACAGTAGATACCTGGCTTGTTTTCACACAATCTGATCATAACATTTGTCAAGTAATAGGTATTTCCTTCTCTAGTCCTGCTTCCTCCACTAATTTGCTGTCACCAATAGGAAACCGTTGCCTTTATTTCATTAAACCAGAAGTAGGGTATAAAAATCCCAACAATATGTCCCAGGATGAATACTATTCTCAATGATGAAGCCAGCCCAAAAGTTAGCTAGTAACACTCTTACTTACATTTACCCTTGCATAAGGTAAATGTAAACATTTTGTTAACCTTTGCACAATGGTTAAAGCTGAACTGCACCAACCATGGAGGTGTTCCTATATTTACAACAAACCAGTGAAGGGGAGGAATTCGCTTCACCTCCTCTGAAGAAAAGAGAAGGATATGCACTCATTACTTTACCCCTATCTTTGCAGTTACAAAAATAAAATAGTTAATTTAGCAACAGACTTTCCATTTCTTTTGGCAAAGAACGAGCCCGGGTTCTAGCAATATATATTTAAATTAATAATTCGAACATACTTTAGGAATAGTTCACCTGATTTTAGTTATAACACCCAAATTCTCAATTCTGATTTAGTTTGGAATATTGAAGACTAATGCCCTAGCATTTAATATAGGAGCCAGAGTGAGTGAGGTCATGCTCACATGTGTCTTCATAAAGACCACACTACTCAATTTTTTAAGAAGTTCTAAAATAGATGTTGGCAGCTGGCTTTAAGTTTCAATGCTGTGGATTAATTCTTCATGAAATTTCTTCTAAAATGCCTGCCAACTGCAGTGACAGACAAGGAGGGTGAGGCAATATCTTTTATTGGACCAACTTCTGTTGGTGACAGAGGCCAACAGAAATTGGTCCAATAAAAAGATATTACCTCACCCACTTTGTCTCTCTAATATCCTGGGATGGACGGGGCTACAACACCACTGCATTCATGTCATCTACAACGTTTACTAATCTAGTCTAAATGATAAGGCTGGATGATAAATATCCCTTACCAGCAACACAATCAGATTTTAGTAAACACCACTGTCCTTTCTTTGACCTTTTCACTGTGGCTCTGCTGGCTTTATCTGAGCCCTATGTTCTCCCCAATGCAATATAACAACCTGGTAAGTTATTGGAAACTGTGCTTGGTACTGAATCAAGTCATTTATTACCAATATCAGAACTCTTTGCTCTATGTGCTGTGCTCATCTGCAATGTAATTTAGAATGTAATTTCACAGGCTACTGCCTCACCTGTAGGGGTGCCATCTGGAAAGAGAATTATACCTGACATTTTCTCCCATGATGCTCTGGGGCATTCTTGCTTCCACACTGACAATGTTCAAGTTTAAAAAAACAAACAAACCAAAAAAACAAACAAACAAAAAAACCACCTTGCATTAGCACCTTCAAAAATAATTACTGCAAAGGGATCTGTACTGCACAAATCTGTGAGTAGAATATTAATGAGTCAGTCTTGCTAGTGGCTGAACTAACAGACATAAAAGATGACATGTTCTCTGTAAAAGACCAAACTGAATACATGGAACACTAAATCCTGTGCTGTGGAATTATGTGTTTCCCTCTTACAAAGCTTACCATTCTTCCACTAAACAATCAATAGTTAAAACAAATTACCACGGTTCTTTTCCTTTCTTTATGCTTTACAATCATAAGTGATGAGACACTTCTCCAGCTGCCAAAAGGCAATAAAAATAGATAAACAGTTCTATGCATTAAATTCAAGGAAGGTTAAATCAGCAGACTGGCCTGAGTGATGAACAAAAATGTTGCTAAAAATTGGGCACATTCCTTTAAAGCAAAGTTACAAAAGGTCAGATCTTTGCAAAGAGACCCTGCTACAGAAATTTTCTACAGACATTAATACAAATTGTTAGTTACTGACATTAAAAAAAAAATGATTTGTCAAATTTTTAAATACAGTATGAGAGGAGAGATTTACTTCAACAGTTTCACAAAACTCTTGCCAGTTGAATAGCCTATATTGCTACATATTAGTTTCCTTCTCTATTAGTCCATGAAATGCAATACCCTGTACTCTGTCACAGTCACTGAAAAATAAAGGAGTTTTCCTTAAATTGTTAAATTCTGAAGACTTGGACTAAAATCAAAGTACAGAAAATATGGTGTATATATAGTTTCAGATCAACACCTAGCAATTTAGGCATGTTCTCATCACTAAAGGGAAGTAAATGGGTTAATTTCTTTGAATGCAATAGGAAACATAGCTCTTGCAATAAAAAAGGTATACCAGTATACCTATTTAGTTACATATAGAGCTGAAAGCTGAAATATTTTGTCAAATGTATTTCTACGATGTGACAAATGACAATATCCTGCAACAATGTCGACAAATCTTATGGAATTAAGCATTACTGAATAAACGTTATACCTTTGGGATCTACTGGATTAAAAATGCAATTGTAAATTGTTACTGTGGAACTGTATGCAACTCCTCTAGGCAATTGACTAATATAATGTCTGGGAAGAATAAGGTTTTTTGGGGACAATACACATGAAGTGGATTTCCTAGGAAATACTTGGAAACCCCCACCTACAAACTCAGCCTTTAAAGCTTTGCTGTGGGGGGTGAGAGTGATCAGCTGATCATCCGTTATATGAGAACAGTTTAAAGGCGCAGTCTGGATTCTCCAGGGACCAAACAGACAAAGAAAGAACTTTTGAACAAACAGCTTGGGTTTAACATGACTCAGGGCCTTCTTCCTGATCCAGCAAACAAACAGGACCTTTGGTCTATGGACAGGCCCAATCCTTAGCTAAGAGTTGGAAGGACTAGGCTTATTGAGGCCTCATAAAACTGGGTGCTAGTTCTGAGCTGAGGCTGTGATGAACTTGTGACCACAAAAGAGACCCCTTTGGAGGACTCACCTGCCAGAGGCCCATGTTGGAGACAACTTGGGGTGGGGGGAGGGAAAGAGAAGGAAATGGGGAACTCTGGTAAGCTTATTAACATGCATGTAGGTTCTCTGGTTTTTAATGTTTTCTCTGGAATGCTTTTTCCTTAAGAATAAACTATGCTTGCTTAGGAAGTGCTGTGAGGTAACATATAACTGTGGCAATTACACTGCGTACCGCTTCTCAGGGGAGAAGCAAGTAGCTATATTTAGGCAGACTGTCTTTTGCTGGGAACACAGCAATGGCAGGAAACTGCTCAGCCTGGAAATAACCCATCAGGGTGAAGAGACGTGTGGGTCGCCACTCAAGAAAGGCAACAGCTGGGGAGTGAAAGCCTGAGAGTGGGTGCCCTTGCTGAACCACTGAGGGGAAATACAGCTGCAGTTGCCCTGAAATGTGACATTTATAAAACTGGTTGATAACTCTTTCAGTACAGAGTAGGACCCAAGATGGAGGGAAGGAAGAACTGAACAACCTAGTTTGACAGCCACTTGAATAACCACTATTATAATATTCTGTTACCTGATTAGGATTTATGGTAATAGCAAAAAGAGAACATAGGAAACGATGTACCAGATCAGACCACTAGTCCATCTAGTCTAATAACCTGCCTCCAAAAGAGGCCAGTATCCAACATTCCAAAAGAAAACAAGAAATCCTGCAGAAGGCAGCTACAGAATAATCTGTCCATAAAATCTCTTCCTTACGCCCCCCCTCCCCCCATTAGAGTTTGTCTTATTTCTTTAAGCAAGAAGATTTTTAACTGTCAAGATAAATTCCCAAATATGAGACCTGGAGTAAGGTACGAGATGGAATAAACTGGACAGGGGATTGTAGTTGATAATCTACAGAATAATATTGCATTGGCAGGTACACAAACAGGACAATCAGTCTCTCAATTTTCTAGTTAAAGAAAGACTGATTTGCAGATTTTATTAAATTGTTCTTTACTTTAAAACTATTTCACAAGGAACAAATAAATGCAAAATAAAGCTGTGGAAGAATAAGCTATACAGGAACTTCATCATATGGTCTGCAGCATCCCCCATTCTCCTTACACTTTATTAACATGGCCTTCACACTACTTGGAATTAATGATATTCTGCAAGTTAATTCAAAAATGCACCAGGGAAACAATATTTACTCACAGCAAACTCAAACCTCAAAACAACCCAAAAAACTCCAGTGATTTTATTAGTATTCACATCTTGCTGTGTCCTTAAGAAAGTGTAATATTGAACAGATAGAAAAAAAGCCAAACTGAAGATTTTAAAGTAGAAATCGGATACGCGCTATTGGATGTGGGTCGAAATCATATTTTCATACAACCTTACAGGAATCAATGTGTTCAGCATTTAAATAACTTCTCTTCACAATGTAATAAACTGAAAAAAATTCAAGTCTAGTTCAAAATATAGTTTACGATTTCTCAAAGAAAATATTTAAAGGTTGTGTTATTGCTGGCAAAATTATAAGCTCTTGTTTCCAAAGTCTAATGAAGTCATCACAAAAGTAACTTTGAGTACTACTGTCTGTGGTAAATAATATTAAAAGCACCAAACTTTTTAAGCTAATAAAAATGATTTTAAAAAAATAATGTACAACTATAAAAAGTGTTCATTCTCTAGCTCCCACCACCAATAGGGAGTAATAAATGTTATTTGCATCTCATTGCAACCCCTCCCCCCTCACTAAAATGATGAGCTTCAGACTTGACTATGGTATATGTATAGCAATTACTGCAAGGAAAAATTGATAAGATTTTCCTTCAAACGTCAGCTATTCTAACAAGTGAAGGATTAAGAGACAGGAATTTGGGGTTCTATACCTGGCTCTGTAAAGGATTCATTGTTTTAACTTGGACAAGTCACAACCCCTCCATACCTCCATCTACCCACATGTAAAAAGAGCATAACAGTCTCAGAAATACTGGAGATTTCATTCAACTGTAAAATCCTTTTCAGAGAAAGAATTACAAATGTTTTTCAAGTGATGATAAAATTCCAGGCTTCTTTTCAGATCCAAAAATGTAATCTAAAATTCAATCAGGCTCAAATGAGGAAGGGAAGGAATAACTAAAGAATAAAAACCCCCAAAACAGGAAAGTTAAATAGGTTTAAATGTGAGACAACATTTTGGAAGAGGAATATTTTGCCATGAACCCACTGGTGCAACATGATATTTTCTTTCAGTTACCTGCACTCATCTCTACAAGCAGCATATAAAATTTGCAGATATGCCAAAAAGTGTTTCATGTTTGCAATAAAATACCCACCACCCTAATTTTTGTGTAGGGAATGTTTGATTCAATTTAACTACAGAACTGGCATCAGCACTTCATATAGCAGCTCTTGTTTCACAGTTAAGTACTGTATGTAGAATTACTCTAATTGCTGTAAGACATCATTGCCTCTTAAAAATCTTTATCTCCAGGGAAAGGGCATAAACATGATTCTGCCTGCAACAAGCTATTTTGCACATAATACCTGCTAATAATGCAGTATTCAGAGCAAGATTCTGAACTTCCACTTAAATTTGGTATAATAAACAAAACTTGACACCCACAGTGATTTATATCCTTGAAGCACTGTACAAATACTAATGTTACACACACAAATGCACAAAGAAAATCCTCTACTTGGTAACCATTTGCAAAATGCCAATGGACAATAAATGCTCATATTATATATATGTATAAGCATTGTTTGTTTTAGCTGCATCTTGATACAGAATACAAGAGTAAGTGGGAATTAATCAATTTAAGAACTACATTTTGAATAAACTGATCTGATCAGTCTGCCTGTAGAATACCTATGACAAAGGCAAAAAGTTAAATATACTGGTCATGGTTTTGGTTTTTTTAAGGGCTGGATAATTGTGTGGCCAATAATATTTATAGTTCTGTAAATTAAGGTTTTCTATAGTTCAGAACACAAGGTAACTGAAGGGCATTATAGCAGGTTCATCCTTCTCTAACACCACAAGTACAATGCTAGAGGTAAGGCACCTCTGCATACAAGACCAGTGGTCTAATCTGGTAGAGAAAAATCTCATGTTCCTACATTCACAGAACTGGTCACTTAAAACCTGGAAGTCTGGCAACCACAACATTTGCTTACTTAGAATCCCCACAATCACTGCTATTCTAAAGCAACTTATTTTTATTAAGCTACTCCAAAGCACTGAACATTGCCAACTCTTTGTTCATTGAAGGCACAACCTTAAATCATCACCCTGCTTTATGTGGAAAGATAGATAAGCCTTTTAATTCCACGTATGCCAGCTACGGACCCATCTAACAGTTTGAGGACATTGCAGCTCTTCAAGGAGAGATGTATTTTTGTTCGCTCTGCAGAGTTTTTCCTGTACATAAGAACATAAGAAAGGCCGTACTGGGTCAGACCAAAGGTCCATCTAGCCCAGTATCTGTCTACTGACAGTGGCCAATGCCCCAGAGGGAGTGAACCTAACAGGCAATGATCAAGTGATCTCTCTCCTGCCATCCATCTCCATCCTCTGACGAACAGAGGCTAGGGACACCATTCTTACCCATCCTGGCTAATAGCCATTTATGGACTTAGCCACCATGAATTTATCCAGTCCCCTTTTAAACATTGTTATAGTCCTAGCCTTCACAACCTCCTCAGGTAAGGAGTTCCACAAGTTGACTGTGCGCTGCGTGAAGAAGAACTTCCTTTTATTTGTTTTAAACCTGCTGCCTATTAATTTCTTTTGGTGACCCCTAGTTCTTGTATTATGGGAATAAGTAAATAACTTTTCCTTATCCACTTTCTCAACATCACTCATGATTTTATATACCTCTATCATGTCCCCCCTTAGTCTTCTCTTTTCCAAACTGAAGAGTCCTAGCCTCTGTAATCTTTCCTCATATGGGACCCTCTCTAAACCCTTAATCATTTTAGTTGCTCTTTTCTGAACCTTTTCTAGTGCTAGAATATCTTTTTTGAGGTGAGGAGACCACATCTGTACACAGTATTCGAGATGTGGGCGAACCATGGATTGATATAAGGGCAATAATATATTCTCAGTCTTATTCTCTATCCCCTTTTTAATGATTCCTAACATCCTGTTTGCTTTTTTGACCGCCTCTGCACACTGCGTGGACATCTTTAGAGAACTATCCACGATGACGCCAAGATCTTTTTCCTGACTCGTTGTAGCTAAATTAGCCCCCATCATGTTGTATGTATAGTTGGGGTTATTTTTTCCAATGTGCATTACTTTACATTTATCCACATTAAATTTCATTTGCCATTTTGTTGCCCAATCACTTAGTTTTGTGAGATCTTTTTGAAGTTCTTCACAATCAGCTTTGGTCTTAACTATCTTGAGTAGTTTAGTATCATCTGCAAACTTTGCCACCTCACTGTTTACCCCTTTCTCCAGATCATTTATGAATAAATTGAATAGGATAGGTCCTAGGACTGACCCTTGGGGAACACCACTAGTTACCCCTCTCCATTCTGAGAATTTACCATTAATTCCTACCCTTTGTTCCCTGTCCTTTAACTAGTTCTCAATCCATGAAAGGACCTTCCCTTTTATCCCATGACAGCTTAATTTACGTAAGAGCCTTTGGTGAGGGACCTTGTCAAAGGCTTTCTGGAAATCTAAGTACACTATGTCCACCGGATCCCCCTTGTCCACATGTTTGTTGACCCCTTCAAAGAACTCTAATAGATTAGTAAGACACAATTTCCCTTTACAGAAACCATGTTGACTATTGCTCAAGAGTTTATGTTTTTCTATGTGTCTGACAATTTTGTTCTTTACTATTGTTTCAACTAATTTGCTCGGTACCGACGTTAGACTTACCGGTCTGTAATTGCCGGGATCACCCCTAGAGCCCTTTTTAAATATTGGCGTTACATTAGCTAACTTCCAGTCATTGGGTACCGAAGCCAATTTAAAGGACAGGTTACAAACCTTAGTTAATAGTTCCGCAACTTCACATTTGAGTTCTTTCAGAACTCTTGGGTGAATGCCATCTGGTCCCGGTGACTTGTTAATGTTGAGTTTATCAATTAATTCCAAAACCTCCTCTAGTGATACTTCAATCTGTGACAGTTCCTCAGATTTGTCACCTACAAAAGCCAGCTCAGGTTTGGGAATCTCCCTAACATCCTCAGCCGTGAAGACTGAAGCAAAGAATCCATTTAGTTTCTCCGCAATGACTTTATCATCTTTAAGCGCTCCTTTTGTATTTTCATCGTCAAGGGGCCCCACTGGTTGTTTAGCAGGCTTCCTGCTTCTGATGTACTTAAAAAACATTTTGTTATTACCTTTGGAGTTTTTGGCTAGCCGTTCTTCAAACTCCTCTTTGGCTTTTCTTATTACACTCTTGCACTTAAGTTGGCAGTGTTTGTGCTCCTTTCTATTTGCCTCACTAGGATTTGACTTCCACTTTTTAAAGGAAGTCTTTTTATCTCTCACTGCTTCTTTTACATGGTTGTTAAGCCACGGTGGCTCTTTTTTAGTTCTTTTACTGTTTTTCTTAATTTGGGGTATACATTGAAGTTGAGCCTCTATTATGGTGTCTTTAAAAAGGGCCCACGCAACTTGCAGGGATTTCACTTTAGTCACTGAACCTTTTAACTTTTGTCTAACTAACCCCCTCATTTTTGTATAGTTCCCCCTTTTGAAATTAAAGGCCACAGTGTTGGGCAGTTGAGGTGTTCTTCCCACCACAGGGATGTTGAATGCTATTGTATTATGGTCACTATTTCCAAGCGGTCCCGCTATAGTTACCTCTTGGACCAGCTCCTGCGCTCCACTCAGGATTAAATCTAGAGTCGCCTCTCCCCTTGTGGGTTCCCGTACTAGCTGCTCCATGAAGCAGTCATTTAAAGTATCGAGAAATTTTATCTCTGCATTTCGTCCTGAAGTGAAATGTTCCCAGTCAATATGGGGATAATTGAAATCCCCCACTATTATTGGGTTCTTAATTTTGATAGCCTCTCTAATTTCCCTTAGCATTTCATCATCACTATTACTGTCCTGGTCAGGTGGTCGATAATAGATCCCTAATGTTATATTTTTACTAGAGCATGAAATTTCTATCCATAGAGACTCTATGGAACCTGTGGATTCGCTTAAGATTTTTACTTCATTTGAATCTACACTTTCTAGGACTGTACTAGGACTCCACCTGTAAATAGGGCTAAAAGGATAAATGCAGAATAGTAAGACGACAGAACAGTTTCCTCCAATACTTTGCCAACTTGTGTGGAAAAGAGGAGGGGTCATTACTTGGTCACTATCGTCTTGCTCCAAACCATGTTGATCATTATGGTGGGGTGGTCCTCTGCTCCAAATGCCCAGACAAGAAATCCCTGATTCAGGCTGCGAGGCCAACCAGTCTCTCCATTGAATTCACAGCTGGGGAGGAATCTTGGCAGGGAACCTCCTCTTGGGTTAGCTCCAGTCTTTGGCATCATGCTTTTCGATACACACTACATGAAGGGGTAGCTCTCAACTGACCACACTTTTTCATATCTTCAGAGTAATTTACAAGCTAGTTTTAATGGAGAACAGAAACAAACTGGTGTCTTAGTTACATTTTGGACTTAGGAGGTAAGATGTACATTTTAGTCCTTCAGTTTTACCAACAGTGCATTCAGTCTCTGGCATAGAGGAGGACTGGCTTCTCTATTTATCAACATCCCCTGCCTGCTAGCCAGTCAAGAAACACAAATAAAATTCACAGAAGAGACAAATTGCTCATTCATCCTATCTCCAAGCTTGATGAGGATAATAAGTAGAGCAATAAGCATGAAATCTTTGTTTTAGGCACACAAAATGAGACACCCACAAAAATGTTCTGTGCAATGTACCACTGGCTACCTTCCTACATAGTTCTGTTAAGGGAAATTTAATCCAACTTGTCTGCTACAATATCTGCTAAATGAGAGCAGCGATATCTTTGCCAGTGAATACGCTCAAAGAATGGAACGCTGATAATTAAAAACTAGCATGGTCTAAACTCAACAATCTGTTTCCTTCATATCTTCACTAGTCTCAATTTTTCATTTTTATATCTATGCATGATTATTTCCATTCCCCTTCCAATAGCTCCACTGGAGTATGGAACTTAAATGGCTAAGTAAGAAAAAAGTTTAAGGAGGCAGCCAGCTTGGAAGCTATGTAGTAGTGCTGTGCTATACAAGATCTGCAGTTTCTAAACAAAAATGAAAATTCTCAGTAGATTGGGAATGGTACCAAGGCAACAGTAAAACATGGAAGATGTTGTAGAGTGTAATATGTCACTATGCATGATCGACCACCAATGTTGTTACAATGTTATTACTAGTGCAAGTAAAAAAAGTGCTCCATTTGTCATTATTTAAAAAAAAAAAAAAAAAAAATCCAAGTGATACTGCACTTACCCACCCAAGATGGTACGGTATTTTTTATTCTCCCATCAAAAAGTTATTTGCTTACAGTGAGAATTTTTACAAAAAACTGCTACTTCAATCTTGCAGTCCCACAAAAGACCATCAGTTCCCTGTCATGTAGGGCTGAAGTGTGAATCCACACGTGGCAGTATCCTTATGATAAATTCAGTTTATCATCTCTCTAACCATCTCATTTGCACCTTTGGCCACTAATCCATCTCCTGCTGGCCTTGGACTCTATGAATCTGCTAGAGCTACTTCTATATTCCAAATCTCTAAGCAGATTCAAGTAGTCACCTTTTAAAACATCCAGGGCAAGTCCTTCCCGTCTCACCTCACCCCAAAAAATTCACATCCCCCATGCAAAAATAAGTTAGACTAATTTGAGGACAGGCAATAATTTGATCTGGCATCTGTGGAAGTCTATGATCCAATACCTTGTGACCCATAAAGGTTAGAAATAGGAACTTTAGACTCTTGGAAAGTTGAAGAGTCCCAGCTTTTCATTAGGATGCATATCATTTGCTGTTAATTCTAGAAGGTCAAAAGGGCATTTGAATCTTTACTCCTCCCCCGCCCCTCAAAAAAACAATACTGTGTATATAAAGCCAAGAGATTTCCCCATTTTATTAGCTACAATTTTATCTCCCTCAGAGACCTGGACAGATTGAGGTAATTGACTTTACAGATGAAAAGTATGAAAGATCTACCAATATACATTTTTTTAACTGTAAAATAAAGCTTTGTAAGCCATGAGACATATGCAGATTTGCTTGTGGTTTAGAAACTTGTAATGAAACACTAAATCTTTATACCACACTTTATTCTGTATATGTCACATCTCTTCCAAAAACCTTTCAGAAGCATAAGAGAGGGAATTCATTTGTTACTATTATCCTCATTCTTCCTCCACCTTCCCGTCTATTGTTTATCACTCTGCTAGTTTTCTGGAATAAATTTGCTGCACAAAGCTTAATCTAAATCTGTTTTCCTAATGTCTGTATGGTGCATTATACAACAGTGCCATAATTCTAACAAAGGCCTTGGGAGCTACTACCATATAAATAACATTTTTAAAATCTGTACTGGTATTTTTCATATAATTGTAAAAATAAATTATTTTAAAAAACTGTTTCCACTGTGTGTGCGCGTGTGTGTCTGTCTAAGTATTATAGAAACCATTTCTATTGTCTTTGCTGTAGCGTAGACATACTCTAAGATGCTTTTGGAATTTCCACTGTTGGTGTCTATCACTAGGTAATTACAGAAAAACTACTGTAATGCCATCTGAATAGCAAGTATTTATACTGTCAAAAGTAACCAAAGTAGCTAACTTGAGCCTGGGGGCTTTACTAATTTAGTTAGCACGTGATTAAACCAAAGTATCACACTGTTATAAAACTGCATGAAATATTTGAAACTAAGGGCAACGCAAATGTTCTGAGTTGTACATTTCCAACTCTGAACTACTTAATGCAAATGATATGGAAGGTCAATGCAGTTAGAGCCAAGAGTACATTTGCAAATGCAATAAGAAGCTAGTTAATTTTTGTTAAGTGCTGACTGTATGAAAAGACAGACATGATACCTGTCCCAAAGAGTGTAAAACAGACAAATCAGACAAAATGTATATGGAGAGAACCAGACAACTAAGGCACTGCAAATCTGCAGATATCTACATCCATGGACCATGTTTGTGGATCGCGGATTGATGCAGATCCAAATTTTATATCTAGAGCCCCGCAAATCTGCAGATATCTGCTTTACATCCAAGGACCATGTTTGCGGATCATGGATTGGATGCGGATACAAATTTTGTGATACCAATTTAAAATTTAAACCACTTGGCAGGGAGGGAGTGCATTTAACAAAGCAATCTAATGCTTACCAATGTAGTTTTATATTTCCACAGATGCTGAAAAAGATTAGCTACACTACATAACTATGTATAAGCAAGATGATGATTTTTCAAGATACATGGCAAAGCTCAATTTTTTTAAATGGACTTACTACATGAAACCTATGTTATAAGACCTTACCCATGAGTTTTTGAAACATCATGCCATACAGTCACAATCAACTACACAAGCCTCAAGCTGAAAACTCAATATAGATAGTGAGCTGTATCAGACACAGTACACTACAAAAAGGCAATATAACTGTGCTTTAAAAATCTTGAATTGGGACAACCCAGAAAAGAGGTGTCAGGGATTATCAGGTATTTCTGGTGCCAGGTATTGAGGACCATTTTTTCCACCTTTCCTGGTGACAAAAGTTCTCCTTCAGGCAAGACAGATTTCAAAATTCAATTAACAGTCTAGACTGAAAAATCAGGATTATTTTTGTAAAACTGATTTTGATAATGCTTTTGCTAAAAAAAAGTCTTACACTACATTTAGTTATTTGTGTATCTTACCATCCACTCAGATATAATAATGTCCACTTTTTCAACAGGCAAATCAACTTCTTCAATTCTTCCTTTGACTAGGGTAATTGTATCTTCAAGATTATTGAGCCTGCAAGTTACAATTTCACAATATCAGTAACATTAGATGACTCCTTAATGTTAACTCACCATGGAAGTTTCAATAATAAAGTAGAAGATCTATCCTGAATGTTTACATTTGTCATGTTCTCCTTTCTAAGGGGTAAAACATTCTTCTCTACTATGCAGTAAAGAACCTGTAGTAGAGTAAGATTTCAGAAAACTTAGTGCTTACTGTTTGTAAATTTGACCTCTAAACTTCCTCTTTTGAGTCATCTTTCAAAAAAGCAAAGAGCATAGTAAAAGTTCCAAAAACTCTATCAGGCAAGAGACAGGTAAAAAAATGGTGGTCAGTAGAAGATCAACAGGGGCATCCCTTAAGCACTGTGCATACAAAGTTGTTGGCCTCAAAGCACAGGAAAAAATAAAATGAAATATGCCTCCCCCTTCTTTTCACTTATGGGTTCCCAGTTCTCCTTCTCTGACCCCCGTGAATAAGCCTAGTGTGTTGTGATGAGTGAACGCTAATGAGTGATGAAAATTTACTCCCTCACAAAGCTATTTTAACAAAAACAAATTGTGGGCAAACAAAACCAACTGAAAAGTCACTGAGAACAACTGCTCCCCATAGATCAATAATATTATTCTACAATAAAGGCATTTTCTTCATTGTGCTTTCTGCAACAGTGTTATCTGCAATGTTTAATAACTGCAGTATTCCGATATTACCTTATGCACAATTTATAGTAGAAACATGTTTAGTACAAAAGGTACGCTTTGCCATGTTGCTACAGTTTTCTGAATAAAAACACATTGCCATTTAAGGGCTAAACAACTTGAGTTAAAATATTTCCAGTCTCTGTAGTGCACCATATCAATCTTTCTTGAATGTGCATTATCACGACAGCTAATGTTATAGAGGACAGAATAATTATTTGCACCAGAGAAATTTATTTCTCCACAATTCTTAACTCTGCCCCTTTTCTGGATATCTTACTCCTACAATCTCTCTATGCCTCACTTTCAGTGAAACCCAGTAATCTCTTTAAAAATTTAATCTAGAGGACAACAGCAGAGACAACATGAGGGAGAAATGGAAAGGATGATGGGCTACATGAACATTTGAATGAGGGGGCAATTAAATATTGACTAAACCTCAGAATCCTCTGTTGAAATATTTTGAGAATTTACAGCACCAAGGGCAAAAATAGTGATAAAAAGAATTGTTTCTGCCGCTAAATATGCACTAAAAGAAGTTAGAATTAAGTTTGATAAATGAGAAATTTTAAATAGATCAATGAATCTGAGCAGCAGTTAGCTAGAGAAAGCTAGCCAAAGCAAAGGCCAAAATATACATAGGAGGAACAGTAAATTGAAAAAGTGGAAATTCATTATATCCATTACTTAAGTGAAGTGCAATACAGTAGTAAATAGTGATTTAGCAACTACACTATAGAAAAATGCAGGGATCTCATTTGGCAGGTCTATTTTTGTTTTTTACTTTACAGTGACAACTTCAAATCACACTTCACACTAGAAACTCATTGGACAGCTATTAGGTATTCAGGACAGGGCCAGAAGCAGAGTTAGTAAACTAAGGAGTCTTCTATGTGGCCATATAGTTATCTGACTCAGAACCCTAATTTTCACCATGATTAATTCACTTAATTTTTACCCTATTTTTTCACCATGACTTTCAACCCTATTCATTGACCTCTTCCACATGCTACTAATTCAGCATATATATGAGTAACTGTACTTCCTGGGGGGCGAATGCACTTGAAGTCATGACTCAGACATAGGTGAGCAGACTTGCTTACAATATAGGAATTGCATTATTCCTAACCTTGTCATTTTATGATATTACAATAAACATTCATCACATTATGAGGAACTTGACAGTTACACCCTTTATGAAAAGTACTAAGTTATAACAAGGCTGTCATAAATTGCTTGAATGCAAATAGGAGAAATAAAACAGTTTTACAGCAGAAGTAACCAAACATATAGCTGTAACCAAGGGATCAGCCACTCTTCCCACCAGCTTCTTCTGACACATTACTCCTCATTTCATTAGTTCCATGTTTCTCATGCTCCCACCTCTGCTCTTCATATTGCAAAGTCCTCCCCTTCAAAGTGTCCCCGTCCTCCCTGCTCCATCACAACATCCTACTTTTACACATGGCCACATACATCCTAGTGAAACTGGAAGCAATAATTTGTTGCTGGTGACTTTGCAGTGTTTTTAAAAAAAAAAAAAAAAACACCAAAAAAAAAAAAACCACAAAGGTTTTGCTGACACTAACGAAAATTAATGTTAGCAACATAATAACTTTCCCCGCCAGCTAGTAAGAAATCAGATAGAGGACAATTAAATATACAAAGTCAGACTAAGAGAGGGACAAAATGCTGTACGTAAGTGGACATTTTGTAACGTGCTACAAAAGGAAGACTCCATTAAAGTCTATTACAGACAACCAATTTGTAGCAAGCACTCTAGTATAGTATGGCTCTCGACAACAGACTTATGAAGCTAAGACACCCTCTTAACTATGACATCAATTGATATATTCTTATATAAATAAGTCAGCAAAGTGAATTTTATAAACCCTCTTTAAAAGCATTAAATAAGCTAAAGCATGAAAAGTCTTCATTTTTAAGGACTAACAAGGACTTCAACAATAAAAGACAATTACAAAACATAGAATATAAAATTAAATAGGACTGCTTTGATTAATTAGTGGATCAGAAATTGTAACAATAACTTAGTATAATGCAGCCCTGCAAAAGACTATTCATCCGCTAGGCTTTTACCTTACACTAACATTTGGTACCTAAAATTTCCCACCATTGCTACCACTGGTGGAGCTACTAGTGGAAGCACTAGAATAGAAGAGGCACTGGTGGTTGCTTTCCATTTATCCTCACCAAAAGATATGCACTCAGTCTCAGCCAATGCTGGTTAAAAGGGAAGATTTTTAAAGACATGAGTAGATCTGACCACTGATCACTAACAGCAGCAGCAGCTTTAACCACTAAAAGTCACTTAAGTTACAGCACAACAATTTCACAACTTTTCCTACCTAATGATGTCCATTGCCTGATAAACAATTTCAGACTGGTCAACTGCAATCACCTTCTTCGCACCTGCTTTGGCAGCAAACATGGAGAGTATTCCAGTCCCACAGCCAACATCCAAAACCACCTGAAACAAAGAAGGTAGTATTTACTCTCTTAGTTCATTTTCCTTCCAATCACCACAAAGCTTTTCATTATCTCTGCTGAAACTATAACCTAACAGGAGGAATTAAACTGTTCAAATAACGTCAGACCCAAAACCCAACCATGACCCAATCATCAATTACAACTGAAGAGAAGTTAAAAGTGTCACCATACAAAATGAGTACCTCCGAAGAGCCAGGTAAACATGGCAGATTAGCTCTATCTGAAGATGAAATCATTCATGAGTCATAATATTTACATGCAATTATTTGGGCATGCAACACTAGAACTACTAAAAAAATTAACATGGGAAAGTTGCATAACTAGGATGGACAGAAAATTTGAGACTAGAGTCTCAATATCACCAAACTGTTCATGCGGTCAGAATTTAAACTAGCACTGCTGTGGAAAAACTTGCATTCCAGCTGTACCATTCACGGCACTGTAATTAAAGGTTTCCCAGTTTTTTCCATTCTGAGCCTATCTGGTGATTTTAAATGTTGCCATAAAGATTCATTACAAGCACAAACTTGGCATAGAAAAGCTCAGATAAGGATTTTTAAAACAGTTATTTACAAAGTGCTTAGGTAAGTACTAGAGTCAAGAAGTAAAGGAAAGAATCAGTAAGGATTAGAAGTAAAAATAAAAATATTTTGAAGTGTTAGTTTCTAAGCCAATTGCAACTTAGATACCTTTGTTCTACAAAGAGTATTTATAATCTGCAAGCACCTTTAAATATCTACTTTCCATGCAGAGAAGAAGTTAACAGACACAGTGATCATTAAAAAAAAAAAAATCAAATCTATTGTGGCTGGAATTCCGATGCAAATACCATGATTAGGTTTTTTGTTGTTGTTGTTTAAAGAAAAAACAAAAACACACCTTTCTCCTGATATGTTGCTCAATTCTTTACTGACACCACATAAATCTACAAAAATGCCCTCTGACTTGACTGTTTCTCTGCTTACGTAAATACCATTTTTAACTCTTCTCCATTTACCTCTGTGTTGGGTATATTCCCCACAAGGGGAATTCGGCAGGTTTCCTACAGGTGTTTCTACAACTCTTAAGTAGAAGGAGAGGGCGAAGCTTCATCATTCATAATACCAAATAAGGCAACCTGTCCCACCCAAACTTCTCTCATAAGAACATAATAAGAACATAAGAAAAGCCGTACCGGGTCAGACCAAAGGTCCATCTAGCCCAGTATCCTGTCTACTGACAGTGGCCAATGCCAGGTGCCCCAGAAGGAGTGGACGTAACAGGTAACGATCAAGTGATCTCTCTCCTGCCATCCATCTCCATCCTCTGACAAACAGAGGCTAGGGACACCATTCCTTACCCATCCTGGCTAATAGCCATTAATGGACTTAACCACCATGAATTTATCCATTTCTCTTTTAAACGCTGTTATAGTCCTAGCCTTCACAACCTCCTCAGGTAAGGAGTTCCACAAGTTGACTGTGCGCTGTGTGAAGAAGAACTTCCTTTTATTTGTTTTAAACCTGCTGCCTATTAATTTCATTTGATGACCCCTAGTTCTTCTATTACACTGCTCTACAGCCAAAATGCTTTTGAAATAAATGTAGTCAAACTTTACTAATTCTGGGTCACTGAGAACGAAAATGATGCTTAAAATTGTTGATTGGCTCTAGTTTTCAAGATATGCTATTGGGTCAGTATATACGACCCTTGACTTGGGAATGGCGGAGGATAAGTGAGTTATAAAGGGAAGGGATCTCAATTTAAACCAGAAATGACTAATACACATCTTTGACTGGATCTATGAATAAATCTATGACTGGGTTTGGACAGTACTTGCTTTTTAGGCAAAACAATGAATGATGCAATCTGAAGCTGGTATTGCATCATACAGGATATGAATTGCATCCTGTTATTCCTAGAAGTCATGGATGATGCAATCATAACGAAGCTTACATCACACTGCTGAACAAATTGCCCTATATCAGTTCTAGAAATCATACAGTGTCGTGCTCTCTTATTTGTCAGTGTTTGATTTTGCAAAGGGACACATTTCTGTTTAGCCAAAGTGAGCAGAGATGCCTCGTACTTGTGTGAACAGTGCAGATAACTTCTGCTATGTTTGTGGTGAAGTGACTTTTGCATCACAAAAGCGCAGTATAACCACTATGGTTAAGAAAGCCTATCACCTTTATTTTGGCTGCAAAATTGGAGATCAGGACAAGAGGTGGGCCCCACACATATGCTGCAACACTTGTGCAACAAATCTTCGCCAGTGGTTGAACAGGAAAACGAAATCTATGCCTTTTGCAGTGCCAATGATTTGGAGAGAACCAACAGATCATACCAGCAATTGTTATTTCTGCATGGTGCCTCCAGTTGGGAAAGGTGTGTCAAAGAAGAAAAAGTGGACTGTGCATTATCCAAACATTCCATCAGCTATACGCCCAGTACCCCACGGAGAAGGGCTGCCGGTTCCTGATGCACCAGAATCATTCTCACTTGAGTCAGACGAGGAAGAGGAAGAGGATAAAACTTCTGGTCCTGAACCATCAATGTCACAGGACCCACATTTTCTCCCATCCTCCTCCACTGAACCACACCTCAGAACACAAGGTGAACTGAATGACCTTGTCAGGGATTTGGAACTACCCAAGAGTAAGGCAGAACTGTTGGGCTCCAGACTACAGCAGTGGAATCTCCTGGCAGGTAATGTTAGGGTTTCCATGTTCCGTGTCCGTCAAAAGGATCTTGTCCCATTCTTCTTCATGGAAGGTGATCTTGTAGCCTGCAACAACATCGATGGTGTGATGGCAGCCCTCAACATCGTTCACGATCCAGATGAGTGGAGACTGTTCATTGATTCATCGAAGACGAGTCTTAAAGCTGTTTTACTGCATAATGGCAATGTTTTGCCATCCATTCCAGTTGGTCATGCAGTCCATATGAAGGAAACCTATGACAACATGAAACAACTTTTGAGGTGCATTAACTATGACCAACATCAGTGGCAGCTTTGTGGCGATTTGAAGGTTGTTGCTCTCTTGCTTGGTCTGCAGACTGGATACACAAAGTACTGCTGTTTTCTCTGCGAATGGGATAGTCGTGCAAGAGAGTCCCACTACATCAAGAAAGATTGGCCACTCCGACAGTCATTCGAACCTGGGAGGAAAAAAGTGTTCAGCATCCACCGCTTGTTGAAATCAAGGAAGATTTTGTTACCACCCTTACACATCAAGCTGGGTCTGATGAAGAACTTTGTCAAGGCCATTGACAAAACACAAACAGCTTTCAAGTACCTCCGTGGAAAATTTCCAAGGTTAAGTGAAGCTAAGATAAAGGAAGGTGTCTTTGTTGGTCCTCAGATTCGTGAACTTCTTCGAGATGATGCATTTGACCATGCACTGCGTGGCAAGGAAAAGACGGCATGGAAAGCCTTCCAGTTAGTGGCAATAAATTTTCTCGGAAACAACAAGGCAGACAACTACAGGTTGTTGGTGGAAAGCCTCCTCAAGGCATACAAAAGCCTTGGTTGCAACATGTCACTAAAGATACATTTTTTGCACTCTCATCTAGAGTTTTTTCCACCGAACTGCGGAGCAGTTAGCGACGAGCACGGCGAGCGATTTCACCAGGACATTGCAACAATGGAGAAACGCTATCAGGGCAAATGGAGCCCATCAATGCTTGCAGACTATTGCTGGACAGTGACAAGAGATGCTCCATTTAATGAATACAAGAGACAAGGCAAGAAGCGCCGAGTAGACACTGAATAAGACTAAACTATGTACAGAATAGTTTTTTGCCTTTTGTTTCATAATAAATTTTATTTATATAACCCTTTTGCTGATTTTTAAAGTGTTACATAAACAGGACAGGTGAAATATTATCATGTAAAGCAACCATAAACACATGAAAAGACCTAGGTTTACAATTTATGATTAAAACTCTATCTACACAATATACATAGACCTAAAATGTAAAAACTTAAATATCTTAGAAACAGTAGCCAATCAGTTGTTTTAATTGTCATATTTGAATTCAGCACATCAAAATACATAATAAATAGCACATTTTATCTCTGAAGCAGACGACTTCTCAAAAATTGTAGACCAGTGTTATGGGAATAAGTAAATAACTTTTCCTTATCCACTTTCTCCACCTCACTCATGATTTTATATACCTCTATCATATGCCCCCTTAGTCTCCTCTTTTCCAAGCTGAAGAGTCCTAGCCTCTTTAATCTCTCCTCATATGGGACCCGTTCCAAACCCCTAATCATTTTAGTTGCCCTTTTCTGAACCTTTTCTAGTGCCAGTATATCTTTTTTGAGATGAGGAGACCACATCTGTACGCAGTATTTGAGATGTGGGCATACCATCAATTTATATAAGGGCAATAATAAATTCTCAGTCTTATTCTCTATCCCCTTTTTAATGATTCCTAACATCCTGTTTGCTTTTTTGACCGCCTCTGCACACTGCGTGGACATCTTCAGAGAACTATCCACGATGACTCCAAGATCTTTTTCCTGACTTGTTGTACCTAAATTAGCCCCCATCATATTGTATGTACAGTTGGGGTTATTTTTTCCAATGTGCATTACTTTACATTTATCCACATTAAATTTCATTTGCCATTTTGTTGCCCAATCACTTAGTTTTGTGAGATCTTTTTGAAGTTCATCACAGTCTGCTTTGGTCTTAACTATCTTGAGTTTAGTATCATCTGCAAACTTTGCCACCTCACTGTTTACCCCTTTCTCCAGATCATTTATGAATAAGTTGAATAGGATTGGTCCGAGGACTGACCCTTGGGGAACACCACTAGTTACCCGTCTCCATTCTGAGAATTTACCATTAATTCCTACCCTTTGTTCCCGATCTTTTAACCAGTTCTCAATCCACGAAAGGACCTTCCCTTTTATCCCATGACAGCTTAATTTACATAAGAGCCTTTGGTGAGGGACCTCGTCAAAGGCTTTCTGGAAATCTAAGTACACTATGTCCACTGGTTTCAGAGTAGCAGCCGTGTTAGTCTGTATCCGCAAAAAGAACAGGAGTACTTGTGGCACCTTAGAGACTAACAAATTTATTAGAGCATAAGCTTTCGTGGGCTACAGCCCACTTCTTCGGATGCATATAGAATGGAACATATATTGAGGAAATACATATACACACATTCAGAGAGAATGAACAGGTGGGAGTTGTCTTACCAACTCTGAGAGGCCAATTAAGTAAGAGGAAAAAAAAAAAAAAACTTTTGAAGTGATAATCAAGATAGCCCAGTACAGACAGTTTGATAAGAAGTGTGAGAATACTTACAAGGGGAGATAGATTCAATGTTTGTAATGGCTCAGCCATTCCCAGTCCTTATTCAATCCTAAGTTGATTGTATCTAGTTTGCATATCAATTCCAGCTCAGCAGTCTCTCGTTGGAGTCTGTTTTTGAAGGTTTTCTGTTGTAAAATAGCCACCCGCAGGTCCACTGGATCCCCCTTGTCCACATGTTTGGACAAGCTGGAGGGCCGAGGCAGGAAGGGTTGAAGCATCATTTTGGGAGGCTTGTAACAGGTGGATAGGGCTGATAAACGATATTGACCATCACCCATTTACCTCATGAAAGCCCTATGAATTACTTGAGGGGTTTTTTTATATGGAAGGCCATTTGCCAACATGCAAAAATAAGGGTTACTACCAGGTATGGGAACTGCACCTCACCATGGATTTGACATAGAAACCTACTTTGTCAGTTGGTGATTGAATGCTAAGTAGGATAAGTTTTTTTGAAGTGTTCCAGAGTCAGCACAGGAGATTGATGCCTGCATCTCAGGAGCCCCAAGTTCAGTTTCCAACTGCCACTGACTTTCTATACAACTAAGCAAGTCACTTTGGGCTTCACTATGCCTAGCCTATGCAGGTGCAAGAAATGGCTTGGATGGCGATTGGGAATCAACAAGTCTTCCCCATCTCCCTCCGCATGCCTGGCTGGGGCCAAGATATATCAGGAAATGCTGACATTTCTCCCTGCTAACCAGAATCTGTGAAAATACTCCTTAAAAGTGGAAGGAGAGAAGATGGGCATAACTCTTCTCCCCGCCCCCCATTTTGCTCTTGCCAGCAGAGCTAGATAGGTACAGCAGGAGTGCACTAGCAGCCCTTGAAAGATATTCCCATTCTAGCGGATGCTCCCCAGCAGGAATTCTAGCTAACTTAGCCAGTTAGAATTTCTCCAGGGCTCCTCACTTCAGCATGGTTGCTACCCTTCACACAAATCTTTCTTCTCAAGTAATGGCTTTAAAGCCCCAATGACCCTTAATCCCTACCTCTGTTTCCCCATTTACAAAATGGGACCACAAACTTTCCAATCTTTGAACTTGAGATGAAAGTTGCTGTTGTCAGTACAGTATTACACACCTTAATTGTAGGACTGAATGGAAATGAGTAACCTTTAACAATGACTGATCAGTTTCACAGCTGCTACTCAGTGATGGGCAGCAGTAAAATCGACATGAAACATATCAGCAACTGCTGAGACCCCTGAGTCCACTGCCCCAGGGCAGCCCTGCCATCTGGACCCCAGGGCTTCCAAACTCCCAGGCCAGTTGCTCCCCAGCCTGCCCAACTCCCATAGCCTGCAGACAGAGCTTTTGGACTCCCTACTGTGTTGTTGGGAGCCTAGACTCAAAGCCACAGTCTGAGCCAGGGCTCCCAGCTACACTGGCAAGAAGCCTGTAAACCCTAAGGCTCTGTCTACACTGTAATGTAAACCTAAATCTGTGGGACTTAAGACAGCAGGCTTGGTGTTTGTAAGCCTGCGCTTGAGCATCCACACTGAACATTGACTGGGTCTCATATCGATGCTCATGAGTCCACACTGCACTACACACACTTGAGTCAAATCAGCTTATCCCAGGCTGCCTAGTGTCCTCCCCTGCTGCTCTAGACCTTTGTTCGTGGTGCTCTATGGGAAAACTTGACCGTCACAGTTGTTACAGCCTGCCAACACATCCAACCAAGCCTATTGGGTCAGCACACCTCTGGCGACTGGGGCCAGCAACATGGAGAGCTCCTTGTTTGAAGAGCTTCTTCTGCTTGCACTTTCACTCCTGTGTCAGCAAACGGGCAGAGCATCCATGAAATGCTGCTGGGCATTTCAGTGGTGTTTTTCTGATCTACCAAAAGACCTGTCGGAGGAAGGCAAATGACAACAGACTCGAACTCACTGATCCTGCTCATGACTCTCTACATAGCTGCTGATGCCCCCTATGTTGACCAGCGCTTCTGGAGCACAAGCACAGACTGGTGGGATCACATCACCACGTGGACCTGGGGTGATCAGCAGTGAGTCTGGAACTGTCACATTAAGAAAACAATATTTCTGAAGCTTCATGAGCTTCACATGCATGAGGAAGGCCATGCTGGTCCAGAAGCATGCTGCTGCTAACCAGTTTGGTATTGGAAAGTCAACTGTGGGTAAAGTGGTGGTGGAAGTTTCTGAGGCAATCAGGCACGTGGTTTACCCTGTCCAACTAGCATTCAGTTCCCCTTGCACGGGCCATCCAACCATGGCATTGCCTAACGTGTTCCCAGTCTGCAGAACATGGTACCGTGGAGGGGACTCAGGATGTGGTGCAGGTGCTTGAATTCTAGCAGCAGTTAGTTCACACAGCTTCTCAAACAGGTGTTTCTGCTGCGCTCTATCCTCCTCCCTCAAGCAATGTTCCTGCTCCAGAAACTGTGTTGCAAGTCTCTCCTCACATGCCGCAATTCTCTCCACAGACTCTGCTGCCCATCTGTGCCTTTCCACTTACTGTGAATCCTTTTCCCTTTTGTATTGTACCGGATTGTTAGCTCTGTCTAGGATGTCCACCACAAGTTTGTCACAGAAATACTTCCCTGAAAAATACACCCTTTGCTGAAACGTGATTACATTTACATATGGACTACATGCAAACACACACGGTAATACAGATTCTGAAAGAACTGTACAGCCAGACCTCTGTCCCATGACATATCTGGACTGCATACAACCCCCCTGTGCATTTTGACAGTGAATTCATCCCCCATGCACCACATTTCCGCCTCCTCCTCGTCCCCTACAGTTTGTTTACAGGAGGCTTGTTATGCTGTGGCGTGGTACTAAAAGAGAAGGCAAGATGAAGTTTACTTTTAACATCCCAGCACATCTTCGTAAGAATGTGCAAGTACCTAGAAAAAATTTCATGATAAATACTTGTTTAACTGTTTGTGCTTCCGGATCACCATTGTGAATTCCACCTGGTATGGGATGACACCAAGACACCAGTCTGCAATCCACCATTAGCAGATAAGGAAATGGAAGTTCTGGACACAGAATTTTTCCTAGGAACTATGCACTCCTCTTCAACCTTTGCAAATGTTCCAGTAAGAAGTCAATTCAGTGGCCAATGCATATATGGTACTGCCATTGCCACTGAAGTTCTTGCATGGAGCGGCTACAGGAATCAGGCTGAGGTCTTCTGGAGACAGGAATGGAAAATAAAACCAATGCTTCTCTAACAGCTGAAGTCTCATGTTTTCCAATGATACTGTCCTGCTCTTACATAGCATTTCATCTACAGGATGTAACAAAATAGCTGAACCATGAAAGCTGGAAAATGAGGGCTAAAAATAAACCTTTGCAAAACAATGATCATGTTTCACAGCTGCACAGAAGCGAGCAATCACCATTAATGGAGAAAATTAAAACAGACAGCATTTTGGACAGTTGCCCTGGGTTAGTTAAAAACCAAATGGAACTAGTCCAGCAGGGGAACGTGAGGGATGGGATAGATAGGTAGAATAGTTGAGCTGGAGCACATCTGAAAAACTGAAAGACGAACAATAATCACCACTTAGCCTGAGGATAGAGGTCTACAGGTAAGTATTCTTGCCCTGATCACATATGGCCTCTCACCAGATACCTGGAGCAGCTGGGCTGGTGATTTGACAGCACTGCAGCATTTTATAGCACTGTAGCTACTGAATTCTGAGTATCCTCTGCAGTTACTTTCCGGGAAGCACGATTTCATACTAACAGAAAAGTGAATTACTTTGGATTCGGGAAAGAAGCGGTTAGCTATCCAGTCAATTAAATCTATTCCCTCAACGGACGACAATCTTATGAAGAGCTAAATTATGAACTCATGAACAGATACCCCACGGAGTGTCACAGATGTCTCCCTCAAAAGACATGCGGTGTACCTATAAAAATCTTAGGCAAAGCAACTTCTTTGTTCCAGACACAATCTCCCCCTTTAAAAAAACAGAAGAAAAAAAAACCAACAAAAAACAGATGTCTCAGTTATAAAGTGGATCAAAGTTCCTTTTCTGGGGACAAATCAGCCTCAAGTGGTTAAAATCTGATAATTCTAGGTTGAGAGGCAGCTAGCAGTAATTTCCTGAGCCACATACTGATAGAGGCATCGTTTATTCTGGACATTACAGAACAGGCCAGTTGATTTTCTGAATTAATGCATCACCAGTGCACTTAACTGCCCTCCTAACTTCTGCATTTTTGATGCCCTAGTTTTGGACTAAAAAGCAAGTGAAATTTTCTGAGCTCTCTGAAAATACACAGCTGACCTTTCAGACAGACAGGTTCAACCCTAAGCACCACAATTTCCTTCCTTCCAATACTGCTATATTTGAATATTCATCCTACTCTGATTATTATAGCCAACAGACTTGAAACTGAACAAAATAGAAGTTCAAGAGGCTGTTTGGTTAATACAGTTCCCAGCTTGGAACTCCACAACCTTAATGGCCTAGTAAGATACTTTGCTTTCAGGAAATATTTTGCACGTAGATGAAGAAAAATATTCAAGCAATTCTTAACAAGAAAGATTGCTGCTGGAGAGAGGAGGGCACAGGGAGTGGCATAAAACCTAGACACATGGTTTTGAAGAAAATTCAAGATGTGGCTTTCACCAGACCAATATCGTATCTCAGCACCAGCATTTGAGCTTTGGCCAGAATGAGATGCAAGCAAATGTGGTAGTTTTCTCCTGGATGCTATGGCAGTAGTGGAACACTGCTAGAGTATCCTTTTCTTAAGTCTCGCCCAGTCCATTTTCACACACTGAGAAGGGTTCAGATGCAGTTAGATACAATAAAAATTTGTTTTGTGCAGGAAGTTGCGCTGTAAGAGGCTTGATTCATCAATGTTAGGCTTAAGAACGAGTCTGTGGAACCAACAGGAGGTTACTAACAGGAGTGAGGCTTATTCTATTTGAAATCCACCAGTAGGACTGCAGCTGCCAGCCACCAAAAAGGGAGAGAAGAAATTAGGTGGCTGAGCAGCAAACCCATGGAGAAGAGAACCAGAGGGCAAGAAAGTATGTAGAAGGTGAGAAGAGGGGGAAGAGAGACAGAACCATGTGCAGGAAAGCAGGGGAAGATTGACTGGTTTCACAAAGGACCGTTAAGGAAGAACAACTCTTTATTCTGATGCCTTGTGGTAGTACTATCACTTAAAAAAAACCCTTCATCCTGCAAGTATAAGAATTAAGAGGGAAATAGGGGAGGCAGAGAAGAGAAATTCTCATTCAATAAGAAATACCTATAGCACCTAATGCTTCTCTTTCTTTAACTATCGTTGAAATCTATGAAAAGGTAAGAGAAACCATTGCAGATGGCCTGTAAATAGATCTTAAAGAATGGTAAGCATTAGAAATAGCCAAAATGCCTTGCAGAAAAACAGAAGTTAAATAGCCTGGGTAACAATTGAGGACAGAAAGTTATCTAGCAAAGACAACATACACCAATAATAACGAATGATTAACCCTGGGCCCCATTTCATTTAATTTCTAATCTGACCAAGAAATGTTGTTATGAATTAGGCTGAGTTAGATAAATTAATTAGATTTGACCCCTTTCCCAATACCAATTGCACTGGGATCTCTACGATGCCAGATGTAAGTTAAAATTTCACTTGAATTGCTGTAAATAGAGTCTGTCTAAAATAGATTCTGCTTAAAATACTGGACAAGAAAGGTTTACCTTAGCCATGCCATCATAATTAATGAACACTCCAAGACAGCATACAGCACAATGACAACACTGATCAGCATTTCCGTTATCAGCAGTCTGCACCCTCCAGCAGTTGAATAACACTCTTCCACGTAATAAAGCCAGAGTACATTAAATCAAATCCTGTCAGTGATACTCCATCCCCAGAGCAGGGAGATATCCAAACCAAAGAGGGTTCTACTGCATGAGAGAATCATGGACTGCAGAAATATTACAGCTTCTGAGATGTTTCACTTACCTTGCCCTTGAAGATGTGTTGGTTTTTGTATATGAAGTCACGATAGCTTTCAGTACGCACTTTATCCTATAAATTAAGTATAAACAGAGTGCACACAGTTATGTACATGTGACTGTCTGAAGATGTTGGAGCAATCTTTTTTAAATGGTAATTTCTAAGAAAATATTGACTAATTAACCCTTTGCTGCTCTACATATTAAAAAGCCACAGGGACACAACCACCAGTGTAATTTCAGGATTTCCCAAGCAATGATTCTTCATAATGTACATTGTTTATGAAGCAAAGACAACTTGGGCTGCTACAAACTGTGACAGGCAGTAACAAAAGCATCCATATTCTATATAATATATATAGTTCTAATTCATATTATCAAAATCTGGAAGTAAGCAGCTACTTGTGATTTTTGTTCTGATTTCAAGTGTTTGAATGAGCTTCACGTTTTAAAGTGTCTGTTTTATACTTATTCCCTACCCCTCGCAGCAGCACTGATACCTAAAAGGTAATACTTGATCAACATAATCAGTCATCTACCTGAGGCCTGACATCTGGGGCATGAACGCATGTAGTGAAATTATTATACATTGAAACCAAACTGATTGCATAACCCAAACTTCTTGTTTTGTTTTAAAGAAGCTATTGATCAGTTCCTGATACCAGATTACCCCGTTTCGCTTCTGGAAGCATATTTAACTGCCAATACATAGAAACCTACAAACCGTAAGACAACAAATAAATCATTGGAGCTGCACAACACACACTATGAAATACTAAGTTCAGAAGCAATGATCAAGCACTAACTCAACATCCCCCAAAGAGCTGGCAGGCTCTCAAGCACACATATTGGAATCATAGAATCATAGACTTTAAGGTCAGAAGGGACCATTATGATCGTCTAGTCTGACCTCCTGCCCAACGCAGGCCACAGAATCTCACCCACCCACTCCTGTATCAAACCCCTAACCTATGTCTGAGCTACTGAAGTCCTCAAATCGTGGTTTAAAGACTTCAAGGTGCAGAGAATCCTCCCGCAAGTGACCCTTGCCCCACATTGCAGAGGAAGGTGAAAAACCCCCAGGGCCTCTGCCAATCTGCCCTGGAGGACAATTCCTTCCCGACCCCAAATATCAGCTAAACCCTGAGCATGGGGGCAAGACTCACCAGCCAGCACCCAGGAAAGAAATCTCTGTAGTAACTAAGATCCCACCCCACCTAACATCCCATCACAGGCCATTGGGCATATTTACCGTTAATAGTCAAAGATCAATTAATTGCCAAAATTAGGCTATCACATCATACCATCCCCTCCATAAACTTATCAAGCTTAGTCTTGAAGCCAGATATGTCTTTTGCCTCCACTGCTCCCCTTGGAAGGCTATTCCAGAACTTCACTCCTCTGATGGTTAGAAACCTTCATCTAATTTCAAGTCTAAACTTCCTGATAGCCAGTTTATATCCCTTTGTTCTTGTGTCCACATTAGTACTGAGCTTAAATAATTCCTCTCCCTCCCTGTTATTTATCCTTCTGATATATTTATAGAGAGCAATCATATCTCCCCTCAGCCTTCTTTTGGTTAGGTTAAACAAGCCAAGCTCTTTGAGTCTCCTTTCATAAGACAGGTTTTCCATTCCTCAGATCATCCTAATAGCCCTTCTCTGTACCTTCTCCAGTTTGAATTCATCCTTCTTAAAACATAGGAGACCAGAACTGCACACAGTATTCCAGATGAGGTCTCACCAGTGCCCTGTATAATGGTACTAACACCTCCTTATATCTACTGGAAATACCTCGCCTGATGCATCCCAAGACCGCATTAGCTTTTTTCACGGCCATATCACATTGGCAGCTCATAGTCGTCCTGTGATCAACCAACACTCTGAGGTCCTTCTCCTCCTCTGTTACTTCCAACTGATGTGTCCCCAGCTTAACAAAAATTCTTGTTATTAATCCCTAAATGCATGACCTTGCACTTCTCACTATTAAATTTCATCCTATTACTATTACTCCAGTTTACAAGGTCATCCAGATCTTCCTGCATGACATCCCAGTCCTTCTCTGTATTGGCAATACCTCGCAGCTTCGTGTCATCTGCAAACTTTATTAGCGCATTCCCACTTTTTGTGCCAAGGTCAGTAATAAAAAGTTTAAATAAGATTGGTCCCAAAACCAATCCCTGAGGAACTCCACTAGTAACCTCCCTCCAGCCTGACAGTTCACCTTTCAGGATGACCTATTGTAGTCTCCCCTTTAACCAGTTCCTTATCCTCCTTTCAATTTTCATATTGATCCCCATCTTTTCCAATTTAGCTAATAATTCCCCATGTGGAACAGTATCAAATGCCTTACTGAAATCGAGGTAAATTAGATCCACTGCGTTTCCTTTGTCTAAAAGATCTGTTACCTTCTCAAAGAAGGAGATCAGGTTGGTTTGGCACGATCTACCTTTTGTAAAACCATGTTGTATTTTGTCCCAATTACTATTGACCTCAGTGTCCTTAACTACTTTCTCCTTCAAAATTTTTTCCAAGACCTTGCATACTACAGATGTCAAACTAACAGGCCTGTAGTTACCTGGATCACTTTTTTTCCTTTCTTAAAAATAGGAACAATGTTAGCAATTCTCCAGTCATATGGTACGACCCCTGAGTTTACAGATTCATTAAAAATTCTTGCTAATTGGCTTGCAATTTCATGTACCAGTTCCTTTAATATTCTTGGATGAAAATTATCTGGGCCCCCCGATTTAGTCCCATTAAGCTGTTCAAGTTTGGCTTCTACCTCAGATGTGGTAATATCTACTTCCATATCCTCATTCCCATTTGTCATCCTACCATTATCCCTAAGTGCCTCATTAAAGACTGAGGCAAAGTATTGGTTTAGATATTGGGCCATGCCTAGATTATCCTTAACATCCACTCCATCCTCAGTGTTTAGCCATCCCACTTCTTCTTTCTTTGTTTTCTTCTTATTTATATGGCTATAGAACCTTTTACTATTGGTTTTAATTCCCTTTGCAAGGTCCAACTCTACATGGCTTTTGGCCTCTCTCACTTTATCCCTACATGCTTTGACGTCAATAAGGTTGCTTTCCTTGCTGATCCCTCCCATCTTCCACTCCTTGTAGGCTTTCTGCTTTTTCTTAATCACCTGAGATAACTGTAGTGGATTAGTATGTGAGCTGGCAGAGTAGCTCAACTTACCAGCAAGCTAACACTGCACCTCTTTATATGCATAGGCACTCAAATGGACAGTAAGCCATCTGTTTTAGAGTCCCTGTTGCAATAGCCAGAGAATCAAGAGTAAATGCAAAGGAAATTAAAAAGCCATGATTATAACTATTTATGACTCTGGCTTGGACAGTCTAAAAAAAATACTGTGCTGAAGAGCTGAACCCTAGTGCATGCATACAAAGTTCGTACTGCACCATTAGATGACAAAAGATCAAGAATTTAATATTATGGAAGATAAAAGAATAATTTCTCTATCAGCCAAGACCGTTTATTTTTTTAGACGAGCAAAATAAAGTTACTTTACTCTTAAAAAAAAAAAAAAAAAAAAAAAAGTTAAGCATAAGCATGCAAACTTTTGTTAAAAACTTTAGATTCCAGTGAGCTCCATTTTAATTTAAGGTAAGTCAGTTCTTCACACACTCACAAAAATATATATATATATATATATATATATATATATATATATATATATATATATATATATATATATATATATATATATATATTTTATATATATATATATATATATATTTGAAAAAAAAATTATTACAAAAATGGGATAGTTAAATAAAACGTTGAAAGAATCACAGCTTTGCATTGTTTTGATAAAACTGAATTATAAAAACTTTCGTTAGGATCATCTAAAATTAAATCAGTTTGTTATGAGGGCAGATTCTAAGGAGTTAGGATTTTTTTATGCTCTCAGCAGCACTGAAATACTAGATTTGCTGAAACCACAAAAAATTCAAAAGGTTCAGCATCAATCGAGAAAGCAGTCAGCTGGAAAGCTTTCAGCCTCACCTATCACACTGCCTCAGCTTAATCAATAGAATTCCAACTGCTGTCTTTACTACATGCACTGCTGCTTGAATGAACTTCAGTCATTCATTTTGGGTCTCTATTCATCAATTCCTTCTCTCCTCCCACCCAACCTTTCAGTACAAGAACCTGAAAAATAAGTAAGTTATTATCAGACACTCCTCAAGCAATTTTTAAATAAAGTACCAATCCTCCTGTCTTCTGAAATACTATGGGAGGGGACAGCATAAACAACACTGACCTGCCTGGCCCAAGTTAGAGAACAAAAAAAATGAGCAAGTTTTGTGTGCATGGTTCTTAGTTTTGTTTTTTGTTTTGTTTTGTTTATTTTAAACCAATAAAACATGTTAGAATCACAAACAAATTTAGGATTAATTTAACAAAGTTTGCTGTCACTTCGATTTAATGAGCCAATATTTTTAATGTAAAAAACTCACAATAATAAAAACAAGCAAAAAAATGTTTGTATGTGTTGGATAGGCATTTGGAGCTAAAAACTAGGCATATACACAAGAACTTACACGTGCCATAACTCAGGTATTTTCCACATTTTATTGGGCAGAAATCAGATGTTACTGAAGGGATTTTAACATCACAAACGTTTCCTGAAGCCAGTGAAATAGAAAGATTTATCACAAACTACAAAACTATCAATTATTTAGAGGTTCAGGTTCTTTTAGTATAGCTCCAAAGTAAGGTACTATGAACTGTTAGTATAGACAAAATGGTTTTACCCCCGTCTGACAAAGTAATTTAGAGCTCATGATTTCAGATTATCTGTGTGACTGACGTAAAAAAAAAAAAAAAAAAAAAAAAAAAAAACCACCACCACCTTTGGCCCCATATTTAAAAAAGTCATTGTGTTAGTCTGCCAGACATACAGTGCTGAGGTAAATCTGAACGTTTCCAAGTTCTGCACATACCTGTTCACCACTATGCTTTTCATTTTGGAAAGCGCATTACTTTCTGTATCCACAGATACCTGTGCCACAAAAGCATTTCTGCAAGAATGCTCCATAAAAACACATTGGCTGCTCAATGCTGTTCAAATGTACCATAAAACAAACGCAGAGGAATTTTCCAAGGCTAGGACCCGTAAATGTTTCAGAAAGCAGGAAGCCTAAATCTGCTACCTATGCTATACAAGAGTGAGTGTACTTTATGGCTTCATATTTTAGTTGATTTTGTTTAGATACCCATGTTCTTTCTTTATTATGAAATTGCAAAATTGCTTTATGATATTTCAGAGCAACAAATTCCTGTCCTTGTACACTACATAATGTTCTTTTTTTCAGAGAAGAGGTACTAAAGATTTTGGGTTAAAATAAAGTTAAACTTATACAATCAAGTTAACACTCAGGATGAAAGGATTTTGTTTGTTTTTTGAAAAGTTCTGGACATTCTCTTAAATATATTTTCCATTTTTAAATACTTTACTATTTAGACAACCCTAGTAATTGTTCAATGTAATGCTTATCAATATACTAAATGGAGTTCAAATAATTTCTGAATAACTACATAAATTGGCAGACATAGCATTTAAAGTTTTAGTGTGTTTTTTTGCTTGCTAAATTTTCATCTAAAGAGCAGAATAAAAAATGAAAGACATTTACTGTTTATATCGTATAGTAGTGTATAGAATTCATCCACATTTCTACAGCAAAAGAAACAAAAGCGGCAAGAACAGATTATGTTATAGATATTGAGAGATTAATATTTTCTTACTAGCAATCAAGTATACCTGTAAGCTCAATATACTTTTATTAAATTTCTCGTGTTTCTGGTAGTCAAGAATGTATACAACAGGCAGCTAGATACAATGGCAGCTGAAAATACAAGCTCTTTTTTTGTGATTCTTTCACTCTCGCTCCCAGGATAAACTATTAAGCACCGAAAGGGTTAAAAATGCAGCTACTCTGCAGTGTATATTTACAGGCACGTAGCTTTATTTCATCCCATTTTTCCTTCCTAGTTATGAGTAAGATGCATTTGTGCTGACTTTCTAACCTTTAGCATCTCTTCGTGTATCCCATAATGCCCATATGAACTGAAGTAAACGCCATCCTCATCGTCCCGGAGTTCCGCAATGGCGCCAGATGACGACGAGTTGCTTCTGACATCTGCGTTCATCACAAAATCCTGTGCAAATTGTCTGTAATCAATTTGAAACATACCCTTGAGACATGTTTATGGGACTATGAAAAGGGGGGGGTGCGAGAAAAGAGCTGAGAGGAGATAAGGAATACAGACTGCAGAGGGCCTTTTACAACACCAAAACTCCATTATGGCTTAACCGTGCTGAAACTCCCCCTGCTGGCTTCGAGAAGAAGCTACTGCCTGATTTGCTATTTTCTCTGCATTTTAACACCAGCATTTCTTCCGCATTTTAGACACTAAATTCCAGCAGTGTGAAGTTTGCAGTGTTTCATTTATCTGCCTGCTATCCCTGCACCCTCCATCTATTTTGGAAAAGCATCCCAATTACAACCCACCTGATTTAGATTTTATTAGAGGTTTGTTTGTTTGTTTTTAAGAGGGAAATTCCCATTTTGCAAGCTGTTTCTATGGTAACAGTATGTCAGAAGTCAAAATACAGAATGAGACAAACATGACAGACCATATTATCTAGAGATGTGGTTCAATATCATGACACCTATAAAAACTACTCTAAAACACACCTACGTTAGTGATTTATGGAAGGTTTAGTATATTAACAACCAACAAAATTTTAAAAAAAAGAAAACCAGGCAGGATTGATACAAATAATGATTTAAAAAGATATTTTAATGCAAGTTGATTTATTTTAATGGTAAAAGATTTTTTTTTCCTTTTTGTGTTGCTAGTTCTCCACTTATTTCCCCTTTTATAGTCTTAACTTGCTAAAGAGGATATTTTGTTCGTTGTTTCTTGTTGATGTCTTGTTTCTTCCACAAGAATTTAGTTTTCTCAACTAAGGAAGTTGCCACTGAAAATATTCCTCTATGCTAAAAAAGATAAGACCATGGCCTCACAGTAAGAATACTATAACCTCAAACACAAAACTTATAAGTAAACAGCTTGTGCTATATTTGCAGCTAACAGCATCTTCAGATATTATGAATTCCCACAAGTCAAGCAAACAGAAGTGCTTCAAACCAGCCTACACTCCTCAATCAGAGTCTAAGTTTGAAGTCAACGGGACTTGTGCTATTAACTGATTTAGATGCAGGATTTCGAAAAGCACTTAGGTGCCTAAATATAGTCTTAGTAGCCTAACTTTATTTTGAAAATTTTGGCTTGTTTGTACAAAAGATTTCAGAATAATGTTATTAGTTTATTGGAAATGTAGTTACAGAAAAATTTGTTCACGATGAAAAGTAAGTAAACATTTTATGCCACTAAGAGAAAAGTTTTTAACGAAATACAAATTTAGCCCGACGCTGCAAATGCTTAATTTTACACATGAGTAGGACCACTATTCATGTGAGCAAAGTTACATACCTGCTCAGTGTGTGGAGGAGCAGGGCAATATTTTGTTTTCTCCTATTGCAGTTTTGTACATTTCAACTAAGAATCTTTCAATAGCAGAATTTAAAAAACAGAATTTAGTTTTGTTCATATAAATTTTAGCTTAAAGTTGCAATAATACATATTTTCAAAATTTGTTTTATAAAAAGTCTCAATCTGGTTTAAAAAAAAAGAAAAAAAAGAAAAAAGGAGTTTTTTCTTTTTTGTTAAATGAGATCATTTTTTAAAGTCACCCTGCCCCGATGCCAGGGTTATGATTTTCAATCAATTCAACTGTAAGGAAACTCTAGATCCCAACTCCCAATAGAATGAATTTTAAGACTGTCAAGAAAGATCATGAGAAATACCACCACCAACAACAAAAGAGTTGCCATTCAATTGGACACTGATGATAAATTCAAGATAAATGTGACATATCTTTACATTTGTAAACTGTGTCAAATATTGTAGGTTGCAACATAGTTATGTTTAGAAAACATGGTTACTTTTGCCACCAGTTAATCAAAAGATTGTTACTGTTAACCTCCAACCACATACAACTGCACTCTCAACTTGCCAGCTCAAACTAATCATCATTAGAACATGACTGTTTGGACTGGCAACCTTTAAGAAAAACCCAGGTGCAGCAAGAAATGTTTGTGATTCACTAGGTGACTGTCCTCCCACTAATTGCTGGAGACAGCTTTTAATAATTTTAGAAGCCTCTGTGCTCAGATGAGATGTAAAACTGAAGTCTTGAATATGTGGTCATTTAAACTTCTAAAGCATTTTTCATAACTGTAGAGATGTTAACCCTGACATACTGATTAGGAAGTTGTAGATACAAACCCCCCTTCTCTTATTTTTGTTAAGTTAAGGGTAGATAAGTTACTAAAATTTTAATGGCACCAGAAGAAAATCATAGAACACAAACCGTGATTTAAAAATTTAATCCTGGCTCAAGAAGAGACTTCCACTTTGTAAAGATCACGCTGATATCCCATGAAAGTACTAGCTTATTACGGGGTCTCAAATGCAGCATGCTCTTTATAAGTGTAATTACTAGGTTCTGAACAAGAATAAGTTTGTATTCCACATGTTTGTGTAGTACACAGAACTGTAATTCTGTAACTTGAAAGCATATGGTGGACTCAAACATCTCACATTATATAACATGTAAGACTTCTTTATACGAGAGAGATTCCAGAGGACTGGAAAAGGGCAAATATAGTGCCCATCTATAAAAAAAAGGGAAATAAAGACAATGAGGACAATTACAGAATAGTCAGCTTAACTTCAGTACCCAGAACATCAAAACATTTACAATGGAGATACACAGTAAAGCACAAATAAAGCCACAGAACAGGACTGAAGTGGATGTCAAAGCCATGACAAGCCATTCAAAAACCTAGAAGATAATAAGGCGATAAATAACAGTCAGCAAGGATTTGTCGAGAACAAATCGTGTCAAACCAACCTAATAGCTTTCTCTGACAGGAGAAGAACCCTTGTGGATGGGGGGGGGGGGGGGGGAAGGAGTGGTAGATGTGCTACAGCTTGACTTTAGTAAGGCTTTTGATACTGTCTTGCATGACCCTCTCATAAACAAACTAGGGAAATACAACCTAGATGGAGCTACTATAAGGTGGGTGCATAACTGGTTGGAAAACTGTTCCCACAGAGCAGTTATCAGTGGTTTACAGTCAAGCTGGAAGGGCATAACAAGTGGGATCTTGCAGGGATCAGTTCTGGATCTGGTTCTCGTCAATATTTTCATCAATGATTTAGGTCAGGGTGGGTAAACTACGGCCCATGGGCCGGATTGGGACCACCAGCCGTTTTAAGCTGGCCTTCGAGCTCCCGCTGGGGGGTGCGGGGTCTGGGGCTTGCCCCGCTCCGGCACTCCAGCTGGGGAGCAGGGTCGGGAGCCGCTCCACATAGTTCTCGGAAGACATGGCATGGCCCCCCTCTGGCTCCTATGTGCTCCAATGGCCCCGCTCCAATGATCCCGTCTGGTGCTCCAATGGGAGCTGCAGGGGCAGTGCCTGCGGACGGGGCAGCACACAGAGCTGCCTGGCCGTGCCTCCGCGTAGGAGACGGAGGAGGGACATGCCACTGTTTCCGGGAGCTGCTTGAGGTAAGCGCCGCCCAGAGCCTGCATGCCTGACCCTCAACCCCGCCCTCCAAGCCCCTGCCCTAGCCCTGATCCCCCTCCCGCCCTCCAAACCCCTCGATCCCAGCCCAGAGCATCCTCCTGCACGACAAACCGTTCATCCCCAGCCCCACCCCAGAGCCCGCACCCCCAACTGGAGCCTGCACTCCTTCCCGCACCTCAACCCCCAGCCCCAGCCCAGATCCCCCTCCTGCACCCTGAACTCCTCATTTGTGGCTCCATCCCAGTGCTTGCACCCCCTCCCACACCCTAACCCCAATTTTGTGAGCCTTCATGGCCTGCCATACAATTTCTATTCCCAGATGTGGCCCCTCGAACCAAAAAGTTTGCCCACCCCTGATTTAGGTAATGGCACAGAGAGTACACTTATAAAGTTTGTGGACGATACCAAGCTGGGCGGGGTTTCAAGTGCTTTGGAGGATAGGATTAAAACTCAAAATGACCAGGACAAACTGGAGAAATGATGCAAAGTAAACAGGATGAAATTCAGTAAGGACAAATGCAAAGTACTCCCCTTAGGAAGGAACAATCAGCTGCGCACACACAAAATGGGAAATGACTGTGTAAGGAGTACCGCAGAAAGGGATCTGGGGGTCATCGCGAATCACAAGCTAAGTAAGAGTCAAGAGTGTAACACTGTTGCAAAAAAAAAAAAAGCAAACGTCATCCTGGGACGTATTAGCAGGAGTGTCGTAAGCAAGACATGAGAAGTAATTCTTCCGCTCTACTCTGCACTGATGAGGCCTCAACTGGATTATTGTGTCCAGTTCTGAGCACCACATTTCAGGTAAGATGTGGGCAAATTGGAGAAAGTCCAGAGAAGAGAAACAAAAACGATTAAAGGTCTAGAAAACATGACCTATGAGAAAAGATGGGGAAAAAACTGGGTTTGTTTAGTCTGGAGAAGAGAAGACAGAGGGGACATAACAGTTTCAAGTACATAAAAGGTTGTTACAAGGAGGAGTATAGGACAAGAAGCAATGGGCTTAAATTGCAGCAAGGGCAGTTTAGGCTGGACATTAGGAAAAACTTCCTAACAGTCAAGGTGCTTAAGCACTGGAATAAATTGCCTAGGGGGTTGTGGAAACTCCATCACTGGGGATTTTTAAGAGTAGATTAGACAAACACCTGTCAGCGATGGTCTAAATAATACTTAGCCCTGCCATGAGAGCTGGGGACTGGACTAGATGACCTCTCGAGGTTCCTTCCAGTCCTGGGATTCTAACTGCACCTGCCAACAGGCAGCAACCATAACTTCCTAAATAAAGGTGATTCGAGGTACATTAATACTTCATCTTTCCAATGCCGTTGATTGAGTCAACTGGAGTGGCTGCAGTTGTCCTCTTGAACTAACAGTTTGGCAGGATTTCATAAATGCCAGGAGACACCAAAGTCTGAAATTCCCTCATATTTATGCAGTTGCACCAGCACCAATGACATATTGCAAAACTTCATGATTTAAAATTAACATGCACAACAAAGTTAAGATCAGCTGAAATATTCTTGCTAGTACTCCCTAGATTTGAGTTTGGGGATAAGGGAGCAGTGGAAGGAAATAACTTTTCAATGGGAATTCCTCAACACCAGAATTTGATGGCTGGGGGAGGGGAAGGGGAAGAAATCTGTTTCATGGGTCAGGAGTTTTGTCTAGGCATATAGTCAATTTAGTTGTGCTTCAACTTGCAATATTTTTAAAAACACCACAATCAACACTATTTGCAAACAGAGGCAAAACACACACAAAAGACTAATGCCCTCTTGGTGCTAACTTAAATTTGAATTCTGCAGCTTGAGTTTCTACTGACGGCTAATATTACCTGCACACATTTCTGTCTACCATCCAGAACACTGCCAAGTGTTTCAGAAAAAGCTTCAATCAAAAACATCTTACCTCATTTTCTGAAGATCTTCTTGTGCTCTGGCTAATGCTGTTTCTGCAAGCTTTGCTCTGTGTTCTGTACATTTCAACTGTTCGAGGATCGCTGTGTTATCACTTAATCCATTGGGGTCTGAGATGTTTGTAGAAGCATAAAGATCCTCTATGTCTAATGAAATAGAACAACAAATGTTATCAACTCGTCAACTGACAGCATTACCTAATTACGTGTGTGTATGTGTGTATGAAGAAAGGAAGAGCCTGATGCTGCTACCTTCATTCACTAAATAGTACCTTATTCCACAAGTATCTTCACGGATAGGACTACTGGCAGAGCAAGATAATACTTAACATAAATGAGCAGGGAGGAGGTAGGCCCTTAACACCAGTACCCAATAAACACCCTACCTTTCAAATGTGTCTGAATACTAGTCTTCATGACTTAACAAATCAGACTTTCCCTGTAGCTGAAGCCAATAAAGGTGATACACCTTGCTTTACCAATTACCTTAGCCGAGAGCTAGAAGGGCTATTAACTCAAAAAATAAGTTGCTCTACAAGATGAAGGCTTTCATAACTAGCACGTGACAAAGAATATATTCACAGCCCTTCAAACTCATCCCTCAGGGCTGTTGTGGCGCTTAATAAAAATGTGTGAGATGTTTTGAGATCGATAGGTAAGTAGAATTCATTATTATTAAAATAGTGCCTTGGCCTCAAAACATAGGTCTAACCTTGCACCCACTGAACACAGCAGACTTAACTCCCACTGGATGTCAACAGTGCAGGATTAGGCCCCACCACACTTGGGAGATGGGGTTATCGTAATTGAGTCTCTTGCATGGTAGAGCACATGGATCCTCTGGCTTGTCTTCCTTGGACTAGCCAGAAGCACTGCAGAGAAAATGAGCTTGGATTTAGGAACCAAATACACCTTTGCTTTGATCTAACGGAGCTATGCTTTTCTGGGGGGATTGCACAAGACCAACAAGAGCTATGGCAACAGAACTTCTAGAACCAATGGCACTGGAACACTTTTTACAGTGCAGGTACTGAAAGCCAGTGGTCCCCAAAAATTTTTACTTCACACATACCCTTTACCCCATCCATGCCCCCTCTCCCCATAGCTGGGGCCAGGACCGGGCCATGGCTCCAGGAGGACAGGGGTGGGAGAAGACGTGGACGGGGCAAAGGGATTGAGGCTGGGACCACAGCTGGGGGTGGACGCTGGGACCCCAGGGCACGGTGCCAGGAGCAGAGCCCTGGGCGCAGGGCCGGTAGCAGATGGGACCCGGACACAGGGCCAGGACCCCGCACAAAACCTGGGGGTCCAGCAGCACCCCCCGAATCCCTAGTTCCCATGCCTATGTCTAGAACTGGTTAGGGTCATGGAGGATGGGGGAAATAATGCTTCCACACCACTCAGAACAGGAAACAAAATCAGTATCCCTACCCTAAAGGCAGTCCCCAACATGAGCGTCAGGAGGAGGATGCAGGGCAGAAAACTACCGAGAGGGAGGGAGAAGGAGAGGGAGCAAGCACAAGCATGGAACGTGTTAGAAACCATCAAAACATTTACAATGGAGCTACACAGTAAAGCACAAATAAAGCCATAGAACAGGACTGAAGTGGATGTCAAAGCCATGACAAGCCATTGGTAAAACAGTCCTGAAGCACAGGACATTGCTCCTGAAGTCCTGGAGAGAGCCTTCTTATTTAGATTTTGTCAAGCAGCTTGGAATTTACTTCAGTGGATCAACAGCAAAATCATAGCTTCCTCTAGATACAGTTTGGATGTTCTAAAAAAAATGAACTAGAGATATAGAGAGAGAATAATGTCTAGTAACAGGAATAATTGGATTTAAAAATCATACCCCTGCTGGTAGGTCAATACTCATTTTACCCAAAAGATAAAAGTGAGAGACATGTTTACAGCATGATTTTCTGAAGTGTTGAGCACCTCTAACTCCTAATAACGTCAAATGGAGCTGTGAGTACACAGCACCTCTGGAAATCTGGCCCTTGGAAACTTGCTCAAGTATCACATTGCAAGTCAGTGGTATATTCAGAAAAATCCTAAACTATCAGTTGGTTAGGAAAGGGAAACAATCCCCTATTCCCTATCTTGTGTGCTACTGCAATACAGAAAGTTCTAATTAGGACAGGGTGCCCCTTGTGCTAGGTAGTGTACAAACACAGGAGGACACGGTCCCTGCCCTAAAAAAAACTTACAATTTAAATGAAGGAAAGATGCACCAAGTGAGTGACAAAATAGTATTGGCAAAGGGGAGGAAGAATACAAGTAACACAGATATAAGTTGAGAGAGATAAACAAGTGATTTGTATAGGTCATCAGAACTCCAAGGTCGAAATACAACTCTATAATGTATAATTTTGTTATATTATTGTATTTGTTGGGTAC
The DNA here is from genome assembly GCF_028017835.1 of Emys orbicularis. Taxonomy (NCBI): domain Eukaryota; kingdom Metazoa; phylum Chordata; order Testudines; family Emydidae; genus Emys; species Emys orbicularis. The sequence continues at coordinate 88,300,114 of NC_088686.1, read as the reverse complement.
CTAATGAAAGACAACCAATATAAAAGGTGAAGTAGTTTTCAAGGACACAGATTACTGCCTCTAATTTGTTTATTTGCATGTGTTGGGATTAAGTACCCAAATGGAATATTCAAAAATGTTTTGCTGCAGCATAAGAATGGAAATTCCATAAACATTTAGAGTTAAGTGTGACACTCCCTCCCCAATCTGTTCATACAACCTCTTATTTTTTTAATTGATACAAAATATTCATAGATCACTTCACTTGACCATTTTGGATAGTCCATTGCCCTGGGAAATGTAAATCTAGCCCACCTACATCTATATTGTCTCACGTAGGATGTACTAAATTAGGAAAGGGGCGAATTCACTTATTTTTCTAGCAAGGCTATACTCTGATTGAAAAGTCTTACCAAACTGAAGTAATAGATCATCTTCTAGCTCTGGTTTCAAGTACTCCTCTTCCTCCCAAGGCAGTGGGCTGCTGAGAGAATTCAAGTACTCTGCAGTTGGTTTCTAGACAAAAGTTAAATGAGCATGTGAAATAAGGTTCTTCAAAATCATAGGACCTTAGTTTAAAAAGTAAACTACAAGACATAATTACTTTAGTTTAACTTTTCTCCCATCATTAAAATTACCTGGGCTACGAGTGTCTAAACGACTTATTAAAATAACCTTGTAGGAAAAGCTGAGAGAGAAGCATTACTTGGCAACATGATGTAGAGCAGAGGTTCTCAACCTTTTTCTTTCTGAGGCCCACCCCGCAACATGCTCCAGGCCCTACTTGTTCCACAACAACTGTTTTTCTGCATATAAAAGCCAGGGCTGGCATTAAGGGGTAGCAAGCAGGGCAACTGGCCAAGGCCCCATGCCACAGAGGGCCCCGCAAAGCTAAATTGCTCAGGCTTCGGCTTCAGCCCTAGCCCCAAGTGGCAGGGCTTGGGGGCTTCAGCCCCACATGGCAGGGGCTTTCTGCCCTGAGCCACAGTGAGTCTAATACCAATCCTGCTTAAGGACCCCCTGAGACCTGCCCGCAGCCCCCCAGGGGGCCCCAGATACCCGTTGAGAATTGCTGAAGTAGAGACAGGTACTCCTGGATTCTAAATCTGGCTCTGACAACAACTGTGACTTGGAGCAAGTCACTCAGAGCCCAGTTTTTACAAATGCTGAGCCTCACAGCTCTAATTAGTTGTATATGTTCAGCACATCTTGAGGGGAAAATAAGGCTCGAAACATCAGTTTCTCCATTTGCAACATCGCAACAATTACCTACCTCACAGGACTAATAGTAAGATGTAACTAACTAACAAGTCCATACAACCTGAAGATGAAAGCATGCCCGGGCACTACAGGTCTCAAAAATGCTTAGTTGTGTAAGACCCCATCCATGCTAAAACTAAACTGTATGAGGAGAAAGAGTTACAACATGTTAATAAGTTGTAGTGTTCACAGGGACATGAAGCAGCCCCTACTACACTACAGCTCTGAACCAGATATCCTGACATCAGTAAAACAGAGACAAGGCCTGAAACAATCAAATTAGAAGTGAGCAATACTTCCAATACTACTTAGAGTTTTCTCCTTTTGCACTTTCTACCCATCTTATGTAATCTAGTCTTAACTACCAGAGAGTGATTCTGTACAGACCTGGATCCAGTGGCAAGGAAACCCCCTCCCTAAACTGAATGGAGCAGAAGCTGTTACTCCAGCTGGGGCCAGGCTGGTAGGTAAATTCCACTCATTTCGTCAAATCCCAATATGCAGCACAACCACATGAAGGCCAATTACTTGGACTTTATAGGAAACAAGAAACATTGCCCTGGAATGAATAAATCTTGTGTCTCAATTTTAAAATATTTTTAAATTTATTTAAGGTGGATTTTACAAACTAAAAACTAAAAACCACTTAAGCTGCTCAGAGATCTGCATAAATTCATTTATAAATTTTAAAACAATTTCCACAATTACTTATTTCTAGAGACTTAATGTAGGATTATTCCATTAAAAACAAACTCAAAATATTTGTTTTTCCCCATGCACAAAGTAAAAAATTAAAGTAATAAACTGTCCACTTACCTTCATTCTAACAAAGTTTATTAGCTTAATGTATCCATAAAACTCAAGTGCTGCAAAAGAAAAAAAGCTCATGTAACACTAAAATCACATATTTGACAATAGTGCGAACGTTAATTAGTTGTTCAATTGGCCAGTGTTCCCGGGATGCACAATATTATTCAGTGCAGTGTCCCTATCTTAATTTGCCATCTACATTGTTCTGATATTTTTCTTCAGGACTTAAGTGTCAGATCCTTTAATTCGGTCTTCAGTTTATATTTGCTACACACTAAAAACTGAACACATGTAAACATAGATTATCTAACAGGGAATTCTGTCACTTAGCTTTCCACCTGGCTTGCTGAGAAAGGCAGCAACATCCACAGTAACATCAATAGTAAGACTCTTTGGCTAGAAACCTGAGTATAAATGCTGGTATTTTATCCCATGACAATTTTGATACACATTAGCAGCTTTCTAATTATTGAATAAATTCTGTCAGCTAGGACTAATTTATGACAAACAATCCCTTAAACTGGCTATGTAGCACAGTAACAAAAGTGGTTTAAACATATCCCATATTCGCTATACAACGACAGCAACAGAACTATTCCGTTCGGTTTCTATATTAATCCATCATTTACTCTAGTTCAAACCATGCTGCAGAGAAAGATGAAAGGCCTCTCCCCCACCCCGTCTGTCAATCTGACCTGGGAGGAAATTCCTTCCCTACCTCCAATACAGCAATCAGTTAAGCCTTGAACATATGGGTAAAACCTACCAGACAGATACCTGGGAAATAATTCTCTGTCATAACTCAGAGCCCTCCCCTCGGGGCAGCAGGGGTGCGTTGGCCCCTTCTGGGAGCGGCGTGGGGATGGGGTAGGCAGGGAGCCTGCCTTAGCCTTGCTGCGCCGCTGACCGGGAGCCGCTGACCGGGAGCCGCCGGAGGTAAGTGCTGCCCAGCAGGAGGCAACACCCCAACTCCCAGAGCCAGCACCCCGAATTCCTTCCTGTACCCTGAACCCCAGCCCTGACCCCCCCTCCCAGAGCCAGCACTCTGTACCTCCTCCTTAACCCCAACACTCTGCCACGGCCCAGAGCCCCCTCCTTCACCCAATCTCCCTCCCAGAGACCACACCCCGTACCCCCTCTTGCACCCCAACACTCTGCCCAGCCCAGAGCCCCCTCCTGCACCCAAACTCCCTCCCAGAGCTTACACCCCATTGCCTCCTCTTGCACCCCAACCCCCTGCCCCAGGCTCAGCTCAGAGCCCCCTCCCACAGTGCGAACCCCTCAGCCCCAGCCCAGAGCCCACCCCTCTCCCGAACCCCCTCTTGCACCCCAACACTCTGCCCAGCCCAGAGCCCCCTCCTGCACCCAAACTCCCTCCCAGAGCTTACACCCCATTGCCTCCTCCTGCACCCCAACCCCCTGCCCCAGGCTCAGCTCAGAGCCCCCTCCCACAGTGCGAACCCCTCAGCCCCAGCCCAGAGCCCACCCCTCTCCCGAACCCGCTGCCCCATCCCCGTGAAAGTGAGTGAGAGCGGGGGAGAGCAAGTGACCGGGGGGGGGGCAAATGGAGTGAATGGGGTGGTGCTTTGGGGAAGGGGCAGGGCCTCAGGGAAGAGGCGGGGTAGATCCTGGGTTACCCTTAAATTCAAAAAGTGATCTTGGGCATAAAAAGGTTGGAGATCACTGTTATATAATATTCCAGTCCTCCTCCATATGGGAGTTATCTCCCAACTTTGCGACAACCACAAATTTTATTAGGACACCCCCAATTTTTGGGCCAAGCTCATGAATTAAAGTATAAAATAAAACTGGCCCCAGGACCAATCTTTGAGGAACTCTACCAGTACCCTCTCTCAAGCCTGACAGCTCACCTTTCAGCATGACCCATTGTAGTCTCCCCTTTACCCAGTTCCTTACCCGCCTTTTGATTCTCCTATTAATCCCTATCTTCTCCAATTTAACAATTATTTCCCATATGGAACTGTAGCAAATGCTTTACTGAAATCCAGGTAGATTACATCTATTGTATTTCCTTTGTCTAGAAAATCAACCTCATCTTTCTGAGAAGACAACTGGTTTGGCGCATCTATCCTTTGTAAAGGTTTGTTATATTTTACCCCAATTACCATTTATTTCTGTTTCCTTAACTACTTTCAAAGTTTGTTCTAAGACTTTGCATAGAATTGAGGTCAAACTAATGTGCCTGTAGTTTCCCAGATCACTTCCCCTGCCTCCCCTTCTTAAACATAGGTACTATATTTGCAATTCTGCAGTCAGGGCACGATCTCCAAGTTCAGAGATTCAATAAAAATCCTTGCTATTGGGGTTGCAATTTCATGTGGTAGTTCCTTTATTATTGGATGGAGATTATCCAGGCTCCCTGATTTGGTCCCATTAAGCTGTTTGAGTTTGGCTTCCATCTCAGATGTAGTAATTTCTACTTCTATATCCTCATCCTCATTAGTCACCCTGCCGCTGCCCCCCAAACTCCTGATTACTCTTCTTAAAAACTGAGGCAAAGTATTAGTATAGGTGTTGAGCCATACCTACAGTACTTTAATCTCCATCCCATCCTCCGTGCTTAGTGGTGTTTTCTTTTTATTTATATGGTTAAAGAATCTTTTACTATTGGTTTTAATTTCCTTTGTAAGATCCAATTCTGCTTGGGCTTTTGGCAGTTATCACTCCCCACACACACCCCATACTTCCTGACCTTCAAGAGGTAGCTTTCCTGGCTGATCCACCCCTTTTTCGTTACTTGCAAGCTCTCTTAATAACCTGTTTGAGATCCTTGTCCATCCAGTTTCATCTGCAACCCTTGCCTGCATGCTAAGCAAAGTGGGGGTTGAGAAGGAATGTAGGGTTCTGAAAGTTTTAAGTCAAAGTTGCAGAAACTAATTCGAAGCCTCCTCCCTATTCTCTTCACATCCAATCCACATCCTACTCTCTCCCTAATAGATAATTTCTGAGATTTATCCTACACTACTTGTAGAACCATGACAGGGACCCTGGTTACAGCATGACTGCCCTGACACCATAAAGCAGTTCTATTCTGCAGTGTAAATAGGTCTTATTTAAAATTATCTAAACACCAATGTGTCAAAAAGATAACAGCCTTTTTAAGGCAACAGTAGAATTATAAATGTAGATGGGACTGCATCTGGTGAAAAACAGTTGAGGCATTTTCAGATCTTAGAATGCCCAAGTACAAACATGGCTGTTCAGTGTAGCAGGTATGAAAAAGCAGAAAGAGCTAAGAAGGGAAGATGGCTCCTCGGTAGATGCGCTCAGCTATGTTAGCAGTAACTGTCAGACACTGTTCACACTTAACTGATTCTGTCTACAGTTTAGACAGAGCTTTACTGATAGATATAAAGGACAAAAAGTGCCCAACATGGAAATATTGTGTAGGAATTTTATTAGGCTCAGTAGGGCATACATGGCCCAGACAGAAATGTGTTTTGTTTGCCGAGTCTTCAGAAAGAGGTTTTTGTTCTTTTTAAACGATTTTCCTTTCTTGGTCCACAAAAAAAAAAAAAAAAAAATTAAATAAAATGTCATTTCATGGCAAAGCGTTAAAAATTATCACAGAAGTACTTACCATGCTTATGGATCATGTTACTAATATTAAACTGATGCACCGATTTACAGTGGGAAAATGTATCTTCAGCAGAACTGAACAGCCTGCAGGTAAAAAGAGAGAGATGAATATACATTGAGTCAATAGTATAACAACACTAATTTAAATTTAGATTGTTTAGAGCGAGGTGTGACATACATGCAAGAGAACTAACCTATCCCATACTGCTGCTACAAATCATTTAAACAAACTTTTGCATTTTAGTACAGGAAGTATTAAGTGGTGCCTAAATATTTCTTACCTACCACAACAAAGCTGTGTAGCCTAATTGTTTTTTATGGAGTGCTTTGAGATAACGTGATAGACAAACACCAAGATTTTTGTTTTAAAATTTTCCACAGGATTAATTTTATTGACAAAAGCTAGATGTCAGGCTATGATTTTAATGTGCTAACTGGTAAAGAAGAGTTCACATCTGGTCCTGGGTTAATGAAATCTAATTGTGGAACATACCTCCAGTTTGGGGTGTCTGCCCTGCTTTTGAGTCTGCCCTGAGGCAGGCAATCATAAGACACTCCAAACAACATGACACCCATGTCACATGAGACTAAAAGCCTCTATTTGCTGAGGAATAGAGTAAAGAGAAAGATAGTCTTTTGTTTTCCTCCCAGAAACACAATCTTTTTTAAAAACACGATTTCCCCCTACTTTAACCTTGTCCATGTGGACTCTGTATCTTTCTAGCAAAAGAACTCCAAAATTCAAACTATTGATCTATTTATTTTCACAACCTGTGCCCATCACTATTCCCACCTACAAACTAAAGTTAATATTAATATTTTACAATAGCAACTAGAAGTGCCAGCTGAGATCAGAGACCCATTGTGCGAGTCACTGTAGAAACCTACAGCATCAGATCGTAAACTTTGGAATAGGAATTAAGCAGACAAGACACCGTGAATGGGAACAGAAACAGGGGCACAGAAAGGGAGCATAAGTTACCCACAATCACTCAGCAAATCAGCAGCAGAGCTGGGCTCGACTGACAGGAAAACACGCAGGAATAACGTGCCCTAGGATATTTGTTTTGAGAAAACAGCACCGCAAACACAAACCGCTCGTCTGAAGGCAGCTGGGTTCGGAGCAGGCGCTGCAGGCCCCAGCTGCCAGGCTGGTTCTAGGAGGCAAGCGGGTGCGAGAAGGGGGAATGAAGGGCATCACCCCAGTGAGCAACGGACAACTGGGGAGCGACTACGGCAGGCCGCTCGCGGGGCCTCTCTCAGCCAGCCACCAGTGCCCGGTCTGCCGCAAGGGCCCCTCCACCCCCAACATCAAGCCAGAAGCAGCCACGAGAGGCCGAGGTAGCCGCTCCCTCCGCGGCCCCCCAGCTCCCGGGGACCAGCTCCCCAGCTGCGCGCACGAACCGATCACAGAAGAGGCAGGGGGTCTGCCGCTCCGCGAGGTCCTCCTCGTCCTCCCAGGCCTCCTCGCCGCTGCTGTCAGACAGCTCCGACATCTCCGCCTCCTCCTCCGCCACCGGCGGCCGGCCGGGCCCCGGAGCTGCGGGCACAAGGGAAAGATGTGAGCGACCCGCGCGTTGCCCCGGGGGCGGGGGAACGGGACCGGGGCTGCCTGGGTACCCACCTGCGGGGGCTGCTCTGGAACACATACAGACACCACGGAGCGCGCCACGCTCCGGCAGCCGGCCCACGTGCGTGCGGAGAGTACACCGGCCGCCCCGCCCCCACTTCCGGGTTGTTGCTACATCCATCGCCCAATAGGGTTCGTAGAGAACGTGCGTGGAGGGGCGGGGCCGAGGTTACGGCGCCAGAAGGAGAATGGGCCAAGAGGGGCTCCTCTTCCAAGGGCTTGCGGGGAGGGGGCCACTGCTCGGCTGAGCAACCCCTGCTGCCCGGCGAGGGAATAGCCCCCAGACAGCGGGTGGGTAAACGCCATGGCCAGTGTGAGAGAGGGGGGCGGGGCGCTGGCCCAGCTGGCTGCGGGGAGCGGGGAGGATCCCGGGCTCATCCCGTGCGTGTGTGCGGTGTCTCCGCACTGCCCCAGTGCCGCGGGCTCAGCATCACGCCGGCTGTCCTGGTTCGCAGGGCCCTAGGGAGGCTGCGCGGGCGGAGTCGGCAACGGGGGACACTCGGGCGGGAGCAGACAACCCGGCTCGGGCGGGAGCAGACAGCCCGGCTCGAACCCCCACCGTGCTACCTACGGCCCCTCACCCTGGTGTCGGAGCGCCTCGGGGCATTGAACGTCCGCGCGGGGCCGGGCCGCGCTTTGCCCCACTGTGCAGAGAGACTGCCCCAAGCAGTGGTTTTAGGGCGACCCAGTTGAAGAAAATTGTTGATGCCTGCGACCCAACGGAGCTGGGGCAGGGGCTTTTGGGGCTCAGGGCGGGGACAGAGGTTTGGGCTGCAGGGGTGAGGGCTGTGGGGTGGGGCCGGGAATGAGGGGTTCAGGGTGTGGGGAGGGGGTCTGGGCTGGGGATGAGCGGTTTGGGGTGTAGGAGGGGGTTCTGGGTTTGGGGGCGTTCAGGGCTGGGGCACAGGGTTGGGGTTTGGGAGGGGGTGAGGGCTCTGGACTGGGGCCAGAGATGAGAGGTTTGGGGTGCAGGAAGGGGCTCTGGGTTTGCAGGGGGTTCAGGGTTGGGGCACAGGCTCCCGGTCAGCAGTGCCGCAGGCATACATAGGCAGGCTTCCTGCCTATCCTGGCACCATGGACTGTGCTGCATCCCAGAAGTGGCCAGCAGCAGGTCCGGCTCCTAGGTGGAGGCACGCAAGTGTAGGGTGACCAGATAGCAAGTATAAAAAATCCGGGCGGGGGTGGGGGTAATAGGTGCCTATATAAGAAAAAGCCCCCGAAATCAGGACTGTCCATATAAAATCGGGACATCTGGTCACCCTACGCAAGTGGCTCCACATGGCTCTCACCCGCAGGCACTGCCCCCACCCACCCAGCTCCCATTGGCGGCTGGTGCTTAGGGCCGGGGCAGCGCATTGAGCCCCATGGCCCCCCTGCTGCCCACTTCCAGCGTGGTGTCGAACAGGTAGGCACGAGCCTGCCTTAGCCGGGCAGTATCACCGACAGGACTATTAATGGCCCGCTTGGCGGTGCTGACCAGAGCCACCACAACCCAGTGCCTTACAGTCTGTGTCCCAGTACTGGGTCGCGACCCGCAGTTTGAAAACCACTGGCCTAGGCAGTAGTTGTGCTGCTGCAGAAAAGGATGGGGGGGGGGGGGGGGTGTCTCAGGGATTACCGCCTGCTTATGAGTCAGCAGCAATGTGATGCAGCTGCGAGGAAAGCTAATATTCTCAGGTGTGTTGGCAGCAGTGTGGTAGGGACCGGGGAGGTAATTGTATCACACTGCTTCATTTTAGGATGGCCACCGCAGGAGTTCTGTGTCCACTTTCAGGCACCAAGCTTTAGGAAAATTGTGAACAAATTGGAGGGAACCCAGAGGAGAGCAACAAAAGTGATAAAAGGTTAGAAAACTTGACCTAGAAGGAAAAGTTTAAAAAAAAACCGGGCATGTTTAGTCTTGAGAAAAGAAACCGGGGGGGTTACTGTGCTGCACTGCCAGAGCAGATGTCAGTGTGTTGTGGCCAGGATCCCCACTGACAGCAGCGAGTTTCCACCGCTGCTAGGGCCCCGGGTTGGGACACAGTGGAGTGGGAGGGCCTGCGTCCCCCCTGCCACCCACTCCTTGGGTGGCAGACTCCCCCTTTGTTCCCTGGCCTAGAGAGGCTGGGACCTGCTACAAACTGACCCAGCCCCTGCTTAAAGGCCTGGGTTTCTGACTACCTGTTTGCTTGCTGCCCCGCCCTGACCTAGGGCCTGGGCTGCTACAAACTGACCCAGCCCCTGCTTAAGGGCCTGGGCCTCTGAGTGACTATGTGCTACTGACCCAGCCCATGCTTAAGTGCCTGGGCCTCTGATTGACTATGTGCTACTGACCCAGCCCCTGATTTAGGGCCTGGGCTGCTATAGACTTTGCCTCAGCCCTTGCTTAAGGGCCTGCGGTCTGACCTCTTGGCTCAGCCCCTGCTTACGGGCCTGAGCCCCTAACTGTGGGTCTGCGGTCCCAGACTGCCGCCGGACCAGAGCAAGGTGGTGGGATACCCCACAGCCCCGCTGAGGGCCGAACCTCGGCCCAGAACTACTACATAGTGCCATAAAGATGCGGGGGATTTAACACTGTGTGCGCGATGTGCCCTGGGCAACAGACACATTCAGGCTTGTTTTTTGTTGTTGTTCAGTCTTTTTATTAACAGACCATGGAATCTATAAGAACTCAATGCCCAATTCACAAATATGGAGGCATCACAGCAATATACTCCGCTACTCCAGACACAATTATCTGGCTTACCCATCTGCATGTAAAATTATAGTTGTTGCTCTACATTTACATCAGCCATATGAAGAAGAAAGGTCAACTTTTTATTACTATGCAGGGACAGCCCTCTGCTTCCCACCTGCACCCTGTTGTGTATATAACCCTCATTATCCCAGTATAGGGAAACAAATGGTTCCCATACAAAACAAAATCATAAAACACAAACATAAAATAGGGGTCCCCCCCACACCAAGTTCAGTCTGCAGCTGAGCTGGCTGGTTTTACAAGAACCAGGATTCAGTTTTTCACGAGACCATCCCTGCTCCCCAAGATGTCTCCTCAGTTAAAGGATGCAGAGTGCCGTTTCCCACTCTGTGTTATGCGTAAACCATCAGGGTGAGTCTCTGTCTGTTGTAATGTTCCTCTTTTTAACCTTTAAGTGATTTTGATTGTTTGCAGTGGGCTCTGATGGTTTTCCATTAAAAGTTTTGGGATGGAGCAAGGCTAGACAATTTAGTCTTGATTACATCACTTGTTAAGCAGCATGGGGTGACAACTTCCTCCTGTTCAAATGGGCTATCACAGACATAATATCCACTGGTGATTAACTTTTATTCCAAGTCCATAAACCATGGTTTCAATATAAATACATTATTCCTTAACTATTACCTGTGCATACATCTTGCAATGATTATGAATCTTGACCAGTTACAAGTTTTCTATAGATATCTCAGGTTACTCTTTATGGCTAAATATTCTGCAAGACATGTTTGGTCAGACATGAGAATTGTTTAATTAAACCTCATTATTTGAGGAGGGGAGGTGACTTACTTACTCATGATTTTTGAGCTTTTGCAGGTGGCAATAATATTTACTTTAAAAACAACACATACTGTACAATTCATGCTATTCTATTACTAAATGTTTTCATCTGTATGTTTACCGGGCCCAGAAAGCTGATGAGTCCACCTTGTGGGGAATGAGAGGAAAAACAAGTACACTAAGAGCCAAACCTGCAATAGCAAAATTTGTCTAAGAAAAATAATACATATCCTAATTTAGGACCGGATTCCATTTAAAACAAAACAAAAATCAAGAAAGGGAGAGTGCATGTTACATTTTCTAACATTAAAAAATATGCAGCAGCTGTTATTTTTAGAAACACTTTAAATATATTTTAACAAATATTTGATAAGCAGAAAACATGTTTAGGCACAGGACTTTAGTACTAATTATTAAACAATACACTTTAATTCATATTGATTTTACAGTATTCAGTGTCTGTTAATAGGTATCATAAAACATTACTTTACATAGCCTCTTTTTAAGACTTGGAGTCAGTAGTAACAAAAATATTAATAATGGAATCAAGTATATTTACTAGTCTGTAATATACATCAATGGCCACACTGTTCTTTGCCTTTTTGTTGCAGAAGAGTTGCACGCCATTATTTTTTACAGTAGTACAAGGCAAGTGGTATAAGGGACAGGGATCATGGTATAAGTAAACATGTGACTGGGAAATAAATGCAAAAAAAAAATAATGCAGGAGATTAAGACTCATAAGTGATTGCTGAAATTGCCATTATTAACATCTTGTTTGGTATTTGCCATATTTTGCCACTCTATGATTGACTGCTCTGCCTAGCTCTAGATTTTTCTTTACTTGATTCTTGTCTTGATTCCAGATAACTCCTCTTCTCTGGCCTCCTTGACATCTGCAGTGCCCATCTGAAGTCCATACAAACTCTACTCAAATACTGATATATACATGTACATGGTGCTTTGCAAACAATCCTTGCCTCAGTTGACTGTATGTGTGTGCGTGTATAAAATCACATGTGTATATGTGGATTGTAAACTGCTTGGGACACAGATTGCATCTTACTATATGTTTGAAAAGCATTGTGTAAATTTATGGCATCAAGTACATATGTATGTACATCTGTGACAGAGAAAGAGGGAGATAAAGGACCAAGTCCTCAGCTGATGTAAATCAATATAGCATCATTGAAGTCAATGGAACTACTCCAGTTTACACAAGCTGAGGGTCTATAATTATATGTTATAATTATTACTACTTATCTTATTGCTAAGAACTTAGAATAATAAAATCAGGCACTTAACATAATGCTAGTTACCATTTTTGGATTTAAATTATTTCTTAAAGGAAATTAAAGCAAAGTGATTCACCCTTTCTTATCAAAGATGAGTGTCATTGTGACTAGTTAAAAAGAAATTAAATATCTAAAAAGGCAGAAAAATCAACTGTTTCAAAGTTTGGCACCAGCTTTTTACTATTTATTGCAACAAAGATCCTTAATTTTCATTCAAAAGGTACAATAGCTTTCAAAATTATTTTAATTTGCAATATGAAATACTGATGAATATAAAGTACGAGGACCACCATCAAAGAAGATTGGCCATTGGTCTGACCTGGTATGACACAGCCTATTAAGTCTACTATTCGGATTGACCCTCTGCCTGACAAACTCAATCCATCTCCCAGTGAAGCTAACTGAAGCCTTTCCATTGACTTGAATTGGAATTGGATCAAGCACCAATTGTGCAATAAAGCACAGAGAGGAAAGGTGGAGGAACTGGACTCCTTTCCTGCCCCCTGCAGTGATCATATGCCCTCAAGCACCAGAGTTGATTGCTCCGTTTAAATTTGCATAGTTACAAATATTAATATGGTCCATGAAATTATCTGGCCTTCCCTTTAAATCCAGCTACTCTATTTGACTGTGACACCTCCTATTTGCAACAATAAGTACATGCTATGCACCCTTCTGGCACTGGTAATGTCAGCTAAGCACTGTAACCTGGTTAACAAACTGGCACAGCTCCAGAGGGATGCATACTGATTTTTTGGTGTGACAAACAGATTCAAACCCAACATAAAGTAATGCAGGTTTGGGACTTTGGTTTTCATATAGAAAGATACTGTCATGTATTTCCTTTTAATCTCCTTTAATTCTTGTTTCATAGTAGCAGCCGTGTTAGTCTATATATAGCCCTTTGGACAGTGCTTATTAGTTATTTGCCATTGTACAACCACCAGAGGGAACACCAGCATTACTTTTTGTGATTCAAGTATTTGGGCTATTGGCCCAAATTCTAATTATTAGCACATTGGGACCAAGTCAGATACTGATCTCACTTACAGCACAGTAAATTGAGTAACTCCACTGCTCTCAGTGGCGTAATTCTAGATCTACAGGGGTGTAACTGAGAACAGAATCTGGCCCAGGGAATTTTAGTATCCCCTCCAAAACCTGGCTTTCATCTTCTTTCCTACTCCTCTTTTAAGCAAAGAAGGGGCTTAAATACAATAGCAGTGACTAAGAACAGTTTATAAATGGATAGATAAAAAAAAAATCTAAAGTGTTTGGATCCAGATTAGATTCTGAGTAGGCTTTTGGTTCAAATTACTCAACTCCAGAATCACAGAAGTCACTCTAAACTTCTACTACCTCAGGCAAAAAAATCACCTGTGAAGAAGTCAAAGGATTTTGTGACATTGAAACCAGAACACTGGCCTCTTAAATTTTACATCTGACCCAGTACCAAAACCATATGTCTGAATGTTAAATTAAAATTTCCACATCAAAAGCACCACCTCAGTGAAGTTTGAAGGGGGTAGATTATTTTATAAGGTCTCCTTTGGACCCATCTCTGATTATAAAAATTGAGGTATATCATATTACTAGTGACTCTTCAAACATTGTTTATCAAAATCAACCATTGATACTGATAAAGATTTTTTTCTATAGGGTTTCTCCTATATAATGTATAATAAGGAATCCCTAAGACTAGGAAACAGTATGAACCCTTTGCAAACATATTTTCTTGTTTAATTCATCTACACAAGAACCCTTTGCAAGCCAAATGGTTCCAACTTTATGCAGCAAGGCTTAGTTGCAATAAATGGAAATGACTTAAAATCATTAGATAAATTATTTTTCCCTCTACACTTAGTCAATAACATAATCACAAGCACAAATTCGACAGCAACCATTCTCCAAACGGTCCCTGGCTGACAGCAGCAAAACTAGTAACAGCAGCTTCTTTGTGTTATACTGAAATTCTCTCCCAGTGAAGGGGCAAAGGGTCACTGATTGCATAGTCTTTGCTCCATTGCACACCCTTTGCTAATGTTCAGTTCTGAGAATAACTGACTGAATGTGCCACACAGTCTTGTAACTGAAACCTCTTTTTCTTATTACATATATTAAAATACTATTTAATAAACGTAAGGCACCTGTTCATTTGGATCAATGCATGTAATAGGCTGGATGAAAATCATATTAAAATTCTGCAGCAAAAGTATCGTTTTCATTCAACGTCTTGAAAAAACAATGCCTATCGTTACAATCTCATAATCCTTATAAAAGGATTTGCATGGTACAGCACGATTTACAATGTAATGGATTACTATTTCATAATCCTGGGGCAGGAGGAAGAAACCACAAATGTTTAACAAAATTTTACTGCACTGTGAATAGGAATAGGATCCTGAAATAGGAATTGGTGATGCTGTTAGGGAGGGGCAGAAGTGCACAATATCTGATAACATCACACCATTTAGCTGATCTTTGTTTCATCTTGGTTTCCAATCATGTGGATATCCTTGTTCTCTAACAGCTCCACCTTCTTGTCACTTGGGATTACTGCATTATTCACCATAGCTCTTGCTAACGTTGAAGTGGGCACAGAAAGTGCAGTAATAGACATCACATAAGAGAGGCAACCCAGAATTTTTCTAGCACACCATTCCAATGGACGGGACTCTTCTCGGTCACATAAAATCAATCTTTAAAAAAAAAAAAAAAAAAAAAAAGAGAGATTAAGAAGAGGTGATAAATAGTTTCCACTCACACTTCAACAATCAATCACTTACGCAGGTTTAAATATAGTGCAGCGTTCAAAGTTAAGTTCTTCAATTTTAACTTCTGCTTCACCCTTAAAAAAAAAAAAAAAAAATTCATTACATGTTTAAACAAGGATCCCAAAATTACTGCTCATCATTCTAGCATGCTTAAAGTATTGTCAATACAATCCTGACAAAAGAGTCAACCTTGAGAGCAAGAGACTTCTAGGACTGTGTTATACTCCATAGGTTACTACTATGGATCTGCCTTTTTGTCTCTTAACAATTACAAAAAACCCAAACAAACAAACTGTATCCACAAATTTCACATGCAGTTAGTCTATAGCAAAATATATTACTGTTAGCCATTCTTTCTTCCCCCTACCCAACTATTTTCACCCTCCACTGCTACCCTTACTTCTGCGCTACTGCCTTCAGGACTGGGCAGCTGGAGATAGGCAGCTGCTGACTGAGTGCCCAGCTCTGAAGCCAGCAGTGCAGAAGTAAGGGTGACAATACCATACTATACCATCCTTACTTCTGCGCTGCTGCTGGTGGCGGCTCTGCCTTCAGAACAGGCCTTCCGGCCTGCAGCTGCTGCTCTCAGCTGCCCAGCTCTGAAGGCAGCACCGCCACCAGCAGCAGCACAGAAGTAAGGGTAGCAGTATCGCAACCCCCACTTCCCCCCCCCCACACACACACAGTAACCTTGCAACCCCCCACAACTCCTTTTTGGGTCAAGACCCCTACAATTACAACACCATGATATTTCATATTTAAATAGCTGAAATCATGACATTTATTATTTTTTAAATCCTATGATGATGAAATTGACCAAAATGGCCCTACCCATAAGGCATGTTTTCCAATCCTTTATCATTCTTGCGGCTATCCTCTGAATGCTCTCTATTTTATCAACATCCTTCTTGAATTCTTGATACCAGAACTGGACACAGCATTCCAGTAGCAGTCACACCAGTACCAAATACAGAGATAATATAACCTGTCTACTCCAAATCAATATTCCTACGTTTAGACAGCTAAAGATTGCATTAGCACTTTTGGCCACTGCATCACACTGTGAGTGCATGTTCAACTGATTATCCATCATGATCCCAAAATCTTTTCAGAGTCATTGCTTCTCCAGATAGAGTCCCCCATCCTCCAAGTATGGCCTGCAGTCATTGTTCCTATATGTATGACTTTACAATTATGCACATTTCAATGTGCATTGTTTGCTTGCACCTAGTTTACCAAGCAATCCAGGTAGCTCTAAATCAGTGCACTCCCCCAATCTTTGGGTTATCTGCTTGCTTTGTCAGTAATGATTTTCTTTTTATTTTCTTCCAGGTTATTGATAAAAATGTTAAAGAGCATAGGGCTAAGATCCAATCTCTAAGGGACCCCACTACAATTACATTTTAAGACCATTTTGATTTTGTATCATTCTTAATCAAAATATTGTGTGGCACTATGTCAAATGCCATGCAGAACAGGAGTATAATATGTTAACACTATTACCTTTAGCAACCAAATTTGTAATCCTATAAAAAAATCAAGTTTGTTTGATGACTATTTTCATAAAGCTATGTTGATTGGCATTAATTATATTACTCTCCTTTAATTCCTCATCAGTCAAGTCCTGTTTTGGCCATTCCCTTAATCTGCCTGGAAATGATGGCAGGCTACAAGCCTATAGTTACCGAGATCATCCTGCTTACCTTGTTGTGATGGGGAGATGCTCTCTCCTGATTCTCTGATGCCCCAGGAACTGCTCAGACCCACTTTCACCTTGTGTGCCAGCTGTATTTTATTCTAAACCCAAACACTAACTCAGTACAGTGCAATATCACCATTTTAATCTTTACATCTTTCAACACTTCTTTGCTAGGGCCCTAGAAGGAAAATAGATCAGTCAGTCACTCTCTATCTCACTCTTTGTTAGAAGCTCCTTCATTCTAGGCTCAGCTAGCCCTATCCTCCCTCATAACACTTCCTTCCTATCTTTTTATAAGGTTGTTCATCTAAGAGCTAATTAGTTCCTTAACTCCTCAGCCTCACCTTCTGATTAGCTAATTATCCAATCAGCGTTACTGGCAGAACTGAGGCTACAGTGATGAGTGCTGACCCACCTTGTCAGATTTCAGCACTCTGTCACACCTGTTTAAATATTAGTGTAACATTAGCTTTCTTCTAGTCCTCTGGAGCTTCTCTAGTGTTCTAAGACTTACTGAAAATTAACATTAATGTTAAAGAAAGCTCCTCAGCCAGCTTTTTAAAGTTTTTGGATGCAAGTTATCTGGATGTACTGATTTTAAAATACCTGTAGCTAACTTCAGTAGCTGCTGTTTAACATTCTCCTGAGTTATTGTTAGAATGGAAAGTAGTTGATCATCATCATATAATATGAATAAATCATCTGGCTTTTTCTCAAAAAAGAATAAAAGTATCTATTCAGCACTTGTGCCTTTTCTGCATTATTAACAACAATTCTACCATTTCAAGCTAGTAATAGACAAATACCATTGGTAGGATTTCCTTTGTTCCTAGTATACTTTTTAGAAGAGTCCTTCTTTTCCTTAACTCTGCTGGCCAGAGATTTCTCCTTGTGTCCTTTTGTTTCCCTTATCAATTTTCTATAATTCCTAACTTCTAATTTATATTCACTGCTATCAACTTCCTCTCTTTTCTATTTGTTTTTATATAAGTATATATAGACTTGGCAGAATTTGATTATTTTTTTTTAATTTTGATGGGTAATTTCAAGATTTATTTTGAAGCTTTTTTAAATTTTTATTTAAATTTTCACAGTGTGCAAAATTATGGGTTTTAAGCATTTCTTCCCTATTTTTATTTATTTAAATGTTCACAGTTGCAGGAAATTATGGGGGCGTGTTAGGTAATAATTAAAGGACATTGGACACAGATTCAGAAAGGTAAAGCTTTATAACCACTAAAAGAGAAACTGCAAATATTATGTGTCAAGATTTTAGCCTTAAATCAAACTCTAATAAGTTCTCAAGCAGCATTTTTCTTACTTTGCTTATCTGTAATTTTCTATTATTGATGGAAATATTTTTCATCGTTGTGTGTGATGATGTTTATCAACATTTACCAATAAAAATCTAACCTTTCCAAGCCATATATTATAACTTCTTTCACTTCCCCTCTAAGTCAGGCTGGTTTTTTGTTTGTTTGTTATGAGCCAAATCAGCTGAAAGAGAATTTAAACTGGAAAATGTGAATGATAATTGGGAACGGTATAAGAATATTTTACTAGATGCCCAAAAAGCCACAATCCAAAAAGACTACAGTGGTTTAAAAAACACTCTCAACTGATTTGGCTCATAATTGCTTTCAACTTTCTGAAATTGGCCCTTTTAAAACAGTAAGTATATATATTACTTGTTTGGAATCTGTTCTGTTTGCACAAAATAAATGTAATCAAATCGCAATCACATAATTAACCTGTGGAGCTCATTGCTAGTTGAAAAGTAAGAATTTAATAAGATTCAAGAAAGGATTAGACATTTCTATGAAAAATTAGAACATCCACAACTACGTTATACTGGATAAAAGTGTGTACAAAATTTAAACGCCCTCATGATTCAGGGTATAAGCCAACCACTAATAGACATAAGTTAGAAAGAATTTCTCCACTGGGCAAGTTACTCCATAATTGTCTATTAAGGGATTTCTTTCATCTTCCTCTGAAGCATCTAGTACTGGCTAGTGCTGGAGATGAGATACTGTATTAGATGGATTACTTGTTAGATCAGGTATGGCAGTTCCTATGTTCTTATGCCTGAGTGCCTCTGTGGGAAAGCTTGGGGAGGTACCTATCAACAGTTTTCAGTCTCTGAAGATCTCCGTTACATAGCATTTTTCATTCAGAGATCTCCAAGTACCTCACAAAGATGAGCAACTATAACTATGCCCATTTTACAGACTGCAGAACAGAGAGGTTAACTGATGTGCCAAAGTAATACAGGTAATCAATGGCAGAGCTGGGACTAACACCCAGATCTCCTGACTCCCACTCCTGTACCATAGAGGTATGAACCATGGTTGTTATAAAAAAGACCAAACAAAATTATCTCCCTTTTTGTTAACACTTGTGAGAAGGGAGAGTAAGATTTCTATAACTTTTGGAAGAAGAATGTGGTGGATTGGAATTAATATGTCCATCATTCATATTTTACATAGGATCAATTTAATGAGTAGAAAAAATTATAAAAATTTGATGAGCCCTGTCTCTGTAACCTCAGATGTAAGGCAGACAATAACCTGTTTTCAAGATTAGCACATTCATTCAGGGTCAGAAAACATCTTCTCCTGATAACAATCATCAGTCATTATTTGTATACACCTTTAGGCACTAACTTTTAAAAGCAACATGGAAAAAACAAAGCGAGTGATTTTGGAAAAAAAAATTCAATGGACATGAGACAGATAGTAATACCCAGTGTGCAGAAATACTTGGTACACCACTTTGAGCGGGTGCATTTGACCAGGACATGGGTGGTCAGGCCCAATGGTCAGAGCAGGAGTCAATAGGCAGGAATTGGAGCCAAGGGTCAGAGCTGAAGTCAGGCAAGACTGGGAACAAACAGAAGCTACCACAGCCGTGGGCAGATGCTTGGAGCAGCCGCTGAATTGAGGCTAGGCTTAAGAGCCGGTCAGCTGATCCTTACAGCTGATCAGGCGGCAAAGCCAGTCAGGCCACCTACTGCAGCTACACTTGTTAGGTAGCCCAGAAACTGGCTCTGCTCTGGTTCTTGACAGTGTGATGTGATGATAAGCACAAAAACCTCAAAGAAACTGAAAATTACAACAGGGCTGTGAGGGTGGAGAGACTATCTGAAGGAGAGAGGGTTCTTGCTCACAGGTTGCTCAGGAAGAAAGGCAGAGGGAATGGGGATATTAACACTAGAGGATGCATTTTTCATAAATGTAAGATGTTGCTCATTGTAATTATGCCTACCTCGTTAAACTCTTACTGAGTATAATCTGTAGACCATTTCTATCACTTTAATAAGATTTTCTATCTTGCTTTTGATTAAAACTTAAGTCTTTAGGCTTTGTCTGCACTGGGGATTTGCCCCAGTTACAGCCCTTGGTGACCAGCACTGGGTCAAACCTAGTTGCGCCAGTGGAACTTACCTCGGTTTCAAGCAGGGGTTAGCACCACTGGTGCAAATAGCAACATTGCCTGCCTACACAAGAGGTTTGACCCAGTGCAGTTACACCAATGGCTGTAACTGGGACAAATCCCCAGTGTAGACAGGGCTGTAGATTGTTTAGAGGTCAAAATCACTGAGACACGCAGGTACACTTTGAAGGGAAGACAGATTTCTGACTTCTTCTGAGAGAACTATATCTATCCTGGAGCAATTGAATGAGGCAACCCCTAAGAAATACCACCCATATACTGGCTGCAGTGACTACACTTAGGAATAGCTGGATGACCTCAGGTGACTTGCACCATTACACTACCACACAATTGAGTTCCAACTTAGTTCAAACTGAAGTAGCTGTAAGTGGTAGCATTAAAAACATATCTAGTGGTAACTCACCTGTAGGAATTAGTTCCAAAGTGAATAGTTTTAACCTCTTCAAAGCAAAGTCAGCTCAAACCACTAGCAAACATGCTAGAGAACAATCCAGCATTGGTGAGGGGGATGAATAAGTAACCTAATTAGGGTGACCAGACAGCAACTGTGAAAAATCGGGACAGAGGGTGGGGGGGTAATAGGAGCCCATATTAAAAAAAGCCCCAAATATTGGGACTGTCCCTATAAAATCGGGACATCTGGTCACCCTAAACCTAATAGGACTGTACGATGTATGATTCTGGAAAATATATTTTGATTCAAGGATCTGTTCTGGGGATATATGGTTATTAAGACTCAGGAAAACAAGAGGCATGAAGAATCTCTCTCTCCTCTCTGAAATCCTGGCCCTTTTGAAGTCAGCGGAAGTTCTCCCATTGATGTCAATAAGACGAGTATTTAATCTTCTGTGTTTATCTTAGGCCTTGTCTTCACACACACAAAAACTTGAGTTAGCTAACTGGAATTAATTAACTCAAGGTAAAATCCGAGTGCCAACAAGGCAGTTTATAGTTTTTACATGAGTTAGCAGGTTGAACCTCAGATAAAACAGATAGGGCCAGATTTTCAAGGGAGCTCAGCACCCACTGCTGGGCCCTGACTTTCTTTTTGAAAAGCTGACCATAAATGTTGGAATGGGAGCTGGTGGGCACTAAGCACTTTGGAAAGCGTGGACCTTATTTAGGTGCATAAATGAGAACTGAGGTGTTTTAAAAATCTGATCCAAATTGTGGGTGTTGAGCACTTGAAAACGTGGTCCCACTGGGCCAATTCCGTCCTCTGTTACACTGGTGTAATTCCTCTGGAAGGCAGTGGGAATTTTATTCACATAAGAGGACAGAACTGAATCCTAAGAAGCTCTAGACAGCAACAATGTAGCTGAATTGTAAAGAATCATAGAAATTAGAAATGAAAAAGAACTTGGGCCAAATGTTCAAAGATATTTAGGCACCTAACCAGGTTCAGCACCGAGGGTGGATTACAAAGTTTTTTAGGCACCTAACTGACATTGATTTCAATGGAAGTTAGGTGCACAAATACCTTTGTGAATTCCATCCCTAGTGGGATTTTCAGAAGCACCTATCCGCAACTTAAGACATCTAAATACCTTGAAAATCTGCCCCTTTATATCTAGTCCATCCATCTGCCAGTGCAGAATTATCTCTGATAGTATATTTTCTAGTGTTTTTTTTTCAATCAAGTTTTAAATTTCTCAATCACTGGAGCTGTCTAAGAATCTTCTCCAATTTTTCTTTGCTTAGTTTTACTCCTGGTTAACGTTTCGTCCCCCCACCCCCCGCTTTGGATAACTGCTTAAACAATTCACTGGGAAATTTTGACTTTACACACTTAAACCATACAGAAATTTATCCAGATTATTATTATTATAAGATTTAGACCAACCTTGATTTTTAAAATTAAAAAAATGCTGTGCTTATCAGCTCCACTGCTAGATACCAAGAGGAAGTGTTTACAACCACCAGCTTTTGCCAACTCTGCTGACATGCAAACATAATCTCGATCAACGCGAACAAGTCCATCCTAGGATAAAAAGTTATTTGGATTAAAGCCAGGTCAGAAGAATCCACAGAAGAGGGAAAGTGTGTGGGGTCGGGTGGGGGAAAGCAAAACTATGTGGGACCAAATTCAGTGACTCTCAGTTTTCTTCAAAATCTCTTTCATTTTTGAAACAAAGACTGAAGGGAAATTCCATGGCACTTCATTTTAGAAAATCATTTCATACTTAACTAAGCTAAGGATGGATAAATGGTTTCTAACCATTAGAATGAGATTCTGGAACATCCTCCCAACAGATGGTGGTGGGGGGGAGGCAAACAACCTAAGTAGTTTTAAGATTGCTCTTAACACATTTATTATCAAAGGGTTGCCCGCGATAGCAGGGGTCTGAATTTGATGACTCAGGCGCTCCCTTCCAGTCCTATTTAAATCAGTGATTCAAAGGTTGGTTGTTTTATCGCTGCAGTTGAGCAGAATCTTTGTAAAGCACACTTTTGTAGACACCAGATTCCTTCATTAACGGCCCAATCTTGAAAGATCCTGAGTGCATCCTGAGAAATATGGAGTGCCCTAAATTCCTACTGAAGTAACACCATAGGATCTACTCCTGCAAGCACAGGTTGGTTCTATCTGTCCCCAATGTAGAATTTAAAAGCACATAGAAAACAAAAAGTAGCCAAATATTCAAGTTATTTAACCCACGGTTAAGTAAATTCCTAAAATTTATTTTTGTTCAATCAGAAGATTTTAAAAGCAGATAAACAAGGCATCTATAAGTCATTCGCCATCTAGGAGAAAAGAGAAACTTCTTCAGAAGGTTACATAGTAGCATTAGGATAGTTCTTAGATTTCTGGGTATGCTTTCAGAGTTATGTGTCTTGTTTTGTAAATGTGACAAAACCTCAGCCCTTCAGACTAAATGGAGATTTTTGCCTTACAAAACTAATAAAAAATAGAAGCTTCCCTCAATAAAAAACTGCAAATGCTTCTGATAAATATTAATTCTAACTTTTTTTTTTAAGTGCTTGTTTGGAGTATTTTGAGTTGTAGCCGTCTGCGTTAAATCTCTCATTCTTTGTATCAGCTTCTAAAAAAAAAATTAGCCAATCAAAAGTCCCTAGACCGACGCTGTCTCTCTCAGTTAATCCAAGGCCAGTAAAGGGATAATTTGATTAAACTGAGACCCTAATTTATTTAGCTTTAGTTCTGGATCAACCTCTCCTTAATAGAGTGCTGTCGTCTCCAATTGTTTGATGAAAATTAAAGTGACATAAATACCATGGGACTTTTTCAATCTGATTAGTCAGCTAACTTGCATCAATACTACCCCAGCCATCAGACGCTGGCGTCCTTCCTTTCACTAGCCTTACTAACAACTGACAAGTTCTCCTTGAAGAACTGGCACCCACGCTGCCACTCAGATCCCCACACTTAACCCATCATCTCTCCTCAATGGGTCCTGTTTGACAAGGTGCCCACACGTTTTTTCCACTGCTGTTCCCTGGACAAAGCTAAATATTGTTTTATTAGCAATCAATAGCCTGTTAATCCCAAATGATTTCAGAAATCCACTGAGCTCTCAAACTGATTATAAACATTCGTTTTTCTAAGCTGCTAAATTCAGATGAGTTTTCTCTTTTCCTCCCTCCACCTCCAGCATGTGGCATTTTAGTTGAGAGCAAAACCTCAACAGCCAAAAATGCCTGTTGTCTTTAATGTTGCATTTAACTGGCTATCAATTCTCAAAGACTTAAGATACACTTTAAATATGATCAAATCTTTGGCACAAAAAGCTCCATAGATTTAGGATCTCCATGAAGATTTCTACTGGATCCTCTACTTTCTAATCTTCCGTTTAAAACCAAATGCTAATAATAAAGTTTCTACATCTTTCTTTTGCCTCCCCTGCTCCATACAATAACATAGTGCATTCTTATTGAGTCTGCAGCCAGGCAGAATGAAACAGCCACAGCAAAAAAAATAAACTTCTAGTTACAGTATATTAATGGCAACACAGTTAACTAACTGCTGAATGATGTATTCCATGTTCAACAATTGGAAAGCCTGGTACATTCTGATGGCCCATTTGTTTGTATATTGGGTCATGAACATTTCTTCTTTGAAGTCAGAAGAGGATGAGCCAGGGTGGCATTATGAACATGCTATCTATTGACTAATTCAGCCTCGCCTACCCATAAAATCTACTTGCTTCACCTTACCACAATGATGTTGATGACTAAGGGCATGTCTTCACTAGCAATGTTAAAGTGCTGCTCTCCCAGTGCTATAAAAAACCCACCTCCACGAGGGGAATAGCTACCAGCACTGGGAACATGGCTGTCAGCACAGGTGCACTGTCTACACTGGCACTTTACAGCGCTGAAACTTGCTCCCCCGTCGACTCCCCCTGAGCGCTGCGTCAGCAGTCAACCTACCGCAGTGAAGACATCGCGGTAAGTAGATTTAAGTACGTCAACTTCAGCTATGTTATTCACGTAGCTGAAGTTGCATAACTTAGATCGACCCCCTCCACCCCCCAGTGTAGTGTAGGGCTTAGTGTAGAACATATTCTCTAAGGCCTGATCTACACTGGGGGAAGAGGGGGGATTGATCTAAGTTACACAACTTCAGCTACGTGAATAATGTAGCTGAAGTCGACATACTTAGACCTACTCACCGCGGTGTCTTCACTGCGGTGAGTCGACTGCTGCCGCTCCCCCGTCGACTCCGCTTGCACGTCTCATGGCGGCGGAGTACAGGAGTTGACTGGAGAGTGCTCGGGGGTTGATTTATCATGTCTAGACTGACGCGATAAATCGACCCCCACTGGATCCGGCGGGTAGTGTAAACATACCCTAAGTCATCAGTTTTGGCAGAGGCTGTGCATATTGTGGATAATTCTGCATCACGAGTTACAAATGAAATATTACAGAGGTAAAGTTTCAGAGAGATGAATTTGTCATGCTGAAATTTCAGCTCTGCATTTAGGCTCAGTTAACTTGACAGTATCCTCTTGAAGTGTAATGTTTAAAAGGTCCCCAAAGTAGATTCTTTAGTATCTCTTTTAAAGGAATCTTTTCCACATTCTATATTTCGTTTATACATTTAATTCCAGCCCTGCCCCTGGCAGAAATTTCGGTACAAAAAAATCTACTTTACAAGACAAATATCACTCACAAGAGTGAAACAAAACATGGGCCCAGGTGGTAAAGCTTTGACCTAGAATCAGAACTAAATCCAAATTTTCCTAAATGTGGGGGGTTGGGGGAGGGTTGTTAGCCGTTCTACTGTTTCCGCGCTGATTGAAAGAAGAGAATGAAACAAGGGGATTTGTACAATACTTCTGCAAAGTGAAAACTAAGCAATGTTGGGGTTTTTTTGCTTACTGCTCCTCCTTTTGCTTTTGTGGTACCAAGACAACAGAATCCAACATCATGACCTTGAAATGCTGCAGAATATTCATCCAGTTTTTCGAAGTCTACCACCTGTTGATTCTAAAACATAAGGATACAAAATAACATGAAAACATTAACATATAAAGCAGTGTTAAAACTGATACCAAATATGCCAGTTATATGACGTACCACATTTTGATATGCCACTTCTTCAAAAGTCAGTTTTCTACGTCCTATGATGGTGACATTAGAAAACAATTGCTGTTTCAAAATTTCTTTTAACAACTCTTTGCCAGTTGCTCCTGACGCACCAAGGATAAAACAAGATTTATTTTGTTTCTTGAAGTTTTCACGAAGGTTTTGTATGTTCTCAAGCTCAGCCATTCTGTATATGGAAAAAAAAATCATACAGTTCTTTAAAAGAGTCACAATGGATATTTTTTAAACATTCTTTAGTCTAGAGGTATAGAAGCAGACACTGATTGTTTTCTGTTATATCAAATTTACTGTGTTTTTGTTTAATAGTAGAAAAGAAAATGTTTTAAGGACTTTTAATTGAACCATGTCTTCAGTCTTTCAGGACTGTTCGCAAACTGTGACAATTTGAATAAATGATTTTTTTAAAACGAAGAGTGAAATGTTATGTCTCATTGACATACACTAGGAAACCTGTCACTGTAACAGGGAGCTGGAAAATAACTTATTTAACATTAATCCAAAATAAGGAAGTATCCTTGAAAGTGACTGAGAACTTGGCATGTTTCATATCTCCCTAGTAAATCCCATCCCCATTGCCTATTATTCAGTATCCACCATAGGGTGGGGGTGTATGGTTTATTTCTGGAACTCTGCTGGGAAAGGTAATAGGTTTGACATAAAAGAGCTAATTATCCCTAATCACAAATAGCATCTCTCTCTCTAATAAATAACCTGAATACCCTCTGAGTGTAGAGCACCAAAGCCTTCGTGGAGGGGCAGGGGTATGTGCTGCTGGTATCCTGGCTGGCAGCATGAGGAGGCTCTTGGAACTGTATATAATACTTCAGGGGCTGGTGATCTCTGGTTACAAAGAACAAACAATGCTGATACCTATTTCTTATATATTGCCTTTTATTGATAGATATCAAAGAGCTTTACAAAGGAGGTCAATATCATCACCCCCCTTTTACAGATTGGAAAGCAAAACAGGGGACTGTATCCTGGAATGCAGTGACAATGAAAAGGAATTAGGGGTCATGGTAGACAATGAGTTGAACATGAGTTCCAAGTGTGATGCTGTAGCTAAAAGGGCTAACCCAATCCTTTGATGTAAAAACGGGGAGGTGGTATGGGCCCTGTATTACAGCATTAATTAGACTGCCGCTTTGTGGGGAGTTGCTGACTCAGTTGATCTCTCTCATATTGCAAGTAAGTTGATGGTGATTTTGTAGACTTGTGGTCTATCTGTTCAATGCCTCAGACCTTCAGCCTGGTCATGGTTTCAAGTCCGCCCCTTTTAGGATACATATAAGAAGTCCAAGAACAGGGAGGTCTTCAGGATCAAATGAGGGATTCAGGGCTTCCCACTTAGGTTGGGGTCTCATGGTCCAGATTCCTGTATCTTCAGGAATTTCCATCAACTAGGTTTCCCGCTGAGGGATAGGCTTTTATAGTTGTCCCTCTTCAGGGAGTGGTAGGAGAGCCCAGGCCCACCCTCTCGACTGAGCTCGGCTGCAGAGCCCAGTGGTAGGTAGCTAAGTCCTGCACCCTCAGGTACTATGTGGCTGCCTCCCTGGATCACTTCCTACAAGCCCCCTTTCTTCCCACAGGGTAAAGTAAAGAACTGAACATAAAGATAAAGTCTCTGACCTTCAGAGAGTCACAGGCACCTTCTTTGTAGGCTTGGTCACACCAATACAGCCAGGCCTCAGGCAGCAAGAACTCCTGCAGGGCTCCTTCCCAGGAGTTTAGCATGTAGATCAACTCACCTCCACTGTCGGTCTTCCACTGACCCTACTCTGCTCCCCTTTTTAAGTTCCTCCTCAAGCCAGTGCAGGCTTTGCAGGTGTGGTCGGGCAAAGTCAACTGGGTTCTGAGCAGCTCCTTAACCCCCTCTTGTCTAGTGTGGGGTCTGTATACCCTATCACAAGGAACTACTAGATTGTCTAGTCTGGCCTCTTGTATATCACTGAGCGCCAACACCACCCAACAGCTACACATGAAACCCAACGAAATAAAGTATTAGAGCCCACAGGAGACTAGACTGTTATATGGCACAGGCAGAAAACACGAGGGTTTGAGATGCACCAGTGCTTGAGGCCCCTGCAATGGCAGGGAAATGATTAAGTGAAAAATATCCAGATAATCCTGGCAAGTGCCCCACATTCATATGCTTCAGAGGAAGGTGAACCACCCTGACCCACAAAGTCACTGCCAATCTTACCTGGGAGAAATTCCTCCCTGACCCCACATATGACAATCAGTTAGACCCTGAGACTGTGAGCAATAACCAGCCAGTCAAGCAGCTGAGAGATAGAATGCTCAGTGCTATCTCAAAGCCCTGGCCCACCCCACCCAATTTCCCCATCTCCAGCTGTGGAAGGGGATTAAAAAAAACTCTCCCAGAATACCATGGGGGAGAATCCCTTCCTGACCTCTGCCAGTGGCCTGCTGAAACCCTGAAGCATAAGCTTTAGGAACACAAGACATAAACCTGAAGTGATCCCCAAGGCTGTTGAGCCCTGCCTCCTACCATCACAAGCAACCCTGCCATACAACTGCACTAATAAATTTCTCTTATTAACCATAGGAACAATTTACCTAGGGATGTGGTGACTTCTCCATCATTTGAAGTCTTTAGATCAAGACTGCACATCTTTCTAAAAGACATGCTATAGCTCAAACAGAAGTTATAGGTTTGATGCAGAAATTACTGGGTGAGGTGAGGTTGTTATGCTGAAGGTCAGACTGGATGATCATAATGCTCCCTTCTGGCCTTCTTTAAGGCCATTTACACTGCTCTACAGCCAAAATGCTTCTGAAATAAATGTAGTCAAACTTTACTAATTCTGGGTCACTGAGAACGAAAATGATGCTTACAATTGTTGATTGGCTCTAGTTTTCAAGATATGCTATTGGGTCAGTATATACGACCCTTGACTTGGGAATGGCCGAGGATAAGTGAGTTATAAAGGAAAGGGATCTCAATTTAAACCAGAAATGACTAAAATACATCTTTGACTGGATCTATGAATAAATCTATGACTGGGTTTGGACAGTACTTGCTTTTTAGGCAAAACAATGAATGATGCAATCTGAAGCTGGTACTGCATCATACATGATAGGAATTGCATCATGTTATTCCTAGAAGTCATGGATGATGCAATCATAACGAAGCTTACATCACTCTGCTGAACAAATTGCCCTATATCAGCTCTAGAAATCATACAGTGTCGTGCTCTCTTATTTGTCAGTGTTTGATTTTGCAAAGGGACACATTTCTGTTTAGCCAAAGTGAGCAGAGATGCCTCGTACTTGTGTGAACAGTGCAGATAACTTCTGCTATGTTTGTGGTGAAGTGACTTTTGCATCACAAAAGCGCAGTATAACCACTATGGTTAAGAAAGCCTATCACCTTTATTTTGGCTGCAAAATTGGAGATCAGGACAAGAGATGGGCCCCACACATACGCTGCAACACTTGTGCAACAAATCTTCGCCAGTGGTTGAACAGGAAAAGGAAATCTATGCCTTTTGAGGTGCCAATGATTTGGAGAGAGCCAACAGATCATACCAGCAATTGTTACTTCTGCATGGTGCCTCTAGTTGGGAAAGGTGTGTCAAAGAAGAAAAAGCTATATGCCCAGTGCCCCATGGAGAAGGACTGCCGGTTCCTGATGCACCAGAATCATTCTCACTTGAGTCAGACGAGGAAGAGGAAGAGGATGAAACTTCTGGTCCTGAACCATCAATGTCACAGGACCCACATTTTCTCCCATCCTCCTCCTCTGAAGCACACCTCATAACACAAGGTGAACTGAATGACCTTGTCAGGGATTTGGAACTACCCAAGAGTAAGGCAGAGCTGTTGGGCTCCAGACTACAGCAGTGGAATCTCCTGGCAGGTGATGTTAGGCTTTCCATGTTCCGTGACTGTCAAAAGGATCTTGTCCCATTCTTCTTCATGGAAGGTGATCTTGTAGCCTGCAACAACATCGATGGTGTGATGGCAGCCCTCAACATCGTTCACGATCCAGATGAGTGGAGACTGTTCATTGATTCATCGAAGACGAGTCTTAAAGCTGTTTTACTGCATAATGGCAATGTTTTGCCATCAATTCCAGTTGGTCATGCAGTCCATATGAAGGAAACCTATGACAACGTGAAACAACTTTTGAGGTGCATAAACTATGACCAACATCAGTGGCAGCTTTGTGGCGATTTGAAGGTTGTTGCTCTCTTGCTTGGTCTGCAGACTGGATACACAAAGTACTGCTGTTTTCTCTACGAATGGGATAGTCGTGCAAGAGATTCCCACTACATCAAGAAAGATTGGCCACTCCGACAGTCATTGGAGCCTGGGAGGAAAAGTGTTCAGCATCCACCACTTGTTGAATCAAGGAAGATTTTGTTACCACCCTTACACATCAAGCTGGGTCTGATGAAGAACTTTGTCAAGGCCATTGACAAAACACAAGCAGCTTTCAAGTACCTCCATGGAAAATTTCCAAGGTTAAGTGAAGCTAAGATAAAGGAAGGTGTCTTTGTTGGTCCTCAGATTCGTGAACTTCTTCGAGATGATGCATTTGACCATGCACTGCGTGGCAAGGAAAAGACGGCATGGAAAGCCTTCCAGTTAGTGGCAATAAATTTTCTCGGAAACAACAAGGCAGACAACTACAGGTTGTTGGTTGAAAACCTCCTCAAGGCATACAAAAGCCTTGGTTGCAACATGTCACTAAAGATACATTTTTTGCACTCTCATCTAGATTTTTTTCCACCGAACTGCGGAGCAGTGAGCGACGAGCATGGCGCGCGATTTCACCAGGACATTGCAATAATGGAGAAACGCTATCAGGGCAAATGGAGCCCATCAATGCTTGCAGACTATTGCTGGACAGTGACAAGAGATGCTCCATTTAATGAATACAAGAGACAAGCCAAGAAGCACCGAGTAGACACTGAATAGGACTAAACTATGTACAGAATAGTTTTTTGCCTTTTGTTTCATAATACATTTTATTTATATAACCCTTTTGCTGATTTTTAAAGTGTTACATAAACAGGACAGGTGAAATATTATCATGTAAAGCAACCATAAACACATGAAAAGACCTAGGTTTACAATTTATGATTAAAACTCTACTATCTACACAATATACATAGACATAAAATGTAAAAACTTAAATATCTTAGAAACAGTAGCCAATCAGTTGTTTTAATTGTCATATTTGAATTCAGCACATCAAAATACATAATAAATAGCACATTTTATCTCTGAAGCAGACGACTTCTCAAAAATTGTAGACCAGTGTTATCTAAGAATTAATAAATAGTCCTCCCACAGCTGTATCTGGTCCAATTTTACAGAGCTCCCACATTCACAAATATATATTATAGCAAGCCAGGGCTGCAAGAGGGTTTGGAGGACACCAGTGAGATTTGGTGACAACTGCTGCCCTATAGGCACTGTCAGGAAGCGTGGGGGAGACAAGGCCCCGCACCCCCCGCTTCCTGCGATTCACCGTGACTCTCAGCCAGCCAGTAAAACAGAAGGTTTATTTAGACGACAGGAACACAGTCCAAAACAGGTCTTGCAGGTACAGACAATGGGACCCCCTCAGTCAGGTCCATATTGGGGGGCAGGGAGCTTGGACCCCGGCCCCGGGTCTCCTCCATTTCCCCAGCCAGCTCCAAACTGAAACCCCCTCCAGCCACACCCCCGGCTCCTCCTCCAGCCTTTGCCCAGTTTCCCGGGCAGAAGGTGTCACCTGGCCCCATCACCCTCCTGGGCTCAGGTTACATGCTCAGGTATCATCCCTCAAGTGAAGTCACACCCTGATATCCCATCACCATGCAGACAGTACCTGCAAAACTCCCATGCAACATCCCCAGGTCAATCCTCCCCACTCCCTGCTCCATCACATCATCTCAAAGTCCTCCAGATCCTGCAGAAGCAGAGTTGCTGCTATCACTACAGTGCTGGCAGCACCAATCACCACTGAGCAACACATGCATATCTGCATCACCTCATCCACTCCATAAAACCCACTCTGAGCAATTCACAGAGTAACCCCCCACAGGTCCACAAAATCACCATCAACTTACTTGCAATATGAGAGAGAGTTAGCAACTCCCTACAAAGCTGTGTTCTTCGTAGAAGCAGGTAACTCCGAGCTCTCTAACTCAGTAGACACTGATCATTCTCACCACACCTTCCACAAATATGCTCCAGCCACACCCACAATGAATCTCTCATTCCCAAAACACTCCTATGTCAAGGAGGTTGGAAAACTCTTGCTGTAGAACCAGTCACTCTAGCTTTAAACCAGTGGTGAATTTGACCACACCCAAGGAATCCTGACCAGCTCAATTAGGACAGCTATTAGATCTGCCACTGGCAAAATTAAAACACATTAGTGGGACCCAGGAACTGAGCCAACATATTTAGGATAGATGGGCAAATAAATTTGATAGATAAGACAGAAAATATACGTGTAATATTATATCTTCCACTATCAATGATAGGTTCTTTAGAATTCAGAAATATAATATTTCTACATTTATGATGCAGTCTTTCCTATTTGTATAGGTATGCATTAACACACATGGATTAAATCAATGTCACTTGATGCATTGTCAATTTATGGACCCATAAAGTTGGGTCCTGTAGGGGCTGATTCAGAAGTCTTTGAAGTAAATGAAAAGTAACGGGCTTTGGATCAGACCTATACCATTGTACTTAGAATCAGACAGGATCAGAAATGCATGCCAGCAAATTAGGAGTTTTCATACCATCCCCCAGGACTGTTCCAGGATTTGCCACATATCTGAATTGCACATTTCTGCAGCATAGTTTATTTTCACATGGGTGAAGAGGGTCAAAAGTTTGAGCTACATTGTCTCCATTTAATTAAGCACACTCTAATACCCTTAATAATTCAATAGCATTCTATCCTAATGGTCTAAAACACTACAGTTTATAGTGTTATGTTGGTTTTTGGACTATGAAAGCAAGATTGGAATCTATTATCATAATTTATTTTTTAATAAGGACAGCTACACATTTTAAATCATTTTTACTTTTAATTGTTGTACTACTTGTTGTTTGTAATATTTGCAATATCATCTTAAAAAACAGAAAATAAATATCTTTCTAAACTACTTTGGTCTTCTCTGAATTACAAAGTATGCAGCCCCTGTTCCTATAAACATAAATTCAAATGTGGGTTTGCAGGACTGGTCCATTTTTGCCACGGAACACCACCACATTGTGACTGCTTTTCTTTGTTTTCTTCTCTCCCTGTGAAGTAACATTCTGCATCACTGATGAACACTGCTCTGTGAATACAACCAAGCACTATCAAATTGTCATCCATTCCATTTGTATGCGGTGTGGGGGTTGGGGAGTCTGGTGTAGTTTAGGATAAATAGGATTTGCAGAAATCAACTTTAACTGACAATCAATTCTTACTCCCTCCAGGACTTGTAAGCTTGCCAGTTTTCATTGTTTTTTAAAATATATATACACACTGAAAATAACTGATCATTACCTGGGTATGCTTAATACCAAGCCAAGAATTGCAGTCACTTCTTTCTCTGCCACAGAAACTAAAGAAGTAAACAAGTAAAACTCAGCCAGTGGGAGTGTGTTAAAGGTAACGATCTTGTCAAGCCATAAATTTGGCAACCACAACTGTGTTGAAATTATGGTTGCATCATCCTACCAACTCAAGATAGTTAAGTCCCAGGCAGACTGCAAAGACCTACAAAAGGAGCTCTCAAAACTGGGTGACCGGGTAACAAAATGGCAGATGAAAGTCAATGTTAATAAATGCAAAGGAATGCACATTGGAAAACATAATCCCAACTATACATATATAAAATGATGGGGTCTGAATTAGATGTTACCACTCAAGAAAGAGATCTTGAAGTCATTGTGGATAGTTCTCTAAAAACATCCACTCAATGTGCAGGGGCAGTCAAAAAAGCGAACAGAATGCTGGGCATCATTAAGAAAGGGATAGATAATAAGACAGAAAATATCATATTGCCTCTATATAAATTCATGGTACGCCCACATCTTGAATATTGCGTGCAGATGTGGTTATCCCATCTCAAAAAAGATGTATTGGAATTGGAAAAGGTTCAGAAAAGGGCAACTAAAATGATTAGGGGTATGGAATGGCTTCTGTATGAGGAGAGATTAATAAGACTGGGACTTTTCAGCTTGGAAAAGAGACGACTAAGGGCGGATATGATTGAGGTCTATAAAATCATGACTAGGGTGGAGAAAGTAAATAAGGAAGTGTTATTTACTCCTTCTTATAACACAAGAACTAGGAGTCACTAAATGAAATTAATAGGCAGCAGGTTTAAAATAAAAGGAAGCATTTCTTCACACAACACACAGTTAACCTGTGGAACTCTTTGCCAGAGGATGTTATGAAAGCCAAGACTATAACAGGGTTCAAAAAAGAACTAGATAAATTCATAGAGGATAGGTCCATCAATGGCTATTAGCCAGGATGTGCAGGGATGGTGTCCCTAGCCTCTGTTTGCCAGAAGCTGAGAATGAGCGACAGCGAAAGGATCACTTGATGATTACCTGTTCTGTTCATTCCCTCTAGGGCACCTGGCATTGGCCACTGTTGAAATACAGGATACTGGGCTAGATGGACCTTTGGTCTGATCCAGTATGGCCATTCTTATGTTCTTATGTACCACCTACATGCAACTTACAAAATAAAAAAATACACCTTAAGTTGCATCAGAGCAGATGTACCTTTTATTCCTATTTTACAAAATTACAAATTGTGCAAGACAAGTCTATGAAAAAAGTTTCTTGTATTACTCTTACCTTGTGCCTCCTCCCACTCCCACAGGCTTGTTTATTTACTCACCTGTTACATCTTTAGACTGAAAACTGCTGGGGGCAGCGACTGTCTTTTGCCACATGTCCGTACAACACTGAGCACAATGGGGCCATAACCAGGCTGGGGCCTCTAGGCACTACTCTAATACAAATGTTAAATAATAATTATAGCAGCATTCTTTTTTTCCTTCCCTCACATGGCTCAGTATCATCTTTACTGATCAGCTTTTTGTTGATCCACCAAAATGTTTCTACTTGTATTTGGTCAAGGTTAATTAAATATACAAAGCTTGGTAAGAACAAGGAAAGGGCCTGTACACTATGGAGCTCTTTTATTAAGTGCCTGGTGAGTTCATTAAACATCAGAATGAATATAACTATTATAAATTAATTGTTAGTTATCAACTGGATGTTTGGTGCCAAACAAGCTGCAAAGGAATACATGATACCTACCCCAAGCAGCGTACAGTGTAAAGGATGGATTGTAACCTTACAATTCAGGCCAAATAAGGGGTAGTTTGTAGTTTTATCAGGGGGAGTACATCTGATTTGTTTTTTTAATTGCCAAAACATGAAACGGGGGGTTCATGTTTCTTCACAACCACTGATGGAAACATTAAGGGTGTACTTCTCATTTTTACAGATGCAGCTCTATGTAAGTAAAGCTTTGTCATCTGGGATGTTTTGAAAAAATCTCCTACTTTTGCTAGCACTGGTTCATCTCCACCCCAGGGTAGATGGCCTGCTGATTGCTATCAGCATTTTAAGCATGGTAGATCATGTTCTAAGAGCAAAGTTAGATGATGCTAGTGGCAGCAAAATTTGACAAGGCCCAAGAGAAGAATTTGGCCCTAAATCTGTAAGCAATTCAAGGTGTGCAGAAGTTTTTGTTAAGATATTATCTCTTAAGTCAAACAAAAGTACACAGGTAATTAAAGTGGGACTTTAGCATCTCTTTAATGAAGACTTTCAAAAATGACCATTGCAAGGCTTTGTCTACCCCAGGGATTTCAGTCTTCAGCGACCAGTCACTTGTCAGTTCTAGCCAACTACCACCCAGTGTCAAACCTACCGTTCCCAAACAAGTTAATAGAGAAGCTAGCCAAAGGCCAACTTCCAGCTCTTCTCATTGAAGCTCATATCCTAGACTCAGCACATTCTACATTCTGGTCAGGACATGGAACTGAAACTTATTTAGTGGCACTGCTGGCTAATCTCTTACAGTCAGTGGATAAAGGACAGACATCCAGGCTCATCCTCATAGACCTCTCTGCAATATGCAACACTGTATCACCTGAGAGAGGTGGCAGGGATCCAGGGGGATGTGCTAACATGGTCTGAGCCCTTCCTGGAGGCATGCATCCAAAAAACAGTGAGAAGAAACTGCATCTCTATAATTAGATCCCTCACTTGTGGAGTCCCACAAGGTTCAGTTCTCTCTCTGGTCCTATTCAACATACATATGCAGCCACAAAATAATCTGGTCAGACTACAAGGACTCCAGTGCCAGCAATATGCAGATAACACATAGCTCTACCTTTCCTTCTCCCCCACAACCACACCACCACTACCAAGAAGCTGAAACGGAGCAAGACAGATGTGATGCTGGTGAGCAGAGGAAAGCATTTTGAAGAGTTCGCAGCACAGCACAGTGTCCTTTGGTTGAATTTGTAAATTGGTAAATTCAGTGTATACATTTGGAGTGCTCCTGGATTCCTCAATGACGCTAAGCTCTCACATAGCAACGTCTGTGAAAAATGCTTTCTACCATCTCTGTTTTAGCTAAGAGACTCCATCCCATCCTGGCAAACGATGACCTGGCCTAAATTATTCATGCCATCATCACCTCTTGGCTGCACCACAACAATGCAATATACCTAGACATGAAGCCATCAACCAATAGGAAACTCCAGCTAGCACTGAATGCTGTAGCAAGCCTCCTCAGGAACACAAGCTTCCATGAACAAATCCAAGTTCAAGGTCTCAGTCTGTATCTTCAAGACACTCAATAGCTAGGGCCAAGGATATCTGAAATATTGCCTAAAGCTCCAGGATGAAGACCATGATCTACAACTTAACTTCTCTGGCACAGTGGAACATTTAATCAGGTAGCCAAATGCAAGTTTTTGGCAGTACCTTTTTCAGTGTCCATAAAACTTTTTTTGTGAATTCTGAATTTCAAAACCCTAAATTCAGATGCTTGATGACATCTTGTCACTATTAAGCATTCTGAAATATGTTGAGCACTTATTACCACC
Source organism: Emys orbicularis (assembly GCF_028017835.1). Classification (NCBI taxonomy): domain Eukaryota; kingdom Metazoa; phylum Chordata; order Testudines; family Emydidae; genus Emys; species Emys orbicularis. Next base: position 88,263,412 of record NC_088686.1, on the reverse strand, counting down.
TCCCCTCCTGATTCACAAGCCAGGTGACAATGAAACAACTTTAATTGGATTTCAATGATTTTTTAATGAAAACTTCATACTAATTCTTTGTTATGGAAGATAATTAGCTAGGGGGTACATATGTGTCTGTACTAGCAGTATACCTTGCTAATATGTTCCTTCCCCATGCCCGAATCAACACACAAGGCATATTCTTTTTGTACTCTCAGAGCTTACTTAACAAATTCTTACATATTCACTCATAAGAATTAATTTCCCAGTATTGGACAGATTATAAATCAAGCACATGGTCAGCTGTTTTCTTGAGGCACCATGTTCCAGGAATATGGAAAGGCATATGGAGTCACATGTACGTTGAAACCACCTTCATGAGATATGGCCATGGCCATGGCAGCATCGTTGGGATCAACCTGAAACCAAAGACTCTCAAGACCTGGGCTCTTAGCCTCCACATATGCAGCTGACTGGTGAAAGACATTGCGAACATAGATGGCACCAATGAGACATAAATACAAGAGATCCACAAAGAAGAAATTAAGTCAAGGATTGTTGATGATACAAGGGACAGAGACGCCATTAGTAAGAAGCTAGAGTTGTGCATTGTTCCCTAAGCACCTAGTGACAATAGTAAATATTGTCAGTGGTTGTGTGGCACCACCATCAGTAAAAGTACACTTACAACACACTTACAATTGAAATTCACCAAATGCAAGAATTTGAACATATCTGGCCTAGGGTTCTAGGATACAATATCAAGGATAGCAGAGGCACTGATATTGACAAAAAAGCATGTACAGGTTCATCCAACAAAGTTATCTGACACTAACCTTATCTATTCAAGAGTGATGGGCCTACAAGCAAGTTCATTAGAGGTTACATGACTCTGGTTACATGAGGACTGCAAAGGCTAAGTCTAACCTAAAGAAGCAGTTCTGGACTGAAGTGTCCAGTGATGAGTGTGGTGTAAGAACCTATATAGAATAGAACAGAATTGTGTGGCTGGACTGGTGCAAACCAATAGTGTACACAGGCAAAACCAATATAAACCAAGATTTGCAATGGTGCAGTTTATTCCTAATTGAAACTGGGGTAAATTGCACTAGTGCAAATCACATCTTCTAGCAGCTTTGTCTGCAATAGAGGATTGCAATCCTTCAGCTACATCAGCTGCTAGCCATTGATGCTGTAACGGGGCAAATCCCCAGTGTAAACAAGGTCCTAGATTCTTACGTCATTTCCTATTCATATTGGGTGTGTCTGAATTAAGCTGAAGTACCTTAGAGCATGGGCCAATTATTTTGTTTGTTAATACCATTCGCCCTGTCGGCATTCCAAATTAAATAATTATGGCAGATACTAGTAACCATCACTGAGATAGGAAAGAGCTGTTAGGACCAAGATGTAGGCGGTCTCACTTACTAATCAGAGCAGGAGTCAGGTCTAGTGAGCAAATCAGGCATCCAGGTTGGGGAACGTAGCCAAAGGTCAGCACCAGAGCCAACTGCCAGTTACCAGAGCCAGGGGTCAAGCCAGAGTCAGAATCAGGAATCAAAGCTGAGCTGAGATGCCAAATGCCAGAGCCAAGGGTTAAGCTGGAGTCAAGATCAGAAGTCAGAGGCAAGTGTTGGAGCCATGACTGGTCATTGAGCACTGGAGGTGAGACGTAAGGGCAGGAGGAGAGGCAAGGATCAAGCACGGACCAGGAGCATAATGGGTACAGGTGTGAAGCCGGGGGTAAGGCAGCCAGGAGCAGAGCAGGAACCAGAAACAGGGTTGGGTACAGGAAGCAGGCACAAGCAAGATCCAATGCAGCCGCAACAGGAAACCACTTTGTTGCTCAGACAAATTTCCTGTTCCTCCTCCTGGCTTAAATGGCATAGTTGGACCCATCAGTGGAGCCAGGTGATCTTCCAATCAGAGCTCCCATGTGTAGTGTGTTGGCTGGGGCTATAACCCTAGTAGTTTCTCAGCCTACATGGTTTCAATAGGTCAGGATGTGGCAGCTGTCTGGGGACTCCCAGGCCTCTGTTCAAGATGCAGGACAGAACAGGAACAAGGGCTGCTCTATCTATTGGCAAACTAGGGGGTGTGGCTGGGCCAAACCTGAGCAGTACTGCAACCTGTGCACCAGCTTGCAATGCCACTCACTCAAATTTGGCTTGACCAATCCCCCTAGTTTGCCTATAGCTAGAGCAGTCCTTGATCCTGTGCTGTCCTGAGTCTTGAACAGCAGCCTGGGAGTACCCAGACAGCTGCCACACCCTGACCACCCCTAGATAGAGTGATGCTGCAACTGGCGCTTACTCACTTCTACCATAACCACCAAACCATCAGAAGACTTGCTGCATCCCCCTTGAAAATCCAACAGGCCTCCCCTCAGGGGTGCCCCCACTTGAGAACCTCTTTTCTAAGGGATGGGGGGGGGGGAATGGTACACTGAAATTTTGTCTATGGTGGCAGATTGTCTTGAGCAGCCTCCAGGAAGGAAGTCTCATAATCAGAAGAGTGAACTGGAAAACAGGAAATGCTGTATCACTGCTTGCCCTGTGACACTGGTCAAAGCACATATTTCTGAGCCTTGGTTTCCCCATCTCAAAAAACAAGTATAGTAATTCCTAACCTATACTGATTCATTAATATTTATAAAATACTTGAGATGCTTGAATATACGCACAACATATTTTTAATTTCAACTAAGTTATTTTAGAATGGACTCTTGTAATTTTACATCAGTATTTTGTAAAATATTTAGGATTTTAAAATTTTTTTTAAAGCTTTTCATGTTACCTTTTTCCACAGTTGCAATTAGTATGAAACACTCATTATCTGTAAAAATAAAATCTCACTAAGTTTCAGAATTCTTTACACAAGTGATTTATAATTAGAAAAAAAAAGTTAGTTACTTTTGACAAAAGACACATTTGGAGTTCTCTAAAGCAACCTGATAACAACATATAGTCCAGAATGGACAAATTCTGCCCTCACTTACCCCTGTATTGCATGGGCATAACTGAGAGCAGAATTTGCCCCGAACAGACTAAACTAATTTGATTATGCCCCCGCATCACTGGTTTAGCACAGGAATAATTTCATTCTGCTACAGCTGACATATTCATCATGTAATTAAAAGTTAAGTACCTAAAAATCTAACTCTAAATTACAAATGTATGGGTCCTTATTTAGGATTTAGAGCAAGGATTCTTTCTTTCTTTCTTTCTTGCACTCGAGTTTCACTTTGAGAACACAAGAGGGCAGCGCAGTTCTAAACTGGGTACAGCTCTCTATATCAAGCAGAAGTTAAGTTTGTGGGTTGTGATAAACACAGAAAACGATCAGTCAAAGTCTAAGAAACACAATCCTGACATTAAAGGATGATTTCTGTCGTCTGTCTCAATATTAGAATTTGAAAACCCAACCTTAATTACTACATTTTTCTACTTTATCCTCCCCAGCCTCCACACACAAAGAACCTTTGTAACGTCAGGGGCAAAAAAGACAAGGAGGGTGAATGTTCATTTTCCTAAGTGTGAAGAACTGGAATAGCTCTATCAGCACAGGATTGTGATTTCTTAGCAATACTACAGTTCCCATTGATTTTGGGTCTAGATGTGAGTGCTCAGCGTCTTTCAGGATTTGGCCCCATATTTGTAAATGTGAGACAGACAGCTAGCACCAAATTATGTTCCTCTTTGTTCAGTGTTCAAAAGCAGACCTAGTTTGTCTGAAATTGAGCTTTTCAAAGGCATTGAGTAATAGCACTGCAAGCTAAAGCTGTTTAAACTTCTTCTGGACTTTATTGATCTGTATTAGCCACACATACATCAAATAAGCTGAACACTGTTTTCAGCCATGCAGTAGGTTAGTGCACTAGCCTTTCATCTCTAGAGAAGGGAGTTAGAACTCTGGCTTAGGGCTAAAGTAAAATGAATTTGGTTGTTTTCCTACAAGCCCCTCTCAATATTTTTCCACATATTAAAAAAAAACTGTCATGCATGACTGGCAATGCCTGCTTATGAGAGATTTGAGTCTGAAATAGTAGGGGATGTTGTACGATCAAAGAGCATTGGACAAGTTTTCAGCAATGTTTCATTGCACTAACTCTAATGCTAGTTTTAGTTTCTCACTTTAATGGAAAGTAAAATCTGCCCATATTTTTTTTATATACAAAGGAAAGAATGGTAGTCCTAATGACTAAAATTTAAACACATCTACACACACCTGCACCTTGTAAGCTAGACAAAAAGAGTGAGGTCTAGCCCAGCCCTTCCAGGACCAACTACAGTTAGAGTAATTTGTTCCCAGCATTGGTACAGGAGTTCTTGATAGTGCTGCTCAGCAGTGAAAGATCAGTCAGCCTTCATTGTACTTTATAAGCCTCATTTTAGAGGTTCTTACAAGCAACAAATTTTTCATCCCAAATAGAGTTCTCTCTCTCTCTCTCTCTGTGTGTGTGTGTGTCCGTGCACATATGACCAAAATCTATTATAAAAATGAGATTTTTCATCTAAGGCCTGATCCAAAGTCCACTGTCTTCAATCACTCTTTCAATTGACTTCAATGGGCTTTACATTAGGCTTCAATTACTCATGTTATCTATCTAAACACACACACCGCTATCCTCTTCCCTTTTAACTACTGGACTTATAACAACAGTATTACATCAAATACCTGTGTATAATAGTGCTTCACTAAATATGTATATTCATATGTAGAATATTTCTGAACCAAACACGTGTTCTTGCCTCTAATAATCTTATGTCTATTCCAGGGGCGGGCAAACTTTTTGGCCTGAGGGCCGCATTGGGTTTCTGAAATTGTATGGAGGGCCAGTTAAGGGACGCTGTACCTCCCCATACAGCCACGCATGGCATGGCATGGCCCTCACCCCCTATCCAACCCCTCCCTCCCCCACTTCTTGCCCCCTGACAGCCTCCCCCGGATGCCTGCCCCATCCACCCCCCCTGCTCTCTGTCCCCTGACCGCCCCCAACTGCCCCCACTGCCCCATCCAACCCCCCTCCTTCCTGACTGCCCCCCCGGGACCTCTGCCCCATCCAACCACATCTTCTCCCTGACCACCCCCGGACCTCCTGCCCCTAACTGCCCCCTGCTGCCCCATCCAACCCCTCTCCTTCCTGACTGCCCCCCACAGGACCCCTGCCCCATCCAACCACCCCTTCTCCCTGTCCCCTGACCACCCCCGAAACCTCCACCTCTGACTGCCCCCTGCCGCCCCATCCAACCCCTCCTCACATTCCTAACAGTTCCCCCGGGACCCCTGCCACATCCACCCCCCCGCTCCCTGTCCCCTGACTGCCCCTGGAACCCCCGCCCCTGACTGCTCCCCACCACCCCATCCAACCCCCCCTCCTTCCTGACTGCCCCCCAGAACTCCGGCCCCCATTCAACCCCCCTGTTCCCCGTCCTCTGACCGCCCCGACCCCTATCAACCCCCTGCCCCCTGACCACCACCACCGCGAACTCCCCTGCCCTCTATCCAACCCCCCCGCTCCCTGCCCCTTTACTGTGCTACCTGGAGCACCAGTAGCTGGCGGCGCGGCTGCACCAGGACAGGCAGAGGCGCCGCCCGGCTGCAACCAGCCATGCACCACACAGCACAAAGCACCGGGTCAGTCCGGGCTCTGCAGCTGCACTGCCCCAGGAGATCGCAGCCCGCCACCCAGAGCACTGTGCCGGCGGTGCAGCGAGCTGAGGCTGCAGTGGAGGGGGACCCGCAGGGGATGGGCCGGGGACTAGCCTCCTGGGCCAGGAGCTCAGGGGCTGGGCAGGAGGGTCCCGCGGACCGTAGTTTGCCCACCTCTGGTCTATTCACATATCTTAAACATGCATTCTATACCTTTGCTGATAAATTGTTCCCTATGTACCCTGCCCCAGTGCCCACTGAAGCCATTGGAAGGATTACCATTGACTTCAATGGCTATTGGACTAGGCACTATATATTTAACTTGTATCTATCCAGAAAGAATATCCAGAAAGCTGACCATGGTTACGAGGAGTATGTTTAGTCTTTCTTTAAATCAGGTGGAAAATATTTGGCCAAATAATGAAAAAACAATGTTGGGGTTTAACTCATTTCTCTTTGATAACTTGTTAAGCAAACATTCTCTGTTCCATTCCCATTATCTAAACTAATATTTGAACAACTTACTTTGTACAATGTGTTTACTAACTGTTCCTTGTCTCTCTGTCTCTCCTAGTTGGTTTATTTTCATTCATAACTCATTGTACAGTATCTTTTTCAACAGGGCACCATGTTTAAAAGTATTCTGTAAAATAAATTATTAATAATACTGGACCCAATCCTGCAATCTTCACTCAAGCAAAACTCTCATCGAAGTGAATGGGAGTTTTGTGCATGAAAGCACTGTGCAATTGGGGTCAACAATGTTATCATTGGATGACTCTTTCATGGCCAGTATGAAATAAACCAGTTATTTCAGTCCTATTCTATTTAGGCATCCCGATCAGAAAAAAAGCCACATTTCCACAGTTGGCATCTTTGTTGAAGTCTTAAGCAGAGATCCCCAATAATGGAGGGTCATGGAGTCAAAGCACCTGATCCTGTGAAGTGGTAGTGCCTCTTATAAATGTGCTCAGCACCACACAAGATCAGGCCTGAAATGACCCTATAGTCTCTACAGGTCAGTTTGTGGGTACATTAGTAGTATTGGGAAGCTGACACTTTTAGATCATGGGCCAGATACTTAGCTGGTGTAATTCAGCAAAGCTTCATAGTCTACTAGGGAGCTACACTAGTTTATTGAAAATGAGGGTCTGGCCCTTTGCTCCTGAGGCTTTATTCTCCCATTGCTGGATATGAGTAACTCCCATTGAAGTCATGGGCGTTACATGTGTCCTGTAGCGGGAAATAGGGCCTCTGGGCTTTCAATCTGGCACCTTTCACAAGTATTAAATTCATGTAAAACATCACAAAGTAAAACAAATCCAATAAAAAGTTCTTTTTAAAATATAAAGTTAGTAGCACAATGCAAGCAGCTCCTTCCTAAGAATTTCACATTTTAAGCATGTCACTTTCCAGCCTAGGTATATAAGACACAAAAATCAGAAAAGAAATGGCAATAATCTGACAAGGAATAAGACGTTATATAGGAGTTGTCAAAGAGTCAAAAGAATAATGATGAAACCAAGAGCTGCAAAAAGAATGAAAGGGAGCACATCATGTGGAGATGACCTAATTCAGTAAGAAATAATAATAATAAAAAAAACCCCTCTCACTCTTCACCATGCTTATTGAGAACGAAGCTTATAAACATACTTCAGGCCTCAGTTGCACTGTTGTAATTGTGGAATAACTCCATCTGGCCTTTCTTCTGTAACCAGGTTTATACTGCATATGGCTAACAAAATAATGATATCAGATGTTAGAAAGTAATGAATAAATCACTAACAGTATAAATAATAAAAAATTTTTAAAAATCATAGTTTGGAAAATTAGCATCCAGTAAATGGCATTATATGTCTGATCCCTAAAACCTCACATAAGTGTGTATGTTACTTATCAGTGCAATTTATGTAACTAATTTACATAACATGTCACTAACTTAAAAATCCATACAAAGCTTTAGATGAGTATTCAGCAATAAACTTTGCTGCCACCCTGAAATAGCTTGAAGTGGTCTCAGACATTCCTCACTACAGGAATCTCCTCTATGCAGAAAAGCTCATCTGTTTTTAAAATGAACTAACAGATTCCAAAACTTTGTTAATGCAATGAATGGTTAGTTTATTTCAAATATTCCTGATCTTAAAGTATTTAAATTTTGAGGAAATACAGCAGCATTAACTCATAAGAGATGACTATGTCTTTTACAGCTGGTAAACATTTAACTCATAAACCATGAAAAGCAAATATAATTATGGTTTTGTATTACTATAGCACAGTAATCATAAACAATAGATTTTTAAGAGTTAGTGAGTGAGGGTTTGGGTTTTTTTTATATTGGCCCGATTCCGCTCCCATATACATCAGTTTATAAAGATGTAACTTGAGTGATTTCAGTGGAGTAACTCCTGATTAGCACCAGTGTATCTGAAAAGAGACACCAACCCACATTTATCCTACCATTTTGAATTTTTCATCATCTGCATCACATCAGGGAGAACATTTTTCTCCCATTTTTAAAAAGGTTTATCCCCCTCCCCATCTTGTGTAAAGCTGCTTGTTTCAGGGTCCCAGATATGATTAGCTAATAATACATTTCGAGAACATTAAAATAGTGAGGTTAATAACTGACAGACAAAGTTTTACAAACTAAGATCCAGGGCACGTATATTTTGTGCAGCCAGAGGAAACAGCTGAGATGCGGGAATGGTCATATAGGAACATACACTGAAATCCTATAATCCATTTGTCCATAACTATTTCCAGTGGTAAGAATCAAGAACTAACAGTCTAACCCTTCTGACCTTAGTATAAAAGATAAGGTGAACAGCAAACAAATCTAAAAATTCCATCTACCTCATCAACATGCTCAAAATGCCCTCTACAGCCAGATCAAGGGGAAGAGAACAGCCAGAAAACTATCCCTGAAAAACCATCTCCTGTGACCAAACATCTCAGCAGCAGGATAAAAGAAGGTGCCATATCAATTTCATTTCCATTCATCATTGTTAAGGGTGAGTTTAAGAAAGTTTCATTGCCCATTAATACTCAAATCATAAGCAGCTGCACATGATATAGTTTCGAATGTAGTTGCATAACATTTATTTCCCTGGAGCTTTGTCCTTAAGCTGCAGACTGACAGGCATCAACGAAATCCAGCCTTCTCTTTAAAGAAGCCCAGACAGAATTTTTTACATTTAGCAGCTGAACCAAACTTCACAAAAGCACCCGAAAAGAATTGGTAAAAGGTTAGGATAGATTGACTGTTTCCAAATTGGAATACTAATGATGATCTTTAATGAAGCCTGACAGTACAATCTGTTTCTTATTGTTCCCTAAGTGCTGGCTACTGATCATATTCACTGGCTTTAGGTGATGGGGACAGACAGGGACAAATGGGCCCTGCTGGTGAGCAGGACTGTGCACAGCTGATCTTTCAACAAGGATTAAATTAATTAAAATGATTCTCACATCAGAAGAATCAATCTTTTTATTTGTTATCATCATATTGTTTATTAATTTTGAATGATGACTAATTGGTACCACTGCTGCTTGGGTCATCTGGCTCGGTAATCTTCTTAGAAGGCAGTAAAGAATGCATAATTTTAATAGCTCAGGCTGGGAGCAGGGGAGTTGAAGGTGGAGAACATCCACGAAGCCTGTTAAGTACCTCTCCTAACAGAGTAAACTGTATGTGCAGGGACAATGAGAAAGAATGTTCCAAATGTTAACGTCCCTTGTCAGAATGAAATAAAACGGGCCAGATCTTTAAAGGGTGTAACTTGATGTAGTGCCACTGTCTAACTTCAAACAATATTCAGGATTGTAAATAAACATGTAAATTCAGCCTTCTTCTGATAAGAATAGCCTGCATGAGAAGTTATTTTCTCCAGCCTCTTTCTCAAACTACACCCAGCTGCAACCCAGTCACTGAAGGATGGGAAGCCCATTACTCTGGATAAGAAAACCCTACAATATACAATTATCACTTGTAGTGTGGATTACTAGAATAACATTTTAATTATGTTCCTTGTTTCTCAGATCTTGGCTGCACTAGGCTATTTTCCTCCTAAAGTTTCCATCATTGCTATCATAGTTCAGCTCCAGCAGTATAGTGACAGTGCTTCTGTAGTAAGCAATGACAGTGTTACTCAATAAGTTGAGAGCCAGCATACTACCATACCCCACTTCTCTGCAGTCCCAGTGTTGAGGGTGGAGAGTGGTGATGACAGAATTTGGATGATTCCTTGAGTTGCACTCTATTCCAGTAGGGCTGGGCTTGAGACAGAACTGCCCATAGAATCAGAAAGCCATAACTGGTTCCCTGACAGGCCACTCTTTCCTGTCCTGCTATGTTGAGTGGATCTCTGCCACACCAGAGGATCTAGCCCCAAATCTGGCACATTCACTTAAGAGGCAGTTTACCCTAACTGAGAGGGATGTCGGCATATTTGCTAAGACCGATTCAAGGAGATCTGTCACAGATACCAACAAAACAGGGTCCTCACTCTAGGTTTAATAAGACCTATTTCTAATGTATTTAGCCAAGTACAATGCATTAATTACTGAGCAAACCAACTGAAGAAGTTTTAGATGGAAAACTAACCAGCTCAGCAGATGAGGAACATTCATGATATCCAGGAGGTTGATTACCAGTCATCATGTAGCCATTCTGTTGGGTTTAAATACATTCTGTTAATGAAACATGATCCTGAACCAAACCCCATATACACCCTTTTTTTTTTTTTTTTTTTTTTTTTTTATATAATCGAATGAATCAAAATGCCTCATCCTACTGAGCTCCTGCCCTCCCAAATTTGGGATGTTAGGAAACCCAGGTCTGGATCCTATTTTTCTGGCTGAGCCCATATATACTAGTAATATGAGATGTAGCATCTCTTAGTTTTAATTTAACCTGCTTTGTCTTGCATACATTTTCTTAGCTCAAAACTACATGGGTTTTCTGTGTCTATTCAACACCAGGCGCACTGTTCTTGCTCAGTAATGCCAATAATTGTGTAGACCAGGAGATAGGGCACAGGACTAGAAGTCAGGAAACCTAAATTCTGTCCCCGTTTTACCGCTGACTTGTCTGTGCTCTTGGGCAAGTCTCACCTCTCCGTCTCAGTTTCCCAAGAAGCTCTCTGACTGCTGAATAAGTGCTAAGTGCCACAAATAAACTTCTTCAAATGATTATGATGTTTTTATTCTTTCTCATCTTCCTTAGAGTAACAAATGTGTAAAACTCAAATCATACCATGAAACTCAAACTGGGCCAGGGACAGGACATTCACTCCTTCCCAGTGGGAAAATCCCAACCTCAGAGTGATCACATTTGAATGTGGTATTCTAGCTATTACCTTGTATTTGCAATCATAAGAGATAGGTGGGTTAGAAGCATCTCTGTGCAATGTGCTATTTAGAATTTTATTCCCAGAAGGCAAAGACCAAGACAAAAAAGAATTACGTTATTTCAAAAGGTCAGCATTCTTTATCTTTTTGTTTGTCTTTCAATTATGTTTGGACTTTAAAAGCTCCCTATTGCCAGCAACTGCTTGGGTTGGTGGTTCAAAATCTTCCTAAATACAAAAAGTTATGTTAAAGTAAGTCCTGTCTCGCATTAGTTCAATACTAAGGGGCTTCTTTACCTCTACATTCAGTGCTTGGCAATTCAGTGCATTTCATTACTAACGGATGTATTTTGTTTTTATTTGCAAATATACTTAAACATATACTAATACTTTCCATTTCAATCTGAGGATTATGTTCCGCTTTACAAATATCGGTGACATTAGCCTGACAACAACACTGCACTAAGAACTATTATTCCCGTTTTATCGATGGGGAAACTAAGGCACAGAGATTGTGGATTGTCCAAGGTCAAGCAAGAAGTGAGTTCCAGGTAAAACCAGGGACAGAACTCAGGTCTCTCCAGTGCAGTGATACTAGTAGCTGGAGAAGTAGAGTCAGAATTCCCTCCCCACCCCCCTCCAACTAGTAATATTAGTATGAGCATGGGTAGAATGTATTCTTATACCCATTTTACAGGAATCCAAGAAGATCCCACATGCTTACCCACATGTACATTTTGACATTTGGTCACAGACTAAAAGGTACTTTGCCTTGGAGGGCTTTCTTTATATGCCCTCAGAAGCCCCAGGACTTTCATTTGTTTATATCCTGCCCAAGACCATGGTGGACATTTTGAAGAATGTCTAAAGAGTAGAATGGACAAAGAATATAACCCCTAACCCTGAAATAGGTCTGAAATAGGCAACTGCTCCACTACACAGAAGATCCTCAAAAGCAAAAAGAATTAGAAGAGAATCCTGCTAAGCTGGATCAGAAAACACATAAAACAGCTGCCTCTTCAGACTAAACAACATGAATATTTTCTGGACAACCAGGTTTATAAAAAAAGCTCCATTATGGGACAGTAGGGCCAAGGCATTTTGGATTTTTAATGTTTCAAAGCATCACAATATAATCTCCAAGTTTTGATGGAACAATAGCAAAAGGCCAGTATCCCCTGTCAGTCTTTTCCATTAATTCGGAACTGATTATAACATTACCACTTCCTGCCAGCCCTAAAATAAGTAGTAGTCTGATAAGTAGATAGACATCATAATTCTTAAAGGTGACAGCATCAAAGGAAAATGACATGGGAAAAGAAAATCAATGTGCAAGTTGCAGATAACTTAGGATTGCCTTATTTTAGTTCTATTTATTGAGAACGCTCTCTTTTTCTTTCTGCCAAGAATGCCTTCCCCAGAACACATGTGGATATTTTCAGGTTTTGTTAAGGAGACTCAACTTCTAATTGGGGTTTTTCAGTTTATACAGTAACAAGAGACTGTGACAAGCTTTCTGGAATTCTTTGTCTCCAAATTCTTTTTGTCCCCTAAATACTTTCCCTGTTGGGAAATGCACTTATTCCAAATAAATCTAATGGCTAAGTCCTCTAGCAAATGTTTTAAGTACCTAATTTTGAATAACACCTTGTCCTAGGAATTGGTCAGTTGTTAACCTTTAACCCTTTGCACTGCCATGTGGGAGGGATCCTCTTAAAATTCTCCTTGTAGAAGACCTACAATAAGTAGCATATAAGTCTATTTGACCACAGGATTTTCTAAAGGTAACTTCTGCACAGCATCATCTCATTTCTTTCTTTATGTTTCAACTAATTCCTTAAACAGTGATTCAAAGAAACGCATCTTTTAACATGAGCTTAGTATCTTTTTCCATTGTTATGTTCCCAATAAAAATATAAGGAACCTAGTATCAGAGGGGTAGCCGTGTTAGTCTGAATCTGTAAAAAGCAACAGAGGGTCCTGTGGCACCTTTAAGACTAACAGAAGTATTGGGAGCATAAGCTTTCGTGGGTAAGAACCTCACTTCTTCAGATGCAAGAAGTGAGGTTCTTACCCACGAAAGCTTATGCTCCCAATACTTCTGTTAGTCTTAAAGATGCCACAGGACCCTCTGTTGCTTTTTATAGGGAACCTAGTCAGTCTTTATGAAAAAGACATAGGTCATTTAAGGGGGGATTTTCAAAAGAGCACCGAAGTTACCATTGTGTCAAGTATCAGGGGGTAGCCGTGTTAGTCTGTATCTACAAAAACAACAAGGAGTCTGGTGGCACCTTAAAGACTAGTCTTTAAGGTGCCACCAGACTCCTTGTTGTTTTTGAACAGGAATTGGGTGCCTAATTGCCTTTGAAAATCAAACCCTTAGGATATATCTACATGACGGCTGGGAGCAAGACTCACACTAGCAGGGCTCAAACTAGTGTGCTAAAAAATAGCAATATGGACATTCCAGCTCAGGCTGTAGGTCTGCTTCTCCAGATTGGGGGGCTTGAGAGCCTGAGCTCCTGCCCAAGCCACAATGTCCGCACTGCTATTTGTAGCGTGGTAGCTTGAGTTCTGCTAGCATCAGTCCGTCTACCCCAGTGAGGAGGCTCACTCCCTATAGGCTATGTCTGCACTACAAGCTAGAGGTGTGATCCCCCTGCTCGAATACACATACCCTCGGTAGGTCGATGAGAGCTAGCACAAGTATAAATAGTAGCGTAGCCATAGTGGCACACGCAGTGGCAGGGAAGGCACAGCTAAGCCGTGCCAAATACGTACCCACCATTTTAAGGCGGGTTTTTACTCTGCACGGCTCAGCCATGTCTCCACTGCTACTCCTGTGCTACTACAACTACACTACTATTTACACCCATGTTAGCTCTCATTGGCCTACCGAGAACATATATACATGAGCAGGAGAATTGCACCCCAGCTTAAAGTGTAGACATAGCCATAGAGTAGAGTTATCCAAAGCCTTCAGGACTATTTAGCTTGGAAAGGAGGCGAGTCAGAGTTATGATGGCAGTGTATAAATTACTGAAGGGTACAGAGATGCCAGCTGAAGGTTCCTACGTATTCTATTCCATAATATACAAACAAAAGGACACAGGTACATAATGGAAAGACTGACAATGTAAAGGAGATAAAAGAACTGCATTGTTATGCTATATATAATTAACCCGTGGAAATTACTGCCACGGAATGTAAGAGAGGCAAAAAGACTAGCAACCTTCAAGGGGATTAGAGATCTGTATGAAAAAAATACCACCTGCAGTTACTTTATAGTGGGTCAGACACAAATTTAAAGGGTTAACAAATCTCATACTTCTGGATATAAACTGATCACCACTTGGAGGAGTGAAGGAGCAGGAAGATCCCCCCCCCCCCCCAGGCATATTATAGTGAAGTTACAGCGCATGACAGAGTTTTACACCTTTCCTTCCAGTACCCATTATTAAAAAGGGTCAGCCACAGAACAACAAACAAGGTGCAGAGCCAGCCTTAGCTTAATTTTGTGGGCAGAGTCCCATCTCTAATCAGTACAGCATTTTACAAAGCCATTTATCCTGACCTGAAAGTGATAGAATTGGGTCGGAAACAAAAAACCAGATCTAGACTTGCATCCAAGTTAGCAGCTAAAACTGGTGTTTCTAATGGAGCCAGCCAAAGTTTTTTGTGCGGAAAGTTGCCTCGGAAAAAACTATGATTTCATCCAAACCAGAATTTTTAATGAGAGAATGTCGATGCTGAAGAAAAAAATTGTTTTCCTGAAAGAAATTTCTAAACAAAACAAATCTTGTTTAGTCTTAACACGTCATTTCATTTTGGTTTCAAAACAAAATGTTAACTTAGATTTGACCTAAAATGTTGTTTTGTTTCAGTTTTTTTAAACTGAAAAATCAAAACAAAGCAAAGTTTAAATATAAACTGCATTAATTATGGGGTGTGTGAAATGTAAAAAAAAAAAAAAAAAAAAAAAAAACCTTCCCCTAGGAAAGCTGAAACTTTTTGACTGAAAAAAATCAAAAATATTTTTGTTAAACATTTCTTACAGAAAAAAATTTGGTTTCCTGACCAGCTCTAGTTTTTTAATGTGCCAATGTGAATAAAAAATGCAATCACCCCCAAGCTTTTGAATAGCTTGGATACAGATTTCAACCACCCAAATAGGAGATTATTCAGCTCTGATGTTTTGATCTTGCCCCTTATAGGAAGATGGGGCCATACCTGGCCTCATTAAACCTGCTTCATACCATTCTGACAAAGCACAGCAGGAGAAATCGTTGATGTCAGTTGCCCCATTTTGCCATTGACTTCAATGGGGCCAGAATTTCATCCAGCAATTTAACACGTCTAAGCCAGGAACAGAGAGTTCCCCTTGTATATAGGAATATTCCAATGGTGTAGGGCCAGTGCAATCAACCCCCTCACTGCCTTGAGTTCAGGGGACACATTGGAGACGTGGCTACCAGATGAAGGAGTAGCTAGAGTACTGCAGTGATCCCCAGCTCCTGGACAACCCCAACATAGAAGGTGACAGACCATAAAAGTGGCATATAGCAACCTTTGTCCTGAAGCACCCTCTCTCCCCACTGCTCTTTGAGCAGAGTTCAGCCAGACCCAAAGATACAGTTCAGGTTGGATTCAGCGTTTGGATCCAGAATTTTGGCTGAACCCACCTCTAGATTAGGGGACATCCTTCTGTCCGAAATCTTTGTGCTGTACTACTAAGAAAAAATTAATACATCTTCAAACAATACACGGGTAACTACTGGGTTAGTCTGAGAATGAAACATTGTTCTTAGCATTCTGATGTAGTATTTTAAAAGGCAATTAATGCAATGAGAGATTATCTTTTCTATGAATATTTTTGTTTCCAGGAACTAATTTACAAGTGAACCTTATTGTAAAACCAGCAGCTGTGGCTAGATCCTGGCATCTGACACCCATGTTGAAAAGCTCTCAGGGGGTTGATTCATAAAAAAGCTATGTGCCCTGTTTATGAAGGTTTTCTCCTCACCCCCCCCCCCCCCCACTGCCCAATTCAGTAAATAGGGGGGGAAAGTGTAGAACATAAAGTTACTAAGAACAAATACATTTACATGATTCGTGCGATTTCTACTTTGTGGGGGGAAATTATCACCTCCATGGGAAGTGAATAGGGATCTACAAAAAGCAAACATAAAGGCAGACTAATAAAAACTATTCAAGCACTGGCAAGCCAAAAAGTGGGAACCACTTAAGCTAAAGCTACCATGAACTCTGGTAATATAACAATGATATTTAATTGGGCATTTGAGCCAAAGAATGAGCATTTGCCATAGCAACTGCAATAACACAGAGTACAACATAATAAAGACAATATACAGACTAGTGCCCCAATCCTGTGAGTGAGATGTAAGTGCGAGTTAAAGGTGCTCAACAAGTTGCAGGATACACTCTCTAAAAGGTGTTAATATTACTGTGCAAGGTACTTCTTAGACCCCATCTAGCCTTAGGCCTGGTCTACACTAGGAAATTAGGTCAGTATAACTACCTGGCACAAGGGCATGAAAAATCCACACACCTGAGCAACACAATTAAACTGATCTAACCCCCACAGTTAGGTCGATGGGAGAATTTTCTCAGGGAGGTGGAGTACCTATGCCGATGGGAGAAGCCATCCTGTCGGTGTAGGTAGCTATGTTGCCAGGGAGTCAAATTCTTCTGCCCAGGGCCGGCTCCAGGCACCAGCGAAGGAAGCAGGTGCTTGGGGCGGCCAATAGAAAAGGGCAGCAGTCCATCCATTGTTGGGGCGGCACGTCTGGGTCTGCGGCGGCAATTTGGCGGCGGGTCCTTCAGTCCCTCTCTTCCTCTTCGGCGGCACTTCGGCAGCAGCTCAATCGGGTTTTTCTTTTTTTTCCTTTTTTTTTTTTCTTTGCCGCTTGGGGTGGCAAAAAAGCTGAAGTCGGCCCTGCTTCTGCCCTTACTTACATTTGTGCACGCTCATTGATTTTTCTGGGGTTGCATAAGTGTTTCTGAGGGCAGAATTTGACGTTGTATGTCTGTGTATTAGAAATGGGTAACATGGTAGGATTGTAAGCTCTTTGGGTCAGGGACTGTAACTGTATACAGTACCTAGCACCCTGGGGCCCCATTGTCAGTTGGTCTCTAGCCACTACCATAATAAACATGATACATATATAATAGAAGCCTGAAATTTGCTAACTTTTCATTAATCACATGTTCAATTATTATCTGCTAAATCATACAATAATAAATAAGTCAAATAATTGAGTACACTTCACTAAGATACTGCGGACAACAAATTATCTTTAATTTGTTTCCTAATACCACCAATAATCTTATTGCTGTGAACCAAATCCTAAACCAGTCTCTATTTAGGCAAAGTTCCCACTGAAGTCAACAGTTCTAATAAGAGTAATCGTCCTATTTCAAGTATAATATTTAAGGAGCCCCATCCCCTGCAGAATAAGCTGCAAATTTGGTCTTCAAACTCACGGGGTCCACCGGAAACCAGGGACATCCGCACAGAATACCTCATGCTTTCACCTCATTGACCCAATCATCTTCGCTCCCTGGCAACATGGGCCTATTTGAATTGCACTACTAGGACCGTACCCAGACATGGAGAGTGTCCCCAGGAAAGAGAACAGAGACTCAATCAGGATTATATGCTCTGAGTTCTCTCTTTGGGGATGGTGGCACATTAATCAACAGGACTGCCCTATGGAAATGAATACAGTTCAACTGTCCATTTTGCTCTCATTAGGACTGCCTGAAGGAAATGAATACAGTTCAGCTGTCCATTTTGCTCTTATTGTTATCATAGTTTTATCACTATGTATGTATGTATGTATGTATGCATGTATATACTTATGGCTCCAACTTCTCTGTATACATGTGTGTGAATGTGTTTACACACACACACACACACACACACACAGACACTTTCATTTTTGGAAGTCCATATTTAATGTGTTGTCCTAGCCAGATTATAGAATCCCCATTTCTTGAATACTGTATACATTTTCCTCTAAGTGCTTCAAACAAATATCCTTACATAAAAACCACATATTATTCCCAGACCACTACACTCTAAAAACCTCACACAGTTGTTTTTTCTCCACTGAAGCAGCCATCACCGTTTTCATGGTGTTGTCAAATCTGGGCCTTTTTTTTTTAATGTTTATTTAATATATGTACAAGCAGCTGATTTTCCCAGTTCTGACAAAAGCTGAACAGATTTTTCTATCACAGCTTGTTTGTGCTCACTTAACTCTGACATTTCAGAGACACACATACCCTCCTTCACTCTCTCAGCTCTCAAATGAAACTCAGTGAGAAACATTCAGGGCTATTGCTATTGCATTGAATGGCATAATCCACCAACTCAGCAAAAATAATGAATACAGTTTTATCTTTTACCAGTGTGTTGTACTGAATGAATGGCCAGAAGTGAACAGAAATAAAATTGAATTTGAGGATAAAAGGAGTGTTAACCAGGATACAGTGAGACATACATTTTTTCTATATTCTGGGGAAAAGGAGTCCTCTGAATGAAAGTTTTACTGCACGAGGCCCAATCCTGAGGCCCTGAGCACCTCAGTCAATGCACGTGTGTGTATTGTTTCTTTAAAATTGTAGCAGGAATCCAGTCATGAGGGAGACTGAATGAGGTTCTAGAAAGAAGCTCAACAGGGAAGAGGAGGGGGAGGCTTTAGGGATAATACATTTTTTAAAAATTCTAATCAAGTTCCTTGGTCAGTACTAGAAGAAGGTGATCCTTACCACTGTCACATGGTAAGGTTCTCAGCATCTTACAGCATTGGGTCCTTTGTGATTACATCTGCAATATAGATAATAGATACACTTTGCCCATCACCTCAGAACTTGAATTAATGCCTCATATTCCTTAAAAATATACTAGATTAGCATTACTAGATAATGGTTTCTTCAAAAAAGAGATGTTTTGGTACACACATTGTAGGTGAATGCTGCTCTCTGTTATGCTGGTGCAACGGCACTGAAGTCAGATTCCTCATTCAAATCCCACCCATAAAATTTACTTTTTTCTGCAAGGCTCAGAGCCACTACTAGCCCAGACAAATTAAATGCCTTCTCCACCCCAACATTATTTTGAAGGAGAAGAGAAGAGTAAGAAAATAGAGCAATAACCAAACAGAAATATGTAGCATTCAATGTTCATACTTCTGCTGTCTCCCTCAGTGTGTCTGGTCTTATCTGTGTCTGTAAAGTCATTGGGGCAGAGGCTGTCTTTGTAGTTTGTACAGCACCAAGCACATCCTCAGTGCCTTGCCCAAGATAAATACAAATAAAAAAGGGGTGGCCCAGCAGAACAGATACAAAACTGTGGCAATATGTGGATTATGGCCACAACATTCAGTTTAGAATTTTGAACACCTCAAAATTCAGGAGTCTTAGGATCTGAGCCTCTGTAAACAGAGGGAACCCAACTGCAAAATCTGGATCTGAGTTTGAATTAAAAAGGCCTCAAAGTTCAGGGGGAAATAAGAGTTCAGATTTGGTATCTCTTTCTAAAATATGAATTTAGGTTAGGTCCAATCAGAACAAAATATGAGGACTGCATACAAATATGCACCTAAATCTAAGGAGCTTCATGTGTTTCACTTTAGGTGCCCAACTTCAGACATTTTTCACATTAATCTCTGTAGCTCAGTTCCCATATTTGAAACATGGGGATAATAATCCTTTTCTTCAGCCCCTACCTCTCAGGGAACTTTGAAGAATAAGTAGTTAATGGCTTTACAGGGATTTAAAATATGTCTGACTTCATACAGGGCACATTAAAACTTCAATCTGGCTCTGGGTTTTTATGTGATAAGTAAGTATGAAGGAAAGATTACTTTTGTGTAAGCTTTTCAAGGAGGAAGATGTCTTTGTAGCACAACCCTTCAAGTGCTCAGCAACCCTAAAAGCATCCGTTAAAGTCAATGGCCATATTCCCTCTCTTGGCTAGAGCCAGTCAATGTTATTCTTTGGGAACAGTTTATTTAACATATGGTGACATTTTTCACTAAATAATGTATTAATACATTTTCTTTTCATTATTTGATCAGCAAATAATATTCAAGAGATCACTGATTAGATATTTCCCATCGATCAATCATCAAATTATTTACAAATACATATTTTCATCATTTGATGAGCTCTGCGCCTGGCCTACTCTTTTGCTGTCTTACAGAGTACACATGCCTGGAAATGGATATATTTACATACCACACTGCTCATGAAGGACACCTGTCTTCAATATTTCAGTCATCCCATAATTATAATAAATCACCATGACCCAGATCCTCAGATGCTGTAAACTGGCATAGCACCATTGAAGTCCAGGCTGGCTGAAAGCAGGTGAAAACCTGACCCCATATGCTTGTATCATGTAATATTGTCCATTTGTTTGTTCTCATCAGAGTATACTTGGTCAAACTTTAGACATCTGAGTGAGGAAATTTTGGTCCAAGTAACTTGCCCAAGGCCACACAGCAAGGCAGTCACTATGTTAAGTTCTCTCACCCCCCTCTTTTAAAGTAAAGGACAAGCTGAGTGCTTGCTTGAATCACTGGAACATTCAAAGCACAAGCTACTGCCTAAATTACTTTATGTGCCTTTCCCTTTTTGCCAGCTCGTCCTCTTTAGCCTAATGAAGCTGCACATTTCATTCCCACCATATACCCTGTTAGGCTATATCCCCTTTGATGGAAAACAGAGTTGGCTACTTGTAACCAAGAGAAAACAGAGGTTAAATGAGTTACTGCGCTTTACACTTTTCTTCATAAAGTATGTGAAAAGTCCATATAAATGGTAAATAACACTTAATTAAATTTCCCCTCTACCCACCCCATGGCAATTTCCCAGGCAAAGGCAAAAAGAAAAATAATCATTTCAGTCACGTGCTGTCGTATATGGCTAAACACCAAACCAACCGGATTTATTAACTTCATATCTAACAGCAAGGAGTTTGTGTCAGACCCACCACAGTACTAATAGATCTCCTACTGGGCCACAAACACTAGTACAAATGGCAGGGCTGAGAGCACAATCACAGCATGAATGGGCCTAAATTAGCCAGTGCCTAATAACCAGTTTACTAACACCTGTATTAGTACTGTATCACTGTGGGGAGGACTGCTGTTAGACAAACCGTAATCCCATAAGCTTGTCATTTGCATATCCCTCATTAGCTGATTAAAACCTGAAGGAGGCAGGTTTTTGCAGCTGGTGGGTCCATTCCAACACTCAGTCTGCCTGGGTGGCTTGATAATGAAGTAATGTTGGTGAATGTGAGATTTATATGTATGGAAGGGATTAAGAGTATTAGAATTTGTGTGAACCGATGTTGCCATATTCTCTCTACTGGATCGCAGTAATTGGATGGGAGGAGCAAGAGTGGATCCATTAGTTTTGCCTGTTTGCTCAGGAGCTGGGTGCTAGAGATTCAATTTTGCTTCCTTTTGCTCCTTTGCTTTTGTGAAGCATGTCTGCTTTGTCTAGGCTAGCTCTTAGCACCTCTGTACACTACCCACACTAAGGCAATTCAGCTACAAAGAAGAAACCTTGAAGAATGTGAAGACAGCCAGTATAAAATGCAGCCTAGCCTCAAGTACTACTTGAGGGCAGCACAATCCTGCCTAGTCCAATCCTGGGATAGAAAGCAAGAGATAATTGAAATCTATAAACACCTCTGGAGCCTTTTTATTATTTTATTGGTTCTCCACATTGAGCTTAACAAACCTTAGCATCAAAGAAGCCGTGAGCTCCTTACAAGGAAACTGAATGGTTTTAAATTTTGGTGACTTAAGAAGCAATTGTTGCAAGTATTTGTTGGGCTTGCATAACTTTAATGCAAAAAAATCCATTTCCTATGTTATTTGTACAGCTGGAGTAATCACTCTGTGTGAGTGATGATGTAAAAAAAAAAAATGCAACATAATCTTTCCCATAGAACCAACAATGTACCTCCAGTAAGGTCATTAAGAAAACATACTAAGCAGTTCGGAAAACCTTGAAGCCAAACATTGTCTGGTAGAGTATGGAGCAGTAAAATGACACACAATGTACATTCAACAGAACCACAATATTTTCAGAGCATGAGATGTTAGACATTTCAACGTGGCCACGTCATTTCATCAGCAATTGGGCGAACACATCCCTACTGTAGCCTTGTGGCTTAAAAATGAAGGAAAGGTTATTTAAATGAAATTGTGATAAGTACCAAAAAGAAAAAAGAAAAAAAGAAAATTGTTTAACTGAAAAGAAAATTGAAATTTCAGCCAAATAATCCCCTTTGTTATTTTCCCTTTGATTTTGTTTATTGTCCCTAAACAAAAAAACCTTTCATTAAACCTCACTATGTTTAGGCCAATGAAATTAATATGTGTAATGTCTCTTTGTGTTCGTATCCTAGTCAGAGAACGTTGCTTGTAATATAGGAGAGAGTGATAAAAACTGCCAGCCCTAATCAGACATACAAAAGTTATTACAGTCAACAATCAGCACTGAAAATAATTAATAATTTAAGGGACATTGTCAAGATAAAAATCATGAGCTTGATTCAGCTCTGTGCTATAACAACCTTACCCCGATATAGCTTCATAAAATCAATGGAGTTACACCAATGTAAAACTGGAGTAACAGAGGAGAATCATGCCCCACAGATTATATATTGTTAGTAATACAGATGAGAATATTTTTAAAGTTAATAAAATGAAAAGGATTTTTTAAAGTAATTGACCTTTTAATCATTCACATTAAGCCCACTTTTGGTACTTCACTCAGACTATACAACGTAACCTGACTGGTTTGTTCGAGTTTCTTTTTGTGGTCAATTTTGCTTTCTGGTTCTCATGCACTTGCACCGAGTTGCAGTTGTTTGGGTTCCAGTACTATAGTGGAGTGTTTCAATCAGAGATATTCTTAACCTAACACCTACGTCTAAACTCAAGAGCTGAACATTATGGGCCCAATTCATCTCTGCACCTAGCTGACCTCAGGACAGGACTTAGAAAGGGAGAAGGGGGGTGACAAAGGGCACCACATCTATCCCAGGCTATAAGGGGGATGCTTCAGTCCCCAGTGCACCTGGAGCAGACTGAAGGCTGCCCTAACAAGTGCCTGGGTGCCCTTAACCTCTAGAAGCCACTGTGGCAGCCAGGAATAGTCAGAGCATAGCAACTCTCTGGCCACAGCCTTGTACCTTTGAGAACTTCTCCAACACATCTCCTGTGCCAGTGGCTCCTCTGGGAGGTGGCACAGAGCTGGCTGTGTTGGCTTTACTCTATTCAGAGACTCCTCCAATGTCCCTGGGGGCCAGATCCATCAGCTTTACATCCCTTTTAAGCTGGGCCCACAGCACTGTGACATATGGGCCCCATACCCCTATAATGAGCAGAACGTAATCTTTGGATCTGAACACTCCTGACTGGATTGGTTTGGAATCCAGATCCAAATTTGAACTTTCTCAAAGTGCAGATGTTTGAATTAAGGGTTCAGATTTGTCCCATTACCTATATACACTGCAGATCTGTGCTACAAATTTGGATCACAGGGCTTTCATTCAGCATGTCTCCAGTTTCAATTTTTTTTTAAATCAACGACAGTTTCATTGACATCAAAAGAAAGACCTGAAAACATCTCTGTTCAAATTAAGTTTTCCAAATAATTTTTCTTAGCACAAAACATAAATTTGATGGTTAAACTACTTGACAAATGCCTTACAATCCTATGCAAGGTGCCAGAGACAAATCACCATCACCATAACTCCCTATCTATTACTCCCTTTCGTTTAGCAAGGTTTAGCTGCCACTGGGAGCAACCAATTCCAGCATTCGGTTTCACCCACCATATCCCTGTAGTTAACAAAAAACCTCCAGCTGTATTGTATCTGATCCTGCATCCAAATTGGAGGAGTTTCAGAAAATTCAGAGGAGATGCCAGCAACATGTACAATAAACCACTTCTCTTCCAAGACACCAAGACCCTTCATTTCCTTTTTTCATTTTTCTACAGGATGAGAGCCCTGCAGTGGGGCAGTCGGCTGCCCTTCAGACACATCCGTGCAGCAGCTCTGACAATGCCAGCCTTGTCTCTGGGAAAACACTACATACATCAGACTAGCACTACTTCCATATTCTAAGAAATCAGATCACTATTCCGCTGTATGGATGATTAATGAAGCCATGAGGGCAGCCAAACCACTCCGTAGGGGTCAAGACAAATTTGACTTGTGTGATACTTTCATAAATCACTTTCTACAAGGACAAGTAACACAGAGAGATGGAACTTTCCTGGTGAACATAGTAGATGCCCAGCAGAGATTTGTTTGTGCCCTACCATACACATCTGGACAGCCCAGTAATCTCCTTTGCTATGTTTGGCTTATTCAAGATCTGGGAAACTAGTTTGCAGGGAAGATTCCTTGAACTTCTGTTCCTACTTTAGGCCCAATCTTGCAACCTTTACTCACATGAGTATCCTTGCTCATGAGATCTGTCTCATTGACTTCAGGCCCATATGGGTAAATGGGGATAGGTTGTTTATTTAAATTTGCCAACATCCCAATTTTCTAGAAATGCCCTGTAAATATATTATATGAATGACACCTCAATTAATTAGCAGTCACAGTCAGTATGTCTAGCCAACCCTTCCCTGTGCACTGATGTCAGACATCTTAGACAACAATATACTGCAAAATAAAAACAGTGTGGTGTGCTTGGAGCTCTGTTGAAATAAAAAGGTTTCCATACAAAGATAGCTCAACGGTCCCTAAAATTTCAAGAGGGAGGATGTTCAAGAGAGCTGGGACATCACCAGGAAAAATATCAACTGCATCCTGCTGTAAACAGTATCACATTCCAGTTTGGTTAACTACTGTTGGATTGAATAAGGTCCATTTCAGCAATAAGTACATCAGTCATTTATAGACAAAAGGGTTATTTCATTTGTACTGCACCTTCATTGAAACTCCATTCACATGACAGTCCTTGCTTCTTATGGACACAAGTGTTCCATTTTCCTTCCCGTGTCATGTGTGTAATATGAACCATTGCTCAGAAGTAAAAGATTCATAGCATGGTCTGGCCTGCATAATTGTTTCTTAATTAATGTGTCCTGAAGATCTTCAAACACATGCCCCAAGCCAGCAGTCCTTACTCAGGCAAAATAAACTAAAAAAACCCTTGACTCTAGCAGAAGATTTACCTAAGTAATGACTGCAGGAACAGGCCCAAAAGATGTAGTTTTATAATACAGTTTCCTCCATTCACCAGTTTAGCAATAAATCAAAATGGTTTATAGCCTTCTAACATGGCATTTTATAGTTGGAAATAGTTTTCATTTTATCATCACACAAGGCAGTAAAAGGGATCAAATGTTTTGTTACGTCTCTGTTTCTAATCCACTTCCCTTCCAGTTTTATCCCATAGTCTATACACTGGAAAATGTATTTGCCAGTAATCTTGTGCCTCGAGGAAGCATCGTAGCAAGAGGAATCATTGCCTGCATAACAAATCTCCTTTATGAGCATTGACGTTTAAGAAGCACTGGTACAGGCCAACAGTCCCAGGAACTTCAGTCAGGGGTTTGTTTATGAATATTCAGGGAGTCAATGCAACTCCCATTGAGTTTGTTGGGAACAAGATTAGGCAATAGAGGGAAATTTTCCAACTTTTAGCCTAATTCCCCTTTGTCAAAGGCACAATTTATTGTTCATATTCCTTAAGTGAGTGCATGGATATGCCCTAGGCCATGATGATCGTAGAGTCAATAACAGTGCAGCTCACTGTAGATCCCTCAAATCTTTGCCTATCATCATATGAGCTCCTAAGTGGCTTGTTACTGATCCTGTGAGGTGCTGAGTGCTCTAAATACCACTGACTTTCCCATGAATATCCCATAAATATATTACAGAGCCACCTGGCAGACTAAGGATCCAGTTCTCCTCACTTTAACATGAGGGCACTTACCCCCTTGAGGGATCATGCCCCTCAGAGCTCAATCCTGAAAGGAGTTCAGTGTCTTCCAGGGTCAGGCCCTTTGCCTGCAAGATGGCTCTAGAGTAGATTATAACGATCACTGCCATTAACAAACATTTATGTTATTCATAGGATGCTTCTCACCAACAGGCCGACTAAATATTGAAAAAGATCCTGGCTCTACTAAAATGATATTAATAAACTTTAAGAGAAAGCTGCCAAATGAATCATGCTCTGGCTGTACTGTGGTGAATTCCAGAGCACATAATAATGCTCCCAGTTGTTTGTTTGAATCATTTTATGACGCTGCATGCACATTAAGCTGATGTACCAACACTAATGTACCATGCCTTTCTTGGAGCTAGAATTATAAAATATCTCATAAAAGTAAACAGCTTTATTGTCAGGTCCATGAATGATAATCTCACAGATGCAAATCATTAATCATAGAATTTATTAAGGTAATTAAAGTGGGTTATGTTGTGGTGGTGGCGATATGGGTAGACTATGTTCTTTTGCACAATGCAGTTGTTCAGCGCCTCACAGGATCAGGCCCTGAACAACCATAATCAGGCAAAGCAGCCTTCCTGCAGCACAGCTCATATTTATGCGGTGGGAATGGAACATTTTGCTGCTACTCATATTTAACACACACAAACATTCCGACACTGCTGCTGAGCTGAGAGATTTAAAAACCTCCATTGGCATGCTCGTGCTCATGCAGAACTTCATTCTAGAAGCAAAAGAAGAGACTAGAAAGAAAAGATCCTAGAAGTGCTCTCTCTTTCCTGCAAAGCAGCTATGTGACTGGGTCTCTGGGGGCCAAACGTATGTCATCCAGACAGGGTAAAAGTATCCTTACCTTAGAAATGACAGAACCTAAATTTTACCCCAGATCATTTTTCTTGTAAATAAAGATAATGATTAGGTGATGATAGATAAAAATAAAGATTTTTTTAAAAAAAACAATCACACATTTCCTCACCATACACCTTAGTTTATGAAAATGGAAATAGTTTTAAAAGCTGGAGTCACTTTTTGCTGTTTCTTTCTATCCTACTGTTTTGAATTCCATTTAACTTGCACAATTGGTTAGTTTCACTTTTATTTCTAGTGAGTTTTCATTTTCCCTTGAAGCATTAGCAGGCTATGGTGTTGTTGGGTTGACAATAATGTTGCTAGACTGTATTTAAAGCTCTAACCGCTCACACAAAAATATTGACATAAAAATTAACTGTGAACAAATTTGTTACAAATCTTGACCCAGCCAGTTCTCCACAACACAACTGGGCCCTATCACTACACAGTGCTCTGGAATCTCCTCCTGACCCTGCCAGGGGGCAAGGCATCCCTGTCTGATTGACAAGCAAACGGCTTAGCTTAGAAAATAGTCAGGGTGCATAGCAGCAACCCCAGCATCAAGGGAAAGCTTTGAATCAGGACCCATTGGCCCAGAAATAATGGCCCCACTTAAAGGAACTGTACAAATTCTAAGTCCTGTTATAACACCCACCTATTCACCATCACTGTTGCCTCTGAGTGCTTGTCTACACTGGCACTTTACAGCACTGCAATTTTCTTGCTCATGGGTGTGAAAAAACACCCCCCGAGCGCTGCAAGTTTCAGCGCTGTAAAGTCCAAGTGTAGACAGTGCAACAGCGCTGGGAGCTACGCCCCTCGTGGAGATGGGTTTTTTAGAGCACTGGGAGCAGCACTTTAACGTTGCTAGTGAAGACGTGCCCTGAGTGAACTCCACCTACAATGGCTATTTTTGGAGGGCACTGAGGTCCCAACCCCTGAATCCCCCTCCTTTTCCACTCCATGACTGCTCGGCAGGAGTTACTGCAGTACCTTTCATGAGGGACACAGGCTCTCTATCATTTAGGCCTCTGCTGGTCCTAACTCTGGAATAGACTCTGCTATACCAGACCTGCTTAGATAGCCTTGTGATCTATCAGGCCTGTGTAAAGCAGAAGTAAAGGGCTTCTGCATCCACTCCATTAGTCTTTTAAACACAAAACCTAAAGTTGAGACTCCAATTACCTGAGCTGGGGCCAGGGCTAAGAGATGAAAGCAAGACTGAGAGGAGGGAAGATTCCAGGGGCTGAACTATGCAGTGTTTTCATAGACTTACTAACGTTTGTAGGAATGGTTTGGGTGGAGGGGACAAACACACTGAATTGCTAGGACTAGTTTTACCAACACCCGGATCTAGGAAATCCTGGTGGAAGGGCATATAGTTCTCAGAGATAAAAGCCATCCTGCATTGACAGCTGTCTCTCTGCACAGCTATGCTGGCTGTCTGGCCCTGCAGGAGATGTACTTCCATTGGCCTAGTCCTCTACAGCTGTCTCAGGACTGGTTGTAGATGGTACACAACAGCATTTACTGCTGCCCTGAAAGGAAATCAAAGGTATCACTCATGTTCACTAAGCATTACATATTCCAAAAATTGTGTAGCACTGTTGGTCACTCATCTGCCATCCCATGGGAATCAATTGCTAAAGTGCTGTGTCACTTTCAGAGTATGAACCCCTAACTCTTCATTTTAAAAGCTCTATAGACTAAAAGGTCTGCTGTTTTAGGAGTGTCAGATCTGCCAATCCATCTAGGTACTTGTATGGCCTTCATCACCTATGTATCTGATGCTGAGTTTGGAGCACTTTGACCTGTCCAAGTCTAAAAGAAAGCTGGGTAGACTAGCAGATCTGACAGTCATAAAGCAGCAGACCTTTTAATTTCTTATTGCAAATGGAGAGTTCATGTGAAGGAACTACCTGGCTCCTCTATGTTGCAACTCCCTAGCATGGATCCATTTGTTCCATTAGGCAAGAGGTGATTAGGAGAGCCCATATCTTATAACAGCATTGTCTTCCAGAATCCACTAAGTCAATCATACCTCTTAATAGAACTGAAATGTCTTCAATTGTATCAGACCAAAAAGAAGAAGAAAAAAAATAAGATAACAAAATAATCAAATTAGAAAAAGTGAGAGAGCCCTTGTTACAAGCTACAACCAGCCCCACTTTTGGGTTCACTCAACAAACCAATGCCAGATGCAATGATTTTCAGGTGGAAAGGAACTAACTCTGCATCCAGGATGCACCTCATGATTAGGACTGGGCAAATAGCCAATTTTTCAGTTCAGTGATCAAATAGAAAAAATAATTATAATAAAAATATAATTTCAGATTAAATCAAAATGAGGGTTTTTTTGTTTTCCTCAAAATAGAAAAAAAATCATTTGGGACTGAGCAAAATATTTCATTCAACCCACAATAAATTTTGGGGAGAGTTCAAATGTTTAATGGGTTGTTTTTAATTAAATTTAGATACATTCAGAAAAAGATTTTCTGAAATGAAAAGTCAAAACATTTGTTTCAGAGATGTCAAAATGAAACGGTTCCAAAAATTTATCTTCATTTTTTTCTTCTAAAACTATTTGCCAAATTTAACCTGAATTTATGAAGAGTTAAAATTAAGTTAAATGTAAGTTAAATCAGCCCCCACCCCAAAAAAACCCTATATTTTGCATACCTCTAATCATAACCTCACATGACAGTTGTGGTCCACTGGAACAATGGAACTGTCAACCCAAAAAGTAAAACTCATGTGAACCGCAGATAGTTTTCTCAGTAAGTGACCAATGAATGTAGAATTAATTCCCAGAAGAGACCTCAGTGCCTTCAGACTTCCCACAACAACAACAAATATAAATAAAATAATACATGTCCAATCCCTGATGACTAGAGGGAAAAAGAAATTTCTGGCTTTCCATTTTATAGTATTAGAAGCCTCTTTGCTATTACAATGATGGCTCTCTGTCACAACCTAGGTAGATAGATCTTGATCTTAAAGGGGCAATTCCTATACAGTCACCACACCTCTCAAAAGCTGTATACATGACAAGGGCCACCATTGCTGATGCCTATGGATAGGCACCTTCCTCAACTGCCTCTCTTCAGCAAAGGGGCTGGAACAGCCGCCCACAAATGACTGTTAGATTATCAATTGTTATTGTCATTATCATTTGAATATTGTGTGGGTCTGGGAGCCCAACTCCTCTGGAAATGTCATCTGGAGTCACTAGGTCCCATGGTACCTTTAATTGTAATTCCCTGACTGAGTGACATCAAGTCTGTCAGGGAAGAAAATGTACCTCATATTAGGACATTGGGGGAATACAGTGAGCATGTTCACTGTACCCGGTGATGCTCAGTTGAACTGGGCAGAGTCTGTGAACATGGCAGACTCCTTTGTGAGATTGTTAATGCCAAAACTACATAAGAATTATGGAGGTGCAGGAGGGAGAATAAGAACGAGCATCTGGTCCTATGTGCAGTACAGACCACTGGTATGTAAAGCCACAGGGTTTTTCCTGTATCTTTGCTCCTTCAGTGCTTATACACACTGAAAGGGATCACAGGATATTATAATTATCTGTATTACCACAGTGCCTAGGAGCCCTAGGCATGGACCAGTACCCCATTGTGCTAGGTGCTGAACAAACACAAAAAAGACAACCCCTGCCCTACAGAGATTAATATATAAAGAAAGTGAGCCATACCAATTTGTCCCAGTTAACATTCAACCTGCTGTGAAGACCATGGCCTATCTGCCCTATCTCCACAACTCCCCACAGTTTGTTTGTTTTATCATGAGTAAAGATGGGATGACTAGGACTGATATTGAGCTCCAAACACATGCCCATTCCCCCCCACCCCCAACGCACTACAGCTAAGCACCAAACAGTCCAGAAGATACATACTTTTGTGTGGCAATCTGTGCACGTGTACACTTTATCATATCTACCTAAAACACAAATAACCGATGGGGGGGGGGAGGAGACTCTTTTTGAACAATACATGGATTTAAAAAGTTTAAGTTTAGCTGAATGCACTCTTGCATTATTTAACACACGTTCACCCCTTGTTTTGTCTGCCCTATCCCCATCATTTACTGCTAAACAGGTCCCTTATCTTTATTGATCACTTCATTTATCTTTTCTTAACTCCCCTTGCACCGTCTGGTGCCGTGTGTCCAAGGTATTGAGGCTAAACATCCGTCTGTTCAGACTGTCATGACTGGTTTGCCTTTGAAATAATAGGGGGAGCAGGTGGTGTGACTAAGTAGACCCTCGGCAGAATAAGGGCACCATTGCTGTGTCCTGTCCCAACCTGCCAGTGATTCCCCACCCTCCCAACTGTTCCACATTAAAGCAGTCAACTGTGGCTTTACAGTCCAAGTTTTACACAACTGTTTTACAAACCAGGAAGAATTTCTTTTGTTGAAAATCTTTTGTTAGGCAGCACAGAATGGGGGTGGGGTGAAGAAAGCCAATTCCAAGACGGAGTGCATTTTAATGTGTATGTAGATATATCCCATGCAATGTGCCAAGCCATTTATTTCATACCTCATCTATTGCTGTGCCGTCTGTAAAGCTGCACATTAGAAGCAGTTGCACAACATATCTGGAAATGTTATTTTGTGTTAAAAACATCTCCTTGTGTAGTTATAGTCACATACTAAGGGAAGGAAATAAATTATTATGGCACCATTAGGAATATTTAGGGCAAATACTTTATAAAAGTGAAAATAAACAAGTAAACTAACTTTTTTAAGTGACTGATCTTTGGATAAAAGAATAAAGAGTGTCCAGTTTTTCAGTATTATAAAGTAACTAAAGCCCTTCTGAGTGAATAGTTCTCTTACATTTAGACCAGATGATACAGCACATGAACAAATGAGCCAGATTCTAATCTCATGGCCAGTCTACACTAGAAACTTACATCTGTATAGCTAGGTCTCTCAGGGGTGTGGATTTTTCACCCCAAAAAAAAAAATCACAAAAATCCACACCCCTGAGAGTAGTAGCTGTACTGACCTAACCCCCGGTGTAGCTAGTGCTAGGTCGATGAAAGAGAAGCCACTGCCTCTTGGGGAGGTGGATTACCTGTGCTAATGGGAGAAGCCCTCCTGTTGACATAGGTAGTGTCCAACCTGAACCGCAATAGCAGCACCGCTATCCCATTGTAAGTGTAGACATACCCTCAGTCAAATATGAGTAACTCCACTGAAGGCAATGCACTACTTCTGATCTCACACCATTTTTATACTGATGCTACTCCTGCAACTCCTTAGCATTTAAAATTGAATTAACTCTGAATTTATACATGTATAACGGAGATCAGAAATCTATCCCACTAACTCTTGCACTTTACCTAATATGACAACCACTGTTTATAGGGTTCAGTCCTGTAAACTGTTAAACACTCTAGCCCTAATCCAGCAAAACACCTAAACATATGAATCGTCCCCAAATTCAAGATATGTTTAAGTACTTTGTTCAGTTGGGGCCAGAGGCTTGGCACTTTGCAGAGTTGACCCCCAGAGAGAGAGAGCGAGAGAGAGCAAGAAGTATTTTTTAAATGTGACAGCTGTGAAGCCAATCTGGAATCACAACTAAAGGTAATGCAGAAGCTGTAATTATCAGTTGGTTAGTTTTGCTTTTCTCCATGAAAATTCACCAACTGGGGTATGGGCAAAGGTTTCACTGCCAGAGAAGAGCTCCCCTTCACTCCACGCACACATTTTAAAGAGAACATTGCAACTTTATGTGCATTCATTGCATAGAGACAATTAATCCATTTCACTGTAAAAAACAAAACAACAACAACAACAAGACAGCCCACCGCACAGCTAAAACAGAAACCCAGAATTTTCACAGGCAAAAATATTGGGAAATGGTGAAAAATATAAGTTAAGACTGAAAATCATTTTGAGCCAGAATTTTGTTTACACAGAGGCCCCTCTGTACCACTGCCAGTTTAAAGGGCCTTTTGTATAAATGGAATTATGCCTTTTGCCTTTAGCGACATGAGGACAGAAGGGGGTCTAGTGCATGTTTGCTCATTGCCAGCAAATTGGACAGTGCTCCCTTTCTTTTTTCATAAGGGCACAATAAAGAGCCTCATCCTTGATCCTGCAGTCACTTTTATAAATCTTTAATTTGTTTTATTTTCTTTCCACTGTAGTCTCGTCTGTCCTCCACCACCATTCTCTTTACATTTTTGACTGTAACTTCTAGACAAAGGGTGAAACCCTGGCCCTATTGAAGGTAATGGCAAAACAGCCATTGACTTCAATGGGACCAGAATAGCACCCAACGGGTGCTCAGTCCTGCAGTCAACGGGAGTTTTGCCTGAGGGGGTCCAAATTTACTCTCTCCTTGTTAGGAAAGAGTTGTGAATTAAGTCTAATAAAAGTGTTATTTCCTAATAGGGGTGTGATCCTTCAAATGCTTCCTGTAATGTAAAAGTCCCCTGAATCCCAACTGAAACCCATAGGAATTGAAGTCATTTAACACCTCCCAGGAGCAGGCTGTACATTAGCTGTCTTCTCACTTTTCCCCACAAAGGGTTATAAACTCTTTTATAGCAGACTCTTGGACAATATAGAAAAACAAGAGGCCATTTTTTTAGAGTTAAAAAAATTACATCTGGATCACAGATAGACAGATTGTCTATATAGATCCAAAATAACTTAGTAAATGTACTAAGTATCATATTCCTTCCTCTGAATATGAAAAAGTAACAGCTGGAAAATGTGATAAAAAGCTTCAAAAAAGTTATCTTAATCTCTGGTCATTTTAATATTATGATGTTCCTCTTGGCCTTTATACCTGTATTTTGTATAGAAATCCTAACGCCTCCGAAAGGCTGCCCAGCATTCAAAAAGCTATTTGCCATGTTCAGATCAACTAAACTACGCCCGTCATACCTCTTTTTTTGTTTTACAGGAAAAACAAAATTCAGGAAATTGCAGCTTCGAGTTTTAGTTTAATCTTTATAGATAGAAAGACAGATAAAAGCAAAAATTAAGCATAGTGAAATTGGAAGCTAGGTGACAATGTGCTAATATTAACCTCTTGCCTCTATTGACCTGGATGCAAATTTGGCATATGTCACAAGTGAAGTGAGTTTGATGGACATTTGTCCACATCACAAAAGCCGCCATATAATTTGGCACAATTTGTCACCGGTGACATTTTCTACTCAGGAGATGCCAAGGATTGGAGCAGCACAGATGTTACAGGTCAGGAATAAGTTGCATTGGCAGAGATGTGCAGAAATTACATGGCATCTGCCTGCACTGTCCAGCACCATAAGTGCTTCTTTTTCAATAACAGTAAAATTAATCAAATGATATGCAAGTAATTTAAATACATATTCCAGTGTGTGTGGATGAGGGGCAAAAGATTATTTTAAAAGATAAACAATGTGCACCTGTTTATTTGACAGCAGGAAAATGTCTTTTGTATTCACACATGTGGCCCGCAGAATATTATACATGGATTTTGACACACATGTGAAACAAGGGTGTTACTTGTTGCACACATCAGGCTTAAATTAAAAGACAACACATTGATATCCTGACCACATGCAATGGCTTCATTTTAATTTCCAAATGGATAAAGGCATTTAAAGGGGGAGCGGGGATTCATATTGGTTTAGGCTAATCCCATTTCAAATACAATATCTGCATAATTATTTTAAATATAATTTAATACATCCCTTTAACAATCCACAAATTATCACTTGACAACTTAGAAATAATAGACCTTTTTGTTGAAAACAGAAAGCATGTGAAGACCAAAGGTTAAACAGGTCTTTTCATCATGATAAATCACTGGTTAATGAGGCCACTATTGCTGGGTATTATCCTTGCTCACTTTAATGCCATTACCTTCTGGTTGTAAAGCTGACACTACTAATGATCTTCATTCTTTGAACTTTTCCACAATATTGACTGGTTGCACTGAGCAGATGTTACTTGGATTTGACTGCAAAAGTGACAATTCTTATAATGGATGAAAACCGCTTTGAAAGGAATTATATTGAATTCAAAAATATGTAGAGATTTGTAGACCAAAAACAAGAACCCTAATCTGCTCTCACAATTACTTAGTGCTGTGCAAATATCATAAAGTTATAGCAACTTCAAGAAAATCCTTTTTTTCCACTAAATAAGTTTTCCAAATTTCTTTTTAATGAACTAATAGAAAGGAAACCCCTTCTTTACATTACTGACTAAAAGGTGTAGCCAATTGTTTGACTATACATATACATACTTTTAATATATATACGGGTGTTGGGAAATTACTTGCAGTTCATTCTTTAAAATGTCCAAGAGACCAAATAACTGAACTTAGCCAAATTTATTGTCTAAAGCAAAGCAGTTCAATATGAAAAGGAGACATTCCTTCTGGGAAGCAATTCTTCTCTTGCAGCATGTTCACCTTACACATAAGGTGTGCTTCAAAGATACGCCCTCAAACCTGCTTCTGTTTACATGGTGGTTGTTTAAAAGCTAAAAAACCCCTATATGTCATTTAAGTTTAAGTTCAATCCACTAGTTTCTGCCAGCTTTGTCCTGGGTACCTCCCTATACTTTCCCATAGCGCTCCATCCTCAGTGTTGATGTGCTGTGCAAGTACTTACTTCCTGAGTGTACTTGGTAAAAATAGTCACGCATTTTTGCTTTGACAAGTTTCCTATTTTCTAATGCCAAAGTTGATTTCAAGTTCACAAAGCACTATGGGATGCTTGACATGGGTGAATAGAATTGTGGGAAGAGCATAACATATTCAGTTAACGTAACTTCCCAACACTCATATATATATATAAAGTATGCAGATGTATATTAAATTAATGCCATGCACATACTGTGGGGTATACTACACTTAACATAAGTATTAGCTAACAATATCTAGCTCTCTCTTACTGCTTTCATAAACAAAAAAATACTTATAGTTCTATATTTTAGGAATTTTGCATAAAGGAACTGATCCAAAATCCATTGAGGTCAATGGGAGTCATGTTAGTAGTCCTAACTCCTGGCAGGGCATGATGGGAAATAAGGGTGTTGCATACACACGTACAGTACACCTTTTTCAAGACGGAGGGAGACCTGGATGGAGCCAAGCTCTTTTGCTGCTCTCTCCTCGAAGGTGTGAGCAAATAAGAAGCAACAAGCAAGAAGTTGGAGGCACTGTGGCCTATTAGATCGGGCACTGGCCTGGGACTCAGGAGACTTGGATTCTGTTCTTGGCTCTGCTACTGGCCTGCCAGGTAACTTTGGATAAGTCACTTCACCACTCTGTTCCTCAGGTTTTCTTTCTGTAAAATGGGAATAATGATACTGACCTCTTTTGTAAAGTGCTTTGAGCTATCCTGATGAAAAGTGCTATATATTATTATTACTACTAAATCCACTTTATTTTTGCATTTGTTGTAATTTATTTTGTTTGGTAAAAAATTTGAGCAAAACCCCTCTGGAGTGTGTCTGAGAAGCTGTAGGTATCTTCTGCTCTCATTTGTTTTCATTTGGGCAATTTGAAATACAGATCAAAGGGGCTTTGATTTATTTTCCTGCAGCACAGCGTCACAACACATGGTGAATTTGATATCCAGCTGCATAAGAGTTGAGACTCAGTGTCACTGCCCCTTGGATTTGTAACATGCTGTATCACACAGTGAGGTCTGAAATCCTGGGGTATGTCACGCTTGATATTTTGAGTACATCTGCCTCCTTTTTGCATACCAAAATGCTCAAGTATGCAAATTGGGAGGCAGCATGCTAGGGTGCAGCAGAGCTAGACTAACAAATTCCACTTACTTGAAAGGAGGGAGGTGGGCACTGATGGATCATTGGAAGGCACGACAGAGGGAGGCATGGGGAGGCAGCATGTTCAAGGAGAGTTCAAGGCCAGATTAAGGTATATGCACTATATGCCCAGGCATAGGGCCCCAGAGCCTGGAATCAGGTGATTCTCAGAATCTCAGCTTTCATAATTTTAAAAGAGTGAAGTTTCTAGCCCTCATGGTTGTAAAAACAAGAACAGAGTGCAATCACTGCAGCAATGGCTACCTAAGTCTGCAGACAGTCTCAGACAATAGCTCTGAGAGGTGCGAAATGCCCCATGCATCTCAGCTGTTGCTGTTGTCTCTACATCTTTGTGGGGGGAAGAGGAGCCCCGCCCACCACTGCCACTCCCAGTGGGCACAAGGTCATGGTGTGGAGGTGGAGCAATGGGTGGAGGCCCAGATTACCTTACTCCAGATTTAGCTGAGTGAGCAACACCAAGTGATAAACACCATAACCCCTATCCTATTTGCAAACCATCCTTCTACCACCCTATTGACTAGAGCTTCCAACTTGATCCCCTCCCAGATGCCAAAATCATAACAAGTCTCTACTCTTCCTTCCTCCAGCCCCAGCGCCATCCTGCAGCAAGTTCTTGTCTTATGTTAGTTGTGGCCCTCAACATTATTACAAAGGAATCAGTTGCCCCCAAAACTGATCAGCACTGCCGAATGGTTCACGATGTATTTCTGTTTCATTGATTATATAATGATGCAATTCACATGAACTCTTTGAGAGCAGATTTTAAATGCAACAGTTTTCAGCTACTTACCTATCTTCTCTCTTTATTTCATGAATGAGCTGCACATCCATATGGAGGGAGGTGTAAAAGCAGCCTGGAAATGAAGCTGGAAATTGGTGTGGCGAAAATGGGAAGGATTATGGGTATGGGGGAGAGAATTTAGCATGGTTTAATTCAAAACAAAACAAAAACAAACAAGTAATAAGACCCACGTCAATCACAACTCTGTTCACTTGTTTGTTTCCCTGTCACTTTCTTTGTCTTTTCAGACTGTACACTCAGCGACTGGGTGCCCAGAGTATGTCCACTCTAGAATGTAAGCCCAGGATTAGTGGGATTTAAATCACTTGACCTGAGTTAGCAGATCCGGGGCTTGAGCATCTACACTGATTCTTAACCCTACGTTAAGAATTTTCTAATCTGAACTTGAACCTGGGGCTCTGGTGTCCACACTGCAGGATGCAGACCCGAACCAAACCAACCATATCCCAAGTTCCCTAGCATTCTCCCCAAAAGTGGCCGCTCTAGCCCTTTGACCATAGTACACTGTGGGAAAACTTCACTGCCCATCCTGCACATTACAGGCAGTTTGAACAGCCCACTAACACAGCCTGCCAAGCAACATGGAGGCGGTCCCTTTTCAAGAACTTCTCTTGCTTGCACTTTCACTCCTGTGTCAGGAATCTGACAGAGCTTCCGTGAGGTGCTGGCGGACATTTCAGCTGTGTTTTCTGACCCATGAAAAGCACCTGACAACTTCAGGTGGAGCAGGCGGCTGAGGAGGAGTACCCAGGCATGGCAGACTCAAACTGGCTGATGCTACTCATTACTCTTGGTATAGCTGCTAATGCCCCAATATAGACCAGTGCTTCTGACACTGGGCCAGAAGCACTGACTGGTGGGATCACATCATCATGCAGACTTGGGATGACCAGCAGTGGGTCCAGAACTTTCATATGAAGAAAGCTACATTTCTGGAGCTTTTTGAGCAACTTGCCCCAACTCTTCTGGGTAAAGACATGCATGGGGCCACGCTTGCCAGTCCAGAAGCAGTTGCTATATCTGTCCATTGCCAACCAGTTTGGTGTTGCAAAGTTGACGGGGTAAAGTGGTGGCAGAGGTTTCTGAGACAATCAGGCATCTGGTTTACCCTGAGGTGGCAGGCATAAAAAATATTCCCGAGGTAACTGCTGGCTTTGAGAGAATGGGGTTTCCAAAGTGTGCCAGGGCTATATATGGGACTCATGTGCCCATAGTTTGCTCTCCTCAAGGAGCACATGAGTACATAAATCGCAAAGGGTACTATGCCATTGCTAGTCCCCTTGT
Source organism: Emys orbicularis (assembly GCF_028017835.1). Lineage (NCBI taxonomy): Eukaryota > Metazoa > Chordata > Testudines > Emydidae > Emys > Emys orbicularis. The sequence goes on along the minus strand of NC_088686.1, from coordinate 88,224,629 downwards.
GGACCAGAGAGGTCAATTTATCAATGTCAGCATGGCCTGTACTGGGAAATCTCATGATTCTGGGGACGGGGTTGCCAGTCAGAAGTATACTTTCATGGACAGACTGGAACACTACTCCCACCAAGTGACATTGTCATAACTGAAGTTACTGCTCCCCACTGTTATACTGGGGAATCTCCATATACCCCCTTTTGCCTTTTGAAACCGTATCCTGATTTCAAAGGCCCTGGCAAATGATGGTTTTAAGTGGGTGTAAAATGGTTGTTCAATGTGCGTTTGGCAGATTGAAATCCCCTTCAAGATGTTTACAGACCCATTTGGATGCCAATGTCATCCGTGCTGTCTGCATTACTGTGGCTTGCTGTGCTCTTCACAATCATCATGAAGCAGAGGTGAGCCATTTCCACCTGAATGGACCTATGACAGCAAGAGGATGCTGAATCGGTACACTCAGCCGGAAGTACATCTACCACAGCTGGAGCTGGATGCACCCAGGTCACAGAAGTAAGGGATGCTTTGTGTTCCCACATGATGGAGTTGCATGTCCCAATGAAAGAGGGGGAAATAGTATCTCTATGAATGTGCTTGTGGCGGGGATGGGACTAGTTGATTTGGGAGGGGGCTCAGTGCTTGGGAAAAGCAGGGGACTTGATTGCAAAGCATTTCACTACTACATTTGGCTACACACCACAGTGTGGACACAACCTGCTTTTCACTGTGGCATGGCATATAGCTACACATGCCGTACATGCCGCTGCCAGTGATGTGCAGGGTAGATATACTCATAATTTAAGTACACATACATGTAGATGCAGTACTGTAAGTCTGTGTATACACTACAGAATTTACTAACTTCCCCCCCACTTCTAAGAAATAAGCTACTGCAAATCTCCATTAAAACACTAGAAGAAGAATAAAAAGTAGTTCATGCTGCAGATGCAACCTTGCAGTAAGATTTAAGTCTTTCATAAAAACACCCAGTTGGAAAACCCACCAACAGAGCTCCGAATGAAAAATGTACAAAGTGCTGGTGTTAGCTAATTTCTCTTGTACTGAGAGAAAGCAAACTTGCAAAAACGTACATTTTCTTTATGCTGATTACCATAAAATTGCTCCCATTGTCTCAGTTTCAAAGATAGACAATGGTGCTAAAGATCCCTGAAGTGGGGAGTGTCTGCTGGCTTAATTTTGGAGTACATTAACCACAGGGGACACTTGATAAATCTTACATGTTAAAAACTGTATTTCAAAATGTATGTAGCATAGAAACATTCCTTTCACTGGCCACCTTTCTTTTTCCCTCAGGAGTGTTACTGAATTTAATAAGCACCAGCAAGGGGAAATAATTATGTGATGGGGCCATGTGCCTACGCAGCAGTATTTTTCCTATTTATCTATCTATCCAGCAGTATCTAGTTATCTATCAGTAGCTACCTATCTGCACACCAGATATTTATAATATACCATCCACCACAGTCTCTCAGGGCTATTTAATTTGCATAAGCATACAAGTGACCAAAAAAAACACTATTCTCATCCTAAGCACTGTTATGGTGTATGCTTGAAAGTTTTAAAACTTCTATTAATTACAATCCATTTCCTCTTCTTTCCTCTCCTTATTCTTGTATCACCTCCTTGCTTCCCTTCCCTTTCTACCCCACCCCATCTTCTGTCTATCCACACCGAGCTATTGTTGAATTTAGTACGGAGGTGAAGCTATTGAAAAAAGATGGGTTCCACTTCTCACTCTGAATATGATGAGCTCTGGGTCGATCTGATGTCCAGTGGGGGAGGGAGTTCCAGGGATCAGGAATCAGCCTCTGAGAAGGCCCATTTTTCTCCTCTGACAAATCTTGATCTTGGCTCTGGTAACTGCTGCTGCCTGCAGCTGTCCTGGCAGGTCATCATCCCAGAGACCCTCATTCATCCGGAGAGGAGACAGGAAGGAAACTAGTAGTGAAAGAGCCTCTCTCAGTAGAAGACGCGTTACTCAATAAAAAATCAGTTCCAGCCAAGCTCCCATCACTTTAATACTCACTCCATTACTTTTATTGTTTTCTAGGGCATGAACAAGAATAAATTAACGGCAGCAGTTCGATAGCATCATGTTTCCTGAAATCAAATTTTAT